>NC_136057.1:181446699-186246699 GCF_964261635.1 Lissotriton helveticus | reverse complement strand
TGCTGTCTGGAACATGACCGTCCAGCACCCTATCCTCCAGGGGGGAACTCTCCGGAATATCAGAGCCGGCCGGAAAAACCGACCCAACGGCGTGGCGAACCTGAAGATAACGAAAAAATTCCGAGTCATGCAGACCATACTCCTGCTGTAGCTCCGCAAAGGTCTTCACTCTACCCTTAACCCAAAGATCGTTCAATTTACTAATCCCAATGAGATCCCATCTATCGCGCCGGGAAACCCCAGGGTATCTGTGCGCTTTATAAACTCAAACTCAAATATAATATAATAATAATAATAATCGAACCCCTTTGATGTCCATAGTTCACCCAGTCTCTCCGCAGCAAATAAAGGGGTCGCCCTAGTAAGCCTATCCGTCCACCCGGTAGCCGCGGTCGCGCTGCTCCAAACCCGCACCGCCACCGCCGTGGGACCCGTCAAGTTCCTCCTAGCACTCCTAGAATAAAATGCCCTATAGTAATCCCCCCCAGGTAAAAGCCATCGGTCCATGGCAAAAGCCGGATTCAGGACAGGACCATACATAGCATGATTCACGGCACTCAACTGGGACGCCCAATAATATCGTCGTATGTCGGGCAACGCTACGCCCCCATCATACCAGGGTAGCGTGAGTTTAGCCAATGCTATACGGGGCCGACCAGCCCACACCAGTTTCCTCTGGAGGCAATCTATTTCACGAAAATAGCTAGCCGGCACCAAATCCAGCGTATTTTGTACGGCATACAAGAACCGGGGGAGGGGCATCATTTTGAATAATGCCGCACGCCCCAAGGGGGATAGGGGCAGAGTACACCACGCCGCATCGTCCGACCGGAGCCGAGCGAGCGGAGGAAGCAAATTCCGATCATAACGCAGCACAGGGTCAAGCGAAATATAAATCCCCAAATATTTGAAACCATCAGTGCAGACTGGGATCGGACATATTCGGGGCAGAGAAAGAGGGTCACTAGTAAGCGGAAAGATACAGGATTTAGACCAGTTGATAACCAACCCGGAGTTGCGGCCAAAGGAGCGCAGTACGTCAATAAGAACTCCCAGCGATTTGCGGGGGGACGTCAGATATAACAGGATGTCATCGGCATAGAGAGAGACTCGGTCTTCAAAATCCGGAGACCAACGAATACCTTTTAAAGAGGGTTCCCACCGAAGCCAGGCGGCCAGCGGTTCAAGCGCAAGCGCAGACAATAATGGCGACAAAGGACAGCCCTGCCTCGTGCCACGCCCGAGGGCGAAGGGCGCCGTTGCTCTGCCATTAACCACCACCTGCGCAAGCGGCTGCGCATACAGGAGTTTAACCCAAGCGATGAATTTAGGGCCAAAACCGAACTTGGCGAGGGTGGCCCACAGATAAGGCCACTCAACCGTGTCAAAGGCCATCGAAGCGTCGAGAGAAACCAAGATGGCCGGCTCGCGAAGAGATCCCGCCCTCGCGATGACGCCATGCAGACGGCGAAGATTGAGAGCAGTATTGCGCTGGGGGATAAAACCGGACTGATCGGGATGAACCAGTCCGCTGATCACCGTAACAAGCCGGTTCGCCAGTATTTTTGCCAATATCTTTGGTTCAGCGTTCAGAAGGGAGATTGGACGATACGATGAGCAACGCTCGCGGGGCTTGCCATCTTTATGAATGACCACGATAGAAGCCAGCCTCTGGTCCCTAGGAAGAGAGCCAAGATCTCGCGAGGCCGCGAACATACGCAACAAATACGGCGCCATTTTGTCTGGACACAACTTATACAACTCAACCGGTATACCATTGGGGCCCGAAGCCTTACCCGAACGAAGGGAGCGAATGGCAAGCGCGACCTCATCAGTGGAAAAATCAGCTTCCATGAACACCTCGTCAGACTCCGAGAGACTGGGCAGCGCAAGGTCGCGAAGTAACAAGCACGAGTCCTCCTCCGGGAGGCCCGAGACCGGGGCATACATGACCCGAAAGTGCTGAGCAAACACCTCAACTATCTCCACCGGGTCCACGACTCGCACTCCATCATCTCTCTCAATCACTGGCACCACACGATTCAATCTGTCTCTCTTGTCCAGCCACGCAATCAACTTCCCGGCCTTATCACCCACATCGTAGAGTCTCCCTTGTTGCACGCGATGCAGCGCCTCAGCAGCGGCAGTAACAAGTGCTCTGTATTCAGATTGCTTAAGAGCCAAAACATGCAGGATCTCAGGCGTCACTCCAGTCTCCAATCGCCCCTCAAGCACAGCAATCTCAGATTCCAAACTCACCACCTCCTCTTGGTTGCGCCGTTTCTCATCAGCCACAAGGGACAAGGTCTGACCTCGAATCACCGTCTTATAGGCCTCCCACAATGAAACAGGGGAGGAGACAGATCCCTCATTTTCTGCAAAATAATAGTCCACACATTTGACCACCTCGGATCTGAGTCTAGGGTTCTGGAAATGCCACGGATTGATCGGGGCGATACGGCCCCCCGTCCCCAAACAAACGTCTAAGTGGAACCATACCGGGGAATGGTCCGAGATCCCTCTAGCCAAGTGTCTGATTTCACGCACCGAGGCCAACTGTACCATAGGCACGACAATATAATCAAGTCTCGAGAGACTTCCGTGAGCCCCCGATTGAAAGGTATACTGAAGTTGGCCAGGGTGCAGCTGTCTCCAACAATCGGCCAACCCAAAGGCGTCAAGGAATTTCCCCAACCACAACTGCGAAGCAGGGAGGAGCCGGGGGGGGCTACGATCACACTCACCATTGGCCACTGAATTGAAGTCGCCACCCAGCACAAGCAAGCCTTCGGGCAAGCCCAGAATGATCTCGCCTAAGTCAGCGAACGTAGTAGACTGCAGCCCAGGCGGAACATAAATTGACAATATAGAGATCAATTTCCCCTCCCACCTCCCGGTAATGCCAGCATAGCGGCCCTTGTCATCTAACAGTGTGGTATCCACCTCCAAGGGAAGGGAGTTCCTGACCAGGATACCAGCCCCTCTCGATCCCGAGGTGAAGCCGGAGTGCGCCACCAAACAATAGCCTCTCCTGTGCAGAGCGTGGCACGTGTTGCCCACCAAATGGGTCTCTTGAAGCAGGACCACATCCGGGGAGCATCTACTCAAGTATTGCAACACAATCCCACGCTTTATCCTGTCCCCAAGTCCATTAACATTCCAGCTCAAAACCCTGAGCCCCCTACCCCCCATCCCTAAAGCAAATCGACCGCACTCCCCACCTCAAAACAGTCAAGTGAAAGCAAGCGATAAACAGAGCACAGCCTCGAAACAAACAAGAAGAAAAAGGCCCCCCCCACCCCCAAGGAGCCCAACAGTAACGAACCCCCCACCCTGCACCCCTGCGGAAGACCCAAAAGCCACCCCAACTTGCAGTGTGCCTGTCGCCCCATTAAACTAACCTACAGAAAGAGAGAAAAAAATCCCCAGAGGAGGAAGCTCCCTCAGACCCCCCCACACCCCCGGGCATTCACATAATACTCAAAACACAGTCCGGCAGCCCCTGCGATGTATTCCGGCTTGCCAACGTAGACTCACTGCTCCTGTTCCTCCACGCCTCCCTCGGCTCCTCTCAGGTCTTCCGGGGCCTCAGTACGCTTCGGCAAAGTTTCCAGCCAGTCACTCACCACCTCAGGGCGGTCAAAGAAAAAGGCACGCTCAGCATGTTCGATTCTCAGGCGGGCCGGGAAAAGCATGGCATATTTCAGTCCGAGGTCCCTGAGGCGCCTCTTGACGCCCGTAAAGCCCATCCTCTGTTTCTGGACAGCTTGCGTGAAATCCGGATAGAAACTTATTGAAGCATTCTCAAATTTAACGGGCCCAGTGGTTTGCGATGCTTGCAGGATAGCGTCTCTATCGCGAAAGTTAAACAGTCTAGCTATAATAGGCCGTGGAGCGGCACCCAGCTTCGGCTTTCCTCCCGGAACACGATGGGCCCTTTCGACCGCAAAAAATTTACTGAGGCCCTTCGCCGCAAGATGCTTCAACACTAGGTCCTCCACCAGGATATCCACAGGCATATCAGCAGAATTCTCCGGGACACCAACGATGCGGACGTTATTGCGCCTGGCCCGGCCCTCAAAATCCTCCAACCGATTGGCAAATAGGTCACAAGTGGTCCGAAGATTACGGACCGTGGTCTGGAGGTCCGAGACATCCGTGGTCAGACTAGCGGTCTTAAGATCAAGAGACTTGACACGCTCGTTTGTTTTCCCAAGGTCAGCTCTGATGAGGGAAACATCAACCGCCACCGTGTCTATTTTAGCAGCCAGGGTTTCATACTGTTGGCCCATGCTGGATTGGATACTCGCAATGGCGCCCATCACGTCTTTCAGAGTAGGCTCCTCGCCATCAGGAGCACCGTCACCAGCTTCCTCCAGGGCACCACTCGATCCGCCCGGGGAGCCCTTAGGTCGAGTAAAGCGATCAATAGTCTGAGATTGAGTGGCCCCCCCCTCGGGACGAACCTCTCGCGCCGCGTCTCTCGACAACTGTCCTGCCCGTCATGACCGGGGTGAAACTCCAGCTGGAGGTGCGAAAGTCAGGCAGAACAACCTCCGTTGTGGCAGGCACCAGGCTGCGAGTGAGTAAGGGCACGGCTCAAGCACCAGTCCGGCAGTCGCAGAGTAAGAACTCCAATCGGGAAGTGGGCTGGCACAAGGAGCAGAAACGAAACCGAAAGCACACCATGGGCAGGGGGCGTGGCCTACCAGCCGTTGTTGTTCGATTGCCACCTGGGTACCGCGGGGACTTGAGCCCCCGGTTGGCATACGTGGTAGGCCTCAAAAGTTAAGGTCGCAGTAAGTTCAGCGTGCGACGGCCAAAACAAAAACACGAAAAGAGTGCCGGCATCAGCAGGGTATAAACGAGAAATATCCGTCGTCAGAATCAGGATAGATGACAGGATAGTCGCCGGAGGTGGAAGAGGTCCCGGGAGCTCTTAGCTCACGCGTCCATCTGGGAATCGCGCGAAGCTCCTCCTCAACGGTTGACAATTTCATTTATAATTTAATGCATCCAGTAGTTCATGGGACTAATGTAGTCCTAAAGTTAGGAGTCCTAACTTTACTACTACTAAATTGAGAAAAATCCTAACTTTAAGACTTTCGGTATTCACAGAAGGCATTTAGTAGTCCTAAAGTTAGGAGTCTTAACTTTACTACTACTAAACTGAGAAAAATCCTAATTTTAAGACTTTCGTTATTCAAAGATGGCATTTAGGAGTCCTAAAGTTAGGACTCCTAACTTCTGTGAATACCGAAATGAGTAAGTTTCTTCTGTGAATACCGAAATGGTAGCAAGTTTAGGATTTTGTCTTAAGTTAGTTCTGTGAATCGGGCCCATTGACTAACGTACTCAACTGGTGCTTCAAATCTACACCTACCCCGGTGTACCTGACCTAAGCCTAATGCGTGGGAAAGAGTAAGTAAGTTGCAGTTTAAGTTAAGTTGGTTTTGCCAAGGATCTGAATGAAGAATTCTCTCAAGGGTTTAGTCAGCTCCGTACCTGGGTAATAGAAAGCAGGAGGTCTGGTATCTCTCTCTCAGGACTCGATATCCCAGCAACCCGCAAGGGCGGCTGGAAACACCGGAGCTGGATTTTCTCGGCTGGAGAAAAAGACAGCGTCTTTCTCAGTGCGTCAAAAGGGAGGGGCGGCATCCGTGGGCTCTCACATCAGCTGGGCTCTCGAGTAAGTAGATAGCCGCTCTGCTCCAAACCACTGTGTGTTTGCTTAAGGCAACATTGGTATATTTATACCTGAAAGGTGCCGGGTTTGTCGTTAGGTTGGACATAAGACGTCAATAAAGATGTCACTAAGAACTGGCCATTCTTTCAGTCCTCGCAGGAGTTCTAGGACAAATCAAAACAGAAGCATGGGGATTTCCCAGGTTGCTGGAGGTTTGGTTTGTTTAAAGAATGGGTTGTACTTTCTAGGAGTCTAGGGAAGTAGCCTTGCCGTATTTGGACTACATGGGCTATTACTAAATATGGATATCATTCTTATGCCTTTATAAGGATATTATTTATTATAGCCATATAAGGGCATAAATCAGGAATATCGAATTAGGGTCCTAGATAGAAATACAACAGGAGGCAATGTTTAGTCTTACGGGATGACATGTTGATTTTCACCTGGTGAAATGTTGACGCTTGATTGATAAGGGTAATGCACTGCTTATCCCTGCTTAAGGAAATGTTTTATTCTTGCATAGGTGGTTTTAGACCTTCCTAGTGAGAAGTTGCCTGATCATTAATGCCATATCCAGTCCTGCGTCAGGAAATGTTTGGTTTTACCCTAATGAACAATTAATGCTGAGTAATGAAATGTCTACACTTGCAAAATGAAGTGCTAAATAAAAGCCCACAGTTATCCCCTGAAATGTGTTATTGTAGTGAGTAATTGATCACCCTGATTTTGGTCTTAGATAAAATTAATCGATTGGAATCAAAAACTTACTGGTGTGGTCTCCGTCATTGCGTGTATTTATTGTCTCAGTGGATGCGTGTGTTGTGTAGACACTTAACACCTGAGCTTTCGGGTGCCTACCTGCTCGTGCCAGGCTACCCCCGGGAAACTGGTGACCCCAGTTCCTACAGCGTGTTTAAATTTCCAAGTGCCGCTTTGACAGTGGTGAGCGCACAGAATAAGAAGCCGCCAGTAGAGCCTCAGCTGAAACTCACATACAGAGGAGTCAGTGTATTTATCGTCCTTCTCACTTCTGGTCCTAAAACCCGACGGAGGCTGCAATGCTCGCTTCAAGATCCGCAGGGGAGCCCAAGGCTAGTAAGACTGGGTGGGTCTTACAGCGTGTAATCACAAAAACTAATGGCAGAGATCAAATGAGTTTAAAATAATATGTCTGGGTTTACATCCATAAATCTACTGCTTCTTGTGGTCGGTATCTGAGACCCCTGGAAAAGGATGAAAACAAAGAACAATGATATGGTGCGTGTTCATGCTCTTACCACACTGGCCACCACATCATGCTGTGTGCCGTGGCTCTCATTCACCTCAGATTTCCAAAATACAATTTGGAGCAGTGAAAACAACTGCGTCATGTGTGCTGATGCCTTCGCATAAAGAGCCCTTCCCCACTAGAAACAATAATCCCCTCCAAGGCCTCTCAGCTCCAGTAACCCCCTCCCACACTCTCACCTGAGACCCCTTCCTTGTCCCTCTCTTTGCCTGTCCCTGAGGCTCATGGTCCCATCCCTTCCAAGGCCTCTCAGCTCCAGTAACCCCCTCCTGAGCTGTCCTGTAGCTCCTCTCTATGCCTATCCCTGAGGCTCATGGTCCCATCCCTTCCAAGGCCTGTCAGTTCCAGTAACCCCCTCCCTGAGCTGTCCTGTAGCTCTGCAGTAATGATGCCTCAAGGCTTGTAGCAATAATTGTAAGTCAGCAAAAGAACAGCCCTGTTCTTCTCTAATATGAAGATACCTATGGGTGCGTGGTAATTCCGATAGAACTCATTAGTCAGAATAAGGTATTAAAATCAACTGTTTTATAATAAGGGAGCCGGAAAATCGTTATAGTAGACAAATCGAAGCCATATAATAAAGCTCAGATTCGTCTACTGTAATGATTTCAAGCCTTGAGGAAGTCGTCTATCGACTAAACACGTGTCAGCTGTTTGCTTGTCATACTGACGTGTCAACACTCTTGAGACGCGTCAAAACCTTTGAGACCAAGATTACTGTATGCTCAATGTCATTTTCCATTGTTTTTCTCTGATATCAAATACATTACTGACTGAGGATAGTCAGCTAAGACTCTTTTTTTGTGCTCTGCTCTTTTAAAAATTATAATTGGTCAATGGGTATGGAGGTTTCCTCTATGTACTGAGTGGCACTGTGGATGGCACAGTGTTTGACATTGAGCACGCTAAGGGACATTTTGCGCTGTAAAATTGCAAACTAACAGAGGTGCTGGCTTTTCTCTAAAACCACTGCCATCATTTCTCATATATGAGAATACATTTAGTAGTAAACTATCCAGGGAGTACACATGACTCAGTTTTGCCATTCAGCCCTTTTGAACCAGCTGGTAAGAGGCAAGTGCGGCCAGCACTGGTAATAGTGTTGAGGCGGGAAAGGGGGGGGGTGGTGGTTGGGAGAAGAGGATAGACGATGGGTTAGGGAAAGTAAAATAAAAAATGTAAAGAAACACTTACCGAGTTGGCAATGCAGGAAGTGAAAGATAAGGGTTTTTTATTTTTTTGTTTTACTTTCCCTAATCCGTCATCTGCCCACAATACCCTGCCCCAGCACCCTACTGCTGTTACCTGTGGCAGCTGCACCTGGTAAGAGGAGAATTAGGTGAGGGTTGTCTTCTTGATACATTTTAGGCAGAATTTCACCTTACAAATCATATAAATAATTTGTCCCATAACCCTACTGAGCCTTTTTTAAAATATCTAGATCACAAATACAACAACGCACATACGTGACCTAGTTCAGAAATAGAGAGCAAGTTTGAATTTTTTAAGGGAAGCTTTTCATGCAAGTGCAGAAACATTGGATTACACACCAGAAACAAGCTGAAATATTATTGCTACCTGTGCTATACTGCACAACAGAGCCATGAGAAAGGGCTTACCCCTTGGTCCTAAGTATGGCAGTTTACTCACCTACCCAACAAAACCTGGCCAAGAAACAACTATGATTACAGAGGGCAGTGCAAGCCAAACTGGCATAACAAATAACTATTTGTAAGGGAAGTGTTAATCAAACATTGTCAAAATAAATAGGCAGAGTATTTTACTTGTATTTACTAACACACATTTTATTGATTCACAATTGAAGAACTGGAAGAAATGACCCTAATAATGATCAGTTCTTTGTAATGATATTTTCACTTTGCAAACATAACTACAACTACATGAAAAACGCATGTCATAACTTCAAACTAAAATTACTTTTTCTTTACTTTGCTAGTGGTCTGATATGTTTGTTTGAAGCCCAAAGCACAAATCATGCCCCTTCTTGGCCTTGCAATGGTGCCCCGGGCACTGATGTGTTGCACATACTAGACACCTTCTCACTTTCGGCTGATTGTATTGATCTTTCCATAGTGGCATTAGCTGTATATATTTACTCCAGGGACATTTTTTATATTTGGGTAGGACTACTTGTTAAATCACCACATTGTTTTATGGCCTCATCCTGCAAGTTGGCTAAATGTCAGCACAGAATATGTGGTGAATTTGCAAGGAGATCTACAGATCTACATAAAGATTGCTGTTGCTGTTTAGAATACTGCTGCTCTTGTCTGAATAACCCCCTCATTTAGAAAATGAGAGACTCTGCTTATGGACTGTGAACATTTATATATGCTTTGAGCTGTGGGGGGCGTGGCTTGGCCGTGAAGCGGAATGGCTGCTTGCTAGAGCAGCTCCGCTGGCCGGGCTAATTAATCTGAAATTATCCGTTTTTAACACGCCGTGCATCGGGCGTAACTGCCAGGATTGATTGCTGGGAAGATCCTGTGCGGTTTGATATTGAATTGCAAGCTGTATGACTGGTGGAAAGCTGCGGGAGCTGCGGACGTCCTGGAAGGCAAGGGAAATCCGGGAGCGTGCGTGAAAGGCCGACCGGGAACCAGTAGCGCTGGTGCTCAGGGGACGACAGTGGGAACACTGCTCACGCTGCGACGGACCTCGGGGAGTGCGGCGAGGAATCTGTGGGCTGCAGTATGAGCCCCGGAGGCGGGGACAAGCAAGACCGTAAGTGCTCTGCGCCTGGAACAATACCGGCAAACTGGCAGTAGACCAGTGGGGGGGGAGGAGGTACAGCCGCGATCACTGTGGTGACCGGTAGGCAGTGTGCGTTGGCTACACGTTTTGAAAGCTACACGGCGCAGGCCCTAATGTCTTCACGGTACCCGTAATAAAGGGGGAAGCCATATACAACGCGGTACGCAGGAGCGTATATTTGAGGGCTTGCGCTTCCGGACATGCACAACTAGGGCGGCCGCCATTTTCACAAGACGCATAAGTATCTGGAGAGCGCTGGCCTCGGGCCTGTAGTGGAGCGCCAAGGATTGCTTGCAAAGGGTTGCCCTAAACATCCACAGAAAAGGAAATAAGAGCACAATAAAACACAGGCAGCGTGTAAATGGAGAGTAGAAGCCTGCTAGGGTGAACATTGAAACTACGAGACTGTAAAGGCGAGGGAGACGCCCGGGCATATGGTGAGAGGAACCCTGGCCAGATGGCTGAGAGGAGAAGCAGAGCCGCACTAATTGTACAAAGTACATAATGGACTACACGTCAGCTTTTAAGTCGCTTGGTGCAGCTATTTAAAGGAGACGCACAATATTTATACACAGGGGTGACACGCAAGCGGTGACCGGCTTAGTGAACCGCCTGCCAGACTGCTCGATCCTCCCACAGTTGTAAATGCAATGCACCTACAATGGGAATGAAGTGCACAGGTAGATTTTGATGACACACTTGGGGTCCGCCTGAGAAACGCGGCAGAGCGGGGTGCATATATAGGTGCACTGGTTTCCCTCGCTGACTAATTAATAGTGGCGCAGGATAGAGGTCCCAGATAGCGCACTTACGAGCTGAAAATGGGCAGGGACTTGATACACAGCCCAAAGCAGACGTCTCAGGGCGCAGTCAACAGGGATAGCTGGTAGAAACATAACTAAAGCGCCTCGTGAGACAGAACTATAGCTGGGAAATAATGACTCGTGAGGCGACATGAGGTCAGCTAACAGCCCATTGAGGCAGGTAACGCGCCAAGCCAGTTGGACAAGGTCGACGAGAGATTAATAAGCACCCCGTGGGGGTACCGAGCGAGTGGAGATACCTCTGAGTGTGCGATAGGGCGACCCGCGTCATGGGTAGTACTATTGTTCGGAGGACAGCTTGCAAAGATAGCGGGCTGCTTGCCAAAATGGGGAAGCCAGACACGCGACAACCGAGACTCACCTTCGACAAGAAATCAAGTAAATCAACTGAAACTGAGGCTGCTGATCGTGAGCCGACAGAAGAAGGCGCACAGGGACAATTGCCGGCGGTGGATGTCCGGTCCATGTTCCAGGAACATAAAACGAGCCTACAGGGGATTGACTCCAAGATGGACACTCTGGTTGAACGCATGGACAGAATCACCCAAAGGATGGATAAGCAGGAGGGCAGGGTCAGTGTGCTGGAGACTAGAGGGACGGAGACGGAGGAAGGCCAAACCGACATGGAGAAGAAAGTGAGAGGCATGGACAAGGTATTGGCTCTAATTCAACAGAAGAATGAGGATTTGGAGGCGAGATCGAAATGGAACAACATACGGATAACGGGAATTGCGGAAACAACAGATATTCAAAATATGGAGCAGTACTTTGAAACTATGTTCAAAGAGTTTTTTGGGCCAAACCTGTCGCCCATGTTTCTTATAGAGAGAGCGCCCAGATCTTTAGGGCAAAGATCGAAGCTGTTGTGTGCGTTGTTATCCAGGCAGTCTTTGAATGAGGCCCTCTTGGCGGCTCTGATGAGTTGATGGTGACCCACAGTTATTTTCTTCTCTGACTATGCCACCAGGTGCAGAGGGGCTTGTCTATAGTGATCAAGCGATGCCTCCGAGAGTTTGGCATCAAACACTACCTCCTATACCCATAAAGGCGGCAAGTGATCTCAGTTGTTGACACGCAAATCATTGATACAGCTGAACAGTGCTAGACCTGGCTGCAATCAAGTGGTCGTCAGGTGCTGTGAACTGGGAGTGAAGGGTCTACGTAACAAGCTGTCATTCATGGAACCAGTTGTACTGGGAGGCGGAGGAGAAGCAGGCATCCCCGCCACAACTACAAGTTACCCCCAATCTGCAGCAGGTTGTACAAGAGAGAGAGGCAGAAGGAGCTGCATGCGCCGCCAACGATGTCCAATTACACTCAGTGACAGGATCCCAACACTTCCCCTGAACGCTCCCCCAGTGACATAGGCTCCACTGCGACATGGTCATCCGGTGCAGAGTCCGTGCAGCCCCTGGATGTAACTCCTTAGATGGCAGATATCCTAATTAAATGTTGACTGGTTGTACGTCTCCCCTTCTTCTACAGTTACAGACAGCTCTGGAGAGTCTCTGGCTTTTGGCGGTTCCTGGTCTCC
Organism: Lissotriton helveticus; assembly: GCF_964261635.1. NCBI lineage: Eukaryota > Metazoa > Chordata > Amphibia > Caudata > Salamandridae > Lissotriton > Lissotriton helveticus. The sequence goes on along the minus strand of NC_136057.1, from coordinate 186,234,589 downwards.
AGCTTCCTGTTGCCGAGGTCAGCACTTAGAGGGAATCGGGTTCATGCGTCACCCAAAGAAAACGGAGCAGTTTTCCAGGTGAGCGATGCATGTCAGGGGTGACGGTGGTGGTCTCCTTAGTGCTCCGAGCTGCAAAGGCATGAAGTCCATGGCGTCGTTGACCTTGCCAAGGATAAACTGTGGGAGTTCCTCACTTATCCTAGTAACACTTTTGCAACGCTGTGACATCATGTTTTTAACGTTGTGATTGCGCAATGTGCCAGAGCATGTTTTCAAGGCCAGGCAAAGCCACTTTACATGGCTTTTCATGGACTTAGAAATAAGTGAACCAATCATGCATTAAACAGTGTGAAAGGGGCGGTCCATGCAGTGGCGGCCAGCATGGCTTGCAGGTGACGAGGCGAGGGCGGGTGCATGGGATTGCAGGGGGGCGCGACTGCGGGAGGTTGTGCATTATAAATTAAACATTTTTAAAAATATATAAGTTCGCTTGCAGTTAGGTCCTGCAATGCAGCCTGATTGTATTTTTCATCCTGTTTCGATGCTCAACCAGGGAAAGGGGGCCAGACCATGTTCTCTATGCAGACTGTAATGCAGCCTGCATGGAGAATGGGTAAAGTGCACATGAATAGTTTGCGCAGCCCAAGAGGATAAAACAGTCATTGCACACTTAGAAGTGAGCAAACTACTCCTCCGCTGCCCTGCTCTTAGAGCAGAGCAGCACCGCCCACAAAGCAGCCACTGTGCGTCAACATAGGGGAAAAATACAGGGGGCTTATTCATGAGCCCCTTTCGACAGTTTAACACCGCTGGTACGTCATTTTCTTGACATACTTGCGGGGTGAATTTTGCTCCATGTTGCGTCGTTTTACGAAGTGGCGTATCTAGGGCTATGCGTGACCTTGTAAAGCCCTGTGCCACATTATACCTGCGTCAGGTATGATGTATGCAGGGTGTTTATTCCCACGCAACAAAGCCGTAGGAGTTGCGTTACGAGCCGCCACTCATAGGATGGCGCAGTGAAATCTATCAGATTTCACTGTGACAATTCTAGGATGCCACTGTGTCAAAAACGTACTCCTGCCTCGTGGCAGACGTAAGAGCCATAGGGATAGGCAGGCCCCATTAATTGCTGGTGTTGTGTCATGCTTGCGACACAACTGCAGCAATGCGTGACTTTAGCGCTGATCGGTACGTCAGGATTCCAGACTTATGTCATTGATTGTGGCATGGAGTGCCATACAGCAAATATGCAGGGTGCAGTGAAAAGTGTCCAATAGCTGTTTTATCGTGGTGATGCAACACTTTTCATGAATGGGGCACAGAAATGCACCCTTTCTTATTGATAGAGCGCAACCCTGAACTTTTGTTTTGGCGTAGGGCAGCATAGCATTATTCCTTGCAGCGCTGTCCAGCATCAAGACATCTTATATGGAGGCCCAAGTGTTTGCACCAATTTTAAGACCAGCTATTTCTGATCTTAAAAAACTGCCTCTAATTTGAGTTAGCAGCCGTTTTGGTGGTTATCGAGGTACTGGGATTTCCTTGTAAATGTCGCAAAGTGTGTTTAGCAGAAGTTTTTTCACAGGAATGCTTACCTTCATTCACATTTTTATTATGTCCCGCTAACAGAAGTGGCGATCTTGAAAATTCACGTTTACCCATGAAAAGTGCCGCTAACTGCAATTAGCGGCAATTTGTAAATAAGGCAATAAAATAAGCTGCCTTAATGTACAAAAATTTACTCTACGGAGGTATTAAGTTCTTGTAAATAATATCCCTCTCTGGCGGCAGTCATTCAAGTACCTGGGGATCTGGGTGACGCTCCTCCCTGAGCTTGCATCGTCTCTAAACGTCAGCCCTATGGTGAAGCAGGTTCGCGCTGCCCTCCTTCGATGGCATACGTTGCCACTAAATCTCAAGGGCTGGATCGCTCTTTTCAAGATGGTCCTGCCCCATTTCCTCTATATGCTCCAAAACATGCCCCTCCCCTTCTCGCGGTCCTGGTTCCGTGAGATGGATGGCTTGGCCACTAAATTCCTGTGTGGGGGTCGAAGGCTGAGATTGGCCCTCAATCAATGCAGGATTCTGCCCTTTGATGGGGGGGTTAGGAATGATGAACCTACATCTCTATTATCTGGCGACCAGGCTTCTTACTGTACATGACTGGTTCAATGGTGGGTGGGCGCATCCGGCTTACCGCCTGGAACTGCATGCGCTGGGTTTCTCTGGTATTCAAGGGATGCTCTACGGCACTGCACTCTAATTGGATATCGCCACCGCTGCTTTGGCGGGTCAGTAGCTGTTCTTCCCGTTTGTTGGCCATTTTGGGGGTAGCTGGGGACGTTTGCGGCCATCTTGTTAGCGCTCTAGTGCTCAGTTGATTCAAAAAGGGGGTGGTGATGGACAGAGCATCTGAGTTAATCAGAACACTCATACCCAGTCAACAGATCAGGGCTTGATCCATCACCGTTTTTTAGCTCACTGCACCATCCCAGTTCAGAACCTGGCTATATGCAAATTAGTCTGTCCCTGGCCCAGTGCATCATGGGAACAGGGCAGACCAAACTACCAAGCCAATTCTTTACTGGAAAGGAAACAAGGTTTCTGGCATTACAGCCGTCTTCGGCCCGGCTTGCTTGAATCCTGATGGTGCAGTGAGCAAGGGACTCAGATCTGAGCATACCCTTCCACGCTTGTGGTGGCCAAAACGATTCAAAAAGGGGGTGGTGATGGACAGAGCATCTGAGTTAATCAGAACACTCATACCCAGTCAACAGATCAGGGCTGAACTGGGGTGATGTAGTGAGCTAAAAAACGGTGATGGATCAAGCCCTGATCTATTGACTGGGTATGAGTGTCTTGATTAATTCAGATATTCTGTCCATCACCACCCCCTTTTCTGAATCGTTTTTGGCCACTACAGGTGTGGCAGGGTATGCTCAGACATGAGTCCCTTGCTCACTGCATCACTAGGATTCAAGCAAGCCGGGCCGATGACGGCTGAAATGCCAGAAACCGGTCCCCGGAAGCTTGTCTCCATTCCAGTGAAGAATTGGCTTGGTAGTTTGGTCTGCCCTGTTCCCATGAGGCATGGGGTCAGACTAATTTGCATATAGCCATGTTCTGAACTGGGGTGATGTAGTGAGCTAAAAAACGGTGATGGATCAAGCCCTGATCTATTGACTGGGTATGAGTGTCTTGATTAATTCAGATATTCTGTCCATCACCACCCCCTTTTCTGAATCGCTAGTGCTCAGTTGGGCACACAAGAGCCCTACTTAACTCCGCCTTGGAGACGTGCAGCGGGCGCGCTGTAATCGCGCCGGAGTCGAGCCAGAGCCTGCCCGTCCGCTATTCAATCTTTTTGTACACCCTCTGGCTGCCGTCGCCAAGGAGTGGGATATGACCATCGTCTCCTATGCTGACGACACGCAGCTGGCGGTTGTTCTGAGTGGGAAGTCCGACCTTGATGCCCCCAGGTTCAGAGCGGGTCTCTTGGCAGTGGCCGGCTGGATGACAGCCAACTGTCTTCAGCTGAATGCTAAGAAGACAGAGAAACTGGTAGTTGGTAAGCATAGTATCATGTGGAGTGATGAGTGGTGGCCTCCAGAGTTAGGTGTTACGCCTACTCCGGTATCGGAGGTAAAAAACGTAGGGCCCGATTCACAGAATTAACTTAAGACTCAATCCTAAACTTACTATTATTTTGGTATTCACAGAATGCACTTACTACTTTTGGCATCCACAGAATGAACTTACTCCTTTTGGTATTCACAGAAGTTAGGATTTTGTCTTAAGTTTGTCTTAAGACAAACTTAAGACAGACTTAAGACAGACTTAAGACAGACTTAAGACAAAATCCTAACTTCTGTGAATACCAAAAGGAGTAAGTTCATTCTGTGAATGCCAAAAGTAGTAAGTGCATTCTGTGAATACCAAAATAGTAGTACATTTAGGATTGAGTCTTAAGTTCATTCTGTGAATCGGCCCCGTAGGGGTGTGGTTAGACTCTGCCCTTAGTTTTTGTGCCCATACAAAAAAAGTTGCAGCTACCTGTTTCGGGATCCTTCGAGAACTGAGAACCATTTTGAAGTTCTTTGATGCCCCTACTAGGCAGCTGATCATTCAGGCCACTATCCTGTCTCGGCTTGATTACGCCAGTTCGCTCCTATTAGGGGCGAACCAGGCGGAAATCGCCCGGATGCAGCGCGTTCAGAACGCTGCGGCCAGAGTCCTGGTGGGGTTATCGAGGTTCTGCTCTGTGAGTGCAACTATTCGGTCTCTTCACTGGCTGCCTATGGCGCAGAGGATTTACTTTAAAACTCTCTGTCTTTCCTTTAAGATCCTCAAGTTGTCCTCTCCTCAGATTCTTGAGAATCTTTTTACTCCCTATGTTCCTGCTCGCTCTCTGAGATCTGCCTATCAAAATCTGATGGTGGTACCTCGGTTCAAGTTGTGTAGAGCTGGAGGGCGGTCCTTCCGGGTTATGGCTGCTAAGCTCTGGAACTCTCTTCCGCTCCACATCCGTGCACTTGACGACATGTTTGTATTCAGGAGGGCCATTAAAACTTACTTGTTCCCTAGTGTTTCTTAGTCCTTCTCCCTTTCTTGCTCTGGTCCTGCAGTCTGTGTGGTGTTATGTGTTTGTTTGCCTGTTCAAAAAGCGCCGGGACATCCCTTTGCTAGGGCAGCTGTGTGCTATAAAAATACGTATAACAAAACATAACATAACTGCCATCCCCCACACTCTCGCATTTATACAGCCGGCAGCATTGTTGCGCTTACCCGCCTGTATTTGTATTTTGTGTATGCTTTTAACTCTTTTGTTGTGCAGGTCCCGGAGCTGCTGACACTTGATTTTAGTTTACTTACTTACCCTGCTCGTCCCCACCTCGCTTCTGAGTGCGCGCTGGGACCCTTCCTGGTCGCGCTGCACTCCAGCTCGGTGACTTCTCTGCCCCGCCTCCTGGCCCGCCCATCGCAGACGAGATAGGTTCTGCCTGGGTCGTGACCTAGTGTGCCTCCATCTTGGAGAAGTGTGGCTCACTGGTTAGAGGCAGCAGACCCGTAAGCAGAGAACGGCCTGGGACCAGGGTTCGATTCCCGACGCGGCAGGGTCGTGGACCAGGGTCAGCGGACTCGATAATTCTCTCCTCGGTGCCTACTCTAGTCAGAAACCACACTCGGCAACTCTGGGCATCAGCTTGCCTCATCTTCACAACGGCCCCCCCAGACCGCCGGGGATGCTTGGTCGCACCTTAGAGAGACCATCTCTCAGGGTGAGCCAGGACGGGTTCCCCAGCGGTCGAAGCGTGGAGATACTCCTCCGGGAGTCGATTCCTAGCGCTATATAAACCCGCAATTAAATTAAATTAAATTAAATTGGGTGAGGGAGCGGACTAGCGCTCGGCCCCTCCCGCCCTCGGCCCTACAAAATGGTTCCCCCTTTCAGGGAGCACAGCGGACGGGTGCAGCGGGCGCGCCGTCTTCGCGCCGAAGTCGCGCCTAAGTCCAGCCCGTCTGCGCCCGTCCGCGGCCGGACGGGTCCTGGGGCCAGGGACGCTGTCTCTGTCATCTCCTATACTCCCTCTGTTCTCAAGAGCCTACAGCCCTTCCCCTGTCCCCTTTCCTCTGTCACCAGGGCTCGCATCTCTGCACTTGGAATCGTGGGGAATATCCCCCTCCATTCGGGGTCGGATGTGTCATATGCTCCACCAACTTCTACTGAGTCACACATCCGAATACTATACTTAAACACCCGCTCTCTTATTAGACATCAAACTGACATCTTTCTCTTACTCATGGCTGAGAGCCCTGACATTCTCTTGCTATCGGAAACATGGCTCACTGACGACTCCCTCCCTGATATCCTGGCGGCATTACCCCCAGACTACTATCTGTTGAATGCTAATCGCCCCGGGGGCCGTCCTGGTGGCGGGGTGGCAGCGGTAATATGCAAGGACTTAAAAATTATAGCCACCTCATCCATGATTCTTCCTGAAGTTGATAACTTGGTTCTCAGCCTGGGAACTGAGGTGGGTGCAGTCACTTTTATAATACTCTAACGCCCCCCCCCACCCCATGCCTTTATTCCCCTCTTCCTTTACTGAGCAGCTTGCCAATATTACTACATCCTCCTCTCGTGTCGCCATTTTCGGCGATTTTAACTATTGGTTCCAACACAAGGATGCCGGGCCTCACGCCACTGAACTATTTGAAGCCCTCTCCTGTTTAAATCTCACACAACTTGTCAAGTCCCCCACCCACATCGGAGGCCATATCCTCAACCACATTTGGACTCACGGGGTTAAGTCCTCTTGCCCGTTGATAACTCCTTGTGTGTGGTCTGACCATTCTCTCATCGAGACTGTAATCTCTGTCGATGGTCATATCAGGGCCCCGCCACTAGAGGGCGGTGCCGCCCGCAAGTGGAGGGCTGCTGATTCTCATAACTTGCTCTGCCATCTGTCAGAGACCCGCCCCTCCCTCTCCAACGACATCTGCATCAACGAGCTAGACGGTAACATCTCTCACTGGCTTACGTCAGCTAGCGATATTTTTGCCCCTCTAACCAACTTTCCCCGCTCTCGGCATAGCAACTCCCATAAGTGGTTTGACTCCCAATTAAAAACCCAACATCTGGAGCTACGCCAATTGGAGCGTAAGTGGAGGAGAGATTACTGCACCACAGGCAGAGACACTTACGTGGCCGCCCGCAATAAATATAAAAAAGCCATCATTGTGGCCAAAACAGCATATGTCTCCAAGAGAATTTTGTCAGCCCCTTGCAAGTCGAAGGAGATTTTTAAAGTCCTCGATGAATTTACCTCTGACTCTAGTACGCTCCCGAACCAGGCTCCTACTCAGGAATCATGCAATGCTCTCAGTACGTTCTTCCTAGAAAAAATTGTTATGATTAAGGATACTATTCCGGTCACCTTTCCTGGCACTGATACTGTCTGTCCGCCTCACAATGCACTCTCTTTCACACATTTCCCTTCTCTTGATCCAGATTCTCTGGCTAGACTGGCCGCTCGTATCAAGTCTGGCTCACCTGACGACTGCTGTCCACCATCTATACTACGGGACATCTGCCTTACTTTACCTGATTGCATTCTCCCGCTGCTGAATTCTTCTCTTTCCTCTGGCACGGTGCCCAGCTCCTTCAAGGAGGCCGTTTTGGTGCCTCTACTGAAGAAGCCAGGAGCAGATCCCGCAGTCTTGGCGAACTACCGGCCTATATCTCTCCTGCCCTATTTCTCTAAAATTCTGGAAGCCCACGTCACCGCTTGCCTCTCACAGTTCATCGAGAGCTCCAACTTTCTCGAAGCCAACCAGGCTGGCTTCAGACCCGGCCACTCCACGGAGGCAGTGATCTTGGCCGTGCTGGATGCTCTGAGAGGCGGCGCTGACAGGGGTGCCCCCCAGGCCCTGGTTCTCTTAGATCTGTCAGCCGCTTTCGACACGGTGGACCATGACATCCTTCTCCATCGTGTCGAGCAGGCCGGCATCCAGGGCCTGGCGTTGGCATGGGTCGAATCCTTCCTGACCGGGAGGTCTCAGACAGTTAGTCTGGGCACCTTCAGGGCACCTAAGGAACGATCACATTGCGGGGTTCCCCAGGGCTCCTCTTTATCCCCCCTTCTCTTTAACCTCTATCTTCGACCTCATCTCTTTTCTCTGAGGCAGTGGAACGTCACCGTCTTTAATTACGCTGACGACCTGCAACTCATCTTTCCTCTCAATTCTCCTTCTGCTATCACTAATTTTCAGGCGGTTATGTCCCACACTCTCCAGTGGATGAGCCAGAATCAACTCAAACTGAATCCCAGGAAGACAGAGCTCCTCCTCCCTGGTAAGAGCTCTATCCACTGGGGCCCGCACTTCTGGCCGGTAGAGCTAGGCCCTCCTCCCACCCCTGTGGCCTCGGTGAAGAGTCTCGGGGTCATTATTGACTCCGAGCTATCCCTTAAGCCCCAGATAGGGGTGGTGGTCTCCTCCTGCATGTACCAGCTGCGCAGGATCAGGAAGGTGGCCTATCTCCTGACTCCCGAAGTTCTGATTCAAGTTATCATGGCTCTTGTCCTCTCCCGCTTGGATTTCTCGAATTCTCTTTATCACGGTCTGCCTAAGGCCCTTCTCTCTAGGCTGCAGATCGTCCAGAACCAAGCGGCGAGATTGGCCTTCGGGATCCCGAAATGGCAATCCGCTAAGCCTCTTCTTACCAACTTGCATTGGCTTCCTGTCATTTCGAGGATAGCCTTTAAGATCGGCTGCATTGCCTTCAAATCTCTAACTGGTCCCTGCCTGTGGTTCTGAAAAATATGGGTCCGTAATAGTACCGGACTCGAGAATAAAAACTTCGTCGAAATAGGACGAATTTGGTAGCAAAAGACCGGAAATGACGAGTACATCAAGTACATGTATTTTCGGCATATTTTCAAGTGACAATTTCACCTCGAAATCGTCATTTACCTTCTGAACCCTTAGTTGCATGTTGCCCTCTACATAGGCCTTAATCCAGTCGAATTTGATTCCACAAGGACACGTACTCCTTAATCGACTTCTTCCTGACCCCAGTACAAGTTAGAACCATTGCCCCAGGCCGAGCTCGTTAGGTCAGTTCCCTCCCAGTGGCCGAGCAAGATAGTATCTAGGCCCAACCGGCCATAAAGCCATTTCAGCACGCACACCTGCCATATCTCGCTCACATCTTTCTCCACTCCTTTTCCTCACTTATTTTATGGTAGGGAGGTGACCATTTTTATTAGGGGTCCAGCGATATCTGATGAAATGTTGGGCCTTGCCGGATGATTTGTTATGGGCAGCACGACGTGAAATATGTACATGTCATCATGACTCTGCTTTCTTTTGTAATCAGTAACCATAAATGAAATACCACGCACCCAAGGAATGTTTCGCCAAAGGGTAAATATTGTGTATAAGAAGAGAAGCCTAACTTTGTGAAAGTGTGCAGTCTCCTGAATATACTGGTATCGTACTTCTAGGACCCTGTCACCTTGGTTGCAGCCAATAAAGGAATCTTTGACTTCACCTGGAAGACTCTGAAGTTTCTGTGGGTCTGACTCAGGAGAACTTTACTGAATTGGTAACAGTTATATTGGAGCGCACAGCGTGTATAAGTAAACGTAAATGCAAATAAAGTATAATTGGTGCTCAAAGTGGAAAAAGTAGGTTACCACTACTTAATTCAGCGTCAATTTGACTAAACATTAACAGTTATCCACCAAGCACTCTTCTTGAATTTGAGTAACACAGAATCAATGTTCATATATCTTTAATTTCATCTGTTCATCAGATTCGTCATCAGATTTCTTCATCCAATGTATAACAGTGTAACAGCCAACACGTGTTTCGTCTAGTCAGTCTATGACATACAGACTTCTTCAGGGCTGTAATTAATACAGTAACCAAAATTACATAACATAAACCTTAACTTAATATTCACATTTATAGACACCGAGTAAGTGTGTCCAGAAAAGTACAACAAGAAAGTCCTAGTCACCAAGAATAAAGCGAGAAATACCCAAAGTGAAACACTAATACGTTTAATGCCCAGAAAAGAGCACTTATTCACACTAGATTGAAGTATAAGGGGAAGAGTAACATACCTAACTTCAATCCAGATGTTGTCAAAATTAGTAATAATCATTAACCTGAAAGACCAAATGGGACCCAGTCACCAACTATACCAACAGATAGGTCATCATAATATATACAAATTTACCCAAGTGGACTCACCCATGTTGTAGGGGTGAAACCATGTAATACGTAATCTTCAATGTTCAGTATATCTCCTGAGTCCAATCCACAATTTTCTAATCAAATATAAGGCAACTGTCACTTCACGTAAACTCTATCTTGTCCAAAAAATGATCTATCATAGCTTGTATATACATTGAATTATTAAAGGAAGAACTAAACCACATGTGGCATATGCCATCAACAGATATATGCTCTCTTTAAGCAAATACGTAAGACATTGTAGTGTATAAATACTCGCAGTACATAAAGTGCTCCACTGTGTTCAAAGCATAAACCCTATATATTTCATCATAATCATTCTTAATGTTTTAATTTCCATATAGGTACCTTTAAAACGTAATTCGTAGTCCAATTAGTAGTTCCCAATGTAAATCTCAACTCCAACTTGTAAATCCGCAATATTCCAAGTCCAAATAAATCGTAAGTAAGTAATTGCAACTCTATAGTCTCTTAATGGTAGGCTGCAACCAAAATAAAACGTTATTATAGTAAGCACTAAATAAAGCTCGATTGTGTTATGTAGCTACTATTACAGCACCCGGCTCACCTTATATCTGCTCCCTCCGTGTTCAAAGCGGTCGCGTTCTACACGCGCGCCATCTTTGAGTGGCAATATATAGCCAGAACCGCGGGCGCCATCTTAAAGTGGTGATTCTCCGTTTTGTTCAACAATATGTGTAAACAATATATCCTCGCATATATATCTACTATATAATCAATCATAGCCACCCACACCCGTATATTCGTAGAATTTAGAATTATAGAAGCTATTATTATTTCGTACAGTCTCAACAAACAACCTGATTAGCGAGCGATAATATTTAGTTCCATTAGTGCTTGTGAATACACGTAAATAATCACAAAATATTACCGAAATCCATAAGTCATTCAGGGTTCATATGATTATCAAGTGTATGATTGCACACCAACCTAAAGTATTCAGAACCATATCAGATAGTGGTTTAATCAACCTGCATATGTATTCTTAAACCAAATAAATACTATATTGGCCTTTACACCATAATTAATCAACTCTACAATTACTACATACCCGCATGTCACATTATATGTGAATCTAGATATCAAAATCTTTATAGTGGTAAAGTAACCCCACCTTCATCTGACGATACACCTCAGCAAACGGGGTCCAGATGGTCTTTCAATTCTGCATAAATATAAGCAGAATAATCTAATCGCACATTCAGGAGACCGAGGGAGATGGAAAGGAGGACAGGGTACCAGATACAGTTACACCAGATAAAACAATATCATTCTGTCTGATTAATCCTTTTTAGCATAGTAATCTTAAGACAGTTATTATAGTATATTGTTATACAGTACATTAGTTGATGACATCAGAGCAATACCAGATTATATACAGCATCATCAGGTTATTCTTGCCCTAAGTAATATTCATATTCATGGTCAATGTTCAGACCACGCTCAACTGCCTTGAGTTTCAATAACCACATCACTTCTCTACGCCTTAATTGTAATTGTCTATTCCCACCTCTAACATCACGTTTAATATGATCGATTCCATGATATTTAAACGTATGTTTCTCTTTTTCTTGAAAGTTTCTGACAATGTGGGAGGCAATGGGATAACGTGTATCCCCTGTTTTCAGAGCTCTAAAGTGTTCAACCATTCTCTCCTTAAGTTTCCTAATGGTACTACCAACATAAATCTGTTTACAAGAACAAACTATAACATAAACAACAAAAGTGGTATCACAATTTATGAACATATTAATTAGGTGTTCTCCTGTATTGTTATAGTTAAAAGTCTTGATCTTATTCACCGCCCATCTGCAGGAGCTACACCTTCCACACTTGTGGAAGCCTGTAGATCGCCCAGTGAGCCAATCGGGAACAGTCGTCTTCAGGGGGTAACTGGGACTGATAAAATTAGAGAGGGTACGACCCCTTCTAAAAGTCAGTCCTGGTTTTTCTCCAATAAAAGGTGTCAAATCTTTGTCCATCTGTAATAGATGCCAATGTCTTTTCAGGATTTTGAACAGTTGAGCACTATCAGTACCATAATTAGTTACTAAGCGAATCTGATTTTCTTTCCGTACAACAGATTTGTCTTTAAGAGTACTAGGCCTTGTGAGTTTCTTTGCTCTTGTTATTGCATTTTCAACCACTTTGCTCTGATATCCACGTTTAAGAAATCTCTTAGTAAGATCAGTAAGATTGTGCTCGAAGTCTATATCTATCGAACAGTTCCGTCTCGCCCTTACCATCTCACCATAAGGGATCGCTTTGATTTGACTATTTGGGTGACAACTTCGAGCATGCAAAACAGCATTGCAACTAGTAGGTTTGCGGAACATGCGACTGCAAATTTTATTATCTTTGATGAATAATTCAATATCTAAAAAATTGATATTATTTTTGTCATAGTGGGTGGTAAATGACAGGTTCAGTGTGTTATCATTTAGATAATCAAAAAAGCCTTTAAGTTCATCTACTGAGCCTGTCCACACAAGAAGGCAGTCGTCTATGTATCGCCCCCAATAGTGGATATATTGTATCCATTTTCTCCCGGATGGGCCCCAGATTCTCTCCGCCTCAAAGAACCCCATAAAGAGGTTCGCAAAGGACGGAGCAAACCTAGAACCCATCGCGGTACCAAGGCGTTGTCTATACCAGTTTCCATCAAAAAGAAATACGTTATTCTGAAGCACCAATCTTGTCATCTTCAGAATCATCTGATTGTGATCAAAGTATTCTGCACTCCTATTGCCTAGAAAGAAATCAATAGCATGTATACCCAATTCATGATCGATGTTGGTATACAGAGATACCACATCGAGGGTAACCAATATCATTCTCTCATCCCATACCAGGTCATTCATCAAGTTGAGTACGTGTTTTGAGTCCTCAATAAAAGAAGGTAAATTTTTAACATAAATCTGTAAAAAAGTGTCAACATATTGGGAAAGGCGCTCTGTTGGCCCCCCAATACCAGAAATTATTGGCCTGCCTGGTGGTTTAACCATGGATTTATGAATTTTGGGTTGCGTATACATGCATGGTGCACGTGGTGTAGTAACTTGCAAATATAGGAATTCATCACGATCAATAAGAGTTTCCTCATACCAAGTTTTCAATTGGTCATTCATAATTTTGGACAGACTTATGAGAGGGTTACTTTGCAATTTTTCATAGTACACAATATCGTTCAATTGGGAATATACTTCTTCTTTGTAATCTGTTGTATTCAAAATTACTATGTTCCCACCCTTGTCTGCTCTCCGTATAGTAATATCCGGATTAGCAGTAAGTTCTTTTAATGCTAGTCTCTCTCCTGGCAATAGGTTATCTTTATACTTCTTAGTTTTGTGCAAACATTTAGCATCAGTGATCTTGTCTATATCCTGATTCACCGCCTTAAAAAAGGCTTCGATTGTACTACCAGATGCTACTTGTGGTGTCCATTTGGATCTCTCTTTCAACCCACTTTCCTCACTCAAGAACCTATCTATCCCCAAATCATCCAATAGTTTAAGTACAGTCACTGGATCTTCCTCTCTCTCAGTAAGGGACAGTAATAATTGAGTTTCTTTCAGTTCTTGAATGGTAATTTCACTTACAGGTTTTATTTTCGCATGTTTGGGTTTGTCTGGTACATTGGCAAAGTACTTTTTCAGTTTGAGCCTCCTTACAAACTTAAATACATCAATTTTAGTTACATACCAATCTGACATAGTAGTAGGACAAAACCCCATACCTTTTTTAAGTAAACTGATCATACTCTCAGATAACTCAGTTGAAGACAAGTTCACAATTTCAATATTACCCACATCATTTTCATCATTTTCAATTATGGTTTCCATGATCTCGTTCGCATGCCTACCCTTCCTCCCTGTCCTCCTACCTCCTCTACCACCTCTCCTGGTTTTCTTACAATTGCCCCTCGGTTCCTCTCTGAGTCCCTGTTTCCACGGCGCAATCTGCGCACCTCTACTAAAAAATTATTCTCAACTGGTGTCAGGGAAGCGGTCTCAGAGTTATCATCATTGTCACTACTGGAGATGTTACTAGTCCCAGGGTCACTGTCACTCGCTGATGGAGTGCCGCTCTTTTGTTTGTCAGTCGTGGGTTTAGTAATCAGATAGTCAAATTTCCTTGCAAAGGTATAAACTCGACCTGACCGATAGTCTTTTTCGTCGCGTTTAATCTTTCTTGCCTTCCTTTGCTTGATATCATTTTGTAGTTCATTTAATTTATCATCCAAAACATTATAGTTCTTAATGGTTGCTTCGGGAAGGTTCATTTCTTTAATTTCATCTTCCACTTTTTGTATTTCTACCAGTAATTTTGCTATTTTTCTCTCTGCATTTTCTATTAGAATATTGATTAAATTTTTGGAACTTGTGTTTAGTTCCTTCTCCCATGTTATATAAAGATCAGGTTCTAGATCTTCGTAGGTAGGTATGATCTGGGATCTAAGACCACGTGGAATTCTATTGAGTTTAATGTATTGCTTCAGAGTAGCGGCATCCCACCATTTATTCAACTCTGTTCGTTTCAGGGATTCAAGCTTAACAAACTTGGCTCTGAGGCCTTCTTTTTTAGTCTCTTTAGGTGGTCCCATGGCAGCTCCAATTGTGCCACCTGCCACTAATTTTTCGAATAATTGCTCTGCCTCCTTGTCTCTATTCATCTTAGACTTATGCGGCTGCTCCCTAACCAATGCAAACAACTTTACTGAATTGGTAACAGTTATATTGGAGCGCACAGCGTGTATAAGTAAACGTAAATGCAAATAAAGTATAATTGGTGCTCAAAGTGGAAAAAGTAGGTTACCACTACTTAATTCAGCGTCAATTTGACTAAACATTAACAGTTATCCACCAAGCACTCTTCTTGAATTTGAGTAACACAGAATCAATGTTCATATATCTTTAATTTCATCTGTTCATCAGATTCGTCATCAGATTTCTTCATCCAATGTATAACAGTGTAACAGCCAACACGTGTTTCGTCTAGTCAGTCTATGACATACAGACTTCTTCAGGGCTGTAATTAATACAGTAACCAAAATTACATAACATAAACCTTAACTTAATATTCACATTTATAGACACCGAGTAAGTGTGTCCAGAAAAGTACAACAAGAAAGTCCTAGTCACCAAGAATAAAGCGAGAAATACCCAAAGTGAAACACTAATACGTTTAATGCCCAGAAAAGAGCACTTATTCACACTAGATTGAAGTATAAGGGGAAGAGTAACATACCTAACTTCAATCCAGATGTTGTCAAAATTAGTAATAATCATTAACCTGAAAGACCAAATGGGACCCAGTCACCAACTATACCAACAGATAGGTCATCATAATATATACACATTTACCCAAGTGGACTCACCCATGTTGTAGGGGTGAAACCATGTAATACGTAATCTTCAATGTTCAGTATATCTCCTGAGTCCAATCCACAATTTTCTAATCAAATATAAGGCAACTGTCACTTCACGTAAACTCTATCTTGTCCAAAAAATGATCTATCATAGCTTGTATATACATTGAATTATTAAAGGAAGAACTAAACCACATGTGGCATATGCCATCAACAGATATATGCTCTCTTTAAGCAAATACGTAAGACATTGTAGTGTATAAATACTCGCAGTACATAAAGTGCTCCACTGTGTTCAAAGCATAAACCCTATATATTTCATCATAATCATTCTTAATGTTTTAATTTCCATATAGGTACCTTTAAAACGTAATTTGTAGTCCAATTAGTAGTTCCCAATGTAAATCTCAACTCCAACTTGTAAATCCGCAATATTCCAAGTCCAAATAAATCGTAAGTAAGTAATTGCAACTCTATAGTCTCTTAATGGTAGGCTGCAACCAAAATAAAACGGTATTATAGTAAGCACTAAATAAAGCTCGATTGTGTTATGTAGCTACTATTACAGCACCCGGCTCACCTTATATCTGCTCCCTCCGTGTTCAAAGCGGTCGCGTTCTACACGCGCGCCATCTTTGAGTGGCAATATATAGCCAGAACCGCGGGCGCCATCTTAAAGTGGTGATTCTCCGTTTTGTTCAACAATATGTGTAAACAATATATCCTCGCATATATATCTACTATATAATCAATCATAGCCACCCACACCCGTATATTCGTAGAATTTAGAATTATAGAAGCTATTATTATTTCGTACAGTCTCAACAAACAACCTGATTAGCGAGCGATAATATTTAGTTCCATTAGTGCTTGTGAATACACGTAAATAATCACAAAATATTACCGAAATCCATAAGTCATTCAGGGTTCATATGATTATCAAGTGTATGATTGCACACCAACCTAAAGTATTCAGAACCATATCAGATAGTGGTTTAATCAACCTGCATATGTATTCTTAAACCAAATAAATACTATATTGGCCTTTACACCATAATTAATCAACTCTACAATTACTACATACCCGCATGTCACATTATATGTGAATCTAGATATCAAAATCTTTATAGTGGTAAAGTAACCCCACCTTCATCTGACGATACACCTCAGCAAACGGGGTCCAGATGGTCTTTCAATTCTGCATAAATATAAGCAGAATAATCTAATCGCACATTCAGGAGACCGAGGGAGATGGAAAGGAGGACAGGGTACCAGATACAGTTACACCAGATAAAACAATATCATTCTGTCTGATTAATCCTTTTTAGCATAGTAATCTTAAGACAGTTATTATAGTATATTGTTATACAGTACATTAGTTGATGACATCAGAGCAATACCAGATTGTGTTACTCAAATTCAAGAAGAGTGCTTGGTGGATAACTGTTAATGTTTAGTCAAATTGACGCTGAATTAAGTAGTGGTAACCTACTTTTTCCACTTTGAGCACCAATTATACTTTATTTGCATTTACGTTTACTTATACACGCTGTGCGCTCCAATATAACTGTTACCAATTCAGTAAAGTTGTTTGCATTGGTTAGGGAGCAGCCGCATAAGTCTAAGATGAATAGAGACAAGGAGGCAGAGCAATTATTCGAAAAATTAGTGGCAGGTGGCACAATTGGAGCTGCCATGGGACCACCTAAAGAGACTAAAAAAGAAGGCCTCAGAGCCAAGTTTGTTAAGCTTGAATCCCTGAAACGAACAGAGTTGAATAAATGGTGGGATGCCGCTACTCTGAAGCAATACATTAAACTCAATAGAATTCCACGTGGTCTTAGATCCCAGATCATACCTACCTACGAAGATCTAGAACCTGATCTTTATATAACATGGGAGAAGGAACTAAACACAAGTTCCAAAAATTTAATCAATATTCTAATAGAAAATGCAGAGAGAAAAATAGCAAAATTACTGGTAGAAATACAAAAAGTGGAAGATGAAATTAAAGAAATGAACCTTCCCGAAGCAACCATTAAGAACTATAATGTTTTGGATGATAAATTAAATGAACTACAAAATGATATCAAGCAAAGGAAGGCAAGAAAGATTAAACGCGACGAAAAAGACTATCGGTCAGGTCGAGTTTATACCTTTGCAAGGAAATTTGACTATCTGATTACTAAACCCACGACTGACAAACAAAAGAGCGGCACTCCATCAGCGAGTGACAGTGACCCTGGGACTAGTAACATCTCCAGTAGTGACAATGATGATAACTCTGAGACCGCTTCCCTGACACCAGTTGAGAATAATTTTTTAGTAGAGGTGCGCAGATTGCGCCGTGGAAACAGGGACTCAGAGAGGAACCGAGGGGCAATTGTAAGAAAACCAGGAGAGGTGGTAGAGGAGGTAGGAGGACAGGGAGGAAGGGTAGGCATGCGAACGAGATCATGGAAACCATAATTGAAAATGATGAAAATGATGTGGGTAATATTGAAATTGTGAACTTGTCTTCAACTGAGTTATCTGAGAGTATGATCAGTTTACTTAAAAAAGGTATGGGGTTTTGTCCTACTACTATGTCAGATTGGTATGTAACTAAAATTGATGTATTTAAGTTTGTAAGGAGGCTCAAACTGAAAAAGTACTTTGCCAATGTACCAGACAAACCCAAACATGCGAAAATAAAACCTGTAAGTGAAATTACCATTCAAGAACTGAAAGAAACTCAATTATTACTGTCCCTTACTGAGAGAGAGGAAGATCCAGTGACTGTACTTAAACTATTGGATGATTTGGGGATAGATAGGTTCTTGAGTGAGGAAAGTGGGTTGAAAGAGAGATCCAAATGGACACCACAAGTAGCATCTGGTAGTACAATCGAAGCCTTTTTTAAGGCGGTGAATCAGGATATAGACAAGATCACTGATGCTAAATGTTTGCACAAAACTAAGAAGTATAAAGATAACCTATTGCCAGGAGAGAGACTAGCATTAAAAGAACTTACTGCTAATCCGGATATTACTATACGGAGAGCAGACAAGGGTGGGAACATAGTAATTTTGAATACAACAGATTACAAAGAAGAAGTATATTCCCAATTGAACGATATTGTGTACTATGAAAAATTGCAAAGTAACCCTCTCATAAGTCTGTCCAAAATTATGAATGACCAATTGAAAACTTGGTATGAGGAAACTCTTATTGATCGTGATGAATTCCTATATTTGCAAGTTACTACACCACGTGCACCATGCATGTATACGCAACCCAAAATTCATAAATCCATGGTTAAACCACCAG
The DNA here is from genome assembly GCF_964261635.1 of Lissotriton helveticus. Classification (NCBI taxonomy): domain Eukaryota; kingdom Metazoa; phylum Chordata; class Amphibia; order Caudata; family Salamandridae; genus Lissotriton; species Lissotriton helveticus. Next base: position 186,216,123 of record NC_136057.1, on the reverse strand, counting down.
GCAGGCCAATAATTTCTGGTATTGGGGGGCCAACAGAGCGCCTTTCCCAATATGTTGACACTTTTTTACAGATTTATGTTAAAAATTTACCTTCTTTTATTGAGGACTCAAAACACGTACTCAACTTGATGAATGACCTGGTATGGGATGAGAGAATGATATTGGTTACACTCGATGTGGTATCTCTGTATACCAACATCGATCATGAATTGGGTATACATGCTATTGATTTCTTTCTAGGCAATAGGAGTGCAGAATACTTTGATCACAATCAGATGATTCTGAAGATGACAAGATTGGTGCTTCAGAATAACGTATTTCTTTTTGATGGAAACTGGTATAGACAACGCCTTGGTACCGCGATGGGTTCTAGGTTTGCTCCGTCCTTTGCGAACCTCTTTATGGGGTTCTTTGAGGCGGAGAGAATCTGGGGCCCATCCGGGAGAAAATGGATACAATATATCCACTATTGGGGGCGATACATAGACGACTGCCTTCTTGTGTGGACAGGCTCAGTAGATGAACTTAAAGGCTTTTTTGATTATCTAAATGATAACACACTGAACCTGTCATTTACCACCCACTATGACAAAAATAATATCAATTTTTTAGATATTGAATTATTCATCAAAGATAATAAAATTTGCAGTCGCATGTTCCGCAAACCTACTAGTTGCAATGCTGTTTTGCATGCTCGAAGTTGTCACCCAAATAGTCAAATCAAAGCGATCCCTTATGGTGAGATGGTAAGGGCGAGACGGAACTGTTCGATAGATATAGACTTCGAGCACAATCTTACTGATCTTACTAAGAGATTTCTTAAACGTGGATATCAGAGCAAAGTGGTTGAAAATGCAATAACAAGAGCAAAGAAACTCACAAGGCCTAGTACTCTTAAAGACAAATCTGTTGTACGGAAAGAAAATCAGATTCGCTTAGTAACTAATTATGGTACTGATAGTGCTCAACTGTTCAAAATCCTGAAAAGACATTGGCATCTATTACAGATGGACAAAGATTTGACACCTTTTATTGGAGAAAAACCAGGACTGACTTTTAGAAGGGGTCGTACCCTCTCTAATTTTATCAGTCCCAGTTACCCCCTGAAGACGACTGTTCCCGATTGGCTCACTGGGCGATCTACAGGCTTCCACAAGTGTGGAAGGTGTAGCTCCTGCAGATGGGCGGTGAATAAGATCAAGACTTTTAACTATAACAATACAGGAGAACACCTAATTAATATGTTCATAAATTGTGATACCACTTTTGTTGTTTATGTTATAGTTTGTTCTTGTAAACAGATTTATGTTGGTAGTACCATTAGGAAACTTAAGGAGAGAATGGTTGAACACTTTAGAGCTCTGAAAACAGGGGATACACGTTATCCCATTGCCTCCCACATTGTCAGAAACTTTCAAGAAAAAGAGAAACATACGTTTAAATATCATGGAATCGATCATATTAAACGTGATGTTAGAGGTGGGAATAGACAATTACAATTAAGGCGCAGAGAAGTGATGTGGTTATTGAAACTCAAGGCAGTTGAGCGTGGTCTGAACATTGACCATGAATATGAATATTACTTAGGGCAAGAATAACCTGATGATGCTGTATATAATCTGGTATTGCTCTGATGTCATCAACTAATGTACTGTATAACAATATACTATAATAACTGTCTTAAGATTACTATGCTAAAAAGGATTAATCAGACAGAATGATATTGTTTTATCTGGTGTAACTGTATCTGGTACCCTGTCCTCCTTTCCATCTCCCTCGGTCTCCTGAATGTGCGATTAGATTATTCTGCTTATATTTATGCAGAATTGAAAGACCATCTGGACCCCGTTTGCTGAGGTGTATCGTCAGATGAAGGTGGGGTTACTTTACCACTATAAAGATTTTGATATCTAGATTCACATATAATGTGACATGCGGGTATGTAGTAATTGTAGAGTTGATTAATTATGGTGTAAAGGCCAATATAGTATTTATTTGGTTTAAGAATACATATGCAGGTTGATTAAACCACTATCTGATATGGTTCTGAATACTTTAGGTTGGTGTGCAATCATACACTTGATAATCATATGAACCCTGAATGACTTATGGATTTCGGTAATATTTTGTGATTATTTACGTGTATTCACAAGCACTAATGGAACTAAATATTATCGCTCGCTAATCAGGTTGTTTGTTGAGACTGTACGAAATAATAATAGCTTCTATAATTCTAAATTCTACGAATATACGGGTGTGGGTGGCTATGATTGATTATATAGTAGATATATATGCGAGGATATATTGTTTACACATATTGTTGAACAAAACGGAGAATCACCACTTTAAGATGGCGCCCGCGGTTCTGGCTATATATTGCCACTCAAAGATGGCGCGCGTGTAGAACGCGACCGCTTTGAACACGGAGGGAGCAGATATAAGGTGAGCCGGGTGCTGTAATAGTAGCTACATAACACAATCGAGCTTTATTTAGTGCTTACTATAATACCGTTTTATTTTGGTTGCAGCCTACCATTAAGAGACTATAGAGTTGCAATTACTTACTTACGATTTATTTGGACTTGGAATATTGCGGATTTACAAGTTGGAGTTGAGATTTACATTGGGAACTACTAATTGGACTACGAATTACGTTTTAAAGGTACCTATATGGAAATTAAAACATTAAGAATGATTATGATGAAATATATAGGGTTTATGCTTTGAACACAGTGGAGCACTTTATGTACTGCGAGTATTTATACACTACAATGTCTTACGTATTTGCTTAAAGAGAGCATATATCTGTTGATGGCATATGCCACATGTGGTTTAGTTCTTCCTTTAATAATTCAATGTATATACAAGCTATGATAGATCATTTTTTGGACAAGATAGAGTTTACGTGAAGTGACAGTTGCCTTATATTTGATTAGAAAATTGTGGATTGGACTCAGGAGATATACTGAACATTGAAGATTACGTATTACATGGTTTCACCCCTACAACATGGGTGAGTCCACTTGGGTAAATTTGTATATATTATGATGACCTATCTGTTGGTATAGTTGGTGACTGGGTCCCATTTGGTCTTTCAGGTTAATGATTATTACTAATTTTGACAACATCTGGATTGAAGTTAGGTATGTTACTCTTCCCCTTATACTTCAATCTAGTGTGAATAAGTGCTCTTTTCTGGGCATTAAACGTATTAGTGTTTCACTTTGGGTATTTCTCGCTTTATTCTTGGTGACTAGGACTTTCTTGTTGTACTTTTCTGGACACACTTACTCGGTGTCTATAAATGTGAATATTAAGTTAAGGTTTATGTTATGTAATTTTGGTTACTGTATTAATTACAGCCCTGAAGAAGTCTGTATGTCATAGACTGACTAGACGAAACACGTGTTGGCTGTTACACTGTTATACATTGGATGAAGAAATCTGATGACGAATCTGATGAACAGATGAAATTAAAGATATATGAACATTGATTCTGTGTTACTCAAATTCAAGAAGAGTGCTTGGTGGATAACTGTTACTGACTCAGGAGAACCCGAGGTCTCTGGTGTGTTGATCCCCTGGCACCGCTGGGTTACCGGTTCTGTACCGGTTCTTAAAAACCCAGTACCTCATTTGGCGCCCAACGTGGGGCGATTCCAGTGGTACCAATCAGCCTGAAGATCGTGAGGAGCTTCGTGTGAAAATTCCGGAGGAGGGCCCACCACCTCATCGACCCCTGCATGTCGACGTGGTCCGAAGGTCTTTACTGCGAGGTTCCCCGCTTCTCGACGGCTACAAGGACTGCTGCCCTGGCTATCGCCCTGATGTTGGACCCTTGAAATTTTCGGTAGAGCGAAACGCTGAGACGAGTCTTCTGGTGAAGCCATCGATATTTTTCAGTTAAGTATAAGTGGAGCGTCTCCTAGTCCTTAGTTGGACTTACTTTGTGTCATCTTAGAGATACATAAAGGTTTTTATTGGTTCTTGCAAGCACCATAACCGAAGGACTCGTGTTTTCACGAGCAATATCGTAATCGATAACTCCTTTGAAGTTTTGGAACTAGACTAGAGAGAAAGGATGCCTAGTCTTAGACTCGGGAATTTGTTTTGTCTTGGTAATAATAATAGGGACTCCCGATTGGAGGACTCATGTCCGGTTCCTCCAGTTGGAACTCCGACTTACGAGCTGTACGTTAAACATGGGGTAGGCCCCATCGTTTACAACGAGGTATGGATTAAATACACTAGGAAAGACGGTGTTTTAAAATGGCCCCAATATGGTAGCTTTGATTCTGAAATATTAGACAACCTTGAAGTTAAACTCTTCAAAAAGAAAGCCCGGCCGGCGATGTTTGACTCTTTCCGCATATGGCGCAAAGAAGCCAAACAAAAAGAAATTAAATTAGCTAAGAAAAATAAGAGAGAAGAGGGACTTTCAGTAATGCAAGCTGCCGTGCAGTTTAAAGATAACGAGGAAGAGCAGATAAATGAACAATTGCACAGGCAACGTAAAATGGCAATAGATAAGTGCTATCCAGTTTTGCCGTCTCTTCAGCAAGGGACAGGAAAAGAGCGTGAAAAAGACCAATTAATGTCGCAATTGTTAACTTCGCCACCGCCCTATGCGCAGAATGCTACAGCACCCCCGCAACCCTTAGTTGCACAAGCTGCGCCTCTGGCTTTTCCACAGCACCCACCAGCTGTTCTTCAGCTGGTTCCTACTTCTTCGGTGCAGCCTCCTCCAGGCCCACCGACCACTTCTGTTTCACCTGCGTTTCCTACGATTTTGCCTACTGTACTTTCTACGTCTCCTAATGCCCCTTCTATGATTTTGCCTAGTACCACATCTATTATTCCTCATACCTCTTCTGCCATCTCTGCATCCGCTTTACCTCACCCCGTTCTTTCATCTATTTGTTCTTCCGTTTCACCTTCCCTTCGGCAGAAAATGGCCAGTACTGTTACTAATCTTCTTTTACCACTTTTCGGGTCGCCTGCCACGACCCCTAACATAGGAAGAAGACAGTTGCGAAGTCAACTGCCCGATTATCAAGAGAGAGATTCCCTGAATAGTTTAGCTCGGAAATGGGTCATGGACACTGCAAAATATGATTTACAGTCTGTCATGGAAGTTTTCCATCAATGGGAAACAGCGACACAGAGATATGTGTTCGAACAGATGTGTGTTTTTCTTTGCGAAGATTTAGAAGACAATGATCAGGATTGCCTCCCACAAGAGATGTGTCGTATAAGGTTTAAGTTTAGTCTGGGTATGATTGTAGATCACGATGTGGAAGAAGCAGTTGAAATGCTATTATCACATCGAAGTAAGGGAAGTAGTTCTGGGTCACCATCGGAATCTAGTGCATCTAGTAGGAAAAAGGCACGACAATACCCTATGAGAGAAGTTCCCCCACAATGGAGAGAGGGTGACGCGACAGCTGTCCCACCTGTCCTGCCCCACTTTCACCGAGTATGGGTACATGTTCCATGGAAGCGAGCTGAAGTTTTAGCACTCAAACAAACACTACCAGATCCGCGTAAAAATCCTGCAGGGTACTATAAAGAATTGTTGCAAACTGCTGGGTCATGTATTATGAATTTAGCCGATATCGATATGTTATTCGGGAACGTTGTTCCACAGCCTTTATGGGGAAAAATTCGTCATGAAGATCATGACCAGGAATTAGGTGACACGTGGGCTAATATTACTGTTGCAGATGCACGACAAGTTGGTGGTGCCAAGCCTGAGCCCCTGATAGCGGAACTACCTGGTAGGATAGTAGATTACATGAAGACAATAATGCCTGCGATACGTGTAAATTGGGATAAGTTATCTGCATGCAAGCAAAAGAAAGAAGAAACTGTGTCAGATTTCTTCACCAGATTTGAAGAAACATTCATTGACCACAGCGGTCAAGATATGACCACAGAAGGTGGCCAGAGATTGTTTGTCGATAAATTTGTGCACAATCTGCTTCCGGACTTGTGTAGAAAATTAAAAGATTCAGAAAGTTCTTGGGCAGTCTCATCTTCAGCCCAGATATTAGCTACCGCACAGTACTATGAGAATAGAGATAAGGATGAGAAAGATAAAGTAGAGAAGAAAACTAGAGAACTCAAAACGAAGGTTTTGCTACAGCAAGCCTATCCTCCACGTGGTGGTGGTAATAAAAATAATAATGGTCCGAATCACTACCGGAACACTTTTCAGCAGCCTCAGAGAAACTTGCCGAGATTCGATTACAATCAAAACCGTGTAGGTCCCAATCAGTGTTTATACTGCAAACAAGAAGGTCATTACAAATATGACTGTCCTGCCCTGCCGCAACGTACAAATGAATTTTCTGGTGTACGAGGTCGTGGTAGTCAGCAAGCGCCTAGAGGTAGAGGGCGTGGAAACACCCCTCAGGACGCACGTCCCCTTCCACCACAAAACTCTATGAACAGGTTTGACCAGCAAAATAACGTATCTGACAGGACAGCTCAATACTACGTCGATGAGTATTACACAGAAAATGAGCAGTGGGAGAATAATGATTGCTAGGACAGCCTTAGACAAGGAGAGGGAGTTGTTTCAGTTCCAGTAGATCAGAGTGGACCTTACGTTGAGGTGATTACATCGGGTGTGTCAGAACCTTTTCTGTTGGATACTGGTGCTACAAAGAGTTCTATTATGCACTCCAAACTCCCTGGCGCACCTTTGTCTGGCGAAATGAACGTTTCCGTAGGTTTTTCTGGCGCCCCGGTTAGAAATCCGATTTCTGACCCTTTATCTCTTTCTGTTGGTCCTTGTGAATTCGAAGCACCCCTTATTTTGACAACAGGTTGTGGTGAAAATTTGCTAGGATTAGATTTGCTAAAAAGATTGTATGCGACTTTGTACTGTTCTCCCTTAGGAGTACAACTGACTTTAGGTAAGAAAGTGGTTTCTCCCATGTATTTGTCGAGAAATACGCTTCCAACAGAATTGACACTTCTTCCGGATATTCTTTGGGCTACTGGTCCGAATGATGTAGGTCTTTTAGAAATTCCACCATATGTTGTAACATTAAAGTCGAATGTCAAAATGCCACGAATTCCCCAATACAGAATATCCAATGAGGGCGAAAAAGCTTTGCTAGCGATTGTTTACGAGTTGATTGAGAAAGACGTAATTGAAGAAACACGAGGCAATGTTTGCAATAGTCCTGTTCTGCCTGTTTTAAAACGAACTGACCCTTCTCAGCCACCTGTGTATAGATTCGTGATTGATCTTAGGGAAGTAAATAAGATAGTGGTGCCACAATTCATCCGCATCCTGGTTTTCGGTGATTGACCTGAAGAATGCTTTCTTCAGTATCCCGATTGCTGAGGAAAGCAGGGATATTTTTTCCTTTAGTTTAGGTGGTCGCAGTTTCCGCTTTAAACGCGCTCCTTAAGGCTACTGTGAGAGCCCCTCAATATACAGTCAAGCTCTGAAAAGCCAGCTCGACTCAATGGTTTTGCCCAAAGGTTCCACTCTCGTACAGTACGTGGACGATTTGCTCATAGCCGCGGATACTGAGAAAATATGTAAAATGGCCACATTTGGCACTACTGCGTCATCTATGTGATCTACATCACAAGGTGTCACTTTCCAAGCTCCAATATTGCCGACAAGAAGTGACCTACTTAGGTCATCTCTTATCGAAGGAGGGAAGGAAACTGACCCCAGAAAGAATTCAGGCAATAGCGAAATTAAATGTGCCAAGAACGCAGAGAGAAGTACGCGCTTTCTTGGGCATTACATCGTACTGTAGACAGTGGATTCCAAATTTTTCGTTATTAGCCAAACCCTTATTGGCACTAACGTGTACAAATACACCCAATCCCATTCCTTGGTCTGATGAGTGTCAGAAAAGTTTTCTCGAATTACGCACAGCATTATGTTCGGCCCCTGTGTTAGGTAACCCCAACTACAGTAAACCTTTCACATTATATGTCCACGAGAAGGAGGGTTGTGCATTGTCTGTGCTGACTCAGTTATACGGAGATAGACAACGGCCATGCGCCTATTTTTCGTCAACTTTGGATCCGGTAGCACGAGCATTGCCAAGTTGTCTAAGGGCCACAGCAGCAGCAGCTGTTTCTATCCGACAGTCTGCAGGTCTAGTAATGAATAATACACTAATCGTGATGGTCCCACATGCAGTAGACACGTTGTTAAATAGGACCAAGACACAGCACTTAACTAGTGCTCGACTGTCCAGTTATGAATTGACGCTACTAGCAAGCCATGTGCACATCAAAAGGTGCAGTACTCTGAACATAGCCACATTGTTACCAATTGCTGAGGAATCGGATGCTTCAGAACAGCACGATTGTTTCCTCAGAACGGAGGAGGAGACAAAAGGGAGAGTTGATCTATTCGATACTCCTCTCGCCGAATGTGATGGTACATTATGGGTGGATGGTTCATGCTTTAAACTCCCGAATGGTAACGTGACTACAGCGTATGCTGTCACAACTCTGCACACAATCGTTGAAACTGCGCGAATACCACATGGTTCGGCTCAAGCCGCCGAACTCGTGGCGTTAACGAGAGCATGTGTGTTATCAAAAGGAATGAAAGTGACTGTCTATACCGACAGTCAGTATGCTTTTGGAGTGGCTCACAGTTTTGGACGATTGTGGAGAGAACGTGGGTTCCTGACTTCGCATGGAGCTAAGATTCAGCATGGTCAGTTGGTGAATGAGCTTCTTGAATCACTGACGTTGCCCCTGAAAGTAGCGGTCGTGAAATGTAGTGCACACAAGAAAGTGATTGATGATGTTGGTCGTGGAAATGCATTTGCTGATGAAACTGCTAAAGAAACGGCAAAGAATGTGATGAGCCGAATGTATGTTGCGAGCCCAGAAAGATGGACTGGTGATGTTGGAATATGTGAAGACACGATAGAAAGTGTGAAGTCCATCCAAGCTGAGGCCACGGAAAAAGAGTTAAGCATGTGGAAAGAGAGTACAGGGAGAATGGATGCAAATGGTTGTTGGATTGAATCGACAGAGCAACAAAGATGGTTGTTACCCGATGCATATGTGCCTGCAGTGGTTACAATGGCTCATGGGATGGCCCATATCAGCGCGAAAGGGATTTGCGAGTTGTTGGCCCCAGTGTGGAAGAATTCAGGGATTCCCAAGTGTGCAGAGAATGTTGTCAAGAATTGCATGGTATGTCTGAAGCACAATCCTGGTAGGGGAACCCCAACTCCAGCTGGTCATTTTGCACCTCCTACGTATCCGTTCGAGGTTTTGCAGCTAGATTTCATACACATGGAGAGGTGCAACAACTTAAAATACGTGCTCGTGGTTGTTTGCGCCTTCTCAAGGTGGGTAGAAGCCTATCCCCTAAGGGACAATACTGCCTTGTCCACAGCGAAAGCCCTTGTGAAAGAGTTCTTCCCCAGATTCGGAATGCCTAGAATGGTCTGGTCGGACAACGGAAGTGAATTTGAGGGTTGTGTGATGAAACGAGTGTGTGAAGGGCTAGGCATTAGTCAGAAGTTCCACGCTGCAAATCACCCCCAATCAGCTGGATTAGTGGAATGTTACAATGGCACGCTTAAACTTAAATTGGCCAAAATCCAAGCGAGCACGGGTCTTAAATGGCCCGACGCTCTACCTTTAGCACTCCTATCCACCAGAATGACTGTGCATTCGCGAATGAAACTCAGCCCCTATGAAATAATCTTTGGTCGGCCAGCCAACATATGGGGAGTGCCTAGGCCCACGAAGTTTAGCGAGCTGCAACACCCCATTTTGATCGACTATCTGTATGAATTGACGGCTAAATTGCGTGTTTTATATCAACAGGTCCACAACACCTTGCCTCCGGTTTCCGAGACACCGGGTCACTCCATTGACCCTGGCTCCTGGGTAGTGGTCAAGAATTTCCAGAGGACAAGAAACGACCAGAGATGGACCGGACCACACCTCGTCCTCCTGTCTACAAGGTCGACCGTTAAAGTGGAGGGGAGGGCCAATTGGGTCCACGGGATCCACTGTAAGAGAATACCCTTCCCTCTGCCACATGACCAATGGGTCCGGACAGGAGGCACTGACTCAAAGCACACAACTGATGAACGTGTAAAAGAAGTTAAACGTGATTGTGACAGTAAGAACATTTTTCAAGAAACTACGCCGCCATCAGAACAATTGAACTCTGTGGAACCTGAGCTACTATTTCCGGACCAGACAGCACCCGGGAAAAGACGCTATAATTTGCGACCGAGAAAAACAGACTAAAGTAAAAGTGATTTATTTTATGATCCGAGAGAAAAACCTGTGGACTAATAAAAATAAGTTTTTCCTTCCAAAATGCTATTTTTGAAAATGCAGATTCTCCCATCTAGGTAACTTGCTTATTTTTGTTTTTTTGAACCGCCATCCGGGTTCCGCTGCTAGGGTCGCGGTTGATAAAAGACTTTTGGGTGCAGCTGACAACAATAGGTTGCTGGTTCCAGTTGGTCGAAGGGAGCCACCCTAGACTGACGGAAGCATCCTTTAGCAGAAACAACCTACCGCCGCGGGCAGCACCTTAGAGAGGATGGAGTTTCCTGATGTGGAGAGAACTGCCAAACAAATGAACTTTAAGCAGAGACTTTTGAAAGCAATGAGAAAGAACATTTTTATAATAATGTGTATTTTTATGCTATTTAGCGTAATGGTGTTTTTGATAAGCTATGTTTTATTCTCTTTTCATGTGACATTCACGCCTACTGCATCACCCATACCTCCCCCTACTGTTTCCTCTCATTCTTTCCACTCTTTGCCTGACCACGAATCAAATAGGAGATTAGAGTTCATTAATAACTCCTTCGTTCAGCTATTACACCAACACCAACTTGTAATGAACACAACCAACTGTTGGGTGTGTGGTCTCATGCCCCACACCACGGATAGAGGTATCCCCTATTTGGTCCTGCCATTTAGTCGCAATGGGTCAGTATGGGCATATAGGACAATATTCATATATGCACGAGAAATCCAACCCCTACGTTCCGTAAAAGACAACCTCAAGACTAGCGCCCTAGTGAAGGGTATAATTGACATGATCAAGGAAGTGACTTCTTACGAAGATACCCCGGACGATGAGATACTTGCATATGTAGGTTGGAATGTGACCGGATATGGCACTACATTAAGTGAGAAACAGCAAGCCAAGAGATCGTCCCCTATCTGGATCGTACCCCATCAAGGTCACCTGTGTCTGCAAGGTATTGGTAGGAATCCCAGAGCTCAGCTAGGGAAGAGTGTCTGCACAGAAACGTACGTTTTTGGATCTCAGACTTCCCCTGCCTTTTCAGCCGCAAAGGGTACATATTTCATCTGCCACGATAGAGCCTATACATGGTTGCCCCCTGACTTCTCGGGCTCATGTTTTGTTTCATTCCTGTTACCTCCCACCTACACAGCAGCGGCGGATTACCATCGGACAAGGGTAGTTAGAGGTGTTTTGAGTAAAGAAGACACTGCGGGTCAAGAATTTGGTGACTTTGCAATGGGTATACTGCCGTTCTGGGGAGCCATGGTTAACAGCAGAAACATAAGGCAATTGACAAGGGTAGTTGAATCCACCGTGATTGAAACTGCTGGTGCCCTTAGCAACCTGACTGCTGAGCTCCAGTCGGATCGACTGATGACCCTTCAGAACCGGGTCGCTTTGGATGTAATACTTGCGGACCGGGGTGGAGTATGCAAATTGATCCAGTCCAGTTGTTGCATTTTCATTCCAGATAATGCTCCAACAGTGTACGGGGCCATCTCCAAACTACATAAGATTTCCGAATCTATTCATGTGGATAAAGGAGATTGGTCATTAATGGGATGGTTCTGGGGACTGATATCTGCCTGGGGATGGAAAATTCTGATGGTCATTGGGATGGTCTTAGCCATTCTTTTCCTGTTCTGTCTATGCATACAGTGTGCTCCTGCAATATGTGGCCTCTGTGCTACATCATGTGTAAGGAAGCCTGTGTCAAGACATGAACTCAGCACTAGAATGATGTTGCAGCAACATCTCAATGACTTTAGAATATAGATCTGGACTCAGATTAACATGAGGATAGATTAATTGCCTATGTAAGGGCAAAAGGAGGGTCTGTGGTTCTGAAAAATATGGGTCCGTAATAGTACCGGACTCGAGAATAAAAACTTCGTCGAAATAGGACGAATTTGGTAGCAAAAGACCGGAAATGACGAGTACATCAAGTACATGTATTTTCGGCATATTCGAGTGACAATTTCACCTCGAAATCGTCATTTACCTTCTGAACCCTTAGTTGCATGTTGCCCTCTACATAGGCCTTAATCCAGTCGAATTTGATTCCACAAGGACACGTACTCCTTAATCGACTTCTTCCTGACCCCAGTACAAGTTAGAACCATTGCCCCAGGCCGAGCTCGTTAGGTCAGTTCCCTCCCAGTGGCCGAGCAAGATAGTATCTAGGCCCAACCGGCCATAAAGCCATTTCAGCACGCACACCTGCCATATCTCGCTCACATCTTTCTCCACTCCTTTTCCTCACTTATTTTATGGTAGGGAGGTGACCATTTTTATTAGGGGTCCAGCGATATCTGATGAAATGTTGGGCCTTGCCGGATGATTTGTTATGGGCAGCACGACGTGAAATATGTACATGTCATCATGACTCTGCTTTCTTTTGTAATCAGTAACCATAAATGAAATACCACGCACCCAAGGAATGTTTCACCAAAGGGTAAATATTGTGTATAAGAAGAGAAGCCTAACTTTGTGAAAGTGTGCAGTCTCCTGAATATACTGGTATCGTACTTCTAGGACCCTGTCACCTTGGTTGCAGCCAATAAACGAATCTTTGACTTCACCTGGAAGACTCTGAAGTTTCTGTGGGTCTGACTCAGGAGAACCCGAGGTCTCTGGTGTGTTGATCCCCTGGCACCGCTGGGTTACCGGTTCTGTACCGGTTCTTAAAAACCCAGTACCTCATACCCAGTACCTCATGCCCCGCATTTCTGAAATCCCTTATCAGTCCCTATTGTCCCTCACGCAACCTCAGATCCTCTCACCTCCGCCTCCTGGTTGTCCCCTCTTTCAAACTCTGCAGAATCGGAGGTCGGAGATTCGCATATCTGGCCCCTAAATTCTGGAATTCTCTCCCACCCTCACTTAAATCCTCCAATTCGCTCTTCCAATTCCGTAGATCTCTGAAAACATGGCTTTTCCCACAATCTGGCTAACCCCCCCTGTCCTCCGCCAGCACCAGATCAGCGCCAGGAAACCCACGGTGACAGAGCGCTCTATAAGCTCACCTTAACATAACATAACTCTGCCGGAAGCTTCTCATGGGGTGTTTTTGGCATGGTGAGCCGCCCTGCGTCACACCCGCTTGTTGGGCAGATTGACCCAATATGCCCCCTTGTGGTGCGGAACACAGCTCAAAGATGTCGCCACTCTCTCTGGGTTTAGAGCCTGGGACCTTATTGGAATTTCCCAGCTGGGAGATGTCTGGCGCAGGAGCCACATTCGCGAATTCTCAGCATTACATACCCAGTTCTCCCTCCATGCCTCTCAGTTCTACTGCTATATTTAGTTGCGTCATGCACTCCATACACACATTTTGGAGGGAACCTCCTTGCCCGAATATAGCCCACCTGAAGCACAGGTTATGACTGGTGATTTGGGGAAGGGGGGATTTCCCGCATTTATTGTTCCCTCACAAATAACACCCCTAACTCCCTTTCCTCTCTCCGGGATAAATGGGAGGGTTGGATTGGTCCTTTAGATGATTCTGATTGGAGGGATACGCTGATGGCCCCTAAAATAATTACAGCTTCTGCGCGTCTCCGATTGGTTCAAGTATACTATTTGCACGCGGCCCACCTTACGCCGTCGTGCCTTCATCACTCTGGGCTCCGACTTGATGCTTCTTGTCCCCGCTGTCACTGGCCCTGAGCAGATTTTTATCACATGGTATGGCTCTGCCCCAACATTGTGCATTACGGGGGGCTAGTGACCGCTGATCTTACTGAGGTCCTGGGCAGGGAGGTCTCGATGAGCCCGATGAACATACCTTTGGGAGTTACGGATGGTCTGGATGGGAACAGGGCAGAGAAGCTTTGTCTCACCACGGCTCTGATGGTAGCTAAACAAGATATTGCAGCCCTTTTGCTGGATCTGTTAGCCCCTTCCATTACATAGTGGCGCAGAGGGGTGGATTGGTGTGCAGCGCAGGAACGCCCCATGTATGCTGCCCGTGGCTGCCCTAAAAAGTTTCGAAGGGTGTGGGGTAAATGGGTCGGGGTGATGGAAGACTGAACTTTTTGAAGCTTCCTTATAGACATGCTTGTGGATATAGTCGCTTGTTATTCCTAATCGGACTTATGTGTGTGGGGGGCTTACTCCCCCCCGCTTTATTTGTTGCTCTTGTGTACTGCTCGCTGTGCAAAAGTTGGCTGTGTTCTCGTTACTGTGTATGACTCATTTAAAATCAATAAACTTGATTATCAAAAAGAAAAAGCGGACTGAGAAGAAATGCTTTAGTTTGCCTCGTTTTTCAAATAGAAACAACAAATTGCCTATGATTTTTTATGTGCAGGACAGTCCCCCGTCCTGCACATGAACAATCATTTTAAAATAATGCTGTTTTGCAACTGCAATGTGTGCTGCATTAAGCAGCACATCATAAAAATTACAAAACGGCATTTAAAGATTGTTTATGCGCAGGAAGAGATACATTTCTGCACATTAACAATTTTCCCCTTAACACAGGTACCCTTGAACTATGGTGCGAGGGTGCCTACGTTGGTGCTAGGCAGCTTTCATTTATCATCAGCGCAGGGGGTAACTCAGGGATGCACCATATTCTTGTAAATATGGTGCAACCCTATGTTGGCAAAGCGTGTCATTAACCTTCTTGGCTTAACAAAATGCTTCGCCACTTTATTGTAAATATGGGGTATATTTATAAGAGCTGCCGCAAATTAGTGTTAGCGGCAATACTCTCACCGCTGCGTTTTGCTGAAAACTATCGCCTTGCTGCCAGAGTGTTTACAATAGGTCGCTACATGGCGATAGTATCCGCTAGTCGTGGTGAAAACTGCCACTAATACTAGTGTAAAGGCATTTAAAATGTTGCCGCTAGTGAGAGAAAAGTGACAAAAGGCCAACTAGAGACAAAAACGAACTCACGTTAGTCAGCCCAAGGTCACTTTTCTGCCTCTAGAAGCAGAAATAGCCTATAAGTCCACCACCATTAATAAAAAGAAATTAAAAATATTGGAATGCAGAATGGAGCAGCATGGGCGAAGTTCAGTACAAGTAAGCAACCCCCCCAAACTCCCCAACAGCTTGGATGACCAGCCAGAGTCCCAGGGGAAGAGGAAATGAAAAATCATGGACAATGCATCACTTTTCATTGCGCTTCCCTTGCGACTCTATGGCAATCGAAGCCTTCAAGCATGGACAGTCCCCGTAGCCCTCGCTGGAGCAGCGTTTGAGACCCAGAGTTGGAGGGGGAGGTGCTGTGTAGTTGTTGCAGAAAAATGGGGTGGTGATGAACTGCTGCTTAATTCAGACACTCTGTTCATCACCACCCCCCTTTTCTGTATCGTGTAGTTGTTGCAGCCTGATGGTGGTGGCGGGCCGTGTCGGGACTAAGCCTTTGGGCCCGGAAATTGAGGGCACGGAGATCGCCCTTACCTGGTGGTGAAATCTGGCATGTCTCATGGAGACACATTGCTAACCTGTGTGAGAAGACCGCCTGGCGACTCTTGGAGCTGTAATCGGTAGAGGTGCTCCTGCGCACTGATGTAGGAAGATCTGCTCTGCATAACACATGCCACCACTACACTGGAGTGCATGCAGGAGATTGGCAATGGTGGGCCGTATCTCTCTGCACCACAGGCTGGAGGATGTGCTGCTGCCCAGACTCCGTGATGCCCCTGAGATCTCGCAAACCTTTGTGGGGGAGCGCTGCAACTTCATGCCTAAGGGGGCCCTGTTACAGCATCTGGATTGGGAGGTTCCCCAGCGGACTTGGCGGCAACTGCTGTACCCAAGCTTGTGAAATTCCACCTGGCTGAGTCTCCTGCTGGCTGAGTCACAGATTTAGAGAGAACGTGGTAGATTGAGCCCCGGTGTCAATGTCCAAGTGAAGAGAAGGTGGTACAAGGAGCGGAGGAGGCCCGGGGGTCGTGTCGGACCCAGGCCTAGCACCTGTGGGTGGAGCACACTGTGCCCTGAGCTGCGGAAGACGGACGGTCATTTTTGAGGGCACCGCACAATACTGGTGGGGGACTCTACAAACTGGCTCAAGTTGCTGAGATTGGCCATTGTTGGCAGCAGGTGCCAGTGTCACAGGGGCCGGTTCGGGCCCAGACCCTTAGGTATGCAGCTTGATCCACCGTTTCTTACTAGGTAACTGGGGAACACGGAATCTGATCGCCACTGTTAGACCGAAGGAGGTAATCAGGTGGTGCTGCCTTTCATCGCCCCCTGGTAGTTAGCTTTTGGGTGTATTGGGAACTATCTTTTAGTGGACTTACTCTTCCCACAGCGCAGTGCCTTCCGCTAGCTGCTGCTGCTGTCCCCATCGGCTATCTGCTGCTGCTGGATCCTCTGACCCGGAGGTCAGGTGTTCGAGGCCCTCCTTCCCCCACATACCACTGTCTGCCCCTCATCATTGCTGGTTCAGTGGTAGAGCATCACTGCTCTGCTGCTTGACTTCCCTCTTTTCTGCTGTTCCTGTCTCTCTTCCTGCTCTACTCTGTTGCTTTCTATCTTTGACTGTGTTCTTCTTTTTTCTTTTTTCTTTGCTTTGTTTGGCTTTGTCTTTCGTGTGATTTTATTCAGTTCCTTTTCCCCCTGTCCTCTCCCTCCTTGATGCTGCAATCCCTGCACACCTGTCCCCTTCAGTGTCCTTTTCCACGTTTCCTGTCTCCCAGCTGTGTGATTATTATATGCGTTGTAGCATGTAATATTAGAGTAATTTGTAAGATTTCTGTTTTATACGGAAGGTTCTAGCTCTTCTCCCGATGAGCGCCCGTAGAACGCTGGTGCATGCCCTTGTCACATCACGCATGGACTTTGGCAATCTGCTGTATCTGGGAGCAACCTGCAAGGCAATCAATCGCCTACAGGTGCTTCAGAATGCTGCAGCCCGCCTTATACTAAAGCTTCCTACAAGATCGAGCTCCAAAGCTGCCCTTCAGACCCTCCATTGGTTGCCAGTAAGGAGCAGAGTTGATTTTAAATCCCTATGTACCTGTCACCGTATCCTTGCTAAAACGGCACCTGTACCTCTCCAGAACCTAGGGCCCGATTCACAGAATGAACTTAAGACTCAATCCTAAACTTACTACTATTTTGTTATTCACAGAATGCACTTACTACTTTTGGCATTCACAGAATGAACATACTACTTTTGGTATTCACAGAAGTTAGGATTTTGTCTTAAGTTTGTCTTAAGACAAACTTAAGACAGACTTAAGACAGACTTAAGACAAAATCCTAACTTCTGTGAATACCAAAAGTAGTTAGTTCATTCTGTGAATGCCAAAAGTAGTAAGTGCATTCTGTGAATACCAAAATAGTAGTAAGTTTAGGATTGAGTCTTAAGTTCATTCTGTGAATCGGGCCCCTAGTCACCAGGTATGCACCATCTCACGCATTGCGCTCCTCACATGGAGGCCTATTAAAGGTCCCTAGAGTAAGAAGGGCCCGCATGGGAGGAAGATCCTTTCGCTACCTGGTGGCGAAGAGCTGGAATGCTCTACCCCTCGATCTCCGTCTGGATCCATCGGAATCCAGCTTCCGGAGGAAATTAAAAACACACCTATTTTTAGGCTAGCCTGGTACACTCCTCGCTTTTGTTTTGAGTCTGTTTTTTTCAGTTAGCGCGGGGACATGCTTCTTAGCGTAACCATGCGCTTTATAAATTTCCCTATTATTATTATTATTATTATTATAAATTGTGGTGAGACGGAATGGAGCTGCAGAGCGGAATTCAAGTGGAATTCAGAATTCCATGTAGTGGTACTCCGCCAACTATGCCCACCTTACACCCTCCACAAACACGCCACAGAAATCTGGGACCTCCTCAACTTCAACTCTTTAGACATCGCCTTCTTCACGTAAACCTGGACCAAACTCTGCTCCAGACCGGACATCACCATTGTCATCCCCAACGGCTACAACATCATCCACAAGGAACACCCCGACCACCCAGGAGGAGTCATTGCCATTGTCTACAAAAGAACACTCTGATTGACCATGCATTCTAATGACCCATCCGGACCAAGCCCAACACCACCCTCAGCATGCACCCTCATCCACAGGCCCCCGGCCCATGACTCCCTATTATCAGATGCTATTGTAGACATCATTGCACCCCAGGCTCTCGCATCCATCGACTACATCCCGCTCGGAGACCTCAACTTCTACTTGGACAACCCCAGTGACTAGAACACCACCACCCTCCTGGAGATCCTCACAAAAACAGACTCAAGCAGATAGTCACCGCAACAACCCACATATCCAGGCACATGCTTGACCCTGTCTTCTCTGCCAGCAGGAACATTCAACTACAGCTACACCACCAAACTCTCCAGGACCGTCCATCATTGTATACATCACAACTTCACCACGCACACCATACACCACCGCCATCATTGCTCCCTACCCGTCGCAACTGGATCAAGGCCACAGAAGAAGTTCCTGTCAATTCCCTCAGCATCACCACTTCGCCAACATTTACAGACACCAACACTACAGCCAGTGGCGGATCCTCCATGGGGGCGTTTGGGCGCCGCCCCACTGCTTTCTCGCCGTGCGAGAAGGCAGAAACAAATAGTAGAGAACTACCATTTGTTTCTGCCTTCTCCCACGGCGAGAAAGCAGAAGTTCCTGCTCGAGACAGTGGGAGGGGTTACTTGAGGGCAGGGGGGAGTGGTTTTCCCCACTGTTGTTAATACTGTCTGTTTGGCAGCCTGAGAGGCTGCCAAACAGCATACAGAGAAATGACGTGGTGTTGGGGCAGCCGGCCGAACCAATCACAGCGCTGTGCTGTGGTGGAGCCAGAGGGGGGGGCTGCCTGGCTTCCTGCATGACGAGTCTGATGACGAATTCAAGGACAGAACGGCGGCGGGAGTCGGAGCTGACTTGAAGGCGGGAAGCCGGAAGGTTAAGGTAAGTAGTTAAGTTTATTGACTTATGACTTTGTTGTTTTATTATGGATTGGGCTCTGAAATGCTGTTTACTAGTTTTAAGAGGTAGGTGCGGTGACATAAAGAAGTTTCCGGAAAGTCACACAATTTACTCTACAAATTCAGTGAAAGGAGAAAGCGTACATTTTGGATTGTATTCGTGATTACACCATTCATTACGCCAGTTGTCTCATTTCCTTGATGCTATTTTTTTGTTTAACAAATCGGCGTAAGGGAGGGGGAGAGTGCTGTGGCCTTGGCTGCCCTTCAATCGAGGCCCACTGCCAGAGCTGGCGTTTGGATCACGCCACACTCTGTTGGTCTGCCGCTGTCTTGTTTCACTAACTTATATTTATATGCTCTTGATTAACCCACTTTGCTGCTGTTAGCAAATATGTCTTCCTTTCCACACAAAGCGGGAGGCCCCTCTCCTTTTCCTACCCTTTGATGCTCACTTTCCCTCCGTGTCCCTTCGAGTCAAACCGACATGCTCTGTGCCTCTTGTATGACTTTGTGTCTGTGCTGCACTCTGCAGTTCCTGTGTTTGCGGCACTATGCCCGGTAGATGTAATATAAATAACTAAATAGGCCCTGCTGGAATGTGTCACTGTTACCGGGCAGTGGTTGCCTGTCAGATGCCAATATGCTTTTCCCACCCTGGACTCAGAGGTCACGCGATTGAAACTGACAGAGCGCCATTCGAGGGTCTCTCTGACCATAGAGGGGGAAAAACCACACACTCCTATCTCTTTTTCCGGCCGCGGTCCTCGGGGATGACCAGTGGGAATAGATACTGTCATCACGCCCGCCACTTTCAAATGTCACCAGCCGCGACTGACTACAGCGCACAACCTCCACCGATGGATCTCTAACATCTAACAGTGCCGACACCCTGGCAAACTCAAGAACATCCAGGCAAACAACACTCCAAGAAGGCCAACTGGTTTATTCCCGCCCACCAGTAGTCAAGATGTACCTGCAGACGCCTCAAGAAGAGATGGAGCCACAACATCAATGAACCCAGCAACCCAGTCAGCCTTGCACCATGGGGCAAGGGTGCCTGTGTTAGCACCTGGCAGCCATTGTACGCCAATGTAGGGGAAAAAGAGAAAGGGGGTTATGCATGAGCCCCTTCTGACAGTTTAATGCTGACCGTGCATCATTTTCGTGATGTACTTGCAGCATGAATCTTGTAACACAGTGTGTCGTACTTACAACATGATTCAAGCAAGCCGGGCCGAAGACGGCTGTAATGCCAGAAACCGGTCCCCGGAAGCTTGTTTCCTTCCCAGTGTAAGAATTGGCTTTTGTAGTTTGGTTTGCCCTGTTCCCATCATGCACTGGGACAGGAACAGACTAATTTGCATACAGCCAGGTTCTAAAACTGGGATGGTGCAGTGAGCTAAAAAACGGTGTTGGATCTAGCCCTGATCTCTTGACAGGGTGAGAGTATTCTGCTTAATTCAGAGACTCTGTCCCTCACCACCCCTTGTTGTAAGTACTTACAAAATGAGGCATCTAGTCATATGCATGGCCTTGTAAAGCCCTGTGTCACATTATACCTGCGTCAGGTGTGATGTATGCAGGGTGGGCATTCCCACCCAGCAAAGCCTTGTTGGAGTGGCGCAGTGAAATCCATCAGATTTCACTGTGACAATTCTAGGATGCCACTGCGTCAGAACCTTACCCTTACTCAATGGCAGGCGTAAGGGTGACACAGTGCCATAAGGACAGGCTGGTGTCATGCATAACTGGAGTTGCGTCATGCTTGTGACACAACTGCAGCAATGCGTGATTTTAGCGCTAACAGATACGTCAGGATTCCAGACGCATATGTAATTAATTGCAACATGGAGCGCCGTGCAGTGAATACGGCGCATCCATGTTGTCGCAAGAAGAGCACATTGAAAAGTGTTGCAACGCGGTTTTGTCGCAGCGATGCAACGCTTTTCATGAATTAGGCCCAGGAATGCATCCTATCTTATTGATAGTGCACATTCCTGCCCTTTTGTGTTGTTGCAGGGCTGCGCAGCAACATTCCTTGCAGCGCTATCCTGCACCAAAACCTCTGAAATGAGGCCCCAAGTGTTTGCACCAATTTTAAGACTAGCTATTTTCTGGTCTTAAAAAACTGCCTCTAACTGGACTTAGCTGCAGTTTAGGAGGGTTAACGCCGGACGGAAATTTCATTGTAAATATCGCGCAGTGGGTTTAGCTGCAGTTTTTGCACGAGACCACCTACCTCACATCTCATTTTTGTTAAGTCCCACTAAAAGAAGTGGCGATCTTGAAAATTAACTTTTACGCTGGAACAGTGCCGCTAACTGCAATTAACGGCGCTTTGTAAATAAGGCAATAAAACAAACCCAGCTGTAACGTCAAAAAATTGTCGCTACGGTGGCATTAAGATCTTGTGAATATTCCCCTATGCCCCTTAAGTGATTTTGCTGATTTTTTTACCGATTGGGTAAATCAAAATACAGGATGAAATCTGACTGGTACCAGCTTAGCACAAATGCCTCAACACTCACTGCTTCACTTCGGAAATGGCATTAATTCAGGAAGAAAGTACAAACCAGGCAGATCTCGCGATACTTCCGGTGCAGTCCCTAGAGTTCCAGCGAAAGTAGGGTAGATTGAGAAATTTCCTAGTTATCACAAAGGAAAGTTTCAATTCTATTAAGGACGCGGAGGCGAGGATTTTGCTAGTCCTTTCTCCATTTATTGGACAGCAAGTTAGAAGTAAAAAAGAAAACATCAAACCATAGACTACCCTAACCAACATGGCAGCGGTAGTCATGGTAGCACATCAACCAATAAGAGTCCATGAAGCAGCATATAGGGATTCCCAGACGGTAGTCCTTCCTCTTTCTTGGGTGCTGCCGTAGGAAAGAAGTCATCAACCACTAGTCCGCCTTTTGATCGGAACCTAGGGAAGAGAAACAATAATAATATCTTGTCCAGAACAATGTTGAACAAAGTCAAAAACATTGCAATGGAGTAAATGAAAACAATTTGCAGTAATAAGAAAAGCATAATTGAACAGTAATCCAAAATGTACATTAAGACATAAGAAAAAAAGATACTTCCCTCAGACGAAGAAAAAAATCATCAAAATCTAGTCTTGGGAGGGAAGGCTCGATAAAGCCTGGGTGGGAAAATCCTCGCCTCCGCGTCCTTAATAGATCTGAAACTTTCCTTTGTGATAACTAGGAAATTTCTCATTCTATGTCAGGAAGCGGAGGCGAGGATTTTGCTAGTTCAAAGCTTACTCACCACCAGTGAAGCAGCCTCATGGATTGGTTTAAAATAAAACTTTTTGAAAGTTGAATCCGAAGACCAATCCGCAGCATTCATAATATCCTCCAATCGTTCCCCTACCTGCACAGCCTTGGAAGCCATTGCACCTCTAGTGGAATGAGCCCCAAAGTCAGTGATATTAATGCCAGCTTCGGACATAATCCACCTGACCCATCTGGCAATGGTGGGGGAGGAAACTGCTTTAAACGGTTTTTTAACCGCAATAAGTAATTGCCTCTCGCCTGGAGGACGAAGTTAAAGAGTAACATCCTCATAAGTTTTTAAGCAATGAACAACACATAGTTTAGGTGAATCCGGGAATGCTGGATAAGATACTGACCTGGTATTACATTTGGTTCTTCTTGAAACTGTAAACGTAACACCTTCTGGGGTAAAAACCCTGGCCGAGATATCTAGAGCACGAACATCCGAAGCTCGCTTACAAGAAATCAGGCAGAGAAGAATCGCCAGTTTAGCAGAAAGTTCCATACGCGAAAGGTACTGATTATCTTGCCAAGACTTAAGAAAATTCAAAACCACATTAACATCCCATAACCCAGAATAACGGGGTTCCGGGGGACGTGAAAGGAGAATACCCTTGAGAAGTTTACAAACCCAAGGATGCTCACCCACCGGAGAGCCATCAACAAGAGCATGACCAGCAGAAATTGCCGACCTGAAGGAATTAATGGTGCTGTATGCCAATTTCTTTTGGAAAAGATCAGCGAGAAAGTTAATCACATCAGTGACAGAGGAGCCCATGGGATCCAGGTGTTTTGCCACACACCAACGAACCCATCTGTTCCACGCTGATCTATAACGCTTAGTGGTGCTGGGGGCCCAGGCTCCTCTAATGAGGAGCTCAGCGTCTTTCGAAAGTGAGTCGCAAGACCAACGTCCCCTGAAATCCTCCAGGCCATGAGATGTAGATGGCCCTGGAGAACTAGAGGATGCGGGTGACCCAAAGGATCCGTCAGAATGTGATCGAACGACGGTAACCGAAGAGGTCTGTCCCAAGACAGCTCCAGAAGAGAAGGAAACCAGCATAGAGCTTTCCAAATTGGAGTGATCAAAATCAGAGATGCTCTCTGTCTGCGGACCTGAGCTGCTACCCTCTGAATGAAAAGGAAAGGAGGGAACGCATAAGCTGGAAACTGGGACCAGTCTTGAAGGAAGGCATCCACTGCTTCCGCACCCGGATCCGGTTTCCAGCTGTAGAAACGGGGAAGTTGGGCGTTCCATCTGGACGCAAACAAGTCCATCACTGGCAGATCCCAAAGGTCCGAAATTCTCTGAAATATCGAAGGATCCAGCTTCCAATCGCTGGCACCCCGAAAATTTCTGGATTGCCAATCCGCCACAATATTCAGATCGCCTGGGAGATACTCCGCCGTGACTGAAATCTGACGAAGAAGGCAGTAATTCCAGAAGTCCTTTGCCAGATCCGCTAGGACTTTGGAATGAGTGCCGCCCAGACGATTGATATATCTGACCGCAGTCGTGTTGTCCATTCGAAGAAGAACACAACAAGAGACCCTGGTCGTGGTGAAAGAGTGAATTGCGAAAGAACCCGCAAGGAGCTCCAAGCAATTGATGTGGAGGTGAAGTTCTTCCTCCGTCCACCTGCCGCCCACCGAGAGGGATCCGCACCGGGCACCCCAACCCTGGCGACTGGCATCTGACTCGATCACAAGATCCGGACGGGAACCGAAAATCGTCTTCCCGTTCCACGCATCCATGTGATCCAACCACCAAAGAAGTTCCGATCTGGCTTCCAAATTTAAGGAAATCAGCTCTGAATAAGTGAGACCCTTGCGAAGGTGAAACGCCTTTAGTCTCTGGAGAGCCCTGTAATGAAGAGGGCCTGGAAAAATGGCCTGGATCGATGAGGACAGTAAGCCCACAATCCTGGCTAACTGACGGAGAGATATCCGATCCCGACGGAGAACCTTGCGAATCTCCTTTTTGATCTTGGAGATCTTTTGGGAAGGAAGATGAAGCGTTGCATCCGTAGTTATGATCAGAAATCCAAGGAAAGTCATTTCCTGGCGAGGAATTAAATCCGACTTCTGAGCATTGATGATGAAACCCAGTGATTGAAGAAGGGAAATTGTAACCTGAAGGTGATGAAGAAGGAGATCTTTGGACTGATTCATTAAAAGAATGTCGTCCAGATAAATTATCAGGCGAATCCCCATTGTACGGAGATGTTCCACCACAGGGCGCAGAAGTTTGCTAAAACACCAAGGCGCTGAGGAAAGACCAAAGGGGAGCGTACGAAATTCGTAAACCTGATTCCTCCACAGAAACTGGAGGAACCGACAATGAGGGGGAAAGATTGGAACCGAAAGGTAAGCATCTTTCAGATCCAAGCGAACCAACCAGTCGTTTTGCAACAGAAGGTCTTTCAAAAGATGGATGCCCTCCATCTTGAAATGCCTGTAAATCAGCCATTCGTTGAAGGAGCGGAGATTTATTACCGGTCTGAAACCTTTGTCTTTCTTCTCCACTAAAAAGATATTGCTGAGGAAACCTTTTCGATGAAGAAAAGAGGGAATGATTGCGCCTTTTTGCAACAAGGCCTGAACTTCCAAATCTATAAGTTCCTGCTCTGCGCTTGAAAAAATTAGAGGGCGAGGGCGAGAGAGTTGAACAGGAGAACCGTAAAACTCGATGTGAAACCCCCGAACGGTTTCCAGAACCCAAGAATCTGAAGTTATCGATGACCAGGCCTGGGGAAACAACGCTAATCTTCCCCCCATTTGAACCAGAGAAATGATGCGAAATCTTACCATTAAATCCTCTGGAATTGGACTGGTTGCCACCACGTCCTCTGCCTTGGCCTCTGCCACCTCTGGAGGGATAAAAGGATCCCTGACGTCCGTCATTCCAGCCGTTGTTTCTTCTGGCTTGACCTCTATTGGGGCCTTGTTGGAATTGGCGGCCGGAAGAGCGACCCCTGCCTCTGCCGGCCCCGCCAAAAACCTTCTTGGGAAAAAACTTCTTCATAGAAGCTTGCGCTTTGTCTAGAGCAGAAAAAGTAGCAACGAATTTTCCTAACTTTGTTAAGGGTCCCCAAACAAAGCGCCTTGCGAAATCGGACCCGCCTCTGAAGATGACAACTCTCCCAATTTTGGGTCAATTTTAAGCAACAAGGATCGACGATGCTCCGCTGAGAGCGCACAATTAGCATTGCCAAGAAGGCACATAGCCCTTTGCGACCAACCAGCAATATCATCAACCGAAAGAGGCACGCCTGACTCTTTAGAGCGTTGAGCTAATTCAATTATTTTCGTCAGAGGACCAACTACATCCAAAAGTTTATCTTGACAGGCTTTCCAAGACCTATCTATACCCTTCTTAGGGTCCTTGATATACTTGGCAAAGAAAGTACACAATTTCGGATCAATTTCAGGAGTGCACGCCACCCTGAAGGGAAGAGAAGGGCGTGGGCACTCAGAACGCAGGCGTAAACGTACATCCTGAGGTAAAGGTTGTCGAAGCTTAGCAGCGACATAGTCAGCAGTAGACTGTTCAGGAAACCATTCAGATGACCTGGGTCTAAAAATAGTAGATGGGTCAAACATATCAGGAGGAACAAGATCACCCTCTGAAAAACTAGGAGCACTAGGTTTTGGGCGCCAAGACCTGCTCGCATCAGAAAAATCCTCTGAGGAAGCATCCTCATCCTCATCTACATAATCGTCCTCATCCTCATCTCCCTCATTGGGAAACCCTTCTTCCGGGTCAAGGTCCTGGGTGGCAAAACCACCAGTCTCACCGGGTGAGTCATCCCCCCGGTAGGGTGCGCTTCTTAGCGTGCGCGCACTCTTACGAAAGACCTCAGATAATTTGTTGAAGCCCTCCAGGTGCCCCGCGTCACGCTTCCTGGCCGTACGTGGTAGAGCACAAGGGACACCACTGGGCCCTGCCCCGCTGTCACCAAAAACACCTGAATCAGTCTTAAACACATGGGCAGACAGCTTATTTACACTGTCCTGCAGAGGTGCCAGAGCCTGTGCTATTGCAGAAGAAAGAAGCCTGTCCACCTCTGCATTAGGGCGCGGAAGGGGCAACTGTGGCTGATCATTAGAATTCGCCACCACAACATTAGAAGGACTGGACTGCATTTTAGCAGAAAAACTGGTACCCATACAACAAACACCCCAACTATATATAAGGGGAATCCCCTCACACAGGTACCACACAGGCTAACTTTAAATAAAGCCCGAAACACAAATATACTGACTGAAAATAAATAATAATTTATTCAAAATTTCAGTCAGAAATGATAATTCTTGCCGTCAAACACGGCGTCCGTGTGAGGAGGGAGGCCAAACATAGACGAAGCGCAGAGCCTCAGCGCGTTAAGACACCAGCGCGAAGAGCGCTGAGGAGAACAGCCGGTCGGCTGTCAAAAGCCGGTACCAGGACTGCGCACGCGCTTAGAAAGACGCTCGGGCACAAGCCTACCGCGTCAAATACACACTCAAACAGCCTACAACAAAGGCGAAATCAAAGGCTACTCGTAAAATCAATAATAAAGCTGTCAACAATCAAATTTAAAACTGCCACGACAAAGATCAAGCTCTGAAGTACAAAGATCAAGGTCTGAAGTAAAACGTGACTTATCTTGCCGAGGCAGCAATGGAGAAAGAGGAAGGACTACCGGCTGGGAATCCCTATATGCTGCTTCATGGACTCTTATTGGTTGATGTGCTACCATGACTACCGCTGCCATGTTGGTTAGGGTAGTCTATGGTTTGATGTTTTCTTTTTTACTTCTAACTTGCTGTCCAATAAATGGAGAAAGGACTAGCAAAATCCTCGCCTCCGCTTCCTGACATAGAAATGGATAGCATCTTTACAATATACTAGGGTGCAATACCACAGGTCGCACTAGGGGTCCCAAATCAAGACTGCCAGGCTCCTCGATAAATAGACACCAGGGGTGCAGTACCTCGGGTCGTCACTAGGGGTCCCTAATCACATCAGCAAGGCTCCACACTGTAACATACATGGGCGGGGTTTGCAGGGTCGTGGCTGCTACTACAGGTCCTGGTCCAGTCAGACTCCACGCTGTATGTGGACAGCGTACGACCGCGGCAAGATAAAGATTAGTAAAATGGGCCTGCCTATTTTATTTATTGTTTTGTCTTAAGCGACCCTTTTCAGACAGGGCTTACCAGCAATTAGGCTGAAAGAACCTGAACCAACATCCGCCTGCCCATAATGCATTGCAAATACAGACCCAACCCAAACCTAAAACAAAATGCATTTCTTGTTAATTAGAATTTATTCTAGTGGTTTTATGCACGATATATACTTGCTTTCTCCTCCAACTTTCAATGTCAACACCAGACAGTTTGCCGCCCTAATATTCTGAGATGTCGTTGTATTTATAGTACAGTCAAAAAAAGAAAAAATGTTGAAAAACCCACACAAACATAACAAATCCTTTGTATTTAGTCGCACTTCGTGTGGTGGCTGATAACAAAGAAATCTTAATTTTTGGAAGATCTTTGCACGTGCGAAGATCTGAGTTTCTGGTACTGAAAAAAAGCAAATTATGGCGGAAAAACTCGTATATACCATGAAGAGTAACAGGGAAGTGCCCGAGTACTATATACCATGAAGAGTAACAGGGAAGTGCCCGAGTACTAGGACCCTGTGATGTCGAACCTTTGTGCAAGCTCCTTCCATTCACTGGTCCCTCTGTTCATTGACTTAGGCCCCAAATGCAGCCTTCAGATTGGTTTTCGGCTTGTTAGTCCTACAGCATGACGTTATTTGTATTCTTACATAGCTATGGGCCTCTTTACTTGAGTGTTGCACATAACTATTCTCTTCCTGTGCCTGCCTTCTCCCCATAGCCCAATCCCGCAGCCTGTGCGTTCTCTGTCTCTGCTTGTCTGTTATGGGGGTTTCTCTATGAGTGAATTTCAGGTATCACTGCATTTTTTCTTCACCTGCTAAGAATGTACCCAATTTGGCTTTCACCCTTGTGAATGACGCACTGAAATGAAGACCCTTTGACACCTTGTCATAAGTCGCTGCCGCTACAGCTCGCTCAGCCGAATGCTTTCCCCCCCTTGTGGCCTCCCCAGCCGGTAGCTGGCATCGGTTCTTCCTTTTATGAAGACGCTGGCCTATTTGTTGCATATATATTGTTACTAGCAGCCCGTCCCAACGTTGTCCGGGTATGAATTGCTGCCGGCCAGTAGTATATTGTTTTGTATGATTTCGTTTTGATAGCATTTCTTATCTGTGACAGGCCTGTGAAACGCTCCGGTTCACAGTGCACTGCTGATGCACTTAAGAGTGTGCGTTCAGTAGTGTGTGAACTCAAGTTTCCCTACTTTATTTTTCCTGGCAATTTTATATAGCGCAAACTCGACAACATGGCATGAGCACAATTTACATTACAGAAGAACACATTTATTTGTGGTAGGCACGGGGAGACAAATCGATTTGCCTGGAATCACAGGATGTTGAGCTGATGCCGAGATTCGAACGTAGCTCTCCAGCTCTAAAGTTCGCAATTCTAGAACTTGTGGTGGGAGATGTGTCTAAAAGTGTATGTCGGTGCTGGCCATCAATGGGAGAGACCTGTGCATTTTTCTAATCGGTGTTCAAAAAATATGAGTATGTTGCTGGAGATGTGGGCCGCCGTGCCACCAATGTACCTACCCGGGGAGGGTAAACACCCATTATTCCGCAACTTTCTTTCCGCATACCATCACTCTGCATACTTTCATTACGAAAGTACCATGACTCCGCAATGCCATTATAAAGCATGGTATTACATTTTATATGCTTTTACCACGCATACATTTACAACGAAATGCGTTGTAAATGCATGAATGGTGAAAGCATGGGGCATATTACCAAGGGTGGCGATAGGCAATTATTGCCGGTTTAGCGGCCGTTTTCGGCCGCTAAGCGGCGATAATTCTATCGCTCTATTAGCAAGCTGTCGCTAACTAATGTTAGCGACAGCTTTTAGGCGATAGCGAGCGGTTTGGAGCTCGCTTTTCATGTCAGCGATATTTATCGCTAATGACATGCAAAGTGGGCGTACCCAACCAGTTAGCGACTGGAAGCAGTTGGTAACGTCGATATCGCCTATTAGCAAGGCAGGGTTCAGATATAGTTGTGGGTTATGGGGTACAGGGGTAGTTTTAGGGTTTAGGGATAGGTATGGGTTTTGGGGTACAGGGGTATTTTTAGGGTTCAGGGCTAGGTTTGGGTTTGGGGGTATAGGGGTATTTTTAGGGTTCTGTGGTAGGTTTGGGTTTTGGGGTACAGGGGTATTTTAAGGGTTCAGGGCTAGGTTTAGGTTTTGGGGTACAGGGGTATTTTAAGGGTTCAGGGCTAGGTTTGGGTTTTGGGGTACAGGGGTATTTTAGGGTTATGGGGTAGGTTTGGGTTTTGGGGTACAGGGTTATTTTTATGGTTCAGGGCTAGGTTTAGGTTTTGGGGTTCAGAGGTATTTTTAGGGTTGAGGGGTAGATTTGGGTTTTGGGGTACAGGGGTATATTAAGGGTTCAGGGCTAGGTCTGGGTTCTGGGGTACAGGGGTATTTTAGGGTTCAGGGGTAGGTTTGGGTTTTGGGGCACAGGGGTATTTTTAGGGTTCAGGGCTAGGTTTGGGTTTTGGTGTACAGGAGTATTTTTAGGGTTCAGGGGTAGGTTTGGGTTTTGAGGTACAGGGGTATTTATAGGTTTCAGGGCTAGGTTTGGGTTTTGGGGTACAGGGGTATTTTTAGGGTTTAGGGATAGGTTTGGGTTTTGGGGTACAGGGTATATTTATAGGGTTAACATGGGTTAGTGTTTAAGGGTTTTGGGGTATTTTAAGGAGTAAGGGTGGGTTACGATAATGGGGTGCAGGGCTGGTAGGCAGACAAAATATCGAAATTAAAATATCGATATGCAATAATATCGATGTTTTAATATCGATGATACAGTATATCGATGTGCCATAATATCGACAGACAGAATATCGAGATTAAGGTATGTATGTTAGTAATATCGAAATTTTGTTGTTTAGTGTTATGTATTTTATTTTGTTGTTTATATGTTTGCTAAATATGTTTAGAAATGTATGTTTGAAAATTAGTCATTTTGTTAACATTTTGCGTTTTAGTATTAGAGCGGGTTGTGGGTTTATAGGGGAATAGGGTGGGAAGTAATTTAATAATAATTAATTAATTAATATATGTTTGTACATATTTTTTATTAATAATTAATTGGTAATTAATTAATATTAATTAGTTAATTAATTAATATAATTTTGTACATATTTTTCATTAATAATTAATTAATATTAATTAGTTAATTAATTAATATAATTGTGTACATATTTTTCATTAATAATTAATTGGTAATTAATTAATATTAATTAGTTAATTAATTAATATATGTTTGTACATATTTTTAATTAATAATTAATTGGTAATTAATTAATATTAATTAGATAATTAATTAATATAATTTTGTACATATTTTTCATTAATAATTAATTAGTAATTAATTAATATTAATGAGTTAATTAATTAATATAAATTTGTACATATTTTTAATTAATAATTAATTGGGAATTAATTATTATTAATTAGTTAATTACATTAATTAGATTATTTTTTTTATATATATAATTTTTTTATTGTTAATTAATTATTTGGGAAAAATTAATATTAATTAGTAAATTAAATTAATTATAGCTAATGTGCTAATATATTTACTTTATTGTTATTGTTAATTAATAATTAATTGGTAATTAAATAATGTTAATTAATTTTGGGTAAAGGAGTATTTTTAGGGTTCAGGGTCAGTTTTCAGTTCTTGGGTAAAGGGGTATTTTTGGGGTTCAGGGTCAGTTTTCAGTTCTTCGGTAAAGGGGTATTTTTAGGGTTCAGGGTCAGTTTTCAGTTTTTGGGTAAAGGGGTATTTTTAGGGTTCAGGGTCAGTTTTCAGTTCTTGGGTAAAGGGATATTTTTGGGGTTCAGGGTCAGTTTTCAGTTTTTGGGTAAAGGGGTATTTTTAGGGTTCAGGGTCAGTTTTCAGTTTTTGGGTAAAGGGGTATTTTTAGGGTTCAGGGTCAGTTTTCAGTTTTTGGGTAAAAGGGTATTTTTAGGGTTCAGGGTCAGTTTTCAGTTTTTGGGTAAAGGGGTATTTTTAGGGTTCAGGGTCAGTTTTCAGTTCTTGGGTAAAGGGGTATTTATAGGGTTCAGGGTCAGTTTTCAGTTTTTGGGTAAAGGGGTATTTTTAGGGTTCAGGGTCAGTTTTCCGTTTTTGGGTAAAGGGGTATTTTTAGGGTTCAGGGTCAGTTTTCAGTTCTTGGGTAAAGGGGTATTTATAGGGTTCAGGGTCAGTTTTCAGTTCTTGGGTAAAGGGGTATTTATAGGGTTCAGGGTCAGTTTTCAGTTTTTGGGTAAAGGGGTATTTTTAGGGTTCAGGGTCAGTTTTGGGTTTTTGGGGTACAGGGGTATTTTTAGGGTTCAGGGTCAGTTTTGGGTTTTTGGGGTACAGGCGTAAAGGGTAAAAATAAAATAAATTTAAATTTAATTTAAATCAATTAAATGAAATTAAAAGAAATAAAATTACATTAAATTATTAAATTTTTAATGTATTTTAAATGTATATGTATTACTTTTAATTATTTAATTATGTTTTAATGTTTTTATTAATATTTGTTAAATTATATGTATTTTAACATTATTTTTACATTATTATTAATACATTTAAAAAAACGATATTTTTAATTTCGATATTTTTGTACTACGATATTATTTTTTCGATATTTTTGTACTTACCTTTATGAAGATAGGATCCCGATATTATTGTCCTCGATATTTTTGTTGCGATATTTTTGTATTGCGATATTTTTGTGGTCGATATTATGTCAGACATTCTGCAGGGCTATTTAAAGGGAGCAGGGTGGACACCCGGAGCTGGAATGTACAGAACCTGGGAAGAAAAAACAATGAAATATTGGACACAACGCTCGCTTTTTTTCTCCGTAATCCCGCACCCCGCACACGCCCACGCCCCCAGCACACGCCCACAGCACACGATATGAGACATGGCATGAAGGGCGGAACGTACCACACGCCCCCAGCGTTTGCCACGCCCCAGCACACGCCCACAGCACAACGCAGACATGCCCACAAGGGACTACTTTGCTGGCACTTTTCTTTTACCTTTTAAATGTATATGGTGGGCGTCTGCATAGCCTATTTCCTTCTGCTGCAACTGCCCTTTCCAACGCTGTATTGGGTGTTGTGATTGGTGCTTTGGTTCCTGAGATTACCCGCCTCAAAGGTTTGGGCTCTCTCTTTATTATATTAGTATAGATGCGTCTATCTTCCACGTGCACACCGTGCTCGTGGAAGATAGAGGGGTATATTATCAACAACTAGCGATAATTTTTGTCTCTAACTTGTTTAGAGACAAAAATTATCGCCGCACATCGGCGATTTTTATCGCAGATAAACCTTGCTATTAGCAAGGTTTATCGCAAATGCGATAAAAAACGCCCGCAATGCATGAATATCGCTGAAAAGTCAGCGATGTTCATGCATTATCGAGCAAATGCTCTTAGCCATGTTATCCACCTCCCATTGGATAACATGGCTAAGAACTGCTCAGGGCAGGTGTTAGCTTTTGGAGATATTCGCCCTTAGCGCAAATATCTCCAAAAGTTGGTAATAGGAGATAGCGATGTTAGCGACTGTTTCCAGTCGCTAACATCTTGGCACGCCCACTTTGCATATCATTAGTGATAATTATCACTGACATGCAAAGTGGGGCCCAAGATGGTCGCTATCTCCTATTAGCTGTCGCTAACTCGTGTTAGCGACAGCTTGGTAATAGGGAGATAATTTTATCTCCGCTTTCTTGGCTTATAAAGCCAAAAAAGCGGAGAGAAAACCCCTTGATAATATACCCCAGAGTTCTCTTTAGGAATTGGTATGTTTTGCTTGTGGGAGTTGGATCACGGGGAGAATGTACGATATAAACTGTTTGCCTCTGACTTGAGAAGTTGAATTAAAACCTTCTCTCCTATAAACACATTCTTTGTTATTGTGTTATTTACGGATCGTGACTTCCCTACACTATTACCAAGCCCCTAAATCGCAGCGTTATCGGCACCTTTCTACCGATAATGCGGCAATATTTGCATCGCCCTATTATCAAGGCAGCATTAAGTCAATTAACGTGGCTTAAAGCCATGTTAATTGACTTAACGCTGCCTTGGTAATAGGGCTCCTTTCACCATAAACTCATCGTGAAAGGGGGCGTGCAGTGGGTGTTGCGGTGGGCGTTCCACCGCAACACCCATTCACTTCGACGCTGCCATCTATTATCAAGAGAGGCGATAATAGGTGGCAGCGCCGAATTTGAGGATAGGTAAGACCTGTTCTTAAGGAGGCGAAACGAGGAGAAATGCTTAATTTCTCCTCGTTTTTGCTTTTTCCATGTGTGCTGCCTTGTGCAGCACACATGGAAAAAGCAAAATACCAAGGTTTCTTTATGTACAGGAAGGTGTCCCTGTAAATTGTCAAAACTACCGCCATCGCAGGGGGAAACACTAGGCTGCCTAGCGTTTCCGAAGTGGCGAAGAGAGGCGTTAAGCCAAGATAGCTAACACCTCTCTTCGCCACATTGTTGGTAATATGCCCTGCGTTTCGTTAAAATATTTACACGTTTCAGTGGCAGAGATAAGCGTGTGTAGGAACTGGGGTCACCAGTTCCCCGGGGGTAGCCTGGCACGAGCAGGTAGGCACCCGAAAGCTCAGGTGTTAAGTGACTACACAGCACACACACACACTGAGACACTAAATGCACGCAATGACTGAGTCCACACTACTGAGTTGTGATTTAAAACAATATGGTTTTATCTGGAATAAAATGCAGGGTAGTCAATCATTCAATACATTAGCTCATCAAAACATTTCATTGGGGGGGGCAATTCAAGAGTCACTGAGCATATCACCATAAACATCTCATGAAGCCCGCCCATGCAAGGAATTCATTAAAGCGACATTCCAGTACATTCCATTAGAACCATAAATGCTGCATCACTCAGCGATAAACATTTCCTGGCTGCAGGAATCAGCAGGTCATCAAATGAGAGAGAACATTTCATTAATTAGGATTAAACTTTGCGGCAATTACTTTGCATAGAACTACACATCTCCTTGACTCAGAGTGAACATTTCATTTAGGGTCAGGCAGGAATAAACACTCCGCCAGGCCTAAACATTTAATTGGATAACTTCATGCAATCTTACTCCTCGGGGACTTGTCTAACATTTCATTAGGCGGAAGGACAACCATTCCTTGAATAACCGTCTGCAATCTTCACTTTAGGCAGAAATGAACCTTCCTTTAAACATACATTACATGTGCCCAAGGGCCAGTGAAACAGCACAATAACAGTTTCCCTTGAGGTCCTGCCCAAAGGGATCTTTCAGGGCTCTGGCCCCGTTAAGGTAATCTCAAGGGCCCAGTCAGGCCAACGGGGCCCAGTCTCAAGTCCTCCCGAGGGGAGGGGCGGTTCCGTGGCCTCCTACTCGCTCCTGGGAGGCCGCTTCGGTGCAGGTTCTCCGCCCTCCCCCCGGGGCTTTACCTGCTGTCTTCGGGCACACCCGGCCCCTTGCGGTGTTCCTCTTGGGCTGGTGCGCGCTGAGGGGGGCTCTCGCACTCTGGGGAGCCCCGCGCTTAGAATCCACCGGTCCCAGGCCTCCTGAGTGCTCGGTGGGCCCGGGGACCAGCGAGGTTGCGGTGCAGAAGAGGCGCGGCAGCCTCAACCAATGACGGGGCAGCTGACGCGAATGCCTTTTTGTTTTTTTGCAGGGCTGCGCAGCAACATTCCTTGCAGCGCTATCCAGCACCAAAACCTCTGAAATGAGGCCCCAAGTGTTTGCACCAATTTTAAGACCAGCTATTTTCTGGTCTTAAAAAACTGCCTCTAACTGGACTTAGCTGCAGTTTTGGAGGGTTAGCGCCGGACGGAAATTTCATTGTAAATATCGCGCAGTGGGTTTAGCTGCAGTTTTGGCACGAGACCACCTACCTCACATCTAATTTTTGTTAAGTCCCACTAAAAGAAGTGGCGATCTTGAAAATTAACTTTTACGCTGGAACAGTGCCGCTAACTGCAATTAACGGCGCTTTGTAAATAAGACGATAAAACAAACCCAGCTGTAACGTCCAAAAATTGACGCTACGGTGGCATTAAGAGCTTGTGAATATGCCCATATGCCCCTTAAGTGATTTTGCAGATTTTTTAACCGATTGGGTAAATCAAAATACAGGATGAAATCTGACAGTAGCACAAATAACTCAACACTCACTGCTTCACTTCGGAAATGGCATTAATTCAGGAAGAAAGTACAGACCAGGCAGTGGAGAAGTGTGGCTCAATGGTTAGAGCGGCAGACCCTGATGCAGAGGTCTGGCCCGGGAGCAGGGCGATGGCCGAGCTTCACTGGCTCCCATTGAAACAGCGAGTGGCCTTCAAATCCCTCTGTCTTGTTTTTAAAGCCCTGCAGGAAGTTGGGGCCAGCTCTCTGCAAACCATGTTTGACTGGTACATTTCAACCAGAGCCCTTCGATCTACAACGGCCTGCCTTGTAAAAGTACCGAGATTTAAAAAGGTCAGGACCGGAGGCAGATCTTTCAAGGTTGCGGCTGCCAAACTTTGGAATATTTACAACAAGGGGTGGTGATGGACTGGGTAAGAGTGGTCTGCTTAATTCAGACACTCTGTTCATCACCACCCCCTTTTCTGAAACTTTGGAATAGCATGCCCCTGGACATCCGCCAAACAAAGGAACTTCTCCCTTTTAGGAAACGGGTCAAAACTTGGCTGTTTCCTAAATGTTAAACTTCTGGCCACTCTATTGCTGCCTCCCAGTGCCTTCCATCTTAGGAGATATCTCAGCGCCAGGATACCTGTAAGGTGACAGCCGCGCTATACAAATGTTTTAAATAATAAATAATAATAATTTCCACCTAGGCAGGTCTTGGGCTCAATATTCCTCGGACCTGATAATTCTCGCCTCGGTGCCTATTCTAATCATGGGTCCCACTCTGCAACTCTGGCAAATAGCTTGCTTAATCTCCACAACGGCCCCAACAGCGCTGGGATGCCTGGCTGCACCTGGGGGGTGCCCAGGAGTGGACATTTTACAGGGAAGCCAGGAAGGGTTCCTAAGCGGTATACGGACAGCGCCAGGACACCTCCGGTGGAGGTAGCTGTGCGCTTTACAAATGCCAGCATTTCATTTCATAGCATCTCGCGATACTTC
Organism: Lissotriton helveticus; assembly: GCF_964261635.1. Taxonomy (NCBI): domain Eukaryota; kingdom Metazoa; phylum Chordata; class Amphibia; order Caudata; family Salamandridae; genus Lissotriton; species Lissotriton helveticus. The sequence continues at coordinate 186,179,303 of NC_136057.1, read as the reverse complement.
CGGTGCAGTCCCTAGAGATCCAGCAAAAGTAGGGTAGATATGGATAGAATCCTTACAATTTACCAGGGTGCAATACCATGGGTCGTCACTAGGGGTCCCAAATCAAGACTGCCAGGCTCCTCGATAAATAGACACCAGGGGTGCAGTACCTCGGGTTGTCACTAGAGGTCCCTAATCACATCAGCAAGGCTCCACACTGTAACATACATGGGCGGGGGTTGCAGGGTCGTGGCTGCTACTACAGGTCCTGGTCCAGTCAGACTCCACGCTGTATGTGGACAGCGTACGACTGCGGCAAGATAAAGATTAGTAAAATGGGCCTGCCTATTTTATTTATTGTTTTGTCTTAAGCGAAGCTCTTCAGACAGGGCTTACCAGCAATTAGGCTGAAAGAATCTGAACCAACATCCGCCTGCCCATAATGCATTGCAAATACAGACCCAATCCAAACCTAAAACAAAATGCATTTCTTGTTAATTAGGGTTTATTCTAGTGGTTTTATGTACAATATATACTTGCTTTCTCCTCCAACTTTCAATGTCAACACCTTTGTATTACACCTGCCCTGAGCAGTTCTTAGCCATGTTATCCAATGCATTGCGGTGATTTTTATCGCATTTGTGATAAACCTTGGTAATTCCAAGGTTTATTTGCAATAAAAATCGCCGCAGCTCAGCGGTAAATTTTTGTCTCTAACCAAGCAATAGCGATAATTATCGCTATTGCTTGGTAATATGCCCCCTTAATTTTTAGAAGATCTTTGCACATGCGAAGATCTGAGTTTCTGGTACTAAAAAAAAGCAAATTATGGCGAAAAACTCATATTATACCATGAAGAGTAACAGGGAAGAGCCCGAGTACTAGGACCCTATGATGTCGAACCTTTGTGCAAGCTCCTTCCATTCACCGGTCCCTCTGCTCATTGGCTTAGGCCCCAAATGCAGCCTTCAGATTGGTTTTCGGCTTGTTAGTCCTACAGCATGACGTCATTTGTATCCTTACATAGCTATGGGCCTCTTTACTTGAGTGTTTCACATAACTATTTTCTTCCTGTGCCTGTCTTCTCCCCATATCCCACTCCCGCAGCCTGTGCGTTCTCTGTCTCTGCTTGTCTGTTATGGGGGTTTCTCTATGAGTGAATTTCAGGTATCACTGCATTTTTTCTTCACCTGCTAAGAATGTACCCAATTTGGCTTTCACTCTTGTGAATGACGCACTGAAATGAAGACCCTTTGACACCTTGTCATAAGTCGCTGCCGCTACAGCTCGCTCAGCTGAAAGCTGTCCCCCCCTTGTGGCCTCCCCAGCCGGTAGCTGGCATCGGTGCTTCCTTTTATGAAGACGCGGGCCTATTTGTTGCATATATATTGTTACTAGCAGCCCGTCCCAACGTTGTCCGGGTATGAATTGCTGCCGGCCAGTAGTATATTGTTTTGTATGATTTCGTTTTGATAGCATTTCTTATCTGTGACAGGCCTGTGAAACGCCCCGATTCACAGTGCACTGCTGATGCACTTAAGAGTGCGCGTTCAGTAGTGTGTGAACTCGAGTTTCCCTACTTTATTTTTCCTCGCAATTTTATATAGCGCAAACTCAACAACATGGCATGAGCACAATTTACATTACAGAAGAACACATTCATTTGTGGTAGGCATGGGGAGACAAAGCGATTTGCCTGGAATCACAGGATGTTGAGCTGATGCCGAGATTCGAACAAAGCTCCCCAGCTCTAAAGTTTGCAATTCTAGAACTTGTGGCGGGAGGTGTGTCTAAAAGAGTATGTCGGTGCTGGCCATCAATGGGAGAGACTTGTGCATTTTTCTAATCAGTGTTGAAAAAATATGAGTATGTTGCTGGAGATGTGGGCCGCTGTGCCACCAATGTACCTACCGGGGGAGGTTAAACACCCATTATTCCGCAACTTTCTTTCCGCATACCATCACTCCGCATACTTTCATTACGAAAGTACCATGACTCCGCAATGCCATTATAACGCATGGCATTACATTTTATATGCTTTTACCACGCATACATTTACAACGAAATTCGTTGTAAATGCATGAATGGTAAAAGCATGTTTTTTTTTTAATGTTTGGATAAGGTAAGTATGGGTATAGGGGTATATGTTTTGGGGTACTGAGGTATATGTTTTGGGGTGTTTGGGTATTTTAAGGGTTGAGATATAGTTGTGGGTTATGGGGTACAGGGGTAGTTTTAGGGTTTAGGGATAGGTATGGGTTTTGGGGTACAGGGGTATTTTTAGGGTTCAGGGCTAGGTTTGGGTTTGGGGGTATAGGGGTATTTTTAGGGTTCAGTGGTAGGTTTGGGTTTTGGGGTACAGGGTTATTTTTATGGTTCAGGGCTAGGTTTGGGTTTTGGGGTACAGGGGTATTTTTAGGGTTCAGGGGTAGATTTGGGTTTTGGGGTACAGAGGTATATTAAGGGTTCAGGGCTAGGTTTGGGTTTTGGGGTACAGGGGTATTTTAGGGTTCAAGGGTAGGTTTGGGTTTTGGGGTACAGGGGTATTTTTAGGGTTCTGGGCTAGGTTTGGGTTTTGGGGTACAGGAGTATTTTTAGGGTTCAGGGTTAGGTTTGGGTTTTGAGGTACAGGGGTATTTATAGGTTGCAGGGCTAGGTTTGGGTTTTGGGGTACAGGGGTATTTTTAGGGTTTAGGGATAGGTTTGGGTTTTGGGGTACAGGTTATATTTATAGGGTTAAGATGGGTTAGTGTTTAAGGGTGTTGGGGTATTTTAAGGAGTAAGGGTTGTTTACGATTATGGGGTGCAGGGGTATTTAAAGCGAGCAGGGTGGACACCTGGAGCTGGAATGTACAGAACCTGGGAAGAAAAAACAATGAAATATTGGGCACAACGCTCGCTTTTTTTCCCCGTAATCCCGCACCTTGCACACGCCCACGCCCCCAGCACACACCCACAGCACACGATATGAGACATGGCATGAAGGGCGGAACGTACCACACACCCCCAGCGTTTGTCACGCCCCAGCACACGCCCACAGCACAACACAGACATGCCCACAAGGGACTACTTTGCTGGCACGTTTCTTTTACCTTTTAAATGTATATGGTGGGCTTCTGCATAGCCTATTTCCTTCTGCTGCAACTGCCCTTTCCAACGCTGTATTGGGTGTTGTGATTGGTGCTTTGGTTCCTGAGATTACCCGCCTCAAAGGTTTGGGCTCTCTCTTTATTATATTAGTATAGATGCGTCTATCTTCCACGTGCACACCGTGCTCGTGGAAGATAGAGTTCTCTTAAGGAATTGTTATGTTTTGCTTGTGGGAGTTGGATCACAGGGAGAATGTACGATATAAACTGTTTGCCTCTGACTTGAGAAGTTAAATTAAAACCTTCTCTCCTATAAACACATTCTTTGTTATTGTGTTATTTACGGATCGTGACTTCCCTACACTGGCGACGAAGGGTACGAATCCTGCTTAAAGACTATATTCAAGTGAGACTATTTATTTCATTTTACTCTTGACCGCAGTTACCGAGTGGCGGTGCTACACTGTTGAGGATTTATTCGACCGTGTAAATCGAGCGGTGGGGTAGTGATTTCTTCTAATTCAATTTGTTGTTCTACTGTACTTCGAAGGTTATTTCTGGAGTGGAATTATAATTTATTTGACTTGAGTCCTGATCGCTCCTGCGGCAGTCTACTGTTGTACTCTAAAGTTGAGCAGTGGATCGCACCTGCGGCTGATTCGTGTATCTAAGGATTTATTTATTTAGTTATTTATTTTTTCTTCATGATACACTCTCAATGCTTTTGTGTATAATTAAACTTACATTTTGGAGCATGGCAGACACGGATCAACGGATTTCATGAGAGTCTTCTTTGCGAATGTTCACGTAGTTGCTTAGCTGCGTCTTCTCTGTATCCTGGATTAATGCTAAGGATTGTGGGAAGGTCCTACATCATCACGCTAAGCACGTCGGCAATCATTTTTTTTTGTTGCTTTTCGTTTCCTTAGCAACACGTCAATTGTTTACCTCTTAAGTTACTGTTGCGCTCGTTTTATGGTAAACACGAAAAAGGATTAGCATTTTCTTTTTGCCACAATAGCAATAATAATATTGCTGATTCGAATTTAACATTGTTTTGCCACATTTGCAATAACATTACTGGTGATTCGAATTTATGCACAGTCAATAAGTTTTTAATTTATTCTTTTACATTTGTAATTTTTTTTATTTTTTTATTGATAAAATGTCTGGTATATTACCACCTCCTTCATTCTTGACTGTTTCAGGAGAACCTCCCATGTCTTGGGAAGTTTGGGAACCCATGTTTTTAGCATATGTAGAAGTCTTGGAAGGTGAGGATTGTGAAGCAGAGAGGACGCTTTCACTTTTGAAACACTGTTTGGGTGGTTTTGGACTTAAAGAATTTAAAACCCTTCCTGCTTTAATTAACCCGGGTAGAATTAATGTATATCAATATGCATCTACCCAACTTAACATTCGTTTTGGGAAAAAGAAAAATGTTGTGATGGAAAGGTTCATTTTCTATTCTCGCAAACAGCGTGATGAGGAGTCTATTGAAGATTATGTATCTTCTCTAAGATCACTCGCAGCTTCTTGCGCATTTGAGCATATCTCTTATGACCAGGTGTTAAGAGACCAGATCTTGATGCGTACGAATAGTAAAAAAAGTTCAAGAGAAACTATGGTCTACTCCTGATTTATCCTTAAATGCCGCGAATAATATCGCTAAGTCAATTGAGCATTCAGAAAAGTTTGTTAAGGAGATTAGAGGTAAAGATAAGAGTGATCTTTTTAATGTAAATAAGGAATTGAAAGAACAGAATAAGCCAAGATTGACTTCCAGTCAAAGGAGTTACACCTCCAACAAAAATGATGCTAGTCATAAAAGTACGAATCAGTATGGTGAGAAACGGAGTCATACACTGTTAAGTTTTAGATGCAGAAGTAATTCGCACTTAGCCAATTACAAGAATTGTCCTGGCATTGATAAAGTTTGTGGTAAATGTAATAGAAAAGGGCATTTTACTAAATTTTGTAAATCACCACCGAAGAAAGTTAATTACATGCATTATTCAAGTGATGATGATTTCAGTATGGGTAATGACAAGAATGACATCAACACAGTTATTAATGTATGTTGTGTTGATGGCGTTTCCAAATTTCCATCTTGTATCGTCAAAGTAGATGGTATCGAGTTAGACTTCTTTGTTGATTCCTATGCTTGGTTTACTATCATTTCCCGCAAGATCTTTGAGGACAATTGGCCTGGGAGGTGCTTAATATCACCGGATGTATCTCCTGGTGGGTATACGGGCCATAAAATTGATTTAGTGGGATATTTCTCAGCTGAGTTGGAATTTGGTAAAAACTATGCACCAAGCAAGGTTTATGTGACAAAAAGTGGGAAGTCACTACTTGGATGGCCACAACAATTTGATTTAGGAGTTAAGCTCGACCCTAGGGCAAATCCGCATATATTTGCTGTTGAACCATCTACGCAAAATAGTGTTGTTTTAGTTGAGAAGCTAGAGTTTCCTGATGTATTTAGTGGGAAATTGGACAAGTATCTTGGGTTTGAGCACACTATCAAGCTACACGAGAATTCTGTTCCCATACGACATAGAGTAAGAAATGTCCCAATTTCTTTTCGTGGTAAATTAAAGGATTTGTTGAAAAATCTATGTAATGATGGCATAATAGAACCTATGGAATCCTCACCGTGGGTTTCTCCGATTGTGATTTCAGTCAAACCTTCTGGTGAGCTCAGATTGTGTGTCGATTTACGCAGCGTGAATCATTCTATTTGGGTGGATGCCCATCCCTTACCTAATTTACATGAGATGGTTTCCACTTTAGCGGACGCGAAAGTTTTTTCGTGTATTGACTTGACTAGTGCATACCACCAAGTGGTATTTTATTACCCCTGAGGGTCTCTACAGGTATTTCCGCATGCCTTTTGGTCTTGCGAGTGCAGCCTCTGTATTTTAGAGATCAATGAAGGATACCTTAGACGGTTTGGATGGTGCCATGGCTTTCCAAGATGACATCTTGGTATATGGGAAATGTGATGAGGATCATGATCGCAATTTATACTGTGTTATTGCTGCGTTAGCCAAAAAGGGTCTCACTCTCAGATTAGATAAATGTAACATCAAGAAGAAGGAAGTTGAGTACCTAGGTCATACTATCAGTGGGGATGGTATTAGGCCTAAAGGTAAGCATATTAAAAGCATTGTGAATGCACCCTTTCCATCTTCTAAGGAACAATTAGTGGCGTTTCTGGGCTTAACTGAGTTTTATGCTAAATTTATTCCTAACTACTCAGTCAAGGTTGATCCTTTCAGATGCCTACTTAAGAAGAATGCTGTTTTTAAATGGTCTGGAGAGATGTCGTTTGCATTTAATGCACTAAAGGAGTTTATTGTCAATGCTCCGTGTCTAAAACCTTTCATCCCTGAAAAGAAATGTATTGTGATGGTGGATGCAAGCAATTTAGGACTGGGTGAGTTCTTTTACAGAGGGATGATCATAATGATGGATAGTGGCTTATGCATCTAGAGCATTGAGGGAAGCTGAAAAGAATTACTCTGTGATCAAGAGGGAATTACTAGCTTGTGTGTGGGAGGCTGAGCACTTTAGAAGTTTCCTTTGGGGAACTGAGTTCGTAATTAAAACGGACCATAAGCCCCTTGTGTTTCTGATGTCCCCGGGTGGAGGTAGGTCTATGTCGGCGCGATTGGCAAGACTTATCTCAAGATTACAATCTTTTCGATTCAGTATTGAGTATGTCCAGGGTAAGGCCAATATCCATGCTGATTGCATGTCCAGGTTGCCCATTGTTGATGAAGGTGTGTTTCAAGAAGATGATTGTGAGGTAGTGTTTACTGCTAGGGATGTGAACTTAATTGGTAATGATAAGCATGTCTTGAGGGAAGAAATATGGATTTCTGAAATGGAGAAAGATGTTGTGATAAGTGAAGTAAAGAAGTTTATTGCTCAGGGTTGGCCTGAGATGAGGAAATTGTCTGGGGAATTAATGAGCTTCGCTTAAGTTAACGGTGAGTTAGCTATTGAAAATGGCATTGTTCTAAGGGAAGATAAAATAATTCCTCCTTTTAATCTGAGGCGCACTATCATGGAGATTGGCCACGAGGGACATTTGGGTATTTCTTTAACGCGAAGGCGTATTAAGGAAATGTTTTGGTGGCCGGGGATTGATTCTTCTATTGAACAATTTGTACGACTTTGTGGTAGTTGTGCAAACAGTGACAAGTCTGCTTTTCCTTTGCGTGCTGAATCTATTCCTGTGGAATTTCCAGATGGGCCATGGAGGAAGTTGGGCATTGATATTGTTGGGCCTTTTCATGTGTTGCCTAAGGAAGAGAGTTTTGGGATTGTTTTGATCGATTACTTTTCTAAATGGCATGAAATAAAAATTGTAAAAGAGGTTACATCTCAGAGAATTATTGAGTTTTTAGATAGCATCTTTTGCAGAGAGGGCATTCCGCAAGAAATCGTCACGGACAATGGTCCGCAGTTTATTAGTAAGGACATGGAGTTTTTTTTCAATAAGTGTGGAATAACTCACAAGAGGATTGCTGTTTTCCATCCTGAAGCTAATGGACAGGTGGAACGCTTTAATCGGGTGGTGAAAGAGGCTATTCAGCTTTCTGTTAAGAGTGGTCTGAATTGGAAGAATGCTTTAGGTTCCATGCTTCTGTCTTACAGGACTTCTCCTAATTCGGTTAATTTAGTCAGCCCGTTTGACCTTTTGAGGGGGAGGAAGCCTAGTACTACTTTGGTTCCATGGTGGTTAAAAGGGAAGGTTTCAAGTAGTAAATGGAACAATATTGATTATGGTGTGGTAAAGGATAGAGTTGAGAGGTACAAAGGCGAAATGAAAGTGAACATGGATAAGAAAAGAGGTCATCTGAGCAAGCAAAAGGTGGTCATTGGTGATTTTGTTCGAGTCAAAAGGAACATCAATGTAGCTAAAGGATCTCAGTGTTGGTCAGATCGTAAGGAGGTTATTGAGGTTTTTAAGAATGAAGTCAGAATAGAAGGTGGAAGTGTGTGGAATTTCAATAGGATTTCTTTGTATAAAGGATTTGATTATTCTGTCAAAACTGCAAAAGAATCTGAATTGGGTGAAAATGTACGATCTGGTGCTTCTCCTAAATCTATTCCAAGTTGTTCTAAAGAAAATATGGGAAACCAAAGGGAGAACATCATGTTCCGGGTAGGTTCAAAGATTTTGTTATGACTATAGAGAAGTAAAAAAAAAAAGAAAAAAAAAGAAAAGGGGGAAGATGTGTTGCATATATATTGTTATGCGTCTATCTTCCACGTGCACACCGTGCTCGTGGAAGATAGAGTTCTCTTTAGGAATTGTTATGTTTTGCTTGTGGGAGTTGGATCACGGGGAGAATGTACGATATAAACTGTTTGCCTCTGACTTGAGAAGTAGAATTAAAACCTTCTCTCCTATAAACACTTTCTTTGTTATTGTGTTATTTACGGATCGTGACTTCCCTACACTATAACCAAGCCCCTAAATCGCAGCGTTATCGTCACTTTTCTGCCGATAATGCGGCAATATTTGCATCGCCCTATTATCAAGGCAGCATTAAGTCAATTAACGAGGCTTAAAGCCACGTTAATTGACTTAACGCTGCCTTGGTAATAGGGCTCCATTCACCATAAACTCATCGTGAAAGGGGGCGTGCAGTGGGTGTTGCGGTGGGCGTTCCACCGCAACACCCATTCACTTTGACGCTGCCATCTATTATCAAGAGAGGCGATAATAGGTGGCAGCGCCGAATTTGAGGACAGGTAAGATCTGTTCTTAAGGTGGCGAAACGAGGAGCAATGCTTCATTTCTCCTCGTTTTTGCTTTTTCCATGTGTGCTGCCTTGTGCAGCACACATGGAAAAAGCAAAATACCAAGGTTTCTTTATGTACAGGAAGCTGAAGTGCGCGGCGGCCTACTTCAGGCCCGGGGGCCGACACGGGGATCCTTCACTCTGGGGCCGGGCGCGCCCCCCAGCAACACGGCGGTGGCCCTCTCCTGGTATCGGGGGCCGCCTAGGGGCAGATGTCCGCAGCAGGCAGTCTACAGCGCAGCAGTGCTGAGGTGAGGGGCAGCGCTCCCGGGGCGATGTAGGGCTTCACAGGGGCTTTCCCAGCGCTTCACAAGGCACCAACAGGCTCGGGCGCCACAGCGCTTCAGGCGCGGGGTGGGGAACAGTTCAGTGGCACAGTAGCCTGTGGCAGTCCAGTGCCGGGGGCGAGATATAGCGCTTGTGAGGGAGCAGTTGCTCAGGGACTTAGCGCTTCTCTAGGGGTCCACAGGAGAGCTCTTGAGGAGCAATTGGACAGGTCTGGGCCACAGCGCTAAGGAAGAGAGCTTCTCCAGCAGTTGCACAAGGCAGGACAGAGAATCAGGCAGTTCAGTCAGGGGGAGTTAGGCAGGACAGCGCAGGGGCCCAGGTTGAGGAAAAGGGTGCAGAGTGGACACTGCCCAGTCCCTGGTTGATCCCCAGTAGTCCTGGTTGCATACAAAGGGGTCTTCTTCTTGGCGCTTGATGGATCCTGCACCCTTTGTAGATAGCAGTTTCTTGAGGAGGGGGGTTTGAGTTGAAGGTTTGCCAGCAGGTCACTTCAGGTGGTCCCTGGGTTCCCCTCCCGCCGGGCCAGTTCAGTGGGCTAGTTCAGGGTTCCTCACTCTACTTGGAAGGCAGCACCTAAGCCCTGTCACTCCCAGTGGCATAGGCCCCTGACTAGGCCCTACCGCCTAAGTCTCCTGCGTGGGTCCCCCAGGTCAGTGATGCCCCAACTGACTAAAAACTTTCCCTCCCTTCTTTATATATGCCCAGGTCAGGTGACCACCCTCTAAGGCGGCAAAACCATGCTCCGCCCCTATTATAGAACGTTCCAGGAGCTTCCCTAGTCTAGCTATGGGCAGGCAAGGCAGGCTGGTATTGCTACAATGTTTAGGGGGTCCAGCGAGCTCCTGGTAACTAGAGTGCACCTAAAAAGACCACGCTGCAGTAGCAGGGGTCAGTGGCAGCCATGTTGGGGGAAGAGAGCACCTGCACCTTAGCATTGATTAGCAATGGGAAGGTGCCCGGAGACCTAAGGCCAATAAAAAGAAGGTGGGAAAAAATGAGGCAAGGGCGAAAAGAAAGGGAAAGACCACCCTAGGGCTGACAGGTCTTACATGCGTCCCCCCAGCTGAAAGTGGGAAGAGCTACCCAACCTCTAGGGAGCTCTCGTCACTAAGGCGCAAAAACCGGGAAAGACCGTCAGCATTGGCGTGGTCAACTCCGGGTCGATGTTCCACCCGAAAATCCATACTCTGTATGGAAATGGACCACCTTAGCAACTTGGGATTTTCGCCTCTCATCTGCATGAGCCAGCGAAGGGGTCGGTGGTCGGTTTGAATCAGGAAGTGAGAGCCAAAAAGGTATGGCCTCAACTTCTTCAAGGCCCAGACCACAGCGAAGGCTTCTCGCTCGATGGTACTCCATCGCCGTTCCCGAGGGAGGAGTGTTCGAGAGATAAAGGCCACAGGTTGGTCTTGGCCATCGTTGTTGAGTTGTGAAAGCACAGCGCCTATGCCATGCTCTGAGGCGTCCGTCTGCACGATGAATTCCTTTGTGAACTCAGTGTTTCGAATGCCTCTTGGAAAGCAGCCGTTCAGATCACTTTTCGTGGCTGCTTCTTGGACGTCAACTCAGTCAAGGGGGCTACGATGGTACCATATCCCTTGATGAACCGGCGGTAATAGCCAGTGAGGCCGAGGAATGCTCGGACCTCAGTCTGGGTTTTGGGGGGCTCCCAGGCCAGGATGGTCTCAATTTTGGCCTGGAGGGGTTGCACCTTTCCCAGGCCTACCAGGTGTCCCAGGTAGACGACAGATCCCTGTCCAATCTGGCACTTGCTAGCCTTGATGGTCAGGCCAGCACGTTGCAAAGCCTGCAGCACCTCCTGGAGACACTGCAGATGGTCCTCCCAGGTGCTACTGAAGACAGCAATGTCATCCAGGTACGCCGCTGAGAAGGACTCCAGGCCAGACAGCACCTGGTTCACCAATCGCTGGAAGGTGGCCGGAGTATTCTTGAGCCCGAAGGGCATCACTCTAAATTGAAAGTGGCCCTCGGGGTGAGGAACGCTGTTTTCTCCTTTACTCCGTCGGCCATGGCAATCTGCCAGTACCCTGATGTCAGGTCAATAGTGCTGAGGTACCGGGCTTCTCCCAGGCGGTCGATCAGCTCATCTGCCCGTGGGATCGCGTGAGCGTCTGTCTTGGTGACAGACAGAGTTCTATCCCCGATAGTTCACACAGAACCGAAGTTCTGGTGTGGTGCCCGGTGGGGCCGCTTTTGGCACCAACATGACCGGACTAGCCCAAGGGCTGCTGGAAAGTTCGATCACCCCCAGCTCCAGCATTTTGGCCACCTCACCCTGGATGCTGTTCTTAACTTTATCGGACAGCCGGTAAGACTTGGTTTTTACAGGCGGACTGTCCCCTGTGTCCACATCATGAGTACACAGATGTGTAATTCTAGGCGTGAGGGAGAACAACGAGTGGTACTGCTCCAACACCTGGCGGCAGTCCCTCTGTTGTTCTGGGGTCAAGGATGGGGAGAGGACGATCCATCATTCTCCTGGGCCGCCAGAAGGTCAGTAAGAGGCTTACTCTCTTCCTCCTCGCTCCCATCCGTCACCATGAGGAGACCAAGCTCAGATCGCTCATGGTGAGGCTTCAGGCGGTTGAAGTGGAGCACCCGATGGGGCTGTCGGGGGGTCTTCAAGTCAACGACATAGGTGGTCTGGCCTCGACGCTCCACAATTTTGTACGGACCAGTCCACCGGTCCTGGAGGGCACTAACAGCCTGATTCATGTAGCCAAAAGCGCTTGCAAAAGGGCCAGATTCTGAGAATCTGGCCCTTTGCGAGTGCGAATTTTGCATTTGGTATTCACAATCCCAAATGCAAAAATCGCTATGTAAGAATTCGCATATTTGCGAGGAATGGCATTTAAGGAATCTCTAATAGAGATTCCTCAAATGCTATTCATGACACAAAAAAAAATTGCGATTTTGCACTTTTGGGCCGCTATTTACCGAGAGGTCAGACCTCTCGGTAAATAGCAAAAACTCAGAAAAATGCTTTTAAAAGCATTTTTCTAAGTTGCATGTTGCACACACACATGTCCTTTGGACATGTGTGTGCGCAACACCTGTTCAAATGTGCATTTTAGGGGTGCTACAGGGTGTCCTTTGGACACCCCTGGCACCCTTAAAATCGCTATCTGATTTGCGAGTAGCAAATTGCTACTCGCAAATGAGGGATACTCCCCATTCATTCCTATGGGCCTTTTGGCCCATAGGAATGAATGGGGAGTTATTCCTTTTTTTGCGAGTAGCAATTTTCTACTCGCAAATAGAGATCATGTAGGAATCGCTATTTATTTAGCAATTCCTACATGAATGCCGTTTTGCGTGTCCTCAATAGCGAGTCGCTATAATTCGCTATTAGGGCCACGCAAAACGGCCCGTACATGAATCAGGCTGTTTGCTCCCCAGGCTCCATGACCCACACCTTCTGTCCAGCGTCCAACTCCACCGTCCGAGCATTGCGGACATACCACTCCTTCATGACGGCTTGGCTAGCCTCCAAGTTGTCTGAGGCTTCCTTCCACAGCTTGGCCATCTGGCTGCGGAACGCCAGTATGTAGCTGTCGACATCACGGGGAAGCTTCTTCGAAGTCTTCTCCCACCCCTCGTTGACAAGGCTGAGGGGCCCCCTAACAGAATGGCCATAGAGCAGTTCAAAGGGGCTGAACCCAACTCCCTTCTTTGGCACCTCGCGGTACGAAAACAGCAGGCAAGGCAGGAGGATGTCCCACTTCCGCCTCAAGTCCTCTGGCAGGCTCCGGATCATCCCCTTCAAGGTCTTGTTGAAGCGCTCTATGAGCCTGTTAGTCTGGTGGTGGTAAGGAGTGGAGTACCGGTAGGTGACTCCGCACTCCTTCCACATGGCCTGCATGTAGGCCGACATGAAGTTCGTGCCCCTGTCTGACACCACGACCTTGGGGAATCCCACTCGGGTAAATATCCCCATCAGGGCCTGCGCCACCACCGGTGCAGTGACGGTCCTCAGAGGAATAGCCTCCGGTTACCGAGTGGCGTGGTCCACTAACACCAAGATGAACCGGTGTCCCGCAGAGGTCGGAGGGTCCAATGGCCCAACGATGTCGATTCCGACCCGCTCAAAAGGGGTCCCGACCACCGGGAGCGGTTCCAAAGGGACCTTCACTTTAGTCCCAGTCTTGCCACTTGCCTGGCCAGTCTTGCAGGTCTTACAGTAGATGTCAGAGGTAACTCTCATCCTGGGCCAATAAAAATGCGGGACCAACCGTGCAAAGGTTTTTGTCCTGGCCCAGGTGTCCAGCCAAAGGAATCTCATGCGCCAGTTCCAATAGGAAGGCCCGGTAGCATTGGGGGACCACTAAGGCCCACGAGGATCCATGCACCGGAACCTTAGGCTCACTGTAAAGGAGGCCATCCTCCCAGTACACGTGAAAACTGCCGGTCTCCTGATCGGTCGCTTGGGCTTCGGCCTGTCGCCGCATGCCTTCAAGCGTGGGGCACTCCTTCTGCGCCCGACAGAATTCCTCCCGGGTAGGCCCTCCTTCCACATGCCACTCGGCAAGGGTTGGCAAGTCCCCCACAGGAACAACATCCACCTCCACGGACTCTGGGGGTACCTCCACAGGCTCCCCATCCATCACACGGGGTGTGTCCTCCACAACATTCTCACCTTCAGGACCAGCATTGGGTTGGGCCGTTGTCTCAGGCTCCAACCCGGGTTGAGTTCCTTGACGGGCAGCCATGGACCGCGTGACCACGCAAGTCCATCCTGGTAACCTCCAGGCGGTATGTTCCAAGGCATTTCCTAGCAGACATTCCACAGGCAAGGCAGGGCTTATTGCAACTCTCAACGGGCCTTTCACTCCTCCCCACTCAAAGGCAACCTGAGCCACGGGAAAGTAGCTCAGAGTGCCATCAGCCAACACGACCAGATGGAACACATCAGGTACTACTTGCTCAGGGTACACCAGCCGCCTCACTACGGTGGTCATGCTGGCACCTGTGTCCCTCAGAGCCTCAACCTCCTCCCCGCTAACCTTCACCCTCTGCTGGTACTTAGCAGTGTTCGATGGTAAGGATGTCACTAGGACCAACTGTCCCCAAGTGAAACCAGGGTTAGGCCTGTCCACTCCCTTTCCCTATCTAGGGGCAGCTCCACCCAAAGCGCTACACTTGCCACCCCGGGACTCTTGCCACCTGTGGGGGCTGGGGGTCTCTTGCGACACTGGCGATCCCCCTTGTAGTGTCCAACCTACCAGCATTCGTAGCACTGGACAATTCTTGGCTGCTGACTCTTGTCAGAGTAAGTGGGCTTTGGGGAACTGGAATGAGGTGGGGTACCTCTGTGAAGCTAAGGCACCCCCTAGTTACTTTAGGGTTCAAGAGGAGGGGGAAGAACATGGACAACTATAAGAAAAACCTCTTGTCAAACCCAATAAATTTACATCAGGCAATAGCTCTGTATTAGTCCATTATGTGTACAGCACAAAGGCAAATGAGAACATAAATAATATCTTTCAAATGATTTGAATTTATTTTATACAAAAGTCTTTTTTCATCTTTTTAGTGTAAAAAGCTTTTTTTACTTTTTTTATACATAAAAAAGAAAGAACAGTTCATTTTTCATTTTTCAGTAAACATGATTGTTTTCAAGTATCACAATACTTTTCTATAAATATCAAAGGTTAGAGATCCCCACAAACAAAACAGAATACAGTAAAATTGTAATCACAAATCATACTCTCATGTACACTACCTTATCAATCACACTACTCACGCTCACTAACTCACACGTAACACATTTTCGATAGAAAGGAAAAAAACCAAAAGAAATGCACATCTGATATGGTCTGAACTTAATAGCCATTTTCATATAGGGGACATTATTTCATCCTCTTGCTTGTCTGGGGCTTTCTTTTGGTTGTTTCTCTTGGAATGTGTCTCTCAGATGTGCAGAAGTGGCCTACATACGTTTTGGTGACTTGATATTTATATCACCTTCATCAGGGCCGAAGAACAAAAACAATATCCACAGAAAAAAGTGGAGAGTCTAAATATATTGTGGGTTCCTGGTGGAAGAATCAAGAGATAAATCTTAGTATGGGATCATGAGATGTCCCAGTTCAAACGATAGCAGGGGCGTTCTTCTAGATAAGTATAATAGAGGGCTGAAGGCTGGGTCTATAATGACTTGTATGGGACAATCAAGCGTCTAAGTTTCCCATAGCTTTTCAGTGAGGAGGAAGAATATGTTGTCATATGTCCATTTTTATATGTGTTAGGGACTCAAGTAGTGCAGTTATTCTGTTAGTTTTCTCCAAGTCTGTGTCAGCCCGTTTTTCTAGGTCGTAGTGTGCCAACTATCGGGTCTCAAAGTCAGGAAATGCAGAGATTTGCATCCGTCTGTATCCGAAGTATCGCGATAAAACAATGAGGTGGGGTACCTACTCCTCTCCCAAACTGTCTAGTTTGTGGGCCTCGTCAGAACTCCTTCATTTTATCTCCCCCCTCTTTCTTCTGGGGGCGCCCTGTCCGCCTTTCGGGCCATCTCCCCCGGGGCCCTTGTGTGACACCCGGATGCTAACCCAAGTATCCGCCTCCTCCACAAGCTCACGGGGATCAGTTGGCTTGTGGTCCACCAGATGTTGGCGCAGCTCCGGAAAACACTTATCCAAGAGGTGCTCTCTCAAAAAAAGATTGTACAGGCCCTCATAATCTTGCACCTCACTGCCACGCACCCAACCTTACGGGCATAATCAAAGAAGTCCATCCAATTCTGCGTGGACAGCTTATGGCTGCCACGGAACTTTTGGCGATACCTTTCGGGGTTGAGACCAAACTTTTTAAGGAGCGTCTCCTTCATGCGGGAATACCTGAACTGGTCTGCCTTATCAAGGTACAGGAGGGTGTCCCTGACATTGGGAGGTATGTAATGATACAGGCCACCTCCCCAGTGTTTCTCGGGCACCCCATGGTCTGTCAAGGCCACTTCATACGCCTCCAACCACTTGGCGATGTCATCCCCCTGAGTGTAGCTCGCTATCACCTCCTTGGATAACCAAAATCTAGGCTCTTGTTGAGCCCCTGGTACGCTGCCACCATTGGGACTTGCTGGCGCACTCAATTGTAAGGCTCTCAGCTCCAACTCCTTTAGCTTAAGCTCGTGCACCAACTTCCTCTCCTCCATTGCTAATCTCTTTTCTTCCAATGCGAGCTTCTTATCTTCCCTCTCTCTCGCCCTCTCGTGCTCTAACTTGGCAAGCTCCCACTTCAATTGCCACTCCTCCCTCCTGTCCTCATACTCCTGCGACGACGTACTCCCTCTAGACCCACTACTAGTCAAGTCAAAAGCCACTATATTCGATTAATCCATCCATACTAATATAATAAAGAGAGAGCCCAAACCTTTGAGGCGGGTAATCTCAGGAACCACAGCACCAATCACAACACCCAGTAAAGCTTTGGAAAGGGCAGTTGCAGCAGAAGGACATAGGCTATGCAGACGCCCACCATATACATTTAAAAGGCAAAAGAACCGTGTCAGCAAAGTAGTCCCTTGTGGGCGTGTCTGCTTTGTGCTGTGGGCGTGTGCTGGGGGCGTGACAAACGCTGGGGGCGTGTGATACGTTTCGCCCTTCATACCATGTCTCATATTGTGGGCTGTGGGCGTGTGCTGGGGGCGTGGGCGTGTGCGGAGTGCGGGATTACGGAAAAAAGCGAGCGTTGTGCCCAATATTTCATTGTTTTTTCTTCCCAGGTTCTGTACATTCCAGCTCCGAGTGTCCACCCTGCTCCCTTTAAATACCCCTGCACTCCATAATCATAACCCACCCTTTCTCCTTAAAATACCCCAACACCCTTAAACAATAACCCATCTTAACCCTATAAATATACCCTGTACCCCAAAACCCAAACCTATCCCTAAACACTAAAAATATCCCTGTACCCCAAAACCCAAACCTAGCCCTGAACCCTATAAATACCCCTGTACCTCAAAACCCAAACCTACCCCTGAATCCTAAAAATACCCCTGTACCCCAAAACCCAATCCTAGCTCTGAACCCTAAAAATAACTCTGTACCCCAAAACCCAAACCAACCCCTGAACCCTAAAATTCCCCTGTACCCCAAAACCCAAACCTAGCCATGAACCCTTAAAATACCCCTGTATCCCAAAACCCAAACCTATTCCTGAACCCTAAAAATACCCCTGTACCCCAAAACCCAAACCTAGCCCTGAACCATAAAAATAACCCTGTACCCCAAAACCCAAACCTACCCCAGAACCCTAAAATACCCCTGTACCCCAAAACCCAAACTTAGCCCTGAAACCTAAAAATAACCCTGTACCCCAAAACCCAAACCTACACCAGAACCCTAAAAATACCCCTATACCCCAAAACCCAAACCTAGCCCTGAACCCTAAAAATACCCCTGTACCCCAAAACCCATACCTATCCCTAAACCCTAAAACTACCCCTATACCCCATAACCCAAAACTATATCTGAACTCTTAAAATACCCAAACACCCCAAAACATATACCTCAGTACCCCAAAACATATACCCCAATACCCATACCTACCTTATCCAAACATTTAAAAAAAACATGCTTTTACCATTCATGCATTTACAACTAATTTCGTTGTAAATGTATGCGTGGTAAAAGCATAAAAAATGTAATGCCATGCGTTATAATGGCATTGCGGAGTCATGGTACTTTCGTAATGAAAGTATGCGGAGTGATGGTATGCGGAAAGAAAGTTGCGGAATAATGGGTGTTTACCCTCCCCCGGTAAGTACATTGGTGGCACGGCGGCCCACATCCCCAGTAACATACTCATATTTTTTCACCACCGATTTGAAAAATGCACAGGTCTCTCTCATTGATGGCCAGGACCGACATACACTTTTAGACACACCTCCGGCCACAAGTTCTAGAATTGCGAACTTTAGAGTTCGAATCTCGGCATCAGCTCAACATCCTGTGAGTCCAGGCAAATCGCTTTGTCTCCCCGTGCCTACCACAAATGAATGTGTTCTTCTGTAATGTAAATTGTGGTCATGCCATGTTGTTGAGTTCGAGCTATATAATATTGCAAGGAAAAATAAAGTAGGGAAACTCGAGTTCACACACTACTGAACGCGCACTCCTAAGTGCATCAGCAGTGCACTGTGAATCGGAGCATTTCACAGGCCTGTCACATATGAGAAATGATATCAAAACGAAATCCTCCAAAACAATATACTACTGGCCGGCAGCAATTCATACCCGGACAACGTCGGGACGGGCTGCTAGTACTAATATAATAAAAGAGAGAGCCCAAACCTTTGAGGCGGGTAATCTCAGGAACCACAGCACCCATCACAACACCCAATACAGCGTTGGAAAGGGCAGTTGCAGCAAATGGACATAGGCTATGCAGACGCCCACCATATACATTTAAAATGTAAAAGAACTGTGCCAGCAAAGTAGTCCCTTATGGGCGTGTCTGCGTTGTGCTGTGGGCGTGTGCTGGGGGCGTGACAAACGCTGGGGGCGTGTGGTACGTTCCGCCCTTCATGCCATGTCTCATATTGTGTGCTAATCCCACCCCGCTCCCCTTAAATACCCCTGCACCTCATAATCATAACCCACCCTTACTCCTTAAAACACCCCAACACCCTTAAACACTAACCCATCTTAACCCTATAAATATACCCTGTACCCCAAAACCCAAACCTATCCCTAAACCCTAAAAATACCCCTGTACCCCAAAAACCAAACCTAGCCCTGAACCCTATAAATACCCCTGTACCTCAAAACCCAAACCTACCCCTGAACCCTAAAAATACCCCTCTACCCCAAAACCCAAACCTACCCCTGAACCCTAAAATACCCCTGTACCCCAAAACCCAAACCTAGCCCTTCACCCTTAAAATACCCCTGTACCCCAAAATGCAAAGCTACCCCTGAAACCTAAAAATACCCCTGTACCCCAAAACCCAAACCTAGCCCTGAACCCTAAAAATAACCCTGTACCCCAAAACCCAAACCTACCCCTGAACCCTAAAATATCCCTGTACCCCAAAATCCAAACCTAGCCCTGAACCCTAAAAATACCTAAGTACCCCAAAACCCAAACCTAGCCCTGAACCCTTAAAATACCCCTGTACCCCAAAACCCAAACCTACCCCTGAACCCTAAAAATACCCCTGTCCCTTAAAACCCAAACCTAGCCCTGAACCCTAAAAAAATCCTGTACCCCAAAACCCAAACCTACCCCTGAACTCTAAAAATACCCCTGTACCCCAAAATCCAAACCTAGCCCTGAACCCTAAAAATACCCCTGTCCCCCAAAACCCAAACCTATCCCTGAACCCTTAAAATACCCCTGTACCCCAAAACCCTAACCTACCCCTGAAACCTAAAAATACCCCTATACCCCAAAACCCTAACCTAGCCCTGAACCCTAAAAATACCCCTGTACCCCAAAACCCATACCTATCTCTAAACCCTAAAACTACCCATGTACCCCATAACCCAAAACTATATCTGAACCTTAAAATACCAAAACACCCTAAAACATATACCTCAGTACCCCAAAACATATACCCCTACAACCATACTTACCTTATCCAAACATTTAAAAAAACATGCTTTTACCATTCATGCATTTACAACGAATTTCGTTGTAAAGGTATGCGTGGTAAAAGCATATACAATGTAATGCCATGCGTTATAATGGCATTGCGGAGTCATGGTACTTTCGTAATGAAAGTATGCGGAGTGATGGTATGCGGAAAGAAAGTTGCGGAATAATGGGTGTTTACCCTCCCCGGTAGGTACATTGGTGGCACGGCGGCCCACATCTCCAGCAACATACTCATATTTTTTCACCACCCATTTGAAAAATGCACAGGTCTCTCTCATTGATGGCCAGCACCTACATACACTTTTAGACACACCTCCCACCACAAATTCTATAATTGCGAACTTTAGAGCTGGGGCGCTACGTTCAAATCTCGGCATCAGCTCAACATCCTGTGATTACAGGCAAATCGCTTTGTCTCCCCGTGCCTACCACAAATGAATGTGTTCTTCTGTAATGTAAATTGTGCTCATGCCAAGTTGTCTAGTTCACGCCATTTAATATTGCAAGGAAAAATAAAGTAGGGAAACTCGAGTTCACACACTACTAAACGCGGACTCTTAAGTGCATCAGCAGTGCACTGTGAATCAGAGCGTTTCACAGGCCTGTCACAGATAAGAAATGCTATCAAAACGAAATCCTACAAAACAATATACTACTTGCCGGCAGCTATTCATACCCGGACAACGTCGGGACAGCCTGCTAGTAAAAATCATAAAAGTATACTATAAAAACTTCTCCACATAATACCTACAATCTCATAAAAACCGTTAAAAACAGTTGACAATTTCATTTATAATTTAATGCATCCAGTAGTTCATGGGACTAATGTACCAGCCAATCTTGAATTCCTATTTCGAACAGCCCCCACAAAAATATTTGCAACACAGAAAATGGAAAAAGGGTGGTCCAGTAATTGCAGATACAATAATGCTGGTTTAACCTGAACAAACCCTTTGTCTTTCAGCAGTGGTAATATATACTTTTTCCTAATTCCGGTGTAGAAGGTGCAGAAAAACGTAAAGTGCATGGTATCCTGAATTGAGTGACCTTCACACTTACATAATGCTGCATCTCCAGGCCTGCACCAGGCCTGCACCACCCTATAGCTTCACTTAGGATGAGGTGGATCTGGTTAAATCGGAATCTGGTTAGTAGCCACCCATGAAATGGTTTTGTTACAATTCTCAGGTAAGGCTGCATAGATAAACACGTGATTAGCAGGTAGTGGGCCCTTACCATAGGCTTTCTTAGCTGTAAGGATTCACGCTCTTGTTCCCTATACCTGAGAAAATTTGTTTTCACCCAGTTTAACTCAGCTTTTACCAGACCCTCTGGGTTTGAAAAAATCTCTGGGCACCCCAGATTCCTAGACATTGCTTTAATAAAGGACAACCACTGTATATCCTTTGATTTCTCTAGCCCACAATACACCAGAGGCCTCTTAAAAGAGCATGATCCTTCCCCCAGCAACCTGAACCGCCACAAGGGGCCGAGGAGGCCTGAAGGACAAGGTAAACCCCCGGGAGGAGGGCGCAAGGTCAGAGGAGGCCCCGAGGCCGCCCCTCCCCTGGGGAAGACTGTGTTGGGCCCTGTTGGCCCCTAGTAGGCCCATAAGAGTACTGCGGACTGGGCAAGAGCCTGAATTAAGCCCCTACAGACTGGGCTGGAGGAGGAGTAACCCCCAGCTGGGGTGGGGTTCTTTACAGCTTGTGTTTTGTTTCCGAGGAAGTCATGTTACGGTGCATATTGGCCTGTTGGTTTACTGAAAAGTCCATTCCTGTTTAGCAAAAAGGTTATTCCGGATTAAGGAAATATTCTACCTATGCCGGAGTGTAGTGTAGTTCCTATATTCCCAATAGGCTCTGCGCATTGGAATAATATAAACAGCAGTGTAGACATAGGACTGGGGTTGACTAGGTCTCTACGGACTATGTTAGACTTAATTAGTTTTGCCAGCTAGCTCAGAGGTCACTAGAAACTTTCTCGAATAAACAAGGAGGAGTTTAACTTCCCTGGATAGACAAGAAGGGATTAGCTTCTGACAACCATAAAACATGATAACTTTGCTCCCTCAGAATAAGAGTGTATCTCTAGAGTCGTTTGAAAACAATAGACAGCTATTTTACTCAGTCAATCGTGCATACTTAGTTTCACCAGAGTGCAGAGAACTAGAGAGACGGGCGTTTTCAATTAAAGGCATTATTTATTGAGCAGTCTTCTTTCTCATGCAAGAGAAATGAATTGCCACAATTGCAATACTTAGTATAAAGTAAAGTGCGTACAGTAAAAGGAGTATTATGAAATAATACTGTAAAAGCATTGATATGGTTTCTTAGCCATATGATACTTTAAAATGGATAAAATATATACATACATAAAAACAAAGGGCCCGATTCACAGAACTAACTGAAGACAAAATCCTAAACTTACTGCCATATTTGTATTCACAGAAGGCACTTACTCATTTTGGTATTCACAGAAGACACTTACTCATTTCGGTATTCACAGAAGTTAGGAGTCCTAAATGCCTTCTGTTAATACCGAAAGTCTTAAAGTTAGGGGGCCTCATTTATGAAAAGTGACGCATCGCTGCGTGAAAACATCGATGCGTCACTTTTCACTGCGCTCTCCCTGCGACATGATTGATGCGTCATATTTATAATATGACGTATCATGTCGCAAGGAGTAACAGATACGTCAGTATTTCTGACGTATCTGTAGGCGCAAAAGTGACGCATTGCTGGAGTGTGTCACAAAAGTGACGCAACTCCAGCAATGCTTCCTTTCACATGGGGAAAGCCCCGTGTGAAAGGGCTTGCGTCAATCTTACGCCTGCTGTGAGGCAGGCGCAAGATTTTGACGCAACAGCGTCCTAAAAGTGACGCAGTGAAATCTCATAGATTTCACTGCGTCACTATTACGAGGCTTTTTGCGGGTGAACGCCCCATCTGCATACATTATACCTGACGCAGGTATAATGTGGCGCAGGGGTTTAAAAAGTGACGCATCTAGCTAGATGCGTCACTTTTTAAATATGGCGCAACAAGGGGCATTTTTTACGCCGCTGGTGCGTCACAAAAAGTGACGCACCGGCGGCGCAAAACTAACGCAAGGCCTCATAAATGAGGCCCAGGATTTTTCTCAATTTAGTAGTAGTAAAGGTAGGACTCCTAACTTTAGGACTCCTAAATGCCTTCTGTGAATACCGAAAGTCTTAAAAAAATGAGGGTTTTTCTCAATTTAGTAGTAGTAAAGTTAGGAGTCTTAACTTTACTACTACTAAACTGAGAAAAATCCTAATTTTAAGACTTTCGGTATTCAAAGATGGCATTTAGGAGTCCTAAAGTTAGGAGTCCTAACTTTACTACTACTAAACTGAGAAAAATCCTCAATTTAAGACTTTCGGTATTCAAAGATGGCATTTAGGAGTCCTAAAGTTAGGACTCCTAACTTCTGGGAATACCGAAATGAGTAAGTTTCTTCTGTGAATACCAAAATGAGTAAGTGCCTTCTGTGAATACCAAAATGGTAGTAAGTTTAGGATTTTGTCTTAAGTTAGTTCTGAGAATCGGGCCCATTGACTAACGTACTCAACTGGTGCTTCAAATCTACGCCTACCCCAGTGTACCTGACCTAAGCCTAATACGTGGGAAAGAGTAAGTAAGTTGCAGTTTAAGTTAAGTTGGTTTTGCCAAGGATCTGAATCAAGAATTCTCTCAAGGGTTTAGTCAGCTCCGTAACTGGGTAATAGAAAGCAGGAGGTCTAGTATCTCTCTCTCAGGACTCGATATCCCAGCAACCCGCAAGGGCGGCTGGGAACACCGGAGCTGGATTTTCTCGGCTGGAGAAAAAGACAGCATCTATCTCAGTGCGTCAAAAGGGAGGGGCGGCGTGCGTGGGCTCTCGCATCATCTGGGCTCTCGGGCAAGTAGATAGCCGCTCTGCTCCAAACCACCGTGTGTTTGCTTAAGGCAACATTGGTATATTTATACCTGAAAGGTGCCGGGTTTGACGTAAGGTTGGACATAAGACGTCAATAAAGATGTCACTAAGAACTGGCCGTTTTTTCAGTGCTCGCAGGAGTTCTAGGACAAATCAAAACAGATGCATGGGGATTTTCCAGGTTGCTGGAGGTTTGGTTTGTTTAAAGAACGCGTTGTACTTTCTAGGAGTCTAGGGAAGTAGCCGTGCCGTATTTGGACTACATGGGCTATTACTAAATATAGATATGATTCTTATGCCTTTATAAGGATATTATTTATTATAGCCATATAAGGGCATAAATCAGGAATATCGAATTAGGGTCCTAGATAGAAATACAACACCCACTCCACGATCTAATGTCCATCATTACTAAAACTAAGCAATAGTAAACATATAATGATGCATGCGTGTTTTCCAACCCACACCCAAATACATAAATTGCATTTGAAATGGTATATGGTAAATACACGAAAAATGAGTATGGGTACTGTACGCTTATTAAGCAGTGTCATCATTCAGTTAAATGCATATATATATCAGCTGAATAAATTGCGAAATTTACACAGGAAATGGCTCTGAATACAGAAAATAAAGTCGAGACCATTCCATCACATATTTATACAAAATGCTGTACATGTGCTAGAGGCTGGGGTAAAATATTGTCTCTAGAGTTCCTGAATTAGAAGCTCTGTTCTCTAAGAATAGTTCTACTTTAAGCAGAAAACTGTAAATATTTTGGAAGTGAAAAAAAATAATTTCGCTTTCAGGGGGAAAAATAGTTCCAATTGTTTTCCGTAGCTTTCGTTTATCAAAGCTGAAGGCCGAATTCAGAGTTCAAGGAACGCTGTGTGCTTGTTGTTTTAAAAGTTATTCCCGTTGTTCAGGGGAGAACATCATTTCAGACAGACTCGCAAAAAATTGGTCTACGACATCAGGTGAAAGTTCGACCAAGTTTGAAAATGTTGTAACAGTCCATGCGTGAGAATGATTGCTATCATCGATGTGAGGATCATCAATGCTCACAGAAGGTTGTACCTGTGTGATGCTGCTCTCATCTCGTACTCCACTGCCACATACTCGTAGTGGTGAAGTCTCAACGAATGCCGTCATCAGAATAGGTAGCCGCTGGAGACAACACGATGCATGAGCCGTTACTGGACCTAGCAAGGTATCTGTATCCATTGGTACTGCTGATGGTAGTGTAAGACAGACGTCCAACACGCATTCTTCTCCGCATAGCATACATCGAAGCACAGGTAAGATGCAATCTTGCCAGATTGGTCTGAATGAAAGAAACCAGGTCATATTCAGATCTCTTAGCCGGGCTAATCCAAGGACTTTAGTTATGCGGTCCCGGTAGCGTATTGCTAGGATCGTTTCTTCCATCATTGCTGGAGTCTTGTCTGCGGCTTGGCTTGCCATATCGGAGCAGAAGAGTCAAAAATAAAATTCCTGCTACGAGTCCCAAAAGTAGAGCTAGGCCGCCAAAGACAGAATGGACAAAATTGAGAAAGATGCCCAGAACTGTTTCAAAGGGTGCTAACAGTCCCGAAAAAATTGTCTTAAATACATGTGCGATGCCACTGGTATCTGACATGTTTAAGATGTGGCTTAGCATTTCTACGAAATGCCCGGGGCAATTTGTTGATAATAAGGAATGTATCTCTGCTGTTGTCCTTGCGACTTGCAGATCATACGTTTCTTTAGACGAGGTCACAGGCACAGTTGTTTGTAAAAGAATGGATTTCATTCTGCTTAAAGTATCAATTCGAATAGAAGAGATATTCAAATAAGGCCATATTGCCGCCTCTATGTCTGGAGTGCTGTTTGGATACAATACTTGCATACAGCAAGTGACCATGGAACTAACGCTCACGAGATAGGCTTTTCCTAGCACCATGCCACAACAGCTGTGGTCATTTATTAGAGCGTAGCTGCCGTTGGAAAGCTGTCTGAAAAATGGCTCTATCTGTTTTGAAGGAGTGCCGTGCAGGTGACATGAAAGGTTATTTGAAGACCCTTCGCAGGCTCCATGCAAGTTAAATGTAAATGTAAATGTACATGTATTTATATAGCTCAAATCACTGATTTCACACAGTATCTAAGCGCTTGCTTAGGGAACCCGTCCTGGTATTCCCCTGTGAGATACCCCGGCAGGGTATCCACAAGGTGAAAGCCAGGCATCCCGCCGCGAGGGGCCGTAGTAGAGATTAAGCAAGCTATTGCCCAGAGTTGCAGAGTGTGACCCCGTGAGTCGAGTAGGCACCGGAGCGAGAATTGTCGAGTCCGTGGAATTTTTGAGCCCGAGACCCGCCGAGGCGGGGAATCGAACCCTGGTCCACAGCCGATGTCAGCTTCCGGGTCTGCCGCCTTCTCCACTAATACCAATTAATATCTTGATACAGAAGTGTACCGCTTTGTGATTTTTTACAATTGTTACCACAAAGAAACATCTCCTTTTTCTTTTCATTATAACATTTGTGTGTATAAGGTAATTTCCATGTTGACTTGATGTAGCCTTAACCCAACCTTTCATACTGGCCCGCTGGTATATACTCTTGGCAATATTTAAACTGGAAAGTTGTTATCGGAATTGTAATAATTCCGTGTATTATTCATTCAATGACAGGTCTTTCTGACATTGTTAATGGTAATCTCTCAAGTTTTTCAATGCTCAGAATCGTATAGTCTGCTCCTTTTTGTGCCAAACGGATTTGTTTATCAGTAAGGTTAAAGATAGAGAATAATGACGTTACGTTGATTAAACGCCATGGTACGTAGCCTTAACGCAGATTTTGCAACGTCCAGCCAAGCTGTACAATAGAACGTAATTGGGACTGACCATGTTGTAACATTAGTAAGTCCTGCTCTATTATATCAATAGCAGATGATACAATACTGTCCAGTGAATATATTCTGGAGGACAGAGTCGTTAACCCATTGTCCACAACAGAAAGTGATTTTTCCAAATGAATACGATCAATTTTTCGTATTTTTTCTGCTGTCTCAATTTGCATTACTTTCTAAGCTTCATTGTATGCAGCGTATACACCAGCCGCTATGAAACGTTTTTGACGCTGTTTGCGTGGTCCCAGTATAAAATCACGCAAGTCAGCACCGTCTGTAAGTAAAGTCAAGTGTTGCTTAATTTCAGCCAGTGTGGATTTCTGTAGCCATTCGAGGCATAGTTTCCCTACACTGTATGTTGTTACTATCCCTGGATGTTGTCTCTGGGAGGATCTAGGGTTTGGCCTGTTCAGTTTTAACCCCTGTATTTTGTTCAGGAATCTATCTTGACAGTTATTTGTGTCTGTGGGCCAGATCAACCATTTTTTCCAATCAGGATTTGTTCTGTTTTGGTGTAGAATATGGGATACGTCTATCTCCACATCTGTAGTGCTATTACTATCAGGTATGGGCTTCGGAATGGACGGTTTGTTTAAGTCTTTAATCTTGGCTAGGCCAAGACAGGATGTCTGTTGAATGGTGTCATTCAAGAATATTATTTGTTCTGGGATCATGCAGGCTCTAAATAATGCTTCTAAACCTTGGACCTGCCATTCTTTTGTACCCCAGATGGTTTTTGTTTCAATGTTGTTTTTCCAGAATTCAAAACCAAATGTAGGTATTTTTTCATAAAATGCTTCAGAATAAATCAATTTAGTATTTGTCAACATTGTTTTCATTCCTGTCTTATTTTAAAATAAAACATTTCTGCATCACTTGTGTTGAACCCTGAGAAGTATGGGAATTTCTCAAAAAATGTTTTCAAGCTGCTTTTAGGCAGTGTTGCACAATGTTGCCATTGGTTATAATTATAAACATTTCTAGGCTGTGCAGATTTATGCAAATAGTGATGACCAAAATGATTATAGCAATACATTTCTTCATAATTTGATGAACCCTGTAAGTAATCATGTTCTGTAAATTTTGCTGACATTACTAAATCTGACATCATATTGTTAATATTTTCAAAGTCCCAATCATCAGAGAATGTACTTGGTTTTACAAAGTCACTTAATGAAACCTTAAACTGGTGTAGATATTTCAAGAGCTCAATCGGGCCAAAAATGTCATACTCAGTTCTGTCCCATGCTACCCCACCGGATATTGGATTGGCTGTGACGTTCACTGATGATAGTTCTCTTTTCTTGATGTGAGATGACTTGTGAGGCTTTAGGACCAAGTTGATGTTCTGACTTGCTGTGTCCATTGTACTGTATTTTCCTTCAATGAATTTTCCCAAACAAAGAACCATGATGAGCCAAAGCAGGAGGAAAAGTACACCTAACACAATCCAAAATTCAATCCATGGAGAAATCATATAGGTTTCTTTGAGTTGATGAAAAAGTTCAGTTACTTTGTCTTTGAATGTTTTTGTTGCTGGCGTTTCTTCATGTTCACTTGGATCATCAGAAAAGTCATCGAAATTGATGAAGTAGCCAGATGCAGTTCTGTCAATTCTTCTAATTGCTTCTGGATTTTCATTTGCTTTTTGATTTTTCTTTGTTTCACTAGCATAGTCTGAGGCTACATTGTTGTAGACTGGTGTATCTTGACGAACTGTTGCAATTTGGGTTTCACGAGGCACAAGTTCCATTGCTTTGTTGCATAGTCCTTTTTTATTCACTGCAGGTTTATCAAATGTGATTAGTCTCTCAGTTTGAACCTCTTAGATTGTAGCAAATCTTGGTATTCTGCAATTTCTTGGAGCCCACTGGGCCTACTACTTATTATGGGCCACATGATTGTGGTTTTACCAGGTGGATGGATTTGTATTTGTATTTGTATCTGGGTTTTATATCGCGCCAACTCACCGCAAAGCGCTTCTGACCAAGTACAGCAACAAGAAACAAGAGGGAGGATGTGAAATATCGGTCAATCTTACGGGGATGTGAACGCGTCCTTGAAGAGTAAGGTCTTCAGGGATTTCCTAAAACGGAGAAGGTTGGGTTCTCTACGAAGCACCTCCGGCAGCTTGTTCCAGATGGAGGGAGCTTGGACTGAAAAGGATCTGCCACCTTTAGTTGCCAGTTTAAAGTGCGGGCAGGATAGCAGAAAGGAGTCGGAGGATCGCAGAGCGCGTCTAGGTTCATACACTTCCAGCCTATCTTTTATATAGGCCGGGGCCTGTCCATGAATTGCTTTGTGACAAATGCACATGCTCTTAAATTCGACTCTCTGCTTCATAGGGAGACAATGTAATCTATAAAGCAGGGGCGAGGCATGGGACCGCCTGGGAACTCCGAATATTAGGCGGGCTGCGTCATTCAGGATAACTTGAAGACGATTGATGGAATTTTTTGGGAGACCCAGGTATAACGCGTTTCCATAGTCGATTCTGGACACTATTATGGCTGAAACAATAGTTCGGAGCATATTCATTGAGAGAAGGGGGACAAGCTTACGTAGCTGCCTGATCAGGTTGGTACAGGAGCCAACCACAGCGGACACTTGGTTGGTCATTGAAAGTTCCTGATCGATTTTCATACCGAGGCTCTTTACACTAGGGCACGGTTTTGGGGTAGGTCCAAGTTCCTGTGGCCAGAACAGATCGTTCCAGGGGGAAGTAGAGGTTGAGACTACGAGGACTTCCGTTTTATCTGGATTGATTTTTAATAAGTTGGACGACATCCAATTTACTGTGAACCGTAGTATATTTTGGGCTATGGACTGAGCCGATGTTGTGTTGTCGATACTCAGCAGCAGCTGAGTATCATCGGCATAGTTAAAAACTTTACAGCCCATGCTTGCCAAGGATTCCATCAATGGCTGTAAGTACAGATTAAATAAAAGTGGAGAGAGCGCGGACCCCTGCGGGACTCCACAAACTAAGGCGCCCACGTCGGAGACCTGATCTGCTAGCTGGATCCTCTGCGTCCTCCCCGATAAAAAGGCCGTTAGCCATTGGAGAGCTAGTTCTCTTATTCCGGACCTGGCTAGTCTGTCCAGAAGCAGTGCATGGCTGACAGTATCAAACGCCGCTGAAAGGTCTAATAATATCAGGGCGCTTGGTTTTTTGCTGTCAGCCATGCATCTGAGCTCATCCAGTACTGATAGCATTACTAGTTCCGTGCTATGGTGGGCACGAAACCCAGCTTGCCGCTCCTGGAGAAGATGGTGGGATTCCAGGAGGGAAGACAGTGATTTTAACACATGCTGTTCTAGTACTTTCGATAGAAATGGCAGCTGGGAAATTGGCCTGTAGTTCTTCAGGTTAGTTGAATCTGCCCCAGGTTTTTTTATCAGGGGTCTGACGCGTGCCTCTTTAAAGGTAGTTGGTAATGATCCAGTAGCTAAAGAATTATTTAGGAGGTCTAAGATCCGGTCCTCTAAAACCGGAATTGCTAATCGAAAAATATCGGGAGGGCAGGGATCGGCGGGGGAGCCTGATTTGGTAGAAGTTACTAGTTGTCTAAGGGTAGTGGAATCAATTTCGGGGAATCTAGTGATGATAGGGGTTGAGGAGTCTAAAGGGAGCAATGGCATAGTGTGTATAGTTGAATTGTCATTCTTAATATCTTACAGTATGGTCGCTACTTTTTCAAGAAAATATCCTTGGAAAGTGTCACAATCAATCGATGTATCTGCCTTTTCCTCTTTTTTGCTTAGTTCTTTCAATATTTGGAAGGTTTCTTTCTGGATATTTGTGGCATTATTCATACGTGTTTCATAGTAGTCCTTCTTGGCTGATACGATGAGCTTTTTATACAGTTGAAATGATGATCTGTATAATTCCCTGTCAGTGTCCTTTTTGGATTTCCTCCAGCATCTTTCAAGATAACGGAACTTTCTTTTTTGATCTCGCAGGCTTTGGGTAAACCAAGGGGCCCCTTTTTCTACACCCTTTATTTTTTGTGTTTTTTCGGGGGCTATCACATCAATTGTTTGTCTGAGGGTGGTTGTAATAATGTCATAGTTTAGATCTAGGTCAGTGCCATCTGATGGATTTATGGCTTTCTGCTTGTATTTGGACAGGACTTTAGTCAAGGTTTCAAGGTTGACTTTTTTCCATTGGCGCACTTTTTTGGTTTTTAGTGGGAGTTTAACCTGGGAGTTGCTTTGTGGTATATCACACAAGATTAGATAGTGGTCCGACCAGATACAAGGTGTAATATTTGTGAGAGCCACCTTTGGTATAGAGGACCAGATGAGGTCGAGAATATGCCCTTTTAAGTGGGTTGGGGTCTCCACTACTTGTGTCAATCCAAGAGCGGTCATGGAAATCTGCAGTTTCTGGGCTAATAGATCTTTATCTCTTTTATCCCAATGGACATTAAAATCACCGGTCACCACAATATTTTTATAACGTGTGCATAGATCCGATATTATAGGGAAAAAGAGATCATTGAATATTGGAGTACTTTGGGGTGGGCAGTAAACTGTTAAGATGATAAGACAGGAGTTATTCATGGTGATTTTTATGCCCAATAAGTCGACGGCATTTGTAGTCTCGGTTAGGATTTTGGTCACCATAAATTGTTTTTTAAAAATCGTTGCTACACCGCCGCCTCGGGCCCCATCTGGGCGGTTATGCCAGATCATATCATACCCGCTAGGGAGGGCGGCTATGATATCCGGGGAGGAGGTGTCACTCAACCAAGTTTCGGTGAGTGTCAGAATGTCGATGGTGTCATCCTGTAAAAGGGTGAAGATTTCCAGCTGATGTTTCTGTAGTGACCTAGTGTTGAGGGTAGCTAATTTTAAGGGGAGTAGAAGGGTGCAATTCTTAGGGCTAGGGGTATAGAGGATATTATTTTCCTTGAGTGTGGCGCATATGGTGGGAGACAGACTGTGCCTGTCGGAGTTCAGTGCCAGGAGATCGTTAATGGTGTAAGTGATGTGTGTGCCAGAGTTCCTGAGCCCTGAGCGCGATCGTGCGCGGACGGGCGCAGACGGGCGCAGACGGGCAGGACTCTGGCACGACTCCAGCGCAGGTCCGGCGCGTCCGCTGTTCGCGTCCGCTGCGCGGAGCCATCACTGTCTGTTTTTATAGCGCTGTCAATCGCGTCACCAGCCCAGCCCGACCCAAGATGGCCGCCAAAACCGGCGCTCTGCCCTCGGCATCAACACTCGGCCGAGAGCAGGACCGGAGCTTACAGGGAGGGGGTGAGAATGAATCTAAGGCGCTACTAAGCGCAGGGGGTCTCAGCACACCTATTAACTCAGGTGTGAGCAAAGTACACACAAATGTAAAACGAGTAAAATTAGCAATTTAAAATACAACTCAGTTCTCCTTTTTACCAGCAAGGGGCGGTAGTACAACTGATCTTGTTCCGCTGACTGCTAAGACAGGTACTGCTTGTCTGTAAGAAGGCCCAAATTCCTTCTTCACCGCGATCTTCTCTCTGACCAGATCCCCAATCTTTGGAATCCAGACAGGTCTTGCTGGGACAGGTGGTTTTTCTTCAGTGGCTGTTGGCTGTTGTTTTAACTTTATGTTACTCAGGTTTCGTCTTGTTTCATTTATGTAAAACAGCCAAACGGTCTTTGATATCAAAGCATTTTTCTTTTACCACTGAAGTGTGACTAGCAAGATCCTGAATATACATTCTAGTACCGAACAATAGTTCGTACGGACCGAGACCTTTTAGAGAATTTCTTGGCAGATTATTAAGACTATGTTGGACACTTGGTAAATGTTTGACCCACCCATCACCCGAACCTAATACCCTCGCCGTTATAGATTGCTTTATGTCTCAGTTTTTTTTTTCCACTACCGCATTTCCCTCAGGATGGAATGGAGAAGAGTACCGCAATGCAATGCCCATGCTGGTCATGTCCTCTTTGTAAGCTCGAGAGCTAAACGCAGGACCCTGGTCAGAATGTAGCATGCCAATTGCGTATATGCCGATAAAGACTCGCAAATCTTTTATAACAGTTCTGGCGTCAGCCGAGCGCTGGTGTCTGCATATTACGTGAATCTAGTCTTAGGGCCCGATTCACAGAATGAACTTAAGACTCAATCCTAAACTTACTACTATTTTTGTATTCACAGAATGAACTTACTACTTTTGGTATTCACAGATTTAGGATTTTGTCTTAAGTCTGTCTTAAGTTTGTCTTAAGTTTGTCTTAAGATAAAATTAAGACAGAATCCTAACTTCTGTGAATACCAAAAGTAGTAAGTGCATTCTGTGAATACCAAAATAGTAGTAAGTTTAGGATTGAGTCTTAAGTTCGTTCTGTGAATTGGTCCCGTAAATATTATGGGGAATCATTTCTCCTGCTGGTTTTCTGCGTATAGATAGCTTGATGCTTTCTAACAAAGGGGTCCTGGCAATACTCCAGTCGGTTCACGACTGCGATCTCTGTTGCAGTCTGGACAATCCTTTGCAAATTTGTAATGTTGCAAGTTCATCCCCGACCACCAGTATTCTGATTGTAATTATTTTACAGATTTTACGATCTCTTGGTGTCTTAGACCCAATCCCAAGTGTGCGTCTGCTATTAAAAAGACTCTCCTGTTCGTGTTTGGAATTACTCTATCCCCCACTCCAGGGATTCGAGCAAAAGGAACGGAGTTTGCATCAATTATGTATAATTGAGTGGATAGTTCAGAGGTAATGCTGCATAGGCGCCTTTTAAAGACGCTTTTACCGCCAGCATTGTTTCTCCGTCTATGTATTTTTTAGAACGCTTTTTTGAGGCTACAGAAGCCGGTTGAACAGCTTGCGCTGTGGCTCTGAGACCCAATGAATTCCCTGCAACGTGAACGCCATCACGTTGATGACTCAGTGTATGTATCACGTGAGTCTTTCGTAGTTCTTTCTGCAAAAGAACTACTTGTTCCCAAAGCTTTTTATGCTTGATTGTGGCACCTGTGTCATCTTTGTAATCGTTTTGAACCCAGTTCTGCAAGTTATTATTGTAAGACTTGACGCAGTAATGCGAATCGCACACTATTAGTGTGGGGAATTCGCGATCGGCATTTTCAAGCGCCATCTTTAAAGATCTTATTTCAGCTCGCTGAGTTGAACAGTTTCAGAGTGATTCAGTTTTGGTGACATTTGGTCTCAATTTACCAAAGCGCCAACGACCTTTAACAATCGCGCACGCTGCGTTGTAGGATTTTTCTTCTACATCGTAGTGTTGTGCAAATCTGTCCATGTAGATTACACATGTGTACTGTTCGAGAGGCACAATTTCGATTGGCAGAGGATATTCTTCTTCATATCCTAGATTTTCAATTTTTTTCATTTTCGGGTCAAAATAGTATTTCACGTCTTCTGCAGCAAGAGAATTTTCCCATTGTATCCATTTTGGATCTAATGCCACAGCAGTCGAATTGCGTGGGCTTGTTAATGCCTCAAGGGCTGATTCTGCTGTTCAAACAGTTATTCTTCTGCCTTGGGCTTGGGCTCTTTCTTTTGCTACAGCAGTTTGAACCGCTATTAGAATTTTTTCAGTAGAACTGAATTTCATTTCAGCTTGTGTGTACAAGTGTGATTTGTAAGCTATTGGTACCGTTTCTCCCTCATTTGATGTTAGGTACGTGAATCCGCATCTTCCTGGGATGACTCGGATTACAAGGTTGTGTATGTTTTCGCAAGTTTGCAATTTAGTTTTAGCTAACGTCTGTTTGCAATTATCTTAAAATTTCTGTGTGTTTCTGAGTCCAATTGGTTTGAAATCAGGTTTTATTAATTCATAGAGAGGTTTAACTCTCTCTGCATAATTTAGAATGTATGTTCTTCCGAAATTCAGGAAACCTAGTATTGATTGTAAGTTCTTCAGCGTTTTAGGTGCTTGGAGTACAGCACACTTCTCTAAGAAGTTGTCTGCTAGGCTTTTGCCTTCACTTGATATCCTAAAAACAGGACAGTTAGATGGGCAATTCTTGACTTTTTAAAGTTGAATTTGTAACCCTCAGCTGCGAAACCAAGTATTATGGTGTTCACTCTCTTCAAGTGAGTCTCCAGGTCATCATCTGTGAGATAGATGTCATCGACATAAGATAATGCTTAATCATCATATATTTGTAGTAACTCTGTTACTCTTGCTGAGAATAATCCTGGACTATTCTTGAATCCCTGTGGGAGTCGACAGAAGTGTTTTTGCGACCCCATTATTGAGAAAGCAGTCAAATACCTGCTTTCAGGTGCAATGTTTTGACAAAAAAATCCATTAGAGATGTCTAATGTCGTTTTATATTTTTTGCGCACAATGTTATTCATCAGTGCTGCACTGTGTGAGTTTTGTACTGCAAAAGTTTTGCAACAGGAGTTTAAGTGTCTGTAGTCCAAAACAAGACGATAGGAATCGTCTGGCTTGGAGACAGGAAACAAAGGATTGTTCATTTGTGAGGTGCATGTTTCAATCACCCCCTGATATTCAAGTTGATCTAAGATCTCCCTGACTTGCTTTTTAGCTTCTTGTTTAACAGGGTACTGCCTTTGTGCAGTGGGTTGACTTTTTAACTGGATTTTGTGGTGAGGAGAATCCTCATCCCATCCTACATGATTTTTATATAATGCAGGAGCTTGAGCTACTGCCCATTTTCTTGCATATATGGATTTTTTATGAGTTGAAATATGTTTTGAGAAGGCAGGCATAATCATTTCTTCGCCATGAGGGCACTCCCTGAAAAACTCTGGTGGCCAGTCTTTCTCAGCTAACAGGATGTCATAGCCTTTTGAAAGGTTATCCCAAGAGACCCCTTACTTTTCTAGTCTTGTCCCCCTCTATACGTAATGTTATTTCATATATTTTATGAGGTTTGCTAACTCTGGTATTTGCAGTTTCCACCTGAATGTATTCATTCGTGTCCAGTGTCTCCAGAAGATTCATCAAGATCTTGCGAGCTATTGTCACTTCTGCTGTGCTGCCTAGCATTGTCTGGGCCCACTCTCAGTTTTTCAGTTGTGTCCTCAGTATCCCCGGCATGTTTTATTATTTTAATACTAGCTACCTTCGGGTCATTTTCTTGGAGACTTGTGTCATCCGCTAGGAGTCGAGCTGCTATTCTAGCTGCCTCCCTTTCATCGTCACTTTCCGTCATTTTTACTTACAGAAAGTTTTTTGTTGCAGATGAAGTTTCAAGGGAAACAAAGATTAGGTGCACAATATTTTGGAACACTGTATCCTTCAACGTTGACTAAACCAAAACTATACATAGGATTCTCATCCTACTAAGGTCCGGCGGATTTTAACCTTTTACCCACTCCATACGTCTTTTGGAGTTTTTAAGGGAAAAGGGTCGGTGTGAAAAAGCACGACTGAGTTACTCTTGCGTTAGATTATCGCCTTACCAAACGTTGGGTGCCATGTAGTGTAGTTCCTATATTCCCAATAGGCTCTGTGCATTGGAATAATATAAACAGCAGTGTAGACGTAGGACTGAGGTCGACTAGGTCTCTACTGACTACATTAGACTTAATTAGTTTTGCCAGCTAGCTCAGAGGTCACTAGAAACTTTCTCGAATAAACAAGGAGGAGTTTAACTTCCCTGGATAGACAAGAAGGGATTAGCTTCTGGCAACCATAAAACATGACGACTTTGCTCCCTCAGAATAAGAGTGTATCTCTAGAGTCGTGTGAAAACAATAGACAGCTATTTTACTCAGTCAATCGTGCATACTTAGTTTCACCAGAGTGCAGAGAACTAGAGAGACGGGCGTTTTCAATAAAAGGTGTTATTTATTGAGCAGTCTTCATTCTCATGCAAGAGAAATGAATTGCCACAATTGCAATACTTGGTATAAAGTAAAGTGCGTACAGTAAGAGGAGTATTATGAAATAATACTATAAAAGCATTGATATGGTTTCTTAGCCATATGATACTTTAAAATGGATAAAATATATACATACATAAAAACATTGACTAACGTACTCAACTGGTGCTTCTAATCTACGCCTACCCCGGTGTACCTGACCTAAGCCTAATACGTGGGAAGGAGTAAGTAAGTTGCAGTTTAAGTTAAGTTGGTTTTGCCAAGGATCTGAATCAAGAATTCTCTCAAGGGTTTAGTCAGCTCTGTACCTGGGTAATAGAAAGCAGGAGGTCTGGTCTCTCTCTTACAGGACTCGATATCCCAGCAAACCGCAAGGGTGGCTGGAAACACTGGAGCTGGATTTTCTCGGCTGGAGAAAAAGACAGCGTCTTTCTCAGTGCGTCAAAAGGGAGGGGCGGCGGCCGTGGGCTCTCGCATCAGCTGGGCTCTCGGGCAAGTAGATAGCCGCTCTGCTCCAAACCACTGTGTGTTTGCTTAAGGCAACATTGGTATATTTATACCTGAAAGGTGCCGGGTTTGACGTAAGGTTGGACATAATATGTCAATAAAGATGTCACTAAGAACTGGCCGTTCTTTCAGTGCTCGCAGTAGTTCTAGGACAAATCAAAACAGAAGCGTGGGGATTTCCCAGGTTGCTGGAGGTTTGGTTTGTTTAAAGAACGCGTTGTACTTTCTAGGAGTCTAGGGAAGTAGCCTTGCCGTATTTGGACTGCATGGGCTATTACTAAATATGGATATGATTCTTATGCCTTTATAAGGATATTATTTATTATAGCCATATAAGGGCATAAATCAGGAATATCGAATTAGGGTCCTAGATAGAAATACAACAGGAGGCAATGTTTAGTCTTACCGGATGACATGTTGATTCTCACCTGGTGAAATGTTGACGCTTGATTGATAAGGGTAATGCACTGCTTATCCCTGCTTAAGGAAATGTTTTATTCTTGCACAGGTGGTTTTAGACCTTCCTAGTGAGAAGTTGCCTGATCATTAATGCCATATCCAGTCCTGCGTCAGGAAATGTTTGGTTTTACCCTAATGAACAAGTAATGCTGAGTAATGAAATGTCTACACTTGCAAAATGAAGTGCTAAATAAAAGCCCACAGTTATCCCCTGAAATGTGTTAATGTAGTGAGTAATTGATCACCCTGATTTTGGTCTTAGATAAAATTAATCGATTGGAATCAAAAACGTACTGGTGTGGTCTCCGTCATTGCGTGTATTTATTGTCTCAGTGGATGCGTGTGTTGTGTAGTCACTTAACACCTGAGCTTTCGGGTGCCTACCTGCTCGTGCCAGGCTACCCCCGGGGAACTGGTGACCCCAGTTCCTACAGCGTGTTTAAATTTCCAAGTGCCGCTTTGACAGGGGTGAGGGCACAGAAGAAGAAGCCGCCAGTACAGCCTCAGCTGAGACTCACATACAGAGGAGTCAGTGCATTTATTGCCCTTCTCACTTCTGGTCCTAAAACCCGACGGAGGCTGCAATGCTCGCTTCAAAATCCGCAGGGGAGCCCAAGGCTAGTAGGACTGGGTGGGTCTTACAGCGTGTAATCACAAAAGCTAATGGCAGAGATCAAATGAGTTTAAAATAATATGTCTGGGTTTACATCCATAAATCTACTGCTTCTTGTGGTCGGTATCTGAGACCCCTGGAAAAGGATGAAACAAAGAACAATGATATGGTGCGTGTTCATGCTCTTACCACACTGGCCCCCACATCACGCTGTGTGCCGTGGCTCTCATTCACCTCGGATTTCCAAAATACAATTTGGAGCAGTGAAAACAACTGCGTCATGTGTGCTGATGCCTTCGCATAAAGAGCCCTTCCCCACTAGAAACAATAATCCCCTCCAAGGCCTCTCAGCTCCAGTAACCCCCTCCCACACTCTCACCTGGGACCCCTTCCTTGTCCCTCTCTATGCCTGTCCCTGAGGCTCATGGTCCCATCCCTTCCAAGGCCTCTCAGCTCCAGTAACCCCCTCCTGAGCTGTCCTGTAGCTCCTCTCTATGCCTATCCCTGAGGCTCATGGTCCCATCCCTTCCAAGGCCTGTCAGTTCCATTAACCCCCTCCCTGAGCTGTCCTGTAGCTCTGCAGTAATGATGCCTCAAGGCTTGTAGCAATAATTGTAAGTCAGCGAAAGAACAGCCCTGTTCTTCTCTAATATGAAGATACCTATGGGCGCGTGGTAATTCCGATAGAACTCATTAGTCAGAATAAGGTATTAAAATCAACTGTTTTATAATAAGTGAGCCGGAAAATCGTTATAGTAGACGAATCGAAGCCATATAATAAAGCTCCGATTCGTCTACTGTAACGATTTCAAGCCTTGAGGAAGTCGTCTATCGACTAAACACGTGTCAGCTGTTTGCTTGTGATACTGACGTGTCAACACTCTTGAGACGCGTCAAAACCTTTGAGACCAAGATTACTGTATGCTCAATGTAATTTTTCATTGTTTTTATCTGATATCAAATACATTACTGACTGAGGATAGTCAGCTAAGACTCTTTTTTTGTGCTCTGCTCTGTTAAAAATTATAATTGGTCAATGGGTATGGAGGTTTCCTCTATGTACTGAGTGGCACTGTGGATGGCACAGTGTTTGACATTGAGCACGCTAGGGGACATTTTGCGTTGTAAAATTGCAAACTAACAGAGGTGCTGGCTTTTCTCTAAAACCACTGCCATCATTTCTCATATATGAGAATACATTTAGTAGCAAACTATCCAGGGAGTACACATGACTCAGTTTTGCCATTCAGCCCTTTTGAACCAGCACTGGTAATAGTGTTGAGGCGGGAAAGGGGGGTTGATGGTTGGGAGAAGAGGATAGACGATGGGTTAGGGAAAGTAAAATACAAAATGTAAAGAAACACTTACCAAGTTAGCGATGCAGGAAGTGAAAGATAAGGGTTTTTTATTTTTTTATTTTACTTTCCCTAATCCTTCATCTGCCCACAATACCCTGCCCCAGCACCCTACTGCTGTTACCTGTGGCAGCTGCACATGGTAAGAGGAGAATTTGGTGATGGTTGTCTTCTTGATACAGTTTAGGCAGAATTTCACCTTACAAATCATATAAATATTTTGACCGACAACCCTACTGAGCCTTCTTTTAAATATCTAGATTACAAATACAACAACGCACATAAGTGACCTAGTTCAGAAATAGAGAGCAAGTTGGAATTTTTTAAGGGAAGCATTTCATGCAAGTGCAGAAACATTGGATTAAACACCATAAACAAGCTGAAATATTATTGCTACCTGTGCTATACTGCACAACAGAGCCATGAGAGAGGGCTTACCCCTTGGTCCTAAGTATGGCAGTTTACTCACCTACCCAACAAAACCTGGCCAAGAAACAACTATGATTGCAGAGGGCAGTGCAAGCCAAACTGGCATAACAAATAACTATTTGTAAGGGAAGTGTTAATAAAACATTGTCAAAATAAATAGGCAGAGTATTTTACTTTTATTTACTAACACACATTTTATTGATTCACAATTGAAGAACTGGAAGAAAAGACCCCAATAATGATCAGTTATTTGTAATGATATTTTTACTTTGCAAACATAACTACAACTAAATGAAAAAAGCATGTCATAACTTCAAACTTGCTAGTTGTCTGATATGTTTGTTTGAAGCCCAAAGCACAAATCATGCCCCTTCTTGGCCTTGCAATGGTGCCCCGGGCACTGATGTGTTGCACATACTAGACACCTTCTCACTTTCGGCTGATTGTATTGATCTTTCCATAGTGGCATTAGCTGTATATATTTACTCCAGGGACATTTTTTATTTGGGTAGGACTACATGTTAAATGAGCACGTTGTTTTATGAGCTCATCCTGCAAGTTGGCTAAATGTCAGCACAGAATATGTGGTGAATTTGCAAGGAGATCTACATAAAGATTGCTGTTGCTGTTTAGAATACTGCTGCTCTTGTCTGAATAACACCCTCATTTAGAAAATCAGAGACTCTGCTTATGGACTGTGAACATTTATATATGCTTTGAGCTGTGGGGGCGTGGCTTGGCCGTGAAGCGGAATGGCTGCTTTCTAGAGCAGCTCCGCTGGCTGGGCTAATTAATCCAAAATTATCCGTTTTTAACACGCCGTGCATCGGGCGTAACTGCCAGGATTGATTGCTGGGAAGATCCTGTGCGGTTTGATATTGAATTGCAAGCTGTATGACTGGTGGAAAGCTGTGGGAGCTGCGGACATCCTCGAAGGCAAGGGAAATCCGGGAGCGTGCGTGAAAGGCCGACCGGGAAGCAGTAGCGCTGGTGCTCAGGGGACGACGGTGGGAACACTGCTCACGCTGCGACGGACCCCGGAGAGTGCGGCGCGGAATCTGTGG
Source organism: Lissotriton helveticus (assembly GCF_964261635.1). Classification (NCBI taxonomy): domain Eukaryota; kingdom Metazoa; phylum Chordata; class Amphibia; order Caudata; family Salamandridae; genus Lissotriton; species Lissotriton helveticus. The sequence goes on along the minus strand of NC_136057.1, from coordinate 186,138,417 downwards.
GCTGCAGTATGAGCCCCGGAGGCGGGGACAAGCAAGACCGTAAGTGCTCTGTGCCTGGAACAACACCCGCAAACTGGCAGTAGACCAGTGGGGGGGGGAGGAGGTACAGCCGCGATCACTGTGGTGACCGGTAGGCAGTGTGCGTTGGCTACACGTTTTGAAAGCTACACGGCACGGGCCCTAATGTCTTCACGGTACCCGTAATAAAGGGGGAAGCCATATACAACGCGGTATGGAGGAGCGTACATTTGAGGGCTTGTGCTTCCGGACATGCACAGCTAGGGCGGCCGCCATTTTCGCAAGACGCATAAGTATCTGGGGAGCGCTGGCTTCGGGCCTGTAGTGGAGCGCCAGGGATTGCTTGCAAAGGGTTGCCCTAAACATCCACAGAAAGGGAAATAAGAGCACAATAAAACACGGGCAGCGCGTAAATGGAGAGTAGAAACCTGCTAGGGTGAACATTGAAACTACGAGACTGTAAAGGCGAGGGGGACGCCCCGGGCATATGGTGAGAGGAACCCTGGCCAGATGGCTGAGAGGAGAAGCAGAGCCGCACTAATTGTACAAAGTACATAATGGACTACACGTCAGCTTTTAAGTCGCTTGGTGCAGCTATTTAAAGGAGACGCACAATATTTATACACAGGGGTGACATGCACGCGGTGACCGGCTCAGTGAACCGCCTGCCAGACTGCTCGATCCTCCCACAGTTGTAAATGCAATGCACCTACAATGGAAATGAAGTGCAGAGGTAGATTTTAATGACACACGTGGGGTCCGCCTGAGAAACGTGGCAGAGCGGGGTGCATATACAGGTGCGCTGGTTTTCCTTGCTGACTAATTAATAGTGGCGCAGGATAGAGGTCCCAGATAGCGCACTTACGTGCTGAAAATGAGCAGGGACTTGATACACAGCCCAACGCAGACGTCTCAGGGCGCAGTCAACAGGGATAGCTGGTACAAACATAACTAATGCGCCTCCTGAGACAGAACTATAGCTGGGATATAACGACTCGTGAGGCGACCTGAGGTCAGCTAACAGCCCATTGAGGCAGGTAACGCTCCAAGCCAGTTGGACATGGTCGACGAGAGATTAATAAGCACCCCGTGGGGGTACCGAGCGAGTGGAGATACCTATGAGTGTGCGATAGGGCGACCCTTTTCATGGGTAGTACTATGGTTCGGAGGACAGCTTGCAAAGAAAGCGGGCTGCTTGCCAAAATGGGGAAGCCGGACACGCGACAACCGAGACTCACCTTCGACAAGAAATCAAGTAAATCAACTGAAACTGAGGCTGCTGATCGTGAGCTGACAGAAGAAGGCGCACAGGGCCAATTGCCGGCGGTGGATGTCCGGTCCTTGTTCCAGGAACATAAAACGAGCCTACAGGGGATTGACTCCAAGATGGACACTCTGGTTGAACGCATGGACAGAATCACCCAAAGGATGGATAAGAAGGAGGGCAGGGTCAGTGTGCTGGAGACTAGAGTGACGGAGACGGAGGAAGGCCAAACCGACATGGAGAAGAAAGTGAGAGGCATGGACAAGGAATTGGCTCTAATTCAACAGAAGAATGAGGATTTGGAGGCGAGATCGAGATGGAACAACATACGGATAACGGGAATTGCGGAAACAACAGATATTCAAAATATGGAGCAGTACTTTGAAACTATGTTCAAATAGTTTTTTGGGCCAAACCTGTCTCCTATGTTTCTTATAGAGAGAGCGCCCAGATCTTTAGGGCAAAGACCGAAGCTGTTGTGTGCGTTGTTATCCAGGCAGTCTTTGAATGAGGCCCTCTTGGCGGCTCTGATGAGTTGATGGTGACCCACAGTTATTTTCTTCTCTGACTATGCCACCAGGTGCAGAGGGGCTTGTCTCTAGTGATCAAGCGATGCATCCGAGAGTTTGGCATCAAACACTACCTCCTATACCCATAAAGGCTGCAAGTGATCTCAGTTGTTGACACGCAAATCATTGATACAGCTGAACAGTGCTGGACCTGGCTGCAATCAACTGGTCGTCAGGTGCTGTGGACTGGGAGTGAAGGGTCTACGCAATAAGCTGTCATTCATGGAACCAGTTGTACTGGGAGGCGTAGGAGAAGCAGGCATCCCCGCCACAACTACAAGTTACCCCCAATCTGCAGCAAGTTGTACAAGAGAGAGAGGCAGAAGGAGCTGCATGCGCCGCCAACGATGTCCAATTACACTCAGTGACAGGATCCCAACACTTCCCCTGAACGCTCCCCCAGTGACATAGGCTCCACTGTGACGTGGTCATCCGGTGCAGAGTCCGTGCAGCCCCTGGATGTAACTCCTTAGATTGATGCATCATGTCGCAAGGAGTTACAGATACGTCAGTATTTGTGACGTATCTGTAAGCACAAAAGTGACGCATTGCTGGAGTGTGTCACAAAAGTGACGCAACTCCAGCAATACGTCCTTTCACATGGGGAAAGCCCCATGTGAAAGGGCTTGCGTCAGTCTTACGCCTGCTGTGAGGCAGGCGCAAGATTTTGACGCAACAGCGTCCTAAAAGTGACGCAGTGAAATCTCATAGATTTCACTGCGTCACTATTACGAGGCTTTTTGCGGGGTAACGCCCCCTCTGCATACATTATACCTGACGCAGGTAAAATGTGGCGCAGGGGTTTAAAAAGTGACGCATCTACCTATATGCGTCACTTTTTAAATATGGCGCAACAAGGCGCATGTTTTATGCCGCCGATGCGTCACAAAAAGTGACGCATCAGCAGCGCAAAACTAACGCAAGGCCTCATAAATGAGGCCCCTGGTCTCCAGCTTCCTGTTGCTGAAGTTCCAGTCTACCAAGGTCAGCACTTAGAGGGGATCGGGTTCACGCGTCACCCAAAGGAAACGGAGCAGTTGTCCAGGTGAGCGATGCATGTCAGGGGTGACGGTGGTGGTCTCCTTAGTGCTGCGAGCTGCAAAGGCATGAAGTCCATGGCGTAGTTGACCTTGCCAAGGATAAACTGTGGGAGTTCCTCAATTATCCTAGTAACACTCTTGCAACGCTGTGACGTCATGTGTTTAACGTTCTGATTGCGCAATGTGCCAGAGCATGTTTTCAAGGCCAGGCAAAGCCACTTTACATGGCTTTTCATGGACTTAGAAATATGTGACCCAATCATGCATTAAACAGTGTGAAAGGGGCGTTCCATGCAGTGGCGGCCAGCATGGCTTGCAGGTGGCGAGGCGAGGGCAGGTGCATGGGATTGCAGGGGGGCGCGATTGCGGGAGGTTGTTCATTATAAATTAAACATTTTAAAAAATATATAAGTTCGCTTGCAGTTAGGTCCTGCAATGCACCCTGATTGTATTTTTCATCCTGATTCGACGCTTAACCAGGGAAAGGGGGCCAGAGCATGTTCTCCATGCAGACTGTAATGTAGCCTGCATGGAGAACGGGTAAAGTGCACATGAATAGTTTTTGCAGCCCCAGAGGATAAAAAAGTCATTGCGCACTTAGGAGTGGGCAAACTACTCCTCCGCTGCCCTGCTCTGAGAGCAGAGCAGCACCGCCCGTAAAGCAGCCACTGTGCATCAACATAGGGGAAAAATACAGGGGGCTTATTCATGAGCCCCTTTCGACAGTTTAACACCGCTGGTACGTCATTTTCTTGACATACTTGCGGGTTGAATTTTGCTCCATGTTGCGCCCTTTTACGAAGTGGCGTATCTAGGGCTATGCTTGACCTTGTGAAGCCCTGTGCCACATTATACCTGCGTCAGGTATGATGTATGCAGGGTGTTTATTCCCACGCAACAAAGCCGTAGGAGTTGCGTTACGAGCCGCCACTCATAGGATGGCGCAGTGAAATCTATCAGATTTCACTATGACAATTCTAGGATGCCACTGTGTCAAAAACGTACTCCTGCCTCGTGGCAGACGTAAGAGCCATAGGGATAGGCAGGCCCCATTCATTGCTGGTGTTGTGTCATGCTTGCGACACAACTGCAGCAATGCGTGACAGTAGCGCTGATAGGTACGTCAGGATTCCAGACTTATGTCATTGATTATGGCATGGAGTGCCGTACAGCAAATATGGCGCAGCCATGTTGTCGTAAGCAGGGCGCAGTGAAAAGTGTCCAATATCTGTTTTATCGTGGTGATGCAATACTTTTCATGAATGGGGCACAGAAATGCACCCTATCTTATTGATAGGGCGCAACCCTAAACTTTTGTTTTGGCGTAGGGCAGCACAGCATTATTCCTTGCAGCGCTGTCGAGCATCAAGACATCTTATATGGAGGCCCAAGTGTTTGTACCAATTTTAAGACCAGCTATTTCTGATCTTAAAAAACTGCCTCTAATTTGAGTTAGCAGCAGTTTTGGTGGTTAACGAGGTACTGGAATTTCCTTGTAAATGTCGCGAAGTGTGTTTAGCAGAAGTTTTTTCACAGGAACGCTTACCTTCATTCACATTTTCATTATGTCCCGCTAACAGAAGTGGCGATCTTGAAAATTCACGTTTACCCTGGAAAAGTGCCACTAACTGGAATTAGGGGCAATTTGTAAATAAGGCTATAAAATAAGCTGCCTTAATGTACAAAAATGTACTCTATGGTGGTGTTAAGTTCTTGTAAATAATATCCCTCTCTGGCTGCAGTCATTCAAGTACCTGGGGATCTGGGTGACGCTCCTCCCTGAGCTTGCATGGTCTCTCAACGTCAGCCCTATGGTGAAGCTGGTTCGCGCTGTCCTCCTTCGATGGCATACGTTGCCACTAAATCTCAAGGGCTGGATCGCTCTTTTCAAGATGATGGTCCTGCCCCATTTCCTTTATATGCTCCAAAACATGCCTCCCCTTCTCGCGGTCCTGGTTCCGTGAGATGGATGGTTTGGCCACTAAATTCCTGTGGGGGGGTTGAAGCCTGAGATTTGCCTTCAATCAATGTAGGATTCTGCCCTTTGATGGGGGGTTAGGAATGATGAACCTACATCTGTATTATCTGGCGACCAGGCTTCTTACTGTACATGACTGGTTCAATGGTGGTTGGGCGGATCCGGCTTACCGCCTAGAACTGCATGTGCTGGGTTACTCTGGTATTCAAGGGATGCTCTACGGCACTGCCGGAAGCTTCTTGTGGGGTGTTTTTGGCATGGTGAGCCGCCCTGCGTCACACCCGCTGGTTGGGCAGATTGAACCAATATACCCCCTTGTGGTGCGGAACACAGCTCAAAGATGTCGCCACTCTCTCTGGGTTTAGAGCCTGGGACCTTATTGGAATTTTCCAGCTGGGAGATGTCTGGTGCGGGAGCCACATTCGCGAATTCTCAGCATTACATACCCAGTTCTCCCTCCATGCCTCTCAGTACTACTGCTATATTCAGTTGCGTCATGTACTCCATACACACATTTCGGAGGGAACCTCCTTGCCCGAATATAGCCCACCTGAAGCACAGGTTATGACTGGTGATTTTTGGAAGGGGGGATTTCCCGCATTTATTGCTCCCTCGCAAATAACACCCCTAACTCCCTTTCCTCTCTACGGGATAAATGGGAGGGTTGGATTGGTCCTTTAGATGATTCTGATTGGAGGGATACGCTTATGGCCCTAAAATAGTTACAGCTTCTGCGCGTCTCTGATTGGTTCAAGTATACTATTTGCATGGGGCTACCTTACGCCGTCGCGCCTTCATCGCTCTGGGCTCCGACTTGATGCTTCTTGTCCCCGCTGTCACTGGCCCTGAGAAGATTTTTATCACATGGTATGGCTCTGTCCCAACATTGTGCATTACGGGGGGCTTGTGACCGCTGAACTTACTGAGGTCCTGGGCTGGGAGGTCTCGATGAGCCCGATGAACATACTCTTGGGAGTTACGGATGGTCTGGATGGGAACAGGGCAGAGAAGCTTTGTCTCACCACGGCTCTGATGGTAGCTAAACAAGACATTGCAGCCCTTTTGCTGGATCTGTTAGCCCCTTCCATTACACGGTGGCGCAGAGGGGTGGGTTGGTGTGCAGCGCAGGAACGCCCCATGTATGATGCCCATGGCTGCCCTAAAAAGTTTCGAAGGGTGTGGGGTAAATGGGTCGGGGTGATGGAAGACTGAACTTCTTGAAGCTTCCTTATAGACATGCTTATGGATATAGTCGCTTGTTATTTCTAACCGGATGTGTGTGGGGGGGCTTACTCCCCCCGCTTTATTTGTTGCTCTTGTGTACTGCTCGCTGTGCAAAAGTTGGCTGTGTTCTCATTACTGTGTATGACTCATTTAAAATCAGTAAACTTGATTATCAACAAAAAAAAGCGGACTGAGAAGAAATGCTTTAGTTCGCCTCGTTTTTCAAATAGAAACAACAAATTGCCTATTATTTTTTTATGTGCAGGACAGTCCCCCGTCCTGCACATAAACAATCATTTTAAAATAATGCTGTTTTGCAACTGCAATGTGTGCTGCATTAAGCAGCACACATAAAAATTACAAAACGGCATTTAAAGATTGTTTATGTGCAGGAAGAGGTACATTTCTGCACATTAACAATTTTCCCCTTAACACGGGTACCCTTGAACTATGGTGCGAGGGTGCCTACATTGGTGCTAGGCAGCTTTAATTTATCAGCAGCGCAGGGGGTAACGCAGGGATGCACCATATTCTTGTAAATATGGTGCAGCCCTATGTTGGCAAAGCGCGTCATTAACCTTCTTGGCTTAACAAAACGCTTCGCCACTTTATTGTAAATAAGGGGTATATTTATAAGAGCTGCCGCAAACTAGTGTTAGCGGCAATACTCTCACCGCCGCGTATCGCTTAAAACTATCGCCTTGGTACCAGAGTGTTTACAATACGTCGGTACATGGCGATAGTGTCTACTGGTCGTGGTGAAAACTGCCACTAACACTAGTGTAAAGGCGTTGAAAATGTTGCAGCTAGTGAGAGAAAAGTGACAAAAGGCCAATTAGAGACAAAAAAGAACTCACGTTAGTCAGCCCAACGTCACTTTTCTGCCTCTAGAAGCAGAAATAGCCTATAAGTCCACCACCATTAATAAAAATAAATTAAAAATATTGGAATGCAGAATGGAGCAGCAAGGGCGAAGTTCAGTACAAGTAAGCAATCCCCCCAAACTCCCCAACAGCTTGGATGACCAGCCAGAGTCCCAGGGGAAGAGGAAATGAAAAATCATGGACAATGCATCACTTTTCATTGCGCTTCCCTTGCGACTCCAGGGCAGCCGAAGCCTTCAAGCATGGACAGTCCCCGTAGCCCTCGCTGGGCCAGTGTCTGAGAACCAGAGTTGGAGGGGGAGGTGCTGTGTAGTTGTTGCAGCCTGATGGTGGAGGGGGGCCGTGTCGGGACCATGCCTTTGGGCCCGGAAATTGAGGCATCGGAGATCGCCCTTACCTGGTGGTGAAATCTGGCATGTCGCATGGAGACACATTGCTAACTTGTGTGAGAAGACCGCCTGGCATCCCTTGTAGCTGTGATCAGTAGAGGTGCTCCTGCGCACTGATGTAGGAAGGTCTGCTTTGCATAACACATGCCACCACTACACTGGAGTGCATGCAGGAGATTGCCAATGGTGGGCCGTATCTCTCTGCACCACAGGCTGGAGGATGTGCTGCTGCCCAGACGCCGTGATGCCCCTGAGATCTCGCAAACCTTTGTGAGTGAGCGCTGCAACTTGGGTGCCCTGTTACAGCACCTCGATTGGGAGGTTCCGCATTGGACTTGGCGGCAACTGCTGTACCCAAGCTTGTGAAATTCCACCTGGCTGAGGCTCCTGCTGGCTGAGTCACAGATTTAGAGAGAACGTGGTAGATTGAGCCCCGGTGTCAATGTCCAGGTGAAGAGAAGGTGGGACAAGGAGCGGAGGAGGCCCAGGGGTCGTGTCGGGCCCAGGCCTAGCACCTGTGGGTGGAGCACACTGTGCCCTGAGCAATCCAAGCGCTGCAGAGGACGCTCATTGTTGAGGGCACCGCACAATACTGCTGGGGGACTCTACTAACTGGCTGAAGTTGCTTAGATCGGCCATTGTTGGCAGCAGGTGCCAGTGTCACAGGGGCCGGTTCGGGCCCAGACCCTTAGGTATGCAGCTTGATCCGCCGTTTCTTACTAGGTAACTGGGGAACACGGAATCTGATCGCCACTGTTAGACCGAAAGAGGTAATCAGGTGGCGCTGCCTTTCACCGCCCCCTGGTAGTCAACGTTTGGGTGTATTGGGAACTATCCCTTAGTGGACTTACTCTTCCCACAGCGCAGTGCCTTCCGCTAGCTGCTGCTGCTGTCCCCATCGGCTATCTGCTGCTGCTGGATCCTCTGACCCGGCGGTCAGGTGTTTGAGGCCCCCCGCATACTACTGCCTGCGCCTCATCATTGCTGGTTCAGTGGTAGAGCATCACTTGTCTGCTGCTTGACTTCCCTCCTGTCCCTCTTTTCTGCTGTTCCTGTCTCTCTTTCTGCTCTTCTCTGTTGCTTTCTATCTTTGACTGTGATCTTCTTTTTTCTTTTTTCTTTGCTTTGTTTGGCTTTGTCTTTCGTGTGCTTTTATTCAGTTCCTTTTCCCCTGTCCTCTCCCTCGTTGATGCTGCAATCCCTGCACACCTGTCCCCTTCAGTGTCCTTTTCCACGTTTCCTGTCTCGCAGCTGTGTGAATATTATATGCGTTTTAGCATGTAATATTAGAGTAATTTGTAAGGTTTCTGTTTTATAAATTGTGGTGAGACGGAATGGAGCTGCAGAGCGGAATTCAAGTGGAATTCAGAATTCCGTGTAGTGGTACTCCGCCAACTACGCCCACCTTACACCCTCCACAAACACGCCACAGAAATCTGTTACCTCCTCAACTTCAAATCTTTAGACATCGCGTTCTTCATGTAAACCTGGACCAAACTGCTCCAGACCGGACATCACCATTGTCATCCCCAACGGCTACAACATCATCCACAAGGAACACCCCGACCACCCAGGAGGAGGCATTGCCATTGTCTACAAAAGAACACTCTGATTGACCATGCATTCTAATGACCCATCCGGACCAAGCCCAACACCACCCTCAGCATGCACCCTCATCCACAGTCCCCCGGCCCATGACTCCCTATTATCAGATGCTATTGTAGACATCATTGCACCCCAGGCTCTCGCATCCATCGACTACAGCCCGCTCGGAGACCTCAACTTCCACTTGGACAACCCCAGTGACTAGAACACCTCCACCCTCCTGGAGATCCTCACAACAACAGACTCAAGCAGATAGTCACCGCACCAACCCACATATCCAGGCACATGCTCGACCCCGTCTTCTCTGCCAGCAGGAACATTCAACTACAGCTACACCACCAAACTCTCCAGGACCGTCCATCATTGTATACATCACACCTTCACCACGCACACCATACACCACCGCCATCATTGCTCCCTACCCATCGCAGCTGGATCAAGGCCACAGAAGAAGTTCCTGTCAATTCCCTCAGCATCACCACTCCGCCAATGCTTACAGACACCAACACTACAGCGCACAACCTCCACCGATGGATCTCTAACAGCGCCGCCACCTTGGCAAACTCAAGAACATCCAGGCAAACAACACTCCAAGAAGGCCAACTGGTTCATTTCCGCCCACCAGTAGTCAAGATGTACCTGCAGACGCCTCTAGAAGAGATGGAGCCACAACATCAAAGAACCCAGCAACCCAGTCAGCCTTGCACCATGGGGCAAGGGTGCCTGTGTTGGCACCTGGCAGCCATTGTACGCCAATGTAGAGGAAAAAGACAAGGGGGCTTATGCATGAGCCCCTTCTGACAGTTTAACGCTGACGGTGCGTCATTTTCGTGATGTACTTGCAGCATGAATCTTGTAACACAGTGTGCTGTACTTACAAAGTGAGGCATCTAGGCATATGCATGGCCTTGTAAAGCCCTGTGTCACATTATACCTGCGTCAGGTGTGATGTATGCAGGGTGGGCATTCCCATCCAGCAAAGCCTTGTTGGAGTGGCGCAGTGAAATCCATCAGATTTCACTGTGACAATTCTAGGACGCCACTGCGTCAGAACCTTACCCTTACTCAATGGCAGGCGTAAGGGTGACGCAGTGCCATAAGGATAGGCTGGTGTCATGCATAACTGGAGTTGCGTCATGCTTGTGACACAACTGCAGCAATGCGTGATTTTAGCACTAACAGATACGTCAGGATTCCAGACGCATATGTAATTAATTGCAACATGGAGCGCCGTGCAGTGAATTCGGCGCATCATGTTGTCGCAAGAAGAGCACGTTGAAAAGTGTTGCAACGCGGTTTTGTCGCAGCGATGCAATGCTTTTCATGAATGAGGCCCAGGAATGCATCCTATCTTATAGATAGTGCACATTCCTGCCCTTTTGTTTTGTTGCCGGGCTGCACAGCAACATTCCTTGGAGCGCTATCCAGCACCAAAACCTCTGAAATGAGGCCCCAAGTGTTTGCACCAATTTTAAGACCAGCTATTTTTTGGTTTTAAAAAACTGCCTCTAACTGGACTTAGCTGCAGTTTTGGAGGGTTAGCGCCGGACGGAAATTTCATTGTGAATATCGCGCAGTGGGTTTAGCTGCAGTTTTTGCACGAGACCACCTACCTCACATCTCATTTTTGTTAAGTCCCACTAAAAGAAATGGCGATCTTGAAAATGAACTTTTACGTTGGAACAGTGCCGCTAACTGCAATTAACGGCGCTTTGTAAATAAGGCGATAAAACAAACCCAGCTGTAACGTCCAAACATTGACGCTACGGTGGCGTTAAGGTCTTGTGAATATGCCCCTATGCCCCTTAAGTGATTTTGCTGATTTTTGTACCGATTGGGTAAATCAAAATGCAGGATGAAATCTGACTGGTACCAGCTTAGCACAAATAACTCAACACTCACTGTTGCACTTCGGAAATGTCATTCATTCAGGAAGAAAGTACAGACCAGGCAGATCTCGCGATACTTTCGGTGCAGTCCCTAGAGTTTCAGCGAAAGTAAGGTTGGATATGGATAACCAGCCTGATTCATGTACGGGCCGTTTTGCGTGGCCCTAATAGCGAATCATAGCGACTCGCTATTGAGGACACGCAAAACGGCATTCATGTAGGAATTGCTAAATAAATAGCGATTCCTACATGTTCTCTATTTGCGAGTAGAAATTTCCTACTCACAAAAAAAGGAATAACTCCCCATTCATTCCTATGGGCCAAAAGGCCCATAGGAATGAATGGGGAGTATCCCTTATTTGCGAGTAGCAATTTACTACTCGCAAATAAGATAGCGATTTTAAGGGTGCCAGGGGTGTCCAAAGGACACCCTGTAGCACCCCTAAAATGCACATTTGAACAGGTGTTGCGCACACACATGTCCAAAGGACATGTGTGTGTGCAACATGCAACTTAGAAAAATGCTTTTAAAAGCATTTTTCTGAGTTTTTGCTATTTACCGAGAGGTCTGACCTCTTGGTAAATAGCGGCCCAAATTAGCAAAATCGCAATTTTTGAAAGTGTCATGAATAGCATTTAAGGAATCTCTAATAGAGATTCCTTAAATGCTAATCCTCGCATTTTAGCTAATTCTTCATTAGCGATTTTTGCATTTGGGATTGTGAATCCCAAATGCCAAAATTGCACTCGCAAAAGGCAAGATTCAGAGAATCTTGCCCTTTGCGAGTGCAATTTAGCTTCATGAATCAGGCTGAACATCCTTACATTATATCAGGGTGCAATACCACGGGTCGACACTAGGGGTCCCAAATCAAGACTGCCAGGCTCCTCGATAAATAGACACCAGGGGTGCAGTACCACGAGTTGTCACTAGGGGTCCCTCATCACATCAGCCAGGCTCCACACTGTAACATACATGGGCGGGGGGTGCAGGGTCGTGGCTGCTACTACAGGTCCTGGTCCAGTCAGACTCCACGCTGTATTTGGACAGCCTATGACTGCAGCAAGATAAAGATTAGTAAAATGGGCCTGTCTGTTTTATTTATTGTTTTGTCTTAAGCACGCTCTTCAGACATGGCTTACCAGCAATCAGGGTGAAAGAATCTGAAGCAACATCCGCCTGCCCATAATGCATTGCAAATACATACCCGACCCACACCCAAAACAAAATGCATTTCTTGTTAATTATAGTTTATTCTAGTGGTTTAATCCATGGTATATACGTGCTTTTCAACTGTCAATGTCAACACCGGACAGTTTGCCGCCCTAACATTCTAAGATTTCGTTGTACTTATAAAGCAGTCAAGAGCACGCATACTTATTAAGATATATAATATTCCTTTTATGTTAGTCGTGTGGTAGCTGGAAAAAAAGGGGCATATTACCAACCAATAGAGAGAATTTTTGTCTCCAACTTGTTTAGAGACAAAAATTATGATTTCAGGTGTTAGCTTTTGGAGATATTGTATCCTTCCACAGCTATGGTCCCCTTTACTTGAGTGTTGCACATAACTATTTTCTTCCTGTGCCTGTCTGCTCCCCATTGCCCCCTCCCACAGCCTGTGGTTCTCTGTCTCTGCTTGTCTGTTATGGGGGTTTCTCTATGAGTGAATTTCAGGTATCACTGCATTTTTTCCTTCACCTGCTAAGAGTGTACCCAATTTGGCTTTCACTCTTGTGAATGATGCACTGAAATGAAGACCCTTTGACACCTTGTCATAAGTCGCTGCTGCTACGGCTCGCTCAGCAGATGCCTCCCCCCTCCGTGGCCGCCCCAGCTGGCAGCTGGCATTGGTGCTTCTTTTTATAAAGACGCGGGGGCATATTACCAAGCCCCTTATCGCCGCGTAATCGGCACTTTTCTGCCGATAACGCAGTGATATTTTCATCGCCCTATTGTGGTAAATAAAGAATTAATTACCGGTACTATTTTTCTATACATTCAATAAAACAGATAGCTCAATAAATAAGAGGCAGGATCCGGGGAATCTGAGTTGAACAGGCTTTAATCAGGCACAAAGGAAGGGACAGGATCGGAACAGCCTGAAATAGAATGGCACGAGTGGCACGGGATGGCAGCTGCAACATCTCATTAACAGTACATAGTATATATAGGAAAACATTATAATTGCATTGAATACAGTAGGCGTAACAAGTGACAAACGTAAGATAAGAATACATGGGCGTAAAAAGAAGGCGTGTACAAAGACATGTGATGAGAACGTCACAGAAGTGTCATAAATGGGTGGATACATGGAGGGGGCTACCTGGGCAGCTGGAACCTTTAACCTAGTGGTGCGCGCAAACGGACCATGACGTGTAACTGGGGAGAGCTGGGGGCTCTGACTTCTGCACTAGAAGAGGAGACTAAAGTCTGCGATGTCAGGACGACATATACCTATAGCATATCTGGTATCTGGTGTTTGGAGTACATGTTGATAGAATCTAAAAGTTATCAGGGCAAAGGCTACTTGACACTAAGGCTGGTGCATGCATATATTCTACATGTATTGCGTGTGCTATGAATCTTCTATGGATATTAATTCAGTAATTCTCTTGCATGGAGACAGAAAGACAAGACTATAGCTGAAGATGTTTATGCGGTTCGTTAGCTTAGGAATGTGAAGACGGAGAGCTGAACTGATAACTAGAGGCATAACATATTCTTGGCAGACAGGCAGGCAGAGCCAGGCCGGGCACCGCGCTGCGCGGCAGGAAGCAAGTGAAGGGTCAGGGATGCAGGTGGGGGCTACATCGCTCCTCGGAGTGAATTCAGGAGACTGGAGCTTGAATCTGGTGTTCGGGCCCTTTTGAGGCCTAGAAACGGGGACAATGCGATGAATTAACGTGCACAATGTAAAACGTTGGCAACATAGGCCTAATACTCGTTGCTTTCACAGGGACTGGATAACTAACATACTAACGTTGGACACAACTATAATTGCGTCTTTATTCGGTCATAGGGGGATATATGCATATTAATCATGCACATATAACATAGGATGGGGAACACGTAGGCACATATGACAAGGCAAAATTCAATTTTCCTCATTCCCTCCTTGTGCCCTACGTTTCCATCAGGAAACATCAATATTCATGATACCATCTATCTGTTCATAGAGCATCATTTGCTCGTCTCGAATCTTCTTGGAACGGGACTTTGGACTTGAAATACAAGAGGTGGCGCACAAGCCGCAAATCGCAGGGCCACATTGTAAACAAAGACAACAACTGAATATGACCATTACTACTATACCCAGGAATGACAATACTTTCCATCCCCAGGCAGATATTATACTCCAGAGCCAACCTGACCATGTCCAGGTGCCTGGATTCTGGTGTAACTGATGGGCAATTTTATGAAGTCTGGTTATAGCTGAATAAACAGACGGTGCGTTATTAGGAATGAAAATGCAGCAACTAGATCCGATGACTCTACAAGCTCCTCCCCTATCGGCCAGTATGACGTCAAGGACGAGACGATTTTGGAGCACGACAAATCTCATAGCAGATTGCTCTTCAGTTAAGTTACCTAGAGCGGAAGTAGTCTCATTCACTTCTGCTTCAAGGGTTCTGGTTAGCCTACGTATTAACTTACTATTCTGGACAGGACCTATGAAGAAAAAGAAACCTTTATTGAAGTCTTGATACTGTTCTAATGCAGTTTCAGTTTGATCGACAATTGGGGACTCAGTCTCCCTTCTATGTCTAACGTGTACTAGATGTGTGTTTCTGTGATAATCGGAAGGGGCTAGGAAAACTGGTGGCAGTAGGAAGGCAATGTAGCAGGTTCCATCCCAATCTAGGGGCAGACGAACATATGCGGTCTGACCACATACAAAATAAGAATGACGTGAGGCTTTGAAAGTAGATTTCCCACTGTCACTATACTTGACCATAGTAGTACAATCACTATGTCCTACATGTACTGTACCATTCTTTCTGACACATAATTCGCCTTTCACTGGTAGAACTGTAATAGCAGGCAAATCTGGAGTAGTCTCGGACTGAACATTCAAAACCATGAAATTCGAGGAATAATTACCTAAATCATATACTTCATTTTCTAGATCTAACCCTGTTCTATGGGAAAGACCTTCCTTGTCTGGGAAACATGTTCTATTCAGAAGGGACATATCGTTTGAGGATGACGTTAGCGTGGACCATGCTCCACACGAACCATTATGTGAAAACGGATAAGGAAAGAGTGGCAGGACTCCCTTCGGTGTCTGGAAAGGGGGGAGTCGACCACACACCCAACAATTAGTGGCATTGCTAGTCTGGTGTGAATAGTGTAACATTCGGATAAAAGTATTATTACGCATGGCAAGATGATAGGATAACTCGTGAGGAGGCAGTTCACTAAAAGTGTGCTCTACTGTAACATTAGAAAACATATGTACATGTGAATCAATAGGAGGAAAATATATATGTAAAACATAACTTTTGCCTGTAATCGTAAAACTCAGAAATAACAAAAGTAATAGAGTAACAATGCATCGACTTCGAAGATTCTTTCGATAACGTATTCTCTTAGAGTTTCGACTAACTCTCTCACTATGTGGGCCTATCTCATACATGTCAGGAACCTGTCTAACCGTTTCACCCGAGAGGGACTTAGACAATTAAACTGGCTGACTTACTAGACCTTAATTTTTCTTTATACTCCTGCTGCAGAGTTTTCTCTAACAGGGGAAGTTTAGAGTCAGTATCTGGGCAGTCCTTGAGAACGGGGCAGTCCTTGAAAAAAGTTTTTGGACGGAGTCCATGGAATCGCTTCACATGACTGGAGTGCAACCACCCCTTGCGACCTTCGACCTTGATTGCAGTCCTTGTTGTTAGCAGAACGAGTTTTGGTTCTTTCCATCGGGGCTCCAGCGGACTTGAACGATCAAAATTTCTAACCAAAACGAGGTCGCCTGGTATGACCTCGTGCGGTTTCACTTGGGTGTTGTCTGGAAAAGCAGCGGCGACCTGTGAACGACAAGAGAGTAGTGCAGACATCAAGGAAGCCAGGTAATCTGTCAGCATATTACTGTCAACATCTGTAATTGTACGTGGTCTAGGGGTACCCCACATGTTTGGGGGACGACCGAAAACTACCTCATAAGGAGACAGACCTGAACGGGAGTGAGCGACCATTCTCATGTAAAAAAGGGCGACTGGCAGTGCTACCATCCAATCCACGCCTTTCTCTGCGCATACCTTGGCAATGCGGATTTTCAGGGTCTGATTATGTCTCTCTACGAGACCAGCTGCTTCAGGATGTCGTACACAATGGAACTTCCACTGGTACCCTAACAGAAGAGATACTTGTTTCATGAGTTCGGATGAGAATGGCTGGCCGTTATCTGAATACACGACCCTAGGTAAACCATAGAGGGGGAAAAACTCACGAACCAACTGCCTGGCAGTGGTCGCGGCAGTGTAATCTGGGACTAGATATGCTTCTGTCCATCTGGACAAAGCGCATACAACTACGAGGACGTACTTGAAACCTCGACATCGATCCATCTGAATATAATCCATCTGGAGGACTTCAAAAGGGTGGTCAGGAGGATGGAATCCACCTTGTTCCACCGGGACACCTTTACCTGGATTGAACTGACAACAGATCATGCAGGTACGCACTTTCTGCTTGGCTGCTGCTCGGAAATGCTTGTTAAACCAAAGGTTCTGAATACTGTCTAACATGGCTTTTTCTCCTAAGTGTGCTGGACTATGTGCGGTGTTAATAATGACTTGAACCATAGAGTCGGGGAGAAACCATGTGGCTTTTCCCTTCGTCAACCATCCCTGATCTGTCTGGACCCCTCCTTGTTCAGACCATTTCTTGATTTCGTCTGGGGTAGCATGTAACTGTATATCTAGTACGTCTTGTGTAGGGTCCTTAACTGTCATACAAGTCGTCTGAACTGGAACGTCTGTCTGTGTCGTGTTAACTGGAATGTCTGGAGTCTGAGCTGTAAGCTTGGCTGTTCGATCTGCCAGGTCGTTACCCTGGGAAATGATGTCAGTGACTGTCGTATGTGCCTTGCGCTTCATGATAGCGATAGCTGTCGGTAAATGTATTGCATCTAACAGAGCTTGAATGAGGGGGCCATGCTGAATCTTGGTTCCATGAGAAGTCATAAAACCTCTTTCTTGCCAGAGTACTCCAAAGTCGTGTACGACTCCGAATGCATAACGTGAATCTGTGTATATATTTACTTTCAGGTTCTTGGCTCGTATGCAGGCTTGGGTCAGAGCGACGAGCTCTGCTGCTTGAGCAGACAGGGTGTCAATACGATGTGTTTCTATAACTTCAGTGTCAGTAGTCACTGCATACGCGGCTACTAGTTCTCCTGTACTTGTTCTCATACATGAACCATCCACATAAAGTGTCAGGTCGGGATCAGGTAATGCAATGTCTGTCAAGTCTTGTCTTGGCTTTGTCATGGTGTTAACAACTTCCACACAGTCATGTGTGGCAGGATTTGAAGTAACTGAGGGTAACAGTGTAGCGGGATTTAAAATGTTGCAGCGTCTGATTTCTATGTGTGGCTGAAACAATGTCAGTTCATATCCTGTTAAACGTGCAATTGTCAAGTGCTGAGTCTGTGTTCGGTTTAAAAGAACTTCCACGGAGTGTGGAACTTGTACTGTCAGGGAGTGTCCTAACACTATGGAATCACTCTGTCTGATAGCTAGAGCTGTGGCTGCAACGGACTTGAGGCACGCAGGCAGAGCCTGGGCCACCGGATCTAATGTGCTAGAGAAATAAGCACAGGGCTTGTATTGTCCTGCTTGATCTTGTGTGAGAACAGATAATGCAGTACCATCACGTTCAGTGACAAAAAGTGTAAAAGGCTTACTGTAGTTTGGTGTTGCTAAAACAGGTGCTTGGCATAAAGCTTTCTTTAACTCATTGAAAACAAGTGTATGTT
This sequence comes from Lissotriton helveticus, assembly GCF_964261635.1. Classification (NCBI taxonomy): domain Eukaryota; kingdom Metazoa; phylum Chordata; class Amphibia; order Caudata; family Salamandridae; genus Lissotriton; species Lissotriton helveticus. The sequence continues at coordinate 186,120,571 of NC_136057.1, read as the reverse complement.
CCTGGGTCCAAGGGAGGACAGTCGATGTGGCTGCCTCCTGTGTCGTTAACTGTATCAGTGGCTTGGCTAGATATGCATACTGAGGAATCCATTGTCTGCAGTAAGAAGTGAGGCCGATAAAAGCTCGTACCTCCTTCTGTGTCTTGGGCTGTGGAAGATGTGCTATTAACTGGATACGGTCTGGTGTCAACTGCCTACCCCACTTGGACAGTAAGTGTCCAAGGTAGACCACTTGCTGGACACAGAATTGCAGTTTCGAAGGGGACACCTTGTGCCCCATCTCGGCCAGGAAATACAAGACTGTAAGTGACGCACGTTCGCAGTCACGTTCAGAACGGGCTGTGATCATCGACATACTGGAGCAGAGCAGTGTCAGTTGGCATGTGAATATTGTCTAGTTGTCTTTTAAGTGCTTGACTGTAAATACTAGGACTTTCTGTGAAACCTTGAGGAGCTCGTGTGAATTTATAGCTTCTTCCATTTAAACAGAATCCGAAAAGGAATTGGCTGTCTGGATGAATGGGGACACTAAAGAATGCGTTCTTGAGATCAATAACAGTAAAGAACGTAGCTTCGGAATCAATGGCAGTCAATAGGGAAGAGATATCTGGAACCACTGGGTACTGGGGTATGATACATTTATTAAGTTCTCGAAGGTCAATCACTAATCGATAAACTGGAGGTGCATTGGGATCTGTACGTTTTAGAATCGGGATGATAGGAGAATTACATACATTGGAGTCAGTTTCTACAACTACTCCTTGAGCAATGAGCTCGTCAATAATTTTTGATAAGGCTGCTACAGCCTCAGGTGGCAATTTGTACTGTCGGATTCGTGGTAATACAACACCTTGTTTTAGGGTGACACGATATGGTGTAATGTGCATACAACCTACATCAGTTGGACCTTGCGCCCATAAATGCTGTGGTACATTCAATAATCTTGGATCAAAATCACGTAATACATAATGACCTTTAAAATCTCGTAAGAACAGTCTCACTCCTTCTGGGGAGAAGCATATGACTGCTCCTAATTCTTTCAGAGTCTTAATACCTAATAAATTCTCTGGACATGATTTCATGAGTAACAAGTCTGTAGTTCGGGACAATGGACCAACTTCTAGAGTAACTGGTTTCGATATTTCATTAACAATAGGCTTTCCTGAAAATCCAAGGGAAACATTTCTTGAGCCTGAGAGTGGAGCCCCTGGAACCTCGTCATGACTGATGGTAGTCCTACTTGCCCCTGTATCAATCAGAAACTTTCTGTCTTTCCCTAATACTTGACTGTGTACATAGGGACCCTCTTGATCTACAGGAATCTCGATGAGAGGCAAGCCAACCTCCCTCTCTAGGCTGTTTCATGAATACGGCTGATAATCTGGATACTCTGACTGGGCATACTGGTACATCTGCTGGGTAACGTGTTGTGTGGCAGCTATAGGCTGCGGTACTGTAACTGTCTGTTGTGCGTTCTGCGGTGGCTGAGTATTCTGTGAAACTTGTTCTTGTCTAGGAGGACGTGGTCTCTCTTTCGTTTTACCAGTAGCTATGTTGTGTTTCAGAACTGCACATTCGTTTATATAATGACCTGGCTGTTTACAGTAATTGCATGTCCCCTTAACGGGAGCTGTAGGATGACTAGTCTGATGCGGACCCCTCTTCTGACTGTCTTGTGGAACAGACTGTGCAACTAGTACTTTCATTTTCGTGTCTTTCATAAGTCTCCTTTCATGTTCCTGCTCCTCCCTGATTCTGTTCTGGTGATATTGTAGCATCTGGAGCATTTGTGACGGAGTATTAGCTTGCCAGGTACTTTCGACTTTCAGTACTCGATTTTTAACTTGTGGTAAGGAATTCTCAACTAGTTTGGTAACAAAAAGATGTGGATACGATTCACTACTTGTTTTCAGACCACTATTAATAATGAAACATTTCTCAAATCTAGAATAAAAATCACTAGTGTCTTCATCTTGTTTCTGTTTACAGGCTGAGATGGCATCCCAGTCTTCCTTTTTCGTGGCTAGTAATCTTGGCAAGACTTGTATTAACAACTCGGGCAATGCTTTAGCTTTATCCCCAAGACCGGTACCTGGAACTCGTGTGTTATCTTCAGTCTCTAATGCCGTCCAATCTATCTTTTTCTCTCCCACCTCCCATTCTTTTTCTTTGAGTTTTTCATATATGCCCGCAGGCAACAGGACCTTTAACATTTTAATGATATCAGGATACGTGTATTCTCCCATACGGAGCATGTCTTTTAATTCACGGTGGAACCCTGCTGGATCCTTATCGTGACAGGGTATTAACTTTTTCATTTCTAGAAGTTCTATTTTCGTGATAGGGGTGTAAACAAATACTCGTTCTAGATCACCCCCCTCTCCCTTAACTGGATGTACTTCTCGCAACGGATTCTGTCTGTCTATGTAGAATGATTTTCTTTCTGGGGGTGGAACAGGAACAAAATGTGGATTCAGGAACGTTCTGCATTTGTGGCGCTGTTCTAGAATGACACTAATTAAGTCGGTACCTAGACCTTTCCATCTGTTTAGGAGTAACTCGTTCAGTACATCATACAAAGGACCTGGATCAGAATGCTGATCCTCCTACAGTGTGATGAGGTGCTGGATCATATACATACCCACCAGACGCTGCTCGGCTGGGGGCAGTTTCAGAAACGTTTGGGCCACTATTTCATCTGGAAACGTGGCAGAATCACTAGTCCATCGAACGGCTGATCGGGCTAGTTCTTGTTCATGCATGGTACTAAGTTCACTATAACCTATTCGTAGTTTCAGAATTTTATCGGTGGCCTGGAATACTTGTTCAAGAGAACACTGTTCTGGTACGGGAGGAGGAAAAGCTTTCTTGTAATCTCGGCGTGAATGTCGGTCGGAAAGTCTATTTCTACCTACATACGCTATTCGGGCGGGATTCTCGCTGTCTATGTCTTCACTTGAAGAGTCATTCTCTTTCTCGGTTGCTCTTTTTGCTTCCTCTTTCTGGTGTATACTTATAATTTCTTTAAGAATTTTCCTGTACATACTTTCTATACTACCTTGTGTCTTGTGTTTTCCCTCTGCTATATTGTCACTCCACCTAGTCAGGGCTTTCATCTCGTCTTTGTCTTTATCTGGATAATCTTGTTCTCTTATTAAACAGTTAACCAAGAACTGTAAAATCATACTTTGAATCTCGGCTTTTCTGTGTGCCATAGCTTCGTGAATACTTCCTGGATTCTCCCCTGTACGGATAAAATGATATATTCTGTCTAGATGTTCTTTCATGTCAGGCAGGGAGACCAAAAAGTTGGCAACTCGTCTTAAACGTACGGAATATAATATCATGTGACCTTCGCCTGGTACTGAATCATATATGCAGTCAGTAAGGTGTCGCTTGAGTTCCGCGTATGTAGTTACTTTTGGCGTGTGCTGTAACGCTGCGTCTCTCAGCGTCATTCGTTTTACTTGAGGCGGGGTGGTAGGAGCACCTCCCCCCGCTCCTCCTGAACTAGAATCGTCAGTTAATACTGAATGTGCTGGCAAAGTGACTGGTAAAACTGGCACACTTAATGTGGGCTGGTCCGGGGGTACTAGCACATTAACGGAGTCCCCGGGACCAGTGGCTGGAGGAACAGGGATTACATTATTAACAGGGTGCTGAGGGTGAGCAGGCGGAATAGGATTTGCATATTCTGGGACTGTGTCGTCCAAAGGACGAAAGGAAAATTTCAGCTGCAGTCGGTTTATGACGTAGTTTAGTCGGGACCAATGGTGGCGGTAAATTACAGGGTACTTCCGGGGTTGCCTTCGGCAAGCCCTCGGCAAGAAGAGGATACATACCTTTAATAAGGGCATTTCTCTGTCTGTCTGACTGTTCTGCTCTAACTCGTTCACCTTCTTCTAGAAGTTCCCTTTCTAGGGCTTTTTCTGAGGATTCCCTACTTAATTCTGCTTTTCTGAATTCTTTTTCGGTTCTTCTATGAGATTCTTTGCGCCATAACTCGATGGCATCTTTCTGGGATTGTCTGGCTTTCTTTTTCCATAATGCTTCTTCTACTCGCATGATGCACTCGGCATCCCATGTACCTGATACAGGCCATGTATATTTCTCTTCAAGATTCTTTGTATAATCCACCCATAAGTCTAGATATAATATGGCATCTAAGCCATGCTTGTGATACATAAAATGTCCAGGACTGTCCCTAGGAGGGACAGGAACTGCTTCTTCGAGTAACCCTTTTCTGGTTTTTATCTGACGTAACTTTGAAAACAGAGGCATTTCGGAGTTGTACTTGAACTAGACACAATACACAATAATCACAGTAATGAAATGGCAAACAAATCACTCATACCACGACATAGAAATACATTAATAACAGTTCGAACAGAATACTACCTGATACACTGAAAACATAACACTTGAATTTCTCGAGAACTGACTTACTAGAATTACTGGATGCACTGCTAAAACAGTACAGAACATACCGGTCTCGTAAAGAGACACGTCATACCGTATCCACCTAGGTGAATACTTCGGACTGGATCTGTGTACCCAACGGACCATGACGTGTAACTGGGGAGAGCTGGGGGCTCTGACTTCTGCACTAGAAGAGGAGACTAAAGTCTGCGATGTCAGGACGACATATACCTATAGCATATCTGGTATCTGGTGTTTGGAGTACATGTTGATAGAATCTAAAAGTTATCAGGGCAAAGGCTACTTGACACTAAGGCTGGTGCATGCATATATTCTACATGTATTGCGTGTGCTATGAATCTTCTATGGATATTAATTCAGTAATTCTCTTGCATGGAGACAGAAAGACTAGACTATAGCTGAAGATGTTTATGCGGTTCGTTAGCTTAGGAATGTGAAGACGGAGAGCTGAACTGATAACTAGAGGCATAACATATTCTTGGCAGACAGGCAGGCAGAGCCAGGCCGGGCACCGCGCTGCGCGGCAGGAAGCAAGTGACGGGTCAGGGATGCAGGTGGGGGCTACATCGCTCCTCGGAGTGAATTCAGGTGACTGGAGCTTGAAACTGGTGTTCGGGCCCTTTTGAGGCCTAGAAACGGGGACAATGCGATGAATTAACGTGCACAATGTAAAACGTTGGCAACATAGGCCTAATACTCGTTGCTTTCACAGGGACTGGATAACTAACATACTAACGTTGGACACAACTATAATTGCGTCTTTATTCGGTCATAGGGGGATATATGCATATTAATCATGCACATATAACATAGGATGGGGAACACGTAGGCACATATGACAAGGCAAAATTCAATTTTCCTCACTATTATCAAGTCAGCGTTAAGTCAATTAACGTGGCTTAACGCTGCCTTGGTAATAGGGCCCCTTTCACGATAAACTCATCTCAGTGGGTGTTGCGGTGGGCGTTCCACCGCAACACCCATTCACTTCGACGCTGCCACCTATTATCAAGAGAGGCAATAATAGGTGGCATCGCCGAATTTAAGGACAGGTAAGACCTGTTCTTAAGGTGGCGAAACGAGAAGAAATGCTACATTTTGGTCTTTGGACTGGGGTGAATGTGTGACATTGATCCACATTCTGTCCATCACTGTTGTGTTTGCAGTTACCGCTCTAAGTGTACTGGGGATGCTCAGACGTGAGTCCCAGGCACTCCACACCACTGGAGTCAAGCTAGCCGGGCTGATGAGAGGTGTTACCTCGAAACCGGGCCGGTCCTCGGATGCTTGATTCCGTTCTTGGAAGGACATGGCTTTTGTAGTTCGGACTGGACTGTTCCCATGGGGCACAGGGTCAGCGCTGATTTGCATATCGCCATTGTCTAACCCAGGGTGGTGTGGAGTGGAAAAACGATGGATTTGGGCCCAGATCTTTGGACTGGGGTGAATGTGTGACATTGATCCACATTCTGTCCATCACTGTTGTGTTTGCAGTAACCTGCGAAGCAAAGCGCGTTTCATGGTTGCAGATGTGGGATGGCAGTCCGGTCAATGTCTGGTAATATGAGAGCTCTGCTACTATTTTTGGGAGCCCAAACTATCCCAGAACTCGAGGATCTTCCTCATAAATATTGTGTTACGTTGTATTAAGGTGAACCCCGGATGTAAGTGCGTGGCATTTGCAGCTCAGCCACCCTGTCATGAGCACAGGGTAAGATGCCGGAGACCCTGCGCACCCCATGGGATGATTCCCTCAGTTTGGACATTATGGGGCACATTACGATCGCGGTTTTCCCGCATCCTCTGGGCCGGCGGAAGCCACCGCCGGCGCGGAGGATGCGGGAAAACCGCCACAGAGCCTCCAAAGACCCACCGCCAAATTAGGATGGCTGGTGGGTCTTGGTGTATGTCCGCCACTTTTCCGCCGCAGTCGGCTTACAACCGCGGCGGAAAAGCTCTTATATGGTGGCGGTGTCTCTGAGACCAGACTGGCCCCTTGTTCCCTGTAAACGAAAAAGTAAAAAAAAAAAAAAAGATATTAAGATGAACAGCCTGACAGACGATGTGACACAGCTTCAGCAGGAAGTACGTGAACTTAAAACTTTCTGCGAGACGGCCAAACGCAAGTTAGTCAATTATGAATGGAGATCTAGACCCAATAACATCCGCATCCTGGGAGTACCCGAAAAATCAGAAGGGCCTGCACCTGACCTGTTTGTAGAAGACCTTATTTTGAAGCACCTCAAGCCCAAGGTTCTAGGAAAATTCTTTACCATAGAACGAGCGCCCCGCGCCCGCTGATTGCACGGGCCCTAAACTTCAGAGACAGAGTTGCTATCCTGCAATCTGCCCAAACGACGTCTCCCCTGCGCTATGAGAATGCCAACCTCTCTTTCTTTCCTGACTTCACGCAGTTGGTGCAGAGACAACGCAGGACCTTCCTCGCTGTCAAGAAGAAACTCAGGGACAAGGGACTTAGATACGCCATGATGTTCCCGGCTCGTCTGCGTGTGGAGGTTGAAGGGAGAGCGTTGTTCTTCGACAATCCTGAAGTGGCATCTGACTGGTTGGACAGTAGACTTGACCACGGATCTGGGGGGCACGACCGAGGTGAAGAACAAGCATTAAAGGAACAGGACTGAGGACCGGCGAATAGATTCGTGAACTACGTGAACATGGTCAGGTACAGGGGTCATGGAACCCCGAGGTTGGACATAAACTCTTGCCATATTGCCTCACATCCGTAGAACACTATAGGACATTCTGGGGACAATTTGCTGTTAAAGTGTGGGTTTGGAGGGCGGGGGGACGGAGGGTTGGCTTCCTCCTCGTTACTACCTTTAGTTATTTGTTAGGATTAGTTTATAGGGTGACAGGCACACTGCCAGTTTGTGATGGGTGGGCCCAGTGAGCAGGGATGCAGGGAGGGGGGAGTTAGGGGGATGTGTAATGTTATTTAAAATTGAATTGTTGATTGATTTGATTTTTCCGACACCATCAAAGAAAAAAGCAGTGCTAGAGCGACTTCTGCAGTGAAACAATAATGAGCAGTAAACAGGGTTCAGAGTCCTCATAAATGGACTTGGGGATAAAATCATGTGCGGTATGGCCAGCCAATTTATTAGGAGACATGCCCCAGATGTGATCCTTTTACAGGAAACACACCTAGTCGGAAACAAATGCATGGCCTTGCATAGAGGAGGGTATAAGCTGGTGGCACACGTGGCATTCACCTCTGGGTCACGAGGGGTGGGCATACTAATCAAGAACTCCCTCCCTTTCACAATACAGGCCACATGGTCAGGCCTACAAACAGACACATTCAAAGACCTGGGCTCGATTTTCTTGACATTTCCATTGAATATCCTGGTAATGGGAGGAGACTTTAATGCAGTGATGGCCTGGGAGCTGGACCGACATCCACCACGTGACATTAGACCAGCTCAGAGATGGCTGCCAGAATTTGTAGAAACTGTGGGGCTGGTAGATGGTTGGCAAACGCACAACCCAGACAGGGCACAACTCACACACGTATCGGCCACACACTGCAGTCTGTCACGCATAGATTACATCCTTGTCCCTGCGGCACAGGCCCATGCTATCCGTGAGATTTGTCATCTGGGGCGGGGCATTTAATATCACTCCCCTGTGCGGCTGAGAATGGAACTAGATAACATGAGCGTTAGCAGAGTAGCCCCCATCAATCCATGGTACTTGAAAGATCCGACCACCCAGAAGAATATTGTCAAAGCTACTGACAATTATTTCCAAGAAAATAAGGGCACGGTTGATTCCGCCCAAACCCTATGGGACGCATACAAAACAGTAATCAGGGGAGAAACGCTCGCCCTGATTGCGGGGAAGAAGAGGGAAAGGCAGGCAAATCTTGAATGAGCAGAGGAGGACTTGTTGAAGTCAGAAGAAGAGATAGCCCAAGCAATAACCCCTGAAAACCTCCACCTCCTGAAGTTGAGGCAAGATGAGTTCAATAGCATCGCCAGAGATAGAGCCAGGGCGCAGAGTAGAGAGGCCCAGGGCAGAGTATATGAACATGGGGATAAGGAAGGAAAGCTGATAGCATGGCTAGACAGAAGGGAGTGGATGTCGCGTCTGGTGCCCGAGGTGCTGGGAGATGACTCCAGCCCAATAACAGACCCGCAGGCCATAGCAGACACGTTTGCAGACTATTACCGCATGGTATATAGTGTGACCGGCAGGTACTCGGAAGAAGAAAATAGTGAGATGATTAGAGACATAAGACTTCCCACACTCACAGACAAGAATAGGGCCTACCTGGAATCCCCGCTGATGGTTGATGAGGTGGTGCAGGCTAGTAGGGGAGTGAATTCAGGGAAAGCTACAGGGCCCAATGGTATCCCCGTTGAACTGTATAAATTGGGACCTAATAAACTTATCCTTCAGGCAAACAGGCCGCAGGGGAAAGTAGGGGGTAGAGTTGCTGCCATCATCTCTCACACTCACAAAGTCACTTCCATCACTATGTCCATAATCCCCTCGGTTTATTTTTTGTTATTCAAACTCGACTCCTACAGTCTTCCCTTAACCTATGCCCTCTTTTATAGGCCACCTGCCCATCTACTGAATTTTTTCCAGCTATTCAGTAGTATGGTTGCTGAGCTGGCGATAAACCATGCCAAAATCCTTATCATAGGGGATATCAATTATTGGCCCCACGATCAGCGCGAAAGCACCTGTTCGATGGATTTTTACGGATCTGTTAAATGGTCTCAACTTCACCCAGCACATTAACGCAGCCGCCCATATCAAGGGTCATATCCTGGACCAGGTCTGGACTTTAAACCTGGATATTTTAAACCTTCAGATTTCCCCCTGTGCCTGGTCGGATCACTTTTTTATTTCTTTTTCTTTGCTTAAAACTGTCACCACTAAATCCTGCACCTCCGACCCCCTCACGATTAGGAATTGGGGTCGGGTAGACATTTCTTCCCTTTGTCTTTCCCTTGCCGCTTCTATACCAGGTCCCCCCCAGCCCTCTGGACCACCACTCTCAGTCCATGCCCAGGATGAAGACACCAATACTTGGTTGGCCGAGGCAAGGGACATTTTTGCCCCATTGAAAACACTTAAAAATAAACGGTCGCACGATGCCCAGCTCTGGTTCACCAAGGACCTGAAAGATAGGAAACTCGCTCTTAGTCAAACCGAGCGTAAGTGGAGATTGGACTATTGTCCCCTTAAGAAATCTGCCTTTCACTCCGCTCTAAAAGACAAAAAATCCGATATCCTTGTAGCAAAAACCGAACACTTCTCCGCAAAAATCCTGAACTCCTCTAATAAAGCTAAAGATATCTTTTCAATAGTGAATGAATTAGCGAAACTCGACCGTGTCACCATCAAACCTCTGTCATCACAGTCCCTCTGCAACTCCCTTAACAGTTATTTTATTGAGACGATAACCAAAATCAAAACTAGCATTCCTAAGACTGTTTTAAACCCCAATTTTGGCAATGTGCCTGGGAATTCCCTGTTCTTCTCTAACTCAGGAGGTTTTCTTTTCCCTTCTTAGTAAAGTTCGTTCCGGCTCTCAACAGGACAGTTGTCCCCCTCACATTGCTCGGGAGATCTTTCTTAACCTCCCTGATCCACCAATCTCCCTTCTCAACAACTCCCTTACCTCTGGGGTGGTCCCCCTCTCCTTCAAATCAGCAGTTGTCTCTCCTATCCTCAAAAAACCAGGAGCTGACCCTGAGGCACTGAGCAATTTTTGCCCCATTTCGCTGCTTCCCTTTTTGGGAAAAGTCCTGGAGGCCTTTGTAGCAAACTGCTTAAGCACCTTTGTGGAAAATTCTCACTTTCTAGACCCCCACCAAGCTGGGTTTAGGCCTCAACACTCCACTGAGTCTATTGCCCTGGCGGTTCATGACGAACTTAGAAAGGTGCCGACCAGAATACCTCACAAGCCCTGGTGCTCCTGGATTTGTCGGCGTCGTTCTATACTGTTGACCATACTATCCTCCTCGATCGGGTCGAGAACGCCGGCATCCGGGGCCCACCGTTGAGGTGGCTCACATCATTTCTTCAAGACAGAACTTAAGCGGTACGTCTCTCCACTTTTACGTCGGAGGAAAAAAGTCTCACCTGTGGAGTTCCTCAGGGCTCCTCCCTCTCCCCTTTATTATTTAACCTGAACATTTTTCCTTTGATTTCAGAGCTCCAGAAAAGATCAGTAGTCATCTTTAATTATGCTGATGACCTTCAGCTCATCTTTAACATCGATTCCTCCCCCTCCTCCATAGAGAACGTTCAATCCACTATGACCTTCACAGTAGTTGGATGAACGCGACCCAGCTCAAGCTTAATCCTGAGACTGAGCTGGTCCTCTCAGGGCCTCCAGGAAATCATTGGAACACCAATTTCTGGCCATGCTCCCTGGGCTGCCCACCATCTCCTGTCAACTCTGTAAAGAGCCTAGGAGTTACCATCAGCAAAAACCTCTCTATGAGGGCCCAAATTAAATCTGTGGCCGTGGTTTGCTTTTCCCACCGACGTCGCATTAGGAAAATTAGCAGATTTCTTTCTCATGATGCCCTTGTCCAAGTCACTCTGGGATTGGTCATATCCCGGATTGACTATGCGAACGCATTGTACGACGGAATACCCGCTTACCAATCTCATCAACTCCAACTTATTCAGAATCAAGCGGCTAGACTCATTTATGGCCAGCCAAAGTCTAGTCATACTAAACCTCTCCTTAAGAGCCTCCATTGGCTCACTGTGGCTCAGCGCAGCCTTTTTAAACTGGGTTGCTTGACTCACGAGGCCCTCTCCCTCCAAGGCCCGGCCTTTATTGCCTCTCGTATTCACCGCTATGTTTCCTCCCGGGTCATACGATCTTCATGCTCAAACCTTTTGTCTACTTGTACCTTTAGACGTAAGAAGCATGGTGGCCTGAGATTTTCCTCACAAGCCCCACTCCTTTGGAATTCACTTCCCCAGATCTCCTTCTAATCTCCTCTTATTCCCAATTCAGGAGGGCGCTTAAGACCTGGCTCTTCTCCCAAGCATCCAATTAACTTTCTACACCACCCTGCTGCGTTCTCAGCCCGTCCTTGGAAGCGCCAAGAAACCGTTGGTGTACGTGCGCTATATAAATAGTTTTGATCATATCATATCATGAACTTAACCCTTATGTCCACTCTATGTTGATGGGAAGTAGAGATAAGGGAATGCTCCCATATGACCAACGTGTGGCCAACATAGTTGTCATATATAAAGAAGGCAAACCCAGAACCAGCTGCCCATCCAATATCGCTTCTAAATGTGGAGCCCAAAGTCCTTGCAAAACTGATTGCAACACGTCTGTTTAAAGTAATTTCTACCATAGTCCACCCAGACGAGTCAGGCTTTATGCCCCATCGCAATACAGCCCTTAACCTGTGCCGACTACACGGAGTACTGAGTAGAACACCCACCATACTGGAACCCGGCAGTTCTAGTATCATTAGACTCCACCATGGCGTTTAACATGGTTGAGTGACCCTAATTATTTGCGGTTTTAGGCAAATTAGGGTTCATTCCAGAATTCCCGGGCTGGATCCGTCTCTTATACTCCGGCCCGATGGCCAGAGTGGTGGTAAATAACAGCAAATCCCCAGACTTCCAGCTTAGTAGGGACACTCGCCAGGGTTGCCCCCAGTCTCTATCCCTCTTTGCGTTGGCACTGGAGACACTGGCGGCCTGGATCAGGCAAGACCAGTCTATCCGTGGAATGAGGTGGACCCTGGATTGGGAGGACAAAATATCCCTATATGCAGACGACATTCTTCTTTACATTACTACTCCAAGAGCATCCTTGATCTACTTCCTAGATGTGTTGGCAATATTCAGGAGGTACTCTGGCATCACCGTAAACTTGTACAAGTTAGTAGTCTACGTCCTTCAGGGTGACCCGCCTGTAATACCACCGAATTGCCTATCCAGATTGCGTAGGAGGGTTTCCGATACCTCGGCATCTATATGACGCTGGATTCGAGACACCGCTCTGGCTGTAATCTGGACCCACCCATGCAGAGGCTTAAGAACGATGTCACACATTGGAGATCCCTTCCTCTTTCCATGCTAGGAAGGGCAGTTCTTTTTAAGATGATGGCCCTGCCTCGTTTTTTGTATGCACTCCAAAATACGATGGATCTGGTCACAACGTCCTACTTCAAGGAATTGGAGGGTCTCCAAAGGAAACTTCTCTGGAATGGCAGGCCCCGCATAGCGTTCTCCAAGCTGACTCTCATCTGGTACAATGGGGGTGTTAGTCTTCGCAACCTAAAAAATTATTATTAGGCGTCCCAGCTTGCGGCCATCAACCACGGGATATATGGCAGCCCACATGATCCCAGATATGCCATGGATAGGGGGCTGCTCCCAGGGGTAGACTATGCTAGAGCATTATATGCCAAACCCCGTAGATTCCCACTAACCGGACCTACAGCGCATGCCGTCCAGATATGGCATACAGTCAATAAACAATTGCAGTGGGATGGCAAACTCACGCTGGCCACTCCGCTGTGGAACTCCGAGAAACCAGGGAGCCTCTGTAAATCCAAGGAAATGGGACCTTATAGGGATCTTGCGAATCAAAGACGTCTGGGGGAAGGAACGGTTCTGCCATTCACATCACTTAAAGCACAGTACAGATTGGCAGACACTGAGTATTACCGTTATCTCCAAATCCGCCATGCATTACTCACTCAGATCCCTCGTAACACAACGCTCCCGGAAGCCTCCACCCTGAAGGATAGTGTGCTGGACGGACACATCCCAGAGAAGATCATTTCCCTCATTTATAGGAAATTGATCAATAACAGGGAAGAACCACTACAGACCCTTAAGGGAAAGTGGAACAGTGAGGGCTTAGAACTTGATGACGAGGACTGTCAAGAGGCGATCTCTTCCCCATGAGTAGTAGCAATCCAGGCCAGGCTGAGATTAGTACAGCTTAAAATATTACATAGGACTTATGTAACGGGACCCTGCCTGGTTCGAATGGGACGGGCAGAAAGCGGAGAGTGTAGAAGGGGGTGTTGGGAATTAGGAACATTCATCCACATACTGTGGAACTGTCAACAGATACAAATGTATTGGAGGGACATCCTCCACACACTGCAGGCAGTACTGGGGGTCGACATGCAGCCAGAGGCATGGAGGTGCATACTAAATGTCTGGGAGCCTACAGATCTCAATACATACACTACACAATGGGCAACATTAGCGTTTATGATAGCAAAAAGAAACATCGCATAGCTGTGGGGCGCTAGTCAGCCACCCCTATTAGGGAGGTGGAAGGAGGATCTAGACTGGTGCATGTATAGGGAAAAGTCTGTTTTTATAGCTAGAGGATACCCATGGAAATGGAGTAAGGTATGGGGAGCATGGAACCACTACAGAGGTGACATTTGTCGCCCGCCTTGTCCAAAGATTGACACTGATATTCTTGAAACCCCTTGATCTAATTGATATGACAACTGTAATATATTCTGCAATGTATATTATATTACCAAGAAATAATGTAGTCGCCTGCTAGTAATCAATTGATGTGCTTTAGTTGAAATTGTTTAACAAAATGAAATATATAAAGAAAATAAACTGAAGCGGCATGATCTGGTATATAATATTGTTAGCAACATATTTACAATACGTTGCTACAGCACTATATTATCAGCCAGCCGCGGCAAAACTGCAGCTAACACTAGCATCAAGGCAATAAAAAAATTGATGTTAGCAAAAGAAAAGTAGCGAAAGGCCAATTAGCTGCAAAAGAAATTCATGTTAGTCAGCCCAACGTCACTTTTCAGCCTCAAGAGGCAAAATAGACTCTAAAAAAAAAAGTATAACAATGTAATGCACTACGGAGCAGCCAAGCTCAAGTTCAGCGCAGGGCTACAACCCCCCTCAAAACCCCGAATAGCCAGGATGATCAGCCAGTGTCCCAGAGGAAAAGGAAATGCAGAATCAGGGCCTCATTTATGAAAAGTGGTGCCGAACTTTTCTTAGTGCCATTCTTGCGACATCATGGCAGCCGATGCCTTGAAGTGCGGACAGCGTGCGGGTACCGGATGCCTCGTGGGTCTGCATCTGAGACCCAGAGTGGGAGGTGGCGGTGCTGGGAGTCACTGACGGTGGAGGCAGGCTCCGTCGAGCCCAAGCCTGTGGGCTGTGGCGCTAGACATTGAGGCATTGGCGATCGCCCTTACCAGGTGATGAAGTTTGGCAGGTCGCATGGAGACACGTTGCTGACCTGTATGAGAAGACCACCGGGTGCCCCTTGGAGCTGTGATCAGTAGAGGTTCTCCTGCGTACCGATGTAGGGAGGTCTGAATTGCATAACACGTGCCACAACTACACTGGGGTGCACAGAGGAGATTGCGAATGTTGGGCCAATGGTGGTGCACATTGTGCCCTGAGCAATCCCTGCACTGCGGCTGACCAATATCACAGAGGGAAATGCACAAGACTGGTGGGGGTCTTCACTAACTGGCTCTGGTTGCTGATATCGGCTGTTTGTGGAGGCGGGTGCAAGTGGTATGAGGGTCGGTTCAGGACCTTGGGTGCGCCTCTTGATCGTCCGTCACTCACTGAGGAACACAGAATCTAGTTACCACAATAAGATCACAGGAGGCGACTGGGTGGTGCTGCCCTTCATTGCCCCCTGGTAGTGAACTCTTGGGTGTACGGGGATTTCCATTGGTGCTGCCTGAACAAAGATTGCTGGGTAACATACACCTGACTAGAGGAGAGGGCCCGGCTGGCCACACTGCACTGCACTGTATGTCATATATAGTGCCTGGTAGTCTGACGCAACGATGGCCGGCCTGCAGATTGGGGCCTTGTTGACATTTTGCATCTTCTCTGTGTCGGTGAACTGAGTGGCTGGGGAGGGCTAAGCTGGGAATTTTGACTTTAATCCCAAATAACTTTCCAGGAAAGGTATTAAAATTCGAATCTTTAAGTGAAAATTCCCATATTCTTACACTAGAGATACATAAATAAGGCATGTGGCTTTTAATTAATACTTACAACAATGAGACTGGCCCAAACAAATATGCTATTGTTGAAGAGGTTGATAAAGCGATAGAATATGCAACAAACAATAGCAGCAACTGCCCATTTAATCTTCTATGGGTGGGAGATTTTAATATATATCCCTGTAAATACAACACAGTTCCTATGTTTGGTATAGTGGTCTAGGGGGGTGACAGCCTCAACCATTTTATGCACAATGAATATGGCAATTGTCTAAATAGGACCCTAGCAGAGAGAATCATGGTAATGACGGGTGACCTAGAAGCACTATCAGGGAAAATGGGTGGAACCTTCCAAAGAAATGACAGAGAGTCAACTATTGACTATGAAATGAGACCTTAGTGCTGAAGTGCACACAGTAGGGAGTATACAGCCACTTTGCAGCCAGACACCCATGAACCTGTCCAGGGACTAATGACGCGATGTGCTACAACTGGACTGATAGGAGGTATTTGTGGGCCACCCAGATGCATTACCCCAGCTGGGAGAGCCCCAGTATTGTTTTTATATTGTTTCTGCTTCTTCCAGGTCACTTCTCAAGTTCCGAATGGGAAGGCATAGACCTAGTTGCCATGATAAAGAAGCTATTGGGGGTTGGGGAGGGGTGGTTTGCTTGCAACTGCCATGTTTGGGATGTTTCAGTGGTTGAGGGAGGCACTGGGATGGGAATTTAGCAATAGCAGTGAGACGCCTACACGAGTTATGTTTGACATGTTTGTCTCTTTGTATGCACAAATGCCAATATTTGAATACTCACATTATATTGACCAGATGATCCACAACTGGTTCAATAGCACAGGAGGATAGACACGCACTAAGGGTGGTTTCCCAGAAAATCAGGGGCCTTGGAGACCCGAGGAAAGGAAGACAAGTCCTGGTCTACTTAGATAGACTTGTGATAAAGGGATGCACACCTATCTTAACACATTTCTTTTCTTCTCCAATTTTGTCTGTCCTCCTTTATCAATTGCGTGCAGATCGGTTATTAGGCGTGCCCCACTGCCATCAGTCAAAATGAACTTGTATGTGATGGGACTACATCTAGCCCCAAAAAAACGGTTTACGAGAAGTTAAAAAATAATGGAGAAAAGTTGGAACATCATAAGAAATGGTAAAAAATTTGGTGAAAACATGCACGCCAGGGGCGGCATGAAGCTGTGCGACTGGTTTTTTTGGGGCTAGATGTAGTCCCATCACATACAAGTTCTACTTAGATAGACACCAGATACAGGTGGCTTTACTACAAGAAACCCATATTAATCCAAAGGCCTTGAACACATTTGCCAGCAAATCTGCAAGCTGTCAACTTTTTCCATCCTATTCATAGTTCGCCCGTGGCACTGCCATCTTGTAAATATTCAGTATTTTTTACCGAATCGGTAAGATTCGGTATTTACCGATTCGGTAAATACCGAATCAGTATTTGCCATTGATTCCTATGGGCCTTGAAGCCCATAGGAATCAATGGCAAATACCGATTCGGTAATTAGCGAATCGGTAAAAATACCGAATTGCCAAGGGGGACAGGGTGTCACTTTGACACCCTGTAGCACCCCTGTTTCTGTCTTGTGTGCCATGTGAGGGCATATATGTGTGTCACATGGCACAGGTGTACATGCACAGATGTGCATGTACACAGGAATTCGTTATTTACCACCCAATTGTATTGGGTGGTAAATACCGAATCCTTAAAGGCCTGTAGCACTGTTAACAGTGCTACCTACATGCCAAAAAGTAATTTTACCGATTCTGTATTTACAGAATCGGTAAAATTACAGAATCGGTAATTTTACTGATTCGGTAATTTTACCGATTCAGTAAAATTACAGAATCGGTAAAATATTGCCCCCTACATAGGAAAAGGCTTTTACCGGTCGGTAACGGCCGCACCGGTAAAAGCCTACCTACATCTGGCCCTTAATCTGTTGTCTTTGGCATTTTCCAAGAATTGTGTATCATCACTGTACACTACTGTTAATGACTTCTGCTATTATATGCATAGGCAATACTGTAAGCTATTGTTTTGTTTGTTAGCCATCTAACATACTGTTGAGCAGTTAGGGGATCTATTCCGCTCGTCTTTTTGCACCATATTCACCCTTGTCCATTCGACTACTCTTGCGTCCACTTCTGGTAGAGCGCCCGGATATTATCTGAAAAACTAAAAAACCCTTTTTCTGTATGCATATTTCTTTTATCTGTCAGACGTTACAAATGCACACCATAGATTCATATTGTTAAGGTTTTGTCTAAATATGATCCCACTTATGTTAGGTTATCCTGGTAAAATATATATCCATGCTGACTTAACTCTGTGCCTGTGTGACAGCTTGTCAAGGCAAAATGATCTGCACCTTGTTTTATTCTGCAAACTGTATAAGAAGGAGAGGAATAGCTATTTAAAACCGATATTACAGAAGATGAATTTCTAAACAATGTAAGGTGGCACTTTTCTTTTTTAAAGAGTCTATCTGATCCTTTGACTTGTTTAACATTAGCTTCGTTTCTAACGGCGTGCATGAAAAAAAGGAAAAACCCGGCGTTAGAAGGAGTTACTGGATGAGAAGTATATAATAGGAGTAAAACCATGGAAACGGCCAATTTTTATAGATTTAATTTGTACATTGTTATTAAGGATAAAATGACCTATTGCATTATTGATTTTAAATGAAATTGAATATTGGAAATTGGTTTTTACATATGTACTTTTATGATCATTTTGTATTTGATCGAATAAAGGATTTTGACCTTGACTATGACTATGAGTGGCTGGGGATCGCTGGCCACCAGGGCAGGTGACAATGGACAGCCTGGACTGCAAACTAGACTCTGTACTCAAAGGGGATACCTCCCTTGAACAAGAGGGCACTTACTTTGAGGGCTGCATAGAAAAAATCAAAGTCGACTTCACCCGTGACTGTGCAGATCATCACAAGCTGACTTACAAGGTACATGACACCGAGCAAGAACTGGCCAAAGCCCCTCCAAGTACCCTGAGTGCAGTTTTGGAAGTGTAGCAGCTAATGGGACATGTGAAGACACAGGACAGAACAGCAGAGAATGTGGATGGACGCTCCCAGCGTAACAAAGTGAGGGGGCTGGCTCTGCCTGAGGGAGCACAAGGTGCTGATGCAGTGGCATATACTGAGACAAGCTTGCGTGACCTACTGCCAGCAGGTGCACTCTCCCAATTCCTTGTTGCGGTGCAGGCCCATCGAGTGCCAGCGATCTTCACACTTCTGGGGACAGGTCCTAGACCCATTCTCTTCCGCCTCCTACAGTGATCATGATGATGGCCTGAGGGAGGTACGTAAGCTGGGGGAGGCGAAAGAGGATAACCCAATCAATCAATCAATCAATCAATCAATAAATCAATCAATCATGACATTTATAAAGTGCACTACATACCTGTGAGGGTCTCATGGTGCTGGGGGCGGGGGGAGGGAGGGGGTGCTGCTAGTGATCGAAGAGCCAGGTCTTGAGGAGTCTTCTGAAGGCCATTAGGTCTTGGGTCTGACGTAGGTTGGTGGGGAGGGTGTTCCAGGTCTTGGCGGCGAGGTGGGAGAAGGATCCGCCACCGGCGGTCATTCTTCAGATGCGGGGGACTGTGGCGAGGGCGAGGCTGGCGGAGCGGAGCTGGTGGGTGGAGGTGTAGAAGTTGAGTCGTCTGTTTGGTATGCTGGGCCGGTCTTGTGCAGCGCTGTGTGTACGTGGATTAGGAGTTTGAAGGTTATCCTCTTGTTGATGGGGAGCCAGTGCAGGTCTCTCAGGTGGGGTGTGACATGGCTGCGGCGGGGGATGTCGAGGATCAGACATGCTGTGGCGTTCTGGATGCGTTGCAATCGTCTCAGGAGCTTGGCCGACGTTCCTGCTTAGAGGGCGTTTCCATAGTCCAGCCTGTTGGTGACGAGGACCAGGGTGAATGTTCTTCTCATCTCAGTGGGGATCCACTTGAAGATCCTGCGGAACATTTGAAGGGTGTTGAAGCAGGAAGAGGAGACGGTGTTGACCTGCTTAGTCATGGAGAGGGCAGAGACGAGGATGACCCGTAGGTTGCGTGCGTGGTCGGTGGATGTCGGGGCTGTTCCTAGTGTTGTCGGCCACCAGGAGTCGTCCCAGGCTGAAGGGGTGGAGCCGAGTTCAGCTTCAGTCTGCTGTTTCTCATCCATTTAGCGACGGCCTTCCTTCCTTCGTGGAGGTTGGTTTTGGTGATGTGGGGGTAAATGTAAATGTAAATGTGTTTGTATTTATATAGCGCACTTCTACCCAGAGGTCTTTTAGCGCTGTATTCATACCGCTGTGGAACCCTTCCTGGCTTTCCTGTGAAATGTCCACTCCTGGGCAACCCCAAGGTGTTGAACAGCGTCGGGCTGAGGGAAGAGCCCTGAGGTACGCTGCAGATGATTTTGGTGGCAAAGGAGCGAAAGGGGGGGAGGCGGATGCTCTGAGTCCTGCCAGAGAGGAAGGATGTGGTACAGCCCAGGGCCTTCTCTTGGATCCCGGTGGCGTGTTCGTAGTGTGCAGTGGCGACCGTGTCGAAGGCGGCTGACAAGTCCAGGAGGATGAGGGCTGCTGTCAAGCAGGGTCCTGATGTCATCGGTGGCGGCGAATAGGGCGGTTTCGGTGCTGTGGTTGCTGCGGAACCCGGACTGGGATGGGTCCAGGATGCTGTTCTCCTTGAGAAAATGGGTCAGTTGTTTGTTGACTATTTTCTCGGTGACCTTTGCCGGGAACGGGAGCAGGGAGATAAGTCGGAAGTTCTTGAGGTCCTTGGGGACTGCCTTGGGATTCTTGAGTAAGGCGCTGATCTCGGTCTGCTTCCAGCTTTCGGGGAAGGTTGCTGTCTCGGAGGAGATGTTGATTACTTTCCGGAGATGGGGTGTGATGCTGTACTGGCTTTGTGGAAGATGTAGTGAGGGCATGGGTCTAACGGTGATCCGGAGTGGATGGTGTTCATGATCTCGCTGGTGTCCTCGTCGTTGATGCTGGTCCAGGAGAGCAGGCGGTTGGTGCAGGTGGTGGTTGTGGAGGCGGTGGTTGTCGGGGCAGTTGTGCCGTTGAAGCTGTTGTGGATGTCAGCGATCTTGTGGTGGAAGAAGGTGGCCATCGAGTCACACAGGTCTTGCGAAGGCTGGATGTCGTTGGTGTTGGAGAGTTCCTTCACGATGTTGAAGAGCTCTTTGCTGTTGTGTGCGTTGTTATCCAGGCAGTCTTTGAATGAGGCCCTCTTGGCGGCTCTGATGAGTTGATGGTGACCCACAGTTATTTTCTTCTCTGACTATGCCACCAGGTGCAGAGGGGCTTGTCTCTAGTGGTCAAGCGATGCCTCCGAGAGTTTGGCATCAAACACTACCTCCTATACAAATAAAGGCTGCAAGTGATCTCAGTTGTTGACACGCAAATCATTGATACAGCTGAACAGTGCTGGACCTGGCTGCAATCAACTGGTCGTCAGGTGCTGTGGACTGGGAGTGAAGGGTCTACGCAACAAGCTGTCATTCATGGAACCAGTTGTATTGGGAGGCGTAGGAGAAGCAGGCATCCCCACCACAACTACAAGTTACCCCCAATCTGCAGCAGGTTGTACAAGAGAGAGAGGCAGAAGGAGCTGCATGCGCCCCCAACGAAGTGCAATTACACTCAGTGACAGGATCCCAACACTTCCCCTGAACGCTCCCCCAGTGACGTAGGCTCCACTGCGACGTGGTCATCCGGTGCAGAGTCCATGCAGCCCCTGGATGTAACTCCTTAGATGGCAGATATCCTAATTAAATGTTGACTGGTTGTGCGTCTCCCCTTCTTCCACAGTTACAGACAGCTCTGGAGAGTCTCTGGCTTTTGGCGGTTCCTGGTCTCCAGCGTCCTGTTGCTGAAGTTCCAGTCTACCGAGGTAGACAGGTTCACGCGTCACCCAAAGGAAACGGGGCAGTTGTCCAGGTGAGCGATGCATGTCAAGGGTGACGGTGGTGGTCTCCTTAGTGCTCCGAGCTGCAAAGGCATGAAGTCCATGGCGTCGTTGACCATGCCAAGGATAAACTGTGGGAGTTCCTCAATTATCCTAGTGACACTCTTGCAACGCTGTGACGTCATGTGTTTAACGTTCTGATTGCGCAATGTGCCAGAGCATGTTTTCAAGGCCATGAAAGCCACTTCACATGGCTTTTCATGGACTTAGAAATATGTGACCCAATCATGCATTAAACAGTGTGAAAGGGTCGTTCCATGCAGTGGCGGCCAGCATGGCTTGCAGGTGAAGAGGTGAGGACGGGTGCATGGGATTGCAGGGGGGCGCGATTGCAGGAGGTTGTGCATTATAAATTAAACATTTTTAAAAATATATAAGTTAGCTTGCAGTTAGGTCCTGCAATGCAGCATGATTGTATTTTCATCCTGGTTCGACGCTCAACCAGGGAAAGGGCGCCAGAGCATGTTCTCCATGCAGACTGTAATGCAGCCTGCATGGAGAACGGGTAAAGTGCACATGAATAGTTTTTGCAGCCCAAGAGGATAAAACAGTTGTTGCGCACTTAGGAGTTGGCAAACTACTCCTCCGCTGCCCTGCTCTGAGAGCAGAGCAGCACCGCCCGCAAAGCAGCCACTGTGCGTCAACATAGGGGAAAAATACAGGGGGCTTATTCATGAGCCCCTTTCAAAAGTTTAACACCGCTGGTACGTCATTTTCTTGACATACTTGCGGGGTGAATTTTGCTCCATGTTGTGCCGTTTTATGAAGTGGCGTATCTAGGGCTATGCGTGACCTTGTAAAGCCCTGTGTCACATTATACCTGCGTCAGGTATGATGTATGCAGGGGGTTAATTCCCACGCAACAAAGCCGTAGGAGTTGCATTACGAGCTGCCACTCATAGGATGGCGCAGTGAAATCTATCAGATTTCACTGTGACAATTCTAGGATGCCACTGTGTCAAAAACGTACTCCTGCCTCGTGGCAGACTTGAGAGCCATAGGGATAGGCAGGCCCCATTCATTGCTGGTGTTTTGTCATGCTTGCGACACAACTGCAGCAATGCGTGACTTTAGCGCTGATAGGTACGTCAGGATTCCAGACTTATGTCATTGATTGTGGCATGGAGTGCTGTACAGCAAATATGGCGCAGCCATGTTGTCGTAAACAGGGCGCAGTGAAAAGTGTCCAATTGCTGTTTTATCGTGGTGATGCAACACTTTTCATGAATGGGGCACAGAAAAGCATCCTATCTTATTGATAGGGCGCAACCCTGAACTTTTGTTTTGGCGTAGGGCAGCATAGCCTTATTCCTTGCAGCGCTGTCCAGCATCAAGACATCTTATATGGAGGCCCAAGTGTTTGCACCAATTTTAAGACCAGCTATTTCTGATCTTAAAAAACTGCCTCTAATTTGAGTTAGCAGCAGTTTTGGTGGATATCGAGGTACTGGAATTTCCTTGTAAATGTCGCGAAGTGTGTTTAGCTGAAGTTTTTTCACAGGAACGCTTACCTTCATTCACATTTTCATTATGTCCCGCTAACAGAAGTGGCGATCTTGAAAATTCACGTGTACCCTGGAAAAGTGCCGCTAACTGCAATTAGCGGCAATTTGTAAATAAGGTAATAAAATAAGCTGCCTTAATGTACAAACATTTTCTCTACGGCGGTGTTAAGTTCTTGTAAATAATATCCGTCTCTGGCGGCATTCATTCAAGTACCTGGGGATCCTCCCTGAGCTTGCATGGTCTCTCAACGTCAGCACTATGGTGAAGCTGGTTCGCGCTGCCCTCCTTCGATGGCATACGTTGCCACTAAATCTCAAGGGCTGGATCGCTCTTTTCAAGATGATGGTCCTGCCCCATTTCCTCTATATGCTCCAAAACATGCCCCTCCCCTTCTCGCGGTCCTAGTTCCGTGTGATGGATGGCTTGGCCACTAAATTCCTGTGTGGGGGTCGAAGGCTGAGATTGGCCCTCAATCAATGCAGGATTCTGCCCTTTGATGGGGGTTAGGAATGATGAACCTACATCTCTATTATCTGGCGACCAGGCTTCTTACTGTACATGACTGGTTCAATGGTGGTTGGGCGGATCCGGCTTACCGCCTGGAACTGCATGCACTGGGTTTCTCTGGTATTCAAGGGATGCTCTACGGCACTGCCATCCCCCACACTCTGCCGGAAGCTTCTCGTGGGGTGTTTTTGGCATGGTGAGCCGCCCTGCTTCACACCCGCTGGTTGGGTAGATTGACCCAATATACCCCCTTGTGGTGCGGCACACAGCTCAAAGATGTCGCCATTCTCTCTGGGTTTAGAGCCTGGGACCTTATTGGAATTTCCCAGCTGGGAGATGTCTGGCGCGGGAGCCACATTCGCAAATTCTCAGCATTACATACCCAGTTCTCCCTCCATGCCTCTCAGTTCTACTGCTATGTTCAGTTGCCTCATGCACTCCATACACACATTTCGGAGGGAACCTCCTTGCCCGAATATAGCCCACCTGAAGCACAGGTTATGACTGGTGATTTGGGGAATGGAGGGATTTCCCGCATTTATTGTTCCCTCACAAATAACACCCCTAACTCCCTTTCCTCTCTCCGGGATAAATGGGAGGGTTGGATTGGTCCTTTAGATGATTCTGACTGGAGGGATACGCTGATGGCCCCTAAAATAATTACAGCTTCTGCGCGTCTTCGATTGGTTCAAGTATACTATTTGCACGCGGCCTACCTTACGCCGTCTCGCCTTCATCGCTCTGGGCTCCGACTTGATGCTTCTTGTCCCCGCTGTCACTGGCCCTGAGCAGATTTTTATCACATGGTATGGCTCTGTCCCAACATTGTGCATTACGGGGGACTAGTGACCGCTGATCTTACTGAGGTCCTGGGCTGGGAGGTCTCGATGAGCCCGATGAACATACTCTTGGGAGTTACGGATGGTCTGGATGGGAACAGGGCAGAGAAGCTTTGTCTCACCACGGCTCTGATGGTGGCTAAACAAGATATTGCAGACCTTTTGCTAGATCTGTTAGCCCCTTCCATTACACGGTGGCGCAGAGGGGTGGATCGGTGTGCAGCGCATGAACGCCCCATGTACGCTGCCTGTGGTTGCCCTAAAAAGTTTCGAAGGGTGTGGGGTAAATGGGTCGGGGTGATGGAAGACTGAACTTCTTGAAGCTTCCTTATGGACATGCTTGTGGATATAGTCGCTTGTTATTCCTAATCGGACTTATGTGTGTGGGGGGCTTACTCCCCCGCTTTATTTGTTGCTCTTGTGTACTGCTCGCTGTGCAAAAGTTGGCTGTGTTCTCATTACTGTGTATGACTCATTTAAAATCAATAAACTTGATTATAAAAAAAAAAAAGCCGACTGAGAAGAAATGCTTTACTTCGCCTTGTTTTTCAAATAGAAACAACAAATTGCCTATGATTTTTTATGTGCAGGACAGTCCCCCGTCCTGCACATAAACAATCATTGTAAATAATGCTGTTTTGCAACTGCACTGTGTGCTGCATTAAGCAGCACACATAAAAATTACAAAACGGCATTTAAAGATTGTTTATGTGCAGGAAGAGGTACATTTCTGCACATTAATAATTTTCCCCTTGAACTATGGTGCGAGGGTTCCTACGTTGGTGCTAGGCAGCTTTAATTTATCAGCAGTGCAGGGGGTAACGCAGGGATGCACCATATTCTTGTAAATATGGTGCAACCCTATGTTGGCAAAGCGTGTCATTAGCCTTCTTGGCTTAACAAAACGCTTCACCACTTTATTGTAAATATGGGGTATATTTATAAGAGCTGCCGCAAACTAATGTTAGCGGCAATACTCTCACCGCCGCGTATCGCTGAAAACTATCGCCTTGGTACCAGAGTATTTACAATACGTCGCTACATGGCGATAGTATCTACTAGTCGTGGTGAAAACTAACACTAACACTAGTGTAAAGGCGTTTAAAATATTGCCGCTAGTGAGAGAAAAGTGACAAAAGGCCAATTAGAGACAAAAAAGAACTCACGTTAGTCAGCCCAACGTCACTTTTCTGCCTCTAGAAGCAGAAATAGCCTATAAGTCCACCACCATTAATAAAGAGAAATAAAAAATATTGGACTGCAGAATGGAGCAGCAAGGGCGAAGTTCAGTACAAGAAAGCAACCCCCCCCCCCCCCCAAACCCCCCAACAGCTTGGATGACCAGCCAGAGTCCCAGGGGAAGAGGAAATGAAAAATCATGGACAATGCCTCATTTTTCTTTGCGCTTCCCTTGCGACTCCATGGCAATCGAAGCCTTCAAGCATGGACAGTCCCCGTAGCCCTCGCTGGGCCAGTGTCTGAGAACCAGAGTTGGAGGGGGAGGTGCTGTGTAGTTGTTGCAGCCTGATGGTGGAGGCGGACCGTGTCGGGACCATGCCTTTGGGCCCGGAAATTGAGGCATCGGAGCTCGCCCTTACCTGGTGGTGAAATCTGGCATGTCGCATGGAGACACATTGCTAACCTGTGTGAGAAGACCGCCTGGCGCCCCTTGGAGCTGTGATCGGTAGAGGTGCTCCTGCGCACTGATATAGGAAGATCTGCTTTGCATAACACATGCCACCACTACACTGGAGTGCATGCAGGAGATTGCCAATGGTGGGCCGTATCTCTCTGCACCACAGGCTGGAGGATGTGCTGCTGCCCAGACGCCGTGATGCCCCTGAGATCTCGCAAACCTTTGTGGGGGAGTGCTGCAACTTCATGCCTAAGGGTGCCCTGTTACAGCACCTGGATTGGGAGGTTCCCCAGTGGACTTGGCGGCAACTGCTGTACCCAAGCTTGTGAAATTCCACCTGGCTGAGGCTCCTGCTAGCTGAGTCACAGATTTAGAGAGAACGTGGTAGATTGAGCCCCCGGTGTCAATGTCCAGGTGAAGAGAAGGTGGGACAGGGAGCGGAGGAGGCCCTGGGGTTGTGACGGGCCCAGGCCTAGCACCTGTGGGTGGAGCACACTGTGCCCTGAGCAATCCCTGCGCTGCGGAGGATGCACATTGTTGAGGACACCGCACAATACTGGTGGGGGACTCTGCTAACTGGCTCAAGTTGCTGAGAACGGCCATTGTTGGCAGAGGGTGCCAGAGCCACAGGGGCCGGTTCAGGCCCAGACCTTTGGGTATGCAGCTTGATCTACCGTTTCTTGCTAGGTAACTGGGGAACACGAAATCTGATCGCCACTGTTAGACTGAAATAGGTAATCAGGTGGTGCTGCCTTTCATCGCCCCCTGGTAGTGAGCTTTTGGGTGTATTGGAAACTATCCCTTAGTGGACTTACTCTTACCACATTGCACCGCCGTCTGGTAGCTGCTGCTGCTGTCCCCATCTGCTACTGCTGGATCCTCTGACCCGGAGGTCAGGTGTTCGAGGCCCTCCTTCCCCCGCATGCTACTGCCTGCGCCTCATCATTGTTGGTCCAGTATTAGAGCATCACTGCTCTACTGCTTGACTTCCCTCCTGTCCCTCTTTTCTGCAGTTCCTGTCTCTCTTTCTGCTCTTCTCCGTTGCTTTCTATCTTTGGCTTTGTTCTTCTTTTTTCTTTTTTCTTTGCTTTGTTTGGATTTGTCTTTCATGTGCTTTTATTCAGTTCCTTTTCCCCTGTCCTCTCCCTCGTTGATGCTGCAATCCCCGCACACCTGTCCCCTTCAGTGTCCTTTTCCACGTTTCCTGTCTCCCAGCTTTGTGATGATTATATGCGTTTTAGCATGTAATATTAGAGTAATTTGTAAGGTTTCTGTTTTATAAATTGTGGTGAGACGGAATGGAGCTGCGGAGCGGAATTCAAGTGGAATTCAGAATTCCATGTAATGGTACTCCGCCAACTACGCCCACCTTACACCCTCCCCAAACAGGCCACAGAAATCTGGGACCTCCTCAACTTCAACTCTTTAGACATCGCCTTCTTCATGTAAACCTGGACCAAACTCTGCTCCAGACCGGACATCACCATTGTCATCCCCGATGGCTACAACATCATCCACAAGGAACACCCCTACCACCCGGGAGGAGGCATTGCCGTTGTCTACAAAAGAACACTCTGAGTGACCATGCATTCTATTGACCCATCCGGACCAAGTCCAACACCACCCTCAGCAGGCACCCTTATCCACAGGCCCCCGGCCCATGACTCCCTATTATCAGATGCTATTGTAGACATCATTGCACCCCAGGTTCTCGCATCCATCGACTACAGCCCGCTCGGAGACCTCAACTTCCACTTGGACAACCCCAGTGACTAGAACACCTCCACCCTCCTGGAGATCCTCACAACAACAGACTCAAGCAGATAGTCACCGCATCAACCCACATATCCAGGCACATGCTCGACCCCGTCTTCTCTGCCAGCAGGAACATTCAACTACAGCTACACCACCAAACTCTCCTGGACCGTCCATCATTGTATACATCACACCTTCACCACGCACACCATACACCACTGCCATCATTGCTCCCTACCCATCGCAGCTGGATCAAGACCACAGAAGAAGTTCCTGTCAATTCCCTCAGCATCACCACTCCGCCAACGCTTACAGACACCAACACTACAGCGCACAACCTCCACCGATGGATCTCTAACAGCGCGGCCACCCTGGCAAACTCAAGAACATCCAGGCAAACAACACTCCAAGAAGGCCAACTGGTTCATTTCCGCCCACCAGTAGTCAAGATGTACCTGCAGATGCCTCGAGAAGAGATGGAGCCACAACATCAATGAACCCAGCAACCCAGTCAGCCTTATACCATGGGGCAAGGGTGCCTGTGTTGGTGCCTGGCAGCCATTGTAGGCCAATGTAGGGGAAAAAGACAAGGGGGCTTATGCATGAGCCCATGCTGACAGTTTAACGCTGACGGTGCGTCATTTTCGTGACGTACTTGCAGCATGAATCTTGTAATACAGTGTGCCGTACTTACAAAGTGAGGCATCTAGGCATATGCATGGCCTTGTAAAGCCCTGTGTCACATTATACCTGCGTCAGGTGTGATGTATGCAGGGTGGACATTCCCACCCAGCAAAGCCTTGTTGGAGTGGCGCAGTGAAATCCATCAGATTTCACTGTGACAATTCTAGGACGCCACTGCGTCAGAACCTTACTCTTACTCAATGGCAGGCGTAAGGGTGACGCAGTGCCATAAGGATAGGCTGGTGTCATGCATAACTGGAGTTGGGTCATGCTTGTGACACAACTGCAGCAATGCGTGATTTTAGCGCTAACAGATACGTTAGGATTCCAGACGCATATGTAATTAATTGCAACATGGAGCGCCGTGCAGTGAATACGGCGCATCCATGTTGTCGGAAGAAGAGCACATTGAAAAGTGTTGCAACGCTGTTTTGCCGCAGCGATGCAACGCTTTTCATGAATGAGGCCCAGGAATGCATCCTATCTTATTGATAGTGCACATTCCTGCCCTTTTGTTTTGTTGCATGGCTGCACAGCAACATTCCTTGGAGCGCTATCCAGCACCAAAGCCTCTGAAATGAGGCCCAAAGTGTTTGCACCTATTTTAAGACCAGCTATTTTCTGGTCTTAAAAAACTGCCTCTAACTGGAATTAGCTGCAGTTTTAGAGGGTTAGCACCGGACGGAAATTTCATTGTGAATATCGCGCAGTGGGTTTAGCTGCAGTTTTTGCACGAGACCACCTACCTCACATCTCATTTTTGTTAAGTCCCACTAAAGGAAGTGGCGATCTTGAAAATTAACTTTTACGCTGGAACAGTGCCGCTAACTGCAATTAACGGCGCTTTGTAAATGAGGCGATAAAACAAACCCAGCTGTAACGTCCAAAAATTGACGCTACGGTGGCGTTAAGGTCTTGTGAATAGGCCCCCATGCCCCTTAAGTGATTTTGCTGATTTTTGTACCGATTGGGTAAATCAAAATGCAGGATGAAATCTGACTGGTAGCAGCTTAGCACAAATAACTCAACACTCACTGTTTCACTTCAGAAATGTCATTCATTCAGGAAGAAAGTACAGACCAGGCAGATCTCGCGATACTTTCGGTGCAGTCCCTAGAGTTCCAGCGAAAGTAAGGTTGGATATGGATAACATCCTTACAATATACCAGGGTGCAATACCACGGGTTGTCACTAGGGGTCCCAAATCAAGACTGCCAGGCTCCTCGATAAATAGACACCAGAGGTGCAGTACCACGGGTCGTCACTAGGGGTCCCTAATCACATCAGCCAGGCTCCACACTGTAACATACATGGGCGGGGGGAGTCAAGGAACGTGGCTGCCACTACAGGTCCTGGTCCAGTCAGACTCCACGCTGTATGTGGACAGCGTACGACTGCAGCAAGATAAAGATTAGTAAAATGGGCCTGTCTGTTTTATTTATTGTTTTGTCTTAAGCGACGCTCTTCAGACATGGCTTACCAGCAATCAGGGTGAAAGAATCTGAACCAACATCCGCCTGCCCATAATGCATTGCAAATACATACCTGACCCAAACCCAAAACAAAATGCATTTCTTGTTAATTATAGTTTATTCTAGTGGTTTAATCCACGGTATATACGTGCTTTTCAACTGTCAATGTCAACACCGGACAGTTTGCAGCCCTAACATTCTAAGATTTCGTTGTACTTATAGAGCAGTCAAGAGCTCTCATATTTATTTGAAATTAGTTGTACTTCGTGTGGTAGCTGAAAACAAAGATTTAAAAATTTTGGAAGATCTTTGAGTAATGGTGGTCACCGAATGAAGACACAAGTTGAGGTGGGTCTATAAGTTATTTATTCCTGCAGAAACATCAAGTAGAATAGCAACGGCCACAGCAGCTATCACAACAGGTGACAGCTTCACTCTGTCCCCACGGCGCTAGCCTTGGAACACTGACATTCTAAGTGATGTCACCGCGAGCAGTTCCATTACATGCAGAGCTGGGGGGGAAGGTGCGGAAGATACCACACAGGTCCCCCTTCCCCACGGAATGAGGCATAGGAAATGTATCATCAAGAATTGAATGCACAACAGAAATTACATCATTACATACTGTTCCAAATGTCTGGGTGGTCTGGGCACCCTCCGGCTTGTCCTTCCAACCGGGTGAGGGACCGTCACCTGTTCTCTGGGAGGGGGACCCATACCCCCCACAGAATATCCTTCGCACCCACTTTCTCTAGAGGAATCTTGCCCGGGGGGTGGTATCTCACTACTCTTCCCAGGTTCCAGATCTTCCCTTCCTGGGTTTTGACAGCATTCCTAAACAATTTAGTGATCTTTGTGGGCCTACTGTATCCAGACCAACTTGCCCTGCCAGTGGGCGTCCTGATCTTGATATCATCCCCTACTTTGAACCCAGCTTCCTGTGTAGAGTGGAGCCTGTCAAACCTTTCTTTCCTCTCAACCATTGCTTCCCTATGTCTCTCTAACCCCCTTGCTTCTTTGGAGTGATCTGACCATCCCTTGTGCCAACCCATCCAGCCCGGGGATAGTTTGGTGTTGGGTATTCTTGCTCGGAGCAACTCAAACGGGGTGACTCCCGTCGTTTGGTGCGGGTTGAATCTATATGCATCAATCCGCTTCCATACTTCTTCTTTCCAGTTCAAACCGCCGGTCCTGGCCAACTGGATGCTCTCCTTGAGAGTCTTGTTGAAACGCTCGACCATGCCATTGGTCTCAGGGTGATACAGAGTGCAACGTTTATGTGATTCCCCTCTCTTCAATGAAATCTTCCATCTCTTTCGAGCACAGTTGCACCCCATTGTCTGTGAGAAGACTGCTGGGTAATCCCTCTCTAATGAATAAGCCTTGAAGGAACTCAATGACGGCCTTCGTCGTTATTTCACCTACAAACTTCACTTCCGGCCACCCGTCAGTGGGCCAACTATGTCCACCTGATGGTGGTGGCCTGCACACCATTTGGGGCGTCAGTTGTCTCAGCACTTTGTCACTGATGCTGCACGGAATACATTCTCTCACTTTCCTTTCAATGGCAAGGTCCATATTCGGCCACCAGTAGTCTTCCCTCAATCTTTGCTTGGTCTTGGTGATGCCCAGGTGGCCATCGTGAGCCATATCCACTAGGTTCTCTCTCACTGACGCGGGAGGTATCAACCTTGTTCCCCTGAACAGACATTCATCGACTACGGACAGCTCATCTTTGACAATCCAGAATGGTCGTAGGCCATCGTCTCGTTTATCTCCAGCTTTCCACCTGTTTTTTACTCTTTTGCACACCTCTTCCAAGACTTCGTCTTTCTTTAGTGCTCCTTTCCATGTTTCTTCACCTATTGCTCTTTGAATAGCGCACACATTTTCTTTTTGATAGTCTTCAACTTCATCTTCCACCTCGTTTTGTGTTTCGTTCATGTCATTTTCTTTCACCAACCGCGACAGACAATCTGCTGCAAAATTGCGTGTTCCATGGACATACTCGACGCTGAATGTGTATTCCTGGAGGCCAACGACCCAACGTCTGATCCTGCTAGAGATCGCATCCAAACCCTTTTTGCTATACACTTCTACCAAAGGCTTGTGGTCCGTACGAAAAATGAACTTTGTGCCCCACAGAAAGTCCCTGAATTTGCCCAATGCCCAGAATACTGCCAAGGCCTCTTTTTCAATCACAGAGTAATTGCTCTCTGACTTCTGTAAGGATCTTGAGGCGAAGGCTATCGTTTCTTCTCCGTCTGTGCTCACTTGGGTGAGGACCGCCCCTAGCCCTTTTGCGCTTGCGTCGGTGGTGACTACAGTCGCTCGATTTGGTATGAAGGACTTGAGGCTGGGTGCTTCTGTGAGTGCATTCTTCACGTCTTCAAACTCTCTTTGACATTCATCACTCCAGTTGAATACTGTGTCCTTTCTCAACAGCAGTCGCATAGCATAGGTCCTTCCAGCAAAATTCCGAATGAACTTGCTGTAAAACTCCAGCATACCCATGAAGGACTTGATTTCATCCTTACTCTTCGGGGGCACCAAGTTCATGATGGTGTTCTGGAGCTCAGCTTTGGGACGGATTCCTTCTGCTGTTACCTTATGTCCCAAAAAAATCAGTTCCCTGCAGCCGAACACACATTTTTCTCTTCTCACAGTGAGTCCTTGCGTCCTAAATCTGGTCAACACTTGTCTCAGTCTCTTGTCATGTTCCTCATGGTCTTTTGCAAATACTAGC
Organism: Lissotriton helveticus; assembly: GCF_964261635.1. Classification (NCBI taxonomy): domain Eukaryota; kingdom Metazoa; phylum Chordata; class Amphibia; order Caudata; family Salamandridae; genus Lissotriton; species Lissotriton helveticus. The sequence continues at coordinate 186,087,963 of NC_136057.1, read as the reverse complement.
ACATCAACCTGGTAGCACAAAACGCCAGGAATCTCCCTCAAGATGTTACCCATGAGTCTCTGGAACACAGCTGCCGCTGATACCAGACTGAAAGGCATCCTCTTGAACTTGAACGCGCCCATGGGTGTCACAAATGCCGTGAGTTCTTGCGACTCCTCGTGCAGCTTGATCTGAAAATAAGCTGAGGTAAGGTCAAGTGTGGAGAATACTCTTGCGCCCTCCAGCATGCTCATCATCTGGGTGATGTTGGGCAGAGGGAAACGGTCGACTACGACTTCTTTGTTTAAAGCCCTAAGATCAATACAGAGCCGGACTGACCCATCCTTTTTCTGGGCGGCTACGATTGGCGCCAGCCATTCTGTTGCTTCCACCGGTTCGATGACTCCTGCTTTACACAGTTTCTCAAGTTCCATCCTCACCACTTCTTGGATGGCAATGGGTAGCTTCCTTACTTTGGCTACTACAGGCTTTGCGTTTTCTTTCAGTTTGATCTTGTGGCAGTATCTCTTCAAACACCCAAGTTCTTCTCTAAATACCTCTTTGAACTCTATCACTAAATCTTCCTTGGACTCCTGCACTTCTTGTACTAAGATTTGGGGATTACTGTTGGGATTGAGATAGACCCCCAACTCCTTCTGTGCCTGCCAACCCAAAATATTGTCACCAACAGTAGACACATAAACCTTGGACACTGTTGTCCTGTCCCTGTATTCAATGGTATCCCAGAAATAACCCTCCAGGCCTTACATCCATCCTCCTCAAACTAATCCTCCCCTTGGACACCCGTGAAAATTCCCTTGCACTGATGATTGTTATTCTCGAACAGGAATCAAACAATGCCTCTAACTCAGTACCTTTTACTTTGATTGTGTCTTTGGGACTGCAGACCTGACCTTCACCAACTTGCACCACTATTTCGTCGCGTACCGTGTTTGTCCTGTCCCTGCTCTGTCTACTAAATCCCTGTCCACTCCTGCAGTATTGCCTGAAATGACCTTTCTTTCCGCACTTGTTGCAGGTGAACTTGAGGGCGGGGCACTCCTTGTCATTGGCCATGTGCTCCTGCTTCCCACATCTATAACAGGCACCCTTGAATGACCATCCCATTTTGTTCTCTCTCTGCTCTTTACGAGCCATTTTCTGACCTTTGATCACAGACACAGCCTCGCATTCAGTAACGACTTCGCTTACTTTGGGTTTGTCTTCACTTCTTTTCGCATCACTGTCTTGTTTGATTTCACTGACACACTGCAGCATGTGTTCCACCTGTTTTGCAACTATTAAGACCTCCCTTAGGGGTGGGTCATCTTTCAACCACAACTCTTCATGTACTCGCTCCATCCTACACGCCAGCACAAATTGGTCCCTGATCCTCTCTTCACTTGCACCACCAAACTTGCAGGTGGCAGCTAGCTTCCTTAAATCAGACACAAAATCTTCAATAGATTCCCCTTCCTTATGTACTCTTTTCCCAAAATGGTATCTTTCCATTATTGTGCTTGTCTTAGGGAGGTAGTGCAAATCTAATTTCCTAAGGCTGATTTCCAGCTCATTCAGCCCCCTCGCTTCCTGCGCCCCAAGGTCTGGGAGGTGGTCTAACACTTCTTCCCCCTCTGCTCCCAGGTAGTATGCCAAAAGGGCCACTTTTCTTTCCAACCCTAGATTTGGACCACACACAGTAGCATAATTTAAAAACACTTTTTTCCACTTTTTCCATTGTATTGCAGGATCCCCTGGGTTAGTTAGAAAGAAAGGCGGAGTGTCACACTCTGCATAGTTTTACTGTCTCAGGGGCCCCTCCTAAGAAACACGGTAGAGAACACGCACCTTGGGATAGTAGAGGGTGAGAGGAAGCGTAAATAAACCTGTATACCGAAACAGAGTGTTAACATATACAGTTCACAATGAAAAGTAAGCTGGAAAAACTGGCACTGTAACACTACTGGCGGTGTGGTCGAAAACCTTTTTTTAAACCACTGGGTGGCACTGTGGCACCAAAGTCAGCTCTCACTGAGGTGAGTTTTGTACTTGAAACAACTGGTGTTTGTCTTCATGTGGAGGAACGTCTCCAGTTAATAGACGGCCAAACCCTCTTCACTTTCTTCCCTCACAAAGCCGTAGGGCTGCGCCAACACAGTCTATTTCCCCGTGGAACAGATGACAGGAAGATCGCAGGGGAAGCGCATGTCAGTCAACAAACTGCACGGAGGTGAGGTTTTTATTTTCCTTGAGGATGTGTACAACTTAAATGTGTCGCCTGGAGCTCACTACCCTTCTCAAGTATATTAACCGAAGGCACAGTCACGCGCTGTTGAAATCAGCCATCACCTCAAGGTCAGCGTACACCTTCAGAGCATTATACCCTTGACCTGGAAAGAGCCCGTGTCTCCGCACGCTGACGCAATCCAGCTAGTGACAGCCGCCCCGCCTGATAACCACGCTGCGACTCACCGCTGATGACCAGTCACGTAACCACACACCGTCGGCACCCCACTTGCCGGTTATGCTCGTTGGCTACTTTGCGCCCCCCAAACACTCCAGGCATTCCGCGCCGCCTCCTGTTCCCCTTTACTCGCAGTCGATGCTCCTCACGGAGAGAAAACGGCAAAACTTCGCTTCAACCCTCCGCCCCTCTTAGACTCTTATGCGGGATCCGCCACCACTTCACATTCAGCTTGCTCTTTTTAAAATGCCGGTTAATGTTCAGGACGCCTCACAGCTTGCAGACACTTCACTACAACCACGCTTCTTCCGCTTGCCGATGGTCTCAGCTGATGACTGTCACACGTATCACTTCAGCAGATATTGACTCACCGCCGCTAAACTCGCTCGCGGTACACTTTACTTTCCGACTGGTTCAGGGCTTCTTTGTAATTTTCTTCACGATTCTCCTCGATCACACACAGCGATTTGGGGTCGCTGCCTCTGGTTGACCCTCGTCGCCAGTGTAGTGGTGGTAACCGAATGAAGACACAAGTTGAGGTGAGTCTATAAGTTATTTATTCCTGCAGAAACATCAAGTAGAATAGCAACGACCCCAGCCACAGCAGCTATCACAACAGGTGACAGCTTCACTCTGTCCCCACGGTGCTCGCCTTGGAACACTGGTCGCGGTGACATTCTAAGTGATGTCACCGTGAGCAGTTCCATTACATGCAGAGCTGCCGGGGGGAAGGTGCGGAAGATACCACACTTTGCTCATGTGAAGATCTGAGTCTATGGTACTGAAAAAAGTGCATTACGTTTAAAGCTCGTATTATACCATGAAAAGTAACAGGGGAACAGCGGGCGGGAAGAACACAAGTACAGGGACCTTATAATAATAAAGAACACGAGTACAGGGACCTTATAATAATGAAGCTTTGTGCAAGCTCCTTCCATTCTCCGGCCCCTCTATTCATTGGCTTAGGCCCTAAATGCCGCCTTCAGATTCAGCATGACATCATTTGTATCCTTCCACAGCTATGCCCCCCTTTACTTGAGTGTTGCACATAACTATTTTCTTCCTGTGCCTGCCTTCTCTCTATTGCCCCCCTCCCACAGCCTGTGGTTCTCTGTCTCTGCTTGTCTGTTATGGGGGTTTCTCTATGAGGGAATTTCAGGTATCACGGCTCGCTCAGCAGATGCCTCCCCCCTCCGTGGCCGCCCCAGCAGGTAGCTGGCATCAGTGCTTCCTTTTATAAAGACGCGGGGGCATATTACCAAGCCCCTTATCGCCGCGTAATCTGCACTTTTCTGCCGATAACGTGGCGATATTTGCATCGCCCTATTATCAAGGCAGCGTTAAGTCAATTAACGTGGCTTAACGCTGCCTTGGTAATAGGGCCCCTTTCACGATAAACTCATCTCAGTGGGTGTTGCGGTGGGCGTTCCACCGCAACACCCATTCACTTCGACGCTGCCACCTATTATCAAGAGAGGCAATAATAGATGGCATCGCCAAATTTAAGGACAGGTAAGACCTGTTCTTAAGGTGGCGAAACGAGGAGAAATGCTAAATTTCTCCTCGTTTTTGTTTTTTTCCATGTGGGCTGCCTTGTGCAACACACATGGAAAAAGCAAAATGCCAAGGTTTCTTAATGTACAGGAAGGTGTCCCTTCCTGTAGATAAACAAATCTCTTTTTAAAAATGCCAATTTGTAACTTACATGTGTGCTGCATAAAGCAGCACACATGTAAGTTACAAAATGGCATTTAAGGTTTGTTTATGTGCAGGAAGGAACTCCTTCCTGAACATAAACAAACCTCACTGCTCGCAGACACCCTTGCACTCTGATGCAAGGGTGTCTGTGCTGGCGATAAGTTGTCAAAACTACCGCCATCGCAGGGGGAAACACTAGGCTGTACCATATCCTTGGTAATATGGTGCAGCCTAGCGTTTTCGTAGTGGCGAAGAAAGGCGTTAAACCAAGATGGCTAACGCCTCTCTTCGGTATGACCAAACAAAAGGGAAGCATATGCTGGTTCCCATACAGGCTGCACAGCTACATGGCTGAATGAATCCATTCAATCAAATACTTGATACTCTTATGCTTAATTTTATCCATTTTAAACTCGATTTACTTTTCACCATTTTCCCTGTTCTTCAATTCATTTTATTCATCCACAAGTGATGCTCAGGTATTCACAAAATACAGGAAAAGTGGTTGCCTCATGTCACTTCTTTATCAAAATTGCCCAATGCATTTCGAGAGAATTCTCTTCCTCAGGGGCATCTAAAAAGCAAACATGTTCAAATAGTTTGTGTTATAACCATATTATTTATCATCACACGAGTAATCAGATCACCATTACTTCGGTTAGTTTGACCGTAAAACATCATCTATTTCATAATAAGTATGCTAAGTTATATTGTCTTTGTAATTCAAATGGCTTTTAAAGCTAAAATGAAGTGAATCACCTTTACAAACGACCCGCATTAATTTACCCCAAATCCAAAGTACAACTTTCGACATTTAACATTCATCTCTCCCAAAATATTCACTTACAAAAAACTTAGGGGCAGATTTACGTTAACTGGCGCATCCCCAGGGATGCGCCAGTTAATGTGCGCCACAGTGCGCCACAGCTCCGCCACCCATGGTGCGCCGCATTTATGATGCGGCGCACCATGGTGCAAGGCAGTGAGGATGCGTGACGCATCTCTCGGCGTACGGGCGGCGCATTGCTGGAGTCATGTCGCAAGTGCGACATGACTCCAGCAATGCACAGGGGCCACCTTTACAATGCATGGTGCTTCACCCTTACGCCTGCTTCAAGCAGGCGTAAGGAATTGACGTAGAAAGTGACTCAGTGAAATCTTGTAGATTTCACTGAGTCACTTTTCAGGGGCGTTCCTGCGACGTAACGCCCACCCCTGCACCGTAACGCCTACATGAAACCTGACGCAGGTTTCATGTGGCGCAGGGCCTTACACCGTGACGCATCTCCATAGATGCGTCACGTTGTAAATGCCTCGTAGGGATGCGCCACGTTTACGCCGCCTTGCGTGACGCAACAGCGGCGTAAACGTGGCGCAAGGGCCTCATAAATCTACCCCATAGTCTGTTTAAGCTTACCATAACATGTGTTATTCAATCCATTATTTAACCACCCGTACTCGCAAGGTACCGCTCATCTCAGAAGGTTAACCTCACGCTTGTTTCTCTTAAGGTGCCACAATAGGCGTTGCCTGCATTTCAAAAGAAAGGAAGTCTCCTTTTGCGCCCTCGTGCCTATTAACTTATGCTTCCACACCCACCTCCAGGTAATCCATCACAACTTTCTAAACCTTCAAAAAAAAAAACGGACTCACGTTTCCTTTATCTACTCATTCAAGAAATACTACATTACCCAGCATTCCTCAAAGCGGACCTCTAAAAAGTTTTGGTGCATTCCAATCACCACTATTAACCATGAAATCATTCCAGCCCTGCCATAATAGTAACCCAGCATTTCAGCCACCCACCTCTAGCGCAGTCTGTATGATTTGTATAAAATAAAATTATATCCACGAATATACAGTGCATATGAAAAATATTCGTAAATAGTCAAGCACGTTTCTCTGAACTCATGTGTGATGTACCATTAATCAATAATTATATGTCCATTTATTTTGTTAGCTAATAATAATCCATAGTGATCGGAAACACCATTCCTGTAAGCACCATCAATGTGTCCATATCCATGTTATTACATGTTTCATGCTGTACTCTTGTCCTTATTTCTCCTGGGGTGCAATCTTACAGAGGACTGAAACATTGTGTAAGACCGTAATAGCGCAGCTGGGCGGAGTGCGACACAGGCGAGCACGCATTTACAGTTGAAAGATTTGAACTACCGTTGAAAGTGGATTACATGTGGTGTGCATCTTACAATCCTTTGATGTCTAACGCCTCTCTCTTCGCCACTTTGTTGGTAATAAACCCCGCGTTTCGTTAAAATATTTACATGTTTCAGTGGCAGAGATTAGCGTGTTTAGATTTCCAAGTCCCGCTTTGACAGGAGTGAGCGCACAGAAGAAGAAGACGCCAGTACAGCCTCAGCTGAGACTCACATACAGAGGAGTCAGTGGGGCAGATTTATGAAGGCCTTGCGCCGCCGGTGCGTCATTTTTAACATGGGAAAAAGTGACGCACCGCGGCGCAAGGCCTTCATAAATCTGCCCCAGTGTATTTATCGCCCTTCTCACTTCCGGTCCTGAAACCCGACGGAGGATGCAATGCTCACTTCAAGATCCGCAGGCTAGCAAGACTCGTGGGTCTTACAGCGTGTAATCACAAAAGCTAATGGCAGAGATCAAATGTGTTTAAAATAATATGTCTGGGTTTACATCCATAAATCTACTGCTTCTAGTGGTCGGTATCTGAGACCCTTGGAAAAGGATGAAAACAAAGAACAATGATATGGCGCTTGTTCACGCTCGTACCACAGTGGCCCCCACGTCAGGCTGCATTCCGTGGCTCTCATTCACCTCGGATTTCCAAAATACAATTTGGAGCAGTGAAAACCACTGCGTCAAGTGTGCAGATGCCTTCGCATAAAGAGCCCTTCCTCACTAGAAACAATCATCCCCTCCAAGGCCTCTCAGCTCCAGTAACCCCCTCCCCGAGCTGTCCTGTAGCTCCTCTCTATGCCTGTCCCTGAGGCTCATGGTCCCATCCCTTCCAAGCCTCTCAGTTCCAGTAACCCCCTCCCTGAGCTGTCCTGTAGCTCTGCAGTAATGATGCATCAAGGCTTGTAGCGATAATTGTAAGTCAACGAAAGAACAGCCCTGTTCTTCTCTAATATGAAGACACCTATGGGCGCATGGTAATTCCAATAGAATTCATTAGTCAGAATAAGGTATTAAAATCAACTGTTTTATAATAAGTGAGCCGGAAAATCTTTATAGTAGACGAATAGAAGCCATATATTAAATCTCAGATTCGTCTACTACAACAATTTCAAGCCTTGAGGAAGCCATCTATCGACTAAACACGTGTCGGCTGTTTGCTTGTCATACTGACGTGTCAACACTCTTGAGACGCGTCAAAACCTTTGAGACCAAGATTACTGTATGCCTAATGTCATTTTTCATTGTTTTTCTCTGATATCAAATACATTACTGACTGAGGATAGTCAGCTAAGACTCTTTTTTGTGCTCTGTTAAAAATTATAAGTATGGAGGTTTCCTCTATGTACTGAGTGGCACTGTGGATGGCACAGTGTTTGACATTGAGCACGCTAGGGGACATTTTGCGCTGTATAATTGCAAATTAACAGAGGTGGTGGCTTTTCTCTAAAACCACTGACATCATTTCTCATACATGAGAATATATTTAGCAGCAAACTATCCACGGAGTACACATGACTCAGTTTTGCCATTCAGCTCTTTTGAACCAGCTGGTAAGAGGCAAGTGCGGCAAGCACTGGTAAAAGTGATGAGGCGTGGAAGGGGGTTGGGGGGGTGGTTGGGAGAAGAGGATAGCTGATGAGTTAGGGAAAGTAAAATAAAAAAAATGTAAAGAAACACTTACCGAGTTGGCGATGCAGGGAGTGCAAGATATGGGTTTTTTATTTTTTTATTTTACTTTCCCTATCCCGTCATCTGCCCCCTATATCCTGCCCCAGCACCCTACTGCTGTTACCTGTGGCAGCTGCGCCTGGTAAGAGGAGAATTTGGTGATGGTTGTCTTCTTGATACATTTTAGGCAGAATTTCACCTTACAAATCATATAAATAATTTGTCCCAGAACCCTACCGATCCTTTTTTAAAATATCTAGATAACAGATACAACAACGCACATAAGTGACCTAGTTCAGAAATAGAGAGCAAGTTTGAATTTTTTAAGGGAAGCTTTTAATGCAAGTGCAGAAACATTGGATTACACACCAGAAACAAGCTGAAATATTATTGCTACCTGTGCTATACTGCACAACAGAGCCATGAGAAAGGGCTTACCCCTTGGTCCTAAGTATGGCAGTTTACTCCCCTACCCAACAAAACCTGGCCAAGAAACAACTATGATTGCAGAGGGCAGTGCAAGCCAAACTGGCATAACAAATATCTATTTTTAAGGGAAGTGTTAATCAAACATTGTCAAAATAAATAGGCAGAGTATTTTACTTTTATTTACCAACACACATTTTATTGATTCACAGATGAAGAAATGGAAAAAAAGACCCTAGTAATGATCAGTTATTTGTAATGACATTTTTACTTTGCAAACATAACTACAACTAAATGAAAAAACCATGGCATAACTTCAAACTAAAATTACTTTTTCTTTACTTTGCTAGTGGTCTGATATGTTTGTTTGAAGCCCACAGCACAAATCATGCCCCTTCTTGGCCTTGCATTGGTGCCCCGGGCACTGATGTGTTGCACATACTAGACACCTCCTCACTTTCGGCTGATTGTATTGATCTTTCCATAGTGGCATTAGCTGTATATATATTTACTCCAGGGACATTTTTTATTTGGGTAGGACTACTTGTTAAATCACCACGTTGTTTTATGAGCTCATCCTGCAAGTTGGCTAAATGTCAGCACAGAATATGTGGTGAATTTGCAAGGAGATCTACATAAAGCTTGCTGTTTCTGTTTAGAATACTGCTGCTGTTGTCTGAATAACCCCCTCATTTAGAAAATGAGAGACTCTGCTTATGGCCTGTGAACATTTATATATGCTTTGAGCTATGGGCGGCGTGGCTTGGCCGTGAAGCGGAATGGCTGCTTGCTAGAGCAGCTCCGCCGGCCAGGCTAATTAATCCGAAATTATCAGTTTTTAACACGCCGGGCATCGGGCGTAACTGACAGGATTGATTACTGGGAAGTTCCTGTGCGGTTTGATATTGAATTGCAAGGTGTACAACTGGTGGAAAGCTGCGCGAGCTGCGGACGTCCTGGACGCGTAGAGAGGCCTGTTTGGCAAGCTAAAGCCGGGAGCTTGCGTGAAAGGCTGACCGGGAACCAGTAGCGCTGGTGCTGCAGAATGAGCCCAGAAGGCGGGGACAAGCAAGACCATAAGTGCTCTGTGCCTGGAACAACACCGGCGAACTGGCAGTGGACCAGCGGGGAGGAGGTGGTAGAGCCGCGATCACTGTGGTGACTGGTAGGCAGTGTGCATTGGCTACACGTTTTGAAAGCTACACGGCGCGGGCCCTAATGTCTTCACGGTACCCGTAATAAAGGGGGAAGCCATATACAACCCGGTACGGAGGAGCGTACATTTGAGGGTGTGCGCTTCCGAACATGCACAGCTAGGGCGGCCGCCATTTTCGCAAGACGCATAAGTATCTGGGGAGCGCTGGCCTCGGGCCTGTAGTGGAGCACCAAGGATTGCTTGCAAAGGGTTGCTCTAAACATCCACAGAAAGGGAAATAAGAGCGCAATAAAACACGGGCAGCGCGTAAATGGAGAGTAGAAGCCTGCTAGGGTGAACATTGAAACTACGAGACTGTAAAGGCGAGGGAGACGCCCCGGGCATACGGTGAGAGGAACCCTGGCCAGATGGCTGAGAGGACAAGCAGAGCCGCACTAATTGTACACAGTACATAATGGACTACACGTCAGCTTTTAAGTCGCTTGGTGCAGCTATTTAAAGGAGACGCACATTATTTATACACAGGAGTGACACGCACTCGGTGACCGGCTCAGTGAACCGCCTGCCAGACTGCTCGATCCTCCCTCAGTGGTAAATGCAATGCACCTACAATGGAAATAAAGTGCACAGGTATATTTTGATGACACACGCGGGGTTCGCCTGAGAAACGTGGCAGAGCGGGGTGCATATAGAGGTGCGCTGGTTTCCCTCGCTGACTGATTACTAGTGGCGCAGGATAGAGGTCCCAGATAGCGCACTGGCGAGCTGAAAATGGGCAGGGACAAGATACACAGCCCAACGCAGACGTCCCGGGGCGCAGTCAACAGGGATAGCTGGTAGAAACATAACTAAAGCGCCTCATGAGACACTACTATAGCTGGGATATAACGACTCGTGAGGCGACCTGAGGTCAGCTAACAGCCCATTGAGGCTGGTCACGCGCCAAGCCAGTTGGACAAGGTCGACGAGAGATTGATAAGCCCCCGTGGGGGTACGGATCGCATGGAGATACCTCTGGGTGTGCGTTAGGGCGACCCCTGTCGTGGGGAGTGCTATGGTTCGGAGGACAGCTTGCAAAGATAGTGGGCTGCACACCAAAATGGGGAAGCCGGACAAGTGACAACCGAGACTCACCTTCGTCAAGAAATCAAGTAAATCAACTGAAACTGAGGCTGCTGATCGTGAGCCGACAGAAGAAGGCGCACAGGGCCAATTGCCGGAGGCGGATGTCCGGTCCACGTTCCAGGAACTGAAAACAAGCCTACAGGGGATTGACCCCAAGATGGACACTCTGGCTGAACGCATGGACAGAATCAACCAAAGGATGGATAAGCAGGAGGGCAGGGTCAGTGTGCTGGAGACTAGAGTGACGGAGACGGAGGAAGGCCAAACCGACATGGAGAAGAAAATGAGAGGCAAGGACAAGGTATTGGCTCTAATTCAACAGAAGAATGAGGATTTGGAGATGAGATCGAGACGGAACAACATACGGATAACGGGAATTGCGGAAACGAATATTCAAAATATGGAGCAGTACATTGAATCTATGTTCAAAGAGTTGTTTGGGCCAAACCTGTCTCCCATGTTTCTTATAGAGAGAGCGCACAGATCTTTAGGGCCCAGACCGAAACCTGGCGCACCGGCGAGACCGATCTTGGCCCGCGTGCTTAATTACAGAGACCGTGACTCGATATTACGCCTCGCCAGGGAGAAAGGTGCCATTCAGTACCGTGGAAATGATGTTGCTCTTTATCCAGATTTTACTTTGCAGGTACAAGCAGCCTGTAAGGAGTTTCTCCCTGCAAAGAAAATTTTCCAATAAATAGGAACAAAATATGCATTGATTTACCCGGCCAAATTGCGGGTAGAGGGCCCCGGCAGGCCCACTTTTTTCACAGACGCCATGGTGGCGCTAAATTATGCAAAGCAGTTAGCAAAAGACCAGACGCAACAAAAGTCTGCAGATTGAGGTGAGACTTAGTGATTATGACTGATAAGCCGTAACCTGCGAAGCAAAGCGCGTTTCATGGTTGCTCATCGTGGGAGATGTGGGATGGCAGTCTGGTCTATGTCTGGTAAGATGAGAGCTCTGCTACTATTTTTGGGAGCCCAAACTATCCCAGGTTTCGAGGATGTTCCTAATAAATATTATGTTACGTTGTATTAAGGTGAACCCTGGATGTAAGTGCGTGGCATTTGCAGCTCAGCCACCCTGTCATGAGCACAGGGTAAGATGCCGGACACCCTGCGCACCTCATGGGATGATTCCCTCAGTTTGGGCACTATGTTAAACATGTTTGTTGACAGGGGTAACGGGGGGGATTACACAACCTGTTTGGGGGGTTGGTGTGGGTGGAGAGGGGAGTGTTGTGGGTCTGAGAGACAGGTTGGGACTTGTGCGATTTGACTGGGGGGTTGGGGTGGGAGGGGGCGCTGTGGGGAGTTTGTTTGGTCCTGTTATCTGCCATGTCTTATATCTGCATTCGTGAAAGTTGCTAGCCTGATGAATGTGCCTCATACAAGCCGCATTAATTGTCACATTACTCTTTCTAAGATGAAATGAGGAATTGTCTTCATACAGATACAGGTGGTACCAGTTATTGAAATGAAGCAGACTGTATATGAATATAGAGGTGAAACAAGGTACCTGTGAGAGTCAGTACCTGCCTGTCATGGAATATTGGATGTCTGAATGACCGCAGAAAAGTGCGATTAATACACTCCTACTTGATGCGCCGGGAGATAGATATATGCTTATTGCAGGAAACCCATTTGACAACTTCTAGCGTGCTAAGACACAATAGGTGGGGGGAGATTGTGGAGGCCATGTACTCGAATTACGCCAGAGGCATACCCATTCTGATACGTAGGGGGTTACAATGGAAAACACATACAACGATTTTGGATAGTGACAGGAGGTATGTCATGCTACAGGGCACGCTATGCAACACTCCAGTGGGAATAGTGAACACGTATGGCCTAATGTCGATAGACTGTCCTTTTTTCAACAGGTATGACACAAGATACAGTCGTTTGGGCCGATAGTGATATTGTGGGGGGGGACTTTAACGTGGCAGACACTGCTGATAGACAGGAAGCTGCCAGGGAGCATCATCCTAACGCTGCAGCGGTACTGAAGGATATTGTAGAGGAAGCCCAATTGGTGGACTCGTGGAGGGCCCTGCATCCGGCGGCCAGGGAGGGTACGTGTATAACGTCACACAGAAATGCCTGGTCCAGAATAGATTACTGGCTTTTGTCTAGGGACTTGCATTCCTGGGTAGAGGGAGCCCCACACCTCCCACGTACATTCTCAGATCATGCACCCACTCAAATCATAATACAAATTCCACCTTAATATGTACAGCCAATTAGTTGGAGGTTTCCATCGCGGGCGTTACTGGATCAGGTGTTTAGAGAGGAACTCCGTGAGAAATTAGTAAACTATTTTGAGATAAACGAAGGATCTGTGGATTCACCTGGGACACTTTGGGAGGCCTTTAAAGTTGTAGCCAGGGGACAATGTATGGCGCTGAAAACGGGAGTGCTTAGGGCCATAAGAAACACACTAGGCACATTAGAAAAGGAGATTGCGGATCTTGAAAAAGATATTAGAGAACGCCCTTCCCCTTGCACCCAGGCTGCAATCTGCGCAAAGCTGACAGCGTTTCTGGAGGAAGCCGAAAGGGAAGTGGCGTACCTACACAAATATGCACTGGCCAGACGCTATAAAGAGGGGGACAGGGCAGGGAAAAAGCTAGCTAATTTACTGCGCGCTCCACGTGGAGCGGACTATATAACTGAACTAGAGAGGGAGGATGGTACGGTGGGCAGGGCGCCGCAAGCGATACTTCGGACTATGACTGAGTTTTATGAGTCACTGTATACATCACACACAAACCCATCAATGTCAGACATCACAAAATATTTGGACACCATCGCATTAGCATGGTTTAATAACAGCGCTAGAGAGTACATGGATCTTCCCATCACGATAGAGGACGTGAAAAATGTAATTGCCGGGATGCCAGCTGACAAAGCCCCTGGGGCTGTTTTCTATAAAGAATATGTAGACATAGTGGCTACCCGCTTACATCAGGTGTATCTAGTGGCGATGGAAACGGGAATGCTCCCACCCACTCATAGTGCTCGATTCAAAGAATGAACTTAAGACTCAATCCTAAACTTGCTACTATTTTGGTATTCACAGAATGCACTTACTAATTTTGGCATTCACAGAATGAATTTACCAATTTTGGTATTCACAGAAGTTAGGATTTTATATTAAGTCTGTCTTAAGTCTGACTTAAGACAAAATTAAGACAGACTTAAGTTAGGATTTAGTCTGTCTTAAGTCTGACTTAAGACAAAATTAAGACAGACTTAAGTTAGGATTTTGTCTTAAGTCTGTCTTAAAACAAACTTAAGACAAAATCCTAACTTCTGTGAATACCAAAAGTAGTAAGTGCATTCTGTGAATACCAAAATAGTATTAAGTTTAAGATTGAGTCTTAAGTTCATTCTGTGAATTGGGCCCATAGAGAGGCCACGATTATTACTCTGTTGAAACCTGACAAAGACCCTACTAGACCGGAGTCATGTAGGCCCCTATCGCTGATTAACCTAGATGCAAAAATATACGTGAAACTACTAGCAGACAGGTTGCAACCCATGCTCCCGCAGATTGCGTTATCTGATCAGTCTGGGTTTGTACCAGGCAGATTCATATCCCACAATCTGAGAGTGCTTTTGGGACTATTACATTACCTAGCTCCACAGGTCCAGGCGGTGGCTGCACTCCTCGATGCCACAAAGGCGTTTGATTCTCTTGAGTGGAAGTTTCTTTTTTACCTGTTTACTAGAATGGGCTTTAGTCCTGTCTTTATAAAGCAAATACAAATTATATATACCAACCCAAAGGCAAGGGTAAAAGTCAATAGGCACATATCGGACACGTTTGTTATAAAGAGGGGGACCAGACAGGGCTGCCCTTTATCGCCGCTATTATTTACTGTCGCTACTGAGCCACTGGCAGCAAGACTAAGACAACACCACATGCAACGTAGCATTGGTTTCACTTCCAGACGTTTACTAATATCCATGTATGCGAACGATATTACAATCTACTTAACCAACCCCAAAGATAACTTTGACTTGGTAATGAGAGAGCTTATTAGATGTGGAGGGCTGACGGGCATACAGATAAATAGGTCAAAATCCGTACTGATGTCACTGACGGATGCCACTGACAGATGTGAGACGGAGTTCCCCATCCAGTGGGCGGACGGGGAGGTAAAGTATCTGGGTATTTGGATCAGCAGATCCATACAGGAAATATGGTTGTCAAATTATGGTAGAATAATAGATTGGGTTGAAGGGAAGGGGAAGGTAAAGAGGTGGAAAACCCTGCCCCTTTCCCTCACGGGGCGTATAGCCATCATTAAAATGGTCATCCTACTCAAGCTACTCTATCTTTTTCTTAATATTCCCATGCCCTTAACCACCCACTTTTTCAAACGTCTCTGGACTTGGATTCTTGAACTGATTTGGGCGGGAAGGCAACCAAGAGTATCCTGGAAACTATTGACTCTTCCCTTTGAACAGGGAAGATTAGCGGCCCCTGATTTCGAAATATATGCATACAGTGCACAGGCACAATACCTACACTACTAGCACCATCCAATCCCGTATCTTCCACATGTGGCTATTGAAATGGATATGACTGCGCCCACTCTGCTCAATACAATGGTATACCACCCATATAGACGTTCCCATTCAGACATAAACACTGTTGAAGCTACATGATGGGCATGGAGGAATATAGTAAAGCGGGCAGGCATTAAGGAGCTCTATGCGCCATCTACGCCGCTGGGGGGTAACCCGCTATTGGGGCCACTAAAGGACAAGGCTGTCGGTGAACGTGCTAAGAAGAGAGGCCTGATGGCCGCTAGTGATCTCTATCCAGATGATAAATTCCTGACCCTACAAAAATTATGTGAGCCGGATGTGCCCTCGGCGTCTGATATGCTATTATATTATCAGATGCGAGCCGCATGTAGAGCAAGATATTCGGAACGTCCGGATGTTCCGGCTTTATTACCGGTGCTGGAAAATGTCTTGTCTAATAGCTCACCCCGCAAATTGTTTACGCATATTTATAGCATTACGCAGGAGACATCACCTATACTGCTAAGTACATCTAGGGCAGATTGGGAAACAGAAGCTGCCATTACAATTACTGATAAGCAATGGTCATTCTGTTGTTCACAGCTGGCAAACCTATCACCGAATTACAGATTAAGGCTTATACACTTCAACTATTTACATAGAACGTATCGTACACCTACGCAGTTATATCGCATGGGTCTCCAACCAGATGCGAAGTGTTGGAGATGCGGGGAACAGGAGGCAACGTACTTCCACTTAACTTAGTATTTTAATACCATAGCACACTATTGGTCAGAAGTAATAAGACACATAGGATGCATTATAGATACAAATATGCAGGTTGACCCACTGGTGGCGCTTTTGGGTTTTGTTATGGAAGTGCCCAGAGACTTCCGTAAGTTAAGTACTATCCTGCTATTATTGGCTAAACGACAGATAGCGATGCATTGGAAGAAGTTGAAGCCTCCTTCTGTGGCAGGTTGGGTGCGTTCGGTAATTTATTGTAAGGATCAGCTGTCGAATTATTGGGACCTCTTGCCAAGTGGATCTAAGCCTGCTGATATATGGGAACCGTTCGAGGGGTGGTTGAACCAGGAGGGCTTAGATTTCTGTGCAAATAGTCAAGATACACAATAAGAAGTGGATATATGGCAGTCTCCATACCAAGTTAAGTAGTGGCTGATTAGCATATATGATCATTCCTCTTTATTGCACGTGTTGGAGTATTACATGTATGATACTGATAGCATCTGAAGTGGCAAAATTCAACTGGGCGAATTACACTGTAATGTAAGAATGCGTAGGGGGCGATATGGCAGGATGGAGTGGGGAGAATTAGGTCTTAAAGTTTTAAAGGTTACATGGAGAAATACGCTGTTTTTGTTGAATATGACCCACACAAGTTATAAATATCAGCATTGATAGTGCTGATACGCCGCCGGACCCCCGGGTTGTCGGCTCCAGGTCTGTGTCATCGAAATGTGACGTAAGTGTCTTGGATGCTGCCGGCCTCAGGGTTGTAGGCGCACAGTTGTGTTGCTTGTGGAATACGTAATAAAGATTTTAAAAAAAATATATATATATATATATATATATATACTAGCAGCACGTCCCGACGTTGTCCGGGTATGAATTGCTGCCGGCCAGTAGTATATTGTTTCGTAGGATTTCGTTTTGATAGCATTTCTCATCTGTGACAGGCCTGTGAGCCGCTCCGATTCACAGTGCACTGCTGATGCACTTAAGAGTGCGTGTTCAGTAGTGTGTGAACTCGATTTTCCCTACTTTATTTTCCTTGCAATATTATATAGCGCGAACTCGACAACATGGCATGAGCACAATTTACATTAAAGAAGAACACATTCATTTGTGGTAGGCACAGGGAGACAAAGCGATTTGCCTGGAATCACAGGATGTTGAGCTGATGCCATGATTCGAACGTAGCTCCCCATCTCTAAAGTTCTCAATTCTAGAACTGGTGGTGGGAGGTGTGTCTAAAAGTGTATGTCGGTGCTGAGCATCAATGAGAGAGACCTGTGCATTTTTCCAATCGGTGGTGAAAAAATATGAGTATGTTGCTGGAGATGTGGGCTGCCGTGCCACCAATGTACTTATGGGGGAGGGTAAACACCCATTATTCTGCAACTTTCTTTCCGCATACCATCACTCCGCATACTTTCATTACGAAAGTACCATGACTTCGCAATGCCATTATAACGCATGGCATTACATTTTATATGCGTTTACCACGCATACATTTACAACGAAATTCGTTGTAAATTCATGAATGATAAAAGGATGTTTTTAAAAAAAAATTGCATAAGGCAAGTATGGGTATAGGGGTATATGTTTTGGGGTACTGAGGTATATGTTTTGGGGGGTTTGGGTATTTTAAGGGTTTAGATATAGTTTTGAGTTATGGAGTACAGGAGTCTTTTTCGGGTTCAGGGCTAGATTTGGGTTTTGGGGTATAGGGGTATTTTTAGGGTTCAGGGGTAGGTTTGGGTGTTGGGGTACAGGGGTATTTCAAGGGTTCAGGGCTAGGTTTGGGTTTTGGGGTACAGGGGTATTTTTAGGGTTCAGGGCTAGGTTTGGGTTGTGGGATACAGGGGTATTTTAGGGTTCTGGGCTAGGTTTGGGTTTTGGGGTACAGGGGTATTTTTAGGGTTCAGGGGTAGGTTTGGGTTTTGGGGTACAGGGGTATTTTAAGGGATATGGGCTAGATTTGGGTTTTGGGGTACAGGGGTATTTTAGGGTTCAGGGGTAGGTTTGGGTTTTGGGGTACAGGTGTATTTTTAGGGTTCAGGGGTAGGTTTGGGTTTTGAGGTACAGGGGTATTTATAGGGTTCAGGGCTATGTTTGGGTTTCGGGGTACATGGGTATTTTTAGGGTTTAGGGATAGATTTGAGTTTTGGGGTACAGGGTATATTTACAGGGTTAAGATGGGTTAGTGTTTAAGGGTGTTGGGGCCTTTTATAGAGTAAGGGTGGGTTATGATTATGGGGTGCAGGGGTATTTAAAGTAGGGGTGGGTGGAATTGGCATGAACTTGGTACAATAAATCCGCAATATTTCGTTCCGTCAGATTTCCAATTATTAAAACAGAAAACTCATATATTCAAGGTAAAATAACAAGTATTTCTACATGCTAAAATGCATATAGTCATTTCACAAAAGTGAAATTAGCTTCCAGCAAGCAGTGAGAGAGGTGATGATTTTGAGATCAAGCCCCTGCAAAGCATTATGGGACGAGATTAGCAGTGGGAAGTGAATATCATATTATCCAAATAATTCTACAAAGAGCTGCAGTTCACCTCGTCCTCCCCGGTGAGGCAAATGCAATAGCATTTAAAATATTATACATCAAGCTGGAGTTCACCTCGTCGTCCCTAGATGTCCCTGATGAGGCAAATGCAATAGCATTTAAAATATTATACATCAAGCTGCAGTTCACCTCGCCGTCCCTAGATGTCCCTGATGAGGTAAATGCAATAGCATTTAAAATATTATACATCAAGCTGCAGTTCACCTCGTCGTCCCAAGATGTCCCTGATGAGTAAAATTAAAAAACATTGAAACCCATTCACGAATGCTAATAATGCTGCTAATCTTATCCCATAATGCTTTGCAGGGCCTTTTAGTTGTATTTTTGCCCATAACTGTGCTTGGGGTGGTTCTAAGAGAATGGGACCTCCACTGAATTACTATTTAAAGGGAGCAGGAATGTATAGAACCTGGGAAGAAAAAACAACACTCCTGACAGAATGCCCCCAGTGATTGACACGCCCCCAGCACACACCTACAGCACAATGCAGACACGCCCACAAGGGACTACTTTGCTGGCACGGTTCTTTTACCTTTTAAATGTATATGGTGGTCGTCTGCATAGCCTATGTCCTTCTGCTGCAACTGCCCTTTCCAACTCTGTATTGGATGTTGTGATTGGTGCTGTGGTTCCTGAGATTACCCGCCTCACAGGTTTGGGTTCTCTCTTTATTATATTAGTATAGATATATATATATATATATATATATATATATATACGCTTTGAGCTATTGCTGCAATTGTTTCATATATGATGCATGTTAAGCCATCAATCTAGTGGCTAGTTTCATGTAGGGCCTTACTGCACCCTTAGCATCTTCTTTTCCACATTTTGAAAATCAGCTGGAGTAGGTGTGCCAAGAACCACTTGTGTAGATCTTCTGCTACGTTGAGTATTCTTCAAGTCTTACCTGGTGTAGGAGATGTGGAAATCACTAATGCGCTTAAGCTCGCAGTGTGGTAGGGTAGTAGTAGTTGTAGTAATACCGGCAAAACTACCAATACTATGGCTTGCTTCTTGTGTTTTTTCAGGCTAATCACGTCTGACATCTCCACTTTCCCTGCTTGTATCCCCAGAGTGACTTTTCTAATCTCCAAGGGCCCGATTCACAGAATGAACTTAAGACTCAATCCTAAATTTACTACTATTTTGGTATTCACAGAATGCACATACTACTTTTGGCATTCACAGAATGAACTTACTACTTTTGGTATTCACAGAAGTTAGGATTTTGTCTCAAGTTAAGCGTATATATATATATATATATATATATTTTTATATATATATATATATATATATATATATATATATATATATATAATATATATATATATATATATATATATATATATATATGGAAACACCTCCTTCCGTGAAAAGAGAGAAGCCACTGCGGGGGACCAGGTTGGAGACAGCTTTATTTGAACGAACTCGGCAAATGCATTTCGGCAAGTTTTTGCCTTCTTCAGTGCCAGGTGAGTGATTACAAGGAGGCAAGTCCCTTCTCCCTTTCATAAGTCCTCCTTACCGCTGATTAGTTGCACCCTAGCACCGTAGTCTCAAGTGAGTGGGTGTGTCCTTGTTAGGTTGGCCCACTGTGTTGCAGCAGACCACAAGTCCCAGCATGCCCCTGGATGGCACTGGGCTGAGCTGGAAACAGGTGCACATCAGGCAAGGCATCCAGACATTAAGGAGATTTGGGATTACAGCCTCTGTCCCAAATAATGTTCAACAAATGCCTCCTTGGGTCCCCACACCGCATAAACCGTGCCACCAGGAATCCAATACACGAGGGTCCGTGTGACAGTGCACCAAGTCTCAGTGTGAGGAAAAGTTTCCTCAGCATCGCGTTTCTTTCTTCCTGGATGACAGGTGGGCTCCAGCCTTCCAATTACTCGGAAACAAACAAAGGAGCAGCTGCAGCCGCCCACGCCAGTGGAAATGGAGCCTCTTGAAAATGCGGGGGCTTCTAAAAACGCGGCACAGGCAACCACGTTGTAATAATAAAGAAACACCTCCTTCCGTGAAAAGAGAGAAGCCACTGCGGGGGACCAGGTTGGAGACAGCTTTATTTGAACGAACTCGGCAAATGCATTTCGGCAAGTTTTTGCCTTCTTCAGTGCCAGGTGAGTGATTACAAGGAGGCAAGTCCCTTCTCCCTTTCATAAGTCCTCCTTACCGCTGATTAGTTGCACCCTAGCACCGTAGTCTCAAGTGAGTGGGTGTGTCCTTGTTAGGTTGGCCCACTGTGTTGCAGCAGACCACAAGTCCCAGCATGCCCCTGGATGGCACTGGGCTGAGCTGGAAACAGGTGCACATCAGGCAAGGCATCCGGACATTAAGGAGATTTGGGATTACAGCCTCCGTCCCAAATAATGTTCAACAAATGCCTCCTTGGGTCCCCACACCGCATAAACCGTGCCACCAGGAATCCAATACAATATATTATTTTTTTTCTTAAACCTTTATTACGTATTCCACAAGCAACACAACTGTGGGCCTACAACCCTGAGGACGGCAGCATCCAAGACACTTACGTCACATTTCGATGACACAGACCTGTAGCCGGCAACCCGGGGGTCCGGCGGCGTATCAGCACTATCAATGCTGATATTTATAACTTGTGTGGGTCATATTCAACAAAAACAGCGTATTTCTCCATGTAACCTTTAAAACTTTAAGACATAGGGGCATATTATCAAGGGGGTTTATCTCCGCTTTTTTGGCTTTAAAAGCCAAGAAAGCGGAGATAAAATTATCTCCCTATTACCTAGCTGTCGCTAACACCAGTTAGCAACAGCTAGTAGGAGATAGCGACCATCTTGGGCCCCACTTTGCATGTCAGTGATATTTATAACTACTGACATGCATAGTGGGCGTGCCAAGATGTTAGCGACTGGAAACAGTCGCTAACATCGCTATCTCCTATTACCAACTTTTGGAGATATTCGAGCTAAGCGCGAATATCTCCAAAAGCTAACACCTGCCCTGAGCAGTTCTTAGCCATGTTATCCAAAGGGAGGTGGATAACATGGCTAAGAGCATTAGCTCGGTAATGCATGAATATCGCTGACTGTTCAGCGATATTCATGCATTGCGGCCGTTTTTTATCGCATTTGCGATAAACCTTGGTAATACCAAGATTTATCTGCGATAAAAATCGCAGATAAACCTTGTAAAATGAGCTTTAAACGTAATGCACTTGATCAGTACCAGAGACATAGGGGCATATTACCAAGCAATAGCGATAATTATCGCTATTGTTTAGTTAGAGACAAAATTTTACCGCTGAGCTGTGGCGATTTTTATCGCAGATAAACCTTGGTATTACCAAGGTTTATCGCAAATGCGATAAAAAACGCCGGCAATGCATGAATATCGCTGAAAGTCAGCGATATTCATGCATTACCGAGCTAATGCTCTTAGCCATGTTATCCACCTCCCATTGGATAACATGGCTAAGAACTGCTCAGGGCAGGTGTTAGCTTTTGGAGATCTTCGCGCTTAGCGCGAATATCTCCAAAAGTTGGTAAAACTCAACGTAGCAAAAGATCTACACAAGTGGTTATTGGCACACCTGCTCCAGCTGATTTTCAAAATGTGGAAAAGAAGATGCTAAGGGTGCAGTAAGGCCCTGCATGAAACTAGCCACTAGATTGATGGCTTAAAATGCATCATATAGGAAACAATTGCAGCAATAGCTCAAAGCGTGTATATATATATATATATATTCACTGAAAAAACCACAGGTTATAGACCATATATAGTTAGGAATTAGCATTTAGAAAACCTTATTTTACTCACACAAAACCATTGAAATTCCATATATAGTTAGTTGCACTAACTATATATCGTGCACCCGCAATCCACTGCTGATGATGTCACATATTACATCATTCATGACATGGTCAGTGACATCACTGATGACATCACTGATGACATCTCAAATGACATCACTGATGAGATCACTGATGACATCATCCAGTGACTGTGTGTTTCTATAAAGTTTAAATATGTCTTACATATTGAAGAATGAGTGGATGTGTAAGTGTCTGGACGAAGGATTTAGTAGGTGCATGACTGACTGTATGAGTGAGTGATTAAATGTGTCTCACTGACTGCATGGGTTAGTGACTAAACTGTCTTAATTTGTGCATCATTATGTCTGTTGTTCTGTAAACTGCTGCATGTGTTGATCAGTAGCTATATGAGTAACTATATGGGTTATTGATTGATTGCCCAAGTATTTGTATGGGAGACTGAGTGTGTGTGTGGCTAGCTGGGAGGTGTGTGACTCTGTGCAGATCAATCTGTACTTGTATCAATGATTGTATAAGAAGGTAAGTATGTGTTAGTATATGTTTGAAAATGTAAGGTGCTCTATGTTTAACTTTATAGACAAGAAAATGGAAGTGTCATTGATTCTTTACAGGACTGACTAGGTGTGTGAGTAACTCCATGGATGAGTGGCAGACTGTGAGTGTCTGTATAGGTGTATGAGTGCATATGATAGTGTTGTAAAGATGAGTGATTGTATGTATGAATGATTGTATGGGTGAATGAGTGAAGGTGTGTGTAGACGTAGCAATCAGTGAGTGCGTATGTAGTAACTAGTATTGGTGTGTCAATGGTTTCAAAAATTATACTCTCTTTTTAACACTGGGTGAAACAGAGGTTATATTAAAATGTGAGGAGATGCATTGTATTGTCACATGAATGATATCATCAGTGATGTGGTCATTGATGTCAAATGAGATGTCATCAGTGATGTCATCAGTGATGTCATTTGAGATGTCATCAGTGATGTCATCAGTGATGTCACTGACCATGTCATGAATGATGTAATATGTGACATCATCAGCAGTGGATTGCGGGTGCACGATATATAGTTAGTGCAACTAACTATATATGGAATTTCAATGGTTTTGTGTGAGTAAAATAAGGTTTTCTAAATGCTAATTCCTAACTATATATGGTCTATAACCTGTGTTTTTTTCAGTGAATTTTCAAGGTTTTGTAAATGCTAATTCCTAACTATATATGGTCTATAACCTATGGTTTTTTCTGTGAATTTCATTGGTTTTTTAACAGCTAATATCTGTAGCTGTAAAATGTATTCTTCTTTAAATCCAAAAATATATTTTATATGTTTATGAATAATTTTTTTTTTTTATATTTTTTTTTCTTCGTTCCCGCTTCGCGAATCGGGAAGCTTCCCGTTAGCTGACCTTGATGCCGCGAAATAGACCGCGAGCCGGTAAACGTTTCTTTACCGCAAGTGCCGCGTTAGAAAACAACACCGTGACGCCTCCCGTCCGCATGACGTTTCACGTTGTCGCGTGATACGTCATATGACGTGCTACGTTAGCGAACTGGTACGCGAAGCGAGTCGCAAAGCGCAGGTTTCTGGAAGCAAACCGGGAGGCCCTGCAAAGCGCTTAACGTAAACACAGCAAGTCATGTGACTTGGTAATAACACTTTTCATTGGTTCATTTCACTTTTGGTTTCCTAATGATGTAAGACTAGGTCATATAATCTAAAATGAACACTTTTGATTGGTTGAGAACTCTTGTTTTTCCCAAATGATGAAAATCCCTCCTTCTTTCCTCACTCTGACTTTCATCATTGTGAGAGAAAGACCCTTTGTGATCACTGAGCAATGGCTTCTTTAGTAGCTTCAGCTGGTGCTTCCCCACCACCTCCACCACATCCAAGGAAGAGTGGACCACCTGCTCAAGTTATAATTCAACAAGAAGAAGAAGAAGAGGAACAGGACGACGAGCACGAAGAGAGGCAGTTTTTGCCTGAGCAGCCCAGGACGTCTCACCGGAAAGAAAACTTCATTTGGCAATTTTTTTAAATTCCCAAAGGTCAGAAAAAAGTAAATGCAAGATACGTAACTTGCCTTATATGTCAAGATAGACTGTCCAGAGGAACCGAGAAAAAATACAGTTTCGGAAACTACACAATGCATCGCCATATGACTAGGTGGCATCCTAACAACTACAGTGCTGCACAGTTTCGGAACGACCTAGATAATCTCCCTATTATGGCCAGAAGATCTGTTGTACCGGAAGTAACGGGACCAGAGGGCAGGGAGATGGTGCCAAATATACAAATGAAATTTGGTGAAGTAAAACACACCTGCGTATTTTGCGATGGATTCATTTCCTACGGAGAAAAAAGCATCACTCTGATCAACAGAGCTATTGACTATCATATGCAAGTTTGTACGAAACGCCCAAAATAATAAATACTTCTTTTTTTGTTTTGTTGCTCCTGTTGAGCCCTTTACAATGAATCGTTTTCATTGCCCCCTCCAAGAAAAACCCCAAAAAATATAAAACTTCAGAAAAATTCAAAAAAAGTAAAAAAATGTTCCGAAAAATAATAAAAAAAATATAAAACAACAAAAACAATAAAAAAAAAAGTTCTTTTCAGAACTACCTCCCCGTTATTAAAAAATTGGTACAATATTTGGAACTGTGCCAACCTCTATTTCTCTTAGTTCGCTTCCCAGTTCGCTCGCCGGTACGCGAACTAGAAGCGAACCAAAAACAGTAAGTATAAGGGAAGGAAACAGACACTTATGTTAAAAGAAAGACAGCTATAGGGGAGTAAACTAGAGATACTATTACCCGTAATCCACTGCTGATGATGTCACATATTACATCATTCATGACATGCTCAGTGACATCATCAGCAGAGGATTGCGGGTTTTTTGGCAACGTGCCTTATCCACGGTTTAATAACGCTGCCTTTTGCTTTATATAAGTTTTCAAATTGTATGAAATATATACCAATAGGTCGTTATGAACCTTTAGGTAGTGCTTTTCTTCATGAGGTCTGGTCGCTTCCATACACATACAGATGTTTCAAAGATGATCAAGAAGTTTATCTGAATGGAGAGGAATGCACTGAGACGCCAGATCATTCACTAATGTGTAGGCACATACAGTTACACGGTTCATGCAACAAACACCGACCAAATATGGCTTGCGTGTTGCAAGGCACGCCAGTTCCTGCTATCATCCCCACGTTCAAGTTGTTGGAAAATGGTAGTTATTTGATGCTCAATAATGAAGATTGTTCTGAGTTAATTGAAAAGGGTCTGCACCTCTGTACGGGTGTTCGCTATGTGAAGCACGAAAGTTTCACGGGCCGAACTCAAGGCCACCTCTCTCTGAGACAAAAGAGCTCTTATTCTTGCCATGCCGTTGAAATCTGTCCCAAGGTTGGTATTTGTGGCCAGATTGAAAACTCCCTATGTTCATGTGTGGGAGGAAATAGAACATTTCTGCAGCAAATAACCCGTTCACTTACTGTTACGATAAAAGGAATACTTTTAATTCAGATTTGCCTTTCAATTTCAGCAAGATGGTTCCGACTATCTTTAACGCATCCTCCACAAAGACCCTGGCGCACTTTTTTAAAGTTGTTACCAGTGGTCTCGTGACTTCATTTGAGAAAATCTTTGGAGTCATCCCTGCTTCCTTTCATTCCATTTTCTCCACTCCGGTTCGTGGATTGGCATTTTTACTTGCATTACCAGCGGACGCTCTTGTGCTTTTTTACATTTTTAAATATGGATGTCCCTCCTATGCAACCTCCCACCCTGCAGCTGCTGACACTGTTCCGCAATCGCATGCTAGAATATTATGGCACAATGCCGTTGGCGATATTAAGCACGGCATATGGATTATCTTTTCGATTCTCCTACTTCACCTGTGTCCAGCCTGTATTTCACTGCCTGACCTGTGATTTCGATTGGGCCATTGATTTGTGTCTCTGCAGACCGGTTTCTCCTGACGTCGACTTTAATCAGCTGATGACTCCTATCATTACTCACGAGTTGGTTTGTCCTGGCGAAAGGATTATGGCTGTGGCATTGATGCATGGACTACTTGGTCCCTGGAATTTACTGGCGGCAGCACAGTCTTTCTTGGAACAGAGCTTTCTTGAAAACCCACCGAGCTGTCCTCTGATGGTGATAGAGGATCCGGTGCTGGGAGAGCACGTATGTTCTTTTCCGCTTTTAAATTGGATGGCTGAACTGTTTTCGGATGAAGACGGTGACTTCCTATTGGAGGCTGTTGCAGCTTATTTTGCATACACAGTTATGTCATAGACCTTTTTCATGTTTGATATGCTGAGTACTAGCATTTCATTGACAATTCATTGACTTATTTGTCAAGTTTTTATTATTTACCTTGCCTATTGGCTTAAGACTCGATAAAGTAATTGGCTGTTTTATTTTTCTTTAGCATTAAATTTTCCTAGTTTTTAATGCTTTACCTTGCGGACCGTCCACATATAAACTTGCAATCTGCTCTCATGAGATGGCACTTCTATTATCTTATTCAGTTCGTTTCCGGATCATGGGGAGGTGTCATCTAGGTCCTGGATATCTTTACACCGTGTTAAGTTAGCATGGGCTCATTACCGGTTTAAACGCCATTTTTCCTTTTTTGCAACTTCTGCACACAACACTTAGTTGTTGCTTTAGCTTTCCACCTAGTAGTTCATCGTGGTTTACATGAGAATAATATGTTATTGCTCTACTATCTGCTTTGCTTGTTAAACTATATCTGTACAGCGAGTGCTAAAGTTTCAAGAACAACACGATACAGAATTGTTATGAGGTCTGATCTCCACGACTTCATACTCATAACATAAGTGCAACTTCTGCCAATTCTGGGCATGAGGCGAGTTTTATATTGCTTTGCCGAACACACATACACAACAGTTGATGCGGTTCACATGAAGAGAGAGCTGGTGTATGCTGATGTGATTCCTTCAAATCTAAGACACTAAAGTATGGGCACGCCCTAAACCAACACAAAGAGACCTTCTTAGCAAATAATATAATATGTGTATTAGGGAGGGTGAGATATAAGCAGCCGCGGGCCGTGGAGGGAGTTACGGTGGGGCAGGGAGGCGGGGAGGGGGAGAAGCAGGGTGGAGCCCTCTCTACCTTGCCCCTCCCCCTCCCCGCCTCCCTGCCCCACCGTAACTCCCTCCACGGCCCGCGGCTGCTTATAAGTGTTGCTAACTCTTATTCATTTACTGCATGTTAACATACTGTCACCATTCGCTTTTTATGTACTAGTAACTATGCTGGTAATTTTGCTACTGATAATATGTGTACTTCTATTATCTAAGATACTACGCCTGAGAAGACGGCATTAGTAAATAAACATTTCAAATACACATGTGTTCTTCTTAACTCCATGTTCTGGTTTCTAAGAAATATATAACGACCGACTGTTCATGAGTTCCACGTATCCTGAGGTACTATAAGTTCATATTCTGGATTGTCTAAACATTGAGAGTTTGTTATATCCAATGTGACACTGTACCTAGCTTGCTAAGGAGTTTTTGATTACTAACGTGAGTTTTGGGACACCCTAATTCGCCGAGGTTCCAATCCTCTGTCCACAGTTCTGTGTGAGAACAGAAACCCTGCGACAGGGGCACCCCCGACCCTTGCTGGAGCTTCATCACACTTGCGATACAACTCCAGCAATGCGCCACCTTTACGGCACAGATACATCACGCATCTGTGCTGTTTTTGCCCCATGATGCGCCGCATTGTAAATGCAGCACACCATAGGTGACGGAACAGCGGCACAGAATGACTAACACATCCCTGGTGATGCGCCAGTCATCATAAATGTATCCCTATGCTTCTTATCTTGTTAGAGATGAACCGCCATATGTATCATCAAAGTTTTTTGCATTTCCTAAATAGCGAACTTTAAGGAATAAATAGCGATTCTTTACCATTCCTAGTTTGCGATTAGCTATTTGCTAATTACAAATTACCCATTCATTTCCTTCATTTCCATAGGGCGGTTGGACTCACTTTTAGCTCGAACGGCTGAATGGATTTCCACGAAACTTGGCAAAATTGTAGGGACTGGTAGCCCGATGTGCCTTTGCTATGTCTCAAGATATATGCTCCAGTGGTTTTTACGAAAATTAACTTTGAAAAATATATATTGGGCTACATTGGCCTATATATATGTTGGAGCCCAAATGTAGCCCAATGTAGCCCAATGAAGCCCAATGTAGCCCAATGTAGCCCAAAGATGGCCGCCAGACACACAAAAAAACAAATGTAGCCCAAATATCAGCCAGATGTAGCCCAACTATAGCCCAGTGACAGAATGACCAATCAGCTTCGCAAACCTCCGTTACGCGAAGCGGAGCGCTGTTACAGATATATATCTTTTTTTGAACGTTAATTTCTCAAAATCCACTGGAGCACATATATTGAGACCTAGCAAAGGCACATCGGGCTACCAGTCCCTAATATTTTGCCAAGTTTCGTGCAAATCCATTCAGCCGTTCGATTATTATTATTTTTTTTTTTTTTTGCCCCGCGGGGCCCTTTTAAAACCTCCACATCAAACCTAGGGGGTCAGCGAGGATCTACTATGCCCCCTTATAGTTATTTCCCACTTTGTTTTGACCTCCTCTTGTCTCTCGATCCTACCGAGAGACAAGATGGCGGCCGCTACGGACTTTTTGGAATGTTGACAGACGCCGGAGAACCAATCAGCTTCGCTTCACAAAGCTCCGTTGCGCGTAAAGTACGCGAACCGGAGCGCTGCCTGGTCCGCTGTTACAGATATATATCTTTTTTTAAACGTTAATTTCTCAAAATCCACTGGAGCACATATATTGAGACCTACAAAAGGCACATCGGGCTACCAGTCCCTACAATTTTGCCAAGTTTCGTGCAAATCCATTCAGCCGTTCGGGCTAAAAGTGAGGCCAACCGCCCTATGGAAAACTCAATGTTAAAAACACGTTTTGGGACCCCCCTTTTTTCTCGGCCCCCCCTTGACGAACCCCCCCCAAATTTTCAAGGGCTGCTCAGAAACAAAATGTGCCATTTTCCTGAAAATTTCAGCCAATTCCGTCCACAAACGCCAAAGTTATTAGACATAGAATTTTCAAAGAACCCATAGAGAAAAAATCCTAACTATATATACCTACTGGCGACCGCCAGTAGGTAATATATATATATATATATATATATATATATATATATATATATATATATATATATATATATATATATATATATATATTATTTATTTTTAAACCTTTATTACGTATTCCACAAGCAACACAACTGTGCGCCTACAACCCTCAAACAAAGCTTTCAAAGGAGCGGATTTGGG
The DNA here is from genome assembly GCF_964261635.1 of Lissotriton helveticus. Classification (NCBI taxonomy): domain Eukaryota; kingdom Metazoa; phylum Chordata; class Amphibia; order Caudata; family Salamandridae; genus Lissotriton; species Lissotriton helveticus. The sequence goes on along the minus strand of NC_136057.1, from coordinate 186,058,213 downwards.
GAAACCTGTTGTCGGACAGAAGTCCAATGAACAAAAAACATTATCGGCATTGAAGCAACACCGTGCCCACTGGAGGGTAGAAAAATATTTAAAAGACCCGGGGAGCCGCTTGCACTACATGTACCATAAGGCTTACAACAGGAAGTGACCTGTCAAATACAACCACTGGAGGTTTTAAAAACATTGAAATTACGAGGTACTTGCAGTAAAAAGCTGGCGTTCCCGGAAAAGCGGTGTTCTACAATTGAGGAAGTTCTAGGAAGAACGAAACGCGTCTTGTAACAATGCTGCGCTGAAGAATGCATTTGAAAACAAAATAAAAGTAATTGACAAATCTGGTTGTCGTGTGCAGCTCCACCTCTCCCTGTGGGGAAACAGTGAAAATTAATTACCGGCTTGGTTCCGCCGTAGGAGCTGCGCTGCCATCTAGAGCGCCATACATCCTCCAAATTGAACCTCCCTTGTTGCTCCGGTAAAACGGCCTAGGAGGCTGTGGTTCTCCCGGGTACTACACCCGGTTTTGGACTCAAACACAGCTTTCAAAGGAGCGGATTTGGGGAAACCTGTTGTCGGACAGAAGTCCAATGAACAAAAAACATTATCGGCATTGAAGCAACACCGTGCCCACTGGAGGGTAGAAAAATATTTAAAAGACCCGGGGAGCCGCTTGCACTACATGTACCATAAGGCTTACAACAGGAAGTGACCTGTCAAATACAACCACTGGAGGTTTTAAAAACATTGAAATTACGAGGTACTTGCAGTAAAAAGCTGGCGTTCCCGGAAAAGCGGTGTTCTACAATTGAGGAAGTTCTAGGAAGAACGAAACGCGTCTTGTAACAATGCTGCGCTGAAGAATGCATTTGAAAACAAAATAAAAGAAATTGACAAATCTGGTTGTCGTGTGCAGCTCCACCTCTCCCTGTGGGGAAACAGTGAAAATTAATTACCGGCTTGGTTCCGCCGTAGGAGCTGCGCTGCCATCTAGAGCGCCATACATCCTCCAAATTGAACCTCCCTTGTTGCTCCGGTAAAACGGCCTAGGAGGCTGTGGTGCTCCCGGGTACTACACCCGGTTTTGGACTCAAACAAAGCTTTCAAAGGAGCGGATTTGGGGAAACCTGTTGTCGGACAGAAGTCCAATGAACAAAAAACATTATCGGCATTGAAGCAACACCGTGCCCACTGGAGGGTAGAAAAATATTTAAAAGACCCGGGGAGCCGCTTGCACTACATGTACCATAAGGCTTACAACAGGAAGTGACCTGTCAAATACAACCACTGGAGGTTTTAAAAACATTGAAATTACGAGGTACTTGCAGTAAAAAGCTGGCGTTCCCGGAAAAGCGGTGTTCTACAATTGAGGAAGTTCTAGGAAGAACGAAACGCGTCTTGTAACAATGCTGCGCTGAAGAATGCATTTGAAAACAAAATAAAAGAAATTGACAAATCTGGTTGTCGTGTGCAGCTCCACCTCTCCCTGTGGGGAAACAGTGAAAATTAATTACCGGCTTGGTTCCGCCGTAGGAGCTGCGCTGCCATCTAGAGCGCCATACATCCTCCAAATTGAACCTCCCTTGTTGCTCCGGTAAAACGGCCTAGGAGGCTGTGGTGCTCCCGGGTACTACACCCGGTTTTGGACTCTAACAAAGCTTTCAAAGGAGCGGATTTGGGGAAACCTGTTGTCGGACAGAAGTCCAATGAACAAAAAACATTATCGGCATTGAAGCAACACCGTGCCCACTGGAGGGTAGAAAAATATTTAAAAGACCCGGGGAGCCGCTTGCACTACATGTACCATAAGGCTTACAACAGGAAGTGACCTGTCAAATACAACCACTGGAGGTTTTAAAAACATTGAAATTACGAGGTACTTGCAGTAAAAAGCTGGCGTTCCCGGAAAAGCGGTGTTCTACAATTGAGGAAGTTCTAGGAAGAACGAAACGCGTCTTGTAACAATGCTGCGCTGAAGAATGCATTTGAAAACAAAATAAAAGAAATTGACAAATCTGGTTGTCGTGTGCAGCTCCACCTCTCCCTGTGGGGAAACAGTGAAAATTAATTACCGGCTTGGTTCCGCCGTAGGAGCTGCGCTGCCATCTAGAGCGCCATACATCCTCCAAATTGAACCTCCCTTGTTGCTCCGGTAAAACGGCCTAGGAGGCTGTGGTGCTCCCGGGTACTACACCCGGTTTTGGACTCAAACAAAGCTTTCAAAGGAGCGGATTTGGGGAAACCTGTTGTCGGACAGAAGTCCAATGAACAAAAAACATTATCGGCATTGAAGCAACACCGTGCCCACTGGAGGGTAGAAAAATATTTAAAAGACCCGGGGAGCCGCTTGCACTACATGTACCATAAGGCTTACAACAGGAAGTGACCTGTCAAATACAACCACTGGAGGTTTTAAAAACATTGAAATTACGAGGTACTTGCAGTAAAAAGCTGGCGTTCCCGGAAAAGCGGTGTTCTACAATTGAGGAAGTTCTAGGAAGAACGAAACGCGTCTTGTAACAATGCTGCGCTGAAGAATGCATTTGAAAACAAAATAAAAGAAATTGACAAATCTGGTTGTCGTGTGCAGCTCCACCTCTCCCTGTGGGGAAACAGTGAAAAAAAAAAAAAATATATATATATATATATATATATATATATCAATGCTCGAAGGTGTCCACCTTTGAGTAGCACGCGAACAGCAGCTTGGTTTATGTATAGGTGAGGACGGGGATCCACTCGTAGACGCCGCTCCGTACGGGATCTGCCCGACGCGTTTCGAAGCTCCATATGCTTCTCTTCAGGGGCTTTAACGGAAGCGGTGTGCGCAACCGCCAACCCACTTCCCCATTTTATATATAACACACCCATCGATGGGAGGCTCAAATGAGACTGTGCATTCTGGGAAGTGTGGTCCGGGAAGCACACAATCAAGTCCTGTATGGACTCCACAAGTGGGCCCGTCCTCGATTCCAAGTACGACTGCTGCTTCACTTTCGTGACCCCCAGGGTACCGGGGTGGTGCATACTCCGCGGCTGGACGGCCGCGTATAAATCAATGCTCGAAGGTGTCCACCTTTGAGTAGCACGCGAACAGCAGCTTGGTTTATGTATAGGTGAGGACGGGGATCCACTCGTAGACGCCGCTCCGTACGGGATCTGCCCGACGCGTTTCGAAGCTCCATATGCTTCTCTTCAGGGGCTTTAACGGAAGCGGTGTGCGCAACCGCCAACCCACTTCCCCATTTTATATATAACACACCCATCGATGGGAGGCTCAAATGAGACTGTGCATTCTGGGAAGTGTGGTCCGGGAAGCACACAATCAAGTCCTGTATGGACTCCACAAGTGGGCCCGTCCTCGATTCCAAGTACGACTGCTGCTTCACTTTCGTGACCCCCAGGGTACCGGGGTGGTGCATACTCCGCGGCTGGACGGCCGCGTATAAATCAATGCTCGAAGGTGTCCACCTTTGAGTAGCACGCGAACAGCAGCTTGGTTTATGTATAGGTGAGGACGGGGATCCACTCGTAGACGCCGCTCCGTACGGGATCTGCCCGACGCGTTTCGAAGCTCCATATGCTTCTCTTCAGGGGCTTTAACGGAAGCGGTGTGCGCAACCGCCAACCCACTTCCCCATTTTATATATAACACACCCATCGATGGGAGGCTCAAATGAGACTGTGCATTCTGGGAAGTGTGGTCCGGGAAGCACACAATCAAGTCCTGTATGGACTCCACAAGTGGGCCCGTCCTCGATTCCAAGTACGACTGCTGCTTCACTTTCGTGACCCCCAGGGTACCGGGGTGGTGCATACTCCGCGGCTGGACGGCCGCGTATAAATCAATGCTCGAAGGTGTCCACCTTTGAGTAGCACGCGAACAGCAGCTTGGTTTATGTATAGGTGAGGACGGGGATCCACTCGTAGACGCCGCTCCGTACGGGATCTGCCCGACGCGTTTCGAAGCTCCATATGCTTCTCTTCAGGGGCTTTAACGGAAGCGGTGTGCGCAACCGCCAACCCACTTCCCCATTTTATATATAACACACCCATCGATGGGAGGCTCAAATGAGACTGTGCATTCTGGGAAGTGTGGTCCGGGAAGCACACAATCAAGTCCTGTATGGACTCCACAAGTGGTAATATATATATATATATATATATATATATATATATATATATATATATATATTACCTACTGGCGGTCGCCAGTAGGTATATAGGGCCCGATTCACAGAACTAACTTAAGACAAAATCCTAAACTTACTACTTTTGGTATTCACAGAAGTTAGGATTTTGTCTTAAGTTTGTCTTAAGACAGACTTAAGACAGACTTAAGACAAAATCCTAACTTAAGTCTGTCTTAAGTCTGTCTTAAGTCTGTCTTAAGACAAACTTAAGACAAAATCCTAACTTCTGTGAATACCAAAAGTAGTAAGTTTAGGATTTTGTCTTAAGTTAGTTCTGTGAATCGGGCCCATATAGTTAGGATTTTTTCTCTATGGGTTTTTTGAAAATTCTATGTCTAATAACTTTGGCGTTTGTGGACGGAATTGGCTGAAATTTTCAGGAAAATGGCACATTTTGTTTCTGAGCAGCCCTTGAAAATTTGGGGGGGGTTCGTCAAGGGGGGGCCGAGAAAAAAGGGGGGTCCCAAAACGTGTTTTTAACATTGAGTTTTCCATAGGGCGGTTGGCCTCACTTTTAGCCCGAACGGCTGAATGGATTTGCACGAAACTTGGCAAAATTGTAGGGACTGGTAGCCCGATGTGCCTTTTGTAGGTCTCAATATATGTGCTCCAGTGGATTTTGAGAAATTAACGTTTAAAAAAAGATATATATCTGTAACAGCGGACCTGGCAGCGTCCCAGGACGCGTACTTTACGCGCAACGGAGCTTTGTGAAGCGAAGCTGATTGGTTCTCCGGCGTCTGTCAACATTCCAAAAAGTCCGTAGCGGCCGCCATCTTGTCTCTCGGTAGGATCGAGAGACAAGAGGAGGTCAAAACAAAGGGGGAAATAACTATAAGGGGGCATAGTAGATCCTCGCTGACCCCCTAGGTTTGATGTGGAGGTTTTAAAAGGGCCCCGCGGGGCAAAAAAAAAACCAAAATAATAATAATCGAACGGCTGAATGGATTTGCACGAAACTTGGCAAAATATTAGGGACTGGTAGCCCGATGTGCCTTTGCTAGGTCTCAATATATGTGCTCCAGTGGATTTTGAGAAATTAACGTTCAAAAAAAGATATATATCTGTAACAGCGCTCCGCTTCGCGTACTTTTCGCGTTACGGAGCTTTGCGAAGCTGATTGGTTCTCCGGCGTCTGTCAACATTCCAAACAGTCCGTAGCGGCCGCCATCTTGTCCCTCGGTAGGATTGAGAGACAAGAGGAGGCCAAAGCGAAGGGGGAAATGACCATAAGGGGGCATAGTAGATCCTTCCTGACCTCTTAGGTTTGATGTACCATTTTGCCAAGTTTGGTGTAATTCCGTTCAGCCATTCAGGCTGTAGACGTATGTAAATGTCCTATGGAAAATTGCATGGGGAAAACACATTTGAAAGTGTTGAAATTTAGAACCAATTAAAATGTTACTTTGGTTTTGTATTTGTGTGTGATGAAAGTTAATTGGTTATGTATATATGTCAAATGAGAGGAAACCACAGCCATTTTGTGATACTACTGTCTGAGGTACATTTGTGAGGAATTTTTGGTGGTGAATTTCTGGTGTTTGATTTACACAGTACTAACACTTCTACTACTTTTAAAAAGGTGAGTTGTTAATTTGTAAGGGGAACTATGTTGTACACTTGAAGATAATTTGAAAAATGTTTTCTGTTATTTATTTGCAGTCCTTCTGTTATACTAAATACTTGATAAAGTTAGTTTTATATTATGTATTACTAAAAACGATAAATGAAAGTGATTATTTTTTTCTGCAATTTACAACAAGCAATTTCAAAATAAAATGGCTCACAATGAAGAGACCGTGGCAATTTCTTTTGAATTGTCCAACACATTGATTGAAATTGAGAGCACCAATAATGAAATATTGTCACAAGGAGGACATGACTTGTATGATTCCATTAGATTGATTGAAATGGACAGCACCAAGAATGAAATATTGTCACAAGGAGATGACTTGAATGATTCCACTACATTGATTGAAATTGAGAGCACCAATAATGAAATATTGTCACAAGGAGATGACTTGAATGATTCCACTACATTGATTGAAATTGACAGCACCAATAATGAAATATTGTCACAAGGAGGAGATGACTTGAATGATTTTTTTGATCAATCTCTTGATGGCGAATTTATCGAGTGTTTGGAGACCGTAGAGTTACAAGAATCATCATTGGAGACTTTTAATGAGGACATTGCTGATGAGGACATGTTACTAGTTCTTTCAAATTTAGAAAATTCTGAAGAATAAATTTATATTTAGAAATCAAAAATTGTTTGAGACATTATTCATTTTTATTTTTAATTTATGAGGTTGTAGCGAAGTGATTGTAGTATAAAATGAGACTTATAGTATAGAGTGCAACATTTTTATGTTACATGGTAAGTTTACTCATATTTACTTCCCTTCTGCCACTATATTATCTCCAATGTGTTTTGACATGTCTTCTTCATCTCCGGCCTCCTTTCTCTCACTGTGTGTCTCCGATGCATCTTATCGCTGCTATTTTGTGTAATTACAGAAGAGAGTAAAATAAAATAGTTCGGAACGTGAAAAGGGGGCAAAGTAGAGTACTCCTCACCCCCTAGGCCTTTTTAGGCGGTCCCAAAAGGATCAGTTTCTGCTTTCCTGAGAGATTATGGTATGAGTTCCATATACCACAATAACTTGCATTACAACATGCAAGATATCTATCTCCTATTACCAACTTTTGGAGATATTCGCGCTAAGCGCGAATATCTCCAAAAAGTAACACCTGCCCTGAGCAGTTCTTAGCCATGTTATCCAATGGGAGGTGGATAACATGGCTAAGAGCATTAGCTCGGTAATGCATGAATATCGCTGAGTTTTTAGCGATATTCATGCATTGCGGCCGTTTATTATCGCATTTGCGATAAACCTTGATAATAGTAAGGTTTATCTTCGATAATTTCTGACGATGCTTAGTGGTAAAAAATTGGTTGGTAAGCATCGTTAGCGATAAATATCGCTTAACTTTGGTAATATGCCCCAACGTCTGTTAACGTTCGATTCGAAGGAAATGAGGAAGTGTTGAAAAACATTGTCTGCGCCATCTTGCCTTTTTTGAAATGCCACACTTTTGTCGTGCACGGCAGCCATTTTAGATGTCTTGACCAGACCCACTCTCTGCACGCTGTCGATTCGTAGCATGGCTCCTCACCCACGCAAGCATCTTCCCTAGGCACTGGTCACCACCGCTCTCTGTCTTATGCATGGGCAATAAACCTCCCCCCATCTGCGCTGCTCTTCCCTGAGAATCACACTCTGTGCCCGCCCGACACCTCCCTTTCGCCCTATTCACTACCGCACCCTCTGACACTCCTCTTTCTCTGTGTCCGATTGTCCAGGCTATCAGCTAGCCCTGCAGATGTAGTTTATGGCCCCAGCTGTAAAGAATCACCCCTCTTCAAAGGAGTTATAGTAGATCAAGGCCCACACCCGATGAGATCCGTCACACCACACGTGTTCCTACTATCTGAAAACCATCCTGTATTGTGATTGGGGAGGGGACCGAGCCTGAAGCGGAAGATTCCAGGAATGACTCTTTGTACATCAAAGTTTTTACAATTATGTGTCACATTAAAAATATATAGCACTCCAACAAAGTAGTAGGAATATAAAACTTTAATAACATATAAATATATACAACAAAACAAAAACAGTAAAAACATTTAAACAACGAAGAGACCGTGGCAATTTCTTTTTAATTATCCAATAGATTTATTGAAATTGACAGCACCAATAATGAAATATTCTTGTCAGTAGCGGTCTGTTGTGCGAATAGTTCCAAGGCAGCAGAACGCGCTGAAATCTAGATGGCACGAAAGTGATGTCTAGTAAGTTGCCGCCCAGCAAAAAACGGCGTGGGGCGCCGCGGGGGTGAGTGAGTCCAGTAGGCACCACAGCTATTCTTACCGGCATTGCAGAATTACTGCTGGGGACAATGCCTGTGCTGTAGCAGGGTGACAGCAGAAACAAAAAGGATTCTGTTGAAGATGTTGTTGGTTTTCAATTTGAAAACAGTTCTGGTGTCAACTGCTATGCTAATGTAGTGGTTAATGTTTTGTTTTCTCTAGAAAATGTAAAAGAGGGGGAGGCAGTCCAAAGTTCCGTTAAAAGGGCAAAGGAAAGGATCGGTGGTTTGAACTATCAGTCAAAAAGGGGAGGGGGTGCAATAATTTTTCCTACCGGGTCACACTGTGCTTTCACCGGAAGTGAGGTCTGCAGGATTCTAGTAATTCAAAGTGAGGCTGGCGCCAGCATGGGAGCGCCGACGTCCCGCGGATACAGTTTCGTCACTCCACGGGCGATCATGGCAGTCATTCCCCATCGGGGGTCGGAGACTCCCGCGGCTCCTCTAGAATCTTCAAGGTCGTGGAGGACTACGGTGGTGGAGTCAACCAGTGACCGGGCCATTTCTTTATGCTGGGCCCGCTCTTGCCAGGTCGACCGCCATTTTGAGAGTTCGGCAGCTACCGGCGATCGCGGGGTCACATGAGCGGACGGGCTCCACCCTGCCGGGCGAGACGTTGCAGCATGGCCAAAGTGGAAGAACCGTTTTCCGGGCGCCTGGAGCGCTGAGGGTGCAGCTGGGAAGTCTCCACCTGGGGAGGCGGGAGAGGCCTGTTCGCACCGTCTCTCCCTCCCAGTGCACCCCACGGCGTCTCGCTTGAGATTTGTTATGGCCGGACCAGGCGATGAGGACGAGGGGGGGGTCGGAGGCATGTGCAAGACATCCCCCCCAGTGTTGTCTCAGCCATTATAAAAGAAAGAAGTGTCCCGTCCGTCTTCGGGCCGGGCTTCCGGTGGATGTCGGCCGGACGCCCCTGGCTCTGGCCCCATGAACGGGTTTCTTGGTTTATCGGCTGCAGCCGGATCCCGTCGGCCTCGGCCCCCCGACCGTTGGTGGTCGGACCGGAAGAGCATGTGGCGGGACTACCTGCAACTCTCAAGGGCCACCGCGGCCGGACTGGGAGAGAGAGGGGAGGGTCGAGGAGACATTCCCCCCCCCTGCAACTGTTCAGCGTTGTAAAGGCAATCCCCTGGCCGGGTCCCGCTGGCCTCGGCCTCTCCTTCGGCTACACCCTACGTTAGGATCTCCTGGCCGAGGCGTGGCAGCAGGACCTGCCTTATATGGGCTGCTCCCGGCTGGGCGTAGCCGGAACCCTGCCCCACCTTGGAAGTTTCCAGAGTGGGGGTGGATGTTCTACTGACTTGCATTTTCCCTAGTCTATCGATTTTTTTGGCGTGGCAGGCGGTGGGACAGCGAGGGGTGATTTGGTTTCTCTTACTGTTTTTCTGGTCTCTCACCACTGGCATATTTTAACGTTTTCTTGTTTCTAGGACATTAATAGGTTTTATCATTACGTTATGTTATCGTTTCTTTGTTCGTTGTTTAATGAAAGTTCATGTTCATCAGTGGCCTACTGATTTTCGTTTTCCTATTTTTTTCTTTCCAGGTTGTTTCATGGTAAAGTTTCTGTTAACAGGATACAGTGATCACTTCGTTATTATTGCATATGTCCTTTTCACTAGGGGTGCTCTCTGGTCGGGCCAGATGACATATCTCTAGTAAATGGTCCGGGTGAAAAAGGTGCATCAATCAGTGGGGAGTAGATAGGCATGACAGATTACAACGGGGGAGAACGGTCCGCATTACGTACCCTTTCACTACTTGCAAAGATTTTCCTACGTTTATTTGCAAACAGGGAATACCTCCAAAAAGAACTAATTCCCAAACAGTCAATGTTCGGACAATCAATCAATCAATGAGGAATGAAATAGGTACGACGTGTTAAAGGCTTGCGTTACCTACCCTTCACTATCTGCAAAGGGAGAGAGAATATTCCTATTCTACCTCGTTTGCAGGTAGAGAAGATCTTTAAGAGAATTAACTTCGAACAATTCAATGCTCGATTGAAACAATCAACAAGGGGTACTGTGAACACAAATGAACGCCGCTTATATACATACGCATTGCTATTTTCAACAGGTTGTTCCTAATGTTTCTATTTTAGCGAGGTCAAAAAGAGATCCCATTAGTGGCCTACTGATTTTGCTCGATTCCTTTTGTTTTTTTACACGATTTTTCGCTATCTGCAAAGACTAAACAGAGTATTGCGACTCTGTGCTTGTTTGTAAATAGAGAATGAACCAAAGAGAACAATCAATCAAATGGAGAGAGAAGCAGGCACGACGGATTACAAAGGGGGCAAAGGGCTGCGTTAACTACCCTTCACTATCTGCAAAGAGAGAGTACTCCTAATAGAAATGAGGGGTGGGGGGCAGCATTCAAAGCAGATCAGTGTGCATAAACACGAAAATGTTTTTACTTACCACGTACTTGACATTCGACAGCTTATGATATTTGCTATTAAAAAACCATTGAAATTCACTGAAAAAACCATAGGTTATAGACCATATATAGTTAGGAATTAGCATTTACAAAACCTTGAAAATTCACTGAAAAAACCATAGGTTATAGACCATATATAGTTAGGAATTAGCATTTACAAAACCTTGAAAATTCACTGAAAAAACCATAGGTTATAGACCATATATAGTTAGGAATTAGCATTTAAAAAACCTTATTTTACTCACACAAAACCATTGAAATTCCATATATAGTTAGTTGCACTAACTATATATCGCGCACCCGCAATCCACTGCTGATGATGTCACATATTACATCATTCATGACATGGTCAGTGACATCACTGATGACATCACTGATGACATCTCAAATGACATCACTGATGACATCACTGATGACATCTCATTTGACATCAATGACCACATCACTGATGATATCATTCATGTGACAATACAATGCATCTCCTCACACTTTAATATAACCTCTGTTACACCCAGTGTTAAATACAGAGTATAATTTTTGAAACCATTGACACACCAATACTAGTTACTACATACGCACTCAGTGATTCCTATGTTTACACACACATTCACTCATTTACCCATACAATCATTCATACATACAATCACTCATCTTTACAACACTATCATATGCACTCATACACCTATACAGACTCTCACACTCTGTCACTCATCCATGGAGTTACTCACACACCTAGTCAGTCCTGTAAAGAATCAATCACACTTCCATTTTCTAATCTATACAGTTAAACATAGAGCACCTTACATTTTGAAACATATACTAACACATAATTACTCTCTTATACAATCATTGATACAAGTACACATTGATCTGCACAGAGTCACACACCTCCCAGCCAGCCACACACACACTCAGTCTCCCATACAAATACTTGGGCAATCAATCAATAACCCATATAGTTACTCATATAGCTACTGATCAACACATGCAGCAGTTTACAGAACAACAGACATAATGATGCACAAATTAAGACAGTTTAGTCACTAACCCATGCACTCAGTGAGACACATTTAATCACTCACTCATACAGTCAGTCACGCACCTACTAAATCCTTCATCCAGACACTTCTACATCTACTCATTCTTCAATATGTAAAACATATTTAAACTTTACAGAAACACACAGTCACTGGATGATGTCATCAGTGATGTCATTTGAGATGTCATCAGTGATGTCACTGACCATGTCATGAATGATGTAATATGTGACATCATCAGCAGTGGATTGCGGGTGCGCGATATATAGTTAGTGCAACTAACTATATATGGAATTTCAATGGTTTTGTGTGAGTAAAATAAGGTTTTTTAAATGCTAATTCCTAACTATATATGGTCTATAACCTATGGTTTTTTCAGTGAATATATATATATATATATATATATATATATATATATATATGTATATATATATATATATATATTTATTTTTTTTAAACCTTTATTACGTATTCCACAAGCAACACAACTGTGCGCCTACAACCCTGAGGACGGCAGCATCCAAGACACTTAAGTCACATTTCGATGACACAGACCTGTAGCCGGCAACCCGGGGGTCCGGCGGCGTATCAGCACTATCAATGCTGATATTTATAATTTGTGTGGGTCATATTCAACAAAAACAGCGTATTTCTCCATGTAACCTTTAAAACTTTAAGACATAATTCTCCCCACTCCATCCTGCCATATCGCCCCCTACGCTTTATTACATTACAGTGTAATTCGCCCAGTTGAATTTTTCCATTTCAGGTGCTATCAGTATCATACATGTAATTCTCCAACACGTGCAATAAAGAGGAATGATCATATATGCTAATCAGCCACTACTTAATTTGGTATGGAGACTGCCATATATCCACTTCTTATTGTGTATCTTGACTGTTTGCACAGAAATCTAAGCCCCCCTGTTTCAACCACCCCTCGAACGGTTCCCATATATCAGAAGCTTAGATCCACTTGGCAAGAGGTCCCAATAATTCGACAGCTGATCCTTACAATAAATTACCGAACACACCCAACCTGCCACAGAAGGTGGCTTCAACTTCTTCCAATGCAGCGCTATCTGTCGTTTAGCCAATAATAGCAGGATAGCAGTTAACTTACGGAAGTCTCTGGGCACTTCCATAACAAAACCCAAAAGCGCCACCAGTGGGTCAACCCGCATATTTGTATCTATAATGCAGCCTATGTGTCTTATTACTTCTGACCAATAGTGTGCTATGGTATTGAAATGCTAACTTAAGTGGAAGAACGTTGCCTCCTGTTCCCCGCATTTCCAACACTTCGCATCTGGTTGGAGACCCATGCGATATAACTGCGTAGGTGTACGATACGTTCTATGTAAATAGTTGAAGTGTATAAGCCTTAATCTGTAATTCGGTGTTAGGTTTGCCAGTTGTGAACAACAGAATGACCATTGCTTATCAGTAATTGTAATGGCAGCTTCTGTTTCCCAATCTGCCCTAGATGTACTTAGCAGTATAGGTGATTTCTCCTGCATAATGCTATAAATACGCGTAAAAAATTTGCGGGGTGAGCTATTAGACAAGACATTTTCCAGCGCAGGTAATGAAGCCGGAACATCCGGAATTTCCGAATATCTTGCTCTACATGCGGCTCGCAGCTGATAATATAATAGCATATAAGACGCCGAGGGCACATCCGGCTGACATAATTTTTGTAGGGTCAGGAATTTATCATCTGGATAGAGATCACTAGCAGCCATCAGACCTCTCTTCTTAGCACGTTCACCCACAGCCTTGTCCGTTAGTGGCCCCAATAGCGGGTTACCCCCCAGCGGCGTAGATGGCGCATAGAGCTCCTTAATGCCTGCCCGCTTTACTATATTCCTCCATGCCCATCATGTAGCTTCAACAGTGTTTATGTCTATATGGGTGGTATACCATTGTATTGAGCGGAGTGGGTGCAGCCACATCCATTTCAATAGCCACATGTGGAAGATACGGGATTGGATGGTGCTAGTAGTGTAGGTATTGTGCCTGTGCACTGTATGCATATATTTCGAAATCAGGGGCCGCTAATCTTCCCTGTTTAAAGGGAAGAGTCAATAGTTTCCAGGATGCTCTTGGTTGCCTTCCCGCCCAAATCAGTTCAAGAATCCCAGTCCGGAGACGTTTGAAAAAGTGGGAGGTAATGGGCATGGGAATATTAACAAAAAGATAGAGTAGCTTGGGTAGGATGACCATTTTAATGATGGCTATACGTCCCGTGAGGAAAAGGGGCAGGGTTTTCCACCTATTTACCTTCCCTTCAACCCAATCTATTATTCTACCATAATTTGACAACCATATTTCCTGTATGGATCTGCTGATCCAAATACCCAGATACTTTACCTCCCCGTCCGCCCACTGGATGGGGAACTCCGTCTCACATCTGTCAGTGGCATCCGTCAGTGACGGATCACTGACATAATATAGAATGACAAAATATAGACTTACCAAAATATAGTTGCCAAAATATAGAATGCAAAAATATCGAATTCCTATCTACAACCAGGTAAGTCCAAAAATATCGAATCCAAAATATAGTCTGTAAAAAATATAGTCAGTCAAAATGTCGATTTTTTTTAAATGTCTTAAAAGTAATTTAAAATTAATGAAATAATAAATATAATTAACTAAAACATACTTAAAAATACTCAAATAACATTAAAATTAAGATATAATTAATTTAAGTTATTAATAAAAAATGTACAATATTTTACCGTAGGATAGCAGGAGGGTAAAATGTAATATTACCACTTCAGTGAGAGCAACAGTAGGGAAAGCGTTGGATAGCGTAGGGGTAAAAAATACTATTCCCACTCCAGTGAGTGCAACAGTAGGGAAAGCGTTGGATAGCGTAGGGGTAAAAAATACTATTCCCACTCCAGTGAGTGCAACAGTAGGGAAAGCGTTGGATAGCGCAGGGGTAAAAAATACTATTCCCACTCCAGAGAGTGCAACATTAGGGAAAGCATTGGATAGCGTAGGGGTAAAAAATACTATTCCCACTCCAGTGAGTGCAACAGTAGGGAAAGCGTTGGATAGCATAAGGGTAAAAATTACTATTCCAACTCCAGAGAGTGCAACAGTAGGAAAAGCGTTGGATAGCGTAGAGGTAAAAAATACTATTCCCACTCCAGTGAGTGCAACAGTAGGGAAAGCGTTGGATAGCATAAGGGTAAAAATTACTATTCCAACTCCAGAGAGTGCAATAGTAGGAAAAGCGTTGGATAGCGTAGGTGTAAAAATTACTATTCCCACTCCAGAGAGTGCAACAGTAGGGAAAGCGTTGGATATTGGAAGGGTAAAAATTACTATTCCCACTCCAGTGAGTGCAACAGTAGGAAAGTGTTGGATAGCGCAGGGGTAAAAAATACTATTCCCACTCCAGCGAGTGCAACAGCAGGGAAAGCGTTGGATAGCGTAGGGGTAAAAATTACTATTCCCACTCCAGAGAGTGCAACAGTAGGGAAAGCGTTGGATAGCGGAAGGGTAAACATTACTATTCCCACTCCAGAGAGTGCAACAGTAGGGAAAGCGTTGGATACCGTAGGGGTAAAAAATACTATTCCCACTCCAGAGAGTGCAACAGTAGGGAACGCGTTGGATAGCGGGAGGGTGAAAATTACTATTCCCACTCCAGTGAGTTTAACAGTAGGGAAAGTAATGATTTAATATATTATTAAAAATAAATTAAATATCAATATCAATAAAACATTAATCGAAATCAATAACCAATTTAATATTATGTAATAATTAATTAGGAATACAAATACATATTAGTTATTAAAAATTAATAATCTATTCATAATTATTTAACAACAAATTATTTTTCAATAACAAAAACTAATTAATAATAAAAATTAATACCAATTAATAATTAACACTAAATTAATTATCAATACACAAAAAGTATTTTTATTATGTAATTAATTACAATTACATTACTTCCCACCCTATTCCCCTATAACCCCACATCCCACTACAGAAAATACATTAATGCAATTATCAAATATTTAACTAATACAAAATAATTACCAATTAATAAAACTTAATTGCCAGTTAATAGAAATTAATTACCAATTAGAAAATTAATTACCAATAAATTTAAAATCAATACCAATAGATACATAAAAATATTTACTTAATTACAATTAAATTAATTCCCCCCCATATTCCCCTATAAACCCACAACCCACTACAGAAAATAAATTTAGAAAATTAACATAATTAACAATTAATCAATTAATAAAAATGAATTGCCAATTAATAAAAATAATTACCAATTAAACATTAACAATAAAATCAAAATGAATGCTAATAAATAAATAAAAATATTTAATTAATTACAATTAAATTACTTCCCACCCTATTCCCCTATAAACCCACAACCCGCTACTGAACTAAAAAGCTAAATTTAATTAAAAATGTATAATAATTGCTAAAAAGTAATATTTAATTTAATATAATTAAATTACTTCCCACCCTATTCCCCTATAAACCCACAACCCGCTACAGAATTAAATTACGCAAAAATTAAATACCATAAAATTCATAACTTAAAATAAATTAAACATACATTACAAAAATGAATATACACTTTTCACACATATACTAACATACAAAACACTTTAAAAAAATTGATATTATTAAAAATTCGATATATTTAATGCCTATATTGTATACTTCGATATTTTGACTTCTATATTTTGAAAATCGATATTACTTACCTTCAATTAGATATTTTTAACCACTATATTGTGTCCATTCGATATTTTGTCCATTCTATATTTTTACTTCGATATTATGTCCATTCTATATTTTGGAATCGATATTATGACTGTTTACCGTCAGGGACATCAGTACCGATTTTGACCAATTTATCTGTATGCCCATCAGCCCTCCATATCTAATAAGCTCTCTCATTACCAGGTCAAAGTTATCTTTGGGGTTGGTTAAGGAGATGGTCATTTATTCATTTATTTATTTTATGAATTACGGAACTCTTGCGAGATCCACATAAATGATACATAAGATATACATTCAGACAGATCATGATTAAAATACATGAAAGATATACGAAATCTGAAATAAAACAAAAAATAAGCAACATTACACAAAATCTCTAATGATACAAGCTTAATACAAATTCAAGAAACATTTTAAAAAATTGTATAATTTGAAACAAAACACTTCGTTGGGGGGATTAATCATAGCAGAAGTAAAATCAGAGGCAGATAGGATATTCAATTGCATGCAGATGGGTTTTAGCCATTTACGCCTAAATGCCATTAGAGCTGGGCAAACGAACACTACATGCAGTAAGTCTTGAGTTTTTGCGTGACAAAAATCGCAAGCCGCAGAAGAGCCATGCCATCTGGATAGAAGCGAATTCAAAGGTAGTAAATCCTGTCTTACTAAAAATATAAGACGCTTTACACCATGAGCTATATTCCAGTGTACATAGGGTTGTGCTTTCCTCATCAGACAAGAGTCGATGGCTGGATTAATGCCCTTTTTCGAAGTTCGAAGCTCTCTATCCAGTCTAAACCCTAGTTCCCAAGAAGTATATTTCAAAAGGGTTTTCAACTGATATGACGATAGAGAGAATAAAGTAGCTTCATCCACTTGTAGTTGACTCACCGCATATCTAAAGTTTTTTATAATTAAAAAATGGTCCTTGAGGTGGCCCAGCAACTCATTTTTTATTAAATGTCTTAACGTGCCTGGCTCACTCTTTGCTAAGCTAAATACCCAGCGCACTATCCCCGCTAAGCCTTGAACCCAGCTACTACGTAAGCCAAATTCCTGTCTAAAAGCAGCTGTAGAGCTAGCTGTATTGACAGATAAAAGGCTACGTAAAATGTTCCCTTCCGTGGAGTTTAAAAAACTCCAACTTTTTATATCAGTTAGCTCTGTACCATAGAGTAAAGAGGCCGGGATTTTAGCACGATATACATCTAGTAATATCGAAAAATGTCTTCTACCAGTAGCTTTATATAGGGATATCAAACTCTTGCCCTGCACAACAGCTTTCCGGACGTTATTGGCTATATGGGCTTTTTCACTTAGATTGCTCATGACAATTTTACCAAGAAAAGTATAGGATTTCACAACCTCCAATTTTTGACCCCCCACTGTCCAAGAGAAGTTCACAAATTTAGATCTCTTCCTACCAGACATACACATCACTTTACTCTTAGCAATATTTATCAGTAAATGGTGTTTTTCAGCAAACTTATATAGGGCTTGCAAATGATTATTCAGCCCAATAGGTGTTAGGTCAAGTACCAAAATGTCGTCGGCATACATCAGACACACAATTGGGGAGCCCCCCAGAGATGGAGCAATACCTGTACTATCAGAGAGAGCCTTGGGTAAGTCTGCTATGTAAAGGGAAAATAGCAGAGGAGCCAATAGGCAACCCTGCTTTAACCCATTCGCTGTGGGAATAATTCTGGATAGACCTCTTTCCCCACCCATCAGTACCCTGCACCAAGTATCAGAGTGTAGAGCGTGAACTAGTTTAATTAGGAAGGGAGGCATCCCTAAATCACATAGCTTTCCCCACAGCAGTGTTCTATCTACTTTGTCAAAGGCCGTGGAGAAGTCGATGAATGCACCATAAACTCGACCTCCACGGACTTTAACGTATTTCTCCGATATAACCTGGAGTGCTGACAAATTATCCAGGGTACCATGCTTTTGTCTAAAGCCAGTTTGTTCAAAGGGCAAAATAGAAGCCCTTGCCGCCCAATCGTTGATAAGTTTAAGGAGACATTTTGAAAAGACCTTGCCTATGGCATCAAGTAAAGCGTTTTGACGGTAATTATGAGGAAGAGCTCTGTTCCCTTTTTTAAATAACGGAATCAAAATGCTCCCTTTCCAAGATGAAGGGACCGAACCGCTAAAAAAGCAAAACCGGAACACTGGAAAAAGAATTTTGCTCCATAATTTACTCTGCTGTTTTAAAACAGAGATTGGAACCTCATCCGGCCCCATCGCGCCAGAAGAGCGCATACCATTAATAGCTAATTCAATATCTTTTTCAGATGGGGGGTCAAATGGGATAGAGGACGCAAAATAAGGAATAATGTTCCGTTGCAAATCATTGCTGCTGTATAAAAGCTCAATGTAGTGGACCCAGGTCTGTTCGTCAATAGCAATTGGCGTGGAACAAGATCTAGTGCCACAACCTTTGCCTATCAGGGACCAAAATAATCTAGCTTGACCCTTGAAGGATGACTCCCGGAGTTTAATCCATAAGGAGTCCGCCTTACCTCTTTTTAATCTTGCCTTCAACCTCCTTCTAAGGAGATTGTCATATCGTTCGCATACATGGATATTAGTAAACGTCTGGAAGTGAAACCAATGCTACGTTGCATGTAGTGTTGTTTTAGTCTTGCTACCAGTGGCTCAGTAGTGACAGTAAATAATAGCGGCGATAAAGGGCAGCCCTGTCTGGTCCCCCTCTTTATATCAAACATGTCCGATATGTGCCTATTGACTTTTACCCTTGCCTTTGGGTTGGTATATATAATTTGTATTTGCTTTATAAAGAGAGGACTAAGGCCCATTCTAGTAAACAGGGCAAAAAGAAACTTCCACTCAAGAGAATCAAACGTCTTCGTGGCATCGAGGAGTGCAGCCACCGCCTGGACCTGTGGAGCTAGGTAATGTAATAGTCCAAAAAACACTCTCAGATTGTGGGATGTGGATCTGCCTGGTACAAACCCAGACTGATCAGATAACGCAATCTGCGGGAGCATGGGTTGCAACCTGTCTGCTAGTAGTTTCACGTATATTTTTGCATCTAGGTTAATCAGCGATAGGGGCCAATATGACTCCGGTCTAGTAGGGTCTTTGTCAGGTTTCAACAGAGTAATAATCGTGGCCTCTCTATGGGCCCAATTCACAGAATGAACTTAAGACTCAATCTTAAACTTAATACTATTTTGGTATTCACAGAATGCACTTACTACTTTTGGTATTCACAGAAGTTAGGATTTTGTCTTACGTTTGTTTTAAGACAGACTTAAGACAAAATCCTAGCTTAAGTCTGTCTTAATTTTATCTTAAGTCAGACTTAAAACAGACTAAATCCTAACTTAAGTCTGTCTTAATTTTGTCTTAAGTCAGACTTAAGACAGACTTAATATAAAATCCTAACTTCTGTGAATACCAAAATTAGTAAATTCATTCTGTGAATGCCAAAATTAGTAAGTGCATTCTGTGAATACCAAAATAGTAGCAAGTTTAGGATTGAGTCTTAAGTTCATTCTTTGAATCGGGCCCTGCGAGTGGGTGGGAGCGTTCCCGTTTCCATCGCCTCTAGATACACCTGTTGTAAGCGGGTAGCCACTATGTCTACATATTCTATATAGAAGGCAGCCCCAGGGGCTTTGTCAGCTGGCATCCCGGCAATTACCTTTTTCACGTCCTCTATCGTGATGGGAAGATCCATGTACTCTCTAGCGCCGTTATTAAACCATGCTAATGCGATAGTGTCCAAATATTTTGTGATGTCTGACATTGATGGGTTTGTGTGTGATGTATACAGTGACTCATAAAACTCAGTCATAGTCCGAAGTATCGCTTGCGGCGCCCAGACCACGTACCATCCTCCCTCTCTAGTTCAGTTATATAGTCTGCTCCACGTGGAGCGCGCAGTAAATTAGCTAGCGTTTTACCTGCCCTGTCCCCCTCTTCATAGCGTCTGGCCTGTGCATATCTGTGTAGGTACGCCACTTCCCTTTCGGCCCTCCAGAAACACGGTCAGCTTTGCGCGGATTGCAGCTTGGGTGCAAGGGGAAGGGCGTTCTCTAATATCTTTTTCAAGATCCGCAATCTCCTTTTCTAATGTGCCTAGTGTGTTTCTTATGGCCCTCAGCACTCCCGTTTTCAGCGCCATACACTGTCCCCTGGCTACAACTTTAAAGGCCTCCCAAAGTGTCCCAGGTGAGTCCACAGATCCTTCGTTTATCTCAAAATAGTTTACTAATTTCTCACGGAGTTCCTCTCTAAACACCTGATCCAGTAACGCCCGCGATGGAAACCTCCAACTAAATGGCTGTACATATTGCGGTGGAATTTGTATTATGATTTGAGCAGGTGCATGATCTGAGAATGTACGTGGGAGGTGTGTTGCTCCCTCTACCCAGGAATGCAAGTTCCTAGACAAAAGCCAGTAATCTATTCTGGACCAGGCATTTCTGTGTGACGTTATACACGTACCCTCCCTGGCCGCCGGATGCAGGGCCCTCCAGGAGTCCACCAATTGGGCTTCCTCTACAATATCCTTCAGTACCGCTGCAGCGTTAGGATGATGCTCCCTGGCAGCTCCCTGTCTATCAGCAGTGGGTGACATGACCACGTTAAAGTCTCCCCCCACAATATCACTATCGGCCCAAACGACTGTATCTTGTGTCATACCTGTTGAAAAGAGGACAGACTATCGACATTAGGCCATACGTGTTCACTATTACCACTGGAGTGTTGCATAGCGTGCCCTGTAGCATGACATACCTCCTGTCAGTATCCAAAATCGTTGTATGTGTTTTCCATTGTAACCCCCTACGTAACAGAATGGGTATGCCTCTGGCGTAATTCGAGTACGTGGCCTCCACAATCTCCCCCCACCTATTGTGTCTTAGCACGCTAGAAGTTGTAGGGGTCAAATGGGTTTCCTGCAATAAGCATATATCTATCTCCCGGCGCATCAAGTAGGAGTGTATTAATCGCACTTTTCTGCGGTCATTAAGACCTCTAATATTCCATGACAGGCAGGTACTGACTCTCACAGGTACCTTGTTTCACCTCTATATTCATATACAGTCTGCTTCATTTCAATAACTGGTACCACCTGTATCTGTATGAAGACAATTCCTCATTTCATCTTAGAAAGAGTAATGTGACAATTAATGCGGCTTGTATGAGGCACATTCATCAGGTTAGCAACTTTCACGAGTGCAGATATAAGACATGGCAGATAACAGGACCAAACAAACTCCTCATACCGTCCTCCTCCCACCCCAACCCCCCAGTCAAATCGCACAAGTCCCACCCTGTCTCTCAGACCCACAACACTCCCCTCTCCACCCACACCAACCCCCCAAACAGGTTGTGTAATCCCCCCCGTTACCCCTGTCAACAAACATGTTAAACATAGTGCCCAAACTGAGGGAATCATCCCATGAGGTGCCCAGGGTGTCCGGCATCTTACCCTGTGCTCATGACAGGGTGGCTGAGCTGCAAATGCCACGCACTTACATCCAGGGTTCACCTTAATACAACGTAACATAATATTTATTAGGAACATCCTCGAGACCTGGGATAGTTTGGGCTCCCAAAAATAGTAGCAGAGCTCTCATCTTACCAGACATTGACCGGACTGCCATCCCACATCTTCCACGACGATGAACCATGAAACTCGCTTTGCTTCGCAGGTTACGGCTTATCAGTCATTATCACTAAGTCTGTCCTCAATCTGCAGACTTTTGTTGCTTCTGGTCTTTTGCTAACTGCTTTGCATAATTTAGCGCCACCATGGCGTCTGTGAAAAAAGTGGGCCTGCCGGGGCCCTGTACCCGCAATTTGGCCAGGTAAATCAATGCATATTTTGTTCCTATTTATTGGAAAATTTTCTTTGCAGGGAGAGATTCCTTTCAGGCTGCTTGTACCTGCAAAGTAAAATCTGGATAAAGAGCAACATCATTTCCACGGTACTGAATGGCACCTTTCTCCCTGGCGAGGCGTAATATCGAGTCACGGTCTCTGTAATTAAGCACGCGGGCCAAGATCGGTCTCGCCGGTGCGCCAGGCATCGGTCTGAGCCCTAAAGATCTGTGCGCTCTCTCTATAAGAAACATGGGAGACAGGTTTGGCCCAAACAACTCTTTGAACATAGTTTCAACGTACTGCTCCATATTTTGAATATCTGTCGTTTCCGCAATTCCCGTTATCCGTATGTTGTTCCGTCTCAATCGCACCTCCAAATCCTCATTCTTCTGTTGAATTAGAGCCAATACCTTGTCCATGCCTCTCACTTTCTTCTCCATGTCGGTTTGGCCTTCCTCCGTCTCCGTCACTCTAGTCTCCAGCACACTGACCCTGCCCTCCTGCTTATCCATCCTTTGGGTGATTCTGTCCATGCGTTCAGCCAGAGTGTTCATCTTGGAGTCAATCCCCTGTAGGCTTGTTTTCAGTTCCTGGAACGTGGACCGGACATCCGCCTCCAGCAATTGGCCCTGTGCGCCTTCTTCTGTCGGCTCACGATCAGCAGCCTCAGTTTCAGTTGATTTACTTGATTTCTTGACGAAGGTGAGTCTCGGTTGTCGCTTGTCCGGCTTCCCCATTTTGGCGTGCAGCCCCCTATCTTTACAAGCTGTCCTATCTCACACACAGAGGTATCTTCACGCGATCCGTACCCCCACGGGGTGCTTATCAATCTCTCGTTGACCTTGTCCAACTGGTTTGGCGCGTGACCAGCCTCAATGGGCTGTTAGCTGACCTCAGGTCGCCTCACGAGTTGTTATATCCCAGCTATAGTACTGTCTCACGAGGCGCTTCAGTTATGTTTCTACCAGCTATTCCTGTTGACTGCGCCCCGGGACGTCTGCGTTGGGCGGTGTATCTTGTCCCTGCCCATTTTCAGCTCGCCGGTGCGCTATCTGGGACCTCTATCCTGCGCCACTAGTAATCAGTCAGCGAGGGAAACCAGCGCACCTGTATATGCACCCCGCTCTGCCACGTTTCTTAGGCGGGCCCCGCGTGTGTCATCAAAATCTACCTGTGCACTTAAGTTCCCATGTAGGTGCATTGCATTTACCACTGTGGGAGGATCGAGCAGTCTGGCAGGCGGTTCACTGAGCTGGTCACCGCGTGCGTGTCACTCCTGTGTATAAATAATGTGCGTCTCCTTTAAATAGTGCACCAAGCGACTTAAAAGCTGACGTGTGGTCCATTATGTACTTTGTACAATTAGTGCGGCTCTGCTTCTTCTCTCAGCCATCTGGCCAGGGTTCCTCTCACCATATGCCTGGGGTATCTCCCTCGCCTTTACAGTCTCGTAGTTTCAATGTTCACCCTAGCTGGCTTCTACTCTCCATTTACCCGCTGTGCGTGTTTTATTGGGCTCTTATTTCCCTTTCTGTGGATGTTTACGGCAACCCTTTGCAAGCAATCCTTGGTGCTCCACTACAGGCCCTAGGCCAGAGCAGTGTGCCCACCGTCGTCCCCTGAGCACCAGCGCTACTGGTTCCCGGTCGGCCTTTCACGCAAGCTCCCGGCTTTCCCTTGCCGCACAGGCCTCGCTACGCGTCCAGGACGTCCACAGCTCCCGCAGCTTTCCACCAGTCGTACAGCTTGCAATTCAGTATCAAACCGCACAGGATCTTCCCAGCAATCAATCCTGTCAGTTACACCCGATGCACGGCGTGTTAAAAACGCATAATTTCGGATTAATTAGCCCGGCCGGCGGAGCTGCTCTAGCAAGCAGCCATTCCGCTTCACGGCCAAGCCGCGCCCCACATAGCTCAGAGCATATATAAATGTTCACAGGCCATAAGCACGGTCTCTCATTTTCTAAATGAGGGGGTTATTTAGACAACAGCAGCAGTATTCTAAACAGAAACAGCAAGCTTTATGTAGGTCTGTAGATCTCCTTGCAAATTCACCACATATTCTGTGCTGACATTTAGCCAACTTGCAGGATGAGGCCATAAAACAATGTGGTGATTTAACAAGTAGTCCTACCCAAATAAAAAATGTCCCTGGAGTAAATATATACAGCTAATGCCACTATGGAAAGATCAATACAATCAGCCGAAAGTGAGGAGGTGTCTAGTATGTGCAACACATCAGTGCCCGGGGCACCAATGCAAGGCCAAGAAGGGGCATGATTTGTGCTGTGGGCTTCAAACAAACATATCAGACCACTAGCAAAGTAAAGAAAAAGTATGTTTAGTTTGAAGTTATGAAAATGCTTTTTTCATTTAGTTGTAGTTATGTTTGCAAAGTAAAAATATCATTACAAATAACTGATCATTACTAGGGTCTTTTCTTCCAGTTCTTCATTTGTGAATCAATAAAATGTGTGTTAGTAAATAAAAGTAAA
Source organism: Lissotriton helveticus (assembly GCF_964261635.1). Lineage (NCBI taxonomy): Eukaryota > Metazoa > Chordata > Amphibia > Caudata > Salamandridae > Lissotriton > Lissotriton helveticus. Next base: position 186,033,476 of record NC_136057.1, on the reverse strand, counting down.
ATACTCTGCCTATTTATTTTGACAATGTTTGATTAACACTTCCCTTAAAAATAGTTATTTGTTATGCCAGTTTGGCTTGCACTGCCCTCTGCAATCATAGTTGTTTCTTGGCCAGGTTTTGTTGGGTAGGGGAGTAAACTGCCATACTTAGGACCAAGGGGTAAGCCCTTTCTCATGGCTCTGTTGTGCAGTATAGCACAGGTAGCAATAATATTTCTGCTTGTTTCTGGTGTGTAATCCAACGTTTCTGCACTTGCATGAAAAGCTTCCCTTAAAAAATTCAAAGTTGCTCTCTATTTCTGAACTAAGTCACTTATGTGCGTTGTTGTATCTGTTATCTAGATATTTAAAAAAAAAGGCTCAGTAGGGTTATGGGACAATTTATATGATTAGTAAGTTGAAATTCTGCCGAAAATGTATCAAGAAGACAACCATCACCAAATTCTCCTCTTAACAGGCGCAGCTGCCACAGGTAACAGCAGTAGGGTGCTGGGGCAGGATATAGGGGGCAGATGATGGGATATGAAAGTAAAATAAAAAACTAAAAAACCCTTATCGTGCACTCCCTGCATCGCCAACTCGGTTAGTGTTTCTTTACATTTTTTATTTTACTTTCCCTAACCAGTCGTCTATTCTCTTCTGCCCCCCCCCCCCCCCCTCCCCACCTCAACACTATAACCAGTGCCGGCCACACTTGCCTCTTACCAGCTGGTTCAAAATGGCTGAATGGCAAAAGCTGAGTCATGTGTACTCCCTGGATAGTTTGCTACTAAATATATTCTCATGTATGAGAAATGATGGCAGTGGTTTTAGAGAAAAGCCAGCACCTCTGGTAGTTTGCAATTATACAGCACGAATTATACCCTAGCGTGATCAAAGTCAAACACTGTGCCATCCACAGTGCCACTCAGTACATAGAGGAAACCTCCAAACACAATCCTCTTCATCAAGGCTTGAAATAGTTATAGTAGACGAATCTGAGCTTTATTATATGGCTTCGATTCGTCTACCATAACGATTTTCCGGCTCACATATTATAAAACAGTTGATTTTAATACCTTATTCTGACTAATGAATTCTATCGGAATTATCATGCGCCTATAGGTATCTTCATATTAGAGAAGAACAGGGGGGCATATTATCAAGGGGGTTTATCTCCATTTTTTGGCTTTAAAAGCCAAGAAAGCGGAGATAAAATTATCTCCCTATTACCTAGCTGTCGCTAACACCAGTTAGCGACAGCTAGTAGGAGATAGCGACCATCTTGGGCCCCGCTTTGCATGTCAGTGAAATTTATCACTAATGACATGCAAAGTGGGCGTGCCAAGATGTTAGCAACTGGAAACAGTCGCTAACATCGCTATCTCCTATTACCAACTTTTGGAGATATTCGCGCTAAGCGCGAATATCTCCAAAAGCTAACACCTGCCCCTGAGCAGTTCTTAGCCATGTTATCCAATGGTAGGTGGATAACATGGCTAAGAGCATTAGCTCGGTAATGAATGAATATCACAGACTTTTCAGCGATATTCATGCATATCCGCCTATTTTTATCGCTTAGGAGATAAACCTTGATAATAGCAACGTTCCTAAGAAATAAAAATCGCCGCAGCTCGGCGATAAAAATATTGCCGCTAAGCCAACATAGCGATAATTATCGCTAGTTGTTGGTAATATGCACCCGGCCTGTTCTATCGTTGACTTACAATTATCGCTACAAGCCTTGAGGCATCATTACTGCAGAGCTACAGGACAGCTCAGGGAGGGGGTTACTGGAACTGAGAGGCCTTGGAAGGGATGGGACCATGAGCCTCAGGGACAGGCATAGAGAGGAGCTACAGGACAGCTCGGGGAGGGGGTTACTGGAGCTGAGAGGCCTTGGAGGGGATGATTGTTTCTAGTGAGGAAGGGCTCTTTATGCGAAGGCATCAGCACACTTGACGCTGTTGTTTCCACTGCTCCGAATTATATCTTGGAAATCCGAGGTGAACGAGAGCCACGGCACGCAGCATGATGTGGGGGCCAGTGTGTAAAAGAGCATGAACACGCGCCATATCATTGTTCTTTGTTTTCATCCTTTTCCAAGGGTCTCAGATGCCGACCATTAGAAGCAGTAGATTTATGGATGTAAACCCAGACATATTATTTTAAACACATTTGATCTCTGAAATTAGCTTTTGTGATTTCACGTTGTAAGACCCACCCAGTCTTACTAGTCTTCGGCTCCCCTGCGGATCTTGAAGCGAGCATTGCAGCCTCCGTCGAGTTTTGGGACCGGAAGTGAGAAGGGCGATAAATACACTGACTCCTCTGTATGTGAGTCTCAGCTGAGGCTGTACTGGCGGCTTCTTCTTCTGTGCGCTCACCCCTGTCAAAGCGGCACTTGGAAATCTAAACACGCTAATCTCTGCCACTGAAACATGTAAATATTTTAACGAAACGCGGGGTTTATTACCAACAAAGTGGCGAAGAGAGGCGTTAGCCATCTTGGCCTAACGCCTCTCTTCGCCACTTCGGAAACACTAGCCTGCACCATTTTACCAAGGATATGGTGCAGCCTAGTGTTTCCCCCTGCGATGGCGGTAGTTTTGACAACTTATCGCCAGCGCAGACACCCTTGCACCAGAGTGCAAGGGTGTCTGCTAGCAGGGAGGTTTGTTTATGTTCAGGAAGGAGTTCCTTCCTGCACATAAACAAACCTTAAATGCCATTTTGTCACTTACGTGTGTGCTGGTTCATGCAGCACACATGTAAGTTACAAATTGGCATTTTTAAAAAGAGGTTTGTTTATGTACAGGAAGGGACACTTTCCTGTAGATAAAGAAACCTTGGCATTTTGCTTTTTCCATGTGTGCTGCACAAAGCAGCACACATGGAAAAGCAAAAACAAGGAGAAATTAAGCATTTCTCCTCGTTTCGCCACATTAAGAACAGGTGTTACCTGTCCTTAAATTCGGCGCTGCCACCTAGGATCGCCTCTCTTGATAATAGGTGGCAGCGTCGAAGTGAATGGGTGTCGCGGTGGAAAGCCCACCGCAACACCCACTGCGATGAGTTTATCATGAAAGGGGCCCTATTACCAAGGCAGCGTTAAGTCAATTAACTTGGCTTTAAGCCACGTTAATTGACTTAACCCTGCCTTGATAATAGGGCGATGTAAATATCGCTGCGTTATCGGCATAAAAGTGCAGATAACGCGGCGATAATGGGCTTGGTAATATGCCCCCGCGTCTTTATTAAAGGAAGCACCGATGCCAGCTACCTGCTGGGGCGGCCACAGAGGGGGGAGGCAACAGCGACTTATGACAAGGTGTCAAAGAGTCTTCATTTCAGTGCGTCATTCACTAGAGTGAAAGCCAAATTGGGAACACTCTTAGCAGGTGAAGAAAAAATGCAGTGATACCTGAAATTCACTCATAGAGAAACCCCCATAACAGACAAGCAGATACAGAGAACGCACAGACTGTGGGAGGGGGCTATGGGGAGAAGACAGGCACAGGAAGACAAAAGTTATGTGCAACACCGAGGAAAAGGGGCTGTGGAAGGATACAAATGACTCTCATGCTGTAATGAGTCAGGACTAATAAACGGAATACCAAACTGAAGGCTGCATTTAGGGTCTAAACCAATGAATAGAGGGACCGGAGCACGGACAGAGCTTGCACAAAGCTTTTCCCGCCCGTTGTTCCCCTTCAAGATGTAAAACGATGCACTCTTTTTAGAACCACACAGTCAGATCTTTACATGTGCAAAGATCTTCCAAAAATTTAATTCATTCTTTGTTTTCAGCCACCACACAAAGTGCGACTAAATTCAAAGCAGAAATATATGTAGTATACAGGATATGTTCTTAACTGTTCTATAAATACAGAAAAATCTTAGAATGTTAGGGCGGCAAACTGTCCGGTGTTGACATTGAAAGTTGGAGGAGAAAGCACGTATATATCGTGCATTACTCCACTAGAATAAACTATAATTAACAAGAAATGCATTTTGTTTTGGGTTTGGGTCGGATATGTATTTGCAATGCATTATGGGCAGGCGGATGTTGGTTCAGATCCTTTCACCCTGATTGCTGGTTAAGCCCTGTCTGAAGAACGCCGCTTGAGACAAAACAATAAATATAACAGGCAGGCCCATTTTACTAATCTTTATCTTGCTGCAGTCATACGCTGTCCACATACAGCGTGGAGTCTGACTGGACCAGGACCTGTAGTAGCCTCGACCCTGCAACCCCCGCCCATGTATGTTACAGTGTGGAGCCTTGCTGATGTGATTAGGGACCCCTAGTGCTGACCCTGGTACTGCACCCCTGGTGTCTATTTATCGAGGAGCCTGGCAGTCTTGATTTTGGACCCCTAGTGACGACCCGTGGTATTGCACCCTAGTATATTGTAAGGATGTTATCCATATCCAACCCTACTTTCCCTGGAACTCTAGGGACTGCACCGGAAGTATCGCGAGATCTGCCTGGTCTGTACTTTCTTCCTGAATGAATGACATTTCCGAAGTGAAGCAGTGAGTGTTGAGTTATTTGTGCTAAGCTGGTACCGGTCAGATTTCATCCTGTATTTTGATTTACTGTTCTGTACAAAAATCAGCAAAATCACTTAAGGGGAATGGGGGCATATTCACAAGACCTTAACTAGGGTGACCAGGTGTCCCCGTTTTGCCAGGACGGTCCCTGTTTTTAACCAGCTGTCCCAGCAAATTTCAAGAAATGTAGCTCATGTCCCGGTTTTTAGAGAGGGTCGACTGAAAACGGTGGGAGGTGTTTTTTATGTTTTACATAGCAGGGATAGATAGCAATTGTTTCAAGAAAGCAATTTGATTAACAGGCAAGCTATTGGCTTTAAAAATTGCATTTTATGTATGTACTTAGGGGCAGATTTATGTTAACTGGCGCATCCCCGGGGATGCGCCAGTTAATGTGCGCCACAGCTCCGCCACCTATGGTGCGCCGCATTTATAATGCGGCGCACCATGGGGCAAAAGCGGCACAGATGCGTGACGCATCTGTGCCGTAAAGGTGGCGCATTGCTGGAGTTGCGTCGCAAGCGCGACGCAGCTCCAGCAAGGCTCGGGGGTGCCCCATCTTAACAATGCTGCGTCAAGACCTACGCCTGCTTCAAGCAGGCGCAGGCTTTTGACGCAGCATTGGCCTGAAAGTGACTGAGTGAAATCTTATAGATTTCACTCAGCCACTTTTGCGAGGCGCACCTGCCCCGGAACGCCCACCCTGCGCCGGAACGCCCACAAGCGGCGCAGGGCTTTACAACGTGACGCATCTGCCTAGATGCGTCACGTTGTAAATCGTTCGTAGGGATGCGCCACGTTTACGCCGCCTTGCGTGACGCAACAGCGGCGTAAACGTGGCGCAAGTGCCTCATAAATCTGCCCCTTAATGCCTGTTCTGTAATTCTCTGCTGAGGAGCGCTCTCATCGCTTAAAGTAAAATTGTAGTCCTTCTTCTATTTTTGTGAAATGTCCCGGTTTTTGGCTTTAAAATTCTGGTCACCCTACCTTAACGCCACCGTATTGTCAATTTTTGGACGTTACAGCTGGGTTTGTTTTATCGCCTTATTTACAAAGCGCCGTTTGGTTTGGTAAGATAGTCTCAGTTTAATATGCATTTCCTTGTATTGAAAAACTCATAGGGGCATATTATCAAGGGGGTTTATCTCCGCTTTTCTGGCTTTATAAGCAAAGAAAGCGGAGATAAAATTATCTCCCTATTACCTAGCTGTCACTAACACCAGTTAGCGACAGCTAGTAGGAGATAGCGACCATCTTGGGCCCCGCTTTGCATGTCAGTGATATTTATCACTAATGACATGCAAAGTGGGCGTGCCAACATGTTAGCGACTGGAAACAGTCGCTAACATCGCTATCTCCTATTACCAACTTTTGGAGATATTCGCGCTAAGCGCGAATATCTCCAAAAGATAACACCTGCCCTGAGCAGTTCTTAGCCATGTTATCCAATGGGAGGTGGATAACATGGCTAAGAGCATTAGCTCAGTAATGCCTGAATATCGCGGACTTTTCAGCGATATTCATGCATTGCGGCCGATTTTTATCGCATTTGCGATAAACCTTGGTAATACCAAGGATTATCTGCGATAAAAATCGCCGCTGGTCGGCGATACATTTTTGTCTCTAACCAAGCAATAGCGATAATTATCGCTATTGCTTGGTAATATGCCCCCAAATCCTTAATACTGCATAGCCTTGGTGCTGTGTCTTATGTTTAGCAATTGTGTCCCCCTGAGGACACAGTAGTCTGTTGCATGCCTATGTGACCCTGTGAAGACACTGTAGGACTGTTTGCCTCACCAGCTGTCCGTTGACATCTGACAGTTGACAGGTGGTGATCCTGAAGCAGCTGCTGGATTTGACTCCGCGTTCGGAGCTGTGTTGGTGAAATAAAGAACTTACCTTCTTACAACTCGCCGCCTACTGAAGTTCTTTACAAAGTAGCGACGATCACCAACATCGGAACCCACAGACAGCAGTACAACACTACAACAAAGTTACAGGCAAGATATCGCCTTATAAACAAGAATACTGAAGAAGAAAATATAAATACAGAATCTAAACAGAATTTTATGAAAAACCTTCAAGCCTAGAATCACAAGGAATAATATGCAAAAGGTTTGTGGAATCTAAAAAATTTAATTCATGTGGGTGTATAGCTGTTAGCTTACAGATTTACATGTGTGAGGAGTTCAATCAACTCTAGTGTACAGCGTTCACTTAAAAGGACTGTATTGCACCGTAATACCAAATAATATCCTGCGTACAGCATTAACTACCCGGCTAAAAGAAATCTACAACAAACGCTACATGGTAGAATCTCCACACAAGGAAAGTGACAGTTCAACTGCATTTCCAACTGTCAGCTGAGTGCAAACAGATGGTAACAACAGCATGACGCACCACGTTGCAACTCGGAGGCCATTTTAGAAGAAATACGGTCAGCAGTCAAGCTCTTGAGTGACTCTTCATGCAATATTGCGTGCCGCCATCAGCACTTCGTGCGTACGCGCATATCAGCTGAACAAACAAACAAAGGTTAAAACGGTGATATCTATAAATAGGATGCAAGCGCAGAAACACAGGTACGGCGCACATAATACTGAAGCGTAAGAACAAGTTTAAATGGGAAATTAAACTGTAAGACTTGTTCCAAGTGCAAAGCAGTTCACAAACGAAAAAAAACCTTGCACAATACATATTTGCCCTGATACTTTTCACCAGACGCAAAACAGACTAAATATTGCTCAATAAAAAAACAAAACAATAGAAAGCTATTGTTTAAAGATAAATTATAGAAGTACAAATATATCAAACACATTTTTAACTGTGCCACACAAGAACATTCTCCTTAAAGGAAATATGGTATCAGGTTACCTCTGGAATCTCTCTCCCCCACAGTCATTCCTACCAGGAGGGGGTGAACCAGTACTCAAATGGGAGGAATAGAGGGGTTATTTTAACAATTACATTTCACAATTTCATGATGACAATGAATTTACCCTTAAAAAAAATACAGGGGCATATTATCAACACAGGCGATAAAATTATCGCTGCTTTTATCGGCAGAAAACTGCCGCAAAAGCGGCTTTAGCTGCAGTTTTCTGCCGCAAAAGCGGCTTTAGCGGCAGTTTTCTGCCGATAAAAGCAGCGATAATTTTATCGCCTATGTTGATAATATGCCCCACAAACTCTTATTGCCTTGGAGCTGGTGAAATAAAGGTTTACAACAGCATAAATAAAGAGGCAAGATGGGAAAGTTAGGATATGTTTACGCAAACGCTATAGATGACCTAAATACATACTATAAGCCAAATGTGTGTGTAGGTGTGGGCAGATACAAATTCTTCCACAGGAAACAGGGATGACTATGTGTCCGCACTCAAAAAGTTTGCATTAAACGGGCGTTTTGGCACCGAACAATGACGAATTCATCAAAGATCAAATAGTAATGCAGGGGTCAAACGCTAACATCCAGGACAGTTTATGGGCAAAAGGGGAGTCCTCAACTTCCACTTGGACAACCCCAGTGGCTAGAAGACCACCACCCTCCTGGAGATCCTCACAACATCAGACTCAAGCAGATAGTCACCGCACCAACCCAAATATCCAGGCACATGCTCGACCCCGTCTTCACTGCCAGCAGGAACATTCAACTACAGCCACACCACCAAACTCTCCTGGACCGTTGATCATTGTATACATCACACCTTCACCACGCACACCACACACCACCGCCATCATTGCTCCCTACCCGTCGCAGCTGGATCAAGGCCACAGAAGAAGTTCTTGTAAATTCCCTCAGCATCACCACTCCGCCAACGCTTACAGACACCAACACTACAGCGCACAACCTCCACCGATGGATCTCTAACTGCGCCGACACCCTGGCAAACTCAAGAACATCCAGGCAAACAACACTCCAAGAAGGCCAACTGGTTCATTCCCACCCACCAGTAGTCAAGCTGTACCTGCAGATGCCTCAAGAAGAGATGGAGCCACAACATCAATGAACCCAGCAACCCAGTCAGCCGTGCACCATGGGGCAAGGGTGCCTGCGTTGGCTCCTGGCAGCCATTGTACGCCAATGTAGGGGAAAAAGACAAGGGGGCTTATGCATGAGCCCCTTCTGACTGTTTAACGCTGATGGTGGGTCATTTTCGTGACGTACTCACAGCATGAATCTTGTAACACAGTGTGCCGTACTTACAAAGTGAGGCATCTAGGCATATGCATGGCCTTGTAAAGCCCTATGTCACATTATACCTGCGTCAGGTGTGATGTATGCAGGGTGGGCATTCCCACCCAGCAAAGCCTTGTTGGAGTGGCGCAGTGAAATCCATCAGATTTTACTGTGACAATTCTAGGACGCCACTGCGTCAGAACCTTACCCTTACTCAATGGCAGGCGTAAGGGTGACGCAGTGCCTTAAGGATAGGCTGGTGTCATGCATAACTGGATTTGCGTCATGCTTGTGACACAACTGCAGCAATGCGTGATTTTAGCGCTAACAGATACGTCAGGATTCCAGATGCATATGTAATTAATTGCAACATGGAGCGCCGTGCAGTGAATACGGCGCATCCATGTTGTCGCAAGAAGAGCACGCTGAAAAGTGTTGCAACACTGTTTTTATCGCAGCGATGCAACGCTTTCATGAATGAGGCCCAGGAATACATCCTATCTTATTAATAGTGCACATTCCTGCCCTTGTGTTTTGTGAAGCAACATTCCTTGCAGCGCTATCCAGCACCAAAACCTCTGAAATGAGGCCCAAAGTGTTTGCACCAATTTTAAGACCAGCTATTTTCTGGTCATAGAGCGCGCAGGTCACCCGACTATAAAATTTACCATATACGCATTGGGCCCATAAATTCAATTCACCATATTTATTAATCGGGTAACCTTACACTCTACTACCAGTAACCCTGCTCTTTCCTATTTATTTCCAATGTACCCGACTTACCAATCCACTGTTACGGGTACCTATGATCACAATGGATCAGGGAGCTAGCTGTAAAAGAAAGGCAGACACAAAAATACAAGAATCATATACTATAATTTGCACTCATGTAATAACCACAGACTCGGGAAGTTTTAAAACCTTTATCTAGTTTTCATCAAGTTCAGAAAGCATAAGGTTCACAGCAAGTAAAATGAATAACTAAGATTACAAAGAGCACATATCCATATAGGAAGTAAATAAGACCAACCATTTAGGATTTATAAAGGGAAGGTAAGAAAAGGTACATACTAATATAGGTTTCAGAGCTTAGACTCAGTATGATGTCTAAAGGACGGGGAAAATAAGGAACATACTAGAATTTCACAGTTTGAATAAATCCCATGGAGGTGGGTAAAGGAAAAATAACTTTAATCTGTACTATGATAATTCTGAGATATCAAGTAGCTATAGGGAAGGTAAGACTGGAACATGCTAACCTTCAGAGCAATTACTTTAAAATCAATAAAGGGTGGGTAAAGAGAAGGAACATCTATATTTTATGAACAGTATGTAGAACAGGGCGTATAGGATGGGAAAAAAATTGGAACCTGCTAGTATAACAACTACAATGTAGGACTTTATCATTTATCAGCAGAGGGAAGGGAAGGAAAAAAGGAATAAAAGGCAAGTACGAATTTATTCAAAACAAGGAAATGGAGAATGCAAAGATGGATTATGTGGTAAAATATTACCCTGGCAGAATTTCTAGGCATTAACAAAGTATCATGCATCAAGTGAGAGGAAGAGTCCGTGGTATCTGAGTTAAAATGGGCTTTATTCCAATAACTCGAGTCAAAGGGAGAATTAGTTCCATCACCACAGAGGTTCAGGAAGAGTCTTCTAACATTTAATAACAAAACATTATATTATATACTTTTTACTCCTTGTACATAGGAGCAGGCGCTAGACAGAAAATGAGATAAGAGCATGTGGGTGTACATGAGGGTGTGTACTTTGATGAGTCATAGGTGTGTGATAGGTAGGTGTCATAGGTGGGTGGGTACTTAGAGGAGGAGTTGGCATGACCAGCTCGAACTGTGCCCTAATTGTGCAACTTTGAGCATGACGTGCATTTGACGTGTAACTGGGTGGAGGCTGACTTTCAACCTAGCAGAGAGATCTTTTATGTCAAGGCGACCAGCACATCTAGTACAACTGATATCTAGAGTCAGCAAGCAAAAGAAGCAAAGGTTGTTCGTCACTAAAAGACAGAGAGGGCATATTTATTCGTTGCATGAGCTTTCTATGGGTGCAAGCACTGTGATTAACTTAAATGGAGACAGAATGGCTAGGCCTATCTCCCTCGGACGGGTTCTGTTTACTTTTCCTCAGATAACTGTTATTCATAAATAATACTGTCTTGGCAGGCCTCTTGCGAGGTCGGAGGGACGTAACTGCAGCCTCAGTGTGTCAGGAGTCATGTAACACCCTTATTTCAGAAAAGTGGCTCGGGCTGCGCCACAAAATGGGTTCATTAGAATATTTATTTAACAGTGCACAATGCAATGCAAATACATGGGCCTTATGCTAACTTAATGTTTGGGAGACTTTGATGACTGGCATTTCTAATTCAGGACATGATTGCAGGGGCCTAGTGATTCAGGCCACTACGGGAAATATGCATGGGTGACATGCACACACATGTAACATAGGGTATATGTAGTGGACATATTTGGTCATATTTGGTCAGGCAAAATATCATTTTCCTCATTCCCTCCTTGTCACCTACATAACTCTTCAGGATACATCTATATTCATGAGACCATATAGTTGATCATACAGCATCATTTCTTCATCTTTTATCCTTTGTTTACGTGGATGTGGAATACAGGCAGTAGCACACAGCCCGCAAATCGTCGGGCCACACTGCAAACAGAGACAGCAACCAAATACCATAAGTAGGGCCATTCCTAGGAAGGACATAACTTTCCATCCCCATGCAGATATTACACCCCAGAACCAACTGGACCAAGTCCATGTGCCTGGATCTTGATGTATGGCATTAGCAATCTTGTGGAGTCTTGTTATTGCTTCGTACACAGATGGTGCATTATCTGGGATGAAAATGCAACAACTAGATCGGATCACTCTACAAGCTCCGCTTCTATCCGCCAGGATGACGTCAAGAACGAGGCGGTTTTGAAGAACGACAAGTCTAATAGCAGACTGTTCCTGGGTCAAGTTCGCCAGGGCAGATGCAGTTATATTTACAACTGTTTCAAGAGTCCTTGTTAACCTGCGTATCAGTTTACTGTTTTGGATGGGACCTATGAAGAAAAAGAATCCTTTGTTGAAATCTGTATATTGCTCCCATGCTGTTTCAGTCTGATCGATACCTGCAGAATCTGTCTCTCTCTTTTGTCTAACATGTTCTAGTCGTGAATCTCTATGATAATTTGATGGGGCTAGAAAAACGGGTGGCAATAAGAATGCTATATAACAAGTCCCACCCCAGTCTAAGGGCAGATGTACATAGGCTGTCTGACCACAAATGAAATAGGTATGGCGTGATGTTTTGAAAGAAAATAGTCCGTTATCATCAAACTCTACTACAGTGTTACACTTGCTGTGTCCCATATGTACTGAGCCTTTCTTACTAACACATAAATCACCTTTTGCTGGCAGGACTGAAATAAACGGTGGACCTGTATTTTGCTTGGGCTGAACATTTAACATTATAAAATTAACAGATGCATTTCCCTGTTCGTACTCTTCATTCTCTAAATCGGATCCCTTTCTTTGGGGGAATCCGTCTTTGTCTGGAAAGCATGCTTCATTCATTACTTTATTCAGGTTTCCATATATCCAGCCACCTGAATAAGCTATGTACCTTCTATCTATTGATGTCATTAGAGCAAACCATGCTCCACACGAACCATTGTGTGAGAACGGTAAAGGGTAGAAGGGCAATACTCCCTTCGTCTCTTGATAAGGGGGCAGTTGGCCACATACCCAGCAATTAGTCGCATTGCTGGTCTGGTGAGAATGGTGTAACATTCGAATAAAGGTATTGTTACGTAGTGCAAGTCGATATGACAATTCATGGGGTGGCAGGTCGCTAAATGTATGCTCTATGGTACTGTTACTGGAAGAGTGCATATGTGAGGAAATGGGAAAGAAAACATGTAGCAATAAACTGACACCAATTATAACAATGCACAGAATAAAAAGAATGATTAAAGTAACTATACATCTACTGCGTAATCTCTTGCAGTATTTTTCCTTCTTATCTCTCTTCTTGCTATTCTCATATGTGATCTTATGCATGTCAGAATCGAGTCTAACCGATTCACCACCGGGTGGGCTTAAACAATTAAACTACGTCTGACTTACTAGATCTTACTCTAGACCTATACTCTTGCTGAGGGGTATTTTCTAGCAAAGGTCAGTGTCCTTTTTGTTTTTTTCTTTTCAAAGTTCCAAAGTGTCTTTTGTAGTGATGAAGGTGAGTTCGGCCTTTACGTCCTTCCACCAACTTCGGCGTCTTCCAACGTGGCTCAAGGGGACTTGAACGATCAAAGATCCTGAGGAGTCCAAATTTTCCTGGTGCTATGGCATGTTCCTCGACCTGGGTGTTTGTCAGGGAAGGCAGCCGCAACCTGTGAACAACAAGAGAGTAGTGTAGACATCAAGGAAGCCAGGTAATCTGTCAGCATGTTACTGTCAACATGAGTTAGTTTTTCATTTTTAGGCATAGGCGTACCCCACATATATACTCCATAAGGAGATAGGCCTGTTCTGGAATGAGCTACCATAAGCATGTAAAAGAGGGTGACCGGCAAGGCCACCATCCAATCCACGCCTATTTCTGTACAGATCTTAGCAATTCCTGTCTTGAGGGTCGGATTATGTCTTTCTACAAGGCCTACTGCTTCTGGGTGTCTGACACAATGGAATATTCTATCCTAACAGAAGGGACACTTGTTTCATTAATTCAGAGGAGAATGGCTGATCGTTATCTGAATAGATCACATGAGGTGATTCATAGCTGGGGAAGTACTGCGCACTGTTGTAACAGCAGTATAATCTGGAACTGGATATGCTTCTGTCCATCTAGACAGTGCACAACTACTAAGACATATTTGTAACCTCTACATCTGTCCATTTGGATATAATTCATCTGGAGAACCTCAAAAGGGTGGTCAGGAGGATGAAATCCGCCTTGTTCCACCGGAATGCCTTTACCTGGATTGAACTGACAACAGATCGTACATGTTCGTACTTTCTGCTTCACTGCTGCACGTAGGTGCTTGTTAAACCAAATATACTGTAAACAGTCTATCATCATCTATCATCTTCTCTCCTACGTGTGTTGGACTATGTGCTGAGAAGAAAACAATGTACCTTTTCCCTTAGTCATCTAACCTTGGTTAGTCTGGACCCCTCCTTGTTCAGTCCAATTCTTTATCTCATCTGTTGTGGCATGTGTCTGTATGTCGAGTACATCTTGAGTGGGATCCCTGACTGTCATACATGTTGTCAGTAATGGTACCTCTGTCCTTGTCGTGTCTGGTGGTGTCTGTGCTGTCTGAGCTGTTCGGTCTGCCAGGTCATTACCCTGGGAAATGGTGTCTGTAACTTTGGTATGAGCTTTATATTTCAGGATAGAAATGGCTGTAGGTAAATGTATGGCTTCTAACAGGGCCTGAATAAGCTGGCTGTGCTGAATCTTGGTCCCATGGGAGGTCAAAAAACCTCTCTCTTCCTCCTCAGGACCCCGAAATCATGAACAATGCCATAGGCATATTGTGAATCTGTATAAATGTTTACTTTCAAGTGCTTGGTTCTTATGCTGGCTTGTGTCAGAGCGATGAGCTCTGCTGCTTGTGCTGACAGGGTGTCTATTTTCTGTGTCTCTATGACTTCTGTGGTCACGGCATACGCTGCTACTAATTCTCCTGTACTTGTTCTCATGCATGATCCATCTACATAGAGTGTCTGGTCTGGGCCCAGAAGTGCAATATCTGTCATGTCTTGTCTTGGTTTATTCATTACTTCCACATAGTCATGTGGTGATGCATTTACTGTACTTGAGGGCAAAAGTGTTGCAGGATTCAGAATATTACAACGTCTGATCTCTATGTGTGGTTGAAATAATGTCAGTTCATATCCTGTCAGTCTCGCTACAGTCAAACGTAAAAACACTGTCTTTTTACAGTGTAAAAACACAGTTTTTACAATGTAAAAATAAATAAAAATAAAAAAGCATAAAATGTTTACTCTGACATGGAGTCGCTTAAAACTGGCGCTTGACATAATGCTCTTTTTAATTCCTCAAATGCCAAGGTGTGTTCTTGTGTCCTAGGGAGAACAGTCAAAATGGCTGCCTCCTGTGTAGTTAACTGTATGAGTGGTTGGCTAGATATGCATACTGGGGAATCCATTGCCTACAGTAAGAAGTGGGGCCAATAAAGGCACGTACTGCCTTATGTGTCCTGGGCTGTGAAAGGTTAGTAATGAGCTGAAACAATCCTATTTAAAAAACACACTGTTGCATTACACTAATTTAAAGCACATTCTAAGATGGGTCTGTTTCATATTTTCTTTCCAACCGTGAAAACATTGAAGCACTCTTTGTGCAAACCTTTATCTCAATTCGACTGGTCTATTTACAACTATACCGACCTCTGAGCCAAACACATTAAATCAAGCGTTCCAAGGCATTTACCATTCAATCTGCAAACTGAATACGCCCATTGGATAACATGGCAAATCGCACCTCCACACAAAACATGCTTTTTCCACCACTTCCACAGCTCAGATCCTTTTCAAATTTTGCATCACAGTAGTCCAAGCCATTCCCTAAATCCTCACCAAAAAGCAACCTAATCCCTCCACTGGAACAGGTACGAATTTCCGCTCAAAAACATGCCCCCCCCCGCAAACACAAAAAAAAATAAAAAAAACGCCAGAATCCCTCAACACCTTGTTAAAACAAATACTGCCTTCTCAATAAAAGATATTAACTCTTTGGCAGCCGAAGCACAATCATTCCCTAATGACTGCAGTATATGGGAAAGTCATGAACTCATCTCTCCACGGTGTCACAGAACACATACGCACATCTTCAAAACATTTTCTCTAAGCACTTGAAAGAGATCCAGCTCTCTCCTGCCTAACGTAATGGCTAGGGACCTGATGATAACATGCTCTGCACAAAACATAACTACATGGCGCTATTTACAAGCCATATTTACAAGAAACTCAACAAGTCACAAAAATGACACGCTATTCACAAGGCATATTTACAAGGAGCTATACTTAAGAAAATTCAACAAACTACTCACAAGTCTTAATCTCAAGTCACTATTCACAAGCAACTACAAGCCATTCACAAGGCGTTACACACATGGATGTAACAAACTATTCACAAGTCTTAAGCACAAAGCGCAATTCACAAATAAACCAACTAGTTACTCACAAGGCACTTTCGCAGTCCAGAAGGGACTCGTCTAGATACAAGGAAATGAACTCTTCAGATGTTGTTGGCTTTAATTCTACATACTCTAAAGGGTACAGGTGGTAGCGTTCTCTAACTACTGGGTCTTTCTGAGGTGGTCACTTTAGCTAGTTTTTCTGACAGAACGGGATAAATACCAGTTAACAACGGCATTTCTTGGCTTGTCTAGCTCTCTCTGCTTTATTGAATTCTTTCTCTGTTCTCCTATGTCACTCTTTGCGCCATAACTCAATGGCATCTTTCTGAGAGGGTCTTGACTTCTTTTTCCAAATGGCGTTTAGCCCATGCTTATTATACATAAAATGACCACGTGTGTCTCTAGGCCGGATATTAACTGTCTATTCTAGTAAACCTCTTCTGGTCCCTATCTGACGTAATTTTGAAAACAGAAACCAATACAATGGAAACACAATACACAAAAATAGACTGTAACAATCAACAATCATTCACACTAAACAATTTAAACACTGAAACAGATACAGATACAACCTAAACTGATACAGAGAGTTAAACATGTACTTGAAAAACAGTTTGTGCACTGAAAATACAGTACAACCATACCGGTCTCAGGAATGAGACACGTCTTTACCGGGCCCACCTTTTACCGTGGGCCCGTCTTGACCGTTCTTATTTAAAATGAGCCCGTCTTGAAACTTGATACATTTCCCATAGTGGTACTCACCGGGAAAGCAGAACTTGAAACTTGAAGGCCTCGGAAACTTGACTTGACTACGCTTGCGCCTTGGAACAGGTGGACCTCTGGAGACCTCGGACCTTGCTCTCTCACGGGCTGGGCCTCTGGTTGAGACGACCCGCTTTCCTCACCGCCTCACATGGATGCCTGGTCGCAGTCCGTCCTCCTCCGTGGGCCTGAGGGAGTGGCAGGAAGACCTGCTGGTGCGCTTTGAAGTCCGTCACGGCTGTAGAAGGGGGCAAAGACTAGACCCACAACTCCGGCGAGTGGGGAAAGGGATATGTCCCGGTAAGGGCGCCAAATTATGTGGTAAATAAAATATTACCCTGGCAGAATTTCTAGGCATTAACAAAGTATCATGCATCAAGTGAGAGGCAGAGTCCGTGGTATCTGAGTTAAAATGGGCTTTATTCCAATAACTCGAGTCAAAGGGAGAATATGTTCCATCACCACAGAGGTTCAGGAAGAGTCTTCTAACATTTAATAACAAAACATTATATTATATACTTTTTACTCCTTGTACATAGGAGCAGGCGCAAGACAGAAAATGAGATACTTTGATGAGTCATAGGTGTGTGATAGGTAGGTGTCATAGATGGGTGGGTACTTAGAGGAGGAGTTGGCATGACCAGCTCGAACTGTGCCCTAATTGTGCAACTTTGAGCATGACGTGCAATTGACGTGTAACTGGGTGGAGGCTGACTTTCAACCTAGCAGAGAGATCTTTTATGTCAAGGCGACCAGCACATCTAGTACAACTGATATCTAGAGTCAGCAAGCAAAAGAAGCAAAGGTTGTTCGTCACTAAAAGACAGAGAGGGCATATTTATTCGTTGCATGAGCTTTCTATGGGTGCAAGCACTGTGATTAACTTAAATGGAGACAGAATGGCTAGGCCTATCTCCCTCGGACGGGTTCTGTGTACTTTTCCTCAGATAACTGTTATTCATAAATAATACTGTCTTGGCAGGCCTCTTGCGAGGTCGGAGGGACGTAACTGCAGCCTCAGTGTGTCAGGAGTCATGTAACACCCTTATTTCAGAAAAGTGGCACGGGCTGCGCCACAAAATGGGTTCATTAGAATATTTATTTAACAGTGCACAATGCAATGCAAATACATGGGCCTTATGCTAACTTAATGTTTGGGAGACTTTGATGACTGGCATTTCTAATGCAGGACATGATTGCAGGGGCCTAGTGATTCAGGCCACTACGGGAAATATGCATGGGTGACATGCACACACATGTAACATAGGGTATATGTAGTGGACATATTTGGTCATATTTGGTCAGGCAAAATATCATTTTCCTCAGTTCCCTCAGATTTATATTTACCTATGGGTGTGAGGACCAACCCTGGCCACGGGTCAGTTAAGGACAGGAGAAAACCCAAGGAAGGACAGTCGCCAGTAGGCCAGCAGGTGCAGAATGGACACCCCAGGACAGGACAGGACAGGACAACCAGATTAGGATCAGGACAGGATCATCAAGGTAAGACCAGCACCCGCAGTTCGGTAGCAACGCCTGCGCTACACCCTCTCTGCAGCTATCAGCCAGAACCCCGATTGGGTTATCGAATTCCCCAGCAAAGTGCTCCGCCAGCACTTAAGGTTTCAGAACCCCGACTTGGGTCTCTGGAAATTACGGACAGAGGGCTCCGCAGCTCTCTGTATCAGTCACCTATTGAGTGCGTTGGGTCAGTGACAGGTCAGCTATTCGGACAAGTCGGACAATTTCTCTAGCTAAACCTAGGCTAGTTATACTGTTTTCGGGTCAGTGTACCACCCCCCAAATGTTGCAAGAGTAAGAATCCCCAATTTCGATTGGTCCATAAGTAGGATAGGTCAACACACCAACCAGGATTCGACTTTCTCAAGCTAAATATTAGCATCTCTGGGACCTCCCATTGAATTCGGGGTTCCCATGACATGGTTTACAAATAACAATGAAGAATACACTTTTTCATATACAATTGTTACAAATGTAGTACAGTTCAGCTCTGTTCGCTGGGCTACAGGTCGATTCCCAGGAGCATCTTGACTGTGGCTGCCAACTGGCTGTGTTGCACTGGTACAAGGTTTTGTTCCCTCTGCTAGGATGACATGCGCAGTAGGGACTTCTAAGATGGAGTTTCAGACACCTCCCAGGCCCAAAAGATTTGTCACATGAAAGTAAAGGAAAACAATTTAGAACATAGAAATAAATGAATACACTGTATACCAGGAATCCCTATATGACTCCCCTTACTTTATACTAACTTATAGCATTAAGATTAGTGCAAGATGAACAGCAGTGCAAAAAGCTGCAGTGCAAGCTTCGGCATGTGAGAACACAAAGCGGCCATTTTAAAGCTAGTGCGCAAGCACAAAGATTCCCACCAGAACTGCGAGTACGTCACGTCACGTGAGTGTGACCAACGCATGCGCAGAAGAAATTCCCGCGTAGCAGCAGCCATTTTAGTGGCAAGCGTTTTAGGATGAATAAGTACATAGGCAAGCGTCACTGGGACACCCCGTGTAATGTAAAAAGTGCAATATTAGTAACACGAACAGGTTGATTACATTTATTAACGTTATTCGAGGTTCTTGATCCAAGCAAGTCACTTTACGTGCGAATCCTTGCTCCATCACTGGTCTTAAAAAGCTGCCTCTAGCTGGACTTAGCTGCAGTTTTGGAGGGTAAGCGCCGGACGGAAATTTCATTGTGAATATCGCGAAGTGGGTATAGCTGCAGTTTTTGCACGAGACCACCTACGTCGCATCTCATTTTTGTTAAGTCCCACTAAAAGAAGTGGCGATCTTGAAAATTAACGTTTACGCTGGAACAGTGCCGCTAACTGCAATTAATGGCGCTTTGTAAATAAGGCGATAAAAAATCCCAGCTGTAACGTCCAAAAATTGACGCTACGGTGGCGTTAAGGTCTTGTGAATATGCCCCTATGCCCCTTAAGTGATTTTGCTGATTTTTGTACCGTACGATAAATCAAAATACAGGATGAAATCTGACCGGTAGCAGTTTAGCACAAATAACTCAACACTCACTGCTTCACTTCGGAAATGTCATTCATTCAGGAAGAAAGTACAGACCAGGCAGATCTCGCGATACTTCCGGTGCAGTCCCTAGAGTTCCAGCGAAAGTAGGGCTGGATATGGATAACATCCTTACAATATACTAGGGTGCAATACCACAGGTCGTTACTAGGGGTCCCAAATCAAGACTGCCAGGCTCCTCGATAAATAGACACCAAGGATGCAGTACCCCGGGTCGTCACTAGGGGTCCCTAATCACATCAGCCAGGCTCCACACTGTAACATACATGGGCGGGGGGTTATGTTATGTTATGTTATACTGGGGTTTTATATAGCGCACGGCTACTCAAAGAGTGTCCCGGCGCTTTGTTTTGTAAACTATCTACAACACAACAGATAAAAACAGAAAGGAAACCGACGGAGCTCAGGGAAAAAAACTAAGAGGTAAAAAGCCAAGTTTTGAGCCCCTTCCTAAAGGCCAACAAGTTTGGAATACTGCGCAGGGCCATTGGCAGCTTATTCCACAATTGGGGCGCCAGTAGTCTAAAAGAACGGCCACCAATGCGTGCCCTCTTCACACGAGGTACTGCCACAAGAAACAGGGATTCTGACCTCAGCGACCTGACTGGATGGTAGAAAGTCAGTCTTTTTTGGAGATATTTTGCCCCGGAGGCATACAGGGCTTTGTGCGCCAGAGTCAGAATCTTAAAAATTATCCGTTTCTGGACAGGCAGCCAGTGCAGTGCCTCCAGGAGACCCGAGGCTCTAGCACGGCGAGATAGTCCAAAGATGGCCCGAGCTGCAGAGTTCTGGACCACCTGTAGCCGTTGAAGCAGATATTCCGGCAGGCCGAGATAGAGAGCGTTAGCATAATCAATTCTCGAGCCAATTATCGCCTGCACAGTGATCTTCCTGTGTTCCTGCGATAACAGAGGGAGGAACTTGCGCAACATCCGGAGCAGGCCGAAACAGGTGCCCGTGAGACCAATTACCTGTGAGCGCAATGTGAGGCCGTTGTCAATCTTAATCCCAAGGTTTTTCACCACCTGGGATGAACTTGCTGGTGGAAACATGTTCTCAGGCCACCACACTTTCCAGTCCGGATCCGAGCTGCACCCGAAAAAAAGGACCTCAGATTTATCCGAGTTGCACTTGAGGCTATGATGTTGAAACCACTGAAATACAGCCTCAAGGCAACCCTGGATCCTACCTCCATCGAAATCCGCACCTCTCTCACAGGTAAAGAGGAGCTGGGTGTCATCAGCGTAGGAAACGATCTGGGCAGGGTCGAGGCTGCTATAACAGGTCCTGGTCCAGTCAGACTCCACGCTGTATGTGGACAGCGTATGACTGCAGCAAGATAAAGATTAGTAAACTGGGCCTGCCTGTTTTATTTATTGTTTTGTCTTAAGCGACGCTCTTCAGACATGGCTTACCAGCAATCAGGGTGATAGAATCTGAACCACCACCTCCTCCCAGGCCTTCAAAACTAACCTCAAAGTTCTCCTCCTCCAAAGACACTTCCAAATGTAATTCATGCCCTCTCTATTAGCTGAAGGAAGCCCTTCCATTATTGAAAATCTACTGTACATGACTTTGGAAGTGTCCTCCCAGTGTGTTCTTGCGGTCTGAGAGTCGGCCATTTATTGCGGTATTATCTTTCTACCTGTGTTTGGTACTCGTATGTAACATGCACCCGCCACTTTCTCTTGTAACACACTGTTTTCTACCTCTTACATATGTTTATTTTTGATACCTGCACGTAATGTTTGTTCTTGTGCCTGAGGGCCCTCCATACATTGCAGTATTATACATCTATGTTTACTTTGTACGCTTTTGTAACCTGCACACGTCACTCTTTCCTCCGGTAATGCACCGTTTGCTACCTCTTGTATTTTGTTGGCTCACGATTGTCATTACTGCCTCATTTAATGTAACGTTTGCTTTTGTATTTTGTTCACTTGTAATGTTCTCATGTATCAGCTCTGTTTCCTATTGTGAAGCGCTCTGACACCTTCGGGTAAAGTCCGCGCTATATAAAAACGCACAAATAAATAAAATAAATAAATAAATAAATAAAACATCCGCCTGCCCATAATGCATTGCAAAAACATACCCGACCCAAACCCAAAACAAAATGCATTTCTTGTTAATTATAGTTTATTCTAGTAGTTTAATGAACAATATATACGTGCTTTCTCCTCCAACTTTAAACAAAGATTTAAAAATTTTTGGAAGATCTTTGCACATGTAAAGATCTGAGTCTGTGGTACAAAAAAAGTGCATTACGTGTAAAGCTTGTTTTAAACCATGAAGAGTAACAGTGGAACAGAAGGCGGGAAAAGCTGTGTGCAAGCTCCTTCCGTTCTCCGGCCCCTCTATTCATTGGCTTAGGCCCTAAATGCAGCCTTCAGATTGGTATTTGGCTTGTTAGTCCTGCCTCATGACAGCATGACGGGATTTGTATCCTTCCACAGCTATGGGCCCCTTTACTCGAGTGTTGCACATAACTATTTTCTTCCTGTGCCTGCCTTCTCCCCATTGCCCCCTCCCACAGTCTGTGCGTTCTCTGTCTCTGCTTGTCTGTTATGGAGGTTTCTCTATGAGTGAATTTCAGGTATCACTGCATGTTTTCTTCACCTGCTAAGAGTGTACCCAATTTGGCTTTCACTCTTGTGAATGACGCACTGAAATGAAGACTCTTTGACACCTTGTCATAAGTCGCTGCTGCTACGGCTCGCTCAGCAGATGCCACCCCCCTCCGTGGCTGCCCCAGTAGGTAGCTGGCATCAGTGCTTCCTTTTATAAAGACGCGGGGGCATATTACCAAGCCCCTTATCGCCACTTTTCTGCCGATATCGCGGCGATATTTGCATCGCCCTATTATCAAGGCAGCGTTAAGTCAATTAACGTGGCTTAAAGACACGTTAATTGACTTAACGCTGCCTTGGTAATAGGGCCCCTTTCACGATAAACTCATCGCAGTGGGTGTTGCGGTGGGC
This sequence comes from Lissotriton helveticus, assembly GCF_964261635.1. Classification (NCBI taxonomy): domain Eukaryota; kingdom Metazoa; phylum Chordata; class Amphibia; order Caudata; family Salamandridae; genus Lissotriton; species Lissotriton helveticus. The sequence goes on along the minus strand of NC_136057.1, from coordinate 186,010,750 downwards.
TTTCCACCGCGACACCCATTCACTTCGACGCTGCAACCTATTATCAAGAGAGGCGATAATAGGTGGCAGCGCCGAATTTAAGGACAGGTAAGACCTGTTCTTAAGGTGGCGAAACGAGGAGAAATGCTTAATTTCTCCTTGTTATTGCTTTTTCCATGTGTGCTGCCTTGTGCAGCACACATGGAAAAAGCAAAATGCCAAGGTTTCTTCATCTACAGGGAAGTGTCCCTTCCTGTACATAAACAAACCTCTTTTTAAAAATGCCAATTTGTAACTTACATGTGTGCTGCATGAACCAGCACACACGTAAGTGACAAAATGGCATTTAAGGTTTGTTTGCTTATGTGCAGGAAGGAACTCCTTCCTGAACATAAACAAACCTTCCTGCTAGCAGACACCCTTGCACTCTGGTGCAAGGGTGTCTGCGCTGGCGATACGTTGTCAAAACTATCGCCATCACAGGGGGAAACACTAGGCTGCACCATATCCTTGGTAATATGGAGTGGAGTGGTGTGGCTCACTGGTTAGAGGCGGCAGACCCAGAAGCAAAGGACGGCCCGGGACCAGGGTTCAATTCCCGACGCGGCAGGGTGGTGGACCAGGGTCAGCGGACTCGATAATTCTCACCTCGGTGCCTACTCTAACCAGGGATCACACTCGGCAACTCTGGGCATTAGCTTGCCTCATCTCCACAACGGCCCCCCCACAAACGCCGGGGATGACTGGTTTCACCTTGGAGATACCCAGTAGGGACCATCTCACAGGGAAAGCCAGGATGGGTTCCCCAGCGGTCTATAGCGCAGAGATACTCCTTCGGGAGTCGATTCTAGCGCTTTAGAAACCCACAATTAATAATCAATTAATATGGTGCAGCCTAGCATTTCCGAAGTGGCGAAGAGAGGCGTTAAGCCAAGATGGCTAACGCCTCTCTTCGCCACTTTGTTGGTAATATGCCCTGCGTTTCGTTAAAATATTTACATGTTTCAGTGGCAGAGATTAGCGTGTTTAGATTTCCAAGTGCCGCTTTGACAGGGGTGAGTGCACAGAAGAAGAAGCTGCCAGTACAGCCTCAGCTGAGACTCACATACAGAGGAGTCAGTGTATTTATCGCCCTTCTCACTTCCGGTCCCAAAACCCGACGGAGGCTGCAATTCTCGCTTCAAGATCCGCCAGGGAGCCAAAGGCTAGTAAGACTGGGTGGGTATTACAGCGTGAAATCACAAAAGCAAATGGCAGAGATCAAATGTGTTTAAAATAATATGTCTGGGTTTACATCCATAAATCAACTGCTTCTAGTGGTCGGCATCTGAGACCCTTGGAAAAGGATGAAAACAAAGAACAATGATATGGCGCGTGTTCATGCTCATGCTCTTTTACACACTGGCCCCCACATCACGCTGCGTGCTGTGGCTCTCATTCACCTCGGATTTCCAAAATACAATTCGGAGCAGTGGAAACAACTGCGTCAAGTGTGCTGATGCCTTCGCATAAAGAGCCCTTCCTCACTAGAAACAATCATCCCCTCCAAGGCCTCTCAGCTCCAGTAACGCCCTCCCCGAGCTGTCCTGTAGCTCCTCTCAATGCCTGTCCCTGAGGCTCATGGTCCCATCCCTTCCAAGGCCTCTCAGTTCCAGTAACCCCCTCCCTGAGCTGTCCTGTAGCTCTGCACTAATGATGCCTCAAGGCTTGTAGCGATAATTGTAAGTCAACGAAAGAACAGCCCTGTTCTTCTCTAATATGAAGATACCTATGGGCGCATCGTAATTCCGATAGAATTCGTTAGTCAGAATAAGGTATTAAAATCAACTGTTTTATAATAAGTGAGCCTGAAAATCGTTATGGTAGACGAATCGAAGCCATAGGTTTCCTCTATGTATTGAGTGGCACTGTGGATGGCACAGTGTTTGACATTGAGCACGCTAGGGGATATTTCGCGCTGTACAATTGCAAGCCAACAGAGGTGCTGGCTTTTCTCTAAAACCACTGCCGTCATTTCTCATACATGAGAATATATTTAGTAGCAAACTATCCAGGGAGTACACATGACTCAGTTTTGCCATTCAGCCCTATTGAACCAGCTGGTAAGAGGCAAGTGTGGCCGGCACTGGTAATAGTGTTGAGGCGGGGAGGGGGAGTGGGGGGTTGGGAGAAGAGAATAGACAACGGGTTAGGGAAAATAAAATAAAAAATGTAAAGAAACACTTACTGAGTTGTCGATGCAGGGAGTGCAAGATAAGGGTTTTTTATTTTTTATTTTACTTTCCATATCCCGTCATCTGCCCACTATACCCTGCCCCAGCACCCTACTGCTGTTACCTGTGGCAGCTGCGCCTGTTAAGAGGAGAATTTGGTGATGGTTGTCTTCTTGATACATTTTAGGCAGAATTTCACCTTACACATCATATAAATTGTCCCATAACCCTACTGAGCCTTTTTTTAAATATCTAGATAACAGATACAACAACGCACATAAGTGACTTAGTTCAGAAATAGAAAGCAAGTTTGAATTTTTTAAGGGAAGCTTTTCATGCAAGTGCAGAAATATTGGATTACACACCAGAAACAAGCTGAAATATTATTGCTACCTGTGCTATACTGCACAACAGAGCCATGAGAAAGGGCTTACCCCTTGGTCCTAAGTATGGCAGTTGAGATGACGATGGAAATTTACTCCCCTACACAACAAAACCTGGCCAAGAAACAACTATGATTGCAGAGGGCAGTGCAAGCCAAACTGGCATAACAAATAACTATTTTTTTTTATTTTTTTTATTGTTCTCAGCACAGCCAGTTAACAAACACATCTCGAGTTGGCTATCAGCCTATACATCATACATCAATAAAGCCCAACGATAAAAAGTAAAGTCCAAGATAAGGTCCAAGTTATTCATATGTTGACTTTCCATAGAGACAAATTCATGACTCATAATAGTCTCTGAATGAACCCCAAATTTTAATGCCCAGTCTTTTTTTCCTTGATCCTTTAATTGAGAATAAGCTCCACTCCAAATTATATAAGCTCAGCATTTTAGCACGCCATTGCAAAAAGTCCGGTGGTTTTTCCTGTAGCCATTCCCTGGCGATACAAAGGCGTGCCACTGTCATTGCAAAAAAAATAAAATGCCGGTGTGGAAAGAGTATATCCAAGTTGTTGTCTTTCTGTATTTTTCCTAACAGCATCATTGCTGGAGAAATAGCTATCGTTGTTTTAATCACAGAAGAAATAAACTTTTCCAGATGCTCGATAAATCCCTTTAACTTAAGGCAGTCATAAAAAACATGTCTCGCTCCAGCATCCTCCTCATCACAACGGAAGCATTTACCCTGGCTTCCCAGAATCCAATTCGCCATTCTCTTGGGCGTATAATATAAATCATATAGTGACTTAAAAAACTGAGCTTTCAAATTTGCCGACATGAGCCCTTCCTTAGATAAAATTAACAGATCCTCTATATTAATCTCGGAATCACCTAACAACTCTCTCCATTTCAACTGCACTCTATCTATATCATCTTTTTTAGCAGAGATCAAGGATTGATAAATTACTCCAATTTTAGCTGATCTACGTATTTCTTCAATAGCTTGATGTTGATTTAAGCTTCCACCCCTTCGAATTTAATAATCCCGTATTTGGAGGTATTTAAAAAAGTACCATCTAGGCAGTAAATATTCATCCTTGATCTCTGCAAAAGATTTACATTTCCCATTTATATTAACCATATGTCCTAGCGTCTTAATACCTTTTTGCTGCCACTTATTGGCCATAACATCAGAAATACCTAGTAAAATCCTATGTGCATTAAACGGAGTGTAATATGAAACTCTTGGTAATTCCATGTTTTTCATATACCATTTCCAAACCTTGAAAGCCCCCATGGTTACCTTGAACCTTGTTCGCTTGAAATACATCCCATCAATTTCTTTTACAAAAATAAGTTTTGCATTAGGCCCCAACTGCATATCAAAAATATTTGGCATGTTGACATCATCCGTTTCGTTAACTCCTGTTATTAAATTTTTCATTTTCAGTAAAAAACAAGTAACATAATAAAGAAAAAAATCAGGTACCCCCATTCCTCCCCTTAGGGTTGGCAACGTCATATGTTTCATTGCCCTTCTAGGTCTCCCCGGGCTCCATAGAAATTTCTCGCATTTAGATTGCAAGTTCTGTATCTTATCCTTAGTGATTTCTAAAGGTATTGATCTAAACAAGTAAAGTACCTTTGGCAGTATATTCATTTTTATCACATTTGATCTTCCGCAGGTGCACTCTCCCAATTCCTTGTTGCGGTGCAGGCCCATCGAGTGCCAGCGATCTTCACACTTCTGGGGACAGGTCCTAGACCCATTCTCTTCCGCCTCCTACAGTGATCATGATGATGGCCTGAGGGAGGTACGTAAGCTGGGGGAGGCGAAAGAGGATAACCCAATCAATCAATCAATCAATCAATCAATAAATCAATCAATCATGACATTTATAAAGTGCACTACATACCTGTGAGGGTCTCATGGTGCTGGGGGCGGGGGGAGGGAGGGGGTGCTGCTAGTGATCGAAGAGCCAGGTCTTGAGGAGTCTTCTGAAGGCCATTAGGTCTTGGGTCTGACGTAGGTTGGTGGGGAGGGTGTTCCAGGTCTTGGCGGCGAGGTGGGAGAAGGATCCGCCACCGGCGGTCATTCTTCAGATGCGGGGGACTGTGGCGAGGGCGAGGCTGGCGGAGCGGAGCTGGTGGGTGGAGGTGTAGAAGTTGAGTCGTCTGTTTGGTATGCTGGGCCGGTCTTGTGCAGCGCTGTGTGTACGTGGATTAGGAGTTTGAAGGTTATCCTCTTGTTGATGGGGAGCCAGTGCAGGTCTCTCAGGTGGGGTGTGACATGGCTGCGGCGGGGGATGTCGAGGATCAGACATGCTGTGGCGTTCTGGATGCGTTGCAATCGTCTCAGGAGCTTGGCCGACGTTCCTGCTTAGAGGGCGTTTCCATAGTCCAGCCTGTTGGTGACGAGGACCAGGGTGAATGTTCTTCTCATCTCAGTGGGGATCCACTTGAAGATCCTGCGGAACATTTGAAGGGTGTTGAAGCAGGAAGAGGAGACGGTGTTGACCTGCTTAGTCATGGAGAGGGCAGAGACGAGGATGACCCGTAGGTTGCGTGCGTGGTCGGTGGATGTCGGGGCTGTTCCTAGTGTTGTCGGCCACCAGGAGTCGTCCCAGGCTGAAGGGGTGGAGCCGAGTTCAGCTTCAGTCTGCTGTTTCTCATCCATTTAGCGACGGCCTTCCTTCCTTCGTGGAGGTTGGTTTTGGTGATGTGGGGGTAAATGTAAATGTAAATGTGTTTGTATTTATATAGCGCACTTCTACCCAGAGGTCTTTTAGCGCTGTATTCATACCGCTGTGGAACCCTTCCTGGCTTTCCTGTGAAATGTCCACTCCTGGGCAACCCCAAGGTGTTGAACAGCGTTGGGCTGAGGGAAGAGCCCTGAGGTACGCTGCAGATGATTTTGGTGGCAAAGGAGCGAAAGGGGGGGAGGCGGATGCTCTGAGTCCTGCCAGAGAGGAAGGATGTGGTACAGCCCAGGGCCTTCTCTTGGATCCCGGTGGCGTGTTCGTAGTGTGCAGTGGCGACCGTGTCGAAGGCGGCTGACAAGTCCAGGAGGATGAGGGCTGCTGTCAAGCAGGGTCCTGATGTCATCGGTGGTGGCGAATAGGGCGGTTTCGGTGCTGTGGTTGCTGCGGAACCCGGACTGGGATGGGTCCAGGATGCTGTTCTCCTTGAGAAAATGGGTCAGTTGTTTGTTGACTATTTTCTCGGTGACCTTCGCCGGGAACGGGAGCAGGGAGATAAGTCGGAAGTTCTTGAGGTCCTTGGGGACTGCCTTGGGATTCTTGAGTAAGGCGCTGATCTCGGTCTGCTTCCAGCTTTCGGGGAAGGTTGCTGTCTCGGAGGAGATGTTGATTACTTTCCGGAGATGGGGTGTGATGCTGTACTGGCTTTGTGGAAGATGTAGTGAGGGCATGGGTCTAACGGTGATCCGGAGTGGATGGTGTTCATGATCTCGCTGGTGTCCTCGTCGTTGATGCTGGTCCAGGAGAGCAGGCGGTTGGTGCAGGTGGTGGTTGTGGAGGCGGTGGTTGTCGGGGCAGTTGTGCCGTTGAAGCTGTTGTGGATGTCAGCGATCTTGTGGTGGAAGAAGGTGGCCATCGAGTCGCACAGGTCTTGCGAAGGCTGGATGTCGTTGGTGTTGGAGAGTTCCTTCACGATGTTGAAGAGCTCTTTGCTGTTGTGTGCGTTGTTATCCAGGCAGTCTTTGAATGAGGCCCTCTTGGCGGCTCTGATGAGTTGATGGTGACCCACAGTTATTTTCTTCTCTGACTATGCCACCAGGTGCAGAGGGGCTTGTCTCTAGTGGTCAAGCGATGCCTCCGAGAGTTTGGCATCAAACACTACCTCCTATACAAATAAAGGCTGCAAGTGATCTCAGTTGTTGACACGCAAATCATTGATACAGCTGAACAGTGCTGGACCTGGCTGCAATCAACTGGTCGTCAGGTGCTGTGGACTGGGAGTGAAGGGTCTACGCAACAAGCTGTCATTCATGGAACCAGTTGTATTGGGAGGCGTAGGAGAAGCAGGCATCCCCACCACAACTACAAGTTACCCCCAATCTGCAGCAGGTTGTACAAGAGAGAGAGGCAGAAGGAGCTGCATGCGCCCCCAACGAAGTGCAATTACACTCAGTGACAGGATCCCAACACTTCCCCTGAACGCTCCCCCAGTGACGTAGGCTCCACTGCGACGTGGTCATCCGGTGCAGAGTCCATGCAGCCCCTGGATGTAACTCCTTAGATGGCAGATATCCTAATTAAATGTTGACTGGTTGTGCGTCTCCCCTTCTTCCACAGTTACAGACAGCTCTGGAGAGTCTCTGGCTTTTGGCGGTTCCTGGTCTCCAGCGTCCTGTTGCTGAAGTTCCAGTCTACCGAGGTAGACAGGTTCACGCGTCACCCAAAGGAAACGGGGCAGTTGTCCAGGTGAGCGATGCATGTCAGGGGTGACGGTGGTGGTCTGCTTAGTGCTCCGAGCTGCAAAGGCATGAAGTCCATGGCGTCGTTGACCATGCCAAGGATAAACTGTGGGAGTTCCTCAATTATCCTAGTGACACTCTTGCAACGCTGTGACGTCATGTGTTTAACGTTCTGATTGCGCAATGTGCCAGAGCATATTTTCAAGGCCATGAAAGCCACTTCACATGGCTTTTCATGGACTTAGAAATATGTGACCCAATCATGCATTAAACAGTGTGAAAGGGTCGTTCCATGCAGTGGCGGCCAGCATGGCTTGCAGGTGAAGAGGTGAGGACGGGTGCATGGGATTGCAGGGGGGCGCGATTGCAGGAGGTTGTGCATTATAAATTAAACATTTTAAAAAATATATAAGTTAGCTTGCAGTTAGGTCCTGCAATGCAGCATGATTGTATTTTCATCCTGGTTCGACGCTCAACCAGGGAAAGGGGGCCAGAGCATGTTCTCCATGCAGACTGTAATGCAGCCTGCATGGAGAACGGGTAAAGTGCACATGAATAGTTTTTGCAGCCCAAGAGGATAAAACAGTTGTTGCGCACTTAGGAGTTGGCAAACTACTCCTCCACTGCCCTGCTCTGAGAGCAGAGCAGCACCGCCCGCAAAGCAGCCACTGTGCGTCAACATAGGGGAAAAATACAGGGGGCTTATTCATGAGCCCCTTTCAAAAGTTTAACACCGCTGGTACGTCATTTTCTTGACATACTTGCGGGGTGAATTTTGCTCCATGTTGTGCCGTTTTACGAAGTGGCGTATCTAGGGCTATGCGTGACCTTGTAAAGCCCTGTGTCACATTATACCTGCGTCAGGTATGATGTATGCAGGGGGTTAATTCCCACGCAACAAAGCCGTAGGAGTTGCATTACGAGCTGCCACTCATAGGATGGCGCAGGGAAATCTATCAGATTTCACTGTGACAATTCTAGGATGCCACTGTGTCAAAAACGTACTCCTGCCTCGTGGCAGACTTGAGAGCCATAGGGATAGGCAGGCCCCATTCATTGCTGGTGTTTTGTCATGCTTGCGACACAACTGCAGCAATGCGTGACTTTAGCGCTGATAGGTACGTCAGGATTCCAGACTTATGTCATTGATTGTGGCATGGAGTGCTGTACAGCAAATATGGCGCAGCCATGTTGTCGTAAACAGGGCGCAGTGAAAAGTGTCCAATTGCTGTTTTATCGTGGTGATGCAACACTTTTCATGAATGGGGCACAGAAAAGCATCCTATCTTATTGATAGGGCGCAACCCTGAACTTTTGTTTTGGCGTAGGGCAGCATAGCCTTATTCCTTGCAGCGCTGTCCAGCATCAAGACATCTTATATGGAGGCCCAAGTGTTTGCACCAATTTTAAGACCAGCTATTTCTGATCTTAAAAAACTGCCTCTAATTTGAGTTAGCAGCAGTTTTGGTGGATATCGAGGTACTGGAATTTCCTTGTAAATGTCGCGAAGTGTGTTTAGCTGAAGTTTTTTCACAGGAACGCTTACCTTCATTCACATTTTCATTATGTCCCGCTAACAGAAGTGGCGATCTTGAAAATTCACGTGTACCCTGGAAAAGTGCCGCTAACTGCAATTAGCGGCAATTTGTAAATAAGGCAATAAAATAAGCTGCCTTAATGTACAAACATTTTCTCTACGGCGGTGTTAAGTTCTTGTAAATAATATCCGTCTCTGGCGGCATTCATTCAAGTACCTGGGGATCCTCCCTGATCTTGCATGGTCTCTCAACGTCAGCACTATGGTGAAGCTGGTTCGCGCTGCCCTCCTTCGATGGCATACGTTGCCACTAAATCTCAAGGGCTGGATCGCTCTTTTCAAGATGATGGTCCTGCCCCATTTCCTCTATATGCTCCAAAACATGCCCCTCCCCTTCTCGCGGTCCTAGTTCCGTGTGATGGATGGCTTGGCCACTAAATTCCTGTGTGGGGGTCGAAGGCTGAGATTGGCCCTCAATCAATGCAGGATTCTGCCCTTTGATGGGGGTTAGGAATGATGAACCTACATCTCTATTATCTGGCGACCAGGCTTCTTACTGTACATGACTGGTTCAATGGTGGTTGGGCGGATCCGGCTTACCGCCTGGAACTGCATGCACTGGGTTTCTCTGGTATTCAAGGGATGCTCTACGGCACTGCCATCCCCCACACTCTGCCGGAAGCTTCTCGTGGGGTGTTTTTGGCATGGTGAGCCGCCCTGCTTCACACCCGCTGGTTGGGTAGATTGACCCAATATACCCCCTTGTGGTGCGGAACACAGCTCAAAGATGTCGCCATTCTCTCTGGGTTTAGAGCCTGGGACCTTATTGGAATTTCCCAGCTGGGAGATGTCTGGTGCGGGAGCCACATTCGCAAATTCTCAGCATTACATACCCAGTTCTCCCTCCATGCCTCTCAGTTCTACTGCTATGTTCAGTTGCCTCATGCACTCCATACACACATTTCGGAGGGAACCTCCTTGCCCGAATATAGCCCACCTGAAGCACAGGTTATGACTGGTGATTTGGGGAATGGAGGGATTTCCCGCATTTATTGTTCCCTCACAAATAACACCCCTAACTCCCTTTCCTCTCTCCGGGATAAATGGGAGGGTTGGATTGGTCCTTTAGATGATTCTGACTGGAGGGATACGCTGATGGCCCCTAAAATAATTACAGCTTCTGCGCGTCTTCGATTGGTTCAAGTATACTATTTGCACGCGGCCTACCTTACGCCGTCTCGCCTTCATCGCTCTGGGCTCCGACTTGATGCTTCTTGTCCCCGCTGTCACTGGCCCTGAGCAGATTTTTATCACATGGTATGGCTCTGTCCCAACATTGTGCATTACGGGGGACTAGTGACCGCTGATCTTACTGAGGTCCTGGGCTGGGAGGTCTCGATGAGCCCGATGAACATACTCTTGGGAGTTACGGATGGTCTGGATGGGAACAGGGCAGAGAAGCTTTGTCTCACCACGGCTCTGATGGTGGCTAAACAAGATATTGCAGACCTTTTGCTAGATCTGTTAGCCCCTTCCATTACACGGTGGCGCAGAGGGGTGGATCGGTGTGCAGCGCATGAACGCCCCATGTACGCTGCCTGTGGTTGCCCTAAAAAGTTTCGAAGGGTGTGGGGTAAATGGGTCGGGGTGATGGAAGACTGAACTTCTTGAAGTTTCCTTATGGACATGCTTGTGGATATTGTCGCTTGTTATTCCTAATCGGACTTATGTGTGTGGGGGGCTTACTCCCCCGCTTTATTTGTTGCTCTTGTGTACTGCTCGCTGTGCAAAAGTTGGCTGTGTTCTCATTACTGTGTATGACTCATTTAAAATCAATAAACTTGATTATAAAAAAAAAAAAGCCGACTGAGAAGAAATGCTTTAGTTCGCCTTGTTTTTCAAATAGAAACAACAAATTGCCTATGATTTTTTATGTGCAGGACAGTCCCCCGTCCTGCACATAAACAATCATTGTAAATAATGCTGTTTTGCAACTGCACTGTGTGCTGCATTAAGCAGCACACATAAAAATTACAAAACGGCATTTAAAGATTGTTTATGTGCAGGAAGAGGTACATTTCTGCACATTAATAATTTTCCCCTTGAACTATGGTGCGAGGGTTCCTACGTTGGTGCTAGGCAGCTTTAATTTATCAGCAGTGCAGGGGGTAACGCAGGGATGCACCATATTCTTGTAAATATGGTGCAACCCTATGTTGGCAAAGCGTGTTATTAGCCTTCTTGGCTTAACAAAACGCTTCACCACTTTATTGTAAATATGGGGTATATTTATAAGAGCTGCCGCAAACTAATGTTAGCGGCAATACTCTCACCGCCGCGTATCGCTGAAAACTATCGCCTTGGTACCAGAGTATTTACAATACGTCGCTACATGGCGATAGTATCTACTAGTCGTGGTGAAAACTAACACTAACACTAGTGTAAAGGCGTTTAAAATATTGCCGCTAGTGAGAGAAAAGTGACAAAAGGCCAATTAGAGACAAAAAAGAACTCACGTTAGTCAGCCCAACGTCACTTTTCTGCCTCTAGAAGCAGAAATAGCCTATAAGTCCACCACCATTACTAAAAAGAAATAAAAAATATTGGACTGCAGAATGGAGCAGCAAGGGCGAAGTTCAGTACAAGAAAGCAACCCCCCCCCCCCCCCCCCCCAAACCCCCAACAGCTTGGATGACCAGCCAGAGTCCCAGGGGAAGAGGAAATGAAAAATCATGGACAATGCCTCATTTTTCTTTGCGCTTCCCTTGCGACTCCATGGCAATCGAAGCCTTCAAGCATGGACAGTCCCCGTAGCCCTCGCTGGGCCAGTGTCTGAGAACCAGAGTTGGAGGGGGAGGTGCTGTGTAGTTGTTGCAGCCTGATGGTGGAGGCGGACCGTGTCGGGACCATGCCTTTGGGCCCGGAAATTGAGGCATCGGAGCTCGCCCTTACCTGGTGGTGAAATCTGGCATGTCGCATGGAGACACATTGCTAACCTGTGTGAGAAGACCGCCTGGCGCCCCTTGGAGCTGTGATCGGTAGAGGTGCTCCTGCGCACTGATATAGGAAGATCTGCTTTGCATAACACATGCCACCACTACACTGGAGTGCATGCAGGAGATTGCCAATGGTGGGCCGTATCTCTCTGCACCACAGGCTGGAGGATGTGCTGCTGCCCAGACGCCATGATGCCCCTGAGATCTCGCAAACCTTTGTGGGGGAGTGCTGCAACTTCATGCCTAAGGGTGCCCTGTTACAGCACCTGGATTGGGAGGTTCCCCAGTGGACTTGGCGGCAACTGCTGTACCCAAGCTTGTGAAATTCCACCTGGCTGAGGCTCCTGCTAGCTGAGTCACAGATTTAGAGAGAACGTGGTAGATTGAGCCCCCGGTGTCAATGTCCAGGTGAAGAGAAGGTGGGACAGGGAGCGGAGGAGGCCCTGGGGTTGTGACGGGCCCAGGCCTATTACCTGTGGGTGGAGCACACTGTGCCTTGAGCAATCCCTGCGCTGCGGAGGATGCACATTGTTGAGGACACCGCACAATACTGGTGGGGGACTCTGCTAACTGGCTCAAGTTGCTGAGATTGGCCATTATTGGCAGAGGTTGCCAGCGCCACAGGGGCCGGTTCGGGCCCAGACCTTTGGGTATGCAGCTTGATCTACCGTTTCTTGCTAGGTAACTGGGGAACACGAAATCTGATCGCCACTGTTAGACTGAAATAGGTAATCAGGTGGTGCTGCCTTTCATCGCCCCCTGGTAGTGAGCTTTTGGGTGTATTGGAAACTATCCCTTAGTGGACTTACTCTTACCACATTGCAGCGCCGTCTGGTAGCTGCTGCTGCTGTCCCCATCTGCTACTGCTGGATCCTCTGACCCGGAGGTCAGGTGTTCGAGGCCCTCCTTCCCCCGCATGCTACTGCCTGCGCCTCATCATTGTTGGTCCAGTATTAGAGCATCACTGCTCTACTGCTTGACTTCCCTCCTGTCCCTCTTTTCTGCAGTTCCTGTCTCTCTTTCTGCTCTTCTCCGTTGCTTTCTATCTTTGGCTTTGTTCTTCTTTTTTCTTTTTTCTTTGCTTTGTTTGGATTTGTCTTTCATGTGCTTTTATTCAGTTCCTTTTCCCCTGTCCTCTCCCTCGTTGATGCTGCAATCCCCGCACACCTGTCCCCTTCAGTGTCCTTTTCCACGTTTCCTGTCTCCCAGCTTTGTGATGATTATATGCGTTTTAGCCTGTAATATTAGAGTCATTTGTAAGGTTTCTGTTTTATAAATTGTGGTGAGACGGAATGGAGCTGCGGAGCGGAATTCAAGTGGAATTCAGAATTCCATGTAATGGTACTCCGCCAACTACGCCCACCTTACACCCTCCCCAAACAGGCCACAGAAATCTGGGACCTCCTCAACTTCAACTCTTTAGACATCGCCTTCTTCATGTAAACCTGGACCAAACTCTGCTCCAGACCGGACATCACCATTGTCATCCCCGATGGCTACAACATCATCCACAAGGAACACCCCTACCACCCGGGAGGAGGCATTGCCGTTGTCTACAAAAGAACACTCTGAGTGACCATGCATTCTATTGACCCATCCGGACCAAGTCCAACACCACCCTCAGCAGGCACCCTTATCCACAGGCCCCCGGCCCATGACTCCCTATTATCAGATGCTATTGTAGACATCATTGCACCCCAGGTTCTCGCATCCATCGACTACAGCCCGCTCGGAGACCTCAACTTCCACTTGGACAACCCCAGTGACTAGAACACCTCCACCCTCCTGGAGATCCTCACAACAACAGACTCAAGCAGATAGTCACCGCATCAACCCACATATCCGGGCACATGCTCGACCCCGTCTTCTCTGCCAGCAGGAACATTCAACTACAGCTACACCACCAAACTCTCCTGGACCGTCCATCATTGTATACATCACACCTTCACCATGCACACCATACACCACTGCCATCATTGCTCCCTACCCATCGCAGCTGGATCAAGACCACAGAAGAAGTTCCTGTCAATTCCCTCAGCATCACCACTCCGCCAACGCTTACAGACACCAACACTACAGCGCACAACCTCCACCGATGGATCTCTAACAGCGCGGCCACCCTGGCAAACTCAAGAACATCCAGGCAAACAACACTCCAAGAAGGCCAACTGGTTCATTTCCGCCCACCAGTAGTCAAGATGTACCTGCAGATGCCTCGAGAAGAGATGGAGCCCCAACATCAATGAACCCAGCAACCCAGTCAGCCTTATACCATGGGGCAAGGGTGCCTGTGTTGGTGCCTGGCAGCCATTGTAGGCCAATGTAGGGGAAAAAGACAAGGGGGCTTATGCATGAGCCCATGCTGACAGTTTAACGCTGACGGTGCGTCATTTTCGTGACGTACTTGCAGCATGAATCTTGTAATACAGTGTGCCGTACTTACAAAGTGAGGCATCTAGGCATATGCATGGCCTTGTAAAGCCCTGTGTCACATTATACCTGCGTCAGGTGTGATGTATGCAGGGTGGACATTCCCACCCAGCAAAGCCTTGTTGGAGTGGCGCAGTGAAATCCATCAGATTTCACTGTGACAATTCTAGGACGCCACTGCGTCAGAACCTTACCCTTACTCAATGGCAGGCGTAAGGGTGACGCAGTGCCATAAGGATAGGCTGGTGTCATGCATAACTGGAGTTGGGTCATGCTTGTGACACAACTGCAGCAATGCGTGATTTTAGCGCTAACAGATACGTTAGGATTCCAGACGCATATGTAATTAATTGCAACATGGAGCGCCGTGCAGTGAATACGGCGCATCCATGTTGTCGGAAGAAGAGCACATTGAAAAGTGTTGCAACGCTGTTTTGCCGCAGCGATGCAACGCTTTTCATGAATGAGGCCCAGGAATGCATCCTATCTTATTGATAGTGCACATTCCTGCCCTTTTGTTTTGTTGCATGGCTGCACAGCAACATTCCTTGGAGCGCTATCCAGCACCAAAGCCTCTGAAATGAGGCCCAAAGTGTTTGCACCTATTTTAAGACCAGCTATTTTCTGGTCTTAAAAAACTGCCTCTAACTGGAATTAGCTGCAGTTTTAGAGGGTTAGCACCGGACGGAAATTTCATTGTGAATATCGCGCAGTGGGTTTAGCTGCAGTTTTTGCACGAGACCACCTACCTCACATCTAATTTTTGTTAAGTCCCACTAAAGGAAGTGGCGATCTTGAAAATTAACTTTTACGCTGGAACAGTGCCGCTAACTGCAATTAACGGCGCTTTGTAAATGAGGCGATAAAACAAACCCAGCTGTAACGTCCAAAAATTTACGCTACGGTGGTGTTAAGGTCTTGTGAATATGCCCCCATGCCCCTTAAGTGATTTTGCTGATTTTTGTACCGATTGGGTAAATCAAAATGCAGGATGAAATCTGACTGGTAGCAGCTTAGCACAAATAACTCAACACTCACTGTTTCACTTCAGAAATGTCATTCATTCAGGAAGAAAGTACAGACCAGGCAGATCTCGCGATACTTTCGGTGCAGTCCCTAGAGTTCCAGCGAAAGTAAGGTTGGATATGGATAACATCCTTACAATATACCAGGGTGCAATACCACGGGTCGTCACTAGGGGTCCCAAATCAAGACTGCCAGGCTCCTCGATAAATAGACACCAGAGGTGCAGTACCACGGGTCATCACTAGGGGTCCCTAATCACATCAGCCAGGCTCCACACTGTAACATACATGGGCGGGGGGAGTCAAGGAACGTGGCTGCCACTACAGGTCCTGGTCCAGTCAGACTCCACGCTGTATGTGGACAGCGTACGACTGCAGCAAGATAAAGATTAGTAAAATGGGCCTGTCTGTTTTATTTATTGTTTTGTCTTAAGCGACGCTCTTCAGACATGGCTTACCAGCAATCAGGGTGAAAGAATCTGAACCAACATCCGCCTGCCCATAATGCATTGCAAATACATACCTGACCCAAACCCAAAACAAAATGCATTTCTTGTTAATTATAGTTTATTCTAGTGGTTTAATCCACGGTATATACGTGCTTTTCAACTGTCAATGTCAACACCGGACAGTTTGCAGCCCTAACATTCTAAGATTTCGTTGTACTTATAGAGCAG
This sequence comes from Lissotriton helveticus, assembly GCF_964261635.1. Taxonomy (NCBI): domain Eukaryota; kingdom Metazoa; phylum Chordata; class Amphibia; order Caudata; family Salamandridae; genus Lissotriton; species Lissotriton helveticus. The sequence continues at coordinate 185,995,068 of NC_136057.1, read as the reverse complement.
TAAAGAGCACTCATATTTATTTGAAATTAGTTGTACTTCGTGTGGTAGCTGAAAACAAAGATTTAAAAATATTGGAAGATCTTTGAGTAATGGTGGTCACCGAATGAAGACACAAGTTGAGGTGGGTCTATAAGTTATTTATTCCTGCAGAAACATCAAGTAGAATAGCAACGACCCCAACCACAGCAGCTATCACAACAGGTGACAGCTTCACTCTGTCCCCACGGCGCTAGCCTTGGAACACTGACATTCTAAGTGATGTCACCGCGAGCAGTTCCATTACATGCAGAGCTGGGGGGAAGGTGCGGAAGATACCACACAGGTCCCCCTTCCCCACGGAATGAGGCATAGGAAATGTATCATCAAGAATTGAATGCACAACAGAAATTACATCATTACATACTGTTCCAAATGTCTGGGTGGTCTGGTCACCCTCCGGCTTGTCCTTCCAACCGGGTGAGGGACCGTCACCTGTTCTCTGGGAGGGGGACCCATACCCCCCACAGAATATCCTTCGCACCCACTTTCTCTAGAGGAATCTTGCCCGGGGGGTGGTATCTCACTACTCTTCCCAGGTTCCAGATCTTCCCTTCCTGGGTTTTGACAGCATTCCTAAACAATTTAGTGATCTTTGTGGGCCTACTGTATCCAGACCAACTTGCCCTGCCAGTGGGCGTCCTGATCTTGATATCATCCCCTACTTTGAACCCAGCTTCCTGTGTAGAGTGGAGCCTGTCAAACCTTTCTTTCCTCTCAACCATTGCTTCCCTATGTCTCTCTAACCCCCTTGCTTCTTTGGAGTGATCTGACCATCCCTTGTGCCAACCCATCCAGCCCGGAGATAGTTTGGTGTTGGGTATTCTTGCTCGGAGCAACTCAAACGGGGTGACTCCCGTCGTTTGGTGCGGGTTGAATCTATATGCATCAATCCGCTTCCATACTTCTTCTTTCCAGTTCAAACCGCCGGTCCTGGCCAACTGGATGCTCTCCTTGAGAGTCTTGTTGAAACGCTCGACCATGCCATTGGTCTCAGGGTGATACAGAGTGCAACGTTTATGTGATTCCCCTCTCTTCAATGAAATCTTCCATCTCTTTCGAGCACAGTTGCACCCCATTGTCTGTGAGAAGACTGCTGGGTAATCCCTCTCTAATGAATAAGCCTTGAAGGAACTCAATGACGGCCTTCGTCGTTATTTCACCTACAAACTTCACTTCCGGCCACCCGTCAGTGGGCCAACTATGTCCACCTGATGGTGGTGGCCTGCACACCATTTGGGGCGTCAGTTGTCTCAGCACTTTGTCACTGATGCTGCACGGAATACATTCTCTCACTTTCCTTTCAATGGCAAGGTCCATATTCGGCCACCAGTAGTCTTCCCTCAATCTTTGCTTGGTCTTGGTGATGCCCAGGTGGCCATCGTGAGCCATATCCACTAGGTTCTCTCTCACTGACGCGGGAGGTATCAACCTTGTTCCCCTGAACAGACATTCATCGACTACGGACAGCTCATCTTTGACAATCCAGAATGGTCGTAGGCCATCGTCTCGTTTATCTCCAGCTTTCCACCTGTTTTTTACTCTTTTGCACACCTCTTCCAAGACTTCGTCTTTCTTTAGTGCTCCTTTCCATGTTTCTTCACCTATTGCTCTTTGAATAGCGCACACATTTTCTTTTTGATAGTCTTCAACTTCATCTTCCACCTCGTTTTGTGTTTCGTTCATGTCATTTTCTTTCACCAACTGCGACAGACAATCTGCTGCAAAATTGCGTGTTTCATGGACATACTCGACGCTGAATGTGTATTCCTGGAGGCCAACGACCCAACGTCTGATCCTGCTAGAGATCGCATCCAAACCCTTTTTGCTATACACTTCTACCAAAGGCTTGTGGTCCGTACGAAAAATGAACTTTGTGCCCCACAGAAAGTCCCTGAATTTGCCCAATGCCCAGAATACTGCCAAGGCCTCTTTTTCAATCACAGAGTAATTGCTCTCTGACTTCTGTAAGGATCTGGAGGCGAAGGCTATCGTTTCTTCTCCGTCTGTGCTCACTTGGGTGAGGACCGCCCCTAGCCCTTTTGCGCTTGCGTCGGTGGTGACTACAGTCGCTCGATTTGGTATGAAGGACTTGAGGCTGGGTGCTTCTGCGAGTGCATTCTTCACGTCTTCAAACTCTCTTTGACATTCATCACTCCAGTTGAATACTGTGTCCTTTCTCAACAACAGTCGCATAGCATAGGTCCTTCCAGCAAAATTCCGAATGAACTTGCTGTAAAACTCCAGCATACCCATGAAGGACTTGATTTCATCCTTACTCTTCGGGGGCACCAAGTTCATGATGGTGTTCTGGAGCTCAGCTTTGGGACGGATTCCTTCTGCTGTTACCTTATGTCCCAAAAAAATCAGTTCCCTGCAGCCGAACACACATTTTTCTCTTCTCACAGTGAGTCCTTGCGTCCTAAATCTGGTCAACACTTGTCTCAGTCTCTTGTCATGTTCCTCATGGTCTTTTGCAAATACTAGCACATCAACCTGGTAGCACAAAACGCCAGGAATCTCCCTCAAGATGTTACCCATGAGTCTCTGGAACACAGCTGCCGCTGATACCAGACCGAAAGGCATCCTCTTGAACTTGAACGCGCCCATGGGTGTCACAAACGCCGTGAGTTCTTGCGACTCCTCGTGCAGCTTGATCTGAAAATAAGCTGAGGTAAGGTCAAGTGTGGAGAATACTCTTGCGCCCTCCAGCATGCTCATCATCTGGGTGATGTTGGGCAGAGGGAAACGGTCGACTACGACTTCTTTGTTTAAAGCCCTAAGATCAATACAGAGCCGGACTGACCCATCCTTTTTCTGGGCGGCTACGATTGGCGCCAGCCATTCTGTTGCTTCCACCGGTTCGATGACTCCTGCTTTACACAGTTTCTCAAGTTCCATCCTCACCACTTCTTGGATGGCAATGGGTAGCTTCCTTACTTTGGCTACTACAGGCTTTGCGTTTTCTTTCAGTTTGATCTTGTGGCAGTATCTCTTCAAACACCCAAGTTCTTCTCTAAATACCTCTTTGAACTCTATCACTAAATCTTCCTTGGACTCCTGCACTTCTTGTACTAAGATTTGGGGATTACTGTTGGGATTGAGATAGACCCCCAACTCCTTCTGTGCCTGCCAACCCAAAATATTGTCACCAACAGTAGACACATAAACCTTGGACACTGTTGTCCTGTCCCTGTATTCAATGGTATCCCAGAAATAACCCTCCAGGCCTTACATCCATCCTCCTCAAACTAATCCTCCCCTTGGACACCCGTGAAAATTCCCTTGCACTGATGATTGTTATTCTCGAACAGGAATCAAACAATGCCTCTAACTCAGTACCTTTTACTTTGATTGTGTCTTTGGGACTGCAGACCTGACCTTCACCAACTTGCACCACTATTTCGTCGCGTACCGTGTTTGTCCTGTCCCTGCTCTGTCTACTAAATCCCTGTCCACTCCTGCAGTATTGCCTGAAATGACCTTTCTTTCCGCACTTGTTGCAGGTGAACTTGAGGGCGGGGCACTCCTTGTCATTGGCCATGTGCTCCTGCTTCCCACATCTATAACAGGCACCCTTGAATGACCATCCCATTTTGTTCTCTCTCTGCTCTTTACCAGCCATTTTCTGACCTTTGATCACAGACACAGCCTCGCATTCAGTAACGACTTCGCTTACTTTGGGTTTGTCTTCACTTCTTTTCGCATCACTGTCTTGTTTGATTTCACTGACACACTGCAGCATGTGTTCCACCTGTTTTGCAACTATTAAGACCTCCCTTAGGGGTGGGTCATCTTTCAACCACAACTCTTCATGTGCTCGCTCCATCCTACACGCCAGCACAAATTGGTCCCTGATCCTCTCTTCACTTGCACCACCAAACTTGCAGGTGGCAGCTAGCTTCCTTAAATCAGACACAAAATCTTCAATAGATTCCCCTTCCTTATGTACTCTTTTCCCAAAATGGTATCTTTCCATTATTGTGCTTGTCTTAGGGAGGTAGTGCAAATCTAATTTCCTAAGGCTGATTTCTAGCTCATTCAGCCCCCTCGCTTCCTGCGCCCCAAGGTCTGGGAGGTGGTCTAACACTTCTTCCCCCTCTGCTCCCAGGTAGTATGCCAAAAGGGCCACTTTTCTTTCCAACCCTAGATTTGGACCACACACAGTAGCATAATTTAAAAACACTTTTTTCCACTTTTTCCATTGTATTGCAGGATCCCCTGGGTTAGTTAGAAAGAAAGGCGGAGTGTCACACTCTGCATAGTTTTACTGTCTCAGGGGCCCCTCCTAAGAAACACGGTAGAGAACACGCACCTTGGGATAGTAGAGGGTGAGAGGAAGCGTAAATAAACCTGTATACCGAAACAGAGTGTTAACATATACAGTTCACAATGAAAAGTAAGCTGGAAAAACTGGCACTGTAACACTACTGGCGGTGTGGTCGAAAACCTTTTTTTAAACCACTGGGTGGCACTGTGGCACCAAAGTCAGCTCTCACTGAGGTGAGTTTTGTACTTGAAACAACTGGTGTTTGTCTTCATGTGGAGGAACGTCTCCAGTTAATAGACGGCCAAACCCTCTTCACTTTCTTCCCTCACAAAGCCGTAGGGCTGCGCCAACACAGTCTATTTCCCCGTGGAACAGATGACAGGAAGATCGCAGGGGAAGCGCATGTCAGTCAACAAACTGCACGGAGGTGAGGTTTTTATTTTCCTTGAGGATGTGTACAACTTAAATGTGTCGCCTGGAGCTCACTACCCTTCTCAAGTATATTAACCGAAGGCACAGTCACGCGCTGTTGAAATCAGCCATCACCTCAAGGTCAGCGTACACCTTCAGAGCATTATACCCTTGACCTGGAAAGAGCCCGTGTCTCCGCACGCTGACGCAATCCAGCTAGTGACAGCCGCCCCGCCTGATAACCACGCTGCGACTCACCGCTGATGACCAGTCACGTAACCACACACCGTCGGCACCCCACTTGCCGGTTATGCTCGTTGGCTACTTTGCGCCCCCCAAACACTCCAGGCATTCCGCGCCGCCTCCTGTTCCCCTTTACTCGCAGTCGATGCTCCTCACGGAGAGAAAACGGCAAAACTTTGCTTCAACCCTCCGCCGCTCTTAGACTCTTATGCGGGATCCGCCACCACTTCACATTCAGCTTGCTCTTTTTAAAATGCCGGTTAATGTTCAGGACGCCTCACAGCTTGCAGACACTTCACTACAACCACGCTTCTTCCGCTTGCCGATGGTCTCAGCTGATGACTGTCACACGTATCACTTCAGCAGATATTGACTCACCGCCGCTAAACTCGCTCGCGGTACACTTTACTTTCCGACTGGTTCAGGGCTTCTTTGTAATTTTCTTCACGATTCTCCTCGATCACACACAGCGATTTGGGGTCGCTGCCTCTGGTTGACCCTCGTCGCCAGTGTAGTGGTGGTAACCGAATGAAGACACAAGTTGAGGTGAGTCTATAAGTTATTTATTCCTGCAGAAACATCAAGTAGAATAGCAACGACCCCAGCCACAGCAGCTATCACAACAGGTGACAGCTTCACTCTGTCCCCACGGTGCTCGCCTTGGAACACTGGTCGCGGTGACATTCTAAGTGATGTCACCGTGAGCAGTTCCATTACATGCAGAGCTGCCGGGGGGAAGGTGCGGAAGATACCACACTTTGCTCATGTGAAGATCTGAGTCTATGGTACTGAAAAAAGTGCATTACGTTTAAAGCTCGTATTATACCATGAAAAGTAACAGGGGAACAGCGGGCGGGAAGAACACAAGTACAGGAACCTTATAATAATAAAGAACACGAGCACAGGGACCTTATAATAATGAAGCTTTGTGCAAGCTCCTTCCATTCTCCGGCCCCTCTATTCATTGGCTTAGGCCCTAAATGCCGCCTTCAGATTCAGCATGACATCATTTGTATCCTTCCACAGCTATGCCCCCCTTTACTTGAGTGTTGCACATAACTATTTTCTTCCTGTGCCTGCCTTCTCTCTATTGCCCCCCCTCCCACAGCCTGTGGTTCTCTGTCTCTGCTTGTCTGTTATGGGGGTTTCTCTATGAGGGAATTTCAGGTATCACGGCTCGCTCAGCAGATGCCTCCCCCCTCCGTGGCCGCCCCAGCAGGTAGCTGGCATCAGTGCTTCCTTTTATAAAGACGCGGGGGCATATTACCAAGCCCCTTATCGCCGCGTAATCTGCACTTTTCTGCCGATAACGTGGCGATATTTGCATCGCCCTATTATCAAGGCAGCGTTAAGTCAATTAACGTGGCTTAACGCTGCCTTGGTAATAGGGCCCCTTTCACGATAAACTCATCTCAGTGGGTGTTGCGGTGGGCGTTCCACCGCAACACCCATTCACTTCGACGCTGCCACCTATTATCAAGAGAGGCAATAATAGGTGGCATCGCCAAATTTAAGGACAGGTAAGACCTGTTCTTAAGGTGGCGAAACGAGGAGAAATGCTAAATTTCTCCTCGTTTTTGTTTTTTCCATGTGTGCTGCCTTGTGCAACACACATGGAAAAAGCAAAATGCCAAGGTTTCTTAATGTACAGGAAGGTGTCCCTTCCTGTAGATAAACAAATCTCTTTTTAAAAATGCCAATTTGTACCTTACATGTGTGCTGCATAAAGCAGCACACATGTAAGTTACAAAATGGCATTTAAGGTTTGTTTATGTGCAGGAAGGAACTCCTTCCTGAACATAAACAAACCTCACTGCTCGCAGACACCCTTGCACTCTGATGCAAGGGTGTCTGTGCTGGCGATAAGTTGTCAAAACTACCGCCATCGCAGGGGGAAACACTAGGCTGTACCATATCCTTGGTAATATGGTGCAGCCTAGCGTTTTCGTAGTGGCGAAGAAAGGCGTTAAACCAAGATGGCTAACGCCTCTCTTCGGTATGACCAAACAAAAGGGAAGCATATGCTGGTTCCCATACAGGCTGCACAGCTACATGGCTGAATGAATCCATTCAATCAAATACTTGATACTCTTATGCTTAATTTTATCCATTTTAAACTCGATTTACTTTTCACCATTTTCCCTGTTCTTCAATTCATTTTATTCATCCACAAGTGATGCTCAGGTATTCACAAAATACAGGAAAAGTGGTTGCCTCATGTCACTTCTTTATCAAAATTGCCCAATGCATTTCGAGAGAATTCTCTTCCTCAGGGGCATCTAAAAAGCAAACATGTTCAAATAGTTTGTGTTATAACCATATTATTTATCATCACACGAGTAATCAGATCACCATTACTTCGGTTAGTTTGACCGTAAAACATCATCTATTTCATAATAAGTATGCTAAGTTATATTGTCTTTGTAATTCAAATGGCTTTTAAAGCTAAAATGAAGTGAATCACCTTTACAAACGACCCGCATTAATTTACCCCAAATCCAAAGTACAACTTTCGACGTTTAACATTCATCTCTCCCAAAATATTCACTTACAAAAAACTTAGGGGCAGATTTACGTTAACTGGCGCATCCCCAGGGATGCGCCAGTTAATGTGCGCCACAGCTCCGCCACCCATGGTGCGCCGCATTTATGATGCGGCGCACCATGGTGCAAGGCAGTGAGGATGCGTGACGCATCTCTCGGCGTACGGGCGGCGCATTGCTGGAGTCATGTCGCAAGTGCGACATGACTCCAGCAATGCACAGGGGCCACCTTTACAATGCATGGTGCTTCACCCTTACGCCTGCTTCAAGCAGGCGTAAGGAATTGACGTAGAAAGTGACTCAGTGAAATCTTGTAGATTTCACTGAGTCACTTTTCAGGGGCGTTCCTGCGACGTAACGCCCACCCCTGCACCGTAACGCCTACATGAAACCTGACGCAGGTTTCATGTGGCGCAGGGCCTTACACCGTGACGCATCTCCATAGATGCGTCACGTTGTAAATGCCTCGTAGGGATGCGCCACGTTTACGCCGCCTTGCGTGACGCAACAGCGGCGTAAACGTGGCGCAAGGGCCTCATAAATCTACCCCATAGTCTGTTTAAGCTTACCATAACATGTGTTATTCAATCCATTATTTAACCACCCGTACTCGCAAGGTACCGCTCATCTCAGAAGGTTAACCTCACGCTTGTTTCTCTTAAGGTGCCACAATAGGCGTTGCCTGCATTTCAAAAGAAAGGAAGTCTCCTTTTGCGCCCTCGTGCCTATTAACTTATGCTTCCACACCCACCTCCAGGTAATCCATCACAACTTTCTAAACCTTCAAAAAAAAAAACGGACTCACGTTTCCTTTATCTACTCATTCAAGAAATACTACATTACCCAGCATTCCTCAAAGCGGACCTCTAAAAAGTTTTGGTGCATTCCAATCACCACTATTAACCATGAAATCATTCCAGCCCTGCCATAATAGTAACCCAGCATTTCAGCCACCCACCTCTAGCGCAGTCTGTATGATTTGTATAAAATAAAATTATATCCACGAATATACAGTGCATATGAAAAATATTCGTAAATAGTCAAGCACGTTTCTCTGAACTCATGTGTGATGTACCATTAATCAATAATTATATGTCCATTTATTTTGTTAGCTAATAATAATCCATAGTGATCGGAAACACCATTCCTGTAAGCACCATCAATGTGTCCATATCCATGTTATTACATGTTTCATGCTGTACTCTTGTCCTTATTTCTCCTGGGGTGCAATCTTACAGAGGACTGAAACATTGTGTAAGACCGTAATAGCGCAGCTGGGCGGAGTGCGACACAGGCGAGCACGCATTTACAGTTGAAAGATTTGAACTACCGTTGAAAGTGGATTACATGTGGTGTGCATCTTACAATCCTTTGATGTCTATCGCCTCTCTCTTCGCCACTTTGTTGGTAATAAACCCCGCGTTTCGTTAAAATATTTACATGTTTCAGTGGCAGAGATTAGCGTGTTTAGATTTCCAAGTCCCGCTTTGACAGGAGTGAGCGCACAGAAGAAGAAGCCGCCAGTACAGCCTCAGCTGGGACTCACATACAGAGGAGTCAGTGGGGCAGATTTATGAAGGCCTTGCGCCGCCGGTGCGTCATTTTTAACATGGGAAAAAGTGACGCACCGCGGCGCAAGGCCTTCATAAATCTGCCCCAGTGTATTTATCGCCCTTCTCACTTCCGGTCCTGAAACCCGACGGAGGATGCAATGCTCACTTCAAGATCCGCAGGCTAGCAAGACTCGTGGGTCTTACAGCGTGTAATCACAAAAGCTAATGGCAGAGATCAAATGTGTTTAAAATAATATGTCTGGGTTTACATCCATAAATCTACTGCTTCTAGTGGTCGGTATCTGAGACCCTTGGAAAAGGATGAAAACAAAGAACAATGATATGGCGCGTGTTCACGCTCTTACCACACTGGCCCCCACATCAGGCTGCATTCCGTGGCTCTCATTCACCTCGGATTTCCAAAATACAATTCGGAGCAGTGAAAACCACTGCGTCAAGTGTGCAGATGCCTTCGCATAAAGAGCCCTTCCTCACTAGAAACAATCATCCCCTCCAAGGCCTCTCAGCTCCAGTAACCCCCTCCCCAAGCTGTCCTGTAGCTCCTCTCTATGCCTGTCCCTGAGGCTCATGGTCCCATCCCTTCCAAGCCTCTCAGTTCCAGTAACCCCCTCCCTGAGCTGTCCTGTAGCTCTGCAGTAATGATGCATCAAGGCTTGTAGCGATAATTGTAAGTCAACGAAAGAACAGCCCTGTTCTTCTCTAATATGAAGACACCTATGGGCGCATGGTAATTCCAATAGAATTCATTAGTCAGAATAAGGTATTAAAATCAACTGTTTTATAATAAGTGAGCCGGAAAATCTTTATAGTAGACGAATAGAAGCCATATATTAAATCTCAGATTCGTCTACTACAACAATTTCAAGCCTTGAGGAAGCCGTCTATCGACTAAACACGTGTCGGCTGTTTGCTTGTCATACTGACGTGTCAACACTCTTGAGACGCGTCAAAACCTTTGAGACCAAGATTACTGTATGCCTAATGTCATTTTTCATTGTTTTTCTCTGATATCAAATACATTACTGACTGAGGATAGTCAGCAAAGACTCTTTTTTGTGCTCTGTTAAAAATTATAAGTATGGAGGTTTCCTCTATGTACTGAGTGGCACTGTGGATGGCACAGTGTTTGACATTGAGCACGCTAGGGGACATTTTGCGCTGTATAATTGCAAATTAACAGAGGTGGTGGCTTTTCTCTAAAACCACTGACATCATTTCTCATACATGAGAATATATTTAGCAGCAAACTATCCACGGAGTACACATGACTCAGTTTTGCCATTCAGCTCTTTTGAACCAGCTGGTAAGAGGCAAGTGCGGCAAGCACTGGTAAAAGTGATGAGGCGTGGAAGGGGGTTGGGGGGGTGGTTGGGAGAAGAGGATAGCTGATGAGTTAGGGAAAGTAAAATAAAAAAAATGTAAAGAAACACTTACCGAGTTGGCGATGCAGGGAGTGCAAGATATGGGTTTTTTATTTTTTTATTTTACTTTCCCTATCCCGTCATCTGCCCCCTATATCCTGCCCCAGCACCCTACTGCTGTTACCTGTGGCAGCTGCGCCTGGTAAGAGGAGAATTTGGTGATGGTTGTCTTCTTGATAAATTTTAGGCAGAATTTCACCTTACAAATCATATAAATAATTTGTCCCAGAACCCTACCGATCCTTTTTTAAAATATCTAGATAACAGATACAACAACGCACATAAGTGACCTAGTTCAGAAATAGAGAGCAAGTTTGAATTTTTTAAGGGAAGCTTTTAATGCAAGTGCAGAAACATTGGATTACACACCAAAAACAAGCTGAAATATTATTGCTACCTGTGCTATACTGCACAACAGAGCCATGAGAAAGGGCTTACCCCTTGGTCCTAAGTATGGCAGTTTACTCCCCTACCCAACAAAACCTGGCCAAGAAACAACTATGATTACAGAGGGCAGTGCAAGCCAAACTGGCATAACAAATATCTATTTTTAAGGGAAGTGTTAATCAAACATTGTCAAAATAAATAGGCAGAGTATTTTACTTTTATTTACCAACACACATTTTATTGATTCACAGATGAAGAAATGGAAAAAAAGACCCTAGTAATGATCAGTTATTTGTAATGACATTTTTACTTTGCAAACATAACTACAACTAAATGAAAAAACCATGGCATAACTTCAAACTAAAATTACTTTTTCTTTACTTTGCTAGTGGTCTGATATGTTTGTTTGAAGCCCACAGCACAAATCATGCCCCTTCTTGGCCTTGCATTGGTGCCCCGGGCACTGATGTGTTGCACATACTAGACACCTCCTCACTTTCGGCTGATTGTATTGATCTTTCCATAGTGGCATTAGCTGTATATATATTTACTCCAGGGACATTTTTTATTTGGGTAGGACTACTTGTTAAATCACCACGTTGTTTTATGAGCTCATCCTGCAAGTTGGCTAAATGTCAGCACAGAATATGTGGTGAATTTGCAAGGAGATCTACATAAAGCTTGCTGTTTCTGTTTAGAATACTGCTGCTGTTGTCTGAATAACCCCCTCATTTAGAAAATGAGAGACTCTGCTTATGGCCTGTGAACATTTATATATGCTTTGAGCTATGGGCGGCGTGGCTTGGCCGTGAAGCGGAATGGCTGCTTGCTAGAGCAGCTCCGCCGGCCAGGCTAATTAATCCGAAATTATCCGTTTTTAACACGCCGGGCATCGGGCGTAACTGACAGGATTGATTACTGGGAAGTTCCTGTGCGGTTTGATATTGAATTGCAAGGTGTACAACTGGTGGAAAGCTGCGCGAGCTGCGGACGTCCTGGACGCGTAGAGAGGCCTGTTTGGCAAGCTAAAGCCGGGAGCTTGCGTGAAAGGCTGACCGGGTACCAGTAGCGCTGGTGCTGCAGAATGAGCCCAGAAGGCGGGGACAAGCAAGACCATAAGTGCTCTGTGCCTGGAACAACACCGGCGAACTGGCAGTGGACCAGCGGGGAGGAGGAGGTAGAGCCGCGATCACTGTGGTGACTGGTAGGCAGTGTGCATTGGCTACACGTTTTGAAAGCTACACGGCGCGGGCCCTAATGTCTTCACGGTACCCGTAATAAAGGGGGAAGCCATATACAACCCGGTACGGAGGAGCGTACATTTGAGGGTGTGCGCTTCCGAACATGCACAGCTAGGGCGGCCGCCATTTTCGCAAGACGCATAAGTATCTGGGGAGCGCTGGCCTCGGGCCTGTAGTGGAGCACCAAGGATTGCTTGCAAAGGGTTGCTCTAAACATCCACAGAAAGGGAAATAAGAGCGCAATAAAACACGGGCAGCGCGTAAATGGAGAGTAGAAGCCTGCTAGGGTGAACATTGAAACTACGAGACTGTAAAGGCGAGGGAGACGCCCCGGGCATACGGTGAGAGGAACCCTGGCCAGATGGCTGAGAGGACAAGCAGAGCCGCACTAATTGTACACAGTACATAATGGACTACACGTCAGCTTTTAAGTCGCTTGGTGCAGCTATTTAAAGGAGACGCACATTATTTATACACAGGGGTTACACGCACTCGGTGACCGGCTCAGTGAACCGCCTGCCAGACTGCTCGATCCTCCCTCAGTGGTAAATGCAATGCACCTACAATGGAAATAAAGTGCACAGGTATATTTTGATGACACACGCGGGGTTCGCCTGAGAAACGTGGCAGAGCGGGGTGCATATAGAGGTGCGCTGGTTTCCCTCGCTGACTGATTACTAGTGGCGCAGGATAGAGGTCCCAGATAGCGCACTGGCGAGCTGAAAATGGGCAGGGACAAGATACACAGCCCAACGCAGACGTCCCGGGGCGCAGTCAACAGGGATAGCTGGTAGAAACATAACTAAAGCGCCTCATGAGACACTACTATAGCTGGGATATAACGACTCGTGAGGCGACCTGAGGTCAGCTAACAGCCCATTGAGGCTGGTCACGCGCCAAGCCAGTTGGACAAGGTCGACGAGAGATTGATAAGCCCCCGTGGGGGTACGGATCGCATGGAGATACCTCTGGGTGTGCGTTAGGGTGACCCCTGTCGTGGGGAGTGCTATGGTTCGGAGGACAGCTTGCAAAGATAGTGGGCTGCACACCAAAATGGGGAAGCCGGACAAGTGACAACCGAGACTCACCTTCGTCAAGAAATCAAGTAAATCAACTGAAACTGAGGCTGCTGATCGTGAGCCGACAGAAGAAGGCGCACAGGGCCAATTGCCGGAGGCGGATGTCCGGTCCACGTTCCAGGAACTGAAAACAAGCCTACAGGGGATTGACTCCAAGATGGACACTCTGGCTGAACGCATGGACAGAATCAACCAAAGGATGGATAAGCAGGAGGGCAGGGTCAGTGTGCTGGAGACTAGAGTGACGGAGACGGAGGAAGGCCAAACCGACATGGAGAAGAAAATGAGAGGCAAGGACAAGGTATTGGCTCTAATTCAACAGAAGAATGAGGATTTGGAGATGAGATCGAGACGGAACAACATACGGATAACGGGAATTGTGGAAAGAAACATTTTCAAAATATGGAGCAGTACCTTGAAACTATGTTCAAAGAGTTGTTTGGGCCAAACCTGTCTCCCATGTTTCTTATAGAGAGAGCGCACAGATCTTTAGGGCCCAGACCGAAACCTGGCGCACCGGCGAGACCGATCTTGGCCCGCGTGCTTAATTACAGAGACCGTGACTCGATATTACGCCTCGCCAGGGAGAAAGGTGCCATTCAGTACCGTGGAAATGATGTTGCTCTTTATCCAGATTTTACTTTGCAGGTACAAGCAGCCTGTAAGGAATTTCTCCCTGCAAAGAAAATTTTCCAATAAATAGGAACAAAATATGCATTGATTTACCCGGCCAAATTGAGGGTAGAGGGCCCCGGCAGGCCCACTTTTTTCACAGACGCCATGGTGGCGCTAAATTATGCAAAGCAGTTAGCAAAAGACCAGACGCAACAAAAGTCTGCAGATTGAGGTGAGACTTAGTGATTATGACTGATAAGCCGTAACCTGCGAAGCAAAGCGCGTTTCATGGTTGCTCATCGTGGGAGATGTGGGATGGCAGTCTGGTCAATGTCTGGTAAGATGAGAGCTCTGCTACTATTTTTGGGAGCCCAAACTATCCCAGGTTTCGAGGATGTTCCTAATAAATATTATGTTACGTTGTATTAAGGTGAACCCTGGATGTAAGTGCGTGGCATTTGCAGCTCAGCCACCCTGTCATGAGCACAGGGTAAGATGCCGGACACCCTGCGCACCTCATGGGATGATTCCCTCAGTTTGGGTACTATGTTAAACATGTTTGTTGACAGGGGTAACGGGGGGGATTACACAACCTGTTTGGGGGGTTGGTGTGGGTGGAGAGGGGAGTGTTGTGGGTCTGAGAGACAGGTTGGGACTTGTGCGATTTGACTGGGGGGTTGGGGTGGGAGGGGGCGCTGTGGGGAGTTTGTTTGGTCCTGTTATCTGCCATGTCTTATATCTGCATTCGTGAAAGTTGCTAGCCTGATGAATGTGCCTCATACAAGCCGCATTAATTGTCACATTACTCTTTCTAAGATGAAATGAGGAATTGTCTTCATACAGATACAGGTGGTACCAGTTATTGAAATGAAGCAGACTGTATATGAATATAGAGGTGAAACAAGGTACCTGTGAGAGTCAGTACCTGCCTGTCATGGAATATTGGAGGTCTGAATGACCGCAGAAAAGTGCGATTAATACACTCCTACTTGATGCGCCGGGAGATAGATATATGCTTATTGCAGGAAACCCATTTGACCCCTACAACTTCTAGCGTGCTAAGACACAATAGGTGGGGGGAGATTGTGGAGGCCATGTACTCGAATTACGCCAGAGGCATACCCATTCTGATACGTAGGGGGTTACAATGGAAAACACATACAACGATTTTGGATAGTGACAGGAGGTATGTCATGCTACAGGGCACGCTATGCAACACTCCAGTGGGAATAGTGAACACGTATGGCCTAATGTCGATAGACTGTCCTTTTTTCAACAGGTATGACACAAGATACAGTCGTTTGGGCCGATAGTGATATTGTGGGGGGAGACTTTAACGTGGTCATGTCACCCACTGCTGATAGACAGGAAGCTGCCAGGGAGCATCATCCTAACGCTGCAGCGGTACTGAAGGATATTGTAGAGGAAGCCCAATTGGTGGACTCGTGGAGGGCCCTGCATCCGGCGGCCAGGGAGGGTACGTGTATAACGTCACACAGAAATGCCTGGTCCAGAATAGATTACTGGCTTTTGTCTAGGGACTTGCATTCCTGGGTAGAGGGAGCCCCACACCTCCCACGTACATTCTCAGATCATGCACCCACTCAAATCATAATACAAATTCCACCTTAATATGTACAGCCAATTAGTTGGAGGTTTCCATCGCGGGCGTTACTGGATCAGGTGTTTAGAGAGGAACTCCGTGAGAAATTAGTAAACTATTTTGAGATAAACGAAGGATCTGTGGATTCACCTGGGACACTTTGGGAGGCCTTTAAAGTTGTAGCCAGGGGACAATGTATGGCGCTGAAAACGGGAGTGCTTAGGGCCATAAGAAACACACTAGGCACATTAGAAAAGGAGATTGCGGATCTTGAAAAAGATATTAGAGAACGCCCTTCCCCTTGCACCCAGGCTGCAATCCGCGCAAAGCTGACAGCGTTTCTGGAGGAAGCCGAAAGGGAAGTGGCGTACCTACACAAATATGCACTGGCCAGACGCTATGAAGAGGGGGACAGGGCAGGGAAAAAGCTAGCTAATTTACTGCGCGCTACACGTGGAGCGGACTATATAACTGAACTAGAGAGGGAGGATGGTACGGTGGGCAGGGCGCCGCAAGCGATACTTCGGACTATGACTGAGTTTTATGAGTCACTGTATACATCACACACAAACCCATCAATGTCAGACATCACAAAATATTTGGACACCATCGCATTAGCATGGTTTAATAACAGCGCTAGAGAGTACATGGATCTTCCCATCACGATAGAGGACGTGAAAAATGTAATTGCCGGGATGCCAGCTGACAAAGCCCCTGGGGCTGTTTTCTATAAAGAATATGTAGACATAGTGGCTACCCGCTTACATCAGGTGTATCTAGTGGCGATGGAAACGGGAATGCTCCCACCCACTCATAGTGCTCGATTCAAAGAATGAACTTAAGACTCAATCCTAAACTTGCTACTATTTTGGTATTCACAGAATGCACTTACTAATTTTGGCATTCACAGAATGAATTTACCAATTTTGGTATTCACAGAAGTTAGGATTTTATATTAAGTCTGTCTTAAGTCTGACTTAAGACAAAATTAAGACAGACTTAAGTTAGGATTTAGTCTGTCTTAAGTCTGACTTAAGACAAAATTAAGACAGACTTAAGTTAGGATTTTGTCTTAAGTCTGTCTTAAAACAAACTTAAGACAAAATCCTAACTTCTGTGAATACCAAAAGTAGTAAGTGCATTCTGTGAATACCAAAATAGTATTAAGTTTAAGATTGAGTCTTAAGTTCATTCTGTGAATTGGGCCCATAGAGAGGCCACGATTATTACTCTGTTGAAACCTGACAAAGACCCTACTAGACCGGAGTCATGTAGGCCCCTATCGCTGATTAACCTAGATGCAAAAATATACGTGAAACTACTAGCAGACAGGTTGCAACCCATGCTCCCGCAGATTGCGTTATCTGATCAGTCTGGGTTTGTACCAGGCAGATTCATATCCCACAATCTGAGAGTGCTTTTGGGACTATTACATTACCTAGCTCCACAGGTCCAGGCGGTGGCTGCACTCCTCGATGCCACAAAGGCGTTTGATTCTCTTGAGTGGAAGTTTCTTTTTTACCTGTTTACTAGAATGGGCTTTAGTCCTGTCTTTATAAAGCAAATACAAATTATATATACCAACCCAAAGGCAAGGGTAAAAGTCAATAGGCACATATCAGACACGTTTGTTATAAAGAGGGGGACCAGACAGGGCTGCCCTTTATCGCCGCTATTATTTACTGTCGCTACTGAGCCACTGGCAGCAAGACTAAGACAACACCACATGCAACGTAGCATTGGTTTCACTTCCAGACGTTTACTAATATCCATGTATGCGAACGATATTACAATCTACTTAACCAACCCCAAAGATAACTTTGACTTGGTAATGAGAGAGCTTATTAGATGTGGAGGGCTGACGGGTATACAGATAAATAGGTCAAAATCCGTACTGATGTCACTGACGGATGCCACTGACAGATGTGAGACGGAGTTCCCCATCCAGTGGGCGGACGGGGAGGTAAAGTATCTGGGTATTTGGATCAGCAGATCCATACAGGAAATATGGTTGTCAAATTATGGTAGAATAATAGATTGGGTTGAAGGGAAGGGGAAGGTAAAGAGGTGGAAAACCCTGCCCCTTTCCCTCACGGGGCGTATAGCCATCATTAAAATGGTCATCCTACTCAAGCTACTCTATCTTTTTCTTAATATTCCCATGCCCTTAACCACCCACTTTTTCAAACGTCTCTGGACTTGGATTCTTGAACTGATTTGGGCGGGAAGGCAACCAAGAGTATCCTGGAAACTATTGACTCTTCCCTTTGAACAGGGAAGATTAGCGGCCCCTGATTTCGAAATATATGCATACAGTGCACAGGCACAATACCTACACTACTAGCACCATCCAATCCCGTATCTTCCACATGTGGCTATTGAAATGGATATGACTGCGCCCACTCTGCTCAATACAATGGTATACCACCCATATAGACGTTCCCATTCAGACATAAACACTGTTGAAGCTACATGATGGGCATGGAGGAATATAGTAAAGCGGGCAGGCATTAAGGAGCTCTATGCCCCATCTACGCCGCTGGGGGGTAACCCGCTATTGGGGCCACTAAAGGACAAGGCTGTCGGTGAACGTGCTAAGAAGAGAGGCCTGATGGCCGCTAGTGATCTCTATCCAGATGATAAATTCCTGACCCTACAAAAATTATGTGAGCCGGATGTGCCCTCGGCGTCTGATATGCTATTATATTATCAGATGCGAGCCGCATGTAGAGCAAGATATTCGGAACGTCCGGATGTTCCGGCTTTATTACCGGTGCTGGAAAATGTCTTGTCTAATAGCTCACCCCGCAAATTGTTTACGCGTATTTATAGCATTACGCAGGAGACATCACCTATACTGCTAAGTACATCTAGGGCAGATTGGGAAACAGAAGCTGCCATTACAATTACTGATAAGCAATGGTCATTCTGTTGTTCACAGCTGGCAAACCTATCACCGAATTACAGATTAAGGCTTATACACTTCAACTATTTACATAGAACGTATCGTACACCTACGCAGTTATATCGCATGGGTCTCCAACCAGATGCGAAGTGTTGGAGATGCGGGGAACAGGAGGCAACGTACTTCCACTTAACTTAGTATTTTAATACCATAGCACACTATTGGTCAGAAGTAATAAGACACATAGGATGCATTATAGATACAAATATGCAGGTTGACCCACTGGTGGCGCTTTTGGGTTTTGTTATGGAAGTGCCCAGAGACTTCCGTAAGTTAAGTACTATCCTGCTATTATTGGCTAAACGACAGATAGCGATGCATTGGAAGAAGTTGAAGCCTCCTTCTGTGGCAGGTTGGGTGCGTTCGGTAATTTATTGTAAGGATCAGCTGTCGAATTATTGGGACCTCTTGCCAAGTGGATCTAAGCCTGCTGATATATGGGAACCGTTCGAGGGGTGGTTGAAACAGGAGGGCTTAGATTTCTGTGCAAATAGTCAAGATACACAATAAGAAGTGGATATATGGCAGTCTCCATACCAAGTTAAGTAGTGGCTGATTAGCATATATGATCATTCCTCTTTATTGCACGTGTTGGAGTATTACATGTATGATACTGATAGCATCTGAAGTGGCAAAATTCAACTGGGCGAATTACACTGTAATGTAAGAATGCGTAGGGGGCGATATGGCAGGATGGAGTGGGGAGAATTAGGTCTTAAAGTTTTAAAGGTTACATGGAGAAATACGCTGTTTTTGTTGAATATGACCCACACAAGTTATAAATATCAGCATTGATAGTGCTGATACGCCGCCGGACCCCCGGGTTGTCGGCTCCAGGTCTGTGTCATCGAAATGTGACGTAAGTGTCTTGGATGCTGCCGGCCTCAGGGTTGTAGGCGCACAGTTGTGTTGCTTGTGGAATACGTAATAAAGATTTAAAAAAAATATATATATATATATATATATCAACGCTCCACTCGCACCAGCCTGTTGCACTCCAAGGCGGGTGCCTGCCAGTCGGGGGTGCACCCGACAACAATATCCGCTCCGACAGTCCCTCCCCGCAATGCGCGGGAAATAGGAAGCAGCACTCCAAATAGGTATTCACAATGTTTTTATCTCAACAAAGCGCTTTCGGCACTCGGCCTTCCTCAGTAATGAGACGGTGAGACCTTCCCGCCAGCATTCATTTAAACGTTACGTTGCGTGCATACACATGAACATAGACATCAAGAGAGGACTGCAACATAAAACGGCGTCCGCCATCTTTGAATGGGTTATTTTCTGTATATACAAAAACTTTTTTTAACGCAAATTGCGACTTCTGTTCATATACAAGAATCAACATTCAATGCAAAGCTCAATTATGGCTAGGATCATTAATCAAGCCCTGGATGGGCATAAAACATTTCATATGTCCTCGCTTTATCTCGCCCTGGATGGGCATAAAACTATAATGTGTCTGCATGTGATACAACCCTAAATACAAACTATAATTCCTACTGAGAATCAGTATATCATCAAAATGGATGAAACCAACAAGAAGCAAAAAATGCAGTGAATCCATATTACTCCCAATCATTATAATGTCAATTGGCAGTACTCATATGAGTACTGCCAATTGACATTATAATGATTGGGAGTAATATGGATTCACTGCATTTTTTGCTTCTATAAGTTTTAAAGGTTACATGGAGAAATACGCTGTTTTTGTTGAATATGACCCACACAAGTTATAAATATCAGCATTGATAGTGCTGATACGCCGCCGGACCCCCGGGTTGTCGGCTCCAGGTCTGTGTCATCGAAATGTGACGTAAGTGTCTTGGATGCTGCCGGCCTCAGGGTTGTAGGCGCACAGTTGTGTTGCTTGTGGAATACGTAATAAAGATTTAAAAAAAAAAATATATATATATATATATCAACGCTCCACTCGCACCAGCCTGTTGCACTCCAAGGCGGGTGCCTGCCAGTCGGGGGTGCACCCGACAACAATATCCGCTCCGACAGTCCCTCCCCGCAATGCGCGGGAAATAGGAAGCAGCACTCCAAATAGGTATTCACAATGTTTTTATCTCAACAAAGCGCTTTCGGCACTCGGCCTTCCTCAGTAATGAGACGGTGGACCTTCCCGCCAGCATTCATTTAAACGTTACGTTGCGTGCATACACATGAACATAGACATCAAGAGAGGACTGCAACATAAAACGGCGTCCGCCATCTTTGAATGGGTTATTTTCTGTATATACAAAAACTTTTTTTAACGCAAATTGCGACTTCTGTTCATATACAAGAATCAACATTCAATGCAAAGCTCAATTATGGCTAGGATCATTAATCAAGCCCTGGATGGGCATAAAACATTTCATATGTCCTCGCTTTATCTCGCCCTGGATGGGCATAAAACTATAATGTGTCTGCATGTGATACAACCCTAAATACAAACTATAATTCCTACTGAGAATCAGTATATCATCAAAATGGATGAAACCAACAAGAAGCAAAAAATGCAGTGAATCCATATTACTCCCAATCATTATAATGTCAATTGGCAGTACTCACTGCCAATTGACATTATAATGATTGGGAGTAATATGGATTCACTGCATTTTTTGCTTCTTGTTGGTTTCATCCATTTTGATGATATACTGATTCTCAGTAGGAATTATAGTTTGTATTTAGGGTTGTATCACGTTGCAGACACATTATAGTTTTATGCCCATCCAGGGCGAGATAAAGCGAGGACATATGAAATGTTTTATGCCCATCCAGGGCTTGATTAATGATCCTAGCCATAATTGAGCTTTGCATTGAATGTTGATTCTTGTATGTGAACAGAAGTCGCAATTTGCGTTAAAAAAAGTTTTTGTATATACAGAAAATAACCCATTCAAAGATGGCGGACGCCGTTTTATGTTGCAGTCCTCTCTTGATGTCTATGTTCATGTGTATGCACGCAACGTAACGTTTAAATGAATGCTGGCGGGAAGGTCTCACCGTCTCATTACTGAGGAAGGCCGAGTGCCGAAAGCGCTTTGTTGAGATAAAAACATAGTGAATACCAATTTGGAGTGCTGCTTCCTATTTCCCGCGCATTGCGGGGAGGGACTGTCGGAGCGGATATATATATATATATATATACTAGCAGCACGTCCCGACGTTGTCCGGGTATGAATTGCTGCCGGCCAGTAGTATATTGTTTCGTAGGATTTCGTTTTGATAGCATTTCTCATCTGTGACAGGCCTGTGAGCCGCTCCGATTCACAGTGCACTGCTGATGCACTTAAGAGTGCGTGTTCAGTAGTGTGTGAACTCGATTTTCCCTACTTTATTTTCCTTGCAATATTATATAGCGCAAACTCGACAACATGGCATGAGCACAATTTACATTAAAGAAGAACACATTCATTTGTGGTAGGCACAGGGAGACAAAGCGATTTGCCTGGAATCACAGGATGTTGAGCTGATGCCATGATTCGAACGTAGCTCCCCATCGCTAAAGTTCTCAATTCTAGAACTGGTGGTGGGAGGTGTGTCTAAAAAGTGTATGTCGGTGCTGAGCATCAATGAGAGAGACCTGTGCATTTTTCCAATCGGTGGTGAAAAAATATGAGTATGTTGCTGGAGATGTGGGCTGCCGTGCCACCAATGTACTTATGGGGGAGGGTAAACACCCATTATTCTGCAACTTTCTTTCCGCATACCATCACTCCGCATACTTTCATTACGAAAGTACCATGACTCCGCAATGCCATTATAACGCATGGCATTACATTTTATATGCGTTTACCACGCATACATTTACAACGAAATTCGTTGTAAATTCATGAATGATAAAAGGATGTTTTTAAAAAAAAATTGCATAAGGCAAGTATGGGTATAGGGGTATATGTTTTGGGGTACTGAGGTATATGTTTTGGGGGGTTTGGGTATTTTAAGGGTTTAGATATAGTTTTGAGTTATGGAGTACAGGAGTCTTTTTCGGGTTCAGGGCTAGATTTGGGTTTTGGGGTATAGGGGTATTTTTAGGGTTCAGGGGTAGGTTTGGGTGTTGGGGTACAGGGGTATTTCAAGGGTTCAGGGCTAGGTTTGGGTTTTGGGGTACAGGGGTATTTTTAGGGTTCAGGGCTAGGTTTGGGTTGTGGGATACAGGGGTATTTTAGGGTTCTGGGCTAGGTTTGGGTTTTGGGGTACAGGGGTATTTTTAGGGTTCAGGGGTAGGTTTGGGTTTTGGGGTACAGGGGTATTTTAAGGGATATGGGCTAGATTTGGGGTTTGGGGTACAGGGGTATTTTAGGGTTCAGGGGTAGGTTTGGGTTTTGGGGTACAGGTGTATTTTTAGGGTTCAGGAGTAGGTTTGGGTTTTGAGGTACAGGGGTATTTATAGGGTTCAGGGCTATGTTTGGGTTTCGGGGTACATGGGTATTTTTAGGGTTTAGGGATAGATTTGAGTTTTGGGGTACAGGGTATATTTACAGGGTTAAGATGGGTTAGTGTTTAAGGGTGTTGGGGCCTTTTATAGAGTAAGGGTGGGTTATGATTATGGGGTGCAGGGGTATTTAAAGTAGGGGTGGGTGGAATTGGCATGAACTTGGTACAATAAATCCGCAATATTTCGTTCCGTCAGATTTCCAATTATTAAAACAGAAAACTCATATATTCAAGGTAAAATAACAAGTATTTCTACATGCTAAAATGCATATAGTCATTTCACAAAAGTGAAATTAGCTTCCAGCAAGCAGTGAGAGAGGTGATGATTTTGAGATCAAGCCCCTGCAAAGCATTATGGGACGAGATTAGCAGTGGGAAGTGAATATCATATTATCCAAATAATTCTACAAAGAGCTGCAGTTCACCTCGTCCTCCCCGGTGAGGCAAATGCAATAGCATTTAAAATATTATACATCAAGCTGGAGTTCACCTCGTCGTCCCTAGATGTCCCTGATGAGGCAAATGCAATAGCATTTAAAATATTATACATCAAGCTGCAGTTCACCTCGCCGTCCCTAGATGTCCCTGATGAGGTAAATGCAATAGCATTTAAAATATTATACATCAAGCTGCAGTTCACCTCGTCGTCCCAAGATGTCCCTGATGAGTAAAATTAAAAAACATTGAAACCCATTTACGAATGCTAATAATGCTGCTAATCTTATCCCATAATGCTTTGCAGGGCCTTTTAGTTGTATTTT
The DNA here is from genome assembly GCF_964261635.1 of Lissotriton helveticus. Taxonomy (NCBI): domain Eukaryota; kingdom Metazoa; phylum Chordata; class Amphibia; order Caudata; family Salamandridae; genus Lissotriton; species Lissotriton helveticus. Next base: position 185,971,488 of record NC_136057.1, on the reverse strand, counting down.
TGCCCATAGCTGTGCTTGGGGTGGTTCTAAGAGAATGGGACCTCCACTGAATTACTATTTAAAGGGAGCAGGAATGTATAGAACCTGGGAAGAAAAAACAACACTCCTGACAGAATGCCCCCAGTGATTGACACGCCCCCAGCACACACCTACAGCACAATGCAGACACGCCCACAAGGGACTACTTTGCTGGCACGGTTCTTTTACCTTTTAAATGTATATGGTGGTCGTCTGCATAGCCTATGTCCTTCTGCTGCAACTGCCCTTTCCAACTCTGTATTGGATGTTGTGATTGGTGCTGTGGTTCCTGAGATTACCCGCCTCACAGGTTTGGGTTCTCTCTTTATTATATTAGTATAGATATATATATATATATATATATATATATACGCTTTGAGCTATTGCTGCAATTGTTTCATATATGATGCATGTTAAGCCATCAATCTAGTGGCTAGTTTCATGTAGGGCCTTACTGCACCCTTAGCATCTTCTTTTCCACATTTTGAAAATCAGCTGGAGCAGGTGTGCCAAGAACCACTTGTGTAGATCTTCTGCTACGTTGAGTATTCTTCAAGTCTTACCTGGTGTAGGAGATGTGGAAATCACTAATGCGCTTAAGCTCGCAGTGTGGTAGGGTAGTAGTAGTTGTAGTAATACCGGCAAAACTACCAATACTATGGCTTGCTTCTTGTGTTTTTTCAGGCTAATCACGTCAGACATCTCCACTTTCCCTGCTTGTATCCCCAGAGTGACTTTTCTAATCTCCAAGGGCCCGATTCACAGAATGAACTTAAGACTCAATCCTAAATTTACTACTATTTTGGTATTCACAGAATGCACATACTACTTTTGGCATTCACAGAATGAACTTACTACTTTTGGTATTCACAGAAGTTAGGATTTTGTCTCAAGTTAAGCGTATATATATATATATATATATATATATATATATATATATATATATATATATATATATATATATATAAATATATATATATATATATATATATATATATGGAAACACCTCCTTCCGTGAAAAGAGAGAAGCCACTGCGGGGGACCAGGTTGGAGACAGCTTTATTTGAACGAACTCGGCAAATGCATTTCGGCAAGTTTTTGCCTTCTTCAGTGCCAGGTGAGTGATTACAAGGAGGCAAGTCCCTTCTCCCTTTCATAAGTCCTCCTTACCGCTGATTAGTTGCACCCTAGCACCGTAGTCTCAAGTGAGTGGGTGTGTCCTTGTTAGGTTGGCCCACTGTGTTGCAGCAGACCACAAGTCCCAGCATGCCCCTGGATGGCACTGGGCTGAGCTGGAAACAGGTGCACATCAGGCAAGGCATCCGGACATTAAGGAGATTTGGGATTACAGCCTCTGTCCCAAATAATGTTCAACAAATGCCTCCTTGGGTCCCCACACCGCATAAACCGTGCCACCAGGAATCCAATACAATATATTTTTTTTTTTCTTAAACCTTTATTACGTATTCCACAAGCAACACAACTGTGGGCCTACAACCCTGAGGACGGCAGCATCCAAGACACTTACGTCACATTTCGATGACACAGACCTGTAGCCGGCAACCCGGGGGTCCGGCGGCGTATCAGCACTATCAATGCTGATATTTATAACTTGTGTGGGTCATATTCAACAAAAACAGCGTATTTCTCCATGTAACCTTTAAAACTTTAAGACATAGGGGCATATTATCAAGGGGGTTTATCTCCGCTTTTTTGGCTTTAAAAGCCAAGAAAGCGGAGATAAAATTATCTCCCTATTACCTAGCTGTCGCTAACACCAGTTAGCAACAGCTAGTAGGAGATAGCGACCATCTTGGGCCCCACTTTGCATGTCAGTGATATTTATAACTACTAACATGCATAGTGGGCGTGCCAAGATGTTAGCGACTGGAAACAGTCGCTAACATCGCTATCTCCTATTACCAACTTTTGGAGATATTCGAGCTAAGCGCGAATATCTCCAAAAGCTAACACCTGCCCTGAGCAGTTCTTAGCCATGTTATCCAAAGGGAGGTGGATAACATGGCTAAGAGCATTAGCTCGGTAATGCATGAATATCGCTGACTGTTCAGCGATATTCATGCATTGCGGCCGTTTTTTATCGCATTTGCGATAAACCTTGGTAATACCAAGATTTATCTGCGATAAAAATCGCAGATAAACCTTGTAAAATGAGCTTTAAACGTAATGCACTTGATCAGTACCAGAGACTCAGGGGCATATTACCAAGCAATAGCGATAATTATCGCTATTGTTTAGTTAGAGACAAAATTTTACCGCTGAGCTGTGGCGATTTTTATCGCAGATAAACCTTGGTATTACCAAGGTTTATCGCAAATGCGATAAAAAACGCCGGCAATGCATGAATATCGCTGAAAGTCAGCGATATTCATGCATTACCGAGCTAATGCTCTTAGCCATGTTATCCACCTCCCATTGGATAACATGGCTAAGAACTGCTCAGGGCAGGTGTTAGCTTTTGGAGATCTTCGCGCTTAGCGCGAATATCTCCAAAAGTTGGTAAAACTCAACGTAGCAAAATATCTACACAAGTGGTTATTGGCACACCTGCTCCAGCTGATTTTCAAAATGTGGAAAAGAAGATGCTAAGGGTGCAGTAAGGCCCTGCATGAAACTAGCCACTAGATTGATGGCTTAAAATGCATCATATAGGAAACAATTGCAGCAATAGCTCAAAGCGTGTATATATATATATATATATATATATATATATATATATATATATATATATATGTGTATATATATATATATATATATATATATATATTCATTGAAAAAACCATAGGTTATAGACCATATATAGTTAGGAATTAGCATTTACAAAACCTTGAAAATTCACTGAAAAAACCATAGGTTATAGACCATATATAGTTAGGAATTAGCATTTAAAAAACCTTATTTTACTCACACAAAACCATTGAAATTCCATATATAGTTAGTTGTACTAACTATATATCGCGCACCCGCAATCCACTGCTGATCATGTCACATATTACATCATTCATGACATGGTCAGTGACATCACTGATGACATCACTGATGACATCTCAAATGACATCACTGATGACATCACTGATGACATCTCAAATGACATCACTGATGACATCACTGATGACAACATCCAGTGACTGTATTTTTCTGTAAAGTTAAAATATGTCTTACATATTGAAGAATGAGTGGATGTATAAGTGTCTGGATGAAGGATTTAGTAGGTGCATGACTGACTGTATGAGTGAGTGGTTAAATGTGTCTCATTGAGTGCATGGGTTAGTGACTAAACTGTCTTAATTTGTGCATCATTATGTCTGTTGTTCTGTAAACTGCTGCATGTGTTGATCAGTAGCTATATGAGTAACTATATGGGTTATTGATTGGTTGCCCAAGCATTTGTATGGGAGACTGAGAGTGTGTGTGGGTGGCTGGGAGGTGTATGACTCTGTGCATAGATGTATGGGTTCAAAAGTGCATGTGGAAACAGCTGTATGGGTGGTTGACTGTGTGCATGACTGTATTGGTGAGTGAATGGATATCTCAGTGCTACATGTCAAAGTAAGTACATATGTAAAACACAGTACATGTGAGAGTTGACATATATAAATAACTGTGCATAAGAGCCAGTGAATGTGTGAGTGGCTGTATGGATCATTGTGCTCTTGTATCCAGGATTGTATAAGTGAGTAAATATGTTTTAGTATATGTTTGAATAAGTAAGGTGTGTTTAACTGTATAGTTAAGGAAATGGAGGTGTGATTGATTGTTTGCATGACTGACTAGGTGTGTGTGTAACTTCATGGATGAGTGACAATCTGCGAGTCTGTGTTTACACTGAGTGTATCTAAGGTTATATTAGAGTCTGAAGAGGTTCATCGTATTATCACATGAATGATGTCATCAGTGATGTGATCAGTAATGTCAAATGAGATGTCATCAGTGATGTCATTTGAGATGTCATTTGAGATGTCATCAGTGATGTCATCAGTGATGTCATTAGTGATGTCATCAGTGATGTCATTTGAGATGTCATCAGTGATGTCATTTGAGATGTCATCAGTGATGTCATCAGTGATGTCATTTGAGATGTCATCAGTGATGTCATCAGTGATGTCATTTGAGATGTCATCAGTGATGTCATCAGTGATGTCACTGACCATGTCATGAATGATGTAATATGTGACATGATCAGCAGTGGATTGCGGGTGCGCGATATATAGTTAGTACAACTAACTATATATGGAATTTCAATGGTTTTGTGTGAGTAAAATAAGGTTTTTTAAATGCTAATTCCTAACTATATATGGTCTATAACCTATGGTTTTTTCAGTGAATTTTCAAGGTTTTGTAAATGCTAATTCCTAACTATATATGGTCTATAACCTATGGTTTTTTCAATGAATTTCATTGGTTTTTTAAAAGCTAATATCTATAGCTGTAAAATGTATTCTTCTTTAAATCCAAAAATATATTTTATATGTTTATTAATAATTTTATTGGCTGTGTTCATAATATTACCCTTAGTATGCTTCAACTACACAGAGAAAGCATTATGAACAAGTAGTGATAGAGTGATCAGTCAAAGACACTAAGAGTAATAGAGACGCAGTGAGTGAACAAGAGTGAGGAACTATGAGAAGAGAGGGACTGAGAAAAAGAGTGGAAGGAGTTGAGTAAGTAGGTAATAGAGAAAGGAATGAGGGAAGTAGCAAAGGCAGGAAACTGAGGGTTAAAGAAATGAAGCAGTGGAACTAATAGTAGTTAAATGTGATAGAAATGTAACGAAAACAGTACAAAATATTTACCTTATAATTGTCGTTAAATTACTCACTTTTTGTTTTTATACTTTCAATCTGTGAAAGAGAGAACAAACATTTGAAAAATATTAAAAAATGTATTTAAAAATTTGAAAAGACAAGGGAAAAGATTGAAGGACAAACAGTTTTTCAACAACTTTGACACTTACAGAAGCTTCTGCTTCTCCAGGCCCCCTACACAGTCCTAAAGATATACATTTTAAACTAACAGTATCTTGATGCAGATGAAGTGAGGCTTATCTTAAAACATGGTGCATCTTTTGCATTGCTGTTGTTTCAGAAAAGTGTCGCAAGACACTAAAATTTTAAATAATTGCTTCAGGATGCCAATAAGATGTCTACTATCCAGAGGTGTGTTTCAGGTGAGGCCTACTCAGGGTTGCAGATGAGATTTACACTTGTTGAAGAGTACAGAGGAGATAATACATGTGAAGGTCTACCAATGAAGTGAGTCATGTCCACTGCACTCTTCAACAAAGTCCAAATCTCCTATGTTTCCCTGGACAGACCTAAACTTGATCTGCACAATGTGATTCATAATGATAGGAAACACAGGTGATGTAATTGAAATACGTGCAATTTATTTTGTTCATTTCACAATCACATCACTTGTGTTTCCTTTGCTTAGGTATCTCATTGTGCAGATGTAGTCTAGCATATGAAAGAATACGCAGAAGTGCAGCACTGCATGCAACAACTCTGACACTTACAGAAGCCTCACCTTCTCCATGCCTCCTACACAGTTCTACATATACATCATAAATGCAAACAGTACAGAATTAATTATACATGTTAAATGGTTTATTTTTGCTGTTCTCAGAATGTATCAAATTTCACTAAAAACAGTGACTTGAAGGTATTCATCATGTAACAGCGGGGAAAAAAAAACACAATCAAAATGATTGTGTTTAAAAAACCCATACAACATCAGAAATCAAAATTCAGAACTCGTTAAAGTTAACTTACTTTTCATGACGTCCAAGGATGTCCTATGAACAGCTTACACTCTTTTGTGCTGTTATTACTTTCAGCCCGCCACTTTCTGAAAGAAAATCTCCATCGTTTTTAAAAACACATTACATGCAATAAATGACTTCTTGCTCTCTACCACAATTTTCCACAAGGCCAAATCTGGTCAGAGCCATTTATAACTCTTGGATTTCTTGTAAGCCAATCCCGTCATTTGGCATTTCCGCAACTTTCAGAATTAAAATGTTGAAGATCATTTTCACAATCCTGGAATAGTAATATCTTCCCCTTCTTGCTCAGTCATGTTCTACATTTCCTATGACACTGATACTGCTTACTATGAAGCAGACTTACACTACCTCTATGACTACTACAATTATTTAATTCTCTACATCACTTTTAATCACAAAGCAATGTAAAACAGTAGACAGCATTGCAGACTTACATTCCCTCTACTCCATGTTTTGATTGGCTGCTTCAATTAGCTTATAAAAAGAAACAGTTTTTCTGAACTCATTGAAAGTGCATGTATTTCTCCATGACGTCCAGTCCTATGGTTAGAAGTTATGTCTCTGAACTACACTTATCCTCAAGGCCAAATTGTGTAGGAGCCATTAGAACTTCTTGAAATTCCACAGAGCACATCCCAAGCTTATTTCCCTAAAATGTTGGTTTTAAAAACACCAGGTAAGAGTTTTTAAGGTCATACGGCAATTTTTTTTTGAAAATTAAAACAGAATCATTGCAGAATGACCAGCCATTTCTAGACTTAAGCTGTGTAATGTCCTGATGTTATTGAAGGGCCGTCATGATATATAATTGCTGCAGTTACAAAAGTCCTTCCTGATATTGACAACTGCGAAGCTACAAAATTTTTAATTAAAGTTGTCAATTTTGTTCCATCAGGCCTACATCGTTGGAACATTAAAATGACATACTGGCCATATGTTCGTATAAATAATGTGGACATCATTTCAAATTTACATTGGCTACACTCCATGTTGTGATCAGCTGCTTTTACTAGCTTATTAAAGGAGACTGATTTACTGTCTGGCAAAGTTAAATATATAAATCTTTCTGAGTCTACACTAGTAGTACTTGATACCATACAGTTCTCGCAGTCATGCTGCCATTGATAAGAAAGCCCAAACAGCTGATCTACATCTACACCTTCAGCATGCAATACATCAAGCATATACATTAAAAACTCCTGACAATCTTGCTGAATATTTTGAGAGAATTGTGTTTGGCCTGAACATCTGTCTAACAGATTTCGAATTTCAGACACACTTTCTATGTTTCTTCTATCAGTGCTACATTTCTCTAACACAGAATTTAACAAACTGCAAAATCTTTGATCAGAATTGACCACAATCTCTTCTTTTACATTTTTTAGAGAAAACAAAACATTAACCACTACATTAGCATAGCAGTTGACACCAGAACTGTTTTCAAACTGAAAACCAACAACATCTTCAACAGAATCCTTTTTGTTTCTGCTTGTAATTTTAGGTTCATTGACTTTTTGTCTTTTTGCTACAACCTCCCCAGTATTGTTCTCATTTCTTCGTTTCCGGCCTACCACACGTTTCTCAAACAAAGGATACTGAGGCAAATGTGGCGCATACTCTCTTCTTAACCTATTGTATTCCTTAACACAATCTAGATCCGCACAAATGTTTGTGACATCACACTCAATCAAGTACAATCCCGATAAAGTTCTAACTCGTGACAATGCCACATATGACATACCCTCCTTGAACACCGAACTGCCAATATTCACCAATGCACTGTCTACACTTAAACCTTGCGATTTATGGATTGTCACCGCATATGCCAAGCAAACAGGAAACTGCTTACGGCGAACATATAAGTCTTTTACAAGCAAAAATCTAGCAGAACAACGAGCAATTAGCTGTACTTCCTCAATGCCATCAAATTTAATTTTTAAAAATTCAATTCCATCTCTATTTCTGTATTTCACAAAATCAACAACATTACCCATTGATCCATTTACCAGACCTCTTTCAACATGTAAATTCCTTCTTAAAATTATACGGCAGTTCAAGCACACATTCAGAGTCTTTTCAAAACCTGCAGTTTTAGATATACTCTTCTCTAATGAATCCAATTTTGTTTTCAGATTCTCAGACAAAATAATTGTTGATCCCATATGCTCTACTCTATCAATAGCTTCCAGTTTCACAATCTCTTGCTTTTCTAAATGCAACATTTTGTTGTTAAATTTGGCACATTCTGCAAGAGTTGGCATCAAACATATTCCAGATTTCTTCTCAGTAATTTTCTGAAAAATATTCTCAGGCACAACATCTTGTTCTGGATATAAATTTGACAGTAAACGTGCATGTAAAGCTTCTTTCCCATGCTCGGTCACTTTTCCAATTCTAACATCTTGTAGAATAGTCTTGTAAACTTCATCCTTCGCCTGACGCATATTTTCATGCAGTTCAGCATAATTGAAGTTTAACCATATATTGACGTTGCCAATGCTGCCTAGGCACTTCCTGGTATCTTCATGCGTGAGCATTTTGAACACAGGTTGCCCTTTCACTGGTGTCAGCTGCAGAAGATCTCCGAAAACAATGATGTGTTTGCCACCAAATAACACATCATACTCTGTTTTGAGAACTTCTTGCATCCTCAAATGCACAAAGGCAAGCATGACATTGGAAACCATGCTTACTTCGTCAATGATAAGAAGTTTCATTTTCCTCAAGATTCTTGAAACTTCAAAACAAGCATCTCCAGATAGCTTGTGATATTGTAATTTGTTGTCATGCTCCACTGGCAGCATCAGTAAACGATGTAAAGTAATCCCTTTAATATTATGTGCTGCCAGTCCAGTTGGAGCAGTGACAACACAAGACAGCGATGACTCTGTCCTTTCCTGCAAATAGCATGAAATTGCTTTAATGAGGAAACTTTTTCCAGTTCCCGCTTCTCCACTCACGTACAGTCGGACAGGCTTCAACGACGTACATGAGCACTCTTTCTTATCATGACTTAATCCATGATCAATTTGCATGGTAACTTCGTCATATATTTTCCTCTGCTCAACGTTGAGTTGTCTTTCCAACTCTTCTAAGTTAACCGCATCCTCTTGAGCATGTGCCATGGCTCTTTCCACTTCATTCATAGCAGTGGCAGCTTCATTTTCGATAACAGGTACTCCTAGTGGATCCTGACTCAATGAAGCAGAACTCTGACTGTCCTGAGAACTGTCTCTGGCAATCTCGGCTGCAATCGTTGCTTCCTGCTCAATTTCCGCATTCAACATTTCTACATATTTGGGAAAAGCAGGACATTCTATGGTCTCCTTGGCGGCATTGAAAGAGTCTTCGTAACAGAGGAAATCTCCAAGCAGTTCCTCTTCTGCACGCCAAGGCTTGAAAAGTTGCAAAAGTGCTAAATAGAAAAACTCCTTTTTTTCAGGAGATTCGCCACTCAATTTTCGATGGTTTACCAAGTGGCATTTTCTTTGCTTGACCAGACATCCCTCACTTCCTATTACAGCATACACTCCTTTCTCAGTATCTTCTTTGATGTTCCTCTTGAATATGTAATTTTGCAAAACCTCATACAGACAAACATTCTCGAGGTGACTGCTTCGATTTGGATAATATGTATCCAACATGTTTGTCTTCAAAATGTCGGTACTGTTTGGCTCCTTTTCCGCCAAATACTCAATTTCCCGCACAGGTTTGAGAACTCGATTACGCGTTGCTGCAAGACCAAGACTCGCCCAAATAATACTCCTGGACTTGGCATAGAGACTTGCTGAAGACAACCGGTCAGAACATTCGTACGCTCCGATTTCTCGATGCGACAACATCTTCAGACTGAAACTGTACAACTTCTTGCTGAGGCTCTTTTCATGGGAACTGTCCTCCCACATATCCTTCAATTCTGTCTTCTCTTTTTTGGTGATGTAAGACGTCACATACCGAGCCACAGCCATACAGTTATCAGCCACAAACTGTATATCCATGTTAGCATTCCACATGGACAAAATCACCGGGTTGTAGTCGTTGATGTACTTGGACTCTTCGTTCCTCTTCAAATTGTAAGTGTTTTTAGGTGATTTCTTCATGACATTGTGTCGCAGCGAAGACATCAAACTGTTTACTCTTCCTTTAGAAATCACCGGTCGTGGAAAGCCGAAACGACATTTAGTGTAGAACTTGTCCTTGTTTCGGAATTTACGACGGCAGTACTTTCCACATCGATGGCTTTGGAAACGCAGAACTTTTTCTCTTAGGCTTTTTTTCTCCTTTGCGTTTGGAACAGCACACGTAGAATACTGTTGGATGAAACTCACCACTGAGTCTTCTGGATCCGTTCCAAATTTAGGTGCATCCTTGATCCACAGCAACATATGTATATGAGGAGCACCTCTTGCTTGGTACTCCTTTCTCCAGAAGAAATCCAACACCTCTCCAAGAGGTGGATTCTTCTTATTCATGATGAAAGACATCATAGCTTCAAATCTATGATTGAAGTACCTACATACATTGACTGGATCCAAAGAGCACAGTTCTCCGGGTGTCTTGAATTCGATGTTATCTACGTTAGCATTTGCCTCTCGTAGAAATTCAAGTAAGTCTTCCCAGCCATACTCGGCACAGCTCAGAGTGAGGAACCATGTGGGAGTACCTAAGTTCCTCAGCATACATTTTAAATCACCATGACGACGGTACCAGTACTCATTAGTACCACGCTGACACGCCATGAGATTAATTAGGTGAGAATCCAAAATACTGTCTTGGACATTGACTTTATCCATAAAGTCACTTGCCGAGATGTTTTGCATGTGTATACCACTTTTCAAGATGTGGTTCACTGCATATGACAGTCCAGACAGATCGCTTTCAAACAGGAGATGAAACAAATAAGGAATGCATTGTCGAAACCTAGCATCTCCTGCATACAATCGCAAAGTCCGGTATTCAGAAGCAGGAATTTGATGAGGTCGCTCATGATATCTTCCTCCCTGACCTGTTGGAAAAAGCTGTGGGAAACACCGAGCTTCCAAACTTTCCTCCCAAACACTAATGGGACTCCCTTTGGCTTGTTTCATTTGAAACAACTCAATAGCATTCCCCATGACTTCCTTGGAATGCAAAGGATGAACACTATAATGTTCATATATTTCTTCACTAGTAGAGGGTTCTACTTTCTCAATTTGACCAGCACACAAATCACTATCCTCTTCCTCACTTACTTCCTCTTCTGCAACATATACATTCTTATAGTATTTATTATTTTTTTTCAAATACAATGTTGCCTTTTTAACTTTCCTAACATCTACTAAATCTTGCCATATTTTCTTATTCTTTGTCGGAACCCCATTAACTAAGATAACCAGAGGTTCCTCTTCCACTTTTTCTACTCCAATTGTGTTAATGTTTTTCTTCAAATCTAGAGGCAAATAAACAACTCTTCCCTTTAATCCTCTCTGTAAATCTGATGGAGGCAATTTCCCTGTCTTTGGCTCCATTCTTACAATAGCCTGAAAGGGATGGATACTTTGAATCAAAATAGATTCATAAGTATTTAAATCCTTCAATTCAGAAGGAATCTCAACCAATTCCAGATTATTATGAACTGCTCTAGCAGGCATCTGGTTTTGATTTAATTTGCAACAACAATAAGTACACACACGTTGATCCAATCCCAAATCAAAACAATTTTCTACCATCAAGTATGTTGTGAAATCCTTCCATTCACTATTATTTTCCCTTTCACTTTTTGCATATAAATCCACTAACTTAGTCTGATTCTTATAATAAGTGCGTCGACAACACACACAAGTGAAATTTGGCCTCTCACTTGATTTCACCTCAAACGTCGCAATTTCCCTCTGGAAATTATCTGTACTGGAAACCTGTACACTATCTTCCACATTACCCGCTTCTTCTTGGTCAATTTCAACATTCTCCTCTTTACTTCCAAAGTAACAAAACTCAATTTCTTCACATATATTCTTCACATCTATTTCAGAACCATGCAAAAGAGCAGCACATAATTTTTTAAGCATAATTGCTGGACTCTTAGCATAATACAACATTCTAACTAATTTCCTCACTTTATTATGATGCACTGCTAGCATCCTGAAATGATGAAAAACACTCTGGCATACTCTCCTGGAAAGACAAGCCAGTGAATGACCATGCAAACCTGTCACTTATCTCACTCTGCAAGGATCTAATTCTTGCAACAACCTTATTTTCTGCTTCAAACTTTTCTTATTAAATGACCGTACAAAATCACAAAGCAAATTGATGGAATCCTGTCGCACACTGCAAATACTACTACACTTCCAGGTGTACACAGGACCCTTAGCACGTCTTCCTAAAACCTCATTACCTAACACCTCTTCTGCCTCTGTTGTCACAAGTTTTTCTTTTTCAACTGGACAACCATCTTTCACTTCATAAGCACGACCACTGGTGTCAACTGCATGCACCAAATCATTATCCTGGAAATAACTCTCCTCATTAAAAAATGCCTCACAGCTTGAACTATGCATCCATTCTCCAGAAAAAACTTCACAAAAATTACTACGATTAACTATTCTCTTCCATCTACTATTTCTTTTGAAATCATAAATTGCCTTGTTTAGCTTCCTAATTCTATTGATTATCAAAATAAATAACTTACGTTTAATTTCAAATGCCTGATCAATAACTTTCTCAACTTTTTTTTTTCTCTTATAAAAAACCAGTTTCTGTTGACGTTTCTTAATATTTTTTAACAAATTGCCAATTATCCTGTTGCGGAACATTCGTTTACAAATCTCCCTAAACTGTTGTTTCCTTCTACTATCATGCACAGAGTTATCTCTTGCTCTAGCAGTAACATTTTTCATTGGTCTTTCCTTTCCATTTGATTTCCTTCTCGTTTTATGGACTGAAACATTTTCTGTAGTAATATTTTTTTTACTACACATATTTCTTATGAATTGTTTTGTGCTCTTACCCGGTGCTTTCTTCGTGACTTGACAAATCTTTTTGTTAGAGGACTGCTGCTTATTTTTTTTCACCTGCTGTCTTTGACGTTTTGCAGCCTTTCTCTGTCTTTCTATTGTAGGCATGGTGAAATCTTGAAATAATCTGCAGTTGAATCTGTGGTAAAATATATTAAAAAATGTTATTAACCATTATTACCAAACAGTAAAACAATAACAGTGATCTTCAAAATATTTTGCATTTCCTAAATAGCGAATTTTAAGGAATAAATAGCGATTCTTTACCATTCCTAATTTGCGATGAGCAAATTGCTAATTGCAAGTTACCCATTCATTTCCATGGGCTAGGAGGCTCATAGGAATGAAGGTTTAATTTGCGATTAGCAATTTGCTCATCACAAATTAGGAATTTTTCCAAGGGTGCAGGGGTGTCTCAAGAACACCCTGCTGCACCCCTGAAAAAGAAATTTGGGGGCATATGGCACACATACATGCCCTAAGGGCATGTGTTGGCGTCATATGGGACCTTTTGTTTTTTAAAAAAAAAGCTTTTTGAAAAGAATTCACAAATTACCACCAATTTACCACAATAGTTTCCAAATCCTTAATGTCATTTTTACATATTTTTGGTTTGATACATTGCATTTAAGTAGTCACAAAATTTGCAAATCCTTCAGTGCAATTGCAAAATAAGGAATAGCAAATTTTGCTACTCCTTATTTTGCATCAAACTTGTTTGATACATACCATTTGTCTAATTTACATTTGCAAAGGCCGAAATTCGTAGAATTTTGATCTTTGCGAATGCTAATTAGCTTGATACATATGGCCCCAAGTGAGGCCTGTCTTGCGACATGGTGCATCTTTTGCATCACTGCTGCATTGGTTTCATGTGGTACGTTTTTTTTACACCATGACACATCTGCCTAAATGCATCAATTTGTAATTTTGTCGCCTCATAGCAAATCTTTTGCACCGCCGCTGCATCATAAAAGTGACGCACAGTGGCACAAAAGAGGCATACACCTATCATAAATCTGTCCCTAGCATTTTAAATGATTAATCCAGGATGACGATAAGGTGTGGCCTATCCAGAGGTTTGTTTAAGGTGAGGCCTACTCAGGATTGCAGATTAAAGTTACGCTTGATGAAGAATACAGAGGAGATAATACATGTAAAGGCCTACCAATGAAGTAAGTAATGTCCACTTTATTGCGCCAGTCATCATAAATGTATCCCTAAGCTTCTTATCTTGTTACAGATGAACCACCATATGTACCATCAAACTATTTTTCATTTCCTAAATAGCAAATTTTAAGGAATAAATAGCAATTCTTTACCATTCCTAATTTGCAATGAGCAAATTGCTAATTGCAAATTACCCATTCATTTCCATGGCCTAGGAGGCTCATAGGAATGAAGGTTGCAATTTGCGATTAGCAATTAGCTCATCACAAAATAGGAATTTTTTCAAGCGTGCAGGGGTATCTCAAGAACACCCTGCTGCACCCCTGAAAAAGAAATTTGGGTGCATATGGCACACATACATGCCCTAAGGGCATGTATGGGCGTCATATGGGACCTTTTGTTTTTTGGAAAAAAATGCTTTTTGAAAAGAATTCGCAAATTACCACAAACTAGAAGTTGGTGGTAGTTTCCAAATCCTTAATATCATTTTTTACATATTTTTTGTTTGATACACTGCATTTAAGGAATCGCAAAATTTGCAAATCCTTCAGTGCAATTGCAAAATAAGGAATAGCAAATTTTGAATTAAGGACATTTTAAGTCATTTCCACATGTGCAGTGTTTTCAAATTATGATTTGAAAATCGTTTTTGGGGAAAAGTAATGGTTTGCAAATTTATGACAAGGACATAATGGTGTATGCTTCTCTATAAGGCATTTCAGTGTCTCTGATGTCATTTTTCCCATATTACATTATAAGACCTTTCCCCATGGAGCACATTCCTTGTAAATATGCTCCCACCTGTGCATGGCGAATTCAGATTTTGACTGTTTGAGTCACATAGCCATGTTAAAAGTGACCCAAAAAAATTGCAAACGTTTTAAAAAAACACATTCATGTGTCTTAAGGACATTTTAAGTCATTTCCCCATGGACAGTGTTTTCTAAGTGGCGCAAAAGAGGCATACACCTATCATAAATCTGTCCCTAGCATTTTAAATGATTAATTCAGGATGACAATAAGATGTGGCCTATCCAGAGGTTTGTTTAAGGTGAGGCCTACTCAGGATTGCAGATTAAAGTTACGCTTGATGAAGAATACAGAGGAGATAATACATGTAAAGCTCTACCAATGAAGTAAGTGATGTCCACTTCATTGCGCCAGTCATCATAAATGTATCCCTAAGCTTCTTATCTTGTTAGACATCAACCGCCATATGTATCATATAACTATTTTGCATTTCCAAACTAGCGAATTTTAAGGAATAAATAGCGATTCTTTACCATTCCTAATTTGCAATGAGCAAATTGCTAATTGCAAATTACCCATTCATTTCCATGGGCTAGGACGCTCATAGGAATGAAGGTTGCAATTTGCGATTAGCAATTAGCTCATCACAAAATAGGAATTTTTCCAAAGGTGCAGGGGTGTCTCAATAACACCCTGCTGCACCGCTGAAAAAAAAATTTGGGGGCATATGGCGCACATAAATTTTAACAACATTCCTTTACCTCAAAAACGATTTTCAAATCATAATTTCAAAACACTGCACATGGGAAAATTACTTAAAATGTCCTTAAGACACATAAAAGCGTTTTTTGATTACCTTTCCAGCATGGTTGGGTCACTTTTAACATGGCTATGTAACACAAACATTTAAAATCTAAATTTACCATGCACAGGTGGGAGCATATTTACAAGCAATTTGCGCCACAGAGAAAGGTCTTACATTAAAATGGGAAAAATAACACCAGAGACAGTCAATTGCCTTATAAAGAAGCATACACCATTATGTCCTTGTCATAAATTTAAAAACAATTCCTTTTCCCCAAAAACGATTTTCAAATCATAATTTCAAAACACTGCACATGGGAAAATGACTTAAAATGTCCTTAAGACACATGAAAGCGTTTTTTGATTGCCTTTGCAGCATGTTTGTATCACTTTTAACATGGCTATGTAACACAAACATTCAAAATCTAAATTTTCCATGCACAGGTGGGAGCATATTTACAAGCAATTTGCGCCACATAATTCATAATTTTCTCCTTAAAGCACACTATTCTCTATCTAAATTAAAGAAATATTTTCTCACCTTAGCAAATACTTTGAGTTTGAAAACAGTCTCAGAAACACACCAATTTGTCTTCAGCAGAGCAAAAGTTATGCACTCCAGAGTCTGCAGCTATCAAAAGCACAGAAATGCTGTAATTCTTCACACATATCTCTCATGTCAACCAATGAAAAGTCTTCCCTCACTTTTTTTCAAATGAAAACCCATCCCCCCTCTGCCATTTCTGCCTTATTTGCATGGCAACCACCTCTTGGAAGACCTCTGTTGTTTGCAAGTTCACACAACAATGTTGCAATTGAACTCTGAACTCTCAGTGCACCTGCATATCCAGTGCATTCTTTCATTTAATGATTTTTTATTGACCACTCAAAATACATCTTTCAAAGAACACATCTGTGCACCCTAACTTTCTGTTTTCAGCAATCAAAATCCACCAATCACTGTTACTGCTTCATGAACACAGAAACTCCACAGTTTTTTTTCATTTTACACTCTCATTTTTTCAACTGCCATTTCATTGCCACACTTCATCTGACTGCAGGAGAACCTTCTCTCACCATGTTTTCTGTCTGGATTGTTGGACATAGTTATATTCACTGGGCTCAAAGGTACGTTGAAAACAGGAAATTACCTAACCTCAATTTACAAGATGTGGAAATTAAGTGGTTTGGCCACAGAGGATTAAAATGTCACCAATTGATACCATTGGTGAAAACCTTTATGCATTTGCCCAAACCTGACCTGTTAATTGTGCACTGTGGAGGTAATGACTTGGGCACTTTGACTGGTGTAGGTCTGGAAATGCTTTTAAAGGACACCTTTGAGCAATTAATGGCACTTTTTCCTCAGACTGCCTTGGTATATTCAAATATATGCCAAAGACAGAAATGGAGGTGGTCCAAGCAATTTAGTCCACAAATTGAGAAGTCGAGGAAGCATGTAAACAAATCTGTTTCAGCTTACATGAGAGACCATGGAATGGGCTCCCTGTACAACAATAACTTGCGTTACTACATGCAAGATATCTACAGAGGAGATGGAGTTCACTTCTCAGATGAGGGCAACAGAATTTTCACTCTGAATTTAAGAATGTGCATTGGTACCTACTTATAATTACCTAAATGTACCATAAACCCAAAAGCTCTTCTCAGAGCTACCCTACATCTGATCACTCACAATTATTATTTTACTCTAACTTTTTTCACTAATTTTCAAGAAAGTACGCTCCCCAGAACGCTTCCCGGTTCGCGAACCGGGCGCACTCCACGCAAAAAACCAAAAAAAACTGTATATTTTTTTTTTGCCCTGCGAGACCCTTTCAAAGCCTCCACATCAAACCTAGGGGGTCAGGGACGATCTACTATGCCCCCTTATGGTCATTTGCCCCTTCGCTTTGGCCTCCTCTTGTCTCTCGATCCTACCGAGAGACAAGATGGCGGCCGCTACGGACTGTTTGGAATGTTTACAGACGCCGAAAAACCAATCAGCTTCGCAAACCTCCGTAACGCGAAAAGTACGCGAAGCGGAGCGCTGTTACAGATATATATCTTTTTTTGAACGTTAATTTCTCAAAATCCACTGGAGCCCATATATTGAGACCTAGCAAAGGCACATCGGGCTACCAGTCCCTACAATTTTGCCAAGTTTCGTGCAAATCCATTCAGCCGTTCGATTATTATTATTTTATTTTTTTTTGCCCCGCGGGGCCCTTTTAAAACCTCCACATCAAATCTAGGGGGTCAGCGACAATGTACTATGCCCCCTTATGGTCATTTGCCCCTTCGCTTTGGCCTCCTCTTGTCTCTCGATCCTACCGAGAGACAAGATGGCGGCCGCTACGGACTGTTTGGAATGTTGACAGACGCCGGAGAACCAATCAGCTTCGCTTCACAAAGCTCCGTTGCGCGAAAAGTACGCGTCCTGGGGCGCTGCCCGGTCCGCTGTTACAGATATATATCTTTTTTTAAACGTTAATTTCTCAAAATCCACTGGAGCACATATATTGAGACCTACAAAAGGCACATCGGGCTACCAGTCCCTACAATTTTGCCAAGTTTCGTGCAAATCCATTCAGCCGTTCGGGCTAAAAGTGAGGCCAACCGCCCTATGGAAATTAACATGGGAAAAACGCGTTTTGGGACCCCCCTTTTTTCTCGGCCCCCCTTGACGAACCCCCCCAAAATTTTCAGGGGCTGCTCAGAAACAAAATGTGCCATTTTCCTGAAAATTTCAGCCAATTCCGTCCACAAACGCCAAAGTTATTGGACATAGAATTTTCAAAAATCCCATAGAGAAAAAATCCTAACTATATATACCTACTGGCGACCGCCAGTAGGTAATATATATATAAATATATATATATGTATATATATATATATATATATATTTATTTATTTTTAAACCTTTATTACGTATTCCACAAGCAACACAACTGTGCGCCTACAACCCTCAAACAAAGCTTTCAAAGGAGCGGATTTGGGGAAACCTGTTGTCGGACAGAAGTCCAATGAACAAAAAACATTATCGGCATTGAAGCAACACCGTGCCCACTGGAGGGTAGAAAAATATTTAAAAGACCCGGGGAGCCGCTTGCACTACATGTACCATAAGGCTTACAACAGGAAGTGACCTGTCAAATACAACCACTGGAGGTTTTAAAAACATTGAAATTACGAGGTACTTGCAGTAAAAAGCTGGCGTTCCCGGAAAAGCGGTGTTCTACAATTGAGGAAGTTCTAGGAAGAACGAAACGCGTCTTGTAACAATGCTGCGCTGAAGAATGCATTTGAAAACAAAATAAAAGAAATTGACAAATCTGGTTGTCGTGTGCAGCTCCACCTCTCCCTGTGGGGAAACAGTGAAAATTAATTACCGGCTTGGTTCCGCCGTAGGAGCTGCGCTGCCATCTAGAGCGCCATACATCCTCCAAATTGAACCTCCCTTGTTGCTCCGGTAAAACGGCCTAGGAGGCTGTGGTGCTCCCGGGTACTACACCCGGTTTTGGACTCAAACAAAGCTTTCAAAGGAGCGGATTTGGGGAAACCTGTTGTCGGACAGAAGTCCAATGAACAAAAAACATTATCGGCATTGAAGCAACACCGTGCCCACTGGAGGGTAGAAAAATATTTAAAAGACCCAGGGAGCCGCTTGCACTACATGTACCATAAGGCTTACAACAGGAAGTGACCTGTCAAATACAACCACTGGAGGTTTTAAAAACATTGAAATTACGAGGTACTTGCAGTAAAAAGCTGGCATTCCCGGAAAAGCGGTGTTCTACAATTGAGGAAGTTCTAGGAAGAACGAAACGCGTCTTGTAACAATGCTGCGCTGAAGAATGCATTTGAAAACAAAATAAAAGAAATTGACAAATCTGGTTGTCGTGTGCAGCTCCACCTCTCCCTGTGGGGAAACAGTGAAAATTAATTACCGGCTTGGTTCCGCCGTAGGAGCTGCGCTGCCATCTAGAGCGCCATACATCCTCCAAATTGAACCTCCCTTGTTGCTCCGGTAAAACGGCCTAGGAGGCTGTGGTGCTCCCGGGTACTACACCCGGTTTTGGACTCAAACAAAGCTTTCAAAGGAGCGGATTTGGGGAAACCTGTTGTCGGACAGAAGTCCAATGAACAAAAAACATTATCGGCATTGAAGCAACACCGTGCCCACTGGAGGGTAGAAAAATATTTAAAAGACCCGGGGAGCCGCTTGCACTACATGTACCATAAGGCTTACAACAGGAAGTGACCTGTCAAATACAACCACTGGAGGTTTTAAAAACATTGAAATTACGAGGTACTTGCAGTAAAAAGCTGGCGTTCCCGGAAAAGCGGTGTTCTACAATTGAGGAAGTTCTAGGAAGAACGAAATGCGTCTTGTAACAATGCTGCGCTGAAGAATGCATTTGAAAACAAAATAAAAGAAATTGACAAATCTGGTTGTCGTGTGCAGCTCCACCTCTCCCTGTGGGGAAACAGTGAAAATTAATTACCGGCTTGGTTCCGCCGTAGGAGCTGCGCTGCCATCTAGAGCGCCATACATCCTCCAAATTGAACCTCCCTTGTTGCTCCGGTAAAACGGCCTAGGAGGCTGTGGTGCTCCCGGGTACTACACCCGGTTTTGGACTCAAACAAAGCTTTCAAAGGAGCGGATTTGGGGAAACCTGTTGTCGGACAGAAGTCCAATGAACAAAAAACATTATCGGCATTGAAGCAACACCGTGCCCACTGGAGGGTAGAAAAATATTTAAAAGACCCGGGGAGCCGCTTGCACTACATGTACCATAAGGCTTACAACAGGAAGTGACCTGTCAAATACAACCACTGGAGGTTTTAAAAACATTGAAATTACGAGGTACTTGCAGTAAAAAGCTGGCGTTCCCGGAAAAGCGGTGTTCTACAATTGAGGAAGTTCTAGGAAGAACGAAACGCGTCTTGTAACAATGCTGCGCTGAAGAATGCATTTGAAAACAAAATAAAAGAAATTGACAAATCTGGTTGTCGTGTGCAGCTCCACCTCTCCCTGTGGGGAAACAGTGAAAATTAATTACCGGCTTGGTTCCGCCGTAGGAGCTGCGCTGCCATCTAGAGCGCCATACATCCTCCAAATTGAACCTCCCTTGTTGCTCTGGTAAAACGGCCTAGGAGGCTGTGGTGCTCCCGGGTACTACACCCGGTTTTGGACTCAAACACAGCTTTCAAAGGAGCGGATTTGGGGAAACCTGTTGTCGGACAGAAGTCCAATGAACAAAAAACATTATCGGCATTGAAGCAACACCGTGCCCACTGGAGGGTAGAAAAATATTTAAAAGACCCGGGGAGCCGCTTGCACTACATGTACCATAAGGCTTACAACAGGAAGTGACCTGTCAAATACAACCACTGGAGGTTTTAAAAACATTGAAATTACGAGGTACTTGCAGTAAAAAGCTGGCGTTCCCGGAAAAGCGGTGTTCTACAATTGAGGAAGTTCTAGGAAGAACGAAACGCGTCTTGTAACAATGCTGCGCTGAAGAATGCATTTGAAAACAAAATAAAAGAAATTGACAAATCTGGTTGTCGTGTGCAGCTCCACCTCTCCCTGTGGGGAAACAGTGAAAATTAATTACCGGCTTGGTTCCGCCGTAGGAGCTGCGCTGCCATCTAGAGCGCCATACATCCTCCAAATTGAACCTCCCTTGTTGCTCCGGTAAAACGGCCTAGGAGGCTGTGGTGCTCCCGGGTACTACACCCGGTTTTGGACTCAAACAAAGCTTTCAAAGGAGCGGATTTGGGGAAACCTGTTGTCGGACAGAAGTCCAATGAACAAAAAACATTATCGGCATTGAAGCAACACCGTGCCCACTGGAGGGTAGAAAAATATTTAAAAGACCCGGGGAGCCGCTTGCACTACATGTACCATAAGGCTTACAACAGGAAGTGACCTGTCAAATACAGCCACTGGAGGTTTTAAAAACATTGAAATTACGAGGTACTTGCAGTAAAAAGCTGGCGTTCCCGGAAAAGCGGTGTTCTACAATTGAGGAAGTTCTAGGAAGAACGAAACGCGTCTTGTAACAATGCTGCGCTGAAGAATGCATTTGAAAACAAAATAAAAGAAATTGACAAATCTGGTTGTCGTGTGCAGCTCCACCTCTCCCTGTGGGGAAACAGTGAAAAAAAAATAAATAAATATATATATATATATATATATATATATATATATATATATATATATATATATATATTTTTTTTTTTTAAAAAGCTACGAAATTGAGGGTCCTGGAACATATGAGGGCAATTACAACAAAAGACCCCAATTACCCTGTAGCACGTCACTTCGAGCAGAAACACAATAGCAACAGCAATCTATTGACATATTTCATACTGGATCAGTTGGTCAGAACAGAGAGAGGGGGCAATTGGGTGAAAAAATTGAGAACCTTGGAATCTAGATTCATTATCCAGCTTCAGACCAAGGCCCCGGGTGGGATGAATAATGAGGAAGAGATGTGGACACACATCTAATCACCCCACCCTACTCTAGGTGTTGTTTTCTTGAAATTTTGGATCCTGGATGTGGTATATATTAACTGAGGAATGCTTACTTCTCTCGATTACACTGTAAATGTATTTTTGTGAATGAATCCATTATGATTTGTAGCCCATTCAGGGCATGATAACGGTGCAGGGTACGCACGGAAAAACCTTATGTGTGAACCTTTCCTGAGTATACCGATGTATGGTCTTATATGAGTTGAGAAGGCACTTAAGGTGTAATTAGAATCTACTTATGTGATACACATAGTATAACTTATATTATGAGTTGAAATGTATCCAAAGAGAATGAATGAGTTTATAATACTTCTCGAATTGATTTGCAAATAGGTTGAATTTAACATATGAATAATTTGAATGTTACATTGCCCTATAATTTGGTTGCATACATTGCTTTGCGTTACCATTATAAGATGGCCGCCGTGAAAATTCCGGCGAACTTTGTGTGCCTTCTTTTGTGTTGTTGATTAATTGACACGTGATAGATGATCACTGTGGTGGTGTTTAAAAATGGTGGAATACCAAACGCGCGCTCACACTGACGAAGGCGGAAACGCCGAAACGCGTTTGTGAGCTTATTGTTTTTTGCAGAGAAATCCTAATAAATCTGGCTCAACCACGAGATACTGGCTCCGTGTGCTCTCGTTGAAGGTATATCCCGAGGATTGAGGGATTCCGGTGTTCACAATATATATTACCTACTGGCGGTCGCCAGTAGGTATATATAGTTAGGATTTTTTCTCTATGGGTTTTTTGAAAATTCTATGTCTAATAACTTTGGCGTTTGTGGACGGAATCGGCTGAAATTTTCAGGAAAATGGCACATTTTGTTTCTGAGCAGCCCTTGAAAATTTGGGGGGGGTTCGTCCAGTGGGGGCCGAGAAAAAAGGGGGGTCCCAAAACGTGTTTTTAACATTGAGTTTTCCATAGGGCGGTTGGCCTCACTTTTAGCCCGAACGGCTGAATGGATTTGCACGAAACTTGGCAAAATTGTAGGGACTGGTAGCCCGATGTGCCTTTTGTAGGTCTCAATATATGTGCTCCAGTGGATTTTGAGAAATTAACGTTTAAAAAAAGATATATATCTGTAACAGCGGACCGGTTAGCGCTCTGGTTCGCGGACTTTTCGCGCAACGGAGCTTTGTGAAGCGAAGCTGATTGGTTCTCCGGCGTCTGTCAACATTCCAAACAGTCCGTAGCGGCCGCCATCTTGTCTCTCGGTAGGATCGAGAGACAAGAGGAGGTCAAAACAAAGGGGGAAATAACTATAAGGGGGCATAGTAGATCCTCGCTGACCCCCTAGGTTTGATGTGGAGGTTTTAAAAGGGCCCCGCGGGGCAAAAAAAAAACAAAATAATAATAATCGAACGGCTGAATGGATTTGCACGAAACTTGGCAAAATATTAGGGACTGGTAGCCCGATGTGCCTTTGCTAGGTCTCAATATATGTGCTCCAGTGGATTTTGAGAAATTAACGTTGAAAAAAAGATATATATCTGTAACAGCGCTCCGCTTCGCGTACTTTTCGCGTTACGGAGCTTTGCGAAGCTGATTGGTTCTCCGGCGTCTGTCAACATTCCAAACAGTCCGTAGCGGCCGCCATCTTGTCCCTCGGTAGGATTGAGAGACAAGAGGAGGCCAAAGCGAAGGGGGAAATGACCATAAGGGGGCATAGTAGATCCTTCCTGACCTCTTAGGTTTGATGTACCATTTTGCCAAGTTTGGTGTAATTCCGTTCAGCCATTCAGGCTGTAGACGTATGTAAATGTCCTATGGAAAATTGCATGGGGAAAACACATTTGAAAGTGTTGAAATTTAGAACCAATTAAAATGTTACTTTGGTTTTGTATTTGTGTGTGATGAAAGTTAATTGGTTATGTATATATGTCAAATGAGAGGAAACCACAGCCATTTTGTGATACTACTGTCTGAGGTACATTTGTGAGGAATTTTTGGTGGTGAATTTCTGGTGTTTGATTTACACAGTACTAACACTTCTGCTACTTTTAAAAAGGTGAGTTGTTAATTTGTAAGGGGAACTATGTTGTACACTTGAAGATAATTTGAAAAATGTTTTCTGTTATTTATTTGCAGTCCTTCTGTTATACTAAATACTTGATGAAGTTAGTTTTATATTATGTATTACTAAAAACGATAAATGAAAGTGATTATTTTTTTCTGCAATTTACAGCAAGCAATTTCAAAATAAAATGGCTCACAATGAAGAGACCGTGGCAATTTCTTTTGAATTGTCCACTACATTGATTGAAATTGAGAGCACCAATAATGAAATATTGTCACAAGGAGGACATGACTTGTATGATTCCATTAGATTGATTGAAATGGACAGCACCAAGAATGAAATATTGTCACAAGGAGATGACTTGAATGATTCCACTACATTGATTGAAATTGAGAGCACCAATAATGAAATATTGTCACAAGGAGGAGATGGCTTGTATGATTCCATTAGATTGATTGAAATGGACAGCACCAATAATGAAATATTGTCACAAGGAGGAGATGACTTGAATGATTCCACTACATTGATTGAAATTGAGAGCACCAATAATGAAATATTGTCACGAGGAGATGACTTGAATGATTCCACTACATTGATTGAAATGGACAGCACTAATAATGAAATATTGTCAGAAGGAGGAGATGACTTGAATGATTTTTTTGATCAATCTCTTGATGGCGAATTTATCGAGTGTTTGGAGACCATAGAGTTACAAGAATCATCATTGCAGACTTTTAATGAGGAGATTCCAGATGAGATGATTGAAGAGGAAATTACTGATGAGGACATGTTACTAGTTGTTTCAAATTTAGAAAATTCTGAAGAATAAATTTATATTTAGAAATCAAAAATAGTTTGAGACATTATTTATTTTTATTTTTAATTTATGAGGTTGTAGCGAAGTGATTGTAGTATAAAATGAGACTTATAGTATAGAGTGCAACATTTTTATGTTACATGGTAAGTTTACTCATATTTACTTCCCTTCTGCCACTATATTATCTCCAATGTGTATTTGACATGTCTTCTTCATCTCCGGCCTCCTTTCTCTCACTGTGTGTCTCCGATGCATCTTATCGCTGGTATTTTGTGTAATTACAGAAGAGAGTAAAATAAAATAGTTCGGAACGTGAAAAGGGGGCAAAGTAGAGTACTCCTCACCCCCTAGGCCTTTTTAGGCGGTCCTAAAAGGATCAGTTTCTGCTTTCCTGAGAGATTATGGTATGAGTTCCATATACCACAATAACTTGCATTACAACATGCAAGATATCTATCTCCTATTACCAACTTTTGGAGATATTCGCGCTAAGCGCGAATATCTCCAAAAAGTAACACCTGCCCTGAGCAGTTCTTAGCCATGTTATCCAATGGGAGGTGGATAACATGGCTAAGAGTATTAGCTCGGTAATGCATGAATATCGCTGAGTTTTTAGCGATATTCATGCATTGCGGCCGTTTATTATCGCATTTGCGATAAACCTTGATAATAGTAAGGTTTATCTTCGATAATTTCTGACGATGCTTAGTGGTAAAAAATTGGTTGGTAAGCATCGTTAGCGATAAATATCGCTTAACTTTGGTAATATGCCCCAACGTCTGTTAACGTTCGATTCGAAGGAAATGAGGAAGTGTTGAAAAACATTGTCTGCGCCATCTTGCCTTTTTTGAAATGCCACACTTTTGTCGTGCACGGCAGCCATTTTAGATGTCTTGACCAGACCCACTCTCTGCACGCTGTCGATTCGTAGCATGGCTCCTCACCCTCGTAAGCATCTCCCCCAGGCACTGGTCACCACCGCTCTCTGTCTTATGCATGGGCAATAAACCTTCCCCCATCTGCGCTGCTCTTCCCTGAGAATCACACTCTGTGCCCGCCCGACACCTCCCTTTCGCCCTATTCACTACCGCACCCTCTGACACTCCTCTTCCTCTGTGTCCGAATGTCCAGGCCGGTCCTAGGCTATCAGCTAGCCCTGCAGATGTAGTTTATGGCCCCAGCTGTAAAGAATCACCCCTCTTCAAAGGAGTTATAGTAGATCAAGGCCCACACCCGATGTGATCCGTCACAGCACACGCGTTCCTACTATCTGAAAACCATCCTGTATTGTGATTGGGGAGGGGACCGAGCCTGAAGCGGAAGATTCCAGGAATGACTCTTTGTACATCAAAGTTTTTACAATTATGTGTCACATTAAAAATATATAGCACTCCAACAAAGTAGTAGGAATATAAAACTTTAATAACATATAAATATATACAACAAAACAAAAACAGTAAAAACATTTAAACAACGAAGAGACCGTGGCAATTTCTTTTTAATTATCCAATAGATTTATTGAAATTGACAGCACCAATAATGAAATATTCTTGTCAGTAGCGGTCTGTTGTGCGAATAGTTCCAAGGCAGCAGAACGCGCTGAAATCTAGATGGCACGAAAGTGATGTCTAGTAAGTTGCCGCCCAGCAAAAAACGGCGTGGGGCGCCGCGGGGGTGAGTGAGTCCAGTAGGCACCACAGCTATTCTTACCGGCATTGCAGAATTACTGCTGGGGACAATGCCTGTGCTGTAGCAGGGTCACAGCAGAAACAAAAAGGATTCTGTTGAAGATGTTGTTGGTTTTCAATTTGAAAACAGTTCTGGTGTCAACTGCTATGCTAATGTAGTGGTTAATGTTTTGTTTTCTCTAGAAAATGTAAAAGAGGGGGAGGCAGTCCAAAGTTCCGTTAAAAGGGCAAAGGAAAGGATCGGTGGTTTGAACTATCAGTCAAAAAGGGGAGGGGGTGCAATAATTTTTCCTACCGGGTCACACTGTGCTTTCACCGGAAGTAAGGTCTGCAGGATTGTAGTAATTCAAAGTGAGGCTGGCGCCAGCATGGGAGCGCCGACGTCCCGCGGATACAGTTTCGTCACTCCACGGGCGATCATGGCAGTCATTCCCCATCGGGGGTCGGAGACTCCCGCGGCTCCTCTAGAATCTTCAAGGTCGTGGAGGACTACGGTGGTGGAGTCAACCAGTGACCGGGCCATTTCTTTATGTTGGGCCCGCTCTTGCCAGGTCGACCGCCATTTTGAGAGTTCGGCAGCTACCGGCGATCGCGGGGTCACATGAGCGGACGGGCTCCACCCTGCCGGGCGAGACGTTGCAGCATGGCCACAGTGGAAGAACCGTTATCTAGGTCGTTCCGAAACTGTGCAGCACTGTAGTTGTTAGGATGCCACCGCCTGGAGCGCTGAGGGTGCAGCTGGGAAGCCTCCACCTGGGGAGGCGGGAGAGGCCTGTTCGCACCGTCTCTCCCTCCCAGTGCACCCCACGGCGTCTCGCTTGAGATTTGTTATGGCCGGACCAGGCGATGAGGACGAGGGGGGGGTCGGAGGCATGTGCAAGACATTCCCCTCCAGTGTTGTCGCAGCCATTATAAAAGAAAGAAGTGTCCCGTCCGTCTTCGGGCCGGGCTTCCGGTGGATGTCGGCCGGACGCCCCTGGCTCTGGCCCCATGAACGGGTTTCTTGGTTTATCGGCTGCAGCCGGATCCCGTCGGCCTCGGCCCCCCGACCGTTGGTGGTCGGACCGGAAGAGCATGTGGCGGGACTACCTGCAACTCTCAAGGGCCACCGCGGCCGGACTGGGAGAGAGAGGGGAGGGTCGAGGAGACATTCCCCCCCCCCTGCAACTGTTCAGCGTTGTAAAGGCAATCCCCTGGCCGGGTCCCGCTGGTCTCGGCCTCTCCTCCGGCTACACCCTACGTTAGGATCTCCTGGCCGAGGCGTGGCAGCAGGACCTGCCTTATATGGGCTGCTCCCGGCTGGGCGTAGCCGGAACCCTGCCCCACCTTGGAAGTTTCCAGAGTGGGGGTGGATGTTCTACTGACTTGCATTTTCCCTAGTCTATCGATTTTTTTGGCGTGGCAGGCGGTGGGACAGCGAGGGGTGATTTGGTTTCTCTTACTGTTTTTCTGGTCTCTCACCACTGGCATAGTTTTAACGTTTTCTTGTTTCTAGGACATTAATAGGTTTTATCATTACGTTATGTTATCGTTTCTTTGTTCGTTGTTTAATAAAAGTTCATGTTCATCAGTGGCCTACTGATTTTCGTTTTCCTATTTTTTTCTTTCCAGGTTGTTTCATGGTAAAGTTTCTGTTAACAGGATACAGTGATCACTTCGTTATTATTGCATATGTCCTTTTCACTAGGGGTGCTCTCTGGTCGGGCCAGATGACGTATCTCTAGTAAATGGTCCGGGTGAAAAAGGTGCATCAATCAGTGGGGAGTAGATAGGCATGACAGATTACAACGGGGGAGAACGGTCCGCATTACGTACCCTTTCACTACTTGCAAAGATTTTCCTACGTTTATTTGCAAACAGGGAATACCTCCAAAAAGAACTAATTCCCAAACAGTCAATGTTCGGACAATCAATCAATCAATGAGGAATGAAATAGGTACGACGTGTTAAAGGCTTGCGTTACCTACCCTTCACTATCTGCAAAGGGAGATAGAATATTCCTATTCTTCCTCGTTTGCAGGTAGAGAAGATCGTTAAGAGAATTAACTTCGAACAATTCAATGCTCGATTGAAACAATCAACAAGGGGTACTGTGAACACAAATGAACGCCGCTTATATACATACGCATTGCTATTTTCAACAGGTTGTTCCTAATGTTTCTATTTTAGCGAGGTCAAAAGAGATCCCATTAGTGGCCTACTGATTTTGCTCGATTCCTTTTGTTTTTTTACACGATTTTTCGCTATCTGCAAAGACTAAACAGAGTATTGCGACTCTGTGCTTGTTTGTAAATAGAGAATGAACCAAAGAGAACAATCAATCAAATGGAGAGAGAAGCAGGCACGACGGATTACAAAGGGGGAAAGGGCTGCGTTAACTACCCTTCACTATCTGCAAAGAGAGAGTACTCCTAATAGAAATGAGGGGTGGGGGGCAGCAATCAAAGCAGATCAGTGTGCATAAACACGAAAAAAAAAATTCTTACCACGTACTTGACATTCGACAGCTTATGATATTTGCTATTAAAAAACCATTGAAATTCACTGAAAAAACCATAGGTTATAGACCATATATAGTTAGGAATTAGCATTTACAAAACCTTGAAAATTCACTGAAAAAACCATAGGTTATAGACCATATATAGTTAGGAATTAGCATTTAAAAAACCTTATTTTACTCACACAAAACCATTGAAATTCCATATATAGTTAGTTGCACTAACTATATATTGCGCACCCGCAATCCACTGCTGATGATGTCACATATTACATCATTCATGACATGGTCAGTGACATCACTGATGACATCACTGATGACATCTCAAATGACATCACTGATGACATCTCACTTGACATCAATGATCACATCACTGATGATATCATTCATGTGACAATACAATGCATCTCCTCACATTTTAATATAACCTCTGTTTCAACCAGTGTTAAAAACAGAGTATAATTTTTGAAACCATTGACACACCAATACTAGTTACTACATACGTACTCACTGATTCCTACGTCTACACACACATTCACTCATTCACCCATACAATCATTCATACATACAATCACTCATGTTTACAACACAATCATATGCACTCATACACCTATACAGACACTCACACTCTGCCACTCATCCATGGAGTTACTCACACACCTAGTCAGTCCTGTAAAGAATCAATCACACTTCCATTTTCTACTCTATACAGTTAAACATAGAGCACCTTACGTTTTCAACCATATACTAACACATACTTACTCTCTTATACAATCATTGATACAAGTACACATTGATCTGTACAGAGTCACACACCTCCCATCCAGCCACACACACACTCAGTCTCCCATGCAAATACTTGGGCAATCAATCAATAACCCATATAGTTACTCATATAGCTACTGATCAACACATGCAGCAGTTTACAGAACAACAGACATAATGATGCACAAATTAAGACAGTTTAGTCACTAACCCATGCACTCAGTGAGACACATTTAATCACTCACTCATACATTCAGTCATGCACCTACTAAATCCTTCGTCCAGACACTTATACATCCACTCATTCTTCAATATGTAAGACATATTTTAACTTTACAGAAACATAGTCACTGGATGTTGTCATCAGTGATGTCATCAGTGATGTCATTTGAGATGTCATCAGTGATGTCATCAGTGATGTCACTGACCATGTCATGAATGATGTAATATGTGACATCATCAGCAGTGGATTGCGGGTGCGCAATATATAGTTAGTGCAACTAACTATATATGGAATTTCAATGGTTTTGTGTGAGTAAAATAAGGTTTTTTAAATGCTAATTCCTAACTATATATGGTCTATAACCTATGGTTTTTTCAGTGAATATATATATATATATATATATATATATATATGTATATATATATATATATATATATATATATATTTTTTTTTTTTAAACCTTTATTACGTATTCCACAAGCAACACAACTGTGCGCCTACAACCCTGAGGACGGCAGCATCCAAGACACTTAAGTCACATTTCGATGACACAGACCTGTAGCCGGCAACCCGGGGGTCCGGCGGCGTATCAGCACTATCAATGCTGATATTTATAATTTGTGTGGGTCATATTCAACAAAAACAGCGTATTTCTCCATGTAACCTTTAAAACTTTAAGACATAATTCTCCCCACTCCATCCTGCCATATCGCCCCCTACGCATTCTTACATTACAGTGTAATTCGCCCAGTTGAATTTTGCCATTTCAGGTGCTATCAGTATCATACATGTAATTCTCCAACACGTGCAATAAAGAGGAATGATCATATATGCTAATCAGCCACTACTTAATTTGGTATGGAGACTGCCATATATCCACTTCTTATTGTGTATCTTGACTGTTTGCACAGAAATCTAAGCCCCCCTGTTTCAACCACCCCTCGAACGGTTCCCATATATCAGAAGCTTAGATCCACTTGGCAAGAGGTCCCAATAATTCGACAGCTGATCCTTACAATAAATTACCGAACACACCCAACCTGCCACAGAAGGTGGCTTCAACTTCTTCCAATGCAGCGCTATCTGTCGTTTAGCCAATAATAGCAGGATAGCAGTTAACTTACGGAAGTCTCTGGGCACTTCCATAACAAAACCCAAAAGCGCCACCAGTGGGTCAACCCGCATATTTGTATCTATAATGCAGCCTATGTGTCTTATTACTTCTGACCAATAGTGTGCTATGGTATTGAAATGCTAACTTAAGTGGAAGAACGTTGCCTCCTGTTCCCCGCATTTCCAACACTTCGCATCTGGTTGGAGACCCATGCGATATAACTGCGTAGGTGTACGATACGTTCTATGTAAATAGTTGAAGTGTATAAGCCTTAATCTGTAATTCGGTGTTAGGTTTGCCAGTTGTGAACAACAGAATGACCATTGCTTATCAGTAATTGTAATGGCAGCTTCTGTTTCCCAATCTGCCCTCGATGTACTTAGCAGTATAGGTGATTTCTCCTGCATAATGCTATAAATACGCGTAAAAAATTTGCGGGGTGAGCTATTAGACAAGACATTTTCCAGCGCAGGTAATGAAGCCGGAACATCCGGAATTTCCGAATATCTTGCTCTACATGCCGCTCGCAGCTGATAATATAATAGCATATAAAACGCCGAGGGCACATCCGGCTGACATAATTTTTGTAGGGTCAGGAATTTATCATCTGGATAGAGATCACTAGCAGCCATCAGACCTCTCTTCTTAGCACGTTCACCCACAGCCTTGTCCGTTAGTGGCCCCAATAGCGGGTTACCCCCCAGCGGCGTAGATGGCGCATAGAGCTCCTTAATGCCTGCCCGCTTTACTATATTCCTCCATGCCCATCATGTAGCTTCAACAGTGTTTATGTCTATATGGGTGGTATACCATTGTATTGAGCGGAGTGGGTGCAGCCACATCCATTTCAATAGCCACATGTGGAAGATACGGGATTGGATGGTGCTAGTAGTGTAGGTATTGTGCCTGTGCACTGTATGCATATATTTCGAAATCAGGGGCCGCTAATCTTCCCTGTTTAAAGGGAAGAGTCAATAGTTTCCAGGATGCTCTTGGTTGCCTTCCCGCCCAAATCAGTTCAAGAATCCCAGTCCGGAGACGTTTGAAAAAGTGGGAGGTAATGGGCATGGGAATATTAACAAAAAGATAGAGTAGCTTGGGTAGGATGACCATTTTAATGATGGCTATACGTCCCGTGAGGAAAAGGGGCAGGGTTTTCCACCTCTTTACCTTCCCTTCAACCCAATCTATTATTCTACCATAATTTGACAACCATATTTCCTGTATGGATCTGCTGATCCAAATACCCAGATACTTTACCTCCCCGTCCGCCCACTGGATGGGGAACTCCGTCTCACATCTGTCAGTGGCATCCGTCAGTGACGGATCACTGACATAATATAGAATGACAAAATATAGACTTACCAAAATATAGTTGCCAAAATATAGAATGCAAAAATATCGAATTCCTATCTACAACCAGGTAAGTCCAAAAATATCGAATCCAAAATATAGTCTGTAAAAAATATAGTCAGTCAAAATGTCGATTTTTTTTAAATGTCTTAAAAGTAATTTAAAATTAATGAAATAATAAATATAATTAACTAAAACATACTTAAAAATACTCAAATAACATTAAAATTAAGATATAATTAATTTAAGTTATTAATAAAAAATGTACAATATTTTACCGTAGGATAGCAGGAGGGTAAAATGTAATATTACCACTTCAGTGAGAGCAACAGTAGGGAAAGCGTTGGATAGCGTAGGGGTAAAAAATACTATTCCCACTCCAGTGAGTGCAACAGTAGGGAAAGCGTTGGATAGCGTAGGGGTAAAAAATACTATTCCCACTCCAGTGAGTGCAACAGTAGGGAAAGCGTTGGATAGCGCAGGGGTAAAAAATACTATTCCCACTCCAGAGAGTGCAACATTAGGGAAAGCATTGGATAGCGTAGGGGTAAAAAATACTATTCCCACTCCAGTGAGTGCAACAGTAGGGAAAGCGTTGGATAGCATAAGGGTAAAAATTACTATTCCAACTCCAGAGAGTGCAACAGTAGGAAAAGCGTTGGATAGCGTAGGTGTAAAAATTACTATTCCCACTCCAGAGAGTGCAGCAGTAGGGAAAGCGTTGGATATTGGAAGGGTAAAAATTACTATTCCCACTCCAGTGAGTGCAACAGTAGGAAAGTGTTGGATAGCGCAGGGGTAAAAAATACTATTCCCACTCCAGCGAGTGCAACAGCAGGGAAAGCGTTGGATAGCGTAGGGGTAAAAATTACTATTCCCACTCCAGAGAGTGCAACAGTAGGGAAAGCGTTGGATAGCGGAAGGGTAAACATTACTATTCCCACTCCAGAGAGTGCAACAGTAGGGAAAGCGTTGGATAGCGTAGGGGTAAAAAATACTATTCCCACTCCAGAGAGTGCAACAGTAAGGAACGCGTTGGATAGCGGGAGGGTGAAAATTACTATTCCCACTCCAGTGAGTTTAACAGTAGGGAAAGTAATGATTTAATATATTATTAAAAATAAATTAAATATCAATATCAATAAAACATTAATCGAAATCAATAACCAATTTAATATTATGTAATAATTAATTAGGAATACAAATACATATTAGTTATTAAAAATTAATAATCTATTCATAATTATTTAACAACAAATTATTTTTCAATAACAAAAACTAATTAATAATAAAAATTAATACCAATTAATAATTAACACTAAATTAATTATCAATACACAAAAAGTATTTTTATTATGTAATTAATTACAATTACATTACTTCCCACCCTATTCCCCTATAACCCCACATCCCACTACAGAAAATACATTAATGCAATTATCAAATATTTAACTAATACAAAATATTTACCAATTAATAAAACTTAATTGCCAGTTAATAGAAATTAATTACCAATTAGAAAATTAATTACCAATAAATTTAAAATCAATACCAATAGATACATAAAAATATTTACTTAATTACAATTAAATTAATTCCCCCCCATATTCCCCTATAAACCCACAACCCACTACAGAAAATAAATTTAGAAAATTAACATAATTAACAATTAATCAATTAATTAAAATGAATTGCCAATTAATAAAAATAATTACCAATTAAACATTAACAATAAAATCAAAATGAATGCTAATAAATAAATAAAAATATTTAATTAATTACAATTAAATTACTTCCCACCCTATTCCCCTATAAACCCACAACCCGCTACAGAACTAAAAAGCTAAATTTAATTAAAAATGTATAATAATTGCTAAAAAGTAATATTTAATTTAATATAATTAAATTACTTCCCACCCTATTCCCCTATAAACCCACAACCCGCTACAGAATTAAATTACGCAAAAATTAAATACCATAAAATTCATAACTTAAAATAAATTAAACATACATTACAAAAATGAATATACACTTTTCACACATATACTAACATACAAAACACTTTAAAAAAATTGATATTATTAAAAATTCGATATATTTCATGCCTATATTGTATACTTCGATATTTTGACTTCTATATTTTGAAAATCGATATTACTTACCTTCAATTAGATATTTTTAACCACTATATTGTGTCCATTCGATATTTTGTCCATTCTATATTTTTACTTCGATATTATGTCCATTCTATATTTTGGAATCGAGATTATGATTGTTTACCGTCAGGGACATCAGTACCGATTTTGACCAATTTATCTGTATGCCCATCAGCCCTCCATATCTAATAAGCTCTCTCATTACCAGGTCAAAGTTATCTTTGGGGTTGGTTAAGGAGATTGTCATTTATTCATTTATTTATTTTATGAATTACGGAACTCTTGCGAGATCCACATAAATGATACATAAGATATACATTCAGACAGATCATGATTAAAATACATGAAAGATATACGAAATCTGAAATAAAACAAAAAATAAGCAACATTACACAAAATCTCTAATGATACAAGCTTAATACAAATTCAAGAAACATTTTAAAAAATTGTATAATTTGAAACAAAACACTTCGTTGGGGGGATTAATCATAGCAGAAGTAAAATCAGAGGCAGATAGGATATTCAATTGCAGGCAGATGGGTTTTAGCCATTTACGCCTAAATGCCATTAGAGCTGGGCAAACGAACACTACATGCAGTAAGTCTTGAGTTTTTGCGTGACAAAAATCGCAAGCCGCAGAAGAGCCATGCCATCTGGATAGAAGCGAATTCAAAGGTAGTAAATCCTGTCTTACTAAAAATATAAGACGCTTTACACCATGAGCTATATTCCAGTGTACATAGGGTTGTGCTTTCCTCATCAGACAAGAGTCGATGGCTGGATTAATGCCCTTTTTCGAAGTTCGAAGCTCTCTATCCAGTCTAAACCCTAGTTCCCAAGAAGTATATTTCAAAAGGGTTTTCAACTGATATGACGATAGAGAGAATAAAGTAGCTTCATCCACTTGTAGTTGACTCACCGCATATCTAAAGTTTTTTATAATTAAAAAATGGTCTTTGAGGTGGCCCAGCAACTAATTTTTTATTAAATGTCTTAACGTGCCTGGCTCACTCTTTGCTAAGCTAAATACCCAGCGCACTATCCCCGCTAAGCCTTGAACCCAGCTACTACGTAAGCCAAATTCCTGTCTAAAAGCAGCTGTAGA
Organism: Lissotriton helveticus; assembly: GCF_964261635.1. NCBI lineage: Eukaryota > Metazoa > Chordata > Amphibia > Caudata > Salamandridae > Lissotriton > Lissotriton helveticus. Next base: position 185,935,649 of record NC_136057.1, on the reverse strand, counting down.
GCTAGCTGTATTGACAGATAAAAGGCTACGTAAAATGTTCCCTTCCGTGGAGTTTAAAAAACTCCAACTTTTTATATCAGTTAGCTCTGTACCATAGAGTAAAGAGGCCGGGATTTTAGCACGATATACATCTAGTAATATCGAAAAATGTCTTCTACCAGTAGCTTTATATAGGGATATCAAACTCTTGCCCTGCACAACAGCTTTCCGGACGTTATTGGCTATATGGGCTTTTTCACTTAGATTGCTCATGACAATTTTACCAAGAAAAGTATAGGATTTCACAACCTCCAATTTTTGACCCCCCACTGTCCAAGAGAAGTTCACAAATTTAGATCTCTTCCTACCAGACATACACATCACTTTACTCTTAGCAATATTTATCAGTAAATGGTGTTTTTCAGCAAACTTATATAGGGCTTGCAAATGATTATTCAGCCCAATAGGTGTTAGGTCAAGTACCAAAATGTCGTCGGCATACATCAGACACACAATTGGGGAGCCCCCCAGAGATGGAGCAATACCTGTACTATCAGAGAGAGCCTTGGGTAAGTCTGCTATGTAAAGGGAAAATAGCAGAGGAGCCAATAGGCAACCCTGCTTTAACCCATTCGCTGTGGGAATAATTCTGGATAGACCTCTTTCCCCACCCATCAGTACCCTGCACCAAGTATCAGAGTGTAGAGCGTGAACTAGTTTAATTAGGAAGGGAGGCATCCCTAAATCACATAGCTTTCCCCACAGCAGTGTTCTATCTACTTTGTCAAAGGCCGTGGAGAAGTCGATGAATGCACCATAAACTCGACCTCCACGGACTTTAACGTATTTCTCCGATATAACCTGGAGTGCTGACAAATTATCCAGGGTACCATGCTTTTGTCTAAAGCCAGTTTGTTCAAAGGGCAAAATAGAAGCCCTTGCCGCCCAATCGTTGATAAGTTTAAGGAGACATTTTGAAAAGACCTTGCCTATGGCATCAAGTAAAGCGTTTTGACGGTAATTATGAGGAAGAGCTCTGTTCCTTTTTTTAAATAACGGAATCAAAATGCTCCCTTTCCAAGATGAAGGGACCGAACCGCTAAAAAAGCAAAACCGGAACACTGGAAAAAGAATTTTGCTCCATAATTTACTCTGCTGTTTTAAAACAGAGATTGGAACCTCATCCGGCCCCATCGCGCCAGAAGAGCGCATACCATTAATAGCTAATTCAATATCTTTTTCAGATGGGGGGTCAAATGGGATAGAGGACGCAAAATAAGGAATAATGTTCCGTTGCAAATCATTGCTGCTGTATAAAAGCTCAATGTAGTGGACCCAGGTCTGTTCGTCAATAGCAATTGGCGTGGAACAAGATCTAGTGCCACAACCTTTGCCTATCAGGGACCAAAATAATCTAGCTTGATCCTTGAAGGATGACTCCCGGAGTTTAATCCATAAGGAGTCCGCCTTACCTCTTTTTAATCTTGCCTTCAACCTCCTTCTAAGGAGATTGTCATATCGTTCGCATATATGGATATTAGTAAACGTCTGGAAGTGAAACCAATGCTACGTTGCATGTAGTGTTGTTTTAGTCTTGCTACCAGTGGCTCAGTAGTGACAGTAAATAATAGCGGCGATAAAGGGCAGCCCTGTCTGGTCCCCCTCTTTATATCAAACATGTCCGATATGTGCCTATTGACTTTTACCCTTGCCTTTGGGTTGGTATATATAATTTGTATTTGCTTTATAAAGAGAGGACTAAAGCCCATTCTAGTAAACAGGGCAAAAAGAAACTTCCACTCAAGAGAATCAAACGTCTTCGTGGCATCGAGGAGTGCAGCCACCGCCTGGACCTGTGGAGCTAGGTAATGTAATAGTCCAAAAAACACTCTCAGATTGTGGGATGTGGATCTGCCTGGTACAAACCCAGACTGATCAGATAACGCAATCTGCGGGAGCATGGGTTGCAACCTGTCTGCTAGTAGTTTCACGTATATTTTTGCATCTAGGTTAATCAGCGATAGGGGCCAATATGACTCCGGTCTAGTAGGGTCTTTGTCAGGTTTCAACAGAGTAATAATCGTGGCCTCTCTATGGGCCCAATTCACAGAATGAACTTAAGACTCAATCTTAAACTTAATACTATTTTGGTATTCACAGAATGCACTTACTACTTTTGGTATTCACAGAAGTTAGGATTTTGTCTTACGTTTGTTTTAAGACAAACTTAAGACAAAATCCTAGCTTAAGTCTGTCTTAATTTTATCTTAAGTCAGACTTAAGACAGACTAAATCCTAACTTAAGTCTGTCTTAATTTTGTCTTAAGTCAGACTTAAGACAGACTTAATATAAAATCCTAACTTCTGTGAATACGAAATTAGTAAATTCATTCTGTGAATGCCAAAATTAGTAAGTGCATTCTGTGAATACCAAAATAGTAGCAAGTTTAGGATTGAGTCTTAAGTTCATTCTTTGAATCGGGCCCTGTGAGTGGGTGGGAGCGTTCCCGTTTCCATCGCCTCTAGATACACCTGTTGTAAGCGGGTAGCCACTATGTCTACATATTCTATATAGAAGGCAGCCCCAGGGGCTTTGTCAGCTGGCATCCCGGCAATTACCTTTTTCACGTCCTCTATCGTGATGGGAAGATCCATGTACTCTCTAGCGCTGTTATTAAACCATGCTAATGCGATAGTGTCCAAATATTTTGTGATGTCTGACATTGATGGGTTTGTGTGTGATGTATACAGTGACTCATAAAACTCAGTCATAGTCCGAAGTATCGCTTGCGGCGCCCAGACCACGTACCATCCTCCCTCTCTAGTTCAGTTATATAGTCTGCTCCACGTGGAGCGCGCAGTAAATTAGCTAGCGTTTTACCTGCCCTGTCCCCCTCTTCATAGCGTCTGGCCTGTGCATATTTGTGTAGGTACGCCACTTCCCTTTCGGCCCTCCAGAAACACGGTCAGCTTTGCGCGGATTGCAGCTTGGGTGCAAGGGGAAGGGCGTTCTCTAATATCTTTTTCAAGATCCGCAATCTCCTTTTCTAATGTGCCTAGTGTGTTTCTTATGGCCCTAAGCACTCCCGTTTTCAGCGCCATACACTGTCCCCTGGCTACAACTTTAAAGGCCTCCCAAAGTGTCCCAGGTGAGTCCACAGATCCTTCGTTTATCTCAAAATAGTTTACTAATTTCTCACGGAGTTCCTCTCTAAACACCTGATCCAGTAACGCCCGCGATGGAAACCTCCAACTAAATGGCTGTACATATTGCGGTGGAATTTGTATTATGATTTGAGCAGGTGCATGATCTGAGAATGTACGTGGGAGGTGTGTTGCTCCCTCTACCCAGGAATGCAAGTTCCTAGACAAAAGCCAGTAATCTATTCTGGACCAGGCATTTCTGTGTGACGTTATACACGTACCCTCCCTGGCCGCCGGATGCAGGGCCCTCCAGGAGTCCACCAATTGGGCTTCCTCTACAATATCCTTCAGTACCGCTGCAGCGTTAGGATGATGCTCCCTGGAAGCTCCCTGTCTATCAGCAGTGGGTGACATGACCACGTTAAAGTCTCCCCCCACAATATCACTATCGGCCCAAACGACTGTATCTTGTGTCATACCTGTTGAAAAGAGGACAGACTATCGACATTAGGCCATACGTGTTCACTATTACCACTGGAGTGTTGCATAGCGTGCCCTGTAGCATGACATACCTCCTGTCAGTATCCAAAATCGTTGTATGTGTTTTCCATTGTAACCCCCTACGTAACAGAATGGGTATGCCTCTGGCGTAATTCGAGTACGTGGCCTCCACAATCTCCCCCCACCTATTGTGTCTTAGCACGCTAGAAGTTGTAGGGGTCAAATGGGTTTCCTGCAATAAGCATATATCTATCTCCCGCCGCATCAAGTAGGAGTGTATTAATCGCACTTTTCTGCGGTCATTAAGACCTCTAATATTCCATGACAGGCAGGTACTGACTCTCACAGGTACCTTGTTTCACCTCTATATTCATATACAGTCTGCTTCATTTCAATAACTGGTACCACCTGTATCTGTATGAAGACAATTCCTCATTTCATCTTAGAAAGAGTAATGTGACAATTAATGCGGATTGTATGAGGCACATTCATCAGGTTAGCAACTTTCACGAGTGCAGATATAAGACATGGCAGATAACAGGACCAAACAAACTCCTCATACCGTCCCCCTCCCACCCCAACCCCCCAGTCAAATCGCACAAGTCCCACCCTGTCTCTCAGACCCACAACACTCCCCTCTCCACCCATACCAACCCCCCAAACAGGTTGTGTAATCCCCCCGTTACCCCTGTCAACAAACATGTTAAACATAGTGCCCAAACTGAGGGAATCATCCCATGAGGTGCGCAGGGTGTCCGGCATCTTACCCTGTGCTCATGACAGGGTGGCTGAGCTGCAAATGCCACGCACTTACATCCAGGGTTCACCTTAATACAACGTAACATAATATTTATTAGGAACATCCTCGAGACCTGGGATAGTTTGGGCTCCCAAAAATAGTAGCAGAGCTCTCATCTTACCAGACATTGACCGGACTGCCATCCCACATCTCCCACGATGAGCAACCATGAAACACGCTTTGCTTCGCAGGTTACGGCTTATCAGTCATTATCACTAAGTCTGTCCTCAATCTGCAGACTTTTGTTGCTTCTGGTCTTTTGCTAACTGCTTTGCATAATTTAGCGCCACCATGGCGTCTGTGAAAAAAGTGGGCCTGCCGGGGCCCTGTACCCGCAATTTGGCCAGGTAAATCAATGCATATTTTGTTCCTATTTATTGGAAAATTTTCTTTGCAGGGAGAAATTCCTTTCAGGCTGCTTGTACCTGCAAAGTAAAATCTGGATAAAGAGCAACATCATTTCCACGGTACTGAATGGCACCTTTCTCCCTGGCGAGGCGTAATATCGAGTCACGGTCTCTGTAATTAAGCACGCGGGCCAAGATCGGTCTCGCCGGTGCGCCAGGCATCGGTCTGAGCCCTAAAGATCTGTGCGCTCTCTCTATAAGAAACATGGGAGACAGGTTTGGCCCAAACAACTCTTTGAACATAGTTTCAACGTACTGCTCCATATTTTGAATATCTGTCGTTTCCGCAATTCCCGTTATCCGTATGTTGTTCCGTCTCAATCGCACCTCCAAATCCTCATTCTTCTGTTGAATTAGAGCCAATACCTTGTCCATGCCTCTCACTTTCTTCTCCATGTCGGTTTGGCCTTCCTCCGTCTCCGTCACTCTAGTCTCCAGCACACTGACCCTGCCCTCCTGCTTATCCATCCTTTGGGTGATTCTGTCCATGCGTTCAGCCAGAGTGTTCATCTTGGAGTCAATCCCCTGTAGGCTTGTTTTCAGTTCCTGGAACGTGGACCGGACATCCGCCTCCAGCAATTGGCCCTGTGCGCCTTCTTCTGTCGGCTCACGATCAGCAGCCTCAGTTTCAGTTGATTTACTTGATTTCTTGACGAAGGTGAGTCTCGGTTGTCGCTTGTCCGGCTTCCCCATTTTGGCGTGCAGCCCCCTATCTTTACAAGCTGTCCTATCTCACACACAGAGGTATCTTCACGCGATCCGTACCCCCACGGGGTGCTTATCAATCTCTCGTTGACCTTGTCCAACTGGTTTGGCGCGTGACCAGCCTCAATGGGCTGTTAGCTGACCTCAGGTCGCCTCACGAGTTGTTATATCCCAGCTATAGTACTGTCTCACGAGGCGCTTCAGTTATGTTTCTACCAGCTATTCCTGTTGACTGCGCCCCGGGACGTCTGCGTTGGGCGGTGTATCTTGTCCCTGCGCATTTTCAGCTCGCCGGTGCGCTATCTGGGACCTCTATCCTGCGCCACTAGTAATCAGTCAGCGAGGGAAACCAGCGCACCTGTATATGCACCCCGCTCTGCCACGTTTCTTAGGCGGGCCCCGCGTGTGTCATCAAAATCTACCTGTGCACTTAAGTTCCCATGTAGGTGCATTGCATTTACCACTGTGGGAGGATCGAGCAGTCTGGCAGGCGGTTCACTGAGCTGGTCACCGCGTGCGTGTCACTCCTGTGTATAAATAATGTGCGTCTCCTTTAAATAGTGCACCAAGCGACTTAAAAGCTGACGTGTGGTCCATTATGTACTTTGTACAATTAGTGCGGCTCTGCTTCTCCTCTCAGCCATCTGGCCAGGGTTCCTCTCACCATATGCCTGGGGTATCTCCCTCGCCTTTACAGTCTCGTAGTTTCAATGTTCACCCTAGCAGGCTTCTACTCTCCATTTACCCGCTGTGCGTGTTTTATTGGGCTCTTATTTCCCTTTCTGTGGATGTTTACGGCAACCCTTTGCAAGCAATCCTTGGTGCTCCACTACAGGCCCTAGGCCAGAGCAGTGTGCCCACCGTCGTCCCCTGAGCACCAGCGCTACTGGTTCCCGGTCGGCCTTTCACGCAAGCTCCCGGCTTTCCCTTGCCGCACAGGCCTCGCTACGCGTCCAGGACGTCCACAGCTCCCGCAGCTTTCCACCAGTCGTACAGCTTGCAATTCAGTATCAAACCGCACAGGATCTTCCCAGCAATCAATCCTGTCAGTTACACCCGATGCACGGCGTGTTAAAAACGCATAATTTCGGATTAATTAGCCCGGCCGGCGGAGCTGCTCTAGCAAGCAGCCATTCCGCTTCACGGCCAAGCCGCGCCCCACATAGCTCAGAGCATATATAAATGTTCACAGGCCATAAGCACGGTCTCTCATTTTCTAAATGAGGGGGTTATTTAGACAACAGCAGCAGTATTCTAAACAGAAACAGCAAGCTTTATGTAGGTCTGTAGATCTCCTTGCAAATTCACCACATATTCTGTGCTGACATTTAGCCAACTTGCAGGATGAGGCCATAAAACAATGTGGTGATTTAACAAGTAGTCCTACCCAAATAAAAAATGTCCCTGGAGTAAATATATACAGCTAATGCCACTATGGAAAGATCAATACAATCAGCCGAAAGTGAGGAGGTGTCTAGTATGTGCTACACATCAGTGCCCGGGGCACCAATGCAAGGCCAAGAAGGGGCATGATTTGTGCTGTGGGCTTCAAACAAACATATCAGACCACTAGCAAAGTAAAGAAAAAGTATGTTTAGTTTGAAGTTATGAAAATGCTTTTTTCATTTAGTTGTAGTTATGTTTGCAAAGTAAAAATATCATTACAAATAACTGATCATTACTAGGGTCTTTTCTTCCAGTTCTTCATTTGTGAATCAATAAAATGTGTGTTAGTAAATAAAAGTAAAATACTCTGCCTATTTATTTTGACAATGTTTGATTAACACTTCCCTTAAAAATAGTTATTTGTTATGCCAGTTTGGCTTGCACTGCCCTCTGCAATCATAGTTGTTTCTTGGCCAGGTTTTGTTGGGTAGGGGAGTAAACTGCCATACTTAGGACCAAGGGGTAAGCCCTTTCTCATGGCTCTGTTGTGCAGTATAGCACAGGTAGCAATAATATTTCAGCTTGTTTCTGGTGTGTAATCCAACGTTTCTGCACTTGCATGAAAAGCTTCCCTTAAAAAATTCAAAGTTGCTCTCTATTTCTGAACTAAGTCACTTATGTGCGTTGTTGTATCTGTTATCTAGATATTTAAAAAAAAAGGCTCAGTAGGGTTATGGGACAATTTATATGATTAGTAAGTTGAAATTCTGCCGAAAATGTATCAAGAAGACAACCATCACCAAATTCTCCTCTTAACAGGCGCAGCTGCCACAGGTAACAGCAGTAGGGTGCTGGGGCAGGATATAGGGGGCAGATGATGGGATATGAAAGTAAAATAAAAAACTAAAAAACCCTTATCTTGCACTCCCTGCATCGCCAACTCGGTTAGTGTTTCTTTACATTTTTTATTTTACTTTCCCTAACCAGTCGTCTATTCTCTTCTGCCCCCCTCCCCCCCCCCCTCCCCACCTCAACACTATTACCAGTGCCGGCCACACTTGCCTCTTACCAGCTGGTTCAAAATGGCTGAATGGCAAAAGCTGAGTCATGTGTACTCCCTGGATAGTTTGCTACTAAATATATTCTCATGTATGAGAAATGATGGCAGTGGTTTTAGAGAAAAGCCAGCACCTCTGGTAGTTTGCAATTATACAGCACGAATTATACCCTAGCGTGATCAAAGTCAAACACTGTGCCATCCACAGTGCCACTCAGTACATAGAGGAAACCTCCAAACACAATCCTCTTCATCAAGGCTTGAAATAGTTATAGTAGACGAATCTGAGCTTTATTATATGGCTTCGATTCGTCTACCATAACGATTTTCCGGCTCACATATTATAAAACAGTTGATTTTAATACCTTATTCTGACTAATGAATTCTATCGGAATTATCATGCGCCTATAGGTATCTTCATATTAGAGAAGAACAGGGGGGCATATTATCAAGGGGGTTTATCTCCATTTTTTGGCTTTAAAAGCCAAGAAAGTAAAATTGTAGTCCTTCTTCTATTTTTGTGAAATGTCCCGGTTTTTGGCTTTAAAATTCTGGTCACCCTACCTTAACGCCACCGTATTGTCAATTTTTGGACGTTACAGCTGGGTTTGTTTTATCGCCTTATTTACAAAGCGCCGTTTGGTTTGGTAAGATAGTCTCAGTTTAATATGCATTTCCTTGTATTGAAAAACTCATAGGGGCATATTATCAAGGGGGTTTATCTCCGCTTTTCTGGCTTTATAAGCAAAGAAAGCGGAGATAAAATTATCTCCCTATTACCTAGCTGTCGCTAACACCAGTTAGCGACAGCTAGTAGGAGATAGCGACCATCTTGGGCCCCGCTTTGCATGTCAGTGATATTTATCACTAATGACATGCAAAGTGGGCGTGCCAACATGTTAGCGACTGGAAACAGTCGCTAACATCGCTATCTCCTATTACCAACTTTTGGAGATATTCGCGCTAAGCGCGAATATCTCCAAAAGATAACACCTGCCCTGAGCAGTTCTTAGCCATGTTATCCAATGGGAGGTGGATAACATGGCTAAGCGACAGCTAGTAGGAGATAGCGACCATCTTGGGCCCCGCTTTGCATGTCAGTGAAATTTATCACTAATGACATGCAAAGTGGGCGTGCCAAGATGTTAGCAACTGGAAACAGTCGCTAACATCGCTATCTCCTATTACCAACTTTTGGAGATATTCGCGCTAGGCGCGAATATCTCCAAAAGCTAACACCTGCCCCTGAGCAGTTCTTAGCCATGTTATCCAATGGTAGGTGGATAACATGGCTAAGAGCATTAGCTCGGTAATGAATGAATATCACAGACTTTTCAGCGATATTCATGCATATCGGCCTATTTTTATCGCTTAGGAGATAAACCTTGATAATAGCAACGTTCCTAAGAAATAAAAATCGCCGCAGCTCGGCGATAAAAATATTGCCGCTAAGCCAACATAGCGATAATTATCGCTAGTTGTTGGTAATATGCACCCGGGCTGTTCTATCGTTGACTTACAATTATCGCTACAAGCCTTGAGGCATCATTACTGCAGAGCTACAGGACAGCTCAGGGAGGGGGTTACTGGAACTGAGAGGCCTTGGAAGGGATGGGACCATGAGCCTCAGGGACAGGCATTACCAAGGCAGCGTTAAGTCAATTAACTTGGCTTTAAGCCACGTTAATTGACTTAACCCTGCCTTGATAATAGGGCGATGTAAATATCGCTGCGTTATCGGCATAAAAGTGCAGATAACGCGGCGATAATGGGCTTGGTAATATGCCCCCGCGTCTTTATTAAAGGAAGCACCGATGCCAGCTACCTGCTGGGGCGGCCACAGAGGGGGGAGGCAACAGCGACTTATGACAAGGTGTCAAAGAGTCTTCATTTCAGTGCGTCATTCACTAGAGTGAAAGCCAAATTGGGAACACTCTTAGCAGGTGAAGAAAAAATGCAGTGATACCTGAAATTCACTCATAGAGAAACCCCCATAACAGACAAGCAGAGACAGAGAACGCACAGACTGTGGGAGGGGGCTATGGGGAGAAGACAGGCACAGGAAGACAAAAGTTATGTGCAACACCGAGGAAAAGGGGCTGTGGAAGGATACAAATGACTCTCATGCTGTAATGAGTCAGGACTAATAAACCGAATACCAAACTGAAGGCTGCATTTAGGGTCTAAACCAATGAATAGAGGGACCGGAGCACGGACAGAACTTGCACAAAGCTTTCCCGCCCGTTGTTCCCCTTCAAGATGTAAAACGAGCTTTCCACGTGATGCACTCTTTTTAGTACCACACAGTCAGATCTTTACATGTGCAAAGATCTTCCAAAAATTTAAGTCATTCTTTGTTTTCAGCCACCACACAAAGTGCGACTAAATTCAAAGCAGAAATATATGTAGTATACAAACTATGTTCTTAACTGTTCTATAAATACAGAAAAATCTTAGAATGTTAGGGCGGCAAACTGTCCGGTGTTGACATTGAAAGTTGGAGGAGAAAGCACGTATATATCGTGCATTACTCCACTAGAATAAACTATAATTAACAAGAAATGCATTTTGTTTTGGGTTTGGGTCGGATATGTATTTGCAATGCATTATGGGCAGGCGGATGTTGGTTCAGATCCTTTCACCCTGATTGCTGGTTAAGCCCTGTCTGAAGAACGCCGCTTGAGACAAAACAATAAATATAACAGGCCCATTTTACTAATCTTTATCTTGCTGCAGTCATACGCTGTCCACATACAGCGTGGAGTCTGACTGGACCAGGACCTGTAGTAGCCTCGACCCTGCAACCCCCGCCCATGTATGTTACAGTTTGGAGCCTTGCTGATGTGATTAGGGACCCCTAGTGATGACCCTGGTACTGCACCCCTGGTGTCTATTTATCGAGGAGCCTGGCAGCCTTGATTTTGGACCCCTAGTGACGACCCGTGGTATTGCACCCTAGTATATTGTAAGGATGTTATCCATATCCAACCCTACTTTCGCTGGAACTCTAGGGACTGCACCGGAAGTATCGCGAGATCTGCCTGGTTTGTACTTTCTTCCTGAATGAATGACATTTCCGAAGTGAAGCAGTGAGTGTTGAGTTATTTGTGCTAAGCTGGTACCGGTCAGATTTCATCCTGTATTTTGATTTACTGTTCTGTACAAAAATCAGCAAAATCACTTAAGGGGAATGGGGGCATATTCACAAGACCTTAACTAGGGTGACCAGGTGTCCCCGTTTTGCCAGGACGGTCCCTGTTTTTAACCAGCTGTCCCAGCAAATTTCAAGAAATGTAGCTCATGTCCCGGTTTTTAGAGAGGGTCGACTGAAAACGGTGGGAGGTGTTTTTTATGTTTTACATAGCAGGGATAGATAGCAATTGTTTCAAGAAAGCAATTTGATTAACAGGCAAGCTATTGGCTTTAAAAATTGCATTTTATGTATGTACTTAATGCCTGTTCTGTAATTCTCTGCTGAGGAGCGCTCTCATCGCTTAAAGTAAAATTGTAGTCCTTCTTCTATTTTTGTGAAATGTCCCGGTTTTTGGCTTTAAAATTCTGGTCACCCTACCTTAACGCCACCGTATTGTCAATTTTTAGACGTTACAGCTGGGTTTGTTTTATCGCCTTATTTACAAAGCGCCGTTTGGTTTGGTAAGATAGTCTCAGTTTAATATGCATTTCCTTGTATTGAAAAACTCATAGGGGCATATTATCAAGGGGGTTTATCTCCGCTTTTCTGGCTTTATAAGCAAAGAAAGCGGAGATAAAATTATCTCCCTATTACCTAGCTGTCACTAACACCAGTTAGCGACAGCTAGTAGGAGATAGCGACCATCTTGGGCCCCGCTTTGCATGTCAGTGATATTTATCACTAATGACATGCAAAGTGGGCGTGCCAACATGTTAGCGACTGGAAACAGTCGCTAACATCGCTATCTCCTATTACCAACTTTTGGAGATATTCGCGCTAAGCGCGAATATCTCCAAAAGATAACACCTGCCCTGAGCAGTTCTTAGCCATGTTATCCAATGGGAGGTGGATAACATGGCTAAGAGCATTAGCTCAGTAATGCCTGAATATCGCGGACTTTTCAGCGATATTCATGCATTGCGGCCGATTTTTATCGCATTTGCGATAAACCTTGGTAATACCAAGGATTATCTGCGATAAAAATCGCCGCTGGTCGGCGATACATTTTTGTCTCTAACCAAGCAATAGCGATAATTATCGCTATTGCTTGGTAATATGCCCCCAAATCCTTAATACTGCATAGCCTTGGTGCTGTGTGTTATGTTTAGCAATTGTGTCCCCCTGAGGACACAGTAGTCTGTTGCATGCCTATGTGACCCTGTGAAGACACTGTAGGACTGTTTGCCTCACCAGCTGTCCGTTGACATCTGACAGTTGACAGGTGGTGATCCTGAAGCAGCTGCTGGATTTGACTCCGCGTTCGGAGCTGTGTTGGTGAAATAAAGAACTTACCTTCTTACAACTCGCCGCCTACTGAAGTTCTTTACAAAGTAGCGACGATCACCAACATCGGAACCCACAGACAGCAGTACAACACTACAACAAAGTTACAGGCAAGATATCGCCTTATAAACAAGAATACTGAAGAAGAAAATATAAATACAGAATCTAAACAGAATTTTATGAAAAACCTTCAAGCCTAGAATCACAAGGAATAATATGCAAAAGGTTTGTGGAATCTAAAAAATGTAATTCATGTGGGTGTATAGCTGTTAGCTTACAGATTTACATGTGTGAGGAGTTCAATCAACTCTAGTGTACAGCGTTCACTTAAAAGGACTGTATTGCACCGTAATACCAAATAATATCCTGCGTACAGCATTAACTACCCGGCTAAAAGAAATCTGCAACAAACGCTACATGGTAGAATCTCCACACAAGGAAAGTGACAGTTCAACTGCATTTCCAACTGTCAGCTGAGTGCAAACAGATGGTAACAACAGCATGACGCACCACGTTGCAACTCGGAGGCCATTTTAGAAGAAATACGGTCAGCAGTCAAGCTCTTGAGTGACTCTTCATGCAATATTGCGTGCCGCCATCAGCACTTCGTGCGTACGCGCATATCAGCTGAACAAACAAACAAAGGTTAAAACGGTGATATCTATAAATAGGATGCAAGCGCAGAAACACAGGTACGGCGCACATAATACTGAAGCGTAAGAACAAGTTTAAATGGGAAATTAAACTGTAAGACTTGTTCCAAGTGCAAAGCAGTTCACAAACGAAAAAAAACCTTGCACAATACATATTTGCCCTGATACTTTTCACCAGACGCAAAACAGACTAAAAATTGCTCAATAAAAAAACAAAACAATAGAAAGCTATTGTTTAAAGATAAATTATAGAAGTACAAATATATCAAACACATGTTTAACTGTGCCACACAAGAACATTCTCCTTAAAGGAAATATGGTATCAGGTTACCTCTGGAATCTCTCTCCCCCACAGTCATTCCTACCAGGAGGGGGTGAACCAGTACTCAAATGGGAGGAATAGAGGGGTTATTTTAACAATTACATTTCACAATTTCATGATGACAATGAATTTACCCTTAAAAAAAATACAGGGGCATATTATCAACACAGGCGATAAAATTATCGCTGCTTTTATCGGCAGAAAACTGCCGCAAAAGCGGCTTTAGCGGCAGTTTTCTGCCGCAAAAGCGGCTTTAGCGGCAGTTTTCTGCCGATAAAAGCAGCGATAATTTTATCGCCTATGTTGATAATATGCCCCACAAACTCTTATTGCCTTGGAGCTGGTGAAATAAAGGTTTACAACAGCATAAATAAAGAGGCAAGATGGGAAAGTTAGGATATGTTTACGCAAACGCTATAGATGACCTAAATACATACTATAAGCCAAATGTGTGTGTAGGTGTGGGCAGATACAAATTCTTCCACAGGAAACAGGGATGACTATGTGTCCGCACTCAAAAAGTTTGCATTAAACGGGCGTTTTGGCACCGAACAATGACGAATTCATCAAAGATCAAATAGTAATGCAGGGGTCAAACGCTAACATCCAGGACAGTTTATGGGCAAAAGGGGAGTCCTCAACTTCCACTTGGACAACCCCAGTGGCTAGAAGACCACCACCCTCCTGGAGATCCTCACAACATCAGACTCAAGCAGATAGTCACCGCACCAACCAACCCAAATATCCAGGCACATGCTCGACCCCGTCTTCACTGCCAGCAGGAACATTCAACTACAGCCACACCACCAAACTCTCCTGGACCGTTGATCATTGTATACATCACACCTTCACCACGCACACCACACACCACCGTCATCATTGCTCCCTACCCGTCGCAGCTGGATCAAGGCCACAGAAGAAGTTCTTGTAAATTCCCTCATCATCACCACTCCGCCAACGCTTACAGACACCAACACTACAGCGCACAACCTCCACCGATGGATCTCTAACTGCGCCGACACCATGGCAAACTCAAGAACATCCAGGCAAACAACACTCCAAGAAGGCCAACTGGTTCATTCCCGCCCACCAGTAGTCAAGATGTACCTGCAGATGCCTAGAGAAGAGATGGAGCCACAACATCAATGAACCCAGCAACCCAGTCAGCCGTGCACCATGGGGCAAGGGTGCCTGCGTTGGCGCCTGGCAGCCATTGTACGCCAATGTAGGGGAAAAAGACAAGGGGGCTTATGCATGAGCCCCTTCTGACAGTTTAACGCTGATGGTGCGTCATTTTCGTGACGTACTTGCAGAATCTTGTAACACAGTGTGCTGTACTTACAAAGTGAGGCATATGCATGGCCTTGTAAAGCCCTGTGTCACATTATACCTGCGTCAGGTGTGATGTATGCAGGGTGGGCATTCTCACCCAGCAAAGCCTTGTTGGAGTGGCGCAGTGAAATCCATCAGATTTTACTGTGACAATTCTAGGACGCCACTGCGTCAGAACCTTACCCTTACTCAATGGCAGGCGTAAGGGTGACGCAGTGCCTTAAGGATAGGCTGGTGTCATGCATAACTGGATTTGCGTCATGCTTGTGACACAACTGCAGCAATGCGTGATTTTAGCGCTAACAGATACGTCAGGATTCCAGATGCATATGTAATTAATTGCAACATGGAGCGCCGTGCAGTGAATACGGCGCCTCCATGTTGTCGCAAGAAGAGCACGCTGAAAAGTGTTGCAACACTGTTTTTATCGCAGCGATGCAACGCTTTCATGAATGAGGCCCAGGAATACATCCTATCTTATTAATAGTGCACATTCCTGCCCTTGTGTTTTGTGAAGCAACATTCCTTGCAGCGCTATCCAGCACCAAAACCTCTGAAATGAGGCCCAAAGTGTTTGCACCAATTTTAAGACCAGCTATTTTCTGGTCATAGAGCGCGCAGGTCACCCGACTATAAAATTTACCATATACGCATTGGGCCCATAAATTCAATTCACCATATTTATTAATCGGGTAACCTTACACTCTACTACCAGTAACCCTGCTCTTTCCTATTTATTTCCAATGTACCCGACTTACCAATCCACTGTTACGGGTACCTATGATCACAATGGATCAGGGAGCTAGCTGTAAAAGAAAGGCAGACACAAAAATACAAGAATCATATACTATAATTTGCACTCATGTAATAACCACAGACTCGGGAAGTTTTAAAACCTTTATCTAGTTTTCATCAAGTTCAGAAAGCATAAGGTTCACAGCAAGTAAAATGAATAACTAAGATTACAAAGAGCACATATCCATATAGGAAGTAAATAAGACCAACCATTTAGGATTTATAAAGGGAAGGTAAGAAAAGGTACATACTAATATAGGTTTCAGAGCTTAGACTCAGTATGATGTCTAAAGGACGGGGAAAATAAGGAACATACTAGAATTTCACAGTTTGAATAAATCCCATGGAGGTGGGTAAAGGAAAAATAACTTTAATCTGTACTATGATAATTCTGAGATATCAAGTAGCTATAGGGAAGGTAAGACTGGAACATGCTAACCTTCAGAGCAATTACTTTAAAATCAATAAAGGGTGGGTAAAGAGAAGGAACATCTATATTTTATGAACAGTATGTAGAACAGGGCGTATAGGATGGGAAAAAAATTGGAACCTGCTAGTATAACAACTACAATGTAGGACTTTATCATTTATCAGCAGAGGGAAGGGAAGGAAAAAAGGAATAAAAGGCAAGTACGAATTTATTCAAAACAAGGAAATGGAGAATGCAAAGATGGATTATGTGGTAAATAAAATATTACCCTGGCAGAATTTCTAGGCATTAACAAAGTATCATGCATCAAGTGAGAGGAAGAGTCCGTGGTATCTGAGTTAAAATGGGCTTTATTCCAATAACTCGAGTCAAAGGGAGAATTAGTTCCATCACCACAGAGGTTCAGGAAGAGTCTTCTAACATTTAATAACAAAACATTATATTATATACTTTTTACTCCTTGTACATAGGAGCAGGCGCTAGACAGAAAATGAGATAAGAGCATGTGGGTGTACATGAGGGTGTGTACTTTGATGAGTCATAGGTGTGTGATAGGTAGGTGTCATAGGTGGGTGGGTACTTAGAGGAGGAGTTGGCATGACCAGCTCGAACTGTGCCCTAATTGTGCAACTTTGAGCATGACGTGCATTTGACGTGTAACTGGGTGGAGGCTGACTTTCAACCTAGCAGAGAGATCTTTTATGTCAAGGCGACCAGCACATCTAGTACAACTGATATCTAGAGTCAGCAAGCAAAAGAAGCAAAGGTTGTTCGTCACTAAAAGACAGAGCGGGCATATTTATTCGTTGCATGAGCTTTCTATGGGTGCAAGCACTGTGATTAACTTAAATGGAGACAGAATGGCTAGGCCTATCTCCCTCGGACGGGTTCTGTGTACTTTTCCTCAGATAACTGTTATTCATAAATAATACTGTCTTGGCAGGCCTCTTGCGAGGTCGGAGGGACGTAACTGCAGCCTCAGTGTGTCAGGAGTCATGTAACACCCTTATTTCAGAAAAGTGGCTCGGGCTGCGCCACAAAATGGGTTCATTAGAATATTTATTTAACAGTGCACAATGCAATGCAAATACATGGGCCTTATGCTAACTTAATGTTTGGGAGACTTTGATGACTGGCATTTCTAATGCAGGACATGATTGCAGGGGCCTAGTGATTCAGGCCACTACGGGAAATATGCATGGGTGACATGCACACACATGTAACATAGGGTATATGTAGTGGACATATTTGGTCATATTTAGTCAGGCAAAATATCATTTTCCTCATTCCCTCCTTGTCACCTACATAACCCTTCAGGATACATCTATATTCATGAGACCATATAGTTGATCATACAGCATCATTTCTTCATCTTTTATCCTTTGTTTACGTGGATGTGGAATACAGGCAGTAGCACACAGCCCGCAAATCGCCGGGCCACACTGCAAACAGAGACAGCAACCAAATACCATAAGTAGGGCCATTCCTAGGAAGGACATAACTTTCCATCCCCATGCAGATATTACACCCCAGAACCAACTGGACCAAGTCCATGTGCCTGGATCTTGATGTATGGCATTAGCAATCTTGTGGAGTCTTGTTATTGCTTCGTACACAGATGGTGCATTATCTGGGATGAAAATGCAACAACTAGATCGGATCACTCTACAAGCTCCGCCTCTATCCGCCAGGATGACGTCAAGAACGAGGCGGTTTTGAAGAACGACAAGTCTAATAGCAGACTGTTCCTGGGTCAAGTTCGCCAGGGCAGATGCAGTTATATTTACAACTGTTTCAAGAGTCCTTGTTAACCTGCGTATCAGTTTACTGTTTTGGATGGGACCTATGAAGAAAAAGAATCCTTTGTTGAAATCTGTATATTGCTCCCATGCTGTTTCAGTCTGATCGATACCTGCAGAATCTGTCTCTCTCTTTTGTCTAACATGTTCTAGTCGTGAATCTCTATGATAATTTGATGGGGCTAGAAAAACGGGTGGCAATAAGAATGCTATATAACAAGTCCCACCCCAGTCTAAGGGCAGATGTACATAGGCTGTCTGACCACAAATGAAATAGGTATGGCGTGATGTTTTGAAAGAAAATAGTCCGTTATCATCAAACTCTACTACAGTGTTACACTTGCTGTGTCCCATATGTACTGAGCCTTTCTTACTAACACATAAATCACCTTTTGCTGGCAGGACTGAAATAAACGGTGGACCTGTATTTTGCTTGGGCTGAACATTTAACATTATAAAATTAACAGATGCATTTCCCTGTTCGTACTCTTCATTCTCTAAATCGGATCCCTTTCTTTGGGGGAATCCGTCTTTGTCTGGAAAGCATGCTTCATTCATTACTTTATTCAGGTTTCCATATATCCAGCCACCTGAATAAGCTATGTACCTTCTATCTATTGATGTCATTAGAGCAAACCATGCTCCACACGAACCATTGTGTGAGAACGGTAAAGGGTAGAAGGGCAATACTCCCTTCGTCTCTTGATAAGGGGGCAGTTGGCCACATACCCAGCAATTAGTCGCATTGCTGGTCTGGTGAGAATGGTGTAACATTCGAATAAAGGTATTGTTACGTAGTGCAAGTCGATATGACAATTCATGGGGTGGCAGGTCGCTAAATGTATGCTCTATGGTACTGTTACTGGAAGAGTGCATATGTGAGGAAATGGGAAAGAAAACATGTAGCAATAAACTGACACCAATTATAACAATGCACAGAATAAAAAGAATGATTAAAGTAACTATACATCTACTGCGTAATCTCTTGCAGTATTTTTCCTTCTTATCTCTCTTCTTGCTATTCTCATATGTGATCTTATGCATGTCAGAATCGAGTCTAACCGATTCACCACCGGGTGGGCTTAAACAATTAAACTACGTCTGACTTACTAGATCTTACTCTAGACCTATACTCTTGCTGAGGGGTATTTTCTAGCAAAGGTCAGTGTCCTTTTTGTTTTTTTCTTTTCAAAGTTCCAAAGTGTCTTTTGTAGTGATGAAGGTGAGTTCGGCCTTTACGTCCTTCCACCAACTTCGGCGTCTTCCAACGTGGCTCAAGGGGACTTGAACGATCAAAGATCCTGAGGAGTCCAAATTTTCCTGGTGCTATGGCATGTTCCTCGACCTGGGTGTTTGTCAGGGAAGGCAGCCGCAACCTGTGAACAACAAGAGAGTAGTGTAGACATCAAGGAAGCCAGGTAATCTGTCAGCATGTTACTGTCAACATGAGTTAGTTTTTCATTTTTAGGCATAGGCGTACCCCACATATATACTCCATAAGGAGATAGGCCTGTTCTGGAATGAGCTACCATAAGCATGTAAAAGAGGGTGACCGGCAAGGCCACCATCCAATCCACGCCTATTTCTGTACAGATCTTAGCAATTCCTGTCTTGAGGGTCGGATTATGTCTTTCTACAAGGCCTACTGCTTCTGGGTGTCTGACACAATGGAATATTCTATCCTAACAGAAGGGACACTTGTTTCATTAATTCAGAGGAGAATGGCTGATCGTTATCTGAATAGATCACATGAGGTGATTCATAGCTGGGGAAGTACTGCGCACTGTTGTAACAGCAGTATAATCTGGAACTGGATATGCTTCTGTCCATCTAGACAGTGCACAACTACTAAGACATATTTGTAACCTCTACATCTGTCCATTTGGATATAATTCATCTGGAGAACCTCAAAAGGGTGGTCAGGAGGATGAAATCCGCCTTGTTCCACCGGAATGCCTTTACCTGGATTGAACTGACAACAGATCGTACATGTTCGTACTTTCTGCTTCACTGCTGCACGTAGGTGCTTGTTAAACCAAATATACTGTAAACAGTCTATCATCATCTATCATCTTCTCTCCTACGTGTGTTGGACTATGTGCTGAGAAGAAAACAATGTACCTTTTCCCTTAGTCATCTAACCTTGGTTAGTCTGGACCCCTCCTTGTTCAGTCCAATTCTTTATCTCATCTGTTGTGGCATGTGTCTGTATGTCGAGTACATCTTGAGTGGGATCCCTGACTGTCATACATGTTGTCAGTAATGGTACCTCTGTCCTTGTCGTGTCTGGTGGTGTCTGTGCTGTCTGAGCTGTTCGGTCTGCCAGGTCATTACCCTGGGAAATGGTGTCTGTAACTTTGGTATGAGCTTTATATTTCAGGATAGAAATGGCTGTAGGTAAATGTATGGCTTCTAACAGGGCCTGAATAAGCTGGCTGTGCTGAATCTTGGTCCCATGGGAGGTCAAAAAACCTCTCTCTTCCTCCTCAGGACCCCGAAATCATGAACAATGCCATAGGCATATTGTGAATCTGTATAAATGTTTACTTTCAAGTGCTTGGTTCTTATGCTGGCTTGTGTCAGAGCGATGAGCTCTGCTGCTTGTGCTGACAGGGTGTCTATTTTCTGTGTCTCTATGACTTCTGTGGTCACGGCATACGCTGCTACTAATTCTCCTGTACTTGTTCTCATGCATGATCCATCTACATAGAGTGTCTGGTCTGGGCCCAGAAGTGCAATATCTGTCATGTCTTGTCTTGGTTTATTCATTACTTCCACATAGTCATGTGGTGATGCATTTACTGTACTTGAGGGCAAAAGCGTTGCAGGATTCAGAATATTACAACGTCTGATCTCTATGTGTGGTTGAAATAATGTCAGTTCATATCCTGTCAGTCTCGCTACAGTCAAACGTAAAAACACTGTCTTTTTACAGTGTAAAAACACAGTTTTTACAATGTAAAAATAAATAAAAATAAAAAAGCATAAAATGTTTACTGTGACATGGAGTCGCTTAAAACTGGCGCTTGACATAATGCTCTTTTTAATTCCTCAAATGCCAAGGTGTGTTCTTGTGTCCTAGGGAGAACAGTCAAAATGGCTGCCTCCTGTGTAGTTAACTGTATGAGTGGTTGGCTAGATATGCATACTGGGGAATCCATTGCCTACAGTAAGAAGTGGGGCCAATAAAGGCACGTACTGCCTTATGTGTCCTGGGCTGTGAAAGGTTAGTAATGAGCTGAAACAATCCTATTTAAAAAACACGCTGTTGCATTACACTAATTTAAAGCACATTCTAAGATGGGTCTGTTTCATATTTTCATTCCAACCGTGAAAACATTGAAGCACTCTTTGTGCAAACCTTTATCTCAATTCGACTGGTCTATTTACAACTATACCGACCTCTGAGCCAAACACATTAAATCAAGCGTTCCAAGGCATTTACCATTCAATCTGCAAACTGAATACGCCCTTTGGATAACATGGCAAATCGCACCTCCACACAAAACATGCTTTTTCCACCACTTCCACAGCTCAGATCCTTTTCAAATTTTGCATCACAGTAGTCCAAGCTATTCCCTAAATCCTCACCAAAAAGCAACCTAATCCCTCCACTGGAACGGGTACGAATTTCCGCTCAAAAACATGCCCCCCCCGCAAACACAAAAAAAAACAAAAAAACGCCAGAATCCCTCAACACCTTGTTAAAACAAATACTGCCTTCTCAATAAAAGATATTAACTCTTTGGCAGCCGAAGCACAATCATTCCCCAATGACTGCAGTATATGGGAAAGTCATGAACTCATCTCTCCACGGTGTCACAGAACACATACGCACATCTTCAAAACATTTTCTCTAAGCACTTGAAAGAGATCCAGCTCTCTCCTGCCTAACGTAATGGCTAGGGACCTGATGATAACATGCTCTGCACAAAACATAACTACATGGCGCTATTTACAAGCCATATTTACAAGAAACTCAACAAGTCACAAAAATGACACGCTATTCACAAGGCATATTTACAAGGAGCTATACTTAAGAAAATTCAACAAACTACTCACAAGTCTTAATCTCAAGTCACTATTCACAAGCAACTACAAGCCATTCACAAGGCGTTACACACATGGATGTAACAAACTATTCACAAGTCTTAAGCACAAAGCGCAATTCACAAATAAACCAACTAGTTACTCACAAGGCACTTTCGCAGTCCAGAAGGGACTCGTCTAGATACAAGGAAATGAACTCTTCAGATTTTGTTGGCTTTAATTCTACATACTCTAAAGGGTACAGGTGGTAGCGTTCTCTAACTACTGGGTCTTTCTGAGGTGGTCACTTTAGCTAGTTTTTCTGACAGAACGGGATAAATACCAGTTAACAATGGCATTTCTTGGCTTGTCTAGCTCTCTCTGCTTTATTGAATTCTTTCTCTGTTCTCCTATGTCACTCTTTGCGCCATAACTCAATGGCATCTTTCTGAGAGGGTCTTGACTTCTTTTTCCAAATGGCGTTTAGCCCATGCTTATTATACATAAAATGACCACGTGTGTCTCTAGGCCGGATATTAACTGTCTATTCTAGTAAACCTCTTCTGGTCCCTATCTGACGTAATTTTGAAAACAGAAACCAATACAATGGAAACACAATACACAAAAATAGACTGTAACAATCAACAATCATTCACACTAAACAATTTAAACACTGAAACAGATACAGATACAACCTAAACTGATACAGAGAGTTAAACATGTACTTGAAAAACAGTTTGTGCACTGAAAATACAGTACAACCATACCGGTCTCAGGAATGAGACAAGTCTTTACCGGGCCCACCTTTTACCGTGGGCCCGTCTTGACCGTTCTTATTTAAAATGAGCCCGTCTTGAAACTTGATACATTTCCCATAGTGGTACTCACCGGGAAAGCAGAACTTGAAACTTGAAGGCCTCGGAAACTTGACTTGACTACGCTTGCGCCTTGGAACAGGTGGACCTCTGGAGACCTCGGACCTTGCTCTCTCACGGGCTGGGCCTCTGGTTGAGACGACCCGCTTTCCTCACCGCCTCACATGGATGCCTGGTCGCAGTCCGTCCTCCTCCGTGGGCCTGAGGGAGTGGCAGGAAGACCTGCTGGTGCGCTTTGAAGTCCGTCACGGCTGTAGAAGGGGGCAAAGACTAGACCCACAACTCCGGCGAGTGGGGAAAGGGATATGTCCCGGTAAGGGCGCCAAATTATGTGGTAAATAAAATATTACCCTGGCAGAATTTCTAGGCATTAACAAAGTATCATGCATCAAGTGAGAGGCAGAGTCCGTGGTATCTGAGTTAAAATGGGCTTTATTCCAATAACTCGAGTCAAAGGGAGAATATGTTCCATCACCACAGAGGTTCAGGAAGAGTCTTCTAACATTTAATAACAAAACATTATATTATATACTTTTTACTCCTTGTACATAGGAGCAGGCGCAAGACAGAAAATGAGATAAGAGCATGTGGGTGTACATGAGGGTGTGTACTTTGATGAGTCATAGGTGTGTGATAGGTAGGTGTCATAGATGGGTGGGTACTTAGAGGAGGAGTTGGCATGACCAGCTCGAACTGTGCCCTAATTGTGCAACTTTGAGCATGACGTGCAATTGACGTGTAACTGGGTGGAGGCTGACTTTCAACCTAGCAGAGAGATCTTTTATGTCAAGGCGACCAGCACATCTAGTACAACTGATATCTAGAGTCAGCAAGCAAAAGAAGCAAAGGTTGTTCGTCACTAAAAGACAGAGAGGGCATATTTATTCGTTGCATGAGCTTTCTATGGGTGCAAGCACTGTGATTAACTTAAATGGAGACAGAATGGCTAGGCCTATCTCCCTCGGACGGGTTCTGTGTACTTTTCCTCAGATAACTGTTATTCATAAATAATACTGTCTTGGCAGGCCTCTTGCGAGGTCGGAGGGACGTAACTGCAGCCTCAGTGTGTCAGGAGTCATGTAACACCCTTATTTCAGAAAAGTGGCACGGGCTGCGCCACAAAATGGGTTCATTAGAATATTTATTTAACAGTGCACAATGCAATGCAAATACATGGGCCTTATGCTAACTTAATGTTTGGGAGACTTTGATGACTGGCATTTCTAATGCAGGACATGATTGCAGGGGCCTAGTGATTCAGGCCACTACGGGAAATATGCATGGGTGACATGCACACACATGTAACATAGGGTATATGTAGTGGACATATTTGGTCATATTTGGTCAGGCAAAATATCATTTTCCTCAGTTCCCTCAGATTTATATTTACCTATGGGTGTGAGGACCAACCCTGGCCACGGGTCAGTTAAGGACAGGGGAAAACCCAAGGAAGGACAGTCGCCAGTAGGCCAGCAGGTGCAGAATGGACACCACAGGACAGGACAGGACAGGACAACCAGATTAGGATCAGGACAGGATCATCAAGGTAAGACCAGCACCCGCAGTTCGGTAGCAACGCCTGCGCTACACCCTCTCTGCAGCTATCAGCCAGAACCCCGATTGGGTTATCGAATTCCCCAGCAAAGTGCTCCGCCAGCACTTAAGGTTTCAGAACCCCGAATTGGGTGTCTGGAAATTACGGACAGAGGGCTCCGCAGCTCTCTGTATCAGTCACCTATTGAGTGCGTTGGGTCAGTGACAGGTCAGCTATTCGGACAAGTCGGACAATTTCTCTAGCTAAACCTAGGCTAGTTATACTGTTTTCGGGTCAGTGTACCACCCCCCAAATGTTGCAAGAGTAAGAATCCCCAATTTCGATTGGTCCATAAGTAGGATAGGTCAACACACCAACCAGGATTCGACTTTCTCAAGCTAAATATTAGCATCTCTGGGACCTCCCATTGAATTCGGGGTTCCCATGACATGGTTTACAAATAACAATGAAGAATACACTTTTTCATATACAATTGTTACAAATGTAGTACAGTTCAGCTCTGTTCGCTGGGCTACAGGTCGATTCCCAGGAGCATCTTGACTGTGGCTGCCAACTGGCTGTGTTGCACTGGTACAAGGTTTTGTTCCCTCTGCTAGGATGACATGCGCAGTAGGGACTTCTAAGATGGAGTTTCAGACACCTCCCAGGCCCAAAAGATTTGTCACATGAAAGTAAAGGAAAACAATTTAGAACATAGAAATAAATGAATACACTGTATACCAGGAATCCCTATATGACTCCCCTTACTTTATACTAACTTATAGCATTAAGATTAGTGCAAGATGAACAGCAGTGCAAAAAGCTGCAGTGCAAGCTTCGGCATGTGAGAACACAAAGCGGCCATTTTAAAGCTAGTGCGCAAGCACAAAGATTCCCACCAGAACTGCGAGTACGTCACGTCACGTGAGTGTGACCAACGCATGCGCAGAAGAAATTCCCGCGTAGCAGCAGCCATTTTAGTGGCAAGCGTTTTAGGATGAATAAGTACATAGGCAAGCGTCACTGGGACACCCCGTGTAATGTAAAAAGTGCAATATTAGTAACACGAACAGGTTGATTACATTTATTAACGTTATTCGAGGTTCTTGATCCAAGCAAGTCGCTTTACGTGCGAATCCTTGCTCCATCACTGGTCTTAAAAAGCTGCCTCTAGCTGGACTTAGCTGCAGTTTTGGAGGGTAAGCGCCGGACGGAAATTTCATTGTGAATATCGCGAAGTGGGTATAGCTGCAGTTTTTGCACGAGACCACCTACGTCGCATCTCATTTTTGTTAAGTCCCACTAAAAGAAGTGGCGATCTTGAAAATTAACGTTTACGCTGGAACAGTGCCGCTAACTGCAATTAATGGCGCTTTGTAAATAAGGCGATAAAAAATCCCAGCTGTAACGTCCAAAAATTGACGCTACGGTGGCGTTAAGGTCTTGTGAATATGCCCCTATGCCCCTTAAGTGATTTTGCTGATTTTTGTACCGTACGATAAATCAAAATACAGGATGAAATCTGACCGGTAGCAGTTTAGCACAAATAACTCAACACTCACTGCTTCACTTCGGAAATGTCATTCATTCAGGAAGAAAGTACAGACCAGGCAGATCTCGCGATACTTCCGGTGCAGTCCCTAGAGTTCCAGCGAAAGTAGGGCTGGATATGGATAACATCCTTATGTTGTACAGTGCTTTGCTCTCCCTTGAGCCTGCACTCTAGATCTCTTCTTGCGTTCTACATTCTAGAGTGTTTTCCCTGCCTTCTTGGCAGTTGGAGCCCTGGTTGGACTTGGAGCTGACCTACTATCTCTGTGCTGCAATAAAGCTCTCTTAAAAGTACAATATACTAGGGTGCAATACCACAGGTCGTTACTAGGGGTCCCAAATCAAGACTGCCAGGCTCCTCGATAAATAGACACCAAGGGTGCAGTACCCCGGGTCGTCACTAGGGGTCCCTAATCACATCAGCCAGGCTCCACACTGTAACATACATGGGCGGGGGGTGCAGGGTCGAGGCTGCTATAACAGGTCCTGGTCCAGTCAGACTCCACGCTGTATGTGGACAGCGTATGACTGCAGCAAGATAAAGATTAGTAAACTGGGCCTGCCTGTTTTATTTATTGTTTTGTCTTAAGCGACGCTCTTCAGACATGGCTTACCAGCAATCAGGGTGATAGAATCTGAACCACCACCTCCTCCCAGGCCTTCAAAACTAACCTCAAAGTTCTCCTCCTCCAAAGACACTTCCAAATGTAATTCATGCCCTCTCTATTAGCTGAAGGAAGCCCTTCCATTATTGAAAATCTACTGTACATGACTTTGGAAGTGTCCTCCCAGTGTGTTCTTGCGGTCTGAGAGTCGGCCATTTATTGCGGTATTATCTTTCTACCTGTGTTTGGTACTCGTATGTAACATGCACCCGCCACTTTCTCTTGTAACACACTGTTTTCTACCTCTTACATATGTTTATTTTTGATACCTGCACGTAATGTTTGTTCTTGTGCCTGAGGGCCCTCCATACATTGCAGTATTATACATCTATGTTTACTTTGTACGCTTTTGTAACCTGCACACGTCACTCTTTCCTCCGGTAATGCACCGTTTGCTACCTCTTGTATTTTGTTGGCTCACGATTGTCATTACTGCCTCATTTAATGTAACGTTTGCTTTTGTATTTTGTTCACTTGTAATGTTCTCATGTATCAGCTCTGTTTCCTATTGTGAAGCGCTCTGACACCTTCGGGTAAAGTCCGCGCTATATAAAAACGCACAAATAAATAAAATAAATAAATAAAACATCCGCCTGCCCATAATGCATTGCAAAAACATACCCGACCCAAACCCAAAACAAAATGCATTTCTTGTTAATTATAGTTTATTCTAGTAGTTTAATGAACAATATATACGTGCTTTCTCCTCCAACTTTAAACAAAGATTTAAAAATTTTTGGAAGATCTTTGCACATGTAAAGATCTGAGTCTGTGGTACAAAAAAAGTGCATTACGTGTAAAGCTTGTTTTAAACCATGAAGAGTAACAGTGGAACAGAAGGCGGGAAAAGCTGTGTGCAAGCTCCTTCCGTTCTCCGGCCCCTCTATTCATTGGCTTAGGCCCTAAATGCAGCCTTCAGATTGGTATTTGGCTTGTTAGTCCTGCCTCATGACAGCATGACGGGATTTGTATCCTTCCACAGCTATGGGCCCCTTTACTCGAGTGTTGCACATAACTATTTTCTTCCTGTGCCTGCCTTCTCCCCATTGCCCCCTCCCACAGTCTGTGCGTTCTCTGTCTCTGCTTGTCTGTTATGGAGGTTTCTCTATGAGTGAATTTCAGGTATCACTGCATGTTTTCTTCACCTGCTAAGAGTGTACCCAATTTGGCTTTCACTCTTGTGAATGACGCACTGAAATGAAGACTCTTTGACACCTTGTCATAAGTCGCTGCTGCTACGGCTCGCTCAGCAGATGCCACCCCCCTCCGTGGCTGCCCCAGTAGGTAGCTGGCATCAGTGCTTCCTTTTATAAAGACGCGGGGGCATATTACCAAGCCCCTTATCGCCACTTTTCTGCCGATATCGCGGCGATATTTGCATCGCCCTATTTTCAAGGCAGCGTTAAGTCAATTAACGTGGCTTAAAGACACGTTAATTGACTTAACGCTGCCTTGGTAATAGGGCCCCTTTCACGATAAACTCATCGCAGTGGGTGTTGCGGTGGGCTTTCCACCGCGACACCCATTCACTTCAACGCTGCAACCTATTATCAAGAGAGGCGATAATAGGTGGCAGCGCCGAATTTAAGGACAGGTAAGACCTGTTCTTAAGGTGGCGAAACGAGGAGAAATGCTTAATTTCTCCTTGTTATTGC
The DNA here is from genome assembly GCF_964261635.1 of Lissotriton helveticus. Classification (NCBI taxonomy): domain Eukaryota; kingdom Metazoa; phylum Chordata; class Amphibia; order Caudata; family Salamandridae; genus Lissotriton; species Lissotriton helveticus. Next base: position 185,907,554 of record NC_136057.1, on the reverse strand, counting down.
TTTTTCCATGTGTGCTGCCTTGTGCAGCACACATGGAAAAAGCAAAATGCCAAGGTTTCTTCATCTACAGGGAAGTGTCCCTTCCTGTACATAAACAAACCTCTTTTTAAAAATGCCAATTTGTAACTTACATGTGTGCTGCATGAACCAGCACACACGTAAGTGACAAAATGGCATTTAAGGTTTGTTTGCTTATGTGCAGGAAGGAACTCCTTCCTGAACATAAACAAACCTTCCTGCTAGCAGACACCCTTGCACTCTGGTGCAAGGGTGTCTGCGCTGGCGATACGTTGACAAAACTATCGCCATCACAGGGGGAAACACTAGGCTGCACCATATCCTTGGTAATATGGAGTGGAGTGGTGTGGCTCACTGGTTAGAGGCGGCAGACCCAGAAGCAAAGGACGGCCCGGGACCAGGGTTCAATTCCCGACGCGGCAGGGTGGTGGACCAGGGTCAGCGGGCTCGATAATTCTCACCTCGGTGCCTACTCTAACCAGGGATCACACTCGGCAACTCTGGGCATTAGCTTGCCTCATCTCCACAACGGCCCCCCCACAAACGCCGGGGATGCCTGGTTTCACCTTGGAGATACCCAGTAGGGACCATCTCACAGGGAAAGCCAGGATGGGTTCCCCAGCGGTCTATAGCGCAGAGATACTCCTTCGGGAGTCGATTCTAGCGCTTTAGAAACCCACAATTAATAATCAATTAATATGGTGCAGCCTAGCGTTTCCGAAGTGGCGAAGAGAGGCGTTAAGCCAAGATGGCTAACGCCTCTCTTCGCCACTTTGTTGGTAATATGCCCTGCGTTTCGTTAAAATATTTACATGTTTCAGTGGCAGAGATTAGCGTGTTTAGATTTCCAAGTGCCGCTTTGACAGGGGTGAGTGCACAGAAGAAGAAGCTGCCAGTACAGCCTCAGCTGAGACTCACATACAGAGGAGTCAGTGTATTTATCGCCCTTCTCACTTCCGGTCCCAAAACCCGACGGAGGCTGCAATTCTCGCTTCAAGATCCGCCAGGGAGCCAAAGGCTAGTAAGACTGGGTGGGTATTACAGCGTGAAATCACAAAAGCAAATGGCAGAGATCAAATGTGTTTAAAATAATATGTCTGGGTTTACATCCATAAATCAACTGCTTCTAGTGGTCGGCATCTGAGACCCTTGGAAAAGGATGAAAACAAAGAACAATGATATGGCGCGTGTTCATGCTCATGCTCTTTTACACACTGGCCCCCACATCACGCTGCGTGCTGTGGCTCTCATTCACCTCGGATTTCCAAAATACAATTCGGAGCAGTGGAAACAACTGCGTCAAGTGTGCTGATGCCTTCGCATAAAGAGCCCTTCCTCACTAGAAACAATCATCCCCTCCAAGGCCTCTCAGCTCCAGTAACCCCCTCCCCGAGCTGTCCTGTAGCTCCTCTCAATGCCTGTCCCTGAGGCTCATGGTCCCATCCCTTCCAAGGCCTCTCAGTTCCAGTAACCCCCTCCCTGAGCTGTCCTGTAGCTCTGCACTAATGATGCCTCAAGGCTTGTAGCGATAATTGTAAGTCAACGAAAGAACAGCCCTGTTCTTCTCTAATATGAAGATACCTATGGGCGCATCGTAATTCCGATAGAATTCGTTAGTCAGAATAAGGTATTCAAATCAACTGTTTTATAATAAGTGAGCCTGAAAATCGTTATGGTAGACGAATCGAAGCCATAGGTTTCCTCTATGTATTGAGTGGCACTGTGGATGGCACAGTGTTTGACATTGAGCACGCTAGGGGATATTTCGCGCTGTACAATTGCAAGCCAACAGAGGTGCTGGCTTTTCTCTAAAACCACTGCCGTCATTTCTCATACATGAGAATATATTTAGTAGCAAACTATCCAGGGAGTACACATGACTCAGTTTTGCCATTCAGCCCTATTGAACCAGCTGGTAAGAGGCAAGTGTGGCCGGCACTGGTAATAGTGTTGAGGCGGGGAGGGGGAGTGGGGGGTTGGGAGAAGAGAATAGACAACGGGTTAGGGAAAATAAAATAAAAAATGTAAAGAAACACTTACTGAGTTGTCGATGCAGGGAGTGCAAGATAAGGGTTTTTTATTTTTTATTTTACTTTCCATATCCCGTCATCTGCCCACTATACCCTGCCCCAGCACCCTACTGCTGTTACCTGTGGCAGCTGCGCCTGTTAAGAGGAGAATTTGGTGATGGTTGTCTTCTTGATAAATTTTAGGCAGAATTTCACCTTACACATCATATAAATTGTCCCATAACCCTACTGAGCCTTTTTTTAAATATCTAGATAACAGATACAACAACGCACATAAGTGACTTAGTTCAGAAATAGAAAGCAAGTTTGAATTTTTTAAGGGAAGCTTTTCATGCAAGTGCAGAAATATTGGATTACACACCAGAAACAAGCTGAAATATTATTGCTACCTGTGCTATACTGCACAACAGAGCCATGAGAAAGGGCTTACCCCTTGGTCCTAAGTATGGTAGTTGAGATGACGATGGAAATTTACTCCCCTACACAACAAAACCTGGCCAAGAAACAACTATGATTGCAGAGGGCAGTGCAAGCCAAACTGGCATAACAAATAACTATTTTTTTAATTTTTTTTATTGTTCTCAGCACAGCCAGTTAACAAACACATCTCGAGTTGGCTATCAGCCTATACATCATACATCAATAAAGCCCAACGATAAAAAGTAAAGTCCAAGATAAGGTCCAAGTTATTCATATGTTGACTTTCCATAGAGACAAATTCATGACTCATAATAGTCTCTGAATGAACCCCAAATTTTAATGCCCAGTCTTTTTTTCCTTGATCCTTAAATTGAGAATAAGCTCCACTCCAAATTATATAAGCTCAGCATTTTAGCACGCCATTGCAAAAAGTCCGGTGGTTTTTCCTGTAGCCATTCCCTGGCGATACAAAGGCGTGCCACTGTCATTGCAAAAAAAATAAAATGCCGGTGTGGAAAGAGTATATCCAAGTTGTTGTCTTTCTGTATTTTTCCTAACAGCATCATTGCTGGAGAAATAGCTATCGTTGTTTTAATCACAGAAGAAATAAACTTTTCCAGATGCTCGATAAATCCCTTTAACTTAAGGCAGTCATAAAAAACATGTCTCGCTCCAGCATCCTCCTCATCACAACGGAAGCATTTACCCTGGCTTCCCAGAATCCAATTCGCCATTCTCTTGGGCGTATAATATAAATCATATAGTGACTTAAAAAACTGAGCTTTCAAATTTGCCGACATGAGCCCTTCCTTAGATAAAATTAACAGATCCTCTATATTAATCTCGGAATCACCTAACAACTCTCTCCATTTCAACTGCACTCTATCTATATCATCTTTTTTAGAAGAGATCAAGGATTGATAAATTACTCCAATTTTAGCTGATCTACGTATTTCTTCAATAGCTTGATGTTGATTTAAGCTTCCACCCCTTCGAATTTAATAATCCCGTATTTGGAGGTATTTAAAAAAGTACCATCTAGGCAGTAAATATTCATCCTTGATCTCTGCAAAAGATTTACATTTCCCATTTATATTAACCATATGTCCTAGCGTCTTAATACCTTTTTGCTGCCACTTATTGGCCATAACATCAGAAAAAATACCTAGTAAAATCCTATGTGCATTAAACGGAGTGTAATATGAAACTCTTGGTAATTCCATGTTTTTCATATACCATTTCCAAACCTTGAAAGCCCCCATGGTTACCTTGAACCTTGTTCGCTTGAAATACATCCCATCAATTTCTTTTACAAAAATAAGTTTTGCATTAGGCCCCAACTGCATATCAAAAATATTTGGCATGTTGACATCATCCGTTTCGTTAACTCCTGTTATTAAATTTTTCATTTTCAGTAAAAAACAAGTAACATAATAAAGAAAAAAATCAGGTACCCCCATTCCTCCCCTTAGGGTTGGCAACGTCATATGTTTCATTGCCCTTCTAGGTCTCCCCGGGCTCCATAGAAATTTCTCGCATTTAGATTGCAAGTTCTGTATCTTATCCTTAGTGATTTCTAAAGGTATTGATCTAAACAAGTAAAGTACCTTTGGCAGTATATTCATTTTTATCACATTTGATCTTCCAATGATAGTTAAATAGAGCCTTTCCCATCTGTCCAACGATGCCGTGATTTTTAGCATTAAAGTATTCCAATTAACTTGCACAATTTCCGCCATATTTGCCCTAATTAAAATTCCCAGATAGGTCACCTCTTTAACCACCCTGCTTTCAGCCCAAACAATTGTATCAGAACAAAGAATTTGGGTTTTGGTCTCGTTCAATTTATAACCTGTTATCAGTCCAAATATATGTGCTAATCGTTCAATTTCTTTAATTGCTGTTGCAGGTTTAGTTGTTACCACTGCTATGTCATCGGCATATGCAAACACCGAAAAATAAAGATTCTGGACTTTATAAGGGGTAATCAAAATATTCTGGTCTAATAACTCAATAAAAGGGTTTATGTAGAGAGCAAATAAAAGGGAAGAGCACGGGCAGCCTTGTCTTGTGCCTCGTGTTATAATGACTTTATCGGAAAGTTGGCCCATAACTGAGATCTTTGCTACTGGTTTTAGATACAAAGTTTGTATTGCTCCAATGAATCCTCCCCCAAATCCCATTTTGCTCATTATTTGCCAAAGGTACTCCCATTGCACACGATCAAACGCTTTTTCCGCGTCCAGCAGAATCAGCGCTAAATCATTCTTATATACTGAAGCCGTATCAAAAAGAGATATGACTGTATTTACATGTTCTGTCGTCCCCCTTCTGGGGATAAATCCATGTTGATGTTGTGAAACTAAAAGAGTGATACAATCTGAGAGCCGGTTAGCTAATATTTTAGAGTATATTTTATTATCAGAGTTTAGTAACGAAATCGGTCTATATGACCCTATAAGATCTGGCGGTTTCCCTTTTTTACAAAAAACGGCAATAGTAGCTTCCGCCCATGATCCCGGGGGGTTCCCCACCTGAGCTTCTCTCACTGTTTTTAGAAGTTCTTTTTTAATGTCCTGGTAAAATTGTAAGTATATTTCACTTGGTAGTCTATCGGGACCAGCGGCTTTGCCCTTTGCTAGGCTCTTAACAGCTCTATCCAGCTCCTCCTCTGTGATTATATCCTCTAGGCCCAAGGATACAGAGGGGTCCACCTTTTTTAGGCCCTTTGCAAATAATATATTCCAATTTGATCCTGAACAAAGTGATCCCTCATATAGCTCAGAATTAAAATCGTTGGAAAATATTAAGTATCTCTTTTGGTGCTGATTGTATCGTACCTTCAGAGTCTCTCATTTGAGCAATATTTCTAGCCGACTCTTTAATGCGTAATTGAGTCGCCAGCCTTCGCCCGATTGTTTCACCATATTCATGTGCATCCATTTTCAAAGAGAGATACTTCCTGGCATTGTCCTGAGACCAGATACCAGCTATTTTCGCTTTATCCCTAGCAACTTTATCCTCCAATTCAGTTAGACTTGGCCCTTTATTAATTATCTCCTGCATTAATAATGTTTCCGACGAGATTAAGTGATCATATAAGCTATCTAACTCTGATTTGGCTTTTTTCCGAGCCCTAGATGAAAAGCTTATACATTCTCCCCGAAATCCAGCTTTAAAAGTATCCCATATTATGGCTTGTGAACTGGATCCCTCATTCTCTTCAAAATATAACTTTATCCATTTTCTTATATGTTCTTGAAACTCCTCGTTAAAAATTAGCTTCCTATCAAAAGTAAAACTAGTTTGTCTGGGTTTACTTAAACCCATATCAATCTCTAATAATAGCGGGGAGTGATCAGATGTTATTCTAGGATATGTTGAAATACTTGCGCCAGACGTAATTGAAGTAGGGGAGAAAAAATAATCAAGCCTGACAAATTTTTTATGCGGGTGTGAGTAAAAAGTATAGCCGTTATCTTGTGGTCTAAGTTGACCCCAAACATCCACTAGCCCATGATCTTGTATCAGGCTAGCCAATGCCTTAAATACTTTTGGTTTACGGCCCTTGTACATGGCCCGCCCTTCCTTTATAGCAGTATTAGTCAGGTTTATGTTCATGTCCCCACAAATAATCATGGGGTTGAGCCCATGTAGTTAACTCAGTATTCAATTCAGTAATGACCTCTGGGTCATCTAAATTTGATCCATAAATATTACAAAGACTTAAATTCTTACCGTCTACACTATTTTCCACTATTACCCATCTACCTTTTTTGTCCGCCAAAGTTTTACCTATTACAGCAACGTCCCCTTTAACCATAGTGGCGACACCCCTAATCATACTAGTTTGACCCGTAGCGGCTGCAAGTGTGTATCCCAATTCAGTTAAGACCGATCTCTTGGGCCAAGGTATATGGGTCTCCTGAATGCATACTATATGTGGTCCTATATACTTTAATTCAGCAGCCACTCTCTGCCTTTTATTCACATTGTTGATTCCTGATACGTTTAGAGAACAAATTCTTAAGCGTTTCGTTGCCATTGAAAGATGCGAAATAAAATTACCTTTATTCTAATATTTTGATTCCTGTTCAAAATACAAATCATTTCTATAGACTCATTTGAATCAAAAAGCGTATTACACCATGCCAAAATTAAATCAAAGGTAGGCTTCTAACTTTGTAGCTTGCTGTGCCCAAGAACAGTTTTTCCCCACTTTTCCTCCCCATAGCACCCCATTGTTACTGACCGCCATTGTTACTGACCGAACTTGAACTTGAACGCTTCAATCGATAGCTGTTTTTTTTTTTTTGCCTGCCTCGAGCCTCGCATTATACTTACTTGGCGTTACTAGCTCCTGTGTCCGAGCTCTCTTGCCAGAAAAGACAAGGCGGCTGAGCTTGTGTTTGGTTTGGTAGCAGGAAAAGGCAAGACTGCAGGGCGGTTAACGGCATACCTGTCTTCACTACAGCTTGGGAAACAGAAGTCTGCAGACCTGAGTTGTGAGGTGCTGCGGTTTCAAGAGCGATAAGTACCTGTGAGAAATGGCGCCTAAGGAGAAAAGAGGTCGTGGACAGCCCGCTGCTGGAACCAGAACCGAGACTGAGACGGAGACACAGGAAGAGAGCCAAAATTTGAACGCAGTCAACGTGGCTTCAACACCGACGCAGAAAACTCCGACTAGAGGCAATAGTCGTGTGGAGACACTGGCCAAGGAAACTGGAAAGTCTGCTAGAGGTAATTCGCGATTTTCTGGTAGTGAGCTGGTCAGTGGGGCGCAGGGAGCATGTAATAACGCTAAGACTGTTAAAGCTACCACTAAAAGTATTCCTGAGCTTTTTAACACTTTAAAAAACAAGGAGACTCTTAGGGGCACAAAGAGTAAACCAAACCAGGGGGCATATTACCAACAACTAGCGATAATTTTTGTCTCTAACTTGTTTAGAGACAAAAATTATCGCCGCACATCGGCGATTTTTATCGCAGATAAACCTTGCTATTAGCAAGGTTTATCGCAAATGCGATAAAAAACGGCCGCAATGCATGAATATCGCTGAAAAGTCAGCGATATTCATGCATTATCGAGCAAATGCTCTTAGCCATGTTATCCACCTCCCATTGGATAACATGGTGAAGAACTGCTCAGGGCAGGTGTTAGCTTTTGGAGATATTCGCGCTTAGCGCGAATATCTCCAAAAGTTGGTAATAGGAGATAGCGATGTTAGCGACTGTTTCCAGTCGCTAACATCTTGGCACGCCCACTTTGCATGTCATTAGTGATAAATATCACTGACATGCAAAGCGGGGCCCAAGATGGTCGCTATCTCCTATTAGCTGTCACTAACTGGTGTTAGCGACAGCTTGGTAATAGGGAGATCATTTTATCTCCGCTTTCTTGGCTTTTAAAGCCAAAAAAGCGGAGATAAACCCCCTTGATAATATGCCCCCAGGTTACTGATAATGGTAGTGAGAGCATCCCGGTTGAGTCTGTTGAAGCTTTGATACAGCGCGTTGAAATTAGCCAGCTGGCTCAGGGTGGTTCTGACAATGCTTTTACTGAAGTGGCTCAGCCAAATCCTGAGGAAGGAGAAGGAGAAGGATTGTGCGAAGAGAATGACAAGCAGCCCGCTGAAAATGCTACAGTACAAGAATCTATGGATAATACTGGGAGTACTGGTGTTACCGGCCCCCTTGAGGGTAATATTTCTGGTAAACACATTGAGAGCATAGACTCTGCGGAATTCTATTCCTTATCAGAGCACTCTGCTTCATCTACGGAAGATCTTGCTCAACAGTATGCTGAGCAAATGAGTATGGCTGAAGGGAGCCTGGATGGTAGCTATGAGACTAAGGAGGCGAGCTCTGAGCAGACTGAGGGCCAATCTGGGCAAACCGTGCGCCGACTGCGGATGACACAGCTTGAGGATTTTGATCATACCAGGGCTGCCTCACAGATCGAAGAAGAGCAGGGGGACGAGATATCACTTGAACTTATTTACAAGACTATGATGAGACATAGTGAGGAGCACAAACAAGATAGCCTAAGAGTGCAAAATTCACGCAAGAAACTACAAAGCTCTGTTAGACGGCTGGTTAAATCTCATGCAGAATTCCTGGGAAGAGTCACTGAGGCGGAGACTCGTATAGCAACTTTGGAGGATGAGGTAGTCCAACAGAAGAGGATCATAGCTGAGCAACTTACTCACAAAGAAGAGATAAATTGGAAAGTTATTGATCTAGAAAATCGTTCGAGGAGAAATAACTTGCGATTCCTGCAAATAAAGGAAGGAAAGGAAGGGACAGATCCTCGCGGTTTCATAGTTGAGCTTCTCAAAAAATAATTCTCTGACTCGACTCGATGGGATTGGGATCGGGAAGTTGAGAGAGCGCATCGGTTCCCATTTAACATACGAGCCAACAACTTGGAACAGCGAGATCAAAGACCAAGAGCTTTATTGGTGGCATTCAACAGCTTTCTAGCACGAGAGGAAGTGTATAAGAAAGCAAGACCGGATAAAAAAGTAAACGCATTTGGCTGTGAATACTTTGTTCGCCCAGATTTATGTAAACAGTCGGTGGATTTGAGATGGCAAATGCGACAGCTCATTCCTCTCTTTCAGGCCAAGGGAGCTCAGGCCTACCTTATGTTTCCTGCAAAAATGAAAATTGTTCATAAGGAGCGCACTCGTTACTTTATAACATTGTTGGCAGCTAAGACCTTTTTGGACTCACTGTAACTTGACTTATTTAATGTGTAAGCCTATATAGTGAAAAGTTTACATAATGATTATATCATGACTTCAGAGGGCTATCTAAAGCTGGTTATTTATGTATATTGTTTTCGCCTGCAGGTTAACTCGAAGGCGCAATTGAGTATACTATGTTTTATTTCTAAAAATTAGCATTCAGTCCGGGGGCGAAGGCAGGGAAATGGGGCAAGCTCACAATCAAGAGGACCATAAGTCCTAACGCCTCAATAAAGGGAAGGGGTGGGGGGGGACACATTAGTTTGGGGTGGTGTTGAATGTGACAAATAACTATTTTTAAGGGAAGTGTTAATCAAACATTGTCAAAATAAATAGGCAGAGTATTTTACTTTTATTTACTAACACACATTTTATTGATTCAAAAATGAAGAACTGGAAGAAAAGACCCTGGTAATGATCAGTTATTTGTAATGATATTTTTACTTTGCAAACATAACTACAACTAAATGAAAAAAGCATGTCATAACTTCAAACTAAAATGACTTTTTCTTTACTTTGCTAGTGGTCTGATATGTTTGTTTGAAGCCCACAGCACAAATCATGACCCTTCTTGGACTTGCATTGGTGCCCCGGGCACTGATGTGTTGCACATACTAGACACTTCCTCACTTTCGGCTGATTGTATTGATCTTTACATAGTGGGATTAGCTGTATATATTTACTCCAGGGACATTTTTTATTTGGGTAGGACTACTTGGTAAATCACCACGTTGTTTTATGAGCCCATCCTGCAAGTTGGCTAAATGTCAGCACAGAATATGTGGTGAATTTGCAAGGAGATCTACATAAAGCTTGCTGTTTCTGTTTAGAATACTGCTGCTGTTGTCTGAATAACCCCCTCATTTAGAAAATGAGAGACTCTGCTTATGGACTGTGAACATTTATATATGCTTTGAGCTATGGGGGGCGTGGCTTGGCCGTGAAGCGGAATGGCTGCTTGCTAGAGCAGCTCCGCCGGCTGGGCTAATGAATCCGAAATTATCCGTTTTTAACACGCCGTGCATCGGGCGTAACTGACAGGATTGATTGCTGGGAAGATGCTGTCCGGTTTGATATTGAATTGCAAGCTGTACGACTGGTGGAAAGCTGAGGGAGCTGTGGACATCCTGGACGCGTAGAGAGGCCTGTGCGGCAAGGGAAAGCCGGGAGCTTGCGTGAAAGGCTGACCGGGAACCAGTAGCGCTGGTGCTCAGGGGACGACGGTGGGAACACTGCTGCGATGGACCTCGGGGAGCTCTGGCCTAGGGCCTGTAGTGGAGCACCAAGGATTGCTTGCAAAGGGTTGCCCTAAACATCCACAGAAAGGGAAATAGGAGCGCAATAAAACACGGGCAGTGCGTAAATGGAGAGTAGAAGCCTGCTAGGGTGAACATTGAAACTACGAGACTGTAAAGGCGAGGGTGGCGCCCCAGGCATATGGTGAGAGGAACCCTGGCCAGATGGCTGAGAGGAGAAGCAGAGCCGCACTAATTGTACAAAGTACATAATGGACCACACGTCAGCTTTTTAAGTCACTTGGAGCAGCTATTTAAAGGAGACGTACATTATTTATACACAGGGGTGACACGCACGCGGTGACCGGCTCAGTGAACCGCCTGCCAGACTGCTCTATCCTCCCACAGTGGTAAATGCAATGCACCTACAATGGAAATGAAGTGCACAGGTAGATTTTGATGACACACGCGGGGCCCGCCTGAGAAACGTGGCAGAGCGGGGTGCATATACGGATTATCAACATCATTCATGCTCTTTGAAATAGAAGACCTGGCAACCACTGACCCCTAGAATATCACATTTTAACTTAAAAGTAGCCCAGCGGGAATTTACTACTTGGGTCCTGGTTAATCAGCTCCTGGAACACGGGAACCAAAAGTATTCACCCAAAAAGTAGAAAACCGTCTTGACCAGTGTTAAATAAGTGATCTCTAATAAAGTGTGTGGCTACTCCATGAAGAAGGCGCTGGACGCCGAAACGCGCGTAGAGACTCAATTCTCGCCACTGATTTATTATTGTTGAATTTACTTATGTTTTCATATGTTTTTAGAAATCTTGTATGAAATTTTAATTCTCATGATTGCGTTTTAATAATGATTTATTAATTGTATAAGTGTTAAATAAAAACATTTAAGTCTTACAGTCAGTCTCAGCCAATTGTTCATTTTATTCACCATTAATGTGTTTGAGAAAATAGTTGCCTAGGTTGCTACCTTTCGATTGTATTAATTTCCCTGACCTAGGAACTACAAAATCCATATAATCAGGGGGTCCTTGTTAGATACACGTCAAAGAGCGGGGTGCATATACAGGTGCGCTGGCTTCCCTTGGCTGACTGATTAATAGTGGCGCAGGATAGAGGTCCCAGATAGCGCACTAGCGAGCTGAAAATGGGCAGGGACAAGATACACAGCCCAGCGCAGACATCCCGGGGCACAGTCAACAGGGATAGCTGGTAGAAACATAACTAAAGCGCCTCGTGAGACAGAACTATAGCTGGGATATAACGACTCGTGAGGCGACCTGAGGTCAGCTAACAGCCCATTGAGGCTGGTCACGCGCCAAGCCAGTTGGACAAGGTCGACGAGAGATTGATAAGCACCCCGTAGGGGTACGGATCTCGTGAAGATACCTCTGGGTGTGCGATAGGGTGACCTCTGTCGTGGGGAGTGCTATGGTTCAGAGGACAGCTTGCAAAGATAGGGGGCTGCACGCCAAAATGGGGAAACCGGACAAGCGACAACCGAGACTCACCTTCGTCAAGAAATCAAGTAAATCAACTGAAACTGAGGCTGCTTATCGTGAGCCGACAGAAGAAGGCGCACAGGGCCAATTGCCGGCGGCGGATGTCCAGTCCACGTTCCAGGAACTGAAAACGAGCCTACAGGGGATTGACTCCAAGATGGACACTCTGGCTGAACGCATGGACAGAATCACCCAAAGGATGGATAAGCAGGAGGGCAGGGTCAGTGTGCTGGAGACTAGAGTGACGAGGACGGAGGAAGGCCAAACCGACATGGAGAAGAAAGTGAGAGGCATGGACAAGGTATTGGCTCTAATTCAACAGAAGAATGAGGATTTGGAGTTGAGATCGAGACAGAACAACATACGAATAACGGGAATTGCGGAAACGACAGATATTCAAAATATGGAGCAGTACGTTGAAACTATGTTCAAAGAGTTGTTTGGGCCAAACCTGTCTCCCATGTTTCTTATAGAGAGAGCGCACAGATCTTTAGGGCCCAGACCGAAGCCTGGTGCACCGGCGACACCGATCTTGGCCCGCGTGCCTAATTACAGAGACCGTAACTCGATATTACGCCTCGCCAGGGAGAAAGGTGCCATTCAGTACTGTGGAATTGATGTTGCTCTTTATCCAGATTTTACTTTGCAGGTACAAGCAGCCTGTAGGGAATTTCTCCCGGCAAAGAAAATTTTCCAATAAATAGGAACAAAATATGCATTGATTTATCCGGCCAAATTGCGGGTACAGGGCCGCGGCAGGCCCACTTTTTTCACAGACGCCAAGGTGGCGCTAAATTATGCAAAGCAGTTAGCAAAAGACAAAGAAGCAACAAAATTCTCCAGATTGAGGACAGACTTAGTGATAATGACTGATAAGCCGCAACCTGCGAAGCAAAGGGCGTTTCATGGTTGCTCATCGTGGGAGATGTGGGATGGCAGTCTGGTCAATGTCTGGTAAGATGAGAGCTCTGCTACTATTTTTGGGAGCCCAAACTATCCCAGAACTCGAGGATGTTCCTAATAAATTTTGTGTTACATTGTATTAAGGTGAACCCTGGATGTAAGTGCGTGGCATTTGCAGCTCAGCCACCCTGTTATGAGCACAGGGTAAGATGCCGGACACCATGCGCACCTCATGGGATGATTCCCTCAGTTTGGGCACTTTGTTTAACATGTTTGTTGACAGGGGTAACGGGGGGGATTACACAACCTGTTTGGGGGGTTGGTGTGAGTGGAGAGGGGAGTGTTGTGGGTCTGAAAGACAGGGTGGGACTTGTGCGATTTGACTGGGGGGTTGGGGTTGGAGGGGGGCGGTATGTGGAGTTTGTTTGGTCCTGTTATCTGCCATGTCTTATATCTGCATTTGTGAAAGTTGTAGCCTGATGAATGTGCCTCATACAAGCCGCATTAATTGTCACATTACTCTTTCTAAGATGAAATCAGGAATTGTCTTCATACAGATACAGGTGGTACCGGTTATTGAAATGAAGCAGACTGTATATGAATATAGAGGTGAAACAAGGTACCTGTGAGAGTCATTACCTGCCTGTCATGGAATATTAGAGGTCTGAATGACCGCAGAAAAGTGCGATTAATACACTCCTACTTGATGCGCCGGGAGATAGATATATGCTTATTGCAGGAAACCCATTTGACCCCCTACAAATTCTAGCGTGCTAAGACACAATAGGTGGGGGGAGATTGTGGAGGCCACGTACTCGAATTACGCCAGAGGCATACCCATTCTGATACGTAGGGGGTTACAATGGAAAACACATACAACGATTTTTGGATACTGACGGGAGGTATGTCATGCTACAGGGCACGCTATGCAACACTCCAGTGGTAATAGTGAACACGTATGGCCTAATGTCGATAGTCTGTCCTTTTTCAACAGGTATGGCACAAGATACAGTTGTTTGGGTCGATAGTGATATTGTGGAGGGAGACTTTAACGTGGTCATGTCACCCACTGCTGATAGACAGGGAGCTGCCAGGGAAAATCATCCCAACGCTGCAGCGGTACTGAAGGATATTGTGGAGGAAGCCCAATTGGTGGACTCGTGGAGGGCCCTGCACCCGGTGGCCACGGAGGGTACGTGTATAACGTCACACATAAATGCCTGGTCCAGAATAGATTACTGGATTTTGTCTAGGGACTTGCATTCCTGGGTAGAGGGAGCCACACACCTCCCACGTACATTCTCAGATCATGCACCCGCTCAAATCACAATACAAATTCCACTGCAATATGTACAGCCATTTAGTTGGAGGTTTCCATCGCGGGCGTTACTAGATAAGGTGTTTAGAGAGGAACTCCGTGAGAAATTAGTAGACTATTTTGAGATAAACGAAGGATCTGTGGACTCACCTGGGACACTTTGGGAGGCCTTTAAAGTTGTAGCCAGGGGACAATGTATGGCACTGAAAACGGGAGTGCTTAGGGCCATAAGAAACACACTAGGCACATTAGAAAAGGAGATTGCGGATCTAGAAAAAGATATTAGAGAACGCCCTTCCCCTTGCACCCAGGCTGCAATCCGCGCAAAGCTGACTGCGTTTCAGGAGGAAGCCGAAAGGGAAGTGGCGTACCTACACAAATTTTGCACAGGCCTGACGCTATGAAGAGGGGGACAGGGCAGGGAAAACGCTAGCTAATTTACTGCACGCTCCACGTGGAGCGGACTATATAACTGAACTAGAGAGGGAGGATGGTACGGTGGTCAGGGCGCCGCAAGCGATACTTCGGACTATGACTGAGTTTTATGAGTCACTGTATACATCACACACAAACCCATCAATGTCAGACATCACAAAATATTTGGACACTATCGCATTAGCATGGTTTAATAACTGCGCTAGAGAGTACCTCCCCATCCAGTGGACGGACGGGGAGGTAAAGTATCTGGGTATTTGGATCAGCAGATCCATACAGGAAATATGGTTGTCAAATTATGGTAGAATAATAGATTGGGTTGAAGGGAAGGTAAAGAGGTGGAAAACCCTGCCGCTTTCCCTCACGGGGCGTATAGCCATCATTAAAAGGGTCATCCTACCCAAGCTACTCTATCTTTTTGTTAATATTCCTATGCCCTTAACCACCCACTTTTTCAAACATCTCCGGACTCGGATTCTTGAACTGATTTGGGCAGGAAGGCAACCAAGAGTATCCTGGAAACTATTGACTCTTCCCTTTGAACAGGGAAGATTAGCAGCCCCTGATTTCGAATTATATGCATACAATGCACAGGCACAAGACCTACACTACTAGCACCATCCAATCCCGTACCTACCACATGTGGCTATTGAAATGGATATGGCTGCGCCCACTCCGCTCAATGCAACGGTATACCACCCATATAGACGTACCCATTCAGACATTAACACTGTTGAAGCTACATGATGGGCATGGAGGAATATAGTAAAGCGGGCAGGCATTAAGGAGCTCTATGCGCCATCTACGCCGCTGGGGGGGTAACCCGCTATTGGGTCCACTAACGTACAAGGCTGTGGGTAAACGTGCAATGAAGAGAGGTCTGATGCCGCTAGTGATCTCTATCCAGATGATAAATTCCTGACCCTACAAAAATTATGTGAGCCAGATGTGCCCTCGGCGTCTGATATGCTATTATATTATCAGCTGCGAGCCGCATGTAGAGCAAGATATTCGGAACTTCCGGATATTCCGGCATCATTACCGGCGCTAGAAAATTTCTTGTCTAATAGCTCACCCCGCAAATTGTTTACGCATATTCATAGTATTACTCAGGAGACACCACCTATACTGCTAAGAACATCTAGGGCAGATTGGGAAAAAGAAGCTGCCATTACAATTACTGATAAGCAATGGTCATTCTGTTGTTCACAGCTGGCAAACTTATCACCGAATTACAGATTAAGGCTTATACACTTAAACTATTTACATAGGATGTATCGTACACCTACACAGTTATATCGCATGGGTCTCCAACCAGATGCGAAGTGTTGGAGATGCGGGGAACAAGAGGCAACGTTCTTCCACTTAACATAGCATTTCAATACCATAGCACACTATTGGTCAGAAGAAATAAGACACATAGGATGCATTATAGATACAAATATGTGGGTTGACCCACTGGTGGCGCTTTTGGGTTTTGTCATGGAAGTGCCCAGAGACTCCCGTAAGTTAACGGCTATCCTGCTATTATTGGCTAAACGACAGATAGCGCTGTATTGGAAGAAGTTGACGCCACCTTCTGTGGCGTGTTGGGTGCGTTCGGTCATTTATTGTAAGGATCAGCTGTTGAATTATTGGACCTCTTGCCAAGTGGATCTAAGCCTGCTGATATATGGGAACCGTTCGATGGGTGGTTGAAACAGGGGGGCTTAGATTTTTGTGCAAATAGTCAAGATACACAATAAGAAGTGGATATATGGCAGTCTCCATACCGAATTAAGTAGTGGCTGATTAGCATATATGATCATTCCTCTTTATTGCACGTGTTGGAGTATTACATGTATGATACTGATAGCACCTGAAATAGCAAAATTCTACTGGGCGAATTACACTGTAATGTAAGAATGCGTAGGGGGCGATATGGCAGGATGGAGTGAGGAGAATTATGTCTTAAAGTTTTAAAGGTTACATGGAGAAATACGCTGTTTTTGTTGAATATGACCCACACAAGTTATAAATATCAGCATTGATAGTGCTGATACGCCGCCGGACCCCCGGGTTAGCGGCTACAGGGCTGTCAGGGCTGTGTCATCGAAATGTGACGTAAGTGCCTTGGATGCTTCTGGCCTCAGGGTTGTAGGCGTACAGTTGTGTTGCTTTTGGAATACGTAATAAAGGTTTAAAAAAAATATATATATATATATATATATATATATATATATATATATATACATATCTCTTCACACGCTGGTTCCAGGTTACCCGGCATTGAGCGCTTGTTGTGGGTGCGTGACCCTACGGCAGAACCTCGCCGTTATATATTTTACGCTTCTTCGCTGCCACACGAAAGAAATCGGGCGCACTCCCTCTGAGTTCCACAGTTAGATTTATTGCAATCTTTTCAGCATGAAAACCAAACGATCTACGCGTTTCGGTGCTGCAAGCACCTTGCTCACGATCAACTTCCCATATTTTTTTCAAAACATTTAAAGAAATCTCAAGGGTTTGATGTTACATCACTTTCTGTTTCTCAATGCTGGGCATTGTGGAATTTGTAGTTTTTGTAGTCTTTTATCGTTTTTTAAGTATAAAAAGAGTCTCTGGGTAGAGTTTGTACCATTCATTTAACACAGAAAATAATAACCCCTTATTTTCAGTATAGAACTCTTTTCATGTCTTAAAGACAGGTGACATTTTCATTTTTGGTTTTTGATTTTTGGTTTTTTAAGTGTCTATGACCATCAAGGTTATTGATTACATTTCCAATCCCTCCGGTGGGATTTGTCATCTTTATTATGTTCATTTGACGGGGTTCTTTTCTTTACCGAATCTTCTCCTTATTTTTAATTTTCAGTTTTGAGCTTTACACTCTCTCCCCTTCTCATGTGTTCCATTAATTTTCAGAGATGAATGTATAACTCCTCCGATTGGTTGAGGCCATACGGGCTTGAAGTTCTGAAATTTAGGATGTGGCGTGACTCCTTTTGCCTTAAGGCATTTTCTCGGTCTCCTCCACGAATATTCTTTGGTATTGTTTCTATCCCAAAGAATTTCAGTATCAGCCAGTCTGCATTGTGGTGTTGCTCCATGTGTTTCGCCACCGCATTTGCTCTGTCCTAATGTGTTGTGACTCTTGCATGTTCCATTATGCGTTTTTTTAATTCACCTTTTGTGCTGCCCACATACATTAGAGGGCATGGACACTCTATTCCGTAGACTGTGTACTCTGTTTTACAAGTAATTAGTTGACGTATTTCCCTTTTTTTGTTGTTAGGCATTGGTACTTCCTTTGTCTGTTTTGCAATTTGGCACATTTTGCACCCATAGCATTTAACGAAACCAGTGGTTTTAAGCTAGTCCTTCTTTTTATCTTTATTCAATCAATCAATCAAGGCATTTATATAGCGCACTACTCACCCAGAGGGTCTCAAGGCGCTAGGGGAGGGGGGTCCGCTACTGCTCGAACAGCCAGGTCTTGAGTTGTTTCCTGAAGGCGAGGTGGTCCTGGGTCTGGCGGAGGTGGGTCGGGAGGGAGTTCCATGTCTTGGCGGCGAGGTAGGAGAAGGACCGTCCCCCTGTGGTGGCTCTTCGGATGCGGGGGACGGTGGCAAGGGCGTGGCCGGTCGATCGAAGCTGGCGAGTGGGAGCGTAGAAGTTGAGGCGGCTGTTGAGGTATCCTGGGCCTTGGTTATGTAGGGCTTTGTGTGCGTGGGTGAGAAGACGGAAGGTGATTCTCTTGTTGACCGGGAGCCAGTGCAGGTCTCTCAGATGTCCGGAGATGTGGCTGCGACGGGGGATGTCCAAGATGAGTCATGCTGAGGCGTTCTGGATCTGCTGGAGTCTCTTCTGGAGTTTGGCGGTGGTTCCGGCGTAGAGGGATCTGCCGTAGTCCAGCCGGCTGGTGACGAGGGCATGGGTGACCGTCTTCCTGGTCTCAGTGGGGATCCACCGGAAGATCTTACGTAGCATATGCAGGATGTTGAAGCACGACGAGGAGACGGCGTTGACTTGTCTGGTCATGGAGAGGGAGGAGTCCAGGATGAAGCCCAGGTTGCGTGCGTGGTCTGTTGGTTTGGGTGCGCTGCCTAGGGTGGGGGGCCACCAGGAGTCATCCCAGGTGGAGGGTGAGGATCCCAGGATGAGGACTTCCGTCTTGTCCGAGTTCAGTTTCAGGCGGCTGTTCTTCATCCATTCGGCTACCTCTTTCATCCCTTCGTGGAGGTTGGCTCTGGCGGTGGCGGGGTCGTTGGTGAGGGAGAGGATCAATTGGGTGTCGTCGGCGTAGGAGATGATGTTGAGGTTGTGCTGGCGTGCGATGTCTGCGAGGGGGCTCATGTAGACGTTGAAGAGGGTTGGGCTGAGCGAGGACCCGTGAGGAACGCCGCAGATGACTTCGGGGGCTTCAGATCTGAACGGGGGAGGCGGACTCTCTGTGTTCTTCCGGCGAGGAAGGAGATGATCCATTCCAGTGCTTTCTCCTGGATTCCGACGTTGCTGAGTCGCTGCACTAGTGTACGGTGGCAGACCGTGTCGAAGGCCGCGGAGAGGTCTAGGAGGATGAGGGCCGCTGTTTCTCCGTTGTCAAGCAGTGCTCGGATGTCATCGGTGGCTGCGATCAGGGCGGTCTCGGTGCTGTGGTTGGCTCGGAAGCCAGACTGTGAGAGGTCGAGGGAACCGTTCGTCTCGAGGAAGGCGGCCAGCTGCTTGTTAACGGTCTTCTCGATGACTTTTGCAGGGAACGGGAGCAGCGAGATGGGGCGGTAGTTCTTGAGGTCGGTGGGGTCGGCTGATGGCTTCTTTAGTAGAGCGCTGAGTTCGGCGTGCTTCCAGCTCTCCGGGAAGGTCGCGGTGTCAAAGGAGGTGTTGATGATGTCCCGCAGGTGGGGTGCGATGACACCGTCAGCCTTGTTGAAGACGTGGTGAGGGCAGGGGTCGGTCGGAGATCCAGAGTGGATGGAGTTCATCGTGCGGACGGTATCTTTGGTGCTGATCGGGGTCCAGGCACGGAGGGTGGTGGTGGGGGGCGGTGGTTCGGTCGTGGCGTACGTCGGTTGAGTGCTGAAGCTGATGTGTATGTCCGCGATCTTGCTGTGGAAGTAGGAGGCGAGGGAGTTGCAGAGGTCTTGCGAAGGGGTGATGTCGTTGTTTCCGGCGTTTGGGTTGGAGAGCTCTTTGACGATGTTGAAGAGTTCCTTGCTGTTGTGTGCGTTGTTGTCCAGTCGTTCCTTGAATGCAGTTTTCTTGGTTGCGTGGATGAGTTGGTGGTGTTTTCGGGTGGCGAGCTTGAGGGCGGTCATGTTGTCAGGTGTTGGGTCTCTGCGCCAGGTTCTCTCGAGGGCTCGGCAGTTCTTCTTGGAGCTCTTGAGTTCGTCGGTGAACCATGGGGCTTTCTTGCTGCCGGGTCTGCTAGGCTGGGTCCTCAGGGGGGCGAGGTCGTCTGCGCAGTCGCTGATCCATTTTGTGAGGTTGGTGGCCGCTTGGCTGGGGTTCGTTGCGCTGGTGGGTGGGTTCTTGCTCAGGGAGGTCGCGATTTGTTCGGCTGTGATCTTGTTCCAGTTTCTGCGTGCAACCTGTTGCTGGTGGTGGTGGATAGTGGTCCTTTTGAAGCCGCAGCTGTGGTCCGTCCAGTGGAGTCCGGTGGCGTGGCTGAAGGTGATGTCCTTGCTGGATGAGAAGACTGGGTCGAGTGTGTGTCCGGCATAGTGGGTGGGGGTGGTCACCAGCTGTTTGAGTCCGAGGTTAGCGAGGTTGTCCAGCAGGGTGGTGGTGTTGCGGTCGTTGATGTTCTCCAGGTGGAAGTTGAGGTCCCCGAGGAGGATGTAGTCAGCGGAGGGGAGGGCGTGCGGGCTGATGAAGTCGGCGATGTCTTCGCTGAATTGTGTGCGTGGTCCCGGGGGTCTGTAGATGAGGGTGCCTCTGAGGGTGGTCTTGGGGTTGATGTGGACCTGGAAGTGCAGGTGCTTGGCGGGTGCGAGGGTGTCGTCGGTGTTGGTCGTGATGCGGATGGTGGTCTTGTGGATGATGGTGATGCCTCCTCCGGTCTGGTTGATGCGGTCCCTTCGGATGACCTTGTAGCCGTCTGGGATGGCGATGGCAATGTCGGGCGCTGAAGAGGCGTTCATCCAGGTTTCAGTGAGGAAGGCGACGTCTGGTGAGGTTGTGTCAAGCAGGTTCCAGAGCTCGATGGCGTGTCTGTGGACGGAGCGGGTGTTGAGCAGGATGCACTTGAAGTGGCTGCTGCTGTTGCTCGTCTTGGTCTTGGTCGGAGCAGGAGCGGTGCATGTCCGGATGCAGGTGAACTTGCAGGAGTGGCAGCAGAAGGGTCCATGGGTGCGTCTCGGGGTGGCTCGGTAGCAACCCGGGGATCGGCCGGCGTTGAGTGCGTAGAGTTCGGTGGCGTTGTAGGTCCGGCGGGAGGGCTGGCGTCTGCGGGGGCCAGGGGTCCTGGCACTGGGCGCGGTCCAGGCACGGACGGGCGCAGACGGGCTTACCTTTGGCGCACCTTCGGCGCTCAATCGGTGCTCCCGCTGCGAACGTCCGCTGCGCGGTCGCTGAGGGGGCATCATAAGAAGGGAGCCGGGAGGGCGGGTCAGCTGGGAGGCGGGATCGTGTAGTCCAATCGTCTGGCGTGGGGGCGGGGCCGCAGGCAGGAAGCGGCGGGAAAAACGGGAGCAGGCAAAGCGGGCGGCCCAGCGGCGGCTGGGGCGCTGCAATCGGCGTTGGCTCTCAGCGGCGATGTGCTCAGGCAGCAGGAGGCTCTGGGGCAGGAGAGGTGAGGAGCGAGGGGGCAACCAGGCCGAAGGTTCGGTGCTCTCCTGTACGTCACGGTCGGATGTTTTCCCACTAGTTTTCCCACTGTTTCGTCTAGATGTAGAATCTTCCAGTTTTTTCTCAGGATATGTACAAGTTGCCTACTATTTTCAGAGTAGTCAGTAATGAGCCTGATTGGTTCCTGTTCGATTTTGTTCTCCTCTTCCTTTGAACGTTTTAGGCATTCCGATCTGGGTTTCTCATTTGCTTTTTTCCAACATTTCTCAATATTGCCCTGATTGTATTTCCGATTTTTAAACCTCCTTTTTGTTATGGCGCTGTGTTTTTGCCATTCAGTCTCTTCGCTACATATTCTTCTAATGTGAAGAAACTCTCCATATGGGATGCTTGAGATCAGTGGTGCTTGGTGGAAGCTTGTTGCTTCCAATGTTGCATTAGTGGCCGTGACTTTTCTGTGCAGGGTCGTTTGGATGTGATTATCCTTGATGTAAATGCATGTATCGAGGAATGTTACTTCTTTGTTGTTGATTTCATATGTGAAATTCAATCCTGCCATGCTGCCATTGATGATCTTGTAATTTGAAGATTATTACAAACGACCCTGCACAGAAAAGTCACAGCCACTAATGCAACATTGGAAGCAACAAGCTTCCACCAAGCACCACTTACTAATCTTGGTTTTCATAGAAGTTAGGATTTTGTCTTAAGTCTGCCTTAAGTTTTTCTTAAGACAAACTTAAGACAAAATCCTAAATTCTGTGAATACCAAAAGTAGTAAGTTCATTCTGTGAATGCCAAAAGTAGTAAGTGTATTCTGTGAATACCAAAATAGTAGTAAGTTTAGGATTGAGTCTTAATTACATTCTGTGAATCGGGCCAACTATAACTTGCACGTCTGCAATGCACTGCTGATTACGTCACATATTACAATACTCATGACAGTGTTTTTAAAAAAAAAATTGATTGGTTAACTGGCTTATTAAGTGTATCTTAGTGAATACATATATTAGCGAGTAATTTTTAAATATTTAAATATATGCATGAGTGATGTAATATGTGATGTCATCAGCAGTGCATTGCAGACGTGCAAGTTATAGTGTGTCCAACTAACTATAACGTGGGAATTTCAATGGTTTTATGCGAGTAAAATTTCCAGCTAACTATAACTGGTGTGAAACCTATGGTTTTTTCAGTGAATTTCAAAGGTTTTTTAAATGCTAATTCCTAACTATCACTGGTGTGTAACCTATGGTTTTTTCAGTGAATATATATACATATAAAATTTCTATGGCAAAATTAAACCCCTCATTTTGTTCCTTTTCAAATTAAATGTATTAAGTGTTACCACTTTATTCCAATCAAGATGACTTCAGGTGTGCCATACTTTTGTCATAAGTAAGACTGTTAGCATTCTAGTTGTTCTTTAGAACACTCTGGGACATTCTGTCATTGGGCTATAGTTGGGCTACATCTGGCTGATATTTGGGCTACATTTGGGCTCTTTTGTCTCTGGTGGCCATCTTGGGAGACTGCATATCAGAATTTTTTTAATGAAATATAAGAGGATTTGAGAAGTCACTCAAAATGTGCCCTAATTTTTCTTTCTTCAGCACTAATCATAATTTCTATGGCAAAGTGAACCCCCTCATTCTGTTCCTTTTCAAATTAAATGTATTAAGTGTTAACACTTTATTCCAATCAAGATGACTTCAGGTGTGCCATACTTTTGTCATAAGAAAGACTGTTAGCGTTCTAGTTGTTCTTTAGAACACTCTGGGACATTCTGTCATTGGTCTATAGTTGGGCTACATCTGGCTGATATTTGGGCTACATTTGGTTTTTTTTGTCTCTGGTGGCCATCTTTGGCTACATTGGGCTACATTGGGCTACATTTGGGCTCTAACATATATATAGCCCAATGTAGCCCAATATATATTTTTTCAAAGTTAATTTTTGTACAAACCACTGGAGCATATATCTTGAGACATAGCAAAGGCACATCAGGCTACCAGTCCCTACAATTTTGCCAAGTTTCGTGGAAATCCATTCAGCCGTTCGAGCTAAAAGTGAGTCCAACCGCCCTATGGAAAACTCAATGTTAAAAACACTTTTTGGGACCCCCCTTTTTTCTCGCCCCCCGCTTGACGAAACCCCCCCCAAATTTTCAGGGGCTGCTCAGAAACAAAATGTTCCATTTTCCTGAAACTTTCAGCCAATTCCGTCCTCAAGCGCCAAAGTTATTCGACATAGAATTTTCAAAAATCCCATAGGAAAAAAATCTTAACTATATATATACCTACTGGCGACCGCCAGTAGGTAATATATATATATATATATATATATATATATATATATATATACGCTTTGAGCTATTGCTGCAATTGTTTCATATATGATGCATTTTAAGCCATCAATCTAGTGGCTAGTTTCATGCAGGGCCTTACTGCACCCTTAGCATCTTCTTTTCCACATTTTGAAAATCAGCTGGAGCAGGTGTGCCAATAACCACTTGTGTAGATCTTCTGCTACGTTGAGTATTCTTCTACTCTTACCTGGTGTAGGAGGTGTGGAAATCACTAATGCGCTTAAGCTCACAGTGTGATAGGGTAGTAGTAGTTGTAGTAATACCGGCGAAAATACTAATACTATGGCTTGCTTCTTGTGTTTTTTCAGGCTAGTCACGTCTGACATCTCCACTTTCCCTGCTTGTATCCCCAGAGTGAATTTTCTAATCTCAAAATGTCTTAGTACGTCTGGGCAATAGTACATGGTGTTTTATGATTCGTTAATAGCAGATCTATATTATTTGCTCTTTTGAAATTGCAAAAGGAACTCTTTTGTACCCCAAGCTCTATATGGGTGCGTAAACTTTTGCAGCACTTAATTTTGCTGCCTTATTTTGCACACTAACAACCTCTTACAAATACTTAGGTTTTAATTGACTGAAAATGCATACTTTGGCGTACAATGTTTTATTTTCACGATAAAGTGAAATTGTTTTAAGGATTTGCCATGGAAATCATAATTCAGAACTATGAGTTTTTCAATATAAGGAAATGCATGTTAAAGTGAGACTATCTTACCAAACCAAGGGGCCTATTATCAAGGGGGTTTATCTCCGAAAGCAGAGATAAAATTATCTCCCTATTACCTAGCTGTCGCTAACACCAGTTAGCGACAGCTAGTAGGAGATAGCGACCATCTTGGGCCCCACTTTGCATGTCAGTGATATTTATCACTAATGACATGCAAAGTGGGCGTGCCAAGATGTTAGCGACTGGAAACAGTCGCTAACATCGCTATCTCCTATTACCAACTTTTGGAGATATTCGCGCTAAGCGCGAATATCTCCAAAAGCTAACGCCTGCCCTGAGCAGTTCTTAGCCATGTTATCCAATGGGAGGTGGATAACATGGCTAAGAGCATTAGCTCGGTAATGCATGAATATCGCGGACTTTTCAGCGATATTCATGCATTGCGGCCGTTTTTTATCGCATTTGCGATAAACCTTGGTAATACCAAGGTTTATCTGCGGTAAAAATCGCCGCAACTTAGCAGTAAAATTTTCTCTCTAACCAAGCAATAGCGATAATTATCGCTATTGCTTGGTAATATGCCCCCAAATCCTTAATACTGCATAGCCTTGGTGCTGTGTGTTATGTTTAGCAATTGTGTCCCCCTGAGGACACAGTAGTCGGTTTCATGCCTATGTGTCCCTGTGAAGACACTGTAGGGCTGTTTGCTTCACCAGCTGTCCGTTGACATCCGACAGTTGACAGGTGGTGATCCTGAAGCAGCTGCTGGATTTGTGCTCCGCGTTCGGAGCTGTGTTCGTGAAATAAAGAACTTACCTTTTTACAACTCGCCGCCTACTGAAGTTCTTTACAAAGTGGCGACGATCACCAACACCTGAACCCACACACAGCAGTGCAACACTACAACAGAGTTACAGGCAAGAATCGCCTTATAAACAAAAATACTGAAGAAGAAAATATAAATACAAAATCTAAACAGAATTTTATGAAAAACCTTCAAGCCAAGGATCACAAGGAATAATATGCAAAAGGTTTATGGAATCTAAAAAATTTAATTCATGTGGGTGTATAGCTGTTAGCTTACAGATTTACATGTGTGAGGAGTTCAATCGACTCTAGTGTACAGCGTTCACTTAAAAGGACTGTATTGGACAGTAATACCAAATAATATCCTGCGTACAGCATTAACTACCTGGCTAAAAGAAATCTGCAACAAACGCTACATGGTAGAATCTCCACAGAAGGAAAGTGACAGTTCAACTGCATTTCCAACTGTCAGCTGAGTGCAAACAGATGGTAACAACAGCATGACGCACTACGTTGCAACTCGGAGGCCATTTTAGAAGAAATACGGTCATGCAATATCGCGTGCCGCCAGCAGCACTTCGTGCGTACGCGCATATCAGCTGAACAAACAAACAAAGGTTAAAACGGTGATATCTATAAATAGGATGCAAGCGCAGAAACACAGGTACGGCGCACATAATACTGAAGCGTAAGAACAAGTTTAAATGGGAAATTAAACTGTAAGACTTGTTCCAAGTGCAAAGCAGTTCACAAACGAAAAAAAAAACTGCACAATGCATATTTGCCCTGATACTTTTCACCAGAAGCAAAACAGACTAAAAATTGCTCAATAAAAAAAAACATAGAAGGCTATTGTTTAAAGATAAATAATAGAAGTACAAATATATAAAACACATGTTTAACTGTGCCACACAAGAACATTCTCCTTAAAGCAAATATGGCATCAGGTTACCTCTGGAATCTCTCTCCCCCACAGTCATTCCTACCAGGAGGGGGTGAACCAGTACTCAAATGGGAGGAATGGAGGGAGTATTTTAACAATTACATTTCACAATTTTATGATGACAATGAATTTACCCTTAAAAAAACATACAAACTCTTATTGCCTTGGAGCTGGTGGAATAAAAGTTTACAACAGAAAAAATAAAAAGGCAAGAGGGGAAAGTTAGGATATGTTTACGAAAATGCTATAGATGACCTAAATATATACTATAAGCCAAATGTGTGTGTAGGTGTGGGCAGAAACAAATTCTTCCACAGGAAGCAGGGAAAAGACGAGTCCATCAATGACTATGTGTCCGCACTCAAAAAATTGGCATTAAACTGGCGTTTTGGCACCTTGCATGACGACTTCATCAAAGATCAAATAGTAATGCAGGGGTCAAACGCTAACATCCAGGACAGTTTATGGGCAAAAGGGGAGACTTCAACTTCCACTTGGACAACCCCAGTGGCTAGAACACCACCCTCCTGGAGATCCTCACAACATCAGACTCAAGCAGATAGTCACTGCGCCAACCCACATATCCAGGCACATGCTCGACCCCGTCTTCACTGCCAGCAGGAACATTCAACTACAGCCACACCACCAAACTGCCTGCGTCAGGTGTGATGTATGCAGGGTGGGCATTCCCACCCAGCAAAGCCTTGTTGGAGTGGCGCAGTGAAATCCATCAGATTTCACTGTGACAATTCTAGGACGCCACTACGTCAGAACCTTACCCTTACTCAATGGCAAGCGTAAGGGTGACGCAGTGCCATAAGGACAGGCTGGTGTCATGCATAACTGGAGTTGCGTCATGCTTGTGACACAACTGCAGCAATGCGTGATTTTAGCGCTAACAGATACATCAGTATTCCAGACGCATATGTAATTAATTGCAACATGGAGCGCCGTGCAGTGAATACGGCGCATCCATGTTGTCGGAAGTAGAGCACATTGAAAAGTGTTGCAACGCTGTTTTGCCGCAGCGATGCAACGCTTTTCATGAATGAGGCCCAGGAATGCATCCTATCTTATTGATAGTGCACATTCCTGCCCTTTTGTTTTGTTGCAGGGCTGCGCAGCAAAATTCCTTGCAGCGCTATCCTGCACCAAAACCTCTGAAATGAGGCCCAAAGTGTTTACACCAATTGTAAGACCAGGGGCCTCATTTATGAAAAGTGACGCATCGCTGCGTGAAAACAGCGATGCGTCACTTTTCACTGCGCTCTCCCTGCGACATGATTGATGCGTCATATTTATAATATGACGCATCATGTCGCAAGGAGTTACAGATACGTCAGTATTTCTGACGTATCTGTAGGCGCAAAAGTGACGCATTGCTTGAGTGTGTCACAAAAGTGACACAACTCCAGCAATGCTTCCTTTCACATGGGAAAAGCCCCATGTGAAAGGGCTTGCGTCAGTGTTACGCCTGCTGTGAGGCAGGTGCAAAATTTTGACGCAACAGCGTCCTAAAAGTGACGCAGTGAAATCTCATAGATTTCACTGTGTCACTATTACGAGGCTTTTTGCGGGTGAACGCCCCCTCTGCATACATTATACCTGACGCAGGTATAATGTAGCGCAGGGGTTTACAAAGTGACGCATCTGCTTAGATGCGTCAGTTTGTAAATAGTGCGCATCAGGAGGCAAGTTTTACGCCGCCGATGCTTCACAAAAAGTGACGCATCGGAAGCGCAAAACTCACGCAAGGCCTCATAAATGAGACCGCAGCTATTTTCTGGTCTTAAAAAACTGCCTCTAACTGGACTCAGCTGCAGTTTTGGAGGGTTAGCGCCGGACGGAAATTTCATTGTGAATATCGCGAAGTGGGTTTAGCTGCAGTTTTTGCACAAAACCACCTACCTCGCATCTCATTTTTGTTAAGTCCCACTAAAAGAAGTGGCGATCTTGAAAATTAACGTTTGCGCTGGAAGAGTGCCGCCAACTGCAATTAACGGCGCTTTGTAAATAAGGCGATAAAACAAACCCAGCTGTAACGTCCAAAAATTGACGCTACGGTGGCGTTAAGGTCTTGTGAATATGCCCCCATCCCCCTTAAGTGATTTTGCTGATTTTTGTACCGAACGGTAAATCAAAATACGGGATGAAATCTGACCGGTAGCAGCTTAGCACAAATAACTCAACACTCACTGCTTCACTTCGGAAATGTCATTCATTCAGGAAGAAAGTACAGACCAGGCAGATCTCGCGATACTTCCGGTGCAGTCCCTAGAGTTCCAGCGAAAGTAGGGTTGGATATGGATAACATCCTTACAATATACTAGGGTGCAATACCATGGGTCGTCACTAGGGGTCCCAAATCAAGACTGCCAGGCTCCTCGATAAATAGACACCAGGGGTGCAGTACCACGGGTCGTCACTAGGGGTCCCTAATCACATCAGCCAGGCACACACCGTAACATACATGGGCGGGGGTTGCAGGGTCGAGGCTACTACAGGTCCTGGTCCAGTCAGACTCCACGCTGTATGTGGACAGCGTATGACTGCAGCAAGATAAAGATTAGTAAAATGGGCCTGCCTGTTTTATTTATTGTTTTGTCTCAAGCGACGCTCTTCAGACAGGGCTTAACCAGCAACCAGGGTGAAAGGATCTGAACTAACATCCGCCTGCCCATAATGCATTGCAAATACATACCCGACCAAAACCCAAAACAAAATGCATTTCTTGTTAATTATAGTTTATTCTAGTGGTTTAATGCACGATATATACGTGCTTTGTCCTCCAACTTTCAATGTCAACACCGAACAGTTTGCCGCCCTAACATTCTAAGGTTTTCTTGTAGTTTAGTCGCACCTGAAATTTAAGAAGGAAGAAATTTGCTAAAGCTCGCATTATATCCTGGAAGGGATCAGCCGGCTGGAAAGTGCTGCGGTTCCTCCATTCATTGGATTAGGCTCCAAATACAGCCTTTAGATTGGTATTCGGCTTGTTATTCCTGACTCAGTGCAGCATGACAGTCATTTGTATTCTTCCACAGCTATGGGCCCTTTGTGGGTTTCGCCTGCTGAACAGGCTGCAGTAGTCCGTCCCACGGCTCTCATTGTTTTTCCCCTGGGCGGAGTTTCGTTTTTTCCGTTCCCTCCCCTTTCACTGAAAGTGATTTCAGATGCGCTGTCCATTCCCGCCCCCCTCCGTGTGCCTCCCCGCCCCCGCCCCCCCCTCGCTGTCCTGTGCACGTTTCCCGCCTCCCTCCCGCCGTCCGTGTCCCCTCCCGCCGTCCGTGTCCTCTCCCGCCCCCCCTGTCCTCTCCCGCCCCCCCTGTCCTCTCCCGCCCCCCCCTGTCCTCTCCCGCCCCCCTCCACGCCCACAAATCCTCAAAATCCGGAAGCTTGTGTCCGCCATTTTCTCTCCTTGCAGTGAAGGTAAGCCCGTGTTTGTTTCCCTCCGTGCCTTCTTCCCCCTGTCTGTTTCCCGCCCCCTCCCGCTCTCCGTGTATTTTGTTTGTTTCCCTCCGTGCCTTCTTCCTCCTGTCTGTTTCCCGCCCCTGTCCGTTTCCCGCCCCCCTCCCGCTCTCCGTGTATTTTGTTTGTTTCCCTCCGTGCCTTCTTCCTCCTGTCTGTTTCCCGCCCCCTCCCGCTCTCCGTGTATTTTGTTTCCCTCCGTGCCTTCTTCCCCCTGTCTGTTTCCCGCCCCCCTCCCGCTCTCCGTGTATTTTCAGCAGTTACTTTGCAAAGAACAATTTCCGCCGCTCTCGCCTCAGAGTAGCATTGGAGCAGGAAAACTGTAGCGGAGGGAGGGGAGAACACGTGCAGTGATTTGGTGTAGGACAAAACACACTTGTTGGGTTTGAGAGAAGTACCTCTGCCCTAACGGTTCATAGACTGACGTCATGACTGCGGCCAATAAAGTGAACCCGAATTGTGGCTGGCTTGGCACCAGGCTTGGGTGTGGCCCCTACACCTCCATGTGCAATACAATAAACATCAAGTTATGTTTCTAGATCTGTTCGTGTATCTCTGTTTTGATCTGTCTGTGTCTGTCTGACGACCTGCCCCCTCTGTCTTTCTGTCGCTCTATCGATGCCTGTCTGGTCACCAGAGCTCCACCCTAGTGAACTGTGATATGCGGTGGTGAAACACACACGTGCAACTCGTGACATGGGGGGTTTAAAGGGTCTGTTTCCATAGATGGCCACTGAAGCAGGGGTCACCTGTCCGAGCGGTTTAAAGCTCGGATACCCAGGGAGCTCCTGGGCGCAGGTAATCCTCGAATGCCATCCCTGTATCCATTACAGAGGCGGTGCTCCGAGCCAGGGGTGTGCACGGCATCGGGGTACACGTCACCCTTCAGCCTCTTAAATGCGCGTTATCAAAGGGCTCTCGTTGCAATGGATACGGCGCTCCTGAGACCCGCTCCTGTTTCCACGGATTAGTCTGCGGGTCTTTGGGGGGGGGGACTCCGTGGCCTGCTTTCCTTCCAAGCACCTGCGGATGCCAGCGCACCTCATCCCTGCGGTTTAATATAAGCATGCATAAAATAGCCGCCTTCACCTGAGCCGCGCCTAATCTCAGCTCCCAAAAGCGGTTTAAAGCGCTCTAGTTTCACCTAATCCCGAAACCCAAACCAGAATCCACGAGGAAGCGGGGGCTGCGGCGGAGCGGGCAAATAAAGGCTCCCCCAGACTGAATTATTAAAAGGGGTGGGGGTCACCGGGGAGGGGTCGGTCTTCGGATCTGAAGCCTAAAACCTGCTGGGGCGGGGCTGGGGGTGCTTAAGAAGGTGGTGGGCTTTACTTAGGGCTGCTTGACTCGCACTCAAGCCATGAATGAAATTTGTCACTCGTGCAAGGGGTACACACAAAACCCGGCCTGGAGTCGGGCCGCCCTTCTGTGGGTGGCTTTCCTGACAGGGCCAGCTGTAGAAGCAGAGTGCCCTTACCTCAATGTTAATGTGGTTTAAGATTGCTTACATAGCGCACATACGCTTCAAAGGGCGTCTTGGCGCTAAGAGTTCGGAACCCTAACACTTAAAGGCGAAGGCCGCAAAAATTCTCAAAAGCATTTGCGCAACAGGCCCGTTTGCAGTTCGCTCCTAAAGAACAGAAAGTCAGACATTGACCTCAAAGAGGTGGGCGGAGGATTCTAATGTCTGAGATACAAAGGCAGTGAACATTCACCCCTCTTGTTGGTGCAATAAACCTCGGCCCCTGAGCCGCGCAGAAGCGTTGACCGCAGAGCACTAGAGGGCGGGGTGTTACTGTCCAAGGACTCCACGAGGCGCCCCATAAATTCACCTGAGTCTTAAGCACGTGGGTTTGAACCCCATCCTCGCCTCGGCCACCAGCCTCTGGAGAACACTGACTCCTGGGGACTTCCAGGCACCCACACACATCTCTGCTGCGGCACGAGGAAGCAGCCCGGGAATGCCTTGCAAGTTTGGGTTCACGCACTTTTTCCCAACTCATTTCCATCCTGGAAGTTGCTGCAGATTTACTCCTGCCAAGGAATGGAGTAAATCTATTTTCAGGCCAGGAACTGGCAGAGAAAGTACTAAAAAATGGTGATGGAGACCACAAGGGGTTACTTTAATAACAAGGAATCATTGTATTAGGTTTGCCCAAATTGTATTGATATGAATTTATATAAAAAAAAGTTTTCAGACGTATAAAAAAAAATAGCTTAAACATTATTTTGTATATTCAAGAAAATAAAAAAGATATATATATAATTTTTGAATGATCAGTCTGCCTGATTGTTGCATGGTGTACCTGCCTTTAGTATGAGCCCAATGGAGGCCATTTAGTTAAGAAATATAGGTCAGATAAGAGTGTCTCTTTTTGATAATTGCTATTTCCCCCCTTTACTCTTGGACCTTATATTTAACTCAGGGGGTACCTTTTCCTCATGTAGACTACAAGGGGTTACTCCATGGGGAAAAATGTTTCCTTCTCTTCATAATGAGAGTAAGTTCCGTTGCACTCCAGCACAGGTGTTTCGCACACAGGACTGTACACTTTGGCAAGTTATGCACGTGAAAGCCGTCCAGGTGCAAGTGAGTAGGAATACACAACCTCTTCCAAGAACAAGATAAAAACACACTCCTGCTGCCGGTTTTCAAAACTCTTCTCAGAAACCTTTGCCAAGTTTCCAAATTCCTGGCAGTACTCACTGAAACCACAGCATCATCATGCACCTTGAATTCACATCCATCAAGCTGAGCTACAGTGGTTTTTCGTACACTGCGACTCCTTCTCACAAAATGTCCCTGACGACTGCACTTAAAACAGGCCTGAGATTAGGCAGG
Source organism: Lissotriton helveticus (assembly GCF_964261635.1). NCBI lineage: Eukaryota > Metazoa > Chordata > Amphibia > Caudata > Salamandridae > Lissotriton > Lissotriton helveticus. The sequence continues at coordinate 185,875,054 of NC_136057.1, read as the reverse complement.
CCAAGGCTTAGCAGAAGCTGCACGAGCCTTGTTACCACGTCTGAAACATGTGTGAATCACAATGTCCTACTTCACTTCACAGGGACGTTCAGATTTGCTCCAATGTCCATTTTTTACATCCTTGCGCTCTTCCTCGCTTTCTTCTTTTCCACAAAGCACATTCCCTTCGTTCTCAGGAGATAATTCCCCAGGAGTCGATAGTTCCTTAAAATGGGCATCCAACTTTTCGATAGCCCTAGAAAGACTTACTCCATACTCCAGATCTGCGTCTACAGCTGACAGCAATCTTTCTGTTGCTGGTTCTTTCCATTCATTGATCCCATGTGGTTTCATCTTTAAACTCACAATAATTGCAAGTAAAAGCTGGTCTCCTTCAGGCAGATGTAAAGTCAGCTATAGATTCTCTCTGTTCTTGACTTCTTTGTAAGAACTTGTGTCTTATTCAGCAAAACCCCCCTTATCCAAACATTTGATGACCGCGGCCCACTCATTCCATTACTTCCATAGGTACTACCTTTCCTGAAACCCCATCTTGAAGTACTTGAAAATTGACTTCCAACAAAGGCAAGGTTTTTAACATTGATCTGCCTTCAGGACCTAAATTATGTTTCCGCCCGGTGAGATCTCTGAATGAGCGGCCTCAGTTCCGAGTCGGACCGTGACAAGCAGCGCCAGGCAGGAGCTGTCATCAATGGGCGAAGAGTCCTGGGGCGGCAGGGGTGCGGTGCCTGCAGACCCCCACAACTGGCAGGGGCAGCACAGCCGGGCCCGGCACAGCCCGCAGGTACACACGCGGAGCCCCCGGTCATGCTCGGCCAGGAAGCTGCAGCAACGCTGCAGATGTGCACTGCCGTAAAAAAGTTCAGCACTGACTTCCTGAGCAGGACATCACCACAAGCCCTCTACCCCGTTAAAAAGACACACGTGCACTCCAGTGGAGAGCGCTACTTACTGCTGCGAGTCCTCTTGTGCCTGCACTTCGTGCGCTGCCGTCGCCGCGGGAGGGAGTCCAGGCATGCACAGTCCTCCTCCTGGGTGCAAGGTGCTCGTCCCACTGGATGCCAATTTTGCAGAAAAGCTTCACCAGGGACCCGATTCCAAAAGGGGAAAAAAACAACAGGAAAAAAACTTGCGTGTGCGCCAGAGAGTGAGGAAGCAGCTCTGCCTGTCGGTGCTGCTGGCTGTGATCAGTGACTGAGCTGCTGCACTAGTCTCAGGAGACTCCTGGCAGCTCACACGGACAGGCACACTCCACACTGCATCTATTATCGAGCAGCTCGGGAAATGGAGTCCAGGCCAAGGGGCGCTCGCAGCTGCAGCTGGAATCAAGCGCCTAGCACTCCAGCCGCCCGCTTACACACACACACGGGCTTCTTAGTCTAAGAAGAAACATCCATCCCATCCCCTCCCCCACCGTCGGACTCGAGGCTTCAAGCTCTAACTTGTGCATTTGAAACAGTGACCACAGCGCCATGAAACCGCCCAACTCTGGAAGGACAGATCTGAATATGGAACCAGAGGCAGTTCATGTTATGTGTATGTCTCTGGGTGGGTGTGTGTGTGTGGGGCTCTGGGTGTGTGTGTGTGGGGCACCGGATGTGTGTGTGTGTGTGGCTCTGGGTGGGTGTGTGTGTGGCTCTGGGTGTGTGTGTGGCTCTGGGTGTGCGTGTGGCTCTGGGTGTGTGTGTGGCTCTGGGTGTGTGTGTGGCTCTGTGTGTGTGTGTGTGTGGCTCTGGGTGTGTGTGTGGCTGTGTGTGTGTGTGTGTAGCTCTGGGTGGGTGTGTGTGTGTGGCTCTGGGTGTGTGTGTGGCTCTGGGGGTGTGTGTGTGTGTGTGTCTGTGGCTCTGGGTGTGTGTGTGTGTGTGTGGCTCTGGGTGTGTGTGTGTGTGGCGCTCTGGGTGTGTGTGTGTGTGTGTGGCTCTGGGTGTGTGTGTGTGGTAGTAATTGCTGTCTGCTGAGCTCGTCCGTAGGGTACAATAGGTCTCACATTTGCGAAAGATTAAGCTAATGACAATGTAAATGCAAATGACATTTATTTATCTGTATTCAAAACCAAATCATAAATACAAATTTTAACATTTACAATGCCAATAGCTCTAACTTTTCCAAAGGCGAAACCATTGCATTGTAAATGCTTGTTCTCGAGTGTTGCGCATAACCATTTTCTTCCTGTGCCTGTCTTCTCCCCATTGCCCCCTCCCACAGTCTGTGCGTTCTCTGTATCTGCTTGTCTGTTATTGGGGTTTCTCTATGAGTGAATTTCAGGTATCACTGCATTTTTTCTTCACCTGCTAAGAGTGTACCCAATTTGGCTTTCACTCTTGTGAATGACGCACTGAAATGAAGACTCTTTGACACCTTGTCATAAGTCGCTGTTGCCTCCCCCCTCCGTGGCCGCCCCAGCAGGTAGCTGGCATCGGTGCTTCCTTTTATAAAGACGCGGGGCCATATTACCAAGCCCCTTATCGCCGTGTTATCTGCACTTTTCTGCCGATAATGCAGCGATATTTGCATCGCCCTATTATCAAGGCAGCGTTAAGTCAATTAACGTGGCTTAAAGCCAAGTTAATTGACTTAACGCTGCCTTGGTAATAGGGCCCCTTTCATGATCAACTCATCGCAGTGGGTGTTGCGGTGGGCTTTCCACCGCGATACCCATTCACTTCGACGCTGCCACCTATTATCAAGAGAGGCGATCATAGGTGGCAGCGCCGAATTTAAGGACAGGTAAGACCTGTTGTTAAGGTGACGAAACGAGGAGAAATGCTTAATTTCTCCTTGTTTTTGCTTTTTTCATGTGTGCTGCCTTGTGCAGCACACATGGGAAAAGCAAAATGCCAAACTTTCTTTATCTACAGGAAAGTGTCCCTTCCTGTACATAAACAAACCTCTTTTTAAAAATGCCAATTTGTAACTTACACGTGTGCTGCATGAACCAGCACACACGTAAGTGACAAAATGGCATTTAAGGTTTGTTTATGTGCAGGAAGGAACTCCTTCCTGAACATAAACAAACCTCCCTGCTAGCAGACACCCTTGCACTCTAGTGCAAGGGTGTCTGCGCTGGCGATAAGTTGTCAAAACTACCGCCATCGCAGGGGGAAACACTAGGCTGCACCATATCCATGGTAAAATGGTGCAGCCTAGTGTTTCTGAAGGGGCGAAGAGGCGTTAAGCCAAGATGGCTAACGCCTCTCTTCGCCACTTTGTTGGTAATAAACCCCGCGTTTCGTTAAAATATTGACATGTTTCAGTGGCAGAGATTAGCGTGTTTAGATTTCCAAGTGCCGCTTTGACAGGGGTCAGCGCACAGAAGAAGAAGCCGCCAGTACAGCCTCAGCTGAGACTCACATACAGAGGAGTCAGTGTATTTATCGCCCTTCTCACTTCCGGTCCCAAAACTCGACGGAGGCTGCAATGCCCGCTTCAAGATCCGCAGGGGAGCCGAAGGCTAGTAAGACTGGGTGGGTCTTACAACGTGAAATCACAAAAGCTAATTTCAGAGATCAAATGTGTTTAAAATTTGATGTCTGGGTTTACATCCATAAATCTACTGCTTCTAGTGGTCGGCATCTGAGACCCTTGGAAAAGGATGAAAACAAAGAACAATGATATGGCGCGTGTTCATGCTCTTTTACACACTGGCCCCCACATCACGCTGCGTGCCGTGGCTCTCGTTCACCTCGGATTTCCAAGATATAATTCGGAGCAGTGGAAACAACTGCGTCAAGTGTGCTGATGCCTTCGCATAGAGAGCCCTTCCTCACTAGAAACAATCATCCCCTCCAAGGCCTCTCAGCTCCAGTAACCCCCTCCCCGAGCTGTCCTGTACTCCTCTCTATGCCTGTCCCTGAGGCTCATGGTCCCTCCCATTCCAAGGCCTCTCAGTTCCATTAACCCCCCCCCCCTGAGCTGTACTGTAGCTCTGCAGTAATGATGCCTCAAGGCTTGTAGCGATAATTGTAAGTCAACGAAAGAACAGCCCGGGGGCATATTACCAACAACTAGCGATAATTATCGCTATGTTGGCTTAGCGGCAATATTCTTTTCGCCGAGCTGCGGCGATTTTTATTTCTTAGGAACCTTGCTATTATCAAGGTTTATCTCCTAAGCGATAAAAAGGGAGAGGGCACGAAGGGAGAAGGCATGGAGGGAAGGGGCAGTCTCAGGGCACGAAGGGAGCAGGCATGGAGGAAAGGGGCAGTCTCAGAGCACGAAGGGAGAAGGCATGGAGGAAAGGGGCAGTCTCAGGGCACAAAGGGAGAAGGCATGGAGGGAAGGGGCAGTCTCAGGGCACGAAGGGAGAAGGCATGGAGGGAAGGGGCAGTCTCAGGGCACGAAGGGAGCAGGCATGGAGGGAAGGGGCAGTCTCAGGGCACAAAGGGAGAAGGCATGGAGGGAGGGGGCAGTCTCAGGGCACGAAGGGAGAAGGCATGGAGGGAAGGGGCAGTCTCAGGGCACGAAGGGAGCAGGCATGGAGGAAAGGGGCAGTCTCAGAGCACAAAGGGAGAAGGCATGGAGGAAAGGGGCAGTCTCGGGGCACAAAGGGAGAAGGCATGGAGGGAAGGGGCAGTCTCAGGGCATGAAGGGAGAAGGCATGGAGGGAAGGGGCAGTCTCAGGGCATGAAGGGAGCAGGCATGGAGGAAAGGGGCAGTCTCAGGGCACGAAGGGAGAAGGCATGGAGGGAGGGGGCAGTCTCAGGGCACGAAGGGAGAAGGCATGGAGGGAAGGGGCAGTCTCAGGGCACGAAGGGAGAAGGCATGGAGGAAAGGGGCAGTCTCAGAGCACGAAGGGAGAAGGCATGGAGGAAAGGGGCAGTCTCAGGGCACAAAGGGAGAAGGCATGGGGGGAAGGGGCAGTCTCAGGGCACGAAGGGAGCAGGCATGGAGGAAAGGGGCAGTCTCAGGGCACGAAGGGAGAAGGCAGGCATGGAGGAAAGGGGCAGTCTCAGGGCATGAAGGGAGAAGGCGTGGAGGAAAGGGGAAGTCTCAGGGCACAAAGGGAGAAGGCATGGAGGGAAGGGGCAGTCTCAGAGCATGAAGGGAGAAGGCATGGAGGAAAGGGGCAGTCTCAGGGCACGAAGGGAGAAGGCATGGAGGAAAGGGGGAGTCTCAGGGCACACAGGGAGAAGGCATGGAGGGAAGGGGCAGTCTCAGGGCACGAAGGGAGCAGGCATGGATAGAAGGGGGAGTCTCAGGGCATGAAGAAAGGAGGTATGCACAGAAGGGGCAGTCTGAGGGCGTGGGGGCAGGCATGGACAGAGGGGGCAGTCAGAGTGCAACAGGAAGTACTCCCGAGGTCGGGCTTACATCCCCACCCACCCGTCCACCGGTAAAAAAAACTGGGGGGGAGCCACGGCCAACTGCCAATTAGGTCAAGGGAGCCACGGGTCAAAAAAGTTTGGGAACCACTGCGCTAGGGTATAATTTGCGCTGTATAATTGCAAACTACCAGAGGTGCTGGCTTTTCTCTAAAACCACTGCCATCATTTCTCATACATGAGAATATATTTAGTAGCAAACTATCCAGGGAGTACACATGACTCAGCTTTTGCCATTCAGCCATTTTGAACCAGCTGGTAAGAGGCAAGTGTGGCCGGCACTGGTAATAGTGTTGAGGCGGGGAGGGGGGGGGGGGGGGGAGAAGAGAATAGACGACTGGTTAGGGAAAGTAAAATAAAAAATGTAAAGAAACACTTACCGAGTTGGTGATGCAGGGAGTGCAAGATAAGGGTTTTAAATTTTTTATTTTACTTTCCATATCCCGTCATCTGCCCACTATACCCTGCCCCAGCACCTTACTGCTGTTACCTGTGGCAGCTGCGCCTGTTAAGAGGAGAATTTGGTGATGGTTGTCTTCTTGATAAATTTTAGGCAGAATTTCAACTTACAAATCATATAAATTGTCCCATTACCCTACTGAGCCTTTTATTAAAATATCTAGATAACAGATACAACAACGCACATAAGTGACTAACAGCCTGATTCATCAAGCTGATTTGCGCTCGCAAAGGGCCAGATTCTGAGAATCTGGCCCTTTGCGAGTGCGATTTTTGCATTTGGTATTCATCATCCCAAATGCAAAAATCACTATTAGCGAAATCGCATATTTGCGAGGAATTGGATTTGAGGAATTTCTAATAGAGATTCCTCAAATGCAATTCATCAACCAAATAGAAATAGCGAAATCGCAATATTTGGTCTCAATTTACCACCAGGTCTGACTTGGTGGTAAATTGCGTAACTAGTGTAAAAAGCACTTTAGAGCATTTTTTTCTTTTGCATGTTACACACACACATGTCCTTTGGACATGTGTGTGCGCAACACCTGTTCAAATGTGCATTTTAGGGGTGCTACAGGGTGTCCTTTGGACACCCCTGGCACCCTTAAAATCGCTATCTGATTTGCGAGTAGCAAATTGCTACTCGCAAATAAGGGATACTCCCCATTCATTCCTATGGGCCTTTTGGCCCATAGGAATGAATGGGGAGTTATTTCCTTTTTTTGCGAGTAGCAAATTGATACTCGCAAATAGAGAACATGTAGGAATCGCTATTTAGTTAGCAATTCCTACATGAATACCGTTTTGCGTGTCCTCAATAGCGAGTCGCTATGATTCGCTATTAGGGCCACGCAAAACGGCCCGTTGATGAATCAGGCTGTTAGTTCAGAAATAGAGAGCAACTTTGACTTTTTTAAGGGAAGCTTTTCATGCAAGTGCAGAAACATTGGATTACACACCAGAAACAAGCTGAAATATTATTTCTACCTGTGCTATACTGCACAACAGAGCCATGAGAAAGGGCTTACCCCTTGGTCCTAAGTATGGCAGTTGTGATGACGATGGAAATTTATTCCCCTACACAACAAAACCTGGCCAAGAAACAACTATGATTGCAGTGGGCAGTACAAGCCAAACTGGCCTAACAAATAACTATTTTTAAGGGAAGTGTTAATCAAACATTGTCAAAATAAATAGGCAGAGTATTTTACTTTTATTTACTAACACACAGTTTGTTGATTCACAAATGAAGAACTGGAAGAAAAGACCCTAGTAATGATCAGTTATTTGTAATGATATTTTTACTTTGCAAACATAACTACAACTAAATGAAAAAAGCATTTTCATAACTTCAAACTAAAATTACTTTTTCTTTCCTTTGCTAGTGGTCTGATATGTTTGTTTGTAGCCCACAGCACAAATCATGCCCCTTCTTGGCCTTGCATTGGTGCCCCAGGCACTGATGTGTTGCACATACTAGACACCTCCTCACTTTCGGCTGATTGTATTGATCTTTCCATAGTGGCATTAGCTGTATATATTTACTCCAGGGACATTTTTTATTTGGGTAGGACTACTTGTTAAATCACCACGTTGTTTTATGACCTCATCCTGCAAGCTGGCTAAATGTCAGCATAGAATATGTGGTGAATTTGCAAGGAGATCTACAGACCTACATAAAGCTTGCTGTTTCTGTTTAGAATACTGCTGCTGTTGTCTGAATAACCCCCTCATTTAGAAAATGAGAGACCGTGCTTATGGCCTGTGAACATTTATATATGCTTTGAGCTATGGGGGGCGCGGCTTGGCCGTGAAGCGGAATGGCTGCTTGCTAGAGCAGCTCCGCTGGCTGGGCTTAATCCGAAATTATCAGTTTTTAACCCGCCGTGCATCGGGCGTAACTGACAGGATTGATTGCTGGGAAGATCCTGTGCGGTTTGATATTGAATTGCAAGCTGTACGACTGGTGGAAAGCTGCGGGAGCTGTGGACGTCCTGGATGCGTAGAGAGGCCTGTGCGGCAAGGGAAAGCCGGGAGCTTGCGTGAAAGGCCGACCGGGCACCAGTTGCGCTGGTGCTCAGGGGACGACGGTGGGAACTCTGCTGCGACGGACCTGGGGAGCTCTGGCCTAGGGCCTGTAGTGGAGCACCAAGGATTGCTTGCAAAGGGTTGCCCTAAACATCCACAGAAAGGGAAATAAGAGCGAAATAAAACACGGGCAGCGCGTAAATGGAGAGTAGAAGCCTGCTAGGGTGAACATTGAAACTAGGGGTCAGATTCACAGAACTAACTGAAGACAAAATCCTAAACTTACTACTTTTAGTATTCACAGAAGTTAGGATTTTGTCTTAAGTTTGTCTTAAGACAGACTTAAGACAGACTTAAGACAAAATCCTAACTTAAGTCTGTCTTAAGACAAACTTAAGACAAAATCCTAACTTCTGTGAATACCAAAAGTAGTAAGTTTAGGATTCTGTCTTAAGTTAGTTTTGTGAATTGGGCCCTACGAGACTGTAAAGGCGAGGGAGACGCCCCAGGCATGTGGTGAGAGGAACCCTGGCCAGATGGCTGAGAGGAGAAGCAGAGCCGCACTAATTGTACAAAGTACATAATGGACCACACGTCAGCTTTTAAGTCGCTTGGTGCAGCTATTTAAAGGAGACGCACATTATTTATACACAGGGGTGACACGCACGCGGTGACCAGCTCAGTGAACCGCCTGCCAGACTGCTCGATCTTCCCACAGTGGTAAATGCAATGCACCTACAATGGAAATGAAGTGCACAGGTAGACTTTGATGACACACGCGGGGCCCGCCTGAGAAACGTGGCAGAGCGGGGTGCATATACAGGTGTGCTGGTTTCCCTCGCTGACTGATTACTAGTGGCGCAGGATAGAGGTCCCAGATAGCGCACTGGCGAGCTGAAAATAGGCAGGGACAAGATACACAGCCCAACGCAGACATCCCGGGGCGCAGTCAACAGGGATAGCTGGTAGAAACATAACTAAAGCGCCTCGTGAGCTATTACTATAGCTGGGATATAACGACTCGTGAGGCGACCTGAGGTCAGATAACAGCCCATTGAGGCTGGTGACACGCCAAGCCAGTTGGACAAGGTCGACGAGAGATTGATAAGCACCCCGTGGGGGTACGGATCGCGTGAAGATACCTCTGGGTGTGCAATAGGACAGCTTGCAAAGATAGGGGGCTGCACGCCAAAATGGGGAAGCTGGACAAGCAACAACCGAGACTCACCTTCGTTAAGAAATCAAGTAAATCAACTGAAACTGAGGCTGCTGATCGTGAGCCGACAGAAGAAGACGCACAGGGCCAATTGCCGGAGGCGCATGTCTGGTCCACGTTCCAGGACTGAAAACAAGCCTACAGGGGATTGACTCCAAGATGGACACTCTGGCTGAACGCATGGACAGAATCACCCAAAGGATGGATAAGCAGGAGGGCAGGGTCAGTGTGCTGGAGACTAGAGTGACGGAGACGGAGGAAGGCCAAACCGACATAGAGAAGAAAGTGAGAGGCATGGACAAGGTATTGGCTCTAATTCAACAGAAGAATGAGGATTTGGAGGTGAGATCGAGACGGAACAACATACGGATAACGGGAATTGCGGAAACGACAGATATTCAAAATATGGTGCAGTACGTTGAAACTATGTTCAAAGAGTTGTTTGGGCCAAACCTGTCTCCCATGTTTCTTATAGAGAGAGCGCACAGATCTTTAGGGCCCAGACCGAAGCGTGGCGCACCGGCGAGGCCGATCTTGGCCCGCGTGCTTAATTACAGAGACCGTGACTCGATATTACGCCTCGCCAGGGAGAAAGGTGCCATTCAGTACCGTGGAAATGATGTTGCTCTTTATCCAGATTTTACTTTGCAGGTACAAGCAGCCTGTAAGGAATTTCTCCCTGCAAAGAACATTTTCCAATAAATAGGAACAAATATGCATTGATTTACCTGGCCAAATTGCGGGTACAGGGCCCCGGCAGGCCCACTTTTTTCACAGACGCCATGGTGGCGCTAAATTATGCAAAGCAGTTAGCAAAAGACCAGAAGCAACCAAAGTCTGCAGATTGAGGACAGACTTAGTGATAATGACTGATAAGCCGTAACCTGCGAAGCAAAGCGTGTTTCATGGTTGCTCATCGTGGGAGATGTGGGATGGCAGTCTGGTCAATGCCTGGTAAGATGAGAGCTCTGCTACTATTTTTGGGAGCCCAAACTATCCCAGGTCTCGAGGATGTTCCTAATAAATATTATGTTACGTTGTATTAAGGTGAACCTTGGATGTAAGTGCGTGGCATTTGCAGCTCAGCCACCCTGTCATGAGCACAGGGTAAGATGCCGGACACCCTGCGCACCCCATGGGATGATTCCCTCAGTTTGGACACTATGTTTAACATCATTTGTTGACAGGGGTAACGGGGGGGATTACACAACCTGTTTGGGGGGTTGGTGTGGGTGGAGAGGGGAGTGTTGTGGGTCTGAGAGACAGGGTGGGACTTGTGCGATTTGACTGGGGGGTTGGGGTGGGAGGGGGGCGGTATGGGGAGTTTGTTTGGTCCTGTTATCTGCCATGTCTTATATCTGCTTTCGTGAAAGTTGCTAGCCTGATGAATGTGCCTCATACAAGCCGCATTAATTGTCACATTACTCTTTCTAAGATGAAATGAGGAATTGTCTTCATACAGATACAGGTGGTACCAGTTATTGAAATGAAGCAGACTGTATATGAATATAGAGGTGAAACAAGGTACCTATGAGTGTCAGTACCTGCCTGTCATGGAATATTAGAGGTCTGAATGACCGCAGAAAAGTGCGATTAATACACTCCTACTTGATGCGCCGGGAGATAGAGATATGCTTATTGCAGGAAACCCATTTGACCCCTACAACTTCTAGCGTGCTAAGACACAATAGGTGGGGGGAGATTGTGGAGGCCACGTACTAGAATTACGCCAGAGGCATACCCATTCTGATACGTAGGGGGTTACAATGGAAAACACATACAACGATTTTGGATACGGACGGGAGGTATGTCATGCTACAGGGCACGCTATGCAACACTCCAGTGGTAATAGTGAACACGTATGGCCTAATGTCGATAGACTGTCCTTTTTTCAACAGGTATGACACAAGATACAGTCATTTGGGCCGATAGTGATATTGTGGGGGGAGACTTTAACGTGGTCATGTCACCCACTGCTGATAGACAGGGAGCTGCCAGGGAACATCATCCTAACGCTGCAGCGGTACTGAAGGATATTGTAGAGGAAGCCCAATTGGTGGACTCGTGGAGGGCCCTGCATCCGGCGGCCAGGGAGGGTACGTGTATAACGTCACACAGAAATGCCTGGTCCAGAATAGATTACTGGCTTTTGTCTAGGGACTTGCATTCCTGGGTAGAGGGAGCCACACACCTCCCACGTACATTCTCAGATCATGCACCCGCTCAAATCATAATACAAATTCCACCGCAATATGTACAGCCATTTAGTTGGAGGTTTCCATCGCGGGCGTTACTGGATCAGGTGTTTAGAGAGGAACTCCGTGAGAAATTAGTAAACTATTTTGAGATAAACGAAGGATCTGTGGACTCACCTGGGACACTTTGGGAGGCCTTTAAAGTTGTAGCCAGGGGACAATGTATGGCGCTGAAAACGGGAGTGCTTAGGGCCATAAGAAACACACTAGGCACATTAGAAAAGGAGTTTGCGGATCTTGAAAAAGATATTAGAGAACGCCCTTCCCCTTGCACCCAGGCTGCAATCCGCGCAAAGCTGACCGCGTTTCTGGAGGAAGCCGAAAGGGAAGTGGCGTACCTACACAAATATGCACAGGCCAGACGCTATGAAGAGGGGGACAGGGCAGGGAAAACGCTAGTTAATTTACTGCGCGCTCCACGTGGAGCGGATTATATAACTTAACTAGAGAGGGAGGATGGTACGGTGGTCAGGGCGCCGCAAGCGATACTTCGGACTATGACTGAGTTTTATGAGTCACTGTATACATCACACTATCGCATTAGCATGGTTTAATAACGGCGCTAGAGAGTACATGGATCTTCCCATCACGATAGAGGACGTGAAAAAGGTAATTGCCGGGATGCCAGCTGACAAAGCCCCTGGGGGTGCCTTCTATAAAGAATATGTAGACATAGTGGCTACCCGCTTACATCAGGTGTATCTAGAGGCGATGGAAACGGGAATGCTCCCACCCACTCATAGGGCCCGATTCAAAGAATGAACTTAAGACTCAATCCTAAACTTGCTACTATTTTGGTTTTCACAGAATGCACTTACTAATTTTGGCATTCAGAGAATAAATTTACTAATTTTGGTATTCACAGAAGTTAGGATTTTATATTAAGTCTGTCTTAAGTCTGACTTAAGACAAATTTAAGACAGACTTAAGTTAGGATTTAGTCTGTCTTAAGTCTGACTTAAGACAAAATTAAGACAAAATCCTAACTTCTGTGAATACCAAAGGTAGTAAGTGCATTCTGTGATTACCAAAATATTATTAAGTTTAAGATTGAGTCTTAAGTTTATTCTGTGAATTGGGCCCATAGAGAGGCCACGATTATTACTCTGTTGAAACCTGACAAAGACTCCACTAAACCGGAGTCATATTGGCCCCTATCGCTGATTAACCTAGATGCAAAAATATACGTGAAACTACTAGCAGACAGGTTACAACCCATGCTCCCGCAGATTGCGTTATCTGATCAGTCTGGGTTTGTACCAAGCAGATCTACATCCCACAATCTGAGAGTGCTTTTTGGACTATTACATTACTTAGCTCCACAGGTCCAGGCGGTGGCTGCACTCCTCGATGCCACAAATGCGTTTGATTCTCTTGAGTGGAAGTTTCTTTTTGCCCTGTTTACTAGAATGGGCTTTAGTCCTCTCTTTATAAAGCAAATACAAATTATATATACCAACCCAAAGGCAAGGGTAAAATTCAATAGGCACATATCGGACACGTTTGTTATAAAGAGCGGGACCAGACAGGACTGCCCTTTATCGCCGCTATTATTTACTGTCGCTACTGAGCCACTGGCAGCAAGACTAAGACAACACCACACGCAACGTAGTATTGGTTTCACTTCCAGACGTTTACTAATATCCATGTATGCGAACGATATGACAATCTACTTAACTAACCCCAAAGATAACTTTGACCTGGTAATGAGAGAGCTTATTAGATATGGAGGGCTGACGGGCATACAGATAAATTGGTCAAAATCGGTACTGATGTCACTGACGGATGCCACTGACAGATGTGAGACGGAGTTTCGCATCCAGTGGGCGGACGGGGAGGTAAAGTATCTGGGTATTGGATCAGCACATCCATACAGGAAATATGGTTGTCAAATTATGGTAGAATAATAGATTGGGTTGAAGGGAAGGTAAAGAGGTGGAAAACCTTGCCGCTTTCCCTCACGGGGCGTATAGCCTTCATTAAAATGGTCATCCTACCCAAGCTACTCTATCTTTTTGTTAATATTCCCATGCCCTTAACCACCCACTTTTTCAAACGTTTCGGGACTGGGATTCTTGAACTGATTTGGGCGGGAAGGCAACCAAGAGTATCCTGGAAACTATTGACTCTTCCCTTTGAACAGGGAAGATTAGAGGCCCCTGATTTCGAAATATATGCATACAGTGCACAGGCACAATACCTACACTACTAGCACCATCCAATCCCGTATCTTCCAACATGTGGCTATTGAAATGGATGTGGCTGTGCCCACTCCGCTCAATACAATGGTATACCACCCATATAGGCGTTCCCATTCAGACATAAACACTGTTGAAGCTACATGATGGGCATGGAGGAATATAGTAAAGCGGGCAGGCATTAAGGATCTCTATGCGCCATCTACGCCGCTGGGGGGTAACCCGCTATTGGGGCCACTAACGGACAAGGCTGTGGGTGAACGTGCTAAGAAGAGAGGTCTTATGGCCGCTAGTGATCTCTATTCAGATGATAAATTCCTGACCCTACAAAAATTATATGATCCGGATGTGCCCTCGGCGTCTGATATGCTATTATATTATCAGCTGCGAGCAGCATGTAGAGCAAGATATTCGGAACTTCCGGATGTTCCGGCTTTATTACCGGCGCTGGAAAATGTCTTGTCTAATAGCTCACTCCGCAAATTGTTTACGCGTATTTATAGCATTACGCAGGAGACATCACCCATACTGCTAAGTACATCTAGGGCAGATTGGGAAACAGAAGCTGCCATTACAATTACTGATAAGCAATGGTCATTCTGTTGTTCACATCTGGCAAACCTATCACCGAATTACAGATTAAGGCTTATACACTTCAACTATTTACATAGAACGTATCGTACACCTATGCAGTTATATCGCATGGGTCTCCAACCAGATGCGAAGTGTTGGAGATGCGGGGAACAGGAGGCAACGTACTTCCACTTATCTTAGCATTTCAATACCATAGCACACTATTGGTCAGATGTAATAAGACACATAGGATGCATTATAGATACAAATATGCAGGTTGACCCACTGGTGGCGCTTTTGGGTTTTGTTATGGAAGTGCCCAGAGACTTCCGTAAGTTAACTACTATCCTGCTATTATTGGCTAAACGACAGATAGCGATGCATTGGAAGAAGTTGAAGCCACCTTCTGTGGCAGGTTGGGTGCGTTTGGTAATTTATTGTAAGGATCAACTGTCGAATTATTGGGACCTCTTGCCAAGTGGATCTAAGCCTGCTGATATATAGGAACCGTTCGAGGGGTGGTTGAAACAGGGGGGCTTAGATTTCTGTGCAAATAGTCAAGATACACAATAAGAAGTGGATATATGGCAGTCTCCATACCAAATTAAGTAGTGGCTGATTAGCATATATGATCATTCCTCTTTATTGCACGTGTTGGAGTATTACATGTATGATGCTGATAGCACCTGAAATGGCAAAATTCAACTGGGCGAATTACACTGTAATGTAAGAATGCGTAGGGGGCGATATGGCAGGATGGAGTGGGGAGAATTATGTCTTAAAGTTTTAAAGGTTACATGGAGAAATACGCTGTTTTTGTTGAATATGACCCACACAAGTTATAAATATCAGCATTGATAGTTCTGATACGCCGCCGGACCCCCGGGTTGCCGGCTACAGGTCTGTGTCATCGAAATGTGACGTAAGTGTCTTGGATGCTGCCGGCCTCAGGGTTGTAGGCGCACAGTTGTGTTGCTTATAGAATACATAATAAAGGTTTAAAAAAATATATATATACATATATATATATATATATATATATATATATATATATATATATATATATATATATATATATATATATATATATATATATATATATATATATATTACCTACTGGCGGTCGCCAGTAGGTATATATAGTTAGGATTTTTTCTCTATGGGTTTTTTGAAAATTCTATGTCTAATAACTTTGGCGTTTGTGGACGGAATTGGCTGAAATTTTCAGGAAAATGGCACATTTTGTTTCTGAGCAGCCCTTGAAAATTTGGGGGGGGTTTGTCAAGGGGGGGCCGAGAAAAAAGGGGGTCCCAAAACATGTTTTTAACATTGAGTTTTCCATAGGGCGGTTGGCCTCACTTTTAGCCCGAACGGCTGAATGGATTTGCACGAAACTTGGCAAAATTGTAGGGACTGGTAGCCCGATGTGCCTTTTGTAGGTCTCAATATATGTGCTCCAGTGGATTTTGAGAAATTAACGTTTAAAAAAAGATATATATCTGTAACAGCGGACCAGGCAGCGCTCCGGTTCGCGTACTTTACGCGCAACGGAGCTTTGTGAAGCGAAGCTGATTGGTTCTCCGGCGTCTGTCAACATTCCAAAAAGTCCGTAGCGGCCGCCATCTTGTCTCTCGGTAGGATCGAGAGACAACAGGAGGTCAAAACAAAGGGGGAAATAACTATAAGGGGGCATAGTAGATCCTCGCTGACCCCCTAGGTTTGATGTGGAGGTTTTAAAAGGGCCACGCGGGGCAAAAAAAAATAATAATAATAATAATCGAACGGCTGAATGGATTTGCACGAAACTTGGCAAAATATTAGGGACTGGTAGCCCGATGTGCCTTTGCTAGGTCTCAATATATGTGCTCCAGTGGATTTTGAGAAATTAACGTTCAAAAAAAGATATATATCTGTAACAGCGCTCCGCTTCGCGTAACGGAGGTTTGCGAAGCTGATTGGTCATTCTGTCACTGGGCTATAGTTGGGCTACATCTGGCTGATATTTGGGCTACATTTGTTTTTTTGTGTGTCTGGCGGCCATCTTTGGGCTACATTGGGCTACATTGGGCTTCATTGGGCTACATTGGGCTACATTTGGGCTCCAACATATATATAGGCCAATGTAGCCCAATATATATTTTTCAAAGTTAATTTTCGTAAAAACCACTGGAGCATATATCTTGAGACATAGCAAAGGCACATCGGGCTACCAGTCCCTACAATTTTGCCAAGTTTCGTGGAAATCCATTCAGCCGTTCGAGCTAAAAGTGAGTCCAACCGCCCTATGGAAATGAAGGAAATGAATGGGTAATTTGTAATTAGCAAATAGCTAATCGCAAACTAGGAATGGTAAAGAATCGCTATTTATTCCTTAAAGTTCGCTATTTAGGAAATGCAAAAAACTTTGATGATACATATGGCGGTTCATCTCTAACAAGATAAGAAGCATAGGGATACATTTATGATGACTGGCGCATCACCAGGGATGTGTTAGTCATTCTGTGCCGCTGTTCCGTCACCTATGGTGTGCTGCATTTACAATGCGGCGCATCATGGGGCAAAAACAGCACAGATGCATGATGTATCTGTGCCGTAAAGGTGGCGCATTGCTGGAGTTGTATCGCAAGTGTGATGAAGCTCCAGCAAGGGTCGGGGGTGCCCCTGTCGCAGGGTTTCTGTTCTCACACAGAACTGTGGACAGAGGATTGGAACCTCGGCGAATTAGGGTGTCCCAAAACTCACGTTAGTAATCAAAAACTCCTTAGCAAGCTAGGTACAGTGTCACATTGGATATAACAAACTCTCAATGTTTAGACAATCCAGAATATGAACTTATAGTACCTCAGGATACGTGGAACTCATGAACAGTCGGTCGTTATATATTTCTTAGAAACCAGAACATGGAGTTAAGAAGAACACATGTGTATTTGAAATGTTTATTTACTAATGCCGTCTTCTCAGGCGTAGTATCTTAGATAATAGAAGTACACATATTATCAGTAGCAAAATTACCAGCATAGTTACTAGTACATAAAAAGCGAATGGTGACAGTATGTTAACATGCTGTAAATGAATAAGAGTTAGCAACACTTATAAGCAGCCGCGGGCCGTGGAGGGAGTTACGGTGGGGCAGGGAGGCGGGGAGGGGGAGGGGCAAGGTAGAGAGGGCTCCACCCTGCTTCTCCCCCTCCCTGCCTCCCTGCCTCACCGTAACTCCCTCCACGGCCCGCGGCTGCTTATATCTCACCCTCCCTAATACACATATTATATTATTTGCTAAGAAGGTCTCTTTGTGTTGGTTTAGGGCGTGCCCATACTTTAGTGTCTTAGATTTGAAGGAATCACATCAGCATACACCAGCTCTCTCTTCATGTGAACCGCATCAACTGTTGTGTATGTGTGTTCGGCAAAGCAATATAAAACCCGCCTCATGCCCAGAATTGGCAGAAGTTGCACTTATGTTATGAGTATGAAGTCGTGGAGATCAGACCTCATAACAATTCTGTATCGTGTTGTTCTTGAAACTTTAGCACTCGCTGTACAGATATAGTTTAACAAGCAAAGCAGATAGTAGAGCAATAACATATTATTCTCATGTAAACCACGATGAACTACTAGGTGGAAAGCTAAAGCAACAACTAAGTGTCGTGTGCAGAAGTTGCAAAAAAGGAAAAATGGCGTTTAAACCGGTAATTAGCCCATGCTAACTTAACACGGTGTAAAGATATCCAGGACCTAGATGACACCTCCCCATGATCCGGAAACGAACTGAATAAGATAATAGAAGTGCCATCTCATGAGAGCAGATTGCAAGTTTATATGTGGACGGTCCGCAAGGTAAAGCATTAAAAACTAGGAAAATTTAATGCTAAAGAAAAATAAAACAGCCAAGTACTTTATCGAGTCTTAAGCCATTAGGCAAGGTAAATAATAAAAACTTGACAAATAAGTCAATGAATTGTCAATGAAATGCTAGTACTCAGCATATCAAACATGAAAAAGGTCTATGACATAACTGTGTATGCAAAATAAGCTGCAACAGCCTCCAATAGGAAGTCACCGTCTTCATCCGAAAACAGTTCAGCCATCCAATTTAAAAGCGGAAAAGAACATACGTGCTCTCCCAGCACCGGATCCTCTATCACCATCAGAGGACAGCTCGGTGGGTTTTCAAGAAAGCTCTGTTCCAAGAAAGACTGTGCTGCCGCCAGTAAATTCCAGGGACCAAGTAGTCCATGCATCAATGCCACAGCCATAATCCTTTCGCCAGGACAAACCAACTCGTGAGTAATGATAGGAGTCATCAGCTGATTAAAGTCGACGTCAGGAGAAACCGGTCCGCAGAGACACAAATCAATGGCCCAATCGAAATCACAGGTCAGGCAGTGAAATACAGGCTGGACACAGGTGAAGTAGGAGAATCGAAAAGATAATCCATATGCCGTGCTGGATGTATGTCGTTACCACGCATACTTTGTCAACGCATGCCTTTACCACGCAACTTTTACAACGCAAGTCGTTACAACGACTTGCATTGGGGGGCGCTGGATAGTGAATAGTTTAATTTACTATTCCAACTCCAGTCCCCGTGGATAGTAGGGAAGGTTTTGGATAGTAAATTAAACTATTACCTATCCTAGAGCGCCCCCCAGCGCAAGTCGTTGTAATGATATGCGTTGTAAAAGTTGCGTGGTAAAGGTAGTGCGTGGTAAAAGTTGCGTTGTAAACGCTGTTTCCCGCCGTGCTTAATATCGCCAACGGCATTGTGCCATAATATTCTAGCATGCGATTGCGGAACAGTGTCAGCAGCTGCAGGGTGGGAGGTTGCATAGGAGGGACATCCATATTTAAAAATGTAAAAAAGCACAAGAGCGTCCGCTGGTAATGCAAGTAAAAATGCCAATCCACGAACCGGAGTGGAGAAAATAGAATGAAAGGAAGCAGGGATGACTCCAAAGATTTTCTCAAATGAAGTCACGAGACCACTGGTAACAACTTTAAAAAAGTGCGCCAGGGTCTTTGTGGAGGATGCGTTAAAGATAGTCGGAACCATCTTGCTGAAATTGAAAGGCAAATCTGAATTAAAAGTATTCCTTTTATCGTAACAGTAAGTGAACGGGTTATTTGCTGCAGAAATGTTCTATTTCCTCCCACACATGAACATAGGGAGTTTTCAATCTGGCCACAAATACCAACCTTGGGACAGATTTCAACGGCATGGCAAGAATAAGAGCTCTTTTGTCTCAGAGAGAGGTGGCCTTGAGTTCGGCCCGTGAAACTTTCGTGCTTCACATAGCGAACACCCGTACAGAGGTGCAGACCCTTTTCAATTAACTCAGAACAATCTTCATTATTGAGCATCAAATAACTACCATTTTCCAACAACTTGAACGTGGGGATGATAGCAGGAACTGGCGTGCCTTGCAACACGCAAGCCATATTTGGTCGGTGTTTGTTGCATGAACCGTGTAACTGTATGTGCCTACACATTAGTGAATGATCTGGCGTCTCAGTGCATTCCTCTCCATTCAGATAAACTTCTTGATCATCTTTGAAACATCTGTATGTGTATGGAAGCGACCAGACCTCATGAAGAAAAGCACTACCTAAAGGTTCATAACGACCTATTGGTATATATTTCATACAATTTGAAAACTTATATAAAGCAAAAGGCAGCGTTATTAAACCGTGGATAAGGCACGTTGCCAAAAAACCCGCAATCCTCTGCTGATGATGTCACTGAGCATGTCATGAATGATGTAATATGTGACATCATCAGCAGTGGATTACGGGTAATAGTATCTCTAGTTTACTCCCCTATAGCTGTCTTTCTTTTAACATAAGTGTCTGTTTCCTTCCCTTATACTTACTGTTTTTGGTTCGCTTCTAGTTCGCGTACCGGCGAGCGAACTGGGAAGCGAACTAAGAGAAATAGAGGTTGGCACAGTTCCAAATATTGTACCAATTTTTTAATAACGGGGAGGTAGTTCTGAAAAGAACTTTTTTTTTATTGTTTTTGTTGTTTTATATTTTTTTTATTATTTTTCGGAACATTTTTTTACTTTTTTTGAATTTTTCTGAAGTTTTATATTTTTTTGGGGTTTTCTTGGAGGGGGCAATGAAAACGATTCATTGTAAAGGGCTCAACAGGAGCAACAAAACAAAAAAAGAAGTATTTATTATTTTGGGCGTTTCGTACAAACTTGCATATGATAGTCAATAGCTCTGTTGATCAGAGTGATGCTTTTTTCTCCGTAGGAAATGAATCCATCGCAAAATACGCAGGTGTGTTTTACTTCACCAAATTTCATTTGTATATTTGGCACCATCTGCCTGCCCTCTGGTCCCGTTACTTCCGGTACAACAGATCTTCTGGCCATAATAGGGAGATTATCTAGGTCGTTCCGAAACTGTGCAGCACTGTAGTTGTTAGGATGCCACCTAGTCATATGGCGATGCATTGTGTATTTTCCGAAACTGTATTTTTTCTCGGTTCCTCTGGACAGTCTATCTTGACATATAAGGCAAGTTACGTATCTTGCATTTACTTTTTTCTGACCTTTGGGAATTTTTAAAAATTGCCAAATGAAGTTTTCTTTCCGGTGAGACGTCCTGGGCTGCTCAGGCAAAAACTGCCTCTCTTCGTGCTCGTCGTCCTGTTCCTCTTCTTCTTCTTCTTGTTGAATTATAACTTGAGCAGGTGGTCCACTCTTCCTTGGATGTGGTGGAGGTGGTGGGGAAGCACCAGCTGAAGCTACTAAAGAAGCCATTGCTCAGTGATCACAAAGGGTCTTTCTCTCACAATGATGAAAGTCAGAGTGAGGAAAGAAGGAGGGATTTTCATCATTTGGGAAAAACAAGAGTTCTCAACCAATCAAAAGTGTTCATTTTAGATTATATGACCTAGTCTTACATCATTAGGAAACCAAAAGTGAAATGAACCAATGAAAAGTGTTATTACCAAGTCACATGACTTGCTGTGTTTACGTTAAGCGCTTTGCAGGGCCTCCCGGTTTGCTTCCAGAAACCTGCGCTTTGCGACTCGCTTCGCGTACCAGTTCGCTAACGTAGCACGTCATATGACGTATCACGCGACAACGTGAAACGTCATGCGGACGGGAGGCGTCACGATGTTGTTTTCTAACGCGGCACTTGCGGTAAAGAAACGTTTACCGGCTCGCGGTCTATTTCGCGGCATCAAGGTCAGCTAACGGGAAGCTTCCCGATTCGCGAAGCGGGAACGAAGAAAAAAAAATATTAAAAAAAAAAATTATTCATAAACATATAAAATATATTTTTGGATTTAAAGAAGAATACATTTTACAGCTACAGATATTAGCTGTTAAAAAACCAATGAAATTCACAGAAAAAACCATAGGTTATAGACCATATATAGTTAGGAATTAGCATTTACAAAACCTTGAAAATTCACTGAAAAAACCACAGGTTATAGACCATATATAGTTAGGAATTAGCATTTAGAAAACCTTATTTTACTCACACAAAACCATTGAAATTCCATATATAGTTAGTTGCACTAACTATATATCGTGCACCCGCAATCCACTGCTGATGATGTCACATATTACATCATTCATGACATGGTCAGTGACATCACTGATGACATCACTGATGACATCTCAAATGACATCACTGATGACATCACTGATGACATCTCATTTGACATCAATGACCACATCACTGATGATATCATTCATGTGACAATACAATGCATCTCCTCACATTTTAATATAACCTCTGTTTCACCCAGTGTTAAAAAGAGAGTATAATTTTTGAAACCATTGACACACCAATACTAGTTACTACATACGCACTCACTGATTGCTACGTCTACACACACCTTCACTCATTCACCCATACAATCATTCATACATACAATCACTCATCTTTACAACACTATCATATGCACTCATACACCTATACAGACACTCACAGTCTGCCACTCATCCATGGAGTTACTCACACACCTAGTCAGTCCTGTAAAGAATCAATGACACTTCCATTTTCTTGTCTATACAGTTAAACATAGAGCACCTTACATTTTCAAACATATACTAACACATACTTACCTTCTTATACAATCATTGATACAAGTACAGATTGATCTGCACAGAGTCACACACCTCCCAGCTAGCCACACACACACTCAGTCTCCCATACAAATACTTGGGCAATCAATCAATAACCCATATAGTTACTCATATAGCTACTGATCAACACATGCAGCAGTTTACAGAACAACAGACATAATGATGCACAAATTAAGACAGTTTAGTCACTAACCCATGCAGTCAGTGAGACACATTTAATCACTCACTCATACAGTCAGTCATGCACCTACTAAATCCTTCGTCCAGACACTTACACATCCACTCATTCTTCAATATGTAAGACATATTTAAACTTTATAGAAACAAAAAATCACTGGATGTTGTTATCAGTGATGTCATCAGTGATGTCATTTGAGATGTCATCAGTGATGTCATCAGTGATGTCACTGACCATGTCATGAATGATGTAATATGTGACATCATCAGCAGTGGATTGCGGGTGCACGATATATAGTTAGTGCAACTAACTATATATGGAATTTCAATGGTTTTGTGTGAGTAAAATAAGGTTTTCTAAATGCTAATTCCTAACTATATATGGTCTATAACCTGTGTTTTTTTCAGTGAATTTTCAAGGTTTTGTAAATGCTAATTCCTAACTATATATGGTCTATAACCTATGGTTTTTTCTGTGAATATATATATATATATTACCTACTGGCGGTCGCCAGTAGGTAGTTATAGTTAGACCCTAGTTTCCATAGGAAATCCTCAACATTCTATTTGGATTAACTTTGGCCCTGGTGGATGAATCTTTGCGAATTTCTCAAAGAAGATGGCTCGGTCCGCTGCGCTCCTTCCCTGAAAGTTTGGGGGGGATTGGTGAAGTGGGGGCTGAGATAAAAGGGGGGTCCCAAAACGTGTTTTCTCCATGTTATTTTCCATAGGACGTTTAGACACGGCTACAGGTCGAACGGCTGAATGGATTTATAAGAAATTTGGCAAAACTGTAGAGTCCGGCTCGCAGATTACGCTTTTTTTGGAATGGTGTAAATCCGTTCAGTAGTTGATGAGAAAATTAAAGTTAAAGTCAATTATATATCTGTAAGCGCGGACGGGTGCGCGTACTCAAGCGGCTGCGCGCGAGCGGAAGTTTTTTTTGTTGCTGCGTGACGTCTGTTAACGTTCGATTCGAAGGAAATCAGGAAGTGTTGACCGCCATTTTGTCACTGCGAGTAAATATATTGTCATTTCAAAGAGTTGGAAAATGGAAAGGGGAGAAGGTCGAGATTATTTTGCTGCATAGGTTCTCTCAGGGTGTGCAGTAAGGCCCTTAAACGCGAAAATATATATATATATATTTTTTTTTTAAGTTGCGGGGTGCACTCACCCGGGCGCGCACACCTTTTTACAAGAGTGTGAAAATGGAGATAAATCAGAAGTTTGAGTGCTTTGATATAAGGTGGCTCTGAAAAGAGCCCTTGTGTTAATTGAGTTTTTTCTGCATTTATAAGTAAGTACCGATGCAGAGTCTGATGTTGCAGAGGAAGATTCTGTTTCCCTCATCCGTGAATTGAACACCATCTGTCCTATAGATATCTTGCATGTGGTAACGCAAGTTGTTGTGGTAAATAGAACCCATGCTATAATCTCTGAGGAAAGCAGAAACAGATTTATTAACATGTCTCCTTGCTTTCTCAATTTGTGCACAATGTTGATTGGACTAATTCCATTTCTGTCTTTGGCATATATTGGAATATACCAAGGCAGTTCTGGCTTCGTTATTACGAGCACTAGAAAACAAGACATTCTGGGCAATACCATCCTTGACGCAGCCTTTTATTCTACAAGATGGTGTCTTTCAAAAGCCAGGGGTATAGGAGTATGTAACAAGCGAGCCATTTAATTGTAAAAACTAAACGTGACAAACGGTTGCAGGATCAGTGAAGGTTGATTTTTTAATTGAAAGTATAACAGGATCAGTTACAATAAAATCGTCAATACGCATACCATGGGCGAGTATCATGGGTAACATTATTTCGAAGCTTTATTAATACAATAATCAATAATGAAAAATCGACATCAATAGGGTTGTCCGCATTCCTAGTCAGTACCCTTCCCCGCCCGCAATGTGCATAAAGACCGCATACATCCCCCATAACGTCAAGGCTAAGTAACTAAAACGTCATAAGGAGTTGCAATTCGCTCCCATACTGGCGCCATTTTGGTCGAGGTCAGGCAGGACCAGAGTATAGTTCAATGTGTCCAATAAGTAGCGGCAGGACCAGAATCCCTTTCGGCAGTTCTGGCTTCGTCATTACGAGCACTAGAAAACAAGACATTCTGGGCAATACCACTCTTGACGCAGCTACAAGATGGTGTCTTCCATTCAGAAAATATTGTTGGCAGCATTTTGAAAGGAAAGATAAACGGCCGTTCTCCTAGTGAGTCTCACATTGTTACATTTATGAAGAAAAAGCCTGAAGAATGTACAAACTGAAAACCAGTTCTTGTCTGCATAGCATCAGCAGCAACACTTGAGTCAGCTTTGTGTGAAGCCGCCATCTTGATCCAATCAATACCGTCCCCCTGCACACATTCAGGGACCAGGCCGCATTGCGAGGGCACCGCAGGACGTGTGTTCAGGTCAAACGGATTGTGGGACAAGGTCCAGAAGACAAGAGTCACCAAAAGGCTAAAAGTTCCGTCGGACCCCGGGAGCCGGCCGCTTATGTCGGGGGCGATCTCAGGCCACACCAGGGCAACAAGACTGAGATCAATTTGCTCATACTGATCCATAACGCCCCGGCCTCTCCATGTCGTAGGCCGCAAGAGTGGGCGAAACTCAGCTGGCCGAGCGAGACTTGGGGAGGGCGCAGGAGCCAAGCGCCCCATCCCAGTCCGCACTACCACACCGTCCCTCGGGGGCCTCCTTTAAGCTGTTCAGGGAGGCATCGCAGGCAGCGGTACTTTAGATCAGTGGCTCTCACCGGCAAGGCTCCCCTCCGTCAGCAGCGATCGTTGGCGTTGTGGTTGTGGCCGGAGGCTCCGCCTAGTCAACGCCCCGGCCTCTCCATGTCGTAGGTCGCAAGAGTGGGCGAAACTCAGCTGGCCGAGCGAGACTTGGGGAGGGCGCAGGAGCCAAGCGACCTTTGTCAGTCCGCGCCACCACACCACACCACCCCTCGTGGGCCTCCGTCTAGCGGCTCATGGGGGCACCGCAGGCAGCGGTCTTCAGATCAGTGGCTCTCACCGGCAAGGCTCCCCTCCGTCAGCAGCGATCGTTGGCGCTGTGGTTGCGGCCGGAGGTCCCGCCTAGTCAACGCCTCGGCCTCTCCATGTCGTAGGCCGCAAGAGTGATCGGAACTCAGCTGGCCAAGCGAGACTTGGGGACGGGGTAGGAGATAAGCGGCCCCTCCCAGTCCGCGCCACCACACCACCCTTCGGGGGCCTTCATTAAGCGGTTCTGTGAGGCACCGCAGGCAGCTGTTCTTCAGATCACAACAGAGTCTCATGCTCAATCGATTGAGCTGGCCGAATCAGGCAACATGAAGGTGGGGAGGGGGGCACCTCTTGCTCAACCACCACCTGAGGAGGTGTGGTTTAGTTCTAAACCAATGAAAAGTGTTACTTTTAGGTCACATGACCTAGCCTTACATCATTAGGAAACCAAAAGTGAAATGAACCAATGAAAAGTTTTATTAACAAGTCACATGACCTGTTATGCTTACGTTACGCGCTACGCGCCGCGCCCCGGATCGCTTCCGGGAAGCTGCGCTTCGCGCACCGGATGCGCTAACGCGGCACGTCATATGACGCATTACGCGACAACGCGATACTACAGTGTTTCTGGATGTTTCAGACTGAAGCTGGCGTCAGCATGAGAGCATCCCGTGGCTACGTCGTGGCCATTCTGCGAGCAATCATGGCAGAAGCTGCCCACCGGAAGTCTGCGGGAGTCGGGAGCCCCGGTGACTCTTGTAGTATCTTCAAGGCTGAGGGGACGCTTTTGGGAATGGGGCCCATGCCGTAGCAGTCAAGCGTCCGAGTTCCAGGGTTGTCCAGAGCCATCCTTGCAGGCCAGGCCCAAGTCTGTGGAGCCGACCGCCATTTCCTGAGCTCCGTGGCAGCCGCCTGTCGCTGTACCGGAAGAGTGGGTGCAATTCAGCCGGATGGCGGGTGAGACGCTGTAATAGCAAGAGCAGGCGTAATTCAGCTGGCCGAGCGAGGCACTGTGCCGCAGGAGCGGGCGCAACTCATCTTGTCGAGTGAAGCGCTGGGGTGCAGCTGAGAAACCTCCACTTGGGGAGGTGGGGGAGGCTCGTTCGCGCCGCCTCTCCCTTCCAGTGCACCCCACGCCGTCTCCTGGCGCAGGTATATGTGATGGTTGGACCAGGGCACCGCAGGACGTGTCTTTAGGGGTGTAGCTGAGAAACCTCCACCTGTGGAGGTGGGGGAGGCTCGTTCGCGCCGCCTCTCCCTTCCAGTGCACCCCACGCCGTCTCCTGGTGCAGGTATATGTGATGGTTGGACCAGGGCATCGCAGGACGTGTCTTTAGGTGAAACCCTGAACTATGGCACCCAACATCGAGGACTTATGACATTTATGGAAGGCAGTGACATCGAAGAATCTCAGGGACCAAGCATATGCAGAGTCTTTCCCGGGGTATTTGCACAACGGTCCTCCACCCCTAGGCCGCCAACTATGCTACCTTGACAGGAACAGTGTCATGCATTTGGATCGATGTTGCAGCAGGCTGCCATGTAAATAGTTAATTAATTAAACGTTTTACCCTGTTACTTTGTTGGTGTGTTGTATATATTTATAATGTTTGCATAGGGTTTCTCGTTATTTTGGCTGGGGTGGGCGGCGGAGGAATTTCACTGAAAAAAACATGCATTTGGATCGATGTTGCAGCAGGCTGCCATGTAAATAGTTATTTAATTAAACGTTTTACCCTGTTACTTTGTTGGTGTGTTGTATATTTTTATAATATTTGCATAGGGTTTCTCGTTATTTTGGGCGGAGTGGGCGGCGGAGCAAATTCACTGAAAAAACTATAGGTTATAGACCATATATAGTTAAATATCTCAAGTCCATCTCTGCACTCGATGGAGATACAGGTCGTCGATCAAAAAATGTGCTGGCCACCTCTAATGGTAATAGCGTGGCCAGGGCTTTTGTCAATCCCTCTGCAAATTGCACAGGGTTCTTTTGTTTGACATGCCGCACCATGGTATGTATGGAAAAGGAATATTTTTTTGTTGGATTTCCTCTTGAGAGAAACGAGTCACATATCGTGCAGGTTACTTTTGGTGCATTTACTTTCTTTTGATCTTCAGGATAAGTGAAAAATTGCCAGATGAAAGATTCTTTTTTTCTTCTTAAAGGTAGTCGATCATTTTGTTCAGATTCGGAAGATGAATGAGATACGGTAGCCATTTCACCAAAGTCTTTCGAAAAATGTAGGACGTTGTTCTCTCTTGAGAGTAGAAAAGATAGTGAGAGAAGTGGGTGGAGTGCTGCGTGTAAATTCCAGAATAGAAACTAGTAAGAACCAATTGGAAGTGTTGTTTTCATGTTGCAGCAGGCTGCCATGTAAATAGTTATTTAATAAAACGTTTTACCCTGTTACTTTGCTGGTGTGTTGTATTTATTTATAATATTTGTATAGGGTTTGTCGTTATTTTGGGCGGGGTGGGCGGCGGAGCCGAGCTATCTTGCAGCCATCATGGCGTTGAGCTCGGTTTCTCTCACTAGTTTCATATTTCTCATGAGGGGTTGTTCCTAATGTTTCTATTTTAGCGAGGTGAAAAAGAGATCCTATCAGTGGCCTACTAATTTTGCTCGATTCCTTTTGTTTTTTCTAACGATTTTTAAGTTAAAGTTTGCTAGTACGATACAGTGGTTAGTCCGCATTTTATATATGTCTTTTTTATTAGGGGTCTCCTCCGGTGGAGTCGGACGATCTACCTCTAATAACCGGTAAGTGTTCCTCTGAAGGAATGCGTCTTGAAAGTGGCTGACTGTAATGTATGATATTTCACTCAGTGACTTTCAGGCCCATGCTGTTTCAAAACTGTGCATGTGCTTGAAGCAGGCGTAGGTATTGACGTAGCATTGTGAATATAGTGCATTGGTGAGCCTTGCTGGAGCTGCATCACAGTTGCGATGCAACTCTAGCAATGTATTAGTTTTTTAGCACAGATGTGTTACGCATGTATGGTGTTTTTGTACCATGGTGCGCCACATTTCAAATGTGGCACACCATGGGTAACGGAGCACTACCATACTGTGGTGCACATTAACTGGTGCATATCTGGGTATGAAGTAGTTAACATGAATCTGCCCCATAGGTTACAAATCCGCGTTTAGTAGACTGTTTGGCCTTTGTAGTTTTATGTTTTTTCTGTTATTCTATGTAGGTATGTATTATTGCAAGATTTTTGTCACGAAAAAGAAGCCATGAGTATTGGGTTTGTGAAAGATTGCAAGATTTTTAAAATTAAAAAGGAAAAATCATGGCATTGTTTAATATAGTATTGTAAATACTTATCTTTAACAATGATGACAGAGTAAAAAAAGGTTAACCTGATGTTCGAAAGTTATTCACAGGCTTCTTTAGAGGAAGTATTCTATATGATTGTAGCGTGGGTGTTTCACTTTTTTATAGGTAATAGAATGCATTCTGCAAGCATGTAGTACTCCTCCTGCTACAGCATAAATATTCTTCAGTGCTTATTTTCATTTCGTAAGTGGTATTGAGACCGACACAGAACTTCAATGGATCGGAGGGGCTGTTCCTGTGCATCTGGAGGACTGCCAAGCCGTTGCAGCAGTGGGAGTGAGGCCTCTCACGACAGAGAACTTCAATGGATCGGAGGGGCTGTTCCTGTGCATCTGGAGGACTGCCAAGCCGTTGCAGCAGTGGGAGTGAGGCCTCTTACAGGGGCGTAGCGCAGCTCCTTTTGATGTTCACAATTGCAGATAACAGGGTAGAGATGTGAGAGAAGTGGGTGGAGTGCTTCGTGTAAATTGCAGAATAGAAACTACTAAGAACCAATTGGAAGTGTTGTTGTGAAGTCACATGACTTCACATGCGCGTCTCAGGACGTGTACGCGGTGATAGTATCTGGTCACGTACGCCATTTGGAAGTAGCGGTCTAATTCAGCGAAGTTTCAAAACGTGAAAAGGAGTAAATCCAAATATATCCGGATTTAATATATCTTCTGAGCTGGAATCAAGCATACAATTGTTAAAGTATAAAACCTTTTATATATTTTTTTTAAATATTAAGGTGTGTACATTCGGTCACACACGAAAGTTTAAAAAGACATTCGGCTCTATTTAATGAAAATTTTCATAATAATAAAAAAGAAGCCTAGGTTTACTATCTTTGACGTAGTATAAGTTCTTTGATGGGTCTATGAAGAAATTCAATAAGTTCAGATTGCAAAGTTTTCACGAAATATATAGGCGGGTGCGCGCAGTCGGTCGCACACGAAAGCCTGGAAATGCGCTATCCATTTTATTGAGAACTGTTGCCGAGAGTGCGCACACCGGGTCGTGCACGAAAGTTTAGAAAGGCTATTTTTATTTACAGGCAAATTTTAATGCGTTGAAAAAAAGGCAAGGTACAGACTTTCTAATTCTGTATCGCTTTACAAGGAGTCTCTATGCAACTTGAACAGTGAAGAAAACGGCTTGTTTCTGAAAAACATATTGCCAGAACTTTATTGACAAAAGTATAGGTTGTATACACGAGATATTTCTGAATTAGCATTTTAAAAACCTATGAAATTCACTGAAAAAACCATAGGTTTTACACACGTTATAGTTAGGAAGTAGTATTTACAAAACCTATGAAATTCACTGAAAAAACCATAGGTTTGACACCAGTTATAGTTAGCTGGAAATTTTACTGATATAAAACCAATGAAATTCCACGTTATAGTTAGTTGGACTCACTATAACTTGCGCGTGTAATGCACTGCTGATGACGTCACATATTACATCACTCATGACATCACTGATGACACCATCCTTGTGACTCAGTGACAGACCTCCTTTCACTGTAATCTAACCCTTGAAACGCATATTCAAAAATAGAAACTAAAATGTTCAAAAAAATGGAGATACCCATACCAGTTACAACAACCAATTCAATAATTCCACCATGTATATACACATGCACTAATTCACCAACAGTTCTGTATAGTCACTCATACATATATTCACTAATCATAAGTAGTGATACACCTACACATCCTGTTACACACCGACAGTCATCCAAAAGTTATTCACACACATACTCACACATGCAAATAAACGATTGAACATACATTTATTTGCATAAACAAATATACACACACTACCACTTTACTTCTAAGGAAACTTACACATACTTACTCTCTTAATAAATCACTTCTAGAAACACATACTAATTTAAACAGGAACTTTTACAATCCCTCACTCTCACATATAGTCACTTATATACATCAATATTCACATATACTACATTAAAACATATGTAGTTACTGATAAAGACACTAATAAGACAGTCATTCACTCACTAACACAGACATATGCACACGAATCCACCCATACAGTCCTTCACATATGCTGTCTTCAAAACACATACAAACAGAGACTCAGTCAATCTTGCATCTATGTACTAAGTAATACTCCCACCAAAGCATGCAAACACTCATACTGATACTAAGAAAAACATCTAATCACCTATATACATACACATGTACCTACTCATCAACCCATGCAGCCACTTATACACAAAGTGAAACACTAATACATGTATTTAAATATTTAAGCATTACTCACTAATATATGTATTCACTAAGATATTCAATAATATATACATATTTAACACATATTTATTTTTCAGAAAGATACACATTCACTGGATGGTGTCATCAGTGATGTCATGAGTGATGTAATATGTGACGTCATCAGCAGTGCATTACACGCGCAAGTTATAGTGAGTCCAACTAACTATAACGTGGAATTTCATTGGTTTTATATCAGTAAAATTTCCAGCTAACTATAACTGGTGTCAAACCTATGGTTTTTTCAGTGAATTTCATAGGTTTTGTAAATGCTACTTCCTAACTATAACGTGTGTAAAACCTATGTTTTTTTCAGTGAATATATATATATATATATATAGGCTTTGAGCTATTGCTGAAATTGTTTCATATATGATGCATTTTAAGCCATCAATCTAGTGGCTAGTTTCATGCAAGGCCTTACTGCACCCTTAGCATCTTCTTTTCCACATTTTGAAAATCAGCTGGAGCAGGTGTGCCAATAACCACTTGTGTAGATCTTCTGCTACGTTGAGTATTCTTCTACTCTTACCAGGTGTAGGAGGTGTGGAAATCACTAATGCTCTTAAGCTCGCAGTGTGGTAGGGTAGTAGTAGTTGTAGCATTACCAGCAAAACTACCAATACTATGGCTCGCTTCTTGTGTTTTTTCAGGCTAGTCACGTCTGACATCTCCACTTTCCCTGCTTGTATCCCCAGAGTGACTTTTCTAATCTCCAAGGGCCCGATTCACAGAATGAACTTAAGACTCAATCCTAAACTTACTACTATTTTGGTATTCACAGAATGCACATACTACTTTTGGCATTCACAGAATGAACTTACTACTTTTGGTATTCACAGAAGTTAGGATTTTGTCTGAAGTTTGTCTTAAGACAGACTTAAGACAAAATCCTAACTTCTGTGAATACCAAAAGTAGTAAGTTCATTCTGTGAATGCCAAAAGTAGTAAGTGCATTCTGTGAATACCAAAATAGTAGTAAGTTTAGGATTGAGTCTTAAATTCATTCTGTGAATCGGGCCCAAAATGTCTTAGTACGTCTGGGCAATAGTACATGGTGTTTTATGCTTCGTCAATAGCAGATCTGTATTATTTGCTCTTTTGAAATTGCAAAAGGAACTCTTTTGTACCTCAAGCTCTATATGGGTGCGTACACTTTTGCAGCACTTAATTTTGCTGCCTTATTTTGCACACTAGCAACCTCTTACAAATACTAAGGTTTTAAATGACTGAAAATGCATACTTTGGCATACAATGTTTTATTTTCACGACAAAGTGAAATTGTTTTAAGGATTTGCCATGGGAATCATAATTCAGAACTATGGGGCATATTACCGAGCAATAGCGATAATTATCGCTATTGCTTGGTTAGAGACAAAAATGTACCGCTGAGCTGTGGCCATTTTTATCGCAGATAAACATTGGGTAACATGGCTAAGAACTGCTCAGGGCAGGTGTTAGCTTTTGGAGATATTCGCGCTTAGCGCGAATATCTCCATAAATTGGTAATAGGAGATAGCGATGTTAGCGACTGTTTCCAGTCGCTAACATCTTGGCACGCCCACTTTGCATGTCATTAGTGATAAATATCACTGACAAGCAAAGTGGAGCCCAAGATGGTCGCTATCTCCTACTAGCTGTCGCTAACTGGTGTTAGCGACAGCTAGGTAATAGGGAGATAAGTTTATCTCCGCTTTCTTGGCTTTTAAAGCCAAAAAAGCGGAGATAAACCCCCTTGATAATATGCCCCTATGAGTTTTTCAATACAAGGAAATGCATATTAAAGTGAGACTATCTTACCAAACCAAGGGGCATATTATCAAGGGGGTTTATCTCTGCTTTTTTTACTTTAAAAGCCATGAAAGCGGAGATATAATTATCTCCCTATTACCTAGCTGTCACTAACACCAGTTAGCGACAGCTAGTAGGAGATAGCGACCATCTTGGGCCCCGCTTTGCATGTCAGTGATATTTATCACTAATGACATGCAAAGTGGGCGTGCCAAGATGTTAGCGACTGGAAACAGTCGCTAACATCGCTATCTCCTATTACCAACTTTTTGAGATATTCGCGCTAAACGCGAATATCTCCAAAAGATAACACCTGCCCTGAGAAGTTCTTAGCCATGTTATCCAATGGGAGGTGGATAACATGGCTAAGAGCATTAGCTCAGTAATGCCTGAATATCGCTGACTTTTCAGCGATATTCAAGCATTGCGGCTGATTTTTATCGCATTTGCGATAAACCTTGGTAATACCAAGGTTTATCTGCGATAAAAATCGCCGCAGGTCGGCGATACATTTTTGTCTCTAACCAAGCAATAGCGATATTTATCGCTATTGCTTGGTAATATGCCCCCAAATCCTTAATACTGCATAGCCTTGGTGCTGTGTGTTATGTTTAGCAATTGTGGGGCATATTACTAACAATTAGCGATAATTATCGCTACGTTGGTTTAGCGGCGATATTTTTATCGCTGAGCTGCGGCGATTTTTATCGCTTAGGAACCTTGCTATTATTAAGGTTTATCTCCTAAGCGATAAAAATCGGCCGAAATGCATGAATATCGCTGAAAAGTCAGCGATATTCATGCATTACCGAGCTAATGCTCTTAGCCATGTTATCCACCTACCATTGGATAACATGGCTAAGAACTGCTCAGGGGCAGGTGTTAGCTTTTGGAGATATTCGCGCTTAGCGCGAATATCTCCAAAAGTTGGTAATAGGAGATAGCGATGTTAGCAACTGTTTCCAGTCGCTAACATCTTGGCACGCCCACTTTACATGTCATTAGTGATAAATATCACTGACATGCAAAGCGGGGCCCAAGATGGTCGCTATCTCCTACTAGCTGTCGCTGACAGATAGGTAATAGGGAGATAATTTTATCTCCGCCTTCTTGGCTTTTAAAGCCAAAAAGGCGGAGATAAACCCCCTTGATAATATGCACCTGTGTCCCCCTGAGGACACAGTAGTCGGTTGCATGCCTATGTGTCCCTGTGAAGACACTGTAGGGCTGTTTGCCTCACCAGCTGTCCGTTGACATCTGACAGTTGACAGGTGGTGATCCTGAAGCAGCTGCTGGATTTGCGCTCCGCGTTCGGAGCTGTGTTGGTGAAATAAAGAACTTACCTTCTTACAACTCGCCGCCTACTGAAGTTCTTTACAAAGTAGCGACGATCACCAACACCGGCACCCACAGACAGCAGTACAACACTACAACAAAGTTACAGGCAAGATATCGCCTTATAAACAAGAATACTGAAGAAGAAAATATAAATACAGAATCTAAACAGAATTTTATGAAAAACCTTCAAGCCAAGGATCACAAGGAATAATATGCAAAAGGTTTGTGGAATCTAAAAAATTTAATTCATGTGGGTGTATAGCTGTTAGCTTACAGATTTACATGTGTGAGGAGTTCAATCGACTCTAGTGTACAGCGTTCACTTAAAAGGACTGTATTGCACCGTAATACCAAATAATATCCTGCGTACAGCATTAACTACCCGGCTAAAATAAATCTGCAACAAACGCTACATGGTAGAATCTCCACAGAAGGAAAGTGACAGTTCAACTGCATTTCCAACTGTCAGCTGAGTGCAAACAGATGGTAACAACAGCATGACGCACTACGTTGCAACTCGGAGGCCTTTTTAGAAGAAATACGGTCAGCAGTCAAGCTCTTGAGTGACTCTTCATGCAATATCGCGTGCCGCCATCAGCACTTCGTGCGTACGCGCATATCAGCTGAACAAACAAACAAAGGTTAAAACGGTGATATCTATAAATAGGATGCAAGCGCAGAAACACAGGTACGGCGCACATAATACTGAAGCGTAAGAACAAGTTTAAATGGGAAATTAAACTGTAAGACTTGTTCCAAGTACAAAGCAGTTCACAAACGAAAAAAAAAACTTGCACAATGCATATTTGTACTGATACCTTTCACCAGACGCAAAACAGACTAAAAATTGCTCAATAAAAAAAAAACATAGAAGGCTATTGTTTAAAGATAAATAATAGAAGTACAAATATATAAAACACATTTTTAACTGTGCCACACAAGAACATTCTCCTTAAAGCAAATATGGCATCAGGTTACCTCTGGAATCTCTCTCCCCACAGTCATTCCTACCAGGAGGGGGTGAACCAGTACTCAAATGGGAGGAAAGGAGGGAGTATTTTAACAATTACATTTCACAATTTTATGATGACAATGAAATTACCCTTAAAAAAAATACAAACTCTTATTGCCTTGGAGCTGGTGGGATAAAAGTTTACAACAGAAAAAATAAAAAGGCAAGAGGGGAAAGTTAGGATATGTTTACGAAAATGCTATAGATGACCTAAATAAATACTATAAGCCAAATGTGTGTGTAGGTGTGGGCAGAAACAAATTCTTCCACAGGAAGCAGGGAAAAGACGAGTCTATCAATGACTATGTGTCCGCACTCAAAAAATTGGCATTAAACTGGCTTTTTGGCACCTTGCATGACGAATTCATCAAAGATCAAATAGTAATGCAGGGGTCAAACGCTAACATCCAGGACAGTTTATGGGCAAAAGGGGAGACTTCAACTTCCACTTGGACAACCCCAGTGGCTAGAACACCACCCTCCTGGAGATCCTCACAACATCAGACTCAAGCAGATAGTCACCGCACCATCCCACATATCCAGGCACATGCTCGACCCCGTCTTCACTGCCAGCAGGAACATTCAACTACAGCCACCTCACCAAACTGCCTGCGTCAGGTGTGATGTATGCAGGGTGGGCATTCCTACCCAGCAAAGCCTTGTTGGAGTGGCGCAGTGAAATCCATCAGATTTCACTGCGACAATTCTAGGACGCCACTGAGTCAGAACCTTACCCTTACTCAATGGCAGGCGTAAGGGTGCCGCAGTGCCATACGGATAGGCTGGTGTCATGCATAATTGGAGTTGCGTCATGCTTATGACACAACTGCAGCAATGCGTGATTTTAGCGCTAACAGATACGTCAGGATTCCAGACGCATATGTAATTAATTGCAACATGGAGCGCCGTGCAGTGAATACGGCGCATCCATGTTGTCGCAAGAAAAGCACATTGAAAAGTGTTGCAACGCTGTTTTGTCGCACGATGCAACGCTTTTCATGAATGAGGCCCAGGAATACATCCTATCTTATTGATAGTGCACTTTCCTGCCCTTTTGTTTTGTTGCAGGGCTGCGCAGCAACATTCCTTGCAGCGCTATCCAGCACCAAAACCTCTGAAATGAGGCCCCAAGTGTTTGCACCAATTTTAAGACCAGCTATTTTCTGGCCTTAAAAAACTGCCTCTAACTGGGCTTAGCTGCAGTTTTGGAGGGTTAGCGCCGGACTGAAATTTCATATCGCGAAGTGGGTTTAGCTGCAGTTTTTGCACGAGACCACCTACCTCGCATCTCATTTTTGTTAAGTCCCACTAAAAGAAGTGGCGATCTTGAAAATTAACGTTTACGCTGGAAGAGTGCCTCCAACTGCAATTAACGGCGCTTTGTAAATAAGGCGATAAAAAAAACCAGCTGTAACGTCCAAAAATTAACGCTACAGTGGCGTTAAGGTCTTGTGAATATGTCCCTATGCCCCTTAAGTGATTTTGCTGATTTTTGTACAGAATGGTAAATCAAAATACAGGATGAAATCTGACCGGTAGCAGTTTAGCGCAAATAACTCAACACTCACTCCACTTCGAAATGTCATTCATTCAGGAGGAAAGTACAGACCAGGCAGATCTCGCGATACTGGTTGGATATGGATAACATCCTTACAATATACTAGGGTGCAATACCACGGGTCGTCGCTAGGGGTCCCTAATCAAGACTGCCAGGCTCCTCGATAAATAGACACCCGGGGTGCAGTACCAAGGGTCATCACTAGGGGTCCCTCATCACATCAGCCAGGCTCCACACTGTAACATACATTGGCTGGGGTTGCAGGGTCGAGGCTACTACAGGTCCTGGTCCAGTCAGACTCCACGCTGTATGTGGACAGCGTATGACTGCAGCAAGATAAAGATTAGTAAAATGGGCCTGCCTGTTTTATTTATTGTTTTGTCTCAAGCGACGTTCTTCAGACAGGGCTTATCAGCAATCAGGGTGAAAGGATCTGAACCAACATCCGCCTGCCCATAATGCATTGCAAATACATACCCGAACCAAACCCAAACCAAAATGCATTTCTTGTTAATTAGGGTTTATTCTAGTGGTTGTATGCACGATATATACTTGCTTTTTCCTCAACTTTCAATGTCAACACCGGACAGTCTGCCGCCCTAACATTCTAAGATTTTGTTGTACTTATAGAACAGTAGAGCACGCACCTATGCTGTTAACTTACTTACTTGTTGTTACTTTGAATTTAGTCGCACTTCGTGTGGTGGCTGAAAACAAAGATATACAAATTTTTGGAAGATCTTTACTCTTATTAAAGATCTAAGATTGTGTTACTAAAGAAAGTACATTACTTGTCAATCTCGTTTTAAACCATGAAGGGTAACAGGCAAACAGAGGGCGGGAAATGCTTTGAGCAAGTTCCTTCCGTTCTCCGGTTCCTCTATTCATTGGTTTAGACCCTAAATGCAGCCTTCAGATTGGTATTCGGCTTGTTAGTCCTGACTCCTGACAGCGTGACGTCATTTGTATCCTTCCACAGCTATGGGCCCCCTTTTCTCGAGTGTTGCACATATCTAATTTCTTCCTGTGCCTGCCTTCTCCCCATTGCCCCCTCCCACAGCCTGTGCGTTCTCTGTCTCTGCTTGTCTGTTATGGGGGTTTCTCTGAATTTTAGGTATCCCTGCATTTTTTCTTCACCTGCTAAGAGTGTACCCAATTTGGCATTCACTCTTGTGAATGATGCACTGAAATGAAGACTCTTTGACACCTTGTCATAAGTCGCTGTTGCCTCCCCCCTCCGTGGCCGCTCCAGCAGGTAGCTGGCATCGGTGCTTCCTTTTATAAAGACGCGGGGGTATATTACCAAGCCCATTATCGCCGCGTTATCTGCACTTTCCTGCCGATAACGCGGCGATATTTGCATCGCCCTATTATCAAGGCAGCGTTAAGTCAATTAACGTGGCTTAAAGACAAGTTAATTGACTTAACGCTGCCTTGGTAATAGGGCCCCTTTCACGATAAACTCATCGCAGTGGGTGTTGCGGTGGGCTTTCCACCGCGACACCCATTCACTTCGACGCTGTCACCTATTATCAAGAGAGGCGATAATAGGTGGCAGCGCCGAATTTAAGGACATATAAGACCTGTTCTTAAGGTGGCGAAACGAAGAGAAATGCTTAATTTCTCCTTGTTTTTGCTTTTTCCATGTGTGCTGCCTTGTGCAGCACACATGGAAAAAGCAAAATGCCAAGGTTTCTTTATCTACAGGAAAGTGTCCCTTCCTGTACATAAACAAACCTCTTTTTAAAAATGCCAATTTGTAACTTACATGTGTGCTGCATGAACCAGCACACACGTAAGTGACAATATGGAATTTAAGGTTTGTTTATGTGCAGGAAGGAACTCCTTCCTGAACATAAACAAACCTCCCTGCTAGCAGACACCCTTGCACTCTGGTGCAAGGGTGTCTGCACTTGCGATAAGTTGTCAAAACTACCGCCATCGCAGGGGGAAACACCAGGCTGCACCATATCCTTGGTAATATGGTGCAGCCTAGCGTTTCCGAAGTGGCGAAGAGAGGCGTTAAGCCAAGATCGTTAAAATCGTTTCGTTGAAATATTTATATGTTTCAGTGGCAGAGATTAGCGTTTTTAGATTTCCAAGTGCCACTTTGACAGGGGTGAGCGCACAGAAGAAGAAGCCGCCAGTACAGCCTCAGCTGAGACTCACATACAGAGGAGTTAGTGTATTTATCGCCCTTCTCACTTCCGGTCCCAAAACCCGACGGAGGCTGTAATGCTCGCTTCAAGATCCGCAGGGGAGCCGAAGGCTAGTAAGACTGGGTGGGTCTTACAGTGTGAAATCACAAAAGCTAATGGCAGAGATCAAATGTGTTTAAAATAATATGTCTGG
The DNA here is from genome assembly GCF_964261635.1 of Lissotriton helveticus. Classification (NCBI taxonomy): domain Eukaryota; kingdom Metazoa; phylum Chordata; class Amphibia; order Caudata; family Salamandridae; genus Lissotriton; species Lissotriton helveticus. The sequence goes on along the minus strand of NC_136057.1, from coordinate 185,836,033 downwards.
GTTTACATCCATAAATCTACTGCTTCTAGTGGTCGGCATCTGAGACCCTTGGAAAAGGATGAAAACAAAGAACAATGAAATGGCGCGTGTTCATGCTCTTTTACACACTGGCCCCCACATCACGCTGCGTGCCGTGGCTCTCATTTACCTCGGATTTCCAAAATACAATTCAGAGCAGTGGAAACAACTGCGACAAGTGTGCTGATGCCTTCGCATAAAGAGCCCTTCCTCACTAGAAATAATCATCCCCTCCAAGGCCTCTCAGCTCCAGTAACCCTATCCCCGAGCTGTCCTGTAGCTCCTCTCTATGCCTGTCCCTGAGGCTCATGGTCCCATCCCTTCCAAGGCCTCTCAGTTCCAGTAACCCCCTTCCTGAGCTGTCATGTAGCTCTGCAGTAATGATGCCTCAAGGCTTGTAGCGATAATTGTAAGTCAACGAAAGAACAGCCCTGTTCTCTAACATGAAGATACCTATGGGCGCATGGTAATTCTGATAGAATTAATTAGTCAGAATAAAGTATTAAAATCAACTGTTTTATAATAAGTGAGCCGGAAAATCGTTATGGTAGACGAATCGAAGCCGTATAATAAAGCTCAGATTCGTCTACTATAACTATTTCAAGCCTTGAGGAAGTCGTCTATCGACTAAACATGTGTCGGCTGTTTGCTTGTCATACTGACGTGTCAACACTCTTGAGACGCGTCAAAACCTTTGAGACCAAGATTACTGTATGCTCAATGTCATTTTTCATTGTTTTTCTCTGATATCAAATACATTACTGACTGAGGATAGTCAGATAAGACTTTTTTTGTGCTCTGTTAAAAATTATACTTGGTCAATGTCTATGGAGGTTTCCTATATGTACTGAGTGGCACTGTGGATGGCACAGTGTTTGACATTGAGCACGCTAGGGGATATTTCGCGCTGTACAATTGCAAACTACGGGCCCGATTCACAGAACTAACTTAAGACAAAATCCTAAACGTACTACTTTTGGTAATCACAGAAGTTAGGATTTTTTCTTAAATTTGTCTTAAGACAGACTTAAGACAAAATCCTAACTTAAGTCTATCTTAAGTCTGTCTTAAGACAAACTTAAGACAACATCCTAACTTCTGTTAATACCAAAAGTAGTACGTTTAGGATTTTGTTTTAAGTTAGTTCTGTGAATCGGGCCCTAACAGAGGTGCTGGCTTTTCTCTAAAACCACTGCCATCATTTCTCATACATGAGAATATATTTAGTAGCAAACTATCCAGGGAGTACACATGACTCATTTTTGCCATTCAGCCCTTTTGAACCAGCTGGTAAGAGGCAAGTGCGGCCAGCACTGGTAATAGTGTTGAGGCGGGGAGGGGGGGGGGGGGTGGTTGGGAGAAGAGAATAGACGACGGGTTAGGGAAAGTAAAATAAAAAATGTAAAGAAACACTTACCGAGTTGGCGATGCAGGGAGTGCAAGTTAAGGGTTTTTTATTTTTTTATTTTACTTTTCATATCCCGTCATCTGCCCACTATACCCTGCCCCAGCACCCTACTGCAGTTACCTGTGGCAGTCGCGCCTGTTAAGAGGAGAATTTGGTGATGGTTGTCTTCTTGATAAATTTTAGGCAGAATTTCACCTTACAAATCATATACATTGTCCCATAACCCTACTGAGCCTTTTTTTAAATATCTAGATAACAGATACATCAACGCACATAAATGTCTTAGTTCAGAAATAGAGAGCAAGTTTGAATTTTTTAAGGGAAGCTTTTCATGCAAGTGCAGAAGCATTGGATTACACACCAGAAACAAGCTGAAATATTATTGCTACCTGTGATATACTGCACAACAGAGCCATGCGAAAGGGCTTACCCCTTGGTCCCAAGTATGGCAGTTATGATGACGATGGAAATTTACTCCCCTACACAACAAAACCTGGCCAAGAAACAACTATGATTGCAGAGGGCAGTGCAAGCCAAACTGGCATAACAAATAACTATTTTTAAGGGAAGTGTTGATTAAACATTGTCAAAATAAATAGGCAGAGTATTTTACTTTTATTTACTAACACACATTTTATTGATTCACAAATGAAGAACTGGAAGAAAAGACCCTAGTAATGATCAGTTATTTGTTATGATATTTTTACTTTGCAAACATAACCACAACTAAATGAAAAAAGCATGTCATAACTTCAAACTAAAATTACTTTTTCTTTACTTTGCTATTGGTCTGATATGTTTGTTTGAAACCCACAGCACAAATCATGCCCCTTCTTGGCCTTGCATTGGTGCCCCGGGCACTGATGTGCTGCACATACTAGACACCTCCTCACTTTCGGCTGATTGTATTGATCTTTCCATAGTGGCCTTAGCTGTATATATTTACTCCAGGGACATTTTTTATTTGGGTAGGACTACTTGTTAAATCACCATGTTGTTTTATGACCTCATCCTGCAAGTTGGCTAAATGTCAGCACAGAATATGTGGTGAATTTGCAAGGAGATCTTCAGATCTACATAAAGCTTGCTGTTTCTGTTTAGAATACTGCTGCTGTTGTCTGAACAACCCCCTCATTTAGAAAATGAGAGACCGTGCTTATGGCCTGTGAACATTTATATATGCTTCGAGCTATGGGGGGCATGGCTTGGCCGTGAAGCGGCCGTGAAGCGGAATGGCTGCTTGGTACAGCAGCTCTGACGGCTGGGCTAATTAATCCGAAATTATCCGTTTTTAACACGCCGTGCATCGGGCGTAACTGACAGGATTGATAGCTGGGAAGATCCTGTGCGGTTTGATATTTAATTGCAAGCTGTACGACTGGTGGAAAGCTGCGGGAGCTGTGGACGTCCTGCACGCGTAGAGAGGCCTGTGGGGCAAGGGAAATCCGGGAGCTTGCGTGAAAGGCCGACTGGGAACCAGTAGCGCTGGTGCTCAGGGGACGACGGTGGGAACACTGCTGCGACGGACCTGGGGAGCTCTGGCCTAGGGCTTGTAGTGGAGCACCAAGGATTGCTTGCAAAGGGTTGCCCTAAACATCAACAGAAAGGGAAATAAGAGCGCTATAAAACACGGGCAGCGCGTAAATGGAGAGTAGAAGCCTGCTAGGGTGAACATTGAAGCTATGAGACTGTAAAGGCGAGGGAGACGTCCCAGGCATATGGTGAGAGGAACCCTGGCCAGATGGCTGAGAGGAGAAGCAAAGCCGCACTAATTTTACAAAGTACATAATGGACCACACGTCAGCTTTTAAGTGCACGGGCAGCGCCTAAATGGAGAGTAGAAGCCTGCTAGGGTGAACATTGAAACTACGAGACTGTAAAGGTGAGGGAGACGCCCCGGGCATATGGTGAGAGGAACCCTGGCCAGATGGCTGAGAGGAGAAGCAGAGCCGCACTAATTGTACAAAGTACATACTGGACTACACGTCAGCTTTTAAGTCGCTTGGTGCAGCTATTTAAAGGAGACGCACATTATTTATACACAGGGGTGACACGCACGCGGTGACCGGCTCAGTGAACCGCCTGCCAGACTGCTCGATCCTCCCACAGTGGTAAATGCAATGCACCTACGATGGAAATGAAGTGCACAGGTAGATTTTAATGACACAGGCGGGGCCCGCCTGAGAAACGTGGCAGAGCGGGGTGCATATACAGGTGCGCTGGTTTCCCTCGCTGACTGATTAATAGTGGTGCACGATCGAGGTCCCAGATAGCGCACTGGCGAGCTGAAAATGGGCAGGGACAAGATACACATCCCAACGCAGACGTCCCGGGGCGCAGTCAACGGGGATAGCTGGTAGAAACATAACTAAAGCGCCTCGTGAGACAGTACTATAGCTGGGATATAAGGACTCGTGAGGCAACCTGAGGTCAGCTAACAGCCCATTGAGGCTGGTCACGCGCCAAGCCAGTTGGACAAGGTCGACCAGAGATTGATAAGCACCCCATTGGGATACGGATCGCTCGAAGATGCCTTTGGGTGTGCGATAGGGCGACCTCTGTCGTGGGGAGTGCTATGGTTCAGAGGACAGCTTGCAAAGATAGGGGGCTGCACGCCAAAATGGGGAAGCCGGACAAGCGACAACCGAGACTTACCTTCGTCAAGAAATCAAGTAAATCAACTGAAACTGAGGCTGCTGATCGTGAGCCGACAGAAGAAGGCGCACAGGGCCAATTGCCGGTGGCGGATGTCCGGTCCACATTCCAGGAACTGAAACGAGCCTACAGGGGATTGACTCCAAGATGTACACCCTGGCTGAACGCATGGACAGAATCACCCAAAGGATGGATAAGCAGGAGGGCAGGGTCAGTGTGCTTGAGACTAGAGTGACGGAGACGGAGGAAGGCCAAACCGACATGGAGAAGAAAGTGAGAGGCATGGACAAGGTATTGGCTCTAATTCAACAGAAGAATGAGGATTTGGAGGTGAGATCGAAACGGAACAACATACGGATAACGGGAATTGCGGAAACAACAGATATTCAATACATGGAGCAGTACGTTGAAACTATGTTCAAAGAGTTGTTTGGGCCAAACCTGTCTCCCATGTTTCTTATAGAGAGAGCGCACAGATCTTTAGGGCCCAGACCGAAGCCTGGCGCACCGGCGAGACCGATCTTGGCCCGCGTGCTTAATTACAGAGACCGTGACTCGATATTACGCCTCGCCAGGGAGAAAGGTGCCATTCAGTACCGTGGAAATGATGTTGCTCTTTATCCAGATTTTACTTTGCAGGTACAAACAGCCTGTAGGGAATTTCTCCCTGCAAAGCAAATTTTCCAATAAATAGGAACAAAATATGCATTGATTTACCCGTCCAAATTGCGGGTACAGGGCCTCGGCAGGCCCACTTTTTTCACAGACGCCAAGGTGGCGCTAAATTATGCAAAGCAGTTAGCAAAAGACCAGAAGGAACAAAAGTCTGCAGATTGAGGACAGACTTAGTGATAATGACTGATAAGCCGTAACCTGCGAAGCAAAGCGCGTTTCATGGTTGCTCATCGTGGGAGATGTGGGATGGCAGTCCGGTCAATGTCTGGTAAGATGAGAGCTCTGCTACTATTTTTGGGAGCCCAAACTATCCCAGAACTCGAGGATGCTCCTAATAAATATTGTGTTACGTTGTATTAAGGTGAACCCTCGATGTAAGTGCGTGGCATTTTCAGCTCAGCCACCCTGTCATGAGCACAGGGTAAGATGCCGGACACCCTGCGCACCTCATGGGATGATTCCCTCAGTTTGGGCACTATGTTTAACATGTTTGTTGACAGGGGTAACGGGGGGGATTACACAACCTGTTTGGGGGGTTGGTGTGATAGAGCGCGCAGGCCACCCGACCAACAATTTTACCATATACGTATAGGGCCCATAAACTTTAATTCACCATATTTATTAATCAGGCGACCTTACACTCTACTACCAGTAACCCTTGTTCTTTCCTATTTATTCCTACTGTACCCGACTTACCAATCCACCGTTACGGGTACCTATGACCACAATGGATCAGGGAGCTAGCTGTAAAAGAAAGGCAGACAACAAAATAGCAACTATTGTACTTTCTTTTCACTTACGTAAATGACCACAAACTCAGGAAGTTTTAAAACCTTTATCTAAAGTTCAGATTCGGAAAGCATAAGATTTACAACAAGTAAGCAATCAATAACCAAGATAATAAAGAGCACATATCCATAAAGGAAATAAATCAGACTAACCATTTAAAGACTACGGGAAGGTAAGAACAGGGAATATGCTAGTAAGCAGTTTCAGATTTAGACTTGATAAGAGAGTGTCTAAAGGACGGGGAAAATAGGGAACATACTATAGAGTCACAGATTTGAATACCCCTGTAAAAGGTGGGTACGAGGAAGTATTTTAATCTAATTATGAGAATTTCTGAAAAGGGAAAAAACGGAACACACTATAATTTCTAGAACCAATATGTCATGCAGCTTAAAGGAGGGTAAAGAAAGGGAACATCTATATTTCATAAGCTATATGCAGAGACGTGCTCAAAAGATAAGGGAAAATTTGGAACATGCTAGAATAACAACTATGACATATGATCTTTTCATTTGTAGGTTGCGGAAAGCATGGAAAAGCAATACATGCAAAAGTATGTCTTTATTAAAGCAAAAGACAGAAAAATAGAAAGATTAGACTTTTCAGCACTATATTTACCAAGTATGGTGTGAAGCCCAACCCTGACCACGGGTCAGTTAGGGACAGGAGAAACCCCAAGGAAGGACAGTCACCAGTAAGACAGCAGGTGCAGAATGGACACCCCAGGACAGGACAGGAAAACCAGATTAGGATCAGGACAGGACCACCAAGGTAAGACCAGCACCCGCAGTTCGGAAGAAACGCCTGCGCTCCACCCTCTCTGCAGCTATCAGCCAGAACCCCGATTGGGTTATCGAATTCACCAGCAAAGTGCTCCACCAGCACTTAAGGTTTCTCGGCAAAACCCCTTGAGTCTATGGAAATTACAGACAGAGTGCTCCGCAGCTCTCTGTATCAGTCACCTATTGAGTGCGTTGGGTCAGTGACAGGTCAGCTATTCAGACAAGTCGGACAATTTCTCTAGCTAAACCTAGGCTAGTTATACTGTTTTCGGGTCAGTGTACCACCCCCCAAATGTTGCAAGTGTCAGAATCCCCAATTTCGATTGGTCCACAAGTAGGATAGGTCAACACACCAACCAGGATTAACTTCTACAAGACCAAATTTGCATTTTTGGGGACCGCCTATTGAATTTTGGGGTTCCCATGACATAGTCTTCAGAATACAATGGAGAATACACAGTTTATATACAAATGTAACAAGTGCAGTACAGTTCAGCTTCGTCCTGCTGGGTCACAGGTCGGTTCTCAGAAGCATCTTGACTGTGGCTGCCAGCTGGCTGAGTTCCACTGGTACAAGGTTTTCTTCCCTCTGTCAGGGTGACATGCGCAGAAGGGACATATAGGATGGGGTTTCAGACACCTCCCAGGCCCATAGGATGTGATACATGAAAAGTAAGCGAAAACAATTTAGAACATAGTAAAAAATGAAATGATTACACTGTATACCATGAATAGCTATTCTATACCCCTTACTTTATAATAACTATAGCATTAATAGTTAGTGCAAATAAACACTTTGCAAAAAGCAGCTTTGCAAGCACGGAGCATATGAGAAGACAAAGCGGCCATTTTAGCAGTACTGCGCATGAGCAAACATTTCCCACCAGAACTGCAAGTACGTCACGTCACGTGAGTGTGACCAACGCATGCGCAGACGAAAACCCCGTCAAGCAGCGGCCATTTTAGTAACAAGCTTTGTTAAGGTTAATAAACACATAGGCAAGCGTCACTGGGACACCCAAAATGTCAGAATAACGGGGAAATTAGTAAGACAAACAGGTTGAATTAATCCATTATAGTTATTCGAGGTTCATGAGTTCAAGCAAGTCGCGTAACGTGCGTATCCTTGCTCCATCAGGTGTGGGTGGAGAGGGGAGTGTTGTGGGTCTGAGAGACAGGGTGGGACTTGTGCGATTTGACTGGGGGGTTGGGGGTGGGAGGGGGCGGTATGGGGAGTTTGTTTGGTCCTGTTATCTGCCATGTCTTATATCTGCATTCGTGAAAGTTGCTAGCCTGATGAATGTGCCTCATACAAGCTGCATTATTTGTCACATTACTCTTTCTAATATGAAATCAGGAATTGTCTTCATACAGATACAGGTGCTACTGGTTATTGAAATGAAGCAGACTGTATATGAATATAGAGGTGAAACAAGGTCCCTGTGAGAGTCATTACCTGACTGTGATGGAATATTAGAGGTCTGAATGACCGCAGAAAAGTGTGATTAATACAATCCTACTTGATGCGCCGGGAGATAGATATATGCTTATTGCAGGACGCCCATTTGACCCCTACAAATTCTAGCGTGCTAAGACACAATAGGTGGGGGGAGATTGTGGAGGCCACGTACTCGAATTACGCCAGAGGCATACCCATTCTGATATGTAGGGGGTTACAATGGAAAACACATACAACGATGTTGGATACTGAGGGGAGGTATGTCATGCTACAGGGCACGCATTGCAACACTCCACTGGTAATAATGAACACGTATGGCCTAATGTCGATAGTCTGTCCTTTTTTCAACAGGTATGGCACAAGATACAGTCGTTTGGGCCGATAGTGATATTGTGGGGGGAGACTTTAACGTAGTCATGTCACCCACTGCTGATAGACAGGGAGCTGCCAGGGAACATCATCCTAACGCTGCAGCGGTACTGAAGGATATTGTGGAGGAAGCCCAATTGGTGGACTCGTGGAGGGCGCTGCATCCGGCGGCCAGGGAGGGTACGTGTATAACGTCACATAGTAATGCCTGGTCCAGAATAGATTACTGGCTTTTGTCTAGGGACTTGCATTCCTGGGTAGAGGGAGCCACACACCTCCCACGTACATACTCAGATCATGCACCCGCTCAAATCACAATACAAATTCCACCGCAATATGTACAGCCATTTAGTTGGAGGTTTCCATCGCGGGCGTTACTGGATCAGGTGTTTAGAGAGGAACTCCGTGACTATTTTGAGATAAACGAAGGATCTGTGGACTCACCTGGGACACTTTGGGAGGCCTTTAAAGTTGTAGCCAGGGGACAATGGATGGCGCTGAAAACGTGTGTGCTTAGGGCCATAAGAAACACACTAGGCACATTAGAAAAGAAGATTGCGGATCTTGAAAAAGATATTAGAGAACGCCCTTCCCCTTGCACCCAGGCTGCAATCCGCGCAAAGCTGACCGCGTTTCAGGAGGAAACCGAAAGGGAAGTGGCGTACCAACACAAATATGCACAGGCCAGACACTATGAAGAGGGGGACAGGGCAGGGAAAACACTAGCTAATTTACTGCGCGCTCCACGTGGAGAGGACTATATAACTGAACTAGAGAGGGAGGATGGTACGATGGTCAGGGCGCCGCAAGCGATACTTCGGACTATGACTGAGTTTTATGAGTCACTGTATACATCACACACAAACCCATCAATGTCAGACATCACAAAATATTTGGACACTATCGTATTAGCATGGTTTAATAACGGCGCTAGAGAGTACATGGATCTTCCCATCACGATAGAGGACGTGAAAAAGGTAATTGGGGCTGACGGGCTAACGGCTGCCTTCTATAAAGAATATGTAGACATAGTGGCTACCCGCTTACATCAGGTGTAACAAGAGGCGATGGAAACGGGAATGCTCCCACCCACTCATAGGGCCGGATTCAAAGAATGAACTTAAGACTCAATCCTAAACTTGCTACTATTTTGGTATTCACAGAATGCAGTTACAACTTTTGGCATTCACAGAATGAATTTACTACTTTTGGTATTCACAGAAGTTAGGATTTTATATTAAGTCTGTCTTAAGTCTGACTTAAGACAAAATTAAGACAGACTTAAGTTAGGATTTTGTCTTAAGTCTGTCTTAAGACAAACTTAAGACAAAATCCTAACTTCTGTGAATACCAAAAGTAGTACGTTTAGGATTTTGTCTTAAGTTAGTTCTGTGAATTGGGCCCATAGAGAGGCCACGATTATTACTCTGTTGAAACCTGACAAAGACCCTACTAGACCGGAGTCATATTGGCCCCTATCGCTGATTAACCTAGATGCAAAAATATACATGAAACTACTAGCAGACAGGTTGCAACCCATGCTCCCGCAGATTGCGTTATCTGATCAGTCTGGGGTTGTACCAGGCAGTTCCACATCCCACAATCTGAGAGTGCTTTTTGGACTATTACATTACTTAGCTCCACAGGTCCAGGCGGTGGCTGCACTCCTCGATGCCACGAAGGCGTTTGATTCTCTTGAGTGGAAGTTTCTTTTTGCCCTGTTTACTAGAATGGGCTTTAGTCCTCTCTTTATAAAGCAAATACAAATTATATATACCAACCCAAAGGCAAGGGTAAAAGTCAATAGGCACATATCAGACACGTTTGATATAAAGAGGGGGACCAGACAGGGCTGCCCTTTATCGTCGCTATTATTTAATGTCGCTACTGAGCCACTGGCAGCAAGACTAAGACAACACCACACGCAACGTAGCATTGGTTTCACTTCCAGAGGTTTACTAATATCCATGTATGCGAACGATATGACAATCTACATAACCAACCCCAAAGATAACTTTGACCTGGTAATGAGAGAGCTTATTAGATATGGAGGGCTGACGGGCATACAGATAAATTGGTCAAAATCGGTACTGATGTCACTGACGGATGCCACTGACAGATGTGAGACGGAGTTCCCCATCCAGTGGACGGACGGTGAGGTAAAGTATCTGGGTATTTGGATCAGCAGATCCATACAGGAAATATGGTAGTCAAATTATGGTAGAATAATAGATTGGGTTGAAGGGAAGGTAAAGAGGTGGAAAACCCTGCAGCTTTCCCTCACGGGGCGTATAGCCATCATTAAAATGGTCATCCTACCCAAGCTACTCTATCTTTTTGTTAAGGTTCCCATGCCCTTAACCACCCACTTTTTCAAACGTCCCCGGACTGGAATTCTTGAACTGATGTGGGCGGGAAGGAAACCAAGAGTATCATGGAAACTATTGACTCTTCCCTTTGAACAGGGAGAATTAGCAGCCCCTGATTTCGAATTATATGAATACAGTGCACAGGAAATATGGTTGTCAAATTATGGTAGAATAATAGATTGGGTTGAATTTGAATTTGAATTTACAGGAATTTATATAGCGCGCGTATACCCAGCGGTTTCATGGCGCTAGAGGATGCTTAGCCCCGAGGCTTTGGGAAGGAGAACTTACTGGGATGGAAAAGCTTGTGAAAACAGGAAAGTCTTAAGGGCCCTCCGGAATTCGAGATAGGAGGGAACAGATCTAATGTGCAGGGGGAGGGAGTTCCAAAAGGTCGGGGCTAAGACAGCAAATTTCAGACCCCATGATCTGCTTTTTTTAAAACAGGGGACAGTGAGGAAAACTTTAGCAGAGGAGCGGAGTTCTATGTTGGGGCGGTAGACCTTGATTGCAGATTAAATGAATGCTGGGGCAGTCCCCGCAACGGCCTGGAAGGTAGTACAGCCCAACTTAAAGAGGGCCCGTTCTTTAATTGGCAGCCAGTGTAAAGATTTAAGTAGGGGAGTAGTGTGGTGGTATCTGGGCAGCCCATAGATCAGGCGGGCAGCCTGATTTTGGACTAGCTGAAGCCGGCGGAGGGCATATGCAGGGGCGCCATTGTACACTATATTCCCGTAGTCCAGCCGAGATAGGACCATTGCCATTAGGATAAGTTTTAGAGCCGGGAGAGAAAAGAACCGAGAGATTTTGCTTATAGTGCGGAGAGCAAAGAAGCAGGAAGAGACCACTGAGCTGATCTGGGAATGGGGAGTGAGATGTTGATTAAGTAAAATACCAAGTGTTTTAACTGAGGATGAGGGTATGGGGGGAGTGCCCAAAGAGAGGGCAAAAAGTTGGGGGACCAGGGACTGGGAGTGCTACCAGTGACGACAAGTTCAGTCTTGTCTGGATTTAATTTCAGGTGGTTGCAGTTCATCCAATCTCTAATGAACATCATGACAGATTGGAAATTGTAGATGCTGGCAGGGGAGTGAGAAAGATGAAAAATGAGTTGGAGGTCATCAGCGTAGTTATACACGATGACCTCCATCAGCTGTAGTGCAACAATGAGTGGGAAGATGTAAAGGTTAAATAGTAGGAGAGAAAGAGAGGAACCCTGAGGAACACCACACTGGACCGGACGAGGGGGGGGGGGGCAGAGAATTCGGTGAGATGAACAGCCTGGGTACGATCTTTTAAAAAGGAGTTAATCCAGGTCATGGCTGGGCCCCCGATACCAGCCGCCTTGACACGGGTGAGAAGGATGGAATGATCAACCGTGTCAAAGGCGGCGGAAAGATCTAGGAGGACGAGGGCCTGGGGGGTGTTGGTATCTAACCCCTCTCTATGGGCCTGATTCACAGAACTAACTTAAGACAAAATCCTAAACTTACTACTTTTGGTATTCGCAGAAGTTAGGATTTTGTCTTAAGTTTGTCCTAAGACAGACTTAAGACAGACTTAAGACAGACTTAAGTTAGGATTTTGTCTTAAGTCTGTCTTAAGTCTGTCTTAAGACAAACTTAAGACAAAATCCTAACTTCTGTGAATACCAAAAGTAGTAAGTTTAGGATTTTGTCTTAAGTTAGTTCTGTGAATCGGGCCCTATGTTCGTCCATCACCGAGATGACAACCTTCTCGGTAGAATACCGGGGTCGAAAGCCTGCCTGACGGGGAGCAAAGCCCCCACTCTCTTCCACAAAGGCACCGAGAACATGGGTGACGTGGGCCTCAAGGACTTTAGCCAGGAAGGGGAGAAGAGAAATGGGACGATAATTTGAAGGAGAAACAGGGTCAGCCCCGGGTTTCTTTAAAATAGGAATGATGGTGGCCGCTTTGTAGGGGACCGGTACAACGCCCTGTTCAAGAGAGTCGTTCAGAAGGGTAAGGGGAGGGAGATGACAATCAGTGAAGATCTTACGGAGGACATGCGCTGGGGCGATGTCCGCAGGAGATCCTGATTTGACGCGGGTCAGAAAGGGGAGGAGAGTTTCTTTTGTCAAGGGGGGGTAGATGGGTCAAGCTGGACGTGGTATAAGGAGGCTGGGGATCACAAAAAGTGGGGGAGGGCGGTGGAATCTTGGCCTTGATAAGTGCAACTTTCTCAATAAAAATGTCATTAAGAGCGTTGCACAGAAGTTGGGAAGGGGGAATTTTGGGGGAGGCCCTGTCGGAAAAAGCCAGCTCGCAAACTGTGGTGAATATTTCTTTTGGCTGGTTCTCAGCGGCGAGAATTTTCCCAGACTAGTAGGATGTCTTAGCGAGGAGAATATCCCTTTTATATTCATTGAGGATGGAAGTGTAGCGTAGTTTGGAGGAAGGGCAGTATGCACGCCTCCAAGCTCGCTCTGCTTGACGTACTGCAAGTTTTTTTTCCTTCAGAGCGGAAGAGAACCATTTATTTGCATCGTGGGCGCGTCTAACTGTGACCCGCTTCAAAGGGGCTACTTGGTCGCAGGCCCTCAGGAGCCAGCTGTTCAAGGCATCCAATTGACTAGGTGGCGAGAGGCCTGCCAGGTCAGGGTCAGAAGCTGACAGGGATGAGCAGAGGGCAGGGATGTCCACTCTGCTCCAGTTTCTCGCCCAGGTGTGTTTGGGGAGTAAAGTCGACATTTGTAAAGCGCACAATCACCCGTAAGGGTCTCTAGGCGCTGGGGGCCGTCGGGAAGATTAAGCGAGCTATTGCCCAGAGTCACATGGTGCTGGGCTAACCTGCCGCCAGAGCCGGGGATCGAACCGTGGTCCCCAGATTCCAGCGTCAGTCGCCCTGGCCGCGGCGCCACACCTCTCCTCCGGTTTATTATCAATACTGAGGTCCAGAAAGAAGGAAATCAAAGAATGGTCCGACCAAGTACAAGGCATAACAATAGGGGCGGAAACTGAGGTGTTAAGGGTCCAAATTTGATCTAGGATGTGGCCACAGATATGAGTGGGAGTGTGGACCTGGGAGACGAAGTTCAAACTAAGAAGGAGCTGGGTGAAATCGTGGGATGTAGCATCTTCGGCTGGATCGTTAGGTCAGAAGTTAAAGTCCCCAAGTAGCATGACGAAGAATTGTTAATTGCAAGGGTTCCTAAAAGGTCCAAAATGGCGGGGAGAAAGCGGGGACAGGGCTGGGGAGGACGATAAACAAGAACACACGTGAGAGGGACCTGACAGGTTGTGGAACGTATGACCAGGCAGTCTGCCGTAGATATGGGAGGGGAAGGGAGTGCTTGAAAATGAAGGCCCACGCGGGCAATCAGAGCAACCCCACCTCCTATCCGGCCCTCCGGCCGGTCGGCCTTAAGGACAAGGTAGGAGGGGGGGAGGGCTGCCAACCCGCTAGGAAGTGAATCAGAGCGGAACCAAGTCTCTGTCAGAAATAGAAGATCCGGCTTGACGGAGCCCAGGAAGTCAAACAGTTCCAGCTGATGTTTGACAGCCGACCTAGTATTGAGCAAAAAAGCCGACAGATGCGATGGCGTGGGGGACGGGTGGGGGATAGGCAGGGACCGGGGAGGGACAGGGGGGAGAGGAGGGAGGGGAGACAAAGTGGCAGAAAAGGTTGGGGAGGGTGATGGCCGGGCCAGGCCAAGGTCATTAAACCGTGCACAAGTGGCCGCTTTGAGGGGCAGTGGTCCTGAAATGCGCTTAATTGTGCAGCGGAGTAAAAAAGAAAACGGGCAGGGTGAGGGGCCCCTAGGCCCGGCTGGCGCGGACGGGCGCAGACGGGCTTGCCTTCGGCGCGCGACCACTGCACGCGTCCGCTGCACGTGCGCATGAGGCTGTGGTTAAATGGGGTTTGGAAGCGCGATACCTGCAGCGCTAACCCACGTGGCCTCGCTCGTCCCTCCCAAGATGGGGGCAACCAGCAACCACGTCCGCCCTCCGGAACAAGCGGCACACAGCCGTGCCGGACCGGGGCTAGGGGAGCTGGGGGCTGAGCAAGGAGGACTACGGCAGAGGTGAGCCACAGAAGTTGAAAGAAATGAAAAATAAAGGCTAACAATTTTTTTAAAAGCACGATTTGTAATAAAATAAGGCAGCCCACATGCAGCCACAGCGTCCGCGATCCCACTGCCACTGGGGTTAGGCGTCTGCTGCGCGTGCGCATGAGGCTGTGGTTAAATGGGGTTTGGAAGCGCGATACCTGCAGCGCTAACCCACGTGGCCTCGCTCGTCCCTCCCAAGATGGTGGCAACCAGCAACCCCGTCCGCCCTCCGGAACAAGCGGCACACAGCCGTGCCGGACCGGGGCTAGGGGAGCTGGGGGCTGAGCAAGGAGGACTGCGGCAGAGGTGAGCCACAGAAGTTAAAAGAAATTAAAAATAAAGGCAAACAATTTTTTTTAAAGCACGATTTGTAATAAAATAAGGCAGCCCACATGCAGCCACAGCATCCGCGATCACACTGCTACTGGGGTTAGGCGTCCGCTGCACGTGCGCATGAGGCTGTGGTTAAATGGGGTTTGGAAGCGCGATACCTGCAGCGCTAACCCACGTGGCCTCGCTCGTTCCTCCTAAGATGGTGCAACCAGCAACCTCGTCCGCCCTCCGGAACAAGCGGCACACAGCCGTGCCGGACCGGGGCTAGGGGAGCTGGGGGCTGAGCAAGGAGGACTACGGCAGAGGTGAGCCACAGAAGTTAAAAGAAATGAAAAATAAAGGTAAACAATTTTTTTGAAGGGAAGGTAAAGAGGTGGAAAACCCTGCCGCTTTCCCTCACGGGGCGTATAGCCATCATTAAAATGGTCTTCCTACCCAAGCTACTCTATCTTTTTGTTAATATTCCCATGCCCTTAACCAACCATTTGTTCAAACGTCTCCGGACTGGGATTCTTGAACTGATTTGGGCGGGAAGGCAACCAAGAGTATCCTGGAAACTATTGACTCTTCCCTTTGAACAGGGAGGAATAGTGGCCCCTGATTTCGAATTATATGCAAACAGTGCACAGTCACAATACCCACACTACTAGCACCATCCAATCCCGTACCTACCACATGTGGCTATTTAAATGGATGTGGCCGCGCCCACTCCGCTCAATGCAACGGTATACCACCCATATAGACGTTCCCATTCAGACATTAACACTGTTGAAGCTACATGATGGGCATGGAGGAATATAGCAAAGCGGGCAGGCATTAAGGAGCTCTATGCGCCATCTATGCCACTGGGCGGTAACCCGCTATTGGGGCCGCTAACGGACAAGGCTGTGGGTGAATGTGCTAAGACGAGAGGTCTGACGGCCGCTAGTGATCTCTATCCAGATGATAAATTCCTGACCCTACAAAGATTATGTGAGCCGGATGTGCCCTCGGCGTCTGTTATGCTATTATATTATCAGCTGCGAGCCGCATGTAAAGCAAGATATTCGGAATTTCCGGATGTTCCGGCTTCATTACCGGCGCTGGAAAATGTCTTGTCTAATAGCTCACCCCGCAAATTGTTTACGCGTATTTATAGTATTACGCAGGAGACATCACCTATACTGCTAAGTACATCTATGGCAGATTGGGAAACAGAAGCTGCCATTACAATTACTGATAAGCAATGGTCATTCTGTTGTTCACAGCTGGCAAACCTATCACCGAATTACAGATTAAGGGTTATACACTTTAACTATTTATATAGAACGTATTGTACACCTACGCAGTTATATCGCATGGGTCTCCAACCAGATGCGAAGTGTTGGAGATGCGGGGAAAAGAGGCAACGTTCTTCCACTTAACATAGCATTGCAATACCATAGCACACTATTGGTCAGAAGTAATAAGACACATAGGATGCATTATAGATACAAATATGCGGGTTGACCCACTGGTGGCGCTTTTGGGTTTTGTCATGGAAGTGCCCAGAGACTTCCGTAAGTTACTGCTATCCTGCTATTATTGGCTAAACGACAGATAGCGCTGCATTGGAAGAAGTTGACGCCACCTTCTGTAGCGGGTTGGGTGCGTTCGGTAATTTATTGTAAGGATCAGCTGTCGAATTATTGGGACCTCTTGCCAAGTGGATCTAGGCCTGCTGATATATGGGAACCGTTCGAGGGGTGGTTGAAACAGGGGGGCTTAGATTTCTGTGCAAATAGTCAAGATACACAATAAGCAGTGGAAATATGGCAGTCTCCATACCGAATTAAGTAGTGGCTGATTAGCATATATGATCATTCCTCTTTATTGCACGTGTTGGAGTATTACATGTATGATACTGATAGCATCAGAAATGGCAAAATTCAACTGGGCGAATTACACTGTAATGTAAGAATGCGTAGGGGGCGATATTGCAGGATGGAGTGGGGAGAATATTCAGCAAGTCCCGTTTTGCGAGTCTGTAATAGCGATTCATAAGGAATCGCTATTAAGGACTTCATGTAGGAATTGCAAAAAATATTGCGATTCCTACATCTTCTTTATTTGCGATTAGCAAATTGCTATTCGCAAATAAGGAATAACTCCCCATTCATTCCTATGGGCCTTTAGGCCCATAGGAATGAATGGGGAGTTATTCCTTATTTGCGAATAGCAATTTGCTAATCGCAAATAAGGATACGATTTCAAGGGTGCCAGGGGTGTCCAAAGGACACCCTGTAGCACCCCTGAAATGCAAATGTACACATGTGTTGCGCACACACATGTCCAAAGGACATGTGTGTGTGTGTAACATGCAACTTAGAAAAATGCACTGAAGTGCATTTTTCTAAGTTTTCGCTATTTACCACTATATATATATTATATATATATATTACCTACTGGCGGTCGCCAGTAGGTATATATAGTTAGGATTTTTTCTCTATGGGATTTTTGAAAATTCTATGTCTAATAACTTTGGCGTTTGTGGACGGAATTGGCTGAAATTTTCAGTAAAATGGAACATTTTGTTTCTGAGCAGCCCCTGAAAATTTGGGGGGGGTTTGTCAAGGGGGCGCCGAGAAAAAAGGGGGGTCCCAAAACGCGTTTTTCCAATGTTAATTTCCATAGGGCGGTTGGCCTCACTTTTAGCCCGAACGGCTGAATGGATTTGCACGAAACTTGGCAAAATTGTAGGGACTGTTAGCCCGATGTGCCTTTGCTAGGTCTCAATATATGTGCTCCAGTGGATTTTGAGAAATTAACGTTCAAAAAAAGATATATATCTGTGACAGCGTCCCGGGTAGCGCTCCGGTTCGCGTACCTGACGCGTAACGGAACTTCGCGAAGCGAAGCTGATTGGCTCTCCGGTTTCTGTCAACATTCTAAACAGTCCGGCGCGGCCGCCATCTTGTCTCTCTGTAGGATCGAGAGACAAGAGGAGGCCAAAACAAAGGGGGAAATGACCATCAGGGGGGCATAGTAGATCCTCCCTGACCCTCTAGGTTTGATGTGGAGGCTTTAAAAGGGCCCCACGTGGCAAAAAAAATAAAATAAATTTTTGTTTTTTTTTGCGTGGGTAGCGCCCGGTTCCCGAACCGGGAAGCGGTCTGGGGAGCGTACTATAAGGAAAAAAGAATGATAGACTTTTCAAATATTGTATGTTAATTGATTGTTTGTTTTGTTGATTTTTTTTTATTTCTTTATTTCTTTTTATTTTTTTTTAACTCTTTTATTAATATAAAAGGTGGTGCACTCAGTGAGAACGATACATATACTCGTCATAGTCAGGTTTACATAACAGTAAAACAGAATCATTATCAGTAACATTCCCGTTATGACACAATCACAATTCGTCTGTCTACATCCTACTCTTGTAGGTCCATACATCAAATATATATTACCAATAGTGCTCAACATGTCAATTAGCAGTGCTATGGTGCCCAACCTACGAAACTGTTGTGTAACATTTTAAGAAACATTCCCCCCCCATATCCCAACTTGGTGTCATCACTTCTAATTAGGTCGCATACTTCTCCTCACCCAACCACGCTTCTTCGCCCTCGTGTCTGGACACATTGCCACAAACCCATCACTCCAGCACAATTAGTATCGAAAGGCAGAACCCCCGTCTCAGACATCACTCCTCCTCCCCCTCAGAATCCAGGTCATCATCCTCCGGTAAGGGCTCACAGATTTCCCCCCTATAAACATTCCAATTTGTCCACACTTTGTTCCATTTCTTGGGGGCAGCCCGAAGGACATACACAGCTCTTTCCGTGATCATTAGGAAGTCCATGTTTTCAGCCCATCTGTCCACAGTGGGCACGTCCGGAGCCCCCCATTTCTGTGCAAGATCACGTTTTGCGACTGTCATGGCAAGTGTGGCCCAGATGATACCATATCTGTTCAGGTCAGTGGGGTCCCAAATGTTCAGAAGGCATTTACGCGGGTCTGGCATAGTGGAAATCTTAAGTGTCTGGGATATGGTGCGCATTACCCGTGCCCAGTATCCCTGTATTTTGGGGCAGTCCCAGAGTGTGTGGAACAGTGTTCCCTCCTCCCCGCAACCCCTCAAGCAAAAGGGAGTGGGCGCTCTGTGTATTTTGTGGAGCAGCGTCCTGGTGTAGTAAATGCGATGTAAGATTTTTAGTTGTACCAGTCTAAATTTGGCCGAAATGCCTATTTCCCTCAGAGAAGCCAAGGCCTCATTCCACTCCGAGTCATCCATCATACCTATCTCCCCCTCCCATCTTTCCTTAAGTTTTGCCGTGGGGTCTTTTAAGTTGTTGATTAATTTTTTGTAAGTGAGGGACGTGGCGCTCTGCTGCATATATTCCGTTAACAGTCTGTCTTCAAGCGGCGAGGATTCCGGCAGAGCAGTGCCCTGCGGTATCGCTTGGAGCAGTGCGTGTCTAATTTGGACATGACGAAACGTTTCAGTGGGTCTGAGGTCATAGTGCTGTTGAAGTTGCGAGAACGGTACCACTGTGTCCCTGTCCCAAAGGTCCCCCACCGTGGAGATACCTATTTGGTCCCATTGTGTGAAACCCTTGCATGTTCTAAGGTTGCCCAGTGATTTCGTGTCCCACAGTGGTGTCATTTTGGTTATCCTGCCTGTCCAGCCCAGTCGTGCCTGTGCTGTATGCCAAAGGGTGGCAGTGTGTCGTGTCGGGCCGCGCAGATGTTTAAGTCGCGGTTTATTATATAGTACCGACAGCATGGAATCTGTCCCCAATTGCGCCCAATCTGCCTTGTATGCCGGGTCGTGTCTCGGGGCGTGGATCCATTGGTTAATTATTTTAAGTTGAGCCGCCCAGTAATACATCTGAATGTTGGGAAGTGCTATTCCCCCCTCATACCAACTTTTAACCAATTTGTCGTAGGCTATGCGCGCTGTACCATTGCTCCAGAGGAGAGCGGAGACCAACGCCGCAATCTGTGTGAAGTAGCGTGGAGGGACAAGATGTGGGGTGTTTTCCAGTACATACAGAAATCTGGGGAGCGCCATCATCTTGAATAAGGTTGTGCGCCCCAAGAGGGTGAGGGGCAGGGTCGCCCAGTGTTTAACATCAGCTCGCAGTCGGTCTAGTGGTGGTTTTAGGTTGCTAGTAAAGAAATCTGTTTCAGAAGGCACAATGATAATGCCCAGGTATCTGCAGGAGGTCACCGGCTCCGTCAGAGGGCAATCGGTCGGTAGTTCCGGCGCCGGACCCTTCAGTGTGTAGATTATGGATTTTGACCAGTTAAGGGTATAGCCCGAAGTCGCCCCATGTGTGTTGCAAATGTCCAGAAGGGCTGGGATGCCGTTATCAGGGTCGACCATGTAAATGAGCATATCGTCGGCATAAAGGGAGACCTTGTCTTCCCATCCCTCCTCCCACTGAATGCCTCTAAACAAGGGCGTGCGCCTGATCAGGATAGCTAAATGCTCGAGCACTAATGCGAAAAGCAGGGGCGACAGAGGGCACCCCTGTCGAGTACCTCTGCTCAACGGGAACGTCGGGGAGATGTGGCCATTAGACACCACCTGTGCCACTGGATTAGTATATAGTAGCCGTATCCAGGCTATATATTTCGATCCAAAGCCCATACGTGCGAGCACTTCGAAGAGGTATTCCCATTCCACTAGGTCGAAAGCCATTTTCGCATCTAGGGAAAGGATCACTGCCCTCTCAGTGAGAAGGTGTGATCTCGCCATCACCCCATGAACCCTTCTGAGGTTCAGTGCCGTGCTCCTATGGGGCATAAAGCCTGACTGGTCGGGGTGGATCAGGGTATTCAAGTGTGGCATCAGGCGGCTGGCCAGAAGTTTAGCCAGTATTTTGGCTTCCACATTTAATAATGATATCGGGCGATATGAGGTACAGTCTTCCGGGGGCTTACCTGGTTTAGGTATAGCCACGATCGTGGCCGTACGTTGATCTAATGGCAGTTCAGCCCGTTCCTTACTGTCAAGGTACATGTCCCGCAGGGGACCACTGAGGTCTGAGGCCATCGATTTATACCATTCCACCGGAAGTCCGTTAGGTCCCAGTGCTTTGCCCGATTGTAGTGAATGTATCGCCAATTGGATTTCCTCTTCTGAAGGATCTGCTTCTAACTCTTGTGCAGCCTCTGGCTGTATGCCGGGGAGGGCAATGTACTCCAGCGCCGCCGCCGCCAGTTGGGCAGTGACGACGCGTTCCGGTGTGTATATTGTGTGGAAATGCCAAAGCGTGCACTATGTCTTCTGGGTGTGTTAGTACGCGGCCGTCAGTACTAATGAGCCTCCTAATTCCTCTCGCGCCTCCCTCTCTCCTATCCAGCCACGCCAGCATTTTCCCCGCCTTGTCGCCCACTTCATAAATCCTATGTTTGGTGTTTGCCATGTAGCCCTTCTCGGTCGTTCTCAGGTGTGCCTGGTACTGCTGCTGTCGTAATTTTAGCGTGTGTGTCGTAGCCGGGGAAGGGTCCGCCATGTGTGCCGTGTTGGCATCGTGGAGTGCTAATTCTAGTTCTGTGAGCTCCTTCCGGGAATCACGCTTGTGTCCCGTAATAGCTGTAATTGCCGCCCCTCGCAGGACGGCCTTGTAGGCCTCCCACAGAATCGACGGGGAGGACACTGAGCCACCATTCTCCGCAAACTATTGTGTCGTTGCTAGTTTCAATTTTCGTCTCAATTTAGGAATCATTAGATAATTCGGATAAATGGGGTAGATCCTCGCGCATTTTTGTTCCCCAGTAGTAAGGGTGAGAGTGACTGGTGAGTGGTCAGATATACCCCTGGGTAGAATGTCGATCGTGTCAACCGTGCCCAATCCCCCCCCCAGGAACAGAAAGTAGTCAATGCGAGACAGGCTATTGTGGACTGCAGAGTAAAAGGTGTACTGGGTTGCTGTGGGACGTAAATGTCGCCATATATCTACAATGCCCAACGCTTCTAAAAATTCAGGAAGAGGTGAAGGTCCCCTTGAGCGGGCTCTAGTGGGAAAGGCGTCCAACGCAGAGTCCATGATGGCATTCAGGTCCCCCCCAATGATTGTGTCACCCTCAGGAAGGTCTAGCAGGAATTTACCCAGTGCAGGTAACGTCACGGAGTGTAGTGCCGGGGGAATGTATACTGATACCACATTAAGCGGTTTGCCCTCCCATTGGCCATGGACCGCTGCGAAGCACCCCCGGTCGTCTGTAGTGTGGTGCGTGAGTATAAAGGGTGACGATTTCTTCAGAAGTATTCCCGTCCCCCTGGACCCTGAAGTGAAATCTGCATGTGTCGCCATCTTGTATCCGCGCCTATCAAGCGCTTTGCATGTTGTACCCGTAAGGTGTGTTTCCTGGAGCAGAACCAAATCTGGGCCCTGTCGTTTAATAGCCTGAAGCACCAGGCCCCTCTTTATTTTGTCACCCAACCCCCTGACGTTCCATGTGAGCATGCGCAGAGGGGGCACTCCCACCGTTACTGCGGCGTTTCCAGTGGGTGGTGTCTGAAGTAGGTTAGCCATGGGATCGTGGCGAGAGTATCGTTAGCAATGTGTCGGTGACCAGCGTGATGATAACGAGGAGCATGCTATGGCCCAGGGTGGCTTCCGAGCGTGTGTAGTGAGCGATGTTGTCAAGGAGCGTGCCGCCATCCAGGATGGATGCATGATATGTGAAGTGAGCGATGACTAGAACCAAAAACGTGTACAAAAAGAACATGAACAAGAACAACCTAAGTCCTCTTCCCTCCCACCTCCCTGCTCCCCTGCACCACGGACAATACCCCGCCCGCATCCCCAACTTGGCAGAGTGCTTAATCCCGTCCCCAACTATCTTACTTGCACGTGGGGTTGGTGAGTCCCCTACAGGCACCGGCCGATGCCTACCCTACTCAGCTCCGCCAACTCCAGAGTTCAACATGTTCCAAAGACGTGAACGGGTCGGCAATGCTTTATTCAAATGTCAGCCGGTTGTCCCGAATCAAATGGGTCTCTTTCCAAATCCGATCCCAGTCCTGCGTCATCTTCCCCGCGGGAAGGATTCACGGGCCTCTGCTCCGTCGGTCCGCCGCTGTGGTGTTCTTGTCGGTCTCTCTGTGGGCGCCGGGGATGTCCCACCTGTCGCCATCCGTCGAGCCAGTCTCGTGCCACCTCCGGGTTGTCGAAGAACCAAGCCTTTCCTTCGGCCACAACCCGCAGTTTGGCGGGGAACAACATCGAGTATTGCAGGTCTTTATCTCGCAGGGCCTTTTTGATCTCAGTGAAGGACTTCCGGAGCCTGGCCACCTCTGCCGTATAGTCCGGAAAGAAGGCCAGAGTCGAGTTCTGGATTTTTACAGGCGGTGAATTCCTGGCCGTCTGTAGGATTGCGTCTCTGTCTCTAAAATTAAAAAGCCTGGCCAGTACAGGTCTCGGCGTGGCCCCAGGTTTGGGCGTCCCGCCAGGTACTCGGTGTGCCCTTTCGACTGAGAAAAAGTTAGATAGGCCTTTCGGTCGCAGTTCATTTTTGATGAGGTCCTCGACGTATAAGTCCATCGCACCCTTCCCCTCTGTTTCCGGTAGGCCAAGGATGCGTATGTTGTTCCTCCTGGAGCGTCCTTCTTGGTCGTCGAGCTTTTCCTGTAGTTGTTTATTGACTTTTTCCATGCGCTCCATTGCTGCTTGCAAGTCTGAAGTGTCTTCCACCAGCGCTTTCGTTACCACTTCAACCTGGGACACCCTTTCCGACATTTTCTGGAGGTCCGCCCGCAATAGGGTAACTTCTGAGGAGATGGACCCCACCGTCGTCTGCACCGCTGTGAGGGTTCTCATTACATCTTCCAGAGTCACTTTTTTGGCCCCTTCTGCGTCCGGAGGAGAGCCCGCAGAATGCCGCCCACTCGCCTGGGGGTGTCCGTGTTGTGAGTAGGCAAATTTATCCAGTTTAGCCTGCGTCGAGGTGCTCCTAGTCCCCTTACCCGCCATGGCGTGGAATGTCTGGATTACGGGGGGGGCCGAGTATAGCGGCCCCTGTGGCACCACAATTCAACTAGCCGCGGGGCTGATTCCGCAGGTCCGGGGCGGGGTATTCAATCAGGTCTGTCCGAGCCGGTGTCAGGACCCCAGACCGCTCCACACAATGTCCTCAGCTATAGACCGGACTGTAGATATCGTGCCCAGTAGAATGTCTTCCACCCGGTCCAACCACTGCCCGGTCAGAGAGTGCCTCGTCAGCGTGATACAGAGGTCGGCCCCCTCACTTGTTCAGAAGAGAGCGCTGGCGCTGAATGACCATACGGTGCAGGGCCAAGCGGCTATTAAAGTGTAGCCGCGACGGAGCGGTGGCAAGCCCCTCACCCCAGAGCCGGTTGATGCGCCTCAGCAGCTATTGCACGGCGTCTTCAGTGCGGGAGGTGTCGCGCGTTTTCCAGGCGCTAGTCCCTGCTGGCCGGATTGACCGCGGGCAAGCGTGTCAGGAGCCAGGGGCTTAGGGTATTTTTTTTTCCCCCGTCAACCGTCGGCGGGGTGTCAAGTACAGGCGCTCCCACACAGAGACGTCCCCTCCCTCAGTGCGAGCCATCCGGCCTCAGGAGAGATGTGCCGGCCGTGCACCCAAGATGGCGGCCGCCGGCGTTGCAGGGTCGCGGACTGCGTACTCCGTAGATCTCCCCTCCAGTCCGCCCAGTCCAGCAGTTCAGGGTGCCGCCATTGCTCAGGGGCTGCCAGGTGTAACGTGCAGGGCCGGAGAGACCCTCGCCGATGAACCACAAGGAGGGGGGGGGAGGGGCGGGGGGTGTTCACTCCGCCGAGTCCGGCTAGGGCGCACTTCCGCCGGGACCCCCTCCGCACGCAAGGCCGGTGCCTCCAGGCAGGCGCAGGCCGCAGGTCGGGAGTGGTGATCGGAGCAGTTGCCGGTCTCCGATTTGCTTCGGGATCGGACCGGAGTGTGCCGCACAGGTTCTGGAGTCAGCACCGCTACTTCGGGCAGGCGATGGAACGGATAAATGAAGGATTTCGCTTAAGGGCCGTTATGCTGCGGGGAGCTCCTGGATCAGGCTGCCAC
The DNA here is from genome assembly GCF_964261635.1 of Lissotriton helveticus. Classification (NCBI taxonomy): domain Eukaryota; kingdom Metazoa; phylum Chordata; class Amphibia; order Caudata; family Salamandridae; genus Lissotriton; species Lissotriton helveticus. The sequence continues at coordinate 185,811,080 of NC_136057.1, read as the reverse complement.
CATGCTCGGCAGTTGGCCACGCCCCCATTTTTTTATTTTTTTAAGCAATTATTTATTATTGTGATTGTGTTTCAAAATTTAATAAAATGTCTAACATTTCACAGTCTGAAATGTCATTATTTTCATTGAACATAGCTTGTAATGTTTGAGTGTGTAAAATGTCCTCATTTTCAAGGAGGGCATCTACTGATTCCGCACATTGCAGTAGTTCTTGGTCCCAAGTTTCATCCATAAATTCAATCTCATTTGGATCAATGATTTCTTGGTTGGACTCTGGAAGGACAATTTCAAATGAAATTTTCTGTTCGCCTTCCATTTTGCCTGAAATTTGCATAAAAAAATATATATATTAGTAGAGGTAGGGCACTGTTGGGATTAATTTTAGATAGGCAGTTTTTAACAGTGAATTTATCTTTGGGCAGTGTATAGTATCAGAGTGGAAGTAGGAATATAAAAAAGTGTATGTGATTTAATGTAAGTAAATTCATAATTATACAAGAGAAGCCTAACTCCATCCACAACTATAACAGAGAAGTTTATCTAAATTACTACAGAGGGATAGTATATAACTAACAGAAAAAGTTTACCATATTAACTTAAAGTGCACAATATACTTCAGTTTTTTAAAATAACAACTTACCTTTAAAAAAAAGTTGAAGTTATTAGTGAAAATCCTATTGAAATGTACACCAGGAAGTAGTAGTCAAAATGGCTGTGTTTCATTCTCTTCCTTTATATATATTCAGGTACATAACCAATCAAATGTCAGGTAAAAAAAACGTAGAAAATGAAAGTAACATTTTAATTGGTTGTCAATTCCAACACTTCAGATGTGTTTTGTGAAGTAATTTACCTCAGGGTATTTAGAGAGGTCTACAGGCTAAATGGCTAAATGGAATTCCAACCAAATTTGTGAAAATGGTAGGGATTGGTATGTAGTATGAGCTAATCTATATTTGGTGAAAGTGTCTCCAGAGTTTTTTCTGTAAATTACTTTCCCACCTTTTTTAATGGAGCGCTTCCCGGGGAGCGCCCCGGTACGCGAACCTTAAGCGTTACGGGAGTCCACCATTTTGTGTTTCGGTCGCATTAGGATACAAGATGGAGGGCACATAATGTTCAGAATGGGTAGAAGGGGAAACGGTAGACGTATTTTGACCCCCTAGGTTTTCTGAGGATGGCTGAGGAGGCCCATATGTGCGAAAAAAAACAATTTTAAAAAAAAAATTTGTGCGGTTAGCTTCCGGTTCGCGTACCGGGTAGCGCCCCGGGGAGCGTACTTTGTTGAAAATTAGTGAAAAAAGTTAGAGTAAAATAATAATAATAATTGAGAGTGATCTGATGTAGGGTAGCTCTGAGAAGAGCTTTTGGGTTTATGGTACATTTAGGTACTTATAAGTAGGTACCAATGCACAGTCTTAAATTCAGAATGAAAACTCTGTTCCCTTCATCTGAGAAGTGAACTCCATCTCCTCTGTAGATATCTTGAATGTAGTAACGCAAGTTATTGTTGTACATGGAGCCCATTCCATGGTCTCTCATGTAAGCTGAAACAGATTTGTTTACATGCTTCCTCGACTTCTCAATTTGTGGACAAAATTGGTTCGACCACCTCCATTTCTGTCTTTGGCATATATTTGAATATACCAAGGCAGTTTGAGGAAAAAGTCCCATCAATTGCTCAAAGGTGTCCTTTAAAAGCATTTCCAGACCTACACCAGTCAAAGTGCCCAAGTCATTACCTCCACAGTGCAAAATTAACAGGTCAGGTTTAGGCAAATGCATAAAGGTTTTCACCAATGGTATCAATTGGTGACATTTTAATCCTCTGTGGCCAAACCACTTAATTTCCACATCTTGTAAATTGAGGTTAGGTAAATTTCTGTTCTCAGCATACCTTTGAGCCCAGTAGATGTAACTATGTCCAACAATCCAGACAGAAAACATGGTGAGAGAAGGTTCTGCTGCAGTCAGATGAAGTGTGGCAATGAAATGGCAGTTGGAAAAATAAGAGTTTAAAATGAAAAAAAATTTGGAGTTTCTGTGTTAAGGAAGCAGTAGCAGTGATTGGTGGATTTTGATTGCTGAAAACAGAAAGTTAGGGTGCATGGATGTGTTCTTTGAAAGATGTAATTTGAATGGTCAAGAAAAAATCATTTAATGAAAAATTGCACTGGATACGCAGGTGCACTGAGAGTTCAGAGTTCAATTGAAACATTGTTGTGTGAACTTGCAAACATCAGAGGTCTTTCAGGAGGTGGTTGCTATGCAAAAAAGGCAGAAAGGCCAGAGGGGGGAAGGGTGTTGATTTGAAAAAAGTGAGGGAAGAGTTTTGATTGGGTGACATGAGAGATATGTGTGATGAGTTACAGCATTTCTGTGCTTTTCATAGCTGCAGACTCTGGAGTGCATACCTTTTGCTCTGCTAAAGACAATTTGGTGTGTTTCTGAGACTGTTTTGAAACTCATAAAGTATTTGCTAAGGTGAGAAAATATTCATTTAATTTAGATAGAGAATAGTATGGTTTAGGGAGAAAATTATGAAGAAAGTTGTGTATTTAAAATGTTGCTTGGTGTCAAGTGTTTTACAAATAGATTTTGGTTTTTTGAGTTACATAGCCATGTTAAAAGTAATGCAAAAAAAGTGCAAGGGTTTTACAAAACTGCTTTAATGTGTCTTAGGGTATTTTAACTCACTTCCTCATGAATGTATGAATATAATTGATTTAAAAGATGTGTTTAAAAACGTTTTTTGAAATCAATTAGGTTTGTTGATATGTACTGCTAGAGTTTCATAGGTTGCTTGGGGCATATTTTCAAGGCTTTTCAGTTCCTTTTGATGTAATTTTTCCCATTTTCATTTAAGACCTTTCCCTGTGGTGCAAGGTCCTTGTAAATATGCCCCCATCTGTGCTTGGCAAATTTAGATTTTAATTCTTTGACTAACATAGCCATGTTAAAAGTGACCCAAAAATGTTGCAAGGGCCTTAAAAAACCATTTCATGTGTCTTAGGCCATTTTAAGTCATTTCCCATTGAATGTAGATATATAATTCATTTAGATGATGTGTTTAAAAACGATTTTTTAAAACAATTAGGTTTCTTGATATGTACTGCTAGAGCATCATAGGTTGCTTGGGGCATATTTATAAGGCCTTTGAGTCTCTCTGATGTTATTTTTCCCATTTTAATTTAAGACCTTTCCCTGTGGTGCAAGGTCCTTGTAAATACGCCCCTATCTGTGCTTGGCAAATTTAGATCTTGATTATTTGATTTACATAACCATGTTCCATACAGTTCTAACCTTCTGCGTAGTCTTTGATATGCTAGACTACATCTGCACTATGAGATACCTAAGCAAAGGAAACACAGGTGTTGTGATTGTGAAATGAGGAAAAGAAACTCCATATTTTTCAATTACATCACATGTGTTTCCTAAGTTTACGAATGACATTGTGCAGATGAGGCTTAGGTCTGTCCACGGACACAGAAGAGGTCTGGCTTTTGTTCAAGAGTGAAGTTGACATGACTTACTTCATTGGTAGGCCTTCACATGTATTATCTCCTCTGTACTCTTCAAGAAGCGTAAATTTAATCTGCAACCCTGAGTAGGCCTCACCTTAAACAAACCTCTGGATAGGCCACACCTTATCGTCATCCTGAATCAATCATTTAAAACGTTAGGGACAGATTTATGATAGGTGTGTGACTCTTTTGCGCCGCTTTGCGTCACTTTTGTGACGCAGCGGTGGTGCAAAAGATTTCCTATGTGGTGACATATTTACAACTTGATGCATCTAGGCAGATGTGTCATGCTGTAAAGTCCCGTGCCACATGAAACCGATGCAGCAGTGATGCAAAACATGCACCATGTTGCAAGACAGGCCTCATTTCATCTCCAACAAGATAAGAAGCTGAATCTTCTGTAAATGTCAAAATTGTTGTATACACTGCTCAACTTATGTGTACTCTTTGATATGCTAGAGTCCATCTGCACTATGAGATACCAAAGCAAAGGAAACACAGGTGATGTGATTGTGAAATGAGGAAAAGAAACTCCACATTTTTCAATTACATCACCTGTGTTTCCTAAGTTTCCGAATGACATTGTGCAGATGAGGTTTAGGTCTGTCCACAGACACTGAAGAGGTCTGGCCTTTCTTCAAGAGTGAAGTGGACATAACTTACTTCATTGGTAGGCCTTCACATGTATTATCTCCTCTGTACTCTTCAGCAAGTGTACATTTCATCTGCAACCCTGAGTAGGCCTCACCTTAAACAAACCTCTGGATAGGCCACACCTTATCGTCATCCTGAATCAATCATTTAAAATGTTATGGACAGATTAATGATAGGTGTGTGACTCTTTTGCGCTGCTTTGCATCACTTTTGTGACGCAGCGGCGGTGCTAAAGATTTGCTATGTGGCGAGATATTTACAACTTGATGCATCTAGGTAGATGTGTTATGCTGTAAAGTCCTGTGCCACAGGAAACTTGCGTCAGGTTTCATATAGGTGTTTTGTTGCAGGGTGGGCATTCATTTGCATGAAAGCCCTGTAAAACTAACACAGTGAAATTTAGAAGAATTCACTAAGTCAGATTTATAGCATTGCTGAATCAAATCCTTACGCCTGTTTGAAACAGGCATACGGAGTGAAACACCATGCAATGTGTGGCTTCCTCCTGTGCATTGCAGTAGACATGTCGTGTTTACGACGTGATTCGTGCAATGTGCTGCTTTTGTGGCACAGATGTATGACGCATCTGTGCTGTTTTTACTCAATGGTGCTCCACATTGTAAATGCGGCAGACTATGGGTGGCAGAGCAGCGGTGCACGTTAACTGGTGCATCCCTGGGGATGCGCCAGTTAACATAAATCTGCCCCTTTACATTTAAGTATGAGCAGGGTAAAAAGAGTCGGTGAGGCTTATCGAAGGTTAAGAAGAGATGAGTCCTGTTCACTGAAAAGTTGGACATAAGCCTCACCTCCTCAACAAAAACAGGTTATGTGTAGTGTCTTCAATAAAATATTTAAATATGCTCATAAAATTAGTTCAGATTCACATATAAAACAACACAGGTAAAATGTGAAAGCATTCAATTTCTTTGCTAATATTTGTGATTTCTAAATTTGCCAAATGCACTAAAAATTCTTCTATGTAAAAATAACAAGTAGTGTGTTAATTTTTTGATGACTGTTATTGATTTACTGTTTGGTAATAGTGGTTAATAAAATTTTTTATTATATTTTACCACAGATTCAACTGCAGATCATTTCAAAATGTCAGAATGCCAAGCAAGGATAGAATAAGAAAGGCTACAAAACGTCAAAGACAGCAGGTCCATATGTTACTGCAGCAGTCCTCTACTATAAAAAATCGTCAAGTCATCAAGAAAGCACCGGGTAAGACCAAGAAAACATTCATAAGAAACATTTCTAGAAAAAAAAGTAGTACTACAGAAAATGTTTTTGTGCAGAAAAAGAGAAGCAATTTAACCGGAAAGGAAAGGCCAATCAAAAATGTTACTGCTAGAGCAAGAGATAACTCTGTGCATGATAGTAGAAGGAAACAACAGTTTAGGGACATTCGTAAACGAATGTTCCGCAACAGGATAATTGGCAATTTGCTAAAAAATATTAAGAAAGGTCAACAAAAAGTGGTTTTTTATAAGAGAAAAAAAAAAGTTGAGAAAGTTATTGATCAGGCGTTTGAAATTAAACAAAAGTTATTTATTTTGATAATCAATAGAATTAGGAAGCTAAACAAGGCAATTTATGATTTCAAAAGAAATAGTAGATGGAAGAGAACAGTTAATCATAGTAATTTTTGTGAAGTTTTTTCCGGAGAATGGATGCATAGTTCAAGTTGTGAGGCATTTTTCAATGAGGAGAGTTATTTCCAGGATAATGATTTGGTGCATGCAGTTGACACCAGCGGTCGAGCTTATGAGGTGAAAGATGGTTGTCCAGTTGAAAAAGAAAAACTTGTGACAACAGAGGCAGAGGAGGTGTTAGGTAATGAGGTTTTAGGAAGACGTCCTAAGGGACCTGTGTACACCTGGAAGTGTAGTAGTATTTGCAGTGTGCGACAGGATTCCATCAATTTGCTTTGTGATTTTGTACGGACATTTAATAAGAAAAGTTTGAAGCAGAAAATGAAGTTGTTGCAAGAATTAGACCCTTGTAGAGTGAGGGAAGTGACAGGTTTGCATGGTCATTCACTGGCTTGTCTTTCCAGGAGGGTATGCCAGAGTGTTTTTCATCATTTCAGGATGCTAGCAGTGCATCATAATAAAGTGAGGAAATTAATTAGAATGTTGTATTATGCTAAGAGTCCAGCAGTTATGCCTAAACAATTATGCGCTGCTCTTTTGCATGGTTCTGAACTAGATGTGAAGAATATGTGTGAAGAAATTGAGTTTTGTTACTTTACAAGTAAAGAGGAGAATGTTGAAATTGACCCAGAAGAAGAGGGTAATGTGGAAGATAGTGTACAGGTTTCCAGTACAGATAATTTTCAGAAGGAAATTGCCACGTTTCAGGTGAAATCAAGTGAGAGGCCTAATTTCACTTGTGTGTGTTGTCGACGCACTTATTATAAGAATCAGACTAAGTTAGTGGATTTATATGCGAAAAGTGAAAGGGAAAATAATAGTGAATGGAAGGATTTTGCAACATACTTGATGGTAGAAAATTGTTTTGATTTGGGATTGGATCAACGTGTGTGTACTTATTGTTGTAACAAATTAGATCAAAACCAGATGCCTGCTAGAGCGGTTCATAATAATCTGGAATTGGTTGAGATTCCTTCTGAATTGAAGGATTTAAATACTTATGAATCTATTTTGATTCAAAGTATCCATCCCTTTCAGGCTATTGTAAGAATGGAGCCAAAGACAGGGAAATTGCCTCCATCAGATTTACAGAGAGGATTAAAGGGAAGAGTTGTTTATTTGCCTCTAGATTTGAAGAAAAACATTAATACAATTGGAGTAGAAAAAGTGGAAGAGGAACCTCTGGTTATCTTAGTTAATGGGGTTCCGACAAAGAATAAGAAAATATGGCAAGATTTAGTGGATGTTAGGAAAGTCAAAAAGGCAACATTGTATTTGAAAAAAAATAATAAGTACTATAAGAATGTATATGTTGCAGAAGAGGAAGAAAGTGAGGAAGAGGATAGCGATTTGTGTGCTGGTCAAATTGAGAAAGTAGAACCCTCTAAAAGGAACTCAAAGGAAGTCATGGGGAATGCTATTGAGTTGTTTCAAATGAAACAAGCCAAAGGGAGTCCCATTAGTGTTTGGGATTAAAGTTTGGAAGCTCGGTGTTTCCCACAGCTATTTCCAACAGGTCAGGGAGGAAGATATGATGAGCGACCTCATCAAATTCCTGCTTCTGAATACCGGACTTTATGATTGTATGCAGGAGATGCTAGGTTTTGACAATGCATTCCCTATTTGTTTCATCACCTGTTTGAAAGCGATCTGTCTAGACTGTCATATGCAGTGAACCACATCTTGAAAAGTGGTATACACATGCAAAACATCTCGGCAAGTGACTTTCTGGATAAAGTCAATGTCCAAGACAGTATTTTGGATTTTCACCTGATTAATCTCATGGCGTGTCAGCGTGGTACTAATGAGTACTGGTACCGTCGTCATGGTGATTTAAAATGTATGCTGAGGAACTTAGGAACTCCCACATGGTTCCTCATTCTGAGCTGTGCCGAGTATGGCTGGGAAGACTTACTTGAATTTCTACGAGAGGCAAATGGAAACATTGAAAACATCGAATTCAAGACACCCGGAGAACTGTGCTCTTTGGATCCAGTCAATGTATGCAGGTACTTCAATCATAGATTTGAAGCTATGATGTCTTTCATCATGAATAAGAAGAATCCACCTCTTGGAGAGGTGTTGGATTTCTTCTGGAGAAAGGAGTACCAAGCAAGAGGTGCTCCTCATATACATATGCTGCTGTGGATCAAGGATGCACCTAGATTTGGAACAGATCCAGAAGACTCAGTGATGAGTTTTATACAACAGTATTCTACGTGTGCTGTTCCAAACGCAAAAGAGAAGAAAAGCCTAAGAGAAAAAGTTCTACGTTTCCAAAGCCATCGTTGTGGAAAGTACTGGCGTCGTAAATTCCGAAACAAGGACAAGTTCTACACCAAATGTCGTTTCGGCTTTCCACGACCGGTGATTTCTAAAGGAAGAGTAAACAGTTTGATGTCTTCGCTGCGACATAATGTGATGAAGAAATCACCTAAAAACACATACAATTTGAAGAGGAACGAAGAGTCCAAGTACATCAACGACTACAACCCAGTGATTTTGTCCATGTGGAATGCTAACATGGATATACAGTTTGTGGCTGATAACTGTATGGCTGTGGCTCGGTATGTGACATCTTACATCACCAAAAAAGAAAAGACAGAATTGAAGGATATGTGGGAGGACATTTCCCATGAAAAGAGCCTCAGTAAGAAGTTGCACAGTTTCAGTCTGAAGATGTTGTCGCATCGAGAAATCGGAGCTTACGAATGTTCTGACCGCTTGTCTTCAGCAAGTCTCTATGCCAAATCTAGGAGTATCGTTTGGGCGAGTCTTGGTCTTGCTGCAACACGTAATCGAGTTCTGAAACCTGTGCGGGAAATTGAGTATTTGGCGGAAAAGGAGCCAAACAGTACCGACATTTTGAAGACCAACATGTTGGATACATATTATCCAAATCGAAGCAGTCACCTCGAGAATGTTTGTCTGTATGAGGTTCTGCAAAATTACATATTCAAGAGGAACATCAAAGAAGATATTGATAAAGGAGTGTATGCTGTAATTGGAAGTGAGGGATGTCTGGTCAAGCAAAGAAAATGCCACTTGGTAAACCATCGAAAATTGAGTGGCGAATCTCCTGAAAAAAAGGAGTTTTTCTATTTAGCACTTTTGCAACTTTTCAAGCCTTGGCGTGCAGAAGAGGAACTGCTTGGAGATTTCCTCTGTTACGAAGACTCTTTCACTGCCGCCAAGGAGACCATAGAATGTCCTGCTTTTCCCAAATATGTAGAAATGTTGAATGCGGAAATCGAGCAGGAAGCAACGATTGCAGCCGAGATTGCCAGAGACAGTTCTCAGGACAGTCAGAGTTCTGTTTCATTGAGTCAGGATCCACTAGGAGGCCCTGTTATCGAAAATGAAGCTGCCACTGCCATGAATGAAGTGGAAAGAGCCATGGCACATGCTCAGGAGGATGCGGTTAACTTAGTAGACTTGGAAAGACAACTCAACGTTGAGCAGAGGAAAACATATGACGAAGTTACCAACCAAATTAATCATGGATTAAGTCATGAGAAGAAAGAGTGCTCATGTACGTCGTGGAAGCCTGTCCGACTGTACGTGAGTGGAGAAGCGGGAACTGGAAAAAGTTTCCTCATTAAAGCAATTTCATGTTATTTGAAGGAAAGGACTGAGTCATTGCTGTCTTGTGTTGTCACCGCTCCAACTGGACTGGCAGCACATAACATTAAAGGTATTACTTTGCATCGTCTACTGATGCTGCCAGTGGAGCATGACAACAAATTACAATACCACAAGTTATCTGGAGATGCTTGTTGTGAAGTTTCAAGAGTCTTGAGGAAAATGAAACTTCTTATCATTGACGAAGTAAGCATGGTTTCCAATGTCATGCTTGCCTTTGTGCATTTGAGAATGCAAGAAGTTCTCAAAACAGAGTATGATGTGTTATTTGGTGGCAAACACATCATTGTTTTCGGAGATCTTCTGCAGCTGACACCAGTGAAAGGACAACCTGTGTTCAAAATGCTCACGCATGAAGATACCAGGAAGTGCCTAGGGAGCATTGGCAACGTCAATATATGGTTAAACTTCAATTATGCTGAACTGCATGAAAATATGCGTCAGGCGAAGGATGAAGTTTACAAGAATATTCTACAAGATGTTAGAATTGGAAAAGTGACCGAGCATGGGAAAGAAGCTTTACATGCACGATTACTGTCAAATTTATATCCAGAACAAGACGTTGTGCCTGAGAATATTTTTCAGAAAATTACTGAGAAGAAATCTGGAATATGTTTGATGCCAACTCTTGCAGAATGTGCCATCTTCAACAACAAAATGTTGAATTTAGAAAACCAAGAGATTGTGAAACTGGAAGCTATTGACAGAGTAGAGCATATGGGAGCAACAATTATTATGTCTGAGAATTTGAAATCTAAATTGGATTCATTAGAGAAGACTATATCTAAAACTGCTGGTTTTGAAAAGACTTTGAATGTGTGCTTAAATTGCCGTATAATTTTAAGAAGGAATTTACATGTTGAAAGAGGTCTGGTAAATGGATCAATGGGTAATGTTGTTGATTTTGTGAAATACAGAAATAGAGATGGAATTGAATTTTTAAAAATTAAATTTGATGGCATTGAGGAAGTACAGCTAATTGGTCGTTGTTCTGCTAGATTTTTGCTTGTAAAAGACTTATATGTTCGCCGTAAGCAGTTTCCTGTTTGCTTGGCATACGCGGTGACAATCCATAAATCGCAAGGTTTAAGTGTAGACAGTGCATTGGTGAATATTGGCAGTTCTGTGTTCAAGGAGGGTATGGCATATGTGGCATTGTCACGAGTTAGAACTTTATCGGGATTGTACTTGATTGAGTGTGATGTCACAAACATTTGTGTGGATCTAGATTGTGTTAAGGAATTCAATAGGTTAAGAAGAGAGTATGCGCCACATTTGCCTCAATATCCTTTGTTTGAGAAACGTGTGGTAGGCCGGAAACGAAGAAATGTGACCAATACTAGGGAGGTTGTAGCAAAAAGACGAAAAGTTGATGAACCTGAAATTATAAGCAGAAACAATAAGGATTCTGTTGAAGATGTTGTTGGTTTTCAATTTGAAAACAGTTCTGGTGTCAACTGCTATGCTAATGTAGTGGTTAATGTTTTGTTTACTCTAGAAAATGTAAAAGAAGAGATTGTGGTCAATTCTGATCAAAGATTTTGCAGTTTGTTAAATTCTGTGTTAGAGAAATGTAGCACTGATAAAACAAAAATAGAAAGTGTGTCTGAAATTCGAAATCTGTTAGACAGATGTTCAGGTCAAACACAATTCTCTCAAAATATTCAGCAAGATTGTCAGGAGTTTTTAATGTATATGCTTGATGTATTGCATGCTGAAGGTGTAGATGTAGATCACCTGTTTGGGCTTTCTTATCAATGGCAGCATGACTGCGAGAACTGTAGGGTATCAAGTACTACTAGTGTAGACTCAGAAAGATTTATATATTTAACTTTGCCAGACAGTAAATCAGTCTCCTTTAATAAGCTAGTAAAAGCAGCTGATCACAACATGGAGTGTAGCCAATGTAAATCTGAAATGATGTCAACATTATTTATACGAACATATGGCCAGTATGTCATTTTAATGTTCCAACGATGTAGGCCTGATGGAACAAAATTGACAACTTTAATTAAAAATGTTGTGGCTTCGCAGTTGTCAATATCAGGAAGGACTTTTGTAACTGCAGCAATTATATATCATGACGGTCCTTCAATAACATCAGGACATTACACAGCTTATTTAAAGTCTAGAAATGGCTGGTCATTCTGCAACGATTCTGTTTTAATTTTCAAAAAAAAATTGCCGTATGACCTTAAAAATTCTTACCTGGTGTTTTTAAAACCAAAATTTTAGGGAAAGAATCTCGGGATGTGCTCTGAGGAATTTCAAGAGGTTCTAATGGCTCCTACACGATTTGGCCTTGAGGATAAGTGTAGTACAGAGACATAAGTTCTTACCATAACACTTGACGTCATGGAAAATAACTGCACTTTGAATGAGTTCAGAAAAACTTTTTCTTTTTATAAGCTAATTCAAGCAGTCAATCAAAACATGGAGTAGAGGGAATGTAAGTCTGCAATGCTGTCTACTGTTTTATATTGCTTTGTGATTAAAAGTGATGTAGAGAATTAAATAATTGTAGTAGTCATAGAGGTAGTGTAAGTCTGCTTCATAGTAAGCAGTATCAGTGTCATAGGAAATGTATAACATGAGTGAGCAAGAAGGGTAAGATATTACTAGTCCAGGATTGTGAAAGTGATCTTGAACGTTTTCTTTCTGAAAGTTGCGGAAATACAAAATGACGGGATTTGCTTACAAGAATTCCAAGAGTTATAAATGGCTCTTACATGATTTGGCCTTGTGGAAACGTGTGGTAGAGAGCGAGAAGTCATTTATTGTATGTAACATATTTGTCAAAACGATGGAGGTTTTCTTTCAGAAAGTGGCGGGCAGAAAATAATAGCAGCACAACAGAGTGTAAGCTGTTCATAGGACATCATTCGACGTCATGGAAAGTAAGTTAATTTTAAGGAGTTCTGATTTCTGATTTGTCATGTTGTATGGGTTTTTTAAACACAATCATTTTAATTGTGGGTTTTTTTCCCCGCTGTTATATGATGAATACCTTCAAGTCACTGTTTTTAGTGAAATTTGATACATTCTGAGAACAGCAAAAATAAACCATTTAACATGTATAATTAATTCTGTACTGTTTGTATTTATGATGTACATTTAGAACTGTGTAGGAGGCATGGAAAAGGCGAGGCTTCTGTAAGTGTCAAAGTTGTTGCATACAGTGCTCACATTCTACGTAGTCTTTCATATGATAGACTACATTTCCACAATGAGATACCTAAGCAAAGGAAACACAGGTGATGTGATTGTGGAATGAGCAAAAAAAATTGCACGTTTTCCTATTATATTACCTGTGTTTCCTAACATTACACATCACATTGTGTAGATGAGGTTTAGGCCTGTTCCAGGAGACAGAGGAGGTCTGACATTTGTTAAAGAGTGCAGTGGGCATGACTCACTTCGTTAGTAGGCCTGCACATGTATTATCTCCTCTATACTCTACAACAAGCCTAAATTTCATCTGCAACCCTGAGTAGGACTTACCTGAAAGAAATCTGTGGATAGGTTACACCTTATCAGCATCTAGAAACAATCACTTAAAATGTTAAGGGCAGTTTTATGAAGGCTGTGTGTCTCTTTTACGCCGCTGTTCCGTCACTTTTGTGTAAAAGATGCACCATGTTGCAAGATAGGCCTCAGTTCATTTCCAGCAAGATACCGTCAGTTTAAAATGTATATAATTAGGACTGTGTAGGGGGTATGGAGAAGCTGAGGCTTCAGTAAGTGTCAAAGTTGTTGCATGCAGTGCGTACTCTTTCATATGCTGGACTACATCTGCACAATGAGATACCTAACCAAAGGAAACACAAGTGATGTGATTGTGAAATGAGCAAAAGGAATTGCACGTTTTTCAAATACATTTTCTGTGTTTCCTAACATTACGAATCACATTGTGCAGATGAAGTTTAGGCCTGTCCAGGGAAACAGAGGAAGTCTGAACTTTACTGGTTGGCCTGCACATGTATTATCTCCTCTGTACTCTTCAACAAGGCTAAATTTGATCTGCAACCCTGAGTACGCCTCACCTGAAACAAACGTCTGGATAGGACACACCTTATTGCCATCATGAAACAATCATTTAAAATGTTAGGAACAGTTTTATGATGATTGTGCACCTCTTTTGCGCTGCCATTGCGTCACTTTTGTGAGACAACAGCAGTGCAAAAGATGCACCATGTTCCAAGATAGGCCTCACTTCATCTGCATCAAGATACTGTTAGTTTAAAATGTATATCTTTAGGACTGTGTAGGGGGCCTGGAGAAGCAGAAGCTTCTGTAAGTGTCAAAGTTGTTGAAAAACTGTTTGTCCTTCAATCTTTTCCCTTGTCTTTTCTAATTTTTAAATACATGTTTTAATATTTTTCAAATGTTTGTTATCTCTTTCACAGATTGAAAGTATAAAAATAACAAGTGAGTAAGTTAACGACAATTATAAGGTAAATGTTTTGTACTCTTTTCGTTACATTTCTATCACATTCACCTACTATTAGTTCCACAGCTTCATTTCTTTAACCATCAGTTTCCTGCCTTTGCTACTTCCCTCATTACGTTCTCTATTACCTACTTACTCTACTCCTTCCATTCCTTTTCTCAGTCCCTCTCTTCTCATAGTTCCTCACTCTTGTTCACTCACTCCATCTCTATTACTCTTAGTGTCTTTGACTGATCACTCTTTCACTACTTGTTCATTATGCTTTTTCTGTGTAGTTGAAGCACACTAAGGTGCATATTATGAACACAGCCAATAAAATTATTGCTGTTTTTATCGGCAGAAAACTGCTGCAAAAGTGGTTTTAGCTGCAGTTTTCTGCCGCAAAAGCGGCTTTAGCGACACATTTCTGCCGATAAAAGCTGCAAAACTTTTATTGCCTATGTTGATAATATGGCCCTATGTTATTTACATTTCTTTGCTGTTTCAATTATTCTTTTTCTGTTACTTCTTCTTTTCTGCTTTCTGTTTTTTCTCTCTGTTATTCCACATGTTTTAATCTTATTTTGAACATTCACTCATATTCTCTAAGAAACTCTTGTTTGTTATTCTTCTACTCTCCTTTTTTTCTTTCACTTCCTTATCTATTTTGTTTTTCACAATTATATCCTCTTCCCTCTTTTCTTTGGTAAATAAATCTATTAAACAGTATCTCTGGTTTAGACCCTATAGCTGTCTTTGTTTTTAACATTACTCTCTGTTTACTTCCCTTATACTTACTCTTCTTTTTAAAAAAAAAAAAAAAATTTGGTTCGCTCCCGGTTCGCGTACCGGCGAGCGAACCAGGAAGCGAACCAAAAGAAATACAGCTTGCCAGAGTGCTAAACATTCTAGCAATTTTTTTTGAAAGGGGAGGTAGTTCTGAAAAGAACTTTTTTTTAAATGTTTTTGTTGTTTTATATATTTTTTTTATTTTTCTGAATTTATTTTGTTTTTTTTTGTATTTTTTGAACAGTTTTATGTTTTTTTTGTTTTTTTTGGAGGGGAAACAACAAAAAACAGGCATTGGAAAGGGCTCAACAGGAGCAAAAAAAATGTTTACTTTCTGGGGCGTTTAGAGCACTTGTGGTTTTCAAATGCTCTGTTGATTAAGTTAATGCTCATATTGGCACATGAGAGTAATGTACCACAATATAAACAGGTAATCTTCATATGGACAAAGTTGTCCTGAATGTTTGGCACGGTTTCCCGTGTTTCTGGCCCTGACAAAGATACCTGTGCCGATGTCCTGGCCACAGGAGTTCGTGGATTGTCCTGAAGGTCACGCATCTCTGCCCGGCTGTAGTTTAGTGGATGCCACCTCTGCATGTGACGGTGCATGGTGTAGTTGCCGAAGCTATACTTCTTTAAGGTGCCTCTAGATAAGTCCTCTTTACATATCAGGCACGTCACATATCGAGCATTAACTTTTTTCTGCCCTTCAGGGATTGAAAAAAACTGCCAAATGAAACTAGTTTTATGATGAGAAACAAGGGGCTCCTCTTGTAAAAACTGTGGTGCCTGTATCTCCTCTTCCTCTTGTTCATCCTCTTCCTCCTCTGTGTTGGTAATGAACTGTGGAGGTGGTCCTCTCTTCCTATGAGGAGGTGGTGGTGGTGGTGGGGGTGCACCAGCTGAAGCTACCAATGAAGCCATTGCTCTGTGGAAAAGTGAATTTTGCCTTGTTATATGTGCCTACGTGTTCCCCATCCTATGTTATATGTGCATGATCGATATGCATATATCCCCCTATGATCGATTAAAGACGCAATTATAGTTGTGTCCAACTCTAGTATGCCAGTTTCCAGTTCTCGTGAAAGCAACGAGTATTAGGCCTATGTTGCCACGTTTTACAGTGTGCACGTTAATTCACCGCATTGTCCCCGTTTCTAGGCCTCTAAGGGCCCGGACACCAGATTCAAGCTCCAGTCTCCTGAACCCACTCCGAGGAGCGATGCAGCCCCCACCTGCATCCCTGACCCTTCCCTACTTCCTGCCGCGCAGCGAGGTGCCCGGCCTGGCTCTGCCTGCCTGTTTGCCAAGAGTATGTTATGCTTCTAGTTATCAGTCCAGCTTTCCTTCTTCGCATTCCTAAACTACTGAACCGCATAAACAGTTTCAGCTATAGTCTAGTCTTTCTGTCTCCATGTAAGAGAAATCCTGTATTAATATTCATAGAAGATTCATAGCACACGCAATACATGTAGAATATATGCATGCACCAGCCTTAGTGTCAAGTAGCCTTTGCCCTGATAACTTTTAGATTCTATCAACATGTACTCCAAACACCAGATACCAGATATGCTATAGGTACATGTCGTCTTGACACCACAGACTTTAGTCTCCTCTTCTAGTGTAGAAGTAATAGCCCCCAGTTCTCCCTGGTAACACGTCATTGCCCGTTTGCGCACACCACTAGGTTAAAGGTCCCAGCTGCTCAGGTAGCCCCCTCCATGTTTCCGCCCATTCATGACACTTCTGTGACGTTTCTCATCACATGTCTACGTGCACGCCCTGTGCACGCCTTCTTTTCACGCCCATGTCTTCTTATCTTACGCTTGTCACTAGTTACGCCTACTGTATGTAATGTAATTGAAATGTCTTACTATATATATGTAACCTGAATTGTGATGAAGCGCGCTGCAGCTGCCTCTCTATTTTATTTCAGGCTGTCCCGATCCAGTCCCTTCCCTTTTGCCTGAATAAAGCCTTTAAGACTCGGACACATCGGATCCTGCCTCTTATTTATTGAGCTATCTGTTATTGTTAATATATTCAAAAATAGTACCGGTATTTAATTATTTATTTACCACATAATGGCGCCCGAATAGGGACGAGCCCCTTCCCCACGCGCTGGCGATGCAACGCCGGTCCCCTGACCCTCTGCAGCCGTGACGGAACAATACCGTGCACGTGCAGATATTTCTGCTTCAAGTCTCCCTCAGGCCCACGGAGGAGACGGAGACTGCGGTCCGACATCCAGACGAAGCGGTGTGGAATGCGGTTCGTCCCAACCAGAGCCCAAGCCGAGAGTGCAAGGTCCGAAGTATCCGGAGGCCCACCTGTTTCTGAAGTCCGAAGTTCGTAGTCCGACGTCGTAGCAGTCCAGTCCAGTCCGAGGCCTTCCAGTTTCTGCTTCCCGGTGAGTACCGTTGCGGGGGAAGTATCTAGACAGGATCATTTGTTTGTTCCTGGTCCGTTGGGTTTGGGTACGCAGATCCATTTCCGAAGTATTCACCTAGATGGATACGGTATGACGTGTCTCTTTATGGGACCGGTATGTTCTGTACTGTTTTAGCAGTGCATCCAGTAATTCTAGTAAGTCCGTTCTCGAGAAATTCATGTGTATGTGTATCAGGTAGTATTCTGTTCGAACTGTTATTTATGTATTTTTATGTCGTGGTATGAGTGATTTGTTTGCCATTTTATTACTGTGATTATTGTGTATTGTGTTCGCAAGTAAATTTCCGAAATGCCTCTGTTCTCGAAATTACGTCAGTTAAAGACCAGAAAAGGGTTACTCGAAGAAGCAGTTCCTGTCCCCCCTAGGGACAGTCCTGGACATTTTATGTATCACAAGCATGGCTTAGATGCCATATTATATCTAGACTTATGGGCGGACTATACTAAAGATCTTGAAGAGAAATATAGATGGCCTGTATCAGGTACATGGGATGCCGAGTGCATCATGCGAGTAGAAGAAGCATTATGGAAAAAGAAAGCCAGACAGTCCCAGAAAGATGCCATCGAGTTATGGCGCAAAGAATCTCATAAAAGAACCGAAAAAGAATTCAGAAAAACAGAATTAAGTAGGGAATCCTCAGAAAAAGCCCAAGAAAGGGAATTAATCGAAGAAGGTGAACGAGTTAGAGCAGAACAGTCAGACAGACAGAGAAATGCCCTTATTAAAGGTATGTATCCTCTTCTTGCCGAGGGCTTGCCAAAAGCAACCCCGGAAGCACCCTGTAATTTACCGCCACCATTGGTCCCGATTAAGCTACGTCACAAACCGACCGCAGCTGAAATTTTTCTTTCGTCCTACTTGGACGACACAGTTCCAGAATATGCAAATCCTATTCCGCCTGCTCACCCACAGCTTCCTGTTAATAATGTAATTCCTGTTCCTCCAGCCACTGGTCCCGTGGGCCAGGTTAATGTTACAGCACCCCCGGACCAGCCCACAGTAAATGTACCCGTTTTGCCAGTTACCTTACCAGCACGTACAGTATTTACCGACGATTCTAGTTTAGGAGCAGCGGGGGGAAGTGCTCCCAGCACCCCGCCCCAAGCAAGACGACTGGCGCTGCATGACATAGCGTTACAGCGTACGCCAAAAGTGGCGACACATACAGATCTCAAACGACTACTTACTGACTGTATATATGATCCAGTCCCAGGCGAAGATCACATGATCTTATATTCAGTACGTTTAAGACGGGTGGCCAGCTTTTTGGACACCCTGCCCGACATGAAGGAACATCTAAACAGAATATATCGTTTTATCCGTACAGGAGAGAATCCAGGAAGTATTCACGAAGCTATGTCACAGAGGAAAGCCGAGGTTCAACTTATGATTTTAAAGTTCTTGATTAATTGTTTAATAAGAGAACAAGATTATCCAGATAAAGATCAAGATGAAATGAAAGCCCTGACCAGGTGGAGTGACAATATAGCCGAGGGAAAACACAAGACACAAGGTAGTGTAGAGAGTATGTACAAGAAAATTCGTAAGGAAATAATACGTATACACCAGAAGGAGGAAGAAAAACGAGCAACCGAGAAAGAGAATGACTCTTCTAGTGAAGAGGTAGACAGCGAGAATCCTTCCAGAATAGCGTATGTAGGTAGAACTAGACTTTCCGACCGACATTCACGCCTAGATTACAAGAAAGCTTTTCCTCCTCCAGCACCAGAACAGTGTTCTCTTGAGCAAGTATTCCAGGCCACCGATCATATTCTGAAATCACGAATAGGTTATAGCGAGCTTAGTACAATGCATGAACAAGAACTAGCCCGATCAGCAGTCCGATGGACTTGTGATTCTACCACGTTTCCAGACGAAATAGTGGCCCAAACGTTTCTGAAACTGCCCCCAGCCGAGCAACGTCTGGTGGGTATGTATATGATCCAGCACCTCATTACACTGTATGAGGAACAGCATTCTGATCCAGGTCCTCTACATGATGTATTAAACGAGTTACTCCAAAACAGATGGAAAGGTCTAGGTACCGATTTAATTAGTGTCATATTAGAACAGCGCCACAAATACAGAACGTTCCTGAATCCACATTATGTTTCCGTCTCACCCCCAGAAAGAAAATCATTCTACATAGACAGACAGAATCCGTTACGAGAAGTACATCCAGTTA
This sequence comes from Lissotriton helveticus, assembly GCF_964261635.1. NCBI lineage: Eukaryota > Metazoa > Chordata > Amphibia > Caudata > Salamandridae > Lissotriton > Lissotriton helveticus. The sequence continues at coordinate 185,791,747 of NC_136057.1, read as the reverse complement.
AAGGAGAAGATGGTGGTCTAGAACGAGTGTTTGTTTACACCCCCATCACGAAAATAGAACTCTTGGAAATGAAAAAGTTAATTCCCTGTCATGATAAAGACCCAGCAGGGTTTCACCGTGAATTAAAGGACATGCTCCGTATGGGAGAATACACGTATCCTGATATCATTAAAATGTTAAAGGTCCTGTTGCCTGCGGGCATATATGAAAAACTCAAAGAAAAAGAATGGGAGGTGGGAGAGAAAAAGATAGATTGGACAGCATTAGAAACTGAAGATAGTACACGAGTTCCAGGTACCGGTCTTGGGGATAAAGCTAAAGCTCTGCCCGAATTATTAATACAAGTTTTGCCAAGATTACTAGCCACGAAAAAGGAAGATTGGGATGCCATCTCAGCCTGTAAACAGAAACAAGACGAAGATACTAGTGATTTTTATTCTAGATTTGAGAAATGTTTTATTATTAAAAGTGGTCTGAAAACAAGTAGTGAGTCGTATCCCCATCTTTTTGTTACCAAACTAGTCGAGAATTCAAGTTCACAAGTTAAAAATCGAGTCCTGAAAGTCGAAAGTACATGGCAAGCTAATACTCCGTCACAGATGCTCCAGATGCTCCAGTATCACCAGAACAGAATCAGGGAAGAGCAGGAACACGAAAGAAGACGTATGAAAGACACGAAAATGAAAGTACTAGTTGCACAGTCTGTTCCCCAAGACAGTCAGAAGAGGGGTCCGAATCAAGCCAGTCATCCTGCAGCTCCCGTTAAAGGGACATGCAATTACTGTAAACAGCCAGGTCATTATATAAACGAATGTGCAGTTCTGAAACACAACATAGCTACTGGTAAGACTAAAGAAAGACCACGTCCGCCTAGACAAGAATAAGTTTCACAGACTTCCCAGCCACCACAGAATGCACAACAGACAGTTACCGCACCGCAGCCTATAGCTGCAACACAACATGTTACACAGCAGATGTACCAGTACGCACAGTCAGAGTATTCAGATTATCAGCCGTATTCATGAAACAGCCTAGAGAGGGAGGTAGGCTTGCCTCTCATCGAGATTCCTGTAGATCAAGAGGGTCCCTATGTACACAGTCAAGTATTAGGGAGAGACAGAAAGTTTCTGATTGATACAGGGGCAAGTAGGACTACCATCAGTCATGACGAGGTTCCAGGGGCTCCACTCTCAGGCTCTAGAAATGTTTCCCTTGGATTTTCAGGAAAGCCTATTGTTAATGAAATATCGGAACCAGTTACTCTAGAAGTTGGTCCATTGTCCCGAACTACAGACTTGTTACTAACGAAATCTTGTCCAGAAAATTTATTAGGCATTAACACTCTGAAAGAATTAGGAGCAGTAATATGCTGCTCCCCAGAAGGGGTACGATTGTTCCTGCGTGATTTTAAAGGTCATTATGTATTACGTGATTTTGATCCAAGATTATTGAATGTACCACAGCATTTATGGGCGCAAGGTCCAACTGATGTAGGTTGTATGCATATCACACCCCATCGTGTCACTCTGAAGCAAGGTGTTGTATTACCACGAATCAGACAGTACAAATTGCCACCTGAGGCTGTAGCAGCCTTATCCAAAATTATTGACGAGCTTATTGTTCAAGGAGTAGTTGTAGAAACTGACTCCAATGTATGTAATTCTCCTATCATTCCAATTCTGAAACGTACTGATCCAAATGCACCTCCAGTTTATCGATTAGTGATTGACCTTCGAGAACTTAATAAATGTATTATACCACAGTACCCAGTGGTCCCAGATATTTCTTCCCTATTGACAGCCATTGATTCTGAAGCCACATTCTTTACAGTTATCGATCTCAAGAACGCATTCTTTAGTGTCCCCATTCATCCAGACAGCCAGTTCCTTTTCGGATTCTGTTTAAATGGAAGAAGCTATAAATTCACACGAGCACCTCAAGGTTTCACAGAGAGTCCTAGCATTTACAGTCAAGCACTTAAGAGACAACTAGACCATATTCACATGCCAACTGACACTGCCCTGCTCCAGTATGTCGATGATCTATTGATCACAGCCCGTTCTGAACGTGACTGCGAGCGTGCGTCACTTACAGTTTTGTATTTCCTAGCCGAGATGGGGCACAAGGTGTCCCCTTCCAAATTGCAATTCTGTGTCCAGCAAGTGGTCTACTTAGGACACTTACTGTCCAAGAGGGGTAGGCAGTTGACACCTGACCGTATCCAGTTAATAGCACATCTTCCACAGCCCAAGACACAGAAGGAGGTACGAGCTTTTATCGGCCTCACTTCTTACTGCAGACAATGGATTCCTCAGTACGCATTTCTAGCCAAGCCACTGATACAGTTAACGACACAGGAGGCAGCCGTATCGACTGTCCTCCCTTGGACCCAGGAACATACACTTGTTTTCAAGGAGTTAAAGAAAGCTTTATGCCAAGCACCTGTTCTAGCAACACCGAACTACAGTAAGCCTTTTACACTTTTTGTTACTGAACGTGATGGTACTGCATTATCTGTTCTCACACAAGATCAAGCAGGACAATACAAGCCCTGTGCTTATTTTTCTAGCACATTAGATCCGGTGGCCCAGGCTCTGCCTGCGTGCCTCAAGTCAGTTGCAGCCACAGCTCTAGCTATCAGACAAAGTGATTCCATAGTGTTAGGACACTCCCTGACAGTACAAGTTCCACACTCCGTGGAAGTTCTTTTAAACCGAACACAGACTCAGCACTTGACAATTGCACGTTTAACAGGTTATGAACTGACACTGTTTCAGCCACACATAGAAATCAGACGCTGCAACATTTTAAATCCAGCTACACTGTTACCGTCAGTTACTTCGAATCCTACCACACATGACTGTGTGGAAGTTGTTAACACCATGACAAAGCCAAGACAAGACTTGACAGACATTGCATTACCTGATCCCGACCTGACACTTTATGTGGATGGTTCATGTATGAGAACAAGTACAGGAGAACTAGTAGCCGCGTATGCAGTGACTACTGAAACTGAAGTTATAGAAACACATCGTATTGACACCCTGTCTGCTCAAGCAGCAGAGCTTGTCGCTCTGACCCAAGCCTGCATACGTGCTAAGAACCTGAAAGTAAACATATATACAGATTCACGTTATGCATTCGGAGTCGTACACGACTTTGGAGTGCTCTGGCAAGAAAGAGGTTTTATGACTTCTCATGGAACCAAGATTCAGCATGGCCCCCTCATTCAAGCTCTGTTAGATGCAATACATTTACCGACAGCTATCGCCATCATGAAGTGCAAGGCACATACGAAAGCCACTGATATCATTTCCCAGGGTAACGATCTAGCAGATCGAACAGCCAAGCTCACAGCTCAGACTCCAGACCTTCCAGCTAACACGACACAGACACTCACTCCAGATCCGACTACTTGCATGACAGTTAAGGACCCTACACAAGATGTAATAGATATACAGTTACATGCTACTTCCGATGAAATTAAGAAATGGTCCGAACAAGGAGGGGTCCAGACAGATCAAGGATGGTTGACGAAGGGAAAAGCCACATGGTTTCTACCCGACTCTATGGTTCAAGTCATTATTAACACCGCACATAGTCCAGCACACTTAGGAGAAAAAGCCATGTTAGACAGCATCCAGAACCTCTGGTTCAACAAGCATTTACGAGCAGCAGCCAAACAGAAAGTACGTACCTGCATGATCTGTTGTCAGTTCAATCCAGGTAAAGGTGTCCCGGTGGAACAAGGTGGATTCCATCCTCCTGACCACCCTTTTGAAGTCCTCCACATGGATTATATTCAGATGGAGCGATGTCGAGGTTTCAAGTATGTCCTCGTAGTTGTATGCGCTTTGTCCAGGTGGACAGAAGCATATCCAGTTCCAGATTACACAGCTGCGACCACTGCCAGGCAGTTGGTTCGTGAGTATTTTCCCCGCTATGGATTACCTAGGGTCGTGTATTCAGATAACGGCCAGCCATTCTCATCCGAGCTCATGAAACAAGTATCCCTTCTGTTAGGGTACCAGTGGAAGTTCCATTGTGTACGACATCCCGAAGCAGCCGGTCTCGTAGAGAGACATAACCAGACTCTGAAAATCCGAATCGCAAAAGTATGCGCAGAGAAAGGCGTAGATTGGATGGTAGCACTGCCAGTTGCCCTTTTTTATATGAGAATGGTTGCTCATTCCCGTTCAGGTCTATCTCCGTATGAGATAGTGTTTGGTCGTCCCCCAAATATGTGGGGTACACCTAGACCACGTACAATTACCGATGTTGACAGTAATATGCTGACAGATTACCTTGCCTCCTTGATGTCTGCACTACAATCTTGTCGTTCACAGGTTGCCGCTGCTTTTCCAGACAACACCGAAGTGAAACCGCATGAAGTCGTTCCAGGAGATTTTGTGTTGGTTCGCAATTTCGATCGTTCAAGTCCGCTGGAGCCCCGCTGGAAGGAGCCCCGCCTCGTTCTTCTCACCACCAGGACGGCAGTGAAAGTGGAAAACCGAAAAGGCTGGCTACACTCCAGCCATGTAAAAAAGTTTCATGGACTCAAATCAAAGACTTTTCTTAAAGACTGCCCCGTTCTCAAGGACTGCCCAGACACTGAATCTAAACTTCCCCTGTTAGAGAAAACTCCGCAGCAGGAGTATAAATCCAAGTTAAGGTCTAGTAAGTCAGCCAGTTTAATTGTCTAAGTCCCTCTCGGGTGAAACGGTTAGACAGGTTCCTGACATGTATGAGATAGACCCACACAGTGAGAGAGTTAGTCAAAACTCTAAGAGATGTATCATTACTCTGTTCTTTCTATTGTTCCTGAGTCTTATGGTTACTTGCATAAGTTATGCTTTACATTTATGTTTTCCTATTTCACATGTACATATGTTTTCTAATGTTACAGTAGAGCACACTTTTAGTGACCTGCCTCCTCACGAGTTATCCTATCGTCTTGCTATGCGTAATAATACTTTTATCCGAATGCTGCACTATTCACACCAGACCAGCAATGCCACTAATTGTTGGGTGTGTGGTCGACTCCCCCCTTTCCAGACACAGAAGGGAGTTCTGCCACTCTTTCCCTATCCGTTTTCACATAATGGTTCGTGTGGAGCATGGTCCACGTTAACGTCATCCTCAACTGATATGTCCCTTCTGAATCGAACATGTTTCCCAGACAAGGAAGGTCTTTCCCATAGAACAGGGTTAGATCTAGAAAATGAAGTATATGATCTAGGTAATTATTCCTCGAATTTCATGGTTTTGAATGTTCAGTCCGAGACTACTCCAGATTTGCCTGCTATTTCAGTACTACCAGTCAAAGGCGAATTATGTGTCAGAAAGAATGGTTCCGCACATGTAGGACATAGTGATTGTACTACTGTGGTCGAGTATAGTGACAGTGGGAAATCTATTTTCAAAGCCTCACGTCATTCTTATTTTGTTTGTGGTCAGACCGCATATGTTCGTCTGCCCCTCGATTGGGATGGAACATGTTACATTGCCTTCCTACTGCCACCAGTTTTTCTAGCCCCATCTGATTATCACAGAAACACACATCTAGTACACGTTAGACATAGAAGGGAGACTGAGTCCCCAATTGTCGATCAAACTGAAACTGCTCTAGAACAGTATCAAGACTTCAATAAAGGTTTCTTTTTCTTTATAGGTCCTGTCCAGAATAGTAAGTTAATACGTAGGCTAACCAGAACCCTTGAAGCAGTAGTGAATGAGACTACTTCCGCTCTAGGTAACTTAACCGAAGAGCAATCTGCTATTAGATTTGTCGTGCTCCAAAATCGTCTTGTTCTTGACGTCATACTGGCCGATAGAGGAGGAGCTTGTAGAGTCATCGGATCTAGTTGCTGCATTTTCATTCCTAATAACGCGCCGTCTGTTTATTCAGCTATAACCAGACTTCATAAAATTGCCCATCAGTTACACCAGAATCCAGGCACCTGGACATGGTCCGGTTGGCTCTGGAGTATTATATCTGCCTGGGGATGGAAAGTATTGTCATTCCTAGGTATAGCAGTAATGATCATATTCAGTTGCTGCCTCTGTTTACAATGTGGCCCTGCGATTTGCGGCATGTGTGCTACCTCTCGTATTCCTAGTCCTAAGTCCCGTTCCAAGACAATTCGAGACGAGCAAATGATGCTATATGAACAGATAGATGGTATCATGAATATTGATGTTTCCTGATGGAAACGTAGGGCACAAGGAGGGAATGTGGAAAAGTGAATTTTGCCTTGTTATATGTGCCTACGTGTTCCCCATCCTATGTTATATGTGCATGATCGATATGCATATATCCCCCTATGATCGATTAAAGACGCAATTATAGTTGTGTCCAACTCTAGTATGCCAGTTTCCAGTTCTCGTGAAAGCAACGAGTATTAGGCCTATGTTGCCACGTTTTACAGTGTGCACGTTAATTCACCGCATTGTCCCCGTTTCTAGGCCTCAAAGGGCCCGGACACCAGATTCAAGCTCCAGTCTCCTGAACCCACTCCGAGGAGCGATGCAGCCCCCACCTGCATCCCTGACCCTTCACTTACTTCCTGCCGCGCAGCGAGGTGCCCGGCCTGGCTCTGCCTGCCTGTCTGCCAAGAGTATGTTATGCTTCTAGTTATCAGTCCAGCTTTCCTTCTTCGCATTCCTAAACTACTGAACCGCATAAACAGTTTCAGCTATAGTCTAGTCTTTCTGTCTCCATGTAAGAGAAATACTGTATTAATATTCATAGAAGATTCATAGCACACGCAATACATGTAGAATATATGCATGCACCAGCCTTAGTGTCAAGTAGCCTTTGCCCTGATAACTTTTAGATTCTATCAACATGTACTCCAAACACCAGATACCAGATATGCTATAGGTACATGTCGTCCTGACACCGCAGACTTTAGTCTCCTCTTCTAGTGTAGAAGTCATAGCCCCCAGTTCTCCCTGGTAACACGTCATTGCCCGTTTGCGCGCAGCACTAGGTTAAAGGTCCCAGCTGCTCAGGTAGCCCCCTCCATGTTTCCGCCCATTCATGACACTTCTGTGACGTTTCTCATCACATGTCTACGTGCACGCCCTGTGCACGCCTTCTTTTCACGCCCATGTCTTCTTATCTTACGCTTGTCACTAGTTACGCCTACTGTATGTAATGTAATTGAAATGTCTTACTATATATATGTAACCTGAATTGTGATGAAGCGCGCTGCAGCTGCCTCTCTATTTTATTTCAGGCTGTCCCGATCCAGTCCCTTCCCTTTTGCCTGAATAAAGCCTTTAAGACTCGGACACATCGGATCCTGCCTCTTATTTACTGAGCTATCTGTTATTGTTAATATATTCAAAAATAGTACCGGTATTTAATTATTTATTTACCACAGCTCAGTGATCACAAAGGGTCTTCCTCTCACAAAGATGAAAGTCAGAGTGAGGAAAGAAGGAGGGGTTTTCATCATTTTGGAAAAAATAGGTCTAAACCAATGAAAAGTGTTATTTTTAGATCACATGACCTAGCCTTACATCATTAGGAAACCAAAAGTGAAATGAACCAATGAAAAGTTTTATTACCAAGTCACATGACCTGTTACGCTTATGTTACGCGCTGCGGAACGCGCCCCGGATCGCTTCCGGGGAGCTGCGCTTCGCGCCTCGGTTCGCGCTCCGGAGCACTTCCGGGTGCGCTAACGCGGCGCGTCATAAGACGCATTACGCGACAACGTGATACGTCGCGCTTCCGCGACGCGTCACGGTGTTGATTTCTAACGCGGCAGTTGCGCAAGCGGAACGTTTACTGGTTCGCGGACCGGGTCGCGGCACCAAATTAAGCTAATGGGAAACTTCCCGGTTCGCGAACCGGGAGCGAACCAAAGCATAATAATAAAAAAAAATATTAATAAACATATAAAATAAATTTTTTGATTTAAAGAAAAATACATTTTACAGCTATAGATATTAGCTTTTAAAAAACCAATGAAATTCACTGAAAAAACCATAGGTTATAGACCATATATAGTTAGGAATTAGCATTTACAAAACCTTGAAAATTCACTGAAAAAACCATAGGTTATAGACCATATATAGTTAGGAATTAGCATTTAAAAAACCTTTTTTTACTCACACAAAACCATTGAAATTCCATATATAGTTAGTTGTACTAACTATATATCGCGCACCCGCAATCCACTGCTGATCATGTCACATATTACATCATTCATGACATGGTCAGTGACATCACTGATGACATCACTGATGACATCTCAAATGACATCACTGATGACATCACTGATGACATCTCAAATGACATCACTGATGACATCACTGATGACATCTCAAATGACATCACTGATGACATCACTGATGACATCACTGATGACATCTCAAATGACATCACTGATGACATCTCATTTGACATTACTGATCACATCACTGATGACATCACTCATGTGATAATACGATGAACCTCTTCAGACTCTAATATAACCTAAGATACACTCAGTGTAAACATACACTCACAGACTGTCACTCATCCATGGAGTTACTCACACACCTAGTCAGTCATGCAAAGAATCAATCACACCTCCATTTCCTCAACTATACAGTTATACACACCTTACTTATTCAAACATATACTAACACATATCTACTCTCTTATACAATCCCTGATACAAGTTCACAATCATCCATACAGCCACTCACACATTCACTGGCTCTTATGCACAGTTATTTATATATGTCAACTCTCACATGTACTGTGTTTTACATATGTACTTACTTTCACATGTAGCACTGAGATATCCATTCACTCATTAATGCACTCAGTCAACCGCCCATACAGGTGTTTCCACATGCACTTTTGAACCCATACATCTAGTGAATCAACTGCTCACACATCTATGCACAGAGTTATACACCTCCCAGCCAACCACACACACACTCAGTCTCCCATACAAATACTTAGGCAATCAACCAATAACCCATATAGTTACTCATATAGGTACTGATCAACACATGCAGCAGTTTACAGAACAACAGACATAATGATGCACAAATTAAGACAGTTTAGTCACTAACCCATGCATTCAGTGAGACACATTTAATCACTCACTCATACAGTCAGTCACAAACCTACTAAATCCTTCATCCAGACACTTCTACATCTACTCATTTTTCAATATGTAAAACATATTTAAACTTTACAGAAAAACACAGTCACTCGATGATGTCAAATGAGATGTCATCAGTGATGTCATTTGAGATGTCATCAGTGATGTCATCAGTGATGTCATTTGAGATGTCATCAGTGATGTCATCAGTGATGTCACTGACCATGTCATGAATGATGTAATATGTGACATGATCAGCAGTGGATTGCGAGTGCGCGATATATAGTTAGTACAACTAACTATGGGCCCGATTCACAGAACTTACTTAAGACAAAATCCTAAACTTACTAGTTTTGGTATTCACAGAAGTTAGGATTTTGACTTAAGTTTGTCTTAAGACAAACATAAGACTGACTTACGACAGACTTAAGTTAGGATTTTGTCCTAAGTCTGTCTTAAGTCTGTCTTTAGTCTGTTTTAAGACAAAATCCTAACTTCTGTGAATACCAAAAGTAGTAAGTTTAGGATTTTGTCTTAAGTTAGTTCTGTGAACCGGGCCCATAATATGGAATTTCAATGGTTTTGTGTGAGTAAAAAAAGGTTTTTTAAATGCTAATTCCTAACTATATATGGTCTATAACCTATGGTTTTTTCAGTGAATTTTCAAGGTTTTGTAAAGGCTAATTCCTAACTATATATGGTCTATAACCTATGGTTTTTTCAGTGAATATATATATATATATATATCTATATATGATTGAAAGGGCTCCCAAACAGAGTTTCTTTCTCCCAGGAACCACACAAACGACTCGCACATATATATACGCTTTGAGCTATTGCTGCAATTGCTTCATATATGATGCATTTTAAGGCATCAATCAAGCGGCTAATTTCATGTAGGGCCTTACTGCACCCTTAGCATCTTCTGTTCCACATTTTGAAAATCAGCTGGCGCAGGTGTGCCAAGAACCACTTGTGTAGATCTTCTGCTACGTTGAGTATTCTTCTACTCTTACCTGGTGTAGGAGGTGTGGAAATCACTAATGCGCTTAAGCTCACAGGGGCATATTACCAAGCAATAGCGATATTTATCGCTATTGCTTGGTTAGAGACAACATTTTACCGCTGAGCTGCGGGGATTTTTATCGCAGATAAACCTTGGTATTACCAAGGTTTATCGCGAATGCGATAAAAACACGGCCGCAATGCATGAATATCGCTGAAAAGTCCGCGATATTCATGCATTACCGAGCTAATGCTCTTAGCCATGTTATCCACCTCCCATTGGATAACATGGCTAAGAACTGCTCAGGGCAGGTGTTAGCTTTTGGAGATATTCGCGCTTAGCGCGAATATCTCCAAAAGTTGGTAATAGGAGATAGCGATGTTAGCGACTGTTTCCAGTCGCTAACATCTTTGCACGCCCACTTTGCATATCATTAGTGATAAATATCACTGACATGCAAAGTGGGGCCCAAGATGTTCGCAATCTCCTACTAGCTGTCGCTAACTGGTGTTAGCGACAGCTAGGTAATAGGGAGATAATTTTATCTCCGCTTTCTTGGCTTTTAAAGCCAAAAATGCGGAGATAAACCCCCTTGATAATATGCCCCACAGTGTGGTAGGGTAGTAGTTGTAGTATTACCGGCAAAACTACCAATACTATGGCTTGCTTCTTGTGTTTTTTCAGGCTAGTCACGTCTGACATCTCCACTTTCCCTGCTTGTATCCCCTGAGTGACTTTTCTAATCTCAAAATGTCTTAGTACGTCTGGGCAATAGTACATGGTGTTTTATGCTTCGTTAATAGCAGATCTGTATTATTTGCTCTTTTGAAATTGCAAAAGGAACTCTTTTGTACCCCAGGCTCTATATGGGTGCGTAAACATTTGCCGCACTTAATTTTGCTGCCTTAGTTTGCACACTAACAACCTCTTACAAATACTTAGGTTTTAATTGACTGAAAATGCATACTTTGGCATACAATGTTTTATTTTCACGATAAAGTAAAATTGTTTTAAGGATTTGCCATGGAAATCATAATTCAGAACTATGAGTTTTTCAATATAAGGAAATGCATGTTAAAGTGAGATTATCTTAGCGTAAGAACAAGTTTAAATGGGAAATTAAACTGTAAGACTTGTTCCAAGTAAAAAGCAGTTGACAAACGAAAAAAAAACTTGCACAATGCATATTTGCCCTGATACTTTTTACCAGACGCAAAACAGACAAAAAATTGCTCAATAAAAAAAATAGACAGCTATTGTTTAAAGATAAATAATAGAAGTACAAATATATAAAACACATTTTTAACTGTGCCACACAAAAACATTCTCCTTAAAGCAAATATGGCATTAGGTTACCTCTGGAATCTCTCTCCCCCACAGTCATTCCTAGTACCCAAATAGGAGGAATGGAGGGAGTATTTTAACAATTACATTTCACAATTTCATGATGACAATGAATTCACCCCTAAAAAAAATACAAACTCTTATTGCCTTAGAGCTGGTGGAATAAAAGTTTACAACAGCATAAATAAAAAGGCAAGAGGGGAAAGTTAGGATGATGTTTACGCAAACGCTATAGATGACCTAAATACATACTATAAGCCAAATGTGTGTGTAGGTGTGGGCAGATACAAACTCTTCCACAGGAAGCAGGGAAAAGACGAGTCCGTCGATGACTATGTGTCAGCACTCAAAAACTTGGCATTAAACTGGCGTTTTGGCACCTTACATGACAAATTCATCAAAGATCAAATAGTAATGCAGGGGTCAAACGCGAACATCCAGGACAGTTTATGGGCAAAAGAGGAGTTCTTGCTCCAAAACATAATAGACATTGCTAGAAAAGCAGAGTTGACTGTTCGCTGTTCTAAAGCTGTCATAGCTGAGAGCAATGAAAAAAAAGAGAGTAGTACCGTCAGCAAGGTGACACAAGTTAAGCGCACCCCAAAATGGACATGGAGCAACAAAACAACCAAACCTATATACAACAAACAAATGGATACCGAAATGAAGCGTTGTTATAGGTGCGGCAACAACTCGCATTGGACAGACGACAGGAAGTTTCCTGCTAGGGGAGTGAAGTGCACATACTGCGGAGTCATAGGACATTTCCAAAAGGTGTGCCGGAGGCATAATGCACGCTCTGTCAAAATCATTAACGAAGAAGATGCGTGCCACCCTGATACATCACATGATGATGACATTAATATGTTTGTCCTCAGCATAGAACACAAGCAAATAAATGAGGTCAGTGCAACTGAGACCACTAAAAAAACAAACCCATCTGTGATATGCCCATCGGGGGTGTGAAAATCAGCATTGTCGTCGATTCAGGCTCACCTTACATGATTGTGAACAGCAAAGTCTGGGGAAAAAAATTCACACCAAGTATTGGAAGCCACTTAGAAAAGGCAGACTTATCAATATAGTTATCAATATAGTCATTCACAGGTGAACCAATTAACGTATGTGGATACAGAAAGCTTAGCTTTGCATATAAAGGGAGGGAGTCAGAAGGAAAACTGTACGTATCCGCCGAAGGTCCCTCAGTACTGGGATGGATGGACCAAGGCCATTTGGGCATTTTCCTTGACCCCAGAAAATCTGACCCTTTCCTGGTTGTCCAAAACACAGTTGACTACAGCAAGTCCCTTTTGAACAAGTACCCCAGAGTATTCAATGACAAGATTGGAGCACTTAACGGGTACCAGCATAAGATCATAGTAAAACCACATGCTACACCAAAATCTACCATTCGCTGTAAAGGATGAGGTCAAAACGCAATTAGAAAAGCTTCTAAAGAAGGGAGTCATAGAACAGGTGGAGGTCACCAAATGGGTTGCGCCATTAGTCGTGGCCAAACGCCCCAATGGCAAGTTGAGGTTATGTGTGGACCTGCGTGACCTCAACAAAAACATAATTGTCGAACAATTTCCACTACTGAAGATATGTGAAATGCTTTTGACTTACCACAAAGGGAGTCAAATGGTTCTCAAGTATTGACTTAAAGTCAGCGTACCACCAGGTACCACTACATCGCGAAAGCAAAAACCGTACTGCTTTCATTACACCCTTTGGGTTTTTCAATTCACAAGGGTGCCATTTGGGCTGGCATCCACTGCAGCAATAATTTAAAGACTTATGCACAACATTTTCAAGGGAGTTACAGGAATATTGATGTTCCAAGATGACATCCTCGTCATGGGAAGGACTAAGGAGGAACACAATGAAAAAGTACAAAGGTGCTAGGAATTTTGGAGACGAAGGGTCTAACAGCAGAGTACAGTAAATGCAAGTTTGTGTGTGAATCTGTGAATTACCTGGGATACGAAATCAACGGGAATGGAATCAGCCCAAAGAAGGACTTAATCATCGCAATAAAGAATTCACCAATACCAAAAAACAAGGAGGAGTTAAGGTAATTCCTGGGCCTTGTAGAATTTTATTGCAAAGTTCATAAAGAACTTCTCTAATAATACCTATGATCTACAACAACTACTTAAAATGAAGAGAGAATTTGAGTGGAGCAGCACGTGTCAAGAAGCGTTCAACTCACTTAAAGAAGATCTGTACAATGCAATACCCTTGCAAGGATTCGACCCTTTGCTCAGTAACACCATCAATAGTTCAAAAGGACTAGGAGCGGAACTAACACAGAATGACAACAAAGGAGCTGAGTATACAATTGCTTTTGCATCACGGTCCTTGACCCAACGGAGTAAAAATTCTCCGTCATCGAACGTGAGGCATTGGTAGGTGTGTGGACTTTAGAACACTTTCGGCATTTCGCATGGGGAAACAAAGTCACCCTATGCACAGATCATAAGCCACTCACAAAGGTGTTCACAACGAAAGGCTTGTAAACATCATCACCAAGGCTAGCTCGCTTATCTCTGTGCCTTTTTGATTTAATTACTCCATTCAGTACGTACCAGGTGTGAAAAATGTAGTTGCAGATTACCTGAGCAGGTTGCCCGTTGAAACCGGAGACCAAGACAACCCTACACAAGTGGAGGAGTATTGTATTGCCAGCCTGGAAGACAGTCTCCAAGGAATTTCAAAAGAAGAATGGCATTTGGAACATGAAAAGGACAAATACATCTGTCAAGTAATCAGAATGTTAGCAGGAGGGTGGACACACAAAAACAAGCTCACCGAAACGTTGAGACATTTTTACGAAGTCAAGGACGAACTGTCACACGAAAATGATTTACTGTTAAGGGGTGGTAGAGTAGTTACCCCTGTCACTTTAAGAATACGCATTCTGCAGTTATGCCACGAAGGACACTTAGGTATTGTGTCAGCATTGAGGTAGAAGAATGGTTAGAGACTGCAGCATTTTTCTGCACTCTGACAAAACCCAGGTGACCCTTAGACCACCTCTTCACCCCATCACATGCCCCGCCATGCCATGGGAAAGGGTGGAGTGGACATTATGGACCCCGTACTGGAACATTATGAACAATGGTACATAATCGTAATCATAGACCATTTTACCAAGTAGCCCGAACTCAGATTTACCACCAGGCCGATTCAAAGACTGTAGTTGAGTTTTTAGATGCAGTGTTTATACGATAAGGGCTCCCTAAACAGATAATCAACAATTCATGTCAGATACATTCAGGGCACACACATCAAGAAACCAAATTGTGCACAAAACAACATCGGTGTACCACCCAGCCGGAAATGGAGCAGTGGAACATTTCACCAGAGTACTTAAGGCTATCATACAGCTGGCCAACAGCAACAGACTAAGCTGGAAAAAAGAGATCCTTAAGACTTTGTGAGCCTACAGAATTAAACCGTGTGACACCACTGGCCACAGCCCATTCATAGTCATGCGTGGCAGGACAATCCTCACAAAAGACATTGTGGGTTGGACATTAGTCGCAAAAAGAGTGCCCAGGTCTACTGACCAATGCAAAAATATCAGTTGATGGACAGAATGCAGAACAATGTCATACATTCACCCGGGTACAGAGCCATGGGCCTAAATCCATCGTTGTTTTGCACTCCACACCACCCCAGTTCAGACATGGCCATATGCATTCAGCCTTGACCCTGTGCCTCATGGGAACAGTCCAGCCCGAACTGCCAAGCCATGTCTTTCCTGGACCGGAATCAAGCCTCCTAGGACCGGTTTCTGGCTAACAGCCGTCTTCAGCCAGCATAGCTTGACTCCAGTGGTGTGGAGAGCATGGGACTCACGTCTGAGCATACCCATCCCACTCGGGGTGACAAATGCAAAAATAACAGTTGATGGACAGAATGCAGAACAATGTCATACATTCACCCCAGTACAGAGATCTGGGCCTAAATCCATCGTTTTTTTGCACTCCACACCATCCCAGTTCAGACATGGCCATATGCAAATCAGCCTTGACCCTGTGCCTCATGGGAACAGTCCAGCCCAAACTGCCAAGCCATGTCTTTCCTGGACCGGAATCAAGCATCCTAGGACCGGTTTCTGGCTAACAGCCGTCTTCAGCCAGCATAGCTTGACTCCAGTGGTGTGGAGAGCATGGGACTCACGTCTGAGCATACCCATCCCACTCGGGGTGACAAATGCAAAAAATAACAGTTGATGGACAGAATGCAGAACAATGTCATACATTCACCCCAGTACAGAGATCTGGGCCTAAATCCAGCACAATTGCAAAAGCCGATATGATCGTAGACACGGTTGCAAACCGGTGCAACTCTCTGAAGGAGACACTGTAAAGGTTAAGAGAAGTGGACACGTAGGCAAAGGACAGGACAGGTTCGCCCCACCCTATCCGTAAGCAAGGTGTATTGTAACTCCGCCCTTTTGAGCGACGGTAGGGCGTGGCACTTCTCAGCACTCTCTATGTGCAAACCCATCTCTGAGAACCTTACCAATACGCCCAGTAAGTCATCTAGCAATGAGCAAACATGTGTCAATAAGTACCACATTGCCATGTCAGACTCGTCCGACTGCGAGTCTGTAAACTACCCCCTCACATCATGCACTGAGGCATCCAACCCGGCTGCACCAACTCCAGCTGAATTGGTGCGTGCTAGCCCCATGAGCGCCAACTCTGGTAGGGTAGTCACTAGTATTGCCCCCCACTCCTGGGCGCAATTAGGCACCCCTTGTCAGTACTAGCAGGTTTGGTAGAAGGGTGTTACCCCCAGTGAAACTCAGTGATTACGTTTGTGGTTAAGTTTATACTATGCAATACAATGCTCTGTGCATTTTGTCTGTTTCTCTCTCCTTTCCCTTTCCCTCTCACCCTCCTTTTTCCCCTCTCCCCTCTTCTCCTTGTTCCTTTTGGGGAAGATGTGTTATGTTTAGCAATTGTGTCCCCCTGAGGACACCGTAGGCGGTTGCATGCCTATGTGTCCCTGCGAGGACACCGTAGGGCTGTTTGCCTCACCAGCTGTCCGTTGACATCTGACAGTTGACAGCTGGTGATCCTGAAGCTGCTGCTGGAATTGCGCTCCGCGTTCGAAGCTGTGTTGGTGAAATAAAGAACTTACCTTCTTACAACTCGCTGCCTACTGAAGTTCTTTACACTGAGACGTGTGCCAATTATGTGTCTGTATAGGTAAAGGAGATTCTTTGGGGTGTTTAGGGTCATCACACCTTTTTAGGTGTTGCCTAGCGTTACAGCGCATGCGGTGCTTGCTTTGCGAAGCATGCACTATACACTACAGTGTGGAAGGTTTGTGGAAGCTCTGCCCATCTTTTGGATTGGCGTAGATCCTAAATTGTGCCTACAGATTGGTTTTAGGCTTGTTAGACCCTCCTCCTGACGGCCATGTTGTGATTTTTATCTTTACCTGGCTATTGGCCCCTTTACTAGAACACTATTTTCTTCCCTGTGTTTCTCCCCGCTCCCTCTTGCAGTCGTGACTTCTCGCCCCCCCCCCTCACCACCCTCTACTCCAGTTCATGCTTTCTTGGACGCCCGCCCTCCCGTTTCTAATGCAATAGATCTCGCGTAAATATGAGTCCTCTTGCATTGCAAATGCTTGTTTGTTGTGGGATTAGCTGGGTGAATTTGCACTCTTTTTTGTCTTGCGCGATGTTTGCTATACTGTCCTTGAGGTCAGGAATGTGCTCAATCGCAGTGCGCATGAAAATGAAACCTGCAGCGCCGTGCTCCTGAAGTAACAGAAGCAGCTAACAATTTTGATAGTGCTGCAGTATTGCTGGGAAAACAAGCTCATGCACATGTCTATGCAACTAACCCCTTTAGAGAGTTATACTCGGCAAATCAGAAAAAGTTGAATGTTATGCCCAGTCTTGATCACTTAAGAAGCCGCACAAAATGATTGATTTGTGCCTATTAGGGTGAGAAGATCAGGCACAAATAAAGTGTTAAAGTGTTCAAACGTCAATCTCTGCCTGACGTCAAGATGACAGCGGCATAGCTGCACTGTCTGAGTTGACTGTGCTGTAGTCGCTGAAGGGTGTACTCAGCTTCGAGGCACATTCTCAAGGCTGTGGCAGGAGCCGGTGTGCGTGAGGGGCTGGGCGGGAAGTGTGTGCTGCTTGTTTTGTGCCCAGAGCGGCCCAGGGGCAGCTGTGCAAGAAGCTGTGGCTGCAGCAGTAGGTGGAGGAAACCAAGTTCAGAGCCCCTGTCTCCGGTACCCCAAACAGAAGATGGCAGGGTGCGCAGAAACTTATGGACCGACTGCCTGTACCGTGATTATACAGTGAAATTCCTGTTGTGATGTAATGGAAGTGATTGTTTACTCTGTTGATGCAGTTGTGGTGGTTATGAGAGGGTATGTGTTTTAGCTGCAGTTTTGGTATCTATGGGTGCATTGAGCTGCTTTTCTAAGAGGTTGCAGCGGTGATGCTTGTTTAAGGCAGAGCCCTGTGATGATTGAACAGTAGGGGGCACTGTTGTGTGATGGTATACATGTGCTACACTGGGAAGGACACAAGGAGTGACCGTCTTTAACCCGAGTTGGTGGCTGTCTGTGAAAGGCAAAGATCTGTAATGTGACAATAAAGGTGTCATTGGTGCCAGTGGGGGAAATGTGATATAACGGCAAACTGCTGGTACCTGTTGGAGGAATGGTGTTCCAGTGGCTTCTTAGGGCCATTACTGTTTCATTGATGGGGGTATTTCTGTATTATGTAATATTAAGATCCTGTCTATGCAAATTAAGTTGGGCTGAGAGTGTCTACGCCGCCCTCCTCCGTCTACCAAAGTTACCAAGTGGATTTGGTGCTTCAATTATAATTCATAAGATTATAAGGTGCAGGATACAATTTCTTGCCTATCTAATGTTAAAACTATACAGAGAAGGTCACCCTTTTAATGTTCCTCGCATTGCCATGCCCACTTGACCAAGATGGTGTTGGGTCATTTTCAAGGCACACACAGTGGTCAGTAAACACAGATCCATATTGGATAATATTTATTTTAATGCTACAGTGCCCTCAGTGAAGGGTTTGCTATGTTACACTCTATGGGCCCGATTCACAGAATGAATTTAAGACTCAATCCTAAACTTACTACTATTTTGGTATTCACAGAATGCACTTACTACTTTTGGCATTCACAGATGAACTTACTACTTTTGGTATTCACAGAAGTTAGGATTTTGTCTTAAGTCTGTCTTAAGTTTGTCTTAAGACAAATTTAAGACAAAATCCTAACTTCTGTGAATACCAAAAGTAGTAAGTTCATTCTGTGAATGCCAAAAGTAGTAAATGCATTCTGTGAATACCAAAATAGTAGTAAGTTTAGGATTGAGTCTTAAGTTCATTCTGTGAATCGGGCCCAATATTTGTGCAGTTGCAGGCTGTCATCTTTCCTCCCCAGCGCTCTTCCCACTCCTTCTTGCCCCCAACCACCCTACCATGCTGCAGTAAGTAAAAAGCTGAGCAGGGCTAGGAAGGAAGAGAACAAGTGTGTGAGCTTGTTAGGTTGTTTACATTATTTGCTTTGTCAATAATAGTTAGTTACATATAATAAATAAGCACCATATATGGCTTTCTTGTATATAACATTAAAACTGATTTAGGTCTAACATGATGATACTCTAAAACAACTACAACAAGTCTCTTTAAAGTTCTATCAAGGGCAGTGAAAGGTGGTACTGCTAGAACCGTAAATGTTTCAGCACCCAGGCTAATATGCTGCATAGCTAAATACATTTAAGGTCCCAGAGGCGAGACCGATTGCATTTCAAATGCTTGTTAGTATTTGCTTCCCATTTCACTATTCGGTTACAGCGTATGACTCTATATTTAATTCAACCAATGGAAACATGTATATTTATGGTTTAATATGAGTTATTGACATTAAAATACATCCACAAAGTTTCCAGACACAAAACATCCCAAATACGCTTAAATGTGGAATCACAAGCAATTTGTCTCCGAGCCATGGTGTTTCCGTCAACAGCACTTCTCCTCCCTTTTTGAATAAGAGCAGTTCAAACATGATTGGCAAAATATCCTAGTTTGCAAATGTTTTCCACATACTTATGGCTTTGTCATATTTGCCACATAATACATCAGCTGCTGCATAATCTGATGATTTTAACTAATAAATTGTTTGTAGCTCAA
Source organism: Lissotriton helveticus (assembly GCF_964261635.1). Lineage (NCBI taxonomy): Eukaryota > Metazoa > Chordata > Amphibia > Caudata > Salamandridae > Lissotriton > Lissotriton helveticus. Next base: position 185,772,078 of record NC_136057.1, on the reverse strand, counting down.
ACGGATCAAAAGTTACTAAAAAAATTTGACTTGCGCTGCTGTGAAGTGAAGGGTCCTTTGCAAAGGGCGATTGGTCACCTTTCTCACTGCTGCATTTGTAAGTTACACCGGTACTAATTAGGAAAATTCTCTGCAGAGACTGTTAGCATTTGTAAACATTTCCCAATAATAACATATAGGAAGAGTTACAGTGCCACTAATATCAGTGTAGGGTGTAAGAGCACTTTGCATCATACATATTGATTTCTATCCAAATGATCCCTTTTTTGCAACAATAGGATAATCATAGACTTGGGGAAAAACATAACGCTCTAATATATACCTTTCATTTTGCATTCAGCTCTTAGATGACAGTTAATAGCTCACTGTTCTATGTTAGGATTTTGTCTTATAAACTATCTCTGACAAAAGCAGTAACCCACTGACTTATTTACATTATTTGCACATTGTGATCTGCGTGGAGATGTTCTTAGCAGCAGGCTTATTAACCCTCTGTGCTTTCTTTCCATGAGTCAAAACTTCCCCTAGACAAAACACCATCTCTCTCTACTAAGAACATTAATCACCAGAGTTATCATGATATTTTTATTGTTGCCTAAAATTGCTGGGGGCCAGGAAGAAGGCAGCAAGGGCTTTAAAAGCATATTATACTTGCAAACACGACACCCCCACCCGAAGTCAGCACCTGGTGCGGTCACGCTGCCCTAGAGCCACCCTGCTCAAGAGTCCTGTGACCTCAGTGACAGAGTCACTGTCACTCTATGGTGTGCTGCTTCATAGACCTGCTTGCAAGACTGAATCTGAACTTTAGTATGGATTGTGGTGGACAGGTCTTAAAGGTTCACCCATACTTGCACCGCTTGCGTCCACCTGCTGGTGCTAAGACACAGGGGGCCCGATTCACCGAACTAACTTAAGACAAAATCCTAACCTTACTACTTTTGGTATTCACAGAAGTTAGGATTTTGTCTTAAGTTTGTCTTAAGACAGACGTAAGACATACTTAAGGCAAAATCCTAACTTAAGTCTGTCTTAAGTCTGTCTTAAGTCTGTCTTAAGACAAACTTAAGACAAAATCCTAACTTCTGTGAATACCAAAAGTAGTAAGTTTAGGATTTTGTCTTAAGTTAGTTCTGTGAATCGGGCCCCAGGGCTTCTAAGGTCTTGAGGGGCCTTGTAAGGTCTAGCATGGGAATAAGCTTCCTCAGGAAAGTGGTCTGGGGCACTGGTCAAGAAGGCTGAACCTTTCTCCCCAGTTCCTAATTTGGCAGTTCTTACCATGGTGCCACATCCTCTTCCCCACTGAACACAATACTGCCCCACTAAGAGAAACTCGCACTGCCTTCAACTACAACCCAATTGTGCCCTGATATTAACACCTGGATACAACTAAATTCGAAATGCGCACTAAACAAGAGCAATATGCTGCCTAAAAAAAAACAAAATCCTGGAAAAAGCAAACACTCATAGGGAGTAGATTAAGAAAAGTAGGTGAAATGTAAGCAGGAACAACATGGTTACCTTAACGCTTTTACACTCATTATTCAGAAATCAGTAAGTGTTTTTGCCTGAAAAGTTAGGCTATGACTACAGAGCCCAGAACTAAGGGACCTGTTTCAAAGCCCATTGCTTATATCCTTACAATAATGTAAGCAGTATGGTAAAAAGACCACAGGGCATATTATCAAGGCCAACAACAGCGCTTTAACAGCTGTTTTCGGGCAAAAAATAGCGATAGAATGACCTCACTATTAGCACGGACACGCTAATAGGCACCAGCGCGTGTTTCCTTGTGTCAGCCGCTGTTCCACTAACGCCCCGCATCGCATCTCTAATGAGATGCAAAGAAGGCATTTCCTCAACAACATGGGAAATATCGCTAACTGCACTACTCTGTATCAACAAGCTGACCCAGGACACCCATAGAAATGTAAAAGCCACGCTAACTCCGGTTATCCCTATCAGCTAACTTCTGCAAAATTTCAGATTTAGCTATATTTATAAAGGGAGGTGGATTCTAAGCCTAATTCCACATCTCCCTATCACCGATTCCCTTAGCGCCATAGTTGTATCTCTAGATTTCTAGCGATGTTCCCTCATTTTGCGCGCCATTGCCGGATTTTCTATTACTGTGGAGATAAGCGTTGATAATAACGCGTTATCTCAGTAATCAAATCCGGCGATAGCCGGCGTTAAACAAATTCGCACTAAGTGTGTATCGCAGTTTGTTGATGATATGCCCCCACATTCGTGAACACACAGCCACCAATTTGTTTTCTAATTCACCTATCAAGCAGGTATTTCAGTACCTTCAGGAATGGTACACTATCCCTCCCAGGGAAAACAATTTTGTTTAAAGGGAGATTAGAACATAAAAGTAGCGCTTCACTGGCAAACACTGTAAAGTGGCACTAATGTGTTTTGGTTTGAATAAAGCCAATCCCGCCACTTTGTGACTACTCTGTCTTACTTTAGTTATCTATTTACTTTTCATATTTTATTTCTCTCCATCCCAAGGCGGCACTTGGAAATTGAATTATATCAGAAAAAGACGAAGTTTTAAGCAAAAATGTTTTTCTTTTTTGATCCATTTCATAGGGGAACAAATGAACGAAACTAGGAAAGGCAGGGTAATATCAGTTTCTTGAAGTCTCGGTTTTAAGTGAGTGAGAAGGAGTGAGACAGAAAGAGAGGGAAAAAGAGAAAGAAAGGGGGAGCGGCAGAGCAGAAGTGGACGCTGTTCTAGTCTTCTCTGGGCAAGATGGAAAAGACAGCAGGCCATATTATCAAGAACTGCGGTAACATCATCGCCGCTTTAGCGGCAGGAAACTGCTGCTAAAACGACGATAAGGGGCTTGATAATATGCCCTTGGAATTCCCATAAAAGCCAAGGTTTTATGTCCTTCACACCAGAACCTGGGCTTCTATGGGAATTCTCAAGGGCATAATATCAAGCCCCTTCTCGCCGCGTTAGCGGCAGTTTCCTGCCACTAAAGCGGCGATAATGTTATTGCCTTTCTTGATAATATGGCCCACAGTCCTTTTCTTTCTCTGCCCACCCACCCCACCCATCCCCGAACACCGAACCTTATCTGTAGGCCATGGCGATTTCTGGCATCGTGGGACACATGTTTAAAATAAAAAAGTTGGGGAACGGAACCTAATAATTTAAAGAAGTAGGGGCACGCAGTGCCCTGCCGATCCAGCCCACTTCGACCACTGACTTTTACCATCAAAGATTTTCTTACAAACAGGTTGTCGTAGACGTACTTTAACCATCAATGAGTTTCATACAATTAGGTTGTCGTAGACGCACTTCAACCATCAAAGACTTTCTTACAATCAGGTTGTCGTAGACGCAATTTAACCATCAAAGAATTTCTTACAATCAGGTTGTCGCAGAAGATTCTGTTTCATCTGACCGGACGGTGCTGCAAGGGCTTTCACTTTCTCACTGGGTGTCGCATCTGTTGCAGTGCTTGTGGGAGGAGAGAATTTCAGCACCATCAAACCTGCCTTTCATCTTTGAACTGGTTGGAAGAGCCAAGAGTCACTGCATGAAATACCACATGTGGCTTTGCTACCTCCTCCTTAACTTAGTGCTTTGAAGCTCAGGAAGCACTAGAAAACCTGACTCAAAAGCGTAAAATAAATAATATAACTAGACTGCAGTTGTTTCACCATAAGGCTCGGGGCTGATTGATTACGGACTTGTGATGTCCTTACGTCTCCTTTCCTTAAGTCAAATTTACAAAGTCACGGAAGAGGCAATTTGTAAAGAAATATAATGTAAGGCAGTTGCTTCCGCTGTGCTACATTCTATTTCAAGCTGGGAGACGTCCCATGGGTGAAGCATGAGTGTTCCTGTGCATCCACCAATGGATTTGACGCAAGTCCGAATTTACAAACGTTTGTAAACCTGGGATTGAGTCAAATCGCCAAATCAGTGCACCTCTCGGAGTCTGTAGTAAAGAGAAGAAAATAATCTTTTTCTCCTCTTTATTTCCTACTATGCGTGGGTCATTCTGCAGCACACAAAGAAAGAGGAAAAAGCCTCTTTATCCTGTCTGCAACGCGGTGCAAGGGTGCCGAGCTCTGGCGCTATGCAGGGCAAGGAAAGAGCAGAAAGGCTCCATATCTTTGTAAATTTGGAGCATTTCTGCCCACTCCTTTTCATGCAATGCAACGCAGCACAGCACTCTCCTTTCTGAATTTTATGATATAATAGTGTGTCCCTTAAGATTTAATTGCCAATAGACAAGTGGCCCTGATTACCTCTTTGCCAGGTGCTCTTTGTGGCCCCAGAGAAAAAAAATATACCAAGTACGTTATTTATCAGGTCTTATAAATATCACCTATTACAAGTTTCTGGGGAGTAACATGGATTTTGGCTCTTATTAAACCAAAATCTGCATGGTACGCTAAACAATGTTTTCCCTGTTTAATTCTGGCAGGTTTGACCTGCCAGAATAAACAGAGGGTGAGATATTCAACTCACTCAGGCCCATATTTAATAACATTTTGAGCCATGAATGTACCTCTTTTTTTGGTGCAGCCACGATGGAAAATGTTATGTGTGATTTACAAAGCTGCGTAAATCAGATTTGCGTGGCTATGCATGGGATTTTCCCCAAAAGTAACACAAGGAAGCATGTAGCGCTGCCTTGTGTTACTATGCGTCGGAGTGGGGTTGCAGCATGGCGCAAGGGTGCCTGCGTTGGCATTTGGACTCCTTTCATGGAACGCAGCGTAGCAACTTCCCTTGCTGCCCAGCATTGTGTAAAATGTTAGTAATGCGATGCAGGGCGCGCTACGAAATTCGTTTTATTAATTAAATTGTTTACTTACCTTCAATTATCCATACTCCGGTTTTTAGCACCCCCCCACCCTGCCCCTCCCCCTTCCCACCTCTCTGCCCCACCGAAACTCCCTCCACGGGCCGCGGCTGGAGAGAGGGAGGGAGAGAGAGGGGAGGGAGACATAGAGAGAGAGAGGGAGGGAGACATAGGGAGAGAGAGGGTGTGAGACAGAGGGAGAGAGAGGGAGGGAGACAGTTACAGAGAGAGAGAGGGAGAGAGAGGGAGACAGACAGAGTGAGTGAGAACCCCCCCACCCCTCCAAACCCCCCCGGACCACCCTTAGGTAGTTTGGGCTCGCCACGCTACGTTCGCTCGCTACACTGCCTTACCGCTACCAGCCTGTTGGCTTTTAGGAAGGGTCTAAAGACTTGGTTGTTTACTCTTTAGGCCTTTCTTTCCCTCTTTTTATTTCATTCCCTCTCTGTTTTTATTGTCGTGTTATGTTATTCTGCCGTAGGTCTCGCTGTTAAAGCGCCGGGATACTCTTTTTGAGTCGCCGCGCGCTATACAAAAGAAATATAACATAACATAACATAACATACTGTGTCCCAAAATTATGCACCTCCAAAAAGTGTGTCCCCAACATAAAAAGTTTGGAAAGCTGTGCCTTAGGGCATGTATGTGTGCCACATGTGCACCCATGCACTATTCAGGGGTGCAACAGGGTGTCAATGTGACACCCAGCCACCCTTGTAGGTCTTCCCCCCCTTACCGATTCGGTATACCCCATTCATTCCTATGGGCCTGGAGGCTCATAGGAATGAATAGGGAATACCGATTCGGTAAATACCAACTCGGTATTTACCGAATTTTACTGATTTGGTAAAAACTACCGAATGAATACCTACATACCATTTAACCATTCTAAAATACCGAATCGGTAAAATTCGGTATTTTAGAATCAGTAAATGTTATGTACCTACATCTGGCCCCTACTTTCCACGACGGCCCCCAGCGCCTTGAGACCCGTAAGAGTGAGTAGTTTGCGCTTTACAAATACTGTATTTAGATTTACATAGCTACGCAAGGTGGCGCAAATTGCCCCTTGTGTGATTTTTTAAATATCACTGAAGCCTTTGCATTTTCAATGTGTTACCTTGCCCGACCCAAGGATAATGCATAGCCCGTATGAATCTGGGTCTAAGGGGGGGGCGTGGCTACCAGCCGATCGAGCTAGATGTGAGCTGTGTCGGCTCCGTCTAAATGCCCTGAAAATTAGCCAATTATCCTATAAACCCTGCTTCTAATCCCACCACATCTTACCCCCAAACAGAGAGGTCGGTCTGGACGAGATGCGGTGGCCCTGTCGTCCCCCGGCGGCGAGGATCACAGACTGCGGAGATCCTGCAGCGTGAGGCCCACCACCGCGACAGGCGTGCCGGAGACCGCGGCCCACAGTAACAGGGCTGGCCAGGCGAGGTTGACTTCCGATCGGCGGTGGCGGATTTCCGGGAGCCGCAAGGAACCGGAGAGCGGAGGACGAACGAAGGAGAGGCGGTGGGTACTGGGATTGACTGCCACCACAGAGCCACCCTCCGCTTGTTATAAACGGCAACCGGGAGGTCCATAGGCATCCTGTTGGGGGTTGGAGTGCGGCGCAGGCCGCATGGGAGTGCGGAGACGGACGCCAGCTACCCTCCGCGACACCCGCCATTGCTGAACTCACCTGGAGAGGGTACCGGAGCTGCCCTGAGGTCCACCGACCAGTGCGACCGCCGGCCTTGGGGTTAGACAGTGGGCTGACATTCCCAGCTAACGGAGACCGAAGACGGCCGGCCGCCATCTTGCAGACGCTGCCGCCGCCGGGACTGGGGTCCTCTGTACACAGAGCGATGCGGAGCTGATCGTGGGCTGTCCGGGGGCGCATTTTGAATCATGCCGGCGGCCGTCTTCCCTGGTTAACGCCGGTCTACTGGGGGCCTCTGGCACCGCCATTTCCGGGAAACAATCGAGAGAAAGGACACGAGGCGGCGGGTGTAACGACATCTAGACCCCCCAAGAGGCAGTCTGCAATACTTTAGGAGACCACCCCGCCGAGCGCCCAGAAGTGGGGGAACAGCGGACCGGGCCAGGGAAGATCCTGCCTGAGGGGCGCGTCCTGTCACATCATGGTTCGTAGCAAGGGCAGACGCCAGGACTCATCGGTGCACGCCACATCGCGATCCGCCATTTCCAAGGACCCCCTGGCGTCCTCCAACAACGAGGTGATCCCGCCAACGGGTATGGACTCGCAGGAGGCTAAGTTGGACCTGATCCTGACTGAAATCAGGGCATCAAGAGAGGCGCTGGAGGCTCGAATGGACACCATGTCTACGAGTTTATCTCTGTTGAAGGCTGACCATAGCAAGCTGGCGGAGAAGGTCACCGAACATAAGCTGGCCCTAGACGACTTAATTCCGCAGTCCACGGAACACTCTACGAAACTTAAAGCCCTGGAGCGCCAACTGAAGGGGCTGCGGGACAGGGTGGACGGAAGTGCGCTCACGCCGCAATAATGTACGCCTTCTTGGCATACCGGAGCGCAGTGAAGGGACTAATCCAACGTAGTTTGTGGAGGACTGGCTCAAATTGGTCGTGGCTCTTGAGGACCTCACCCCGCTGTTTAGTGTGGAGCGTGCACATAGAGTTCCCCCACGACCGCCAAAACCGGGAGCCCCTCCGCGCCTGCTAATAGCCCGCATATTGCATTATAAGGACAGAGATGCAATCCTAAGAACTGCAAGAGAGAAGGCTCCGCTGCGTTACGAAAACAAGACAATCTCGATATATCCGGACTTCACCCCCACTGTCCAAAAAGCCAGGTCCTCCTTTATAGGTGTGAAGCGCACTTTGCGTGAACGCAACTTACAATATGCCTTGTTCTGTCCGGCACGCCTGAAAGTTATCCATGCACATACAACTTATTTCTTTGATACACCGGAAGAGGCGTCGGAGTGGATTGAAGTGGCACTTTCATCAGGATCACCACAAGACCCTATGGACCAGGCGGCGGAGGGTGATTCGCTGAACTTGGATCCTAGAGGGACAGGAGACCACGCAGTGTCGGAGGAAACGGGGTCTCAGGAAAAGGTGCTGCTGACGACGGATGCGCTGGCGGCTCATGATGCCAGATCCAGAGCTGGGACAGTCAGTGGGGCCAGCTCACACACACTAGCCACTAGCCTCCGAATCGGACACTAGCCTCCAACTGTTTCCGCGCATAACGGCGCAGATGGCAAACGAGTTTTGATGGACAGACTGCTCTGAAGATGGGGTGGTAATGTATATGCACGCATACAGAGCTATTGGTGGCGGGGTTGCATGGCAAGGGTTACATGCAGAGAACGGGGCACAATGTACAGAGGCCTTTGTTGGCACCTTCTGACCAGGAGGGTAGGGACACCCCCCCCCCCCAAGCGTAGGCACAATGGTTTCCAAGGTTTACCCCTGTTGGGTACTGAGGTTTGGTCCAGTCCGGTTAGGAGGGCAGGACCCCAATGTTGGGGAGTTCAGTGCTGAGTACACGCACATTCTTAATTGCACATCATTAACTGACATGCAGGGCAGAGCAGGAGCAAGCGACAAAGGCGGACTCAATCATGGCGACTGCTAATACCTACAAACTCTGCACGTGGAATGTAAGAGGTCTGAGGTCGATCCATAAGAGGCACAGGGTACTGGCGCAAAGTGGAAATTGCATGTCTGCAGGAGACCCATTTGAATGCCGCGGAGAGCTCTAAGATGGCCAGGAAGTGGAAGGGTCAGTTGTACGCAACTGTTTACTCAGCCTTTTCCAGAGGGGCGGCAGTATGGGTTAAAGGTACAGTCCCCTTCAAAGCTCTGGAACACCGCATAGATACGGAAGGGAGATACGTGTTTGTGAAAGGTTTGCTTGATGGTGGTGCTCGGCAGCCTTTATGCGCCTAACACAGAACAGTCCAAATTCTTTGATACTGTAAGCAGGGAATTATCAGATTGGTCAGAGTATGCGTGGGTCCTGGGAGGAGACTGTAATGCAGTACTAGACCTGGAACTGGATAGGTCCTACCCCCCACTGCATGCGACAGAGAGTAAGAAGCAAGCGGAAGCACTGCTGAGATGGGTGACTGGATGGGGGCTGGCGGATGTATGGCGCACCAAATATGCAACTCACAGAGAATACACATTTTACTCTCCACCGCATAACCTGCACACGCGCATTTACCGCTTTCTTTGCTCTGCTACACTGACAGGCTCAGTTGAGTCAATCATACACATGGGCAAAACCTTCTCGGACCACAATCCGGTGGAACTGGTATTGAAATGGGGACGGCTTCCTACTCCGATTCCGACCTGGAGACTGTCCCCCACACTACTGGAAGACCCAGTGTTCAGGGCAACAGTATCGGACGCCATCTCGCACTATTTTGCGGAAAACACTAACACTGCTGGGTCATGCCAGATAGAATGGGACGCCTTTAAGGCGTCCATACTTGGGGTTGCCATGAGTACGAAGATGGGCATTAAGTCATTAGTATTAAGGAGGCTCAGGGACGTAGAAGATCAGCTGGCCATGCTGGACAACAAAGTGGCCGGTGCACAGGGCGGCCTCACGCAGCTACAAGAGGCACACATTCAACATGCAGAGCTGCTAGAAGAACTGCGAGTAATAGACTACAAGGAATACACATACTGGCAGCATACACAGGCGGATAGATCTGGTCCCTTGCTGGCCCGAATAGTGCGCAACGCACCGCCAACTGCACCAATAGTGGAGGTGAGGGACGGGTCGGGTGTAGTAGTGAAAACGCAACTAGAAATTAACAGGGCGTTTAAAGATTACTACGTGGGATTGTATAGTCCGCATACGCCCCTGTCGGTCACAGCGTTGGATTAATTTCTGTCGGATGTAGCTATCCCGAGACTCACGCCAGCACAACAGAAAGTGTTGGCACATAAAATAACTGTAGCTGAAATTAGACAGGCTATTAAGACACTGCCACGCAACAAGGCCCCTGGGACGGACGGATTGCCAGCGGAATTCTACCTCACCTACATTGATATATTGGCCCCACACTTACATAACCTATACAATTCGTCGCGAGAAACCTGCACTCTGCCTCCCACAACCCTGCAAGCGTTAATAGTCTCCCTTCTGAAGCCTGGCAGGGACGCGCTGCAACCTGAGAATTATAGACCCTTATCACTCCTAAATACGGATTACAAGATCCTTAGCAAGATCCTGGCGACCCGCATCTCCCAATATGTCCCTTCATTAGTACACTCAGATCAGTGCAGCTTTGTACCAGGCAGGAGCACGGCCTTGAATCTCCGTAGACTGAGCAAGCTACTGGGGCTGGAGGGCATGGGACATGATCAGGAGGGATGCATCTCTCTGGACTTGAGGCAGGCATTTGATTCCCTGAGATGGGATTATATGATAGCGGTTCTGGTTAAATTCGGCATTCCCAAGGATTATGTCAACTGGGTGATGTTATTGTACCATAGGCCCACAGCGAGAATCCGAACTAACCAATGTATTTCGGAACAAATTGAAATCAAGAAGGGTACTAGGCAGGGTTGCCCATTGTCGCCATTACTGTTTATTCTCGCTTTAGAACCCTTACTGATTAAAGTCCGTACCCTAGCGGATGCAAAGGGTATAGTGAGGAACACAGTGCCCCATATTGTATCAGCCTATGCAGATGACATCATCTTATATCTCTGTAACTTGTCTGCGGACTTGGCCCCTCTACCCGAGATATTCCATGCTTTCCGAGGCATATCGGGGCTAGGGACCAATGCCGCGAAAACCTATGGCTTCTACTTTGCCGCCACACCAATGAACACACACATAGCGTTCGAGCCTCACCGTTTCCAAGTAGCGCCCACAACGTTCAAATATCTGGGGATACAGGTGTACCGGGATACCAGTGACCTCCTGGACGGTAATCTAGGCAAGACGATCGCCACGCTCAAAGCGCAAATACAGTTTTGGAACACCCTGCCCATATCGATAGCAGGGAAGGTGGCGATTGCAAAGATGGTAACTGTACTTCTTCATGAACCTACCCATTCATGTTCCGATGAGTCTCTTCAAGACTACGCTACTCACGGAGCTATACTGGGGCACTGGTAGGCGACGCGTCAGTATGGCTAAATTGCGATTGCCCACAGACAGAGGTGGCATGGGGGCACCAGATGTGATAGCTTACGGTTACGCCTGCCAGCTCCAATGGTTGGCTTACTGGCTGGCGGGATGCAACTTGCACGAACTGGGTATGTCGGAGGTAGACAGGAACAGGGGAGACCTCCACAACCTGATGCTACCAAACACTAGAGTGCCGCTCACAGCACCGTACCTTCTGCGCCTTGCTATTAAGTCGTGGAGGAAGGCGGTTCGATACACCTCCACCGCATCGTCCTATGCCCCCACTATACCACTGCTGGGACTCCCGACGGGCACTGGCACACTATCGGAACGAAAATTGAGACCCTGGCAACAGGCGGGAGTCATGCAGGTGGGGGACTTCTTTGCGGAGAACGCTCTCATGACACACGGAGATTTCACAAGATTACATAATACCCCTGACACACAATTCCTGCTCCATGCGCAAGTTGTGCGATACATAACCTCGACATAGGCGAGGGATGGGTCGGAACCAGACACGAACCCGCTCCTCACAATGCAATATCTGATGGGAACGGGCAGCCGCCTGACAAAATGGCTGATGGCTGGCATCCGCACCGGTAGGACGCTCACATTACAGCCGACTCGGGATAAATGGGATGTGGGAGTAATTGGGGATAAGGAATGGGAGCGGATACTCGGATTCCCGAAAAGGGTATCAACCAATCCAAAATTTAAATTCATACAACTGATGATCATGCACAAAGCGTATCTAACCCCCCACAAATTGCATAAAATGTTCCAGAGCGCAGCGGACACCTGCCCCAGATGCGGAGCGGTAGATGCCAGATTGTTACATATGTTATGGTCTTGCCCGAGGCTTGGCAATTACTGGGCGAGAATCCACAAAACCTTAGAGTTGGAGGCACCGGGCAGACCGTATGTATCACTACTGTATAGTTTACTGGGAGTAGGCCACAGGGAGAAGCGGAGAAGCGCAGCCACCCGCTTTGAAGATTTGGCACAGCTGCTTGGGAAACGGTTAATAACAATGCGCTGGAAGGGAGGAGCTTCGCGCGCACCCAAGATGGTCGCGTGAGCACAGGGCTCCCGGACCCTCGCCACCTCCATCGACTATCCTGTACTTTATCCTGGTTTGGACGACGGGTGTTTATTGGCGCAGTTCTACTGATCATTTATCTGTTCCCAAAAACTTTTTTGGACTTCGGGGTCCAGAGCTACAGATCGCCGCAGTTTTCTGGCCTGCTCCAAGGTGACGCCCCGAGCTATCTTGTCTGGCCTGCCGTCCAGTAAGTGAACAACAACGGATTGCCTGACTTGCATGGGCTGGCGACCGCTTTTGGTTTTGATTCCTGTCCGGAGATCAATCTGACTTTGTTAGCTACGTAGACGGCCGGACGTGCCTATACTTTTGGTCTATCCGCTTCTGATGCCGATCTGTCGTGGCTTTCAGTTTTGAGACTGGCACCATCTTCGCTCTTTTGGTCCTGCATTTGCCACCGCAGTCACCATTTTCACCCGACAACAGGCGACCCGCACGGGTCCAGGATCTAAGATGGCCACCAAGCCAGAGAGCGAGAGGCGCAAGACTAAACCGGGCGTTCGAGGGAGTGCTTTGCAAACGAACATTATGGACCGGTACACCGTTACTAAAGGATCGCCGGGCGCAGCATCTAAACCCTCGACGGCAATGCCGGAGGACTCATCGATTGAGGAAGAGCCCTCGTTGCGAGATCTCATGGGCGCCATTACCGGTATGAAGGCTTCATTGGGGCAACAATATGAGGCCTTGACTCTCAAACTGGATACTGTGTCGATTGATGTCAATCTGATCAGGGCGGATTTGGCGAAGACAAACGAAAAGGTCAAATCCCTGGATCTCAAGACCACTAGCCTGGTCACTGACGTCTCTGACTTACAGGCTGAAGTCGGGAATCTGCGGAAAGCTAATGACTATTTCTCTGGGCGCCTAGAGGACTATGAAAGCCGTGCCAGGCGCAATAACATCCGCCTGATTGGGGTCCCGGAATCATCGACTGCAGCCTCGACGGACTTATTGGTGGAAGACCTGGTGCTGAATCACTTGGCGCCCAAGGGTCTCAGCAAGTTTTTCGCTGTCGAGCGTGCACATAGGATCCCCGGCGGTACACCTAAATCGGGTGCTAACCCACGACCCATCATTGCGAGGATCTTTCATTTCCGGGACAGAGACGCTATCCTGCAGGCTTCGAGGCAGTCTGGTCCCATTGCCTTTGACAACTCTACTGTCAGCTTCTATCCGGACTTTACACAACAGGTCCAGAAACAGAGGCTGGGGTTCCAAGGGGTCAAGAAGAGACTCCGGGAAAGGTCTATGAAGTATGCCATGCTCTTCCCGGCCCGTTTGCGGGTGGTTCATAGGGATCGTACTTTTTTCTTTGACCATCCTGGGGTCGTGAGTGACTGGCTTGACTCGCTGCCTACGGATCAAGAACCTTTCGAGGACTCTGGCAGATCGGATCGGGCGGACGGTGGCCCGACGGAGCAGGAGTAGATGTTGACTTTGACCCCGTACCCTTCATGTTGGCTTTGAACTGTGCTATGCTGTGTCATTAATGTTTGCAAGTAATAGTCCTTTTGGGGGTGGGTGGGGGGTGAGCGGGTCCTTTCTCCTCCTGGGTTTTCTTTTCGTAGATTAGTTGGGTGGTTGGGCGACAGGCACACTGCAAGTTTATGGGGCTTTTTGGTCTTCAGCAGGGGTGCGGGTGGGGGTATAGTTGTTTTGGCATTGTTGGGGGGACTGGGTTGTTGGTTTGAATTTTATTGTTATTTGCAAGGCGAAGAAAAGGCAAACTCCTGTTTTATGCAGTTGCTTTGGGTGTGGGGCGGGGGAGGGGCTGAATTCGGGGATGGGGGGTAGGGGACTTCAGATATTGTGTTGGAACGTGAACGGGTTGGGGGATGGGATCAAGAGGAGGGTGGTGCTGCAATTGCTGAAATGTTTGTCTCCTGATGTTGTCTTACTGCAGGAGACTCATTTGCTCGGCAACAAGTGCTACGCTCTGAATAGGCGTGGTTATCGCCTTGTGGCGCACTCGGGTTTCACTTCGGGCTCCAGAGGGGCGGGCATTCTGGTTCGGACCTCCCTCCCCTTGGCCATTGATGATGTCATACTGGATGATAAGGGACGATACGCCGCCATTGTGGGGCGCTGGGAAGGGAAGGTTCTTATTCTGCTTTCTGTGTACGTACCCCCGGGCCTCCAAGCCACCACATTCGCTGATCTGAGTGGACTTATCCTGGGTCTCCCCGAGGGTCTGCTTTTGGTTGGGGGTGATTTTAATGCGGTGGTCTCGGGGATGTGTGACCGTCACCCTCCCAGGGAACTGCCGAAGGCCCAGACTTGGTTGAGTGACTTCCTAGAGACGCTGGGGCTCACTGATTGCTGGCGCTTGCTTCACCCGGGGCAGTTGCAATATACCTATCATTCTGGTGCTCATGGTAGTCTCTCGAGGTTAGATCATATATTGCTGCCCTCGGCCCATGCATCCCTCATACGGGAAGTTAAACATCTGGCAAGGGGTATCTCGGACCATTCTCCGCTTTGGCGTGTGGTTGATGCACGGCAGGGTTCGGCGGGCCGAGTGGCTCCGATTAACCCCTGGTATTTGAAGGACCCCAGGGTCAGGGCTGAGCTGGTTAAAACACACGATTGTTATTTTGCGGAAAATGTGGGCTCTGTTTCCTCCCCAAGTTTGCTTTGGGAAGCTTACAAGACTGTCATTCGTGGCCAGGCCCTCTCGTTGATTGGTAGCGTGAAGTTGGTCAACCGTGCTGAGATGGTTCGCCTTGAGGGGGAGGTCACAGCCCTGAATACAGGGCTCTGGTTACGGAAGCTGCTAAGGAAATGGGAAGGGAACAGCAGGGCCGCCTGTATGATGTGGGTGATAAGGCTGGGAAATTACTTGCTTGGCTGGATAAGAGGGAGAATGCAAGTCGTGTCATCCCTGTGATTGTTGCGGAGAATTGAGAGTGTTGTACTGACCCTGCTGATATTGTCACATGTTTTGCCGATTACTTCCGCGAGGTGTATTCCCAGGTGTCTGATTGATCTGAGCAGGATTCCCACCTGCCTGACATTGATAGGGATGCTCTGGATGCGCCGCCTACTGTGGACGAGATTGCCGCTGCTGTCCGTTCGGTCCGATCCGGCAAGGCTTCGGGCCCTAATGGGCTCCCCATTGAGCTATATAAACTACGCCCGGACACGCTAGCTCCACATCTGCGCTCTATGTTTCTCGAGTCTTTGGAGGTGGTTTCTCTCCCACCAGACCAGAGACTGGCCACTATAGTCGTCATCCACAAAGATGGTAAACCTCGGGATCGCTGTGCCTCTTTTAGACCCATTTCGTTGATTAATGCGGAGCCTAAAATCTTGGCCAGGCTGCTGGCGACACGTTTGGCGACTGTCATTGGGGACCTGGTTCACCCTGATCAATCCGGCTTTATACCGCAACGCAACACGGCGCTTAACCTCCGAAGGTTGTATGGCGTCTTGGCACAAGCCGAGACGCTACGTGAGCCCGCCATCTTGGCGTCCTTGGACGCTACGATGGCGTTTGATACGATTGAATGGCCGTATTTGTGGGCGGTTCTTGCCAAGTTTGGTTTCGGTCCGGAGTTTGTTCGGTGGGTCAAATTGCTTTACTCCGGTCCCATGGCTCAGGTGGTGGTCAATGGTCGGGTCTCTGCACCCTTTGCACTGGGCAGGGGAACGCGACAGGGCTGTCCCCTGTCCCCCTTGTTGTTTGCTCTCGCCTTGGAACCGCTGGCGGCCTGGTTGAGGTGGGAGCCGTCCCTGAAGGGCATTAGATGGAATTCGGGGTTTGAGGACCGTGTATCTCTCTATGCTGATGATATTTTGCTGTATCTCACATCTCCCCGTAAATCCCTCATTGTACTGTTCGATGTCTTAACGTCCTTTCGCAAAAACTCGGGTCTTGTCATCAATTGGTCGAAGTCCTGTGTATACGTCCTGTTGGGAGACGCCCCTCTTCTGCCGAGTGGTTGTCCGATCGCGATTGTGAGAGATGGCTTTAAATACCTAGGCATTTTTATCACTCTGAAACCTGAACTGCGGTTTGACCGGAACTTGCTGCCCCCTCTTCAGCACCTTCGGGCAGATGTTGTCGCTTGGGGGAAACTCCCTCTCTCTCCCCTAGGTAGGGCGGCATTGTTTAAGATGATGTCACTGCCCCGCTTCCTCTATGCATTGCAAAACACACTTGACGTTATCCCGGCTAAATATTTCCGTGAGGTTGAGAGTTTACAGAGACAACTGGTGTGGGGGGGTAGGCCCCGGATCGCCATCGCTAAACTGTCGCTCCCGTGGTACGACGGTGGAATTGCTTTGCCTGATATCCGTCGCTATTATTGGGCGTCTCAATTGGGGGCAATAAATCATTGCATGTATGGCCCTTTGCCGAATCCAGCCTTCGAGATGGACAAATGGTTGTTACCGGGGGGTGACTATAATAGAGCCCTCTACTCGAGAATCACCCCTCGAAACGTAACGGGCCCCACTAGGACGGCTGTCCAGGTGTGGAGACATGCTTCCATGGCGCTTGGGTGGACTGATAAATTGACTCGTGCCACCCCACTGTATGCATCCGATAGACTTGGCTCTCTCTGGCAGTCGAAGGGGTTTGATAGGTGGGACTTGATAGGTATCAGCAGGATTGATGATGTTTGGACTAAGGGGAGAATGAAGACGTTTGAGGAATTGAAAACCGAGTACGCTCTGAGCGATCGCGAGTTTTTTCGCTATGCGCAGGTCCGCCACGCGGTGCTCTCGGTCTTCCCTTCGGGTGTGGAGATTCCGGAGTCGTCCCCGCTTGAGGACAGGGTACTAGACGGACATGTTCCTGATAGTACGATTTCGCTTATTTATAAAAAATTGATCAACTCCAGGTCTGATCTCCTGTTTCGCCTTAGAGAGGTCTGGATTGGTGATGGGCTGGAGCTGGACGATGAGGACTGGCAGGCGGCGATCTCCTCCCCTAAAGAGGTGGCCATCCAGGCGCGCCTTAGATTTGTGCAACTTAAAATCCTGCATAGAGTGTATGTGACTGGTCCCCGTTTGGTACACATGGGCTTTTCTGTGGATGGTTTGTGTCGGCGTGGATGCGGTCTCCTGGGCACCTTTTTACATATCATTTGGGAGTGCCCTGAGATAGTGCGATTCTGGACCAGTGTGCACGAGGTGATGAGTGAGGTTACGGGGGTGCGATCGATGCCGGAGGCTAGGAGATGCTTGCTGAATGTATGGGAACCGAACGACTACTCCGTATCGCAGCTTCGATGGGTGACCTTGGGCAATATGATCGCCAAAAGAGACATTGCGCAACTGTGGGGCGCTCGGGGACCACCCGGGATTCGGAAGTGGAAACAAAACATGGACTGGTGCATGTTCAGGGAAAAAACTGTATATACTTCCCGAGGTACCCCCCGAAAATGGTGGGAAGATATGGACTCAGTGGAACACTTACCGTGGCGATATATGTACCCCCCCTCTCCCTGACCCAGATGTTGCGCCTACGTCCCCGTAACCCGAGGGTTCCTCCACTTCTTACTGTGTATTGGATACATTTTGTTCCTTCTGCCCCCCCCCCATGCGAGACTCTTTCTTGATGGAAAATACGCTCATTGGTTGACCTTCCCCGCTCCCGCACCATGTAATGCAACGTTGTTTATATTGCTGTCTTCTCTTTTTCTTTATTCCTTGCAAGTTGTTTGTGTTTGTATTTAAAAAATTAATAAAAAGTTTCAACAAAAAAAAACAATGCGCTGGAAGTCGGCGAGACCTCCAGATGTGGAAGGATGGCATACTGAGATGGTACGCTGGGGAAGGGCGGAAGAGTTGGAAATACGGAGAGAGGAGCAGAGGGGCCTTCGGAAAATACACATATCTCTAGAGTGGGATACAGGATTCGAGCAGTGTACTGTTGCGGTCTGAGAATGTTGCCTAATGTTATAGATGAACCCGCCTGGGGCATGGGACTGTAATATTGTGTAATGGGATGTATGATGTAAGGGGGGAGCTGTGGTACAGTGTACCCGGTAATGGGTGGCCCTACTGGCAAAGTCGCCACGTCAGTAGAGTAGGAACGGAATTGTTTATCACTTAAAGTATGCTACGCTTTTGTCTGTAAATGCTTTGACTTGCCCTATGGATGTAGAAATGAGCGGAATGTGCAGTGCTGCAGGGATGTGGGGGGGGAGTTACTTATGTAGGGATGTTCCTCTGAAAATTGAAAAGTAAATGGGTTAATTGCTGTACGGTTTATGTCAAAAACAACACGCCTTTCTATATGATGATAATGTGATTATTTGACTGTACCACTGATATGCTGTAATAAAGAAATGTTCCAAAAAAAAAAATGAATCTGGGCCTAAGTGTCAGCCCTAGAGCTGGTCTAAGCTAATAGCATCATACTCAATGCACAAAAGCAGAAGTGTAAGTATCAATAAAGAACTAGGGGGCATATTATCAAGCATGGCGTTATAATTATCGCCGCATTAGCGGCAGAAGACTACAGCTAAAGGGGCGATAATGGTCTTGATAATATGCGGTAGAGAATTTCCATAGAAGCCCATGTTCACACCAGAACATGGGCTTCTATGGGAAAACACAAGGGCATATTATCAAGCTCATTATCGCCGCTTTAGCCGCAGTTTTCTGCCGCTAATGCGGCGATAATTATAACGCCGTTCCTTGATAATATGCCCCTAGAGGACATGAAGCTAGGGTGGAAGTGAAAGCACACAAACGCCCCTTTTGGCCATCAGTGGAACTGCAGCCTTTGGTGCTCGAGTAATCTAGATTGCAGTAATCTAGATTGCAGTCATCGGAACACATCTCTTCTTCATGCAAGTTGAATAGGTACTTAGCCAGAAACTAATTAAGAGAATCTGTTGGGAAAATCAGTAAATCCGTACTAAACTGTCACAGGTTTTTACAAAAATGTTAATTAAATTGGAGATTGTGACATTTTAAGATGAATATGATATCACATGATGTAGGGTCCCCTCAGCATCGCTATCACAGTGCACATTGGGGCATATTTACAAAGAAGTGATGGTGCGCAGCGTCAGCCTTCTTGAATTATCCCGAGCTCCGCCACTTCTGAAACGCAGGGCTTCACAATATTTACAACAACAATATGGTGTAGCCCTGCGTTTCCCCATGCGGTGGCACTTATTTTAGCTTTCTCTCGCCAACGCAGGCACCCTTGCGCCATAGTGCAAGAGTTTCTGCGTTGCATGGGAAGATTGTTTGGCCCTCATTTATGAAAACTGTTGCATTGTTGCGTGAAAACAGCAGTGCAACTGTTTTCACTGTGCTCTCCTTGCGACACGAAGGATGCTCCATATTTGATGTGCAGCGCTCCATGTCGCTAGGAGTTACAGATACGTCAGTATTTCTGATGTATTTGTAGGCGCAGTAATGCACCATTGCTGGAGTGTGTCGCAGAAGTGGCACAACTCCAGCAATGTGCCAGTCTTATGCCTGCTGTGTGGCAGGCGTAAGATTTTGATACAGTGGCGTCCTAGAAGTGGCGCAGTGAAATTGACAGTTCTACATGGTTTTTTATGGGGGGAATGCCCACCCTGCATACATTATACCTGATGCAGGTATAATGTAGCACAGGGCTTTACAAGGTGATAGATCTGCTTAGATGCAGCACTTTGTAAATAGGCTGCAACATGGCACATTTTTTACGCTGCCGGTGCGTCACAAATGGTGACGCAACGGCGGCACAAAAGTGTCGCAAGGCCTCATAAATAAGGCCCTTTATGCGCAGGAAGGTATACCTTCCTGCACATAAACAATCTTTAAATGGGGTTTTGTAATTTCTATATTGCTGCTTAATGTAGCACACGTAGAATGAGCAAAACTATTTGTTTCTAAAAATGATTGTTTATGTGCAGGAAGGGATACCTTCCTGCAAATCAACATTCAACGGCATTTTGCTGTTTCCATGTGTGCTGCACAACGCAGCACCCATGGAAAAAGCAAAAACTAGGAGAAATTAAACATTTCTCCCTGTAGCGCCTGGGTAAGACCATGTTTTCCCTGGTTTAATTTTAGCACTGCCCCATATTAACACCAGCCTTGTAAATATGGGGCAGCAATAAAATCAATGGGTGTTGCTGTGGAATGCCCACCTCAACACCCATTGCCCTCCCCTTTCCTGCTAAGTATGGCGTGAAAAGGTGCCTTATTTACAAGGCTACGTTAAGCCACTTTAAGTGGCTTAACGCTGCCTTGCAAATAAGGCGAAGTCCTGATGGCCACCACAACGTCATGAAAATTCACGTTGTGGTGGTGATAGGGGCTTGTAAATATGTCTCCATGGGAGTTTCGGTGCACATATTCGTACGTAGAGGGGGCGAAAGTCGGAAAGCAAAGGGGGCCCTTATCAAGCGCATGGGGCGGAAGTGAAGTGGCATGACACTGCAGTCCATATTGGGCTGCCAAGAAGGACAGACCCGAATATGTCTGTTCCTATGATGAACTAAAGTGATAGGGCCCGATTCACAGAATGAACTTAAGACTCAATCCTAGAATTACTACTATTTTGGTATTCACCGAATGCACTTACTACTTTTGGCATTCTCAGAATGAATTTACTACTTTTGGTATTCACAGAAGTTAGGATTTTGTCTTAAGTCTGTCTTAAGTCTGTCTTAAGACAAACTTAAGACAACATCCTAACTTCTGTGAATACCAAAAGTAGTAAGTTCATTTTGTGAATGCCAAAAGTAGTAAGTGCATTCTGTGAATTCCAAAATAGTAGTAAGTTTAGGATTGAGTCTTAAATTCATTCTGTGAATCAGGCCCATAGAGTGGACTATGAACACCTCGCTAAAACTTTATAGACAAAAAATGAAAAAATCTGATGATCTGTGTGCAGCGCCTAACAGTGTGTACCTTCCACACCGTTTATCAAACAAAAAAGTGGGTGCCAGCATCCAACCTGCCTGCTGCACTCAGGTGTGCACAACTTAAAATGATATACAATCCATCACATTTGAAAATATGACATTCAACACTCTTCTCAAAAGGAACATTAATCTTATTTTAATCATGGAATTTCAACCATGCAAATCTCCTGTCTTGTACACAAAACATACATATCCTGTACTGTTAATACAATAACAAATGGAATTAACAATTCTACAATAAGATCATTACATCAAAACATAACTAAAAAGGAGACGATGTAAGCCCAATGCATTTAGGGACTATTGTCCCTTCTTCAGGGGAATTGCTGTAAAACAAAAAGGTTAACGTTGCATTACAAAAAAAATGCATATGGATGCAGATCAAAAGCCAACCCATTCTTCATTCCACATGTGAAGTGCGTAACCCTTTTCCATATAAAGTACCAAAAACACCATGGGGCATATTTACAATAACTGGGGCATCCCTGCATATGAGCAGGGATGCGCCAGTTATTGTGCGCCACAGCTCCGCCACCATGGATGCGCCACATTTACAATGCGGCGTACCATGGGGCAAAAACGGCACAGATGTGTGACGCATCTGTGCCGTAAAAGTGGCGCATTGCTGGAGTTGCATCGCAAGCGTGACACAGCTCCAGCAATGCTCTGAGGGGCCCAATCTGCACAATGCTGCGTCAATCCTTATGCCTGCTTCAAGCAGGCGCAGGGTTTTGACGCAGCATGGGCCCAAAAGTGGCTGAGTGAAATCTTGTAGATTTCACTCAGCCACTTTTAAGAGGCGTTCCTGCGCTGGGACACGCCCCCCCCCGCGCAGGAACACCTACTTCTGGCGCAGGGCTTTACAACGTGACGCATCTCCCAGCTGCGTCACGTTGTAAATACCCTGTACCATGGCACACTAAAGTGACGCAACGGTGGCGTAAAAGCGTCTCAAGGGGCTTGTAAATCTGCCCCCTTGTTTTAAGAAAATGTCTGCAATGTGAATACGTGTAGAAAAATAGAATGCAAAAAGTGAGACCAACAAAAACCAGAAAAAAAGGAAACCAAGCTCGTCTTAAGGTGCCGCTCGTCTTAAGAGAAACTGCTGTAGCTGCGTTTGCCTTCCCCTCACTACTGGAGTAGCTGTCAAGGTACAATATCTGTTGCTGGACTTGCCTGAAAGCTTAGAATCACCCTCGTGGCCGCAGAGGAGGGAGAGGCGCCGGCCCCGGGACTGCGAGGACCAGCATACAACATCTTCAGCTGGATCCTCTTCCCGCGTGAGCCGCGCCCCCTCCCAGTGCCACGCCCCCAGCTAAGTGCGGATAACTTCTCGCGGCCCCCGCTTCGCGGGAGCCGCTCGTCTTAAGAGAAACTGCTGTAGCTGCGTTTGCCTTCCCCTCGCTACTGGAGTAGCTGTCAAGGTACAATATCTGTTGCTGGACTTGCCTGAAAGCTTAGCATCACCCTCGTGGCCGCAGAGGAGGGAGAGGCGCCGGCCCCGGGACTGCGAGGACCAGCATACAACATCTTCAGCTGGATCCTCTTCCCGCGTGAGCCGCGCCCCCTCCCAGTGCCACGCCCCCAGCTAAGTGCGGATAACTTCTCGCAGCCCTCGCTTCGCGGGAGCCGCTCGTCTTAAGAGAAACTGCTGTAGCTGCGTTTGCCTTCCCCTCGCTACTGGAGTAGCTGTCAAGGTACAATATCTGTTGCTGGACTTGCCTGAAAGCTTAGCATCACCCTCGTGGCCGCAGAGGAGGGAGAGGCGCCGGCCCGGGCACTGCGAGGACCAGCATACAACATCTTCAGCTGGATCCTCTTCCCGCGTGAGCCGCGCCCCCTCCCAGTGCCACGCCCCCAGCTAAGTGCGGATAACTTCTCGCGGCCCCCGCTTCGCGGGAGCCGCTCGTCTTAAGAGAAACTGCTGTAGCTGCGTTTGCCGTCCCCTCGCTACTGGAGTAGCTGTCAAGGTACAATATCTGTTGCTGGACTTGCCTGAAAGCTTAGCATCACCCTCGTGGCCGCAGAGGAGGGAGAGGCCCCGGCCCCGGGACTGCGAGGACCAGCATACAACATCTTCAGCTGGATCCTCTTCCCGCGTGAGCCGCGCCCCCTCCCAGTGCCACGCCCCCATAACCCAACACACTACTTAATTAAACCCTGTAACGCGCACCGCGGGACGCACGCGGGACGGAGCAAGGGGCGAAGCCCGGGCAAAGGGCGGGCCGTCTGTGGCCGTCCGGGGACGTACCAGGACGGATCGGGCCACCTTATTTCCATTTTCATTATTACCCTTCAATTGCGACCTTTTAGATCCTGGTATCCTAGGATCCTAGGGTCGAGTAACAACCCGCAACAGTGCGGTAAGTGTCACAACTGCCAATTTGACTCCGCAAACGGGGAGACGATTCTCTGAGCCGTTGGCATATCAATCAACAATAGAGAAGGAAATATCACCTATACTTCCCTAATTTCTTTCAAGGAAATATATTATGCGTTTGAAAAAGCTAAGATCTCGTACAATATTCATGAAGCGAATGGGCACTGAGGAAGCAGTGAGAAAATCTTCTGACAAAGCAATCAAACAGGGCCACATAACTAGAACCCCGGCAATTAGTAACTATTTTACAGCTTTATCACCAAAAAAGCAAGCTTCCACTCATGTATGGGATATTCCAACAAATATTGATACTTCAAAAACCGAGGAGGTAATAGAGTTGCCCCTCCCGGACCATCTAATTATTCAAAATTCTAGTGTTTCGGATCTTGAATCCAACCAAAAGATATTATTCTCAACTCAGGAATCACAAATCCCGAATCACGAGTCCTCGCACTTAACATCTCTAACACCTATAAAACGAATAGGTAGCCTTTCTTGTATCGAGGATCCTTATGGAAACGACATGAAGTCGATGGAAAACATTTCAGATCTTCAATTAAATCCAGATAAGTCATTCATCAGGACCCAGGAAAAATCATTACAACACGAAATACTCCATGATTCTTCTTTTGATCCATTTCTTCTCAAAAACATTAATTCAATTAATACTGCAACACCTATATCAAAAGCTCTTTACACCCTGCAGGAAATAATGGAATTGGTTCTTTCTTTTCTAGGTCATATCCTGGAAAACTCTGATCAAACTTTAGATGTCCAAATCGGCATATTAAAATTCTTAGTAGAAGAAAAAAGGAAAAAAGAACTTGCTGATGTAATAAATAATAAACAGACAACCGATGCGAAGCAGGATAACTACAATATTTCTTCTAATATCATCATAAGCTCTGAGCCTCAAATAAAATGTGACATTAGTACCCAAACACTCGATGTAAAAATGCTAGAAAAACCAAATAAGAAAATCCGGAAAAATCTTAAAGATGTTAAAATATACTCCTTGAAGAAACTTTTCTCCGAAGAGCCTTTACCCACTGTTAAAGAGTACTCTATTTTTTCGGGTCCCAATAAAACAAACTTGCAAAAGTCAGGGTCCGATAAGGAAGAACAAGGAACCTCCACTAAACTTACATCTGATGAGGTTGGAGAAGACAAGATATCCCAAACAAAATGCAATCAAGAAAAAAAGGGAAAAAGTAGAAGAAGGAAACCGCTAAGAAGAATTGATAAAAAGAAATCCCGAAAGTTAAAATTCAAAAACACAGTCACTCCTCAAAAAAATCAAGAGGGACCAAACGATAAGATAATCTCTAACTCTCCCATAGTAGAGGCAACTAGTGTTAGAAAAAATATACAATCAGTAAAGTTATTGAATCATAGAGCGAATGAAATTATACCCTCCGTATTCTCCGTAAGAGCAGGACGGACAAACAAGGAATTAAGTGAAGATGATAAAAAGATGCCTTTAGACGGTGAACAAATCTCGACTAACCATTTACAATTTGAAGAACTCTTTCCAATCGATAATCTGCCATTAAATCGAGGAAGGATAATTAATCTTCTACAGCAAATACATCCTTTAAAATCTATAACCAGCAAAGAAATAGATCTGGTGACCTTCCCCATAAAAGGAAATTGCAAAATAGCGGAAGTAGCATTTTGGTCATCGGTACTTCCCGGGATTATTATAAAGGAAAAAGAAATATTACATAAATGCGGTTACGATGTTGTTGAAAGTTTTTTACCGAAGGAAAGTAAATTTAACAAAAGGATTACTGGCCTCCTTGGCACTAACTTGAATACTCCAACTGTGAATTGTTATCCAAATAACTCTAATCAAATTGATTTAGGAGCAACTCGCGTAAGAAAGGACATTTTGAAAATTCATGTGAATAAAGGCGAAAGAAAAGTTTGGAGCCAAGACCTAGTAGCAACAGATGTCAAAAAATCAATAAAGTCTTGGGCCTGGGTCTTGGAGACACTAAACAGTAATAAATTATTTCCCCATCAACAACCTACTGTTTAACAATGGTTTAGAGATCACTTCATGGAACATAGCTGGAAAAACAAATAATAAAATGAATGAAGCTCTCAAAAATCATCCTGATATTTTGGCTTTGCAGGAAACCTGGGCAATATAATCTTTTAACCAGACGGGCTACTATGTTTATGATATTCCAGCAAAAGCTACAAACCGAGGCCACGCAAAGGGTGGATTGGCAATTCTGTTGAGCGAGGATCATCTATGGTCCCAAGAAGTTGTCGAGTCAAATTCTGATAACTTCCAATGTATTAAGGTTTCGCTGAAGATTCATAACCTAGATAAAAAAAAGGCCTTTCTAATCTTTAACATGTATGTCCCCCCCGGCACCAACCAGGATATTATTTTTGTGGAAAGCTTGGAAGCAATTGCACAGATAATCGAAGACCGAGCAAATATGTCTTATTTAATCATGGGCGACCTGAATGGAAAGATTTCTAATGTCGAGATTGGAAAATGGGCAAAACTCTACGAAGAAGAATCGCTGGAATTATCTATCCCAATATTTCCTAAAGGAAAAGCTTCAGACAAGAGAGGAAAATTGTTACTAGCATGTTTGCCAAACCTAAATGGGACAATACTGAATGGCAACGGAGACGGAGACATACCGGCGTCCTTTACAAGACGAGGAAAAGGAACTTTAACAATCATTGACTATATAATCTGTGGCATGGAGCTAGTGGATACAGTCTCATATTTGAGTATCAACTTTTCAGATGAAAGCGACCATGCTCTTTTACACTTAAACACTGGTTGGTCGGTTAATTCCTCCTCGACAAACCGACTCATGTTCCATAAAAGTATCATTGAAGTTAACAACATCCAGAGACACATTTTCTGGAACTCGGCGACCTTGGACCATATCTCCAAAATGATCACACATAGTCATCTTTTATCTAGCATACATTCTGGCGACCAAATAACTAACTTTGAAAGTATTATCAACAATCTTAAAAGAGCTCTCCTAGATAGGATAAAACAAGATAAAAACAGAAATTACAAGAAAAACAACAAAAATATAATCAGGAGAACTATGACCTCGAAGATGCTCAACAAACTTATTCGAGGTCAATATTTGAAATTTTCACCTGAAATTCAACAAGAAATTAATAAACTAAAAAATCAACTGAGAAGAGAGAAGAACAGCCAAAAAAGAATATTGCAGGACAAAAAGTGGGTTGATATCCAAGTAGCGGCTAAAAAATACAATCAAAGAAAATATTGGTCCCTAATTGCCAAAATGACAGGAACAAAAGATAAACTACATGCTATACCAGTTCCACCGCAGGAATGGGAAATCTATCTAACCGACCTATATAAGGAAAATTTAACTAAACCAGATAGAAAAGCCACTGACATTATTATGGAAAATAAATCTACTCTGATAGCAAATACTACTGCATTTTCCATAGAAATGCATATCAGAAAAGCAAGATGCACCGCCGCGTCAGGTCCTGACCAAATACCCATTAAGGTTTTGCAGTCATATCCTAAAGAATGGAGTCAGATGTTACTACCGCTTTTCAACTATATTTTCAACACTGGGAGAATACCAAAGTCGTGGCAGGGGAGTATTATAATTCCCATTTATAAAAAGGGGAGTAAAAATACCGCTAGCAACTATCGCCAAATAGAGTTGATGGACGCTACAGGGAAAATCTTCGCTGCAGAGGTTTTGGATAGACTTAAAGAATGGGCTTTCTCGCAGGGTTTAATTCCTAAGTATCAAGCAGGATTTCGTCCAAACCATTCTGTTATTGATAATATATCAGTTCTCCAGACTATTTTAGATAAATACATCATACGAAAATCACAACCAGTGTATGCTGCGTTTATTGACTATTCTACAGCTTTCGATCGCGTAGACAGACCTACACTGTGGAAAAAGTTAAGGAGACTGGGAATACCGGAAAATCTACTGCGGATCATAATCAATCTCCATACCAACACTTGGTCCCAGGTGCAAATGGGGAGTTAAAAAGGATTAACTAAATCGATCAAAACTGCTAATGGCCTCAAACAGCACCAATTTTATTTTCACTATATCTTAGTGATTTACCTCACCATTTGCAACAATGCTCTAGTCTGCCTCCAAAGATTGCCTCACATAGTCTTCACGCTCTGCTATACGCAGATGACATTGTAATGCTGGACCTCACACCCTTTGGTTTGCAAAAGCTTCTGGATACTTTAAATGATTACTCAGAGGACCATTTTTTAATTCCAAACTTAACAAAAACCAAAGTGGTAGCTTTTTCTGGTAGGAAGCAAAGTGTAAAATACTGTTGGAAGCTAGGCGGGGCTTTAGTAGAAGAAGTTGACGAATATACTTACCTCGGCAGGATTTTCTCAAAGAACTTACAAAATACAAAACAGATAAACAATCTAAAGAGAAAATCAGAATTACACGGCGGGGCGCTTTCCAGATTGTACTCTGCTACAGGAAATAGGCACTTCTCTTCATTGTTAAAAGTGTATAGAGCAAAAATTCCTCCGGTTTTATCTTATGCTATTGAGCACATACCAATAAAGCAATGGTCCTCCATGGACCTAACCGAAGGGAAAATTTTGAAAAAAATCTTAAAGGTCTCAAAATCAACACCTGTTCAAGCCCTAAGACTGGAATTTTCATTAACAAGCTCCTATGCTACAGCTGTTGCCAACGTCATCAGATGGACTTATAACATCCTGCATGCAAAGGAAGGATCATTGCGTTCCCTACTAAAGACCGAGACATTTGAATCAGACGCATCAAAATTTATCTTTCATAGGAATATGTCAGCGGCATTTGAAATTGCTAAACTGACTAAAGACATTTTGCTTACCTGGTCAACCTCCCAATTGAAACTCTTTCTAAAATGCTTTACACCTAGATTGAGCTTTGATCTTGATTTTGCATATTGTAGTAAGTTACCTACATATAAACTCTATACTGAGACATTGGAATATAAACAAGTACAGCCATATATAGGGTTTTCCCTTACGCATGGTGCAAGAAGGGCTATAACAATGTTGCGCTTAGGTATTTTACTCGTGTCAACCTTTACCTCTAGATGGTCACCAGCTGGTTCCCCGATATGTAAATTCTGTCAAGGTGGCGATCAGAACATTGAGCATATTTTATTTGTATGTCCTCATCCTAACATAGTTTCAGCACGGGCAAGATACCTTGACCCGATATATCGCAAATGTAAAATTACTACAGTAAATAATTTGTTATTAGTGGGCAAACATCCACCTAGCGAATGGGTCTGTTATAATTTTTACAAATTTCTAAAGTCTTTTCTAACATTATATTAACTTTTGTTGATTTATCTTCATGTAAACTGTTTTTAAATTTGTGGTCCTCAGTAGAGTACCAAAACAAATAAAAATCTTTTGACTTTTTTGACTTGGAAACCAAGCTACCCAATCAGGCTAAGTTCTAAGTTATACAAAGGAACCATATTCA
The DNA here is from genome assembly GCF_964261635.1 of Lissotriton helveticus. Lineage (NCBI taxonomy): Eukaryota > Metazoa > Chordata > Amphibia > Caudata > Salamandridae > Lissotriton > Lissotriton helveticus. The sequence continues at coordinate 185,743,236 of NC_136057.1, read as the reverse complement.
CTTGATGTATAGCTTGTTGTAATATTCAACATAAAGAGTCAAACTGACCCATTGCAATAGTACGTACTGTAAAACAATTCAGAAAATCTTGTGTTGGTTATAAACCAAAATAACTGCATTGAAAAAAGGGAGACCATCCAAGAAGAAAAGGAACGCGTACCTACTGGAGACGAGGCGATGAATATAGAAGGAATTATCAAGATCCTCATTAGACAAAGTTCATAACTGTCATAAACCCCACAGCGCTATTTCTCTGTAAAAGTAGCCAAAAATACAAAATCACACAATTATACACTACCATAGTTCTGTTCATCAAACAGAGAATAAACATAGCTTCCAACACTCAGTATAATCATGATGCCAAACAACCGACAAACTGCGTACCGTTAGTCAAAAACGTCTTTCTCATGAAGCTGCATCCCCACGGCATAAAGAGCAATAATAAGAATCACCCTACTCACAATGCTGACAATGTGAGCCAAAACGCATTATTCAAACCGGAGCTTACCGCAATATCCACCGACAAACAGACTCCACGCGTTCACTACAGAAACGCCTTTATGCCGTAAATAAGGCTATGCAACCCGTCATGTGCCGGAGGATGTGCGTGCATCATAGTCGACGCCATGTTGGAGTGGCACTACACATCTAACCTATCCATTTAGAAGTTACACATATATTTGAAAAAACAAATAATATTTTCACTAATAATAGTCTCTGATCAAGGTACACTAAAAGCACTGATAATCTATATGATGATCCTCATGCATTCATCCGCGAGTACATCATATGACTAAACTGACGTCCGATGGCAGCCATCTTGTAATGATATGTGGTATTTAACACAGTGGACCAATATGAATCCTTTTGTGCAAATTGTGTCACCCTATTAGAATATTTAACGTCTATGGGGCATATTATCAAGCATGGCGTTCTAATTATCGCCGCTTTAGCGACAGATAACTGCCTTCTAAAGCGGCGATAATGGGCTTGATAATATGTCGTTGAGAATTCAGATAGAAGTCCACGTTCACACCAGAACATGGGCTTCTATGAGAATTCACAAGGGCATATTATCAAGCCCATTATCACCGCTTTAACTGCAGTTTTCTACCGCTAAAGCGGCGATAATTATAACGCCATTCCTTGATAATATACCCCTAAATGTGCTAACTGCAGCCTATTATTAGGAAACCTAACCTAGCCCCATCATAACGTAACGATCCGAAAACCAGCACTATGTAGGTAATATCCCTTAGAATAATTCCCCTATTGATTCAGAGCAAACGTACATAACCAAATGAACTCAGATGTCTCATACGCCGTTAGAGATATCGCCTAGACTGCAACTGTCTCCTGATACAAAGATGAGCATATATCAAAGCTGATATTGAGACACGAGTAGCTAAAAAGAATCTAAACAGAAATGAAAGAAACCAGGAGTGTGAACAGAAAAGTGAATGTGGAGATAAGAGAATCAATAAGAGAATCAATAATAAGGGAACATGGGTATCATTCAAAGTATGTTCTATGAAAAAAGATCTGTAAGGTGGTGTGTACCCATGGGAAGGTTCAGTAAATGATACTGAAGCTTAGTAGCTGTTACAGAAAACAACTCATCTCAATTCTATCGTTAAGCCCTCGTGGCTTCAAAGTGCCCAAAAGTTTCATCCAGAATACCTCCCTTTGCAATAAAAGTTTATTAATGTCCAATCCAGGCTGTTCAACTATTGTCTCAATGATCTGGAATTTAATCTGCGCAATGGTATGATGATTCTCAACCCAATGTCCCAACCTAAGGCCCTGCAAAGCATTATGGGACGAAATTTGCAGTGGGAACTGAATATTACAGTAGCCAATATCAAAATAATTCTACAAAGAGCTGCAGTTTAACTAGTCATTATTAGATGTCCCTCATGAGTCAAATACAAAAGCATTGAAAGACCCTTTCATGAAGCTTTTGCATTTGACTCGTGAGTGACATCTAAAAACGACCAGTGGAACTGCAGCTGGATGGAAGAATAATTTCAATGCATTTGCATTTGACTCGTGAGGGACATCTAGTAAGGAATAGTTGAACTGCAGCTCTTTGTAGAATTATTTTGATATTGGATACTATAATATTTATTGCCCACTGCTAATCTTGTCCCATAATGTTTTGCAGGGCCTGTGGTTGGGAATGTTTTTCTGCCAATAGCTGTACTTGGGGTGGTCCTAAGAGGATGGGACCACCACTGAATCGTTCAATAAGATGTGCTTTTTGTTTTCAAGGCATCTGCTTGGTTCTCTGCCTAGGTTAGGGAGGATCACAAAATCAGCACCTCTCTCACTGCTTGCAAAATTTTCAGATTCATTTTTTTGAAAGTGCTACATGCTTGTTAGTATATAAAGACCTATATAAAGACCCAGGGGGCAGATTTATGAGGCACATGCGCCACGTTTACGCCGCTGTTGCGTCACGCAAGGCGGCGTAAACGTGGCGCATCCCTACGAACGATTTACAACGTGACGCATCTAGGCAGATGCGTCACGTTGTAAAGCCCTGCGCCGCTTGTGGGCGTTCCGGCGCAGGGTGGGCGTTCCGGGGCAGGTGCGCCTCGCAAAAGTGGCTGAGTGAAATCTATAAGATTTCACTCAGTCACTTCCAGGCCAATGCTGCGTCAAAAGCCTGCGCCTGCTTGAAGCAGGCGTAGGTCTTGACGCAGCATTGTTAAGATTGGGCACCCCCGAGCCTTGCTGGAGCTGCGTCGCGCTTGCGACGCAACTCCAGCAATGCGCCACCTTTACGGCACAGATGCGTCACGCATCTGTGCCGTTTTTGCCCCATGGTGCGCCGCATTATAAATGCGGCGCACCATGGGTGGCGGAACTGTGGCGCACTGTGGCGCACATTAACTGGCGCATCCCTGGGGATGCGCCAGTTAACATAAATCTGCCCCATGATTTCTGAAAGGCTGGGCCTGCGAATCACTGGCTTGACTGGAGGTAGGATGTGTCTATATGGGTACAGGTTTTGGCAGAGGGAGCATTTATTCTGCCTTGCCTGAGGGACTGGGCGTTTGCTCCCTGGCTTGACCTGGGTAGGGTGGACAGACAGGGTATAATTTCTTTCGGTGTTTAGCATTGCAGACGGAGCTGCACCCCCCCCAAGGCTGACTGGCAGCTAGGTGACTGCCCACGGAAGGATCGGGAGCAATGGAGCAGTCTGCGGTGTTTCCTGCGGTAGCCAGCGGTTGCTAAATTGTTGCTGGACATCGGTGACGGTGAGTTCGGGCCGTGTGCCAGAGAGTCTGGCCACCTGCACATTCCACCAGTCCGTGCATCTGCAGTGTTCCTGTGAAATAGCCTACACCGCTCCCCCCTCCCCTGGCCGCGCAGCGCGCGCTGGTCCACTCTTCTGAGAGGGAAAGGGTGGAGGACCAGGGGAGCACGTCTTCTCTTCCTGACAGAATTCCTGCTTGATACAGTGGCAGGCTTAAACTGGTACCTGCTACTGTTACCACGTGTTTTTCACCAGAGGTAAGCCTACAAAAAATATTGGCCTTAACCCTCTGTTTTTTCATTTCTGCAGTGAGCGCTTCTGAAAGACATTCCACAGAGGCCCGGGACACCTTCATTATCCATCTCCCATCGCGCCCTTTGGCCTCTATCTTTTGATTTGCGTACAGTTTGACTGCATATTCAATTACGAGCAGTGGCGGCTGCCCGCTCTTACATTGCTGTTAAACTGTGACTTTGGATTGTGTCTAAACTTGTGTTTCTGATGCTGCTTTTGTTCCATTAATCAACCAGGAGCTTGACATCTATAATTACTCTCCTTGCTGGGGGCTCCTCTCCCAGGCCCTGCACGAGTGAGCATGGCATCATATTGACGCATGCCGGGAAATACTTGAAGTTTTGATTTTGTGGCAAACACTGTGCGTGTGGAAATCAGTGAAGCACACAGGAAGGAAAAAGATGTGCTCTTTTTGGTTGATATTATAAAAAGGGAATGCAAGATTGTTGAGCGTGCTATCTATACTAATATAATAAAGGGAGAGCCCAAACCTTTGAGGCGGGTAATCTCAGGAACCAAAGCACCAATCACAACAACCAATACAGCGTTGGAAAGGGCAGTTGCAGCAGAAGGACATAGGCTATGCAGAGACCCACCATATACATTTAAAAGGTGAAAGAACCAGCAAAGTAGTCCCTTGTGGGCGTGTCTGCATTGTGCTGTGGGTGTGTGCTGGGGGCGTGACAATCGCTGGGGGCATTCCGTCACAAGTGTTGTTTTTTCTTCCCAGGTTCTATACATTCCTGCTCCCTTTAAATAGTAATTCATTGGAGGTCCCATTCTCTTAGAACCACCCCAAGCACAGTTATGGGCAAAAATACAACTAAAAGGCCCTGCAAGGCATTATGGGATAAGATTAGCATAATTATTAGCATTCATGAAAGGGTTTCAATGTTTTTGAATTTTACTCATCAGGGACATCTTGGGACGACGATGTGAACTGCAGCTTGATGTATAATATTTTAAATGCTATTGCATTTGCCTCATCAGGGAAATCTAGGGACGGCTAGGTGAACTGCAGCTTGATGTATAATATTTTAAATGCTATTGCATTTGCCTCATCAGGGACATCTAGGGACGACGAGGTGAGCTGCAGCTTGATGTATAATATTTTAAATGGTACTTTCGTAATGAAAGTATGCGGAGTGGTGGTATGCGGCAAGAAAGTTGCGGAGTAATGGGTGTTTACCCTCCCCGTAAGTACATTGGTGGCACGGCGGCCCACATCTCTAGCAACATACTCACATTTTATCACCACCGATTGAAAAAATGCACAGGTCTCTCTCATTGCTGCCCAGCACCAACACACACTTTTAGACACACCTCCCACCACAAGTTCTAGAATTACGAACTTTAGAGATGGGGAGCTACGTTCGAATCTCGGCATCAGCTCAACATCCTGTTATTCCAGGCAAATCGCTTTGTCTCCCCGTGCCTACCACAAATGAACGTGTTCTTCTGTAATGTAAATTGTGCTCATGCCATGTTGTCGAGATTGCGCTATAAAATATTGCAAGGAAAATAAAGTAGGGAAACTCGAGTTCACACACTACTGAACGCGCACTCTTAAGTGCATCAGCAGTGCACTGTGAATCGGTGCGGCTCACAGGCCTGTCACAGATAAGAAATGCTATCAAAACGAAATCCTACGAAACAATATACTACTGGCCGGCAGCAATTCATACCCGGACATTCCCGGAATTCCCATAGAAGCCCAGGTTAACACCATAACCTGGGCTTCTATGGGAATTCACAAGAGCATATTATCAAGCCCATTATTGCCGCTTTAGCGGCAGTTTCCTGCCGATAAAAGCAGCGATAATGTATCACCCTTTCTTGATAATATGCCCCTCTATTTGTAAGGATTTTTTGGCACATCACAAAGACACCCAGCCTTTTCGTGGCCTCAATGTTACTTCTATGTCTGCCCCAAAGCAGGTAATTCTGGTAGTGCATATATACAACCCCTATATTGATCACAAATTGATGGAGGTGTTTTTAAATCGTTATTGCAGTAACATCAGGGGTAGCCAAAAAAAAAAAACATCTGTGGGATCTGGAATGGAAAACAAAAGTATATAGTCACGCTTAAAGAGGATCCGACTGGTATAGGAGGCCTGGCGCACCCCCCACAGACTTTCTCTCTGGGGGCAAATAAGGGTTCTTAGTGTATTCTGGACAGCCCCTTTTCTGCAGACTCTGCCAGCAATTTGGACACGCTAAGGAACAGTGCTCTGGCATGATTTGCAGGAATTGTGGGGGCGTAGGGGCATAGCCCCACCAGCCACAATGGACCCGCATCGCGGCCGCCGGCTATCTATAACATTGCAATAATCTGCCTGACAGCCTCAGCCCACCGCCAGGATTTGTGCAGGGGGGGTGTGGCCTGCAGCTTGAGTGACACTCAGGCTGCAGCAGACCGTAGTGCGCAGTCCCGCTGGGGAACTTACACTGCACTGTGCGCATGCTTGGGATAGTTGGCAACTATCTCAAGCATGCGCACATTGCACTGTAAGTTCCCCAGCGGGACACTTGTTCGCCTGCCACAGCCCGGGTTTTCAAAGGGCGGCAGGGCGAGCAGCAAATGTGCCCCCCTAGCCAATCCTGGCGCTGCTCCAGCGCCAGGATTGGCTGGTCCACCACGCAGCATCCATGATTGGATGCCGCGCGTGGGGGTGGCACACACTAGGGAAGATTCCAGGACCAGGAGAGTGCCTCTTTCGTAGCTCTGGGCCCAGCACCATTATCACGCAGTGATATTTGTTTATAGGTTGGCACTGGCAGGTCTGAGGTAAGGAATATTTTGATGTATCTCTTATTAATTTAAGTATGAAAAAACAACAAAAATCAGGACCCGAAACATTTTTTAAACGACCGTAATATGAGAAATGTATAAATAACCCGTCCACTCTAGAAATTCACAGATGTGAAATGCAGATATTTCGTGCGTGAAGTCAGCCTGTTTCCTCAGCGTCTCATCAAAAAGTGTTTCAAGGGAGGAGGAGAAGGAGGAGAAAGTGAGATTAGAAGGAGGATTTTCTGTTCAGCAGTGCATCAGTCCCAGAGGCGCCCTCTCCAGAGGCTCTTGAAGGCATGTGTACACGGGTGTAAATCATTCGCACTGCCAACCTTTGAGGGGATTGTCTTGTGTACAATGGCACTGGTGATTTCCACACAGATGTAAATGAGCGCAGGCCCTGCGCGAAAGAGCGATTATTTCATCAAGCTACTTCAGAGTAATGGGCGACATACATGTGCTTCTGTAAAATACAATGGGGCAGATTTATGAAGGCCTTGCGCCGCCGGTGCGTCATTTTTAACATGGGAAAAAGTGACGCACCGGCGGTGCAAGGCCTTCATAAATCTGCCCCAATGTGTTTTTTTCTGTTCTTGCTCGTGCGGGTTGATATTGTAAATAAACAGGTGTCTGACATTTGGGTATTTGGGTTTGAAAAATAACTGCTGCGCATTCGTAATCGATCTCTTTGGCTTCCGAGCAGCAGGAATTTTCCCGCGCGTTATAGAGATTTTGATAAGGCAATACCAGTCAGTGCCAGTCCGGAATTCAGTATGTGGAGAGGTTATTATGTGACATTACAATGACAAATATTTTGCATTATGGTAGTACCCCTGCTGTAATATAGGAGGGCCTACTTCCTGCAAAATGAAAAAAGTTACTTTAGGTGTTGGTTACATCTACGCTTCTTGGTGGATTTCTATGCGTGTTAGCACTCTCTCGCTGCTTGTCATGGGCGCCATGCTTAGCCGTGTTAGTTCTCTTAACAAGTAATCTGAGGCAAAGGATGCATTCCACTCATAAAAGAAAACAGAAGTGACTTTTAAGAAGCACGTTGTAACTACTTGACACAAAGGCTAGAGCTAGCATAAATTAGTTTTGCCTGGAAAGAACATCCTCTCAACACGTTCGGCATTTTGTGCACTGTATTTATGTCAAATGATTAGTAAATTCTGAAAAATTAACTACGCGCAAGCAGCTGTGGTGCCTCATTTGTGATCTCTAATTTTCCAACAATTATACATTCTATTGAACAACCTGTCACTTTTAAAAGGGTAAACAGGAAAATCATTTGAATTAAGTGCCATTTAAGAAGTGTAAAGTTTATATTGCTGCCCTTAGGGAAATGAGAGATAAAAAGGTCATTGAGTTTTGAGGAAACAATCTATTTGCAAGAGTTGTATATTCAGTATTCTTTCGTTTGATGTCATAGAATTAATGGGGTATTTTTGCGCAATCGGTTTTGAATTTTTCAATTAATATAAAGCAAAGAGCCTGCATATTATATTGCTTGATTTATGAAGGCTTCCCAAGCTCTGCCCCAATAGAACATGCCTGCGACTCCAATGGAGTGATAGTGCGCGGTAGAAATGTCCCTTACATTTACATTTACATTTAGATGTAAAGCATGAAATACCGTGAGTTCCCCCTCACTGCACCCGTTAAAGCTCGAGTACACATGCAGGTTTTTATCCATTGCACAGTTCACATTTTCGTTGCAAAGCATGCATTTTAAGGTTCGACTTGTTTTGTATTGGAATTTATATAGCGCTTCCCATTCATAATTGAAAACATGTTACGTATGTACCCAAATATTATTTGAACCCATGTCAAAAGAATGATCTTCAACCACTCTTTTTTCAGTGTTAAGCATGATAGGACTGGCGCTTAGCTGTACACAGTACACGTTTAGCTCTATGCCAACTTGTACACAGTACACGTTTAGCTCTATGGCAAATTCGAATAATCCTATCACATATAGCCGACGCTAGTCATTGGCAGCTGCTGAGGACTCCCATCATGCCCATCAACATGTGGCCTCATCAGTGATGTAACATAGGCCCCCGCAGTCCCCACGGTGTGGGGGCCCAAGCTCCGGGGGCCACATTCAGTAAAATATCTTGGCCTGAGAGCTCCTGGTTGATTCCGGAGGGGGGACCATCCATTTACATTGCAAAGGGGGGCCTTAAGTTTCGTTACACCACTGGGCCTCATGCCCAGTAGGGAGAGGTGTGCACCGCCTACCTGCCCTCAGTAGTTTAGTTGACGGAGCAGACTTTATGTGTATGCTATAGCATTACCCCGAGCGGGTCGCATAGTGGCAGTCCATAGGTGATAGGTTAAATGAAGCCACAGAGTGGGGAGTCTCTGGAGACGCTAGACAATTCCTGTTGAGGCAGGTATCGACACGCAAGAAGAAGGGACTTAGTTGGAGGTTCCTGTTGCTGGGGTAGCAGAGTGGCTATTCGTTGGATGTTCCCTAACCCTCAGATATGTGTAAGTGGGTTTGAGACATGATTGAATAGGCAGTAGCTGAGAAAGCTGTATGGGTGAATGCTGAATAGACAATATGTTATGTTATGTTATGTTAATTATTATTTGTTAAGCGCATGTACGCCCGTAGGCTTCTTGGCGCTATCGAATTTTGTGAAATCACAGCATAACATCGAGGAACATTCGTGCAAGGGTGCATTTGATGCCTATTTAAGAGTAGGCCTGTCTGAAAAGCCAAGTTTTAAAGGTTTGTCTAAAAATAAGAAGGGTATCACACTGTCTTAAAGATAGTAGAAGGGCATCCAAAGGGAGGCGGCGAGGTAGTGAAAGGTGCTGCCTCCCTGACGTTTTTTCTTAAAAGGAGGGACCCTTAATAGTTCTAGATGGGCTGAACGGAGATTCCGTAAAGGGGTATATTTACATACCAAGTTCTTTATAAATTTAGGGCCCTTGCCCTGTAGAGCTTTAAAAATAATGCAACCGGCTTTAAATGCAACTCTCTGAGCTACCGGTAGCCAGTGCAGGTTTTCTATTTCTGGCCTAATGGATTGCCATTTAGGTTGTTTACTTATAAGCCTAGCTGCCTGGTTCTGGACATACTGTAGTCTCCTAAGCTGGCCTTACCAGGTTAGTGGCAGTTCCCTGGTGCCGCTGGGACGCAGCGCGCGCATGAGGACAATAAACTCGCTGATGACTTGCAGGCTTGGGCGGGGATGCTCGCAGACCAGCTAGACCCCCCCCACATGCAGCTCCCCTTAGACACTCAGGGAAATGGCGATTTATCTGAATATGCTAAATTATTCAAGCTGTGAGCTGTTGGGTTCAGGGTCTCCTCATCACATTGATGGTGATGATAGAGAAGGGGCCCTATAATGTTGCGTTATATTATGCACAGGGCCGGCTCTAGGGTGGTACGACCGGTACCACCGCACCGGGTGCTGATTTAGAACGGGGGTGCCTGTTTGGTGTTTGCTTGTTTACATTGTGCGTAAATGCACCTGCTGCCGCGCTCTAGCAATGTCCAGACAGCAATTAAAATGTAAAAAAAACTCTGGTGATTAATGTTCTTCCAGGCGAGATCGGAGTTTTGTCTAATAGACGTTTTGACTCGTCGAAGTTTTCATTCATGGTAAGGTAGTGCAGAGCAGAGGGTTAATATGCTTGCTGTGAAGAACATGTACCATGCATATAACAGTGAATGTAATGTAAACAGGTCAGTGGGTTACTGCTTTTGTCAGAGACTTGATAAAGATCAAATTAAAATGGTCAGGCGATTTCAGTAGTTGTTTCCTAAGTTAAATTTGCCCGGCGTAAAACGCCTCTAATACCATACGAAATTACTCAATAAAGAGGCAGGCGCTGGAGACTGGAAGACAGGAAACAAGTTTTATTCCGACGGAGTGGAACACATCAGATCGGACAACAAGGTATCGTCTCGAGGTGCTCTCCCAACCTCTCTGAGACCTGGTCTTTTATACACTGGTTTAAGACATGTGAACGTCCTTTATTACAACAGGGACATTGTAGAGCATGAGAATGACATCAGAACGATATCCCTGTCACCCCCCAGTTCCGGCCCATTCCAACACATGACAACATTAGAGACCCTTTCCCCTCATATGATTGGGAGGGGCTATCACGCAGCTGAGTGTTCTGCCGATCTCTTTGGAATGTGTGCGCCTGATCGAATCTTCGGGGGTGGGGATGTCATGATCAATAGTGGTCTCTTTCAGGAGAGGCGAGTGCATACAGTAGTGGGCAATAAACTGTATCCTCGGGCTAAAGGATGACCAGTGGTCAGTGCTGACGTGCAGGCTCAGAGGAAGGGTCATCAAAGGAGGGGTATTCATGGACGGAAAGGTGGTGCTGGTCAGGCGCGGGGTGCGATTCCCTGCGACAGAGCTATGGGAGGGGAGGGTGCATGACTTGTGCATGTGAGCGCGGGGGCAGCCAGGGCGCGTGGGGAAGGATTGCATGGTCAGGGAAATGTGCTGACGGGCGATCGTGAACAGGGAGACCATGGCACCTAAAATGGCTGTCGTGTGTGTTCATACGTGAGTCTGCAAGATGGCGTAGATGATGTTCACTACACGAACTAAAATTCCACAGTCCTCCCTTTAACATGTCTCGCCAGCTTGTCAGTTTGGATCAATCCCCATGAGACCACGCACCTCTACCTCGTATAGGGGACTCATGCGCTCAGGTTTAAAGTTCAAAGTCTTAGAGCACATACAGTTGGAAATAAGTGCACATAAAGGTGGTAAACATTGAATACCTAAACAACATCCACATAGTATCGTGATTGGTATCAATAGAAACGTGAACAGTCTCCATCCCCAGTTCTTTAAAGTGTCCCAGAACCAGCCTCCAAGCGACCATCCTTCCTGTTCCTGGTGAACCTCCGAGGACAGTCTGTGGAGGTGTTCGATTGCTTTATAGACTGAAGGTGAGTTATCTGGCACGTAGGTGCAACAGCTGGAGCCGATGACACGGCATGCACCTCCACGGTCGGCCAGAATCACATCTAAAACAAGACGGTTTTGAAGAGCCACCAGGCGGACTGCCTGAAGCTCAGCCGTGTTGTTGGCGAGGACGCCAGCGGTGATATTGATGGTTGTTTCTAATGCCTGAGTTAGATGTCGGATTGCGCGGCAATTGGCCATTGGTCCCCACAGTGGAACAAGTCCCTTTGCTGCATCCAGGAACTGTACTCCGGTGGAGTCGGCCTGTTCAACATCTCCAGCGCGCTTTTGCCGGTGGTGGTTGGCTGGGGCCACATACGTGGGAGGAAGTATGAAGGCGATGTAGCACGTATCCTTCCAGCCTTTTGGAAGCCACGTGTAAGCTTTGGTGCCACAAACAAAGTACATATTCGGGGAAGCAACAAAGGAAGGGGGGTCAGCTGAGACCAATGTTTTGGTGATGCGACAAGGACTGTGACCCACCAGCTGCGTTCCTTGTCCTTCGAGGCATACGAGTCCTGTGACGTTGATGACGGACAGGGCCGCAGTCAGGGTGGCAGCCGTTTGTTTCCGCAGGTGAGAGAAGGTGGATCTGGCTGGATTGTGGAGCACTTGCATTTCGACCCTTTCTTTGGCAGGGATGTTCGTAAGGAAGGTTGAACCTGAAATTGCGGGACAAAAGGGCTTTCCTGTGTTGTTCAGCCAGAACCCATAGTAGAAGTGCGACACTGTCTGACCAGAAGCGGCGTTGTCCTTGTGGCTTTCTTGCATGAGGATCAACCAGGCGAGGCAGGAGCCGTGAACTGACAAAGGTGAAGGAATAAAGGGGATGGAGTGTCCGGTAGCATGTGGGAGCAACCCACAGATCCAGCAGTTTGTGGCATTTGCAGCAAGGTTGTGCTGGTGCAACAGTTGTACAAAGGAATTGTTCCAGAATTCCCTACGCCTTTCTCGAAGCTGAGGTGAAAGGGTGATCAGGTGGTGCTCTTTCACGGTGGTCGGCTGGACAGTGGTCGGTAACATTTGGTGAGCGGGCGTGCTTTCCTCCAGGATCCAGAAGGAAGTCATGAGGAGGAGGCAGAACAGGGAGACAATGAAGAAAGCGATTGTCTTTGATTTGTGCAAATTGTCAGTTTTTGGATTCCTATAGTGGGTATTTCCTGTTGCTTTCGATGTCTTCTTATCTGGCGCTTCCATCATCTTCTTATCTGGCGCTTCCATCATCTTCATCTTCAAGGTGCTCGGTAGTGGGCAGAACCACAGACTTAGTTTAGCTTCTCTCCAGGTAACCCTTGGTTGCTTTGGGTCACCGTTCTGAGACTTTTAACTTAGTCAGCGGCCTACTTAGCCGAAGCTCCCTCCTTTCGTCGTAGGAAATACCCTTCTCGAGATGGCACAGTGGGATCAGAGTGTTTTGAAAGTTCAAGTGCCTCTGTATCAGGATAACAGTTCAGTGATGGTCGGTCTTTGTTCAGGAGCTCTTCTTGGGTGCTGACGTTGTCTGTCATGGCCAGGGTTTAGGAGACCTTTTTGCAGTGATGGGCGTGCAGCCAATGCTTCTTCCCCTCCACTCGAAGAGCCGTCCGAGTGGTGATCAGTACTTGCCAGGGGCCCGTCCATCGGGGTTCCAGACTCTTCGCTCGTTGGAAATTCCGGATTAAGACGTAGTCACCCGGTTGGATATCGTGACCGGGACCCCTGGAAGTATCGGGGATGGCCTGCTGCACCTGTTGATGAATGACAGACAATGTCTTAGTTAACTTGTACAAATAATCTGACAGCAGGACGTCGGGGACGTCATGAATGGAGGTTGGCTTGGGGGCAGTCCAGAGGTTCATAGGCCGCCCAAACACAACTTCGTAGGGGGTCAAGTGATGCTTAGTGGGGGTGGAGCGCATCGATAGTAATGCCAGTGGAAGGGCATCTGGCCACTTAAGTCCTGTGGTGGCCACTATTTTTGACAGTTTCAGTTTCAGTGTAGCGTTGTGTCGCTCAACCAGGCCAGCGGATTGGGGGTGGAAGACAGCATGGAACCTTTGTTTGACCCCCAACCCCTTCAGGATAAGTTGGATAACTTCAGCTATGAAGTGGGGGCCATTGTCGCTCCATAAAATTCGACAAAGGCCGTAGCGAGGGAAAAACTCCTTCAGTAGTACTTTGGCAGTAGTAATGGCAGTGTTATCACGGGTCGGATAGACTTCCACCCATTTGCTGAAGGCACATACAATGACTAATACGTACTTCAAGCCTTGGCACCTCTCTAGCTGGATGTAATCCATCTGGAGGACTTCAAAGGGGTGGTCGGGGATCCCAAACCCTCCCCGGGGTACCACAGTTCCTTTCCCGGGGTTGTGTTGTAAGCAGATAAGGCACTGTTGGACTAGGCGTTTGGCTGAGTCGGGGATCTTGCCGTTGTGCCAGACTTTGGAAATGAGTTCGATCATGGGGGCAGAACCTATGTGTGCAGGGGAGTGTGCCATTGTCAGTATGGGGATCAAGTATGCATCAGGCAGCAACCATTTGTTTGTGTCCTTTGTCCGCCAGCAGCCTTCATCGTCCCTTAGACCCACCCGTGCCCACTCAGTCAGTTCGTGTGGTGTGCTGGTCGATTGGATATCCCTGATCGTTTCCCTAGCGTCGGTCCATTTTTCTGCCTGTGACCTGGTCACATATATGCGTGTTGTGGCCCTATTCTCAGCTGTGGTTCGGGCAGTGATGTCGGCTAGTGCGTTTCCCTGTCCCACTAAATCTGTCACCTTCTTGTGTGCCTGACATTTGATCACTGCTAATCGTGTGGGGAGAAGGACTGCTTCAATCAGGGCGGAGACTAAATCTCCGTGAAGGATGGGTGTGCCATGGGACGTCAGGAATCCCCTTTCCCTCCACAGGATCCCAAAATGATGAACCACTCCGAAGGCGTACTGGCTGTCCGTGTAAATGTTCGCCGTGGTTCCTTCTGCTATGATACATGCTCGTGTGAGGGCGATTAGTTCTGCTGCCTGTGCTGATCGTTGTATGATGCAAGCTGTTTCAACTACTGTTCGAGCAGTCGTTACCGCATAGGCAGCAGAAGTGGTGCCGTCTGGGAGTTTGATGCAGGAGCCATCTACCCATAGTTCTCCGTCAGGGTCTGTGAAAGCAATGTCTCGGAGGTCAACTCTAATCCTAGTCTGTTCGTCCGTGAGGGTCACACAGTCGTGTATAGGGGGCACATCGAGGTCATTTTCGGGCAAGGGTAACAGTGTAGCAGGATTCAATGTCGTGCATCTCTTCAGAGTGATGTGGGGCGCAAGCAAAGTCAGTTCGTATCCTGTCAATCGTGCACTAGTCAGATGTTGAGTCTTTGTCTGGTTCAAAAGCGTGTCAACTGCATGGGGTACTAGTACTGTGAGAGGGTTCGAAAGTACAATTCCCTCACTCTGTCGGATAGAGACAGCAGCAGCGGCTACTGCTCGAAGACAGGCTAGTAGAGCTCTGGCGACTGGATCAAGAGTGGCAGAGAAGTAGGCACAAGGGCGCTGTTTGGCGCCGATGGACTGGGTCAGAACGGACAATGCGCATCCCTCCCTTTCGTGAGTGTAGAGGGAGAAGGGTTTGGAGTAATCTGGTGTTCCTAGAACGGGTGCCGAGCAAAGGGCATCTCGCAACTCCTTAAAGGATGCTTGGCATTCGGGAGTCCACGGGAGTGGGAACGGAACATCTTTGGCCAACAGGGAAAGTAGGGGTTTTATAATGAGACTGAAATTTGGTAGCCATTGTCGGCAGAAAGAAGTAAGGCCTACTAATGAGCGGACTTGCTTCTGTGTTTTTGGAATAGGGGTGTCTAGGATGGTTTGGATTCGGTCGGGTGTAAGTTTTCTCCCTTCTTTGGACAGGAGATGACCTAGGTATGTTACTTGGGACTGACAGAACTGCAGTTTCTTTTTGGAGACTTTGTGGCCATTCTCCGCAAGAAAGTGCAAGAGTTGGATAGTGGCTGTGATTGCAAGTGGAGTGGTGTCGGCCGCCAAAAGGATATCATCGACATATTGGATCAACACCACTCCATCTGGTAGCTGGATGGCGTCCAGCTGCCTTTTGAGGGCCTGGCTGTAAATGCTGGGACTTTCTGTGTAGCCCTGGGGAGCTCTACAAAATCGGTATGAACGGTTTTTTAAAGTGAAGCCGAAGAGATAACGGCTGTCTGGATGGATGGGGATAGAGAAAAATGCATTTTTAAGATCTATAACGGTGAAGGTGGTGGCAGTGGACGGGATGAGAGTCAGAATGGTGGCGATGTCCGAGACTACAGGGTACTGTGGCACCACCACTTTGTTGACTTCTCGTAGATCGATGATGAAGCGGTACGCTTTCTCATCCCCCTCACCTTGCTTCTTAACAATTGGTAGGATAGGACTATTGCAGACATTACTAACCACTTCCTCTACCACTCCTGCATCTACCAAGGACTGAATAATCGCTACCAATGCCTTCTCGCCTTCGGGCGATATCCGGTACTGTGGGAGTTTCGGGAGTATTGCATCTGGTCGAACAGTTATGTGTACAGGATCGATCATCATTCGTCCCACATCTGAGTCGTTTCTGGCCCATAGGTGCAGGGGTAGCGAATCGAGCAAGGATAGGCCAGCATCTGTCAAAATGTACATGTGTCGTGCGGGGTAAGGTCCGGACATGTTCGGGTTGTCGTACAGGATGACTCGGACTCCTTCCGGGGAACACCTAATAGTAGCTCGGAAGTGTTTCAGTAAATCAATACCCATAATAGCGTCAGGGGAGTTGGAGGAGAGCAGAAACGTCGTGTCAGTGGGATCGTTTCCTAGGTCAAAGGAGATAGGTACAGACAGGGGGTTAGTGGAGGGCGTCCCATCGAAACCTATCGAGGTAATGTGTGAGCCAGACAAGGGTGCCCTTGGAATCAGTCGTTTTGATAATACACTACGTGTCGCTCCGGTGTCTACCAAAAATGGAGTCTTTGTACCCAGGACCTTAGCGGTGACATAAGGACCTTGCTGGTCTACCCAGAGCTCGACTGGATCCCTCCCTTGCCCCTGGCAGTCCTATGCAGAGTCGTGATCATTGTAGCCATCGGACTGTTGGCACTGATTCTGTCGGGGGCGGTCAAATGTGTTTGGTCTACCAGATCGGTCATTGGTGGTGTTGTGGGTCTGTCCTCGTCCCTGCCCTCCAGTTTTGGGCCCATTTGTCATGTCCCTTGTCTCTTTATTTTTAATCAGTTCCCGAAGGACTGGGCATTGAGACTTCCAATGTCCAAATTCTTTACAAAATGCACATTGGTTCTCATCAAGGTCGGTTCGTGGAGCGCCAGGGGCGGGGTTGCGGTCTGTAGGGGTCGAATTCCTAGGGGCATTCGACTGGTAGTTCCCCCTATACCGTTCCCTCCCTGTGGTCACTCCCTGTAGTTGTGCAATCATTACTCGTTCCTTTAGGTCCTTTTTCTTTTTCTCAGTTGCCCTTTCGTTCTCATTCTTTTGGTGTTCGTAATACTGAGCCATCTGAAGGATAGCTGCAGGTTTGGAGGCTCCCCAACTACTTTCGCTAGTCTGTAACTTTTGGGAGACCTCTTGCAATAGCCCCTTTACGTAGTTCTGCACGAATAGGTGTTGTCCGGTTGCGGTGGTCATGTCTTGGCCACTGTAGTCGGAGAACACTGTTTCAAATCGTGAGAAGTATTCTGATACGTCCTCCTGAGGTTTCTGGCGGCAGGCCGTGACTATCGACCAGTCTACCTTCTTTTCTGGAACCAACGTTTTTAGCTTCTGCACTATTTTGTCGGGGAGTTCCAGTATGTCTTTTAAAGGTTTCTTTCCGGGCTCTCGCTGCCTACCTAGTTCATCGAGTTTTGTCCAGGTGTGTCCGAACAGCTCTGTGTGGTCAGTTCTCCGGATTTGCTTCCACACATCAGCCGGCAGACACAACCCGAAAAATAAATCCATGTCCGCTAAAGTCATTATAGTTGAGCCCAATGCTGTGCCTAATTCGGTATAGAATGCTGTAGGGTTTTTTCTTAAATCGGGCAGGGTTTGTCTAAAAGTTAAAATATCTTGCCGATCCCATGGTTGGTAAACCCAGTTGTACACAACCCTCCCTTTGGCATCTGCATGGTTGATATCATCGTTTGTTCCCTGACCTCTCGGGGGAACCCAATAGGGGGCGGCTTCTCTGATAGGCATCATAGTGTTGGCTGCTCCTAGTGAGGGCTCAATCGTCTCAGGGACTGTGAGCTTGACCTCTGGTTTCTGCTCCGCGAGGTGGCGGAAGACCTCAAGCGCTTGCATGAAGAGATCCGTCATATCGCTTTCAGCCCCATCTCCGACATCAACCTTTCTATATAGAGCCGTCAATTTAGCAGGACCCTTAGTCTGGTACCTATCCTCATACGCGTTCAGGGTGTGGTAGCTGAACCGTAAAATAAAATGCCGTCTGTGACTACCGGCATGTGAGTTGTGCATATTCATTGTATATTCTTCACTCTCCCTCCGTTCTACCAGGGTTTTTGCTATTTGGTCGATTCCATCCCGCTCATCTTTGCTCAACCTATTTGGTCTGGCTGTTAATTGTTTGCCAGTCTCAAGTTCATCTGGTGTTGTTACCGATGCGGCTGGTGCGAAGACTGTAAGAGTCGGGGCACTAGCGCTAGGGTTACCCTCGACTGGATTCTGGACTGGTGAGTGTTGTGCTAGAGGCTGGCAGGGAGCATAAGGAGGAGGCATGTAGATCATTGGAGGACCGAGCAGTAACTCGTCATTTGCCCGTTGTTTAGAGGGCATCTCCGGGTAGAGCGTAGGAGTGGTCCTGACAGGGCATTGACCTGTCAGGCCTGATTCTTGCGATTGTTTAACTTCCTCTCTTCTTCTTATTGCTTCATCTAGTTCTTTTGCGGCCAGATGGGCTGCTTTTCGTAATTCTTTCACTGTTTTTGCTTCCTCTCTTTTCCTGCGATGCTCTGCTTCTCTGCGCCACATGCCGATACTATCGAGCATAGTGGGCGTTGCCTTATTTATTTTTACAGCTGTTTCTAGTGTTTTTATTTTATCTTCATCAAACGAACCTATCAGTGGCCACTGGCTTTCAGGATCCTTTTTTGTATATTTATGCCATAACTTACTATAAGCTATAGCGACTAGTCCTTGCTTAGTAAACATGTCCTTATTAGGGGTGCCTTCCAGTGGAGCTGGATGGTTCATCTCTAATAAGCGGTCTGGGTTGACCCAACTATGAACCAATGGGGAGAAGATAGGCATGACGAATTACCATAGGGGGCAAAAGCCTGCACTACCTATCTTTTCACTATTTGCAAAGGCTGGACAGAATATTCTATTCTACACTATTTGCAAACAGAGAATACCTCCCGAAAGACCCAATTCCAAACAGTCAATGTTTGGTCAAACAATCAATCAATGAGGAACGTAATAGGTACGACGTGTTAAAGGTTTGCGTTACCTACCCTTCACTTTCTGCAAAGGGAGAGAGAATATTCCTATTCTTCCCCTTTTGCAGGCAGAGAAGATTCCTAAGAGAACCAACTTCGAACAATTCAATGCTCGATTCAATCAATCAATCAATGGGGAAAAAAAAAGAATAAGCACGACGTGTTAAAGTTTTGCGTTGCCTACTCTCCCCTATCTGCAAAGACTAAACAGAGTATGGCGATTCTGTGTTTGTTTGCAAATAGAGAATTTCTCAGAGACAAATAAGTAATACTAGTATTATCAAACAATCAATCAATCAATTTCGCAATTTTTCGTGTGTCACGACCTTACCCGGACCGCATGGACAGTTTCTCGTCTTCCGCTTCCAGCGCCCGATCGTCCTCTACTCTCTGTTGCTATCGCGGCACTCCTGGTGGTTCCCAGTCAGGACCGTAGATCACTCGGGAGAGGTCTGCTCGGAATCAGTGAAGTTCAGATGATCGGCTGTCAGACGAGGGTCTATCGGACAGGAGCTCTTCCGATCGTTGCAGTCGTTCACTCTGTCGTCAGGATCTCTCCCACTGGATCCACGTGTCGCTGATGGGCCCCGCGTTGGGCGCCAATTGATAAAGATCAAATTAAAATGGTCAGGCGATTTCAGTAGTTGTTTCCTAAGTTAAATTTGCCCGGCGTAAAACGCCTCTAATACCATATGAAATTACTCAATAAAGAGGCAGGCGCTGGAGACTGGAAGACAGGAAACAAGTTTTATTCCGACGGAGTGGAACACATCAGATCGGACAACAAGGTATCGTCTCGAGGTGCTCTCCCAACCTCTCTGAGACCTGGTCTTTTATACACTGGTTTAAGACATGTGAACGTTTTTTATTACAACAGGGACATTGTAGAGCATGAGAATGACATCAGAACGATATCCCTGTCACCCCCCAGTTCCGGCCCATTCCAACACATGACAACAGTAGAGACCCTTTCCCCTCATATGATTGGGAGGGGCTATCACGCAGCTGAGTGTTCTGCCGATCTCTTTGGAATGTGTGCGCCTGATCGAATCTCCGGGGGTGGGGATGTCATGATCAATAGTGGTCTCTTTCAGGAGAGGCGAGTGCATACAGTAGTGGGCAATAAACTGTATCCTCGGGCTAAAGGATGACCAGTGGTCCGTGCTGACGTGCAGGCTCAGAGGAAGGGTCATCAAAGGAGGGGTATTCATGGACGGAAAGGTGGTGCTGGTCAGGCGCGGGGTGCGATTCCCTGCGACAGAGCTATGGGAGGGGAGGGTGCATGACTTGTGCATGTGAGCGCGGGGGCAGCCAGGGCGCGTGGGGAAGGCTTGCATGGTCAGGGAAATGTGCTGACGGGTGATCGTGAACAGGGAGACCATGGCACCTAAAATGGCTGTCGTGTGTGTTCATACGTGAGTCTGCAAGATGGCGTAGAGGATGTTCACTACACGAACTAAAATTCCACAGTCTTCCTTTTGTTAGTTGTAGTTTACAGTGAACTATTAACTGTCATCATCAAAGAACTGCATGCAGACTTCAAGGTATAGATTAGTGTGTATGGATTTTCCCCCCAGACTGTCATTATTCCAATGTTGGGAAAAGGGTTCACTTGTGTACAAATCAGTTCTTGTTATTAAAGAGAGCATCAATCCATTGTGTTACATTTTAAATTCAGAGTTTGTGCTTCTCCAGACCAAGTACTCTTTAACTATACTGCCTATCAATATGGATGACATGTGAATTCACCCCTTGTTGTCATTTGTCTTATATAACATGTCCTATACACTGTTTTACACACCTAAGATTGCTAGTCTCTGTGTAATGTGTGCGTTATGTACAG
Organism: Lissotriton helveticus; assembly: GCF_964261635.1. Lineage (NCBI taxonomy): Eukaryota > Metazoa > Chordata > Amphibia > Caudata > Salamandridae > Lissotriton > Lissotriton helveticus. Next base: position 185,722,635 of record NC_136057.1, on the reverse strand, counting down.
TGCTGTTATGTACAGTGGTGTTCATCATTCGACTTCCTATGTTGCTGGAGTGCATTTGTTTTTTTTGCAACTGATTTTATGACTTTTTGGGGTGTATCCTCCAAAGTTTCCTGTTAATATGGCTGACCTGCTTGCTGAAGTGCACTTTATACTTGCTTTTGAGTGACACTAAGTATTGCTGGTTTAATTCGATTCTGTTGACTGACTTGTGATGCACGGCTTGATGGGTGCATGCGTTTGTTTCCCTGTGACTAGTTTGTTCTGATATAATTGTCTTATTTGCAATAGTTTTCAGTACACAGTTTGCTCAATCAGTTATGATTTTGTGTGGCTACCTGGATTCCTGGAGTGCCTCTGACTTTGTTCTGTTTCTTTACTTTTTGTGACTGTTGGTCCTGCGGGGAAACATTTTCAATTGATGTTGTCTTGTTTACTGGGAGCATTGCTTTTATTTTCCTTTAGTGTAATAGGCTGGCTGGTGAAGTGCACTTCCCATAGTGTGCAGTCACTTCAATTTGCCTTTAGGTGACTACCTGGCTTTATGGTGGTTTTCTATTTGATTTCATGTAACTCCTTGTCTTGATGAGTGCATTGGTTTTAGTTTGTTTGAGGTAACTGCTTCACATGCTGGTTTAATCACACAGCTGACACCCACCCTGAGAAAGCCAGAGCTGCCCTGTTAGTGGTATCAACACCAGTGCGCTTAGGTTCCTTACAGCTCCTTCACTTGAAGTGGGTTACCACCTACCCGTTTCTTTTTGTATCCTGCTCGTACCAAGTCAGATCCAGACCCAGACCAGTCCCCACAGTTGCTCCGGATTAAGGGACATTGTCATGTCATCTCAGGCGCGATGTAAAGACTCCCAGTGAGCTGAGGACTCTTTTGGCTCAAGAACCAACTAGCTGGAGACCCTTGTGGTTGTTTAAAGATTTAAGATCAGCCTGTAACTCAGGCTTGAGCTGGGTGGGTGACCTCGATTACAAAGTGGCTGTGCCAGATGTCCCATTATGGCCCCTTTTGCCTGTCTTCCCTTCAGACGCAGAGGGCATAAAACTGGGGGGTGCTCAACCCTGCCAAAAAACTGAGGGGTGACCCTAAGAGCACAGCTGCCATCCAATCAGGGGTGGGATGCTTTGGTGTGCTGGTCTGGTTTTCTGGGTGCATTGGTTCAAGTTTTCCCCATGTAATTGATTGGGTGTCTTGGTAAGTTGCTTTTATGTGAATGTCTGACTTATGACTGCACATTCCTTTCAGTGTGTACTTGCTTCAGTTTACTTTTTGAGTCACTGTCTAGTTTGCTGGATGTATTGCTTTCATTTTTCTTTCATTAAACTGTTTGACTTGCTTGGTGCTTTTATGTTGGTGCCTGCATGCTGAAGTGTACTCTTCTTCAGTTTAAATGTTTGTGACTGGCCTGTTGACTAGCACCCTGCTTTCAAAGTGAAGGTTCACAGGTTCACACTTGCTTTAGTTTACTTTTGTATGGTTGACTGCATGCACTGTTTTGCTGGATGCATTGCTTTAAGTTACTACTTGATGCATTGCTTTCAGTTTTCTTTCAAGTAATTGCCTCTCATTTTCCTAATGCTTTGTGAAGGCTGTTTCCCAACTGCTGTGCAACTTCTTCTACTCTTAGAGCTGAGATTTTCATGAAAGTCTTATAGTCTGAATTCAGCACCTGGGCGTAATAGGACAAAATGTATGAAGCTATGTGGTTATACTGAATAAGCAGCTACCTATGCTATGCCATCTATTAATGTAATAACTGCACTTTCACAATTGCTTTATTAACCTTCCTGCTTTCTCAAATTTGCTTGAAAATGCACGATTTTTCTTCTTTTTTTAAAAAAAAATTCTTGGGGGGTGTGGAAAAGTGAATTTTGCCCTGTTATATGTGCCTACGTGTTACCCATCCTATGTTATATGTGCATGATCGATATGTATATATCCCCCTATGATCGATTAAAGACGCAATTATAGTTGTGTCCAACTCTAGTATGCCAGTATCCAGTTCTCGTGAAAGCAACGAGTATTAGGCCTATGTTGCCACGTTTTCACAGTGTGCACGTTAATTCATCGTATTGTCCCCGTTCCTAGGCCTCAAAGGGCCCGGACACCAGATTCAAGCTCTAGTCTCCTGAACCCGCTCCGAGGAGCGATACAGCCCCCACCTGGATCCCTGACCCTTCACTTACTTCCTGCCAAGCAGCGCGGTGCCCGGCCTGGCTCTGCCTGCCTGTCTGCCAAGAGTATGTTATGCTTCTAGTTATCAGTCCAGCTTTCCTTCTTTGCATTCCTAAGCTACTGAACCGCATACACAGTTTCAGCTATAGTCTAGTCTTTCTGTCTCCATGCAAGAGAAATACTGTATTAATATTCATAGAAGATTCATAGCACACGCAATACATGTAGAATAATGCATGCACCAGCCTTAGTGTCAAGTAGCCTTTGCCCTGATAACTTTTAGATTCTATCAACATGTACTCCAAACACCAGATACCAGATATGATATAGGTACATGTCGTCCTGACACCGCAGACTTTAGTCTCCTCTTCTAGTGCAGAAGTCATAGCCCCCAGTTCTCCCTGGTAACACGTCATTGCCCGTTTGCGCGCACCACTAGGTTAAAGGTCCCAGCTGCTCAGGTAGCCCCCTCCATGTTTCCGCCCATTCATGACACTTCTATGACGTTTCTCATCACATGTCTCAGTGCACGCCCTGTGCACGCCTTCTTCTTCCGCCCATGTGTTCTTATCTTACGCTTGTCACAAGTTACGCCTACTGTATGTAATGTAATGTAATGTTGTACTATATATATGCTGCACTGTCGATGAAATGGTGCAGCTGCCTTCCTTCCTATTTTATTTCAGGCTGTCCCATTCCAGTCCCTTCCCTTTTGCCTGAATAAAGCCTTTTCAACTCGGACACATCGGATTCTGCCTCTTATTTATTGAGCTATCTGTTATTGTTAATGTAATTCAAAAATAGTCCCGGTATCATTTATTTATATACCACATAATGGCGCCCGAATAGGGACGAGCCCCTTCCTCACGCGCTGGCGATGCAACGCCGGTCCCCTGACCCTCTGCAGCCGTGACGGAACTCTACCGTGCACGTGCAGATATTTCTGCTTCAAGTCTCCCTCAGGCCCACGGAGGAGACGGAGACTGCGGTCCGACATCCAGACGAAGCGGTGTGGAATGCGGTTCGTCCCGACCAGAGCCCAAGCCGAGAGAGCAAGGTCCGAAGTATCCGGAGGCCCACCTGTTTCTGAAGTCCGAAGTTCGTAGTCCGACGTCGTAGCAGTCCAGTCCAGTCCGAGGCCTTCCAGTTTCTGCTTCCCGGTGAGTACCGTTGCGGGGGAAGTATCTAGACAGGATCATTAGTTTGTTCCTGGTCCGTTGGGTTTGGGTACGCAGATCCAGTACGAAGTATCCACCTAGGTGGGTACGGTAAGACGTGTCTCTTTATGGGACCGGTATGTTCTGTACTGTTTTAGCAGTGCATCCAGTAATTCTAGTAAGTCCGTTCTCGAGAAATTCATGTGTATGTGTATCAGGTAGTATTCTGTTCAAACTGTTATTTATGTATTTTTATGTCGTGGTATGAGTGATTTGTTTTGCCATTTATTTACTGTGATTATTGTGTATTGTGTATTGCGAAAATGCCTCTGTTCTCGAAATTACGTCAGATAAAGACCAGGAAAGGGTTACTCGAAGAAGCAGTTCCTGTCCCCCCTAGGGACAGTCCAGGACATTTTATGTATCACAAGCATGGCTTAGATGCCATATTATATCTAGACTTATGGGCGGACTATACTAAAGATCTAGAAGAGAAATATAGATGGCCCGTATCAGGTACATGGGATGCCGAGTGCATCATGCGAGTAGAAGAAGCATTATGGAAAAAGAAAGCTAGACAGTCCCAGAAAGATGCCATCGAGTTATGGCGCAAAGAATCTCATAAAAGAACCGAAAAAGAATTCAGAAAAACAGAATTAAGTAGGGAATCCTCCGAGAAAGCCCAAGAAAGGGAATTAATCGAAGAAGGTGAACGAGTTAGAGCAGAACAGTCAGACAGACAGAGAAATGCCCTTATTAAAGGTATGTATCCTCTTCTTGCCGAGGGCTTGCCAAAAGCAACCCCGGAAGCACCCTGTAATTTACCGCCGCCATTAGTCCCGATTAAGCTACGTCATAAACCGACCGCAGCTGACATATTTCTTTCGTCCTATTTGGACGACACAGTCCCAGCCTATGCAAATCCTATTCCGCCTGCTCCCGTTAATAATGTAATTCCTGTTCCTCCAACCACTGGTCCCGTGGGTCCAGTTAATGTTACAGTACCTGTTACAGTACCCCCGGCCCAGCCCACATTACATGTACCCGTTTTGCCAGTTACCTTACCAGCCCGTACAGTATTCCCCGACGATTCTAGTTTAGGAGCCGCGGGGGGAGGTTCTCCTCGCACCCCACCTCAACCCAGACGTCTGACGCTACATGACCTAGCGTTACAGCGTACGCCAAAAGTGTCTACATACGTAGATATCACGCGACTTCTTACTGATTGTCGTTATGATCCAGTTTCAGGCGAAGATCACATGGTCATATATTCATTACGTTTAAGACGGGTTGCCAGTTATCTGGTCACCCTGCCCGATATGGGAGAACATCTAGACAGAATATATTGTTTCATCCGTACAGGAGAGAATCCAGGAAGTATTCACGAAGCCATGGTTCAAAGAAAAGTCGAGACTCAGCTCATGATTTTAAAGTTTTTGATTAACTGTTTAATAAGAGAGCAAGATTGTCCAGATAAAAATCAGGAAGTAATGAAAGTCCTGACTAGGTGGAGTGACAATATAGCCGATGGAAAACACAAGACACAAGGTTGTATAGAGAGTATGTACACGAAAATTCGTAGGGAAATCATAAGTATACACGAGAAACGGGAAGCAAAAAGAGCAACCGAGAAAGAATATGACTCTTCTACTGAAGAGGTAGACAGCGAGAATCCCGACAGAATAGCGTATGTAGGTAGAACTAGACTGTCCGACCGACATTCACGCCTAGATTACAAGAAAGTTTTTCCTCCTCCAGTACCAGAACAGTGTTCTCTTGAGCAAGTATTCCAAGCTACCGATCACATTCTGAAATCACAAATAGGTTATAGCGAGCTCAGTACCATGCATGAACAAGAACTAGCCCGATCAGCAGTCCGATGGACTAGTGATTCTACCACGTTTCCAGATGAAATAGTGGCTCAAACGTTTCTGAAACTGCCCCCAGCCGAGCAACGTCTGGTGGGTATGTATATGATTCAGCACCTCATCACACTGTATGAGGAACAGCATTCTGATCCAGGTCCTCTACATGATGTATTAAACGAGTTACTCCAATACAGATGGAAAGGTCTAGGTACCGATTTAATTAGTGTCATATTAGAACAGCGCCACAAATACCGAACGTTTCTGAATCCACATTTTGTTCACGTCTCACCCCCAGAAAGTAAATCATTTTACATAGACAGACAGAATCCGTTACGAGAAGTACATCCAGTCAAGAAAGAGGGGGGTGGTATAGAACGAGTATTTGTTTACACCCCTATCACAAAAATAGAACTCTTGGAAATGAAAAAGTTAATTCCCTGTCATGATAAAGATCCAGCAGGGTTTCACCGTGAATTAAAGGACATGCTCCGTATGGGAGAATATACGTATCCTGATATCATTAAAATGTTAAAAGTCCTGTTGCCTGCGGGCATATATGAAAAACTCAAAGAAAAAGAATGGGAGGTGGGAGAGAAAAAGATAGATTGGACAGCATTAGAAACTGAAGATAATACACAAGTACCAGGTACCGGTCTTGGGGATAAAGCTAAAGCTTTGCCCGAATTATTAATACAAGTCTTGCCAAGATTACTAGCCACGAAAAAGGAAGATTGGGATGCCATCTCAGCCTGTAAACAGAAACAAGACGAAGATACTAGTGATTTTTATTCTAGATTTGAGAAATGTTTCATTATCAATAGTGGTCTGAAAACAAGTAGTGAGTCGTATCCTCATCTTTTTGTTACCAAATTAGTCGAGAATTCAAGTCCACAAGTTAAAAATCGAGTACTGAAAGTCGAAAGTACCTGGCAAGCTAACACTCCGTCACAGATGCTCCAGATGCTCCAGTATCACCAGAACAGAATCAGGGAAGAGCAGGAACACGAAAGGAGACGTATGAAAGACACGAAAATGAAAGTATTAGTTGCACAGTCTGTTCCGCAAGACAGTCAGAAGAGGGGTCCGAATCAAGCCAGTCATCCTGCAGTTCCCGTTAAAGGGACATGCAATTACTGTAAGCAGCCAGGTCATTATATAAACGAATGTGCAGTTCTGAAACACAACATAGCTACTGGTAAAACGAAAGAAAGACCACGTCCGCCTAGACAAGAACAAGTTTCACAGACTTCCCAGCCACCACAGAATGCACAACAGACAGTTACAGTACCGCAGCCTATAGCTGCAACACAACACGTTACACAGCAGATGTACCAGTATGCACAGTCAGAGTATCCAGATTATCAGCCGTATTCATGAAACAGCCTAGAGAGGGAGGTAGGCTTGCCTCTCATCGAGATTCCTGTAGATCAAGAGGGTCCTTATGTACACAGTCAAGTATTAGGGAAAGACAGAAAGTTTCTGATTGATACAGGGGCAAGTAGGACTACCATCAGTCATGACGAGGTTCCAGGGGCTCCGCTCTCAGGCTCTAGAAATGTTTCCCTTGGATTTTCAGGAAAGCCTATTGTTAATGAAATATCGAAACCAGTTACTCTAGAAGTTGGTCCATTGTCCCGAACTACAGACTTGTTACTCACGAAATCTTGCCCAGAAAATTTGTTAGGCATTAAAACACTGAAAGAATTAGGAGCAATAATATGCTGCTCCCCAGAAGGGGTACGTCTGTTCCTGCGTGATTTCAAAGGTCCTTATGTATTACGTGATTTTGATCCAAGATTATTGAATGTACCACAGCATTTATGGGCGCAAGGTCCAACTGATGTAGGTTGTATGCATATCACCCCCCATCGTGTGACCCTGAAGCAAGGTGTTGTATTACCACGAATCAGACAGTACAAATTGCCACCTGAGGCTGTAGCAGCCTTATCCAAAATTATTGACGAACTTATTGTTCAGGGAGTGGTTGTAGAAACTGACTCCAATGTATGTAATTCTCCTATCATTCCGATCCAGAAACGTACTGATCCAAATGCACCTCCAGTTTATCGATTAGTGATTGACCTTCGAGAACTTAATAAGTGTATCATACCACAGTACCCAGTGGTCCCAGATATTTCTTCCCTATTGACAGCCATTGATTCTGAAGCCACATTCTTTACAGTTATCGATCTCAAGAACGCATTCTTTAGTGTCCCCATTCATCCAGACAGCCAGTTCCTTTTCGGATTCTGTTTAAATGGAAGAAGCTATAAATTCACACGAGCACCTCAAGGTTTCACAGAAAGTCCTAGCATTTACAGTCAAGCACTTAAGAGACAACTAGACAATATTCACATGCCAACTGACACTGCCCTACTCCAGTATGTCGATGATCTACTGATCACAGCCCGTTCTGAACGTGACTGCGAACGTGCGTCACTTACAGTCCTGTATTTCCTAGCCGAGATGGGGCACAAGGTGTCCCCTTCCAAATTGCAATTCTGTGTCCAGCAAGTGGTCTACTTAGGACACTTACTGTCCAAGAGGGGTAGGCAGTTGACACCAGACCGTATCCAGTTAATAGCACATCTTCCACAGCCCAAGACACAGAAGGAGGTACGAGCTTTTATCGGCCTCACTTCTTACTGCAGACAATGGATTCCTCAGTATGCATTTCTAGCCAAGCCACTGATACAGTTAACGACACAGGAGGCAGCCGTATCGACTGTCCTCCCTTGGACCCAGGAACATACACTTGTTTTCAATGAATTAAAGAAAGCTTTATGCCAAGCACCTGTTCTAGCAACACCGAACTACAGTAAGCCTTTTACACTTTTGTCACTGAACGTGATGGTACTGCATTATCTGTTCTTACACAAGATCAAGCAGGACAATACAAGCCCTGTGCTTATTTTTCTAGCACATTAGATCCGGTGGCCCAGGCTCTGCCTGCGTGCCTCAAGTCAGTTGCAGCCACAGCTCTAGCTATCAGACAAAGTGATTCCATAGTGTTAGGACACTCCCTGACAGTACAAGTTCCACACTCCGTGGAAGTTCTTTTAAACCGAACACAGACTCAGCACTTGACAATTGCACGTTTAACAGGTTATGAACTGACACTGTTTCAGCCACACATAGAAATCAGACGCTGCAACATTTTAAATCCAGCTACACTGCTACCGTCAGTTACTTCAAATCCTGCCACACATGATTGTGTGGAAGTTGTTAACACCATGACACAGCCAAGACAAGACTTGACAGACATTGCATTACCTGATCCCGACCTGACACTTTATGTGGATGGTTCATGTATGAGAACAAGTACAGGAGAACTAGTAGCTGCGTATGCAGTGACTACTGAAACTGAAGTTATAGAAACACATCGTATTGACACCCTGTCTGCTCAAGCAGCAGAGCTCGTCGCTCTGACCCAAGCCTGCATACGTGCCAAGAACCTGAAAGTTAACATATAAACAGATTCACGTTATGCATTCGGAGTCGTACACGACTTTGGAGTGCTCTGGCAAGAAAGAGGTTTTATGACTTCTCATGGAACCAAGATTCAGCATGGCCCCCTCATTCAAGCTCTGTTAGATGCAATACATTTACCGACAGCTATCGCCATCATGAAGTGCAAGGCACATACGAAAGCCACTGACATCATTTCCCAAGGTAATGATCTAGCAGATCGAACAGCCAAACTCACAGCTCAGACTCCAGACATTCCAGTTAACACGACACAGACACTCACTCCAGATCAGACTACTTGTATGACAGTTAAGGACCCTACACAAGATGTCATAGATATACAGTTACATGCTACTCCCGATGAAATTAAGAAATGGTCCGAACAAGGAGGGGTCCAGACAGATCAAGGATGGCTAACGAAGGGAAAAGCCATATGGTTTCTCCCCGACTCTATGGTTCAAGTCATTATTAACACCGCACATAGTCCAGCACACTTAGGAGAAAAAGCCATGTTAGACAGTATTCAGAACCTCTGGTTCAACAAGCATTTACGAGCAGCAGCCAAGCAGAGAGTACGTACCTGCATGATATGTTGTCAGTTCAATCCAGGTAAAGGTGTCCCGGTGGAACAAGGTGGTTTCCATCCTCCCGACCACCCTTTTGAAGTCCTCCAGATGGATTATATTCAGATGGAGCGATGTCGAGGTTTCAAGTATGTCCTCGTAGTTGTATGCGCTTTGTCCAGGTGGACAGAAGCATATCCAGTTCCAGATTACACAGCTGCGACCACTGCCAGGCAGTTGGTTCGTGAGTTCTTTCCCCGCTATGGATTACCTAGGGTCATGTATTCAGATAACGGCCAGCCATTCTCATCCGAGCTCATGAAACAAGTATCTCTTCTGTTAGGGTACCAGTGGAAGTTCCATTGTGTACGCCATCCTGAAGCAGCCGGTCTCGTAGAGAGACATAACCAGACTTTGAAAATCCGCATTGCTAAAGTGTGTGCAGAGAAAGGTGTAGATTGGATGGTAGCACTGCCAGTTGCCCTTTTTTATATGAGAATGGTCGCTCATTCCCGTTCAGGTCTATCTCCGTATGAGATAGGGTTTGGTCGTCCGCCAAACATGTGGGGTACACCTAGACCCCGTACCATTACCGATGTTGACAGTAATATGCTGACAGATTACCTTGCCTCCTTGATGTCTGCACTACAATCTTGTCGTTCACAGGTTGCCGCTGCTTTTCCAGACAACACCGAAGTAAAACCGCACGAGGTCGTTCCGGGTGATTTTGTACTTATAAGGAATTTTGATCGTTCAAGTCCGTTGGAGCCCTGCTGGAAGGAGCCCCGCCTTGTTCTTCTCACCACCCGGACAGCAGTGAAAATTGAAAACCGAAAAGGGTGGCTACACGCCAGCCATGTGAAAAAGTTTCATGGACTCAAAGCAAAGACTTTCCTCAAGGACTGCCCCGTTCTCAAGGACTGCCCAGACTCTGAATCTAAACTTCCCCTGTTAGAGAAAACTCCGCAGCAGGAGTATAAACAGAAATTACGGTCTAGTAAGTCAGCCAGTTTAATTGTCTAAGTCCCTCTCGGGTGAAACGGTTAGACAGGTTCCTGACATGTATAAGACAGACCCCCACAGTGAGAGAGTTAGTCAAAACTCTAAGAGAATACGCTATCGAAAGAATCTTTGCAGCCGATGTATAGTTACTCTGTTCTTTCTATTGTTTTTGAGCCTTATGGTTACATGCATAAGTTATGCTTTACATTTATGTTTTCCTATTTCACATGTACATATGTTTTCAAATGCTACAGTAGAGCACACATTTAGTGACCTGCCTCCTCACGAGTTATCCTATCGTCTTGCTATGCGTAATAATACTTTTATCCGAATGTTGCACTATTCACACCAGACCAGCAATGCCACTAATTGTTGGGTATGTGGTCGACTCCCCCCTTTCCAGACACCGAAGGGAGTTCTGCCACTCTTTCCTTATCCGTTTTCACATAATGGGTCGTGTGGAGCATGGTCCACGTTAACGTCATCCTCAACTGATATGTCCCTTCTGAATCGAACATGTTTTCCAGACAAGCAAGGTCTTTCCCATAGAACAGGATTAGATCTAGAAAATGAAGTATATGATTTAGGTAATTATTCCTCGAACTTCATGGTTTTGAATGTCCAGTCCGATACTACTCCAGATTTACCTGCTATTTCAGTACTACCAGTCAAAGGCGAATTATGTGTCAGAAAGAATGGTTCCGCACATGTAGGACATAGTGATTGTACTACTGTGGTCGAGTATAGTGACAGTGGGAAATCTATTTTCAAAGCCTCACGTCATTCTTATTTTGTTTGTGGTCAGACCGCATATGTTCGTCTGCCCCTCGATTGGGATGGAACATGTTATATTGCCTTCCTACTGCCACCAGTTTTTCTAGCCCCATCTGATTATCACAGAAACACACATCTAGTACACGTTAGACATAGAAGGGAGACCGAGTCCCCAATTGTCGATCAAACTGAAACTGCTCTAGAACAGTATCAAGACTTCAATAAAGGTTTCTTTTTCTTTATAGGTCCTGTCCAGAATAGTAAGTTAATACGTAGGCTAACTAGAACCCTTGAAGCAGTAGTGAATGAGACTACTTCCGCTCTAGGTAACTTAACTGAAGAGCAATCTGCTATGAGATTTGTTGTGCTCCAAAATCGTCTCGTTCTTGACGTCATACTGGCCGATAGAGGAGGAGCTTGTAGAGTGATCGGATCTAGTTGCTGCATTTTCATTCCTAATAACGCGCCGTCTGTTTATTCAGCTATAACCAGACTTCATAAAATTGCCCATCAGTTACACCAGAATCCAGGCACCTGGACATGGTCCGGTTGGCTCTGGAGTATCATATCTGCCTGGGGATGGAAAGTATTGTCATTCCTAGGTATAGCAGTAATGATCATATTCAGTTGCTGCCTTTGTTTACAATGTGGCCCTGCGATTTGTGGCATGTGTGCTACCTCTTGTATTCCTAGTCCTAAGTCCCGTTCCAAGATAATTCGAGACGAGCAAATGATGCTATATGAACAGATAGATGGTATCATGAATATTGATGTTTCCTGATGGAAACGTAGGGCACAAGGAGGGAATGTGGAAAAGTGAATTTTGCCCTGTTATATGTGCCTACGTGTTACCCATCCTATGTTATATGTGCATGATCGATATGTATATATCCCCCTATGATCGATTAAAGACGCAATTATAGTTGTGTCCAACTCTAGTATGCCAGTATCCAGTTCTCGTGAAAGCAACGAGTATTAGGCCTATGTTGCCACGTTTTCACAGTGTGCACGTTAATTCATCGTATTGTCCCCGTTCCTAGGCCTCAAAGGGCCCGGACACCAGATTCAAGCTCTAGTCTCCTGAACCCGCTCCGAGGAGCGATACAGCCCCCACCTGGATCCCTGACCCTTCACTTACTTCCTGCCAAGCAGCGCGGTGCCCGGCCTGGCTCTGCCTGCCTGTCTGCCAAGAGTATGTTATGCTTCTAGTTATCAGTCCAGCTTTCCTTCTTTGCATTCCTAAGCTACTGAACCGCATAAACAGTTTCAGCTATAGTCTAGTCTTTCTGTCTCCATGCAAGAGAAATACTGTATTAATATTCATAGAAGATTCATAGCACACGCAATACATGTAGAATAATGCATGCACCAGCCTTAGTGTCAAGTAACCTTTGCCCTGATAACTTTTAGATTCTATCAACATGTACTCCAAACACCAGATACCAGATATGATATAGGTACATGTCGTCCTGACACCGCAGACTTTAGTCTCCTCTTCTAGTGCAGAAGTCATAGCCCCCAGTTCTCCCTGGTAACACGTCATTGCCCGTTTGCGCGCACCACTAGGTTAAAGGTCCCAGCTGCTCAGGTAGCCCCCTCCATGTTTCCGCCCATTCATGACACTTCTATGACGTTTCTCATCACATGTCTCAGTGCACGCCCTGTGCACGCCTTCTTCTTCCGCCCATGTGTTCTTATCTTACGCTTGTCACAAGTTACGCCTACTGTATGTAATGTAATGTAATGTTGTACTATATATATGCTGCACTGTCGATGAAATGGTGCAGCTGCCTTCCTTCCTATTTTATTTCAGGCTGTCCCGTTCCAGTCCCTTCCCTTTTGCCTGAATAAAGCCTGTTCAACTCGGACATATCGGATCCTGCCTCTTATTTATTGAGCTATCTGTTATTGTTAATGTAATTCAAAAATAGTCCCGGTATTATTTATTTATATACCACATAATGGCGCCCGAATAGGGACGAGCCCCTTCCTCACGCGCTGGCGATGCAACGCCGGTCCCCTGACCCTCTGCAGCCGTGACGGAACTCTACCGTGCACGTGCAGATATTTCTGCTTCAAGTCTCCCTCAGGCCCACGGAGGAGACGGAGACTGCGGTCCGACATCCAGACGAAGCGGTGTGGAATGCGGTTCGTCCCGACCAGAGCCCAAGCCGAGAGAGCAAGGTCCGAAGTATCCGGAGGCCCACCTGTTTCTGAAGTCCGAAGTTCGTAGTCCGGCGTCGTAGCAGTCCAGTCCAGTCCGAGGCCTTCCAGTTTCTGCTTCCCGGTGAGTACCGTTGCGGGGGAAGTATCTAGACAGGATCATTAGTTTGTTCCTGGTCCGTTGGGTTTGGGTACGCAGATCCAGTACGAAGTATCCACCTAGGTGGGTACGGTATGACGTGTCTCTTTATGGGACCGGTATGTTCTGTACTGTTTTAGCAGTGCATCCAGTAATTCTAGTAAGTCCGTTCTCGAGAAATTCATGTGTATGTGTATCAGGTAGTATTCTGTTCAAACTGTTATTTATGTATTTTTATGTCGTGGTATGAGTGATTTGTTTTGCCATTTATTTACTGTGATTATTGTGTATTGTGTATTCCGAAAATGCCTCTGTTCTCGAAATTACGTCAGATAAAGACCAGGAAAGGGTTACTCGAAGAAGCAGTTCCTGTCCCCCCTAGGGACAGTCCAGGACATTTTATGTATCACAAGCATGGCTTAGATGCCATATTATATCTAGACTTATGGGCGGACTATACTAAAGATCTAGAAGAGAAATATAGATGGCCCGTATCAGGTACATGGGATGCCGAGTGCATCATGTGAGTAGAAGAAGCATTATGGAAAAAGAAAGCTAGACAGTCCCAGAAAGATGCCATCGAGTTATGGCGCAAAGAATCTCATAAAAGAACCGAAAAAGAATTCAGAAAAACAGAATTAAGTAGGGAATCCTCCGAGAAAGCCCAAGAAAGGGAATTAATCGAAGAAGGTGAACGAGTTAGAGCAGAACAGTCAGACAGACAGAGAAATGCCCTTATTAAAGGTATGTATCCTCTTCTTGCCGAGGGCTTGCCAAAAGCAACCCCGGAAGCACCCTGTAATTTACCGCCGCCATTAGTCCCGATTAAGCTACGTCATAAACCGACCGCAGCTGACATATTTCTTTCGTCCTATTTGGACGACACAGTCCCAGCCTATGCAAATCCTATTCCGCCTGCTCCCGTTAATAATGTAATTCCTGTTCCTCCAACCACTGGTCCCGTGGGTCCAGTTAATGTTACAGTACCTGTTACAGTACCCCCGGCCCAGCCCACATTACATGTACCCGTTTTGCCAGTTACCTTACCAGCCCGTACAGTATTCCCCGACGATTCTAGTTTAGGAGCCGCGGGGGGAGGTTCTCCTCGCACCCCGCCTCAACCCAGACGTCTGACGCTACATGACCTAGCGTTACAGCGTACGCCAAAAGTGTCTACATACGTAGATATCACGCGACTTCTTACTGATTGTCGTTATGATCCAGTTCCAGGCGAAGATCACATGGTCATATATTCATTACGTTTAAGACGGGTTGCCAGTTATCTGGTCACCCTGCCCGATATGGGAGAACATCTAGACAGAATATATCGTTTCATCCGTACAGGAGAGAATCCAGGAAGTATTCACGAAGCCATGGTTCAAAGAAAAGTCGAGACTCAGCTCATGATTTTAAAGTTTTTGATTAACTGTTTAATAAGAGAGCAAGATTGTCCAGATAAAAATCAGGAAGAAATGAAAGTCCTGACTAGGTGGAGTGACAATATAGCCGATGGAAAACACAAGACACAAGGTTGTATAGAGAGTATGCACACGAAAATTCGTAGGGAAATCATAAGTATACACGAGAAACGGGAAGCAAAAAGAGCAACCGAGAAAGAATATGACTCTTCTACTGAAGAGGTAGACAGCGAGAATCCCGACAGAATAGCGTATGTAGGTAGAACTAGACTGTCCGACCGACATTCACGCCTAGATTACAAGAAAGTTTTTCCTCCTCCAGTACCAGAACAGTGTTCTCTTGAGCAAGTATTCCAAGCTACCGATCACATTCTGAAATCACAAATAGGTTATAGCGAGCTCAGTACCATGCATGAACAAGAACTAGCCCGATCAGCAGTCCGATGGACTAGTGATTCTACCACGTTTCCAGATGAAATAGTGGCTCAAACGTTTCTGAAACTGCCCCCAGCCGAGCAACGTCTGGTGGGTATGTATATGATTCAGCACCTCATCACACTGTATGAGGAACAGCATTCTGATCCAGGTCCTCTACATGATGTATTAAACGAGTTACTCCAATACAGATGGAAAGGTCTAGGTACCGATTTAATTAGTGTCATATTAGAACAGCGCCACAAATACCGAACGTTTCTGAATCCACATTTTGTTCACGTCTCACCCCCAGAAAGTAAATCATTTTACATAGACAGACAGAATCCGTTACGAGAAGTACATCCAGTCAAGAAAGAGGGGGGTGGTCTAGAACGAGTATTTGTTTACACCCCTATCACAAAAATAGAACTCTTGGAAATGAAAAAGTTAATTCCCTGTCATGATAAAGATCCAGCAGGGTTTCACCGTGAATTAAAGGACATGCTCCGTATGGGAGAATATACGTATCCTGATATCATTAAAATGTTAAAAGTCCTGTTGCCTGCGGGCATATATGAAAAACTCAAAGAAAAAGAATGGGAGGTGGGAGAGAAAAAGATAGATTGGACAGCATTAGAAACTGAAGATAATACACGAGTACCAGGTACCGGTCTTGGGGATAAAGCTAAAGCTTTGCCCGAATTATTAATACAAGTCTTGCCAAGATTACTAGCCACGAAAAAGGAAGATTGGGATGCCATCTCAGCCTGTAAACAGAAACAAGACGAAGATACTAGTGATTTTTATTCTAGATTTGAGAAATGTTTCATTATCAATAGTGGTCTGAAAACAAGTAGTGAGTCGTATCCTCATCTTTTTGTTACCAAATTAGTCGAGAATTCAAGTCCACAAGTTAAAAATCGAGTACTGAAAGTCGAAAGTACCTGGCAAGCTAACACTCCGTCACAGATGCTCCAGATGCTCCAGTATCACCAGAACAGAATCAGGGAAGAGCAGGAACACGAAAGGAGACGTATGAAAGACACGAAAATGAAAGTATTAGTTGCACAGTCTGTTCCGCAAGACAGTCAGAAGAGGGGTCCGAATCAAGCCAGTCATCCTGCAGTTCCCGTTAAAGGGACATGCAATTACTGTAAGCAGCCAGGTCATTATATAAACGAATGTGCAGTTCTGAAACACAACATAGCTACTGGTAAAACGAAAGAAAGACCACGTCCGCCTAGACAAGAACAAGTTTCACAGACTTCCCAGCCACCACAGAATGCACAACAGACAGTTACAGTACCGCAGCCTATAGCTGCAACACAACACGTTACACAGCAGATGTACCAGTATGCACAGTCAGAGTATCCAGATTATCAGCCGTATTCATGAAACAGCCTAGAGAGGGAGGTAGGCTTGCCTCTCATCGAGATTCCTGTAGATCAAGAGGGTCCTTATGTACACAGTCAAGTATTAGGGAAAGACAGAAAGTTTCTGATTGATACAGGGGCAAGTAGGACTACCATCAGTCATGACGAGGTTCCAGGGGCTCCGCTCTCAGGCTCTAGAAATGTCTCCCTTGGATTTTCAGGAAAGCCTATTGTTAATGAAATATCGAAACCAGTTACTCTAGAAGTTGGTCCATTGTCCTGAACTACAGACTTGTTACTCACGAAATCTTGCCCAGAAAATTTGTTAGGCATTAAAACACTGAAAGAATTAGGAGCAATAATATGCTGCTCCCCAGAAGGGGTACGTCTGTTCCTGCGTGATTTCAAAGGTCATTATGTATTACGTGATTTTGATCCAAGATTATTGAATGTACCACAGCATTTATGGGCGCAAGGTCCAACTGATGTAGGTTGTATGCATATCACCCCCCATCGTGTGACCCTGAAGCAAGGTGTTGTATTACCACGAATCAGACAGTACAAATTGCCACCTGAGGCTGTAGCAGCCTTATCCAAAATTATTATTATTATTATTTTTTTTTTTTTTTTGAAAACCTTTATTGTACAGAGAGTGCTCACAAATACGGGCCTACAACCCAACGGGCTGGCCACCACATTGCAAAAGCATTATTAGCAATACAAAAGTGTCCACAGGATATGACGGCAAGGAGACAGGAGAAACACCAAAAGCCATAGAGCAATCGCAGGAACAGGAAATTAGAAGGGTAGTTTTCTTTTTTTTAAATGGGGCGGGGAGTACAGGATCATGACGGGCAGTGAGGCAAACCACAAGGGAGGGGCCGCGGTGAGCCGCGATCCGGCGATCATAAAAATACAGGAGAAAACCAACATGAAGGAAACATATCAATAAACACGGGCCCAATCAGAGGACCACAAGGAGAGGCAATTGCGCTCGCCGTCAAACGCTCACCCACCACAGCAACCACCCGACTTACCAAAAATCAATGAAAAAGAACCCCATCGTAAAAAACAATACGAAACGCACCCCAACAAAAGGAAGGAAACCCCCCATAAAGGGGGGAGGGGAAGGAGGAAAAAGGAAAAAGAAGGGACTCCTACCCAATCACGCGCCCTCCGGCGACAAAGCAGGAAAACAAAATCCGGTACAAAATATACAGTAAAAGTCGATGATAGAACACATAGCTAACCATAATCACAGTACTACCGGAAGGTCAATGCATCAGAAACACGCCAGGGGGACACATGACGAGACAGAGCCCCGAAAAAGGGAATACTCAAGAGCCATAGAACAAAAAGGGGAGAAAAAAGGGGGAGGAAAAAGACCCCCCAAAATGACAGACCCCCCCACCCACCCCACAAGCCCACCCTGCACCCCTGCAGAAGGCTATGGCCTACCCCCCAGCAGCGTGCCTGTCGCCCTAATTAGAACCCGAAATATAGAAGAGCAAGGACAAGACAGAAACAAAGGACAAAAACGGGAGAGGGGAAGGGAAAAAGGGAAAGTATCACACACGGGAGAGGGCCAAGGGACAGTATTATCTGCACCCACCCACCCGCCTGAGAGAAAGGGGGCCAGGCCCACGGGAAGTCAAAAAGTATCAGGATACATTTCAGGAGCCCCGTAAAGTCACACATAATCATACCAGTACATGCCGATCATAAAACCAATACAAGACTACCGCACACAAGGGCAAATTTGTATCAGCCCTGGCCTCGTTTGTCCAAAGTTGCAGCCGTCCGATCCAACAAGAACCAGACCGCGAAGAACCGAGGGCATAGAACAGGGGGATCTGGCGGCAGTCCGGAGAAGAAACGTGGAGGAAAATACGGAAGATCCAGGAAAGTCATGGTACATCGCACACATCGCAGGCACAGTTCCAGGGACAGTTCAAGAGAGGCAGACCCAGCTAGGTCGGCACAGGAGCCATGGCCGGGCAGTCGAGGCGAGAAGGAGCAGGAAGAGTCATCGAGGCCAGGCCAGACTGGAGCCGGCCCCCGGACCAGCGGCAAAGGAGACAGCACAGAACGATGAAGGGCGCCGGAACTCCGCACACCCAAGGATGCGGCCGTCGCCGGGGCCATAGTTCCTAGGATAATTCCAGCCGCACCCTGCAACGAGGAGGCCACACCCGATGCTGGGGGCCCAAACGGCCCGAAGAGAGGATCTGCCTCCAGAGCGGAGACGGGTGCAGCCACAGAGGTTCGCCAGGAGTGCAGGGCATCCAGGATATCTCGAAGTGTAGGAAAACTTTCACAATATCCGGCACCCGGGCCATGCGGCGGGCCTCCAGCGCTCGTCCAGGCCCGGCTGAGACACTCAGGGTCGGCCGCCATCTTAGAAGCCCAGCGAGGCCGCAGCGGCCGGCAACCCCCGTCGGGGCAACAGCAAGGCAAATGAAGACCAGCCGACCGGCGGCAGGGCACCTCGGGGCAGGAAGGAAGCCCACCAGAAGAAGGGGAATCGCCGGCCCCCCAGTGCCGCCGGCCCCGTTCTCCGAGTCTGGGCGGAAGAAATCAAAATGGCCGGACCGGAGAACAAAGGGGGGATCAAGCCGGATATACGAGTAGCCCCGTCAATGGAAGGCAGCGCCTCCACCCCAAGGCCTCCGGCCCACCGGGGTCGGCCAGCAAGCACAGCCGGCCTACATGCACAACGGCCTCCACGACCACGTCCACTGCGCCATCAAGGGCCGATCATCGTGCTCCGTCCCGTCCGGGCGCCGCCGAGAGGTCCA
Source organism: Lissotriton helveticus (assembly GCF_964261635.1). Taxonomy (NCBI): domain Eukaryota; kingdom Metazoa; phylum Chordata; class Amphibia; order Caudata; family Salamandridae; genus Lissotriton; species Lissotriton helveticus. Next base: position 185,703,313 of record NC_136057.1, on the reverse strand, counting down.
GGCCAGCCCGCCCCGGAGGCTCCGAAGCGAGCGGGAGCGCTGCACAGGATCCACGGCACCCAGGACCACCGGAGCAAAGGGTAAGTGCCCGCGAGGCGTCTTAGTACTACAGCACAGCAAGGAGGGCTTCCCGGGGCAGGATAACGACAGGATAGATGAGGAAAACAGGCAGGCGGACGGAGCCGAGCTAAAACGCGGCCATCTCGGACGCGAGCTAGGCTCCTCCCCCCTTATCCAAAATTATTGACGAACTTATTGTTCAGGGAGTGGTTGTAGAAACTGACTCCAATGTATGTAATTCTCCTATCATTCCGATCCTGAAACGTACTGATCCAAATGCACCTCCAGTTTATCGATTAGTGATTGACCTTCGAGAACTTAATAAGTGTATCATACCACAGTACCCAGTGGTCCCAGATATTTCTTCCCTATTGACAGCCATTGATTCTGAAGCCACATTCTTTACAGTTATCGATCTCAAGAACGCATTCTTTAGTGTCCCCATTCATCCAGACAGCCAGTTCCTTTTCGGATTCTGTTTAAATGGAAGAAGCTATAAATTCACACGAGCACCTCAAGGTTTCACAGAAAGTCCTAGCATTTACAGTCAAGCACTTAAGAGACAACTAGACAATATTCACATGCCAACTGACACTGCCCTACTCCAGTATGTCGATGATCTACTGATCACAGCCCGTTCTGAACGTGACTGCGAACGTGCGTCACTTACAGTCCTGTATTTCCTAGCCGAGATGGGGCACAAGGTGTCCCCTTCCAAATTGCAATTCTGTGTCCAGCAAGTGGTCTACTTAGGACACTTACTGTCCAAGAGGGGTAGGCAGTTGACACCAGACCGTATCCAGTTAATAGCACATCTTCCACAGCCCAAGACACAGAAGGAGGTACGAGCTTTTATCGGCCTCACTTCTTACTGCAGACAATGGATTCCTCAGTATGCATTTCTAGCCAAGCCACTGATACAGTTAACGACACAGGAGGCAGCCGTATCGACTGTCCTCCCTTGGACCCAGGAACATACACTTGTTTTCAATGAATTAAAGAAAGCTTTATGCCAAGCACCTGTTCTAACAACACCGAACTACAGTAAGCCTTTTACACTTTTGTCACTGAACGTGATGGTACTGCATTATCTGTTCTTACACAAGATCAAGCAGGACAATACAAGCCCTGTGCTTATTTTTCTAGCACATTAGATCCGGTGGCCCAGGCTCTGCCTGCGTGCCTCAAGTCAGTTGCAGCCACAGCTCTAGCTATCAGACAAAGTGATTCCATAGTGTTAGGACACTCCCTGACAGTACAAGTTCCACACTCCGTGGAAGTTCTTTTAAACCGAACACAGACTCAGCACTTGACAATTGCACGTTTAACAGGTTATGAACTGACACTGTTTCAGCCACACATAGAAATCAGACGCTGCAACATTTTAAATCCAGCTACACTGCTACCGTCAGTTACTTCAAATCCTGCCACACATGATTGTGTGGAAGTTGTTAACACCATGACAAAGCCAAGACAAGACTTGACAGACATTGCATTACCTGATCCCGACCTGACACTTTATGTGGATGGTTCATGTATGAGAACAAGTACAGGAGAACTAGTAGCCGCGTATGCAGTGACTACTGAAACTGAAGTTATAGAAACACATCGTATTGACACCCTGTCTGCTCAAGCAGCAGAGCTCGTCGCTCTGACCCAAGCCTGCATACGTGCCAAGAACCTGAAAGTTAACATATACACAGATTCACGTTATGCATTCGGAGTCGTACACGACTTTGGAGTGCTCTGGCAAGAAAGAGGTTTTATGACTTCTCATGGAACCAAGATTCAGCATGGCCCCCTCATTCAAGCTCTGTTAGATGCAATACATTTACCGACAGCTATCGCCATCATGAAGTGCAAGGCACATACGAAAGCCACTGACATCATTTCCCAAGGTAATGATCTAGCAGATCGAACAGCCAAACTCACAGCTCAGACTCCAGACATTCCAGTTAACACGACACAGACACTCACTCCAGATCAGACTACTTGTATGACAGTTAAGGACCCTACACAAGATGTCATAGATATACAGTTACATGCTACTCCCGATGAAATTAAGAAATGGTCCGAACAAGGAGGGGTCCAGACAGATCAAGGATGGTTAACGAAGGGAAAAGCCATATGGTTTCTCCCCGACTCTATGGTTCAAGTCATTATTAACACCGCACATAGTCCAGCACACTTAGGAGAAAAAGCCATGTTAGACAGTATTCAGAACCTCTGGTTCAACAAGCATTTACGAGCAGCAGCCAAGCAGAGAGTACGTACCTGCATGATATGTTGTCAGTTCAATCCAGGTAAAGGTGTCCCGGTGGAACAAGGTGGTTTCCATCCTCCCGACCACCCTTTTGAAGTCCTCCAGATGGATTATATTCAGATGGAGCGATGTCGAGGTTTCAAGTATGTCCTCGTAGTTGTATGCGCTTTGTCCAGGTGGACAGAAGCATATCCAGTTCCAGATTACACAGCTGCGACCACTTCCAGGCAGTTGGTTCGTGAGTTCTTTCCCCGCTATGGATTACCTAGGGTCGTGTATTCAGATAACGGCCAGCCATTCTCATCCGAGCTCATGAAACAAGTATCTCTTCTGTTAGGGTACCAGTGGAAGTTCCATTGTGTACGCCATCCTGAAGCAGCCGGTCTCGTAGAGAGACATAACCAGACTTTGAAAATCCGCATTGCTAAAGTGTGTGCAGAGAAAGGTGTAGATTGGATGGTAGCACTGCCAGTTGCCCTTTTTTATATGAGAATGGTCGCTCATTCCCGTTCAGGTCTATCTCCGTATGAGATAGTGTTTGGTCGTCCCCCAAACATGTGGGGTACACCTAGACCCCGTACCATTACCGATGTTGACAGTAATATGCTGACAGATTACCTTGCCTCCTTGATGTCTGCACTACAATCTTGTCGTTCACAGGTTGCCGCTGCTTTTCCAGACAACACCGAAGTAAAACCGCACGAGGTCGTTCCGGGTGATTTTGTACTTATAAGGAATTTTGATTGTTCAAGTCCGTTGGAGCCCCGCTGGAAGGAGCCCCGCCTTGTTCTTCTCACCACCCGGACAGCAGTGAAAATTGAAAACCGAAAAGGGTGGCTACACGCCAGCCATGTGAAAAAGTTTCATGGACTCAAAGCAAAGACTTTCCTCAAGGACTGCCCCGTTCTCAAGGACTGCCCAGACTCTGAATCTAAACTTCCCCTGTTAGAGAAAACTCCGCAGCAGGAGTATAAACAGAAATTACGGTCTAGTAAGTCAGCCAGTTTAATTGTCTAAGTCCCTCTCGGGTGAAACGGTTAGACAGGTTCCTGACATGTATAAGACAGACCCCCACAGTGAGAGAGTTAGTCAAAACTCTAAGAGAATACGCTATCGAAAGAATCTTTGCAGCCGATGTATAGTTACTCTGTTCTTTCTATTGTTTTTGAGCCTTATGGTTACATGCATAAGTTATGCTTTACATTTATGTTTTCCTATTTCACATGTACATATGTTTTCAAATGCTACAGTAGAGCACACATTTAGTGACCTGCCTCCTCACGAGTTATCCTATCGTCTTGCTATGCGTAATAATACTTTTATCCGAATGTTGCACTATTCACACCAGACCAGCAATGCCACTAATTGTTGGGTATGTGGTCGACTCCCCCCTTTCCAGACACCGAAGGGAGTTCTGCCACTCTTTCCTTATCCGTTTTCACATAATGGGTCGTGTGGAGCATGGTCCACGTTAACGTCATCCTCAACTGATATGTCCCTTCTGAATCGAACATGTTTTCCAGACAAGCAAGGTCTTTCCCATAGAACAGGATTAGATCTAGAAAATGAAGTATATGATTTAGGTAATTATTCCTCGAACTTCATGGTTTTGAATGTCCAGTCCGATACTACTCCAGATTTACCTGCTATTTCAGTACTACCAGTCAAAGGCGAATTATGTGTCAGAAAGAATGGTTCCGCACATGTAGGACATAGTGATTGTACTACTGTGGTCGAGTATAGTGACAGTGGGAAATCTATTTTCAGAGCCTCACGTCATTCTTATTTTGTTTGTGGTCAGACCGCATATGTTCGTCTGCCCCTCGATTGGGATGGAACATGTTATATTGCCTTCCTACTGCCACCAGTTTTTCTAGCCCCATCTGATTATCACAGAAACACACATCTAGTACACGTTAGACATAGAAGGGAGACCGAGTCCCCAATTGTCGATCAAACTGAAACTGCTCTAGAACAGTATCAAGACTTCAATAAAGGTTTCTTTTTCTTTATAGGTCCTGTCCAGAATAGTAAGTTAATACGTAGGCTAACTAGAACCCTTGAAGCAGTAGTGAATGAGACTACTTCCGCTCTAGGTAACTTAACTGAAGAGCAATCTGCTATGAGATTTGTTGTGCTCCAAAATCGTCTCGTTCTTGACGTCATACTGGCCGATAGAGGAGGAGCTTGTAGAGTGATCGGATCTAGTTGCTGCATTTTCATTCCTAATAACGCGCCGTCTGTTTATTCAGCTATAACCAGACTTCATAAAATTGCCCATCAGTTACACCAGAATCCAGGCACCTGGACATGGTCCGGTTGGCTCTGGAGTATCATATCTGCCTGGGGATGGAAAGTATTGTCATTCCTAGGTATAGCAGTAATGATCATATTCAGTTGCTGCCTTTGTTTACAATGTGGCCCTGCGATTTGTGGCATGTGTGCTACCTCTTGTATTCCTAGTCCTAAGTCCCGTTCCAAGATAATTCGAGACGAGCAAATGATGCTATATGAACAGATAGATGGTATCATGAATATTGATGTTTCCTGATGGAAACGTAGGGCACAAGGAGGGAATGTGGAAAAGTGAATTTTGCCCTGTTATATGTGCCTACGTGTTCCCCATCCTATGTTATATGTGCATGATCGATATGTATATATCCCCCTATGATCGATTAAAGACGCAATTATAGTTGTGTCCAACTCTAGTATGCCAGTATCCAGTTCTCGTGAAAGCAACGAGTATTAGGCCTATGTTGCCACGTTTTCACAGTGTGCACGTTAATTCATCGTATTGTCCCCGTTCCTAGGCCTCAAAGGGCCCGGACACCAGATTCAAGCTCTAGTCTCCTGAACCCGCTCCGAGGAGCGATACAGCCCCCACCTGGATCCCTGACCCTTCACTTACTTCCTGCCAAGCAGCGCGGTGCCCGGCCTGGCTCTGCCTGCCTGTCTGCCAAGAGTATGTTATGCTTCTAGTTATCAGTCCAGCTTTCCTTCTTTGCATTCCTAAGCTACTGAACCGCATAAACAGTTTCAGCTATAGTCTAGTCTTTCTGTCTCCATGCAAGAGAAATACTGTATTAATATTCATAGAAGATTCATAGCACACGCAATACATGTAGAATAATGCATGCACCAGCCTTAGTGTCAAGTAGCCTTTGCCCTGATAACTTTTAGATTCTATCAAATTGTACTCCAAACACCAGATACCAGATATGATATAGGTACATGTCGTCCTGACACCGCAGACTTTAGTCTCCTCTTCTAGTGCAGAAGTCATAGCCCCCAGTTCTCCCTGGTAACACGTCATTGCCCGTTTGCGCGCACCACTAGGTTAAAGGTCCCAGCTGCTCAGGTAGCCCCCTCCATGTTTCCGCCCATTCATGACACTTCTATGACGTTTCTCATCACATGTCTCAGTGCACGCCCTGTGCACGCCTTCTTCTTCCGCCCATGTGTTCTTATCTTACGCTTGTCACAAGTTACGCCTACTGTATGTAATGTAATGTAATGTTGTACTATATATATGCTGCACTGTCGATGAAATGGTGCAGCTGCCTTCCTTCCTATTTTATTTCAGGCTGTCCCGTTCCAGTCCCTTCCCTTTTGCCTGAATAAAGCCTGTTCAACTCGGACACATCGGATCCTGCCTCTTATTTATTGAGCTATCTGTTATTGTTAATGTAATTCAAAAATAGTCCCGGTATTATTTATTTATATACCACAGGGGGGGTAATCCCCCCAAACCCCCCTTTTGGGGTTCGGGCTCGTTCACTCGCTACGGTGCTGTATGCAAATCACTTTGCGCCCCACCACTTTGAAATGTCACCCACCGACCCTGCGTGGATCATAAAGCCCAAGACTGTGCAGTTCCTAAAAAATTTATCCTATGTGGCGGTACTGATCATCGGTTTAAAACGTGTCCTAAAGGGAGGTTTTTCTACGCTTCCGCTGCTAGTGTGCAGGGTCCTCTGCCTCTTTCATCTGCCCCGCATGTTGCAACAACTACTTCTGATGCGGTTCAGGATGGTACTGACTCTGAGATCTTAGGACTCATTGATGGCATAGAAATTAGGAGATGCGGGGTCGCTCAGGAGACTGCTGAGGGGGATGGGGAGGAGAATGATGAGGCATATGGGGTGGACCCTTCAGACCCAAACATAGACTTGCAGTCCCTACAGACAGAAGATGAGGAGAAGGAGTGTGCTGAAACCCTGCGCCTTAAACAAGAGGCTTTGGATAGGGAGGTGCGGCACGCAGTTTTGTCCCAGACAGAATCAGTTGTGGTTCCTACTCCAGGTGTTGATCAGGTATCCTCAACTTCTGAACTTCCACTTACAGAGGTGCCTGAAACAGTTTTTTCTATTATTTCTCCCACAGTGCCACCCCCTCATAAACCACAGCGTAAAGTCAAAATGGTGAAAAAAGTACCAAAATCCCCTGTTTTGCAAGTGGCCCCACTGGGTTTGATCAAAAATCAGCCAAAGGAGACGGATCACAGTGGGTGGACCACTTTTACCACGAATAAGCGAAAATCCCGTACCTCCCAACAAGTGGTGGACTCCTCTCCTTCTATCCGCTCTAAGCGTCGCATTTCCTCTCTGGATCGTTTTTCTGGAGGGGGATGGTTTGACCCCTTGCTCAGCCTCTCTGATTCAGAGGAGGCATTTCAGGAAGTTGCCCAGGTGCTAGAAATTACTGACAGTCCAGTTCTTGACTTGGAGAGTACGCCAGATTTGGAGGCCCTGTTTTCGGCATCCACTCTCCAGAGTGATGATGAAGGATCTAAGTCTGCGTGTGATGATGTGGGGGAAAGAGCTCTCATTTAAACAGTGTTTTTATGGTGGTTTGTTTTCCTTTATTCATCATGGCCATATCCCTAGCCTCCTGTAATGTGAGAGGTTTGGGGTCAGAATTGCATAGGACAGTCCTTGATTATTTTAGCAATACCACTTATGATGTTAGTTGTTTACAGGAATGTGGTTCTCTTATCAACCAAATTACCTCCCTCAGCATGTTCTGGGGTCGCCAACAAGAATGATGGTATTGTGATTCTTTTTAAAAACAAACATTGGCAAATAATAGGAGAGAAAATCCTGTGGCCAGGGAGAGCTCTTTTGCTGTCACTATTAATGGATGGACTTCCTTTAAAATTATGTGCTGTATATGCTCCAGCCACTAAACCGGAGAGGGAACAGTTGTTTCACATCATCAAACCTTTTCTTGCAGGTGCCACGCCAACCCTCCTAGTGGGAGATTTTTACTACATCTTGCATGTCAAAGATAGGCAGGGTGCACAGGCTGCTTACACACTTGATGTCACTTCTAAACTCTTATTCATGATGTGGATTTTTATGACACTTATAGGAAACACCATCCTCCTGGTAGCGGCTTCACATGGGAGACGGATCATTGTAATGCCCGCTCCCGCCTTGATTTTGTTTTTGCATCAAAAACCCTGAGTGCGGATAAATGCTGCCTTACACATGTACCTTTCTCAGACCATAATATTTAGGCAGTTGGTTCACAACACCAGGCTGGCCTCAAAGGGGTCCTGGATTTTGGAGATTAAATAATGAACTCCTTAAGGATGAGATCATTTGTGAGAAATATGTTCTACGATATCATGCATGGGCAAAGCAACAAAATAGATGTCCAAACAAGTACAAATGATGGTGTTGGGTGAAACATCAAACCAAACTTTTCTTTCAGGAACAAGGCCGGCTCAAACGCAGAGCTGAATGGGACGATTTTCAGAAAGGGCGTAGTTTGCGTAGCAGCACTACACATAGCTTCACGTAGTATAGTTTGAACTTCACGTAGTAGACGTAGTCTAGCTGATGACACTGTGTACTTGTCTGCACTGTGAAAAAATTGCAAAATAATTGCAAATGGCATTCTGCACACTGCCAGTTATGCCATGTTATGTTTTTGTTTTTTTAAAACCTTTATTTTGTGTTATAAAGGCACATGTACAGGAAAAATACATATTTTTACAATATTTTCTGGAGTTAGAGATCAAAGTTCAGAAGTACATTGCTCCTAGATATAGATTATGTTGTCATAAAAAAATAAAAATAAGTGCCAATCCTTATTCCCCGGTGGCAGGGGTCATGTACAACAGAGAAACCATCAAGAATTTCAAGTAACCCATTCTTTCCATTTAGGCACTTGCCATGTGGCCAAAGCCTGTTCATCCCCCAAACGTTTACGATCTGCAGCCACATAAGTGTTTAATTTTGCAAGGCAACGTGTTCTGCACGTTTTCTGATCAACAGGCTTATGCAAATAGAACAGAAGGTTCCTTGCTTCCCAAAGGGATTCTTTCCCACAGTTAATAAGTCTCCAGGCTGTCAGATAGTGGGAAGTAGGCAATGTCCAGCCATGCAAGATAGTCTCAAAAGTCAGAGTGGAAATGTTCGCAATGTGAAGCAAGAAAGGCTTAAGCAATGCCCAGAAGTCTTGTGCATACTGGCAACCCCAAAGCAAATGATACACCGTCTCTTCATTGGCACAAGTTGGTCTTGGGCACTTTGCGGAGGGAGCGAGACCTCTACGATGCTGAAATGTCTTTACCGGGAGGCATCTATGGGCACTCATCCGGGCGATGTCCTTGTGGCAGTGACCAAGATCTCTGTGCCCCACCATACGCCAAACCGCATGTGACTGTTTTTCCGAAATGGACCCTATAAGGACTGGTTTTTTCTCTACAAAATAAAGCATTTTTCAAGCGTTTAGAGACTTTACAAATGTCTCTTGTAAGATCAGTTAAGTCTATTGTGCGCAGAAATGTCTGTAAGGCCACATAGAAAGGAGGAACAGTTTGAGCCAGTGGCAGCGAATTGGAAGGGGTAAAAAGTCCAAACGTTCGCAACATAGTACCTGTAAAATAACGAGTAAAACAGCTAGCAGTGGTTGAAACATCTTCTTCTGTTCTGGAAATAGTATGACTAAATAATTTAGAATACAAAAAAGTCTTGAGATCTGGAAGACCTTTCCCACCATTTCTCCAATGCTTTCAGGTTTTTTCTCTACTTAATTTTTCAATTTTGGACCCCCATAAAAAGGTAAAAAACTCTTTTGCTAATTTCTGCAACACCTCTGGGGAGGGAGGAAAAATCATTGCAGTGTAAAGTAATAATGGAAATAATACAGCTTTAATAACTAATACTTTGCCTTCCAATGTGAGTTTATGACTAACAACTGGAACACCTATTCCTCTGTCTTGGTCTGACCATTGGGCAGTGCCCTTTCATCTTAATGTTAATCCTAGGCTACCTAATCAAACTAAGAGCAATCCATGGGAGGTCAGAAGGAACTACAGAGAGATCAATGATGGTACTCTTGCACCGTTTATGAATGCCTTCAGTTCTCTCTCGTTGTCAGATCCCAATACAGCAGCACTAGGCCTGTCTAATGCCTTATCCAACGCAATAGACACCCTAGCTCCGGTAAAACCGCACTACTCAGCCCGGAAATGCCTCTTGTGGCCCTGGTACTCTGACCGTCTTAGGCTTCTTCGCCAGAAGTGTAGAAAACAGGAGAGGTTCTGGCACGCCCATCCCGACCCCATGGGAAAAGCCCTACACATATCACTGTTGAAGGATTACAAGAAGGCTATAGTCGTGGGAAAAAAGGAGTTACTTTACAAACCTTACTGCCTCCCTAAAATCATCTAGAGATTTGTTTAAAATAATGTATACACTATCTGCACCTAAAGTGGCTGACCCCATCATCGAGACGCAAGAGCTCTGCGATAATATAGCAAGCTTCTTCCATTCAAAGATTGCCGATATTCACAACTCCCTCGAAGCCCGTAATTTGGAGCTGGATGCCAATTCGGCACCTCCTTCCCTCTCACTTTCTCCCTTCCAAGTTGAGGCTGTCGAAGTCAACTCCAAACTGCGTTTTACCGGTTTCCCACTTCTGGTGACACTAAGTCATGCTCGCCCTTGGACCCCTGTCCTTTGAAAACTCTGAAAACGTGCAGAGAAGTTGTTCTCCCACCCCTACTAGAGGTCATGAACCTAGCTATTAGGGAGGGGACCTTTCCTCTATCTTGGAAAACAGCTGTCGTCAAACTCCTGTTCAAAAATGCCTCCCTTGACCCGAGAGTCTTAAAAAACTGCCGTCCTATCTCTCTGATTCCAGTCCCTGCAAAGATACTTGAGGCTCACCTCAATCGCAATCTCTCCACCTTCATGGAGAGCTCTAACCTTCTGGACATCTCTCAACACGGGTTCCGTGCTGCACACAGCACTGAGTCTACCCACACTGTTGTGATCAACAACATCCGCTCTGAGGTTGATAGGGGACACTCTACTCTGCTGGTGTTGTTAGATCTCACAGTAGCCTTTGACACCCTGTCCCCGTCAATCCTGATCTCCAGGCTCGAAGGGATCGGGGTAGAGGGCACCGCTCTCAGTCTACTCTCCTCTTTCCTTCACCATAGAGAGCAGAGAGTCAAGATGGGCAATTTCCTCTCTTCCTCTCAGCCAGTGCAATGTTGGGTACCGCAGGGCTCCTCGCTCAGTCCCCTCCTATTTAACATCTATGTTACCCCACTTGCTAAGGTGGTGAGATCTTTTGGATTTGAGGTGCTATCGTATGCCGATGACACCCAGATCATGGTTTCCATCACTCAGTCGGCAAGCGATTCAGCCCTCAATTTCAGAGCATGCATGGAGGCAGTTTCTCAATGGATGGTTCGAAATTTCTTAAAGTTAAACGGGGAAAAGACGGAGGTTATGATTTTCGGAGGAAATCAGGATCTGTGGTCTGAGGATTGGTGGCCGGCCTCCTTGGGAAACTTACCTCATCCTACCCTCTCCGCCAGGAACCTCGGAGTACTGATTGACTCGGCCCTATCTTTCGAACCCCAGGTCAACAGAACGGTATCCACCTGTTGTGCCATCATAAGAACTCTGAGGAAGATGGTCCCGTATCTGTCTCCTGCAGCTCGGAGACAAGTAACAGTTGCCTTGGTCTCATCCAGGCTCGATTACTGTAACGCCCTTTACAGCAGCATCAACAAGAGGTCCATCTATCGCCTGCAGATGGTGCAGAATGCTGCCGCCAGGATGGTCTTGAACTTTCCTAGGCTGGCCTCGGTAACTCAGGCCAGAAAGGATCTCCATTGGTTCCCGATTCTCTCCAGGATATCCTTCAAACTGCTCTGCCTGGCTCATAGAGCTGTATAGGGCTCAGGTTCAGAGGGCGTTAGGTCCCTTCTGTGTGTCTACACTCCCAGAAGAACTCTCCACTCAGCCTTCAAGAATCTGCTTTCAGTACCTAGATTTGTGAGGGCAAGGTGGGTAGGTAGAGCCTTTTCCACGCTGGTTCACAAACTCTGGAATTCCCTCCCTTCGGAACTTTCCAGCCAGTCTTCTCTGGTGCTCTTTCGTAAACTTCTGAAGACCTGGCTCTTCTCTCAGGCGTATTAGCTGACCTGCATTTGGCATTTTGAGACTATCTGTCTCGCTGTTTTTTGCGCCTTGATGCCCTTTTTGTGCTAAGTTGCGCATCACAAATTTCCCTTTCATTTCATTCATTCATTTCATTTCATGTGTAGACTACATAGATATTTTCTTTACTATTTTGTCATGCAGTATTGCCCAGTTCTTTTGAATATGCCCATGTTACGCAAAATAAAGGCCCAAAATCTTCGTAGGTTCAGTGGTGGTAGTCACAGGCAGATTTGCCAACCGGTCCCAGGGGCCAGCTGTTACACACACACTTTTTTCCATATTGAGTGCAAGACCTGAAACAGGTGAAAATAATGAAGCGTGCTAAAGAGCTCTCCGTGCTGATGCCGCAGTGGTGCATAGGACTGTAACAACGTCCATGTTTGCTTTTACTTTGGCCTGTGAGGCTGAACCACTGGGTACAAATGCCCCCCTAATCATCATGTCACTTCGCAATTTACACAAGAAAGGTTCCAAGGCGCACACAAACAATGCGGGAGACAAAGGGCAGCCTTATCGTACCCCCTTATGTATCTGAAAGGCCTCGGTGTGAAAACCATTGATACTCACTTTGCTGCTTGCTTGTTTGTATAATATATTTAACATTTGCATGATATTGGGGGGTACCCGCAAATGGGACAACACTGCAAAAAGGAAATCATGTGAAACACTATTAAATGCTTTGCAAAAGTCCAAACTCAATATTCCCAAAGGGATGTTTCTGTCCTGATTGTAATGTAGAACATCTCGAATGATCGTAAGACTGTCAACAATAGTGCGTCCCCTTATTGCACATGTTTGGTCTTGGTGGATACTAGTACGCAGTACAGAGCGGAACCTACGTGCTAACACTTTAAACCAGCTTGTAATCCACGTTAAGCAAAGGAATCGGGCACCAGTTCTGAAGAGATGTTTCATCTCCTTTCTTATAAAGGAGGGTGATGAGTCCTGAGGAAAAATCTGTGGTAAATGTATCATGCTCAAAACTATGCACAATCATGTCCATACAATCTTTACAAAGCACACCCCAAAACCTTTTATAAAACTCCCACGGTAACCCAACCAAACCAGGACTAGAGCCCCTGGGTGCAGCTCCCAAAGCTGCGAGAAAGTCTTCTCCATCAAAAGGTTCCCGCAAAAACTTTATTTGTTCATCAGTAAGACGTTCCGGAAGTGCTTCGCAGTATAACTCTATGTCTTCTTTGGAAGGAGGAGTGCTTGGAGAGGCATATAACGCTGAATAGAATGTGTAGGCCACTTGTTTGCATTGTTCAACCCCAGTCACTCTATCACCTTTGTCATTTAAAAGCGTAGTGAGTAGTTTATGAGATGTTGCTGCTTTGCGAAAAAAGAATGCTGTACACTTTTCATCTTCTTGATAATGTTTCACCCTGGAATGAAAAATTGTGCTTTTCTTTGTAAGCCATGCATTCATTTCTGTCTGAAGTGATCTGACGTCGTCTTGTACATCTTTCCCTGCATCACCCAATTGTTGCAATAAAATACGTCTTTTTTGTAACTTAAGAAAATCTTGCCACTCTAACTTGTGCAATACCTGTCCCTGTATTTGGAAGAAAATTTGTGTTTGATGTTTAACCCAGAGCCACTATTGATAGGGTGTGGGGAAGGTACTTTTGCGAGCTGCCCATTTACTATTACATTTGGTGTATTTTTTACAAATCTCTTCTTGTTCCAATAATGCACAATTAAGTTTCCATTTGCCTGGACTCCTTTGAGGTCTGGCAGGAACAGAGAGCGACGTGGACACCAAGTGATGATCTGAAAAACAGACAGGAGTGACGGTGCCATGTTGTGCACACAGTAGCTTAAATGCAAATATATAATCAATACGCGATTTGACTCCTCCATGGTCTGCTACCCATGTAAAACCTGTCCCTGGTGGAGAAAATTTCCTGTGGTTATCATATAGGCGTAGGTCATAAATTAGTGCTTTTAAAAGTTTTGAGGTTACATCCATAGTGTACCCCTTGCCTGTCTTTACCATGAGTGATGCAATTAAAGTCTCCAACTAACAGTAATGGCGTTGAACCTGTTAAAAAAGGCTTGATTAGTAAAAACAAATTCTCACGTTCTGTTTTTTTTGGCTGGAGCATAAACTACACATATCTTTAAAAGGGATTTCATCCATATGTACAGACAGCAGAACTGCTCTCCCTGGAGATAGAATTTTCTCTTCCATTATCTGCCAATGCTTATTTTGAAAAAGAATAACAACCCCGTCATTCTTATTGCCCCCGCCTGACCATGCAGAGGGTCCTTTTTGCCACAAGGCTTGGTAAGAAAAATAGTTGGGTTTAAAACCAAGGTGACATTCTTGTAAGCAAATGATGACAGCTTGGACATTTAGGGCCCGATTCACAGAATGAACTTAAGACTCAATCCTAAACTTACTACTATTTTTTTATTCACAGAAAACACTTACTACTTTTGGTATTCACAGAAGTTACGATTTTGTCTTTAGTCTGTCTTACGTCTGTCTTAAGTTTGTCTTAAGATAAACTTAAGACAAAATCCTAACTTCTGTGAATACCAAAAGTAGTAAGTGCATTCTGTGAATACCAAAATAGTAGTAAGTTTAGGATTGAGTCTTAAGTTCATTCTGTGAATCGGGCCCTTATACAATAACTAGCAGCCGGTCCCGACGTTGTCCGGGGGCAATCAGGCTTGCTTACAGCCTCCCTGCGCTCCTGTCCGCTAAACTTCACCTTTCAGGGAGGCTGTAAGCAAGCCTGATTGCCGGAGGAAAGGTGAAGTTTAGCGGACAGGAGCGCGGGGAGGCTGTAAGTAAGCCTGATTGCCCCCGGACAACGTCGGGACGGGCTGCTAGTACTAATATAATAAAGAGAGAGCCCAAACCTTTGAGGCGGGTAATCTCAGGAACCACAGCACCAATCACAACACCCAATACAGCGTTGGCAAGGGCGGTTGCAGCAGAAGGACATAGGCTATGCAGACGCCCACCATATACATTTAAAAGGTAAAAGAACCGTGCCAGCAAGGTAGTCCCTTTTGGGCGTGTCTGCGTTGTGCTGTGGGCGTGTGCTGCGGGCGTGACAAACGCTGGGTGCGTGTTGTACGTTCTGCTCTTCATGCCATGTCTCATATCATGTGCTGTGGGCGTGTGCTGGGGGCGTGGGTGTGTGCGGGTTGCGGGATTACGGAAAAAAAGCGAGCGTTGTGCCCAATATTTCATTGTTTTTTCTTCCCAGGTTCTGTACATTCCAGCTCCGGGTGTCCACCCTGCTCTCTTTAAATACCCCTGCACCCCATAATCATAACCCACCCTTACTCCTTAAAATACCCCAACACCCTTAAACACTAACCCATCCCAACCCTATAAATATACCGTGTACCCCAAAACCCAAACCTATCCCTAAACCCTAAAAATACCCCTGTACCCCAAAACCCAAACCTAGCCCTGAACCCTATAAATACCCCTGTACCTCAAAACCCAAACCTACCCCTGAACCCTAAAAATACCCCTGTACCCCAAAATCCAAACCTAGCCCTGAACCCTAAAAATACCTCTGTACCCCAAAGCCCAAACCTACCCCTGAACGCTAAAATAGCCCTGTACCCCAAAACCCAAACCTAGCCCTGAACCTTAAAAATACCCCTGTACCCCAAAACCTAAACCTAGCCCTGAACCATAAAAATAACCCTGTACCCCAAAACACACACCTACCCCTGAACCCTAAAACACTCCTGTACCCCAAAACCCAAACCTAGCCCTGAACCCTAAAAATACCCCTGTACCCCAAAACCTAAACATTGCCCTGAACCCTTAAAATACCCCTGTACCCAAAAACCCAACCCTACCATTGAACCCTAAAAAATACCCCTATACCCCAAAACCCAAACCTAGCCCTGAACCCTAAAAATACCCCTGTACCCCAAAACCCATACCTATCCCTAAACCCTAAAACTACCCCTGTACCCCATAACCCCCAACTATATCTGAACCCTTAAAATACCCAAAGATCCCAAAACATATACCTCAGTACCCCAAAACATATACCCCTATACCCATACTTGCCTTATCCAAACATTAAAAAAAATATATGCTTATACCATTCATGCATTTACAACGAATTTCGTTGTAAATGTATGCATGGTAAAAGCATATGAAATGTAATGCCATGCGTTATAATGGCATTACGGAGTCATGGTACTTTCGTAATGAAAGTATGCGGAGTGATGGTATGCGGAAAGAAAGTTGCGGAATAATGGGTGTTTACCCTTCCCCGGTAAGTACATTGGTAGCATGGCGGCCCATATCTCCAGCAACATACTCATATTTTTTCACCACCGATTTGAAAAATGCACAGGTCTCTCTCATTGATGGCCAGCACCGACATACACTTTTACACACACCTCCCGCCACAAGTTCTAGAATTGCGAACTTTAGAGCTGGGGAGCTACGTTCGAATCTCGGCATCAGCTCAGCATCCTGTGATTCCAGGCAAATCGCTTTGTCTCCCCGTGCCTACCGCAAATGAATGTGTTCTTCTGTAATGTAAATTGTGCTCATGCCATGTTGTCGAGTCCGCGCTAAATAATATTGCAAGGAAAAATAAAGTAGGGAAACTCGAGTTCACACACTACTGAACGCGCACTCTTAAGTGCATCAGCAGTGCACTGTGAATCGGAGCATTTCACAGGCCTGTCACAGATAAGAAATGCTATCAAAACGAAATCCTACAAAACAATATACTACTGGCCGGCAGCAATTCATACCCGGACAACGTCGGGACGGGCTGCTAGTAGTAAATAAAACAACAGCCATTTTACAAGTCTTGTGATTCAGGCCCTACAACAGGAGGAGCACATGCAAACTGTGAAGCTGTGTCTTGGTCGACACCTTCAAATGAAGCCTGTGAAAGCAAAGCCTCTAAGTTAGGTGAAGCCTCCAAATCAATAACCGGACTATCTTGCACTTCAATAACCTGAGCAACATTGTCGATACCCTCCTCGGAGTCCTAGAAGTTAAGTAGGGGATCAAACCTCCCCCTTGTTGGTTGGCGGTCCAAGGAGGATGTGCGCCACCTTGTATTTACTTTATGAATTGGGCCCACTGCTTGTTTTAGACCTTTACGCTTTTTTGAGTTATAAGTGGCCCACCCACTATGTTCCATGTCAGCCTGTGCACTAGAGACCACCACAGCTGAGGCTAAAGAGGCGGCTGTGTCTTCCGCTACTTTGCGCAAATCCCTGACTGTGCCAGCCACACTGGATTCATGACCTGTAGGAGGAATAATGGAGTTCACTGGAGGAAGGCTCACCAGATAGGCTTAGATTTGGAACATTAGCACAAGAAGTAGATGAGTCACGTAGCTTTGCCTCCTCACGGCGTGCACGTGTTTCCAGGATAACCTGCTTCATTTGCTCTGCATCAAGTCTATCTTTTTCTGCTTGTTCTAATTCTTTCTGGATTTGCTCAGGGTCAGGCTCTTCAGGTTGGGCAGAAGGAACAGCCGCAATCTCACAGTCCTCCTCCTCCTCCCCCTCAGGCACACTACACTTGCGCATCTCCATACCTTGAAATATACCCAAAATGTCTGAATCAGTGACTTCAGCCTGTGCCGATGTTGATGGCTCAGCCGAGGATGGAGCAGGGGCAGAGGTACTGGGAGGGGTAGTATGGGAAGATTTTCCATGAGTATGAAAACGTACTTTTGGGACATGCTTTAAAGAGATGATCAATGCTACCACACAGATTGAATTTTTTGGGGACACGACACTCCTGCGCCTTGTGATCCATACTCCTACAGTTTCTACAAACCAAGCCTGAGCACTGTTCTTTTTTTTGCGTGCCCAAATTGTTGACACAATCTGCAAAATAAGGGTTGACCAGAATAAACCAGGAAGCCCTTGTTAGCGCCTAGTGCAAAAGTCTGTGGAGGGTGAGCCAAGCCTCGCACTCCAGTAACATCTTCTTTAAATGTCACTACATAATTTCTTTTGCCATTCCAAATGCCACAGATATACTTAATTTTCTGACCCCCTTTGATAGTAGCACAATATCTCTGCAAGAACACTTCAATGAGGCGAGGGTCAGTGTAGGGATTATACATGTGCACTACTCGCGTAACTTCCTTGGGCGCAAACATAGGCGTAAATGTGAGTCCCTGCAAAGTCCCACAATCCCGGCGTGCCTGTGCATTATGCAAAAAACCTTGGCAAATGGAATCACTAGCAAATGTAATGTAAAAATTCCTCTATTTGAAAAGTCTTACAAAGATTCAATGGCACGTTCTGCAATACCATTCCTTCTTAATGACATCGTCAATAATAAACAGCAAATTTCTTTCCTTTCTATGCGCTTCTGCAACCTCAACTTGAACCGAGTTAGGGATAAAATCAAATGCCCTAGTGGCCTCCGACATCCTGGAAAAGGTTGTCATGGCCCCTAGTTAAAGGTACATCTGCGTTAGTCAAAAGGAAAATAGAGCCAAGTCTCTGCATTATGTCTTAAGGAAGGGGCAGCTGCCACTTCAATTCTATAATGTAAGCAGCAGTCACAAGCAAAACGAAAACAAAAAAGGTCTCTGCCTTACCTCCATGGGTAGGGAAAAATGTTCACACACTAAGGCAGCTGCCAGGTGTCACAATGCAAGTCAGAGACGTTCGCAAAGACAGCCGCCTGTGTGCACCTCGTTCCGTAGCCCCCACCTGCTCTGGAGAAGGCACTGACAGGGGTTGGTGGCCCCCCTGCCTCTTAGGGCATGAAGGCTTCTCCAAGGCAACAAAGTATCCTCAAAGGCTGCTCTCCAAGCAGAAGACTCCTCAGCTGCAGCTCTCCAGGCAGAAGACTTCTCAGCTGCAATGATGTATCCACAGCTCAGCTCTGCAGCAGGATGGACGAAGCCAGCTCCCAGACAGAAAGGAATGCCAGCCAGGCTCCATGCAGCTCAAGCAGCAGGGAAAGTCTTGCTGAGCCCCCACCAGCTTCAGAGCATCAGCCAGGTCCCGGTCAAGCCAGGAGTCGCAGGACCAACCCCGCCGATGACCCAACCCCTTAGGATAGGTAAAACAAGGAGAGGCTCTGCCTCCAAGCACCCTTCACCCTTAGTGACGCAGCCTGGCTCTGGTCAAGCCAGAGTGACTGCAGGCCCAGCCCTTCAGAGGTCAGGTCTTTATATGCTAAAGTGCAAATAGTACTTTCACAATAATGATTCTGAAAAATTAGCAAGCATTGAGAGAGGTGATGATTTTGGGATCCTCCCTAACCTAGGTGGAGTAACAAACAGATGCCTTGAAAACAAAAAAGCACATCTTATTGAACGATTTGGTGGTAGTCCCATCCTCTTAGGACCACCCCAAGTACAGCTATTGTCAGAAAAACATTCCCAACCACAGGCCCTGCAAAGCATTATGGGATGAGATTAGCAGTGGGCAGTGAATATTATACAGTATCCAATATCAAAATAATTCTACAAAGAGCTGCAGTTCAACTGGTGGTTACTAGATGTCCCTCACGAGTCAGTGTTCCCTGAGAGGCACGTAATCAAATTACCTTCTGACGGCGAGTGGTCGGGATAGTTTTCTTTTTCATGCGGCAAGCGGATGCGCAGTTTTATGGGGGAAAAGGGGATAATTCCAGCAGCGGGATAAGCTTATGCCTACGTCGGCTTCAAAGTCGGTCAGAAAGTGGAAGGGTGGGTATGGGCTAGAGAAAAGTCAGAGGTGGGCCGGTTGAGGAGCTGGGGGTTAAGGTGCAGTGCTTACCGGTGCGGACGTAGTTGGGGAGCAGCTTCAGATTACGCGTGCGATGGTGGGAATCTGTAGCACAGTGCAGGAGCGTGATTTAAATTGAGAGCGCCATGGGCGTGCAGCGGCCATATTAGGTGAGTATATAGATATAGAGGACAGACTAAGGAAACAAGGATGTACAACGAGGGAAATCTACAAATATACAAAATAAATGCCGGTTTGTAAGCAGAACTAAGTAAAATAATTCATATGAACACATGGAAGAAGTTCTGCGGCTGATGTATACACATTTAAGGAAAGACATTCATTATGATGGTGTACACAATAGTAATACTACGAGATTATTCAACATGCTGTAGGGGAGTCTGTCTCTTATGCGCCTCCTAATCACAATCCGTAATTACAACCTGTAGTTAAAAAAGTGAAACTCAAAGAGTGATAACTACATGATGAAATCAATAGAGAAATGTGGCAGTAATGAGGTACAACAGATCCTCTTAATCACAATCATGAATTCGGAACGGTGGTTAATTAAATGCTATTGGAAAAGTGATTCATACATTTTTCATTTTACAGTCAGAAGAGAATGATGGCAGTAATGAGGTACAACAGTGCCACACTTGAATGAAAAGAATGTCCATAATGGGTTCCTAGAGTAATGAGGTTCAGTCCTTATTTCTGTTGAGCTCAATTCTAATAGTGCCCAGGAGGATTATCAGCTTGAGTTCCTCCCTGTTCAAGAGTTGGGCCATGTCTCCACCTCTTTGGGGGAGTACGAGTACTTTGAGTACTGTCCACACAATGTCGTTTTCGTTGTGATTGCCAAGGAGAAATGTTCCACTAAAGGTGCGTTAGGAGTCTTACACCTGATTCTGCTCCGATGCTGACTGATCCTGGTCTTTACCTTCTGTGTTGTTTGACCGATGTAAAGTTTAGAACAGGGACATTGGATCAAATAAACAACATTACAAGTGCTACAATTTGAAAACGAGCTACAATTTTCAGTGGCATTTTTGAATATGAAGGATTTGCCTTTTCATTGTGAATTCACAAACATTGCAGCAACCACATTTGGAGTGACCAACCAAAGGGGGCATACCCCAGAGAGAGTCTAGGGTAGTGTGTGGAAAGGTGTTATAAAGTGCCGCTCTAACTAGATGATCCTTTAAATTGCGACTTCTATGAAATGCAAAGATGGGGTGTTGTATGTCAAGGCTACCTACATTGAAAACTGACCAGTGTTGGAGAATAGATTTACTGATTGCGTTGCAAACTGGTCAAAATGTGGTCTTGTCGGTGTCTTTCTTGGGTTTAGGGCTAAGAAGAATATCCCGCGGACGAAACCAGGCCCTCTTGAGTGCATTGCGTACTAACTTTTTGGGGTAACCACGGTCTTTCAGTATAGTGGAAAGCGTAGTAGCCTCTCTGAAGTAATCCTCTTTGGCAGAGCCGTTGCGCCTAATCCTTAAGAATTGTGAATAAGGGAGGGAGTCTCTGAGGGCCCTAGGGTGGTTGCTTGTGTAGCTGAGTAATGTATTACGTTTTGTGGGCTTCCTTTAGAGACGGGTCAATAATTCACCTTCTGAATGGAAAATGGTGAGGTCCAGAAATGCACTAGAGAGTTTTTCAACTGTGATGGTAAAGGGCAAACCCATGCAGTTGTTGTTCAACCAGTGGAGAAATTGGTTCACGCAATCAGAGTTGTGGTGCCAGGTGACAAAAATATCATCTATATACCTGCGCCAAAAAGTGATGCCAGAAAAAAGGGAATAGAAGGTGCCAGAATGGTAGTGATTTCAAGATGGTCCATAAACAAAATCGCCAGATTGGGGGGCAAAAGCTGCCCCCATTGAGGTACCCTTAACCTGTTGATAAAGTTAGTTGTCAAAGGTAAAAAAGTTATGTATCAGGCAAAGTTCGAGAAGTTGAAGGATGAATAATGTAGGGACAGCGTGAGGGCGTGGTCTAGAGTCCAATACTCTTTGTATCAATAGTAAGGCTGCAGCCTGGGGAATATTCATGTATAAGGATTCCACATCCATAGTACACAGTAGGTCAAAATCAGGATTGTAAGGATGGTGCTCAACTACATTTATCATCGACATGCTGTCTCTCACATAGCAAGCGGTGGTAGGCACAAATTCTTTGATAAGGAAGGCCACATAAAGGCCAAGGGGTTCCAAAATAGACCCACAGCCGGAGACTATAGGTCTAACTGGTGGGCAAGTGGTATTCTTGTGAACTTTCAGTAATGTATAGATTACCGGTGTGCGTGGAGATTCGACATTGAGAAAACTAAATTCCTTTTTGTTTATGAAGCCATCCTTCAGAGCGTCAGTGGTGATTTGTGTTATTAAGCCCTGTAATTCTTAGGTTGGGTTTGTCCGTAATCTGCAATAATGATCGTTTTTGACAAGTTGTCGTAAGGTTTCTTTCTTATATGCATCTTTTTCCTGAAGGACAATACCACCGCCCTTATCTGCGCTCTTGATATTGAGGGACTCATTAGATTTGAGGGACTGAATAGCTTGCTTTTCGGCAATAGATAGGCTATAAGGAATGAAACGTCTTGTCATCTCAAGGTTGGTAAGATCCCTAAGTACCATCTTTTCAAAGGTTAATACCTCGGCGGGAATCATGCCAGATGTGGGAGAGAAGGTGGAAGGAGGGCAAAAAGGAGTGTTTGAGGTATTAGTGGGTGTAGGATTGAGTTGGAAGTAGGCTTGCAACCGGATCTGTCTAAAGAACCAAAGAAATTCTGTATGTAGTTCCAGAATTGTTGGGTAGGATAGTAGGCACAAAAGAGAGCCCCTTACTGAGGAGTGAGAGTTGCGGGTCTGCCATTGTATGTTTGGATAGGTTAAAGATAGGGATAACCTGGGAAGGTGTCATTTGAGTGTTATTGGTATTTACCATTGATAACATATCTGACGCGTTTGGCGTTCTCCCGGTTGGTTGTACCGACACTGTGTTCTCTTCCCTCGAACTCGTTTGGGCGTTTCGTGTTGGCCTTTCCCTAAAAAGTTACTTTTAACACCTCCTCTATTAGATGTGCTTTCGCCCTCACCAGTATCAGATGCGTCAGATGAGTCAGCAGAAGTATCTGAAAACCCAACCAGGTTTTGGCATCTGTTAAAGCGTCCCCAATACACCTCGATTATAATTGTTAAACAAACATATCTTAGGCACTGTCTTCACATGCCTTCTCTATTTAAGTATCCGCTGGCAGGCCAATTATTCAGCATATTTGCTTGTCTCTGTGGCCCGTATCTTTTCAGCATTTTCCTTGACATATTGGGCCCGATTCACAGAATGAACTTAAGACTCAGTCCTAAACTTACTACTATTTTGGTATTCATAGAATGCACTTACTACTTTTGACATTCACAGAATGAACTTACTACTTTTGGTATTCACAGAAGTTAGGATTTTGTCTTAAGTTTGTCTTAAGACAAACTTAAGACAGACTTAAGACAGGCTTAAGACAAAATCCTAACTTCTGTGAATACCGAAAGTAGTAAGTTCATTCTGTGAATGCCAAAAGTAGTAAGTGCATTCTGTGAATACCAAAATAGTAGTAAGTTTAGGCTTGAGTCTTAAGTTCATTCTGTGAATCGGGCCCTTTGTGTGCCCTAACCAGTTTCACCCATTTTTTAATATTTCACCCATTTGTCTCTCATGCATGTTTCTGTCCTTGTGGTTTACTCAAACGGAATTCCCAGTGCATGTCTCCACCTTTTTTCTGACAAAATACAAGCTTTGATACTACAACTCCTTGACAGGCATACCTGTTTTCCTTTTTTCACCCCTCTAAACAGGCATTATGTTCACTTTCAGGCAATCAATTATATAGTCCTGATGATGATCCCACTATTCAGACCCTCCAGATTTTCGCGATTCACGATAAAATCGCGAAATCGGGTAACTAGCACGATGGCCGCGATATTTGCAATATTGGCCGCGATATTTACAAAAGTGTCTACCAGGAGACACCAAAACAAACAATGCCCTTTTATTGACTGTGTGCACACATGCCATTACGTGCCGCCGTCCAATACCTGCTTCCTCCTGGCCAAGCTGTGAGAGGCAGACAAGAAGAAACGATTCTGCACGGCTTTGCGCTTAGCAAAAGGTGTGATTTTTTTGCCCACACCTGTCAAGTATCGGTTATAAACCCGGCATCACCATGACCCTGCAGCGCATCTTTCAGTGTCAAACAGGCATGGTATTTCTCTGCTGTAATTTTAGCCAGGTTTGATGATTTTCTTCACCTACCCTGTTCGGCACGGGTGCTTCGAGAAGTTTTTACTGAACTTGTGGCATTCTCTTGGTTAATGTCTCCAAATTGGACAACTCTTTAATATGTACTGCCGGATATAATTGTAATTCACGGGTTCTTACGTAGTGAATAATCGTCTGTTCCCTTAGGGGAAGATTGTTGATTGCTCTATTATTTCTGTCCAGTGTTTGTATTATGTATTTTTATTTAATTATGTTATGCAGTGAAAGCAACCTGCCCTAATGCAGCATGCATCTTCCCAGCCGTCCCTCTGCTAAATCTTGGAGTTTTTTCTCTGTAATCACCATGGGATTATCAACTCGGTCTACAATAAAAACACACTGTTCAGGGATGGCATTGATTTACTGTTTGGTGCTTGTGACTTTGCAGTCTTCAGAATATACACACTCTATGAACATGGCCTACTTGTATGGTGTGCTTCTTATTTTAAAGTTGTAACAAAGCATTGCAAAAGCTAATTGGTCTGACCTTGGCCTGTGTCCAAATCAAGAACAGCCATGGGGCCAAGTCAATGTGAAGGTATCCTGATGCCAGAGAAGAACGGTAAGGGCTTCAAAAGATGTGCACGAGTCTGCAGGAAATGCAATGTAAACCCCCTACACCACAGGACACCGAGGTCATCTGACAAGTTACTTGGAATGGGGCAGAGTTTGCTACAACCGGAGAGCAGAGGTATGTGGAGGGGCTGCAGCAGCACATCTGGTGCGCGCCCAGGAGGTCTGGGTTCTCAGAGGAGAAGCATTGGACTAGGAAAACCGCCACTTCGAGGCCTAGAGTCAGATGCTGGAATGCAGAGGAGCATCGTGGCAAGACAGGAAAAAGACAGTCTTTACCGAGGGTAAGGTTGTACATTGCTGAAAACATTCACTGCCTTCCCTAGCGCCTGTCGACATAATCAGACCCTCCAGCATTTTGCAATTCCATGGCTTTAAGTGGGCCGGGTCTGGCTGGTGCTCAGCAGAGACGGTTCCCTATCGTGCTCTCCATTTTTACCCTCTGGGTGAAAAAAAACAAAAAACCTGCAGCTGTCACTTCTTTAGATGTGATTTTAAAGAAACTTGTTTTTCAGTTTTATGCAGTGCACCTTGGGGCTCTTTACATGAGCATGTTTTGAATCATACATAGGATGTTGAGCTGCAATGAGGCTCACACCACGCCGCAAACTCACAAACAAGAACTGAAACATTTTCAAACTGATATACAATGAAGTCATAGTTGTTGCTTATTTCTCTTATGCCTATTTCACAGCAGAGTACTTTGCTAAATCAGTTTAAGACTGAAAAGGAAAGACTACGAGTACAATGAACTGCCGCAATAATGCCGCTAAATTTCCATTTTTGTGCTGCTAAATTTCAATTTTTGTGCCGCTAAATTTGCAAATCTATACCGCAATATTCTGGGGGGGTCTGACAAATTGTCTCTGTATGGGCTCGAAATGTAGTCGACCAATTGAATAATATCACGCTCAACCAATGTGTATAATCAGTGTGGTTACAATTTTGGATAGCTGTTTCATTTTCTGATCTAATCAAGCTTCCAGTTTTTTGTTTTGCCTTGAATTTTTCTTGTTCATTGCTTTTGTTTCCTGTTTTATGTACTGGATGCAGGATTGCGCACTGCTTTATCTTTTGTTCTCTCATTTATGCTTAATTAATTCTATTCATTATATTAAAACTCTCTGTCCCGCTGAACAGTGTACAAATATAGCACCTATTTGGGTCTATACTTTATTCTTCACTATATAAAATTCTAAAGAACATTGTTGAATGATATAGATTGTGGATGGAAGGCAGCATGAAACTTCTGCTTAATCCCTAATCCTTTCAGGACATATTCAAAAACGTGCCCAATAAAATGGGGTCCGTTATCACTCCATAAAAGTTTGCAAACACCGAATCTGGGGAAGAATTCTTTCAGAAGCACCTTTGCTGTAGTAAGATCTGTATTATCTTTCGCAGGGTACACCTCTATCTACCTACTGAAGGCACATACCACTACTAGACCATATTTTAGATTATTGCAACGTTCAACCTGAATGTAATCCATTTGCAAAACTTCAAAAGGTGCAGTTGCTGTAGCAAACCCTCCTGTAGGAGTTTGTGGTCCTTTACCAGGATTGTACTGGAGACAAATCAAGCAGGACTGTACTGTCTTTTTAGCTGTGCTGGCATTTTCTGGATGCTCCCAAACTTGTTTAAGCAATTTTGTTATTGAGGAAGCTCCAACATGCGCTGGCCCATGTGCCATATAAATCATAGGTTGTAAATAGGCTGTGGGCATTCTCCATTTAGTCATGTCTTTATTTCGCCCAACAACCCTCATCATCCAATGTTCCCTCTTTAGACCATTGCTCAAGTTCTTCAGCAGAAGCACTTCCTGCCTAGCATCATGCCAACGTTCAGGCTGTGACCTCTCTACGTACATGGATGTGGTGCTTCGCTGCATTGCAGTTTCACGGGCTGTGTGATCTGCGAAGGCAGCCTTGTCCTATTTTATCAGCCACTTTCTTGTGTGCGCTACATTTAACAATTGCTATTTTCTTCAGGTATGTCAAGGCAGTCAGAAGATTATGTACCAATTCTCCATGCATTATTTGTTTTTCAGTTTTATGCAGTGCACCTTGGAGCTCTTTAC
Organism: Lissotriton helveticus; assembly: GCF_964261635.1. Classification (NCBI taxonomy): domain Eukaryota; kingdom Metazoa; phylum Chordata; class Amphibia; order Caudata; family Salamandridae; genus Lissotriton; species Lissotriton helveticus. The sequence continues at coordinate 185,676,855 of NC_136057.1, read as the reverse complement.
ATGAGCATGTTTTGAATCATACATAGGATGTTGAGCTGTCATGAGGCTCAAACCACGCCGCAACCTCGCAAACAAGAACTGAAACATTTTCAAACTGATATACAATGAAGTCATAGTTGTTGCTTATTTCTCTTATGCCTATTTCACAGCGGAGTACTTTGCTAAATCAGTTTAAGACTGAAAAGGAAAGATTACGAGTACAATGAACTGCCGCAATAGGGACGCTAAATTTCCATTTTTGGGCCGCTAAATTTCCATTTTCGAGCCGCTAAATTTGCAAATCTATTCCGCAATATCCTGGGGGGTCTGACTATTGTCTCTGTATGGGATCGAAACGTCGTCAACCAATTGAATAGTATCACGCTCAAGCAATGTGTATAATCAATGTGGTTACTATTTTGGATAGCTGTTTCATTTTCAGATCTAATCAAGCTTCCAGTTTTACGTTTTGCCTTGAATTTTTCTTGTTCATTGTTTTTGTTTCCTGTTTTATGTACTGGATGCAGGATTGCGTCCTGCTTTATCTTTTGTTCTCTCATTTATGCTTAATTAATTCTATTCATTATATTAAAACTCTCCGTCCAGCTGGACAGTGTACAAATATAGCACCTATTTTGGTCTATACTTTATTTGTCACTATATAAAATTCTAAGGACCATTGTTGAATGATATAGATTGTGGATGGAAGGCAGCATTTAACTTCTGCTTAATCCCTAATCCTTTCAGGACATATTCAAAAACTTGCCCAATAAAATGGGGTCCGTTATCACTCCATAAAAGTTTGCAAACACCGAATCTGGGGAAGAATTCTTTCAGAAGCACCTTTGCTGTAGTAAGATCTGTATTATCTTTCGCAGGGTACTCCTCTATCCACCTACTGAAGGCACATACCACTACTAGAACATATTTTAGATTATTGCAGCGTTCAAGCTGAATGTAATCCATTTGCAAAACTTCAAAGGGTGCAGTTGCTGTAGCAAACCCTCCTGTAGGAATTTGTGTTCCTTTACCAGGATTGTACTGGAGACAAATCAAGCAGGACTGTACTGTCTTTTTAGCTGTGCTGGCAATTTCTGGATGCTCCCAAACTTGTGTAAACAATTTCGTTATTGAGGAAGCTCCAACATGCGCCGGCCCATGTGCCATATAAATCATAGGTTGTAAATAGGCTGTGGGCATTCTCCATTTAGTCATGTATTTATTTCGCCAACAACCCTCATCATCCAATGTTCCCACTTTAGACCATTGCTCAAGTTCTTCAGCAGAACCACTTCCTGCCTAACATCATGCCAACTTTCAGCCTGTGACCTCACTACGTACATGGATGTGGTGCTTTGCTGCATTGCAGTTTAACAGGCTGTGTGATCTGCAAAGGCATTGCCTTGTCCTATTTTATCGGTCACTTTCTTGTGTGCGCTACATTTAACAATTGCTATTTTCTTTGGGTATGTCAAGGCAGTCAGAAGATTATGTACCAATTCTCCATGCATTATTTGCATCCCATGGGATGTAAGAAAGCCTCTTTCCTTCCAGAGTAACCCAAAATCATGAGCCACTCCGAAAGCATAACCGCTGTCAGTATAAATGTTCACAGACATCTTAGTACTAAGTTCACACGCTCGTGTCAAAGCTATCAGCTCAGCTGCCTGAGCTGACTTCTGTGGAATACGAGCTGTCTCAACTACGGTCTGAAGTGTTGTAATTGCATACGCAGCTGATGTCGTGCCATCTGGTAATTTCAAACAGGACCCATCAACCTATAGTTCCCCATCAACGTTTCAGAGGGGCATATCTTGCAAATCGACACGACCCTTTGTCTGTTCCTCAGTAATGACTATACAATCATGAGGCTCTTGTGACTGAGACTGAGTCTTTGGTATGGCAACAAAGTAGCTGGATTCAGGGTTGAACATCTTTTCAAAGTGATATGAGGGGCCAAAAGTGTACATTCGTATCCTGTCAACCTAGCACTGGTTAAATGCTGTGTTTTAGTTTGATTCAAACGAGCATCAACTGCATGGGGTACTGGCACCAACAGTCTATGTGACAAGACTATCCCTTCACTCTGACGTATAGACATAGCTGCCGCTGCGACAGAACGGAAACACCCAGGCAATGCACGAGCAACTGGATTGAGAACAGCTGAAAAATATGCACAAGGACGTTGCTTGTCACTGTGGGCCCGATTCACAGAATGAACTTAAGACTCAATCCTAAACTTACTACTATTTTGGTATTCACAGAATGCACTTACTACTTTTGGCATTCACAGAATGAACTTAAGACTCAATCCTAAACTTACTACTATTTTGGTATTCACAGAATGCACTTACAACTTTTGGTATGTCTAAAGTCTGTTTTAATTCAGTTTGTCTTAAGTCTGTCTTAAGTTTGTCTTAAGTCTGTCTTAAGTTTGTCTTAAGACAAACTTTAGACAAAATCCTAACTTCTGTGAATACCAAAAGTAGTAAATTCATTCTGTGAATGCCAAGAGTAGTAAGTGCATTCTGTGAATACCAAAATAGTAGTAAGTTTAGGATTGAGTCTTAAGTTCATTCTGTGAATCGGGCCCAGAGTGTCTGTTCTAAAACTGAAAGTGCACACCCATCTCACTCGTGTACATAGAGTATAAAAGTCTTAGTATAATCTGGAGTGCCTAACACTGGTGCAGAACAAATAGCTTGACGCAACTGATGGAAAGCATTCTGACATTCATTCATCCATGAAAGGGGCATTGGAGTGTGAGAAGCCTAAAATCCATTGCCTACAAAAAGAAGTAAGACCAATGAATGCACAGACATCTTTCGGGCACTGGTGTGTCTAAAATAGCTTGAATGCGATCTGGTGTAAGTGAACATCCCTCCTTACACAGGAGCTGACCTAAAAAGGTAATCATCTGTCTACAAAATTGCAATTTCTTCCGTGAAACTTTGTGATGGTGTGATGCAAGGACTGAAAGCAATGACAACGTTTTGCCTTCACACTGTTTGGGCGTATCAGCTGCCAACAAGATGTCATCGGCATATTGTATGAGAGCCAACCCAGTCGGCACAGGGAAAGAATCAAGCTGTCTTTGCAATGCTTGGCTGTAAATACTAGGACTCTCTGTGTACCCTTGGGGAACTCTACAGAATCTAAAGGATTGGTTATTCAAAGTGAAGCCGAACAAATATCGGCTATCAGGATGAATAGGGATTGAGAAGAAAGCATTCTTCAAATCAATCACAGTAAAGGTACTAGCAGTTGGAGAAACCAAGTTAAGAAGTGTCGTGATGTCAGAGACTACCGGGTATTGTGGAACTACAATCTTATTAACCTTTCGTAAATCATTGATAAACCTGTAGTTTTTAGTATCAGCAGCTGTCTTCAGAATAGGAAGGACAGGGCTATTGCAAATATTGTAAGGGATTCCTTCCACAACTCCCTCTTCAATCAAATCATGAACAATGGGTACAAGTGCCTCACCTTCTCGAGAAATTTTGTATGGAGACAATTGCGGCAAGGAAGCTCCCTCCTTTACATGAATATGCACTTGTGGAATAACCATTTGCCCCACATTAGTGTCCGAAGTAGCCCACAAAGTACTAGGGAGGGAAGCCAAAGCAATATCCTCCCTAATGAGACAGGACTTCTCAGCTACTGGATAGTTATCATTCAAAATAACACGCACACCTTCTGGGGAACAACGTATCATAGCCCTAAAATACTTGAGCATATAAAGACCCACAATATGGTTCAGTGTGTTAGGGGAAAGCAAAAATGGATATTGAGCAGTAAATTTATCAACATGGAATGCAAGTGATTGTGACAGTGGGCTAAGGGAAGGAGTCCCATCGAAACCTATCAATGTAATGGTTAAGCCAGACAGGGTAGCCCTTGTAAACAATTGTTTAGACAAGGCGCTACGAGTAGCTCCTGTATCAACCAGAAACCGATCAGTAGAACCCAAAACATGTGCTTGGACATAGGGACCATTCTGATCTACTTTGACTTCAACTGATTCCTTACCCCATCCTTGGCATTCCTATGCATAATCAGAGTCCTTCAAATCCGAATTCAAATAATCAGATATTTGATACTGGTTGCGCCTGTCAAATGTGTTAGAAGAATTCGGAGGATGCCCAACAGTCTCAAATCTAGCATGATCATTCATACCTCCCCTATGTCCTGGATACCCCGGGGCGGCCTCTCATTTGTCCCCGACCATGCTGATACTGCTGAGTACGCAAACGAGGACATTCAAAAGCCCAATGTCCAGTCTCCCTGCAGTTAGCACATTGATCAGCAGACAAAGTAGCTTGGGAAAAAGAGAGTGTACCTGGGTGATACATTGCACGTCTGCAATAATAACCTTTGTTTTCAGCTCCCTATTCTTTTTATCCTCATTGCCCTTAGCTTCTAATTCCTGACGTTCATAATATTGGGCCATAATCAAACGAGAGACTGCGGAAGAGGTGGTCCCTGAACTTTTGCTGGCTTTTAGGTGACTAGCTATTCCTGGCAATATGTTTGCAACAAATTTATCGACAAACAAATGCCTGCCCGTGTCATCTGTCAATGACTGGCCACTAAATTCGTGGAATGCCTCCACAAAATGTGTGACGAAATCAGAGACCGATTCATATGCCTTTTGCTTGCAGGATGCTAACACTGTCCAATCTATCTTTTTAGGAGGAATAGGAGTTTTCTTTTTATCTATTATAGCTTTTGGAAGGACTAAAATTTCTTGCTGTGGTTTCTGTGCGCGTTCCCTTTCTGCATTGATCCTTTCAGTGCAAGAACTAATAGCTCCTTCAACTTTTTCATGAAAAGCGGCCGATTTTTCAGCGGGTCAGGAAAAGGAGCTTTAAGAGCCAGGACATCTGCTCTGCTCCAAGGAGTAAAAACCCAATTATAAATAAAATAACCCTTCGTATCCGCGGAATTTTTATTATCTGTTCCCGTACCCCTAGGAGGGACATACAAAGGCACGGCTTCCCGCATGGGTCTCTCATGAACTACAGCATTCTTATCTATCCCTGAAGTGTCGGCATGCGGCATGGTGGTCTGAAGTGTTTATGCAGCAGCTGGCTTTTTCTCGTCCCGCAAATGGAATGCATCAGCTCGCAGTTTAACCACACGTCTAATTAAGTCAGCCACCTGAGAGGGGAGAAAGAGACCGTTACGCAATTGCTTGTAATCATTTGCTATATCAGCAGGCTCTAAGTCTGTGGAATGCTTCCTAAACCGTTCAATTACTTCTATGGCAAACATTTCTACAAAATATAACTGCTCTCTATCCTGCCATTGTTGTACATTGACTAAAAGATCGGAAGCAGAAATGCTATCACGGGCAGCTTTACGAGCAGCGGATGTAAGGGGAGCCACACGATCAGCTGTCAGCATAGAGCGAGTCTCTCGCAGAGGATCCAATCCTGACTTCTCCTGATCCGAAGGAGAAATATCATCATCAGAATCAGGGACAGGAGCAGAGGGAAAAGTATATGGAGGCAGAGAACGATCTAGCAGAATTTAATCAACCTGTAGTTTATTAAGGAGAGGATAGAGGGGCGTAAACGATGCTCCTTATCCTCTCTCTCTTTTATCTCCTTCATTTCCTTATTTTTTTATTGCAGTGCTACGCATGGATATTTTTGCGTTTGCCTTTATCTACCAATTCTTGCTCTATTCTCACTCATTCACGTGCTTCTTTCTCCCACATTCGTACACAGTCAAACATATCCGGTCTACTTTTGCGCTTAAGCATACATGGTAAACATTCTTTACAATGCAACTGTTACAGCGAAGTACCTTTACGACGCAACCATTACAACGTAACTTTTACAATGACTTGGCTGGGGGGCGCTCTAGGATAGGGAATAGTTTCCAACACCGTCCCTACTATCCACGGGGACTGGAGTTGGAATAGTAAATTAAACTATTCACTATCCAGCGCCCCCCAAAGCAAGTCATTGTAAAAGTTGCGTTGTAAAACTTGCGTCGTAAAGGCATGCGTTATAATAGCATGCGTTGTAATGTCATACATCCCCAAACATTGTTCCACATACTGAATTTTTCTAAGATCAAATGACCCATGTATGGGCCACCACAACTCAGGATCCTTGCTAGAATATTTATTACATAACGTGCTGTATATTATAGAAGAAATATCATTTCTAATATACATGTCGCTATTAGGTGTTCCCTCGGGGAGAGCCAACTGATTTTGCTCAATACTCACCTTCGTACCTCCAAAGAAGCAACATATTCTACAAAGTGTGCTTAAAACAGGCATGCCAAAAATATTGTAGCATATGCAATACTATACATCAGTGGCACTTACCAGGATGTGTGCCGTTACGAATTATTCAACAGTTGGAGAAAAGTCCTCTCATTACCTGCCTATATCAATTGCAATTCATATATATCCAAACAAATTCCAAATATTGGCCAATTTCCATATACAAAGTGTCGTATCAAACAACCTTACCAAACAATAGTCTCCAGATTCTAACTGCCAAGTTCTGATTCAACCAAATGGTCTCTGCACGGCGAACACCAGAAGAGATCTCAGTCGAGGACCGGCACCACCTGGAGGGTCAGATCAGGAACAGAGGGAAAACGCTTTGGTTGCCAAGACGCAGGTCCTCTCAGGCAGTAATCGTCCGTAGCAAGATTCCAATCCTCCATTTCGACCACTCCTTCGGGCATTCGAGTCGCCGATGAGCCCCACTGGTTGGGCCCCAATCTGTAGAGGTGGGCCTCAGCAAAGCCTACCAGTGCTAGGGGTTCGCCCTTCTCTGCACACAAGTCCTCAGACCAGTAAATAGAAGTTGGCACGAAAACTGAAATGTCAAAGAGATAGTTTATTAAACCTTATGAGGTGGAACTACATTCACACAACACCCTTCGGTATAGTATGAAGTAGCACAGGGAGTAGAAGAATCATGGGTCTTTATACCCACACAGGGGCTCAAAAGAAAGAAGGCGGTACAAGCACACATAGGGGAGTTACATACATAGATGGTCATACAAAAATGCACAGTCAACAAAGTAGGAGCAGCTAACAGTTGCTAACTTTAGCAGAAACATCCTGACATTAACAAACCTAAACAGGTGCATGGGCAGCTGCAGACCCCTCTGGGCATGCGCAGAGTAGCGGAAGCTAAGTATAGTCAGTTATTTGAGCAGAATACAAGGGCAAACGAGCAAGAAGAAGGAACGAGCACATGGCGAGCACACGATCGGCAAAATGGCTGCCAGAAACAAGACGGCTTCAGCTAAATGTTAACAGCGATCTCTGCCAAATTTCTACACCACAAGACACCACATGCAAATTCTCTGGAATCATTAGTTTAAAACCAACCAAAAAGTGGTCGGACCAGCACAATGGAGTTGCTGTGAAACATTCAATATAGGGTAGATTAGAGAATATAGGGTCCAATAGGTGGCCGGCTTTGTGTGTAGGACCAGCATTGTAGAGCAGTATATTGATAGCTGCTAAGTCTGAAATGAGAGTATTACTGATAATACAGGCGGAGTCCTCTAAATGGAGATTGAGATCCCCTAGAATTGGGAAATTTGCCGGAGCAGAGCAGGAAGGGGGTGACCAGATCAGGGAAGGCCCGGAGGGGTCTATAAACCAATATCCCTGAGAAGGTAAAGTGTGGAGTTAAAGTCAATTTAAACACTGCAGCTTCACACTGTTCTATAAGCCATCAAACTTACAGCTATATGCATTTATGTAAATTATGGCAATCCCACCACCTCTTTTATCCTCCCTATCCTACCTGACTATAATATAGTTAGCGAGCAAAGCAATGGCTATATTCGGACCAGAGCTGGTGTTAAGCCATGTCTCTGTAAGAAAGATAGCGTCCGGTTGTTTGTCCATTAGCAAATCAAAGACATCAGCCTGGTGTTTAGGGAGTGAGCAACAGTTGATGTTAAAAAAGAAGAATTCTTTAGTAGGTGGTGTGTTGTTTTTCAATTGCAAATTCATTTGTTGTTTAGTGGGAGTAGAAGATGTTGAGACATTAGGTGTCCTGCATAATCCTATGTGCACGTTAAGCTACATCCTAGACAGGAGTCAATAGCTTTCTCAATAATGAGAATCGTACAATATGAATGTGGATTAGTGTGGTAGTCCAACAGTTTTTTAGAAGAATATATTAAAGTATTCCTATTCAATGGAACAAGGGTCAGGGCCCGGGTCCGGGCCTGGCGCGGACGGGCGCAGATGGGCTTCCCTTTGGCGCACCCCAGGACACTGCGCATGTCCGTTGCGTGTGAGCGCCAGAGCCTCCCTTTAAAGTGCTCAGCTTGGGTAGGGACCGGATCAACTAGACCATCCCTTTCCCAAGATGGCGGTAGCATGTGGCCCAAACCGGAAGTGGGTCGCAAGTAATTGTCCCGAGACCACCCTCCACTGAAACAGTCCGCGGGAGACAGCCTGAATTGGGTCTGTTGGCATGAATGCATACATTAGTATAATTAACTGTAGGAGGATCCTGCTCCTACCAGGCCTGGACTGGGAACCCAAAGCAGCCGTGGCAAATTTTGTCAGACCAGCCCCTGTACGGTACATAGTGAGTGCAGCGAGTAAGCCTGACCACAAAAATGGAGCTTAAGGGGGTTCAGGCCCCAGAAAATGTGTTTTGTTTTTGCATTCTACAACACATCTGTTATTATATATTCAATTGTATTAGCTTTTAAAGCATAGTGCAGAATTACATTTCTGTGCACAAGGATATGACAATGTTTGTTGGGTTTCTTCCATGAGTCCCTCACTATCACCCTCCCACAGTACCTCTCACCTCTCCCTTGCCCCTCTCTCACAAGTATTTCAGTTGTTTTTATAGCACCTCTCATATCAGTGTAGGTAGACTTTCCAAGCACTTTACATCACACACAATGACTTATGCGTGTTTGTAAATCAGTGTATACAAAATGTTACATAAGACCCAAGGGACTACAAGGTGTAGGATTCACAGGGCATCCATCCTGATAGGCATTGTCTAAGAGTTCTTTTGAATGGAGTATTTCTATGCGGCAGCGACCACTGGCACATTTACGAGCCCAATAGCACAAACTGTATTAGGAAGGTAATAAGGTGGGTTAGCTCTTAGATTGGCTGGTGCAGGGAGAGGCAGGATAGAGATGGGTGTGGGTGTGTGTATAGCCCAGGGAAATGCAGTCCACACAGCCATGGACATTGCAGAGACTTTAGCCGATTCCCTGGGAAATGTATACGGCGCCAAGGGTGACGGGACCACAGTTTAACAGTTACAATTTGTGGAGGATATACGGATACCAAATATCTCACCCTGAGATAAGGCAGTTCTTGATAAAAATATTGAGCTGTCTGTGGTGGCGGAAGCCATCAAACATCTCAAAAGGGGTAGACCTCATTGTCCAAATGGCCTACCATCGGAAATTTTTATAGATATCAGCCAGCATCTATGTGTTCCTCTCACACAAATTTTCTATGAGGCCCGAGGGGAGGCTCCCTCCCAGAACATCTCCGCACTGCCAGTGTTGTCTTAATCTAAGAAGTTGAGAAACCAGAGGATAAAAACAGTTCCTATAAGACAATGCCTTCATTGTAAATAGAGACCAAAATATTGGCCAAGATACTCCCCCTGCCTCTGCAAGGTTGTGGATGAATTCATGCCCCACGGATCAACGTGGGTCAATCCACAATGTCTATATTGTGTCTGGCATAAAGCCTCAGACATTAGTGAACACATGGTGATATGTTCGCTGCATGCCGATAAGGCCTTAGATTTGTTTAAATTGCCATTTCTGATGGCTACGATTCAGAAAAGGGGGTGGTGATGGACAGAGTATCTGAATTAATCTAGACACTCATACCCAGTCAAGAGATCAGGGCATGATCCATCACCGTGTTTTAGCTCACTGCATCACCCCAGCTCAGAACCTGGCTATATGCAAATTAGTCTGACCCTGGCCCAGTGCATCATGGGAACAGGGCAGAAACCGGTCCCCGGAAGCTTGTTTCCTTTCCAGTAAAGAATTGGCTTGGTATTTTGGTCTGCCCTGTTCCCATGATGCACTGGGCCAGGGACAGACTAATTTGCATATAGCCAGGTTCTGAACTGGGATGGTGCAGTGAGCTAAAAAACGGTGATGGAGCAAGCCCTGATCTTTTGACTGGGTAGGAGTGTTCTGCTTAATTCAGAGACTCTGTCCATCACCACCCCCTTTTTGAATCGTTTTAGCCACCACAAGTGTGGAAGGGTATGCTCAGATGTGAGTCCCTTGCTCACTGCACCATCAGGATTCAAGCAAGCCGGGCCGAAGACGGCTGTAATGCCAGAAACTGGTCCCCGGAAGCTTGCTTCCTTTCCAGTAAAGAATTGGCTTGGTAGTTTGGTCTGCCCTGTTCCCATGATGCATTGGGCCAGGGACAGACTAATTTGCATATAGCCAGGTTCTGAACTGGGATGGTGCAGTGAGCTAAAAAATGGTGATGGATCAAGCCCTGATCTTATGACTGGGTAGGAGTGTTCTGCTTAATTCAGAGACTCTGACCATCACCACCCCCTTTTTGAATCATTTCTGATGGCTGTCATATGCAAGGTGTGATTTGTACCGGAATTCACGTCTTTGGTTCAATTATTGTTCACAGACCCCATTACTAGATTTAAATTTAATCTGACAATTTCATAGATCTTCCAGTTGGGTCGAAGATGAGGCAGGGCTGTCCACCCTCGCCCTTGCTATTCACCTTAGCAGTCGAACTATTGGCTTGTTGCATCCAATGAGATGACCATGTACAGTAAATGTGATGGGGTACGAAAAGAATGCAGCACACATAGAAAGAGGAAGTAACAAGAAGAAATAAACATGTTACTCCTCCTCGTTACACCTTCCCTGGAGAGGTGTATCTCTTTTGTGCAATCTTGGAATTCACCAACAACCATGGGCGTTGCATGGGAACACCCACACAACACCCATGGAACTCTTACCCAGGGAAGAGTAACATAGCACAGAAATTTGTGCTGTGTTTCCTTACTCCATATTTTTACTAGCCACTCAAAGTTACACTATCAAACTTAGAGATTTGTGTCACGCATATACTACGTTGCGTGGTGCAAACGTAATGCAACCCTTTCATAAATATTCCCCATAGTGTGCAGGCAGACTGCCCTCCAGTAACACAAGAGAGTAGCGCTCCTCCTGCTGGCTGGAAGCAGCAGACGCATACTTGTCACCGGCAACGCATAACACACAGTGTCAAAACCAATGCTGGAGTTTTTGGAAGTCAAACAGCTTGCTAATTCGTGGGTAAATGTCTGTGCATTGAAGAATCCCACATAGAAATCAGGGGTGGCACCGGGCGGTACTGAATGCCCTCACACCTCTTTCACCATCATCAAATGCAAAAAACAATAACATTCAACAGGCAGCCGTATGTTTAGATGCTGGATTAACAATTGCCATTCTCTATATTAACAAATAAGACTCTTTCCTAAATATGTTGTAGACTTTCTGCTCCTTCATAAACCTATCTAAAACAGATGCATCGCTCAACATCACCACACAAAGTACGAATAAACTACGACACATCTGAACCCTTTGAGAAGCAATAAAAAAAAGAACATCTGCTCTGCTACTGTGGTTTTGAATTTTAACCTAAAGATAGAGTGGTAACTGTAAGAGCTGACTATGTAACAAAGTCTGATACTGACAGCCCACAACATACCATACCATTCTATACTAAGAATGATATGCCATACCATGCTATAGTTTAGAATGACACGCCATACCATACTATAGAATAACAGGTCATATGATACAATACTACGGAATGAAAGACCACCTGAAAAATAATTGGGAAAGTCAATAAATCCTGAAAAGATGAGACATATTGGCTTTGCAAATGCTTGTTTTATTTGACTTTTCTGAAAACATTTGTAATGCTCTCATCTCCTACTGGATTATGAGTTGTCTTGTACAGTTGTTAACAGATTTGTTATGGGCACAAGAAATGATTAAATAATTATTAGGCACTATGCAGCCCTGCCAACCACACATCATGAGTTAGACAAATCCATTTCGGTGTGGTGGTGCGTTTCACCGCACTGAAATGCAAAGCCACGCATTTATAGCGCCTTCACAGCTGGCAAGTCGAGCACCAGCTGTTAATTAGCACCACTCTCAGAAAGCTGGCAGCACGCAATCTGTGCTGCTTGCTGAAGGCTTGGGTCGGGCTCAGCTCACTCTGGGCTGGATTTAGATGTTACAATGTATTAACTTACCCCCGTGGCACCACATTCAGATTCCCTGACTTCACATGATGACTCTAGTGAAGCAGCGTCTGCACGATTTGCCCTGGCCCATGGCTGCTTCCGACAGACACGGACTACACACACCTATAGGGCCATCCGTGGGCCGCGGCGCTAGCAGGTGACACAGCAGTCTTTAAATGTGGCATTGGGCACCACATATCGTTGTGCTGCTCAGGCGTAATGTGACCACAGCCGTGACCCTCACCCAACCCAGACTGAGGACACTGGAGGAGTGGCGGTGCTTCACATTCAGCAGGCAGCCAGGTCAAGTCGTTGAGTCTTGGACTGCTGCCTCCATCAGTGGTGAACACAGGTCCCCTCAGCCCTTGCGGTGTAGGGGCACCCCAAGCTCCAGGGGGCCCCCTTAGCACAGTACTCTGGCTGAGAGCTCCTGATTGATTTCAGAGGGGGCCTCTCCACATACCTTGCAGGGGGGCTCCCTCAAGTTGTTATGCCAGTGGCCTTTACCCACAGCCCTATGACATGCAGGGGGGAAATGCCACAGCGTGCCATCATGAAAAGCCACAGGTGAGACGCCTTAACTCAGGTATGACGATGGTAAACCCTGGCTACCCGTACCAGACATGCTGTTGAAGAGGCTTCATTAATGCAACCACTCTTAGCTTGTCGAGTCTGAGGATGGCGTTATGGCCGGGCACACTGAGGACCATAGAACCCTCCTTGTTTAAACTTTCTCAGAACTTTGGAAGTTAAATAAACATAGAACACATATTATTTGTATTGGGATTCAATGGTTTCTCTGAATTTTATAAACGGATGGCTCATTAGGGTTCTAAAAAACATTGGGGCATATTCTTAAGGAACTATCGCTGAGTTATCATCAGTTTATCGCAGCCAAACTCGCGATGCATTTATCTTCCCATTCACAGGCAGGTGCTAACAGCAGACATTACCAGTTTACCTGCAATAACAACCGCAAAAAACATCGCCACAGACGACCCTGGCAACTATCGCTTATGAGATGCAGAGTAGGTGTTCCCGTGCCAAAAGCCGCAGCAACACCACTCCACAACATTCTCAACGACCAGCCAGATCGGCGAAAAGACCACAAAACATGCGATAAGGCGCATTAGCAGCAGGAAACTAACACCTGCTCTGACCTGGTGCAAAGTCAGATGACAGCCTGCACCACAAATGGGAGCCCAGCCCAGAGCCATACTTGAAGTACAACAGATGCCATGGAGCCACTGAACATGCAGGCGGGACAACCATGAGGGCCACAACACCCGCCGCCAGCATCCCAGGAGGACCCCACCTCCCGGGCCCCACCCCGGACAAACCCCACCTTCCCCGGACTAAGACACTGCACATCAACGGCTCGAAAACATGAACAAAACACCGCCTGATGTCGCTTAATTGCAACAATCAACATACCTGTGAGTACTGAAATCCTTATTCATTCATTCACCATTGAAAGACAAAACAAAATGTTACATTCTAATTTGTCTCCAAACAACTATTGTGAAGAGTCATGGTGGGGCATCCCTGGACAATCTGTGACTCACAGCCTGCAAGACAATATCCAAGATACGAAGGTGTGTCAGGCACTAATCAAAGGACAGGGAGAGAGAGAAAGAGAGCGAAAGAGAAAGAAATAGAGAGAAAGAGAGAGACTGAACATGGAGCGCAAGGCCAATCAGGCCCTCGGCTCATGCAAACATGCCAACAGCTCCGTGTGTCTCAAAATTTGTGCACCCCAAATCACAGGCCTGGCATCAAAGTCAGCGCGAAGGTCACATCACATTTCAGAAATGCAAGCAGTAGTCAGACGAAAATTAGGTATGAAAGCTCCTTTGTCTCAACACTCGAGGTGAAAGGCCAACCAAACCCCCATCCTTGGTCCTGAATACAGCTGGCACACCTGCGTGAGATACCATACCAGCCCCCGACCCCAGACCACGAACTCCGGTAACGAAAAACCAACGTGCCCACACCCCACACACACTTGTCCCTGCACGAGCTACACCTGCAAGGGATGCCCTTGACACATTGGTTAAAAACTACCCATACGTCAAAACGTTGCACACACATACAACTCATTGCCCTGGGCTGTGGCATATCATCCACAGAACTGCTGCCTTTCTGAGGAGTGCCGGGGCTATGAGACCAGCAAACGCAATGGCAGGCATTCTCGGGGACATGCACAACCCCTGTCACGTGGAACTGCACTGTTCACGAATGCTGCATCTGTTGGGATCCCTGCCAAAGGCATTGTTGCGAATCAGTTTCCGTCTGAGTTTCCGTCTTGCTTACGTCACCTGCACCCAGCCCTGGTTCCACTGTCGATCATGCACATTCGAGTGGCCCATGGAGATCTGTCTAGCCAATGCAACATAGCTGAATTGGATTATGACCTGACAGTGCGTCCCCTGTTGGCCCATGAATAGGAGTGTCACCGGTATACCCGTGCTTGGGATGCACTGATCTTTGGCGTATGTGCTGGAATTTGTACATGGGATATTGCACAACTCCTCGTGTGCAGCGACCACATCGAGACCCTCCTCTATTGGGCTGCGTTTCAGATTAGGGAAACGGCATGGCCAGAGCACATCTGCCCTGACCAGTTAATGGATTGGGACACCCTGGTGTTCCTTGAACCCGAAAACGACGTACTATTGGAACACATTGCCCATGAAGCTGCACTGGCATTCATGGACTAGTAACTACGTTCCTGCAGCCACATCGGATTGTCACACACAGCACAGGTCCCAACACTTTGATGCATCATGAGGAATTCTCGCATATCCCACCACAACAGTCGACATGTCTGCCTTTGTCTTGACTCTGAATGCATGTGCGTGGAACTACTCGTGCATAGGAAAAACCTATAGCAATCATTGTTTACAGTGTAATGCATAATCATGCCTTGAGGAAATGAAGTGGACTGAAAACCGTACCTTTTTAAATATTCGTATGAATTCTCAGTTATGTGTATAAAATGTACATTGTATTTTTTATCTTGTTTCTTTTATGGTTTTCACTTGTGAAAAAAAACGAATAAAGAAGTTTATATATATATACTCGTGTGTACCTGTGCAAGGTGATGCAGTTCCATGGTCGGAGCAGCACAGCGTCGTTTGGCAACGTTACCAATTTGGACCTACTGCTAGAGGGAGAGTACCCATATGGCAAAGTAGCACGACATGTGACCTTGTAGGACCCTTTCACCTGATTACTGTCAGCAGAGCAGACAGTCGGCGCAGTCCGGTGGCAGAGCACTATGCAGATCCCATGGGCTGTGAGTCGTGTCCCCTCAGGCGGGGCAATGGGCAGACGCCAAACATCACATGACTCATCCAGCAAGGCAAGGTGTGCTGAGACCATTGCCATCCATAATGATTTGGTGTACATTTTTGCCTCCCCATGTCCTGCACCTCGATATGTTCCCATGCTGCGTGTAAGTGTCTTAAGCATGTCCCTGCATGTTGTAGCCGTTGCCTTGCCTGTACTGACAAGCACATGCCAATAAAGTCTACACAACTTCACTACTGTCCAATTGTAATGAGTGTTGTTTAGATTGACAAATCGTGTGCCACACTGAGCATTGTCCCTACACAGTGAGGGACTGACTGATGCATGTACAATAGGGGTGGGTCCCTTTTGACAGCTCCACCTCTGTGAGACAAACATTGTGTTTGGGATAGCTGCTGGCAGGCCTGTGCACTTATGTGTCATCAGCAATGTGAGTATGGTGTCCAGCCTCTGACCATGTGGAGCAATGCTATGAATCTAAACAGAAGGTCTCCACACAGATGTGTGTGAGTAGGTCTGTGAAATGAAGTTCTGTTGTCACATGTGATGTAGGACACCACTTCTGTCCTGCTACCGATGTGGTCATTCCTACACACATCCCTATTTAATACATGGACGTGTGCCTACGTTGGGGGGGTTGCAAGATTGTTGTTAATGTGCAATGAGCCCACAGCTAGTACTCACCTTCATAGTCACCCAACTGGCCATGTGGCTCAGGGTTAAACATGCACATTGATGTTAAAGTTAATGTTAGTGTTAAAGCTATTTGTAAATCGCATTTGTTACCAAAAAGGTGTCCTGGCGCTGGGAGAAGTTCTGAAGAGGAATCAAATGGAAGAAGAGTAGTGGGGTTTTCTGGATCAGTTTGTAAAAAGCCAAGTTTTTAATGTCTTTCTAAAGGCGAGAAGGTTAGTCATGCTTCTCAGGGAGAGGGGAAGTGCATTCCAGGCCTTAGCTGCATTAACTGTGAAGCTTCTGCCTCCCCAGTTAGCCTTCTTCACCCTTGGTATTGTTACCATCTTGGCATCAGAGGAACGTAACGTTCTGGTCGGGGTGTACCATTGGGTGAGTTGTTTAAGGAATTCTGGCCCTATTCCATGAAGGGCTTTGAAAACCAAGCACAATGATGTCATTTACCAGGTTGTATATTCATGTGCAATCATTGTCCCTACATCCATCAATATTTTCATACTTGAGTGAACATAGTCATGCCACATCTGTGTGATTTTGAATGTTTATTCACATTCTGGTGAATGCCGGAGCTGGAGCTGTACATGGCCATGGCAAGCCCACATTACATGGAAGCCCAGTGGTGGGCTAACCATAGTTCTTTGGGGGTTGAAATGTGATTTGGAAGTGGGAGAGTGAGGTCCGCAGCAGGATTGCTGTGTAATTGTCAGTGAAGATATGGCAGTCCATGTCGGGGTCCAGAGTGTTTCGGGAGTCAGTGTAAGGTGTTGTCTCAGGGCATGATGCATAGGGCAGAACCAGGCAGGGACAGGCCATATGGGGGTGATGGATGCTACTACCTCCTTCCTCACACAGTAATTACCATCCACATCTTAGTCCTCTGATACTTCTTCTGTGTCCGGTGTGTGGCGGGGTAATGGCTGCATCACAGTGTGCCACTGACACATCAGGGTGCGAAGGTGATAGGGCTGCATCACTGTGTGCTACTGACACATCAGGGGTCGGAGATGTGTCTGTCGAAGTTCCCACTGCAGTTATCTGGGACTGGCTCAGTGTCAGCCATGGCAAAATGATGAACTGCAAGGCATGGAAGATCCCCGCTACATCTCGCTGGTGTTCAACTGTGGAAGTCGTACTTCCAGCCTGCATCTGCTTCATGGTCTCAATTGTCCTGTGCATCTGTGTCAACTCTGTGCTGTCATCACTGGTTCCTGTCTGACTAGACAGTTCTTTCTTATATCCGAGTAATGGCCCCAGCCATGTCAGCCAAGGATTGCTGTGGAGCATGGTGCGGACAGTGGGTGTCCGTTAGGGACTGTAAGTGGTCCCTGGTGGGACTCAGACACACACGTATAGCATCCAGTTTGACGGCCACGAGCTTGAAACCCACCCGCAGCTGATCAGCCAACTCCACCTGGCAACCCAACACACGGCATTGAAATTCCATGTGTTGCTTGTGGGGGTCCTGGGAGACAGCCGTGGTGGTGTGTGTTTTCTGCTGTGTGGTCTGTGCAGGTGGTGAGGTTACCTCAAGGCAGCTGAGCTGCCCTGCACCTGGGGGTAGGGTGCAGAGGCCGTCCATTATCCGTTGGAGGGTATCTGAACATATGTGCAGGTTGCCCTCTTCATCATCATCACTGATGGGATTTGTGGTCTGCTCTGCAGTAAGTGTTGTTTGTCCCTCTGCAATGTTAAGGGGAGATGTAGGTAAACAGAGTTTCCCATGCATGTTGCTGCTCTGACGATGTTTACATACAAACTACATGACAATACACATTGTGACTGTTTTGGTGGAGCTGGCTATTTGATGGCAGACATTGGGATTTTTGACTACATGACTGATGTGTGGTAGTACCTGTACATTATCATCAGACTGTGTCAGACAATGCCAGATGTGAGTGGCCAGTTATAACACACAAGCGGAACCTGTTGTGTCCTCTGTCCTGTGGTGTAGGTGTTGCACTTTGTACCACATTGGAGTCATTGCTGATGTTCTGTGATTGTTATGTGTGCGTGCTGCATTGTGGGGGAGTAGCCCCTGCAGCTCTGATTTCGTGGACCCGTATCCCTTTGAGGCGGTGTGCCTTTGAATTGTGAGCTTTTCGGGGGCTGAAGTGTTTGCGACTTGGGTCTTTTATGCTCTTGGACAGATTTTGCGGCCTTGTGCATTGTTTGTTTGCTGCGTTTATTGGACGGCATGGGTTGTGGGTGCACGTAGATATGTCAGAGTGTGACCTGCTCCTTTATGGATGTTTATTTATTATTATTAGTAAACTGTGCGCTAACTTAAAATCTTTACAGTGTAAGATACAATGAACTGCAGTAAAATGCATAAAGAAAATGCATAAAAATACCCCCCTCTCTTTGCCCAAACCAAGTAAAACCATTAGTGCAACTATGTAGTTACAAGACTGACTGTGATACTACTATTGTCCAATTAGAATTCTATTAAAAGAATGAGAGTTATAATTTCTCCATGAGACCACGCCTACTAGAGTCTGAGAGACATATGGAAGTTCGACATCCTCACTCACGCTGCGGAGCCAGATGACAGCAGGTAGATTCTGCATCGGACCCTTAGCCGACCCAGATTAAGTACCTCAGTCCGATGGTTCCAATTGCTTTTCGACGTCTCCCTGGGTTAACTATCGGCTGACAACTTTGGGGAGACGGGGAAAGCGCTAAGCCCAATATCGGGGCCCATCGGATCTGTAGCCTTCAGTTGGGAATCGAGTGCCATTTTAACCTGATAGATGAACTTGCCGACCATAGCTAATAAGCAGGTCGTGGTTTCTGAGAAACACCAGTCCGAGGCCTCACTGCATGTTCTATGGCCCAGATTCCGTAATGCCGGGCGCATCAGTCGCTGCCGGTCGCTAGCCAACTTTGTGCAGCAACATAGCAGATGTAGCCAGGATTCTCAGTGATAGTTGCAAAGTCGGCAGGCAATGGCTCCGTCCGTGTGTGCCCAAATTGGGTTGAAGTCCGCGATCCTGAGGGCCAAAAGGCGCATAAACAGAATTTTCCGTCTTGCCTGGGTTGTTAATGAATCATACAGGTATGGTTGGAGTTTGCCGGGGGTATATGACTTGTCCAGGGCCAGAGTTAGTGGGTTGTGCCGGAGCGAAGAAAGGTCAAGCTCAAAAGAAATGGACTGGACTTGGCGCTTAATGGCTTGGGCCCAGGCGGAGTATGGAATTTTGTGAAGATACAGGCTCCTTCCCTCGATTTTCAGAACTTCAATGGCTAGTTCCACCTTGGAGTGCCATGGGGAGCCTGCATCGCAAAAGATGGTTTTTAGGGAGTGCTTTAAGGTGTTCTCGGGCAATTTCAGCACTCTAATGTAATATTTTAGCAAGTCCCCCAGTAGTGCCAGCTCTGGTCGTTTCAGGTCTATTTCTGGTCTGAGCCTGTTGTTCCGTGCCTGTCTGGGGGCCCGTAGCACCATCTTGTATGCTTTCACCTGGGCCGCTTGGACCACTTTTTCAAAAGCCCCAGGATAGGCTATGTGGCCATACGTGATGGCAGGGAGCAGTTTGGCCCTGAGTACTGTCAACATCGGGTCTGCAGAAGGACTGGCCAGGCCATGGATTAAGCGTCTTAAAGACGATATTATTTTGTTTATTTTTGGTTTAAGCTCCTTCAGGTGTTACCTGCGGTGGCCCTCTCAGATAGCCATGTGCCTAGATAGTTGTAGGATGAGGCCGTGGTGATTCGGTGCTCCCCCAGGGACCATGAAGCTTTTGTTTTGTGATGGTATTTGCCAAAGATAACTATCTTGGTCTTACTCACGTTGATACATAGCTCATTCTCCCTATTGTAGGTGGCAAGACTATTTAAGGCTCTTTGAAGCCCTACCCTGGTGTGGTCCATGATTACTGTATCATCTGCGTACTGGAGCGTTCCCAGGACCAGCTTCCCCATTCTAGGGGGTGCTAGGTTGGCATCTTTCAGGGCTTGCCCCATGTCCGCTGTGTACAGATTAAAAAGTAGGGGGGCCAAGACGCACCCCTGCTTTAAACCAGAGTTGGTGGCAATTCTTGTGGTTGCGGTTATAGGGCTTAGTTTCACCTGGACCCAGGTCCCCTCATAAAGTGCTTTCATGGCTTTTAGCAGGACTTTGGGGATCCCCCAGGTCTCTAGTTTTGCCCATAGCTGGCTTCTGTTCACTCGGTCAAAGGCCGTTGAATAATCTATAAAGCAACAGAACAGAGGCAACTTGTTCCTCGTGTTAGCCTTCTTCGCGAGGTACGTGAGCGCTATGATGTTATCCAGCGTGGAACTGTTAGCCCTAAAGCCAGTCTGTGAGGGCGGAAGAATGCCATTCTTATCCACCCAGGTCTCCAGGTCCTTTAGGAGAAGGCGGGCATATACCTTTGCTTCAATGTCAAGGAGGGCTATGAGTCTGTAATTAGCCGGGTTCGAGTGATCGCCTTTTTTGTGGATGGGAAATAAGATTGAGCCTTTCCAGGAAATTGGCAAAATTGCGGTTGCGAATGAGTGATTGATAAAGGAGTACGTTTGGTTGCAAAGAAGTCTGGAGCAGTCTTAAAAACCTGGGCGGGGATCCCGTTTGGGCCAGGGGCGCCGTCAGTTCTGATGACCTTGATGTGCTTCACTATCTCTGCCTCCGAGAATTTTCCGGGTCGGGTCGATCTTAATTCTTCAGTCCGGGCGCTTTCAGTTTTGATGGTGGCGGCTGCCGCCTTGGACCACGCGGTATTGCCGAGAGTTGGCCGGTTAGGCTCACAGGTATACAACCCCTTTGCGTACTGTTCCCACACTTTACCTGCAACACTGTTTTCCTTGTGTGCGCCTCCAGATGACAAGCTGTTGATATAGCGCCAGAGCTTGCTGTTATCTTTTTCTTTGATTAAGGAAAACACTGTCAGCCAGTTCTGTTCGGTCCGCTTTCTTTTCAATTCCCAGATTTTCTTTTTTGTAATTGGCTCGCAGAACGTCAATGGGGGGCGCCCCTGGCAGGAGGATGCCTTTCTGTTTTGCCCTCGCTGCCTTGTTGAGTAAATTCTTAATCTGATTCAGGCTCTGCATTTTTAGGCGGCATGGCCTGGTGTATTTTTGACTGCTTCTTGGTTGATAGGTGTTGCCCAGGCACTTCAATATGTCCTTGGTCAGTGTTTCCCATATGTGTATGGTGTTCTCGCTGTCTTGTGGCCTTAGTACTGCCACCGTGTTGGCAACAAATGCCGAAAGTCTATGGCTGAGATTGATCGACCATTTTATTCTTTTGAGGACTAGATGATGTTCTTCGCCTGTGGGCGTACCAATTACTTCATAGGGGTCCGCCTGTTCTCGTGTCAGGTTGAATGTGGCACGGAGGGGCCTATGGTCGCTTTCGACTCTGTCATCCACGGTGAAATTGCAAAGTTTGTGAGTCAGTCCTTCATTGGTGAAGATGTAATCTATA
Source organism: Lissotriton helveticus (assembly GCF_964261635.1). Taxonomy (NCBI): domain Eukaryota; kingdom Metazoa; phylum Chordata; class Amphibia; order Caudata; family Salamandridae; genus Lissotriton; species Lissotriton helveticus. Next base: position 185,655,171 of record NC_136057.1, on the reverse strand, counting down.
GTGGAGACATTCCTAAAGGTCGGGTTGGCGGTCCATTCGGGGAGGCACATTTTTTGTGTCCCGTGGGTGGATTGCAGGTTGTAATTCGCTAGAAGTTCAATCAATGGAGCTGACTTCTTACTTGGGGGTGCCACAGGGATCAGGTCCAGGCCTCTCAGGTTAAAATCACCCGCTATTATTACATCATAGTGTAAGCGGCTAATTAATAGGTCTTCCAGGGCGGTGGTAAGTGATTCCAAGGCGTGAGAGGAATGAAGTTTTGCTGGGTTGAGATAGCAGTTGATTAATAAAAGCGGACGGGGTGTTTGATCCGCTCTCAGCCCTTCTATTGTGATGGCTTGCAAGTCGGGTGACTCCAGATTTAGTTCTTTTACGTTAAATTTACAGGTGTGGCTTACGAAGATGGAAAGACCCACTGATGGACGACCAAAGATCGTCCTTTTGGTTGCTGATTTAAAATGTTCGTAAAAGCCAGCTTTTGGGGTCGTTGACCTCGCCCAGGTCTCCTGGATGCATAATATATCCCCCTGAGCCAGATAATCAAGAGTGGTCGAGTCCCTGCGGATTTTGTTTAGCCCCGCGATGTTCCATGAAATGATGGTTAGCTTGCGAACTTGGCCCCTTAATGGATATACGCGTGCTCTGTTTACATGGGTGTAGGCAGGGTTAGGAGCTCTGTCTCCATGTGTCACCCCTGTGAGCCAGTCCTTGCTGAGGCCGCTGCACACTGCGCTGCTTTTCTTTTAGCAGGATTTTTATTTTTAGCGGGGTTCTTGGCCTCCCTGATTTCAATCCCTTGTCTGGACTGGTGGATTTAGTGCCTTTGAGAACAGAGATAGGATCTTTAAGGCCGTAATGCGGTCTGAGGATGTACGGGTATTTTGGTGCCCTGGAGGCGGTGACTTCTATGCCCCATTCTGCCAATTGTGTTGCTTCGTTGAGGACAGCTTGTTGAGCTTGCTGATTCACAAATCCGACTAAGGTGGAGTCACCGTGGGTATCTGTCTCCAGGCTCTCGAACCTCACCCATTCAATCATCTTCGAGGTGATATGTGCCAGAGAATCAATATGGCCGAAGAGTCGAACAATATTGGACCTGTTCAGAATGTCAAAGGAGCCTATGGCTATGAATCTAGGGGTGAACTGCAGCTCATGTGTTTCTGATGGATTTTTATATTCGGTGGAGCGCCGTTGTACCCCTTCTCCCAGGGAAGTGGGCCTCTGATGAATTGGAAGTGGGAGGTTTTTATGGGTGTCTCCTAGCCGCAGTCTGTCTGACGCCACGATTGGTGGCCCTACCTCTCTTGACGGTCCTTGCCGCTCATCATTGATTGCATTCTGGTGTGGGAGGTTTTTGTGTATGACTCCTGGCTGTAGACTGCCAGGTACCTCAGTTGGTGGGCCTACCAGGCAGGGCAGTCCCAACTGCGCCCCCTGGTATGGTGAAAGGTTTGTTTCTGACTTAAGTTGAAATGCCCAACCAGTTGGTCCGTTGGTGCTGGGTTGTCCACCGGTTACCACCTGTGAAGACCTTGATAGAGCGTCCACGTTGGATTGTTCCTCCGGGTGAGGGATTAGATGTCTGAGGGCCTTACGTGGGACGGGAGGTGCGTCGCTAGGCTTGTTAGCCTTGGGTGCATGTTTAGGGATGAAAATGGGAAAGGGTGGTTTAAGCCTACTTTCAGTTTCGGTGGCGCCAGAGTTTATTATGGCTGGTGATATGATCCTCCTTTTAACTTTAGATTTCTTTAGTTGTTTCTTCAGTCTTTTTTTGGCTCTCCTTGACAGTGGAGCGTTTACACTAGCCAGTGCGCCTTTGGCCTTCTCCGAGAGCGGTATGCTGGCAGATGAGTCGTCACTTTCGGTGTCGGGGTCCAGGACCTCAGGGTCCCCGCTCCCTTGTTCTGCCAAGCTGAGATTACTGCATGGCCCTACCAGTGGAACTTTAGGAGGGCTGATAACCGCGGTGCAATGGTCGGTCATTTCGTCATGCACATTTGTCTGAGCTGGTAACTTTTGTGCCGCCTGTGCTTGAGGAGACCTCTCACCCAGGCCATTGGCTAGTGCAAGCATATCTTTTAGGACTTCGGGTAGACTTGCCCATTTTTCTATAATAGCGGCACAAGAGTTCATATTAGCCTCGTGGGCTTCGAACAGCGCCTCTAGCTTTGCTAATTTGTCATCCTGACGCACCAGGTGCTGGGCAATTGAATGTAGGAGATCGACTTGAACCTCCATCTTCGTGGACTGCCATAGTAAGGCCCTAGCCATGGTGTCTTGAACTTCTCTTATTACGGTCAGGTTTAAGTCTTTGACCGTGACTTCGTCGATAAGGTCTTTTTGTTGTGCCAGGCCCAAGGGGCTCCATTCCTCCGTCTGCGATGTGCTCCTGGCATTGATTCTACCTGAGTTTATAGGTGTATCTTCAAGTGTGCGTTCTATTGACTGTTCTAATTTTTGTAGAAACAATGCCGTTAGCGCGACCATACCCGGAGTGGCCGACTTCGTTATTGACCGGGGTGTCACCGTGCTCGGTCGCCTCTCAGTGCTCTTTGGGGGAGAGGGTGCAGTAGCTATGTTTTGCTTTGCAATGCCTGTCTCCACGTGTGCCCCCTCAGTGGGTCCCGTGTGAACATCAGCTACGATCCTTAACGGGCTCTTCACCCTGGCGACAGGTTGGGGTCCTGCTTCTGGGCTTCCGATTTTTTCGGTGTAGGCCGGCTCGCTGGAGTGACAGCCAATTTGATCATGGTTGGCCTTTGGCGGCCCCGATTTGGCACTGCCCTCGGGACCTGTTTGTCTCACGACCGGGGCTATCAGTCCACTGGGGGCCTGAAAGAATTGAGTAATGAGACCCTGTGGGAGAGAATTACCCGAGACTGAGTCCTGAGATTTTTGGGTGCTAATACTTCTAGTTACTCTTCTTTGTGCCGTGTTTTCAGGGTTCACCTCCGCCCCCTCCTCCTCCGAGCTGGACTTGATCTTTTTGAGCGTCATCCTTTAAGCGCCGTGAACTGGGGCTCTACGTGGTGAAGGTCGTTTACTTGTGTGCTTACTTGTTGGAGTATCTCTCCTGTGGGGCCTTATATCTCTTGTGTGAGTCTATTTAATATTTCTGGCTCTCCACGCGAACTGTACTGGTCAGCGTCTTTACAGGGGGAGAGCGAGGCGGCAAGCGGTACACACAGGGGGGCCGCAGGCTGGGAGACCTAGTCAAGCAACCCCTTGGTCCGCACCCTCGCCTCTTACTTTGCGACCACCTCTAATGGCGACCGCGCTTGCCACTGCCACTTACCTCCCGCACTGGCTGCACTGTCAGACTCCAGGCACTCCAAATACTCCAGGCTCCAGGTATTCAAAGGTGCCCCAGTACTCCAGGTACCTCCCAGTTGGCAAAACGGCTCGCAGTGCTCGAAGCTCAGTAAAATGTCTATGCTGCACAATACCGCACAGTTACTATTGCACAGTTACTACTGCACAGCCACCCCTCCACTCGGCTCTGTGATCGATTAGCAGCTCTGCCCAGGGATTTAACCAGGTATCCAAGTAATGTCTCCGGAAAATCTCCAGTGTCCTTGAAGTAGTAGTGAGGCTGCGGCAACGAGTGTGAGAGGAGGTGAGAGGAGTGAGAGGAGTGGGGAGCTATGATCGGCAGCAGTGGTGAATGATGGTGAATGATGGCTGAGTTGCACTGCTGCTGCTTGCTCACCACTCGCCTGCACCCTACTGGACGCTGGACACTGAGCACCGCTCCACCGCTCCACAACACTCTTTTGCGGCTCCAAGTAGGCGAGCAGGCAGGCAGGCAGGTCTGTACGTTGGAGGCTCACTGCCCAGGGGGGGAAGTTGCGTGTGCCACGTAGGGAGGCTACTCACGGCTCCTGCCGTGAATTAGGATAAAAAAAAGTACGAGGAAAATGTTCGAGGGCCACTGCCTGCTGGGGGAGCTTTGCCCGCTGGGGGGGCCGCACTACTCCTGCTCCCCACGCAACGCGAGGGTTTACTCGGCTGCTCCGATGTTTAATTAGTTAATTGTTTGGGGGCTGCATGCATGCAGCTCTCGACGCTCTATCGCGTCTCAAGCGAGTTTACCGCTTTAACGCTGTGCAGCGGGCTGTGCAGCTCCTTACTGACGCCCTGCAGTGATGGAACTGTGTTGTGGCTGCACCGGGCTCGCAGGGCTTACTGGGAAGGGGACCCGGTAAACTGCCCAGTCCTCTGGTGCACTGGACCCTGCCCGGTTCTCCGCCTGGATTGCTTCTGGCGTGCTGGCCCCCGCACCGCCCTGCTGCTCTGCAGCTCCGCTTCTGTGCTCCGTGCTCTGCTAGGCGCTCAGGTCAGTTCTCAGCTGCACGTGTGAAAGTAAGCGCTGCTTTATGGATGTGATCCACACTGGGCCACCTCCATGATAATTCATGCACCATGTCATGTATTTGTGGATGCTGCCATGCTCTCGGTCATGCAGTGTCACTTGCATAGTCAGTGTGGTTCACACAGCCGCTGCTTTTCTGGAGTCATCTCATGTGCATGGATAGGTTGTGTCGTTGGTGATTTGGAGGGGGCCCATTTGTGCACATGGTGGACAGGGGCCTACTTCATGTTTGTATGTGAGCTGCAGTGTGCCAAGGGTATCAGGGACATGTCCCACAGTCATTGTGCACATGATTGTGCATGTGTGCCATTGTGCCCATCTTTCCCCGTCCCCCAGTCCCTGGCCGTTACTCACCCTGTTGCTGTTGGATCAGGCCATATCAAGCTGTGTCCAGACCCCAACTTCTGCCACCGTCTCCACACTGGTGACTGTGGCCACCATTTCCTCAGCTCCTCCTGTGGTGCAGGACTCCCACCTCCAGTCGCCGTTGCTGCCTTCCTGTTGGAAGTGAGTTTCTGTTTTACCTGGCTTTGTACATCATGCCGGTGCCTCTTCACCTCCTCCATTGACCTCCTCGACACTCCGACTGCATTGACGTTGGTGACAATGGTCTGCCATATTTCTGTTTGGGTTACCAGTGCCCCAGTGGAGGTGACAAACAGTTGTCAACAGCGTTCTATCACCTCCGTGATGATGATCCGGTCTTCCAGCAGGCTGAACCCCGTCTTCCTCTTCCTCTTCTCCTTGCCCTTCCCCAAACACTGGGTTCCATGCTGGTCCTCCGTGGGGCTTGTGGGGTTCAGCTTGTCCTCTGCACTCGGTCCTATCGCATGGTACCACCGGGTTGGGAAATGGACTTTAAGACGGTGTTAGTTTCTTGTGATATACTGCAATCTGCAAAGTTGTGTTAAGCTAAATTTGCAATAGTCAACACACATTCTTGAGAACATGCCCTAGAATTTCTGTAGATTCAGTGTTATTTTTCCTTAACTGCAGACCTGTCAGGTGTAGTTTGGAGCCATTTTTCATCAAGAATAATCATGACAGAAGTAGTTACTGCACCCACAACTCTTTGATAATACAACTTGACTTCCACATGCTAAAATGCTTATAACCAATTCACAAAAATGAACTTTGATAAATATTAGGCAATGAGAGAGGTGATCATTTTGGGGTCACCCCTAACCTAGGGAGAGGACCAAGCAGATGCCTTGAACACAAAGAGCATTTCATGCTGAACGATTCGGTAGTGGTCCCATCCTCCTAGGACCACCCAAAACAAAGTTATGGGCAAAAATACAATGCCAAACAAAGGCCCTGCAAAGCATTATGGGGCAAATTTCTAGAGAATCTCTCTGTTTAACAGGAACATTATTTCCAAGAGTTATCTTGAACGTTTATTGCTGCCTGAAAGCTGGACACACAAGGAACTCTGCAGCAGGTGCTTTTAAATTAGTGCTAAACACAGCTCCCCCCCATGAGGTCAGCCCCCCCCTCAGGTCAGGGCCCAGTGTGGGTGAGTAGAAATGGGGTTCCGTGAGGGTAAGTACAGGACAAGTTTGATTTCAGGTTTCTGATTGGTCTGCAATCTCTTGGGAAGGTGGGCAGCAACGCTGAGTTGAGAGCCTTGCAGTAGTGCAGTTTTCTGATGGTGAGGGCTTGTGTCACAGTGCATCTATTGTTCGGGGGAGCCACTTAAAGATATTTCGTAGTATGCAAGAGGGAGGAAGCAGGCAGAGGAGACTGCGTTGATCTAGGACTTCATGGAAAGCTCGCTGTCATGAATGATGCAGAGTTTTCTGCCATTGTCCGATGGGGAGCGTGCTGTTCCTAGTTCAGCAGTCCAACAAGAGACATTCAAGAGAGTGTTGTTGTTGCTGAAGATCAGTACTTCCATTTCCATCCAGTGTTGAGCTTCAGGCAGCTGTTTCTGATCCAGTTGGCGACACTTGTCATGCACCTGTGTAGGCTGGTTCTGGCGGTGGTGAGATCCTTGGAGAGGGAGAGGATGAGTTGAGTTTTGTCTGTGTATGAAATGACATTGAGTCTGTGGGTTCTGATGATGTTGACCAGAAGGGTCATGTAGGTATTGACGAGGGTGGAGCTGGGGTACGAGTCCTGTGGGACACCGATGATGATTTCCTTGGGTTTTGAGATGAAAGGCTATAGGTGGACCTTTTGTGTTCATCTGGTGAGGAATGAGGCGATCCATCTGAGAGCGTACCCTGGGATGCTGTGTAGCCTCGCAATCAGCATGTGGCAATCAATATTGCTGAGAGGTTGAGAAGGATGAGTGCCACCGTCTTGCCTTGGTCAAGGAGGGCATGGATGTCATCGGTGGCAGCGATCAGTGTTTGCAAAAATATATTTTAAGAGTAGGCAGTACTCCCAGGGACCACTTCCTGCCCTTAAAAAAGAAAACTGAAACATTTCATTTTTCTTTTTTAAATGCATCCCATTTTCCTTTGAGGAAAACGGGCTGCATTTAAAAAGAAACTGCTTTATTTAAAAAGCAGTCACAGACATGGTGGTCTGCTGACCCCAGCAGCCACCATCCCTTGGAGTGCTAGTCATTCCCAATAGGGTCACAAATTGCGCTTGCCTCATGATTATTAATGAGGCATTCAATTTGCGACCCCATTGGGAATCACAAACAGTATCTGAGCCACTGTTGTACATTCACTTTTGCAAGTCGCAAATTTGACGCAATTTGCAACTCGCAAAAGTGAATGGTCGTAAATCTGTCAATATAACCAACAACGGTTCAAGAGAAAAAACCTTTAAAATTATTACAATCAGCACACATAAACTTGCTGGTAATACTCAGTAAGACAATGAAGAGAAAAGAAAGGAAAGAAAAACCGCACAAGAAGCCCTAAAAAAAATAACAATTTTGCAAAAATACATCTATATTTATTATTTAAGTTTTAAAAGAGAAAAAAGGACAGAAAATGCTCAAGACAGGGTGCTGGTATACAAAACAACAAATTACACAACCAGACAGGTGGCTACACACAATAATACATATTAACATACAAAGGAACAGCATAAGCAAAAAATTGGATGTGTCCTTATATATTTTCTTAAGCCACAAATGCGTCGACGGCGTTTTGACCGCTAATTATTACACGGTCATCCTCAGGACTGGGAAGTTTCTTGAGCAGTAATCATCTGAATAAAAACAGGTAGACCAATCTTTAATTGATGATCATTCGCAAAAATTCATTAGGAAAAATTCAATAATTCTCAATAGCCTCCTTATTGCTGAAATGTATAAAGGTAGTCCTTGAAGACTTCTCAAAATACGAAATCTTCTCTCACAATGGCCCCATTAATCGGCGAGAAGTGAGACAATCGTTTGCTGCTACTTAGGAGGCATGTTCAAAATCCGTGTAGAATTCCCAAACTTGGTCGTAAATCTGGCCCTTAATGTTTGGTAAGTTGTTTGTTGATGGCTTTCTCCAGAACCTTGGCCAGAAAAGAGAGTAAGTAGATGGGCTGGTAGTTCTTGAGTTCACTGGGGTCGGCTGATGGCTTCTTGAGTAGGGCTTTTCCCTTGGCGTGTTTCTAATGTTCTGTAAATGTGGTCATGGTCATCGAGGTGCTCAGCAGCAAGGTGAATTTGTGACTGATTCTGTCACTTCTGAGGTTGATAATGTGGTGTGGGCAGGGGTCCTTGGAAACCCCTGAGTGGATGATGATGATGATGATGCAGTTTCCTGGAAGGGGAGCAGGTTCTTTTTGCTCAGTCGTTGGTCTGTGGTGGTTACAGAGTGGGTCTGTAGGCTTGGGCTGTGGTTTGAAGTTTTTGTAGATGATGGAGAGCTTGTCGTGGAAGAAATTGGCGAGGTTGTCACAGAGCTCCTGCGAATGGGTGATGCTGTTATCTGTGGCTGCTGATTTGGAGAACTCCCTGATGACGTTGAAGAGTAACTTGCTGTCGTTGGAGCTAGAGTCAATACTAGCAGCTAGGGTTTAACTTTTCTTCACCCTCAGTGGAAGATGGTAGAAGTTTAGGAAGTCCTGTTGGTCGTGTCTTTGCTAGTGTGGGATCGTCTTTCCTGTTGTTTTCAGATGTGTTTTGCTGCTCTAAGTTCTTTGGTGTACCACCTGGCCTGTTTTGTGGCTCTCCTGTGGTTGGCTGCTGTCTTTGATGGGGGCAATGTTGTCCACAGAGTTTCTGATCCAGTAGTTGAAGTTCGTGACACTCCGGTCAAAGGATGCAGCTGTTTTGGGATTGGAGCCATTGAGTGCATTGGTCCATTGGGTCTTGCTTGAAATGAAGAGAGCAGATATGCCCCATACCTACTGAGATATAGCACACTGCTGTTCCTTGTTTGCGCTTGCGCACTTTGTGTTGCCTAGTGCTAACACAGGCAGTGTCGCGCCCCCCTGCAAGTGTGCCTGTTTTACAAGAAGGATTGTTTTTTGTGCAGGAAAGGGGACCTTCCTGCACAAAAGAAAACCAATCCTTAAAGGCCTTTTTTCTTTTCTGTGTGCGATGCAAAATGCATCACACCTAGAAAAAGGAAGTAACAAGTAGTAATTCAGTTATTTCTCTTGTTTACTTCTGGGAGACTTACTATTATGGTGCAATCACAGGTTTACCAACCGTAGTAAATCTGTAATTGCATCAAAATATGTGAGTGGATGCATGGCAAAGCCTATGCTTTACAGAAGTAATGCTCACCCGATGCAAGGAAACGCAACACAGTGCTATTTGTTTTGTTGCATTACTTTGTACTTACTCAACAATGCAAAGTGGCTTTGATTCACTTAGAAAATCCCAAATTCGGACTTACATTGCCTTGCGATGACTTGCGTCATGCAGGGACAACGCAGTTTCTTTGTAAGTTTGGGCCTATATGTTCGGGAAGAGCTTTATTGCTACAAAATGCAGTATGACAAAGAAGTCTTTGTAATGTTAATGCCCCGATGGACAAAAAGGGGAGAGAGAGAGGTTGTTGAGTTGTTGAACTTGATGAACCCCCAAGTAGCATCCCCAGGTTCCTCCTAGGAAGTTTAAATTGTGTGCTAAATGACCACTCTGGCACACAGTACACACATGTAGGAATTACAACGTCACATCCAAACTCTTGTCCGATGTAATTAGGGAGGCCAGGTCTTCTGATCTCTGGAAGAGCTGTGGCGCAGCGGCCAGAGCGGCTGACCATGGAACACTGGGGCTCACAGTATGATCGCCGGTGGCATGTGACTCTGGGCAATAGCTCGCTTAATCTTCCCAACGGTCCCCAGCGTCTTGACACCCTTGGGTAATTGTTGGCGCTTGGCTACTGGTATTTATTATTATTATTTATGTCTAGGGTAGGAGCCATGATAGTGGGGCTGGTTTCACATGGTATTTATATACAGGGGGCCCTATTCACAGAACTAACTTAAGACAAAATCCTAAACTTACTACTTTTGGTATTCACAGAAGTTAGGATTTTGTTTTAAGACAGACTTAAGACAGACTTAAGACAGAATCCTAACTTAAGTCTGTCTTAAGTCTGTCTTAAGACAAAATCCTAACTTCAGTGAATACCAAAAGTAGTAAGTTTAGGATTTGTCTTAAGTTAGTTCTGTGAATCGGGCCCAGGGAGTACTACATCCAGGTTACATTGTTGTTCCTGTGGTCGTAGCGGTGGAAACATGATTTATTTTTGGTTTCCCTTTATCCAAATACAGGATGTTGTCAGCAAGTGTTTCCTTCAAGGGGTTGAACTGAGAGGGTTGGGTTCTTGGTAAGTGAATCAATGGCTTAATACTGGAAGCTGAAACAATATCTGAGGAACATGTACATGCATTTAAGGTCTGGAACAAGTCCAACAAGTCAATGATGTTTACCCAAATATTGTGGGGTTTTGTAAAACATAAACATAAACTCGTTTTCATATAGATGGGTAGAGAAAAAGGGAAACCAAACCAAAAAGGAGTTTGATGTATTGCTAACTAGAATGGCAATGCTGACCTTCTTCTTTTGATCGCGAGACTACGCAACGATCGAGACAAACTTTGGCTTCGAGAAAATTTAATTTCTAACAAATACGGTGTGGAGACGCTGATTCAGCACGTTGGTCCCATCATCTTTTGCGTATATATTCATCAAAAGAAGGTAATTTTTGAAACTTCAATTCAACAAATCCTCCAGCACTGTGTGGATCTATATAATATGCAGGAGGTCTCTACTCTCTAAAGATTGAATTGTCCTGAGGATGGCCTTAAGGATGTAACGACTACAAGGCCGAAACGTCGACTTTTTTGTCCATATCTTTCCAGTTTAAATAATTTAGACAATTGAATCATTGTCTTAGATTGTTCAAGATTCATTGTTAACCATTGATTTAAGAGTGGACTATAACACAAGTGGAAGTGAAGAACAATTCATTTATTTCTTGTCCATTTGTTCCTAATGAAATTTTTATTTATTATAACAGTACCCTTTTAGAACAGGTTTATATAAAGAGATTTTGTCAAACTCAAATTCTGTGTAGCTTTTCTTTTTTAATATTTTGATTACTCTATCCCAATTTATGGGACAAATCACAACATAAGCAGGAATTGTTTTAATTCAGTTGATCAAAAGTACAAAAATTTGAGCGATCAATCACCTGCAATTCAATTGTTGAAAAAATTCCCTTGTTAGCATCTTTACAGGACATAACACTAGCCCAAGCTCGCAAGGGTATATTGGGTCACCTACCTTTTATAACTGTTTTGGAAGTGTAGCAGCTAATGGGACATGTGAAGACACAGGACAGAACAGCAGAGAATGTGGATGGATGCTCCCAGCGTAACAAAGTGAGGGGGCTGGCACTGCCTGAGGGAGCACATGGTGCTGATGTAGTGGCATATACTGAGACAAGCTTGCGTGACCTACTGCCAGCAGGTGCACTCTCCCAATTCCTTGTTGCGGAGCAGGCCCATCAAGTGCCAACGATCTTCACACTTCTAGACCCATTCTCTTCCGCCTCCTACAGTGATCATGATGCTGGCCTGAGGGAGGTACGCAAGCTGGGGGAGGCGAAAGAGGACAACCCAATCAATCAATCCATAAATCAATAAATCAATCAATCATGACATTTATAAAGTGCACTACATACCTGTGAGGGTCTCATGGTGCTGGGGGCAGGGGAGGGAGTCAGTGCTGCTAGTGATCGAAGAGCCAGGTCTTGAGGAGTCTTCTGAAGGCCAGTAGGTCTTGGGTCTGCCGTAGGTTGGTGGGGAGGGTGTTCCAGGTCTTGGCGGCGAGGTGGGAGAAGGATCTGCCACCGGCGGTCATTCTTCAGATGCAGGGGACTGTGGCGAGGGCGAGGCTGGCGGAGCGGAGCTGGCGGGTGGAGGTTTAGAAGTTGAGTCGTCTGTTTGGTATGCTGGGCCAGTCTTGTGCAGCGCTGTGTGTATGTGGATGAGGAGTTTGAAGGTTATCCTCTTGTTGATGGGGAGCCAGTGCAGGTCTCTCAGGTGGGGTGTGACATAGCTGCGGCGGGGATGTCGAGGATCAGACGTCCCGAGGTGTTCTGGATGCGTTGCAATCGTCTCAGGGGCTTGGCCGACATTCCTGCGTAGAGGGCGTTTCCATAGTCCAGCCTGTTGGTGACGAGGACCAGGGTGAATGTTCTTCTCATCTCAGTGGGGATCCACTTGAAGATCCTGCGGAACATTCGGAGGGTGTTGAAGCAGGAAGAGGAGACGGTGTTGACCTGCTTAGTCATGGAGAGGGCAGAGTCGAGGATGACCCCTAGGTTGCGTGCGTGGTCGGTGGATGTCGGGGCTGTTCCTAGTGTTGTCGGCCACCAGGAGTCGTCCCAGGCTGAAGGGGTGGAGAGAATTCAGCTTCAGTCGGCTGTTTCTCATCCATTTAGCGACGGCCTTCCTTCCTTCGTGGAGGTTGGTTTTGGTGGTGTGGGGGTAAATGTAAATGTAAATGTGTTTGTATTTATATAGCGCACTTCTACCCAGAGGTCTCGTAGCGCTGTATTCATACCGCTGTGGAACCCTTCCTGGCTTTCCTGTGAAATGTCCACTCCTGGGCAACCCCAAGGTGTTGAACAGCGTCGGGCATAGGGAAGAGCCCTGAAGTACGCTGCAGATGATTTTGGTGGCAAAGGAGCGAAAGGGGGGGAGGCGGACGCTCTGAGTCCTGCCAGAGAGGATGGATGTGGTACAGCCCAGGGTCTTCTCTTGGATCCCGGCGGCATGTTCGTAGTGTGCAGTGGCAGACCGTGTCTAAGGCGGCTGACAAGTCCAGGAGGATGAAGGCTGCTGTCAAGCAGGGTCCTGATATCATCGGTGGCGGCGAATAGGGCGGATTCAGTGCTGTGGTTGCTGCGGAACCCGGACTGGGACGGGTCCAGTTGTTTGTTGACTATTTTCTCGGTGACCTTCGCCGGGAACGGGAGCAGGGAGATGGGTCGGAAGTTCTTGAGGTCCTTGGGGACTGCCTTGGGTTTCTTGAGTAAGGCGCTGATCTCGGTGTGCTTCCAGCTTTCGGGGAAGGTTGCTGTCTCGGAGGAGATGTTGATTACTTTCCGTAGATGGGGTGCGATGCTGTGCTGGCTTTGCTGAAGATGTGGTGAGGGCATGGGTCTAACGGTGATCCGGAGTGGATGGTGTTCATGATCTCGTCGTTGATGCTCGTCCAGGAGAGCAGGCGGTTGGTGCAGGTGGTGGTCGTGGAGGCGGTGGTTGTCGGGGCAATTGTGGCGTTGAAGCTGTTGTGGATGTCAACGATCTTGTGGTGGAAGAAGGTGGCCAGTGAGTCGCACAGGTCTTGCGAAGGCGGGATGTCGTTGGTCTTGGAGAGTTCCTTCACGATGTTGAACAGCTCTTTGCTGTTGTGTGCGTTGTTATCCAGGCAGTCTTTGAATGAGGCCCTCTTGACGGCTCTGATGAGTTGATGCTGACCCACAGTTATTTTCTTCTCTGACTATGCCACCAGGTGCAGAGGGGCTTGTCTCTAGTGGTCAAGCGATGCCTCCGAGAGTTTGGAATCAAACACTACCTCCTATACCCATAAAGGCTTCAAGTGATCTCAGTTGTTGACACGCAAATCATTGATACAGCTGAACAGTGCTGGACCTGGCTGCAATCAACTGGTCGTCAGGTGCTGTGGACTGGGAGTGAATGGTCTACGCAACAGCTGTCATTCATGGAACCAGTTGTACTGGGAGGTGTAGGAGAAGCAGGCATCCCCGCCACAACTACAAGTTACCCCCAATCTGCAGCAGGTTGTACAAGAGAGAGAGGCAGAAGGAGCTGCATGCACCGCCAACGATGTGCAATTACACTCAGTGACAGGATCCCAACACTTCCCCTGAACGCTCCCCCAGTGACGTAGGCTCCACTGCGACGTGGCCATCCGGTGCAGAGTCCGTGCAGCCCCTGGATGTAACTCCTTAGATGGCAGATATCCTAATTAAATGTTGACTGGTTGTGCGTCTCCCCTTCTTCCACAGTTACAGACAGCTCTGGAGAGTCTCTGGCTTTGGCGGTTCCTGGTCTCCAGCTTCCTGTTGCTGAAGTTCCAGTCTACCGAGGTCAGAGGGGATCGGGTTCACGCGTCACCCAAAGGAAACAGAGCAGTTGTCCAGGTGAGCGATGCATGTCAGGGGTGACGGTGGTGGTCTCCTTAGTGCTCCGAGCTGCAAAGGCATGAAGTCCATGGCGTCGTTGACCTTGCCAAGGATAAAGTGTGGGAGTTCCTCAATTATCCTAGTGACACTCTTGCAACGCTGTGACGTCATGTCTTTAATGTTCTGATTGCGCAATGTGCCAGAGCATGTTTTCAAGGCCATGCATAGCCACGTTACATGGCTTTTCATGGACTTAGAAATATGTGACCCAATCATGCATTAAACAGTGTGAAAGGGGCGTTCCATGCAGTGACGGCCAGCATGGCTTGCAGGTGACGAGGCGAGGGCGGGTGCATGGGTTTGCAGGGGGGCGCGATTGCGGGAGGTTGTCCATTATAAATTACACATTAAAAAAAATATATAAGTTAGCTTGCAGTTAGGTCCTGCAATGCAGCCTGATTGTATTTTTCGTCCTGGTTCGACGCTCAACCAGGGAAAGGGTGCCAGAGCATGTTCTTCATGCAGACTGTAATGTAGCCTGCATGGAGAACGGGTAAAGTGCACATGAATAGTTTTTGCAGCCCAAGAGGATAAAACAGTCATTGCGCACTTAGGACAGGGGCAAACTACTCCTCCGCTGCTCTGCTCTGAGAGCAGAGCAGCACCACCCGCAAAGCAGCCACTGTGCGTCAACATAGGGGAAAAATACAGGAGGCTTATTCATGAGCCCCTTTCGACAGTTTAACACCGCTGGTACGTCATTTTCTTGACATACTTGCGGGATGAATTTTGCTCCATGTTGCGCCGTTTTATGAAGTGGCATATCTAGGGCTATGCGTGACCTTGTAAAGCCCTGTGCCACATTATACCTGCGTCAGGTATGATGTATGCAGGGTGTTTATTCCCACGCAACAAAGCCGTAGGAGTTGCGTTACGAGCCGCCACTCATAGCATGGCGCAGTGAAATCTATCAGATTTCACTATGACAATTCTAGGATGCCACTGTGTCAAAAACGTACTCCTGCCTCGTGGCAGACGTAGAAGCCATAGGGATAGGCAGGCCCCATTCATTGCTGGTGTTGTGTCATGCTTGCGACACAACTGCAGCAATGCGTGACTTTAGCGCTGACAGGTACGTCAGGATTCCAGACTTATGTCATTGATTGTGGCATGGAGTGCCGTACTGCAAATATGGCGCAGCCATGTTGTCGTAAGCAGGGCGCGGTGAAAAGTGTCCAATAGCTGTTTTATCGTGGTGATGCAACACTTTTCATGAATGGGGCACAGAAAGGCACCCTATCTTATTGTTAGGGCGCAACCCTGAACTTTTGTTTTGGCGTAGGGCAGCATAGCATTATTCCTTGCAGCGCTGTCCAGCATCAAGACATCTTATATGGAGGCCCAAGTGTTTGCACCAATTTTAAGACCAGCTATTTCTGATCTTAAAAAACTGCCTCTAATTTGAGTTACCAGCAGTTTTGGTGGTTATCGAGGTACTGGAATTTCCGTGTAAATGTCGCAAAGTGTGTTTAGCAGAGGTTTTTTCACAGGAACGCTTACCTTCATTCACATTTTCATTATGTCCCGCTAACAGAAGTTGCGATCTTGAAAATTCACGTTTACCCTGGAAAAGTGCCCCTAACCAGTGCCCCTCAGAGTGAACATTTCATTTAGGGTCAGGCAGGAATAAACACTCCGCCAGGCCTAAACATTTCATTGGATAACTTCATGCAATCTTACTCTTCGGGGACTTGTCCAACATTTCATTAGGCGGAAGGACAACCATTCCTTTGAATAACCGTCTGCAATCTTCACTTTAGGCAGAAATGAACCTTCCTTTAAACATACATTACAAATGCCCAAGGACCAGTGAAACAGCACAATAACAGTTCCCCTTGAGGTCCTGCCCAAAGGGATCTTTCAGGGCTCTGGCCCCGTTCAGGTACTCTCAAGGGCCCAGTCAGGCAAACGGGGCCCAGTCTCAAGTCCTCCCTAGGGGACGGGCAGTTCCGGGGCCTCCTACTCGCTCCTGGGAGGCCCCGCTTCGGTGCAGGTTCTCGGCCCTCCCCCCGGGGCTTTACTTGCTGTCTTCGGGCACACCCGGCCCCTTGCGGTGTTCCTCTTGGGCTGGTGCGCGCTGAGGGGGGCTCTCGCACCCTGGGGAGCCCCGCGCTTAGGATCCGCCGGTCCAAGGCCTCCTGAGTGCTCCGTGGGCCCGGGGACCAGCGAGGTTGCGGTGCAGAAGAGGCGCGGCAGCCTCGACCAATGACGGGGCAGCTGACGCGAATGCCGTGCAAAGGAGCCGCTTGGAGGCGAACTAGCCAGGAGGCTGGGCCACAGCCCAATCAGTGTGCGGTGATGGTGGGGGCGGAGTCCATGGCGCGCCCCCGTCACGTGATGGGGTGAAAGGCCTCAGGGCCTAGCGCAGCCTAGCTGAAGTGTGCGGCGGCCTACCTCAGGCCTGGGGTCCGCCGCGGGGATCCTTCACTCTGGGGCCGGGCACGGCCCCCAGCAACACGGCGGTGGCCCTCGCCTGGTATCGGGGGCCGCCGAGGGGCAGATGTCCGCAGCAGGCAGTCTACAGCGCAGCGGTGCTGAGTTGAGGGGCCGCGCTCCCGGGGCGATGTAGGGCTTCACAGGGGCAATCCCAGCACTTCACAAGGCACCAATGGGCTTGGGCGCCACAGCGTTTCAGGCGCGGGGGGGGGACAGTACAGTGGCACAGTAGCCTGTGGCAGTCCAGCGCCGGGGGCGAGATATAGCGCTTGTGAGGGAGCAGCAGCTCGGGGAGCTAGCGCTTCTCTAGGGGCCCACAGGAGAGCTCTTGAGGAGCAATTGGACAGGTCTGTGCCACAGCGCTAAGGAAGAGCGCTTCTCCAGCAGTTGCACAAGGCAGGACAGAGATTCAGGCAGTTCAGTCAGGGCGAGTTAGGCAGGAGAGCGCAGGGGCCCAGGTTGAGGAAAAGGGCGCAGAGTGGACACTGCCCTGTACCTGGTTGATCCCCAGTAGTCCTGGTTGCATACAAAAGGGGTCTTCTTCTTGGCGCTTGATGGATCCTGCGCCCTTTGTAGATAGCAGTTCCTTAAGGAGGGGGGGGGGGTTTGACTTGAAGGTTTGCCAGCAGGTCACTTCAGGTGGTCCCTGGGTTCCCCTCCCGCCGGGCCAGATCAGTGGGCTAGTTCAGGGTTCCTCACTCTACTTGGAAGGCAGCACCTAAGCCCTGTCACTCCCAGTGGCATAGGCCCCTGACTAGGCCCTACCGCCTAAGTCTCCTGCGTGGGTCCCCCAGGTCAGTGATGCCCCAACTGACTAAAAACGTTCCCTCCCTTCTTTATATATGCCCAGGTCAGGTGACCACCCTCTAAGGCGGCAAAACCATGCTCCGCCCCTATTCTAGAACGTTCCAGGAGCTTCCCTAGTCTAGCTATGGGCAGGCAAGGCAGGCTGGTATTGCTCCAATGTTTAGGGGTTCCAGCCAGCTCCTGGTAACTAGAGTGCACCTAAAAAGACCACGCTGCAGTAGCAGGGGTCAGTGACAGCCATGTTGGGGGAAGAGAGCACCTGCACCTTAGCATTGATTAGCAATGGGAAGGTGCCCGGAGACCTAAGGCCAATAAAAAGAAGGTGGGAAAAAATGAGGCAAGGGCGAAAAAAATAGGGAAAGACCACCCTAGGGCTGACAGGTGTAACATGCGTCCCCCCAGCTGAAAGTGGGAAGAGCTACCCAACCTCTAGGGAGCTCTCGTCACTAAGGCGCAAAAACCGGGAGAGACCGTCAGCATTGGCGTGGTCAACTCCGGGTCGATGTTCCACCCGAAAGTCCATCCCCTGTAGGGAAATGGACCACCTTAGCAACTTGGGATTTTCGCCTCTCATCTGCATGAGCCAGCGAAGGGGTAGGTGGTCGGTTTGAATCAGGAAGTGAGAGCCAAAAAGGTATGGCCTCAACTTCTTCAAGGCCCAGACCACAGCGAAGGCTTCTCGCTCGATGGTACTCCATCGCCATTCCCGAGGGAGGAGTGTTCGAGAGATATAGGCCACAGGTTGGTCTTGGCCATCGTTGTTGAGTTGCGAAAGCACAGCGCCTATGCCATGCTCAGAGGCGTCCGTCTGCACGATGAATTCCTTTGTGAAATCAGGTGTTGCAAGCACCGGAGCGGTGCATTTCGCGTGCTTCAGTGTTTCGAATGCCTCTTGGAAAGCAGCCGTCCAGATTTTTTTCGTGGCTGCTTCTTGGACGTCAACTCAGTCAAGGGGGCTACGATGGTACCATATCCCTTAACGAACCGGCGGTAATAGCCAGTGAGGCAGAGGAATGCTCGGACCTCAGTCTGGGTTTTGGGGGGCTCCCAGGCCAGGATGGTCTCAATTTTGGCCTGGAGGGGTTGCACCTTACCCCGGCCCACAAGGTGTCCCAGGTAGGCAACATATCCCTTTCCAATCTGGCACTTGCTAGCCTTGATGGTCAGGCCAGCACGTTGCAAAGCCTGCTGCACCTCCTGGAGACACTGCAGATGGTCCTCCCAGTTGCTACTGAAGACAGCAATGTCATCCAGGTACGCCGCTGAGAAGGACTCACCTGGTTCACCAACCGCTGGAAGGTGGCCAGAGTATTCTTGAGCCCGAAGGGCATCACTCTAAATTGAAAGTGTCCCTCGGGGGTGGAGAACGCTGTTTTCTCCTTTGCTCCATCGGCCATGGCAATCTGCCTGAGGGAGAACAACGAGTGGTACTGCTCCAACACCTGGCGGCAGTCCCTCTGTTGTTCTGGGGTCAAGGATGGGGAGAGGACAACTCCCTCCACCGATCCATCCTTCTCCTGGGCAGCCAGAAGGTCAGGAAGAGGCTCACTCTCTTCCTCCTCGCTCCCATCCGTTACCATGAGGAGACCAAGCTCAGATCGCTCATGGTGAGGCTTCAGGCGGTTGAAGTGGAGCACCCGATGGGGCTGTCGAGGGGTCTTCAAGTCAACGACATAGGTGGTCTGGCCTCGACGCTCCACAATTTCGTACGGACCAGTCCACCGGTCCTGGAGGGCACTAAGCTCCCCAGGCTCCATGACCCACACCTTCTGTCCAGCGTCCAACTCCACCGTCCGAGCATTGCGGTCATACCACTCCTTCATGACGGCTTGGCTAGCCTCCAAGTTGTCTGAGGCTTCCTTATGGCTGCGGAAACCAGCATGTAGCTGTTGACATCACGGGGAAGCTTCTTCGAAGTCTTCTCCCACCCGTCGTTGACAAGGCTGAGGGGCCCCCTAACGGGATGGCCATAGAGCAGTTCAAAGGGGCTGAACCCGACTCCCTTCTGTGGCACCTCGCGGTATGAAAACAGCAGGCAAGGGAGGAGGATGTCCCACTTCCGCCTCAAGTCCTCTGGCAGGCTCCAGATCATCCCCTTCAAGGTCTTGTTGAAGCGCTCTATGAGCCTGTCAGTCTGGGGGTGGTAAGGAGTGGAGAACCGGTAGGTAACTCCACACTCCTCTCACATGGTCTGCATGTAGGCCGACATGAAGTTCGTGCCCCTGTCTGACACCACGACCTTGGGGAATCCCACTCGGGTAAATATCCCCATCAGGCCCTGCGCCACCACCGGTGCAGTGACGGTCCTCAGAGGAATAGCCTCCGGGTACCGAGTGGCGTGGTCCACTAACACCAAGATGAACCGGTGTCCCGCAGAGGTCGGAGGGTCCAAAGGCCCAACGATGTCGATTCCGACCCGCTCAAAAGGGGTCCCGAGCACAGGGAGCCGTTCCAAAGGGACCTTCACTTTAGTCCGAGTCTTGCCACTTGCCTGGCAAGTCTTGCAAGTCTTACAGTAGGTGTCAGAGGTAACTCTCATCCTGGGCCAATAAAAATGGGGGACCAACCGTGCAAATGTTTTATCCTGGCCCAGGTGTCCAGCCAAAGGAATCTCATGCGCCAGTTCCAATAGGAAGGCCCGGTAGCATTGGGGGACCACTAAGGCCCTCGAGGATCCATGCACCGGAACCTTAGGCTCACTGTAAAGGAGGCCATCCTCCCAGTATACGTGAAAGCTGCCGGTCTCCTGATCGGTCGCTTGGGCTTCGGCCTGTCGCCTCATGCCTTCAAGCGTGGGGCACTCCTTCTGCGCCCGACAGAATTCCTCCCGGGTAGGCCCTCCTTCCACATGCCACTCGGAAAGGGTTGGCAAGTCCCCCACGGGAACAACATCCACCTCCACGGACTCTGGGGGTACCTCCACAGGCTCCCCATCCATCACACGGGGTGTGTCCTCCACAACATTCTCCACTTCAGGACCAGCATTGGGTTGGGCCGTTGTCTCAGGCTCCAACCCGGGTTGAGTTCCTTGCCGGGCAGCCATGGACCGCGTGACCATGCAAGTCCATCCTGGTAACCTCCAGGCGGTATGTTCCATGTCGTTTCCTAGCAGACATTCCACAGGCAATATTTACAACAAGGGGTGGTGAGGGACAGAGTCTCTGAATTAAGCAGAATACTCTCACCCAGTCAAGAGATCTGGGCTAGATCCAACACCGTTTTTTAGCTCATTGCACCATCCCAGTTTCAGAACCTGGCTGTATGCAAATTAGTCTGTCCCTGGCCCAGTGCATCATGGGAACAGGGCAGACCAGACTACAAAAGCCAATTCTTACACTGGGAAGGAAACAAGCTTCCGGGGACCGGTTTCTGGCATTACATCCGTCTTCGGCCCGGCTTGCTTGAATCCTGATGGTGCAATGAGCAAGGGACTCATGTCTGAGTATACCCTTCCACGCTTAGGGTGGAAAAAAATATTTACAACAAGGGGTGGTGAGGGACAGAGTCTCTGAATTAAGCAGAATACTCTCACCCAGTCAAGAGATCTGGGCTAGATCCAACACCGTTTTTGAGCTCATTGCACCATCCCAGTTTCAGAACCTGGCTGTATGCAAATTAGTCTGTCCCTGGCCCAGTGCATCATGGGAACAGGGCAGACCAGACTACAAAAGCCAATTCTTACACTGGGAAGGAAACAAGCTTCCGGGGACCGGTTTCTGGCATTACAGCCGTCTTCGGCCCGGCTTGCTTGAATCCTGATGGTGCAATGAGCAAGGGACTCATGTCTAAGTATACCCTTCCACGCTTAGGGTGGACAAAAATATTTACAACAAGGGGTGGTGAGGGACAGAGTCTCTGAATTAAGCAGAATACTCTCACCCAGTCAAGAGATCTGGGCTAGATCCAACACCGTTTTTTAGCTCATTGCACCATCCCAGTTTCAGAACCTGGCTGTATACAAATTAGTCTGTCCCTGGCCCAGTGCATCATGGGAACAGGGCAGACCAGACTACAAAAGCCAATTCTTACACTGGGAAGGAAACAAGCTTCCGAGGACCGGTTTCTGGCATTACAGCCGTCTTCGGCCCGGCTTGCTTGAATCCTGATGGTGCAATGAGCAAGGGACTCATGTCTGAGTATAACCTTCCACGCTTAGGGTGGACAAAAATATTTACAACAAGGGGTGGTGAGGGACAGAGTCTCTGAATTAAGCAGAATACTCTCACCCAGTCAAGAGATCTGGGCTAGATCCAACACCGTTTTTTAGCTCATTGCACCATCCCAGTTTCAGAACCCGGAAGCTTGTTTCCTTTCCAGTAAAGAATTGGCTTGGTAGTTTGGTCTGCCCTGGTCCCATGATGCACTGGGCCAGGGTCAGACTAATTTGCATGTAGCCAGGTTCTGAACTGGGATGGTGCAGTGAGCTAAAAAACGGTGATGGATCAAGCCCTGATCTTTTGACTGGGTAGGAGTGTTCTGCTTAATTCAGATACTCTGTCCATCACCACCCCCCCCTTTTTGAATCGTTTTAGCCACCACAAGTGTGGAAGGGTATGCTCAGATGTGAGTCCCTTGCTCACTGCACCATCAGGATTCAAGCAAGCCGGGCCGAAGACGGCTGTAATGCCAGAAACTGGTCCCCGGAAGCTTGTTTCCTTTCCAGTAAAGAATTGGCTTGGTAGTTTGGTCTGCCCTAGTCCCATGATGCACTGGGCCAGGGTCAGACTAATTTGCATGTAGCCAGGTTCTGAATTGGGATGGTGCAGTGAGCTAAAAAACGGTGATGGATCAAGCCCTGATCTTTTGACTGGGTAGGAGTGTTCTGCTTAATTCAGATACTCTGTCCATCACCACCCCCCTTTTTGAATCGTTTTAGCCACCACAAGTGTGGAAGGGTATGCTCAGATGTGAGTCCCTTGCTCACTGCACCATCAGGATTCAAGCAAGCCGGGCCGAAGACGGCTGTAATGCCAGAAACCGGTCCCCGGAAGCTTGTTTCCTTTCCAGTAAAGAATTGGCTTGGTAGTTTGGTCTGCCCTGGTCCCATGATGCACTGGGCCAGGGTCAGACTAATTTGCATGTAGCCAGGTTCTGAACTGGGATGGTGCAGTGAGCTAAAAAACGGTGATGGATCAAGCCCTGATCTTTTGACTGGGTAGGAGTGTTCTGCTTAATTCAGATACTCTGTCCATCACCACCCCCCTTTTTGAATCGTTTTATTCCACAGGCAAGGCAGGGCTTATCGCAACTCTCAACGGGCCTTTCACTCCTCCCCACTCAAAGGGAACCTGAGCCATGGGATAGTAGATCAGAGTGCCATCAGCCAACACGGCCAGATGGAACACATCAGGTACTACTTGCTCAGGGGACACCAGCCGCCTCACTACGGTGGTCATGCTGGCACCTGAGTCCCTCAGAGCCTCCGCCTCCTCCCCGTTAACCTTCACCCTCTGCTGGTACTTAGCAGTGTTCGATGGTAAGGATGTCACTAGGACCAACTCTCTGTCCCCAAGTGAAACCAGGGTTAGGCCTGTCCACTCCCTTTCCCTATCTAGGGGCAGCTCCACCCAAAGCGCTACACTTGCCACCCCGGGACTCTTGCCACCTGTGGGGGCTGGGGGTCTCTTGCGACACTGGCAATACCCCTTGTAGTGTCCAACCTACCCGCATTCGTAGCACCGGACAATTCTTGGCTGCTGACTCTTGTCAGAGTAAGTGGGCTTTGGGGAACTGGAATGAGGTGGGGTACCGCTGTGAAGCTAAGGCACCCCCTAGTTACTTTAGGGTTCAAGAGGAGGGGGAAAGAACATGGACAACTATAAGAAAAACCTCTTGTCAAACCCAATAAATTTACATCAGGCAATAGCTCTGTATTAGTCCATTATGTGTACAGCACAAAGGCAAATGAGAACATAAGTAATATCTTTCAAATGATTTGAATTTATTTTATACAAAAGTATTTTTTCATCTTTTTAGTGTAAAAAGCTTTTTTTGACTTTCTTTTATACATAAAAAAGAAAGAACAGTTCTGAACTGAATAGCAATTTTCATATAAGGGACATTATTTCATCCTTTTGCTTGTCTGGGGCTTTCTTTTGGTTGTTTCTCTTGGAATGTGTCTCTCAGATGTGCAGAAGTGGCCTACATACGTTTCGGTGACTTGATACTTATATCACCTTCATCAGGGCCGAAGAACAAAAACAATATCCACAGAAAAAAGTCGGGAGTCTAAATATATTGTGGGTTCCTGGTGTAAGAATCAAGAGATAAATCTTAGTACGGGATCATGAGATGTCCTAGTTCAAACGATAGCAGGGGCGTTCTTCTAGATAAGTATAATAGAGGGCTGAAGGCTGTGTCTATAAAGTCTTGTATGGGACAATCAAGCGTCTAAGTTTCCCATAGCTTTTCAGTGAGGAGGAAGAATATGTTGTCATATGTCCATTTTTATATGTGTTAGGGACTCAAGTAGTGCAGTTATTCTGTTAGTTTTCTCCAAGTCTGTGTCAGCCCGTTTTTCTAGGTCGTAGTGTGCCAACTATTGGGTCTCAAAGTCAGGAAATGCAGAGATTTGCATCCGTCTGTATCCGAAGTATCGCGATAAAACAATGAGGTGGGGTATCTACTCCTCTCCCAAACTGTCTAGTTTGTGGGCCTCGTGAGAACTCCTTCTTTTTATCTCCCCCCTCTTTCTTCTGGGGGATGCCCTGTCCGCCTTTCGGGCCATCTCCCCCGGGGCCCTTGTGTGACACCCTTATCCGCCTCCTCCACAAGCTCACGAGGATCAGTTAGCTTGCGGTCCACCAGATGTTGGCGCAGCTCTGGAAAAAACTGATCCAAGAGGTGCTCTCTCAAAAAAAAGATTGTACAGGCCCTCATAATCTTGCACCTCGCTGCCACGCACCCAACCATCCAGAGCCTTACGGGCATAATCAAAGAAGTCCATCCAATTCTGCGTGGACAGCTTATGGCTGCCACGGAACTTTTGGCGATACCTTTCGGGGTTGAGACCAAACTTTTTAAGGAGCGCCTCCTTCATGGGGGAATACCTGAACTGGTCCGCCTTATCAAGGTACAGGAGGGTGTCCCTGACATTGGGAGGTATGTAATGATACAGTCCACCTCCCCAGTATTTCTCGGGCACCCCATGGTCTGTCAAGGCCACTTCATAAGCCTCCAACCACTTGGCGATGTCATCCCCCGGAGTGTAGCTCGCTATCACCTCCTTGGATAACCAAAATCTAGGCTCTTGTTGAGCCCCTGGTACGCTGCCACCATTGGGACTTGCTGGCGCACTCAATTGTAAGGCTCTCAGCTCCAACTCCTTTAGCTGAATCTCGTGCGTCAACTTCCTCTCCTTCATTGCTAATCTCTTTTCTTCCAATGCGAGCTTCTTATCTTCCCTCTCTCTCTCCCTCTCGTGCTCTAAGTTGGCAAGCTCCCACTTCAATTGCCTCTCCTCCCTCCTGTCCTCATACTCCTGCGACGACGTACTCCCTCTAGACCCACTACTAGTCAAGTCAAGTCAAAAGCCACTTTATTCGATTAATCCATCCATACTAATATAATAAAGAGAGAGCCCAAACCTTAGAGGCGGGTAATCTCAGGAATTACAGCACCAATCACAACACCCAGTACAGCTATGGAAAGGGCAGTTGCAGCAGAAGGACATAGGCTATGCAGACGCCCACCATATACATTTAAAAGGCAAAAGAACCGTGTCAGCAAAGCAGTCCCTTGTGGGCGTGTCTGCTTTGTGCTGTGGGCGTGTGCTGGGGGCGTGACAAACGCTGGGGGCGTTTGGTACGTTCCGCCCTTCATATCATGTCTCATATCGTGTGCTGAGGGCGTGTGCTGGGGCGTGGGCGTGTGCGAAGCGCGGGATTACGGAAAAAGAAAGCGAGCGTTGTGCCCAATATTTCATTGTACACGAACCTCCTGAGGCGGAAAGCCGGGAGTCACGCCCTTTAGAAACGGAAATATTGTTTTTAAAACCTGTATAAAACTGTTTTTATCTCACTTGGCACCAACTCCCCAGCACTTACTTGCTCTCTAAAAACAGCAGATCTTAACGCTGTTAGGGGCAGAAATCGCATGCAAGCCGCCATCACCGGCCTCGAGGAGACACGGGACACGCCCACCCCTGGTGGCCACGCCCCCCCCTCACTAAGTATAAATACGAGCACTGAGTACTAGCGCCGCATTATACACGAACCTCCTGAGGCGGAAAGCCGGGAGTCACGCCCTTTAGAAACGGAAATATTGTTTTTAAAACCTGTATAAAACTGTTTTTATCTCACTTGGCACCAACTCCCTAGCACTTACTTGCTCTCTAAAAACAGCAGATCTTAACGCTGTTAGGGGCAGAAATCGCCTGAAAGCCGCCATCACCGGCCTCGAGGAGACACGGGACACGCCCACCCCTGGTGGCCACGCCCCCCCTCACTAAGTATAAATACGAGCACTGAGTACTAGCGCCGCATTATACACGAACCTCCCGAGGCGGAAAGCCGGGAGTCACGCCCTTTAGAAACGGAAATATTGTTTTTAAAACCTGTATAAAACTGTTTTATCTCACTTGGCACCAACTCCCCAGCACTTACTTGCTCTCTAAAAACAGCAGATCTTAACGCTGTTAGGGGCAGAAATCGCATGCAAGCCGCCATCACCGGCCTCGAGGAGACACGGGACATGCCCACCCCTGGTGGCCACGCCCCCCTCACTAAGTATAAATACGAGCACTGAGTACTAGCGCCGCATTATACACGAACCTCCTGAGGCGGAAAGCCGGGAGTCACGCTCTTTAGTAACGGAAATATTGCTTTTAAAACCTGTATAAAACTCTTTGTTATCTCACTTGGCACCAACTCCCCAGCACTTACTTGCTCTCTAAAAACAGCAGATCTTAACGCTGTTAGGGGCAGAAATCGCCTGCAAGCCGCCATCACCGGCCTCGAGGAGACACGGGACACGCCCACCCCTGGTGGCCACGCCCCCCCCTCACTAAGTATAAATACGAGCACTGAGTACTAGCGCCGCATTATACACGAACCTCCTGAGGCGGAAAGCCGGGAGTCACGCCCTTTAGAAACGGAAATATTGTTTTTAAAACCTGTATAAAACTGTTTTTATCTCACTTGGCACCAACTCCCCAGCACTTACTTGCTCTCTAAAAACAGCAGATCTTAACGCTGTTAGGGGCAGAAATCGCATGCAAGCCGCCATCACCGGCCTCGAGGAGACACGGGACACGCCCACCCCTGGTGGCCACGCCCCCCTCACTAAGTATAAATACGAGCACTGAGTACTAGCGCCGCATTATACACGAACCTCCTGAGGCGGAAAGCCGGGAGTCACCCCTTTAGTAACGGAAATATTGCTTTTAAAACCTGTATAAAACTGTTTTTATCTCACTAGGCACCAACTCCCCAGCACTTACTTGCTCTCTAAAAACAGCAGATCTTAACGCTGTTAGGGGCAGAAATCGCCTGCAAGCCGCCATCACCGGCCTCGAGGAGACACGGGACACGCCCACCCCTGGTGGCCACGCCCCCCCCTCACTAAGTATAAATACGAGCACTGAGTACTAGCGCCGCATTATACACGAACCTCCTGAGGCGGAAAGCCGGGAGTCACGCCCTTTAGAAACGGAAATATTGTTTTTAAAACCTGTATAAAACTGTTTTTATCTCACTTGGCACCAACTCCCCAGCACTTACTTGCTCTCTAAAAACAGCAGATCTTAACGCTGTTAGGGGCAGAAATCGCATGCAAGCCGCCATCACCGGCCTCGAGGAGACACGGGACACGCCCACCCCTGGTGGCCACGCCCCCCTCACTAAGTATAAATACGAGCACTGAGTACTAGCGCCGCATTATACACGAACCTCCTGAAGCGGAAAGCCGGGAGTCACCCCTTTAGTAACGGAAATATTGTTTTTAAAACCTGTATAAAACTGTTTTTATCTCACTTGGCACCAACTCCCTAGCACTTACTTGCTCTCTAAAAACAGCAGATCTTAACGCTGTTAGGGGTAGAAATCGCCTGCAAGCCGCCATCACCGGCCTCGAGGAGACACGGGACACGCCCACCCCTGGTGGCCACGCCCCCCCCTCACTAAGTATAAATACGAGCACTGAGTACTAGCGCCGCATTATACACGAACCTCCTGAGGCGGAAAGCCGGGAGTCACGCCCTTTAGAAACGGAAATATTGTTTTTAAAACCTGTATAAAACTGTTTTTATCTCACTTGGCATCAACTCCCCAGCACTTACTTGCTCTCTAAAAACAGCAGATCTTAATGCTGTTAGGGGCAGAAATCGCATGCAAGCCGCCATCACCGGCCTCGAGGAGACACGGGACACGCCCACCCCTGGTGGCCACGCCCCCCCCTCACTAAGTATAAATACGAGCACTGAGTACTAGCGCCGCATTATACACGAACCTCCTGAGGCGGAAAGCCGGGAGTCACGCCCTTTAGAAACGGAAATATTGTTTTTAAAACCTGTATAAAACTGTTTTTATCTCACTTGGCACCAACTCCCCAGCTCTTACTTGCTCTCTAAAAACAGCAGATCTTAACGCTCTTAGGGGCAGAAATCGCATGCAAGCCGCCATCACCGGCCTCGAGGAGACATGGGACACGCCCACCCCTGGTGGCCACGCCCCCCCCTCACTAAGTATAAATACGAGCACTGAGTACTAGCGCCGCATTATACACGAACCTCCTGAGGCGGAAAGCCGGGAGTCACGCCCTTTAGTAACGGAAATATTGTTTTTAAAACCTGTATAAAACTGTTTTTATCTCACTTGGCACCAACTCCCCAGCACTTACTTGCTCTCTAAAAACAGCAGATCTTAACGCTGTTAGGGGCAGAAATCGCCTGCAAGCCGCCATCACCGGCCTCGAGGAGACACGGGACACGCCCACCCCTGGTGGCCACGCCCCCCCTCACTAAGTATAAATACGAGCACTGAGTACTAGCGCCGCATTATACACGAACCTCCTGAGGCGGAAAGCCGGGAGTCACGCCCTTTAGAAACGGAAATATTGTTTTTAAAACCTGTATAAAACTGTTTTTATCTCACTTGGCCCCAACTCCCCAGCACTTACTTGCTCTCTAAAAACAGCAGATCTTAACGCTGTTAGGGGCAGAAATCGCATGCAAGCCGCCATCACCGGCCTCGAGGAGACACGGGACACGCCCACCCCTGGTGGCCACGCCCCCCCTCACTAAGTATAAATACGAGCACTGAGTACTAGCGCCGCATTATACACGAACCTCCTGAGGCGGAAAGCCGGGAGTCACGCCCCTTAGAAACGGAAATATTGTTTTTAAAACCTGTATAAAACTGTTTTTATCTCACTTGGCACCAACTCCCCAGCACTTACTTGCTCTCTAAAAACAGCAGATCTTAACGCTGTTAGGGGCAGAAATCGCATGCAAGCCGCCATCACCGGCCTCGAGGAGACACGGGACATGCCCACCCCTGGTGGCCACGCCCCCCCTCACTAAGTATAAATACGAGCACTGAGTACTAGCGCCGCATTATACACGAACCTCCCGAGGCGGAAAGCCGGGAGTCACGCCCTTTAGAAACGGAAATATTGTTTTTAAAACCTGTATAAAACTGTTTTTATCTCACTTGGCACCAACTCCCCAGCACTTACTTGCTCTCTAAAAACAGCAGATCTTAACGCTGTTAGGGGCAGAAATCGCATGCAAGCCGCCATCACCGGCCTCGAGGAGACACGGGACACGCCCACCCCTGGTGGCCACGCCCCCCTCACTAAGTATAAATACGAGCACTGAGTACTAGCGCCGCATTATACACGAACCTCCTGAGGCGGAAAGCCGGGAGTCACGCCCTTTAGAAACGGAAATATTGTTTTTAAAACCTGTATAAAACTGTTTTTATCTCACTTGGCACCAACTCCCCAGCACTTACTTGCTCTCTAAAAACAACAGATCTTAACGCTCTTAGGGGCAGAAATCGCATGCAAGCCGCCATCACCGGCCTCGAGGAGACTTGGGACACGCCCACCCCTGGTGGCCACGCCCCCCCTCACTAAGTATAAATACGAGCACTGAGTACTAGCGCCGCATTATAGATGAACCTCCTGAGGCGGAAAGCCGGGAGTCACGCCCTTTAGTAACGGAAATATTGTTTTTAAAACCTGTATAAAACTGTTTTTATCTCACTTGGCACCAACTCCCCAGCACTTACTTGCTCTCTAAAAACAGCAGATCTTAACGCTGTTAGGGGCAGAAATCGCCTGCAAGCCGCCATCACCGGCCTCGAGGAGACACGGGACACGCCCACCCCTGGTGGCCACGCCCCCCCCTCACTAAGTATAAATACGAGCACTGAGTACTAGCGCCGCATTATACACGAACCTCCTGAGGCGGAAAGCCGGGAGTCACGCCCTTTAGAAACGGAAATATTGTTTTTAAAACCTGTATAAAACTGTTTTTATCTCACTTGGCACCAACTCCCCAGCACTTACTTGCTCTCTAAAAACAGCAGATCTTAACGCTGTTAGGGGCAAAAATCGCATGCAAGCCGCCATCACCGGCCTCGAGGAGACACGGGACACGCCCACCCCTGGTGGCTACGCCCCCCCCTCCAACGCACCCACTCCATCTATAAATCATGTGTCAGAGCAGGCAGCGCAGCGGACGAGCGCAGCGGGCGCGACGATGGCGCGACGATGGCGCGCTTAAGGCAAGCTCGTCTGCGCTCGTCCGCGCTAGGCAGAGCGCAGGACCAAGACATACTACTAAATCCAGCAATCTGACACAGAGATATGAAAGGGACGACCTACTCCACCTTAATAAAAAGGTACACGACTCATGCTTACAATGCCTATGCGCTGACCATCCCCCTAGCCGATGTTCCCACTGCCCATACAGACTCACCCCCACTGTACCTAAATTGCCTACCCCTATCCCTATACGAATGGCCCTGATTAACTGCAGATCTCTCCCTAAGCACTCGACAGAAATCCATCTTCTGCTGGAAAGTTATAACTTAGAAGTGCTCTTTCTAACAGAAACGTGGCTAGGACCGGACTCAGACCCTGACATTGTCAACTCCCTTCCCTCAGGCTTCCTTATTCAGCATATGGATCGCCCCAAGGGAAAGGGTGGGGGCATTGCCATAATTCATAAAGGATAAGGGATATCAAAAAAGGGAGTGAAGAGGTGGTGCAACTTGGCACCGCGGTGGGCTAATCCTCCTCTTATGAAAGCATGAATAATCAACAAAGACCACCTGAAAAAAAATATTCAGTACATATTCCGATGTTGTTGGAATATACTCAGTGTGTTAAAATACCCCTCACACACCAAAAGGGCCC
Source organism: Lissotriton helveticus (assembly GCF_964261635.1). NCBI lineage: Eukaryota > Metazoa > Chordata > Amphibia > Caudata > Salamandridae > Lissotriton > Lissotriton helveticus. The sequence continues at coordinate 185,624,559 of NC_136057.1, read as the reverse complement.
TTGGTGTCATGCTTCATCATCGGGGTCTTCCCGCCCCCGCTGCGGGACGGGGCAGTGCTGCGACAAGCGGCTACGCCGGAGCACCTTTTTATTGTGAGTGCTATGTGAGTGATGATGGAGTGAGTGTCAGTGGGGTCAGGAGTGATATAAGTGAGATTAAAAGATACCTGGCCTGGTGTTTAGAAAAAACTATTTAATAGGCACTGGCTGGTATCGTTAAAAGGGGTGAGGCGGAGGGCAAGAACGGGTTACTAGTCTTGCTCTCCTGTGTGGGTCAACATGTTTCGGGGCGACATGCCCCTTCGTCAGGACCGGGTATATAGATCCCCCTGTCACTCACTAATGCGCTCCCACAGATAGAGAGTGTTATGTTTGATCAATGTGTATAGATAGATTTTATAGATACACGTGAAAAAGCTAGGTCAGAAATACTGATGATATCAGCTTTTTGAATGAGGAGACAATGCCCTGGGCGAAGGGTACAGAGGGTCCAATCAACCCCCACACCTCAGTGCTTCCTCCTTCGTCAGTGGCTTCCGTGGTAAACCAAGGAGGAAGCACTGAGGTGTGGGGGTTGATTGGACCCTCTGTACCCTTCGCCCAGCTTGGCTCATGGGGCATTGTCTCCTCATTCAAAAAGCTTATATCATCAGTATTTCTGACCTAGCTTTTTCACGTGTATCTATAAAATCTATCTATACACATTGATCAAACATAACACTCTCTATCTGTGGGAGCGCATTAGTGAGTGACAGGGGGATCTATATACCCGGTCCTGACGAAGGGGCATGTCGCCCCGAAACATGTTGACCCACACAGGAGAGCAAGACTAGTAACCCGTTCTTGCCCTCCGCCTCACCCCTTTTAACGATACCAGCCAGTGCCTATTAAATAGTTTTTTCTAAACACCAGGCCAGGTATCTTTTAATCTCACTTATATCACTCCTGACCCCACTGACACTCACTCCATCATCACTCACATAGCACTCACAATAAAAAGGTGCTCCGGCGTAGCCGCTTGTCGCAGCACTGCCCCGTCCCGCAGCGGGGGCGGGAAGACCCCGATGATGAAGCATGACACCAAGGGCCCTTTTGGTGTGTGAGGGGTATTTTAACACACTGAGTATATTCCAACAACATCGGAATATGTACTGAATATTTTTTTTCAGGTGGTCTTTGTTGATTATTCATAATTCATAAAGACCAGTTTTCATGCCGGCTCCAAGGCAGTCCCCTCGTTGACTGCGAAAACGCCATGTTCTCCATCCAGGTCTCCCCTTGTCAATCCATCTCAGGCTTCCTCATCTACCGCCCCCCAGGACCACTAGGTCATTTCTGCGAATCCCTTATGGAGCACTCCTACACTCTGACCCCTACCAACTCCTCATGTCTGATCCTGGGGGACCTGAACATCCATTTTGATAAAAAGGAAGTCAAACCTACTGCTGACCTGATAGCAGACCTCGAAACCCTTCAATTAAAACTACTAGGCCACCTTCCCACTCACACCTTAGGACATCTGTTGGACCCGGTCTTTTCCAACATCAACGATCTTACTGTCCTCGACCCCATCCCAGTCCTCTGGACTGACCACTTCCTTATCTCTTTAAACTGGCCGATCACTTGCGCTCCTCGTCCCACTGCCCCTCCTAGCAAGCCTTCACGTTCCTGGTCTAAACTTGATGTAGAAACCTGGAAACAACATCTAGAGAGCTCCCCGCCCGCACTCGATAACAACCCCATCAGCGCTGATGCAGAATTCTCAGCATGGATAGGCAACACCCTGGACAAAACTCTCCCCAAAAAAATCTCCTGTAATCTACGGAGCAAAGCCACCTCCCCCTGGTTCACTGATGAATTGCGTCTCCAAAAAAAAGCCTGCAAGAGATCAGAAAGAGAATGGAGAAAAAATTTTGACCACACCAGGAAAACTGAATACAAAACAACTCTTCTCTCCCACAAGAAAGCAATCAAAGCCGCACAAATCGCTTACTTTGAGGAGAAAATAAAATCATCCACCAATTCATCCCGAGAAACGTATCAAATAGCCAGGAAACTCCTTAAAATACCGGAGCCCCTCCCCTGGTTGAACCCTCAGCCACTCGCTGCAATGAACTTGCGGAATTTTTTAACTCAAAAATTGCCAACATCATCAAATCACTTCCCCCTACCCCTTTGGACGCCCTCACAACCCTCCCGGACGTCAACCTATCCACTCCACCACCTATAGTATCTACCATTCAGCTGTCTGCCTTCACCCCGCTTACAACCGACACTACCCTCCTCATACTCAACTCCATTAAAACTGGCAGTCCAACTGACGCTGCTCCACTTGACATTTTGAAACTAGTCGGACCTACTATCCTACCTTATCTGACAAAACTCATCAATAACTCACTCATCCTAGGCATTGTCCCTCCCAGCTGGAAAAGAGCAATGGTGAAAGCATTGCTCAAAAAACCTCACCTTGATCCACTCGAACTCGGCAACTACAGGCCAATTTCCCTACTCCCAGGCATCAGCAAAATAGCCGAGAAACATGTTAACCAAAATCTTTCCCATTACCTCGAATCTAATAAACTACTGGAACCCTCCCAAACGGGATTCAGGCCGGGCCAGAGTACCGAGACTGCAATATTGGCGGTAGTCGAAGAGGCAAGGAAGATCATCGACTCAGGGGGATCAGTGGCAGTGATCCTCCTGGATCTCAGCGCTGCCTTCGACACCGTCAACCACTTCATCCTGATCCAAAGACTCAGGCATCTTGGAATTGCAGGAACGGCTCTGGCTTGGCTAGAATCCTTCCTCAAAAACAGATCTTTCCAGGTGACAGAGAGCACCTTTACGTCCAGACCTACAACCATCAATTGCGGGGTACCCCAGGGCTCATCCCTGAGCCCAACCCTTTTTAATGTCTATATTTCCCCCCTCGAGAAAGTCGTCGCCCCTTACGGAATCAAACTACTGACCTACGCTGACGACACTCAACTGGTGGTCTCCCTTAACCAGCATGACCACTCCGTTTCCAACCTCCACACATGCTTAATCGAAATAACGAAATGGATGAGCAGTTCCCACCTCAAGCTAAATAATGAAAAAACCGAGATAATGTTTCTAGGCAACAAATCTCTACACAGCTCCATATCCGTATGGCCGTCAGCCATGGGCCCTCCTCCTGCGCCTAAACCTGAAATTAAAAGCCTGGGCATTTGGTTAGACGAAGAGCTCAACTTTTCAACCCAAGCACGGAAAACCGCTGGAACTTGCCACGGCTTGCTTAGATCAGCAAGGAAAATCCTTCCCTTGCTCCCGGCACAATCCCGCAAACTCCTTATCCACGGCCTTGTGCTATCCCGTTTGGACTATGGCAATGCCCTGTATCTGGGGGCCCCAAAAAAAGTTCTGGCAAAACTTCAAACGGCTCAAAATGCGGCAGCCCGTATCCTTACAGGAACCCATCGTCGCTGCTCAGCCAAACCCTCCTTGAAGGCCCTACATTGGCTCCCCATTCAAGAGAGAATTCAATTTAAGGCTCTCTGTACGACCCACAAGATTCTGCACGGCAAGGCCCCTCCCATACTCCAAAACCTCATCTCACCTCACACCACCCTAAGAACGCTCCGTTCCTCCAACTGCAATTTAGCCTCAGTACCCAGGATCAGAAAAGCCCGCTCTGGCGGCCGACTGTTCTCGTATAACGCGGCTAAACTATGGAACTCGCTTCCCTCAAACCTCCGAGACCAATCTAACCTTCTCTCATTCCGCAGAGCACTCAAAACATGGCTGTTCCCATAAGGCACGTCACACCAGGTTCTTGTTATCAGCGCTGGGACGCCCATGGGCAGCCATGCGCTCTATAAATCTGTAAAATAAAAAATAAATTAAAATTGTTTTTTCTTCCCAGGTTCTGTACATTCCAGCTCCGAGTGTCCACCCTGCTCCCTTTAAATACCCCTGCACTCCATAATCATAACCCACCCTTTCTCCTTAAAATACCCCAACACCCTTAAACAATACCCTGTACCCCAAAACCCAAACCTATCCCTAAACACTAAAAATATCCCTATACCCCAAAACCCAAACCTAGCCCTGCACCCTGTAAATACCCCTGTACCTAAAAATACAAACCTACCCCATAACCCCTTATAATACCCAGTACCCCAAAACCCAATCCTAGCTCTGAACCCTAAAAATAACCCTGTACCCCAAAACCCAAACCTACCCCTGAACCCTAAAATTCCCCTGTACCCCAAAATCCAAACCTAGCCATGAACCCTTAAAATACACCTGTACCCCAAAACCCAAACCTACCACTGAACCCTAAAAATACCCCTGTACCCCAAAACCCAAACCTAGCCCTGAACCATAAAAATAACCCTGTACCCCAAAACCCAAACCTACCCCAGAACCCTAAAATACCCCTGTACCCCAAAACCCAAACCTAGCCCTGAACCCTAAAAATACCCCTGTGCCCCAAAACCCAAACCTAGCCCTGAACCCTTAAAATACCCCTGTACCCCAAAACCCAAACCTACACCAGAACCCTAAAAATACCCCTATACCCCAAAACCCAAACTTAGCCCTGAACCCTAAAAATACCCCTGTACCCCAAAACCCATACCTATCCCTAAACCCTAAAACTACCCCTGTACCCCATAACCCAAAACTATATCTGAACTCTTAAAATACCCAAATACCCCAAAACATATACCTCAGTACCCCAAAACATATACCCCTATACCCATACCTACCTTATCCAAACATTTAAAAATAACATGCTTTTACCATTCATGCATTTACAACTAATTTCGTTGTAAATGTATGCGTGGTAAAAGCATAAAAAATTTAATGCCATGCGTTATAATGGCATTGCGGAGTCATGGTACTTTCGTAATGAAAGTATGCGGAGTGATGGTATGCGGAAAGAAAGTTGCGGAATAATGGGTGTTTACCCTCCCCAGGTAAGTACATTGGTGGCAAGGCGGCCCACATCCCCAGCAACATACTCATACGTTTTTTCACCACTGATTTGAAAAATGCACAGGTCTCTCTCATTGGTGGCCAGCACCGACATACACTTTTAGAAACACCTCCCGCCACAAGTTCTAGAATAGCGAACTTTAGAGTTCGAATCTCGGCATCAGCTCAACATCCTGTTATTCCAGGCAAATCGCTTTGTCTCCCCATGCCTACCACAAATGAATGTGTTCTTCTGTAATGTAAATTGTGCTCATGCCATGTTGTTGAGTTCGAGCTATATAATATTGCAAGGAACAATAAAGTAGGGAAACTTGAGTTCACACTCTACTGAACGCGCACTCTTAAGTGCATCAGCAGTGCACTGTGAATCGGAGCATTTCACAGGCCTGTCACATATGAGAAATGCTATCAAAACGAAATCCTACAAAACAATATACTACTGGCCGGCAGCAATTCATACCCGGACAACGTCGGGACGGGCTGCTAGTACTAATATAATAAAGAGAGAGCCCAAACCATTGAGGCGGGTAATCTTAGGAACAACAGCACCCATCACAACACCCAATACAGCGTTGGAAAGGGCAGTTGCAGCAGAAGGACATAGGCTATGCAGACGCCCACCATATACATTTAAAAGGTAAAAGAACTGTGCCAGCAAAGTAGTCCCTTATGGGCGTGTCTGCGTTGTGCTGTGGGCGTGTGCTGGGGCGTGACAAACACTGGGGGCGTGTGGTACGTTCCGCCCTTCATGCCATGTGTCATATTGTGTGCTAATCCCACCCGCTCCCCTTAAATACCCCTGAACCTCATAATCATAACCCACCCTTACTTCTTAAAACACCCCAACACCCTTAAACACTAACCCATCTTAACCCTATAAATATACCCTGTACCCCAAAACCCAAACCTATCCCTAAACCCTAAAAATACCCTTGTACCCCAAACGCCAAACCTAGCCCTGAACCCTATAAAGACCCCTGTACCTCAAAACCCAAACCTACCCCTGAACCCTAAAAATACCCCTCTACCCCAAAACCCAAACCTAGCCTTGAACCCTAAAAATACCACTGTATCCCAAAACCCAAACCTACCCCTGAACCCTAAAATACCCCTGTACCCCAAAACCCAAACCTAGCCCTTCACCCTTAAAATACCCCTGTACCCCAAAACCCAAAGCTGCCCCTGAAACCTAAAAATACCCCTGTACCCCAAAACCCAAACCTAGCCCTGAACCCTAAAAATAACCCTGTACCCCAAAACCCAAACCTACCCCTGAACCCTAAAAATACCCCTGTAACCCAAAATCCAAACCTAGCCCTGAACCCTAAAAATACCCCTGTCCCCCAAAACCCAAACCTAGCCCTGAACCCTTAAAATACCCCTGTACCCCAAAACCCAAACCTACCCCTGAACCCTAAAAATACTCCTATACCCCAAAACCCTAACCTAGCCCTGAACCCTAAAAATACCCCTGTACCCCAAAACCCATACCTATCCCTAAACCCTAAAACTACCCATGTACCCCATAACCAAAAACTATATCTGAACCTTAAAATACCAAAACACCCTAAAACATATACCTCAGTACCCCAAAACATATACCCCTACAACCATACTTACCTTATCTAAACATTAAAAAAAACATGCTTTTACCATTCATGCATTTACAACGAATTTCGTTGTAAATGTATGCGTGGTAAAAGCATATAAAATGTAATGCCATGCGTTATAATGGCATTGCGGAGTCATGGTACTTTCGTAATGAAAGTATGCGGAGTCATGGTATGCGGAAAGAAAGTTGCGGAATAATGGGTGTTTACCCTCCCCCGGTAGGTACATTGGTGGCACGGCGGCCCACATCTCCAGCAACATACTCATATTTTTTCACCACCCATTTGAAAAATGCACAGGTCACTCTCATTGATGGCCAGCACCTACATACACTTTTAGACACACCTCCCGCCACAAATTCTAGAATTGTGAACTTTAGAGCTGGGGCGCTACGTTCAAATCTCGGCATCAGCTCAACATCCTGTGATTACAGGCAAATCGCTTTGTCTCCCCGTGCCTACCACAAATGAATGTGTTCTTCTGTAATGTAAATTGTGCTCATGCCATGTTGTCTAGTTCACGCCATTTAATATTGCAAGGAAAAATAAAGTAGGGAAACTCGAGTTCACACACTACTGAACGCGCACTCTTAAGTGCATCAGCAGTGCACTGTGAATCAGAGCGTTTCACAGGCCTGTCACAGATAAGAAATGCTATCAAAACGAAATCCTACAAAACAATATACTACTGGCCGGCAGCAATTCATACCCGGACAACGTCGGGACGGCCTGCTAGTAAAAATCATAAAAGTATACTATAAAAACTTATCCACATAATACATAGAATCTCATAAAAACCGTTAAAAACAGTTGACAATTTCTTTTTTTTTTTTTTTTTGAAAAACCTTTATTAGCAAAATTATGGAAATACAGATTCTCGCCTACAACCCTTCGGGCCGGCCAGGAAAACATCACAAAGTATAACATAATACACAGCTCATCAGCCGACAACCAGGGGTCCGGCAGCCATGGTAAGAAAATCGTTAAGTTCCAAACGACAGGATAAAAGCGGTTTCATTTTATAACGGTCAAACAACAAAGAAACAAGGCTGCAGTCCGATCATTATGGTCGTTTTGCATATGGCAGGAAGAAGCGGTCAGGAAACAATAAGGGAGACAGGAGATGGTTCAGGACAGGAAAAAGAAAGGGAGGGAGGGACAGAACGGGAGCCCAGAGCCGGTGAAAATATCGATAGAGCTGTGCGTATGAGAGCCGAAGTGTACAGTCAAGGGGAACAAGGAGCATCAGGGGGATCCTCGAAGGGGGGTTCACAGATGTCTCCACGGAATGTATTCCACTGGTTCCATATCCTACCCCATTTTTGGGGCCTGCCACGGGAGATGTAGACAGTTTTCTCTCTGAACATACACCAGTCCATGTTGTCTTCCCACCCGGAGACCAAGGGAGCCCTCTGGGACCCCCATAACTGCGCGATGTCCCTCTTTGCGATCATGTAGCCCAGAGTCACCCATTGAGTCTGAGCAACATTACAATCGGTTGGTTCCCACACATTCAATAGACAGCGCCTAGGTTCAGGTAGCAGTCGAACATTCGTGACTTCATTCATCACTTCATGCACCCCCCTCCAGAAAGACTCAACCACCGGGCACTCCCACACAATATGAAGGAAAGTAGCTAGCATACCACAACCTCGCCGACACAGTCCATCATCAGAAAAACCCATACGCATCAGTCGGGGACCAGTGACATAGACACGGTGCAGGACCTTCAGCTGAACAAGTCGTAAGCGCGCCTTTAGGAGAGGACACCGCAGCTTGCCAATCTTCATCGTCTAGCTCCAGCCCATCGGTAGTCCAGGCGTCACGCAAATGAACCAGCAAGTCCGACCGAACATTAATGAGTTTTTTATAAATGAGGGAAATAGTGCTGTCTGGAACATGACCGTCCAGCACCCTATCCTCCAGGGGGGAACTCTCCGGAATATCAGAGCCGGCCGGAAAAACCGACCCAACGGCGTGGCGAACCTGAAGATAACGAAAAAATTCCGAGTCATGCAGACCATACTCCTGCTGTAGCTCCGCAAAGGTCTTCACTCTACCCTTAACCCAAAGATCGTTCAATTTACTAATCCCAATGAGATCCCATCTATCGCGCCGGGAAACCCCAGGGTATCTGTGCGCTTTATAAACTCAAACTCAAATATAATATAATAATAATAATAATCGAACCCCTTTGATGTCCATAGTTCACCCAGTCTCTCCGCAGCAAATAAAGGGGTCGCCCTAGTAAGCCTATCCGTCCACCCGGTAGCCGCGGTCGCGCTGCTCCAAACCCGCACCGCCACCGCCGTGGGACCCGTCAAGTTCCTCCTAGCACTCCTAGAATAAAATGCCCTATAGTAATCCCCCCCAGGTAAAAGCCATCGGTCCATGGCAAAAGCCGGATTCAGGACAGGACCATACATAGCATGATTCACGGCACTCAACTGGGACGCCCAATAATATCGTCGTATGTCGGGCAACGCTATGCCCCCATCATACCAGGGTAGCGTGAGTTTAGCCAATGCTATACGGGGCCGACCAGCCCACACCAGTTTCCTCTGGAGGCAATCTATTTCACGAAAATAGCTAGCCGGCACCAAATCCAGCGTATTTTGTACGGCATACAAGAACCGGGGGAGGGACATCATTTTGAATAATGCCGCACGCCCCAAGGGGGATAGGGGCAGAGTACACCACGCCGCAACGTCCGACCGGAGCCGAGCGAGCGGAGGAAGCAAATTCCGATCATAACGCAGCACAGGGTCAAGCGAAATATAAATCCCCAAATATTTGAAACCATCAGTGCAGACCGGGATCGGACATATTCGGGGCAGAGAAAGTGGGTCACTAGTAAGCGGAAAGATACAGGATTTAGACCAGTTGATAACCAACCCGGAGTTGCGGCCAAAGGAGCGCAGTACGTCAATAAGAACTCCCAGCGATTTGCGGGGGAACGTCAGATATAACAGGATGTCATCGGCATAGAGAGAGACTCGGTCTTCAAAATCCGGAGACCAACGAATACCTTTTAAAGAGGGTTCCCACCGAAGCCAGGCGGCCAGCGGTTCAAGCGCAAGCGCAAACAATAACGGCGACAAAGGACAGCCCTGCCTCGTGCCACGCCCGAGGGCGAAGGGCGCCGTTGCTCTGCCATTAACCACCACCTGCGCAAGCGGCTGCGCATACAGGAGTTTAACCCAAGCGATGAATTTAGGGCCAAAACCGAACTTGGCGAGGGTGGCCCACAGATAAGGCCACTCAACCGTGTCAAAGGCCATCGAAGCGTCGAGAGAAACCAAGATGGCCGGCTCGCGAAGAGATCCCGCCCTCGCGATGACGCCATGCAGACGGCGAAGATTGAGAGCAGTATTGCGCTGGGGGATAAAACCGGACTGATCGGGATGAACCAGTCCGCTGATCACCGTAACAAGCCGGTTCGCCAGTATTTTTGCCAATATCTTTGGTTCAGCGTTCAGAAGGGAGATTGGACGATACGATGAGCAACGCTCGCGGGGCTTGCCATCTTTATGAATGACCACGATAGAAGCCAGCCTCTGGTCCCTAGGAAGAGAGCCAAGATCTCGCGAGGCCGCGAACATACGCAACAAATACGGCGCCATTTTGTCTGGACACAACTTATACAACTCAACCGGTATACCATTGGGGCCCGAAGCCTTACCCGAACGAAGGGAGCGAATGGCAAGCGCGACCTCATCAGTGGAAAAATCAGCTTCCATGAACACCTCGTCAGACTCCGAGAGACTGGGCAGCGCAAGGTCGCGAAGTAACAAGCACGAGTCCTCCTCCGGGAGGCCCGAGACCGGGGCATACATGACCCGAAAGTGCTGAGCAAACACCTCAACTATCTCCACCGGGTCCACGACTCGCACTCCATCATCTCTCTCAATCACTGGCACCACACGATTCAATCTGTCTCTCTTGTCCAGCCACGCAATCAACTTCCCGGCCTTATCACCCACATCGTAGAGTCTCCCTTGTTGCACGCGATGCAGCGCCTCAGCAGCGGCAGTAACAAGTGCTCTGTATTCAGATTGCTTAAGAGCCAAAACATGCAGGATCTCAGGCGTCACTCCAGTCTCCAATCGCCCCTCAAGCACAGCAATCTCAGATTCCAAACTCACCACCTCCTCTTGGTTGCGCCGTTTCTCATCAGCCACAAGGGACAAGGTCTGACCTCGAATCACCGTCTTATAGGCCTCCCACAATGAAACAGGGGAGGAGACAGATCCCTCATTTTCTGCAAAATAATAGTCCACACATTTGACCACCTCGGATCTGAGTCTAGGGTTCTGGAAATGCCACGGATTGATCGGGGCGATACGGCCCCCCCGTCCCCAAACAAACGTCTAAGTGGAACCATACCGGGGAATGGTCCGAGATCCCTCTAGCCAAGTGTCTGATTTCACGCACCGAGGCCAACTGTACCATAGGCACGACAATATAATCAAGTCTCGAGAGACTTCCGTGAGCCCCCGATTGAAAGGTATACTGAAGTTGGCCAGGGTGCAGCTGTCTCCAACAATCGGCCAACCCAAAGGCGTCAAGGAATTTCCCCAACCACAACTGCGAAGCAGGGAGGAGCCGGGGGGGGCTACGATCACACTCACCATTGGCCACTGAATTGAAGTCGCCACCCAGCACAAGCAAGCCTTCGGGCAAGCCCAGAATGATCTCGCCTAAGTCAGCGAACGTAGTAGACTGCAGCCCAGGCGGAACATAAATTGACAATATAGAGATCAATTTCCCCTCCCACCTCCCGGTAATGCCAGCATAGCGGCTCTTGTCATCTAACAGTGTGGTATCCACCTCCAAGGGAAGGGAGTTCCTGACCAGGATACCAGCCCCTCTCGATCCCGAGGTGAAGCCGGAGTGCGCCACCAAACAATAGCCTCTCCTGTGCAGAGGGTGGCACGTGTTGCCCACCAAATGGGTCTCTTGAAGCAGGACCACATCCGGGGAGCATCTACTCAAGTATTGCAACACAATCCCACGCTTTATCCTGTCCCCAAGTCCATTAACATTCCAGCTCAAAACCCTGAGCCCCCTACCCCCCATCCCTAAAGCAAATCGACCGCACTCCCCACCTCAAAACAGTCAAGTGAAAGCAAGCGATAAACAGAGCACAGCCTCGAAACAAACAAGAAGAAAAAGGCCCCCCCCACCCCCAAGGAGCCCAACAGTAACGAACCCCCCACCCTGCACCCCTGCGGAAGACCCAAAAGCCACCCCAACTTGCAGTGTGCCTGTCGCCCCATTAAACTAACCTACAGAAAGAGAGAAAAAAATCCCCAGAGGAGGAAGCTCCCTCAGACCCCCCCACACCCCCGGGCATTCACATAATACTCGAAACACAGTCCGGCAGCCCCTGCGATGTATTCCGGCTTGCCAACGTAGACTCACTGCTCCTGTTCCTCCACGCCTCCCTCGGCTCCTCTCAGGTCTTCCGGGGCCTCAGTACGCTTCGGCAAAGTTTCCAGCCAGTCACTCACCACCTCAGGGCGGTCAAAGAAAAAGGCACGCTCAGCATGTTCGATTCTCAGGCGGGCCGGGAAAAGCATGGCATATTTCAGTCCGAGGTCCCTGAGGCGCCTCTTGACGCCCGTAAAGCCCATCCTCTGTTTCTGGACAGCTTGCGTGAAATCCGGATAGAAACTTATTGAAGCATTCTCAAATTTAACGGGCCCAGTGGTTTGCGATGCTTGCAGGATAGCGTCTCTATCGCGAAAGTTAAACAGTCTAGCTATAATAGGCCGTGGAGCGGCACCCAGCTTCGGCTTTCCTCCCGGAACACGATGGGCCCTTTCGACCGCAAAAAATTTACTGAGGCCCTTCGCCGCAAGATGCTTCAACACTAGGTCCTCCACCAGGATATCCACAGGCATATCAGCAGAATTCTCCGGGACACCAACGATGCGGACGTTATTGCGCCTGGCCCGGCCCTCAAAATCCTCCAACCGATTGGCAAATAGGTCACAAGTGGTCCGAAGATTACGGACCGTGGTCTGGAGGTCCGAGACATCCGTGGTCAGACTAGCGGTCTTAAGATCAAGAGACTTGACACGCTCGTTTGTTTTCCCAAGGTCAGCTCTGATGAGGGAAACATCAACCGCCACCGTGTCTATTTTAGCAGCCAGGGTTTCATACTGTTGGCCCATGCTGGATTGGATACTCGCAATGGCGCCCATCACGTCTTTCAGAGTAGGCTCCTCGTCATCAGGAGCACCGTCACCAGCTTCCTCCAGGGCACCACTCGATCCGCCCGGGGAGCCCTTAGGTCGAGTAAAGCGATCAATAGTCTGAGATTGGGTGGCCCCCCCCTCGGGACGAACCTCTCGCGCCGCGTCTCTCGACAACTGTCCTGCCCGTCATGACCGGGGTGAAACTCCAGCTGGAGGTGCGAAAGTCAGGCAGAACAACCTCCGTTGTGGCAGGCACCAGGCTGCGAGTGAGTAAGGGCACGGCTCAAGCACCAGTCCGGCAGTCGCAGAGTAAGAACTCCAATCGGGAAGTGGGCTGGCACAAGGAGCAGAAACGAAACCGAAAGCACACCATGGGCAGGGGGCGTGGCCTACCAGCCGTTGTTGTTCGATTGCCACCTGGGTACCGCGGGGACTTGAGCCCCCGGTTGGCATACGTGGTAGGCCTCAAAAGTTAAGGTCGCAGTAAGTTCAGCGTGCGACGGCCAAAACAAAAACACGAAAAGAGCGCCGGCATCAGCAGGGTATAAACGAGAAATATCCGTCGTCAGAATCAGGATAGATGACAGGATAGTCGCCGGAGGTGGAAGAGGTCCCGGGAGCTCTTAGCTCACGCGTCCATCTTGGAATCGCGCGAAGCTCCTCCTCAACAGTTGACAATTTCATTTATAATTTAATGCATCCAGTAGTTCATGGGACTAATGTAGTCCTAAAGTTAGGAGTCCTAACTTTACTACTACTAAATTGAGAAAAATCCTAATTTTAAGACTTTCGTTATTCAAAGATGGCATTTAGGAGTCCTAAAGTTAGGACTCCTAACTTCTGTGAATACCGAAATGAGTAAGTTTCTTCTGTGAATACCGAAATGGTAGCAAGTTTAGGATTTTGTCTTAAGTTAGTTCTGTGAATCGGGCCCATTGACTAACGTACTCAACTGGTGCTTCAAATCTAGACCTACCCCGGTGTACCTGACCTAAGCCTAATGCGTGGAAAAGAGTAAGTAAGTTGCAGTTTAAGTTAAGTTGGTTTTGCCAAGGATCTGAATGAAGAATTCTCTCAAGGGTTTAGTCAGCTCCGTACCTGGGTAATAGAAAGCAGGAGGTCTGGTATCTCTCTCTCAGGACTCGATATCCCAGCAACCCGCAAGGGCGGCTGGAAACACCGGAGCTGGATTTTCTCGGCTGGAGAAAAAGACAGCGTCTTTCTCAGTGCGTCAAAAGGGAGGGGCGGCATCCGTGGGCTCTCACATCAGCTGGGCTCTCGGGTAAGTAGATAGCCGCTCTGCTCCAAACCACTGTGTGTTTGCTTAAGGCAACATTGGTATATTTATACCTGAAAGGTGCCGGGTTTGTCGTTAGGTTGGACATAAGACGTCAATAAAGATGTCACTAAGAACTGGCCATTCTTTCAGTCCTCGCAGGAGTTCTAGGACAAATCAAAACAGAAGCATGGGGATTTCCCAGGTTGCTGGAGGTTTGGTTTGTTTAAAGAATGGGTTGTACTTTCTAGGAGTCTAGGGAAGTAGCCTTGCCGTATTTGGACTACATGGGCTATTACTAAATATGGATATCATTCTTATGCCTTTATAAGGATATTATTTATTATAGCCATATAAGGGCATAAATCAGGAATATCGAATTAGGGTCCTAGATAGAAATACAACAGGAGGCAATGTTTAGTCTTACCGGATGACATGTTGATTTTCACCTGGTGAAATGTTGACGCTTGATTGATAAGGGTAATGCACTGCTTATCCCTGCTTAAGGAAATGTTTTATTCTTGCATAGGTGGTTTTAGACCTTCCTAGTGAGAAGTTGCCTGATCATTAATGCCATATCCAGTCCTGCGTCAGGAAATGTTTGGTTTTACCCTAATGAACAAGTAATGCTGAGTAATGAAATGTCTACACTTGCAAAATGAAGTGCTAAATAAAAGCCCACAGTTATCCCCTGAAATGTGTTATTGTAGTGAGTAATTGATCACCCTGATTTTGGTCTTAGATAAAATTAATCGATTGGAATCAAAAACTTACTGGTGTGGTCTCCGTCATTGCGTGTATTTATTGTCTCAGTGGATGCGTGTGTTGTGTAGTCACTTAACACCTGAGCTTTCGGGTGCCTACCTGCTCGTGCCAGGCTACCCCCGGGAAACTGGTGACCCCAGTTCCTACAGCGTGTTTAAATTTCCAAGTGCCGCTTTGACAGTGGTGAGCGCACAGAAGAAGAAGCCGCCAGTAGAGCCTCAGCTGAAACTCACATACAGAGGAGTCAGTGTATTTATCGTCCTTCTCACTTCTGGTCCTAAAACCCGACGGAGGCTGCAATGCTCGCTTCAAGATCCGCAGGGGAGCCCAAGGCTAGTAAGACTGGGTGGGTCTTACAGCGTGTAATCACAAAAACTAATGGCAGAGATCAAATGAGTTTAAAATAATATGTCTGGGTTTAGATCCATTAATCTACTGCTTCTTGTGGTCGGTATCTGAGACCCCTGGAAAAGGATGAAAACAAAGAACAATGATATGGTGCGTGTTCATGCTCTTACCACACTGGCCACCACATCACGCTGTGTGCCGTGGCTCTCATTCACCTCAGATTTCCAAAATACAATTTGGAGCAGTGAAAACAACTGCGTCATGTGTGCTGATGCCTTCGCATAAAGAGCCCTTCCCCACTAGAAACAATAATCCCCTCCAAGGCCTCTCAGCTCCAGTAACCCCCTCCCACACTCTCACCTGAGACCCCTTCCTTGTCCCTCTCTTTGCCTGTCCCTGAGGCTCATGGTCCCATCCCTTCCAAGGCCTCTCAGCTCCAGTAACCCCCTCCTGAGCTGTCCTGTAGCTCCTCTCTATGCCTATCCCTGAGGCTCATGGTCCCATCCCTTCCAAGGCCTGTCAGTTCCAGTAACCCCCTCCCTGAGCTGTCCTGTAGCTCTGCAGTAATGATGCCTCAAGGCTTGTAGCAATAATTGTAAGTCAGCAAAAGAACAGCCCTGTTCTTCTCTAATATGAAGATACCTATGGGTGCGTGGTAATTCCGATAGAACTCATTAGTCAGAATAAGGTATTAAAATCAACTGTTTTATAATAAGGGAGCCGGAAAATCGTTATAGTAGACAAATCGAAGCCATATAATAAAGCTCAGATTCGTCTACTGTAACGATTTCAAGCCTTGAGGAAGTCGTCTATCGACTAAACACGTGTCAGCTGTTTGCTTGTCATACTGACGTGTCAACACTCTTGAGACGCGTCAAAACCTTTGAGACCAAGATTACTGTATGCTCAATGTCATTTTCCATTGTTTTTCTCTGATATCAAATACATTACTGACTGAGGATAGTCAGCTAAGACTCTTTTTTTGTGCTCTGCTCTTTTAAAAATTATAATTGGTCAATGGGTATGGAGGTTTCCTCTATGTACTGAGTGGCACTGTGGATGGCACAGTGTTTGACATTGAGCACGCTAAGGGACATTTTGCGCTGTAAAATTGCAAACTAACAGAGGTGCTGGCTTTTCTCTAAAACCACTGCCATCATTTCTCATATATGAGAATACATTTAGTAGTAAACTATCCAGGGAGTACACATGACTCAGTTTTGCCATTCAGCCCTTTTGAACCAGCTGGTAAGAGGCAAGTGCGGCCAGCACTGGTAATAGTGTTGAGGCGGGAAAGGGGGGGGGTGGTGGTTGGGAGAAGAGGATAGACGATGGGTTAGGGAAAGTAAAATAAAAAATGTAAAGAAACACTTACCGAGTTGGCAATGCAGGAAGTGAAAGATAAGGGTTTTTTATTTTTTTGTTTTACTTTCCCTAATCCGTCATCTGCCCACAATACCCTGCCCCAGCACCCTACTGCTGTTACCTGTGGCAGCTGCACCTGGTAAGAGGAGAATTAGGTGATGGTTGTCTTCTTGATACATTTTAGGCAGAATTTCACCTTACAAATCATATAAATAATTTGTCCCATAACCCTACTGAGCCTTTTTTAAAATATCTATATCACAAATACAACAACGCACATACGTGACCTAGTTCAGAAATAGAGAGCAAGTTTGAATTTTTTAAGGGAAGCTTTTCATGCAAGTGCAGAAACATTGGATTACACACCAGAAACAAGCTGAAATATTATTGCTACCTGTGCTATACTGCACAACAGAGCCATGAGAAAGGGCTTACCCCTTGGTCCTAAGTATGGCAGTTTACTCACCTACCCAACAAAACCTGGCCAAGAAACAACTATGATTACAGAGGGCAGTGCAAGCCAAACTGGCATAACAAATAACTATTTGTAAGGGAAGTGTTAATCAAACATTGTCAAAATAAATAGGCAGAGTATTTTACTTGTATTTACTAACACACATTTTATTGATTCACAATTGAAGAACTGGAAGAAATGACCCTAATAATGATCAGTTCTTTGTAATGATATTTTCACTTTGCAAACATAACTACAACTAAATGAAAAACGCATGTCATAACTTCAAACTAAAATTACTTTTTCTTTACTTTGCTAGTGGTCTGATATGTTTGTTTGAAGCCCAAAGCACAAATCATGCCCCTTCTTGGCCTTGCAATGGTGCCCCGGGCACTGATGTGTTGCACATACTAGACACCTTCTCACTTTCGGCTGATTGTATTGATCTTTCCATAGTGGCATTAGCTGTATATATTTACTCCAGGGACATTTTTTATATTTGGGTAGGACTACTTGTTAAATCACCACATTGTTTTATGGCCTCATCCTGCAAGTTGGCTAAATGTCAGCACAGAATATGTGGTGAATTTGCAAGGAGATCTACAGATCTACATAAAGATTGCTGTTGCTGTTTAGAATACTGCTGCTCTTGTCTGAATAACCCCCTCATTTAGAAAATGAGAGACTCTGCTTATGGACTGTGAACATTTATATATGCTTTGAGCTGTGGGGGGCGTGGCTTGGCCGTGAAGCGGAATGGCTGCTTGCTAGAGCAGCTCCGCTGGCCGGGCTAATTAATCTGAAATTATCCGTTTTTAACACGCCGTGCATCGGGCGTAACTGCCAGGATTGATTGCTGGGAAGATCCTGTGCGGTTTGATATTGAATTGCAAGCTGTATGACTGGTGGAAAGCTGCGGGAGCTGCGGACGTCCTGGAAGGCAAGGGAAATCCGGGAGCGTGCGTGAAAGGCCGACCGGGAACCAGTAGCGCTGGTGCTCAGGGGACGACAGTGGGAACACTGCTCACGCTGCGACGGACCTCGGGGAGTGCGGCGAGGAATCTGTGGGCTGCAGTATGAGCCCCGGAGGCGGGGACAAGCAAGACCGTAAGTGCTCTGCGCCTGGAACTATACCGGCAAACTGGCAGTAGACCAGTGGGGGGGGGGAGGAGGTACAGCCGCGATCACTGTGGTGACCGGTAGGCAGTGTGCGTTGGCTACACGTTTTGAAAGCTACACGGCGCAGGCCCTAATGTCTTCACGGTACCCGTAATAAAGGGGGAAGCCATATACAACGCGGTACGCAGGAGCGTATATTTGAGGGCTTGCGCTTCCGGACATGCACAACTAGGGCGGCCGCCATTTTCACAAGACGCATAAGTATCTGGAGAGCGCTGGCCTCGGGCCTGTAGTGGAGCGCCAAGGATTGCTTGCAAAGGGTTGCCCTAAACATCCACAGAAAAGGAAATAAGAGCACAATAAAACACAGGCAGCGTGTAAATGGAGAGTAGAAGCCTGCTAGGGTGAACATTGAAACTACGAGACTGTAAAGGCGAGGGAGACGCCCGGGCATATGGTGAGAGGAACCCTGGCCAGATGGCTGAGAGGAGAAGCAGAGCCGCACTAATTGTACAAAGCACATAATGGACTACACGTCAGCTTTTAAGTCGCTTGGTGCAGCTATTTAAAGGAGACGCACAATATTTATACACAGGGGTGACACGCAAGCGGTGACCGGCTTAGTGAACCGCCTGCCAGACTGCTCGATCCTCCCACAGTTGTAAATGCAATGCACCTACAATGGGAATGAAGTGCACAGGTAGATTTTGATGACACACTTGGGGTCCGCCTGAGAAACGCGGCAGAGCGGGGTGCATATATAGGTGCACTGGTTTCCCTCGCTGACTAATTAATAGTGGCGCAGGATAGAGGTCCCAGATAGCGCACTTACGAGCTGAAAATGGGCAGGGACTTGATACACAGCCCAAAGCAGACGTCTCAGGGCGCAGTCAACAGGGATAGCTGGTAGAAACATAACTAAAGCGCCTCGTGAGACAGAACTATAGCTGGGAAATAATGACTCGTGAGGCGACATGAGGTCAGCTAACAGCCCATTGAGGCAGGTAACGCGCCAAGCCAGTTGGACAAGGTCGACGAGAGATTAATAAGCACCCCGTGGGGGTACCGAGCGAGTGGAGATACCTCTGAGTGTGCGATAGGGCGACCCGCGTCATGGGTAGTACTATTGTTCGGAGGACAGCTTGCAAAGATAGCGGGCTGCTTGCCAAAATGGGGAAGCCAGACACGCGACAACCGAGACTCACCTTCGACAAGAAATCAAGTAAATCAACTGAAACTGAGGCTGCTGATCGTGAGCCGACAGAAGAAGGCGCACAGGGACAATTGCCGGCGGTGGATGTCCGGTCCATGTTCCAGGAACATAAAACGAGCCTACAGGGGATTGACTCCAAGATGGACACTCTGGTTGAACGCATGGACAGAATGACCCAAAGGATGGATAAGCAGGAGGGCAGGGTCAGTGTGCTGGAGACTAGAGGGACGGAGACGGAGGAAGGCCAAACCGACATGGAGAAGAAAGTGAGAGGCATGGACAAGGTATTGGCTCTAATTCAACAGAAGAATGAGGATTTGGAGGCGAGATCGAAATGGAACAACATACGGATAACGGGAATTGCGGAAACAACAGATATTCAAAATATGGAGCAGTACTTTGAAACTATGTTCAAAGAGTTTTTTGGGCCAAACCTGTCGCCCATGTTTCTTATAGAGAGAGCGCCCAGATCTTTAGGGCAAAGATCGAAGCTGTTGTGTGCGTTGTTATCCAGGCAGTCTTTGAATGAGGCCCTCTTGGCGGCTCTGATGAGTTGATGGTGACCCACAGTTATTTTCTTCTCTGACTATGCCACCAGGTGCAGAGGGGCTTGTCTATAGTGATCAAGCGATGCCTCCGAGAGTTTGGCATCAAACACTACCTCCTATACCCATAAAGGCGGCAAGTGATCTCAGTTGTTGACACGCAAATCATTGATACAGCTGAACAGTGCTAGACCTGGCTGCAATCAAGTGGTCGTCAGGTGCTGTGAACTGGGAGTGAAGGGTCTACGTAACAAGCTGTCATTCATGGAACCAGTTGTACTGGGAGGCGGAGGAGAAGCAGGCATCCCCGCCACAACTACAAGTTACCCCCAATCTGCAGCAGGTTGTACAAGAGAGAGAGGCAGAAGGAGCTGCATGCGCCGCCAACGATGTCCAATTACACTCAGTGACAGGATCCCAACACTTCCCCTGAACGCTCCCCCAGTGACATAGGCTCCACTGCGACATGGTCATCCGGTGCAGAGTCCGTGCAGCCCCTGGATGTAACTCCTTAGATGGCAGATATCCTAATTAAATGTTGACTGGTTGTACGTCTCCCCTTCTTCTACAGTTACAGACAGCTCTGGAGAGTCTCTGGCTTTTGGCCGTTCCTGGTCTCCAGCTTCCTGTTGCCGAGGTCAGCACTTAGAGGGGATCGGGTTCATGCGTCACCCAAAGAAAACGGAGCAGTTTTCCAGGTGAGCGATGCATGTCAGGGGTGACGGTGGTGGTCTCCTTAGTGCTCCGAGCTGCAAAGGCATGAAGTCCATGGCGTCGTTGACCTTGCCAAGGATAAACTGTGGGAGTTCCTCACTTATCCTAGTAACACTTTTGCAACGCTGTGACGTCATGTTTTTAACGTTGTGATTGCGCAATGTGCCAGAGCATGTTTTCAAGGCCAGGCAAAGCCACTTTACATGGCTTTTCATGGACTTAGAAATAAGTGAACCAATCATGCATTAAACAGTGTGAAAGGGGCGGTCCATGCAGTGGCGGCCAGCATGGCTTGCAGGTGACGAGGCGAGGGCGGGTGCATGGGATTGCAGGGGGGCGCGACTGCGGGAGGTTGTGCATTATAAATTAAACATTTTAAAAAATATATAAGTTCGCTTGCAGTTAGGTCCTGCAATGCAGCCTGATTGTATTTTTCATCCTGTTTCGACGCTCAACCAGGGAAAGGGGGCCAGAGCATGTTCTCTATGCAGACTGTAATGCAGCCTGCATGGAGAATGGGTAAAGTGCACATGAATAGTTTGCGCAGCCCAAGAGGATAAAACAGTCATTGCACACTTAGAAGTGAGCAAACTACTCCTCCGCTGCCCTGCTCTTAGAGCAGAGCAGCACCGCCCACAAAGCAGCCACTGTGCGTCAACATTGGGGAAAAATACAGGGGGCTTATTCATGAGCCCCTTTCGACAGTTTAACACCGCTGGTACGTCATTTTCTTGACATACTTGCGGGGTGAATTTTGCTCCATGTTGCGTCGTTTTACGAAGTGGCGTATCTAGGGCTATGCGTGACCTTGTAAAGCCCTGTGCCACATTATACCTGCGTCAGGTATGATGTATGCAGGGTGTTTATTCCCACGCAACAAAGCCGTAGGAGTTGCGTTACGAGCCGCCACTCATAGGATGGCGCAGTGAAATTTATCAGATTTCACTGTGACAATTCTAGGATGCCACTGTGTCAAAAACGTACTCCTGCCTCGTGGCAGACGTAAGAGCCATAGGGATAGGCAGGCCCCATTAATTGCTGGTGTTGTGTCATGCTTGCGACACAACTGCAGCAATGCGTGACTTTAGCGCTGATCGGTACGTCAGGATTCCAGACTTATGTCATTGATTGTGGCATGGAGTGCCATACAGCAAATATGCAGGGTGCAGTGAAAAGTGTCCAATAGCTGTTTTATCGTGGTGATGCAACACTTTTCATGAATGGGGCACAGAAATGCACCCTTTCTTATTAATAGAGCGCAACCCTGAACTTTTGTTTTGGCGTAGGGCAGCATAGCATTATTCCTTGCAGCGCTGTCCAGCATCAAGACATCTTATATGGAGGCCCAAGTGTTTGCACCAATTTTAAGACCAGCTATTTCTGATCTTAAAAAACTGCCTCTAATTTGAGTTAGCAGCCGTTTTGGTGGTTATCGAGGTACTGGGATTTCCTTGTAAATGTCGCAAAGTGTGTTTAGCAGAAGTTTTTTCACAGGAATGCTTACCTTCATTCACATTTTTATTATGTCCCGCTAACAGAAGTGGCGATCTTGAAAATTCACGTTTACCCATGAAAAGTGCCGCTAACTGCAATTAGCGGCAATTTGTAAATAAGGCAATAAAATAAGCTGCCTTAATGTACAAAAATTTACTCTATGGAGGTATTAAGTTCTTGTAAATAATATCCCTCTCTGGCGGCAGTCATTCAAGTACCTGGGGATCTGGGTGACGCTCCTCCCTGAGCTTGCATCGTCTCTAAACGTCAGCCCTATGGTGAAGCAGGTTCGCGCTGCCCTCCTTCGATGGCATACGTTGCCACTAAATCTCAAGGGCTGGATCGCTCTTTTCAAGATGGTCCTGCCCCATTTCCTCTATATGCTCCAAAACATGCCCCTCCCCTTCTCGCGGTCCTGGTTCCGTGAGATGGATGGCTTGGCCACTAAATTCCTGTGTGGGGGTCGAAGGCTGAGATTGGCCCTCAATCAATGCAGGATTCTGCCCTTTGATGGGGGGTTAGGAATGATGAACCTACATCTCTATTATCTGGCGACCAGGCTTCTTACTGTACATGACTGGTTCAATGGTGGGTGGGCGCATCCGGCTTACCGCCTGGAACTGCATGCGCTGGGTTTCTCTGGTATTCAAGGGATGCTCTACGGCACTGCACTCTAATTGGATATCGCCACCGCTGCTTTGGCGGGTCAGTAGCTGTTCTTCCCGTTTGTTGGCCATTTTGGGGGTAGCTGGGGACGTTTGCGGCCATCTTGTTAGCGCTCTAGTGCTCAGTTGATTCAAAAAGGGGGTGGTGATGGACAGAGCATCTGAGTTAATCAGAACACTCATACCCAGTCAACAGATCAGGGCTTGATCCATCACCGTTTTTTAGCTCACTGCACCATCCCAGTTCAGAACCTGGCTATATGCAAATTAGTCTGTCCCTGGCCCAGTGCATCATGGGAACAGGGCAGACCAAACTACCAAGCCAATTCTTTACTGGAAAGGAAACAAGGTTTCTGGCATTACAGCCGTCTTCGGCCCGGCTTGCTTGAATCCTGATGGTGCAGTGAGCAAGGGACTCAGATCTGAGCATACCCTTCCACGCTTGTGGTGGCCAAAACGATTCAAAAAGGGGGTGGTGATGGACAGAGCATCTGAGTTAATCAGAACACTCATACCCAGTCAACAGATCAGGGCTGAACTGGGGTGATGTAGTGAGCTAAAAAACGGTGATGGATCAAGCCCTGATCTATTGACTGGGTATGAGTGTCTTGATTAATTCAGATATTCTGTCCATCACCACCCCCTTTTCTGAATCGTTTTTGGCCACTACAGGTGTGGCAGGGTATGCTCAGACATGAGTCCCTTGCTCACTGCATCACTAGGATTCAAGCAAGCCGGGCCGATGACGGCTGAAATGCCAGAAACCGGTCCCCGGAAGCTTGTCTCCATTCCAGTGAAGAATTGGCTTGGTAGTTTGGTCTGCCCTGTTCCCATGAGGCATGGGGTCAGACTAATTTGCATATAGCCATGTTCTGAACTGGGGTGATGTAGTGAGCTAAAAAACGGTGATGGATCAAGCCCTGATCTATTGACTGGGTATGAGTGTCTTGATTAATTCAGATATTCTGTCCATCACCACCCCCTTTTCTGAATCGCTAGTGCTCAGTTGGGCACACAAGAGCCCTACTTAACTCCGCCTTGGAGACGTGCAGCGGGCGCGCTGTAATCGCGCCGGAGTCGAGCCAGAGCCTGCCCGTCCGCTATTCAATCTTTTTGTACACCCTCTGGCTGCCTTCGCCAAGGAGTGGGATATGACCATCGTCTCCTATGCTGACGACACGCAGCTGGCGGTTGTTCTGAGTGGGAAGTCCGACCTTGATGCCCCCAGGTTCAGAGCGGGTCTCTTGGCAGTTGCCGGCTGGATGACAGCCAACTGTCTTCAGCTGAATGCTAAGAAGACAGAGAAACTGGTAGTTGGTAAGCATAGTATCATGTGGAGTGGTGGCCTCCAGAGTTAGGTGTTACGCCTACTCCGGTATCGGAGGTAAAAAACGTAGGGCCCGATTCACAGAATTAACTTAAGACTCAATCCTAAACTTACTATTATTTTGGTATTCACAGAATGCACTTACTACTTTTGGCATCCACAGAATGAACTTACTCCTTTTGGTATTCACAGAAGTTAGGATTTTGTCTTAAGTTTGTCTTAAGACAAACTTAAGACAGACTTAAGACAGACTTAAGACAGACTTAAGACAAAATCCTAACTTCTGTGAATACCAAAAGGAGTAAGTTCATTCTGTGAATGCCAAAAGTAGTAAGTGCATTCTGTGAATACCAAAATAGTAGTACATTTAGGATTGAGTCTTAAGTTCATTCTGTGAATCGGCCCCGTAGGGGTGTGGTTAGACTCTGCCCTTAGTTTTTGTGCCCATACAAAAAAAGTTGCAGCTACCTGTTTCGGGATCCTTCGAGAACTGAGAACCATTTTGAAGTTCTTTGATGCCCCTACTAGGCAGCTGATCATTCAGGCCACTATCCTGTCTCGGCTTGATTACGCCAGTTCGCTCCTATTAGGGGCGAACCAGGCGGAAATCGCCCGGATGCAGCGCGTTCAGAACGCTGCGGCCAGAGTCCTGGTGGGGTTATCGAGGTTCTGCTCTGTGAGTGCAACTATTCGGTCTCTTCACTGGCTGCCTATGGCGCAGAGGATTTACTTTAAAACTCTCTGTCTTTCCTTTAAGATCCTCAAGTTGTCCTCTCCTCAGATTCTTGAGAATCTTTTTACTCCCTATGTTCCTGCTCGCTCTCTGAGATCTGCCTATCAAAATCTGATGGTGGTACCTCGGTTCAAGTTGTGTAGAGCTGGAGGGCGGTCCTTCCGGGTTATGGCTGCTAAGCTCTGGAACTCTCTTCCGCTCCACATCCGTGCACTTGACGACATGTTTGTATTCAGGAGGGCCATTAAAACTTACTTGTTCCCTAGTGTTTCTTAGTCCTTCTCCCTTTCTTGCTCTGGTCCTGCAGTCTGTGTGGTGTTATGTGTTTGTTTGCCTGTTCAAAAAGCGCCGGGACATCCCTTTGCTGGGGCAGCTGTGTGCTATAAAAATACGTATAACAAAACATAACATAACTGCCATCCCCCACACTCTCGCATTTATACAGCCGGCAGCATTGTTGCGCTTACCCGCCTGTATTTGTATTTTGTGTATGCTTTTAACTCTTTTGTTGTGCAGGTCCCGGAGCTGCTGACACTTGATTTTAGTTTACTTACTTACCCTGCTCGTCCCCACCTCGCTTCTGAGTGCGCGCTGGGACCCTTCCTGGTCGCGCTGCACTCCAGCTCGGTGACTTCTCTGCCCCGCCTCCTGGCCCGCCCATCGCAGATGAGATAGGTTCTGCCTGGGTCGTGACCTAGTGTGCCTCCATCTTGGAGAAGTGTGGCTCACTGGTTAGAGGCAGCAGACCCATAAGCAGAGAACGGCCTGGGACCAGGGTTCGATTCCCGACGCGGCAGGGTCGTGGACCAGGGTCAGCGGACTCGATAATTCTCTCCTCGGTGCCTACTCTAGTCAGAAACCACACTCGGCAACTCTGGGCATCAGCTTGCCTCATCTTCACAACGGCCCCCCCAGACCGACCGGGGATGCTTGGTTGCACCTTAGAGAGACCATCTCTCAGGGTGAGCCAGGACGGGTTCCCCAGCGGTCGAAGCGTGGAGATACTCCTCCGGGAGTCGATTCCTAGCGCTATATAAACCCGCAATTAAATTAAATTAAATTAAATTGGGTGAGGGAGCGGACTAGCGCTCGGCCCCTCCCGCCCTCGGCCCTACAAAATGGTTCCCCCTTTCAGGGAGCACAGCGGACGGGTGCAGCGGGCGCGCCGTCTTCGCGCCGAAGTCGCGCCTAAGTCCAGCCCGTCTGCGCCCGTCCGCGGCCGGACGGGTCCTGGGGCCAGGGACGCTGTCTCTGTCATCTCCTATACTCCCTCTGTTCTCAAGAGCCTACAGCCCTTCCCCTGTCCCCTTTCCTCTGTCACCAGGGCTCGCATCTCTGCACTTGGAATCGTGGGGAATATCCCCCTCCATTTGGGGTCGGATGTGTCATATGCTCCACCAACTTCTACTGAGTCACACATCCGAATACTATACTTAAACACCCGCTCTCTTATTAGACATCAAACTGACATCTTTCTCTTACTCATGGCTGAGAGCCCTGACATTCTCTTGCTATCGGAAACATGGCTCACTGACGACTCCCTCCCTGATATCCTGGCGGCATTACCCCCAGACTACTATCTGTTGAATGCTAATCGCCCCGGGGGCCGTCCTGGTGGCGGGGTGGCAGCGGTAATATGCAAGGACTTAAAAATTATAGCCACCTCATCCATGATTCTTCCTGAAGTTGATAACTTGGTTCTCAGCCTGGGAACTGAGGTGGGTGCAGTCACTTTTATAATACTCTAACGCCCCCCCCACCCCATGCCTTTATTCCCCTCTTCCTTTACTGAGCAGCTTGCCAATATTACTACATCCTCCTCTCGTGTCGCCATTTTCGGCGATTTTAACTATTGGTTCCAACACAAGGATGCCGGGCCTCACGCCACTGAACTATTTGAAGCCCTCTCCTGTTTAAATCTCACACAACTTGTCAAGTCCCCCACCCACATCGGAGGCCATATCCTCAACCACATTTGGACTCACGGGGTTAAGTCCTCTTGCCCGTTGATAACTCCTTGTGTGTGGTCTGACCATTCTCTCATCGAGACTGTAATCTCTGTCGATGGTCATATCAGGGCCCCGCCACTAGAGGGCGGTGCCGCCCGCAAGTGGAGGGCTGCTGATTCTCATAACTTGCTCTGCCATCTGTCAGAGACCCGCCCCTCCCTCTCCAACGACATCTGCATCAACGAGCTAGACGGTAACATCTCTCACTGGCTTACGTCAGCTAGCGATATTTTTGCCCCTCTAACCAACTTTCCCCGCTCTCGGCATAGCAACTCCCATAAGTGGTTTGACTCCCAATTAAAAACCCAACATCTGGAGCTACGCCAATTGGAGCGTAAGTGGAGGAGAGATTACTGCACCACAGGCAGAGACACTTACGTGGCCGCCCGCAATAAATATAAAAAAGCCATCATTGCGGCCAAAACAGCATATGTCTCCAAGAGAATTTTGTCAGCCCCTTGCAAGTCGAAGGAGATTTTTAAAGTCCTCGATGAATTTACCTCTACTCTCCCGAACCAGGCTCCTACTCAGAAATCATGCAATGCTCTCAGTACGTTCTTCCTAGAAAAAATTGTTATGATTAAGGATACTATTCCGGTCACCTTTCCTGGCACTGATACTGTCTGTCCGCCTCACAATGCACTCTCTTTCACACATTTCCCTTCTCTTGATCCAGATTCTCTGGCTAGACTGGCCGCTCGTATCAAGTCTGGCTCACCTGACGACTGCTGTCCACCATCTATACTACGGGACATCTGCCTTACTTTACCTGATTGCATTCTCCCGCTGCTGAATTCTTCTCTTTCCTCTGGCACGGTGCCCAGCTCCTTCAAGGAGGCCGTTTTGGTGCCTCTACTGAAGAAGCCAGGAGCAGATCCCGCAGTCTTGGCGAACTACCGGCCTATATCTCTCCTGCCCTATTTCTCTAAAATTCTGGAAGCCCACGTCACCGCTTGCCTCTCACAGTTCATCGAGAGCTCCAACTTTCTCGAAGCCAACCAGGCTGGCTTCAGACCCGGCCACTCCACGGAGGCAGTGATCTTGGCCGTGCTGGATGCTCTGAGAGGCGGCGCTGACAGGGGTGCCCCCCAGGCCCTGGTTCTCTTAGATCTGTCAGCCGCTTTCGACACGGTGGACCATGACATCCTTCTCCATCGTGTCGAGCAGGCCGGCATCCAGGGCCTGGCGTTGGCATGGGTCGAATCCTTCCTGACCGGGAGGTCTCAGACAGTTAGTCTGGGCACCTTCAGGGCACCTAAGGAACGATCACATTGCGGGGTTCCCCAGGGCTCCTCTTTATCCCCCCTTCTCTTTAACCTCTATCTTCGACCTCTTCTCTTTTCTCTGAGGCAGTGGAACGTCACCGTCTTTAATTACGCTGACGACCTGCAACTCATCTTTCCTCTCAATTCTCCTTCTGCTATCACTAATTTTCAGGCGGTTATGTCCCACACTCTCCAGTGGATGAGCCAGAATCAACTCAAACTGAATCCCAGGAAGACAGAGCTCCTCCTCCCTGGTAAGAGCTCTATCCACTGGGGCCCGCACTTCTGGCCGGTAGAGCTAGGCCCTCCTCCCACCCCTGTGGCCTCGGTGAAGAGTCTCGGGGTCATTATTGACTCCGAGCTATCCCTTAAGCCCCAGATAGGGGTGGTGGTCTCCTCCTGCATGTACCAGCTGCGCAGGATCAGGAAGGTGGCCTATCTCCTGACTCCCGAAGTTCTGATTCAAGTTATCATGGCTCTTGTCCTCTCCCGCTTGGATTTCTCGAATTCTCTTTATCACGGTCTGCCTAAGGCCCTTCTCTCTAGGCTGCAGATCGTCCAGAACCAAGCGGCGAGATTGGCCTTCGGGATCCCGAAATGGCAATCCGCTAAGCCTCTTCTTACCAACTTGCATTGGCTTCCTGTCATTTCGAGGATAGCCTTTAAGATCGGCTGCATTGCCTTCAAATCTCTAACTGGTCCCTGCCTGTGGTTCTGAAAAATATGGGTCCGTAATAGTACCGGACTCGAGAATAAAAACTTCGTCGAAATAGGACGAATTTGGTAGCAAAAGACCGGAAATGACGAGTACATCAAGTACATGTATTTTCGGCATATTCGAGTGACAATTTCACCTCGAAATCGTCATTTACCTTCTGAACCCTTAGTTGCATGTTGCCCTCTACATAGGCCTTAATCCAGTCGAATTTGATTCCACAAGGACACGTACTCCTTAATCGACTTCTTCCTGACCCCAGTACAAGTTAGAACCATTGCCCCAGGCCGAGCTCGTTAGGTCAGTTCCCTCCCAGTGGCCGAGCAAGATAGTATCTAGGCCCAACCGGCCATAAAGCCATTTCAGCACGCACACCTGCCATATCTCGCTCACATCTTTCTCCACTCCTTTTCCTCACTTATTTTATGGTAGGGAGGTGACCATTTTTATTAGGGGTCCAGCGATATCTGATGAAATGTTGGGCCTTGCCGGATGATTTGTTATGGGCAGCACGACGTGAAATATGTACATGTCATCATGACTCTGCTTTCTTTTGTAATCAGTAACCATAAATGAAATACCACGCACCCAAGGAATGTTTCGCCAAAGGGTAAATATTGTGTATAAGAAGAGAAGCCTAACTTTGTGAAAGTGTGCAGTCTCCTGAATATACTGGTATCGTACTTCTAGGACCCTGTCACCTTGGTTGCAGCCAATAAACGAATCTTTGACTTCACCTGGAAGACTCTGAAGTTTCTGTGGGTCTGACTCAGGAGAACCCGAGGTCTCTGGTGTGTTGATCCCCTGGCACCGCTGGGTTACCGGTTCTGTACCGGTTCTTAAATACCCAGTACCTCATTTGGCGCCCAACGTGGGGCGATTCCAGTGGTACCAATCAGCCTGAAGATCGTGAGGAGCTTCGTGTGAAAATTCCGGAGGAGGGCCCACCACCTCATCGACCCCTGCATGTCGACGTGGTCCGAAGGTCTTTACTGCGAGGTTCCCCGCTTCTCGACGGCTACAAGGACTGCTGCCCTGGCTATCGCCCTGATGTTGGACCCTTGAAATTTTCGGTAGAGCGAAACGCTGAGACGAGTCTTCTGGTGAAGCCATCGATATTTTTCAGTTAAGTATAAGTGGAGCGTCTCCTAGTCCTTAGTTGGACTTACTTTGTGTCATCTTAGAGATACATAAAGGTTTTTATTGGTTCTTGCAAGCACCATAACCGAAGGACTCGTGTTTTTACGAGCAATATCGTAATCGATAACTCCTTTGAAGTTTTGGAACTAGACTAGAGAGAAAGGATGCCTAGTCTTAGACTCGGGAATTTGTTTTGTCTTGGTAATAATAATAGGGACTCCCGATTGGAGGACTCATGTCCGGTTCCTCCAGTTGGAACTCCGACTTACGAGCTGTACGTTAAACATGGGGTAGGCCCCATCGTTTACAACGAGGTATGGATTAAATACACTAGGAAAGACGGTGTTTTAAAATGGCCCCAATATGGTAGCTTTGATTCTGAAATATTAGACAACCTTGAAGTTAAACTCTTCAAAAAGAAAGCCCGGCCGGCGATGTTTGACTCTTTCCGCATATGGCGCAAAGAAGCCAAACAAAAAGAAATTAAATTAGCTAAGAAAAATAATAGAGAAGAGGGACTTTCAGTAATGCAAGCTGCCGTGCAGTTTAAAGATAATGAGGAAGAGCAGATAAATGAACAATTGCACAGGCAACGTAAAATGGAAATAGATAAGTGCTATCCAGTTTTGCCGTCTCTTCAGCAAGGGACAGGAAAAGAGCGTGAAAAAGACCAATTAATGTCGCAATTGTTAACTTCGCCACCGCCCTATGCGCAGAATGCTACAGCACCCCCGCAACCCTTAGTTGCACAAGCTGCGCCTCTGGCTTTTCCACAGCACCCACCAGCTGTTCTTCAGCTGGTTCCTACTTCTTCGGTGCAGCCTCCTCCAGGCCCACCGACCACTTCTGTTTCACCTGCGTTTCCTACGATTTTGCCTACTGTACTTTCTACGTCTCCTAATGCCCCTTCTATGATTTTGCCTAGTACCACATCTATTATTCCTCATACCTCTTCTGCCATCTCTGCATCCGCTTTACCTCACCCCGTTCTTTCATCTATTTGTTCTTCCGTTTCACCTTCCCTTTGGCAGAAAATGGCCAGTACTGTTACTAATCTTCTTTTACCACTTTTCGGGTCGCCTGCCACGACCCCTAACATAGGAAGAAGACAGTTGTGAAGTCAACTGCCCGATTATCAAGAGAGAGATTCCCTGAATAGTTTAGCTCGGAAATGGGTCATGGACACTGCAAAATATGATTTACAGTCTGTCATGGAAGTTTTCCATCAATGGGAAACAGCGACACAGAGATATGTGTTCGAACAGATGTGTGTTTTTCTTTGCGAAGATTTAGAAGACAATGATCAGGATTGCCTCCCACAAGAGATGTGTCGTATAAGGTTTAAGTTTAGTCTGGGTATGATTGTAGGTCACGATGTGGAAGAAGCAGTTGAAATGCTATTATCACATCGAAGTAAGGGAAGTAGTTCTGGGTCACCATCGGAATCTAGTGCATCTAGTAGGAAAAAGGCACGACAATACCCTATGAGAGAAGTTCCCACACAATGGAGAGAGGGTGACGCGACAGCTGTCCCACCTGTCCTGCCCCACTTTCACCGAGTATGGGTACATGTTCCATGGAAGCGAGCTGAAGTTTTAGCACTCAAACAAACACTACCAGATCCGCGTAAAAATCCTGCAGGGTACTATAAAGAATTGTCGCAAACTGCTGGGTCATGTATTATGAATTTAGCCGATATCGATATGTTATTCGGGAACGTTGTTCCACAGCCTTTATGGGGAAAAATTTGTCATGAAGATCATGACCAGGAATTAGGTGACATGTGGGCTAATATTACTGTTGCAGATGCACGACAAGTTGGTGGTGCCAAGCCTGAGCCCCTGATAGCGGAACTACCTGGTAGGATAGTAGATTACATGAAGACAATAATGCCTGCGATACGTGTAAATTGGGATAAGTTATCTGCATGCAAGCAAAAGAAAGAAGAAACTGTGTCAGATTTCTTCACCAGATTTGAAGAAACATTCATTGACCACAGCGGTCAAGATATGACCACAGAAGGTGGCCAGAGATTGTTTGTCGATAAATTTGTGCACAATCTGCTTCCGGACTTGTGTAGAAAATTAAAAGATTCAGAAAGTTCTTGGGCAGTCTCATCTTCAGCCCAGATATTAGCTACCGCACAGTACTATGAGAATAGAGATAAGGATGAGAAAGATAAAGTAGAGAAGAAAACTAGAGAACTCAAAACGAAGGTTTTGCTACAGCAAGCCTATCCTCCACGTGGTGGTGGTAATAAAAATAATAATGGTCCGAATCACTACCGGAACACTTTTCAGCAGCCTCAGAGAAACTTGCCGAGATTCGATTACAATCAAAACCGCGTAGGTCCCAATCAGTGTTTATACTGCAAACAAGAAGGTCATTACAAATATGACTGTCCTGCCCTGCCGCAACGTACAAATGAATTTTCTGGTGTACGAGGTCGTGGTAGTCAGCAAGCGCCTAGAGGTAGAGGGCGTGGAA
This sequence comes from Lissotriton helveticus, assembly GCF_964261635.1. Taxonomy (NCBI): domain Eukaryota; kingdom Metazoa; phylum Chordata; class Amphibia; order Caudata; family Salamandridae; genus Lissotriton; species Lissotriton helveticus. The sequence goes on along the minus strand of NC_136057.1, from coordinate 185,592,132 downwards.
ACACCCCTCAGGACGCACGTCCCCTTCCACCACAAAACTCTATGAACAGGTTTGACCAGCAAAATAACGTATCTGACAGGACAGCTCAATACTACGTCGATGAGTATTACACAGAAAATGAGCAGTGGGAGAATAATGATTGCTAGGACAGCCTTAGACAAGGAGAGGGAGTTGTTTCAGTTCCAGTAGATCAGAGTGGACCTTACGTTGAGGTGATTACATCGGGTGTGTCAGAACCTTTTCTGTTGGATACTGGTGCTACAAAGAGTTCTGTTATGCACTCCAAACTCCCTGGCGCACCTTTGTCTGGCGAAATGAACGTTTCCGTAGGTTTTTCTGGCGCCCCGGTTAGAAATCCGATTTCTGACCCTTTATCTCTTTCTGTTGGTCCTTGTGAATTCGAAGCACCCCTTATTTTGACAACAGGTTGTGGTGAAAATTTGCTAGGATTAGATTTGCTAAAAAGATTGTATGCGACTTTGTACTTTGACTTTAGGTAAGAAAGTGGTTTCTCCCATGTATTTGTCGAGAAATACGCTTCCAACAGAATTGACACTTCTTCCGGATATTCTTTGGGCTACTGGTCCGAATGATGTAGGTCTTTTAGAAATTCCACCATATGTTGTAACATTAAAGTCGAATGTCAAAATGCCACGAATTCCCCAATACAGAATATCCAATGAGGGCGAAAAAGCTTTGCTAGCGATTGTTTACGAGTTGATTGAGAAAGACGTAATTGAAGAAACACGAGGCAATGTTTGCAATAGTCCTGTTCTGCCTGTTTTAAAACGAACTGACCCTTCTCAGCCACCTGTGTATAGATTCGTGATTGATCTTAGGGAAGTAAATAAGATAGTGGTGCCACAATTCCCAGTTGTCCCCGACATTACAACATTATTGACTATGATTCCAGCATCCGCATCCTGGTTTTCGGTGATTGACCTGAAGAATGCTTTCTTCAGTATCCCGATTGCTGAGGAAAGCAGGGATATTTTTTCCTTTAGTTTAGTTTAGGTGGTCGCAGTTTCCGCTTTAAACGCGCTCCTTAAGGCTACTGTGAGAGCCCCTCAATATACAGTCAAGCTCTGAAAAGCCAGCTCGACGCAATGGTTTTGCCCAAAGGTTCCACTCTCGTACAGTACGTGGACGATTTGCTCATAGCCGCGGATACTGAGAAAATATGTAAAATGGCCACATTTGGCACTACTGCGTCATCTATGTGATCTACATCACAAGGTGTCACTTTCCAAGCTCCAATATTGCCGACAAGAAGTGACCTACTTAGGTCATCTCTTATCGAAGGAGGGAAGGAAACTGACCCCAGAAAGAATTCAGGCAATAGCGAAATTAAATGTGCCAAGAACGCAGAGAGAAGTACGCGCTTTCTTGGGCATTACATCGTACTGTAGACAGTGGATTCCAAATTTTTCGTTATTAGCCAAACCCTTATTGGCACTAACGTGTACAAATACACCCAATCCCATTCCTTGGTCTGATGAGTGTCAGAAAAGTTTTCTCGAATTACGCACAGCATTATGTTCGGCCCCTGTGTTAGGTAACCCCAACTACAGTAAACCTTTCACATTATATGTCCACGAGAAGGAGGGTTGTGCATTGTCTGTGCTGACTCAGTTATACGGAGATAGACAACGGCCATGCGCCTATTTTTCGTCAACTTTGGATCCGGTAGCACAAGCATTGCCAAGTTGTCTAAGGGCCACAGCAGCAGCAGCTGTTTCTATCCGACAGTCTGCAGGTCTAGTAATGAATAATACACTAATCGTGATGGTCCCGCATGCAGTAGACACGTTGTTAAATAGGACCAAGACACAGCACTTAACTAGTGCTCGACTGTCCAGTTATGAATTGACGCTACTAGCAAGCCATGTGCACATCAAAAGGTGCAGTACTCTGAACATAGCCACATTGTTACCAATTGCTGGGGAATCGGATGCTTCAGAACAGCACGATTGTTTCCTCAGAACGGAGGAGGAGACAAAAGGGAGAGTTGATCTATTCGATACTCCTCTCGCCGAATGTGATGGTACATTATGGGTGGATGGTTCATGCTTTAAACTCCCGAATGGTAACGTGACTACAGCGTATGCTGTCACAACTCTGCACACAATCGTTGAAACTGCGCGAATACCACATGGTTCAGCTCAAGCCGCCGAACTCGTGGCGTTAACGAGAGCATGTGTGTTATCAAAAGGAATGAAAGTGACTGTCTATACCGACAGTCAGTATGCTTTTGGAGTGGCTCACAGTTTTGGACGATTGTGGAGAGAACGTGGGTTCCTGACTTCGCATGGAGCTAAGATTCAGCATGGTCAGTTGGTGAATGAGCTTCTTGAATCACTGACGTTGCCCCTGAAAGTAGCGGTCGTGAAATGTAGTGCACACAAGAAAGTGATTGATGATGTTGGTCGTGGAAATGCATTTGCTGATGAAACTGCTAAAGAAACGGCAAAGAATGTGATGAGCCGAATGTATGTTTTGCGAGCCCAGAAAGATGGACTGGTGATGTTGGAATATGTGAAGACACGATAGAAAGTGTGAAGTCCATCCAAGCTGAGGCCACGGAAAAAGAGTTAAGCATGTGGAAAGAGAGTACAGGGAGAATGGATGCAAATGGTTGTTGGATTGAATCGACAGAGCAACAAAGATGGTTGTTACCCGATGCATATGTGCCTGCAGTGGTTACAATGGCTCATGGGATGGCCCATATCAGCGCGAAAGGGATTTGCGAGTTGTTGGCCCCAGTGTGGAAGAATTCAGGGATTCCCAAGTGTGCAGAGAATGTTGTCAAGAATTGCATGGTATGTCTGAAGCACAATCCTGGTAGGGGAACCCCAACTCCAGCTGGTCATTTTGCACCTCCTACGTATCCGTTCGAGGTTTTGCAGCTAGATTTCATACACATGGAGAGGTGCAACAACTTAAAATACGTGCTCGTGGTTGTTTGCGCCTTCTCAAGGTGGGTAGAAGCCTATCCCCTAAGGGACAATACTGCCTTGTCCACAGCGAAAGCCCTTGTGAAAGAGTTCTTCCCCAGATTCGGAATGCCTAGAATGGTCTGGTCGGACAACGGAAGTGAATTTGTGGGTTGTGTGATGAAACGAGTGTGTGAAGGGCTAGGCATTAGTCAGAAGTTCCACGCTGCAAATCACCCCCAATCAGCTGGATTAGTGGAATGTTACAATGGCACGCTTAAACTTAAATTGGCCAAAATCCAAGCGAGCACGGGTCTTAAATGGCCCGACGCTCTACCTTTAGCACTCCTATCCACCAGAATGACTGTGCATTCGCGAATGAAACTCAGCCCCTATGAAATAATCTTTGGTCGGCCAGCCAACATATGGGGAGTGCCTAGGCCCACGAAGTTTAGCGAGCTGCGACACCCCATTTTGCTCGACTATCTGTATGAATTGACGGCTAAATTGCGTGTTTTATATCAACAGGTCCACAACACCTTGCCTCCGGTTTCCGAGACACCGGGTCACTCCATTGACCCTGGCTCCTGGGTACTGGTCAAGAATTTCCAGAGGACAAGAAACGACCAGAGATGGACCGGACCACACCTCGTCCTCCTGTCTACAAGGTCCACTGTTAAAGTGGAGGGGAAGGCCAATTGGGTCCACGGGATCCACTGTAAGAGAATACCCTTCCCTCTGCCACATGACCAATGGGTCCGGACAGGAGGCACTGACTCAAAGCGCACAACTGATGAACGTGTAAAAGAAGTTAAACGTGATTGTGACAGTAAGAACATTTTTCAAGAAACTACGCCGCCATCAGAACAATTGAACTCTGTGGAACCTGAGCTACTATTTCCGGACCAGACAGCACCCGGGAAAAGACGCTATAATTTGCGACCGAGAAAAACAGACTAAAGTAAAAGTGATTTATTTTATGATCCGAGAGAAAAACCTGTGGACTAATAAAAATAAGTTTTTCCTTCCAAAATGCTATTTTTGAAAATGCAGATTCTCCCATCTAGGTAACTTGCTTATTTTTGTTTTTTTGAACCGCCATCCGGGTTCCGCTGCTAGGGTCGCGGTTGATAAAAGACTTTTGGGTGCAGCTGACAACAATAGGTTGCTGGTTCCAGTTGGTCGAAGGGAGCCACCCTAGACTGACGGAAGCATCCTTTAGCAGAAACAACCTACCGCCGCGGGCAGCACCTTAGAGAGGATGGAGTTTCCTGATGTGGAGAGAACTGCCAAACAAATGAACTTTAAGCAGAGACTTTTGAAAGCAATGAGAAAGAAAATTTTTATAATAATGTGTATTTTTATGCTATTTAGCGTAATGGTGTTTTTGATAAGCTATGTTTTATTCTCTTTTCATGTGACATTCACGCCTACTGCATCACCCATACCTCCCCCTACTGTTTCCTCTCATTCTTTCCACTCTTTGCCTGACCACGAATCAAATAGGAGATTAGAGTTCATTAATAACTCCTTCGTTCAGCTATTACACCAACACCAACTTGTAATGAACACAACCAACTGTTGGGTGTGTGGTCTCATGCCCCACACCACGGATAGAGGTATCCCCTATTTGGTCCTGCCATTTAGTCGCAATGGGTCAGTATGGGCATATAGGACAATATTCATATATGCACGAGAAATCCAACCCCTACGTTCCGTAAAAGACAACCTCAAGACTAGCGCCCTAGTGAAGGGTATAATTGACATGATCAAGGAAGTGACTTCTTACGAAGATACCCCGGACGATGAGATACTTGCATATGTAGGTTGGAATGTGACCGGATATGGCACTACATTAAGTGAGAAACAGCAAGCCAAGAGATCGTCCCCTATCTGGATCGTACCCCATCAAGGTCACCTGTGTCTGCAAGGTATTGGTAGGAATCCCAGAGCTCAGCTAGGGAAGAGTGTCTGCACAGAAACGTATGTTTTTGGATCTCAGACTTCCCCTGCCTTTTCAGCCGCAAAGGGTACTTATTTCATCTGCCACGATAGAGCCTATACATGGTTGCCCCCTGACTTCTCGGGCTCATGTTTTGTTTCATTCCTGTTACCTCCCACCTACACAGCAGCGGCGGATTACCATCGGACAAGGGTAGTTAGAGGTGTTTTGAGTAAAGAAGACACTGCGGGTCAAGAATTTGGTGACTTTGCAATGGGTATACTGCCGTTCTGGGGAGCCATGGTTAACAGCAGAAACATAAGGCAATTGACAAGGGTAGTTGAATCCACCGTGATTGAAACTGCTGGTGCCCTTAGCAACCTGACTGCTGAGCTCCAGTCGGATCGACTGATGACCCTTCAGAACCGGGTCGCTTTGGATGTAATACTTGCGGACCGGGGTGGAGTATGCAAATTGATCCAGTCCAGTTGTTGCATTTTCATTCCAGATAATGCTCCAACAGTGTACGGGGCCATCTCCAAACTACATAAGATTTCCGAATCTATTCATGTGGATAAAGGAGATTGGTCATTAATGGGATGGTTCTGGGGACTGATATCTGCCTGGGGATGGAAAATTCTGATGGTCATTGGGATGGTCTTAGCCATTCTTTTCCTGTTCTGTCTATGCATACAGTGTGCTCCTGCAATATGTGGCCTCTGTGCTACATCATGTGTAAGGAAGCCTGTGTCAAGACATGAACTCAGCACTAGAATGATGTTGCAGCAACATCTCAATGACTTTAGGAATATAGATCTGGACTCAGATTAACATGAGGATAGATTAATTGCCTATGTAAGGGCAAAAGGAGGGTCTGTGGTTCTGAAAAATATGGGTCCGTAATAGTACCGGACTCGAGAATAAAAACTTCGTCGAAATAGGACGAATTTGGTGCCAAAAGACCGGAAATGACGAGTACATCAAGTACATGTATTTTCGGCATATTCGAGTGACAATTTCACCTCGAAATCGTCATTTACCTTCTGAACCCTTAGTTGCATGTTGCCCTCTACATAGGCCTTAATCCAGTCGAATTTGATTCCACAAGGACACGTACTCCTTAATCGACTTCTTCCTGACCGCAGTACAAGTTAGAACCATTGCCCCAGGCCGAGCTCGTTAGGTCAGTTCCCTCCCAGTGGCCGAGCAAGATAGTATCTAGGCCCAACCGGCCATAAAGCCATTTCAGCACGCACACCTGCCATATCTCGCTCACATCTTTCTCCACTCCTTTTCCTCACTTATTTTATGGTAGGGAGGTGACCATTTTTATTAGGGGTCCAGCGATATCTGATGAAATGTTGGGCTTTGCCGGATGATTTGTTATGGGCAGCACGACGTGAAATATGTACATGTCATCATGACTCTGCTTTCTTTTGTAATCAGTAACCATAAATGAAATACCACGCACCCAAGGAATGTTTCGCCAAAGGGTAAATATTGTGTATAAGAAGAGAAGCCTAACTTTGTGAAAGTGTGCAGTCTCCTGAATATACTGGTATCGTACTTCTAGGACCCTGTCACCTTGGTTGCAGCCAATAAACGAATCTTTGACTTCACCTGGAAGACTCTGAAGTTTCTGTGGGTCTGACTCAGGAGAACCCGAGGTCTCTGGTGTGTTGATCCCCTGGCACCGCTGGGTTACCGGTTCTGTACCGGTTCTTAAAAACCCAGTACCTCATACCCAGTACCTCATGCCCCGCATTTCTGAAATCCCTTATCAGTCCCTATTGTCCCTCACGCAACCTCAGATCCTCTCACCTCCGCCTCCTGGTTGTCCCCTCTTTCAAACTCTGCAGAATCGGAGGTCGGAGATTCGCATATCTGGCCCCTAAATTCTGGAATTCTCTCCCACCCTCACTTAAATCCTCCAATTCGCTCTTCCAATTCCGTAGATCTCTGAAAACATGGCTTTTCCCACAATCTGGCTAACCCCCCCTGTCCTCCGCCAGCACCAGATCAGCGCCAGGAAACCCACGGTGACAGAGCGCTCTATAAGCTCACCTTAACATAACATAACTCTGCCGGAAGCTTCTCATGGGGTGTTTTTGGCATGGTGAGCCGCCCTGCGTCACACCCGCTTGTTGGGCAGATTGACCCAATATGCCCCCTTGTGGTGCGGAACACAGCTCAAAGATGTCGCCACTCTCTCTGGGTTTAGAGCCTGGGACCTTATTGGAATTTCCCAGCTGGGAGATGTCTGGCGCAGGAGCCACATTCGCGAATTCTCAGCATTACATACCCAGTTCTCCCTCCATGCCTCTCAGTTCTACTGCTATATTTAGTTGCGTCATGCACTCCATACACACATTTTGGAGGGAACCTCCTTGCCCGAATATAGCCCACCTGAAGCACAGGTTATGACTGGTGATTTGGGGAAGGGGGGATTTCCCGCATTTATTGTTCCCTCACAAATAACACCCCTAACTCCCTTTCCTCTCTCCGGGATAAATGGGAGGGTTGGATTGGTCCTTTAGATGATTCTGATTGGAGGGATATGCTGATGGCCCCTAAAATAATTACAGCTTCTGCGCGTCTCCGATTGGTTCAAGTATACTATTTGCACGCGGCCCACCTTACGCCGTCGTGCCTTCATCACTCTGGGCTCCGACTTGATGCTTCTTGTCCCCGCTGTCACTGGCCCTGAGCAGATTTTTATCACATGGTATGGCTCTGCCCCAACATTGTGCATTACGGGGGGCTAGTGACCGCTGATCTTACTGAGGTCCTGGGCAGGGAGGTCTCGATGAGCCCGATGAACATACCTTTGGGAGTTACGGATGGTCTGGATGGGAACAGGGCAGAGAAGCTTTGTCTCACCACGGCTCTGATGGTAGCTAAACAAGATATTGCAGCCCTTTTGCTGGATCTGTTAGCCCCTTCCATTACATAGTGGCGCAGAGGGGTGGATTGGTGTGCAGCGCAGGAACGCCCCATGTATGCTGCCCGTGGCTGCCCTAAAAAGTTTCGAAGGGTGTGGGGTAAATGGTTCGGGGTGATGGAAGACTGAACTTTTTGAAGCTTCCTTATAGACATGCTTGTGGATATAGTCGCTTGTTATTCCTAATCGGACTTATGTGTGTGGGGGGCTTACTCCCCCCCGCTTTATTTGTTGCTCTTGTGTACTGCTCGCTGTGCAAAAGTTGGCTGTGTTCTCGTTACTGTGTATGACTCATTTAAAATCAATAAACTTGATTATCAAAAAGAAAAAGCGCCTCGTTTTTCAAATAGAAACAACAAATTGCCTATGATTTTTTATGTGCAGGACAGTCCCCCGTCCTGCACATGAACAATCATTTTAAAATAATGCTGTTTTGCAACTGCAATGTGTGCTGCATTAAGCAGCACATCATAAAAATTACAAAACGGCATTTAAAGATTGTTTATGCGCAGGAAGAGATACATTTCTGCACATTAACAATTTTCCCCTTAACACAGGTACCCTTGAACTATGGTGCGAGGGTGCCTACGTTGGTGCTAGGCAGCTTTCATTTATCATCAGCGCAGGGGGTAACTCAGGGATGCACCATATTCTTGTAAATATGGTGCAATCCTATGTTGGCAAAGCGTGTCATTAACCTTCTTGGCTTAACAAAATGCTTCGCCACTTTATTGTAAATATGGGGTATATTTATAAGAGCTGCCGCAAATTAGTGTTAGCGGCAATACTCTCACCGCTGCGTTTTGCTGAAAACTATCGCCTTGCTGCCAGAGTGTTTACAATAGGTCGCTACATGGCGATAGTATCCGCTAGTCGTGGTGAAAACTGCCACTAACACTAGTGTAAAGGCATTTAAAATGTTGCCGCTAGTGAGAGAAAAGTGACAAAAGGCCAACTAGAGACAAAAACGAACTCACGTTAGTCAGCCCAAGGTCACTTTTCTGCCTCTAGAAGCAGAAATAGCCTATAAGTCCACCACCATTAATAAAAAGAAATTAAAAATATTGGAATGCAGAATGGAGCAGCATGGGCGAAGTTCAGTACAAGTAAGCAACCCCCCCAAACTCCCCAACAGCTTGGATGACCAGCCAGAGTCCCAGGGGAAGAGGAAATGAAAAATCATGGACAATGCATCACTTTTCATTGCGCTTCCCTTGCGACTCTATGGCAATCGAAGCCTTCAAGCATGGACAGTCCCCGTAGCCCTCGCTGGAGCAGCGTTTGAGACCCAGAGTTGGAGGGGGAGTTGTTGCAGAAAAATGGGGTGGTGATGAACTGCTGCTTAATTCAGACACTCTGTTCATCACCACCCCCCTTTTCTGTATCGTGTAGTTGTTGCAGCCTGATGGTGGTGGCGGGCCGTGTCGGGACTAAGCCTTTGGGCCCGGAAATTGAGGGCACGGAGATCGCCCTTACCTGGTGGTGAAATCTGGCATGTCTCATGGAGACACATTGCTAACCTGTGTGAGAAGACCGCCTGGCGACTCTTGGAGCTGTAATCGGTAGAGGTGCTCCTGCGCACTGATGTAGGAAGATCTGCTCTGCATAACACATGCCACCACTACACTGGAGTGCATGCAGGAGATTGGCAATGGTGGGCCGTATCTCTCTGCACCACAGGCTGGAGGATGTGCTGCTGCCCAGACTCCGTGATGCCCCTGAGATCTCGCAAACCTTTGTGGGGGAGCGCTGCAACTTCATGCCTAAGGGGGCCCTGTTACAGCATCTGGATTGGGAGGTTCCCCAGCGGACTTGGCGGCAACTGCTGTACCCAAGCTTGTGAAATTCCACCTGGCTGAGTCTCCTGCTGGCTGAGTCACAGATTTAGAGAGAACGTGGTAGATTGAGCCCCGGTGTCAATGTCCAAGTGAAGAGAAGGTGGTACAAGGAGCGGAGGAGGCCCGGGGGTCGTGTCGGACCCAGGCCTAGCACCTGTGGGTGGAGCACACTGTGCCCTGAGCTGCGGAGGACGGACGGTCATTTTTGAGGGCACCGCACAATACTGGTGGGGGACTCTACAAACTGGCTCAAGTTGCTGAGATTGGCCATTGTTGGCAGCAGGTGCCAGTGTCACAGGGGCCGGTTCGGGCCCAGACCCTTAGGTATGCAGCTTGATCCACCGTTTCTTACTAGGTAACTGGGGAACACGGAATCTGATCGCCACTGTTAGACCGAAGGAGGTAATCAGGTGGTGCTGCCTTTCATCGCCCCCTGGTAGTTAGCTTTTGGGTGTATTGGGAACTATCTCTTAGTGGACTTACTCTTCCCACAGCGCAGTGCCTTCCGCTAGCTGCTGCTGCTGTCCCCATCGGCTATCTGCTGCTGCTGGGTCCTCTGACCCGGAGGTCAGGTGTTCGAGGCCCTCCTTCCCCCACATACCACTGTCTGCCCCTCATCATTGCTGGTTCAGTGGTAGAGCATCACTGCTCTGCTGCTTGACTTCCCTCTTTTCTGCTGTTCCTGTCTCTCTTCCTGCTCTACTCTGTTGCTTTCTATCTTTGACTGTGTTCTTCTTTTTTCTTTTTTCTTTGCTTTGTTTGGCTTTGTCTTTCGTGTGATTTTATTCAGTTCCTTTTCCCCCTGTCCTCTCCCTCATTGATGCTGCAATCCCTGCACACCCGTCCCCTTCAGTGTCCTTTTCCACGTTTCCTGTCTCCCAGCTGTGTGATTATTATATGCGTTGTAGCATGTAATATTAGAGTAATTTGTAAGGTTTCTGTTTTATACGGAAGGTTCTAGCTCTTCTCCCGATAAGCGCCCGTAGAACGCTGGTGCATGCCCTTGTCACATCACGCATGGACTTTGGCAATCTGCTGTATCTGGGAGCAACCTGCAAGGCAATCAATCGCCTACAGGTGCTTCAGAATGCTGCAGCCCGCCTTATACTAAAGCTTCCTACAAGATCGAGCTCCAAAGCTGCCCTTCAGACCCTCCATTGGTTGCCAGTAAGGAGCAGAGTTGATTTTAAATCCCTATGTACCTGTCACCGTATCCTTGCTAAAACGGCGCCTGTACCTCTCCAGAACCTAGGGCCCGATTCACAGAATGAACTTAAGACTCAATCCTAAACTTACTACTATTTTGTTATTCACAGAATGCACTTACTACTTTTGGCATTCACAGAATGAACATACTACTTTTGGTATTCACAGAAGTTAGGATTTTGTCTTAAGTTTGTCTTAAGACAAACTTAAGACAGACTTAAGACAGACTTAAGACAAAATCCTAACTTCTGTGAATACCAAAAGTAGTTAGTTCATTCTGTGAATGCCAAAAGTAGTAAGTGCATTCTGTGAATACCAAAATAGTAGTAAGTTTAGGATTGAGTCTTAAGTTCATTCTGTGAATCGGGCCCCTAGTCACCAGGTATGCACCATCTCACGCATTGCGCTCCTCACATGGAGGCCTATTAAAGGTCCCTAGAGTAAGAAGGGCCCGCATGGGAGGAAGATCCTTTCGCTACCTGGTGGCGAAGAGCTGGAATGCTCTACCCCTCGATCTCCGTCTGGATCCATCGGAATCCAGCTTCCGGAGGAAATTAAAAACACACCTATTTTTAGGCTAGCCTGGTACACTCCTCGCTTTTGTTTTGAGTCTGTTTTTTTCAGTTAGCGCGGGGACATGCTTCTTAGCGTAACCATGCGCTTTATAAATTTCCCTATTATTATTATTATTATTATTATAAATTGTGGTGAGACGGAATGGAGCTGCAGAGCGGAATTCAAGTGGAATTCAGAATTCCGTGTAGTGGTACTCCGCCAACTATGCCCACCTTACACCCTCCACAAACACGCCACAGAAATCTGGGACCTCCTCAACTTCAACTCTTTAGACATCGCCTTCTTCACGTAAACCTGGACCAAACTCTGCTCCAGACCGGACATCACCATTGTCATCCCCAACGGCTACAACATCATCCACAAGGAACACCCCGACCACCCAGGAGGAGTCATTGCCATTGTCTACAAAAGAACACTCTGATTGACCATGCATTCTAATGACCCATCCGGACCAAGCCCAACACCACCCTCAGCATGCACCCTCATCCACAGGCCCCCGGCCCATGACTCCCTATTATCAGATGCTATTGTAGACATCATTGCACCCCAGGCTCTCGCATCCATCGACTACATCCCGCTCGGAGACCTCAACTTCTACTTGGACAACCCCAGTGACTAGAACACCACCACCCTCCTGGAGATCCTCACAAAAACAGACTCAAGCAGATAGTCACCGCAACAACCCACATATCCAGGCACATGCTTGACCCTGTCTTCTCTGCCAGCAGGAACATTCAACTACAGCTACACCACCAAACTCTCCTGGACCGTCCATCATTGTATACATCACACCTTCACCACGCACACCATACACCACCGCCATCATTGCTCCCTACCCGTCGCAACTGGATCAAGGCCACAGAAGAAGTTCCTGTCAATTCCCTCAGCATCACCACTTCGCCAACATTTACAGACACCAACACTACAGCCAGTGGCGGATCCTCCATGGGGGCGTTTGGGCGCCGCCCCACTGCTTTCTCGCCGTGCGAGAAGGCAGAAACAAATAGTAGAGAACTACCATTTGTTTCTGCCTTCTCCCACGGCGAGAAAGCAGAAGTTCCTGCTCGAGACAGTGGGAGGGGTTACTCGAGGGCAGGGGGGAGTGGTTTTCCCCACTGTTGTTAATACTGTCTGTTTGGCAGCCTGAGAGGCTGCCAAACAGCATACAGAGAAATGACGTGGTGTTGGGGCAGCCGGCCGAACCAATCACAGCGCTGTGCTGTGGTGGAGCCGGAGGGGGGGGCTGCCTGGCTTCCTGCATGACGAGTCTGATGACGAATTCAAGGACAGAACGGCGGCGGGAATCGGAGCTGACTTGAAGGCGGGAAGCCGGAAGGTTAAGGTAAGTAGTTAAGTTTATTGACTTATGACTTTGTTGTTTTATTATGGATTGGGCTCTGAAATGCTGTTTACTAGTTTTAAGAGGTAGGTGCGGTGACATAAAGAAGTTTCCGGAAAGTCACACAATTTACTCTACAAATTCAGTGAAAGGAGAAAGCGTACATTTTGGATTGTATTCGTGATTACACCATTCATTACGCCAGTTGTCTCATTTCCTTGATGCTATTTTTTTGTTTAACAAATCGGCGTAAGGGAGGGGGAGAGTGCTGTGGCCTTGGCTGCCCTTCAATCGAGGCCCACTGCCAGAGCTGGCGTTTGGATCACGCCACACTCTGTTGGTCTGCCGCTGTCTTGTTTCACTAACTTATATTTATATGCTCTTGATTAACCCACTTTGCTGCTGTTAGCAAATATGTCTTCCTTTCCACACAAAGCGGGAGGCCCCTCTCCTTTTCCTACCCTTTGATGCTCACTTTCCCTCCGTGTCCCTTCGAGTCAAACCGACATGCTCTGTGCCTCTTGTATGACTTTGTGTCTGTGCTGCACTCTGCAGTTCCTGTGTTTGCGGCACTATGCCCGGTAGATGTAATATAAATAACTAAATAGGCCCTGCTGGAATGTGTCACTGTTACCGGGCAGTGGTTGCCTGTCAGATGCCAATATGCTTTTCCCACCCTGGACTCAGAGGTCACGCGATTGAAACTGACAGAGCGCCATTCGAGGGTCTCTCTGACCATAGAGGGGGAAAAACCACACACTCCTATCTCTTTTTCCGGCCGCGGTCCTCGGGGATGACCAGTGGGAATAGATACTGTCATCACGCCCGCCACTTTCAAATGTCACCAGCCGCGACTGACTACAGCGCACAACCTCCACCGATGGATCTCTAACATCTAACAGTGCCGACACCCTGGCAAACTCAAGAACATCCAGGCAAACAACACTCCAAGAAGGCCAACTGGTTTATTCCCACCCACCAGTAGTCAAGATGTACTTGCAGACGCCTCAAGAAGAGATGGAGCCACAACATCAATGAACCCAGCAACCCAGTCAGCCTTGCACCATGGGGCAAGGGTGCCGGTGTTAGCGCCTTGCAGCCATTGTACGCCAATGTAGGGGAAAAAGAGAAGGGGGTTATGCATGAGCCCCTTCTGACAGTTTAATGCTGACCGTGCATCATTTTCGTGATGTACTTGCAGCATGAATCTTGTAACACAGTGTGTCGTACTTACAACATGATTCAAGCAAGCCGGGCCGAAGACGGCTGTAATGCCAGAAACCGGTCCCCGGAAGCTTGTTTCCTTCCCAGTGTAAGAATTGGCTTTTGTAGTTTGGTTTGCCCTGTTCCCATCACGCACTGGGACAGGAACAGACTAATTTGCATACAGCCAGGTTCTAAAACTGGGATGGTGCAGTGAGCTAAAAAACGGTGTTGGATCTAGCCCTGATCTCTTGACAGGGTGAGAGTATTCTGCTTAATTCAGAGACTCTGTCCCTCACCACCCCTTGTTGTAAGTACTTACAAAATGAGGCATCTAGTCATATGCATGGCCTTGTAAAGCCCTGTGTCACATTATACCTGCGTCAGGTGTGATGTATGCAGGGTGGGCATTCCCACCCAGCAAAGCCTTGTTGGAGTGGCGCAGTGAAATCCATCAGATTTCACTGTGACAATTCTAGGATGCCACTGCGTCAGAACCTTACCCTTACTCAATGGCAGGCGTAAGGGTGACACAGTGCCATAAGGACAGGCTGGTGTCATGCATAACTGGAGTTGCGTCATGCTTGTGACACAACTGCAGCAATGCGTGATTTTAGCGCTAACAGATACGTCAGGATTCCAGACGCATATGTAATTAATTGCAACATGGAGCGCCGTGCAGTGAATACGGCGCATCCATGTTGTCGCAAGAAGAGCACATTGAAAAGTGTTGCAACGCGGTTTTGTCGCAGCGATGCAACGCTTTTCATGAATTAGGCCCAGGAATGCATCCTATCTTATTGATAGTGCACATTCCTGCCCTTTTGTGTTGTTGCAGGGCTGCGCAGCAACATTCCTTGCAGCGCTATCCTGCACCAAAACCTCTGAAATGAGGCCCCAAGTGTTTGCACCAATTTTAAGACTAGCTATTTTCTGGTCTTAAAAAACTGCCTCTAACTGGACTTAGCTGCAGTTTAGGAGGGTTAACGCCGGACGGAAATTTCATTGTAAATATCGCGCAGTGGGTTTAGCTGCAGTTTTTGCACGAGACCACCTACCTCACGTCTCATTTTTGTTAAGTCCCACTAAAAGAAGTGGCGATCTTGAAAATTAACTTTTACGCTGGAACAGTGCCGCTAACTGCAATTAACGGCGCTTTGTAAATAAGGCAATAAAACAAACCCAGCTGTAACGTCCAAAAATTGACGCTACGGTGGCATTAAGATCTTGTGAATATTCCCCTATGCCCCTTAAGTGATTTTGCTGATTTTTTTACCGATTGGGTAAATCAAAATACAGGATGAAATCTGACTGGTACCAGCTTAGCACAAATGCCTCAACACTCACTGCTTCACTTCGGAAATGGCATTAATTCAGGAAGAAAGTACAAACCAGGCAGATCTCGCGATACTTCCGGTGCAGTCCCTAGAGTTCCAGCGAAAGTAGGGTAGATTGAGAAATTTCCTAGTTATCACAAAGGAAAGTTTCAATTCTATTAAGGACGCGGAGGCGAGGATTTTGCTAGTCCTTTCTCCATTTATTGGACAGCAAGTTAGAAGTAAAAAAGAAAACATCAAACCATAGACTACCCTAACCAACATGGCAGCGGTAGTCATGGTAGCACATCAACCAATAAGAGTACATGAAGCAGCATATAGGGATTCCCAGACGGTAGTCCTTCCTCTTTCTTGGGTGCTGCCGTAGGAAAGAAGTCATCAACCACTAGTCCGCCTTTTGATCGGAACCGAGGGAAGAGAAACAATAATAATATCTTGTCCAGAACAATGTTGAACAAAGTCAAAAACATTGCAATGGAGTAAATGAAAACAATTTGCAGTAATAAGAAAAGCATAATTGAACAGTAATCCAAAATGTACATTAAGACATAAGAAAAAAAGATACTTCCCTCAGACGAAGAAAAAAATCATCAAAATCTAGTCTTGGGAGGGAAGGCTCGATAAAGCCTGGGTGGGAAAATCCTCGCCTCCGCGTCCTTAATAGATCTGAAACTTTCCTTTGTGATAACTAGGAAATTTCTCATTCTATGTCAGGAAGCGGAGGCGAGGATTTTGCTAGTTCAAAGCTTACTCACCACCAGTGAAGCAGCCTCATGGATTGGTTTAAAATAAAACTTTTTGAAAGTTGAATCCGAAGACCAATCCGCAGCATTCATAATATCCTCCAATCGTTCCCCTACCTGCACAGCCTTGGAAGCCATTGCACCTCTAGTGGAATGAGCCCCAAAGTCAGTGATATTAATGCCAGCTTCGGACATAATCCACCTGACCCATCTGGCAATGGTGGGGGAGGAAACTGCTTTAAACGGTTTTTTAACCGCAATAAGTAATTGCCTCTCGCCTGGAGGACGAAGTTAAAGAGTAACATCCTCATAAGTTTTTAAGCAATGAACAACACATAGTTTAGGTGAATCCGGGAATGCTGGATAAGATACTGACCTGGTATTACATTTGGTTCTTCTTGAAACTGTAAACGTAACACCCTCTGGGGTAAAAACCCTGGCTGAGATATCTAGAGCACGAACATCCGAAGCTCGCTTACAAGAAATCAGTCAGAGAAGAATCACCAGTTTAGCAGAAAGTTCCATACGCGAAAGGTACTGATTATCTTGCCAAGACTTAAGAAAATTCAAAACCACATTAACATCCCATAACCCAGAATAACGGGGTTCCGGGGGACGTGAAAGGAGAATACCCTTGAGAAGTTTACAAACCCAAGGATGCTCACCCACCGGAGAGCCATCAACAAGAGCATGACCAGCAGAAATTGCCGACCTGAAGGAATTAATGGTGCTGTATGCCAATTTCTTTTGGAAAAGATCAGCGAGAAAGTTAATCACATCAGTGACAGAGGAGCCCATGGGATCCAGGTGTTTTGCCACACACCAACAAACCCATCTGTTCCACGCTGATCTATAACGCTTAGTGGTGCTGGGGGCCCAGGCTCCTCTAATGAGGAGGTCAGCGTCTTTCGAAAGTGAGTCGCAAGGCCAACGTCCCCTGAAATCCTCCAGGCCATGAGATGTAGATGGCCCTGGAGAACTAGAGGATGCGGGTGACCCAAAGGATCCGTCAGAATGTGATCGAACGACGGTAACCGAAGAGGTCTGTCCCAAGACAGCTCCAGAAGAGAAGGAAACCAGCATAGAGCTTTCCAAATTGGAGTGATCAAAATCAGAGATGCTCTCTGTCTGCGGACCTGAGCTGCTACCCTCTGAATGAAAAGGAAAGGAGGGAACGCATAAGCTGGAAACTGGGACCAGTCTTGAAGGAAGGCATCCACTGCTTCCGCACCCGGATCCGGTTTCCAGCTGTAGAAACGGGGAAGTTGGGCGTTCCATCTGGACGCAAACAAGTCCATCACTGGCAGACCCCAAAGGTCCGAAATTCTCTGAAATATCGAAGGATCCAGCTTCCAATCGCTGGCACCCCGAAAATTTCTGGATTGCCAATCCGCCACAATATTCAGATCGCCTGGGAGATACTCCGCCGTGACTGAAATCTGACGAAGAAGGCAGTAATTCCAGAAGTCCTTTGCCAGATCCGCTAGGACTTTGGAATGAGTGCCGCCCAGACGATTGATATATCTGACCGCAGTCGTGTTGTCCATTCGAAGAAGAACACAACAAGAGACCCTGGTCGTGGTGAAAGAGCGAATTGCGAAAGAACCCGCAAGGAGCTCCAAGCAATTGATGTGGAGGTGAAGTTCTTCCTCCGTCCACCTGCCGCCCACCGAGAGGGATCCGCACTGGGCACCCCAACCCTGGCGACTGGCATCTGACTCGATCACAAGATCCGGACGGGAACCGAAAATCGCCTTCCCGTTCCACGCATCCATGTGATCCAACCACCAAAGAAGTTCCGATCTGGCTTCCAAATTTAAGGAAATCAGCTCTGAATAAGTGAGACCCTTGCGAAGGTGAAACACCTTTAGTCTCTGGAGAGCCCTGTAATGAAGAGGGCCTGGAAAAATGGCCTGGATCGATGAGGACAGTAAGCCCACAATCCTGGCTAACTGACGGAGAGATATCCGATCCCGACGGAGAACCTTGCGAATCTCCTTTTTGATCTTGGAGATCTTTTGGGAAGGAAGATGAAGCGTTGCATCCGTAGTTATGATCAGAAATCCAAGGAAAGTCATTTCCTGGCGAGGAATTAAATCCGACTTCTGAGCATTGATGATGAAACCCAGTGATTGAAGAAGGGAAATTGTAACCTGAAGGTGATGAAGAAGGAGATCTTTGGACTGATTCATTAAAAGAATGTCGTCCAGATAAATTATCAGGCGAATCCCCATTGTACGGAGATGTTCCACCACAGGGCGCAGAAGTTTGCTAAAACACCAAGGCGCTGAGGAAAGACCAAATGGGAGCGTACGAAATTCGTAAACCTGATTCCTCCACAGAAACTGGAGGAACCGACAATGAGGGGGAAAGATTGGAACCGAAAGGTAAGCATCTTTCAGATCCAAGCGAACCAACCAGTCGTTTTGCAACAGAAGGTCTTTCAAAAGATGGATGCCCTCCATCTTGAAATGCCTGTAAATCAGCCATTCGTTGAAGGAGCGGAGATTTATTACCGGTCTGAAACCTTTGTCTTTCTTCTCCACTAAAAAGATATTGCTGAGGAAACCTTTTCGATGAAGAAAAGAGGGAATGATTGCGCCTTTTTGCAACAAGGCCTGAACTTCCAAATCTATAAGTTCCTGCTCTGCGCTTGAAAAAATTAGAGGGCGAGGGCGAGAGAGTTGAACAGGAGAACCGTAAAACTCGATGTGAAACCCCCGAACGGTTTCCAGAACCCAAGAATCTGAAGTTATCGATGACCAGGCCTGGGGAAACAACGCTAATCTTCCCCCCATTTGAACCAGAGAAATGATGCGAAATCTTACCATTAAATCCTCTGGAATTGGACTGGTTGCCACCACGTCCTCTGCCTTGGCCTCTGCCACCTCTGGAGGGATAAAAGGATCCCTGACGTCCGTCATTCCAGCCGTTGTTTCTTCTGGCTTGACCTCTATTGGGGCCTTGTTGGAATTGGCGGCCGGAAGAGCGACCCCTGCCTCTGCCGGCCCCGCCAAAAACCTTCTTGGGAAAAAACTTCTTCATAGAAGCTTGCGCTTTGTCTAGAGCAGAAAAAGTAGCAACGAATTTTCCTAACTTTGTTAAGGGTCCCCAAACAAAGCGCCTTGCGAAATCGGACCCGCCTCTGAAGATGACAACTCTCCCAATTTTGGGTCAATTTTAAGCAACAAGGATCGACGATGCTCCGCTGAGAGCGCACAATTAGCATTGCCAAGAAGGCACATAGCCCTTTGCGACCAACCAGCAATATCATCAACCGAAAGAGGCACGCCTGACTCTTTAGAGCGTTGAGCTAATTCAATTATTTTTGTCAGAGGACCAACTACATCCAAAAGTTTATCTTGACAGGCTTTCCAAGACCTATCTATACCCTTCTTAGGGTCCTTGATATACTTGGCAAAGAAAGTACACAATTTCGGATCAATTTCAGGAGTGCACGCCACCCTGAAGGGAAGAGAAGGGCGTGGGCACTCAGAACGCAGGCGTAAACGTACATCCTGAGGTAAAGGTTGTCGAAGCTTAGCAGCGACATAGTCAGCAGTAGACTGTTCAGGAAACCATTCAGATGACCTGGGTCTAAAAATAGTAGATGGGTCAAACATATCAGGAGGAACAAGATCACCCTCTGAAAAACTAGGAGCACTAGGTTTTGGGCGCCAAGACCTGCTCGCATCAGAAAAATCCTCTGAGGAAGCATCCTCATCCTCATCTACATAATCGTCCTCATCCTCATCTCCCTCATTGGGAAACCCTTCTTCCGGGTCAAGGTCCTGGGTGGCAAAACCACCAGTCTCACCGGGTGAGTCATCCCCCCGGTAGGGTGCGCTTCTTAGCGTGCGCGCACTCTTACGAAAGACCTCAGATAATTTGTTGAAGCCCTCCAGGTGCCCCGCGTCACGCTCCCTGGCCGTACGTGGTAGAGCACAAGGGACACCACTGGGCCCTGCCCCGCTGTCACCAAAAACACCTGAATCAGTCTTAAACACATGGGCAGACAGCTTATTACACTGTCCTGAGTTGCCAGAGCCTGTGCTATTGCAGAAGAAAGAAGCCTGTCCACCTCTGCATTAGGGCGCGGAAGGGGCAACTGTGGCTGATCATTAGAATTCGCCACCACAACATTAGAAGGACTGGACTGCATTTTAGCAGAAAAACTGGTACCCATACAACAAACACCCCAACTATATATAAGGGGAATCCCCTCACACAGGTACCACACAGGCTAACTTTAAATAAAGCCCGAAACACAAATATACTGACTGAAAATAAATAATAATTTATTCAAAATTTCAGTCAGAAATGATAATTCTTGCCGTCAAACACGGCGTCCGTGTGAGGAGGGAGGCCAAACATAGACGAAGCGCAGAGCCTCAGCGCGTTAAGACACGAGCGCGAAGAGCGCTGAGGAGAACAGCCGGTCGGCTGTCAAAAGCCGGTACCAGGACTGCGCACGCGCTTAGAAAGACGCTCGGGCACAAGCCTACCGCGTCAAATACACACTCAAACAGCCTACAACAAAGGCGAAATCAAAGGCTACTTGTAAAATCAATAATAAAGCTGTCAACAATCAAATTTAAAACTGCCACGACAAAGATCAAGGTCTGAAGTACAAAGATCAAGGTCTGAAGTAAAACGTGACTTATCTTGCCGAGGCAGCAATGGAGAAAGAGGAAGGACTACCGGCTGGGAATCCCTATATGCTGCTTCATGGACTCTTATTGGTTGATGTGCTACCATGACTACCGCTGCCATGTTGGTTAGGGTAGTCTATGGTTTGATGTTTTCTTTTTTACTTCTAACTTGCTGTCCAATAAATGGAGAAAGGACTAGCAAAATCCTTGCCTCCGCTTCCTGACATAGAAATGGATAGCATCTTTACAATATACTAGGGTGCAATACCACAGGTCGCACTAGGGGTCCCAAATCAAGACTGCCAGGCTCCTCGATAAATAGACACCAGGGGTGCAGTACCTCGGGTCGTCACTAGGGGTCCCTAATCACATCAGCAAGGCTCCACACTGTAACATACATGGGCGGGGTTTGCAGGGTCGTGGCTGCTACTACAGGTCCTGGTCCAGTCAGACTCCACGCTGTATGTGGACAGCGTACGACCGCGGCAAGATAAAGATTAGTAAAATGGGCCTGCCTATTTTATTTATTGTTTTGTCTTAAGCGACGCTTTTCAGACAGGGCTTACCAGCAATTAGGCTGAAAGAACCTGAACCAACATCCGCCTGCCCATAATGCATTGCAAATACAGACCCAACCCAAACCTAAAACAAAATGCATTTCTTGTTAATTAGAATTTATTCTAGTTGTTTTATGCACGATATATACTTGCTTTCTCCTCCAACTTTTAATGTCAACACCAGACAGTTTGCCGCCCTAATATTCTGAGATGTCGTTGTATTTATAGTACAGTAAAAAAAAAAAAAAAAAAAATGTTGAAAAACCCATACAAACATAACAAATCCTTTGTATTTAGTCGCACTTCGTGTAGTGGCTGATAACAAAGAAATCTTAATTTTTGTAAGATCTTTGCACGTGCGAAGATCTGAGTTTCTGGTACTAAAAAAAAGCAAATTATGGCGGAAAAACTCGTATATACCATGAAGAGTAACAGGGAAGAGCCCGAGTACTAGGACCCTGTGATGTCGAACCTTTGTGCAAGCTCCTTCCATTCACTGGTCCCTCTGTTCATTGACTTAGGCCCCAAATGCAGCCTTCAGATTGGTTTTCGGCTTGTTAGTCCTACAGCATGACGTCATTTGTATTCTTACATAGCTATGGGCCTCTTTACTTGAGTGTTGCACATAACTATTCTCTTCCTGTGCCTGCCTTCTCCCCATAGCCCAATCCCGCAGCCTGTGCGTTCTCTGTCTCTGCTTGTCTGTTATGGGGGGTTCTCTATGAGTGAATTTCAGGTATCACTGCATTTTTTCTTCACCTGCTAAGAATGTACCCAATTTGGCTTTCACTCTTGTGAATGACGCACTGAAATGAAGACCCTTTGACACCTTGTCATAAGTCGCTGCCGCTACAGCTCGCTCAGCCGAATGCTTTCCCCCCCTTGTGGCCTCCCCAGCCGGTAGCTGGCATCGGTGCTTCCTTTTATGAAGACGCTGGCCTATTTGTTGCATATATATTGTTACTAGCAGCCCGTCCCAACTTTGTCCGGGTATGAATTGCTGCCGGCCAGTAGTATATTGTTTTGTATGATTTCGTTTTGATAGCATTTCTTATCTGTGACAGGCCTGTGAAACGCTCCGATTCACAGTGCACTGCTGATGCACTTAAGAGTGTGCGTTCAGTAGTGTGTGAACTCAAGTTTCCCTACTTTATTTTTCCTGGCAATTTTATATAGCGCAAACTCGACAACATGGCATGAGCACAATTTACATTACAGAAGAACACATTTATTTGTGGTAGGCACGGGGAGACAAATCGATTTGCCTGGAATCACAGGATGTTGAGCTGATGCCGAGATTCGAACGTAGCTCTCCAGCTCTAAAGTTCGCAATTCTAGAACTTGTGGTGGGAGATGTGTCTAAAAGTGTATGTCGGTGCTGGCCATCAATGGGAGAGACCTGTGCATTTTTCTAATCGGTGTTGAAAAAATATGAGTATGTTGCTGGAGATGTGGGCCGCCGTGCCACCAATGTACCTACCCGGGGAGGGTAAACACCCATTATTCCGCAACTTTCTTTCCGCATACCATCACTCTGCATACTTTCATTACGAAAGTACCATGACTCCGCAATGCCATTATAAAGCATGGTATTACATTTTATATGCTTTTACCACGCATACATTTACAACGAAATTCGTTGTAAATGCATGAATGGTGAAAGCATGGGGCATATTACCAAGGGTGGCGATAGGCAATTATTGCCGGTTTAGCGGCCGTTTTCGGCCGCTAAGCGGCGATAATTCTATCGCTCTATTAGCAAGCTGTCGCTAACTAATGTTAGCGACAGCTTTTAGGCGATAGCGAGCGGTTTGGAGCTCGCTTTTCATGTCAGCGATATTTATCGCTAATGACATGCAAAGTGGGCGTACCCAACCAGTTAGCGACTGGAAGCAGTTGGTAACGTCGCTATCGCCTATTAGCAAGGCAGGGTTCAGATATAGTTGTGGGTTATGGGGTACAGGGGTAGTTTTAGGGTTTAGGGATAGGTATGGGTTTTGGGGTACAGGGGTATTTTTAGGGTTCAGGGCTAGGTTTGGGTTTGGGGGTATAGGGGTATTTTTAGGGTTCTGTGGTAGGTTTGGGTTTTGGGGTACAGGGGTATTTTAAGGGTTCAGGGCTAGGTTTAGGTTTTGGGGTACAGGGGTATTTTAAGGGTTCAGGGCTAGGTTTGGGTTTTGGGGTACAGGGGTATTTTAGGGTTATGGGGTAGGTTTGGGTTTTGGGGTACAGGGTTATTTATATGGTTCAGGGCTAGGTTTAGGTTTTGGGGTTCAGAGGTATTTTTAGGGTTGAGGGGTAGATTTGGGTTTTGGGGTACAGGGGTATATTAAGGGTTCAGGGCTAGGTCTGGGTTCTGGGGTACAGGGGTATTTTAGGGTTCAGGGGTAGGTTTGGGTTTTGGGGCACAGGGGTATTTTTAGGGTTCAGGGCTAGGTTTGGGTTTTGGTGTACAGGAGTATTTTTAGGGTTCAGGGGTAGGTTTGGGTTTTGAGGTACAGGGGTATTTATAGGTTTCAGGGCTAGGTTTGGGTTTTGGGGTACAGGGGTATTTTTAGGGTTTAGGGATAGGTTTGGGTTTTGGGGTACAGGGTATATTTATAGGGTTAACATGGGTTAGTGTTTAAGGGTTTTGGGGTATTTTAAGGAGTAAGGGTGGGTTACGATAATGGGGTGCAGGGCTGGTAGGCAGACAAAATATCGAAATTAAAATATCGATATGCAATAATATCGATGTTTTAATATCGATGGTACAGTATATCGATGTGCCATAATATCGACAGACAGAATATCGAGATTAAGGTATGTATGTTAGTAATATCGAAATTTTGTTGTTTAGTGTTATGTATTTTATTTTGTTGTTTATATGTTTGCTAAATATGTTTAGAAATGTATGTTTGAAAATTAGTCATTTTGTTAACATTTTGCGTTTTAGTATTAGAGCGGGTTGTGGGTTTATAGGGGAATAGGGTGGGAAGTAATTTAATAATAATTAATTAATTAATATATGTTTGTACATATTTTTTATTAATAATTAATTGGTAATTAATTAATATTAATTAGTTAATTAATTAATATAATTTTGTACATATTTTTCATTAATAATTAATTAATATTAATTAGTTAATTAATTAATATAATTTTGTACGTATTTTTCATTAATAATTAATTGGTAATTAATTAATATTAATTGTTATGTTATGTTATGTTACTTTATTTCTTTTATAGCGCACGGCAACTCCAAAGGAGCGTCCCGGCGCTTTGGCAAAGAAAGACAGCATAGAAAGCAACCACACAACAGAAAAAACAGAAAGAAAGACTATTTCCTAAAAAGCCATGTCTTCAGATCCTTTCTAAAAGTCAGAAGACAGGGGACCGATCTCAGGGACACTGGTAATTCGTTCCATGCCTTGGGTGTCAGATAGCGGAAAGAACGACCTCCCAATCGTGCACGACGAATTACAGGAACATTAAGCAAAGACAGACCAGATGACCTGAGATTCCTGCTTGGCACATACCGGAAAATGCGTTTCCCAATATATTTGGGGCCAATACCATGAAGGGCCTTGAAGGCTACAGTCAGGCATTTAAAAAGGACACGCTTGGAGATAGGTAGCCAATGAAGAGTGTTCAATAAGGCCGTGGCGCCAGCTCTCCTTGGGAGTCCAAAAATGGCACGGGCTGCCGAATTCTGGACTACTTGCAAACGGGTCATGAGATATTTTGGTAGACCCAGAAAGAGAGCGTTTGCGTAGTCCAGTCGCGACCCGATTAATGCCTGTACGACTGTTTTCCTGTGATTGAGTGACAGTAGAGGGAGAAATTTCCTCAGCATCCGTAAGATGCCGAAGCACTTCCCAACAATGGACAAGATGTGGGGTCCAAAGGATAGATCACAGTCCACTATCACTCCCAGATTCTTCGCCTTCACAGCAACCTTGTCAGGAGGAAACATATCCTGAGGCCACCAGGATTTCCAGTCATGTTCCGGTGCGCAACCGAAAAAAAGCAACTCTGACTTGTCAGAGTTGCATTTTAAGCCATGACCTCTGAACCACTCAAACACCGCACCAAGGCAATCCCTGATCTTTATGCCATCAAATGACCCCTCCCTGTCACATGTGAACAGGAGTTGGGTGTCATCAGCGTAAGACACGATCCGGGCGCCAAAAGATTCCGCGACTTCCGCCAGAGGGGCCATAAAGATGTTAAACAGCATAGGGCTGAGAATGGAGCCCTGCGGGACTCCCACCTCTAGTGGAGCCATATCAGCGGAAAAAGGAGGCGCCCAGATCGTTTGTCGGCGGTCGGCCAGAAATGATTTTAGCCAATTCCACACCGTTCCTCGAAGGCCACACTCCCAGAGTCTTACAAGGAGGGCATCATGAGGAACGGTGTCGAAAGCCGCCGACAAGTCAAGCATAACTAACACGGCCTTTCCCCCCGAGTCGAGTACATCCCTGATAGCATTAGTTAATTAATTAATATAATTTTGTACATATTTTTCATTAATAATTAATTAATATTAATGAGTTAATTAATTAATATAAATTTGTACATATTTTTAATTAATAATTAATTGGGAATTAATTATTATTAATTAGTTAATTACATTAATTAGATTTTTTTTTATATATATAATTTTTTTATTGTTAATTAATTATTTGGGAAAAATTCATATTAAATTAAATAGTAAATTAAATTAATTATAGCTAATGTGCTAATATATTTACTTTATTGTTATTGTTAATTAATAATTAATTGGTAATTAAATAATGTTAATTAATTTTGGGTAAAGGAGTATTTTTAGGGTTCAGGGTCAGTTTTCAGTTCTTGGGTAAAGGGGTATTTTTGGGGTTCAGGGTCAGTTTTCAGTTCTTCGGTAAAGGGGTATTTTTAGGGTTCAGGGTCAGTTTTCAGTTTTTGGGTAAAGGGGTATTTTTAGGGTTCAGGGTCAGTTTTCAGTTCTTGGGTAAAGGGATATTTTTGGGGTTCAGGGTCAGTGTTCAGTTTTTGGGTAAAGGGGTATTTTTAGGGTTCAGGGTCAGTTTTCAGTTTTTGGGTAAAGGGGTATTTTTAGGGTTCAGGGTCAGTTTTCAGTTTTTGGGTAAAGGGGTATTTTTAGGGTTCAGGGTCAGTTTTCAGTTCTTGGGTAAAGGGGTATTTATAGGGTTCAGGGTCAGTTTTCAGTTTTTGGGTAAAGGGGTATTTTTAGGGTTCAGGGTCAGTTTTGGGTTTTTGGGGTACAGGGGTATTTTTAGGGTTCAGGGTCAGTTTTGGGTTTTTGGGGTACAGGCGTAAAGGGTAAAAATAAAATAAATTTAAATTTAATTTAAATCAATTAAATGAAATTAAAAGAAATAAAATTACATTAAATTATTAAATTTTTAATGTATTTTAAATGTATATGTATTACTTTTAATTATTTAATTATGTTTTAATGTTTTTATTAATATTTGTTAAATTATATGTATTTTAACATTATTTTTACATTATTATTAATACATTTAAAAAAACGATATTTTTAATTTCGATATTTTTGTACTACGATATTATTTTTTCGATATTTTTGTACTTACCTTTATGAAGATAGGATCCCGATATTATTGTCCTCGATATTTTTGTTGCGATATTTTTGTATTGCGATATTTTTGTGGTCGATATTATGTCAGACATTCTGCAGGGCTATTTAAAGGGAGCAGGGTGGACACCCGGAGCTGGAATGTACAGAACCTGGGAAGAAAAAACAATGAAATATTGGACACAACGCTCGCTTTTTTTTCCGTAATCCCGCACCCCGCACACGCCCACGCCCCCAGCACACGCCCACAGCACACGATATGAGACATGGCATGAAGGGCGGAACGTACCACACGCCCCCAGCGTTTGCCACGCCCCAGCACACGCCCACAGCACAACGCAGACATGCCCACAAGGGACTACTTTGCTGGCACTTTTCTTTTACCTTTTAAATGTATATGGTGGGCGTCTGCATAGCCTATTTCCTTCTGCTGCAACTGCCCTTTCCAACGCTGTATTGGGTGTTGTGATTGGTGCTTTGGTTCCTGAGATTACCCGCCTCAAAGGTTTGGGCTCTCTCTTTATTATATTAGTATAGATGCGTCTATCTTCCACGTGCACACCGTGCTCGTGGAAGATAGAGGGGTATATTATCAACAACTAGCGATAATTTTTGTCTCTAACTTGTTTAGAGACAAAAATTATCGCCGCACATCGGCGATTTTTATCGCAGATAAACCTTGCTATTAGCAAGGTTTATCGCAAATGCGATAAAAAACGCCCGCAATGCATGAATATCGCTGAAAAGTCAGCGATATTCATGCATTATCGAGCAAATGCTCTTAGCCATGTTATCCACCTCCCATTGGATAACATGGCTAAGAACTGCTCAGGGCAGGTGTTAGCTTTTGGAGATATTCGCCCTTAGCGCAAATATCTCCAAAAGTTGGTAATAGGAGATAGCGATGTTAGCGACTGTTTCCAGTCGCTAACATCTTGGCACGCCCACTTTGCATATCATTAGTGATAATTATCACTGACATGCAAAGTGGGGCCCAAGATGGTCGCTATCTCCTATTAGCTGTCGCTAACTCATGTTAGCGACAGCTTGGTAATAGGGAGATAATTTTATCTCCGCTTTCTTGGCTTATAAAGCCAAAAAAGCGGAGAGAAAACCCCTTGATAATATACCCCAGAGTTCTCTTTAGGAATTGGTATGTTTTGCTTGTGGGAGTTGGATCACGGGGAGAATGTACGATATAAACTGTTTGCCTCTGACTTGAGAAGTTGAATTAAAACCTTCTCTCCTATAAACACATTCTTTGTTATTGTGTTATTTACGGATCGTGACTTCCCTACACTATTACCAAGCCCCTAAATCGCAGCGTTATCGGCACCTTTCTACCGATAATGCGGCAATATTTGCATCGCCCTATTATCAAGGCAGCATTAAGTCAATTAACGTGGCTTAAAGCCATGTTAATTGACTTAACACTGCCTTGGTAATAGGGCTCCTTTCACCATAAACTCATCGTGAAAGGGGGCGTGCAGTGGGTGTTGCGGTGGGCGTTCCACCGCAACACCCATTCACTTCGACGCTGCCATCTATTATCAAGAGAGGCGATAATAGGTGGCAGCGCCGAATTTGAGGATAGGTAAGACCTGTTCTTAAGGAGGCGAAACGAGGAGAAATGCTTAATTTCTCCTCGTTTTTGCTTTTTCCATGTGTGCTGCCTTGTGCAGCACACATGGAAAAAGCAAAATACCAAGGTTTCTTTATGTACAGGAAGGTGTCCCTTCCTGTACATAAACAAACCTCTTTTTAAAAATGCCAATTTGTAACTTACATGTGTGCTGCATAAAGCAGCACACATGTAAGTTACAAAATGGCATTTAAGGTTTGTTTATGTGCAGAAAGGAACTCCTTCCTGAACATAAACAAACCTTCCTGCTCGCAGACACCCTTGCACTCTGGTGCAAGGGTGTCTGCGCTGGCGATAAATTGTCAAAACTACCGCCATCGCAGGGGGAAACACTAGGCTGCCTAGCGTTTCCGAAGTGGCGAAGAGAGGCGTTAAGCCAAGATAGCTAACACCTCTCTTCGCCACATTGTTGGTAATATGCCCTGCGTTTCGTTAAAATATTTACACGTTTCAGTGGCAGAGATAAGCGTGTGTAGGAACTGGGGTCACCAGTTCCCCGGGGGTAGCCTGGCACGAGCAGGTAGGCACCCGAAAGCTCAGGTGTTAAGTGACTACACAGCACACACACACACTGAGACACTAAATGCACGCAATGACTGAGTCCACACTACTGAGTTGTGATTTAAAACAATATGTTTTTATCTGGAATAAAATGCAGGGTAGTCAATCATTCAATACATTAGCTCATCAAAACATTTCATTGGGGGGGGGGCAATTCAAGAGTCACTGAGCATATCACCATAAACATCTCATGAAGCCCGCCCATGCAAGGAATTCATTAAAGCGACATTCCAGTACATTCCATTAGAACCATAAATGCTGCATCACTCAGCGATAAACATTTCCTGGCTGCAGGAATCAGCAGGTCATCAAATGAGAGAGAACATTTCATTAATTAGGATTAAACTTTGCGGCAATTACTTTGCATAGAACTACACATCTCCTTGACTCAGAGTGAACATTTCATTTAGGGTCAGGCAGGAATAAACACTCCGCCAGGCCTAAACATTTAATTGGATAACTTCATGCAATCTTACTCCTCGGGGACTTGTCTAACATTTCATTAGGCGGAAGGACAACCATTCCTTGAATAACCGTCTGCAATCTTCACTTTAGGCAGAAATGAACCTTCCTTTAAACATACATTACATGTGCCCAAGGGCCAGTGAAACAGCACAATAACAGTTTCCCTTGAGGTCCTGCCCAAAGGGATCTTTCAGGGCTCTGGCCCCGTTAAGGTACTCTCAAGGGCCCAGTCAGGCCAACGGGGCCCCGTCTCAAGTCCTCCCGAGGGGAGGGGCGGTTCCGGGGCCTCCTACTCGCTCCTGGGAGGCCGCTTCGGTGCAGGTTCTCCGCCCTCCCCCCGGGGCTTTACCTGCTGTCTTCGGGCACACCCGGCCCCTTGCGGTGTTCCTCTTGGGCTGGTGCGCGCTGAGGGGGGCTCTCGCACTCTGGGGAGCCCCGCGCTTAGAATCCACCGGTCCCAGGCCTCCTGAGTGCTCGGTGGGCCCGGGGACCAGCGAGGTTGCGGTGCAGAAGAGGCGCGGCAGCCTCAACCAATGACGGGGCAGCTGACGCGAATGCCTTTTTGTTTTTTTGCAGGGCTGCGCAGCAACATTCCTTGCAGCGCTATCCAGCACCAAAACCTCTGAAATGAGGCCCCAAGTGTTTGCACCAATTTTAAGACCAGCTATTTTCTGGTCTTAAAAAACTGCCTCTAACTGGACTTAGCTGCAGTTTTGGAGGGTTAGCGCCGGACGGAAATTTCATTGTAAATATCGCGCAGTGGGTTTAGCTGCAGTTTTGGCACGAGACCACCTACCTCACATCTCATTTTTGTTAAGTCCCACTAAAAGAAGTGGCGATCTTGAAAATTAACTTTTACGCTGGAACAGTGCCGCTAACTGCAATTAACGGTGCTTTGTAAATAAGACGATAAAACAAACCCAGCTGTAACGTCCAAAAATTGACGCTACGGTGGCATTAAGAGCTTGTGAATATGCCCATATGCCCCTTAAGTGATTTTGCAGATTTTTTAACCGATTGGGTAAATCAAAATACAGGATGAAATCTGACAGTAGCACAAATAACTCAACACTCACTGCTTCACTTCGGAAATGGCATTAATTCAGGAAGAAAGTACAGACCAGGCAGTGGAGAAGTGTGGCTCAATGGTTAGAGCGGCAGACCCTGATGCAGAGGTCTGGCCCGGGAGCAGGGCGATGGCCGAGCTTCACTGGCTCCCATTGAAACAGCGAGTGGCCTTCAAATCCCTCTGTCTTGTTTTTAAAGCCCTGCAGGAAGTTGGGGCCAGCTCTCTGCAAACCATGTTTGACTGGTACATTTCAACCAGAGCCCTTCGATCTACAACGGCCTGCCTTGTAAAAGTACCGAGATTTAAAAAGGTCAGGACCGGAGGCAGATCTTTCAAGGTTGCGGCTGCCAAACTTTGGAATAGCATGCCCCTGGACATCCGCCAAACAAAGGAACTTCTCCCTTTTAGGAAACGGGTCAAAACTTGGCTGTTTCCTAAATGTTAAACTTCTGGCCACTCTATTGCTGCCTCCCAGTGCCTTCCATCTTAGGAGATATCTCAGCGCCAGGATACCTGTAAGGTGACAGCCGCGCTATACAAATGTTTTAAATAATAAATAATAATAATTTCCGCCTAGGCAGGTCTTGGGCTCAATATTCCTCGGACCTGATAATTCTCGCCTCGGTGCCTATTCTAATCATGGGTCCCACTCTGCAACTCTGGCAAATAGCTTGCTTAATCTCCACAACGGCCCCAACAGCGCTGGGATGCCTGGCTGCACCTGGGGGGTGCCCAGGAGTGGACATTTTACAGGGAAGCCAGGAAGGGTTCCTAAGCGGTATACGGACAGCGCCAGGACACCTCCGGTGGAGGTAGCTCTGCGCTTTACAAATGCCAGCATTTCATTTCATAGCATCTCGCGATACTTCCGGTGCAGTCCCTAGAGATCCAGCAAAAGTAGGGTAGATATGGATAGAATCCTTACAATATACCAGGGTGCAATACCATGGGTCGTCACTAGGGGTCCCAAATCAAGACTGCCAGGCTCCTCGATAAATAGACACCAGGGGTGCAGTACCTCGGGTTGTCACTAGGGGTCCCTAATCACATCAGCAAGGCTCCACACTGTAACATACATGGGCGGGGGTTGCAGGGTCGTGGCTGCTACTACAGGTCCTGGTCCAGTCAGACTCCACGCTGTATGTGGACAGCGTACGACTGCGGCAAGATAAAGATTAGTAAAATGGGCCTGCCTATTTTATTTATTGTTTTGTCTTAAGCGAAGCTCTTCAGACAGGGCTTACCAGCAATTAGGCTGAAAGAATCTGAACCAACATCTGCCTGCCCATAATGCATTGCAAATACAGACCCAATCCAAACCTAAAACAAAATGCGTTTCTTGTTAATTAGGGTTTATTCTAGTGGTTTTATGTACAATATATACTTGCTTTCTCCTCCAACTTTCAATGTCAACACCAGACAGTTTGCCGCCCTAACATTCTGAGATGTCGTTGTATTTATAGTACAGTCAAGCACATACATTGAGAAACCCATGTAAACGTAATCCTTTGTATTACACCTGCCCTGAGCAGTTCTTAGCCATGTTATCCAATGCATTGCGGCGATTTTTATCGCATTTGTGATAAACCTTGGTAATTCCAAGGTTTATTTGCAATAAAAATCGCCGCAGCTCAGAGGTAAAATTTTTGTCTCTAACCAAGCAATAGCGATAATTATCACTATTGCTTGGTAATATGCTCCCTTAATTTATAGAAGATCTTTGCACATGCGAAGATCTGAGTTTCTGGTACTAAAAAAAAGCAAATTATGGCGAAAAACTCATATTATACCATGAAGAGTAACAGGGAAGAGCCCGAGTACTAGGACCCTATGATGTCGAACCTTTGTGCAAGCTCCTTCCATTCACCGGTCCCTCTGCTCATTGGCTTAGGCCCCAAATGCAGCCTTCAGATTGGTTTTCGGCTTGTTAGTCCTACAGCATGACGTCATTTGTATCCTTACATAGCTATGGGCCTCTTTACTTGAGTGTTTCACATAACTATTTTCTTCCTGTGCCTGTCTTCTCCCCATATCCCACTCCCGCAGCCTGTGCGTTCTCTGTCTCTGCTTGTCTGTTATGGGGGTTTCTCTATGAGTGAATTTCAGGTATCACTGCATTTTTTCTTCACCTGCTAAGAATGTACCCAATTTGGCTTTCACTCTTGTGAATGACGCACTGAAATGAAGACCCTTTGACACCTTGTCATAAGTCGCTGCCGCTACAGCTCGCTCAGCTGAAAGCTGTCCCCCCCTTGTGGCCTCCCCAGCCGGTAGCTGGCATCGGTGCTTCCTTTTATGAAGACGCGGGCCTATTTGTTGCATATATATTGTTACTAGCAGCCCGTCCCAACGTTGTCCGGGTATGAATTGCTGCCGGCCAGTAGTATATTGTTTTGTATGATTTCGTTTTGATAGCATTTCTTATCTGTGACAGGCCTGTGAAACGCCCCGATTCACAGTGCACTGCTGATGCACTTAAGAGTGCGCGTTCAGTAGTGTGTGAACTCGAGTTTCCCTACTTTATTTTTCCTGGCAATTTTATATAGCGCAAACTCAACAACATGGCATGAGCACAATTTACATTACAGAAGAACACATTCATTTGTGGTAGGCATGGGGAGACAAAGCGATTTGCCTGGAATCACAGGATGTTGAGCTGATGCCGAGATTCGAACGAAGCTCCCCAGCTCTAAAGTTTGCAATTCTAGAACTTGTGGCGGGAGGTGTGTCTAAAAGAGTATGTCGGTGCTGGCCATCAATGGGAGAGACTTGTGCATTTTTCTAATCAGTGTTGAAAAAATATGAGTATGTTGCTGGAGATGTGGGCCGCTGTGCCACCAATGTACCTACCGGGGGAGGTTAAACACCCATTATTCCGCAACTTTCTTTCCGCATACCATCACTCCGCATACTTTCATTACGAAAGTACCATGACTCCGCAATGCCATTATAATGCATGGCATTACATTTTATATGCTTTTACCACGCATACATTTACAACGAAATTCGTTGTAAATGCATGAATGGTAAAAGCATGTTTTTTTTTTAATGTTTGGATAAGGTAAGTATGGGTATAGGGGTATATGTTTTGGGGTACTGAGGTATATGTTTTGGGGTGTTTGGGTATTTTAAGGGTTGAGATATAGTTGTGGGTTATGGGGTACAGGGGTAGTTTTAGGGTTTAGGGATAGGTATGGGTTTTGGGGTACAGGGGTATTTTTAGGGTTCAGGGCTAGGTTTGGGTTTGGGGGTATAGGGGTATTTTTAGGGTTCAGTGGTAGGTTTGGGTTTTGGGGTACAGGGTTATTTTTATGGTTCAGGGCTAGGTTTGGGTTTTGGGGTACAGGGGTATTTTTAGGGTTCAGGGGTAGATTTGGGTTTTGGGGTACAGAGGTATATTAAGGGTTCAGGGCTAGGTTTGGGTTTTGGGGTACAGGGGTATTTTAGGGTTCAAGGGTAGGTTTGGGTTTTGGGGTACAGGGGTATTTTTAGGGTTCTGGGCTAGGTTTGGGTTTTGGGGTACAGGAGTATTTTTAGGGTTCAGGGTTAGGTTTGGGTTTTGAGGTACAGGGGTATTTATAGGTTGCAGGGCTAGGTTTGGGTTTTGGGGTACAGGGGTATTTTTAGGGTTTAGGGATAGGTTTGGGTTTTGGGGTACAGGTTATATTTATAGGGTTAAGATGGGTTAGTGTTTAAGGGTGTTGGGGTATTTTAAGGCGTAAGGGTTGTTTACGATTATGGGGTGCAGGGGTATTTAAAGCGAGCAGGGTGGACACCTGGAGCTGGAATGTACAGAACCTGGGAAGAAAAAACAATGAAATATTGGGCACAACGCTCGCTTTTTTTCCCCGTAATCCCGCACCTTGCACACGCCCACGCCCCCAGCACACACCCACAGCACACGATATGAGACATGGCATGAAGGGCGGAACGTACCACACACCCCCAGCGTTTGTCACGCCCCAGCACACGCCCACAGCACAACGCAGACATGCCCACAAGGGACTACTTTGCTGGCACGTTTCTTTTACCTTTTAAATGTATATGGTGGGCGTCTGCATAGCCTATTTCCTTCTGCTGCAACTGCCCTTTCCAACGCTGTATTGGGTGTTGTGATTGGTGCTTTGGTTCCTGAGATTACCCGCCTCAAAGGTTTGGGCTCTCTCTTTATTATATTAGTATAGATGCGTCTATCTTCCACGTGCACACCGTGCTCGTGGAAGATAGAGTTCTCTTAAGGAATTGTTATGTTTTGCTTGTGGGAGTTGGATCACAGGGAGAATGTACGATATAAACTGTTTGCCTCTGACTTGAGAAGTTAAATTAAAACCTTCTCTCCTATAAACACATTCTTTGTTATTGTGTTATTTACGGATCGTGACTTCCCTACACTGGCGACGAATGGTACGAATCCTGCTTAAAGACTATATTCAAGTGAGACTATTTATTTCATTTTACTCTTGACCGCAGTTACCGAGTGGCGGTGCTACACTGTTGAGGATTTATTCGACCGTGTAAATCGAGCGGTGGGGTAGTGATTTCTTCTAATTCAATTTGTTGTTCTACTGTACTTCGAAGGTTATTTCTGGAGTGGAATTATAATTTATTTGACTTGAGTCCTGATCGCTCCTGCGGCAGTCTACTGTTGTACTCTAAAGTTGAGCAGTGGATCGCACCTGCGGCTGATTCGTGTATCTAAGGATTTATTTATTTATTTATTTATTTTTTCTTCATGATACACTCTCAATGCTTTTGTGTATAATTAAACTTACATTTCGGAGCATGGCAGACACGGATCAACGGATTTCATGAGAGTCTTCTTTGCGAATGTTCACGTAGTTGCTTAGCTGCGTCTTCTCTGTATCCTGGATTAATGCTAAGGATTGTGGGAAGGTCCTACATCATCACGCTAAGCACGTCGGCAATCATTTTTTTTTGTTGCTTTTCGTTTCCTTAGCAACACGTCAATTGTTTACCTCTTAAGTTACTGTTGCGCTCGTTTTATGGTAAACACGAAAAAGGATTAGCATTTTCTTTTTGCCACAATAGCAATAATAATATTGCTGATTCGAATTTAACATTGTTTTGCCACATTTGCAATAACATTACTGGTGATTCGAATTTATGCACAGTCAATAAGTTTTTAATTTATTCTTTTACATTTGTAATTTTTTTTATTTTTTTATTGATAAAATGTCTGGTGTATTACCACCTCCTTCATTCTTGACTGTTTCAGGAGAACCTCCCATGTCTTGGGAAGTTTGGGAACCCATGTTTTTAGCATATGTAGAAGTCATGGAAGGTGAGGATTGTGAAGCAGAGAGGACGCTTTCACTTTTGAAACACTGTTTGGGTGGTTTTGGACTTAAAGAATTTAAAACCCTTCCTGCTTTAATTAACCCGGGTAGAATTAATGTATATCAATATGCATCTACCCAACTTAACATTCGTTTTGGGAAAAAGAAAAATGTTGTGATGGAAAGGTTCATTTTCTATTCTCGCAAACAGCGTGATGAGGAGTCTATTGAAGATTATGTATCTTCTCTAAGATCACTCGCAGCTTCTTGCGCATTTGAGCATATCTCTTATGACCAGGTGTTAAGAGACCAGATCTTGATGCGTACGAATAGTAAAAAAAGTTCAAGAGAAACTATGGTCTACTCCTGATTTATCCTTAAATGCCGCGAATAATATCGCTAAGTCAATTGAGCATTCAGAAAAGTTTGTTAAGGAGATTAGAGGTAAAGATAAGAGTGATCTTTTTAATGTAAATAAGGAATTGAAAGAACAGAATAAGCCAAGATTGACTTCCAGTCAAAGGAGTTACACCTCCAACAAAAATGATGCTAGTCATAAAAGTACGAATCAGTATGGTGAGAAACGGAGTCATACACTGTTATGTTTTAGATGCAGAAGTAATTCGCACTTAGCCAATTACAAGAATTGTCCTGGCATTGATAAAGTTTGTGGTAAATGTAATAGAAAAGGGCATTTTACTAAATTTTGTAAATCACCACCGAAGAAAGTTAATTACATGCATTATTCAAGTGATGATGATTTCAGTATGGGTAATGACAAGAATGACATCAACACAGTTATTAATGTATGTTGTGTTGATGGCGTTTCCAAATTTCCATCTTGTATCGTCAAAGTAGATGGTATCGAGTTAGACTTCTTTGTTGATTCCTATGCTTGGTTTACTATCATTTCCCGCAAGATCTTTGAGGACAATTGGCCTGGGAGGTGCTTAATATCACCGGATGTATCTCCTGGTGGGTATACGGGCCATAAAATTGATTTAGTGGGATATTTCTCAGCTGAGTTGGAATTTGGTAAAAACTATGCACCAAGCAAGGTTTATGTGACAAAAAGTGGGAAGTCACTACTTGGATGGCCACAACAATTTGATTTAGGAGTTAAGCTCGACCCTAGGGCAAATCCGCATATATTTGCTGTTGAACCATCTACGCAAAATAGTGTTGTTTTAGTTGAGAAGCTAGAATTTCCTGATGTATTTAGTGGGAAATTGGACAAGTATCTTGGGTTTGAGCACACTATCAAGCTACACGAGAATTCTGTTCCCATACGACATAGAGTAAGAAATGTCCCAATTTCTTTTCGTGGTAAATTAAAGGATTTGTTGAAAAATCTATGTAATGATGGCATAATAGAACCTATTGAATCCTCACCGTGGGTTTCTCCGATTGTGATTTCAGTCAAACCTTCTGGTGAGCTCAGATTGTGTGTCGATTTACGCAGCGTGAATCGTTCTATTTGGGTGGATGCCCATCCCTTACCTAATTTACATGAGATGGTTTCCACTTTAGCGGACGCGAAAGTTTTTTCGTGTATTGACTTGACTAGTGCATACCACCAAGTGGTATTTTATTACCCCTGAGGGTCTCTACAGGTATTTCCGCATGCCTTTTGGTCTTGCGAGTGCAGCCTCTGTATTTTAGAGATCAATGAAGGATACCTTAGACGGTTTGGATGGTGCCATGGCTTTCCAAGATGACATCTTGGTATATGGGAAATGTGATGAGGATCATGATCGCAATTTATACTGTGTTATTGCTGCGTTAGCCAAAAAGGGTCTCACTCTCAGATTAGATAAATGTAACATCAAGAAGAAGGAAGTTGAGTACCTAGGTCATACTATCAGTGGGGATGGTATTAGGCCTAAAGGTAAGCATATTAAAAGCATTGTGAATGCACCCTTTCCATCTTCTAAGGAACAATTAGTGGCGTTTCTGGGCTTAACTGAGTTTTATGCTAAATTTATAGCTAACTACTCAGTCAAGGTTGATCCTTTCAGATGCCTACTTAAGAAGAATGCTGGGGTATATTACCAACAATAGAGATAATTTTTGTCTCTAACTTATTTAGAGACAAAAATTATCGCCGCAAATCGGCGATTTTTATCGCAGATAAACCTTGCTATTAGCAAGGTTTATCGCAAATGCGATAAAAAACGGCCGCAATGCATGAATATCGCTGAAAAGTCAGCGATATTCATGCATTATCGAGCAAATGCTCTTAGCCATGTTATCCACCTCCCATTGGATAACATGGCTAAGAACTGCTCCTGGGCAAGTGTTAGCTTTTGGAGATATTTGCGCTTAGCGCGAATATCTCCAAAAGTTGGTAATAGGAGATAGCGATGTTAGCGACTGTTTTCAGTCGCTAACATCTTGGCACGCCCACTTTGCATGTCATTAGTGATAAATATCACTGACATGCAAAGCGGGGCCCAAGATGGTCACTATCTCCTATTAGCTGTCGCTAACTGGTGTTAGCGACAGCTTGGTAATAGGGAGATAATTTTATCTCCGCTTTCTTGGCTTTTAAAGCCAAAAAAGCGGTGATAAAGCCCCTTGATAATATGCCCCGCTGTTTTTAAATGGTCTGGAGAGATGTCGTTTGCATTTAATGCACTAAAGGAGTTTATTGTCAATGCTCCGTGTCTAAAACCTTTCATCCCTGAAAAGAAATGTATTGTGATGGTGGATGCAAGCAATTTAGGACTGGGTGAGTTCTTTTACAGAGGGATGATCATAATGATGGATAGTGGCTTATGCATCTAGAGCATTGAGGGAAGCTGAAAAGAATTACTCTGTGATCAAGAGGGAATTACTAGCTTGTGTGTGGGGGGCTGAGCACTTTAGAAGTTTCCTTTGGGGAACTGAGTTCGTAATTAAAACGGACCATAAGCCCCTTGTGTTTCTGATGTCCCCGGGTGGAGGTAGGTCTATGTCGGCGCGATTGGCAAGACTTATCTCAAGATTACAATCTTTTCGAATCAGTATTGAGTATGTCCAGGGTAAGGCCAATATCCATGCTGATTGCATGTCCAGGTTGCCCATTGTTGATGAAGGTGTGTTTCAAGAAGATGATTGTGAGGTAGTGTTTACTGCTAGGGATGTGAACTTAATTGGTAATGATAAGCATGTCTTGAGGGAAGAAATATGGATTTCTGAAATGGAGAAAGATGTTGTGATAAGTGAAGTAAAGAAGTTTATTGCTCAGGGTTGGCCTGAGATGAGGAAATTGTCTGGGGAATTAATGAGCTTCGCTTAAGTTAACGGTGAGTTAGCTATTGAAAATGGCATTGTTCTAAGGGAAGATAAAATAATTCCTCCTTTTAATCTGAGGCGCACTATCATGGATTGGCCACGAGGGACATTTGGGTATTTCTTTAACGCGAAGGCGTATTAAGGAAATGTTTTGGTGGCCGGGGATTGATTCTTCTATTGAACAATTTGTACGACTTTGTGGTAGTTGTGCAAACAGTGACAAGTCTGCTTTTCCTTTGCGTGCTGAATCTATTCCTGTGGAATTTCCAGATGGGCCATGGAGGAAGTTGGGCATTGATATTGTTGGGCCTTTTCATGTGTTGCCTAAGGAAGAGAGTTTTGGGATTGTTTTGATCGATTACTTTTCTAAATGGCATGAAATAAAAATTGTAAAAGAGGTTACATCTCAGAGAATTATTGAGTTTTTAGATAGCATCTTTTGCAGAGAGGGCATTCCGCAAGAAATCGTCACGGACAATGGTCCGCAGTTTATTAGTAAGGACATGGAGTTTTTTTTCAATAAGTGTGGAATAACTCACAAGAGGATTGCTGTTTTCCATCCTGAAGCTAATTGACAGGTGGAACGCTTTAATCGGGTGGTGAAAGAGGCTATTCAGCTTTCTGTTAAGAGTGGTCTGAATTGGAAGAATGCTTTAGGTTCCATGCTTCTGTCTTACAGGACTTCTCCTAATTCGGTTAATTTAGTCAGCCCGTTTGAGCTTTTGAGGGGGAGGAAGCCTAGTACTACTTTGGTTCCATGGTGGTTAAAAGGGAAGGTTTCAAGTAGTAAATGGAACAATATTGATTATGGTGTGGTAAAGGATAGAGTTGAGAGGTACAAAGGCGAAATGAAAGTGAACATGGATAAGAAAAGAGGTCATCTGAGCAAGCAAAAGGTGGTCATTGGTGATTTTGTTCGAGTCAAAAGGAACATCAATGTAGCTAAAGGATCTCAGTGTTGGTCAGATCGTAAGGAGGTTATTGAGGTTTTTAAGAATGAAGTCAGAATAGAAGGTGGAAGTGTGTGGAATTTCAATAGGATTTCTTTGTATAAAGGATTTGATTATTCTGTCAAAACTGCAAAAGAATCTGAATTGGGTGAAAATGTACGATCTGGTGCTTCTCCTAAATCTATTCCAAGTTGTTCTAAAGAAAATATGGGAAACCAAAGGGAGAACATCATGTTCCGGGTAGGTTCAAAGATTTTGTTATGACTATAGAGAAGTAAAAAAAAAAAGAAAAAAAAAGAAAAGGGGGAAGATGTGTTGCATATATATTGTTATGCGTCTATCTTCCACGTGCACACCGTGCTCGTGGAAGATAGAGTTCTCTTTAGGAATTGTTATGTTTTGCTTGTGGGAGTTGGATCACGGGGAGAATGTACGATATAAACTGTTTGCCTCTGACTTGAGAAGTAGAATTAAAACCTTCTCTCCTATAAACACTTTCTTTGTTATTGTGTTATTTACGGATCGTGACTTCCCTACACTATAACCAAGCCCCTAAATCGCAGCGTTATCGTCACTTTTCTGCCGATAATGCGGCAATATTTGCATCGCCCTATTATCAAGGCAGCATTAAGTCAATTAACGTGGCTTAAAGCCACGTTAATTGACTTAACGCTGCCTTGGTAATAGGGCTCCATTCACCATAAACTCATCGTGAAAGGGGGCGTGCAGTGGGTGTTGCGGTGGGCGTTCCACCGCAACACCCATTCACTTTGACGCTGCCATCTATTATCAAGAGAGGCGATAATAGGTGGCAGCGCCGAATTTGAGGACAGGTAAGATCTGTTCTTAAGGTGGCGAAACGAGGAGCAATGCTTCATTTCTCCTCGTTTTTGCTTTTTCCATGTGTGCTGCCTTGTGCAACACACATGGAAAAAGCAAAATACCAAGGTTTCTTTATGTACAGGAAGCTGAAGTGCGCGGCGGCCTACCTCAGGCCCGGGGGCCGACGCGGGGATCCTTCACTCTGGGGCCGGGCGCGCCCCCCAGCAACACGGCGGTGGCCCTCTCCTGGTATCGGGGGCCGCCTAGGGGCAGATGTCCGCAGCAGGCAGTCTACAGCGCAGCAGTGCTGAGGTGAGGGGCAGCGCTCCCGGGGCGATGTAGGGCTTCACAGGGGCTATCCCAGCGCTTCACAAGGCACCAACAGGCTCGGGCGCCACAGCGCTTCAGGCGCGGGGTGGGGAACAGTTCAGTGGCACAGTAGCCTGTGGCAGTCCAGCGCCGGGGGCGAGATATAGCGCTTGTGAGGGAGCAGCAGCTCAGGGACTTAGCGCTTCTCTAGGGGTCCACAGGAGAGCTCTTGAGGAGCAATTGGACAGGTCTGGGCCACAGCGCTAAGGAAGAGAGCTTCTCCAGCAGTTGCACAAGGCAGGACAGAGAATCAGGCAGTTCAGTCAGGGGGAGTTAGGCAGGACAGCGCAGGGGCCCAGGTTGAGGAAAAGGGTGCAGAGTGGACACTGCCCAGTACCTGGTTGATCCCCAGTAGTCCTGGTTGCATACAAAGGGGTCTTCTTCTTGGCGCTTGATGGATCCTGCGCCCTTTGTAGATAGCAGTTTCTTGAGGAGGGGGGTTTGAGTTGAAGGTTTGCCAGCAGGTCACTTCAGGTGGTCCCTGGGTTCCCCTCCCGCCGGGCCAGTTCAGTGGGCTAGTTCAGGGTTCCTCACTCTACTTGGAAGGCAGCACCTAAGCCCTGTCACTCCCAGTGGCATAGGCCCCTGACTAGGCCCTACCGCCTAAGTCTCCTGCGTGGGTCCCCCAGGTCAGTGATGCCCCAACTGACTAAAAACTTTCCCTCCCTTCTTTATATATGCCCAGGTCAGGTGACCACCCTCTAAGGCGGCAAAACCATGCTCCGCCCCTATTATAGAATGTTCCAGGAGCTTCCCTAGTCTAGCTATGGGCAGGCAAGGCAGGCTGGTATTGCTACAATGTTTAGGGGTTCCAGCGAGCTCCTGGTAACTAGAGTGCACCTAAAAAGACCACGCTGCAGTAGCAGGGGTCAGTGGCAGCCATGTTGGGGGAAGAGAGCACCTGCACCTTAGCATTGATTAGCAATGGGAAGGTGCCCGGAGACCTAAGGCCAATAAAAAGAAGGTGGGAAAAAATGAGGCAAGGGCGAAAAGAAAGGGAAAGACCACCCTAGGGCTGACAGGTCTTACATGCGTCCCCCCAGCTGAAAGTGGGAAGAGCTACCCAACCTCTAGGGAGCTCTCGTCACTAAGGCGCAAAAACCGGGAGAGACCGTCAGCATTGGCGTGGTCAACTCCGGGTCGATGTTCCACCCGAAAATCCATACTCTGTATGGAAATGGACCACCTTAGCAACTTGGGATTTTCGCCTCTCATCTGCATGAGCCAGCGAAGGGGTCGGTGGTCGGTTTGAATCAGGAAGTGAGAGCCAAAAAGGTATGGCCTCAACTTCTTCAAGGCCCAGACCACAGCGAAGGCTTCTCGCTCGATGGTACTCCATCGCCGTTCCCGAGGGAGGAGTGTTCGAGAGATAAAGGCCACAGGTTGGTCTTGGCCATCGTTGTTGAGTTGTGAAAGCACAGCGCCTATGCCATGCTCTGAGGCGTCCGTCTGCACGATGAATTCCTTTGTGAACTCAGTGTTTCGAATGCCTCTTGGAAAGCAGCCGTTCAGATCACTTTTCGTGGCTGCTTCTTGGACGTCAACTCAGTCAAGGGGGCTACGATGGTACCATATCCCTTGATGAACCGGCGGTAATAGCCAGTGAGGCCGAGGAATGCTCTGACCTCAGTCTGGGTTTTGGGGGGCTCCCAGGCCAGGATGGTCTCAATTTTGGCCTGGAGGGGTTGCACCTTACCCCGGCCTACCAGGTGTCCCAGGTAGACGACAGATCCCTGTCCAATCTGGCACTTGCTAGCCTTGATGGTCAGGCCAGCACGTTGCAAAGCCTGCAGCACCTCCTGGAGACACTGCAGATGGTCCTCCCAGGTGCTACTGAAGACAGCAATGTCATCCAGGTACGCCGCTGAGAAGGACTCCAGGCCAGACAGCACCTGGTTCACCAATCGCTGGAAGGTGGCCGGAGTATTCTTGAGCCCGAAGGGCATCACTCTAAATTGAAAGTGGCCCTCGGGGTGAGGAACGCTGTTTTCTCCTTTGCTCCGTCGGCCATGGCAATCTGCCAGTACCCTGATGTCAGGTCAATAGTGCTGAGGTACCGGGCTTCTCCCAGGCGGTCGATCAGCTCATCTGCCCGTGGGATCGCGTGAGCGTCTGTCTTGGTGACAGACAGAGTTCTATCCCCGATAGTTCACACAGAACCGAAGTTCTGGTGTGGTGCCCGGTGGGGCCGCTTTTGGCACCAACATGACCGGACTAGCCCAAGGGCTGCTGGAAAGTTCGATCACCCCCAGCTCCAGCATTTTGGCCACCTCACCCTGGATGCTGTTCTTAACTTTATCGGACAGCCGGTAAGACTTGGTTTTTACAGGCGGACTGTCCCCTGTGTCCACATCATGAGTACACAGATGTGTAATTCTAGGCGTGAGGGAGAACAACGAGTGGTACTGCTCCAATACCTGGCGGCAGTCCCTCTGTTGTTCTGGGGTCAAGGATGGGGAGAGGACAACTCCCTCCACCGATCCATCATTCTCCTGGGCCGCCAGAAGGTCAGTAAGAGGCTTACTCTCTTCCTCCTCGCTCCCATCCGTCACCATGAGGAGACCAAGCTCAGATCGCTCATGGTGAGGCTTCAGGCGGTTGAAGTGGAGCACCCGATGGGGCTGTCGGGGGGTCTTCAAGTCAACGACATAGGTGGTCTGGCCTCGACGCTCCACAATTTTGTACGGACCAGTCCACCGGTCCTGGAGGGCACTAACAGCCTGATTCATGTAGCCAAAAGCGCTCGCAAAAGGGCCAGATTCTAAGAATCTGGCCCTTTGCGAGTGCGAATTTTGCATTTGGTATTCACAATCCCAAATGCAAAAATCGCTATGTAAGAATTCGCATATTTGCGAGGAATGGCATTTACGGAATCTCTAATAGAGATTCCTCAAATGCTATTCATGACACAAAAAAAAATTGCGATTTTGCACTTTTGGGCCGCTATTTACCGAGAGGTCAGACCTCTCGGTAAATAGCAAAAACTCAGAAAAATGCTTTTAAAAGCATTTTTCTAAGTTGCATGTTGCACACACACATGTCCTTTGGACATGTGTGTGCGCAACACCTGTTCAAATGTGCATTTTAGGGGTGCTACAGGGTGTCCTTTGGACACCCCTGGCACCCTTAAAATCGCTATCTGATTTGCGAGTAGCAAATTGCTACTCGCAAATGAGGGATACTCCCCATTCATTCCTATGGGCCTTTTGGCCCATAGCAATGAATGGGGAGTTATTCCTTTTTTTGCGAGTAGCAATTTTCTACTCGCAAATAGAGATCATGTAGGAATCGCTATTTATTTAGCAATTCCTACA
The DNA here is from genome assembly GCF_964261635.1 of Lissotriton helveticus. Taxonomy (NCBI): domain Eukaryota; kingdom Metazoa; phylum Chordata; class Amphibia; order Caudata; family Salamandridae; genus Lissotriton; species Lissotriton helveticus. The sequence goes on along the minus strand of NC_136057.1, from coordinate 185,547,519 downwards.
TGAATGCCGTTTTGCGTGTCCTCAATAGCGAGTCGCTATGATTCGCTATTAGGGCCACGCAAAACGGCCCGTACATGAATCAGGCTGTTTGCTCCCCAGGCTCCATGACCCACACCTTCTGTCCAGCGTCCAACTCCACCGTCCGAGCATTGCGGACATACCACTCCTTCATGACGGCTTGGCTAGCCTCCAAGTTGTCTGAGGCTTCCTTCCACAGCTTGGCCATCTGGCTGCGGAACGCCAGTATGTAGCTGTCGACATCACGGGGAAGCTTCTTCGAAGTCTTCTCCCACCCCTCGTTGACAAGGCTGAGGGGCCCCCTAACAGAATGGCCATAGAGCAGTTCAAAGGGGCTGAACCCGACTCCCTTCTTTGGCACCTCGCGGTACGAAAACAGCAGGCAAGGGAGGAGGATGTCCCACTTCCGCCTCAAGTCCTCTGGCAGGCTCCGGATCATCCCCTTCAAGGTCTTGTTGAAGCGCTCTATGAGCCTGTTAGTCTGGTGGTGGTAAGGATTGGAGTACCGGTAGGTGACTCCGCACTCCTTCCACATGGCCTGCATGTAGGCCGACATGATGTTCGTGCCCCTGTCTGACACCACGACCTTGGGGAATCCCACTCGGGTAAATATCCCCATCAGGGCCTGCGCCACCACCGGTGCAGTGGCGGTCCTCAGAGGAATAGCCTCCGGTTACCGAGTGGCGTGGTCCACTAACACCAAGATGAACCGGTGTCCCGCAGAGGTCGGAGGGTCCAATGGCCCAACGATGTCGATTCCGACCCGCTCAAAAGGGGTCCCGACCACCGGGAGCGGTTCCAAAGGGACCTTCACTTTAGTCCCAGTCTTGCCACTTGCCTGGCCAGTCTTGCAGGTCTTACAGTAGATGTCAGAGGTAACTCTCATCCTGGGCCAATAAAAATGCGGGACCAACCGTGCAAAGGTTTTTGTCCTGGCCCAGGTGTCCAGCCAAAGGAATCTCATGCGCCAGTTCCAATAGGAAGGCCCGGTAGCATTGGGGGACCACTAAGGCCCACGAGGATCCATGCACCGGAACCTTAGGCTCACTGTAAAGGAGGCCATCCTCCCAGTACACGTGAAAACTGCCGGTCTCCTGATCGGTCGCTTGGGCTTCGGCCTGTCGCCGCATGCCTTCAAGCGTGGGGCACTCCTTCTGCGCCCGACAGAATTCCTCCCGGGTAGGCCCTCCTTCCACATGCCACTCGGCAAGGGTTGGCAAGTCCCCCACAGGAACAACATCCACCTCCACGGACTCTGGGGGTACCTCCACAGGCTCCCCATCCATCACACGGGGTGTGTCCTCCACAACATTCTCACCTTCAGGACCAGCATTGGGTTGGGCCGTTGTCTCAGGCTCCAACCCGGGTTGAGTTCCTTGACGGGCAGCCATGGACCGCGTGACCACGCAAGTCCATCCTGGTAACCTCCAGGCGGTATGTTTCAAGGCATTTCCTAGCAGACATTCCACAGGCAAGGCAGGGCTTATTGCAACTCTCAACGGGCCTTTCACTCCTCCCCACTCAAAGGCAACCTGAGCCACGGGAAAGTAGCTCAGAGTGCCATCAGCCAACACGACCAGATGGAACACATCAGGTACTACTTGCTCAGGGTACACCAGCCGCCTCACTACGGTGGTCATGCTGGCACCTGTGTCCCTCAGAGCCTCAACCTCCTCCCCGCTAACCTTCACCCTCTGCTGGTACTTAGCAGTGTTCGATGGTAAGGATGTCACTAGGACCAACTGTCCCCAAGTGAAACCAGGGTTAGACCTGTCCACTCCCTTTCCCTATCTAGGGGCAGCTCCACCCAAAGCGCTACACTTGCCACCCCGGGACTCTTGCCACCTGTGGGGGCTGGGGGTCTCTTGCGACACTGGCGATCCCCCTTGTAGTGTCCAACCTACCAGCATTCGTAGCACTGGACAATTCTTGGCTGCTGACTCTTGTCAGAGTAAGTGGGCTCTGGGGAACTGGAATGAGGTGGGGTACCTCTGTGAAGCTAAGGCACCCCCTAGTTACTTTAGGGTTCAAGAGGAGGGGGAAGAACATGGACAACTATAAGAAAAACCTCTTGTCAAACCCAATAAATTTACATCAGGCAATAGCTCTGTATTAGTCCATTATGTGTACAGCACAAAGGCAAATGAGAACATAAATAATATCTTTCAAATGATTTGAATTTATTTTATACAAAAGTCTTTTTTCATCTTTTTAGTGTAAAAAGCTTTTTTTTACTTTTTTTATACATAAAAAAGAAAGAACAGTGCATTTTTCATTTTTCAGTAAACATGATTGTTTTCAAGGATCACAATACTTTTCTATAAATATCAAAGGTTAGAGATCCCCACAAACAAAACAGAATACGGTAAAATTGTAATCACAAATCATACTCTCATGTACACTACCTTATCAATCACACTACTCACGCTCACTAACTCACACGTAACACATTTTCGATAGAAAGGAAAAAAAACAAAAGAAATGCACATCTGATATGGTCTGAACTGAATAGCCATTTTCATATAGGGGACATTATTTCATCCTCTTGCTTGTCTGGGGCTTTCTTTTGGTTGTTTCTCTTGGAATGTGTCTCTCAGATGTGCAGAAGTGGCCTACATACGTTTTGGTGACTTGATATTTATATCACCTTCATCAGGGCCGAAGAACAAAAACAATATCCACAGAAAAAAGTGGAGAGTCTAAATATATTGTGGGTTCCTGGTGGAAGAATCAAGAGATAAATCTTAGTACGGGATCATGAGATGTCCCAGTTCAAACGATAGCAGGGGCGTTCTTCTAGATAAGTATAATAGAGGGCTGAAGGCTGGGTCTATAATGACTTGTATGGGACAATCAAGCGTCTAAGTTTCCCATAGCTTTTCAGTGAGGAGGAAGAATATGTTGTCATATGTCCATTTTTATATGTGTTAGGGACTCAAGTAGTGCAGTTATTCTGTTAGTTTTCTCCAAGTCTGTGTCAGCCCGTTTTTCTAGGTCGTAGTGTGCCAACTATCGGGTCTCAAAGTCAGGAAATGCAGAGATTTGCATCCGTCTGTATCCGAAGTATCGCGATAAAACAATGAGGTGGGGTACCTACTCCTCTCCCAAACTGTCTAGTTTGTGGGCCTCGTCAGAACTCCTTCATTTTATCTCCCCCCTCTTTCTTCTGGGGGCGCCCTGTCCGCCTTTCGGGCCATCTCCCCCGGGGCCCTTGTGTGACACCCGGATGCTAACCCAAGTATCCGCCTCCTCCACAAGCTCACGGGGATCAGTTGGCTTGTGGTCCACCAGATGTTGGCGCAGCTCCGGAAAACACTTATCCAAGAGGTGCTCTCTCAAAAAAAGATTGTACAGGCCCTCATAATCTTGCACCTCACTGCCACGCACCCAACCTTACGGGCATAATCAAAGAAGTCCATCCAATTCTGCGTGGACAGCTTATGGCTGCCACGGAACTTTTGGCGATACCTTTCGGGGTTGAGACCAAACTTTTTAAGGAGCGTCTCCTTCATGCGGGAATACCTGAACTGGTCTGCCTTATCAAGGTACAGGAGGGTGTCCCTGACATTGGGAGGTATGTAATGATACAGGCCACCTCCCCAGTGTTTCTCGGGCACCCCATGGTCTGTCAAGGCCACTTCATACGCCTCCAACCACTTGGCGATGTCATCCCCCTGAGTGTAGCTCGCTATCACCTCCTTGGATAACCAAAATCTAGGCTCTTGTTGAGCCCCTGGTACGCTGCCACCATTGGGACTTGCTGGCGCACTCAATTGTAAGGCTCTCAGCTCCAACTCCTTTAGCTTAAGCTCGTGCACCAACTTCCTCTCCTCCATTGCTAATCTCTTTTCTTCCAATGCGAGCTTCTTATCTTGCCTCTCTCTCGCCCTCTCGTGCTCTAACTTGGCAAGCTCCCACTTCAATTGCCACTCCTCCCTCCTGTCCTCATACTCCTGCGACGACGTACTCCCTCTAGACCCACTACTAGTCAAGTCAAAAGCCACTATATTCGATTAATCCATCCATACTAATATAATAAAGAGAGAGCCCAAACCTTTGAGGCGGGTAATCTCAGGAACCACAGCACCAATCACAACACCCAGTAAAGCTTTGGAAAGGGCAGTTGCAGCAGAAGGACATAGGCTATGCAGACGCCCACCATATACATTTAAAAGGCAAAAGAACCGTGTCAGCAAAGTAGTCCCTTGTGGGCGTGTCTGCTTTGTGCTGTGGGCGTGTGCTGGGGGCGTGACAAACGCTGGGGGCGTGTGATACGTTTCGCCCTTCATACCATGTCTCATATTGTGGGCTGTGGGCGTGTGCTGGGGGCGTGGGCGTGTGCGGAGTGCGGGATTACGGAAAAAAGCGAGCGTTGTGCCCAATATTTCATTGTTTTTTCTTCCCAGGTTCTGTACATTCCAGCTCCGAGTGTCCACCCTGCTCCCTTTAAATACCCCTGCACTCCATAATCATAACCCACCCTTTCTCCTTAAAATACCCCAACACCCTTAAACAATAACCCATCTTAACCCTATAAATATACCCTGTACCCCAAAACCCAAACCTATCCCTAAACACTAAAAATATCCCTGTACCCCAAAACCCAAACCTAGCCCTGAACCCTATAAATACCCCTGTACCTCAAAACCCAAACCTACCCCTGAATCCTAAAAATACCCCTGTACCCCAAAACCCAATCCTAGCTCTGAACCCTAAAAATAACCCTGTACCCCAAAACCCAAACCAACCCCTGAACCCTAAAATTCCCCTGTACCCCAAAACCCAAACCTAGCCATGAACCCTTAAAATACCCCTGTATCCCAAAACCCAAACCTATTCCTGAACCCTAAAAATACCCCTGTACCCCAAAAGCCAAACCTAGCCCTGAACCATAGAAATAACCCTGTACCCCAAAACCCAAACCTACCCCAGAACCCTAAAATACCCCTGTACCCCAAAACCCAAACTTAGCCCTGAAACCTAAAAATAACCCTGTACCCCAAAACCCAAACCTACACCAGAACCCTAAAAATACCCCTATACCCCAAAACCCAAACCTAGCCCTGAACCCTAAAAATACCCCTGTACCCCAAAACCCATACCTATCCCTAAACCCTAAAACTACCCCTATACCCCATAACCCAAAACTATATCTGAACTCTTAAAATACCCAAACACCCCAAAACATATACCTCAGTACCCCAAAACATATACCCCAATACCCATACCTACCTTATCCAAACATTTAAAAAAAACATGCTTTTACCATTCATGCATTTACAACTAATTTCGTTGTAAATGTATGCGTGGTAAAAGCATAAAAAATGTAATGCCATGCGTTATAATGGCATTGCGGAGTCATGGTACTTTCGTAATGAAAGTATGCGGAGTGATGGTATGCGGAAAGAAAGTTGCGGAATAATGGGTGTTTACCCTCCCCCGGTAAGTACATTGGTGGCACGGCGGCCCACATCCCCAGTAACATACTCATATTTTTTCACCACCGATTTGAAAAATGCACAGGTCTCTCTCATTGATGGCCAGGACCGACATACACTTTTAGACACACCTCCGGCCACAAGTTCTAGAATTGCGAACTTTAGAGTTCGAATCTCGGCATCAGCTCAACATCCTGTGAGTCCAGGCAAATCGCTTTGTCTCCCCGTGCCTACCACAAATGAATGTGTTCTTCTGTAATGTAAATTGTGGTCATGCCATGTTGTTGAGTTCGAGCTATATAATATTGCAAGGAAAAATAAAGTAGGGAAACTCGAGTTCACACACTACTGAACGCGCACTCCTAAGTGCATCAGCAGTGCACTGTGAATCGGAGCATTTCACAGGCCTGTCACATATGAGAAATGCTATCAAAACGAAATCCTCCAAAACAATATACTACTGGCCGGCAGCAATTCATACCCGGACAACGTCGGGACGGGCTGCTAGTACTAATATAATAAAAGAGAGAGCCCAAACCTTTGAGGCGGGTAATCTCAGGAACCACAGCACCCATCACAACACCCAATACAGCGTTGGAAAGGGCAGTTGCAGCAAATTGACATAGGCTATGCAGACGCCCACCATATACATTTAAAATGTAAAAGAACTGTGCCAGCAAAGTAGTCCCTTATGGGCGTGTCTGCGTTGTGCTGTGGGCGTGTGCTGGGGGCGTGACAAACGCTGGGGGCGTGTGGTACGTTCCGCCCTTCATGCCATGTCTCATATTGTGTGCTAATCCCACCCCGCTCCCCTTAAATACCCCTGCACCTCATAATCATAACCCACCCTTACTCCTTAAAACACCCCAACACCCTTAAACACTAACCCATCTTAACCCTATAAATATACCCTGTACCCCAAAACCCAAACCTATCCCTAAACCCTAAAAATACCCCTGTACCCCAAAAACCAAACCTAGCCCTGAACCCTATAAATACCCCTGTACCTCAAAACCCAAACCTACCCCTGAACCCTAAAAATACCCCTCTACCCCAAAACCCAAACCTACCCCTGAACCCTAAAATACCCCTGTACCCCAAAACCCAAACCTAGCCCTTCACCCTTAAAATACCCCTGTACCCCAAAATGCAAAGCTACCCCTGAAACCTAAAAATACCCCTGTACCCCAAAACCCAAACCTAGCCCTGAACCCTAAAAATAACCCTGTACCCCAAAACCCAAACCTACCCTGAACCCTAAAATATCCCTGTACCCCAAAATCCAAACCTAGCCCTGAACCCTAAAAATACCTAAGTCCCCCAAAACCCAAACCTAGCCCTGAACCCTTAAAATACCCCTGTACCCCAAAACCCAAACCTACCCCTGAACCCTAAAAATACCCCTGTCCCTTAAAACCCAAACCTAGCCCTGAACCCTAAAAAAACCCTGTACCCCAAAACCCAAACCTACCCCTGAACTCTAAAAATACCCCTGTACCCCAAAATCCAAACCTAGCCCTGAACCCTAAAAATACCCCTGTCCCCCAAAACCCAAACCTATCCCTGAACCCTTAAAATACCCCTGTACCCCAAAACCCTAACCTACCCCTGAAACCTAAAAATACCCCTATACCCCAAAACCCTAACCTAGCCCTGAACCCTAAAAATACCCCTGTACCCCAAAACCCATACCTATCTCTAAACCCTAAAACTACCCATGTACCCCATAACCCAAAACTATATCTGAACCTTAAAATACCAAAACACCCTAAAACATATACCTCAGTACCCCAAAACATATACCCCTACAACCATACTTACCTTATCCAAACATTAAAAAAAACATGCTTTTACCATTCATGCATTTACAACGAATTTCGTTGTAAAGGTATGCGTGGTAAAAGCATATACAATGTAATGCCATGCGTTATAATGGCATTGCGGAGTCATGGTACTTTCGTAATGAAAGTATGCGGAGTGATGGTATGCGGAAAGAAAGTTGCGGAATAATGGGTGTTTACCCTCCCCGGTAGGTACATTGGTGGCACGGCGGCCCACATCTCCAGCAACATACTCATATTTTTTCACCACCCATTTGAAAAATGCACAGGTCTCTCTCATTGATGGCCAGCACCTACATACACTTTTAGACACACCTCCCACCACAAATTCTATAATTGCGAACTTTAGAGCTGGGGCGCTACGTTCAAATCTCGGCATCAGCTCAACATCCTGTGATTACAGGCAAATCGCTTTGTCTCCCCGTGCCTACCACAAATGAATGTGTTCTTCTGTAATGTAAATTGTGCTCATGCCATGTTGTCTAGTTCACGCCATTTAATATTGCAAGGAAAAATAAAGTAGGGAAACTCGAGTTCACACACTACTAAACGCGGACTCTTAAGTGCATCAGCAGTGCACTGTGAATCAGAGCGTTTCACAGGCCTGTCACAGATAAGAAATGCTATCAAAACGAAATCCTACAAAACAATATACTACTTGCCGGCAGCAATTCATACCCGGACAACGTCGGGACAGCCTGCTAGTAAAAATCATAAAAGTATACTATAAAAACTTCTCCACATAATACCTACAATCTCATAAAAACCGTTAAAAACAGTTGACAATTTCATTTATAATTTAATGCATCCAGTAGTTCATGGGACTAATGTACCAGCCAATCTTGAATTCCTATTTCGAACAGCCCCCACAAAAATATTTGCAACACAGAAAATGGAAAAAGGGTGGTCCAGTAATTGCAGATACAATAATGCTGGTTTAACCTGAACAAACCCTTTGTCTTTCAGCAGTGGTAATATATACTTTTTCCTAATTCCGGTGTAGAAGGTGCAGAAAAACGTAAAGTGCATGGTATCCTGAATTGAGTGACCTTCACACTTACATAATGCTGCATCTCCAGGCCTGCACCACCCTATAGCTTCACTTAGGATGAGGTGGATCTGGTTAAATCGGAATCTGGTTAGTAGCCACCCATGAAATGGTTTTGTTACAATTCTCAGGTAAGGCTGCATAGATGAACACGTGATTAGCAGGTAGTGGGCCCTTACCATAGGCTTTCTTAGCTGTAAGGATTCACGCTCTTGTTCCCTATACCTGAGAAAATTTGTTTTCACCCAGTTTAACTCAGCTTTTACCAGACCCTCTGGGTTTGAAAAAATCTCTGGGCACCCCAGATTCCTAGACATTGCTTTAATAAAGGACAACCACTGTATATCCTTTGATTTCTCTAGGTTCACACAATCCCTTATGATCTTATGATTTAGAGTGAGCTTTGGGTTCAGCCAAGTTTTGATCCAGAAGAGAATAGGGGCCATACTTGTTAAATCTGAAACATAGCCCATTCCCAGCTCAAGATGGACGGCAAATGTGGCCGTCGACTGAGGGAGGGCTAGTAGAGCACGGAAAAATGTATTTTCCTCTTTCTGGATACAATCAGTCTGTTTGTAACCCCATATTCAAGCACCATATCTTGCGATTGCAATACATTTTGCTTTATAAATAGATAAAATTGCCTCACAGGGTCTACCACCTATCCTATTCGCGAAGCCAAGTATCGCTGCGGAGGACCTTCTTACGGCATTTGCTTTAGCCGCCAGTGGGGCAGGACAGGCCCCACGGCAATGGCAGGATAGCAGGGAAGCCCCGAGAAGAGTGCCGGAGCGGCGCGGGCCTCCCCTGACTGGCCCACAATACACCAGAGGCCTCTTAAAAGAGCATGATCCTTCCCCCAGCAACCTGAACCGCCACAAGGGGCCGAGGAGGCCCGAAGGACAAGGTAAACCCCCGGGAGGAGGGCGCAAGGTCAGAGGAGGCCCTGAGGCCGCCCCTCCCCTGGGGAAGACTGTGTTGGGCCCTGTTGGCCCCTAGTAGGCCCATAAGAGTACTGCGGACTGGGCAAGAGCCTGAATTAAGCCCCTACAGACTGGGCTGGAGGAGGAGTAACCCCCAGCTGGGGTGGGGTTCTTTACAGCTTGTGTTTTGTTTCCGAGGAAGTCATGTTACGGTGCATATTGGCCTGTTGGTTTACTGAAAAGTCCATTCCTGTTTAGCAAAAAGGTTATTCCGGATTAAGGAAATATTCTACCTATGCCGGAGTGTAGTGTAGTTCCTATATTCCCAATAGGCTCTGCGCATTGGAATAATATAAACAGCAGTGTAGACATAGGACTGGGGTCGACTAGGTCTCTACGGACTATGTTAGACTTAATTAGTTTTGCCAGCTAGCTCAGAGGTCACTAGAAACTTTCTCGAATAAACAAGGAGGAGTTTAACTTCCCTGGATAGACAAGAAGGGATTAGCTTCTGACAACCATAAAACATGATAACTTTGCTCCCTCAGAATAAGAGTGTATCTCTAGAGTCGTTTGAAAACAATAGACAGCTATTTTACTCAGTCAATCGTGCATACTTAGTTTCACCAGAGTGCAGAGAACTAGAGAGACGGGCGTTTTCAATTAAAGGCATTATTTATTGAGCAGTCTTCTTTCTCATGCAAGAGAAATGAATTGCCACAATTGCAATACTTAGTATAAAGTAAAGTGCGTACAGTAAAAGGAGTATTATGAAATAATACTGTAAAAGCATTGATATGGTTTCTTAGCCATATGATACTTTAAAATGGATAAAATATATACATACATAAAAACGAAGGGCCCGATTCACAGAACTAACTGAAGACAAAATCCTAAACTTACTGCCATATTTGTATTCACAGAAGGCACTTACTCATTTTGGTATTCACAGAAGACACTTACTCATTTCGGTATTCACAGAAGTTAGGAGTCCTAAATGCCTTCTGTTAATACCGAAAGTCTTAAAGTTAGGGGGCCTCATTTATGAAAAGTGACGCATCGCTGCGTGAAAACATCGATGCGTCACTTTTCACTGCGCTCTCCCTGCGACATGATTGATGCGTCATATTTATAATATGACGTATCATGTCGCAAGGAGTAACAGATACGTCAGTATTTCTGACGTATCTGTAGGCGCAAAAGTGACGCATTGCTGGAGTGTGTCACAAAAGTGACGCAACTCCAGCAATGCTTCCTTTCACATGGGGAAAGCCCCGTGTGAAAGGGCTTGCGTCAATCTTACGCCTGCTGTGAGGCAGGCGCAAGATTTTGACGCAACAGCGTCCTAAAAGTGACGCAGTGAAATCTCATAGATTTCACTGCGTCACTATTACGAGGCTTTTTGCGGGTGAACGCCCCATCTGCATACATTATACCTGACGCAGGTATAATGTGGCACAGGGGTTTAAAAAGTGACGCATCTAGCTAGATGCGTCACTTTTTAAATAGGGCGCAACAAGGGGCATTTTTTACGCCGCTGGTGCGTCACAAAAAGTGACGCACCGGCGGCGCAAAACTAACGCAAGGCCTCATAAATGAGGCCCAGGATTTTTCTCAATTTAGTAGTAGTAAAGGTAGGACTCCTAACTTTAGGACTCCTAAATGCCTTCTGTGAATACCGAAAGTCTTAAAAAAATTAGGGTTTTTCTCAATTTAGTAGTAGTAAAGTTAGGAGTCCTAACTTTACTACTACTAAATTGAGAAAAATCCTCATTTTAAGACTTTCGGTATTCACAGAAGGCATTTAGGAGTCCTAAAGTTAGGAGTCCTAACTTTACTACTACTAAATTGAGAAAAATCCTAACTTTAAGACTTTCGATATTCACAGATGGCATTTAGGAGTCCTAAAGTTAGGAGTGCTAACTTTACTACTACTAAATTGAGAAAAATCCTCATTTTAAGACTTTCGGTATTCACAGAAGGCATTTAGTAGTACTAAAGTTAGGAGTCTTAACTTTACTACTACTAAACTGAGAAAAATCCTAATTTTAAGACTTAGTTCTGAGAATCGGGCCCATTGACTAACGTACTCAACTGGTGCTTCAAATCTACGCCTACCCCAGTGTACCTGACCTAAGCCTAATACGTGGGAAAGAGTAAGTAAGTTGCAGTTTAAGTTAAGTTGGTTTTGCCAAGGATCTGAATCAAGAATTCTCTCAAGGGTTTAGTCAGCTCCGTAACTGGGTAATAGAAAGCAGGAGGTCTAGTATCTCTCTCTCAGGACTCGATATCCCAGCAACCCGCAAGGGGGGCTGGGAACACCAGAGCTGGATTTTCTCGGCTGGAGAAAAAGACAGCATCTATCTCAGTGTGTCAAAAGGGAGGGGCGGCGTGCGTGGGCTCTCGCATCGTCTGGGCTCTCGGGCAAGTAGATAGCCGCTCTGCTCCAAACCACCGTGTGTTTGCTTAAGGCAACATTGGTATATTTATACCTGAAAGGTGCCGGGTTTGACGTAAGGTTGGACATAAGACGTCAATAAAGATGTCACTAAGAACTGGCCGTTTTTTCAGTGCTCGCAGGAGTTCTAGGACAAATCAAAACAGATGCATGGGGATTTTCCAGGTTGCTGGAGGTTTGGTTTGTTTAAAGAACGCGTTGTACTTTCTAGGAGTCTAGGGAAGTAGCCTTGCCGTATTTGGACTACATGGGCTATTACTAAATATAGATATGATTCTTATGCCTTTATAAGGATATTATTTATTATAGCCATATAAGGGCATAAATCAGGAATATCGAATTAGGGTCCTAGATAGAAATACAACACCCACTCCACGATCTAATGTCCATCATTACTAAAACTAAGCAATAGTAAACATATAATGATGCAAGCGTGTTTTCCAACCCACACCCAAATACATAAATTGCATTTGAAATGGTATATGGTAAATACACGAAAAATGAGTATGGGTACTGTACGCTTATTAAGCAGTGTCATCATTCAGTTAAATGCATATATATATCAGCTGAATAAATTGCGAAATTTACACAGGAAATGGCTCTGAATACAGAAAATAAAGTCGAGACCATTCCATCACATATTTATACAAAATGCTGTACATGTGCTAGAGGCTGGGGTAAAATATTGTCTCTAGAGTTCCTGAATTAGAAGCTCTGTTCTCTAAGAATAGTTCTACTTTAAGCAGAAAACTGTAAATATTTTGGAAGTGAAAAAAAATAATTTCGCTTTCAGGGGGAAAAATAGTTCCAATTGTTTTCCGTAGCTTTCGTTTATCAAAGCTGAAGGCCGAATTCAGAGTTCAAGGAACGCTGTGTGCTTGTTGTTTTAAAAGTTATTCCCGTTGTTCAGGGGAGAACATCATTTCAGACAGACTCGCAAAAAATTGGTCTACGACATCAGGTGAAAGTTCGACCAAGTTTGAAAATGCTGTAACAGTCCATGCGTGAGAATGATTGCTATCATCGATGTGAGGATCATCAATGCTCACAGAAGGTTGTACCTGTGTGATGCTGCTCTCATCTCGTACTCCACTGCCACATACTCGTAGTGGTGAAGTCTCAACGAATGCCGTCATCAGAATAGGTAGCCGCTGGAGACAACACGATGCATGAGCCGTTACTGGACCTAGCAAGGTATCTGTATCCATTGGTACTGCTGATGGTAGTGTAAGACAGACGTCCAACACGCATTCTTCTCCGCATAGCATACATCGAAGCACAGGTAAGATGCAATCTTGCCAGATTGGTCTGAATGAAAGAAACCAGGTCATATTCAGATCTCTTAGCCGGGCTAATCCAAGGACTTTAGTTATGCGGTCCCGGTAGCGTATTGCTAGGATCGTTTCTTCCATCATTGCTGGAGTCTTGTCTGCGGCTTGGCTTGCCATATCGGAGCAGAAGAGTCAAAAATAAAATTCCTGCTACGAGTCCCAAAAGTAGAGCTAGGCCGCCAAAGACAGAATGGACAAAATTGAGAAAGATGCCCAGAACTGTTTCAAAGGGTGCTAACAGTCCCGAAAAAATGGTCTTAAATACATGTGCGATGCCACTGGTATCTGACATGTTTAAGATGTGGCTTAGCATTTCTACGAAATGCCCGGGGCAATTTGTTGATAATAAGGAATGTATCTCTGCTGTTGTCCTTGCGACTTGCAGATCATACGTTTCTTTAGACGAGGTCAAAGGCACAGTTGTTTGTAAAAGAATGGATTTCATTCTGCTTAAAGTATCAATTCGAATAAAAGAGATATTCAAATAAGGCCATATTGCCGCCTCTATGTCTGGAGTGCTGTTTGGATACAATACTTGCATACAGCAAGTGACCATGGAACTAACGCTCACGAGATAGGCTTTTCCTAGCACCATGCCACAACAGCTGTGGTCATTTATTAGAGCGTAGCTGCCGTTGGAAAGCTGTCTGAAAAATGGCTCTATCTGTTTTGAAGGAGTGCCGTGCAGGTGACATGAAAGGTTATTTGAAGACCCTTCGCAGGCTCCATGCAAGTTAAATGTAAATGTAAATGTACATGTATTTATATAGCTCAAATCACTGATTTCACACAGTATCTAAGCGCTTGCTTAGGGAACCCGTCCTGGTATTCCCCTGTGAGATACCCCGGCAGGGTATCCACAAGGTGAAAGCCAGGCATCCCGCCGCGAGGGGCCGTAGTAGAGATTAAGCAAGCTATTGCCCAGAGTTGCAGAGTGTGACCCCGTGAGTCGAGTAGGCACCGGAGCGAGAATTGTCGAGTCCGTGGAATTTTTGAGCCCGAGACCCGCCGAGGCGGGGAATCGAACCCTGGTCCACAGCCGATGTCAGCTTCCGGGTCTGCCGCCTCTAACCACTGTGCCACGCTTCTCCACTAATACCAATTAATATCTTGATACAGAAGTGTACCGCTTTGTGATTTTTTACAATTGTTACCACAAAGAAACATCTCCTTTTTCTTTTCATTATAACATTTGTGTGTATAAGGTAATTTCCATGTTGACTTGATGTAGCCTTAACCCAACCTTTCATACTGGCCCGCTGGTATATACTCTTGGCAATATTTAAACTGGAAAGTTGTTATCGGAATTGTAATAATTCCGTGTATTATTCATTCAATGACAGGTCTTTCTGACATTGTTAATGGTAATCTCGCAAGTTTTTCAATGCTCAGAATCGTATAGTCTGCTCCTTTTTGTGCCAAACGGATTTGTTTATCAGTGAGGTTAAAGATAGAGAATAATGACGTTACGTTGATTAAACGCCATGGTACGTAGCCTTAACGCAGATTTTGCAACGTCCAGCCAAGCTGTACAATAGAACGTAATTGGGACTGACCATGTTGTAACATTAGTAAGTCCTGCTCTATTATATCAATAGCAGATGATACAATACTGTCCAGTGAATATATTCTGGAGGACAGAGTCGTTAACCCATTGTCCACAACAGAAAGTGATTTTTCCAAATGAATACGATCAATTTCTCGTATTTTTTCTGCTGTCTCAATTTGCATTACTTTCTAAGCTTCATTGTATGCAGCGTATACACCAGCCGCTATGAAACGTTTTTGACGCTGTTTGCGTGGTCCCAGTATAAAATCACGCAAGTCAGCACCGTCTTTAAGTAAAGTCAAGTGTTGCTTAATTTCAGCCAGTGTGGATTTCTGTAGCCATTCGAGGCATAGTTTCCCTACACTGTATGTTGTTACTATCCCTGGATGTTGTCTCTGGGAGGATCTAGGGTTTGGCCTGTTCAGTTTTAACCCCTGTATTTTGTTCAGGAATCTATCTTGACAGTTATTTGTGTCTGTGGGCCAGATCAACCATTTTTTCCAATCAGGATTTGTTCTGTTTTGGTGTAGAATATGGGATACGTCTATCTCCACATCTGTAGTGCTATTACTATCAGGTATGGGCTTCGGAATGGACGGTTTGTTTAAGTCTTTAATCTTGGCTAGGCCAAGACAGGATGTCTGTTGAATGGTGTCATTCAAGAATATTATTTGTTCTGGGATCATGCAGGCTCTAAATAATGCTTCTAAACCTTGGACCTGCCATTCTTTTGTACCCCAGATGGTTTTTGTTTCAATGTTGTTTTTCCAGAATTCAAAACCAAATGTAGGTATTTTTTCATAAAATGCTTCAGAATAAATCAATTTAGTATTTGTCAACATTGTTTTAATTCCTGTCTTATTTTAAAATAAAACATTTCTGCATCACTTGTGTTGAACCCTGAGAAGTATGGGAATTTCTCAAAAAATGTTTTCAAGCTGCTTTTAGGCAGTGTTGCACAATGTTGCCATTGGTTATAATTATAAACATTTCTAGGCTGTGCAGATTTATGCAAATAGTGATGACCAAAATGAATATAGCAATACATTTCTTCATAATTTGATGAACCCTGTAAGTAATCATGTTCTGTAAATTTTGCTGACATTACTAAATCTGACATCATATTGTTAATATTTTCAAAGTCCCAATCATCAGAGAATGTACTTGGTTTTACAAAGTCACTTAATGAAACCTTAAACTGGTGTAGATATTTCAAGAGCTCAATCGGGCCAAAAATGTCATACTCAGTTCTGTCCCATGCTACCCCACCGGATATTGGATTGGCTGTGACGTTCACTGATGATAGTTCTCTTTTCTTGATGTGAGATGACTTGTGAGGCTTTAGGACCAAGTTGATGTTCTGACTTGCTGTGTCCATTGTACTGTATTTTCCTTCAATGAATTTTCCCAAACAAAGAACCACGATGAGCCAAAGCAGGAGGAAAAGTACACCTAACACAATCCAAAATTCAATCCATGGAGAAATCATATAGGTTTCTTTGAGTTGATGAAAAAGTTCAGTTACTTTGTCTTTGAATGTTTTTGTTGCTGGCGTTTCTTCATGTTCACTTGGATCATCAGAAAAGTCATCGAAATTGATGAAGTAGCCAGATGCAGTTCTGTCAATTCTTCTAATTGCTTCTGGATTTTCATTTGCTTTTTGATTTTTCTTTGTTTCACTAGCATAGTCTGAGGCTACATTGTTGTAGACTGGTGTTTCTTGACGAACTGTTGCAATTTGGGTTTCACGAGGCACAAGTTCCATTGCTTTGTTGCATAGTCCTTTTTTATTCACTGCAGGTTTATCAAATGTGATTAGTCTCTCAGTTTGAACCTCTTAGATTGTAGCAAATCTTGGTATTCTGCAATTTCTTGGAGCCCACTGGGCCTACTACTTATTATGGGCCACATGATTGTGGTTTTACCAGGTGGATGGATTTGTATTTGTATTTGTATCTGGGTTTTATATCGCGCCAACTCACCGACAGGTCTCAAAGCGCTTCTGACCAAGTACAGCAACAAGAAACAAGAGGGAGGATGTGAAATATCGGTCAATCTTACGGGGATGTGAACGCGTCCTTGAAGAGTAAGGTCTTCAGGGATTTCCTAAAACGGAGAAGGTTGGGTTCTCTACGAAGCACCTCCGGCAGCTTGTTCCAGATGGAGGGAGCTTGGACTGAAAAGGATCTGCCACCTTTAGTTGCCAGTTTAAAGTGCGGGCAGGATAGCAGAAAGGAGTCGGAGGATCGCAGAGCGCGTCTAGGTTCATACACTTCCAGCCTATCTTTTATATAGGCCGGGGCCTGTCCATGAATTGCTTTGTGACAAATGCACATGCTCTTAAATTCGACTCTCTGCTTCATAGGGAGACAATGTAATCTATAAAGCAGGGGCGAGGCATGGGACCGCCTGGGAACTCCGAATATTAGGCGGGCTGCGTCATTCAGGATAACTTGAAGACGATTGATGGAATTTTTTGGGAGACCCAGGTATAACGCGTTTCCATAGTCGATTCTGGACACTATTATGGCTGAAACAATAGTTCGGAGCATATTCATTGAGAGAAGGGGGACAAGCTTATGTAGCTGCCTGATCAGGTTGGTACAGGAGCCAACCACAGTGGACACTTGGTTGGTCATTGAAAGTTCCTGATCGATTTTCATACCGAGGCTCTTTACACTAGGGCACGGTTTTGGGGTAGGTCCAAGTTCCTGTGGCCAGAACAGATCGTTCCAGGGGGAAGTAGAGGTTGAGACTACGAGGACTTCCGTTTTATCTGGATTGATTTTTAATAAGTTGGACGACATCCAATTTACTGTGAACCGTAGTATATTTTGGGCTATGGACTGAGCCGATGTTGTGTTGTCGATACTCAGCAGCAGCTGAGTATCATCGGCATAGTTAAAAACTTTACAGCCCATGCTTGCCAAGGATTCCATCAATGGCTGTAAGTACAGATTAAATAAAAGTGGAGAGAGCGCGGACCCCTGCGGGACTCCACAAACTAAGGCGCCCACGTCGGAGACCTGATCTGCTAGCTGGATCCTCTGCGTCCTCCCCGATAAAAAGGCCGTTAGCCATTGGAGAGCTAGTTCTCTTATTCCGGACCTGGCTAGTCTGTCCAGAAGCAGTGCATGGCTGACAGTATCAAACGCCGCTGAAAGGTCTAATAATATCAGGGCGCTTGGTTTTTTGCTGTCAGCCATGGATCTGAGCTCATCCAGTACTGATAGCATTACTAGTTCCGTGCTATGGTGGGCACGAAACCCAGCTTGCCGCTCCTGGAGAAGATGGTGGGATTCCAGGAGGGAAGACAGTGATTTTAACACATGCTGTTCTAGTACTTTCGATAGAAATGGCAGCTGGGAAATTGGCCTGTAGTTCTTCAGGTTAGTTGAATCTGCCCCAGGTTTTTTTATCAGGGGTCTGACGCGTGCCTCTTTAAAGGTAGTTGGTAATGATCCAGTAGCTAAAGAATTATTTAGGAGGTCTAAGATCCGGTCCTCTAAAACCGGAATTGCTAATCGAAAAATATCGGGAGGGCAGGGATCGGCGGGGGAGCCTGATTTGGTAGAAGTTACTAGTTGTCTAAGGGTAGTGGAATCAATTTCGGGGAATCTAGTGATGATAGGGGTTGAGGAGTCTAAAGGGAGCAATGGCATAGTGTGTATAGTTGAATTGTCATTCTTAATATCTTACAGTATGGTCGCTACTTTTTCAAGAAAATATCCTTGGAAAGTGTCGCAATCAATCGATGTATCTGCCTTTTCCTCTTTTTTGCTTAGTTCTTTCAATATTTGGAAGGTTTCTTTCTGGATATTTGTGGCATTATTCATACGTGTTTCATAGTAGTCCTTCTTGGCTGATACGATGAGCTTTTTATACAGTTGAAATGATGATCTGTATAATTCCCTGTCAGTGTCCTTTTTGGATTTCCTCCAGCATCTTTCAAGATAACGGAACTTTCTTTTTTGATCTCGCAGGCTTTGGGTAAACCAAGGGGCCCCTTTTTCTACACCCTTTATTTTTTGTGTTTTTTCGGGGGCTATCACATCAATTGTTTGTCTGAGGGTGGTTGTAATAATGTCATAGTTTAGATCTAGGTCAGTGCCATCTGATGGATTTATGGCTTTCTGCTTGTATTTGGACAGGACTTTAGTCAAGGTTTCAAGGTTGACTTTTTTCCATTGGCGCACTTTTTTGGTTTTTAGTGGGAGTTTAACCTGGGAGTTGCTTTGTGGTATATCACACAAGATTAGATAGTGGTCCGACCAGATACAAGGTGTAATATTTGTGAGAGCCACCTTTGGTATAGAGGACCAGATGAGGTCGAGAATATGAGAATATAAAAGTAGTAAGTGCATTCTGTGAATACCAAAATAGTAGTAAGTTTAGCATTGAGTCTTAAGTTCGTTCTGTGAATTGGGCCCGTAAATATTATGGGGAATCATTTCTCCTGCTGGTTTTCTGCGTATAGATAGCTTGATGCTTTCTAACAAAGGGGTCCTGGCAATACTCCAGTCGGTTCACGACTGCGATCTCTGTTGCAGTCTGGACAATCCTTTGCAAATTTGTAATGTTGCAAGTTCATCCCCGACCACCAGTATTCTGATTGTAATTATTTTACAGATTTTACGATCTCTTGGTGTCTTAGACCCAATCCCAAGTGTGCGTCTGCTATTAAAAAGACTCTCCTGTTCGTGTTTGGAATTACTCTATCCCCCACTCCAGGGATTCGAGCAAAAGGAACGGAGTTTGCATCAATTATGTATAATTGAGTGGATAGTTCAGAGGTAATGCTGCATAGGCGCCTTTTAAAGACGCTTTTACCGCCAGCATTGTTTCTCCGTCTATGTATTTTTTAGAACGCTTTTTTGAGGCTACAGAAGCCGGTTGAACAGCTTGCGCTGTGGCTCTGAGACCCAATGAATTCCCTGCAACGTGAACGCCATCACGTTGATGACTCAGTGTATGTATCACGTGAGTCTTTCGTAGTTCTTTCTGCAAAAGAACTACTTGTTCCCAAAGCTTGTTATGCTTTGATTGTGGCACCTGTGTCATCTTTGTAATCATTTTAAACCCAGTTCTGCAAGTTATTATTGTAAGACTTGATGCAGTAATGCGAATCGCACACTATTAGTGTGGGGAATTCGCGATCGGCATTTTCAAGCGCCATCTTTAAAGATCTTATTTCAGCTCGCTGAGTTGAACAGTTTCCGAGTGATTCAGTTTTGGTGACATTTGGTCTCAATTTACCAAAGCGCCAACGACCTTTAACAATCGCGCACGCTGCGTTGTAGGATTTTTCTTCTACATCGTAGTGTTGTGCAAATCTGTCCATGTAGATTACACATGTGTACTGTTCGAGAGGCACAATTTCGATTGGCAGAGGATATTCTTCTTCATATCCTAGATTTTCAATTTTTTTCATTTTCGGGTCAAAATAGTATTTCACGTCTTCTGCAGCAAGAGAATTTTCCCATTGTATCCATTTTGGATCTAATGCCACAGCAGTCGAATTGCGTGGGCTTGTTAATGCCTCAAGGGCTGATTCTGCTGTTAAAACAGTTATTCTTCTGCCTTGGGCGTGGGCTCTTTCTTTTGCTACAGCAGTTTGAACCGCTATTAGAATTTTTTCAGTAGAACTGAATTTCATTTCAGCTTGTGTGTACAAGTGTGATTTGTAAGCTATTGGTACCGTTTCTCCCTCATTTGATGTTAGGTACGTGAATCCGCATCTTCCTGGGATGACTCGGATTACAAGGTTGTGTATGTTTTCGCAAGTTTGCAATTTAGTTTTAGCTAACGTCTGTTTGCAATTATCTTAAAATTTCTGTGTGTTTCTGAGTCCAATTGGTTTGAAATCAGGTTTTATTAATTCATAGAGAGGTTTAACTCTCTCTGCATAATTTAGAATGTATGTTCTTCCGAAATTCAGGAAACCTAGTATTGATTGTAAGTTCTTCAGCGTTTTAGGTGCTTGGAGTACAGCACACTTCTCTAAGAAGTTGTCTGCTAGGCTTTTGCCTTCACTTGATATCCTAAAAACAGGACAGTTAGATGGGCAATTCTTGACTTTTTAAAGTTGAATTTGTAACCCTCAGCTGCGAAACCAAGTATTATGGTGTTCACTCTCTTTAAGTGAGTCTCCAGGTCATCATCTGTAAGATAGATGTCATCGACATAAGATAATGCTTAATCATCATATATTTGTAGTAACTCTGTTACTCTTGCTGAGAATAATCCTGGACTATTCTTGAATCCCTGTGGGAGTCGACAGAAGTGTTTTTGCGACCCCATTATTGAGAAAGCAGTCAAATACCTGCTTTCAGGTGCATTGTTTTGACAAAAAAATCCATTAGAGATGTCTAATGTCGTTTTATATTTTTTGCGCACAATGTTATTCATCAGTGCTGCACTGTGTGAGTTTTGTACTGCAAAAGTTTTGCAACAGGAGTTTAAGTGTCTGTAGTCCAAAACAAGACGATAGGAATCGTCTGGCTTGGAGACAGGAAACAAAGGATTGTTCATTTGTGAGGTGCATGTTTCAATCACCCCCTGATATTCAAGTTGATCTAAGATCTCCCTGACTTGCTTTTTAGCTTCTTGTTTAACAGGGTACTGCCTTTGTGCAGTGGGTTGACTTTTTAACTGGATTTTGTGGTGAGGAGAATCCTCATCCCATCCTACATGATTTTTATATAATGCAGGAGCTTGAGCTACTGCCCATTTTCTTGCATATATGGATTTTTTATGAGTTGAAATATGTTTTGAGAAGGCAGGCATAATCATTTCTTCGCCATGAGGGCACTCCCTGAAAAACTCTGGTGGCCAGTCTTTCTCAGCTAACAGGATGTCATAGCCTTTTGAAAGGTTATCCCAAGAGACCCCTTACTTTTCTAGTCTTGTCCCCCTCTATACGTAATGTTATTTCATATATTTTATGAGGTTTGCTAACTCTGGTATTTGCAGTTTCCACCTGAATGTATTCATTCGTGTCCAGTGTCTCCAGAAGATTCATCAAGATCTTGCGAGCTATTGTCACTTCTGCTGTGCTGCCTAGCATTGTCTGGGCCCACTCTCAGTTTTTCAGTTGTGTGCTCAGTATCCCCGGCATGTTTTATTATTTTAATACTAGCTACCTTCGGGTCATTTTCTTGGAGACTTGTGTCATCCGCTAGGAGTCGAGCTGCTATTCTAGCTGCCTCCCTTTCATCGTCACTTTCCGTCATTTTTACTTACAGAAAGTTTTTTGTTGCAGATGAAGTTTCAAGGGAAACAAAGATTAGGTGCACAATATTTTGGAACACTGTATCCTTCAACGTTGACTAAACCAAAACTATACATAGGATTCTCATCCTACTAAGGTCCGGCGGATTTTAACCTTTTACCCACTCCATACGTCTTTTGGAGTTTTTAAGGGAAAAGGGTCGGTGTGAAAAAGCACGACTGAGTTACTCTTGCGTTAGATTATCGCCTTACCAAACGTTGGGTGCCATGTAGTGTAGTTCCTATATTCCCAATAGGCTCTGTGCATTGGAATAATATAAACAGCAGTGTAGACGTAGGACTGAGGTCGACTAGGTCTCTACTGACTACATTAGACTTAATTAGTTTTGCCAGCTAGCTCAGAGGTCACTAGAAACTTTCTCGAATAAACAAGGAGGAGTTTAACTTCCCTGGATAGACAAGAAGGGATTAGCTTCTGGCAACCATAAAACATGACGACTTTGCTCCCTCAGAATAAGAGTGTATCTCTAGAGTCGTGTGAAAACAATAGACAGCTATTTTACTCAGTCAATCGTGCATACTTAGTTTCACCAGAGTGCAGAGAACTAGAGAGACGGGCGTTTTCAATAAAAGGTGTTATTTATTGAGCAGTCTTCATTCTCATGCAAGAGAAATGAATTGCCACAATTGCAATACTTGGTATAAAGTAAAGTGCGTACAGTAAGAGGAGTATTATGAAATAATACTATAAAAGCATTGATATGGTTTCTTAGCCATATGATACTTTAAAATGGATAAAATATATACATACATAAAAACATTGACTAACGTACTCAACTGGTGCTTCTAATCTACGCCTACCCCGGTGTACCTGACCTAAGCCTAATACGTGGGAAGGAGTAAGTAAGTTGCAGTTTAAGTTAAGTTGGTTTTGCCAAGGATCTGAATCAAGAATTCTCTCAAGGGTTTAGTCAGCTCTGTACCTGGGTAATAGAAAGCAGGAGGTCTGGTCTCTCTCTCACAGGACTCGATATCCCAGCAAACCGCAAGGG
The DNA here is from genome assembly GCF_964261635.1 of Lissotriton helveticus. Classification (NCBI taxonomy): domain Eukaryota; kingdom Metazoa; phylum Chordata; class Amphibia; order Caudata; family Salamandridae; genus Lissotriton; species Lissotriton helveticus. Next base: position 185,524,631 of record NC_136057.1, on the reverse strand, counting down.
TGGCTGGAAACACTGGAGCTGGATTTTCTCGGCTGGAGAAAAAGACAGCGTCTTTCTCAGTGCGTCAAAAGGGAGGGGCGGCGTCCGTGGGCTCTCGCATCAGCTGGGCTCTCGGGCAAGTAGATAGCCGCTCTGCTCCAAACCACTGTGTGTTTGCTTAAGGCAACATTGGTATATTTATACCTGAAAGGTGCCGGGTTTGACGTAAGGTTGGACATAATATGTCAATAAAGATGTCACTAAGAACTGGCCGTTCTTTCAGTGCTCGCAGGAGTTCTAGGACAAATCAAAACAGAAGCGTGGGGATTTCCCAGGTTGCTGGAGGTTTGGTTTGTTTAAAGAACGCGTTGTACTTTCTAGGAGTCTAGGGAAGTAGCCTTGCCGTATTTGGACTGCATGGGCTATTACTAAATATGGATATGATTCTCATGCCTTTATAAGGATATTATTTATTATAGCCATATAAGGGCATAAATCAGGAATATCGAATTAGGGTCCTAGATAGAAATACAACAGGAGGCAATGTTTAGTCTTACCGGATGACATGTTGATTCTCACCTGGTGAAATGTTGACGCTTGATTGATAAGGGTAATGCACTGCTTATCCCTGCTTAAGGAAATGTTTTATTCTTGCACAGGTGGTTTTAGACCTTCCTAGTGAGAAGTTGCCTGATCATTAATGCCATATCCAGTCCTGCGTCAGGAAATGTTTGGTTTTACCCTAATGAACAAGTAATGCTGAGTAATGAAATGTCTACACTTGCAAAATGAAGTGCTAAATAAAAGCCCACAGTTATCCCCTGAAATGTGTTAATGTAGTGAGTAATTGATCACCCTGATTTTGGTCTTAGATAAAATTAATCGATTGGAATCAAAAACGTACTGGTGTGGTCTCCGTCATTGCGTGTATTTATTGTCTCAGTGGATGCGTGTGCTGTGTAGTCACTTAACACCAGAGCTTTCGGGTGCCTACCTGCTCGTGCCAGGCTACCCCCGGGGAACTGGTGACCCCAGTTCCTACAGCGTGTTTAAATTTCCAAGTGCCGCTTTGACAGGGGTGAGGGCACAGAAGAAGAAGCCGCCAGTACAGCCTCAGCTGAGACTCACATACAGAGGAGTCAGTGCATTTATTGCCCTTCTCACTTCTGGTCCTAAAACCCGACGGAGGCTGCAATGCTCGCTTCAAGATCCGCAGGGGAGCCCAAGGCTAGTAGGACTGGGTGGGTCTTACAGCGTGTAATCACAAAAGCTAATGGCAGAGATCAAATGAGTTTAAAATAATATGTCTTGGTTTACATCCATAAATCTACTGCTTCTTGTGGTCGGTATCTGAGACCCCTGGAAAAGGATGAAACAAAGAACAATGATATGGTGCGTGTTCATGCTCTTACCACACTGGCCCCCACATCACGCTGTGTGCCGTGGCTCTCATTCACCTCGGATTTCCAAAATACAATTTGGAGCAGTGAAAACAACTGCGTCATGTGTGCTGATGCCTTCGCATAAAGAGCCCTTCCCCACTAGAAACAATAATCCCCTCCAAGGCCTCTCAGCTCCAGTAACCCCCTCCCACACTCTCACCTGGGACCCCTTCCTTGTCCCTCTCTATGCCTGTCCCTGAGGCTCATGGTCCCATCCCTTCCAAGGCCTCTCAGCTCCAGTAACCCCCTCCTGAGCTGTCCTGTAGCACCTCTCTATGCCTATCCCTGAGGCTCATGGTCCCATCCCTTCCAAGGCCTGTCAGTTCCAGTATCCCCCTCCCTGAGCTGTCCTGTAGCTCTGCAGTAATGATGCCTCAAGGCTTGTAGCAATAATTGTAAGTCAGCGAAAGAACAGCCCTGTTCTTCTCTAATATGAAGATACCTATGGGCGCGTGGTAATTCCGATAGAACTCATTAGTCAGAATAAGGTATTAAAATCAACTGTTTTATAATAAGTGAGCCGGAAAATCGTTATAGTAGACGAATCGAAGCCATATAATAAAGCTCCGATTCGTCTACTGTAACGATTTCAAGCCTTGAGGAAGTCGTCTATCGACTAAACACGTGTCAGCTGTTTGCTTGTGATACTGACGTGTCAACACTCTTGAGACGCGTCAAAACCTTTGAGACCAAGATTACTGTATGCTCAATGTAATTTTTCATTGTTTTTATCTGATATCAAATACATTACTGACTGAGGATAGTCAGCTAAGACTCTTTTTTTGTGCTCTGCTCTGTTAAAAATTATAATTGGTCAATGGGTATGGAGGTTTCCTCTATGTACTGAGTGGCACTGTGGATGGCACAGTGTTTGACATTGAGCACGCTAGGGGACATTTTGCGTTGTAAAATTGCAAACTAACAGAGGTGCTGGCTTTTCTCTAAAACCACTGCCATCATTTCTCATATATGAGAATACATTTAGTAGCAAACTATCCAGGGAGTACACATGACTCAGTTTTGCCATTCAGCCCTTTTGAACCAGCACTGGTAATAGTGTTGAGGCGGGAAAGGGGGGTTGATGGTTGGGAGAAGAGGATAGACGATGGGTTAGGGAAATTAAAATACAAAATGTAAAGAAACACTTACCAAGTTAGCGATGCAGGAAGTGAAAGATAAGGGTTTTTTATTTTTTTATTTTACTTTCCCTAATCCGTCATCTGCCCACAATACCCTGCCCCAGCACCCTACTGCTGTTACCTGTGGCAGCTGCACATGGTAAGAGGAGAATTTGGTGATGGTTGTCTTCTTGATACAGTTTAGGCAGAATTTCACCTTACAAATCATATAAATATTTTGACCGATAACCCTACTGAGCCTTCTTTTAAATATCTAGATTACAAATACAACAACGCACATAAGTGACCTAGTTCAGAAATAGAGAGCAAGTTGGAATTTTTTAAGGGAAGCATTTCATGCAAGTGCAGAAACATTGGATTAAACACCAGAAACAAGCTGAAATATTATTGCTACCTGTGCTATACTGCACAACAGAGCCATGAGAAAGGGCTTACCCCTTGGTCCTAAGTATGGCAGTTTACTCACCTACCCAACAAAACCTGGCCAAGAAACAACTATGATTGCAGAGGGCAGTGCAAGCCAAACTGGCATAACAAATAACTATTTGTAAGGGAAGTGTTAATAAAACATTGTCAAAATAAATAGGCAGAGTAGTTTACTTTTATTTACTAACACACATTTTATTGATTCACAATTGAAGAACTGGAAGAAAAGACCCCAATAATGATCAGTTATTTGTAATGATATTTTTACTTTGCAAACATAACTACAACTAAATGAAAAAAGCATGTCATAACTTCAAACTTGCTAGTTGTCTGATATGTTTGTTTGAAGCCCAAAGCACAAATCATGCCCCTTCTTGGCCTTGCAATGGTGCCCCGGGCACTGATGTGTTGCACATACTAGACACCTTCTCACTTTCGGCTGATTGTATTGATCTTTCCATAGTGGGATTAGCTGTATATATTTACTCCAGGGACATTTTTTATTTGGGTAGGACTACATGTTAAATGAGCACGTTGTTTTATGAGCTCATCCTGCAAGTTGGCTAAATGTCAGCACAGAATATGTGGTGAATTTGCAAGGAGATCTACATAAAGATTGCTGTTGCTGTTTAGAATACTGCTGCTCTTGTCTGAATAACACCCTCATTTAGAAAATCAGAGACTCTGCTTATGGACTGTGAACATTTATATATGCTTTGAGCTGTGGGGGCGTGGCTTGGCCGTGAAGCGGAATGGCTGCTTTCTAGAGCAGCTCCGCTGGCTGGGCTAATTAATCCAAAATTATCCGTTTTTAACACGCCGTGCATCGGGCGTAACTGCCAGGATTGATTGCTGGGAAGATCCTGTGCGGTTTGATATTGAATTGCAAGCTGTATGACTGGTGGAAAGCTGCGGGAGCTGCGGACATCCTCGAAGGCAAGGGAAATCCGGGAGCGTGCGTGAAAGGCCGACCGGGAAGCAGTAGCGCTGGTGCTCAGGGGACGACGGTGGGAACACTGCTCACGCTGCGACGGACCCCGGAGAGTGCGGCGCGGAATCTGTGGGCTGCAGTATGAGCCCCGGAGGAGGGGACAAGCAAGACCGTAAGTGCTCTGTGCCTGGAACAACACCCGCAAACTGGCAGTAGACCAGTGGGGGTGGAGGAGGTACAGCCGCGATCACTGTGGTGACCGGTAGGCAGTGTGCGTTGGCTACACGTTTTGAAAGCTACACGGCACGGGCCCTAATGTCTTCACGGTACCCGTAATAAAGGGGGAAGCCATATACAACGCGGTATGGAGGAGCGTACATTTGAGGGCTTGTGCTTCCGGACATGCACAGCTAGGGCGGCCGCCATTTTCGCAAGACGCATAAGTATCTGGGGAGCGCTGGCTTCGGGCCTGCAGTGGAGCGCCAGGGATTGCTTGCAAAGGGTTGCCCTAAACATCCACAGAAAGGGAAATAAGAGCACAATAAAACACGGGCAGCGCGTAAATGGAGAGTAGAAACCTGCTAGGGTGAACATTGAAACTACGAGACTGTAAAGGCGAGGGGGACGCCCCGGGCATATGGTGAGAGGAACCCTGGCCAGATGGCTGAGAGGAGAAGCAGAGCCGCACTAATTGTACAAAGTACATAATGGACTACACGTCAGCTTTTAAGTCGCTTGGTGCAGCTATTTAAAGGAGACGCACAATATTTATACACAGGGGTGACATGCACGCGGTGACCGGCTCAGTGAACCGCCTGCCAGACTGCTCGATCCTCCCACAGTTGTAAATGCAATGCACCTACAATGGAAATGAAGTGCACAGGTAGATTTTAATGACACACGTGGGGTCCGCCTGAGAAACGTGGCAGAGCGGGGTGCATATACAGGTGCGCTGGTTTTCCTTGCTGACTAATTAATAGTGGCGCAGGATAGAGGTCCCAGATAGCGCACTTACGTGCTGAAAATGAGCAGGGACTTGATACACAGCCCAACGCAGACGTCTCAGGGCGCAGTCAACAGGGATAGCTGGTACAAACATAACTAATGCGCCTCCTGAGACAGAACTATAGCTGGGATATAACGACTCGTGAGGCGACCTGAGGTCAGCTAACAGCCCATTGAGGCAGGTAACGCGCCAAGCCAGTTGGACAAGGTCGACGAGAGATTAATAAGCACCCCGTGGGGGTACCGAGCGAGTGGAGATACCTCTGAGTGTGCGATAGGGCGACCCTTTTCATGGGTAGTACTATGGTTCGGAGGACAGCTTGCAAAGAATGAATGAATGAATGAATGAAAAATATTTATAGAGCGCACGATGGCCAAACGGCTTCCTGGCGCTGGGAGCTCTGAAGAACCGAACAGACAGGGCCAGGAGGTTTAGCAGGGGTAGGCCAGGGCAAACAGAAAAGTTTTCAGCGCTTTACGGAAATGAGAAAAAATAGGGATCGAACGCATAGAAAGAGGAAGGGAGTTCCAGAACCGGGGGGCAAGAACAGAGAAACGGGTTCCACCAGTGCGAGATTTGTGAAAGCGGGGAACAGTGAGGAGGGCAGAAGATGATGAACGGAGAGTGCGGGCAGGGGTGTGACGGGAAATCAAAGAATTGATGAAAGCCGGTGCAGAGTGATCAAGGGCCCGGTAAACAAGGCACCCTAGTTTAAACAGAGATCTCTGCAAAATGGGCAACCAGTGAAGGGATTTGAGGACGGGAGTGATGTGATGGGTTTTGGGCAAATGAAAGATGAGACGGGCGGCCTGGTTCTGGATAGCTTGTAAGCGGCGGGTTTCATAGGCAGGGATGCCAGCGAACAAGCTATTGCCATAATCAAGGCGGGAAGTGATAAGGGCGGAAATAATAATTTTAAGGGAGTCGAGAGAAAAAAAACGAGAGATTTTCCGGATCATTCGGAGGGAAAGAAAACAGGAGGACACCACGGCACTGACCTGGCCATGCATGGACAGGTCCTGTCTGACCTTGATGCCCAGAGTTTTAACAGAGGGAACGGGGGTGGGTGGGGGGCCAAGGATGGGAGGCCAGAAAGCAGGGGACCAGGGACTGGATGAGCCGCCAATCAGGACAAGCTCAGTCTTATCTGGGTTGAGCTTGAGGTGATTGGCGCTCATCCACCCAGAGATAAAGACCATGGTGGAGTGAAAAAAGGATAGAGAGTGAGAAGTAGAGGAAAGATCAAAGACGAGCTGGAGGTCGTCAGCGTAGTTATACACAGAGACCCCCAGCTCAAGAAGAGAAGAGATAAGAGGGTGAATATAGAGGTTAAAGAGAAGGGGAGAGAGAGAGGAACCTTGGGGGACCCCACAGGGCACCGGGAGGGGAGAAGCAGAGAAGCCGGGAAGGTGAACGGCTTGAGAGCGCCCTGTCAGGAAAGAGGTGATCCAGGAGAAGGCAGAACCTCGTATGCCCGCTGCGCTGACACGGTCCAGAAGAATGTTATGGTCGACCGTGTCAAACGCAGCGGACAGGTCGAGGAGGATCAGAGCTTGAGGGGAGTTGACGTCGGCCTTGGCCTTAAGCTCGTCGAGGACGGCCAACACCACGGTTTCGGTCGAATGACCCGAGCGGAAGCCAGCTTGGTGAGAAGCCAGAAGCTGGCTCCGCTCAACATAAACAGAGAGACAGGAAGTAACATAGGACTCAAGAATTTTAGCCAGATAAGGGAGAAGAGAGATAGGTCTGAAGTTAGAGGGAAGAGAAGAGTCGAGACCAGGCTTTTTAAGAATGGGGGAAACAATAGCAGATTTGAATGAAGAAGGGACCAAACCAGTGGAAAGAGAGGCATTAAGGAAAGAGAGAGGGGTATCAGGACAGGAAGAGAAGAGGGTTTTAAGAATACGGGCAGGGGCACAATCAGTGGGGGAACCAGACTTGATTTTGGTGAGCAAAGCTAGGAAAGAATCCAAAGGGAGGGGGGGAAAAGAGGAGAAGGAGGATTTAGGCGCAGGGGGAGCAGAGTGAGGAGGAGCAAAAGGAGTGACCAAGATGTTAGATTTGATTTTTACAATCTTCTCGATAAAGAAGTTGTTAAGAGAAGAGCAGAGGGCCTGGGAGGGAGTGAAGGGAGGGCAAGCACGATCAGAGGTGGCCAAGTTGTTTACCAAAGAAAAAATTTCTTTGGCTTTGTTGGCCGAGAGCGCCACCTGTTCAGAAAAGTACTTGGTCTTAGTGGCCAGGATGGCCTGCTTGTACTCTTTAAGAAGGGTTTTGTATTTGGCCTTATGGTCAGGGCAGTAGCTGCGGCGCCAAAGGCGCTCTGAGCGTCTAAGCTCCAGTTTAAGAGTCTTGAGCTCCGGGCTAAACCAACGGTGAGCCTCATGAGGGCGGATGGATTTGACTAGCTTGAGGGGGGCTACTAAATCACATGCAGAAGAGAGCCAATTGCCGACTGCAGCAGCCTGTGAGTCAAGGGGAATACCAGTGAGATCAGGGGAAGAAGAAGCAAGGGAGTGAGAAAGGGAAACCAAGTCAGCACGATTCCAGCTACGGGAGAAAACATTCTTGGGGCGAAGGGGGTTGTGAGGGGAGCCAGTAGTGATAGAGAAAGAGATGAGGGAATGGTCAGACCAGGTACATGGGAGGACACAGGGGGGGGAGACTATGTCCTGAGATGACCAGACTTGGTCCAGGATGTGTCCAAATTTGTGGGTGGGAACCTGGACGTGGGACTTAAGGTTGAGACAGAGGAGAGTGGCCGTGAAGTCCTTAGATGCTGAATCCTCCCTGGGATCGCCAGGCCAGTAGTTAAAGTCCCCAAGCAAAAGGACAGAGGAGTTATTAACCACCAGCGTGGCGAGAAGTTCCTGCAGGGAAGCCACGAACAGGGGCATGTTCAGGGGAGGGCGGTAAACAAGGACGACGGTGAGAGGTGCCAGCAGATTGGAAGAGCGAGCAACCAGGAAGTCCACTCCAGCAATGGGTGCTTGGGGGAGAAGCTGAAATTGAATAGTGGATCGGACAATCATGGCAACACCCCCCCCAACCTTGTCCGTGGGGCGGTCAGCCCGAAGTACATAGTGGGAGTGGGGAAGGATGGCAAGAATGTCGGGGAGAGAAGCCTCCGAAAACCATGTTTCCGTTAGGAATAGAAAATCAGGGGAGTCTGTAGTAAGAAGATTAAACAGGTCGAGTTGGTGTTTGCCTGCCGAGCGAGTGTTGAGGAGAAAAGCGGAAGCAGTGTGAGGGGGGGGTGAGGGTCCAATGGGGAGGGGATCAGTGTCTGGCGTAGGGAGGGGAAGAATTGGGTGAGGAGACACAACACGGTCTGAACGGGGAACATAGATATCCAAAGCAACTAGATGCTGCGTGAGGGTGTGGGGGAGAGGCACGTCAATGGTATAGGAGAGAAGTTGAGCAGGCGTGTACGACAACAAGGAAGCAGGGGATGTGGCCCCTGGTCCCGGCCCGTCGCGGACGGGCGCAGACGGGCTTAACTTAGGCGCTACTTCGGCGCGCCTTCGTCGCGCCCGCTGCGCTCGTCCGCTGCGCGGCCGGGATAATGGTGCAATAAGTAGGAGACCGGAAGTAGCAGGGCGTGGCAGGGGGTGGAGGGACAGAGGAGCTGCCCCGCCAACCAGAGAGCAGCCCAAGATGAAGCACACGCCCGTCCCCGCCCTCGTGACCTGCCCGTCAGAGGGGGAGGGAACGCTCAGCGTGGGGCGCTCTGGAGGCGGCTACCAGGAAGTCCCAAGAAGATAGGGGGTGCGCGGTGTCCTCAGCGCAGCCCCTGAAGCAGGAGCAGGGTAAGTAAAAAGTGTCCAAGCACTTGTTTAAAAAGATCGTTGCGCCGCGCCTCGGCAGCATTGTTGCTCCCGGCGAAGCCTCGGGAGGTCTGGGGATTCAACAGAGCTAGGCGGGACTAGCCCGGCAGGAAGAAATTGCCAGGGGGGGAGGGACAGAGGAGCTGCCCCGCCAACCAGAGAGCAGCCCAAGATGAAGCACACGCCCGTCCCCGCCCTCGTGACCTGCCCGTCAGAGGGGGAGGGAACGCTCAGCGTGGGGCGCTCTGGAGGCGGCTACCAGGAAGTCCCAAGAAGATAGGGGGTGCGCGGTGTCCTCAGCGCAGCCCCTGAAGCAGGAGCAGGGTAAGTAAAAAGTGTCCAAGCACTTGTTTAAAAAGATCGTTGCGCCGCGCCTCGGCAGCGTTGTTGCTCCCGGCGAAGCCTCGGGAGGTCTGGGGATTCAACAGAAAGCAGGCTGCTTGCCAAAATGGGGAAGCCGGACACGCGACAACCGAGACTCACCTTCGACAAGAAATCAAGTAAATCAACTGAAACTGAGGCTGCTGATCGTGAGCTGACAGAAGAAGGCGCACAGGGCCAATTGCCGGCGGTGGATGTCCGGTCCTTGTTCCAGGAACATAAAACGAGCCTACAGGGGATTGACTCCAAGATGGACACTCTGGTTGAACGCATGGACAGAATCACCCAAAGGATGGATAAGAAGGAGGGCAGGGTCAGTGTGCTGGAGACTAGAGTGACGGAGACGGAGGAAGGTCAAACCGACATGGAGAAGAAAGTGAGAGGCATGGACAAGGAATTGGCTCTAATTCAACAGAAGAATGAGGATTTGGAGGCGAGATCGAGATGGAACAACATACGGATAACGGGAATTGCGGAAACAACAGATATTCAAAATATGGAGCAGTACTTTGAAACTATGTTCAAAGAGTTTTTTGGGCCAAACCTGTCTCCCATGTTTCTTATAGAGAGAGCGCCCAGATCTTTAGGGCAAAGACCGAAGCTGTTGTGTGCGTTGTTATCCAGGCAGTCTTTGAATGAGGCCCTCTTGGCGGCTCTGATGAGTTGATGGTGACCCACAGTTATTTTCTTCTCTGACTATGCCACCAGGTGCAGAGGGGCTTGTCTCTAGTGATCAAGCGATGCATCCGAGAGTTTGGCATCAAACACTACCTCCTATACCCATAAAGGCTGCAAGTGATCTCAGTTGTTGACACGCAAATCATTGATACAGCTGAACAGTGCTGGACCTGGCTGCAATCAACTGGTCGTCAGGTGCTGTGGACTGGGAGTGAATGGTCTACGCAACAAGCTGTCATTCATGGAACCAGTTGTACTGGGAGGCGTAGGAGAAGCAGGCATCCCCGCCACAACTACAAGTTACCCCCAATCTGCAGCAAGTTGTACAAGAGAGAGAGGCAGAAGGAGCTGCATGTGCCGCCAACGATGTGCAATTACACTCAGTGACAGGATCCCAAAACTTCCCTTGAACGCTCACCCTGTGACGTAGGCTCCACTGCGACGTGGTCATCCGGTGCAGAGTCCGTGCAGCCCCAGGATGTAACTCCTTAGATTGATGCATCATGTCGCAAGGAGTTACAGATACGTCAGTATTTGTGACGTATCTGTAAGCACAAAAGTGACGCATTGCTGGAGTGTGTCACAAAAGTGACGCAACTCCAGCAATGCGTCCTTTCACATGGGGAAAGCCCCATGTGAAAGGGCTTGCGTCAGTCTTACGCCTGCTGTGAGGCAGGCGCAAGATTTTGACGCAACAGCGTCCTAAAAGTGACGCAGTGAAATCTCATAGATTTCACTGCGTCACTATTACGAGGCTTTTTGCGGGGAAACGCCCCCTCTGCATACATTATACCTGACGCAGGTAAAATGTGGCGCAGGGGTTTAAAAAGTGACGCATCTACCTATATGCGTCACTTTTTAAATATGGCGCAACAAGGCGCATGTTTTATGCCGCCGATGCGTCACAAAAAGTGACGCATCAGCAGCGCAAAACTAACGCAAGGCCTCATAAATGAGGCCCCTGGTCTCCAGCTTCCTGTTGCTGAAGTTCCAGTCTACCAAGGTCAGCACTTAGAGGGGATCGGGTTCACGCGTCACCCAAAGGAAACGGAGCAGTTGTCCAGGTGAGCGATGCATGTCAGGGGTGACGGTGGTGGTCTCCTTAGTGCTGCGAGCTGCAAAGGCATGAAGTCCATGGCGTAGTTGACCTTGCCAAGGATAAACTTACCGCCTAGAACTGCATGTGCTGGGTTACTCTGGTATTCAAGGGATGCTCTACGGCACTGCCGGAAGCTTCTTGTGGGGTGTTTTTGGCATGGTGAGCCGCCCTGCGTCACACCCGCTGGTTGGGCAGATTGAACCAATATACCCCCTTGTGGTGCGGAACACAGCTCAAAGATGTCGCCACTCTCTCTGGGTTTAGAGCCTGGGACCTTATTGGAATTTTCCAGCTGGGAGATGTCTGGTGCGGGAGCCACATTCGCGAATTCTCAGCATTACATACCCAGTTCTCCCTCCATGCCTCTCAGTACTACTGCTATATTCAGTTGCGTCATGTACTCCATACACACATTTCGGAGGGAACCTCCTTGCCCGAATATAGCCCACCTGAAGCACAGGTTATGACTGGTGATTTTTGGAAGGGGGGATTTCCCGCATTTATTGCTCCCTCGCAAATAACACCCCTAACTCCCTTTCCTCTCTACGGGATAAATGGGAGGGTTGGATTGGTCCTTTAGATGATTCTGATTGGAGGGATACGCTTATGGCCCTAAAATAGTTACAGCTTCTGCGCGTCTCTGATTGGTTCAAGTATACTATTTGCATGGGGCTACCTTACGCCGTCGCGCCTTCATCGCTCTGGGCTCCGACTTGATGCTTCTTGTCCCCGCTGTCACTGGCCCTGAGAAGATTTTTATCACATGGTATGGCTCTGTCCCAACATTGTGCATTACGGGGGGCTTGTGACCGCTGATCTTACTGAGGTCCTGGGCTGGGAGGTCTCGATGAGCCCGATGAACATACTCTTGGGAGTTACGGATGGTCTGGATGGGAACAGGGCAGAGAAGCTTTGTCTCACCACGGCTCTGATGGTAGCTAAACAAGACATTGCAGCCCTTTTGCTGGATCTGTTAGCCCCTTCCATTACACAGTGGCGCAGAGGGGTGGATTGGTGTGCAGCGCAGGAACGCCCCATGTATGATGCCCATGGCTGCCCTAAAAAGTTTCGAAGGGTGTGGGGTAAATGGGTCGGGGTGATGGAAGACAGAACTTCTTGAAGCTTCCTTATAGACATGCTTATGGATATAGTCGCTTGTTATTTCTAACCGGATGTGTGTGGGGGGGCTTACTCCCCCCGCTTTATTTGTTGCTCTTGTGTACTGCTCGCTGTGCAAAAGTTGGCTGTGTTCTCATTACTGTGTATGACTCATTTAAAATCAGTAAACTTGATTATCAACAAAAAAAAGCGGACTGAGAAGAAATGCTTTAGTTCGCCTCGTTTTTCAAATAGAAACAACAAATTGCCTATTATTTTTTTATGTGCAGGACAGTCCCCCGTCCTGCACATAAACAATCATTTTAAAATAATGCTGTTTTGCAACTGCAATGTGTGCTGCATTAAGCAGCACACATAAAAATTACAAAACGGCATTTAAAGATTGTTTATGTGCAGGAAGAGGTACATTTCTGCACATTAACAATTTTCCCCTTAACACGGGTACCCTTGAACTATGGTGCGAGGGTGCCTACATTGGTGCTAGGCAGCTTTAATTTATCAGCAGCGCAGGGGGTAACGCAGGGATGCACCATATTCTTGTAAATATGGTGCAGCCCTATGTTGGCAAAGCGCGTCATTAACCTTCTTGGCTTAACAAAACGCTTCGCCACTTTATTGTAAATAAGGGGTATATTTATAAGAGCTGCCGCAAACTAGTGTTAGCGGCAATACTCTCACCGCCGCGTATCGCTTAAAACTATCGCCTTGGTACCAGAGTATTTACAATACGTCGGTACATGGCGATAGTGTCTACTGGTCGTGGTGAAAACTGCCACTAACACTAGTGTAAAGGCGTTGAAAATGTTGCAGCTAGTGAGAGAAAAGTGACAAAAGGCCAATTAGAGACAAAAAAGAACTCACGTTAGTCAGCCCAACGTCACTTTTCTGCCTCTAGAAGCAGAAATAGCCTATAAGTCCACCACCATTAATAAAAATAAATTAAAAATATTGGAATGCAGAATGGAGCAGCAAGGGCGAAGTTCAGTACAAGTAAGCAATCCCCCCAAACTCCCCAACACCTTGGATGACCAGCCAGAGTCCCAGGGGAAGAGGAAATGAAAAATCATGGACAATGCATCACTTTTCATTGCGCTTCCCTTGCGACTCCAGGGCAGCCGAAGCCTTCAAGCATGGACAGTCCCCGTAGCCCTCGCTGGGCCAGTGTCTGAGAACCAGAGTTGGAGGGGGAGGTGCTGTGTAGTTGTTGCAGCCTGATGGTGGAGGGGGGCCGTGTCGGGACCATGCCTTTGGGCCCGGAAATTGAGGCATCGGAGATCGCCCTTACCTGGTGGTGAAATCTGGCATGTCGCATGGAGACACATTGCTAACCTGTGTAGCCTGGCATCCCTTGTAGCTGTGATCAGTAGAGGTGCTCCTGCGCACTGATGTAGGAAGGTCTGCTTTGCATAACACATGCCACCACTACACTGGAGTGCATGCAGGAGATTGCCAATGGTGGGCCGTATCTCTCTGCACCACAGGCTGGAGGATGTGCTGCTGCCCAGACGCCGTGATGCCCCTGAGATCTCGCAAACCTTTGTGAGTGAGCGCTGCAACTTGGGTGCCCTGTTACAGCACCTCGATTGGGAGGTTCCGCATTGGACTTGGCGGCAACTGCTGTACCCAAGCTTGTGAAATTCCACCTGGCTGAGGCTCCTGCTGGCTGAGTCACAGATTTAGAGAGAACGTGGTAGATTGAGCCCCGGTGTCAATGTCCAGGTGAAGAGAAGGTGGGACAAGGAGCGGAGGAGGCCCAGGGGTCGTGTCGGGCCCAGGCCTAGCACCTGTGGGTGGAGCACACTGTGCCCTGAGCAATCCAAGCGCTGCAGAGGACGCTCATTGTTGAGGGCACCGCACAATACTGCTGGGGGACTCTACTAACTGGCTGAAGTTGCTTAGATTGGCCATTGTTGGCAGCAGGTGCCAGTGTCACAAGGGCCGGTTCGGGCCCAGACCCTTAGGTATGCAGCTTGATCCGCCGTTTCTTACTAGGTAACTGGGGAACACGGAATCTGATCGCCACTGTTAGACCGAAAGAGGTAATCAGGTGGCGCTGCCTTTCACCGCCCCCTGGTAGTCAACGTTTGGGTGTATTGGGAACTATCCCTTAGTGGACTTACTCTTCCCACAGCGCAGTGCCTTCCGCTAGCTGCTGCTGCTGTCCCCATCAGCTATCTGCTGCTGCTGGATCCTCTGACCCGGCGGTCAGGTGTTTGAGGCCCCCCGCATACTACTGCCTGCGCCTCATCATTGCTGGTTCAGTGGTAGAGCATCACTTGTCTGCTGCTTGACTTCCCTCCTGTCCCTCTTTTCTGCTGTTCCTGTCTCTCTTTCTGCTCTTCTCTGTTGCTTTCTATCTTTGACTGTGATCTTCTTTTTTCTTTTTTCTTTGCTTTGTTTGGCTTTGTCTTTCGTGTGCTTTTATTCAGTTCCTTTTCCCCTGTCCTCTCCCTCGTTGATGCTGCAATCCCTGCACACCTGTCCCCTTCAGTGTCCTTTTCCACGTTTCCTGTCTCGCAGCTGTGTGAATATTATATGCGTTTTAGCATGTAATATTAGAGTAATTTGTAAGGTTTCTGTTTTATAAATTGTGGTGAGACGGAATGGAGCTGCAGAGCGGAATTCAAGTGGAATTCAGAATTCCGTGTAGTGGTACTCCGCCAACTACGCCCACCTTACACCCTCCACAAACACGCCACAGAAATCTGTTACCTCCTCAACTTCAAATCTTTAGACATCGCGTTCTTCATGTAAACCTGGACCAAACTGCTCCAGACCGGACATCACCATTGTCATCCCCAACGGCTACAACATCATCCACAAGGAACACCCCGACCACCCAGGAGGAGGCATTGCCATTGTCTACAAAAGAACACTCTGATTGACCATGCATTCTAATGACCCATCCGGACCAAGCCCAACACCACCCTCAGCATGCACCCTCATCCACAGTCCCCCGGCCCATGACTCCCTATTATCAGATGCTATTGGAGACATCATTGCACCCCAGGCTCTCGCATCCATCGACTACAGCCCGCTCGGAGACCTCAACTTCCACTTGGACAACCCCAGTGACTAGAACACCTCCACCCTCCTGGAGATCCTCACAACAACAGACTCAAGCAGATAGTCACCGCACCAACCCACATATCCAGGCACATGCTCGACCCCGTCTTCTCTGCCAGCAGGAACATTCAACTACAGCTACACCACCAAACTCTCCAGGACCGTCCATCATTGTATACATCACACCTTCACCACGCACACCATACACCACCGCCATCATTGCTCCCTACCCATCGCAGCTGGATCAAGGCCACAGAAGAAGTTCCTGTCAATTCCCTCAGCATCACCACTCCGCCAATGCTTACAGACACCAACACTACAGCGCACAACCTCCACCGATGGATCTCTAACAGCGCCGCCACCTTGGCAAACTCAAGAACATCCAGGCAAACAACACTCCAAGAAGGCCAACTGGTTCATTTCCGCCCACCAGTAGTCAAGATGTACCTGCAGACGCCTCTAGAAGAGATGGAGCCACAACATCAAAGAACCCAGCAACCCAGTCAGCCTTGCACCATGGGGCAAGGGTGCCTGTGTTGGCACCTGGCAGCCATTGTACGCCAATGTAGAGGAAAAAGACAAGGGGGCTTATGCATGAGCCCCTTCTGACAGTTTAACGCTGACGGTGCGTCATTTTCGTGACGTACTTGCAGCATGAATCTTGTAATACAGTGTGCCGTACTTACAAAGTGAGGCATCTAGGCATATGCATGGCCTTGTAAAGCCCTGTGTCACATTATACCTGCGTCAGGTGTGATGTATGCAGGGTGGACATTCCCACCCAGCAAAGCCTTGTTGGAGTGGCGCAGTGAAATCCATCAGATTTCACTGTGACAATTCTAGGACGCCACTGCGTCAGAACCTTACCCTTACTCAATGGCAGGCGTAAGGGTGACGCAGTGCCATAAGGATAGGCTGGTGTCATGCATAACTGGAGTTGCGTCATGCTTGTGACACAACTGCAGCAATGCGTGATTTTAGCACTAACAGATACGTCAGGATTCCAGACGCATATGTAATTAATTGCAACATGGAGCGCCGTGCAGTGAATACGGCGCATCATGTTGTCGCAAGAAGAGCACGTTGAAAAGTGTTGCAACGCGGTTTTGTCGCAGCGATGCAACGCTTTTCATGAATGAGGCCCAGGAATGCATCCTATCTTATAGATAGTGCACATTCCTGCCCTTTTGTTTTGTTGCCGGGCTGCACAGCAACATTCCTTGGAGCGCTATCCAGCACCAAAACCTCTGAAATGAGGCCCCAAGTGTTTGCACCAATTTTAAGACCAGCTATTTTTTGGTTTTAAAAAACTGCCTCTAACTGGACTTAGCTGCAGTTTTGGAGGGTTAGCGCCGGACGGAAATTTCATTGTGAATATCGCGCAGTGGGTTTAGCTGCAGTTTTTGCACGAGACCACCTACCTCACATCTCATTTTTGTTAAGTCCCACTAAAAGAAATGGCGATCTTGAAAATTAACTTTTACGTTGGAACAGTGCCGCTAACTGCAATTAACGGCGCTTTGTAAATAAGGCGATAAAACAAACCCAGCTGTAACGTCCAAACATTGACGCTACGGTGGCGTTAAGGTCTTGTGAATATGCCCCTATGCCCCTTAAGTGATTTTGCTGATTTTTGTACCGATTGGGTAAATCAAAATGCAGGATGAAATCTGACTGGTACCAGCTTAGCACAAATAACTCAACACTCACTGTTGCACTTCGGAAATGTCATTCATTCAGGAAGAAAGTACAGACCAGGCAGATCTCGCGATACTTTCGGTGCAGTCCCTAGAGTTTCAGCGAAAGTAAGGTTGGATATGGATAACCAGCCTGATTCATGTACGGGCCGTTTTGCGTGGCCCTAATAGCGAATCATAGTGACTCGCTATTGAGGACACGCAAAACGGCATTCATGTAGGAATTGCTAAATAAATAGCGATTCCTACATGTTCTCTATTTGCGAGTAGAAATTTCCTACTCACAAAAAAGGAATAACTCCCCATTCATTCCTATGGGCCAAAAGGCCCATAGGAATGAATGGGGAGTATCCCTTATTTGCGAGTAGCAATTTACTACTCGCAAATAAGATAGCGATTTTAAGGGTGCCAGGGGTGTCCAAAGGACACCCTGTAGCACCCCTAAAATGCACATTTGAACAGGTGTTGCGCACACACATGTCCAAAGGACATGTGTGTGTGCAACATGCAACTTAGAAAAATGCTTTTAAAAGCATTTTTCTGAGTTTTTGCTATTTACCGAGAGGTCTGACCTCTCGGTAAATAGCGGCCCAAATTAGCAAAATCGCAATTTTTGAAAGTGTCATGAATAGCATTTAAGGAATCTCTAATAGAGATTCCTTAAATGCTAATCCTCGCATTTTAGCTAATTCTTCATTAGCGATTTTTGCATTTGGGATTGTGAATCCCAAATGCCAAAATTGCACTCGCAAAAGGCAAGATTCAGAGAATCTTGCCCTTTGCGAGTGCAATTTAGCTTCATGAATCAGGCTGAACATCCTTACATTATATCAGGGTGCAATACCACGGGTCGACACTAGGGGTCCCAAATCAAGACTGCCAGGCTCCTCGATAAATAGACACCAGGGGTGCAGTACCACGAGTTGTCACTAGGGGTCCCTCATCACATCAGCCAGGCTCCACACTGTAACATACATGGGCGGGGGGTGCAGGGTCGTGGCTGCTACTACAGGTCCTGGTCCAGTCAGACTCCACGCTGTATTTGGACAGCCTATGACTGCAGCAAGATAAAGATTAGTAAAATGGGCCTGTCTGTTTTATTTATTGTTTTGTCTTAAGCGACGCTCTTCAGACATGGCTTACCAGCAATCAGGGTGAAAGAATCTGAAGCAACATCCGCCTGCCCATAATGCATTGCAAATACATACCCGACCCACACCCAAAACAAAATGCATTTCTTGTTAATTATAGTTTATTCTAGTGGTTTAATCCATGGTATATACGTGCTTTTCAACTGTCAATGTCAACACCGGACAGTTTGCCGCCCTAACATTCTAAGATTTCGTTGTACTTATAAAGCAGTCAAGAGCACGCATACTTATTAAGATATATAATATTCCTTTTATATTAGTCGTGTGGTAGCTGGAAAAAAAGGGGCATATTACCAACCAATAGAGAGAATTTTTGTCTCCAACTTGTTTAGAGACAAAAATTATGATTTCAGCGCGTATCCTTCCACAGCTATGGTCCCCTTTACTTGAGTGTTGCACATAACTATTTTCTTCCTGTGCCTGTCTTCTCCCCATTGCCCCCTCCCACAGCCTGTGGTTCTCTGTCTCTGCTTGTCTGTTATGGGGGTTTCTCTATGAGTGAATTTCAGGTATCACTGCATTTTTTCCTTCACCTGCTAAGAGTGTACCCAATTTGGCTTTCACTCTTGTGAATGATGCACTGAAATGAAGACCCTTTGACACCTTGTCATAAGTCGCTGCTGCTACGGCTCGCTCAGCAGATGCCTCCCCCCTCCGTGGCCGCCCCAGCTGGCAGCTGGCATTGGTGCTTCTTTTTATAAAGACGCGGGGGGCATATTACCAAGCCCCTTATCGCCGCGTAATCGGCACTTTTCTGCCGATAACGCAGTGATATTTTCATCGCCCTATTGTGGTAAATAAAGAATTAATTACCGGTACTATTTTTCTATACATTCAATAAAACAGATAGCTCAATAAATAAGAGGCAGGATCCGGGGAATCTGAGTTGAACAGGCTTTAATCAGGCACAAAGGAAGGGACAGGATCGGAACAGCCTGAAATAGAATGGCACGAGTGGCACGGGATGGCAGCTGCAACATCTCATTAACAGTACATAGTATATATAGGAAAACATTATAATTGCATTGAATACAGTAGGCGTAACAAGTGACAAACGTAAGATAAGAATACATGGGCGTAAAAAGAAGGCGTGTACAAAGACATGTGATGAGAACGTCACAGAAGTGTCATAAATGGGTGGATACATGGAGGGGGCTACCTGGGCAGCTGGAACCTTTAACCTAGTGGTGCGCGCAAACGGACCATGACGTGTAACTGGGGAGAGCTGGGGGCTCTGACTTCTGCACTAGAAGAGGAGACTAAAGTCTGCGATGTCAGGACGACATATACCTATAGCATATCTGGTATCTGGTGTTTGGAGTACATGTTGATATAATCTAAAAGTTATCAGGGCAAAGGCTACTTGACACTAAGGCTGGTGCATGCATATATTCTACATGTATTGCGTGTGCTATGAATCTTCTATGGATATTAATTCAGTAATTCTCTTGCATGGAGACAGAAAGACAAGACTATAGCTGAAGATGTTTATGCGGTTCGTTAGCTTAGGAATGTGAAGACGGAGAGCTGAACTGATAACTAGAGGCATAACATATTCTTGGCAGACAGGCAGGCAGAGCCAGGCCGGGCACCGCGCTGCGCGGCAGGAAGCAAGTGAAGGGTCAGGGATGCAGGTGGGGGCTACATCGCTCCTCGGAGTGAATTCAGGAGACTGGAGCTTGAATCTGGTGTTCGGGCCCTTTTGAGGCCTAGAAACGGGGACAATGCGATGAATTAACGTGCACAATGTAAAACGTTGGCAACATAGGCCTAATACTCGTTGCTTTCACAGGGACTGGATAACTAACATACTAACGTTGGACACAACTATAATTGCGTCTTTATTAGGCCAATCTCCCTCCTTCCCTATCTTGGGAAAATTCTGGAGAGCCATGTAACATCCTGTCTCTCTTCCTACATCGAGGAGAATAACATCTTGGCCTCCCACCAGGCTGGCTTTCGACCGGGCCATTCCACTGAGGGCGTGGTCCTCGCGGTCCTTGACGAACTGAAGGGCAGGGCCGATGGTAATCTCCCTCAGGCCTTGGTCCTTTTGGACTTGTCCGCTGCGTTTGACACGGTC
The DNA here is from genome assembly GCF_964261635.1 of Lissotriton helveticus. Classification (NCBI taxonomy): domain Eukaryota; kingdom Metazoa; phylum Chordata; class Amphibia; order Caudata; family Salamandridae; genus Lissotriton; species Lissotriton helveticus. Next base: position 185,504,607 of record NC_136057.1, on the reverse strand, counting down.
GACCATGCTATCCTTCTTGACCGTGTCAGCGCAGCGGGCATCCAGGGCACTGCCCTCTCCTGGATCGCCTCTTTTTTGCAGGGTCGCTCACAGGCAGTCCACCTTTCCACTTTCTCTGCCCCTCCCCTCCCAGTCACGTGTGGGGTACCCCAGGGCTCTTCCCTCTCTCCCCTTCTTTTCAACCTCTATATCCGCCCCCTTATTTCTTCACTTCTAGAGCTGGGGGTCTCGGTGTATAACTACGCTGATGACCTCCAGCTCGTCTTCGATCTGTCTTCCCCCATTCACTCTCTTCCCAAGCTCAGGTCGACTCTTGTCTTTATTTCTCAGTGGATGTGCCTCAATCATCTGAAGCTCAACCCTGATAAGACAGAGCTCGTCCTCACTGGTGGCCCCTCTAATCCCTGGTCCTCTGCTCATTGGCCCCTTTCCTTTGGTCCTCCCCCTTCTCCGGTTTCCTCTGTTCGGACTCTGGGCATCAAGGTCAGCAATGATCTTTCGATGCATGCACATATTAGTTCTGTTGTATCCTCTTGTTTTCTTTCCCTTCGTCTTATCCGCAAGATCTCCCGGTTTTTTTCTGTTGATGCACTCAAAGTTATTATCACTGCCCTCATTACATCCCGCCTGGATTATGGCAATGGCCTGTTTGTAGGCATTCCTGCCTACGAGACTCGTCGTCTCCAGGCCATCCAGAACCAGGCGGCCCGTCTTGTCCTTCGTCTCCCCAAGTTCTCCCATATCACTCCCGCCCTTAAAACCCTTCACTGGCTCCCTGTTCAGTACAGGTCCCAGTTTAAACTTGCTTGTCTGGCCTTTCGGGCGCAAGCCCGCTCCGCTCCTTTCTTCATTAACTCCCTCATTTCCTCTCATGCCCCTTCCCGTTCCCTCCGTTCCTCCTCCCTCTCTCTCCTTCACGTTCCCCGCTTCCGAAAGTCTCGCACAGGGGGCACCCGCTTCTCTGTGCGCGCGCCGCAGATCTGGAACTCTCTCCCCCTCTCCATCCGTTCCATCCCCATCTTTTCTCACTTTCGGAAAGCCCTCAAAACTTTTTTCTTCCTACAGGCTTTCCCGGACTAATTCCTCCCCCTATCTGTTAGGCAGATGTTGATGTGTTCCCCAGCGCCAGGAAGCCGCTTGGCCACAGAGCGCTTTATAAATCCCTTTTTCATTTCATTTCATTTCATTTCATAGGGGGATATATGCATATTAATCATGCACATATAACATAGGATGGGGAACACGTAGGCACATATGACAAGGCAAAATTCAATTTTCCTCATTCCCTCCTTGTGCCCTACGTTTCCATCAGGAAACATCAATATTCATGATACCATCTATCTGTTCATAGAGCATCATTTGCTCGTCTCGAATCTTCTTGGAACGGGACTTTGGACTTGGAATACAAGAGGTGGCGCACAAGCCGCAAATCGCAGGGCCACATTGTAAACAAAGACAACAACTGAATATGACCATTACTACTATACCCAGGAATGACAATACTTTCCATCCCCAGGCAGATATTATACTCCAGAGCCAACCTGACCATGTCCAGGTGCCTGGATTCTGGTGTAACTGATGGGCAATTTTATGAAGTCTGGTTATAGCTGAATAAACAGACGGTGCGTTATTAGGAATGAAAATGCAGCAACTATATCCGATGACTCTACAAGCTCCTCCCCTATCGGCCAGTATGACGTCAAGGACGAGACGATTTTGGAGCACGACAAATCTCATAGCAGATTGCTCTTCAGTTAAGTTACCTAGAGCGGAAGTAGTCTCATTCACTACTGCTTCAAGGGTTCTGGTTAGCCTACGTATTAACTTACTATTCTGGACAGGACCTATGAAGAAAAAGAAACCTTTATTGAAGTCTTGATACTGTTCTAATGCAGTTTCAGTTTGATCGACAATTGGGGACTCAGTCTCCCTTCTATGTCTAACGTGTACTAGATGTGTGTTTCTGTGATAATCGGATGGGGCTAGGAAAACTGGTGGCAGTAGGAAGGCAATGTAGCAGGTTCCATCCCAATCTAGGGGCAGACGAACATATGCGGTCTGACCACATACAAAATAAGAATGACGTGAGGCTTTGAAAGTAGATTTCCCACTGTCACTATACTTGACCATAGTAGTACAATCACTATGTCCTACATGTACTGTACCATTCTTTCTGACACATAATTCGCCTTTCACTGGTAGAACTGTAATAGCAGGCAAATCTGGAGTAGTCTCGGACTGAACATTCAAAACCATGAAATTCGAGGAATAATTACCTAAATCATATACTTCATTTTCTAGATCTAACCCTGTTCTATGGGAAAGACCTTCCTTGTCTGGGAAACATGTTCTATTCAGAAGGGACATATCGTTTGAGGATGACGTTAGCGTGGACCATGCTCCACACGAACCATTATGTGAAAACGGATAAGGAAAGAGTGGCAGGACTCCCTTCGGTGTCTGGAAAGGGGGGAGTCGACCACACACCCAACAATTAGTGGCATTGCTAGTCTGGTGTGAATAGTGTAACATTCGGATAAAAGTATTATTACGCATGGCAAGATGATAGGATAACTCGTGAGGAGGCAGTTCACTAAAAGTGTGCTCTACTGTAACATTAGAAAACATATGTACATGTGAATCAATAGGAGGAAAATATATATGTAAAACATAACTTTTGCCTGTAATCGTAAAACTCAGAAATAACAAAAGTAATAGAGTAACAATGCATCGACTTCGAAGATTCTTTCGATAACGTATTCTCTTAGAGTTTCGACTAACTCTCTCACTATGTGGGCCTATCTCATACATGTCAGGAACCTGTCTAACCGTTTCACCCGAGAGGGACTTAGACAATTAAACTGGCTGACTTACTAGACCTTAATTTTTCTTTATACTCCTGCTGCAGAGTTTTCTCTAACAGGGGAAGTTTAGAGTCAGTATCTGGGCAGTCCTTGAGAACGGGGCAGTCCTTGAAAAAAGTTTTTGGACGGAGTCCATGGAATCGCTTCACATGACTGGAGTGCAACCACCCCTTGCGACCTTCGACCTTGATTGCAGTCCTTGTTGTTAGCAGAACGAGTTTTGGTTCTTTCCATTGGGGCTCCAGCGGACTTGAACGATCAAAATTTCTAACCAAAACGAGGTCGCCTGGTATGACCTTGTGCGGTTTCACTTGGGTGTTGTCTGGAAAAGCAGCGGCGACCTGTGAACGACAAGAGAGTAGTGCAGACATCAAGGAAGCCAGGTAATCTGTCAGCATATTACTGTCAACATCTGTAATTGTACGTGGTCTAGGGGTACCCCACATGTTTGGGGGACGACCGAAAACTACCTCATAAGGAGACAGACCTGAACGGGAGTGAGCGACCATTCTCATGTAAAAAAGGGCGACTGGCAGTGCTACCATCCAATCCACGCCTTTCTCTGCGCATACCTTGACAATGCGGATTTTCAGGGTCTGATTATGTCTCTCTACGAGACCAGCTGCTTCAGGATGTCGTACACAATAGAACTTCCACTGGTACCCTAACAGAAGAGATACTTGTTTCATGAGTTCGGATGAGAATGGCTGGCCGTTATCTGAATACACGACCCTAGGTAAACCATAGAGGGGGAAAAACTCACGAACCAACTGCCTGGCAGTGGTCGCGGCAGTGTAATCTGGGACTAGATATGCTTCTGTCCATCTGGACAAAGCGCATACAACTACGAGGACGTACTTGAAACCTCGACATCGATCCATCTGAATATAATCCATCTGGAGGACTTCAAAAGGGTGGTCAGGAGGATGGAATCCACCTTGTTCCACCGGGACACCTTTACCTGGATTGAACTGACAACAGATCATGCAGGTACGCACTTTCTGCTTGGCTGCTGCTCGTAAATGCTTGTTAAACCAAAGGTTCTGAATACTGTCTAACATGGCTTTTTCTCCTAAGTGTGCTGGACTATGTGCGGTGTTAATAATGACTTGAACCATAGAGTCGGGGAGAAACCATGTGGCTTTTCCCTTCGTCAACCATCCCTGATCTGTCTGGACCCCTCCTTGTTCAGACCATTTCTTGATTTCGTCTGGGGTAGCATGTAACTGTATATCTAGTACGTCTTGTGTAGGGTCCTTAACTGTCATACAAGTCGTCTGAACTGGAACGTCTGTCTGTGTCGTGTTAACTGGAATGTCTGGAGTCTGAGCTGTAAGCTTGGCTGTTCGATCTGCCAGGTCGTTACCCTGGGAAATGATGTCAGTGACTTTCGTATGTGCCTTGCACTTCATGATAGCGATAGCTGTCGGTAAATGTATTGCATCTAACAGAGCTTGAATGAGGGGGCCATGCTGAATCTTGGTTCCATGAGAAGTCATAAAACCTCTTTCTTGCCAGAGTACTCCAAAGTCGTGTACGACTCCGAATGCATAACGTGAATCTGTGTATATATTTACTTTCAGGTTCTTGGCTCGTATGCAGGCTTGGGTCAGAGCGACGAGCTCTGCTGCTTGAGCAGACAGGGTGTCAATACGATGTGTTTCTATAACTTCAGTGTCAGTAGTCACTGCATACGCGGCTACTAGTTCTCATGTACTTGTTCTCATACATGAACCATCCACATAAAGTGTCAGGTCGGGATCAGGTAATGCAATGTCTGTCAAGTCTTGTCTTGGCTTTGTCATGGTGTTAACAACTTCCACACAGTCATGTGTGGCAGGATTTGAAGTAACTGAGGGTAACAGTGTAGCAGGATTTAAAATGTTGCAGCGTCTGATTTCTATGTGTGGCTGAAACAATGTCAGTTCATATCCTGTTAAACGTGCAATTGTCAAGTGCTGAGTCTGTGTTCGGTTTAAAAGAACTTCCACGGAGTGTGGAACTTGTACTGTCAGGGAGTGTCCTAACACTATGGAATCACTCTGTCTGATAGCTAGAGCTGTGGCTGCAACGGACTTGAGGCACGCAGGCAGAGCCTGGGCCACCGGATCTAATGTGCTAGAGAAATAAGCACAGGGCTTGTATTGTCCTGCTTGATCTTGTGTGAGAACAGATAATGCAGTACCATCACGTTCAGTGACAAAAAGTGTAAAAGGCTTACTGTAGTTTGGTGTTGCTAAAACAGGTGCTTGGCATAAAGCTTTCTTTAACTCATTGAAAACAAGTGTATGTTCCTGGGTCCAAGGGAGGACAGTCGATGTGGCTGCCTCCTGTGTCGTTAACTGTATCAGTGGCTTGGCTAGATATGCATACTGAGGAATCCATTGTCTGCAGTAAGAAGTGAGGCCGATAAAAGCTCGTACCTCCTTCTGTGTCTTGGGCTGTGGAAGATGTGCTATTAACTGGATACGGTCTGGTGTCAACTGCCTACCCCACTTGGACAGTAAGGGCCCGATTCACAGAATGAACTTAAGACTCAATCCTAAACTTACTACTATTTTGGTATTCACAGAATGCACTTACTACTTTTGGCATTCACAGAATGAACTTAATACTTTTGGTATTCACAGAAGTTAGGATTTTGTCTTAAGTCTGTCTTAAGTCTGTCTTAAGTTTGTCTTAAGACAAACTTAAGACAAAATCCTAACTTCTGTGAATACCAAAAGTAGTAAGTTTATTCTGTGAATGCCAAAAGTAGTAAGTGCATTCTGTGAATACCAAAATAGTAGTAAGTTTAGAATTGAGTCTTAAGTTCATTCTGTGAATCGGGCCCTTAGTGTCCAAGGTAGACCACTTGCTGGACACAGAATTGCAGTTTCGAAGGGGACACCTTGTGCCCCATCTCGGCCAGGAAATACAAGACTGTAAGTGACGCACGTTCGCAGTCACGTTCAGAACGGGCTGTGATCAATAGATCATCGACATACTGGAGCAGAGCAGTGTCAGTTGGCATGTGAATATTGTCTAGTTGTCTTTTAAGTGCTTGACTGTAAATACTAGGACTTTCTGTGAAACCTTGAGGAGCTCGTGTGAATTTATAGCTTCTTCCATTTAAACAGAATCCGAAAAGGAATTGGCTGTCTGGATGAATGGGGACACTAAAGAATGCGTTCTTGAGATCAATAACAGTAAAGAACGTAGCTTCGGAATCAATGGCAGTCAATAGGGAAGAGATATCTGGAACCACTGGGTACTGGGGTATGATACATTTATTAAGTTCTCGAAGGTCAATCACTAATCGATAAACTGGAGGTGCATTGGGATCTGTACGTTTTAGAATCGGAATGATAGGAGAATTACATACATTGGAGTCAGTTTCTACAACTACTCCTTGAGCAATGAGCTCGTCAATAATTTTTGATAAGGCTGCTACAGCCTCAGGTGGCAATTTGTACTGTCGGATTCGTGGTAATACAACACCTTGTTTTAGGGTGACACGATATGGTGTAATGTGCATACAACCTACATCAGTTGGACCTTGCGCCCATAAATGCTGTGGTACATTCAATAATCTTGGATCAAAATCACGTAATACATAATGACCTTTAAAATCTCGTAAGAACAGTCTCACTCCTTCTGGGGAGCAGCATATGACTGCTCCTAATTCTTTCAGAGTCTTAATACCTAATAAATTCTCTGGACATGATTTCATGAGTAACAAGTCTGTAGTTCGGGACAATGGACCAACTTCTAGAGTAACTGGTTTCGATATTTCATTAACAATAGGCTTTCCTGAAAATCCAAGGGAAACATTTCTTGAGCCTGAGAGTGGAGCCCCTGGAACCTCGTCATGACTGATGGTAGTCCTACTTGCCCCTGTATCAATCAGAAACTTTCTGTCTTTCCCTAATACTTGACTGTGTACATAGGGACCCTCTTGATCTACAGGAATCTCGATGAGAGGCAAGCCAACCTCCCTCTCTAGGCTGTTTCATGAATACGGCTGATAATCTGGATACTCTGACTGGGCATACTGGTACATCTGCTGGGTAACGTGTTGTGTGGCAGCTATAGGCTGCGGTACTGTAACTGTCTGTTGTGCGTTCTGCGGTGGCTGAGTATTCTGTGAAACTTGTTCTTGTCTAGGAGGACGTGGTCTCTCTTTCGTTTTACCAGTAGCTATGTTGTGTTTCAGAACTGCACATTCGTTTATATAATGACCTGGCTGTTTACAGTAATTGCATGTCCCCTTAACGGGAGCTGTAGGATGACTAGTCTGATGCGGACCCCTCTTCTGACTGTCTTGTGGAACAGACTGTGCAACTAGTACTTTCATTTTCGTGTCTTTCATACGTCTCCTTTCATGTTCCTGCTCCTCCCTGATTCTGTTCTGGTGATATTGTAGCATCTGGAGCATTTGTGACGGAGTATTAGCTTGCCAGGTACTTTCGACTTTCAGTACTCTATTTTTAACTTGTGGTAAGGAATTCTCAACTAGTTTGGTAACAAAAAGATGTGGATACGATTCACTACTTGTTTTCAGACCACTATTAATAATGAAACATTTCTCAAATCTAGAATAAAAATCACTAGTGTCTTCATCTTGTTTCTGTTTACAGGCTGAGATGGCATCCCAGTCTTCCTTTTTCGTGGCTAGTAATCTTGGCAAGACTTGTATTAACAACTCGGGCAATGCTTTAGCTTTATCCCCAAGACCGGTACCTGGAACTCGTGTGTTATCTTCAGTCTCTAATGCCGTCCAATCTATCTTTTTCTCTCCCACCTCCCATTCTTTTTCTTTGAGTTTTTCATATATGCCCGCAGGCAACAGGACCTTTAACATTTTAATGATATCAGGATACGTGTATTCTCCCATACGGAGCATGTCTTTTAATTCACGGTGGAACCCTGCTGGATCCTTATCGTGACAGGGTATTAACTTTTTCATTTCTAGAAGTTCTATTTTCGTGATAGGGGTGTAAACAAATACTCGTTCTAGATCACCCCCCTCTCCCTTAACTGGATATACTTCTCGCAACGGATTCTGTCTGTCTATGTAGAATGATTTTCTTTCTCGGGGTGGAACAGGAACAAAATGTGGATTCAGGAATGTTCTGTATTTGTGGCGCTGTTCTAGAATGACACTAATTAAGTCGGTACCTAGACCTTTCCATCTGTTTAGAAGTAACTCGTTCAGTACATCATACAAAGGACCTGGATCAGAATGCTGATCCTCATACAGTGTGATGAGGTGCTGGATCATATACATACCCACCAGACGCTGCTCGGCTGGGGGCAGTTTCAGAAACGTTTGGGCCACTATTTCATCTGGAAACGTGGCAGAATCACTAGTCCATCGAACGGCTGATCGGGCTAGTTCTTGTTCATGCATGGTACTAAGTTCACTATAACCTATTCGTAGTTTCAGAATTTTATCGGTGGCCTGGAATACTTGTTCAAGAGAACACTGTTCTGGTACGGGAGGAGGAAAAGCTTTCTTGTAATCTCGGCGTGAATGTCGGTCGGAAAGTCTATTTCTACCTACATACGCTATTCGGGTGGGATTCTCGCTGTCTATGTCTTCACTTGAAGAGTCATTCTCTTTCTCGGTTGCTCTTTTTGCTTCCTCTTTCTGGTGTATACTTATAATTTCTTTACGAATTTTCCTGTACATACTTTCTATACTACCTTGTGTCTTGTGTTTTCCCTCTGCTATATTGTCACTCCACCTAGTCAGGGCTTTCATCTCGTCTTTGTCTTTATCTGGATAATCTTGTTCTCTTATTAAACAGTTAACCAAGAACTGTAAAATCATACTTTGAATCTCGGCTTTTCTGTGTGCCATAGCTTCGTGAATACTTCCTGGATTCTCCCCTGTACGGATAAAATGATATATTCTGTCTAGATGTTCTTTCATGTCAGGCAGGGAGGCCAAAAAGTTGGCAACTCGTCTTAAACGTACGGAATATAATATCATGTGACCTTCGCCTGGTACTGAATCATATATGCAGTCAGTAAGGTGTCGCTTGAGTTCCGCGTATGTAGTTACTTTTGGCGTGTGCTGTAACGCTGCGTCTCTCAGCGTCATTCGTTTTACTTGAGGCGGGGTGGTAGGAGCACCTCCCCCCGCTCCTCCTGAACTAGAATCGTCAGTTAATACTGAATGTGCTGGCAAAGTGACTGGTAAAACTGGCACACTTAATGTGGGCTGGTCTGGGGGTACTAGCACATTAACGGAGTCCCCGGGACCAGTGGCTGGAGGAACAGGAATTACATTATTAACAGGGTGCTGAGGGTGAGCAGGCGGAATAGGATTTGCATATTCTGGGACTGTGTCGTCCAAAGGACGAAAGGAAAATTTCAGCTGCAGTCGGTTTATGACGTAGTTTAGTCGGGACCAATGGTGGCGGTAAATTACAGGGTACTTCCGGGGTTGCCTTCGGCAAGCCCTCGGCAAGAAGAGGATACATACCTTTAATAAGGGCATTTCTCTGTCTGTCTGACTGTTCTGCTCTAACTCGTTCACCTTCTTCTAGAAGTTCCCTTTCTAGGGCTTTTTCTGAGGATTCCCTACTTAATTCTGCTTTTCTGAATTCTTTTTTGGTTCTTCTATGAGATTCTTTGCGCCATAACTCGATGGCATCTTTCTGGGATTGTCTGGCTTTCTTTTTCCATAATGCTTCTTCTACTCGCATGATGCACTCGGCATCCCATGTACCTGATACAGGCCATCTATATTTCTCTTCAAGATTCTTTGTATAATCCACCCATAAGTCTAGATATAATATGGCATCTAAGCCATGCTTGTGATACATAAAATGTCCAGGACTGTCCCTAGGAGGGACAGGAACTGCTTCTTCGAGTAACCCTTTTCTGGTTTTTATCTGACGTAACTTTGAAAACAGAGGCATTTCGGAGTTGTACTTGAACTAGACACAATACACAATAATCACAGTAATGAAATGGCAAACAAATCACTCATACCACGACATAGAAATACATTAATAACAGTTCGAACAGAATACTACCTGATACACTGAAAACATAACACTTGAATTTCTCGAGAACGGACTTACTAGAATTACTGGATGCACTGCTAAAACAGTACAGAACATACCGGTCTCGTAAAGAGACACGTCATACCGTATCCACCTAGGTGAATACTTCGGACTGGATCTGTGTACCCAACGGACCATGACGTGTAACTGGGGAGAGCTGGGGGCTCTGACTTCTGCACTAGAAGAGGAGACTAAAGTCTGCGATGTCAGGACGACATATACCTATAGCATATCTGGTATCTGGTGTTTGGAGTACATGTTGATAGAATCTAAAAGTTATCAGGGCAAAGGCTACTTGACACTAAGGCTGGTGCATGCATATATTCTACATGTATTGCGTGTGCTATGAATCTTCTATGGATATTAATTCAGTAATTCTCTTGCATGGAGACAGAAAGACTAGACTATAGCTGAAGATGTTTATGCGGTTCGTTAGCTTAGGAATGTGAAGACGGAGAGCTGAACTGATAACTAGAGGCATAACATATTCTTGGCAGACAGGCAGGCAGAGCCAGGCCGGGCACCGCGCTGCGCGGCAGGAAGCAAGTGAAGGGTCAGGGATGCAGGTGGGGGCTACATCGCTCCTCGGAGTGAATTCAGGAGACTGGAGCTTGAATCTGGTGTTCGGGCCCTTTTGAGGCCTAGAAACGGGGACAATGCGATGAATTAACGTGCACAATGTAAAACGTTGGCAACATAGGCCTAATACTCGTTGCTTTCACAGGGACTGGATAACTAACATACTAACGTTGGACACAACTATAATTGCGTCTTTATTCGGTCATAGGGGGATATATGCATATTAATCATGCACATATAACATAGGATGGGGAACACGTAGGCACATATGACAAGGCAAAATTCAATTTTCCTCACTATTATCAGGTCAGCGTTAAGTCAATTAACGTGGCTTAACGCTGCCTTGGTAATAGGGCCCCTTTCACGATAAACTCATCTCAGTGGGTGTTGCGGTGGGCGTTCCACCGCAACACCCATTCACTTCGACGCTGCCACCTATTATCAAGAGAGGCAATAATAGGTGGCATCGCCGAATTTAAGGACAGGTAAGACCTGTTCTTAAGGTGGCGAAACGAGAAGAAATGCTACATTTTGGTCTTTGGACTGGGGTGAATGTGTGACATTGATCCACATTCTGTCCATCACTGTTGTGTTTGCAGTTACCGCTCTAAGTGTACTGGGGATGCTCAGACGTGAGTCCCAGGCACTCCACACCACTGGAGTCAAGCTAGCCGGGCTGATGAGAGGTGTTACCTCGAAACCGGGCCGGTCCTCGGATGCTTGATTCCGTTCTTGGAAGGACATGGCTTTTGTAGTTCGGACTGGACTGTTCCCATGGGGCACAGGGTCAGCGCTGATTTGCATATCGCCATTGTCTAACCCAGGGTGGTGTGGAGTGGAAAAACGATGGATTTGGGCCCAGACCTTTGGACTGGGGTGAATGTGTGACATTGATCCACATTCTGTCCATCACTGTTGTGTTTGCAGTTACCGCTCTAGGTGTACTGGGGATGCTCAGACCTGAGTCCCAGGCACTCCACACCACTGGAGTCAAGCTAGCCGGGCTGATGAGAGGTGTTACCTCGAAACCGGGCCGGTCCTCGGATGCTTGATTCCGTTCTGGGAAGGACATGGCTTTTGTAGTTCGGACTGGACTGTTCCCATGGGGCACAGGGTCAGTGCTGATTTGCATATCGCCATTGTCTAACCCAGGGTGGTGTGGAGTGGAAAAACGATGGATTTGGGCCCAGATCTTTGGACTGGGGTGAATGTGTGACATTGATCCACATTCTGTCCATCACTGTTGTGTTTGCAGTAACCTGCGAAGCAAAGCGCGTTTCATGGTTGCAGATGTGGGATGGCAGTCCGGTCAATGTCTGGTAATATGAGAGCTCTGCTACTATTTTTGGGAGCCCAAACTATCCCAGAACTCGAGGATCTTCCTCATAAATATTGTGTTACGTTGTATTAAGGTGAACCCCGGATGTAAGTGCGTGGCATTTGCAGCTCAGCCACCCTGTCATGAGCACAGGGTAAGATGCCGGAGACCCTGCGCACCCCATGGGATGATTCCCTCAGTTTGGACACTATGGGGCACATTACGATCGCGGTTTTCCCGCATCCTCTGGGCCGGCGGAAGCCACCGCCGGCGCGGAGGATGCGGGAAAACCGCCACAGAGCCTCCAAAGACCCACCGCCAAATTAGGATGGCTGGTGGGTCTTGGTGTATGTCCGCCACTTTTCCGCCGCAGTCGGCTTACAACCGCGGCGGAAAAGCTCTTATAGGGTGGCGGTGTCTCTGAGACCAGACTGGCCCCTTGTTCCCTGTAAACGAAAAAGTAAAAAAAAAAAAAAAGATATTAAGATGAACAGCCTGACAGACGATGTGACACAGCTTCAGCAGGAAGTACGTGAACTTAAAACTTTCTGCGAGACGGCCAAACGCAAGTTAGTCAATTATGAATGGAGATCTAGACCCAATAACATCCGCATCCTGGGAGTACCCGAAAAATCAGAAGGGCCTTTACCATAGAACGAGCGCCCCGCGCCCGCTGATTGCACGGGCCCTAAACTTCAGAGACAGAGTTGCTATCCTGCAATCTGCCCAAACGACGTCTCCCCTGCGCTATGAGAATGCCAACCTCTCTTTCTTTCCTGACTTCACGCAGTTGGTGCAGAGACAACGCAGGACCTTCCTCGCTGTCAAGAAGAAACTCAGGGACAAGGGACTTAGATACGCCATGATGTTCCCGGCTCGTCTGCGTGTGGAGGTTGAAGGGAGAGCGTTGTTCTTCGACAATCCTGAAGTGGCATCTGACTGGTTGGACAGTAGACTTGACCACGGATCTGGGGGGCACGACCGAGGTGAAGAACAAGCATTAAAGGAACAGGACTGAGGACCGGCGAATAGATTCGTGAACTACGTGAACATGGTCAGGTACAGGGGTCATGGAACCCCGAGGTTGGACATAAACTCTTGCCATATTGCCTCACATCCGTAGAACACTATAGGACATTCTGGGGACAATTTGCTGTTAAAGTGTGGGTTTGGAGGGCGGGGGGACGGAGGGTTGGCTTCCTCCTCGTTACTACCTTTAGTTATTTGTTAGGATTAGTTTATAGGGTGACAGGCACACTGCCAGTTTGTGATGGGTGGGCCCAGTGGGCAGGGATGCAGGGAGGGGGGAGTTAGGGGGATGTGTAATGTTATTTAAAATTGAATTGTTGATTGATTTGATTTTTCCGACACCATCAAAGAAAAAAGCAGTGCTAGAGCGACTTCTGCAGTGAAACAATAATGAGCAGTAAACAGGGTTCAGAGTCCTCATAAATGGACTTGGGGATAAAATCATGTGCGGTATGGCCAGCCAATTTATTAGGAGACATGCCCCAGATGTGATCCTTTTACAGGAAACACACCTAGTCGGAAACAAATGCATGGCCTTGCATAGAGGAGGGTATAAGCTGGTGGCACACGTGGCATTCACCTCTGGGTCACGAGGGGTGGGCATACTAATCAAGAACTCCCTCCCTTTCACAATACAGGCCACATGGTCAGGCCTACAAACAGACACATTCAAAGACCTGGGCTCGATTTTCTTGACATTTCCACTGGATATCCTGGTAATGGGAGGAGACTTTAATGCAGTGATGGCCTGGGAGCTGGACCGACATCCACCACGTGACATTAGACCAGCTCAGAGATGGCTGCCAGAATTTGTAGAAACTGTGGGGCTGGTAGATGGTTGGCAAACGCACAACCCAGACAGGGCACAACTCACACACGTATCGGCCACACACTGCAGTCTGTCACGCATAGATTACATCCTTGTCCCTGCGGCACAGGCCCATGCTATCCGTGAGATTTGTCATCTGGGGCGGGGCATTTAATATCACTCCCCTGTGCGGCTGAGAATGGAACTAGATAACATGAGCGTTAGCAGAGTAGCCCCCATCAATCCATGGTACTTGAAAGATCCGACCACCCAGAAGAATATTGTCAAAGCTACTGACAATTATTTCCAAGAAAATAAGGGCACGGTTGATTCCGCCCAAACCCTATGGGACGCATACAAAACAGTAATCAGGGGAGAAACGCTCGCCCTGATTGCGGGGAAGAAGAGGGAAAGGCAGGCAAATCTTGAATGAGCAGAGGAGGACTTGTTGAAGTCAGAAGAAGAGATAGCCCAAGCAATAACCCCTGAAAACCTCCACCTCCTGAAGTTGAGGCAAGATGAGTTCAATAGCATCGCCAGAGATAGAGCCAGGGCGCAGAGTAGAGAGGCCCAGGGCAGAGTATATGAACATGGGGATAAGGAAGGAAAGCTGATAGCATGGCTAGACAGAAGGGAGTGGATGTCGCGTCTGGTGCCCGAGGTGCTGGGAGATGACTCAAGCCCAATAACAGACCCGCAGGCCATAGCAGACACGTTTGCAGACTATTACCGCATGGTATATAGTGTGACCGGCAGGTACTCGGAAGAAGAAAATAGTGAGATGATTAGAGACATAAGACTTCCCACACTCACAGACAAGAATAGGGCCTACCTGGAATCCCCGCTGATGGTTGATGAGGTGGTGCAGGCTAGTAGGGGAGTGAATTCAGGGAAAGCTACAGGGCCCAATGGTATCCCCGTTGAACTGTATAAATTGGGACCTAATAAACTTATCCTTCAGGCAAACAGGCCGCAGGGGAAAGTAGGGGGTAGAGTTGCTGCCATCATCTCTCACACTCACAAAGTCACTTCCATCACTATGTCCATAATCCCCTCGGTTTATTTTTTGTTATTCAAACTCGACTCCTACAGTCTTCCCTTAACCTATGCCCTCTTTTATAGGCCACCTGCCCATCTACTGAATTTTTTCCAGCTATTCAGTAGTATGGTTGCTGAGCTGGCGATAAACCATGCCAAAATCCTTATCATAGGGGATATCAATTATTGGCCCCACGATCAGCGCGAAAGCACCTGTTCGATGGATTTTTACGGATCTGTTAAATGGTCTCAACTTCACCCAGCACATTAACGCAGCCGCCCATATCAAGGGTCATATCCTGGACCAGGTCTGGACTTTAAACCTGGATATTTTAAACCTTCAGATTTCCCCCTGTGCCTGGTCGGATCACTTTTTTATTTCTTTTTCTTTGCTTAAAACTGTCACCACTAAATCCTGCACCTCCGACCCCCTCACGATTAGGAATTGGGGTCGGGTAGACATTTCTTCCCTTTGTCTTTCCCTTGCCGCTTCTATACCAGGTCCCCCCCAGCCCTCTGGACCACCACTCTCAGTCCATGCCCAGGATGAAGACACCAATACTTGGTTGGCCGAGGCAAGGGACATTTTTGCCCCATTGAAAACACTTAAAAATAAACGGTCGCACGATGCCCAGCTCTGGTTCACCAAGGACCTGAAAGATAGGAAACTCGCTCTTAGTCAAACCGAGCGTAAGTGGAGATTGGACTATTGTCCCCTTAAGAAATCTGCCTTTCACTCCGCTCTAAAAGACAAAAAATCCGATATCCTGTAGCAAAAACCGAACACTTCTCCGCAAAAATCCTGAACTCCTCTAATAAAGCTAAAGATATCTGTTCAATAGTGAATGAATTAGCGAAACTCGACCGTGTCACCATCAAACCTCTGTCATCACAGTCCCTCTGCAACTCCCTTAACAGTTATTTTATTGAGACGATAACCAAAATCAAAACTAGCATTCCTAAGACTGTTTTAAACCCCAATTTTGGCAATGTGCCTGGGAATTCCCTGTTCTTCTCTAACTCAGGAGGTTTTCTTTTCCCTTCTTAGTAAAGTTCGTTCCGGCTCTCAACAGGACAGTTGTCCCCCTCACATTGCTCGGGAGATCTTTCTTAACCTCCCTGATCCACCAATCTCCCTTCTCAACAACTCCCTTACCACTGGGGTGGTCCCCATCTCCTTCAAATCAGCAGTTGTCTCTCCTATCCTCAAAAAACCAGGAGCTGACCCTGAGGCACTGAGCAATTTTTGCCCCATTTCGCTGCTTCCCTTTTTGGGAAAAGTCCTGGAGGCCTTTGTAGCAAACTGCTTAAGCACCTTTGTGGAAAATTCTCACTTTCTAGACCCCCACCAAGCTGGGTTTAGGCCTCAACACTCCACTGAGTCTATTGCCCTGGCGGTTCATGACGAACTTAGAAAGGTGCCGACCAGAATACCTCACAAGCCCTGGTGCTCCTGGATTTGTCGGCGTCGTTCGATACTGTTGACCATACTATCCTCCTCGATCGGGTCGAGAACGCCGGCATCCGGGGCCCACCGTTGAGGTGGCTCACATCATTTCTTCAAGACAGAACTTAAGCGGTACGTCTCTCCACTTTTACGTCGGAGGAAAAAAGTCTCACCTGTGGAGTTCCTCAGGGCTCCTCCCTCTCCCCTTTATTATTTAACCTGAACATTTTTCCTTTGATTTCAGAGCTCCAGAAAAGATCAGTAGTCATCTTTAATTATGCTGATGACCTTCAGCTCATCTTTAACATCGATTCCTCCCCCTCCTCCAT
Organism: Lissotriton helveticus; assembly: GCF_964261635.1. Classification (NCBI taxonomy): domain Eukaryota; kingdom Metazoa; phylum Chordata; class Amphibia; order Caudata; family Salamandridae; genus Lissotriton; species Lissotriton helveticus. Next base: position 185,488,137 of record NC_136057.1, on the reverse strand, counting down.
AGAGAACGTTCAATCCACTATGACCTTCACAGTAGTTGGATGAACGCGACCCAGCTCAAGCTTAATCCTGATAAGACTGAGCTGGTCCTCTCAGGGCCTCCAGGAAATCATTGGAACACCAATTTCTGGCCATGCTCCCTGGGCTGCCCACCATCTCCTGTCAACTCTGTAAAGAGCCTAGGAGTTACCATCAGCAAAAACCTCTCTATGAGGGCCCAAATTAAATCTGTGGCCGTGGTTTGCTTTTCCCACCGACGTCGCATTAGGAAAATTAGCAGATTTCTTTCTCATGATGCCCTTGTCCAAGTCACTCTGGGATTGGTCATATCCCGGATTGACTATGCGAACGTATTGTACGACGGAATACCCGCTTACCAATCTCATCAACTCCAACTTATTCAGAATCAAGCGGCTAGACTCATTTATGGCCAGCCAAAGTCTAGTCATACTAAACCTCTCCTTAAGAGCCTCCATTGGCTCACTGTGGCTCAGCGCAGCCTTTTTAAACTGGGTTGCTTGACTCACGAGGCCCTCTCCCTCCAAGGCCCGGCCTTTATTGCCTCTCGTATTCACCGCTATGTTTCCTCCCGGGTCATACGATCTTCATGCTCAAACCTTTTGTCTACTTGTACCTTTAGACGTAAGAAGCATGGTGGCCTGAGATTTTCCTCACAAGCCCCACTCCTTTGGAATTCACTCCCCCAGATCTCCTTCTAATCTCCTCTTATTCCCAATTCAGGAGGGCGCTTAAGACCTGGCTCTTCTCCCAAGCATCCAATTAACTTTCTACACCACCCTGCTGCGTTCTCAGCCCGTCCTTGGAAGCGCCAAGAAACCGTTGGTGTACGTGCGCTATATAAATAGTTTTGATCATATCATATCATGAACTTAACCCTTATGTCCACTCTATGTTGATGGGAAGTAGAGATAAGGGAATGCTCCCATATGACCAACGTGTGGCCAACATAGTTGTCATATATAAAGAAGGCAAACCCAGAACCAGCTGCCCATCCAATATCGCTTCTAAATGTGGAGCCCAAAGTCCTTGCAAAACTGATTGCAACACGTCTGTTTAAAGTAATTTCTACCATAGTCCACCCAGACGAGTCAGGCTTTTTGCCCCATCGCAATACAGCCCTTAACCTGTGCCGACTACACGGAGTACTGAGTAGAACACCCACCATACTGGAACCCGGCAGCTCTAGTATCATTAGACTCCACCATGGCGTTTAACATGGTTGAGTGACCCTAATTATTTGCGGTTTTAGGCAAATTAGGGTTCATTCCAGAATTCCCGGGCTGGATCCGTCTCTTATACTCCGGCCCGATGGCCAGAGTGGTGGTAAATAACAGCAAATCCCCAGACTTCCAGCTTAGTAGGGACACTCGCCAGGGTTGCCCCCAGTCTCTATCCCTCTTTGCGTTGGCACTGGAGACACTGGCGGCCTGGATCAGGCAAGACCAGTCTATCCGTGGAATGAGGTGGACCCTGGATTGGGAGGACAAAATATCCCTATATGCAGACGACATTCTTCTTTACATTACTACTCCAAGAGCATCCTTGATCTACTTCCTAGATGTGTTGGCAATATTCAGGAGGTACTCTGGCATCACCGTAAACTTGTACAAGTTAGTAGTCTACGTCCTTCAGGGTGACCCGCCTGTAATACCACCGAATTGCCCTATCCAGATTGCGTAGGAGGGTTTCCGATACCTCGGCATCTATATGACGCTGGATTCGAGACACCGCTCTGGCTGTAATCTGGACCCACCCATGCAGAGGCTTAAGAACGATGTCACACATTGGAGATCCCTTCCTCTTTCCATGCTAGGAAGGGCAGTTCTTTTTAAGATGATGGCCCTGCCTCGTTTTTTGTATGCACTCCAAAATACGATGGATCTGGTCACAACGTCCTACTTCAAGGAATTGGAGGGTCTCCAAAGGAAACTTCTCTGGAATGGCAGGCCCCGCATAGCGTTCTCCAAGCTGACTCTCATCTGGTACAATGGGGGTGTTAGTCTTCGCAACCTAAAAAATTATTATTAGGCGTCCCAGCTTGCGGCCATCAACCACGGGATATATGGCAGCCCACATGATCCCAGATATGCCATGGATAGGGGGCTGCTCCCAGGGGTAGACTATGCTAGAGCATTATATGCCAAACCCCGTAGATTCCCACTAACCGGACCTACAGCGCATGCCGTCCAGATATGGCATACAGTCAATAAACAATTGCAGTGGGATGGCAAACTCACGCTGGCCACTCCGCTGTGGAACTCTGAGAAACCAGGGAGCCTCTGTAAATCCAAGGAAATGGGACCTTATAGGGATCTTGCGAATCAAAGACGTCTGGGGGAAGGAACGGTTCTGCCATTCACATCACTTAAAGCACAGTACAGATTGGCAGACACTGAGTATTACCGTTATCTCCAAATCCGCCATGCATTACTCACTCAGATCCCTCGTAACACAACGCTCCCGGAAGCCTCCACCCTGAAGGATAGTGTGCTGGTCGGACACATCCCAGAGAAGATCATTTCCCTCATTTATAGGAAATTGATCAATAACAGGGAAGAACCACTACAGACCCTTAAGGGAAAGTGGAACAGTGAGGGCTTAGAACTTGATGACGAGGACTGGCAAGAGGCGATCTCTTCCCCATGAGTAGTAGCAATCCAGGCCAGGCTGAGATTAGTACAGCTTAAAATATTACATAGGACTTATGTACCGGGACCCTGCCTGGTTCGAATGGGACGGGCAGAAAGCGGAGAGTGTAGAAGGGGGTGTTGGGAATTAGGAACATTCATCCACATACTGTGGAACTGTCAACAGATACAAATGTATTGGAGGGACATCCTCCACACACTGCAGGCAGTACTGGGGGTCGACATGCAGCCAGAGGCATGGAGGTGCATACTAAATGTCTGGGAGCCTACAGATCTCAATACATACACTACACAATGGGCAACATTAGCGTTTATGATAGCAAAAAGAAACATCGCATAGCTGTGGGGCGCTAGTCAGCCACCCCTATTAGGGAGGTGGAAGGAGGATCTAGACTGGTGCATGTATAGGGAAAAGTCTGTTTTTATAGCTAGAGGATACCCATGGAAATGGAGTAAGGTATGGGGAGCATGGAACCACTACAGAGGTGACATTTGTCGCCCGCCTTGTCCAAAGATTGACACTGATATTCTTGAAACCCCTTGATCTAATTGATATGACAACTGTAATATATTCTGCAATGTATATTATATTACCAAGAAATAATGTAGTCGCCTGCTAGTAATCAATTGATGTGCTTTAGTTGAAATTGTTTAACAAAATGAAATATATAAAAAAAATAAACTGAAGCGGCATGATCTGGTATATAATATTGTTAGCAACATATTTACAATACGTTGCTACAGCACTATATTATCAGCCAGCCGCGGCAAAACTGCAGCTAACACTAGCATCAAGGCAATAAAAAAATTGATGTTAGCAAAAGAAAAGTAGCGAAAGGCCAATTAGCTGCAAAAGAAATTCATGTTAGTCAGCCCAACGTCACTTTTCAGCCTCAAGAGGCAAAATAGCCTCTAAAAAAAAAAGTATAACAATGTAATGCACTACGGAGCAGCCAAGCTCAAGTTCAGCGCAGGGCTACAACCCCCCTCAAAACCCCGAATAGCCAGGATGATCAGCCAGTGTCCCAGAGGAAAAGGAAATGCAGAATCAGGGCCTCATTTATGATGGTGCCGCACTTTTCTTAGTGCCATTCTTGCGACATCATGGCAGCCGATGCCTTGAAGTGCGGACAGCGTGCGGGTACCGGATGCCTCGTGGGTCTGCATCTGAGACCCAGAGTGGGAGGTGGCGGTGCTGGGAGTCACTGACGGTGGAGGCAGGCTCCGTCGAGCCCAAGCCTGTGGGCTGTGGCGCTAGACATTGAGGCATTGGCGATCGCCCTTACCAGGTGATGAAGTTTGGCAGGTCGCATGGAGACACGTTGCTGACCTGTATGAGAAGACCACCGGGTGCCCCTTGGAGCTGTGATCAGTAGAGGTTCTCCTGCGTACCGATGTAGGGAGGTCTGAATTGCATAACACATGCCACAACTACACTGGGGTGCACAGAGGAGATTGCGAATGTTGGGCCAATGGTGGTGCACATTGTGCCCTGAGCAATCCCTGCACTGCGGCTGACCAATATCACAGAGGGAAATGCACAAGACTGGTGGGGGTCTTCACTAACTGGCTCTGGTTGCTGATATCGGCTGTTTGTGGAGGCGGGTGCAAGTGGTATGAGGGTCGGTTCAGGACCTTGGGTGCGCCTCTTGATCGTCCGTCACTCACTGAGGAACACAGAATCTAGTTACCACAGTTAGATCACAGGAGGCGACTGGGTGGTGCTGCCCTTCATTGCCCCCTGGTAGTGAACTCTTGGGTGTACGGGGATTTCCATTGGTGCTGCCTGAACAAAGATTGCTGGGTAACATACACCTGACTAGAGGAGAGGGCCCGGCTGGCCACACTGCACTGCACTGTATGTCATATATAGTGCCTGGTAGTCTGACGCAACGATGGCCGGCCTGCAGATTGGGGCCTTGTTGACATTTTGCATCTTCTCTGTGTCGGTGAACTGAGTGGCTGGGGAGGGCTAAGCTGGGAATTTTGACTTTAATCCCAAATAACTTTCCAGGAAAGGTATTAAAATTCGAATCTTTAAGTGAAAATTCCCATATTCTTACACTAGAGATACATAAATAAGGCATGTGGCTTTTAATTAATACTTACAACAATGAGACTGGCCCAAACAAATATGCTATTGTTGAAGAGGTTGATAAAGCGATAGAATATGCAACAAACAATAGCAGCAACTGCCCATTTAATCTTCTATGGGTGGGAGATTTTAATATATATCCCTGTAAATGCAACACAGTTCCTATGTTTGGTATAGTGGTCTAGGGGGGTGACAGCCTCAACCATTTTATGCACAATGAATATGGCAATTGTCTAAATAGGACCCTAGCAGAGAGAATCATGGTAATGACGGGTGACCTAGAAGCACTATCAGGGAAAATGGGTGGAACCTTCCAAAGAAATGACAGAGAGTCAACTATTGACTATGAAATGAGACCTTAGTGCTGAAGTGCACACAGTAGGGAGTATACAGCCACTTTGCAGCCAGACACCCATGAACCTGTCCAGGGACTAATGACGCGATGTGCTACAACTGGACTGATAGGAGGTATTTGTGGGCCACCCAGATGCATTACCCCAGCTGGGAGAGCCCCAGTATTGTTTTTATATTGTTTCTGCTTCTTCCAGGTCACTTCTCAAGTTCCGAATGGGAAGGCATAGACCTAGTTGCCATGATAAAGAAGCTATTGGGGGTTGGGGAGGGGTGGTTTGCTTGCAACTGCCATGTTTGGGATGTTTCAGTGGTTGAGGGAGGCACTGGGATGGGAATTTAGCAATAGCAGTGAGACGCCTACACGAGTTATGTTTGACATGTTTGTCTCTTTGTATTCACAAATGCCAATATTTGAATACTCACATTATATTGACCAGATGATCCACAACTGGTTCAATAGCACAGGAGGATAGACACGCACTAAGGGTGGTTTCCCGGAAAATCAGGGGCCTTGGAGACCCGAGGAAAGGAAGACAAGTCCTGGTCTACTTAGATAGACTTGTGATAAAGGGATGCACACCTATCTTAACACATTTCTTTTCTTCTCCAATTTTGTCTGTCCTCCTTTATCAATTGCGTGCAGATCGGTTATTAGGCGTGCCCCACTGCCATCAGTCAAAATGAACTTGTATGTGATGGGACTACATCTAGCCCCAAAAAAACGGTTTACGAGAAGTTAAAAAATAATGGAGAAAAGTTGGAACATCATAAGAAATGGTAAAAAATTTGGTGAAAACATGCACGCCAGGGGCGGCATGAAGCTGTGCGACTGGTTTTTTTGGGGCTAGATGTAGTCCCATCACATACAAGTTCTACTTAGATAGACACCAGATACAGGTGGCTTTACTACAAGAAACCCATATTAATCCAAAGGCCTTGAACACATTTGCCAGCAAATCTGCAAGCTGTCAACTTTTTCCATCCTATTCATAGTTCGCCCGTGGCACTGCCATCTTGTAAATATTCAGTATTTTTTACCGAATCGGTAAGATTCGGTATTTACCGATTCGGTAAATACCGAATCAGTATTTGCCATTGATTCCTATGGGCCTTGAAGCCCATAGGAATCAATGGCAAATACCGATTCGGTAATTAGCGAATCGGTAAAAATACCGAATTGCCAAGGGGGACAGGGTGTCACTTTGACACCCTGTAGCACCCCTGTTTCTGGCTTGTGTGCCATGTGAGGGCATATATGTGTGTCACATGGCACAGGTGTACATGCACAGATGTGCATGTACACAGGAATTCGTTATTTACCACCCAATTGTATTGGGTGGTAAATACCGAATCCTTAAAGGCCTGTAGCACTGTTAACAGTGCTACCTACATGCCAAAAAGTAATTTTACCGATTCTGTATTTACAGAATCGGTAAAATTACAGAATCGGTAATTTTACTGATTCGGTAATTTTACCAATTCAGTAAAATTACAGAATCGGTAAAATATTGCCCCTTACATAGGAAAAGCCTTTTACCGGTCGGTAACGGCCGCACCGGTAAAAGCCTACCTACATCTGGCCCTTAATCTGTTGTCTTTGGCATTTTCCAAGAATTGTGTATCATCACTGTACACTACTGTTAATGACTTCTGCTATTATATGCATAGGCAATACTGTAAGCTATTGTTTTGTTTGTTAGCCATCTAACATACTGTTGAGCAGTTAGGGGATCTATTCCGCTCGTCTTTTTGCACCATATTCACCCTTGTCCATTCGACTACTCTTGCGTCCACTTCTGGTAGAGCGCCCGGATATTATCTGAAAAACTAAAAAACCCTTTTTCTGTATGCAAATTTCTTTTATCTGTCAGACGTTACAAATGCACACCATAGATTCATATTGTTAAGGTTTTGTCTAAATATGATCCCACTTATGTTAGGTTATCCTGGTAAAATATATATCCATGCTGACTTAACTCTGTGCCTGTGTGACAGCTTGTCAAGGCAAACTGATCTGCACCTTGTTTTATTCTGCAAACTGTATAAGAAGGAGAGGAATAGCTATTTAAAACCGATATTACAGAAGATGAATTTCTAAACAATGTAAGGTGGCACTTTTCTTTTTTAAAGAGTCTATCTGATCCTTTGACTTGTTTAACATTAGCTTCGTTTCTAACGGCGTGCATGAAAAAAAGGAAAAACCCGGCGTTAGAAGGAGTTACTGGATGAGAAGTATATAATAGGAGTAAAACCATGGAAACGGCCAATTTTTATAGATTTAATTTGTACATTTTTATTAAGGATAAAATGACCTATTGCATTATTGATTTTAAATGAAATTGAATATTGGAAATTGGTTTTTACATATGTACTTTTATGATCATTTTGTATTTGATCGAATAAAGGATTTTGACCTTGACTATGACTATGAGTGGCTGGGGATCGCTGGCCACCAGGGCAGGTGACAATGGACAGCCTGGACTGCAAACTAGACTCTGTACTCAAAGGGGATACCTCCCTTGAACAAGAGGGCACTTACTTTGAGGGCTGCATAGAAAAAATCAAAGTCGACTTCACCCGTGACTGTGCAGATCATCACAAGCTGACTTACAAGGTACATGACACCGAGCAAGAACTGGCCAAAGCCCCTCCAAGTACCCTGAGTGCAGTTTTGGAAGTGTAGCAGCTAATGGGACATGTGAAGACACAGGACAGAACAGCAGAGAATGTGGATGGACGCTCCCAGCGTAACAAAGTGAGGGGGCTGGCTCTGCCTGAGGGAGCACAAGGTGCTGATGCAGTGGCATATACTGAGACAAGCTTGCGTGACCTACTGCCAGCAGGTGCACTCTCCCAATTCCTTGTTGCGGTGCAGGCCCATCGAGTGCCAGCGATCTTCACACTTCTGGGGACAGGTCCTAGACCCATTCTCTTCCGCCTCCTACAGTGATCATGATGATGGCCTGAGGGAGGTACGTAAGCTGGGGGAGGCGAAAGAGGATAACCCAATCAATCAATCAATCAATCAATAAATCAATCAATCATGACATTTATAAAGTGCACTACATACCTGTGAGGGTCTCATGGTGCTGGGGGCGGGGGGAGGGAGGGGGTGCTGCTAGTGATCGAAGAGCAAGGTCTTGAGGAGTCTTCTGAAGGCCATTAGGTCTTGGGTCTGACGTAGGTTGGTGGGGAGGGTGTTCCAGGTCTTGGCGGCGAGGTGGGAGAAGGATCCGCCACCGGCGGTCATTCTTCAGATGCGGGGGACTGTGGCGAGGGCGAGGCTGGCGGAGCAGAGCTGGTGGGTGGAGGTGTAGAAGTTGAGTCGTCTGTTTGGTATGCTGGGCCGGTCTTGTGCAGCGCTGTGTGTACGTGGATTAGGAGTTTGAAGGTTATCCTCTCGTTGATGGGGAGCCAGTGCAGGTCTCTCAGGTGGGGTGTGACATGGCTGCGGCGGGGGATGTCGAGGATCAGACATGCTGTGGCGTTCTGGATGCGTTGCAATCGTCTCAGGAGCTTGGCCGACGTTCCTGCTTAGAGGGCGTTTCCATAGTCCAGCCTGTTGGTGACGAGGACCAGGGTGAATGTTCTTCTCATCTCAGTGGGGATCCACTTGAAGATCCTGCGGAACATTTGAAGGGTGTTGAAGCAGGAAGAGGAGACGGTGTTGACCTGCTTAGTCATGGAGAGGGCAGAGACGAGGATGACCCGTAGGTTGCGTGCGTGGTCGGTGGATGTCGGGGCTGTTCCTAGTGTTGTCGGCCACCAGGAGTCGTCCCAGGCTGAAGGGGTGGAGCCGAGTTCAGCTTCAGTCTGCTGTTTCTCATCCATTTAGCGACGGCCTTCCTTCCTTCGTGGAGGTTGGTTTTGGTGATGTGGGGGTAAATGTAAATGTAAATGTGTTTGTATTTATATAGCGCACTTCTACCCAGAGGTCTTTTAGCGCTGTATTCATACCGCTGTGGAACCCTTCCTGGCTTTCCTGTGAAATGTCCACTCCTGGGCAACCCCAAGGTGTTGAACAGCGTCGGGCTGAGGGAAGAGCCCTGAGGTACGCTGCAGATGATTTTGGTGGCAAAGGAGCGAAAGGGGGGGAGGCGGATGCTCTGAGTCCTGCCAGAGAGGAAGGATGTGGTACAGCCCAGGGCCTTCTCTTGGATCCCGGTGGCGTGTTCGTAGTGTGCAGTGGCGACCGTGTCGAAGGCGGCTGACAAGTCCAGGAGGATGAGTGCTGCTGTCAAGCAGGGTCCTGATGTCATCGGTGGTGGCGAATAGGGCGGTTTCGGTGCTGTGGTTGCTGCGGAACCCGGACTGGGATGGGTCCAGGATGCTGTTCTCCTTGAGAAAATGGGTCAGTTGTTTGTTGACTATTTTCTCGGTGACCTTCGCCGGGAACGGGAGCAGGGAGATAAGTCGGAAGTTCTTGAGGTCCTTGGGGACTGCCTTGGGATTCTTGAGTAAGGCGCTGATCTCGGTCTGCTTCCAGCTTTCGGGGAAGGTTGCTGTCTCGGAGGAGATGTTGATTACTTTCCGGAGATGGGGTGTGATGCTGTACTGGCTTTGTGGAAGATGTAGTGAGGGCATGGGTCTAACGGTGATCCGGAGTGGATGGTGTTCATGATCTCGCTGGTGTCCTCGTCGTTGATGCTGGTCCAGGAGAGCAGGCGGTTGGTGCAGGTGGTGGTTGTGGAGGCGGTGGTTGTCGGGGCAGTTGTGCCGTTGAAGCTGTTGTGGATGTCAGCGATCTTGTGGTGGAAGAAGGTGGCCATCGAGTCGCACAGGTCTTGCGAAGGCTGGATGTCGTTGGTGTTGGAGAGTTCCTTCACGATGTTGAAGAGCTCTTTGCTGTTGTGTGCGTTGTTATCCAGGCAGTCTTTGAATGAGGCCCTCTTGGCGGCTCTGATGAGTTGATAGTGACCCACAGTTATTTTCTTCTCTGACTATGCCACCAGGTGCAGAGGGGCTTGTCTCTAGTGGTCAAGCGATGCCTCCGAGAGTTTTGCATCAAACACTACCTCCTATACAAATAAAGGCTGCAAGTGATCTCAGTTGTTGACACGCAAATCATTGATACAGCTGAACAGTGCTGGACCTGGCTGCAATCAACTGGTCGTCAGGTGCTGTGAACTGGGAGTGAAGGGTCTACGCAACAAGCTGTCATTCATGGAACCAGTTGTATTGGGAGGCGTAGGAGAAGCAGGCATCCCCACCACAACTACAAGTTACCCCCAATCTGCAGCAGGTTGTACAAGAGAGAGAGGCAGAAGGAGCTGCATGCGCCCCCAACGAAGTGCAATTACACTCAGTGACAGGATCCCAACACTTCCCCTGAACGCTCCCCCAGTGACGTAGGCTCCACTGTGACGTGGTCATCCGGTGCAGAGTCCATGCAGCCCCTGGATGTAACTCCTTAGATGGCAGATATCCTAATTAAATGTTGACTGGTTGTGCGTCTCCCCTTCTTCCACAGTTACAGACAGCTCTGGAGAGTCTCTGGCTTTTGGCGGTTCCTGGTCTCCAGCGTCCTGTTGCTGAAGTTCCAGTCTACCGAGGTAGACAGGTTCACGCGTCACCCAAAGGAAACGGGGCAGTTGTCCAGGTGAGCGATGCATGTCAGGGGTGACGGTGGTGGTCTCTTTAGTGCTCCGAGCTGCAAAGGCATGAAGTCCATGGCGTCGTTGACCATGCCAAGGATAAACTGTGGGAGTTCCTCAATTATCCTAGTGACACTCTTGCAACGCTGTGACGTCATGTGTTTAACGTTCTGATTGCGCAATGTGCCAGAGCATGTTTTCAAGGCCATGAAAGCCACTTCACATGGCTTTTCATGGACTTAGAAATATGTGACCCAATCATGCATTAAACAGTGTGAAAGGGTCGTTCCATGCAGTGGCGGCCAGCATGGCTTGCAGGTGAAGAGGTGAGGACGGGTGCATGGGATTGCAGGGGGGCGCGATTGCAGGAGGTTGTGCATTATAAATTAAACATTTTAAAAAATATATAAGTTAGCTTGCAGTTAGGTCCTGCAATGCAGCATGATTGTATTTTCATCCTGGTTCGACGCTCAACCAGGGAAAGGGGGCCAGAGCATGTTCTCCATGCAGACTGTAATGCAGCCTGCATGGAGAACGGGTAAAGTGCACATGAATAGTTTTTGCAGCCCAAGAGGATAAAACAGTTGTTGCGCACTTAGGAGTTGGCAAACTACTCCTCCGCTGCCCTGCTCTGAGAGCAGAGCAGCACCGCCCGCAAAGCAGCCACTGTGCGTCAACATAGGGGAAAAATACAGGGGGCTTATTCATGAGCCCCTTTCAAAAGTTTAACACCGCTGGTACGTCATTTTCTTGACATACTTGCGGGGTGAATTTTGCTCCATGTTGTGCCGTTTTACGAAGTGGCGTATCTAGGGCTATGCGTGACCTTGTAAAGCCCTGTGTCACATTATACCTGCGTCAGGTATGATGTATGCAGGAGGTTAATTCCCACGCAACAAAGCCGTAGGAGTTGCATTACGAGCTGCCACTCATAGGATGGCGCAGTGAAATCTATCAGATTTCACTGTGACAATTCTAGGATGCCACTGTGTCAAAAACGTACTCCTGCCTCGTGGCAGACTTGAGAGCCATAGGGATAGGCAGGCCCCATTCATTGCTGGTGTTTTGTCATGCTTGCGACACAACTGCAGCAATGCGTGACTTTAGCGCTGATAGGTACGTCAGGATTCCAGACTTATGTCATTGATTGTGGCATGGAGTGCTGTACAGCAAATATGGCGCAGCCATGTTGTCGTAAACAGGGCGCAGTGAAAAGTGTCCAATTGCTGTTTTATCGTGGTGATGCAACACTTTTCATGAATGGGGCACAGAAAAGCATCCTATCTTATTGATAGGGCGCAACCCTGAACTTTTGTTTTGGCGTAGGGCAGCATAGCCTTATTCCTTGCAGCGCTGTCCAGCATCAAGACATCTTATATGGAGGCCCAAGTGTTTGCACCAATTTTAAGACCAGCTATTTCTGATCTTAAAAAACTGCCTCTAATTTGAGTTAGCAGCAGTTTTGGTGGATATCGAGGTACTGGAATTTCCTTGTAAATGTCGCGAAGTGTGTTTAGCTGAAGTTTTTTCACAGGAACGCTTACCTTCATTCACATTTTCATTATGTCCCGCTAACAGAAGTGGCGATCTTGAAAATTCACGTGTACCCTGGAAAAGTGCCGCTAACTGCAATTAGCGGCAATTTGTAAATAAGGCAATAAAATAAGCTGCCTTAATGTACAAACATTTTCTCTACGGCGGTGTTAAGTTCTTGTAAATAATATCCGTCTCTGGCGGCATTCATTCAAGTACCTGGGGATCCTCCCTGAGCTTGCATGGTCTCTCAACGTCAGCACTATGGTGAAGCTGGTTCGCGCTGCCCTCCTTCGATGGCATACGTTGCCACTAAATCTCAAGGGCTGGATCGCTCTTTTCAAGATGATGGTCCTGCCCCATTTCCTCTATATGCTCCAAAACATGCCCCTCCCCTTCTCGCGGTCCTAGTTCCGTGTGATGGATGGCTTGGCCACTAAATTCCTGTGTGGGGGTCGAAGGCTGAGATTGGCCCTCAATCAATGCAGGATTCTGCCCTTTGATGGGGGTTAGGAATGATGAACCTACATCTCTATTATCTGGCGACCAGGCTTCTTACTGTACATGACTGGTTCAATGGTGGTTGGGCGGATCCGGCTTACCGCCTGGAACTGCATGCACTGGGTTTCTCTGGTATTCAAGGGATGCTCTACGGCACTGCCATCCCCCACACTCTGCCGGAAGCTTCTCGTGGGGTGTTTTTGGCATGGTGAGCCGCCCTGCTTCACACCCGCTGGTTGGGTAGATTGACCCAATATACCCCCTTGTGGTGCGGAACACAGCTCAAAGATGTCGCCATTCTCTCTGGGTTTAGAGCCTGGGACCTTATTGGAATTTCCCAGCTGGGAGATGTCTGGCGCGGGAGCCACATTCGCAAATTCTCAGCATTACATACCCAGTTCTCCCTCCATGCCTCTCAGTTCTACTGCTATGTTCAGTTGCCTCATGCACTCCATACACACATTTCGGAGGGAACCTCCTTGCCCGAATATAGCCCACCTGAAGCACAGGTTATGACTGGTGATTTGGGGAATGGAGGGATTTCCCGCATTTATTGTTCCCTCACAAATAACACCCCTAACTCCCTTTCCTCTTTCCGGGATAAATGGGAGGGTTGGATTGGTCCTTTAGATGATTCTGACTGGAGGGATACGCTGATGGCCCCTAAAATAATTACAGCTTCTGCGCGTCTTCGATTGGTTCAAGTATACTATTTGCACGCGGCCTACCTTACGCCGTCTCGCCTTCATCGCTCTGGGCTCCGACTTGATGCTTCTTGTCCCCGCTGTCACTGGCCCTGAGCAGATTTTTATCACATGGTATGGCTCTGTCCCAACATTGTGCATTACGGGGGACTAGTGACCGCTGATCTTACTGAGGTCCTGGGCTGGGAGGTCTCGATGAGCCCGATGAACATACTCTTGGGAGTTACGGATGGTCTGGATGGGAACAGGGCAGAGAAGCTTTGTCTCACCACGGCTCTGATGGTGGCTAAACAAGATATTGCAGACCTTTTGCTAGATCTGTTAGCCCCTTCCATTACACGGTGGCGCAGAGGGGTGGATCGGTGTGCAGCGCATGAACGCCCCATGTACGCTGCCTGTGGTTGCCCTAAAAAGTTTCGAAGGGTGTGGGGTAAATGGGTCGGGGTGATGGAAGACTGAACTTCTTGAAGCTTCCTTATGGACATGCTTGTGGATATAGTCGCTTGTTATTCCTAATCTGACTTATGTGTGTGGGGGGCTTACTCCCCCGCTTTATTTGTTGCTCTTGTGTACTGCTCGCTGTGCAAAAGTTGGCTGTGTTCTCATTACTGTGTATGACTCATTTAAAATCAATAAACTTGATTATAAAAAAAAAAAAAGCCGACTGAGAAGAAATGCTTTAGTTCGCCTTGTTTTTCAAATAGAAACAACAAATTGTCTATGATTTTTTATGTGCAGGACAGTCCCCCGTCCTGCACATAAACAATCATTGTAAATAATGCTGTTTTGCAACTGCACTGTGTGCTGCATTAAGCAGCACACATAAAAATTACAAAACGGCATTTAAAGATTGTTTATGTGCAGGAAGAGGTACATTTCTGCACATTAATAATTTTCCCCTTGAACTATGGTGCGAGGGTTCCTACGTTGGTGCTAGGCAGCTTTAATTTATCAGCAGTGCAGGGGGTAACGCAGGGATGCACCATATTCTTGTAAATATGGTGCAACCCTATGTTGGCAAAGCGTGTCATTAGCCTTCTTGGCTTAACAAAACGCTTCACCACTTTATTGTAAATATGGGGTATATTTATAAGAGCTGCCGCAAACTAATGTTAGCGGCAATACTCTCACCGCCGCGTATCGCTGAAAACTATCGCCTTGGTACCAGAGTATTTACAATACGTCGCTACATGGCGATAGTATCTACTAGTCGTGGTGAAAACTAACACTAACACTAGTGTAAAGGCGTTTAAAATATTGCCGCTAGTGAGAGAAAAGTGACAAAAGGCCAATTAGAGACAAAAAAGAACTCACGTTAGTCAGCCCAACGTCACTTTTCTGCCTCTAGAAGCAGAAATAGCCTATAAGTCCACCACCATTAATAAAAAGAAATAAAAAATATTGGACTGCAGAATGGAGCAGCAAGGGCGAAGTTCAGTACAAGAAAGCAACCCCCCCCCCCCCAAACCCCCCAACAGCTTGGATGACCAGCCAGAGTCCCAGGGGAAGAGGAAATGAAAAATCATGGACAATGCCTCATTTTTCTTTGCGCTTCCCTTGCGACTCCATGGCAATCGAAGCCTTCAAGCATGGACAGTCCCCGTAGCCCTCGCTGGGCCAGTGTCTGAGAACCAGAGTTGGAGGGGGAGGTGCTGTGTAGTTGTTGCAGCCTGATGGTGGAGGCGGACCGTGTCGGGACCATGCCTTTGGGCCCGGAAATTGAGGCATCGGAGCTCGCCCTTACCTGGTGGTTTCATCTGGCAGGTCGCATGGAGACACATTGCTAACCTGTGGGAGAAGACCGCCTGGCGCCCCTTGGAGCTGTGATCGGTAGAGGTGCTCCTGCGCACTGATGTAGGAAGATCTGCTCTGCATAACACATGCCACCACTACACTGGAGTGCATGCAGGAGATTGCCAATGGTGGTCCGTATCTCTCTGCACCACAGGCTGGAGGATGTGCTGCTGCCCAGACGCCGTGATGCCCCTGAGATCTCGCAAACCTTTGTGGGGGAGTGCTGCAACTTCATGCCTAAGGGTGCCCTGTTACAGCACCTGGATTGGGAGGTTCCCCAGTGGACTTGGCGGCAACTGCTGTACCCAAGCTTGTGAAATTCCACCTGGCTGAGGCTCCTGCTAGCTGAGTCACAGATTTAGAGAGAACGTGGTAGATTGAGCCCCCGGTGTCAATGTCCAGGTGAAGAGAAGGTGGGACAAGAGCGGAGGAGGCCCTGGGGTTGTGACTGGCCCAGGCCTAGCACCTGTGGGTGGAGCACACTGTGCCCTGAGCAATCCCTGCGCTGCGGAGGATGCACATTGTTGAGGACACCGCACAATACTGGTGGGGGACTCTGCTAACTGGCTCAAGTTGCTGAGAACGGCCATTGTTGGCAGAGAGTGCCAGAGCCACAGGGGCCGGTTCGGGCCCAGACCTTTGGGTATGTAGCTTGATCTACCGTTTCTTGCTAGGTAACTGGGGAACACGAAATCTGATCGCCACTGTTAGACTGAAATAGGTAATCAGGTGGTGCTGCCTTTCATCGCCCCCTGATAGTGAGCTTTTGGGTGTATTGGAAACTATCCCTTAGTGGACTTACTCTTACCACATTGCAGCGCCGTCTGGTAGCTGCTGCTGCTGTCCCCATCTGCTACTGCTGGATCCTCTGACCCGGAGGTCAGGTGTTCGAGGCCCTCCTTCCCCCGCATGCTACTGCCTGCGCCTCATCATTGTTGGTCCAGTATTAGAGCATCACTGCTCTACTGCTTGACTTCCCTCCTGTCCCTCTTTTCTGCAGTTCCTGTCTCTCTTTCTGCTCTTCTCCGTTGCTTTCTATCTTTGGCTTTGTTCTTCTTTTTTCTTTTTTCTTTGCTTTGTTTGGATTTGTCTTTCATGTGCTTTTATTCAGTTCCTTTTCCCCTGTCCTCTCCCTCGTTGATGCTGCAATCCCCGCACACCTGTCCCCTTCAGTGTCCTTTTCCACGTTTCCTGTCTCCCAGCTTTGTGATGATTATATGCGTTTTAGCATGTAATATTAGAGTAATTTGTAAGGTTTCTGTTTTATAAATTGTGGTGAGACGGAATGGAGCTGCGGAGCGGAATTCAAGTGGAATTCAGAATTCCATGTAATGGTACTCCGCCAACTACGCCCACCTTACACCCTCCCCAAACAGGCCACAGAAATCTGGGACCTCCTCAACTTCAACTCTTTAGACATCGCCTTCTTCATGTAAACCTGGACCAAACTCTGCTCCAGACCGGACATCACCATTGTCATCCCCGATGGCTACAACATCATCCACAAGGAACACCCCTACCACCCGGGAGGAGGCATTGCCGTTGTCTACAAAAGAACACTCTGAGTGACCATGCATTCTATTGACCCATCCGGACCAAGTCCAACACCACCCTCAGCAGGCACCCTCATCCACAGGCCCCCGGCCCATGACTCCCTATTATCAGATGCTATTGTAGACATCATTGCACCCCAGGTTCTCGCATCCATCGACTACAGCCCGCTCGGAGACCTCAACTTCCACTTGGACAACCCCAGTGACTAGAACACCTCCACCCTCCTGGAGATCCTCACAACAACAGACTCAAGCAGATAGTCACCGCATCAACCCACATATCCAGGCACATGCTCGACCCCGTCTTCTCTGCCAGCAGGAACATTCAACTACAGCTACACCACCAAACTCTCCTGGACCGTCCATCATTGTATACATCACACCTTCACCACGCACACCATACACCACTGCCATCATTGCTCCCTACCCATCGCAGCTGGATCAAGACCACAGAAGAAGTTCCTGTCAATTCCCTCAGCATCACCACTCCGCCAACGCTTACAGACACCAACACTACAGCGCACAACCTCCACCGATGGATCTCTAACAGCGCGGCCACCCTGGCAAACTCAAGAACATCCAGGCAAACAACACTCCAAGAAGGCCAACTGGTTCATTTCCGCCCACCAGTAGTCAAGATGTACCTGCAGATGCCTCGAGAAGAGATGGAGCCACAACATCAATGAACCCAGCAACCCAGTCAGCCTTATACCATGGGGCAAGGGTGCCTGTGTTGGTGCCTGGCAGCCATTGTAGGCCAATGTAGGGGAAAAAGACAAGGGGGCTTATGCATGAGCCCATGCTGACAGTTTAACGCTGACGGTGCGTCATTTTCGTGACGTACTTGCAGCATGAATCTTGTAATACAGTGTGCCGTACTTACAAAGTGAGGCATCTAGGCATATGCATGGCCTTGTAAAGCCCTGTGTCACATTATACCTGCGTCAGGTGTGATGTATGCAGGGTGGACATTCCCACCCAGCAAAGCCTTGTTGGAGTGGCGCAGTGAAATCCATCAGATTTCACTGTGACAATTCTAGGACGCCACTGCGTCAGAACCTTACCCTTACTCAATGGCAGGCGTAAGGGTGACGCAGTGCCATAAGGATAGGCTGGTGTCATGCATAACTGGAGTTGGGTCATGCTTGTGACACAACTGCAGCAATGCGTGATTTTAGCGCTAACAGATACGTTAGGATTCCAGACGCATATGTAATTAATTGCAACATGGAGCGCCGTGCAGTGAATACGGCGCATCCATGTTGTCGGAAGAAGAGCACATTGAAAAGTGTTGCAACGCTGTTTTGCCGCAGCGATGCAACGCTTTTCATGAATGAGGCCCAGGAATGCATCCTATCTTATTGATAGTGCACATTCCTGCCCTTTTGTTTTGTTGCATGGCTGCACAGCAACATTCCTTGGAGCGCTATCCAGCACCAAAGCCTCTGAAATGAGGCCCAAAGTGTTTGCACCTATTTTAAGACCAGCTATTTTCTGGTCTTAAAAAACTGCCTCTAACTGGAATTAGCTGCAGTTTTAGAGGGTTAGCACCGGACGGAAATTTCATTGTGAATATCGCGCAGTGGGTTTAGCTGCAGTTTTTGCACGAGACCACCTACCTCACATCTCATTTTTGTTAAGTCCCACTAAAGGAAGTGGCGATCTTGAAAATTAACTTTTACGCTGGAACAGTGCCGCTAACTGCAATTAACGGCGCTTTGTAAATGAGGCGATAAAACAAACCCAGCTGTAACGTCCAAAAATTGACGCTACGGTGGCGTTAAGGTCTTGTGAATATGCCCCCATGCCCCTTAAGTGATTTTGCTGATTTTTGTACCGATTGGGTAAATCAAAATGCAGGATGAAATCTGACTGGTAGCAGCTTAGCACAAATAACTCAACACTCACTGTTTCACTTCAGAAATGTCATTCATTCAGGAAGAAAGTACAGACCAGGCAGATCTCGCGATACTTTCGGTGCAGTCCCTAGAGTTCCAGCGAAAGTAAGGTTGGATATGGATAACATCCTTACAATATACCAGGGTGCAATACCACGGGTCGTCACTAGGGGTCCCAAATCAAGACTGCCAGGCTCCTCGATAAATAGACACCAGAGGTGCAGTACCACGGGTCGTCACTAGGGGTCCCTAATCACATCAGCCAGGCTCCACACTGTAACATACATGGGCGGGGGGAGTCAAGGAACGTGGTTGCCACTACAGGTCCTGGTCCAGTCAGACTCCACGCTGTATGTGGACAGCGTACGACTGCAGCAAGATAAAGATTAGTAAAATGGGCCTGTCTGTTTTATTTATTGTTTTGTCTTAAGCGACGCTCTTCAGACATGGCTTACCAGCAATCAGGGTGAAAGAATCTGAACCAACATCCGCCTGCCCATAATGCATTGCAAATACATACCTGACCCAAACCCAAAACAAAATGCATTTCTTGTTAATTATAGTTTATTCTAGTGGTTTAATCCACGGTATATACGTGCTTTTCAACTGTCAATGTCAACACCGGACAGTTTGCAGCCCTAACATTCTAAGATTTCGTTGTACTTATAGAGCAGTCAAGAGCACTCATATTTATTTGAAATTAGTTGTACTTCGTGTGGTAGCTGAAAACAAAGATTTAAAAATTTTGGAAGATCTTTGAGTAATGGTGGTCACCGAATGAAGACACAAGTTGAGGTGGGTCTATAAGTTATTTATTCCTGCAGAAACATCAAGTAGAATAGCAACGGCCACAGCGCTAGCCTTGGAACACTGACATTCTAAGTGATGTCACCGCGAGCAGTTCCATTAGAAGATAAATGAGGCATAGGAAATGTATCATCAAGAATTGAATGCACAACAGAAATTACATCATTGAATGCACAACAGAAATTACATCATTACATACTGTTCCAAATGTCTGGGTGGTCTGGTCACCCTCCGGCTTGTCCTTCCAACCGGGTGAGGGACCGTCACCTGTTCTCTGGGAGGGGGACCCATACCCCCCACAGAATATCCTTCGCACCCACTTTCTCTAGAGGAATCTTGCCCGGGGGGTGGTATCTCACTACTCTTCCCAGGTTCCAGATCTTTCCTTCCTGGGTTTTGACAGCATTCCTAAACAATTTAGTGATCTTTGTGGGCCTACTGTATCCAGACCAACTTGCCCTGCCAGTGGGCGTCCTGATCTTGATATCATCCCCTACTTTGAACCCAGCTTCCTGTGTAGAGTGCAGCCTGTCAAACCTTTCTTTCCTCTCAACCATTGCTTCCCTATGTCTCTCTAACCCCCTTGCTTCTTTGGAGTGATCTGACCATCCCTTGTGCCAACCCATCCAGCCCGGAGATAGTTTGGTGTTGGGTATTCTTGCTCGGAGCAACTCAAACGGGGTGACTCCCGTCGTTTGGTGCGGGTTGAATCTATATGCATCAATCCGCTTCCATACTTCTTCTTTCCAGTTCAAACCGCCGGTCCTGGCCAACTGGATGCTCTCCTTGAGAGTCTTGTTGAAACGCTCGACCATGCCATTGGTCTCAGGGTGATACAGAGTGCAACGTTTATGTGATTCCCCTCTCTTCAATGAAATCTTCCATCTCTTTCGAGCACAGTTGCACCCCATTGTCTGTGAGAAGACTGCTGGGTAATCCCTCTCTAATGAATAAGCCTTGAAGGAACTCAATGACGGCCTTCGTCGTTATTTCACCTACAAACTTCACTTCCGGCCACCCGTCAGTGGGCCAACTATGTCCACCTGATGGTGGTGGCCTGCACACCATTTGGGGCGTCAGTTGTCTCAGCACTTTGTCACTGATGCTGCACGGAATACATTCTCTCACTTTCCTTTCAATGGCAAGGTCCATATTCGGCCACCAGTAGTCTTCCCTCAATCTTTGCTTGGTCTTGGTGATGCCCAGGTGGCCATCGTGAGCCATATCCACTAGGTTCTCTCTCACTGACGCGGGAGGTATCAACCTTGTTCCCCTGAACAGACATTCATCGACTACGGACAGCTCATCTTTGACAATCCAGAATGGTCGTAGGCCATCGTCTCGTTTATCTCCAGCTTTCCACCTGTTTTTTACTCTTTTGCACACCTCTTCCAAGACTTCGTCTTTCTTTAGTGCTCCTTTCCATGTTTCTTCACCTATTGCTCTTTGAATAGCGCACACATTTTCTTTTTGATAGTCTTCAACTTCATCTTCCACCTCGTTTTGTGTTTCGTTCATGTCATTTTCTTTCACCAACCGCGACAGACAATCTGCTGCAAAATTGCGTGTTCCATGGACATACTCGACGCTGAATGTGTATTCCTGGAGGCCAACGACCCAACGTCTGATCCTGCTAGAGATCGCATCCAAACCCTTTTTGCTATACACTTCTACCAAAGGCTTGAGGTCCGTACGAAAAATGAACTTTGTGCCCCACAGAAAGTCCCTGAATTTGCCCAATGCCCAGAATACTGCCAAGGCCTCTTTTTCAATCACAGAGTAATTGCTCTCTGACTTCTGTAAGGATCTTGAGGCGAAGGCTATCGTTTCTTCTCCGTCTGTGCTCACTTGGGTGAGGACCGCCCCTAGCCCTTTTGCGCTTGCGTCGGTGGTGACTACAGTCGCTCGATTTGGTATGAAGGACTTGAGGCTGGGTGCTTCTGCGAGTGCATTCTTCACGTCTTCAAACTCTCTTTGACATTCATCACTCCAGTTGAATACTGTGTCCTTTCTCAACAACAGTCACATAGCATAGGTCCTTCCAGCAAAATTCCGAATGAACTTGCTGTAAAACTCCAGCATACCCATGAAGGACTTGATTTCATCCTTACTCTTCGGGGGCACCAAGTTCATGATGGTGTTCTGGAGCTCAGCTTTGGGACGGATTCCTTCTGCTGTTACCTTATGTCCCAAAAAAATCAGTTCCCTGCAGCCGAACACACATTTTTCTCTTCTCACAGTGAGTCCTTGCGTCCTAAATCTGGTCAACACTTGTCTCAGTCTCTTGTCATGTTCCTCATGGTCTTTTGCAAATACTAGCACATCATCCTGGTAGCACAAAACGCCAGGAATCTCCCTCAAGATGTTACCCATGAGTCTCTGGAACACAGCTGCCGCTTATACCAGACCGAAAGGCATCCTCTTGAACTTGAACGTGCCCATGGGTGTCACAAACGCCGTGAGTTCTTGCGACTCCTCGTGCAGCTTGATCTGAAAATAAGCTGAGGTAAGGTCAAGTGTGGAGAATACTCTTGCGCCCTCCAGCATGCTCATCATCTGGGTGATGTTGGGCAGAGGGAAACGGTCGACTACGACTTCTTTGTTTAAAGCCCTAAGATCAATACAGAGCCGGACTGACCCATCCTTTTTCTGGGCGGCTACGATTGGCGCCAGCCATTCTGTTGCTTCCACCGGTTCGATGACTCCTGCTTTACACAGTTTCTCAAGTTCCATCCTCACCACTTCTTGGATGGCAATGGGTAGCTTCCTTACTTTGGCTACTACAGGCTTTGCGTTTTCTTTCAGTTTGATCTTGTGGCAGTATCTCTTCAAACACCCAAGTTCTTCTCTAAATACCTCTTTGAACTCTATCACTAAATCTTCCTTGGACTCCTGCACTTCTTGTACTAAGATTTGGGGATTACTGTTGGGATTGAGATAGACCCCCAACTCCTTCTGTGCCTGCCAACCCAAAATATTGTCACCAACAGTAGACACATAAACCTTGGACACTGTTGTCCTGTCCCTGTATTCAATGGTATCCCAGAAATAACCCTCCAGGCCTTACATCCATCCTCCTCAAACTAATCCTCCCCTTGGACACCCGTGAAAATTCCCTTGCACTGATGATTGTTATTCTCGAACAGGAATCAAACAATGCCTCTAACTCAGTACCTTTTACTTTGATTGTGTCTTTGGGACTGCAGACCTGACCTTCACCAACTTGCACCACTATTTCGTCGCGTACCGTGTTTGTCCTGTCCCTGCTCTGTCTACTAAATCCCTGTCCACTCCTGCAGTATTGCCTGAAATGACCTTTCTTTCCGCACTTGTTGCAGGTGAACTTGAGGGCGGGGCACTCCTTGTCATTGGCCATGTGCTCCTGCTTCCCACATCTATAACAGGCACCCTTGAATGACCATCCCATTTTGTTCTCTCTCTGCTCTTTACCAGCCATTTTCTGACCTTTGATCACAGACACAGCCTCGCATTCAGTAACGACTTCGCTTACTTTGGGTTTGTCTTCACTTCTTTTCGCATCACTGTCTTGTTTGATTTCACTGACACACTGCAGCATGTGTTCCACCTGTTTTGCAACTATTAAGACCTCCCTTAGGGGTGGGTCATCTTTCAACCACAACTCTTCATGTACTCGCTCCATCCTACACGCCAGCACAAATTGGTCCCTGATCCTCTCTTCACTTGCACCACCAAACTTGCAGGTGGCAGCTAGCTTCCTTAAATCAGACACAAAATCTTCAATAGATTCCCCTTCCTTATGTACTCTTTTCCCAAAATGGTATCTTTCCATTATTGTGCTTGTCTTAGGGAGGTAGTGCAAATCTAATTTCCTAAGGCTGATTTCCAGCTCATTCAGCCCCCTCGCTTCCTGCGCCCCAAGGTCTGGGAGGTGGTCTAACACTTCTTCCCCCTCTGCTCCCAGGTAGTATGCCAAAAGGGCCACTTTTCTTTCCAACCCTAGATTTGGACCACACACAGTAGCATAATTTAAAAACACTTTTTTCCACTTTTTCCATTGTATTGCAGGATCCCCTGGGTTAGTTAGAAAGAAAGGCGGAGTGTCACACTCTGCATAGTTTTACTGTCTCAGGGGCCCCTCCTAAGAAACACGGTAGAGAACACGCACCTTGGGATAGTAGAGGGTGAGAGGAAGCGTAAATAAACCTGTATACCGAAACAGAGTGTTAACATATACAGTTCACAATGAAAAGTAAGCTGGAAAAACTGGCACTGTAACACTACTGGCGGTGTGGTCGAAAACCTTTTTTTAAACCACTGGGTGGCACTGTGGCACCAAAGTCAGCTCTCACTGAGGTGAGTTTTGTACTTGAAACAACTGGTGTTTGTCTTCATGTGGAGGAACGTCTCCAGTTAATAGACGGCCAAACCCTCTTCACTTTCTTCCCTCACAAAGCCGTAGGGCTGCGCCAACACAGTCTATTTCCCCGTGGAACAGATGACAGGAAGATCGCAGGGGAAGCGCATGTCAGTCAACAAACTGCACGGAGGTGAGGTTTTTATTTTCCTTGAGGATGTGTACAACTTAAATGTGTCGCCTGGAGCTCACTACCCTTCTCAAGTATATTAACCGAAGGCACAGTCACGCGCTGTTGAAATCAGCCATCACCTCAAGGTCAGCGTACACCTTCAGAGCATTATACCCTTGACCTGGAAAGAGCCCGTGTCTCCGCACGCTGACGCAATCCAGCTAGTGACAGCCGCCCCGCCTGATAACCACGCTGCGACTCACCGCTGATGACCAGTCACGTAACCACACACCGTCGGCACCCCACTTGCCGGTTATGCTCGTTGGCTACTTTGCGCCCCCCAAACACTCCAGGCATTCCGCGCCGCCTCCTGTTCCCCTTTACTCGCAGTCGATGCTCCTCACGGAGAGAAAACGGCAAAACTTCGCTTCAACCCTCCGCCGCTCTTAGACTCTTATGCGGGATCCGCCACCACTTCACATTCAGCTTGCTCTTTTTAAAATGCCGGTTAATGTTCAGGACGCCTCACAGCTTGCAGACACTTCACTACAACCACGCTTCTTCCGCTTGCCGATGGTCTCAGCTGATGACTGTCACACGTATCACTTCAGCAGATATTGACTCACCGCCGCTAAACTCGCTCGCGGTACACTTTACTTTCCGACTGGTTCAGGGCTTCTTTGTAATTTTCTTCACGATTCTCCTCGATCACACACAGCGATTTGGGGTCGCTGCCTCTGGTTGACCCTCGTCGCCAGTGTAGTGGTGGTAACCGAATGAAGACACAAGTTGAGGTGAGTCTATAAGTTATTTATTCCTGCAGAAACATCAAGTAGAATAGCAACGACCCCAGCCACAGCAGCTATCACAACAGGTGACAGCTTCACTCTGTCCCCACGGTGCTCGCCTTGGAACACTGGTCGCGGTGACATTCTAAGTGATGTCACCGTGAGCAGTTCCATTACATGCAGAGCTGCCGGGGGGAAGGTGCGGAAGATACCACACTTTGCTCATGTGAAGATCTGAGTCTATGGTACTGAAAAAAGTGCATTACGTTTAAAGCTCGTATTATACCATGAAAAGTAACAGGGGAACAGCGGGCGGGAAGAACACAAGTACAGGGACCTTATAATAATAAAGAACACGAGTACAGGGACCTTATAATAATGAAGCTTTGTGCAAGCTCCTTCCATTCTCCGGCCCCTCTATTCATTGGCTTAGGCCCTAAATGCCGCCTTCAGATTCAGCATGACATCATTTGTATCCTTCCACAGCTATGCCCCCCTTTACTTGAGTGTTGCACATAACTATTTTCTTCCTGTGCCTGCCTTCTCTCTATTGCCCCCCTCCCACAGCCTGTGGTTCTCTGTCTCTGCTTGTCTGTTATGGGGGTTTCTCTATGAGGGAATTTCAGGTATCACGGCTCGCTCAGCAGATGCCTCCCCCCTCCGTGGCCGCCCCAGCAGGTAGCTGGCATCAGTGCTTCCTTTTATAAAGACGCGGGGGCATATTACCAAGCCCCTTATCGCCGCGTAATCTGCACTTTTCTGCCGATAACGTGGCGATATTTGCATCGCCCTATTATCAAGGCAGCGTTAAGTCAATTAACGTGGCTTAACGCTGCCTTGGTAATAGGGCCCCTTTCACGATAAACTCATCTCAGTGGGTGTTGCGGTGGGCGTTCCACCGCAACACCCATTCACTTCGACGCTGCCACCTATTATCAAGAGAGGCAATAATAGGTGGCATCGCCAAATTTAAGGACAGGTAAGACTTGTTCTTAAGGTGGCGAAACGAGGAGAAATGCTAAATTTCTCCTCGTTTTTGTTTTTTCCATGTGTGCTGCCTTGTGCAACACACATGGAAAAAGCAAAATGCCAAGGTTTCTTAATGTACAGGAAGGTGTCCCTTCCTGTAGATAAACAAATCTCTTTTTAAAAATGCCAATTTGTAACTTACATGTGTGCTGCATAAAGCAGCACACATGTAAGTTACAAAATGGCATTTAAGGTTTGTTTATGTGCAGGAAGGAACTCCTTCCTGAACATAAACAAACCTCACTGCTCGCAGACACCCTTGCACTCTGATGCAAGGGTGTCTGTGCTGGCGATAAGTTGTCAAAACTACCGCCATCGCAGGGGGAAACACTAGGCTGTACCATATCCTTGGTAATATGGTGCAGCCTAGCGTTTTCGTAGTGGCGAAGAAAGGCGTTAAACCAAGATGGCTAACGCCTCTCTTCGGTATGACCAAACAAAAAGGAAGCATATGCTGGTTCCCATACAGGCTGCACAGCTACATGGCTGAATGAATCCATTCAATCAAATACTTGATACTCTTATGCTTAATTTTATCCATTTTAAACTCGATTTACTTTTCACCATTTTCCCTGTTCTTCAATTCATTTTATTCATCCACAAGTGATGCTCAGGTATTCACAAAATACAGGAAAAGTGGTTGCCTCATGTCACTTCTTTATCAAAATTGCCCAATGCATTTCGAGAGAATTCTCTTCCTCAGGGGCATCTAAAAAGCAAACATGTTCAAATAGTTTGTGTTATAACCATATTATTTATCATCACACGAGTAATCAGATCACCATTACTTCGGTTAGTTTGACCGTAAAACATCATCTATTTCATAATAAGTATGCTAAGTTATATTGTCTTTGTAATTCAAATGGCTTTTAAAGCTAAAATGAAGTGAATCACCTTTACAAACGACCCGCATTAATTTACCCCAAATCCAAAGTACAACTTTCGACGTTTAACATTCATCTCTCCCAAAATATTCACTTACAAAAAACTTAGGGGCAGATTTACGTTAACTGGCGCATCCCCAGGGATGCGCCAGTTAATGTGCGCCACAGTGCGCCACAGCTCCGCCACCCATGGTGCGCCGCATTTATGATGCGGCGCACCATGGTGCAAGGCAGTGAGGATGCGTGACGCATCTCTCGGCGTACGGGCGGCGCATTGCTGGAGTCATGTCGCAAGTGCGACATGACTCCAGCAATGCACAGGGGCCACCTTTACAATGCATGGTGCTTCACCCTTACGCCTGCTTCAAGCAGGCGTAAGGAATTGACGTAGAAAGTGACTCAGTGAAATCTTGTAGATTTCACTGAGTCACTTTTCAGGGGCGTTCCTGCGACGTAACGCCCACCCCTGCACCGTAACGCCTACATGAAACCTGACGCAGGTTTCATGTGGCGCAGGGCCTTACACCGTGACGCATCTCCATAGATGCGTCACGTTGTAAATGCCTCGTAGGGATGCGCCACGTTTACGCCACCTTGCGTGACGCAACAGCGGCGTAAACGTGGCGCAAGGGCCTCATAAATCTACCCCATAGTCTGTTTAAGCTTACCATAACATGTGTTATTCAATCCATTATTTAACCACCCGTACTCGCAAGGTACCGCTCATCTCAGAAGGTTAACCTCACGCTTGTTTCTCTTAAGGTGCCACAATAGGCGTTGCCTGCATTTCAAAAGAAAGGAAGTCTCCTTTTGCGCCCTCGTGCCTATTAACTTATGCTTCCACACCCACCTCCAGGTAATCCATCACAACTTTCTAAACCTTCAAAAAAAAAAACGGACTCACGTTTCCTTTATCTACTCATTCAAGAAATACTACATTACCCAGCATTCCTCAAAGCGGACCTCTAAAAAGTTTTGGTGCATTCCAATCACCACTATTAACCATGAAATCATTCCAGCCCTGCCATAATAGTAACCCAGCATTTCAGCCACCCACCTCTAGCGTAGTCTGTATGATTTGTATAAAATAAAATTATATCCACGAATATACAGTGCATATGAAAAATATTCGTAAATAGTCAAGCACGTTTCTCTGAACTCATGTGTGATGTACCATTAATCAATAATTATATGTCCATTTATTTTGTTAGCTAATAATAATCCATAGTGATCGGAAACACCATTCCTGTAAGCACCATCAATGTGTCCATATCCATGTTATTACATGTTTCATGCTGTACTCTTGTCCTTATTTCTCCTGGGGTGCAATCTTACAGAGGACTGAAACATTGTGTAAGACCGTAATAGCGCAGCTGGGCGGAGTGCGACACAGGCGAGCACGCATTTACAGTTGAAAGATTTGAACTACCGTTGAAAGTGGATTACATGTGGTGTGCATCTTACAATCCTTTGATGTCTAACGCCTCTCTCTTCGCCACTTTGTTGGTAATAAACCCCGTGTGAGAAGTTGGCCTGATGTGCAGTGTTCACTATTCTAGTGATCACTATATATCAGTCCAAACAACCCTTATTGATGATTGGTTGTAAGTCAACCTTATAGACCAGCTATCCTAGTAGCATGGATACGAGCAGTCTAAGGCTAAGACTCTAGAGGGCGTGTTAAGCCAGCTGTTTTACCATCACATTACCCCTTGAACACCCAGTGAAAGGACACCACACAAGTGTTATGAAAATAAACAGTGTATTTATTAGAATCACAACAACCCTGTACTCTTTATGAGGACAGGGTGCTAGGCACACAACAAAACTCTTACGAAAATACTTAAGTTAGCACGTTATACACAAATGCCCGAGGGGCACGAAAAACCATATACTTTAAAAGTGGAATGCGAATTACTAGTAGGTAAGTAACAATTCTAATAGGCTTTGGAATCGCGAGGACTGGACTAGGGAATCGTTAGATTACTACTAGGAGACCCAGGGAACTCGGGTGCAGAGTGTGCACTCTCACGCGGGATGCGGGACAAAGTCTATGGAGGCTAGTAAAGGCAAAGTTAGTGTTCACGGGCGAACCCGACCTGGTAGGAAGAAAACGACAGTGGATCCTGACCCTAGGATAGTGAGGCTATGCTGGGACACCGAAGTGCCGAAGTTACCTAGCCCAGGGGCTGCAGCTGCATAGGTCTGAAAAGACGTCGGGGATCTCGTTGCCGGACCAGGAGCCTGGAAGAAGGAAGTTGCTGGCAGGCGACCAGTGAAGGAAAGTTCGTTGGATCCAAGCCTGGATCGAGGGAGAAGAAACCTGAAAGCAGAGGGGACCAAGTTCTTGAATCACTAGCCAGTGATTAAGTGGGCACCAGGATGGCACCGGGCGAAGTCACCTCGACTAGGTGAGTGGGCGACGCTGGCTCTGCAGATCTCACGGACCAGGAGGCGTTGTCGGCGACCAGGATGGAGATGCGAGCTGTCCCACGAAGGTTCTTGCTGTCGACGTCGCTGGACCCAGGATTGGGCAACAAGTCTTGGCAAATGCAAGGCCCACGCGGTGGACCTAAAATGGCGTCTTGGGCGGACCAGGAGGGTCCAGGGTACTTCTCCGATGGAGGGAAGCAAGGGCCAGTCTGGAGCAACCAGACCAGCAGCAGAAATGTCGTCGGGCGTCGTCAGGAAGGCCACAAGCCAGCGGGCTAGTAGCCAAACAATGCGGTGAGCAGTAAAAAGCAGAAGGGCCCCACGCAGATCGTGGAGATGCTGGGGGGCTGCTCTTCGGTGCTGGAGCTGCTCAGGGTGGGGGCTTCTCGGACCCCAAAGCACTCACCAGGAATTCACTCGGCGGGCTTGCTGGAAAGAAGTCGTGCAGTCTTGAAGATGGCCGGTCCCTCGAGGTCTCGTCACACCCACGAATCTCAGCATGACTGATGATGCAGGTAGAGGTCAGAGGTGCCAGGGAAGCC
This sequence comes from Lissotriton helveticus, assembly GCF_964261635.1. Classification (NCBI taxonomy): domain Eukaryota; kingdom Metazoa; phylum Chordata; class Amphibia; order Caudata; family Salamandridae; genus Lissotriton; species Lissotriton helveticus. The sequence continues at coordinate 185,458,453 of NC_136057.1, read as the reverse complement.
GGTTCTCGTCGAGCTGGGCAGTCGGATTCCGGAGGAAGGACTTGCAGCAGACCGCAGTGTTCTTAGATGGTGCCTGCGGATGCAGGGTGACTACTCCTTAGTCACAAGGGAGAAATCTTAGGAAGAAGTCTTGAGTTCCTTTCGCAGAAAGTAGTTTCAGGATTCAAAGATGATCTGATTTGGAAGGGGGCCAGTCTCTACCTTTATCCTGTAAAAGGGGGCTGGCACGCGACTAAGTCCTGCCCTATGGGTGGGACTAGGAGGGGGGTGGTTACACCCACTTCCTTGGCGGGCTTTTCCCCAGCACAGGGTCTGGAGTGACCCTGGAACTGGTTCCAGCCAGCCTATGCACAGTGAGCACCGGGGTGCCACGTGCAGTCACCTTCCTCTAAAGCCCTGCCTACCTACAATACACAAAACCCTGTCTGGGACGGTGCTGGCACCGCCCCTGGCAGGAAACCCTTTGTCCTTATCTCCTGCTCTGGGAGGACTCCCAGCAGCAGGAGGGCAGACTTGTGTCTCGGTGGCAGCATCCATTTTGTGGATGCTAAGGCTCTGTCTGACTTTAACCGGGGTTAGGGGTTACATACATGTCGTGTCCCTCTAGAAGGGTGGAATGCTAACCCCGTCGCCAGAATTGGCAAGGGGTTAGTATTCCAATTCGTATGACACCTTACTCGACATGTTTTGATAAAGCGATACCAGAGTTGGCACATAACCGCGAGGATTATAATGCACTTAAGAGTATATGGTATGCGATATCATGGAAACGGCTAAGGGATGGATCCCGAAAGCCGCAGACAGGCTCAGCTCATGCCAGAGCACCATCTCACACGATTCCAAGCACTCTGCCTTCAGGATTGTTAAGGCCTGCCATAGGAGTGACTGATAGGAGATCTGTGTGTCCATTTTAGGGTTAGATATAGGTATACTATATCTAAAGCAAAGGGTGATTACACCACCTTGCCCCAGCTGTCAAGCAGCCAGTTGTGTCAGATTTGGATGGCCAGCCAGGGGTGGCATAATACATGCTGCAGCCCCTGGTAGGCCCTGGGTACACCTATGCCCTGGGTACCTAAGGTACACTGTACAGGGACTGATAAGGTGACTCAGTATCCAATTTAGATATGTACCTAAGGTACATGGAATCCATTTTACAGAGAGAGCAGTAGGCCTGGGGCCCTGAATAGCAGGGTCCCAGGTCAACTAAGTCAGAAAACCAGCAAAACACCAGGCAAAAAGTTGGGGGCAACCATAGTCAGGGATCAACCTTCCTACATAACCCCCCCCCCAAACGAAAGGAGATAAGGCTATCCTTGTCCAGGTAAGCCTATATTGCCTAAGTGGCCATTTAAGGAAGTACCAGCACTGGCATGGTTACCCCCTATGTCAGGGTCCACTAAGCAATCCCTCACCCTAAGGGTGTCTGAGGGTCTCCACCATAGGGAATCTCTACCTGTGGTGTGTTTTGTCAAAGAAAAAGGCTGGTGCTGAAATGGAGTACTGAAGTGAGGCTCCACTAATTTTGGGCTCAGCTTCCTCCAATCATTTTCCACCAAAGAGGCCTTTCTTTCCAAGACTGAGTTGTTTTGGGCTCTCAGGGTCAACCTCTGGCTACCTACAGCTGGAGGTTGGGTCCCTCTGTTTGGCTTACTGGAGGGACAGGTCAGGTCTGGGGCCCTCAGGTCCCAAGTTTGGCTGTGCCCAGCAGTGTCCATCTGGGGGAGGTCCCTAACTAATTTTAAGGGGGATCCCTCAGGAGTGTGTTTTATTTTCACTTGGCTAGTACTACTAGCTTCAGTGCCCTTAATCTGTTGATTGGGAGATTCTTTTGGACAGGGGGCCCTTTGGGGTACAACACTGGCCTCCCTGATCTCTACAGCCCTGGGCTGACTGAGGCAGGGTAGAGAGGGGCAGGTTACCTGCTCCAGACTGGGTCCCATCTTGGAAGGGTCCACTGACATCAGGGGTTCTGCCAGGCTAGGCCTGACTACCTCTGTGGCAGTTTCTTCACAAGGGGTCAGATCAGTTCCCTGAGGAGGCTGATCTTTTCCTAAAGTCTGGTGGGAGGGATATTTCTCTTCCTCCTCAATACTCTCTGTCTGAGTGGAGTGATCCATAGTTTCAGGCTTCACAACACTATCATCTGTCTGAGTTTGAGCTGTGGCCATCACAACTCTCCCAACCTTTTCAGGAGGGGGCTCAGTTTGGGTGTGGGCTGTTACCATGACAGCCTTGACAACCTGTTCTGGGAAGGAAGTTGTCTGAGATTGGGTTGTGACTGGCACAACCCTCCTGACCTGTTCAGGGAGGACATCTTGGACTGGGGCTGTGGCTATCACTGCCCCACTAACCTTACCATGGGTATTTACCATTTTAGAATGGGTTTCTTGCTCAACTTCAGCCCAGGCTGAGAGCTCTAAATCATTCCCCAGTAGGCAATCTACAGGCAAGTTTGGTGACACTGCCACTCTCTTGTGGCCAGTGACACCTCCCCAGCTGAGATTGACCACTGCCATGGGATGATCTCTCTGCACTCCATCAATATTGGTCACCTGGTATGTGGCACCAGGTAAAAGTTGCCTTGAGGGGACTAGACTCTCAGTCACCATAGTGATGCTAGCCCCTGTATCTCTATAGGCCTCAACTTTTATACCATTGATGAGGGGCTCCTGTCTGTACTTGCCCAAAGTGTTGGGACAAGTTGTGAAGTTGGCAAACCCCATGCCAGTCTCACAGACAAGAGTATCTAAGTTTGGGGACCTGGTTAGGCCAGAGTCCCCAGGAACTCCCAAAGTAAATGCACCCAAATTCTTAGGGGCACTCCCACCACCTGGGGGATTACTACTAGTAGTAACAGGAGGTTTGGGAATGTTACTTGGGGGTATGTTTTCCTTATTGTTATTCTTTGGGCAACTGCTGTCAGTTTTTAAATGACCCACCTGTTTACAGGGATAACAATAAGGTTTCTTTTGGTTATTGGAAGGATTCTGGGACCCACCCCCCTCAGAGGATTTTTGGGGCCCTGATGTGGTTTGATCTGTAGATTTATTCCCACCCTTCTCTTGAGGCTTGGTTGATTCCTTTTTCTGGTCACCACCTTGGTTCTTGGGCCTAATCCTGGTTCTGACCCATTTGTCTGCCCTCTTACCCAATTCTTGTGGAGAGGTCAGATCAGAGTCTACCAGGTGCTGGTGTAATAACTGGTTCTGACAATTATTTAAGACTTGCTCTCTCATAATAAGATTATACAATCCTGTGAAGTCAGTAACCTTGCTACCCAGTAGCCAGCCTTCCAAAGCCTTAGTGGCACAATCAACAAAGTCAGACCAGTCCTGAGACTGAGTTTTCTGGGTGTCTCTGAACAGCAACCTGTACTGCTCAGTGGTTAAACCAAACCCATCAACCAGTGCATTTTTCAGGACCTGGTAATTGTTAGCATCCTCAACTCTAGTAGTGAGGAGCTTATCTCTACCTTTACCATCAAAGGAGAGCCACAGTATAGCTGCCCACTGACTCTGGGGAATGCCCTGCACAGTGCAGGCCCTCTCCAGAGCAGCCATCCATTTCTGGATGTCATCCCCTTGCTTAAAGGGGGGCACTATTTTAGTCAGGTGTTTAGTATCTAAACCCTTCTCTCTATCTCTTGGGAGATTGCTGCCACCAGTGGGAGCTAGCCCACTCATCTGCTGCTCTCTTGCCAGGGCAAGCTTCTCTTTGGCCAGGGCAATTTCTTCCCTTTCAATCCTCAGTTCAGCTTGTCTCATCCTAGCCTCATGCTCCCTTCTCTGAGGGGAAGTAACTCTCCTCTGTGGAGGATTCCTTCTCCCCTGAGAAGAGGCATTAGAGTGCAGAGATCTATTGGAGTCCCTAGAAAGAGATCTATCTCTCCTAACTCCAAGGTTAGGCCCACTTCGGGTTAGTACTGGGGGGCCCCCAGATCCTAGCCCAAGTAAGTCTAAGTTGGTCCTAGTTAGCCTTCTGACTACCTCAAGACCCTTGTCTACCTCATCCCCAGAGAGTACCTCCTGATCCTCCTCCTCAACTGCTGAATCAGTGTTGTGGAGATCTGGATCCCCAGAGGTTCCCTCTAAGGCTGGCATGTTCTCATGTAACTGAGAAAGCTTTCTGGCATCATATGTCTCTAAGAGACCTATCAGAAAGGGAGTGGTGGGGTTAGACCCCTGCTTCAGTTTCCTGGAGACACAGATTTGTCTCATCTCCTGAAAACTGAGAGCTGCATATCTTGAAGTGACCTGTGGAGGGTCAACACTGACCAGGGGAGTCTCAGTAGAGTCCCCCTGAGTCGATATGCTTTTCTAGTGAGGTGTAAGTGGTGCACTTACCTACACTATATGTTTGCCTACTGATCCCTTGCTAGAGTTGTAGTTTAGGGTGTGCTAGGCCCTAGGAGCTACAACAGCTGGTTCAGTAGAACTCAGAGTATTCTAAGCTAAGTTATATGTACCTTTAGTACTTATGTGATCTTTCACAAGATATTCTTAGGGCATGTGTGGTAAAACAACAGCAAGCTCAAATCCCAACCGCTGCTCACCAATGTGAGAAGTTGGCCTGATGTGCAGTGTTCACTATTCTAGTGATCACTATATATCAGTCCAAACAACCCTTATTGATGATTGGTTGTAAGTCAACCTTATAGACCAGCTATCCTAGTAGCATGGATACGAGCAGTCTAAGGCTAAGACTCTAGAGGGCGTGTTAAGCCAGCTGTTTTACCATCACATTACCCCTTGAACACCCAGTGAAAGGACACCACACAAGTGTTATGAAAATAAACAGTGTATTTATTAGAATCACAACAACCCTGTACTCTTTATGAGGACAGGGTGCTAGGCACACAACAAAACTCTTACGAAAATACTTAAGTTAGCACGTTATACACAAATGCCCGAGGGGCACGAAAAACCATATACTTTAAAAGTGGAATGCGAATTACTAGTAGGTAAGTAACAATTCTAATAGGCTTTGGAATCGCTAGGACTGGACTAGGGAATCGTTAGATTACTACTAGGAGACCCAGGGAACTCGGGTGCAGAGTGTGCACTCTCACGCGGGATGCGGGACAAAGTCTATGGAGGCTAGTAAAGGCAAAGTTAGTGTTCACGGGCGAACCCGACCTGGTAGGAAGAAAACGACAGTGGATCCTGACCCTAGGATAGTGAGGCTATGCTGGGACACCGAAGTGCCGAAGTTACCTAGCCCAGGGGCTGCAGCTGCATAGGTCTGAAAAGACGTCGGGGATCTCGTTGCCGGACCAGGAGCCTGGAAGAAGGAAGTTGCTGGCAGGCGACCAGTGAAGGAAAGTTCGTTGGATCCAAGCCTGGATCGAGGGAGAAGAAACCTGAAAGCAGAGGGGACCAAGTTCTTGAATCACTAGCCAGTGATTAAGTGGGCACCAGGATGGCACCGGGCGAAGTCACCTCGACTAGGTGAGTGGGCGACGCTGGCTCTGCAGATCTCACGGACCAGGAGGCGTTGTCGGCGACCAGGATGGAGATGCGAGCTGTCCCACGAAGGTTCTTGCTGTCGACGTCGCTGGACCCAGGATTGGGCAACAAGTCTTGGCAAATGCAAGGCCCACGCGGTGGACCTAAAATGGCGTCTTGGGCGGACCAGGAGGGTCCAGGGTACTTCTCCGATGGAGGGAAGCAAGGGCCAGTCTGGAGCAACCAGACCAGCAGCAGAAATGTCGTCGGGCGTCGTCAGGAAGGCCACAAGCCAGCGGGCTAGTAGCCAAACAACGCGGTGAGCAGTAAAAAGCAGAAGGGCCCCACGCAGATCGTGGAGATGCTGGGGGGCTGCTCTTCGGTGCTGGAGCTGCTCAGGGTGGGGGCTTCTCGGGCCCCAAAGCACTCACCAGGAATTCACTCGGCGGGCTTGCTGGAAAGAAGTCGTGCAGTCTTGAAGATGGCCGGTCCCTCGAGGTCTCGTCACACCCACGAATCTCAGCGTGACTGATGATGCAGGTAGAGGTCAGAGGTGCCAGGGAAGCCGGTTCTCGTCGAGCTGGGCAGTCGGATTCCGGAGGAAGGACTTGCAGCAGACCGCAGTGTTCTTAGATGGTGCCTGCGGATGCAGGGTGACTACTCCTTAGTCACAAGGGAGAAATCTTAGGAAGAAGTCTTGAGTTCCTTTCGCAGAAAGTAGTTTCAGGATTCAAAGATGATCTGATTTGGAAGGGGGCCAGTCTCTACCTTTATCCTGTAAAAGGGGGCTGGCACGCGACTAAGTCCTGCCCTATGGGTGGGACTAGGAGGGGGGTGGTTACACCCACTTCCTTGGCGGGCTTTTCCCCAGCACAGGGTCTGGAGTGACCCTGGAACTGGTTCCAGCCAGCCTATGCACAGTGAGCACCGGGGTGCCACGTGCAGTCACCTTCCTCTAAAGCCCTGCCTACCTACAATACACAAAACCCTGTCTGGGACGGTGCTGGCACCGCCCCTGGCAGGAAACCCTTTGTCCTTATCTCCTGCTCTGGGAGGACTCCCAGCAGCAGGAGGGCAGACTTGTGTCTCGGTGGCAGCATCCATTTTGTGGATGCTAAGGCTCTGTCTGACTTTAACCGGGGTTAGGGGTTACATACATGTCGTGTCCCTCTAGAAGGGTGGAATGCTAACCCCGTCGCCAGAATTGGCGAGGGGTTAGTATTCCAATTCGTATGACACCTTACTCGACATGTTTTGATAAAGCGATACCAGAGTTGGCACATAACCGCGAGGATTATAATGCACTTAAGAGTATATGGTATGCGATATCATGGAAACGGCTAAGGGATGGATCCCGAAAGCCGCAGACAGGCTCAGCTCATGCCAGAGCACCATCTCACACGATTCCAAGCACTCTGCCTTCAGGATTGTTAAGGCCTGCCATAGGAGTGACTGATAGGAGATCTGTGTGTCCATTTTAGGGTTAGATATAGGTATACTATATCTAAAGCAAAGGGTGATTACACCACCTTGCCCCAGCTGTCAAGCAGCCAGTTGTGTCAGATTTGGATGGCCAGCCAGGGGTGGCATAATACATGCTGCAGCCCCTGGTAGGCCCTGGGTACACCTATGCCCTGGGTACCTAAGGTACACTGTACAGGGACTGATAAGGTGACTCAGTATCCAATTTAGATATGTACCTAAGGTACATGGAATCCATTTTACAGAGAGAGCAGTAGGCCTGGGGCCCTGAATAGCAGGGTCCCAGGTCAACTAAGTCAGAAAACCAGCAAAACACCAGGCAAAAAGTTGGGGGCAACCATAGTCAGGGATCAACCTTCCTACACCCCGCGTTTCGTTAAAATATTTACATGTTTCAGTGGCAGAGATTAGCGTGTTTAGATTTCCAAGTCCCGCTTTGACAGGAGTGAGCGCACAGAAGAAGAAGCCGCCAGTACAGCCTCAGCTGCGACTCACATACAGAGGAGTCAGTGGGGCAGATTTATGAAGGCCTTGCGCCGCCGGTGCGTCATTTTTAACATGGGAAAAAGTGACGCACCGCGGCGCAAGGCCTTCATAAATCTGCCCCAGTGTATTTATCGCCCTTCTCACTTCCGGTCCTGAAACCCGACGGAGGATGCAATGCTCACTTCAAGATCCGCAGGCTAGCAAGACTCGTGGGTCTTACAGCGTGTAATCACAAAAGCTAATGGCAGAGATCAAATGTGTTTAAAATAATATGTCTGGGTTTACATCCATAAATCTACTGCTTCTAGTGGTCGGTATCTGAGACCCTTGGAAAAGGATGAAAACAAAGAACAATGATATGGCGCGTGTTCACGCTCTTACCACACTGGCCCCCACATCAGGCTGCATTCCGTGGCTCTCATTCACCTCGGATTTCCAAAATACAATTCGGAGCAGTGAAAACCACTGCGTCAAGTGTGCAGATGCCTTCGCATAAAGAGCCCTTCCTCACTAGAAACAATCATCCCCTCCAAGGCCTCTCAGCTCCAGTAACCCCCTCCCCGAGCTGTCCTGTAGCTCCTCTCTATGCCTGTCCCTGAGGCTCATGGTCCCATCCCTTCCAAGCCTCTCAGTTCCAGTAACCCCCTCCCTGAGCTGTCCTGTAGCTCTGCAGTAATGATGCATCAAGGCTTGTAGCGATAATTGTAAGTCAACGAAAGAACAGCCCTGTTCTTCTCTAATATGAAGACACCTATGGGCGCATGGTAATTCCAATAGAATTCATTAGTCAGAATAAGGTATTAAAATCAACTGTTTTATAATAAGTGAGCCGGAAAATCTTTATAGTAGACGAATAGAAGCCATATATTAAATCTCAGATTCGTCTACTACAACAATTTCAAGCCTTGAGGAAGCCGTCTATCGACTAAACACGTGTCGGCTGTTTGCTTGTCATACTGACGTGTCAACACTCTTGAGACGCGTCAAAACCTTTGAGACCAAGATTACTGTATGCCTAATGTCATTTTTCATTGTTTTTCTCTGATATCAAATACATTACTGACTGAGGATAGTCAGCTAAGACTCTTTTTTGTGCTCTGTTAAAAATTATAAGTATGGAGGTTTCCTCTATGTACTGAGTGGCACTGTGGATGGCACAGTGTTTGACATTGAGCACGCTAGGGGACATTTTGCGCTGTATAATTGCAAATTAACAGAGGTGGTGGCTTTTCTCTAAAACCACTGACATCATTTCTCATACATGAGAATATATTTAGCAGCAAACTATCCACGGAGTACACATGACTCAGTTTTGCCATTCAGCTCTTTTGAACCAGCTGGTAAGAGGCAAGTGCGGCAAGCACTGGTAAAAGTGATGAGGCGTGGAAGGGGGTTGGGGGGGTGGTTGGGAGAAGAGGATAGCTGATGAGTTAGGGAAAGTAAAATAAAAAAAATGTAAAGAAACACTTACCGAGTTGGCGATGCAGGGAGTGCAAGATATGGGTTTTTTATTTTTTTATTTTACTTTCCCTATCCCGTCATCTGCCCCCTATATCCTGCCCCAGCACCCTACTGCTGTTACCTGTGGCAGCTGCGCCTGGTAAGAGGAGAATTTGGTGATGGTTGTCTTCTTGATAAATTTTAGGCAGAATTTCACCTTACAAATCATATAAATAATTTGTCCCAGAACCCTACCGATCCTTTTTTAAAATATCTAGATAACAGATACAACAACGCACATAAGTGACCTAGTTCAGAAATAGAGAGCAAGTTTGAATTTTTTAAGGGAAGCTTTTAATGCAAGTGCAGAAACATTGGATTACACACCAGAAACAAGCTGAAATATTATTGCTACCTGTGCTATACTGCACAACAGAGCCATGAGAAAGGGCTTACCCCTTGGTCCTAAGTATGGCAGTTTACTCCCCTACCCAACAAAACCTGGCCAAGAAACAACTATGATTGCAGAGGGCAGCGCAAGCCAAACTGGCATAACAAATATCTATTTTTAAGGGAAGTGTTAATCAAACATTGTCAAAATAAATAGGCAGAGTATTTTACTTTTATTTACCAACACACATTTTATTGATTCACAGATGAAGAAATGGAAAAAAAGACCCTAGTAATGATCAGTTATTTGTAATGACATTTTTACTTTGCAAACATAACTACAACTAAATGAAAAAACCATGGCATAACTTCAAACTAAAATTACTTTTTCTTTACTTTGCTAGTGGTCTGATATGTTTGTTTGAAGCCCACAGCACAAATCATGCCCCTTCTTGGCCTTGCATTGGTGCCCCGGGCACTGATGTGTTGCACATACTAGACACCTCCTCACTTTCGGCTGATTGTATTGATCTTTCCATAGTGGCATTAGCTGTATATATATTTACTCCAGGGACATTTTTTATTTGGGTAGGACTACTTGTTAAATCACCACGTTGTTTTATGAGCTCATCCTGCAAGTTGGCTAAATGTCAGCACAGAATATGTGGTGAATTTGCAAGGAGATCTACATAAAGCTTGCTGTTTCTGTTTAGAATACTGCTGCTGTTGTCTGAATAACCCCCTCATTTAGAAAATGAGAGACTCTGCTTATGGCCTGTGAACATTTATATATGCTTTGAGCTATGGGCGGCGTGGCTTGGCCGTGAAGCGGAATGGCTGCTTGCTAGAGCAGCTCCGCCGGCCAGGCTAATTAATCCGAAATTATCCGTTTTTAACACGCCGGGCATCGGGCGTAACTGACAGGATTGATTACTGGGAAGTTCCTGTGCGGTTTGATATTGAATTGCAAGGTGTACAACTGGTAGAAAGCTGCGCGAGCTGCGGACGTCCTGGACGCGTAGAGAGGCCTGTTTGGCAAGCTAAAGCCGGGAGCTTGCGTGAAAGGCTGACCGGGAACCAGTAGCGCTGGTGCTGCAGAATGAGCCCAGAAGGCGGGGACAAGCAAGACCATAAGTGCTCTGTGCCTGGAACAACACCGGCGAACTGGCAGTGGACCAGCGGGGAGGAGGAGGTAGAGCCGCGATCACTGTGGTGACTGGTAGGCAGTGTGCATTGGCTACACGTTTTGAAAGCTACACGGCGCGGGCCCTAATGTCTTCACGGTACCCGTAATAAAGGGGGAAGCCATATACAACCCGGTACGGAGGAGCGTACATTTGAGGGTGTGCGCTTCCGAACATGCACAGCTAGGGCGGCCGCCATTTTCACAAGACGCATAAGTATCTGGGGAGCGCTGGCCTCGGGCCTGTAGTGGAGCACCAAGGATTGCTTGCAAAGGGTTGCTCTAAACATCCACAGAAAGGGAAATAAGAGCGCAATAAAACACGGGCAGCGCGTAAATGGAGAGTAGAAGCCTGCTAGGGTGAACATTGAAACTACGAGACTGTAAAGGCGAGGGAGACGCCCCGGGCATACGGTGAGAGGAACCCTGGCCAGATGGCTGAGAGGACAAGCAGAGCCGCACTAATTGTACACAGTACATAATGGACTACACGTCAGCTTTTAAGTCGCTTGGTGCAGCTATTTAAAGGAGATGCACATTATTTATACACAGGGGTTACACGCACTCGGTGACCGGCTCAGTGAACCGCCTGCCAGACTGCTCGATCCTCCCTCAGTGGTAAATGCAATGCACCTACAATGGAAATAAAGTGCACAGGTATATTTTGATGACACACGCGGGGTTCGCCTGAGAAACGTGGCAGAGCGGGGTGCATATAGAGGTGCGCTGGTTTCCCTCGCTGACTGATTACTAGTGGTGCAGGATAGAGGTCCCAGATAGCGCACTGGCGAGCTGAAAATGGGCAGGGACAAGATACACAGCCCAACGCAGACGTCCCGGGGCGCAGTCAACAGGGATAGCTGGTAAAAACATAACTAAAGCGCCTCATGAGACATTACTATAGCTGGGATATAACGACTCGTGAGGCGACCTGAGGTCAGCTAACAGCCCATTGAGGCTGGTCACGCGCCAAGCCAGTTGGACAAGGTCGACGAGAGATTGATAAGCCCCCGTGGGGGTACGGATCGCATGGAGATACCTCTGGGTGTGCGTTACGGCGACCCCTGTCGTGGGGAGTGCTATGGTTCGGAGGACAGCTTGCAAAGATAGTGGGCTGCACACCAAAATGGGGAAGCCGGACAAGTGACAACCGAGACTCACCTTCGTCAAGAAATCAAGTAAATCAACTGAAACTGAGGCTGCTGATCGTGAGCCGACAGAAGAAGGCGCACAGGGCCAATTGCCGGAGGCGGATGTCCGGTCCACGTTCCAGGAACTGAAAACAAGCCTACAGGGGATTGACTCCAAGATGGACACTCTGGCTGAACGCATGGACAGAATCAACCAAAGGATGGATAAGCAGGAGGGCAGGGTCAGTGTGCTGGAGACTAGAGTGACGGAGACGGAGGAAGGCCAAACCGACATGGAGAAGAAAATGAGAGGCAAGGACAAGGTATTGGCTCTAATTCAACAGAAGAATGAGGATTTGGAGATGAGATCGAGACGGAACAACATACGGATAACGGGAATTGCGGAAACGAATATTCAAAATATGGAGCAGTACGTTGAAACTATGTTCAAAGAGTTGTTTGGGCCAAACCTGTATCCCATGTTTCTTATAGAGAGAGCGCACAGATCTTTAGGGCCCAGACCGAAACCTGGCGCACCGGCGAGACCGATCTTGGCCCGCGTGCTTAATTACAGAGACCGTGACTCGATATTACGCCTCGCCAGGGAGAAAGGTGCCATTCAGTACCGTGGAAATGATGTTGCTCTTTATCCAGATTTTACTTTGCAGGTACAAGCAGCCTGTAAGGAATTTCTCCCTGCAAAGAAAATTTCCCAATAAATAGGAACAAAATATGCATTGATTTACCCGGCCAAATTGCGGGTAGAGGGCCCCGGCAGGCCCACTTTTTTCACAGACGCCATGGTGGCGCTAAATTATGCAAAGCAGTTAGCAAAAGACCAGACGCAACAAAAGTCTGCAGATTGAGGTGAGACTTAGTGATTATGACTGATAAGCCGTAACCTGCGAAGCAAAGCGCGTTTCATGGTTGCTCATCGTGGGAGATGTGGGATGGCAGTCTGGTCAATGTCTGGTAAGATGAGAGCTCTGCTACTATTTTTGGGAGCCCAAACTATCCCAGGTTTCGAGGATGTTCCTAATAAATATTATGTTACGTTGTATTAAGGTGAACCCTTGATGTAAGTGCGTGGCATTTGCAGCTCAGCCACCCTGTCATGAGCACAGGGTAAGATGCCGGACACCCTGCGCACCTCATGGGATGATTCCCTCAGTTTGGGCACTATGTTAAACATGTTTGTTGACAGGGGTAACGGGGGGGATTACACAACCTGTTTGGGGGGTTGGTGTGGGTGGAGAGGGGAGTGTTGTGGGTCTGAGAGACAGGTTGGGACTTGTGCGATTTGACTGGGGGGTTGGGGTGGGAGGGGGCGCTGTGGGAAGTTTGTTTGGTCCTGTTATCTGCCATGTCTTATATCTGCATTCGTGAAAGTTGCTAGCCTGATGAATGTGCCTCATACAAGCCGCATTAATTGTCGCATTACTCTTTCTAAGATGAAATGAGGAATTGTCTTCATACAGATACAGGTGGTACCAGTTATTGAAATGAAGCAGACTGTATATGAATATAGAGGTGAAACAAGGTACCTGTGAGAGTCAGTACCTGCCTGTCATGGAATATTGGAGGTCTGAATGACCGCAGAAAAGTGCGATTAATACACTCCTACTTGATGCGCCGGGAGATAGATATATGCTTATTGCAGGAAACCCATTTGACCCCTACAACTTCTAGCGTGCTAAGACACAATAGGTGGGGGGAGATTGTGGAGGCCATGTACTCGAATTACGCCAGAGGCATACCCATTCTGATACGTAGGGGGTTACAATGGAAAACACATACAACGATTTTGGATAGTGACAGGAGGTATGTCATGCTACAGGGCACGCTATGCAACACTCCAGTGGGAATAGTGAACACGTATGGCCTAATGTCGATAGACTGTCCTTTTTTCAACAGGTATGACACAAGATACAGTCGTTTGGGCCGATAGTGATATTGTGGGGGGAGACTTTAACGTGGTCATGTCACCCACTGCTGATAGACAGGAAGCTGCCAGGGAGCATCATCCTAACGCTGCAGCGGTACTGAAGGATATTGTAGAGGAAGCCCAATTGGTGGACTCGTGGAGGGCCCTGCATCCGGCGGCCAGGGAGGGTACGTGTATAACGTCACACAGAAATGCCTGGTCCAGAATAGATTACTGGCTTTTGTCTAGGGACTTGCATTCCTGGGTAGAGGGAGCCCCACACCTCCCACGTACATTCTCAGATCATGCACCCACTCAAATCATAATACAAATTCCACCTTAATATGTACAGCCAATTAGTTGGAGGTTTCCATCGCGGGCGTTACTGGATCAGGTGTTTAGAGAGGAACTCCGTGAGAAATTAGTAAACTATTTTGAGATAAACGAAGGATCTGTGGATTCACCTGGGACACTTTGGGAGGCCTTTAAAGTTGTAGCCAGGGGACAATGTATGGCGCTGAAAACGGGAGTGCTTAGGGCCATAAGAAACACACTACGCACATTAGAAAAGGAGATTGCGGATCTTGAAAAAGATATTAGAGAACGCCCTTCCCCTTGCACCCAGGCTGCAATCCGCGCAAAGCTGACAGCGTTTCTGGAGGAAGCCGAAAGGGAAGTGGCGTACCTACACAAATATGCACTGGCCAGACGCTATGAAGAGGGGGACAGGGCAGGGAAAAAGCTAGCTAATTTACTGCGCGCTCCACGTGGAGCGGACTATATAACTGAACTAGAGAGGGAGGATGGTACGGTGGGCAGGGCGCCGCAAGCGATACTTCGGACTATGACTGAGTTTTATGAGTCACTGTATACATCACACACAAACCCATCAATGTCAGACATCACAAAATATTTGGACACCATCGCATTAGCATGGTTTAATAACAGCGCTAGAGAGTACATGGATCTTCCCATCACGATAGAGGACGTGAAAAATGTAATTGCCGGGATGCCAGCTGACAAAGCCCCTGGGGCTGTTTTCTATAAAGAATATGTAGACATAGTGGCTACCCGCTTACATCAGGTGTATCTAGTGGCGATGGAAACGGGAATGCTCCCACCCACTCATAGTGCTCGATTCAAAGAATGAACTTAAGACTCAATCCTAAACTTGCTACTATTTTGGTATTCACAGAATGCACTTACTAATTTTGGCATTCACAGAATGAATTTACCAATTTTGGTATTCACAGAAGTTAGGATTTTATATTAAGTCTGTCTTAAGTCTGACTTAAGACAAAATTAAGACAGACTTAAGTTAGGATTTAGTCTGTCTTAAGTCTGACTTAAGACAAAATTAAGACAGACTTAAGTTAGGATTTTGTCTTAAGTCTGTCTTAAAACAAACTTAAGACAAAATCCTAACTTCTGTGAATACCAAAAGTAGTAAGTGCATTCTGTGAATACCAAAATAGTATTAAGTTTAAGATTGAGTCTTAAGTTCATTCTGTGAATTGGGCCCATAGAGAGGCCACGATTATTACTCTGTTGAAACCTGACAAAGACCCTACTAGACCGGAGTCATGTAGGCCCCTATCGCTGATTAACCTAGATGCAAAAATATACGTGAAACTACTAGCAGACAGGTTGCAACCCATGCTCCCGCAGATTGCGTTATCTGATCAGTCTGGGTTTGTACCAGGCAGATTCATATCCCACAATCTGAGAGTGCTTTTGGGACTATTACATTACCTAGCTCCACAGGTCCAGGCGGTGGCTGCACTCCTCGATGCCACAAAGGCGTTTGATTCTCTTGAGTGGAAGTTTCTTTTTTACCTGTTTACTAGAATGGGCTTTAGTCCTGTCTTTATAAAGCAAATACAAATTATATATACCAACCCAAAGGCAAGGGTAAAAGTCAATAGGCACATATCGGACACGTTTGATATAAAGAGGGGGACCAGACAGGGCTGCCCTTTATCGCCGCTATTATTTACTGTCGCTACTGAGCCACTGGCAGCAAGACTAAGACAACACCACATGCAACGTAGCATTGGTTTCACTTCCAGACGTTTACTAATATCCATGTATGCGAACGATATTACAATCTACTTAACCAACCCCAAAGATAACTTTGACTTGGTAATGAGAGAGCTTATTAGATGTGGAGGGCTGACGGGCATACAGATAAATAGGTCAAAATCCGTACTGATGTCACTGACGGATGCCACTGACAGATGTGAGACGGAGTTCCCCATCCAGTGGGCGGACGGGGAGGTAAAGTATCTGGGTATTTGGATCAGCAGATCCATACAGGAAATATGGTTGTCAAATTATGGTAGAATAATAGATTGGGTTGAAGGGAAGGGGAAGGTAAAGAGGTGGAAAACCCTGCCCCTTTCCCTCACGGGGCGTATAGCCATCATTAAAATGGTCATCCTACTCAAGCTACTCTATCTTTTTCTTAATATTCCCATGCCCTTAACCACCCACTTTTTCAAACGTCTCTGGACTTGGATTCTTGAACTGATTTGGGCGGGAAGGCAACCAAGAGTATCCTGGAAACTATTGACTCTTCCCTTTGAACAGGTAAGATTAGCGGCCCCTGATTTCGAAATATATGCATACAGTGCACAGGCACAATACCTACACTACTAGCACCATCCAATCCCGTATCTTCCACATGTGGCT
Organism: Lissotriton helveticus; assembly: GCF_964261635.1. Taxonomy (NCBI): domain Eukaryota; kingdom Metazoa; phylum Chordata; class Amphibia; order Caudata; family Salamandridae; genus Lissotriton; species Lissotriton helveticus. The sequence goes on along the minus strand of NC_136057.1, from coordinate 185,442,280 downwards.
ATTGAAATGGATATGACTGCGCCCACTCTGCTCAATACAATGGTATACCACCCATATAGACGTTCCCATTCAGACATAAACACTGTTGAAGCTACATGATGGGCATGGAGGAATATAGTAAAGCGGGCAGGCATTAAGGAGCTCTATGCGCCATCTACGCCGCTGGGGGGTAACCCGCTATTGGGGCCACTAAAGGACAAGGCTGTCGGTGAACGTGCTAAGAAGAGAGGCCTGATGGTCGCTAGTGATCTCTATCCAGATGATAAATTCCTGACCCTACAAAAATTATGTGAGCCGGATGTGCCCTCGGCGTCTGATATGCTATTATATTATCAGATGCGAGCCGCATGTAGAGCAAGATATTCGGAACGTCCGGATGTTCCGGCTTTATTACCGGTGCTGGAAAATGTCTTGTCTAATAGCTCACCCCGCAAATTGTTTACGCGTATTTATAGCATTACGCAGGAGACATCACCTATACTGCTAAGTACATCTAGGGCAGATTGGGAAACAGAAGCTGCCATTACAATTACTGATAAGCAATGGTCATTCTGTTGTTCACAGCTGGCAAACCTATCACCGAATTACAGATTAAGGCTTATACACTTCAACTATTTACATAGAACGTATCGTACACCTACGCAGTTATATCGCATGGGTCTCCAACCAGATGCGAAGTGTTGGAGATGCGGGGAACAGGAGGCAACGTACTTCCACTTAACTTAGTATTTTAATACCATAGCACACTATTGGTCAGAAGTAATAAGACACATAGGATGCATTATAGATACAAATATGCAGGTTGACCCACTGGTGGCGCTTTTGGGTTTTGTTATGGAAGTGCCCAGAGACTTCCGTAAGTTAAGTACTATCCTGCTATTATTGGCTAAACGACAGATAGCGATGCATTGGAAGAAGTTGAAGCCTCCTTCTGTGGCAGGTTGGGTGCGTTCGGTAATTTATTGTAAGGATCAGCTGTCGAATTATTGGGACCTCTTGCCAAGTGGATCTAAGCCTGCTGATATATGGGAACCGTTCGAGGGGTGGTTGAAACAGGAGGGCTTAGATTTCTGTGCAAATAGTCAAGATACACAATAAGAAGTGGATATATGGCAGTCTCCATACCAAGTTAAGTAGTGGCTGATTAGCATATATGATCATTCCTCTTTATTGCACGTGTTGGAGTATAACATGTATGATACTGATAGCATCTGAAGTGGCAAAATTCAACTTGGCGAATTACACTGTAATGTAAGAATGCGTAGGGGGCGATATGGCAGGATGGAGTGGGGAGAATTAGGTCTTAAAGTTTTAAAGGTTACATGGAGAAATACGCTGTTTTTGTTGAATATGACCCACACAAGTTATAAATATCAGCATTGATAGTGCTGATACGCCGCCGGACCCTCGGGTTGTCGGCTCCAGGTCTGTGTCATCGAAATGTGATGTAAGTGTCTTGGATGCTGCCGGCCTCAGGGTTGTAGGCGCACAGTTGTGTTGCTTGTGGAATACGTAATAAAGATTTAAAAAAAAAAAATATATATATATATATACTAGCAGCCCGTCCCGACGTTGTCCGGGTATGAATTGCTGCCGGCCAGTAGTATATTGTTTCGTAGGATTTCGTTTTGATAGCATTTCTCATCTGTGACAGGCCTGTGAGCCGCTCCGATTCACAGTGCACTGCTGATGCACTTAAGAGTGCGTGTTCAGTAGTGTGTGAACTCGATTTTCCCTACTTTATTTTCCTTGCAATATTATATAGCGCAAACTCGACAACATGGCATGAGCACAATTTACATTAAAGAAGAACACATTCATTTGTGGTAGGCACAGGGAGACAAAGCGATTTGCCTGGAATCACAGGATGTTGAGCTGATGCCATGATTCGAACGTAGCTCCCCATCTCTAAAGTTCTCAATTCTAGAACTGGTGGTGGGAGGTGTGTCTAAAAGTGTATGTCGGTGCTGAGCATCAATGAGAGAGACCTGTGCATTTTTCCAATCGGTGGTGAAAAAATATGAGTATGTTGCTGGAGATGTGGGCTGCCGTGCCACCAATGTACTTATGGGGGAGGGTAAACACCCATTATTCTGCAACTTTCTTTCCGCATACCATCACTCCGCATACTTTCATTACGAAAGTACCATGACTCCGCAATGCCATTATAACGCATGGCATTACATTTTATATGCGTTTACCACGCATACATTTACAACGAAATTCGTTGTAAATTCATGAATGATAAAAGGATGTTTTTAAAAAAAAAATGCATAAGGCAAGTATGGGTATAGGGGTATATGTTTTGGGGTACTGAGGTATATGTTTTGGGGGGTTTGGGTATTTTAAGGGTTTAGATATAGTTTTGAGTTATGGAGTACAGGAGTCTTTTTCGGGTTCAGGGCTAGATTTGGGTTTTGGGGTATAGGGGTATTTTTAGGGTTCAGGGGTAGGTTTGGGTGTTGGGGTACAGGGGTATTTCAAGGGTTCAGGGCTAGGTTTGGGTTTTGGGGTACAGGGGTATTTTTAGGGTTCAGGGCTAGGTTTGGGTTGTGGGATACAGGGGTATTTTAGGGTTCTGGGCTAGGTTTGGGTTTTGGGGTACAGGGGTATTTTTAGGGTTCAGGGGTAGGTTTGGGTTTTGGGGTACAGGGGTATTTTAAGGGATATGGGCTAGATTTGGGTTTTGGGGTACAGGGGTATTTTAGGGTTCAGGGGTAGGTTTGGGTTTTGGGGTACAGGTGTATTTTTAGGGTTCAGGGGTAGGTTTGGGTTTTGAGGTACAGGGGTATTTATAGGGTTCAGGGCTATGTTTGGGTTTCGGGGTACATGGGTATTTTTAGGTTTTAGGGATAGATTTGAGTTTTGGGGTACAGGGTATATTTACAGGGTTAAGATGGGTTAGTGTTTAAGGGTGTTGGGGCCTTTTATAGAGTAAGGGTGGGTTATGATTATGGGGTGCAGGGGTATTTAAAGTAGGGGTGGGTGGAATTGGCATGAACTTGGTACAATAAATCCGCAATATTTCGTTCCGTCAGATTTCCAATTATTAAAACAGAAAACTCATATATTCAAGGTAAAATAACAAGTATTTCTACATGCTAAAATGCATATAGTCATTTCACAAAAGTGAAATTAGCTTCCAGCAAGCAGTGAGAGAGGTGATGATTTTGAGATCAAGCCCCTGCAAAGCATTATGGGACGAGATTAGCAGTGGGAAGTGAATATCATATTATCCAAATAATTCTACAAAGAGCTGCAGTTCACCTCGTCCTCCCCGGTGAGGCAAATGCAATAGCATTTAAAATATTATACATCAAGCTGGAGTTCACCTCGTCGTCCCTAGATGTCCCTGATGAGGCAAATGCAATAGCATTTAAAATATTATACATCAAGCTGCAGTTCACCTCGCCGTCCCTAGATGTCCCTGATGAGGTAAATGCAATAGCATTTAAAATATTATACATCAAGCTGCAGTTCACCTCGTCGTCCCAAGATGTCCCTGATGAGTAAAATTAAAAAACATTGAAACCCATTCGCGAATGCTAATAATGCTGCTAATCTTATCCCATAATGCTTTGCAGGGCCTTTTAGTTGTATTTTTGCCCATAACTGTGCTTGGGGTGGTTCTAAGAGAATGGGACCTCCACTGAATTACTATTTAAAGGGAGCAGGAATGTATAGAACCTGGGAAGAAAAAACAACACTCCTGACAGAATGCCCCCAGTGATTGACACGCCCCCAGCACACACCCACAGCACAATGCAGACACGCCCACAAGGGACTACTTTGCTGGCACGGTTCTTTTACCTTTTAAATGTATATGGTGGGCGTCTGCATAGCCTATGTCCTTCTGCTGCAACTGCCCTTTCCAACTCTGTATTGGATGTTGTGATTGGTGCTGTGGTTCCTGAGATTACCCGCCTCACAGGTTTGGGTTCTCTCTTTATTATATTAGTATAGATATATATATATATATATATATATATACGCTTTGAGCTATTGCTGCAATTGTTTCATATATGATGCATGTTAAGCCATCAATCTAGTGGCTAGTTTCATGTAGGGCCTTACTGCACCCTTAGCATCTTCTTTTCCACATTTTGAAAATCAGCTGGAGCAGGTGTGCCAAGAACCACTTGTGTAGATCTTCTGCTACGTTGAGTATTCTTCAAGTCTTACCTGGTGTAGGAGATGTGGAAATCACTAATGCGCTTAAGCTCGCAGTGTAGTAGGGTAGTAGTAGTTGTAGTAATACCGGCAAAACTACCAATACTATGGCTTGCTTCTTGTGTTTTTTCAGGCTAATCACGTCTGACATCTCCACTTTCCCTGCTTGTATCCCCAGAGTGACTTTTCTAATCTCCAAGGGCCCGATTCACAGAATGAACTTAAGACTCAATCCTAAATTTACTACTATTTTGGTATTCACAGAATGCACATACTACTTTTGGCATTCACAGAATGAACTTACTACTTTTGGTATTCACAGAAGTTAGGATTTTGTCTCAAGTTAAGCGTATATATATATATATATATATATATATATTTTATATATATATATATATATATATATATATATATATATATATATATATATATTCACAGAAAAAACCATAGGTTATAGACCATATATAGTTAGGAATTAGCATTTACAAAACCTTGAAAATTCACTGAAAAAACCATAGGTTATAGACCATATATAGTTAGGAATTAGCATTTAGAAAACCTTATTTTACTCACACAAAACCATTGAAATTCCATATATAGTTAGTTGCACTAACTATATATCGCGCACCCGCAATCCACTGCTGATGATGTCACATATTACATCATTCATGACATGGTCAGTGACATCACTGATGACATCACTGATGACATCTCAAATGACATCACTGATGACATCACTGATGACATCTCATTTGACATCATTCTTGTGCTAATACGATAAACCTCTTCAGACTCTAATATAACCTTAGATACACTCAGTGTATACAGACACTCACACACTGTCACTCATCCATGGAGTTACTCACACACCTAGTCAGTCATGCAAAGAAACAATCTCACCTCCATTTCCTCAACTATACAGTTATACACACCTTACTTATTCAAACATATACTAACACATATTTACTCTCTTATACAATCCCTGATACAAGTTCACAATGATCCATACAGCCACTCACACATTCAGTGGCTCTCATGCACAGTTATTTATATATGCCAACTCTCACATGTACTGTGTTTTACATATGTACTTACTATGACATGTAGCATTGAGATATCCATTCACTCATCAATACACTCATGCACACAGTCAACCGCCCATGTAGCTTTTTCCACATGCACTCTTGAACTCATACACCTAGTGAATCAACTGCTCACACATCTATGCACAGAGTCACACACCTCCCAGCCACCCCCACACAAACTCAATCTCCCATAGAAATACTTGGGCAACCAATTAATAACACATATAGCCTCTCGTATAGCTAATGATCAACACATGCAGCAGTTTACATCACAACAGACATAATGATGCACAAATTAAGACAGTTTAGTCACTAACCCATGCATTCAGTGAGACACATTTAATCACTCACTCATACAGTCAGTCACGCACCTACTAAATCCTTCATCCAGACACTTATACATCCACTCATTCTTCAATATCTAAGACATATTTTAACTTTACAGAAACATACAGTCACTGGATGTTGTCATCAGTGATGTCATTTGAGATGTCATCAGTGATGTCATCAGTGATGTCACTGACCATGTCATGAATGATGTAATATGTGACATCATCAGCAGTGGATTGCGGGTGCGCGATATATAGTTAGTGCAACTAACTATATATGGAATTTCAATGGTTTTGTGTGAGTAAAATAAGGTTTTCTAAATGCTAATTCCTAACTATATATGGTCTATAACCTATGGTTTTTTCAGTGAATTTTCAAGGTTTTGTAAATGCTAATTCCTAACTATATATGGTCTATAACCTATGGTTTTTTCTGTGAATTTCATTGGTTTTTTAACAGCTAATATCTGTAGCTGTAAAATGTATTCTTCTTTAAATCCAAAAATATATTTTATATGTTTATGAATAATTTTTTTTTTAAATATTTTTTTTTCTTCGTTCCCGCTTCGCGAATCGGGAAGCTTCCCGTTAGCTGACCTTGATGCCGCGAAATAGACCGCGAGCCGGTAAACGTTTCTTTACCGCAAGTGCCGCGTTAGAAAACAACATCGTGACGCCTCCCGTCCGCATGACGTTTCACGTTGTCGCGTGATACGTCATATGACGTGCTACGTTAGCGAACTGGTACGCGAAGCGAGTCGCAAAGCGCAGGTTTCTGGAAGCAAACCGGGAGGCCCTGCAAAGCGCTTAACGTAAACACAGCAAGTCATGTGACTTGGTAATAACACTTTTCATTGGTTCATTTCACTTTTGGTTTCCTAATGATGTAAGACTAGGTCATATAATCTAAAATGAACACTTTTGATTGGTTGAGAACTCTTGTTTTTCCCAAATGATGAAAATCCCTCCTTCTTTCCTCACTCTGACTTTCATCATTGTGAGAGAAAGACCCTTTGTGATCACTGAGCAATGGCTTCTTTAGTAGCTTCAGCTGGTGCTTCCCCACCACCTCCACCACATCCAAGGAAGAGTGGACCACCTGCTCAAGTTGTAATTCAACAAGAAGAAGAAGAAGAGGAACAGGAGGACGAGCACGAAGAGAGGCAGTTTTTGCCTGAGCAGCCCAGGACGTCTCACCGGAAAGAAAACTTCATTTGGCAATTTTTTAAAATTCCCAAAGGTCAGAAAAAAGTAAATGCAAGATACGTAACTTGCCTTATATGTCAAGATAGACTGTCCAGAGGGACCGACAAAAAATACAGTTTCGGAAACTACACAATGCATCGCCATATGACTAGGTGGCATCCTAACAACTACAGTGCTGCACAGTTTCGGAACGACCTAGATAATCTCCCTATTATGGCCAGAAGATCTGTTGTACCGGAAGTAACGGGACCAGAGGGCAGGGAGATGGTGCCAAATATACAAATGAGATTTGGTGATGTAAAACACACCTGCGCATTTTGCGATGGATTCATTTCCTACGGAGAAAAAAGCATCACTCTGATCAACAGAGCTATTGACTATCATATGCAAGTTTGTCCGAAACGCCCAAAATAATAAATACTTCTTTTTTTTGTTTTGTTGCTCCTGTTGAGCCCTTTACAATGAATCGTTTTCATTGCCCCCTCCAAGAAAAACCCAAAAAAATATAAAACTGTTCCGAAAAATTCAAAAACAGTAAAAAAATGTTCAGAAAAATAAAAAAAAAAGTTCTTTTCAGAACTACCTCCCCGTTATTAAAAAATTGGTACAATATTTGGAACTGTGCCAACCTCTATTTCTCTTAGTTCGCTTCCTAGTTCGCTCGCTGGTACGCGAACTGGAAGCGAACCAAAAACAGTAAGTATAAGGGAAGGAAACACACACTTATGTTAAAAGAAAGACAGCTATAGGGGAGTAAACTAGAGATACCATTACCCGTAATCCACTGCTGATGATGTCACATATTACATCATTCATGACATGCTCAGTGACATCATCAGCAGAGGATTGCGGGTTTTTTGGCAACATGCCTTATCCACGGTTTAATAACGCTGCCTTTTGCTTTATATAAGTTTTCAAATTGTATGAAATATATACCAATAGGTCGTTATGAACCTTTAGGTAGTGCTTTTCTTCATGAGGTCTGGTCGCTTCCATACACATACAGATGTTTCAAAGATGATCAAGAAGTTTATCTGAATGGAGAGGAATGCACTGAGACGCCAGATCATTCACTAATGTGTAGGCACATACAGTTACACGATTCATGCAACAAACACCGACCAAATATGGCTTGCGTGTTGCAAGGCACGCCAGTTCCTGCTATCATCCCCACGTTCAAGTTGTTGGAAAATGGTAGTTATTTGATGCTCAATAATGAAGATTGTTCTGAGTTAATTAAAAGTATTCCTTTTATCGTAACAGTAAGTGAACGGGTTATTTGCTGCAGAAATGTTCTATTTCCTCCCACACATGAACATAGGGAGTTTTCAATCTGGCCACAAATACCAACCGTGGGACACGTTTCAACGGCATGGCAAGAATAAGAGCTCTTTTGTCTCAGAGAGAGGTGGCCTTGAGTTCGGCCCGTGAAACTTTCGTACTTCACATAGCGAACACCCGTACACAGGTTTGCCTTTCAATTTCAGCAACATGTTTCCGACTATCTTTAACGCATCCTCCACAAAATCCCTGGCACACTTTTTTAAAGTTGTTACCAGTGGTCTCGTGACTTCATTTGAGAAAATCTTTGGAGTCATCCCTGCTTCCTTTCATTGTATTTTCTGCACTCTGGTTCGTGGATTGGCATTTTTACTTGCATTACCAGCGGACGCTCTTGTGCTTTTTTACATTTTTAAATATGGATGTCCCTCCTATGCAACCTCCGACCCTGCAGCTGCTGACACTGTTCCGCAATCGCATGCTAGAATATTATGGCACAATGCCGTTGGCGATATTAAGCACGGCATATGGATTATCTTTTCGGTTCTCCTACTTCACCTGTGTCCAGCCTGTATTTCACTGCCTGACCTGTGATTTCGATTGGGCCATTGATTTGTGTCTCTGCGGACCGGTTTCTCCTGACGTCGACTTTAATCAGCTGATGACTCCTATCATTACTCACGAGTTGGTTTGTCCTGGCGAAAGGATTATGGCTGTGGCATTGATGCATGGACTACTTGGTCCCTGGAATTTACTGGCGGCAGCACAGTCTTTCTTGGAACAGAGCTTTCTTGAAAACCCACCGAGCTGTCCTCTGATGGTGATAGAGGATCCGGTGCTGGGAGAGCACGTATGTTCTTTTCCGCTTTTAAATTGGATGGCTGAACTGTTTTCGGATGAAGACGGTGACTTCCTATTGGAGGCTGTTGCAGCTTATTTTGCATACACAGTTATGTCATAGACCTTTTTCATGTTTGATATGCTGAGTACTAGCATTTCATTGACAATTCATTGACTTATTTGTCAAGTTTTTATTATTTACCTTGCCTATTGGCTTAAGACTCGATAAAGTACTTGGCTGTTTTATTTTTCTTTAGCATTAAATTTTCCTAGTTTTTAATGCTTTACCTTGCGGACCGTCCACATATAAACTTGCAATCTGCTCTCATGAGATGGCACTTCTATTATCTTATTCAGTTCGTTTCCGGATCATGAGGAGGTGTCATCTAGGTCCTGGATATCTTTACACCGTGTTAAGTTAGCATGGGCTCATTACCGGTTTAAACGCCATTTTTCTTTTTTGCAACTTCTGCACACGACACTTAGTTGTTGCTTTAGCTTTCCACCTAGTAGTTCATCGTGGTTTACATGAGAATAATATGTTATTGGTCTACTATCTGCTTTACTTGTTAAACTATATCTGTACAGCGAGTGCTAAAGTTTCAAGAACAACACGATACAGAATTGTTATGAGGTCTGATCTCCACGACTTCATACTCATAACATAAGTGCAACTTCTGCCAATTCTGGGCATGAGGTGGGTTTTATATTGCTTTGCCGAACACACATACACAACAGTTGATGCGGTTCACATGAAGAGAGAGCTGGTGTATGCTGATGTGATTCCTTCAAATCTAAGACACTAAAGTATGGGCACGCCCTAAACCAACACAAAGAGACCTTCTTAGCAAATAATATAATATGTGTATTAGGGAGGGTGAGATATAAGCAGCCGCGGGCCGTGGAGGGAGTTACGATGGGGCAGGGAGGCGGGGAGGGGGAGAAGCAGGGTGGAGCCCTCTCTACCTTGCCCCTCCCGCTCCCCGCCTCCCTGCACCACCGTAACTCCCTCCACGGCCCGCGGCTGCTTATAAGTGTTGCTAACTCTTATTCATTTACAGCATGTTAACATACTGTCACCATTCGCTTTTTATGTACTAGTAACTATGCTGGTAATTTTGCTACTGATAATATGTGTACTTGTATTCTCCACCCTGCTTCTCCCCCTCCCCGCCTCCCTGCCTCACCGTAACTCCCTCCACGGCCCGCGGCTGCTTATAAGTGTTGCTAACTCTTATTCATTTACAGCATGTTAACATACTATCACCATTCACTTTTTATGTACTAGTAACTATGCTGGTAATTTTGCTACTGATAATATGTGTACTTTTATTATCTAAGGTACTACGCCTGAGAAGACGGCATTAGTAAATAAACATTTCAAATACACATCTGTTCTTCTTAACTCCATGTTCTGGTTTCTAAGAAATCTATAATGACCGACTGTTCATGAGTTCCACGTATCCTGAGGTACTATAAGTTCATATTCTGGATTGTCTAAACATTGAGAGTTTGTTATATCCAATGTGACACTGTACCTAGCTTGCTAAATAGTTTTTGATTACTAACGTGAGTTTTGGGACACCCTAATTCGCCGAGGTTCCAATCCTCTGTCCACAGTTCTGTGTGAGAACAGAAACCCTGCGACAGGGGCACCCCCGACCCTTGCTGGAGCTTCATCACACTTGCGATACAACTCCAGCAATGCATTCGCCGAGGTTCCAATCCTCTGTCCACAGTTCTGTGTGAGAACAGAAACCCTGCGACAGGGGCACCCCCGACCCTTGCTGGAGCTTCATCACACTTGCGATACAACTCCAGCAATGCGCCACCTTTACGGCACAGATACATCACGCATCTGTGCTGTTTTTGCCCCATGATGCGCCGCATTGTAAATGCAGCACACCATAGGTGACGGAACAGCGGCACAGAATGACTAACACATCCCTGGTGATGCGCCAGTCATCATAAATGTATCCCTATGCTTCTTATCTTGTTAGAGATGAACCGCCATATGTATCATCAAAGTTATTTGCATTTCCTAAATAGCGAACTTTAAGGAATAAATAGCGATTCTTTACCATTCCTAGTTTGCGATGAGCTATTTGCTAATTAGCCGAATGTAGCCCAATGAAGCCCAATGTAGCCCAATGTAGCCCAAAGATGGCCGCCAGACACACAAAAAAACAAATGTAGCCCAAATATCAGCCAGATGTAGCCCAACTATAGCCCAGTGACAGAATGACCAATCAGCTTCGCAAACCTCCGTTACGCGAAGCGGAGCGCTGTTACAGATATATATCTTTTTTTGAACGTTAATTTCTCAAAATCCACTGGAGCACATATATTGAGACCTAGCAAAGGCACATCGGGCTACCAGTCCCTAATATTTTGCCAAGTTTCGTGCAAATCCATTCAGCCGTTCAATTATTATTATTATTATTATTTTTTGCCCCGCGGGGCCCTTTTAAAACCTCCACATCAAACCTAGGGGGTCAGCGAGGATCTACTATGCCCCCTTATAGTTATTTCCCCCTTTGTTTTGACCTCCTCTTGTCTCTCGATCCTACCGAGAGACAAGATGGCGGCCGCTACGGACTGTTTGGAATGTTGACAGACGCCGGAGAACCAATCAGCTTCGCTTCACAAAGCTCCGTTGCGCGAAAAGTCCGCGAACCAGTGCGCTGCCCGGTCCGCTGTTACAGATATATATCTTTTTTTAAACGTTAATTTCTCAAAATCCACTGGAGCACATATATTGAGACCTACAAAAGGCACATCGGGCTACCAGTCCCTACAATTTTGCCAAGTTTCGTGCAAATCCATTCAGCCGTTCGGGCTAAAAGTGAGGCCAACCGCCCTATGGAAAACTCAATGTTAAAAACACGTTTTGGGACCCCCCTTTTTTCTCGGCCCCCACTGGACGAACCCCCCCCAAATTTTCAAGGGCTGCTCAGAAACCAAATGTGCCATTTTCCTGAAAATTTCAGCCAATTCCGTCCACAAACGCCAAAGTTATTAGACATAGAATTTTCAAAAAACCCATAGAGAAAAAATCCTAACTATATATACCTACTGGCGACCGCCAGTAGGTAATATATATATATATATATAAATATATATATATATATATATATGGAAACACCTCCTTCCGTGAAAAGAGAGAAGCCACTGCGGGGGACCAGGTTGGAGACAGCTTTATTTGAACGAACTCGGCAAATGCATTTCGGCAAGTTTTTGCCTTCTTCAGTGCCAGGTGAGTGATTACAAGGAGGCAAGTCCCTTCTCCCTTTCATAAGTCCTCCTTACCGCTGATTAGTTGCACCCTAGCACCGTAGTCTCAAGTGAGTGGGTGTGTCCTTGTTAGGTTGGCCCACTGTGTTGCAGCAGACCACAAGTCCCAGCATGCCCCTGGATGGCACTGGGCTGAGCTGGAAACAGGTGCACATCAGGCAAGGCATCCGGACATTAAGGAGATTTGGGATTACAGCCTCTGTCCCAAATAATGTTCAACAAATGCCTCCTTGGGTCCCCACACCGCATAAACCGTGCCACCAGGAATCCAATACACGAGGGTCCGTGTGACAGTGCACCAAGTCCCAGTGTGAGGAAAAGTTTCCTCAGCATCGCGTTTCTTTCTTCCTGGATGACAGGTGGGCTCCAGCCTTCCAATTACTCGGAAACAAACAAAGGAGCAGCTGCAGCCGCCCACGCCAGTGGAAATGGAGCCTCTTGAAAATGCGGGGGCTTCTAAAAACGCGGCACAGGCAACCACGTTGTAATAATAAAGAAACACCTCCTTCCGTGAAAAGAGAGAAGCCACTGCGGGGGACCAGGTTGGAGACAGCTTTATTTGAACGAACTCGGCAAATGCATTTCGGCAAGTTTTTGCCTTCTTCAGTGCCAGGTGAGTGATTACAAGGAGGCAAGTCCCTTCTCCCTTTCATAAGTCCTCCTTACCGCTGATTAGTTGCACCCTAGCACCGTAGTCTCAAGTGAGTGGGTGTGTCCTTGTTAGGTTGGCCTACTGTGTTGCAGCAGACCACAAGTCCCAGCATGCCCCTGGATGGCACTGGGCTGAGCTGGAAACAGGTGCACATCAGGCAAGGCATCCGGACATTAAGGAGATTTGGGATTACAGCCTCTGTCCCAAATAATGTTCAACAAATGCCTCCTTGGGTCCCCACACCGCATAAACCGTGCCACCAGGAATCCAATACAATATATTATTTTTTTTCTTAAACCTTTATTACGTATTCCACAAGCAACACAACTGTGGGCCTACAACCCTGAGGACGGCAGCATCCAAGACACTTACGTCACATTTCGATGACACAGACCTGTAGCCTGCAACCCGGGGGTCCGGCGGCGTATCAGCACTATCAATGCTGATATTTATAACTTGTGTGGGTCATATTCAACAAAAACAGCGTATTTCTCCATGTAACCTTTAAAACTTTAAGACATAGGGGCATATTATCAAGGGGGTTTATCTCCGCTTTTTTGGCTTTAAAAGCCAAGAAAGCGGAGATAAAATTATCTCCCTATTACCTAGCTGTCGCTAACACCAGTTAGCAACAGCTAGTAGGAGATAGCGACCATCTTGGGCCCCACTTTGCATGTCAGTGATATTTATAACTACTGACATGCATAGTGGGCGTGCCAAGATGTTAGCGACTGGAAACAGTCGCTAACATCGCTATCTCCTATTACCAACTTCTGGAGATATTCGAGCTAAGCGCGAATATCTCCAAAAGCTAACACCTGCCCTGAGCAGTTCTTAGCCATGTTATCCAAAGGGAGGTGGATAACATGGCTAAGAGCATTAGCTCGGTAATGCATGAATATCGCTGACTGTTCAGCGATATTCATGCATTGCGGCCGTTTTTTATCGCATTTGCGATAAACCTTGGTAATACCAAGATTTATCTGCGATAAAAATCGCAGATAAACCTTGTAAAATGAGCTTTAAACGTAATGCACTTGATCAGTACCAGAGACTCAGGGGCATATTACCAAGCAATAGCGATAATTATCGCTATTGTTTAGTTAGAGACAAAATTTTACCGCTGAGCTGTGGCGATTTTTATCGCAGATAAACCTTGGAATTACCAAGGTTTATCGCAAATGCGATAAAAAACGCCGGCAATGCATGAATATCGCAGAAAGTCAGCGATATTCATGCATTACCGAGCTAATGCTCTTAGCCATGTTATCCACCTCCCATTGGATAACATGGCTAAGAACTGCTCAGGGCAGGGGTTAGCTTTTGGAGATCTTCGCGCTTAGCGCGAATATCTCCAAAAGTTGGTAAAACTCAACGTAGCAAAAGATCTACACAAGTGGTTATTGGCACACCTGCTCCAGCTGATTTTCAAAATGTGGAAAAGAAGATGCTAAGGGTGCAGTAAGGCCCTGCATGAAACTAGCCACTAGATTGATGGCTTAAAATGCATCATATAGGAAACAATTGCAGCAATAGCTCAAAGCGTGTATATATATATATATATATATATATATATATATATATATATATATATATATATATATATATGTATATATATATATATATAAGTATATATATATATATATTTTTTTTTTTTTTAAACCTTTATTACGTATTCCACAAGCAACAAAACTGTGCGCCTACAACCCTCAAACAAAGCTTTCAAAGGAGCGGATTTGGGGAAACCTGTTGTCGGACAGAAGTCCAATGAACAAAAAACATTATCGGCATTGAAGCAACACCGTGCCCACTGGAGGGTAGAAAAATATTTAAAAGACCCGGGGAGCCGCTTGCACTACATGTACCATAAGGCTTACAACAGGAAGTGACCTGTCAAATACAACCACTGGAGGTTTTAAAAACATTGAAATTACGAGGTACTTGCAGTAAAAAGCTGGCGTTCCCGGAAAAGCGGTGTTCTACAATTGAGGAAGTTCTAGGAAGAACGAAACGCGTCTTGTAACAATGCTGCGCTGAAGAATGCATTTGAAAACAAAATAAAAGAAATTGACAAATCTGGTTGTCGTGTGCAGCTCCACCTCTCCCTGTGGGGAAACAGTGAAAATTAATTACCGGCTTGGTTCCGCCGTAGGAGCTGCGCTGCCATCTAGAGAGCCATACATCCTCCAAATTGAACCTCCCTTGTTGCTCCGGTAAAACGGCCTAGGAGGCTGTGGTGCTCCCGGGTACTACACCCGGTTTTGGACTCAAACAAAGCTTTCAAAGGAGCGGATTTGGGGAAACCTGTTGTCGGACAGAAGTCCAATGAACAAAAAACATTATCGGCATTGAAGCAACACCGTGCCCACTGGAGGGTAGAAAAATATTTAAAAGACCCGGGGAGCCGCTTGCACTACATGTACCATAAGGCTTACAACAGGAAGTGACCTGTCAAATACAACCACTGGAGGTTTTAAAAACATTGAAATTACGAGGTACTTGCAGTAAAAAGCTGGCGTTCCCGGAAAAGCGGTGTTCTACAATTGAGGAAGTTCTAGGAAGAACGAAACGCGTCTTGTAACAATGCTGCGCTGAAGAATGCATTTGAAAACAAAATAAAAGAAATTGACAAATCTGGTTGTCGTGTGCAGCTCCACCTCTCCCTGTGGGGAAACAGTGAAAATTAATTACCGGCTTGGTTCCGCCGTAGGAGCTGCGCTGCCATCTAGAGAGCCATACATCCTCCAAATTGAACCTCCCTTGTTGCTCCGGTAAAACGGCCTAGGAGGCTGTGGTGCTCCCGGGTACTACACCCGGTTTTGGACTCTAACAAAGCTTTCAAAGGAGCGGATTTGGGGAAACCTGTTGTCGGACAGAAGTCCAATGAACAAAAAACATTATCGGCATTGAAGCAACACCGTGCCCACTGGAGGGTAGAAAAATATTTAAAAGACCCGGGGAGCCGCTTGCACTACATGTACCATAAGGCTTACAACAGGAAGTGACCTGTCAAATACAACCACTGGAGGTTTTAAAAACATTGAAATTACGAGGTACTTGCAGTAAAAAGCTGGCGTTCCCGGAAAAGCGGTGTTCTACAATTGAGGAAGTTCTAGGAAGAACGAAACGCGTCTTGTAACAATGCTGCGCTGAAGAATGCATTTGAAAACAAAATAAAAGAAATTGACAAATCTGGTTGTCGTGTGCAGCTCCACCTCTCCCTGTGGGGAAACAGTGAAAATTAATTACCGGCTTGGTTCCGCCGTAGGAGCTGCGCTGCCATCTAGAGCGCCATACATCCTCCAAATTGAACCTCCCTTGTTGCTCCGGTAAAACGGCCTAGGAGGCTGTGGTGCTCCCGGGTACTACACCCGGTTTTGGACTCAAACAAAGCTTTCAAAGGAGCGGATTTGGGGAAACCTGTTGTCGGACAGAAGTCCAATGAACAAAAAACATTATCGGCATTGAAGCAACACCGTGCCCACTGGAGGGTAGAAAAATATTTAAAAGACCCGGGGAGCCGCTTGCACTACATGTACCATAAGGCTTACAACAGGAAGTGACCTGTCAAATACAACCACTGGAGGTTTTAAAAACATTGAAATTACGAGGTACTTGCAGTAAAAAGCTGGCGTTCCCGGAAAAGCGGTGTTCTACAATTGAGGAAGTTCTAGGAAGAACGAAACGCGTCTTGTAACAATGCTGCGCTGAAGAATGCATTTGAAAACAAAATAAAAGAAATTGACAAATCTGGTTGGCGTGTGTAGCTCCACCTCTCCCTGTGGGGAAACAGTGAAAATTAATTACCGGCTTGGTTCCGCCGTAGGAGCTGCGCTGCCATCTAGAGCGCCATACATCCTCCAAATTGAACCTCCCTTGTTGCTCCGGTAAAACGGCCTAGGAGGCTGTGGAGCTCCCGGGTACTACACCCGGTTTTGGACTCAAACAAAGCTTTCAAAGGAGCGGATTTGGGGAAACCTGTTGTCGGACAGAAGTCCAATGAACAAAAAACATTATCGGCATTGAAGCAACACCGTGCCCACTGGAGGGTAGAAAAATATTTAAAAGACCCGGGGAGCCGCTTGCACTACATGTACCATAAGGCTTACAACAGGAAGTGACCTGTCAAATACAACCACTGGAGGTTTTAAAAACATTGAAATTACGAGGTACTTGCAGTAAAAAGCTGGCGTTCCCAGAAAAGCGGTGTTCTACAATTGAGGAAGTTCTAGGAAGAACGAAACGCGTCTTGTAACAATGCTGCGCTGAAGAATGCATTTGAAAACAAAATAAAAGAAATTGACAAATCTGGTTGTCGTGGGCAGCTCCACCTCTCCCTGTGGGGAAACAGTGAAAATTAATTACCGGCTTGGTTCCGCCGTAGGAGCTGCGCTGCCATCTAGAGCGCCATACATCCTCCAAATTGAACCTCCCTTGTTGCTCCGGTAAAACGGCCTAGGAGGCTGTGGTGCTCCCGGGTACTACACCCGGTTTTGGACTCAAACAAAGCTTTCAAAGGAGCGGATTTGGAGAAACCTGTTGTCGGACAGAAGTCCAATGAACAAAAAACATTATCGGCATTGAAGCAACACCGTGCCCACTGGAGGGTAGAAAAATATTTAAAAGACCCGGGGAGCCGCTTGCACTACATGTACCATAAGGCTTACAACAGGAAGTGACCTGTCAAATACAACCACTGGAGGTTTTAAAAACATTGAAATTACGAGGTACTTGCAGTAAAAAGCTGGCGTTCCCGGAAAAGCGGTGTTCTACAATTGAGGAAGTTCTAGGAAGAACGAAACGCGTCTTGTAACAATGCTGCGCTGAAGAATGCATTTGAAAACAAAATAAAAGAAATTGACAAATCTGGTTGTCGTGTGCAGCTCCACCTCTCCCTGTGGGGAAACAGTGAAAATTAATTACCGGCTTGGTTCCGCCGTAGGAGCTGCGCTGCCATCTAGAGCGCCATACATCCTCCAAATTGAACCTCCCTTGTTGCTCCGGTAAAACGGCCTAGGAGGCTGTGGTGCTCCCGGGTACTACACCCGGTTTTGGACTCAAACACAGCTTTCAAAGGAGCGGATTTGGGGAAACCTGTTGTCGGACAGAAGTCCAATGAACAAAAAACATTATCGGCATTGAAGCAACACCGTGCCCACTGGAGGGTAGAAAAATATTTAAAAGACCCGGGGAGCCGCTTGCACTACATGTACCATAAGGCTTACAACAGGAAGTGACCTGTCAAATACAACCACTGGAGGTTTTAAAAACATTGAAATTACGAGGTACTTGCAGTAAAAAGCTGGCGTTCCCGGAAAAGCGGTGTTCTACAATTGAGGAAGTTCTAGGAAGAACGAAACGCGTCTTGTAACAATGCTGCGCTGAAGAATGCATTTGAAAACAAAATAAAAGAAATTGACAAATCTGGTTGTCGTGTGCAGCTCCACCTCTCCCTGTGGGGAAACAGTGAAAATTAATTACCGGCTTGGTTCCGCCGTAGGAGCTGCGCTGCCATCTAGAGCGCCATACATCCTCCAAATTGAACCTCCCTTGTTGCTCCGGTAAAACGGCCTAGGAGGCTGTGGTGCTCCCGGGTACTACACCCGGTTTTGGACTCTAACAAAGCTTTCAAAGGAGCGGATTTGGGGAAACCTGTTGTCGGACAGAAGTCCAATGAACAAAAAACATTATCGGCATTGAAGCAACACCGTGCCCACTGGAGGGTAGAAAAATATTTAAAAGACCCGGGGAGCCGCTTGCACTACATGTACCATAAGGCTTACAACAGGAAGTGACCTGTCAAATACAACCACTGGAGGTTTTAAAAACATTGAAATTACGAGGTACTTGCAGTAAAAAGCTGGCGTTCCCGGAAAAACGGTGTTCTACAATTGAGGAAGTTCTAGGAAGAACGAAACGCGTCTTGTAACAATGCTGCGCTGAAGAATGCATTTGAAAACAAAATAAAAGAAATTGACAAATCTGGTTGTCGTGTGCAGCTCCACCTCTCCCTGTGGGGAAACAGTGAAAATTAGTTACCGGCTTGGTTCCGCCGTAGGAGCTGCGCTGCCATCTAGAGCGCCATACATCCTCCAAATTGAACCTCCCTTGTTGCTCCGGTAAAACGGCCTAGGAGGCTGTGGTGCTCCCGGGTACTACACCCGGTTTTGGACTCTAACAAAGCTTTCAAAGGAGCGGATTTGGGGAAACCTGTTGTCGGACAGAAGTCCAATGAACAAAAAACATTATCGGCATTGAAGCAACACCGTGCCCACTGGAGGGTAGAAAAATATTTAAAAGACCCGGGGAGCCGCTTGCACTACATGTACCATAAGGCTTACAACAGGAAGTGACCTGTCAAATACAACCACTGGAGGTTTTAAAAACATTGAAATTACGAGGTACTTGCAGTAAAAAGCTGGCGTTCCCGGAAAAGCGGTGTTCTACAATTGAGGAAGTTCTAGGAAGAACGAAACGCGTCTTGTAACAATGCTGCGCTGAAGAATGCATTTGAAAACAAAATAAAAGAAATTGACAAATCTGGTTGTCGTGTGCAGCTCCACCTCTCCCTGTGGGGAAACAGTGAAAATTAATTACCGGCTTGGTTCCGCCGTAGGAGCTGCGCTGCCATCTAGAGCGCCATACATCCTCCAAATTGAACCTCCCTTGTTGCTCCGGTAAAACGGCCTAGGAGGCTGTGGTGCTCCCGGGTACTACACCCGGTTTTGGACTCTAACAAAGCTTTCAAAGGAGCGGATTTGGGGAAACCTGTTGTCGGACAGAAGTCCAATGAACAAAAAACATTATCGGCATTGAAGCAACACCGTGCCCACTGGAGGGTAGAACAATATTTAAAAGACCCGGGGAGCCGCTTGCACTACATGTACCATAAGGCTTACAACAGGAAGTGACCTGTCAAATACAACCACTGGAGGTTTTAAAAACATTGAAATTACGAGGTACTTGCAGTAAAAAGCTGGCGTTCCCGGAAAAACGGTGTTCTACAATTGAGGAAGTTCTAGGAAGAACGAAACGCGTCTTGTAACAATGCTGCGCTGAAGAATGCATTTGAAAACAAAATAAAAGAAATTGAC
This sequence comes from Lissotriton helveticus, assembly GCF_964261635.1. Classification (NCBI taxonomy): domain Eukaryota; kingdom Metazoa; phylum Chordata; class Amphibia; order Caudata; family Salamandridae; genus Lissotriton; species Lissotriton helveticus. The sequence goes on along the minus strand of NC_136057.1, from coordinate 185,422,329 downwards.
AAATCTGGTTGTCGTGTGCAGCTCCACCTCTCCCTGTGGGGAAACAGTGAAAATTAATTACCGGCTTGGTTCCGCCGTAGGAGCTGCGCTGCCATCTAGAGCGCCATACATCCTCCAAATTGAACCTTCCTTGTTGCTCCGGTAAAACGGCCTAGGAGGCTGTGGTGCTCCCGGGTACTACACCCGGTTTTGGACTCTAACAAAGCTTTCAAAGGAGCGGATTTGGGGAAACCTGTTGTCGGACAGAAGTCCAATGAACAAAAAACATTATCGGCATTGAAGCAACACTGTGCCCACTGGAGGGTAGAAAAATATTTAAAAGACCCGGGGAGCCGCTTGCACTACATGTACCATAAGGCTTACAACAGGAAGTGACCTGTCAAATACAACCACTGGAGGTTTTAAAAACATTGAAATTACGAGGTACTTGCAGTAAAAAGCTGGCGTTCCCGGAAAAGCGGTGTTCTACAATTGAGGAAGTTCTAGGAAGAACAAAACGCGTCTTGTAACAATTATTATAGGCTTTTATAGCGCGCTCTGTTACTAAAAAAATAGTATCCTGGCGCGGAGAGGGAGAATAAAAAGTGGAGGGAGACCCTATACATTGATGTTAAAAAGATAGGTCTTCAGTCCTTTCTTGAACAGAGTAATGGAAGGAGCTGTTCTTAACTGTTGTGGTAGGGTGTTCCAAGCTCTCGCCGCTCTGACTGAGATGGATTGGCCGCCAAGCCTGCTGTATTTGAATTTTGGAACATTCATTTGGTGTAAATTAGCTGACCTGAGGGGGCGGTTGGGGACATATAAGGAAAATCTTTTCCTTAAGTAAACCGGACCAGCTTGATGGACAGCTCGGAAGGCAAGAACCAGGATTTTAAATAAAATCCTGTGAGCAACCGGGAGCCAGTGTAGGGTGCGGAGGGGTTGACGAACACTTGAACTTTTTGGAATGTTAAACAAAAGCCGTACAGCGGCATTTTGTATAACCTGGAGACGATGGATCAGATAAGCAGGAAGGCCGCAAAAAAGGCCATTTGCGTAATCTAATCTGGATAGTATCAGGGCACGGATGACGGTCTCTTTGACCGCTCTCGGGAGAAGAGGAAAGAACCTGTGTAAAGTTTTAAGTGTGGAAAAGCAGGTCCCAGTGAGTCTTTTTATATGATCCTCATATTTAAGGTTATTGTTAAACCAGACTCCGAGATTTTTAGCAGGGCCACCGATGGATTTGGGACAGGGTAGGTCAGCTGGCCAGAGAGAGTTGCCAAAGTTGTCTGGGAAGGAGCCATAAAGCAAAATCTCAGATTTGCTTTCGTTGCATTTTAATTGGGCGAGGGCAAGCCAGCGAAAGACAGATGACAAACAATGCTGCGCTGAAGAATGCATTTGAAAACAAAATAAAAGAAATTGACAAATCTGGTTGTCGTGTGCAGCTCCACCTCTCCCTGTGGGGAAACAGTGAAAATTAATTACCGGCTTGGTTCCGCCGTAGGAGCTGCGCTGCCATCTAGAGCGCCATACATCCTCCAAATTGAACCTCCCTTGTTGCTCCGGTAAAACGGCCTAGGAGGCTGTGGTGCTCCCGGGTACTACACCCGGTTTTGGACTCAAACAAAGCTTTCAAAGGAGCGGATTTGGGGAAACCTGTTGTCGGACAGAAGTCCAATGAACAAAATACATTATCGGCATTGAAGCAACACCGTGCCCACTGGAGGGTAGAAAAATATTTAAAAGACCCGGGGAGCCGCTTGCACTACATGTACCATAAGGCTTACAACAGGAAGTGACCTGTCAAATACAACCACTGGAGGTTTTAAAAACATTGAAATTACGAGGTACTTGCAGTAAAAAGCTGGCGTTCCCTAAAAAGCGGTGTTGTACAATTGAGGAAGTTCTAGGAAGAACGAAACGCGTCTTGTAACAATGCTGCGCTGAAGAATGCATTTGAAAACAAAATAAAAGAAATTGACAAATCTGGTTGTCGTGTGCAGCTCCACCTCTCCCTGTGGGGAAACAGTGAAAAAAAATATATATATATATATATATATATATATATATATATATATATATATATGTATATATATATATATATATATATATATATATATATATGTATATATATATATATATATATATATATTTTTTTTTTAAACCTTTATTACGTATTCCACAAGCAACACAACTGTGCGCCTACAACCCTGAGGACGGCAGCATCCAAGACACTTAAGTCACATTTCGATGACACAGACCTGTAGCCGGCAACCCGGGGGTCCGGCGGCGTATCAGCACTATCAATGCTGATATTTATAATTTGTGTGGGTCATATTCAACAAAAACAGCGTATTTCTCCATGTAACCTTTAAAACTTTAAGACATAATTCTCCCCACTCCATCCTGCCATATCGCTCCCTACGCATTCTTACATTACAGTGTAATTCGCCCAGTTGAATTTTGCCATTTCAGGTGCTATCAGTATCATACATGTAATTCTCCAACACGTGCAATAAAGAGGAATGATCATATATGCTAATCAGCCACTACTTAATTTGGTATGGAGACTGCCATATATCCACTTCTTATTGTGTATCTTGACTGTTTGCACAGAAATCTAAGCCCCCCTGTTTCAACCACCCCTCGAACGGTTCCCATATATCAGAAGCTTAGATCCACTTGGCAAGAGGTCCCAATAATTCGACAGCTGATCCTTACAATAAATTACCGAACACACCTAACCTGCCACAGAAGGTGGCTTCAACTTCTTCCAATGCAGCGCTATCTGTCGTTTAGCCAATAATAGCAGGATAGCAGTTAACTTACGGAAGTCTCTGGGCACTTCCATAACAAAACCCAAAAGCGCCACCAGTGGGTCAACCCGCATATTTGTATCTATAATGCAGCCTATGTGTCTTATTACTTCTGACCAATAGTGTGCTATGGTATTGAAATGCTAACTTAAGTGGAAGAACGTTGCCTCCTGTTCCCCGCATTTCCAACACTTCGCATCTGGTTGGAGACCCATGCGATATAACTGCGTAGGTGTACGATACGTTCTATGTAAATAGTTGAAGTGTATAAGCCTTAATCTGTAATTCGGTGTTAGGTTTGCCAGTTGTGAACAACAGAATGACCATTGCTTATCAGTAATTGTAATGGCAGCTTCTGTTTCCCAATCTGCCCTAGATGTACTTAGCAGTATAGGTGATTTCTCCTGCATAATGCTATAAATACGCGTAAAAAATTTGCGGGGTGAGCTATTAGACAAGACATTTTCCAGCGCAGGTAATGAAGCCGGAACATCCGGAATTTCCGAATATCTTGCTCTACATGCGGCTCGCAGCTGATAATATAATAGCATATAAGACGCCGAGGGCACATCCGGCTGACATAATTTTTGTAGGGTCAGGAATTTATCATCTGGATAGAGATCACTAGCAGCCATCAGACCTCTCTTCTTAGCACGTTCACCCACAGCCTTGTCCGTTAGTGGCCCCAATAGCGGGTTACCCCCCAGCGGCGTAGGTGGCGCATAGAGCTCCTTAATGCCTGCCCGCTTTACTATATTCCTCCATGCCCATCATGTAGCTTCAACAGTGTTTATGTCTATATGGGTGGTATACCATTGTATTGAGCGGAGTGGGTGCAGCCACATCCATTTCAATAGCCACATGTGGAAGATACGGGATTGGATGGTGCTAGTAGTGTAGGTATTGTGCCTGTGCACTGTATGCATATATTTCGAAATCAGGGGCCGCTAATCTTCCCTGTTTAAAGGGAAGAGTCAATAGTTTCCAGGATGCTCTTGGTTGCCTTCCCGCCCAAATCAGTTCAAGAATCCCAGTCCGGAGACGTTTGAAAAAGTGGGAGGTAATGGGCATGGGAATATTAACAAAAAGATAGAGTAGCTTGGGTAGGATGACCATTTTAATGATGGCTATACGTCCCGTGAGGAAAAGGGGCAGGGTTTTCCACCTCTTTACCTTCCCTTCAACCCAATCTATTATTCTACCATAATTTGACAACCATATTTCCTGTATGGATCTGCTGATCCAAATACCCAGATACTTTACCTCCCCGTCCGCCCACTGGATGGGGAACTCCGTCTCACATCTGTCAGTGGCATCCGTCAGTGACGGATCACTGACATAATATAGAATGACAAAATATAGACTTACCAAAATATAGTTGCCAAAATATAGAATGCAAAAATATCGAATTCCTATCTACAACCAGGTAAGTCCAAAAATATCGAATCCAAAATATAGTCTGTAAAAAATATAGTCAGTCAAAATGTCGATTTTTTTTAAATGTCTTAAAAGTAATTTAAAATTAATGAAATAATAAATATAATTAACTAAAACATACTTAAAAATACTCAAATAACATTAAAATTAAGATATAATTAATTTAAGTTATTAATAAAAAATGTACAATATTTTACCGTAGGATAGCAGGAGGGTAAAATGTAATATTACCACTTCAGTGAGAGCAACAGTAGGGAAAGCGTTGGATAGCGTAGGGGTAAAAAATACTATTCCCACTCCAGTGAGTGCAACAGTAGGGAAAGCGTTGGATAGCGTAGGGGTAAAAAATACTATTCCCACTCCAGTGAGTGCAACAGTAGGGAAAGCGTTGGATAGCGCAGGGGTAAAAAATACTATTCCCACTCCAGAGAGTGCAACATTAGGGAAAGCATTGGATAGCGTAGGGGTAAAAAATACTATTCCCACTCCAGTGAGTGCAACAGTAGGGAAAGCGTTGAATAGCATAAGGGTAAAAATTACTATTCCAACTCCAGAGAGTGCAACAGTAGGAAAAGCGTTGGTTCGCGTAGGGGTAAAAAATACTATTCCCACTCCAGTGAGTGCAACAGTAGGGAAAGCGTTGGATAGCATAAGGGTAAAAATTACTATTCCAACTCCAGAGAGTGCAACAGTAGGAAAAGCGTTGGATAGCGTAGGTGTAAAAATTACTATTCCCACTCCAGAGAGTGCAACAGTAGGGAAAGCGTTGGATATTGGAAGGGTAAAAATTACTATTCCCACTCCAGTGAGTGCAACAGTAGGAAAGTGTTGGATAGCGCAGGGGTAAAAAATACTATTCCCACTCCAGCGAGTGCAACAGCAGGGAAAGCGTTGGATAGCGTAGGGGTAAAAATTACTATTCCCACTCCAGAGAGTGCAACAGTAGGGAAAGCGTTGGATAGCGGAAGGGTAAACATTACTATTCCCACTCCAGAGAGTGCAACAGTAGGGAAAGCGTTGGATAGCGTAGGGGTAAAAAATACTATTCCCACTCCAGAGAGTGCAACAGTAGGGAACGCGTTGGATAGCGGGAGGGTGAAAATTACTATTCCCACTCCAGTGAGTTTAACAGTAGGGAAAGTAATGATTTAATATATTATTAAAAATAAATTAAATATCAATATCAATAAAACATTAATCGAAATCAATAACCAATTTAATATTATGTAATAATTAATTAGGAATACAAATACATATTAGTTATTAAAAATTAATAATCTATTCATAATTATTTAACAACAAATTATTTTTCAATAACAAAAACTAATTAATAATAAAAATTAATACCAATTAATAATTAACACTAAATTAATTATCAATACACAAAAAGTATTTTTATTATGTAATTAATTACAATTACATTACTTCCCACCCTATTCCCCTATAACCCCACATCCCACTACAGAAAATACATTAATGCAATTATCAAATATTTAACTAATACAAAATAATTACCAATTAATAAAACTTAATTGCCAGTTAATAGAAATTAATTACCAATTAGAAAATTAATTACCAATAAATTTAAAATCAATACCAATAGATACATAAAAATATTTACTTAATTACAATTAAATTAATTCCCCCCATATTCCCCTATAAACCCACAACCCACTACAGAAAATAAATTTAGAAAATTAACATAATTAACAATTAATCAATTAATAAAAATGAATTGCCAATTAATAAAAATAATTACCAATTAAACATTAACAATAAAATCAAAATGAATGCTAATAAATAAATAAAAATATTTAATTAATTACAATTAAATTACTTCCCACCCTATTCCCCTATAAACCCACAACCCGCTACAGAACTAAAAAGCTAAATTTAATTAAAAATGTATAATAATTGCTAAAAAGTAATATTTAATTTAATATAATTAAATTACTTCCCACCCTATTCCCCTATAAACCCACAACCCGCTACAGAATTAAATTACGCACAAATTAAATACCATAAAATTCATAACTTAAAATAAATTAAACATACATTACAAAAATGAATATACACTTTTCACACATATACTAACATACAAAACACTTTAAAAAAATTGATATTATTAAAAATTCGATATATTTAATGCCTATATTGTATACTTCGATATTTTGACTTCTATATTTTGAAAATCGATATTACTTACCTTCAATTAGATATTTTTAACCACTATATTGTGTCCATTCGATATTTTGTCCATTCTATATTTTTACTTCGATATTATGTCCATTCTATATTTTGGAATCGATATTATGACTGTTTACCGTCAGGGACATCAGTACCGATTTTGACCAATTTATCTGTATGCCCATCAGCCCTCCATATCTAATAAGCTCTCTCATTACCAGGTCAAAGTTATCTTTGGGGTTGGTTAAGGAGATTGTCATTTATTCATTTATTTGAATTACGGAACTCTTGCGAGATCCACATAAATGATACATAAGATATACATTCAGACAGATCATGATTAAAATACATGAAAGATATACGAAATCTGAAATAAAACAAAAAATAAGCAACATTACACAAAATCTCTAATGATACAAGCTTAATACAAATTCAAGAAACATTTTAAAAAATTGTATAATTTGAAACAAAACACTTCGTTGGGGGGATTAATCATAGCAGAAGTAAAATCAGAGGCAGATAGGATATTCAATTGCAGGCAGATGGGTTTTAGCCATTTACGCCTAAATGCCATTAGAGCTGGGCAAACGAACACTACATGCAGTAAGTCTTGAGTTTTTGCGTGACAAAAATCGCAAGCCGCAGAAGAGCCATGCCATCTGGATAGAAGCGAATTCAAAGGTAGTAAATCCTGTCTTACTAAAAATATAAGACGCTTTACACCATGAGCTATATTCCAGTGTACATAGGGTTGTGCTTTCCTCATCAGACAAGAGTCGATGGCTGGATTAATGCCCTTTTTCGAAGTTCGAAGCTCTCTATCCAGTCTAAACCCTAGTTCCCAAGAAGTATATTTCAAAAGGGTTTTTAACTGATATGACGATAGAGAGAATAAAGTAGCTTCATCCACTTGTAGTTGACTCACCGCATATCTAAAGTTTTTTATAATTAAAAAATGGTCTTTGAGGTGGCCCAGCAACTCATTTTTTATTAAATGTCTTAACGTGCCTGGCTCACTCTTTGCTAAGCTAAATACCCAGCGCACTATCCCCGCTAAGCCTTGAACCCAGCTACTACGTAAGCCAAATTCCTGTCTAAAAGCAGCTGTAGAGCTAGCTGTATTGACAGATAAAAGGCTACGTAAAATGTTCCCTTCCGTGGAGTTTAAAAAACTCCAACTTTTTATATCAGTTAGCTCTGTACCATAGAGTAAAGAGGCCGGGATTTTAGCACGATATACATCTAGTAATATCGAAAAATGTCTTCTACCAGTAGCTTTATATAGGGATATCAAACTCTTGCCCTGCACAACAGCTTTCCGGACGTTATTGGCTATATGGGCTTTTTCACTTAGATTGCTCATGACAATTTTACCAAGAAAAGTATAGGATTTCACAACCTCCAATTTTTGACCCCCCACTGTCCAAGAGAAGTTCACAAATTTAGATCTCTTCCTACCAGACATACACATCACTTTACTCTTAGCAATATTTATCAGTAAATGGTGTTTTTCAGCAAACTTATATAGGGCTTGCAAATGATTATTCAGCCCAATAGGTGTTAGGTCAAGTACCAAAATGTCGTCGGCATACATCAGACACACAATTGGGGAGCCCCCCAGAGATGGAGCAATACCTGTACTATCAGAGAGAGCCTTGGGTAAGTCTGCTATGTAAAGGGAAAATAGCAGAGGAGCCAATAGGCAACCCTGCTTTAACCCATTCGCTGTGGGAATAATTCTGGATAGACCTCTTTCCCCACCCATCAGTACCCTGCACCAAGTATCAGAGTGTAGAGCGTGAACTAGTTTAATTAGGAAGGGAGGCATCCCTAAATCACATAGCTTTCCCCACAGCAGTGTTCTATCTACTTTGTCAAAGGCCGTGGAGAAGTCGATGAATGCACCATAAACTCGACCTCCACGGACTTTAACGTATTTCTCCGATATAACCTGGAGTGCTGACAAATTATCCAGGGTACCATGCTTTTGTCTAAAGCCAGTTTGTTCAAAGGGCAAAATAGAATCCCTTGCCGCCCAATCGTTGATAAGTTTAAGGAGACATTTTGAAAAGACCTTGCCTATGGCATCAAGTAAAGCGTTTTGACGGTAATTATGAGGAAGAGCTCTGTTCCCTTTTTTAAATAACGGAATCAAAATGCTCCCTTTCCAAGATGAAGGGACCGAACCGCTAAAAAAGCAAAACCGGAACACTGGAAAAAGAATTTTGCTCCATAATTTACTCTGCTGTTTTAAAACAGAGATTGGAACCTCATCCGGCCCCATCGCGCCAGAAGAGCGCATACCATTAATAGCTAATTCAATATCTTTTTCAGATGGGGGGTCAAATGGGATAGAGGACGCAAAATAAGGAATAATGTTCCGTTGCAAATCATTGCTGCTGTATAAAAGCTCAATGTAGTGGACCCAGGTCTGTTCGTCAATAGCAATTGGCGTGGAACAAGATCTAGTGCCACAACCTTTGCCTATCAGGGACCAAAATAATCTAGCTTGACCCTTGAAGGATGACTCCCGGAGTTTAATCCATAAGGAGTCCGCCTTACCTCTTTTTAATCTTGCCTTCAACCTCCTTCTAAGGAGATTGTCATATCGTTCGCATACATGGATATTAGTAAACGTCTGGAAGTGAAACCAATGCTACGTTGCATGTAGTGTTGTTTTAGTCTTGCTACCAGTGGATCAGTAGTGACAGTAAATAATAGCGGCGATAAAGGGCAGCCCTGTCTGGTCCCCCTCTTTATATCAAACATGTCCGATATGTGCCTATTGACTTTTACCCTTGCCTTTGGGTTGGTATATATAATTTGTATTTGCTTTATAAAGAGAGGACTAAGGCCCATTCTAGTAAACAGGGCAAAAAGAAACTTCCACTCAAGAGAATCAAACGTCTTCGTGGCATCGAGGAGTGCAGCCACCGCCTGGACCTGTGGAGCTAGGTAATGTAATAGTCCAAAAAGCACTCTCAGATTGTGGGATGTGGATCTGCCTGGTACAAACCCAGACTGATCAGATAACGCAATCTGCGGGAGCATGGGTTGCAACCTGTCTGCTAGTAGTTTCACGTATATTTTTGCATCTAGGTTAATCAGCGATAGGGGCCAATATGACTCCGGTCTAGTAGGGTCTTTGTCAGGTTTCAACAGAGTAATAATCGTGGCCTCTCTATGGGCCCAATTCACAGAATGAACTTAAGACTCAATCTTAAACTTAATACTATTTTGGTATTCACAGAATGCACTTACTACTTTTGGTATTCACAAAAGTTAGGATTTTGTCTTACGTTTGTTTTAAGACAGACTTAAGACAAAATCCTAGCTTAAGTCTGTCTTAATTTTATCTTAAGTCAGACTTAAGACAGACTAAATCCTAACTTAAGTCTGTCTTAATTTTGTCTTAAGTCAGACTTAAGACAGACTTAATATAAAATCCTAACTTCTGTGAATACCAAAATTAGTAAGTGCATTCTGTGAATACCAAAATAGTAGCAAGTTTAGGATTGAGTCTTAAGTTCATTCTTTGAATCGGGCCCTGTGAGTGGGTGGGAGCGTTCCCGTTTCCATCGCCTCTAGATACACCTGTTGTAAGCGGGTAGCCACTATGTCTACATATTCTATATAGAAGGCAGCCCCAGGGGCTTTGTCAGCTGGCATCCCGGCAATTACCTTTTTCACGTCCTCTATCGTGATGGGAAGATCCATGTACTCTCTAGCGCCGTTATTAAACCATGCTAATGCGATAGTGTCCAAATATTTTGTGATGTCTGACATTGATGGGTTTGTGTGTGATGTATACAGTGACTCATAAAACTCAGTCATAGTCCGAAGTATCGCTTGCGGCGCCCAGACCACGTACCATCCTCCCTCTCTAGTTCAGTTATATAGTCTGCTCCACGTGGAGCGCGCAGTAAATTAGCTAGCGTTTTACCTGCCCTGTCCCCCTTTTCATAGCGTCTGGCCTGTGCATATTAGTGTAGGTACGCCACTTCCCTTTCGGCCCTCCAGAAACACGGTCAGCTTTGCGCGGATTGCAGCTTGGGTGCAAGGGGAAGGGCGTTCTCTAATATCTTTTTCAAGATCCGCAATCTCCTTTTCTAATGTGCCTAGTGTGTTTCTTATGGCCCTAAGCACTCCCGTTTTCAGCGCCATACACTGTCCCCTGGCTACAACTTTAAAGGCCTCCCAAAGTGTCCCAGGTGAGTCCACAGATCCTTCGTTTATCTCAAAATAGTTTACTAATTTCTCACGGAGTTCCTCTCTAAACACCTGATCCAGTAACGCCCGCGATGGAAACCTCCAACTAAATGGCTGTACATATTGCGGTGGAATTTGTATTATGATTTGAGCAGGTGCATGATCTGAGAATGTACGTGGGAGGTGTGTTGCTCCCTCTACCCAGGAATGCAAGTTCCTAGACAAAAGCCAGTAATCTATTCTGGACCAGGCATTTCTGTGTGACGTTATACACGTACCCTCCCTGGCCGACGGATGCAGGGCCCTCCAGGAGTCCACCAATTGGGCTTCCTCTACAATATCCTTCAGTACCGCTGCAGCGTTAGGATGATGCTCCCTGGCAGCTCCCTGTCTATCAGCAGTGGGTGACATGACCACGTTAAAGTCTCCCCCCACAATATCACTATCGGCCCAAACGACTGTATCTTGTGTCATACCTGTTGAAAAGAGGACAGACTATCGACATTAGGCCATACGTGTTCACTATTACCACTGGAGTGTTGCATAGCGTGCCCTGTAGCATGACATACCTCCTGTCAGTATCCAAAATCGTTGTATGTGTTTTCCATTGTAACCCCCTACGTAACAGAATGGGTATGCCTCTGGCGTAATTCGAGTACGTGGCCTCCTCAATCTCCCCCCACCTATTGTGTCTTAGCACGCTAGAAGTTGTAGGGGTCAAATGGGTTTCCTGCAATAAGCATATATCTATCTCCCGGCGCATCAAGTAGGAGTGTATTAATCGCACTTTTCTGCGGTCATTAAGACCTCTAATATTCCATGACAGGCAGGTACTGACTCTCACAGGTACCTTGTTTCACCTCTATATTCATATACAGTCTGCTTCATTTCAATAACTGGTACCACCTGTATCTGTATGAAGACAATTCCTCATTTCATCTTAGAAAGAGTAATGTGACAATTAATGCGGCTTGTATGAGGCACATTCATCAGGTTAGCAACTTTCACGAGTGCAGATATAAGACATGGCAGATAACAGGACCAAACAAACTCCTCATACCGTCCCCCTCCCACCCCAACCCCCCAGTCAAATCGCACAAGTCCCACCCTGTCTCTCAGACCCACAACACTCCCCTCTCCACCCACACCAACCCCCCAAACAGGTTGTGTAATCCCCCCCGTTACCCCTGTCAACAAACATGTTAAACATAGTGCCCAAACTGAGGGAATCATCCCATGAGGTGCGCAGGGTGTCCGGCATCTTACCCTGTGCTCATGACAGGGTGGCTGAGCTGCAAATGCCACGCACTTACATCCAGGGTTCACCTTAATACAACGTAACATAATATTTATTAGGAACATCCTCGAGACCTGGGATAGTTTGGGCTCCCAAAAATAGTAGCAGAGCTCTCATCTTACCAGACATTGACCGGACTGCCATCCCACATCTTCCACGACGATGAACCATGAAACTCGCTTTGCTTCGCAGGTTACGGCTTATCAGTCATTATCACTAAGTCTGTCCTCAATCTGCAGACTTTTGTTGCTTCTGGTCTTTTGCTAACTGCTTTGCATAATTTAGCGCCACCATGGCGTCTGTGAAAAAAGTGGGCCTGCCGGGGCCCTGTACCCGCAATTTGGCCAGGTAAATCAATGCATATTTTGTTCCTATTTATTGGAAAATTTTCTTTGCAGGGAGAAATTCCTTTCAGGCTGCTTGTACCTGCAAAGTAAAATCTGGATAAAGAGCAACATCATTTCCACGGTACTGAATGGCACCTTTCTCCCTGGCGAGGCGTAATATCGAGTCACGGTCTCTGTAATTAAGCACGCGGGCCAAGATCGGTCTCGCCGGTGCGCCAGGCATCGGTCTGAGCCCTAAAGATCTGTGCGCTCTCTCTATAAGAAACATGGGAGACAGGTTTGGCCCAAACAACTCTTTGAACATAGTTTCAACGTACTGCTCCATATTTTGAATATCTGTCGTTTCCGCAATTCCCGTTATCCGTATGTTGTTCCGTCTCAATCGCACCTCCAAATCCTCATTCTTCTGTTGAATTAGAGCCAATACCTTGTCCATGCCTCTCACTTTCTTCTCCATGTCGGTTTGGCCTTCCTCCGTCTCCGTCACTCTAGTCTCCAGCACACTGACCCTGCCCTCCTGCTTATCCATCCTTTGGGTGATTCTGTCCATGCGTTCAGCAAGAGTGTTCATCTTGGAGTCAATCCCCTGTAGGCTTGTTTTCAGTTCCTGGAACGTGGACCGGACATCCGCCTCCAGCAATTGGCCCTGTGCGCCTTCTTCTGTCGGCTCACGATCAGCAGCCTCAGTTTCAGTTGATTTACTTGATTTCTTGACGAAGGTGAGTCTCGGTTGTCGCTTGTCCGGCTTCCCCATTTTGGCGTGCAGCCCCCTATCTTTACAAGCTGTCCTATCTCACACACAGAGGTATCTTCACGCGATCCGTACCCCCACGGGGTGCTTATCAATCTCTCGTTGACCTTGTCCAACTGGTTTGGCGCGTGACCAGCCTCAATGGGCTGTTAGCTGACCTCAGGTCGCCTCACGAGTTGTTATATCCCAGCTATAGTACTGTCTCACGAGGCGCTTCAGTTATGTTTCTACCAGCTATTCCTGTTGACTGCGCCCCGGGACGTCTGCGTTGGGCGGTGTATCTTGTCCCTGCCCATTTTCAGCTCGCCGGTGCGCTATCTGGGACCTCTATCCTGCGCCACTAGTAATCAGTCAGCGAGGGAAACCAGCGCACCTGTATATGCACCCCGCTCTGCCACGTTTCTTAGGCGGGCCCCGCGTGTGTCATCAAAATCTACCTGTGCACTTAAGTTCCATTGTAGGTGCATTGCATTTACCACTGTGGGAGGATCGAGCAGTCTGGCAGGCGGTTCACTGAGCTGGTCACCGCGTGCGTGTCACTCCTGTGTATAAATAATGTGCGTCTCATTTAAATAGTGCACCAAGCGACTTAAAATCTGACGTGTGGTCCATTATGTACTTTGTACAATTAGTGCGGCTCTGCTTCTCCTCTCAGCCATCTGGCCAGGGTTCCTCTCACCATATGCCTGGGGTATCTCCCTCGCCTTTACAGTCTCGTAGTTTCAATGTTCACCCTAGCAGGCTTCTACTCTCCATTTACCCGCTGTGCGTGTTTTATTGGGCTCTTATTTCCCTTTCTGTGGATGTTTACGGCAACCCTTTGCAAGCAATCCTTGGTGCTCCACTACAGGCCCTAGGCCAGAGCAGTGTGCCCACCGTCGTCCCCTGAGCACCAGCGCTACTGGTTCCCGGTCGGCCTTTCACGCAAGCTCCAGGCTTTCCCTTGCCGCACAGGCCTCGCTACGCGTCCAGGACGTCCACAGCTCCCGCAGCTTTCCACCAGTCGTACAGCTTGCAATTCAGTATCAAACCGCACAGAATCTTCCCAGCAATCAATCCTGTCAGTTACACCCGATGCACGGCGTGTTAAAAACGCATAATTTCGGATTAATTAGCCCGGCCGGCGGAGCTGCTCTAGCAAGCAGCCATTCCGCTTCACGGCCAAGCCGCGCCCCACATAGCTCAGAGCATATATAAATGTTCACAGGCCATAAGCACGGTCTCTCATTTTCTAAATGAGGGGGTTATTTAGACAACAGCAGCAGTATTCTAAACAGAAACAGCAAGCTTTATGTAGGTCTGTAGATCTCCTTGCAAATTCACCACATATTCTGTGCTGACATTTAGCCAACTTGCAGGATGAGGCCATAAAACAATGTGGTGATTTAACAAGTAGTCCTACCCAAATAAAAAATGTCCCTGGAGTAAATATATACAGCTAATGCCACTATGGAAAGATCAATACAATCAGCCGAAAGTGAGGAGGTGTCTAGTATGTGCAACACATCAGTGCCCGGGGCACCAATGCAAGGCCAAGAAGGGGCATGATTTGTGCTGTGGGCTTCAAACAAACATATCAGACCACTAGCAAAGTAAAGAAAAAGTATGTTTAGTTTGAAGTTATGAAAATGCTTTTTTCATTTAGTTGTAGTTATGTTTGCAAAGTAAAAATATCATTACAAATAACTGATCATTACTAGGGTCTTTTCTTCCAGTTCTTCATTTGTGAATCAATAAAATGTGTGTTAGTAAATAAAAGTAAAATACTCTGCCTATTTATTTTGACAATGTTTGATTAACACTTCCCTTAAAAATAGTTATTTGTTATGCCAGTTTGGCTTGCACTGCCCTCTGCAATCATAGTTGTTTCTTGGCCAGGTTTTGTTGGGTAGGGGAGTAAACTGCCATACTTAGGACCAAGGGGTAAGCCCTTTCTCATGGCTCTGTTGTGCAGTATAGCACAGGTAGCAATAATATTTCAGCTTGTTTCTGGTGTGTAATCCAACGTTTCTGCACTTGCATGAAAAGCTTCCCTTAAAAAATTCAAAGTTGCTCTCTATTTCTGAACTAAGTCACTTATGTGCGTTGTTGTATCTGTTATCTAGATATTTAAAAAAAAAGGCTCAGTAGGGTTATGGGACAATTTATATGATTAGTAAGTTGAAATTCTGCCGAAAATGTATCAAGAAGACAACCATCACCAAATTCTCCTCTTAACAGGCGCAGCTGCCACAGGTAACAGCAGTAGGGTGCTGGGGCAGGATATAGGGGGCAGATGATGGGATATGAAAGTAAAATAAAAAACTAAAAAACCCTTATCTTGCACTCCCTGCATCGCCAACTCGGTTAGTGTTTCTTTACATTTTTTATTTTACTTTCCCTAACCAGTCGTCTATTCTCTTCTGCCCCCCCCCCACCCCCCCCCCTCCCCACCTCAACACTATTACCAGTGCCGGCCACACTTGCCTCTTACCAGCTGGTTCAAAATGGCTGAATGGCAAAAGCTGAGTCATGTGTACTCCCTGGATAGTTTGCTACTAAATATATTCTCATGTATGAGAAATGATGGCAGTGGTTTTAGAGAAAAGCCAGCACCTCTGGTAGTTTGCAATTATACAGCACGAATTATACCCTAGCGTGATCAAAGTCAAACACTGTGCCATCCACAGTGCCACTCAGTACATAGAGGAAACCTCCAAACACAATCCTCTTCATCAAGGCTTGAAATAGTTATAGTAGACGAATCTGAGCTTTATTATATGGCTTCGATTCGTCTACCATAACGATTTTCCGGCTCACATATTATAAAACAGTTGATTTTAATACCTTATTCTGACTAATGAATTCTATCGGAATTATCATGCGCCTATAGGTATCTTCATATTAGAGAAGAACAGGGGGGCATATTATCAAGGGGGTTTATCTCCATTTTTTGGCTTTAAAAGCCAAGAAAGCGGAGATAAAATTATCTCCCTATTACCTAGCTGTCGCTAACACCAGTTAGCGACAGCTAGTAGGAGATAGCGACCATCTTGGGCCCCGCTTTGCATGTCAGTGAAATTTATCACTAATGACATGCAAAGTGGGCGTGCCAAGATGTTAGCAACTGGAAACAGTCGCTAACATCGCTATCTCCTATTACCAACTTTTGGAGATATTCGCGCTAAGCGCGAATATCTCCAAAAGCTAACACCTGCCCCTGAGCAGTTCTTAGCCATGTTATCCAATGGTAGGTGGATAACATGGCTAAGAGCATTAGCTCGGTAATGAATGAATATCACAGACTTTTCAGCGATATTCATGCATATCGGCCTATTTTTATCGCTTAGGAGATAAACCTTGATAATAGCAACGTTCCTAAGAAATCAAAATCGCCGCAGCTCGGCGATAAAAATATTGCCGCTAAGCCAACATAGCGATAATTATCGCTAGTTGTTGGTAATATGCACCCGGGCTGTTCTATCGTTGACTTACAATTATCGCTACAAGCCTTGAGGCATCATTACTGCAGAGCTACAGGACAGCTCAGGGAGGGGGTTACTGGAACTGAGAGGCCTTGGAAGGGATGGGACCATGAGCCTCAGGGACAGGCATAGAGAGGAGCTACAGGACAGCTCGGGGAGGGGGTTACTGGAGCTGAGAGGCCTTGGAGGGGATGATTGTTTCTAGTGAGGAAGAGCTCTTTATGCGAAGGCATCAGCACACTTGACGCTGTTGTTTCCACTGCTCCGAATTATATCTTGGAAATCCGAGGTGAACGAGAGCCACGGCACGCAGCGTGATGTGGGGGCCAGTGTGTAAAAGAGCATGAACACGCGCCATATCATTGTTCTTTGTTTTCATACTTTTCCAAGGGTCTCAGATGCCGACCATTAGAAGCAGTAGATTTATGGATGTAAACCCAGACATATTATTTTAAACACATTTGATCTCTGAAATTAGCTTTTGTGATTTCACGTTGTAAGACCCACCCAGTCTTACTAGTCTTCGGCTCCCCTGCGGATCTTGAAGCGAGCATTGCAGCCTCCGTCGAGTTTTGGGACCGGAAGTGAGAAGTGCGATAAATACACTGACTCCTCTGTATGTGAGTCTCAGCTGAGGCTGTACTGGCGGCTTCTTCTTCTGTGCGCTCACCCCTGTCAAAGCGGCACTTGGAAATCTAAACACGCTAATCTCTGCCACTGAAACATGTAAATATTTTAACGAAACGCGGGGTTTATTACCAACAAAGTGGCGAAGAGAGGCGTTAGCCATCTTGGCTTAACGCCTCTCTTCGCCACTTCGGAAACACTAGCCTGCACCATTTTACCAAGGATATGGTGCAGCCTAGTGTTTCCCCCTGCGATGGCGGTAGTTTTGACAACTTATCGCCAGCGCAGACACCCTTGCACCAGAGTGCAAGGGTGTCTGCTAGCAGGGAGGTTTGTTTATGTTCAGGAAGGAGTTCCTTCCTGCACATAAACAAACCTTAAATGCCATTTTGTCACTTACGTGTGTGCTGGTTCATGCAGCACACATGTAAGTTACAAATTGGCATTTTTAAAAAGAGGTTTGTTTATGTACAGGAAGGGACACTTTCCTGTAGATAAAGAAACCTTGGCATTTTGCTTTTTCCATGTGTGCTGCACAAAGCAGCACACATGGAAAAGCAAAAACAAGGAGAAATTAAGCATTTCTCCTCGTTTCGCCACATTAAGAACAGGTGTTACCTGTCCTTAAATTCGGCGCTGCCACCTAGGATCGCCTCTCTTGATAATAGGTGGCAGCGTCGAAGTGAATGGGTGTCGCGGTGGAAAGCCCACCGCAACACCCACTGCGATGAGTTTATCATGAAAGGGGCCCTATTACCAAGGCAGCGTTAAGTCAATTAACTTGGCTTTAAGCCACGTTAATTGACTTAACCCTGCCTTGATAATAGGGCGATGTAAATATCGCTGCGTTATCGGCATAAAAGTGCAGATAACGCGGCGATAATGGGCTTGGTAATATACCCCCGCGTCTTTATTAAAGGAAGCACCGATGCCAGCTACCTGCTGGGGCGGCCACAGAGGGGGGAGGCAACAGCGACTTATGACAAGGTGTCAAAGAGTCTTCCTTTCAGTGCGTCATTCACTAGAGTGAAAGCCAAATTGGGAACACTCTTAGCAGGTGAAGAAAAAATGCAGTGATACCTGAAATTCACTCATAGAGAAACCCCCATAACAGACAAGCAGAGACAGAGAACGCACAGACTGTGGGAGGGGGCTATGGGGAGAAGACAGGCACAGGAAGACAAAAGTTATGTGCAACACCGAGGAAAAGGGGCTGTGGAAGGATTCAAATGACTCTCATGCTGTAATGAGTCAGGACTAATAAACCGAATACCAAACTGAAGGCTGCATTTAGGGTCTAAACCAATGAATAGAGGAACCGGAGCACGGACAGAGCTTGCACAAAGCTTTTCCCGCCCGTTGTTTCCCTTCAAGATATAAAACGAGCTTTCCACGTGATGCACTCTTTTTAGTACCACACAGTCAGATCTTTACATGTGCAAAGATCTTCCAAAAATTTAATTCATTCTTTGTTTTCAGCCACCACAAAAAGTGCGACTAAATTCAAAGCAGAAATATTTCTAATATACAAGATATGTTCTTAACTGTTCTATAAATACAGAAAAATCTTAGAACGTTAGGGCGGCAAACTGTCCGGTGTTGACATTGAAAGTTGGAGGAGGAAGCACGTATATATCGTGCATTACTCCACTAGAATAAACTATAATTAACAAGAAATGCATTTTGTTTTGGGTTTGGGTCGGATATGTATTTGCAATGCATTATGGGCAGGCGGATGTTGGGTCAGATCCTTTCACCCTGATTGCTGGTTAAGCCCTGTCTGAAGAACGCCGCTTGAGACAAAACAATAAATATAACAGGCCCATTTTACTAATCTTTATCTTGCTGCAGTCATACGCTGTCCACATACAGCGTGGAGTCTGACTGGACCAGGACCTGTAGTAGCCTCGACCCGGCAACCCCCGCCCATGTATGTTACAGTGTGGAGCCTTGCTGATGTGATTAGGGACCCCTAGTGATGACCCTGGTACTGCACCCCTGGTGTCTATTTATCGAGGAGCTGGCAGCCTTGATTTTGGACCCCTAGTGACGACCCGTGGTATTGCACCCTAGTATATTGTAAGGATGTTATCCATATCCAACCCTACTTTCGCTGGAACTCTAGGGACTGCACCGGAAGTATCGCGAGATCTGCCTGGTCTGTACTTTCTTCCTGAATGAATGACATTTCCGAAGTGAAGCAGTGAGTGTTGAGTTATTTGTGCTAAGCTGGTACCGGTCAGATTTCATCCTGTATTTTGATTTACTGTTCTGTACAAAAATCAGCAAAATCACTTAAGGGGAATGGGGGCATATTCACAAGACCTTAACTAGGGTGACCAGGTGTCCCCGTTTTGCCAGGACGGTCCCTGTTTTTAACCAGCTGTCCCAGCAAATTTCAAGAAATGTAGCTCATGTCCCGGTTTTTAGAGAGGGTCGACTGAAAACGGTGGGAGGTGTTTTTTATGTTTTACATAGCAGGGATAGATAGCAATTGTTTCAAGAAAGCAATTTGATTAACAGGCAAGCTATTGGCTTTAAAAATTGCATTTTATGTATGTACTTAGGGGCAGATTTATGTTAACTGGCGCATCCCCGGGGATGCGCCAGTTAATGTGCGCCACAGCTCCGCCACCCATGGTGCGCCGCATTTACAATGCGGCGCACCATGGGGCAAAAACGGCACAGATGCGTGACGCATCTGTGCCGTAAAGGTGGCGCATTGCTGGAGTTGCGTCGCAAGCGCGACGCAGCTCCAGCAAGGCTCGGGGGTGTCCCATCTTAACAATGCTGCGTCAAGACCTACGCCTGCTTCAAGCAGGTGCAGGCTTTTGACGCAGCATTGGCCTGAAAGTGACTGAGTGAAATCTTATAGATTTCACTCAGCCACTTTTGCGAGGCGCACCTGCCCCGGAACGCCCACCCTGCGCCGGAACGCCCACAAGCGGCGCAGGGCTTTACAACGTGACGCATCTGCCTAGATGCGTCACGTTGTAAATCGTTCGTAGGGATGCGCCATGTTTACGCCGCCTTGCGTGACGCAACAGCGGCGTAAACGTGGCGCAAGGGCCTCATAAATCTGCCCCTTAATGCCTGTTCTGTAATTCTCTGCTGAGGAGCGCTCTCATCGCTTAAAGTAAAATTGTAGTCCTTCTTCTATTTTTGTGAAATGTCCCGGTTTTTGGCTTTAAAATTCTGGTCACCCTACCTTAACGCCACCGTATTGTCAATTTTTGGACGTTACAGCTGGGTTTGTTTTATCGCCTTATTTACAAAGCGCCGTTTGGTTTGGTAAGATAGTCTCAGTTTAATATGCATTTCCTTGTATTGAAAAACTCATAGGGGCATATTATCAAGGGGGTTTATCTCCGCTTTTCTGGCTTTATAAGCAAAGAAAGCGGAGATAAAATGATCTCCCTATTACCTAGCTGTCACTAACACCAGTTAGCGACAGCTAGTAGGAGATAGCGACCATCTTGGGCCCCGCTTTGCATGTCAGTGATATTTATCACTAATGACATGCAAAGTGGGCGTGCCAACATGTTAGCGACTGGAAACAGTCGCTAACATCGCTATCTCCTATTACCAACTTTTGGAGATATTCGCGCTAAGCGCGAATATCTCCAAAAGATAACACCTGCCCTGAGCAGTTCTTAGCCATGTTATCCAATGGGAGGTGGATAACATGGCTAAGAGCATTAGCTCAGTAATGCCTGAATATCGCGGACTTTTCAGCGATATTCATGCATTGCGGCCGATTTTTATCGCATTTGCGATAAACCTTGGTAATACCAAGGATTATCTGCGATAAAAATCGCCGCTGGTCGGCGATACATTTTTGTCTCTAACCAAGCAATAGCGATAATTATCGCTATTGCTTGGTAATATGCCCCCAAATCCTTAATACTGCATAGCCTTGGTGCTGTGTGTTATGTTTAGCAATTGTGTCCCCCTGAGGACACAGTAGTCTGTTGCATGCCTATGTGACCCTGTGAAGACACTGTAGGACTGTTTGCCTCACCAGCTGTCCGTTGACATCTGACAGTTGACAGGTGGTGATCCTGAAGCAGCTGCTGGATTTGACTCCGCGTTCGGAGCTGTGTTGGTGAAATAAAGAACTTACCTTCTTACAACTCGCCGCCTACTGAAGTTCTTTACAAAGTAGCGACGATCACCAACATCGGAACCCACAGACAGCAGTACAACACTACAACAAAGTTACAGGCAAGATATCGCCTTATAAACAAGAATACTGAAGAAGAAAATATAAATACAGAATCTAAACAGAATTTTATGAAAAACCTTCAAGCCTAGAATCACAAGGAATAATATGCAAAAGGTTTGTGGAATCTAAAAAATGTAATTCATGTAGGTGTATAGCTGTTAGCTTACAGATTTACACGTGTGAGGAGTTCAATCAACTCTAGTGTACAGCGTTCACTTAAAAGGACTGTATTGCACCGTAATACCAAATAATATCCTGCGTACAGCATTAACTACCCGGCTAAAAGAAATCTGCAACAAACGCTACATGGTAGAATCTCCACACAAGGAAAGTGACAGTTCAACTGCATTTCCAACTGTCAGCTGAGTGCAAACAGATGGTAACAACAGCATGACGCACCACGTTGCAACTCGGAGGCCATTTTAGAAGAAATACGGTCAGCAGTCAAGCTCTTGAGTGACTCTTCATGCAATATTGCGTGCCGCCATCAGCACTTCGTGCGTACACGCATATCAGCTGAACAAACAAACAAAGGTTAAAACGGTGATATCTATAAATAGGATGCAAGCGCAGAAACACAGGTACGGCGCACATAATACTGAAGCGTAAGAACAAGTTTAAATGGGAAATTAAACTGTAAGACTTGTTCCAAGTGCAAAGCAGTTCACAAACGAAAAAAAACCTTGCACAATACATATTTGCCCTGATACTTTTCACCAGACGCAAAACAGACTAAAAATTGCTCAATAAAAAAACAAAACAATAGAAAGCTATTGTTTAAAGATAAATTATAGAAGTACAAATATATCAAACACATTTTTAACTGTGCCACACAAGAACATTCTCCTTAAAGGAAATATGGTATCAGGTTACCTCTGGAATCTCTCTCCCCCACAGTCATTCCTACCAGGAGGGGGTGAACCAGTACTCAAATGGGAGGAATAGAGGGGTTATTTTAACAATTACATTTCACAATTTCATGATGACAATGAATTTACCCTTAAAAAAAATACAGGGGCATATTATCAACACAGGCGATAAAATTATCGCTACTTTTATCGGCAGAAAACTGCCGCAAAAGCAGCTTTAGCTGCAGTTTTCTGCCGCAAAAGCGGCTTTAGCGGCAGTTTTCTGCCGATAAAAGCAGCGATAATTTTATCGCCTATGTTGATAATATGCCCCACAAACTCTTATTGCCTTGGAGCTGGTGAAATAAAGGTTTACAACAGCATAAATAAAGAGGCAAGATGGGAAAGTTAGGATATGTTTACGCAAACGCTATAGATGACCTAAATACATACTATAAGCCAAATGTGTGTGTAGGTGTGGGCAGATACAAATTCTTCCACAGGAAACAGGGATGACTATGTGTCCGCACTCAAAAAGTTTGCATTAAACGGGCGTTTTGGCACCGAACAATGACGAATTCATCAAAGATCAAATAGTAATGCAGGGGTCAAACGCTAACATCCAGGACAGTTTATGGGCAAAAGGGGAGTCCTCAACTTCCACTTGGACAACCCCAGTGGCTAGAAGACCACCACCCTCCTGGAGATCCTCACAACATCAGACTCAAGCAGATAGTCACCGCACCAACCCAAATATCCAGGCACATGCTCGACCCCGTCTTCACTGCCAGCAGGAACATTCAACTACAGCCACACCACCAAACTCTCCTGGACCGTTGATCATTGTATACATCACACCTTCACCACGCACACCACACACCACCGCCATCATTGCTCCCTACCCGTCGCAGCTGGATCAAGGCCACAGAAGAAGTTCTTGTAAATTCCCTCAGCATCACCACTCCGCCAACGCTTACAGACACCAACACTACAGCGCACAACCTCCACCGATGGATCTCTAACTGCGCCGACACCATGGCAAACTCAAGAACATCCAGGCAAACAACACTCCAAGAAGGCCAACTGGTTCATTGCCGCCCACCAGTAGTCAAGATGTACCTGCAGATGCCTAGAGAAGAGATGGAGCCACAACATCAATGAACCCAGCAACCCAGTCAGCCGTGCACCATGGGGTAAGGGTGCCTGCGTTGGCGCCTGGCAGCCATTGTACGCCAATGTAGGGGAAAAAGACAAGGGGGCTTATGCATGAGCCGCTTCTGACAGTTTAACGCTGATGGTGCGTCATTTTCGTGACGTACTTGCAGCATGAATCTTGTAACACAGTGTGCTGTACTTACAAAGTGAGGCATATGCATGGCCTTGTAAAGCCCTGTGTCACATTATACCTGCGTCAGGTGTGATGTATGCAGGGTGGGCATTCCCACCCAGCAAAGCCTTGGAGTGGCGCAGTGAAATCCATCAGATTTTACTGTGACAATTCTAGGACGCCACTGCGTCAGAACCTTACCCTTACTCAATGGCAGGCGTAAGGGTGACGCAGTGCCTTAAGGAAAGGCTGGTGTCATGCATAACTGGATTTGCGTCATGCTTGTGACACAACTGCAGCAATGCGTGATTTTAGCGCTAACAGATACGTCAGGATTCCAGATGCATATGTAATTAATTGCAACATGGAGCGCCGTGCAGTGAATACGGCGCATCCATGTTGTCGCAAGAAGAGCACGCTGAAAAGTGTTGCAACACTGTTTTTATCGCAGCGATGCAACGCTTTCATGAATGAGGCCCAGGAATACATCCTATCTTATTAATAGTGCACATTCCTGCCCTTGTGTTTTGTGAAGCAACATTCCTTGCAGCGCTATCCAGCACCAAAACCTCTGAAATGAGGCCCAAAGTGTTTGCACCAATTTTAAGACCAGCTATTTTCTGGTCATAGAGCGCGCAGGTCACCCGACTATAACATTTACCATATACGCATTGGGCCCATAAATTCAATTCACCATATTTATTAATCGGGTAACCTTACACTCTACTACCAGTAACCCTGCTCTTTCCTATTTATTTCCAATGTACCCGACTTACCAATCCACTGTTACGGGTACCTATGATCACAATGGATCAGGGAGCTAGCTGTAAAAGAAAGGCAGACACAAAAATACAAGAATCATATACTATAATTTGCACTCATGTAATAACCACAGACTCGGGAAGTTTTAAAACCTTTATCTAGTTTTCATCAAGTTCAGAAAGCATAAGGTTCACAGCAAGTAAAATGAATAACTAAGATTACAAAGAGCACATATCCATATAGGAAGTAAATAAGACCAACCATTTAGGATTTATAAAGGGAAGGTAAGAAAAGGTACATACTAATATAGGTTTCAGAGCTTAGACTCAGTATGATGTCTAAAGGACGGGGAAAATAAGGAACATACTACAATTTCACAGTTTGAATAAATCCCATGGAGGTGGGTAAAGGAAAAATAACTTTAATCTGTACTATGATAATTCTGAGATATCAAGTAGCTATAGGGAAGGTAAGACTGGAACATGCTAACCTTCAGAGCAATTACTTTAAAATCAATAAAGGGTGGGTAAAGAGAAGGAACATCTATATTTTATGAACAGTATGTAGAACAGGGCGTATAGGATGGGAAAAAAATTGGAACCTGCTAGTATAACAACTACAATGTAGGACTTTATCATTTATCAGCAGAGGGAAGGGAAGGAAAAAAGGAATAAAAGGCAAGTACGAATTTATTCAAAACAAGGAAATGGAGAATGCAAAGATGGATTATGTGGTAAATAAAATATTACCCTGGCAGAATTTCTAGGCATTAACAAAGTATCATGCATCAAGTGAGAGGAAGAGTCCGTGGTATCTGAGTTAAAATGGGCTTTATTCCAATAACTCGAGTCAAAGGGAGAATTAGTTCCATCACCACAGAGGTTCAGGAAGAGTCTTCTAACATTTAATAACAAAACATTATATTATATACTTTTTACTCCTTGTACATAGGAGCAGGCGCTAGACAGAAAATGAGATAAGAGCATGTGGGTGTACATGAGGGTGTGTACTTTGATGAGTCATAGGTGTGTGATAGGTAGGTGTCATAGGTGGGTGGGTACTTAGAGGAGGAGTTGGCATGACCAGCTCGAACTGTGCCCTAATTGTGCAACTTTGAGCATGACGTGCATTTGACGTGTAACTGGGTGGAGGCTGACTTTCAACCTAGCAGAGAGATCTTTTATGTCAAGGCGACCAGCACATCTAGTACAACTGATATCTAGAGTCAGCAAGCAAAAGAAGCAAAGGTTGTTCGTCACTAAAAGACAGAGCGGGCATATTTATTCGTTGCATGAGCTTTCTATGGGTGCAAGCACTGTGATTAACTTAAATGGAGACAGAATGGCTAGGCCTATCTCCCTCGGACGGGTTCTGTGTACTTTTCCTCAGATAACTGTTATTCATAAATAATACTGTCTTGGCAGGCCTCTTGCGAGGTCGGAGGGACGTAACTGCAGCCTCAGTGTGTCAGGAGTCATGTAACACCCTTATTTCAGAAAAGTGGCTCGGGCTGCGCCACAAAATGGGTTCATTAGAATATTTATTTAACAGTGCACAATGCAATGCAAATACATGGGCCTTATGCTAACTTAATGTTTGGGAGACTTTGATGACTGGCATTTCTAATGCAGGACATGATTGCAGGGGCCTAGTGATTCAGGCCACTACGGGAAATATGCATGGGTGACATGCACACACATGTAACATAGGGTATATGTAGTGGACATATTTGGTCATATTTGGTCAGGCAAAATATCATTTTCCTCATTCCCTCCTTGTCACCTACATAACCCTTCAGGATACATCTATATTCATGAGACCATATAGTTGATCATACAGCATCATTTCTTCATCTTTTATCCTTTGTTTACGTGGATGTGGAATACAGGCAGTAGCACACAGCCCGCAAATCGCCGGGCCACACTGCAAACAGAGACAGCAACCAAATACCATAAGTAGGGCCATTCCTAGGAAGGACATAACTTTCCATCCCCATGCAGATATTACACCCCAGAACCAACTGGACCAAGTCCATGTGCCTGGATCTTGATGTATGGCATTAGCAATCTTGTGGAGTCTTGTTATTGCTTCGTACACAGATGGTGCATTATCTGGGATGAAAATGCAACAACTAGATCGGATCACTCTACAAGCTCCGCCTCTATCCGCCAGGATGACGTCAAGAACGAGGCGGTTTTGAAGAACGACAAGTCTAATAGCAGACTGTTCCTGGGTCAAGTTCGCCAGGGCAGATGCAGTTATATTTACAACTGTTTCAAGAGTCCTTGTTAACCTGCGTATCAGTTTACTGTTTTGGATGGGACCTATGAAGAAAAAGAATCCTTTGTTGAAATCTGTATATTGCTCCCATGCTGTTTCAGTCTGATCGATACCTGCAGAATCTGTCTCTCTCTTTTGTCTGGTGAAAATTGAGTTTCCACCCAATCACGCACTGTTCACTTGGCGCTACTGCGCTTTCTGTAATTTATTCCTTTTTAATCCAGTTTAAACCACTCTTATGTTTATTTTCATGAATTTACCTTTTATTTCTTTAGTATACTCTTTTGTTGATAAATTGTCAATTCATTTTTCAACATTCATATGACTGTTTAGTTGCAAACAAAGATTCACAGTACATATTTACATTATAATTATTCGTTTTTGTTTGGCACATATATTACATTGCATTTAATCAACTTTTCTTGAATGAGCCCAATGCATTTCGGCACTTGTGTGTGCCTTCGTCAGGGGCAATCTCTATGAAAAAAGATGAGAAACATGGTGTAAGTGTCTTTTGTTTGAGAGGGGGGTTTCCTTAATATGTGACCTGAATATTCGCCTACCTGGTTGTACTGGCTGTGTCCCTTTTATTATGCTGTGTTTCGTGATAACCTTTACACTTCTGTTGAGAAACACAAATAAAAATGCAGACCCATCTGTAACTAAACCACTTGAACTGATATGATTGATAATTAAATTCCACTGAATATCCAACATACCTCCAGTACTCTCACGTGTTGCTGTTGAAAAAATATAAAAGAACAACCTTTGTCTTAACTGCTATATTCAATACACTGCTTCCATATTCATAGCTTATATATTGAAAACATACCTCAAATGAAAATGCCTTGGTTCTCTGTAATACACAAATCACAACTCTGCCTTAGTCACCACTTTGAATGACACTCAAAAAGGAAAAACGGGTCGCAGTAGCTCTCCGTATTTTTACCTTGTCTTGCTCTGTATCTTCTTTATCTAAAAGACCGAAAGGCAACGTTATAAATGGCCCGCAGTGCCCGTTTACTACCTTTTACTCCCCTGATTAGCCACGCTGCCTACATACCTGTGCCAACTGCCTGTATCGTGATCTACAAGTTCCGACTGACCGCTACCTTGCTTGTCTGTCCCGCTTTGTTGAAGACGCCGCTTATGCCCAAAACAACTACACGGTGTTAGCAATCGACGACGGACTGACACGACAGTCAGTCCTCGTGGGCGCCATCTTAACACTATGTTGATCAGCCTTACTACCCTGCCCAACTGTGTCATAAACATTATCTAGTGCTACGTGTCACTGCTTTATCTACACTTTACCTATTATTTGAGTGCTCCACTATGAGTGTGTATCTTGTATGTATTTTGAAACCCTATTTGCTACGATGAAACTTTCGTGTATTGCACGAGACTATCTGCCCCTCGTGTTGACAAATGCTATGACTTCTTCCTATATTCAACTAAGGAAATGTTGTCTAATATTGGAGATTCCTAGAACTAATTCGATAGTGTTTTCGTGGTTTGTTGGTTGTGTACTGAAATACTGTGTCGTGATCCAATGTTTAAGTTACCTGTATTGGGGACCTAGTATCAGATTTTGTATGTACTCGGACACCTCTTCAATGATTATACAATTTGTGTGCTGGACTTTCAACGAATTATTTCGGGTCTCATATTACGTAGTCATTCGGATCATTACTCATGATTCTGGGTACTTAATTTTTGGACTACATCTTCAACATCTGTACACATTTTTTGCTTTTGCGCTTAATGACATTACAATAAAGAAATACAACCTACTGTGTTTTTGTTGTTATCATTCACAATTATCTCTATAAAAAACACGCTAAATCATATTTGTCGTTAAGCCCAGTTGGCGTCATGGTCTGTAGATATTTAATCCAAAAAAGTTCACGTTGCAGTAATTTCTGGTGATTATTTACACCTTGTTTCAATGGGACTTGTTCCAGAATTTGAAATCTTAGTTGCGAAATGCTGTGTTTCTCTTGAATCCAATGTAGTACCAGTGGCGAAGTTAGAGAGTTATTACGAATTCGACTTTTGTGTTCTGATATTCGCACTTTTATCTTACGCTCGGTCTTGCCGATGTACATTCTACCACAGGGGCACTTGATTCCGTACACCACGTTTTGCGTGTTGCAGTCACTTGTGTGTCTTAATCGTATCTGTTTGCCAGTCGTAAGATGGGTGCAGATGTCTCCTGTAATTGCGTTGTTACAATTGATACAATTATGACACCGGATCATTCCTTTGTCAGTGTGACCTGTCTCTGGTTGATGTTTAAGTTTCAATTTTTCTTTCAAATTTAGCCCTCTGGTGTAGGCATGTAATGGTAATTCTTTGAATAATCCGTGAAAATCTGGTTCCTGAGTTAATAACTCCCACCTTTTGTTGATGATACTCTTAATTTTGTTTGATTGAGTAGTGTATTTTGTTACGAATACCATTCTGTCCTTTTGTGATTTGGGTCGTGTTTGTAATAGTTTCGATCTGTCCATAGCGGTTACCTTTTCAATCTGTTCTTGAAGTATGGTGTTGGGATATCCTCTGTCCTCATATTTCTTCATTTGTCTATTCAAGGTTTCCTCGCATGTTTGAGTGTTGGAACATATTCGTTTTATGCGGATGAATTGAGATAATGGTAAGTTTTTGATTAGACTCCTCGGGTGGAAACTTGAGTAACTGTGGGCACTGTTTCGGTCTGTTGGTTTTGTGTATAGTTGTGTTTCAAATCCATCTATGGTCTTGATGACTCTAACATCAAGGAAGTCAATCATTTCATTGCTTATCTTGTGTGTAAATTGTATTCTTGTCTCCACCTGATTGAGGGCTCTTATTAGGTGTTCCAATTTGTCTTGTGTGTCGTCCCAAATTAAAAAAATGTCATCTATGAAACGACACTAAAACTTAACATGTGACCATTCGTGCCAGCTCATCAGATTTTGTGACTCAAATTGAGCCATAAAGGTATTCGCGTATGCTGGGGCCCCAGCAAAGCCCATGGATGTTCCAGTCAATTGGGCAAAAAATGTGTCTTTCCATGTGAAATAACTGTTGAGGAGACTGAATTTTAATAACTGTAACAAAAAATTTTTTTTGTCTGTCGGTATGTCATCCAATCTGAGTAGTGCCCATTCCACTGCTTCCAGACCTGCTGTATGTGGTATCGATGTATAGAGTGCCACCACGTCAATGGTGCACAGTATCCAGTGATTTTGGTAGCCTTCCTCTATCCAAGATAATTTGTTCAAAAAATCTGTTGTATCTCTGATATATGAACCCCATTGTTGAACAAATTTTTGCAAATGATGATCAATGTATTTTCCTATGGGGTCAAAGATAGATCCGCACCCCGACACTATGGGTCTAAACGGTGGATTGGTTGGGTGTTTATGTATCTTTGGGATCATGTATATATGTGGTCTTTTCGGATTTTTGACTGTTAGAAATGCCACTGTTTGATCATCCACTATGTCATTGAGTTTGGCTGTTTGTAGTATTCCTTCCAACATTCTCTGAAGTGTTATTGTTGGATCCGAAGGCAATTGAAGGTATGTATCTTGGTGGGAAACATGTTCGTGTACTTTGTGTTCATAATACCAGGTGTCCATAAGTACTAATGCTCCCCCCTTGTCAGCTGTTTGTATTGTTAATCTCTCATCATTGGCCAGATTGTTAATTGTGTGATGTTCATTTTTCGTCATGTTGTTGTATCTTTTCCTCTTGTAATCAAG
This sequence comes from Lissotriton helveticus, assembly GCF_964261635.1. Taxonomy (NCBI): domain Eukaryota; kingdom Metazoa; phylum Chordata; class Amphibia; order Caudata; family Salamandridae; genus Lissotriton; species Lissotriton helveticus. Next base: position 185,392,018 of record NC_136057.1, on the reverse strand, counting down.
TGTCTTTAAGTCATTCTTCACCATGATCTCAAAGGTGTCGAGCATTTTATGCGACGTTGGAGCTTGAAAAACACTTTTTGGTCTAAATTGTTTATCTGGTGTTTCTATTTGAACATCTGTTGGTTCAACCACATTGGCAAAATAATGTTTTAGTTTGAGTGTTCTCATGAACCTGAAAAATGCACCTTCTGTTTCCAATTCATTCGCTGGAGTGGTAGGCACAAATGATAGTCCTTTGTTCAACGTTGTTATTTGTTGTGGTGTTAGTGATGTTGACGAAATATTTATTATTAGACTACTGTCCGTCCGCTTCTTAAAGCTTTGCCGGCCACTTCCTCGCCTTGTTTTGCGCTTGATATGGATGATGTTGTTTGTGTCGTTGGTGGTTGTCCTTGATCCTGGTCCTGTGACAAAAAAGCTGTGTGTCTACTTGTTGTTGCATGTTGACTGCTGTTAATAGATAATATCTCACCTTCCTGTGTGGCTCTAACTGGTCCTCTCTGTATAGATGTCTCCTTATCAGTGACCAGACTCTCTTCTGATGAATGTTGGGCCGGTGTTGTTCTTTTTGATGGGACAAACTTGCGACGGGCATAGATGTCTGCCCAAGTATACACCTCATTGAGCTTGTAATCTATGGTGTCACGTTTATACTTGCGCAGCTTTCCCTCTTGTAGTTCCTTCTCATATGTCTCAAGTTTGAGATTAATGCCATCTAAACTGATTTTCCATGAATCCGCTTCCATCCTGGACTCCAATTCTGTTTTCAATATGTTTATCTCCTCCTCTAGTTCCCTTATGGTTTTAGCAAGTTCCTCTATAATAAGTAGTATTAAATCTAATGAGCATTTGTTAAGGATACAATACCACTTGTCCATAAACTTCGTTTTTAGATTGAATCGAAACAACATTGGTTTTATTGACAGACGTAAACCCCTCGGTATCCGTTTCGCTTTGTGATATTGGATTAAGGTTGATGCATGCATCCTTTGGTTTAATTGTCTACGTGTGATGTACTCCAGTTGTCTTAATTGCTGACTTACGGACCCCCCGTGTGCATCCATATTTCTGACTTCCTTTATGAGAGAATAGATTTGGTCTGCTTGATCATTGGAAAAAGCCAATGTGTTGGCTCTATTGTCCGTAATTGCTGCGATTGTTTCAAATTGCATCTTAATGGTTTGGGTGCCTCCTTACTTGTGACTGAATAGTAAATTGAAAAGAGTTGTAGGAGCACTCCGAGTTTAACTTATTTACCAATCTCGTACACTGGTGCCGTGATTGTGAAGGGTTGTCAATCCTAGTACATAAGTAGTTATGGTGAAAATTGAGTTTCCACCCAATCACGCACTGTTCACTTGGCGCTACTGCGCTTTCTGTAATTTATTCCTTTTTAATCCAGTTTAAACCACTCTTATGTTTATTTTCATGAATTTACCTTTTATTTCTTTAGTATACTCTTTTGTTGATAAATTGTCAATTCATTTTTCAACATTCATATGACTGTTTAGTTGCAAACAAAGATTCACAGTACATATTTACATTATAATTATTCGTTTTTGTTTGGCACATATATTACATTGCATTTAATCAACTTTTCTTGAATGAGCCCAATGCATTTCGGCACTTGTGTGTGCCTTCGTCAGGGGCAATCTCTATGAAAAAAGATGAGAAACATGGTGTAAGTGTCTTTTGTTTGAGAGGGGGGTTTCCTTAATATGTGACCTGAATATTCGCCTACCTGGTTGTACTGGCTGTGTCCCTTTTATTATGCTGTGTTTCGTGATAACCTTTACACTTCTGTTGAGAAACACAAATAAAAATGCAGACCCATCTGTAACTAAACCACTTGAACTGATATGATTGATAATTAAATTCCACTGAATATCCAACATACCTCCAGTACTCTCACGTGTTGCTGTTGAAAAAATATAAAAGAACAACCTTTGTCTTAACTGCTATATTCAATACACTGCTTCCATATTCATAGCTTATATATTGAAAACATACCTCAAATGAAAATGCCTTGGTTCTCTGTAATACACAAATCACAACTCTGCCTTAGTCACCACTTTGAATGACACTCAAAAAGGAAAAACGGGTCGCAGTAGCTCTCCGTATTTTTACCTTGTCTTGCTCTGTATCTTCTTTATCTAAAAGACCGAAAGGCAACGTTATAAATGGCCCGCAGTGCCCGTTTACTACCTTTTACTCCCCTGATTAGCCACGCTGCCTACATACCTGTGCCAACTGCCTGTATCGTGATCTACAAGTTCCGACTGACCGCTACCTTGCTTGTCTGTCCCGCTTTGTTGAAGACGCCGCTTATGCCCAAAACAACTACACGGTGTTAGCAATCGACGACGGACTGACACGACAGTCCTCGTGTGGAAAAGTAAATTTTGCCATGTTCTGTGTCCCTACGCCTCATCCATCATATGTTATGTGTGCATGACCAATATGCATATGTTATTCCCCATGTCCGATTAATGACGCAATTACAGTTGTGTCCACCTCTAGTATGTCAGTTTCCAGTCCTCGTGAATACTACGAATATCAGGCCTATGTAAAGTTATGTTGCCACGTTTCCCAGTGTGCACGTTATTCCATTATAAAGTCCCCGTTTCCAGGCCTCAACAGGGCCCGGACCACAGATTCAGCTCCTGTCTCCTGAAAGCCTCACTGAGGAGCGATACAGCCCCCACCTGTATCCTCGACCCTTCACTTACTTCCTGCCTCGCAGTGCCCGGTACAGCTTGGCTCTGCCTCTGAGTCTGCCAAGAGTATGTTATGATTCCAGCTGTCAGTTCAGTCCTCCTCCTCTGCATTCCTAAGCTACTGAACTGCATCAATAGTTTCCGTCATTGTCTAGCCTTCTCGTCTCCACGTTAGAGAAATACTGTATTTAATGGTCATTTAATATTCTTCATCACGCACTACATGTAGAATAATGCATGGTCCAGTCTTAGAATCCAGTTAGCTTCTCCCCTCATGACTTCTAGTTTATATCAACATGTTCCCTAAACATCAGATACCAGATAGGGTTTAGGTACATGTCGCTCCGACCCTCCAGACTCTAGTCTCTGCTCCTAGCACAGAGTTCGTAGCCCCCAGCTTCTCCTAGTAACACGTCATTGCCAGTTTTCGCGCACCATTAGGTTAGAGGTCCCGGCTCCTTAGGTAGCCCCCTCCTATGTTTCCGCCCATTCATGACATATTCTGTTACGTTTGCATCACATGTCTATGTATACTCCCAGTTACACCTCTTTTTACTGTTATCTTTCGCGACTGCTACGCGTCACGCCTTCTGCTCCACCCACTGCTACGCCTACTGCAATGTAATGCTATGTGTTTGCGCTATGTATATATGCCTGTGTTTTGTTATTGAATGTTAGCGCGCTCATCCCAGACCAAGCCCCGGCAGCTGCTGGGCCCCAGTTGTCCTGCTGGGCCTCTTTTCCCCTGCTGGGCCCCAGTTGTCCTGCTGGGCCCTGTTACCTCTGTTCCTATGCAGGTTGTCCTGATCCTGTCCTTATGCTGTAATAAACCTGCAGAAACTCCTACTACCTCGAATCTTGACTCTTATTTTATTGAGCTATCTGTTATTCATTCATTCATCCAAAAATAGATCCGGTATTATTTATTTATATACCACATAATGGCGCCCGAACAGGGACTTGCCCTTTCCCCACGCGTCGGTGAAGCCACGCCGACCCCCTGACCCTCTGCAGCCGTGACGGAACCATACCGGCCACGTGCAGATATTTCTGCTTCAAGTATCCCTCAGGCCCACGGAGGAGACGGAGGAGGCGGTCCAGCATCCGAACGAGACGGTGGAGGAACGCGGCGAGTCCCGACCAGAGCCCAAGCCGAGAGTCCAAGGTCCGAGGTATCCGGAGGCCCACCCGTAACTGAAGTCCGAAGTCCGAAGTTCGTCGTCGTAGCAGTCCAGTCCCGTCCGAGGTTTTCCGTTCCGTGCTGCCCGGTGAGTACCATTGCTGGGGTAGTATCTAGACAGGACCAATCTAAATTGACTCCTGGTCCGTGGGTTGGTGGTGCCCAGACTCACAAACGAAGTGTTCACCTAGGTGGATACGGGTCTTGATGCGTCCCTTTATGGGACCGGTATGTTCCGTACTGTTACAGCAGTGCATCCAGTAACTCTAGTCTGTTCCGTTCTCGAGAAAATCTGTTCTGTTTCTGTTTTCAGTATTTTCAGGTAATATTCTGTTCGAACTGTTATGTTATGATACTGTTTAATGTAATTCCAATGTCGTGGTATGCCTGAATTGTTTTCCCAATTGTTATTGTTCTTCGTGTATTGTATTGTGTCCAGATTACAGTTCAGTCATGCCTATATTTTCCAAGTTACGTCAGTTAAAAACTAGAAAGGGTCTGTTAGAGGAAGCAGTTCCTGTCCCGCCTAGGGACAGTCCAGGTCACTTTATGTATCAGAAACATGGCATAAGCGCCATAATGTATCTAGATTTATGGGTAGAGTATACCAAACAGTTAGAAGAAAAGTATAGATGGCCCGTATCGGGTACATGGGATGCCGAATGTATCATGCGAGTAGAAGAAGCATTATGGAAAAAGAAAGCCAGACAGTCACAGAAAGATGCCATCGAGTTATGGCGTAAAGAAGCGCATAGAAGAACCGAAAAGGAAGTCAGAAAGTCAGAGTTAAGTAGAGAATCCCAGGAACGAGCCCAAGAAAGAGAATTAATCGAGATAGGTGAACAAGTCAAAACCGAACAGTCAGACAGACAGAGGCATGCCCTCATTAAGGGTATGTATCCTCTCCTTGCCGAAGGTTTGCCAAAAGCGACCCCAGAGGCATCCAGTAATTTCCCGCCGCCATTAGTTCCGACCAAGCTACGTCACAAACAGACCGCAGCTGATATTTTTATTTCGTCCTACTTGGACGACACAGTCCCCGAATATGCAAATCCTGTTCGCGCTCCGCCAGTCCCTGTAAATCAGGCACTTCCCGCTCCTCCAGACACCGGAGTACCTGTTACGGTACCCCCGGTCCAGTCCGTCATACAAGTCCAGCCCACGTTACAATTACCGACTCTGCCAGGACGAAGAATGTCAGTCGACGATTCCAGTTTAGGGGCCGCGGGAGGAGGTCTTCCTCAAACCCCGCCGCCACACAAGCGTTTATCAGCACTCGAATTACATGCCCAAGCATCACAGCGTACTCCTAAAAGTAATAAGTCTGTCACAGAAATCAGACAAGCCCTTGGCGAATGTGTCTATGATCCAGTCCCAGGCGAGTATAATATGGTTTTATATTCCGTACGTGTAAGGAGAGTGACCGAGTATCTAGTCACCTTACCGAATATGAAAGAAGATCTAGACAGAATATATCGTTTCATCCGTACAGGGGATGATCCAGAAAGTATTGGCGAGATTATGTCTCAAAGGAAAGCCGAGATCCAGCTCATGATATTAAAGTTCCTGATCAATTGTCTAATAAGAGAACAAGATTACCCGTCTAAAGATCCCGCCGAAATGAGAATCCTGACAAGGTGGAGTGATAATATAGCCGAGGGTAAGCACAAGACCGTCGGTGCCATGGAGAGTATGTACAAGAAAATTCGTAAAGAAATAATAAGGTTACACGAACAGCGTAAAGCAGCACAAGTAAGCGAGAAAGAAAGTATCTCTGATCCTGAAGAAGAGGACGAGAATCCCGCCAGAATAGCGTATGTAGGAAAATCTAGATTTCCAGATCGCCATTTACGTCTAGAACACAAGTCTATTTTTCATCATCAAGCACCAGAACAAGTTTCCCTAGAACAAGTATTTCAAGCTACCGATCACATTCTGAAATCACGAGTCGGTTACAGTGAATTAAGTACTATGCATGAACAAGAACTAGCCCGATCAGCAGTCCGATGGATTACTGATTCTACCACTTTTCCAGACGAAATAGTGGCACAAATGTTTCTGAAACTGCCCCCAGCCGAGCAACGACTGGTGGGTATGTATATGATCCAGCACCTCATTACTCTGTATGAGGGTCAACATTCTGATCCAGGTCCGTTGCATGACATCCTGAACGAGTTACTCCAGTATAGATGGAGAGGTCTAGGTACCGATTTAATTAGTGTCATTCTAGAACAGCGCCACAAGTATAGAACGTTCCTGAACCCGCATTTTGTTCATGTCTCACCCCCAGAAAGTAAACCATTCTACATAGACAGACAGAATCCGTTACGAGAAGTCCACCCAGTCCAAGGGGCGGGTGGCGTAATGCAACGAGTGTTTGTATACACTCCAATATCGAAGATGGAACTTCTTGAAATGAAGAAATTAATTCCCTGTCATGACAAAGATCCAGCAGGGTTCCATAGAGAATTAAAAGACATGCTCCGTATGGGAGAATACACTTACCCAGATATCATTAAAATGTTAAAGGTCCTGTTACCCGCAGGGGTATATGAAAAGTTAAAAGAAAAAGAATGGGAGGTGGGAGAGAAAAAGATCGATTGGACAGCTCTAGAAGCTGAAGACAAGGCACGAGTACCAGGTACCGGTCTTGGAGATAAATGTAAAGAATTACCAGAATTACTGATTCAAGTTTTACCCAGATTATTGACAACGAGAAAAGAAGACTGGGATGCAATCTCAGCCTGTAAACAGAAACAAGATGAAGATATTAGTGATTTTTATTCTAGATTCGAGAAATGTTTCAGTATTAACAGTGGTCTCAAGACAAGTAGTGAGTCATACCCTCACCTTTTCGTTACCAAATTAGTCGAGAATTCAAGCCCACAAATTAAAAATCGAGTTTTGAAAGTCGAAAGCACCTGGCAAGCAAATACCCCGTCCCAGATGCTCCAGATGCTCCAGTACCACCAGAATAGAATCAGAGAAGAGCAAGAACACGAGAGAAAACGTATGAAAGACACGAAAATGAAAGTGCTAGTTGCACAAACTGATCCTCAAGACAGTCAGAAGAGGGGTCCGAATCAAGCCAGTCATCCTGCAGCTCCCGTTAAAGGGAACTGCAATTATTGTAAACAGCCAGGTCATTTTATAAACGAGTGTGCAGTTCTGAAACATAACATAGCTACTGGTAAGACTAAAGAAAGACCACGTCCGCCTAGACAAGAACAAGTTTCACAGATTCCTCAGCCACAGAATGCACCACAGACAGTTACAGTACCGCAGCCTATCGCTGCAACACAGCACGTTACATCGCAGATGTACCAGTATGCGCAGTCTGAGTATCCAGAGTACCAGTCATATTCATGAAACAGCCTAGAGAGGGAGGTAGGCTTGCCTCTCATCGAGATACCTGTAGATCAAGAAGGTCCCTATGTTCACAGTCAAGTATTAGGGAAAGATAGAAAGTTTTTGATCGATACAGGGGCAAGTAGGACCACAATTAGTCATGCCGAAGTTCCAGGGGCTCCGCTCTCAGGCTCAAGAAATGTTTCCCTTGGATTTTCAGGAAAGCCAATAGTTAATGAGATATCAAAGCCAGTCACTCTAGAAGTAGGTCCATTGTCCCGTACTACTGATCTGTTACTTACTAAGTCATGTCCAGAAAATCTATTAGGCATTAAGACACTGAAAGAATTAGGTGCAGTTATTTGCTGTTCCCCAGAGGGAATACGATTGTTCCTACGTGACTTTAAGGGTCACTATGTATTACGAGATTTTGATTCAAGATTGTCTAATGTTCCGCAGCATCTATGGGCGCAAGGTCCAACTGATGTAGGTTACATGCAAATCACACCCCATCGTGTGACTCTCAAACCAGGTGTGGTGTTACCCCGAATCAGACAGTACAGATTGCCACCTGAGGCTGTAGCAGCCTTATCCAAAATTATTGACGAGCTCATGGCTCAAGGAGTAGTTGTAGAAACTGACTCCAATGTATGCAATTCTCCGATCATTCCAGTCATGAAACGTACTGATCCAAATGCACCCCCAGTATATCGATTAGTGATTGATTTACGAGAGCTTAATAAATGTATTATTCCTCAGTACCCAGTTGTCCCAGACATCTCTTCCCTGTTAACAGCCATTGATTCCGAAGCCATGTTTTTCACTGTCATAGACCTCAAGAATGCATTTTTTAGTGTTCCCATTCATCCAGACAGCCAGTTTCTTTTCGGATTTTGTTTAAATGGAAGGAGCTATATGTTTACACGCGCTCCTCAAGGTTTTACAGAAAGTCCTAGTATTTACAGTCAAGCACTCAAGAGACAACTAGACAACATTCACATGCCAACTGACACTGCCCTGCTCCAGTATGTCGATGATCTACTGATCACAGCCCGTTCTGAACGTGCCTGCGAGCGAGCATCCCTTACAGTCCTGTATTTTCTAGCCGAGATGGGGCACAAGGTGTCACCTTCGAAGCTTCAATTCTGTGTCCAGCAAGTGGTATACTTAGGACACTTGCTGTCCAAGAGGGGTAGGCAGTTGACACCAGACCGTATCCAGTTAATAGCGAGTCTTCCCCAGCCCAGAACCCAGAAGAAGGTACGTGCCTTTATCGGCCTTACTTCTTATTGTAGACAATGGATTCCCCAGTATGCATTTCTAGCCAAGCCACTGATACAGTTAACGACACAGGAGGCAGCCGTATCGACTGTCCTCCCTTGGACATCTGAACATACACTTAGTTTCAACGAGTTAAAGAAAGCCCTATGTCAAGCTCCAGTTCTAGCTACACCGAACTACAGTAAGCCTTTTACACTTTTCGTTACTGAACGCGAAGGTACAGCATTATCTGTTCTTACACAAGATCAAGCAGGACAATACAAGCCCTGTGCTTATTTTTCGAGCACATTAGATCCAGTCGCCCAGGCGTTGCCTGCGTGCCTCAAGTCAGTTGCAGCCACAGCACTAGCTATCAGACAAAGTGATTCCATAGTTTTAGGACATTCACTGACAGTACAAGTTCCACATTCAGTAGAAGTTCTCTTAAACCGAACACAAACACAGCACTTGACAATTGCACGTTTAACAGGTTATGAATTGACACTGTTCCAGCCACACATAGAGATTAGACGCTGCAACGTTCTGAATCCTGCTACACTGTTACCATCAGTTAGTTCAAATCCGGACCCACATGATTGTGTGGAAGTAGTTAACATTACGACAAAGCCAAGACAAGACCTGACAGACATTCCGTTACCAGATCCTGACCTGACACTTTATGTGGATGGTTCATGTATGAGAACTAGTACAGGAGAACTAGTCGCCGCGTATGCAGTGACTACTGACACTGAAGTTATTGAAACACACCGTATTGATACCCTGTCCGCTCAAGCAGCAGAGCTAGTCGCTCTGACACAAGCCTGTATACATGCCAAGAACCTGAAAGTTAATGTTTACACAGATTCACGTTATGCATTCGGAGTTGTACACGACTTCGGAGTGCTCTGGCAGGAGAGAGGTTTTATGACTTCTCATGGAACCAAGATTCAGCATGGTCTCCTTATTCAAGCCCTGTTAGATGCCATACATTTACCGACATCCATTGCTATCATGAAATGCAAAGCACATACGAAAGTTACTGACATTATTTCTCAAGGTAATGATCTAGCAGATCGCACAGCCAAGCTTACAGCACAGACTCCAGACATTCCAGTTAATCAGACACACACTCCAGATCCGATTACATGTATGACAGTTAAGGACCCTACACAAGATGTCATAGATATCCAGTTACATGCTACTCCCTCTGAAATCAAGAAATGGTCCGAACAAGGAGGGGTCCAGACAGATCAGGGATGGTTAAAGAAGGGTAGAGCCACATGGTTTCTCCCCGACTCTATGGTTCAAGTCATTATCAATACCGCACATAGTCCAGCACATTTAGGAGAAAAAGCTATGTTAGACAGTATCCAGAACATTTGGTTCAATAAGCATTTACGAGCTGCAGCCAAGCAGAAAGTCCGTACCTGTATGATATGTTGTCAGTTTAATCCAGGTAAAAGTGTCCCGGTGGAACAAGGTGGTTTCCAGCCCCCTGACCACCCTTTTGAGGTCCTCCAGATGGATTATATTCAGATGGAGCGATGTCGAGGTTTCAAGTACGTCCTTGTAGTTGTATGCGCTTTGTCCAGGTGGACAGAAGCATATCCAGTCCCAGATTACACAGCCGCGACCACTGCCAAGCAGTTGGTTCGTGAATTCTTCCCTAGATATGGACTCCCTAGAGTCGTATATTCTGATAACGGTCAGCCATTCTCCTCAGAGTTAATGAAGCACGTTTCCCTGTTGTTAGGGTACCAGTGGAAGTTCCATTGTGTACGCCATCCTGAAGCAGCCGGTCTCGTAGAGAGACATAATCAGACCCTGAAAATCCGTATTGCAAAAATTTGTAAGGAAAAAGGTGTGGACTGGCTAGTAGCTCTGCCAGTCGCTCTGTTTTATATGCGCATGGTCGCACATTCCAGATCAGGTCTGTCCCCGTATGAGGTCGTATTCGGCCGCCCCCCTAACATGTGGGGTACTCCTAGACCCCGAAGTATTACCGATGTTTCATGTAATATGCTGACAGATTACCTAGCTTCCTTGATGTCTGCCCTCAACTCATGTCGTTCACAGGTTGCTGCCGCATTTCCAGACAATACCGAGGTGGCACCGCACGAGATCGTTCCAGGCTCCTTGGTGATGATCAGAAATTTCGACAGATCAAGTCCGCTGGAACCACGTTGGAAAGAGCCACGTCAGGTCCTCTTGACCACCCGTACTGCCGTCAAGTTGGAAGGCAGGAAGGGGTGGGTCCATCTTTCTCATGTAAAACTTTTCAATGGATTGAAACCAGTCTCCAAGAACATTTCCAAGGATTCCCAAGATTCGAAAGACTGTCAAGACATTATTTTAAAGGACTGTCCCGCACAAGACATTATTACAACCCCTCCCTTGTTAGAGAAAACTCCGCAGCAGGAGTATAAGTTAAAGCTCAGGTCTAGTAAAATAAGTCAGTCAGTTTGATTGTATAAGTCCTCCCCTAGGTGAAACGGTTAGACTGTTTCTGACATGTATAAAATAGACCCCCATAGTGAGAGAGTCAGTCGAAGTTCAATCAGATGTATCGTTTTTCTGAGTTTTGTATTATTCATCAGCATTATGATTTCCTGCACCAGCTATGCGTTCTATCTGTATTGTCCAGTTCCTCATGTAAATATGTCTGCTAATGTTACAGTAGAGCACACGTTTAGTGATCTGCCTCCTCACGAATATTCTTACCGCCTCGCTATGCGTAACAACACATTTATCCGTATGTTACATTACTCACACCAGACCAGCAATGCTACTAATTGTTGGGTGTGTGGTCGACTCCCCCCTTTCCAGACACCGAAGGGAGTTCTGCCACTCTTTCCTTATCCATTCTCACACAATGGTTCGTGTGGAGCATGGTCCACGTTAACGTCATCTTCAACAGATATGTCTTTTCTTAACAGTACATGTTTCTCAGACAAGCAAGGTTTCCCCCACAGAACAGGTTTAGATCTAGAAAATGAAGTATATAATTTAGGTAATTATTCGTCGAATTTCATGGTCCTGAATGTTCAGTCTGATACTACTCCAGACTTACCTGCTATTTCAGTACTACCAGTCAAAGGCGAATTATGTGTCCGTAGTTATGGTTCCGTACATGTAGGTCATAGTGAATGTACTACTGTTATCCAGTATAGTGACAGTGGGAAATCTGTTTTCAAAGCTTCACGTCATTCTTATTTTATTTGTGGTCAGACCGCATATGTCCGTCTGCCCCTCGATTGGGAGGGAACCTGTTACATTGCTTTCCTACTGCCACCTGTTTTTCTAGCCCCATCTGATTATCACAGAAACACACATCTAGTACACATTAGACATAGAAGGGAGTCCCCAATTGTCGATTATACTGAAACTACTCTAGAACAGTATACAGATTTCAATAAAGGTTTCTTCTTCTTTGTAGGACCTGTCCAGAATAGTAAACTGATCCGTAGGTTAACAAGAACCCTTGAAGCTGTAGTAAATGAGACTGCCTCTGCTCTAGGTAACCTAACCGAAGAACAATCTGCTATGAGATTTGTCGTTTTGCAAAATCGTCTCGTCCTTGACGTCATACTGGCCGATAGGGGCGGGGCCTGTAGAGTCATCGGATCTAGTTGCTGCATTTTCATTCCAAATAACGCGCCGTCTGTTTATTCAGCTATAACCAGACTCCATAAAATTGCCCATCTGTTACACCAAGATCCAGGCACCTGGACATGGTCCGGTTGGTTCTGGAATATAATTTCCGCCTGGGGATGGAAAGTCCTGTCCTTTCTAGGTATTGCAGTAGCGATCATATTCAGCTGCTGCCTCTGTATACAATGTGGCCCTGCGATTTGCAGCATGTGTGCTACCTCTTGTATTCCTAGTCCCAAGCCCCGTTCTAAATCCCGTTCCAGGATAATTCGAGACGAGCAAATGGTACTGTATGAAATGATAGACGGTATCATGAAAATTGATGTTTCCTGATGGAAACGTAGTGACAAGGAGGGAATGTGGAAAAGTAAATTTTGCCATGTTCTGTGTCCCTACGCCTCATCCATCATATGTTATGTGTGCATGACCAATATGCATATGTTATTCCCCATGTCCGATTAATGACGCAATTACAGTTGTGTCCACCTCTAGTATGTCAGTTTCCAGTCCTCGTGAATACTACGAATATCAGGCCTATGTAAAGTTATGTTGCCACGTTTCCCAGTGTGCACGTTATTCCATTATAAAGTCCCTGTTTCCAGGCCTCAACAGGGCCCGGACCACAGATTCAGCTCCTGTCTCCTGAAAGCCTCACTGAGGAGCGATACAGCCCCCACCTGTATCCTCGACCCTTCACTTACTTCCTGCCTCGCAGTGCCCGGTACAGCTTGGCTCTGCCTCTGAGTCTGCCAAGAGTATGTTATGATTCCAGCTGTCAGTTCAGTCCTCCTCCTCTGCATTCCTAAGCTACTGAACTGCATCAATAGTTTCCGTCATTGTCTAGCCTTCTCGTCTCCACGTTAGAGAAATACTGTATTTAATGGTCATTTAATATTCTTCATCACGCACTACATGTAGAATAATGCATGGTCCAGTCTTAGAATCCAGTTAGCTTCTCCCCTCATGACTTCTAGTTTATATCAACATGTTCCCTAAACATCAGATACCAGATAGGGTTTAGGTACATGTCACTCCGACCCTCCAGACTCTAGTCTCTGCTCCTAGCACAGAGTTCGTAGCCCCCAGCTTCTCCTAGTAACACGTCATTGCCAGTTTTCGCGCACCATTAGGTTAGAGGTCCCGGCTCCTTAGGTAGCCCCCTCCTATGTTTCCGCCCATTCATGACATATTCTGTTACGTTTGCATCACATGTCTATGTATACTCCCAGTTACACCTCTTTTTACTGTTATCTTTCGCGACTGCTACGCGTCACGCCTTCTGCTCCACCCACTGCTACGCCTACTGCAATGTAATGCTATGTGTTTGCGCTATGTATATATGCCTGTGTTTTGTTATTGAATGTTAGCGCGCTCATCCCAGACCAAGCCCCGGCAGCTGCTGGGCCCCAGTTGTCCTGCTGGGCCTCTTTTCCCCTGCTGGGCCCCAGTTGTCCTGCTGGGCCCTGTTACCTCTGTTCCTATGCAGGTTGTCCTGATCCTGTCCTTATGCTGTAATAAACCTGCAGAAACTCCTACTACCTCGAATCTTGACTCTTATTTTATTGAGCTATCTGTTATTCATTCATTCATCCAAAAATAGATCCGGTATTATTTATTTATATACCACACTCGTCTTCAAAAGTCCTCGTGGGCGCCATCTTAACACTATGTTGATCAGCCTTACTACCCTGCCCAACTGTGTCATAAACATTATCTAGTGCTACGTGTCACTGCTTTATCTACACTTTACCTATTATTTGAGTGCTCCACTATGAGTGTGTATCTTGTATGTATTTTGAAACCCTATTTGCTACGATGAAACTTTCGTGTATTGCACGAGACTATCTGCCCCTCGTGTTGACAAATGCTATGACTTCTTCCTATATTCAACTAAGGAAATGTTGTCTAATATTGGAGATTCCTAGAACTAATTCGATAGTGTTTTCGTGGTTTGTTGGTTGTGTACTGAAATACTGTGTCGTGATCCAATGTTTAAGTTACCTGTATTGGGGACCTAGTATCAGATTTTGTATGTACTCGGACACCTCTTCAATGATTATACAATTTGTGTGCTGGACTTTCAACGAATTATTTCGGGTCTCATATTACGTAGTCATTCGGATCATTACTCATGATTCTGGGTACTTAATTTTTGGACTACATCTTCAACATCTGTACACATTTTTTGCTTTTGCGCTTAATGACATTACAATAAAGAAATACAACCTACTGTGTTTTTGTTGTTATCATTCACAATTATCTCTATAAAAAATTTTAATTTGGGACGACACACAAGACAAATTGGAACACCTAATAAGAGCCCTCAATCAGGTGGAGACAAGAATACAATTTACACACAAGATAAGCAATGAAATGATTGACTTCCTTGATGTTAGAGTCATCAAGACCATAGATGGATTTGAAACACAACTATACACAAAACCAACAGACCGAAACAGTGCCCTCAGTTACTCAAGTTTCCACCCGAGGAGTCTAATCAAAAACTTACCATTATCTCAATTCATCCGCATAAAACGAATATGTTCCAACACTCAAACATGCGAGGAAACCTTGAATAGACAAATGAAGAAATATGAGGACAGAGGATATCCCAACACCATACTTCAAGAACAGATTGAAAAGGTAACCGCTATGGACAGATCGAAACTATTACAAACACGACCCAAATCACAAAAGGACAGAATGGTATTCGTAACAAAATACACTACTCAATCAAACAAAATTAAGAGTATCATCAACAAAAGGTGGGAGTTATTAACTCAGGAACCAGATTTTCACGGATTATTCAAAGAATTACCATTACATGCCTACACCAGAGGGCTAAATTTGAAAGAAAAATTGAAACTTAAACATCAACCAGAGACAGGTCACACTGACAAAGGAATGATCCGGTGTCATAATTGTATCAATTGTAACAACGCAATTACAGGAGACATCTGCACCCATCCTACGACTGGCAAACAGATACGATTAAGACACACAAGTGACTGCAACACGCAAAACGTGGTGTACGGAATCAAGTGCCCCTGTGGTAGAATGTACATCGGCAAGACCGAGCGTAAGATAAAAGTGCGAATATCAGAACACAAAAGTCGAATTCGTAATAACTCTCTAACTTCGCCACTGGTACTACATTGGATTCAAGAGAAACACAGCATTTCGCAACTAAGATTTCAAATTCTGGAACAAGTCCCATTGAAACAAGGTGTAAATAATCACCAGAAATTACTGCAACGTGAACTTTTTTGGATTAAATATCTACAGACCATGACGCCAACTGGGCTTAACGACAAATATGATTTAGCGTGTTTTTTATAGAGATAATTGTGAATGATAACAACAAAAACACAGTAGGTTGTATTTCTTTATTGTAATGTCATTAAGCGCAAAAGCAAAAAATGTGTACAGATGTTGAAGATGTAGTCCAAAAATTAAGTACCCAGAATCATGAGTAATGATCCGAATGACTACGTAATATGAGACCCGAAATAATTCGTTGAAAGTCCAGCACACAAATTGTATAATCATTGAAGAGGTGTCCGAGTACATACAAAATCTGATACTAGGTCCCCAATACCGGTAACTTAAACATTGGATCACGACACAGTATTTCAGTACACAACCAACAAACCACGAAAACACTATCGAATTAGTTCTAGGAATCTCCAATATTAGACAACATTTCCTTAGTTGAATATAGGAAGAAGTCATAGCATTTGTCAACACGAGGGGCAGATAGTCTCGTGCAATACACGAAAGTTTCATCGTAGCAAATAGGGTTTCAAAATACATACAAGATACACACTCATAGTGGAGCACTCAAATAATAGGTAAAGTGTAGATAAAGCAGTGACACGTAGCACTAGATAATGTTTATGACACAGTTGGGCAGGGTAGTAAGGCTGATCAACATAGTGTTAAGATGGCGCCCACGAGGACTTTTGAAGACGAGGACTGTCGTGTCAGTCCGTCGTCGATTGCTAACACCGTGTAGTTGTTTTGGGCATAAGCGGCGTCTTCAACAAAGCGGGACAGACAAGCAAGGTAGCGGTCAGTCGGAACTTGTAGATCACGATACAGGCAGTTGGCACAGGTATGTAGGCAGCGTGGCTAATCAGGGGAGTAAAAGGTAGTAAACGGGCACTGCGGGCCATTTATAACGTTGCCTTTCGGTCTTTTAGATAAAGAAGATACAGAGCAAGACAAGGTAAAAATACGGAGAGCTACTGCGACCCGTTTTTCCTTTTTGAGTGTCATTCAAAGTGGTGACTAAGGCAGAGTTGTGATTTGTGTATTACAGAGAACCAAGGCATTTTCATTTGAGGTATGTTTTCAATATATAAGCTATGAATATGGAAGCAGTGTATTGAATATAGCAGTTAAGACAAAGGTTGTTCTTTTATATTTTTTCAACAGCAACACGTGAGAGTACTGGAGGTATGTTGGATATTCAGTGGAATTTAATTATCAATCATATCAGTTCAAGTGGTTTAGTTACAGATGGGTCTGCATTTTTATTTGTGTTTCTCAACAGAAGTGTAAAGGTTATCACGAAACACAGCATAATAAAAGGGACACAGCCAGTACAACCAGGTAGGCGAATATTCAGGTCACATATTAAGGAAACCCCCCTCTCAAACAAAAGACACTTACACCATGTTTCTCATCTTTTTTCATAGAGATTGCCCCTGACGAAGGCACACACAAGTGCCGAAATGCATTGGGCTCATTCAAGAAAAGTTGATTAAATGCAATGTAATATATGTGCCAAACAAAAACGAATAATTATAATGTAAATATGTACTGTGAATCTTTGTTTGCAACTAAACAGTCATATGAATGTTGAAAAATGAATTGACAATTTATCAACAAAAGAGTATACTAAAGAAATAAAAGGTAAATTCATGAAAATAAACATAAGAGTGGTTTAAACTGGATTAAAAAGGAATAAATTACAGAAAGCGCAGTAGCGCCAAGTGAACAGTGCGTGATTGGGTGGAAACTCAATTTTCACCATAACTACTTATGTACTAGGATTGACAACCCTTCACAATCACGGCACCAGTGTACGAGATTGGTAAATAAGTTAAACTCGGAGTGCTCCTACAACTCTTTTCAATTTACTATTCAGTCACAAGTAAGGAGGCACCCAAACCATTAAGATGCAATTTGAAACAATCGCAGCAATTACGGACAATAGAGCCAACACATTGGCTTTTTCCAATGATCAAGCAGACCAAATCTATTCTCTCATAAAGGAAGTCAGAAATATGGATGCACACGGGGGGTCCGTAAGTCAGCAATTAAGACAACTGGAGTACATCACACGTAGACAATTAAACCAAAGGATGCATGCATCAACCTTAATCCAATATCACAAAGCGAAACGGATACCGAGGGGTTTACGTCTGTCAATAAAACCAATGTTGTTTCGATTCAATCTAAAAACGAAGTTTATGGACAAGTGGTATTGTATCCTTAACAAATGCTCATTAGATTTAATACTACTTATTATAGAGGAACTTGCTAAAACCATAAGGGAACTAGAGGAGGAGATAAACATATTGAAAACAGAATTGGAGTCCAGGATGGAAGCGGATTCATGGAAAATCAGTTTAGATGGCATTAATCTCAAACTTGAGACATATGAGAAGGAACTACAAGAGGGAAAGCTGCGCAAGTATAAACGTGACACCATAGATTACAAGCTCAATGAGGTGTATACTTGGGCAGACATCTATGCCCGTCGCAAGTTTGTCCCATCAAAAAGAACAACACCGGCCCAACATTCATCAGAAGAGAGTCTGGTCACTGATAAGGAGACATCTATACAGAGAGGACCAGTTAGAGCCACACAGGAAGGTGAGATATTATCTATTAACAGCAGTCAACATGCAACAACAAGTAGACACACAGCTTTTTTGTCACAGGACCAGGATCAAGGACAACCACCAACGACACAAACAACATCATCCATATCAAGCGCAAAACAAGGCGAGGAAGTGGCCGGCAAAGCTTTAAGAAGCGGACGGACAGTAGTCTAATAATAAATATTTCGTCAACATCACTAACACCACAACAAATAACAACGTTGAACAAAGGACTATCATTTGTGCCTACCACTCCAGCGAATGAATTGGAAACAGAAGGTGCATTTTTCAGGTTCATGAGAACACTCAAACTAAAACATTATTTTGCCAATGTGGTTGAACCAACAGATGTTCAAATAGAAACACCAGATAAACAATTTAGACCAAAAAGTGTTTTTCAAGCTCCAACGTCGCATAAAATGCTCGACACCTTTGAGATCATGGTGAAGAATGACTTAAAGACACTTGATTACAAGAGGAAAAGATACAACAACATGACGAAAAATGAACATCACACAATTAACAATCTGGCCAATGATGAGAGATTAACAATACAAACAGCTGACAAGGGGGGAGCATTAGTACTTATGGACACCTGGTATTATGAACACAAAGTACACGAACATGTTTCCCACCAAGATACATACCTTCAATTGCCTTCGGATCCAACAATAACACTTCAGAGAATGTTGGAAGGAATACTACAAACAGCCAAACTCAATGACATAGTGGATGATCAAACAGTGGCATTTCTAACAGTCAAAAATCCGAAAAGACCACATATATACATGATCCCAAAGATACATAAACACCCAACCAATCCACCGTTTAGACCCATAGTGTCGGGGTGCGGATCTATCTTTGACCCCATAGGAAAATACATTGATCATCATTTGCAAAAATTTGTTCAACAATGGGGTTCATATATCAGAGATACAACAGATTTTTTGAACAAATTATCTTGGATAGAGGAAGGCTACCAAAATCACTGGATACTGTGCACCATTGACGTGGTGGCACTCTATACATCGATACCACATACAGCAGGTCTGGAAGCAGTGGAATGGGCACTACTCAGATTGGATGACATACCGACAGACAAAAAAAAATTTTTGTTACAGTTATTAAAATTCAGTCTCCACAACAGTTATTTCACATGGAAAGACACATTTTTTGCCCAATTGACTGGAACATCCATGGGCTTTGCTGGGGCCCCAGCATACGCGAATACCTTTATGGCTCAATTTGAGTCACAAAATCTGATGAGCTGGCACGAATGGTCACATGTTAAGTTTTATTGTCGTTTCATAGATGACATTTTTTTAATTTGGGACGACACACAAGACAAATTGGAACACCTAATAAGAGCCCTCAATCAGGTGGAGACAAGAATACAATTTACACACAAGATAAGCAATGAAATGATTGACTTCCTTGATGTTAGAGTCATCAAGACCATAGATGGATTTGAAACACAACTATACACAAAACCAACAGACCGAAACAGTGCCCTCAGTTACTCAAGTTTCCACCCGAGGAGTCTAATCAAAAACTTACCATTATCTCAATTCATCCGCATAAAACGAATATGTTCCAACACTCAAACATGCGAGGAAACCTTGAATAGACAAATGAAGAAATATGAGGACAGAGGATATCCCAACACCATACTTCAAGAACAGATTGAAAAGGTAACCGCTATGGACAGATCGAAACTATTACAAACACGACCCAAATCACAAAAGGACAGAATGGTATTCGTAACAAAATACACTACTCAATCAAACAAAATTAAGAGTATCATCAACAAAAGGTGGGAGTTATTAACTCAGGAACCAGATTTTCACGGATTATTCAAAGAATTACCATTACATGCCTACACCAGAGGGCTAAATTTGAAAGAAAAATTGAAACTTAAACATCAACCAGAGACAGGTCACACTGACAAAGGAATGATCCGGTGTCATAATTGTATCAATTGTAACAACGCAATTACAGGAGACATCTGCACCCATCCTACGACTGGCAAACAGATACGATTAAGACACACAAGTGACTGCAACACGCAAAACGTGGTGTACGGAATCAAGTGCCCCTGTGGTAGAATGTACATCGGCAAGACCGAGCGTAAGATAAAAGTGCGAATATCAGAACACAAAAGTCGAATTCGTAATAACTCTCTAACTTCGCCACTGGTACTACATTGGATTCAAGAGAAACACAGCATTTCGCAACTAAGATTTCAAATTCTGGAACAAGTCCCATTGAAACAAGGTGTAAATAATCACCAGAAATTACTGCAACGTGAACTTTTTTGGATTAAATATCTACAGACCATGACGCCAACTGGGCTTAACGACAAATATGATTTAGCGTGTTTTTTATAGAGATAATTGTGAATGATAACAACAAAAACACAGTAGGTTGTATTTCTTTATTGTAATGTCATTAAGCGCAAAAGCAAAAAATGTGTACAGATGTTGAAGATGTAGTCCAAAAATTAAGTACCCAGAATCATGAGTAATGATCCGAATGACTACGTAATATGAGACCCGAAATAATTCGTTGAAAGTCCAGCACACAAATTGTATAATCATTGAAGAGGTGTCCGAGTACATACAAAATCTGATACTAGGTCCCCAATACAGGTAACTTAAACATTGGATCACGACACAGTATTTCAGTACACAACCAACAAACCACGAAAACACTATCGAATTAGTTCTAGGAATCTCCAATATTAGACAACATTTCCTTAGTTGAATATAGGAAGAAGTCATAGCATTTGTCAACACGAGGGGCAGATAGTCTCGTGCAATACACGAAAGTTTCATCGTAGCAAATAGGGTTTCAAAATACATACAAGATACACACTCATAGTGGAGCACTCAAATAATAGGTAAAGTGTAGATAAAGCAGTGACACGTAGCACTAGATAATGTTTATGACACAGTTGGGCAGGGTAGTAAGGCTGATCAACATAGTGTTAAGATGGCGCCCACGAGGACTTTTGAAGACGAGGACTGTCGTGTCAGTCCGTCGTCGATTGCTAACACCGTGTAGTTGTTTTGGGCATAAGCGGCGTCTTCAACAAAGCGGGACAGACAAGCAAGGTAGCGGTCAGTCGGAACTTGTAGATCACGATACAGGCAGTTGGCACAGGTATGTAGGCAGCGTGGCTAATCAGGGGAGTAAAAGGTAGTAAACGGGCACTGCGGGCCATTTATAACGTTGCCTTTCGGTCTTTTAGATAAAGAAGATACAGAGCAAGACAAGGTAAAAATACGGAGAGCTACTGCGACCCGTTTTTCCTTTTTGAGTGTCATTCAAAGTGGTGACTAAGGCAGAGTTGTGATTTGTGTATTACAGAGAACCAAGGCATTTTCATTTGAGGTATGTTTTCAATATATAAGCTATGAATATGGAAGCAGTGTATTGAATATAGCAGTTAAGACAAAGGTTGTTCTTTTATATTTTTTCAACAGCAACACGTGAGAGTACTGGAGGTATGTTGGATATTCAGTGGAATTTAATTATCAATCATATCAGTTCAAGTGGTTTAGTTACAGATGGGTCTGCATTTTTATTTGTGTTTCTCAACAGAAGTGTAAAGGTTATCACGAAACACAGCATAATAAAAGGGACACAGCCAGTACAACCAGGTAGGCGAATATTCAGGTCACATATTAAGGAAACCCCCCTCTCAAACAAAAGACACTTACACCATGTTTCTCATCTTTTTTCATAGAGATTGCCCCTGACGAAGGCACACACAAGTGCCGAAATGCATTGGGCTCATTCAAGAAAAGTTGATTAAATGCAATGTAATATATGTGCCAAACAAAAACGAATAATTATAATGTAAATATGTACTGTGAATCTTTGTTTGCAACTAAACAGTCATATGAATGTTGAAAAATGAATTGACAATTTATCAACAAAAGAGTATACTAAAGAAATAAAAGGTAAATTCATGAAAATAAACATAAGAGTGGTTTAAACTGGATTAAAAAGGAATAAATTACAGAAAGCGCAGTAGCGCCAAGTGAACAGTGCGTGATTGGGTGGAAACTCAATTTTCACCATAACTACTTATGTACTAGGATTGACAACCCTTCACAATCACGGCACCAGTGTACGAGATTGGTAAATAAGTTAAACTCGGAGTGCTCCTACAACTCTTTTCAATTCTCTCTTTTGTCTAACATGTTCTAGTCGTGAATCTCTATGATAATTTGATGGGGCTAGAAAAACGGGTGGCAATAAGAATGCTATATAACAAGTCCCACCCCAGTCTAAGGGCAGATGTACATAGGCTGTCTGACCACAAATGAAATAGGTATGGCGTGATGTTTTGAAAGAAAATAGTCCGTTATCATCAAACTCTACTACAGTGTTACACTTGCTGTGTCCCATATGTACTGAGCCTTTCTTACTAACACATAAATCACCTTTTGCTGGCAGGACTGAAATAAACGGTGGACCTGTATTTTGCTTGGGCTGAACATTTAACATTATAAAATTAACAGATGCATTTCCCTGTTCGTACTCTTCATTCTCTAAATCGGATCCCTTTCTTTGGGGGAATCCGTCTTTGTCTGGAAAGCATGCTTCATTCATTACTTTATTCAGGTTTCCATATATCCAGCCACCTGAATAAGCTATGTACCTTCTATCTATTGATGTCATTAGAGCAAACCATGCTCCACACGAACCATTGTGTGAGAACGGTAAAGGGTAGAAGGGCAATACTCCCTTCGTCTCTTGATAAGGGGGCAGTTGGCCACATACCCAGCAATTAGTCGCATTGCTGGTCTGGTGAGAATGGTGTAACATTCGAATAAAGGTATTGTTACGTAGTGCAAGTCGATATGACAATTCATGGGGTGGCAGGTCGCTAAATGAATGCTCTATGGTACTGTTACTGGAAGAGTGCATATGTGAGGAAATGGGAAAGAAAACATGTAGCAATAAACTGACACCAATTATAACAATGCACAGAATAAAAAGAATGATTAAAGTAACTATACATCTACTGCGTAATCTCTTGCAGTATTTTTCCTTCTTATCTCTCTTCTTGCTATTCTCATATGTGATCTTATGCATGTCAGAATCGAGTCTAACCGATTCACCACCGGGTGGGCTTAAACAATTAAACTACGTCTGACTTACTAGATCTTACTCTAGACCTATACTCTTGCTGAGGGGTATTTTCTAGCAAAGGTCAGTGTCCTTTTTGTTTTTTTCTTTTCAAAGTTCCAAAGTGTCTTTTGTAGTGATGAAGGTGAGTTCGGCCTTTACGTCCTTCCACCAACTTCGGCGTCTTCCAACGTGGCTCAAGGGGACTTGAACAATCAAAGATCCTGAGGAGTCCAAATTTTCCTGGTGCTATGGCATGTTCCTCGACCTGGGTGTTTGTCAGGGAAGGCAGCCGCAACCTGTGAACAACAAGAGAGTAGTGTAGACATCAAGGAAGCCAGGTAATCTGTCAGCATGTTACTGTCAACATGAGTTAGTTTTTCATTTTTAGGCATAGGCGTACCCCACATATATACTCCATAAGGAGATAGGCCTGTTCTGGAATGAGCTACCATAAGCATGTAAAAGAGGGTGACCGGCAAGGCCACCATCCAATCCATGCCTATTTCTGTACAGATCTTAGCAATTCCTGTCTTGAGGGTCGGATTATGTCTTTCTACAAGGCCTACTGCTTCTGGGTGTCTGACACAATGGAATATTCTATCCTAACAGAAGGGACACTTGTTTCATTAATTCAGAGGAGAATGGCTGATCGTTATCTGAATAGATCACATGAGGTGATTCATAGCTGGGGAAGTACTGCGCACTGTTGTAACAGCAGTATAATCTGGAACTGGATATGCTTCTGTCCATCTAGACAGTGCACAACTACTAAGACATATTTGTAACCTCTACATCTGTCCATTTGGATATAATTCATCTGGAGAACCTCAAAAGGGTGGTCAGGAGGATGAAATCCGCCTTGTTCCACCGGAATGCCTTTACCTGGATTGAACTGACAACAGATCGTACATGTTCGTACTTTCTGCTTCACTGCTGCACGTAGGTGCTTGTTAAACCAAACATACTGTAAACAGTCTATCATCATCTATCATCTACTCTCCTACGTGTGTTGGACTATGTGCTGAGAAGAAAACAATGTACCTTTTCCCTTAGTCATCTAACCTTGGTTAGTCTGGACCCCTCCTTGTTCAGTCCAATTCTTTATCTCATCTGTTGTGGCATGTGTCTGTATGTCGAGTACATCTTGAGTGGGATCCCTGACTGTCATACATGTTGTCAGTAATGATACCTCTGTCCTTGTCGTGTCTGGTGGTGTCTGTGCTGTCTGAGCTGTTCGGTCTGCCAGGTCATTACCCTGGGAAATGGTGTCTGTAACTTTGGTATGAGCTTTATATTTCAGGATAGAAATGGCTGTAGGTAAATGTATGGCTTCTAACAGGGCCTGAATAAGCTGGCTGTGCTGAATCTTGGTCCCATGGGAGGTCAAAAAACCTCTCTCTTCCTCCTCAGGACCCCGAAATCATGAACAATGCCATAGGCATATTGTGAATCTGTATAAATGTTTACTTTCAAGTGCTTGGTTCTTATGCTGGCTTGTGTCAGAGCGATGAGCTCTGCTGCTTGTGCTGACAGGGTGTCTATTTTCTGTGTCTCTATGACTTCTGTGGTCACGGCATACGCTGCTACTAATTCTCCTGTACTTGTTCTCATGCATGATCCATCTACATAGAGTGTCTGGTCTGGGCCCAGAAGTGCAATATCTGTCATGTCTTGTCTTGGTTTATTCATTACTTCCACATAGTCATGTGGTGATGCATTTACTGTACTTGAGGGCAAAAGCGTTGCAGGATTCAGAATATTACAACGTCTGATCTCTATGTGTGGTTGAAATAATGTCAGTTCATATCCTGTCAGTCTCGCTACAGTCAAACGTAAAAACACTGTCTTTTTACAGTGTAAAAACACAGTTTTTACAATGTAAAAATAAATAAAAATAAAAAAGCATAAAATGTTTACTGTGACATGGAGTCGCTTAAAACTGGCGCTTGACATAATGCTCTTTTTAATTCCTCAAATGCCAAGGTGTGTTCTTGTGTCCTAGGGAGAACAGTCAAAATGGCTGCCTCCTGTGTAGTTAACTGTATGAGTGGTTGGCTAGATATGCATACTGGGGAATCCATTGCCTACAGTAAGAAGTGGGGCCAATAAAGGCACGTGCTGCCTTATGTGTCCTGGGCTGTGAAAGGTTAGTAATGAGCTGAAACAATCCTATTTAAAAAAACACTGTTGCATTACACTAATTTAAAGCACATTCTAAGATGGGTCTGTTTCATATTTTCTTTCCAACCGTGAAAACATTGAAGCACTCTTTGTGCAAACCTTTATCTCAATTCGACTGGTCTATTTACAACTATACCGACCTCTGAGCCAAACACATTAAATCAAGCGTTCCAAGGCATTTACCATTCAATCTGCAAACTGAATACGCCCATTGGATAACATGGCAAATCGCACCTCCACACAAAACATGCTTTTTCCACCACTTCCACAGCTCAGATCCTTTTCAAATTTTGCATCACAGTAGTCCAAGCTATTCCCTAAATCCTCACCAAAACGCAACCTAATCCCTCCACTGGAACGGGTACGAATTTCCGCTCAAAAACATGCCCCCCCCCCGCAAACACAAAAAAAAACAAAAAAACGGCAGAATCCCTCAACACCTTGTTAAAACAAATACTGCCTTCTCAATAAAAGATATTAACTCTTTGGCAGCCGAAGCACAATCATTCCCCAATGACTGCAGTATATGGGAAAGTTATGAACTCATCTCTCCACGGTGTCACAGAACACATACGCACATCTTCAAAACATTTTCTCTAAGCACTTGAAAGAGATCCAGCTCTCTCCTGCCTAACGTAATGGCTAGGGACCTGATGATAACATGCTCTGCACAAAACATAACTACATGGCGCTATTTACAAGCCATATTTACAAGAAACTCAACAAGTCACAAAAATGACACGCTATTCACAAGGCATATTTACAAGGAGCTATACTTAAGAAAATTCAACAAACTACTCACAAGTCTTAATCTCAAGTCACTATTCACAAGCAACTACAAGCCATTCACAAGGCGTTACACACATGGATGTAACAAACTATTCACAAGTCTTAAGCACAAAGCGCAATTCACAAATAAACCAACTAGTTACTCACAAGGCACTTTCGCAGTCCAGAAGGGACTCGTCTAGATACAAGGAAATGAACTCTTCAGATGTTGTTGGCTTTAATTCTACATACTCTAAAGGGTACAGGTGGTAGCGTTCTCTAACTACTGGGTCTTTCTGAGGTGGTCACTTTAGCTAGTTTTTCTGACAGAACGGGATAAATACCAGTTAACAACGGCATTTCTTGGCTTGTCTAGCTCTCTCTGCTTTATTGAATTCTTTCTCTGTTCTCCTATGTCACTCTTTGCGCCATAACTCAATGGCATCTTTCTGAGAGGGTCTTGACTTCTTTTTCCAAATGGCGTTTAGCCCATGCTTATTATACATAAAATGACCACGTGTGTCTCTAGGCCGGATATTAACTGTCTATTCTAGTAAACCTCTTCTGGTCCCTATCTGACGTAATTTTGAAAACAGAAACCAATACAATGGAAACACAATACACAAAAATAGACTGTAACAATCAACAATCATTCACACTAAACAATTTAAACACTGAAACAGATACAGATACAACCTAAACTGATACAGAGAGTTAAACATGTACTTGAAAAACAGTTTGTGCACTGAAAATACAGTACAACCATACCGGTCTCAGGAATGAGACACGTCTTTACCGGGCCCACCTTTTACCGTGGGCCCGTCTTGACCGTTCTTATTTAAAATGAGCCCGTCTTGAAACTTGATACATTTCCCATAGTGGTACTCACCGGGAAAGCAGAACTTGAAACTTGAAGGCCTCGGAAACTTGACTTGACTACGCTTGCGCCTTGGAACAGGTGGACCTCTGGAGACCTCGGACCTTGCTCTCTCACGGGCTGGGCCTCTGGTTGAGACGACCCGCTTTCCTCACCGCCTCACATGGATGCCTGGTCGCAGTCCGTCCTCCTCTGTGGGCCTGAGGGAGTGGCAGGAAGACCTGCTGGTGCGCTTTGAAGTCCGTCACGGCTGTAGAAGGGGGCAAAGACTAGACCCACAACTCCGGCGAGTGGGGAAAGGGATATGTCCCGGTAAGGGCGCCAAATTATGTGGTAAATAAAATATTACCCTGGCAGAATTTCTAGGCATTAACAAAGTATCATGCATCAAGTGAGAGGCAGAGTCCGTGGTATGTGAGTTAAAATGGGCTTTATTCCAATAACTCGAGTCAAAGGGAGAATATGTTCCATCACCACAGAGGTTCAGGAAGAGTCTTCTAACATTTAATAACAAAACATTATATTATATACTTTTTACTCCTTGTACATAGGAGCAGGCGCAAGACAGAAAATGAGATAAGAGCATGTGGGTGTACATGAGGGTGTGTACTTTGATGAGTCATAGGTGTGTGATAGGTAGGTGTCATAGATGGGTGGGTACTTAGAGGAGGAGTTGGCATGACCAGCTCGAACTGTGCCCTAATTGTGCAACTTTGAGCATGACGTGCAATTGACGTGTAACTGGGTGGAGGCTGACTTTCAACCTAGCAGAGAGATCTTTTATGTCAAGGCGACCAGCACATCTAGTACAACTGATATCTAGAGTCAGCAAGCAAAAGAAGCAAAGGTTGTTCGTCACTAAAAGACAGAGAGGGCATATTTATTCGTTGCATGAGCTTTCTATGGGTGCAAGCACTGTGATTAAATTAAATGGAGACAGAATGGCTAGGCCTATCTCCCTCGGACGGGTTCTGTGTACTTTTCCTCAGATAACTCTTGCGAGGTCGGAGGGACGTAACTGCAGCCTCAGTGTGTCAGGAGTCATGTAACACCCTTATTTCAGAAAAGTGGCACGGGCTGCGCCACAAAATGGGTTCATTAGAATATTTATTTAACAGTGCACAATGCAATGCAAATACATGGGCCTTATGCTAACTTAATGTTTGGGAGACTTTGATGACTGGCATTTCTAATGCAGGACATGATTGCAGGGGCCTAGTGATTCAGGCCACTACGGGAAATATGCATGGGTGACATGCACACACATGTAACATAGGGTATATGTAGTGGACATATTTGGTCATATTTGGTCAGGCAAAATATCATTTTCCTCAGTTCCCTCAGATTTATATTTACCTATGGGTGTGAGGACCAACCCTGGCCACGGGTCAGTTAAGGACAGGAGTAAACCCAAGGAAGGACAGTCGCCAGTAGGCCAGCAGGTGCAGAATGGACACCCCAGGACAGGACAGGACAGGACAACCAGATTAGGATCAGGACAGGATCATCAAGGTAAGACCAGCACCCGCAGTTCGGTAGCAACGCCTGCGCTACACCCTCTCTGCAGCTATCAGCCAGAACCCCGATTGGGTTATCGAATTCCCCAGCAAAGTGCTCCGCCAGCACTTAAGGTTTCAGAACCCCGACTTGGGTCTCTGGAAATTACGGACAGAGGGCTCCGCAGCTCTCTGTATCAGTCACCTATTGAGTGCGTTGGGTCAGTGACAGGTCAGCTATTCGGACAAGTCGGACAATTTCTCTAGCTAAACCTAGGCTAGTTATACTGTTTTCGGGTCAGTGTACCACCCCCCAAATGTTGCAAGAGTAAGAATCCCCAATTTCGATTGGTCCATAAGTAGGATAGGTCAACACACCAACCAGGATTCGACTTTCTCAAGCTAAATATTAGCATCTCTGGGACCTCCCATTGAATTCGGGGTTCCCATGACATGGTTTACAAATAACAATGAAGAATACACTTTTTCATATACAATTGTTACAAATGTAGTACAGTTCAGCTCTGTTCGCTGGGCTACAGGTCGATTCCCAGGAGCATCTTGACTGTGGCTGCCAACTGGCTGTGTTGCACTGGTACAAGGTTTTGTTCCCTCTGCTAGGATGACATGCGCAGTAGGGACTTCTAAGATGGAGTTTCAGACACCTCCCAGGCCCAAAAGATTTGTCACATGAAAGTAAAGGAAAACAATTTAGAACATAGAAATAAATGAATACACTGTATACCAGGAATCCCTATATGACTCCCCTTACTTTATACTAACTTATAGCATTAAGATTAGTGCAAGATGAACAGCAGTGCAAAAAGCTGCAGTGCAAGCTTCGGCATGTGAGAACACAAAGCGGCCATTTTAAAGCTAGTGCGCAAGCACAAAGATTCCCACCAGAACTGCGAGTACGTCACGTCACGTGAGTGTGACCAACGCATGCGCAGAAGAAATTCCCGCGTAGCAGCAGCCATTTTAGTGGCAAGCGTTTTAGGATGAATAAGTACATAGGCAAGCGTCACTGGGACACCCCGTGTAATGTAAAAAGTGCAATATTAGTAACACGAACAGGTTGATTACATTTATTAACGTTATTCGAGGTTCTTGATCCAAGCAAGTCGCTTTACGTGCGAATCCTTGCTCCATCACTGGTCTTAAAAAGCTGCCTCTAGCTGGACTTAGCTGCAGTTTTGGAGGGTAAGCGCCGGACGGAAATTTCATTGTGAATATCGCGAAGTGGGTATAGCTGCAGTTTTTGCACGAGACCACCTACGTCGCATCTCATTTTTGTTAAGTCCCACTAAAAGAAGTGGCGATCTTGAAAATTAACGTTTACGCTGGAACAGTGCCGCTAACTGCAATTAATGGCGCTTTGTAAATAAGGCGATAAAAAATCCCAGCTGTAACGTCCAAAAATTGACGCTACGGTGGCGTTAAGGTCTTGTGAATATGCCCCTATGCCCCTTAAGTGATTTTGCTGATTTTTGTACCGTACGATAAATCAAAATACAGGATGAAATCTGACCGGTAGCAGTTTAGCACAAATAACTCAACACTCACTGCTTCACTTCGGAAATGTCATTCATTCAGGAAGAAAGTACAGACCAGGCAGATCTCGCGATACTTCCGGTGCAGTCCCTAGAGTTCCAGCGAAAGTAGGGTTGGATATGGATAACATCCTTACAATATACTAGGGTGCAATACCACAGGTCGTTACTAGGGGTCCCAAATCAAGACTGCCAGGCTCCTCGATAAATAGACACCAAGGGTGCAGTACCCCGGGTCGTCACTAGGGATCCCTAATCACATCAGCCAGGCTCCACACTGTAACATACATGGGCGGGGGGTGCAGGGTCGAGGCTGGTCCAGTCAGACTCCACGCTGTATGTGGACAGCGTATGACTGCAGCAAGATAAAGATTAGTAAACTGGGCCTGCCTGTTTTATTTATTGTTTTGTCTTAAGCGACGCTCTTCAGACATGGCTTACCAGCAATCAGGGTGATAGAATCTGAACCACCACCTCCTCCCAGGCCTTCAAAACTAACCTCAAAGTTCTCCTCCTCCAAAGACACTTCCAAATGTAATTCATGCCCTCTCTATTAGCTGAAGGAAGCCCTTCCATTATTGAAAATCTACTGTACATGACTTTGGAAGTGTCCTCCCAGTGTGTTCTTGCGGTCTGAGAGTCGGCCATTTATTGCGGTATTATCTTTCTACCTGTGTTTGGTACTCGTATGTAACATGCACCCGCCACTTTCTCTTGTAACACACTGTTTTCTACCTCTTACATATGTTTATTTTTGATACCTGCACGTAATGTTTGTTCTTGTGCCTGAGGGCCCTCCATACATTGCAGTATTATACATCTATGTTTACTTTGTACGCTTTTGTAACCTGCACACGTCACTCTTTCCTCCGGTAATGCACCGTTTGCTACCTCTTGTATTTTGTTGGCTCACGATTGTCATTACTGCCTCATTTAATGTAACGTTTGCTTTTGTATTTTGTTCACTTGTAATGTTCTCATGTATCAGCTCTGTTTCCTATTGTGAAGCGCTCTGACACCTTCGGGTAAAGTCCGCGCTATATAAAAACGCACAAATAAATAAAATAAATAAATAAATAAATAAAACATCCGCCTGCCCATAATGCATTGCAAAAACATACCCGACCCAAACCCAAAACAAAATGCATTTCTTGTTAATTATAGTTTATTCTAGTAGTTTAATGAACAATATATACGTGCTTTCTCCTCCAACTTTAAACAAAGATGTAAAAATTTTTGGAAGATCTTTGCACATGTAAAGATCTGAGTCTGTGGTACAAAAAAAGTGCATTACGTGTAAAGCTTGTTTTAAACCATGAAGAGTAACAGTGGAACAGAAGGCGGGAAAAGCTGTGTGCAAGCTCCTTCCGTTCTCCGGCCCCTCTATTCATTGGCTTAGGCCCTAAATGCAGCCTTCAGATTGGTATTTGGCTTGTTAGTCCTGCCTCATGACAGCATGACGGGATTTGTATCCTTCCACAGCTATGGGCCCCTTTACTCGAGTGTTGCACATAACTATTTTCTTCCTGTGCCTGCCTTCTCCCCATTGCCCCCTCCCACAGTCTGTGCGTTCTCTGTCTCTGCTTGTCTGTTATGGAGGTTTCTCTATGAGTGAATTTCAGGTATCACTGCATGTTTTCTTCACCTGCTAAGAGTGTACCCAATTTGGCTTTCACTCTTGTGAATGACGCACTGAAATGAAGACTCTTTGACACCTTGTCATAAGTCGCTGCTGCTACGGCTCGCTCAGCAGATGCCACCCCCCTCCGTGGCTGCCCCAGTAGGTAGCTGGCATCAGTGCTTCCTTTTATAAAGACGCGGGGGCATATTACCAAGCCCCTTATCGCCACTTTTCTGCCGATATCGCGGCGATATTTGCATCGCCCTATTATCAAGGCAGCGTTAAGTCAATTAACGTGGCTTAAAGACACGTTAATTGACTTAACGCTGCCTTGGTAATAGGGCCCCTTTCACGATAAACTCATCGCAGTGGGTGTTGCGGTGGGCTTTCCACCGCGACACCCATTCACTTCGACGCTGCAAACTATTATCAAGAGAGGCGATAATAGGTGGCAGCGCCGAATTTAAGGACAGGTAAGACCTGTTCTTAAGGTGGCGAAACGAGGAGAAATGCTTAATTTCTCCTTGTTATTGCTTTTTCCATGTGTGCTGCCTTGTGCAGCACACATGGAAAAAGCAAAATGCCAAGGTTTCTTCATCTACAGGGAAGTGTCCCTTCCTGTACATAAACAAACCTCTTTTTAAAAATGCCAATTTGTAACTTACATGTGTGCTGCATGAACCAGCACACACGTAAGTGACAAAATGGCATTTAAGGTTTGTTTGCTTATGTGCAGGAAGGAACTCCTTCCTGAACATAAACAAACCTTCCTGCTAGCAGACACCCTTGCACTCTGGTGCAAGGGTGTCTGCGCTGGCGATACGTTGTCAAAACTATCGCCATCACAGGGGGAAACACTAGGCTGCACCATATCCTTGGTAATATGGAGTGGAGTGGTGTGGCTCACTGGTTAGAGGCGGCAGACCCAGAAGCAAAGGACGGTCCGGGACCAGGGTTCAATTCCCGACGCGGCAGGGTGGTGGACCAGGGTCAGCGGACTCGATAATTCTCACCTCGGTGCCTACTCTAACCAGGGATCACACTCGGCAACTCTGGGCATTAGCTTGCCTCATCTCCACAACGGCCCCCCCACAAACGCCGGGGATGCCTGGTTTCACCTTGGAGATACCCAGTAGGGACCATCTCACAGGGAAAGCCAGGATGGGTTCCCCAGCGGTCTATAGCGCAGAGATACTCCTTCGGGAGTCGATTCTAGCGCTTTAGAAACCCACAATTAATAATCAATTAATATGGTGCAGCCTAGCGTTTCCGAAGTGGCGAAGAGAGGCGTTAAGCCAAGATGGCTAACGCCTCTCTTCGCCACTTTGTTGGTAATATGCCCTGCGTTTCGTTAAAATATTTACATGTTTCAGTGGCAGAGATTAGCGTGTTTAGATTTCCAAGTGCCGCTTTGACAGGGGTGAGCGCACAGAAGAAGAAGCTGCCAGTACAGCCTCAGCTGAGACTCACATACAGAGGAGTCAGTGTATTTATCGCCCTTCTCACTTCCGGTCCCAAAACCCGACGGAGGCTGCAATTCTCGCTTCAAGATCCGCCAGGGAGCCAAAGGCTAGTAAGACTGGGTGGGTATTACAGCGTGAAATCACAAAAGCAAATGGCAGAGATCAAATGTGTTTAAAATAATATGTCTGGGTTTACATCCATAAATCAACTGCTTCTAGTGGTCGGCATCTGAGACCCTTGGAAAAGGATGAAAACAAAGAACAATGATATGGCGCGTGTTCATGCTCATGCTCTTTTACACACTGGCCCCCACATCACGCTGCGTGCTGTGGCTCTCATTCACCTCGGATTTCCAAAATACAATTCGGAGCAGTGGAAACAACTGCGTCAAGTGTGCTGATGCCTTCGCATAAAGAGCCCTTCCTCACTAGAAACAATCATCCCCTCCAAGGCCTCTCAGCTCCAGTAACCCCCTCCCCGAGCTGTCCTGTAGCTCCTCTCAATGCCTGTCCCTGAGGCTCATGGTCCCATCCCTTCCAAGGCCTCTCAGTTCCAGTAACCCCCTCCCTGAGCTGTCCTGTAGCTCTGCACTAATGATGCCTCAAGGCTTGTAGCGATAATTGTAAGTCAACGAAAGAACAGCCCTGTTCTTCTCTAATATGAAGATACCTATGGGCGCATCGTAATTCCGATAGAATTCGTTAGTCAGAATAAGGTATTAAAATCAACTGTTTTATAATAAGTGAGCCTGAAAATCGTTATGGTAGACGAATCGAAGCCATAGGTTTCCTCTATGTATTGAGTGGCACTGTGGATGGCACAGTGTTTGACATTGAGCACGCTAGGGGATATTTCGCGCTGTACAATTGCAAGCCAACAGAGGTGCTGGCTTTTCTCTAAAACCACTGCCGTCATTTCTCATACATGAGAATATATTTAGTAGCAAACTATCCATGGAGTACACATGACTCAGTTTTGCCATTCAGCCCTATTGAACCAGCTGGTAAGAGGCAAGTGTGGCCGGCACTGGTAATAGTGTTGAGGCGGGGAGGGGGAGTGGGGGGTTGGGAGAAGAGAATAGACAACGGGTTAGGGAAAATAAAATAAAAAATGTAAAGAAACACTTACTGAGTTGTCGATGCAGGGAGTGCAAGATAAGGGTTTTTTATTTTTTATTTTACTTTCCATATCCCGTCATCTGCCCACTATACCCTGCCCCAGCACCCTACTGCTGTTACCTGTGGCAGCTGCGCCTGTTAAGAGGAGAATTTGGTGATGGTTGTCTTCTTGATAAATTTTAGGCAGAATTTCACCTTACACATCATATAAATTGTCCCATAACCCTACTGAGCCTTTTTTTAAATATCTAGATAACAGATACAACAACGCACATAAGTGACTTAGTTCAGAAATAGAAAGCAAGTTTGAATTTTTTAAGGGAAGCTTTTCATGCAAGTGCAGAAATATTGGATTACACACCAGAAACAAGCTGAAATATTATTGCTACCTGTGCTATACTGCACAACAGAGCCATGAGAAAGGGCTTACCCCTTGGTCCTAAGTATGGCAGTTGAGATGACGATGGAAATTTACTCCCCTACACAACAAAACCTGGCCAAGAAACAACTATGATTGCAGAGGGCAGTGCAAGCCAAACTGGCATAACAAATAACTATTTTTTTAAATTTTTTTTATTGTTCTCAGCACAGCCAGTTAACAAACACATCTCGAGTTGGCTATCAGCCTATACATCATACATCAATAAAGCCCAACGATAAAAAGTAAAGTCCAAGATAAGGTCCAAGTTATTCATATGTTGACTTTCCATAGAGACAAATTCATGACTCATAATAGTCTCTGAATGAACCCCAAATTTTAATGCCCAGTCTTTTTTTCCTTGATCCTTTAATTGAGAATAAGCTCCACTCCAAATTATATAAGCTCAGCATTTTAGCACGCCATTGCAAAAAGTCCGGTGGTTTTTCCTGTAGCCATTCCCTGGCGATACAAAGGCGTGCCACTGTCATTGCAAAAAAAATAAAATGCCGGTGTGGAAAGAGTATATCCAAGTTGTTGTCTTTCTGTATTTTTCCTAACAGCATCATTGCTGGAGAAATAGCTATCGTTGTTTTAATCACAGAAGAAATAAACTTTTCCAGATGCTCGATAAATCCCTTTAACTTAAGGCAGTCATAAAAAACATGTCTCGCTCCAGCATCCTCCTCATCACAACGGAAGCATTTACCCTGGCTTCCCAGAATCCAATTCGCCATTCTCTTGGGCGTATAATATAAATCATATAGTGACTTAAAAAACTGAGCTTTCAAATTTGCCGATATGAGCCCTTCCTTAGATAAAATTAACAGATCCTCTATATTAATCTCGGAATCACCTAACAACTCTCTCCATTTCAACTGCACTCTATCTATATCATCTTTTTTAGCAGAGATCAAGGATTGATAAATTACTCCAATTTTAGCTGATCTACGTATTTCTTCAATAGCTTGATGTTGATTTAAGCTTCCACCCCTTCGAATTTAATAATCCCGTATTTGGAGGTATTTAAAAAAGTACCATCTAGGCAGTAAATATTCATCCTTGATCTCTGCAAAAGATTTACATTTCCCATTTATATTAACCATATGTCCTAGCGTCTTAATACCTTTTTGCTGCCACTTATTGGCCATAACATCAGAAAAAATACCTGGTAAAATCCTATGTGCATTAAACGGAGTGTAATATGAAACTCTTGGTAATTCCATGTTTTTCATATACCATTTCCAAACCTTGAAAGCCCCCATGGTTACCTTGAACCTTGTTCGCTTGAAATACATCCCATCAATTTCTTTTACAAAAATAAGTTTTGCATTAGGCCCCAACTGCATATCAAAAATATTTGGCATGTTGACATCATCCGTTTCGTTAACTCCTGTTATTAAATTTTTCATTTTCAGTAAAAAACAAGTAACATAATAAAGAAAAAAATCAGGTACCCCCATTCCTCCCCTTAGGGTTGGCAACGTCATATGTTTCATTGCCCTTCTAGGTCTCCCCGGGCTCCATAGAAATTTCTCGCATTTAGATTGCAAGTTCTGTATCTTATCCTTAGTGATTTCTAAAGGTATTGATCTAAACAAGTAAAGTACCTTTGGCAGTATATTCATTTTTATCACATTTGATCTTCCAATGATAGTTAAATAGAGCCTTTCCCATCTGTCCAACGATGCCGTGATTTTTAGCATTAAAGTATTCCAATTAACTTGCACAATTTCCGCCATATTTGCCCTAATTAAAATTCCCAGATAGGTCACCTCTTTAACCACCCTGCTTTCAGCCCAAACAATTGTATCAGAACAAAGAATTTGGGTTTTGGTCTCGTTCAATTTATAACCTGTTATCAGTCCAAATATATGTGCTAATCGTTCAATTTCTTTAATTGCTGTTGCAGGTTTAGTTGTTACCACTGCTATGTCATCGGCATATGCAAACACCGAAAAATAAAGATTCTGGACTTTATAAGGGGTAATCAAAATATTCTGGTCTAATAACTCAATAAAAGGGTTTATGTAGAGAGCAAATAAAAGGGAAGAGCACGGGCAGCCTTGTCTTGTGCCTCGTGTTATAATGACTTTATCGGAAAGTTGGCCCATAACTGAGATCTTTGCTACTGGTTTTAGATACAAAGTTTGTATTGCTCCAATGAATCCTCCCCCAAATCCCATTTTGCTCATTATTTGCCAAAGGTACTCCCATTGCACACGATCAAACGCTTTTTCCGCGTCCAGCAGAATCAGCGCTAAATCATTCTTATATACTGAAGCCGTATCAAAAAGAGATATGACTGTATTTACATGTTCTGTCGTCCCCCTTCTGGGGATAAATCCATGTTGATGTTGTGAAACTAAAAGAGTGATACAATCTGAGAGCCGGTTAGCTAATATTTTAGAGTATATTTTATTATCAGAGTTTAGTAACGAAATCGGTCTATATGACCCTACAAGATCTGGCGGTTTCCCTTTTTACAAAAAACGGCAATAGTAGCTTCCGCCCATGATCCCGGGGGGTTCCCCACCTGAGCTTCTCTCACTGTTTTTAGAAGTTCTTTTTTAATGTCCTGGTAAAATTGTAAGTATATTTCACTTGGTAGTCTATCGGGACCAGTGGCTTTGCCCTTTGCTAGGCTCTTAACAGCTCTATCCAGCTCCTCCTCTGTGATTATATCCTCTAGGCCCAAGGATACAGAGGGGTCCACCTTTTTTAGGCCCTTTGCAAATAATATATTCCAATTTGATCCTGAACAAAGTGATCCCTCATATAGCTCAGAATTAAAATCGTTGGAAAATATTAAGTATCTCTTTTGGTGCTGATTGTATCGTACCTTCAGAGTCTCTCATTTGAGCAATATTTCTAGCCGACTCTTTAATGCGTAATTGAGTCGCCAGCCTTCGCCCGATTGTTTCACCATATTCATGTGCATCCATTTTCAAAGAGAGATACTTCCTGGCATTGTCCTGAGACCAGATACCAGCTATTTTCGCTTTATCCCTAGCAACTTTATCCTCCAATTCAGTTAGACTTGGCCCTTTATTAATTATCTCCTGCATTAATAATGTTTCCGACGAGATTAAGTGATCATATAAGCTATCTAACTCTAATTTGGCTTTTTTCCGAGCCCTAGATGAAAAGCTTATACATTCTCCCCGAAATCCAGCTTTAAAAGTATCCCATATTATGGCTTGTGAACTGGATCCCTCATTCTCTTCAAAATATAACTTTATCCATTTTCTTATATGTTCTTGAAACTCCTCGTTAAAAATTAGCTTCCTATCAAAAGTAAAACTAGTTTGTCTGGGTTTACTTAAACCCATATCAATCTCTAATAATAGCGGGGAGTGATCAGATGTTATTCTAGGATATGTTGAAATACTTGCGCCAGACGTAATTGAAGTAGGGGAGAAAAAATAATCAAGCCTGACAAATTTTTTATGCGGGTGTGAGTAAAAAGTATAGCCGTTATCTTGTGGTCTAAGTTGACCCCAAACATCCACTAGCCCATGATCTTGTATCAGGCTAGCCAATGCCTTAAATACTTTTGGTTTACGGCCCTTGTACATGGCCCGCCCTTCCTTTAAAGCAGTATTATTCAGGTTTATGTTCATGTCCCCACAAATAATCATGGGTTGAGCCCATGTAGTTAACTCAGTATTCAATTCAGTAATGACCTCTGGGTCATCTAAATTTGATCCATAAATATTACAAAGACTTAAATTCTTACCGTCTACACTTATTTCCACTATTACCCATCTACCTTTTTTGTCCGCCAAAGTTTTACCTATTACAGCAACGTCCCCTTTAACCATAGTGGCGACACCCCTAATCATACTAGTTTGACCCGTAGCGGCTGCAAGTGTGTATCCCAATTCAGTTAAGACCGATCTCTTGGGCCAAGGTATATGGGTCTCCTGAATGCATACTATATGTGGTCCTATATACTTTAATTCAGCAGCCACTCTCTGCCTTTTATTCACATTGTTGAGTCCTGATACATTTAGAGAACAAATTCTTAAGCGTTTCGTTGCCATTGAAAGATGCGAAATAAAATTACCTTTATTCTAATATTTTGATTCCTGTTCAAAATACAAATCATTTCTATAGACTCATTTGAATCAAAAAGCGTATTACACCATGCCAAAATTAAATCAAAGGTAGGCTTCTCACTTTGTAGCTTGCTGTGCCCAAGAACAGTTTTTCCCCACTTTTCCTCCCCATAGCACCCCATTGTTACTGACCGCCATTGTTACTGACCGAACTTGAACTTGAACGCTTCAATCGATAGCTGTTTTTTTTTTTTTGCCTGCCTCGAGCCTCGCATTATACTTACTTGGCGTTACTAGCTCCTGTGTCCGAGCTCTCTTGCCGGAAAAGACAAGGCGGCTGAGCTTGTGTTTGGTTTGGTAGCAGGAAAAGGCAAGACTGCAGGGCGGTTAACGGCATACCTGTCTTCACTACAGCTTGGGAAACAGAAGTCTGCAGACCTGAGTTGTGAGGTGCTGCGGTTTCAAGAGCGATAAGTACCTGTGAGAAATGGCGCCTAAGGAGAAAAGAGGTCGTGGACAGCCCGCTGCTGGAACCAGAACCGAGACTGAGACGGAGACACAGGAAGAGAGCCAAAATTTGAACGCAGTCAACGTGGCTTCAACACCGACGCAGAAAACTCCGACTAGAGGCAATAGTCGTGTGGAGACACTGGCCAAGGAAACTGGAAAGTCTGCTAGAGGTAATTCGCGATTTTCTGGTAGTGAGCTGGTCAGTGGGGCGCAGGGAGCATGTAATAACGCTAAGACTGTTAAAGCTACCACTAAAAGTATTCCTGAGCTTTTTAACACTTTAAAAAACAAGGAGACTCTTAGGGGCACAAAGAGTAAACCAAACCAGGGGGCATATTACCAACAACTAGCGATAATTTTTGTCTCTAACTTGTTTAGAGACAAAAATTATCGCCGCACATCGGCGATTTTTATCGCAGATAAACCTTGCTATTAGCAAGGTTTATCGCAAATGCGATAAAAAACGGCCGCAATGCATGAATATCGCTGAAAAGTCAGCGATATTCATGCATTATCGAGCAAATGCTCTTAGCCATGTTATCCACCTCCCATTGGATAACATGGTGAAGAACTGCTCAGGGCAGGTGTTAGCTTTTGGAGATATTCGCGCTTAGCGCGAATATCTCCAAAAGTTGGTAATAGGAGATAGCGATGTTAGCGACTGTTTCCAGTCGCTAACATCTTGGCACGCTCACTTTGCATGTCATTAGTGATAAATATCACTGACATGCAAAGCGGGGCCCAAGATGGTCGCTATCTCCTATTAGCTGTCACTAACTGGTGTTAGCGACAGCTTGGTAATAGGGAGATAATTTTATCTCCGCTTTCTTGGCTTTTAAAGCCAAAAAAGCGGAGATAAACCCCCTTGATAATATGCCCCCAGGTTACTGATAATGGTAGTGAGAGCATCCCGGTTGAGTCTGTTGAAGCTTTGATACAGCGCGTTGAAATTAGCCAGCTGGCTCAGGGTGGTTCTGACAATGCTTTTACTGAAGTGGCTCAGCCAAATCCTGAGGAAGGAGAAGGAGAAGGATTGTGCGAAGAGAATGACAAGCAGCCCGCTGAAAATGCTACAGTACAAGAATCTATGGATAATACTGGGAGTACTGGTGTTACCGGCCCCCTTGAGGGTAATATTTCTGGTAAACACATTGAGAGCATAGACTCTGCGGAATTCTGGGGTATATTATCAACAACTAGCGATAATTTTTGTCTCTAACTTGTTTAGAGACAAAAATTATCGCCGCACATCGGCGATTTTTATCGCAGATAAACCTTGCTATTAGCAAGGTTTATCGCAAATGCGATAAAAAACGCCCGCAATGCATGAATATCGCTGAAAAGTCAGCGATATTCATGCATTATCGAGCAAATGCTCTTAGCCATGTTATCCACCT
This sequence comes from Lissotriton helveticus, assembly GCF_964261635.1. Classification (NCBI taxonomy): domain Eukaryota; kingdom Metazoa; phylum Chordata; class Amphibia; order Caudata; family Salamandridae; genus Lissotriton; species Lissotriton helveticus. Next base: position 185,351,365 of record NC_136057.1, on the reverse strand, counting down.
CCCATTGGATAACATGGCTAAGAACTGCTCAGGGCAGGTGTTAGCTTTTGGAGATATTCGCGCTTAGCGCGAATATCTCCAAAAGTTGGTAATAGGAGATAGCGATGTTAGCGACTGTTTCCAGTCGCTAACATCTTGGCACGCCCACTTTGCATATCATTAGTGATAAATATCACTGACATGCAAAGTGGGGCCCATGATGGTCGCTATCTCCTATTAGCTGTCGCTAACTGGTGTTAGCGACAGCTTGGTAATAGGGAGATAATTTTATCTCCGCTTTCTTGGCTTTTAAAGCCAAAAAAGCGGAGATAAAACCCCTTGATAATATACCCCTCTATTCCTTATCAGAGCACTCTGCTTCATCTACGGAAGATCTTGCTCAACAGTATGCTGAGCAAATGAGTATGGCTGAAGGGAGCCTGGATGGTAGCTATGAGACTGAGGAGGCGAGCTCTGAGCAGACTGAGGGCCAATCTGGGCAAACCGTGCGCCGACTGCGGATGACACAGCTTGAGGATTTTGATCATACCAGGGCTGCCTCACAGATCGAAGAAGAGCAGGGGGACGAGATATCACTTGAACTTATTTACAAGACTATGATGAGACATAGTGAGGAGCACAAACAAGATAGCCTAAGAGTGCAAAATTCACGCAAGAAACTACAAAGCTCTGTTAGACGGCTGGTTAAATCTCATGCAGAATTCCTGGGAAGAGTCACTGAGGCGGAGACTCGTATAGCAACTTTGGAGGATGAGGTAGTCCAACAGAAGAGGATCATAGCTGAGCAACTTACTCACAAAGAAGAGATAAATTGGAAAGTTATTGATCTAGAAAATCGTTCGAGGAGAAATAACTTGCGATTCCTGCAAATAAAGGAAGGAAAGGAAGGGACAGATCCTCGCGGTTTCATAGTTGAGCTTCTCAAAAAATAATTCTCTGACTCGACTCGATGGGATTGGGATCGGGAAGTTGAGAGAGCGCATCGGTTCCCATTTAACATACGAGCCAACAACTTGGAACAGCGAGATCAAAGACCAAGAGCTTTATTGGTGGCATTCAACAGCTTTCTAGCACGAGAGGAAGTGTATAAGAAAGCAAGACCGGATAAAAAAGTAAACGCATTTGGCTGTGAATACTTTGTTCGCCCAGATTTATGTAAACAGTCGGTGGATTTGAGATGGCAAATGCGACAGCTCATTCCTCTCTTTCAGGCCAAGGGAGCTCAGGCCTACCTTATGTTTCCTGCAAAAATGAAAATTGTTCATAAGGAGCGCACTCGTTACTTTATAACATTGTTGGCAGCTAAGACCTTTTTGGACTCACTGTAACTTGACTTATTTAATGTGTAAGCCTATATAGTGAAAAGCTTACATAATGATTATATCATGACTTCAGAGGGCTATCTAAAGCTGGTTATTTATGTATATTGTTTTCGCCTGCAGGTTAACTCGAAGGCGCAATTGAGTATACTATGTTTTATTTCTAAAAATTAGCATTCAGTCTGGGGGCGAAGGCAGGGAAATGGGGCAAGCTCACAATCAAGAGGACCATAAGTCCTAACGCCTCAATAAAGGGAAGGGGTGGGGGGGGGGACACATTAGTTTGGGGTGGTGTTGAATGTGACAAATAACTATTTTTAAGGGAAGTGTTAATCAAACATTGTCAAAATAAATAGGCAGAGTATTTTACTTTTATTTACTAACACACATTTTATTGATTCAAAAATGAAGAACTGGAAGAAAAGACCCTGGTAATGATCAGTTATTTGTAATGATATTTTTACTTTGCAAACATAACTACAACTAAATGAAAAAAGCATGTCATAACTTCAAACTAAAATGACTTTTTCTTTACTTTGCTAGTGGTCTGATATGTTTGTTTGAAGCCCACAGCACAAATCATGACCCTTCTTGGACTTGCATTGGTGCCCCGGGCACTGATGTGTTGCACATACTAGACACCTCCTCACTTTCGGCTGATTGTATTGATCTTTACATAGTGGGATTAGCTGTATATATTTACTCCAGGGACATTTTTTATTTGGGTAGGACTACTTGGTAAATCACCACGTTGTTTTATGAGCTCATCCTGCAAGTTGGCTAAATGTCAGCACAGAATATGTGGTGAATTTGCAAGGAGATCTACATAAAGCTTGCTGTTTCTGTTTAGAATACTGCTGCTGTTGTCTGAATAACCCCCTCATTTAGAAAATGAGAGACACTGCTTATGGACTGTGAACATTTATATATGCTTTGAGCTATGGGGGGCGTGGCTTGGCCGTGAAGCGGAATGGCTGCTTGCTAGAGCAGCTCCGCCGGCTGGGCTAATTAATCCGAAATTATCCGTTTTTAACACGCCGTGCATCGGGCGTAACTGACAGGATTGATTGCTGGGAAGATCCTGTGCGGTTTGATATTGAATTGCAAGCTGTACGACTGGTGGAAAGCTGAGGGAGCTGTGGACATCCTGGACGCGTAGAGAGGCCTGTGCGGCAAGGGAAAGCCGGGAGCTTGCGTGAAAGGCTGACCGGGAACCAGTAGCGCTGGTGCTCAGGGGACGACGGTGGGAACACTGCTGCGATGGACCTCGCGGAGCTCTGGCCTAGGGCCTGTAGTGGAGCACCAAGGATTGCTTGCAAAGGGTTGCCCTAAACATCCACAGAAAGGGAAATAAGAGCGCAATAAAACACGGGCAGTGCGTAAATGGAGAGTAGAAGCCTGCTAGGGTGAACATTGAAACTACGAGACTGTAAAGGCGAGGGAGGCGCCCCAGGCATATGGTGAGAGGAACCCTGGCCAGATGGCTGAGAGGAGAAGCAGAGCCGCACTAATTATACAAAGTACATAATGGACCACACGTCAGCTTTTTAAGTCACTTGGAGCAGCTATTTAAAGGAGATGTACATTATTTATACACAGGGGTGACACGCACGCGGTGACCGGCTCAGTGAACCGCCTGCCAGACTGCTCGATCCTCCCACAGTGGTAAATGCAATGCACCTACAATGGAAATGAAGTGCACAGGTAGATTTTGATGACACACGCGGGGCCCGCCTGAGAAACGTGGCAGAGCGGGGTGCATATACAGGTGCGCTGGCTTCCCTTGGCTGACTGATTAATAGTGGCGCAGGATAGAGGTCCCAGATAGCGCACTAGCGAGCTGAAAATGGGCAGGGACAAGATACACAGCCCAGCGCAGACATCCCGGGGCACAGTCAACAGGGATAGCTGGTAGAAACATAACTAAAGCGCCTCGTGAGACAGAACTATAGCTGGGATATAACGACTCGTGAGGCGACCTGAGGTCAGCTAACAGCCCATTGAGGCTGGTCACGCGCCAAGCCAGTTGGACAAGGTCGACGAGAGATTGATAAGCACCCCGTAGGGGTACGGATCTCGTGAAGATACCTCTGGGTGTGCGATAGGGTGACCTCTGTCGTGGGGAGTGCTATGGTTCAGAGGACAGCTTGCAAAGATAGGGGGCTGCACGCCAAAATGGGGAAACCGGACAAGCGACAACCGAGACTCACCTTCGTCAAGAAATCAAGTAAATCAACTGAAACTGAGGCTGCTTATCGTGAGCCGACAGAAGAAGGCGCACAGGGGCAATTGCCGGCGGCGGATGTCCATTCCACGTTCCAGGAACTGAAAACGAGCCTACAGGGGATTGACTCCAAGATGGACACTCTGGCTGAACGCATGGACAGAATCACCCAAAGGATGGATAAGCAGGAGGGCAGGGTCAGTGTGCTGGAGACTAGAGTGACGAGGACGGAGGAAGGCCAAACCGACATGGAGAAGAAAGTGAGAGGCATGGACAAGGTATTGGCTCTAATTCAACAGAAGAATGAGGATTTGGAGTTGAGATCGAGACAGAACAACATACGAATAACGGGAATTGCGGAAACGACAGATATTCAAAATATGGAGCAGTACGTTGAAACTATGTTCAAAGAGTTGTTTGGGCCAAACCTGTCTCCCATGTTTCTTATAGAGAGAGCGCACAGATCTTTAGGGCCCAGACCGAAGCCTGGTGCACCGGCGAGACCGATCTTGGCCCGCGTGCCTAATTACAGAGACCGTAACTCGATATTACGCCTCGCCAGGGAGAAAGGTGCCATTCAGTACTGTGGAATTGATGTTGCTCTTTATCCAGATTTTACTTTGCAGATACAAGCAGCCTGTAGGGAATTTCTCCCGGCAAAGAAAATTTTCCAATAAATAGGAACAAAATATGCATTGATTTACCCGGCCAAATTGCGGGTACAGGGCCGCGGCAGGCCCACTTTTTTCACAGACGCCAAGGTGGCGCTAAATTATGCAAAGCAGTTAGCAAAAGACAAAGAAGCAACAAAATTCTCCAGATTGAGGACAGACTTAGTGATAATGACTGATAAGCCGCAACCTGCGAAGCAAAGCGCGTTTCATGGTTGCTCATCGTGGGAGATGTGGGATGGCAGTCTGGTCAATGTCTGGTAAGATGAGAGCTCTGCTACTATTTTTGGGAGCCCAAACTATCCCAGAACTCGAGGATGTTATGAGCACAGGGTAAGATGCCGGACACCATGCGCACCTCATGGGATGATTCCCTCAGTTTGGGCACTTTGTTTAACATGTTTGTTGACAGGGGTAACGGGGGGGATTACACAACCTGTTTGGGGGGTTGGTGTGAGTGGAGAGGGGAGTGTTGTGGGTCTGAAAGACAGGGTGGGACTTGTGCGATTTGACTGGGGGGTTGGGGTTGGAGGGGGGCGGTATGTGGAGTTTGTTTGGTCCTGTTATCTGCCATGTCTTATATCTGCATTTGTGAAAGTTGTAGCCTGATGAATGTGCCTCATACAAGCCGCATTAATTGTCACATTACTCTTTCTAAGATGAAATCAGGAATTGTCTTCATACAGATACAGGTGGTACCGGTTATTGAAATGAAGCAGACTGTATATGAATATAGAGGTGAAACAAGGTACCTGTGAGAGTCATTACCTGCCTGTCATGGAATATTAGAGGTCTGAATGACCGCAGAAAAGTGCGATTAATACACTCCTACTTGATGCGCCGGGAGATAGATATATGCTTATTGCAGGAAACCCATTTGACCCCCTACAAATTCTAGCGTGCTAAGACACAATAGGTGGGGGGAGATTGTGGAGGCCACGTACCCGAATTACGCCAGAGGCATACCCATTCTGATACGTAGGGGGTTACAATGGAAAACACATACAACGATTTTTGGATACTGACGGGAGGTATGTCATGCTACAGGGCACGCTATGCAACATTCCAGTGGTAATAGTGAACACGTATGGCCTAATGTCGATAGTCTGTCCTTTTTCAACAGGTATGGCACAAGATACAGTTGTTTGGGTCGATAGTGATATTGTGGAGGGAGACTTTAACGTGGTCATGTCACCCACTGCTGATAGACAGGGAGCTGCCAGGGAAAATCATCCCAACGCTGCAGCGGTACTGAAGGATATTGTGGAGGAAGCCCAATCGGTGGACTCGTGGAGGGCCCTGCACCCGGTGGCCACGGAGGGTACGTGTATAACGTCACACATAAATGCCTGGTCCAGAATAGATTACTGGATTTTGTCTAGGGACTTGCATTCCTGGGTAGAGGGAGCCACACACCTCCCACGTACATTCTCAGATCATGCACCCGCTCAAATCACAATACAAATTCCACTGCAATATGTACAGCCATTTAGTTGGAGGTTTCCATCGTGGGCGTTACTAGATCAGGTGTTTAGAGAGGAACTCCGTGAGAAATTAGTAGACTATTTTGAGATAAACGAAGGATCTGTGGACTCACCTGGGACACTTTGGGAGGCCTTTAAAGTTGTAGCCAGGGGACAATGTATGGCACTGAAAACGGGAGTGCTTAGGGCCATAAGAAACACACTAGGCACATTAGAAAAGGAGATTGCGGATCTAGAAAAAGATATTAGAGAACGCCCTTCCCCTTGCACCCAGGCTGCAATCCGCGCAAAGCTGACTGCGTTTCAGGAGGAAGCCGAAAGGGAAGTGGCGTACCTACACAAATTTTGCACAGGCCTGACGCTATGAAGAGGGGGACAGGGCAGGGAAAACGCTAGCTAATTTACTGCACGCTCCATGTGGAGCGGACTATATAACTGAACTAGAGAGGGAGGATGGTACGGTGGTCAGGGCGCCGCAAGCGATACTTCGGACTATGACTGAGTTTTATGAGTCACTGTATACATCACACACAAACCCATCAATGTCAGACATCACAAAATATTTGGACACTATCGCATTAGCATGGTTTAATAACTGCGCTAGAGAGTACCTCCCCATCCAGTGGACGGACGGGGAGGTAAAGTATCTGGGTATTTGGATCAGCAGATCCATACAGGAAATATGGTTGTCAAATTATGGTAGAATAATAGATTGGGTTGAAGGGAAGGTAAAGAGGTGGAAAACCCTGCCGCTTTCCCTCACGGGGCGTATAGCCATCATTAAAATGGTCATCCTACCCAAGCTACTCTATCTTTTTGTTAATATTCCTATGCCCTTAACCACCCACTTTTTCAAACATCTCCGGACTGGGATTCTTGAACTGATTTGGGCAGGAAGGCAACCAAGAGTATCCTGGAAACTATTGACTCTTCCCTTTGAACAGGGAAGATTAGCAGCCCCTGATTTCGAATTATATGCATACAATGCACAGGCACAAGACCTACACTACTAGCACCATCCAATCCCGTACCTACCACATGTGGCTATTGAAATGGATATGGCTGCGCCCACTCCGCTCAATGCAACGGTATACCACCCATATAGACGTACCCATTCAGACATTAACACTGTTGAAGCTACATGATGGGCATGGAGGAATATAGTAAAGCGGGCAGGCATTAAGGAGCTCTATGCGCCATCTACGCCGCTGGGGGGGTAACCCGCTATTGGGTCCACTAACGTACAAGGCTGTGGGTGAACGTGCAATGAAGAGAGGTCTGATGCCGCTAGTGATCTCTATCCAGATGATAAATTCCTGACCCTACAAAAATTATGTGAGCCAGATGTGCCCTCGGCGTCTGATATGCTATTATATTATCAGCTGCGAGCCGCATGTAGAGCAAGATATTCGGAACTTCCGGATATTCCGGCATCATTACCGGCGCTAGAAAATGTCTTGTCTAATAGCTCACCCCGCAAATTGTTTACGCGTATTCATAGTATTACTCAGGAGACACCACCTATACTGCTAAGAACATCTAGGGCAGATTGGGAAAAAGAAGCTGCCATTACAATTACTGATAAGCAATGGTCATTCTGTTGTTCACAGCTGGCAAACTTATCACCGAATTACAGATTAAGGCTTATACACTTAAACTATTTACATAGGATGTATCGTACACCTACACAGTTATATCGCATGGGTCTCCAACCAGATGCGAAGTGTTGGAGATGCGGGGAACAAGAGGCAACGTTCTTCCACTTAACATAGCATTTCAATACCATAGCACACTATTGGTCAGAAGAAATAAGACACATAGGATGCATTATAGATACAAATATGTGGGTTGACCCACTGGTGGCGCTTTTGGGTTTTGTCATGGAAGTGCCCAGAGACTCCCGTAAGTTAACGGCTATCCTGCTATTATTGGCTAAACGACAGATAGCGCTGTATTGGAAGAAGTTGACGCCACCTTCTGTGGCGTGTTGGGTGCGTTCGGTCATTTATTGTAAGGATCAGCTGTTGAATTATTGGACCTCTTGCCAAGTGGATCTAAGCCTGCTGATATATGGGAACCGTTCGATGGGTGGTTGAAACAGGGGGGCTTAGATTTTTGTGCAAGTAGTCAAGATACACAATAAGAAGTGGATATATGGCAGTCTCCATACCGAATTAAGTAGTGGCTGATTAGCATATATGATCATTCCTCTTTATTGCACTTGTTGGAGTATTACATGTATGATACTGATAGCACCTGAAATGGCAAAATTCTACTGGGCGAATTACACTGTAATGTAAGAATGCGTAGGGGGCGATATGGCAGGATGGAGTGAGGAGAATTATGTCTTAAAGTTTTAAAGGTTACATGAGAAATACGCTGTTTTTGTTGAATATGACCCACACAAGTTATAAATATCAGCATTGATAGTGCTGATACGCCGCCGGACCCCCGGGTTAGCGGCTACAGGGCTGTCAGGGCTGTGTCATCGAAATTTGACGTAAGTGCCTTGGATGCTTCTGGCCTCAGGGTTGTAGGCGTACAGTTGTGTTGCTTTTGGAATACGTAATAAAGGTTTTAAAATATATATATATATATATATATATATATATATATATATATATATATATATATATACATATCTCTTCACACGCTGGTTCCAGGTTACCCGGCCATTGAGCGCTTGTTGTGGGTGCGTGACCCTACGGCAGAACCTCGCCGTTATATATTTTACGCTTCTTCGCTGTCACACAAAAGAAATCGGGCGCACTCCCTCTGAGTTCCACAGTTAGATTTATTGCAATCTTTTCAGCATGAAAACCAAACGATCTACGCGTTTCGGTGCTGCAAGCACCTTGCTCACGATCAACTTCCCATATTTTTTTCAAAACATTTAAAGAAATCTCAAGGGTTTGATGTTACATCACTTCCTGTTTCTCAATGCTGGGCATTGTGGAATTTGTAGTTTTTGTAGTCTTTTATCGTTTTTTAAGTATAAAAAGAGTCTCTGGGTAGAGTTTGTACCATTCATTTAACACAGAAAATAATAACCCCTTATTTTCAGTATAGAACTCTTTTCATGTCTTAAAGACAGGTGACATTTTCATTTTTGGTTTTTGATTTTTGGTTTTTTAAGTGTCTATGACCATCAAGGTTATTGATTACATTTCCAATCCCTCCGGTGGGATTTGTCATCTTTATTATGTTCATTTGACGGGGTTCTTTTCTTTACCGAATCTTCTCCTTATTTTTAATTTTCAGTTTTGAGCTTTACACTCTCTCCCCTTCTCATGTGTTCCATTAATTTTCAGAGATGAATGTATAACTCCTCCGATTGGTTGAGGCCATACGGGCTTGAAGTTCTGAAATTTAGGATGTGGCGTGACTCCTTTTGCCTTAAGGCATTTTCTCGGTCTCCTCCACGAATATTCTTTGGTATTGTTTCTATCCCAAAGAATTTCAGTATCAGCCAGTCTGCATTGTGGTGTTGCTCCATGTGTTTCGCCACCGCATTTGCTCTGTCCTAATGTGTTGTGACTCTTGCATGTTCCATTATGCGTTTTTTTAATTCACCTTTTGTGCTGCCCACATACATTAGAGGGCATGGACACTCTATTCCGTAGACTGTGTACTCTGTTTTACAAGTAATTAGTTGACGTATTTCCCTTTTTTTGTTGTTAGGCATTGGTACTTCCTTTGTCTGTTTTGCAATTTGGCACATTTTGCACCCATAGCATTTAACGAAACCAGTGGTTTTAAGCTAGTCCTTCTTTTTATCTTTATTCAATCAATCAATCAAGGCATTTATATAGCGCACTACTCACCCAGAGGGTCTCAAGGCGCTAGGGGAGGGGGGTCCGCTACTGCTCGAACAGCCAGGTCTTGAGTTGTTTCCTGAAGGCGAGGTGGTCCTGGGTCTGGCGGAGGTGGGTCGGGAGGGAGTTCCATGTCTTGGCGGCGAGGTAGGAGAAGGACCGTCCCCCTGTGGTGGCTCTTCGGATGCGGGGGACGGTGGCAAGGGCGTGGCCGGTCGATCGAAGCTGGCGAGTGGGAGCGTAGAAGTTGAGGCGGCTGTTGAGGTATCCTGGGCCTTGGTTGTGTAGGGCTTTGTGTGCGTGGGTGAGAAGACGGAAGGTGATTCTCTTGTTGACCGGGAGCCAGTGCAGGTCTCTCAGGTGTCCGGAGATGTGGCTGCGACGGGGGATGTCCAAGATGAGTCATGCTGAGGCGTTCTGGATCTGCTGGAGTCTCTTCTGGAGTTTGGCGGTGGTTCCGGCGTAGAGGGATCTGCCGTAGTCCAGCCGGCTGGTGACGAGGGCATGGGTGACCGTCTTCCTGGTCTCAGTGGGGATCCACCGGAAGATCTTACGTAGCATGCGCAGGATGTTGAAGCACGACGAGGAGACGGCGTTGACTTGTCTGGTCATGGAGAGGGAGGAGTCCAGGATGAAGCCCAGGTTGCGTGCGTGGTCTGTTGGTTTGGGTGCGCTGCCTAGGGTGGGGGGCCACCAGGAGTCATCCCAGGTGGAGGGTGAGGATCCCAGGATGAGGACTTCCGTCTTGTCCGAGTTCAGTTTCAGGCGGCTGTTCTTCATCCATTCGGCTACCTCTTTCATCCCTTCGTGGAGGTTGGCTCTGGCGGTGGCGGGGTCGTTGGTGAGGGAGAGGATCAATTGGGTGTCGTCGGCGTAGGAGATGATGTTGAGGTTGTGCTGGCGTGCGATGTCTGCGAGGGGGCTCATGTAGACGTTGAAGAGGGTTGGGCTGAGCGAGGACCCGTGAGGAACGCCGCAGATGACTTCGGTGGCTTCAGATCTGAACGGGGGAGGCGGACTCTCTGTGTTCTTCCGGCGAGGAAGGAGATGATCCATTCCAGTGCTTTCTCCTGGATTCCGACGTTGCTGAGTCGCTGCACTAGTGTACGGTGGCAGACCGTGTCGAAGGCCGCGGAGAGGTCTAGGAGGATGAGGGCCGCTGTTTCTCCGTTGTCAAGCAGTGCTCGGATGTCATCGGTGGCTGCGATCAGGGCGGTCTCGGTGCTGTGGTTGGCTCGGAAGCCAGACTGTGAGAGGTCGAGGGAACCGTTCGTCTCGAGGAAGGCGGCCAGCTGCTTGTTAACGGTCTTCTCGATGACTTTTGCAGGGAACGGGAGCAGCGAGATGGGGCGGTAGTTCTTGAGGTCGGTGGGGTCGGCTGATGGCTTCTTTAGTAGAGCGCTGAGTTCGGCGTGCTTCCAGCTCTCCGGGAAGGTCGCGGTGTCAAAGGAGGTGTTGATGATGTCCCGCAGGTGGGGTGCGATGACACCGTCAGCCTTGTTGAAGACGTGGTGAGGGCAGGGGTCGGTCGGAGATCCAGAGTGGATGGAGTTCATCGTGCGGACGGTATCTTTGGTGCTGATCGGGGTCCAGGCACGGAGGGTGGTGGTGGGGGGCGGTGGTTCGGTCGTGGCGTACGTCGGTTGAGTGCTGAAGCTGATGTGTATGTCCGCGATCTTGCTGTGGAAGTAGGAGGCGAGGGAGTTGCAGAGGTCTTGCGAAGGGGTGATGTCGTTGTTTCCGGCGTTTGGGTTGGAGAGCTCTTTGACGATGTTGAAGAGTTCCTTGCTGTTGTGTGCGTTGTTGTCCAGTCGTTCCTTGAATGCAGTTTTCTTGATTGCGTGGATGAGTTGGTGGTGTTTTCGGGTGGCGAGCTTGAGGGCGGTCATGTTGTCAGGTGTTGGGTCTCTGCGCCAGGTTCTCTCGAGGGCTCGGCAGTTCTTCTTGGAGCTCTTGAGTTCGTCGGTGAACCACGGGGCTTTCTTGCTGCCGGGTCTGCTAGGCGGGGTCCTCAGGGGGGCGAGGTCGTCTGCGCAGTCGCTGATCCATTTTGTGAGGTTGGTGGCCGCTTGGCTGGGGTTCGTTGCGCTGGTGGGTGGGTTCTTGCTCAGGGAGGTCGCGATTTGTTCGGCTGTGATCTTGTTCCAGTTTCTGCGTGCAACCTGTTGCTGGTGGTGGTGGATAGTGGTCCTTTTGAAGCCGCAGCTGTGGTCCGTCCAGTGGAGTCCGGTGGCGTGGCTGAAGGTGATGTCCTTGCTGGATGAGAAGACTGGGTCGAGTGTGTGTCCGGCATAGTGGGTGGGGGTGGTCACCAGCTGTTTGAGTCCGAGGTTAGCGAGGTTGTCCAGCAGGGTGGTGGTGTTGCGGTCGTTGATGTTCTCCAGGTGGAAGTTGAGGTCCCCGAGGAGGATGTAGTCAGCGGAGGGGAGGGCGTGCGGGCTGATGAAGTCGGCGATGTCTTCGCTGAATTGTGTGCGTGGTCCCGGGGGTCTGTAGATGAGGGTGCCTCTGAGGGTGGTCTTGGGGTTGATGTGGACCTGGAAGTGCAGGTGCTTGGCGGGTGCGAGGGTGTCGTCGGTGTTGGTCGTGATGCGGATGGTGTTCTTGTGGATGATGGCGATGCCTCCTCCGGTCTGGTTGATGCGGTCCCTTCGGATGATCTTGTAGCCGTCTGGGATGGCGATGGCGATGTCGGGCGCTGAAGAGGCGTTCATCCAGGTTTCAGTGAGGAAGGCGACGTCTGGTGAGGTTGTGTCAAGCAGGTTCCAGAGCTCGATGGTGTGTCTGTGGACGGAGCGGGTGTTGAGCAGGATGCACTTGAGGTGGCTGCTGCTGTTGCTCGTCTTGGTCTTGGTCGGAGCAGGAGCGGTGCATGTCCGGATGCAGGTGAACTTGCAGGAGTGGCAGCAGAAGGGTCCATGGGTGCGTCTCGGGGTGGCTCGGTAGCAACCCGGGGATCGGCCGGCGTTGAGTGCGTAGAGTTCGGTGGTGTTGTAGGTCCGGCGGGAGGGCTGGCGTCTGCGGGGGCCAGGGGTCCTGGCACTGGGCGCGGTCCAGGCGCGGACGGGCGCAGACAGGCTTACCTTTGGCGCACCTTCGGCGCTCAATCGGTGCTCCCGCTGCGAACGTCCGCTGTGCGGTCGCTGAGGGGGCGTCATAAGAAGGGAGCCGGGAGGGTGGGTCAGCTGGGAGGCGGGATCGTGTAGTCCAATCGTCTGGCGTGGGGGCGGGGCCGCAGGCAGGAAGCGGCGGGAAAAAAGGGAGCAGGCAAAGCGGGCGGCCCAGCGGCGGCTGGGGCGCTGCAATCGGCGTTGGCTCTCAGCGGCGATGTGCTCAGGCAGCAGGAGGCTCTGGGGCAGGAGAGGTGAGGAGCGAGGGGGCAACCAGGCCGAAGGTTCGGTGCTCTCCTGTACGTCACGGTCGGATGTTTTCCCACTAGTTTTCCCACTGTTTCGTCTAGATGTAGAATCTTCCAGTTTTTTCTCAGGATATGTACAAGTTGCCTACTATTTTCAGAGTAGTCAGTAATGAGCCTGATTGGTTCCTGTTCGATTTTGTTCTCTTCTTCCTTTGAACGTTTTAGGCATTCCGATCTGGGTTTCTCATTTGCTTTTTTCCAACATTTCTCAATATTGCCCTGATTGTATTTCCGATTTTTAAACCTCCTTTTTGTTATGGCGCTGTGTTTTTGCCATTCAGTCTCTTCGCTACATATTCTTCTAATGTGAAGAAACTCTCCATATGGGATGCTTGAGATCAGTGGTGCTTGGTGGAAGCTTGTTGCTTCCAATGTTGCATTAGTGGCCGTGACTTTTCTGTGCAGGGTCGTTTGGATGTGATTATCCTTGATGTAAATGCATGTATCGAGGAATGTTACTTCTTTGTTGTTGATTTCATATGTGAAATTCAATCCTGCCATGCTGCCATTGATGATCTTGTAATTTGAAGATTATTACAAACGACCCTGCACAGAAAAGTCACAGCCACTAATGCAACATTGGAAGCAACAAGCTTCCACCAAGCACCACTTACTAATCTTGGTTTTCATAGAAGTTAGGATTTTGTCTTAAGTCTGTCTTAAGTTTTGCTTAAGACAAACTTAAGACAAAATCCTAAATTCTGTGAATACCAAAAGTAGTAAGTTCATTCTGTGAATGCCAAAAGTAGTAAGTGTATTCTGTGAATACCAAAATAGTAGTAAGTTTAGGATTGAGTCTTAATTACATTCTGTGAATCGGGCCAACTATAACTTGCACGTCTGCAATGCACTGCTGATTACGTCACATATTACAATACTCATGACAGTGTTTTTAAAAAAAAATTTGATTGGTTAACTGGCTTATTAAGTGTATCTTAGTGAATACATATATTAGCGAGTAATGTTTAAATATTTAAATATATGCATGAGTGATGTAATATGTGACGTCATCAGCAGTGCATTGCAGACGTGCAAGTTATAGTGTGTCCAACTAACTATAACGTGGGAATTTCAATGGTTTTATGCGAGTAAAATTTCCAGCTAACTATAACTGGTGTGAAACCTATGGTTTTTTCAGTGAATTTCAAAGGTTTTTTAAATGCTAATTCCTAACTATAACTGGTGTGTAACCTATGGTTTTTTCAGTGAATATATATATATATATAAAATTTCTATGGCAAAATGAAACCCCTCATTTTGTTCCTTTTCAAATTAAATGTATTAAGTGTTACCACTTTATTCCAATCAAGATGACTTCAGGTGTGCCATACTTTTGTCATAAGTAAGACTGTTAGCATTCTAGTTGTTCTTTAGAACACTCTGGGACATTCTGTCATTGGGCTATAGTTGGGCTACATCTGGCTGATATTTGGGCTACATTTGGGCTCTTTTGTCTCTGGTGGCCATCTTGGGAGACTGCATATCAGAATTTTTTTAATGAAATATAAGAGGATTTGAGAAGTCACTCAAAATGTGCCCTAATTTTTCTTTCTTCAGCACTAATGAGAAATTTCCTAGTTACCACAAAGGAAAGTTTCAATTCTATTAAGGAGGCGGAGGCGAGGATTTTGCTAGTCCTTTCTCCATTTTATTGGACAGCAAGTTAGTAGTAAAGAAAAAACAACACATCCAGGACTGCCCAAACCAACATGGCAGCGGTAGTCCTGGGAACGTAACAACCAATCAGAGTCCAACAGTTCGTATATATGGAGTTCCAGCTGTTAGTCCTTCCTCTTTCGTGGGAGCTGCCGCAGGAAAGAAGTCATCCAACCACTAGTCCGTCTTTTGAACGGAGCCTAGGGAAGAGAACAATAATAATAATATCTTGTCCAGAACAATGTCGAAGAATTCAGTAACATTGCAATGGAGTAAACAGAACGGAATGCAGAAAGAACTTAATCAGCATTGCACAGGTTATCAATGAAAGCATTAAAACTCAGAAAAAAGTATACTTCCCTTAGACGAAGTAAACAATCATAATCCAGTCACGGGAGGGGAGGCTCGATAAAGCCTGGGTGGGAAAATCCTCGCCTCCGCCTCCTTAATAGAATTGAAACTTTCCTTTGTGGTAACTAGGAAATTTCTCATTCTATGTCAGGAAGCGGAGGCGAGGATTTTGCTTGTTCAAAGCCTACTCACCACCAACGAAGCAGCCTCATGGATTGGCTTAAAGTAGAACTTTTTGAAAGTCGAATCTGAGGACCAATCCGCTGCATTCATGATATCCTCCAGGCGTCCACCTACCTGAATAGCCTTGGAAGCCATTGCACCTCTAGTGGAATGAGCCCCAAAGTCAGTGACGCTAATTCCAGCTTCAGACATTATCCACCTGACCCATCTGGCAATGGTGGGAGAGGAAACAGCCTTGAACGGCTTCTTAACCGCAATAAGTAATTGTCTCTCGCCCGGAGGGCGGAGTTCAAGAGTAACATCCTCATATGTCTTAAGGCAACGAACAACACAGAGCTTTGGCGAATCTGGGAAAGCCGGGTAAGTTACTGACCTGGTATTACATTTAGTTCTTCTTGAAACAGTAAATGTAACCCCTTCTGGGGAAAAAACCCTGGCTGATAAGTCCAGTGCACGAACATCTGAGGCACGTTTACATGAGATCAGGCAGAGGAGAATCGCTAATTTGGCCGAAAGCTCCTTGCGGGAAAGGTATTGATTATCCTGCCAGGACTTTAGAAAATTCAAGACCACATTAACATCCCACAAACCTGAATAACGAGGTTCTGGGGGGCGCGAAAGGCGAATACCTTTAAGGAGTTTACAAACCCAAGGGTGCTCACCAACCGGAGAGCCATCAACGAGGGCATGCCCAGCCGAAATTGCCGACCTGAAAGAATTAATGGTGCTGTACGCCAATTTCTTTTTGAAAAGATCAGCGAGGAAGTTAATCACGTCGGTGACAGAGGAGCCCATGGGATCCAGGTGTTTTCCCACACACCAACGAACCCATCTGTTCCATGCTGATCTATACCGCTTAGTGGTGTTAGGAGCCCAGGCTCCTCGAATGAGGAGCTCAGCATCTCTCGAAAGCGAGTCACAAGACCAACGTCCCCTGAAATCCTCCATGCCATAAGACGTAGATGGCCCTGGAGAACCAGCGGATGAGGGTGACCCAATGGATCCGTTAGAATGTGGTCGAACGACGGAAGCCGAAGAGGCCTGTCCCAGGATAGTTCCAAAAGAGAAGGGAACCAGCATTGAGCCCTCCAGATTGGCGTGATCAGAATCAGAGAAGCTCTCTGCCTGCGGACTTGAGCCGCCACCCTTTGAATGAAAAGGAAGGGGGGAAACGCATAAGCTGGAAACAGGGACCAGTCCTGTAGGAAGGCATCCACTGCTTCCGCCCCCGGATCCGGTTTCCAGCTGTAGAAACGGGGTAGTTGGGCGTTCCATCTGGACGCAAATAAGTCCATTACTGGAAGACCCCAAAGGTCCGAAATTCTCTGAAATACTGAAGGATCCAGTCTCCAGTCGCTGGCATCCCGGAAATTCCTGGATTGCCAATCCGCAACCGTGTTCAGGTCGCCTGGGAGATACTCCGCCGTGACAGAGATCTGGCGAAGAAGGCAATAGTTCCAAAAGTCTTTCGCAAGGTCCGCTAGGACCTTGGAGTGCGTGCCTCCCAATCGATTGATGTACCTGACCGCAGTCGTGTTGTCCATCCGAAGAAGCACACAACACGAAACCTTGGTCGAGGTGAAGGAGCGGATCGCGAACGAGCCCGCCAGGAGCTCCAGACAGTTGATATGGAGATGAAGTTCCTCCTCCGTCCATCTGCCACCCACCGAGAGAGAGCCGCAACGGGCGCCCCAACCCTGGCGACTGGCATCTGACTCGATCACCAGATCCGGACGGGAACCGAAAATCGCCTTCCCGTTCCAGGCATCCATGTGATCCAACCACCACAGGAGCTCCGATCGGGCTTCCAGATTCAAGGAAATCAGTTCCGAGTAAGTAAGACCCTTGCGGAGGTGAAATGCCTTCAGTCTCTGAAGAGCCCTGTAATGAAGAGGGCCTGGAAAAATGGCCTGGATCGATGAAGAGAGTAATCCCACAATCCTGGCCAGTTGGCGGAGGGATACTCGATCCCGCCGAAGAACTTTGCGAATCTCCTTCTTGATCTTGGAGATCTTTTCGGAAGGGAGGTGAAGAGTCGCATCCGTAGTTATGATCATAAAGCCAAGGAAAGTCATTTCCTGTCGGGGAAAGAGATCCGACTTCTGGGCATTGATGATGAATCCCAGAGACTGAAGAAGGGTTATAGTAACCTGAAGATGGTGAAGAAGGAGGTCCTTGGACTGACACATTAAAAGAATGTCGTCCAGGTAAACAATCAGACGAATCCCCAGGGTACGGAGATGTTCTACCACCGGGCGCAGGAGTTTGGTAAAGCACCAAGGTGCTGAGGAAAGACCAAAGGGAAGCGTACGAAATTCGTAAACTTGATTCCTCCACAGAAACTGGAGGAATCGACGATGAGGAGGAAAGATTGGAACCGAAAGATAAGCATCTTTCAGGTCCAAGCGAACCAACCAATCGTTCTGTAACAGAAGGTCCCTCAGAAGATGGATGCCCTCCATCTTGAAGTGTCTGTAAACCAGCCACTCGTTGAAGGAGCGGAGGTTGATTACTGGTCTGAACCCTTTGCCTTTCTTTTCCACCAGGAAGATGTTGCTGAGGAAACCGTTTGGGTGAAGCGCCGAGGGGATAACGGCGCCTTTTTGTAACATCGCCCGAACCTCTAAATCTACAAGTTCTTGGTCTGTGACAGAAAACACTAGAGGACGAGGACGAGAAAGTTGAACGGGGGAACCGTAGAATTCGATGTGAAACCCCTGAACCGTCTCCAGCACCCAAGGATCTGAAGTTAATGACGCCCAGGCCTGGGGAAAC
This sequence comes from Lissotriton helveticus, assembly GCF_964261635.1. Classification (NCBI taxonomy): domain Eukaryota; kingdom Metazoa; phylum Chordata; class Amphibia; order Caudata; family Salamandridae; genus Lissotriton; species Lissotriton helveticus. The sequence goes on along the minus strand of NC_136057.1, from coordinate 185,333,469 downwards.
AACGCTAACCTTCCCCCCATTTGAACCAGAGAGATGATTCGAAATCTTACCATTAAATCCTCTGGAGTTGGACTGGAGTCCTTTGCCCTGGCCTCTGCCTCCTCTGGAGGGGTAGAAGGTACCCTGTCGTCCATCATTCCAGCCGTTATTTCGTTTGTATTGGCCTCTATTGGGGCCTTGCTGGACCTGACGGCCGGAAGAGCGACCCCTGCCTCTGCCGGCCCCGCCAAAAACCTTTCTGGGAAAAAAAAATTTCATCGAAGCCTGAGCCTTGTCCAGAGCCGAAAAGGTTGCCACAAACTTCCCCAACTCCTTAACAAAGGGGTCACCAAACAAAGCACCCTGTGCAATAGGGCCTGCCTCCGAAGACGACAACTCCCCTAGTTTCGGGTCAATCTTAAGGAGTAAGGAACGTCGCCGCTCAGCAGAAAGCGCGCAATTGGCATTGCCAAGAAGGCACATAGCCCGTTGCGACCAACCAGCAACGTCATCAACAGACATCGGTAAGCCCGACTCCTTAGAACGTTGGGCCGTCTCAATAATTTTAGTGAGAGGGCCCACCACATCTAAGAGTTTATCTTGGCAGGCCTTCCATGACCTATCTATACCCTTTTTAGGGTCCTTGATATATTTGGCGAAGAAGGTACACAACTTGGGATCAATCTCAGGGGTGCAAGCTACTCTAAAGGGAAGGGAAGGGCGAGGGCACTCTGAACGCAGACGGAGTCGGACATCCTGAGGTAAAGGCTGTCGAAGCTTAGCTGCGACATAATCAGCAGTAGACTGCTCAGGAAACCACTCCGATGACCTAGGTCTTATAATAGTAGATGGGTCAAACATATTAGGAGGCGCAAGATCACCCTCCGTAAGACTAGGAGCGCTGGGCTTAGGGCGCCAAGACCTGCTCACATCAGAAAAATCCTCTGAGGAAGCATCCTCATCCTCATCTACGTATTCGTCCTCCTCATCATCTCCCTCAATGGGGAACCCTTCCTCCGGGTCAAGGTCCTGGGTGGCATAACCACCAGTCTCTCCGGGTGAGTCTTCCCCCCGGTAGGGTGCGCTTCTAAGCGTGCGCGCACTCTTACGGAACACTTCAGATAATTTACTGAAGCCCTCCAGGTGCCCCGCGTCACGCTTCCTGGCCGTACGTGGTAGAGCACACGGAACACCACTGGGCCCTGCCCCACTGTCCCCAAAAACACCAGTATCATTTTTAAAAACATGGGCTGACAGTCTGTTTACACTGTCCTGCAGAGGTGCCAGAGCTTGGGCTATCGCCGAAGAGAGAAGCCTGTCAACCTCTGCAGGAGGGTGTAAAGGGGTCAGTTGTGGCTGAACATTAGGAGCCACCACCTCAACAGTTGAAGGACTGGACTGCATATTAGCAGAAAAACTGGTACCCATACACAAACACCCCAACTAAATACAAGGGGAAATCCCTTCACACAGGTACCAGACAGGCTAACACACTTGAAAACCTGATACACCAAAGTTCTGACAGAAATTAAAATTAAATTCAAAAAATTTCAGTCAGAAAATACTTCTTGCCGTCTAAAACGGCGTCAGTGTGAGGGAAGAGGCCAGAAAATGACAGAAGCGCAGTGCCTCAGCGCGTGTCTACTCAAGCGCGAAGAGCGCTGAGGAGAACAGCTGATCAGCGTCAGAAGCCGACACCAAGATCGCGCACGCGCGAAGAATGAACGCTCGGGCTGAAAGCCTACCGCGTTATAAACACAGCCTATAACAAGGCAAAGTCAAGTACAAACAAGCGAAATCAAGTAAAGCTGTCAACAATCACAACAAAAACTGCCACGACAAAGATATGAAGAGCGTGACTTATCTTGCCGAGGCAGCAATGGAGAAAGAGGAAGGACTAACAGCTGGAACTCCATATATACGAACTGTTGGACTCTGATTGGTTGTTACGTTCCCAGGACTACCGCTGCCATGTTGGTTTGGGCAGTCCTGGATGTGTTGTTTTTTCTTTACTACTAACTTGCTGTCCAATAAAATGGAGAAAGGACTAGCAAAATCCTCGCCTCCGCTTCCTGACATAGAATCATAATTTCTATGGCAAAATGAACCCCCTCATTCTGTTCCTTTTCAAATTAAATGTATTAAGTGTTAACACTTTATTCCAATCAAGATGACTTCAGGTGTGCCATACTTTTGTCATAAGTAAGACTGTTAGCGTTCTAGTTGTTCTTTAGAACACTCTGGGACATTCTGTCATTGGTCTATAGTTGGGCTACATCTGGCTGATATTTGGGCTACATTTGGTTTTTTTTGTCTCTGGTGGCCATCTTTGGCTACATTGGGCTACATTTGGGCTCTAACATATATATAGCCCAATGTAGCCCAATATATATTTTTTCAAAGTTAATTTTTGTACAAACCACTGGAGCATATATCTTGAGACATAGCAAAGGCACATCAGGCTACCAGTCCCTACAATTTTGCCAAGTTTCGTGGAAATCCATTCAGCCGTTCGAGCTAAAAGTGAGTCCAACCGCCCTATGGAAAACTCAATGTTAAAAACACTTTTTGGGACCCCCCTTTTTTCTCGGCCCCCGCTTGACGAAACCCCCCCAAATTTTCAGGGGCTGCTCAGAAACAAAATGTTCCATTTTCCTGAAACTTTCAGCCAATTCCGTCCTCAAGCGCCAAAGTTATTCGACATAGAATTTTCAAAAATCCCATAGGAAAAAAATCTTAACTATATATATACCTACTGGCGACCGCCAGTAGGTAATATATATGTATATATATATATATATATATATATATATATATATATACGCTTTGAGCTATTGCTGCAATTGTTTCATATATGATGCATTTTAAGCCATCAATCTAGTGGCTAGTTTCATGCAGGGCCTTACTGCACCCTTAGCATCTTCTTTTCCACATTTTGAAAATCAGCTGGAGCAGGTGTGCCAATAACCACTTGTGTAGATCTTCTGCTACGTTGAGTATTCTTCTACTCTTACCTGGTGTAGGAGGTGTGGAAATCACTAATGCGCTTAAGCTCACAGTGTGATAGGGTAGTAGTAGTTGTAGTAATACCGGCGAAAATACCAATACTATGGCTTGCTTCTTGTGTTTTTTCAGGCTAGTCACGTCTGACATCTCCACTTTCCCTGCTTGTATCCCCAGAGTGAATTTTCTAATCTCAAAATGTCTTAGTACGTCTGGGCAATAGTACATGGTGTTTTATGATTCGTTAATAGCAGATCTATATTATTTGCTCTTTTGAAATTGCAAAAGGAACTCTTTTGTACCCCAAGCTCTATATGGGTGCGTAAACTTTTGCAGCACTTAATTTTGCTGCCTTATTTTGCACACTAACAACCTCTTACAAATACTTAGGTTTTAATTGACTGAAAATGCATACTTTGGCGTACAATGTTTTATTTTCACGATAAAGTGAAATTGTTTTAAGGATTTGCCATGGAAATCATAATTCAGAACTATGGGGCATATTACCAAGCAATAGCGATAATTATCGCTATTGCTTGGTTAGAGACAAAATTTTACCGCAGAGCTGCGTAGATTTTTATCGCAGATAAACCTTGGTATTACCAAGGTTTATCGCAAATGCGATAAAAAACGGCCGCAATGCATGAATATCGCTGAAAAGTCAGCGATATTCATGCATTACCGAGCTAATGCTCTTAGCCATGTTATCCACCTCCCTTTGGATAACATAGCTAAGAACTGCTCAGGGCAGGTGTTAGCTTTTGGAGATATTCACACTTAGCGCGAATATCTCCAAAAGTTGGTAATAGGAGATAGCGATGTTAGCGACTGTTTCCAGTCGCTACCATCTTGGCACGCCCACTTTGCATGTCATTAGTGATAAATATCACTGACATGCAAAGTGGGGCCCAAGATGGTCGCTATCTCCTACTAGCTGTCGCTAACTGGTGTTAGCTACAGCTAGGTAATAGGGAGATAATTTTATCTCCGCTTTCTTGGCTTTTAAAGCCAAAAAAGCGGAGATAAACCCCCTTGATAATATGCCCCTATGAGTTTTTCAATATAAGGAAATGCATGTTAAAGTGAGACTATCTTACCAAACCAAGGGGCCTATTATCAAGGGGGTTTATCTCCGCTTTTTTGGCTTTAAAAGCCAAGAAAGCAGAGATAAAATTATCTCCCTATTACCTAGCTGTCGCTAACACCAGTTAGCGACAGCTAGTAGGAGATAGCGACCATCTTGGGCCCCACTTTGCATGTCAGTGATATTTATCACTAATGACATGCAAAGTGGGCGTGCCAAGATGTTAGCGACTGGAAACAGTCGCTAACATCGCTATCTCCTATTACCAACTTTTGGAGATATTCGCGCTAAGCGCGAATATCTCCAAAAGCTAACGCCTGCCCTGAGCAGTTATTAGCCATGTTATCCAATGGGAGGTGGATAACATGGCTAAGAGCATTAGCTCGGTAATGCATGAATATCGCGGACTTTTCAGCGATATTCATGCATTGCGGCCGTTTTTTATCGCATTTGCGATAAACCTTGGTAATACCAAGGTTTATCTGCGGTAAAAATCGCCGCAACTTAGCGGTAAAATTTTCTCTCTAACCAAGCAATAGCGATAATTATCGCTATTGCTTGGTAATATGCCCCCAAATCCTTAATACTGCATAGCCTTGGTGCTGTGTGTTATGTTTAGCAATTGTGTCCCCCTGAGGACACAGTAGTCGGTTTCATGCCTATGTGTCCCTGTGAAGACACTGTAGGGCTGTTTGCTTCACCAGCTGTCCGTTGACATCCGACAGTTGACAGGTGGTGATCCTGAAGCAGCTGCTGGATTTGCGCTCCGCGTTCGGAGCTGTGTTGGTGAAATAAAGAACTTACCTTTTTACAACTCGCCGCCTACTGAAGTTCTTTACAAAGTGGCGACGATCACCAACACCTGAACCCACACACAGCAGTGCAACACTACAACAGAGTTACAGGCAAGAATCGCCTTATAAACAAAAATACTGAAGAAGAAAATATAAATACAAAATCTAAACAGAATTTTATGAAAAACCTTCAAGCGAAGGATCACAAGGAATAATATGCAAAAGGTTTGTGGAATCTAAAAAATTTAATTCATGTGGGTGTATAGCTGTTAGCTTACAGATTTACATGTGTGAGGAGTTCAATCGACTCTAGTGTACAGCGTTCACTTAAAAGGACTGTATTGGACCGTAATACCAAATAATATCCTGCGTACAGCATTAACTACCTGGCTAAAAGAAATCTGCAACAAACGCTACATGGTAGAATCTCCACAGAAGGAAAGTGACAGTTCAACTGCATTTCCAACTGTCAGCTGAGTGCAAACAGATGGTAACAACAGCATGACGCACTACGTTGCAACTCGGAGGCCATTTTAGAAGAAATACGGTCATGCAATATCGCGTGCCGCCAGCAGCACTTCGTGCGTACGCGCATATCAGCTGAACAAACAAACAAAGGTTAAAACGGTGATATCTATAAATAGGATGCAAGCGCAGAAACACAGGTACGGCGCACATAATACTGAAGCGTAAGAACAAGTTTAAATGGGAAATTAAACTGTAAGACTTGTTCCAAGTGCAAAGCAGTTCACAAACGAAAAAAAAAACTGCACAATGCATATTTGCCCTGATACTTTTCACCAGAAGCAAAACAGACTAAAAATTGCTCAATAAAAAAAAACATAGAAGGCTATTGTTTAAAGATAAATTATTGAAGTACAAATATATAAAACACATTTTTAACTGTGCCACACAAGAACATTCTCCTTAAAGCAAATATGGCATCAGGTTACCTCTGGAATCTCTCTCCCCCACAGTCATTCCTACCAGGAGGGGGTGAACCAGTACTCAAATGGGAGGAATGGAGGGAGTATTTTAACAATTACATTTCACAATTTTATGATGACAATGAATTTACCCTTAAAAAAACATACAAACTCTTATTGCCTTGGAGCTGGTGGAATAAAAGTTTACAACAGAAAAAATAAAAAGGCAAGAGGGGAAAGTTAGGATATGTTTACGAAAATGCTATAGATGACCTAAATATATACTATAAGCCAAATGTGTGTGTAGGTGTGGGCAGAAACAAATTCTTCCACAGGAAGCAGGGAAAAGACGAGTCCATCAATGACTATGTGTCCGCACTCAAAAACTTGGCATTAAACTGGCGTTTTGGCACCTTGCATGACGACTTCATCAAAGATCAAATAGTAATGCAGGGGTCAAACGCTAACATCCAGGACAGTTTATGGGCAAAAGGGGAGACTTCAACTTCCACTTGGACAACCCCAGTGGCTAGAACACCACCCTCCTGGAGATCCTCACAACATCAGACTCAAGCAGATAGTCACTGCGCCAACCCACATATCCAGGCACATGCTCGACCCCGTCTTCACTGCCAGCAGGAACATTCAACTACAGCCACACCACCAAACTGCCTGCGTCAGGTGTGATGTATGCAGGGTGGGCATTCCCACCCAACAAAGCCTTGTTGGAGTGGCGCAGTGAAATCCATCAGATTTCACTGTGACAATTCTAGGACGCCACTACGTCAGAACCTTACCCTTACTCAATGGCAAGCGTAAGGGTGACGCAGTGCCATAAGGACAGGCTGGTGTCATGCATAACTGGAGTTGCATCATGCTTGTGACACAACTGCAGTAATGCGTGATTTTAGCGCTAACAGATACATCAGTATTCCAGACGCATATGTAATTAATTGCAACATGGAGCGCCGTGCAGTGAATACGGCGCATCCATGTTGTCGGAAGTAGAGCACATTGAAAAGTGTTGCAACGCTGTTTTGCCGCAGCGATGCAACGCTTTTCATGAATGAGGCCCAGGAATGCATCCTATCTTATTGATAGTACACATTCCTGCCCTTTTGTATTGTTGCAGGGCTGCGCAGCAACATTCCTTGCAGCGCTATCCTGCACCAAAACCTCTGAAATGAGGCCCAAAGTGTTTACACCAATTGTAAGACCAGGGGCCTCATTTATGAAAAGTGACGCATCGCTGCGTGAAAACAGCGATGCGTCACTTTTCACTGCGCTCTCCCTGCGACATGATTGATGCGTCATATTTATAATATGACGCATCATGTCGCAAGGAGTTACAGATACGTCAGTATTTCTGACGTATCTGTAGGCGCAAAAGTGACGCATTGCTTGAGTGTGTCACAAAAGTGACACAACTCCAGCAATGCTTCCTTTCACATGGGAAAAGCCCCATGTGAAAGGGCTTGCGTCAGTGTTACGCCTGCTGTGAGGCAGGTGCAAAATTTTGACGCAACAGCGTCCTAAAAGTGACGCAGTGAAATCTCATAGATTTCACTGCGTCACTATTACGAGGCTTTTTGCGGGTGAACGCCCCCTCTGCATACATTATACCTGACGCAGGTATAATGTAGCGCAGGGGTTTACAAAGTGACGCATCTGCTTAGATGCGTCAGTTTGTAAATAGTGCGCATCAGGAGGCAAGTTTTACGCCGCCGATGCTTCACAAAAAGTGACGCATCGGAAGCGCAAAACTCACGCAAGGCCTCATAAATGAGGCCGCAGCTATTTTCTGGTCTTAAAAAACTGCCTCTAACTGGACTCAGCTGCAGTTTTGGAGGGTTAGCGCCGGACGGAAATTTCATTGTGAATATCGCGAAGTGGGTTTAGCTGCAGTTTTTGCACGAGACCACCTACCTCGCATCTCATTTTTGTCAAGTCCCACTAAAAGAAGTGGCGATCTTGAAAATTAACGTTTGCGCTGGAAGAGTGCCGCCAACTGCAATTAACGGCGCTTTGTAAATAAGGCGATAAAACAAACCCAGCTGTAACGTCCAAAAATTGACGCTACGGTGGCGTTAAGGTCTTGTGAATATGCCCCCATCCCCCTTAAGTGATTTTGCTGATTTTTGTACCGAACGGTAAATCAAAATACGGGATGAAATCTGACCGGTAGCAGCTTAGCACAAATAACTCAACACTCACTGCTTCACTTCGGAAATGTCATTCATTCAGGAAGAAAGTACAGACCAGGCAGATCTCGCGATACTTCCGGTGCAGTCCCTAGAGTTCCAGCGAAAGTAGGGTTGGATATGGCTAACATCCTTACAATGTACTAGGGTGCAATACCATGGGTCGTCACTAGGGGTCCCAAATCAAGACTGCCAGGCTCCTCGATAAATAGACACCAGGGGTGCAGTACCACGGGTCGTCACTAGGGGTCCCTAATCACATCAGCCAGGCACACACCGTAACATACATGGGCGGGGGTTGCAGGGTCGAGGCTACTACAGGTCCTGGTCCAGTCAGACTCCACGCTGTATGTGGACAGCGTATGACTGCAGCAAGATAAAGATTAGTAAAATGGGCCTGCCTGTTTTATTTATTGTTTTGTCTCAAGCGACGCTCTTCAGACAGGGCTTAACCAGCAACCAGGGTGAAAGGATCTGAACTAACATCCGCCTGCCCATAATGCATTGCAAATACATACCCGACCAAAACCCAAAACAAAATGCATTTCTTGTTAATTATAGTTTATTCTAGTGGTTTAATGCACGATATATACGTGCTTTGCCGCCCTAATATTCTAAGGTTTTGTTGTAGTTTAGTCGCACCTGAAATTTAAGAAGGAAGAAGTTTACTAACGCTCGCATTATGTCCTGGAAGGGATCAGCGGGCTGGAAAGTGCTGCGGTTCCTCCATTCATTGGATTAGGCTCCAAATACAGCCTTTAGATTGGTATTCGGCTTGTTAGTCCTGACTCAGTGCAGCATGACAGTCATTTGTATTCTTCCACAGCTATGGGCCCCTTTTTGGTTTTCGGCTGCAGTAGTCCGTCCCACGGCTCTCATTGTTTTTCCCCTGGGCGGAGTTTTGTTTTTTCCGTTCCCTCCCCTTTCACTGAAAGTGATTTCAGATGCGCTGTCCATTCCCGCCCCCCCCTCGCTGTCCTGTGCACGTTTCCCGCCTCCCTCCCGCCGTCCGTGTCCTCTCCCGCCCCCCCTGTCCTCTCCCGCCCCCCTCCACGCCCACAAATCCTCAAAATCCGGAAGCTTGTGTCCGCCATTTTCTCTCCTTGCAGTGAAGGTAAGCCCGTGTTTGTTTCCCTCCGTGCCTTCTTCCCCCTGTCTGTTTCCCGCCCCCCTCCCGCTCTCCGTGTATTTTGTTTGTTTCCCTCCGTGCCTTCTTCTTCCTGTCTGTTTCCCGCCCCTGTCCGTTTCCCGCCCCCTCCCGCTCTCCGTGTATTTTGTTTGTTTCCCTCCGTGCCTTCTTCCTCCTGTCTGTTTCCCGCCCCCTCCCGCTCTCCGTGTATTTTGTTTCCCTCCGTGCCTTCTTCCCCCTGTCTGTTTCCCGCCCCCCTCCCGCTCTCCGTGTATTTTCAGCAGTTACTTTGCAAAGAACAATTTCCGCCGCTCGCGCCTCAGAGTAGCATTGGAGCAGGAAAACTGTAGCGGAGGGAGGGGAGAACACGTGCGGTGATTTGGTGTAGGACAAAACACACTTGTTGGGTTTGAGAGAAGTACCTCTGCCCTAACGGTTCATAGACTGACGTCATGACTGCGGCCAATAAAGTTAACCCGAATTCTGGCTGGCTTGGCACCAGGCTTGGGTGTGGCCCCTACACCTCCATGTGCAATACAATAAACATCAAGTTATGTTTCTAGATCTGTTCGTGTATCTCTGTTTTGATCTGTCTGTGTCTGTCTGACGACCTGCCCCCTCTGTCTTTCTGTCGCTCTATCGATGCCTGTCTGGTCACCAGAGCTCCACCCTAGTGAACTGTGATATGCGGTGGTGAAACACACACGTGCAACTCGTGACATGGGGGGTTTAAAGGGTCTGTTTCCATAGATGGCCACTGAAGCAGGGGTCACCTGTCCGAGCGGTTTAAAGCTCGGATACCCAGGGAGCTCCTGGGCGCAGGTAATCCTCGAATGCCATCCCTGTATCCATTACAGAGGCGGTGCTCCGAGCCAGGGGTGTGCACGGCATCGGGGTACACGTCACCCTTCAGCCTCTTAAATGCGCGTTATCAAAGGGCTCTCGTTGCAATGGATACGGCGCTCCTGAGACCCGCTCCTGTTTCCACGGATTAGTCTGCGGGTCTTTGGGGGGGGGTCTCCGTGGCCTGCTTTCCTTCCAAGCACCTGCGGATGCCAGCGCACCTCATCCCTGCGGTTTAATATAAGCATGCATAAAATAGCCGCCTTCACCTGAGCCGCGCCTAATCTCAGCTCCCAAAAGCGGTTTAAAGCGCTCTAGTTTCACCTAATCCCGAAACCCAAACCAGAATCCACGAGGAAGCGGGGGCTGCGGCGGAGCGGGCAAATAAAGGCTCCCCCAGACTGAATTATTAAAAGGGGTGGGGGTCACCGGGGAGGGGTCGGTCTTCGGATCTGAAGCCTAAAACCTGCTCGGGCGGGGCTGGGGGTGCTTAAGAAGGTGGTGGGCTTTACTTAGGGCTGCTTGACTCGCACTCAAGCCATGAATGAAATTTGTCACTCGTGCAAGGGGTACACACAAAACCCGGACTGGGGTCGGGCCGCCCTTCTGTGGGTGGCTTTCCTGACAGGGCCAGCTGTAGAAGCAGAGTGCCCTTACCTCAATGTTAATGTGGTTTAAGATTGCTTACATAGTGCACATACGCTTCAAAGGGCGTCTTGGCGCTAAGAGTTCGGAACCCTAACACTTAAAGGCGAAGGCCGCAAAAATTCTCAAAAGCATTTGCGCAACAGGCCCGTTTGCAGTTCGCTCCTAAAGAACAGAAAGTCAGACATTGACCTCAAAGAGGTGGGCGGAGGATTCTAATGTCTGAGATACAAAGGCAGTGAACATTCACCCCTCTTGTTGGTGCAATAAACCTCGGCCCCTGAGCCGCGCAGAAGCGTTGACCGCAGAGCACTAGAGGGCGGGGTGTTACTGTCCAAGGACTCCACGAGGCGCCCCATAAATTCACCTGAGTCTTAAGCACGTGGGTTTGAACCCCATCCTCGCCTCGGCCACCAGCCTCTGGAGAACACTGACTCCTGGGGACTTCCAGGCACCCACACACATCTCTGCTGCGGCACGAGGAAGCAGCCCGGGAATGCCTTGCAAGTTTGGGTTCACGCACTTTTTCCCAACTCATTTCCATCCTGGAAGTTGCTGCAGATTTACTCCTGCCAAGGAATGGAGTAAATCTATTTTCAGGCCAGGAACTGGCAGAGAAAGTACTAAAAAATGGTGATGGAGACCACAAGGGGTTACTTTAATAACAAGGAATCATTGTATTAGGTTTGCCCAAATTGTATTGATATGAATTTATATAAAAAAAAGTTTTCAGACGTATAAAAAAAAATAGCTTAAACATTATTTTGTATATTCAAGAAAATAAAAAAGATATATATATAATTTTTGAATGATCAGTCTGCCTGATTGTTGCATGGTGTACCTGCCTTTAGTATGAGCCCAATGGAGGCCATTTAGTTAAGAAATATAGGTCAGATAAGAGTGTCTCTTTTTGATAATTGCTATTTCCCCCCTTTACTCTTGGACCTTATATTTAACTCAGGGGGTACCTTTTCCTCATGTAGACTACAAGGGGTTACTCCATGGGGAAAAATGTTTCCTTCTCTTCATAATGAGAGTAAGTTCCGTTGCGCTCCAGCACAGGTGTTTCGCACACAGGACTGTACACTTTGGCAAGTTATGCACGTGAAAGCCGTCCAGGTGCAAGTGAGTAGGAATACACAACCTCTTCCAAGAACAAGATAAAAACACACTCCTGCTGCCGGTTTTCAAAACTCTTCTCAGAAACCTTTGCCAAGTTTCCAAATTCCTGGCAGTACTCACTGAAACCACAGCATCATCATGCACCTTGAATTCACATCCATCAAGCTGAGCTACAGTGGTTTTTCGTACACTGCGACTCCTTCTCACAAAATGTCCCTGACGACTGCACTTAAAACAGGCCTGAGATTAGGCAGGCCAAGGCTTAGCAGAAGCTGCACGAGCCTTGTTACCACGTCTGAAACATGTGTGAATCACAATGTCCTACTTCACTTCACAGGGACGTTCAGATTTGCTCCAATGTCCATTTTTTACATCCTTGCGCTCTTCCTCGCTTTCTCCTTTTCCACAAAGCACATTCCCTTCGTTCTCAGGAGATAATTCCCCAGGAGTCGATAGTTCCTTAAAATGGGCATCCAACTTTTCGATAGCCCTAGAAAGACTTACTCCATACTCCAGATCTGCGTCTACAGCTGACAGCAATCTTTCTGTTGCTGGTTCTTTCCATTCATTGATCCCATGTGGTTTCATCTTTAAACTCACAATAATTGCAAGTAAAAGCTGGTCTCCTTCAGGCAGATGTAAAGTCAGCTATAGATTCTCTCTGTTCTTGACTTCTTTGTAAGAACTTGTGTCTTATTCAGCAAAACCCCCCTTATCCAAACATTTGATGACCGCGGCCCACTCATTCCATTACTTCCATAGGTACTACCTTTCCTGAAACCCCATCTTGAAGTACTTGAAAATTGACTTCCAACAAAGGCAAGGTTTTTAACATTGATCTGCCTTCAGGACCTAAATTATGTTTCCGCCCGGTGAGATCTCTGAATGAGCGGCCTCAGTTCCGAGTCGGACCGTGACAAGCAGCGCCAGGCAGGAGCTGTCATCAATGGGCGAAGAGTCCTGGGGCGGCAGGGGTGCGGTGCCTGCAGACCCCCACAACTGGCAGGGGCAGCACAGCCGGGCCCGGCACAGCCCGCAGGTACACACGCGGAGCCCCCGGTCATGCTCGGCCAGGAAGCTGCAGCAACGCTGCAGATGTGCACTGCCGTAAAAAAGTTCAGCACTGACTTCCTGAGCAGGACATCACCACAAGCCCTCTACCCCGTTAAAAAGACACACGTGCACTCCAGTGGAGAGCGCTACTTACTGCTGCGAGTCCTCTTGTGCCTGCACTTCGTGCGCTGCCGTCGCCGCGGGAGGGAGTCCAGGCATGCACAGTCCTCCTCCTGGGTGCAAGGTGCTCGTCCCACTGGATGCCGATTTTGCAGAAAAGCCTCACCAGGGACCCGATTCCAAAAGGGGAAAAAAACAACAGGAAAAAAACTTGCGTGTGCGCCAGAGAGTGAGGAAGCAGCTCTGCCTGTCGGTGCTGCTGGCTGTGATCAGTGACTGAGCTGCTGCACTAGTCTCAGGAGACTCCTGGCAGCTCACACGGACAGGCACACTCCACACTGCATCTATTATCGAGCAGCTCGGGAAATGGAGTCCAGGCCAAGGGGCGCTCGCAGCTGCAGCTGGAATCAAGCGCCTAGCACTCCAGCCGCCCGCTTACACACACACACGGGCTTCTTAGTCTAAGAAGAAACATCCATCCCATCCCCTCCCCCACCGTCGGACTCGAGGCTTCAAGCTCTAACTTGTGCATTTGAAACAGTGACCACAGCGCCATGAAACCGCCCAACTCTGGAAGGACAGATCTGAATATGGAACCAGAGGCAGTTCATGTTATGTGTATGTCTCTGGGTGGGTGTGTGTGTGTGGGGCTCTGGGTGTGTGTGTGTGGGGCACCGGATGTGTGTGTGTGTGTGGCTCTGGGTGGGTGTGTGTGTGGCTCTGGGTGTGTGTGTGGCTCTGGGTGTGTGTGTGGCTCTGGGTGTGTGTGTGGCTCTGGGTGTGTGTGTGGCTGTGTGTGTGTGTGTGTGTAGCTCTGGGTGGGTGTGTGTGTGTGGCTCTGGGTGTGTGTGTGGCTCTGGGGGTGTGTGTGTGTGTGTGTCTGTGGCTCTGGGTGTGTGTGTGTGTGTGTGGCTCTGGGTGTGTGTGTGTGTGGCGCTCTGGTTGTGTGTGTGTGTGTGTGGCTCTGGGTGTGTGTGTGTGGTAGTAATTGCTGTCTGCTGAGCTCGTCCGTAGGGTACAATAGGTCTCACATTTGCGAAAGATTAAGCTAATGACAATGTAAATGCAAATGACATTTATTTATCTGTATTCAAAACCAAATCATAAATACAAATTTTAACATTTACAATGCCAATAGCTCTAACTTTTCCAAAGGCGAAACCATTGCTTTGTAAATGCTTGTTCTCGAGTGTTGCGCATAACCATTTTCTTCCTGTGCCTGTCTTCTCCCCATTGCCCCCTCCCACAGTCTGTGCGTTCTCTGTATCTGCTTGTCTGTTATTGGGGTTTCTCTATGAGTGAATTTCAGGTATCACTGCATTTTTTCTTCACCTGCTAAGAGTGTACCCAATTTGGCTTTCACTCTTGTGAATGACGCACTGAAATGAAGACTCTTTGACACCTTGTCATAAGTCGCTGTTGCCTCCCCCCTCCGTGGCCGCCCCAGCAGGTAGCTGGCATCGGTGCTTCCTTTTATAAAGACGCGGGGCCATATTACCAAGCCCCTTATCGCCGCGTTATCTGCACTTTTCTGCCGATAATGCAGCGATATTTGCATCGCCCTATTATCAAGGCAGCGTTAAGTCAATTAACGTGGCTTAAAGCCAAGTTAATTGACTTAACGCTGCCTTGGTAATAGGGCCCCTTTCATGATCAACTCATCGCAGTGGGTGTTGCGGTGGGCTTTCCACCGCGATACCCATTCACTTCGACGCTGCCACCTATTATCAAGAGAGGCGATCATAGGTGGCAGCGCCGAATTTAAGGACAGGTAAGACCTGTTCTTAAGGTGGCGAAACGAGGAGAAATGCTTAATTTCTCCTTGTTTTTGCTTTTTCCATGTGTGCTGCCTTGTGCAGCACACATGGGAAAAGCAAAATGCCAAACTTTCTTTATCTACAGGAAAGTGTCCCTTCCTGTACATAAACAAACCTCTTTTTAAAAATGCCAATTTGTAACTTACACGTGTGCTGCATGAACCAGCACACACGTAAGTGACAAAATGGCATTTAAGGTTTGTTTATGTGCAGGAAGGAACTCCTTCCTGAACATAAACAAACCTCCCTGCTAGCAGACACCCTTGCACTCTAGTGCAAGGGTGTCTGCGCTGGCGATAAGTTGTCAAAACTACCGCCATCGCAGGGGGAAACACTAGGCTGCACCATATCCATGGTAAAATGGTGCAGCCTAGTGTTTCTGAAGGGGCGAAGAGGCGTTAGGCCAAGATGGCTAACGCCTCTCTTCGCCACTTTGTTGGTAATAAACCCCGCGTTTCGTTAAAATATTGACATGTTTCAGTGGCAGAGATTAGCGTGTTTAGATTTCCAAGTGCCTCTTTGACAGGGGTCAGCGCACAGAAGAAGAAGCCGCCAGTACAGCCTCAGCTGAGACTCACATACAGAGGAGTCAGTGTATTTATCGCCCTTCTCACTTCCGGTCCCAAAACTCGACGGAGGCTGCAATGCCCGCTTCAAGATCCGCAGGGGAGCCGAAGGCTAGTAAGACTGGGTGGGTCTTACAACGTGAAATCACAAAAGCTAATTTCAGAGATCAAATGTGTTTAAAATTTGATGTCTGGGTTTACATCCATAAATCTACTGCTTCTAGTGGTCGGCATCTGAGACCCTTGGAAAAGGATGAAAACAAAGAACAATGATATGGCGCGTGTTCATGCTCTTTTACACACTGGCCCCCACATCACGCTGCGTGCCGTGGCTGTCGTTCACCTCGGATTTCCAAGATATAATTCGGAGCAGTGGAAACAACTGCGTCAAGTGTGCTGATGCCTTCGCATAGAGAGCCCTTCCTCACTAGAAACAATCATCCCCTCCAAGGCCTCTCAGCTCCAGTAACCCCCTCCCCGAGCTGTCCTGTACTCCTCTCTATGCCTGTCCCTGAGGCTCATGGTCCCTTCCATTCCAAGGCCTCTCAGTTCCATTAACCCCCCCCCCTGAGCTGTACTGTAGCTCTGCAGTAATGATGCCTCAAGGCTTGTAGCGATAATTGTAAGTCAACGAAAGAACAGCCCGGGGGCATATTACCAACAACTAGCGATAATTATCGCTATGTTGGCTTAGCGGCAATATTCTTTTCGCCGAGCTGCGGCGATTTTTATTTCTTAGGAACCTTGCTATTATCAAGGTTTATCTCCTAAGCGATAAAAAGGGAGAAGGCATGGAGGGAGGGGGCAGTCTCAGGGCACGAAGGGAGAAGGCATGGAGGGAAGGGGCAGTCTCAGGGCACGAAGGGAGCAGGCATGGAGGAAAGGGGCAGTCTCAGAGCACGAAGGGAGAAGGCATGGAGGAAAGGGGCAGTCTCAGGGCACAAAGGGAGAAGGCATGGGGGAAGGGGCAGTCTCAGGGCACGAAGGGAGAAGGCATGGAGGGAAGGGTCAGTCTCAGGGCACGAAGGGAGCAGGCATGGAGGAAAGGGGCAGTCTCAGGGCACGAAGGGAGAAGGCAGGCATGGAGGAAAGGGGCAGTCTCATGGCATGAAGGGAGAAGGCATGGAGGAAAGGGGAAGTCTCAGGGCACAAAGGGAGAAGGCATGGAGGGAAGGGGCAGTCTCAGAGCACGAAGGGAGAAGGCATGGAGGAAAGGGGCAGTCTCAGGGCACGAAGGGAGAAGGCATGGAGGAAAGGGGCAGTCTCAGGGCACGAAGGGAGAAGGCATGGAGGGAAGGGTCAGTCTCAGAGCATGAAGGGAGAAGGCATGGAGGAAAGGGGCAGTCTCAGAGCACGAAGGGAGAAGGCATGGAGGAAAGGGGCAGTCTCAGGGCACGAAGGGAGAAGGCATGGAGGAAAGGGGGAGTCTCAGGGCACACAGGGAGAAGGCATGGAGGGAAGGTGCAGTCTCAGAGCATGAAGGGAGAAGGCATGGAGGAAAGGGGCAGTCTCAGGGCACGAAGGGAGAAGGCATGGAGGAAAGGGGGAGTCTCAGGGCACACAGGGAGAAGGCATGGAGGGAAGGGGCAGTCTCAGGGCACGAAGGGAGCAGGCATGGATAGAAGGGGGACTCTCAGGGCATGAAGAAAGGAGGTATGCACAGAAGGGGCAGTGTGAGGGCGTGGGGGCAGGCATGGACAGAGGGGGCAGTCAGAGTGCAACAGGAAGTACTCCCGAGGTCGGGCTTACATCCCCACCCACCCGTCCACCGGTAAAAAAAATGGGGGGGAGCCACGGCCAACTGCCAATTAGGTCAAGGGAGCCACGGGTCAAAAAAGAATGGGAACCACTGCGCTAGGGTATAATTCGCGCTGTATAATTGCAAACTACCAGAGGTGCTGGCTTTTCTCTAAAACCACTGCCATCATTTCTCATACATGAGAATATATTTAGTAGCAAACTATCCAGGGAGTACACATGACTCAGCTTTTGCCATTCAGCCATTTTGAACCAGCTGGTAAGAGGCAAGTGTGGCCGGCACTGGTAATAGTGTTGAGGCGGGGAGGGAGGGGGGGGGGGAGGGGGGGCGAAGAGAATAGACGACTGGTTAGGGAAAGTAAAATAAAAAAATTGTAAAGAAACACTTACCGAGTTGGTGATGCAGGGAGTGCAAGATAAAGGTTTTTTATTTTTTTATTTTACTTTCCATATCCCGTCATCTTCCCACTATACCCTGCCCCAGCACCTTACTGCTGTTACCTGTGGCAGCTGCGCCTGTTAAGAGGAGAATTTGGTGATGGTTGTCTTCTTGATAAATTTTAGGCAGAATTTCAACTTACAAATCATATAAATTGTCCCATAACCCTACTGAGCCTTTTTTTTTAAAATATCTAGATAACAGATACAACAACGCACATAAGTGACTTAGTTCAGAAATAGAGAGCAACTTTGAATTTTTTAAGGGAAGCTTTTCATGCAAGTGCAGAAACATTGGATTACACACCAGAAACAAGCTGAAATATTATTGCTACCTGTGCTATACTGCACAACAGAGCCATGAGAAAGGGCTTACCCCTTGGTCCTAAGTATGGCAGTTGTGATAACGATGGAAATTTATTCCCCTACACAACAAAACCTGGCCAAGAAACAACTATGATTGCAGAGGGCAGTGCAAGCCAAACTGGCATAACAAATAACTATTTTTAAGGGAAGTGTTAATCAAACATTGTCAAAATAAATAGACAGAGTATTTTACTTTTATTTACTAACACACATTTTATTGATTCACAAATGAAGAACTGGAAGAAAAGACCCTAGTAGTGATCAGTTATTTGTAATGATATTTTTACTTTGCAAACATAACTACAACTAAATGAAAAAAGCATTTTCATAACTTCAAACTAAAATTACTTTTTCTTTACTTTGCTAGTGGTCTGATATGTTTGTTTGAAGCCCACAGCACAAATCATGCCCCTTCTTGGCCTTGCATTGGTGCCCCGGGCACTGATGTGTTACACATACGAGACACCTCCTCACTTTCGGCTGATTGTATTGATCTTTCCATAGTGGCATTAGCTGTATATATTTACTCCAGGGACATTTTTTATTTGGGTAGGACTACTTGTTAAATCACCACGTTGTTTTATGACCTCATCCTGCAAGTTGGCTAAATGTCCGCATAGAATATGTGGTGAATTTGCAAGGAGATCTACAGACCTACATAAAGCTTGCTGTTTCTGTTTAGAATACTGCTGCTGTTGTCTGAATAACCCCCTCATTTAGAAAATGAGAGACCGTGCTTATGGCCTGTGAACATTTATATATGCTTTGAGCTATGGGGGGCGCGGCTTGGCCGTGAAGCGGAATGGCTGCTTGCTAGAGCAGCTCCGCTGGCTGCTTGCTAGAGCAGCTCCGCTGGCTGGGCTAATTAATCTGAAATTATCAGTTTTTAACCCGCCGTGCATCGGGCATAACTGACAGGATTGATTGCTGGGAAGATCCTGTGCGGTTTGATATTGAATTGCAAGCTGTACGACTGGTGGAAAGCTTCGGGAGCTGTGGACGTCCTGGACACGTAGAGAGGCCTGTGCGGCAAGGGAAAGCCGGGAGCTTGCGTGAAAGGCCGACCGGGAACCAGTAGCGCTGGTGCTCAGGGGACGACGGTGGGAACTCTGCTGCGACGGACCTGGTGAGCTCTGGCCTATGGCCTGTAGTGGAGCACCAAGGATTGCTTGCAAAGGGTTGCCCTAAACATCCACAGAAAGGGAAATAAGAGCGCAATAAAACACGGGCAGCGCGTAAATGGAGAGTAGAAGCCTGCTAGGGTGAACATTGAAACTAGGGGTCAGATTCACAGAACTAACTGAAGACAAAATCCTAAACTTACTACTTTTGGTATTCACAGAAGTTAGGATTTTGTCTTAAGTTTGTCTTAAGACAGACTTAAGACAGACTTAAGACAAAATCCTAACTTAAGTCTGTCTTAAGACAAACTTAAGACAAAATCCTAACTTCTGTGAATACCAAAAGTAGTAAGTTTAGGATTCTGTCTTAAGTTAGTTGATATTGTGGGGGGAGACTTTAACGTGGTCATGTCACCCACTGCTGATAGACAGGGAGCTGCCAGGGAACATCATCCTAACGCTGCAGCGGTACTGAAGGATATTGTAGAGGAAGCCCAATTGGTGGACTCGTGAAGGGCCCTGCATCCGGCGGCCAGGGAGGGTACGTGTATAACGTATATCAAAACAAAGAGAGGAGTATCCCCTATGAAGATAAATGACAGACGTATCTGGAGGGCAGGTTTTTTGGCAAGAAGGAGAATATTCATCCTTTTGTTTAAAACCCCTCACTCACCAGCCTAGTGGTGACATGCTTCATCATCGGGGTCCACCCTGGCGTCCTAGCGACACCAGGGTGTGCTACGACACCTGTACTACAGTGGAGCGGGTTGTGACTGTGGGTGTGAAAAAATCAAATGTTAAAAATTGTCCTGGTTGTACTCAAAAATATAGTTTTAATTATAGAGCAACTGAACAATGTTTAAAAAATAAGAGGGTGAGATCCTGGTAGGGGAGTTACGACCAAGGGATCTCTATATGTGTTGAGTGGTCAACATGTTTCTACCTTAAGGGCGATTGCCCGGTATTCGTCAGGACCAGAAAAACAGGTGGACAGGGGGTGTGTGCTCCCTAAAAAGCACACCCGTTCCTTGATCCCCTGTGTACCTACTGGCAAAACGGCCAGTGGTATATGCTGCTCAGTAAAATAAGTGAGCAGGTGAAAGAGTGAAAAAGAGACTCGATTATGAGCTCTCTAGGGCTTCAACGGGCAGGGCGTAGGTTCAATGCCATAGGCGTAACATATTAGTTACTGGCGGGAAGGATCAGATCTGACCTACTCCTAACGGCCTCTGCACGGCACGTGTATAACGTCACACAGAAATGCCTGGTCCAGAATAGATTACTGGCTTTTGTCAAGGGACTTGCATTCCTGGGTAGAGGGAGCCACACACCTCCCACGTACATTCTCAGATCATGCACCCGCTCAAATCATTATACAAATTCCACCGCAATATGTACAGCCATTTAGTTGGAGGTTTCCATCGCGGGCGTTACTGGATCAGGTGTTTAGAGAGGAACTCCGTGAGAAATTAGTAAACTATTTTGAGATAAACGAAGGATCTGTGGACTCACCTGGGACACTTTGGGAGGCCTTTAAAGTTGTAGCCAGGGGACAATGTATGGCGCTGAAAACGGGAGTGGTTAGGGCCATAAGAAAAAACACTAGGCACATTAGAAAAGGAGATTGCGGATCTTGAAAAAGATATTAGAGAACGCCCTTCCCCTTGCACCCAGGCTGCAATCCGCGCAAAGCTGACCGCGTTTCTGGAGGAAGCCAAAAGGGAAGTGGCGTACCTACACAAATATGCACAGGCCAGACGCTATGAAGAGGGGGACAGGGCAGGGAAAACGCTAGCTAATTTACTGCGTGCTCCACGTGGAGCGGACTATATAACTGAACTAGAGAGGGAGGATGGTACGGTGGTCAGGGCGCCGCAAGCGATACTTCGGACTATGACTGAGTTTTATGAGTCACTGTATACATCACACACAAACCCATCAATGTCAGACATCACAAAATATTTGGACACTATCGCATTAGCATGGTTTAATAACGGCGCTAGAGAGTACATGGATCTTCCCATCACGATAGAGGACGTGAAAAAGGTAATTGCCGGGATGCCAGCTGACAAAGCCCCTGGGGCTGCCTTCTATAAAGAATATGTAGACATAGTGGCTACCCGCTTACATCAGGTGTATCTAGAGGCGATGGAAACGGGAATGCTCCCACTCACTCATAGGGCCCGATTCAAAGAATGAACTTAAGACTCAATCCTAAACTTGCTACTATTTTGGTATTCACAGAATGCACTCACTAATTTTGGCATTCAGAGAATGAATTTACTAATTTTGGTATTCACAGAAGTTAGGATTTTATATTAAGTCTGTCTTAAGTCTGACTTAAGACAAAATTAAGACAGACTTAAGTTAGGATTTAGTCTGTCTTAAGTCTGACTTAAGACAAAATTAAGACAGACTTAAGTTAGGATTTTGTCTTAAGTCTGTCTTAAAACAAACTTAAGACAAAATCCTAACTTCTGTGAATACCAAAAGTAGTAAGTGCATTCTGTGATTACCAAAATAGTATTAGGTTTAAGATTGAGTCTTAAGTTCATTCTGTGAATTGGGCCCATAGAGAGGCCACGATTATTACTCTGTTGAAACCTGACAAAGACTCTACTAAACCGGAGTCATATTGGCCCCTATCGCTGATTAACCTAGATGCAAAAATATACGTGAAACTACTAGCAGATAGGTTACAACCCATGCTCCCGCAGATTGCGTTATCTGATCAGTCTGGGTTTGTACCAGGCAGATCTACATCCCACAATCTGAGAGTGCTTTTTGGACTATTACATTACTTAGCTCCACAGGTCCAGGCGGTGGCTGCACTCCTCGATGCCACGAAGGCGTTTGATTCTCTTGAGTGGAAGTTTCTTTTTGCCCTGTTTACTAGAATGGGCTTTAGTCCTCTCTTTATAAAGCAAATACAAATTATATATACCAACCCAAAGGCAAGGGTAAAAGTCAATAGGCACATATCGGACACGTTTGTTATAAAGAGCGGGACCAGACAGGGCTGCCCTTTATCGCCGCTATTATTTACTGTCGCTACTGAGCCACTGGCAGCAAGACTAAGACAACACCACACGCAACGTAGCATTGGTTTCTCTTCCAGACGTTTACTAATATCCATGTATGCGAACGATATGACAATCTACTTAACCAACCCCAAAGATAACTTTGACCTGGTAATGAGAGAGCTTATTAGATATGGAGGGCTGACGGGCATACAGATAAATTGGTCAAAATCGGTACTGATGTCACTGACGGATGCCACTGACAGATGTGAGACGGAGTTTCGCATCCAGTGGGCGGACGGGGAGGTAAAGTATCTGGGTATTTGGATAAGCACATCCATACAGGAAATATGGTTGTCAAATATGGTAGAATAATAGATTGGGTTGAAGGGAAGGTAAAGAGGTGGAATAGAGCCATCATTAAAATGGTCATCCTACCCAAGCTACTCTATCTTTTTGTTAATATTCCCATGCCCTTAACCACCCACTTTTTCAAACGTCTCCGGACTGGGATTCTTGAACTGATTTGGGCGGGAAGGCAACCAAGAGTATCCTGGAAACTATTGACTCTTCCCTTTGAACAGGGAAGATTAGCGGCCCCTGATTTCGAAATATATGCATTCAGTGCACAGGCACAATCCCTACACTACTAGCACAATCCAATCCCGTATCTTCCACATGTGGCTATTGAAATGGATGTGGCTGCGCCCACTCCGCTCAATACAATGGTATACCACCCATATAGACGTTCCCATTCAGACATAAACACTGTTGAAGCTACATGATGGGCATGGAGGAATATAGTAAAGCGGGCAGGCATTAAGGATCTCTATGCACCATCTACGCCGCTGGGGGGTAACCCGCTATTGGGGCCACTAACGGACAAGGCTGTGGGTGAACGTGCTAAGAAGAGAGGTCTGATGGCCGCTAGTGATCTCTATCCAGATGATAAATTCCTGACCCTACAAAAATTATCTGATCCGGATGTGCCCTCGGCGTCTGATATGCTATTATATTATCAGCTGCGAGCCGCATGTAGAGCAAGATATTCGGACGTTCCGGATGTTCCGGCTTCATTACCGGCGCTGGAAAATGTCTTGTCTAATAGCTCACCCCGCAAATTGTTTACGCGTATTTATAGCATTACGCAGGAGACATCACCCATACTGCTAAGTACATCTAGGGCAGATTGGGAAACAGAAGCTGCCATTACAATTACTGATAAGCAATGGTCATTCTGTTGTTCACATCTGGCAAACCTATCACCGAATTACAGATTAAGGCTTATACACTTCAACTATTTACATAGAACGTATCGTACACCTACGCAGTTATATCGCATGGGTCTCCAACCAGATGCGAAGTGTTGGAGATGCGGGGAACAGGAGGCAACGTACTTCCACTTAACTTAGCATTTCAATACCATAGCACACTATTGGTCAGATGTAATAAGACACATAGGATGCATTATAGATACAAATATGCAGGTTGACCCACTGGTGGCGCTTTTGGGTTTTGTTATGGAAGTGCCTAGAGACTTCCGTAAGTTAACTACTATCCTGCTATTATTGGCTAAACGACAGATAGCGATGCATTGGAAGAAGTTGAAGCCACCTTCTGTGGCAGGTTGGGTGCGTTCGGTAATTTATTGTAAGGATCAGCTGTCGAATTATTGGGACCTCTTGCCAAGTGGATCTAAGCCTGCTGATATATGGGAACCGTTCGAGGGGTGGTTGAAACAGGGGGGCTTAGATTTCTGTGCAAATAGTCAAGATACACAATAAGAAGTGGATATATGGCAGTCTCCATACCAAATTAAGTAGTGGCTGATTAGCATATATGATCATTCCTCTTTATTGCACGTGTTGGAGTATTACATGTATGATACTGATAGCACCTGAAATGGCAAAATTCAACTGGGCAAATTACACTGTAATGTAAGAATGCGTAGGGGGCGATATGGCAGGATGGAGTGGGGAGAATTATGTCTTAAAGTTTTAAAGGTTACATGGAGAAATACGCTGTTTTTGTTGAATATGACCCACACAAGTTATAAATATCAGCATTGATAGTTCTGATACGCCGCCGGACCCCCGGGTTGCCGGCTACAGGTCTGTGTCATCGAAATGTGACGTAAGTGTCTTGGATGCTGCCGGCCTCAGGGTTGTAGGCGCACAGTTGTGTTGCTTGTAGAATACGTAATAAAGGTTTAAAAAAAATATATATATACATATATATATATAAACACACACAAGGCTAGCGTGCTTAAGCCACTTGGACGGCGGGCTCACAACGGGGTACGCCAACCCCTCCTGTATAAACACACTCCTGGTCAAAATTCATCCATGGAAAACCAGAGTCGGAGCCCAAGTATGATACGGTGCTGTCAGTTTAATCAGCAGAGAAACCCTACGCGTTTCGAGATCCGCCGATCTCTTGCTCACAGGTGGAGCTTACCAGTACTGACATTCATTTAAAGTAACATACATTTTTAGGTTACAGCACGTGATAATAGACATAAAGAAAATATATCAGTTAGAGCTATGTCCTTCCAAATAGAAACATTGTTTCGTGTAAACAATTGTATCAATTCCAAAACCAGAAATTTTGCAAACATTGGAAGCCACAATCATTATAATGTCCGATTTAAACTTCTCAAAGTATTTAGACAATGTTCGTAATTATGGACCAGTACTCAAATTATTTGAACTGTCCAAATTAAAGTGCGCCCATAATACCCGGCATCAATTGCGGTACTGTGTTGAATTCACACCAGTACACATGGTCATTGTTCAATAGTCGTACTGCCCAAGTGGGCTAAAGTCAATCAGTTAATCACTTTGAGGTTACTTCCAGTATTGCCCCTGTGGGCGATGGTATATTCCATATTCCTGTAACGGGAAAAAGAAAAGAACATAGCTATACATGTGAATATTTACATTTTAAATCAGTGCATGATTAAAACCAATTAAAATTAAAATTCAGATACCAAAGAAGCAGCAGCATATTTTTCATGTTTGGAGATGAATGGCTAACTCTTCCCCCAAATTGTGTCCTGTAGGTTGCAGAGTATTATACATTATAATGTATTTGGATTCGAGTTTTCTTAACTCAAGCCACCTGTTACCTCCCCTCTCGTTTTTCTCAACACTGTCCAGAACACAGAATTTCATCAAATTTGGATTTTTGTTATGTACCATTACAAAGTGCCTGGCTACAGGATATTGCTGGTTCTCATTCCTGATTGCTCTCTGATGCTCCAGAATTCTCAATTTTGCCTGTTTTGTTGTGCACCCCATATAAAATTTCTTACAGGGACATTCAAGGGCATAAACAACATACTCAGTCGTGCAGCTGAGATGTTTGGTGATTTTGTGAGCACTTCTGTCTTTGGACAATTCTATTGATTTACGAGTGTTGCTGTATTTACAGGCTTTACATCTGAAACATGGATAAAAACCTTGAATAGAATTGTTTTTTTTAGTTTCTTTTCTCAGTGTATTGCTCAATGTGTCCTTAAGCGATTTCGCTTTTCTGAATGTCAGCGACGGAATTTCATGGATTGCCTCTTTTACATCATTGTCCAGCTTTAATGTATCCCAATACTTGGTTAAAGATTTACGTAGTTTCCAGGACTGACTACTATAGGTAGTGATAAAACGTACCTTTTCATCTTTTTTGTGCTCCTTGGGGACTAACAGATCTTTCCTGTCCATCGCATTAACCTTGGTTAGGGCCTGCTGTATTCTTTTTTCACTGTATCCCCTCTCAGAGAATCGCTGTACCATAATCTTACTTTCTTTAGAGAAACCGTCCACAGAGCTACAGTTTCTTTTGGCCCTTATTAGTTCACCTATTGGAATACTGCGTATAAAACTCTGGGGATGACCGCTCCCTGCATGAAGCAGTCAATTACCGGCTGTCAATTTACGGAATAGAGTACTTTTTAGATTCCCATCCTCAATTTCAAGCTTAATATCCAAGAATTCCAGTCGTTCATTGCTGATTACACTAGTGAATTTTAGATTGAGAGAGTTATTGTTCAGGATAGATTCAAATTCGTGTATCTGGTCCAGGGTGCCATTCCAAATACAGAAAATGTCATCTATATACCTTTTCCAGAGGATGACGTGGGCACTGTAGTGGGAGATCTTATTCACCACTAGCTCCTCCCACCAGCCCAGATATAAACAAGCTAGGCTGGGGGCAAAGCAAGTACCCATCGCCACCCCCCGGATTTGTTTAAATAGTGATTTGTTGAAAATGAAATAGTTGTTAGTCATGCAATCCCATATCATGTCAAGTAGCATGTTGGTGTGTGATAAGAGAGAAATCGATCTATTCCTCAGATAGAATTTACATGCTTCCACCCCCAGTTCCTGTGGGATACTTGTGTAGAGGCTGGCCACATCAAAGCTAACCAGCCAATACTGGGGACTCCACACAATATCTTTGATGATGCGTAAAAAATCAGATGAGTCCCTAACATATGAGGGTAGGATAGTTACATAGGGCTGCAGAAAGTGGTCTACGTATCTGCTAGTTTTTTCATGCAAACTGCCAACCGACGAAACAAAAGGTCTACCGGGAGGTGTCTGTAGATTTTTATGAAGCTTGGGGAGCAAATATAGTGCAGGTATTTTAGGGTATTTTACCTGGAGGTAATTAAACTCATCATCCTCAAGTATACCTCTAGCTTTCCAGTCACACAATTTATCACCGTAAGCACATTTGGATACATTATAATCCTCTCTAGTTGCTTGCATGTAATTATGTTCGTCAGACAGTTGCATTAAACCTTCTTTCAGGTGCATATCAATGGGCCAGACCACCACATTCCCGCCCTTGTCGCTGTTCTTAATCACAACATCGACCCAACCTTCCATTTCCTTTAAGGCAAGAAACTATTTTTTGTTTAGATTCCAGTTCACTTTAGGCTTCATTCTGTCCATACGTCTCATTTCCTGTATCATTCCACGTTCAAAGCTATCAATGTAGCTGTTTGCAATTTGTGGAACAAAAACCGATTTTGGTTTAAAACCACTGCCGCTACTCATGTAGACTGTATCCTCAGTATCCACTAAGTTAAGCACAGCATCATCTTGCACATTATCGCAACCTGCTAACAATTGTACAGATTGCAAAAGTTCTGCGTCATTAACACTTAGTGTACTGGGTTTCTCAGTCATTGCATCTTTTCTGAGTCGAGGTTTATTCGCAAACCACTTTTTTAATTTAAGTTTGCGTGTGAAACAAAAAAGATCAATGCGAGCATTGGTAAAATTAAAGGTAGAGGTTGGACAGAATGAAAGCCCTCTGGAAAGTACTTCAATTTGTACAGGTGTTAGAGTACGATTAGAAAGATTTACCACTGTCATGGAGTTTATTTTCTCGCCGCCTTGCCTCTGGTTACCACTCCTATTGGGCTTGGAGCCACTTCGGAAGATCTGTTGCCTCTTCCGCGTCCTCCTCTGCCGCCTCTTCCACGCTCTTTTGATGGGGTGCCTGTCTTGGCCATCAGGGCTACTTCCTTTAAAATTAAATCTTTTACTGGAATCGTTTCCAGTGGCTCAGAAATGTCGCTCTCAATTGACTCAATATCATCCTCAAAAGTCACTGTTTCACTTGGAATCGTTGCTCCTTGGTTCGGCACCTTTGTCTTTTTTCCGGGTGTTGTATGACTTTTAGGTGTGGTTTTCTTGGCGGCATCCCTGATTACATCATACCTCTTGGCAAAGGTTAAGATTTGACCCTTGCTGTAGTCAACTTCATCGCGGTAAAATTTCCGCTGCTTTTTTTCTTTGATTTCATCCTCTATTTTGTCGAGGCGTTTATGCATCTTGTCCATCTCAGTGGTAAATTCACTATCTGTGTACTTAGCTTTTAGTTTCATAATTAATGCTTCATTTTCTGTATTGATTTTGGCACACTCCTTCTCAGCATTCTTAACAAGCATTTTTAACATGTTGAGCGAGCAGATATGGTTATTTTCCATCCATTCGCTGATTAATTCGGGGTCAGGATCTTGAAATGTGGGTATAATGAAGATCCTTAGACCACGCGGTATCCTGTTGCACTCGAGATACTTGGTTAAGGCAGCCGCCTCCCACCAGCGCGATTGTTTGCGTTTTAAGTTCTTCCAAAGTGCATCCCAAAGCGTTTTCAATTCATTCACTTGCTTACCGGGTGGTCGTGTCACTTCCCCCTCGCTGGTTTCGATTGATGTGAAAAGTTTCGCTGCTGCTTCCGCCCTCCTACTGTTCCTCGATTCTGCCATTCTGTCTGACACAACAAACCAGCCGGTATGTTGTTGTTTGCACCGTAATTATCCGTATAGCGCTGCTACTGGCTGTCACTGTTACCCAATCCTGGGCGGGAAATCGATGTTCAAATTTCAGTCGACTCCGATCTGATCCCGGATTGTCGGATGTCAGTTGATTGCTTTCGTAAATTCAAAGCTTGCTTTTTTTCTTTCTTTCGATACGATTCCTCAGTCGAGTGCAGCCATAAGTCAGGCGGGCAAAAGCAATTATTTAAATTATAAACACACACAAGGCTAGCGTGCTTAAGCCACTTGGACGGCGGGCTCACAACGGGGTACGCCAACCTCTCCTGTATAAACACACTCCTGGTAAAAATTCATCCATGAAAAACTAGAGTCGGAGCCCAAGTATGATACGGTGCTGTCAGTTTAATCAGCAGAGAAACTCTACGCGTTTCGAGATCCGCCGATCTCTTGCTCACGGGTGGAGCTTACCAGTACTGACATTCATTTAAAGTAACATACATTTTTAGGTTACAGCACGTGATAATAGACATAAAGAAAATATATCAGTTAGAGCTATGTCCTTCCAAATAGAAACATTGTTTCGTGTAAACAATTGTATCATTTCCAAAACCAGAAATTTTGCAAACATTGGAAGCCACAATCATTATAATGTCCGATTTAAACTTCTCAAAGTATTTAGACAATGTTCGTAATTATGGACCAGTACTCAAATTATTTGAACTGTCCAAATTAAAGTGCGCCCATAATACCCGGCATCAATTGCGGTACTGTGTTGAATTCACACCAGTACACATGGTCATTGTTCAATAGTCGTACTATGCCCCTATGAGTTTTTCAATACAAGGAAATGCATATTAAAGTGAGACTATCTTACCAAACCAAGGGGCATATTATCAAGGGGGTTTATCTCCGCTTTTTTGAATTTAAAAGCAAAGAAAGCGGAGATAAAATTATCTCCCTATTACCTAGCTGTCACTAACACCAGTTAGCGACAGCTAGTAGGGGATAGCGACCATCTTGGGCCCCGCTTTGCATGTCAGTGATATTTATCACTAATGACATGCAAAGTGGGCGTGCCAAGATGTTAGCGACTGGAAACAGTCGCTAACATCGCTATCTCCTATTACCAACTTTTACCAACTTTTGGAGATATTCGCGCTAAGCGCCAATATCTCCAAAAGATAACACCTGCCCTGAGAAGTTCTTAGCCATGTTATCCAATGGGAGGTGGATAACATGGCTAAGAGCATTAGCTCAGTAATGCCTGAATATCGCTGACTTTTCAGCAATATTCAAGCATTGCGGCTGATTTTTATCGCATTTGCGATAAACCTTGGTAATACCAAGGTTTATCTGCGATAAAAATCGCCGCAGGTCGGCGATACATTTTTGTCTCTAACCAAGCAATAGCGATAATTATCGCTATTGCTTGGTAATATGGCCCCAAATCCTTAATACTGCATAGCCTTGGTGCTGTGTGTTATGTTTAGCAATTGTGGGGCATATTACCAACAACTAGCGATAATTATCGCTATGTTGGTTTAGCGGCGATATTTTTATCGCTGAGCTGCGGCGATTTTTATCGCTTGGGAACCTTGCTATTATCAAGGTTTATCTCCGAAGCGATAAAAATCGGCCGAAATGCATGAATATCGCTGAAAAGTCAGAGATATTCATGCATTACCGAGCTAATGCTCTTAGCCATGTTATCCACCTACCATTGGATAACATGGCTAAGAACTGCTCAGGGGCAGGTGTTAGCTTTTGGAGATATTCGCGCTTAGCGCGAATATCTCCAAAAGTTGGTAATAGGAGATAGCGATGTTAGCAACTGTTTGCAGTCGCTAACATCTTGGCACGCCCACTTTGCATGTCATTAGTGATAAATATCACTGACATGCAAAACGGGGCCCAAGATGGTCGCTATCTCCTACTAGCTGTCGCTAACTGGTGTTAGCGACAGCTAGGTAATAGGGAGATAATTTTATCTCCGCCTTCTTGGCTTTTAAAGCCAAAAAAGCGGAGATAAACCCCTTTGATAATATGCCCCTGTGTCCCCCTGAGGACACAGTAGTCGGTTGCATGCCTATGTGTCCCTGTGAAGACACTGTAGGGCTGTTTGCCTCACCAGCTGTCCGTTGACATCTGACAGTTGACAGGTGGTGATCCTGAAGCAGCTGCTGGATTTGCGCTCCGCGTTCGGAGCTATGTTGGTGAAATAAAGAACTTATGGAGGAATTAACAAGCAATAGCGATAATTATCGCTATTGCTTGGTTAGAGACAAAAATTTACCGCTGAGCTGCGGCGATTTTTATCGCAGATAAACCTTGGTATTACCAAGGTTTATCGCAAATGCGATAAAAAACGGCCGCAATGCATGGATATTGCTGAAAAGTCCGCGATATTCATGCATTACCGAGCTAATGCTCTTAGCCATGTTATCCACCTTCCTTTGGATAACATGGCTAAGAACTGCTCAGGGCAGGTGTTAGCTTTTGGAGATATTCGCGCTTAGCGCGAATATCTCCAAAAGTTGGTAATAGGAGATAGCGATGTTAGCGACAGTTTCCAGTCGCTAACATCGTGGCACGCCCACTTTGCATGTCATTAGTGATAAATATCACTGACATGCAAAGTGGTGCCCAAGATGGTCGCTATCTCCTACTAGCTGTCGCTAACTGGTGTTAGCGACAGCTAGGTAATAGGGAGATAATTTTATCTCCGCTTTCTTGGCTTTTAAAGCCAAAAAAGAGGAGATAAACCCCCTTGATAATATGCCCCTTACCTTCTTACAACTCGCCGCCTACTGAAGTTCTTTACAAATTAGCGACGATCACCAACACCGGCACCCACAGACAGCAGTGCAACACTACAACAAAGTTACAGGCAAGATATCGCCTTATAAACAAGAATACTGAAGAAGAAAATATAAATACAGAATCTAAACAGAATTTTATGAAAAACCTTCAAGCCAAGGATCACAAGGAATAATATGCAAAAGGTTTGTGGAATCTAAAAAAATTTAATTCATGTGGGTGTATAGCTGTTAGCTTACAGATTTACATGTGTGAGGAGTTCAATCAACTCTAGTGTACAGCGTTCACTTAAAAGGACTGTATTGCACCGTAATACCAAATAATATCCTGCGTACAGCATTAACTACCCGGCTAAAAGAAATCTGCAACAAACGCTACATGGTAGAATCTCCACAGAAGGAAAGTGACAGTTCAACTGCATTTCCAACTGTCAGCTGAGTGCAAACAGATGGTAACAACAGCATGATGCACTACGTTGCAACTCGGAGGCCTTTTTAGAAGAAATACGGTCAGCAGTCAAGCTCTTGAGTGACTCTTTATGCAATATCGCGTGCCACCATCAGCACTTCGGGGCACATGCATCAACCTATTTAGGAAGTGCAAACGGTGCGAATCGGTACATTCGGCCGTTTGCACTTCCTAAATACGTTTTTGGGATGCATCAAACTCATTTTCAATATTCGTATTTTTTGCATTTCTTAAAAATCCAAATGCATTTAAGGAATCGCATTTGTGCGATTCCTTAAATGCAATGCATCAATTAAAAAAAAATGCGAATTTTGAAATTGGAAGTGCAAATTACCACGAGGTTGACCCTCGTGGTAATTTGTGAAAATCTGTCAAAAAGCAAAAAAATGCATTTTTAAACTGTCATGTTACAGACTCACATGTCCTTAGGACATGTGTGTGTGAAACATGCACTTTCAAATGCATTTCAGGGGTGCAGGGGGGGTCCTT
This sequence comes from Lissotriton helveticus, assembly GCF_964261635.1. Classification (NCBI taxonomy): domain Eukaryota; kingdom Metazoa; phylum Chordata; class Amphibia; order Caudata; family Salamandridae; genus Lissotriton; species Lissotriton helveticus. Next base: position 185,301,421 of record NC_136057.1, on the reverse strand, counting down.
TGTACCCCCCCTGCACCCTTGGAATGCATCAACAAATTGCGAATTTGTAAATGCCTTCCCATTGACTCCTATGGGCCTTTTGGCCCATAGGAATCAATGGGAATTGCGAAAATGCACTTAAGAATTCGGTATTTATTTGGGATTCGGTAAAAATTGCGATTTTTACCAAATCACAAATAAATACCGAAAAAAATGATGCATAGCATTGTGCAATTCTTAATTTGCAATTCGGTATTTTTCGCAAATTAAGAAGTGCAAAATGTCTCAATGATGCATGTGCCCCTTCGTGCGTACACGCATATCAGCTGAACAAACAAACAAAGGTTAAAACGGTGATATCTATAAATAGGATGCAAGCGCAGAAACACAGGTACGGCGCACATAATACTGAAGCGTAAGAACAAGTTTAAATGGGAAATTAAACTGTAAGACTTGTTCCAAGTGCAAAGCAGTTCACAAACGAAAAAAAAAACTTGCACAATGCATATTTGCCCTGATACTTTTCACCAGACGCAAAACAGACTAAACATTGCTCAATAAAAAAATAAACATAGAAGGCTATTGTTTAAAGATAAATAATAGAAGTACAAATATATAAAACACATTTTTAACTGTGCCACACAAGAACATTCTCCTTAAAGCAAATATGGCATCAGGTTACCTCTGGAATCTCTCTCCCCCACAGTCATTCCTACCAGGAGGGGGTGAACCAGTACTCAAATGGGAGGAAAGGAGGGAGTATTTTAACAATTACATTTCACAATTTTATGATGACAATGAATTTACCCTTAAAAAAAATACAAACTCTTATTGCCTTGGAGCTGGTGGAATAAAAGTTTACAACAGAAAAAATATAAAGGCAAGAGGGGAAAGTTAGGATATGTTTACGAAAATGCTATAGATGACCTAAATATATACTATAAGCCAAATGTGTGTGTAGGTGTGGGCAGAAACAAATTCTTCCACAGGAAGCAGGGAAAAGACGAGTCCATCAATGACTATGTGTCCGCACTCAAAAAATTGCCATTAAACTGGCGTTTTGGCACCTTGCATGACGAATTCATCAAAGATCAAATAGTAATGCAGGGGTCAAACGCTAACATCCAGGACAGTTTATGGGCAAAAGGGGAGACTTCAACTTCCACTTGGACAACCCCAGTGGCTAGACCACCACCCTCCTGGAGATCCTCACAACATCAGACTCAAGCAGATAGTCACCGCACCAACCCACATATCCAGGCACATGCTCGACCCCGTCTTCACTGCCAGCAGGAACATTCAACTACAGCCACACCACCAAACTGCCTGCGTCAGGTGTGATGTATGCAGGGTGGGCATTCACACCCAGCAAAGCCTTGTTGGAGTGGCGCAGTGAAATCCATCAGATTTCACTGTGACAATTCTAGGACGCCACTATGTCAGAACCTTACCCTTACTCAATGGCAGGCGTATGGGTGACGCAGTGCCATAAGGGTAGGCTGGTGTCATGCATAACTGGAGTTGCGTCATGCTTGTGACACAACTGCAGCAATGCGTGATTTTAGCGCTAACAGATACGCCAGGATTCCAGATGCATATGTAAATAATTGCAACATGGAGCGCCGTGCAGTGAATACGGCGCATCCATGTTGTCGGAAGAAGAGCACATTGAAAAGTGTTGCAACGCTGTTTTGCTGCAGCGATGCATTGCTTTTCATGAATGAGGCCCAGGAATGCATCCTATCTTATTGATAGTGCACATTCCTGCTCTTTGATTTTGTTGCAGGGCTGCGCAGCAACATTCCTTGCAGCGCTATCCTGCACCAAAAGCTCTGAAATGAGGCCCCAAGTGTTTGCACCAATTTTAAGACCAGCTATTTTCTGGTCTTAAAAAACTGCCTCTAACTGGACTTAGCTGCAGTTTTGGAGGGTTAGCGCCGGACGGAAATTTCATTGTGAATATCGCGAAGTGGGTTTAGCTGCAGTTTTTGCACGAGACCACCTACCTCGCATCTCATTTTTGTTAAGTCCCACTAAAAGAAGTGGCGATCTTGAAAATTAACGTTTACGCTGGAAGAGTGCCGCCAACTGCAATTAACGGCGCTTTGTAAATAAGGCGATAAAACAAACATAGCTGTTACGTCCAAAAATTGACGCTACGGTGGCGTTAAGGTCTTGTGAATATGCCCCCATCCCCCTTAAGTGATTTTGCTGATTTTTGTACCGAACTGTAAATCAAAATACAGGATGAAATCTGACCGGTACCAGCTTAGCACAAATAACTCAACACTCACTGCTTCACTTCGGAAATGTCATTCATTCAGGAAGAAAGTACAGACCAGGCAGATCTCGCGATACTTCCGGTGCAGTCCCTAGAGTTCCAGCGAAAGTAGGGTTGGATATAGATAACATCCTTACAATATACTAGGGTGCAATACCACGGGTCGTCACTAGGGGTCCCAAATCAAGACTGCCAGGCTCGCAGCGCTGCGAGGCCTCCGGGTGGTTATGCGCTATATAAGTGGAATTTTTCATTTCATTTCATTTCCTCGATAAATAGACACCAGGGGTGCAGTACCAGGGTCATCACTAGGGGTCCCTAATCACATCAGCAAGGCTCCACACTGCAACATACATGGGCGGGGGTTGCAGGGTCGTGGCTGCTACTACAGGTCCTGGTCCAGTCAGACTCCACGCTGTATGTGGACAGCGTATGACTGCAGCAAGATAAAGATTAGTAAAATGGGCCTGCCTGTTTTATTTATTGTTTTGTCTCAAGCGACGCTCTTCAGACAGGGCTTAACCAGCAATCAGGGTGAAAGGATCTGAACCAACATCCGCCTGCCCATAATGCATTGCAAATACATACCCGACCCAAACCCAAAACAAAATAGGGTGACCAACTGGCATTGGTGCAAATTCAGGACGGTGAGTGTAAAAATTCAGGACAAAGGGTCAAAATTCAGGACACAAATTCAGGACAGGAGGTCAAAATTCAGGACAAAACTTCAGGACAATTGGATACGTTTTACAGACACATCAGAGGTCGCGCAATAGTATATAAGTAAGCCCAGCCACATCCAAACATATTCAACCATTTGCAAACCTATCCATCATGTATCCTTCCATCTATCCTTTCATTCATTCATCCCTTCATCCATCATTTATCCATCCATTCACCCTTTCACCCTAGCCATCTGTACACTCATACATCCACTCTTCTACCCATCCATCCATTCACTCATCCATCCAGCCATTTACCCTATCACCCATCCTTTCCCTTACTCATCCATCCACCCAGTCACTCATCCTTCCACCCATCCACCCTATCAGTCATCCATCAGCCTGCCTTTCTCTCTCCATCGTCCCTTTCACTTAGCAATCTTTCCTTCCACCCATCCACCCACCCATCCATCTATTCATCCACTCATGAATCCATCCATTGACCCTATCACTCATCCATCCTTTCTCTCATCCATTTATCCTTTCACTCCTTTACTCATCTATTCATCCTTTAGTCCATCTACCCTCCCTTTCACTCACTCATCCATCCTTACATTCACCATTTCACTCATCTGTCCATCCATTCACCCTTGCACTTAACAATTCATCAATCCATCCATCATTTCACTCATCCATCCACCCACCCACTCACCCATCCACCTTTTTACTCATCCATCCTTTTACCCATCCATCCACCCTTTTACCCATCCAGCTACCCTTCCACCCATACATCCAGCTATTTACCCTTTCTCCCTTCCATCCTTCCATCACTCACTCATCAATCCATCCATCCTCTTTTATTATCCATCTATTCAATCTTTCATTCATCCATTCACCCTTTCACTAATTCATCCAGCCATCCACCCATCCCTTCACTTACTCACTCGCCCACCTTTTCATATTAATTTTGAGCTGAGCCTTTTTGAGCTGCAGGAGCCATTCCTGGACTGGGACAGAAGCCACCCAGGGCAGAGACAGGATCCACCACAGATGGGAGGGCGGGGAGGGGGGGGGGACAGGAACCATCACTGGGGGGAGGGGGGCAGGAGGGGGACCAGGATCCACCAGGGTGGGCCCAGGGGTGGGCATGCGGTATTCTAGTATCATCTTGGTACTCTTCCAGGGTGGGGTAGGGCTCCTCACCCCCTCTTGGACAAGACAACGAGAAGTCAGTCTCTCTTTCCAAAATTTTACTTTTGCCATCCCCCACTGTGATGTACAGTACTTAAAGGAGATACTCCAAGAGAACTGATTTAACTGATTGTCCTCCTTACTTTGTTAATCAGTGTGGGTGCGATTGTGCCATTTCTTTATTTTATTACATTAAAGACTTCAGGGCAGATTTATGAAGGCCTTGTGCCGCCGGTGCGTCACTTTATTTGACGCAACGGCGGCGCAAACAATGCGCCCTATTTACAACGTGACGCATCTAGGAGATGCGTCACATTGTAAAGCCCTGCGCCGTAAGGAGGCGTTCCGGCGCAGGGGGGCGTTCCTGCGCAGGAACGCCTCCTAAAAGTGGCTGAGTGAAATCTATGAGATTTCACTCAGTCACTTTCAGGACAATGCTGCGTCAAAACCCTGCGCCTGCTTGAAGCAGGCGTAGGTCTTGACGCAGCATTTTGGAGATGGGGCACACCCGAGCCTTGCTGGAGCTGCGTCGCGCTTGCGACGCAGCACCAGCAATGCGCCACCTTTACGGCACAGATGCGTCACGCATCTGTGCCGTTTTTGCCCCATGGTGCGCCGCATTATAAATGCGGCGCACCATGGGTGGCGGAGCAGCGGCGCAGGATGAGTGGCGCATCCCTGGGGATGCACCAGTCATCATAAATCTGCCCCTTCATGTTTCAAGAATCGAGGTGTATTCACAATTTAGTGACAGTAATTAAGCTCTGTGCTGTGAAGTGAACCACGTGCTACCTCGGTGTCATCCAGACCCGTTGTAGGATGTTTGGGGCCCTGGATAGAAAGGGAATGTCTCACACAAATTGCAGAGACATGAGGTATTCAGGGCTGTTTGCATCTGAATAGATGCCCCTGCTCCTGAAGCTGCAGCCCCTCCCTCTCAGTCACCTTCAAGCACCTCTTAACAGCTCATCAAGGGCTGGAGGTATGAGGGCTAGGGGCTGCCGCTTCAAGAGCAGGGGCATCTATTTAGATGCAAACAGCCCTGTATGCGAAGTCAAGACGGGAGGTGAGTGGAAGCTGTGCCGGCTTTAGGGAGCTGCGACCGGTGCCCGGTTAAAATTACGGACAAATGGCGTCCGTTAAAGAATCCTTCACGGACAACGGACAGACGGTCGAAATTACGGACTGTCCATGAAATTTACGGACGGTTGGTCACCGTAAAACAAAATGCATTTCTTGTTAATTATAGTTTGTTCTAGTGGTTTAGTGCACGATATATACGTGCTTTCTCCTCCAACTTTCAATGTCAACACCGGACACTTTGCCGCCCTAATATTCTAAGATTTTGTTGTACTTATAGAACAGTCAGGCACACATTTACTTTCACATTCACATGTTTTTACTCCTTTGAATTTAGTTGCACTTCGTGTGATGGCTGAAAACAAAGAAGGAAATACATTTGTGGAAGATCTTTGCACATGTAAAGATCTGATTGTGTGGCACTAAAAAGAGTGCATTACGGGTCAAGCTCGTTTTATAACTTGAAGGGGAACAGCGGGCGGGAAAAGCTTTGTGCAAGCTCTTTCGTGCTCCGGTCCCTCTATTCATTGGTTTAGGCCCTAAATGCAGCCTTCAGTTTGGTATTCGGCTTGTTAATCCGGACTCATTACAGCATGACAGTCATTTGTATCCTTCCACAGCTATGGGCCCCTTTTCCTCGAGTGGTGCACATAACTTTTGTCTTCCTGTGCCTGTCTTCTCCCCATAGCCCCCTCCCACAGTCTGTGCGTTCTCTGTCTCTGCTTGTCTGTTATGGGGGTTTCTCTCTGAGTGAATTTCAGGTATCACTGCATTTTTTCTTCACCTGCTAAGAGTGTACCCAATTTGGCTTTCACTCTTGTGAATGACGCACTGAAATGAAGACCCTTTGACACCTTGTCATAAGTTGCTGCTGCCCAAACCCCCCTCCTCCGACCCCCCCCCGACCCCCCCGACCCCCCCCCCCCTGGCCGCCCCAGCAGGTAGCTGACATCGGTGCTTCCTTTTATAAAGACGCGGGGCATATTACCAAGCCCCTTATCGCCGCGTTATCTGCACTTTTCTGCCGATAACGCAGCGATATTTGCATCGCTCTATTATCAAGGCAGCGTTAAGTCAATTAACGTGGCTTAAAGCCAAGTTAATTGACTTAACGCTGCCTTGGTAATAGGGCCCCTTTCATGATAAACTCATCGCAGTGGGTGTTGCGGTGGGCTTTCCACCGCGACACCCATTCACTTCGACGCTGCCACCTATTATCAAGAGAGGCGATCATAGGTGGCAGCGCCGAATTTAAGGACAGGTAAGACCTGTTCTTAAGGTGGCGAAACGAGGAGAAATGCTTAATTTCTCCTTGTTTTTGCTTTTTCCATGTGTGCTGCCTTGTGCAGCACACATGGAAAAAGCAAAATGCCAAGGTTTCTTTATCTACAGGAAAGTGTCCCTTCCTGTACATAAACAAACCTCTTTTTAAAAATGCCAATTTGTAACTTACATGTGTGCTGCATGAACCAGCACACACGTAAGTGACAAAATGGCATTTAAGGTTTGTTTATGTGCAGGAAGGAACTCCTTCCTGAACATAAACAAACCTCCCTGCTAGCAGACACCCTTGCACTCTGGTGCAAGGGTGTCTGCGCTGGCGATAAGTTGTCAAAACTACCGCCATCGCAGGGGGAAACACTAGGCTGCACCATATCCTTGCTAAAATGGTGCAGCCTAGTGTTTCCGAAGTGGCGAAGAGAGGCGTTAAGCCAAGATGGCTAACGCCTCTCTTCGCCACTTTGTTGGTAATAAACCCCGCGTTTCGTTAAAATATTTACATGTTTCAGTGGCAGAGATTAGCGTGTTTAGATTTCCAAGTGCCGCTTTGACAGGGGTGAGCGCACAGAAGAAGAAGCCGCCAGTACAGCCTCAGCTGAGACTCACATACAGAGGAGTCAGTGTATTTATCGCCCTTCTCACTTCCGGTCCCAAAACCCGACGGAGGCTGCAATGCTCGCTTCAAGATCCGCAGGGGAGCCGAAGGCTAGTAAGACTGGGTGGGTCTTACAACGTGAAATCACAAAAGCTAATTTCAGAGATCAAATGTGTTTAAAATAATATGTCTGGGTTTACATCCATAAATCTACTGCTTCTAGTGGTCGGCATCTAAGACCCTTGGAAAAGGATGAAAACAAAGAACAATGATATGGCGCGTGTTCATGCTCTTTTACACACTGGCCCCCACATCACGCTGCGTGCCGTGGCTCTCGTTCACCTCGGATTTCCAAGATATAATTCGGAGCAGTGGAAACAACTGCGTCAAGTGTGCTGATGCCTTCGCATAAAGAGCCCTTCCTCACTAGAAACAATCATCCCCTCCAAGGCCTCTCAGCTCCAGTAACCCCCTCCCCGAGCTGTCCTGTAGCTCCTCTCTATGCCTGTCCCTGAGCCTCATGGTCCCATCCCTTCCAAGGCCTCTCAGTTCCAGTAACCCCCTCCCTGAGCTGTCCTGTAGCTCTGCAGTAATGATGCCTCAAGGCTTGTAGCGATAATTGTAAGTCAACGAAAGAACAGCCCGGGGGCATATTACCAACAACTAGAGATAATTATCGCCATGTTGGCTTAGCGGCAATATTTTTATCGCCGAGCTGCGGCGATTTTTATTGCTTAGGAACCTTGCTATTATCAAGGTTTATCTACTAAGCGATAAAAATCGGCCGAAATGCATGAATATCGCTGAAAAGTCTGCGATATTCATTCATTACCGAGCTAATGCTCTTAGTCATGTTATCCACCTACCATTCGATAACATGGATAAGAACTGCTCAGGGGCAGGTGTTAGCTTTTGGAGATATTCGCGCTTAGCGCGAATATCTCCAAAAGTTGGTAATAGGAGATAGCGATGTTAGCGACTGTTTCCAGTCGCTAACATCTTGGCACGCCCACTTTGCATGTCATTAGTGATAAATTTCACTGACATGCAAAGTGGGGCCCAAGATGGTCGCTATCTCCTACCAGCTGTCGCTAACTGGTGTTAGCGACAGCTAGGTAATAGGGAGATAATTTTATCTCCGCTTTCTTGGCTTTTAAAGCCAAAAAACTGGAGATAAACCCCCTTGATAATATGCCCTCCTGTTCTTCTCTAATATGAAGATACCTATGGGCGCATGGTAATTCCGATAGAATTCATTAGTCAGAATAAGGTATTAAAATCAACTGTTTTATAATAAGTGAGCCGGAAAATCGTTATGGTAGACGAATCGAAGCCATATAAAAAAACTCAGATTCGTCTACTATAACTATTTCAAGCCTTGAGGAAGCCGTCTATCGACTAAACATGTGTCGGCTGTTTGCTTGTCATACTGATGTGTCAACACTCTTGAGACGCGTCAAAACCTTTGAGACCAAGATTACTGTATGCCCAATGTCATTTTTCATTGTTTTTCTCTGATATCAAATACATTACTGACTGAGGATAGTCAGCTAAGACTCTTTTTTGTGCTCTGTTAAAAATTATAATTGGTCAATGTGTTTGGAGGTTTCCTCTATGTACTGAGTGGCACTGTGGATGGCACAGTGTTTGACATTGATCACGCTAGGGTATAATTCGCGCTGTATAATTGCAAAGTACCAGAGGTGCTGGCTTTTCTCTAAAACCACTGCCATCATTTCTCATACATGAGAATATATTTAGTAGCAAACTATCCAGGGAGTACACATGACTCAGCTTTTGCCATTCAGCCATTTTGAACCAGCTGGTAAGAGGCAAGTGTGGCCGGCACTGGAAATAGTGTTGAGGCGGGGGGGGGGTAGGGGGGGGAGAGAAGAGAATAGACGACTGGTTAGGGAAAGTAAAATAAAAAATTTAAAGAAACACTTACCGAATTGGCGATGCAGGGAGTGCAAGATAAGGGTTTTTTATTTTTTTATTTTACTTTCCATATCCCGTCATCTGCCCACTATACCCTGCCCCAGCACCCTACTGCTGTTACCTGTGGCAGCTGCGCCTGTTAAGAGGCGAATTTGGTGATGGTTGTCTTCTTGATAAATTTAAGGCAGAATTTCAACTTACAAATCATATAAATTGTCCCATAACCATACTGAGCCTTTTTAAAAAAAAAAATATCTAGATAACAGATACAACAACGCACATAAGTGACCTAGTTCAGAAATAGAGAGCAAGTTTGAATTTTTTAAGGGAAGCTTTTCATGCAAGTGCAGAAACATTGGATTACACACCAGAAACAAGCTGAAATTGTGTGCTTCACTTAGTGATCATCTGCTGCATTGCGCAGGTCGTGCTGCCAGTGCGCTGCATATTTTAAACGAACCTTTTATTGTATTTTGGTTGCTTTATTTGGATTTTTCCCTGCTTTTACCTCACCGTCCTGTGTGGGCTCCTGTCCCCTCACTGCATATAATTACTGGAACACGCACCGCCATTTGGCGGGTCCGGGTCCTGTGGGTGGATTTCGGTGGGCGCCATCTTTGATTGGGTGAGTGGTGCTTTTTGCGGGCGCCATTTTGGAGCGTCCTGACGCTCGAGCAGCCCTTTGAGACGCCTATTTAAGGCGGTCTTGTGTGCTTCACTTAGTGATCATCTGCTGCATTGCGCAGGTCGTGCTGCCAGTGCGCTGCATATTTTAAACGAACCTTTTATTGTATTTTGGTTGCTTTATTTGGATTTTTCCCTGCTTTTACCTCACCGTCCTGTGTGGGCTCCTGTCCCCTCACTGCATATAATTACTGGAACACGCACCGCCATTTGGCGGGTCCGGGTCCTGTGGGTGGATTTCGGTGGGCGCCATCTTTGATTGGGTGAGTGGTGCTTTTTGCGGGCGCCATTTTGGAGCGTCCTGACGCTCGAGCAGCCCTTTGAGACGCCTATTTAAAGTCGTCTTCTCCCGCGCAGCGGGACCGCGCAGAGGGGCGCCGTCGCTTAGCCGGAGTCGTGCCAGAGTCCTGCCCGTCTGCGCTCGTCCGCGTCGAGGTAGCGGGTGCGGGCTATGGACTCTGGATCCCTCTCTTATTAGTAGCTAGTGTACCATGGCGGCGCTCAGGTACGAGCGTGCGGCTCTCTTATCTATTAGAGATAATCTTCGGGTGTGTTATCATGACCCTCTACCCCCTCTATCAGGACCTTATGAGTGTACCTGCGGTTATTTCTCTTTGACCTCTCCCATTGGAGTCCGTCCAGTCAGTAGGACTGTTCGTGGCACCCATATGGAATGGTCCGGACAAGCCCTTAATATATGGAGTCTGAATGTTAGATCTTTGGTTAAACACCATCAGTCACTACGCGATATGATCGATGCGGACCTTCCAGATATCATCTTCCTGACCGAAACCTGGTTACAGGACGCGGACACGGCCATCATTAACTTGGCTTTCCCCTCTACCTATACAGTGTCTATCTTAAATCGCTCGACGAGGGGAGGTGGTATAGCCATGGCGACGAGATCGTGTTTCCCGGTGGAGTGGAAGGCCTTGGACCTCCCTATGTGCGAAAGCGCTTCGTTTAAGGTGAAGGTCACTCACCAATTCACCTTTAGCGGTGTGCTTATATATCGTCCTCCTGGGAATGACACCGCCTTCAAGACTGCTCTTGTGGACGTAGTCAGTTCCTTGACTGCAACTTGCTCTAATTTCAATATAGTTGGTGACCTGAATATACATCTGGATCAGTCGTCATCCCCTTCCATCAGCTCTTTGCTGGCGGACTTAGAAGCGTTGCAACTTGACCAATTGGTCACCTCCCCCACCCACACAGGAGGACATATATTAGATCCTTTCTTTACCACCTTAGCTCGGGCTAGATCAGCTGACCCGATGGTGGTGGGTTGGACTGACCACCTACTGATCAAAGTGTCATGTCCCCTGGACACCCCCCAACTGAAACCTGCAGGTAAACAGAGTTTAAAGCGTGACTGGCGTAAACTTAAGCTGGAGGAGTTTGTCAGGTTATTGGAGGTCCAACCCCTGGACAAACTGCAGAATGCAGAACAGGGTTATGAACAATTCTGCAACTGGGTTCTTACTGCCCTCGATGCTCTTATACCGATGCGGTGGGCAAAATGTCATGCGAAAATTCGTAGCCCTTGGTATAATGAGGCGCTTGCCGAGCTTAAGAGATCTTGCCGGCAAGCTGAGAGGGCGTGGAGAAAAGCTTTTGATCCCACGTTAAAATCATTTTATTTTGCCCAGCTTAAGTCTTACCATAGAGCTATTTGCCAAACCCGAGCCACCTATTACGCTGCTGAGTTTTCCAACAGCCCCAACCCCACTAAGTTGATCTTTAAGGTACTCAAAGACCTGATGGGGAAACGGGCCACCTCGCAAGAAATCTGTACGGACTCGCACTGCGAAAGCTTGGCATCCTTTTTCGTGGAGAAAGTACAGAAAATCTATCGAGGATTCGTACCAGCTGCCCCCGGGGATGCTCCTAGCGAAGTAGAGATCTTGGTGCCTGAAACTCTGTCAATCCTGCCGAGTATGTCTAATGAGGTATTCGATACTCTGAGCCTTAAAATTAAATCTGGCTCTCCCTCAGATCCTCTGAAACCGGAGTTTTTCGCCTCTCTCCCGCCTCTCTGTCGCGAGCCCATTATGGAATTAATCAATCTTTCCCTCAGTGAGGGCGTGGTGCCATTACCCTGGAAGCAGGCTGTGGTCAAACCCATCTTGAAGAAACCGAATTCTGACCCCCTGCTCCCGGAGAACTACCGGCCCATCTCCCTCCTGCCTTGGACCGCCAAGGTTACGGAGGCACACGTGAATACCATTCTGTCTGCCCACCTTTCGCGTAATAACATCCTTGACGAGACTCAAAATGGGTTTCGTGCGCAACATAGCACTGAAACGGCTTTGCTCTTTATGATTGAGCATTTGCGATCAGTGCTAGACGCGGGGCAGACCGCGGCGCTCCTATTGTTAGACCTGAGCGCCGCGTTCGACACGGTGTCTCATGACATTTTGCTGCGGCGTCTGGAGGAAGTGGGGATTGTCGGGAAGGCTCTTAAGTGGTTCCGCTCATTCCTCTCGGACCGGTCTTTTAAAGTAGCCATTCCACCTGGCCAGTCCTCGTGTCATCCTCTGGAACTGGGAGTCCCTCAGGGCTCTGCCCTCAGCCCCACACTATTCAACTTGTATGTGAAACCGCTGGCTGCTGTCGTCAGGCAATATGGCCTTACGATGACATCGTATGCCGACGACACGCAGCTGGCGGCGACACTTAGTGGGGACCCTGAGGTGACTGCACCCAGATTCCGGGCAGGACTGATAGCTGTGGCTAGTTGGATGCGTAACAACTGCTTACAGCTTAATACTAAAAAGACCGTGGTCCTGATTGTGGGGAAGCAGGCGGAACTCTGGGGAGACCAGTGGTGGCCTCTCGAACTGGGGGCGATGCCTATCCCAGTGGAAGAAGTAAAAAATTTGGGGGTATGGCTGGATTCTAACCTCTCCTTTGCCAGCCATACAAAGAAGACAGCAGCCACCTGCTATGGCATTCTGCGAGGACTTAGACCAGTTCTCAAATTTTTCGACCCTCCCACACGTCAACTGGTGGTTCAGGCCTCTATCCTCTCACGGATAGACTACGGGAGTGCCTTGCTCCTTGGAGTCAATCAGGCTGAGGCGACGAGGCTCCAGAGGGTGCAGAATGCTGCTGCACGGGCCATTGTAGGTCTTCCGAGACGATGTCCTGTCTCTCCTGTCTTGGCCTCTCTGCACTGGCTTCCGGTCAGACAGAGAATCAAATTCAAGGTTCTCTGTCTGGCATTTAAGATCTTAAAGCTTTCTTCTCCTCCGGCCTTGACAGGCCTTATTTCTTCTTATGTCCCCACGCGATCCCTTAGATCCGAAGCCCAATATCTGGCGAATAAGCCTAGGTTCAGGCTTAGCAGGATGGGAGGACGTTCCTTCCGCGTGTTGGCGGCAGACTTATGGAATTCCCTTCCTGTTCATATTCGGGCCCTTAACAGCTTGACCCTTTTTAGAAGGGCCATCAAAACCCACTTGTTCATCTCTGTAGGCTAATATCCCCCTCTGTTAGCTCTGATCTGTTGTGTTGTTGCATATGATCAGGCGCCAGGACGCCCCTTCGCTGGGGCAGCTGTTGCGCCTAATAAATGTTATTAACATAACATAACATAACATAACAAATATTATTGCTACCTGTGCTATACTGCACAACAGAGCCATGAGAAAGGGCTTACCCCTTGGTCCTAAGTATGGCAGTTTACTCACCTACCCAACAAAACCTGGCCAAGAAACAACTATGATTACAGAGGGCAGTGCAAGCCAAAGTGGCCTAACAAATAACTATTTTTAAGGGAAGTGTTAATCAAACATTGTCAAAATAAATAGGCAGAGTATTTTACTTTTATTTACTAACACACATTTTATTGATTCACAAATGAAGAACTGGAAGGAAAGACCCTGGTAATGATCAGTTATTTGTAATGATATTTTTACTTTGCAAACATAACTACAACTAAATGAAAAAAGCATTTTCATAACTTCAAACTAACATTACTTTTTCTTTACTTTGCTAGTGGTCTGATATGTTTGTTTGAAGCCCACAGCACAAATCATGCCCCTTCTTGGCCTTGCATTGGTGCCCCGGGCACTGATGTGTTGCACATACTAGACACCTCCTCACTTTCGGCTGATTGTATTGATCTTTCCATAGTGGCATTAGCTGTATATATTTACTCCAGGGACATTTTTTATTTGGGTAGGACTACTTGTTAAATCACCACGTTGTTTTATGACCTCATCTGCAAGTTGGCTAAATGTCAGCATAGAATATGTGGTGAATTTGCAAGGAGATCTACAGACCTACATAAAGCTTGCTGTTTCTGTGTAGAATACTGCTGCTGTTGTCTGAATAACCCCCTCATTTATAAATGAGAGACCGTGCTTATGGCCTGTTAACATTTATATATGCTTTGAGCTATGGGGGGCGCGGCTTGGCCGTGAAGCGGAATGGCTGCTTGCTAGAGCAGCTCCGCCGGCTGGGCTAATTAATCCGAAATTATCCGTTTTTTATTTTTTTTTATTTCTGAAATTCTTTATTGTATATAAAAAATATATATTTACATGGACAAGGCTTATACATGAGTGGAAGAAGAAAGTAGGCGGAGGAAGAAAAAGGAAGAAGGAAGAGGGAAAGGGAGAGAGAGAGAGGGGGGGGGGGGCGGTAGTCCTTATTCTTGAGGTTGTTCGATAGCTCGGTATTTCAAAGTTCGGATTCCATCGTACATGTTCCAAGGAGCAGCTTGACGTTTTGTCATGTCTCTGTGTTCGCCCGTATCTTGCCCCCCGCCCCGGGCCCAAAGGGAACAGTAAAGAGATATAGTAGGAGTTGAGAGGTGTGCAGGGCGTTTTGTTAACGCATAGGTTCCAGCGTGTGCCCTCAGTTACATCTTTGTTCAAACGCCTATGGCGGTTTATGTGATGATAGGTAGAGGTCTAAGGACCCCCACAAGGTTGACTGCTTGTGCGTTTTCGGTGAGTGTTTCGCTGTGATGTTATCTGCCCCCCTTAGGAACGTGACCCAGTTGAGCCATGCTTGGGGTGCCGCTTTCGATGTGTCCTTCCAGTTAGTTAGGACTATTTTTACTGCGGCTGTCAGCAGAAGGTCAATGAGGTCACGATCCTCTGTCGTTGTGATGGCCTGGGATGTGAAGCCTAGGGCTAGGCTTGCGAAGTCTATTTGTATGTCTATACCTGTGATCTCGTGGATGAGTATTCTGATTCTTCCCCAAAAGTCCTTTATTTTTGGGCACTTGAGCAGGAGGTGTTCTAAGTCTCCCCTCTCCTTGTCGCAGTTCCAGCATACATCGCTGTCTCTAATACCCAGGGTGGCCAGTCGGGCCGGTGTCCAGTCCAGTATGCCTTGTGTACTAGCCAAAATTTCCTCTGATTTAGTGGAGCCGTTATCTTTTTCCTAGTTGTGGATCTCCATAGCTCGGCTTTCTCCCCCTCACTTAGTTCTTTCCCTGCTGCCTCCCCCCAGAAGTTTGTGACCTTGTCATTAAGTTTGGTGTTTTTGGGACGGAGGACCTTGTATAGATGTGCTACCTGGTGCCCTAGTGTGTTTAGGCTGGCAGCGAGCTGTATTATCGATGGTGTCTGGCTGTTGAGGTTTGCCTTCCTTATTGCGACTTTTATCTTCAGGAAGTTGTATAGTTCTATGCTGTGTAGGTTGTGGTTCCCCTTTAAGGTGTCAAACGTTATGTCCGCGCCTTTGTTCTGGAAGTCTTTGGCCATGGAGATACCTTGGCTGTACCATTCGTGCATGTCTAGAACCTTACCCCTGTATTTAAGAGTGGGGTTGTGCCAGATGGATTCAAAAGGACCCCCCCTGATGCTCGTGTTTAATAGTTTGTCTACCTTCAGGAGGGCTCGTTTTGTGTTTCTCAGGACTGGGTTGTCTTTAATTGCTGGGTGTCGGGTAGCTGTGAGGAGGGTGATGGGCTTCATGCCTTTTAGTAGCCCTTGTTCAAGTGATAGCCATGCTGGGGTGTAGTCCTGTCTTGGGTCTAGCCAGTGCAGTCCCTGTCTAGCTATGCACGCTTCGTGGAAACGTTTGAAGTTTGTCATGTTTAGACCACCCTGCTCTTTTGATAGTCTGAGCTTGTGTAGGCTAATTCTGGGCTTTTTCCCTCTCCATAAGAAGTTGTTCAGTATTTTGTCTACCCTTTTGTGGAAGTCTTCTGTGTTGGTTAGTGGGAGCATGGTTAGCATATACTTCCCCACCATGTTGTGAATTTGGGGGACCACCCGTCTACTTTGTCCTTAATCTTCTGGATTGTTGCTTGCTCATTGTGTTCTAGTGTTGTTCTTAGGTCTCTCTCAAAAAGGATGCCTAGATACTTAATAGGTTTCTGCTGCCACGTTAGGCCTGACGTTCCTAGTACTGTGCTTGTTGTGTGGATGTTTAGAGGTTTGCACTCTGATTTGTCCTTGTTGAGGTTGTACCCTGAGACCTGGGCGTACTTCTCGATGGTGTCTGTCAGTGCTTTGATGGATCTTTCTGGGTCTTCTGTCATTATTAAAACATCGTCAGCATATGCTGCTAGCTTGAAGTTTTCCCCCCCTATCGGGACCCCTGCTATGTCGTCGTTCGTTCTTATCATTGTTAGGAGCGGTTCTATTGCCAGTAGGAAGAGGCCAGGTGAGAGTGGACAGCCTTGTCTTGTACCTCTGCCTAAGTTTAGTATGTTTGAGGTGCCGCCGTTTACTACCACCCTTGCTTTGGGGCTACTGTACAGCGCCATCACCATCCTCCTGTAGTTTGGTCCTAGCCCAAACTTCCCCATGCAGCGATCTAAAAAGGGCCATGAGACTCTGTCAAAAGCCTTTTCGGCATCCAGGGCTATCATCACAGCCGCTTTGCTACTATTGGCTGAGTGGTTAATTATATGGCATAATAGTCTGGTGTTATCGTGGGACATTCGGTTTTTGAGATATCCAACCTGGGAGTTGTGTATGAGCTTGGGAAGATATGCATTGAGTCTATTGGCCAGTATTTTCGCGTATATTTTGCAGTCTACATTTATGAGTGAGATCGGCCTAAAGTTCTTCGCCTCTGTTGTGTCCTTCCCTTCCTTTGGTATGACTATTATGTTTGCCTCAGCCATTGAGGGGGTCATGCGTCCTTTGAGGACGCAATCCTCAAATACCTGTTTCATTGTGGGTTGGAGCGTGTTGAGGTATTGCTTGTAAAAGCCTGCCGTGAATCCGTCTGGTCCTGGTGCTTTGTTGTCCTTGAGACCGGCCGTAGCTTTCCTTATCTCTTCTTCCGTTACAGTTAGCTCTAGGGTGTCTCGTTCTCGGTCTGTTAGTGTGGGTGTGGATATGTTTCTCAGAAGTTCCTCGCTCCGTCCTCTTTTAGCGCCTCGTCTCTTGTGTATAGGCCCTCATAGAAGTCCCTGAAGACCTCCAGGATGTCCTTGTTAGCCGTTTGGGCCTTGTTGTGTTTGTCTTTGATTGCCCCTATTGTGTGCTGTTTTTGTTTTCCCCTTAGATAGGTTGCTAGGTTTTTCCCCGCTTTGTTCGCAGTGCATAGGTTAACTGATTTGTATTTGTTAATCCAGGTCCCTGCTCTCTCGCTCAGTATTCTGTTGAGCTCATACTTTCGTCTGGTCAGGTTTGTGAGTGTGTTGTTGTCTTCTAATCTAGCAATGTGGCTGTTCTCTAGTGTTTTAATCTCTTTCTCAAGTTCGGCTATTCTCTTGTTCCTTGTTTTGTTCATTTTGCCCTTGATCAACATGACTGTACCCCGTATAGTGGCTTTTAGAGCATCCCATAGTACCTCCCTGGGTGTCTCTGGTGTATCATTGATTGACAGGTATTCTGTAATTGCCTTCTCTATCTCTGCCTTCGCTGATGTGTGTTGGAGAAGGCTGTCGTCGAATCGCCACCTGCGCGTTGGCTTTTCGTTGTGTCTGCCTGATAGGGATAGGCTTATGTGTGCGTGATCTGATATTGTTGTGGGTCCTATTTCTGTGTGGTCTATGAGGTGGGTGTGTGTTTCTGACATTAGTATATAGTCTATTCGGCTGTAGGAGTTGTGAGGGTTGGAGTAGAATGTATATTCTCTGGCGTCTGGGTTACTTAGGCGCCATGGGTCCTTCATTCTCAGTTTGGAGCATAGATTCTTAAGGATGTTAGGGCTAGCTCTTGAGTGGCGTCTGCTGGGGTGCTTGTCAATCGCTGGGTCAAGAACTTGATTCATGTCCCCCGCGATGATCAGCAGGTCGTCCAGTGGCAGGGTGTGTATCTGGGCCCCTACCCCCTCCCAAAATTGTTTACCCTCGCTGTTAGGGCCGTATATGTTCGCGACGTGGTAGGTCTCTCCTGCTCTCCTGAGACTGGTTACCAGTGTCCTGCCTTGGGTGTCTGCTTGATAGTTAACTACTTCTAGGTTCGAGTTTTTGCTAATTATTGTTACTACCCCATTCTTCTTGTTCTGGGCTGGAGATCCCACCACCTCACCTATCCAGTTGGCTCTCAGTCTTGTGATGTCTGCCTCTTCTAGTCTTGTTTCTTGGAGTACATATATGTCGCTTTTAAGTTTCCTGAGATGCTCGAGCACCTTCCGCCTTTTCACCGGGCTGTTGAGACCCTTGACATTTAGGGACACTATTTTGATGTCTGACGCTATGCTATTCTGGCTATTGTACGTCATTAATGCTGCTTTGCGTTCGCTGTGCCAGTGGCTCTTCTCTAGGTGCTTTTGTTCTCAGTGTTGTAAGCCTTTTCGTGTCTCTATGCGTGCGTTTGCTCCTACCAGATGTGAGTGTAGTGAAAAGGAAGTGGAAGATGAAGAGAAGAAAAAGATAGTCAGTAAGCCCATGTATAGAACCTCCCCCCCCCCTTTCCCCCCCGCCCTGCTCCCCCCCTCCCTCCCTCCCGCCCCCCTCCCTCCCTTACTTGCTAAATGGGTGTGCGACGACAAAGTTCCTCTGCTCGCATCATCCCTGAGGTAGAGTTTGTTTCTTCCCTTTGGCTGTTGGTACGCCTCTCTGCCTGGGTCTCTTGCTCGACCGCCAGTCTGTTTCTTGCAGGGGCTCTTCCTTTAATCTGGGTATTTGTGTGGAGAGGTAGATAT
Source organism: Lissotriton helveticus (assembly GCF_964261635.1). Taxonomy (NCBI): domain Eukaryota; kingdom Metazoa; phylum Chordata; class Amphibia; order Caudata; family Salamandridae; genus Lissotriton; species Lissotriton helveticus. The sequence goes on along the minus strand of NC_136057.1, from coordinate 185,282,664 downwards.
GCTGTTCTGTGTTCCCTTGCTGGAGTCCTTCGTGCGCCTTTTACTCCGATTGTTCGCTCAATCCTGGTGATGCGCTCCTCTTTGCTGCTCCTGGACTTTTGTTTTCCTCCATGTCCTTCACCGGTGGTCCTTGCAGATATCGTTTTAGATCTCCTGGGCATTCAAAAAACATCGTCTTCCATTTGTCTGTTACTTTGAACTTTGTTGGGCTGACGAAGCTGAAGGTGGCTCCTCTTCTACGCAGAGTGTCTCTTTGCGCTAAAAATCCTTTTCTTAACTCAACTGTCGGTTTTGAGTAGTCCTGGGTCAGTACTATCTTGTTTCCGGCCCACGTCAGATTCTGGTTTTTCCTGGCGAAGGAGAAGATGGCTTCTGTCTGGTTTAATCTCAGTGGGTTGCATATTATTGCTCTCGGCCCTCTGCCTGTAGTAGATTTTCCTGATGGTACTCTGTATTCCTTTTGCACCTCGAAACCTCTCTCGAAAGTGATGCCTGTGAGTTGGGGAATCATCTCTTCTAGCATAGCTACACAGGAGCCCGCCTTATCCTCTGCCCCTTCCGGCACCCCCAGGATTCTTACATTGCCTCTCCTTGACCTGTCGTCCTTCTCCGCTAGCTGCTTTTGTATGGCACTTGTAGCTGTTCTCAGTTCTGATATGGCCTTGGTATTCTTACTTGTTTCGTCTTCCCCTGAGCTTATTCGGCTTTCTGCGGTCTCTATTCTTGTGTTTGTTTTGTGAAGGTCCGCTCTTATCGCCGCCATCTCTAGTTGCATGTTCTCCAGCTTGAGTTTTGTCTCTCTCCCCACTTCATTACCTTCGTTTACTTTCCGCAGGATGGTTTCTAGAGTGACAGCTTCGCCTCTTGCTTTGGATGGGGACCCTTGGTTGTCTATTTTGGGCTTTTTCTGCTCGCCCATCTTCCCATCGCTGCCTGGCATTATTCCGATGCCCCTTCTTGATAGGATGTTGACCAGCCTCCCTCCCGCTTGGGCCACCTTTGGTACGCTCGTCACCTTTGCTGCTGGTGCCTGGGTGCCTTGTCTATATCTGCTTGGCTCTCTGATGTGTCTCGTTCTGGTCTTTGCCTTGGGCCCTGCCAGCGTGTATTTCGTCTTGTTACTGGCCTTGCAGGTCTCTGGCCCTTTAAACCTTCTCTTGACCCTTCGTGAGATTGGAGCACGAGGGCTATTTGGCGCTTCGGTGACGCTTGACACTCGCCCTTTTTCGCGCGGCCTCTGTATCGTGGCCTCTTTATCGCTTGCTTACTTGCAGTTGCGGGTTGTATGGCCCCGGGGCTTAGGGGGAGGGCGCTTGCTCCCAACCTCTCTGGCTATGCTGCCAGTTCTTTCGCTCGTTTCCGCTTCCGGGTATTGCGCCTCCGTTTGGGGTCGTTATCGGCACCTCCTTGCCTCTGTTCCTTGTGCTGTGTGTCTATGTGTGTCTATTTGGCCCACGTATATTCACTGCCCTGCTCGGGTACTTTCTGTGCCAAGTTGCCTCCGACGTGCTCCCTTGCCTTAGTAGTTTGAATGCCTCGCAGTCGTTATGTCAGATCGACTCTCAGCGCTGCCCTTAGGTGCTCTAACCTCCTCGGTGCCGTTTCTTTTGCCTTCTAGCGTGTTCCGGCACCCTCGGTGCCGCTTGCCACACTCTCCTTCTTTCTCCCACCTCACTGGTAGGCGTTGCGGGCGCTCGCGCTTCTCCGTCTTCCTGCCCGCCTGCCCCACGTTCCGGCTGCTATCTCTTCCGCTTCCGGGTCGCGGGTAGCCTGCCTACCTGCCTTCCGCCTGGGATCAGGGGAAGACTTCCGGCAATGGCGCCCACGCAGCCCTCTCACTTCCGGTTTGTCGTCTCTCCCTTTCCTGGACTCCGGGCGTTGGGTGATGTGGCTTTTGGGCAGGTTCGGATCGCTGTCCTCTTCTTCTTCTGTGCGGCGCTCTCCTTCTCTGTCTCCCTTTGGTTCGAGGTGGCCGTCAGCTCTTGGCTACCCTTCTCCTTCTGGCGCTTGAAATGGCGGCTTGGTGGTGTACCAGTCCACGTTGGGGGGGGATCTTCGGGCAGAGTTTCCAGGATGTGGCAGATGTGGCGGCGTGTTGCTGCTTGTTTCTACGTGAGTTCCCCTTCGATGGCTCCTTCTCCCCTCAGGCCGCCATCTTGGTCTTCGTGCTGGGTTCTAGGGCTCGTTTCTCGTTCCGTGGCGGTGCTCCTTCGCTCCTCACTCGTCGAATGGTAGCACCGATCTTTCCCCCACCTTGTCTTGTGCTTTTCGTATGTTTTTGGTTCGTGTGGCTAGTTGTTTACCCCTCAGGGATGTGGAGCCGACAGACCTAGACGACCGTCTGCATTGCCGTCCAAGCCACGCCCCCCGAAATTATCCGTTTTTAACACGCCGTGCATCGGGCGTAACTGACAGGATTCATTGCTGGGAAGATCCTGTGCGGTTTGATATTGAATTGCAAGCTGTACGACTGGTGGAAAGCTACGGGAGCTGTGGACGTCCTGGACGCGTAGAGAGGCCTGTGCGGCAAGGGAAAGCCGGGAGCTTGCGTGAAAGGCCAACCGGGAACCAGTAGCGCTGGTGCTCAGGGGACGACGGTGGGAACTTTGCTGCGATGGACCTGGGGAGCTCTGGCCTAGGGCCTGTAGTGGAGCACCAAGGATTGCTTGCAAAGGGTTACCCTAAAACTCCACAGAAAGGGAAATAGGAGCGCAATAAAACCCGGGCAGCGCGTAAATGGAGAGTAGAAGCCTGCTAGGGTGAACATTGAAACTACGAGACTGTAAAGGCGAGGGAGACGCCCCAGGCATATGGTGAGAGGAACCCTGGCCAGATGGCTGAGAGGAGAAGCAGAGCCGCACTAATTGTACAAAGTACATAATGGACCACACGTCAGCTTTTAAGTCGCTTGGTGCATATATTTAAAGGAGACGCACATTATTTATACACAGGGGTGACACGCACGCGGTGACCAGCTCAGTGAACCGCCTGCCAGACTGCTCGATCCTCCCACAGTGGTAAATGCAATGCACCTACAATGGAAATGAAGTGCACAGGTAGATTTTGATGACACACGCGGGGCCCGCCTGAGAATGGTGGCAGAGCGGGGTGCATATACAGGTGCGCTGGTTTCCCTCGCTGACTGATTACTAGTGGCGCAGGATAGAGGTCCCAGATAGCGCACTGGCGAGCTGAAAATGGGCAGGGACAAGATACACAGCCCAACGCAGACGTCCCGGGGCGCAGTCAACAGGGATAGCTGGTAGAAACATAACTAAAGCGCCTCGTGAGACAGTACTATAGCTGGGATATAACGACTCGTGAGGCGACCTGAGGTCAGCTAACAGCCCATTGAGGCTGGTCATGCGCCAAGCCAGTTGGACAAGGTCGACGAGAGATTGATAAGCACCCCGTGGGGGTACGGATCGCGTGAAGATACCTCTGGGTGTGCGATAGGACAGCTTGCAAAGATAGGGGGCTGCACGCCAAAATGGGGAAGCCGGACAAGCGACAACCGAGACTCACCTTCGTCAAGAAATCAAGTAAATCAACTGAAACTGAGGCTGCTGATCGTGAGCCGACAGAAGAAGGCGCACAGGGCCAATTGCCAGAGGCGGATGTCCAGTCCACGTTCCAGGAACTGAAAACAGGCCTACAGGGGATTGACTCCAAGATGGACACTCTGGCTGAACGCATGGACAGAATCACCCAAAGGATGGATAAGCAGGAGGGCAGGGTCAGTGTGCTGGAGACTAGAGTGACGGAGACGGGAGAAGGCCAAACCGACATGGAGAAGAAAGTGAGAGGCATGGACAAGGTATTGGCTCTAATTCAACAGAAGAATGAGGATTTGGATGTGAGATCGAGACGGAACAACATACGGATAACGGGAATTGCGGAAACGACAGATATTCAAAATATGGAGCAGTACATTGAAACTATGTTCAAAGAGTTGTTTGGGCCAAACCTGTCTCCCATGTTTCTTATAGAGAGAGCGCACAGATTATTAGGGCCCAGACCGAAGCCTGGCGCACCGGCGAGACCGATCTTGGCCCGCGTGCTTAATTACAGAGACCGTGACTCGATATTACGCCTCGCCAGGGAGAAAGGTGCCATTCAGTACCGTGGAAATGATGTTGCTCTTTATCCAGATTTTACTTTGCAGGTACAAGCAGCCTGTAAGGAATTTCTCCCTGCAAAGAAAATTTTCCAATAAATAGGAACAAAATATGTATTGATTTACCCGGCCAAATTGCGGGTACAGGGCCCCGGCAGGCCCACTTTTTTCACAGACGCCATGGTGGCGCTAAATTATGCAAAGCAGTTAGCAAAAGACCAGAAGCAACAAAAGTCTGCAGATTGAGGACAGACTTAGTGATAATGACAGATAAGCCGTAACCTGCGAAGCAAAGCGCGTTTCATGGTTGCTCATCGTGGGAGATGTGGGATGGCAGTCCGGTCAATGTCTGGTAAGATGAGAGCTCTGCTACTATTTTTGGGAGCCCAAACTATCCCAGGTCTCGAGGATGTTCCTAATAAATATTATGTTACGTTGTATTAAGGTGAACCCTGGATGTAAGTGCGTGGCATTTGCATCTCAGCCACCCTGTCATGAGCACAGGGTAAGATGCCGGACACCCTGCGCACCTCATGGGATGATTCCCTCAGTTTGGGCACTATGTTTAACATGTTTGTTGACAGGGGTAACGGGGGGGATTACACAACCTGTTTGGGGGGTTGGTGTGGGTGGAGAGGGGAGTGTTGTGGGTCTGAGAGACAGGGTGGGACTTGTGCAATTTGACTGGGGGGTTGGGGTGGGAGGGGGGCGGTATGGGGAGTTTGTTTGGTCCTGTTATCTGCCATGTCTTATATCTGCATTTGTGAAAGTTGCTAGCCTGATGAATGTGCCTCATAAAAGCCGCATTAATTGTCACATTACTCTTTCTAAGATGAAATGAGGAATTGTCTTCATACAGATACAGGTGGTACCAGTTATTGAAATGAAGCAGACTGTATATGAATATAGAGGTGAAACAAGGTACCTGTGAGAGTCAGTACCTGCCTGTCATGGAATATTAGAGGTCTGAATGACCGCAGAAAAGTGCGATTAATACACTCCTACTTGATGCGCCGGGAGATAGATATATGCTTATTGCAGGAAACCCATTTGACCCCTACAACTTCTAGCGTGCTAAGACACAATAGGTGGGGGAGATTGTGGAGGCCACGTACTCGAATTACGCCAGAGGCATACCCATTCTGATACGTAGGGGGTTACAATGGAAAACACATACAACGATTTTGCATACTGACGGGAGGTATGTCATGCTACAGGGCACGCTATGCAACACTCCAGTGGTAATAGTGAACACGTATGGCCTTATGGCGATAGACTGTCCTTTTTTCAACAGGTATGACCCAAGATACAGTCGTTTGGGCCGATAGTGATATTGTGGGGCGAGACTTTAACGTGGTCATGTCACCCACTGCTGATAGACAGGGAGCTGCCAGGGAACATCATCCTAACGCTGCAGCGGTACTGAAGGATATTGTAGAGGAAGCCCAATTGGTGGACTCGTGGAGGGCCCTGCATCCGGCGGCCAGGGAGGGTACATGTATAACTTCACACAGAAATGCCTGGTCCAGAATAGATTACTGGCTTTTGTCTAGGGACTTGCATTCCTGGGTAGAGGGAGCCACACACCTCCCACGTACATTCTCAGATCATGCACCCGCTCAAATCATAATACAAATTCCACTGCAATATGTACAGCCATTTAGTTGGAGGTTTCCATCGCGGGCGTTACTAGATCAGGTGTTTAGAGAGGAACTCCGTGAGAAATTAGTAAACTATTTTGAGATAAACGAAGGATCTGTGGACTCGCCTGGGACACTTTGGGAGGCCTTCAAAGTTGTAGCCAGGGGACAATGTATGGCGCTGAAAACGGGAGTGCTTAGGGCCATAAGAAACACACTAGGCACATTAGAAAAGGAGATTGCGGATCTTGAAAAAGATATTAGAGAACGCCCTTCCCCTTGCACCCAGGCTGTGATCCGCGCAAAGCTGACCACGTTTCTGGAGGAAGCCGAAAGGGAAGTGGCGTACCTACACAAATATGCACAGGCCAGACGCTATGAAGAGGGGGACAGGGCAGGGAAAACGCTAGCTAATTTACTGCACGCTCCACGTGGAGCGGACTATATAACTGAACTAGAGAGGGAGGATGGTACGGTGGTCAGGGCGCCGCAAGCGATACTTCGGACTATGACTGAGTTTCATGCGTCACTGTATACATCACACACAAACCCATCAATGTCAGACATCACAAAATATTTGGACACTATCGCATTAGCATGGTTTAATAACGGCGCTAGAGAGTACATGGATCTTCCCATGTTCAAGTTCAAGTTCGTGAATTTGTATAGCGCTTGAGGGGGGGTAGGTGCATTATTTATCGAATAGCCAGGTATTTAGTTGCTTTCTGAAGGATAGGTGGTTCTGTGTGAGGCGGAGGTGAGTGGGGAGAGAATTCCAGGTCTTGGCCGCTAGGTAGGAAAAGGATCTTCCTCCCATGGTGGACCTATGGATGCGCGCAATTGCGGCGAGGGCTTGATTGGAAGATCGTAGTTGACGGTTGGGTGTGTAGAAGGATAGACGCGTGTTGAGGCATTCAGGTCCTAGGTCATAGAGGGCCTTGTGTGCGTGGGTAAGGAGGCGGAAAGTAATTCTTTTGTTGACGGGGAGCCAACGGAGGTCTTTCAGGTGGCCGGAGATGTGAGCATGGCGGGGGATGTCCAGTATGAGTCTGGCGGAGCCGTTTTGGATGTGTTGGAGTTTTTTCTTAAGTTTGGCTGTGGTTCCGGCGTAGAGGGTATATCCATAATCCAGTCGGCTAGTGACCAGTGCGTGGGTGACTGTCTTTCTTGTTTCGGTGGGAATCCAACGGAAGATTTTTTTGAGCATGCGTAGTACGTTGAAGCATGACGATGAAACTGTGTTGACTTGTTTGGTCATCGAGAGGGAGGAGTCTAGGATGAAGCCCAGGTTACGTGCATGATCTGTGGGAATGGGTGCTGTACCCAGGGCCGGAGGCCACCATGAGTCGTCCCAGGCAGAGGGGGATGATCCTAGGATGAGGACTTCCGTTTTGTCCGAGTTTAGTTTTACACAGCTGTTTTTCATCCACTCGGCTACTTCTTTCATTCCTTCGTGGAGATTGGTTTTGGCGATACTTGGGTCATTGGTGAGGGAGAGGATTAGTTGGGTGTCGTCTGCGTAGGAGATGATGTTGAGGTTGTGTTGTCGTGCGATGGATGCGAGGGGACTCATGTAAACATTGAGAAGGGTGGGACTGAGAGATGATCCTTGTGGTACGCCGCAGATGACTTCGGTGGCCTCTGAATTGAATGGGGGAAGGCAGACTCTCTGGGTTCTTCCGGTGAGGAACAAGGTGATCCAGTCCAAGGCTTTTCCTTTTATGCCGATGTTGCTGAGGCGTTGTATGAGCGTACTGTGGCAGACAGTGTCGAAGGTGGCAGAGGGGTCGAGTAGGATGAGGGCCACTGTTTCTCCGTTGTCCAGTAGTGTTCGGATGTCGTCTGTTGCTGCGATGAGGGCTGTTTCGGTGCTGTGTTTGGCTCGAAAGCCGGACTGTGAGGGATCGAGGGAGTTGTTGGATTCGAGGAAGGCGGCGAGTTGGCTATTGACGGCTTTCTCAATGACTTTGGCCGGGAATGGGAGGAGGGATATGGGGCGGTAGTTTTTAATCACGATAGAGGACGTGAAAAAGGTAATTGCCGGGATGCCAGCTGACAAAGCCCCTGGGGCTGCCTTCTATAAAGAATATGTAGACATAGTGGCTACCCGCTTACATCAGGTGTATCTAGAGGCGATGGAAACGGGAATGCTCCCACCCACTCTTAAGGCCCCATTCAAAGAATGAACTTAAGACTCAATCCTAAACTTGCTACTATTTTGGTATTCACAGAATGCACTTACTTATTTTGGCATTCACAGAATTAATTTACTAATTTAGGTATTCAAAGAAGTTAGGATTTTATATTAAGTCTGTCTTAAGTCAGACTTAAGACAAAATTAAGACAGACTTAAGTTAGGATTTAGTCTGTCTTAAGTCTGACGTAAGACAAAATTAAGACAGACTTAAGTTAGGATTTTGTGTTAAGTGTGTCTTAAAACAAACTTAAGACAAAATCCTAACTTCTGTGAATACCAAAAGTAGTAAGTGCATTCTGTGAATACCAAAATAGTATTAAGTTTAAGATTGATTCTTAAGTTCATTCTGTGAATTGGGCCCATAGAGAGGCCACGATTATTACTCTGTTGAAACCTGACAAAGACCCTACTAGACCGGAGTCATATTGGCCCCTATCGCTGATTAACCTAGATGCAAAAATATACGTGAAACTACTAGCAGACCGGTTGTAACCCATGCTCCCGCAGATTGCGTTATCTGATCAGTCTGGGTTTGAACCAGGCAGATCCACATCCCACAATCTGAGAGTGCTTTTTGGACTATTACATTACTTAGCTCCACAGGTCCAGGCGGTGGCTGCACTCCTCGATGCAACGAAGGCGTTTGATTCTCTTGAGTGGAAGTTTCTTTTTGCCCTGTTTACTAGAATGGGCTTTAGTCCTCTCTTTTTAAAGTAAATACAAATTATATATACCAACCCAAAGGCAAGGGTAAAAGTCAATAGGCACATATCGGACACGTTTGATATAAAGAGGGGGACCAGACAGGGCTGCCCTTTATCGCCGCTATTATTTACTGTCGCTGCTGAGCCACTGGCAGCAAGACTAAGACAACACCACACGCAACGTAGCATTGGTTTCACTTCCAGAGGTTTACTAATATCCATGTATGCAAACGATATGACAATCTACTTAACCAACCCCAAAGATAACTTTGACCTGGTAATGAGAGAGCTTATTAGATATGGAGGGCTGACGGGCATACAGATAAATTGGTCAAAATCGGTACTGATGTCACTGACGGATGCCACTGACAGATGTGAGACGGAGTTCCCCATCCAGTGAACGGACGGGGAGGTAAAGTATCTGGGTATTTGGATCAGCAGATCTATACAGGAAATATGGTTGTCAAATTATGGTAGAATAATAGATTGGGTTGAAGGGAAGGTAAAGAGGTGGAAAACCCTGCCGCTTTCCCTCACGGGGCGTATAGCCATCATTAAAATGGTCATCCTACCCAAGCTACTCTATCTTTTTGTTAATATTCCCATGCCCTTAACCATCCACTTTTTCAAACGTCTCCGGACTGGATTCTTGAACTGATTTGGGCCGGAAGGCAACCAAGAGTATCCTGGAAACTATTGACTCTTCCCTTTGAACAGGGAAGATTAGCCCCCCCTGATTTCGAATTATATGCATACTGGGCACAGGCACAAGACCTACACTACTAGCACCATCCAATCCCGTACCTACCACATGTGGCTATTGAAATGGATGTGGCTGCGCCCACTCCGCTCAATGCAACGGTATACCACCCATATAGACGTTCCCATTCAGACATTAACACTGTTGAAGCTACATGATGGGCATGGAGGAATATAGTAAAGCGGGCAGGCATTAAGGAGCTCTATGCGCCATCTACGCCGCTGGGGGGTAACCCGCTATTGGGGCCACTAACGGACAAGGCTGTGGGTGATCGTGCTAAGAAGAGAGGTCTGATGGCGGCTAGTGATCTCTATCCAGATGATAAATTCCTGACCCTACAAAAATTATGTGAGCCGGATGTGCCCTCGGCGTCTGATATGCCATTATAATATTAGCTGCGAGCCGAATGTAGAGCAAGATATTCGGAACTTCCGGATGTTCCGGCTTCATTACCGGCGCTTGAAAATGTCCTGTCTAATAGCTCACCCCGCAAATTGTTTACGCGTATTTATAGTATTACGCAGGAGACATCACCTATACTGCTAAGTACATCTAGGGCAGATTGGGAAACAGAAGCTGCCATTACAATTACTGATAAGCAATGGTCATTCTATTGTTTACAGCTGGCAAACCTATCACCGAATTACAGATTAAGGCTTATACACTTAAACTATTTACATAGAACGTATCGTACACCTACGCAGTTATATCGCATGGGTCTCCAACTAGATGCGAAGTGTTGGAGATGCGGGGAACAAGAGGCAACGTACTTCCACTTAACATAGCATTTCAATACCATAGCACACTATTGGTCAGAAGTAATAAGACACATAGGATGCATTATAGATACAAATATGCAGGTTGACCCACTGGTGGCACTTTTGGGTTTTGTTATGGAAGAGCCCAGAGATACACAATAAGAAGTGGATATGTGGCAGTCTCCATACCAAATTAAATAGTGGCTGATTAGCATATATGATCATTCCTCTTTATTGCACGTGTTGGAGAATTACATGTATGATACTGATAGCACCTGAAATGGCAAAATTCAACTGGGCGAATTACACTGTAATGTAAGAATGCGTAGGGGGCGAAATGGCAGGATGGAGTGGGGAGAATTATGTCTTAAAGTTTTAAAGTTTACATGGAGAAATACGCTATTTTTGTTGAATATGACCCACACAAGTTATAAATATCAGCATTGATAGTGCTGATACGCCGCCGGACCCCCGGGTTGCCGGCTACAGGGCTGTGTCATCGAAATGTGACGGAAGTGTCTTGGATGCTGCCTGCCTCAGGGTTGTAGGCGCACAGCTGTGTTGCTTGTGGAATACGTAATAAAGGTTTTAAATAAATATATATATATATATATATATATATATATATATATATGTTTCCCAAAGTGCCCTAAAGCTTTGAGAGGTCACTCAGCAGCACTCTCACCATTCGGCATTTAGATGCAGCTCGCCTGGATGTTCCGGTCTTTACCATTTTCGCCGACGCGTTTCGAGGTACATTTCCTCTTCTTCCTGGGCTGGTAAAACAAACGTGCATCACGGCTCACATTTGGACATCTTTTATTTCAATTACCTGCCCTCAGTGGGCTGTTCTTATTGCAGAGTTCTTATAGTGCATTATGGGTTACATAGTTCCTAATGCGAGTATCAGTGTTACCTCCAGTAGGTTGATGCGCATTTGTATTATTAAAACCAATTATTGACCTTTGTAGGCACTGGAACATGCAAGATGAGCTTAATTAGCATATGGAGTGCTGCGCTGTCTCGGTGTGAAACGGTTTCACTCCACAGCTTCACAGGGTTCTTGATGGTGCTCCTCTCCACGGCACAGGCAGCCGTGTAAATGTTTGTTTCCCAAAGTGCCCTAAAGCTTTGAGAGGTCACTCAGCAGCACTCTCACCATTCGGCATTTAGATGCAGCTCGCCATGGATATATATATATATATGTATATATGTATATATATATTGCAACACATTCAACTATAGAGTCGAAGAAATGGCAAGCACACTGGAATCCGATTTAAGTAATTTTAATGCAAACCCCCCTTCACCCCTGACAGACGCGTTTCGCTATTCCAGCTTCGTCAGTGTCAGTTTGTTTGTGTAAAACAGCGCCATTTTAAACTTTTCGGCCAGAGCTAAAATCATTGACATCAACGATGTTACAGTTTGTCAATGTAGCGGCCATCTTTGAACGTGCATTTGTCCTCTATTTACAGAGTAAAAAATGGCGCAAAAATTAAAGTGCATAGTGCTCATTTAAAAACATTGCAACAACAAACAATTCTTAATTCATTAACTTTTGATACCTTCAGAGATATATAATGGCAAAACATGTGGTCCTGATATAACATTGTATTATCTCAGTTTGTTTGCCTTCTAGGGGTGTATCCCCCAATGGAGGTCTCTTATAACTACCTAAGACCTCAATGTTTTCGCCTATTCATCTCTGTTGTTTTGTGGCCCTGTATGGGCAAGAGTATCTTCTTTTATTATTCAGTGTATGGTGATGTATGGTGTATGGTGATGTCGGATGAGAGACATAAGTGAGATAGCAGGGAGTTTTTTTGTTGTTTTTTCAGTTGTTATTTGGACATTACAGTTAACAATACACATGATCCCTAGGTATGTTTAGGTGGACCCACAATTCCTCATCACAATTCCTCATCGTTATTAAGGCCCCATGGTGTCATGGTCTTGAGGTCAATGATATATCTTGATTCCAAGACCCTGAGTTCCTTTTCTCTGTCCCCCCCACGTTCTAGACGGTTTACTTGGTCAATACAGTAGAAGCTTAAAAGATCTCTATCGCTATGATGGTATTTAGCGAAGTTTCTAGCAACCGGATATGATTTATCTTTGTTAGCGATTGCTCGCATGTGTTCGAGGATCCTAAGCTTCATGGGGTTAATGGTGCTCCCTATGTATCTTCTTTTACACGGGCACTCCAGACAGTAAACGGTGTAATCCGAATTGCAATTTAACAGTTTGTTTATTTTTCTGTTGGGTCTTTCTTCACCTGTTCTGCCCGGATATTCTAAGGTTTTTCTACTCCCTTTACAGGCTTTACAGCGCAAACAGGGGAAAAACCCTTTTAGGTTAGATTGATTAGTGGGCTGTGGCTCTGAGGAAAAATGGCTGCGCACAAAATGATCTGAGAGTGATTGATAGTGCCGATACGTTATTAATGGCTGTTTAGAAAGATGTTTCTTCAAAATGTTGTCAGTAGTCAGGATGTGCCAGTTTTTCTTAAAGGAGTGGACTGGGTCACCTGATTTGGTGTTGAATTTGGTGATCATTCTCATCTCCTCCTCCACCTTTGGCACTATTTTTGGCACCTGGAGATCCCTCCTGTTGACTGTAGATGCCTTATTTGAGGCCTGTTGCAGTATGCTTTTGGAGTATCGCCTATTTAGGAACCTGTCGTTAGCCTCATCTTTGGCTTGTTGAAAATCGGTTTCCACTGAGCAGTTTCTTTTTAGGCGTGACAATTCGCCATAGGGGGCATTTTTTATCAGACTCTTAGGGTGGTAACTCGCCGCATGCAAAACGGCGTTACCTGCCGTTGGTTTTCTGTAGAGTCTTGTTTGGAGGGTGTTGTTATTTATATACACCTCCAAATCCAAATAGCAAATACTAGTCGCGCTTATTGTGCTCGTAAATTTCAGGTTCATGGTATTATTATTAAGCTTGCCGATGTAATCCTTAGCCGAGGTACAATCTCCACGCCAAATAGTAAAAAGGTCATCTATGTACCTAGTCCACATAAAAATTTTATCAGTCCATGTCTCATTACTCTCAGCCAAGGCTACGTGCTTCTCCCACCAGCTCACGAACAAGTTCGCGTAACTGGGGGAGAAGCACGAGCCCATAGATGTACCCCTGGTCTGTTTGTACATTTGGTTTGAAAAAAGAAAAATTTTGTGATATCAACAAAAGCGTATCATGCTAAGTAACATGCTCTTGTGTGACTTGTGTCTTTCTGTTTTTTTGTCTAAAAACCACTTGATCGCCATTAAGCCATTCTCATGGGCTATACAGGTATATAAATTTACCACATCCACTGTAATTAAAAGCATGTTTTCATCCCAGGAAATACTATCCATAATATGGAGAAAGTCTTGTGTACCTCTCACGTAAAAAAATAAAAAAATAAATATATATATATATATATATATATATATATATATATATATATATATATATATATATATATTTACTAGCAGCCCGTCCCGACCTTGTCCGGGAGCAATCAGGCTTCCCCGACCCCCGCCTGCCCCGACATTGCTCAGCAGCCCGGGCCCCCGGCCGCCCGTCCCCGGAGGTCTATTCCTTTCTGCCCAGCACCTAATTTAAAATACCTTTCCAGCTTTAGTAAAGCCGACCTCTGGTTTGCGCCCATTTATTTCCCCTCAGCGTGGCCTGCCTCGTTACCATGCTGATGAGAGGAATCGTCTTTCTCCTCAAGTGCGCTTACTTCTGCGTGTCCGACAGCGTTCACTGGCGAATAGCCTTGCCCGCAGCAGCCTGTAGCCCACCTTCAGTCACCTCCCGCTTCCAGTCTAATTCCAGTCCACCTTTGGCCCACCACCAGCCCTTCAAAAATACCTCCAGTCTGCCTCTCCTTTCTAATACGTTTTACTCCTCAGTTCGAGACTGCAGGGATACTCCCCGTCCCCCGCCTTGCCCGACACCCGCCTGCCCCGACATTGTCCCCGGAGTCTTACCTCAGCCGCCGCTCCTCAGTTCACCGGTCCTCACTGCTCTGCTCCTCACCGCCTGTCCCCCGCGCTATGTCCGCCTCTCCGCTGCTCGCACCGCCGCTGGCCTGTCCGCTGCTCCTCACGTCACCACTCCTCCCCCGCGCCATGTCCGCCGCTCCTCCCCGTGCTCCTGATGTGAGCACGCACATCTCAGCTGGCGCTACTTTGGAGGGACTACTTTTAAAAAATATATAAATATTGTAAATAACGTTTATTTTTTTAATTTATATAGCCTATAACCATCTACACACCCTGACGATTTCAACGGTGTATCGGGTGTGTAGATTGGCCCTGTGGTTCCCGAGTTTACCCGCCTTAAAGCCTGAAAGTTCTTACTTTATTATAGTAGTATAGATAAATATATATATCAAACTCGAATCTACACTCCAATCCCTTGTGCACAGATTCTTACCACTCAGCCATCCGGCTACCCATTGCAGCTGCGCCACTAGGTAGTAAAGTTCTTGGTTGGGAGCTGTGAGTCCTCCTACGTCTGTGGGCACGTAAAGTTTCACCAGTGCCACTCGGGGTCGTCCAGTGTTCGAAATAAGGCTCCTGACCAGAGTTTCTAGCTCTCGAAAAATTCGGGCCTGAACATACACCGGGATGTTAGAGTAATAATATAACAATTAATATAACAATCTCGGCAAGACTATCATTTTAGTCAGTGTCACCCTACCAGGCACGTTAAGGGGGAGGGACTTCCAAAAAGTCATTTGTGCCTGTAAGGAGGAAATAGCTTTTACAAGGTTACCTTCCAACACATCAGTCATGGATCTGTAAATGTAGACACCAAGGTATCGAAACGTAGTGGGGTACCAGGTAAGTCGCGCACCGTCAATGCTAATCTCACATTCTTGTGCGTCCGGACTGAACGAGTACACTCCGGATTTTGCCCAGTTAACCTTGAGCCCCGACATGGCCTCAAAGGTGCGAAAGGTATCTGACAATGTTGGCGGTAGGAGGGTCAGATCTTTATTGTACAGGAGCAGATCGTCGGCGTATAATGAGACCGCATGAGTACCGTCCGTCAAGGGAATTCCCCACTCCGCGCCCTGGGTTCTCAGTAGTTCCGGAGGGGCTCCAATGCCAACGAGAAAAGCAATGGGGACAGTGGACACCCATGTCTCGTGCCCCTTTTGACTCTGATAACGTCGGATAACAGTCTGCCTGTGCGGACTTGCACTGTGGGGTTCTGGTATAATAGGCTTACCATTTCTATATAGTCGTTACCAAGATCATACTTCTGCAATACTGCTAGGAGATAAGGCCAATCCACGGAGTCGAATGCCTTTTCTAGGTCTAATACTAAGCACCCCGACCATGGCCATTGCTGCGTGGCATATTCCTGCACCCTAAACAGCCGCCGTATATTATGTGAAGTGCTCCGCATGGGCACAAAGCCATTTTGATCACTGTGTACCAGGGTGGGCACTAAGGGGGCCAGCCGCTGGGCTAGTATGGAAGCCAACAGTTTGTAGTCAGTGTTTAAGAGGGCTAGTGGTCGGTACGAGCCTAGGTGTGTGCTGTCTCTACCCGGTTTCGGGAGGGAGATGAGGGTGGCTTCGTTGAGCGTGGGTGGAAGGGAGGAGTCTTCGATAGCTGCCGTGTACATTCGGAGCAGCTCAGGAATCAATGTCAGAGTAGGCTTTATAGAACTCTGCGGGTAGTTCATCTGGGCCTGGGGATTTGCCGCTGGAGAGAGCAAAGATGGCTGTGCGCAGTTCATCAATCGTAAGCGGAGCCCCTAAGTCATTGACGTGGGTGTTGCCTAATGCTGTCAGGGCCATGGTGTGAAGCTACGTGGTAATATCATCAAGGGAGACCAGCAACCTAGAACAATACAGCGCACTGTAGTGAGCAATGAAGGCCGCATGAATCTCGCTTTGCGTGTAGACCACTTCATCACGATTGGTGCATATCGCTGCCACAGGAGTCGCACGGTCTTCTTGCCTAATCAGCCAGGCCAACAATTTGGCGGGTTTGTCGCCCAGGTGGTGTGAGCGCGCTGAGTGGGCCGCATAATCAAAGGAACGTAGCCTGTCCAGTAAGCGTTCATGTTCCGCGCGAGCTTCCATAACCCGCTCTTCACCATCCTCCCCCGCCTCTTGCTCTCTTTGAAGCAGATCTGTCTCTATCCGCGTCAGGTCCCTCTCCAGTTGTCTCCTCATGGTAGCTTGGGGTGTGGATGCAGTGCCCATATTTTCCTCAAAATAATTCGCTGTTTGTGCAAACAGGGAGTTCCGAAAGGACTGTCCAGAAGTAGGTCTGGCTGCAGTCTCCAGGTGGGTATGGGTGGATGCGGTTGCGTCCACGTCAGCTCCAGTATGTGTGGATTATGATCTGAATGAGTGCGGCCCATGTAACAGGTGTCCGTAATATGGGGGAGCAAGTCACTACATACCATGTATCTGTCAAGCCGTACATGCAAGGAATGTGCACCCGAGTAGTAGGAATATGTCTTTGTGGTCGGGTTGCGGCTGCGCCAAGCATCATGCAAGTCCCACTGTAAGGCCCAATTCAGTAGGGCTTTCATGGCGCCCTGTACAGGTGTGCCAGGCAGGGGTGGTAGCGATAGGTCCAGTGCGATGTCAAGGATACAATTATAATTGCCACCTAGCACCCTAACACCCAGGGAGTATCATGCCAAGGCGACAGGTCTACAGACAGCCGTGTGAAGAAATCAGTGTGGTCTGTGTTAGGTGCATACAACGATGTCAAAACCACCTGGCACCCATCACAAACCTGGCACCTGCTGTTCACTATCACAAATCTACCCTCTGGGTCAATGTGGGAGTGCGTGACTGTGAAAGGAGTCCCCGGCCTTACCCATAGCAACGCCCCACGGGCATAGGACGAGTATCCCGTGGCATAGAGTTGCCCTCGCCATCTGCGACGTAACGCGCGGGTCTCTGCCTCATTTAATTATGTCTCTTGTAGGAGCGCGATATGGATAGGATGGCGCTTAAGGTAGGAGTAAATCTGATATCTGCGCGATGGTGTATGCATGCCACGTACATTCCACGTACAGAGTTTTATCACTGACATTTTAACACTTCAGGTAACCCCCTCCCGTTCCTCGCCATAAGCCCAGAGCAGATCGTAAGGGCTGTATCACTCAAGCACCCCCATGCCAAATCTCCAAGGACACATCGATAATTGCCTGCAGCACATATGTAAAAAAACAATAAGAATTGCAGTTTAAATAATGTAAGAAGCCATAACGAACAATACAAATGGGTAATACCAAAAGGTCGGTTGCTAAACATGCCTCCGTCCAAACTCTCTAAGGAGATAGATAACTTTTAAATCCAGGGGGGTCGCTGTGCACTAAGCACGATTATGATATCAGAACAACCGGGTGGGAAAAAGAGAGTGTCACCCCTCCCAGGGAACATAAATGAGGTACAGCTGGTGCAATACATTACAGTTATAAGTAGGTACAGTACAGTACATGGCCCGCCATACATTACGCGCCCTAGCCGGGCCGCCATCAGGGAGGTCAATCAAGTCTCGCTGTTCCCATCGAGCCAAGGCATCAGCAGCCGGGACCCGGCGGGCGAGGGTATCGGCAGTTCCCCACAAGCTCACTGTCTCTCTCGGGGTCAAATGCTAAAGGACAGTACTTACTGCGGCCCGCGGCGAGCAGCCAGGCATCCATGAGGCGACCACGCCCCAGCCAGCACCAACGCCAATGTGCAGCAGGTATCCAGCGGCACAAGGCGATCAGGATATCACAGGTCAGGCACTTAGTTCAAAAAAGGTGTGCAACATCCAATCAGTGGAGTAGATCGGCTGTTTGCGGCGTGAAGTCTGGTTGGTCCGTGGAGATCTGGGAATCCGGTAAGCCATAGATAGCTTCATCATCACTGAGTAGGTCCCGTGGGCTGGCCTCCGGAGCCGTGTCTGTGGTTGGTAAATTCATTGTCATCATAAAATTGTGAAATGTAATTGTTAAAATACTCCCTCCATTCCTCCCATTTGAGTACTGGTTCACCCCCTCCTGGTAGGAATGACTGTGGGGGAGAGAGATTCCAGAGGTAACCTGATGCCATATTTGCTTTAAGGAGAATGTTCTTGTGTGGCACAGTTAAAAATGTGTTTTATATAATTGTACTTCTATTATTTATCTTTAAACAATAGCCTTCTATTTTTTTTTATTGAACAATTTTTAGTCTGTTTTGCGTCTGGTGAAAAGTATCAGGGCAAATATGCATTGTGCAAGTTTTTTTTTCCGTTTGTCAACTGCTTTGCACAAGGAACAAGTCTTACAGTTTAATTTTCCATTTAAACTTGTTCTTACGCTTCAGTATTTTGTGCGCCGTACCTGTGTTTCTGCACTTGCATCCTATTTATAGATATCACCGTTTTATCCTTTGTTTGTTTGTTCAGCTGATATGCGCGTATGCACGAAGTGCTGCTGGCGGCACGCAATATTGCATGAAGAGTCACTCAAGAGCTTGACTGCTGACCGTATTTCTTCTAAAATGGCCTCCGAGTTGCAACGTAGTGCGTCATGCTGTTGTTACCATCTGTTTGCACTCAGCTGACAGTTGGAAATGCAGTTGAACTGTCACTTTCCTTCTGTGGAGATTCTACCATGTTGCGTTCGTTGCACATTTCTTTTAGCCGGGTAGTTAATGCTGTACGCAGGATATTATTTGGTATTACGGTACAATACAGTCCTTTTAAGTGAACGCTGTACACTAGAGTCGATTGAACTCCTCACACATGTAAATCTGTAAGCTAACAGCTATACACCCACTTGAATTACATTTTTTAGATTCCACAAACCTTTTGCATATTATTCCTTGTGATCCTTGGCTTGAAGGTTTTTTATAAAATTCTGTTTAGATTCTGTATTTATATTTTGTTCTTCAGTATTCTTGTTTATAAGGCGATATCTTGCCTGTAACTTTGTTGTAGTGTTGCACTGCTGTCTGTGGGTTCCGGTGTTGGTGATCGTCGCCACTTTGTAAAGAACTTCAGTAGGCGGCGAGTTGTAAGAAGGTAAGTTCTTTATTTCACCAACACAGCTACGAACGCAGAGCGCAAATCCAGCAGCTGCTTCAGGATCACCACCTGTCAACTGTCGGATGTCAATGGACAGCTGGTGAGGCAAACAGCCCTACAGTGTCTTCACAGGGACACATATGCATGCAACCGACTACTGTGTCCTCAGGGGGACATAATTCAAAATTTGCAAACATACGTGACAAGAATTTTCAATTCTATTAAGGACAAGGAGGCGAGGATTATGCTTTCTCATTTCTTTAATGAAATGCTCAGCAGCCAATAAAAGTAACTAAAACTACATTTCCCATGAACATTAGGGAATGACCATAGAGACTACAGTATAAAGGGTCCCAACATTAGTCCTTCTTCCTCTTTCTTTGGGGAAACAGTTCAAGGTCAAAGTACAATCCAATGTAGAATAACAAGAACAACTCCAAACACGCTGCAGAAATCCAAAGGATCTGGAAGCAGGCAGTAGAAGAACTCTGGGTCCGTGAACCAGGAAAAAGATGAAACTCAAGAGGAAGTCGGCAAACTCTACTTCGGGTCTGAACCTGAAAGAGACACAGAGCCGTAATATCCAAAATTCAAGAGAGTCAAAAGTAATCCAGGGGGGGGGGAAAAAACAAGGATCAATAGATTTGCAGTAACATCAATCAGATTGCAGAAGATAACAATGCAAATCAAATACAATGGGTGGGATAATCCTCGCCTCCTTGTCCTTAATAGAATTGAAAATTCTTGTCACGTATGTTTGCAAATTTTGAATTCAAAGTCAGGACAGGAGGCTCCGATTATGCTTGTTTAAAGCTGTTCCACCACCACAGACGCAACACTATCAATAGGTTTGTAATAAAACGTTTTGAAAACTGAATCAGAAGACCAATCTGCGGCCTTCATAATGTCGAAAAGAGTAACACCCATGGAAAAGGCTTTAGAAGCCATAGCTCCACGTGCAGAATGCGCACCAAACACAGAAACATCAATGCCCGCTTCGGACATAAGCCAACGCACCCAGCGCGCCAGAGTAGCTGGAGTGACAGGGCGAAACGGCTTCTGTAAGGCAATTAACAATTGACCTTGCATACCTGAACGTAAAGAAGCAGTACTTGCCTCATAATCCTTGAGGCATTGCACAACACAAAGATTGGGATGTGCGGGAAAAGACGGGTAAGTAATGAAAGCAGTATTAGACTTAGTCCGTCTGGAAAGGCGAAAAGAAACACCCTCAGGCGTGAAACTGCGACCCGCAAGATCTAAAGCGCGGACATCCGACACACGCTTACAAGAGAGGAGGCATAGCAACATGGTCAACTTAGCGGACAATTGTTTACGGGATAAAGACGGATTGGAAGGCCAGGCCTCCAAGAACCACAGGACAATGGAAACATCCCATAGAGACACATACTTAGGAGTAGGAGGCTTCGAGAGACGAATACCTTTAAGCAATTTGGAAATGAAGGGGTGCTCACCAGCAGGCTTGCCATCAATCTGGATGTGGCCAGCCGAAATAGCGGAACGAAAATTATTGACTGTCCTATAAGCCAGACCTGAAGAAGCCAAGGACGCCAAAAAGTTAATGATCAAACAGATATCCGCTGAAACGGGATCAACCTCCCGTTGAGCACACCAATCACACCACCGCTTCCAAGCACCTTTGTATCGTTTGTGAGTATTGGGAGACCATGCCTCACTAATGAATTTGGAAGAGTCGCTAGAAATGCCCGGGAGCGTCCAGCGATCCCCGAGATTCGCCACGCCAGCAGCTGGAGAGAGCCGGACAGAATTAGGGGATGCGGATCTTCGAGAGGATCCAGCAAAAGATTCCACTTCTGGGGAAGAAGGAGAGGAGGTTCGCAACACATTTCCAGGAGAACCGGGAACCACGCTTGAGCCCTCCAGAGCGGAGCAATCAGAATCCGATCCGCTCGAAACCGTTTGGTGTAAGCCAGGACTCTGGGGAGCATCATGAATGGAGGAAACGCATAGCACAGAGTCGACGGCCAAACTTGGCGAAAGGCATCCGTGGCCAGAGCCAACGGATCCGGTCTCCAACTGTAAAATCGCGGAAGTTGCGTGTTGAGGCGAGAGGCAAACAGGTCTATGTGACACTGACCCCAACGCCGAAGAATGGAACGGAACACTCGAGGATGCAGCCTCCAGTCGCTGAAATCCCGAAGATGTCTCGAGTGCCAATCCGCTATCTGATTGTGTCGACCCGGAAGGTACTCCGCAATAACAGTGATCCTCTGCTGCAGACAAAAATGCCAAAAATCCTTGGCTATCTCCGCCAATACTTTGGACCGAGTCCCGCCCAGCTTGTTGACATAGCAGACTGCGGACACGTTGTCCATCCGGAGAAGAAGGCAGCAACTGCTCTGAAGAGGAGAGAAACACTTGATCGCAAAGGAACCCGCTAGAAGTTCCAGACAGTTTATGTGGAGAGACAACTCCTGAGGGGACCAACGACCCCCCGTTGAGACAGGCCCGCAACGGGCTCCCCAACCCCATCGACTGGCATCGGATTCTATCACAAGTTCCGGCGACGCACCGAATAGGGCCCGACCATTCCAGGCCTCCATGTGGTCCAGCCACCATTGCATCTCCCATCTCACTTCCTCTGAAAGAGGAATCTGATCCGAGTACCCGAGACCTCTCCGGAGATGTTGGATCTTTAGACGCTGCATCGCTCTGTAATGTAGAGGACCTGGAAAGATCGCCTGAATGGAAGACGCTAACAGACCGACCACACGTGCCAACGACCTCAATGACACAGTCTGTCTGGAAATAATAGATGTCAATTCCCTCTTGATGTAACGAACCTTTTGGCCGGGCAATAGGAGTTGGCAAGCAACGGAGTCTATCTTGAATCCCAGAAAATCTATAGATTGAGTGGGAGTCAAAACTGACTTCGGAACGTTGATCAGAAACCCGAGAGACTGCAAAAGACCGATGGACCACTCCAGATGCTGCAGCAGTCGGATCGGACAATCCGCCATAAGGAGAATATCGTCTAAGTAAATAATCAGCCTGACTCCCCGAGCTCGCAGATGTTCCACAACTGGTCTCAGCAGTTTCGTGAAGCACCATGGTGCTGACGAAAGGCCGAACGGGAGAACCTGATACTCGTACCAAACTCCCTGCCACTGAAATTGAAGAAAACGACGATGTGGCTTGAAGATCGGAATGGACAGATACGCGTCCTTGAGATCCAAGCAGACCATCCAGTCCCCTTCGCGCAGGAGATCCCGCAAGAGATGGATGCCCTCCATCTTGAAGTGCCTGTAGACCACTCCGCTGTTGAAGTCTTTCAGGTTGAGAACCAGGCGAGATCCGCCTCCTTTCTTCTCGACCAGAAAGACTGAACTGGCAAACCCCGTCGGATGACGGTCGGTTGGAAGATTCGCCCCTTTTTGGAGAAGAACATTTATTTCCTCGGAGAGACAATCCCGATCGTGAAGGGAAAAACTTAAACAAGGGGGAGGACGGGTCTGATGCATAGGGTGATAGAAGTCTATTTTGAATCCTTGTACAGTTTCTAGCACCCATGCATCGTTGGAGATCATACACCAATTGTCGAGGAAAAACTGTATCCTGCCCCCCAAAATCACATCGCAAAAAGGAATCAGGCTCACCTGCAGAGTTGGAGTCCTGGTAATGACTCTGTTGTCCTCCGGAACGGCCTTTACCATACTGTCCTTTTCCTTTACGGGAAGGGTAGAAGTTTGCTCTGGTGGAGTAGCCGGAGTCGCGTCCACCACCACGCTGAGGGGAAGCACCCCGCTGGGACTGTTGTTGTGACCCACGGCCGAACGAGCGTCCACGATTTCGTCCGGCCCTGGCAAAAACCGGACGCATAGCCCGGCGTAAGGAAGCTTGCGCCTTGTCAATGCCACTAAAGGTGGAGACAAACTTTGTAAGTTCCTTCAGGAAAGGCTGGCCTAATAAAAGACCCTGTGCATCAGGGCCAGACTCAGAGCTGGAAAGTTCCGCAAGTTTCGGGTCCAATTTTAACAGAATGGAGCGACGCCGCTCAGCTGAAACTGCACAATTTGCGTTACTTAATTGGCAGATAGCCCTCTGCGCCCATTCTATCAGTTCGTCAGGATCAACAAGTGCCGAAGCCTCCTTTGCTTGAAAACCTAGATCCAAAATTTTCGTTAGAGGACCAAGCATATCCAATAACTTGTCTTGGCAAGACCTCCAAGACCGGTCAAGCCCCTTTTTCGGGTCTTTCGCATACTTTAAGTAGGTGACCATCATGGGGTCAACTTCCGGTGTTTCCGCTAAATGATCCGCGAGGTCAGGCCTCGGGCACTCAGAGCGGAGTCTGGCTCTAACCGCGGCATCAAATGGCTGACGGACATGAGCCTGGACATAAGCTGCAACAGTTTGTGAGGGCAACCATGAAGATGAATTTGGGTGGACTATATCAGCCGGCTCAAAATTCAAAACCGACGGACGTTCAGGGGCGTCAACAAAATGCTCCTTGCGAGCACGCTTTTTGGGAGGAGGAGAATCCCTTTCCGAAACAGAAGTATGACCATCATCCGAAACGTCGGTGTCCTGTGGCGCAGAAGCCTTTGAAGCCTGAGCCGCCAATGTTTTCGCCAATTTCTGGAATTCAGATTTGTGGGGATTAGAAGGTGATTTTGAGGATTTCTTGGTCGAAGGCAACCAACCCTGTTGTTGCGCATACTGATTTAAATGACGCTTAAGTGGGTTAATGGCACAAACTGAAGCCCTATTAACAGAATGTTGGACACCCTTGTCCAATTCCTCCAACAAATTATGCTCCAAGGAATCGTCCTCCTCATCCCCATAGTAATAGTCATCATCTGCGTCATAGTAGTCAGCCATAATACACAAGTGTATATAATTAGTGCCCACAAGATGACTAATGAAAATAATATGGAGTGTCAAAGACACAATGCAAGGGGGGAGCGTGAGAACCCCAGAGCAGGCCAAAAGCAGGTTGAAGAACCAGTCACTATAGATAATAAAGCGTGGAGGGAGATTAGCCTGCCAAGCAACAACACGCTCTAGGCAGAGCCTATGCTTGAAATTACTACCAAAGCCCTTTCCCAGGCTCCAGCGTCACACGGGGTTAATTTTCCAGCAGACTGTGGGCATGGGCGTGAACAACACGACCTATTCAATTCAACCGGCGCTGAGGAAACGAAGAGCCGGAAATGAAGCAGCGCGCATGCGCGAGACTGCTGCCTGCGAAAGTCTGCCGGCTCGAGAGCGCTCGCGCTCTCCGCGTGAGCCAGGAACCCCTACTCCCGCTCCACAACCGTAGCAGGGCAACACACCGGCGCCCGGACCAAAGGAGGTGCACACACGCTCCAGAAAAATGAAAGGGAAAACGAACGGCCAAATGTAATGCGAAGCGCAATGCAGACCGGCTGGAGCCTCGTAAAGCAATGCGCAACACAGACCGGCCGGAGCCGGAGCGCAGCACAGAAGCAGCGAACACAGTGCGCAATACAAATCATCAAACACAAGTAAGCGCTACAACTGTAATATAAAGGTAGCAAATATACAGCACATATAAGGCAAACAGAGAAAGCCACTTAACTGGCTGCGGAGCAGCAAAGAAAGAGGAAGAAGGACTAATGTTGGGACCCTTTATACTTCAGTCTCTATGGTCATTCCCTAATGTTCATGGGAAATATAGTTTTAGTTACTTTTATTGGCTGCTGAGCATTTCATTAAAGAAATGAGAAAGCATAATCGGAGCCTCCTGTCCTGACATAGAATTGCTAAACATAACACACAGCACCAAGGTTATGCAGTATTAAGGATTTGGTTTGGTAAGATAGTCTCACTTTAACATGCATTTCCTTATATTGAAAAACTCATAGTTCTGAATTATGATTTCCATGGCAAATCCTTAAAACAATTTCACTTTATCGTGAAAATAAAACATTGTATGCCAAAGTATGCATTTTCAGTCAATTAAAACCAAAGTATTTGTAAGAGGTTGTTAATGTGCAAAATAAGGCAGCAAAATTAAGTGCTGCAAAAGTTTACGCACCTATATAGAGCTTGGGGTACAAAAGAGTTCCTTTTGCAATTTCAAAAGAGCAAATAATACAGATCTGCTACTAACGAAGCATAAAACACCATGTACTATTGCCCAGACGCACTAAAACATTTTGAGATTAGAAAAGTCACTCTAGGGATACAAGCAGGGAAAGTGGAGATGTCAGACGTGATTAAGCCTGAAAAAACACAAGAAGCAAGCCATAGTATTGGTAGTTTCGCCGGTAATACTACAACTACTACTACCCTACCACACTGTGAGCTTAAGCGCATTAGTGATTTCCACACCTCCTACACTGGGTAAGAGTAGAAGAATACTCAACGTAGCAGAAGATCTACACAAGTGGTTATTGGCACACCTCCTCCAGCTGATTTTCAAAATGTGGAAAAGAAGATGCTAAGGGTGCAGTAAGGCCCTGCATGAAACTAGCCACTAGATTGATGGCTTAAAATGCATCATATATGAAACAATTGCAGCAATAGCTCAAAGCGTATATATATATATATATATATATATATATATATATATATATATATATATATATATATATATATATATATATATATATATATATATATATTAAATCACAATGTTCGGCAAACGCCGAACGGCGCCATGACTCCTCCACTGGACGACAGCGGTTCGTGCTGGATGGCGAATCCTTAAATCAAACTCGAATCCACACTCCAATCCCTTGTGTCACAAGGCAGGTATGAAAAGCATGTTAATAAAGTCATATGACTTTATGACTCATATGACTTTATTTACATCACTACCGCAGACACATGGTGTTTAAGTTCAAACATCGCCGATAGAAGAGCAGTCAGTAATTCAATGACTTCGCATTCTATCTCCTGACTTAAATATTCTTGGTTATACAATATAATGGAAATGTATATACACATTCCGACTTTTAGCACAATGCAAGCGCTAACGTTAGTCTTTTGTTTTTGTTTAGGGTAATTTGTTTTGATCACATGTCTGTTTATTTAAACCAATTGAATTGCACACATCTTGACTCGTGACCAAGGGAGTTTCTCCCGAAACGCGTCGAGTTATCGCTTTGCTGCCAATGAAGTTTGCCGAACAAACTCTTTTTGATGAAATCGCTCATGACGTGTGAGTTCCATAGGTGGGCCGGTGCCGACCGTCGCCAGTGTCCCATAGGCCGGCGAAGATCTGTTCCTGCGACGCCGCCGAGGATCCCAAACACGTTGTGAACCGGAGAGTCCTGTCATTCTCCGGGGAGCCGTTTTCGTCCCGTTGTCCAGCCATGCCTCAGCCTCTTCCGGGCTAGTAAAGAAGTGTGTTTTGTCCTGTGCCACCACTCTCAGCTTTGTACCCCTATGGAGATAGGTCTGTATGTACGTGGTTCAGGCTAGACCTTAATTAAATGTAAAACACACGAAGTGCCTGAGCCGCACTTACTTAAAGCAACAACCTTTTGAGGGCTGGAAAATATTTATTCAAACCAACCCTGGCAACATTATTCTTTGCCAATTATTTTGTTTTTTTGGAAAATTACTTACACTTAGAATGATAGAATGACAGAAAAACACACTGTACATTGAAATATTTACACTTTTGTACATAATAGAAAAACAAACCATGTCAAAAATAATGTGTGAACATCAAGCATCATACAAAGTAGTGAATACATTACACAAAAAACAATAATACATACATAAACAGTCAATAAATGAGAGAAATCTAGTACATGGGGAATATTGTCAAATAAATGACAGCAAATCAATAATGTCTGGACTAGGTAAGTCCTAACTTTCTTTGTAAATAATTTACAAAAGTGTAGAATTGAATTGAACAGTAGCCACATATTCCTCATCCTTTTTCCAGGTGAAAAGTAGCTGGGTATCGTCAGCATAGGCGATCACCTTAACCCCCAGATCATCAGCCAATATGACTAGAGAGGTAAGATAGATGTTAAACAACAGGGGGCTAAGGGGCGACCCCGGTGGGACCCCAGTAGTAACTGGCAGAGAGGCAGACGCAGCCGGTGGAAGCCAGACTTGTTGTACCCGGCCCTCCAAAAAAGACCTAATCCAGCCCCAAACTGACCCTGAGCCATCGATCTCCGTGAGTCGGTCAAGCAACAAGTAATGAGGAACGGTATCAAAAGCAGCCACAGGTCGAGCAGCACTAAGACTGCTCTCCCTCCGGCTTAAAGGCACTCTCGAATGGCCTCAGACACTTCCACCAGCACCAATTCAGTACTGTGAGACGACCGAAAGCCTGAGTGAGCTGGGTGCAGGATGTCCGCTCTCTCCACAAACTCAGTCAACTATCTATTCTCAGTGGGCCCGATTCACAGAATGAACGTAAGACTCAATCCTAAAAGTACTACTATTTTGGTATTCACAGAATGCACTTACTACTTTTGGCATTCACAGAATGAACTTACAACTTTTGGTATTCACAGAAGTTAGAATTTTGTCTTAAGTTTGTCTTAAGACAAACTTAAGACAGACTTAAGACAGACTTAAGTTAGTATTTTGTTTTAAGTCTGTCTTAAGTCTGTCTTAAGTCTGTTTTAAGACAAACTTAAGATAAAATCCTAACTTCTGTGAATACCAAAAGTAGTAAGTTCATTCTGTGAATGCCAAAAGTAGTAAGTGCATTCTGTAAATACCAAAACAGTAGTAAGTTTGGGATTGAGTCTTAAGTTCATTCTGTGAATCGGGCCCACAGACTTTGGCGAGACTGGGAAGAAGAGAAATGGGCCTATAATTTCCAGGAATCAAGGGATTGAGAGCTGGCTTTTTTAATAAGGGAAGAATTTTAGCCTTCTTCCAATCATCCGGGACTCGAGCTTCTTGCAGAGAGTAGTTTATAATGCTGTTAACCTCAGGATTAACAACCTCCGCTACAGCTGCCATCAATCTGGTAGGACAGGGGTCTGCTGGTGAGCCAGATTTTAGTCCCTTCAAAATGTTCAGTGCCTATGGGAGATGGGAGCAGAGGAGGATGACAAAGAATTAGGTGGACATAGTATAAAGCTTGCTTGAATCAATCAGATTATGTCCATAAAAAATTAGCCAACGTATCACACCAAGCATCTGTGGCTGGCAGAGGGCATGATTGTGCTATAGGTGACATAAAGCTTTGAACAATCACAAAGATTTCCTTTGAATTGTTTTGAGCTTGATCAATAAGAACAGCATAATAGTCCTTTTTAAAAAGTATGGTGTTAGTCTGTGTGCGAAGGGACATCGGAAGAGCATTCCACAAAACAAGGCCCAAATAGGAAAAAGAATGGCCACCCTTGTGGGATAGACTAATCTTTGGCACCTGAAATTTATCCTGAGTGGTAGATCTGAGGGTACGTGAAGGCAAATAGGGGTGGACTAGGTTTTGCACATACATGGGAGCCTAGCCATGATTAATTCTGAACACTCTAAGGGTCATATTCTGGACTTGCTCTTTGCTGATGCACGTTCAGTGACTCTGAAAACCGTTCTGCCTCAGTGCTGGACGGATCACGCTCTTGTCCTTTTCTCCCTTTCATGCATAGCCGTTGCTATGAAGAGGGGCAGGACGAGTGGCATGGGTAGACAATGGTCTAGAATTCTCGCAGACTCCACATTGCCCACTTTGCTTCCGGACGGTTTCATTTTGGGAACCAATGTGGACGAGAGCTATGAGATCTTTTGTCAGCGAATTCTATCCTCCCTCAACTCCTTGGCTCCAATGCATACCATCAGAGCTAGGAGTCACCTGGCAATGCCTTGGTATTCGGAAGAACTCCGTCAGCTTAAGCTGCAGTGCAAACAGGCTGAGAGGGCATGGAGGAGACAATATTTGGAACCCCAACGTGTCCTCTACAGGCAGACACTGGCAAATTATAAAATTCAGATCAAGCGGGCTAAGTGTCGGTTTTTAGAGGATTCATTGATGGCGGCGGCGAATAAATCACAGGCCCTCTTCAGACTTGTGAAAGATCTAGCCCATCCAGCCTGTATTAAAAACATCATACCGGCCTCTCAGGATCTCTGTGATTCGCTGGCACAAGCCTTCGAGGACAAAATTGCCTCTATCTTAAACAATCTTGCCCCCTCCGCTGACAAGGTGGTGGACAGTCCCACCTTAAGTGAGACTAGCAAGACGAGCACCTCATCTACAGGACTGAACAGTTTTCCACTACCATCCTTTGAGGAATTCTGTGCGGTGGCGGATGGGTTGTCCTCTGGTTCTCCATCTGACCCGCTTCCGCCAAAATTTTGGAAGCTGTTTCATGCTGAGTTGTTCCCCCCACTTTTCTCGATCTGCTGCCAGTCCTTGGGTTCCGCACGAGTGCCTGACTGCTGGAAACTGGCAGTGGTTTCCCCACTGCTGAAAAAAGAAAATCTGGACCCTACGTGTCCAGTAAACTATAGGCCGATCTCCCTACTGCCTTTCCCAGTTAAAATCTTGGAGAAATTGGCCACAAGGCACCTCTCCAATTTTCTTGAGTCCACCGAGTGCTTGGATGCGGTCCAGTTTGGCTTTAGGCCAGCACATGGGACAGAGTCGGCCTTGGTGACTGTTCTTGATGACCTTCGGACGCGGGCCGACCAGGGTCAAGCGGCCTTTTTAGTGCTGCTTGACATGTCGGCCGCGTTCGACACGGTTAGCCATGCAATCCTGATCAAGAGGTTGGCCGAGGCTGGAGTTTCTGGATTGGCCCTACAGTGGTTGGTATCATATCTCGATCATAGGTACCAGGTGGTATCTCTGCCACCTTTCAAATCTAACATCAGGAAGGTGGGGCAGGGTGTACCACAGGGGTCTTCCATTAGTCCCATCTTATTTAATCTCTACCTCCGTCCCCTGATCTCGTTGATAACATCCTTTGGCATAACAGTCACCAACTATGCAGACGACACTCAGCTTGTCTTCTCTTTTGAAGGCAAGAAGGCGGTATCCCATGAGGTGTTTCATCGTTGCATGAGCACCGCGGCAGCATGGTTAGGTAACAACTCCCTGCAAGTTAACAGCATGAAAACTGAGGTGTTACATTGCTCAATGGACCGCACCCCTAGGCCTCTACCACTGGACTTCTGGCCCCCTGATTTTCAAGGGACTGACTCCCCTGATGAGTCAGTACGGAATCTGGGTGTAATGTTCAGCTCTAACTTACAACTAGAGGTAGCAGTGAACAAAACGGTAGCCACTTGTATGGCACTGCTCTGCTCGCTGCGGAAGATTCTACCCTTGCTCCCTTCCTATGCCAGGCCAGAGGTAGTGCGAAGCATTATTTTAAGTCGTCTCGACTATTGCAACGCACTGCTTCTGGGGGCGCCTGTCACTTTACTGGGGAAATTACAACGTGTGCAGAGTTTTGTTGCAAAACTCACATTGTCACGCCACCGTCTGGACTCCTCTGCTGAGGCTCTCAGGGACTTGCACTGGTTGCCAATTCTGCAGCGTATTGATTTTAAGGCCCTGTGTCTGGTGTTTCGGGCTCTTCATGGTCAAGGCCCACTCCCATTGCAGAACCTCTTCTCCTGGTATACCCCAGGCAGACCACTTCGGTCAGCCTCTGCCTATCTGGTATTAGTACCTAAGATCAGGCGCTCCCGGATGGGAGGTCGGGCCTTCAGGTTCACCGCAGCAAAACTGTGGAACTCCCTCCCTCTGGACCCGAGGGGTATGACCGATCTTTCCTCTTTTAAGAAAAACTTGAAGACCCATTTATTTCCCAGAATGTTGCACTAGATTTTTCGGATGCTGGTAACACCTTGTATGTCATGACTATCTAAGCGCCAGGATGCCCGTTGGGTGACAGCAAGCGCTATATAAAAATATCTATACATACATACATACATACATACATATAGTTCAGAGCTTTACACTTGATCCGATTTTCAACCATTAAACAATGAAGGTCCCTCAACGAAGCGGAATTAGAGGCTGCTCTAGGAGTGTGGCAGAGCAGTCAGGCCACAGAGTTGTGAACTCTCTGTAGCTTTCGTATCACATCTTTATTAGCTCCAAGATAGAGGATGTTACCGTAGTCCAGTCTAGATGTAACAAGAGCCTGGACTACGGTTCTCTGAGTGGGGCTAGGTAGCATCCACACAATTTTTCTCAGCCAATTCAGAATGGTGAAACATGTTGCAGCAACCTTCATGGCTTGTTGACGCATAGATAGTGAATCGTCAATAATGAAACCGAGGTTGCGAACATGATGGGAAGGCTGCGGTACTGCACCCATTTCTGTGGGGCCAATGTTGCAGACCCAGAGCTCTTTGTCTTTCCCCAGTACTAAGACCTCTGTTTTTTCACCATTCAACTTGCGAAGATTGGCATGCGTCCATGATGCCACTTTGCTAAGCCCAGCCCGAAGAGCAGATTGCTCTGAATCTTTTTCCGCAGAAAGTGAGAAAATGATCTGCATGTCGTCAGAATATGAAAATAACGACAGCCCAGCTTCTTCAACTATCGTTGCCAGGGGTATAACATAAATATTAAACAACAAAGGACTAAGGATGGACTCCTGGGGAACTCCACACGGGGATGAGTGGATCTTGGAGTTTTCAGCAGAGGAAAAAACCAGGAACGTACGGTCAGTGAAAAAAGAGGTTAGCCATCTAAGTGTGCAACCAGAAACCCCTATGGAATGTAGGGCATTTATCAAAATGGCATGGGACACCGTGTCAAAGGCCGCAGTTAGATCCAGTAAGACAAGTGCTACCGTATTGCCTGTATCCAGGTTCTTGCGCAACATTTCGGTTACGCCAAGAAGAGCAGTCTCAGTAGAGTGACTGGTTTAAAAACCAGATTGTGAAGGATGCAGAAACGTGTTACTTTCAATAAACTAGGACAGTTAGCCATTGATTTGCCTCTCCAAAATTTTAGAAAATACAGGAAGCAAAGAGATTGGCCGATAGTTCGAGGACACCGTAGGGTCAGAGTTGGCCTTTTTCAGTAGTGGATGACCATTGCATGCTTCCATTCCAAGGGGACGAGAGATTCCTTTAAGGATGTATTTAGAAGTTCCATAATAGTTGCAAGTACTGACAGTTCAAGCTGCTGTAGCACGAAAATCGGAAGGAGGTCACAAGGGGAACCAGATTTAATACAGCCCAGATGCTGTTTAAGGGAAGTCATGTCAAGTGGTGACCAGTTTTCTACTTTAGTATTGGTGTTTATGGCAAGCAGATCTTTGTCGACAAGTGGCAAAATTGGTTGGGTGGAGATGGGCGGTAGTGAAGCAGGGGATGGTGACATATTCACAGTCAAAGTGGAATATATTGCATCCACTTTATTAGCAAAGAATTGAGCAAGATTCTTGCATTGCGCTTCATTCAAGTTGGGGGAATGGGCTGAGTTGCAGTGCCTGATAATTCTTTTACCATTTTAAATAATGTTTTGGAACAGTTCTTAGCATCGGTTGAAGTTGAGGAAACATAATTTGCATGAGCGGCCTTACAGAGAGAAAGATACTCCCTTTTGGCGTGCAAGTAAGCAAATTTGGTGTCAGGCGCATAGGCCCTTCTCCACCTTCTTTCCATATTTTTGCATTTGGTTTTCTCAGCTTTTAACGTGCCTGAGAACCAAGGGGCCGTGGGGCGGTGATTGCTAACCCTCATATGGTAGGCAGGGAGGCAGGTGTCTGTTGCTGTCCGGATCCAGTTTTGAAACGTTATTAAGTCGATATCAAAAGTATTTTTAAAAATAAGGGCATTATTACAAAGAAATTTGTTAAAATGATCTATATCTAGCTTTTTCCAATACCTTGTTCATTTTGGAGTGCCACTGTAGAGGTGGGCCTCAGCAAGGCCTACCAGTGCTAGGGGTTCACCCTTCTCTGCACACAAGTCCTCAAACCATAAAGAGAAGTTGGCACAGAAACTGAAATGTCAAAGAGATAGTTTATTAAACCTCCTGAGGTGGAAGTACATTCACACAACACCCTTCGGTAGAGTATGAAGTAGCACACGGAGTAGAAGGACCATGGGTCTTTTATACCCACACAGGGGCTCAAAAGAAGGTGGTACAAGCACACATAGGAGAGTTACATACATAGATGGTAATAGAAAAATGCAGTCATCAAAGTAGGAAGATCTAGCAGTTGCTAACTTTAGTAGAAACAACCTCACAGTAACAAACCTAAACAGGTGCTTGGGCACTGCAGACCCCTCTGGGCATGCGCAGAGTAGCAGAAGCTAAGTATAGTCAGTTCTTTGAGCAGAATACAAGGGCAAATGACCGAGAAGAAGGAAAGAGCACATGGTCGCCAAATGGCTGCCGGAAACAAGATGGCTTCAGCTAAATGCTAACAGCGATCTCTGCCAAATTTCCACAGAAGACCCTTTTAGCATTAGCTGAAGACATCCATATTCTAGAGGAGTCTACGTATACATCATGTACATCAATATGCATCAATTGATCAACTTCTTTGTCTAATATATACTGGGCATTCATTTGTGCAACATCACGTTTAGCAGGTGTTCAAGCAGTAATACAGATGGAGCAAAGCATTGGACCACACTGTATACATAGGCAGCATGTCAGTAGAATTGCAAATAATATACACAGAACTGTCAACAGTTTCCAGTCCCAGGTAACAAACAGTGTCCAAAAACAACTTGCAAAAGTCCATGTGCCAGTATCATGGTGGATCGCAGCAGCAGCAATTTTATGAAGTTTGGCGATCGCATCAAAAACTGAAGGGGTGGGGGAGGAGCCAAGCGTCGAACCAAGATGGCCGCTTGAACGCCCGGCTCTGCCACTACCGTCCCCTAGACCCTACATCCTGCTAATTATTCTGCCCTGTAAGGTCCGTGACCGCAAGAACAGAGCAAGCGGAGCCGTTGGCTTAAAACCCAACCTCCGCATATTGCCTGGGATTGGAGATACAGGCTCCCCTCGTTTGGGCCTGACCGCGAGTTTCAAGCCGGGGACTGGATTGATTGTGCAGTGGCCGGAGCGTTCGGTGAGGTCGGCGGCCCATACTGGCAGTCGACGGCCGGAGCGACATCTTCATCTGTGGGGGCGCACGGAAGGTAAGCTAGGTGGTGAAAGGCGTCCCCATCCACCCCCCTGCACCCCTGCTCCTCCTGGTGTTGTGCGCTGAAGAGTTTGCAGTGATGCCCTGTCGCCGGTGAGCACCGCGGCAGCTGAGTGAAACCGAGTTCCGGGGATCGGCTGACAGAGGGGATGCGAGTGGCTCCAGCTCCCCTTCCTCCCCCGATTGCAGAGGCTGAGGAGTGAGGCTGGGACCGAGACCAGGCAGACCCCTTTTCCGCATTGGTCCGCCTGGCCTATACCGGATGTGGTTTCACTTGGCCAGAGCATCGAGCCTGTGGAGACAACAGAAGAAAGTTGAGACATAAGAGGGCCGGTCTACAACTTCAGGGAGGTGCAGTCACAGTAGACCCCCCGGTTTGCTCTGGCCCCTTATTCCCTGTAAACAAAAAGTAAAAAAAAAGAAAGATATCAAGATGGCCAGCCTGACAGACGATGTGACACAGCTTCCGCAGGAAGTACGTGATCTTAAGACTTTCTTCGAGATGGCCGAACGCAAGTTAGTCAATTATGAAGGGAGATCTAGACGCAATATCATCCGCATCCTGGGAGTGTCCAAAAAATCAGAAGGGCCTGCATCTGACCTGTTTGTGGAAGACCTTATTTTGAAGCAACTCAAGCCCAAGGTCCTAGGAAAATTCTTCACCATATAACGAGCGCCCCACGCCCGCTGATTGCACGGGTCCTAAACTTCAGAGACAGAGACGCTATCCTGCAATCCGCCCGAATGACGTCTCCCCTGCGCTATGAGAATGCCACCCTCTCTTTCTTTCCTGACTTCACACAGTTGGTGCAGAGACAACGCAGGACCTTCCTCGCCGTCAACAAGAAACTAAGGGACAAGGGACTTAGATACGCCATGATGTTCCCGGCGCGTCTGCGTGTGGAGGTTGAAGGGAGAGCGTTGTTCTTCGACAATCCAGAAGTGGCATCTGACTAGCTGGACAGTAGACTTGCCCAGGGATCTGGGGGGCATGACCGAGGTGAAGAAGAAGCATTAAAGGAACAGGACTGAGGACCGGCGAATAGACTCATGAACTCCATGAACATGGTCAGGTACAGGGGTCATGAAACCCCGAGGTTGCACATAAACTCTTGCCATATTGCCTCACATCAGTTGAACACTATAGGGCATTCTGGGGACAATTTGCTGTTAAAGTGTGGGTTTGGAGGGTGGTAGGACGGAGGGTTGGCTTCCTCCTCGTTACTACCTTTAGTTATTTGTTAGGATTAGTGTATAGGGCGACAGGCACTGTGCCAGTTTGTGATGGGAGGGCCCAGTGAGCAGGGATGCAGGGAGGGGGGGAGTTCGGGGGATGTGTGATGTTATTTAAAGTTGAATTGTTGATTGAATTGAATTTTTCGACACCATCAAAGAGAAAAGCAGTGCTAGAGCGTCTTCCGCCGGGAAACAATAATGAGGGGTAAACAGGGATCAGAGTCCTCAGTTGGAATGTAAATGTACTTGGGGATAAAATCAAGTGCGGTATGGCCAGCCAATTTATTAGGAGACACGACCCATATGTGATCCTTTTATAGGAAACACATCTAGTCGGAAACAAATGCATGGCCTTGCATAGAGGAGGGTATAAGCTGGTGGCACACGCGGGATTCACCTCTGGGTCACGAGGGGTGGGCATACTAATCAAGAACTCATTCCCTTTCACAATACAGGCCACGTGGTCAGACATTCGAGGTAGATATATAGGGGTTTCGGGCCAATGGGAAGGAAAGACTGCTGCATTCATCTCTATCTACGTCCCGCATGGCCTACAAACAGACACATTCAAAGACCTGGGCTCGATTTTCTTGACATTCCCACTGGGTATCCTGGTAATGGGAGGAGACCTTAATGCAGTGATGGACTGGGAGCTGGACCGACATCCGCCACGTGACATTAGACCCGCTCAGAGATGGCTGGCAGAATTTGTAGAAACTGTGGGGCTGGTAGATGGGTGGCGGACGCACAACCCAGACAGGGTACAATTCACACACGTATTGGGCACACACCGCAGTCTGTCACGCTTAGATTACATCCTTGTCCCTGCGGCACAGGCCCATGCTATCCATGAGATTTGTTATCTGGGACGGGGCATTTCGGATCACTGCCCTGTGCGGCTGAGAATGGGACTAGATTACATGAGCATTAGCAGAGTAGCCCCCATCAATCCATGGTACTTAAAGGATCCGACCACCCAGAAGAATATTGTCAAAGCTACTGACAATTATTTCCAAGAAAACGAGGGCACGGTTGATTCTGCACAGACCCTATGGGAGGCGTACAAAACAGTCTTCCGGGGAGAAACGCTCTCCCTGATTGCGGGGAAGAAGAAGGAAAGACAGGCGGATCTTGAAAGAGCAGAGGAGGACTTGTTGAAGTCAGAAGAAGAGAAAGCCCAAACAATAACCCCGGAAAATCTCCACCTCCTGAAGTTGAGGCAAGATGAGTTAAATAGCATCACCAGAGATAGAGCCAGTGCGCAGAGTAGAGAGGTCCAGGGCAGAGTATGTGAACATGGGGATAAGGCAGGAAAGCTGATAGCATGTCTAGACAGAAGGGAGTGGATGTCGCGGCTGGTGCCTGAGGTGCAGGGAGATGACCAACGGGGTTCCAACATAGTTGTCTTATATAAAGAAGGCAAACCCAGAACCAGCTGCGCATCCTATAGGCAAATATCGCTTCTAAATGTGGAGCCCAAAGTCCTTGCAAAACTGCTTGCAACACGTCCGATTAAAGTCATTTCTACCCTGGTCCACCCAGACGAGTCAGGCGTTATGCCCCATCACAATACAGCTCTTAACCTGTGCCGAATACATGGAGTACTGAGTAGAATACCCACCATACTGGAACCGGCAGCTCAAGTATCATTAGACTCCACCATGGCATTTGACATGGTTGAGTGACCCTATCTATTTGCGGGTTTAGGCAAATTAGGGTTTGGTCCAGAATTCACGGGCTGGATCCGTCTCTTATACTCCGGCCCGATGGCCAGAGTGGTGGTAAATAACAGCTCATCCCCAGACTTCCAGCTCAGCAGGGGCACTCGCCAGGGTTGCCCCCAGTCTCTATCCCTCTTTGCGTTGGCACTGGAGCCACTGGCGGCCTGGATCAGGCAAGACTGGCCTATCCGCGGAATAAGGTGGACCCTGGATTGGGAGGACAAAATATCCCTACATGCAGAAGACGTTCTTCTTTACATTACTACTCCAAGAACATCATTGATCTACCTCCTAGATGTGTTGGCAATATTCGGGAGGTACTCTGGCTTCACCGTAAACTGGTCCAAGTCAGTAGTCTACGTCCTTCAGGGTGACCCGCCTGTAATACCGCTGAATTGCCCTCTCCATATTGCACCTGGGGGTTTCCGATACCTCGACATCTATGTGACGCTGGATTCAAGACTCTGCTTTGGCCGTAATCTGGACCCACCAATGCAGAGGCTTAAGACTGATGTCACACATTGGAGATCCCTTCCTCTTTGGATGCTAGGAAGGGTGGTTCTTTTTAAGATGATGGCCCTGCCTCGTTTTTTGTATGCACTCCAAAATACGATGGATTTGGTCCCAACGTCCTACTTCAAGGAAATGGAGGGTCTCCAAAGGAAACTTCTCTGGGATGGCAGGCCCCGCATAGCGTTCTCCAAGCTGACTCTCAACTGGTACGATGGGGGTATTAGTCTTTGCAACCTAAAAAAGTATTATTAGGCGTCCCAGCTTGAGGCCATCAACCACGGGATATATGGCAGCCCAGATGATCCCAGATATTCCATGGATAAGGGGCTGCTCCCAGGGGTAGACATTGCTAGAGCATTATATGCCAAACGCCGTAGATTCCCACTAACTGGACCTACAGCGCATGCCGTCCAGATATGGCATACAGTCAATAAACACCTGCAGTGGGATGGCAAAAACACACTGGCCACTCCGCTGTGGAACTCTGAGAAACCGGGGAGCATCTGGAAATCCAAGGAAATGGGACCTTATAGGGATCTTGCGAATCAAAGACTTCTGGGGGAAGGAACGGTCCTGCCATTCACATCACTTAAAGCACAGTACAGATTGGCAGACACTGAGGGCCCGATTCACAGAACTAACTTAAGACAAAATCCGAAACTTACTACCATTTTGCTATTCACAGAAGGCACTTACTCATTTTGGTATTCACAGAAGGCACTTACTCATTTCGGTATTCACAGAAGTTAGGAGTCCTAACTTTAGGACTCCTAAATGCCTTCTGTGAATACCGAAAGTCTTAAACGTAAGATTTTTTTCAGTTTAGTAGTAGTAAAGTTGAGAAAATCCAAATTTTAAGACTTTCGGTATTCACAGAAGGTATTTAGGAGTCCTAAAGTTAGGAGTCCTAACTTTACTACTACTAAATTGAGATAAATCCTAACTTTAAGACTTTCGGTATTCACAGAAGGCATTTAGGAGTCCTAAAGTTAGGAGTCCTACCTTTACTACTACTAAATTGAGAAAAATCCTAACTTTAAGACTTTCGGTATTCACAGAACACATTTAGGAGTCCTAAAGTTAGGACTACTAACTTCTGTAAATACCGAAATGAGTAAGTGCCTTCTGTGAATACCAAAATGAGTAAGTGCCTTCTGTGAATAGCAAAATGGTAGTAAGTTTAGGATTTTGTCTTAAGTTAGTTCTGTGAATCGGGCCCTCTGTATTACCGTTATCTCCAAATCCGCCATGCATTACTCACTCAGATGCCTAGTAACACAACGCTCCCAGAAGCCTCCACCCTGAAGGATAGAGTGCTGGACGGACACATCCCAGAGAAGACCATTTCCCTCATTGAAATTGATCAATAACAGGGAAGATCCACTACAGACCCTTAAGGGAAAGTGGAACAGTGAGGGCTTAGAACTTGATGACGAGGACTGGCAAGAGGCGATCTCTTGCCAGTAGTAGCAATCCAGGCCAGGCTGAGATTAGTACAGATTAAAATATTACATAGGACTTATGTAACGGGACCCTGCCTGGTTCGAATGGGACGGGCAGAAAGCGGAGAGTGTAGAAGGGGGTGTAGGGAATTAGGAACATTCATCCACATACTGTGGAACTGTCAACATATTCAAATGTATTGAAGGGACATCCACCACACACTGCGGGCAGTACTGGGGTAGACATGCAGCCAGAGGCACGGAGGTGCATACTAAATGTCTGGGAGCCTACAGATCTCAATACATACACTACACAATGGGCAACATTAGCGTATGATAGCAAAAAGAAACATCGCACAGCTGTGGGGCGCTAGTCAGCCACCCCTATTAGGGAGGTGGAAGGAGGATCTAGACTGGTGCATGTATAGGGAAAAGTCTGTTTTTATACCTAGAGGATACCCATGGAAATGGAGTAAGGTATGGGGAGCATGGAACCACTACAGAGGTGACATTTGTCGCCCGCCTTGTCCAAAGATTGACACTGATATTCTTGAAACCCCTTGATCTAATTGATATGACAACTGTAATATATTCTGCAATGTATATTATATTACCAAGAAATAATGTAGTCGCCTGCTAGTAATCAATTGATGTGCTTTAGTTGAAATTGTTTAATAAAATGAAATATATAAAAATAAAACACTGAAGGGGCATGATCTGGTATATAATATTGTTAGCAACATATTTACAATACGTCGCTACAGCGCTATATTATCAGACAGCCTCGGCAAAAACTGCAGCTAACACTAGCATCAAGGCAATAAAAAATTTGATGTTAGCAAAAGAAAAGTAGCGAAAGGCCAATTAGCTGTAAAAAAAAATTCATGTTGGTCAGCCCAACGTCACTTTTCAGCCACAAGAGGCAAAATAGCCTCTAAAAAAAAGTATAACAATGGAATGCACTACGGAGCAGCCAAGCTCAAGTTCAGCACAGGGCTACAACCCCCCTCAAAACCCCGAATAGCCAGGATGATCAGACAGTGTCCCAGAGGAAGAGGAAATGCAGAATCAGGGCCTCATTTATGAAAAGTGGTGCAGCACTTTTCTTAGTGCCATTCTTGCGACATCATGGCAGCCGATGCCTTGAAGTGCGGACAGCGTGCGGGGACCGGATGCCTCGCTGGGTCTGCATCTGAGACCCAGAGTGGGAGGTGGCTGTGCTGGGAGTCACTGGCGGTGGAGGCAGGCCCCGTCGAGCCCAAGCCTGTGGGCTGTAGCGCTACACATTGAGGCATTGGCGATCGCCCTTACCAGGTGACGAAGTTTGGCAGGTCACATGGAGACACGTTGATGACCTGTATGAGAAGACCACCTGGTGCCCCTTGGAGCTGTGATCAGTAGAGGTTCTCCTGCGTACCGATGTAGGGAGGTCTGAATTGCATAACACGTGCCACCACTACACCGGGATGCACAGAGGAGATTGCGAATGTTGGGCCAATGGTGATGCACATTGTGCCCTGAGCAATCCCTGCACTGTGGCTGACCAATATCACAGAGGGAACTGCACAAGACTGATGGGGGTCTTCACTAACTGGCTCTGGTTGCTGATATCGGCTGTTTGTGGAGGCGGGTGCAAGTGGTATGAGGGTCGGTTCAGGACCTTGGGTGCGCCTCTTGATCGTCCGTCACTCACTGAGGAACACAGAATCTAGTTACCACAGTTAGATCACAGGAGACGACTGGGTGGTGCTGCCCTTCATTGCCCCCTGGTAGTGAACTCTTGGGTGTACGGGGATTTCCATTGGTGCTGCCTGAACAAAGATTGCTGGGTAGCATACACCTGACTGGAGGAGAGGGCCCGGCTGGCCACACTGCACTGCACTGTATGTCATATATAGTGCCTGGTAGTCTGGCGCAACGGTGGCCGGCCTGCAGATTGGGGCCTTGTTGACATTTTGCATCTTTTCTGTGTCGGTGAACTGAGTGGCTGGGGAGGGCTAAGCTGGGTATTTTGACTTTAATCCCAAATAACTTTCCAGGAAAGGTATTAAAATTTGAATCTTTAAGTGAAAATTCCCATATTCGTACACCAGAGATACATAAAGAAGGCATGTGGCTTTTAATTAATACTTACAAGAATGAGACTGGCCCAAACAAATATGCTATTGTTGAAGAGGTTGATAAAGCCACAAACAATAGCAGCAACTGCCCTTTTAATCTTCTATGGGTGGGAGATTTTAATATATATCCCTGTAAATACAACACAGTTCCTATGTTTGGTATAGAGGTCTAGGGGGGGTGACAGCCCCAACCATTTCATGGACAATGAATATGGTAATTGTCTAAATAGGACCCTAGCAGAGAGAATCATGGTAATGACGGGTGACCTAGAAGCACTATCAGGGAAAATGGGTGGAACCTTCCAAAGAAATGACAGAGAGTCAACTATTGACTATGGAATGAGACCTTAGTGCTGAAGTGCGCACAGTAGGGAGTATACAGCCACTTTGCAGCCAGACACCCATGAATCTGTCCAGGGACTAATGACGCGATGTGCTACAACTGGACTGATAGGAGGTATTCGTGGGCCACCTAGATGCATTACCCCAGCTGGGAGAGCCCCACTATTGTTTTTATATTGTTTCTGCTTCTTCCAGGTCACTTCTCAAGTTCCGAATGGGAAGGCATAGACCTAGTTGCCATGATAAAGAAGCTATTGGGGGTTGGGGAGGGGTGGGTTGCTTTCAACTGCCATGTTTGAGAT
Source organism: Lissotriton helveticus (assembly GCF_964261635.1). Lineage (NCBI taxonomy): Eukaryota > Metazoa > Chordata > Amphibia > Caudata > Salamandridae > Lissotriton > Lissotriton helveticus. The sequence continues at coordinate 185,240,715 of NC_136057.1, read as the reverse complement.
GTCTCATTGAACCCACTCCAGGACAGATCTAATGTGGCTACACATCACTACACCAACGCGCAGGAAGCACTGAGGGGTATAATTGAAGAAGGGAACCTGATAAATAGTTGGAGGTATACTCGACCACAGGTACGGGAGGGCATACACTTTATGTCTCACAGGGGAACATGGGCCCAAATAGACTACTGCCTCCTCTAAAAGGGATTAGGACCAGCCGTACGAAATGGGGTGCACTTAGCCAGGACTTTTTCAGACCACCGTCCAGTAAAGGTGTTGCTCAACCCACCAGGCTACAACAGACCCAGGCCATGCTGGAGACTGCAACCCACGGCCCTGTTAGATATAGTCTTTCCGGCAGAACTAGGTGAGGAAATCAAGGATTTTTTGTTATTAGAAACTAGGGATCTATAGATAGTGTCGAATTAATATGGGAGGATTTTAAGGTAACGATTAGGGGATTCAGCATTTCAAAGAGTTTTGGAGTACTGAAAGACATACAGAACACACTTTAAAACTGGAGAGAGAACTACGAGTACTGGAGAGACAAATGGGGCATGGAGAAGTAGGACAAGCACACAAAGAGTTCCGGGAGAAATTATCTAGCTATGAGGACACAGCACAGAGGAAATTGAAATTCAAAGGACGATACTGGGTGGCCTGCAAATTTGGAGAGGGAGAGAGGCCAGGCAAGGTGCTAGCTGAGGTGATACAAACTCCCCACTTTAATGTTTACATATTAGAGATACAGGATAACGTAGCAATATCGCAGAGCGACACGCTCACCATTTTAGCCACTTTCGTCACACATTATTGTAAGATGTTATATACTTCCAAGAGCCACGGACCACCTGAGTTAGATGACTTTTGGGGGGAAATAGAGCTTGGATGGCTTAGTGATGTTCAAAGAGAATTCCTAAGTCTCCCATTTGAGATCGATGAAATCAGAGAAGCAATCATGCAGCTAAAGAATGGGAAGGCGCCAGGCTCGGATGGCCTACCAGCAGAATTTTATAAAAGCTACATAGATATCATGGCGGCAGTGTTGAAAGAGGTATACAAAGAATCTCTAGAGGTAGGCATTCTCCCCCCTTCAATGAGGGAAGCAGTAGCAACGTCACTGTTGAAGCCCGGGAAATCCCCTGAATCCTGCGACTCCTACCGTCCATTATCTTTAATAAATTGTGACACGAAAATCTTGGCAAAAATATTGGCAAATCGCTTCACTTTGCTGATGGACAAATTAATACTTCCCAACCAATCAGGGTTTGTACCAGGCAGGAACATGCCCACAATCTTAGAACTCTGTTCTCCTTGATTCAGACAGTAGCGCCCAAATTACCTCTCGCCGCAGTATTCCTAGATGCCACCAAGGCGTTTCATTCGGTGGAGTGGGATTAGTTATTTGGGGTATTGCAGAGAATGGGTTTCCCAGTTCTTTATTTGTCCTGGATTAAACTAATATTCCCAAAACCCACTGCTAAGATATTGATCAATGGCCACCTGTCACAGCCGATAACCATTTTTAGAGGCACACGGCAGGGGTGCCCATTATGCCCATTATTATTCGCCATTGCGGTAGGGCCGTTGGCTTCTAGATTAAAGACATAAAGAAAAGGCATTTCGCTGCTGCCTGTGTCAAATACTAATATCACTATATACGGACAACATGACGCTATATATTCGAGACCCCCAACAAAACATAAACCATATACTGAGACAATTCATAAGATTCAGCAGGTTATCAGGAGTAAATATCAACTCGGGGAAATCGCAAGTCTTTCCCCTCATGGCGGTGGTGACTAAATTCCAACTTGAATTCTCACTAAAATGGTGCGACACAGACCTAAGATATCTTGGTATACAGATCACCAGAGATAAGGAAGACACGATGGGCCAGATTCCCAGAACTAACTTAAGACAAATTCCTAAACTTACTACTTTTGGTATTCACAGAAGTTAGGATATTGTCTTAAGACAGACATAAGACAGACTTCAGACAGAATCCTAACTTAAGTCTGTCTTAAGTCTGTCTTAATTCTGTTTTAAGACAAAATCCTAACTTCTGTGAATACCAAAAGTAGTACGTTTTGGATTTTGTCTTAAGTTAGTCCTGTGAATCGGGCCCGATAAGAGCAAACTACGGCACGGCTATAACACGACTTAATGCCAACATTACGCGGTGGATCTCATTACCACTCTCATTAGCGGGCAGGCGTCCCTTATAAAAATGGTCATACTCCCGCAATTTCTCTATTTATTTCTCAATATCCCCTACCATCCCGGGCTACACTTTTTTCAAACATTGTGCTCTGAGTTAATCAGATTGTTTTGGGGGGGGGAAGCAGCCAATACTTAAATGGTCAACGCTAATATGCCCGTATGGACAAGGGGGGGTTTGACGTTCCTGACTTTGAAGTATACTTTTTATGTGCACAGGCGCATTACGCCTACTATTAGATACATCCCCCCGGTATATGCCACAAATAGCCGTAGAAGACTGGCTTGCAGATCCAGTACCATTGAAGGGCCTGATATATGGGCCCACTCGCACATGCACGACACCGCCCACCACTATCACCAGCATGGTTGACACATGAACCAGATAACTTCTCTACTGGCCTTGCTCGTCCTCGACTCCCACTGACTTTTCACCGTAGTTTATCATTATTGCAAGAGAAGGGATTCCTACAGCACTGTAAACGAGCGCGTGTTGACACATGGGGAGACATTTTTCATGCAGGGAGATTTCGCTCTATGGAACATTTCCTACATGCCATACAACATACGCCTTTAGACATATTCCTATATGTGCGCCTACGGCAAGGAATACGGTCGATCATCCCTGATTTCCTGCAGGAACCTCTAAGCCTCATTGCGTTACATCAAATGTTGGAAACATGTAATGTCAGGCTTATACAACAATATACGGGTGCACAGGTATCATTAGCCCATCTCACCTACATTGGGGGGAGGATCTAGGGTGTGAAATAACTGATAAGCTATGGCAATATTGCTGTGTAAGAATTAAATCCAAGAGATTTTCCAAAGGATTATTGGGAATCAGCACAGCAAACATCCTGTCAGGACAGCAGCAGGATACAACTGCCTTCCAAGTACAGAATACTACAATAGCATGGTTCTCTTTAGAATCAAGACTCAATACAGAAACATAACAAGTCTCATGCCTTAAAGGATTACACTAATGTATGTATAAATAATGTATTTACATAAAATAAAGAAATGTAACATGCTGTTTACAAACGGCGCAGATCTCGGCGAGCTGTAGGCAGCGAGGGATACATTACAAATATCTACACCGCCTATACTATACACCAGTTAGGAAACATAAATTCAAGTTAGCAGACACTGATGAGTGCGAGTGGTGCAAGCAATCATGGGCGGGATTCTTACATCTAGCATGGGAATGCCCAACAATACAAGAATACTGGGAACAGGTTTTCGCGGCGCTCGAGAAAATGACTGGCAGTTTACTAGACAGAGACCCATTACTCGCATTACTAAGCTACACAGCGCAAATACATAAAAACTCATAGGAAATACCTCGCTATATCATTATTATTAGCCAAAAGAAGAGTGGCATGTCGATGGGGGAGGGACCGTGCCCCGAAATTTAAAGAATGGCTGATAGACCTAACATATTGCCAAGAGCAGCTCACCACATATGCCGAGTTATTACCACATGCCTCTAAACCCAAAGATATATGGGGACCTCTCCAGGGATACCTGCTATCACAAATTTCCGATGATGGAACTCTCACGCCTATTGTAGATACAGACACAATGTAGATGCACTCCAATATCAGTCCATTTCACTTAGGGCACATGTCCACCAAGCTCCTTGGTCTGGAAGGGCGAATGATAACTGAATATCGACAACAGAAGCAGGACGCCTGTCATTTATATATTTGTGACTTGCAGCCCCTGGCTGCTCCATGTATATCACCATATAGGTACATATTTGGAACACCCTGTGTCATTATTGTATGCTCAAGTGTATTATTCATCCGATGTGTTAAAATCAAGGGAGTTGACCGCAAGGAGACTATTGTGATACTATTATAATGCATCCATATATATTGTCATGGAATATGTTTAAAAACTATAAATAACGTTTTCTTTTTAAGTATAAAACTATTGACTATATGTTAGTCACTGCCCCTATTAGTCTAAGAGCCACTAGGTTGGAAAATCAATTTACATTTTATAGTGACCATTTTAGTTTTAGGTACCCCAAGTCTTCACTTGGGGTACCACTAGAGCCAGTCTCTTATTGGAGTTATTTTTACCTTTGTTTCAGACTAGAATACGGACAGTAAGGACTTTGTTCCACTTGGTTACGGGCCTGCTGGGTCGGAAGTATCACCGGCATTACTTTTACTGATTACTTTTACTCTTGTCACCATAGTGTCTTCATTTCACGCTTATTAGATCTTTAGGTAGTCCTTTATGGACTCCGTTTTAGGGATTTTTGTTGACAACTCTTCCCCTTGGTTTTTGTTTCTCTTTCCCTTTTTCCCTTTCCCTGACCTTACAGACCTAATGGCGATTTTACCGATATCACAGGTATGAGTGGAAGGGGTTACCACGTTGCATGTAAGATATGTGTGGCCTGAACTCGGGATGTAATGTTCGTAGAGATGTGTGTCTGACCCATTCCGTCACACCTTGAATATCTTCACTCAGTCACTATTCTCTTGGGATGTAACCCTCTCCCCCTTCTTTTTCTCTTGTTCGTCTGAGTAAGCATGTGATTCTACATTTACCTCACTATTAAACCTTTACTATTTCACCACTCCCTTGAAAGAGCGAATAGTCACTGCGAGCAATGGAATACCGGGGACTGGTGTTTTTCGCTATACACCATGTTAACAGATGCCGTGTGTATTGGGTCATAAGTTAAGATAAGAAAATCAATGTACCAACAGTGTATTCCATACATATGTATTTTGTATTCTTTCCCAGCCCTGAGGAGTCGCAGAGACACTGTTCCCACGCGACAAAACACGTGTCGGCTGGTTGTGGAACTATTAAACCTTTCAAAGTACCTGTGCCAGGAAATCTGGTGTTTTAGGGCTAGATGTAGGTAAATCATTTTTACTGATTCTAAAATACCGAATTTTACTGATTCGGTATCTTTATATATGTATATATTTTTTTACAGACATTAATCCCAGGTTGCAAGACACACTGTTGAAACTGCCCCTGGCTGGTCCTGATGAAGGTGGTCAACATTGCTGTTTTTTCCACCGAAACGCGTCGACCATTCCTTTAGCTAGATCTAACCTTTTGGTTACTGGTGTATAAACAACAGGATGTCTTTTTGGTTGTAGTGGAGTTATGCATGAGTAGGGTGTGTGAGTGAGTATATGTGTTTGTGCTTCTCGACCTGGTGTATTATATTTGTCTTGTTTTTTAAGAAATTTATATAAAAAAACCTTTTTGTGTAATTGAACTTTAAATGAATTTTTGTATATGTATCAAACAAGAAAGTGATATGAAATACAGTAAATAACTATCTGTTTTCAAAAATAAGAAATAAATGATTCAATGAATGATAAAAAGATTTTATAAATAAAAAATCAAGAAAATAAACAAAAATAAGATGAATATGTGATCCTTGTATGCCCTTTATATTAGAGGTGTTTCCCAGTGGTAAAATAGTTAGGTCAAGAGGGAGTACCTTTTTTGTTTCTAGTTGTCTTACCCCTTCACTCTCTGACCTTAAAGTACAATTGGGAGGGGGTCCCTATCTATATTCTACTGATATTGTGGTTCCTCTAACTGTGGGATTCTCGTTTTTTGAGCTTTAGTTCACTACATTGAGACAATTGTGTTGGACCGTATGTATGGGTAATGTGTAAATCACATTGTATTGTTGTTTTTTAAATCACGTGGTGTTTGGGACTTCAATTGGTATCTACAAATTCTTTTTTGTGTTCTCACAGCAGGGTTGCTCCTGATTTCTTTCTTTGTATTTGGTTCCTTAAATTTACATTCACTTAGATGGAAGGAATAAAGACATTTGGGTTTATAGATGATGATTTTACAGCCTTGGTGGGTAGAGCCCTTACTAATGATAGCGTGGCTCCATTACAACAAAGTGAAAATGCGGCGTGGAATACCTTGCTGAATATGAGAAAAAGACTCAAACGTATGGAGTCACACTCGCATTACATGCTTCAGTACCTCAGGTCTGGGGTTATTCCATCTGGCCTACGTCTCAGAAATGTCCCTGCGCTGTTTATTGAAGTCAGAAAGTTCCTGGAGCGGTGGTCTCTTTTTGCTAACCGCTGCTCCAGGGACTGGATGATGCTAATTATCGAAACAGCCAGGGAGATGATGGAGGCTTTAAATAAGGATATCTTATCACTGGAAGAAAAACTTAATTCCTCCACAGCCTTGGATGAAGCCAAGGCTAGATTGGAACGTATCAATTCTGACATGAAAGACTTTGAGGTATACTTGACCAATAAAAAAACTGAAAAACTGAAAAAAGACATTAGGTGGTATACCCATGAGAAAGCATACCCCTACTTACAAACTACCTTCTATCAGGATAGTAACTACAATCAAGGACAACAGGCGAATTCCAATAGATTTCGTAGACGTGGAATTAACTTTTCAGACACGTTTTCTACTGACTCAGACAATGATTTGGATGCTTTTAGTGACCCCGCATGTGCTATCAATATACCGAAACAGGTCAAAAGTGTTTTTCTGGGGAACACATCTAAAATGCGTCAAGACAAATGTAGTCATTTAATAACTCATGTATTTTGTCAATCCAATAATGAGGAAGGTTATGGCATGCCTAAGTATCTAAAAGTAATTACTAAACAGTCACATCAGTATGTTCTTACAAGGCTGAGATTAGGCATAATCCATAACCTGGTGGCATTTCCTCGGATGAAATACTATACGTCATCCCCATGCCCGTGTGATGGAACCTCCAAACAGAGCACGATGCACTTTATGCTACTTTGCCCCCTGTATTTGCACCTCCACATTTGTTATCTCAAACCTCTTTTTAATAAACATTCTGTGTTTACAGTTGCAAACGCCCTGAGATTTTTATCGGCACTTGATACCCCAGATATCTGTTTTTATTACAGCAACCTTTATTTTAAAATCTGTGTCCACTAGAAAAAGCCTGGAATTTTAATTTTGCCTTTTATATAATCAACTGCTGCTATGTCTATGGCATTCCTCTCAACTGAACTGTTCAATATCTTGTAATATATTGAAACTCTCTTTTAACAATACTAATTTGATTGTCTTTATATTCTGTGTGCTTTTATGATTGTTTATTGAATAATCGAATAAAGCTTTTGAATTGAAATTGACTCAGACAATGAGATGGGTCAGGATAACAACAATACGATGGTCGGCCCTTCCGGGGTAGACCAATGGGACATCAATCACATCGAGGACAATCATCTCCTTTTTTAGGGAGAGGTCAGTATCGGGGGGGGAACAAACGTTGGCAACCAGACAGGAGGGAGCCACAACAGGGGGCCCCTCTACATCAGCAGCCATATGTGAAGACCAGACACAACCAGTATTGGCGCTGAATACTGATGATATGACTGTAGTAGGAAGGGAAGATGACTTACCAATATTCAACTTGTCATCCATACAGTTAAAGAAAGAAGAAAATACTCTGCTTAGCAGAGGTTTGTCATTTGTTCCCAGCACTCGCCCTAATATATTCAAATTGTATCAGGACCTTTTTGCTTTCTTTAGAAAGGTTCGTCTGAAAAAGTTCTTTCAAGAACGTCCAACCATGACGAATGAAGTGAATCGTTCTGGTTGTAAACCCCCTTCACAATTCACTCCCACGTTGGACATGGTGGGTCCTGAGGTTCATATTTTTGACCAGTCCGTTCTTAAGGAAGTAACTAGGCTGACAAAAAAATTACCATCTGTTCAGAACAACCTAACAATCACAGAAAATGTCGCCCTACAGGGCATTAGGACCAACAGTGAGTTGGTTGTAAAGCCTTGTGATAAAGGCGGTGGTATTGCTGTTTTAAATAAATCTGAATATGATGACAAAATCAACAGCATATTAGCAGTGAAGCAGCACTATAAAAAGGCTTATCTGAGGGATCTCGTGAAGCTTAAACAAACCATAGAAGACATGACTAGTAGAGCCTTAGAACGTGGTGACATCTGCCAACAGGAGTTCAATTTTTTGAACAAATCCTGTCCGGTGACGCCAACACTTTATGGACTCCCCAAGACACACAAGTGTATAACTAATCCACCTATGCGACCTATTATTTCGACGATAGGATCTAGTACAGAGCCACTGTCGAAATACGTGGACTCATTTTTGTGTCCTCTCACTCGAACATATGTTTCCTTTATTCGTGACTCAGGGGATATCATCTCTAAATTGGAAGGCATGCCTTACAACGCACAGGCTGAAATATTGGTGACGCTTGACATTGAGGCATTGTATACCAACATCCCTCAGTGTCAAGCGTTACAGGCCGTGGCGGACCTTCTCTCCAGAACTCCAGGTGATAGACCGGATGGATTCGTGTTGGAGTGCCTTGAGTTGGTTCTCTTTAACAACTTTTTTTAATTTAATGTTGCCCTACATCCGCAAATCAAAGGCAAGAGCATGGGAGCTTCCTGTGCTCCCAGTGTCGCTAATATCTATATGGGCGAATGGGAGAGGAAAAATGTCTTCAATGAGGCGGCTCCATTTTTTGATAACGTCATCACATGGAGACGCTTCATTGACGACATTTTCTTCATTTGGAGAGGTGATGCAGACTCTCTGAATGAGTATGTGCTTTGGTTGAATGCCAGTGACTCCAACCTTGTCTTCACAGCCAATACCAGTACACAGAAGGTAGAATTTTTGGACATCTTAATTACAGGGAGCAATGGAGTATTGGAAGTAAGTTTGTATCGTAAACCGACAGCAAAAAACACAATTCTCCAATACCAAGGTTATCACCCTAATATTCAAAAGGATTCTATTCCATTCGGGGAGTTTCTTCGTATACGAAGAAATTGTACCAATATGGGAGATTTCAATCGACATGGCGATGCACTTAAATCTAGGCTTCTGGCTAGAGGCTATCCTAAACGACTAATCCGTCATGCCTACAAGAGGGCTAAATATTATAACAGGGATGCCCTTTTGAAAGGCAACAATCGTACAACAAAAGAACAAGTCGTCTGCGTTGTCAATCACTCCCCATTTAATTTCAAGCTGAAGAATATCATCCCAAAAAATTGGAAGATAGTCAATTCAGGAGAGGATGAGTTGGACTTGGAACAGCCACTGGTGGCTTTTCGTAGGAACCGTAACTTATGCAACATCCTAGTGCATACCCGTCCTAGAACTGTAAAGAGAACAGGACAAACAACAATCACGGGTTTGCCCTTGGTGCTAGGCAATCACAAATGCGGATGTTGCCATGCGTGTGAAACAGCCTTAGTCACTGACCTCTTTGTCCATCAGAACAAACAAATCAAACTCAGAGATCTCACCAACTGCCATAGCAAGAATATTATTTACTGTATTACTTGTCCATGCAAATTGGTGTATGTTGGCGAAACGTCTCGAGAGTTCAGAGTTCGTTACAGCGAACACAAGTCCGCAATCCGGAATGGTAGGATGGAAGCCCCGCTTGTTGGTCACTTTCATGGGTGAACAACACTTACAACGCAACTTTTACATCGCAGAGCCTTTACAACACAACCATTACAATGCAAACTATTACAACGCATTGCTCTGGGGGGCGCTCTAGGATAGGGAATAGGTTAATTTACTATCCAATAACCTTCCCTAGTGTCCACGGGGACTGGAGTTGGAATAGTAAATTAAACTATTCACTATCCAGCGCCCAAAAGCACTATGCGTTGTAATGGACTGCGTTGTAATACTTACGTTGTAAAGGCATGCGATGTAAATGCATGTGTTGTAACGTCATACATCCCTTTAATGAGAAGAATCACTCCGAGAAAGATGCCCGGTGGTGCATCTTGGAAAAGATGAAAAGCACTAATGGTACAACTATGGATATAACCCGCAAAAGGCGTGAGTGCTTCTGGATTTTTTTTCTAGACTCAGTTAAGCATGGATTAAATGAGGAAATCCAATGGATGATTACAAATCCTTGGCAATCTGTAAGGTACTGCCTTGCCAAGAATTTCTGAAAATAGATCTATGAGAAGGAGAAATGTTAGTGGATACCTTTAGGATCTTATATGTGGTATTTACCATCATTATACATAGTCTTGCCCACTATTATAGAACTGGGGGCTGTGTCTTGGCTGCCAGTAGATTGGATATATACTATGAGAGGTACTATTCACACAAACTCAGATGAAATCATAGTACAGATCTACTTAAATTGTTCGACACGAGAATATGTAGAAATTGACTACCAGTGGGCGTAATGCAAAATGGACACAGTGATAAATCTTACATCCATGCATCAAACAAATAAAAGTGTTTGATTTCTGCTATATCTGTGACAGACTTGCGATGTATTGAAGATTGGGTACCTTCAATATGGCGGCGATACAGTCCGTCGTCTATTTTTGTGACGTAACCTGGAAGCAACTATTCCGGTTTTGCGTGATAACCACTACCCTTCTTGGCCCAGGTGTCGGTGATTACGGGTGGAAGATCTCGAGCGGGAAGCCGCTTAGTATATAAGAACGGCGTTTCATTGCACACTGTCGCTGCGGTAGTTAGATCGATCAGGCATGTTGGCGAAGCTCTGGAACGTGTAGCAATCTTTTGTACACGTTAAGTGGTACAGTGTAGATTGTTTAAATCTGGGGGCTATGTCAACGGTTTGGATAGGCTCTACAACCCTTTCTGCTTGTAATTTAGGAGAATAGCCACTTTGGCAGTAGGAGGCTCGTGTCCCTTTTTTCTAACAGCACTACCGGGTCTTAAATCTCAGTGAGAATTGCCTTTAAACATAACATTGGGTACAGTTGCCAGCTGTTGAATACTGTGCCCGTTTATATATGTATTGTTTAATGGACAAGTTGCAAGCAGAGTAGCATAGCTATAGTGCAGTAGACAATCCTTGTGTATATATGAGAAATACGGTAACAATAATTGAATAAACACCCCTTCCCTACCAGTTAAATCTTATATTTTTTAGATGTGGAGGCCATTATAAATACAAGTATTCACATCACGTTTAGGGTAGATGCCCTCATTCTTTGTCCTTCACTATTGATTGAAATATTACTGGTGAGCGGCAGTAGTCACAACAAGGAATGCTGACCTGACTACATATGGTCTAACTGTAGACTAAAACTCTGGTCATAATCTCATCTTTTTGATAGATAAATATAAAACAGAAGCTTACCAGAGCTATCGTGTGCAAAGAAGAGGATTGAGCTATTATAGGATATACGTGGATTAATACAAAGTGAGTGGTTTCTATCCTCCCGGTGGAAACAAGTCTTCTTACTTCACGATATTGAAATTAGATATTAGAATGATATGTCTATTCCCCACCACAGACTTTGGATACAGTAAGAAAGAATGGTTTGGGATACATTGAGAAGTGACAATGAAGGCCATTCTGGATGAATGAGCAAGGTAATTGTAGATTACATTTCTTGCCGTAGTGTCAATTCTTGGCATGCTGTAAAAGATAACATCTTTAGTATAAATAACAATATTGTCCTACCTTTTTAAGTGCTTACAGTCAAAATCTTCCTAAGGCGACATATAAATAAAGTCTCCTTCCCTGTATGAAATTACGTAGGTAATCAAGAGGAAAGTTTCAAGTATTTGTCCCTTCCTTCAATAACTTGTTAATTGAAGAGAATGCCTTTTATATTTTTTCAGAATATTGGATAATACTTTACCGTAGGATACCACACTGTAATGGTCCTCTAGCCTCAGATAGACAGTCAAGGTGTGAAGAAGGATTGTCTAGCGGTTTTTCGATGCAATACATTTTATGAAGAGGTAGATATCAACGAAATGGTTGTTGATTAGGCTACATAGGAGATTCACAACTTCTAGCTCTACTCTCCCAGCTCTAGATATAATTCTGGTCACTCTTTGTTCTAATAAATCCTGTATATATTTGCACACTCGAGCTTTTAGGGCTATAAAGTGGCACAGTGAGGTGAGCATGTTTGTTTGGTGTGTGTGGTCGCTTTCACAGTTGTCTCAGAAAGATATATGAATTGACATGGGCATACCTATGAAATGACTCTTTATATATGTATATATTTTTTTACAGACATTAATCCCAGGTTGCAAGACACACCTTTCGGTTACTGGTGTATAAACAACAGGATGTCTTTTTGGTTGTAGTGGAGTTATGCATGAGTAAGGTGTATGAGTGAGTATATGTGTTTGTGCTTCTCGACCTGGTGTATTATATTTGTCTTGTTTTTTAAGAAATTTATATAAAAAAAACCTTTTTGTGTAATTGAACTTTAAATGAATTTTTGTATATGTATCAAACAAGAAAATGATATGAAATACAGTAAATAACTATCTGTTTTCAAAAATAAGAAATAAATGATTCAATGAATGATAAAAAGATTTTATGAATAAAAAAATCAAGAAAATAAACAAAAATAAGATGAATATGTGATCCTTGTATACCCTTTATATTAGAGGTGTTTCCCAGTGGTAAAATAGTTAGGTCAAGAGGGAGTACCTTTTTTGTTTCTAGTTGTCTTTCCCCTTCACTCTCTGACCTTAAAGTACAATTGGGAGGGGGTCCCTATCTATATTCTACTCTCAGGTAGGGGGATGTCGAGGATCAGACGTGCCGAGGCGTTCTGGATGCGTTGCAATCATCTCAGGAGCTTGGCCGACGTTCCTGCGTAGAGGGCGTTTCCATAGTCCAGCCTGCTGATGACGAGGACTAGGGTGAATGTTCTTCTCATTTCAGTGGGGATCCATTTGAAGATCCTGCGGAACATTCGGAGGGTGTTGAAGCTGGAAGAGGAGACGGTGTTGACCTGCTTAGTCATGGAGAGGGCAGAGTCGAGGATGACCCCTAGGTTGCGTGCGTGGTCGGTGGGTGTCGGGGCTGGGCCTAGTGTTGTCGGCCACCAGGAGTCGTCCCAGGCTGAAGGGATGGAGCCGAGGATGAGGACCTCCATCTTGTCCGAATTCAGCTTCAGCCGGCTGTTTCTCATCCATTCAGCGACGGCCTTCCTTCCTTCGTGGAGGTTGGTTTTGGTGGTGTGGGGGTAAATATAAATGTAAATGTGTTTGTATTTATATAGCGCACTTCTACCCAGAGGTCTCGTAGCTCTGTATTCATACCGCTGTGGAACCCTTCCTGGCTTTCCTGTGAAATTTCCACTCCTGGGCACCCCCAAGGTGTTGAACAGCGTCGGGCTGAGGGAAGAGCCCTGAGGTACGCTGCAGATGATTTTGGTGGCAAAGGAGCGAAAGGGGGGGAGGCGGAAGCTCTGAGAGGAAGGATGTGGTACAGCCCAGGGCCTTCTCTTGGATCCTGGCGGCGTGTTTGTAGTGTGCCGTGGCAGACCGTGTTGAAGGCGGCTGACAAGTCCAGGAGGATGAGGGCTGCTGTCAAGCAGGGTCCTGATGTCATTGGTGGCAGCGAATAGGGCGGTTTCGGTGCTGTGGTTGCTGCGGAACCCGGACTGGGACGGGTCCAGGATGCTGTTCTCCTCGAGGAAACGGGTCAGTTGTTTGTTGACTATTTTCTCGGTGACCTTCGCCGGGAACGGGAGCAGGGAGATGGGTCGGCAGTTCCTGAGGTCCTTGGGGTCTGCCTTGGGTTTCTTGAGTAAGGCGCTGATCTCGGTGTGCTTCCAGCTTTCGGGGAAGGTTGCTGTCTCGGAGGAGATGTTGATTACTTTCCAGAGATGGGGTGCGATGGCTGTGCTGGCTTTGCTGAAGATGTGGTGAGGGCATGGGTCTAACGGTGATCCGGAGTGGATGGTGTTCATGATCTCGCTGGTGTCCTCGTCGTTGATGCTGGTCCAGGAGAGCAGGCGGTTGGTGCAGGTGGTGGTCGTGGAGGCGGTGGTTGTCGGGGAAGTTGTGGCATTGAAGCTGTTGTGGATGTCAGCGATCTTGTGGTGGAAGAAGGTGGCCAGCGAGTCGCACAGGTCTTGCGAAGGCGGGATGTCGTTGGTGTTGGAGCTGGGGTTGGAGAGTTCATTCACGATGTTGAAGAGCTCTTTGCTGTTGTGTGCGTTGTTATCCAGACAGTCTTTGAATGAGGCCCTTTTGGCGGCTCTGATGAGTTGATGGTGACCCACAGTTATTTTCTTCTCTGACTATGCCACCAGGTGCAGAGGGGCTTGTCTCTAGTGGTCAAGCGATGCCTCCGAGAGTTTGGCATCAAACACTACCTCCTATACCCATAAAGGCTGCAAGTGATCTCAGTTGTTGACACGCAAATCATTTATACAGCTGAACAGTGCTGGAACTGGCTGCAATCAACTGGTCGTCAGGTGCTGTGGACTGAGAGTGAAGGGTCTACGCAACAAGCTGTCATTCATGGAACCAGTTGTACTGGGAGGCGTAGGAGAAGCAGGCATCCCCGCCACAACTACAAGTTACCCCCAATCTGCAGCAGGTTGTACAAGGGAGAGAGGCAGAAGGAGCTGCATGTACCGCCAACAATGCACAATTACACTCAGTGACAGGATCCCAACACTTCCCCTGAACGCTCCCCCAGTGACGTAGGCTCCACTGCGACGTGGTCATCCGGTGCAGCCCCTGGATGTAACTCCTTAGATGGCAGATATCCTAATTAAATGTTGACTGGTTGTGCGTCTCCCCTTCTTCTGCAGTTACAGAAAGCTCCGGAGAGTCTCTGACTTTTGGTCTCCAGCTTCCTGTTGCTGAAGTTCCAGTCTACCGAGGTCAGCATTTAGAGGGGATCGGGTTCACGCGTCACCCAAAGGAAACGGAGCAATTGTCCAGGTGAGCGATGCATGTCAGGGGTGACGGTGGTGGTCTCCTTAGTGCTCCGAGCTGCAAAGGCATGAAGTCCATGGCGTTGTTGACCTTGCCAAGGATAAACTGTGGGAGTTTCTCAATTATCCTAGTGACACTCTTGCAACGCTGTGACGTCATGTGTTTAACGTTCTGATTGCGCAATGTGCCAGAGCATGTTTTCAAGGCCATGCAAAGCCACTTTACATGGCTTTTCATGGACTTAAAAATATATGACCCAATCATGCATTAAACAGTGTGAAAGGGCGTTCCATGCAGTGGCAGTCAGCATGGCTTGCAGGTGACGAGGCGAGGGCGGGTGCATGGGATTGCAGGGGGGCGCGATTGCGGGAGGTTGTGCATTATAAATTAAACATTTAAAAATATATGTAAGTTAGCTTGCAGTTAGGTCCTGCAATGCAGCCTGATTGTATTTTTCATCCTGGTTCGACGCTCAACCAGGGAAAGGGGGCCAGAGCATGTTCTCCATGCAGACTGTAATGCAGCCTGCATGGAGAACGGGTAAAGTGCACATGAATAGTTTTTGCAGCCCAAAAGGATAAAACAGTCACTGCGCACTTAGGAGTGGGCAAACTACTCCTCCGCTGCCCTGCTTTGGGAGCAGAGCAGCACCGCCCGCAAAGCAGCCACTGTGCGTCAACATAGGGGAAAAATACAGGGGGCTTATTCATGAGCCCCTTTCGACAGTTTAACACCGCTGGTACGTCATTTTCTTGACATACTTGCGGGATGAATTTTTCTCCATGTTGCGCCGTTTTACGAAGTGGTGTATCTAGGGCTATGCGTGATCTTGTAAAGCCCTGTGCCACATTATACCTGCGTCAGGTATGATGTATGCAGGGTGTTTATTCCCACACAACAAAGCCGTAGGAGTTGCGTTACGAGCCGCCACTCATAGGATGGCGCAGTGAAATCTATCAGGTTTCACTGTGACAATTCTAGGATGCCACTGTGTCAAAAACTTACTCCTGCCTCGTGGCAGATGTAAGAGCCATAGGGAAAGGCAGGCCCCATTCATTGCTGGTGTTTTGTCATGCTTGCGACACAACTGCAGCAATGCGTGACTTTAGCGCTGATAGGCACGTCAGGATTCCAGACTTATGTCATTGATTGTGGCATGGAGTGCCGTACAGCAAATATGGCACAGCCATGTTGTCGTAAGCAAGACGCAGTGAAAAGTGTCCAATAGCTGTTTTATCATGGTGATGCAACACTTTTCATGAATGGGGCACAGAAATGCACCCTATCTTATTGATAGGGCGCAACCCTGAACTTTTGTGTTGGAGTAGGACAGCATAGCATTATTCCTTGCAGCGCTGTTCAGCATCAAAACATCCTATATGGAGGCCCAAGTGTTTGCACCAATTTTAAGACCAGCTATTTCTGATCTTAAAAAACTGCCTCTAATTAGAGTTAGCAGCAGTTTTGGTGGTTATCGAGGTACTGGAATTTCCTTGTAAATGTCGCAAAGTGTGTTTAGCAGAAGTTTTTCACAGGAACGCTTACCTTCATTCACATTTTCATTATGTCCCGCTAACAGAAGTGGCGATCTTGAAAATTCACGTTTACCCTGGAAATTTGTAAATAAGGCAATAAAATAAGCTGCCTTAATGTACAAAAATGTACTCTACAGCGGTGTTAATTTCTTGTAAATAATATCCCTCTCTGGTGGCAATCATTCAAGTACCTGGGGATCTGGGTGACGCTCCTCCCTGAGCTTGCATGGTCTCTCAACGTCAGCCCTATGGTGAAGCTGGTTCGCGCTGCTCTCTTTCGATGGCATACGTTGCCACTAAATCTCAAGGGCTGGATCACTCTTTTCAAGATGGTCCTGCCCCATTTCCTCTATATGCTCCAAAACACGCCCCTCCCCATTTTGCGGTCCTGGTTCCGTGAGATGGATGGCTTGGCCACTAAATTCCTGTGTGGGGGTCGAAGGCTGAGATTGGCCCTCAATCAATGCAGGATTCTGCCCTTTGATGGGGGGTTAGGAATGATGAACCTACATCTCTATTATCTGGCGACCAGGCTTCTTACCGTACATGACTGGTTCAATGGTGGTTGGGCGGATCCGGCTTACTGCCTGGAACTGCATGCGCTGGGTTTCTCTGGTATTCAAGGGATGCTCTACGCCACTGCCGGAAGCTTCTCGTGGGTTGTTTTTGGCATGGTGAGCCGCCCTGCGTCACACCCGCTGGTTGGGCAGATTGACCCAATATACCCCCTTGTGGTGCGGAACACAGCTCAAAGATGTCGCCACTCTCTCTGGGTTTAGAGCCTAGGACCTTATTGGAATTTCCCAGCTGGGAGATGTCTGGCGCAGGAGCCACATTCGCGAATTCTCAGCATTACATACCCAGTTCTCCCTCCATGCCTCTCAGTTCTACTGCTATATTCAGTTGCGTCATGCACTCCATACACACATTTCAGAGGGAACCTCCTTGCCCGAATATAGCCCACCTGAAGCACAGGTTATGACTGGTGATTTGGGGAAGGGGGGGATTTCCCGCATTTATTGTTCCCTCAAAAATAACACCCCTAACTCCCTTTCCTCTCTCCGGGATAAATGGGAGGGTTGGATTGTTCCTTTAGATGATTCTGATTAGAGGGATACGCTGATGGCCCCTAAAATAGTTACAGCTTCTGCGCGTCTCCGATTGGTTCAAGTATACTATTTGCACGCGGCCTACCTTACGCCGTCGCGCCTTCATCGCTCTGGGCTCCGACTTGATGCTTCTTGTCCCCGCTGTCACTGGCCATGAGCAGATTTTTATCACATGGTATGGCTCTGTCCCAACATTGTGCATTTATGGGGGGCTAGTGACCGCTGATCTTACTGAGGTCCTGGGCTGGGAGGTCTCGATGAGCCCGATGAACATACTCTTGGGAGTTACGGATGGTCTGGATGGGAACAGGACAGAGAAGCTTTGTCTCACCACGGCTCTGATGATAGCTAAACAAGATATTGCAGCCCTTTTGCTGGATCTGTTAGCCCCATCCATTACACGGTGGCGCAGAGGGGTGGATTGGTGTGCAGCGCAGGAACGCCCCATGTATGCTTCCCGTGGCTGCCCTAAAAAGTTTCAAAGGGTGTGGGGTAAATGGGTCGGGGTGATGGAAGACTGAACTTCTTGAAGCTTCCTTATAGACATGCTTGTGGATATAGTCGCTTGTTATTCCTAAAATCGGACTTATGTGTGTGGGGGGCTTACTCCCCCCGCTTTATTTGTTGCTCTTGTGTACTGCTCGCTGTGCAAAAGTTGGCTGTGTTCTCATTACTGTGTATGACTCATTTAAAATCAATAAACTTGATTATCAAAAAAAAAAAGCGGACTGGGAAGAAATGCTGTAGTTCGCCTCGTTTTTCAAATAGAAACAACAAATTGCCTATGATTTTTTATGTGCAGGACAGTCCCCCGTCCTGCACATAAACAATCATTTTAAAATAAGGCTGTTTTGCAACTGCAATGTGTGCTGCATTAAGCAGCACACATAAAAATTACAAAACGGCATTTAAAGATTGTTTAAGTGCAGGAAGAGGTACATTTCTGCACATTACCAATCTTCCCCTTAACACGGGTACTCTTGAACTATGGTGCGAGGGTGCCTACGTTGGTGCTAGGCAGCTTTAATTGATCAGCAGCGCAGGGGGTAACGCAGGGATGCACCATATTCTTGTAAATATGCTGCAACCCTATGTTGGCAAAGCGTGTCATTAGCCTTCTTGGCTTAACAAAACGCTTCGCCACTTAATTGTAAATATGGGGTATATTTATAAGAGCTGCCGCAAACTAGTGTTAGCGGCAATACTCTCACCGCCGCGTATCGCTGAAAACTATCGCCTTGGTACCAGAGTATTTACAATACGTCGCTACATGGTGATACTATCTACTAGTCGTGGTGAAAACTGCCACTAACACTAGTGTAAAGGCGTTGAAAATGTTGCCACTAGTGAGAGAAAAGTGACAAAAGGCCAATTAGAGACAAAAACGAACTCACGTTAGTCAGCCCAACGTCACTATTCTGTCTCTAGAAGCAAAAATAGCCTATAAGTCCACCACCATTAATAAAAAGAAATTAAAAATATTGGAATGCAGAATGGAGCAACAAGGGCGAAGTTCAGTACAAGTAAGCAACCCCCCCAAACCCTCCAACAGCTTGGATGACCAAATCTGGCATGTTGCATGGAGACACATTGCTAACCTGTGTGAGAAGACCGCCTGGCGCCCCTTGGAGCTGTGATCGGTAGAGATGCTCCTGTGCACTGATGTAGGAAGATCTGCTCTGCATAACACATGCCACCACTACACTGGAGTGCATGCAGGAGATTGCCAATGGTGGGCTGTATCTCTCTGCACCACAGGCTGGAGGATGTGCTGCTGCCCAGACGCAGTGATGCCCCTGGGATCTCGCAAACCTTTGTGGGGGAGCGCTGCAACTTCATGCCTGAGGGTGCCCTGTTACAGCACCTGGATTGGGAGGACTTGGCGGCAACTGCTGTACCCAAGCTTGTGAAATTCCACCTGGCTGAGGCGCCTGCTGGCTGAGTCACAGATTTAGAGAGAACGTGGTAGATTGAGCCCCGGTGTCAATGTCCAGGTGAAGAGAAGGTGGGACAAGGAGCGGAGGATGCCCGGGGGTCGTGTCGGACCCAGGCCTAGCACCTGTGGGTGGAGCACACTGTTCCCTGAGCAATCCCTGCGCTGCGGAGGATGGTCATTTTTGAGGGCACCGCACAATACTGGTGGGGGACTCTACTAACTGGCTCAAGTTGCTGAGATTGGCCATTGTTGGAAGCAGGTGCCAGTGTCACAGGGGCCGGTTCGGGCCCAGACCCTTAGGTATCCATCTTGATCCGCCGTTTCTTACTAGGTAACTGGGGAACACGGAATCTTATCGCCACTGTTAGACCGAAAGAGGTAATCAGGTGGTGCTGCCTTTCATCACCCCCTGGTAGTTAGCTTTTGGGTGTATTGGGAACTATCCCTTAGTGGACTTACTCTTCCCACAGCGCAGTGCCTTCCGCTAGCTGCTGCTGCTGTCCCCATCGGCTATCTGCTGCTGCTGGATCCTCTGACCCGGAGGTCGGGTTTTCGAGGCCCTCCTTCCCCCGCATACTACTGCCCGCCCCTCATCATTGCTGGTTCAGTGGTAGAGCATCACTGCTCTGCTGCTTGACTTCCCTCCTGTCCCTCTTTTCTGCTGTTCCTGTCTCTCTTTCTGCTCTACTATGTTGCTTTCTCTCTTTGACTGTGTTCTTCTTTTTTCTTTTTTCTTTGCTTTGTTTGGCTTTGTCTTTTGTGTGCTTTTATTCAGTTCCTTTTCCCCCTGTCCTCTCCCTCATTGATGCTGGAATCCCTGCACACATGTCCCCTTCAGTGTCCTTTTCCACGTTTCCTGTCTCCCAGCTGTGTGATTATTATATGCGTTGTAGCATGTAATATTAGAGTAATTTGTAAGGTTTCTGTTTTATAAATTGTGGTGAGACGGAATGGCGCTGCAGAGCGGAATTCAAGTGGAATTCGGAATTCCGTGTAGTGGTACTCCGCCAACTACGCCCACCTTACACCCTCCACAAACACGCCACAGAAATCTGGGACCTCCTCAACTTCAACTCTTTAGACATCGCCTTCTTCACGTAAACCTGGACCAAACTCTGCTCCAGACCGGACATCACCATTGTCATCCCCAACAGCTACAACATCATCCACAAGAAACACCCCGACCACCCAGGAGGAGGCATTGCCATTGTCTACAAAAGAACATTCTGATTGACCATGCATTCTAATGACCCATCCGGACCAAGCCCAATACCACCCTCAGCATGCACCCTCATCCACAGGCCCCCGGCCCATGACTCCCTATTATCAGATGCTATTGTAGACATCATTGCACCCCAGGCTCTCGCATCCATCGACTACATCCCGCTCGGAGACCTCAACTTCTACTTGGACAACCCCAGTGACTAGAACACCACCACCCTCCTGGAGATCCTCACAACATCAGACTCAAGCAGAAAGTCACCGCATCAACCCACATATCCAGGCACATGCTTGACCCTGTCTTCTCTGCCAGCAGGAACATTCAACTACAGCTACACCACCAAACTCTCCTGGACCGTCCATCATTGTATACATCACACCTTCACCACGCACACCATACACCACCGCCATCATTGCTCCCTACCCGTCGCAGCTGGATCAAGGCCACAGAAGAAGTTCCTGTCAATTCCCTCAGCATCACCACTCCGCCAACGTTTACAGACACCAACCTCCACCGATGGATCTCTAACATCTAACAGTGCCGACACCCTGGCAAACTCAAGAACATCCAGGCAAACAACACTCTAAGAAGGCCAACTGGTTCATTCCCGCCCACCAGTAGTCAAGATGCACCTGCAGACGCCTCGAGAAGAGATTGAGCCACAACATCAATGAACCCAGCAACCCAGTCAGCCTTGCACCATGGGGCAAGGGTGCCTGTGTTGGCGCCTGGCAGTCATTGTACGCCAATGTAGGGGAAAAAGAGAAGGGGGCTTATGCATGAGCCCCTTCTGACAGTTTAGTGCTGACCGTGCGTCATTTTCGTGATGTACTTGCAGCATGAATCTTGTAACACAGTGTGCCGTACTTACAAAGTGAGGCATCTAGGCATATGCATGGCCTTGTAAAGCTCTGTGTCACATTATACCTGCGTCAGGTGTGATGTATGCAGGGTGGGCATTCCCACCCAGCAAAGCCTTGTTGGAGTGGCGCAGTGAAATCCATCAGATTTCACTGTGACAATTCTACGTCAGAACCTTACCCTTACTCAATGGCAGGCGTAAGGGTGACGCAGTGCCATAAGAACAGGCTGGTGTCATGCATAACTGGAGTTGCGTTATGCTTGTGACACAACTGCAGCAATGTGTGATTTTAGTGCTAACAGATACGTTAGGATTCCAGACGCATAAGTAATTAATTGCAACATGGAGCGCCGTGCAGTGAATACAGCGCATCTATGTTGTCGCAAGAAGAGCACGTTTAAAAGTGTTGCAACGTGGTTTTGTCGCAGCGATGCAACGCTTTTCATGAATTAGGCCCAGGAATGCATCCTATCTTATTGATAGTGCACATTCCTGCCTTTTTGTTTTTTTGCAGGGCTGCGCAGCAACATTCCTTGCAGCGCTATCCAGCACCAAAACCTCTGAAATGAGGCCCCAAGTGTTTGCACCAATTTTAAGACCAGCTATTTTCTGGTCTTAAAAAACTGCCTCTAACTGGACTTAGCTGCAGTTTTGGAGGGTTAGCGCCGGACGAAAATTTCATTGTAAATATCGCGCAGTGGGTTTAGCTGCAGTTTTTGCACGAGACCACCTACCCCACATCTCATTTTTGTTAAGTCCCACTAAAAGAAGTGACGATCTTGAAAATTAACTTTCACGCTGGAACAGTGCCGCTAACTGCAATTAACGGCGCTTTGTAAATAAGGCGATAAAACAAACCCAGCTGTAACGTCCAAAAATTGACGCTACGGTGGCGTTAAGGTCTTGTGAATATGCCCCTATGCCCCTTAAGTGCTTTTGCTGATTTTTGTACCGATTGGGTAAATCAAAATACAGGATGAAATCTGACTGGTACCAGCTTAGCACAAATAACTCAACACTCACTGCTTCACTTCGGAAATGTCATTCATTCAGGAAGAAAGTACAGACCAGGCAGATCTCGCGATACTTCCGGTGTTGGATATGGATAGCATCCTTACAATATACTAGGGTGCAATACCATGGGTCGTCACTAGGGGTCTCAAATCAAGACTGCCAGGCTCCTCGATAAATAGACACCAGGGGTGTAGTACCACGGGTCGTCACTAGGGGTCCCTAATCACATCAGCTAGGCTCCACACTGTAACATACATGGGTGGGGTTGCAGGGTCGTGGCTGCTACTACAGGTCCCGGTCCAGTCAGACTCAACGCTGTATGTGGACAGCGTACGACTGTGGCAAGATAAAGATTAGTAAAATGGACCTGCCTATTTTATTTATTGTTTTGTCTTAAGCAACGCTCTTCAGATAGGGCTTACCAGCAAGGGGTCCCACAGGGTCCCACAGGGGTCTGCTATTAGCCCCATACTTTTTAACATTTATATGCAACCCCTGATGAGGATCATCAAAAGCCATGGCATCAGCGTGACAAATTACGCAGATGACACCCAGCTAATGATCTCTCTTGATGGAGCCCATGCAAACTCACTGGAGACCTTCCACACTTGCATGCTGGAAATGTCACTCTGGCTAAACCAGAACTCAATACAATTTAACAGTGACAAAACTGAAATACTGCACTGCCTAGTAGGAAGAATCCCCAAAAGTCTACCTACAGACTTCTGGCCTCAGCTGTTAGGAGACTCGCCTCCCCAGTGAAATCAGTAAGGAATCTCGGAGTCACTATTAACAACAGCCTGAGCCTAGAGACTAACGTCAACAAGCAGGTCAGCAGCTGCCTTGCTTTACCTGCGAGGACTGCGAAAGCTGCTACCTCTCCTGCCCCCACAGACCAGAGCTAACATAGTCAGGAGCACCATCCTCAGTCGCCTGGATTACTGTAACGCCCTTCTGCTGGAATCCCCTGCCTATCTCATTTCCAGACTTCAAAGTATCCAGGCGGCTGCAGCTAAACTGGCACTCTCTCGGGAACGAAGATCTTCTACCACTCTTGCCTTGGCCGACCTCCACTGGCTGCCTATACACCAGAGGATCTGTTTCAAATCCTTATGTATTGTCTTCAGGGCAGTTCATGGGCTAGGCCCCCGACCACTCCCAAAAAATTTAACTGGTATGAGCCTACCCGGTCTCTTCGATCCTCATCTTTAAACCTTATCAGCATTCCTAGGATCAAGAAAGCCACCTGTGGGGGAAGAGCCTTCAGTATAGCTGCAGCTCATTTATGGAACAACCTCCCTATTGACATCAGAAAAACAAACTGTTAGACCTGACATCATTGGCATAAGTCTCTCCTCCATTTTTTCTGTTTGCCTCCTCTGTTTACGATGTTTTTGCTGGTATATGCTTTGGGCACTGTGCCACTGCTGATCAGTGCCACAGTGCTATGTGAAATTGCTGTATTGATTGAATTCCATGTTTGGCTTATTTGGTTTACTGTCAGTCCCTAGTAGCGTGCACCAGGAGTGCCAGGGCTTGTAAATACAAATGCTGCTCGTGGGCTTGCAGCACGTGTTGTGCCACCCACAAGAGCGGCCTAGTAAAAGTATGTCTGAAGGTCTACCATTGCTAGACCACGTGCAGTCTGACTGTCACGAGGACTGCGCAAGTACACCTACTTGCCAGTCCCTAAACCTTCCCTTAACTTCATGTTAGTCACCCCTATGGTAGGCCCACGGGCAGGGTGCATTGTAAGAATAAGGTAGGACAGGCCTGACAAGGTTGGCATGTCCTAATAGTGAATTACAGCCATATTCGTTTTTCACTATTGTAAGGTAACCTGCTCTCCATCAGTTAGAATGGGCTGCCAGGATTATTAATGCTATAATCCTAGCGGGCTCGGGGAGCATGGTGCAATGTCGAGTTTGGTATCCCTGAACTCAGGGTTTAATAACGCATCCGTTTGGGTGGATGGTTTTTAGACTCTGTGTTTGGAAATAGCACTTTTAGAAAGTAGCTATTTTCTTGTCTAACTGTCTACCGGTCTCTGCTGGTTCTGGTGTGCGTGTGACAGGAGCTGGGTGGCTCCAGAGAGTCTGAATGAGTCAGTGTGGGATGAGTGGGGCATTTGCATTGAGAGTAGGGGAAGAGTAGCTCCTGATAGCCTGCCCTGCCTGATACAATGCTGGCTCCGCCCCCCTGCCAGGCGACTGATGACACTGTGCCTGCCTGGGACTTTCCTGGCCCACCTCCTGCCGGGCAACTGATGGCCCTGCCCCTGCCAGTGACAATGCTGGCTCCGCTCCTGCTGGGCGGCTGAGGACTCTGCCCTGCCCAGTGAATAGGCCAGGTGCTTCGGCCTGGCAACACCCACAACAAACCCAGGATGGGGGGAAATTCCCCTGCATGGACAAAGGGATCAAAGCCAAAAAGGGGTATAAGAGAAGGACCCCTGAACCAAGAATTTAGATCACTTCTGACAAGGAAACCTGAACCAAGGACAAGAAGCCTGCTGATCCAAGGACTGCCTACCCCTTCTGCTAGAGTGCTGTTTGTTGGGGGAATCCTGCAGTTGCTTCTTTATTTTTGCCAAGGAACCAGGAGAGGGGAACTGAGTGTGTACTCTCAAGCTTTGCTCAAGAAAATCTCCAAGGGCTGGAAGAAGTGCCAGTCTCCTGTTGAAGTCACAGGGCTAAAGGACTTCATTGATTTGCTGAAAGTGCTTGTTGCTGGAACCTGAAAATCCAGCCCCTCTGAAGAATCCAGCAATCTCGACGCCGACGGACGTCGCCGAATTCAGCTCGATATCGTGAGTAACGGCTCCAGTGTCCCGCACCTTCGACGCCGGCCGCCGGGCCCGATCGACGCCAGTAGCGACGCCAGTGAGTAGCGAGTTCGGCTCCAGCTCCAAGTGACCCTGTGTCGACGCCGCTGCTGATCGCACCGACATCGAGCCCTCTCGATGCCGTGAGCGCTGCTCACTCTTGCAACATCGACATCGACGACGACGCTGTATCCTGCTTCACCTCGTGAGCGCTGCTCCCGCCTGACTTCGGTCGACGCCGCTGCAGATCGCCCCGACTCCGAGGCCCGATCGACGCCGAAGACGCGACGCCGGACATCTCGACGCCGCTGATCATCGAGTGCTTCACTTTTCCAAGGTACTGTGTTGTTGGGGTCTGTGCGACTCCGTGCTCGACGTAGCGCTCCTCGCGGTCGACGCCGAACCTTTGGATTAACTTTGCCTCGACGTCGTGTGACTCCCGTGTGGGTTACATTGTTGCCAAGAGCTGTGTTTTTAAAGAAGAAGAGTTGCTTTTGATACTAAAGACTTTGTGCTAAGAAGAAACCGTGCTTGAACTATTATTTTTCCTTCCAAGAGTATTTATTAAGACTGTGGTATATTTTTGTCGTTATTTGGTCTGGTGCTAAGCCTTATATAAAAATCCTTATTTTTATAATACTACTGTGTCGTGTCCATTTGTAGTGTAATCACTTTATTACTGTATGTGGTCATAAATGCTTAACGCACTGCCTCTGAGATAAGCCTGTCTGCTTTGCCAAGCTACCAAGGGGGTGAGCAGGGGTTATCTAAGTGTGTGATCCCCTTGCCCTGACTAGAAAAGGTGTGTCCCTATTTGTCAGAAGTGTATACCTCTGCCAACTAGAGACAGCCGCTTCTAACATTGGTGGGTCAGCGGTGAGGATTTGAACTTTGCATTTATGACCCATGTGCAGTGATTAGTGTGCGCTACACAGTGAAAGCAGACCATAGCGCAGCCACAATCTACTTGGTTGGATATTTTATTTTTGTTCTCCACTTTTCCTGAAGCTTGATTTTTTGAAACTGCCAGTTTTGACCATGAGTGATGCCGGAGTCACTACCCCTGTTGTTGTTGTGGAGGAGTTTGATAGGAGCAAGATAAAGGATTACAAGTTACAGGAGCTGAAATCCTTTTGCAAGCAATTTAAAGTTCCTACAACAGGCCTCAAACTTAAGGAAGAATATTTCAAAGCATTGGAGGCCTGGTTAGAGGCCAGAGATCCCTCTGATCCGGTGGTGGTACCGACAGGGGAAGGGGAGGAGGAGGTGCCAGTGAATGGGCCCACATCCCCTCCTGGCAGCAGTGTGTCCTCCAAAGGTCTTTCTCCTGAAGAAAGAGAAGAAAGGGCGAAGGAGCGAGCATACAACATGGAAATGGCAAAACTTAAGATAGATGGGCAGTTGGAGTTAGAGAATGCAAGAGGCAGGAGAGA
This sequence comes from Lissotriton helveticus, assembly GCF_964261635.1. NCBI lineage: Eukaryota > Metazoa > Chordata > Amphibia > Caudata > Salamandridae > Lissotriton > Lissotriton helveticus. Next base: position 185,213,839 of record NC_136057.1, on the reverse strand, counting down.
AGCTGATCTGGAGATCAAAAGGTTAGAGTTTGAAAGAGAGAAGTTAGCTTTGGAGCGTGATACCAGGTTGAGGGAGTTGGAGCTCAAAGCTAAAGAGTTAGAATTGAATCCCTCTGGTGGCAGCATCCCATCTGTGCCTGCAGAAAGTAGGTTTTATTTTCCCAAAGATGTGATCAAAGATTTTCAGAAGAATGAAGATATTGGTCAATGGTTTAAAGCATATGAGTTAGCATTGTTGGCCCACCGGGTCCCTGAGAAGGATTGGGGAGCGGGTTGTGGGGTCGCTTTTTGAATGAGGGAAGAGATACCCTGTTAGACATGCCTGTTGAGGATAGAATGTCTTATACTCATATGAAAGATGCTTTAATGTTAAGGTATGGCCTAACCCCAGAAAAGTACAGACAGGCCTTTAGAGAATGTTAGAAGTTGCCTGGTACTACGTGGGTGGAATATGTGTCATATTTTTGCAGAGCCATGGCTGGTTGGGTAAAGGGCAGCAAAGTGGAAAGTTATGATGCTCTTTATGATTTGTTTGCTTGGGAGCACTTGTCTAATAACTGTTTTCCAGAGCTGCGCCAGCACCTTATTGATAGCAAGATATCTAACCCTAGAAAAGTTGCTGAGGAGGCGGACCGCTGGGTCAGTACCAGGGTCCACAAGGGTCCAGTGGGAGACTCAGCCAAAGGTGGGCAGGGTCCCCAGCAGAAGAGTGGGGGGGACAAGGGTAAACAGAAGGAGTTCCAGAAAGGGCCCCCAAGTAATCCCCAAGGGAACCAAGGGAAGGGTTCCCAGCCTCCCCCAGAGAAGAAATCAGAGGCCCCGACAGGTAAACCTGTTCGAAGGGGCCCAATGACCTGCTTCGCTTGTAAGCAGGTGGGACACCGTTTTTATGATCCTCAGTGTCCCTTGAAGAACTCTACTGCACCACCACGTGCAGCTCCCCATCAGTTGGCGAGTGTAGCCCTGGGAGGGGAGGAGATGGTTGCCCATGGTGGGGAGGGTCCCGCAGAGATGTCCCTGGTCTCTTTAGGTGACATGGAAATGATCCCTCCACCCCCTCTGCCTAGTAACACTAAGAAATATAGGCAGTGGGTGACCATTAATGGCCATAGAGTGGAAGCTCTCAGAGACACCGGAGCAAGTGTGACAGCTGTCAAGTGTCACTTGGTGTCCAGAGAGCAGGTTGTTCCCCACGCATTCTACCCTGTGATAGCTGCTGACAACTCCCAGAGAGAGTGTGAGGTAGCTCAAGTTTCCTTTGAATGGGGGGGAGTTTCAGGTACTCTTCAAGTTGCTGTAAGGCTCGCCATTCCTGTTGATTGTCTCCTGGGCAATGATTTGGAAGACTCCCCTTGGGCTAAGGTGGAGAGGGAGACACATTTGAAAATGTTGGGTGTGCCAGGGTTGGTGTGTGCAACCACTCGATCCATGACAGCAAGTAAGGGTGTTGATGGGGTTCCGGAGCCTGAAAATATGGCCCAGGACCCAGCTGTGAAGAGAAGAGGCAGGGGGCGCAGGAAACCGTCCCCCGTAGTTCCCGTGGTCCAGGAGGAGGCAGACCTTGAGGGGTATGCCCTGGAACCCACAGGTGAACAAGTTGCTGAACTGGGAGAGCTGCCCGAGCTGACCCACTGGCAGCAGGATGGTGGTCCCTCCAGGGAAGAATTTTGTGCAGAACAGAGAGTGTGCCCTTCTCTTGTGGGTATGAGGCAGCAGGCCTCAGCCCAGACAACAGGTGATCAGTCAGGGTCACATTTGGTCTACTGGGAGAACGATCTCCTGTATAGCGAGCCTAAGGCTGCTGAGCCTGGGTCAGCTCGTGTGCTGGTGGTACCCCAGCGCTTCAGAGCCTTCCTACTGGGTTTGGCTCATGACGTTCCGTTAGCTGGACATCTGGGGCAGGACAAGACCTATGACAGGCTTGTCACCAATTTTTATTGGCCTCAGATGAGAAGGGATACAGATATCCACTGCAAGACCTGTCAAACTTGCCAGGCAAGTGGGAAAAGCGGGCGGAAGCAGAAGGCTCCCCTCCAACCTTTTCCCGTGGTCAGTACCCCCTTTGACCGGGTGGGGATTGACATTGTTGGGCCCCTGGACCCCAAGACAGCCCTGGGCAACAGGTTCATCCTGGTCTTGGTGAACCATGCCACACGGTACCCGGAAGCCATCCCTCTCCGAACAGTGACGGCCCCCGTGGTGGGACGGGCACTGATGGGTGTTTTCTCCCGAATGGGGTTCCCCAGAGCGGTGGTGTCAGACCGGGGCCCAACTTCATTTCCAACTATATGAAGTCTCTGTGGAAGGAGTGTGGGGTAACCTACAAGTTCACCACTTCTTACCACCCTCAAGGTAATGGGTTGGTTGAAAGATTCAACCGTACCCTTAAAGGCATGATTATGGGTCTTGAAGAACCAATGAGGCGTAAATGGGACAATCTCTTGCCATGCCTGTTGTTTGCTTACCGTGAGGTGCCACAGAAGTCTCCAGGGTTCAGCCCCTTTGAGCTTTTGTATGGACACCCGGTAAGAGGACCTTTGAGTCTGGTCAAAGAAGGCTGGGAGCAATCTCCCAGGAAACCTCCCCAGGATGTATACAGTTACATGCTGGCCTTTAGGAACCAGACTAGGCGCTTCAGAGATCTTGCTCAGGAAAATCTGGAGGCCAGCCAGGAAGAGATGAAGCGGTGGTACGACCAGAAGGCCACTCTGGTGGAGCTTCAGCCTGGACAGAAAGTTTGGGTCATGTCCCCTGTGGAACCTCGTGCACTCAAGGACAGGTGGACTGGACCATTTAAGGTTGTGGAGAAAAAGAGCGATGTCACCTACATGGTGGACTTGGAATCTCCCAGGAACCCCTTGCGGGTCCTGCATGTCAACCGGTTAAAGCCCCACTTAGAAAGGTCCGAAGTGGGCATGCTCCCAGCTACAGATGCTGGAATAGAGGAGGAGAGTGAGCCTCTTCCTGACCTCCTGTCCGCAAAAGAGCAAGATGGGTCAGTGGATGGTGTTGTCCTCTCTGACACACTGACCCCTGAACAGCAGCAGGATTGTTGCCAACTGTTGGGACAATTCCCTGATCTGTTTTCCTTGATTCCTGGTGTCACGCATTGGTGTGTCCATGATGTGGACACTGGGGACAGCACTCCTGTGAAGCACAAGGCTTACAGAGTGACTGACAAGGTCAGAGCATACATCAAGGAGGAGGTCTCCAAAATGTTTGCCTTAGGGGTGGTTGAGTCCTCTAGCAGTCCTTGGGCCAGCCCAGTGGTCTTGGTCCCAAAGGCTGCAGCGCCTGGTGCTTCACCGGAACTTCGGTTCTGTGTGGATTACCGAGGACTCAATTCAGTCACCAAGACTGACGCGCACCCCATCCCCAGAGCTGATGAGCTCATAGATCGGTTGGGGGCTGCCCGGTACCTTAGTACGTTTGATCTAACGTCTGGGTACTGGCAGATCGCCTTGACTGATGGGGCAAAAGAGAGGTCGGCATTCTCCACACCAGATGGGCACTACCAGTTCGGGTTATGCCCTTTGGGATGAAGAATGCCCCTGCCACCTTCCAGAGGTTGGTCAACCAGGTCTTGGCTGGACTGGAGGATTTCAGTGCCGCCTACCTGGACGACATCGCAGTGTTCAGCGCCAGCTGGGAGGAACACTTGCGCCACCTCCAGGAAGTGTTGTTGGCCCTGCGCAGAGCTGGCCTCACAATCAAAGCCAGTAAGTGCCAGATTGGGCAGGGTTCAGTGGTGTACTTGGGGCACCAAGTAGGGAGCGGCAAGGTGGCCCCCCTGCAACCCAAGATTGATACCATCCTGGCATGGGCACCGCCCAAAACCCAGACTCAGGTGAGAGCCTTCTTGGGTCTCACGGGTTACTACAGAAGGTTCGTCAAGGATTATGGTAACATTGTGCACCCCTTGACTTCGCTGACTTCCAGGAAGCAGCCACGACTTGTGATCTGGACTGACGCCTGTCAGACGGCCTTTGACACCCTGAAAACTGCAATGTGCACAGCACCCATACTCCAGGCACCCGACTTTTCTAAAGAATTTGTTGTCCAGACGGACGCTTCAGAGCATGGCGTTTGGGCTGTTCTAGCTCAGGTGAATGAAGAGGGCCGAGACTTACCTGTAGCCTTCATCAGCAGGAGGTTACTTCCCAGGGAACAGAGGTGCAGTGCGATAGAGAGAGAAGCATTTGCTGTGGTCTGGGCGCTGAAGAAGCTAAGACCCTACCTGTTTGGGACTCACTTCCGGGTTCAGACAGATCACAGGCCCCTCAGATGGTTGATGCAGATGAGGGGTGAGAATCCAAAGCTGTTGAGGTGGTCCATTTCCCTACAGGGGATGGACTTCACGGTGGAACACCGCCCTGGCACAGATCACGCCAATGCTGATGGTCTGTCCAGATTTTTCCGCCTTAGTGATGAGGACTCCCTAGGGTAAGGGTAGTTCTCCCCACATTTCAGCTGGAGGGGACACGTGTTAGACCTGACATCATTGGCATAAGTCTCTCCTCCATTTTTTCTGTTTGCCTCCTCTGTTTACGATGTTTTTGCTGGTATATGCTTTGGGCACTGTGCCACTGCTGATCAGTGCCACAGTGCAAGTGCTCCCTATGTGAAATTGCTGTATTGATTGAATTCCATGTTTGGCTTATTTGGTTTACTGTCAGTCCCTAGTAGCGTGCACCAGGAGTGCCAGGGCTTGTAAATACAAATGCTGCTCGTGGGCTTGCAGCACGTGTTGTGCCACCCACAAGAGCGGCCTAGTAAAAGTATGTCTGAAGGTCTACCATTGCTAGACCACATGCAGTCTGACTGTCACGAGGACTGCGCAAGTACACCTACTTGCCAGTCCCTAAACCTTCCCTTAACTTCATGTTAGTCACCCCTATGGTAGGCCCACGGGCAGGGTGCATTGTAAGAATAAGCTAGGACAGGCCTGACAAGGTTGGCATGTCCTAATAGTGAATTACAGCCATATTAGTTTTTCACTATTGTAAGGTAACCTGCTCTCCATCAGTTAGAATGGGCTGCCAGGATTATTAATGCTATAATCCTAGAGGGCTCGGGGAGCATGGTGCAATGTCTAGTTTGGTATCTCTGAACTCAGGGTTTAATAACGCATCCGTTTGGGTGGATGGTTTTTAGACTCTGTGTTTGGAAATAGCACTTTTAGAAAGTAGCTATTTTCTTGTCTAACTGTCTACCGGTCTCTGCTGGTTCTTGTGTGCGTGTGACAGGAGCTGGGTGGCTCCAGAGAGTCTGAATGAGTCAGTGTGGGATGAGTGGGGCATTTGCATTGAGAGTAGGGGAAGAGTAGCTCCTGATAGCCTGCCCTGCCTGATACAATGCTGGCTCCGCCCCCCTGCCAGGCGACTGATGACACTGTGCCTGCCTGGGACTTTCCTGGCCCACCTCCTGCCGGGCAACTGATGGCCCTGCCCCTGCCAGTGACAATGCTGGCTCCGCTCCTGCTGGGCGGCTGAGGACTCTGCCCTGCCCAGTGAATAGGCCAGGTGCTTTGGCCTGGCAACACCCACAACAAACCCAGGATGGGGGGAAATTCCCCTGCATGGACAAAGGGATCAAAGCCAAAAAGGGGTATAAGAGAAGGACCCCTGAACCAAGAATTTAGATCACTTCTGACAAGGAAACCTGAACCAAGGACAAGAAGCCTGCTGATCCAAGGACTGCCTACCCCTTCTGCTAGAGTGCTGTTTGTTGGGGGAATCCTGCAGTTGCTTCTTTATTTTTGCCAAGGAACCAGGAGAGAGGAACTGAGTGTGTACTCTCAAGCTTTGCTCAAGAAAATCTCCAAGGGCTGGAAGAAGTGCCAGTCTCCTGTTGAAGTCACAGGGCTAAAGGACTTCATTGATTTGCTGAAAGTGCTTGTTGCTGGAACCTGAAAATCCAGCACCTCTGAAGAATCCAGCAATCTCGACGCCGACGGACGTCGCCGAATCCTGCTCGACATCGTGAGTAACGGCTCCAGTGTCCCGCACCTTCGACGCCGGACGCCGGGCCCGATCGACGCCAGTAGCGACGCCAGTGAGTAGCGAGTTCGGCTCCAGCTCCAAGTGACCCTGTGTCGACGCCGCTGCTGATCGCACCGACATTGAGCCCTCTCGACGCCGTGAGCGCTGCTCACTCTTGCAACATCGACATCGACGACGCCGCCGTATCCTGCTTCACCTCGTGAGCGCTGCTCCCGCCTGACTTCGGTCGACGCCGCTGCAGATCGCCCCGACTCCGAGGCCCGATCGACGCCGAAGATGCGACGCCGGACATCTCGACGCCGCTGATCATCGAGTGCTTCACTTTTCCAAGGTACTGTGTTGTTGGGGTCTGTGCGACTCCGTGCTCGACGTAGCGCTCCTCGCGGTCGACGCCGAACCTTTGGATTAACTTTGCCTCGACGTCGTGTGACTCCCGTGTGGGTTACATTGTTGCCAAGAGCTGTGTTTTTAAAGAAGAAGAGTTGCTTTTGATACTAAAGACTTTGTGCTAAGAAGAAACCTTGCTTGAACTATTATTTTTCCTTCCAAGAGTATTTATTAAGACTGTGGTATATTTTTGTCGTTATTTGGTCTCGTGCTAAGCCTTATATAAAAATCCTTATTTTGATAATACTACTGTGTCGTGTCCATTTGTAGTGTATTCACTTTATTACTGTATGTGGTCATAAATGCTTAACGCACTGCCTCTGAGATAAGCCTGTCTGCTTTGCCAAGCTACCAAGGGGGTGAGCAGGGGTTATCTAAGTGTGTGATCCCCTTGCCCTGACTAGAAAAGGTGTGTCCCTATTTGTCAGAAGTGTATACCTCTGCCAACTAGAGACAGCCGCTTCTAACACAAACGAATTGATGGCCTTTCGTAAAAAGGTGAAAACATGGCTCTTCCCAAAAAAGTCTACCAAAAAATCTAACTGATCAGCATCTTGACCACTGTCCTCTTCTGTTCTACAGGTTTCTCAGCTATATGCACCTAGCGCCAGGATGCACGTAGGGTTGCAGAGCGCTCTACAAATGCCATAAATAAATCAAATAAATAAATTAGGCTGAAAGAATCTGAACCAACATTCGCCTGCCCATAATGCATTGCAAATACAGACCCGACCCAAACCTAAAACAAAATGCATTTCTTGTTAATTAGGGTTTATTCTAGTGGTTTTATGCACGATATATACTTGCTTTCTCCTCCAACTTTCAATGTCATCACCAGACAGTTTGCCGCCCTTAAATTCTGAGATATCGTTGTATTTATAGTACAGTCAAGCACATACATTGAGCAATCCATATAAACTTTATCCTTTGAATTTAGTCGCACTTCGTGTGGTGGCTGAAAACAAAGATGTCTTAATTTTTGGAAGATCTTTTCACACGCGAAGATCTGAGTTTGTGGTACTTAAAAAAGGGAATTATGGCGAAAAACTCGTATTATACCATGAAGAGTAACAGGGTAGAGCTTGAGTGCTAGGACCCTATGATGTCGAACCTTTGTGCAAGCTCCTTCCATTCACCGGCCCCTCTGTTCATTGGCTTAGGCCCCAAATGCAGCCTTCAGATTGGTTTTCGGCTTGTTAGTCCTACAGCATGACGTCATTTGTATCCTTACATAGCTATGGGCCTCTTTACTTGAGTGTTGCACATAACTATTTTCTTCCTGTGCCTGTCTTCTCCCCATATCCCACTCCCGCAGCCTGTGCGTTCTCTGTCTCTGCTTGTCTGTTATGGGGGTTTCTCTATGAGTGAATTTCAGGTATCACTGCATTTTTTCTTCACCTGCTAAAAATGTACCCAATTTGGCTTTCACTCTTGTGAATGACGCACTGAAATGAAGACCCTTTGACACCTTGTCATAAGTCGCTGCCGCTACAGCTCGCTCCGCCGAAAGCTTTCCCCCCCTTGTGGCCTCCCCAGCCGGTAGCTGGCATCGGTGCTTCCTTTTATGAAGACGCGGGGCCTATTTGTTGCATATATATTGTTATGCGTCTATCTTCCACGTGCACACAGTGCTCGTGGAAGATAGACTTCTCTTTAGGAATTGTTATGTTTTGCTTGTGGGAGTTGGATCACGGGGAGAATGTACGATATAAACTGTTTGCCTCTGACTTGAGAAGTTAAATTAAAACCTTCTCTCCTATAAACACATTCTTTGTTATTGTGTTATTTACGGATCGTGACTTCCCTACACTGGCGACGAAGGGTACGAATCCTGCTTAAAGACTATATTCACGTGAGACTATTTATTTCATTTTACTCTTGAACGCAGTTACCTAGTGGCGGTGCTACACTGTTGAAGATTTATTCGACCGTGTAAATCGAGCGGTGGCGTAGTGATTTCTTCTCATTCAACTGTGTTGTTCTACTGTACTTCGAACGTTATTTCTGGAGTGGAATTACAATTTATTTTACTTGAGTCCTGATCGCTCCTGCGGCAGTCTACTGTTGTACTCTAAAGTTGTGCAGTGGATCACACCTGCGGCTGATTCGTGTATCTAAGGATTGATTTATTTATTTATTTATTTTTTCTTCATGATATACTCTCAATGCTTTTGTGTATAATTAAACTTACATTTTGGAGCATGGCAGACACGGATCAACGGATTTCATGAGAGTCTTCTTTACGAATGTTCACGTAGTTGCTTAGTTGCGTCTTCTCTGTATCCTGGATTAACACTAAGGGGCAGATTTATGAAGGCCTTGCGGCGCCGGTGCGTCGCTTTTTCCCATGTTAAAAATGACGCACCGGCGGCGCAAGGCCTTCATAAATCTGCCCCTTAGGATTGTGGGAAGGTCCTACATCATCACGCTAAGCACGTCGGCAATCATTTTTTTTTGGTGCTTTTCGTTTCCTTAGCAACACGTCAATTGTTTACCTGTTAAGTTACTGTTGTGCTCGTTTTATGGTAAACACGAAAAAGGATTAGCATTTTCTTTTTGCCACAATAGCAATAATAATATTGCTGATACGAATTTAACATTGTTTTGCCACATTTGCAATAACATTACTGGTGATTCGAATTTATGCACAGTCAATGAGTTATTAATTTATTCTTTTACATTTGTAATTTTTTGTTTTTTTTATTGATAAAATGTCTGGTATATTACCACCTCTGTTTCAGGTGGACCCCCCATGTCTTGGGAAGTTTGGGAACCCATGTTTTTAGCATATGTAGAAGTCATGGAAGGTGAGGATTGTGAAGCAGAGAGGAAGCTTTCACTTTTGAAACACTGTTTGGGTGGTTTTGGACTTAAAGAATTTAAAACCTTCCTGCTTTAATTAACCCGGGTAGAATTAATGTATATCAATATGCATCTACCCAACTTAACATTCGTTTTGGGAAAAAGAATAATGTTGTGATGGAAAGGTTCATTTTCTATTTCCGCAAACAGCGTGATGAGGAGTCTATTGAAGATTATGTATCTTCTCTAAGATCACTCGCAGCTTCTTGCGCATTTGAGCATATCTCTTATGACCAGGTGTTAAGAGGCCAGATCTTGATGCGTACGAATAGTAAAAAAAGTTCAAGAGAAACTATGGTCTACTCCTGATTTATCCTTAAATGCCGCGAATAATATCGCTAAGTCAATTGAGCATTCAGAAAAGTTTGTTAAGGAGATTAGAGGTAAAGATAAGAGTGATCTTTTTAATGTAAATAAGGAATTGAAAGAACAGAATAAGCCAAGATTGACTTCCAGTCAAAAAAGTTACACCTCCAACAAAAATGATGCTAGTCATAAAAGTACGAATCAGTATGGTGAGAAACGAAGTAATACACTGTTATGTTTTAGATGCAGAAGTAATTCGCACTTAGCCAATGACAAGAATTGTCCTGGCATTGATAAAGTTTATGGTAAATGTAATAGAAAAGGGCATTTTACTAAATTTTGTAAATCACCACCGAAGAAATTTAATTACATGCATTATTCAAGTGATGATGATTTCAGTATGGGTAATGACAAGAATGACATCAACACAGTTATTAATGTATGTTGTGTTGATGGCGTTTCCAAATTTCCATCTTGTATCATCAAAGTAGATGGTATCGAGTTAGACTTCTTTGTTGATTCCTGTGCTTGTTTTACTATCATTTCCCGCAAGATCTTTGAGGACAATTGGCCTGGGAGGTGCTTAATATCACCGGATGTATCTCCTGGTGGGTATACGGGCCATAAAATTGATTTAGTGGGATATTTCTCAGCTGAGTTGGAATTTGGCAAAAACCATGCACCAAGCAAGGTTTATGTGACAAAAAGTGGGAAGTCACTACTTGGATGGCCACAACAATTTGATTTAGGAGCTAAGCTCGACCCTAGGGCAAATCCGCCTGTATTTGCTGTTGAACCATCTACGCAAAATAGTGATGTTTTAGTTGAGAAGCTAAGAGGAGAATTTCCTGATGTATTTAGTGGGAAATTGGGCAAGTATCTTGGGTTTGAGCACACTATCAAGCAACACAAGAATTCTGTTCCCATACGTCATAGAGTAAGAAATGTCCAAATTTCTTTTTGTGGTAAATTAAAGGATTTGTTGAAAAATCTATGTAATGATGGCATAATGGAACCTATCGAATCCTCACCGTGGGTTTCTCCGATTGTGATTTCGGTCAAACCTTCTGGTGAGCTCAGATTGTGTGTCGATTTACGCAGTGTGAATCGTTCTATTTGGGTGGATGCCCATCCCTTACCTAATTTATATGAGATGGTTTCCACTTTAGCGGACGCGAACGTTTTTTCGTGTATTGACTTGACTAGTGCGTACCACCAAGTGGTATTGTCAGAAGAATCTAAAAATCTGACTGCTTTTATTACCCCTGAGGGTCTCTACAGGTATTGTTGCATGCCTTTTGGTCTTGCGAGTGCAGCCTCTGTATTTTAGATATTAATGAAGGATACCTTAGACGGTTTGGATGGGGCCATCGCTTTCCAAGATGGCATCTTGGTATATGGGAAATGTGATGAGGATCATGATCCCAATTTATACTGTGTTATTGCTGCGTTAGCCAAAAAGGGTCTCACTCTCAGATTAGATAAATGTAACATCAAGAAGAAGGAAGTTGAGTGCCTAGGTCATACTATCAGTGGGGATGGTATTAGGCCTAAAGGGAAGCATATTAAAAGCATTGTGAATGCACCCTTTCCATCTTCTAAGGAACAAATAGTGGCGTTTCTGGGCTTAACTGAGTTTCATGCTAAATGTATTCCTAACTACTCAGTCAAGGTTGGTCCTTTCAGATGCCTACTTAAGAAAAATGCTGTTTTTAAATGGTCTGGAGAGATGTCTGTTGCATTTAATGCACTAAAGGAGTTTATTGTCAATGCTCCGTGTCTAAAACCTTTCATCCCTGGAAAGAAATGTATTGTGATGGTGGATGCAAGCAATTTAGGACTGGGTGAGATCTTTTACAGAGGGATGATCATAATGAATGGATAGTGGCTTATGCATATAGAGCATTGAGGGAAGCTGAAAAGAATTACTCTGTGATCGAGAGGGAATTACTAGCTTGTGTGTGGGGGGCTGAGCACTTTAGAAGTCTCCTTTGGGGAACTGCGTTCGTAATTAAAACAGACCATAAGCCCCTTGTGTTTCTGATGTCCCCGGGTGGAGGTAGGTCTATGTCGGCGCGGTTGGCAAGACTTTCCTCAAGATTACAATCTTTTCGATTCAGTATTGAGTATGTCCAGGGTAAGGCCAATATCCATGCTGATTGCATGTCCAGGTTGCCCATTGTTGATGGAGGTGTGTTTCAAGAAGATGATTGTGAGGTAGCGTTTACTGCTAGGGATGTGAACTTAATTGGTAATGATAAGCATGTCTTGAGGGAAGAAATATGGATTTCTGAAATGGAGAAAGATGTTGTGATTAGTGAAGTAAGGAAGTTTATTGCTCAGGGTTGGCCTGAGATGAGGAAATTGTCTGGGGAATTGATGAGCTTCGCTAAAGTTAATGGTGAGTTAGCTATTGAAAATGCCATTGTTCTAATGGAAGATAAAATAATTCCTCCTTTTAATCTGAGGCGCACTATCATGGAGATTGGCCACGAGGGACATTTGGGTATTTCTTTAACGCGAAGGCGTATTAAGGAAATGTTTTGGTGGCCGGGGATTGATTCTTCTATTGAACAATTTGTACGACTTTGTGGTAGTTGTGCAAACAGTGACAAGTCTGCTTTTCCTTTGCGTGCTGAATCTATTCCTGTGGAATTTCCAGATGGACCATGGAGGAAGTTGGGCATTGATATTGTTGGGCCTTTTCATGTGTTGCCTAAGGAAGAGAGTTTTGGGATTGTTTTGATCGATTACTTTTCTAAATGGCCTGAAATAAAAATGGTAAAAGAGGTTACATCTCAGAGAATTATTGAGTTTTTAGATAGCATCTTTTGCAGAGAGGGCATTCCGCAAGTAATCGTCACGGACAATGGTCCGCAGTTTATTAGTAAGGCCATGGAGTTTTTTTTCAATAAGTGTGGAATAACTCACAAGAGGATTGCTGTTTTCCATCCTGAAGCTAATGGACAGGTGGAACGCTTTAATCGGGTGGTGAAAGAGGCTATTCAGCTTTCTGTTAAGAGTGGTCTGAATTGGAAGAATGCTTTAGGTTCCATGCTTCTGTCTTACAGGACTTCTCCTAATTCGGTTAATGTAGTCAGCCCGTTTAAACTTTTGAGGGGGAGGAAGCCTAGTACTACTTCGGTTCCATGGTGGTTAAAAGGGAAGGTTTCAAGTAGTAAATGTAACAATATTGATTATGGTGTGGTAAAGGATAGAGTTGAGAGGTACAGAGGCAAAATGAAAGTGAACATGGATAAGAAAAGAGGTCATCTGAGCAAGCAAAAGGTGGTCATTGGTGATTTTGTTCGAGTCAAAAGGAACATCAATGTATCTAAAGGATCTCAGTGTTGGTCAGATCCTAAGGAGGTTATTGAGGTTTTTAAGAATGAAGTCAGAATAGAAGGTGGAAGTGTGTGGAATTTCAATAGGATTCCTTTGTATAAAGGATTTGATTGTTCTGTCAAAACTGCAAAAGAATCTGAATTGGGGGGAAATGTACGATCTGGTGCTTCTCCTAAATCTATTCCAATTTGTTCTAAAGAAAATATGGGAAACCAAAGGGAGAACATCATGTTCCGGGTAGGTTCAAAGATTTTGGTATGACTATAGAGAAGTAAAAAAAAAAAAAGAAAAGGGGGAAGATGTGTTGCATATATATTGTTATGCGTCTATCTTCCACGTGCACACCGTGCTCGTGGAAGATAAAGTTCTCTTTAGGAATTGTTATGTTTTGCTTGTGGGAGTTGGAACACGGGGAGAATGTACAATATAAACTGTTTGCCTCTGACTTGAAAAGTTGAATTAAAACCTTCTCTCCTATAAACACATTCTTTGTTATTGTGTTATTTACGGATCGTGACTTCCCATACACTATTACCAAGCCCCTAAATCACCGCCTTATCTGCACTTTTCTGTCGATAATGCGGCAATATTTGCATCGCCCTATTATCAAGGCAGCATTAAGTCAATTAACGTGGCTTAAAGCCACGTTAATTGACTTAACGCTGCCTTGGTAATAGGGCTCCTTTCACCATAAACTCATCGTGAAAGGGGGCGTGCAGTGGGTGTTGCGGTGGGCGTTCCACCGCAGCACCCATTCACTTCGACGCTGCCATCTATTATCAAGAGAGGCGATAATAGATGGCAGCGCCGAATTTGAGGACAGGTAAGACCTGTTCTTAAGGTGGCGAAACGAGGAGAAATGCTTCATTTCTCCTCGTTTTTGCTTTTTCCATGCCTTGTGCAGCACACATGGAAAAAGCAAAATACCAAGGTTTCTTTATGTACAGGAAGGTGTCCCTTCCTGTACATAAACAAACCTGTTTTTAAAAATGCCAATTTGTAACTTATATGTGTGCTGCATAAAGCAGCACACATGTAAGTTACAAAATTGCATTTAAGGTTTGTTTATGTGCAGGAAGGAACTCCTTCCTGAACATAAACAAACCTTCCTGCTCGCAGACACCCTTGCACTCTGGTGCAAGGGTGTCTGCGCTGGCGATAAATTGTCCAGAATGGTATTTTCCTCTTGCAGAAGGGTGGGGAGGTTGTTGTTGGACCTCTGTCTAACTGCTGAAACCTGTGTATGTCAGTCCACCCATGCTGGCACCTGTGTCCCTCAGAGCCTCCACCTCCTCCCCGTTAACCTTCACCCTCTGCTGGTACTTAGCAGTGTTCGATGGTAAGGACGTCACTGGGATCAACTCTCTGTCCCCAAGTGAAACCAGGGTTAGGCCTGTCCACTCCCTTTCCCTATCTAGGGGCAGCTCCACCCCAAGCGCTACACTTGCCACCCCGGGACTCTTGCCACCTGTGGGGGCTGGGGGTCTCTTGCGACACTGGGGATCCCCCTTGTAGTGTCCAACCTCCCCGCATTCGTAGCACCGGACAATTCTTGGCTGCTGACTCTTGTCAGAGTAAGTGGGCTTTGGGGAACTGGAATGAGGTGAGGTACCTACTCCTCTCCCAAACTGTCTAGTTTGTGGGCCTCGTGAGAACTCCTTCTTTTTATCTCCCCCCTCTTTCTTCTGGGGGACGCCCTGTCCACCTTTCAGGCCATCTCCCCCGGGGCCCTTGTGTGACACCCGGGTGCTAACCCAAGTATCCGCCTCCTCCGCAAGCTCACAGGGATCTGTTAACTTGCGGTCTACCAGATGTTGGTGCAGCTCCGGAAAACACTTATCCAAGAGGTGCTCTCTCAAAAAAAGATTGTACAGGCCCTCAAAATCTTGCACCTCGCTGCCACGCACCCAACCATCCAGAGCCTTACGGGCATAATCAAAGAAGTCCACCCAATTCTGCGTGGACAGCTTATGGCTGCCACAGAACTTTTGGCGATACCTTTCAGGGTTGAGACCAAACTTTTTAAGGAGCGCCTCCTTCATGGGGATATACCTGAACTTGTCCGCCTTATCAAGGTACAGGAGGGTGTCCCTGACATTAGGAGGTATGTAACAATACAGGCCACCTCCCCAGTGTGTCTCGGGCACCCCATGGGCTGTCAAGGCCACTTCATACGCCTCCAACCACTTGGCGATGTCATCCCCCTGAGTGTAGCTCGCTATCACCTCCTTGGATAACCAAAATCTAGGCTCTTGTTGAGCCCCTGGTACGCTGCCACCATTGGGACTTGCTGGCACACTCAATTGTAAGGCTCTCAGCTCCAACTACTTTAGCTGAAGCTCGTGCGCCAACTTCCTCTCCTCCATTGCTAATCTCTTTTCTTCCAATGCGAGCTTCTTATCTTCCCTCTCTCTCTTCCTCTCGTGCTCTAACATGGCAAGTTCCCACTTCAATTGCCTCTCCTCCCTCCTGTCCTCATACTCCTGCGACAACGTACTCCCTCTAGACCCACTACTAGTCAAGTCAAGTCAAAAGCCACTTTATTCGATTAATAAAAATCATAAAAGTATACTATAAAAACTTCTCCACATAATACATACAATCTCATAAAAACAGTTGACAATTTCATTTATAATTTAATGCATCCAGTAGTTCATGGGACTAATGTACCAGCCAATCTTGAATTCCTATTTCGAACAGCCCCCACAAAATAATTTGCAACACAGAAAATGGAAAAAGGGTGGTCCAGTAATTGCAGATACAATAATGCTGGTTTAACCTGAACAAACCCTTTGTCTTTCAGCAGTGGTAATATATACTTTTTCCTAATTCCGGTGTAGAAGGTGCAGAAAAACGTAAAGTACATGGGGGCAGATTTATGTTAACTGGCAAATGGGGAACAGGGGTATTTTTAGGTTTCAGGGGTAGCTTTGGGTTTTGGGGTACAGGGGTATTTTAAGGGTGAAGGGCTAGGTTTGGGTATTGGGGTACAGGGGTATTTTAGGGCTCAGGGGTAGGTTTGGGTTTTGGGGTACAGTGGTATTTTTAAGGTTCAAGACTAGGTATGGGTTTTGGGGTAGAGGGGTATTTTTAGGGTTCCGGGGTAGGTTTGGTATTTGGGGTACAGGGGTATTTTTAGGGTTTAGGGATAGGTTTGAGTTGTGGGGAACAGGGTATATTTATAGGGTTAAGGTGGGTTAGTGTTTAAGGGTGTTGGGGTGTTTTAAGGAGTAAGGGTGGGTTATGATGATGGGGTGCAGGGGTATTTAAGGGGAGCGGGGTGGGATTAGCACACAATATGAGACATGGCATGAAGGGCGGAACGTACCACACGCCCCCAGCGTTTGTCACGCCCCCAGCACATGCCCAAAGCACAACGCAGACATGCCCACAAGGGACTACTTTGCTGGCACGGTTCTTTTACCTTTTAAATGGATATGGTGGGCGTCTGCATAGCCTTTGTCCTTCTGCTGCAACTGCCCTTTCCAAAGCTGTATTGGGTGTTGTGATGGGTGCTGTGGTTCCTGAGATTACCCGCCTCAAAGGTTTGGGCTCCCTCTTTATTATATTAGTATGGATAAAATTGCCTCACAGTGTCTACCACCTATCCTCTTCACAAAGCCAAGTATCGCTGCGGAGGACCTTCTTACGGCATTTGCTTTAGCCGCCAGTGGGGCATGACAGGCCCCAGGGCAATGGCAGGATAGCAGGGAAGCCCCAAGAAGAGTGCCGGAGCAGCCCGGGCCTCCCCTGACTGGCCAACAATACACCGGAGGGCTCTTAAAAGAGCACGAGCCCTCCCACAGCAACCTGAACCGCCGCAAGGGGCCGAGGAGGCCCGATGGACAAGGTAAACCGGAAGAGGGCGGAAGGCCGGAGGAGGCCCCGAGGCCGCCCCTCCCCTGGGGAAGACTGTGTTGGGCCCTGTTGACCCCTATTAGGCCCATAAGAGTACTGCGGACTGGGCAAGAGCCTGAATTGAGCCCCTACAGACTGGGCTGGAGGAGGAGTAACCCCCAGCTGGGGTGGGGTTCTTTACAGCTTGTGTTTTTTTCCGAGGAAGTCATGTTACGGTGCATATTGGCCTGTTGGTTTACTGAAACGTCCATTCCTGTTTAGCAAAAAGGTTATTCCGGATTAATGAAATATTCTACCTATGCCGGAGGCAATGTTTAGTCTTACCGGATGACATATTGATTCTCACCTGGTGAAATGTTGACGCTTGATTGATAAGGATAATGCACTGCTTATCCCTGCCTAAGGAAATGTTTTATTCTTGCATAAGTGGTTTTAGTCCTGCCTAGTGAGAAGTTGCCTGATCTTTAATGCCATATCCAGTCCTGCGTCAGGAAATGTTTGGTTTTACCCTAATGAACAAGTAATGCTGAGTAATGAAATGTCTACACTTGCAAAATGAAGTGCTAAATGAAAGCCCACAGTTATCCCCTGAAATGTGTTAATGTAGTGAGTAATTGATCACCATGATTTTGGTCTTAGATAAAATTAATCGATTGGAATCAAAAACTTACTGGTGTGGTCCCCGTCATTGCGTGCATTTATTGTCTCAGTGGATGCGTGTGTTTTGTGTAGTCACTTAACACCTGAGCTTTCGGGTGCCTACCTGCTCGTGCCAGGCTACCCCCGGGGAACAGGTAACCCCAGTTCCTACAGCGTGTTTAAATTTCTAAGTGCCGCTTTGACAGGGGTGAGAGCACAGAAGAAGAAGCCGCCAGTACAGCCTCAGCTGAGACTTACATACAGAGGAGTCAGTGTATTTATCGCCCTTCTCACTTCTGGTCCTAAAACCAGACGGAGGCTGCAATGCTCGCTTCAAGATCCGCAGGGGAGCCCAAGGCTAGTAAGACTGGGTGGGTCTTATAGTGTCTAATCACAAAAGCTAATGGCAGAGATCAAATGTGTTTAAAATAATATGTCTGGATATACATCCATAAATCTACTGCTTCTAGTGGTCGGTATCTGAGACCCTTGGAAAAGAATGAAAACAAAGAACAATGATGTGGCGCGTGTTCATGCTCTTACCACACTGGCCCCCACATCACGCTGCGTGCCATGGCTCTCATTCACCTCGGATTTCCAAAATACAATCTGGAGCAGTGAAAACAACTGCGTCAAGTGTGCTGATGCCTTCCCATAAAGATCCCTTCCCCACTAGAAACAATAATCTCCTCCAAGGCCTCTCAGCTCTAGTAACCCCTTCCCACACTCTCACCTGAGACCCCTTCCTTGTCCCTCTCTGTGCCTGTCCCTGAGGCTCACGGTCCCATCCCTTCCAAGGCCTCTCAGCTCCAGTAACCCTCTCCTGAGCTGTCCTGTAGCTCCTCTCTATGCCTGTCCCTGAGGCTCATGGTCCCATCCCTTCCAAGGCCTCTCAGTTCCAGTAACCCCCTCCCTGAGCTGTCCTGTAGCTCTGCAGTAATGATGCCTCAAGACTTGTAGCGATAATTGTAAGTCAACAAAAGAACAGCCCTGTTCTTCTCTAATATTCTCGCCCACCTTTCCTCGGCGGCCATCTTTGTTTGGGGAAGAGGGTGCACGCGCTAGTCCTCTCTCTAGGAGGCGACCAGGGCATAAATTCAGCCATGACCACGCGCAGCGGGGATGCCGGAATATCGCCGGAGTTTCGCCAGAGTCAAGCCCGTCTGTGCCCGTCCGGGCCCAGACGGGCCTAGGGCATGGGACTCTGTGCAATCTTTCTAGATCTCTGGCCCCCTCCTACAGGTATTCGCGGGACTCTCTGCTCTCGCTGCGCGCGCCTAAACATCCTAGTTGCCGCTACCATTGGGTTGAGGGTACTGCATTTAAACATTGTTCTGGGTGTCGCTCGTCTAATAGTTGTGTGAACCTAAATTCACTCACTATGGCTCTGCTTAATTGCAGATCACTGCCTTGTCACGTTATGGAAATACACTCCCTCCTTTTGGACCACAGTCTGGATGCCTTGTTCCTGACGGAAACGTGGTTGACCACGTGCTCTGGTCCCGATATTGTCAACGCTCTACCGCCGGGATACCTCATTTTCCATCTGGATAGGCCGGATGGGAGAGGGGGTGGAGTGGCCATTGTGTATAGAGACACATTCGTGTGCAGGGCAGTAGACTGCGGCATTATCAACTCTGAAAGCTGCCAATTTTCCCTTTGCATATCCTCTACCGTTTCCATCTCCGGCCTCCTTGTGTACCGGCCTCCCGCTGCACTGGGGAATTTTGTAGACTCTCTTATTGAGGCTGTTATTCCTCTGGCTGCTGCTTCGTGTAATTTTGTTCTTCTAGGGGACTTTAACCTTCATTTTGATGACCCCAATGATGTAGTAGCAAGAGATCTACTAAGTTCGCTTGGTGCACTGGACCTACACCTTGCTAATGTGGGAGCTACTCATAATAGAGGCCATCAGCTTGATGCGGTTCTTGCCAATTCTGCTAATCTGCAAGCTCTCCAGATGTTGGCTCTTCCCTGGACGGATCACCATCTTATTCCGTTTAGCTGGCTGCTGGGGAACCGGAGAGACCCCGCACCTAGACAACAGACTGTAGAGCGACTCTGGTCGAAGCTGCCGGTGGACAGTTGGGTGGAAGAGCTAGCTATATCTTGTCCTCATCCTGTGGATGACCCTAATATTGCTGATCAGCACTTGGGCGATTGTCTCACTAACTCTCTGGACCTACTGATTCCTAATAAAAGGAGGCTTGTCAGGGAGTGAAGAATCGGTTCTGCTCCCTGGTATACCCCCGAACTTAGGAGCTGCAGAACCACTTGCAAAAGGCTTGAACGGGCCTGGAGGAGAGAGCAGACAGAAGAAAGTCGGGTCAACTATAAAAGAGAGATGAGGAAATATAAAAGTGCATTGAACGATGTAAAAAAGACCTTCTTTAGTGATAGGATTGAGAGGGCTAGTAATTCTTCAAGAGAATCGTTCAAAATTTTTAAGGAACTTCTGAAAGCCCCGGTCCCGCCAGTAGTGCATGATAATCCTAAAGACAAATGTGAGGAACTGGCAAGTTTCTTCCATTCTAAAATAGAGAAAATACTATCCTCCTTGCCCGTCATCCCTCAAATCTCTGAGCCGGCTGCTAGTCCAGTAAGACGCACGATTGAGCTAGCCTCCTTTGGCCCCTTCTCGGAAGAGGAGGTTACAAAGGTCCTGTTGGAGATGAAGAGTGGATCTCCGAGTGACCCAGTGCCTATAAAATATCTTAAGCTTGTGGCTAATACCTTGTCAACCCCGCTGACCGACCTCATCAATCTTTCACTCTCTCATGGCATAGTGCCACGGAGATGGAAAAGGGCAGTGGTAAAAGCCTTATTGAAAAAACCAGGATTGGATCCCTCCAACTTGACTAACTTCAGGCCAATTTCACTCCTGCCTGGGTTTTCAAAAATTGCAGAGAAGCTGGTTAATCGTCAGCTCTCTTACCATCTAGAGTCCAACCGCCTGTTGGGAGACTCCCAGACTGGTTTCCGCCCCGGCCAGGGAACGGACACAGCCTTGTTGGCAGTAGTGGAGGAAGCAAGGAGCACTCTAGATACAGGAGGGTCAGTGGCAGTGATCCTCCTGGACTTGAGTGCTGCCTTCGACACCGTGAGTCATCAGGTGCTCCTCCAACGTCTGGCAGAGGTAGGTGTCTCAGGGTCGGCCCTGAAATGGTTGGGATCTTTCCTTTCCAATCGTTTCTACCAAGTCTGGGAGGGAGCAGAGCAGTCTGCCCTATTCCCTCTTCAATGTGGAGTCCCGCAGGGCTCATCGCTGAGCCCTACCTTATTTAATATATATATGACTCCACTTGAAAGAGTGGTAGCCCCTTCAGGGGTGAGGATCATCAGCTATGCTGATGATACTCAGCTGGTGGTGGGCCTCACTCAGGTGGCGGAACAACCCAAGGTGCTACACGACTGCCTGGCCAATGTTTATCGTTGGATGTCCAACTCTGCCTTAAATCTTATTGGAGGAAAAACTGAGCTGATGCTCCTGGGTAACTCCAGTCCCTCCATTATTGCTAGCTGTTGGCCCCGGTCTCTTGGTGATCCACCATCCCCCAAGAAGGAGATCAAGTCCTTGGGATATGGTTGGAGGAAGATCTGTCCTTTAGGACTCACGCCAGGAAGACCGCGGGGGTTTGTTTTGGTCTGCTGAGGTCAGCCCGGAAGGTGTTCAAAGTTTCAAAGTTCAAAGTTTATTTATTATGATAAGGAACTCTTTATGAGGTCCACATAAAACAGCATATACATATACATACAAAGCAACCAATGTGTAAAAAAGGTTTCCATCACAAACACATGAGATAACTTAATACAGGTCCAAAAAACATTTAAAAAAGTTGTACAGTTTAAAAGCAAACATTTCATTAGGTGGGTTAATCAAGGCTGCCTTAAACAAAGATGCTGAAAATATGTTAAGTTGTAAGCAAATTGGTCTTAACCATCTACGCCTGCAGGGCATCAGTGTAGGGCAAACGAACATGACGTGATCTAGATCCTGATCATACAATTGGCAAAGATCACAGCGTGCCGAACAACCAAACCAGCTGGCATGTAGAACTTTTAGCGGAAGCAAATTGTGTCTTAATAAGTACACCAGGCGTCTCACGCCATGGGAGATGTTCCAGTACATATACGGTTGAGCTTTCCGCAAGGTATAAGATTCAATAACAGGCGTACAACCTTTTTTCGCTAGACAAAAGTCTCTATCAAGGCAAAACCCCAATTCCCAAGAAGCTGACTTCAAAACAGTTTTTAATTGATGAGGGGACAATAGAAATAGAGTCTCCTCATCTAATTTCAATTGTAACACAGCAAATCTGAAGTTTTTTACAATCGATGAGAAGTCATTAAAAGATCCTAATAATTCATTTTTTATGAGGTTTCTTAAGGTATTGGGTTCACCTTTAGATAACGCTACTACCCAGCGTATGATACTAGCTAGACCTTGTACCCTGCTGCTACGTAATCCCAATTCCTGTCTCAAGGAAGCAGTCGAATTTGCTGTGCCTACAGACATTAAACTCCGTAGAGTTTTTCCTTCCGCAGAGTTTAAAAAACTCCATTTTTTTGGATCAACTAACTCAATTCCATATAACAGGGAGGCTGGAACTTTCGCTCTGAAAACATCTAAAAGAATAGAAAAATGCCTTCTACCTGTGGCTTTATACAGGGAAACTAAGCTCTTTCCCTGAGAAATAGCCTTCCGAGAGTTATTGTCTATGTGTGGTTTGTCACTTAAATTATGAGTGACAATTTTACCTAAAAAGGTATAAGAATTCACACATTCTAGTTTTTCCCCCCCCACAACCCATGAAAAGTTAAAACATTTAGGCTTCTTTCTACCAGAGAAACAAATCACCTTGCTTTTTGCCGTATTTATAGATAAAAAATGACTTTCAGCATATTCAGAAAGTGCATGCAACCGATTATTTAGGCCCTTTGGGGTGAGATCCAAAATTAGGATGTCGTCTGCATACATAAGGCATGCAATTGGAACACCCCCCAAGGACGGGGCAATACCGGCGGAAGCCGAAAGAGCGATGGGTAAATCAACAGTATATAAGGAAAATAGCAACGGAGCCAAAAGGCAACCTTGCTTCAACCCATTAGATGTTGGAATTAATCTCGATACGCCGCGATCACCTCCAAGTAATACTCTGCACCAAGTGTCAGAGTACAGGGCGCGAATTAACTTAATAAGTGATGCAGGCATACCTAGGTTAAATAACTTTCTCCACAGCAAATTTCTGTCAACTTTGTCAAAAGCGGTGGAGAAATCAATAAAAGCGCCATATACCTGACCACCCCGAACTTTCACATATTTTTCATTGATAACTTGTAATGCAGTCAGGTTATCTAAAGTTCCATGATTTTGTCTGAAACCAGTTTGCTCTAAGGGAAGGATTTTATGTTCAGATACCCAATCGTTAATTAAAGAAAGCACACATTTTGCAAACACCTTACCAATGGCGTCAAGCAAGGCAATTTGACGATAATTTTGTGGTTGATCTCTTGCCCCTTTTTTATATAAAGGGACAATGATGCTTCCTTTCCAGGAGGGGGGGACTGTTCCGCTAAAAAAGCAGAATTTAAACACTGGAAAGAGTATTTTACTCCAAAGTTCACTCTGGTTTTTTAATACTGAAATTGGAATTTTATCAGGACCCATCGCACCAGAGGAACGCATATTCTTAATGGCACATTCAATTTCCTTTACTGTTGGACAGTCCAATTTAAATGAAACATTATCAGATTCAACATTAAACTCATAAGAATTATTATTACTGTACAACTTCTCGATATAGTGAACCCACACCTGTTCCTCAATGGCAATGGGCGTAGGACTGGCTCTAGTACCACAGCCTTTGCAAATTAAGGACCAAAAGGTCTTAGTTTGGCGATTATAAGAAGCTTCCCTCAGTTGAATCCAGAGGGCATCTTCCTTAGAACGTTTTAAACGGGCCTTAAGCCTGACTCTCCTTCTTTTTAGAATAGACAACTTACATTTAGCTTCTTGGGTAAAACATAAAAATTGTCCCCTTACAACTGTATTTATTTCTCTGTTTATAGCCCGTAGAGGGTGAGGGGCTACAAGGGACTGTTTCACACCTGATTTCTTTTTTGCACAAGCAGTTACGGAATCTAAAAAATTAATAAAACATAACAGCACTCTCCCTTCCCAGAGAGGTAGATTCTCAACGGTAAAATACAAAAGAGGCGCTAGGTTTTCAACAATACAAGGGTTCCAAAAACATTTCCCTGAGCTGGAATCAAAATTCACAGAATCTATATCCAGACTCCACGGAACCACTTTCTGAAGACTAATGGAAACAGAAAGCGTCAATGCATTATGGTCACTAAGATTCGATTCAATGACCTTCATATCCTTCAATAGGTGAAAACCGGCATAATCTATCATGATAAAATCAATAATAGATTTTCCCTTATTAGATTTACGAGTAAAAGCTGCCGGGATATCAGATGGAAGCCTCCCATTTACAATTAAACAATCCGCTTTAAGTAAACCATCTAAAATAAGTTTACCTCTTTTGTTGGTTTTAATTTTGGGGGGGAACTGGGCTGAAGGTATATTCAGAGATTCTTCCAATGCGACATTTCTAAACAACTCCAACCCGCAGTTAGATATATTACAATTTAGGTCCCCAAACATTAACACATGCGGAGTTGGTGAGAACTCCAAGACTTTAGTTAAAAAAGTAAATAGAGTTTTTAAACCAGTATTAAAACAACAATTGGGGGGAATATAAATGTTTACCACAATCAGCAATCTATTAGGGCAATCCTCAAATACATCTTTTAGAGTTATTGCTTGAAACAGTTTTCCTGGATCCAGATAGTGTGAATAGTTCCATTGCAATCTATTAGATAATAAGCATGCTAACCCTCCCTTAGCATGGCCTCTTCTAGTGCTGGTTGCGTTGAAATCCAAAACAAAATAGTCTTTATCCAAAACGAAACTTCCATCCACCCAGGTTTCTTGCAAACAGATTATATCTGCCTTTTGAGAATGAAGGAAACCCAATTTCTCCTTATAATCTTTGAATCCGGCAGTGTTCCATGAGATAAATTTCAGCTCCCTGTTAAAAATTAGAATCCTGAATGGAACGGGGAGCAGATTTACTCGCAAGGACTCCAGGTAGCCAACTCCATTTAGATTGATCATCCTTCACTGTCTGCTTAAGAGGAGGGTTTTTGTAGGAAACTAGCCTTTCATTCCTAGCCACACAAACTTTTAGGTTCTCCGATCTAAGATTAGACCAATCCGACAATCGCACACCCGAATTGGAGGAAAGCGATAATGAAGCATTAGCGGCAGTATTTAAAATACATGTTTCCCCAAAATGTGGCATCACATCTATCCCTCTAATTTGTAGATCCTCAGCCCATTGAAGAACAAGATTTACCACAACCTTAGAATAGAATTTCACCCTTGTTGATCTTAAAGGTTTCCCCACGTAAGGATTGAGGAGAAGTACAAGATCTAAATCGGAGGTTTGGATCAATTTCAAGCTTTCGATCTCTTTAAAACAGGTCAAAAGGGCAGATCTATTCAAAATTAAATCTGGTTCAAAAAGGGGAGAAAAATCAAGATATAACGTATCCACATATGTTTTTTCTTTTGGGAGGACAACTGTCGTTAAGGGTGGAGCCTGAAAGGGTGTTGCCGTAGGATTTAAAGAAGACGGGGGCGGAACAACAAATGGAGAGGTAACCTTAGAGATAACCTGGCAAGAACCTGAATTAACCTTACAAAAAGAAAAAGGATTAACGGGAGGGAGGAAAACCTTGGGAAGGAAAGGGTTAGTTAAATTTATAGGACCTAGACCAAAGGGGGGGGCGTCTTCTTTGGGCGATACAACCCTAATTTCAACCTTAGGGGTGAGAGACTGCTCCACCTGCGGAGAATCATCTACACTTAAATCCACATTTTTATCAAAGAGAAGTTTCCTCTGTCTTTTTTTGGCAAACCTACGGATAGGTTTCCTCTTCTTCATTCTATTCTTTTTATGATTCTGGGGACTCATATTTCCCATCAATCCCGTTTTTACTTTAGGGATCTCCTCTTCCTTATTTGATGGCAAGGAAAATATCGGAAAGAGGGAAGGCAATTCGGATTTAGAAATAAGAGGGGAAGTTGCTATTATCTCTATCTTATCACTAAGTGGGGCTATACAATTAGCACCAGCCGAAACCACTTTGGAGGGTTTTGGAATAGCTGAAAGTACTATGGGCTGACTTTCCGTTTGACCTTCTATTGAGGGAGAAGAAGGCGCTAAATCCAAAACTGCGGAAGTGAAAGGAGCGCTTATTTTCTGGGGCAACAACAGAGAAGCCACTGAAATAGGAGGATCTGACACTAACTCATTTTTGCTTAACAAGAGAACTTGCAAAATCTGCGTTACAGTATCAAAAATACATTCCGAACCTCCCACAAACTTTTCAAGTAATCTTAGAATCGAAGACAAAATTGATTCCAAAGAGGACAAAGAGTTAGAAATTAGCCTCCCGTTAATATTTGGAGAGCCCTCAGCTAAATTGTTCAACATTGGACCTGAACAGGATGTAAGATTTAATTGTGGAAGGGAGAAATCTAATTTATTAGAGGGTGTGCTACTTAGGGGACCAGTACTTGAAATCGTTATTACTTCCTCTAAAGGCACACCTTTAGAGTTCCCCTGCAACAATCCCATCCGCGCCCTATGAGCTGTTAAATCAATATCAGGCAGAGTGAATTCATTCCCTAATACAGGGGATGTAACTAACGTAGCTGGTAAAAAATCTGTATTCATTGAAACTTTAGGGACATCCCTTAATGTAACTTGGGAAGGAGCAATGTCATCAGATTTTGAGGGCATATTGCCCGAAGAATTAAGGTGAGTATTCTGATTCAGATGTACATTATTTAATGTCGACGGTGAGCCCCTTAGTTCATCAGGACTAACTAGAATTGGCAGAGAATGACTGACCGCCAAGCTTAAACTAGAGGAGACATCAATAACCCCGTTAACAGGGACCACGTCATTGGAACCTGGAATTTCATTCATAGACTGTAGCTCAGTAGGTTTGTCTTTCCCTTTGTCCCATAAATTAAAAAGCTGGCATTGACCCTTCAATTGCATAGTAGACGCTATTTTGTTTCGCAGGGGGTTTGATTTAGTTTTAGATCCAGATCTCCCCACAATCACTCGTCCAGAGCGTAGTTTTTTGGCCGTCATGAGGCTAAATTAAAAAAAGGAGAAAAATTAAAATAATAACGATTGTAAGATATAAAGCCAAATAAACAAAATCGTTAAAATACAATACAAGCCTATGAATGATAAGAACAGCTCAAATTGATGCTAGAAAACCAAGGGAGGGGGCCCAGCCCAGCCTCCTTTGGACTCTGACGGCCTCAGACGGTCCCGCCCTTGTCCCGGGCTTCTCCCGGCGCGCTCCCGCGCGCTCCCGCGTTGCGGTGTTACTAAGGAGGATTATAGCCGCGCTGAGGCGGGGGAGGAGCCAGCAGGGAGAGCGGGTCAGCTGCTGGTGATGCCGAGTGTCAGGCGCTCCTGGGACTTGAAGTCCACGCCTGACCGCGCTCGCAGCCCTGCACACACCACACCACAGAGGCTCAGTTGTAGGAAGTCCACACAGTCACAGCGCACTTCCAGCAGCGCTGGCAAAGCACCAAAGCGAAGCGGGACCCGCGGAGCGGGTACCGCGAGTAGTTAACAAAAAAGATTGCGGGAAGAGCAGCTCCAGCGTGCTCACAGTTCGAAGCTCCCACTGCTGACCAAACGAAACACAGGTGAGGAAACAGCCAGAGAAACTGACGAGCTGAATTTAGCCGCGCTGAGGCGGGGGAGGAGCCAGCAGGGAGAGCGGGTCAGCTGCTGGTGATGCCGAGTGTCAGGCGCTCCTGGGACTTGAAGTCCACGCCTGACCACGCTCGCAGCCCTGCACACACCACACCACAGAGGCTCAGTTGTAGGAAGTCCACACAGTCACAGCGCACTTCCAGCAGCGCTGGCAAAGCACCAAAGCGAAGCGGGACCCGCGGAGCGGGTACCGCGAGTAGTTAACAAAAAAGATTGCGGGAAGAGCAGCTCCAGCGTGCTCACAGTTCGAAGCTCCCACTGCTGACCAAACGAAACACAGGTGAGGAAACAGCCAGAGAAACTGACGAGCTGAATTTAGCCGCGCTGAGGCGGGGGAGGAGCCAGCAGGGAGAGCGGGTCAGCTGCTGGTGATGCCGAGTGTCAGGCGCTCCTGGGACTTGAAGTCCACGCCTGACCACGCTCGCAGCCCTGCACACACCACACCACAGAGGCTCAGTTGTAGGAAGTCCACACAGTCACAGCGCACTTCCAGCAGCGCTGGCAAAGCACCAAAGCGAAGCGGGACCCGCGGAGCGGGTACCGCGAGTAGTTAACAAAAAAGATTGCGGGAAGAGCAGCTCCAGCGTGCTCACAGTTCGAAGCTCCCACTGCTGACCAAACGAAACACAGGTGTTACCACTGCTTCCTGATCCAGCAAGGAAGCTTTTGATACGTGGTTTAATACTATCGAGGCTTGACTATGGGAATGCCTTGTTTCTAGGTGCTCCCGAAGCGACCTTTAAAACCCTCCAACAGGTGCAAAACGCAGCTGCGAGAGTCCTTATGGATATTCCCAGAAGGCAGTCTGCCGCCCCGGCCCTCAAAACGCTTCACTGGCTCCCCGTGAAGGAGCGGGTGAAATTTAAGGCGCTTTGTACGGCCCACAAAATTCTTCATGGCAAAGGCCCCCCCATCCTTTCTGACATGGCCCGTCCTTATAAGCCCCCACGCCTTTTGCGCTCGGACCAAAAACATCTTTTGCAGTCAGCGAGAGTTAGGAGAGCTCGTACTGGGGGCAGACGTTTCTCGGTGCAGGTTGCGACGCTGTGGAACTCTTTGCCCCTCAAGATTCGTGCTGAGCCCAAGATCCTACTATTTAGGAAACTTCTTAAGACCTATTTGTTTCCACAGTAGTGATTAGTTGAGTCTCTCCTTCTGGTCTGTCGCGCCGGGATGCCCCCGGGTAAGCTGAGCGCGTTATAAATTTCATATTATTATTATTATTAATATGTAGACACCTATGGGCGCGTGGTAATTCCGATAGAAGTCATTAGTCAGAATGAGGTATTAAAATCAACTGTTTTATATTAAGTGAGCCGGAAAATCGTTATAGTAGACGAATCAAAGCCATATAATAAAGCTCAGATTCTTCTACTATAACGATTTCAAGTCTTGAGGAAGTCGTCTATCGACTAAACATGTGTCAGCTGTTTGCTTGTCATACTGACGTGTCAACACTCTTGAGACGCGTCAAAACCTTTGAGACCAAGCTTACTGTATGCTCAATGTCATTTTTCATTGTTTTTCTCTGATATCAAATACATTACTGACTGAGGATAGTCAGCTAAGACTCTTTTTTTGTGCTCTGCTCTGTTAAAAACTATAACTGGTCAATGGGTATGGAGGTTTCCTCTATGTACTGAGTGGCACTGTGGATGGCACAGTGTTTGACATTGAGCACGCTAGGGGACATTTTGCGCTGTAAAATTGCAAACTAACAGAGGTGCTGGCTTTTCTCTAAAACCACTGCCATCATTTCTCATATATGAGAATACATTTAGTAGCAAACTATCCAGGGAGTACAAATGACTCAGTTTTGCCATTCAGCTCTTTTGAACCAGCTGGTAAGAGGCAAGTGCGGCCGGCACTGGTAATAGTGTTGAGGCGGGGAAGGGGGGGGGAGGGGGTGGTGGTTGGGAGAAGAGGATAGAAGATGAGTTTGGGAAAGTAAAATAAAAAATGTAAAGAAACACTTACCGAGTTGGAGATGCAGGAAGTGCAAGATAAGGGTTTTTTATTTTTTTTATTTTACTTTCCCTATCCCATCATCTGCCCACTATACCCTACCCCAGCACCCTACTGCTGTTACCTGTGGCAGCTGCGCCTAGTAAGAGGAGAATTCGGTGATGGTTGTCTTCTTGATTAATTTTAGGCAGAATTTCACATTACAAATCATATAAATAATTTGTCCCATAACCCTACTGAGCCTTTTTTAAAATATCTAGATTACAAATACAACAGCTCACATAAGTGACCTAGTTCAGAAATGGAGAGCAAGTTTGAATTTTTTAAGGGGAGCTTTTCATGCAAGTGCAGAAACATTGGATTACACACCAGAAACAAGCTGACATATTATTGCTACCTGTGCTATACTGCACAACAGAGCCATGAGAAGGGGGTTACCCCTTGGTCCTAAGTATGGTAGTTTACTCCCCTACCCAACAAAACCTGGCCAAGAAACAACTATGATTGCAAAGGGCAGTGCAAGGCAAACTGGCATAACAGATAACTATTTTTAAGGGAAGTGTTAATCAAACATTGTCAAAATAAATAGGCAGAGTATTTTACTTTTATTTACTAACACACATTTTATTGATTCACAAATGAAGAACTGGAAGAAAAGACCCTCGTAATGATCAGTTATTTGTAATGATATTTTTTCTTTGCAAACATAACTACAACTAAATGAAAAAAGTATTTCATAACTTCAAACTAAAATTACTTTTTCTTTTACTTTGCTAGTGGTCTGATATGTTTGTTTGAAGCCCGCAGCACAAATCATGCCCCTTCTTGGCCTTGTATTGGTGCCCCAGGCACTGATGTGTTGCACATACTAGACACCTCCTCACTTTCGGCTGATTGTATTGATCTTTCCATAGTGGCCTTAGCTGTATATATTTACTCCAGGGACATTTTTTATTTGGGTAGGACTACTTGTTAACCCTTTAGGTGCTGCCGTCGGCCAACGGTCGTCACGGGCACTACCTCCCCAGTGCTGCGTGCGACCGCTGGACGTCCAGTTCAGCACTGGATAATGGACAGCGCAGCACTGGGGAGGTTTGTTTACGAGCTCCTAAGGTGTTAAATCACCACGTTGTTTTATGGCCTCATCCTGCAAGTTGGCTAAATGTCAGCACAGAATATGTGGTGAATTTGCAAGGAGATCTACAGATCTACATAAAGCTTGCTGTTTCTGTTTAGAATACTGCTGCTCTTGTCTGAATAACCCCCTCATTTAGAAAATGAGAGACAGTGCTTATGGACTGTGAACATTTATATATGCTTTGAGCTATGGGGGGCGTGGCTTGGCCGTGAAGCGGAATGGCTGCTTGCTAAAGCAGCTCTGCCGGCCGGGCTAATTAATCCGAAATGATCCGTTTTTAACACGCCGTGCATCGGGCGTAACTGACAGGATTCATTGCTGGGAAGATCCTGTGCAGTTTGATATTGAATTGCAAGCTGTATGACTGGTGGAAAGCTGCGGGAGCTGCGGATGTCCTGGGTGGCAAGGGAAAGCCGGGAGCGTGCATGAAAGGCCGACCGGGAACCAGTAGCGCTGGTGCTCAGGGGACGACGGTGGGAACACTGCTCACGCTGCGACGGACCTCGGGGAGTGCGACGAGGAATATGTGGGCTGCAGGATGAGCCCCGGAGGTGGGGACAAGCAAGACTGTAAGTGTTCTGTGCCGGGAACAACACCGGCAAACTGGCAGTAGACCAGTGGGGGGGGGTGGAGGTACAGCCGCGATCACTGTGGTGACCGGTAGGCAGTGTGCGTTGGCTACACCTTTTGAAAGCTTCACGGCGCTGGCCCTAATGTCTTCACGGTACCCGTAATAAAGGGGGAAGCCATATACAACGCGGTACGGAGGAGCGTACATTTAAGGGCTTGCGCTTCCGAACATGCACAGGTAGGGCAGCCGCCATTTTCGCATGACGCATAAGTATTTGGGAGCGCTGGCCTCGGGCCTGTAGTGAAGCGCCAAGGATTGCTTCCAAAGGGTTGCCCTAAACATTCACAGAAAGGGAAATAAGAGTGCAATAAAACACGGGCAGCGCGTAAATGGGTGAACATTGAAACTACGAGACTGTAAAGGCGAGGGAGACGCCCCGGGCATATGGTTAGAGGAACCCTGGCCAGATGGCTGAGAGGAGAAGCAGAGCCGCACTAATTGTACAAATTACATAATGGACTACATGTCATCTTTTAAGTCGCTTGGTGCAGCTATTTAAAGGAGACGCACATTATTTATACACAGGGGTGACACGCACGCGGTGACCAGCTCAGTGAACCGCCTGTCAGACTGCTTGATCCTCCCACAGTTGTAAATGCAATGCACCTACAAAGGAAATGAAGTGCACAGGAAGATTTTGATGACACACGCAGGTCCGCCTGAGAAACGTGGCAGAGCGGGGTGCATATACAGGTGCGCTGGTTTCCCATACTGACTGATTAATAGTGGCGCAGGATAGAGGTCCCAGATAGCGCACTTACGAGCTGAAAATGGGCAGGGACAAGATACACAGCCCAACGCAGACGTCTCAGGGCGCAGTCAACCGGGATTGCTGGTAGAAACATAACTAAAGCACCTCGTGAGACAGAACTATAGCTGGGATATAACGACTCGTGAAGCGACCTGAGGTCAGCTAACAGCCCATTGAGGCAGGTAACGCGCCAAGCCAGTTGGACAAGGTCAACGAGAGATTATTAAGCACTCCGTGGGGGTACCGAGCGAGTGGAGATACCTCTGAGTGTGCGATAGGGCGACCCTTGTGGTGGGGAGTACTATTGTTCGGAGGACAGCTTGCAAAGATAGCGGGCTGCATGCCAAAATGGGGAAGCCAGACACGAGACAACCAAGACTCACCTTCGACAAGAAATCAAGTAAATCAACTGAAACTGAGGCTGCTGATCGTGAGCCGACAGAAGAAGGCGCACAGGGCCAATTGCTGGCGGTGGATGTCTGGTCCATGTTCCAGGAACTGAAAACGAGCCTACAGGGGATTGACTCCAAGATGGACACTCTGGCTGAACGCATGGACAGAATCACCCAAAGGATGGATAAGCAGGAGGGCAGGGTCAGTGTGCTGGAGACTAGAGTGACGGAGACGGAGGAAGGCCAAACCGACATGGAGAAGAAAGTGAGAGGCATGGACAAGGTATTGGCTATACTTCAACAGAAGAATGAGGATTTGGAGGCGAGATCGAGACGGAACAACATACAGATAACGGGAATTGCGGAAACAACAGATATTCAAAATGTGGAGCAGTACTTTGAAACTATGTTCAAAGAGTTTTTTGGGCCAAACCTGTCTCCCATGTTTCTTATAGAGACAGCGCCCAGGTCTTTAGGGCAAAGACCGAAGCTGTTGCGTGCGTTGTTATCCAGGCAGTCTTTGAATGAGGCCCTCTTTGCGGCTCTGATGAGTTGATGGTGACCCACAGTTATTTTCATCTCTGACTATGCCACCAGGTGCAGAGGGGCTTGTCTCTAGTGGTCAAGCGATGCCTCCGAGAGTTTGGCATCAAACACTACCTCCTATACCCATAAAGGCTGCAAGTGATCTCAGTTATTGACACACAAATCATTGATACAGCTGAACAGTGCTGGACCTGGCTGCAATCAACTGGTTGTCAGGTGCTGTGGACTGGGAGTGAAGGGTCTACGCAACAAGTTGTCATTCATGGAACCAGTTGTACTGAGAGGCGTAGGAGAAGCAGGCATCCCCGCCACAACTACAAGCTACCCCCAATATGCAGCAGGTTGTACAAAAGAGAGAGGCAGAAGGAGCTGCATGCACCGCCAACGATGCACAATTACACTCAGTGGGCCCGATTCACAGAATGAACTTAAGACTCAATCCTAAACTTACTACTATTTTGGTATTCACAGAATGCACTTACTACTTTTGGCATTCACAGAATGAACTTACTACTTTTGGTTTTCACAGAAGTTAGGATTTTGTCTTAAGTTTGTCTTAAGACAGACTTAAGACAGACTTAAGACAGACTTAAGACAGACTTAAGACAAAATCCTAAATTCTGTGAATACCAAAAGTAGTAAGTTCATTCTGTGAATGCCAAAAGTAGTAAGTGCATTCTGTGAATACCAAAATAGTGGTACGTTTAGGATTGAGTCTTAAGCTCATTCTGTGAATCGGGCCCAGTGACAGGATCCCAACACTTCTCCTGAACGCTCCCCCAGTGACGTAGGGTCCACTGATACGTGGTCATCCGGTACAGAGTCCGTCCAGCCCCTGGATGTAACTCCTTAGATGGCAGATATGCTAATTAAATGTTGACTGGTTGTGCGTCTCCCCTTCTTCCACAGTTACAGACAGCTCTGGAGAGTCTCTGGCTTTGGGTGGTTCCTGGTCTCCAGCTTCCTGTTGCTGAAGTTCCAGTCTACCGAGGTCAGCACTTACAGGGGAACGGGTTCACGTGTCACCCAAAGGAAACGGAGCAGTTGTCCAGGTGAGCGATGCATGTCAGGGGAGACGGTGGTGGTCTCCTTAGTGCTCCGAGCTGCAAAGGTATGAAGTCCTTGGCGTCGTTGACCTTGCCAAGGATAAACTGTGGGAGTTCCTCAATTATCCTAGTGACACTCTTGCAACGCTGTGATGTCATGTGTTTAACGTTCTGATTGCGCAATGTGCCAGAGCATGTTTTCAAGGCCATGCAAAGCCACTTTACATGGCTTTTCATGGACTTAGAAATATGTGACCCAATCATGCATTAAACAGTGTGAAAGGGGCGTTCCATGCAGTGGCGGCCAGCATGGCTTGCAGGTGACGAGGCCAGGGCAGGTGCATGGGATTGCAGGGGGGCGCGATTGCAGGAGGTTGTGCATTATAAATTAAACATTAAAAAAAATATGTAAGTTAGCTTGCAGTTAGGTCCTGCAATGCAGCCTGATTGTATTTTTCATCCTGGTTCGACGCTCAACCAGGGAAAGGGGGCCAGAGCATGTTCTCCATGCAGACTGTAATGCAGCCTGCATGGAGAACGGGTAAAATGCACATGAATAGTTTTTGCAGCCCAAGAGGATAAAACAGTCATTGCGCACTTAGGAGTGGGCAAACTACTCCTCCGCTGCCCTGCTCTGAGAGCAGAGCAGCACCGCCCGCAAAGCAGCCACTGTGGGTCAACATAGGGGAAAAATACAGGGGGCTTATTCATGAGCCCCTTTCGACAGTTTAACACCGCTGGTACATCATTTTCTTGACATACTTGCAGGGTGAATTTTGCTCCATGTTGCGCCGTTTTACGAAGTGGCATATCTAGGGCTATGCGTGACCTTGTAAAGCCCTGTGCCACATTATACCTGCGTCAGGTATGATTTATGCAGGGTGTTTATTCCCACGCAACAAAGCCGTAGGAGTTGCGTTACGAGCTGCCACTCATAGGATGGCGCAGTGAAATCTATCAGATTTCACTGTGACAATTCTAGGATGCCACTGTGTCAAAAACGTACTCCTAGGGGGAGGAGCCAAGATGGCGATCGGGATGGCTGCATAAACGCTTGGCTCCGTGAGCCCTCCCGTCCCGCACGTATATCCTGGCGATTAACCTGAGCAGTCTTTGTTAATTTGAGTAGGGGAAGGACGTCATTCACTTACCATCTGCTTCTGTGGCTCCACCGTGTAGTTGACCCGAAGAAATGTCCCCGACTGTTTGGCGGCCTTCGGGGTGCTGAGACCGGGATCTCGAGTGAGGAGAGTGTCCGGCCGTGAATGCAACTTCTGCGGCCTCCGGTCGCGATGGGAAGCCGCTCGGAGAGAACCTGAGATCCGCGAGCCGAAAGAGATGCCACCAACCCACTCCCAATAGTGGGTTGCCCTGCGAGAGGTGCGATATAGCTGGGCCGGAGAGAGTCCATGAGGCCCAGCTCCCCTTTGGTGTGACGCCCGATCATGTTAACAGCCCCCCCCCCCGGGAGCCGGTGGGTGCCTCCTGGAGAGCGGCAGGAGCTTGTTTAGCCTTTTGGTGACTCTCCTTTCTGTTGCCTGCCACGACTCTTGAGATCCCGCTGTGGATCCTGCTGGTTCCGGGGGTTGGTCCCGGTCCCGAGGTGCGGTGGAGGAGGACGAGTCCGTGACGGCTGAAATGGCGGATGCCACTTTCTTGCACACCCATTGTCCGGACAGAGAAACCGGTGCACAAGTGAATCCCGGGGTTCCGAAACGTGAGGACAGACCCACGCCCGGCAATATACTGGCTGCGTTGATAGCCCTGCAGACTACCCTGTTCCGGGGGGCCCGAGACTTGGGAAGAAAGGTGGCCGCCATTGTTGGCCCGCCATTTTGTGGCGGCATGGCTCGCTCTCGAGGTGACGCTGAGATGTCTGCCTCTGATTCATTGACATGCACCCTGGATGGATCTGCGTTCTTGGAGCCGCGGATGGGTCTGGTTCCTGAGCCTACTGTGGCTACCCTTGTTGCCTGGGTGATTGTCTCATCGAGGCCTCTCTCTGTACGGCGAGTGGGGGAACGGCATCGATCCATGGCTTGGGCGGCCCGACAGGGTTTCGGCGCTTCCCTTATCGTGTGGGTCCTTTTCTATGTTTGGCGGGACTGTGTACTGTTTCGAGACTGTTGGCGGTATCGACATTGTCACATTCAGACTTCCGCCATGCATCATCTGCGAGGTTTCGGTGGCTGAGATCCTATGGAGCGATGACACTGCCTGGTCCTCCCGGTGCACTCGGACCCTCTGTGTTACTTTGTATCCCGCCTGCGGGACTGTTCACCGCTGGTGCTATTGACCGAAGTGGCCAGGGGTGAATTTGATTGGGACATAGAGGGACTCATGGATGGTTGCGGGTGATTTGAGGGACGCTTAGCGGAGTTGTAATTGATTGCGTTATAAGTGATTGCTACTATTTGTACTTCTTCTACCGTTACTGTTTAGACGATTTTTGCATGCGGAGGTGGGAGGGGCCGGATGACCAGATTGAGGGCCCTTCTCCTGTCTTTTTTCTATTTCTCTTTCTTTTTCTCTCTTTTTCTTTCCTGTATTTCGGGTCTCTGATTTAGGGCGACAGGCACGCTGCTGGGGGGTAGGCCGTAGCCTTCTGCAGGGGTGCAGGGTTGGGGGTTGGGCGATGGGCTTGCTATTTTGTTCTCTTTTTGTTTCTATGGCCCTTAGTTCCTTTTCTTTTTCGATGTCGTCTTCTTCCATGTCTCCTATAGTGTGATTCGCCTTGAGGGGTGGGACTAGCTCGCCATGATTGCTCTGTGTTTATCGCATCTATCCTGACTCTTAGGCTCCCTCCCCCGTCATTTCTAATTTGTATACATTATTGGCATAAAACTCTTCGCTTTTACCTAGTTGTAATGGGGGAGTGTGTGACTGTGCGACATTGATTTTCATTTTATTTTTATTTTTTGCAAAATGAGCCGTCTCAGATCCTTATTACTGCATGGTGCCTTAAATGTATGTTATATCCTGTATGCTATTCGGCCTTCGGACTCCGGACCGCTGTGTATTTTTGCACCCCCTTCCTAATTGCCCGATCTGAATAGCGGCCGGCCGGATTGGTTGTAGGCCCATGTTTGTATCTCCTGTGTTACGTCAATAAAGGTTCTTTAAAAAAAAAAAAAAAAACCTACTCCTGCCTCGTGGCAGACTTAAGAGCCATAGGGATAGGCAGGCCCCATTCATTGCTGGTGTTTTGTCATGCTTGCGACACAACTGCAGCAATGCCTGACTCTAGCGCTGATAGGTACGTCAGGATTCCAGACTTATGTCATTGATTGTGGCATGGAGTGCCATACAGCAAATATGACGCAGCCATGTTGTCGTAAACAGGGCGCAGTGAAAAGTGTCCAATAGCTGTTTTATCGTGGTGATGCAACACTTTTCATGAATGGGGCACAGAAATGCACCATATCTTATTGATAGGGCGCAACCCTGAACTTTTGTTTTGGCGTAGGGCAGCATAGCATTATTCCTTGCAGCGCTGTCTAGCATCAAGACATCTTATATGGAGGCCCAAGTGTTTGCACCAATTTTAAGGCCAGCTATTTCTGATCTTAAAAAACTGCCTCTAATTTGTGTTAGCAGCAGTTTTGGTGGATATCGAGGTACTGGAATTTCCTTGTAAATGTCGCGAAGTGTGTTTAGCTGAAGTTTTTTCACAGGAACGCTTACCTTCATTCACATTTTCATTATGTCCCGCTAACAGAAGTGGCGATCTTGAAAATTCACGTGTACCCTGCAAAAGTGCCGCTAACTGCAATTAGCGGCAATTTGTAAATAGGGCAATAAAATAAGCTGCCTTAATGTACAAAGATTTACTCTACGGCGGTGTTAAGTTCTTGTAAATAATATCCCTCTAAGGCGGCAGTCATTCAAGTACCTGGGGATCTGGGTGACGCTCCTCCCTGAGCTTGCATGGTTTCTCAACGTCAGCCCTATGGTGAAGCTGGATCGCGCTGCCCTCCTTCGATGGCATACGTTGCCACTAAATCTCAAGGGCTGGATCGCTCTTTTCAAGATGATGGTCCTGCCCCATTTCCTCTATATGCTCCAAAACATGCCTCTCCCCTTCTCGCGGTCCTGGTTCCGTGTGATGGATGGCTTGGCCACTAAATTCCTGTGTGGGGGTCGAAGGCTGAGATTGGCCCTCAATCAAGGCAGGATTCTGCCCTTTGATGGGGGGTTAGGAATGATGAACCTACATCTCTATTATCTGGCGACCAGGCTTCCTATTGTACATGACTGGTTCAATGGTGGTTGGGCGGATCCGGCTTACCGCCTGGAACTGCATGCGCTGGGTTTCTCTGGTATTCAAGGGATGCTCTACGGCACTGCCATCCCCCACACTCTGCCGGAAGCTTCTTGTGGGGTGTTTTTGGCATGGTGAGCCGCCCTG
Source organism: Lissotriton helveticus (assembly GCF_964261635.1). Taxonomy (NCBI): domain Eukaryota; kingdom Metazoa; phylum Chordata; class Amphibia; order Caudata; family Salamandridae; genus Lissotriton; species Lissotriton helveticus. The sequence continues at coordinate 185,175,685 of NC_136057.1, read as the reverse complement.
CTTCACACCCGCTGGTTGGGCAGATTGACCCAATATACACCCTCGTGGTGCGGAACACAGCTCAAAGATGTCGCCATTCTCTCTGGGTTTAGAGCCTGGGACCTTATTGGAATTTCCCAGCTGGGAGATGTCTGGCGCGGGAGCCACATTTGAAAATTCTCAGCATTACATACCCAGTTCTCCCTCCATGCCTCTCAGTTCTACTGCTATATTCAGTTGCCTCATGCACTCCATACACACATTTCGGAGGGAACCTCCTTGCCCGAATATAGCCCACCTGAAGCACAGGTTATGACTGGTGATTTGGGGATCGGAGGGATTTCCCGCATTTATTGTTCCCTCACAAATAACACCCCTAACTCCCTTTCCTCTCTCCCGGATAAATGGGAGGGTTGGATTGGTCCTTTAGAGGATTCTGACTGGAGTGATACGCTTATGGCCCCTAAAATAGTTAAAGCTTCTGCGCATCTTCGATTGGTTCAAGTATACTATTTGCACGCGGCCTACCTTACGTCGTCTCGCCTTCATCGCACTGGGCTCCGACTTGATGCTTCTTGTCCCCGCTGTCACTGGCCCTGAGCAGATTTTTATCACATGGTATGGCTCTGTCCCAACATTGTGCATTACGGGGGACTAGTGACCGCTGATCTTACTGAGGTCCTGGGCTGGGAGGTCTCGATGAGCCCGATGAACATACTCTTGGGAGATACGGATGGTCTGGATGGGAACAGGGCAGAGAAGCTTTGTCTCACCACGGCTCTGATGGTGACTAAACAAGATATTGCAGACCTTTTGCTGGATTTGTTAGCCCCTTCCATTACACGGTGGCACAGAGGGGTGGATTGGTGTGCAGCGCATGAACGCCCCATGTATGCTGCCCGTGGCTGCCCTAAAAAGTTTCGAAGGGTGTGGGGTAAATGTGTCGGGGTGATGGAAGACTGAACTTCTTGAAGCTACCTTATAGACATGCTTGTGGATATAGTCGCTTGTTATTCCTAATCGGACTTGTGTGTGGGGGGCTTACTCCCCCGCTTTATTTGTTGCTCTTGTGTACTGCTCGCTGTGCAAAAGTTGGCTGTGTTGTCATTACTGTGTATGACTCATTTAAAATCAATAAACTTGATTATTAAAAAGAAAAAGCGGACTGAGAAGAAATGCTTTAGTTCGCCTCATTTTTCAAATAGAAACAACAAATTGCCTACGATTTTTTATGTGCAGGACAGTCCCCCGTCCTGCACATAAACAATCATTTTAAAATAATGCTGTTTTGCAACTGCAATGTGTGCTGCATTAAGCAGCACACATAAAAATTACAAAACGGCATTTAAAGATTGTTTATGTACATTTCTGCACATTAACAATTTTCCCCTTCAACTATGGTGCGAGGGTTCCTACGTTGGTGCTAGGCAGCTTTAATTTATCAGCAGTGCAGGGGGCAACGCAGGAATGCACCATATTCTGGAAATATGGTGCAACCCTATGTTGGCAAAGCGTGTCATTAGCCTTCTTGGCTTAACAAAACGCTTCGCCACTTTATTGTAAATATGGAGTATATTTATAAAAGCTGCCGCAAACTAGTGTTAGCGGCAATACTCTCACCGCAGCGTATCGCTGAAAACTATTGCCTTGGTACAAGAGTATTTACAATACGTCGCTACATGGCGATAGTATCTACTAGTCGTGGTGAAAACTGCCACTAACACTAGTGTAAAGGCGTTTAAAATATTGCCGCTAGTGAGAGAAAAGTGACAAAAGGCCAATTAGAGACAAAAAAGAACTCGTTAGTCAGCCCAACATCACTTTTCTGCCTCTAGAAGCAGAAATAGCCTATAAGTCCACCACCATTAACAAAAAGAAATTAAAAATATTGGACTGCAGAATGGATCAGCAAGGGCGAAGTTCAGTACAAGTAAGCAACCCCCCCAAACCCCCCAACAGCTTGGATGACCAGCCAGAGTCCCAGGGGAAGAGGAAATGAAAAATCATGGACAATGCATCATTTTTCATTGCGCTTCCCTTGCGACTCCATGGCAATCGAAGCCTTCAAGCATGGACAGTCCCCGTAGCCCTCGCTGGGCCAGCGTCTGAGAACCAGAGTTGGAGGGGGAGGTGCTGTGTAGTTGTTGCAGCCTGATGGTGGAGGCGGGCCGAGTCGGGACCATGCCTTTGGGCCCGGAAATTGAGGCATCGGAGATCGCCCTTACCTGGTGGTTTAATCTGGCAGGTCGCATGGAGACACATTGCTAACCTGTGGGAGAAGACCGCCTGGCGCCCCTTGGAGCTGTGATCGGTAGAGGTGCTCCTGCGCACTGATGTAGGAAGATCTGCTTTGCATAACACATGCCACCACTACACTGGAGTGCATGCAGGAGATTGCCAATGGTGGGCCGTATCTCTCTGCACCACATGCTGGAGAATGTGCTGCTGCCCAGACGCCGTGATGCCCCTGAGATCTGGCAAACCTTTGTGGGGGAGCGCTGCAACTTCATGCCTAAGTGTGCCCTGTTACAGCACCTGGATTGGGAGGTTCCCCAGCGGACTTGGCGGCAACTGCTGTACCCAAGCTTGTGAAATTCCACCTGGCTGCGGCTCCTGCTGGCTGAGTCACAGATTTAGAGAGAACGTGGTAGATTGAGCCCCGGTGTCAATGTCCAGGTGAAGAGAAGGTGGGACAAGGAGTGGAGGAGGCCCGGGGGTCGTGTCGGGCCCAGGCCTAGCACCTGTGGGGGGAGCACACTATGCCCTGAGCAATCCCTGAGCTGCGGAGGACGCTCATTGTTGAGGGCACCGCACAATACTGGTGGGGGACTCTACTAACTGGCTCAAGTTGCTGAGATTGGCCATTGTTGGCAGCAGGTGCCAGTGTCACAGGGGCCGGTTCGGGCTCAGACCCTTAGGTATGCAGCTTGATCCGCCGTTTCTTACTAGGTAACTGGGGAACACGGAATCTGATCGCCACTGTTAGACCGAAAGAGGTAATCAGGTGGTGCTGCCTTTCATCGCCCCCTGGGAGTGAGCTTTTGGGTGTATTGGGAACTATCCCTTAGTGGATTTACTCTTCCCACAGCGCAGCTCCATCTTGTAGCTCCTGCTGCTGTCCCCATCGGCTATCTGCTGCTGCTGGATCCTCTGACCCGGAGGTCAGGTGTTCGAGGCCCTCCTTCCCCCGCATACTACTGCCTGCCCTTCATCATTGCTGGTTCAGTGGTAGAGCATCACTGCTCTGCTGCTTGACTTCCCTCCTGTCCCTCTTTTCTGCTGTTCCTGTCTCTCTTTCTGCTCTTCTCCGTTGCTTTCTATCTTTGGCTTTGTTCTTCTTTTTTCTTTGCTTTGTTTGGATTTGTCTTTCATGTGCTTTTATTCAGTTCCTTTTCCCCCTGTCCTCTCCCTCATTGATGCTGTAATCCCTGCACCCCTGTCCCCTTCAGTGTCCTTTTCTACGTTTCCTGTCTCCCAGCTGTGTGATGATTATATGCGTTTTAGCATGTAATATTAGAGTCATTTGTAAGGTTTCTCTTTTATAAGTTGTGGTGAGACGGAATGGAGCTGCGGACTGAATTAAAGTGGAATTCAGAATTCCGTGTAGTGGTACTCCGCCAACTACGCCCACCTTACACTCTCCACAAACACGCCACAGAAATCTGGGACCTCTTCAACTTCAACTCTTTAGACATCGCCTTCTTCACGTAAACCTGGACAAAACTCTGCTCCAGACCAGACATCGCCATCGTCATCCCCGAGGGCTACAACATCATCCACAAGGAACACCCCGACCACCCAGGAGGAGGCATTGACATTGTCTACAAAAGAACACTCTGACTGACCATGCATTCTATTGACCCATCCGGACCAAGACCAACGCCACCCTCAGCAGGCACCCTCAACCACAGGCCCCCGCACATGACTCCCTGGAAAGTAGGGAACCAGGTTCTATGATTCAGGCTCCTTCTCCCCTCCACGAGGCTGATGGTGGCTGGCGTTCGTGGAGGTCCCGGCTTCTTTGTTAATTCAGGGGTTTTGGCGCTTTTGGAGTGGTGGTGATAATTTATGGCTGAGGAAGTCCGAGACAGTCTGAGACAGTGAGGTGCGGCGATAAATCTTTTTCTGAGCTTTTCCAGAGCTTGAGCCCGTGTCCAGCCTGAGCACTGGGGACCTGCACCCTGCTGAAAAACCGCAGCAGCAGCGGTGGGTGAGTCTTTTCCAGCCACATTACCAGCGCTTTCGGTGGCAGGCTCTGGGTATCGGTAGAGAAAGCGGCACGTCTGCTAAAAGCCTCCGAATTCGTAAAATATGCTGTGTAAACCCTCCTTAATTCAGACATTCTTTCACTGTGATACTGTCAGGCACTTTGAACCAGAGGAAGTCCCGGTTCCTGCAAGTTTGAGCAGAGGCATTCCCTTCCCCCCTTGGGGGTTAGGACTACAATATCCAGCTTGCTCTGCTTTCCGCATTGCTCCTAAAGTGCCAAGAACGTGAAAGTGTTTAAGGGGCTTGCAATAACTAAAAAGACCTCTATGAAAGTTACAGAAAGCTTACAGAGAGCTTCGATATTCCGTAACAAGACTGATTTCCTCTGCCCATAGCTGCGGGGGCGCACAAGAGGCAGCGAGGGCTGCGGTGGAGCCGGAGCAAATCTTTCCAGGCTTGTCACTTACCTGTACTACCGCCCAAACCCGGCGCATCTGCGCCCCAGTGCCCCAGTCAGCCAACTCGGTGCCTTAGCGCCCCAGCGTCCTGGCGTGGACACGGCGCATGGATTCCAAGTCCCGGCGTGACCCGCGGCAGGAAGTTGACGCCGCCCACAGTAATCCTGCGCCCGATGGCGCATAAGAGGCAGCGAGGGCTCCTGCGTCGCGGGACACGCGGGGGCGAAGCCCTGGCCAAGGGCGGGCCCGTCTGAGCCCGTCCGAGACAGAACAAGGCAGGGCTGGGCCAGGTCCCTATTACCTGCTTTGGAACTGGTTCCCTCCATCTATTTGTAGGACTCTTTAAACTCTAAAGCTTGCTTACACCTTGAGGGAGACCAATGCTAAAGAGTTTCGCTGGGGGAGTTTCTATTGCATACCTGCTAGCCTAACGGCTCTTAGCTTAGATAGGTGTCCCGAGGGGTGAAGAGCTGCAACACCAATGGGAAAGAAGAAAGCAATGGAGGGAGCGGGGGGAACTAATGGTTCGCTAGTAGCCCAATCCAAGAAAAAGAGGCATAAGAAAACAATTAAAAATGCCGCAGCCAATTGCGTAATGGATAGGATAGATAGTGTCATACAGGAATGTGAAGATATTCTTTCAGACGATCATAGTGCAAAGGAGGTAGAAGTCACATCCAATTCCCCTGTTGTTAAACCCAAAAGTCTTGTAATACCGCACTTGTTCCACAGATCGAAACTGGGCAGGAAAAAGGAGGTAGCTAATCAGCCGCAGCGGGAGGCAGACTTCATAGTCCACAATCAAGAGGATGCACAGTTAGAGGAGAGAGGACTAGGTGAGGTGGGCCCAATTGTCTCATGTGTTAACAGATATGCCCCCCTAGCCTCACTTAGTGATCAACCTGTCCCCATACTACCACCGCCGCCTTTGGTCAACCAGAGGACGTCACTTTGTTGATCCTGTAATCACTCCACTAAGGACCTATTAGCTGTTATTGGGGAACTTAGAGGAGAATTAGGGAGGTTGAGAATCATGCTGTCTGATTTCCTTGCTTCCACTCTTTACAGTTACTCAGGAACCCACTCCCAATGGAGGCGGACAGACCCTGCGTTCCGTCCGAGTGCCATCACACCCACTGAACAGCCAAAAACTGAAAACTCTGGGTACATTGGGGGTCTTGTTAGAACAACCTGGGAGGTTTGGGGGAGCATGAAACCACACACTGCATGACGCTTACAATGGCCTCGAGCGGGGAGGTAGATCAAGTCACCCAGCCACTTCTCAAAGTACATGGCACACTTCACAGAGCTCGGGTCCCCTCCCGGCCTTTATGCCCTCCCTAGGCTCAAAGCATGCTGGGGCTGAGAGTACATCCCCCAATATAGTTTTTTTGGCCAATGTTCCTAAAACCACCGACCCCAGCAGATATGAACCCAGCGACTCCCTAATCAACAAATCGATCCATTGGATCCGCTATGTACAAGGGTGCCGTTCTGTTATCAGGGAGGACATTATCTAAGCCAGGAGATGCTCTTCTCCCCACTCCCCACTAGACAATATTGAGCTAACTTTGGTGGATGCTGCACTGGTTGACAACCTGGTTGCACTTGAGTTTAGAACTTCATCCCCAGACTCTTCGCGTATCCAGCTTAGGCGCAACCCCATTCTATCTGCTTCTAATGTAGAAAGGGAAGATCCCCCAGGCAGTAGAGGGGTTTTCGTCTGAGCTTGACGCTAACGATTGACTCCTATACAATTTCCCAGAGACAAGCGCAAGCAGGAGTCGCCCCTCACTTTTGCAGCATCCTGTCCACCCTGTGGCCCCCCTTCAGTCCTCACCTCAAAACACGGCCAATAATAATGACACTCTCTCACCTAACTCACAAGCGCAGAATCATCTGACTATTCTCTCTTGGAACATAGCCAGCCTAAAGAAAAATATGTCCATACCATCCTGGAATGAGTTTGTGGGAACCCACGATGTATGTCTATTCCAGGACACTTGGAGCATGGGGGCTTTATTCAATCCCGGCTATTCCACATTCCATATCCCTGCTATTACCAGCGGCAAAGGTAGGTCCTCGGGAGGCCTATTAATATGGATCAGAATAGATCTGGGATGGTCTGACTCTTTGCAGGATAGTGAGTGCCAAGATATCCTGTGGTTATCCCTAAAGGGTCCAAGGGTGCCAAGCCTTTGAAACTTTTTTATGTTTATATAAGGGGGACAGTGGGTGGCAAGACTTCGGCAATCCTGGCAAAACTGGAAGAACTTTTATCTAGATGCCCCCCTTCAGCAAAAATTATTGTAGCTGGTGACTTTAACTGTACATTCGAGCCACTAAGCTGCGATGATCTTTTGAATACTAGGGATGAGGACAGCAAATGGGGTGTGCCCCCTTTAGCCTTGCCGCCTGTTAAAAGATGGTCCGAGGTTATAACTCAAGTAAATGCTATCACCTTGGAATTTGACCTTAGAGCGGCCAATGGCAGAACCCCTTCCGATCTTGGGGGGGAAAATACGTTCAACCAATTAGCATTTCTTTAGGGTTTGTGCACAGCAAAGAGCATGTTCCCTCTCATTGCACTAGTGGTCTCTGTAATAGCTCTCTTTGAACATACGATTGAAAGCCTTTCTTGTTATCGCAGCCCCTCCCTAAGACTTCTGTGTATGCTGCTCAATGTATTCACAAGTTTGGACATTGCTGTCTTGTTTGCACATTGGACCTTACTTTCACCAAGGCTTATTTAGAGCACTCCTCCCTAGGCCATGTGTTACTTCAACTCATTAGCATACTAACTGAAGCTCTGCACACCTGTTTGTGAGAACCACACCCAGTTCTTCGAACCACATCCAGCTCTTCGAACCACACCCAGCCCTGTCTATAAAAGGCAGCCCCTGAGCCTCACCCAGTGCTTGTGCTCGTCTACCTCCCACTTACCTGAGAACAGATCCTTCGGCGCTGGCACTCCTGCTCTCTCCAGACCTTCATTGGCTTCAACGGGCGCTGCTGCTGGCTCTTCCTTCTTCCGGTTTCCGGCTCCTTCTTGCCTCAGCCCCTCTTCTGTCCACTGCAATCGACCTGCAAAAGAGAAAGAAGACAAGGTTAGACTGATCAGTATCCCTTTTCAGCAACAAGTAAGTGCAAAACTTTTCATTACCTGAAAGAACTTTGTCGGCGATTTCTGGATTCATGTAAAGACAATTTGGAACAAGATATCTCCCACGAACTTTGTGGTTCAAACCCTTTGTTACAAGAATACTTTGTGGAACTTTGTGAAATAAACATTGTTTTACATGGAACTTTTTAAGAATCGAACAGAGGAAATCATTGACAGCAAGGCAAACAGTAAATCAAGGACTTGCACAAATACCTGCTGTATTTTGATGTAAAAGTACAGTATTTGTTTTATAAAAAGTCTGGAAATGTGTGAAAAGTGAGTTTGCTATTAAGAATAAACAGCCTTATTCATCAACGGGCCGTTTTGCGAGCCCCTAATAGCGATTCATAGCGAATCGCTATTAAGGACTCTCAAAACGGTATTCATGTAGGAATTGCTAAATAAATAGCGATTCCTACACATTCCTTATTTGCGATTAGCAATTTGCTACTCGCAAATAAGATAGCGATTTAAAGGGTGCCAGGGGTGTCCAAAGGACACCCTGAAGCCCCCATTAAATGCAAATTGTAACAGGTGTTGCGCACACACATGTCCAAAGGACATGTGTGTGTGCAACATGCAACTTAGAAAAATGCTTTTAAAAGCATTTTTCTAAGTTTTTGCTTTTTACCGAGAGGTCTGACCTCTCGGTAAATAGCGGCCCGAAATTGCGAATTAGCAATTTAAAAATGGTTGATGAATTGCATTTAAGGAATCTCAAATAGAGATTTCTTAAATGTAATTCCTCGCAATTTAGCGAATTAGCAATTACCGATTTTTGCATTTGGGATGATGAATCCCAAATGCAAATATTGCGCTCGCAAAGGGCCAGATTCTCAGAATCTGGCCCTTTGCGAGCGCAATTCGGCTTGATGAATCAGGCTGTTAGGCTTTAGTTATATTAAAGAGAATGTTAGATGTTGTTAATTCTGATAATGATATTCGTTTGATTTTACAGACGTTTTACAGTACTAGAAAGCACATCCCAGAACAGTAAGACATTCCAAACCTGGAAGCTAAAGACCAGGAACCAAGAGGCACTTTTAGAAGAGAATTTCTAATAGATTACGGGTTAGTCAGGAACACATTTAGGGATAGGTTGCACTTATCTGTTCCTTGTTTATGTTTCATTAGGCACCAGTTTCTACAGAAGTCAGAGAGGGCCGCAGATTTTAGCAGCACTTCTACAATGGAAACGCAAGAGCGGTGTTGTCTCTCTTTTTTTTATTTTATCCACCTCCCCCCTTCCCTTGAGCTTCTGGGGCCTCATTTATGAGGCCTTGCGTGAGTTTTGCGCTTCCGATGCGTCACTTTTTGTGACACATCGGCGGCGTAAAACATGCCTCCTGATGCGCACTATTTACAAAGTGACGCATCTAAGCAGATGCGTCACTTTGTAAACCCCTGTGCTACATTATACCTATGTCAGGTATAATGTATGCAGAGGGGGCGTTCACCCGCAAAAAGCCTCGTAATAGTGACGCAGTGAAATCTATGAGATTTCACTGTGTCACTTTTAGGATGCTGGTGCGTCAAAATCTTGCGCCTGCCTCACAGCAGGCGTAAGACTGACGCAAGCCCTTTCATATGGGGCTTTCCCCATGTGAAAGGAAGCATTGCTGGAGTTGTGTCACTTTTGTGACACACTCCAGCAATGCGTCACTTTTGCGCCTACAGATACGTCAGAAATACTGACGTATCTGTAACTCCTTGCGACATGATGCGTCATATTATAAATATGATGCATCAATCATGTCGCAGGGAGAGCGCAGTGAAAAGTGACGCATCGCTGTTTTCACGCAGCGATGCGTCACTTTTCATAAATGAGGCCCCTGGTTCTTAGTGCACTGTTTAAAACTAGTGTGCTGGAACAAGCAGTTTCAGGGTGGGGTCGTACTGTCTTCAACCTCCATCACTACTGAACAGAAACTCAGGTGAGCTGGGCTTTGACAGAAGCACAAGCCTTAAAATATTCAGTTCTGTTGGACGATGAATGCCGGGGAAGAAACAGAGGGTATTGACGCCACGGATATGGCGCAGGCCCTAAACGAGGACTTGGCCCATAATGAATTAGTGTCTGGCCTCTTGCAACATATGCAAGAGGAAATAGACAAATTAAAGTTGGAAAACACCTTTTTAAAACAGGATTTAAGCAGGTATAAACCTAGGGAGTCTCAGTGGAACACAGCTTTTGCGCCTTTGTTTAAAACCTCTTCAGAGACAGTGGCGCGAGCAAAACATACAACTTTCCCTCCCCCAGTTGAGGTTACTGTTAATGTTCATAATGCTGTGCCTTTAGCAGCACCTGAACGTTTTCATGGAGATAGTAACAAATTCCATGTTTTTATCAATCAATGTCAATTACACTTCGTTTGTAAACCACAACAGTTCCCTACTGATGCTACGAAAGTGGCATTCGTCTCGTCTTATTTGGGCGGTACAGCAGCCAATTGGTCAATTCCTTTTGTGGATAGAGATGATCCCATCCTCCATAATTGGAATCAATTTAAACGTACTATGACCAGCCTTTTTTCAAAACACACTTTTATGCAGGCAAGTGATAATGAGCTTTTAAATCTTAAACAAGGTAACACGGATTTATTGACCTATATCACCAGTTTTAATCGTTTACTCACCGAGACACGTTGGCCAGAAGAAAAGCGTGTCTCCTTTTTTATAAAGGTTTCAGAGACAAGTTAAAAGACGCGCTGGCTCATATCGTTGATTTGCCAGAAGACTATTCTGACTTTGTAGATTTAGTCGTGAAATTGGAACACAGACTAGGAGAAAGAAAGGGAGATAAATCCAAACTGGAATCGCGGTTAACTTTCATTAGACATGAGAAAAAAGACACAGATAATAAACTCCCTGAACCTGAGCCTATGCAAATAGGGACACTCAGAGGTCCACTCACGTCAGAGGAAAAAGAAAGGAGAAAACTTCAATTATGTTTATATTGTGTCAAGGCAGGACATTTTGCCAGAGAATGTCCAGTAAAACCTAAAACTTCACGAAAGGGTACAGTTTCCTCTATCTCCTCAACTGAGTCGTGAAACGATTAAGCTCGACAAGGGGGACGTACTTGTTCGAGAAAACATCTTAATCAAACCTCTAATTCTGCAGCCTTCATGGTACCGCACATACCTAGACATTTCATAATTCAGATCTTTTTAATTGTTACTACCTAAGTTAGACATTCTAGTCCTGTCCTACTGGATTCAGGAGCAACAGGACATTTTGTGGATAATAAGTTAGCTAACACATTAGGTCTTCCTATTTGCCTAAAGCCTTGTCCAGAAGCAGTATGTGCAGTGGATGGGTCAGAATTGACCTCTGGATTAATCGCCTTTCAACTTCTGAAACAAACGTTCACTTCAGCCCCAATTCTGAAACATCCTGATCCTGACTTGCCATTTTTTGTTAAAGCGGATGCTTCACAAGTAGCTTTAGGAGGAGTTCTCTCTCATCGAGATGCAGTAGATGGCCAATTACATCCTATAGCCTTCTATTCCAAAAAGTAATTACCAGCTGAACAAAATTACACTGTGGCTGAAAGAGAACTATTAGCTATCAAAGTAGCCTTTTCTGAATGGAGGCACCATTTAATGGGAGCCAAGTACCCTGTTACCATATTTTCTGACCATAAGAACATTGGGGCTGATTCACAGAACTAACTTAAGACAAAATCCTAAACTTACTACTTTTGGTATACACAGAAGTTAGGATTTTGTCTTAAGACAGACTTAAGACAGACTTAAGACCGACTTAAGACAGAATCCTAACTTAAGTCTGTCTTAAGTCTGTCTTAAGTCTGTCTTAAGACAAAATCCTAACTTCTGTGTATACCAAAAGTAGTAAGTTTAGGATTTTGTCTTAAGTTAGTTCTGTGAATCGGGCCCGATTCACAGAATGAACTTAAGACTCAATCCTAAACTTACTACTATGTTGGTATTCACAGAATGCACTTGCTACTTTTGGCATTCACAGAATGAACTTGCTACTTTTGGTATTCACAGAAGTTAGGCCCATTAACTCCACGTCAGAAGACAAAATCCTACCTTCTGTGAATACCAAAAGTAGTAAGTTCATTCTGTGAATGCCAAAAGTAATAAGTGCATTCTGTGAATACCAAAATAGTAGTAAGTTTAGGACTGAGTCTTAAGTTCATTCTGTGAATCGGGCCCATTAACTCCACGTCAGATGCACTGGTTAACTTTTTTTAGTACATTTGACTTCGTTATAACCTATAGACCAGGTGCACAACAAATTCAATCTGATGTGTTATCTAGATACGGACATACCTCAGACATGAAACAAGACAAAATAGGGGAACCCATTATTCCTCCCCAAAAACTTTTGGCACCAGTACAACAGAAGGATTTCATCACAGATCTATATAATGCACACATGCAAATAGCACCTCAAGATTGGTTAAAGGATTCCCATAACTCAATACAACGAGGTTTATTGTATCACGACAACATGCTGTTAGTGCCCACCACAGAATTACAAACACAGGTGATAATTTGGCATCACGCCTCACCGTTGGCAGGTCATCCTGGCTGGGTAAAAACCCAGGAAAATGTGCGAAAACATTTTTGGTGGGATAATATGAGTAAGGACATTAAGCAATTTGTCACTACCTGTCCAGTTTGTGCAAGACATAAATCTTCTCATAAGGCCCCTGACGGTTTGTTAATACCATTGCCATCACCCAAACAACCGTGGCACACTGTGAGTGTAGACTTTATTGTAGGTTTACCACCAGTAAAATCCTTCACAACAGTGTTAGTGATAGTGGATTTTTTGTCAAAAATGGCACATTTTGTACCATTACGGAAATTGCCAACTGCGGCAGAATTTGCCGATATTTTCATAAGAGAAATTGTGCGTTTACATGGTTTGCCAAGTAAAGTGGTGTCAGACCGAGGTAGTCACTTCAACTCTTTGGAAAAAATGATACGAAAAACTGAAAATAGATGTGGCATTATCTACTGCTTTCCATCCAGAAACAGATGGACAAACTGAACGACTGAACCAAACCTTACTTCAAACGCTATGTTGTTTATTGGCTGATTGTTCTAGTGAATGGTTGGAAGCTCTCCCTGTAGCGGAGTTTGTTTATAATAATACTAAGCAAGCAGCTCTACTTTGCTCACCATTCTATTTCATGCAGGGGTATCATCCGAGAGCTATACCCATTTTATTAGAAGATTCCCGGTTGCCTACAGTAACAGATAGACTAACAAGATTAGGTGACATACAAGACAAGGCCAGGAAACATTTATTAAAGTACAAAGAAAGCATGAAAAGACAGGCAGACAAACACAGATCTGAGGACCCAATGTATAAAATCAGTGACAAAGTATGGCTCTCCACAAAGAACCTAAATATAGAGGGATCCCGAAAGCTGCAACCACGTTTCATTGGACCCTTTAGTATAACTGCCATAGTAAACCCGGTAACAGTAAAAGTATTAAGAATTGCGGGCCCGATTCACAGAATGAACTTAGGACTCAATCCTAAACTTACTATTATTTTGGCATTCACAGAATGAACTTACTACTTTTGGTATTCACAGAAGTTAGGATTTTGTCTTAAGTTTGTCTTAAGAAAAACGTAAGACAGACTTAAGACAGACTAAAGACAAAATCCTAACTTCTGTGAATACCAAAAGTAGTAAGTTCATTCTGAAAATGCCAAAAGTAGTAAGTGCATTCTGTGAATACCAAAATAGTAGTAAGTTTAGAATTGAGTGTTAAGTTCATTCTGTGAATCGGGCCCTGCGGCTTTAGTTATATTAGGTGAATGTTAGATGTTGGTAATTCTGATAATGATATTCGTTTGATTTTACAGAAGTTTTACAGTAATAGAAAGCACATCCCAGAACAGTAACACATTCCAAACCTGGAAGCTAAAGACCAGGATTCAAGAGGTACTTTTAGAAGCGAATTTCTAATAGATTAAGGGTTAGTCAGGAACACATTTAGGGATAGGTTGCACTTATCTGTTCCTTGTTTATGTTTCATTAGGCACCAGTTTCTACAGAAGTCAGAGAGGGCCGCAGATTATAGCAGCACTTCTACAGTGGAAATGCAAGAACGGTGTTGTCTCTCTTTTTTTTATTTTATCCACTTACCCCTTTCCCTTGAGCTTCTGGTTCTTAGTGCACTGTTTAAAACTAGTGTGCTGGAACAAGCAGTTTCAGGGTGGGGTCGGACTGTCTTCATCAGAACTGAACAGAAACTCAGGTGAGCTGGGCTTTGACACATGTCCATCTGAAATTGACTATTTTCTAGTGGACTAACGCCTCTGGGTAGATGTCATCGATATGGAGGTGGGCTTTACCATTGACAGTGATCACTACCCGCTAACTCTAACTATGCAGAATAGATGGTCATCTCAGCCTACTAACTCTATCCCAAGCCAGAGGACCTTACCTCCCTCTAAGGAGATAATCTTGATCAATTGTGGCAGGCACCTAAGGTGGTCCAAGATGGTGGGGGATGACTCAAAGATCGAGTTCATCTCGTCAATTTTGGCCGCAAAGATAGACGGCCTGGAGGAAGCCATGGTAGCATCGCAAGAGCGGGAGAAGATACCTCTAATCCACCAAGATACTATTTGTCGGATTGGCGCTCAGTTTGTAGGAAGTGTTCGCAAAGGCAAGGGTAAGAGCCATCAAAGGAATTCTGACCCACGGTTCACGGCGAGCTGTAAGGAGAAAAGGCAAGCCCTAAAAGCAGCTGTAAAAGCCAAAACTCTCCCTTGATTAAAATTGCGAGAAAGGCCTATAAACTGTCGCTAAAACTTGCTAAGCGGGATTGGGAAGAGGCCCATTGGGAGGATCTAAAGGAGGCGTCAAGCAAGAAAAACTCAGCTTCTTTTTAGGATCTAATTAAGAGGAGAGAACGGTCCGATAATCCTCCGATCCCGAACCACATAGGGAGCAAGGTTTGGTGGGACCATTTTGCTCACATATATTCTGGGGAAGCTGAGGGAGAGCCAGTTAATCTACATGACATCCAGGCAACAACTCCCTCCGAAGCCACAAACCTGTTTACTCTGAATGAGGTGGTGTCCGCCATCAATAGCATTACCCCTGCAAAAGCGGCTGGCCCAGATGCTATCCCAGGCGACCTGTTATTATTGGACCCACTTAAATGGGCCAAACACATTCTTCTCCTGATTAACAGCATAATAGAAGGAGTGGGAGTACCGAAGTCGTGGGAAGAAGCAGAGGTAATACCCATCTATAAAAAAGGTGATCGCCAGTACCCTGCCAACTATAGGCCTATTAGCCTATTAGACTGTATGCAGAAAGTGGTAGTCAAAACCCTCCTGAATAGGATACAGCTTTGGATGGAGGAGGTGGGAATCCTCTCAAACTGCCAAGCAGGCTTTAGGAAAGCCACCAGCACAATCGACCAAGTTTTTAGACTCCTTCTTTATTGGAAGGTGGTAGTGATTGCTAAGGGAAGTCTATATCTGGCATTCATTGACCTTAAGACAGCTTTTGATCTGGTCCCACGCACAAAGCTATGGTCAGTGCTCCAGGATAGGGGTATCCCCCCTATATTCTATCTCTTCTAATACGCCTCCACGAGGACACCTTTCCCCGAGTTAGATGGGGTGACCAAGGGCAAACCACAGAGAAGATACCAGTAAACAGGGGTGTCCACCAGGGTTGTGTGCTGGCTCCCACTCTTTTTTCACTTTACGTGAACGGTGTGGTTGACTTTCTGAGCCAAGTTACAGCAGATGCACCTAATAATAATAATAATAATAATAATAATCCACATTTGTAAAGCGCACAGTCACCCGTAAGGGTCTCTAGGCGCTGGGGGCCGTCGGGAAGATTAAGCGAGCTATTGCCCAGAGTCACATGGTGCTGGGCTAACCTGCCGCCGGAGCCGGGGATCGAACCCTGATCCCCAGATTCCAGCGTCAGTCGCCCTGGCCGCGGCGCCACACCTCTCCCTGGCAGGGGAAAAAATTGCTACTCTCCTCTTTGCGGATGATACCCTCCTTATATCTAAAACTCCGATGGGCCTCCAAAACCTCCTTACTCGCTTCCAACTATTTTGTACCTCAAGGGGCCTCACCATTAATATCACCAAAACTAAGTTCATGGCTTTCAACCCTGGGAGCAATTTTAGACCTAAACTCTCCCTGAATGGTTCTCCTTCAGAGAGAGTTCATTCCTTCGACTACCTGGGAGTTAGGCTTTCTGATAAAATGGCTTAGGGGTCGCATCTGAGTAAGATGTTACTAAATCATAAACGGGTGTAGGGTGCCATCTCAAGAGAGCAGCGTTCCTCTATGTCCCGATTGGTTGCTCCGGCTTTAGTGGTGTATGAGGGTAAAGCGGTGAGTTCGGCAATTTACGGCGCCGAACTCTGGGGCTTTGAGAATACTCTAGAGATCCAAAGATCAGATAATAAATTCATCAGAGACTTGGTCTCCATACACCCCTGAAGCCATTATTTCTCGATATGGGTAGACGCTCATTTAGTGAGAAGGCCAGACTTCGTCCCCTATTGTACTGGGCAAGAGTAAGACGCACCCCAGAACTGACACATTACGCTGCTGGCCTTACTGAGTTGATTGCTTTGGATACAAATTAGAGGGTAAAATGGCTAAGGGATCTGAAGGATCTATTGTGCAAACTAGGCCTAGCAGAATCCTGGGAGGATCAGGCCCCCTTGACCAAGGTAGAGCTTAAAAGAATTTACTGGAACTGGGTTAACTATCAGCTTGTGCACCACTCTAGGCTTGGGAGACTAACTGACGAATTCCTCCTTCACAAACACGTTAGTTACCAGGAACCATAATTAGATTTTATTAAACTTCCTAGAGATAGGATTCTCTACATGCAGTTCCGCTTTGGCTCCTTATACTTAAACTCCACGCTTGCTCAACGGGACCCCACAAAATATGCCTCAGCCCACTGTCCGTGTTGCGGAGCACAGCAAGAATCAGTAGCCCACCTATTATTTGCAAGTCCGGCCTATAAACAGGCTAGGACAAAAGGGCTCACCCCAATTTGCACCCCAACTGGGAACCAAGAACCACCTAGTGGCGTTTCGCATCCGGCGGACAGATGCCTCAAGGTCTCTGTTCGTATGCGGAGTTGCCAAGTACTTGGGCTGTGCATCAATTATCCGCTCAAAAATTATTATCAAGGCAGTGGTTCCAAATTGAACAATGATTTTCTGTGCAGGAGCACTTTCATGATTGTAACTTTGCTATTAACCGTTGATTAGAGATATGCTGGGGATATTTTAATAATAATAGAAAATGTGTCCTCTACCCTGTAACGGCAATGCATTACCTTTGGGAAAATCATGTCTTAATCCTCTGCTTTTAATCTTTTAACTTCTTTATATTTTATAAATGCATTTTATTCCAGATTTTTTATGGTTCTGTACCGCTTTTATGATACTTGTGATCGAATAAAGCATATTTGAATGAATGACTCCCTATTAACAGATGCTATTGTAGACGTCATTGCACCCCAGGCTCTCGCATCCATCGACTACATCCCGCAGAGACCTCAACTTCCTCTTGGACAACCCCAGTGACTAGAACACCACCACCCTCCTGAAGATCCTCACAACATCAGGCTCAAGCAGATAGTCACCGACCAGCTCACATATCCAGACACATGCTCGATCCCGTCTTCTCTGCCAGCAGGAACATTCAACTACAGCTACACCACCAAACTCTACAGGACCATCCATCATTGTATACATCCCACCTTCACCACGCACACCATACACCACCGCCATCATTGTTCCCTACCCATCGCAGCTGGATCAAGGCCACAGAAGAAGTTCTTGTCAATTCCCTCAGCATCACCACTCCGCCAATGCTTACAGACACCAACACTACAGCGCACAACCTACACCGATGGATCTCTAATTGCGCCGACACCCTGGCAAACTCAAGAATGTCCAGGCAAACAACACTCCAAGAAGGCCTACTGGTTCATTCCCGCCCACCAGTAGTCAAGATGTACCTGCAGACGCCTCGAGAAGAGATGGAGCCACAACATCAATGAACCCAGCAACCCAGTCAGCCTTGCACCATGGGGCAAGGGTGCCTGCGTTGGCGCCTGGCAGCCATTGTATGCCAATGTAGGGGAAAAAGACAAGGGGGCTTATGCATGAGCCCATGCTGACAGTTTAACGCTGACGGTGCGTCATTTTCGTGACGTACTTGCAGCATGAATCTTGTAACACATTGCGCCGTACTTACAAAGTGAGGTAAATATTACAGGAGTGTGACCCATATACCAAATCAAGACTGGGTAAGGAAGGTGCATCCACGAAACAATGTCCCAATAGGTAATACTGTATAGTCAATTTATTATGCATGCACAATCCAGAAGTGGCTAAGAGGGCGGGAAAAGTTTTGCGCACGCTCCTTCCATGCTCCGGTCCCTCTAGTCATTGGGTTAGGCCCTAAATGCAGCCTTCAGATTGGTATACGGCTTGTTAGTCCGGACACATTACAGCATGACAGTCATGTGCATCCTTCCACAGCTATGGGCCCCTTTACTCGAGTGTTGCACATAACTATTTTCTTACTGTGCTTGCCTTCTCCCCATTACCACCTCCCACAGTCTGTGCGTTCTCTGTCTCGGCTTGTCTGTTATGGGGGTTTCTCTGAGTGAATTTCAGGTATCACTGCATTTTTTCTTCACCTGCTAAGAGTGTACCCAATTTGGCTTTCACTCTTGTGAATGACGCACTGAAATGAAGACCCTTTGACACCTTGTCATAAGTTGCTGCTGCCCAAACCCCCCTCCTTCTCCCCCCCCCCCCGTGGCCACCCCAGCAGGTAGCTGGCATCGGTGCTTCCTTTTTTTGCATATTACCAAGCCCCTCATCGCCGCGTTATCTGCACTTTTCTGCCGATAACGCGGCGATATTTGCATCACCCTATTATCAAGGCAGCGTTAAGTCAATTAACGTGGCTTAAAGCCAAGTTAATTGACTTAACGCTGCCTTGGTAATAGGGCCCCTTTCACGATAAACTCATCGCAGTGGGTGTTGCGGTGGGCTTTCCACCGCGACACCCATTTACTTCGACGCTGCCACCTATTATCAAGAGAGGCGATAATAGGTGGCAGCACCGAATTTAAGGACAGGTAAGACCTGTTCTTAACCTCATCAATGCTACAGCAATCCCCCTGAGCGCTGTTACTCATTATTTCCCATTGTTCATGATGAGCTCAGCTCGTCATGAGCACACGAGCAGTGTACTGCATGACGAGCTGAGCTCGTCATGAGCATGGAAGGGGTTGGTGGCGAAACGAGGAGAAATGCTTAATTTCTTCTTGTTTTTGCTTTTTCCATGTGTGCTGCCTTGTGCAGCACACATGTAAAAAGCAAAATGCCAAGGTTTCTTTATCTACAGGAAAGTGTTCCTTCCTGTACATAAACAAACTTCTTTTTAAAAATGCCAATTTGTAACTTACATGTGTGCTGCATGAACCAGCACACACGTAAGTGACAAAATGGCATTTAAGGTTTGTTTATGTGCAGGAAGGAACTCCTTCCTGAACATAAACAAACCTCCCTGCTGGCAGACACCCTTGCACTCTGGTGCAAGGGTGACTGCGCTGGCGATAAGTTGTCAAAACCACCGCCATCGCAGGGGGAAACACTAGGCTGCACCATATCCTTTGTAATATGGTGCATCCTAGTGTTTCCGAAGTGGTGAAGAGAGGCGTTAAGCCAAGATGGCTAACGCCTCTCTTCGCCACTTTGTTGGTAATATGCCCCGCGTTTCGTTAAAATATTTACATGTTTCAGTGGCAGAGATTAGCGTGTTTAGATTTCCAAGTGCCGCTTTGACAGGGGTGAGCGCACAGAAGAAGAAGCCGCCAGTACAGCCTCAGCTGAGACTCACATATAGAGGAGTCAGTGTATTTATCGCCCTTCTCACTTCCGGTCCCAAAACCCGACGGAGGCTGCAATGCTCGCTTCAAGATCCGCAGGGGAGCCGAAGGCTAGTAAGACTGGGTGGGTCTTACAGCGTGAAATCACGAAAGCTAATGGCAGAGATCAAATGTGTTTAAAATAATATGTCTGGGTTTACATCCATAAATCTACTGCTTCTAGTGGTCGGCATCTGAGACCCTTGGAAAAGGATGAAAACAAAGAACAATGATATGGCGCGAGTTCATGCTCTTTTACACACTGGCCCCCACATCACACTGCGTGCCGTGGCTCTCATTCACCTCGGATTTCCAAAATACAATTCGGAGAAGTGGAAACAACTGCGTCAAGTGTGCTGATCCCTTCGCATAAAGAGCCCTTCCTCACTAGAAACAATCATCCCCTCCAAGGCTCTCAGCTCCAGTAACCCCCTCCCCGAGCTGTCCTGTAGCTCCTCTCTATGCCTGTCCCTGAGGCTCATGGTCCCATCCCTTCCAAGGCCTCTCAGTTCCAGTAACCCCCTCCCTGAGCTGTTCTGTAGCTCTGCAGCAATGATGCCTCGAGGCCTGTAGCGATAATTGTAAGTCAACGAGAGAACAGCCCTGTTCTTCTCTAATATGAAGATACCTATGGGCGCATGGTAATTCCGATAGAATTCATTAGTCAGAATAAGGTATTAAAATCAACTGTTTTATAATCAGTGAGCCGGAAAATCGTTATGGTAGACGAATCGAAGCCATATAATAAAGCTAAGATTCGTCTACTATAACTATTTCAAGACTTGAGGAAGTCGTCTATCGACTAAACATGTGTCGGCTGTTTGCTTGTCATACTGACGTGTCAACACTCTTGAGACGCGTCAAAACCTTTGAGACCAAGATTACTGTATGCTCAATGTCATTTTTCATTGGTTTTCTCTGATATCAAATACATTACTGAATGAGGATAGTCAGCTAAGACTCTTTTTTGTGCTCTGTTAAAAAAATTATACTTGGTCAATGTCTATGGAGGTTTCCTCTATGTACTGAGTGGCACTGTGAATGGCACAGTGTTTGACATTTAGCACGCTAGGGGATATTTCGCGCTGTACAATTGCAAACTAACAGAGGTGCTGGCTTTTCTCTAAAACCACTGCCATCATTTCTCATACATGAGAATATATTTAGTAGCAAACTATCCAGCGAGTACACATGACTCAGTTTTTGCCATTCAGCCCTTTTGAACCAGCTGGTAAGAGGTAAGTGCGGCCGGCACTGGTAATAGTGTTGAGGCGGGGGGGGGGGGGATTGGGAGAAGAGAATAGACGACGGGTTAGGGAAAGTAAAATAAAAAATGTAAAGAAACACTTACCGAGTTGGCGATGCAGGGAGTGCAAGATAAGGGTTTTTTATTTTTTTATTTTACTTTCCATATCCCGTCATCTGCCCACTATACCCTGCCCCAGCACCCTACTGCTGTTACCTGTGGCAGCTGCGCATGTTAAGAGGAGAAGTTGTGTTAATACATTGGGCGTCGCCCACTTGTCGATTTTTACCTGATGTACCTGTTCAGAGAGTGTCGGGTGGGATTTCATGTGGGTGGAGGGAGGGTTCGGTTATAGTTGGGACTGTTCGTTTGAAGCAGAATGAAAATGAAAATGAAAAATCTATTACACTATGACTCTTTCTATGATCTGAGCAAGCATGTATGTACCACCAATATTGTTCATATGCTCATATATATATGGAATTGTATGCATGTTGCTGCTCGAAATACTATGCTAATAAACAGATTTAAAAAAAAAAAACCCTACTGAGCTTTTTTTAAATATCTACTATAACAGATACAATAACGCACATAAGTGACTGAGGGGCATATTATCAAGGGGGTTTATCTCCGCTTTTTTGGCTTTAAAAGCCAAGAAAGCGGAGATAAAATGATCTCCCTATTACCTAGCTGTCGCTAACACGAGTTAGCGACAGCTAGTAGGAGATAGCGACCATCTTGGACCCCGCTTTGCATGTAAGAGAAATTTATCACTAATAACATGCAAAGTGGGCGTGCCAAGATGTTAGCGACTGGAAACAGTCGCTAACATCGCTATCACCTATTACCAACTTTTGGAGATATTCTGCGCTAAACGCGAATATCTCCAAAAGCAAACACCTGCCCCAGAGCAGTTCTTAGCCATGTTATCCAATGGTAGGTGGATAACATGGCTAGGAGCATTAGGTTGGTAATGCATGAATATCGCTGACTTTTCAGCGATATTCATGCTTTTCGGCCGATTTTTATCGCTTAGGAGATAAACCTTGATAATAGCAAGGCTCCTAAGCGATAAAAATCGCCGCAGCTTGGCGATAAAAATATTGCCGCTAAGCCAACATAGTGATAATTATCGCTAGTTGTTGGTAATATGCCCCTTAGTTCAGAAATAGAGAGCAAGTTTGAATTTTTTAAGGGAAGCTTTTCATGCAAGTGCAGAAACATTGGATTACACACCAGAAACAAGCTGAAATATTATTTGTACCTGTGCTATACTGCACAACAGAGCCATGAGAAAGGGCTTACCCCTTGGTCCTAAGTATGGCAGTTGTGATGACGATGGAAATTTATTCAACTACACAACAAAACCTGGCCAAGAAACAACTATGATTGCAGAGGGGAGTTCAAGCCAAACTGGCATAACAAATAACTATTTTTTAGGGAAGTGTTAATCAAACATTGTCAAAATAAATAGGCAGAGTAATTTACTTTTATTTACTAACACACATTTTATTGATTCACAAATGAAGAACTAGAAGAAAAGACCCTAGTAAGGATCAGTTATTTGTAATGATATTTTTACTTTGCAAACATAACTACAACTAAATGAAAAAAGCATTTTCATAACTTCAAACTAAAATTACTTTTTCTTTACTTTGCTAGTGGTCTGATATGTTTGTTTGAAGCCCACAGCACAAATCATGCCCCTTCTTGGCCTTGCATTGGTGCCCCGGGCGCTGATGTGTTGCACATACTAGACACCTCCTCACTTTCGGCTGATTGTATTGATCTTTCCATAGTGGCATTAGCTGTATATATTTACTCCAGGGACATTTTTTATTTGGGTAGGACTACTTGTTAAATCACCACGTTGTTTTATGACCTCATGCTGCAAGTTGGCTAAATGTCAGCACAGAATATGTGGTGAATTTGCAAGGAGATCTACAGATCTACATAAAGCTTGCTGTTTAGAATACTGCTGCTGTTGTCTGAATAACCCCCTCATTTAGAAAATGAGAGACCGTGCTTATGGCCTGTGAACATTTATATATGCTTTGAGCTATGGGGGGCGTGGCTTGGCCGTGAAGCGGAATGGCTGCTTGCTAGAGAAGCTCCGCTGGCTGGGCTAATTAATCCGAAATTATCAGTTTTTACCCCCCGTGTATCGGGCGTAACTGACAGGATTGATTGCTGGGAAGATCCCGTGCAGTTTGATATTGAATAGCAAGATGTACGACTGGTGGAAAGCTGCGGAAGCTGTGGACGTCCTGGACGCGTAGAGAGGCCTGTTCGGCAAATGAAAGCCGGGAGCTTGCGTGAAAGGACGACCGGGAACCAGTAGCGCTGGTGCTGCAGAATGAGCCCCGGAGGTGGGAACAGGCAAGACCGTAAGTGCTCTGTGCCTGGAACAACACCGGCGAACTGGCAGTGGACCAGCGGGGAGGAGGAGGTAGAACCGCGATTACTGTGGTGACTGGTAGGCAGTGTGCATTGGCTACACGTTTTGAAAGCTACACGGCGTGGGCCCTAATGTCTTCACGGTACCCGTTAGAAATGGGGAAGCCATATACAACCCGGTACGGAGGAGCGTACATTTGAGGGCGTGCGCTTCCGAACATGCACAGCTAGGGCGGCCGCCATTTTTGCAAGACGCATAAGTATCTGGGGAGCGCTGGCCTCGGGCCTGTGGTGGAGCGCCAGAGGTTGCTTGCAAAGGGTTGCCCTAAACATCCACAGAAAGGGAAATAAGAGCGCAATAAATAACGGGCAGCGCGTAAATGGAGAGTAGAAGCCTGCTAGGGTGAACATTGAAACTACGAGACTGTAAAGGCGAGGGAGATGCCCCAGGCATATGGTGAGAGGAACCCTGGCCAGATGGCTGAGAGGAGAAGCAGAGCCGCACTAATTGTACAAAGTACATAATGGACTACACGTCAGCTTTTAAGTCGCTTGGTGCAGCTATTTAAAGGAGACGCACATTATTTATACACAGGGGTGACACGCACGCGATGACCGGCTCAGTGAACCGCCTGCCAGACTGCTCGATTCTCCCACAGTTGTAAATACAATGCACCTACAATGGAAATGAAGTGCACAGGTAGATTTTGATGACACACGCGGGGTCCGCCTGAGAAACGTGGCGGAGCGGGGTGCATATACAGGTGCACTGGTTTCCCTTGCTGACTGATTAATAGTGGCACAGGATAGAGGTCCCAGATAGCGCACTTACGAGCTGAAAATGGGCAGGGACAAGATACACAGCCCAACGCAACAGTCAACGGGGATAGCTGGTAGAAACATAACTAAAGCGCCTCATGAGACAGAACTATAGCTGGGATGTAACGACTCGTGAGGCGACCTGAGGTCAGCTAACAGCCCATTGAGCAGGTAACGCGCCAAGCCAGTTGGACAAGGTCGACGAGAGATTGATAAGCACCCCGTGGGGGTACGGATCGCGTGAAGATACCTCTGGGTGTGCGATAGGATGACCCTTGTCGTGGGGAGTACTATTGTTCGGAGGACAGCTTGCAAAGATAGCTGGCTGCATGCCAAAATGGGGAAGCCAGACACGCGACAACCGAGACTCACCTACGACAAGAAATCAAGTAAATCAACTGAAACTGAGGCTGCTGATCGTGAGCCGACAGAAGAAGGCGCACAGGGCCAATTGCCGGCGGTGGATGTCCGGTCCATGTTCCAGGAACTGAAAACGAGCCTACAGGGGATTGACTCCAAGATGGACACTCTGGCTGAACGCATGGACAGAATCACCCAAAGGATGGATAAGCAGGAGGGCAGGGTCAGTGTGCTGGAGACTAGAGTGACGGAGACGGAGGAAGGCCAAACCGACATGGAGAAGAAAGTGAGAGGCATGGACAAGGTATTGGGTCTAATTCAACAGAAGAATGAGGATTTGGAGGCGAGATCGAGACGGAACAACATACGGATAATGGGAATTGCAGACACAGCAGATATTCAAAAAGTGGAGCAGTACTTTGAAACTATGTTATTATTATTATTTGGAATTTTGTATAGCGCGCGGTTACCCTTGGGCATCCCAGCGCTTGTTCACAACTCCAGGGGGTGGGAATAGAGAGGAAGCATTAAGCGGGGAACAGATGGGTCTTGAGTACCTTCCGGAACCGCATAATACAAGTCTCTGCACGTAGATTCAAAGGCAGCGCATTCCACAAGTGGGCTACGTTCACTGAGAATCTTCTACCGCCTTTCCGGGCTCTTTTCACTCTGATCGTTTGTAGCAAATATTTGTGATCCGAACGCAGGGCTCTGGTAGCCTTGTAGGGGAGCACCATATTGCCCAAAATGGGAGGTCCCTTCCCCCGCAGGATTTTATGAGCCATACAGAGGGATTTAAATTGTATCCTCTCCAGAATAGGGAGCCAGTGCAGCGCTCTTAGTGCTGGTTTTGCTGACTGTCTCCTAGGGATGTTCATCAGCAGCCTTGCTGCTGCGTTCTGCACTTGTTGGAGTTTATTGAGCGTTGCTTCCGGAGCGCCCAAAAAGATCGCATTGCTATAGTCCAGCCTCGATATAATTAATCCCTGGATAAGGAGTTTCCTGGAGGCCAGCGGAAGAAGAGGCAGAATCTTACGGGCTGACCGGAGCAGACCAAAACAGACTCCGGCGTTTTTTTTGGTGTGGGTCTTGAAAGATAAGTCTTGTTCCAACCACACCCCGAGGCTTTTGATCTCCTTTTTGGGGCTTGGGGGATCGCCAAGACAACTAGGCCAGCTGCCAAGCGGCAGGGAAGAACCCGAATGTCCGAGCAGCATCAACTCTGTTTTGGAGCCATTCAGTTTTAATGCTGAATTGCACATCCATGTGTGCACCTTGGACAGGCAGGAGTGAAGTAGGTCCGGTTGATTCACCAGCTGAGAAAGGGCCACCACCAACTGGGTATTGTCAGCATAGCTGATAGTTGTAATACCGAATAGTGCCACCACATTCTCCAGCGGGGCCATATAAACGTTAAACAATGTAGGGCTCAGGGAGGAGCCCTGAGGCACACCACACTGGAGGGGGATCGAGGCTGACTGTGCACTACCTTCCCAGACTTGGTATGTTCGATGGTTCAGAAAAGACGCGAGCCACTTCAGGGCCATCCCTGTAATGCCTACATTTGACAGTCGCTGGAGCAGCACCTGATGGTTCACGGTGTCAAAAGCTGCACTGAGGTCCAGGAGGATCACTGCCACCGATCCTCCTGAATCCAAAATGCTCCTGGCTTCTTCCACGACTGCCAGAAGGGCAGTATCAGTGCCCTGGCCCGGCCTGAATCCCGTTTGGGAATTCCGTAACAAGCCATTGGACTCCAGGAAATGTGACAGTCGCCTGTTCACCAGTCTTTCTGCGATCTTACCAAGCCCGGGCAACAAAGAAATCGGTCTGAAATTTGTCAGGTCCGAGGGATCCAGGCCAGGTTTTTTCAAAAGGGTCTATACTACTGCTTTTTTTCAACTAGGTGGCACCACCCCCTGCGTAAAAGATAAGTTGATAAGATCAGTTACTGGGCCGGCGATAGTAGTTGCTATCTGTTTGAGATATCTCATCGGGACTGGATCACTAGGCGAGCCACTCTTTATGGCCCCTAGCACCTTAAGCACTTCGTCAGTGGTCACTGGTCCAAAGGCTTCAAGCTCGATTTCCGCGGCACCCCGCTGTTTACCTGTGTCTAATTCCTGGGTCAGTCGAGGTAGGGAACTTACAATGTTCTCTACTTTCATGTAGAAATAGTTGGCCAGTTCCTCACATTTCTCTCGAGGACTCTCATGGTTCACTGGTGGTTCAGGGATTTTTAGAAGATCTCTGAAGACTTTGAAGGACTCTCTAGTGGAGTTGGCTGAATTGCCAATTCTCTCCTTGAAGAACTTAGCTTTGGCGTCCCGGAGAGCGGCTTTATATCCTCTAATTGCCGCACGATACTCTTTCCGGGTTGCCTCTCCCCAATCCTTTCTCCAAATGCGCTCCAGCCTCTTACAGCCTTTCCTAAGAGTTCTTAATACCTGGGTATACCAAGGGACTGAACCCACTCTCTTCTCCCTCTTCAGAATTCTCTTTTTAGGGAGGATATCGTCTAGGGAGCTGGTCAGCCAAATTTCCAGGTTCGCATCTGCAATTAATGGATCCAACACAGTGCAGGGGCACGTAGAGTCAAGGTTAGCGGTCCAGCAATCTACTGGTAACCTCGACCAGGCCCTGTCAACAGTATAGATCCTAGGAGTGGCTGCATCCGTTAGCTCATACTGCCAGGTGAGAGGAACCAGAAAATGGTCTGACCAAGGTAAAGCCAAGGGAGGCAGGGCTTTGATACGATCCAAAGAGTTCAAAGAGTTTTTTGGGCCAAACCTGTCTCCCATGTTTCTTATAGAGAGAGCGCCCAGATCTTTGGGCCAAAGACCGAAGCTGTTGTGTGCGTTGTTATCCAGGCAGTCTTTGAATGAGGCCCTCCTGGCGGCTCTGATGAGTTGATGGTGACCCACAGTTATTTTCTTCTCTGACTATGCCACCAGGTGCAGAGGGGCTCGTCTCTAGTGGTCAAGCGATGCCTCCGAGAGTTTGGCATCAAACACTACCTCCTATACCCATAAAGGCTGCAAGTGATCTCAGTTGTTGACACACAAATCATTGATACAGCTGAACAGTGCTGGACCTGGCTGCAATCAACTGATTGTCAGGTGCTGTGGACTGGGAGTGAAGGGTCTACGCAACAAGCTGTCATTCATGGAACCAGTTGTACTGGGAGGCGTAGGAGAAGCAGGCATCCCCGCCACAACTACAAGATACCCCCAATCTGCAGGAGGTTGTACAAGAGAGAGAGGCAGAAGGAGCTACATGTGCCGCCAACGATGCACAATTACACTCAGTGACAGGATCCCAACACTTCCCCTGAACGCTCCCCCAGTGACGTAGGCTCCACTGCGACGTGGTCATCCGGTGCAGAGTCCGTGCAGCCCCTGGATGTAACTCCTTAGATGGCAGATATCCTAATTAAATGTTGACTGGTTGTGCGTCTCCCCTTCTTCCACAGTTACAGACAGCTCTGGAGAGTTTCTGGTTTTTGACGGTTCCTGGTCTCCAGCTTCCTGTTGCTGAAGTTCCAGTCTACCGAGGTCAGCACTTGAAGGGGAACGGGTTCACGCGTCACCCAAAGGAAACAGAGTAGTTGTCCGGGTGAGCGATGCATGTCAGGGGTGACGGTGGTGGTCTCCTAAGAGCTGCAAAGGCATGAAGTCCATGGCGTTGTTCACCTTGCCAAGGATAAACTGTGGGAGTTCCTCAATTATCCTAGTGACACTCTTGCAACGCTGTGACGTCATGTGTTTAACGGTCTGATTGTGCAATGTGCCAGAGCATGTTTTCAATGCCATGCAAAGCCACTTTACATGGCTTTTCATGGACTTAGAAATATGTGACCCAATCATGCATTAAACAGTGTGAAAGGGCGTTCCATGCAGTGGCGGCCAGCATGGCTAGCAGGTGACGAGGCGAGGGCGGGTGCAGGGGATTGCAGGGGGGCGCGATTGCGGGAGGTTGTGCATTATAAATTAAACATTAAAAAAAATATATAAGTTAGCTTGCAATTAGGTCCTGCAATGCAGCCTGATTGTATTTTTCATCCTAGTTCGACGCTCAACCAGGGAAAGGGGGCCAGAGCATGTTCTCCATGCAGACTGTAATGCAGCCTGCATGGAGAACGGGTAAAGTGCACATGAATAGTTTTTGCAGCCCAAGAGGATAAAACAGTCATTGCGCACTTAGGAGTGGGCAAACTACTCCTCCGCTGCCCTGCTCTCAGAGCAGAGCAGCACCGCCCGCAAAGCAGCCACTGTGCGTCAACATAGGGGAAAAATACAGGGGGCTTATTCATGAGCCCCTTTCGACAGTTTAACACCGCTGGTACGTCATTTTCTTGACATACTTGCGGGGTGAATTTTGCTCCATGTTGCGCCGTTTTACGAAGTGGTGTATCTAGGGCTATGCATGACCTTGTAAAGCCCTGTGCCACATTATACCTGCGTCAGGTATGATGTATGCAGGGTGTTTATTCCCACGCAACAAAGCCGTAGGAGTTGCGTTACGAGCCGCCACTCATAGGATGGCGCAGTGAAATCTATCAGATTTCACTGTGACAATTCTAGGATGCCACTGTGTCAAAACCGTACTCCTGCCTCGTGGCAGACGTAAGAGCCATAGGGATAGGCATGCCCCATTCATTGCTGGTGTTGTGTCATGCTTGCGACACAACTGCAGCAATGCGTGACTTTAGCGCTGATAGGTAAGTCAGGATTCCATACTTATGTCATTGATTGTGGCATGGAGTGCCGTACTTCAAATATGGCGCAGCCATGTTGTCGAAAGCAGGGCGCAGTGAAAAGTGTCCAATAGCTGTTTTATCGTGGTGATGCAACACTTTTCATGAATGGGGCACAGAAATGCACCCTATCTTATTGATAGGGCGCAACCCTTAACTTTTGTTTTGGCGTAGGGCAGCATAGCATTATTCCTTGCAGCGCTGTCCAGCATCAAGACATCTTATATGGAGGCCCGAGTGTTTGCACCAATTTTAAGACCAGCCATTTCTGATCTTAAAGAACTGCCTCTAATTTGAGTTAGCAGCAGTTTTGGTGGTTATCAAGGTTGGAATTTCCTTGTAAATGTTGCGAAGTGTGTTTAGCAGAAGTTTTTTCACAGGAACGCATACCTTTATTCACATTTTCATTATGTCCCGCTAACAGAAGTGGCGATCTTGAAAATTCACATTTACCCTGGAAAAGTGCGGCTAACTGCAATTAGCGGCAATTTGTAAATAAGGCAATAAAATAAGCTGCCTTAATGTACAAAAATTTACTCTACGGCGGTGTTAAGTTCTTGTAAATAATATCCCTCTCTGGCGGCAGTCATTCAAGTACCTGGGGATCTGGGTGACGCTCCTCCCTGAGCTTGCATAGTCTCTGAACGTCAGCCCTATGGTGAAGCTGGTTCGCGCTGCCCTGCTTCGATGGCATACGTTGCCACTAAATCTCAAGGGCTGGATCGCTCTTTTCAAGATGATGGTCCTGCCCCATTTCCTCTATATGCTCCAAAACATGCCCCTCCCCTTCTCGCGGTCCTGGTTCCGTGAGATGGATGGCTTGGCCACTAAATTCCTGTGGGGGGGTCGAAGGCTGAGATTGGCCCTCAATCAATGCAGGATTCTGCCCTTTGATGGAGGGTTAGGAATGATGCACCTACATCTCTATTATCTGGCGACAAGGCTTCTTACTGTACATGACTGGTTCAATGGTGGTTGGGCGGATCCGGCTTACCGCCTGGAACTGCATGCGCTGGTTTCTCTGCTATTCGAGGGATGCTCTATGGCACTGCCATCCCCCACACTCTGCCGGAAGCTTCTCGTGGGGTGTTTTTGGCATGGTGAGCCGCCCTGTGTCACACCCGCTGGTTGGGCAGATTGACCCAATATACCCCCTTGTGGTGCGGAACACAGCTCAAAGATGTCGCCACTCTCTCTGGGTTTAGAGCCTGGGACCTTATTGGTATTTCCCAGCTGGGAGATGTCTGGCGCGGGAGCCACATTCGCGAATTCTCAGCATTACATATCCAGTTCTCCCTCCATGCCTTTCAATTCTACTGCTATATTCCGTTGCGTCATGCACTCCATACACACATTTCGGAGGGAACCTCCTTGCCCGAATATAGCCCACCTGAAGCACAGGTTATGACTGGTGATTTGGGGAAGGGGGGGATTTCCCGCATTTATTGTTCCCTCACAAATAACACCCCTAACTCCCTTTCCTCTCTCCGGGATAAATGGGAGGTTTGGATTGGTCCTTTAGATGATTCGGACTGTGGGGATACGCTGATGGCCCCTAAAATAGTTACAGCTTCTGCGCATCTCCGATTGGTTCAAGTATACTATCTGCACCCGGCCTACCTTACGCCGTCGCGCCTTCATCGCTCTGGGCTCCGACTTGATGCTTGCCCCGCTGTCACTGGCCCTGAGCAGATTTTTATCACATGGTATGGCTCTGTCCCAACATTGTGCATTACGGGGGGCTAGTGACCGCTGATCTTACTGAGGTCCTGGGCTGGGAGGTCTCGATGAGCCCGATGAACATACTCATGGAAGTAACTGATGGTCTGGATGGGAACAGGGCAGAGAAGCTTTGTTTCACCACGGTTCGGATGGTAGCTAAACAAGATATTGGAGCCCTTTTGCTGGATCCGTTAGCCCCTTCCATTAATAATAATAATAATAAGGGAATTTTATGAAGCACGTGGTTACGCTCAACTAGCGTGTCCCTGAGCTAAGACAGAAAACTCATGCAGGCAGGCCGAAGAGTCAGCTAGAGTTACCGTGTGTATAGATGTGTTTTTAGCTTCTTCCTGAAGTTGGCTTCAGACCGTTCTAGGCGAAGATCCAGGGGTAAAGCGTTCCAGCCCTTCGCTACCAAGTAGCGAAATGATCTGCCTCCCATGCGAGCCTTTCTTATCCTTGGCACCTTTAACAGGCCACCATGGGAGGAGCGCAGTGCTCGCATAGGTTCATATCTGGAGACCAGACTCTGGAGTGGTGCTGGTGCCCTCCCATTAAGGATACGATGGCAGGTGCAGAGGGCCTTAAACTCGACCCTTCTCTTCACTGGAAGCCAGTGAAGAGTCTGAAGGGCAACTTTGGAGGCTGATCTTTTAGGAAGCTTCAGAGTAAGGCGGGCAGCCGCGTTCTGCAGCACCTGGAGACGATTTAGTACCTTATTGGTAGCTCCCAAATACAGTAGGTTGCCATAGTCCAGGCACGATAGGACGAGGGCATGTACCAGCGTCCTGCGGGCAGATATGGGAAGTAGATCTAAGACCTTCCGCAAACTTTTTAGGACGCTGAAACAGACACCGACCACCCGGCCTATCTGAGGTCCAAAAGACAAATCAGCATCCAGCCAAACTCCAAGGGCCTCATTTATGCGGCTGTGCGTCACTTTTACGCTGCCGGTGCGTCACTTTTTGTGACGCAGCAGTGGCGTAAAAATTGTGCCTTGTTGCACCATATTTACAAAGTGACGCATCTAGGTAGATGCGTCACTTTGTAAACCCCTGCGCCACATTATACCTGCGCCAGGTATAATGTATGCAGGGGGGGGCGTTCTGACGCAAGAGAGGGTTATAGAAGTGACGCAGTGAAATCTATGAGATTTCACTGCGCCACTTCTAGGACACAAATGTGTCAATTTCTTACGCCTGCCTCACAGCAGGCGTGAGACTGATGCAGGCCCTTTCACATGGGGATTGCCCCATGTGAAAGGACACATTGCTGGAGTTGCGTCACTTTTGTGACACACTCCAGCAATGCGTCACTTTTGCGCCTATAGATACGTCAGAAAATTGGTGGGAGACCTACAAGAAATAAAATGAACAGCGTAATCTAAAGAGTGGTGTGCGGCGTGTTTCTTATTAAGAAATCTTGCTTCTGCAAAATATTGCGAGTGTGTCTCAATTCTCGCCGCCAGCACCGGCTTTAAGCAGCTCCCCCCACTTGGGACATTTGCTCGTGAAATACTGACATATCTGTAACTCCTTGCGCCATGATGCGTCATACTGTAAATATGACACATCAATCATGACGCAAGGAGTGTGCACAGAGAAGTGACGCATCGCTGCTTTCACGCAGCGATGCGTCATTTCTCATAAATGAGGCCCCAAGATTCTTTGCTTCTCAACAGGGTGTAGGAGCCTCGCCCAGACAAGCGGGCCACCATGCCGATGACCACACAGAAGGGCTCCCCCCCAGCAGGAGCACTTCGGTCTTATTGCCATTCAGTTTGAGGCAATTGGTGGACATCCAGGTTGCCAACTCCTGCATACAGGTTCTGAATTGGTCCACCGCAAGACCCGGTGCGCTCGATAGGGAGATAGCCAACTGCGTATCATCGGCCTAGGATACTATATGCAGTCCGTGACCCTCCACTATAGAGGCCACTGGGGAGACATATAAATTGAACAGGGTGGGGCTCAGTGACGAGCCCTGGGGCACGCCCTGTTCCAAACAGATCTCCCCAGAATAGCAGTTACCCTGGCGGGCCTGGAAACCTCTCCCCGTCAGAAAGGACTGGAACCATCTAAGTGCAGTGCACGATATTCCACCATTATTCAGACACTGTAGCAAGGTGGTGTGTGCTACAGTGTCGAATGCCGCTCTTAGGTCCAGGAGGATGAGGGCCATGGTCTGTCACTCATCCACCCCCCGGCGTAGGATCTCCACTGCCATCAGGAGCGCCAATTCAGTAGAGTGGCGGGGACGGAAACCGAACTGGGTGTCATGCAGGAGGGCAGCCTCCTCCACGAAATCCATCAGTTGAGCGTTAATAGCTTTTTCTGCCACTTTAGCCAGGTAGGGCAGAAGGGAGATAGGTCGAAGGTTCTCTAATTTTTCAAAACTGATGTTTGCTTTCTTCCTCAAAGGTAGAACCACCGCCTGCTTCCAGTCTCTAGGCACTATCCCAGTCCTAAATGACAGGTCTAGTACGTGCCTGATGTAAGGTTCCAACACTGGCAAGCTTTCGGCTAGTTGTTTAGGCGTGGTGGGGTCCCGAGGGGATCCGGACTTGATGAATTTACATATCTTTAGGAGGTCCTCCGTGGGCGGGGTAACGAAGTTGGTCAGTCTATTTCTATTCCCCCAATCCCTCGGACTTTCCACGAACTCAGTCCCTGCCATGGGGTGATTAGGGAATGATGAGTAGATTTTAGTTACCTTCTCGGCGAAAAAGTTAGCGATCTTATCACAGGATTCCGCCGAACACTCATCTGGGGCTCCCTCATGGAGTTGCCGGCCTCACTAATTCTGGTGGCATAGTATGCAGTTTTGGACTTTCTAATTAGCCCGTGGTAAGGTCGCCTCTCAGTTAGATAAATCTCCCTGGTGTCCATCGAAAAGGCCACTCGCCATTGCCTTTCTACTCGCTTCAGTGCTGCCTTTGCCGCCCGCAGCTCGTCACTGTACCACGGGGCAGTTTTCTGAGTGCGGCCACCTACTTTAGCACAAGAGAGTGGAGCTGTGCAGTCAAGTGCCTCGGTGATACAATTGCAGAGGTTAAGATTAGCAGTATCCGCATCGTTCCCCCCGGACTCCCTCCTTTAGTGAGTGCCGCACAGAACATAGTCTTCGAGAAGTTTGCCCATCTCCGCCTAGAGTGGTATAGCGGAGCTGGCGTCAGTGATATAGTCCGTGGAACGCGTACAGAGAATGGTACCAGATAGTGATCCGACCATGGAATGGGGATGGGTGACATTGCTTCTACATCCCCCAGTTGGCAAATATGGGGACTAGCAACTGTCCCAGCTGGTGGGTGGGACCACCTACTATCTGATTCAGTTGTAGGTTTACTAGCGCCTGGTAGAGGTCCTTGGTAGCGTTGTCAGTGGGGTTAATAAGGTGGAGATTAAGATCCCCTAATACCAAGATTTTATCTCCACGCAGCACCGCCTCCATGATGCCTTCGACTCTCTCCAAACCGAGCCATAGGGCCTGGGGGTCTATAGATAAGAAAGCCCTTCAGCGTACAGCCTTCATTTACTTTAATGGTGAAACTCCCCGCCTCACTATATAAAATGGGGGAAGTATCCAGTTGACATCGTAGACTATGCTTGGCTACGATGGCGATACCCCCTCCTCTGCCAGCGGGTCTATCCTGCCTCTGCATGGTATAGCCCTCCGGTAGTGCTTCTAAAGCATCAGGAGTCGAACCTTCATCCAGCCATGTCTCAGTGAGAAACAAAAGATCCCATTGTCTCTCAGTGAGTAGGTCGTAAATGTCTAGTCTGTGCTTCCGCAGGGAGCGTACGTTGAGCAGGCCACAGGTCAGAGTAATGCCTGCTGATGTCAGCTTTCTACCTAACTCATAGGAGAAGTGGCAGTGTTCACAGGCTATATTATCCTCCACTCGCATCGTATGTAGACATGAGTTGGCAGTGGTGTTGCGGAAAGCCAACAACTCCTGCCCGCTCCATCGTATGTGTCCCACCTGATGGACATAGGGTCCGGCCCTGGACCGCGTCCGATCGCGGACGGGCGCAGACGGGCTTCCCTTTGGCGCGCCGCTGGCGCGCCGCCGGCGCGCCGCCGGCGCGCCCGCTGCGCCCGTCCGCTGCGCTGCCGGGATAGACACATGGCTTAAGAGGAAGCAGAAGGGGCGTGGCCTGGCGCTGAGTGGGCGTGGCCTGGGGGGGCTTCCCCGGGATGGCGTCAATGTTAGTGGTAGCCCCGCAGCAGCGTTTAGATTGGCTGCGCGGGATGAAGCTGTAACAAGAGTGTCAGGTAAAGTGCAACTGCAATATTTAGATAAAAACACAAGATACAATTTTTAAAATCTACGTTGCTCCCGGCTTCCGCCTCAGGAGTTCGCGCTGTCTGGCTACACAATGGCCGAGGGCGCGCTAAATAGGCTCGGGGGCGTGGCCTGGCCGGGGGGGGCTTCCCCGGGATGGCGTCAATGTTAGTGGCAGCCCCGCAGCAGCGTTTAGATCGGCTGCGCGGGATGAAGCTGTAACAAGAGTGTCAGGTAAAGTGCAACTGCAATATTTAGATAAAAACACAAGATACAATTTTTAAAATCTACGTTGCTCCCGGCTTCCGCCTCAGGAGTTCGCGCTGTCTGGCTACACAATGGCCGAGGGCGCGCTAAATAGGCTCGGGCGTGGCCTGGTGCAGAGTGGGCGTGGTCTGGCCTGGGGGGGCTTCCCCGGGATGGCGTCAATGTTAGTGGCAGCCCCGCAGCAGCGTTTAGATCGGCTGCGCGGGATGAGGCTGTAACGAGAGTGTCAGGTAAAGTGCAACTGCAATATTTAGATAAAAACACAAGATACAATTTTTAAAATCTACGTTGCTCCCGGCTTCCGCCTCAGGAGTTCGCGCTGTCTGGCTACACAATGGCCGAGGGCGCGCTAAATAGGCTCGGGCGTGGCCTGGCGCAGAGTGGGCGTGGCCTGGCGCAGAGGGGTGGATTGGTGTGCAGCGCAGGAATGCCCCATGTATGCTGCCCGTGGCTGCCCTAAAAAGGTTCGAAGGGTGTGGGGTAAATGGGTCGGGGTGATGGAAGACGGAACTTCTTGAAGCTTCCTTGTAGACATGCTTGTGGATATAGTCGCTTGTTATTCCTAATCGGACTTATGTGTGTGGGGGGCTTACTCCCCCGCTTTATTTGTTGCTCCTGTGTACTGCTCGCTGTGCAAAAGTTGGCTGTGTTCTCATTACTGTGTATGACTCATTTAAAATCAATAAACTTGATTATCAAAAAAAAAAAGCGGACTGAGAAGAAATGCTTTAGTTCGCCTCGTTTTTCAAATAGAAACAACAAATTGCCTATGATTTTTTATGTGCTGGACATTCCCCCGTCCTGCACATAAACAATCATTTTAAAATAATGCTGTTTTGCAACTGCAATGTGTGCTGCATTAAGCAGCACACATAAAAATTACAAAACGACATTTAAAGATTGTTTATGTGCAGGAAGAGGTACATTTCTGCACATTAACAATTTTCCCCTTAACACAGGTACCCTTGAACTATGGTGCGAGGGTGCCTACGTTGGTGCTAGGCAGCTTTAATTTATCAGCAGCGCAGGGGGTAACGAAGGGATGCACCATATTCTTGTAAATATGGTGCAACCCTATGTTGGCAAAGCGTGTCATTAGCCTTCTTGGCTTAACAGAACGCTTCCGCCACTTTATTGTAAATATGGGGTATATTTATAAGAGCTGCCGCAAACTAGTGTCCCCGGAAGCTTGTTTCCTTTCCAGTGAAGAATTGGCTTGGTAGTTTGGTCTGCCCTGTTCTCATGATACACTGGGCCAGGGACAGACTAATTTGCATATAGCCAGGTTCTGAACTGGGATGGTGCAGTGAGCTAAAAAACGGTGATGGATCAAGCCCTGATCTGTTCACTGGGTAGGAGTGTTCTGATTAACTCACATACTCTATCCATCACCACCCCCTTTTTGTAATTATTTTGGACAGAGATTCAGGCAGTTCAGTCATGGGGCAGGACAGCGCAGGGGCCCAGGTTGAGGAAAAGGGCACAGAGTGGACACAGCCCTGTACCTGGTTGATCCCCAGTAGTCCTGGTTGCATACGAAAGGGGTCTTCTTCTTGGCGCTTGATGGGTCCTGCGCCCTTTGTAGATAGCAGTTTCTTGAGGAGGGGGGGTTTGAGTTGAAGGTTTGTCAGCAGGTCACTTCAGGTGGTCCCTGGGTTCCCCTCCCGCCGGGCCAGATCAGTGGGCTAGTTCAGGGTTCCTCACTCTACTTGGAAGGCAGCACCTAAGTCCTGTCACTCCCAGTGACACACCTCTGACTAGGCCCTACCGCCTAAGTCTCCTGCGTGGGTCCCCCAGGTCAGTGATGCCCCAACTGACTAAAAACTTTCCCTCCCTTCTTTACATATGCCCAGGTCAGGTGACCACCCTCTAAGGTGGCAAAACCAGGCTCCACCCCTATTCTAGAACGTTGCAGGAGCTTCCCTAGTCTAGCTGTGGGCAGGCAAGGCAGGCTGGCAGTGATACAATGTTTAGGGGTTCCAGCCAGCTCCTGGTAACTAGAGTGCACCTAAAAAGACCACGCTGCAGTAGCAGGGGTCAGTGGCAGCCATGTTGGGGGAAGAGAGCACCTGCACCTTAGCATTGATTAGCAATGGGAAGGTGCCCGGAGACCTAAGGCCAATAAAAAGAAGGTGGGAAAAAATGAGGCAAGGGCGAAAAAAATAGGGAAGGACCACCCAGGGCTGACAGGTCTAACATGCGTCCCCCCAGCTGAAAGTGGGAAGAGCTACCCAACCTCTAGGGAGCTCTCGTCACTAAGGCGGAAAAACCGGGAGAGACCATCAGCATTGGCGTGGTCAACTCCGGGTCGATGTTCCACCCGAAAGTCCATCCCCTGTAGGGAAATGGACCACCTTAGCAACTTGGGATTTTCGCCTCTCATCTGCATGACCCAGCGAAGGGGTCGGTGGTCGGTTTGAATCAAGAAGTGAGAGCCAAAAAGGTATGGCCTCAACTTCTTCAAGGCCCAGACCACAGCGAAGGCTTCTCGCTCGATGGTACTCCATCGCCGTTCCGGAGGGAGGAGTGTTTGGGAGATAAAGGCCACAGGTTGGTGTTGGCCATCGTTTTTGAGTTGCGAAAGCACAGCGCCTATGTCATGCTCAGAGGCGTCCGTCTGCAAGATGAATTCCTTTGTGAAATCAGGTGTTGCAAGCACCGGAGCGGTGCACATCGCGTGCTTCAGTGTTTCGAATGCCTCTTGGAAAGCAGCCGTCCAGATCACTTTTCGTGGCTGCTTCTTGGACGTCAACTCAGTCAAGGGGGCTACGATGGTACCATATCCCTTGACGAACCGGCGTTAATAGCCAGTGAGGCCGAGGAATGCTCGGACCTCAGTCTGGGTTTTGGGGGGCTCCCAGGCCAGGATGGTCTTAATTTTGGCCTGGAGGGGTTACAGCTAACCCCCGCCCACCAGGTGTCCCAGGTAGAAGACAGATCCCTGTCCAATCTGGCACTTGCTAGCCTTGATGGTCAGGCCAGCATGTTGCAAAGCCTGCAGCAACTCCTGGAGACACTGCAGATGGTCCTCCCAGGTGCTACTGAAGACATCAATGTCATCCAGGTACACCGCTGAGAAGGACTCCAGGCCAGACAGCACCTGGTTCAAAACCCGCTGGAAGGTAGCCGGAGTATTCTTGAGCCCGAAGGGCATCACTCTAATTTGAAAGTGGCCATCGGGGGTGGAGAAAGCTGTTTTCTCCTTTGCTCCGTCGGCCATGGCAATCTGCCAGTATCCTGATGTCAGGTCAATGGTGCTGAGGTACCGGGCTGCTCCCAGCCGGTCAATCAGCTCATCTGCCCATGGGATCGGGTGAGCGTCTGTCTTTGTGACAGACAGAGTTCAATCCCCGATAGTCCACTCAGAACCGAAGTTCTGGTGTGGTGCCCGGTGGGGCCGCTTTTGGCACCAACACGACCGGACTAGCCCAAGGGCTACTGGAAGGTTCGATCACCCCCAGCTCCAGCATTTTGGCCACCTCACCCAGGATGCTGTTCTTAAATTTATAGGACAGCTGGTAAGACTTGGTTTTTACAGGCAGACTGTCCCCTGTGTCCATATCATGAGTATACAGATGTGTAATTCCAGGCGTGAGGGAGAACAACGAGGCGTACTTCTCCAACACCTGGCGGCAGTCCCTCTGTTGTTCTCGGGTCAAGGATGAGGGGAGAACAACTCCCTCCACCGATCCATCCTTCTCCTGGGCCGCCAGAAGGTCAGGAAGAGGCTCACTCTCTTCATCCTTGCTCCCATCCGTCACCATGAAGAGAGCAAGCTCAGATCGCTCATGGTGAGGCTTCAGGCGGTTGACGTGGAGCACCCGATGGGGCTGTCGGGGGGTCTTCAAGTCAACGACATAGGGGGTCTGGCCTCGACGCTCAACAATTTCGTACGGACCAGTCCACCGGTCCTGGAGGGCACAATGCTCCCCAGGCTCCATGAACCACACCTTCTGTCCAGCGTCCAACTCCACCGTCTGAGCGTTGCAGTCATACCACTCCTTCATGACGGCTTGGCTAGCCTCCAAGTTGTCTGAGGCTTCCTTTCACAGCTTGGCCATCTGGCTGCGGAACACCAGCATGTAGCTGACGACATCACGGGGAAGCTTCTTCGAAGTCTTCTCCCACCCCTCCTTGACAAGGCTGAGGGGCCCCCTAACGGGATGGCCATAGAGCAGTTCAAAAGGGCTGAACCCTACTCCCTGCTGTGGCACCTCACGGTACGAAAACAGCAGGCAAGGGAGGAGGATGTCCCACTTCCGCCTCAAGTCTGGCAGGCTCCGGATCATCCCCTTCAAGGTCTTGTTGAAGCGATCTACGAGCCCGTTAGTCTGGGGGTGGTAAGGAGTGGAGAACCGGTAGGTCACTCCGCACTCCTTCCACATGGCCTGCATGTAGGCCGAAAGGAAGTTTGTGCCCCTGTCTGACACCACGACCTTGGGGAATCCCACTCGGGTAAATATCCCCATCAGGGCCCGCGCCACCACCGGTGAAGTGACGGTCCTCAGAGGAATAGCCTCCGGGTACCGAGTGGCATGGTCCACAACACCAAGATGAGCCGGTGTCCGACAGAGGTCGGAGGGTCCAATGGCCCAACGATGTCGATTCCGACCCGCTCAAAAGGGGTCCCGACCACCAGGAGCGGTTCCAAAGGGACCTTCACTTTAGTCCCAGTCTTGCCACTTGCCTGGCAAATCTTGCAGGTCTTACAGTAGGTGTCAGAGGTAACTCTCATCCTTGGCCAATAGAAATGCGGGACCAACCGTGCAAAGGTTTTGTCCTGGCCCAGGTGTCCAGCCAAAGGAATCTCATGCACCAGGTCCAATAGGAAGGCCCGGTAGCATTGGGGGACCACTAAGGCCCTCGAGGATCCATGCACCGGAACCTTAGGCTCACTGTAAAGGAGGCCATCCTCCCAGTACACGTGAAAACTGCCGGTCTCCTGATCGGTCACTTGGGCTTCGGCCTGTCGCCTCATGCCTTCAAGCGTGCGGCACTCCTTCTGTCCCCTGACAGAATTCCTCCCGGGTAGGCCATCCTTCCACATGCCACTCGGCAAGGGTTGGCAAGCCCCCCACGGGAACAACATCCACCTCCACGGACTCTGGGGGTACCTACACAGGCTCCCTATCCATCACACGGGGTGTGTCCTCCACAACATTCTCCACTACAGGACCAGCATTGGGTTGGGCCATTGTCTCAGGCTCCAACCCGGGTTGAGTTCCTTGCCGGGCAGCCATGGACAGCGTGACCACGCAAGTCCATCCTGGTAACCCGAGCATCTCAGTGTGGGCCTTAAACTCCACTTCCTTCCAGCCGGTATGTTCCAGGTCGTTTCCTAGCCGACAGTCCACAGGCAAGGCAGAGCTTATCGCAATTCTCAACTGGCCTTTCACTCCTCCCCAGTCAAAGGGAACCTGAGCCACGGGATAGTAGCTCAGAGTGCCATCAGCCAACACGGCCAGATGGAACACATCAGGTACTACTTGCTCAGGGGACACCAGCCACCTCACTACGGTGGTCCAATCAAAAGATACTTTATTCGGTTTAAATCACAAAAACCATAAAAGTGTACAAGTATTTAAAAGGTCCACAAGTCACCAGGCTGCATAATATGTGATAAAATACAACATAGATGCAAAACAGGGAGTACCCAATACTATATGCAATACATGGTGGCAAGAGTTTAAAAACAACAGCATAAACATTGATCACCTAATTAAAGAATTCATACAATAGTTAACATTTATGGAGAATCAACTAGGACCAAGCGATCTTTTTGCCAAGTCTCACTGCTATGGTTAAAAAATTTTGCCACATTATAGATTTCCCATATTTCTGTCAAAAGTTGAAGGTACAACAGAGCTGGCTTCACTTGCCTAAAGCCTTTTCCTTTTAACAGTGGTATAATGAATTTTGATCTAATACCCTTAAAGTGATCACAAAAAACAAAAAGTGAACAGTGTCCATAAATGAACAGCCATCGCATTTGCATAGATCTAAGTCCCTACTCCTGGTCCAGACAGGGCGGCCAGAAATTAGGAGGTGAATTTTGTTCAATCGGAACCTTGTTAGCAAGTACCTATGATTGGCATCATTTACAACTTTGAGGTACAGTTCCGGTTCAGGGCCAGAAGAAACAATCAGCTGATGGGTCCTGACAGAGGGCTTTAGCAGCTCTCTGTCCTCTCTATCCATTTCTCTATTCAGCAAAAAAGTATTTTTGGCCCATTTTAGATCTCCTTTCACCAAGCTGGAAGGTTTATCAAACAATTCGGGCCGACCCAGCTTTTCACACATTTGTTGCACATATTTCAACCAGGGGATCTTTTCCCAGTGATTTAGCAACAAACAGTCTTTTAAGATTTCATGGTTCACTTCAAGCTCTGGGTTTAGCCAAACTGCTAACCATTTTAGTAGGGGGGCCATGGCAATTTTATCCTCCAAGTAACCCACGCCGCATTCCTGATGAACTATGAAGCTTGCAGTGGATCTTGGGAGGGAAAGAAGTGTTTTTAAAAAGTTGTCCTCTGTGACCTGAAGCGATGTAACTGGCCTAAAGCCCCACAGATCGGCCCCATACATGGCGATGGCGGTGCATTTGGCAGCATATACTTTTAACACTGCTTCGATGGGCTTCACCCCTAATTTACGAGAGAAGTTCAGCACCGCCGAGATCGAGCGTGCCAAGGCTATTTTTTTCTCTACCATTTGGGGACGCCACGTAGAGCCTTCGTCAAAAACAACCCCCAGATAGGGAAATCTAGAGACTCGTGACAGCTTGTGTCTGTTACAAAATAATGACATCACATTTTTTTTAATCTTTACTTTGTGGCCCACTACCATAACATGGGATTTGCCAAAATTAACACTTAAATCAAGGTTATTCATAAAAACATAAAAAGAGTTCAACAGGCATTGGAGTCCTACAGCAGTTCTGGCTAGGAGGGCAGCGTCATCCGCATACAGTAAGGCAGGCAGTAAATATTTCCCAGCCTTCGGAATATCCTTGCAAGCAGCACCCAGAACTTTACCTAGGTCATTGATATATAGTGTAAAGAGCAGGGGAGCGAGGATGCAGCCCTGCCTCACACCATTGATGATGCTAATTTTTTCCGTGCAGTTCCCCTTTCTGTCGAAACGGACCATTGCTGTGAGGTCCCTATGGAGGTCTGCTAGGAAATACACTATGTTAGGGTCTATTCCGATGTTAAGGAGCTGGCCCCACAATTTGGATCTGTTAACTCGGTCGAATGCCGAGGACAGATCCATAAAAGCAATAAACAGTGACCCTTGCTTGGCTAAGGTGTACTTTCCGATAAGCAGTTGTAAATTTAGGCTTTGGTCAATAGTACTGCGCCCCTTTCGAAAACCATACTGTAGAGGGGAAAGTGTATTGGTCTCCTCTAACCAATCTGTCAGTTTACCTAGAACCACTCTCCCTAAAACCTTGACTGCAGAATCGATGAGGGATATAGGTCGGTAATTGCCAGGATCCCCCCGGTCCCCTTTTTTATAAATGGGTACGATAACCGACTGCGTCCATGACTCAGGAATGCCTGCCTTCGAAACTCTATTAAAAACATTGGCTAAAACT
The DNA here is from genome assembly GCF_964261635.1 of Lissotriton helveticus. Classification (NCBI taxonomy): domain Eukaryota; kingdom Metazoa; phylum Chordata; class Amphibia; order Caudata; family Salamandridae; genus Lissotriton; species Lissotriton helveticus. The sequence continues at coordinate 185,132,480 of NC_136057.1, read as the reverse complement.
TTGGACCAAAATAAAATATCAACTTTAAAAAGATCAGAGGGAACGCCATCTGGTCCAGGAGCTTTGTTTCTGGTCATCAGGCTGATGGCCGCTGCCACCTCCTCCTCATTCACGATTAAGGTATAGGGTGATTGGGGGAATGCAGTCAAACCTTCTGCCGCCGTGGTCTCTTTTTCATAAACGGACCTAAAGTGCGAGTGCCATCGATCTTCTTGGATTCCGCAGTCCAATTCATTATTACTGGAATCCGAGAAATAAGGTTGGTTGACCACCGCCCAAAACTTGGCGCTGCTCTTTAGGACATCTAATGAGGTCAGATCAGCCCAGGCGTCCTCTCTAATTTCGCGCTGCCTTTTTACGATTGAGGTCATGTATTCTTTCCTGAGGGTGGCCACAAGCCGTTTGTCTACTGGGTTTGACTTAAGTGCAATCCTAAGTTTATGGTTGGCCGCTGAGCAGTTTTTGTCAAACCAGCCATCCTTCCCTTGTGATCTACCTTTACCCTGACGAGTCAGGTTGGAGAAAATGTTGAGGCAAACCTTTTTATACGCCTCCATTACTTCACTGTCTCCAGCCTGATCATCCATACACAGCGTTAGGTCGTCCCTGCTACTGAGACAAAGGTTACAAAAAAAATTCTTCTGGAATTAGTTTGCACCATTTGATTCTGCGTGCTTGGTCTGTCAACCGCATATCATGTTTCCCTACCGGGTTTGGGCAGCTATCCTTAATAACAAATATGTTCTTTGACTTTAGTACAACAGGATTATGATCACTAAAGTGTGACCCTAGAACTGAGTAACTGCTGATTTGGACTCCACAGGTACTACTGAGGAATATATAATCAATCACAGAGCCACTGCCACTGCCATGACCTATAAACGTGGGAATATCCCCCTTACCCCCAATTGGTAAGACAAACCCATTTTCAGCCAACATTATTTACAACAACAAAAAAATACCCTGCTCTGAATGTTCAAAGTGGGTGTTTTCTTCATCCGGGGTACCAAATAACACGTTGGGGGGACATTTATCCTGGCAACCATGAATATTGAAATCTCCCATCAACAAGATGACACAATCATGCTCTGCCGACTCTTTAAAATTAACCAAAAAAGCACTTAACATCATCAGGTTACTAACTGGACTGTCCCTGTCAAATGAATTATAAAAGTTTATAACCAAAACATTATGGTAACTTCTATAAGTGATTAGAACAGCAAGGCAATAGGGGCAGCCAGTAGCTATTTGCTTGTATGTCCCAGGGATTCTAGCAGAAATCAGGGTTACCAGTCCCCCTTTAGCTCGCCCCCTCGTTGACTCAACAGCTGGTATAAAAAAAGTAGTAAACCCATCCATTGTCAATAAATTTTGGGTATCCCAAGTCTCCTGCATGACTATTAAATCCATAGATCCTATAAGATCCCGCCAAATCGGGTCATCCACTTTGTTTTTGAGACCCGCGATGTTCCATGTTGCCATAGTAATGTCCCGGCCACTTCTAGCCACATCTGTTTTTGTTTGCAATGAAACCCCGCCTTTCGCACCCTTGCCGTGAGTGGGAATTGAATCTGGCATCTGCCCATCCAGAATGGTATTTTCCTCTTGCAGAAGGGTGGGGAGGTTGTTGTTGGACCTCTGTCTAACTGCTGAAACCTGTGTATGTCAGTCCACCCATGCTGGCACCTGTGTCCCTCAGAGCCTCCACCTCCTCCCCGTTAACCTTCACCCTCTGCTGGTACTTAGCAGTGTTCGATGGTAAGGACGTCACTGGGACCAACTCTCTGTCCCCAAGTGAAACCAGGGTTAGGCCTGTCCACTCCCTTTCTCTATCTAGGGGCAGCTCCACTCCAAGCGCTACACTTGCCACCCCGGGACTCTTGCCACCTGTGGGGGCTGGGGGGTCTCTTGCGACACTGGGGATCCCCCTTGTAGTGTCCAACCTACCCGCATTCGTAGCACCGGACAATTCTTGGCTGCATCTCTTGTCAGAGTAAGTGGGCTTTGGGGAACTGGAATCAGGTGGGGTACCTACTCCTCTCCCAAACTGTCTAGTTTGTGGGCCTCGTGAGAACTCCTTCTTTTTATCTCCCCCCTCTTTCTTCTGGGGGACGCCCTGTCTGCCTTTCGGGCCATCTCACCCGGGGCCCTTGTGTGACACCCGGATGCTAACCCAAGTATCCGCCTCCTCCACAAGCTCAGGCGGATCAGTTAGCTTGCGGTCCACCAGATGTTGGCGCAGCTCCGGAAAACGCTTATCCAAGAGGTGCTCTCTCAAAAAAAGATTGTACAGGCCCTCATAATCTTGCACCTCGCTGCCACGCACCCAACCATCCAGAGCCTTAACGGCATAATCAAAGAAGTCCACACAATTCTGAGCGGACAGCTTATGGCTGCCACGGAACTTTTGGCGATACCTTTCGGGCTTGAGACCAAACTTTTTAAGGAGCGCCTCCTCCATGGGGGAATACCTGAACTGGTCCGCCTTATCAAGGTACAGGAGGGTGTTCCTGACATTGGGAGGTATGTAACGATACAGGCCACCTCCCCAGTGTTTCTCGGGCACCCCATGGTCTGTCAAGGCTACTTCAAATGCCTCCAACCACTTTGCGATGTCATCCCCTGAGTGTAGCTCGCTATCACCTCCTTGGATAACCAAAATCTAGGCTCTTGTTGAGCCCCTGGTACGCTGCCACCATTGGGACTTGCTGGCGCACTCAATTGTAAGGCTCTAAGCTCCAACTCCTTTAGCTGAAGCTCGTGCGCCAACTTCCTCTCCTCCATTGCTAATCTCTTTTCTTCCAATGCCAGCTTCTTATCTTCCCTCTCTCTCTCCCTCTCGTGCTCTAACTTGGCAAGCTCCCACTTCAATTGCCTCTCCTCCCTCTTGTCCTCATACTCCTGCGACGATGTACTCCCTCTAGACCCACTACCAGTCAAGTCAAGTCAAAAGCCACTTTATTCGATTAATAAAAATCATAAAAGTATACTATAAAAACTTCCCCACATTATATATTCAATCTCATAAAAACAGTTAAAAACAGTTGACAATTTCATTTATAATTTAATGCATCCAGTAGTTCATGGGACTAATGTACCAGCCAATCTTGAATTCCTATTTTGAACAGCGCCCACAAAAAAATTTGCAACACAGAAAATGGAAAAAGGGTGGTCCAGTAATTGCAGATACAATAATGCTGGTTTAACCTGAACAAACCCTTTGTCTTTCAGCAGTGGCAATATATACTTTTTCCTAATTCCGGTGTGGAAGGTGCAGAAAAACATAAAAATGCATGGTATCCTGAATTGAGTGACCATCACACCTACATAGTGCTGCATCCTCAGGCCTGCACCACCCTATAGCTTCACTTAGGATGAGGTGGATCTGGTTAAATCGGAATCTGGTTAGTAGCCACCGATTAAATGGTTTTGTTACAATTCTCAGGTAAGGCTGCATAGATAAACACGTGATTAGCAGGTAGTGGGCCCTTACCATAGGCTTTCTTAGCTGTAAGGATTCACGCTCTTGTACCCTATACCTGAGAAAACTTGTTTTCACCCAGTTTATGTCAGCTTTTACCAGACCATCTGGGTTTGAAAAAATCTTTGGACGCCCCAGATTCCTAGACATTGCTTTAATAAAGGACAACCACTGTATATCCTTTGACTTCTCTAGGTTCACACAATCCCTTATGATCTTATGACCGGTCTCCTGATCGGTCGCTTGGGCTTCGGCCTGTCGCCGCATGCCTTCAAGCGTGGCGCACTCCTTCTGTCCCCTGACAGAATTCCTCCCGGGTAGGCCATCCTTCCACATGCCACTCGGCAAGGGTTGGCAAGCCCCCCATGGGGACAACATCCACCTCCACGGACTCTGGGGGTACCTACACAGGCTCCCCATCCATCACACGGGGTGTGTCCTCCACAACATTCTCCACTTCAGGACCAGCATTGGGTTAGGCCATTGTCTCAGGCTCCAACCCGGGTTGAGTTCCTTGCCGGGCAGCCATGAACAGCGTGACCACGCAAGTCCATCCTGGTAACCCGAGCATCTCAGTGTGGGCCTTAAACTCCACTTCCTTCCAGCCGGTATGTTCCAGGTCGTTTCCTAGCAGACAGTCCACAGGCAAGGCAGAGCTTATCGCAATTCTCAACTGGCCTTTCACTCCTCCCCACTCAAAGGGAACCTGAGCCACGGGATAGTAGCTCAGAGTGCCATCAGCCAACACGGCCAGATGGAACACATCAGGTACTACTTGCTCACGGGACACCAGCCGCCTCACTACGGTGGTCATGCTGGCACCTGTGTCCCTCAGAGCCTCCACCTCCTCACCGTTAACCTTCACCCTCTGCTGGTACTTAGCAGTGTTCGATGGTAAGGACGTCACTGGGACCAACTCTCTGTCCCCAAGTGAAACCAGGGTTAGGCCTGTCCACTCCCTTTCTCTATCTAGGGGCAGCTCCACTCCAAGCGCTACACTTGCCACCCCGGGACTCTTGCCACCTGTGGGGGCTGGGGGGTCTCTTGCGACACTGGGGATCCCCCTTGTAGTGTCCAACCTACCCGCATTCGTAGCACCGGACAATTCTTGGCTGCTGACTCTTGTCAGATCAAGTGGGCTTTGGGGAACTGGAATCAGGTGGGGTACCTACTCCTCTCCCAAACTGTCTAGTTTGTGGGCCTCGTGAGAACTCCTTCTTTTTATCTCCCCCCTCTTTCTTCTGGGGGACGCCCTGTCTGCCTTTCGGGCCATCTCACTCGGGGCCCTTGTGTGACACCCGGATGCTAACCCAAGTATCCGCCTCCTCCACAAGCTCAGGGGGATCAGTTTGCTTGCGGTCTACCAGATGTTGGCGCAGCTCCGGAAAAAAATAATCCAAGAGGTGCTCTCTCAAAAAAAGATTGTACAGGCCCTCATAATCTTGCACCTCGCTGCCACGCACCCAACCATCCAGAGCCTTACCGGCATAATCAAAGAAGTCCACCCAATTCTGCGCGGACAGCTTATGGCTGCCACGGAACTTTTGGCGATACCTTTTGGGCTTGAGACCAAACTTTTTAAGGAGCGCCTCCTCCATGGTCTGTCAAGGCTACTTCAAATGCCTCCAACCACTTTGCGATGTCATCCCCTGAGTGTAGCTCGCTATCACCTCCTTGGATAACCAAAATCTAGGCTCTTGTTGAGCCCCTGGTACGCTGCCACCATTGGGACTTGCTGGCGCACTCAATTGTAAGGCTCTCAGCTCCAACTCCTTTAGCTGAAGCTCGTGCGCCAACTTCCTCTCCTCCATTGCTAATCTCTTTTCTTCCAATGCGAGCTTCTTATCTTCCCTCTCTCTCTCCCTCTCGTGCTCTAACTTGGCAAGCTCCCACTTCAATTGCCTCTTCTCCCTCTTGTCCTCATACTCCTGCGACGATGTACTCCCTCTAGATCCACTACCAGTCAAGTCAAGTCAAAAGCCACTTTATTCGATTAATAAAAATCATAAAAGTATACTATAAAAACTTCCCCACATTATATATTCAATCTCATAAAAACAGTTAAAAACAGTTGACAATTTCATTTATAATTTAATGCATCCAGTAGTTCATGGGACTAATGTACCAGCCAATCTTGAATTCCTATTTCGAACAGCGCCCACAAAAAAATTTGCAACACAGAAAATGGAAAAAGGGTGGTCCAGTAATTGCAGATACAATAATGCTGGTTTAACCTGAACAAACCCTTTGTCTTTCAGCAGTGGCAATATATACTTTTTCCTAATTCCGGTGTGGAAGGTGCAGAAAAACATAAAAATGCATGGTATCCTGAATTGAGTGACCATCACACCTACATAGTGCTATATCCTCAGGCCTGCACCACCCTATAGCTTCACTTAGGATGAGGTGGATCTGGTTAAATCGGAATCTGGTTAGTAGCCACCGATTAAATGGTTTTGTTACAATTCTCAGGTAAGGCTGCATGGATAAACACGTGATTAGCAGGTAGTGGGCCCTTACCATAGGCTTTCTTAGCTGTAAGGATTCACGCTCTTGTACCCTATACCTGAGAAAACTTGTTTTCACCCAGTTTATGTCAGCTTTTACCAGACCCTCTGGGTTTGAAAAAATCTTTGGACGCCCCAGATTCCTAGACATTGCTTTAATAAAGGACAACCACTGTATATCCTTTGACTTCTCTAGGTTCACACAATCCCTTATGATCTTATGATTTAGAGTGCACTTTGGGTTCAGCCAAGTTTTGATCCAGAATAGAATAGGGGTTAAATCTGAAACATAGCCCATTCCCAGCTCAAGATGGACGGTAAATGTGACCGTCGACTGAGGGAGGGCTAGTAGAGCACGGAAACATTTATTTTCCTCTTTCTGGATACAATCAGTCTGTTTGTAACCCCATATTGAAGCACCATATCTCACGGTTGCAATACATTTCACTTTATAAATAGATAAAATTGCCTCACAGGGTCTACCACCTATCCTCTTCGCGAAGCCAAGTATCGCTGCGGAGGACCTTCTTACGGCATTTGCTTTAGCCGCCAGTGGGGCAGGACAGGCCCCACGGCAATGGCAGGATATCAGGGAAGCCCCGAGAAGAGTGCCGGAGCAGCGCGGGCCTCCCCTGACTGGCCCACAATACACCGGAGGGCTCTTAAAAGAGCACGAGCCCTCCCCCAGCAACCTGAACCGCCGCAAGGGGCCGAGGAGGCCCGAAGGACAAGGTAAACCCCCGGGGAGGAGGGCGGAAGGCCGGAGGCCCCGAGGCCGCCCCTCCCCTGGGGAAGACTGTGTTGGGCCCTGTTGGCCCCTATTAGGCCCATGAGAGTACTGCGGACTGGGCAAGAGCCTGAATTAAGCCCCTACAGACTGTGCTGGAGGAGGAGTAACCCCCAGCTGGGGTGTGGTTCTTTACAGCTTGTGTTTTGTTTCCGAGGAAGTCATGTTACGGTGCATATTGGCCTGTTGGTTTACTGAAACGTCCATTCCTGTTTAGCAAAAAGGTTATTCCGGATTAATGAAATATTCTACCTATGCCGGAGGCAATGTTTAGTCTTACCGGATGACATGTTGATTCTCACCTGGTGAAATGTTGACGCTTGATTGATAAGGGTAATGCACTGCTTATCCCTGCTTAAGGAAATGTTTTATTCTTGCATAAGTTGTTTTAGTCCTGCCTAGTGGGAAGTTGCCTGATCTTTAATGCCATATCCAGTCCTGCGTCAGGAAATGTTTGGTTTTACCATAATGAACCAGTAATGCTGAGTAATGAAATGTCTACACTTGCAAAATGAAGTGCTAAATGAAAGCCCACAGTTATCCCCTGAAATGTGTTAATGTAGTGAGTAATTGATCACCCTGATTTTGGTCTTAGATAAAATTAATTGATTGGAATCAAAAACTTACTGGTGTGGTCTCCGTCATTGCGTGCATTTATTGTCTCAGTGGATGCGTGTGTTGTGTAGTCACTTAACACCTGAGCTTTCGGGTGCCTACCTGCTCGTGCCAGGCTAACCCCGGGGAACTGGTGACCCCAGTTCCTACAGCGTGTTGAAATTAACAAGTGCCGCTTTGACAGGGGTGAGCGCACAGAAGAAGAAGCCGGCAGTACAGCCTCAGCTTAGACTCACATACAGAGGAGTCAGTGTATTTATCGCCCTTCTCACTTCCGGTCCCAAAACCCGACGGAGGCTGCAATGCTCGCTTCAAGATCCACAGGGGAGCCCAAGGCTAGTAAGACTAGGTGGGTCTTACAGCGTGTAATCACAAAAGCTAATGGCAGAGATCAAATGTGTTTAAAATAATATGCCTGGGTTTACATCCATAAATCTACTGCTTCTAGTGGTCGGTATCTGAGACCATTGGAAAAGGATGAAAACAAAGAACAATGATATGGCGCATGTTCAGGCTCTTACCACACTGGCCCGCACATCACGCTGCGTGCCGTGGCTCTCATTCACCTCGGATTTCCAAAATACAATTCGGAGCAGTGAAAACAACTGCGTCAAGTGTGCTGTTGCCTTCGCATAAAGAGCCCTTCCTCACTAGAAACAATCATCCCCTTCAAGGCCTCTCAGCTCCAGTAACCCCCTCCCACACTCTCACCTGCGACCCCTTCCTTGTCCCTCTCTATGCCTGTCCCTGAAGCTCACAGTCCCATCCCTTCCAAGGCCTCTCAGCTCTGGTGACCCCTCCTGAGCTGTCTTGTAGCTCCTCTCTATGCCTGTCCCTGAGGCTCATGGTCCCATCCCTTCCAAGCCTCTCAGTTCCAGTAACCCCCTCCCTGAGCTGTCCTGTAGCTCTGCAGTAATGATGCCTCAAGGCTTGTAGCGATAATTGTAAGTCAACGAAAGAACAGCCCTGTTCTTCTCTAATATGAAGATACCTATGGGCGCGCGGTAATTCCAATAGCATTCATTAGTCAGAATAAGGTATTAAAATCAACTCTTTGAAAATAAGTGAGCCGGAAACTCGTTATAGTAGACAAATCGAAGCCATATAATAAAGCACGATTTCAAGCCTTGAGGAAGTCATCTATAGACTAAACACGTGTCGGCTGTTTGCTTGTCATACTGACGTGTCAACACTCTTGAGACTGTGGTAAATAAATAAATTATTACCTGATCTATTTTTGACAATAATCAATAAACGGTTAGCTCAATAAATAAGAGTCAGGATACGAGGTAGCTAGAGTATACAGGCTTTAATTAAGCATAAAGGACTGGAACAGGACAGCTTGTACGGGAATGGGATGGCAGCTGCCGGGGGCAGGAAGGAAGGACTGGAATAACTTTTAATAACAGAACATTAATATATATAGTTAAACAAAATACATTGAATTCAATACAGTAGGCGGAGTTTGTAACAGTCGCGAAAGATAAGGCATAACTGATGCAACAAGAAGGCGTGTACAGGGCGTATACATAGACATGTGATGTAAACGTAACAGAATATGTCATAAATGGGGCGGAAACATGGAGGGGGCTACCTGAGCAGCTGGGACCTCTAACCTAGTGGTGCGCGCAAACTGACAATGACTTGTTACTAGGGAGAACTGGGGGGCGATGACTTCTGCGCTAGAAGAGGAGACTAAAGTCTGGAGAGTCAGAGCGACATGTACCTAAAGCCTATCTAGTATCTAGTGTTTAGAGAACATGTTGATAGAATCCAAAAGTTATCAGGGCAAAGGCTAACAGACATTAAGACTGGTGCATACATAATCCTACATGTAGTGCGTGTGCGGGGAATATTCTATGAATATTAATACAGTATTTCTCTTACATGGAGACATAAAGGCTAGACCATGACGGAAACTATTGATGCGATTCAGTAGCTTAGGAATGCAGAGAAGGAGGGCTGGACTGATAACTAGAAACATAACATACTCTTGGCAGACTGGAGGCAGAGCCAGGCCGAGCCGGGCACTGTGAGGCATGAAAGTAAGCTAAGGGTCAGGGATACAGGTGGGGGCTGTATCGCTCCTCGGAGAGGGTTCAGGAAACAGGAGCTGAATCTGAGTCCGGGCCCTTTTGAGGCCTAGAAACGGGGATATTTCAATGGATTAACGTGCACACTGTGAAACGTGGCAACGTAACTTTACATAGGCCTGATATTCGTTGTATTCACGAAAACTGGAAACTGGCATACTAGAGATGGACACAACTGTAATTGTGTCTTTAATCGATCAAAGGGAATACATGCATATCGATCATACACATATGACATAACATGGGGAACACGTAGGCACATATATCATGGCAAAATTTACTTTTCCACATTCCCTCCTTGTGCCCTACGTTTCCATCAGGAAACATCTATATTCATGATACCATCTATCATTTCATACAGCATCATTTGCTCGTCTCGAATCGTCTTGGAACGGGACTTAGAGCGGGACTTGGGACTAGGAATACAAGAGGTAGCACAAATGCCGCAAATCGCAGGGCCACATTGTATACAGAGGCAGCAACTGAATATGATCGCTACTGCAATACCTAGAAATGACAATACTTTCCATCCCCAAGCAGATAAGATACTCCAGAGCCAACCGGACCATGTCCAGGTGCCTGGATTCTGGTGTAACTGATGGGCAATTTTATGAAGTCTGGTTATAGCTGAATAAACAGACGGCGCATTATTAGGAATGAAAATGCAGCAACTAGATCCGATGACTCTACATGCTCCTCCTCTATCGGCCAATATGACGTCAAGAACGAGACGATTTTGGAGCACGACAAATCTCATAGCAGATTGCTCTTCGGTTAAGTTACCTAGAGCAGAAGTAGTCTCATTCACTACTGCTTCAAGGGTTCTGGTTAATCTACGGATTGACTTACTATTCTGGACAGGGCCTATAAAGAAAAAGAAATCTCTATTGAAATCTGTATACTGTTCTAGATCAGTTTCAGTTTGATCGACAATTGGGGACTCAATCTCCCTTCTATGTCTGACGTGTACTAGATGTGTGTTTCTGTGATAATCAGATGGGGCTAGAAAAACTGGTGGCAGTAGGAAGGCAATGTAACATGTTCCATCCCAATCGAGGGGCAGACGAACATATGCGGTCTGACCACAAACAAAATAAGAATGACGTGAAGCTTTGAAAATATATTTCCCACTGTCACTATACTCGACAGTAGTAGTACAATCACTATGTCCTACATGTACGGAACCATTATTTCGGACACATAATTCACCTTTGACTGGTAGTACTGAAATAGCAGGTAAGTCTGGAGTAGTATCAGACTGAACATTCAGGACCATAAAATTCGAAGAATAATTACCTAGATTATAAACTTCATTTTCTAGATCTAACCCTGTTCTATGGGAGAGACCTTGCTTGTCTGGAAAACATGTTCTATTCAGAAGGGACATATCATTTGAAGATGACGTTAACATGGACCATGCTCCACACGAACCATTATGTGAAAACGGATAAGGAAAGAGTGGCAGAACTCCCTTCGGTGTCTGGAAAGGGGGGAGTCGACCACACACCCAACAATTGGTAGCATTGCTGGTCTGGTGTGAATAGTGTAACATTCTAATGAACGTGTTATTACGCATAGCAAGACGATAGGATAACTCGTGAGGAGGCAGATCACTAAACGTGTGCTCTACTGTAGCATTAGAAAACTTATTTACATGAGAAATTGGAAAACATAAATGAAATGCATAACTTGTGCAGGTAACCATCAAACTTAGAAACAATAGAAAACTTAGAAAAACGATACATCGGATAGAGTTTTGACTAACTCTCTCACTATGGGGGTGTATCTCATACATGCCAGATACCTGTCTAACCGTTTCACCCGAGGGGGACTTAGACAATTAAACTGGCTGACTTATTTTACTAGACCGTAGTTTTAACTTATACTCCTGCTGCGGAGTTTTCTCTAACAGAGGAACTTTCAAATCTGGATTTGAATTAATGTCTGATTTAGAGTCTGGTTTCAGGCAGTCTTTAGTAATGGAACAGTCCTTGGAAATGTTCTTGGCAAAAGTTTTATCACGGAGTCCATGGAATTTCTTGATATGCGACAGATGGACCCAACCCTTGCGGCCTTCCAACTTCACGGCCGTACGGGTGGTCAGAAGGACTAATTTCGGTTCCTTCCAGCGAGGCTCCAGCGGACTTGAACGATCAAAATTCCGTACGAGAACCAGATCACCGGGAATGACCTCGTGCGGTTTCACTTCAGTATTGTCTGGAAATGCAGCGGCAACCTGTGAACGACAAGAGTGTAGGGCAGACATCAAGGAAGCTAGGTAATCTGTCAACATATTACTGGAAACATCTGTAATACTACGGGGTCTAGGTGTACCCCACATATTTGGGGGGCGGCCGAATACGACCTCATAAGGGGACAGACCTGATCTGGAGTGTGCGACCATGCGCATAAAGAACAAAGCAACTGGCAGGGCAACTAGCCAGTCTACACCTTTCTCTTTACATGTCTTAGCAATACGGATTTTCAAGGTCTGATTATGTCTCTCTACGAGACCGGCTGCTTCAGGATGGCGTACACAATGGAACTTCCACTGGTACCCTAACAAGAGGGAAACATGTTTCATTAACTCAGAGGAGAATGGCTGGCCGTTATCAGAATACACGACCCTAGGGAGTCCATGACGGGGGAAGAATTCACGAACCAACTGCTTGGCAGTGGTCGCTGCTGTGTAATCTGGAACTGGATATGCTTCTGTCCACCTGGACAAAGCGCATACAACTACAAGGACATACTTGAAACCTCGACATCGCTCCATCTGAATATAATCCATCTGGAGGACTTCAAAAGGGTGGTCAGGGGGCTGGAATCCACCTTGTTCCACCGGGACACTTTTACCTGGATTGAATTGACAACATATCATACAAGTACGGACTTTCTGCTTGGCTGCAGCTCCTAAATGCTTGTTAAACCAAAGGTTCTGAATACTGTCTAACATGGCTTTTTCTCCTAGGTGTGCTGGACTATGTGCGGTATTGATAATGACTTGAACCATAGAGTCGGGGAGAAACCATGTGGCTTTTCCCTTCGTCAACCATCCCTGATCTGTCTGGACCCCTCCTTGTTCGGACCATTTCTTGATTTCTTCAGGAGTAGCATGTAACTGTATGTCTATGACATCTTGTGTAGGGTCCTTAACTGTCATACATGTAGTCGGATCTGGAGTGGATGTCTGTGTCTTGTTAACTGGAATGTCTGGTGTCTGAGCTGTAAGCTTGGCTGTTCGATCTGCTAGATCGTTACCTTGGGAAATGATGTCAGTAACTTTCGTATGTGCCTTGCACTTCATGATAGCGATAGCTGTCGGTAAATGTATTGCATCTAACAGAGCTTGAATGAGGAGACCATGCTGAATCTTGGTTCCATGAGAAGTCATGAAACCTCTCTCCTGCCAGAGCACTCCGAAGTTGTGTACAACTCCGAATGCGTAACGTGAATCTGTATATATATTTACTTTCAGGTTCTTGGCACGTATGCAGGCTTGGGTCAGAGCAACTAGCTCTGCTGCTTGAGCAGACAGGGTGTCAATACGGTGTGTTTCAATAACTTCAGTGTCAGTAGTCACTGCATACGCGGCTACTAGTTCTCCTGTACTTGTTCTCATACATGAACCATCCACATAAAGTGTCAGGTCAGGATCAGGTAATGCAATGTCTGTCAGGTCTTGTCTTGGCTTAGTCATGGTGTTAATGACTTCCACACAGTCATGTGTGACAGGATTAGAAGTAACTGACGGTAACAGAGTAGCAGGATTTAGAACGTTGCAGCGTCTGATTTCTATGTGTGGCTGGAACAATGTCAGTTCATAACCTGTTAAACGTGCAATGGTCAAGTGCTGAGTCTGGGTTCGGTTTAAAAGAACTTCCACGGAGTGTGGAACTTGTACTGTCAGGGAGTGTCCTAATACTATGGAATCACTTTGTCTGATTGCTAGAGCTGTGGCTGCAACTGACTTGAGGCACGCAGGCAAAGCCTGGGCTATTGGATCTAATGTGCTCGAAAAATAAGCACAAGGCTTGGACTGTCCGGCTTGATCTTGTGTGAGAACAGATAATGCAGTACCATCACGTTCTGTGACAAAAAGTGTAAAAGGCTTACTGTAGTTCGGTGTAGCTAGAACAGGTGCTTGGCATAAAGCTTTCTTTAACTCATTAAAACTAAGTGTATGTTCAGATGTCCAAGGGAGAACAGTCGATACGGCTGCCTCCTGTGTCGTTAACTGTATCAGTGGCTTTGCTAGAAATGCATACTGAGGAATCCATTGTCTGCAGTAAGAAGTAAGGCCGATAAAAGCACGTACCTCCTTCTGTGTCTTGGGCTGTGGAAGACTCGCTATTAACTGGATACGGTCTGGTGTCAACTGCCTACCCCACTTGGACAGTAAGTGGCCTAAGTAGATCACTTGCTGGACACAGAACTGGAGCTTCGAAGGGGACACCTTGTGCCCCATCTCGGCTAGGAAATACAGAACTGTAAGTGACGCTCGCTCACAAGCACGCTCAGAACGGGCTGTGATCAGTAGATCATCTACATACTGGAGCAGGGCAGTGTCAGTTGGCATGTGAATATTGTCTAGTTGTCGTTTAAGTGCTTGACTGTAAATGCTAGGACTTTCTGTGAAACCTTGAGGAGCTCGTGTGAATTTATAGCTCCTTCCATTTAAACAAAAACCGAAAAGGTACTGGCTATCTGGATGAATCGGAACACTGAAAAATGCATTCTTGAGGTCTATTACTGTAAAAAATACAGCTTCAGAATCAATAGCTGTCAATAGAGATGAAATATCTGGGACTACTGGATACTGGGGTATGATACATTTATTAAGTTCTCGAAGGTCAATCACTAATCGATATACTGGAGGTGCATTTGGATCAGTACGTTTCATGACTGGAATGATAGGAGAATTACATACATTGGAGTCAGTTTCTACAACCACTCCTTGAGCAATGAGCTCGTCAATAATTTTGGATAAGGCTGCTACAGCCTCAGGTGGCAATCTGTACTGTCTGATTCGTGGCAGGACTATACCTTGCTTGAGAGTCACACGATGGGGTGTGATTCGCATAAAACCTACATCAGTTGGACCTTGCGCCCATAAGTGCTGCGGAACACTGGACAATCTTGGATCAAAATCTCGTAATACATAGTGACCTTTAAAATCCCTTAAAAACAAGCGTATTCCTTCTGGGGAACAGCAAATAACTGCACCTAATTCTTTCAATGTTTTAATACCTAACAAATTTTCTGGACACGATTTCGTAAGTAACAAATCAGTAGTTCGGGACAATGGACCAACTTCTAGAGTAACTGGCTTTGATATCTCGTTTACAATAGGCTTTCCTGAAAATCCAAGGGAAACATTTCTAGAGCCTGAGAGCGGAGCCCCTGGAACCTCGTCATGACTGATAGTAGTCCTACTTGCCCCTGTATCAATCAAAAACTTTCTGTCTTTCCCTAACACTTGACTATGTACATAGGGACCCTCTTGATCTACAGGTATCTCGATGAGAGGCAAGCCTACCTCCCTCTCTAGGCTGTTTCATGAATACGGTTGATACTCTGGATACTCTGTCTGGGCATACTGGTACATCTGCTGTGTAACATGCTGTGTTGCAGCAATAGGCTGCGGTGCTGGAACTGTCTGTTGTGCATTCTGTGGCTGAGAGGTCTGTGAAACTTGTTCTTGTCTAGGCGGACGTGGTCTTTCTTTAGTTTTACCAGTGGCTATGTTGTGTTTCAGAACTGCACACTCGTTTATAAAATGACCTGGCTGTTTACAATAGTTGCATGTCCCTTTAACGGGAGCTGCAGGATGACTGACTTGATTCGGACCCCTCTTCTGACTGTCTTGTGGAACAGATTGTGCAACTAGTACTTTCATTTTCGTGTCTTTCATACGTCTTCTTTCGTGTTCTTGCTCTTCCCTGATTCTATTCTGGTGGTACTGGAGCATCTGTAACATCTGGGACGGGGTACTAGCTTGCCATGTACTTTCGACTTTCAGAACTCGATTTTTAACTTGTGGGCTTGAATTCTCGACTAGTTTAGTAACAAAAAGATGAGGGTATGACTCGCTACCTGTCTTCAAACCACTGTTGATAATGAAACATTTCTCGAATCTAGAATAAAAATCACTAGTGTCTTCATCCTGTTTCTGTTTGCATGCTGAGATTGCATCCCAATCTTCCTTTTTCGTGGCTAATAACCTTGGCAAAACCTGAATCAATAACTCGGGTAATTCTTTACATTTCTCTCCAAGACCGGTACCTGGTACTCGTATCTTATCTTCAGCTTCTAGAACTGCCCAGTCGATCTTTTTCTCTCCCACCTCCCATTCTTTTTCCTTGAGTTTTTCATATACCCCTGCGGGCAACAGGACCTTTAACATTTTAATAATATCTGGATACGTGTATTCTCCCATAAGGAGCATGTCTTTTAATTCTCGATGGAACCCTGCTGGATCTTTGTCGTGACAGGGAATTAATTTCTTCATCTCTAAGAGTTCCATCTTGGTAACTGGGGTGTAAACAAATACTCGTTGCATTTCACCATCCGCTGTCCTAACTGGATGTACTTCTCGTAACGGATGCTGTCTATCTATGTAAAATGGTTTACTTTCTGGAGGTGAGACGTGAACAAAATGCGGATTCAGAAACGTTCTATATTTGTGGCGCTGTTCTAGAATGACACTAATTAAATCGGTACCTAAACCTTTCCATTTATACTGGAGCAACTCGTTCAGGACATCATGTAACGGACCTGGATCAGAATGTTGACCCTCGTACAATGTAATGAGGTGCTGGATCATATACATACCCACCAGTCGCTGCTCGTCTGGGGGCAGTTTCAGAAACATCTGTGCCACTATTTCGTCTGGAAAAGTGGTAGAATCAGTAATCCATCGGACTGCTGATCGGGCTAGTTCTTGTTCATGCATGGTACTAAGTTCACTATAACCGATTCGTGATTTCAGAATGTGATCGGTAGCTTGAAATACTTGTTCTAGAGAACCTTGTTCTGGTGCTGGATGATGAACGACTTTCTTGTGTTCTAGGCGTAAATGTCGGTCTGGAAATCTAGATTTACCTACATACGCTATTCTGGCGGTATTCTCGTCTTCTACTTCTTCAGTATCAGAGTTACTTTCTTTCTCGTTTACTTGTGCTTTACGATTGTCGTGTAACCTTATTATTTCCTTGCGAATTTTCTTGTACATACTCTCTATACTACTGAGTGTCTTGTGTCTACCCTCGGCTATATTATCACTCCACCTTGTCAGAACTTTCATTTCGGTCGGATCTTTAGTCGGATAATCTTGTTCCCTTATTAAACAATTGATTAGAAACTTTAATAGCATTAGCTGGGTCTCAGCTTTCCTTAAAGACATAATTTCGCCAATACTTTCTGGATCTTCTCCTGTACGGATGAAGCGATACATTCTGTCTAGATCTTCTTTCATATTCGGTAGGGTGTCCAAATACTCGGTCACCCGTCTTACACGCAATGAATATAAAACCATACTATCATCGCCTGGGACTGGATCATAACAGCATTCGGTAAGAGCTCGCCTGATTTCTGCGACGGACTGATGTTTGGGTGTACGCTGTAACGCACGTTCATGTAACTCGACTAACGTTACACGTTTGTTTGGCGGCGGGGTACCAGGAGGACCTCCTCCCGCGGCCCCTAAACTGGAATCGTCGACTGATACTCTTCGTGCTGGCAGAGTGACCGATGTAGCGGGAACTTGTACTATGGGCTGGACCGGGGGTACCGTAACAGGTGCTGTAACAGGTGCCCCAGTGGCTGGAGGAACAGGAATTACATTATTTACTGGAGCTGGCGGAGCAGGATTCGCATATTCTGGGACTGTGTCGTCCAAATAGGACGAGAGGAAAATATCAGCTGCGGTCGGTTTGTGACGTAGCTTAATCGGAACTAATGGCGGCTGAAAATTACATGGGGCTTCCGGGGTTGTTTTTGGCAAGCCCTCGGCAAGAAGAGGATACATACCCTTAATAAGGGCATTTCTCTGTCTGTCTGACTGTTCAGCTTTAACTCGTTCACCTACTTCGATTAATTCCCTTTCTTGGGCTCTTTCGGAAGATTCCCTACTTAATTCTGACTTTCTGATTTCTTTCTCTGTTCTTCTATGAGATTCTTTGCGCCATAACTCGATGGCATCTTTCTGGGACTGTCTGGCTTTCTTTTTCCATAATGCTTCTTCTACTCGCATGATGCACTCGGCATCCCACGTACCTGATACGGGCCATCTATACTTTTCCTCTAACTGTTTGGTGTACTCCACCCATAAATCTAGATACAATATGGCACTTATGCCATGCTTTTGATACATAAAGTGACCTGGACTGTCCCTAGGCGGGACAGGAACTGCTTCTTCGAGCAGACCTTTTCTAGTCTTTAACTGACGTAATCTTGAGAACAGAGGCATGACTAGACTGGAGTCTGGACACAATACAATACACAATGAACACAATAATAACTGCAATACGAATCATTCATACCACGACATTGAAAACACATGGAATAACATTAAGAGTAACAGTTCGGACAAAATACTACCTGGAATACTGAAAACAGAACACATGAATTTCTCGAGAACAGAACTTTACTAGAGCAGAAACTAGAATAACTGGATGTACTGCTAAAACAGTACGAAACTTACCGGTCCCATAAAGAGACACGTCAGGACCCGCATCCACCTAAGTGGACACTTCGTGTTGGATCTGTGTACCCAAACCCACGGACCAGAGACAAATCAATTGACCCTGTCTAGATACTACCCCAGCAACGGTACTCACCGGGCAGCAAGAACGGAAGGCCTCGGACTGGACTGGACTGCTACGACGACGGACGAACTTCGGACTTCAGTTACAGGTGGGCCTCCGGATACCTCAGACCTTGGACTCTCGGCTTGGGCTCTGGTCGGGACTCGCCGCGTTCCTCCACCGCCTCGTCTGGACGCTGGACCGCAACCTCCGTCTCCTCCGTGGACCTGAGGGATACTTGAAGCAGAAATATCTGCACGTGCACGGTATGGTTCCGTCACGGCTGCAGAGGATCAGGGGGCCTGCGTGGCTTCTCCGGCGCGTGGGGAAAGGGCAAGTCCCTATTCGGGCGCCATTATGTGGTAAATAAATAAATTATTACCTGATCTATTTTTGACAATAATCAATAAACGGTTAGCTCAATAAATAAGAGTCAGGATACGAGGTAGCTAGAGTATACAGGCTTTAATTAAGGATAAAGGACTGGAACAGGACAGCCTGTACGGGAATGGGATGGCAGCTGCCGGGGGCAGGAAGGAAGGACTGGAATAACTTTTAATAACAGAACATTAATATATATAGTTAAACAAAATACATTGAATTCAATACAGTAGGCGTAGCAGTAGGCGGAGTTTGTAACAGTCGCGAAAGATAAGGCATAACTGATGCAACAAGAAGGCGTGTACAGGGCGTATACATAGACATGTGATGTAAACGTAACAGAATATGTCATAAACGGGGCGGAAACATGGAGGGGGCTACCTGAGCAGCTGGGACCTCTAACCTAGTGGTGCGCGCAAACTGACAATGACGTGTTACTAGGGAGAACTGGGGGGCGATGACTTCTGCGCTAGAAGAGGAGACTAAAGTCTGGAGAGTCAGAGCGACATGTACCTAAAGCCTATCTAGTATCTAGTGTTTAGAGAACATGTTGATAGAATCCAAAAGTTATCAGGGCAAAGGCTAACAGACATTAAGACTGGTGCATACATAATCCTACATGTAGTGCGTGTGCGGGGAATATTCTATGAATATTAATACAGTATTTCTCTTATATGGAGACATAAAGGCTAGACCATGACGGAAACTATTGATGCGATTCAGTAGCTTAGGAATGCAGAGAAGGAGGGCTGGACTGATAACTAGAAATATAACATACTCTTGGCAGACTGGAGGCAGAGCCAGGCCGAGCCGGGCACTGTGAGGCATGAAAGTAAGCTAAGGGTCAGGGATACAGGTGGGGGCTGTTTCGCTCCTCGGAGAGGGTTCAGGAAACAGGAGCTGAATCTGAGTCCGGGCCCTTTTGAGGCCTAGAAACGGGGATATTTCAATGGATTAACGTGCACACTGTGAAACGTGGCAACGTAACTTTACATAGGCCTGATATTCGTTGTATTCACGAAAACTGGAAACTGGCATACTAGAGATGGACACAACTGTAATTGCGTCTTTAATCGATCAAAGGGAATACATGCATATCGATCATACACATATGACATAACATGGGGAACACGTAGGCACATATATCATGGCAAAATTTACTTTTCCACAAGACGCATCAAAACCTTTGAGATTACTGTATGCTCAATGTCATTTTTCATTGTTTTACTCTGATATCAAATACATTACTGACTGAGGATAGTCAGCTAAGACTCTTTTTTGTGCTCTGTTAAAAATTATAATTGGTCAATGTGTATGGAGGTTTCCTCTATGTACTGGGTGGCACTGTGGATGGCACAGTGTTTGACATTGAGCACGCTAGGGGACATTTTGCACTGTACAATTGCAAACTAACAGAGGTGCTGGCTTTTCTCTAAAACCACTGTCATCATTTCTCATACATGAGAATATATTTAGTAGAAAACTATCCAGGGAGCACACATGACTCAGTTTTGCCATTCATCCCTTTTGAATGAGCTGGTAAGAGGCAAGTGCGGCCGGCACTGGTAATAGTGGTGAGGCGGGGAAGGGGGAGGGGGTGGTTGGGAAAAGAGAATAGACGACGGGTTAGGGAAAGTAAAATAAAAAATGTAAATAAAAACTTACCGAGTTGGCAATGCAAGGAGTGCAAGATAAGGGTTTTTTAGTTTTTTATTTTACTTTCCCTATCCCGTCATCTGCCCACTATACCCTGCCCCAGCACCCTACTGCTGTTACCTGTGGCAGCTGCGCCTGGTAAGAGGAGAATTTGGTGATGGTTGTCTTCTTGATAAATTTTAGGCAGAATTTCACCTTACAAATTATATCAATAAGTTGTCCCATAACCCTACTGAGCCTTTTTTTAAATATCTAGATAACTGATACAACAACGCACATAAGTGACTTAGTTCAGAAAGAGAGAGCAAGTTTGAATTTTTTAAGGGAAGCTTTTCATGCAAGTGCAGAAGCATTGGATTACATACCAGAATCAAGCTTAAATATTATTGCTACCTGTGCAATACTGCACAAAAGAGCCACGAGAAAGGGCTTAACCCTTGGTCCTAAGTATGGCAGTTGTGATGACGATGGAAATTTACTCCCCTACCAAACAAAACCTGGCCAAGAAACAACTATGATTGCAGAGGGCAGTGCAAGCCAAACTGGCATAACAAATAACTATTTTTTAGGGAAGTGTTAATCAAACATTGTCAAAATAAATAGGCAGAGTATTTTACTTTTATTTACTAACACACATTTTATTGATTCACAAATGAAGAACTGGAAGAAAATACCCTAGTAATGATCAGTTATTTGTAATGATATTTTTACTTTGCAAACATAACTACAACTAAATGAAAAAAACATGTCATAACTTCAAACTAAAATTACTTTTTCTTTACCTTGCTAGTGGTCTGATATGTTTGTTTTAAACCCACAGCACACATCATGCCCCTTCTTGGCCTTGCATTGGTGCCCCGGGCACTGATGTGTTGCACATACTAGTCACCTCCTTACTTTCGGCTGATTGTATTGATCTTTCCATAGTGGCATTAGCTGTATAAATTTACTCCAGGGACATTTTTTATTTGGATAGGACTACTTGTTAAATCACCACGTTGTTTTATGACCTCATCCTGCAAGTTGGCTAAATGTCCGCACAGAATATGTGGTGAATTTGCAAGGAGATCTACAGATCTACATAAAGATTGCTGCTGCTCTTTAGAATACTGCTGCTGTTGTCTGAATAACCCCCTCATTTAGAAAATGAGAGACCGTGCTTATGGCCTGTGAACATTTATATATGCTTTGAGCTACGGGGGGCGTGGCTTGACCGTGAAGCGGAATGGCTGCTTGCTAGAGCAGCTCCGCCGGCCGGGCTAATTAATCCGAAATTATCCGTTTTTAACACGCCGTGCATCGGGCGTAACTGATAGGATTGAATGCTGGGAAGATCCTGTGCGGTTTGATATTGAATTGCAAGCTGTACGACTTGTGGAAAGCTGTGGGAGGTGTGGATGTCCTGGACGCGTAGAGAGGCCTGTGAGGCAAGGGAAAGCAGGGAGATTGTGTGAAAGGCCGACCGGGAACCAGTAGCGCTGGTGCTCAGGGGACGATGGTGGGAACACTGCTCACACTGCGACGGACCTGGGGAGCTTTGGCTTCGGGCCTGTAGTGAAGCGCCAGGGATTGCTTGCAAAGGTTGCCCTAAAAATCCACAGAAAGGGAAATAAGAGCGCAATAAAACACGGGCAGCGCGTAAATGGAGAGTAGAAGTCTGCTAGGGTGAACATTGAAACTACAAGACTGTAAAGGCGAGGGAGACGTCCCAGGCATCAGGTGAGAGGAACCCTGGCCAGATGGCTGAGAGGAGAAGCAGAGCCACACTAATTGTACAAAGTACATAATGGACCACACGTCAGCTTTTAAGTCGCTTGGTGCAGCTATTTAAAGGAGACGCACATTATTTATACACAGGGGTGACACTCACGCGGTGACCGGCTCAGTGAACCGCCTGACAGACTGCTCGATCCTCCCACAGTGGTAAATGCAATGCACCTACAAAGGAAATGAAGTGCACAGGTAGATTTTGATGACACACGCGGGCCCGCCTGAGAAACGTGGCAGAGCGGGCGGCATATACAGGTGCGCTGGTTTCCCTCGCATGACTGATTAATAGTGGCGCAGGATTACGGTCCCAGATAGAGCACTGGCGAGTTGAAAATGGGTAGGGACAAGATACACAGCCCAACGCAGACGTCCCGGGGCGCAGTCAACAGGGATAGCTGGTAGAGACATAGCTAAAGTGCCTCGTGAGACAGTACTATAGCTGGGATATAACAACTCGTGAGGCCACCTGAGGTCAGCTAACAACCCATTGAGGCTGGTAATGCGCCAAGCCAGTTGGACAAGGTCGACGAGAGATTGATAAGCACCTCGTGGGGGTACGGATCGCGTTTAGATACCTCTGGGTGTGCGATAGGGCGACCCCTGTTGTGGGGAGTGCTATGGTTCGGAGGACAGCTTGCAAAGATAGCGGGTTGCACGCCAAAATGGGGAAGCCGGACACGTGACAACCGAGACTCACTATCGACAAGAAATCAAGTAAATCAACTGAAACTGAGGCTACTGATCGTGAGCCGACAGAAGAAGGCGCACAGGGCCAATTGCCAGCAGCGGATGTCCGGTCCACGTTCCAGGAACTGAAAACGAGCCTACAGGGGATTGACTCCAAGATGGACACTCTGGCTGAACGCATGGACAGAATCACCCAAAGGATGAATAAGCAGGAGGGCAGGGTCAGTGTGCTGGAGACTAGAGTGACGGAGATGGAGGAAGGCCAAACCGACATGGAGAAGAAAGTGAGAGGCATGGACAAGATATTGTCTCCAATTCAACACAAGAAGAAGGATTTGGAGACGAGATCGAGACGGAACAACATACGGATAACAGGAATTCCGGAAATGACAGATATTCAAAGTATGGAGCAGTACGTTGAAACTATGGGGCAGATTTACAAGCCCCTTGCGCCTCTTTTACGCCGCCGTTGCGTCAATTTTGTGACGCAGCGGCAGCGCAAAAGATACGCCATGGTGCGGGGTATTTACAACATGACGCATCTGGGAGATGCGTCACGTTGTAAAGCCCTGCGCCACATGAAACCTGCATCAGGTTTCATGTGGGCGTTTCCACGCAGGGGGGGCGTTCCATCGCAGGAACGCCCCTGAAAAGTGACTCAGTGAAATCTACAAGATTTCACTGAGTCACTTTACCAACGCTGATGCATCAAAACCCTGCGCCTGCTTGAAGCAGCCGTAAGGCTTGACGCACCGCGTTACAGATAGGGCAAGTTGGAAAAGTGCTGGAGTTGCGTGCCTCATGCAACACAACTTCAGCACTGCGCCAACTTCACGCCCTAGATGCGACACGCATCTGTTTATTCCTGTGCCATGGTGCGCCGCATTGTAAATGCGGCGCATCATGGGTGGTGCAAGGATAAACTTGCGTGCCGCATCGTTCCTGGTGCATCTCTGCTGATTTGCAGAGATGCGTCAGGCAACATAAATCTGCCCCTATGTTCAAAGAGTTGTTTGGGCCAAACCTGTCTCCCATTTTTCTTATAGAGAGAGCGCACAGATCTTTAGGGCCCAGACCGAAGCCTGGCGCACCGGCGAGACCGATCTTGGCCCACGTGCTTAATTACAGAGACCGTGACTCGATATTACGCCTCGCCAGGGAGAAAGGTGCCATTCAGTACCGTGGAAATGATGTGGCTCTTTATCCAGATTTTACTTTGCAGGTACAAGCAGCCTGTAGGGAATTTCTCCTTGCAAAGAAAATTTTCCAACAAATAGGAACAAAATATGCATTGATTTACCCGGCCAAATTGCGGGTACAGGGCCCCGGCAGGCCCACTTTTTTCACAGACGCCAAGGTGGCGCTAAATTATGCAAAGCAGTTAGAAAAAGACCAGAAGCAACACAAGTCTGCAGATGGAGGACAGACTTAGTGATAATGACTGATAAGCCGTAACCTGCGAAGCAAAGCGCGGTTCATGGTTGCTCATCGTGGGAGATGTGGGATGGCAGTCCGGTCAATGTCTGGTAAGATGAGAGCTCTGCTACTATTTTTGGGAGCCCAAACTATCCCAGAACTTGAGGATCTTCCTAATAAATATTGTGTTACGTTGTATTAAGGTGAACCCTGGATGTCAGTGCGTGGCATTTGCAGCTTAGCCACCCTGTCATGAGCACAGGGTAAGATGCTGGACACCCTGCGCACCCCATGGGATGATTCCCTCAGTTTGGACACTATGTTTAACATGTTTGTTGACAGGGGTAACGGGGGGGGATTACACAACCTGTTTGGGGGGTTGGTGTGGGTGGAGAGGGGAGTGTTGTGGGTCTGAGAGACAGGGTGGGACTTGTGCGATTTGACTGGGGGTTGGGGTGGGAGCGGGGCGGTATGGGGAGTTTGTTTAGTCCTGTTATCTGCCATGTCTTATATCTGCATTCGTGAAAGTTGCTAGCCTGGTTAATGTGCCTCATACAAGCGGCATTAATTGTCACATTACTCTTTCTAAGATGAAATCAGGAATTGTCTTCATACAGATACAGGTGGTACTGGTTATTGAAATGAAGCAGACTGTATATGAATATAGAGGTGAAACAATCAATCAATCAGGGAATTTCTAGAGCGCGCTACTCACCCGTAAGGGTCTCAAGGCGCTGGGGGGTGGTCGTTACTGCTCGAACAGCCAGGTCTTGAGTTGCTTCCTGAATGCGAGATGGTCCTGTGTCAGCCGGAGGTGGGTGGGGAGGGATTTTCAAGTCTTGGCTGCCAGGTGGGAGAAGGATCTTCCTCCGGCGGTGGCTTTGCGGATGCGTGGGACGGTGGCCAGGGCGAGGCTGGCGGAGCGAAGCTGGCGGGTTGGTGTGTAGAATGCGAGGCGGTTGTTGAGGTACCTGGGGCCCGTGTCGTGGAGAGCCTTGTGTGCGTGGGTGAGGAGTCTGAATGTGAGTCTCTTGCTGATGGGGAGCCAGTGCAGATTCTTCAGATGTGCGGTGATGTGGCAGTGGCGGGGGATGTCCAGGATAAAGTAAAGTAAAGTCCACATTTGTAAAGCGCACAATCACCCGTAAGGGTCTCTGGGGGCCGTCGGGAAGATTAAGCGAGCTATTGCCCAGAGTCACATGGTGCTGGGCTACCCTGCCGCCGGAGCCGGGGATCGAACCGTGGTCCCCAGATTCCAGCGTCAGTCGCCCTGGCCGCGGCGCCACACCTCTCCCTGATGAGTCTTGCCGAGGCGTTCTGTATGCGCTGCAGTCTTTTCTGGAGCTTGGCTGTGGATCCGGCGTAGAGGGTGTTTCCGTAGTCTAGGCGGCTGGTGACGAGGGCCTGGGTGACCGTCTTCCTGGTAGCGGTGGCGATCCATCGGAAGATCTTTCGGAGCATGCGCAGGGTGTTGAAGCAGGATGATGAAACGGCGTTGACTTGCTTGCTCATAGTGAGGGAGGAGTCCAGGATGAAGCCCAGGTTGCGTGCGTGGTCTGTGTGTTTGGGGGCGGTGCCCAGGGCAGGTGGCCACTAGGAGTCGTTCCAGGCCGAGGGGGATGGTCCCAGTATGAGGACTTCCGTCTTGTCTGAGTTCAGTTTCAGACGGCTGAGCTTCATCCATTCCGCGACGTCCTTCATTCCTTCCTTGAGATTAGCTCTGGCGGTGTTTGGGTCGTTGGTGAGGGAGAGGATCAGCTGTGTGTCGTTGGCGTAGGAGATGATGTTGAGGTTGTGTTTGCGTGCGATGGCTGCGAGGGGGCTCATGTAGACGTTGAAGAGGGTGGGGCTGAGCGAGGAACCTTGTGGGACGCCGCAGATAACTTTGGTAGCCGCGGACAGGAACGGTGGGAGGCGGACCCTCTGGGTTCTGCCGGCGAGGAACGAGGTGATCCATTCTAAGGCCGCGCCTTGGATTCCTGTGTCGTTGAGGCGTTGTATCAGGGTGCGGTGGCATACCCTGTCGAAGGCTAATGAGAGATCAAGGAGGATGAGTGCGGTGGTTTCCCCGTTGTCGAGCATGGATCTGATGTTGTCGGTTGCTGCGATGAGTGCAGTCTCGGTGCTGTGGTTTGCTCAGAAACCGGACTGTGATGGGTCGAGGGATCCGTTTGTCTCGAGGAAGGCGGAGAGTTGTTGGTTGACGGTCTTCTCGATGACTTAGGCGGGAAACGGGAGAAGCGAGATGGGTCGAAAGTTCTTGAGGTCCGTGGGGTCTGCGGTGGGTTTTTTCAGGAGGGCGCTGAGTTTGGCATGCTTCCATCTCTCCGGGAAGGTGACTGTTGCGAAGGAGCTGTTGATGACGTCGCGGAGTTGGGGTGCGATGATGGAGCCGGCTTTGTTGAAGATGTGGTGTGGGCATGGGTCGGTGGGGGAGCCGGAGTGGATGGTGCTCATCGTGTGGGCGGTGTCTTCGGTGCTGACCGGGTTCCAGGTGCAGACGATGGTGGTTGGGTATGCTGGTTTGGTGGCTGGGTGGGTGGTCTGTGCGCCAAAGCTGTTGTGTATGTCGGCGATCTTGCAGTGAAAGAACGAGGCAAGTGAGTCGCAGAGGTCTTGCGAAGGTGTGATGTCGTTGTTGCAGGCGCTGGGGTTGGAGAGCTTTCTAACGATGCTCCAGAGTTCCTTGCTGTTGTGGGTGTTGTTGTCCAGGCGCTGCTTGTAGGTAGTTCTCTTGGTGGTGCGGATCAGTTGGTGGTGCTTACAGGTTGCGTTTTTGAGGGCTCCCATGTTCTCTGTTTGGTTCTGGCGCCAGGTTTTCTCCAGGGAGCAGCAAGTTTTCTTTGAGTTTATGAGGTCGTCCGTGAACCATGAGGTGTCATCTGCAAACATTAATACTGGAACTCGCTCCCCATCTAATAATGGGGCATCTGTCGGAAATTGCTTCAAAAAGTCAACTATGCCATTAATATAGAGGGAGAATAAAGTGGGGGCCAGAACGCAACCCTGCCTCACTCCTCTGTCCACAGGGAAGGGTTCCGTGACATCTCCCTGTGCACCCCATCTAACCCGGCGATGTCGGGGGCTGAGGAGGCGTTCACCCATGTTTCCTTGAGGAAGGCGACGTCAGGTGCTGTTGTGTCCAGGAGGTTCAAGAGTTCGACTGCGTGTCTGTGGACGGAGCGGGTGTTGAGCAGGATGCACTTGAGGTGATTCTTGCTGGTGGTGGGTTTAGTGGGTGCTGGTCCGGGATGGATGCAGGTGAATTTGCAGTCTTGGCATGTAAAGGGTCTGTGGGTGCGTTCGGGATGGCCAGGTAGCAGGCGAGGTTCCGGCTGGTGTTGAGTGCGCGAAGGGTGACAGCGTCGTATGTTTGTCGGGTTCGTTGGCCTCGTCGAGACCCAGGGTTCCTGGTGCTGGGCGCTGTCCAGGCGTGGACGGGCGTAGACGGGCTTGGCTTTGGCGTGCCTTCGGCGCGCAATCGGCGTGCCTGCTGCGCGTGCGTGCGTGCGGACTCTGCCATAAATGGCGAGAGGGGGGAGGAGGGAGGGAGGAGCAGCTGGGAGGCGGGAGCGGGGTGGCGAATGGGATGGGGAGAGGGTCCAAGGAGAAAGGGGACGGGGCCACAGGGGAGCAGCGACAGGGAGCGGGGTGTAATGGCGGGAAACGGCAGGAAGTCCGAAAAAACACACAATCAGGGGCACCACACGGGAGGCGGACAACACTGCTGGCACGAGAAGGTACAGAGAAGAGTACAGAGAAGTACAACACTGCTGGCACAAGACGGTACAGAGAAGAGTACAGAGAGGTGCAGAGAAGCGGTGATACCAACGGAGGCACAGGGGTCAAGGCCTCGGGCGGCGGCAAGCGGGCGGAGGAAGCAGGGAGACCGGGTCACTCAGGAGGAGCCACGAGGTGGGTGGAGCGACTGTCTCTGACGATGTCAGGTCAGGTCTCCCTGGTACACAAGGTAACTGTGAGAGTCATTACCTGCCTGTCACGGAATATTAGAGGTCTGAATAACTGCAGAAAAGTGCAATTAATACACACCTGCTTGATGCGCCGGGCGATAGATATATGCTTATTGCAGGAAGATCATTTGACCCCTACAAATTCTAGCGTGCTAAGACACAATAGGTGGGGGGAGATTGCGGAGGCCACGTACTCGAAATACGCCAGAGGCGTACCCATTCTGATACGTAGGGGGTTACAATGGAAAACACATGCAACGATTTTGGATACTGACGGGAGGTATGTCATGCTACAGGGCACGCTATGCAACACTCCAGTGGTAATAGTGAACACGTATGGCCTAATGTCGATAGTCCGTCCTTTTTTCAACAGGTATGGCACAAGATACATTTGTTTGGGCCGATAGCGATATTGTGGGGGGAGACTTTAACGTGGTCATGTCACCCACTGCTGATAGACAAAGAGCTGCCAGGGAACATCATCCTAATGCTGCAGCGGTACTGAAGGATATTGTGGAGGAAGCCCAATTGGTGGACTCGTGGAGGGCCCTGCATCCGGCGGCCAGGGAGGGTACGTGTATAACGTCACACAGAAATGCCTGTTCCAGAATAGATTACTGGCTATTGTCTAGGGTCTTGCATTCCTGGGTAGAAGGAGCCAAACACCTCCCACGTACATTCTCAGATCATGCACCCGCTCAAATCACAATACAAATTCCACCGCAATATGTGCAGCCATTTGGTTGGAGGTTTCCATCGTGGGCGTTACTGGATCAGGTGTTTAGAGAGGAACTCCGTGAGAAATTAGTAGACTATTTTGAGATAAACGAAGGATCTGTGGACTTACCTGGGACACTTTGGGAGGCCTTTAAAGTTGTAGCCAGGGGACAATGTATGGCGCTGAAAACGGGAGTGCTTAGGGCTATGAGAAACACACTAGGCACATTAGAAAAGGATATTGCGGATCTTGAAAAAGAAATTAGAGAACACCCTTCCCCTAGCACCCATGCTGCAATCCCCGCGAAGCTGACCGCGTTTCAGGAGGAAGCCGAAAGGGAAGTGGCGAACCTACACAAATATGCACAGGCCAGACGCTATGGAGAGGTGGACAAGGCAGGGAAAACGCTAGCTAATTTACTGCGCGCTCCACGTGTTGCGGACGATGGCCCCGATTCACAGAACTAACTTAAGACAAATTCCTAAACCTACTACTTTTGGTATTCACAGAAGTTAGGATTTTGTCTTAAGACAGACTTAAGACAGACTTAAGACAGACTCCTAACTTAAGTCTGTCTTAAGTCTGTCTTAAGACAAAATCCTAACTTCTGTGAATACCAAAAGTAGTAAGTTTAGGATTTTGTCTTAAGCTAGTTCTGTGAATCGGGCCCTATATAACTGAACTAGAGAGGGAGTATGGTATGGTGGTCAGGACGCCGCAAGCGATATTTAGGACTATGACTGAGTTTTATGAGTCGCTGTATACATCACACACAAACCCATCAATGTCAGACATCACAGAATATTTGGACACTATCGCATTAGCATGGTTTAATAACGACGCTAGAGAGTACATGGATCTTCCCATCACGATAGAGGACATGAAAAAGGTAATTGCCGGGATGAAAGCTGACAAAGCCCCTGGGGCTGACGGGCTAACGGCTGCCTCCTATAAAGAATATGTAGACATAGTGGCTACCCGCTTACATCAGGTGTATCTAGAGGGGATGGAAACGGGAATGCTCCCACCCACTCATAGAGAGGCCACGATTATTACTCTGTTGAAACCTGACAAAGACCCTACTAGACCGGAGTCATATCGGCCCCTATCGCTGATTAACCTAGATGCAAAAATATATGTGAAACTACTAGCAGACAGGTTGAAACCCATGCTCCCGCAGATTGCATTATCTGATCAGTCTGGGTTTGTACCAGGCAGATCCACATCCCACAACATGAGTGCTTTTTGGACTATTACATTACCTAGCTCCACAGGTCCAGGCGGTGGCTGCACTCCTCGATGCCACGAAGGCGTTTGATTCTCTTGAGTGGAAGTTTCTTTTTGCCCTGTTTACTAGAATGGGCTTTAGTCCTTTCTTTATAAAGCAAATACAAATTATATATACCGAACCAAAGGCACGGGTAAAAGTTAATGGGCACATATCGGACACGTTTGATATAAAGAGGGGGACCAGACAGGGCTGCCCTTTATCGCCGCTATTATTTACTGTCGCTACTGAGCCACTGGCAGCAAGACTAAGACAACACCACACGCAACGTAGCATTGGTTTCACTACCAGAGGTTTATGTAGTGTTTGCCAATGACGTGTTGACACAGGAAGCTTGTAAATAAGATTTATTGGCTCAGGAGCGACACAGCGACATCATTAACCTCCAACAGCCAACTGACGAACTGTTGGCATTCCACATCTCGCTCCAGAACTCCCAACACCAGGAGTTCTATCTACTAGTGCCAGTGAGGCACATTTACAGAATACTACATTATCCTCATTTCTACAAACAGAGGAAAGAGAAAAAGAAATGAAATACAGGAGAAAAGAGAAGAGAATAGAAGGAAAAGAAGATGAAGGAAAAGACAAAGTAAAATCAAAATACAGCAATGGTAGAGAAAAAACACAAGAACTATCTGAACCTGGCAGGAATCCTAGATACTCTCAAACTCCTGCGAGGTACAAGCGACAATCTATCATTACAACAATTGTTACCAGTGTCGGTGGTCTCAGGGATGACAACTTTAACTTTGACAACTTTAGAGACATTCCACCAATGGTTATTGTTAACCCGCACAGCATTACCACACACCTTGTCAACAACAAACGGTTCAGAGAATTTACTCCTGCCCTTGGTGACATGAACAGGATTCTTAATTCGAACAACATCACCAGCACAGATACCATGAGACACCACCCTCTTTCTCTCATCAAACTGAATTTTCTGCCTAGCCTGTGCTCGGATAACATTCTTCCTTACAAAACCATCGATACCATCTATAACATTCATCTTGACCCATTTGGACATCCAACCTGGACAAATTTTGGTCGACGGTTTCCTCCCTCTTAAGAGTTCAAATGGGGAGACGCCAGTCGAAGAATGTGCTGTAGTGCGATAGAACCATAGCATAGAGCGAACAGCATTCTCGAGTACACATTTACTGGCAATGGCCCACTGCACACAATTATTCAACACACGATTCATCCTCTCGACACGGCCATTGGCCTGGGGATGATATAAAGAACTCTTCTTGTGAGAGATGCCACATTGCCTGAGGAAACACTCAAATTCAGAGCTAACGAACTGTACCCCATTGTCGGTCATGACATATGAAGGAAAACCCTCTCTGAGAAAAACATCCTTCAGGAAAAGAATGATATTTGCCGAGGAGGGCTCACTGATAAATCGAACCTCTGGCCATTTTGAGTAATAATCGATGACCACGATAGCGAAACGTGAAGAGGAGGGTAAAAGATTAAAAGGACCAACCAGATCAACTCCAATCTTTTCCCAAGCTCTTTCAGGAAGTTGAATCGGTTCTAAAGGGGGTGTTTTCACTTTATGACTCTTATCAGAAGAGTTACAAATAACACAGCCATCAATCAATGAGTCCACACACACATCCATTTGAGGCCACCAAAATACATCACGCAACCTTCGTTTGGTAAACGTTTTCCCTAGGTGACCTTCATGCGCACCATCCATAAGCCGTTTCCTCAAACTCTCCGGAGGAATCAGCCTACCACACCGCAAAAGGATACCATCCTCCACAGTGAGTTCATCAGCAACCTTGACATACGTCTGAAACTGTCCTGAGACATACTTCTCCCTGGGCCAACCTGACTTCAAATAGTCAATGACTCGAGTAAGAACAACATCCTTTGACAACTCTCTTCTCCATTCAGTCTCATTCACAGCACACATCCCCTCTAAATCTAACGCAGCAACAAAACAATCTTCCTCATCGTCTTCTTTCTCAAAATCAGAGTCATTACCAGAAATGGGAAAACGTGAAAAGTAATCCGCCCTGACATTCTTCATTCCAGGCAAGTAAGTAACATCAAAATCATACTGGAGCAACTTCGTAGACAACCTGGCAATCCTAGGAGTGTGCTCTTTTATCTTTTCACCAGACAAAATTGAGACCAAAGGACTATGATCCGTACGTATAGTGAAATGACTACCCCAGAGAAAAGAGTTAAACTTTCTCACTGCCCACCAGCAAGCCAACAACTCTTTCTCGATGACAGAGAAATTCATCTCGGCACCACGCAGAACTCTTGAAGCGTATGCAATGGTGTTGTCAATCTGACCATTTTTCTGAGTTAGCACCACTCCAAGCCCAAAACCACTTGCATCAACAGTCACAACACATTCCTTATTGGGATCAAAAGCTTTAAGAACACTGTCACTGATTAGCTGAGACTTAATCCATTGAAAAATTACATCACAGTTCTCATTCCACACAAAAGGTAAATTTTTTTTAAGCATGCTAGTAAGTGGTTGGATTTTAGATGCATAATCCTTGATAAATCTGGAGTAAAATTCACTCAACCCTATGAAGGATTTCAAACCAGATTTATCCATGGGAGGAGAGGCATCAACAAAGGCCTTCACTAATCCAGGACGTGGTTCTACCCCCTTGTGCGAGACCACATGCCCCAAGAATTCCATTTTCTCTTTAAGGAAAACACATTTTTCTCTCTTAAGGACAACACCTTTGCTTTGCATGATGTCTAATACTTGATTCAAAGAAACATCATGATCACCTTTGTTTTGCCCAAAGATTAAGACATCGTCTTGGAAAACGATTACACCAGGGGTGTCCTTGAACATTTGACTCATTAACCTCTGGAAAACTGCTGCAGCCGAGGCAAGGCCGAAAGGCATTCTGCAGTATTGAAAGCTGCCAAAAGGTGAAACAAAAGCAGTCAAATGCCTAGAGGACTCACTTAACACCACCTGATGATATGCAGATGCTAGGTCCAACTTAGTGAACCATCTAGCACCCCTGGTAAGAGACAACAAGTCGGTGATTTTCGGTAAAGGATGCGAGTCGACCCAGATGTTTTTGTTAAGGCTGCGCAAATCGACACAGACACGCAAATCACCATTCCTTTTTCTAGCAACGACAAGGGGAGATAACCACAAGGACGACTCAATAGGTTCGATAATTCCTTTTTTACACAAACCAATCAATTCTGCTTCAAGACTCTCCCTGACACTAAAAGGGACACTCCTGACCTTATGCTTTACAGGAATAGCTCCTTCCTTTACTCTAATTTCGTGTTTGAAATCTTTAATCGTTCCAAGCTCTTTACTGAAAACAAAAGGAAATTTATTTGCTAGACTTACGACATAGTCATCTGACTCAACTACTGCTAAACTTTCTAAACAAAGGTCATCCTCATCCATTCCAACTTGTTCTTTGGCACCTGGCCTTAAAATTAACCGAAATAAACCACCATGGAACCAACCTAGAATGTTAAGACCTTTGATAGCTACATAGATTTTTCCAAAGATCTTCCTGCCCCTGAACTGAATTACATCTTCGAAAAAACCATGTAAAGCTATTCCGCGCCCCTCAAAGGATACAGGAGCTCTATCGGGAGGTTCAAGCCTTCTTCCAGGCCAGGTTTCATCAAACAATTCTTGTGTGATCATAGTCACCCTTGCACCTGAATCCACTAATAAGGACATTACTTTATCACCCACACCAAAATTTTCGTAAGGATCAACGCAGTCAGAGGGATCTCCAGTGATGACACCATCTTCACGCACAGTTATGACCATGTCTTTATCGACTCTGGTAGACACATCAATAGGACTTTGCCTCTCATGAACCACAACAACCATATCCCTAAGGTCATCTTGAATGGTATTAATGGGATCTAGTCCTTTACTGGCGTTTTCATAACACTCTGCAACACTCCCTACACCAGAAGTGTTGACCTGACTCTGATATCTGCTAACAACATTCGGATTTCCCTGCCTGGGGTTTTGACATATTTTTGAAAAGTGACCATATTTCCCACAATTGCGACAAGTGGAACTTCTCGCAGGGCAGAACTTATTGTTCTTATTATGCGAAGGATTCCCACATCTATAACAAATGTCACGTCTAGGAAACAAGTTCCTTTCGTAGCGTTGAGAATTGAAGGAACTGTTCTTCTCAAAATGTTGTTGACTGGGACTAGTTCTGGTTTCTCTGTTTTCCTTGGCTCTTACAATGGAGACTGTCTCTTCGCTCTTCTTCTCAAGTTCTTTAACTTCTTTCTTTGATAACTCAATACTTTTTGCT
This sequence comes from Lissotriton helveticus, assembly GCF_964261635.1. NCBI lineage: Eukaryota > Metazoa > Chordata > Amphibia > Caudata > Salamandridae > Lissotriton > Lissotriton helveticus. The sequence goes on along the minus strand of NC_136057.1, from coordinate 185,097,999 downwards.
GTGCGAATCATTTCTTCCAGAGTAGGATTTCCTAACGTAAGTAATTTCTGTTGAATCGACTTGTCAGTGCATTTACAGATGTACTGATCTCTAATCAATTGTTCTCTGAATCCTTCAAACTCGCATTCTGCACTTAATTACCTCAGAACGGACACATAGGTTTCCACATCTTCTCCTGGCAGTTGTTCCCTCTTAAAGAATTTATGTCTAATAACAACGAGGCTTGGTTTTACATCAAATCTCAATTCCAGTTTCATCCTTGTCTCAACATACTCATCAATGTCTTCTTCGTTGTTTCTCACTAGTGGAGGTAGATGTTTAAAGATTTCTCTCCCTTCAAAGCCCAATGAGTGCAATAAAAGACACTTTTTCCTCTCTGCGCGATATCTTGACGCGCCTATGGCACCCAAATAGGTCTCGAAGGCGTCAAACCACTTCCTCCAGATTATTGGTGGATTCCCTGGTGTTTCCAGAAAAGGAGGTGGAGGAGAAACTGACTGCATGGCGAGTGGAAGGAAAACTAAGGTAGGTAATCTCAAAAATTAATCTGCTTTGTGATGTCGCTGTGCTAATAGAATGTTCACAAGTGTAGGGACACTGTTTGATAACTTAGTGATAAGTTTAACAATTGTTTGAATTCTGAATGCAGATGTTGAGATTGTTTGAAACTCTGAATGCAGATGTAGAGAGGGAAAAAAAAACAATGCTTTGAATTGCTCGTTTTTTTTTTAATTGAACTCAAGATCAAAAGTCGTGCTTGAAGATTTTCCCTTTCTTTTTCCACAGCGTATAGTCTTTCAGCGTGTAATGCACAAAAATAATGACCACAGCGTGTAGAAATTCGACGCGAGAAGATTTGCCAATCACGTCTCAATGTCTCATCAAAATGGCCGCTGCGTGCGTGTTATTGCGTTGCCAACCAACAACGTCATCGTTGACTGAGGCCTCTCCTTCAAAATGGCCGCCAGGACGTCAACAGCGTGACGCGTCAACAACGAGACTTTGCGCTGCCAATCACACGCTGAAGCAGCGCCAACCACGACCGTTCAACGCCAATGACGAGGTATTTATTCAGTACCTAAACGGATGCGCAGCGCGATGAAATAAACGCGGAATAAACATGGACACTTATCTGACAGTGCCTGTTCACATCCGCTTCGCTCCAAACGAAATTCCTCCTCTGGGATCTGGTACTGCGTCCGTGATGCGATTCCTCTTTCTCCTTTGGTGCAACTCGAAGTGACGAGGTGAGTCAGCGGGTCCGTGTTTTGCTCCTGAGCATCGTCGCCAACATTTCTGTAGTGTTTGCCAATGACGTGTTGACACAGGAAGCTTGTAAATAAGATTTATTGGCTCAGGAGCGACACAGCGACATCATTAACCTCCAACAGCCAACTGACGAACTGTTGGCATTCCACATCTCGCTCCAGAACTCCCAACACCAGGAGTTCTATCTACTAGTGCCAGTGAGGCACATTTACAGAATACTACAGTTTACTAATATCCATGTATGCGAACGATATGACAATCTACTTAACCAACCCCAACGAGAACTTTGACCTGGTAATGAGAGAGCTTATTAGATATGGAGGGCTGACGGGCATACAGATAAATTGGTCAAAATCGGTACTGATGCCACTGACGGATGACACTGACAGATATGAGACGGAGTTCCCCATCTAGTGGACGGACGGGGAGGTAAAATATCTGGGTATTTGGATCAGCAGATCCATACAGGAAATATGGTTGTCAAATTATTGTAGAATAATAGATTGGGTTGAAGGGAAGGTAAAGAGGTGGAAAACCCTGCCTCTTTCCCTCGCGGGGCGTATAGCCATCATTAAAATGGTCATCCTACCCAAGCTACTCTATCTTTTTGTTAATATTCCCATGCCCTTAACCACCCACTTTTTCAAAAGTCTCCGGACTGGAATTCGTGAACTGATTTGGGCGGGAAGGGAACCAAGAGTATCATGGAAACTATTGACTCTTTCCTTTGAACAGGGAGAATTAGCAGCCCCTGATTTCGAATTATATGCATACAGTGCACAGGCACAATACCTACACAACTAGCACCATCCAATCCCGTACCTACCACATGTGGCTATTGAAATGGATGTGGCTGCGCCCACTCCGCTCAATGCAACGGTATACCACCCATATAGATGTTCCCATTCAGACATTAACACTGTTGAAGCCACATGATGGGCATGGAGGAATATAGTAAAGCGGGTAGGCATTAAGGAGCTCTATGCGCCATCTATGCCGCTGGGGGGTAACCCGCTATTGGGGCCACTAACGGACAAGGCTGTGGGTGAACATGCTAAGAGAGTTCTGACGGCCGCTAGTGATCTCTATCCAGATGATACATTTCTGACCCTACAAAAATTATGTGAGCCAGATGTTCCCTCGGCGTCTGATATGCTATTATATTATCAGCTGCGAGCCGCATGTAGAGCAAGATATTCGGAATTTCCGGATGTTCCGGCTTCATTACCGGCGCTGGAAAATGTCCTGTCTAATAGCTCACCCCGCAAATTGTTTACACGTATTTATAGTATTACGCAGGAGACATCACTTATACTGCGAAGTACATCTAGGGCAGATTGGGAAACAGAAGCTGCCATTACAACTACTGATAAGCAATGGTCATTCTGTTGTTCACAGCTGGCAAACCTATCACCGAATTACAGATTAAGGCTTATACACATTAACTATTTACATAGAACGTTTCGTACACCTACGCAGTTATATCGCATGGGTCACCAACCAGATGCGAAGTGTTGGAGATGCGGGGAACAGGAGGCAACGTTCTTCCACTTAACATAGCATTGCAATACCATAGCACACTATTGGTCAGAAGTAATAAGACACATAGGATGCATTATAGATACAAATGTGCGGGTTGACCCACTGGTGGCGCTTTTGGGTTTTGTCATGGAAGTACCCAGAGACTTCCGTAAGTTAACTACTATCCTGCTATTATTGGCTAAACGACAGATAGCGCTGCATTGGAAGAAGTTGACGCCACCTTCTGTGGCGGGTTGGGTGCGTTCGGTGATTTATTGTAAGGATCAGCTGTCGAATTATTGGGACCTCTTGCCAGTGGATCTAGGCCGGCTGATATATGGGAACCGTTCGAGGGGTGGTTGAAACAGGGGGGCTTAGATTTCTGTGCAAATAGTCAAGATACACAATAAGAAGTGGAAATATGGCAGTCTCAATATCGAATTAAGTAGTGGCTGATTAGCATATATGATACTGATAGCATCTGAAATGGCAAAATTCAACTGGGCGAATTGCACAGTAATGTAAAAATGCGTAGGGGGCGATATGGCAGGATGGAGTGGGGAGAATTATGTCTTAAAGTTTTATAGGTTACATGGAGAAATACGCTGCGTCAGAACCTTACCCTTACTGAACGGCAGGCGTAAGGGTGACGCAGTGCCATAAGGATAGGCTGGTGTCTTGCATAACAGGACTTGCGTCATGCTTGTGACACAATCAATCAATCAATCAATCAATCACGACATTTATAGAGCGCACTACTCACCCGTAGGGTCTCAAGGCGCTGGGAGGGGGGGTGCCGTTACTGCTCGAACAGCCAGGTCTTGAGCTTCTTCCTGAAGGCGAGGTGGTCTTGGGTCAGGCGCAGGTCGGTCGGGAGGGAGTTCCAGGTCTTGGCGGCCAGGTAGGAGAAGGACCTTCCTCCTGTTGTCGCTCTTCGGATGCGTGGGACATCGGCGAGGGCGTGGCTGGTTGATCTGAGGTGGCGCTTGGGAGCGTAGAAGTTGATTCGGTTGTTGAGGTAGCTCGGGCCTTGGTCGTGTAGGGCTTTGTGTGCGTGGGTGAGGAGACGGAAGGGGATTCTTTTCTTGACGGGGAGCCAGTGCAGGTCTCTCAGATGTCCGGAGATGTGGCTGTTTCGTGGGAGGTCGAGGATGAGTCTGGCTGAGGCGTTCTGTATCCGCTGGAGTCTCTTCTGGAGCTTGGCGGTGGTTCCGGCGTAGAGGGCGTTGCCGTAGTCCAGTCGGCTGGTGACGAGGGCCTGGGTGACGGTCTTCCTGGTCTCGGTGGGGATCCACCAGAAGATCTTCCGTAGCATGCGTAGGATGTTGAAGCATGATGAGGAGACGGCGTTGACTTGTCTGGTCATGGAGAGGGAGGAGTCCAGGATGAAGCCCAGGTTGCGTGCGTGGTCCGTTGGTTTGGGTGCGATGCCCAGGGCGGGGGGCCACCAGGAGTCGTCCCAGGCGGAGGGCGAGGAGCCCAGGATGAGGACCTCCGTCTTGTCTGAGTTCAGTTTTAGGCGGCTGGTAGTCATCCACTCGGCTACATCTCTCATCCCTTCGTGCAGGTTGGTTCTGGCGGCGGCGGGGTCGTTGGTCAGGGAGAGGATCAGCTGGGTGTCGTCGGCGTAGGAGATGATGTTGAGGTTGTGTTTGCGTACGATGGCCGCGAGGGGGCTCATGTAGACGTTGAAGAGGGTGGGGCTCAGCGAGGATCCTTGGGGGACGCCGCAGATGACTTCGGTGGCCTCTGACTTGTACGGTGGTAGGCGGACTCTCTGTGTTCTTCCGTCGAGGAAGGAGGTGATCCATTCCAGTGCCTTCTCCTGGATTCCGATGTTGCCGAGGCGCTGTACTAGGGTGCGGTGGCAGACAGTGTCGAACGCCGCGGAGAGGTCTAGGAGGATGAGGGCCGCTGTTTCTCCGTTGTCCATCAGGGTTCGGATGTCATCGGTGGCACCGATGAGGGCGGTCTCGGTGCTGTGGTTGGCTCGGAAGCCAGACTGTGAGGGGTCGAGGGATCCATTCGTCTCGAGGAAGGCGGCCAGCTGTTTGTTGACGGTCTTTTCGATGACTTTGGCCGGGAACAGGAGGAGCGAGATGGGACGGTAATTCTTGAGTTCGGTGGGGTCCGCTGTAGGTTTCTTGAGTAGAGCGCTGAGTTCCGCGTGCTTCCAGCTCTCCGGGAAGGTGGCGGTGTCGAAGGAGGTGTTGATGATGTCCCGCAGGTGGGGTGCGATGACCACGTCGGCCTTGTTGAAGACGTGATGAGGGCAGGGGTCGGTTGGAGATCCGGAGTGGATGGAGTTCATAGTGCGGATGGTGTCTTCGGTGCTGATCGGAGTCCAGGCGTGGAGGGTGGTGGTGGGTGGCGTTGCTGTGGTCGTGGCGTGCGTCGGTTGGATGCTGAAGCTGTTGTGTATGTCCGCGATCTTGTTGTGGAAGAAGGAGGCGAGGGAGTTGCAGAGGTCTTGCGACGGGGTGATGTCGTTGTTTCCGGCGTTGGGGTTGGAGAGCTCTTTTACGATGTTGAAGAGTTCCTTGCAGTTGTGTGCGTTGTTGTCTAGCCGGTCCTTGTAGGCATTTTTCTTGGTGGCGCGGATCAGTTGGTGGTGTTTCCGGGTGGCGAGCTTGAGGGTGGTCATGTTGTCCATTGTTGGTTCCCTTCTCCACACGTTCTCGAGGGCTCGGCAGTTCTTCTTGGAGCTCTTGAGTTCGTCGGTGAACCATGGGGCTTTTCTGCTGCCAGGTCTGCTGGGCGGGGTCCTCAGAGGGGCGAGTTCGTCCGCGCAGTTGCTGATCCACTTAGTGAGGTTGTCGGCGGCCTGGCTGGGGTTCGCTGAGCCGGCGGGAGGGTGCTGGCTCAGGGAGGCGGTGAGCTGGTCGGCTGTGATCTTGTTCCAGCTTCTTCGGGCAACCTGTTGCTGGTGGTGGTGGATCGTCGTTCTTTTGAAGGTGAAGTGGACGCAGCTGTGGTCCGTCCAGTGGAGTCCTGTTGCGTGGCTGAAGGCGATGTCTTTGCTGGATGAGAAGACGGCGTCGAGCGTGTGTCCGGCGAGGTGGGTGGGGGTGTTCACCAGCTGCTTGAGTCCGAGGTTGGCGAGGTTGTCAAGCAGGGCGATGGTGTTACGGTCGCTGTTGTTCTCCAGGTGGAAGTTGAGGTCCCCCAGGAGGATGTAGTCGGCGGAGGGGAGGGCATGCGGGCTGATGAAGTCGGCGATGTCCTCGCTGAATCGTGTGCGTGGTCCTGGGGGTCGGTAGATCAGGGTGCCTCTGAGGGTTGTTCTGGGGTCCGTGTGGATCTGGAAGTGCAGGTGTTCGGCGGTGGTTAGGGTGTCGTCGGTGTTGGTCGTGATGCGGATGGTGTCTCTGTGGATGATGGCGATGCCTCCTCCCGTCTGGTTGGCGGTGCGGTCCCTCCGTGTGATCTTGTAGCCTTCTGGGATGGCGATGGCGATGGCGATGTCGGGCGCTGAGGAGGCGTTCATCCAGGTCTCTGTGAGGAAGGCGACGTCAGGGGCTGTGGTGTCGAGGAGGTTCCAGAGTTCGATGGCGTGTCTGTGTACGGAGCGGGTGTTGAGCAGGATGCACTTGAGGTGGTTGCCGCTGGAGTTCGGCTTGGCGGGTGCTGGTGCAGGGTCGGTCCGGATGCAGGTGAATTTGCAGGCGTGGCAGCTGAAGGGTCCGTGGGTGTGCTTCGGGGTGGCTCGGTGACATCCCGGGATGTCGCCGGTGTTGAGTACGAGGAGGTCGGCGGCGTTGTAGGTGCGTCGGGTCGTCTTCCGTCGGTGGGGGCCAGGGGTCCTGGCACTGGGCGCGGTCCAGGTGCGGACGGGCGCAGACGGGCTTACCTTTGGCGCGCCTTCGGCGCACAATCGGCGCGCCCGCTGCGCGTCAACGCTGCGCGTTCGCACGGTCGCCATATATGGCGAAGTGCGCGGGGGGGCGGAGCAGCTGGGAGGCGGGAGCGGGGAGGGTACAGAATGAAGAAAGGGGCGGGGCTAAGCGGCAGTGGCGGGAAGCGGGGAGGGAAGAGACGGGGCGAGCAAAGATAAACTACAGGCAAGCAGGAAAAAAGGTGAAAAGGAATACAACTTACAGGTTACAACAGAGTGCAATTTACAAACACAATACAACAGATACGGTGGCGCAAGGCAGGAAGCGAGCACGGACCACGCTGATCGAGGCAGGGGGCGTGATCACGTGTCGGCAGCCAGAGCAGAGAGGCAGGCAGTCGGGGGGCACACGCAGCAGCTGGTGGCCGTGCGGCGCGGGGGTGACCTAGACTAGGTCACACTCACCTGCGTCGCACGGTCGCCATATATGGCCAAGTGCGCGGGGGGGCGGAGCAGCTGGGAGCCGGGAGCGGGGAGGGTACAGAATGAAGAAAGGGGCGGGGCTAAGCGGCAGTGGCGGGAAGCGGGGAGGGAAGAGACGGGGCGAGCAAAGATAAACTACAGGCAAGCAGGAAAAAAGGTGAAAAGGAATACAACTTACAGGTTACAACAGAGTGCAATTTACAAACACAATACAACAGATACGGTGGCGCAAGGCAGGAAGCGAGCACAGACCACGCTGCTCAAGGCAGGGGGCGTGGTCACGTGTCGGCAGCCAGAGCAGAGAGGCAGGCAGTCGGGGGGCACACGCAGCAGCTGGTGGCCGTGCGGCGCGGGGGGTGACCTAGACTAGACAACTGCAGCAATGCGTGATTTTAGCGCTAACATATACGTCAGGATTCCAGACGCATATGTAATTTATTGCAACATGGAGCGCCGTGCAGTGAATACGGCGCATCCATGTTGTCGCTAGAAGAGCACGTTGAAAAGTGTTGCAACGCTGTTTTGTCGCAGCGATGCAACGCTTTTCATGAATGAGGCCCAGGAATACATCCTATCTTATTGATAGTGCACATTCCTGCCCTTTTGTTTTGTTGCAGGGCTGCGCAGCAACATTCCTTGCAGCGCTATCCAGCACCAAAACCTCTGAAATGAGGCCCCAAGTGTTTGCAGCAATTTTATGACCAGCTATTTTCTGGTCTTAAAAAACTGCCTCTAACTGGACTTAGCTGCAGTTTTAGAGGGTTAGCGCCGGACGGGAATTTCATTGTGAATATCGCGAAGTGGGTTTAGCTGCAGTTTTTGCACGAGACCACCTAGCTCGCATCTCATTTTTGTTAAGTCCCACTAAAAGAAGTGGCGATCTTGAAAATTAACGTTTACCCTGGAACAGTGCCGCTAACTGCAATTAACGGCGCTTTGTAAATAAGGCGATAAAAAAAACCTGCTATAACGTCCAAAAATTGATGCTACGGTGGCGTCAAGGTTTTGTGAATATGCCCCTAAGCCCCTTAAGTGATTTTGCTGATTTTTGTACCGAACGGTAAATCAAAATACAGGATGAAATCTGACCGGTACCAGCTTAGCACAAATAACTCAACACTCACTGCTTCACTTCGGAAATGTCATTCATTCAGGAAGAAAGTACAGACCAGGCAGATCTCGCGATACTTCCGGTGCAGTCCCTAGAGTTCCAGCGAAAGTAGGGTTGGATATGGATAACATCCTTACAATAGACTAGGGTGCAATACCATGGGTCGTCACTAGGGGTCCCAAATCAAGACTGCCAGGCTCCTCGATAAATAGACACCAGGGGTGCAGTACCTGGGGTCGTCACTAGGGGTCCCTAATCTCATCAGCAAGGCTCCACACTGTAACATACATGGGCGGGGGTTGCAGGGTCGTGGCTGTTATTTATTTATTTATTAATGCGATTTTATATAGCGCGAACTTTACCCGAAGGTGTCAGAGCGCTTTACATAAGGACCAGTTGAAAAACATAAGGATTTAGGATTACATGCGTTAAATGAAGGATACAAACAGAAACAATTGCAAATGTACAAGATGTAAAGTCACAAAAGGAGATACAATGGATATACTCTAAGTGTCACATAGGAATGGTATATAGTACAAAGGTCTACTGCAAATACTAGTGATTAGAGTTATTTCTATTTACATAAGGAAGGGATATGACTGGATATACTCTAAGAGTCACATAGGAATGGTAGAGAGTACAAAGGTCAACCGCATATACTCGTGATTAGAGTTATCTCTATATACATAGGGAAGGGATACACATGGATATACTCTAAGGGCCCAATTCACAGAACTAACTCAAGACAAAATCCTAAACTTACTACTTTTGGTATTCACAGAAGTTCGGATTTTGTCTTAAGACAGACTTAAGACAGACTTAAGACAGAATCCTAACTTAAGTCTGTCTTAAGTCTGTCTTAACACTAAATCCTAACTTCTGTGAATACCAAAAGTAGTAAATTTAGGATTTTGTCTTAACTTAGTTCTGTGAATCGGGCCCTAAAGTCACATAGGAATGGTAGAGAGCACAATGGTCTACTACATGTACTAGTGATTAGAGTTATATCTATATACATAGGGAAGGGATATGACTGGCAGGCTCACGGAGGCCCTGAGTATGGAGTGTAGATAGGGGGCCCGAGGCCGCCAAATCCCTGCCAGGGGCCGCCACGCAAATATGTATCTAAGGATATATATTGGCGTGGCGGCCCCTGGGTTTGGCGGCCCTGTGCAGGTGCACAGCTTGCACATGCCTTAGGCCGGCACTGTGACTGGATATACTCTAAGAGTCACATAGGAATGGTAGATGGTACAAAGGTCTACTGCATATACTAGTGAATAGAGTTATCTCTATATACAGAAAAGCAGAGTTCCATAAGTGGGGTCGGAGGGGGGATGCAGTCACAGCACAAGGGGAGGGTGGGAGGTTGCACACAATAAAACATTACAAAACAGGGGGGTAGGGAAATGAGAAAACTCGAGGATGGCGCAGGGTGAGGTAACAAAAAGCAGTGGGATGGTTTCAAGAGAGGCTGAAAGTAAGAGACAAGAACAGTTTAAGGGGCTGGGGAAGGAAGAGGGGGGACAGAGAGAAAGGGAAAGCAAGAGCGAGACAAAACGAGCAAGACAGCGAGGGGTGGTTCGGAGGCACAGAAGTGACAACAGAAAGGTCGCTGGGACAGAGGAAGAGGCCAGAGATCGCCAAAATGGCAGATCAGGAGAGGGGCGGTAGAAGAAGAGAGCCATAAAAAGAAAATGGCGGGAGCACCAAGGTCCAAGTCCGACATTCAAGGTGGAGGGTCACCACAGCCAGCAAGTCCGGAGGGAGAAAGGCAGTCGGCCCAAGTCCACAGCCGCCCCATCCATGAGCAGCGGGGGCAGAGGTGTTAAATCCAGAGACCAGGGGTCAGGGAACAAAGGCAGCTCTCCGCAGAACGGGAGGCGGCAAAGTCTAAAAATAATGTCAAAGGAAAGCAGGAAGGAGCGTCTCACCAGGACGAATTGCAGAAAAATAGGCTCAAGAGTGGTTGCAGAGAGCCGTACAGACTCTAAACCTCCCCCGTGACCCAAATCGGCCCGAGGTCTAGCAAAGAGGCGAGCGGCGAAGCTAGAAGTGTCGGAGGGGGCTCCTCTCCGATAAGGTTAAGGAGTGAAGAGCTCAGAGCAGCCATGGAGAGCGGCGCCGGCACCCTCTCACCTCGGTCGTGTCTGCAAGTCAATCCATCAGTCCCACGACGAGGCAAAGCAGGCAGGCCGGCTGAAGAGAATGGCAGTAGAAATCGGGCCGCCCAGAGACAGGATGGGGAGTCTCCGCCCGGCTCCTCTGCAAACCTCCGGAGAGACGAGATTAGTATCGGGCATCGGACACAGAGCCACAGAGCGAAGGGGCCGGTCCAGTGCTAAAAACTGGGCAATGAAGAGGATCTGGCGGGAGGGGGGGGAGAAAAGACTAGCAGCGGAGTCTGGAGGGGAGCAATGCCCTATGCCCGGCTGGGTAGGTGTCAGTCGCGGCAAGATACCTGGGCCGGACAACCCGAGCAGAGCGGCTCCAACGGACATCGGCCATGCTGGCTCAGGAACTCCGCAGGAGAAAAGCATCAAGCCTCAAGCGCCAGCACCGACGATCATCTCGGGCTCAAAAGCGCTGGAATGGGGCCTCGAGGATCAACAAGGACCCAGGTGAGAACAGAACAATGGGAAAAGGGGTTTTAACAACAATTGCACCTATCCTATTTAATGCCTGCTAGTTTTTCTGGTGCCACGGATCGGAGATACTTTTCCCTAGACCTCCCAGAACAAAAGACTTTTGTTCTAACATACAATTTTTTCAAGACTGATCCAGCACACAAAATAGTATAGTGAAAATCTGTATAGTAACCATCACAGTTCATAAGACAAAGATAAATCAATTCAGTAGCAGATTCTTGAAAGTTTTTGGGAGTTCAATCTTTATTTGAATCTTCACATGTAGCCAACGCGTTTCGTCCTCCACGGACTTCTTCAGGGCTACAAATAATATTTATATATACATACAATTAATATATATACACAATATATACACTTTTTGACATTTAAAAATACATTTTCGTTTCATTAAACATGTTTAAAAAAACCAGTAACAGAACCCAAGGGGTGATCTGAAAAGACTAAATGGTTCTCTTTCCAAAACCTGTGAGTTTTATACAATTTACATATTTACACAAAAAATGGCTATACCATTGTCCTAAACAAAAAATATGCTACTCCTTTCTTCTCTTGTTACTTAAATTTTTATATAAGAACAGAATAGATTGGTCTTAATAAGGAAAGAACAGAGGTGGGGCCTAACAACCTCATATCTTTTTTTTATTTAAGTTTTAAGGTGCATTTCTGGTAATGTCATAATTTTATTGTTTGTGGGTGTTCTTTGAAAAGAACATTTTTTGATTAAATAGAAGCCTGAAAGTTGGCTTACCGAGTAAAGTAAATTTTTCTTCATGATGTAAGCGAGATAATCTTCCATCCAGGGATAGTATTATTAAAAGAAATTTTTTTTATTCTAGAATACAAGAATGAAACCATATTAGAATTAGGCATATTGTGTAACCAACAATGATGTTGTGGGTACTTTCAGGCAATTGCATACCTTATTCTTGGTATGTGACAGAGTCTTCAACAACATCAAATTTAGGCGAATTTAAGTCAAATGGCTCAGTATAACAGAAGTCTAAATCAGAAAAATACAGAGAAATACAAGTAAGTATAAAAAGGGCCATTCGTTATTTTGTATCTGCCACTAGATTGAAAGTTAACAACACTCCCAGGTATAAATAGTCAAAATAACTCTGGGGTATTCTAGTCGTGAGCAGTTTACAGAAGGTCACATGTATATAAAACCATTATTATCCCAAGACAGAAATTGCTATTTAGGTGAGGGAATGGTAGCTATTTTATGTTGTCACACTCCCTTAAATATCCCTCACTGTAGAAAACTCGCTATCTAAATGCTTGAAAACAGGCTAAGTATCAAGTTCCCAAATCACTCGTGCTCTAGCTTAGTAGTTCCGGGTTATCACGCTTTTCGCAATATTAGCATCTAGTTAGGAACACTACTGTCACCCTGATGATATTATCTTTTACTAAGGAAGGGAAGTCTTGCATAAAGAAAGGAAGCCATATTGTAATGGCACACTTCCTTAAATATCTAACACTGGGGATAAGCTGCTCTCTCGATATTTTAATTATCGCTAGGTAACAGGTTCCCAAATTAGTTAAACTAAGTTCTTTTTATAAGCTATAGTATGCTCGAAAACATCTATCCATGTTGCATAAAGCTAAAGACAAATAATTTATTCTAGCCTCATTGCACTTACTTGGAAATTACGTGTCCCGCCGGCTCAATCGCTAAATCTAGTGAAGCCCCGTCTTATATATGGTGTATGATTAGTAAACTGGATACACCTGTGAATCTATTATTCTAATCTACTAGCAGGGCGTCATTTTACTCGGTACTCAGTACTCCGCTTCCAGTCAGCGTTTTGTACTCGTTAGAGGGGGCGTGGCCTCGCAGAGGGCGTGGCTGCCGCCTTTGGGCGTTTCCCTGTTCAGCGCTGGGGTCGCTGTCTCAGGGGTGGTCGTGACGGGCTGTCAAGCGCCTTCAGATCGGGCTTTTTTAAGCAGGTGAGCTCAGCGAGGGTTAAAATCAGAATAAAGTGACAAGAGTGAAATTTTAAAACACAGAGTTGCAAATACAGTTCTCCGGCTTCCGCCTCAGAGAATAACAACACACAAGTGCACTCCGCTTCCAGTCAGCGTTTTGTACTCGTTAGAGGGGGCGTGGCCTCGCAGAGGGCGTGGCTGCCGCCTTTGGGCGTTTCCCTGTTCAGCGCTGGGGTCGCTGTCTCAGGGGTGGTCGTGACGGGCTGTCAAGCGCCTTCAGATCGGGCTTTTTTAAGCAGGTGAGCTCAGCGAGGGTTAAAATCAGAATAAAGTGACAATAGTGAAATTTTAAAACACAGAGTTGCAAATACAGTTCTCCGGCTTCCGCCTCAGAGAATAAAAACACACAAGTGCACTCCGCTTCCAGTCAGCGTTTTGTACTCGTTAGAGGGGGCGTGGCCTCGCAGAGGGCGTGGCTGCCGCCTTTGGGCGTTTCCCTGTTCAGCGCTGGGGTCGCTGTCTCAGGGGTGGTCGTGACGGGCTGTCAAGCGCCTTCAGATCGGGCTTTTTTAAGCAGGTGAGCTCAGCGAGGGTTAAAATCAGAATAAAGTGACAAGAGTGAAATTTTAAAACACAGAGTTGCAAATACAGTTCTCCGGCTTCCGCCTCAGAGAATAACAACAATTATCCCTAAGGAAAGCTGAGGCAAGTTGGATCTGTAGATTGAGGACGATCCACCAGGGATTAAACATCAATTCGGAACTGTATCATTTTTTGTAATTCAGAACATTTGTAATTCTGATCCAGAATGTATTTTCAAAAATTTTGTATAAAGATGACCCATGAAAACATGTGACCCTTGGATTAGTTCATCTGGTTGAATTTAATACAAAGGTACATAAACTAATTTCAAATTATTGGTTGAAAAAACTGATGTAGTACAATTTTGTTATAATATTGAGATCATTGTGACATATTATAAAGGTATACAAACTAATGACCCCAATAATAGAATTAATGGATTTATGTTGTGTAATGTGAAAAGTATTGAGAATACTGTTTGGAGGGATTTCGATTTTTAATGTTCGCATTTCTTCCATGATAATTCTTCATTCAATTTTGGGCCTGAAGAACTCTATTCCCGTTACCAATTTTCAATTACACTAAAAATAACTGCAAATATCTGTGCAAATATCTGTGCACTTTAAGTAATCAGTTTTCCATTTCTTTATTGAGTGTCGCGTATACACTATAAGATGGCGCTCAAAATTGTGTCATGTTTACAGGATAGCCTCACCGACATCCTTGATTTGTACACACTATAAGATGGCGACCAAAACCACGCTATTAAGTTGAATATCTAAACCGATCCAAAATGGCGGGTCCGGATGATGATCGTTTTTTCCCCGGAATATCTCAAACTAGTACATCTTAAGAAAAATGGACAGAAAAGGGTTAATTTGTATTTACATAGAATTGTATGACACTAACAGCCACAATTATAATCACATCGAGTTACGCAACTTTTTTAAATATTTTTTATATATCTTGAACGTATTCAATTCTTTCCTCATTTTCCTTAAATGGAATGTGGATAGGAGTGGTATTATTATTAAATAATACAACTATGCTAGAGAGAGTAGGTCATATGAGCCTTAGATTCAAAATCCGCCGGCATTGTCAAGATGGCGTACTTTTTACGGAGATTAGAATAATAGATTCACAGGTGTATCCAGTTTACTAATCATACACCATATATAAGACGGGGCTTCACTAGATTTACTCATCACTAGGAAAGACGCCACGCGATTGAGCCGGCGGGACCCGTAATTTCCAAGTAAGTGCAATGAGGCTAGAATAAATTATTTGTCTTTAGCTTTATGTAACATGAATAGATTTTTTCGAGCATACTATAGCTTATAAAGAGAACTTAGTTTAACTAATTTGGGAACCTGGTACCTAGCGATAATTAAAATATCGAGAGAGCAGCTTATCCCCAGTGTTAGATATTTAAGGAAGTGTGCCATTACAATATGGCTTCCTTTCTTTATGCAAGACTTCCCTTCCTTAGTAAAAGATAATATCATCAGGGTGACAGTAGTGTTCCTAACTAGATGCTAATATTGCTAAAAGCGTGATAACCCGGAACTACTAAGCTAGAGCACGAGTTATTTGGGAACTTGATACTTAGCCTGTTTTCAAGCATTTAGATAGCGAGTTTTCTACAGTGAGGGATATTTAAGGGAGTGTGACAACATAAAATAGCTACCATTCCCTCACCTAAATAGCAATTTCTGTTTTGGGATAATAATGGTTTTATATACATGTGACCTTCTGTAAACTGCTCACGACTAGACTACCCCAGAGTTATTTTGACTATTTATACCTGGGAGTGTTGTTAACTTTCAATCTAGTGGCAGATACAAAATAACGAATGGCTCTTTTTATACTTACTTGTATTTCTCTGTATTTTTCTGTATTTTTCTGATTTAGACTTCTGTTATACTGAGCCATTTGACTTAAATTCGCCTAAATTTGATGTTGTTGAAGACTCTGTCACATACCAAGAATAAGGTATGCAATTGCCTGAAAGTACCCACAACATCATTGTTGGTTACACAATATGCCTAATTCTAATATGGTTTCATTCTTGTATTCTAGAATAAAAATAAATTCTTTTAATAATACTATCCCTGGATGGAAGATTATCTCGCTTACATCATGAAGAAAAATTTACTTTACTCGGTAAGCCAACTTTCAGGCTTCTATTTAATCAAAAAATGTTCTTTTCAAAGAACACCCACAAACAATAAAATTATGACATTACCAGAAATGCACCTTAAAACTTAAATAAAAAAAAGATATGAGGTTGTTAGGCCCCACCTCTGTTCTTTCCTTATTAAGACCAATCTATTCTGTTCTTATATAAAAATTTAAGTAACAAGAGAAGAAAGGAGTAGCAGATTTTTTGTTTAGAACAATGGTATAGCCATTTTTTGTGTAAATATGTAAATTGTATAAAACTCACAGGTTTTGGAAAGAGAACCGTTTAGTCTTTTCAGATCACCCCTTGGGTTCTGTTACTGTTTTTTTTTAACATGCTTAATGAAACGAAAATGTATTTTTAAATGTCAAAAAGTGTATATATTGTGTATATATATTAATTGTATGTATATATAAATATTATTTGTAGCCCTGAAGAAGTCCGTGGAGGACGAAACGCGTTGGCTACATGTGAAGATGCAAATAAAGATTGAACTCCCAAAAACTTTCAAGAATCTGCTACTGAATTGATTTATCTTTGTCTTATGAACTGTGATGGTTACTATACAGATTTTCACTATACTATTTTGTGTGCTGGATCAGTCTTGAAAAAAAGGACCCAGGTGAGTGGGCCATCCCCGGGGGAGGTGGTAATCCAGGGAATACAGCCTAAAAGGCTGTGTCTGGCCGGGAGCTCCTGGAGGCTGCTACTACAGGTCCTGGTCCAGTCAGACTCCACGCTGTATGTGGACAGCGTATGACTGCAGCAAGATAAAGATTAGTAAAATGGGCCTGCCTGTTTTATTTATTGTTTTGTCTTAAGCGACGCTCTTCAGACATGGCTTACCAGCAATCAGGGTGAAAGAATCTGAACAAACATCCGCCTGCCCATAATGCATTGTAAATACATAGCCGACCCAAACCCAAAAAAAAAGCATTTCTTGTTAATTATAGTTTATTCTAGTGGTTTATTGCACAATATTGTTGTGTTCATTATACGTGTGTCCCTCATGGGACACCTTACCCTGCGTGCGCGTTAGTGTCCCTGTGAGGACACCAGCTGATAACTGTCAGAACTGACAGTTACCAGCTGATCGCCGAGCTGACTGCAGCTGTGCTCCATGTTAAGGAGCATGCGTGTTGGCCAATTAATAAAGGAGTTAAGAACTTACATCTTGTCCTCGTATTCTTAACAAAACTGGCGACGAGGGGCCAACATGCAAGAACCCACAGAGAAAGAAAAATAGAAGCAGTCACCTGAGAAAAACTTCAAAGCGTTTATATAGAAGAGCGACAAGCTGAAAATCGGGAAAAACTGAGGAGTAGGAGCCAAAAGAACTGTGAGTGAACTGACGCGTCGGTTGGTGTGTGTAAACGAAGGCACCGCAGATAAATGTTAAGCAGTTATCAGCGACGAAAATGAATGGAAAGTAGAATTAAACCTAATATTGTGAAAGAAAAGAAGTGTTCGCTGGAAACTAATGTGAGAGAAGAAGCGTTCAACTGCAAAGCAAACGGACAAGAGAAATGGCCGTATGCAGTGAACTGACAAGGAGCAGCTAAAGTGATCAGAGCCGGCAACCACGTCATCGTGTCAACACGAATAGTGTGTGGAACTAATGCGCTGAGGAAAAGACCCATAAGCAGCAATTAGCGGAGAAAACCGATGAAAAGCTGTAAAAACAGGCACTTTGGGGATAATAATACTTGAGCGCCTGAGGAGCAAAAGTACAGCTGCCGAGTCAACTGACAAAACCAACGGCCGCAGCTGTGAACTGTCACCAACAGCTGAGGAGAATCGGAGCCGATGGCAACGTCATCGCGTCGTAAGGAATTGACGTGGCGGCCATTTTAGGTGTTGAATAAACACACATTGAACTCAGCGTTCTAGTGCACCAAAGCTTAAACTAGGAAGTAACGCAGAGGGCAAACACAACGCGATCGAGCAGATCTCTTCAGTGACCAAAGAAGTAGCTGTGCACCAAAGCAACAACAAGAACCAGGAGAAAAACGGTAAATTCGAAATAATCTATTTACTTTGAACTTTTCGGCAACATACAGTGACTTTGAATTAGCGATTTGTAACACTTATTAGATTTCAGTACAACCAAACTAACTACAGAATAAGGAAGGTGACATTGGTGCAGCAGCGCATTAAATAGAAAAGCCGCATTTAACCCCGATTGCGTAACAGGATGTGTGTGAGGAATGAAGAACTGGACTTGGAACGAGGGCGGCGGGTGGGCAAGTTTGGAGGGAGGTGGGTCCCGGGTTGGGGTTGGGGCGGTTTGGGGGGTTTGTTCTCTCTCTTGGCGTTATTACTCCAGCATCTTCTTCAGCTGTCTCTTGGTACAGCAAAGAGACTCATTTTGCCTTATATGCTTCATGATATACCCACCACGGATGTTTCTTTCTTATATTTAGCATCCATTGCATATACCATGTGTACTGTATGCTTTTTGCATTGCCTGAGAGATTTTTGTCTAATAAAAACATTTAATACTAAAATAATATGTCTGGGTTTACATCCATAAATCTACTGCTTCTAGTGGTCGGTATCTGAGACGCTTGGAAAAGGATGAAAACAAAGAACAATGATATGGCGCTTGTTCTTACCACACTGGCCCGCACATCACGCTGCGTGCCGTGGCTCTTATTCACCTCGGTTTCCAAAACACAATTCGGAGCAGTGAAAACCACTGCGTCAAGTGTGCTGATGCCTTCGCATAAAGAGCCCTTCCTCACTAGAAACAATCATCCCCACCAAGGCCTCTCAGCTCCAGTAACCCTCTCCCCGAACTGTCCGGTAGCTCCTCTCTATGCCTGTCCCTGAGGCTTATGGTCCCATCCCTTCCAAGGCCTCTCTGTTCCAGTAACCCCCTCCCTGAGCTGTCCTGTAGCTCTGCAGTAATGATGCCTCAAGGCTTGTAGCGATAATTGTAAGTCAACGAAAAAACAGCCCTGTTCTTCTCTAATATAAAGATACCTATGGGCGCGTGTTAATTCCGACAGAATTCATTAGTCAGAATAAGGTATTAAAATCAAATGTTTTATAATAAGTGAGCCGGAAAATCAGTTATAGTACACGAATCGAACCCATATAATAAAGCTCAGATTCGTCAACTATAACGATTTCAAGCCTTGAGGAAGTCGTCTATCGACTAAACACGTGTCGGCTGTTTGCTTGTCATACTGACGTGTCAACACTCTTGAGATGCGTCAAAACCTTTGAGACCAAGATTACTGTATGCTCAATGTCATTTTTCATTGTTTTTCTCTGATATCAAATACATTACTGACTGAGGATAGTCAGCTAAGACTCTTTTTTGTGCTCTGTTAAAAATTATAATTGGTCAATGTCTATGGAGGTTACCTCTGTGTACTGAGTGGCACTGTGGATGGCACAGTGTTTGAAATTGAGCACACTAGGGGATATTTTGCGTTGTACAATTGCAAACCAACAGAGGTGCTGGCTTTTCTCTAAAACCACTGCCATCATTTCTCATACATGAGAATATATTTAGTAGCAAACTATCCAGGGAGTACACGTGACTCAGTTTTGCCATTCAGCCCTTTTGAACCAGCTGGTAAGAGGCAAGTGCGGCCGGCACTGGTAATAGTGGTGAGGCGGGGAAGGGGGGGGGGGGGGGGGGGGGTTGGGAGAAGAGGATAGACGACGGGTTAGGGATAGTAAAATAAAAAATGTAAAGAAACACTTACTGAGTTGGCGATGCAGGGAGCGCAAGATAAGGGTTTTTTATTTTTTATTTTACTTTCCCTATCCCGTCATCTGCCCACTATACCCTGCCCCAGCACCCTACTGCTGTTACCTGTGGCAGCTGCGCCTGGTAAGAGGAGAATTTGGTGATGGTTGTCTTATTGATACATTTCACCTTACAAATTATATAAATAACCCTACTGAGCCTTTTTTAAATATCTACATAACAGATACAACATCGCGCACAAGTGACTTTGGGGCAGGTTTATGTTGGTAATGCGCCACGTTTGCGTCACGCAACTGTGGCGTAAACGTGGCGCATCCCTACGACCCATTTACAACGTGACGCAACTAGGCAGATGCGTCACGTTGTAAAGCCCTGCACCACTTGTGGGCGATCCGGCGCAGGGTGGGCGTTCCGGGGCAGGTGCGCCTTCGCAAAAGTGGCTGAGTGAAATCTATAAGATTTCACTCAGTCACTTTCAGGCCAATGCTGTGTCAAAACCCTGCGCCTGCTTGAAGCAGGCGTAAGGCTTGACGCAGCATTGGACAGATAGGGCACCCCCGAGCCTTGCTGGAGCTGCGTCGCGCTTGCGACGCAACTCCAGCAATGCGCCACCTTTACGGCACAGATGCGTCATGCATCTGTGCCGTTTTTGCCCCATGGTGCGCCACATTGTAAATGCGGTGCACCATGGGTGGCGGAGCAGCGGCGCAAGATAACTGGCGCATCCCTGAGGATGCGCCAGTTATCATAAATCTGCCACTTAGTTCAGAAATAGAGAGCAAGTTTGAATTTTTTAAGGGAAGCTTTTCATGCAAGTGCAGATGCATTGGATTACACACCAGAAACAAGCTGAAATATTACTGCTACCTGTGCTATACTGCACAACAGAGCCATGAGAAAGGGCTTACCCCTTGGTCCTAAGTATGGCAGTTGTGCTGACGACGGAAATTTACTCCCCTACCCAACAAAACCTGGCCAAGAAACAACTATGATTGCAGAGGGCAGTGCAAGCCAAACTGGCATAACAAATAACTATTTTGAGGGGAAGTGTTAATCAAACATTGTCAAAATAAATAGGCAGAGTATTTTACTTTTATTTACTAACACACATTTTATTGATTCACAAATGAAGAACTGGAAGAAAAGACCCCGGTAATGATCAGTTATTTGTAATGATATTTTTACTTTGCAAACATAACTACAACTAAATGAAAAAAGCATGTCATAACTTCAAACTAAAATTACTTTTTCTTTACTTTGCTAGTGGTCTGATATGTTTGTTTGAAGCCCACAGCACAAATCATGCCCCTTCTTGGCCTTGCATTGGTGTCCGGGCACTGATGTGCTGCACATACTAGACACCTCCTCATTTTCGGCTGAATGTATTGATCTTTCCATAGTGGCATTAGCTGTATGTATTTATTCCAGGGACATTTTTTATGTGAGTAGGACTACTTGTTAAATCACCACGTTGTTTTATGACCTCATCCTGAAAGTTGGCTAAATGTCAGAAAAGAATATGTGGTGAATTTGCAAGGAGATCTACAGACCTACATAAAGCTTGTTGTTGCTGTTTAGAATACTGCTGCTCTTGTCTGAATAACCCCCTCATTTAGAAAATGAGAGACCGTGCTTATGGCCTGTAAACATTTATATATGCTTTGAGCTATGGGGGGCATGGCTTGGCCGTGAAGCGGAATGGCTGCTTGCTAGAGCAGCTCCGCCGGCCACGCTAATTAATCAGAAATTATCAGTTTTTAACACGCCGTGCATCGGGCGTAACTGATAGGATTGAATGCTGGGATGATCCTGTGCGGTTTGATATTGAATTGCAAGCTGTACGACTTGTGGAAATCTGCGGGAGCTGTGGACGTCCTGGACGCGTAGAGAGGCCTGTGCGGCAAGGGAAAGCCGGGAGCTTGCGTGAAAGGCCGACCGGGAACCAGTAGCGCTGGTGCTCAGGGGACAACGGTGGGAACTCTGCTGCGACGGACCTGCGGAGCTCTGGCCTAGGGCCTGTAGTGGAGCACCAAGGATTGCTTGCAAAGGGTTGTACTAAACATCCACAAAAAGGGAAATAAGAGCGCAATAAAACACGGGCAGCGCGTAAATGGGGAGTAGAAGCCTGCTAGGGTGAACATTGAAACTACAAGACTGTAAAGGCGAGGGAGACGCCCCGGGCATATGGTGAGAGGAACCCTGGCCAGATGGCTGAGAGGAGAAGCAGAGCCGCACTAATGGTACAAAGTACATAATGGACCACACGTCAGCTTTTAAGTCGCTTGGTGCAGCTATTTAAAGGAGACGCACATTATTTATACACAGGGGTGACACTCACGCTGTGACCGGCTCAGTGAACCGCCTGCCAGACTGCCCGATCCTCCCACAGTGGTAAATGCAATGCACCTACAAAAGAAATGAAGTTCACAGGTAGATTTTGATGACACACGCGGTCCCCGCCTAAGAAACGTGGCAGAGCGGGGTGCATATACAGGTGCGCTGGTTTCCCTCGCTGACTGATTAATAGTGGCGCAGGATAGAGGTCCCAGATAGAGCACTGGCGAGTTAAAAATGGGTAGGGACAAGATACACAGCCCAACGCAGACGTCCCGGGGCGCAGTCAACAGGGATAGCTGGTAGAGACATAGCTAAAGCGCCTCGTGAGACAGTACTATAGCTGGGATATAACAACTCGTGAGGCCACCTGAGGTCAGCTAACAACCCATTGAGGCTGGTAATGCGCCAAGCCAGTTGGACAAGGTCGACGAGAGATGGATAAGCACCTCATGGGGGTACGGATCGCGTTTAGATACCCCTGGGTGTGCGATAGGGCGACACCTGTCATGGGGAGTGCTATGGTTCAGAGGACAGCTTGCAAAGATAGCGGGCTGCACGCCAAAATGGGGAAGCCGGACACGTGACAACCGAGACTCACCTTCGACAAGAAATTAAGTAAATCAACTGAAACTGAGGCTGCTGATCGTGAGCCGACAGAAGAAGGCGCACAGGGCCAATTGCCGGCAGCGGATGTCCGGTCCACGTTACAGGAACTGAAAACGAGCCTACAGGGGAATGACTCCAAGATGGACACTCTGGCTGAACGCATGGACAGAATCACCCAAAGGATGAATAAGCAGGAGGGCAGGGTCAGTGTGCTGATGACTAGAGTGACGGAGACGGAGGAAGGCCAAACCGACATGGAGAAGAAAATGAGAGGCATGGACAAGATATTGGCTCCAATTTAACAGAAGAATAAGGATTTGGAGGCGAGATCGAGACGGAACAACATACGGATAACGGGAATTGCGGAAACGATAGATATTCAAAATATGGAGCAGTACTTTGAAATTATGGGGCAGATTTACAAGCCCCTTGCGCCTCTTTTACGCCGCCGTTGCGTCACTTTTGTGACGCAGCGGCAGCGCAAAAGATGCGCCATGGTGTGGGGTATTTACAACGTGACGCATCTGGGAGATGCGTCACGTTGTAAAGCCCTGCGCCACATGAAACCTGCATCAGGTTTCATGTGGGCGTTTCCACGCAGGGGGGGCGTTCCATCGCAGGAACGCCCCTGAAAAGTGACTCAGTGAAATCTACATGATTTCACTGAGTCACTTTACCAACGCTGATGCGTCAAAACCCTGCGCCTGCTTGAAGCAGCCGTAAGGCTTGACGCACCAAGGGCAAGTTGGAAAAGTGCTGGAGTTGCGTGCCGCATGCAACACAACTTCAGCACTGCGCCAACTTCACGCCCTAGATGCGACACGCATCTGTTTATTCCTGCGCCATGGTTGGTGCAAGGATAAACTTGCGTGCCGCATCGTCCCTGGTGCATCTGTGCTGATTTGCAGACATGCGTCAGGCAACATAAATCTGCCCCTATGTTCAAAGAGTTGTTTGGGCCAAACCTGTCTCCCATGTTTCTTATAGAGAGAGCGCACAGATCTTTAGGGCCCAGACCGAAGCCTGGCGCACCGGCGAGACCGATCTTGGCCCACGTGCTTAATTACAGAGACCGTGACTCGATATTACGCCTCGCCAGGGAGAAAGGTGCCATTCAGTACCGTGGAAATGATGTGGCTCTTTATCCAGATTTTACTTTGCAGGTACAAGAAGCCTGTAGGGAATTTCTCCTTGCAAAGAAAATTTTCCAACAAATAGGAACAAAATATGCATTGATTTACCCGGCCAAATTGCGGGTACAGGGCCCCGGCAGGCCCACTTTTTTCACAGACGCCAAGGTGGCGCTAAATTATGCAAAGCAGTTAGCAAAAGACCAGAAGCAACAAAAGTCTGCAGATGGAGGACAGACTTAGTGATAATGACTGATAAGCCGTAACCTGCGAAGCAAAGCACGTTTCATGGTTGCTCATCGTGGGAGATGTGGGATGGCAGTCCGGTCAATGTCTGGTAAGATGAGAGCTCTGCTACTATTTTTGGGAGCCCAAACTATCCCAGAACTTGAGGATCTTCCTAATAAATATTGTGTTACGTTGTATTAAGGTGAACCCTGGATGTCAGTGCGTGGCATTTGCAGCTTAGCCACCCTGTCATGAGCACAGGGTAAGATGCCGGACACCCTGCGCACCCCATGGGATGATTCCCTCAGTGTGGACACTATGTTTAACATGTTTGTTGACAGGGGTAATGGGGGGGGATTACACAACCTGTTTGGGGGTTGGTGTGGGTGGAGAGGGGAGTGTTGTGGGTCTGAGAGACAGGGTGGGACTTGTGCAATTTGACTGGGGGTTGGGGTGGGAGGGGGGCGGTATGGGGAGTTTGTTTAGTCCTGTTATCTTCAATGTCTTATATCTGCATTCGTGAAAGTTGCTAGCCTGGTTAATGTGCCTCATACAAGCGGCATTAATTGTCACATTACTCTTTCTAAGATGAAATCAGGAATTGTCTTCATACAGATACAGGTGGTACTGGTTATTGAAATGAAGCAGACTGTATATGAATATAGAGGTGAAACAATCAATCAATCAATCAGGGCATTTCTAGAGCGCGCTACTCACCCGTAAGGGTCTCAAGGCGCTGGGGGGTGGTCGTTACTGCTCGAACAGCCAGGTCTTGAGTTGCTTCCTGAATGCGAGATGGTCCTGTGTCAGCCGGAGGTGGGTGGGGAGGGATTTCCAAGTCTTGGCTGCCAGGTAGGAGAAGGATCTTCCTCCGGCGGTGGCTTTGCGGATGCGTGGGACGGTGGCCAGGGCGAGGCTGGCGGAGCGGAGCTGGCGGGTTGGTGTGTAGAATGCGAGGCGGTTGTTGAGGTACGTGGGGCCCGCGTCGTGGAGAGCCTTGTGTGCGTGGGTGAGGAGTCTGAATGTGATTCTCTTGCTGATGGGGAGCCAGTGCAGATTCTTCAGATGTGCGGTGATGTGGCAGTGGCGGGGGATGTCCAGGATGAGTCTTGCCGAGGCGTTCTGTATGCGCTGCAGTCTTGTCTGGAGCTTGGCTGTGGATCCGGCGTAGAGGGTGTTTCCGTAGTCTAGGCGGCTGGTGACGAGGGCCTGGGTGACCGTCTTCCTGGTAGCGGTGGGGATCCATCGGAAGATCTTTCGGAGCATGCGCGGGGTGTTGAAGCAGGATGATGAAACGGCGTTGACTTGCTTGGTCATCGTGAGGGAGGAGTCCAGGATGAAGCCCAGGTTGCGTGCGTGGTCTGTGTGTTTGGGGGCGTTGCCCAGGGCAGGTGGCCACCAGGAGTAATTCCAGGCCGAGGGGATGGTCCCAGGATGAGGACTTCCGTCTTGTCTGAGTTCAGTTTCAGACGGCTGAGCTTCATCCATTCCGCGACGTGCTTCATTCCTTCCTGGAGACTAGCTCTGGCGGTGTTTGGGTCGTTGGTGAGGGAGAGGATCAGCTGTGTGTCGTCGGCGTAGGAGATGAGGTTGAGGTTGTTTTTGCGTGCGATGGCTGCGAGGGGGCTCATGTAGACGTTGAAGAGGGTGGGGCTGAGCGAGGAACCTTGTGGGACGCCGCAGATGACTTCGGTAGCCAGGGACCGGAACGGTGGGAGGCGGACCCTCTGGGTTCTGCCGGTGAGGAACGAGGTGATCCATTCTAAGGCCGCGCCTTGGATTCCTGTGTCGTTGAGGCGTTGTATCAGGGTGCGGTGGCATACCGTTTCGAAGGCTGCTGAGAGCTCAAGGAGGATGAGTGCGGTGGTTTCCCCATTGTCGAGCGTGGATCTGATGTTGGCGGTTGCTGCGATGAGTGCGGTCTCGGTGCTGTGGTTTGCTCAGAAACGGGACTGTGATGGGTCGAGGGATTCGTTTGTCTCGAGGAAGGCGGAGAGTTGTTGGTTGACGGTCTTCTAGATGACTTTGGCGGGAAACGGGAGAAGCGAGATGGGTCGAAAGTTCTTGAGGTCCGTGGGGTCTGCTGTGGGTTTTTTCAGGAGGGCGCTGAGTTCGGCATGCTTCCAGCTCTCCGGGAAGGTGGCTGTTGCGAAGGAGCTGTTGATGACGTCGCGGAGTTGGGGTGCGATGATGGAGCAAACTTTGTTGAAGATGTGGTGGTGGCATGGGTTGATGGGGGAGCCGGAGTGGATGGTGCTCATCGTGTGGGCGGTGTCTTCGGTGCTGACCGGGTTCCAGGTGCAGAGGATGGCGGTTGGGTGCGCTGGTTCGGTAGCTGGGTGGGTGCTCTGTGCGCCGAAGCTGTTGTGTATCTCGGCGATCTTGCGATGAAAGAACGAGGCGAGTGAGTCGCAGAGGTCTTGCGAGGGTGTGATGTCGTTGTTGCAGGCGCTGGGGTTGGAGAGCTTTCTAACGATGCTGAAGAGTTCCTTGCTGTTGTGGGTGTTGTTGTCCTGGCGCTGCTTGTAGGTAGTTCTCTTGGTGGTGCGGATCAGTTGGTGGTGCTTGCAGGTTGAGTTCTTGAGGGCTCCCATGTTCTTTGTTATTTGGTTCTGGCGCCAGGTTTTCTCCAGGGAGCGGCAAGTTTTCTTTGAGTTTATGAGGTTGTCCGTGAACCATGAGGCTTTCTTGCTGTGGGGTCCGTTGGGTGGTTTCTTCAATGGTGCGAGTTTGTTGGCGCAGTTGGTGAGCCATTGTGCGAGGTTGCGGGCTGCTTCATTGGGGTCCATCGTGTTGGTGGGGGGGCTCTGGCTGAGGGAGGTGGTGAGCTGGTCGGTGGTGATCTTGCTCCAGCTTCTGCGGGGGGCCTGTTGCGGGTGGTGGTGGGTCGTGGTTTTCTCGAAGGAGAAGTGGACGCAGCTGTGGTCTGTCCAGTGGAGTCCGGTGGAGTGGCTGAAGGAGACGTGCTTGCTGGAGGAGAAGACGGGGTCAAGCATGTGGCCGGCGTAGTGGGTCGGGGTGTTCAAGAGTTGCTTGAGTCCGAGGTTGGTGAGGTTGTCCAGCAGGGTGGCGGTGTTGCTGTCCTTGTTGTTCTCCAGGTGGAAGTTGAGGTCTCCGAGGAGGATGTATTCGGGGGAGGTGAGGGCATGAGGGCTTACGAAGTCTGCAATGGATTCGCTGAATAGAGTGCGTGGTCCCGGGGGTCTGTAGATTAGGGTGCCTCTGAGGGTGGTCCTGGGGTAGGTGTGTATCTGGAAGTGCAGGTGTTCGGCGGCTGTGAGGGTGCCGTCCGTGTTGGTCGTGATGCGGATGGTGTTTCTGTAAATGATGGCGATGCCTCCTCCGGTTAGGTTGGTGCGGTCCTTCCCGGTGATCTTGTAGCCGTCTGGGATGGCTATGGGGATGTCGGGGGCTGAGGAGGCGTTCATCCAGGTTTCCATGAGGAAGGGGACGTCCGGTGCTGTTGTGTCCAGGAGGTTCAAGAGTTCGACTGCGTGTCTGTGGACGGAGCGGGTGTTGAGCAGGATGCACTTGAGGTGATTCTTGCTGGTGGTGGGTTTGGTGGGTGCTGGTCCGGGATGGATGCAGGTGAATTTGCAGTCTTGGCAGGTGAAGGGTCTGTGGGTGCGTTCGGAGTGGCCAGGTAGCAGGCGAGGTTCCG
This sequence comes from Lissotriton helveticus, assembly GCF_964261635.1. NCBI lineage: Eukaryota > Metazoa > Chordata > Amphibia > Caudata > Salamandridae > Lissotriton > Lissotriton helveticus. The sequence goes on along the minus strand of NC_136057.1, from coordinate 185,070,750 downwards.
GCCGGTGTTGAGTGCGCGAAGGGTGACGGCGTCGTATGTTCGTCGGGTACGTTGGCCTCGTTGAGATCCAGGGTTTCTGGCGATGGGCGCTGTCCAGGCGCGGACGGGCGTAGACGGGCTTGGCTTTGGCACGCCTTCGGTGCGCAATCGGCGTGCCTGCTGCGCGTGTACGATGCGCGTGCGTTCGGACTCTGCCATAAATGGCGAGAGGAGGGAGGGAGGAGCAGCTGGGAGGCGGGAGCGGGGTGGCGAATGGGAAGGGGAGAGGGTCCAAGGAGAAAGGGGGCGGGGCCGCAGGGGAGTAGCGACAGGGAGCGGGGAGCGGGGTGTAATGGCGGGAAACGGCAGGAAGTCAGAAAAAACACACAATCAGGGGCACCACACGGGGGGCGGACAACACTGCTGGCACGAGAAGGTACAGAGAAGAGTACAGAGAGGTACAACACTGCTGGCACGAGACGGTACAGAGAAGAGTACAGAAAGATGCAACACTGCTGGCACGAGACGGTACAGAGAAGAGTACAGAGAGGTGCAGAGAAGCGGTGATACCAACGGAGGCACAGGAGTCACGGCCTCGGGCGGCGGCGAGCGGGCGGTGGAAGCAGGGAGAACGGGTCACTCAGGAGGAGCCACGCGGTGGGTGGAGCGACTGTCTCTGACGATGTCAGGTCAGGTCACCCTGGTACACAAGGTACCTGTGAGAGTCATTACCTGCTTGTCACGGAATATTAGAGGTCTGAATGACCGCAGAAAAGTGCGATTAATACACACCTGCTTGATGCGCCGGGAGATAGATATATGCTTATTGCAGGAAGATCATTTGACCCCTACAAATTCTAGCGTGCTAAGACACAATAGGTGGGGGGAGATTGCGGAGGCCACGTACTCGAATTACGCCAGAGGCGTACCCATTCTGATACGTAGGGGGTTACAATGGAAAACACATGCAACGATTTTGGATACTGACGGGAGGTATGTCATGCTACAGGGCACGCTATGCAACACTCCAGTGGTAATAGTGAACACGTATGGCCTAATGTCGATAGTCCGTCCTTTTTTCAACAGTTATGGCACAAGATACAGTCGTTTGGGCCGATAGCGATATTGTGGGGGGAGACTTTAACGTGGTCATGTCACCCACTGCTGATAGACAGGGAGCTGCCAGGGAACATCATCCTAACGCTGCAAAGGTACTGAAGGATATTGTGGAGGAAGCCCAATTGGTGGACTCGTGGAGGGCCCTGCATCCGACGGCCAGGTGGGTACGTGTATAACGTCACACAGACATGCCTGGTCCAGAATAGATTACTGGCTATTGTCTAGCGTCTTGCATTCCTGGGTAGAAGGAGCCACACACCTCCCACGTACATTCTCAGATCATGCACCCGCTCAAATCACAATTCAAATTCCACCGCAATATGTGCAGCCATTTGGTTTGAGGTTTAAACACGGGCGTTACTGGATCAGGTGTTTAGAGTGGAACTCCGTGAGAAATTAGTAGACTATTTTGAGATAAACGAAGGATCTGTGGACTCACCTGGGACACTTTGGGAGGTCTTTAAAGTTGTAGCAAGGGGACAATGTATGGCGCTGAAAACGGGAGTGCTTAGGGCTATGAGAAACACACTAGGAACATTAGAAAAGGAGATTGCGGATCTTGAAAAAGATATTAGAGAACCCCCTTCCTCTAGCACCCAGGCTGCAATCCGCGTGAAGCTGACCGCGTTTCAGGAGGAAGCCGAAAGGGAAGTGGCGAACCTACTCAAATATGCACAGGCCAGACGCTATGGAGAGGTGGACAGGGCAGGGAAAACGCTAGCTAATTTACTGCGCGCTCCACGTGGAGCGGACTATATAACTGAACTAGAGAGGGAGGATGGTATGGTGGTTAGGACGCCGCAAGCGATACTTCGGACTATGTCTGAGTTTTATGAGTCGCTGTATACATGACACACAAACCCATCAATGTCAGACATCACAGAATATTTGGACACTATCGCATTAGCATGGTTTAATAATGACGCTAGAGAGTACATGGATGCCAGCTGACAAAGCCCCTGGGGCTGACGGGCTAACGGCTGCCTTCTATAAAGAATATGTAGACATAGTGGCTACCCGCTTACATCAGGTGTATCTAGAGGTGATGGAAACGGGAATGCTCCCACTCCCTCATAGAGAGGCCACGATTTCTACTCTGTTGAAATCTGAAGAAGATCCTACTAGACCGGAGTCATATCGGCCCCTATTGCTGATGAACCTAGATGCAAAAATATACGTGAAACTACCGGCAGACAGGTTGAAACCCATGCTCCCGCAGATTGCGTTATCTGATCAGTCTGGGTTTGTACCAGGCAGATCCACATCCCACAATCTGAGAGTGCTTTTTGGACTATTACATTACCTAGCTCCACAGGTCCAGGCGGTGGCTGCACTCCTCGATGCCACGAAGGTGTTTGATTCTCTTGAGTGGAAGTTTCTTTTTGCCCTGTTTACTAGAATGGGCTTTAGTCCTCTCTTTATAAAGCAAATACAAATTATATATACCGAACCAAAGGCAAGGGTAAAAGTCAATGGGCACATATCGGACACGTTTGATACAAAGAGGGGGACCAGACAGGGCTGCCCTTTGTCGCCGCTATTATTTACTGTCGCTACTGAGCCACTGGCCGCAAGACTAAGACAACACCACATGCAACGTAGCATTGGTTTAACTTCCAGAGGTTTACTAATATCTATGTATGCGAACGATATGACAATCTACTTAACCAACCCCAAAGAGAACTTTGACAGGTAATGAGAGAGCTTATTAGATATGGAGGGCTGACGGGCATACAGATAAATTGGTCAAAATAGTTACAGATGCCACTGACGGATGACACTGACAGATGTGAGACGGAGTTCCCCATCCAGTGGATGGACGGTGAGGTAAAATACCTGGGTATTTGGATCAGCAGATCCATACAGGAAATATGGTTGTCAAATTATGGTAGAATGATAGATTGGGTTGAAGGGAAGGTAAAGAGGTGGAAAACCCTGCTGCTTTCCCTCACGGGGCGTATAGCCATCATTAAAATGGTCATCCTACCCAAGCTACTCTATCTTTTTGTTAATATTCCCATGCCCTTAACCGTCCACTTTTTCAAACGTCTCCGGACTGGATTCTTGAACTGATTTGGGCGGGAAGGCAACCAAGAGTATCCTGGAAACTATTGACTCTTCCCTTTGAACAGGGAAGATTAGCGCCCCCTGATTTCGAATTATATGCATACTGGGCACAGGCACAATACCTACACTACTAGCACCATCCAATCCCGTACCTACCACATGTGGCTATTGAAATGGATGTGGCTGCGCCCACTCCGCTCAATGCAACAGTATACCACCCATATAGACGTTCCCATGAAGACATTAACACTGTTGAAGCTACATGATGGGCATGGAGGAATATAGTAAAGCGGGCAGGCATTAAGGAGCTCTATGCGCCATCTACGCCGCTGGGGGGTAACCCACTATTGGGGCCACTAACGGATAAGGCTGTGGGTGAACGTGCTAAGAAGAGAGGTCTGATGGCCGCTAGTGATCTCTATCCAGATGATAAATTCCTGACCCTACAAAAATTATGTGAGCCGGATGTGCCCTCGGCGTCTGATATGCTATTATAATATTAGCTGCGAGCCGCATGTAGAGCAAGATATTCGGAACTTCCGGATGTTCCGGCTTCATTACCAGCGCTTGAAAATGTCCTGTCTAATAGCTCACCCCGCAAATTGTTTACGCGTATTAATAGTATTACGCAGGAGACATCACCTATACTGCTAAGTACATCTAGGGCAGATTGGGAAACAGAAGCTGCCATTACAATTACTGATAAGAAATGGTCATTCTATTGTTCACAGCTGGCAAACCTATCACCGAATTACAGATTAAGGCTTATACACTTAAACTATTTACATAGAACGTATCGTACACCTACGCAGTTATATCGCATGGGTCTCCAACTAGATGCGAAGTGTTGGAGATGCGGGGAACAAGAGGCAACGTACTTCCACTTAACATAGCATTTCAATACCATAGCACAGTATTGGTCAGAAGTAATAAGACACATAGGATGCATTATAGATACAAATATGCAGGTTGACCCACTGGTGGCACTTTTGGTTTTTTTTATGGAAGAGCCCAGAGATACACAATAAGAAGTGGATATGTGGCAGTCTCCATACCAAATTAAATAGTGGCTGATTAGCATATATGATCATTCCTCTTTATTGCACGTGTTGGAGAATTACATGTATGATACTGATAGCACCTGAAATGGCAAAATCCATACAGGAAATATGGTTGTCAAATTATGGTAGAATAATAGATTGGGTTGAAGGGAAGGTAAAGAGGTGGAAAACCCTGGCGCTTTCCCTCACGGGGCGTATAGCCATCATTAAAATGGTCATCCTACCCAAGCTACTCTATCTTTTTGTTAATATTCCCATGCCCTTAACCACCCACTTTTTCAAACGTCTCCGGACTGGAATTCTTGGACTGATTTGGGCGGGAAGGAAACCAAGAGTATCATGGAAACTATTGACTCTTGGGGGGCGTGGCTAGCAGCCAACGGAGATGGTCGCTGCCTAAAGTGGCTCCCGACCTCCGCCCGCTAATCCTGCCATCAATCCACTGTAAACGTGGGCTTTCCCCCGGAAACCTGGGGGGGAACCCGGACTACGGACCCCAGTGCCTGCTTTGGGGCTACCAGCGCCCGTTTGGCCGCTGCGAGTCGGCTCGAGGCCGGCGGGGCGCAGAGCGTCCGGCGCCGCTCAAAATGGCGACCACACGGAGACCATAGCCGCATGTCCGGAGCTGTCGGCAAACTGAGGACTGAGGGACATCTTCCGGAGGAGCCTACCCCTGCCCGGTGCGGCTCGACCCAGCGGAGGCGCATCCAGGCTCAAGACGCTCGAACCCGGCTCTCTGCCCCGGGCGAGTCTCGCGTCACCTCACATCTGGCCGGCAGGCCTACGGGACTCCCCGGCTTCTGGGCCCTGGCGGAACCTGGCCCTGCGAGTTGACCGCTGCCTCGATTCTCTGTCAGGACCTCGGCGGGCGTTGCCCTGCAGCGTCGGACGCCCCACCTGCGGGCGCCCAGATATCCCTCCACCGGGGCGCCCAACTATGCGACCCCCCGGCTTGGGGCCTACAGCAGACCCGGGCCCTTCCGGCCACTGGAGATCTATGGAACCCCCGACACCGGATCCTGCTGAGATCGCGGAGCCAGCTTTGAAGCCCTGGGCCTGATCTGGGACCTCGCATTGGGCCCCGACCCGTCGCCCCACTAACCCTGTTCACTGCCGGCTGTTGCGGACCCAGGGGGCGCTCCGTGGTGACGGCGGACCGCCCTCCCCTCTGGGTGCTGCGGTGAGGCGGAACCTTGGGGCAGGCTTGTTGCTTGGGGCCGCGGTGCGCGGCGGAGCTCACTCACCACCTGGGCGCCCCCACTGCTCTGGCTCTGCGGGACGTGACTGCCACGTGGGCCCCCCCTGTCGCGGGCGCTAGCTGTATCCTTGCCAGCCCAGGGGCGCCTATTGGAAGTGGTGGACCCTAAAGGACAGTGAACTCGCAACTCACCCGGCGCGCTCTCGCCCCCACCACCCCGTCGCTGACCCTGGACCCCGGATGCCTGCCTAGCCTGCGCTGGCGGGATAAACTGAGCCAGGCCAAGAGCGAGTGAACGGAGATCGCCCGCCCCGGCGGGAGAGGCCTGCGCTGGGGGCCGGCACCACGCCAGCCTGACCGCCCCCCTGAGGGGCACAGACACATGAGGGGACTGTGAGATCCGAGGTGACCCGCGATCGGGCTCGGACTGGGGCCTGCTTGGCCGTCGTTCTCCTGATTACCTGTGTCGCGAGCGGCATCGGCGCCGGTGGGCTTGGCTGAAGCTCTGGTACAACCAACTGCCCCACCACAAGATGGGGAAACCAAGGGGAGCGAAGGGAGACGGTCACCCACCCACGGAAACACCTGAGGATATTCCACCAACCTCAACTGAACTGCAACAGATGCAGAACCGTATTCTGGAGGCTATTGCGGCCACGAAAGACGCTCTACATCAAGACATTGCGCAGGTGTCGATGGGACTGGGACTCCTCCGGGCGGACCACGGAAAGCTTGCGGACAGGGTCAAATCGGTGGAGGATACACTGAAGGACATAGTGCCGGTACACAAGTCTACGGAGGGGCGACTCACAGAGGCTCTGGAACGCATACAAACCCTGGAGAGGCGGGCGGAGGATGCCGAAAACCGCAGTCGGAGGAACAATGTACGCCTAGTAGGCCTTCCGGACAAAAAAGAGGGTTCAGACATGGTGGGTTACCTGACCGATTGGCTGAAGACGGCTATCGCCCTTTTTCACGCTAGAGAGGGCACACCGAGTACCGGCCAGACGCCCGAAACCGGGCCTACCGCCTCGCCCAGTGGTCATCAAGTTGCTACACTATAAAGACAGGGACTGGCTCCTACAAAGAGCCCGAGAAGCGGGCCCCTTCCAAGTGGACATTAGTCGAGTCACGCTATTCCCAGACTACACATTCGAGACTCAAAAACTAAGGGCCTCCTTCCTCTCCATCAAGAAGGAACTGCGAACTGAAGGCATACAGTATTCGCTCCTTTTCCCGGCTAAACTCCGAGTGGTTGTGGACAAGAAATCGCTGTTCTTCCCCAAGGCGGCCGAGGCATGGGCCTGGTGGGACACCTACAAGGCGGGCACAGACGGGGCCCAGTATAGAGCGGAGGAGGGACGGCAGAAGCAACTAGTGGAGAAGTCGCTCAGAAACCGAGGGCGCAACCGGAGATCCAGAAGACCTACAGAATCTCAAACGGAGGACGAGAGAAGGGCGGCATTGCAGGCGGTAATGGACGTCTCGGGCTCGGCGCTCGCCCAATCGGGGAGAGCTTCGGGCTCGGAAGAACAGGGAACGGGTTCAGAGACTGAACAATCGGAGTTTGGCGACATGAAGGGCCCGACGATCACGCCACAGACTTCGGAGAACATAATTGAGGGCTGAGAAACAACAATGGCACTCCTACAGGTATAGAAGTTGCTGGGGCTACCGCCTTGAACACCTGAGCAGGCAATTGTAAGACTAGCTCACTGTGAGTTCTGCTGCGTATGGTGGGGCGTGGGGAATGGGAACTGAAGCTACAGTGCTTGAGACTAGTACACGCTCCTTAGGGCCATTAAGGCCTCCGTAGTGCAGACTGCGGAATAGTAGAACTTGTGAGCACGTTTGCTCGTGCACAGTTTGGATGGGAGCTGCTCTCTCGGGGTTAGGTCCTATTCTGGGGGGGGGGCCTGGAGAAGTTGGGGGACTCAAGGCATGGGGTTGGGGAGGGGGGTAGGGGAAGTTCAGTGGGGGGGCGGGAACAGTGTCACGCCTGTTGCCAGAGGGCGAAATGCGCTTGATTTGAACCGAACACTGTGGGACAATGGCTAATGCGGGATCGTTAAAATGTGTGTCTTGGAATGTGAGGGGGCTGCATACTATGGCAAGGAGACACAAGATTCATGCCTATCTGGTTCAGAGAGGGGTACACATAGCTTTTTTGCAAGAAACCCACCTGCCGAAGAAAGAAGGGATCGCGCTGCAGCGTAGATGGAGAGGGCAATTGTTCAACACCACGTATTTTGCCTTTGCTAGGGGGGTATTAATATGGATACGGGCGGGTTCTCCTTTTCAAGTAACCAGACATATAGTTGACCCTGAAGGGAGGTTTGTAGTAGTCGAGGGCAAGCTTAGAGGCCGACACATTGTGCTCAGTAGTGTCTATACACCCAATGTCGACCAGGCTAACTACTTTACAAAGTTATCCGCAGAACTGGCCAGCTATCTCACAGGTCCTGTTTTGATGGGAGGAGACTTTAATTCCGTAGCGGACACGGTACTGGATAGATCACATCCACCACTGCATTCATCCCCAGTACATAGGCTAGCGAGATGCAGATCAGACTGGCAGGGGCAATGGGGACTTATAGACGCTTGGCGCACACAACACCCGGCAGAACGAGATAACTCATTTTACTCCTGTCCACATGACCTTCATGTCCGCATTGATGCCTTTCTATGCTCCCAGCCGGTGCTTCCTGCAGTAGCTAGAACTGAATATCTGGCGCGTACCCTGTCTGACCATAACCCCCTACTCCTAACACTGGACTGGATGACTGAGATACCGCGGATCCCGACGTGGCGGCTGCGGCCGGACACGCTGGATGACCCGCCATTACGAGGTGAGCTGGGAGAGAGGATATCCCAATACTTCATAGAGAATGAGGGTTCAGCTTCCGCCAGGGAAGTGGAGTGGGACGCCTTCAAAACTGTAGTGAGAGGACACTGTATAGGGAAGTATGCGGGGGTGCGCAGGACCCTGCTGGACGACCTAGAGAAAGCTGAGCATACACTGAGGGAGGCAGAGCGCCGGCGCCCCAACCGGCCCGAGCTTCAGAAGAAGGTTAGCGACGCGAGGGAAGCGGTGGCGGTGGAGGTAGAGCGCCTTCGCAGTTTTGATTATAAAACATATTTGACAAAATCACATGCAGAGGGAGATAAAACTGGCACACTCCTAGCCTGGCTGGTGAGCCCCACTAGGTGCAGTCACCCGATCCTGGCTTTGAAGGGAGGAGGCGGCTGCGTCAGTAACACGCCATCTGAAATATTGGATGGCTTCCGGGCGTATTACGGGGACTTATATAAGAGCGCACTAGGAGACCAGGGAGAGGCGATAGACACTTTTCTAAGTGAGCTACAGCTGCCGCAGCTGGAACGGGACCAGGCAGACGCCCTAGGCGGCCAAATAGAGCTGACAGAAATAAAGTTAGCAGTAAAGCGGATGGCACGTAACAAAACTCCAGGTATAGACGGATTGCCCGTGGAATTCTACGGACGATATCTAGACCTATTGGCCCCCAAGCTCCAAATAATATACAACGAGGCCAAAGATAAAGGCCGACTCCCCCATCAATGCGCGAAGCCATAATGATTCCTCTGCTGAAGCCGCGAAGGGAGAGCACGGACCCCGCGTCCTACAGACCACTGTCCATGTTAACGTCAGACTATAAGATCCTGAGTACTGTGCTGGCCTCCAGATTGCTAACCCACATGCAAGACCTAGTCCATAAAGACCAGTCCGGATTTATACCCACCTGTAACACAACACACAACATCCAGAGGCTGCTCCGCTTGATGGACGACCCACCCCCAGGTGCAGAGACTCCCCTCGTATTGGCTGTTGACATAGAGAAAGTCTTTGACAGCCTAGAATGGGAGTATCTGTATAGAGTGATACGGAGATTCGGCCTGGGGGAGGGATACATCACTTGGACAAAAGTACTATATGCGGCGGCGAGGGCGAGAGTAAGGGTTGGCACCCTGATCTCCCACCAGTTCGAGGTGCTTCGTGGTACTAGACAGGGATGCGCACTTTCTCCCCTACTGTTTGCACTAGCGGTGGAACCTCTGGCAGCGTTGGCCAGGCGGGGTAGTTATTATAAAGGGTTGGAGTTCAGAGGAGCACAACACTTCATCTCATTGTATGCAGATGACATTCTCCTTTATTTGGAGGATGCCGAGGGGGCAGTGGAGGGCGCAGAGAGACTGCTGGCGCGCTTCGGCGCCTTATCAGGCCTGAAAGTGAACTGGGCTAAAACCTGTCTCTTCCCCCTGCGGAAGGAGAGGGACCAACCCCCAGCCCGTCCACTACTTCGATGGGAACCTGACTGCCTGACCTACCTGGGTGTACACATATACCATGACCCGGCGGCCATGCTGGACGGCAATGTGGGCCGCTGTGTCCGTGCTCTGCGGAACAGCATGTCCTTTTGGGCCACCCTGCCTATGTCGGTAGCCGGACGGGTGTCCCTTTTAAAAATGGTTGCCTTGCCGCGCTTGCTATACTACTTCAGGACTCTCCCCATTTGGGTGCCTGGGGCGATTTTTCAACAGTTAAGATCGGCGATCATATCGTTCTTATGGGGAAAGGGCAGATGCAGGATTGCATTAACAACACTGACCCGCCCCAAAGACGAAGGAGGCCTAGCAGTCCCGGACTTCGAACTCTACTACCTGGCCGCCCAACTGCAGACACTCACGCAAGAAATTGCGAGAGCCTACCGCGGGCAGGACCGGGAGAGGGACGACGGCACCCCCCGGCACGTGTTGGCTTATATTGCCCTGCAGCAAAAACTAGTGCTCAGTGACCTCTCCCAGGAGGAACGGACGTTCCGGTTATGCTGGAACTGCTCGCAGAAACGAGCGGGAATCAAACACCCATATGCGCCCGAAATTCCACTGGGCATGGTGACAGCACTCCCACACGGTGGAGACTGGTCGAGGCTCCAGCTATGGGAGGAAGCGGGGTTGCAGGTGGTAGGGGATCTATACGACGATGGCGTGCTAACCCCATACCAGACATTGCAGGAGCGCTACGATCTTCCGAGGGGGGACTACCTACTGCACGCGGCTGTGGTGAGGGCTATTCAGGCACAATGGGGGGAAGGACTGATCGAACCGCCGACGACATTGGCTTGCCAGTACATGATGATGGCGGCGGGCACCTTCAAGGCTGTGACATGCCTCTACTCGAGGATGCTGGGCGAATCATTGCAGCCGCTAGCGGCGTTGAAGGCCAAATGGGAGGCGGACCTGCAGAGGGAAATTCCGGACACAAAATGGTCCCAGCTAGTACGGAGGTCTAGAAAGAGCACTAGAAATGCGCACTTCCAGCTAATACACCTTTATATTATTCATAGGGCCTACCTCACCCCGGGTAAAATTGCACAGTTCTTCGGAGCAGTAGACGCGGCGTGCCCCAGATGCAATAAGATAGGAGCGGACTTAGTACATATGCTGAGGGACTGCCCTCACCTGCAGGAATATTGGAAGGACATTGGCACCACGTTGAATGAGGTGACGGACAGGGACCTGCAGTTCGACGGAGTGGTCAGCATACTACACTGGTTTCCACACACGCCCAAAAACAAAATGTCGAGTAAATTCATTGACATGGGCCTAATCTTAGCGAAGAGGGAGCTGACCAAAGGGTGGAAATCGAGAACGGGGCCGACACACCGGAGATGGTTGAACGAATTTCTAAAGTGGGCGGCAGCCGAGAGCACGATCAAGTACCAACTAGCCCGCCGTGGCTCAGACGAGCGCGCCCAGGAGGCAGCATTGGCGTGGGAAATGTTGGTGCAGTCACTACGAGATAGTGCAGTGGAGGAGGAGAGGGGGGTGGACCCTGAAGACCCTGGAGACCCAACTGAGAGTGCCGCGGTGCCGCCCCCCCCGCCAGACGCACACACACAGTAATCACCACAATGCTTCTGCCCATCACCACAGGTTCATGCTACTCAGAGCAATCAGGGACACTGAGGGGAGGAGGGGGGAGGGTGAGTTTAGAGTTCAGGGTTACAAAATTGAAGAAACAGAAGAACTATTGCCTGACGATACTGGGGGGATGGGGAGAACTGGCTGAAAAGCAGACAGAAGATTGGTATACAACCTTTACCACGCATTTTTTACCACGCAATACCATTACAACGCAGGTATTACAACAAAAACCATTACAACGCATTGCGCTAGGGGGCGCTCTAGGATAGGGAATACGTTTAATTTTCTATCCAACACCTTCCCTAGTGTCCACGGGGACTGGAGTTGGAATAGAAAATTATACTTAACACTATCCAGCACCTCTAAGTGCCATGCGTTGTAAAGGTATGCGTGGTAAAAACCGCGTTGTAAAGGTATGCGTGGTAAAAGTATGCGTTGTAACGTCATACATCCCAGCAGATTACCTCATACTAAGACTCTGTGTAGTAGAAATTGTAACATGCACCGAGGATGCGGAAGACGCCGCCCGGCCTTCGGGATGTGGGCTGAATGGCTGTGTGCACTAATCAGGTGCGGAGATGAGTGGAGGAAGATCTGTATTGACAAGATCCCGTAATGATGTGTATACTGTGCATTTTGTACTGCAATAAAAAACGTTTACACAAAAAAAAAATGGAAACTATTGACTCTTCCCTTTGAACAGGGAGAATTAGCAGCCCCTGATTTCGAATTATATGCATACAGTGCACAGGCACAATACCTACACAACTAGCACCATCCAATCCCGTACCTACCACATGTGGCTATTGAAATGGATGTGGCTGCGCCAACTCCGCTCAATGCAACGGTATACCACCCATATAAACGTTCCCATTCAGACATTAACACTGTTGAAGCTACATGATGGGCATGGAGGAATATAGTAAAGGAGGCAGGCATTAAGGAGCTCTATGCGCCATCTATGCCGCTGGGGGGTAACCCACTATTGGGGCCACTAACGGACAAGGCTGTGGGTGAACATGCTAAGAGAGGTCTGACGGCCGCTAGTGATCTCTATCCAGATGATAAACTTCTGACCCTACAAAAATTATGTGAGCCGGATGTTCCCTCGGCGTCTGATATGCTATTATATTATCAGCTGCGAGCCGCATGTAGAGCAAGATATTCGGAATTTCCGGATGCTCCGGCTTCATTACCGGCGCTGGAAAATGTCTTGTCTAATAGCTCACCCCGCAAATTGTTTACATGTATTTATAGTATTACGCAGGAGACATCACTTATACTGCGAAGTACATGTAGGGCAGATTGGGAAACAGAAGCTGCCATTACAATTACTGATAAGCAATGGTCATTCTGTTGTTCACAGCTGGCAAACCTATCACCGAATTACAGATTAAGGCTTATACACTTTAACTATTTACATAGAACGTTTCGTACACCTACGCAGTTATATCGCATGGGTCTCCAACCAGATGCAAAGTGTTGGAGATGCGGGGAACAAGAGTCAACGTTCTTCCACTTAACATAGCATTGCAATACCATAGCACACTATTGGTCAGAAGTAATAAGACACATAGGATGCATTATAGATACAAATATGCGGGTTGACCCACTGGTTGCGCTTTTGGGTTTTGTCATGGAAGTACCCAGAGACTTCCGTAAGTTAACTACTATCCTGCTAATATTGGCTAAACGACAGATAGCGCTGCATTGGAAGAAGTTGACGCACCTTCTGTGGCGGGTTGGGTGCGTTCGGTAATTTATTGTAAGGATCAGCTGTCGAATTATTGGGACCTCTTGCCAGTGGATCTAGGCCTGCTGATATATGGGAACCGTTCGAGGGGTGGTTGAAACAGGGAGGCTTAGATTTCTGTGCAAATAGTCAAGATACACAATAAGAAGTGGAAATATGGCAGTCTCAATACCGAATTAAGTAGTGGCTGATTAGCATATATGATCATTCCTCTTTATTGCACGTGTTGGAGTATTACATGTATGATACTGATAGCACCTGAAATGGCAAAATTCAACTGGGCGAATTACACTGTAATGTAAGAATGCGTAGGGGGCGATATGGCAGAATGGAGTGGGAGAATTATGGGGCATATTACCAAGCAATAGCGATAATTATCGCTATTGCTTGGTTAGAGACAAAAATTTACCGCTTAACTGCGGCGATTTTTATCGCAAATAAAACTTGGTATTACCAAGGTTTATCGCAAATGCGATAAAAATCGGCCGCAATGCATGAATATCGCTGAAAAGTCCGCGATATTCATGCATTACCGAGCTAATGCTCTTAGCCATGTTATCCACCTCCCATTGGATAACATGGCTAAGAACTGCTGAGGGCAGGTGTTAGCTTTTGGAGATATTCGCGCTTAGCGCGAATATCTCCATAAGTTGGTAATAGGAGATAGCGATGTTAGCGACTGTTTCCAGTCGCTAACATCTTGGCACGCCCACTTTGCATGTCATTAGTGCTAAATATCACTGACATGCAAAGTGGGGCCCAAGATGGTCGCTATCTCCTAGTAGCAGTCGCTATCTCCTAGTAGCTGTCGCTAACTGGTGTTAGCGACAGCTAGGTAATAGGGAGATAATTTTATCTCCGCTTTCTTGGCTTTTAAAGCCAAAAAAGCGGAGATAAACCCCCTTGATAATATGCCCCTATGTCTTAAAGTTTTAAAGGTTACATGGAGAAATACGCTGTTTTTGTTGAATATGACCCACACAAGTTATAAATATCAGCATTGATAGTGCTGATATGCCGCCAGGACCCCGGGTTGCCGGCTACAGGGCCGTGTCATCGAAATGTGACGTAAGTGTCTTGGATGCTGCCGGCCTCAGGGTTGTAGGCGCACAGCTGTGATGCTAGCACTGTTCCCACTAACCTGCGCGTGGGCGCGCGCTCATGATGGTCTCCCAGAGCGTGCAGTGCCCTGATTTCAGCGCGCACTCTAAGAGACGTCCCTACGAGACCATTCGCGCTGCCGCTTTTAAAACGCAAGCGGCGCGAAATCCAGGCTGGAGGCAGAGTAAGAACATGGGGCCTTATTTATGAAGGCCTTGCGCTGCCGGTGCGTCACTTTTTCCCATATTAAAATAAGGCCCATGGTGTGGCAGGCTCGCAAAGCCCTTTGTGGTCAAAGGGCTTCTGCTTCAACCACCCCCCTGCCCCCCACACACACCCCTGTGTGTGGACCCCCGGGCTGAGATAGCTTCCCAGACATACAACAGCCGCACCTGAGTACTTCACTTCAAGACCATTTGCACGTTAATGAGGCTTTGATGGGTTTCACTCCTTCTTGGGCCCCTGCATCTCAACACCTTCGACTGCTGGAAGAATTAGCCCCCCACTCCTCTCATTGCTTGCTTGGTCAGCCTTTCTAGAAAGATTCTCTGTTGGCAGCATTAGGAAACTAGCTGAGAGGGGGTGAGGAGGCAACATTTCCTGCACTCTGCACGTAACTCAAGCGGGTCATTTATTTGGGGCAAAATTGTTTTTCCTGTGTTGCCCTCTCCCCTCCCGTCCCTCTCAATTCCTTACAGGTTCCCTTCCTCCCGCCATGCTAGGGGCTTTTCCCTATCTCAATGCGTGTTTGTTCAGCCTTTCTGGAAATAGGCTTTGCTGGCAGCAGTGGAACAAAGGTGAGTGGCGGGGGTGGGGAGGCTAAGTTTGCTGATGATCCTGCACATAACTTCTCTTTTTTCACAGGAATACGTACCTCGGTGCTCCATGAATCAGTCACAATGAAGGCTGTAGAGCATACTTCTCTATGTGTCTGCTACAGGAGGGACTGAGTCGCGCCTGAAAGGAAGCTACTGATTACCTTCTCATTCAATCCCTGGCCCCTGCGCTGCGACTTCTAGAAAGTTGTTTTACTGTTGATAATGCGCTTAGAGAAGTGGTTATCTGTGTATACATTACTGTTAATATACAGAGCTCACATGTTTCCGCTGTGGGTATTAAATAAACGTTGCCTGCGCTTTCCTGCCAGCCCTAAACATTGTTTTAATGGCAGGCAGGGGCCCACGGCGTCAATATAGTGAAAGAAAAGGGTGGAAGAAGTCAAGCCAGTGCAAGGCCCGTTTTCAGGACAGCTTTTGTCTATGTGATATTAATATCCTTGAACAAAGATGACTAGTTACTTACTTAAAAGCTGCATTTTTGCTGACTAGACACACTTCAGAGCAATTTCACCAGCATTTTAAAATCAGCATTTCATCTATGGGGGCGACTCACAAAAGCATTTATGAGTAAAAGTGCAGGGGTACTCTTGCGAGCTTCTGTGAATTGACCCAATCTAAAATACGAGAATATTAGGACCGTGCTCATATACATTTAGGAACAATAGAAAAGGCTGTCCCTATTTTGTACTTTGGAGGGAAGGGATTTGGACGTTTCAGGGCTGAGTCACAAACACATGTAACAGTTCCTCAAAAAGTATTTCCGTAGTAGCACTTCCCATACTCTTTAGTGAATCGGCACCAATATGCCTAAAATCTTAAAACAATCTTGCAGGTGCGTACTTTTAATACATTGTTATTATCCCAAAGGGCCAAAGTAAAGAAGTTTAAAAAGTCCATTCATCTAAGTGCGTGAGGTGACATCAAATTTACAGATCCCTCTCGCAACCTGCATGACTCTGGGGGTACGCACGCGGGAGGGAGGCGGGGGTCGGGGGTAAATAAATACAATAAAGACAAATAAACTAAAACAACTTACCAGAATGAGGTATCTCCTCCACCGGTCCCGGGTCCGAGTCCAAGTGACAAATCGTAGGACTGGATGCGACTGGGGGCCGTATCCTGCCATTTGACAGGGCATGGGGTGACTGTATGTCACCGCCCGAGCAGGAGCCTATCTGCAGACTCCTGCACTACACTAGGCATGTGCAGCATGCCTAATGTGATGTCAATGAAGTGGCCGTGCTAAATAAAAAGTGCCCCTCGCAGATGCACAGTAGGAGTCCACTTCCCTGGACTCCTGCTACTCTCACCTGCGTGCATGCACTGTGCGTTATTGTTGAATGACGCATGCACATTTGAGGCTGTGAAGCAGCTGCCAGCACAGGCCGGACATGTAAACAGACGTATGAATTGCGTCTGCCATCTGCTTACATTTCTTGCTGCCTGTCAACGTTACAGTTTGTCTTGTTGATTGTGACAAGTGGGGCGCTGCCCGATGCCCCTAATGGACCAGCCGCCACTGGGACTGGCCCATGGCTTCTTACGTTTTTGGATCAGGAGTTTTGGACGACGTCGTCATCCAGGTGGGAGCTCCAGCAGTCTCGACCACGGCTTCACAAATACTCATGAGAGCTTTTTGACATGAAAGTATAAACTGTGCTGTACTCGGCTAGCAAAAAATGTTATTATTATTATTATTATTATTATAGGCTTTTATATCGCGCTCTGTTACTAAAAAAATAGTATCCTGGCGCGGAGAGGGAGAATAAAGAGTGGAGGGAGACCCTATACATTGATGTTAAAAAGATAGGTCTTCAGTCCTTTCTTGAACAGAGTAATGGAAGGAGCTGTTCTTAACTGTTGTGGTAGGGTGTTCCAAGTTCTCGCCGCTCTGACTGAGATGGATTGGCCGCCAAGCCTGCTGTATTTGAATTTTGGAACATTCATTTGGTGTAAATTAGCTGACCTGAGGGGGCGGTTGGGGACATATAAGGAAAATCTTTTCCTTAAGTAGACCGGACCAGCTTGATGGACAGCTCGGAAGGCAAGAACCAGGATTTTAAATAAAATCCTGTGAGCAACCGGGAGCCAGTGTAGGGTGCGGAGGGGTTGACGAACACTTGAACTTTTTGGAATGTTAAACAAAAGCCGTACAGCGGCATTTTGTATAACCTGGAGACGATGGATCAGATAAGCAGGAAGGCCGCAAAAAAGGCCATTTGCGTAATCTAATCTGGATAGTATCAGGGCACGGATGACGGTCTCTTTGGCCGCTCTCGGGAGAAGAGGAAAGAACCTGTGTAAAGTTTTAAGTGTGGAAAAGCAGGTCCCAGTGAGTCTTTTTATATGATCCTCATATTTAAGGTTATTGTTAAACCAGACTCCGAGATTTTTAGCAGGGCCACCGATGGATTTGGGACAGGGTAGGTCAGCTGGCCAGAGAGAGTTGCCAAAGTTGTCTGGGAAGGAGCCATAGAGCAAAATCTCAGATTTGCTTTCGTTGCATTTTAATTGGGCGAGGGCAAGCCAGCGAAAGACAGATGACAAACAAGTTTGGGCTGCAGATGTGTCCAGGTTGTTTTTGGGCCAAGTAAACAGGAGTTGAGTGTCGTCAGCGTAAGCCATTATTTTTGCTCCCAGTTGTTCAGCAAGAAAAATAAGCGGTGTTAAATAAATATTAAAAAGTAGGGGGCTAAGAGTGGAACCCTGCGGTACGCCTGTTACAAGATTCTTAGGGGAGGAGGCAAAGGGCGGCATCCAGACTTGTTGGAATCTATTGTCCAGAAAGGATGTAAGCCAGTCAAGGGCAGAGCCAGTAATGCCTATGGCCGCTAATCTGGTAAGCAAAAGGGAGTGAGGGACAGTATCGAAGGCGGCAGAGAGGTCCAATAAAATCAGAGCCGCTCTGCCACCTTCGTCCAGACACTCCCGAATGGCCTCGGATATTTCCACCAGCGCCGTCTCTGTGCTATATGCTACTCTAAAGCCTGACTGTGCTGGATGTAGAGCCTGGGAATGTTCGACAAATTTGTTCAGCTGAGTGAAGGCAACTTTTTCACATACTTTTGCTAGGGCCGGCAACAATGATATAGGCCGGAAATTAGCAGGGCTAGCCGGATCTAATCCATTCTTCTTGATAAGTGGGAGCAGTTTAGCTTGCTTCCAGAATGTCGGGACGGTGGCAGTGAGGAAAGAGCAGTTGATAATATGCGTTACCTCGTTGCCCACTGTGTCCGCGAGACGTGCAAGCACACTGGCAGGGCACGGGTCAGAAGGGGATCCGGAGTGTAGAGAAGTGAGGATGCTGACAATGTCCGCATTTTCTACTGGGGAGAACTGGTGAAACCATTCCGTGGGGGTAGGTAACACAGGGGACGGGATGGCTAATAAGGGTGAAAAGCTGTTACATACAGTCAATAAATCATCCTGGATCTTGGTGATTTTGTCCACAAAGAAAACGGAGAGTTCTTCACACCATTTCTCTGTGGAAGCAAGTATGGGTTGAGCAGCACAGGGTGAAGTAAAACTTTTCACTATAGAAAAGATTTCTTTGCTGTTATTATTGGCATTAGCTATACGCCCTTCAAAATATTGGCCTTTAGCGGTTCTGATCGCCGCATAATATTTCTTTTGAGCCGTCCGTAGGTTCTTTTTTGCCTCGGGGAGATAGGCTTGTCTCCAAGCCCGTTCAAGTTTTTTACAGCCTGACTTAAGATCTCGGAGGGTGGCAGTAAACCAAGGTTTAGAAGGAGTTGTACGCAATCGGCAAACCCGAGCTGTTTTTGTTGATGCTGCCGAACCAACTTCTAACCAGGAATTAAATGTACTAACGGCCTGTTCAATTTCCATAGGTAGAGTGGGGCGGGAGGCGTCGAGATGTTCAGACATAATCTCTACATTAATTTTTTGTTTGTGAACAGTTAGGTCATTAGTCTTAATCGGGCATGACAAAGGCCAAGAAAATCTGATCAGCCTGTGATCAGACCAGGGTACAATTTCGGGGGTGGATAAATTGATGTCAAAGTTAGAGCAGACTAAATCAAGGACATGTCCACCTGAGTGAGTAGGAATTTTAACCCATTGTTTAAGCTGGGCTGTGGCAAGAGCTTCACTCAGGCGAGAAGTGTCAGGGAGGTCCAGATTATCCACATGGATATTGAAATCCCCCAGAAGAAGATATCTGGAGTATCTCAATGCTCGTGGGATTACAATGTCCTCAAAGGTACCTAGAAATCTGCCAGCATGGCCTGGTGGTCGGTAAACCAAAGAGCCCCCTAGAGTAAAGTGCGCCCCAAGTAAAAGTGAAAAATGCAGTATCTCAGCATCCGCTGGGGGGCCTTGGGGTTCTAAAGAGAAAGTCCATATATCTCTAAATATAACTGCTAGGCCACCGCCTCTGCCTAATGGGCGGTCGTTCCTAGCAATTTTAAAGCCCCGTGGGATGGCAAGTTCGACCACCGGTCCACAGGTCGAATTTAGCCAGGTTTCAGTGACGAAGAGGAGATCCAATTGGTTGTCACTCAGGATCTCATAAATATCCTCAGAGTGCTTAACCAGTGATCTGGCGTTGATCAGGCCAGCCCGAATGAGTGATGGATCACCAGAGAAAAGGAATGGAAATGGGAGGGCAGGCTGAAAACAAAAGTTACAAGCTTGACAGACCCGTGCGGGATCACCACCTGCTTCCCATGTGTTGCTACAAGGGCAGGGAGTCAGATTCAGTGCCATTAGGTACTTACGCGAATAGCGCGTCCTAGTCTTGCAGGGTGGCAGTGGAGCACCGACAAGGGGGCTGGCGCTGGCCACGTCCGGGACACGGACGGGCACAGACGGGCTTGCCTTTGGCGCGCCTTCGGCGCGCCGCCGGCGCGCCCGCTGCGCCCGCCCGCTGCGCGGACGAGTGTGTCCGTTATTTATATTCATAGTTGAATGGCCGGGAGGAGGGTGGGAGGGCGATCAACTGGACCGTCGACCTTCCCTTCCCAAGATGGCGGGTCCGTTTGGTGAGGCGATTCAACAGCGCCTAGCACCAAGACGTTACCAGGCAAAGCGATCTTGCAACAGGTAGGGGGCAAGCAGAGCCTAAAAACTGCTATTTAAAATATGTACAGGTTCTAAAAATAATATAGCTCCAAACTAGCGAGGCAGCGAGGCTACCCAGATGTAACAATGGTCCTGTTTGTCAATCAACAGTGCTCCGTATCTAAATTCACACGTTCTGTTCGAGTGATCAGCAGAATGCGCAAGAGAGCGCAGAGAGCCCCGGCTTTCCGCCTCAGGGTAAAGTTTTAGCAAAATTATTGCATCAGTAGAGGACGGCCCTTAAGTATCCTGGGAGGGTGGGAGGGCGATCAACTGGACCGTCGACCTTCCCTACCCAAGATGGCGGGTCCGTTTGGTGAGGCGATTCAACAGCGCCTAGCACCAAGACGTTACCAGGCAAAGCGATCTTGCAACAGGTAGGGGGCAAGCAGAGCCTAAAAACTGCTATTTAAAATATGTACAGGTTCTAAAAATAATATAGCTCCAAACTAGCGAGGCAGCGAGGCTACCCAGATGTAACAATGGTCCTGTTTGTCAATCAACAGTGCTCCGTATCTAAATTCACACGTTCTGTTCGAGTGATCAGCAGAATGCGCAAGAGAGCGCAGAGAGCCCCGGCTTTCCGCCTCAGGGTAAAGTTTTAGCAAAATTATTGCATCAGTAGAGGACGGCCCTTAAGTATCCTGGGAGGGTGGGAGGGCGATCAACTGGACCGTCGACCTTCCCTACCCAAGATGGCGGGTCCGTTTGGTGAGGCGATTCAACAGCGCCTAGCACCAAGACGTTACCAGGCAAAGCGATCTTGCAACAGGTAGGGGGCAAGCAGAGCCTAAAAACTGCTATTTAAAATATGTACAGGTTCTAAAAATAATATAGCTCCAAACTAGCGAGGCAGCGAGGCTACCCAGATGTAACAATGGTCCTGTTTGTCAATCAACAGTGCTCCGTATCTAAATTCACACGTTCTGTTCGAGTGATCAGCAGAATGCGCAAGAGAGCGCAGAGAGCCCCGGCTTTCCGCCTCAGGGTAAAGTTTTAGCAAAATTATTCTGTGAAAAACGGGTTTGGTTCTAGGTGTACAGCTGCTCCACATCGCAAAGTTACCATCAGCTGGACGAGTCCCCAATCACCACCCACTCACCCTCCCACTGTGTGATCTGCTCAGTTAGAAGGCACTTCACTCTGCCTGCATCAGGGCTCAGTTAAGGAGCGGCTGCTGCACCTTTATTCTGAGCTAAGAACAAAAAAAGTATTAAACGTATGAAAATGAGCCAAGGCATTACAAAGCAATATGTTCTAAGAATACTACATTCTATACACAGCTAGCCTTATTTTAAAAAAACTAAAAAACGTCTACATGAAACCACATTTGGTGCTCACGTACATTTCCCAAATCTGGTCCTAAAAAATGAACGTCTGATCCAACAAATGGTAAGGCAAACAGGGATACCAAACACTTGTTTCACCCAATGACATAAGCTTTATTTACAAATAAACAGTAAAAAAAAAAGTCACTCACTCATTTCAACATCGGTTGTGCCTCATCTAGTAAAGGAGTTTTGTGGCAGCGTGGAAAGGCCCAGGAATGTCTTCCACAAACGCCCTCCTTTACAGGACAAACACCCCTCAAGCTGCCAGCATAAAACAATAATTCAGTTACAGAGAACAGTTCATGCTATTGCTAACAACTTATGGAAAGTGATATTCATTGGAGGACAGTCAACACCGAGCCATTAGGGTTTTCAATTAACTAAACTCCTCTAACAAGCCAAAGGCTATCATTTTATGGAGAACAGCTTCCCTATGCAGCTTAGTAAGGGAGGAGGTGCGGTTGCTAGGTTCCCTTTATTTTTTTAAAAACATATTAACTGCATTTTGTCCACATTCCTTTAACACATCGGACAAGTTATAGTTGTGATAACTCGTGGCTTGGTGAATGTGGGGACCTTTCTGGCACTCCCTTTGCAGATTCAAGTATGCAAGCATAGATACACTGAACCTATGTGAATAAAACAGGGCGCCAGATTGTTAAGTTTGTATAGAATACTCTGCCAGCAGATTTCAACACAACATCTTGCATCGCTTTACATGAATAGAGCGCAAATTCACAACGCTGTCCCTGCCATTACCGTTTCTAAACGTAGGCAAAAAATTCAGCTTCACAGAGCCTGGTGGACACCAGATAGATACAGCAACTTAAAGGTGGATGAAGTCATGGAATTGTGAAACATAAGGGCAGGATATTGGTTGGAAGGCTTAGATTGGTGATACATGATATTTTAAGAAAGGTCAACTTATCTCCCATCTTGGACACTTCACAGCCAGACCTAAGTTCTAAATGGTCTTTGCAGACAGAAGTGGCTAATATTGTGAACAACTGAAATAAAAATTCAAAAAAATAAAACAATAAAGTATTGTGCGGTAATTGGGGAAGCATCAGGCCTATAATATGTTCAGCTTCAGCAGTGACTCGCTTCATGGCCAGTTTGATATTGCTGTCTTATTGCAACAACTGGGCCACAAAGGCGGGGATGTATGTTATTACAGATAGTGAGTGATGCCCCATCTATATGCCACACTTACTAAAGCCAAAAAGGATCCATAAATAAGTGAACAAGAAGCACACACTCCATCCATGCAAGGTAAATGCCTAACCCCACAGCGTACAAAGAAGGGAAGGGACAGACTGCTTGGCCGCAGCGCCGGCTCTGTGAAGCAGAATTTTCAACACAGACATCTCATCACTGTACCCCACCCAGCAGTTATTAAATATAGATTGATCAATCCAAATAACTGACTAACATAGAACCACTCAAATTACGTTCATATTTCACTATACTAATTCAAAATTAATCCTTATGGATTCCAGAGTAGCATGCTACTCGCCAAAAAGAAAATGCTTCAAAACCCCATCAGGGGTAGCAAGCGCTATATAAATACAAACCTCTTTCCCTTTTCTATCCCGCCACCTACCCTTCTCATACCAAATAACTCAATAACATTTCCACCACTCGAATTACTTCATATTTCACTATACTAATTTTCAACAATAATACTTTATGCGTTCAGGAGTAGCGTGCTACTTGCCAGAAAAGCGCTTCAACATCCATTAGGGGTAACAGGTGCTATATGAATGCAAACAATTCTTCCCCTTCTATCCCTCCGCTATCCTTCTCACTCCAAATAACTGACTAATATGTGTGGAAATGCACAGTCTTTTCAGTTTTTTAAGCAAAAGTTTGAAGGGATATTTGGCGCTGCACACACGCGCAATCTGGTTCCTGGTGCACATAGCCATGGCTGCAGCACACAGAGGGCCCGATTCACAGAATGAACTTAAGACTCAATCCTAAACTTACTACTATTTTGATATTCACAGAATGCACTTACTACTTTTGGCATTCACAGAATGAACTTACTACTTTTGGTATTCACAGAATTTAGGATTTTGTCTTAAGTTTGTCTCAAGACAAACTTTAGACAGACTTAAGACAGACTTAAGACAGACTTAAGACAGACTTAAGACAGACTTACGACAAACTTAAGACAGACTTAAGACAAAATCCTAACTTCTGTGAATACCAAAAGTAGTAAGTGCATTCTGTGAATACCAAAATAGTAGTAAGTTTAGGATTGACTCTTAAGTTCATTCTGTGAATACCAAAAGTAGTAAGTGCATTCTGTGAATACCAAAATAGTAGTAAGTTTAGGATTGACTCTTAAGTTCATTCTGTGAATACCAAAAGTAGTAAGTGCATTCTGTGAATACCAAAATAGTAGTAAGTTTAGGATTGAGTCTTAAGTTCATTCTGTGAATCGGGCCCAGAGACCCTACACTGCCGCACACAGAGGAAAGAAATTAGAGGGAACATTGGTTGCTAGTGGAATACGTAATAAAGGTTTTAAAAAACAATATATATATAAATACGCTTTGACCTATTGCTGCAATTGTTTCATATAGGATGCATTTTAAGCCATCAATCTAGCGGCTAGTTTCATGTAGGGCCTTACTGCACCCTTAGCATCTTCTATTCCACATTTTGAAAATCAGCTGGAGCAGGTGTGCCAATAACCACTTGTGTAGATCTTCTGCTACGTTGAGTATTCTTCTACTCTTACCTGGAGTAGGAGGTGTGAAAATCACTTATGCGCTTAAGCTCACAGGGTGGTAGGGTAGTAGTAGTTGTAGTAATACCGGCGAAACTACCAATACTATGGCTTGCTTCTTGTGTTTTTTCAGGCTAGTCACGTCTGTCATCTTCACTTTCCCTGCTTATATCCCCAGAGTGACTTTTCTAATCTCAAAATGTCTTAGTACGCCTGGGCAATAGTACATGGTGTTTTATGCTTCATTAATAGCAGATCTGTATTATTTGCTCTTTTGAAATTGCAAAAGAAACTCTTTTGTACCCCAGGCTCTATATGGGGGCATAAACTTTTGCAGCACTTAATTTTGCCAACTTAGTTTGCACACTAACAACCTCTTACAAATACTTTGGGGCCGATTCACAGAACTAACTTAAGACAAAATCCTAAACTTACTACTTTTGGTATTCACAGAAGTTGGGATTTTATCTTAAGTTTGTCTTAAGACAAACTTAAGACAGACTTAAGACAGACTTAAAACAAAATTCTCTTAAGTCTGTCTTAAGTCTGTCTTAAGTTTGTCTTAAGACAAACTTAAGACAAAATCCTAACTTCTGTGAATACCAAAAGTAGTAAGTTTAGGATTTTGTCTTAAGTTAGTTCTGTGAATCGGGCCCTTAGGTTTTAATTGACTGAAAATGCACACTTTGGCATACAATGTTTTATTTTCACGATAAAGTGAAATTGTTTTAAGGATATTCCATGGAAATCATAATTCAGAACTATGAGTTTTTCAATATAAGGTAATGCATGTTAAAGTGAGACTATCTTACCAAACCAAATCCTTAATACTGCATAGCCTTGGTGCTGGGTGTTATGTTTAGCAATTGTGTCCCCCTGAGGACACAATAGTGGGTTGCATGCCTATGTGTCCCTGTGAAGACACTGTAGGGCTGTTTGCCTCACCAGCTGTCCATTGACATCCGACAGTTGACAGGTGGTGATCCTGAAGCAGCTGCTGGATTTGCGCTCCGCGTTCGTAGCTGTGTTGGTGAAATAAAGAACTTACCTTCTTACAACTCGCCGCCTACTGAAGTTCTTTACAAAGTGGCGACGATCACCAACACCGGAACCCACAGACAGCAGTGCAACACTACAACAAAGTTACAGGCAAGATATCACCTTATAAACAAGAATACTGAAGAAGAAAATATAAATACAGAATCTAAACAGAATTTTATGAAAAACCTTCAAGTCAAGGATTACAAGAAATAATATACAAAAGGTTTGTGGAATCTAAAAAATGTAATTCATGTGGGTGTATAGCTGTTAGCTTACAGATTTACATGTGTGAGGAGTTCAATCGACTCTAGCATTAACTACCCGGCTAAAATAAATCTGCAACGAACGCTACATGGAACAATCTCCACAGAAGGAAAGTGACAGTTCAACTGAATTTCCAACTGTCAGCCGAGTGCAAACAGATGGTAATAACAGCATGACGCACTACGTTGCAACTCGGAGGCCATTTTAGAAGAAATACGGTCAGCAGTCAAGCTCTTGAGTGACTCTTCATGCAATATCGCGTGCCGCCAGCAGCACTTCGTGTGTACGCGCATATCAGCTGAACAAACAAATAAAGGTTAAAACGGTGATATCTATAAATAGGATGCAAGCGCAGAAACACAGGTACGGCGCACATAATACTGAAGCGTAAGAACAAGTTTAAATGGGAAATGAAACTGTAAGACTTGTTCCAAGTGCAAAGCAGTTGACAAATGAAAATAAAACTTGCACAATGCATATTTGCCCTGATACTTTTCACCAGACGCAAAACAGACTAAAAATTGCTCAATAAAAAAAATAGAAGGCTATTGTTTAAAGATAAATAATAGATGTACAAATATATAAAACAAATTTTACCCTTAAAAAAATACAAACTCTTATTGCCTAGGAGCTGGTGGAATAAAAGTTTACAACAGCAAAAATAAAAAGGCAAGAGGGGAAAGTTAGGATATATTTACGAAAATGCTATAGATGACCTAAATATATACTATAAGCCAAATGTGTGTGTAGGTGTGGGGAGATAAAAATTCTTCCACAGGAAGCAGGGAAAAGACGAGTCCGTCAATGACTATGTGTCCGCACTCAAAAACTTGGCATTAAACTGGCGTTTTGGCACCTTACATGACGAATTCATCAAAGATCAAATAGTAATGCAGGGGTCAAACGCTAACATCCAGGACAGTTTATGGGCAAAAGGGGAGACCTCAACTTCTACTTGGACAACCCCAGTGGCTAGAACACCACCCTCCTGGAGATCCTCACAACATCAGACTCAAGCAGATAGTCACCGCACCATCCCACATATCCAGGCACATGCTCGACCCCGGCTTCACTGCCAGCAGGAACATTCAACTACAGCCACCCCACCAAACTGCCTGCGTCAGGTGTGATGTATGCAGGGTGGGCATTCCTACCCAGCAAAGCCTTGTTGGAGTGGCGCAGTGAAATCCATCAGATTTCACTGCGACAATTCTAGGACGCCACTGAGTAAGAACCTTACCCTTACTCAATGGCAGGCGTAAGGGTGACGCAGTGCCATAAGGATAGGCTGGTGTCATGCATAACTGGAGTTGCGGCATGCTTGTGACACAACTTCAGCAATGCGTGATTTTAGCGCTAACAGATACGTCAGGATTCCAGACGCATATGTAATTAATTGCAACATGGAGCGCAGTGCGGTGAATACGGCGTATCCATGTTGTCGCAAGAAAAGCACATTGAAAAGTGTTGCAACGCTGTTTTGTCGCACGATGCAACGCTTTTCATGAATGAGGCCTAGGAATGCATCCTATCTTATTGATAGTGCACATTCCTGCCCTTTTGTTTTGTTGCAGGGCTGCGCAGCAACATACCTTGCAGTGCTATCCTGCACCAAAACCTCTGAAATGAGGCCCCAAGTGTTTACACCAATTGTAAGACCAGCTATTTTCTGGCCTTAAAAAACTGCCTCTAACTGGGCTTAGCTGCAGTTTTGGAGGGTTAGCGCCGGACGGAAATTTCATATCGCGAAGTGGGTTTAGCTGCAGTTTTTGCACGAGACCACCTACCTCGCATCTCATTTTTGTTAAGTCCCACTAAAACAAGTGGCGATCTTGAAAATTAACGTTTACGCTGGAAGAGTGCCTCCAACTGCAATTAACGGCGCTTTGTAAATAAGGCGATAAAAAAACCCAGCTGTAACGTCCAAAAATTAACGCTACAGTGGCGTTAAGGTCTTGTGAATATGCCCATATGCTAGGGTGACCAACCGTCCGTAAATTTCACGGACAGTCCGTAAATTGGACCTCACGTCCGTTGTCCGTGAGGATCCTTTTAACGGACGCCGTTTGTCCGTAATTTTGGCCATCACCGGGAGCAGCGCTGCTCCCTGTGAAAAGCCTCGAGCCCCTTGATGCTGGTGCCTCGCACTCCTCCTCGGTGCACTAGAGTAGCCCCTCCCACCCATTGTAATTCTGTATGGGGCTGATGATTGCCACATACAGAATGACAATGGGCCCATCCGAAGTGTTACCACATGCGGTGGGCCTCCTCCTGCCTCGGTCAAGGA
Source organism: Lissotriton helveticus (assembly GCF_964261635.1). NCBI lineage: Eukaryota > Metazoa > Chordata > Amphibia > Caudata > Salamandridae > Lissotriton > Lissotriton helveticus. The sequence continues at coordinate 185,042,945 of NC_136057.1, read as the reverse complement.
CAGCGCATTTTGTTAGATGGAAGGAATGTGCAAACACGCACAGGCTGCTGCAGAATCCAGTTCATTCAAAGAAGCTGGTGAAAAAAGTTGAAAAGAAGGGGCCCGGGCTAGAGTTCTTTCAGTCTCATCATTTTAGCAAAGTGCAGTTTCAATATTATATTGAACAAAGCCATGATTGCTGCATTTTTATTTTCTGCATCTAACAACCACTGACAAAGCCAATACTTCTGGCTTGTTGTAGGTGTAACGTTACTTGTGTTATATATCTGGATACAATGACAGAAGAGGCAAAATACCAGTCCGGTGGCACACTATGCTAAGCACAGATTTTTAGCTTAGTTGTTTTAAGCCACCCGCCCTTAATTACTCAAACACCCCCTTTTGAGAGACGCCCCCTCCCCCCCTTTTTTCATCCAGCTTAAAGCCCTGGAAACAACACCATATCTCAGTCGCCTCAAGTCCTAGCACTGCATCATGCATTACTCATGCCTTCCACTTTTTCAGATTGCCTATGTGCAGGGGCATAGTGAATCCTCCGCCACCCCACCCCACCCCTTGCTTTAGGAACTACAGCAAGGGTGACATTTTTGATGGGCCTCTTCTGTCTGGAACCCTACAGATGAAGGCTCAGCTCATAATTATTATGAAAAGGTTTGCAAGTGAGTAAGTGAAGGGATGGGTGGATTGGTTAATGGATGATTGAAAAGGTGAATAGATGGATAATGGGCCAAAGGATGGATGGATGAGTGAAAGGGTGGATGATCGGTGAGTGAATGGGTGGATGGATGAGTGAAACGATGGATGAGTGATAGGGTCAATGGATGGATTCACGAGTGGATGCGTAGATGGATAAGTGGCTGGATAGATGGAAGGAAGAATGGCTAAGTGAAAGGGTCGATGGAGAGAGAAAGGGAGGATGGATTGATGACTGAAAAGGTGAATGGGTGAAAGGATGAGTGACTGGATGGATGAGTAAGTGAAAGGATAGCTGGATGGGTGAAAGGGTAAATGGCTGGATGGAAAAGTGAATGGATTAGTGTACGGATGGATAGGCTGAAAAGGTGGAGGGATGGATGAGTGAAATGATGGCTGAAAAGATACACAATGGATAGGTTTGCAAATGGTTGAATATGTTTGGATATAAATGGGATTACTTATATCATATTGCGCGACCTCCTTTGATGTGTCTGTAAAACCTACCCTTTGTCCTGAAGATTTGTCCTGAATTTTGACCCCCTGTCCTGAATTTCGTCCTGAATTTTGACCCTTTGTCCTGAATTTTTACACTCACCGTCCTGAATTTGCACCCATGACAGTTGGTCACCCTACCATATGCCCCTTAAGTGATTTTGCTGATTTTTGTACAGAATGGTAAATCAAAATACAGGATGAAATCTGACTGGTAGCAGTTTAGCACAAATAACTCAACACTCACTCCTTCACTTCGAAATGTCATTCATTCAGGAGGAAAGTACAGACCAGGCAGATCTCGCGATACTTCCTGTGCAGTCCTAGAGTTCAAGCGAAAGTAGGGTTGGATATGGATAACATCCTTACAATATACGAGGGTGCAATACCACGGGTCGTCACTAGGGGTCTCAAATCAAGACTGCCAGGCTCCTCGGTAAATAGACTGCAGGGGTGCAGTACCACGAGTCGTCACTAGCGGTCCCTAATCACATCAGCAAGGCTCCACACTGTAACCTACATGGGCTGGGGTTGCAGGGTCGAGGCTACTACAGGTCCTGGTTCAGTCAGACTCCACGCTGTATGTGGACAGCGTATGACTGCAGCAAGATAAAGATTAGTAAAATGGGCCTGCCTGTTTTATTTATTGTTTTGTCTCAAGCGACGTTCTTCAGACAGGGCTTAACCAGCAATCAGGGTGAAAGGATCTGAACCAACATCCCCCTGCCCATAATGCATTGCAAATACATACCCGAACCAAACCCAAACCAAAATGCATTTCTTGTTAATTATAGTTTATTCTAGTGGTTTCATGCACGATATATACGTGCTTTCTCCTCCAACTTTCAATGTCAACACCGGACAGTTTGCCGCCCTAATATTCTAAGATTTATTTTGTTGTACTTATAGAACAGCAAGGCACGCAACTCTGCCTTAATATTTTGTTGTTATTAATTTAGTTGCACTTCGTGTGGTGGCTGAAAACAAAGATTTTAAAATTTTTGGTAGATCTTTACTTTTATTAAAGATCTGAGTTTGTGGTACTAAAAAAGTACATTACGTCTAAAGCTCGTTTTAAACCATGAAGGGGGCAAACAGAGGGCGGGAAAAGCTTTGTGCAAGCTCTTTCCGTACTCCGGTTCCTCTATTCATTGGTTTAGACCCTAAATGCAGCCTTCAGATTGGTATTCGGCTTGTTAGTCCTGACTCCTGACAGCATGACGTCATTTGTATCCTTCCACAGCTATGGGCCCCCTTTTCTCGACTGTTGCACATATCTATTTTCTTCCTGTGCCTGCCTTCTCCCCATTGCCCCCTCCCACAGCCTGTGCGTTCTCTGTCTCTGCTTGTCTGTTATGGGGGTTTCTCTGAATTTTAGGTATCACTGCATTTTTTCTTCACCTGCTAAGAGTGTACCCAATTTGGCATTCACTCTTGGGCATGACGCACTGAAATGAAGACCCTTTGACACCTTGTCATAAGTCGCTGCAGCCTCCCCCCTCCGTGGCCACCCCAGCAGGTAGCTGGCATCGGTGCTTCCTTTTATAAAGACGCGGTGGCATATTACCACGCCCCTTATCGCCGCGTTATCTGCACTTTCCTGCCGATAACGCGGCGATATTTGCATCGCCCTATTATCAAGGCAGCGTTAAGTCAATTAACGTGGCTTAAAGCCAAGTTAATTGACTTAACGCTGCCTTGGTAATAGGGCCCCTTTCATGATAAACTCATCGCAGTGGGTGTTGCGGTGGGCTTTCCACCGTGACACCCATTCACTTCGACGCTGTCACCTATTATCAAGAGAGGCGATAATAGGTGGCAGCGCCGAATTTAAGGACATATAAGACCTGTTCTTAAGGTGGCGAAACGAAGAGAAATGCTTAATTTCTCCTTGTTTTTGCTTTTTCCATGTGTGCTGCCTTGTGCAGCACACATGGAAAAAGCAAAATGCCAAGGTTTCTTTATCTACAGGAAAGTGTCCCTTCCTGTACATAAACAAACCTCTTTTTAAAAATGCCAATTTGTAACTTACATGTGTGCTGCATGAACCAGCACACACGTAAGTGACAACATGGAATTTAAGGTTTGTTTATGTGCAGGAAGGAACTCCTTCCTGAACATAAACAAACCTCCCTGCTAGCAGACACCCTTGCACTCTGGTGCAAGGGTGTCTGCGCTGGCGATAAGTTGTCAAAACTACCGCCATCGCAGGGGGAAACACCAGGCTGCACCATATCCTTGGTAATATGGTGCAGCCTAGCGTTTCCGAAGTGGCGAAGAGAGGCGTTAAGCCAAGATCGTTAAAATCGTTTCGTTGAAATATTTATATGTTTCAGTGGCAGAGATTAGCGTGTTTAGATTTCCAAGTGCCACTTTGACAGGGGTGAGCGCACAGAAGAAGAAGTAGCCGCCAGTACAGCCTCAGCTGAGACTCACATACAGAGGAGTCAGTGTATTTATCGCCCTTCTCACTTCCGGTCCCAAAACCCGACGGAGGCTGTAATGCTCGCTTCAAGATCCACAGGGGAGCCGAAGGCTAGTAAGACTGGGTGGGTCTTACAGTGTGAAATCACAAAAGCTAATGGCAGAGATCAAATGTGTTTAAAATAATATGTCTGGGTTTACATCCATAAATCTACTGCTTCTAGTGGTCGGCATCTGAGACCCTTGGAAAAGGATGAAAACAAAGAACAATGAAATGGCGAGTGTTCATGCTCTTTTACACACTGGCCCCCACATCACGCTGCGTGCCGTGGCTCTCATTTACCTCGGATTTCCAAAATACAATTCAGAGCAGTGGAAACAACTGCGACAAGTGTGCTGATGCCTTCGCATAAAGAGCCCTTCCTCACTAGAAACAATCATCCCCTCCAAGGCCTCTCAGCTCCAGTAACCCCATCCCCGATCTGTCCTGTAGCTCCTCTCTATGCCTGTCCCTGAGGCTCATGGTCCCATCCCTTCCAAGGCCTCTCAGTTCCAGTAACCCCCTTCCTGAGCTGTCCTGTAGCTCTGCAGTAATGATGCCTCAAGGCTTGTAGCGATAATTGTAAGTCAACGAAAGAACAGCCCTGTTGTTCTCTAACATGAAGATACCTATGGGCGCATGGTAATTCTGATAGAATTAATTAGTCAGAATAAGGTATTAAAATCAACTGTTTTATAATAAGTGAGCCGGAAAATCGTTATGGTAGACGAATCGAAGCCATATAATAAAGCTCAGATTCGTCTACTATAACTATATCAAGCCTTGAGGAAGTCGTCTATCGACTAAACATGTGTCGGCTGTTTGCTTGTCATACTGACGTGTCAACACTCTTGAGACGCGTCAAAACCTTTGAGACCAAGATTACTGTATGCTCAATGTCATTTTTCATTGTTTTTCTCTGATATCAAATACATTACTGACTGAGGATAGTCAGCTAAGACTTTTTTTGTGCTCTGTTAAAAATTATACTTGGTCAATGTCTATGGAGGTTTCCTCTATGTACTGAGTGGCACTGTGGATGGCACAGTGTTTGACATTGAGCACGCTAGGGGATATTTCGCGCTGTACAATTGCAAACTACGGGCCCGATTCACAGAACTAACTTAAGACAAAATCCTAAACGTACTACTTTTGGTAATCACAGAAGTTAGGATTTTTTCTTAAGTTTGTCTTAAGACAGATTTAAGACAGACTTAAGACAAAATCCTAACTTAAGTCTATCTTAAGTCTGTCTTAAGACAAACTTAAGACAACATCCTAACTTCTGTTAATACCAAAAGTAGTACGTTTAGGATTTTGTTTTAAGTTAGTTCTGTGAATCGGGCCCTAACAGAGGTGCTGGCTTTTCTCTAAAACCAATGCCATCATTTCTCATACATGAGAATATATTTAGTAGAAAACTATCCAGGGAGTACACATGACTCATTTTTGCCATTCAGCCCTTTTGAACCAGCTGGTAAGAGGCAAGTGCGGCCAGCACTGGTAATAGTGTTGAGGCGGGGAGGGGGGGGTTGGGAGAAGAGAATAGACGACGGGTTAGGGAAAGTAAAATAAAAAATTTAAAGAAATACTTACCGAGTTGGGAGTGCAAGTTAAGGGTTTTTTATTTTTTTTATTTTACTTTTCATATCCCGTCATCTGCCCACTATACCCTGCCCCAGCACCCTACTGCAGTTACCTGTGGCAGTCGCGCCTGTTAAGAGGAGAATTTGGTGATGGTTGTCTTCTTGATAAATTTTAGGCAGAATTTCACCTTACAAATCATATACATTGTCCCATAACCCTACTGAGCCTTTTTTTAAATATCTAGATAACAGATACATCAACGCACATAAGTGACTTAGTTCAGAAATAGAGAGCACGTTTGAATTTTTTAAGGGAAGCTTTTCATGCAAGTGCAGAAGCATTGGATTACACACCAGAAACAAGCTGAAATATTATTGCTACCTGTGCTATACTGCACAACAGAGCCATGAGAAAGGGCTTACCCCTTGGTCCTAAGTATGGCAGTTGTGATGACGATGGAAATTTATTCCCCTACACAACAAAACCTGGCCAAGAAACAACTATGATTGCAGAGGGCAGTGCAAGCCAAACTGGCATAACAAATAACTATTTTTAAGGGAAGTGTTAATCAAACATTGTCAAAATAAATAGGCAGAGTATTTTACTTTTATTTACTAACACACATTTTATTGATTCACAAATGAAGAACTGGAAGAAAAGACCCTAGTAATGATCAGTTATTTGTAATGATATTTTTACTTTGCAAACATAACTACAACTAAATGAAAAAAGCATGTCATAACTTCAAACTAAAATTACTTTTTCTTTACTTTGCTAGTGGTCTGATATGTTTGTTTGAAGCCCACAGCACAAGCACGCCCCTTCTTGGCCTTGCATTGGTGCCCCGGGCACTGATGTGCTGCACATACTAGACACCTCCTCACTTTCGGCTGATTGTATTGATCTTTCCATAGTGGCCTTAGCTGTATATATTTATTCCAGGGACATTTTTTATTTGGGTAGGACTACTTGTTAAATCACCATGTTGTTTTATGACCTCATCCTGCAAGTTGGCTAAATGTCAGCACAGAATATGTGGTGAATATGCAAGGAGATCTTCAGATCTACATAAAGCTTGCTATTGCTGTTTAGAATACTGCTGCTGTTGTCTGAACAACCCCCTCATTTAGAAAATGAGAGACCGTGCTTATGGCCTGTGAACATTTATATATGCTTTGAGCTATGGGGGGCGCGGCTTGGCCGTGAAGCAGCCGTGAAGCAGAATGGCTGCTTGGTAGAGCAGCTCTGACAGCTGGGCTAATTCATCCGAAATTATCCGCTTTTAACACGCCGTGCATCGGGCGTAACTGACAGGATTGATTGCTGGGAAGATCCTGTGCAGTTTGATATTGAATTGCAAACTGTACGACTGGTGGAAAGCTGCGGGAGCTGTGGACGTCCTGCACGCGTAGAGAGGCCTGTGCGGCAAGGGAAATCCGGGAGCTTGCGTGAAAGGCCGACCGGGAACCAGTAGCGCTGGTGCTCAGGGGACGACGGTGGGAACACTGCTGCGACGGACCTGGGGAGCTCTGGCCTAGGGCCTGTAGTGGAGCACCAAGGATTGCTTGCAAAGGGTTGCCCTAAACATCCACAGAAAGGGAAATAAGAGCGCTATAAAACACGGGCAGCGCGTAAATGGAGAGTAGAAGCCTGCTAGGGTGAACATTGAAGCTACAAGACTGTAAAGGCGAGGGAGACGTCCCAGGCATATGGTGAGAGGAACCCTGGCCAGATGGCTGAGAGGAGAAGCAAAGCCGCACTAATTTTACAAAGTACATAATGCACCACACGTCAGCTTTTAAGTGCACGGGCAGCGCGTAACTGGAGAGTAGAAGTGCACAGGTAGATTTTAATGGCAGAGCGGGGTGCATATACAGGTGCGCTGGTTTCCCTCGCTGACTGATTAATAGTGGTGCACGATCGAGGTCCCAGATAGCGCACTGGCGAGCTGAAAATGGGCAGGGACAAGATACACATCCCAACGCAGACGTCCCGGGGCGCAGTCAACAGGGATAGCTGGTAGAAACATAACTAAAGCGCCTCGTGAGACAGTACTATAGCTGGGATATAAGGACTCGTGAGGCAACCTGAGGTCAGCTAACAGCCCATTGAGGCTGGTCACGCGCCAAGCCAGTTGGACAAGGTCGACCAGAGATTGATAAGCACCCCATGGGGGTACGGATCGCTCGAAGATGCCTTTGGGTGTGCGATAGGGCGACCTCTGTCGTGGGGAGTGCTATGGTTCAGAAGACAGCTTGCAAAGATAGGGGGCTGCACGCCAAAATGGGGAAGCCGGACAAGCGACAACCGAGACTTACCTTCGTCAAGAAATCAAGTAAATCAACTGAAACTGAGGCTGCTGATCGTGAGCCGACAGAAGAAGGCGCACAGGGCCAATTGCCGGTGGCGGATGTCCGGTCCACATTCCAGGAACTGAAACGAGCCTACAGGGGATTGACTCCAAGATGTACACCCTGGCTGAACGCATGGACAGAATCACCCAAAGGATGGATAAGCAGGAGGGCAGGGTCAGTGTGCTTGAGACTAGAGTGACGGAGACGGAGGTAGGCCAGACCGACATGGAGAAGAAAGTGAGAGGCATGTACAAGGTATTGGCTCTAATTCAACAGAAGAATGAGGATTTGGAGGGGAGATCGAGACGGAACAACATACGGATAACGGGAATTGCGGAAACGACAGATATTCAATACATGGAGCAGTACGTTGAAACTATGTTCAAAGAGTTGTTTGGGCCAAACCTGTCTCCCATGTTTCTTATAGAGAGAGCGCACAGATCTTTAGGGCCCAGACCGAAGCCTGGCGCACCGGCGAGACCGATCTTGGCCCGCGTGCTTAATTACAGAGACCGTGACTCGATATTACGCCTCGCCAGGGAGAAAGGTGCCATTCAGTACCGTGGAAATGATGTGGCTCTTTATCCAGATTTTACTTTGCAGGTACAAACAGCCTGTAGGGAATTTCTCCCTGCAAAGCAAATTTTCCAATAAATAGGAACAAAATATGCATTGATTTACCCGTCCAAATTGCGGGTACAGGGCCTCGGCAGGCCCACTTTTTTCACAGACGCCAAGGTGGCGCTAAATTATGCAAAGCAGTTAGCAAAAGACCAGAAGGAACAAAAGTCTGCAGATTGAGGACAGACTTAGTGATAATGACTGATAAGCCGTAACCTGCGAAGCAAAGCGCGTTTCATGGTTGCTCATCGTGGGAGATGTGGGATGGCAGTCCGGTCAATGTCTGGTAAGATGAGAGCTCTGCTACTATTTTTGGGAGCCCAAACTATCCCAGAACTCGAGGATGCTCCTAATAAATATTGTGTTACGTTGTATTAAGGTGAACCCTCGATGTAAGTGCGTGGCATTTTCAGCTCAGCCACCCTGTCATGAGCACAGGGTAAGATGCCGGACACCCTGCGCACCTCATGGGATGATTCCCTCAGTTTGGGCACTATGTTTAACATGTTTGTTGACAGGGGTAACGGGGGGGATTACACAACCTGTTTGGGGGGTTGGTGTGATAGAGCGCGCAGGTCACCCGACCAACAATTTTACCATATACGTATAGGGCCCATAAACTTTAATTTACCATATTTATTAATCAGGCGACCTTACACTCTACTACCAGTAACCCTTGTTCTTTCCTATTTATTCCTACTGTACCCGACTTACCAATCCACCGTTACGGGTACCTATGACCACAGTGGATCAGGGAGCTAGCTGTAAAAGAAAGGCAGACAACAAAATACCAACTATTGTACTTTCTTTTCACTTACGTAAATGACCACAAACTCAGGAAGTTTTAAAACCTTTATCTAAAGTTCAGATTCGGAAAGCATAAGATTTACAACAAGTAAGCAATCAATAACCAAGATAATAAAGAGCACATATCCATAAAGGAAATAAATCAGACTAGCCATTTAAAGACTACGGGAAGGTAAGAACAGGGAATATGCTAGTAAGCAGTTTCAGATTTAGACTTGATAAGAGAGTGTCTAAAGGACGGGGAAAATAGGGAACATACTATAGAGTCACAGATTTGAATACCCCTGTAAAAGGTGGGTACGAGGAAGTATTTTAATCTAATTATGAGAATTTCTGAAAAGGGAAAAAACTGAACACACTATAATTTCTAGAACCAATATGTCATGCAGCTTAAAGGAGGGTAAAGAAAGGGAACATCTATATTTCATAAGCTATATGCCGAGACGTGCTCAAAAGATAAGGGAAAATTTGGAACATGCTAGAATAACAACTATGACATATGATCTTTTCATTTGTAGGTTGCGGAAAGCATGGAAAAGCAATACATGCAAAGGTATGTCTTTATTAAAGCAAAAGACAGAAAAATAGTAAGTGCAGATTAGACTTTTCAGCACTATATTTACCAAGTATGGTGTGAAGACCAACCCTGACCACGGGTCAGTTAGGGACAGGAGAAACCCCAAGGAAGGACAGTCACCAGTAAGACAGCAGGTGCAGAATGGACACCCCAGGACAGGACAGGAAAACCAGATTAGGATCAGGACAGGACCACCAAGGTAAGACCAGCACCCGCAGTTCGGAAGAAACGCCTGCGCTCCACCCTCTCTGCAGCTATCAGCCAGAACCCCGATTGGGTTATCGAATTCACCAGCAAAGTGCTCCACCAGCACTTAAGGTTTCTCGGCAAAACCCCTTGAGTCTATGGAAATTACGGACAGAGTGCTCCGCAGCTCTCTGTATCAGTCACCTATTGAGTGCGTTGGGTCAGTGACAGGTCAGCTATTCAGACAAGTCGGACAATTTCTCTAGCTAAACCTAGGCTAGTTAAACTGTTTTCGGGTCAGTGTACCACCCCCCAAATGTTGCAAGTGTCAGAATCCCCAATTTCGATTGGTCCACAAGTAGGATAGGTCAACACACCAACCAGGATTAACTTCTACAAGACCAAATTTGCATTTTTGGGGACCGCCTATTGAATTTTGGGGTTCCCATGACATAGTCTTCAGAATACAATGGAGAATACACAGTTTATATACAAATGTAACAAGTGCAGTACAGTTCAGCTTCGTCCTGCTGGGTCACAGGTCGGTTCTCAGAAGCATCTTGACTGTGGCTGCCAGCTGGCTGAGTTCCACTGGTACAAGGTTTTCTTCCCTCTGTCAGGGTGACATGCGCAGAAGGGACTTCTAGGATGGGGTTTCAGACACCTCCCAGGCCCATAGGATGTGATACATGAAAAGTAAGCGAAAACAATTTAGAACATAGAAAAAAATGATTACACTGTATACCATGAATAGCTATTCTATACCCCTTACTTTATAATAACTATAGCATTAATAGTTAGTGCAAATAAACACTTTGCAAAAAGCAGCTTTGCAAGCACGGAGCATATGAGAAGACAAAGCGGCCATTTTAGCAGTACTGCGCATGAGCAAACATTTCCCACCAGAACTGCGAGTACGTCACGTCACGTGAGTGTGACCAACGCATGCGCAGACGAAAACCCCGCCAAGCAGCGGCCATTTTAGTAACAAGCTTTGTTAAGGTTAATAAACACATAGGCAAGCGTCACTGGGACACCCAAAATGTCAGAATAACGGGGAAATTAGTAAGACAAACAGGTTGAATTAATCCATTATAGTTATTCGAGGTTCATGAGTTCAAGCAAGTCGCGTAACATGCGTATCCTTGCTCCATCAGGTGTGGGTGGAGAGGGGAGTGTTGTGGGTCTGAGAGACAGGGTGGGACTTGTGCGATTTGACTGGAGGGTTGGGGGTGGGAGGGGGCGGTATGGGGAGTTTGTTTGGTCCTGTTATCTGCCATGTCTTATATCTGCATTCGTGAAAGTTGCTAGCCTGATGAATGTGCCTCATACAAGCTGCATTATTTGTCACATTACTCTTTCTAATATGAAATCAGGAATTGTCTTCATACAGATACAGGTGCTACTGGTTATTGAAATGAAGCAGACTGTATATGAATATAGAGGTGAAACAAGGTACCTGTGAGAGTCATTACCTGCTTGTGATGGAATATTAGAGGTCTGAATGACCGCAGAAAAGTGTGATTAATACACTCCTACTTGATGCGCCGGGAGATAGATATATGCTTATTGCAGGACACCCATTTGACCCCTACAAATTCTAGCGTGCTAAGACACAATAGGTGGGGGGAGATTGTGGAGGCCACGTACTCGAATTACGCCAGAGGCATACCCATTCTGATATGTAGGGGGTTACAATGGAAAACACATACAACGATGTTGGATACTGAGGGGAGGTATGTCATGCTACAGGGCACGCATTGCAACACTCCAGTGGTAATAATGAACTCGTATGGCCTAATGTCGATAGTCTGTCCTTTTTTCAACAGGTATGGCACAAGATACAGTCGTTTGGGCCGATAGTGATATTGTGGGGGGAGACTTTAACGTGGTCATGTCACCCACTGCTGATAGACAGGGAGCTGCCAGGGAACATCATCCTAACGCTGCAGCAGTACTGAAGGATATTGTGGAGGAAGCCCAATTGGTGGACTCGTGGAGTGTCCTGCATCCGGCGGCCAGGGAGGGTACGTGTATAACGTCACATAGAAATGCCTGGTCCAGAATAGATTACTGGCTTTTGTCTAGGGACTTGCATTCCTGGGTAGAGGGAGCCACACACCTCCCACGTACATACTCAGATCATGCACCCGCTCAAATCACAATACAAATTCCACCGCAATATGTACAGCCATTTAGTTGGAGGTTTCCATCGCGGGCGTTACTGGATCAGGTGTTTAGAGAGGAACTCCGTGAGAAATTAGTAGACTATTTTGAGATAAACAAAGGATCTGTGGACTCACCTGGGACACTTTGGGAGGCCTTTAAAGTTGTAGCCAGGGCACAATGGATGGCGCTGAAAACGTGTGTGCTTAGGGCCATAAGAAACACACTAGGCACATTAGAAAAGAAAATTGCGGATCTTGAAAAAGATATTAGAGAACGCCCTTTCCCTTGCACCCAGGCTGCAATCCGCGCAAAGCTGACCGCGTTTCAGGAGGAAACCGAAAGGGAAGTGGCGTACCAACACAAATATGCACAGGCCAGACACTATGAAGAGGGGGACAGGGCAGGGAAAACACTAGCTAATTTACTGCGCGCTCCACGTGGAGCGGACTATATAACTGAACTAGAGAGGGAAGATGGTACGGTGGTCAGGGCGCCGCAAGCGATACTTCGGACTATGACTGAGTTTTATGAGTCACTGTATACATCACACACAAACCCATCAATGTCAGAAATCACAAAATATTTGGACACTATCGTATTAGCATGGTTTAATAACGGCGCTAGAGAGTACATGGATCTTCCCATCACGATAGAGGACGTGAAAAAGGTAATTGCTGGGATGCCAGATGACAAAGCCCCTGGGGCTGACGGGCTAACGGCTGCCTTCTATAAAGAATATGTAGACATAGTGGCTACCCGCTTACATCAGGTGTAACAAGAGGCGATGGAAACGGGAATGCTCCCACCCACTCATAGGGCCCAATTCAAAGAATGAACTTAAGACTCAATCCTAAACTTGCTACTATTTTGGTATTCACAGAATGCACTTACAACTTTTGACATTCACAGAATGAATTTACTACTTTTGGTATTCACAGAAGTTAGGATTTTATATTAAGTCTGTCTTAAGTCTGACTTAAGACAAAATTAAGACAGACTTAAGTTAGGATTTTGTCTTAAGTCTGTCTTAAGACAAACTTAAGACAAAATCCTAACTTCTGTGAATACCAAAAGTAGTACGTTTAGGATTTTGTCTTAAGTTAGTTCTGTGAATCGGGCCCATAGAGAGGCCACGATTATTACTCTGTTGAAACCTGACAAAGACCCTACTAGACCGGAGTCATATTGGCCCCTATCGCTGATTAACCTAGATGCAAAAATATACATGAAACTACTAGCAGACAGGTTGCAACCCATGCTCCCGCAGATTGCGTTATCTGATCAGTCTGGGGTTGTACCAGGCAGTTCCACATCCCACAATCTGAGAGTGCTTTTTGGACTATTACATTACCTAGCTCCACAGGTCCAGGCGGTGGCTGCACTCCTCGATGCCACAAAGGCGTTTGATTCTCTTGAGTGGAAGTTTCTTTTTGCCCTGTTTACTAGAATGGGCTTTAGTCCTCTCTTTATAAAGCAAATACAAATTATATATACCAACCCAAAGGCAAGGGTAAAAGTCAATAGGCACATATCAGACACGTGTTATATAAAGAGGGGGACCAGACAGGGCTGCCCTTTATCGTCGCTATTATTTAATGTCGCTACTGAGCCACTGGCGGCAAGACTAAGACAACACCACACGCAACGTAGCATTGGTTTCACTTCCAGAGGTTTACTAATATCCATGTATGCGAACGATATGACAATCTACTTAACCAACCCCAAAGATAACTTTGACCTGGTAATGAGAGAGCTTATTAGATATGGAGGGCTGACGGGCATACAGATAAATTGGTCAAAATCGGTACTGATGTCACTGACGGATGCCACTGACAGATGTGAGACGGAGTTCCCCATCCAGTGGACGGACGGGGAGGTAAAGTATCTGGGTATTTGGATCAGCAGATCCATACAGGAAATATGGTTGTCAAATTATGGTAGAATAATAGATTGGGTTGAAGGGAAGGTAAAGAGGTGGAAAACCCTGCAGCTTTCCCTCACGGGGCGTATAGCCATCATTAAAATGGTCATCCTACCCAAGCTACTCTATCTTTTTGTTAATATTCCCATGCCCTTAACCACCCACTTTTTCAAACGTCCCCGGACTGGAATTCTTGAACTGATGTGGGCGGGAAGGAAACCAAGAGTATCATGGAAACTATTGACTCTTCCCTTTGAACAGGGAGAATTAGCAGCCCCTGATTTCGAAATATATGAATACAGTGCACAGGAAATATGGTTGTCAAATTATGGTAGAATAATAGATTGGGTTGAATTTGAATTTACAGGAATTTATATAGCGCGCGTATACCCAGCGGTTTCATGGCGCTAGAGGATGCTTAGCCCCGAGGCTTTGGGAAGGAGAACTTACTGGGATGGAAAAGCTTGTGAAAACAGGAAAGTCTTAAGGGCCCTGCGGAATTTGAGATATTAGGGAACAGATCTAATGTGCAGGGGGAGGGAGTTCCAAAAGGTCGGGGCTAAGACAGCAAATTTCAGACCCCATGATCTGCTTTTTTTAAAACAGGGGACAGTGAGGAAAACTTTAGCAGAGGAGCGGAGTTCTCTGTTGGGGCGGTAGACCTTGATTGCAGATTAAATGAATGCTGGGGCAGTCCCCGCAACGGCCTGGAAGGTAGTACAACCCAACTTAAAGAGGGCCCGTTCTTTAATTGGCAGCCAGTGTAAAGATTTAAGTAGGGGAGTAGTGTGGTGGAATCTGGCAGCCCATAGATCAGGCGGGCAGCCTGATTTTGGACTAGCTGAAGCCGGCGGAGGGCATATGCGGGGGCGCCATTGTACACTATATTCCCGTAGTCCAGCCGAGATAGGACCATTGCCATTAGGATAAGTTGTAGAGCCGGGAGAGAAAAGAACCGAGAGATTTTGCTTATAGTGCGGAGAGCAAAGAAGCAGGAAGAGACCACTGAGCTGATCTGGGAATGGGGAGTGAGATGTTGATTAAGTAAAATACCAAGTGTTTTAACTGAGGATGAGGTTATGGGGGGAGTGCCCAAAGAGAGGGCCAAAAGTTGGGGGACCAGGGACTGGGAGTGCTACCAGTGACGACAAGTTCAGTCTTGTCTGGATTTAATTTCAGGTGGTTGCAGTTCATCCAATCTCTAATGAACATCATGACAGATTGGAAATTGTAGATTCTGGCAGGGGAGTGAGAAAGATGAAAAATGAGTTGGAGGTCATCAGCGTAGTTATACACGATGACCTCCATCAGCTGTAGTGCAACAATGAGTGGGAAGATGTAAAGGTTAAATAGTAGGAGAGAAAGAGAGGAACCCTGAGGAACACCACACTGGACCGGACGAGGGGGGGGCAGAGAATTCGGTGAGATGAACAGCCTGGGTACGATCTTTTAAAAAGGAGTTAATCCAGGTCATGGCTGGGCCCCGATACCAGCCGCCTTGACACGGGTGAGAAGGATGGAATGATCAACCGTGTCAAAGGCGGCGGAAAGATCTAGGAGGACGAGGGCCTGGGGGGTGTTGGTATCTAACCCCTCTCTATGTTCGTCCATCACCGAGATGACAACCTTCTCGGTAGAATACCGGGGTCGAAAGCCTGCCTGACGGGGAGCAAAGCCCCCACTCTCTTCCACAAAGGCACCGAGAACATGGGTGACGTGGGCCTCAAGGACTTTAGCCAGGAAGGGGAGAAGAGAAATGGGACGATAATTTGAAGGAGAAACAGGGTCAGCCCCGGGTTTCTTTAAAATAGGAATGATGGTGGCCGCTTTGTAGGGGACCTGTACAACGCCCTGTTCAAGAGAGTCGTTCAGAAGGATAAGGGGAGGGAGATGACAATCAGTGAAGATCTTACGGAGGACATGCGCTGGGGCGATGTCCGCAGGAGATCCTGATTTGACGCGGGTCAGAAAGGGGAGGAGAGTTTCTTTTGTCAAGGGGGGTAGATGGGTCAAGCTGGACGTGGTAGAAGGAGGCTGGGGATCACAAAAAGTGGGGGAGGGCGGTGGAATCTTGGCCTTGATAAGTGCAACTTTCTCAATAAAAAAGTCATTAAGAGCGTTGCACAGAAGTTGGGAAGGGGGAATTTTGGGGGAGGCCCTGTCGGAAAAAGCCAGCTCGCAAACTGTGGTGAATATTTCTTTTGGCTGGTTCTCAGCGGCGAGAATTTTCCCAGACTAATAGGATGTCTTAGCGAGGAGAATATCCCTTTTATATTCATTGAGGATGGAAGTGTAGCGTAGTTTGGAGGAAGGGCAGTATGCACGCCTCCAAGCTCGCTCTGCTTGACGTACTGCAAGTTTTTTTTCCTTAAGAGCGGAAGAGAACCATTTATTTGCATCGTGGGCGCGTCTAACTGTGACCCGCTTCAAAGGGGCTACTTGGTCGCAGGCCCTTAGGAGCCAGCTGTTCAAGGCATCCAATTGACTAGGTGGCGAGAGGCCTGCCAGGTCAGGGTCAGAAGCTGACAGGGATGAGCAGAGGGCAGGGATGTCCACTCTGCTCCAGTTTCTCGCCCAGGTGTGTTTGGGGAGTAAAGTCGACATTTGTAAAGCGCACAATCACCCGTAAGGGTCTCTAGGCGCTGGGGGCCGTCGGGAAGATTAAGCGAGCTATTGCCCAGAGTCACATGGTGCTGGGCTAACCTGCCGCCGGAGCCGGGGATCGAACCGTGGTCCCCAGATTCCAGCGTCAGTCGCCCTGGCCGCGGCGCCACACCTCTCCCCCGGTTTATTATCAATACTGAGGTCCAGAAAGAAGGAAATCAAAGAATGGTTCGACCAAGTACAAGGCATAACAATAGGGGCGGAAACTGAGGTGTTAAGGGTCCTAATTTGATCTAGGATGTGGCCACAAATATGAGAGGGAGTGTGGACCTGGGAGACGAAGTTCAAACTAAGAAGAAGCTGGGTGAAATCGTGGGATGTAGCATCTTCGGCTGGATCGTTAGGCCAGAAGTTAAAGTCCCCAAGTAGCATGACCGAAGAATTGTTAATTGCAAGGGTTCCTAAAAGGTCCAAAATGGCGGGGAGAAAGCGGGGACAGGGCTGGGGAGGACGATAAACAAGAACACACGTGAGAGGGACCTGACAGGTTGTGGAACGTATGACCAGGCAGTCTGCCGTAGATATGGGAGGGGAAGGGAGTGCTTGAAAATGAAGGCCCACGCGGGCAATCAGAGCAACCCCACCTCCTATCCGGCCCTCCGGCCGGTCGGCCTTAAGGACAAGGTAGGAGGGGGGGAGGGCTTCCAACACGCTAGGAAGTGAATCAGAGCGGAACCAAGTCTCTGTCAGAAATAGAAGATCCGGCTTGACGGAGTCCAGGAAGTCAAACAGTTCCAGCTGATGTTTGACAGCCGACCTAGTATTGAGCAAAAAAGCCGACAGATGCGATGGCGTGGGGGACGGGTGGGGGATAGGCAGGGACCGGGGAGGGACAGGGGGGAATGGAGGGAGGGGAGACAAAGTGGCAGAAAAGGTTGGGGAGGGTGATGGCCGGGCCAGGCCAAGGTCATTAAACCGTGCACAAGTGGCCGCTTTGAGGGGCCAGTGGTCCTGAAATGCGCTTAATTGTGCAGCGGAGTAAAAAAGAAAACGGGCAGGGTGAGGGGCCCCTAGCCCCGGCCGGCGCGGACGGGCGCAGACGGGCTTGCCTTCGGCGCGCGACCACTGCGCGCGCCCGCTGCACGTGCGCATGAGGCTGTGGTTAAATGGGGTTTGGAAGCGCGATACCTGCAGCGCTAACCCACGTGGCCTCACTCGTCCCTCCCAAGATGGGGGCAACCAGCAACCACGTCCGCCCTCCGGAACAAGCGGCACACAGCCGTGCCGGACCGGGGCTAGGGGAGCTGGGGGCTGAGCAAGGAGGACTATGGCAGAGGTGAGCCACAGAAGTTGAAAGAAATGAAAAATAAAGGCAAACAATTTTTTTAAAAGCACGATTTGTAATAAAATAAGGCAGCCCACATGCAGCCACAGCGTCCGCGATCCCACTGCCACTGGGGTTAGGCGTCCGCTGCGCGTGCGCACAAGGCTGTGGGTAAATGGGGTTTGGAAGCGCGATACCTGCAGCGCTAACCCACGTGGCCTCGCTCGTCCCTCCCAAGATGGTGGCAACCAGCAACCCCGTCCGCCCTCCGGAACAAGCGGCACAAAGCCGTGCCGGACCGGGGCTAGGGGAGCTGGGGGCTGAGCAAGGAGGACTGCGGCAGAGGTGAGCCACAGAAGTTAAAAGAAATGAAAAATGAAGGCAAACAATTTTTTTAAAAGCACGATTTGAAATAAAATAAGGCAGCCCACATGCAGCCACAGCATCCGCAATCCCACTGCTACTGGGGTTAGGCGTCCGCTGAACGTGCGCATGAGGCTGTGGTTAAATGGGGTTTGGAAGCGCGATACCTGCAGCGCTAACCCACGTGGCCTCGCTCGTCCCTCCTAAGATGGTGGCAACCAGCAACCTCGTCCGCCCTCCGGAACAAGCGGCACACAGCCGTGCCGGACCGGGGCTAGGGGAGCTGGGGGCTGAGCAAGGAGGACTACGGCAGAGGTGAGCCACAGAAGTTAAAAGAAATGAAAAATAAAGGCAAACAATTTTTTGAAGGGAGGGTAAAGAGGTGGAAAACCCTGCCGCTTTCCCTCACGGGGCGTATAGCCATCATTAAAATGGTCTTCCTACCCAAGCTACTCTATCTTTTTGTTAATATTCCCATGCCCTTAACCAACCATTTGTTCAAACGTCTCCGGACTGGGATTCTTGAACTGATTTGGGCGGGAAGGCAACCAAGAGTATCCTGGAAACTATTGACTCTTCCCTTTGAACAGGGAGGAATAGTGGCCCCTGATTTCGAATTATATGCAAACAGTGCACAGTCACAATACCCACACTACTAGCACCATCCAATCCCGTACCTACCACATGTGGCTATTGAAATGGATGTGGCCGCGCCCACTGCAACGGTATACCACCCATATAGACGTTCCCATTCAGACATTAACACTGTTGAAGCTACATGATGGGCATGGAGGAATATAGCAAAGCGGGCAGGCATTAAGGAGCTCTATGCGCCATCTATGCCACTGGGCGGTAACCCGCTATTGGGGCCGCTAACGGACAAGGCTGTGGGTGAATGTGCTAAGACGAGAGGTCTGACGGCCGCTAGTGATCTCTATCCAGATGATAAATTCCTGACCCTACAAAGATTATGTGAGCCGGATGTGCCCTCGGCGTCTGATATGCTATTATATTATCAGCTGCGAGCCGCATGTAAAGCAAGATATTCGGAATTTCCGGATGTTCCGGCTTCATTACCGGCGCTGGAAAATGTCTTGTCTAATAGCTCACCCCGCAAATTGTTTACGCGTATTTATAGTATTACGCAGGAGACATCACCTATACTGCTAAGTACATCTAGGGCAGATTGGGAAACAGAAGCTGCCATTACAATTACTGATAAGCAATGGTCATTCTGTTGTTCACAGCTGGCAAACCTATCACCGAATTACAGATTAAGGCTTATACACTTTAACTATTTACATAGAACGTATTGTACACCTACGCAGTTATATCGCATGGGTCTCCAACCAGATGCGAAGTGTTGGAGATGCGGGGAAAAAGAGGCAACGTTCTTCCACTTAACATAGCATTGCAATACCATAGCACACTATTGGTCAGAAGTAATAAGACACATAGGATGCATTATAGATGCAAATATGCGGGTTGACCCACTGGTGGCGCTTTTGGGTTTTGTCATGGAAGTGCCCAGAGACTTCCGTAAGTTTACTGCTATCCTGCTATTATTGGCTAAACGACAGATAGCGCTGCATTGGAAGAAGTTGACGCCACCTTCTGTAGCGGGTTGGGTGCGTTCGGTAATTTATTGTAAGGATCAGCTGACGAATTATTGGGACCTCTTGCCAAGTGGATCTAGGCCTGCTGATATATGGGAACCGTTCGAGGGGTGGTTGAAACAGGGGGATTAGATTTCTGTGCAAATAGTCAAGATACACAATAAGCAGTGGAAATATGGCAGTCTCCATACCGAATTAAGTAGTGGCTGATTAGCATATATGATCATTCCTCTTTATTGCACGTGTTGGAGTATTACATGTATGATACTGATAGCATCAGAAATGGCAAAATTCAACTGGGCGAATTACACTGTAATGTAAGAATGCGTAGGGGGCGATATTGCAGGATGGAGTGGGGAGAATATTCAGCAAGTCCCGTTTTGCGAGTCTGTAATAGCGATTCATAAGGAATCGCTATTAAGGACTTCATGTAGGAATTGCAAAAAATATTGCGATTCCTACATCTTCTTTATTTGCGATTAGCAAATTGCTATTCGCAAATAAGGAATAACTCCCCATTCATTCCTATGGGCCTTTAGGCCCATAGGAATGAATGGGGAGTTATTCCTTATTTGCGAATAGCAATTTGCTAATCGCAAATAAGGATACGATTTCAAGGGTGCCAGGGGTGTCCAAAGGACACCCTGTAGCACCCCTGAAATGCAAATGTACACATGTGTTGCGCACACACATGTCCAAAGGACGTGTGTGTGTGTAACATGGAACTTAGAAAAATGCACTGAAGTGTATTTTTCTAAGTTTTCGCTATTTACCACGAAGTTACAATTCGTGGTAAATAGCGGCCAGAAATTGCGAATTCTCAAATTAAAATTGGTTAATGAATTGCATTTAAGGAATCTCAAATAGAGATTCCTTAAATGCAATTCCTCGCAAATATGCGATTTCGCAATTAGCGATTTTTGCATTTGGGATGATGAATCCCAAATGCAAAAATTGCACTCGCAAAGGGCCAGATTCTGAGAATCTGGCCCTTTGCGAGCCGATTTTTCTTTCATGAATCTATCTGTAAGTCTTAAAGTTTTAAAGGTTACATGGAGAAATACGCTGTTTTTGTTGAATATGACCCACACAAGTTATAAATATCAGCATTGATAGTGCTGATACGCCGCCAGACCCCGGGTTGCCGGCTACAGGGCTGTGTCATCGAAATGTGACGTAAGTGTCTTGGATGCTGCCAGCCTCAGGGTTGTAGATGCACAGCTGTGTTGCTTGTGGAATACGTAATAAAGGTTTAAAACAAAAAAAAATATATATACATATATATATATATGTAGGAAGGTAGATCCCTGACTATGGTTGCCCCCAACTTTTTGCCTGGTGTTTTGCTGACTTAGTTGACCTGGGGCCCTGCTAATCAGGACCCCAGGCCCACTGCTCTCTCTGTAAAATGGACTCCATGTACCCTAGGTACATACTCAATTGGATACTGAGTCACCTTATCAGCCCCTGTACAGTGTACCTTAGGTACCCAGGGCATAGGTGCACACAGGGCCTACCAGGGGCTGCAGCATGTATTATGCCACCCCTGGATGGCCATCCAAATCTGACACAACTGGCTGCTTGACAGCTGGGGCAAGGTGGTGTAATCACCCTTTGCTTTAGATATAGTATACCTATATCTAACCCAAAATGGACACACAGATCTCCTATAAGTCACTCCTATGGCAGGCCTTAACAATCCTGAAGGCAGAGTGCTTGGAATCGTGTGAGATGGTGCTCTGGCATGAGCTGAGCCTGTCTGCGGCTTTCGGGATCTATCCCTTAGCCGTTTCCATGATATCGCATACCATATACTCTTAAGTGCATTATAATCCTCGTGGTTATATGCCAACTCTGGTATCGCTTTATCAAAACATGTCGAGTAAGGTGTCATACGAATTGGAATACTAACCCCTCGCCAATTCTGGCGACGGGGTTAGCATTCCACCCTTCTAGAGGGACACGACATGTATGTAACCCCTAACCCCGGTTAAAGTCAGACAGAGCCTTAGCATCCACAAAATGGATGCTGCCACCGAGACACAAGTCTGCCCTCCTGCTGCTGGGAGTCCTCCCAGAGCAGGAGGCAAGGACAAAGGGTTTCCTGCCAGGGGCGGTGCCAGCACCGTCCCAGACAGGGTTTTATGTATTCCAGGTAGGCAGGGCTACAGAGGAAGGTGACTGCAAGTGGCACCCCGGTGCTCACTGTGCATAGGCCGGCTTGAACCAGTTCCAGGGGCACACCAGACCCTGGCCTGGGGAAAGCCCGCCAAAGGAGAGGGGTGTAACCACCCCCCTCCTGGTCCCACCCATAGGGCAGGACCTAGCCGCGTGCCAGCCCCCTTTTCCCAGATAAAGGTAGGAGCAGGCCCCCTTCCAAATTAGATCATCTTTGGAATCAAGACACGACTTTCTTCGAAAGGACTTCACGATTTCTTCTTCAAGATTCTCCCTTGTGGCTAAGGAGTAGTCACCCTGCATCCGCAGGCACCATCTTAAGAACACTGCGGTCTGCTGCACGTCCTTCCTCCGGAATCCGACTGCCCAGCTCGACGAGAACCGGCTTCCCTGGCACCTCTGACCTCTACCCACCTCTACAGCTCAGCTGAGGACCGTGGGTGCGACGAGACCTCGAGGGACCGGCCATCGCCAAGACTGCACGACTTCTGCACAGCACGCCCGCCGAGTAATCTACTGGTGAGTGCTTTGGGGTCCGAGAAGCCCCAACCCTGAGCAGCTCCAGCACCGAAGAGCAGCCCCCCAGCATATCCACGATCGGCGTGGGGCCCTTCTGCTTTTTGCTGCTCTCCGCATTGTTTGGCTACTAGCCCGCTGGCTTGTGGCCTTCCTAACGACGCCCGACGACATCACTGCTGCTGGTCTGGTTGCTCCAGACTGGCCCTTGCTTCCCTTCTGCAGAGAAGCACCCCGGACCCTCCTGGTCCACTCCAGACGCCATTTTGAGTCCACCGCGTGGGCTTGAATTAGCCAAGGCTTTGTTGCCCAATCCTGGGTTCTTCGACGCCGACAGCTTCATCCATCGTGGGACAGCTCGCTCCTCCATCCTGGTCGCCGACAACGCCTCCTGGTCCGTGAGATCTGCAGAGCCAGCGTCGCCCACTCACCTAGTCGAGGTGACTACCATCCAGTGCCCTCCTGGTGCCCACTGACTACTGGCTAGTAGTCACGAACTTGGTCCCCTCTGCTTTCAGGTGTCATCCCTCTTCGATCCAGGCTTGGATCCATCGAACTTTCTTCACTGGTCGCCTGCCAGCAACTTCTTTTCTTCAGGCTCCTGGTCCGGCAACGAGGATTCCCGACGTCTTTTGAGACCTATGCAGCTGCAGCCCCTGGGCTAGGTAACTTCGGCATTTCGGTGCCCCAGCATAGCCTCACTATCCAAGGGTCCGAATCCACTTTCGTTTTCCTCCTACCAGGTCGGGTTCGCCCGAGAACACTAACTTTGCCTTTTACTAGCTACCATAGACTTTGTCCCGCATCCCGCGTGAGAGTGCACACTCTGCACCCGAGTCCCCTAGGCCTCCTGTAAGTAATCTGAAGGTTCTATAGTCAAGTCCTAGCGATTCCAAAGCCTATTAGTACTGTACTTACCTGCTAGTAATTTCGCATTCCACTTTTAGAGTATATGGTTTTCCGTGCCCCTCGGGCATTTGTATATACTGTGCTAACTTAAGTATTTTCGTAAGAGTTTTGTTGTGTGCTAAGTACCCTGTCCTCATAAAGAGTACAGGGCTGTTGTGATTCTAATAAATACACTGTTTATTTTCATAACACTTGTGTGGTGTCCTTTCACTGGGTGTTCAAGGGGTAATGTGATGGTAAAACAGCTGGCTTAACACGCCCTCTAGAGTCTTAGCCTTAGACTGCTCGTATCCACGCTACTAGGATAGCTGGTCTATAAGGTTGACTTACAACCAATCATCAATAAGGGTTGTTTGGACTGATACACAGTGATCACTAGAATAGTGAGCACTGCACATCGGGCCAACTTCTCACATTGGTGAGCAGCGGTTGGGATTTGAGCTTGCTGTTGTTTTACCACACATATCCTAAGAATATCTTGTGAAAGATCATATAAGTACTCAAGGTACATATAACTTAGCTTAGAATACTCTGAGTTCTACTGAACCAGCTGTTGTAGCTCCTAGGGCCTAGCACACCCTAAACTACAACTCTAGCAAGGGATCAGTAGGCAAACATATAGTGTAGGTAAGTGCACCACTTACACCTCACTAGAAAAGCATGTCTACCCAAGGAGAGTCTACTGAGACCCCCCTTGTGGTTATTGACCCTCCACAGGTCACTTCAAGATATGCAGCTCTCAGTTTCCAGGAGATGAGACAAGTGTGTACCTCCTGGAAACTGAAACAGGGGTCTAACCCCACCATTCCCTTTCTGATAGGTCTCTTAGAGACTTATGATGCGAGAAAGCTTTCTCAGCTAGATGGGAATATGCCAGCCTTAGAGGGTACCTCTGGGGATCCAGACCTCCCCAACACTGCCAATGCAGTTGAGGAGGAGGATCAGGAGGAACTCTCTGGGGATGAGGCAGAAAAAGGTCTTGAGGTAGTCAGAAGGCTAACTAGGGCCAACTTAGACTTACTTGGGCTAGGATCTGGGGCACCCCCAGTACTGACCCGAAGTGGGCCTAACCTTGGAGTTAGGAGAGATAGATCTCTTTCTAGGGACTCCAATAGGTCTCTGCACTCTAATGCCTCTTCCCAGATGAGAAGGACCTCTCCCCAGTGGAGATGGACTTCCCCCCAGAGAAGAGAGCATGAAGCTAGGATGAGACAGGCTACTCTGAGGATTGAAAGGGAAGAACTTGCCCTGGCCAAAGAGAAGCTTGCCTTTGCTAGAGAGCAGCAGATGAGTGGGGTAGTTCCCACTGGTGGCAGCAATCTCCCAAGAGATAGAGAGAAGGGTTTAGATACTAAACACCTGACAAAAATAGTGCCCCCCTTTAAGCAAGGGGATGACATCCAGAAATGGATGGCTGCTTTGGAGAGGGCCTGCACTGTGAAGGGCATTCCCCAGAGTCAGTGGGCAGCTATACTGTGGCTCTCCTTTGATGGTAAAGGTAGAGATAAGCTCCTCACTACAAGAGTGGAGGATGCTAACAATTACCAGGTCCTGAAAAATGCACTGGTTGATGGGTTTGGCTTAACCACTGAGCAGTACAGGTTGCTGTTCAGAGACACCCAGAAAACTCAGTCTCAGGACTGGTCTGACTTTGTTGATTGTGCCACTAAGGCTTTGGAAGGCTGGCTACTGGGTAGCAAGGTTACTGACTTTACAGGATTGTATAATCTTATTATGAGAGAGCAAGTCTTAAATAATTGTCGGAACCAGTTATTACACCAGCACCTGGTAGACTCTGATCTGACCTCTCCACAAGAATTGGGTAAGAGGGCAGACAAATGGGTCAGAACCAGGATTAGGCCCAAGAACCAAGGTGGTGACCAGAAAAAGAAATCAAGCAAGCCTCAAGAGAAGGGTGGGAATACATCTCCAGATCAAACCACATCAGGGCCCCAAAAATCCTCTGAGGGGGGTGGGTCCCAGAATCCTTCCAATAACCAGAAGAAACCTTATTGTTATCCCTGTAAACAGGTGGGTCATTTAAAAACTGACAGCAGTTGCCCAAAGAATAACAATAAGGAGAACATACCCCCAGGTAACATTCCCAAACCTCCTGTTACTACTAGTAGTAATCCCCCAGGTGGTGGGAGTGCCCCCAAGAATTTGGGTGCATTTACTTTGGGAGTTCCTGGGGACTCTGGCCTAACCAGGTCCCCAAACTCAGATACTCTTGTCTGTGAGACTGGCATGGGGTTTGCCAACTTCACAACTTGTCCCAACACTTTGGGCAAGTACAGACAGGAGCCCCTCATCAATGGAATGAAAGTTGAGGCCTACAGAGACACAGGGGCTAGCATCACCATGGTGACTGAGAGTCTAGTCCCCTCAAGGCAACTTTTACCTGGTGCCACATACCAGGTGGTAAACATTGATGGAGTGAAGAAAACTCATCCCATGGCAGTAGTAAATCTCAGCTGGGGAAGTGTCACTGGCCCCAAGAGAGTGGCAGTGTCATCCAACTTGCCTGTAGATTGCCTACTGGGGAATGATTTAGAGACCTCAGCCTGGGCTGAGGTAGAGCAAGAAACCCATTCTAGAATGGTAAACCCCCATGGTAAGGTTAGTGGGGCAGTGTTAGCCACAGCCCCAGTCCAAGATGTCCTCCCTGAACAGGTCAGGAGGGTTGTGCCAGTCACAACCCAATCTCAGACAACTTCCTTCCCAGAACAGGTTGTCAAGGCTGTGATGGTCACAGCCCATACCCAAACTGAGCCCCTCCTGAAAAGGTTGGGAGAGTTGTGATGGCCACAGCTCAAACTCAGACAGATAACAGTGTTGTGAAGCCTGAAACTATGGATCACTCCACTCAAACAGAGAGCATTGAGGAGGAAGAGAAATCTCCCTCCCACCAGACTTTAGGAAAGGATCAGCCTCCTCAGGGAACTGATCTGACCCCTTGTGAAGAAACTACCACAGGGGTAGTCAGGCCTAGCCTGGCAGAACCCCTGATGTCAGTGGACCCTTCCAAAGTGGGACCCAGTCTGGAGCAGGTAACCTGCCCCTCTCTACCCTGCCTCAGTCAGCCCAGGGCTGTAGAGGTCAGGGAGGCCAGTGTTGGACCCCAAAGGGCCCCCTGTCCAAAAGAATTCCCCAATCAGCAGATTAAGGGCACTGAAGCTAGTAGTCCTAGCCAAGTGAAAATAAAACAAACTCCTGAGGGATCCCCCTTAAAATTAGTTAGGGACCTCCCCCAGATGGACACTGTTGGGCACAGCCAAACTTGGGACCTGAGGGCCCCAGACCTGACCTGTCCCTCCAGTAAGCCAAACAGAGGGACCCAACCTCCAGCTGTAGGTAGCCAGAGGTTGACCCTGAGAGCCCAAAACAACTCAGTCTTGGAAAGAAAGGCCTCTATGGTGGATAATGATTGGAGGAAGCTGAGCCCAAAATTACTGGAGCCTCACTTCAATACTCCATTTCAGCACCAGCCTTTTTCTTTGACAAAACACACCACAGGTAGAGATTCCTTATGGTGGAGACCCTCAGATACCCTTAGGGTGAGGGATTGCTTAGTGGACCATGACATAGGGGGTAACCATGCCAGTGCTGGTACTTCCTTATATGGCCACTCAGGCAATATAGGCTTACCTGGCAAGGCTAGCCTTATCTCCTTTCGTTTGGGGGGGGGTTATGTAGGAAGGTAGATCCCTGACTATGGTTGCCCCCAACTTTTTGCCTGGTGTTTTGCTGGTTTTCTGACTTAGTTGACCTGGGGCCCTGCTAATCAGGACCCCAGGCCCACTGCTCTCTCTGTAAAATGGACTCCATGTACCCTAGGTACATACTCAATTGGATACTATGTCACCTTATCAGCCCCTGTACAGTGTACCTTAGGTACCCAGGGCATAGGTGCACACAGGGCCTACCAGGGGCTGCAGCATGTATTATGCCACCCCTGGATGGCCATCCAAATCTGACACAACTGGCTGCTTGACAGCTGGGGCAAGGTGGTGTAATCACCCTTTCCTTTAGATATAGTATACCTATATCTAACCCAAAATGGACACACAGATCTCCTATAAGTCACTCCTATGGCAGGCCTTAACAATCCTGAAGGCAGAGTGCTTGGAATCGTGTGAGATGGTGCTCTGGCATGAGCTGAGCCTGTCTGCGGCTTTCGGGATCTATCCCTTAGCCGTTTCCATGATATTGCATACCATATACTCTTAAGTGCATTATAATCCTCGCGGTTATATGCCAACTCTGGTATCGCTTTATCAAAACATGTCGAGTAAGGTGTCATACGAATTGGAATACTAACCCCTCGCCAATTCTGGCGACGGGGTTAGCATTCCACCCTTCTAGAGGGACACGACATGTATGCAACCCCTAACCCCGGTTAAAGTCAGACAGAGCTTTAGCATCCACAAAATGGATGCTGCCACCGAGACACAAGTCTGCCCTCCTGCTGCTGGGAGTCCTCCCAGAGCAGGAGGCAAGGACAAAGGGTTTCCTGCCAGGGGCGGTGCCAGCACCGTCCCAGACAGGGTTTTGTGTATTCCAGGTAGGCAGGGCTACAGAGGAAGGTGACTGCAAGTGGCACCCCGGTGCTCACTGTGCATAGGCCGGCTTGAACCAGTTCCAGGGGCACACCAGACCCTGGCCTGGGGAAAGCCCGCCAAAGGAGAGGGGTGTAACCACCCCCCTCCTGGTCCCACCCATAGGGCAGGACCTAGTCGCGTGCCAGCCCCCTTTTCCCAGATAAAGGTAGGAGCAGGTCCCCTTCCAAATTAGATCATCTTTGGAATCAAGACACGACTTTCTTCGAAAGGACTTCACGATTTCTTCTTCAAGATTCTCCCTTGTGGCTAAGGAGTAGTCACCCTGCATCCGCAGGCACCATCTTAAGAACACTGCGGTCTGCTGCACGTCCTTCCTCCGGAATCCGACTGCCCAGCTCGACGAGAACCGGCTTCCCTGGCACCTCTGACCTCTACCCACCTCTACAGCTCAGCTGAGAACCGTGGGTGCGACGAGACCTCGAGGGACCGGCCATCGCCAAGACTGCACGACTTCTGCACAGCACGCCCGCCGAGTAATCTACTGGTGAGTGCTTTGGGGTCCGAGAAGCCCCAACCCTGAGCAGCTCCAGCACCGAAGAGCAGCCCCCCAGCATCTCCACGATCGGTGTGGGGCCCTTCTGCTTTTTGCTGCTCACCGCGTTGTTTGGCTACTAGCCCGCTGGCTTGTGGCCTTCCTAACGATGCCCGACGACATCACTGCTGCTGGTCTGGTTGCTCCAGACTGGCCCTTGCTTCCCTTCTGCAGAGAAGCACCCCGGACCCTCCTGGTCCACTCCAGACGCCATATTTAGTCCACAGCGTGGGCTTGAATTAGCCAAGGCTTTGTTGCCCAATCCTGGGTTCTTCGACGCCGACAGCTTCATCCATCGTGGGACAGCTCGCTCCTCCATCCTGGTCGCCGACAACGCCTCCTGGTCCGTGAGATCTGCAGAGCCAGCGTCGCCCACTCACCTAGTCGAGGTGACTACCATCCGGTGCCCTCCTGGTGCCCACTGACTACTGGCTAGTAGTCACGAACTTGGTCCCCTCTGCTTTCAGGTGTCATCCCTCTTCGATCCAGGCTTGGATCCATCGAACTTTCTTCACTGGTCGCCTGCCAGCAACTTCTTTTCTTCAGGCTCCTGGTCCGGCAACGAGGATTCCCGACGTCTTTTGAGACCTATGCAGCTGCAGCCCCTGGGCTAGGTAACTTCGGCATTTCGGTGCCCCAGCATAGCCTCACTATCCAAGGGTCCGAATCCACTTTCGTTTTCCTCCTACCAGGTCGTGTTCGCCCTAGAACACTAACTTTGCCTTTTACTAGCTACCATAGACTTTGTCCCGCATCCCGCGTGAGAGTGCACACTCTGCACCCGAGTCCCCTAGGCCTCCTGTAAGTAATCTGAAGGTTCTATAGTCAAGTCCTAGCGATTCCAAAGCCTATTAGTACTGTACTTACCTGCTAGTAATTTCGCATTCCACTTTTAGAGTATATGGTTTTCCGTGCCCCTCGGGCATTTGTATATACTGTGCTAACTTAAGTATTTTCGTAAGAGTTTTGTTGTGTGCTAAGTACCCTGTCCTCATAAAGAGTACAGGGCTGTTGTGATTCTAATAAATACACTGTTTATTTTCATAACACTTGTGTGGTGTCCTTTCACTGGGTGTTCAAGGGGTAATGTGATGGTAAAACAGCTGGCTTAACACGCCCTCTAGAGTCTTAGCCTTAGACTGCTCGTATCCACGCTACTAGGATAGCTGGTCTATAAGGTTGACTTACAACCAATCATCAATAAGGGTTGTTTGGACTGATATATAGTGATCACTAGAATAGTGAGCACTGCACATTAGGCCAACTTCTCACAATATATATATTACCTACTGGCGGTCGCCAGTAGGTATATATAGTTAGGATTTTTTCTCTATGGGTTTTTTGAAAATTCTATGTCTAATAACTTTGGCGTTTGTGGACGGAATTGGCTGAAATTTTAAGGAAAATGGCACATTTTGTTTCTGAGCAGCCCTTGAAAATTTGGGGGGGGTTCGTCCAGTGGGTGCCGAGAAAAAAGGGGGGTCCCAAAACGTGTTTTTAACATTGAGTTTTCCATAGGGCGGTTGGCCTCACTTTTAGCCCGAACGGCTGAATGGATTTGCACGAAACTTGGCAAAATTGTAGGGACTGGTAGCCCGATGTGCCTTTTGTAGGTCTCAATATATGTGCTCCAGTGGATTTTGAGAAATTAACGTTTAAAAAAAGATATATATCTGTAAGCGCGGACTGGGCAGCGCACTGGTTCGCGGACTTTTCGCGCAACGGAGCTTTGTGAAGCGAAGCTGATTGGTTCTCCGGCGTCTGTCAACATTCCAAACAGTCCGTAGCGGCCGCCATCTTGTCTCTCGGTAGGATCGAGAGACAAGAGGAGGTCAAAACAAAGGGGGAAATAACTATAAGGGGGCATAGTAGATCCTCGCTGACCCCCTAGGTTTGATGTGGAGGTTTTAAAAGGGCCCCGCGGGGCAAAAAAAAATAATAATAATAATAATTGAACGGCTGAATGGATTTGCACGAAACTTGGCAAAATATTAGGGACTGGTAGCCCGATGTGCCTTTGCTAGGTCTCAATATATGTGCTCCAGTGGATTTTGAGAAATTAACGTTCAAAAAAAGATATATATCTGTAACAGCGCTCCGCTTCGCGTAACGGAGGTTTGCGAAGCTGATTGGTCATTCTGTCACTGGGCTATAGTTGGGCTACATCTGGCTGATATTTGGGCTACATTTGTTTTTTTGTGTGTCTGGCGGCCATCTTTGGGCTACATTGGGCTTCATTGGGCTACATTCGGCTAATTAGCAAATAGCTCATCGCAAACTAGGAATGGTAAAGAATCGCTATTTATTCCTTAAAGTTCGCTATTTAGGAAATGCAAAAAACTTTGATGATACATATGGCGGTTCATCTCTAACAAGATAAGAAGCATAGGGATACATTTATGATGACTGGCGCATCACCAGGGATGTGTTAGTCATTCTGTGCCGCTGTTCCGTCACCTATGGTGTGCTGCATTTACAATGCGGCGCATCATGGGGCAAAAACAGCACAGATGCGTGATGTATCTGTGCCGTAAAGGTGGCGCATTGCTGGAGTTGTATCGCAAGTGTGATGAAGCTCCAGCAAGGGTCTGGGGTGCCCCTGTCGCAGGGTTTCTGTTCTCACACAGAACTGTGGACAGAGGATTGGAACCTCGGCGAATTAGGGTGTCCCAAAACTCACGTTAGTAATCAAAAACTCCTTAGCAAGCTAGGTACAGTGTCACATTGGATATAACAAACTCTCAATGTTTAGACAATCCAGAATATGAACTTATAGTACCTCAGGATACGTGGAACTCATGAACAGTCGGTCGTTATAGATTTCTTAGAAACCAGAACATGGAGTTAAGAAGAACAGATGTGTATTTGAAATGTTTATTTACTAATGCCGTCTTCTCAGGCGTAGTACCTTAGATAATAAAAGTACACATATTATCAGTAGCAAAATTACCAGCATAGTTACTAGTACATAAAAAGTGAATGGTGATAGTATGTTAACATGCTGTAAATGAATAAGAGTTAGCAACACTTATAAGCAGCCGCGGGCCGTGGAGGGAGTTACGTTGAGGCAGGGAGGCGGGGAGGGGGAGAAGCAGGGTGGAGAATACAAGTACACATATTATCAGTAGCAAAATTACCAGCATAGTTACTAGTACATAAAAAGCGAATGGTGACAGTATGTTAACATGCTGTAAATGAATAAGAGTTAGCAACACTTATAAGCAGCCGCGGGCCGTGGAGGGAGTTACGGTGGGGCAGGGAGGCGGGGAGGGGGAGGGGCAAGGTAGAGAGGGCTCCACCCTGCTTCTCCCCCTCCCCGCCTCCCTGCTTCACCGTAACTCCCTCCACGGCCCGCGGCTGCTTATATCTCACCCTCCCTAATACACATATTATATTATTTGCTAAGAAGGTCTCTTTGTGTTGGTTTAGGGCGTGCCCATACTTTAGTGTCTTAGATTTGAAGGAATCACATCAGCATACACCAGCTCTCTCTTCCTGTGAACCGCATCAACTGTTGTGTATGTGTGTTCGGCAAAGCAATATAAAACCCGCCTCATGCCCAGAATTGGCAGAAGTTGCACTTATGTTATGAGTATGAAGTCGTGGAGATCAGACCTCATAACAATTCTGTATCGTGTTGTTCTTGAAACTTTAGCACTCGCTGTACAGATATAGTTTAACAAGTAAAGCAGATAGTAGACCAATAACATATTATTCTCATGTAAACCACGATGAACTACTAGGTGGAAAGCTAAAGCAACAACTAAGTGTCGTGTGCAGAAGTTGCAAAAAAGGAAAAATGGCGTTTAAACCGGTAATGAGCCCATGCTAACTTAACACGGTGTAAAGATATCCAGGACCTAGATGACACCTCCTCATGATCCGGAAACGAACTGAATAAGATAATAGAAGTGCCATCTCATGAGAGCAGATTGCAAGTTTATATGTGGACGGTCCGCAAGGTAAAGCATTAAAAACTAGGAAAATTTAATGCTAAAGAAAAATAAAACAGCCAAGTACTTTATCGAGTCTTAAGCCAATAGGCAAGGTAAATAATAAAAACTTGACAAATAAGTCAATGAATTGTCAATGAAATGCTAGTACTCAGCATATCAAACATGAAAAAGGTCTATGACATAACTGTGTATGCAAAATAAGCTGCAACAGCCTCCAATAGGAAGTCACCGTCTTCATCCGAAAACAGTTCAGCCATCCAATTTAAAAGCGGAAAAGAACATACGTGCTCTCCCAGCAC
Source organism: Lissotriton helveticus (assembly GCF_964261635.1). Classification (NCBI taxonomy): domain Eukaryota; kingdom Metazoa; phylum Chordata; class Amphibia; order Caudata; family Salamandridae; genus Lissotriton; species Lissotriton helveticus. The sequence continues at coordinate 185,010,152 of NC_136057.1, read as the reverse complement.
CGGATCCTCTATCACCATCAGAGGACAGCTCGGTGGGTTTTCAAGAAAGCTCTGTTCCAAGAAAGACTGTGCTGCCGCCAGTAAATTCCAGGGACCAAGTAGTCCATGCATCAATGCCACAGCCATAATCCTTTCGCCAGGACAAACCAACTCGTGAGTAATGATAGGAGTCATCAGCTGATTAAAGTCGACGTCAGGAGAAACCGGTCCGCAGAGACACAAATCAATGGCCCAATCGAAATCACAGGTCAGGCAGTGAAATACAGGCTGGACACAGGTGAAGTAGGAGAACCGAAAAGATAATCCATATGCCGTGCTTAATATCGCCAACGGCATTGTGCCATAATATTCTAGCATGCGATTGCGGAACAGTGTCAGCAGCTGCAGGGTCGGAGGTTGCATAGGAGGGACATCCATATTTAAAAATGTAAAAAAGCACAAGAGCGTCCGCTGGTAATGCAAGTAAAAATGCCAATCCACGAACCAGAGTGCAGAAAATACAATGAAAGGAAGCAGGGATGACTCCAAAGATTTTCTCAAATGAAGTGACGAGACCACTGGTAACAACTTTAAAAAAGTGCACCAGGGACTTTGTGGAGGATGCGTTAAAGATAGTCGGAAACATGTTGCTGAAATTGAAAGGCAAATGTTAATTGAAAAAGGTTTTGCACCTCTGTATGGGTGTTCGCTATGTGAAGTACGAAAGTTTCACGGGCCGAACTCAAGGCCACCTCTCTCTGAGACAAAAGAGCTCTTATTCTTGCCATGCCGTTGAAACGTGTCTCAAGGTTGGTATTTGTGGCCAGATTGAAAACTCCCTATGTTCATGTGTGGGAGGAAATAGAACATTTCTGCAGCAAATAACCCGTTCACTTACTGTTACGATAAAAGGAATACTTTTAATTAACTCAGAACAATCTTCATTATTGAGCATCAAATAACTACCATTTTCCAACAACTTGAACGTGGGGATGATAGCAGGAACTGGCGTGCCTTGCAACACGCAAGCCATATTTGGTCGGTGTTTGTTGCATGAACCGTGTAAATGTATGTGCCTACACATTAGTGAATGATCTGGCGTCTCAGTGCATTCCTCTCCATTCAGATAAACTTCTTGATCATCTTTGAAACATCTGTATGTGTATGGAAGCGACCAGACCTCATGAAGAAAAGCACTACCTAAAGGTTCATAACGACCTATTGGTATATATTTCATACAATTTGAAAACTTATATAAAGCAAAAGGCAGCGTTATTAAACCGTGGATAAGGCATGTTGCCAAAAAACCCGCAATCCTCTGCTGATGATGTCACTGAGCATGTCATGAATGATGTAATATGTGACATCATCAGCAGTGGATTACGGGTAATGGTATCTCTAGTTTACTCCCTTATAGCTGTCTTTCTTTTAACATAAGTGTCTGTTTCCTTCCCTTATACTTACTGTTTTTGGGTCGCTTCCGGTTCGCATACCCGCGAGCGAACTGGGAAGCGAACTAAGAGAAATAGAGGTTGGCACAGTTCCAAATATTGTACCAATTTTTTAATAACGGGGAGGTAGTTCTGAAAAGAACTTTTTTTTTTATTTTTCTGAACATTTCTTTACTGTTTTTGAATTTTTCGGAACAGTTTTATATTTTTTTGGGTTTTTCTTGGAGGGGGCAATGAAAACGATTCATTGTAAAGGGCTCAACAGGAGCAACAAAACAAAAAAAAGAAGTATTTATTATTTTGGGCGTTTCGGACAAACTTGCATATGATAGTCAATAGCTCTGTTGATCAGAGTGATGCTTTTTTCTCCGTAGGAAATGAATCCATCGCAAAATGCGCAGATGTGTTTTACATCACCAAATCTCATTTGTATATTTGGCACCATCTCCCTGCCCTCTGGTCCCGTTACTTCCGGTACAACAGATCTTCTGGCCATAATAGGGAGATTATCTAGGTCGTTCCGAAACTGTGCAGCACTGTAGTTGTTAGGATGCCACCTAGTCATATGGCGATGCATTGTGTAGTTTCCGAAACTGTATTTTTTGTCGGTCCCTCTGGACAGTCTATCTTGACATATAAGGCAAGTTACGTATCTTGCATTTACTTTTTTCTGACCTTTGGGAATTTTAAAAAATTGCCAAATGAAGTTTTCTTTCCGGTGAGACGTCCTGGGCTGCTCAGGCAAAAACTGCCTCTCTTCGTGCTCGTCCTCCTGTTCCTCTTCTTCTTCTTCTTGTTGAATTACAACTTGAGCAGGTGGTCCACTCTTCCTTGGATGTGGTGGAGGTGGTGGGGAAGCACCAGCTGAAGCTACTAAAGAAGCCATTGCTCAGTGATCACAAAGGGTCTTTCTCTCACAATGATGAAAGTCAGAGTGAGGAAAGAAGGAGGGATTTTCATCATTTGGGAAAAACAAGAGTTCTCAACCAATCAAAAGTGTTCATTTTAGATTATATGACCTAGTCTTACATCATTAGGAAACCAAAAGTGAAATGAACCAATGAAAAGTGTTATTACCAAGTCACATGACTTGCTGTGTTTACGTTAAGCGCTTTGCAGGGCCTCCCGGTTTGCTTCTAGAAACCTGCGCTTTGCGACTCGCTTCGCGTACCAGTTCGCTAACGTAGCACGTCATATGACGTATCACGCGACAACGTGAAACGTCATGCGGACGGGAGGCGTCACGATGTTGTTTTCTAACGCGGCACTTGCGGTAAAGAAACGTTTACCGGCTCGCGGTCTATTTCGCGGCATCAAGGTCAGCTAACGGGAAGCTTCCCGATTCGCGAAGCGGGAACGAAGAAAAAAAAATATTTTAAAAAAAAATTATTCATAAACATATAAAATATATTTTTGGATTTAAAGAAGAATACATTTTACAGCTACAGATATTAGCTGTTAAAAAACCAATGAAATTCACAGAAAAAACCATAGGTTATAGACCATATATAGTTAGGAATTAGCATTTACAAAACCTTGAAAATTCACTGAAAAAACCATAGGTTATAGACCATATATAGTTAGGAATTAGCATTTAAAAAACCTTATTTTACTCACACAAAACCATTGAAATTCCATATATAGTTAGTTGCACTAACTATATATCGCGCACCCGCAATCCACTGCTGATGATGTCACATATTACATCATTCATGACATGGTCAGTGACATCACTGATTACATCACTGATGACATCTCAAATGACATCACTGATGACAACATCCAGTGACTATGTTTCTGTAAAGTTAAAATATGTCTTACATATTGAAGAATGAGTGGATGTATAAGTGTCTGAATGAAGGTTTTAGTAGGTGCGTGATTGACTGTATGAGTGAGTGATTAAATGCGTCTTACTGAATGCACGGGTTAGTGACTAAACTGTCTGAAAGTGTGCATCAGTATGTCTGTTGTTGTGCAAGCTGCTGCATGTGTTGATCAGTAGCTATATAAGTAGCTATATGGGTTATTGATTGGTTGCACAAGTATTTGTATGGGAGACTGAGTGTGTGTATGGCTGGCTGGGAGGTGTGTGACTCTGTGCAGATCAATGTGTACTTGTATCAGTGATTCTATAAGAGAGTAACTATGTGTTAGTATATGTTTCAAAAATGTAAGGTGTTCTGTGTTTAACTGTATAGATGAGAAAATGGAAGTGTGATTGATTCTTTTCAGGACTGACTAGGTGTGTGAGTAACTCCATGGATGAGTGGCAGAGTGTGAGTGTCTGTATAGGTGTATGAGTGCATATGATAGTGTTGTAAAGATGAGTGATTGTATGTATGAATGATTGTATGAGTGAATGTGTGTGTAGACATAGGAATCAGTGAGTGCGTATGTAGTAACTAGTATTGGTGTGTCAATGGTTTAAAAAATGATACTCTCTATTTAACACTGGGTGTAACGGAGGTTATATTACAGTGTGAGGAGATGCATTGTATTATGACATGAATGATATCATCAGTGATGTGATCATTGATGTCAAGTGAGATGTCATCAGTGATGTCATTTGAGATGTCATCAGTGATGTCATCAGTGATGTCATTTGAGATGTCATCAGTGATGTAATCAGTGATGTCACTGACCATGTCATGAATGATGTAATATGTGACATCATCAGCAGTGGATTGCGGGTGCGCGATATATAGTTAGTGCAACTAACTATATATGGAATTTCAATGGTTTTGTGTGAGTAAAATAAGGTTTTTTAAATGCTAATTCCTAACTATATATGGTCTATAACCTATGTTTTTTTCAGTGAATATATATATATATATGATTGAAAGGGCTCCCAAACAGAATTTCTTTCTCCCAGGAACCACACAAACGACTCGCACTTATATATACGCTTTGAGCTATTGCTGCAATTGCTTCATATATGATGCATTTTAAGGCATCAATCTAGCGGCTAATTTCATGTAGGGCCTTACTGCACCCGTAGCATCTTCTGTTCCACATTTTGAAAATCAGCTGGCGCAGGTGTGCCAAGAACCACTTGTGTAGATCTTCTGCTACGTTGAGTATTCTTCTACTCTTACCTGGTGTAGGAGGTGTGGAAATCACTAATGCGCTTAAGCTCACAGTGTGGTAGGGTAGTAGTTGCAGTATTACCGGCAAAACTACCAATACTATGGCTTGCTTCTTGTGTTTTTTCAGGCTAGTCATGTCTGACATCTCCACTTTCCCTGCTTGTATCCCCTGAGTGACTTTTCTAATCTCAAAATGTCTTAGTACGTCTGGGCAATAGTACATGGTGTTTTATGCTTCGTTAATAGCAGATCTGTATTATTTGCTCTTTTGAAATTGCAAAAGGAACTCTTTTGTACCCCAGGCTCTATATGGGTGCGTAAACATTTGCCGCACTTAATTTTGCTGCCTTAGTTTGCACACTAACAACCTCTTACAAATACTTAGGTTTTAATTGACTGAAAATGCATACTTTGGCATACAATGTTTTATTTTCACGATAAAGTAAAATTGTTTTAAGGATTTGCCATGGAAATCATAATTCAGAACTATGAGTTTTTCAATATAAGGAAATGCATGTTAAAGTGAGATTATCTTAGCGTAAGAACAAGTTTAAATGGGAAATTAAACTGTAAGACTTGTTCCAAGTGCAAAGCAGTTGACAAACGGAAAAAAAAACTTGCACAATGCATATTTGCCCTGATACTTTTTACCAGACGCAAAACAGACAAAAAATTGCTCAATAAAAAAATAGACGCCTATTGTTTAAAGATAAATAATAGAAGTACAAATACATAAAACACATTTTTAACTGTGCCACACAAAAACATTCTCTTTAAAGCAAATATGGCATTAGGTTACCTCTGGAATCTCTCTCCCCCACAGTCATTCCTAGTACCCAAATGGGAGGAATGGAGGGAGTATTTTAACAATTACATTTCACAATTTCATGATGACAATGAATTCACCCCTAAAAAAAATACAAACTCTTATTGCCTTAGAGCTGGTGGAATAAAAGTTTACAACAGCATAAATAAAAAGGCAAGAGGGGAAAGTTAGGATGATGTTTACGCAAACGCTATAGATGACCTAAATACATACTATAAGCCAAATGTGTGTGTAGGTGTGGGCAGATACAAACTCTTCCACAGGAAGCAGGGAAAAGACGAGTCCGTCGATGACTATGTGTCAGCACTCAAAAACTTGGCGTTAAACTGGCGTTTTGGCACCTTACATGACAAATTCATCAAAGATCAAATAGTAATGCAGGGGTCAAACGCGAACATCCAGGACAGTTTATGGGCAAAAGAGGAGTACTTGCTCCAAAACATAATAGACATTGCTAGAAAAGCAGAGTTGACTGTTCGCTGTTCTAAAGCTGTCATAGCTGAGAGCAATGAAAAAAAAGAGAGTAGTACCGTCAGCAAGGTGACACAAGTTAAGCGCACCCCAAAATGGACATGGAGCAACAAAACAACCAAACCTATATACAACAAACAAATGGATACCGAAATGAAGCGTTGTTATAGGTGCGGCAACAACTCGCATTGGACAGACGACAGGAAGTTTCCTGCTAGGGGAGTGAAGTGCACATACTGCGGAGTCATAGAACATTTCCAAAAGGTGTGCCGGAGGCATAATGCACGCTCTGTCAAAATCATTAACGAAGAAGATGCGTGCCACCCTGATACATCACATGATGATGACATTAATATGTTTGTCCTCAGCATAGAACACAAGCAAATAAATGAGGTCAGTGCAACTGAGACCACTAAAAAAACAAACCCATCTGTGATATGCCCATCGGGGTGTGAAAATCAGCATTGTCGTCGATTCAGGCTCACCTTACATGATTGTGAACAGCAAAGTCTGGAAAAAAAATTCACACCAAGTATTGGAAGCCACTTAGAAAAGGCAGACTTATCAATATAGTTATCAATATAGTCATTCACAGGTGAACCAATTAACGTATGTGGATACAGAAAGCTTAGCTTTGCATATAAAGGGAGGGAGTCAGAAGGAAAACTGTACGTATCCGCCGAAGGTCCCTCAGTACTGGGATGGATGGACCAAGGCCATTTGGGCATTTTCCTTGACCCCAGAATCTGACCCTTTCCTGGTTGTCCAAGACACAGTTGACTACAGCAAGTCCCTTTTGAACAAGTACCCCAGAGTATTCAATGACAAGATTGGAGCACTTAACGGGTACCAGCATAAGATCATAGTAAAACCACATGCTACACCAGTAGTACACAAGACCCAAAATCTACCATTCGCTGTAAAGGATGAGGTCAAAACGCAATTAGAAAAGCTTCTAAAGAAGGGAGTCATAGAACAGGTGGAGGCCACCAAATGGGTTGCGCCATTAGTCGTGGCCAAACGCCTCAATGGCAAGTTGAGGTTATGTGTGGACCTGCGTGACCTCAACAAAAACACAATTGTCGAACAATTTCCACTACTGAAGATATGTGAAATGCTAGCTACCACAAAGGGAGTCAAATGGTTCTCAAGTATTGACTTAAAGTCAGCGTACCACCAGGTACCACTGCATCGCGTAAGCAAAAACCGTACTGCTTTCATTACACCCTTTGGGTTTTTCCAATTCACAAGGGTGCCATTTGGGCTGGCATCCGCTGCAGCAATGATTTAAAGACTTATGCACAACATTTTCAAGGGAGTTACAGGAATATTGATGTTCCAAGATGACATCCTCGTCATGGGAAGGACTAAGGAGGAACACAATGAAAAAGTACAACAGGTGCTAGGAATTTTGGAGACGAAGGGTCTAACAGCAGAGTACAGTAAATGCAAGTTTGCGTGTGAATCTGTGAATTACCTGGGATACGAAATCAACGGGAATGGAATCAGCCCAAAGAAGGACTTAATCATCGCAATAAAGAATTCACCGATACCAAAAAACAAGGAGGAGTTAAGGTAATTCCTGGGCCTTGTAGAATTTTATTGCAAAGTTCATAAAGAACTTATCTAATAATACCTATGATCTACAACAACTACTTAAAATGAAGAGCGAATTTGAGTGGAGCAGCACGTGTCAAGAAGCGTTCAACTCACTTAAAGAAGATCTGTACAATGCAATACCCTTGCAAGGATTCGACCCTTTGCTCAGTAACACCATCAATAGTTCAAAAGGACTAGGAGCGGACCTAACACAGAATGACAACAAAGGAGCTGAGTATACAATTGCTTTTGCATCACGGTCCTTGACCCCAACGGAGGAAAAATTCTCCGTCATCGAACGTGAGGCATTGGTATGTGTGTGGACTTTAGAACACTTTCGGCATTTCGCATGGGGAAACAAAGTCACCCTATGCACAGATCATAAGCCACTCACAAAGGTGTTCACAACGAAAGGCTTGTAAACATCATCACCAAGGCTAGCTCGCTTATCTCTGCGCCTTTTTGATTTAATTACTCCATTCAGTACGTACCAGGTGTGAAAAATGTAGTTGCAGATTACCTGAGCAGGTTGCCCGTTGAAACCGGAGACCAAGACAACCCTACACAAGTGGAGGAGTATTGTTTTGCCAGCCTGGAAGACAGTCTCCAAGGAATTTCAAAAGAAGAATGGCATTTGGAACAAGAAAAGGACAAATACATCTGTCAAGTAATCAGAATGTTAGCAGGAGGGTGGACACACAAAAACAAGCTCACCGAAACGTTGAGACATTTTTACGAAGTCAAGGACGAACTGTCACACGAAAATGATTTACTGTTAAGGGGTGGTAGAGTAGTTACCCCTGTCACTTTAAGAATACGCATTATGCAGTTATGCCACGAAGGACACTTAGGTATTGTAAAGTGTAAAAACAGGGTGAAAGAAAGCTACTGGTGGCCGGGTGTCAGCATTGAGGTAGAAGAATGGTTAGAGACTGCAGCATTTTTCTGCACTCTGACAAAACCCGGGTGACCCTTAGACCACCTCTTCACCCCATCACATGCCCCGCCATGCCATGGGAAAGGGTGGGGGTGGACATTATGGACCCCGTACTAGAACATTATGAACAGTGGTACATAATCGTAATCATAGACCATTTTACCAAGTAGCCCGAACTCAGATTTACCACCAGGCCGATTCAAAGACTGTAGTTGAGTTTTTAGATGCAGTGTTTATACGATAAGGGCTCCCTAAACAGATAATCAACAATTCATGTCAGATACATTCAGGGCACACACATCAAGAAACCAAATTGTGCACAAAACAACATCGGTGTACCACCCAGCCGGAAATGGAGCAGTGGAACATTTCAACAGAGTACTTAAGGCTATCATACAGCAGGCCAACAGCAACAGACTAAGCTGGAAAAAAGAGATCCTTAAGACTTTGTGAGTCTACAGAATTAAACCGTGTGACACCACTGGCCACAGCCCATTCATAGTCATGCGTGGCAGGACAATCCTCACAAAAGACATTGTGGGTTGGACATTAGTCGCAAAAAGAGTGCCCAGGTCTACTGACCAATGCAAAAATATCAGTTGATGGACAGAATGCAGAACAATGTCATACATTCACCCGGGTACAGAGACATGGGCCTAAATCCATCGTTGTTTTGCACTCCACACCACCCCAGTTCAGACATGGCCATATGCATTCAGCATTGACCCTGTGCCTCATGGGAACAGTCCAGCCCGAACTGCCAAGCCATGTCTTTCCTGGACCGGAATCAAGCATCCTAGGACCGGTTTCTGGCTAACAGCCGTCTTCAGCCAGCATAGCTTGACTCCAGTGGTGTGGAGAGCATGGGACTCACGTCTGAGCATACCCATCCCACTCGGGGTGACAAAAGCAAAAATATCAGTTGATGTTCAGAATGCAGAACAATGTCATACATTCACCCCAGTACAGAGATCTGGACCTAAATCCATCGTTTTTTTGCACTCCACACCATCCCAGTTCAGACATGGCCATATGCAAATCAGCCTTGACCCTGTGCCTCATGGGAACAGTCCAGCCCAAACTGCCAAGCCATGTCTTTCCTGGACCGGAATCAAGCATCCTAGGACCGGTTTCTGGCTAACAGCCGTCTTCAGCCAGCATAGCTTGACTCCAGTGGTGTGGAGAGCATGGGACTCACGTCTGAGCATACCCATCCCACTCGGGGTGACAAATGCAAAAAATAACAGTTGATGGACAGAATGCAGAACAATGTCATACATTCACCCCAGTACAGAGATCTGGGCCTAAATCCAGCACAATTGCAAAAGCCGATATGATCGTAGACACGGTTGCAAACCGGTGCAACTCTCTGAAGGAGACACTGTAAAGGTTAAGAGAAGTGGACACGTAGGCAAAGGACAGGACAGGTTCGCCCCACCCTATCCGTAAGCAAGGTGTATTGTAACTCCGCCCTTTTGAGCGACGGTAGGGCGTGGCACTTCTCAGCACTCTCTATGTGCAAACCCATCTCTGAGAACCTTACCAATACGCCCAGTAAGTCATCTAGCAATGAGCAAACATGTGTCAATAAGTACCACATTGCCATGTCAGACTCGTCCGACTGCGAGTCTGTAAACTACCCCCTCACATCATGCACTGAGGCATCCAACCCGGCTGCACCAACTCCAGCTGAATTGGTGCGTGCTATCCCCATGAGCACCAACTCTGGTAGGGTAGTCACTAGTATTGCCCCCCACTCCTGGGCGCAATTAGGCACCCCTTGTCAGTACTAGCAGGTTTGGTAGAAGGGTGTTACCCCCAGTGAAACTCAGTGATTACGTTTGTGGTTAAGTTTATACTATGCAATACAATGCTCTGTGCATTTTGTCTGTTTCTCTCTCCTTTCCCTTTCCCTCTCACCCTCCTTTTTCCCCTCTCCCCTCTTCTCCTTGTTCCTTTTGGGGAAGATGTGTTATGTTTAGCAAATGTGTCCCCCTGAGGACACCGTAGGCGGTTGCATGCCTATGTGTCCCTGCGAGGACACCGTAGGGCTGTTTGCCTCACCAGCTGTCCGTTGACATCTGACAGTTGACAGCTGGTGATCCTGAAGCTGCTGCTGGAATTGCGCTCCGCGTTCGAAGCTGTGTTGGTGAAATAAAGAACTTACCTTCTTACAACTCGCTGCCTACTGAAGTTCTTTACACTGAGACGTGTGCCAATTATGTGTCTGTATAGGTAAAGGAGATTCTTTGGGGTGTTTAGGGTCATCACACCTTTTTAGGTGTTGCCTAGCGTTACAGCGCATGCGGTGCTCGCTTTGCGAAGCATGCACTATACACTACTGTGTGGAAGGTTTGTGGAAGCTCTGCCCATCTTTTGGATTGGCGTAGATCCTAAATTGTGCCTACAGATTGGTTTTAGGCTTGTTAGTCCCTCCTCCTGACGGCCATGTTGTGATTTGTATCCTTACCTGGCTATTGGCCCCTTTACAAGAACACTATTTTCTTCCCTGTGTTTCTCCCCGCTCCCTCTTGCAGTCGTGACTTCTCGCCCCCCCCCCACCACCCTCTACTCCCGTTCATGCTTTCTTGGACGCCCGCCCTCCCGTTTCTAATGCAATAGATCTCGCGTAAATATGAGTCCTCTTGCATTGCAAATGCTTGTTTGTTGAGGGATTGGCTGGGTGAATTTGCACTCTTTTTTTGTCTTGCGCGATGTTTGCTATGCTGTCCTTGAGGTCAGGAATGTGCTCAATCGCAGTGCGCATGAAAATGAAACCTGCAGCGCCGTGCTCCTGAAGTAACAGAAGCAGCTAACAATTTTGATAGTGCTGCAGTATTGCTGGGAAAACAAGCTCATGCACATGTCTATGCAACTAACCCCTTTAGAGAGTTATACTCGGCAAATCAGAAAAAGTTGAATATTATGCCCAGTCTTGATCACTTAAGAAGCCGCACAAAATGATTGATTTGTGCCTATTAGGGTGAGAAGATCAGGCACAAATAAAGTGTTAAAGTGTTCAAACGTCAATCTCTGCCTGACGTCAAGATGACAGCGGCATAGCTGCACTGTCTGAGTTGACTGTGCTGTAGTCGCTGAAGGGTGTACTCAGCTTCGAGGCACATGCTCAAGGCTGTGGCAGGAGCCGGTGTGCGTGAGGGGCTGGGCGGGAAGTGTGTGCTGCTTGTTTTGTGCCCAGAGCGGCCCAGGGGCAGCTGTGCAAGAAGCTGTGGCTGCAGCAGTAGGTGGAGGAAACCAAGTTCAGAGCCCCTGTCTCCGGTACCCCAAACAGAAGATGGCAGGGTGCGCAGAAACTTATGGACCGACTGCCTGTACTATGATTATACAGTGAAATTCCTGTTGTGATGTAATGGAAGTGATTGTTTACTCTGTTGATGCAGTTGTGGTGGTTATGAGAGGGTATGTGTTTTAGCTGCAGTTTTGGTGTCTATGGGTGCATTGAGCTGCTTTTCTAAGAGGTTGCAGCGGTGATGCTTGTTTAAGGCAGAGCCCTGAGATGATTGAACAGTGGGGGGCACTGTTGTGTGATGGTATACATGTGCCACACTGGGAAGGACACAAGGTGTGACAGTCTTTAATCCGAGGTGGTGGCTGTCTGTGAAAGGCAAAGAACTGTAATGTGACAATAAAGGTGTCATTGGTGCCAGTGGGGGAAATGTGATATAACGGCAAACTGCTGGTACCTGTGGGAGGAATGGTGTTCCAGTGGCTTCTTAGGGCCATTACTGTTTCATTGATGGGGGTATTTCTGTATTATGTAATATTAAGATCCTGTCTATGCAAATTAAGTTGGGCTGAGAGTGTCCTTGCCGCCCTCCTCCGTCTACCAAAGTTACCCAGTGGATTTGGTGCTTCAATTATAATTCATAAGATTATAAGGTGCAGGATACAATTTCTTGCCTATCTAATGTTAAAACTATACGGAGAAGGTCACCATTGTAATGTTCCTCGCATTGCCATGCCCACTACCCCTCCTCTTTTGTTGACCTAGATGGTGTTGGGTCATTTTCAAGGCACACACAGTGGTCAGTAAACACAGATCCATATTGGATAATATTCATTTTAATGCTACAGTGCCCTCAGTGAAGGGTTTGCTATGTTACACTCTATGGGCCCGATTCACAGAATGAATTTAAGACTCAATCCTAAACTTACTACTATTTTGGTATTCACAGAATGCACTTACTACTTTTGGCATTCACAGATGAACTTACTACTTTTGGTATTCACAGAAGTTAGGATTTTGTCTTAAATCTGTCTTAAGTCTGTCTTAAGTTTGTCTTAAGACAAAATCCTAACTTCTGTGAATACCAAAAGTAGTAAGTTCATTCTGTGAAGGCCAAAAGTAGTAAGTGCATTCTGTGAATACCAAAATAGTAGTAAGTTTAGGATTGAGTCTTAAGTTCATTCTGTGAATCGGGCCCAATATTTGTGCAGTTGCAGGCTGTCATCTTTCCTCCCCAGCGCTCTTCCCACTCCTTCTTGCCCCCAACCACCCTACCATGCTGCAGTAAGTAAAAAGCTGAGCAGGGCTAGGAAGGAGGAGAACAAGTGTGTGAGCTTGTTAGGTTGTTTACATTATTTGCTTTGTCAATAATAGTTAGTTACATATAATAAATAAGCACCATATATGGCTTTCTTGTATATAACATTAAAACTGATTTAGGTCTAACATGATGATACTCTAAAACAACTACAACAAGTCTCTTTAAAGTTCTATCAAGGGCAGTGAAAGGTGGTACTGCTAGAACCGTAAATGTTTCAGCACCCAGGCTAATATGCTGCATAGCTAAATACATTTAAGGTCCCAGAGGCGAGACCGATTGCATTTCAAATGCTTGTTAGTATTTGCTTCCCATTTCACTATTCGGTTACAGTGTATGACTCTATATTTAATTCAACCAATGGAAACATGTTTATTTATGGTTTAATACGAGTTATTGACATTAAAATACATCCACAAAGTTTCCAGACACAAAACATCCCAAATACGCTTAAATGTGGAATCACAAGCAATTTGTCTACGAGCCATGGAGTTTCCGTCAACAGCACTTCTCCTCCCTTTTTGAATAAGAGCAGTTCAAACATGATTGGCAAAATATCCTAGTTTGCAAATGTTTTCCACATAATTATGGCTCTGCCATATTTGCCACATAATACATCAGCTGCTGCATAATCTGATGATTTTAACTAATAAATTGTTTGTAGCTCAAACGGATCAAAAGTTACAAAAAAAATGTGACTTGCGCTGCTGTGAAGTGAAGGGTCCTTTGCAAAGGGCGATTGGTCACCTTTCTCACTGCTGCATTTGTAAGTTACACCGGTACTAATTAGGAAAATTCTCTGCAGAGACTGTTAGCATTTGTAAACATTTCCCAATAATAACATATAGGAAGAGTTACAGTGCCACTAATATCAGTGTAGGGTGTAAGAGCACTTTGCATCATACATATTGATTTCTAACCAAATGATCCCTTTTTTGCAACAATAGGATAATCATAGACTTGGGGAAAAACATAACGCTCTAATATATACCTTTCATTTTGCATTCAGCTCTTAGATGACAGTTAATAGCTCACTGTTCTATGTTAGGATTTTGTCTTATAAACTATCTCTGACAAAAGCAGTAACCCACTGACTTATTTACATTATTTGCACATTGTGATCTGCGTGGAGATGTTCTTAGCAGCAGGCTTATTAACCCTCTGTGCTTTCTTTCCATGAGTCAAAACTTCCCCTAGACAAAACACCATCTCTCTCTACTAAGAACATTAATCACCAGAGTTATCATGATATTTTTATTGTTGCCTTAAATTGCTGGGGGCCAGGAAGAAGGCAGCAAGTGCTTTAAAAGCATATTATACTTGCAAACACGACACCCCCACCCGAAGTCAGCGCCTGGTGCGGTCACGCTGCCCTAGAGCCACCCTGCTCAAGAGTCCTGTGACCTCAGTGACAGAGTCACTGTCACTCTATGGTGTGCTGCTTCATAGACCTGCTTGCAAGACTGAATCTGAACTGTAGTATGGATTGTGGTGGACAGGTCTTAAAGGTTCACCCATACTTGCACCGCTTGGGTCCACCTGCTGGTGCTAAGACACAGGGCTTCTAAGGTCTTGAGGGGCCTTGTAAGGTCTAGCATGGGAATAAGCTTCCTCAGGAAAGTGGTCTGGGGGACTGGTCAAGAAGGCTGAACCTTTCTCCCCAGTTCCTAATTTGGCAGTTCTTACCATGGTGCCACATCCTCTTCCCCACTGAACACAATACTGCCCCACTAAGAGAAACTCGCACTGCCTTCAACTACAACCCAATTGTGCCCTGATATTAACACCTGGATACAACTAAATTCAAAATGCGCACTAAACAAGAGCAATATGCTGCCTAAAAAAAAACAACATCCTGGAAAAAGCAAACACTCATAGGGAGTAGATTAAGAAAAGTAGGTGAAATGTAAGCAGGAACAACATGGTTACCTTAACGCTTTTACACTCATTATTCAGAAATCAGTAAGTGTTTTTGCCTGAAAAGTTAGGCTATGACTACAGAGTCCAGAACTAAGGGACCTGTTTCAAAGCCCATTGCTTATATCCTTACAATAATGTAAGCAGTATGGTAAAAAGACCACAGGGCATATTATCAAGGCCAACAACAGCGCTTTAACAGCTGTTTTCGGGCAAAAAATAGCGATAGAATGACCTCACTATTAGCACGGACACGCTAATAGGCACCAGCGCGTGTTTCCTTGTGTCAGCCGCTGTTCCACTAACGCCCCGCATCGCATCTCTAATGAGATGCAAAGAAGGCATTTCCTCAACAACATGGGAAATATTGCTAACTGCACTACTCTGTATCAACAAGCTGACCCAGGACACCCATAGAAATGTAAAAGCCACGCTAACTCCGGTTATCCCTATCAGCTAACTTCTGCAAAATTTCAGATTTAGCTATATTTATAAAGGGAGGTGGATTCTAAGCCTAAGTCCACATCTCCCTATCACCGATTCCCTTAGCGCCATAGTTGTATCTCTAGATTTCTAGCGATGTTCCCTCATTTTGCGCGCCATTGCCGGATTTTCTATTACTGTGGAGATAAGCGTTGATAATAACGCGTTATCTCAGTAATCAAATCCGGCGATAGCCGGCGTTAAACAAATTCGCACTAAGTGTGTATCGCAGTTTGTTGATGATATGCCCCCACATTCGTGAACACACAGCCACCATTTTGTTTTCTAATTCACCTATCAAGCAGGTATTTCAGTACCTTCAGGAATGGTACACTATCCCTCCCAGGGAAAACAATTTTGTTTAAAGGGAGATTAGAACATAAAAGTAGCGCTTCACTGGCAAACACTGTAAAGTGGCACTAATGTGTTTTGGTTTGAATAAAGCCAATCCCGCCACTTTGTGACTACTCTGTCTTACTTTAGTTATCTATTTACTTTTCATATTTTATTTCTCTCCATCCCAAGGCTGCACTTGGAAATTGAATTATATCAGAAAAAGACGAAGTTTTAAGCAAAAATGTTTTTCTTTTTTGATCCATTTCATAGGGGAACAAATGAACGAAACCAGGAAAGACAGGGTAATATCGGTTTCTTGAAGTCTCGGTTTTAAGTGAGTGAGAAGGAGTGAGACAGAAAGAGAGGGAAAAAGAGGAAGAAAGGGGGAGCGGCAGAGCAGAAGTGGACGCTGTTCTAGTCTTCTCTGGGCAAGATGGAAAAGACAGCAGGCCATATTATCAAGAACTGCGGTAACATCATCGCCGCTTTAGCGGCAGGAAACTGCTGCTAAAACGACGATAAGGGGCTTGATAATATGCCCTTGGAATTCCCATAAAAGCCCAGGTTTTATGTCCTTCACACCAGAACCTGGGCTTCTATGGGAATTCTCAAGGGCATAATATCAAGCCCCTTCTCGCCGCGTTAGCGGCAGTTTCCTGCCACTAAAGCGGCGATAATGTTATTGCCTTTCTTGATAATATGGCCCACAGTCCTTTTCTTTCTCTGCCCACCCACCCCACCCGTCCCCGAACACCGAACCTTATCT
The DNA here is from genome assembly GCF_964261635.1 of Lissotriton helveticus. Lineage (NCBI taxonomy): Eukaryota > Metazoa > Chordata > Amphibia > Caudata > Salamandridae > Lissotriton > Lissotriton helveticus. The sequence goes on along the minus strand of NC_136057.1, from coordinate 184,993,736 downwards.
GTAGGCCATGGCGATTTCTGGCATCGTGGGACGCATGTTTAAAATAAAAAAGTAGGGGAACGGAACCTAATAATTTAAAGAAGTAGGGGCACGCAGTGCCCTGCCGATCCAGCCCACTTCGACCACTGACTTTTACCATCAAAGATTTTCTTACAAACAGGTTGTCGTAGACGTACTTTACCATCAATGAGTTTCTTACAATTAGGTTGTCGTAGACGCACTTCAACCATCAAAGACTTTCTTACAATCAGGTTGTCGTAGACGCAATTTAACCATCAAAGAATTTCTTACAATCAGGTTGTCGCAGAAGATTCTGTTTCATCTGACCGGACGGTGCTGCAAGGGCTTTCATAGCTCACTGGGTGTCGCATCTGTTGCAGTGCTTGTGGGGGGAGAGAATTTCAGCACCATCAAACCTGCCTTTCATCTTTGAACTGGTTGGAAGAGCCAAGAGTCACTGCATGAAATACCACATGTGGCTTTGCTACCTCCTCCTTAACTTAGTGCTTTGAAGCTCAGGAAGCACTAGAAAACCTGACTCAAAAGAGCAAAATACATAATATAACTAGGCTGCAGTTGTTTCACCATAAGGCTCGGGGCTGATTGATTACGGACTTGTGATGTCCTTACGTCTCCTTTCCTTAAGTCAAATTTACAAAGTCACGGAAGATGCAATTTGTAAAGAAATATAATGTAAGGCAGTTGCTTCCGCTGTGCTACATTCTATTTCAAGCTGGGAGACGTCCCATGGGTGAAGCATGAGTGTTCCTGTGCATCCCCCAATGGTTTTGACGCAAGTCCGAATTTACAAACGTTTGTAAACCTGGGATTGAGTCAAATCGCCAAATCAGTGCACCTCTCGGAGTCTGTAGTAAAAAGAAGAAAATAATCTTTTTCTCCTCTTTATTTCCTACTATGCGTGGGTCATTCTGCAGCACACAAAGAAAGAGGAAAAAGCCTCTTTATCATGTCTGCGACGCGGTGCAAGGGTGACGAGCTCTGACGCTATGCAGGGCAAGGAAAGAGCAGAAAGGCTCCATATCTTTGTAAATTTGGAGCATTTCTGCCCACTCCTTTTCATGCAATGCAACGCAGCACAGCACTCTCCTTTCTGAATTTTATGATATAATAGTGTGTCCCTTAAGATTTAATTGCCAATAGACAAGTGGCCCTGATTACCTCTTTGCCAGGTGCTCTTTGTGGCCCCAGAGAAAAAAAATATACAGAGTACGTTATTTATCAGGTCTTATAAATATCACCTATTACAAGTTTCTGGGGAGTAACATGGATTTTGGCTCTTATTAAACCAAAATCTGCATGGTACGCTAAACAATGTTTTCCCTGTTTAATTCTGGCAGGTTTGACCTGCCAGAATAAACAGAGGGTGAGATATTCAACTCACTCAGGCCCATATTTAATAACATTTTGAGCCATGAATGTACCTCTTTTTTTGGTGCAGCCACGATGGAAAATGTTATGTGTGATTTACAAAACTGCGTAAATCAGATTTGCATGGCTATGCATGGGATTTTCCCCAAAAGTAACACAAGGAAGCATGTAGCGCTGCCTTGTGTTACTATGCGTCAGAGTGGGGTTGCAGCATGGCGCAAGGGTGCCTGCGTTGGCATCATGGAACGCAGCGTAGCAACTTCCCTTGCTGCCCAGCAATGTGTAAAATGTTAGTAATGCGATGCAGGGCGCGCTACGAAATTCGTTTTATTAATTAAATTGTTTACTTACCTTCAAGTATCCATATTCCGGTTTTTAGCACCCCCCCACCCTGCCCCTCCCCCTTCCCACCTCTCTGCCCCACTGAAACTCCCTCCACGGGCCACGGATGGAGAGAGGGAGGGAGAGAGAGGGGAGGGAGACATAGAGAGAGAGAGGGAGAGAGACATAGGGAGAGAGAGGGTGTGAGACAGAGGGAGAGAGAGGGAGGGAGACAGTTACAGAGAGAGAGAGGGAGAGAGAGGGAGACAGACAGAGTGAGTGAGAACCCCCCCACCCCTCCAACCCCCCCCGAACCACCCTTAGGTAGTTTGGGCTCGCCACGCTACGTTCGCTCGCTACACTGCCTTACTGTGTCCCAAAATTATGCACCTCCAAAAAGTGTGTCCCCAACATAAAAAGTTTGGAAAGCTGTGCCTTAGGGCATGTATGTGTGCCACATGTGCACCCATGCACTATTCAGGGGTGCAACAGGGTGTCAATGTGACACCCAGCCACCCTTGTAGGTCTTCCCCCCCTTACCGATTCGGTATACCCCATTCATTCCTATGGGCCTGGAGGCCCATAGGAATGAATAGGGAATACCGATTCGGTAAATACCAACTCGGTATTTACCGAATTTTACTGATTTGGCAAAAACTACCGAATGAATACCTACATACCATTTAACCATTCTAAAATACCGAATCGGTAAAATTCGGTATTTTAGAATCGGTAAATGTTGTGTACCTACATCTGGCCCCTACTTTCCACGACGGCCCCCAGCGCCTTGAGACCCGTAAGAGTGAGTAGTTTGCGCTTTACAAATACTGTATTTAGATTTACATACCTACGCAAGGTGGCGCAAATTGCCCCTTGTGTGACTTTTTAAATATCACTGAAGCCTTTGCATTTTCAATGTGTTACCTTGCCCGACCCTAGGATAATGCATAGCCCGTATGAATCTGGGCCTAAGGGGGGGGCGTGGCTACCAGCCGATCGAGCTAGATGTGAGCTGTGTCGGCTCCGTCTAAATGCCCTGAAAATTTGCCAATTATCCTATAAACCCTGCTTCTAATCCCACCACATCTTACCCCCAAACAGAGAGGTCGGTCTGGACGAGATGCGGTGGCCCTGTCGTCCCCCGGCGGTGAGGATCACAGACTGCGGAGATCCTGCAGCGTGAGGCCCACCACCGCGACAGGCATGCCGGAGACCGCGGCCCACAGTAACAGGGCTGGCCAGGCGAGGTTGACTTCCGATCGGCGGTGGCGGACTTCCGGGAGCCGCAAGGAACCGGAGAGCGGAGGACGAACGCAGGAGAGGCGGTGGGTACTGGGATTGACTGCCACCACAGAGCCACCCTCCGCTTGTTATAAACGGCAACCGAGAGGTCCATAGGCATCCTGTTGGGGGTTGGACTGCGGCGCAGGCCGCATGGGAGTGCGGAGACGGACGCCAGCTACCCTCCGCGACACCCGCCATTGCTGAACTCACCTGGAGAGGGTACCGGAGCTGCCCTGAGGTCCACCGACCAGTGCGACCGCCGGCCTTGGGGTTAGACAATGGGTTGACATTCCCAGCTAACGGAGACCGAAGACGGCCGGCCGCCATCTTGCAGACGCTGCCGCCGCCGGGACTGGGGTCCTCTGTACACAGAGCGATGCGGAGCTGATCGTGGGCTGTCCGGGTCGCATTTTGAATCATGCCGGCGGCCGTCTTCCCTGGTTAACGCCGGCCTACTGGGGGCCTCTGGCACCGCCATTTCCGGGAAACAATCGAGAGAAAGGACACGAGGCGGCGGGTGGAACGACATCTAGACCCCCCAAGAGGCAGTCTGCAATACTTTAGGAGACCACCCCGCCGAGCGCCCAGAAGTGGGGGAACAGCGGACCGGGCCAGGGAAGATCCTGCCTGAGGGGCGCGTCCTGTCACATCATGGTTCGTAGCAAGGGCAGACGCCAGGACTCAGCGGTGCACGCCACATCGCGATCCGCCATTTCCAAGGACCCCCTGGCGTCCTCCAACAACGAGGTGATCCCGCCAACGGGTATGGACTCGCAGGAGGCTAAGTTGGACCTGATCCTGACTGAAATCAGGGCATCAAGAGAGGCGCTAGAGGCTCGAATGGACACCATGTCTACGAGTTTATCTCTGTTGAAGGCTGACCATAGCAAGCTGGCGGAGAAGGTCACCGAACATAAGCTGGCCCTAGACGACTTAATTCCGCAGTCCACGGAACACTCTACGAAACTTGAAGCCCTGGAGCGACAACTGAAGGGGCTGCGGGACAGGGTGGATGGAAGTGCGCTCACGCCGCAATAATGTACGCCTTCTTGGCATACCGGAGCGCAGCGAAGGGACTAATCCAACGCAGTTTGTGGAGGACTGGCTCAAATTGGTCGTGGCTCTTGAGTTCCCCCACGACCGCCAAAACCAGGAGCCCCTCCGCGCCTGCTAATAGCCCGCATATTGCATTATAAGGACAGAGATGCAATCCTAAGAACTGCAAGAGAGAAGGCTCCGCTGCGTTACGAAAACAAGACAATCTCGATATATCCGGACTTCACCCCCGCTGTCCAAAAAGCCAGGTCCTCCTTTATAGGTGTGAAGCGCACTTTGCGTGAACGCAACTTCCAATATGCCTTGTTCTGTCCGGCACGCCTGAAAGTTATCCATGCACATACAACTTATTTCTTTGATACACCGGAAGAGGCGTTGGAGTGGATTGAAGTGGCACTTTCATCAGGATCACCACAAGACCCTATGGACCAGGCGGCGGAGGGTGATGCGCTGAATGCGGATCCTAGAGGGACAGGAGACCACGCAGTGTCGGAGGAAACGGGGTCTCAGGAAAAGGTGCTGCTGACGACGGATGTGCTGGCGGCTCATGATGCCAGATCCAGAGCTGGGACAGCCAGTGGGGCCAGCTCACACACACTAGCCTCCGAATCGGACACTAGCCTCCAACTGTTTCCGCGCATAACGGCACAGATGGCAAACGAGTTTTGATGGACAGACTGCTCTGAAGATGGGGTGGTAATGTATATGCACGCATACAGAGCTATTGGTGGCGGGGTTGCATGGCAAGGGTTACATGCAGAGAACGGGGCACAATGTACAGAGGCCTTTGTTGGCACCTTCTGACCAGGAGGGTAGGGACACCCCCCCCCAAAGGTAAGCACAATGGTTTCCAAGGTTTACCCCTGTTGGGTACTGAGGTTTGGTCCAGTCCGGTTAGGAGGGCGCGGGACCCCAATGTTGGGGAGTTCAGCGCTGAGTACACGCACATTCTTAATTGCACATCATTAACTGACATGCAGCGCAGAGCAGGAGCAAGAGACAAAGGCGGACTCAATCATGGCGACTGCTAATACCTATTAACTCTGCACGTGGAATGTAAGAGGTCTGGGGTCGATCCATAAGAGGCACAGGGTACTGGCCCAACTACACAGGCGCAAAGTGGAAATTGCATGTCTGCAGGAGACCCATTTGAATGCCGCGGAGAGCTCTAAGATGGCCAGGAAGTGGAAGGGTCAGTTGTACGCAACTGTTTACTCAGCCTTTTCCAGAGGGGCGGCAGTATGGGTTAAAGGTACAGTCCCCTTCAAAGCTCTGGAACGCCGCATAGATACGGAAGAGATTTACGTGTTCGTGAAAGGTTTGCTTGATGGTGGTGCTCGGCAGCCTTTATGCGCCTAACACAGAACAGTCCAAATTCTTTGATACTGTCAGCAGGGTATTATCAGATTGGTCAGAGTATGTGTGGGTCCTGGGAGGAGACTGTAATGCAGTACTAGACCTGGAACTGGATAGGTCCTACCCCCCACTGCATGCAACAGAGAGTAAGAAGCAAGCGGAAGCACTGCTGAGATGGGTGACTGGATGGGGGCTGGCGGATGTATGGCGCACCAAATATGCAACTCACACAGAATACACATTTTACTCTCCACCGCATAACCTGCACACGCGCATTTACCGCTTTCTTTGCTCTGCTACACTGACAGGCTCCGTTGATTCAATCATACACATGGGCAAAACCTTCTCGGACCACAATCCGGTGGAACTGGTATTGAAATGGGGACGGCTTCCTACTCCGATTCCGACCTGGAGACTGTCCCCCACACTACTGGAAGACCCAGTGTTCAGGGCAACAGTATCGGACGCCATCTCGCACTATTTTGCGGAAAACACTAACACTGCTGGGTCATGCCAGATAGAATGGGACGCCTTTAAGGCGTCCATACGTGGGATTGCCATGAGTACGGAGATGGGCATTAAGTCATTAGTATTAAGGAGGCTCAGGGACGTAGAGGATCAGCTGGCCATGCTGGACAACAAAGTGGCCGGTGCACAGGGCGGCCTCACACAGCTACAAGAGGCACACATTCAACATGCAAAGCTGCTAGAAGAACTGCGAGTAATAGACTACAAGGAATACACATACCGGCAGCATACACAGGCGGATAGATCTGGTCCCTTGCTGGCCCGAATAGTGCGCAACGCACCGCCAACTGCACCAATAGTGGAGGTGAGGGACGGGTCGGGTGTAGTAGTGCAAACACAACTAGAAATTAACAGGGCGTTTAAAGATTACTACGTGGGATTGTATAGTCCGCATACCCCCCCTGTCGGTCACAGCGTTGGATTAATTTCTGTCGGATGTAGCTATCCCGAGACTCACGCCAGCACAACAGAAAGTGTTGGCACATAAAATAACTGTAGCTGAAATTAGACAGGCTATTAAGACACTGCCACGCAACAAGGCCCCTGGGACGGACGGATTGCCAGCGGAATTCTACCTCACCTACATTGATATATTGGCCCCACACTTACATAACCTATACAATTTGTCGCGAGAAACCTGCACTCTGCCTCCCACAACCCTGCAAGCGTTAATAGTCTCCCTTCTGAAGCCTGGCAGGGACGCGCTGCAACCTGAGAATTATAGACCCTTATCACTCCTAAATACGGATTACAAGATCCTTAGCAAGATCCTGGCGACCCGCATCTCCCAATATGTCCCTTCATTAGTACACTCAGATCAGTGCAGCTTTGTACCAGGCAGGAGCACGGCCTTGAATCTCCGTAGACTGAGCAAGCTACTGGGGCTGGAGGGCACGGGACATGATCAGGAGGGATGCATCTCTCTGGACTTGAGGCAGGCATTTGATTCCCTGAGATGGGATTATATGATAGCGATTCTGGTTAAATTCGGCATTCCCAAGGATTATGTCAACTGGGTGATGTTATTGTACCATAGGCCCACAGCGAGAATCCGAACTAACCAATGTATTTCGGAACAAATTGAAATCAAGAAGGGTACTAGGCAGGGTTGCCCATTGTCGCCATTACTGTTTATTCTCGCTTTAGAACCCTTACTGATTAAAGTCCGTACCCTAGCGGATGCAAAGGGTATAGTGAGGAACACAGTGCCCCATATTATATCAGCCTATGCAGATGACATCATCTTATATCTCCGTAACTTGTCTGCGGACTTGGCCCCTCTACCCGAGATATTCCATGCTTTCCGAGGCATATCGGGGCTAGGGACCAATGCCGCGAAAACCTATGGCTTCTACTTTGCCGCCACACCAATGAACACACACATAGCATTCGCGCCTCACCGTTTCCAAGTAGCGCCCACAACGTTCAAATATCTGGGGATACAGGTGTACCGGGATACCAGTGACCTCCTGGATGGTAATCTAGGCAAGACGATCGCCACGCTCAAAGCGCAAATACAGTTTTGGAACACCCTGCCCATATCGATAGCAGGGAAGGTGGCGATTGCAAAGATGGTAACTGTACTTCTTCATGAACCTACCCATTCATGTTCCGATGAGTCTCTTCAAGACTACGCTACTCACGGAGCTATACTGGGGCACTGGTAGGCGACACGTCAGTATGGCTAAATTGCAATTGCCCACAGACAGAGGTGGCATGGGGGCACCAGATGTGATAGCTTACGGTTACGCCTGCCAGCTCCAATGGTTGGCTTACTGGCTGGCGGGATGCAACTTGCATGAACTGGGTATGTCGGAGGTAGACAGGAACAGGGGAGACCTCCACAACCTGATGCTACCAAACACTAGAGTGCCGCTCACAGCACCGTACCTTCTGCGCCTTGCTATTAAGTCGTGGAGGAAGGCGGTTCGATACACCTCCACCGCATCGTCCTATGCCCCCACTATACCACTGCTGGGACTCCCGACGGGCACTGGCACACTATCGGAACGAAAATTGAGACCCTGGCAACAGGCGGGAGTCATGCAGGTGGGGGACTTCTTTGCGGAGAACGCTCTCATGACACACGGAGATTTCACAAGATTACATAATACCCCTGACACACAATTCCTGCTCCATGCGCAAGTTGTGCGATACATAACCTCGACATGGGAGAGGGATAGGTCGGAACCAGACACGAACCCGCTCCTCACAATGCAATATCTGATGGGAACGGGCAGCCGCCTGACAAAATGGCTGATGGCTGGCATCCGCACCGGTAGGACGCTCACATTACAGCCGACTCTGGATAAATGGGATGTGGGAGTAATTGGGGATAAGGAATGGGAGCGGATACTCCGATTCCCGAAAAGGGTATCAACCAATCCGAAATTTAAATTCATACAACTGATGATCATGCACAAAGCGTATCTAACCCCCCACAAATTGCATAAAATGTTCCAGAGCACAGCGGACACCTGCCCCAGATGCGGAGCGGTAGATGCCAGATTGTTACATATGTTATGGTCTTGCCCGAGGCTTGGCAATTACTGGTCGAGAATCCGCAAAACCTTAGAGTTGGAGGCACCGGGCAGACCGTATGTATCACCACTGTATAGTTTACTGGGAGTAGGCCACAGGGAGAAGCGGAGAAGCGCAGCCACCCGCTTTGAAGATTTGGCGCAGCTGCTTGGGAAACGGTTAATAACAATGCGCTGGAAGTCGGCGAGACCTCCAGATGTGGAGGGATGGCATACTGAGATGGTACGCTGGGGAAGGGCGGAAGAGTTGGAAATACGGAGAGAGGAGCAGAGGGGCCTTCGGAAAATACACATATCTCTAGAGTGGGATACAGGATTCGAGCAGTGTACTGTTGCGGTCTGAGAATGTTGCCTAATGTTATAGATGAACCCGCCTGGGGCATGGGACTGTAATATTGTGTAATGGGATGTATGATGTAAGGGGGGAGCTGTGGTACAGTGTACCCGGTAATGGGTGGCCCTACTGGCAAAGTCGCCACGTCAGTAGAGAAGGAACGGAATTGTTTATCACTTAAAGTATGCTACGCTTTTGTCTGTAAATGCTTTGACTTGCCCTATGGATGTAGAAATGAGCGGAATGTGCAGTGCTGCAGGGATGTGGGGGGGGGTTACTTATGTAGGGATGTTCCTCTGAAAATTGAAAAGTAAATGGGTTAATTGCTGTACGGTTTATGTCAAAAACAACACACCTTTCTATATGATGATAATGTGATTATTTGACTGTACCATTGATATGCTGTAATAAAGAAATGTTAAAAAAAAAAAATGAATCTGGGCCTAAGTGTCAGCCCTAGAGCTGGTCTAAGCTAATAGCATCATACTCAATGCACAAAAACAGAAGTGTAAGTATCAATAAAGAACTAGGGGCATATTATCAAGCATGGCGTTATAATTATCACCGCATTAGCGGCAGAAGACTGCAGCTAAAGGGGCGATAATGGTCTTGATAATATGCGGTAGAGAATTTCCATAGAAGCCCATGTTCACACCAGAACATGGGCTTCTATGGGAAATCACAAGGGCATATTATCAAGCTCATTATCGCCGCTTTAGCCGCAGTTTTCTGCCGCTAATGCGGTGATAATTATAACGCCGTTCCTTGATAATATGCCCCTGCCTAGAGGACATGAAGCTAGGGTGTAAGTGAAAGCACACAAACTCCCCTTTTGGCCATCAGTGGAACTGCAGCCTTTGGTGCTCGAGTAATCTAGATTGCAGTCATCGGAACACATCTCTTCTTCATGCAAGTTGAATAGGTACTTAGCCAGAAACTAATTCAGAGAATCTGTTGGGAAAATCAGTAAATCCGTACTAAACTGTCACAGGTTTTTACAAAAATGTTAATTAAATTGGAGATTGTGACATTTTAAGATGAATATGATATCACATGATGTAGCGTCCCCTCAGCATCGCTATCACAGTGCACATTGGGGCATATTTACAAAGAAGTGATGGTGCGCAGCGTTAGCCTTCTTGAATTATCCCGAGCTCCGCCACTTCTGAAACGCAGGGCTTCACAATATTTACAACAACAATATGGTGTAGCCCTGCGTTTCCCCATGCGGTGGCACTTATTTTAGCTTTCTCTCGCCAACGCAGGCACCCTTGCGCCATAGTGCAAGAGTTTCTGCGTTGCATGGGAAGATTGTTTGGGCCTCATTTATGAAAACTGTCGCATTGTTGCGTGAAAACAGCAGTGCAACTGTTTTCACTGTGCTCTCCTTGCGACACGAAGGATGCTCCATATTTGATGTGCAGCGCTCCATGTCGCTAGGAGTTACAGATACGTCAGTATTTCTGATGTATTTGTAGGCGCAGTAATGCACCATTGCTGGAGTGTGTCGCAGAAGTGGCACAACTCCAGCAGTGTGCCAGTCTTATGCCTGCTGTGTGGCAGGCGTAAGATTTTGATACAGTGGCGTCCTAGAAGTGGCGCAGTGAAATTGACAGTTCTACATGTTTTTTTATGGGGGGAATGCCCACCCTGCATACATTATACCTGATGCAGGTATAATGTAGCACAGGGCTTTACAAGGTGATAGATCTGCTTAGATGCAGCACTTTGTAAATAGGCTGCAACATGGCACATTTTTTACGCTGCCGGTGCGTCACAAATGGTGACGCAACGGCGGCACAAAAGTGTCTCAAGGCCTCATAAATAAGGCCCTTTATGCGCAGGAAGGTATACCTTCCTGCACATAAACAATCTTTAAATGGGGTTTTGTAATTTCTATATTGCTGCTTAATGTAGCACACGTAGAATGAGCAAAACTATTTGTTTCTAAAAATGATTGTTTATGTGCAGGAAGGGATACCTTCCTGCAAATCAACATTCAACGGCATTTTGCTGTTTCCATGTGTGCTGCACAACGCAGCACCCATGGAAAAAGCAAAAACTAGGAGAAATTAAACATTTCTCCCTGTAGCGCCTGGGTAAGGCCATGTTTTCCCTGGTTTAATTTTAGCACTGCCCCATATTAACGCCAGCCTTGTAAATATGGGGCAGCATTAAAATCAATGGGTGTTGCTGTGGAACGCCCACCTCAACACCCATTGCCCTCCCCTTTCCTGCTAAGTATGGCGTGAAAAGGTGCCTTATTTACAAGGCTACGTTAAGCCACTTTAAGTGGCTTAACGCTGCCTTGCAAATATGGCGAAGTCCTGATGGCCATCACAACGTCATGAAAATTCACGTTGTGGTGGTGATAGGGGCTTGTAAATATGTCTCCATGGGAGTTTCGGTGCACATATTCGTACGTAGAGGGGGCGAAAGTCGGAAAGCAAAGGGGGCCCTTATCAAGCGCATGGGGGGGAAGTGAAGTGGCATGACACTGCAGTCCATATTGGGCTGCCAAGAAGGACAGACCCGAATATGTCTGTTACTATGATGAACTAAAGTGATAGAGTGGACTATGAACACCTCGCTAAAACTTTATAGACAAAAAATGAAAAAATCTGATGATCAGTGTGCAGCGCCTAACAGTGTGTACCTTCCACACCGTTTATCAAACAAAAAAGTGGGTGCCAGCATCCAACCTGCCTGCTGGACTCAGGTGCGCACAACTTAAAATGATATACAATCCATCACATTTGAAAATATGACATTCAACACTCTTCTCAAAAGGAACATTTAATCTTATTTTAATCATGGAATTTCAACCATGCAAATCTCCTGTTTTGTACACAAAACATACATATCCTGTACTGTTAATACAATAACAAATGGAATTAACAATTCTACAATAAGATCATTACATCAAAACATAACTAAAAAGGAGACAATGTAAGCCCAATGCATTTAGGGACTATTGTCCCTTCTTCAGGGGAATTGCTGTAAAACAAAAAGGTTAACGTTGCATTACTAAAAAATGCATATGGATGCAGATCAAAAGCCAACCCATTCTTCATTCCACATGTGAAGTGCGTAACCCTTTTCCATATAAAGTACCAAAAACACCATGGGGCATATTTACAATAACTGGGGCATCCCTGCATATGAGCAGGGATGCGCCAGTTATTGTGCGCCACAGCTCCGCCACCATGGATGCGCCACATTTACAATGCGGCGTACCATGGGGCAAAAACGGCACAGATGTGTGACGCATCTGTGCCGTAAAAGTGGCGCATTGCTGGAGTTGCGTCGCAAGCGTGACACAGCTCCAGCAATGCTCTGAGGGGCCCAATCTGCACAATGCTGCGTCAATCCTTACGCCTGCTTCAAGCAGGCGCAGGGTTTTGACGCAGCATGGGCCCAAAAGTGGCTGAGTGAAATCTTGTAGATTTCACTCAGCCACTTTTAAGAGGCGTTCCTGCGCTGGGACGCGCCCCCCGCCCCCCTCCCCCCTGCGCAGGAACACCTACTTCTGGCGCAGGGCTTTACAACGTGACGCATCTCCCAGATGCGTCACGTTGTAAATACCCTGTACCATGGCACACTAAAGTGACGCAACGGTGGCGTAAAAGCGTCTCAAGGGGCTTGTAAATCTGCCCCCTTGTTTTAAGAAAATGTCTGCAATGCGAATACGTGTAGAAAAATAGAATGCAAAAAGTGAGACCAACAAAAACCAGAAAAAAAGGAAACCAAGCTACCCAATCAGGCTAAGTTCTAAGTTATACAAAGGAACCATACTCACTTGATGTATAGCTTGTTGTAATATTCAACATAAAGAGTCAAACTGACCCATTGCAATAGTACGTACTGTAAAACAATTCAGAAAATCTTGTGTTGGTTATAAACCAAAATAACTGCATTGAAAAAAGGGAGACCATCCAAGAAGAAAAGGAACGCGTACCTACTGGAGACGAGGCGATGAATATAGAAGGAATTATCAAGATCCTCATTAGACAAAGTTCATAACTGTCATAAACCCCACAGCGCTACTTCTCTGTAAAAGTAGCCAAAAATACAAAATCACACAATTATACACTACCATAGTTCTGTTCATCAAACAGAGAATAAACATAGCTTCCAACACTCAGTATAATCATGATGCCAAACAACCGACAAACTGCGTACCGTTAGTCAAAAACGTCTTTCTCATGAAGCTGCATCCCTACGGCATAAAGAGCAATAATAAGAATCACCCTACTCACAATGCTGACAATGTGAGCCAAAACGCATTATTCAAACCGGAGCTTACCACAATATCCACCGACAAACAGACTCCACGCGTTCACTACAGAAACGCCTTTATGCCGTAAATAAGGCTATGCAACCCGTCATGTGCCGGAGGATGTGCGTGCATCATAGTCGACACCATGTTGGAGTGGCACTACACATGTAACCTATCCATTTAGAAGTTACACATATATTTGAAAAAACAAATAATATTTTCACTAATAATAGTCTCTGATCAAGGTACACTAAAAGCACTGATAATCTATATGATGATCCTCATGCATTGATCCGCGAGTACATCATATGACTAAACTGACGTCCGATGGCAGCCATCTTGTAACGATATGTGGTATTTTACACAGTGGACCAATATGAATCCTTTTGTGCAAATTGTGTCACCCTATTAGAATATTTAACGTCTATGGGGCATATTATCAAGCATGGCGTTATAATTATCGCCGCTTTAGCGACAGATAACTGCCTTCTAAAGCGGCGATAATGGGCTTGATAATATGTCGTTGAGAATTCAGATAGAAGTCCACGTTCACACCAGAACATGGGCTTCTATGAGAATTCACAAGGGCATATTATCAAGCCCATTATCACCGCTTTAACTGCAGTTTTCTACCGCAAAAGCGGCGATAATTATAACGCCATTCCTTGATAATATACCCCTAAATGTGCTAACTGCAGCCTATTATTAGGAAACCTAACCTAGCCCCATCATAACGTAACGATCCGAAAACCCTATGTAGGTAATATCCCTTAGAATAATTCCCCTATTGATTCAGAGCAAACATACATAACCAAATGAACTCAGATGTCTCATACGCCGTTAGAGATATCGCATAGACTGCTATATGTCAAGCAACTGTCTCCTGATACAAAGATGAGCATATATCAAAGCTGATATTGAGACACGAGTAGCTAAAAAGAATCTAAACAGAAATGAAAGAAACCAGGAGTGTGAACAGAAAAGTGAATGTGAAGATAAGAGAATCAATAAGAGAATCAATAATAAGGGAACATGGGTATCATTCAAAGTATGTTCTATGAAAAAAGATCCGTAAGGTGGTGTGTACCCATGGGAAGGCTCAGTAAATGATACTGAAGCCTAGTTACAGAAAACAACTCATCTCAATTCTATCGTTAAGCCCTCGTGGCTTCAAAGTGCCCAAAAGTTTCATCCAGAATACCTCCCTTTGCAATAAAAGTTTATTAATGTCCAATCCAGGCTGTTCAACTATTGTCTCAATGATCTGGAATTTAATCTGCGCAATGGTATGATGATTCTCAACCCAATGTCCCAACCTAAGGCCCTGCAAAGCATTATGGGACGAAATTTGCAGTGGGAACTGAATATTACAGTAGCCAATATCAAAATAATTCTACAAAGAGCTGCAGTTTAACTAGTCATTATTAGATGTCCCTCATGAGTCAAATACAAAAGCATTGAAAGACCCTTTCATGAAGCTTTTGCATTTGACTCGTGAGTGACATCTAAAAACGACCAGTGGAACTGCAGCTGGATGGAAAAATAATTTCAATGCATTTGCACTTGACTCGTGAGGGACATCTAGTAAGGACTAGTTGAACTGCAGCTCTTTGTAGAATTATTTTGATATTGGATACTATAATATTTATTGCCCTCTGCTAATCTTGTCCCATAATGTTTTGCAGGGCCTGTGGTTGGGAATGTTTTTCTGCCAATAGCTGTACTTGGGGTGGTCCTAAGAGGATGGGACCACCACTGAATCGTTCAATAAGATGTGCTTTTTGTTTTCAAGGCATCTGCTTGGTTCTCTGCCTAGGTTAGGGAGGATCCCAAAATCAGCACCTCTCTCACTGCTTGCTAAATTTTCAGATTCATTTTTGTGAAAGTGCTACATGCTTGTTAGTATATAAAGACCTATATAAAGATCTGATTTCTGAAAGGCTGGGCCTGCGAATCATTGGCTTGACTGGAGGTAGGATGTGTCTATATGGGTACAGGTTTTGGCAGACGGAGCATTTGTTCTGCCTTGCCTGAAGGACTGGGCGTTTGCTCCCTGGCTTGACCTGGGTAGGGTGGACAGACAGGGTATAATTTCTTTCGGTGTTTAGCATTGCAGACGGAGCTGCACCCCCCCAAGGCTGACTGGCAGCTAGGTGACTGCCCACGGATCGATCGAGAGCAATGGAGCAGTCTGGGTGTTTTCTGCGGTAGCCAGCGGTTGCTAAATTGTTGCTGGACATCGGTGACGGAGAGTCCGGGCCCTGTGCCAGAGAGTCTGGCCAGCTGCACATTCCACCTGCCAGGCGGACTGGCTCGTGCATCTACAGTGTTCCTGTGAAATAGCCTACACCGCTCCCCCCTCCCCTGGCCGCGCAGCGCGCGCTGGTCCACTCTTCAGAGAGGGAAAGGGTGGAGGACCAGGGGAGCACGTCTTCTCTTCCTGACAGAATTCCTGCTTGATACAGTGGCAGGCTTAAACTGGCACCTGCTACTGTTACCACGTGTTTTTCACCGGAGGTAAGCCTACAAAAAATATTGACCTTAACCCTCTCTTTTTTAGGTCTCGCCTAGACGAAAGCAAAAAGCGAAGCTTTTTGCTGTCTGGCGAGACTACTTATGTCGCCGCTTTGCCGGGGAATGTGGACAGCACAGCAGACTGTCACGAGCGTCTCCTGCTGGAGATTGCACCTCGTGAGCGCGCACGTCGTCACTCACGCATGCGCACAAACAAAGGCATCCACACACTGCATATACACACACGCACCCCCCCTTAAACATACACACGCGCACACAGACAGACAGACGCACGCACAAACACACTCAAACAGACACACACACACGCACGCGTACACCCCACCCCCACTCACCCCTCCTCTCACTCAACTTACCTGTTCTGGCGGTGCACGGCGGCGGCTCCTTCTCCCGGGTGGCGGTAGCGCTTTGCGGGGCTCTCTCACCACATGAGAGCCCCGCCTTACCCATGCGCCCGGCCGCTCTTCACCCGGTCCCCCATCTCGGGACCGGGACTCAATGCGGAGCCTTCGTGGCTCCTCGGGCAGCTCGCTCTCGGCGCGATGGGGCGGGACTTCCGGTTGGGGCCGCGCTGGCATTGGCCGGCTTCCCAACCGCTTCCGGGTCGTCGCGGGCAGCGCGGCGGCCCGGCACAGCCATGATGCGTATGTTTTTTCAGTCGGTGTCGACGCAAGGGTTGCCCGGGGCTGCACAGAGCGGTCCATTGGCCACAGATTGGGGCCATTTGGCGCCTCCGAGAGGCAGTCTGCTCTTGGGTTCGAGAGATGCCTTGGTGCAACGTGCGTCCACTGCAAAGCTCTGTGGCAAGAGTTCCATATATGCGACAACAACACAGTGGGATAATGCACCGCGGGCTGAGATCTCTGCAAATTTCAGCGCATTTTTTCTGATCTCATGAAAGTGGCCAAGGTGGTTAGTGGACTGTTTGCTTTACTTGTTTATTTTGTAACTTGTGTTTCATGTGTTCTGATTCAAGTAATGCTGGTCTGTGCGCACAGCATACGTTGCCTACAAGTCAAGGGTTCTAGCATGACGATAGCTGTAGGGTTAATGCACCGGTTGCGGAGCTATGTCAATAAAATGTAGCCACAGGTTCCAGTTAGAGTAAAGAAGATTTGTGAGTGAATACGCCATGGCGGTAAATAACCTGCAAATGGCAGATTCCACCCCAGTAACATTACTGTTTCGAAATAATAAGAGCTACAGGGCTCGATGCACTGGATGAGCTAAGATACAGGCCGCAGGTTCAAATACCAGTAAGATAGCGGATGGGGTAAATGCACCTGTAGCAGAGATACTTAAGCAAACCCACAGGTTACAGCTTCATACCAGTAAAATACCTGAATTGATAAATGCACGTGCTGCAGTTGTCTTCAAGCTAACCCGTAGGTCACAAATTACAATTCCAGTAAGATAGCGGAGGGGATACATGCACCTATAGCAGAGATATTTAAGCTAACCCACAGGTTACAAGTTCCAATGCCAGTAAGATGCCTGAGGGATAAATGCAGCTGTTGCATTATTCTGTGTGTAACCCACGTCGGGATAACACACCCAGTGAGAATGCTCGGTGAGTTAATATTTCCACTGCAGAGCTCCGAGTAGTCTTGAGCTATTAACGTTGAAAATAACAATGCCTTTTATTTTCGTTTTAAAAGATAAATAAAAGACATTGTCATTTACAATGCCAATAGCTTAAACTTGTGTAACTGCGAGACCTATTGCATTGCAAATGCTTGTTCATTTCTGCAGTGAGCGCTTCTGAAAGACATTCCACGGAGGCCCGTGGCACCTTCATTTTTCATCCCCCATCGCGCCCTTTGGCCTCTGTCTTATGAATTGCGTACTGTTTGACTGCATATTCAATTACGAGCAGTGGCGGCTGCCAGCTCATACATTGCTGTTAAACTGTGACTTTGGATTGTGTCTCAACTCGTGTTTCTGATGCCGCTTTTGTTCCATTAATCATCCAGGAGCTTGGCAGCTATAATTACTCTCCTTGCTGGGGGCTCCTCTCCCAGGCCCTGCACGAGTGAGCATGGCATCATATTCACACATGCCGAAGAATACTAGAAGTTTTGATTTTGTGGCAAACACTGTGCGTGTGGAAATCAGTGAAGCCCACAGGAAGGAAAAAGATGTGCTCTTTTTGGTTGATATAAAAAGGGAATGCAAGATTGTTGAGCGTGCTATCTATCTATACTACTATTATAAAGAGAGAACTGTGTCCTTTGAGGCGGGTAAACTCGAAAAGTACACCACATATCACAACACCCAATACAGCGTTGGAAAGGGGAGGTCCAGGAGATGGACATAGGCTATATATATGGACACCATATACATTAAAAAGGGGGGGCGCCCTCAGTGGTAAAGTAGTCCCTTGTGGGCGTTAGGCGTTAACATGTGAAAAGATGTGGGCGTTAACATTGTCAGAGGGGCAAGATGTGGGCGTTAACATTGTCCACGATGCGAGGAGATGTGGGCGTTAGATGTGGGCCTGTAGTGTGACAGAGAAGGCAATCACAAGATTGTTGTCACAAGTATTTATTTCTATGATATAAGGGCCCACAGGGAGCGGAAACAACAACAACAGTCACGTCGGGAGTCAGCTGTCATCTGGCTGACAGTTACACTGACGTCTTATAAATACCTCATGAACGTTCCATGATCTGACACCGGTGATGGAAGATCATGGAGAATGAAAACATACTATGAATGATAACCCCCGCACAATAGCCAACATTGAATGTACAACATCTCCCTTTTTCCCAAAGAAGAACAAAAACAGATACAGTTTTCTACTCCATCACATAGTCTTTGAATCTTTCAGGCAGATTGATGGCTCTCCCCCCTCTAGAAGACATACCCCATTTTGGGTTGGGGATGGTTTCTTCCACGAGTACAGCAGGGGCCCCAGTCCCTTCATTGCCGGGACTCACTACGGAGTTATCTTGTGTTAGAACAGAGTCACCTTTTCCAACAGGAGTACTCCTCGAACTTTCAACTAACTGCGAAGAAAACCTGTGGTTGTCATCAGCATGCGATTGGTATCGGTTATTTGTTATGTCTTCCCAATCAAGCACACTATCATTAAGGCTCTCTTCCTCTTTTTCCTCATTTTTCATAATTATTTTCTCTTGCCCTGGTTTAAGTTTTACCACATCGTCTTTACTTCGCCATCCTTCACCTTCTATGAATACAGCACCATTTGTAGCCTTACCAACTCTCATGGGTTTACTGAACTTCGATTCTCCCTTACTCACCAACCCAGGCTTCTTCATCAAAACCCAATCTCCTGGCGTCACACATTTGTCTTTCACTCTGTTTACCGTATCAGAATATGTTTTGGCTGTCTTTTGTTTCTTTTCAATGCTTTCATTTACTCTGAGCTCCTCATCATTTATTACTTTTGATTCAGTCACCGCACAGCTCCAACCACCTATTTTAGGTGTTATAATGTTGTTACAGGTTCTTCCTCTCATCAAGAAAAATGGAGTGTGTTTAGTGGCCTCTTTTGGTGTATTGTTGTATGCATTCATCTTTACCCTTATGAATTCCTTCACATCCATTTTATTTGCAATTGCCATTTGTATTCCTTCTTTAAAGAACCTGTTCAGTCTCTCTACTTGGCCGTTGCTCTTGGGGCTGTATAGAGGAGTTTTTTCTTGAGCAATACCTGAGCTCTTTAAAAATTCGTTTATCATTCGAGAAACCAATTGTGATCCATTGTCTGACACCAGGATCTTTGGTTGTCCTTCTCTGTCAAAGACTTTTTTAAAAAATTTTATGACTACTTCTGTCGTAACAACACTCACGAACTTGTAACAAACCCATTTTGAATAGTAGTCCGTTAATACATTAAGTATTTACTTTCGTTTGGCAATAAATTAAATGGACCGGCAAAGTCAATTGCGATTTTCGCCCATGGTCCATCCGGAATTTCTACACTTTACAGTTCATTCTTTTCAACTCTCCAGTGCTTGTCCGATTTCAAACATTGCTCACATTGATCCACATAGTTTTTTACTTCACTGTCTACGCCTGGCCACCAATAATACATCCTTAGAATGTTCCTTGTGGCAGTGATTCCAGGATGTCCACTGTGGGCCAGTTTTACAATTTTTTGTCTGAGTTCATATGGCGGCATGAATACTTTGTGGTAAATAAATAAATAATACCCTATTTTTGACTAGACATATATCATAACAGATAGCTCAATAAATAAGAGTCAAGATTCGAGGTAGTGGGAGTTTTGCAGGTTTATTACAGCATAAGGACAGGATCAGGACAACCTGCATAGAAATAGGATGGCAGGGCCCAGCAGCTGCTGGGGCTGGATCTGGGATGAGCGCGCTGACTTTTAATAACAATACAAGAGCATATATACATAACGCAAACACATAGCATTACATTGCAGTAGGCGTAGCAGTGGGTGGAGCAGAAGGCGTGACGCGTAGCAGTCGCGAAAGATAAGGGTAAAAGTAGGTGTAACTGGGCGTATACATAGACATGTGATGCAAACGTAACAGGATATGTCATGAATGGGGCGGAAACCATAGAGGGGGCTACCTAAGGAGCCGGGACCTCTAACCTGGTGGTGCGCGCAAACTAGCAATGACGTATCACTAGGAGAAGCTGGGGGCTATGAACTCTGTGCTAGGAGCAGAGACTGAAGTCTGGAGAGTCAGGGCGACATGTACCTAAACCCTATCTAGTATCTGATGTTTAGAGAACATGTTGATATAAACTAGAAGTTAGGAGGGGAAAGGCTAACTTGATTCTAAGACTGGACCATGCATTATTCTACATGTAGTGCGTGATGAAGAATATTAAATGACCATTAAATGCAGTATTTCTCTAACGTGGAGACGTGAAGGCTAGACAATGACGGAAACTATTGATGCAGTTCAGTAGCTTAGGAATGCAGAGAAGGAGGACTGAACTGATAACTGGAATCATAACATATTCTTGGCAGACTCAGAGACTGAGCCAGGCTGGGCCGGGCACTGCGAGGCAGGAAGTAAGTGAAGGGTCGAGGATACAGGTGGGGGCTGTATCGCTCCTCAGTGAGGCTTTAGGAGACAGGAGCTGAATCTGGTGTCCGGGCCCTTTTGAGGCCTAGAAACGGGGACTTTATAATAGAATAACGTGCACACTGAGAAACGTGGCAACGTAGCTTTACATAGGCCTGATATTCGTAGTATTCACGAGGACTGGAAACTGGCATACTAGAGGTGGACACAACTGTAATTGCGTCATTAATCGGACATGGGGAGTACATATGCATATTTAATCATGCACACATAACATATGATGAATGACACGTAGGGACACAGAACATGGCAAAATTTACTTTTCCACATTCCCTCCTTGTCACTACGTTTCCATCAGGAAACATCAATATTCATGATACCATCTATCATTTCATACAGTATCATTTGCTCGTCTCGAATTATCCTGGAACGGGATTTAGAACGGGGCTTGGGACTAGGAATACAAGAGGTAGCACAAATGCCGCAAATCGCAGGGCCACATTGTATACAGAGGCAGCAGCTAAATATAATCGCTACTGCAATACCTAGAAAGGACAATATTTTCCATCCCCATGCGGAAATTATATTCCAGAACCAACCGGACCATGTCCAGGTGCCTGGATCTTGGTGTATCAGATGGGCAATTTTATGGAGTCTGGTTATAGCTGAATAAACAGACGGCGCGTTATTTGGAATGAAAATGCAGCAACTAGATCCGATGACTCTACAGGCCCCGCCCCTATCGGCCAGTATGACGTCAAGGACGAGACGATTCTGTAAAACGACAAATCTCATAGCAGATTGCCCTTCGGTTAGGTTACCTAGAGCAGAGGCAGTCTCATTTACTACAGCTTCAAGGGTTCTTGTTAATCTACGGATTAACTTACTATTCTGGACAGGGCCTATAAAGAAGAAGAAACCTTTATTGAAATCGGTATATTGTTCTAGAGTAGTTTCAGTATAATCGACAATTGGGGACTCCCTTCTATTTCTAATGTGTACTAGATGTGTGTTTCTATGATAATCAGGTGGGGCTAGGAAAACTGGTGGCAGTAGGAAGGCAATGTAACAGGTTCCCTCCCAATCGAGGGGCAGGCGAACATATGCAGTTTGACCACAAATAAAATAAGAATGACGTGAAGCTTTGAAAATAGATTTCCCACTGTCACTATACTTGACAATAGTAGTACATTCACTATGTCCTACATGTACGGAACCCTTATTTCGGACACATAATTCACCTTTGACTGGTAGTACTGAAATAGCAGGTAAGTTTGGAGTAGTATCAGACTGAACATTCAGGACCATAAAATTCGACGAATAATTACCTAAATTATACACTTCATTTTCTAGATCTAAACCTGTTCGGTGAGGGAGACCTTGCTTGTCTGGAAAACATGTACTGTTAAGAAAAGACATATCTGTTGAGGATGACGTTAACGTGGACCATGCTCCACACGAACCATTATGTGAGAATGGATAAGGAAAAAGTGGCAGAACTCCCTCCGGTGTCTGGAAAGGGGGGAGTCGACCACATACCCAACAATTAGTGGCATTGCTGGACTGATGTGAGTAATGTAACATGCGGATAAATGAGTTATTACGCATAGCGAGGCGGTAGGACAGTTCATGAGGGGGCAGATCACTAAACGTGTGCTCTACTGTAGCATTAGCAGACTTATTTACATGAAGAACTGGGAAACATAGGTAAAATGCATAACTGGTGCAGGAAATCATAAGGCTGGAAAACAATATGAAACATAGAAAAACGATACATCGGATTGAGTTTTGACTAACTCTCTCACTATGGGGGTCTATTTTATACATGTCAGAAACAGTCTAACCGTTTCACCTAGGGGAGGACTTAGACAATCAAACTGGCTGACTTATTTTACTAGACCGTAATTTCTGTTTATACTCCTGCTGTGGAGTTTTCTCTAACAGGGGAGGGGTTGTAACAATGTCATTTGCGGGACAGTCCTTGAGAACAATATTTTGGCAATCCTTCGAATCCTGGGAAATGTTCTTAAAGACGGGTTTTAGTCCATTAAAAAGTTTAACATGAGAAAGGTGCACCCAGCCCTTGCGTCCTTCCAACTTCACGGCTGTACGGGTGGTGAGGAGGACCTGTCGGGGCTCTTTCCAACGAGGCTCCAGCGGACTTGATCTGTCAAAGTTGCGGACCATCACCATGGATCCTGGAACGATTTCATGCGGTGCCACCTCGGTATTGTCTGGAAATGCGGCGGCAACCTGTGAACGACATGAGTTGAGGGCAGACATCAAGGAAGCTAGGTAATCTGTCAGCATATTACTTGAAACATCGGTAATACTTCGGGGTCTAGGAGTACCCCACATATTTGGGGGGCGGCCGAAAACGACCTCGTACGGGGACAGACCTGATCTGGAATGTGCGACCATGCGCATATAAAATAAAGCGACTGGTAGAGCTACTAGCCAGTCCACACCTTTTTCTTTGCATACTTTGGCGATACGGATTTTCAGAGTCTGATTATGTCTCTCTACGAGACCGGCTGCTTCAGGATGGCGTACACAATGGAACTTCCACTGGTACCCTAACAAAAGGGAAACGTGCTTCATTAACTCTGAGGAGAATGGCTGGCCGTTATCAGAATATACGACTCTAGGGAGTCCATAACGAGGGAAAAACTCACGAACCAACTGCTTGGCAGTGGTCGCGGCTGTGTAATCTGGGACTGGATATGCTTCTGTCCACCTGGACAAAGCGCATACAACTACAAGGACATACTTGAAACCTCGACATCGCTCCATCTGAATATAATCCATCTGGAGGACTTCAAAAGGGTGGTCAGGGGGCTGGAATCCACCTTGTTCCACCGGGACACTTTTACCTGGATTAAACTGACAACATATCATACAGGTACGGACTTTCTGCTTGGCTGCAGCTCGTAAATGCTTGTTGAACCAAATGTTCTGGATACTGTCTAACATAGCTTTTTCCCCTAGATGTGCTGGACTATGTGCGGTATTAATAATGACTTGAACCATAGAGTCGGGGAGAAACCATGTGGCTCTACCCTTCGTTACCCATCCTTGATCTGTCTGGACCCCTCCTTGTTCGGACCATTTCTTGATTTCATCGGAAGTAGCATGTAACTGGATATCTATGACATCTTGAGTAGGGTCCTTAACTGTCATACATGTAGTCGGATCTGGAGTATGTATCATGTTAACTGGAATGTCTGGAGTCTGTGCTGTAAGCTTGGCTGTGCGATCTGCTAGATCGTTACCCTGGGAAATAATGTCAGTGACTTTCGTATGTGCTTTGCATTTCATGATAGCAATGGATGTCGGTAAATGTATGGCATCTAACAGAGCTTGAATAAGGAGACCATGCTGAATCTTGGTTCCATGAGAAGTCATGAAACCTCTCTCCTGCCAGAGCACTCCGAAGTCGTGTACGACTCCAAATGCGTAGCGTGAATCTGTGTAAACATTAACTTTCAGGTTCTTGGCGTGTATGCAGGCTTGTGTCAGAGCAACTAGCTCTGCTGCTTGAGCGGACAGGGTATCAATACGGTGTGTTTCAATAACGTCAGTGTCAGTAGTCACTGCATACGCGGCTACTAGTTCTCCTGTACTTGTTCTCATACATGAACCGTCCACATAAAGTGTCAGGTCGGGATCTGATAACGGAATATCTGTCAGATCTTGTCTTGGCTTTGTCGTAATGTTAACTACTTCCACACAGTCATGTGGGTCAGGATTTGAATTAACTGATGGTAACAGTGTAGCAGGATTCAGGATGTTGCAGCGTCTGATTTCTATGTGTGGCTGGAACAGTGTCAATTCATAACCTGTTAAACGTGCAATTGTCAAGTGCTGAGTTTGTGTTCGGTTTAAAAGAACTTCTACGGAGTGTGGAACTTGTACTGTCAGGGAGTGTCCTAAAACTATGGAATCACTTTGTCTGATAGCTAGGGCTGTGGCTGCAACTGACTTGAGGCACGCAGGCAGAGCCTGGGCGACTGGATCTAATGTGCTAGAAAAATAAGCACAGGGCTTGTATTGTCCTGCTTGATCTTGTGTGAGAACAGATAATGCTGTACCTTCGCGTTCTGTGACGAAAAGTGTAAAAGGCTTACTGTAGTTCGGTGTTGCTAGAACTGGAGCTTGGCATAAAGCTTTCTTTAACTCGTTGAAACTCAGTGTATGTTCAGATGTCCAAGGGAGAACAGTCGATGCGGCTGCCTCCTGTGTCGTTAACTGTATCAGTGGTTTGGCTAGAAATGCATACTGAGGAATCCATTGTCTACAATAAGAAGTAAGGCCGATAAAAGCACGTACCTCCTTCTGGGTCTTGGGCTGAGGAAGACTCGCTATTAACTGGATACGGTCTGGTGTCAACTGCCTACCCCTCTTGGACAGTAAGTGTCCTAAGTAGACCACTTGCTGGACACAGAATTGAAGCTTAGAAGGGGACACCTTGTGCCCCATCTCGGCTAGGAAATACAAGACTGTAAGGGATGCTCGCTCGCAAGCACGTTCGGAACGGGCTGTGATCAGTAGATCATCGACATACTGGAGCAGGGCAGTATCAGTTGGCATGTGAATGTTGTCTAGTTGTCTCTTGAGTGCTTGACTGTAAATACTAGGACTTTCTGTGAAACCTTGAGGAGCTCGTGTAAACATATAGCTCCTTCCATTTAAACAAAATCCGAAAAGGAACTGGCTGTCTGGATGAATAGGAACACTGAAAAATGCGTTCTTGAGGTCTATGACAGTAAAGAACGTAGCTTCGGAATCAATGGCGGTTAATAGGGAAGAGATGTCTGGGACAACTGGGTACTGAGGAATAATACATTTATTAAGCTCTCGTAGGTCGATCACTAATCGATATACTGGGGGTGCATTTGGATCAGTACGTTTCATGACTGGAATGATCGGAGAATTACATACATTGGAGTCAGTTTCTACAACTACTCCTTGAGCGATGAGCTCGTCAATAATTTTGGATAAGGCTGCTACAGCCTCAGGTGGCAATCTGTACTGTCTGATTCGTGGTAACACTACACCTGGTTTGAGAGTCACACGATAGGGTGTGATTTGCATGTAACCTACATCAGTTGGACCTTGCGCCCATAGATGCTGTGGAACATTAGACAGTCTTGAATCAAAATCTCGTAATACATAGTGACCCTTAAAGTCACGTAGGAACAATCGTATTCCCTCTGGGGAACAACATATAACTGCACCTAACTCTTTCAGTGTCTTAATGCCTAATAGATTTTCTGGACATGACTTAGTAAGTAACAGATCAGTAGTGCGGGACAATGGACCTACTTCTAGAGTAACTGGCTTTGAAATCTCATTTACGATAGGTTTTCCTGAAAATCCAAGGGAAACATTTCTTGAGCCTGAGAGCGGAGCCCCTGGAACTTCGGCGTGACTAATTGTGGTCCTACTTGCCCCTGTATCAATCAAAAACTTTCTGTCTTTCCCTAATACTTGACTGTGAACATAGGGACCTTCTTGATCTACAGGTATCTCGATGAGAGGCAAGCCTACCTCCCTCTCTAGGCTGTTTCATGAATACTGCTGGTACTCTGGATACTCAGACTGTGCATACTGGTACATCTGTGATGTAACGTGCTGTGTTGCAGCGATAGGCTGCGGTGCGGTAACTGTCTGTTGTGCATTCTGTGGCTGAGGAGTCTGTGAAACTTGTTCTTGTCTAGGCGGACGTGGTCTTTCTTTAGTCTTACCAGTAGCTATGTTGTGTTTCAGAACTGCACACTCATTTATAAAATGACCTGGCTGTTTACAATAATTGCAATTCCCTTTAACGGGAGCTGCAGGATGACTGGCTTGATTCGGACCCCTCTTCTGACTGTCTTGAGGAACAGATTGTGCAACTAGTACTTTCATTTTTGTGTCTTTCATACGTTTTCTCTCGTGTTCTTGCTCTTCTCTGATTCTATTCTGGTGGTACTGAAGCATTTGCAACATCTGGGACGGGGTATTAGCTTGCCAGGTACTTTCGACTTTCAAAACTCGATTTTTAACTTGTGGGCTTGAATTCTCGACTAATTTAGTAACAAAAAGGTGAGGGTATGACTCGCTACTTGTCTTGAGGCCACTATTGATGCTAAAGCATTTTTCAAACCTAGAATAAAAATCACTAATATCTTCATCTTGTTTCTGTTTACAGGCTGAGATTGCATCCCAGTCTTCTTTTCTAGTTGTTAATAATCTGGGTAGAACTTGAATCAATAATTCTGGTAATTCTTTACATTTATCTCCAAGACCGGTACCTGGTACTCGTGCCTTGTCTTCTGCTTCTAGAACTGCCCAATCTATCTTTTTCTCTCCCACCTCCCATTCTTTTTCCTTTAGCTTTTCATACACCCCTGCGGGCAACAGGACCTTTAACATTTTAATGATATCTGGGTAAGTGTATTCTCCCATACGGAGCATGTCTTTTAATTCTCTATGGAACCCTGCTGGATCTTTGTCATGACAGGGAATTAATTTCTTCATTTCGAGGAGTTCCATCTTTGTAATCGGGGTGTAAACAAACACTCCTTGCATTTCACCGTCCTCTGTCCTAACTGGATGCACTTCTCGTAACGGATTCTGTCTTTCCATGTAAAATGGTTTACTTTCTGGGGGTGAGACATGAACAAAATGCGGGTTCAGAAACTTTCTATATTTGTGACGCTGTTCTAGAATGACACTAGTTAAATCGGTACCTAGACCTTTCCATCTATACTGGAGTAACTCGTTCAGGATATCGTGTAACGGGCCTGGATCAGAGTGCTGACCCTCATACAGAGTAATGAGGTGCTGGATCATATACATACCCACCAGTCGCTGCTCGGCTGGGGGCAATTTCAGAAACATTTGTGCCACTATTTCGTCTGGAAAAGTGGTAGAATCAGTAATCCATCGGACTGCTGATCGGGCTAGTTCCTGTTCATGCATGGTACTTAACTCACTGTAACCGATTCGTGATTTCAGAATGTGATCGGTAGCTTGGAACACTTGTTCTAGGGAACCTTGTTCTGGTGCTGAATGATGGAAAATTGACTGGTGTTCTAGGCGTAAATGGCGATCTGGAAATCTAGATTTTCCTACATACGCTATTCTGGCGGTATTCTCGTCCTCTACCTCTTCAGGATCAGAGTTACTTTCTTTCTCGCTTACTTGTGCTGCTTTACGTTGTTCGTGTATCTTTATTATTTCTCTTCGGATTTTCTTGTACATACTCTCCATGGCACCAATGGTATTGTGCTTACCCTCCGCTATATTATCACTCCACTTTGTCAGGATTTTCATTTCGGCCGGATCTTTAGACGGGTAATCTTGTTCTCTTATTAGACAGTTAATTAAAAACTTTAATATCATACGCTGGATCTCAGCTTTCCTTTGAGACATGGCATCACTAATACTTTCTGGATCATCCCCTGTACGGATGAAACGATATATTCTGTCTAGATCTTCTTTCATATTGGGTAGGGTGACTAGATACTCGGTCACCCTCCTTACGCGTACTGAATATAAAACCATATTATTCTCGCCTGGGACTGGGTCATAGGCACATTCGCCAAGGGCTTGCCTGATTTCTGCAACAGACTTATTACTCTTGGGAGTACGCTGTGATGCTTGAGCATGTAATTCGAGTGCTGATAAACGCTTGCGTGGCGGCGGGGTTTGAGGAGGACCTCCTCCTGCAGCCCCTAGACTAGAATCGTCGACTGATATTCTTCGTGGCGGAGCGGGAAATTGAAATGCTGGCTGGACCGGGGGTACCGTAGCAGGTACTGCATGGGGTGCCCCGGTGTCTGGAGAAGCAGGATGTGCCTGATTTACTGGGACTGGCGGAGCGCGAACAGGATTTGCATATTCAGGGACTGTGTCGTCCAAATAGGACGAAATAAAAATATCAGCTGCGGTCGGTTTGTGACGTAGCTTGGTCGGAACTAATGGTGGCGGGAAATTACTGGATGCCTCCGGGGTCGCTTTTGGCAAGCCCTCGGCAAGAAGAGGATACATACCCTTAATAAGGGCATGCCTCTGTCTGTCTGACTGTTCGGCTTTGACTTGTTCACCTATCTCGATTAGTTCTTTTTCTTGGGCTCGCTCTAAGGATTCTCTACTTAATTCTGACTTTCTGATTTCTTTTTCGGTTCTTTTATGAGCTTCTTTGCGCCATAACTCGATGGCATCTTTCTGTGACTGTCTGGCTTTCTTTTTCCATAATGCCTCTTCTACTCGCATGATGCACTCGGCATCCCATGTACCCGATACGGGCCATCTATACTTTTCTTCTAACTGTTTGGTATACTCTACCCATAAATCTAGATACAATATGGCACTTATGCCATGTTTCTGATACATAAAGTGACCTGGACTGTCCCTGGGCGGGACGGGAACTGCTGCTTCCAGCAGACCCTTTCTAGTTTTTAACTGACGTAACTTGGAAAATATGGGCATGACTGAACTGTAATCTAGACACAATACAATACACAATGAACACGATACTTATTCCCCATTCACACCACGACATTAAAATACATGAAAAACATTTAAAATAACAGTTCGAACAGAATACTACCTGGAAATATTGAGAACAGAACGCATAAATTTTCTCGAGAACAGAAACTGACTAGAACAGAAACTAGATGCACTGCTGAAACAGTACGAAACTTACCGGTCTCATAAAGAGACACGTCAGGACCCGCATCCACCGAAGTGGACACTTCGTTTGTGGGACTGTGTACCACCAACCCACAGACCAGAGTCAATTAAATGGACCCTGTCTAGATACCACCCCAGTAACGGTACTCACCGGGCAGCAAGAACGGAAGGCCTCAGACTGGACTGGACTGCTACGACGACGGACGACGAACTTCGGACTTCGGACTTCAGTTACGGGTGGACCTCCGGATACCTCGGACCTTGGACTCTTGGCTTGGGCTCTGGTCGGGACTCGCCGCGTTCCTCCACCGTCTCGTCTGGATGCTGGACCGCCTCCTCCGTCTCCTCCGTGGGCCTGAGGGATACTTGAGCAGAAATATCTGCCACTGCGCAGAAGAGTTCCGTCACGACTGCAGAGGGTCAGGGGGTCGGCGTGGCTTCACCGACGCGTGGGGAAAGGGCAAGTCCCTGTTCGGGCGCCATTATGTGGTAAATAAATAAATAATACCCTATTTTTGACTAGACATATATCATAACAGATAGCTCAATAAATAAGAGTCAAGATTCGAGGTAGTGGGAGTTTTGCAGGTTTATTACAGCATAAGGACAGGATCAGGACAACCTGCATAGAAATAGGATGGCAGGACCCAGCAGCTGCTGGGGCTGGATCTGGGATGAGCGCGCTGACTTTTAATAACAATACAAGAGCATATATACATAACGCAAACACATAGCATTACATTGCAGTAGGCGTAGCAGTGGGTGGAGCAGAAGGCGTGACGCGTAGCAGTCACGAAAGATAAGGGTAAAAGTAGGTGTAACTGGGCGTATACATAGACATGTGATGCAAACGTAACAGGATATGTCATGAATGGGGCGGAAACCATAGAGGGGGCTACCTAAGGAGCCGGGACCTCTAACCTGGTGGTGCGCGCAAACTAGCAATGACGTATCACTAGGAGAAGCTGGGGGCTATGAACTCTGTGCTAGGAGCAGAGACTGAAGTCTGGAGAGTCAGGGCGACATGTACCTAAACCCTATCTAGTATCTGATGTTTAGAGAACATGTTGATATAAACTAGAAGTTAGGAGGGGAAAGGCTAACTTGATTCTAAGACTGGACCATGCATTATTCTACATGTAGTGCGTGATGAAGAATATTAAATGACCATTAAATGCAGTATTTCTCTAACGTGGAGACGTGAAGGCTAGACAATGACGGAAACTATTGATGCAGTTCAGTAGCTTAGGAATGCAGAGAAGGAGGACTGAACTGATAACTGGAATCATAACATATTCTTGGCAGACTCAG
This sequence comes from Lissotriton helveticus, assembly GCF_964261635.1. NCBI lineage: Eukaryota > Metazoa > Chordata > Amphibia > Caudata > Salamandridae > Lissotriton > Lissotriton helveticus. The sequence goes on along the minus strand of NC_136057.1, from coordinate 184,963,091 downwards.
AGACTGAGCCAGGCTGGGCCGGGCACTGCGAGGCAGGAAGTAAGTGAAGGGTCGAGGATACAGGTGGGGGCTGTATCGCTCCTCAGTGAGGCTTTAGGAGACAGGAGCTGAATCTGGTGTCCGGGCCCTTTTGAGGCCTAGAAACGGGGACTTTATAATAGAATAACGTGCACACTGAGAAACGTGGCAACGTAGCTTTACATAGGCCTGATATTCGTAGTATTCACGAGGACTGGAAACTGGCATACTAGAGGTGGACACAACTGTAATTGCGTCATTAATCGGACATGGGGAGTACATATGCATATTTAATCATGCACACATAACATATGATGAATGACACGTAGGGACACAGAACATGGCAAAATTTACTTTTCCACAACTTGAAAAGGATTAGAACCAAGTTCCAAGAAAGGGGTTATTCGATCGCATGTTTAAACAAAGCAGAAGAAAAGGTGAAAAAACTCAGTCGCGAAAGTCTACTTAAGAGTGCTAAAAAATCAACCACAGAGTAAAAGAACGTATTTGTCTCGAAATACTCAACCAAATCTCGTAACATAAAAAAGATCATCCTGAAACGTTGGGAATTACTACAACAAGACGAAGATTTTAACAACACATTCGCAGACAGGCCCATTTTTGCATACAAAAGAAGCAAAAACCTAAAGGAGGAAATAAAATCCAAAAGCAAGAAGCAATCAGCAGAACATAAAGGAATGAAGAAATGTAACAACTGTGTTAACTGCAACAACGTAATGCAACAAACGTTTGTATCCCACCCCAGAACAGGCAAACAAATACCCCTCAAATTATCAGCAGATTGTAACTCGAACTTTGTGATCTACAGTATAAAGTGCCCATGTGGGCTCATGTACATAGGCAAAACAGAAAGGAAAGTCAAAACAAGAATAGGAGAGCATAAAAGCATGATAAGAACAAAGAACACGAATTCAAATCTGGCAGCTCATTGGCTAGAAAAAAGCACAATATCTCTCAACTTAGATTCCTAGTCATAGAGAAAATTGATATTATACCAGGGAGGGACAATCAAAAATTCTTGTCCCAAAGGGAAGTAATGCTGATCAAAAAATTTCAGACTATGGAGCCATTAGGATTAAACGACAAATTAGATATGGCCTGTTTTTTGTAGAATCAAGCTAGTAAATGAGTGCATACTTGAGAGTTTATCTTCACTGGATGATACCAGGGTGAAACGTTCAGCATTCCCAATGATCTAATGTATGTTCCTCCGTTTGTACCTATGTTTTCGTATGGCACAAGCATTAATCTGCATGCATAAAAGCAACTGTACATCATCTAAACAATTTACATGTAGTACGAGTGAGTATCCTTGAGACTAGAGATATAATAAACCACGTTCTGTTAACAATTTTTACTATATCAAAACAGACCAACGACTTTCTTTATTTTCTATGATCGTAAAATAGTTGTTACATAACTGTGTATTTGGTGGTCACACATCGCCTTAACAGCGCATTCAAGTAATATTCGCTATCTGAAGCGACACTTTTTACTTTTTACTTTTTACCAACTCCACTCTAAGATGGCGTTCCCAATAAACACACAGGAAGTAGGGTCGCTAAGAACTAAATATCCTATTCCATAATAGTAAAATAGTTATTACACAACCGTGTATTTGGTGGTCGCACATCATTGTTCAAATTCAAGGACAGCATTAGTGCATGGGGTTCGCCTTGACAGCGCATTTAAGAAATAATCGCTATCTTACGCCACACTTTTCACTTTTCACTTTTTATCTACTCCACTCTAAGATGGCGCTCCCAGAAACAAACAGGAAGTCAGGTCGCCAAGGGTTAGATATTCCACACCTTGTTCTAATGCTTCAATCCACCGCACCGAGTACAAACACCAGAGAACGCGAGGCGGAAAATTAAACCGGTGAGTCCCCTCTACGGTTTAGCCGTAAAACTCTAAGTCAGAGCATGTAATCAAAAAAAAACCCCACTAAGACCAGCTCTGACATCTATTTTTCACCAGCATAGAGACACGAAGAATACGTGGAGGACAGAGATACTAATATCCACGCTTCAGCCCCTAGCCGCCGGTCTTCGAGCCTGCGCCCGTTTAAGGTAAACATAGAACAAAACCAGGCAGTTTTTACGTTCATAGACGAGCGTCTAAACAGAAAATATAATTCACGCATTTTCCCCGCAGTGCAGACCGAGTAGCCCCCATTCCACTCAAGAAGCAGATAGCAGTCCACTCAGTCCTTAAAAAGGTAAAGAATACTTCGTTTATCCAGAGTCGAGTGTTTTCAAGGATATGAACATAGATGCTTTATGTTTAACAATGCCATGTTTGAAATGCTAAGCGATGCATTGGCTATACAGAAAATAGTTTCACTTGTGGTTATCACATATATCGTGTAGACATTTGAACCTGCCACAGAGTAAGGGAACATTATTACAGACACCAGTGTGCTAAGTTACTCAGAAAATGAAATGCAATAATTCTCTATATGTATTGATCGCTGTAGTACCTGCATAATGTGAGAATGGATGTAGACATAAACAAACATCGCACATGCCCCCACATGCATCAAGCATTTTTGTATTCGCAAACGGTGCGATTCCTTAAAATCGGCCGTTTGCGAATGCAAAAGTGCTTTTTGGGATGCATGAAGCAATTTTAGAATTCGTAACATGTGTGCGAATTCTAAAATTGCGGGTGCTTTTAAGAAGTCGCAGATGTGCGATTTCTTAAAAGCAATGCATCATTTTTCTAAAAAGTGAAAATTCGCAAATAGGGTGCCAAATTTACCGAGTGGTTGAACCACTCGGTAAATTTGGAAAAAGTGTGTAAAATGTGTAAAATGTTTTTTTTTTAACATTCATGTTACGGACACACATGTCCTTAGGACATGGGTGTGTGCAACATGATGCGAAAAATACATTTCAGGGGTGCATGGGGGGGTCCTTTGGACCCCCCCCTGCACCCATGAAATTTTCTAAGTGCCATTAGCAATTTCCATTGACTCCTATGGGCCTTTTGGCCCATAGGAATCAATGGGAATTGCGAAAATTAAGTTAAGAAATCGGTATTTCTTTGGGATTCGGTAAAAATTGCGATTTTTACCGAATCCCAAAAGAATACCGAAAATATTGATGCATATCATTTTGCATTTCTTAATTTGCGATTCCTTATTTTTCGCAAATTAAGAAATGCAAAAAGACACATTGATGCATGTGGGGGCAAGTGTGCAACACCTGTAAGAAAATGTAATGTAATAATATGTTATCCGTATGGATCATCATTTTTGTAGGACTTGTAAATATGTTATATTGGTGGTAGATTTGAAGCTCGAAAGTGCCTAGAAGTAATAATTCCTAATGATTAGCAAAAACAGTGACATGAATCAATTCTCTTTACAGGAAGGCCCCCGAAGAAGGGACAGGGTCCCGAAATGCATCGGGCCTGCTTTAGCTTCAGTTTTCTGTTTCACACACATATAATCTTTTATGGGCTGTGTTAAAGTGTGATCTCATTCACACCAAAGATTAAATGTAAAAATTGATTGTTTTGTATATATACGAAAGGAATGAATAGAATCATGACAAAGAAAAAATGTATATGATCTAAAAAAGCAAATTGGTGAATAAAACCATGTTGAAGATTCAAAAAAATCTAATAGTAACTTTGAAATCATTTTAGAATAGCAGTTAAAAATGCACAGCTGTGCATCAGGCCTGGGAGTGACTTTTGGTCACTACCCAATTCTTTTTAAGGCACGAATACTTCGCCTCTTTTTAGGAATCCACTTTCCATTGTCAATTCATCGCTCACTTGTTGATAATTTCTCAGTTCATTTGGCAGGTTCCTTACAGGTGGCCACTTACTTCGCACATATGTTGTTACTTTAGCCAACACAGCATCCTTTGCCATTCCCTCCTGCCATTCCTTCTCTGTTATGGATCCTTCACACATGATTGTAGCATCAATCAGCGCTACTACACATTCTGTGTCATCCTGTGCTTCTTCTTTCTGATTTTGTATAGGCAAACGTGACAAGCAGTCTGCTCTGCTGTTTTTGCCCCCTTTAATGTGCTCTATCTTGAAATTAAATTCCTGTAACTTTGACATCAATCTTAACAGTCTAAAGCTGGCATTTCCGTTGCCTCGTCCTTGACCATCCAACATGTATATTAAAAGTTTATGATCAGTCACCAATGTGAAACTTTTCCCCCATAAATAGTCCTTAAGTTTGTGCACAGCCCATACACATGCTAAGGTTTCACGCTCAATGGTACTGTAATTGATCTCTGTCTCATTTAGCCTTCTGGAGATGAAAGCAATTGTATTTTCTTCATTTCCCTTTCTTTGACAAAACACTGCGCCAATCCCTTCATTGCTGGCATCCACAGTTACTATGTTTTCTAACTGCGGATCATAGGGTTTTAGAGCAGGCGCATTTGCTATTTCCTCTTTGACAACTTTGAAGGCTTGTTCCTGCTCATTTGTCCATCTAAACACAACATTTTTCCTTAAAAGTCTTCTGAGTGGTTCTACTTTTTCTGCATACTTTTGCATGAACTTCGCATAGTATTCACTGAGGCCAAGAAATGACTTGAGGGTTTCCTTGTCTCTGGGTTCTGGGGCCTCTCTTATGGCTTGTACGAGATCATTTTTTGGCAAGATACCTTCCGCTGTTAATACATGCCCCAGATATTCAACCTCATTTGTCATGAATCTGCATTTGTCCTTTGAGACAGTCATGCCTTTCTTTTCGATGACTTCCAACACATTATCAATTAGCTTTAAATGGTCTTGTTCTGTCTCTGAATGCAAAAGAATGTCATCTTGGAAGGCTTCCACCCCTTTCATTTCCCCAAACAGGATGTCCATAAGTTTTTGAAAGACACCAGAAGAGGATGCCAACCCGAAAGGTAGTCTCACATACCTGAACGCCCCGTATGGTGTTATGAACGTAGTTAGCTTTTTAGACCTTTCGGATAGACAAACCTGATGGTATGCAGCTCTTAAATCAATTAATGAGAAAAACTTAGAACCTGATACTGATTGAAGTATGTCTTGAATTTTAGGTAGTGGATGGCAGTTTACAATTATGTTTCTGTTCAATGACCTCAGGTCCACACACAACCTGATGTCCCCAGTTTTCTTTTTCTTAGAAACAACAATTGCTGAAATCCATTCGGATTCATCTGCCTCTTCAATTACTCCTTCTTTGGTCAATTTCTCTAGTACCTCCTTCAACTCTTTCTTTATAGACAATGGTACAGTTCTTACTTTATGTTTACACAGTATGGCCCCCTCTTTCAATTTGATATCTTGGCTAAAACCTTTGACACAACCAATTACATTTTTGAACACCTCTTTATGCTTCTCTAGGGTGGCTGTCAAATCTGCTTTACACTCCTCAATGCTCATACTGTTCACCCATTCCTCTCTCAAGATAACTGGGTCTTTGGCTCCAGGCACCAAAATAACTCCCAATTGGGCTGGATCTCTCCACCCCACTAATTTCCTCCCTTTTTCTGCCACATAGACTTTAGTCTTGATAACTCTTCCCCTGAAAGTGACAGTGTCATTGAAATACCCTAACATATTTATTTCCTTCTCGCCAAATGCTTTTGGGTTTACATCTGATTCTATGAGCGTTACATTTTGCCATTTTTCATCAAAAAGTACATCTGAAATGGTTGTTATGGGTGCTCCAGAATCTGCAGTGAACTTAAGCTCAACTTCCCCAATTTTTACATCCCCTATGGGACCTTTAATCTTACCATCCTCCATCTCAACATAAAGGACAATATTTGCACACATTTCTTCATCAAAATTTCCTACAGTGTTTATGCTCATGTTGTTACCCATTCTTTTAGTTTTACACAATGTAGAATAATGACCATATTTCTTGCATTTGATACATTTCTTACCAACTGCAGGACAATTTTTGTATTCAGCTAAGTGTTCATTCGATCCACACCTGAAACAACTTAATTGCTTACCTCCTATTCTCCTTTCCCCCAAATTTTTCTCATAAGTCTTACCATCACCCTTCCTTTTGTCCTGTAAATAAAATACATTTGTGTTATTCCCAACATGTGATAACTCTTTAGTAGATACTAGCGATCTCTCGATTCCCCTAGCTATATCTATGACTTCTTGCAAGGTTGGCCTTTTGCACGCCAGCAATCTCTCCTGTACCTTTTTCGAATAACAGTAGAATACAATTTGATCTCTTATGTACACATCTGTCATTTCTTCATATTCACATTCCACAGCAAGTATTCTTAAACAAGCAATATATTCGTCAACTGTTTCCCCTTCTTGTTGTTTCCTTAGAGCAAACTTATGCCTAGCAACCATAATGTTGTTCTCCTCATCAAACTGCCTCTCTAATCTTTTCAAGGCTTCCTCATATTCATTTAGAGGTATAAATGTACCAGGCGGATTCTCATATTCGGGCAGGCTGTCAAAAACGTCTTGCCCAGCTTTACCTAATAATCCAAATAACAATGAACACTTCCTTTCTGCATCGAATGCTTTCCCATCTATTGATATTATATAATTTTCAAAAGCTCTTATCCATTTCTTCCACTTCATCGTGGGTTTTCCTGGCTCATCCAAGAAACAAGGAGGTGCACATATATTATTGCATTCAGCCATGTTTTCCCTTGGTTACTTGTTATTATGCAGAAATAAGCCTTTATATTTAGTTGGTTTATTTAGCTTTCTCACACAACCACTTGCTCAGAATATTTCACTTCTTTCCTTTGTTTCTTTTTTTTTTCCTTTAGTGTTCATTCCTCATTTTTATCTTACTGTATCACTGCCTTCTGGACATTTGAATATTTCCTTTTTTCCTTACTTTCTGGATTCAATTGTAATTCAGCACAATGCTCGTTGTATTCCCTGTCGATCTCGCTAGCGCGATAATTGTTTACACTGGGTAGTCAGTTTCTCAAAATGGCCGCACGCTGCTCACGCACGATGAAGTGTCTTGTAGCAGGCCAATCATACGCCAGTACGTTTATTCCCAGCGTGCTTCACGCGGTACAGCTGAGGTGATTCACCACCTTCAGCTGTTACTAGATGCTGACAGGAATACGCGCCAAAAGCGGAGCAACACCACAGCCGGTTTCCCAAGTAATTACCTTAGCCACAGCGCTCAATTTCATTTGTTATCCGCTGCCAAGTTTACTTCATGCGCTCTCATAAAATTGTCACTCCTTGTTTAATTCGCTGCGCTTACTTAATTTCAGCCAACTCCTTCGCTTAACGATTTGCTTCTCCGTATAAGCCACGTAGCCTTTCATTCGGACGGCATTGCCATACACAGCCTCATGTACTTACTCCGAAAAGCTTCCGTCTATTTCCCTTTCTGATCATTAGATTGCAGATTTCTTCAATCAAACCCGCTACTTCACGATGTTTCCTTTACAAATTCACCCGCAGGCCCTTCTATGTTCCGCAGTCCTCGTCGCCTATTGTAGTGTGACAGAGCAGGCAATCACAAGATTGTTGTCACAAGTATTTATTTCTATGATATAAGGGCCCACAGGGAGCGGAAACAACAACAACAGTCACGTCGGGAGTCAGCTGTCATCTGGCTGACAGTTACACTGACGTCATATAAATACCTCATGAACGTTCCATGATCTGACACCCGTGATGTCAGATCATGGAGAATGAAAACATACTATGAATGATAACCCCCGCACAATAGCCAACATCGAATGTACAACAGGGCGTTAACATTTCGAGCGGCAAGATGTGGGCGTTAACATTGTCCACAATGCGAGGAGATGGTGCTAAACCAAACAGTATTACAGCGTAATTGCAGTGCATCGTTCAAAGCCGCAATATTCACTCGCACACACATTCTTCCAACACCATTCACGCTCCATTCAGATTTGCAAAAAGACTAGAACGTGTCCAGCAGGACACTACATGTGGGATCTGTTTCCGCACAAACATGAATCCACTTTGGACATAACTGCGTGTCCTGCCGATATCTGCATCATCACCAAATGAATGGTACATTTGTTGTGTTTTGAGGGTGCAGCAGTAGGCCCTCTGTCGGCTGTCGGTGGGACTGCAGCTTGTGTACGTTATTTCCCATCCACTTCCACAGAGGCGCAAGATCCTGGACCGGGAGCTTGGTCTCAGCAGCCGCACGTGCGCCTGAGCTCAGATCAAAGGAGCGGGATCCTTTCAACCCTGGAGCGGGCACAGAGGCCACATTCGAGTCCAATGTTTATGTTTAGAGGTGGGGAGGGCTACAAGATCACGCCTTCTCCATTGAGCATGCGTGGGTCTCATAGCCTTTTAATCATCATACCCACAATCCTTTGGGCTATGTCTGCATACCTAGGATGCATTTACTAGATTTTCACCATTTATTTTCTGTAGACTTTCATTTTCATAAAAGCGCACGTGTTTTATAATAAGTGTATCTGCTTACTAAAATTGTTTTGATAGTCGCTCTATCTTTCCAGGGTATATATTTTTCACCCAACGCGCATAGGGCTCACCTACGTGCTCCTTGGGTGGCAGTGGGGCGCCTGCGAACCGTTGGGAATTCTTGGAGGAGTGTTTGTACCTCTTCGCAAGCAATCCATTGTCACGTAAAGTTCAACAGTAGTGTCAAAAAGTCTCTTGAATGTTGGTGTGTGTATTTGTGCAGCGAGAGTGCATGCCAATCCCTATAATGAGCGCCAGTGGACACCATCAGCAACCAGTGCCTCAAATTAAACGCCCTAGTGATCCCTGGCCTGACCAGGCCATGCATCTTCAACCATGTAATCACTGAAAATCACTCACATAGAGAGAAAGTACTAAGGGGTAGATTTACAAGACCACTGCGCCACTTTTGCGTCATTTTTAACATGGGGAAAATGACGCAACAGTGGCGCACAGGTCTTGTAAATCTGCCCCTAAAATCCTAGGAGCAATACGCTTAGGGGCAGTGTTGTAATGCCATCATATATCTGTAATGTTTTTACCTTATTTTTCAGAGCCATTGCCTTATGTTTCACCATGAGTCACGTGCTTACACGAGACTCATGGGGCCCGATTCACAGAACTAATTTAAGACAAAATCCTAAACATACTACTTTTGGTATTCACAGAGGTTAGGATCAAATCAAATCAAATAAAGCTTTATTCGATTTCAAGAAATCATAAAAGCGTGCAAATACCATTTATACAGACAATTTAAAAGAATTTTCACATGAACAGAGTTACAAAAATAGGTTTTCAGGAGATCATAAAAGCGTGCAAATACAGTTTATACAAACGATTTAAGAGGAATTTTCACATGAGCAAAGTTTCAAAAGTAGATAAAACATTTCTCCGAGGGTTAAAATCTACTGCGGTAATGTAAGCAAATGGCCTCATTTTACCCTAGTCGGTCAGTGTTGACACGTGTTAGTTAACTCATTGTATTTCTAAATTTCATCACTGCCATTAAAAAGCGAGAAACAACAAAGATAACGTCCACATCTTCTAAAAGCAATAATTTTGAATATGCAGGTTTACATGTTCTTATCCCCCAGCGTTTAAGTAAGGGTAAAAGGAATAATTTCCTCGGGGTGGTATACAGTTTACAAAAGAACGTGATGTGTATGTTACTTTGTGTTGAGTGGTCATCATGAGGAAAATTATATTTTGCCTTGTTCTGTGTCCCTACGTGTTCCCCATCCTATGTTATGTGTGCATGATTAATATGCATATATTCCCCTCTGTCCGAATAAAGACGCACTTATAGTTGTGTCCAACGTCCATATGTCAGTTATCCAGTTCCCATGAAAGCAACGAGTATTAGGCCTATGTTGCCATCATTTTACATTGTGCACGTATTTGTCGAGTTGCACCCGTTTCTAGGCCTCATGAGGGCCCGGACACCAGATTCAAGCTCCAGTCTTCTGTAACCTGCTCCAAGCGAAGCAGCCCCCACCTGCATCCCTGACCCTTTACTTACTTCCAGCCGCGCAGCGAGGTGCCCGGCCTGGCTCTGCCTGCCTGCCAAGAATATGTTATGCTTACAGTTATCAGTTCAGCTCCTCGTCTTTGCATTCCTTTGCTAACGAACTGTAGAAACATCTTCCGTCATAGTCTAGTCTTTATGTCTCCGTGCGAGAGAATTACTGTATTAATATCCATAGAAGATCCCTAGCACATACAATATATGTAGAATATATGCATGCACCAGCCTTAGTGTCAAGTAGCCTCTGTCCCGCTAACTTTTAGACTCTATCAACATGTTCTCCAAACACTAGATACCAGATATGCCATAGGCTCATGTCGTCCTGACACCCAGACTTTAGTCTCCTCTTCTAGAATAGAAGTCAGAGCCCCCAGCTCTCCTCAGTCACACGTCATAGTCCGTTTGCGCGCACCACTAGGTGAAAGGTACACGCTGCCCAGGTAGCCCCCTCCATGTATTCACCCATTTTTTTGACACTTCTGTGACGTCTACATCACATGTCTTCGTGCCCGCCCTGTGCACGCCTTCTTTTCACGCCCATGTGTCTCTTATCTCATGTTCGTCATTCATACCGCCTACTGTATGTAATGCCTTTGTAACGTTTTCATATATATATCATGTACTGTTAATTAAACGTTGCAGCTGCCATCCATTTGATTCCATTACAGGCTGTCCCGTTCCTGTCCCTTCCCTTATGCCTGATTAAAGCCTGTTAAACTCAGGATACCTCGAATCCTGCCTCTTATTTATTGAGCTATCTGTTTTCTGTTTTAGTCAAAAATAGTACCGGTAATTAATTATTTATTTACCACATAATGGCGCCCGAATAGGGACGAGCCCCTTCCCCACGCGCCGGAGATACGACGCAGACCCCCTGACCCTTCTACAGCCGTGACGGAACCATACCGTGCACGTGCAGATATTTCTGCTTCAAGTCTCCCTCAGGCCCACGGAGGAGACGGAGACTGCGGTCCGGCATCCAGACGAGGCGGTGAGGAATGCGGTTCGTCCCGACCAGAGCCCAAGCCGAGAGAACAAGGTCCGAGGTATCCAGAGGCCCACCTGTAACCGAAGCCGAAGTTCGTAGTCCGACGTCGTAGCAGTCCAGTCCAGTCCGAGGCCTTCAAGTTTCTGCTTCCCGGTGAGTACCGTTGCTGGGGGAGTATCTAGACAGGGTCATTAATTTGTCTCTGGTCCGATGGGTTTGGGTACACAGATCCAGTCTTACGTGTCCACTTAGGTGGATACGGTCCGACGTGTCTCTTTATGGGACCGGTCTGTACTGTTTTAGCAGTGCATCCAGTAATTCTAGTAAGTCTGTTCTCGAGAAATTCTAGTGTTATGTTTTCTGTTTGAACTGTTATTAATGTTATTAATGTATTTCTATGTCGTGGTATGAGTGATTTGTTTTGCTATTCATTACTGTGCTTATTGCGTATTGTATTGTGTTTCCAGTCCAAGTAAGACATGCCTCTGTTCTCTAAGTTACGTCAGATAGGAACCCGGAAAGGGTTACTTGAGGAATCAGTTCCTGTCCCGCCTAGGGACAGTCCAGTTCATTTTATGTATCATAAGCATGGCTTAAGCGCCATATTATATCTAGACTTATGGGTCGAGTATACAAAGCATCTCGAAGAGAAATATAGATGGCCCGTATCAGGTACATGGGATGCCGAGTGCATCATGCGAGTAGAAGAAGCATTATGGAAAAAGAAATCCAGACAGTCCCAGAAAGATGCCATTGAGTTATGGCGCAAAGAATCGCACAAAAGAACCGAAAAAGAATTCAGAAAAGCAGAATTAAGTAGAGAGTCCTCAGAAAAAGCCCGAGAAAGGGACCTTCTAGAAGAAGGTGAACGAGTTAGAGCAGAACAGTCTGACAGACAGAGAAATGCCCTTATCAAAGGTATGTATCCTCTTCTTGCCGAGGGCTTGCCGAAGGCAACCCCGGAAGTACCCAGTAATTTACCGCCACCTTTAGTTCCGACTAAGCTACGTCATAAACCGACTGCAGCTGAAAATTTTTCTCTCGTCCTATTTGGACGACACTGTCCCAGAATATGCAAATCCCGTCCCGCCTGCTCAACCTCAACACCCTGTTAATAATGTAATTCCTGTTCCTCCAGCCACTGGTCCCGGGAACCCTGTCCATGTGCCAGTACCGCCGGACCAGTCCACGTCACGTGTCTTGCCAGTCACTTTACCAGTACAGTCAGTATTAATTGACGATTCTAGTTTAGGAGCAGCGGGGGGAGGTGCGCCTATCACCCCGCCTCCAGTAAAACGACTGACGCTGAGAGAAGCAGCGTTACAACACACGCCAAAGGTAAATACATACGCAGACCTCAAGCGACTCATTACCGATTGTATATATGATTCAGTTCCAGGGGAAGGCCACATGTTGTTATATTCAGTACGTTTACGACGAGTTGTCAACTATTTGGCTACTCTACCCGATATGAAGGAACACCTAGACAGAATATATCGTTTTATCCGTACAGGGGAAAATCCAGAAAGTGTTCACGAAGCTATGGCACACAGGAAAGTTGAGATTCAAGACATGATTTTACAGTTCCTGATCAACTGTACAATAAGAGAACAGGATTATCCTGGTAAAAACAAAGATGAGATGAAAGTCCTGACAAGGTGGAGTGATAATATATCCGAAGGTAAACACAAGACACAGAATAAGATAGAATCCATGTACAAGAAAATTCGTAAGGAAATTCTAGATATACACGAAAGAGAAAAAGCAAGGGTAACGGAGAAAGAAAATGACTCTTCAAGTGAAGAGGTAGACAGCGAGAATCCCGACAGAATAGCGTATGTAGGTAGAACTAGACTTTCCGACAGGCACTCACGTCTAGATTACAAGAAAGCTTTTCCTTCTCCAGAACCAGAACACTGTTCCCTTGAACAAGTATTCCAAGCTACCGATAAAATTCTGAAGGTACGAATAGGCTATAGCGAGCTCAGTACCATGCATGAACAAGAACTAGCCCGATCAGCAGTCCGATGGACTAGTGATTCTATCACGTTTCCAGATGTAATAGTGGCTCAAACGTTCCTGAAGCTGCCCCCAGCCGAGCAGCGACTGGTGGGTATGTACATGATCCAGCACCTCATTACACTGTATGAGGATCAACATTCTGATCCAGGTCCTTTGTATGACGTCCTGAACGAATTACTCCTAAACCGATGGAAAGGTCTAGGTACCGATTTAATTAGTGTCATTCTAGAACAGCGCCACAAGTATAGTACGTTCCTGACTCCACATTTTGTTTCTGTTCCACCCCCAGTAAGAAAATCATTCTATATAGACAGACAGAATCCGTTGCGAGAAGTGCATCCTGTTAAGGCACCGGGAGGTGAGCTCCAACGAGTATTTGTTTACACCCCTCTCACGAAAATAGAACTTCTGGAAATGAAAAAGTTAATACCATGTCATGATAAAGATCCAGCAGGGTTCCATCGAGAACTCAAAGATATGCTCCGTATGGGAGAATACACGTACCCTGATATCATTAAAATGTTAAAGGTCCTGTTGCCTGCGGGCATATATGAAAAGTTAAAAGAAAAAGAATGGGAGGTGGGAGAGAAAAAGATTGATTGGACAGCATTAGAAGCAGAAGATAACACACGAGTTCCAGGTACCGGTCTTGGGGATAAAGCTAAAGCATTGCCCAAACTGTTAATACAAGTCTTGCCAAGATTACTAGCTAAGAAAAAGGAAGACTGGGATGCTATCTCAGCCTGTAAACAGAAACAAGATGAAGACACCAGTGATTTTTATTCTAGATTTGAGAAATGTTTCATTATTAATAGCGGTCTGAAAACAAGTAGTGAATCGTATCCACATCTGTTTGTTACTAAATTAGTTGAGAATTCTTTACCACAAGTTAAGAATCGTGTACTGAAAGTCGAGAGTACCTGGCAAGCTAATACTCCGTCACAGATGCTCCAGATGCTCCAGTATCACCAGAACAGAATTAGAGAAGAACAAGAACACGAAAGGAGACGTATGAAAGACACGAAAATGAAAGTACTAGTTGCACAATCTGTTCCCCAAGACAGTCAGAAGAGGGGTCCGAATCAAGCTAGTCAGTCTACAGTTCCTGTTAAAGGGACCTGCAATTATTGTAAACAGTCAGGTCACTATATAAATGAATGTGCCGTTCTGAAACACAACATAGCTACGGGTAAGACAAAAGAGAGACCGCGTCCGCCTAGACAGGAACATGTTCTGCAGAATACGCAAGCACCGCAGAACGCACAACAGTCAGTTACAGTACCGCAGCCTATAGCTGCCACACAGCACGTTACACAGCAAATGTACCAGTATGTACAGTCCGAATATCCAGACTATCAGCAGTATTCATGAAACAGCCTAGAGAGGGAGGTAGGCTTGCCTCTCATCGAGATTCCTGTAGAGGGTCCCTATGTACATAGTCAAGTATTAGGGAAAGACAGAAAGTTTCTGATTGATACAGGGGCAAGTAGGACTACTATCAGTCATGACGAGGTTCCAGGGGCTCCGCTCTCAGGCTCAAGAAATGTTTCCCTTGGATTTTCAGGAAAGCCTATTGTTAATGAAATATCGAAACCAGTTTCTCTAGAAGTTGGTCCATTGTCTCGAACTACAGATTTGTTACTCACAAAATCATGTCCAGAAAACTTACTTGGTATTAAGACATTGAAAGAATTAGGTGCAATCATTTGTTGCTCCCCAGACGTAGTAAGATTGTTCCTGCGTGACTTTAAAGGTCATTATGTATTACATGATTTTGATCCAAGATTATTGAATGTACCACAGCATTTATGGGCGCAAGGTCCAACTGATGTAGGTTGTATGCACATTACACCCTATCGTGTCACTCTGAAGAGAGGTGTTGTATTACCCCGAATCCGACAGTACAAATTGCCACCCGAGGCTGTAGCAGCCTTATCCAAAATTATAGACGAGCTCATTGCTCAAGGAGTGGTTGTAGAAACTGACTCCAATGTATGTAATTCTCCTATCATTCCAATTCTCAAACGTACTGATCCAAATGCACCTCCAGTTTATCGATTAGTGATTGACCTTCGAGAACTTAATAAATGTATCATACCCCAGTACCCAGTGGTTCCAGATATTTCTTCCCTATTGACTACCATTGATTCCGAAGCTACGTTCTTTACTGTTATAGATCTCAAGAACGCTTTCTTCAGTGTCCCCATTCATCCAGACAGCCAGTTTCTGTTCGGTTTCTGTCTAAATGGAAGAAGCTATAAATTTACACGAGCTCCTCAAGGTTTCACAGAAAGTCCCAGTATTTACAGTCAAGCACTTAAACGACAACTAGACAATATTCACATGCCAACTGACACTGCCCTGCTCCAGTATGTCGATGATCTACTGATTACAGCCAGTTCTGAACGTGATTGCGAACGTGCGTCACTGACGGTCCTGTATTTCCTGGCAGAGATGGGGCACAAGGTGTCCCCTTCGAAACTGCAATTCTGTGTCCAGCAAGTGGTATACCTTGGACACTTACTGTCCAAGAGGGGTAGGCAGTTGACACCTGACCGTATCCAGTTAATCGCACGTCTTCCACAGCCCAAGACTCAGAAGGAGGTACGAGCTTTTATCGGCCTCACTTCTTACTGCAGACAATGGATCCCTCAGTACGCATATCTAGCCAAGCCACTGATACAGTTAACGACACAGGAGGCAGCCACATCGACTGTCCTCCCATGGACCCAAGAACATACACTTGTTTTCAATGAGTTAAAGAAAGCCTTATGCCAAGCACCTGTATTAGCAACACCGAACTACAGTAAGCCTTTTACACTTTTTGTCACAGAACGTGATGGTACTGCATTATCTGTTCTCACACAAGATCAAGCAGGACAGTACAAGCCTTGTGCTTATTTTTCAAGCACATTAGATCCAGTAGCCCAGGCTCTGCCTGCGTGCCTCAAGTCAGTTGCAGCCACAGCTCTAGCTATCAGACAAAGTGATTCCATAGTGTTAGGATATTCCCTGACAGTACAAGTTCCACATTCCGTGGAAGTTCTTTTAAACCGAACACAGACACAGCACTTGACAATTGCACGATTAACAGGTTATGAACTGACACTGTTTCAGCCACACATAGAAATCAGACGCTGCAACGTTTTAAATCCTGCTACACTGTTACCCTCAGTTACTCCAAATCCTGCCACACATGACTGTGTGGAAGTTGTGAACACCATGACAAAGCCAAGACAAGACTTGACAGACATTGCATTACCTGATCCCGACCTGACACTTTATGTGGATGGTTCATGTATGAGAACAAGTACAGGAGAACTAGTAGCCGCGTATGCAGTGACTACTGAAACTGAAGTTATAGAAACACACCGTGTTGACACCCTGTCTGCTCAAGCAGCAGAGCTCATTGCTCTGACCCAAGCCTGCATACGAGCCAAGAACCTGAAAGTAAACATCTACACAGATTCACGTTATGCATTCGGAGTCGTACACGACTTTGGAGTGCTCTGGCAAGAAAGAGGTTTCATGACCTCTCATGGAGCCAAGATTCAGCATGGCCCCCTCATTCAAGCTCTGTTAGATGCAATACATTTACCGACAGCTATTGCAATTATGAAATGCAAGGCACATACGAAAGTCACTGACATTATTTCCCAGGGTAACGACCTGGCAGATTGAACAGCCAAGCTTACAGCTCAGACTCCAGACTTTCCAGCTAACACGACACAGACAGACGTTCCAGTTCAGTCTACTTGTATGACACTTAAGGACCCTACACACGATGTCTTAGACATCCAGTCACATGCTACCCCAGATGAAATCAAGAAATGGTCTGAACAAGGAGGGGTCCAGACAGATCAAGGATGGTTGACGAAGGGAAAAGCCACATGGTTTCTCCCCGACTCTATGGTTCAAGTCATTATTACTACCGCACATAGTCCAGCACACTTAGGAGAAAAGGCCATGTTGGACAGTATTCAGAACCTCTGGTTTAACAAGCACCTACGAGCAGCAGCCAAGCAGAAAGTGCGTACCTGCATGATCTGTTGTCAGTTCAATCCAGGTAAAAGTGTCCCGGTGGAGCAAGGTGGATTCCATCCTCCTGACCACCCTTTTGAAGTCCTCCAGATGGATTATATTCAGATGGATCGATGTCGAGGTTTCAAGTATGTCCTCGTAGTTGTATGCGCTTTGTCCAGATGGACAGAAGCCTATCCAGTCCCAGATTACACTGCCGCGACCACTGCCAGGCAGTTGGTTCGTGAATTTTTCCCACGCTATGGATTGCCGAGAGTCGTGTATTCAGACAACGGCCAGCCATTCTCATCAGAACTCATGAAACAAGTTTCCCTTCTGTTAGGGTACCAGTGGAAGTTCCACTGTGTACGACACCCCGAAGCGGCTGGTCTCGTAGAGAGACATAATCAGACATTGAAAATCCGCATTGCGAAAGTATGTACAGAAAAAGGCGTAGATTGGTTGGTAGCACTGCCAGTTGCCCTTTTCTACATGAGAATGGTTGCACACTCCAGATCAGTTCTGTCCCCGTACGAGGTCGTATTCGGCCGTCCTCCAAACATGTGGGGTACACCGATGCCCCGAAAGATTACCGATGTTTCCAGTAATATGCTGACAGATTACCTGGCCTCCTTGATGCTTGCACTCCAATCTTGTCGTTCACAGGTTGCCGCTGCCTTTCCGGACAACACCCAGGTGAAACCGCATGAAGGGGATATGGTCTTGGTTCGCAACTTCGATCGTTCAAGTCCGCTGGAGCCCCGCTGGAAGGAACCCAAGTTGGTGCTTCTAACAACAAGGACTGCCGTCAAGCTAGAAGGGAGGAAAGGCTGGGTACATTCCAGCCACGTCAAGAAATTTTATGGACTCAAGCCTAAAACTCTTTTCAAAGACTGCCCCGTTATCAAGGACTGCCCAGATACAGACACTGAATCTAAACTTCCCCTGTTAGAGAAAACTCCGCAGCAGGAGTATAAAGCCAAATTGAGGTCTAGCAAGTCAGACAGTTTAATTGTTTAAGTCCCTCTCGGGTGAAGTGGTTAGACAGGTTCCTGACATGTATGAGATAGACCCACATAGTGAGAGAGATAGACGAAAGCTCAAGAAAATGTCCTATTGCAAGTCTCTCCGAAGTCGCTGTATTATTACTTTGATCGTATTATTGTTTCTGAGTTTTATGGTTACAGGCATAAGTTATGTTTTACATATGTATCTTCCTCCTACTGTTTCACATGTACATTTTTCCTCTAATGCTACAGTAGAGCACACTTTTAGTGAACTGCCTCCACACGAGTTATCCTATCGACTTGCCATGCGTAATAACACTTTCATCAGAATGTTACATTATTCACACCAGACCAGCAATGCCACTAATTGTTGGGTGTGTGGTCGACTCCCCCCTTTCCAGACACCGAAGGGAGTTCTGCCACTCTTTCCCTATCCATTTTCACATAATGGTTCATGTGGAGCATGGTCCACGTTAACGTCATCTTCAAATGATATGTCCCTTCTGAATAGAACATGTTTCCCAGACAAGGAAGGTCTTTCCCATAGAACAGGGTTAGATCTCGAGAATGAAGTATATGATTTAGGTAATTTCTCCTCGAATTTCATGGTTTTGAATGTTCAATCTGAAACTACTCCAGATTTGCCTGCTATTTCCATTCTACCAGTGAAAGGTGAATTATGTGTCAGAAAGAAAGGTTCGGTATATCTAGGACACAGTGATTGTACTACTGTGGTAGAGTATAGTGACAGTGGGAAATCTACTTTCAAAGCCTCACGTCACTCTTATTTTGTATGTGGTCAGACCGCATATGTACGTCTGCCCCTAGATTGGGATGGAACATGTTACATTGCCTTCCTACTGCCACCAGTTTTTCTAGCCCCATCCGATTATCACAGAAATACCCATCTAGTACACGTTAGACATAGAAGGGAGATCGAGTCCCCGATTGTCGATCAAACTGAAACTGCATTAGAACAGTATCAAGACTTCAACAAAGGTTTCTTTTTCTTTATAGGTCCTGTCCAGAATAGTAAGTTAATACGTAGGCTAACCAGAACCCTTGAAGCAGTAGTGAATGAGACTACTTCTGCTCTAGGTAACTTAACTGAAGAACAATCTGCTATGCGTTTTGTCGTTCTTCAAAACCGGCTCGTCCTTGACGTCATACTGGCCGATAGGGGCGGAGCTTGTAGAGTCATCGGATCTAGTTGCTGCATTTTCATTCCTAATAACGCGCCGTCTGTTTATTCAGCTATAACCAGACTTCATAAGATTGCCCATCAGTTACACCAAGATCCAGGCACCTGGACATGGTCCGGTTGGCTCTGGAGTATAATTTCTGCCTGGGGATGGAAAGTATTGTCATTTCTGGGTATAGCAGTAATGATCGTATTCAGTTGCTGTCTCTGTTTACAATGTGGCCCTGCGATTTGTGGCTTATGCGCTACATCCTGTATTCCTAGTCCAAAGTCCCGTTCCAAGAAGATTCGAGATGAGCAAATGATGCTATATGAAATGATAGATGGTATCATGAATATTGATGTTTCCTGATGGAAACGTAGGGTCAAGGAGGGAATGAGGAAAATTATATTTTGCCTTGTTCTGTGTCCCTACGTGTTCCCCATCCTATGTTATGTGTGCATGATTAATATGCATATATTCCCCTCTGTCCGAATAAAGACGCACTTATAGTTGTGTCCAACGTCCATATGTCAGTTATCCAGTTCCCATGAAAGCAACGAGTATTAGGCCTATGTTGCCATCATTTTACATTGTGCACGTATTTGTCGAGTTGCACCCGTTTCTAGGCCTCATGAGGGCCCGGACACCAGATTCAAGCTCCAGTCTTCTGTAACCTGCTCCAAGCGAAGCAGCCCCCACCTGCATCCCTGACCCTTTACTTACTTCCAGCCGCGCAGCGAGGTGCCCGGCCTGGCTCTGCCTGCCTGCCAAGAATATGTTATGCTTACAGTTATCAGTTCAGCTCCTCGTCTTTGCATTCCTTAGCTAACGAACTGTAGAAACATCTTCCGTCATAGTCTAGTCTTTATGTCTCCGTGCGAGAGAATTACTGTATTAATATCCATAGAAGATCCCTAGCACATACAATATATGTAGAATATATGCATGCACCAGCCTTAGTGTCAAGTAGCCTCTGTCCCGCTAACTTTTAGACTCTATCAACATGTTCTCCAAACACTAGATACCAGATATGCCATAGGCTCATGTCGTCCTGACACCCAGACTTTAGTCTCCTCTTCTAGAATAGAAGTCAGAGCCCCCAGCTCTCCTCAGTCACACGTCATAGTCCGTTTGCGCGCACCACTAGGTGAAAGGTACACGCTGCCCAGGTAGCCCAATCCATGTATCCACCCATTTTTATGACACTTCTGTGACGTCTACATCACATGTCTTCGTGCCCGCCCTGTGCACGCCTTCTTTTCACGCCCATGTGTCTCTTATCTCATGTTCGTCACTCATACCGCCTACTGTATGTAATGCCTTTGTAACGTTTTCATATATATATCATGTACTGTTAATTAAACGTTGCAGCTGCCATCCATTTGATTTCATTACAGGCTGTCCCGTTCCTGTCCCTTCCCTTATGCCTGATTAAAGCCTGTTAAACTCAGGATACCTCGAATCCTGCCTCTTATTTATTGAGCTATCTGTTTTCTGTTTTAGTCAAAAATAGTACCGGTAATTAATTATTTATTTACCACAATCACATGGACATATTAATTTCAATGAGGCCCAATCATTCTGTTTTGGCAAGGTGACCAAGCGGAAAAAGATCCCTAGGCGCAGCCTAGTTAAAAGCATGCGAGCATAGGGTGCTTTTTCGATCCCAAGGTAGAGTTGTAGGCCTTTAGTGGGAGTAATTTGCTGATAGCTCAGGGTAGTACCTCTGAGTTTCTCAGTGTCCCATCTTGCGCTCTCTAAATGTATGAATAATAGTTTTTTAAGGGCAGATCTGGTCAAGGTTTGTAGGGTCTCTGGTTCATCGTAGAATTCAGGGTGTCCATTGTTAGAAAACATCATTTGCACGTATCGCAACCACTTGACTTTTGCTGCCCCGTCCAGAGCCATGCAGTCTTTAATAAGGTTTCTGTTCAGTTTGCACTCTTCTGTGGTCCAAATCTTATGCCAGAGCAAGCAGGGTGATATTTTTACGATGTCGCTAAGGTATTTAACGCCGGTCTCAATGTGAGTCATAAATGTCGACGTGGTTTTGGACACACCTAGTAAGTAACAAATAAAAATGTTCTCGCAAGTTTGTAATGAGGACACATTCTCGAAACCCCAGATACCTGCACCATATGTGGCCGTAGCTATACACTTTGCCTGGTAGATCTGTAGCATTTCTCTAGTGGGTTTGCCCCCAATTTTGGCTGCAAAGGTTCTTAAAGCACCTATAGCACGGGAAAAGGCGAGTTTCCTGGCTGACACTGCGTGTTTCCACCTTCCCCACCTGTCAAACATGATGCCCAAATAGCAAAAAGAGTCTGTAATGGCAATCTTTTGCTGATCTAAATATATTGAGCATGTTGGTCTGTTATTCTTTTGGGAGCAGGGCATGGAGAAAGTTTTGGATATGTTCACCTTTAAACTTCTTTTACCCATGTAGGATGAAAATTCATTTACTGCTCTCTGCAGACCTACTTTGGTCCTGGACATGATAGCCGCGTCATCGGCGTATAAAAGGATGGGTACAGGCCTACCATTAACAGCCGGGAAATCGCTTGACAGGGTTATTAAGCTCTCAGCGATAGAGTTTATGTAAAATGTGAAAAGCAAGGGCGCAAGTATGCAGCCTTGCCTCACCCCTCTGTTTATGGCGAATTTTTGTGAACATTGCCCCTGGGTCCCAAATCTTACTCTAGCCCCTGCATCTCTATATAGTTCTTTGATGAATGTGAGGATAGTTGAGTCCACCCCAATGTCTTCCAATGTCGACCAAAGCAGCGCGTGGTCCACACAATCAAATGCGGAGCTGAGGTCGACAAAGGTAACAAAAAGGTCCCCTTTTTTAGCCTGCGTATATTTGGAGACTAATAGGGACAAGTTTAGACATTGCTCCAGTGTCCCTAGTCCCTTTCGGAACCCATATTGGAACTCCAAAATAACCTTCTTCTCTTCTTCCCAGTGTTGTATCCTCTTAAGGACAATCCTTCCAGCTACTTTCATGAGTCCGTCCAATAAAGATATTGGACGGTAACAAGCCGGGTCGTCCCTATTCCCTTTTTTAAATATGGGAACTACGATCGCGTCCGACCAAGTGGTAATGAAGCCACATTTATTTCCCATATTTAATACGTTAGTTAACAAGGGAACCCAGAAGTCCGGTTCTGATTTGTAGACATCCACTGGGGTGTGGTCAGGGCCCGGGGCTTTGCCTAAAGGACTTTCTCTAAGGGCATCTTCCACTTCTAATGTGGTAAATACTAGTTCAATCGGATAAGGAGATGCTGGAAAGACGGTAAGCTGGTTATCCTGGATTATGCTGTCAGTGGGTGAGGTCGCCTTCCCGGGGTTCGGGGCATTACCCTGTGTATTGTTAGAATAAAGATTACCATAATGTTCTACCCAGAGCTCAGCCGTTATAGCCACCTCTACAGAGTTATCTCTGTCTTTTGAGTTATAAACAGATCTTATGACTTTCCAGAAGGCATTGCTATCCTTAGTCCTGGCGGCTTCCCCCAGAGCTTCCCAGGCCTCCTGCTTCAAGGTCGCCCTCCGCTGTTTAATTGCCAGCTTATAGTCATGTCTCGCTTGGCGAATTTGAACCCTATCTTTTGGATCAGCGGACAAAGCTTTCTTTAAGTTTTTCAGCGTGGAAGTGCATCTAGAATCAAACCACCCTCAGGTATGCCTCCCATTGACTTTGCAGTTCCTGGTCAGTGCATTTTTTATGTGGCGCTGAATGTTGGAAAAGGCAGCCATGATGCTCTCTGGGTCAGTATCTTCCTCTAAGCAAGCAAATATGTCTGTGGAACAAGAGCATATAAAATTTTGAAAGAAGGATGTTGGGTTCATTTTCTCCCATTTAATTACATACCCATTGGTCTTAGTTAGGGTAACCTCGAATGGATATAGAGCCCCACTAGGTTCCTTTACCTTGCTTTCCATGAGATTTACCCCAAAAGTGATGGGATAATGATCACTCATAGGGTCTTCCCCCGTTTTCCAAAAGGTTATGAAGTCAGGGTGAGTCGATGATATAAGGGCAAAGTCAATTGTAGATTTACAGCCTCTTCCATTATACGTTGGGGCAAAGGGAACCGGGGGGGAGCATGCCTGGTTGATAAAAGTGAGGTCAAAGGTGAATATAACGTTGTTAAGAAAAGACCCCATGTTGGAGTGGGAGAAGTGCAAGGGACCGTCCTCCCCTAGATCTGACAGGCCGCACAAACCTGACTCAGAGGACGGACAGATGGTACAATTAAAATCACCCACCCACAGCATTATGTGATCCCCCGAACCTTGATCTCTCAGTTTATGGATGTGATGGATCATAATGTTCAAATTTGATTCCACTTCACTAGTTGGCAAATTATTGTAAAAATTCACAAGAATCACCTTTTGCGAGATGCCCCATTTAAATAGTATGATTTGGAAGTACTGGTTAGATTTAAAATTACAAACTTTTACATCCCCTGTGTTCGAGATGTATGTGCACAAACCCCCCTTGTTGCGCCCCTGGGCTGATGGCACCGCTGGAGAATGGAAGGTTCGGTAGCCCAGCATGTGTGCTTCCTCTATAAGCCAGGTTTCTTGTAGGCATATGATGCCATACTTCTGCACAATCTCCAGCCAAGGTTTGTAGGTGATCTTGCTACCGAGGCCTGCTACATTCCAGGAAAGGAGAGAGTGCATTGGGTTTCCAGTTTCCTGTGGATGTGAATGATGATGCCCTCCATTCCCCGTTGTACCTTTCAGATTTTGCGAGTATGTAAGGTCTGCCTGTCGTCTGGCCTGTACAGGGAGAGCGTGCTGTTTAGGTGGATTTAAATCTATCCCCATATAGCTTGAAACTTGGGGTGTGGGCTTTAGTTTTTCGCTCAGAACAGTCTCTGTTGGGGGGTTTTGGGCATTGGTGAGGGTTGGAGCGGCACTAATTCCCAGTCAATCCACCTGATCCAGACACTCAAACCTGTTCCTAGTGGGCGCTCCTTCCCACCAGTTATTAGTGGGTTGCCAACCGTCCCCATGACCTTTCCATCTACAATTGTGGACTATTGACCAGGCCCCAAGTGGCTCAACGGTCTGTTTTGGAGGATAGAAGAAAGTTAGGGGTCTGGTGACAATAGAATGGTCAGTATCCTGTGATTCCCATCTAGTGATATATTGGGCTGTGTGGGGGTCTGCAAATGAAACCACTATGCAGTCTCCAGGGATGGATTTATGGGTACGACCCACCCATGGCACTCTCCTAACCATTAAAACCCCGGTCCTGCCAGGATTGGGAAGCTGTCTATTGATGTTGAGCCAGTGAATCACCTTATTCTTTAGGGACCAGTGGGTCTCCATAGAATGCGGGTCGAGTGGTGGTACACCAGCCAGTATGGCAACATAGGGCCCGGCGTCAGGAGGGAGATCAATATAGCCCCCACGAAAGTTCTGGCGACCATGGTACTGGTTGGTTAGTAGCTCAGTAGGGGGGATGTTAGTCTTATTGGGCTTATGGACAGCCTTAGTGATAGTTTCGGATAAGGTCTGATTCTCGGGGCCTTTTACCACTGGTATTGGGAGTTTTGGTATTAGGGGAAAAGGAACGTTTGACTTAGACCGGGGTTTAGGTATTGGGGTCGGTTTTGGTGGGGGTAGGGGCAAGACCGGGGGCAGTGTTTGAGGGGCAAGGGAACTAACATTAGATTCTGGAGCCGGATGGATACCATCGTCATCATCCTGAGTAGTACCTTCAGCAATATGAGGATAACTTGTTTCCAGTTGTTTTAGGCTAAGGGTGGCCAGGGAGACTAGGGTCTTATCCATCTCGAGTAGGTTGTTCTCGATGCGTGAAAGTCTGAGTTCCAGAGGTGACAATAATTGTTTTAATGTGGCCCAGACTATCTTAAGAAAATCTTCATCGTCATCCCCCTTGTCACTGCCCTTCCCTATCTCACTTTGTCCTCCCTCTATGGATTTCTCACCATAAGTGGGGGAAGGCCCTTGAGTAAGGTCAAGGACCACGTTGAGGTTACTATGTTCCCTGTCTCCCCCTTTTGGATGGTTATCCAAGTTTGACGCTAGTGTGGTCTCCCCCGTAATGGGTAATGTTCGCCTATTGTTAAAGAACTGCAGCCTTGCAATTTTTGCTTTTTTGCGGGCATAGGCAGATCTTTTACGGGCATAAGCAGATCTTGCATTGTTTTTCTGTTTTAAAATTGGACCATCTTTGTTTTTATATTTTACTACAGGGGCAAAAAGGTCGACGGGGTTAGGACTGTCCGGCAGAATAGTAGCCGTTCCAGGTCCAGTGGGCGCTATTCCCTCAAAGGTTTTAGGGGACACAGTGGTTAAGGTGGGTACGGACTCTAATGGAAGGGAAAGAGGTGGGGGAACAGAATGAACATCGGCATGGATTATCAGTGGGTGAGGGCAAGAAGCATGTTGTGGAGATACAGCAGACGCGATTTTCCCTAGGGAAGATTTTTTGGAATTGGCAAAGGTCTGAGAAAGCCTACGTGCTGCATCAAGCTCAAGTGACACCCTGTTCTGCAATTTGGTAATTTCAGCATCAATTGCTAGATTAGTCTTTACAAGGAAATCATCCAATGTCCCGCTAGGCTTACTCAGCCCCATTGCAGTTTTACTGCGGCTGCCCCGTGTATTCATGATATATTTGGATTTCGGTACCAACAATGTACTTACTGCTAGAAAAGGGGCAAGTCAGATGACACGGACCAAGGGGGGTGGGCCAGGCCAGTCCTCTATGTCCTCGAACGGCCTCAAACGGCCCGCTCTTTGCCCGGTCTTCGATCCCGGCCTTGGCCCCGCGCGCGTCCCGCGTGCGCGTGTCCGTCAAAGATTATCAAGGTGAGGGACAGGTGGAGGGGCGGGAAGAGGACCAGCTGCGGCCGATCAGCGCCGCTCAGCAGGCTGGTCCTCGCAGTCCCGCCTCTGGTCTTGGGGTGGAAACACAGGTTGCAGTGAGGGCTTTGGTGCTCCTATGCACTCAGAGGGTCCGAGGAAAACAAGGGAAAAACAACCCAGCCAAAGTCTTCAGCCTGCGAGCGGCTCCCGCGGAGCGGGGGCCGCGAGGCGTGGCTTAAAGGCAGGAAAAGACGCCGACAACCGGGACAGCACTCCCACGCAGAAGCAGTGAAGGAAACCAGTCAGCTACCACTCCGCAATCCTTTTAACTGGTGGAGGGGGCGGGAAGAGGACCAGCTGCGGCCGATCAGCGCCGCTCAGCAGGCTGGTCCTCGCAGTGCCGCCTCTGGTCTTGGGGTGGAAACACAGGTTGCAGTGAGGGCGTTGGTGCTCCTATGCACTCAGAGGGTCCGAGGAAAACAAGGGAAAAACAACCCAGCCAAAGTCTTCAGCCTGCGAGCGGCTCCCGCGGAGCGGGGGCCGCGAGGCGTGGCTTAAAGGCAGGAAAAGACGCCGACAACCGGGACAGCACTCCCACGCAGAAGCAGTGAAGGAAACCAGTCAGCTACCACTCCGCAATCCTTTTAACTGGTGGAGGGGGCGGGAAGAGGACCAGCTGCGGCCGATCAGCGCCGCTCAGCAGGCTGGTCCTCGCAGTCCCGCCTCTGGTCTTGGGGTGGAAACACAGGTTGCAGTGAGGGCGTTGGTGCTCCTATGCACTCAGAGGGTCCGAGGAAAACAAGGGAAAAACAACCCAGCCAAAGTCTTCAGCCTGCGAGCGGCTCCCGCGGAGCGGGGGCCGCGAGGCGTGGCTTAAAGGCAGGAAAAGACGCCGACAACCGGGACAGCACTCCCACGCAGAAGCAGTGAAGGATCTTGTCTTAAATTAGTTCTGTGAATCGGGCCCGTAGTCATTCCTATTGTTCCTTATGTTCCTTCCTACATACTCAAGCGTTGCCACCAGGTTGCCGAGAATCCTAGCAACGCCGGACGGTGGTTGGATCCTCGGTGGCTGGATGGCTCCGGTCGTGGGTGCTTTGGACTACAAATAAATCGACAGAAAGAAAAAAGAACTTCTCCTGTTTTCCTTCACAATTGGCAACTTTGCTAATCTTTCACACAAACCAAGGCAGCAAGCAAAGCAGAGGGAGAGAGCAGAAATGTTCCACATTTACAAATATTTGAGGCATTTCTGCTCTCTCCTTGTGCTGGTGCACTGTGTGTAGTGTCCTCTCTCTATCTTCTACATTTGTGAAGGTTCTTTGAAACCTAGAATGCTGTGGTTATGGATGTTCTTCAAGAGTCAGTTAATCCTGAGGTAGCTGATGGATGGGGTGTTAATGAATAAACCTCTGAACAACTTCTCTCATCTTTGTATGTTTATTGAGAACTTTTCATTGGCGACGAGGGTCCAAGGAAAAGAAGAAAAGGACACCTCACTATCAACCTAAGTAACATGAAGAGTGTGTGGAAATGAAAGGATTTAATATTAAAGATGAAGAGAAGAGAGAAATAAAATAGGAAATAAATCTATACTACTATTATAAAGAAAGAACTTTGAACCTTTGAGGCGGGTAAACTCGGGAACCACAGTGCCAATGCACACACCCGATACATCGTTGAAATTGTCAGGGTGTGCAGATGGACATAGGCTATATAAATGTAAAAAATATACGTTATTTAAAAAATTTCCGAGAAAAAAAAAGTAGTCCCATGGAAGTAGCGCCGGCCGCGCCGTGCGTGCTGACATCAGGAGTGCGGGGAGGAGCGACGTCCAGGAGCGCGAGGAGGAACGGCGGACATGAGCGTGGGGAGGAGCGGTGGACAGGCGGGGAGGAGCGGTGAGGAGCGGCGGACAGGCTGGGAGGAGCGGAGGGGAGCGGCGGACAGGCGGGGAGGAGAGGGGAGGAGCGGTGAGGAGCGGCGGACCGGTGAACTCAGGAGCGCGGGGAGGTGGGGCAGATGAGGTTAGGCTCCGGGGGACCCACGGACAATGTCGGGGCGGGCGGGGGCCCTGAAGCCAAGGTCGGGACGGGCTGCTACTCCGGGGGACCCATGGACAATGTCGGGGCGGGCGGGGGTCCTTAAGCCTGATTGCTCCCGGACAAGGTCGGGACGGGCTGCTAGTACTAATATAATAAAGGGTAGAGCCCACACCTTTGAGGCGGGTAATCTCAGGAACCACAGCACCAATCGCAACACCCAATACAGCGTTGGAAAGGGCAGTTGTAACAGAAGGACATAGGCTATGCAGACGCCTACCATATACATTTAAAAGGTAAAAGAACCAGCAAAGTAGTCCCTTGTGGGCGTGTCTGCATTTTGCTGTGGTTGTGTGCTGGGGGCGCGACAATCGCTGGGGGCATTCCGTCACGAGTGTTGTTTTTTCTTCCCAGGTTCTATACATTCCTGCTCCCTTTAAATAGTAATTCAGTGGAGGTCCCATTCTCTTAGAACCACTCCAAGCACAGTTATGGGCAAAAATACAACTAAAAGGCCCTGCAAGGCATTATGGGATAAGATTAGCATCATTATTAGCATTCATGGAAAGGTTTCAATGTTTTTTAATTTTACTCATCAGGGACATCTTGGGACGATGAGGTTAACTGCAGCTTTATAAGTATAAGTATAAACCATTTTATAACGCGCTCCGTTACTTGTGAGTATCCTGGCGTGATGTGGGAGAGACAGAAAGCAGAAAGCAGCAGAAACAAAACCTCTTAAATTACACTCTTGAATAAATGTGTTTTTAAATTCTTCTTGAAAAGCGCCACAGTCTGCGTAGACCGCAGTTGGAGAGGGAGAGTGTTCCAGGCTCGCGCAACGATCACAGCGATCGATTGTCCACCGAGCCTAGCTCGTTTAAAACGGGGAAGAGACAGTTTGAACAAGGAGGATGATCTGAGGGTACGGGCGGGAGCATAGCAAATGAATCTCTTTCTCAGATACAAGGGGCCTTGATCATGGATTGCTCTGAACGCTAGCACCAAAGATTTGAACAGAATGCGCTGCGCCACCGGAAGCCAATGGAGGGTGCGCAACTCAGCGTGAGCGCTCTTCCATCTAGGGATGTTAAATAACAGATGGACAGCCGCATTCTGGATAATTTGCAGGCGTTTCACCAGGTATGCCAGGATGCCACTGAACAGCGCGTTCGCGTAATCCAGCCTTGCCAGTATGAGAGCCCGAGCAACCGTCTCCTTGGCTTCCCTAGGGAGCAGAGGAAAGAATTTGCGGAGCATTCTCAGTGTGGCAAAGCAAGTGCCTGACAACTTTTTAATGTGATCAGAAAATCTGAGGTCCTCTGCGAACCAGATGCCAAGATTTTTTGCAGGTCTCCCCATCTCTTTCGGGCCGGGAATGTTGGGGGGCCACAGTGTATTCTTAAACGAGGAGGGAAAGGCACCATAAAAAAGCACCTCGGATTTGTCCTCATTGCACTTCAGCTGGGCCTGGGTTAACCAGCGAAATACTGAGGACAAACACCGGTGTACTACCAGCGTATCCAGATTGTCGTCTGGCCAGGTGAACAGCAGTTGGGTATCATCTGCATACCCTATAATCTTAGCCCCAAACTGTTCCGCTAAATAAACCAGAGGGGTGATGTAAACATTGAACAGTAAGGGACTAAGAGTGGATCCTTGAGGGACCCCCGTGAGAAGAGGTTTAGGTTCAGATGCGTAAGGGGGCATCCAGACCTGCTGAAACCTGTCAGAGAGGAAAGAGGACAGCCAAGCCAACACAACTCCCCCGATACCAATAGCAGACAGCCTGGCGAGGAGAAGCTCATGGGGGACGGTATCGAACGCGGCAGAGAGGTCCAATAAAATTAGGACCGCTCTGCCGCCTCCGTCTAGACAGTCCCGAATCGCCTCAGTCATCTCCACCAGCGCAGTCTCCGTGCTATATGCAGCCTTGAAGCCCGATTGGGCAGGGTGGAGGGCATTGGAGGTTTCCACAAAATTCTCCAATTGTTGAAACACCACCTTCTCACAGATCTTCGTGAGGGCTGGCAAAAGGGATATGGGACGGTAGTTCCCAGGAGCCGTGGCATCCAGTCTAGGTTTTTTCAAAAGCGGCAAAAGTTTGGCTCGTTTCCAGCTTAAAGCCACCTCACCTGAGGCCAGGGAGAGATTCACTATCTGCGTGATCTCGGTGCTTTATGTATAATATTTTAAATGCTATTGCATTTGCCTCGTTAGGGACATCTAGGGACGGCGAGGTGAACTGCAGCTTGATGTATAATATTTTAAATGCTATGCATTTGCCTCATCAGGGACATCTAGGGACGACGAGGTGAGCTGCAGCTTGATGTGTAATATTTTAAATGCTATTGCATTTGCCTCATCAGGGACATCTAGGGACCACGAGGTGAACTGCAGCTTGATGTATAATATTTTAAATGCTATTGCATTTGCCTCATCGGGGACAACTGGGGACGACGAGGTGAACTGCAGCTCTTTGTAGAATTATTTGGATACTAATATTCTAGGGTGCAGTGAATATTATAGTATCCAATATCAAAACATTCCTCAAGGAGCAGGCTCTCAGGCTCAGCTGAGAGCTAATACTATAATATTAACTAAACTCTAGAATCTCGCCCCATAATGCTTTGCTGGGCCTTTGGTTGACATTATACTATTGCCCATAACTTTGCTTGGGGTGGTCCTTGGAGGATGGGACCATCATAATCATTGAGCATGATATGCTCTTTGTGTTCAAGGCACCTGCTTGGTCCTCTCCCTAGGTTAGGGGGAACCCCAAAATGATGACCTCTCTCACTGACTGATACTTTTCAATGCACACTTTTGTGAATTAGTTATATGTTTTGTAGTATGTAAAAGTAAAAATGTTTTAACAGTGGAATGTGGGTGAAGTAGCCTATTCCAGAGTTTTTGATGTGTTTAAAAAATATTTTTTAATAGAAATCTGACATACCTTTAGTTAATAAAAAATAAATAATCATCGTTACATGCTAAAATACATATAGCCATCTCACAAAAATGAAAATGCAGTAAGCAGTGCCTTTAGTTAAACAATAAATAATTCTATTGGTACATGTTTGTTTCAAAAACCTTTATCTATCTATACTACTATTATAAAGAGAGAACTGTGGGGCATATTACCAAGCAATAGCGATAATTATCGCTATTGCTTGGTTAGAGACAAAAATTTACTGCTGAGCTGCGGCGATTTTTATCGCAGATAAACCTTGGTATTACCAAGGTTTATCGCAAATGCGATAAAAAACGGCCGCAATGCATGAATATCGCTGAAAAGTCAGCGATATTCATGCATTACCGAGCTAATGCTCTTAGCCATGTTATCCACCTCCCATTGGATAACATGGCTAAGAACTGCTCAGGGCAGGTGTTAGCTTTTGGAGATATTCGCGCTTAGCGCGAATATCTCCAAAAGTTGGTAATAGGAGATAGCGATGTTAGTGACTGTTTCCAATCGGTAACATCTTGGCACGCCCACTTTGCATGTCATTAGTGATAAATAACACTGATATGCAAAGTGGCGCCCAAGATGGTCGCTATGTCCTACTAGCTGTCGCTAACTGGTGTTAGCGACAGCTAGGTAATAGGGAGATAATTTTATCTCCGCTTTCTTGGCTTTTAAAGACAAAAAAGTGGAGATAAACCCCCTTGATAATATGCCCCTGTTTCCTTTGAGCCAGGTAAACTCGAAAAGTACACCACCAATCGCACCACCCAATACAGCGTTGGAAAGGGGGCGTCCAGTAGATTGACATAGGCTATAAAAAAAAAACGTTATTTAAAAAATAAACAATAAAAAAAAAGTAGTCCCTAAGAAGTAGCGCCGGCCGAGTGTGCTAACAACGTGCGTGCTGACATCATCGGAGGACAGGAACGTGAGGAGGAGCGGACAACAGCGCGGGGAGGAGTGGAAAACTTTGCGAGACTGGAGGGATTGAGGTACGTGAACCGCGGGGAAGAGCGGTGAAGTAAGGCGGACTGGAGCGGAATGGAGGACAACAGCGCATGGAGGAGTGGAGAACGTAGCAATACTGCAGCGCCATGAGGTATGTGAAACGCGGGGAGGAGCGGTGAAGTACGCGGGGAGGAGTGGTAAGTGAGGCGGAATGGAGCGGGATAGCGGACTGCAGCGGGCGTGTAGACTGGCTTGGTGTAGTGGGGGCGGTGAACTGAGGCGGACTGGAGCGGGATAGCAAAATAAATGATAGGTTTTAAAACGGCTTTCACATTTGGTGCAGACATTTAAGTGAGAGTAGTGGGGGCGGTGAAGTGAGGCGGACTGGAGCGGGGGCCTGAGTTTGTGCGACTGGGAGCAAGCGCTGAGGTAAGGTGCACGCAAGCCTGAAATGCTGCCCCCAGCCCCCTTCTGCCCTGGGCAACGCTGGGGCAGGCTGCTAGTACTAATAT
The DNA here is from genome assembly GCF_964261635.1 of Lissotriton helveticus. Lineage (NCBI taxonomy): Eukaryota > Metazoa > Chordata > Amphibia > Caudata > Salamandridae > Lissotriton > Lissotriton helveticus. The sequence continues at coordinate 184,930,557 of NC_136057.1, read as the reverse complement.
AATAAAGAGAAAGCCCAAACCTTTGAGGCGGGTAATCTCAGGAACCACAGCACCAATCACAACACCCAATACAGCGTTGGAAAGGGCAGTTGCAGCAGAAGGACATAGGCTGTGCAGACGCCCACCATATACATTTAAAAGGTAAAAGAACCGGGCCAGCAAAGTAGTCCCTTGTGGGCGTGTCTGCATTTTGCTGTGGGTGTGTGCTGGGGGCGTGACAATCTCTGGGGGCATTCCGTCATGAGTGTTGTTTTTTCTTCCCAGGTTCTATACATTCCTGCTCCCTTTAAATAGTAATTCAGTGGAGGTCCCATTCTCTTAGAACCACCCCAAGCACAGTTATGGGCAAAAAAACAACTAAAAGTCCCTGCAAAGCATTATGGGATAAGATTAGCATAATTATTAGCATTCATGAAAGGGTTTCAATGTTTTTGAATTTTACTCATCAGGGACATCATGGGACGACGAGGTGAACTGCAGCTTGATGTATAATATTTTAAATGCTATTGCATTTGCCTCATCAGGGACATCTAGGGACGGCGAGGTGAACTGCAGCTTGATGTATAATATTTTAAATGCTATTGCATTTGCCTCATTAGGGACATCTAGGGACGACGAGGTGAACTGCAGCTTACGTGTAATATTTTAAATGCTATTGCATTTGCCTCATGGGGATAACTTGGGACAACGAGGTGAACTGCAGCTCTTTGTAGAATTATTTGGATACTATAATATTCACTTCCCACTGCTAATCTCGTCCCATAATGCTTTGCAGGGGCTTGATCTCAAAATCATCACCTCTCTCACTGCTTGCTGGAAGCTAATTTCACTTTTGTGAAATGACTATATGCATTTTAGCATGTAGAAATACTTGTTTTTTTACCTTGAATATATGAGGTTTCTGTTTTAATAATTGGAAATCTGACGGAACTAAATATTGCGGATTTATTGTACCAAGTTCGCGCAAATTCCGCCCACCCCTACTTTAAATACTCCTGCTCCCCATATTCATAACCCACCCTTACTCTATAAAATACCCCAACACCCTTAAACACTAACCCATCTTAACCCTATAAATATACCCTGTACCCCAAAACCCAAACCTATCCCTAAACCCTAAAAATACCCATGTACCCCAAAACCCAAACCTAGCCCTGAACCCTATAAATACCCCTGTACCTCTAAACCCAAACCTACTCCTGAACCCTAAAAATACCCCTGTAACCCAAAACCCAAACCTACCCCTGAACCCTAAAATACCCCTGTACCCCAAAACCCAAACCTAGCCCATAACCCTTAAAATACCCCTGTATCCCAAAACCCAAACCTACCCCCGAACCCTAATAATACCCCTGTACCCCAAAACCCAAACCTAGCCCAGAACCTTAAAATACCCCTGTATCCCAAAACCCAAACCTAGCCCTGAACCCTAAAAATACCCCTGTACCCCAAAACCCAAACCTAGCCCTGAACACTTAAAATACCCCTGTACCCCAAAACCCAAACCTACCCCTGACCCTAAAAATACCCCTATACCCCAAAACCCAAACCTAGCCCTGAACCCTAAAAATACCCCTGTACCCCATAACCCAAAACTATATCTGAACAGTGTGGAGTAGTGTGGCTCACTGGTTAGAGGCGGCAGGCCTGAGAGCAGAAGGCAGCCTGGGACCAGGGTTCAAATCCCGAGGCGGCAGGGTCGTGGACCTTGGTCAGCGGACTCGATAATTCTCGCTTCGGTGCTCACTCTAATCAGGGGTTCCACTCGGCAACTCTGGGCATTAGCTTGCCTAATCTCCACAACGGCCCACCAATTCCGGGGATGCCTGGCTCCACCTTGGGGACTCCCAGCAAGGGACCATCCCACAGGGAAAGCCAGGACGGGTTCCCCAGAGTTATACAGCGCCGGGACGCCCCGTTGCTGGGGCAGCTGTGCGCTTCACAAGTATACTACATTTACATCTGAACACTTAAAATACCCAAACACCCCAAAACATATACCTCAGTACCCCAAAACTTATACCCCTATACCCATACTTGCCTTATCCAAACATTTTAAAAAACATGCTTTTATCCTTCATGCATTTACAACGGATTTCGTTGTAAATGTATGCGTGGTAAAAGCATATAAAATGTAATGCCGTGCGTTATAATGGCATTGCGGAGTCATGGAAAGAAAGTTGCGGAATAATGGGTGTTTACCCTCCCCGTAAGTATATTGGTGGCACGGCAGCCCACATCTCCAGCAACATACTCATAATTTTTCACCACCGATTGGAAAAATGCACAGGTCTCTCTCATTGATGCCCAGCACCGACATACACTTTTAGACACACCTCCCACCACAAGTTCTAGAATTGCGAACTTTAGAGATGGGGAGCTACGTTCGAATCTCGGCATCAGCTCAACATCCTGTGATTCCAGGCAAATCGCTATGTCTCCCCGTGCCTACCACAAATGAAGGTGTTCTTCTGTAATGTAAATTGTGCTCATGCCATGTTGTCGAGTTCGCGCTAAATAATATTGCAAGGAAAATTAAGTAGGGAATCTCGAGTTCACACACTACTGAACGCGCACTCTTAAGTGCATCAGCAGTGCACTGTGAATCGGAGCGTTTCACAGGCCTGTCACAGATAAGAAATGCTATCAAAACGAAATCCTACGAAACAATATACTACTGGCCGGCAGCAATTCATACCCGGACAACGTCGGGACGGGCTGCTAGTATAGTATACAATATCAAAAGAATTCTACAAAGAGCTGCAGTTCACCTAGTTGTTACTAGATGTCCCTCACAAGTCAAATACAAAGCATTAAAATTATTCTTACATCAAGCTGCAGTTCTACTGGTCGTCCCTAGATGTCCCTCACGAGTCAAATGCAAAGCATTGAAATGATTCTTACATCAAGCTGCAGTTCCACTGGTCGTCCCTAGAGGTACCTCACGAGTCAAATGCAAAGCATTGAAATTATTCTTACATCAAGCTGCAGTTCCACTCGTCGTCCCTAGATGTCCCTCACGAGTCAAATGCAAATGCTTGATGAAAGGGTTTCAATGGTTTTGCATTTGACTCGTGAGGGACATCTAGGGACGACTAGTGGTACTGCAGCTTGATGTAAGATAATTTCAATACTTTGCATTGGACTCGTGAGGGACATCTAGGGACGACCAGTGGAACTGCAGCTTGATGAAAGAATAATTTCAATGCTTTGCATTTGACTTGTGAGGGACATCTAGTAACAACTAGGGGGCATATTTACAATAAGTGGCGCATCCCTGCATATCAGCAGGGATGCGCCACTTATTGTGCGCCATGCCTACGCCAACATGGTTGCGCTGCATTTACAATGCAGCGCACCATGGGGCCAAAACGGCACAGATGCGGGACGCATCTGTGCTGCAAAAGTGTCGCATTGCTGGAGTTGCGTCGCAAGCACGACGCAGCTTCAGCAATGCTCGGGGGCCCTATTATTCCAATGCTGTGTCAATCCTTACGCCTGCTTCAAGCAGGCGCAGGGTTTTGACGCAGCATGGGCACCAAAATGACTGAGTGAAATCTTGTAGATTTCACTCAGCCACTTTCAGGAGGCGTTCCTGTGCCGGAACGCCCCCCCCCCTGCACAGGAACGCCTCCTTCTGGCGCAGGGCTTTACAAAGTGACGCATCTCCCAGATGCGCCACGTTGTAAATACCCCGCACCTTGGCGCATCTTTTGCGCTGCCGCTGCGTCACAAAAGTGACGCAACGGCGGCGCAAAAGCGGCGCAAGGGGCTTGTAAATATGCCCCTAGGTGAACTGCAGCTCTTTGTAAAATTATTTTGATATTGGATACTAAAATATTCACTGCCACTGCTAATCTCGTCCCATAATGCTTTGCAGGGCCTTTGGTTGGGATTGTTTTTTTGCCAATAACTGTGCTTGGGGTGGTCCTAAAATGATGGGATCACCACTGAAGTTCAACAAAATGTGCTTTTTGTTTATGCTCTTTGTGTTCAAGGCATCTGCTTGGTGCTCCCCCTAGGTTGGGGGGGGGGGACCCCAAAATCATCAGCTCTCTCATTACCTAATATTTTCATAGTAAAAGTTCATTTTTGTGAATTGGTTATATGCTATTAAGCATGTAAAATTGCTTTTTCAAAGCATCTGAGAATATCGTTCATTTAGATGCTATGCTATGAATAACTGTACTACTAACTTTGCATGATTCCAAGTTATAAGCTCAGGGTTACTTATGATGGGGCTAGGTTAGATTTCTGCTGCTAAAGCGGCGATAATAATAACGCCATGCTTGATAATATGCCCCATAGACGTTAAATATTCTAATAGGTTGACACAATTTGCACAAAAGGATTCATATTGGTCCACTGTGTTAAATACCACATATCGTTACAAGATAGCTGCCATCGGACGTCAGTTTAGTCATATGATGTACTCGCAGATGAATGCATGAGGATCATCATATAGATCATCATTGCTTATAGTGTACCTTGATCAGAGACTATTATTAGTGAAACGATTATTTGGTTTTTCAAACATATGTGTAACTTCTAAATGGATAGGTTACATGTGTAGTGCCACTCCAACATGGTGTCGACTATGATGCACGCACATCTTCCGGCACATGACGGGTTGCATAGCCTTATTTACGGCATAAAGGCGTTTCTGTATTTGAACGCGTTGCCCTGTGGAGTCTGTTGGTCGGTGGATATTGCGGTAAGCTCCGGTTTGAATAATGCGTTTTGGCTCACATTGTCAGCATTGTGAGTAGGGTGATTCTTATTATTGCTCTGTATGCCGTAGGGATGAAGCTTCATGAGAAAGACGTTTTTGACTAACGGTACGCAGTTTGTCGGTTGTTTGGCATCATGATTATACTGAGTGTTGGAAGCTATGTTTATTCTCTGTTTGATGAACAGAACTATGGTAGTGTATAATTGTGTGATTTTGTATTTTTGGCTACTTTTACAGAGAAATAGCGCTGTGGGGTTTATGACAGTTATGAACTTTGTCTAATGAGGATCTTGATAATTCCTTCTATATTCATCGCCTCGTCTCCAGTAGGTACGCGTTCCTTTTCTTCTTGGATGGTCTCCTTTTTTTCAATGCAGTTATTTTGGTTTGTAACCAACACAAGATTTTCTGAATTTTTTACAGTTCGTGCTATTGCAATGGGTCAGTTTGACTCTTTATGTTGAATATTGCAACAAGCTATACAGCAAGTGAGTATGGTTCCTTTGTATAACTTAGAACTTAGCCTGATTGGGTAGCTTGGTTTCTTCTTCTTTTTTTCCTTTTATTCTGGTTTTTGTTGGTCTCACTTTTTACATTCTATTTTTCTACACATATTCACATTGTAGACATTTTCTTAAAACAAGGGGGCAGATTTACAAGCCCCTTGCGCCGCTTTTACTCCGCCATTGCGTCACTTTAGTGAAGTAGCGGCGGCGCAAAAGATGCGCCATGGTGCGGGGTATTTACAACTTGACGCATCTGGGAGATGCGTCACGTTGTAAAGCCCTGCGCCAGAGTAGGCGTTCCTGCGCGGGGGGTGGCGCGTTCCGGTGCAGGAACGCCTCCTAAAAGTGGCCGAGTGAAATCTACAAGATTTCACCTAGTCATTTTGGTGCCCATGCTGCATCAAAACCCTGCGCCTGCTTGAAGCAGGCATAAGGATTGACGCAGCATTGTGCAGATAGGGCCCCTCAGTGCATTGATGGAGCTGCATCGCGCTTGCGACGCAACTCCAGCAGTGCGCCACCTTTATGGCACAGATGCGTCACGCATCTGTGCCGTTTTTGCCCCATGGTGCGCCGCATTGTAAATGCGGCGCATCCATGGTGGCGGAGCTGTGGCGCACAATAACTGGTGCATCCCAGCTGATATGCAGGGTTGCCCCAGTTATTGTAAATATGCCCCATGGTGTTTTTGGTACTGTATATGCAAAAGAGTTACCGACTTCACATGTGGAATGAAGAATGGGTTGGCTTTTGATCTGCATCCATGTGCATTTTTTAGTAATGCAACGTTAACCTTTTTGTTTTACAGCGATTCCCCTGAAGAAGCGACAATAGTCCCGAAATGCATTGGGCTTACGTTGTCTCCTTTTTAGTTATGTTTTGATGTCATGATCTTATTGTAGAATTGTTAATTCCATTTGTTATTGTATTAACAATACAGTATATGTATGTTTTGTTTACAAGACAGGAGATTTGCATGGTTGAAATTCCATGATTAAAATAAGATTAAATGTTCCTTTTGAGAAGAGTGTTGAATGTCATATTTGCAAATTTGATGGATTGTATATCATTTTAAGTTGTGTGCACCTGGGTCCAGCAGGCAGGTTGGATGCTGGCCCCCACTTTTTTGTTTGATAAACGGTGTGGAAGGTACACACTGTTAGGCGCTGCACACTGATCATCAGATATTTTCACTTTTCTATCTATCCATACTAATATAATAAAGAGAGAGCCCAAACCTTTGAGGCGGGTAATCTCAGGAACCACAGCACCAATCACAACACCCAATACAGCGTTGGAAAGGGCAGTTGCAACAGAAGGACATAGGCTATGCAGACTCCCGCCATATACTTTTAAAAGGTAAAAGAACCGTGCCAGCAAAGTAGTCCCTTGTGGGCATGTCTGCATTGTGCTGTGGGCGTCTGCTGGGGGCGTGACAAACGCTGGGGGCGTGTGGTACGTTCCGCCCTTCAGGCTGGACTGTTCCCATGAGGCACAGGGTCAAGGCTGATTTGCATATCTGAACTGGGGTGGTGTGGAGTGCAAAAAAACGATGGATTTAGGCCCAGATCTATGTACTGGGGTGAATGTATGACATTGTTCTGCATTCTGTCCATCAACTGTTGTTTTTTGCATTTGTCACCCCGAGTGGTATGGGTATGCTCAGACGTGAGTTCCATGCTCTTCACAACACTGGAGTCAAGTTATCCTGACTGAGGGCAGCTGATAGCCAGAAACGGGTCTTAGGATGCTTGATTCTGGTCCAGGAAAGATATGGCTTGATAGTTTGGGCTCATGATCAAGGCTAATTTGCATATGGCCATGTCTGAACTGTGGTGGTGTGGAGTGCAAAAACCTAATGGATTTAGGGCCATATCTCTGTACTGGGGTGAATGTATGACATTGTTCTGCATTCTGTCCATCAACTATTGTTTTTATGTTCTGCCCTTCATGCCATGTCTCATATCGTGTGCTGTACGGGAAAAAAAGCGAGCTCCGGGTGTCCACCCTGCTCCCTTAAAATACCCCTGCACCCCATATTCATAACCCACTCTTACGCCTTAAAATACCCCAACACCCTTAAATACTAACCCATCTTATTCTTAACCCTATAAATATACCCTGTACCCCAAAAGCCAAACCTATCCCTAAACCCTAAAAATACCCCTGTACCCCAAAACCCTAACCTAGCCCTGAACCCTAAAAATATTCCTGTACCCCAAAACCCAAACCTAGCCCTGAACCCTAAAAATACCCCTGTACCCCAAAACCCAAACCTTCCCCTGAACCCTAAAATACCCCTGTACCCCAAAACCAAAACCTAGCCCTGAACCCTAAAAATACCCCTGTACCCCAAAACCCAAACCTAGCCCTGAACCATAAAAATAACCCTGTACCCCAAAACCCTAACCTACCCCTGAAACCTAAAATACCCTGGTACCCTAAAACCCAAACCTAGCCCTAAACCATTAAAATACCCCTGTACCACAAAAACCCAAACCTACCCCTGAACCGTAAAAATACCCCTAAACCCCAAAAGCCAAACCTCGCCCTGAACCCTAAAAATACCCCTGTACCCCAAAACCCATTACTATCCCTAAACCTTAAAACTAACCCTGTACCCCATAACCCAAAACTATATCCTAACCCTTAAAATACCCAAACACCCCAAAAAATATACCTCAGTACCCCAAAACATATACCCCTATACCTATACTTACCTTATCCAAACATTTTTTTTAAAAACATGCTTTTACCATTCATGCATTTACAACGAATTTCGTTGTAAATGTATGCGTGGTAAAAGCATATAAAATGTAATGCCATGCGTTATAATGGCATTGCGGAGTCATAGTACTTTCGTAATGAAAGTATGCGGAGTGATGGTATGCGGAAAGAAAGTTGCGGAATAATCGGTGTTTACCCTCCCCCGGTAAGTACATTGTTGGCACGGCGGCCCACATCTCCAGCAACATACTCATATTTTTTCACCACCGATTAGAAAAATGCACAGGTCTCTCTCATTGATGGCCAGCACCGACATCTACTTTTAGACACACCTCCAGCCACAAGTTCTAGAATTGCGAACTTTAGATCTGGGGAGCTACGTTCGAATCTCGGCATCAGCTCAACATCCTGTGAATCCAGGCAAATCGCTTTGTCTCCCCGTGCCTACCACAAATGAATGTGTTCTTCTGTAATGTAAATTGTGCTCATGCCATGTTGTCGAGTTCGCGCTATATAATATTGCAAGGAAAAATAAAGTAGGGAAACTCGAGTTTACACACTACTGAACGCGCACTCTTAAGTGCATCAGCAGTGCACTGTGAATCGGAGCGTTTCACAGGCCTGTCACAGATAAGAAATGCTATCAAAACGAAATCCTACAAAACAATATCCTACTGGACGGAAGCAATTCATAGCCGGACAACGTCGGGACGGGCTGCTAGTACGAATATAATAAAGAGAGAACCCAAACCTTTGAGGCGGGTAATCTCAGGAACCACAGCACCAATCACAACACCCAATACAGCGTTGGAAAGGGCAGTTGCAGCAGAAGGACATAGGCTATGCAGACTCCCGCCATATACTTTTAAAAGGTAAAAGAACCGTGCCAGCAAAGTAGTCCCTTGTGGGCGTGTCTGCATGTTGCTGTGGGTGTGTGCTGGGGGCGTGACAATCTCTGGGGGCATTCTGTCATGAGTGTTTTTTCTTCCCGGGTTCTATACATTCCTGCTCCCTTTAAATAGTAATTCAGTGGAGGTCCCATTCTCTTAGAACCACCCCAAGCACAGTTATGGGCAAAAACACAACTAAAAGGCCCTGCAAAGCATTATGGGATAAGGGGGCATATTACCAACCAATAGAGATAATTTTTGTCTCTAACTTGTTTAGAGACAAAATTTATCGCCGCAAATCGGCGATTTTTATCGCAGATAAACCTTGCTATTAGCAAGGTTTATCGCAAATGCGATAAAAAACGGCCGCAATGCATGAATATTGCTGAAAAGTCAGCGATATTCATGCATTATCGAGCAAATGCTCTTAGCCATGTTATCCACCTCCCATTGGTTAACATGGCTAAGAACTGCTCAGGGCAGGTGTTAGCTTTTGGAGATATTCGCGCTTAGCGCGAATATCTCCAAAAGTTGGTAATAGGAGATAGCGATGTTAGCGACTGTTTTCAGTCGCTAACATCTTGGTACGCCCACTTTGCATGTCATTAGTGATAAATATCACTGACATGCAAAGCGGGGCCCAAGATGGTCACTATCTCCTATTAGCTGTCGCTAACTGGTGTTAGCGACAGCTTGGTAATAGGGAGATAATTTTATCTCCGCTTTCTTGGCTTTTAAAGCCAAAAAAGCGGAGATAAAGCCCCTTGATAATATGCCCCAAGATTAGCATCATTATTAGCATTCATGAAAGGGTTTCAATGTTTTTGAATTTTACTCATCAGGGACATCTTGGGACGACGAGGTGAACTGCAGCTTGATGTATAATATTTTAAATGCTATTGCATTTGCCTCATCAGGGACATCTAGGAAAGGCGAGGTGAACTGCAGCTTGATGTATAATATTTTAAATGCTATTGCATTTGCCTCATTAGGGACATCTAGGGACGACGAGGTGAACTGCAGCTTGATGTGTAATATTTTAAATGCTATTGCATTTGCCTCATGGGGATAACTGGGGACAACGAGGTGAACTGCAGCTCTTTGTAGAATTATTTGGATACTATAATATTCACTTCCCCCTGCTAATCTCGTCCCATAATGCTTTGCAGGGGCTTGATCTCAAAATCATCACCTCTCTCACTGCTTGCTGGAAGCTAATTTCACTTTTGTGAAATGACTATATGCATTTTAGCATGTAGAAATACTTGTTTTTTTACCTTGAATATATGAGGTTTCTGTTTTAATAATTGGAAATCTGACGGAACTAAGGGGCATATTATCAAGGGGGTTTATCTCCGCTTTTTTGGCTTTAAAAGCCAAGAAAGCGGAGACAAACTTATCTCCCTATTACCTAGCTGTCGCTAACACCAGTTAGCGACAGCTAGTAGGAGATAGCGACCATATTGGGCTCCACTTTGCTTGTCAGTGATATTTATCACTAATGACATGCAAAGTGGGCGTGCCAAGATGTTAGCGACTGGAAACAGTCGCTAACATCGCTATCTCCTATTACCAACTTATGGAGATATTCGCGCTAAGCGCGAATATCTCCAAAAGCTAACACCTGCCCTGAGCAGTTCTTAGCCATGTTATCCAATGTTTATCTGCGATAAAAATGGCCGCAGCTCAGCGGTAAATTTTTGTCTCTAACCAAGCAATAGCGATAATTATCGCTATTGCTCGGTAATATGCCCCATAGTTCTGAATTATGATTCCCATGGCAAATCCTTAAAACAATTTCACTTTATCGATAAGATAGAACATTGTATGCCAAAGTATGCATTTTCAGTCAATTAAAACCTTAGTATTTGTAAGAGGTTGCTAGTGTGCAAAATAAGGCAGCAAAATTAAGTGCTGCAAAAGTGTACGCACCCATATAGAGCGTGAGGTACAAAAGAGTTCCTTTTGCAATTTCAAAAGAGCAAATAATACAGATCTGCTATTGACGAAGCATAAAACACCATGTACTATTGCCCAGACGTACTAAGACATTTTGGGCCCGATTAACAGAATGAATTTAAGACTCAATCCTAAACTTACTACTATTTTGGTATTCACAGAATGCACTTACTACTTTTGGCATTCACAGAATGAACTTACTACTTTTGGTATTCACAGAAGTTAGGATTTTGTCTTAAGTCTGTCTTAAGTCTGTCTTAAGTCTGTCTTAAGACAAACTTCAGACAAAATCCTAACTTCTGTGAATACCAAAAGTAGTAAGTTCATTCTGTGAATGCCAAAAGTAGTATGTGCATTCTGTGAATACCAAAATAGTAGTAAGTTTAGGATTGAGTCTTAAGTTCATTCTGTGAATCGGGCCCTTGGAGATTAGAAAAGTCACTCTGGGGATACAAGCAGGGAAAGTGGAGATGTCAGACGTGACTAGCCTGAAAAAACACAAGAAGCAAGCCATAGTATTGGTAGTTTTGCCGGTATTGCTACAACTACTACTACCCTACCACACTGCGAGCTTAAGAGCATTAGTGATTTCCACACCTCCTACACCTGGTAAGAGTAGAAGAATACTCAACGTAGCAGAAGATCTACACAAGTGGTTATTGGCACACCTGCTCCAGCTGATTTTCAAAATGTGGAAAAGAAGATGCTAAGGGTGCAGTAAGGCCTTAGCATGGCCAGCACCGACATCTACTTTTAGACACACCTCCAGCCACAAGTTCTAGAATTGCGAACTTTAGATCTGGGGAGCTACGTTCGAATCTCGGCATCAGCTCAACATCCTGTGAATCCAGGCAAATCGCTTTGTCTCCCCGTGCCTACCACAAATGAATGTGTTCTTCTGTAATGTAAATTGTGCTCATGCCATGTTGTCGAGTTCGCGCTATATAATATTGCAAGGAAAAATAAAGTAGGGAAACTCGAGTTTACACACTACTGAACGCGCACTCTTAAGTGCATCAGCAGTGCACTGTGAATCGGAGCGTTTCACAGGCCTGTCACAGATAAGAAATGCTATCAAAACGAAATCCTACAAAACAATATCCTACTGGACGGAAGCAATTCATAGCCGGACAACGTCGGGACGGGCTGCTAGTACGAATATAATAAAGAGAGAACCCAAACCTTTGAGGCGGGTAATCTCAGGAACCACAGCACCAATCACAACACCCAATACAGCGTTGGAAAGGGCAGTTGCAGCAGAAGGACATAGGCTATGCAGACTCCCGCCATATACTTTTAAAAGGTAAAAGAACCGTGCCAGCAAAGTAGTCCCTTGTGGGCGTGTCTGCATTTTGCTGTGGGTGTGTGCTGGGGGCGTGACAATCTCTGGGGGCATTCTGTCATGAGTGTTTTTTCTTCCCGGGTTCAATACATTCCTGCTCCCTTTAAATAGTAATTCAGTGGAGGTCCCATTCTCTTAGAACCACCCCAAGCACAGTTATGGGCAAAAACACAACTAAAAGGCCCTGCAAAGCATTATGGGATAAGGGGGCATATTACCAACCAATAGAGATAATTTTTGTCTCTAACTTGTTTAGAGACAAAATTTATCGCCGCAAATCGGCGATTTTTATCGCAGATAAACCTTGCGATTAGCAAGGTTTATCGCAAATGCGATAAAAAACGGCCGCAATGCATGAATATTGCTGAAAAGTCAGCGATATTCATGCATTATCGAGCAAATGCTCTTAGCCATGTTATCCACCTCCCATTGGTTAACATGGCTAAGAACTGCTCAGGGCAGGTGTTAGCTTTTGGAGATATTCGCGCTTAGCGCGAATATCTCCAAAAGTTGGTAATAGGAGATAGCGATGTTAGCGACTGTTTTCAGTCGCTAACATCTTGGTACGCCCACTTTGCATGTCATTAGTGATAAATATCACTGACATGCAAAGCGGGGCCCAAGATGGTCACTATCTCCTATTAGCTGTCGCTAACTGGTGTTAGCGACAGCTTGGTAATAGGGAGATAATTTTATCTCCGCTTTCTTGGCTTTTAAAGCCAAAAAAGCGGAGATAAAGCCCCTTGATAATATGCCCCAAGATTAGCATCATTATTAGCATTCATGAAAGGGTTTCAATGTTTTTGAATTTTACTCATCAGGGACATCTTGGGACGACGAGGTGAACTGCAGCTTGATGTATAATATTTTAAATGCTATTGCATTTGCCTCATCAGGGACATCTAGGAAAGGCGAGGTGAACTGCAGCTTGATGTATAATATTTTAAATGCTATTGCATTTGCCTCATTAGGGACATCTAGGGACGACGAGGTGAACTGCAGCTTGATGTGTAATATTTTAAATGCTATTGCATTTGCCTCATGGGGATAACTGGGGACAACGAGGTGAACTGCAGCTCTTTGTAGAATTATTTGGATACTATAATATTCACTTCCCCCTGCTAATCTCGTCCCATAATGCTTTGCAGGGGCTTGATCTCAAAATCATCACCTCTCTCACTGCTTGCTGGAAGCTAATTTCACTTTTGTGAAATGACTATATGCATTTTAGCATGTAGAAATACTTGTTTTTTTACCTTGAATATATGAGGTTTCTGTTTTAATAATTGGAAATCTGACGGAACTAAGGGGCATATTATCAAGGGGGTTTATCTCCGCTTTTTTGGCTTTAAAAGCCAAGAAAGCGGAGATAAACTTATCTCCCTATTACCTAGCTGTCGCTAACACCAGTTAGCGACAGCTAGTAGGAGAAAGCGACCATATTGGGCTCCACTTTGCTTGTCAGTGATATTTATCACTAATGACATGCAAAGTGGGCGTGCCAAGATGTTAGCGACTGGAAACAGTCGCTAACATCGCTATCTCCTATTACCAACTTATGGAGATATTCGCGCTAAGCGCGAATATCTCCAAAAGTTAACACCTGCCCTGAGCAGTTCTTAGCCATGTTATCCAATGTTTATCTGCGATAAAAATGGCCGCAGCTCAGCGGTAAATTTTTGTCTCTAACCAAGCAATAGCGATAATTATCGCTATTGCTCGGTAATATGCCCCATAGTTCTGAATTATGATTCCCATGGCAAATCCTTAAAACAATTTCACTTTATCGATAAGATAGAACATTGTATGCCAAAGTATGCATTTTCAGTCAATTAAAACCTTAGTATTTGTAAGAGGTTGCTAGTGTGCAAAATAAGGCAGCAAAATTAAGTGCTGCAAAAGTGTACGCACCCATATAGAGCGTGAGGTACAAAAGAGTTCCTTTTGCAATTTCAAAAGAGCAAATAATACAGATCTGCTATTGACGAAGCATAAAACACCATGTACTATTGCCCAGACGTACTAAGACATTTTGGGCCCGATTAACAGAATGAATTTAAGACTCAATCCTAAACTTACTACTATTTTGGTATTCACAGAATGCACTTACTACTTTTGGCATTCACAGAATGAACTTACTACTTTTGGTATTCACAGAAGTTAGGATTTTGTCTTAAGTCTGTCTTAAGTCTGTCTTAAGTCTGTCTTAAGACAAACTTCAGACAAAATCCTAACTTCTGTGAATACCAAAAGTAGTAAGTTCATTCTGTGAATGCCAAAAGTAGTATGTGCATTCTGTGAATACCAAAATAGTAGTAAGTTTAGGATTGAGTCTTAAGTTCATTCTGTGAATCGGGCCCTTGGAGATTAGAAAAGTCACTCTGGGGATACAAGCAGGGAAAGTGGAGATGTCAGACGTGACTAGCCTGAAAAAACACAAGAAGCAAGCCATAGTATTGGTAGTTTTGCCGGTATTGCTACAACTACTACTACCCTACCACACTGCGAGCTTAAGAGCATTAGTGATTTCCACACCTCCTACACCTGGTAAGAGTAGAAGAATACTCAACGTAGCAGAAGATCTACACAAGTGGTTATTGGCACACCTGCTCCAGCTGATTTTCAAAATGTGGAAAAGAAGATGCTAAGGGTGCAGTAAGGCCTTAGCATGGCCAGCACCGACATCTACTTTTAGACACACCTCCAGCCACAAGTTCTAGAATTGCGAACTTTAGATCTGGGGAGCTACGTTCGAATCTCGGCATCAGCTCAACATCCTGTGAATCCAGGCAAATCGCTTTGTCTCCCCGTGCCTACCACAAATGAATGTGTTCTTCTGTAATGTAAATTGTGCTCATGCCATGTTGTCGAGTTCGCGCTATATAATATTGCAAGGAAAAATAAAGTAGGGAAACTCGAGTTTACACACTACTGAACGCGCACTCTTAAGTGCATCAGCAGTGCACTGTGAATCGGAGCGTTTCACAGGCCTGTCACAGATAAGAAATGCTATCAAAACGAAATCCTACAAAACAATATACTACTGGACGGAAGCAATTCATAGCCGGACAACGTCGGGACGGGCTGCTAGTACGAATATAATAAAGAGAGAACCCAAACCTTTGAGGCGGGTAATCTCAGGAACCACAGCACCAATCACAACACCCAATACAGCGTTGGAAAGGGCAGTTGCAGCAGAAGGACATAGGCTATGCAGACTCCCGCCATATACTTTTAAAAGGTAAAAGAACCGTGCCAGCAAAGTAGTCCCTTGTGGGCGTGTCTGCATTTTGCTGTGGGTGTGTGCTGGGGGCGTGACAATCTCTGGGGGCATTCTGTCATGAGTGTTTTTTCTTCCCCGGTTCTATACATTCCTGCTCCCTTTAAATAGTAATTCAGTGGAGGTCCCATTCTCTTAGAACCACCCCAAGCACAGTTATGGGCAAAAACACAACTAAAAGGCCCTGCAAAGCATTATGGGATAAGGGGGCATATTACCAACCAATAGAGATAATTTTTGTCTCTAACTTGTTTAGAGACAAAATTTATCGCCGCAAATCGGCGATTTTTATCGCAGATAAACCTTGCGATTAGCAAGGTTTATCGCAAATGCGATAAAAAACGGCCGCAATGCATGAATATTGCTGAAAAGTCAGCGATATTCATGCATTATCGAGCAAATGCTCTTAGCCATGTTATCCACCTCCCATTGGTTAACATGGCTAAGAACTGCTCAGGGCAGGTGTTAGCTTTTGGAGATATTCGCGCTTAGCGCGAATATCTCCAAAAGTTGGTAATAGGAGATAGCGATGTTAGCGACTGTTTTCAGTCGCTAACATCTTGGCACGCCCACTTTGCATGTCATTAGTGATAAATATCACTGACATGCAAAGCGGGGCCCAAGATGGTCACTATCTCCTATTAGCTGTCGCTAACTGGTGTTAGCGACAGCTTGGTAATAGGGAGATAATTTTATCTCCGCTTTCTTGGCTTTTAAAGCCAAAAAAGCGGAGATAAAGCCCCTTGATAATATGCCCCAAGATTAGCATCATTATTAGCATTCATGAAAGGGTTTCAATGTTTTTGAATTTTACTCATCAGGGACATCTTGGGACGACGAGGTGAACTGCAGCTTGATGTATAATATTTTAAATGCTATTGCATTTGCCTCATCAGGGACATCTAGGAAAGGCGAGGTGAACTGCAGCTTGATGTATAATATTTTAAATGCTATTGCATTTGCCTCATTAGGGACATCTAGGGACGACGAGGTGAACTGCAGCTTGATGTGTAATATTTTAAATGCTATTGCATTTGCCTCATGGGGATAACTGGGGACAACGAGGTGAACTGCAGCTCTTTGTAGAATTATTTGGATACTATAATATTCACTTCCCCCTGCTAATCTCGTCCCATAATGCTTTGCAGGGGCTTGATCTCAAAATCATCACCTCTCTCACTGCTTGCTGGAAGCTAATTTCACTTTTGTGAAATGACTATATGCATTTTAGCATGTAGAAATACTTGTTTTTTTACCTTGAATATATGAGGTTTCTGTTTTAATAATTGGAAATCTGACGGAACTAAGGGGCATATTATCAAGGGGGTTTATCTCCGCTTTTTTGGCTTTAAAAGCCAAGAAAGCGGAGATAAACTTATCTCCCTATTACCTAGCTGTCGCTAACACCAGTTAGCGACAGCTAGTAGGAGATAGCGACCATATTGGGCTCCACTTTGCTTGTCAGTGATATTTATCACTAATGACATGCAAAGTGGGCGTGCCAAGATGTTAGCGACTGGAAACAGTCGCTAACATCGCTATCTCCTATTACCAACTTATGGAGATATTCGCGCTAAGCGCGAATATCTCCAAAAGCTAACACCTGCCCTGAGCAGTTCTTAGCCATGTTATCCAATGTTTATCTGCGATAAAAATGGCCGCAGCTCAGCGGTAAATTTTTGTCTCTAACCAAGCAATAGCGATAATTATCGCTATTGCTCGGTAATATGCCCCATAGTTCTGAATTATGATTCCCATGGCAAATCCTTAAAACAATTTCACTTTATCGATAAAATAGAACATTGTATGCCAAAGTATGCATTTTCAGTCAATTAAAACCTTAGTATTTGTAAGAGGTTGCTAGTGTGCAAAATAAGGCAGCAAAATTAAGTGCTGCAAAAGTGTACGCACCCATATAGAGCGTGAGGTACAAAAGAGTTCCTTTTGCAATTTCAAAAGAGCAAATAATACAGATCTGCTATTGACGAAGCATAAAACACCATGTACTATTGCCCAGACGTACTAAGACATTTTGGGCCCGATTAACAGAATGAATTTAAGACTCAATCCTAAACTTACTACTATTTTGGTATTCACAGAATGCACTTACTACTTTTGGCATTCACAGAATGAACTTACTACTTTTGGTATTCACAGAAGTTAGGATTTTGTCTTAAGTCTGTCTTAAGTCTGTCTTAAGTCTGTCTTAAGACAAACTTCAGACAAAATCCTAACTTCTGTGAATACCAAAAGTAGTAAGTTCATTCTGTGAATGCCAAAAGTAGTATGTGCATTCTGTGAATACCAAAATAGTAGTAAGTTTAGGATTGAGTCTTAAGTTCATTCTGTGAATCGGGCCCTTGGAGATTAGAAAAGTCACTCTGGGGATACAAGCAGGGAAAGTGGAGATGTCAGACGTGACTAGCCTGAAAAAACACAAGAAGCAAGCCATAGTATTGGTAGTTTTGCCGGTATTGCTACAACTACTACTACCCTACCACACTGCGAGCTTAAGAGCATTAGTGATTTCCACACCTCCTACACCTGGTAAGAGTAGAAGAATACTCAACGTAGCAGAAGATCTACACAAGTGGTTATTGGCACACCTGCTCCAGCTGATTTTCAAAATGTGGAAAAGAAGATGCTAAGGGTGCAGTAAGGCCTTGCATGAAACTAGCCACTAGATTGATGGCTTAAAATGCATCATATATGAAACAATTGCAGCAATAGCTCAAAGTGTATATATATATATGTTATGTTATGTTAATATGTATTTATTAAGCTCTCGTACGCCCAGGGGCTTCATGGCGCTATAGAAGGGAACACAACACAGCAATTTAAAATGAAAGCAAAAAGATCTCAGCAATAGGCCTGCGAAAACAACCAAGTCTTAAGGGAGTGTCTAAAATTAAGAAGGTTGCCACTCAATTTCAACTCCAGAGGGAGGGAATTCCAAATGTATATATATGTATATATATATATTTTTTAAACCTTTATTATGTATTCTACAAGCAACACAACTGTGCGCCTACAACCCTGAGGCCGGCAGCATCCAAGACACTTACGTCACATTTCGATGACACAGACCTGTAGCCGGCAACCCGGGGGTCCGGCGGCGTATCAGAACTATCAATGCTGATATTTATAACTTGTGTGGGTCATATTCAACAAAAACAGCGTATTTCTCCATGTAACCTTTAAAACTTTAAGACTTACAGATAGATTCATGAAAGAAAAATCGGCATAATTCTCCCCACTCCATCCTGCCATATCGCCCCCTACGCATTTTTACATTACAGTGTAATTCGCCCAGTTGAATTTTGCCATTTTAGGTGCTATCAGCATCATACATGTAATACTCCAACACGTGCAATAAAGAGGAATGATCATATATGCTAATCAGCCACTACTTAATTTGGTATGGAGACTGCCATATATCCACTTCTTATTGTGTATCTTGACTATTTGCACAGAAATCTAAGCCCCCCTGTTTCAACCACCCCTCGAACGGTTCCTATATATCAGCAGGCTTAGATCCACTTGGCAAGAGGTCCCAATAATTCGACAGTTGATCCTTACAATAAATTACCGACCGCACCTAATCTGCCACAGAAGGTGGCTTCAACTTCTTCCAATGCATCGCTATCTGTCGTTTAGCCAATAATAGCAGGATAGTAGTTAACTTACGGAAGTCTCTGGGCACTTCCATAACAAAACCCAAAAGCGCCACCAGTGGGTCAACCTGCATATTTGTATCTATAATGCATCCTATGTGTCTTATTACATCTGACCAATAGTGTGCTATGGTATTGAAATGCTAAGATAAGTGGAAGTACGTTGCCTCCTGGCCCCCGCATCTCGAACACTTCGCATCTGGTTGGAGACCCATGCGATATAACTGCGTAGGTGTACGATGCGTTCTATGTAAATAGTTAAAGTGTATAAGCCTTAATCTGTAATTCGGTGATAGGTTTGCCAGATGTGAACAACAGAATGACCATTGCTTATCAGTAATTTTAATGGCAGCTTCTGTTTCCCAATCTGCCCTAGATGTACTTAGCAGTATGGGTGATGTCTCCTGCGTAATGCTATAAATACGCGTAAACAATTTGCGGAGTGAGCTATTAGACAAGACATTTTCCAGCGCCGGTAATGAAGCCGGAACATCCGGAAGTTCCGAATATCTTGCTCTACATGCTGCTCGCAGCTGATAATATAATAGCATATCAGACGCCGAGGGCACATCCGGATCATATAATTTTTGTAGGGTCAGGAATTTATCATCTGGATAGAGATCACTAGCGGCCATCAGACCTCTCTTCTTAGCACGTTCACCCACAGCCTTGTCCGTTAGTGGCCCCAATAGCAGGTTACCCCCCAGCGGCGTAGATGGCGCATAGAGATCCTTAATGCCTGCCCGCTTTACTATATTCCTCCATGCCCATCATGTAGCTTCAACAGTGTTTATGTCTGAATGGGAACGTCTATATGGGTGGTATACCATTGTATTGAGCGGAGTGGGCACAGCCACATCCATTTCAATAGCCACATATGGAAGATACGGGATTGGATGGTGCTAGTAGTGTAGGTATTGTGCCTGTGCACTGTATGCATATATTTCGAAATCAGGGGCCGCTAATCTTCCCTGTTCAAAGGGAAGAGTCAATAGTTTCCAGGATACTCTTGGTTGCCTTCCCGCCCAAATCAGTTCAAGAATCCCAGTCCGGAGACGTTTCAAAAAGTGGGTGGTTAAGGGCATGGGAATATTAATAAAAAGATAGAGTAGCTTGGGTAGGATGACCATTTTAATGAAGGCTATACGCCCCGTGAGGAAAAGCGGCAGGGTTTTCCACCTCTTTACCTTCCCTTCAACCCAATCTATTATTCTACCATAATTTGACAACCATATTTCCTGTATGGATGTGCTGATCCAAATACCCAGATACTTTACCTCCCCGTCCGCCCACTGGATGCGAAACTCCGTCTCACATCTGTCAGTGGCATCCGTCAGTGACATCAGTACCGATTTTGACCAATTTATCTGTATGCCCGTCAGCCCTCCATATCTAATAAGCTCTCTCATTACCAGGTCAAAGTTATCTTTGGGGTTAGTTAAGTAGATTGTCATATCGTTCGCATACATGGATATTAGTAAACGTCTGGAAGTGAAACCAATGCTACGTTGCGTGTGGTGTTGTCTTAGTCTTGCTGCCAGTGGCTCAGTAAATAATAGCGGCCATAAAGGGCAGCCCTGTCTGGTCCCGCTCTTTATAACAAACGTGTCCGATATGTGCCTATTGACTTTTACCCTTGCCTTTGGGTTGGTATATACAATTTGTATTTGCTTTATAAAGAGAGGACTAAAGCCCATTCTAGTAAACAGGGCAAAAAGAAACTTCCACTCAAGAGAATCAAACGCCTTCGTGGCATCGAGGAGTGCAGCCACCGCCTGGACCTGTGAAGCTAAGTAATGTAATAGTCCAAAAAGCACTCTCAGATTGTGGGATGTAGATCTGCCTGGTACAAACCCAGACTGATCAGATAACGCAATCTGCGGGAGCATGGGTTGTAACCTGTCTGCTAGTAGTTTCACGTATATTTTTGCATCTAGGTTAATCAGCGATAGGGGCCAATATGACTCCGGTTTAGTAGAGTCTTTGTCAGGTTTCAACAGAGTAATAATTGTGGCCTCTCTATGGGCCCAATTCACAGAATAAACTTAAGACTCAATCTTAAACTTAATACTATTTTGGTAATCACAGAATGCACTTACTACGTTTGGTATTCACAGAAGTTAGGATTTTGTCTTAAGTTTGTTTTAAGACAGACTTAGGACAAAATCCTAACTTAAGTCTGTCTTAATTTTGTCTTAAGTCAGACTTACGACAGACTAAATCCTAACTTAAGTCTGTCTTAATTTTGTCTTAAGTCAGACTTAATATAAAATCCTAACTTCTGTGAATACCAAAATTAGTAAATTTATTCTCTGAATGCCAAAATTAGTAAGTGCATTCTGTGAAAACCAAAATAGTAGCAAGTTTAGGATTGAGTCTTAAGTTCATTCTTTGAATCGGGCCCTATGAGTGGGTGGGAGCATTCCCGTTTCCATCGCCTCTAGATACACCTGATGTAAGCGGGTAGCCACTATGTCTACATATTCTTTATAGAAGGCAGCCCCAGGGGCTTTGTCAGCTGGCATCCCGGCAATTACCTTTTTCACGTCCTCTATCGTGATGGGAAGATCCATGAACTCTCTAGCGCCGTTATTAAACCATGCTAATGCGATAGTGTCCAAATATTTTGTGATGTCTGACATTGATGGGTTTGTGTGTGATGTATACAGTGACTCATAAAACTCAGTCATAGTCCGAAGTATCGCTTACTGTGGAAAATTAGTGCGTTTTGGTGAACATTATCTGCGCCATCTTGCCTCTTCCCCTGATGCCACACTTTTGTCGTGCGCGCCCGCCATTTTAAGATGCCCCGATCAGAACAAACCCT
The DNA here is from genome assembly GCF_964261635.1 of Lissotriton helveticus. Classification (NCBI taxonomy): domain Eukaryota; kingdom Metazoa; phylum Chordata; class Amphibia; order Caudata; family Salamandridae; genus Lissotriton; species Lissotriton helveticus. The sequence goes on along the minus strand of NC_136057.1, from coordinate 184,908,620 downwards.
TTTGCATGCCGCTGGCCCCTGACATAGCCCTTTGCCTTCGCTAAGCCTGCACGCTGACCACCCCCTGCTTGCACCTGCCTTGAGTCATAAACCCCTCTTCGGCGCTGCTCTGCCCCAGGCCCTCATCCTGTTCCCAGCGCGACACCTCCCTGCTTTCCTTTCATGATCTCCGGCCCTTAGATGCAAACCCCCTTTTTCCCCGTGTGCCCGTTTTGTCCTCCCCGTTCCCAAGCCGACACCCAGCTCTGCCGATACCATCCTTGCCCCTCCCCGTACAATAGAAAGCTTCCCTCCTCAAAGGACCCCCGAGATGATCAAAGCCCCCCCATCCCACGAGATCCGATCGAAACCCGCACACTCCGTGAATCGGCGGAATACCCAGCTGCGCGGTGCTCATCACCTGTTGTGACTAGGGTGGGGACTTCAACTGTAAATGTGTGTGGGAACGGGCCCCAAAGGGGGATTCCGGGTATGTCTTTCCGTATATCAAAGCTTTGTCACATGTATGTAAACTGTAATAAAAACCATAAACACTGTATATAAGGGGCCAGGCCTCAGAAATACAGTTAGAGCACCTCAGAACGATACCTTCTGTCCGTTTCGTTGTGTTCTCCTCCGGAGAGAATAAAAAAACCTTGTTTCCTGCTTTCCAGTCTCCAGCGCCTGCCTCTTCATTTGATTTAATAACTAGGGGGTCACAGAGGCAATACCGCCGGGCAAATATCGATTGTCCCTGACCCGAATGAACTTTTTACAATTGGCGTCCCAAGCGTGGGGCCCATCAGCGACTCGTGGATCCAGTGGGAGAGGTCCCGACGACAGAGTGAACGACTGCAACGATCGGGAGAGCTCTTGCCCAATAGACCCTCGTCTGGCAGCCGATCATCCGAACTTCACTAGTTCCGAACAGACCTCTCTCGAGTGATCTACGGTCCTGACTGGGAACCATCAGGAGTGCCGTGAGAAATACGAGAAAAAGAGGACGATCGGGCGCTGGATTCGGAAGACAAGAAACTGTCCACATGGTCCGGGTAAGGTCGTGTTGCCACGACAAGTTGCGAAATATTGTTTTGATTGCTTGATTGTTCAAAATACTAGTATTGCTCCTTTTGTTTATTTGGAGATTCACTGTCTGCAAACGGAGAAACAACAGGCTCTCTCTTTGCAAGCAGTGGAGGATAGGTAGGGCAGACAACCGTGCTTATTTTTCTCCCCCACTCAATAATCACCTGAAACTGAGCTGTTGTTCACAAACTATTGTTTCCTGGAGATTCCCTGTCTGCAAACAGGGAAGAGACCACCCTTTTTGCAGATAGTGAAAAGGGTAGGTAACGCAGATCTTTGCGGACCTACTCATTCTCCCCATTGTTATTTGTCGGTCTTTTGTTATCTTGATCTATGAGGGATTCACTGTCCGCAAACGGAGAAACAAAAGTCTCTCTCTTTGCAAGCAGTGGAGGATAGGTAGGGTAGCAGCCGTGCTTATCTTTTTCTCCCCCACCCTATAATTGCTTGAAACTGAACTGTTGTTCGCAAAATTATTGTTTCCTGGAGATTCCCTGTCTGCAAACAGGGAAGAGACCACCCTTTTTGCAGATAGTGAAAAGGGTAGGTAACGCAGATCTTTGCGGACCTACTCATTCTCCCCATTGTTATTTATTGGTCGTTTGGTTTTATATTTTTTTGATCCATGAGGTATTCACTACCTGCAAACAACGTAGAATAGAAATATTCTGTCTAGTCTTTGCACCTAGTGATAAGATAGGCAGTGCTGACTTTTTAGTCCCTCGTAACGAGCCGTCATGTCTGTCTTCTCCCCACTGATAAATAGCCTGTTTAGCCCGGACCGGGTGTTAGAGGTGGACCATATGGCTCCACTAGAAGGCACCCCTAATAAGGACATGTTCATAAACTATGGGTTAGTCACCATAGCTTATAATAAATTATGGCACAGGTATACCGAAGATAGCCAAGACAAACAGTGGCCACTAGCAGGATCCTTTGACCTTGATAAAATAGAAACGTTAGAAATAGCCCTTCGAAATAATAAGACGACGCCAATTATGCTCGACAGTCTCGGTATGTGGCGCAGAGAGGCTACGAAACGACAGAGAAAAGACGAGGATAAACCAAGTAGGGAAATATACCGACAGGACAACCCCAGGACACCGCTACCCACAACTTATCCCCCGACACTATGCAAAGGACGACCAGACTTAGGGTCAGACCAATGCGCTTTTTGTAGGTATGTCGGACACTGGAAAGCCCAATGCCCGACTCTACTGAGCGTGAGTAAAGGCAAAGGGCCGACAAGAACGACAGACCGACAGTACGAGAAAAGGCGCGAGACAGAGAAGAACCCGACTTACATAGACAGACCAGACAGAACCACCACGTTTGATTATGCCCGATGGCACAGATTTCGCCAGGAAAATCTCAGCGGCATGCTCAAGTTCTCCTAGGTCGGGCAATGTCAAGACGGGAACCCAGCCTCGTTTAAAAATTCACAGACGGAAAGAGATAATTATGACCAATAACTGTTTTTATATTTGTCTTGGGTCTTTGTATGTCGTACTTGTACTGTCCCCCGTCTGAGTTCGTGTGTATGTAATGTACAAATCTGCGTCATCCCTCTACACGTGTTTCCGTGTTACTCGACCCCTGTTAGCAGAAACTTAGCATAAAAGCAACCTGGAAAGAAAGAAATGATAAAACAAAATCCGTAGACCATTAATAAACTTGAACTTTTAATTTAACACAACAAACAAGGAATAATAACGATAAACTGTAGAAAATGAAAGTCAAACAGAACATTCGCCCCCCCCCCCCATTCTGGAACCTTCCAAAGTAGGGCAGGGTTACGGCTACGCCCAACCAACGGCAACCCATATAAGGCGAGCCCCGCCGCCAACTCTTGGTCAGGAAATCTTAACGTATGGGGGAGCCGGAGGAGAGGCAGGAGCCCGCAGCCTGGGCATTTGCAGGTAGTCCCGCCACATGTCTCCTTGGCCGGCCGCAACGGGCCTGGAAAGACTAAGGTAGTCCCGCCACATGTCAAGAGGAGAACGAGGCACCTCTTCCTTTTCTCTTCCGTCACAGCCGCAGCAGTCCTGGACGGCGGGATGTCCTGCACGTACCTCCACAACAATTTGTCCAAGTTGGGCTGGGAGGGAGAGGCGACGCGGACGAGCCTCTCCCACCTCCACCGGTAGGAGGTTTCCCAGCCCCCAGCCCGACGCCGAACACCCCCAGTCAGGCGATGGTGCCCATACTTCCACAGCACCGGACACACCATGGTGGCACCCCAGTACTTGCGCAGCACCGAACGTACAATGGTGGCACCCCAGTATTTGCGCAGCACCGAACGTACAATGGTGGCACTTGGGGAACACCGGATGTGGAGAGGCCTTCATGCGGGGCGATGAAAAGGAGCGGCATGGAGTGCACCGGGAGAAGGAGACGATGTGAACGAGTCTCCCTCGCCCCCCCAGGTGGGGCATCACAGCTGCACCCCAGCTGAACGTCCCGCTCTCACAAAACAGGGACCTCTTCCTTTCACTCCGAAGGGTCTCTTCCATTCTTGCAAACTCGACGAGAGTGGCCCCTGTAGGGCCTCAAAATGGCGTCTGGATCCGCTGGAAGGCGGGCCCCGGCCACTAGAGTAACTTTGGCCAGCCGTATAACTCGAACATTTGCCCCATGGAGCACGAGCCCCCATCTCCGACAGTATCTCCGCAGCCTTGAAGATCATACAAAGGTCCCCGGCGGAACCTTCGGCCTTTGCAGGTTTCCGGTAAGGGACGGCTGCCTTGCTCGCCAACGAAACAAACATGACATTGCCACACCTTCTGTTAGCGTGAATTCTAGAACTGCCGAAAAGGACTCTGGTCCAAACTGCCAGTAATGGAAACATTTCCCCCTGATGCTGCTTCCGGACTGAGCCGGCCCCGCCCAAAATGGCGCTGGTATCAATCGGAACTTACGAACACCTCGTGGTGTTCCTTCGCACTAATATAAACTTGATGTTCTGAGATTTTATACGATCCTTTGTACACTTGGCTAGAAAAGACAAAGAGAACTCACTCGACGAACAGTATGAAAAGATCCCCGTTACAAATGTTGATTACGAATGTACAATGTATTATATTTTTATAACTGATGTAAACCCCATTTACGACGCACACGTACGGTATGCATATAGGAAATCTGATTACAACTGTTATGATTATGCTTCTAAATTATGAAAATATATGCCCCCGAACCCCCAGCCAATTAATAGACGTTTTAGTCTCTTACAAATGAATGAGTAAAACTTTCCGATGTTTTTATTGCTGCAAACGACACCCCCCACTGTACGCACTTTAGCCATTGCCACGACCGACCAAATACGACCGCACCCTCATAATCCATATGCTGAAATGATTTTGCAAAATAAAGTCTTTGAAACTATGGACGGGTATTGCATGCTTTATTTTAAAACAATATGGGATGGGTGGGAAAGTTTTTTTTCTGTGCACCCTACTCTGCTCTCTCTTTAAGGTTAAAAGAAGATGGTTGCCCAGCCCTGGAGGACGGATCGGATCGACAACACGACACTCCGCCTTCAAAGTACGCGACTGACTCATGAACTCTCGCGTAGAGGAAGACCTTGACTTCCAAGGATGGGTAAAACGAATGGTGTAAATGAGGGAATGTAAAAGGAGGGTGAAATGAAATGATGTAAATATTATAAAGTACAACGTTCCAAAGTAGCAGGGACCCAAGAACCGAAGAACTTTAGAACGCCACGGCGTTGAAAGAGGTTTAAGGATCCCGATAATGAGATATATCCTTTGACTAGATACCTCGCACTAGGCACCTCTGGTTTCCTTTTTATGTTTCCCCGCACACGCCCTACATGAACACACTACCCCCCCTCGACTCCGGAAACCATATCCCCGGGGACCCTGCCCCAAGGAGGAAAAGACGAGTAAGAGGTAAGTAAAGGACTTATGAATCCATGTATTCGAATGCGCGCGAATGCTGTCTCCCCCACCCCCCCCCTTTTTTTCCTCCCTCTGCAGGTTACATCAGAGATTACAGCCAAGGTGTGGCGAAGATCTGAGACCTTGCCATGTCTAAATACACGGAACGGACTAGCGCCGCAGGGTGGTGTCTAAGCACGCCTGCAAACTACTCACGTATCGAACAGACCCGGAAAATTAGCACAACTTGATAGAAAGTGATCACCCTTAAACCAGACCGGACGAATGAACCCATGTCACGTATGATGCGAAACTGTGAGGGAATGTGTGTGTGTGTGACTGAGGCGTTGACCCAACTGGTCAAAGGACCGAGAATGCGAGAAAGTGCGACAAAATGGTACCTCCTTTTTTTCCTTCTTTCCTTTTCTCAAAGCACGTCCCCTCTACCCTGTCTAATGCTCAAACTGCATGATTACAAGATTCTAACGCGGACTCGTGAATACCCTTTACTGTGTAATGCCCTAAATAGCCTTTCTTGAATACACTGCCACCCTCTCTGTTGCACGTGTACTATTTAGCCTGCCGTTGCACTCTCTCTCTCTCTCTCTCTCTCTCTCTCTCTCTCTCTCTCTCTCTCTCTCTCTCTCTCTCTCTCTCTCTATTTTTTTCACTACCACTCTTCCGAGTGGTTAGCCCCGAAATTGGCAGATTGCCACCCCTAGCACACCACCTAATTGGCTTCAAATACCGTCAGTATTTGCACAAAAACTTGTCTCTAATACAATCACCCTGAAGCCGCGTCATTACCTCTCCTTTTCCGCTGGAAGTCAATGAACCCAGGTTGGGCCGTAAGGGAAAGGACAGGTAAGACGACAGAGGTTCCCTAATCTGACCCGAAATAAGGGAACTACATGTCAAACGGCTCCTATAGTATAAAACAAGGACCTCAGAATACGCGACCCTCCCCTCCCCGAATTGTCGCAATACCCAAACCGGAAAAGTGACCACCCCCGTTACCTCCCCTGTCTATGTCCCTGGTTGTTTCCCATAAAACCCCTGTCCTTCCTAGTTAAGTAACCGGGCTGTAAAAGGTTACGTAGGACCCAGAATGATGTTTTACAAGGTTAACAGACTAGACCAAGGTAAAGAAATCATCAAAATGAACCCCGCAGTAGTTGAAAAACAGGATGCACCGATAGAAAGGAAATGTTTAGCCATGTTCGTCTCTCAGCAAAATACCTGTGTAGTACCATGTTGACGACTCACTGTACCCTTTTGTAAAATGTGAAACTCTAGAGAACGGCATATCTTTGCCAGATTTGTCTCCCGAAGGTGGGTTACCATCAGATGAACTGTCATGCCTGTAATAAATAATTATGAAGGAAAGTCATAGTAAATCCAACAGGTCCGCCACCGGTCATTCATATGCCAGTTGTGAACATTAAATATAACGGACATTTTCATTCTTTGCCTGGAGCTGGGAGAGAAATAGACTTTTTGATTATCTCCATCTGCAAATTTTCTAAAGACTGTCTTTTCAAACTTGTTTAAGGGTACTGCTGTTGGAGGAGAGAAGGACCGGATGTGGGAGCACGAGGCCTGACTGCAGACTAAGGAACACCTGCGACATTAGCCAAGGCGAGACCACGACCGAAAAGAGCTGCAGGACGAGGCACTGTTTTCGACAGCATGAAAAGAAAGGGTCGACCTGATGCCCCTGCTCGACGTCCAGTGCCTGTCGACAAGTCCCCGCTCTCTGAATTCCGTCACACGCCCGCCTATTTGAAGTCTCTCGTTCCCCTAGTTTGTTCCTAATTTGGCCTTGCTCCATCCCCCTTTTTCCTCTGACCTACCCTATGGACTGTTTTGAACGCTCTTCTTCCATCGGAACTTTCTGACAATCACCTCAAAGGACACAGGGCGAAAAGGGACCTTTCCGACCAGAAACGCGAGGAAAGGGTCGTGCCCTGCAACGCAGAACTTAGAACAGAGCTGGACTTGTAGCTCCACCGCCGGTGCTCAACAGCGCCAACGAAAGACCACAAAGAACAATGAGAACTCATAAAACTTCGAACATTTGACATCCTCAACCACCGTTTTGCTACGCCTCATTTCTCTCCCAGCCACCATTGTATTGATCCTGCTCCAATCCGAATCCGAAATATGTATTAACCTGCCAGTTCACGTTATGATATGTACTTGCTGCTCGCCGTTTTTGTATTTCATTCCTATGACTTTCCTGCTGAACAAATTTATCAAAGTTTATCAAATAGGTGCACCTCCTAAAAACTAGAAACCTCAAAATGTATTGTTTACAACTCTTTTTCATCTAGGGTTCCTACCGTTTTCTTTCTCATGCTCACCACAGTAGAACCGAATAGAAAATGAACCAGCAAGATGTCTTGAATATGTTAAAGGGAGGACTGTGGAAAATTAGTGCGTTTTGGTGAACATTATCTGCGCCATCTTGCCTCTTCCCCTGATGCCACACTTTTGTCGTGCGCGCCCGCCATTTTAAGATGCCCCGATCAGAACAAACCCTTTTGCATGCCGCTGGCCCCTGACATAGCCCTTTGCCTTCGCTAAGCCTGCACGCTGACCACCCCCTGCTTGCACCTGCCTTGAGTCATAAACCCCTCTTCGGCGCTGCTCTGCCCCAGGCCCTCATCCTGTTCCCAGCGCGACACCTCCCTGCTTTCCTTTCATGATCTCCGGCCCTTAGATGCAAACCCCCTTTTTCCCCGTGTGCCCGTTTTGTCCTCCCCGTTCCCAAGCCGACACCCAGCTCTGCCGATACCATCCTTGCCCCTCCCCGTACAATAGAAAGCTTCCCTCCTCAAAGGACCCCCGAGATGATCAAAGCCCCCCCATCCCACGAGATCCGATCGAAACCCGCACACTCCGTGAATCGGCGGAATACCCAGCTGCGCGGTGCTCATCACCTGTTGTGACTAGGGTGGGGACTTCAACTGTAAATGTGTGTGGGAACGGGCCCCAAAGGGGGATTCCGGGTATGTCTTTCCGTATATCAAAGCTTTGTCACATGTATGTAAACTGTAATAAAAACCATAAACACTGTATATAAGGGGCCAGGCCTCAGAAATACAGTTAGAGCACCTCAGAACGATACCTTCTGTCCGTTTCGTTGTGTTCTCCTCCGGAGAGAATAAAAAAACCTTGTTTCCTGCTTTCCAGTCTCCAGCGCCTGCCTCTTCATTTGATTTAATAACTAGGGGGTCACAGAGGCAATACCGCCGGGCAAATATCGATTGTCCCTGACCCGAATGAACTTTTTACATTGCGGCGCCCTGACCACCGTACCATCCTCCCTCTCTAGTTAAGTTATATAGTCCGCTCCAGGTGGAGCGCGCAGTAAATTAACTAGCGTTTTCCCTGCCCTGTCCCCCTCTTCATAGCGTCTGGCCTGTGCATATTTGTGTAGGTACGCCACTTCCCTTTCGGCTTCCTCCAGAAACGCGGTCAGATTTGCGCAGATTGCAGCCTGGGTGCAAGGGGAAGGGCGTTCTCTAATATCTTTTTCAAGATTCGCAAACTCCTTTTCTAATGTGCCTAGTGTGTTTCTTATGGCCCTAAGCACTCCCGTTTTCAGCGCCATACATTGTCCCCTGGCTACAACTTTAAAGGCCTCCCAAAGTGTCCCAGGTGAGTCCACAGATCCTTCGTTTATCTCAAAATAGTTTACTAATTTCTCACAGAGTTCCTCTCTAAACACCTGATCCAGTAACGCCCGCGATGGAAACCTCCAACTAAATGGCTTTACATATTGCGGTGGAATTTGTATTATGATTTGAGCGGGTGCATGATCTGAGAATGTACTTGGGAGGTGTGTGGCTCCCCCTACCCAGGAATGCAAGTCCCTAGACAAAAGCCAGTAATCTATTCTGGACCAGGCATTTCTGTGTGACGTTATACACGTACCCTCCCTGGCCGCCGGATGCAGGGCCCTCCACGAGTCCACCAATTGGGCTTCCTCTACAATATCCTTCAGTACCGCTGCAGCGTTAGGATGATGTTCCCTGGCAGCTCCCTGTCTATCAGCAGTGGGTGACATGACCACGTTAAAGTCTCCCCCCACAATATCACTATCGGCCCAAACGACTGTATCTTGTGTCATACCTGTTGAAAAAAGGACAGTCTATCGACATTAGGCCATACGTGTTCACTATTACCACTGGAGTGTTGCATAGCGTGCCCTGTAGCATGACATACCTCCCGTCCGTATCCAAAATCGTTGTATGTGTTTTCCATTGTAACCCCCTACGTATCAGAATGGGTATGCCTCTGGCGTAATTCTAGTACGTGGCCTCCACAATCTCCCCCCACCTATTGTGTCTTAGCACGCTAGAAGTTGTAGGGGTCAAATGGGTTTCCTGCAATAAGCATATATCTATCTCCCGGCGCATCAAGTAGGAGTGTATTAATCGCACTTTTCTGCGGTCATTCAGACCTCTAATATTCCATGACAGGCAGGTACTGACTCTCATAGGTACCTTGTTTCACCTCTATATTCATATACAGTCTGCTTCATTTCAATAACTGGTACCACCTGTATCTGTATGAAGACAATTCCTCATTTCATCTTAGAAAGAGTAATGTGACAATTAATGCGGCTTGTATGAGGCACATTCATCAGGCTAGCAACTTTCACGAAAGCAGATATAAGACATGGCAGATGACAGGACCAAACAAACTCCCCATACCGCCCCCCTCCCACCCCAACCCCCCAGTCAAATCGCACAAGTCCCACCCTGTCTCTCAGACCCACAACACTCCCCTCTCCACCCACACCAACCCCCCAAACTGGTTGTGTAATCCCCCCCGTTACCCCTGTCAACAAACATGTTAAACATAGTGCCCAAACTGAGGGAATCATCCCATGAGGTGCCCAGGGTGTCAGGCATCTTACCCTGTGCTCATGACAGGGTGGCTGAGCTGCAAATGCCACGCACTTACATCCAAGGTTCACCTTAATACAACGTAACATAATATTTATTAGGAACATCCTCGAGACCTGGGATAGTTTGGGCTCCCAAAAATAGTAGCAGAGCTCTCATCTTACCAGGCATTGACCAGACTGCCATCCCACATCTCCCACGATGAGCAACCATGAAACGCGCTTTGCTTCGCAGGTTACGGCTTATCAGTCATTATCACTAAGTCTGTCCTCAATCTGCAGACTTTGGTTGCTTCTGGTCTTTTGCTAACTGCTTTGCATAATTTAGCGCCACCATGGCGTCTGTGAAAAAAGTGGGCCTGCCGGGGCCCTGTACCCGCAATTTGGCAAGGTAAATCAATGCATATTTGTTCCTATTTATTGGAAAATTTTCTTTGCAGGGAGAAATTCCTTACAGGCTGCTTGTACCTGCAAAGTAAAATCCGGATAAAGAGCAACATCATTTCCACGGTACTGAATGGCACCTTTCTCCCTGGCGAGGCGTAATATCGAGCCACGGTCTCTGTAATTAAGCACGCGGGCCAAGATCGGTCTCGCCGGTGCGCCAGGCTTCGGTCTGGGCCCTAAAGATCTGTGCGCTCTCTCTATAAGAAACATGGGAGACAGGTTTGGCCCAAACAACTCTTTGAACATAGTTTCAACGTACTGCTCCATGTTTTGAATATCTGTCGTTTCCGCAATTCCCGTTATCCGTATGTTGTTCCGTCTCGATCTCACCTCCAAATCCTCATTCTTCTGTTGAATTAGAGCCAATACCTTGTCCATGCCTCTCACTTTCTTCTCCATGTCGGTTTGGCCTTCCTCCGTCTCCGTCACTCTAGTCTCCAGCACACTGACCCTGCCCTCCTGCTTATCCATCCTTTGGGTGATTCTGTCCATGCGTTCAGCCAGAGTGTCCATCTTGGAGTCAATCCCCTGTAGGCTTGTTTTCAGTTCCTGGAAGGTGGACCAGACATCCGCCTCCGGCAATTGGCCCTGTGCGCCTTCTTCTGTCGGCTCACGATCAGCAGCCTCAGTTTCAGTTGATTTACTTGATTTCTTAACGAAGGTGAGTCTCGGTTGTTGCTTGTCCAGCTTCCCCATTTTGGCGTGCAGCCCCCTATCTTTGCAAGCTGTCCTATCGCACACCCAGAGGTATCTTCACGCGATCCGTACCCCCACGGGGTGCTTATCAATCTCTCGTCGACCTTGTCCAACTGGCTTGGCGCGTCACCAGCCTCAATGGGCTGTTATCTGACCTCAGGTCACCTCACGAGTCGTTATATCCCAGCTATAGTACTGTCTCACGAGGCGCTTTAGTTATGTTTCTACCAGTTATCCCTGTTGACTGCGCCCCGGGATGTCTGCGTTGGGCTGTGTATCTTGTCCCTGCCCATTTTCAGCTCGCCAGTGCGCTATCTGGGCCCTCTATCCTGCGCCACTAGTAATCAGTCAGCGAGGGAAACCAGCGCACCTGTATATGCACCCCGCTCTGCCACGTTTCTCAGGCGGGCCCCGCGTGTGTCATCAAAGTCTACCTGTGCACTTCATTTCCATTGTAGGTGCATTGCATTTACCACTGTGGGAAGATCGAGCAGTCTGGCAGGCGGTTCACTGAGCTGGTCACCGCGTGCGTGTCACCCCTGTGTATAAATAATGTGCGTCTCCTTTAAATAGCTGCACCAAGCGACTTAAAAGGTGACGTGTGGTCCATTATGTACTTTGTACAATTAGTGCGGCTCTGCTTCTCCTCTCAGCCATCTGGCCAGGGTTCCTCTCACCACATGCCTGGGGCGTCTCCCTCGCCTTTACAGTCTCGTAGGGCCCAATTCACAGAACTAACTTAAGACAGAATCCTAAACTTACTACTTTTGGTATCCACAGAAGTTAGGATTTTGTCTTAAGTTTGTCTTAAGACAGACTTAAGTTAGGATTTTGTCTAAAGTCTGTCTTAAGTCTGTCTTAAGACAAACTTAAGACAAAATCCTAACTTCTGTGAATAACAAAAGTAGTAAGTTTAGGATTTTGTCTTAAGTTAGTTCTGTGAATCTGGCCCCTAGTTTCAATGTTCACCCTAACAGGCTTCTACTCTCCATTTACGCGCTACCCGTGTTTTATTGCGCTCTTATTTCCCTTTCTGTGGATGTTTAGGGCAACCCTTTGCAAGCAATCCTTGGTGCTCCACTACAGGCCCTAGGCCAGAGCTCCCCAGGTCCGTCGCAGCAGAGTTCCCACCGTCGTCCCCTGAGCACCAGCGCTACTGGTTCCCGGTCGGCCTTTCACGCAAGCTCCCGGCTTTCCCTTGCCGCACAGGCCTCTCTACGCGTCCAGGACGTCCACAGCTCCCGCAGCTTTCCACCAGTCGTACAGCTTGCAATTCAATATCAAACCGCACAGGATCTTCCCAGCAATCAATCCTGTCAGTTACGCCCGATGCACGGCGGGTTAAAAACGGATAATTTCGGATTAATTAGCCCAGCCAGCGGAGCTGCTCTAGCAAGCAGCCATTCCGCTTCACGGCCAAGCCGCGCCCCCCATAGCTCAAAGCATATATAAATGTTCACAGGCCATAAGCACGGTCTCTCATTTTCTAAATGAGGGGGTTATTCAGACAACAGCAGCAGTATTCTAAACAGAAACAGCAAGCTTTATGTAGGTCTGTAGATCTCCTTGCAAATTCACCACATATTCTATGCTGACATTTAGCCAACTTGCAGGATGAGGTCATAAAACAACGTGGTGATTTAACAAGTAGTCCTACCCAAATAAAAAATGTCCCTGGAGTAAATATATACAGCTAATGCCACTATGGAAAGATCAATACAATCAGCCGAAAGTGAGGAGGTGTCTAGTATGTGCAACACATCAGTGCCCGGGGCACCAATGCAAGGCCAAGAAGGGGCATGATTTGTGCTGTGGGCTTCAAACAAACATATCAGACCACTAGCAAAGTAAAGAAAAAGTAATTTTAGTTTGAAGTTATGAAAATGCTTTTTTCATTTAGTTGTAGTTATGTTTGCAAAGTAAAAATATCATTACAAATAACTGATCATTACTAGGGTCTTTTCTTCCAGTTCTTCATTTGTGAATCAACAAAATGTGTGTTAGCAAATAAAAGTAAAATACTCTGCCTATTTATTTTGACAATGTTTGATTAACACTTCCCTTAAAAATAGTTATTTGTTAGGCCAGTTTGGCTTGTACTGCCCTCTGCAATCATAGTTGTTTCTTGGCCAGGTTTTGTTGTGTAGGGGAATAAATTTCCATCGTCATCACAACTGCCATACTTAGGACCAAGGGGTAAGCCCTTTCTCATGGCTCCGTTGTGCAGTATAGCACAGGTAGCAATAATATTGCAGCTTGTTTCTGGTGTGTAATCCAATGTTTCTGCACTTGCATGAAAAGCTTCCCTTAAAAAATTCAAAGTTGCTCTCTATTTCTGAACTAAGTCACTTATGTGCGTTGTTGTATCTGTTATCTAGATATTTTAATAAAAGGCTCAGTAGGGTAATGGGACAATTTATATGATTTGTAAGTTGAAATTCTGCCTAAAATTTATCAAGAAGACAACCATCACCAAATTCTCCTCTTAACAGGCGCAGCTGCCACAGGTAACAGCAGTAAGGTGCTGGGGCAGGGTATAGTGGGCAGATGACGGGATATGGAAAGTAAAATAAAAAATTAAAAACCCTTATCTTGCACTCCCTGCATCACCAACTCGGTAAGTGTTTCTTTACATTTTTTATTTTACTTTCCCTAACCAGTCATCTATTCTCTTCTCCCCCCCCCCCCCCCTCCCCGCCTCAACACTATTACCAGTGCCGGCCACACTTGCCTCTTACCAGCTGGTTCAAAATGGCTGAATGGCAAAAGCTGAGTTATGTGTACTCCCTGGATAGTTTGCTACTAAATATATTCTCATGTATGAGAAATGATGGCAGTGGTTTTAGAGAAAAGCCAGCACCTCTGGTAGTTTGCAATTATACAGCGCGAATTATACCCTAGCGCAGTGGTTCCCAAACTTTTTTGACCCGTGGCTCCCTTGACCTAATTGGCAGTTGGCCGTGGCTCCCCCCCATTTATTTTTTACCGGTGGACGGGTGGGTGGGGATGTAAGCCCGACCTCGGGAGTACTTCCTGTTGCACTCTGACTGCCCCCTCTGTCCATGCCTGCCCCCACGCCCTCAGACTGCCCCTTCTGTGCATACCTCCTTTCTTCATGCCCTGAGACTCCCCCTTCTATCCATGCCTGCTCCCTTCGTGCCCTGAGACTGCCCCTTCCCTCCATGCCATCTCCCTGTGTGCCCTGAGACTCCCCCTTTCCTCCATGCCTTCTCCCTTCGTGCCCTGAGACTGCCCCTTTCCTCCATGCCTTCTCCCTTCATGCTCTGAGACTGCACCTTCCCTCCATGCCTTCTCCCTTTGTGCCCTGAGACTTCCCCTTTCCTCCATGCCTTCTCCCTTCATGCCCTGAGACTGCCCCTTTCCTCCATGCCTGCCTTCTCCCTTCGTGCCCTGAGACTGCCCCTTTCCTCAATGCCTGCTCCCTTCGTGCCCTGAAACTGACCCTTCCCTCCATGCCTTCTCCCTTCGTGCCCTGAGACTGCCCCTTCCCCCCATGCCTTCTCCCTTCGTGCCCTGAGACTGCCCCTTTCCTCCATGCCTTCTCCCTTCGTGCTCTGAGACTGCCCCTTTCCTCCATGCCTGCTCCCTTCGTGCCCTGAGACTGCCCCTTCCCTCCATGCCTTCTCCCTTCGTGCCCTGAGACTGCCCCCTCCCTCCATGCCTTCTCCCTTCGTGCCCTGAGACTGCCCCTTTCCTCCATGCCTGCTCCCTTCGTGCCCTGAGACTGCCCCTTCCCTCCATGCCTTCTCCCTTCGTGCCCTGACACTGCCCCTTCCCTCCATGCCTTCTCCCTTTGTGCCCTGAGACTGCCCCTTTCCTCCATGCCTTCTCCCTTCGTGCTCTGAGACTGCCCCTTTCCTCCATGCCTGCTCCTTTCGTGCCCTGAGACTGCCCCTTCCCTTCATGCCTTCTCTCTTCGTGCCCTGAGACTGCCCCCTCCCTCCATGCCTTCTCCCTTTGTGCCCTGAGACTGCCCCTTCCCTCCATGCCTGCTCCCTTCGTGCCCTGAGACTGCCCCTTCCCTCCATGCCTGCTCCCTTCGTGCCCTGAGACTGCCCCTTCCCTCCATGCCTTCTCCCTTCATGCTCAAAGTCTGCCCCTTTCCTCCATGCCTGCTCCCTTCGTGCCCTGAGACTGCCCCTTCCCTCCATGCCTTCTCCCTTCGTGCTCTGTCTGCCCCTTCCCCCCATGCCTTCTCCCTTCGTGCCCTGACACTGCCCCTTCCCTCCATGCCTTCTCCCTTTGTGCCCTGAGACTGCCCCTTTCCTCCATGCCTTCTCCCTTCATGCTCTGAGACTGCCCCTTTCCTCCATGCCTGCTCCTTTCGTGCCCTGAGACTGCCCCTTCCCTTCATGCCTTCTCTCTTCGTGCCCTGAGACTGCCCCCTCCCTCCATGCCTTCTCCCTTTGTGCCCTGAGACTGCCCCTTCCCTCCATGCCTGCTCCCTTCGTGCCCTGAGACTGCCCCTTCCCTCCATGCCTGCTCCCTTCGTGCCCTGAGACTGCCCCTTCCCTCCATGCCTTCTCCCTTCATGCTCAAAGTCTGCCCCTTTCCTCCATGCCTGCTCCCTTCGTGCCCTGAGACTGCCCCTTCCCTCCATGCCTTCTCCCTTCGTGCTCTGTCTGCCCCTTCCCCCCATGCCTTCTCCCTTTGTGCCCTGAGACTGCCCCTTTCTCGCTTATTAGAAATACAGCAGGAGGAGAAGCTGAATTACCAAGATTACACTAGAGTAGACAGAACAGCAGGAAGCAGACTCCAGGTGTCAGTACACTACATATCCCAGAATACAACTCTTCAAAGCAGCTGTGATTCAGACAGATGTTTTCATCAGCAACTCCTTCTGAGGACCGACCTCTTTCCTTTCACAGCCGGTGCTACAAGCACAGTCTGCCACCGATGTGGCGGCCAGTAAGGGGACAAAGCTGACCCTCAGCAGCCCCTTAGCTCCTTACACGTCAAGAGAGGTCTGTGCTCGCGAAGCAGTGAGGGGGCCTGACGTGTGCTCCACCAGCACAATGGGTCCTGGTTGTCCGGAGACAGACGGCTGTCCGCTCGGGTCTGTGATTTCAGGCGGCGCACAGCTGCGGCAGGAGACCACGCTTCACTGTGAGGGGCACGTTCTTCAAACACATGCCAGATAAATGCGCATGCCTACATCTTCTCAGACAGCAGTAGTGAGTATAACCAGGTAACATTTATCCACTGTGATGGTGAAAGGAATGTGCTGTAACAGTGCACTAGACATGCACTCTGAAGAGCATGCATCCTGGTGTGAGACTGAATGCCTCGTGCACAACGGTAACGGTGCACACACACACGCAAACACACTGTTCTTCTTGTTAGAGCACGCACACAGCCGCACCCCAGCACTTCACAGGTCTTTAAAAGACCATTTGCATGTTAATGAGGCCCTGCTGTTGTTTCACCCCTTCCAAGAGCCCCTGCAGCTCACCCTTTCTTTCCATTCAGGATTCCTTAAAGCGGCGGGTTTGACACAATTGTGCAGGTGTCATTTCTAAATTGCTAGCGCTGCCACTGCAATTTCACACATCGTGCCGCGGCACCCCTGGCAACTGATAACGGCACACCGGGGCGCCGCGGCGCACAGTTTGGGAACCACGGCCCTAGCGTGATCAATGTCAAACACTGTGCCATCCACAGTGCCACTCAGTACATAAAGGAAACCTCCAAACACATTGACCAATTATAATTTTTAACAGAGCACAAAAAAGAGTCTTAGCTGACTATCCTCAGTCAGTAATGTATTTGATATCAGAGAAAAACAATGAAAAATGACATTGGGCATACAGTAATCTTGGTCTCAAAGGTTTTGACGCGTCTCAAAAGTGTTGACACGTCAGTATGACAAGCAAACAGCCGACACATGTTTAGTCGATAGACGACTTCCTCAAGTGTGGTTCTGAAAATATGGACCCTGTTGTTTTCCCGGTATCGAGGTCCAATACCCGTGTCACAAAACCTCAACGTACCATGACGATTTTGATGTCTATGAACCGATAATGATTAGGACATCATTCCTATGTATTTGCGTCACAATCGAGGGTTGCCAACACCCCAAAATCGTAGTTTCCGTCCCAATCCCTTAGACTCCATTTTGTGAACGGCATCCATCTTACGTCTTGCCCTCATGATAAGTCAATTAAAGGTCGAGCTTGATCCAAAAGGACACGTCCACCTTCCCTGACTTCCCCCTGACCCGTACCAACTGACTCCATTGCCTTAAGCCAAACCTGTTTGGGCAGCTCCTCGCCCAGTGGCCGAATACGATAGCATCAATGCATAACATTCCACAAACCATTCACTACATACAGACCATGCTTTCTGCAAACATGCACCTGTCCACGTTCCTTGTTTATGGCCAGTTTTATGACTGGGTTGTGCCCTTCTTTATTGAGGTTTCATCGATATCTGATGGGAGTTCCAGGCCTAACTGGGTAATCTATCAAGGAACTGGACATCTAAAATGTGGGCTTGCTTACATGACTTCGCTCTTTGTATTGTTGTGGAAATATGTGTACAGCCATATCATAAACTCAAGAATTCTTGCTTGGAGCTATATATTGGGTATATAAGGAGAAGGCTGGTTCTGTAAAAACGAACAGTCTCCCGAGAACCTACTCTCCGTGTGGTGTACTTCTGGGACACGTGTTACTTGGTAGCTACCAATAAAACTTGATCTTTGACCGTTACTAGAAGACTCAGTGTTTCTGTGGTCCGGAACAAGGGAGAACTCAGAGGTCTTCGGGTGTTACCCCCTGGCACCACCGGGTTCCTAAAATCCGGCACCTCAGTTGGCGCCCAACTCAGGGCGGTATCAAGCGGCGACGGTCCAAGCCAGATGTTCGTGAGGAGCTTCGTGTGAAAATTCCGGAGGACGGCCAGCCACTTCAGCGACCCCTGTATGTCGACGTGGTTCCGAAGGTCTTTGCTGCGAGGTTCCCCGCGTCCCGACGGCTACGAAGGACTGCTGCCCTGACTATCGCCTTGTTTTGGACCCAGTGATCCTTGGTAGAGCGAAACGATAGACGAGTCTTCTAGCGACGTCACAGATCTTCAAATACTTCAGTTAAGTATAAGTGGAGCGTCTCCCAGTCCTTAGTTTGTCCTTAGTTTTTGGTATCCTTGAGATACGCTTTGATTTGGTACTTGCAAGCCCCAAAGCCGAAGGACTCGTGTATTCACGAGAAATATCGTAACAGATAATCCTTTGAAGTTTGAAGCTAGACTAGTGAGCGAAGATGCCTGGTTTTAGCAAACTTGGAAACTTGCTTTGTCTTGGTTGTAGTAAGGACTCCCGATTAGAGGATTCTTGTCCGGTTCCTCCAATTGGAACTCCAACGTATGAGCTCTATGTAAAGCACGGCGTAGGTCCTATAACATATAACGAAGTATGGATAAAATACACCCGCAAGGATGGTGTTTTAAAGTGGCCCCAATATGGTAGTTTTGACTCAGAAATTTTAGATAATTTAGAGGTCAAATTGTTCAAGAAGAAAGCCCGGCCGGCGATGTTTGATTCTTTCCGCTTATGGCGCAAAGAAGCCAAACAGAAAGAAATAAAATTAGCAAAAAAGAATAAAAGAGGTATGTCGATGGTGCAAGCTGCCGTTGCATAAAGAGATAACGAGGAAGAGCAGGAACGCGAACAGATGCTTAGGAGCAAGAAACTAGCGATAGATAAATGTTACCCGATGCTGCCAAATAAGGGACAAGGTCAAAAGGAAGGATCCGAGAAAGATCCATTAATGTCCCACCTATTAAATTCGCCACCACCCTATGCACAAAACGCCACAGCACCTCTGCAACCTTTAGTTGCACCTCTGGTAGCTGTTATACACGCTCCTTTACCGCACTCACCGGCTACTCTTCAGCTGGCTCCTGTTTCTCTGGCGCAGCCTCCTCAAGGCTCACCGATCACATCTACTTCTCCTACTGTTCCTTCTAAAATTTTGCCTAGCGCACCTTCTAGTCTCTCTGATACTCGTTCTACGAACATTTCTGTTTCTGCTTTGCGTGACTCTGTTCTACCACCAGTTATTCCTCCACTTTCACCTTCCGTCTGGCATAAAATGGCCAGCATTGTTACTAACCTTCCTTCACCACTTTTTCGGTCGCCTAAAACGACCCCTAACACGGAAAGAAGACAATTACGAAGCCAAATGCCTGATTATCAAGAGAGGGAATGCCTGGATAAGTTAGCACGGAATTGGGCTATGGATACAGCGAGATATGATGTAGAGTCTGTCATAAACGTTTTTCGTCAATGGGATGAACCAACACAAAGATACGTCTTTGAGCAGATGTGTGTTTTCCTGTGTGAGGATTTGGAAGATAATGGTCAGAAGAGCAACCAGCAAGAGTTGTGTAGATTACGATTTAAATTCGGGGAGGGTATGATAGTTGGTCTCGACGTTGAAAGAGCAGTAGAGATATTATTATCACATCGAAGTACAGGTGGAAATTCTGCGTCATCATCTGAATGTGGTACATCTAGTAGGAAAAGAGCGAGACAGTACCCCATGAGAGAGGTTCCTCCGGTCTGGAGGGAAGGTGACGCAACTGCAGTTCCACCGGTTCTGCCTCATTTCCAGCGTGTATGGGTACATGTCCCCATGAAAAGATCCGAAGTTCTAGCACTCAAGCAGGCACTACCCGATCCCCGTAAAAACCCGACTGGGTATTATAAGGAGTTGTCCCAAACTGCAAGCTCATGTATAATGAATTTAGCGGATATAGACATGTTGTTTGCGAACGTTGTTCCACATCCTTTATGGAGTAAAATACGTCATACGGATCATGACCAAGAATTAGGTGACTCGTGGGCGAACATTGCGACTACAGATGCTAGACAAGTCGGTGGTTTCAAGCCTGAGCCGTTAATAGCTGAACTTCCTGGTAGAATTATCGCGTACATGAAGACAATTATGCCTGAAGTACGCGTAAACTGGGACAAGCTATCCGCGTGCAAGCAGAAGAAAGACGAGAATGTGTCTGACTTTTTCACGAGATTTGAGGAAACTTTCACTGACCATAGTGGTCAGGATATGGCTACCGAGGGTGGCCAAAGATTGTTTGTAGACAAGTTTGTACACAATTTGCTTCCGGAACTGTGTGCTAAACTAAAAGATTCAGAGAGTGCTTGGGCTGTCTCTACGTCAGCGCAGATTTTAGCAACAGCTCAGTACTACGAAAACAGGCGCAAAGACGAGCTAGATGAGGCAGACAAAAAGACGAAAGATTTAAAAACTAAAGTTCTTCTCCAACAGGCCTATCCGCCTCGTATGGCTAGCCAGCCCAATTATCAACAGAATCAGCAGTATTCTAGAGACGCGCAAGGAAAGGAGTTTTCCCATCAGCGTGTTCCGTATGGCCCGAATAAATGTGCGTATTGCAAGGAAGAGGGTCATTTTAAAGGTAATTGTCCGGCTCTTGCGCGACGCTTAAACGGTGTTTCAGGTGTAAGGGGGAGAGGTGTTCAACATGCCCCCAGAGGTAGGGGCCGTGGAAATTTCCCCAGAACACAGTTTCTTTTCCGCCTCAGAATTCCATGAATAGCTTTGACCAACAGAATAACGCATCGTCTAGGTCAGCTCAGTACTATGCTGACGACTATTACACCGAACACGACAATGAGGGTAACGATCGCTAGGACAGCCATGGACAAAGAGAGGGAGTTGTTTCAGTTCCAGTAGATCAGGATGGACCTTATGTCGAGGTAATTACCTCAGGAGTGTCAGAGCCATTTCTGCTGGATACTGGTGCTACAAAAAGTTCTGTTATGCACTCAAAACTTCCTGGCGCACCTTTGTCTGGCGAAATGAATGTCTCAGTAGGCTTCTCTGGCGCCCCTGTTAGAAACCCGATCTCTAGTCCTATTTCCCTTTCTGTTGGCCCCTGTGAATTAGAAGCACCCCTCATTCTTACAACAGGTTGCGGTGAAAATTTGTTAGGATTGGATTTGCTAAAGAGGTTGTATGCGACTTTGTACTGTTCTCCCTCGGGAGTACAACTTACTTTAGGGAAAAAAGTCATTTCTCCAATGTACTTGTCAAAAGAAGGTATTCCAACCGAATTGTCATCACTTCCTGATATACTGTGGGCTAATGGTTCCAATGATGTAGGTCGTTTGGAGATAGCACCGTATGTCATAACTTTGAAAGCCAACGTCAGATTGCCACGTATTCCCCAATACAAAATATCTAACGAATGCGAGAGGGCGTTGTTAACGATTGTTTATGATTTGATCGATAAAGATGTTATCGAAGAAACAACAGGTAACGTTTGTAACAGTCCAGTTTTACTGGTCTTAAAACGTACTGATCCTTCACAGCCCCCTGTGTATAAGTTTGTGATTGACCTCCGAGAAGTAAATAAGGTAGTTATCTCGCAGTTTCCAGTCGTCCCCGACATTACTGCTTTATTGACAATGGTTCCAGCTTCAGCAGCCTGGTTCTCGGTGATTGACCTAAAGAACGCTTTCTTCAGCATCCCGATCGCCGAAGAGAGTAGAGACCTTTTCGGCTTCAATTTAGGAGGACGAAGCTTCCGCTTCAAGTGCGCTCCTCGAGGCTACTGCGAAAGCCCATCAATATTCAGTCAGGCTCTGAAAACACAACTAGACACAATTGTGCTGCCAGATGGGTCGACTTTGGTCCAGTACGTAGACGATCTACTGATCGCTGCAGACACTGAAGAGATTTGCAAGGAAGCTACGTTGTCGCTATTGCGTCACTTATGTGACATGAAGCACAAAGACTCCCTTTCCAAATTGCAATTTTGCCGACAAGAAGTGACCTACCTAGGTCACATCTTGTCGAAGGAGGGAAGGAGACTGACACCAGAAAGAATACAGGCAATTACAGAACTAAGTGCCCCAAGGACACAGAGAGAGGTTCGAGCCTTCTTGGGCATTACATCGTACTGTAGACAATGGATACCGAATTTCTCACTACTAGCCAAACCCTTGCTGGCACTACTCCGCAAAGACACGCCTAATCCTATGCCTTGGTCTGAAGATTGTCAGACGAGTTTCCACGAGTTGCGCGATGCATTGTGTTCGGCTCCTGTGTTGGGAAACCCCAACTACAGTAAGCCTTTTACATTGTATGTCCACGAAAAAGAAGGTTGTGCATTATCAGTCTTAACGCAATACTTTGGGGACAAACAGCGCCCATGCGCGTATTTTTCGGCAACTCTGGATCCTGTGGCTAAGGCACTGCCAAGTTGTCTGAGAGCAACCGCCGCAGCAGCTGTCTGCATTCGACAGTCTGCTGGATTAGTCATGAATAACACTCTGATCGTTATGGTTCCGCATGCAGTAGACATTTTGCTAAATAGGACAAAGACACAACATCTTACTAGCGCTCGACTATCCAGTTACGAACTTACTCTGCTAGCAAGTCACATCCACATAAAGAGGTGTGATACACTCAACCCCGCTACGTTATTACCCATCCCGACAGAGACAGACAAGATTGACAAACATGACTGCTGTTTCAGGACAGAAGAAGAGACAAAAGGGAGAGTAGACTTACAGGACACTCCCCTTCCCGAATGCAATGATACTTTATGGGTTGATGGTTCATGTTTCAAGTTGCCGAATGGTGATACGACTACAGCATATGCCGTAACGACATTACACACCATTGTAGAGACTGCACGTATTTCCCACGATTCTGCACAAGCCGCAGAACTTGTAGCGCTTACCAGAGCATGTGTGCTGGCGAAAGGAAAGCGAGTGAACGTGTACACTGACAGCCAATATGCCTTTGGCGTGGCTCACAGTTTTGGGATATTGTGGCGTGAACGTGGGTTCCTTACGTCCCATGGTGCAAAGATACAACATGGCCAGCTAGTCAATGAGCTCCTTGAGCCACCCACCTTGCCCCTACAAGTCGCCATTATAAAATGCAGTGCACACAAAAAGATTCAGGATGATGTTGGTCGCGGGAATGCATTCGCAGACGAGGTTGCGAAAGAGACTGCAAGGAACACAATGACTCGAATGTATGTTATGGGTCCCGCTAGATGGATTGCTGATGTGGGAATGTGTGAGGACACCATTGAAAGCATAAAATCGATACAAGCCGAGGCCACTGAGAACGAGGTGAATGAATGGAGAGAAAGCACAGGTAGATTGGATGCGAATGGTTGTTGGGTCGAACTATCAGAACACCAGCGATGGCTATTACCTAATGCATACGTACTTGCAGTAGTAACGATGGCTCACGGAATGGCGCACATCAGTTCGAAAGGAATATGTAAACTATTGGCCCCAGTATGGCAGAATAGCAATATCCCAAAGTATGCAAAAAACGTGGTCAGAAACTGTATGGTGTGTTTGAAGTACAATCCCGGTAGGGGAACCCCAACTCCAGCTGGTCATTTTGCGCCTCCAACGTACCCGTTCGAGGTTTTGCAGCTCGATTTCATCCACATGGAGAGGTGCAACAATCTGAAGTATGTTCTCGTTGTTGTTTGCGCTTTTTCAAGGTGGGTGGAAGCGTACCCCCTTAAGGACAATACCGCTTTATCAACTGCCAAAGCACTCGTCAAAGAGTTCTTTCCGAAGTTCGGTATGCCTAGAATTGTCTGGAGTGATAACGGAAGTGAATTCGTAGGATGCGTGATGAAGAGAGTGTGTGAGTGTTTAGGCATACACCAGAAATTCCACTCTGCCAATCACCCCCAATCAGCTGGATTAGTAGAGTGCTACAATGGCACTCTAAAACTCAAACTAGCCAAGATCCAAGCCAGTACAGGTCTTAAATGGCCTGACGCCTTGCCTCTAGCACTCTTGTCAACCAGGATGACTGTCCACTCCAGATTAGGACTTAGCCCCCATGAGATCGTGTTTGGCCGCCCAGCCAACGTCTGGGGCGTGCCAAGACCCAAGAAACTAAGCGAGATAGAACACCCCGTACTGCTTGACTATTTGTGCGAATTGACAACTAAATTGCGTGTTTTACACCAACAGGTTCACAGTTCCTCTCCACCAGCCTCTGACGATCCAGGTCACCTCATCGAACCCGGCTCGTGGGTTTTGGTGCGAAATTTCCAGCGCACCAACAACGGACAGCCGAGGTGGACCGGACCGCACCTAGTGCTGCTTTCAACGAGATCTGCTGTTCGGGTGGAAGGCAAGAAGAACTGGGTACATGGGACCCACTGTAAACGGGTCCCTCTACCCCTTCCATACGACCGGTGGGTCAACAAAGGACTTGCCGACTCTGAGACAGAATCCGTACCTCGCTTCATCCCTTTCAGCGATGCACGTTTGAAAGAAACTAGTACCGAAAAGGAGAGTGATCATATTTTACAAGGACTTGTGTCACCGTCTATGCAATTGGACACTACCGAACCTAAGACGTTGTTTGAAGACCACACCGTACCTGGGAAACGACGGTACGACCTACGGTCTAAACAAAGAGACAAATAAATGCATGATCTAATGTGATTTCCCTTCTCCCCTAAGAACTATTTTTGGATTTTTCAGCTCTCTCGTCCCAGGGGAACTAGCTCATTTTTGATTTTTCGAACCGCCATCCGGTTCTGCTGCTAGGGTCGCGGTTGAAGTCTGGGGAGTGCAACTGGGAAGTTCTAGGTCCACGGTTCTGATTGGTCCACGGGAGTTACCCCGGACTGAGCAGAGCGCGCTCCCTGGGAGAATCAATCAACCACCGCGGGCAGCAACTAGAGGATGGAGTTTCCGAGGGTAGAGAGACCTATCAGACTCACAAACTTCGAAAAACAGTTATGCACGATACTGTCCAAAAGAAGATTCCTGATACTATGTGTTTTAATGTTATGTAGCATACTTGTATTTTTTACTGGTTATACTCTATTCGTATTTAAAGTTACCTTTTCGAATGACACCCAGCCACCACCTCCTCCCACTATTTCTCCACACTACTTTCACCCTCTACCTGAACACGAGTCTGCCCGAAGACTTGAATTTGTAAACAACTCTTTCATTCAGCTTCTACACCAACACCAGTCCATAATGAACACATCAAACTGTTGGATATGCGGACTTATGCCACACACAACCGATAAGGGGATCCCATACTTCATCTTGCCATTTAGCTACTATGGTTCTCTGTGGGCTTTCCAGACCATGTTCCTATTCGCCCTAGAACCATACACGACCCGTTCCACTGCGAGCGATTCCAGTAACAAGGCACTAATTGCAGGGATAAGAAATATGAGTAGGGATATCGACACATATCTGACAATCCCCAAAGATGAACTCAGTCCCTACACCCGTTGGAACGTGACTAAACATGGGGTTTACCTGGTCAAGAGCCAGGCAGCAAAGAAATCCCGCCCAGTTTGGATAGTGCCCCACCGAGGTCACTTATGCTTACAGGGTATTGGTAGGGACCCCACAGCACAGTTAGGAAAGAGCATTTGCACGGAAACATATGTATTTGCTTCCCGAACTTCCCCTATACTCTTGGCAGCCAAAGGCACGTATTTCGTTTGCCACAACCAAGCCTATACGTGGTTGCCCCCTGATTTCTCAGGTACATGTTTTATCTCATTTCTGCTGCCTCCCACCTACACGGCCAGAGCAGATTACCATCGGACAAGGACAGCTAGGGGTGTCGTGAGTAAAGACGACACCGCGGGTCAGGAATTCGCTGACTTCGCAAAGGGTTTTCTGCCATTTTGGGGGCCTATGGTGAACAGCAGAAACATTCGCCAGTTATCGAGGATAGTTGAATCCGCCGTGATTACTACGGCCGGAGCCCTTGGCAATCTGACAACCGAGCTTCAGTCGGATCGACTTATGACCCTTCAGAACCGAATTGCCTTAGACATCATACTCGCCGATCGTGGTGGTGTGTGTAGAGTCATCCAATCCAGTTGTTGCATATTCATCCCTGATAACGCACCGACAGTATACCAGGCCATCTCCAAACTACACGAAATATCTGGTTCCCTTCACGTTGAGAAAGGGGATTGGTCCCTGCTGGGGTGGTTCTGGGAGCTGATCACTGCCTGGGGATGGAAAACATTGATCTTCATTGGGATGATCTTGGCACTTCTGTTCATGTTTTGCCTGTGTATACAGTGTGCTCCTGCACTATGTGGCCTCTGTGCTACCTCGTGTGTACGGAAGCCTGTGTCACAGGACGAGCTGAGTAACAGAATGATGCTACAGCAACATCTCCACGAATTTCTTCATACCGATTTGGACTCAGATTAGCATGAGTTATTGCCTTATATGAGGGCAAAAGGAGGGTCTGTGGTTCTGAAAATCTGGACCCTGTTGTTTTCCCGGTATCGAGGTCCAATACCCGTGTCACAAAACCATGACGATTTTGATGTCTATGAACCGATAATGATTAGGACATCATTCCTATGTATTTGCGTCACAATCGAGGGTTGCCAACACCCCAAAATCGTAGTTTCCGTCCCAATCCCTTAGACTCCATTTTGTGAACGGCATCCATCTTACGTCTTGCCCTCATGATAAGTCAATTAAAGGTCGAGCTTGATCCAAAAGGACACGTCCACCTTCCCTGACTTCCCCCTGACCCGTCCCAACTGACTCCATTGCCTTAAGCCAAACCTGTTTGGGCAGCTCCTCGCCCAGTGGCCGAATACGATAGCATCAATGCATAACATTCCACAAACCATTCACTACATACAGACCATGCTTTCTGCAAACATGCACCTGTCCACGTTCCTTGTTTATGGCCAGTTTTATGACTGGGTTGTGCCCTTCTTTATTGAGGTTTCATCGATATCTGATGGGAGTTCCAGGCCTAACTGGGTAATCTATCAAGGAACTGGACATCTAAAATGTGGGCTTGCTTACATGACTTCGCTCTTTGTATTGTTGTGGAAATATGTGTACAGCCATATCATAAACTCAAGAATTCTTGCTTGGAGCTATATATTGGGTATATAAGGAGAAGGCTGGTTCTGTAAAAACGAACAGTCTCCCGAGAACCTACTCTCCGTGTGGTGTACTTCTGGGACACGTGTTACTTGGTAGCTACCAATAAAACTTGGGGGCATATTATCAAGGGGGTTTATCTCCGCTTTTTTGGCTTTAAAAGCCAAGAAAGCGGAGATAAAATTATCTCCCTATTACCAAGCTGTCGCTAACACCAGTTAGTGACAGCTAATAGGAGATAGCGACCATCTTGGGCCCCGCTTTGCATGTCAGTGATATTTATCACTAATGACATGCAAAGTGGGCGTGCCAAGATGTTAGCGACTGGAAACAGTCGCTAACATCGCTATCTCCTATTACCAACTTTTGGAGATATTCGCGCTAAGCGCGAATATCTCTAAAAGCTAACACCTGCCCTGAGCAGTTCTTAGCCATGTTATCCAATGGGAGGTGGATAACATGGCTAAGAGCATTTGCTCGATAATGCATGAATATCGCTGACTTTTCAGCGATATTCATGCATTGCGGCCGTTTTTTATCGCATTTGCGATAAACCTTGCTAATAGCAAGGTTTATCTGCGATAAAAATCGCCGATGTGCGGCGATAATTTTTGTCTCTAAACAAGTTAGAGACAAAAATTATCGCTAGTTGTTGGTAATATGCCCCTCGATCTTTGACCGTTACTAGAAGACTCAGGGGCATATTACCAAGCAATAGCGATAATTATCGCTATTGCTTGGTTAGAGACAAAAAGTTACCGCTGAGCTGCGGCGATTTTTATCGCAAATAAACCTTGGTATTACCAAGGTTTATCGCAAATGCGATAAAAATCGTCCGCAATGCATGAATATCGCTGAAAAGTCCGCGATATTCATGCATTACCGAGCTAATGCTCTTAGCCATGTTATCCACCTCCCATTGAATAACATGGCTAAGAACTGCTCTTGGCAGGTGTTAGCTTTTGGAGATATTCGCACTTAGCGCGAATATCTCCATAAGTTGGTAATAGGAGATAGCGATGTTAGCGACTGTTTCCAGTCGCTAACATCTTGGCACGCCCACTTTGCATGTCATTAGTGATAAATATCACTGACATGCAAAGTGGGGCCAAAGATGGTCGCTATCTCCTACTAGCTGTCGCTAACTGGTGTTAGCGACAGCTATGTAATAGGGAGATCATTTTATCTCCGCTTTCTTGGCTTTTAAAGCCAAAAAAGCGGAGATAAACACCCTTGATAATATGCCCCTCAGTGTTTCTGTGGTCCGGAACAAGGGAGAACTCAGAGGTCTTCGGGTGTTACCCCCTGGCACCACCGGGGGGTATATTATCAAGGGGTTTTATCTCCGCTTTTCTGGCTTTAAAAGCCAAGAAAGCGGAGATAAAATTATCTCCCTATTACCAAGCTGTCGCTAACACCAGTTAGCGACAGCTAATAGGAGATAGCGACCATCATGGGCCCCACTTTGCATGTCAGTGATATTTATCACTAATGATATGCAAAGTGGGCGTGCCAAGATGTTAGCGACTGGAAACAGTCGCTAACATCGCTATCTCCTATTACCAACTTTTGGAGATATTTGCGCTAAGGGCGAATATCTCCAAAAGCTAACACCTGCCCTGAGCAGTTCTTAGCCATGTTATCCAATGGGAGGTGGATAACATGGCTAAGAGCATTTGCTCGATAATGCATGAATATCGCTGACTTTTCAGCGATATTCATGCATTGCGGGCGTTTTTTATCGCATTTGCGATAAACCTTGCTAATAGCAAGGTTTATCTGCGATAAAAATCGCCGATGTGCGGCGATAATTTTTGTCTCTAAACAAGTTAGAGACAAAAATTATCGCTAGTTGTTGATAATATACCCCTGGGTTCCTAAAAACCCGGCACCTCACAAGGCTTGAAATAGTTATAGTAGACGAATCTGAGCTTTATTATATGGCTTCGATTCGTCTACCATAACGATTTTCTGGCTCACTTATTATAAAACAGTTGATTTTAATACCTTATTCTGACTCGCGCCCATAGGTATCTTCATATTAGAGAAGAACAGGGGGGCATATTATCAAGGGGGTTTATCTCCGGTTTTTTGGCTTTAAAAGCCAAGAAAGCGGAGATAAAATTATCTCCTTATTACCTAGCTGTCGCTAACACCAGTTAGCGACAGCTAGTAGGAGATAGCGACCATCTTGGTCCCCGCTTTGCATGTCAGTGAAATGTATCACTAATGACATGCAAAGTGGGCGTGCCAAGATGTTAGCGACTGGAAACAGTCGCTAACATCGCTATCTCCTATTACCAACTTTTGGAGATATTCGCGCTAAGCGCGAATATCTCCAAAAGCTAACACCTGCCCCTGAGCAGTTCTTAGCCATGTTATCCAATGGTAGGTGGATAACATGGCTAACGAGCATTAGCTCGGTAATGAATGAATATCGCAGACTTTTCAGCGATATTCATGCATTTCGGCCGATTTTTATCGCTTAGGAGATAAACCTTGGTAATAGCAAGGTTCCTAAGAAATAAAAATCGCCGCAGCTCGGCGATAAAAATATTGCCGCTAAGCCAACATAGCGATAATTATCGCTAGTTGTTGGTAATATGCCCCCGGGCTGTTCTTTCGTTGACTTACAATTATCGCTACAAGCCTTGAGGCATCATTACTGCAGAGCTACAGGACAGCTCAGGGAGGGGGTTACTGGAACTGAGAGGCCTTGGAAGGGATGGGACCATGAGCCTCAGGGACAGGCATAGAGAGGAGCTACAGGACAGCTCGGGGAGGGGGTTACTGGAGCTGAGAGGCCTTGGAGGGGATGATTGTTTCTAGTGAGGAAGGGCTCTTTATGCGAAGGCATCAGCACACTTGACGCAGTTGTTTCCACTGCTCCGAATTATATCTTGGAAATCCGAGGTGAACGAGAGCCACGGAACGCAGCGTGATGTGGGGGCCAGTGTGTAAAAGAGCATGAACATGCGCCATATCATTGTTCTTTGTTTTCATCCTTTTCCAAGGGTCTCAGATGCCGACTGTTGGACCCGGCCGCGTGGCGTGGTGCGCGTCTGTCCCTCCACCCCCTGCGAGCGTAGGCCTGCACCCTGGGCCCCTGCTCAGCATCCCCGTAAGAGTAGCCTGCACCCCGAAGCCTGGTCGTCTCACCCCCGATAAGCCCGAACCCCCGTAATCCACGACCGGGCCCGCGTGTCCCCATCCCGCTCCCGGCTCCGAGCGCCTAACCCTGAATGCCCCACAAGGCCCGACAGCCATTTTCCCTTCCCGAGATCCCTGTCTCCCTGGGCCCAGCGTGACCGCGGCCCCAGCGAAACCCAGACTCCGAAGGCGCGTCTATCCCGGCTGGGGGGGGTAAAGGGCTCCCCGAGGGTGATAAGCCCGGCAGTTTCGATGGCCCCTTTGGCCTCCCCTGAGAGTCTGGTATCTGTCACACCCTGGCCCTCCCCTGTGGGCCAGTTTCGATCGCACCTTTTGGCCTCTCTGAGGGCTGGCTCCAGACCTGCTGGGTGTCTGGGAATTCCCGGACCCATTTCTCAAAGGATCAAAGACCCCACCGCCGGACCTCGCCAACGACCAGTCCCCAGGGCTTGAGACCTCCGCCTGCGAGGGTCCGGACATCAAAGGGCCGCTGAACTATATCTGGGCCCGCCCGACAACTAGCGGGCAGTTGTATCTTGGACCTGAAGCCTGCTGATCTGATCGCGGCTGACCCTGAGAAAGAACTCATCTTGAATCGCTGAGCCCTGCTGACGCTGTGGCGGCTCCCTCTTCACAACAAGGAACTAAACCACCGGAGCCCTGCTGACGCTGTCGCGGCTCAAGCTGAACTATCACCATCGGAGCCCTGCTGACGCTGTCGCGGCTCAAGCTGAACTATCACCATCGGAGCCCTGCTGACGCTGTCGCGGCTCAAGCTGAACTATAACCATCGGAGCCCTGTGACGCTGTCGCGGCTCCTCAGGAACTCTCCAGATCGAGCCCTGCTGACCTCGTCGCCGCTCGAGGAGTACTCTGGTCCGGCTGGACCATCGAGATCACCATCACGACCGAGCCGACTCGACGTGAGTGAAGCCGCCAGTACGCCCATCATCTTCCGTACCCCCCGGCTCGAGGATTGAGAGCTGTGCGCAGGGTAAGCCCCGTACTGGCCCCAAGGCTAAAGACTGTCCCGCTTCCCTCTCCCCGAATCCTCTAAGACTTTTGTGATCCCTCGATCATTTGTACATAAGAGTGCTACTTTCATTTCTGCTGCTTATAAAGAACTTGTTACTGAAATCCAACGTTGTGGTGTCCGTTCGTAAGTGTGGTGTGAGCTCAGTGTGTACGATCCTAGACCCGAAGTCCTCCCCGGCGAGGACCTCACGATAAAGACTCGGCAAGATCTGTGGGAGAGGTGGGTCCTGGGGTGGTCGGGTGAGCACAACCTGGCCCTCTGAGATCGCCCCTTCTAACACCGACCACTAGAAGCAGTAGATTTATGGATGTAAAGCCAGACATATTATTTTAAACACATTTGATCTCTGAAATTAGCTTTTGTGATTTCACGTTGTAAGACCCACCTAGTCTTACTAGCCTTCGGCTCCCCTGCGGATCTTGAAGCGAGCATTGCAGCCTCCGTTGAGTTTTGGGACCGGAAGTGAGAAGGGCGATAAATACACTGACTCCTCTGTATGTGAGTCTCAGCTGAGGCTGTACTGGCGGCTTCTTCTTCTGTGCGCTGACCCCTGTCAAAGCGGCACTTGGAAATCTAAACACGCTAATCTCTGCCACTGAAACATGTAAATATTCTAACGAAACGCGGGGTTTATTACCAACAAAGTGGCGAAGAGAGGCGTTAGCCATCTTGGCTTAACGCCTCTCTTCGCCACTTCGGAAACACTAGGCTGCACCATTTTACCATGGATATGGTGCAGCCTAGTGTTTCCCCCTGCGATGGCGGTAGTTTTGACAACTTATCGCCAGCGCAGACACCCTTGCACCAGAGTGCAAGGGTGTCTGCTAGCAGGGAGGTTTGTTTATGTTCAGGAAGGAGTTCCTTCCTGCACATAAATAAACCTTAAATGCCATTTTGTCACTTACGTGTGTGCTGGTTCATGCAGCACACATGTAAGTTACAAATTGGCATTTTTAAAAAGAGGTTTGTTTATGTACAGGAAGGGACACTTTCCTGTAGATAAAGAAACCTTGGCATTTTGCTTTTTCCATGTGTGCTGCACAAGGCAGCACACATGGAAAAAGCAAAAACAAGGAGAAATTAAGCATTTCTCCTCGTTTCGCCACCTTAAGAACAGGTCTTACCTGTCCTTAAATTCGGCGCTGCCACCTATGATCGCCTCTCTTGATAATAGGTGGCAGCGTCGAAGTGAATGGGTATCGCGGTGGAAAACCCACTGTGATGAGTTGATCATGAAAGGGGCCCTATTACCAAGGCAGCGTTAAGTCAATTAACTTGGCTTTAAGCCACGTTAATTGACTTAACACTGCCTTGATAATAGAGCAATGCAAATATCGCTGCGTTATCGGCAGAAAAGTGCAGAGAACGCGGCGATAAGGGGCTTGGTAATATGCCCCCGCGTCTTTATAAAAGGAAGCACCGATGCCAGCTACCTGCTGGGGCGGCCACGGAGGGGGGAGGCAACAGCGACTTATGACAAGGTGTCAAAGAGTCTTCATTTCAGTGCATCATTCACAAGAGTGAAAGCCAAATTGGGTACACTCTAAGCAGGTGAAGATAAAATGCAGTGATACCTGAAATTCACTAAGAGGCCCATAGCTGTGGAAGGATATAAATGACTGTCATGCTGTAATGAGTCAGGACTAATAAGCCCATTGCCAATCTGAATGCTGCATTTAGGGCCTAAACCAATGAATAGAGGAACCGAAACACTTTCCCGCCAGCCATTAAGACATAAAACGAGCTTTACATGTATTCTTATTAATACCACAGAATCAGATCTTTATGTTAGCAAAGATCTTCCAAAAATTTAATTGTTCTTTGTTTTCAGCCACCACACAAAGTGCGACTAAATTCAAAAGATTGTAAATTTGCCAATGTAACGTAATGGTATGCCTGACTGTTCTATAACTACAACAAAACCTTAGGATATTAGGGCGGCAAACTGTCCGGTGTTGACAATGAAAGTTGGAGGAGAAAGCACGTATATATCGTGTAATAAATCACTAGAATAAACTATAATTAACAAGAAATGCATTTTGTTTTGGGTTTGGGTCGGGTATGTATTTGCAATGCATTATGGGCAGGCGGATGTTAGTTCAGATCCTTTCACCCTGATTGCTGGTTAAGCCCTGTTTGAAGAGCGTCGCTTGAGACAAAACAATAAATAAAACAGGCAGGCCCATTTTACTAATCTTTATCTTGCTGCAGTCATGCGCTGTCCACATACCGCGTGGAGTCTGACTGGACCAGGACCTGTAGTAGCAGCCAGGACACTGCAACCCCCGCCAATGTATGTTACAGTGTGGAGCCTGGCTAGCGTGATGAGGAACCCCTAGTGATGACCCGTGGTACTGCACCCCTGGTGTCTATTTATCGAGGAGCCTGGCAGTCTTGATTTGGGACCCCTAGTGACGACCCATGGTATTGCACCCTAGTATATTGTAAGGATGTTATCCATATCCAACCCTACTTTCGCTGGAACTCTAGGGACTGCACCGGAAGTATCGCGAGATCTGCCTGGTCTGTACTTTCTTCCTGAATGAATGACATTTCCGAAGTGAAGCAGTGAGTGTTGAGTTATTTGTGCTAAGCTGGTACCGGTCAGATTTCATCCTGTATTTTGATTTACCGTTTGGTACAAAAATCAGCAAAATCACTTAAGGGGGATGGGGGCATATTCACAAGACCTTAACGCCACCGTAGCGTAAATTTTTGGACGTAACTGCTAGGTTTGTTTTATCGCCTTATTTACATAGCGCCGTTAATTGCAGTTGGCGGCACTCTTCCAGCGTAAACGTTAATTTTCAAGATCGCCACTTCTTTTAGTGGGACTTAACAAAAATGAGATGCGAGGTAGGTGGTCTCGTGCAAAAACTGCAGCTAAACCCACTTCGCGATATTCACAATGAAATTTCCGTCCGGCGCTAACCCTCCAAAACTGCAGCTAAGTCCAGTTAGAGGCAGTTTTTTAAGACCAGAAAATAGCTGGTCTTAAAATTGGTGCAAACACTTAGGGCCTCATTTCAGAGGTTTTGGTGCAGGATAGCGCTGCAAGGAATGTTGCTGCGCAGCCCTGCAACAAAACAAAAGGGCAGGAATGTGCACTATCAATAAGATAGGATGCATTCCTGGGCCTCATTCATGAAAAGCGTTGCATCGCTGCGGCAAAACAGCGTTGCAACACTTTTCAATGTGCTCTTCTTCCGACAACATGGATGCGCCGTATTCACTGCACGGCGCTCCATGTTGCAATTAATTACATATGCGTCTGGAATCCTGACATATCTGTTAGCGCTAAAATCACGCATTGCTGCAGTTGTGTCAAAAGCATGACGCAACTCCAGTTATGCATGACACCAGCCTACCCTTATGGCACTGCGTCACCCTTACGCCTGCCATTGAGTAAGGGTAAGGTTCTGACGTAGTGGCGTCCTAGAATTGTCACAGTGAAATCTGATGGATTTCACTGCGCCACTCCAACAAGGCTTTGCTGGGTGGGAATGCCCACCCTGCATACATCACACCTGACGCAGGCAGTTTGGTGGTGTGGCTGTAGTTGAATGTTCCTGCTGGCAGTGAAGACGGGGTCGAGCAAGTGCCTGGATATGTGGGTTGGTGCGGTGACTATCTGCTTGAGTCTGATGTTGTGAGGATCTCCAGGAGGGTGGTGTTCTAGCCACTGGGGTTGTCCAAGTGGAAGTTGAAGTCTCCCCTTTTGCCCATAAACTGTCCTGGATGTTAGCGTTTGACCCCTGCATTACTATTTGATCTTTGATGAATTCGTCATGCAAGGTGCCAAAACGCCAGTTTAATGCCAATTTTTTGAGTGCGGACACATAGTCATTGATGGACTCGTCTTTTCCCTGCTTCCTGTGGAAGAATTTGTATCTGCCCACACCTACACACACATTTGGCTTATAGTATATATTTAGGTCATCTATAGCATTTTCGTAAACATATCCTAACTTTCCCCTTTTGCCTTTTTATTTTTTCTGTTGTAAACTTTTATTCCACCAGCTCCAAGGCAATAAGAGTTTGTGGGGCATATTACCAACGTTAAGCGATATTTATCGCTAACGATGCTTAGCAACTAATTTTTTAACGCTAAACATCGTCAGAAATTATCGCAGATAAACCTTGCTATTATCAAGGTTTATCGCAAATGCGATAAAAAACGGCCGCAATGCATGAATATCGCTGAAAAGTCAGCGATATTCATGCATTACCGAGCTAATGCTCTTAGCCATGTTATCCACCTCCCATTGGATAACATGGCTAAGTACTGCTCAGGACAGGTGTTAGTTTTTGGAGATATTCGCGCTTACCCGAATATCTCCAAAAGTTGGTAATAGGAGATAGCGATGTTAGCGACTGTTTCCAGTCGCTAACATCTTGGCACGCCCACTTTGCATGTCATTAGTGATAAATATTACTGACATGCAAAGTGGGGCCCAAGATGGTCGCTATCTCCTACTAGATGTCGCTAACTGGTGTTAGCGACAGCTAGGTAATAGGGAGATAATTTTATCTCCGCTTTCTTGGCTTTTAAAGCCAAAAAAGCGGAGATAAACCCCCTTGATAATATGCCCCTGTATTTTTTTTAAGGGTAAATTCATTGTCATCATAAAATTGTGAAATGTAATTGTTAAAATACTCCCTCCATTCCTCCCATTTGAGTACTGGTTCGCCCCCTCCTGGTAGAAATGACTGTGGGGGAGAGAGATTCCAGAGGTAACCTGATGCCATATTTGCTTTAAGGAGAATGTTCTTGTGTGGCACAGTTAAAAATGTTTGTGATCAAAAGAGGGAAGAGGAATTATGCGTCCATTCAGTTCCCCTGAATAGGTACCTCAATCATCATGCGCAGGAATGGACACTTGTATCTACAATAACCATTGGTTATCCTTTGAAAACCCTCATAGACGTTGAGATGTTATAAGTGCGGTGTATCTTTTGTCCGCCCCTTCTCTAGCGTCATGGCATATTCATCGGGTTAACAAATGACGTGCTATATGCCTGCCTCACCCGAGGCAACCTCTGGAAAGAGTAGAAGTGTCCAGAAATGAAAAAATGCACTCGTCCAGAGGGTTTTAGTGTAGTGCTAGTGAGCCAAAAAATTCTAAAAACAATTTAGCACCCAAACACACAGGGGTATATTATCAAGGGGTTTATCTCCGCTTTTTTGGCTTTAAAAGCCAAGAAAGCGGAGATAAAATTATCTCCCTATTACCAAGCTGTCGCTAACACCAGTTAGTGACAGCTAATAGGAGATAGCGACCATCTTGGGCCCCGCTTTGCATGTCAGTGATATTTATCACTAATGACATGCAAAGTGGGTGTGCCAAGATGTTAGCGACTGGAAACAGTCGCTAACATCGCTATCTCCTATTACCAACTTTTGGAGATATTCGCGCTAAGCGCGAATATCTCCAAAAGCTAACACCTGCCCTGAGCAGTTCTTCACCATGTTATCCAATGGGAGGTGGATAACATGGCTAAGAGCATTTGCTCGATAATGCATGAATATCGCTGACTTTTCAGCGATATTCATGCATTGCGGCCGTTTTTTATCGCATTTGCGATAAACCTTGCTAATAGCAAGGTTCATCTGCGATAAAAATCGCCGATGTGCGGCGATAATTTTTGTCTCTAAACAAGTTAGAGACAAAAATTATCGCTAGTTGTTGGTAATATACCCCACAATTTGTTGAAAAAAGGGGTGTAAATTGTGATTAAAAATAGTGGTATACGAGGTAATCGAGTTACAGGACTACCATATAACTCCATCTAGGTCGACATGTTTCAGCTCTAGTTGGCCCGAGGGGTCTATAGAGCTTTCGTCAGGACAATACATAAAAAACAGACTGAATACTCACACTATTCGTGTAGTGTTCATTAGAAGCATGAAAATATCACACTCAGTTTCCTGTGTTAGGGAAAACAAATATAAGAACAATTGTACATAGCGGCATATAGCATGCACAGCAGGAGACTCAATTTAGTGGCCCGGTGCAGAGAAGTGATATAAATTACATCAAGCTCCATTAATATACTTATGTGCATCACATTATAGATACTGTATTACATAGGAGTGGTGAAGATGTGGAACAATGGATCGTGACACTAGGACTTCAAAATGATGTAAAATGAAATTAATAGTCATTAAGTAACTCGTGAAAGTTAAAAATGTGTCTTATATATTTGTACTTCTATTATTTATCTTTAAACAGTAGCCTTCTATTTTTTTTTTTTATTGAGCAATTTTTTGTCTGTTTTGCGTTGGTGAAAAGTATCAGGGCAAATATGCATTGTGCAAGTTTTTTTTTCCGTTTGTAAACTGCTTTTCACTTGGAACAAGTCTTACAGTTTAATTTCCTATTTAAATTTGTTCTTACGCTTCAGTATTATGTGCGCCGTACCTGTGTTTCTGCGCTTGCATCCTATTTATAGATATCACCGTTTTAACCTTTGTTTGTTTGTTCAGCTGATATGCGCGTATGCACGAAGGGGCAGATTTATGAGGCCCTTGCGCCACGTTTACGCCGCTGTTGCGTCACGCAAGGCAGCGTAAACGTGGAGCATCCCTACGAACGATTTACAACGTGACGCATCTAGGCAGATGCGTCACGTTGTAAAACCCTGCGCCGCTTGTGGGCGTTCCGGCGCAGGGTGGGCGTTCCGGGGAAGGTGCGCCTTGCAAAAGTGGCTGAGTGAAATCTATAAGATTTCACTCAGTCACTTTCAGGCCAATGCTGCGTCAAAAGCCTGCGCCTGCTTGAAGCAGGCGTAGGTCTTGACGCAGCATTGTTAAGATGGGGCACCCCCGAGCCTTGCTGGAGCTGCGTCGCGCTTGCGACGCAACTCCAGCAATGCGCCACCTTAACGGCACAGATGCGTCACGCATCTGTGCCGTTTTTGCCCCATGGTGCGCTGCATTGTAAATGCGGCGCACCATGGGTGGCGGAGCTGTGGCGCACTGTGGCGCACATTAACTGGCGCATCCCTGGGGATGCGCCAGTTAACACAAATCTGCCCCGAAGTGCTGATGGCGGCACGCGATATTGCATGAAGAGTCACTCAAGAGCTTGACTGCTGACCGTATTTCTTCTAAAATGGCCTCCGAGTTGCAACGTAGTGCGTCATGCTGTTGTTACCATCTGTTTGCACTCAGCTGACAGTTGGAAATGCAGTTGAACTGTCACTTTCCTTCTGTGGAGATTTTACCATGTAGCGTTTGTTGCAGATTTCTTTTAGCCGGGTAGTTCATGCTGTACACAGGATATTATTTGGTATTACGGTACAATACAGTCCTTTCAAGTGAACGCTGTACACTAGAGTCGATTGAACTCCTCACACATGTAAATCTGTAAGCTAACAGCTATACACCCACATGAATTACATTTTTTAGATTCCACAAACCTTTTGCATATTATTCCTTGTGATCCTTGGCTTGAAGGTTTTTCATGAAATTCTGTTTAGATTCTGTATTTATATTTTCTTCTTCAGTATTCTTGTTTATAAGGCGATATCTTGCCTGTAACTTTGTTGTAGTGTTGCACTGCTGTCTGTGGGTTCCGGTGTTGGTGATCGTCGCTACTTTGTAAAGAACTTCAGTAGGCGGCGAGTTGTAAGAAGGTAAGTTCTTTATTTCACCAACACAGCTCCAAACGCGGAGCGCAAATCCAGCAGCTGCTTCAGGATCACCACCTGTCAACTGTCAGATGTCAACGGACAGCTGGTGAGGCAAACAGCCCTACAGTGTCTTCACAGGGACACATAGGCATGCAACCGACTACTGTGTCCTCAGGGGGACACAGGGGCATATTATCAAGGGAGTTTATCTCCACTTTTTTGGCTTTAAAAGCCAAGAAAGCGGAGATAAAATTATCTCCCTATTACCTAGCTGTCGCTAACACAAGTTAGCGACAGCTAGTAGGAAATAGCGACCATCTTGGGCCCCACTTTGCATGTCAGTGATATTTATCACCAATGACATGCAAAGTGGGCGTGCCAAGATGTTAGCGACTGGAAACAGTGGCTAACATCGCTACATCCTATTACCAACTTTTGGAGATATTCACGCTAAGCGCGAATATCTCCAAAAGCTAACACCTGCCCTGAGCAGTTCTTAGCCATGTTATCCAATGGGAGGTGGATAACATGGCTAAGAGCATTAGCTCGGTAATGCATGAATATCGCTGACTTTTCAGCGATATTCATGCATTGCGGCCGTTTTAATACCAAGGTTTATCTGCGATAAAAATCGCCGCAGCTCAGCGGTAAATTTTTGTCTCTAATCAAGCAAAAGCGATAATTATCGCTATTGCTTGGTAATACACCCCACAATTGCTAAACATAACACACAGCACCAAGGCTATGCAGTATTAAGGATTTGTTTGTTTGTTCAGCTGATATGCGCGTACGCACGAATTGCTGATGGCGGCACGCGATATTGCATGAAGAGTCCTACAATGTCTTCACAGGGTCACATAGGCATGCAACCGACTACTGTGTCCTCAGGGGGACACAATTGCTAAACATAACACACAGCACCAAGGCTATGCAGTATTAAGGATTTGGGGGCATATTACCAAGCAATAGCGATAATTAATCGTCCGAAATGCATGAATATCGCTGAAAAGTCAGCGATATTCAGGCATTACTGAGCTAATGCTCTTAGCCATGTTATCCACCTCCCATTGGATAACATGGCTAAGAACTGCTCAGGGCAGGTGTTATCTTTTGGAGATATTCGCGCGAGATAAACCCCCTTGATAATATGCCCCTGTGTCCCCCTGAGGACACAGTAGTCGGTTGCATGCCTATCTGTCCCTGTGAAGACACTGTAGGGCGGTTTGCCTCACCAGCTGTCCGTTGACATCTGACAGTTGACAGGTGGTGATCCTGAAGCAGCTGCTGGATTTGCGCTCCACGTTCGGAGCTGTGTTGGTGAAATAAAGAACTTACCTTCTTACAACTCGCCACCTACTGAAGTTCTTTACAAAGTAGCGACGATCACCAACACCGAAACCCGCTTTCTTGGCTTTTAAAGCCAAAAAAGCGGAGATAAACCCCCTTGATAATATGCCCCTTGGTTTAGTAAGATAGTCTCACTTTAATATGCATTTCCTTGTATTGAAAAACTCATAGGGGCATATTATCAAGGGGGTTTATCTCCGCTTTTTTGGCTTTAAAAGCCAAGAAAGCGGAGATAAACTTATCTCCCTATTACCTAGCTGTCGCTAACACCAGTTAGCGACAGCTAGTAGGAGATAGCGACCATCTTGGGCTCCACTTTGCATGTCAGTGATATTTATCAGCAATGACATGCAAAGTGGGTGTGCCAAGATGTTAGCGACTGGAAACAGTCGCTAACATCGCTATCTCCTATTACCAACTTATGGAGATATTCGCGCTAAGAGCGAATATCTCCAAAAGCTAACACCTGCCCTGAGCAGTTCTTAGCCATGTTATCCAATGTTTATCTGCGATAAAAATCGCCGCAGCTCAGCGGTAAATGTTTGTCTCTAACCAAGCAATAGCGATAATTATTGCTATTGCTTGGTAATATGCCCCATAGTTCTGAATTATGATTTCCATGGCAAATCCTTAAAACAATTTCACTTTATCGTGAAAATAAAACATTGTATGCCAAAGTATGCATGTTCAGTCAATTAAAACCTTAGTATTTGTAAGAGGTTGCTAGTGTGCAAAATAAGGCAGCAAAATTAAGTGCTGCAAAAGTGTACGCACCCATATAGAGCTTGAGGTACAAAAGAGTTCCTTTTGCAATTTCAAAAGAGCAAATAATACAGATCTGCTATTGACGAAGCATAAAACACCATGTACTATTGCCCAGACGTACTAAGACATTTTGGGCCCGATTCACAGAATGAATTTAAGACTCAATCCTAAACTTACTACTATTTTGGTATTCACAGAATGCACTTACTACTTTTGGCATTCACAGAACGAACTTACTACTTTTGGTATTCACAGAAGTTAGGATTTTGTCTTAAGTCTGTCTTAAGTCTGTCTTAAGACAAACTTGAGACAAAATCCTAACTTCTGTGAATACCAAAAGTAGTAAGTTTATTCTGTGAATGCCAAAAGTAGTATGTGCATTCTGTGAATACCAAAATAGTAGTAAGTTTAGGATTGAGTCTTAAGTTCATTCTGTGAATCGGGCCCTTGGAGATTAGAAAAGTCACTCTGGGGATACAAGCAGGGAAAGTGGAGATGTCAGACGTGACTAGCCTGAAAAAACACAAGAAGCAAGCCATAGTATTGGTAGTTTTGCCGGTATTACTACAACTGCTACTACCCTACCACACTGTGGGCCCGATTCACAGAATGAACTTAAGACTCAATCCTAAACTTACTACTTTTGGCATTCACAGAATGAACGTACTACTTTTCGTATTCACAGAAGTTAGGATTTTGTCTTAAGTTTGTCTTAAGTCAAACTTAAGACAGACTTAAGACAGACTTAAGACAGAATCCTATCTTAAGTCTGTCTTAAGTCTGTCTTAAGACAAAATCCTAACTTCTGTGAATAACAAAAGTAGTACGTTTAGGATTTTGTCTTAAGTTAGTTCTGTGAATCGGGCCCTGCGAGCTTAAGCGCATTAGTGATTTCCACACCTCCTACACCAGGTAAGAGTAGAAGAATACTCAACGTAGCAGAAGATCTACACAAGTGGTTATTGGCACACCTGCTCCAGCTGATTTTCAAAATGTGGAAAAGAAGATGCTAAGGGTGCAGTAAGGCCTTGCATGAAACTAGCCACTAGATTGATGGCTTAAAACGCATCATATATGAAACAATTGCAGCAATAGCTCAAGGCGTATATATATATATATATATATATATATATATATATATATATATATATATATGTTTTTTTAAACCTCTATTACGTATTCCACAAGCAACACAACTGTGCGCCTACAACCCTGAGGCCGGCACCATCCAAGACACTTACGTCACATTTCGATGACACAGACCTGTAGCCGGCAACCCGGGGGTCCGGCGGCGTATCAGCACTATCAATGCTGATATTTATAACTTGTGTAGGTCATATTCAACAAAAACATCGTATTTCTCCATGTAACCTTTAAAACTTTAAGACATAATTCTCCCCACTCCATCCTGCCATATCGCCCCCTACTCATTCTTACATTACAGTGTAATTCGCCCTGTTGAATTTTGCCATTTCAGGTGCTATCAGTATCATACATGTAATACTCCAACATGTGCAATAAAGAGGAATGATCATATATGCTAATCAGCCACTACTTAATTTGGTATGGAGACTGCCATATATCCACTTCTTATTGTGTATCTTGACTATTTGCACAGAAATCTAAGCCCCCCTGTTTCAACCACCCCTCGAACGGTTCCCATTTATCAGCAGGCTTAGATCCACTTGGCAAGAGGTCCCAATAATTCGACAGCTGATCCTTACAATAAATTACCGAACGCACCCAACCTGCCACAGAAGGTGGCTTCAACTTCTTTCAATGCATCGCTATCTGTCGTTTAGCCAATAATAGCAGGATAGTAGTTAACTTACGGAAGTCTCTGGGCACTTCCATAACAAAACCCAAAAGCGCCACCAGTGGGTCAACCTGGATATTTGTATCTATAATGCATCCTATGTGTCTTATTACTTCTGACTAATAGTGTGCTATGGTATTGAAATGCTAAGTTAAGTGGAAGTACGTTGCCTCCTGTTCCCCGCATCTCCAACACTTCGCATCTGGTTGGAGACCCATGCGATATAACTGCGTAGGTGTACGATACGTTCTATGTAAATAGTTGAAGTGTATAAGCCTTAATCTGTAATTCGGTGATAGGTTTGCCAGATGTGAACAACAGAATGACCATTGCTTATCAGTAATTGTAATGGCAGCTTCTGTTTCCCAATCTGCCCTAGATGTACTTAGCAGTATGGGTGATGTCTCCTGCGTAATGCTATAAATACGCGTAAACAATTTGCAGGGTGAGCTATTAGACAAGACATTTTCCAGCGCCGGCAATGAAGCCGGAACATCCGGAAGTTCCGAATATCTTGCTCTACATGTGGCTCGCAGCTGATAATATAATAGCATATCAGACGCCGAGGGCACATCCGGCTCACATAATTTTTGTAGGGTCAGGAATTTATCATCTGGATAGAGATCACTAGCGGCCATCAGACCTCTCTTCTTAGCACGTTCACCCACA
Organism: Lissotriton helveticus; assembly: GCF_964261635.1. NCBI lineage: Eukaryota > Metazoa > Chordata > Amphibia > Caudata > Salamandridae > Lissotriton > Lissotriton helveticus. The sequence continues at coordinate 184,865,231 of NC_136057.1, read as the reverse complement.
GCCTTGTCTGTTAGTGGCCCCAATAGCGGGTTACCCCCCAGCGGCGTAGATGGCGCATAGAGCTCCTTAATGCCTGCCGCCTTTACTATATTCCTCCATGCCCATCATGTAGCTTCAACAGTGTTTATGTCTGAATGGGAACGTCTATATGGGTGGTATGAACAACAAAAAATATCTGAGGGTCAAAAGGTGAAATAATGATGTATGTAATGGTTGGTACAGTAAAGACAGGTTGGAAAAAAGTGCAATAAGTGCTACAAAACAACACAATCCCGCAATTGGGAAAAAGTGCCCATCAGTTCCCAAACGGTTCCGCCCTAGTCATCATTTGGGCTCTCCTTACCCAGGAGAAAGTTTTTTGTATATATATGAGTCACTTGGTGTTACTGTGACTTGTGAACTCAAAATAGATGATGCATGAATTATGTGATGGGGGGAACCTAAAGTTATAGTAGATATGGGTAACTGTTTTGCAGTGCTTGAATGTGAATAAACGTGAGGTGTGTTAAAATTGGGTAGAGAAGAGTAAAAGGAAATTCATTTTAATAGTTTCTCTCAACTCTCCCAGCAAGCACAGAGGGACGCCTGGTGTACCGACGGAAAGAGCGGTGCTCCACACACCTGAGCTGCTGCCAGGTGGGGTGATGATTTTTCCTCCTACCAATTAGGTTGGAGATGTATAAGGAATATCCATAAATCATTCAGGTATTCTTTTTTCCTTCATTGCAGTAGCTGTATATATCTAGGTCCTGATGAAAGTAGTGACGTATTTATAGTCACTTATGCTGAAACATGTTGACCCTACTTGCAGGTGGATATTTTGTTAAATCTGCCCGTTGATTCACATCTATATATTTTTAATATTGGGAGAGTTGAGAGAAACTATTAAAATGAATTTCCTTCTACTCTTCTCTACCCAATTTTTAACACACCTCACGTTTATTCACATTCAAGCACTGCAAAACAGTTACCCATATCTACTATAACTTTAGGTTCCCCCCATCACATAATTCATGCATCATCTATATTGAGTTCACTAGTCACAGTAACACCAAGTGACTCATATATATACAAAAAACTTTCTCCTGGGTAAGGAGAGCCCAAATGATGACTAGGGCGGAACCGTTTGGGAACTGATGGGCACTTTTTCCCAATTGCGGGATTGTGTTGTTTTGTAGCACTTATTGCACTTTTTTCCAACCTGTCTTTACTGTACCAACCTTTACATACATCATTATTTCACCTTTTGACCCTCAGATATTTTTTGTTGTTCATGCATAGTAGCACATATCTAATAGGGTCGTTAATCTAGCCTCTGGACCCTCATTCTAAATGTTTGTTTTTTGGTATATGGGTGGTATACCATTGTATTGAGCGGAGTGGGCGCAGCCACATCCATTTCAATAGCCACATGTGGAAGATACGGGATTGGATGGTGCTAGTAGTGTAGGTATTGTGCCTGTGCACTGTGTGCATATATTTCGAAATCAGGGGCCGCTAATCTTCCCTGTTCAAAGGGAAGAGTCAATAGTTTCCAGGATACTCTTGGTTGCCTTCCCGCACAAATCAGTTCAAGAATCCCAGTCCGGAGACGTTTGAAAAAGTGGGTGGTTAAGGGCATGGGAATATTAACAAAAAGATAGAGTAGCTTGGGTAGGATGACCATTTAATGATGGCTATACGCCCCATGAGGGAAAGCGGCAGGGTTTTCCACCTCTTTACCTTCCCTTCAACCCAATCTATTATTCTACCATAATTTGACAACCATATTTCCTGTATGCATGTGCTGATCCAAATACTCAGATACTTTACCTCCCCGTCCGTCCACTGGATGGGGTACTCCGTCTCACATCTGTCAGTGGCATCCGTCAGTGACATCAGTACCGATTTTGACCAATTTATCTGTATGCCCGTCAGCCCTCCATATCTAATAAGCTCTCTCATTACCAGGTCAAAGTTATCTTTGGGGTTGGTTAAGTAGATTGTCATGTCGTTCGCATACATAGATATTAGTAAACGTCTGGAAGTGAAACCAATGCTACGTTGCGTGTGGTGTTGTCTTAGTCTTGCCGCCAGTGGCTCAGTAGCGACAGTAAATAATAGCGGCGATAAAGGGCAGCCCTGTCTGGTCCCCCTCTTTATATCAAACGTGTACGATATGTGCCCATTGACTTTTACCCTTGCCTTTGGGTTGGTATATATAATTTGTATTTGCTTTATAAAGAGAGGACTAAAGCCCATTCTTGTAAACAGGGCAAAAAGAAACTTCCATTCAAGGGAATCAAACGCCTTCGTGGCATCGAGGAGTGCAGCCACCGCCTGGACCTGTGGAGCTAGGTAATGTAATAGTCCAAAAAGCACTCTCAGATTGTGGGATGTGGATCTGCCTGGTACAACCCCAGACTGATCAGATAACGCAATCTGCGGGAGCATGGGTTGCAACCTGTCTGCTAGTAGTTTCACGTATATTTTTGCATCTAGGTTAATCAGCGATAGGGGCCAATATGACTCCGGTCTAGTAGGGTCTTTGTCAGGTTTCAACAGAGTAATAATCGTGGCCTCTCTATGGGCCCAATTCACAGAATGAACTTAAGACTCAATCTTAAACTTAATACTATTTTGGTATTCACAGAATGCACTTACTACTTTTGGTATTCACAAAAGTTAGGATTTTGTCTTAAGTTTGTTTTAAGACAGACTTATGACAAAATCCTAACTTAAGTCTGTCTTAATTTTGTCTTAAGTCCGACTTTTTTATTTTTTTATTTTTTAAAACCTTTATTAACGTGAAAATGAACACCGCTATTCAGCCGAACATCCCAGGGGCACGGCAGCTCTTCAAAATCAAAGCATCACGGCGTAGAACGCTCACAGCACAGGATAAATAAGGTTTATTTTTAACATAAGGAGAATGAAAACAAAAAAGTGAAAAAGAAAAAACACAATACAGGGTGAAGAAATGTGGGGACCAGGTGCCGAGCCGTAGACATTACCAGAGAACGGGCGGGCAAAACAATGAGTCCTACAGAATGTAGCACCGCCACAATTGAACAGGAGTACAGTCTCGAAGATTCAGGATATACATGCATACAGTAACTATGAGCATCGATTCGAAATCGCCCAGGTCTCATCGACAGTGTAACAGCAGCTCGGCAGAGGATATGACAAGGCAATAAGAGACGAAGGTTCAACACAAGAAACTGATCCCAAGCGCAGAAAGGAAAAAGTGAAAGGGAAACTAAAAGAGCGTAGAAAAAGGGCCATAGAAACAAAAAAGGAAAAATAATCCCTCCACCCCACCCCCCACCCCGCACCCCTGCAGTTGGCTACGGCCTACCCCCTAGCAGCGTGCCCGTCGCCCAGTATCGAAACCCGAAATATAGAAGAAAGAGAAAAATAGAAAGGAAAGACATAAAACAGTTATAGATGAAATAAGAATAAGAGTGAGAGGGAGGAGCCAAGAGATACGAACAAACCCGCCCGGCCGCGACCCTCCCCCGACCATCAGATATGATACAAAATCAATGCAACACCAGCACGTACAGCAGGTACCTACGGGGGGGGCGGAAAGAAGCCAGGGGGGGGAAAAGAACGTATACGTCCCACAATATCAAGAGCGCAAGCCAAAGCACCTCAGAAATGTATATCAGCAATCTGACAATATTACGCACCTCACCCCCATCCCTTCCGAACAACAGAAGCAACCCAACAATAGACAATGTGGAGCGGACCATCAAATGCAAGTTTGATCACAATGCCAACGAGCAGCACAGCAGAATCGTAGTCGAGAGGCAGGAGGCAAACCAATGGAATACAGGACAGCAATGATGCAAGTCAATAGTCTCAACGACAGCAGCGTAGGCAAAAAAGAGCAGGAGTTCAGTCTCGCAAGCAAACAATGCAAAAGTGCGACTCCAGGATTGAAGAGCGAAATTATCGAAGGTGGAGCAAGCCACCGTTCGCCACCAGTGCAAGTTCCCCAGGAAGAAGCAGGCCTCCACGACAGTTTCAAGTCCTCTCGGTACGGATATTGAGAAACAGGAGAATCAAGAGCCACCGGTACACAGAGCAGCCGCAGATCGGCGGTACCAACTCCCACAGCAGTCGGAGGAGCAAGAGCGATGGGGGCAGCAGGACGGGAAGGGCAAATGGAGGAGCGTCGGCCCAAAATGGCGGCAGACCGCAGCGAGCCAGTAGAGGTGCCGGGGGCCAAGACGGCACACAAAGACCTCAAGGCAACCAGGATATCTCTGAGCGTGGGCTCACGAGCACAAGCCCAGGCCCCCGTGCAGCACAGCCAACGTGGGTCATCGGTGCGAGGCAAAGCATCCCCCACGGTGTCGGTAGCCATCTTGTGAGTTTCGCCGCCCCGCACTCCACCGCGGCCCCAAACGCGGTTCACAAATGTAGGGCTGTACAGATCTCCGGAGGGATCCCAACAATGGCCTCTCTGGCACAGAAAGGGTAAATGCCCGGCAGCGGGGGGGGCCCCCCTTACATCAGCGGCGGGTCCCACGAGCGAGAGCCGGGCGCCGGGCCCGGGGCCGCCAGGCAGGACAAGGCGAAGGGACCCCTCCACACAGTCAGTCCCCAACACTCCTCGCTCCCCTCCAGTCGCACGGTCTGCAGAGCGGGGCCGGGTCAGGATCACCGGGACACACGCACAACGGCTCTCACCAGCGGTTCACTCTCTCGACCGGGGCCTGCAATCTCAGCAACGCCAGCCGGATCCCACAGGCGAAGCCCCGGTCTCGATCACCCGGAGGCCGCAATCTTCCCGGGGGTGCAGCTGCGGATCCACAGCACTCAGAAGGGTCCGGACAAAACGGTGAGTTGATACAAAGCGCAATATTTCAATTTCTGTAGCAACTGAGCGTCCCAGTACAGGATAAGATGCAGGATAGCCGGGGTCGGACGGAGGGCTGACGGAGCCGAGCTAAAAGGCGGCCATCTCCTTAAGTCAGACTTAAGACAGACTAAATCCTGACTTAAATCTGTCTTAATTTTGTCTTAAGTCAGACTTAAGACAGACTTAATATAAAATCCTAACTTCTGTGAATACCAAAATTAGTAAATTCATTCTGTGAATGCCAAAATTAGTAAATGCATTCTGTGAATACCAAAATAGTAGCAAGTTTTGGATTGAGTCTTAAGTTCATTCTTTGAATCGGGCCCTATGAGTGGGTGGGAGCATTAAACTATTAAACTATTAAAATGAATTTCCTTCTACTCTTCTCTACCCAATTTTTAACACACCTCACGTTTATTCACATTCAAGCACTGCAAAACAGTTACCCATATCTACTATAACTTTAGGTTCCCCCCATCACATAATTCATGCATCATCTATATTGAGTTCACTAGTCACAGTAACACCAAGTGACTCATATATATACAAAAAACTTTCTCCTGGGTAAGGAGAGCCCAAATGATGACTAGGGCGGAACCGTTTGGGAACTGATGGGCACTTTTTCCCAATTGCGGGATTGTGTTGTTTTGCAGCACTTATTGCACTTTTTTCCAACCTGTCTTTACTGTACCAACCTTTACATACATCATTATTTCACCTTTTGACCCTCAGATATTTTTTGTTGTTCATGCATAGTAGCACATATCTAATAGGGTCGTTAATCTAGCCTCTGGACCCTCATTCTAAATGTTTGTTTTTTGGTATATGGGTGGTATACCATTGTATTGAGCGGAGTGGGCGCAGCCACATCCATTTCAATAGCCACATGTGGAAGATACGGGATTGGATGGTGCTAGTAGTGTAGGTATTGTGCCTGTGCACTGTATGCATATATTTCGAAATCAGGGGCCGCTAATCTTCCCTGTTCAAAGGGAAGAGTCAATAGTTTCCAGGATACTCTTGGTTGCCTTCCCGCCCAAATCAGTTCAAGAATCCCAGTCCGGAGACGTTTGAAAAAGTGGGTGGTTAAGGGCATGGGAATATTAACAAAAAGATAGAGTAGCTTGGGTAGGATGACCATTTAATGATGGCTATACGCCCCATGAGGGAAAGCGGCAGGGTTTTCCACCTCTTTACCTTCCCTTCAACCCAATCTATTATTCTACCATAATTTGACAACCATATTTCCTGTATGGATGTGCTGATCCAAATACTCAGATACTTTACCTCCCCGTCCGTCCACTGGATGGGGAACTCCGTCTCACATCTGTCAGTGGCATCCGTCAGTGACATCAGTACCGATTTTGACCAATTTATCTGTATGCCCGTCAGCCCTCCATATCTAATAAGCTCTCTCATTACCAGGTCAAAGTTATCTTTGGGGTTGGTTAAGTGGATTGTCATGTCGTTCGCATACATGGATATTAGTAAACCTCTGGAAGTGAAACCAATGCTACGTTGCGTGTGGTGTTGTCTTAGTCTTGCCGCCAGTGGCTCAGTAGCGACAGTAAATAATAGCGGCGATAAAGGGCAGCCCTGTCTGGTCCCCCTCTTTATATCAAACGTGTACAATATGTGCCCATTGACTTTTACCCTTGCCTTTGGGTTGGTATATATAATTTGTATTTGCTTTATAAAGAGAGGACTAAAGCCCATTCTAGTAAACAGGGCAAAAAGAAACTTCCATTCAAGGGAATCAAACGCCTTCGTGGCATCGAGGAGTGCAGCCACCGCCTGGACCTGTGGAGCTAGGTAATGTAATAGTCCAAAAAGCACTCTCAGATTGTGGGATGTGGATCTGCCTGGTACAACCCCAGACTGATCAGATAACGCAATCTGCGGGAGCATGGGTTGCAACCTGTCTGCTAGTAGTTTCACGTATATTTTTGCATCTAGGTTAATCAGCGATAGGGGCCAATATGACTCCGGTCTAGTAGGGTCTTTGTCAGGTTTCAACAGAGTAATAATCGTGGCCTCTCTATGGGCCCAATTCACAGAATGAACTTAAGACTCAATCTTAAACTTAATACTATTTTGGGATCACTGAAATAATATCGACTACCAAAATATCGACTACCCAAAATATCGAGGAAAAAATATCTACAACCAAAATATCGAGTTTGTATGTACAAACAGGTAAGTACAAAAATATCGAGTACAAAATATCGTTTACAAAAATATCGTTGTAAAAAATATCGACTTTACTAAAAACAATGTTTAATTACATTAATATAAAAAATTAATTACTAAAATATAATTAACAATACTTAAAATAACTTTTAATAATTAAATAATTAATGAAAGTAAAAAAATAATATTTTTTAATCATATTTCTTAAAACATATATATATATAGTAACAAAATTTAATTAAATAATAGGCAATATTGTATATGTACCCCAAAAACCCAAAAATGACCCTGAACCCTAAAAATACCCCTTTACCCAAAAACTAAAAACTGACCCTGAACCCTAAAAATACCCCTTTACCCAAAAACTAAAAACTGACCCTGAACCCTAAAAATACCCCTTTACCCAAAAACTGACCCTGAACCCTAAAAATACCCCTTTACCCAAAAACTGAAAACTGACCCTGAACCCTAAAAATACCCCTTTACCCAAAAACTAAAAACTGACCCTGAACCCTAAAAATACCCCTTTACCCAAAAACTAAAAACTGACCCTGAACCCTAAAAATACCCCTTTACCCAAAAACTGAAAACTGACCCTGAACCCTAAAAATACCCCTTTACCCAAAAACTAAAAACTGACCCTGAACCCTAAAAATACCCCTTTACCCAAAAACTAAAAACTGACCCTGAACCCTAAAAATACCCCTTTACCCAAAAACCCAAAACTGACCCTGAACCCTAAAAATACCCCTTTACCCAAAAACTAACAACTGACCCTGAACCCTAAAAATACCCCTTTAATTTAACATAATTAGCAATTAATCAATTAAATTAAATTAATTACCAATTGCATTTTAATTAATTAACAAATATTTTTTAATTAACAATTCATTAAATATTACTACCAATTATTAAATTTACATATTTAATTAATTATAATTAAATTACTTCCCACCCTATTCCCCTATAAACCCACAACCCGCTACAGAAAATACATTATTTTAATTTACATAATTAGCAATTAATCAATTAAATTAAATTAATTACCAATTACATTTTAAATAATTAACATATATTATTTAATTACCAATTAATTAATTATTACTACCAATTAATAAATTTACATATTTAATTAATTATAATTAAATTACTTCCCACCCTATTCCCCTATAAACCCACAACCCGCTACAGAATAAAATTACACAATAATTAAAAAAAATCATTAATTAAAAATAATTATAAAATAAAATGACACTTTTCACACATATTATAACATAAAAACACTATAAATAATTAAATATTATTTAAAAAACTATATTTTTTACTATCTACATTATATACTTGGATATTTTCACTGTCTATATTATTTACAGTCGATATTACTTCACTTACCTTAAAAACGATATTTTGGCTGTCGATATTCTGTCTAGTCGATATTTTCTCCAAACGATATTTAAAACTCGATATTCTCTCCAAACGATATTTTGGAGTCGATATTATGTCTGTGCACCACTATTTTGGTATTCACAGAATGCACTTACTACTTTTGGTATTCACAAAAGTTAGGATTTTGTCTTAAGTTTGTTTTAAGACAGACTTATGACAAAATCCTAACTTAAGTCTGTCTTAATTTTGTCTTAAGTCAGACTTTTTTTGTTTTTTTTAAAAAACCTTTATTAACGTGAAAATGAACACCGCTATTCAGCCGAACATCCCAGGGGCACGGCAGCTCTTCAAAATCAAAGCATCACGGCGTAGAACGCTCACAGCACAGGATAAATAAGGTTTAATTTTAACATAAGGAGAATGAAAACAAAAAAGTGAAAAAGAAAAAACACAATACAGGGTGAAGAAATGTGGGGACCAGGTGCCGAGCCGTAGACATTACCAGAGAACGGGCGGGCAAAACAATGAGTCCTACAGAATGTAGCACCGCCACAATTGAACAGGAGTACAGTCTCGAAGATTCAGGATATACATGCATACAGTAACTATGAGCATCGATTCGAAATCGCCCAGGTCTCATCGACAGTGTAACAGCAGCTCGGCAGAGGATATGACAAGGCAATAAGAGACGAAGGTTCAACACAAGAAACTGATCCCAAGCGCAGAAAGGAAAAAGTGAAAGGGAAACTAAAAGAGCGTAGAAAAAGGGCCATAGAAACAAAAAAGGAAAAATAATCCCTCCACCCCACCCCCCACCCCGCACCCCTGCAGTTGGCTACGGCCTACCCCCTAGCAGCGTGCCCGTCGCCCAGTATCGAAACCCGAAATATAGAAGAAAGAGAAAAATAGAAAGGAAAGACATAGAACAGTTATAGATGAAATAAGAATAAGAGTGAGAGGGAGGAGCCAAGAGATACGAACAAACCCGCCCGGCCGCGACCCTCCCCCGACCAGCAGATATGATACAAAATCAATGCAACACCAGCACGTACAGCAGGTACCTACGGGGGGGGGAAAAGAAGCCAGGGGGGGGGAAAGAACGTATACGTCCCACAATATCAAGAGCGCAAGCCAAAGCACCTCAGAAATGTATATCAGCAATCTGACAATATTACGCACCTCACCCCCATCCCTTCCGAACAACAGAAGCAACCCAACAATAGACAATGTGGAGCGGACCATCAAATGCAGTTTGATCACAATGCCAACGAGCAGCACAGCAGAATCGTAGTCGAGAGGCAGGAGGCAAACCAATGGAATACAGGAAAGCAATGATGCAAGTCAATAGTCTCAACGACAGCAGCGTAGGCAAAAAAGAGCAGGAGTTCAGTCTCGCAAGCAAACAATGCAAAAGTGCCACTCCAGGATTGAAGAGCGAAATTATCGAAGGTAGAGCAAGCCACCGTTCGCCACCAGTGCAAGTTCCCCAGGAAGAAGCAGGCCTCCACGACAGTTTCAAGTCCTCTCGGTACGGATATTGAGAAACAGGAGAATCAAGAGCCACCGGTACACAGAGCAGCCGCAGATCGGCGGTACCAACTCCCACAGCAGTCGGAGGAGCAAGAGCGATGGGGGCAGCAGGACGGGAAGGGCAAATGGAGGAGCGTCGGCCCAAAATGGCGGCAGACCGCAGCGAGCCAGTAGAGGCGCCGGGGGCCAAGACGGCACACAAAGACCTCAAGGCAACCAGGATATCTCTGAGCGTGGGCTCACGAGCACAAGCCCAGGCCCCCGTGCAGCACAGCCAACGTGGGTCATCGGTGCGAGGCGAAGCATCCCCCACGGTGTCGGTAGCCATCTTGTGAGTTTCGCCGCCCGCACTCCACCGCAGCCCCAAACGCGGTTCACAAATGTAGGGCTGTACAGATCTCCGGAGGGATCCCAACAATGGCCTCTCTGGCACAGAAAGGGTAAATGCCCGGCAGCGGGGGGGGGCCCCCCTTACATCAGCGGCGGGTCCCACGAGCGAGAGCCGGGCGCCGGGCCCGGGGCCGCCAGGCAGGACAAGGCGAAGGGACACCTCCACACAGTCAGTCCCCAACACTCCTCGCTCCCCTCCAGTCGCACGGTCTGCAGAGCGGGGCCGGGTCAGGATCACCGGGACACACGCACAACGGCTCTCACCAGCGGTTCACTCTCTCGACCGGGGCCTGCAATCTCAGCAACGCCAGCCGGATCCCACAGGCGAAGCCCCGGTCTCGATCACCCGGAGGCCGCAATCTTCCCGGGGGTGCAGCTGCGGATCCACAGCACTCAGAAGGGTCCGGACAAAACGGTGAGTTGATACAAAGCGCAATATTTCAATTTCTGTAGCAACTGAGCGTCCCAGTACAGGATAAGATGCAGGATAGCCGGGGTCGGACGGAGGGCCGACGGAGCCGAGCTAAAAGGCGGCCATCTCCTTAAGTCAGACTTAAGACAGACTAAATCCTGACTTAAATCTGTCTTAATTTTGTCTTAAGTCAGACTTAAGACAGACTTAATATAAAATCCTAACTTCTGTGAATACCAAAATTAGTAAATTCATTCTGTGAATGCCAAAATTAGTAAATGCATTCTGTGAATACCAAAATAGTAGCAAGTTTTGGATTGAGTCTTAAGTGGTAAATAAATAAATAATTACCGGTACTATTTTTCTATGCATTAACTGAAACAGATAGCTCAATAAATAAGAGGCAGGATCCGAGGAATCTGAGTCATAAGGGCTTTAATTAGATGGCTCGAGCCAATGGACCATCGGGTTCCATCACCTGCAAAGGTTCAGGAAGGGACAGACACAAGGGGAAATCGCATGGAATGGCAGCTGCAACATCTCATTAACATCATACAGTATATATAGTAAAACAGTATAATTACATTGAATACAGTAGGCGTAACAAGTGACAAACGAAAGATAAGAACATATGGGCGTAAAAAGAAGGCGTGCACAGGGCGTGCACAGAGGTGTGTGATGTAGACGTCACAGAAGTGTCATGAGTAGGCGGATACATGGGTGGGGGCTACCTGGGCAGCTGGAACCTTTAACCTACTGGTGCGCGCAAACGGGCCATGACGTGTAACTGGGGAGAGCTGGGGGCTCTGACTTCTAGCACTAGAAGAGGAGACTAAAGTCTGGGATGTCAGGACGACATGTACCTATAGCATATTTGATATCTCGTGTTTGGAGTACATGTTGCTTGAATCTAAAAGTCATCAGGGCAAAGGCTACTTGTCACTAAGGCTGGTGCATGCATATATTCGTCATGTATTGCGTGTGCTATGAATCTTCTATGGATATTAATTCAGTAATTCTCTTGCCTGGAGACAGAAAGACTAGACTATAGATGAAGATGTTTATGCGGTTCGTTAGCTAGGAATGTGAAGCCGGGGAGCTGAACTGATAACTGTAGGCATAACATATTCTTGGCAGACAGGCAGGCAGGCCAGGCCGGGCACCGCGCTGCTTGGCAGAAAGTAAGTGAAGGGTCAGGAATGCAGGTGGGGGCTGCTTCGCTCCTCGGAGTGGTTTCAGGAGACTTGAAGCTCGAAACTGGTGTCCGGGCCCTGTGAGGCCTAGAAACGGGTGCATCTCAATGAATTACCGTGCGCAATGTAAAATCGTTGGCAACATAAGCCTAGAAGCCTAATTCACGTTGCTTTTACGGAGGACTGGATAACTGACATACTAACGTTGGACACAACTATAATTGCGTCTTTATTCGGTCAAGGGAGGAAATATGCATCTTAATCATGCACATATAACATATGATGGGGAACACGTAGGGACACATATAGGGGCAAAATTCAATTTTCCACATTCCCTCCTTGTTCCCTACGTTTCCTTCAGGAAGCATCAATATTCATGATACCATCTATCTGTTCATACAGCATCATTTGCTCGTCTCTTATCTTCTGGGAATGGGACTTCGGACTTGGAATACAAGAGGTAGCGCACAAGCCGCAAATCGCAGGGCCACATTGTAAACAGAGACAACAACTGAATATGATCATTACTACTATACCCAGAAATGACAGTACTTTCCAACCCCAGGCAGATATTATACTCCAGAGACAACCGGACCATGTCCAGGTGCCTGGATTCTGGTGTAACTGATGAGCTATTTTATGAACTCTAGTTATAGCTGAATATACAGAAGGTGCGTTATTAGGAATGAAAATGCAACAACTAGATCCGATGACTCTACAAGCTCCGCCCCTATCGGCCAGTATGACGTCAAGAACAAGGCGGTTCTGAAGAACGACAAATCTCATAGCAGATTGTTTCTGCTATGAATTCTTTATTGTTAGCTTCTGAAGCCGGCTGCCAAGTCCCTGAAAAGCTGAACCTTCGCTGCGTGGCCTGAACTTGCAAGGCTCCTGTGAACCCTGAAGTGCTATCTGGCAGCGCTTGTGTTCAAGTGATATTTGCAGCGCTATCTGCCAGCGCTTGGGGCCCACTGCTCGCGTTTCCCGCTTCGCGGGAAACACTCGCTGTTGTGGGCTTGTTGGCCGTCAAGGAGGCCAGGGAACATCAACGCCCACAAGCCAGCTGGGCTAAGAGAACCTCCCTGCCACGCCCCCCTCAGCTGGAACAAATTGCGCTGAGGCAGCGCTGAAGAGCGGAATTCTTTATTGTTAGCTTCTGAAGCCGGCTGCCAAGTCCCTGAAAAGCTGAACCTTCGCTGCGTGGCCTGAACTTGCAAGGCTCCTGTGAACCCTGAAGTGCTATCTGGCAGCGCTTGTGTTCAAGTGATATTTGCAGCGCTATCTGCCAGCGCTTGGGGCCCACTGCTCGCGTTTCCCGCTTCGCGGGAAACACTCGCTGTAGTGGGCTTGTTGGCCGTCAAGGAGGCCAGGGAACATCAACGCCCACAAGCCAGCTGGGCTAAGAGAACCTCCCTGCCACGCCCCCCTCAGCTGGAACAAATTGCGCTGAGGCACCGCGCATCGCGGGACGCGCGCGGGCGACGCCGGGCTAAGCCCGGGCAAAGGGCGGGCCCTCTGTGGCCCTCAGTGGCCGAGGTAGGCCGGGCTGGGCCCTGTCTTTTATATTTTTTTCTTTTATTATTAATTATATTTGTTATTATGTATTAGCGAGCAACCGGCCTCTTCGTGTATGGAAACTCGTAGATTGGCTGACGGTTATAAAGCACGTTATCTACTTGTATAAGCGTCACCCTGTTCCCCTGTGGATTCATACTGTTTTATATTTTATTTTATTAGTTTTTATTTTGGGACTGTGTACACCTGCTGGAGGACTAAAAATTATTATTATTTTTTTTTTCTTTGGTAACATGGATGCAAAGAAACTACGTTCAGGGAAAGTTTTAGTGGAAAATCTTTGTATTAATCCAGGCTCTGTTTCCCTGAGGAGAAAGAACGAAAATAGTGCCCTCTTGAAAGGCCAGATGCAACTAGTCCAAATCTGGGAAAAAAGCATGAATAAATCACTAGAAGTACCAACAAATACTGATAAAATTTCTATACTACAATCGGAACTGCAAACTAATACAGAGAAAGCCTCTCAACCAGATCATATGATGGAAACTAATACAGAGAAAGCCTCTCAACCAGATCCTATGATGGAACCAAAAATACCTTTGTACAATCAACAAGATGAAGTAATCCTCCCATTATGTATATCAAATGGAGTTGACGTTGATCCCTTGTTAGTAAAATCACAATCTATGCATAATAATACTCCTAAGGGAAAAGACAACGAAGAAGAGAATATGGGTGATGTTTCCATTGCAACTAGTATTGATATGGAACTCTGTGGTCGATATGTGGACAATAGACCCACGACTCATTTTGCTGACTGTAAAACACCAGCTGGAGTAACCCCGTCAGGATTGCTGCTATATAGCAGCACCCCTTCTATTAACTCCAAAGACAATCTCTCAATACAGAGTGACTCGAAATCTCCACAATTCAATTTATCGGGGATTTGTGCTTTTACGTCATCTAGTTACCCAAAAAATGAGAAACCTATCTCTGAGTCACTCATAGTACTGGAGCAAATATTGTCCTCTATATTACTTTTATTGGGCAAATTTGCCGTGAGTTCTGATTGTATTATGGCCTCTGTTACTGAGATACTACAGGTATTGCTTGCTAAAAAAGTCGAGAATGTGACTACTTCACCTATTGACTCCATTGATCCTGTGGTTCAAAAAGTTAGCGATAATACTAATGTGGTAGGGGGAAATGTATACTCTGAATTATCTATAAAAGCTGATGTTCATAAGCCCCCGAGCCCTCTCCCTCATCATCTCTTTTACAGAGAAAAGATTTAGTGTTGATGGAGAAGGAAAATACTTCGTTAGAAGTGTCTCAAACAGTGGGTAATGAACTTTTTCCCATTTTTATGCAGGACAAAAAAGAACCAGAAGGATCATTGACGACTCTTAAAGTCTTAAAAGTTAAATCTAGAGGGAAAAACAAGAAGCAGCTACGTAAATACAAAAAGAAAAGACCAAGGCAAATAATTTTTCCCAAACATATAAAACCTGAAGTGCCTGACACTCTCGAAAGTGAACATAACTCACTTTCGGTTATCTCTATTAATGAGGGAGTAGAGAGTATTACTAACGATGCATGCGTGGGTACCCCGGTTGAACCATCCATGAGGGAGATAGTTCCCTGCGCAGCTCTAAAGGTCACTGATCCACTACCTTTAATCACTGAAGATGTAGGTAACACGCCGCTATTAGCTAGGGAACTTAATACATTGGCACCCATTTTTCGACCACAAATTGAAGTAACTAGGAGCTCAGTTATGCAGCTTGAAAAGAGTCCTAGTTTGGATGTAGATACCTTGTCACTGGATTTTTTTCCCTTATTTGATTCAGATTTAAAGCTAAACAGATCATGGCTGCTTAAATGCTTTAAGGAAATAGAAGGTTTAAAACTAATTTTAACAAATGACATTGATTTAGTTCTACCAATAAAATCAATAAGTGGGCAACGAACAAGGGTAAAGTTTTACTCTAAAATAATTGCTAATCTTGTTCTTCAGCAAGCGGAAGTGTTCCAATGCAGAGGAATTGATGTGTTACCCTATGTTAACAACGACCATTGTTTTTCCTCCAATGAAAGATCTGCAAAGTTGCCTCTTGGGCAGGATAGCTATCTTACATGCAACAAAGACCTAAAAATATGGGTCTCCAAAGGTAAACGAATGGTCTCTCAGGTACTACCACCACCGGTTAACATAGATATTCCTTTAACAGATGACAAGCAGATGTGGAACTGGTTACCAGGAGTGTTATCTAAAACCACATCGAATAACCCACGACTATTTTCACATCTTTAACACTCATTTAAAAATAGTCTCATGGAATGCCGCAGGCTTGTATAATTGCCCAGAGAAATTTGATCTTCTACTTTCCTTAAATGCAGACGTGTTGTGTATCCAGGAAACATGGTGTCAAAACCTTCTATATGCAGGGAAAGATTACTATGTCCTGGAGGCCCCTGCAATTCCCTCTAAAAAAGGTCATGCAAAAGGTGGGATTGCCTGTCTGTTATCTAACACTTTACAATGGCAATTCTCCCACTATACGGACGTCAGTAATCTTTTTCAATCCATAACCATTGCTAATCTAGCCTCCACAGGCAATCGGTCTTCTTTTATAATTTTAAATGCTTATATTCCACCTGAAGATAAGTTTAATACAGTCTTAAAGCGGATATTTTCTTATGTCAAACAAAAATTAGAGGTAGATCACCCCCATATATTTTATTGGTGGGGGACCTAAATAGCAAAGTATCTAACTTTTCTTTGGACATGTATAGAAATAAACTTAAGGAAGAGGCATATTATATACCTCAAGCACTCCTGCCCACTAAAATAAAAACTAATAAAAGAGGTAAGATTCTCCTTGAGGAACTTAGTTACGTGGAGGGTCTTATCCTAAATGGCAGGATGCCTTCTGATACTCCTGCTAACTGTACACATAGATCCGCTAAGGGTGAATCCATCTTAGACTATGCAATTACGGACTACGACACGTTCTCTTTTATAAAAGATATGGAGATCTCTCACTCTCCCTTGAGTGACCATAAAATTATTAATATAACTGTCTCATTATTTCCCCCCGAAACTAATTCCTGGTCTCTAAAGAATAGAGGTCTTTCAATAAAGTGTAACTCAGGTAGATGTTATTGGGGTTCTACCAAGAGGGAAGATATACAAAACATCCTTGCCCAAACGCTATTAGAACTAGATCATTGGCAAGGGGAAGAATTCCTTTATTTTGAAAAATTCCTCAAAAAAGTAACTGCCATGGCTAAGATTACAGGAAATCCTAAAAAGACATATTTCGCTCCTAGTCAATTATTAATATTAAATAAGGAGATAAATAAAATTGTTAGGAAACAATATCTTAATAGAACCGGGGAAAATGAGCATTATTTAGCGGTGTTAAAAAGAAGGAGGGTAAGATTGAAAGCCAAGATAAAAAGAGAAAAAGAAGACTCTCTATGGATCAAGCTAAGAGAGGCTTCTACTTATAGAAATTCTAGAGATTTCTGGTCCATAATAAGGAAAGGATGTGGTTCAATAACAACTTCCACTCCTATTGCTATCTCTGAAGATGTCTGGACTCTATTTGTGTCCACCCTATATGCACCGAATGGGAAAGGGGCGGATACTTGGGTTCCAGACTTAAACAGTGACCACGGAATGGAACTCCCTACGGAGAAATCCATAGCTACCGTGATAAAGAGTATGCGCTCTTCAGGAGCTATGGGTCCTGACGAACTGCCTATGTCTATAATTAAGCAGGATGATATCACCTGGAGTAGAATTCTCCTTCCAGTATTTCTAGCATGTTTTAAATCACGCTCAGTCCCCCACTCTTGGAGGGGAAGTATATTAATCCCTATTTTCAAAAAGGGTGATCGGGATAATCCCTCTAATTATCGTCTAATAGCTCTATTGGATTCTATAGGAAAAATTTTCGCTAAACTTCTCTTAATGTTAATAATGGAATGGGCAGACTCTAATAATATTTTACCTATGGAACAGACAGGATTTCGAAAAGAGCATGGAACCTTAGACAACCTTACAACTTTACATGTGATTATGGATAAATATGCTCGTGTTCGAGGTGGTGGCGTATACGTAGCATTTATAGATTTTTCCACGGCGTTTGACAAGGTAGACCGTCCAACACTCTGGAAAAAGTTGGCAGCATTGGGGATGCCAGGATATTTACTTGAACTAGTTAAGTCCTTACACTCGAACACATGGTGTAAAGTGCTACAAGGTGGAGAGAGGGGTCTTTCCCAATCTATCCCCTCTCTGAATGGATTAAAACAAGGATGCATATTGGCGCCCATATTGTTTTCCTTGTATATGGTTGACCTACCTTTGTCTATAGCAGTCTGTGATGGAGTAGCTCCCTTAAACGGAGGGTCAACTATATCGATTCTAATGTATGCGGACGATATACTTGTACTAGATTTGACACCGAAGGGTCTATCTAATCGCCTGCATGCACTGAATCAATTCGCTGCAGCCCACTTTATGAAAATTAATAGTTCAAAAAGTAAAATTATGTGCATCTTTGGTAAAAAGAAATGCAGGTCCAGTAATTATAACTGGACTATTAATGGACAAAAGCTTGAGGTGGTTAAAACCTATACCTTTCTAGGTAAATTAATTTCTGCTAACCTTAGTGATAAGCCCCATATTGAACATAACTCACGTAAAGCGCTGGCTCACGGTACGGGGCTATGTGCCTTATACAATACTACTGGGAAGAGGCATTTCTCCCTCTTTCTGGATGTATTTAGAGCAAAAATTCCAGCAACACTCCTATATGGAATCGAATTAGTGGAGTTGAATCAATGGGGTTTTATGCATAAAATAGAAGGAAAGGTACTAAGAAAAATTTCTTCTCTTAACACTGCATGTTCTACATCTTCATGCAGGTTGGAATTCGGACTTCGAAGTTGTTGGGCACAGGGGTTAGTCGCCCTCGTAAGATGGGTAGCCTGCTTGGCTAGAGGTAAATTAGGTACCCTGAGAGAAATCATCAAAAAAGAACTCCTGGGTAACTTTAAAGAGTACTCGCAGTTAGTAAAAAACTTTAGAAAAGCGGTATCTCTGCTTGAATTGGATGAAAGTACGTTATTCTTACTCTCACCATCTGAACTCAAGCTTAAACTAAAAAGTACATCCTGGGAGTTCTGTTATAAGTCAGATATACTTGCCCATCCTAGACATAAAGAAAGGGAAGCCCTGATAAAAACATATATTCCTAAATTAGCCCAACAATATCTCATTTGGAATATTCCCCATACTGTCCGTAGATTATGGTACCTGCTAATTTGCTTCCTCTGAATATACTTTTAGCAAAATGGTATGGGGTATCTCCTATATGCAACTTTTGTAGTAATGCTGTACAGGATGTTAATCACGTATTGCTTATTTGTCCGGCATTGCGCCCACTGCGCCTCAAATGGTTAAAACCAATCTGTCTACAATTGGGAATTGTAAATGTAAAAATGTTTTTCCATGCACTTTATTGCCCCCCAAATGAAATGTTCTGTTCCAGAATTTTAAAATTTTTTAAAGGCATTTTAGATATTTATTAATGAAATATAGGGAAATGTTGATTGCTTTACTTGTCGATAACTAGTGTTTTTTCCGGTTTTGTGTCGTTATAAACGTATCTTTGATGCATAATCGTGTGTATAACTTTATGTGGCCCTCAATTGAGAGCCAAAACATAATAAATAAAACTTTGAACTTCATAGCAGATTGTTCCTCTGTTAAGTTGCCTAGGGCGGAAGTAGTCTCATTCACTACTGCTTCAAGGGTTCTGGTTAACCTACGGATTAGCTTACTATTCTGGACAGGTCCTATGAAGAAAAAGAAACCTTTATTGAAGTCTGTATACTGTTCTAAGGCAGTTTCAGTTTGATCGACAATTGGGGACTCGATCTCCCTTCTATGTCTGACGTGTACTAGATGTGTATTTCTGTGATAATCGGATGGGGCTAGGAAAACTGGTGGCAGTAGGAATGCAATGTAACATGTTCCATCCCAATCGAGGGGCAGACGTACATATGCGGTCTGACCACATACAAAATACGAATGACGTGAGGCTTTGAAATTAGATTTCCCACTGTCACTGTACTCGACCACAGTAGTACAATCACTGTGTCCTAGATGTACTGAACCATTCTTTCTGACACATAATTCGCCTTTCACTGGCAAAACTGTAATAGCAGGCAAGTCTGGAGTAGTCTCGGACTGAACATTCAAAACCATGAGGTTGGAGGAAAAGTTACCTAGATCATATACTTCATTTTCTAGATCTAACCCTTTCTTTTGGGGAAGACCATTCTTGTCTGGAAAACAGGCTTTATTCATAACTGTATTCAGAAAGGAAACTAGGGACTTATCGTCTACGGATGACATCAATGTAAACCATGCTCCACACGAACCATTGTGTGAAAACGGATAAGGAAAAAGAGGCAGAGCTCCCTTCATTTTCTGGTAAGGGGGAAGTCGACCACATACCCAGCAGTTCGTGGCATTGCTGGTCTGATGGGAATGGTGTAACATACGGATGAAAGTATTGTTGCGCATAGCAAGTCGATAGGATAACTCGTGAGGGGGTAGTTCACTAAAAGTGTGCTCTACTGTTTCATTAGAGGAAAAATGTACATGTGAATCAAGAGGAGGAAAAAATACATGTAAAACATAACTTATGCATGTGATCGTAAGACTCAGAAATAACATCAGAAGTAACGTAATTACACATCTGCTGCGCAGATTTTTACAATAACGTATTTTCTTGGAGTTTCGTCTAACTCTCTCACTATGGGGGTCTATCTCATACATGTCAGGAACCTGTCTAACCGCTTCACCCGAGAGGGACTTAAACAATTAAACTGTCTGACTTGCTAGACCTTAACTTTGCTTTATACTCCTGCTGCGGAGTTTTCTCTAACAGGGGAAGTTTAGAGTCAGTATCGGGGCAGTCCTTGAAAAAAGTCTTTGGACGGAGTCCATGAAAACGTTTTACGTGGCTGGAATGGACCCAGCCCGTGCGTCCCTCCAGCTTCACGGCGGTCCTTGTGGTCATCAGAACAAGTTTCGTCTCTTTCCAGTGGGGCTCCAGCGGACTTGAACGATCAAAGTTCCTCACGAGTACCAGGTCGCCTGGAATGACCTCGTGCGGTTTCACTTGGGTGTTGTCTGGAAAGGCAGCCGCGACCTGTGAACGACAAGAGAGTAGTGCAGACATCAAGGAAGCTAGGTAATCTGTCAGCATATTACTGTCAACATCTGTAATCTTACGAGGCATTGGTGTACCCCACATGTTCGGGGGACGACCAAACACAACTTCGAACGGAGACAGACCTGAACGGGAGTGAGCAACCATTCTCATGTAAAAAAGGGCGACTGGCAGGGCTACCATCCAATCTACGCCTTTCTCGGCACAAACCTTTGCAATGCGGATTTTCAGAGTCTGATTGTGTCTCTCGACGAGGCCAGCTGCCTCGGGGTGTCGTACGCAGTGGAACTTCCACTGGTACCCTAACAGAAGTGATACTTGTTTCATGAGTTCGGATGAGAATGGCTGGCCGTTGTCTGAATACACGACCCTGGGCAAACCATAGCGGGGGAAAAACTCACGAACCAACTGCCTGGCAGTGGTCGCAGCAGTGTAATCTGGGACTGGATATGCTTCTGTCCATCTGGACAGAGCGCATACAACTACGAGGACATACTTGAAACCTCGACATCGATCCATCTGAATATAATCCATCTGGAGGACTTCAAAAGGGTGGTCAGGAGGATGAAATCCACCTTGTTCCACGGGAATACCTTTGCCTGGATTGAACTGACAACAGATCATGCAGGTACGCACTTTCTGCTTGGCGGCTGCTCGTAAATGCTTGTTAAACCAGAGGTTCTGAATGCTGTCTAGCATGGCTTTTTCTCCTAGATGTGCAGGACTATGTGCTGTATTAATGATGACTTGAACCATAGAGTCGGGAAGAAACCATGTGGCTTTTCCCTTCGTCAACCATCCCTGATCTGTCTGGACCCCTCCTTGTTCAGACCATTTCTTGATCTCCTCTGGGGTAGCATGTGACTGTATGTCTAGTACGTCTTGTGTAGGGTCCTTAACTGTCATACAAGTAGTCTGAACTGGAACGTCTGTCTTTGTCGTGTTAACTGGAATGTCTGGGGTCTGAGCTGTAAGCTTGGCTGTTCGATCTGCTAGATCGTTACCTTGGGAAATGGTGTCAGTAGCTTTCGTATGTGCTTTACACTTCATAATGGCAATGGCTGTCGGTAAATGTATTGCTTCTAACAGAGCTTGAATGAGGGGGCCATGCTGAATCTTGGCTCCATGAGAGGTCATGAAACCTCTTTCCTGCCAGAGGACTCCAAAGTTGTGAACGACTCCGAATGCATAACGTGAATCAGTATATATGTTTACTTTCAGATTCTTAGCTAGTAAGCAGGCTTGGGTCAGAGCGATGAGCTCTGCTGCTTGAGCAGACAGGGTGTCAATACGATGTGTTTCTATAACTTCGGTTTCAGTAGTCACTGCATACGCGGCTACTAACTCTCCTGTACTTGTTCTCATACATGAACCATCCACATAAAGTGTCAGGTCTGGGTCAGGTAAGGCAACGTCTGTCAAGTCTTGTCTTGGCTTTGTCATGGTGTTAATAACTTCCACACAGTCATGTGTGGCAGGGTCTGGTGTAATCGAAGGTAACAGTGTAGCAGGATTTAAAATGTTGCAGCGTCTGATTTCTATGTGTGGCTGAAATAGTGTCAATTCATATCCTGTTAAACGTGCAATTGTCAAGTGCTGAGTCTGTGTTCGGTTTAAAAGAACTTCCACGGAGTGTGGAACTTGTACTGTCAGGGAGTGTCCTAACACTATGGAATCACTTTGTCTGATAGCTAAAGCTGTGGCTGCAACTGATTTAAGGCACGCAGGCAGAGCCTGGGCTACTGGATCTAATGTGCTAGAAAAATAAGCACAAGGCTTGTGTTGTCCTGCTTGATCTTGCGTGAGAACAGATAATGCTGTACCATCACGTTCAGTAACAAAAAGTGTAAAAGGCTTACTGTAATTTGGTGTCGCTAATACAGGTGCATTACATAAAGCTTTCTTTAACTCATTAAAAACAAGTGTATGTTCCTGGGTCCAAGGGAGGACAGTCGATGTCGCTGCCTCCTGTGTTGTCAATTGTATCAGTGGCTTGGCTAGATATGCGTACTGAGGAATCCATTGTCTGCAATAAGAAGTGAGGCCAATAAAAGCTCGTACCTCCTTCTGTGTCTTGGGCTGTGGAAGACGTGCGATTAACTGGATACGGTCTGGTGTCAACTGTCTACCCCTCTTGGACAGCAAGTGTCCAAGGTATACCACTTGCTGGACACAGAATTGTAGTTTCGAAGGGGACACCTTGTGCCCCATGTCTGCCAGAAAATACAAGACTGTCAGTGACGCACGTTCGCAGTCACGTTCAGTAGGGGCTGTGATTAACAGATCATCGACATACTGGAGCAGGGCAGTGTCAGTTGGCATGTGAATACTGTCTAGTTGCCTTTTAAGTGCTTGACTGTAAATACTAGGACTTTCTGTGAAACCTTGAGGAGCACGTGTAAATTTATAGCTTCTTCCATTTAAACAGAATCCGAAAAGAAACTGGCTGTCTGGATGGATGGGGACACTAAAGAATGCGTTCTTGAGATCAATAACAGTAAAGAACGCAGCTTCGGAATCAATGGCAGTTAATAGGGAGGAAATATCTGGAACCACTGGGTACTGGGGTATGATACATTTATTAAGTTCTCGGAGGTCAATCACTAGACGATAAACTGGAGGTGCACTTGGATCAGTACGTTTAAGAATTGGAATGATAGGGGAATTACAGACATTGGAGTCAGTTTCTACAACTACTCCTTGAGCAATGAGCTCGTCAATAATTTTTGATAAGGCTGTTACAGCCTCGGGTGGCAACTTGTACTGTCGGATTCGTGGTAATACAACACCTTGTTTCAGAGTGACACGATATGGTGTAATGTGCATACAACCTACATCAGTTGGACCTTGCGCCCATAAATGCTGTGGTACATTCAATAATCTTGGATCAAAATCTCTCAACACATAATGACCTTTAAAATCACGTAAAAACAATCTCACTCCTTCCGGAGAACAACATATGACAGCTCCTAATTCTTTCAAAGTTTTAATACCTAGTAAGTTTTCTGGACATGATTTCATAAGTAACAAGTCTGTAGTTCGGGACAATGGACCAACTTCTAGGGAAACTGGTTGCGATATTTCATTAACAATAGGCTTTCCTGAAAATCCCAGGGAAACATTTCTTGAGCCTGAGAGTGGAGCCCCTGGAACCTCGTCATGACTGATGGTAGTCCTACTTGCCCCTGTATCAATCAAAAACTTTCTATCTTTCCCTAATACTTGACTGTGTACATAGGGACCCTCTTGATCTACAGGAACCTCGATGAGAGGCAAGCCAACCTCCCTCTCTAGGCTGTTTCATGAATACTGCTGATATTCTGGATAATCTGACTGTGCATACTGGTACATCTGCTGTGTAACGTGTTGTGTGGCAGCTATAGGCTGCGGTACTGTAACTGTCTGTTGTGCATTCTGCGGTGATTGCGTGTTCTGCGGAACATGTTCCTGTCTAGGAGGACGTGGTCTCTCTTTCGTCTTACCTGTAGCTATGTTGTGTTTCAGAACTGCACATTCGTTTATATAGTGACCTGGCTGTTTACAGTAATTGCATGTCCCCTTAACGGGAGCTGTAGAATGACTAGTCTGATTCGTACCCCTCTTCTGACTATCTGCTGGAACAGACTGTGCAACTAGTACTTTCATTTTCGTGTCTTTCAGACGTCTCCTGTCGTGTTCTTGCTCTTCCCTGATTCTGTTCTGGTGGTACTGTAGCATCTGGAGCATTTGGGACGGGGTATTAGCTTGCCATGTACTCTCGACTTTTAATACTCTATTCTTAACTTGTGGTAAAGAATTCTCAACTAGTTTGGTAACAAAAAGATGTGGATACGACTCACTACTGGTTTTCAGACCGCTATTAATAATGAAACATTTCTCAAATCTGGAATAAAAATCACTAGTGTCCTCATCTTGTTTCTGTTTACAGGCTGAGATGGCATCCCAATCTTCCTTTTTCGTGGCTAGTAATCTTGGCAAGACTTGTATTAACAGTTCGGGCAATTCTTTGGCTTTTTCCCCAAGACCAGTACCTGGGACTCGTGTGTTATCTTCATTCTCTAATGCGGTCCAGTCTATCTTTTTCTCTCCCACCTCCCATTCCTTTTCTTTGAGTTTTTCATATATGCCCGCAGGCAACAGGACCTTTAACATTTTAATGATATCAGGATACGTGTATTCTCCCATGCGGAGCATGTCTTTTAATTCACGGTGGAACCCTGCTGGATCTTTATCGTGACAGGGTACTAACTTCTTCATTTCTAGTAGTTCTATTTTCGTTATAGGGGTGTAAACAAATACTCGTTCGAGCTCACCCCCCGTTCCCTTAACAGGATGCACTTCTCGCAACGGATTCTGTCTATCTATGTAGAATGGGGGTGAAACAGGAACAAAATGCGGAGTCAGGAACGTTCTGTATCTGTGGCGTTGTTCTAAAATGACACTAATTAAGTCGGTGCCTAGACCTCTCCATCTGTTTAGGAGTAACTCGTTCAATACATTATATAAAAGACCTGGATCAGAATGCTGACCCTCATACTGTGTAATGAGGTGCTGGATCATGTACATACCCACCAGTCGCTGCTCGGCTGGGGGCAGTTTCAGAAACATTTGAGCCACTACTTCGTCTGAATACGTGGTAGAATCACTAGTCCATCGGACTGCTGATCGGGCTAGTTCCTGTTCATGCATGGTACTAAGCTCACTGTAACCTATTCGTAGTTTCAGAACTTTATCGGTAGCCTGGAATAATTGTTCAAGAGAACACTGTTCTGCCACGGGAGGAGGAAAAGCTTTCTTGTAGTCTAGGCGTGTGTGTCTATCAGAAGGTCTCGTCCTACCTACATACGCTATTCTGGTGGGATTCTCGTTGTCTACCTCTTCGTCTGAAGAGTCATTCTCTTTCTCTGCTATTATTCTTGCTTTCTCCCTCTCGTGTATGCCTATTATTTCTTTACGAATCTTTCTGTACATGGTTTCTATACTATTTTGTGTCTTGTGTTTTCCTTCTGCTATATTGTCGCTCCACCTTGTCAAGACTTTCATCTCGTCTTTGTCTTTATCAGGATGATCTTGTTCTCTTATTAAACAATTTATCAAGAACTGCAAAACCATACTTTGAATCTCGACTTTTCTGTGTGTCATGGCTTCGTGAATACTTTCTGGATTCTCCCCTGTTCGGATGAAATGATATATTCTGTCTAGATGCTCTTTCATATCTGATATAGTAATCAGAAAGTCTGCAACTCGTCGTAAACGTACGGAATACAAGATCATGTGATCTTCACCTGGTACTGGATCATATCTACAATCATATTTACTATCAGTAAGGAACTTTTTGAGTGCTTCATACGTAGCCACCTTTGGCGTGTGCTGTAACGCCGCGTCTCTCAGCGTCAGGCGCTTTGTTTGAGGCGGGGTGATAGGAGGACCTCCCCCTGCTCCTCCTGAACTGGAATCGTCAATTAATACTGAATGTGCGGCTACTGGTACTGTGACTGGTAAAATAGGCGTATGTAATATGGGTTGGCCCTGGGGGACTGGCGCAGGATTCCCAGGACCAACGGCTGGAGGCACAGGAAATACGTTATTAACGGGAGGTGGAGGTTGGACAGGCGGAGTAGGATTCGTATTAGCATATTCTGGGACTGTGTCATCTAAATAGGAAGAAAGAAAAATTTCAGCTGCGGTCGGTTTGTGACGTAGCTTAGTCGGGACCAATGGTGGCGGTAAATTACAGGGTGTTTCCGGGGTCGCCTTCGGCAAACCCTCGGCGAGAAGGGGATACATACCTTTAATAAGGGCATTTCTCTGTCTGTCTGATTGTTCTGCTCTAACTCGTTCACCTTCTTCTAGTAATTCCCTTTCTTGGGCTTTTTCGGACGATTCCCTACTTAATTCTGCTTTTCTGAATTCCTTTTCTGATCTTTTATGCGATTCTTTACGCCATAATTCTATGGCATCTTTCTGGGACTGTCTGGCTTTCTTTTTCCATAATGCTTCTTCTACTCTCATGATGCACTCAGCATCCCATGTTCCTGAAACAGGCCATCTATATTTCTCTTCGAGATTCTTGGTGTAATCTACCCATAAGTCTAGATACAATATGGCATCTAAGCCATGCTTATGATACATGAAATGTCCAGGACTGTCCCTGGGAGGGACAGGAACTGATTCTTCGAGTAACCCTTTTTTGGTTTTTATCTGACGTAACTTCGAAAACAGCGGCATATTAGAGCCGTACTTGAACTTGAACACAATACACAATGAACACAGTAATGAATAGCAAACAAATCACTCATACCACGACATCAAGAACACATTAATAACAGTTCGAACAGATACTACCTGATACATTGAAACACAATACGTTGAAAACATAATACTGGAATTTCTCGAGAAGAACAGACTTACTAGAATTACTGGATGCACTGCTAAAACAGTACAGAACATACCGGTCTCATAAAGAGACACGTCATACCGTATTCACCTAGGTGAACACGTCGGACTGGATCTGTGTACCCAAACCCATCTGACCGGGCACAAATTAATGAACACCCGTCTAGATACCCCCAGCAACGGTACTCACCGGGAAGCAAAACTGAAGGCCTCGGACTGGACTAGACTGCTACGACGTCTGGTTACTGCTACGCACTACGCATACGCTTCGGGCTTCGGGCTTCGGAAACAGGTGGCCTCCGGATACCTCGGACCTTGCTCTCTCGGCTTGGGCTCTGGTCGGGACGACCCGCCTTCCTCACCGCCTCGTCTGGATGCCGGACCGCAGTCTCCGTCTCCTCCGTAGGCCTGAGGGAGACTTGAAGCAGAAATATCTGCACGTGCACGATAGGGGTCCGTCACGGCTGTAGAAGGGTCAGGGGGCCTGCGTTACATCTCCGGCGCGTGGGGAAGGGGCTCGTGCCTGTTCGGGCGCCATTATGTGGTAAATAAATAAATAATTACCGGTACTATTTTTCTATGCATTAACTGAAACAGATAGCTCAATAAATAAGAGGCAGGATCCGAGGAATCTGAGTCATAAGGGCTTTAATTAGATGGCTCGAGCCAATGGACCATCGGGTTCCATCACCTGCAAAGGTTCAGGAAGGGACAGACACAAGGGGAAATCGCATGGAATGGCAGCTGCAACATCTCATTAACATCATACAGTATATATAGTAAAACAGTATAATTACATTGAATACAGTAGGCGTAACAAGTGACAAACGAAAGATAAGAACATATGGGCGTAAAAAGAAGGCGTGCACAGGGCGTGCACAGAGGTGTGTGATGTAGACGTCACAGAAGTGTCATGAGTAGGCGGATACATGGGTGGGGGCTACCTGGGCAGCTGGAACCTTTAACCTACTGGTGCGCGCAAACGGGCCATGACGTGTAACTGGGGAGAGCTGGGGGCTCTGACTTCTAGCACTAGAAGAGGAGACTAAAGTCTGGGAAGTCAGGACGACATGTACCTATAGCATATCTGATATCTCGTGTTTGGAGTACATGTTGCTTGAATCTAAAAGTCATCAGGGCAAAGGCTACTTGTCACTAAGGCTGGTGCATGCATATATTCTTCATGTATTGCGTGTGCTATGAATCTTCTATGGATATTAATTCAGTAATTCTCTTGCCTGGAGACAGAAAGACTAGACTATAGATGAAGATGTTTATGAGGTTCGTTAGCTAGGAATGTGAAGCCGGGGAGCTGAACTGATAACTGTAGGCATAACATATTCTTGGCAGACAGGCAGGCAGGCCAGGCCGGGCACCGCGCTGCTTGGCAGAAAGTAAGTGAAGGGTCAGGAATGCAGGTGGGTGCTGCTTCGCTCCTCGGAGTGGTTTCAGGAGACTTGAAGCTCGAAACTGGTGTCCGGGCCCTGTGAGGCCTAGAAACGGGTGCATCTCAATGAATTACCGTGCGCAATGTAAAATCGTTGGCAACATAAGCCTAGAAGCCTAATTCACGTTGCTTTCACGGAGGACTGGATAACTGACATACTAACGTTGGACACAACTATAATTGCGTCTTTATTCGGTCAAGGAAGGCAATATGCATCTTAATCATGCACATATAACATATGATGGGGAACACCTAGGGACACATATAGGGGCAAAATTCAATTTTCCACACTTTGAATCGGGCCCTATGAGTGGGTGGGAGCATTCCCGTTTCCATCGCCTCGAGATACACCTGATGTAAGCGGGTAGCCACTATGTCTACATATTCTTTATAGAAGGCAGCCCCAGGGGCTTTGTTAGCTGGCATCCCGGCAATTACCTTTTTCACGTCCTCTATCGTGTTGGGAAGATCCATGTACTCTCTAGCGCCGTTATTAAACCATGCCAATGCGATAGTATCCAAATATTTTGTGATGTCTGACATTGATGGGTTTGTGTGTGATGATGTCACAGTGACTCATAAAACTCAGTCATAGTCCGAAGTATCGCTTGCGGCGCCCTGACCACCGTACCATCCTCCCTCTCTAGTTCAGTTATATAGTCCGCTCCACGTGGAGCGTGCAGTAAATTAGCTAGCGTTTTCCCTGCCCTGACCCTGCCCTCCTGCTTATCCATCCTTTGGGTGATTCTGTCAATGCGTTCAGCCAGAGTGTCCATCTTGGAGTCAATCCCCTGTAGGCTCGTTTTCAGTTCCTGGAATGTAGACCGGACATCCGCCGGCGGCAATTGGCCCTGTGCGCCTTCTTCTGTTGGCTCACGATCAGCAGCCTCAGTTTCAGTTGATTTACTTGATTTCTTGTCGAAGGTGAGTCTCGGTTGTCGCGTGTCCGGCTTCCCCATTTTGGTGCTATCTTTGCAAGCTGTCCTCTGGACCATAGCACTCCCCATGACAGGGGTCGCCTTATCGCACACCCAGAGGTATCTCCACGCGATCCGTACCCCCACGGCGTGCTTATCAATCTCTTGTCGACCATGTCCAACTGGCTTGGCGGGTTAACAGCCTCAATGGGCTGTTAGCTGACATCAGGTCGCCTCACGAGTTGTTATATCCCAGCTATATTACTGTCTCATGAGGCGCATTAGTTATGTTTCTGCCAGCTATCCCTGTTGACTGCGCCCCGGGACGTCTGCGTTGGGTTGTGTATCTTGTCCCTGCCCATTTTCAGCTCGCCAGTGCGCTATCTGGGACCTCTATCCTGCGCCACTATTAATTAGTCAGCGAGGGAAACCAGCGCACCTGTATATGCACCCCGCTCTGCAAAGTTTCTCAGGCCGGCCCAGCGTGTGTCATCAAAATCTACCTGTGCACTTCATTTCCATTGTAGGTGCATTGCATTTACCACTGTGGGAGGATCGAACAGTCTGGCAGGCGGTTCACTGAGCCGGTCACCGCGTGCGTGTCACCCCTGTGTATAAATAATGTGCGTCTCCTTTAAATAGCTGCACCAAGCGAGTTAAAAGCTGACGTGTGGTCCATTATGTACTTTGTACAATTAGTGCGGCTCTGCTTCTCCTCTCAGCCATCTGGCCAGGGTTCCTCTCACCATATGCCTGGGGCGTCTCCCTCGCCTTTACAGTCTCGTACTTTCAATGTTCACCCTAGCAGGCTTCTACTCTCCATTTACGCGCTGCCCGTGTTTTATTTTGCTCTTATTTCCCTTTCTGTGGATGTTTAGGGCAACCCTTTGCAAGCAATCCTTGATGCTCCACTACAGGTCCTAGGCCAGATCTCCCCAGCTCCATCTCAGAAGTGTTCCCACCGTCGTCCCCTGAGCACCAGCGCTACTGGTTCCTGGTCGACCTTTCACGCAAGCTCCCGGCTTTCCCTTGCCGCACAGGCCTCTCTACGCATCCAGGACGTCCACAGCTCCCGCAGCTTTCCACCAGTCGTACAGCTTGCAATTCAATATCAAACCGCACAGGATCTTCCCAGCAATCAATCCTGTCAGTTACGCCCGATGCACGGCGTGTTAAAAACGTATAATATCGGATTAATTAGCCCAGCTGGCGGAGCTGCTCTAGCAAGCAGCCATTCCGCTTCACGGCCAAGCCACGCCCTCCATAGCTCAAAGCATATATAAATGTTCACAGGCCATAAGCACGGTCTCTCATTTTCTAAATGAGGGGGTTATTCAGACAACAGCAGCAGTTTTCTAAACAGAAACAGCAAGCTGTATGTAGATCTGTAGATTTCCTTTGAAATTCACCACATATTCTGTGCTGACAATTAGCCAACTTGCAGGATGAGGTCATAAAACATCGTGGTGATTTAACAAGTAGTCCTACCCAAATAAAAAATGTCCCTGGGAGTAAATATATACAGCTAATGCCACTGTGGAAAGATCAATACAATCAGCCGAAAGTAAGGAGGTGTCTAGTATGTGCAACACATCAGTGCCCGCGGCACCAATGCAAGGCCAAGAAGGGGCATGATTTGTGCTGTGGGCTTCAAACAAACATATCAGACCACTAGCAAAGTAAAGTAATTTTAGTTTGAAGTTATGAAAATGATTTTTTCATTTAGTTGTAGTTATGTTTGCAAAGTAAAAATATCATTACAAATAACTGATCATTACTAGGGTCTTTTCTTCCAGTTCTTCATCTGTGAATCAATAAAATGTGTGTTAGTAAATAAAAGTAAAATACTCTGCCTATTTATTTTGACAATGTTTGATTAACACTTCCCTTAAAAATAGTTATTTGTTATGCCAGTTTGGCTTGTACTGCCCTCTTCAATCATAGTTGTTTCTTTGCCAGGTTTTGTTGTGTAGGGGAATACATTTCCATCGTCATCACAACTGCAATACTTAGGACCAAGGGGTAAGCCCTTTCTCATGGCTCTGTTGTGCAGTATAGCACAGGTAGCAATAATATTCCAGCTTGATTCTGGTGTGTAATCCAATGCTTCTGCACTTGCATGAAAAGCTTCCATTAAAAAATTCAAACTTGCTCTCTATTTCTGAACTAAGTCACTTATGTGCGTTGTTGTATCTGTTATCTAGATATTTAAAAAAAGGCTCAGTAGGGTTATGGGACAATTTATATGATGTGTAAGGTGAAATTCTGCCTAAAATTTATCAAGAAGACAACCATCACCAAATTGTCACCACATATTCTGTGCTGACAATTAGCCAACTTGCAGGATGAGGTCATAAAACATCGTGGTGATTTAACAAGTAGTCCTACCCAAATAAAAAATGTCCCTGGGAGTAAATATATACAGCTAATGCCACTGTGGAAAGATCAATACAATCAGCCGAAAGTAAGGAGGTGTCTAGTATGTGCAACACATCAGTGCCCGCGGCACCAATGCAAGGCCAAGAAGGGGCATGATTTGTGCTGTGGGCTTCAAACAAACATATCAGACCACTAGCAAAGTAAAGTAATTTTAGTTTGAAGTTATGAAAATGATTTTTTCATTTAGTTGTAGTTATGTTTGCAAAGTAAAAATATCATTACAAATAGCTGATCATTACTAGGGTCTTTTCTTCCAGTTCTTCATCTGTGAATCAATAAAATGTGTGTTAGTAAATAAAAGTAAAATACTCTGCCTATTTATTTTGACAATGTTTGATTAACACTTCCCTTAAAAATAGTTATTTGTTATGCCAGTTTGGCTTGTACTGCCCTCTGCAATCATAGTTGTTTCTTTGCCAGGTTTTGTTGTGTAAGGGAATACATTTCCATCGTCATCACAACTGCAATACTTAGGACCAAGGGGTAAGCCCTTTCTCATGGCTCTGTTGTGCAGTATAGCACAGGTAGCAATAATATTTCAGCTTGATTCTGGTGTGTAATCCAATGCTTCTGCACTTGCATGAAAAGCTTCCATTAAAAAATTCAAACTTGCTCTCTATTTCTGAACTAAGTCACTTATGTGCCTTGTTGTATCTGTTATCTAGATATTTAAAAAAGGTTCAGTAGGGTTATGGGACAATTTATATGATGTGTAAGATGAAATTCTGCCTAAAATTTATCAAGAAGACAACCATCACCAAATTCTCCTCTTAACAGGTGCAGCTGCCACAGGTAACAGCAGTAGGGTGCTGGGGCAGGGTATAGTGGGCAGATGACGGGATATGGAAAGTAAAATAAAAAACTAAAAAACCCTTATCTTGCACTCCCTGCATCGCCAACTCGGTAAGTGTTTCTTTACATTTTTTACTTTACTTTCCCTAACCCGTCGTCTATTCTCTTCTCCCAACCGCCCCCCCCCCCCCCCTCCCCGCCTCAACACTATTACCAGTGCCGGCCGCACTTGCCTCTTACCAGCTGGTTCAAAAGGGCTGAATGGCAAAAACTGAGTCATGTGTACTCCCTAGATAGTTTGCTACTAAATATATTCTCATGTATGAGAAATGATGGCAGTGGTTTTAGAGAAAAGCCAGCACCTCTGTTAGGGCCCGATTCACAGAACTAACTTAAAACAAAATCCTAAACTTACTACTTTTGGTATTCACAGAAGTTAGGATGTTGGCTTAAGTTTGTCTTAAGACAGACTTAAGATAGACTTAAGTTAGGATTTTGTCTTAAGTCTGTCTTAAAACAAACTTAAGAAAAAATCCTAACTTCTGTGAATACCAAAAGTAGTACTTTTAGGATTTTGTCTTAAGTTAGTTCTGTGAATCGAGCCCGTAGGTTGCAATTGTACAGCGCGAAATATCCCCTAGCGTGCTCAATCTCAAACACTGTGCCATCCACAGTGCCACTCAGTACATAGAGGAAACCTCCATAGACATTGACCAAGTATAATTTTTAACAGAGCACAAAAAAGAGTCTTAGCTGACTATCCTCATTCAGTAATGTATTTGATATCAGAGAAAAACAATGAAAAATGACATTGAGCATACAGTAATCTTGGTCTCAAAGGTTTTGACGCGTCTCAAGAGTGTTGACACGTCAGTATGACAAGCAAACAGCCGACACATGTTTAGTCGATAGACGACTTCCTCAAGGCTTGAAATAGTTATAGTAGACAAATCTGAGCTTTATTATATGGCTTCGATTCGTCTACCATAACGATTCTCCGGCTCACTTATTATAAAACAGTTGATTTTAATACCTTATTCTGACTAATGAATTCTATCGGAATTACCATGCGCCCATAGGTATCTTCATATTAGAGAAGAACAGGGCTGTTCTTTCGTTGACTTACAATTATTGCTACAAGCCTTGAGGCATCATTACTGCAGAGTTACAGGACAGCTCAGGGAGGGGGTTACTGGAACTGAGAGGCCTTGGAAGGGATGGGACCATTAGCCTCAGGGACAGGAATAGAGAGGAGCTACAGGACAGCTCGGGGAGGAGGTTACTGGAGCTGAGAGGCCTTGGAGGGGATGATGGTTTCTAGTGAGGAAGGACTCTTTATGCGAAGGCATCAGCACACTTGACGCAGTTGTTTCCACTGCTCCGAATTGTATTTTGGAAATCCGAGGTGAATGAGAGCCACGGAACGCAGCGTGATGTGGGGGCCAGTGTGTAAAAGAGCATGAACACGCGCCATATCATTGTTCTTTGTTTTCATCCTTTTCCAAGGGTCTCAGATGCCGACCACTAGAAGCAGTAGATTTATGGATGTAAACCCAGACATATTATTTTAAACACATTTGATCTCTGCCAATAGCTTTTGTGATTACACGCTGTAAGACCCACCCAGTCTTACTAGCCTTGGGCTCCCCAGCGGATCTTGAAGCGAGCATTGCAGCCTCCGTCGGGTTTCAGGATAAGCCCCCTTGTCTTTTTCCCCTACATTGGCGTACAATGGCTGCCAGGCGCCAACGCAGGCACCCTTGCCCCATGGTGCACAGCTGACTGGGTTGCTGGGTTCATTGATGTTGTGGCTCCATCTCTTCTCGAGGCGTCTGCAGGTACATCTTGACTAATGGTGGGCGGGAATGAACCAGTTAGCCTTCTTGGAGTGTTGTTTGCCTGGATGTTCTTGAGTTTGCCAAGGTGTCGGCGCAGTTAGAGATCCATCGGTGGAGGTTGTGCGCTGTAGTGTTGGTGTCTGGAAGCGTTGGCGGAGTGGTGATGCTGAGGGAATTGACAAGAACTTCTTCTGTGGCCTTGATCCAGCTGCGACGGGTAGGGAGCAATGATGGCGGTGGTGTATGGTGTGCGTGGTGAAGGTGTGATGTATACAATGATCAACGGTCCAGGAGAGTTTGGTGGTGTGGCTGTAGTTGAATGTTCCTGCTGGCAGTGAAGACGGGGTCGAGCATGTGCCTGGATATGTGGGTTGGTGCGGTGACTATCTGCTTGAGTCTGATGTTGTGAGGATCTCCAGGAGGGTGGTGGTGTTTTAGCCACTGGGGTTGTCCAAGTGGAAGTTGAGGTCTCCGAGTAGGATGTAGTCGATGGATGCGAGAGCCTGGGGTGCAATGACGTCTACAATAGCAACTGATAATAGGGAGTCATGTGCCGGGGGGCCTGTGGATGAGGGTGCCTGCTGACGGTGGTGTTAGGCTTGGTCCGGATGGGTCAATAGAATGCATGGTCACTCAGAGTGTTCTTTTGTAGACAACGGCAATGCCTCCTCCTGGGTGGTAGGGTGTTCCTTGTGGATGATGTTGTAGCCGTCGGGGATGACAATGGTGATGTCCGGTCTGGAGCAGAGTTTGGTCCAGGTTTACATGAAGAAGGCGATGTTTAAAGAGTTGCAGTTGAGGAGGTCCCAGATTTATGTGGCGTGTTTGGGGAGGGTGTAAAGTGGGCGTAGTTGGCGGAGTACCATTGCATGGAATTCTGAATTCCACTTGAATTCCATTCCGCAGCTCCATTCCGTCTCACCACAGTTTATAAAACAGAAACCTTACAAATTACTCTAATATTACATGCTAAAACGCATATAATCATCACAAAGCTGGGAGACAGGAAACGTGGAAAAGGACACTGAAGGGGCCAGGTGTGCGGGGATTGCGGCATCAACGAGGGAGAGGACAGGGGAAAAGGAACTGAATAAAAGCACATGAAAGACAAATCCAAACAAAGCAAAGAAAAAAGAAAAAAGAAGAACAAAGCCAAAGATAGAAAGCAACGGAGAAGAGCAGAAAGAGAGACAGGAACTGCAGAAAAGAGGGACAGGAGGGAAGTCAAGCAGCAGAGCAATGATGCTCTAATACTGGACCAACAATGATGAGGCGCAGGCAGTAGCATGCGGGGGAAGGAGGGCCTCGAACACCTGACCTCCGGGTCAGAGGATCCAGCAGTAGCAGATGGGGACAGCAGCAGCAGCTACCAGACGGCGCTGCAATGTGGTAAGAGTAAGTCCACTAAGGGATAGTTTCCAATACACCCAAAAGCTCACTACCAGGGGGCGATGAAAGGCAGCACCACCTGATTACCTATTTCAGTCTATTACTGCAATGGATCGCACTCCGCTAGCCCCTCCTCCGGGTCGCCCCTGGGCACTCTGGTATTTGTAGTGCGTGAAGTTCGAAGAATAGACAAAGTTCAAAAGTGTTTCACCAAAGTTGGTGCGAGTAGGTACTCGTTGTTCCCAAAATCTCTAGACCCAAGACATGGCTCGGGTTTCGGGATAGTTTCCCTCATCAGTAGAGAACAAGTTTGGGGTGGAAGAGAAGGCCGCCAAGTAACCGTCACAGGCCTCGTTGCCTCTCTGGCTCGCAGGGCGTCTCCAGAAGCTCGTCAGCTTGATGCTCAAGGGAGCGATAAGTAAATTACTGCAATGGATCGCACTCCGCTAGCCCCTCCTCCGGGTCGCCCCTGGGCACTCTGGTATTTGTAGTGCGTGAAGTTCGAAGAATAGACTAAGTTCAGAAGTGTTTCACCAAAGTTGGTGAGAGTAGGTACTCGTTGTTCCCAAAATCTCTAGACCCAAGACATGGCTCGGGTTTCAGGATAGTTTCCCTCATCAGTAGAGAACAAGTTTGGGGTGGAAGAGAAGGCCGCCAAGTAACCGTCACAGGCCTCGTTGCCTCTCTGGCTCGCAGGGCGTATCCAGAAGCTCGTCAGCTTGATGCTCAAGGGAGCGATAAGTAAATTACTGCAATGGATCGCACTCCGCTAGCCCCTCCTCCGGGTCGCCCCTGGGCACTCTGGTATTTGTAGTGCGTGAAATTCGAAGAATAGACAAAGTTCATAAGTGTTTCACCAAAGTTGGTGCGAGTAGGTACTCGTTGTTCCCAAAATCTCTAGACCCAAGACATGGCTCGGGTTTCGGGATAGTTTCCCTCATCAGTAGAGAACAAGTTTGGGGTGGAAGAGAAGGCCGCCAAGTAACCGTCACAGGCCTTGTTGCCTCTCTGGCTCGCAGGGCGTCTCCAGAAGCTCGTCAGCTTGATGCTCAAGGGAGCGATAAGTAAATTACTGCAATGGATCGCACTCCGCTAGCCCCTCCTCCGGGTCGCCCCTGGGCACTCTGGTATTTGTAGTGCGTGAAGTTCGAAGAATAGACAAAGTTCATAAGTGTTTCACCAAAGTTGGTGCGAGTAGGTACTCGTTGTTCCCAAAATCTCTAGACTAAAGACATGGCTCGGGTTTCGGGATAGTTTCCCTCATCAGTAGAGAACAAGTTTGGGGTGGAAGAGAAGGCCGCCAAGTAACCGTCACAGGCCTCGTTGCCTCTCTGGCTCGCAGGGCGTCTCCAGAAGCTCGTCAGCTTGATGCTCAAGGGAGCGATAAGTAAATTACTGCAATGGATCGCACTCCGCTAGCCCCTCCTCCGGGTCGCCCCTGGGCACTCTGGTATTTGTAGTGCGTGAAGTTCGAAGAATAGACAAAGTTCCTAAGTGTTTCACCAAAGTTGGTGCGAGTAGGTACTCGTTGTTCCCAAAATCTCTAGACCCAAGACATGGCTCGGGTTTCGGGATAGTTTCCCTCATCAGTAGAGAACAAGTTTGGGGTGGAAGAGAAGGCCGCCAAGTAACCGTCACAGGCCTCGTTGCCTCTCTGGCTCGCAGGGCGTCTCCAGAAGCTCGTCAGCTTGATGCTCAAGGGAGCGATAAGTAAATTACTGCAATGGATCGCACTCCGCTAGCCCCTCCTCCGGGTCGCCCCTGGGCACTCTGGTATTTGTAGTGCGTGAAGTTCGAAGAATAGACAAAGTTCATAAGTGTTTCACCAAAGTTGGTGCGAGTAGGTACTCGTTGTTCCCAAAATCTCTAGACCCAAGACATGGCTCGGGTTTCGGGATAGTTTCCCTCATCAGTAGAGAACAAGTTTGGGGTGGAAGAGAAGGCCGCCAAGTAACCGTCACAGGCCTCGTTGCCTCTCTGGCTCGCAGGGCGTCTCCAGAAGCTCGTCAGCTTGATGCTCAAGGGAGCGATAAGTAAATTACTGCAATGGATCGCACTCCGCTAGCCCCTCCTCCGGGTCGCCCCTGGGCACTCTGGTATTTGTAGTGCGTGAAGTTTGAAGAATAGACAAAGTTCCTAAGTGTTTCACCAAAGTTGGTGCGAGTAGGTACTCGTTGTTCCCAAAATCTCTAGACCCA
The DNA here is from genome assembly GCF_964261635.1 of Lissotriton helveticus. Classification (NCBI taxonomy): domain Eukaryota; kingdom Metazoa; phylum Chordata; class Amphibia; order Caudata; family Salamandridae; genus Lissotriton; species Lissotriton helveticus. The sequence continues at coordinate 184,827,094 of NC_136057.1, read as the reverse complement.
AGACATGGCTCGGGTTTCGGGATAGTTTCCCTCATCAGTAGAGAACAAGTTTGGGGTGGAAGAGAAGGCCGCCAAGTAACCGTCACAGGCCTCGTTGCCTCTCTGGCTCGCAGGGCGTCTCCAGAAGCTCATCAGCTTGATGCTCAAGGGAGCGATAAGTAAATTACTGCAATGGATCGCACTCCGCTAGCCCCTCCTCCGGGTCGCCCCTGGGCACTCTGGTATTTGTAGTGCGTGAAGTTCGAAGAATAGACAAAGTTCATAAGTGTTTCACCAAAGTTGGTGCGAGTAGGTACTCGTTGTTCCCAAAATCTCTAGACCCAAGACATGGCTCGGGTTTCGGGATAGTTTCCCTCATCAGTAGAGAACAAGTTTGGGGTGGAAGAGAAGGCCGCCAAGTAACCGTCACAGGCCTCGTTGCCTCTCTGGCTCGCAGGGCGTCTCCAGAAGCTCGTCAGCTTGATGCTCAAGGGAGCGATAAGTAAATTACTGCAATGGATCGCACTCCGCTAGCCCCTCCTCCGGGTCGCCCCTGGGCCCTCTGGTATTTGTAGTGCGTGAAGTTCAAAGAATAGACAAAGTTCATAAGTGTTTCACCAAAGTTGGTGCGAGTAGGTACTCGTTGTTCCCAAAATCTCTAGACCCAAGACATGGCTCGGGTTTCGGGATAGTTTCCCTCATCAGTAGAGAACAAGTTTGGGGTGGAAGAGAAGGCCGCCAAGTAACCGTCACAGGCCTCGTTGCCTCTCTGGCTCGCAGGGCGTCTCCAGAAGCTCGTCAGCTTGATGCTCAAGGGAGCGATAAGTAAATTACTGCAATGGATCGCACTCCGTTAGCCCCTCCTCCGGGTCGCCCCTGGGCACTCTGGTATTTGTAGTGCGTGAAGTTTGAAGAATAGACAAAGTTCATAAGTGTTTCACCAAAGTTGGTGCGAGTAGGTACTCGTTGTTCCCAAAATCTCTAGACCCAAGACATGGCTCGGGTTTCGGGATAGTTTCCCTCATCAGTAGAGAACAAGTTTGGGGTGGAAGAGAAGGCCGCCAAGTAACCGTCACAGGCCTCGTTGCCTCTCTGGCTCGCAGGGCGTCTCCAGAAGCTTGTCAGCTTGATGCTCAAGGGAGCGATAAGTAAATTACTGCAATGGATCGCACTCCGCTAGCCCCTCCTCCAGGTCGCCCCTGGGCACTCTGGTATTTGTAGTGCGTGAAGTTCGAAGAATAGACAAAGTTCATAAGTGTTTCACCAAAGTTGGTGCGAGTAGGTACTCGTTGTTCCCAAAATCTCTAGACCCAAGACATGGCTCGGGTTTCGGGATAGTTTCCCTCATCAGTAGAGAACAAGTTTGGGGTGGAAGAGAAGGCCGCCAAGTAACCGTCACAGGCCTCGTTGCCTCTCTGGCTCGCAGGGCGTCTCCAGAAGCTCGTCAGCTTGATGCTCAAGGGAGCGATAAGTAAATTACTGCAATGGATCGCACTCCGCTTGCCCCTCCTCCGGGTCGCCCCTGGGCACTCTGGTATTTGTAGTGCGTGAAGTTCGAAGAATAGACAAAGTTCATAAGTGTTTCACCAAAGTTGGTGCGAGTAGGTACTCGTTGTTCCCAAAATCTCTAGACCCAAGACATGGCTCGGGTTTCGGGATAGTTTCCCTCATCAGTAGAGAACAAGTTTGGGGTGGAAGAGAAGGCCGCCAAGTAACCGTCACAGGCCTCGTTGCCTCTCTGGCTCGCAGGGCGTCTCCAGAAGCTCGTCAGCTTGATGCTCAAGGGAGCGATAAGTAAATTACTGCAATGGATCGCACTCCGCTAGCCCCTCCTCCGGGTCGCCCCTGTGCACTCTGGTATTTGTAGTGCGTGAAGTTCGAAGAATAGACAAAGTTCATAAGTGTTTCACCAAAGTTGGTGCGAGTAGGTACTCGTTGTTCCCAAAATCTCTAGACCCAAGACATGGCTCGGGTTTCGGGATAGTTTCCCTCATCAGTAGAGAACAAGTTTGGGGTGGAAGAGAAGGCCGCCAAGTAACCGTCACCGGCCTCGTTGCCTCTCTGGCTCGCAGGGCGGCTCCAGAAGCTCGTCAGCTTGATGCCAAGGGAGCGATAAGTAAATTACTGCAATGGATCGCACTCCGCTAGCCCCTCCTCCGGGTCGCCCCTGGGCACTCTGGTATTTGTAGTGCGTGAAGTTCGAAGAATAGACAAAGTTCCTAAGTGTTTCACCAAAGTTGGTGCGAGTAGGTACTCGTTGTTCCCAAAATCTCTAGACCCAAGACATGGCTCGGGTTTCGGGATAGTTTCCCTCATCAGTAGAGAACAAGTTTGGGGTGGAAGAGAAGGCCGCCAAGTAACCGTCACAGGCCTCGTTGCCTCTCTGGCTCGCAGGGCGTCTCCAGAAGCTCGTCAGCTTGATGCTCAAGGGAGCGATAAGTAAATTACTGCAATGGATCGCACTTCGCTAGCCCCTCCTCCGGGTCGCCCCTGGGCACTCTGGTATTTGTAGTGCGTGAAGTTCGAAGAATAGACAAAGTTCATAAGTGTTTCACCAAAGTTGGTGCGAGTAGGTACTCGTTGTTCCCAAAATCTCTAGACCCAAGACATGGCTCGGGTTTCGGGATAGTTTCCCTCATCAGTAGAGAACAAGTTTGGGGTGGAAGAGAAGGCCGCCAAGTAACCGTCACAGGCCTCGTTGCCTCTCTGGCTCGCAGGGCGTCTCCAGAAGCTCGTCAGCTTGATGCTCAAGGGAGCGATAAGTAAATTACTGCAATGGATCGCACTCCGCTAGCCCCTCCTCCGGGTCGCCCCTGGGCACTCTGGTATTTGTAGTGCGTGAAGTTTGAAGAATAGACAAAGTTCATAAGTGTTTCACCAAAGTTGGTGCGAGTAGGTACTCGTTGTTCCCAAAATCTCTAGACCCAAGACATGGCTCGGGTTTCGGGATAGTTTCCCTCATCAGTAGAGAACAAGTTTGGGGTGGAAGAGAAGGCCGCCAAGTAACCGTCACAGGCCTCGTTGCCTCTCTGGCTCGCAGGGCGTCTCCAGAAGCTCGTCAGCTTGATGCTCAAGGGAGCGATAAGTAAATTACTGCAATGGATCGCACTCCGCTAGCCCCTCCTCCGGGTCGCCCCTGGGCACTCTGGTATTTGTAGTGCGTGAAGTTCGAAGAATAGACAAAGTTCATAAGTGTTTCACCAAAGTTGGTGCGAGTAGGTACTCGTTGTTCCCAAAATCTCTAGACCCAAGACATGGCTCGGGTTTCGGGATAGTTTCCCTCATCAGTAGAGAACAAGTTTGGGGTGGAAGAGAAGGCCGCCAAGTAACCGTCACAGGCCTCGTTGCCTCTCTGGCTCGCAGGGCGGCTCCAGAAGCTCGTCAGCTTGATGCTCAAGGGAGCGATAAGTAAATTACTGCAATGGATCGCACTCCGCTAGCCCCTCCTCCGGGTCGCCCCTGGGCACTCTGGTATTTGTAGTGCGTGACGTTCGAAGAATAGACAAAGTTCATAAGTGTTTCACCAAAGTTGGTGCGAGTAGGTACTCGTTGTTCCCAAAATCTCTAGACCCAAGACATGGCTCGGGTTTCGGGATAGTTTCCCTCATCAGTAGAGAACAAGTTTGGGGTGGAAGAGAAGGCCGCCAAGTAACCGTCACAGGCCTCGTTGCCTCTCTGGCTCGCAGGGCGTCTCCAGAAGCTCGTCAGCTTGATGCTCAAGGGAGCGATAAGTAAATTACTGCAATGGATCGCACTCCGCTAGCCCCTCCTCCGGGTCGCCCCTGGGCACTCTGGTATTTGTAGTGCATGAAGTTCGAAGAATAGACAAACTTCATAAGTGTTTCACCAAAGTTGGTGCGAGTAGGTACTCGTTGTTCCCAAAATCTCTAGACCCAAGACATGGCTCGGGTTTCGGGATAGTTTCCCTCATCAGTAGAGAACAAGTTTGGGGTGGAAGAGAAGGCCGCCAAGTAACCGTCACAGGCCTCGTTGCCTCTCTGGCTCGCAGGGCGTCTCCAGAAGCTCGTCAGCTTGATGCTCAAGGGAGCGATAAGTAAATTACTGCAATGGATCGCACTCCGCTAGCCCCTCCTCCGGGTCGCCCCTGGGCACTCTGGTATTTGTAGTGCGTGAAGTTCGAAGAATAGACAAAGTTCATAAGTGTTTCACCAAAGTTGGTGCGAGTAGGTACTCGTTGTTCCCAAAATCTCTAGACCCAAGACATGGCTCGGGTTTCGGGATAGTTTCCCTCATCAGTAGAGAACAAGTTTGGGGTGGAAGAGAAGGCCGCCAAGTAACCGTCACAGGCCTCGTTGCCTCTCTGGCTCGCAGGGCGTCTCCAGAAGCTCGTCAGCTTGATGCTCAAGGGAGCGATAAGTAAATTACTGCAATGGATCGCACTCCGCTTGCCCCTCCTCCGGGTCGCCCCTGGGCACTCTGGTATTTGTAGTGCGTGAAGTTCGAAGAATAGACAAAGTTCATAAGTGTTTCACCAAAGTTGGTGCGAGTAGGTACTCGTTGTTCCCAAAATCTCTAGACCCAAGACATGGCTCGGGTTTCGGGATAGTTTCCCTCATCAGTAGAGAACAAGTTTGGGGTGGAAGAGAAGGCCGCCAAGTAACCGTCACAGGCCCGCAGGGCTCGCAGGGCGTCTCCAGAAGCTCGTCAGCTTGATGCTCAAGGGAGCGATAAGTAAATACCAGAGAGCTTAGGGGCGACCCGGAGGAGGGGCTAGCGGAGTCCGATCCATTGCAGAATTCTACTTATCGCTCCCTTGAGCGCCAAGCTGACGAGCTTCTGGAGACGCCCTGCGAGCCAGAGAGGCATCGAGGCCTGTGACGGTTACTTGGCGGCCTTCTCATCCACCCCATACTTGTTCTCTACTGATGAGGGAAACTATCCCGAAACCCGAGCCATGTCTTGGGTCTAGAGATTTTGGGAACAATGAGTACCTACTCGCACCAACTTTGGTGAACCACTTATGAACTTGATTTCTATTCTTCGAACTACACGCACTTCAAATACCAGAGTGCTTAGGGGCGACCCGGAGGAGGGGCTAGCGGAGTGCGATCCATTGCAGAATTCTACTTATCGCTCCCTTGAGCGCCAAGCTGACGAGCTTCTGGAGACGCCCTGCGAGCCAGAGAGGCATCGAGGCCTGTGACGGTTACTTGGCGGCCTTCTCATCCACCCCATACTTGTTCTCTACTGATGAGGGAAACTATCCCGAAACCCGAGCCATGTCTTGGGTCTAGAGATTTTGGGAACAATGAGTACCTACTCGCACCAACTTTGGTGAACCACTTATGAACTTGATTTCTATTCTTCGAACTACACGCACTTCAAATACCAGAGTGCTTAGGGGCGACCAGGAGGAGGGGCTAGCGGAGTGCGATCCATTGCAGAATTCTACTTATCGCTCCCTTGAGCGCCAAGCTGACGAGCTTCTGGAGACGCCCTGCGAGCCAGAGAGGCATCGAGGCCTGTGACGGTTGCTTGGCGGCCTTCTCATCCACCCCATACTTGTTCTCTACTGATGAGGGAAACTATCCCGAAACCCGAGCCATGTCTTGGGTCTAGAGATTTTGGGAACAATGAGTACCTACTCGCACCAACTTTGGTGAACCACTTATGAACTTGATTTCTATTCTTCGAACTACACGCACTTCAAATACCAGAGTGCTTAGGGGCGACCCGGAGGAGGGGCTAGCGGAGTGCGATCCATTGCAGAATTCTACTTATCGCTCCCTTGAGCGCCAAGCTGACGAGCTTCTGGAGACGCCCTGCGAGCCAGAGAGGCATCGAGGCCTGTGACGGTTACTTGGCGGCCTTCTCATCCACCCCATACTTGTTCTCTACTGATGAGGGAAACTATCCCGAAACCCGAGCCATGTCTTGGGTCTAGAGATTTTGGGAACAATGAGTACCTACTCGCACCAACTTTGGTGAACCACTTATGAACTTGATTTCTATTCTTCGAACTACACGCACTTCAAATACCAGAGTGCTTAGGGGCGACCAGGAGGAGGGGCTAGCGGAGTGCGATCCATTGCAGAATTCTACTTATCGCTCCCTTGAGCGCCAAGCTGACGAGCTTCTGGAGACGCCCTGCGAGCCAGAGAGGCATCGAGGCCTGTGACGGTTGCTTGGCGGCCTTCTCATCCACCCCATACTTGTTCTCTACTGATGAGGGAAACTATCCCGAAACCCGAGCCATGTCTTGGGTCTAGAGATTTTGGGAACAATGAGTACCTACTCGCACCAACTTTGGTGAACCACTTATGAACTTGATTTCTATTCTTCGAACTACACGCACTTCAAATACCAGAGTGCTTAGGGGCGACCCGGAGGAGGGGCTAGCGGAGTGCGATCCATTGCAGAATTCTACTTATCGCTCCCTTGAGCGCCAAGCTGACGAGCTTCTGGAGACGCCCTGCGAGCCAGAGAGGCATCGAGGCCTGTGACGGTTACTTGGCGGCCTTCTCATCCACCCCATACTTGTTCTCTACTGGTGAGGGAAACTATCCCGAAACCCGAGCCATGTCTTGGGTCTAGAGATTTTGGGAACAATGAGTACCTACTCGCACCAACTTTGGTGAACCACTTATGAACTTGATTTCTATTCTTCGAACTACACACACTTCAAATACCAGAGTGCTTAGGGGCGACCCGGAGGAGGGGCTAGCGGAGTGCGATCCATTGCAGAATTCTACTTATCGCTCCCTTGAGCGCCAAGCTGACGAGCTTCTGGAGACGCCCTGCGAGCCAGAGAGGCATCGAGGCCTGTGACGGTTACTTGGCGGCCTTCTCATCCACCCCATACTTGTTCTCTACTGATGAGGGAAACTATCCCGAAACCCGAGCCATGTCTTGGGTCTAGAGATTTTGGGAACAATGAGTACCTACTCGCACCAACTTTGGTGAACCACTTATGAACTTGATTTCTATTCTTCGAACTACACGCACTTCAAATACCAGAGTGCTTAGGGGCGACCCGGAGGAGGGGCTAGCGGAGTGCGATCCATTGCAGAATTCTACTTATCGCTCACTTGAGCGCCAAGCTGACGAGCTTCTGGAGACGCCCTGCGAGCCAGAGAGGCATCGAGGCCTGTGACGGTTACTTGGCGGCCTTCTCATCCACCCCATACTTGTTCTCTACTGATGAGGGAAACTATCCCGAAACCCGAGCCATGTCTTGGGTCTAGAGATTTTGGGAACAATGAGTACCTACTCGCACCATCTTTGGTGAACCACTTATGAACTTGATTTCTATTCTTCGAACTACACGCACTTCAAATACCAGAGTGCTTAGGGGCGACCCGGAGGAGGGGCTAGCGGAATGCGATCCATTGCAGAATTCTACTTATCGCTCCCTTGAGCGCCAAGCTGACGAGCTTCTGGAGACGCCCTGCGAGCCAGAGAGGCATCGAGGCCTGTGACGGTTACTTGGCGGCCTTCTCATCCACCCCATACTTGTTCTCTACTGATGAGGGAAACTATCCCGAAACCCGAGCCATGTCTTGGGTCTAGAGAATTTGGGAACAATGAGTATCTACTCTCACCAACTTTGGTGAACCACTTATGAACTTGATTTCTATTCTTCGAACTACACGCACTTCAAATACCAGAGTGCTTAGGGGCGACCCGGAGGAGGGGCTAGCGAAGTGCGATCCATTGCAGAATTCTACTTATCGCTCCCTTGAGCGCCAAGCTGACGAGCTTCTGGAGACGCCCTGCGAGCCAGAGAGGCATCGAGGCCTGTGACTGTTACTTGGCGGCCTTCTCATCCACCCCATACTTGTTCTCTACTGATGAGGGAAACTATCCCGAAACCCGAGCCATGTCTTGGGTCTAGAGATTTTGGGAACAATGAGTACCTACTCGCACCAACTTTGGTGAACCACTTATAAACTTGATTTCTATTCTTCGAACTACACGCACTTCAAATACCAGTGTGCTTAGGGGCGACCCGGAGGAGGGGCTAGCGGAGTGCGGTCCATTGCAGAATTCTACTTATCGCTCCCTTGAGCGCCAAGCTGACGAGCTTCTGGAGACGCCCTGCGAGCCAGAGAGGCATCGAGGCCTGTGACGGTTACTTGGCGGCCTTCTCATCCACCCCATACTTGTTCTCTACTGATGAGGGAAACTATCCCGAAACCCGAGGTATGTCTTGGGTCTAGAGATTTTGGGAACAATGAGTACGTACTCGCACCAACTTTGGTGAACCACTTATGAACTTGATTTCTATTCTTCGAACTACACGCACTTCAAATACCAGAGTGCTTAGGGGCGACCCGGAGGAGGGGCTAGCGGAGTGCGATCCATTGCATAATTCTACTTATCGCTCCCTTGAGCGCCAAGCTGACGAGCTTCTGGAGACGCCCTGCGAGCCAGAGAGGCATCGAGGCCTGTGACGGTTACTTGGCGGCCTTCTCATCCACCCCATACTTGTTCTCTACTGATGAGGGAAACTATCCCGAAACCCGAGCCATGTCTTGGGTCTAGAGATTTTGGGAACAATGTGTACCTACTCGCACCAACTTTGGTGAACCACTTATGAACTTGATTTCTATTCTTCGAACTACACGCACTTCAAATACCAGAGTGCTTAGGGGCGACCCGGAGGAGGGGCTAGCGGAGTGCGATCCATTGCAGAATTCTACTTATCGCTCCCTTGAGCGCCAAGCTGACGAGCTTCTGGAGACGCCCTGCGAGCCAGAGAGGCATCGAGGCCTGTGACGGTTACTTGGCGGCCTTCTCATCCACCCCATACTTGTTCTCTACTGATGAGGGAAACTATCCCGAAACCCGAGCCATGTCTTGGGTCTAGAGATTTTGGGAACAATGAGTACCTACTCGCACCAACTTTGGTGAACCACTTATGAACTTGATTTCTATTCTTCGAACTACACGCACTTCAAATACCAGAGTGCTTAGGGGCGACCCGGAGGAGGGGCTAGCGGAGTGCGATCTATTGCAGAATTCTACTTATCGCTCCCTTGAGCGCCAAGCTGACGAGCTTCTGGAGACGTCCTGCGAGCCAGAGAGGCATCGAGGCCTGTGACGGTTACTTGGCGGCCTTCTCATCCACCCCATACTTGTTCTCTACTGATGAGGGAAACTATCCCGAAACCCGAGCCATGTCTTGGGTCTAGAGATTTTGGGAACAATGAGTACCTACTCGCACCAACTTTGGTGAACCACTTATGAACTTGATTTCTATTCTTCGAACTACACGCACTTCAAATACCAGAGTGCTTAGGGGCGACACGGAGGAGGGGCTAGCGGAGTGCGATCCATTGCAGAATTCTACTTATCGCTCCCTTGAGCGCCAAGCTGACGAGCTTCTGGAGACGCCCTGCGAGCCAGAGAGGCATCAAGCCCTGTGACGGTTACTTGGCGGCCTTCTCATCCACCCCATACTTGTTCTCTACAGATGAGGGAAACTATCCCGAAACCCGAGGTATGTCTTGGGTCTAGAGATTTTGGGAACAATGAGTACGTACTCGCACCAACTTTGGTGAACCACTTATGAACTTGATTTCTATTCTTCGAACTACACGCACTTCAAATACCAGAGTGCTTAGGGGCGACCCGGAGGAGGGGCTAGCGGAGTGCGATCCATTGCAGAATTCTACTTATCGCTCCCTTGAGCGCCAAGCTGACGAGCTTCTGGAGACGCCCTGCGAGCCAGAGAGGCATCGAGGCCTGTGACGGTTACTTGGCGGCCTTCTCATCCACCCCATACTTGTTCTCTACTGATGAGGGAAACTATCCCGAAACCCGAGCCATGTCTTGGGTCTAGAGATTTTGGGAACAATGAGTACCTACTCGCACCAACTTTGGTGAACCACTTATGAACTTGATTTCTATTCTTCGAACTACACGCACTTCAAATACCAGAGTGCTTAGGGGCGACCCGGAGGAGGGGCTAGCGGAGTGCGATCCATTGCAGAATTCTACTTATCGCTCGCTTGAGCGCCAAGCTGACGAGCTTCTGGAGACGCCCTGCGAGCCAGAGAGGCATCGAGGCCTGTGACGGTTACTTGGCGGCCTTCTCATCCACCCCATACTTGTTCTCTACTGATGAGGGAAACTATCCCGAAACCCGAGCCATGTCTTGGGTCTAGAGATTTTGGGAACAATGAGTACCTACTCGCACCAACTTTGGTGAACCACTTATGAACTTGATTTCTATTCTTCGAACTACACGCACTTCAAATACCAGAGTGCTTAGGGGCGACCCGGAGGAGGGGCTAGCGGAGTGCGATCTATTGCAGAATTCTACTTATCGCTCCCTTGAGCGCCAAGCTGACGAGCTTCTGGAGACGTCCTGCGAGCCAGAGAGGCATCGAGGCCTGTGACGGTTACTTGGCGGCCTTCTCATCCACCCCATACTTGTTCTCTACTGATGAGGGAAACTATCCCGAAACCCGAGCCATGTCTTGGGTCTAGAGATTTTGGGAACAATGAGTACCTACTCGCACCAACTTTGGTGAACCACTTATGAACTTGATTTCTATTCTTCGAACTACACGCACTTCAAATACCAGAGTGCTTAGGGGCGACCCGGAGGAGGGGCTAGCGGAGTGCGATCCATTGCAGAATTCTACTTATCGCTCCCTTGAGCGCCAAGCTGACGAGCTTCTGGAGACGCCCTGCGAGCCAGAGAGGCATCAAGCCCTGTGACGGTTACTTGGCGGCCTTCTCATCCACCCCATACTTGTTCTCTACAGATGAGGGAAACTATCCCGAAACCCGAGCCATGTCTTGGGTCTAGAGATTTTGGGAACAATGAGTACCTACTCGCACCAACTTTGGTGAACCACTTATGAACTTGATTTCTATTCTTCGAACTACACGCACTTCAAATACCAGAGTGCTTAGGGGCGACCCGGAGGAGGGGCTAGCGGAGTGCGATCCATTGCAGAATTCTACTTATCGCTCCCTTGAGCGCCAAGCTGACGAGCTTCTGGAGACGCCCTGCGAGCCAGAGAGGCATCGAGGCCTGTGACGGTTACTTGGCGGCCTTCTCATCCACCCCATACTTGTTCTCTACTGATGAGGGAAACTATCCCGAAACCCGAGCCATGTCTTGGGTCTAGAGATTTTGGGAACAATGAGTACCTACTCGCACCAACTTTGGTGAACCACTTATGAACTTGATTTCTATTCTTCGAACTACACGCACTTCAAATACCAGAGTGCTTAGGGGCGACCCGGAGGAGGGGCTAGCGGAGTGCGATCCATTGCAGAATTCTACTTATCGCTCCCTTGAGCGCCAAGCTGATGAGCTTCTGGAGACGCCCTGCGAGCCAGAGAGGCATCGAGGCCTGTGACGGTTACTTGGCGGCCTTCTCATCCACCCCATACTTGTTCTCTACTGATGAGGGAAACTATCCCGAAACCCGAGCCATGTCTTGGGTCTAGAGATTTTGGGAACAATGAGTACCTACTCGCACCAACTTTGGTGAACCACTTATGAACTTGATTTCTATTCTTCGAACTACACGCACTTCAAATACCAGAGTGCTTAGGGGCGACCCGGAGGAGGGGCTAGCGGAGTGCGATCCATTGCAGAATTCTACTTATCGCTCCCTTGAGCGCCAAGCTGACGAGCTTCTGGAGACGCCCTGCGAGCCAGAGAGGCATCGAGGCCTGTGACGGTTACTTGGCGGCCTTCTCATCCACCCCATACTTGTTCTCTACTGATGAGGGAAACTATCCCGAAACCCGAGCCATGTCTTGGGTCTAGAGATTTTGGGAACAATGAGTACCTACTCGCACCAACTTTGGTGAACCACTTATGAACTTGATTTCTATTCTTCGAACTACACGCACTTCAAATACCAGAGTGCTTAGGGGCGACCCGGAGGAGGGGCTAGCGGAGTGCGATCCATTGCAGAATTCTACTTATCGCTCCCTTGAGCGCCAAGCTGACGAGCTTCTGGAGACGCCCTGCGAGCCAGAGAGGCATCGAGGCCTGTGACGGTTACTTGGCGGCCTTCTCATCCACCCCATACTTGTTCTCTACTGATGAGGGAAACTATCCCGAAACCCGAGCCATGTCTTGGGTCTAGAGATTTTGGGAACAATGAGTACCTACTCGCACCAACTTTGGTGAACCACTTATGAACTTGATTTCTATTCTTCGAACTACACGCACTTCAAATACCAGAGTGCTTAGGGGCGACCCGGAGGAGGGGCTAGCGGAGTGCGATCCATTGCAGAATTCTACTTATCGCTCCCTTGAGCGCCAAGCTGACGAGCTTCTGGAGACGCCCTGCGAGCCAGAGAGGCATCGAGGCCTGTGACGGTTACTTGGCGGCCTTCTCATCCACCCCATACTTGTTCTCTACTGATGAGGGAAAATATCCCGAAACCCGAGCCATGTCTTGGGTCTAGAGATTTTGGGAACAATGAGTACCTACTCGCACCAACTTTGGTGAACAACTTATGAACTTGATTTCTATTCTTCGAACTACACGCACTTCAAATACCAGAGTGCTTAGGGGCGACCCGGAGGAGGGGCTAGCGTAGTGCGATCCATTGCAGAATTCTACTTATCGCTCTCTTGAGCGCCAAGCTGACGAGCTTCTGGAGACGCCCTGCGAGCCAGAGAGGCATCGAGGCCTGTGACGGTTACTTGGCGGCCTTCTCATCCACCCCATACTTGTTCTCTACTGATGAGGGAAACTATCCCGAAACCCGAGCCATGTCTTGGGTCTAGAGATTTTGGGAACAATGAGTACCTACTCGCACCAACTTTGGTGAACCACTTATGAACTTGATTTCTATTCTTCGAACTACACGCACTTCAAATACCAGAGTGCTTAGGGGCGACCCGGAGGAGGGGCTAGCGGAGTGCGATCCATTGCAGAATTCTATTTATCGCTCCCTTGAGCGCCAAGCTGACGAGCTTCTGGAGACGCCCTGCGAGCCAGAGAGGCATCGAGGCCTGTGACGGTTACTTGGCGGCCTTCTCATCCACCCCATACTTGTTCTCTACTGATGAGGGAAACTATCCCGAAACCCGAGCCATGTCTTGGGTCCAGAGATTTTGGGAACAATGACTACCTACTCGCACCAACTTTGGTGAACCACTTATGAACTTGATTTCTATTCTTCGAACTACACGCACTTCAAATACCAGAGTGCTTAGGGGCGACCCGGAGGAGGGGCTAGCGGAGTGCGATCCATTGCAGAATTCTACTTATCGCTCCCTTGAGCGCCAAGCTGACGAGCTTCTGGAGACGCCCTGCGAGCCAGAGAGGCATCGAGGCCTGTGACGGTTACTTGGCGGCCTTCTCATCCACCCCATACTTGTTCTCTACTGATGAGGGAAACTATCCCGAAACCCGAGCCATGTCTTGGGTCTAGAGATTTTGGGAACAATGAGTACCTACTCGCACCAACTTTGGTGAACCACTTATGAACTTGATTTCTATTCTTCGAACTACACGCACTTCAAATACCAGAGTGCTTAGGGGCGACCCGGAGGAGGGGCTAGCGGAGTGCGATCCATTGCAGAATTCTACTTATCGCTCCCTTGAGCGCCAAGCTGACGAGCTTCTGGAGACGCCCTGCGAGCCAGAGAGGCATCGAGGCCTGTGACGGTTACTTGGCGGCCTTCTCATCCACCCCATACTTGTTCTCTACTGATGAGGGAAAATATCCCGAAACCCGAGCCATGTCTTGGGTCTAGAGATTTTGGGAACAATGAGTACCTACTCGCACCAACTTTGGTGAACAACTTATGAACTTGATTTCTATTCTTCGAACTACACGCACTTCAAATACCAGAGTGCTTAGGGGCGACCCGGAGGAGGGGCTAGCGTAGTGCGATCCATTGCAGAATTCTACTTATCGCTCTCTTGAGCGCCAAGCTGACGAGCTTCTGGAGACGCCCTGCGAGCCAGAGAGGCATCGAGGCCTGTGACGGTTACTTGGCGGCCTTCTCATCCACCCCATACTTGTTCTCTACTGATGAGGGAAACTATCCCGAAACCCGAGCCATGTCTTGGGTCTAGAGATTTTGGGAACAATGAGTACCTACTCGCACCAACTTTGGTGAACCACTTATGAACTTGATTTCTATTCTTCGAACTACACGCACTTCAAATACCAGAGTGCTTAGGGGCGACCCGGAGGAGGGGCTAGCGGAGTGCGATCCATTGCAGAATTCTATTTATCGCTCCCTTGAGCGCCAAGCTGACGAGCTTCTGGAGACGCCCTGCGAGCCAGAGAGGCATCGAGGCCTGTGACGGTTACTTGGCGGCCTTCTCATCCACCCCATACTTGTTCTCTACTGATGAGGGAAACTATCCCGAAACCCGAGCCATGTCTTGGGTCCAGAGATTTTGGGAACAATGACTACCTACTCGCACCAACTTTGGTGAACCACTTATGAACTTGATTTCTATTCTTCGAACTACACGCACTTCAAATACCAGAGTGCTTAGGGGCGACCCGGAGGAGGGGCTAGCTGAGTGCGATCCATTGCAGAATTCTCTCCCTTGAGCGCCAAGCTGACGAGCTTCTGGAGATGCCCTGCGAGCCAGAGAGGCATCGAGGCCTGTGACGGTTACTTGGCGGCCTTCTCATCCACCCCATACTTGTTCTCTACTGATGAGGGAAACTATCCCGAAACCCGAGCCATGTCTTGGGTCTAGAGATTTTGGGAACAATGAGTACCTACTCGCACCAACTTTGGTGAACCACTTATGAACCTTATTTCTATTCTTCGAACTACACGCACTTCAAATACCAGAGTGCTTAGGGGCGACCCGGAGGAGGGGCTAGCGGAGTGCGATCCATTGCAGAATTCTACTTATCGCTCCCTTGAGCGCCAAGCTGACGAGCTTCTGGAGACGCCCTGCGAGCCAGAGAGGCATCAAGGCCTGTGACGGTTACTTGGCGGCCTTCTCATCCACCCCATACTTGTTCTCTACTGATGAGGGAAACTATCCCGAAACCCGAGCCATGTCTTGGGTCTAGAGATTTTGGGAACAATGAGTACCTACTCGCACCAACTTTGGTGAACCACTTATGAACTTGATTTCTATTCTTCGAACTACACGCTTTTCAAATACCAGAGTGCTTAGGGGCGACCCGGAGGAGGGGCTAGCGGAGTGCGATCCATTGCAGAATTCTACTTATCGCTCCCTTGAGCGCCAAGCTGACGAGCTTCTGGAGACGCCCTGCGAGCCAGAGAGGCATCGAGGCCTGTGACGGTTACTTGGCGGCCTTCTCATCCACCCCATAATTGTTCTCTACTGATGAGGGAAACTATCCCGAAACCCGAGCCATGTCTTGGGTCTAGAGATTTTGGGAACAATGAGTACCTACTCGCACCAACTTTGGTGAACCACTTATGAACTTGATTTCTATTCTTCGAACTACACGCACTTCAAATACCAGAGTGCTTAGGGGCGACCCGGAGGAGGGGCTAGCGGAGTGCGATCCATTGCAGAATTCTACTTATCGCTCCCTTGAGCGCCAAGCTGACGAGCTTCTGGAGACGCCCTGCGAGCCAGAGAGGCATCGAGGCCTGTGACGGTTACTTGGCGGCCTTCTCATCCACCCCATACTTGTTCTCTACTGATGAGGGAAACTATCCCGAAACCCGAGCCATGTCTTGGGTCTAGAGATTTTGGGAACAATGAGTACCTACTCGCACCAACTTTGGTGAAACACTTATGAACTTGATTTCTATTCTTCGAACTACACACACTTCAAATACCAGAGTGCTTAGGGGCGACCCGGAGGAGGGGCTAGCGGAGTGCGATCCATTGCAGAATTCTACTTATCGCTCCCTTGAGCGCCAAGCTGACGAGCTTCTGGAGACGCCCTGCGAGCCAGAGAGGCATCGAGGCCTGTGACGGTTACTTGGCGGCCTTCTCATCCACCCCATACTTGTTCTCTACTGATGAGGGAAACTATCCCGAAACCCGAGCCATGTCTTGGGTCTAGAGATTTTGGGAACAATGAGTACCTACTCGCATAAACTTTGGTGAACCACTTATGAACTTGATTTCTATTCTTCGAACTACACGCACTTCAAATACCAGAGTGCTTAGGGGCGACCCGGAGGAGGGGCTAGCGGAGTGCGATCCATTGCAGAATTCTACTTATCGCTCCCTTGAGCGCCAAGCTGACGAGCTTCTGGAGACGCCCTGCGAGCCAGAGAGGCATCGAGGCCTGTGACGGTTACTTGGCGGCCTTCTCATCCACCCCATACTTGTTCTCTACTGATGAGGGAAACTATCCCGAAACCCGAGCCATGTCTTGGGTCTAGAGATTTTGGGAACAATGAGTACCTACTCGCACCATCTTTGGTGAACCACTTATAAACTTGATTTCTATTCTTCGAACTACACGCACTTCAAATACCAGAGTGCTTAGGGGCGACCCGGAGGAGGGGCTAGCGGAGTGCGATCCATTGCAGAATTCTACTTATCGCTCCCTTGAGCGCCAAGCTGACGAGCTTCTGGAGACGCCCTGCGAGCCAGAGAGGCATCGAGGCCTGTGACGGTTACTTGGCGGCCTTCTCATCCACCCCATACTTGTTCTCTATTGATGAGGGAAACTATCCCGAAACCCGAGCCATGTCTTGGGTCTAGAGATTTTGGGAACAATGAGTACCTACTCTCACCAACTTTGGTGAACCACTTATGAACTTGATTTCTATTCTTCGAACTACACGCACTTCAAATACCAGAGTGCTTAGGGGCGACCCGGAGGAGGGGCTAGCGAAGTGCGATCCATTGCAGAATTCTACTTATCGCTCCCTTGAGCGCCAAGCTGACGAGCTTCTGGAGACGCCCTGCGAGCCAGAGAGGCATCGAGGCCTGTGACTGTTACTTGGCGGCCTTCTCATCCACCCCATACTTGTTCTCTACTGATGAGGGAAACTATCCCGAAACCCGAGCCATGTCTTGGGTCTAGAGATTTTGGGAACAATGAGTACCTACTCGCACCAACTTTGGTGAACCACTTATAAACTTGATTTCTATTCTTCGAACTACACGCACTTCAAATACCAGAGTGCTTAGGGGCGACCCGGAGGAGGGGCTAGCGGAGTGCGGTCCATTGCAGAATTCTACTTATCGCTCCCTTGAGCGCCAAGCTGACGAGCTTCTGGAGACACCCTGCGAGCCAGAGAGGCATCGAGGCCTGTGACGGTTACTTGGCGGCCTTCTCATCCACCCCATACTTGTTCTCTACTGATGAGGGAAACTATCCCGAAACCCGAGGTATGTCTTGGGTCTAGAGATTTTGGGAACAATGAGTACGTACTCGCACCAACTTTGGTGAACCACTTATGAACTTGATTTCTATTCTTCGAACTACACGCACTTCAAATACCAGAGTGCTTAGGGGCGACCCGGAGGAGGGGCTAGCGGAGTGCGATCCATTGCAGAATTCTACTTATCGCTCCCTTGAGCGCCAAGCTGACGAGCTTCTGGAGACGCCCTGCGAGCCAGAGAGGCATCGAGGCCTGTGACGGTTACTTGGCGGCCTTCTCATCCACCCCATACTTGTTCTCTACTGATGAGGGAAACTATCCCGAAACCCGAGCCATGTCTTGGGTCTAGAGATTTTGGGAACAATGAGTACCTACTCGCACCAACTTTGGTGAACCACTTATGAACTTGATTTCTATTCTTCGAACTACACGCACTTCAAATACCAGAGTGCTTAGGGGCGACCCGGAGGAGGGGCTAGCGGAGTGCGATCCATTGCAGAATTCTACTTATCGCTCCCTTGAGCGCCAAGCTGACGAGCTTCTGGAGACGCCCTGCGAGCCAGAGAGGCATCGAGGCCTGTGACGGTTACTTGGCGGCCTTCTCATCCACCCCATACTTGTTCTCTACTGATGAGGGAAACTATCCCGAAACCCGAGCCATGTCTTGGGTCTAGAGATTTTGGGAACAATGAGTACCTACTCGCACCAACTTTGGTGAACCACTTATGAACTTGATTTCTATTCTTCGAACTACACGCACTTCAAATACCAGAGTGCTTAGGGGCGACCCGGAGGAGGGGCTAGCGGAGTGCGATCCATTGCAGAATTCTACTTATCGCTCCCTTGAGCGCCAAGCTGACGAGCTTCTGGAGACGTCCTGCGAGCCAGAGAGGCATCGAGGCCTGTGACGGTTACTTGGCGGCCTTCTCATCCACCCCATACTTGTTCTCTACTGATGAGGGAAACTATCCCGAAACCCGAGCCATGTCTTGGG
This sequence comes from Lissotriton helveticus, assembly GCF_964261635.1. Taxonomy (NCBI): domain Eukaryota; kingdom Metazoa; phylum Chordata; class Amphibia; order Caudata; family Salamandridae; genus Lissotriton; species Lissotriton helveticus. Next base: position 184,808,873 of record NC_136057.1, on the reverse strand, counting down.
TCTAGAGATTTTGGGAACAATGAGTACCTACTCGCACCAACTTTGGTGAACCACTTATGAACTTGATTTCTATTCTTCGAACTACACGCACTTCAAATACCAGAGTGCTTAGGGGCGACCCGGAGGAGGGGCTAGCGGAGTGCGATCCATTGCAGAATTCTACTTATCGCTCCCTTGAGCGCCAAGCTGACGAGCTTCTGGAGACGCTCTGCGAGCCAGAGAGGCATCAAGCCCTGTGACGGTTACTTGGCGGCCTTCTCATCCACCCCATACTTGTTCTCTACAGATGAGGGAAACTATCCCGAAACCCGAGCCATGTCTTGGGTCTAGAGATTTTGGGAACAATGAGTACCTACTCGCACCAACTTTGGTGAACCACTTATGAACTTGATTTCTATTCTTCGAACTACAGGCACTTCAAATACCAGAGTGCTTAGGGGCGACCCGGAGGAGGGGCTAGCGGAGTGCGATCCATTGCAGAATTCTACTTATCGCTCCCTTGAGCGCCAAGCTGACGAGCTTCTGGAGACGCCCTGCGAGCCAGAGAGGCATCGAGGCCTGTGACGGTTACTTGGCGGCCTTCTCATCCACCCCATACTTGTTCTCTACTGATGAGGGAAACTATCCCGAAACCCGAGCCATGTCTTGGGTCTAGAGATTTTGGGAACAATGAGTACCTACTCGCACCAACTTTGGTGAACCACTTATGAACTTGATTTCTATTCTTCGAACTACACGCACTTCAAATACCAGAGTGCTTAGGGGCGACCCGGAGGAGGGGCTAGCGGAGTGCGATCCATTGCAGAATTCTACTTATCGCTCCCTTGAGCGCCAAGCTGATGAGCTTCTGGAGACGCCCTGCGAGCCAGAGAGGCATCGAGGCCTGTGACGGTTACTTGGCGGCCTTCTCATCCACCCCATACTTGTTCTCTACTGATGAGGGAAACTATCCCGAAACCCGAGCCATGTCTTGGGTCTAGAGATTTTGGGAACAATGAGTACCTACTCGCACCAACTTTGGTGAACCACTTATGAACTTGATTTCTATTCTTCGAACTACACGCACTTCAAATACCAGAGTGCTTAGGGGCGACCCGGAGGAGGGGCTAGCGGAGTGCGATCCATTGCAGAATTCTACTTATCGCTCCCTTGAGCGCCAAGCTGACGAGCTTCTGGAGACGCCCTGCGAGCCAGAGAGGCATCGAGGCCTGTGATGGTTACTTGGCGGCCTTCTCATCCACCCCATACTTGTTCTCTACTGATGAGGGAAACTATCCCGAAACCCGAGCCATGTCTTGGGTCTAGAGATTTTGGGAACAATGAGTACCTACTCGCACCAACTTTGGTGAACCACTTATGAACTTGATTTCTATTCTTCGAACTACACGCACTTCAAATACCAGAGTGCTTAGGGGCGACCCGGAGGAGGGGCTAGCGGAGTGCGATCCATTGCAGAATTCTACTTATCGCTCCCTTGAGCGCCAAGCTGACGAGCTTCTGGAGACGCCCTGCGAGCCAGAGAGGCATCGAGGCCTGTGACGGTTACTTGGCGGCCTTCTCATCCACCCCATACTTGTTCTCTACTGATGAGGGAAAATATCCCGAAACCCGAGCCATGTCTTGGGTCTAGAGATTTTGGGAACAATGAGTACCTACTCGCACCAACTTTGGTGAACCACTTATGAACTTGATTTCTATTCTTCGAACTACACGCACTTCAAATACCAGAGTGCTTAGGGGCGACCCGGAGGAGGGGCTAGCGGAGTGCGATCCATTGCAGAATTCTACTTATCGCTCTCTTGAGCGCCAAGCTGACGAGCTTCTGGAGACGCCCTGCGAGCCAGAGAGGCATCGAGGCCTGTGACGGTTACTTGGCGGCCTTCTCATCCACCCCATACTTGTTCTCTACTGATGAGGGAAACTATCCCGAAACCCGAGCCATGTCTTGGGTCTAGAGATTTTGGGAACAATGAGTACCTACTCGCACCAACTTTGGTGAACCACTTATGAACTTGATTTCTATTCTTCGAACTACACGCACTTCAAATACCAGAGTGCTTAGGGGCGACCCGGAGGAGGGGCTAGCGGAGTGCGATCCATTGCAGAATTCTATTTATCGCTCCCTTGAGCGCCAAGCTGACGAGCTTCTGGAGACGCCCTGCGAGCCAGAGAGGCATCGAGGCCTGTGACGGTTACTTGGCGGCCTTCTCATCCACCCCATACTTGTTCTCTACTGATGAGGGAAACTATCCCGAAACCCGAGCCATGTCTTGGGTCTAGAGATTTTGGGAACAATGACTACCTACTCGCACCAACTTTGGTGAACCACTTATGAACTTGATTTCTATTCTTCGAACTACACGCACTTCAAATACCAGAGTGCTTAGGGGCGACCCGGAGGAGGGGCTAGCTGAGTGCGATCCATTGCAGAATTCTACTTATCGCTCCCTTGAGCGCCAAGCTGACGAGCTTCTGGAGATGCCCTGCGAGCCAGAGAGGCATCGAGGCCTGTGACGGTTACTTGGCGGCCTTCTCATCCACCCCATACTTGTTCTCTACTGATGAGGGAAACTATCCCGAAACCCGAGCCATGTCTTGGGTCTAGAGATTTTGGGAACAATGAGTACCTACTCGCACCAACTTTGGTGAACCACTTATGAACCTTATTTCTATTCTTCGAACTACACGCACTTCAAATACCAGAGTGCTTAGGGGCGACCCGGAGGAGGGGCTAGCGGAGTGCGATCCATTGCAGAATTCTACTTATCGCTCCCTTGAGCGCCAAGCTGACGAGCTTCTGGAGACGCCCTGCGAGCCAGAGAGGCATCAAGGCCTGTGGCGGTTACTTGGCGGCCTTCTCATCCACCCCATACTTGTTCTCTACTGATGAGGGAAACTATCCCGAAACCCGAGCCATGTCTTGGGTCTAGAGATTTTGGGAACAATGAGTACCTACTCGCACCAACTTTGGTGAACCATTTATGAACTTGATTTCTATTCTTCGAACTACACGCACTTCAAATACCAGAGTGCTTAGGGGCGACCCGGAGGAGGGGCTAGCGGAGTGCGATCCATTGCAGAATTCTACTTATCGCTCCCTTGAGCGCCAAGCTGACGAGCTTCTGGAGACGCCCTGCGAGCCAGAGAGGCATCGAGGCCTGTGACGGTTACTTGGCGGCCTTCTCATCCACCCCATAATTGTTCTCTACTGATGAGGGAAACTATCCCGAAACCCGAGCCATGTCTTGGGTCTAGAGATTTTGGGAACAATGAGTACCTACTCGCACCAACTTTGGTGAACCACTTATGAACTTGATTTCTATTCTTCGAACTACACGCACTTCAAATACCAGAGTGCTTAGGGGCGACCCGGAGGAGGGGCTAGCGGAGTGCGATCCATTGCAGAATTCTACTTATCGCTCCCTTGAGCGCCAAGCTGACGAGCTTCTGGAGACGCCCTGCGAGCCAGAGAGGCATCGAGGCCTGTGACGGTTACTTGGCGGCCTTCTCATCCACCCCATACTTGTTCTCTACTGATGAGGGAAACTATCCCGAAACCCGAGCCATGTCTTGGGTCTAGAGATTTTGGGAACAATGAGTACCTACTCGCACCAACTTTGGTGAACCACTTATGAACTTGATTTCTATTCTTCGAACTACACGCACTTCAAATACCAGAGTGCTTAGGGGCGACCCGGAGGAGGGGCTAGCGGAGTGCGATCCATTGCAGAATTCTACTTATCGCTCCCTTGAGCGCCAAGCTGACGAGCTTCTGGAGACGCCCTGCGAGCCAGAGAGGCATCGAGGCCTGTGACGGTTACTTGGCGGCCTTCTCATCCACCCCATACTTGTTCTCTACTGATGAGGGAAACTATCCCGAAACCCGAGCCATGTCTTGGGTCTAGAGATTTTGGGAACAATGAGTACCTACTCGCACCAACTTTGGTGAACCACTTATGAACTTGATTTCTATTCTTCGAACTACACGCACTTCAAATACCAGAGTGCTTAGGGGCGACCCGGAGGAGGGGCTAGCGGAGTGCGATCCATTGCAGAATTCTACTTATCGCTCCCTTGAGCGCCAAGCTGACGAGCTTCTGGAGACGCCCTGCGAGCCAGAGAGGCATCGAGGCCTGTGACGGTTACTTGGCGGCCTTCTCATCCACCCCATACTTGTTCTCTACTGATGAGGGAAAATATCCCGAAACCCGAGCCATGTCTTGGGTCTAGAGATTTTGGGAACAATGAGTACCTACTCGCACCAACTTTGGTGAACAACTTATGAACTTGATTTCTATTCTTCGAACTACACGCACTTCAAATACCAGAGTGCTTAGGGGCGACCCGGAGGAGGGGCTAGCGTAGTGCGATCCATTGCAGAATTCTACTTATCGCTCTCTTGAGCGCCAAGCTGACGAGCTTCTGGAGACGCCCTGCGAGCCAGAGAGGCATCGAGGCCTGTGACGGTTACTTGGCGGCCTTCTCATCCACCCCATACTTGTTCTCTACTGATGAGGGAAACTATCCCGAAACCCGAGCCATGTCTTGGGTCTAGAGATTTTGGGAACAATGAGTACCTACTCGCACCAACTTTGGTGAACCACTTATGAACTTGATTTCTATTCTTCGAACTACACGCACTTCAAATACCAGAGTGCTTAGGGGCGACCCGGAGGAGGGGCTAGCGGAGTGCGATCCATTGCAGAATTCTATTTATCGCTCCCTTGAGCGCCAAGCTGACGAGCTTCTGGAGACGCCCTGCGAGCCAGAGAGGCATCGAGGCCTGTGACGGTTACTTGGCGGCCTTCTCATCCACCCCATACTTGTTCTCTACTGATGAGGGAAACTATCCCGAAACCCGAGCCATGTCTTGGGTCCAGAGATTTTGGGAACAATGACTACCTACTCGCACCAACTTTGGTGAACCACTTATGAACTTGATTTCTATTCTTCGAACTACACGCACTTCAAATACCAGAGTGCTTAGGGGCGACCCGGAGGAGGGGCTAGCGGAGTGCGATCCATTGCAGAATTCTACTTATCGCTCCCTTGAGCGCCAAGCTGACGAGCTTCTGGAGACGCCCTGCGAGCCAGAGAGGCATCGAGGCCTGTGACGGTTACTTGGCGGCCTTCTCATCCACCCCATACTTGTTCTCTACTGATGAGGGAAACTATCCCGAAACCCGAGCCATGTCTTGGGTCTAGAGATTTTGGGAACAATGAGTACCTACTCGCACCAACTTTGGTGAACCACTTATGAACTTGATTTCTATTCTTCGAACTACACGCACTTCAAATACCAGAGTGCTTAGGGGCGACCCGGAGGAGGGGCTAGCGGAGTGCGATCCATTGCAGAATTCTACTTATCGCTCCCTTGAGCGCCAAGCTGACGAGCTTCTGGAGACGCCCTGCGAGCCAGAGAGGCATCGAGGCCTGTGACGGTTACTTGGCGGCCTTCTCATCCACCCCATACTTGTTCTCTACTGATGAGGGAAAATATCCCGAAACCCGAGCCATGTCTTGGGTCTAGAGATTTTGGGAACAATGAGTACCTACTCGCACCAACTTTGGTGAACAACTTATGAACTTGATTTCTATTCTTCGAACTACACGCACTTCAAATACCAGAGTGCTTAGGGGCGACCCGGAGGAGGGGCTAGCGTAGTGCGATCCATTGCAGAATTCTACTTATCGCTCTCTTGAGCGCCAAGCTGACGAGCTTCTGGAGACGCCCTGCGAGCCAGAGAGGCATCGAGGCCTGTGACGGTTACTTGGCGGCCTTCTCATCCACCCCATACTTGTTCTCTACTGATGAGGGAAACTATCCCGAAACCCGAGCCATGTCTTGGGTCTAGAGATTTTGGGAACAATGAGTACCTACTCGCACCAACTTTGGTGAACCACTTATGAACTTGATTTCTATTCTTCGAACTACACGCACTTCAAATACCAGAGTGCTTAGGGGCGACCCGGAGGAGGGGCTAGCGGAGTGCGATCCATTGCAGAATTCTATTTATCGCTCCCTTGAGCGCCAAGCTGACGAGCTTCTGGAGACGCCCTGCGAGCCAGAGAGGCATCGAGGCCTGTGACGGTTACTTGGCGGCCTTCTCATCCACCCCATACTTGTTCTCTACTGATGAGGGAAACTATCCCGAAACCCGAGCCATGTCTTGGGTCCAGAGATTTTGGGAACAATGACTACCTACTCGCACCAACTTTGGTGAACCACTTATGAACTTGATTTCTATTCTTCGAACTACACGCACTTCAAATACCAGAGTGCTTAGGGGCGACCCGGAGGAGGGGCTAGCTGAGTGCGATCCATTGCAGAATTCTCTCCCTTGAGCGCCAAGCTGACGAGCTTCTGGAGATGCCCTGCGAGCCAGAGAGGCATCGAGGCCTGTGACGGTTACTTGGCGGCCTTCTCATCCACCCCATACTTGTTCTCTACTGATGAGGGAAACTATCCCGAAACCCGAGCCATGTCTTGGGTCTAGAGATTTTGGGAACAATGAGTACCTACTCGCACCAACTTTGGTGAACCACTTATGAACCTTATTTCTATTCTTCGAACTACACGCACTTCAAATACCAGAGTGCTTAGGGGCGACCCGGAGGAGGGGCTAGCGGAGTGCGATCCATTGCAGAATTCTACTTATCGCTCCCTTGAGCGCCAAGCTGACGAGCTTCTGGAGACGCCCTGCGAGCCAGAGAGGCATCAAGGCCTGTGACGGTTACTTGGCGGCCTTCTCATCCACCCCATACTTGTTCTCTACTGATGAGGGAAACTATCCCGAAACCCGAGCCATGTCTTGGGTCTAGAGATTTTGGGAACAATGAGTACCTACTCGCACCAACTTTGGTGAACCACTTATGAACTTGATTTCTATTCTTCGAACTACACGCACTTCAAATACCAGAGTGCTTAGGGGCGACCCGGAGGAGGGGCTAGCGGAGTGCGATCCATTGCAGAATTCTACTTATCGCTCCCTTGAGCGCCAAGCTGACGAGCTTCTGGAGACGCCCTGCGAGCCAGAGAGGCATCGAGGCCTGTGACGGTTACTTGGCGGCCTTCTCATCCACCCCATAATTGTTCTCTACTGATGAGGGAAACTATCCCGAAACCCGAGCCATGTCTTGGGTCTAGAGATTTTGGGAACAATGAGTACCTACTCGCACCAACTTTGGTGAACCACTTATGAACTTGATTTCTATTCTTCGAACTACACGCACTTCAAATACCAGAGTGCTTAGGGGCGACCCGGAGGAGGGGCTAGCGGAGTGCGATCCATTGCAGAATTCTACTTATCGCTCCCTTGAGCGCCAAGCTGACGAGCTTCTGGAGACGCCCTGCGAGCCAGAGAGGCATCGAGGCCTGTGACGGTTACTTGGCGGCCTTCTCATCCACCCCATACTTGTTCTCTACTGATGAGGGAAACTATCCCGAAACCCGAGCCATGTCTTGGGTCTAGAGATTTTGGGAACAATGAGTACCTACTCGCACCAACTTTGGTGAACCACTTATGAACTTGATTTCTATTCTTCGAACTACACACACTTCAAATACCAGAGTGCTTAGGGGCGACCCGGAGGAGGGGCTAGCGGAGTGCGATCCATTGCAGAATTCTACTTATCGCTCCCTTGAGCGCCAAGCTGACGAGCTTCTGGAGACGCCCTGCGAGCCAGAGAGGCATCGAGGCCTGTGACGGTTACTTGGCGGCCTTCTCATCCACCCCATACTTGTTCTCTACTGATGAGGGAAACTATCCCGAAACCCGAGCCATGTCTTGGGTCTAGAGATTTTGGGAACAATGAGTACCTACTCGCATAAACTTTGGTGAACCACTTATGAACTTGATTTCTATTCTTCGAACTACACGCACTTCAAATACCAGAGTGCTTAGGGGCGACCCGGAGGAGGGGCTAGCGGAGTGCGATCCATTGCAGAATTCTACTTATCGCTCCCTTGAGCGCCAAGCTGACGAGCTTCTGGAGACGCCCTGCGAGCCAGAGAGGCATCGAGGCCTGTGACGGTTACTTGGCGGCCTTCTCATCCACCCCATACTTGTTCTCTACTGATGAGGGAAACTATCCCGAAACCCGAGCCATGTCTTGGGTCTAGAGATTTTGGGAACAATGAGTACCTACTCGCACCATCTTTGGTGAACCACTTATAAACTTGATTTCTATTCTTCGAACTACACGCACTTCAAATACCAGAGTGCTTAGGGGCGACCCGGAGGAGGGGCTAGCGGAGTGCGATCCATTGCAGAATTCTACTTATCGCTCCCTTGAGCGCCAAGCTGACGAGCTTCTGGAGACGCCCTGCGAGCCAGAGAGGCATCGAGGCCTGTGACGGTTACTTGGCGGCCTTCTCATCCACCCCATACTTGTTCTCTACTGATGAGGGAAACTATCCCGAAACCCGAGCCATGTCTTGGGTCTAGAGATTTTGGGAACAATGAGTACCTACTCTCACCAACTTTGGTGAACCACTTATGAACTTGATTTCTATTCTTCGAACTACACGCACTTCAAATACCAGAGTGCTTAGGGGCGACCCGGAGGAGGGGCTAGCGAAGTGCGATCCATTGCAGAATTCTACTTATCGCTCCCTTGAGCGCCAAGCTGACGAGCTTCTGGAGACGCCCTGCGAGCCAGAGAGGCATCGAGGCCTGTGACTGTTACTTGGCGGCCTTCTCATCCACCCCATACTTGTTCTCTACTGATGAGGGAAACTATCCCGAAACCCGAGCCATGTCTTGGGTCTAGAGATTTTGGGAACAATGAGTACCTACTCGCACCAACTTTGGTGAACCACTTATAAACTTGATTTCTATTCTTCGAACTACACGCACTTCAAATACCAGAGTGCTTAGGGGCGACCCGGAGGAGGGGCTAGCGGAGTGCGGTCCATTGCAGAATTCTACTTATCGCTCCCTTGAGCGCCAAGCTGACGAGCTTCTGGAGACACCCTGCGAGCCAGAGAGGCATCGAGGCCTGTGACGGTTACTTGGCGGCCTTCTCATCCACCCCATACTTGTTCTCTACTGATGAGGGAAACTATCCCGAAACCCGAGGTATGTCTTGGGTCTAGAGATTTTGGGAACAATGAGTACGTACTCGCACCAACTTTGGTGAACCACTTATGAACTTGATTTCTATTCTTCGAACTACACGCACTTCAAATACCAGAGTGCTTAGGGGCGACCCGGAGGAGGGGCTAGCGGAGTGCGATCCATTGCAGAATTCTACTTATCGCTCCCTTGAGCGCCAAGCTGACGAGCTTCTGGAGACGCCCTGCGAGCCAGAGAGGCATCGAGGCCTGTGACGGTTACTTGGCGGCCTTCTCATCCACCCCATACTTGTTCTCTACTGATGAGGGAAACTATCCCGAAACCCGAGCCATGTCTTGGGTCTAGAGATTTTGGGAACAATGAGTACCTACTCGCACCAACTTTGGTGAACCACTTATGAACTTGATTTCTATTCTTCGAACTACACGCACTTCAAATACCAGAGTGCTTAGGGGCGACCCGTAGGAGGAGCTAGCGGAGTGCGATCCATTGCAGAATTCTACTTATCGCTCCCTTGAGCGCCAAGCTGACGATCTTCTGGAGACGCCCTGCGAGCCAGAGAGGCATCGAGGCCTGTGACGGTTACTTGGCGGCCTTCTCATCCACCCCATACTTGTTCTCTACTGATGAGGGAAACTATCCCGAAACCCGAGCCATGTCTTGGGTCTAGAGATTTTGGGAACAATGAGTACCTACTCGCACCAACTTTGGTGAACCACTTATGAACTTGATTTCTATTCTTCGAACTACACGCACTTCAAATACCAGAGTGCTTAGGGGCGACCCGGAGGAGGGGCTAGCGGAGTGCGATCCATTGCAGAATTCTACTTATCGCTCCCTTGAGCGCCAAGCTGACGAGCTTCTGGAGACGCCCTGCGAGCCAGAGAGGCATCGAGGCCTGTGACGGTTACTTGGCGGCCTTCTCATCCACCCCATACTTGTTCTCTACTGATGAGGGAAACTATCCCGAAACCCGAGCCATGTCTTGGGTCTAGAGATTTTGGGAACAATGAGTACCTACTCGCACCAACTTTGGTGAACCACTTATGAACTTGATTTCTATTCTTCGAACTACACGCACTTCAAATACCAGAGTGCTTAGGGGCGACCCGGAGGAGGGGCTAGCGGAGTGCGATCCATTGCAGAATTCTACTTATCGCTCCCTTGAGCGCCAAGCTGACGAGCTTCTGGAGACGTCCTGCGAGCCAGAGAGGCATCGAGGCCTGTGACGGTTACTTGGCGGCCTTCTCATCCACCCCATACTTGTTCTCTACTGATGAGGGAAACTATCCCGAAACCCGAGCCATGTCTTGGGTCTAGAGATTTTGGGAACAATGAGTACCTACTCGCACCAACTTTGGTGAACCACTTATGAACTTGATTTCTATTCTTCGAACTACACGCACTTCAAATACCAGAGTGCTTAGGGGCGACCCGGAGGAGGGGCTAGCGGAGTGCGATCCATTGCAGAATTCTACTTATCGCTCCCTTGAGCGCCAAGCTGACGAGCTTCTGGAGACGCTCTGCGAGCCAGAGAGGCATCAAGCCCTGTGACGGTTACTTGGCGGCCTTCTCATCCACCCCATACTTGTTCTCTACAGATGAGGGAAACTATCCCGAAACCCGAGCCATGTCTTGGGTCTAGAGATTTTGGGAACAATGAGTACCTACTCGCATCAACTTTGGTGAACCACTTATGAACTTGATTTCTATTCTTCGAACTACACGCACTTCAAATACCAGAGTGCTTAGGGGCGACCCGGAGGAGGGGCTAGCGAAGTGCGATCCATTGCAGAATTCTACTTATCGCTCCCTTGAGCGCCAAGCTGACGAGCTTCTGGAGACGCCCTGCGAGCCAGAGAGGCATCGAGGCCTGTGACTGTTACTTGGCGGCCTTCTCATCCACCCCATACTTGTTCTCTACTGATGAGGGAAACTATCCCGAAACCCGAGCCATGTCTTGGGTCTAGAGATTTTGGGAACAATGAGTACCTACTCGCACCAACTTTGGTGAACCACTTATAAACTTGATTTCTATTCTTCGAACTACACGCACTTCAAATACCAGAGTGCTTAGGGGCGACCCGGAGGAGGGGCTAGCGGAGTGCGGTCCATTGCAGAATTCTACTTATCGCTCCCTTGAGCGCCAAGCTGACGAGCTTCTGGAGACACCCTGCGAGCCAGAGAGGCATCGAGGCCTGTGACGGTTACTTGGCGGCCTTCTCATCCACCCCATACTTGTTCTCTACTGATGAGGGAAACTATCCCGAAACCCGAGGTATGTCTTGGGTCTAGAGATTTTGGGAACAATGAGTACGTACTCGCACCAACTTTGGTGAACCACTTATGAACTTGATTTCTATTCTTCGAACTACACGCACTTCAAATACCAGAGTGCTTAGGGGCGACTCGGAGGAGGGGCTAGCGGAGTGCGATCCATTGCAGAATTCTACTTATCGCTCCCTTGAGCGCCAAGCTGACGAGCTTCTGGAGACGTCCTGCGAGCCAGAGAGGCATCGAGGCCTGTGACGGTTACTTGGCGGCCTTCTCATCCACCCCATACTTGTTCTCTACTGATGAGGGAAACTATCCCGAAACCCGAGCCATGTCTTGGGTCTAGAGATTTTGGGAACAATGAGTACCTACTCGCACCAACTTTGGTGAACCACTTATGAACTTGATTTCTATTCTTCGAACTACACGCACTTCAAATACCAGAGTGCTTAGGGGCGACCCGGAGGAGGGGCTAGCGGAGTGCGATCCATTGCAGAATTCTACTTATCGCTCCCTTGAGCGCCAAGCTGACGAGCTTCTGGAGACGCCCTGCGAGCCAGAGAGGCATCGAGGCCTGTGACGGTTACTTGGCGGCCTTCTCATCCACCCCATACTTGTTCTCTACTGATGAGGGAAACTATCCCGAAACCCGAGCCATGTCTTGGGTCTAGAGATTTTGGGAACAATGAGTACCTACTCGCACCAACTTTGGTGAACCACTTATGAACTTGATTTCTATTCTTCGAACTACACGCACTTCAAATACCAGAGTGCTTAGGGGCGACCCGGAGGAGGGGCTAGCGGAGTGCGATCCATTGCAGAATTCTACTTATCGCTCCCTTGAGCGCCAAGCTGACGAGCTTCTGGAGACGCCCTGCGAGCCAGAGAGGCATCGAGGCCTGTGACGGTTACTTGGCGGCCTTCTCATCCACCCCATACTTGTTCTCTACTGATGAGGGAAACTATCCCGAAACCCGAGCCATGTCTTGGGTCTAGAGATTTTGGGAACAATGAGTACCTACTCGCACCAACTTTGGTGAACCACTTATGAACTTGATTTCTATTCTTCGAACTACACGCACTTCAAATACCAGAGTGCTTAGGGGCGACCCGGAGGAGGGGCTAGCGGAGTGCGATCCATTGCAGAATTCTACTTATCGCTCCCTTGAGCGCCAAGCTGACGAGCTTCTGGAGACGTCCTGCGAGCCAGAGAGGCATCGAGGCCTGTGACGGTTACTTGGCGGCCTTCTCATCCACCCCATACTTGTTCTCTACTGATGAGGGAAACTATCCCGAAACCCGAGCCATGTCTTGGGTCTAGAGATTTTGGGAACAATGAGTACCTACTCGCACCAACTTTGGTGAACCACTTATGAACTTGATTTCTATTCTTCGAACTACACGCACTTCAAATACCAGAGTGCTTAGGGGCGACCCGGAGGAGGGGCTAGCGGAGTGCGATCCATTGCAGAATTCTACTTATCGCTCCCTTGAGCGCCAAGCTGACGAGCTTCTGGAGACGCTCTGCGAGCCAGAGAGGCATCAAGCCCTGTGACGGTTACTTGGCGGCCTTCTCATCCACCCCATACTTGTTCTCTACAGATGAGGGAAACTATCCCGAAACCCGAGCCATGTCTTGGGTCTAGAGATTTTGGGAACAATGAGTACCTACTCGCACCAACTTTGGTGAACCACTTATGAACTTGATTTCTATTCTTCGAACTACAGGCACTTCAAATACCAGAGTGCTTAGGGGCGACCCGGAGGAGGGGCTAGCGGAGTGCGATCCATTGCAGAATTCTACTTATCGCTCCCTTGAGCGCCAAGCTGACGAGCTTCTGGAGACGCCCTGCGAGCCAGAGAGGCATCGAGGCCTGTGACGGTTACTTGGCGGCCTTCTCATCCACCCCATACTTGTTCTCTACTGATGAGGGAAACTATCCCGAAACCCGAGCCATGTCTTGGGTCTAGAGATTTTGGGAACAATGAGTACCTACTCGCACCAACTTTGGTGAACCACTTATGAACTTGATTTCTATTCTTCGAACTACACGCACTTCAAATACCAGAGTGCTTAGGGGCGACCCGGAGGAGGGGCTAGCGGAGTGCGATCCATTGCAGAATTCTACTTATCGCTCCCTTGAGCGCCAAGCTGATGAGCTTCTGGAGACGCCCTGCGAGCCAGAGAGGCATCGAGGCCTGTGACGGTTACTTGGCGGCCTTCTCATCCACCCCATACTTGTTCTCTACTGATGAGGGAAACTATCCCGAAACCCGAGCCATGTCTTGGGTCTAGAGATTTTGGGAACAATGAGTACCTACTCGCACCAACTTTGGTGAACCACTTATGAACTTGATTTCTATTCTTCGAACTACACGCACTTCAAATACCAGAGTGCTTAGGGGCGACCCGGAGGAGGGGCTAGCGGAGTGCGATCCATTGCAGAATTCTACTTATCGCTCCCTTGAGCGCCAAGCTGACGAGCTTCTGGAGACGCCCTGCGAGCCAGAGAGGCATCGAGGCCTGTGATGGTTACTTGGCGGCCTTCTCATCCACCCCATACTTGTTCTCTACTGATGAGGGAAACTATCCCGAAACCCGAGCCATGTCTTGGGTCTAGAGATTTTGGGAACAATGAGTACCTACTCGCACCAACTTTGGTGAACCACTTATGAACTTGATTTCTATTCTTCGAACTACACGCACTTCAAATACCAGAGTGCTTAGGGGCGACCCGGAGGAGGGGCTAGCGGAGTGCGATCCATTGCAGAATTCTACTTATCGCTCCCTTGAGCGCCAAGCTGACGAGCTTCTGGAGACGCCCTGCGAGCCAGAGAGGCATCGAGGCCTGTGACGGTTACTTGGCGGCCTTCTCATCCACCCCATACTTGTTCTCTACTGATGAGGGAAAATATCCCGAAACCCGAGCCATGTCTTGGGTCTAGAGATTTTGGGAACAATGAGTACCTACTCGCACCAACTTTGGTGAACCACTTATGAACTTGATTTCTATTCTTCGAACTACACGCACTTCAAATACCAGAGTGCTTAGGGGCGACCCGGAGGAGGGGCTAGCGGAGTGCGATCCATTGCAGAATTCTACTTATCGCTCTCTTGAGCGCCAAGCTGACGAGCTTCTGGAGACGCCCTGCGAGCCAGAGAGGCATCGAGGCCTGTGACGGTTACTTGGCGGCCTTCTCATCCACCCCATACTTGTTCTCTACTGATGAGGGAAACTATCCCGAAACCCGAGCCATGTCTTGGGTCTAGAGATTTTGGGAACAATGAGTACCTACTCGCACCAACTTTGGTGAACCACTTATGAACTTGATTTCTATTCTTCGAACTACACGCACTTCAAATACCAGAGTGCTTAGGGGCGACCCGGAGGAGGGGCTAGCGGAGTGCGATCCATTGCAGAATTCTATTTATCGCTCCCTTGAGCGCCAAGCTGACGAGCTTCTGGAGACGCCCTGCGAGCCAGAGAGGCATCGAGGCCTGTGACGGTTACTTGGCGGCCTTCTCATCCACCCCATACTTGTTCTCTACTGATGAGGGAAACTATCCCGAAACCCGAGCCATGTCTTGGGTCTAGAGATTTTGGGAACAATGACTACCTACTCGCACCAACTTTGGTGAACCACTTATGAACTTGATTTCTATTCTTCGAACTACACGCACTTCAAATACCAGAGTGCTTAGGGGCGACCCGGAGGAGGGGCTAGCTGAGTGCGATCCATTGCAGAATTCTACTTATCGCTCCCTTGAGCGCCAAGCTGACGAGCTTCTGGAGATGCCCTGCGAGCCAGAGAGGCATCGAGGCCTGTGACGGTTACTTGGCGGCCTTCTCATCCACCCCATACTTGTTCTCTACTGATGAGGGAAACTATCCCGAAACCCGAGCCATGTCTTGGGTCTAGAGATTTTGGGAACAATGAGTACCTACTCGCACCAACTTTGGTGAACCACTTATGAACCTTATTTCTATTCTTCGAACTACACGCACTTCAAATAGCAGAGTGCTTAGGGGCGACCCGGAGGAGGGGCTAGCGGAGTGCGATCCATTGCAGAATTCTACTTATCGCTCCCTTGAGCGCCAAGCTGACGAGCTTCTGGAGACGCCCTGCGAGCCAGAGAGGCATCAAGGCCTGTGGCGGTTACTTGGCGGCCTTCTCATCCACCCCATACTTGTTCTCTACTGATGAGGGAAACTATCCCGAAACCCGAGCCATGTCTTGGGTCTAGAGATTTTGGGAACAATGAGTACCTACTCGCACCAACTTTGGTGAACCATTTATGAACTTGATTTCTATTCTTCGAACTACACGCACTTCAAATACCAGAGTGCTTAGGGGCGACCCGGAGGAGGGGCTAGCGGAGTGCGATCCATTGCAGAATTCTACTTATCGCTCCCTTGAGCGCCAAGCTGACGAGCTTCTGGAGACGCCCTGCGAGCCAGAGAGGCATCGAGGCCTGTGACGGTTACTTGGCGGCCTTCTCATCCACCCCATAATTGTTCTCTACTGATGAGGGAAACTATCCCGAAACCCGAGCCATGTCTTGGGTCTAGAGATTTTGGGAACAATGAGTACCTACTCGCACCAACTTTGGTGAACCACTTATGAACTTGATTTCTATTCTTCGAACTACACGCACTTCAAATACCAGAGTGCTTAGGGGCGACCCGGAGGAGGGGCTAGCGGAGTGCGATCCATTGCAGAATTCTACTTATCGCTCCCTTGAGCGCCAAGCTGACGAGCTTCTGGAGACGCCCTGCGAGCCAGAGAGGCATCGAGGCCTGTGACGGTTACTTGGCGGCCTTCTCATCCACCCCATACTTGTTCTCTACTGATGAGGGAAACTATCCCGAAACCCGAGCCATGTCTTGGGTCTAGAGATTTTGGGAACAATGAGTACCTACTCGCACCAACTTTGGTGAACCACTTATGAACTTGATTTCTATTCTTCGAACTACACGCACTTCAAATACCAGAGTGCTTAGGGGCGACCCGGAGGAGGGGCTAGCGGAGTGCGATCCATTGCAGAATTCTACCTATTTCAGTCTAACAGTGGCGATCAGATTCCGTGTTCCCCAGTTACCTAGCAAGAAACGGTAGATCAAGCTGCATACCCAAAGGTCTCGGCCCGAACCGGCCCCTGTGGCTCTGGCACCCTCTGCCAACAATGGCCGATCTCAGCAACTTGAGCCAGTTAGCAGAGTCCCCCACCAGTATTGTGCGGTATCCTCAACAATGTGCATCCTCCGCAGCGCAGGGATTGCTCAGGGCACAGTGTGCTCCACCCACAGGTGCTAGGCCTGGGTCCGACACGACCCCCGGGCCTCCTCCACTCCTTGTCCCACCTTCTCTTCACCTGGACATTGACACCGGGGCTCAATCTACCACATTCTCTCTAAATCTGTGACTCAGCCAGCAGGAGCCTCAGCTAGGTGGAATTTCACAAGCTTGGGTACAGCAGTTGCCGCCAAGTTCACTGGGAAACCTCCCAATCCAGGTGCTGTAACAGGGCACCCTTAGGCATGAAGTTTCAGCGCTCCCCCACAAAGGTTTGCCAGATCTCAGGGGCATCACCCTCCATGGCATCCGGGCAGCAGAACATCCTCCAGCATGTGGTGCAGAGAGATACGGCCCACCATTGGCAATCTCCTGGATGCACTCTAGTGTAGTGGTGGCATGTGTTATGCAAAGCAGACCTTCCTACATCAGTGCGCAGGAGCACCTCTACTGATCACAGCTCCAAGGGGCGCCAGGCGGTCTTCTCACACAGGTTAGCAACGTGTCTCCATGCGACATGCCAGATTTGGCCATCAGGTAAGGGCGATCACCGATGCCTCAATTTCCGGCCCAAAGGCTTGGTCCCGACACGGCCCCCCTCCACCATCAGGCTGCAGCAACTCCACAGCACCTCCCCCTCCAACTCCGGGTCTCAGACGCTGGCCCAGGGAGGGCTACGGGGACTGTCCATGCTTTAAGGCTTCGGCTACCATGGAGTCGCAAGGGAAGCGCAATGAAAAGTGATGCATTGTCCATGATTTTTTATTTCCTCTTCCCCTGGGACTCTGGCTGGTCATCCAGACTGTTGGGGAGCTTGGGAGGGTTGCTTACTTGTACTGAACTTGGCCCTTGTTGCTCCATTCTGCATTCCAATATTTTTAATTTCTTTTTATTAATGGTGGTGGACTTATAGGCTATTTTTGCTTCGAGAGGCAGAAAAGTGATGCTGGGCTGACTAACGTGAGTTCTTTTTTGTCTCTAAGTGGCCTTTTTTCACTTTTCTCTCACTAGCGGCAACATTTTAAACGCCTTTACACTAGTGTTAGTGGCAGTTTTCACCACGACTAGCGGATACTATCGCCATGTAGCGACCTATTGTAAATACTCTGGTACCAAGGCAATACTTTTCAGCGATACGCGGTGGTGAGAACATTGCCGCTAACACTAGTTAGCTGCAGCTTTTAGAAATATACCCCATATTTACAATAAAGTGGTGAAGCGTTTTGTTAAGCCAAGAAGGCTAATAACACGCTTTGCCAACATAGGGTTGCACCATATTTACAAGAATATAGTGCATCCCTGCGTTACCCCCGGCGCTGCTGATAAATTAAAGCTGCCTAGCACCAATGTAGGCACCCTCGCACCATAGTTCAAGGGTACCTGTGTTAAGGGGAAGATTGGTAATGTGCAGAAATGTACCCCTTCCTGCACATAAACAATCTTTAAATGCCGTTTTGTAATTGTTATGTGTGCTGCTTAATGCAGCACACATTGAAGTTGCAAAACAGCATTTTTTTAAAGTGATTGTTTATGTGTTCAAGTTCAAGTTCAAGTTCAAAGATTTGTATAGCGCACTACTCACCCAGAGGATCTCAAGGCGCTTGGGGGAGGGGGGGTACTTTACTTATCGAATATCCACGTTTTTAGTTGCTTTCTGAAGGAGAGGTGGTTCTGTACAAGGCGGAGGTGGGTGGGAAGAGAATTCCAGGTTTTGGCCGCTAAGTAGGAGAAGGATCTTCCCCCCATGGTGGATCTGTGGATGCGCGGAATTGCGGCGAGGGCTTGATTGGACGATCGTAGTTGGCGGGTGGGGGTGTAGAAGGACAGTCGCGTGTTGAGGCATTCGGGTCCTAGGTCGTAGAGGGCTTTGTGTGCGTGGGTGAGGAGACGGAACGTTATTCTCTTGTTGACAGGGAGCCAGTGGAGGTCTTTCAGGTGACCGGAAATGTGAGCTTGACGGGGGATGTCTAGTATGAGTCTAGCTGAGGCGTTTTCGATGCGTTGGAGTTTTTTCTGTAGTTTGGCTGTGGTTCCGGCGTAAAGGGTGTTTCCGTAATCCAGTCGGCTTGTGACCAGTGCATGGGTGACCGTCTTTCTTGTTTCGGTGGGGATCCAGCGGAAGATTTTTTTGAGCATGCGTAGGATGTTGAAGCAAGAAGATGAGACGGCGTTGACTTGTCTGGTCATCGAGAGGGAGGAGTCCAGGATGAAGCCCAGGTTACGTGCGTGGTCCGTAGGTATGGGTGCGGTTCCCAGGGCCGGTGGCCACCATGAGTCGTCCCAGGCGGAGGGGGATGATCCTAAGATGAGGACTTCCGTTTTGTCCGAGTTCAGTTTTAAACGGCTGTTCTTCATCCACTCGGCTACTTCTTTCATTCCTTCGTGTAAGTTGGTTTTGGCGGTGTTTAGGTCTTTGGTGAGGGAGAGGATCAGCTGGGTGTCGTCTGCGTAGGAGATGATGTTGAGGTTGTGTTGGCGCGCAATGGATGCGAGGTGACTCATGTATATGTTGAAGAGGGTGGGACTGAGTGATGATCCTTGTGGTACGCCGCAGATGACTTCGGTGGCCTCTGATCTAAAAGGGGGGAGGCGGACTCTCTGGGTTCTTCCAGCGAGGAACGAGATGATCCAGTCCAATGCTTCTCCTTGTATTCAGACGTTGCTGAGGCGTTGTATGAGGGTGCTATGGCAAACTGTGTCGAAGGCTGCGGAGAGGTCAAGTAGGATGAGGGCAGCTGTTTCTCCGTTGTCCAGTAGAGTTCGAATGTCGTCTATTGCTCCGATGAGGGCGGTTTCGGTGCTGTGTTTGGCTCGGAAGCCGGACTGTGAGGGGTCGAGGGATTTGTTGGATTCGAGGAAGTCGGCGAGCTGACTGTTGATGGCTTTCTCAATAACTTTGGCTGGGAATGGGAGGAGCGATATGGGGCGGTAGTTCTTAAGTTCAGTGGGGTCTGCTGTGGGTTTCTTCAGAAGGGCGCTGAGTTTGGCGTGCTTCCAGCTTTCCGGGAAGGTGGCGGAGTTGAGGGAGCAGTTAATGACGTCTCGGAGATGGGGTGCGATGATGGTGTCTGCTTTGTTGAAAATGTGGTGTGGACGGGGGACCGCCCTGCACATAAAAAATTCATAGGCAATTTGCTGTTTCTATTTGAAAAACGAGGCGAACTAAAGCATTTCTTCTCAGTCTGCTTTTTTTTGCTGATAATCAAGTTTATTGATTTCAAATGAGTACATAAACTGTAATGAGAACACAGCCAACTTTTGCACAGCGAGCAGTACTTAAGAGCAACAAATAACGCGGGGGAATAAGCCCCCCACACACATAAGTCAGATTATGAATAACAAGCGACTATGTCCACGAGCATGTCTATAAGGAAGCTTCAAGAAGTTCAGTCTTGCATCACGCCGACCCATTTATCCCACACCCTTCAAAACTTTTTAGGGTAGACACGGGCAGCATACATGGGGCGTTCCTGAGCTACACACCAATCTACTCCTCTGCGCCACCGTGTCATGGAAGGGGCCAACAGATCCAGCCAAAGGGCTGCAATATCTCGTTTAGCTACCATCAGAGCCGTGGTGAGACAAAGCTTCTCTGCCCTTTTCCCATCCAGACCATCCGTAACTCCCAAGAGTATGTTCATCGGGCTCATCGGGACCTCCCAGCCCAGGACCTCAGTAAGATCAGCGGTCACTAGCCCCCAGTAATGCGCAATGTTGAGACAGAGCCATACAATGTGATAAAAATCTGCTCGGGCCATTGACAGTGGGGATAAGGAAGCATCAAGTCGGTGCCAGGAGCGATGAAGGTGCGACAGCGTAAGGTAGGCCGAGTGCAAATAGTATGCTTGAACCAATCGGAGACGCACAGAAGCTGTAACTATTTTAGGGGCCATCAGCGCGTCCCTCAAATCAGAATCATCTAAACGACCAATCCAACCCTCCCATTTATCCCGGAGAGAGGAAAGGGAGTTAAGGGTGTTATATGTGAGGGAACAATAAATGCGGGAATTCCCCCCCTTCCCCAATCACCAGTCATAACCTGTGCTATATTCGGGAAAGGAGGTTCCCTCCGAAATGTGTGTATGGAGTGCTTGGCGAAACTGAATATAGCGGTAGAACTGAGAGGCATGGAGGGAGAACTGGGTCTGTTATGCTAAAAATTCGCGAATGTGGCTCCCGCGGCAGACATCTCCCAGCTGGGAAATTCCATTAAGGTCCCAGGCTCTAAACCCAGAGAGAGTGGCGACGTCTTTGAGCTGTGTTCCACACCACAAGAGGGTATATTGGGTCAATCTGCCCGACCAGCGGGTGTAACGCAGGGCGGCTCGCCATGCCAAAAACACCCCACGAGAAACTTACGGCAGTGTGTGTGGAATGGCAGTGCCGTAGAGCATCCCTTGAATACCAGAGGAACCCAGCGCAAGCAGTTCCATGCGGTAAGCCGGATCCACCCAACCACCATTGGACCAGTCATGTACGGTAAGAAGCCAGGTCGCCAGATAATAGAGATGTAGGATCATCATTCCTAAACCCCCATCAAAGGGCAGAATCCTGCATGATTGAGGGCCAAACTCAGCCTTCGACCCCCCCACAGGAATTTAGTGGCCAAGCCATCCATCTTACAGAACCAGGACCGCGAGAAGAGGAGGAGCATGTTTTGGAGCATATAGAGGAAACGGGGCAGGACCATCATCCTGAAAAGAGCGATCCGGCCCATGAGATTTAGTGGCAACGTATGCCATCGAAGGAGGTCAGCGCAAACCCGCTTCTCCAGAGGGCTGACGTTGAGAGACCATGCAAGCTCAGGGAGGAGCGTCACCCAGATCCCCAAGTACTTGAACTGCCACCAGAGAGGATATTATTTACAAGAACTTAACAGCGCCGTAAAGTACATTTTTGGACATTATGGCAGCTTATTTTATTGCCTTATTTACAAATTGCCACTAATTGCCGTTAGCGGCACTTTTCCAGGGTAAACATGAATTTTCATGATCGCCACTTCTGTTAGCGGGACATGATGAAAATGTGATGCAAGGTAGGCGTTCCTGTGAAAAAACTGCTGCCAAACACACTTTGCGACATTTACAAGGAAATTCCAGTACCTCGATAACCACCAAAACTGCTGCTAACTCAAATTAGAGGCAGTTTTTAAGATCAGAAATAGCTGGTCTTAAAATTGGTGCAAACACTTGGGCCTCCTTATAAGATGTCTTGATGCTGGACAGCGCTGCAAGGAATAATGCTATGCTGCCCAACGCCAAAACAAAAGGTCAAGGTTGCACCCTATCAATAAGATAGGGCGCATTTCTGTGCCCCATTCATGAAAAGTGTTGCATCACCACGATGGACACTTTTCACTGCGCCCTCCTTATGACAACATGGCTGTGCCATATTTGCTGTACGGCACTCCTTGTCACAATCAATGACATACGTCTGGAATCCTGACTTACCTCTCAGCGCTAAAGTCACGCATTGCTGCAGTTGTGTCGCAAGCATGACACAACACCAGCAATGAATGGGGCCTGCCCATCCCTATGGCTCTAACGTCTGCCACGAGGCAGGAGTACGTTTTTGACACAGTGGCATCCTAGAATTTTCACAGTGAAATCTGATAGATTTCACTGCGCCACTCCTACAAGGCTTTGTTGAGTGGGAATAAACACCCTGCATACATCAAACCTGACGCAGGTATAATGTGGCACAGGGCTTTACAAGGTCACGCATAGCCCTAGATACGCCACTTCGTAAAACGGCGCCACATGGAGCAAAATTCACGCCGCAAGTATGTCAAGAAAATGACGTACCAGCCGTGTTAAACTGTCGAAAGGGGCTCATGAATAAGCCCCCCTGTATTTTTTCCCTATGTTGACGCACAGTGGCTGCCATGCGCCAATGCATGCACCCTTGCACCATGGTGCAATGGTGACTGTATTACAGAGTAGGTTGATGTTGTACAGAAAGGGACACCTACCTACACAAAACCTATCAACCAAGGGTATTTCCTCTTTCACTGAGTGCTGCAGAATGCTGCACACATAGAAAAAGTGAAAAAAGAGGAGAAATAAAAACATTTATCCTCGTAGTGCCTCCCAAACGTCACCCTTGGGGTGGTATTAGATTCTGACGCATTCTGAAGGTTTTCGGTTTCTCGTAAACCTGCAGATGCTTCAGATTCCATTGATTTGGCATGGGAACGCCCACAGCAATACCCATTGAACCAGTGGCAGAATGGCAGAGGAGCTTCGCCCCCTTCTTTCAAGCAGTGCGAGAAGAAGAAACATAAAATGATAATATCTTTCAGTTATAACATTTTATGTTTGTGCTGCTTTGCGGGCGGTGCTGCTCTGCTCTCAGGGCAGGGGAGGAGTGGTTTGCCCACTCCTAAGTGCGCAGTGACTGTTTTATCAGTCCTCTTGGGCTGCAAAAACTATTCATGTGCACTTTACCCGTTCTCCATGCAGGCTGCATTACAGTCTGCATGAAGAACATGCTCTGGCCCCCTTTCCCTGGTTGAGCGTTGAACCAGGATGCAAAATACAATCAAGCTGCATTGCAGGACCTAACTGCAAGCTAACTTATATATTTTTTTAAATGTTTAATTTATAATGCACAACCTCCCGCAATCGCGCCCCCCTGCAATCCCATGCACCCGCCCTCACCTCGTCACCTGCAAGCCATGCTGGCCGCCACTGCATGGAACGCCCCTTTCACACTGTTTAATGCATGATAGGGTCACATATTTCTAAGTCCATGAAAAGCCATGTAAAGTGGCTTTGCATGACCTTGCAAACATGCTGTGGCACATTGCGCAATCAGAACATCAAACACATGATGTCACAGCATTGCAAGAGTGTCACTAGGATAATTGAGGAACTCCCACAGTTTATCCTTGGCAAGGTCAACGACGCCATGGACTTCATGCCTTTGCAGCTCGGAGCACTAAGGAGACCACCACCGTCACCCCTGACATGCATCGCTCACCTGGACACCTGCTCCGTTTCCTTTGGGTGACGCGTGAACCCGATCAACTCTAAGTGCTGACCTTGGTAGACTGGAACTTCAGCAACAGGAAGCTGGAGACCAGGAACCGCCAAAAGTCAGAGACTCTCCGGAGCTGTCTGTAACTGCGGAAGAAGGGGAGACGCACAACCAGTCAACATTTAATTAGGATATCTGCGATCTAAGGAGTTACATCCAGGGGCTGCACAGACTCTGCACCGGTTGACCACGTCGCAAGTGGAGCCTACGCCACTGGGGGAGCGTTCAGGGGAAGTGTTGGGATCCTGTCACTGAGTGTAATTGCACATCGTTGGCGGCACGTGCAGCTCCTTCTGCCTCTCTCTCTTGTACAACCTGCTGCAGATTGGGGGTAACTTGTAGTTGTGGTGGGATGCCTGCTTCTCCTATGCCTCCCAGTACAACTGGTTCCATGAATGACGGCTTGTTGCGTAGACCCTTCACTCCCAGTCCTCAGCACCTGGCGACTAGTTGATTACAGCCAGTTCCAGCACTGTTCAGCTGTATAAATGATTTGCGTGTCAACAACTGAGATCACTCGCAGCCTTTATGGGTATAGGAGGTAGTGTTTGATGCCCAACTCTCGGTGGCATCGCTTGACCACTAGAGACAAGCCCCTCTGCACCTGGTGGCATAGTCAGAGAAGAAAATAACTGTGGGTCACCATCAACTCATCAGAGCCGCCAAGAGGGCCTCATTCAAAGACCGCCTGGGTAAGAATGCACACAACAGCAAAGAGCTCTTCAACATTGTGAAGGAACTCTCCAACTCCAGCTTCAACACCAACGACATCCCGCCATCGCAAAACCTGTGCGATTCGCTGGGCACCTTCTTCCACCGCAAGATCGCCGACATCCACAACAGCTTCAACGGCCCGACTGCCCTGACAACCACCGCCTCCACGACCACCACCTGCACCAACCGCCTGCTCTCCTGGACCAGCATCATTGACGAGGACACCAGCGAGATCATGAACACCATCCACTCCGGATCACCGTTAGAACCATGCCCTCACCACATCTTCAGCAAAGCCAAATCAGCCATCGCACCCCATCTCCGGAAAGTATTCAACATCTCCTTCGAGACAGCAACCTTCCCAGAAAGCTGGAAGCACGCCGAGATCAACGCCTTACTCAAGAAACCCAAGGCAGACCCCAAGGACCTCAAGAACTTTCGACCCATCTCCCTGCTCCCGTTCCCAGCGAAGGTCACCGAGAAAATAGTCAACAAACAACTGACCCGTTTACTCAAGGAGAACAGCATCCTGGACCCGTCCCAGTCCGGGTTCCACAGCAACCACAGCACAGCACCCGCCCTCATCGCCGCCACCGATGACATCAGGACCCTGCTTGACAACGGAGAAACAGCAGCCCTCATCCTCCTGGACCTGTCAGCCGCCTTCGTCATGGTCTGCCACCGCACACTACGAACACGCCTACACGACGCCGGGATCCAAGAGAAGGCCCTGGACTGTACCACATCCTTCCTCTCCTGCAGGACTCAGAGCATCCGCCTCCCCCCTTTCGCTCCATTGCCACCGAAATCATCTGCAGCGTACCGCAGGGCTCTTCCCTCAGCCCGACGCTGTTCAACATTTATATGGCACCCCTCGTCCACGTCTCCCGACAGCACGACCTCAACATCATCTCCTTCGCCGACGACACCCAGCTGATCATCTCCTTCACCAAAGACCCCCACACCACCAAAAACAACCTCCACGAAGGAAGGAAGGCCGTCACCGAATGGATGAGAAACAGCTGACTGAAGCTGAACTCGGACAAGACGGAGGTCCTCATCCTCGGTTCCACCCCTTCAGCCTGGGACGACTCCTGGTGGCCGACAACACTAGGAACAGCCCAACACCCACCGACCACGCACGCAACCTAGGGGGTCATCCTCGACTCCTCCCTGTCCATGACTAAGCAGGTCAACGCCGTCTCCTCATCCTGCTTCAACACCCTCCGAATGTTCCACATGATCTTCAAGTGGATCCCCACCGAGACGAGAAGAACAGTCACCCAGGCCCTCGTCACCAGCAGGCTGGACTATCGAAATGCCCTCTACGCAGGAACGTCGGCCAAGCTCCTGAGACGATTGCAACGCATCCAGAACGCCTCGGCACGTCTGATCCTCGACATCCCCCGCCGCAGCCACGTCACATCCCACCTGAGAGACCTGCACCGGCTCCCCGTCAACAAGAGGATAACCTTCAAACTCCTCATCCACGCACACAAAACTCTCCACAAGACCGGCCGAGCATACCAAACAGACGACTCAACTTCTACACCCCCAGCCGCCAGCTCCGCTCTGCCAGCCTCGCCCTCGTCACAGTCCCTCGCATCTGAAGAACGACCGCCGGCGGCAGATCCTTCTCCCACCTCGCCGCCAAGACCTCGAACACCCTCCCCACCAACCTACGGTAGACCCAAGACCTACTGACCTTCAGAAGACTCCTCAAGACCTGGCACTTCGATCACTAGCAGCACCCCCCACCCCCCCCAGCGCCTTGAGACCCTCACGGGTATGTAGTGCGCCATATAAATGTCATGATTGATTGATTTATTGATTGATTGATTGGGTTATCCTCTTTGCCCTCCCAAGCTTGCGTACCTCCCACAGGCCAGCATCATGATCACTGTAGGAGGCGGAAGAGAATGGGTCTAGGACCTGTCCTCGGAAGTGTGAAGATCGCCGGCACTCGATGGGCCTGCTCTGCAACAAGGAATTGGGAGAGTGCACCTGCTGGCAGTAGGTCATGCAAGCTTGTCTCAGTATATGCCACTGCATCAACACCTTGTGGTCCCTCAGGCAGAGCCAGCCCCTAATGGAGCAAGGATTTGCACGTGAAGCGACTTGCCTGTATTCATAAACCTCGAATAACGTTAAAACACTAATCAACATGTTTGTCCTATTAATATTACATTACAAGATTCTAATGGGTGTCCGAGAGAAGCTTGCTTATGTGTTTTACTAACTGTAATACGCTTGCATCTAAAATGGCTGCTGCTACGCAAGGGTTTCTCCTGCGCATGCGTCTGTCACACTCACGTGACATGACGTATTCTTTGCTTTGGAGGGAATTTTCACTTCTGCGCACAAGTATTAATATGGCTGCTCTATGTTCACACATGCGAGAAGCTTGCACTGCTGCTTTTGCTAAGCTGTTCGTTCTGCCTAATCCTAATGCTATAGTTAAATAAAAATTAATGTGTATAGAATAGAGAGACATGGTATACAGTGTATTCATTTATTCAGTGTTCTAAAACTGTTTGGGCCCGATTCACAGAATAAACTTAAGACTCAATCCTAAACTTACTACTTTTGGTATTCACAGAAGTTAGGATTTTGTCTTAAGACAGTCTTAAGACAGACTTAAGTCAGACTTAAGTTAGGATTCTGTCTTAAGTCTGTCTTAAGACAAAATCCTAACTTCTGTGAATACCAAAAGTAGTAAGTTTAGGAATTTGTCTTAAGTTAGTTCTGTGAATCGGGCCCAATGTGTATAGAATAGAGAGACATGGTATTCTGGGCCCGATTCACAGAACTAACTTAAGACAAAATCCTAAACTTACTACCATTTTGGTATTCACAGAAGGCACTTACTACTTTTGGCATTCACAGAATGAACTTACTACTTTTGGTATTCACAGAAGTTAGGATTTTGTCTTAAGTCTGTCTTAAGTCTGTCTTAAGATAAACTTAAGACAAAATCCTAACTTCTGTGAATACCAAAAGTAGTAAGTTCATTCTGTGAATGCCAAAAGTAGTAAGTGCATTCTGTGAATACCAAAATAGTAGTAAGTTTAGGATTGAGTCTTAAGTTCATTCTGTGAATCGGGCCCACAGTGTATTCTTTTATTCTGTGTTCTAAAACTGTTTGGGCCCGATTCACAGAATGAACTAAAGACTCAATCCTAAACTTACCACTATTTTGGTATTCACAGAATGCACTTACTACTTTTGGCATTCACAGAATGAACTTACTACTTTTGGTATTCACAGAAGTTAGGATTTTGTCTTAAGTTTGTCTTAAGACAAACTTAAGACAGACTTAAGACAGATTTAAGACAAAATCCTAACTTCTGTGAATACCAAAAGTAGTAGGTTCATTCAGTGAATGCCAAAAGTAGTAAGTGCATTCTGTGAATACCAAAACAGAAGTAAGTTTAGGATTGAGTCTTAAATTCATTCTGTGAATCGGGCCCTTTCTTTCTATTCTTTTATGAAACAATAAATTTGGGCCTGGAAGATGTTATAACTCCATTCTGAAAGTCCTCCTGCGCATGACAAGCTCCAGAGAGAAGCTGAAAACATTTGTCATTGAATGAGAGCCAAAGACAGTCACAGCCAAGATGCGCCTGGGAAGCTGACCCTTAACCCTGCCAGAGGAAGCTAAACTGTGGCCATTATATTACAATGTATTCAATGTTAAAATTCCCCATTGTTAAGTGGAATAAAGATGTCATGTAAAAATATATTAATGGGCGGGAACGTTAAGTTAAACTAACATTCAAAACTGAGGTATCAAAATTTGGTGTGGTGTGATGACCTCTCCTCATTCTTTATCCAATCAAAATTGGGAATTATTACACTTGCAACATTGGGGGGTGGTACACTGACCTGGAAAATAGTATAACTAGAGTAGGCTTAGTTAGTTAATTTGTCCGAATTGTCCGAATAGCTGACCTGTCACTGATCCAACGCACTCAATAGGTGAAACCAGAGCAGAGGGGCTGCGAAGTTTCGCTGACCCAATTTGGGTCCGGGATGCTGAGGTGCTGGCGAAGCACTTTGTCGGTGAAATCGATAACCCAATCGGGGTTCTGGCTGTTAGCTGCAGAGAGGGAGCAGTGCAGACGTTGCAACTGAACTGCGGGTGCAGGTCTTAACCTTTGGTGGTCCTGTCTTGATCCAAATCTGGTTTTCCCTGTCCTGATTCTAATCTGCACCTGCTGGCCTACTGGCAACTGCAACTTGTGGGGTTCTCCTGTCTTTCAACTGACCCTTGGCCAGGGTTGGTCTTCACACCATTCTAGGTAAATATAAATCTGTGTGGGTTTGTCATTGTATTTTGTTCCTTCTCTTTACCCGCCCTAACGTGAAACTTTGATTACATATATATATATATGTTCCCTTTTCTTACCCGCCCTATGGTTAGAATATTTAGCAAAATCGTTTTTGATTAGCGTGTTCCTTTTCTTACCCTCCCTTTAAATACTGCTCAAATCGTTTGATTATATAGCATGTTCCTTTTTCTTACCCTCCCTTTGAAATAAATGCTCAAATAATTTTTATTAGCATGTTCCCTTTTTCTTACCTTCCCTTATTTTCTAAATGATCGAAATCTGTTTAATACATCTTTTGCATTGTTACATTCTGGTTCTGATTTTCATTATTGAGAGTCTTGTGGTGTTTAATCTTTGGATCATGACCATTTAAGAAAATTTAGATAACGAGTTTAAAACTTTCCCAAGTCTGTGGTTATTATTTGAGTGCAAATGTTATTTTTCCTATTATGCTAACACCCTGATCCGGTAGGTTACAGGTACCAGCGACATGGATTGGTAAGTCAATGATATAGGACCTTGTAGGTAAATAGACTGGTAGTAGAGCGAAGGTTACCTGACCAAAATTATTGAGTTATTGATTTATGGGCCCAGGTGAGTATGGTAAAATTATAGGGCCCGATTCACAGAATGAACTTAAGACTCAATCCTAAACTTACTACTATTTTGGTATTCACAGAATGCACTTACTACTTTTGGCATTCACAGAATGAACATACTACTTTTGGTATTCACAGAAGTTAGGATTTTGTCTTAAGTTTGTCTTAAGACAAACTTAAAACAGACTTAAGATAGACTTAAGACAGACTTAAGACAAACTTAAGACAGACTTAAGTCTGTCTTAAACCAAAATCCTAACTTCTGTGAATAGCAAAAGTAGTAAGTTCATTCTGTGACTACCAAAAGAAGTAAGTGCATTCTGTGAATGCCAAAAGTAGTAAGTGAATTCTGTGAATACCAAAATTGTAGTAAGTTTAGGATTGAGTCTTAAGTTCTTTCTGTGAATCGGGCCCATAGTCGGGTGACCTGCGCGCTCTATGGGCCCGATTCACAGAACTAACTTAAGACAAAATCCTAAATGTACTACTTGTGGTATTCACAGAAGTTAGGATTTTGTCTTAAGTTTCTCTTAAGACAGACTTAAGACAGACTTAAGTTAGAATTTTGTCTTAAGTCTGTCTTAAGTCTGTCTTAAGACAAACTTAAGACAAAATCCTAACTTCTGTGAATACCAAGAGTAGTAAGTTTAGGATTTTGTCTTAAGTTAGTTCTGTGAATCGAGCACTTTCAGTATATTCTTTTGGTATCAGTAGTATGGTTACGGTTTAGTTAAAGGTAGGTAGTTAGTTAGTTGGTTATGATTTTACTATTGATCGATCAAATGTGATATTATTGAAATATTATTGAAATTTCATTGGTTCTGTTGATGCTGTATTGATTTTTTTTTTGCATTAACCAAAATTTGTTCATAACTGTTATATGTTTTGTCTGGAATCCCCGGGGGCAGAATAGCGGGTGGTAAATGGAAGCCACACTGCAGTGAGGTCACTTACCTAGAGGAAATTACTGCATGGTTAAGTAAAACTGAAAGCACTATTTTGGGTTTTCTGTATAAATGTGTGAATAAATAATAGTAAATAGTTCGCTGGCAAAACTTATTGTGTGATATCACCTAGAAAGGGTCACACAGAAGGAGTAGCAGGTTCTTCTGAGCTTGATTGATAGCAAAGGGCTTCGCTGGTGGAACTTTGGCCTTAGTATATGCCGGAGTGGATAAATCTGAAGGAGTAGCAGGTTCCCTAATGCCTGTGTGAAGGGTAGACGGAAGGGATCTACTCGTAGTATATGAAGAGTAAGCGGAAGAGATTTACTCGTAGTGAGTGAAATTTATCTTTCCTTTGAATTAGTCACTCAGGTACAGTGGCGAATGTTTTTACGTTGTTGAATAATAAAATCTGCACTTTAAACAGGAAAAGAAAAAGGTTTTCGTATTACCTTGTAAAGGAGGGAGTCGGTCGTGGTGCTGCACTGACGTCACTCAGAGCCGAACTGGTATTGGTTGAGACAGCGGGTGTGTAGCTGCGGTAGTAATTGTAAAGTAGGGGTGAGCCCAGGAGCGTGGGAACTCGTCTCGCGCAGCCATTGGCTATTGTTATTTGAAACAACATTGTTGATTGATTAAAGAGAAATAAGAAAAACACACTGGTATTGGAAGCACTTTAGGTAAACAATTGAGTGTAACTGAAGAATTTCAAAATCTGGTAAGAATATATATGGCATATAGGTCCACTTGACGGAAACAGACCTGATAGGAAATACTTAGGTTTTGCTAAAGAACAGATGATAAGAGGCAGACCTTATATTATGTACGGAGGTGAAAGAAAAATGTCATTCGTAAAAAGAGTTAAGAATTTCTTTAAAAAAGATAAACCAATTAAAACTAGAGAAGCAATTATTATTCCACCACTGAATACGCCCGCATCATACATGATGTTTGACAGAGGCTACCACACTTGTGTATGGTTAGAGAATTGGGTAGAATACACTAAAGATGACGGAGTTTTGGAATTTCCCTAATATGGCACTTTCAATGGAAGAGTTTTATTTAATTTAACAAGAATGAATGACTTAAATCCCAGACGTAGACTAACACAATTTGAGGCAGTAGAAGAATGGGAGATTGAGGCTTTTGAGCAGGACAGACCCAGAAGTGACAAAGGGTAGAGTAAATTCTACCCTAAGTATCCACGAGAAACAAGAGATAAACAAATGAAACAATGGGGACAAAACATGATAGTGGGAGGACTATATCCTGTATTAACTTTAGAAGAACCTACTGGAAGTAAAAGGACTGAGAAAACAAAACATTTAATGACTAGTGGTGAGTCAGATGGTGATTATTTGGAGGATATTTTTTATTGTGTTCAAATTATTTTTATTAAGGAAATTTAGGGACTGACAATACAGAAATGAAATGAAGAAAAATTCAAATAAATACAATATGAAAACACAATGAATAAAATTGCGACCTGGATTACATTGTCTGGTCGGAATAAAGCAAGTCATACAAACACAATATTGAACCTCAATTAAAACATTAACACCATATACATAATCATAATGACATCAATCGTGAAAAGATGATCGCAATGAAAGGAACACGGGATCAAGGAAAAACAAAGAATAAAAGGACAATAGCTAGCGATGATTCATGCAAAGAGTCGCAAGAGTGGAATTAATTATATAAGTATATAAAACCTGCGCCCTACGTAATATGACAGATTTGAGGCGTAAAATATAGGGTGACAACTATTGATCAAGGTTCATGGCAGGTCGAAACAAAGCTCTGAGGAGTCAAGTGAATTCCAAAGTTTGTTGTGCGATTTACGCCAGGGTGAAGTATGAAGTGTTTCATTGTCTGCACCCCTTAGTGAGAACAACCACTCCTGCCACAGTTTAAAGGAGACCTCCTTGGCACTCTTCCACTTATTTAGAATAACCTTACACGCAAGTGTAAGCATAAGATCCATTAGGTATCGATCGTGGTCATTCCCTAGCGATGGGTCTATGGCTCCTAATAACACATAGGCGAACTCTCTAGCCGGGCGATAATGAAAGTTTTTTTGAATATAGTTATACATTTTGTCCCAGAAGGATTGCAACAGTGGGCAATTAAAGAGCATGTGAGCCAAGTCGCCCACCTGAGACTTGCAATTCCAGCATAGGGGGGGTGTCACTGCGCTTAAGCTTAAAGAGTTTCTCTGGGGACCAATACGTTCGATTTATAAGCATTAACTTGGTTTGAGAGAGTATTGGTAACATTTTATTGGAAAAAGGGGTCAGGTATATCATCCCCAGGTCAAATGATATGTTGGAAGAGTTATGTTCTTTTTCTCATGATACTTCTCATCTCCTATGGTTCTTTTGAGAGTTTGGGGAGAGGGTTTTGTATATCTTAGAAACCATGTGACCCATTTTCATGAGCTGGGACAATTTACTACATATTGTAGTTTCGAGTGGAGAGATGGCACGGGCAGAAATTAATGATTTGAGGCGTAGAAACCTATATAGGTCAATATGTTGAAGACCGTACTGGGACTGTATAGTGGAGAAAGGTAGAGGCGAAGAGCCTACAAATAGATCCTTAATTAAATTCACTAAGCGTGGGTATAAAATCCATTTAGTTAGCGGAATTTGCGGATTTTGGGCAATTTCGCGATCCGCGAATCACGTGAATTTGCCCAAAAATCCGCAAATTCGCAAGCTGCGGATTTATTTGCTAGGTCGCGCTTGAAAAATACAATATCGCGCGCACTGTGTTGAATTACAATGATTCTGTGTTCCCCGAGTTGTTTTTCTCCCGGTTTGCGTGTGCTGCGCCATTTTGGATCTTGCTGCGTGATCGCGCGAGAGTTTTTCGACCGTGATTACGTCATCGCGGCCCGCCATCTTACACAGCGAGACTTTGACAACACGAGTATGTCATAAGGGCCCGCGATAACGCATTGCGGGAGTAAACAATGCCGAACACGTAGATGCAGCGCGCAGCTGACTTCCGGCGGGAGATTTGAACAGCTCGCTTTCCCGAAATTGCAAAAATTGCAATTCTGCACAAGAAATCCACCACAGGCAGCATAAACCTTCTAAAAATGATGATTTTGATCAGAATAACTCCTCAGATTGACATTTGGCTGCACGTTTTGGTGCAAGGAGTCCATTTTGGGGGGTGGGGGGGAGGAAGTGCCCCAGAGTCTCCAACTTCCTGTTCCTGTCCAGCAGGCTCCTCCCAGTGCTTTGTCCATGTCCTGGTCACTTTTGATTTGGATCTGGAGCTGGAAGGATTACTTTTTGTGGCTGCTGCTGGATATTTGTATTTGAGGACTTTTTGGACTTTGGAGTTTGGATCACTTTTGGACTTGAGATTTTACAAGTAAGTTGGTGTTGTTTGTTTGGGGCATTGCAGTTGCTGCAACTACAGTTTTAAAACTTTTTTCACAACTTTAAAAAACATATATTAATAATAATATTAATCCACATTTGTAAAGCGCACAATCACCCGTAAGGGTCTCTAGGCGCTGGGGGCCGTCGGGAAGATTAAGCGAGCTATTGCCCAGAGTCACATGGTGCTGGGCTAACCTGCCGCCGGAGCCGGGGATCGAACCCTGATCCCCAGATTCCAGCGTCAGTCGCCCTGGCCGCGCGCCACACCTCTCCCCTAATATTGTGGGTAGCCACAGTATCCAGTAGGCCCAGGGTTAGTCATGGGTGCATGATACAACTGTTTCTGTGATTTGTTTGGTGTACAGTCAAAATATCGAGTTTTTAATATCGAGTAGCAATAATATGGAGTAAAAAATATAGAATAGACATAATATCGACTACACAGAATATAGACTACCAAAATATCGAATAGAATAGCATTAATATCAAATCAAATATATAGAATGGACAAAATATCGAATGGACAGAATATAGACAACAAAAATATCGAATTTGAGGTAAGTAAGTTAATATTTTTAATTTTTGTGTAATATAATTCTGTAGCGGGTTGTGGGTTTATAGGGGAATAGGGTGGGAAGTAATTTAATTATAATTATTAAATATGTTATTTTATTTATTAGTATTTATTTTGAATTAATTGTTAATTAATTATTAATTGGTAAATAATTAAAATATAATTGGTAATTAATTTTAAATAATTGATTAATTGATAATTAGGTTAATTTAATTAATTTATTTTCTGTAGTGGGTTGTGGGTTTATAGGGGAATAGGGTGGGAAGTAATTTCATTGTAATTAATTTCATTGTAAGTAATTACATTTTTAAAAATTTTATTTTTTGATCTAATTTTTAATTATTTTTAAATTGTTAATTAATGTATTGTTAATTGGTAAATAATTTGCATAAGTAGGTAATTATTAATAAAAAGTAATTATTATTTGTATTTTTAATTGATTAATTAATATAATATATAACAAGGTTAATTATTTAAATTAATTTGTAATTGTTATTAATATTTATGTTATTTTTATTTATATATGAAGTATTTACTCTCCCTACTGTTGCACTCTCTGGAGTGGGAATAGTAATTTGTACCACTGTCCAACGCTTTCCCTACTGTTGCACTCTCTGGAGTGGGAATAGTAATTTTTACCCCTACGCTATCCAACGCTTTCCCTACTGTTGCACTCACTGGAGTGGGAATAGTAATTTTTACCCTCCCACTGTCCAACGCTTTCCCTACTGTTGCACTCTCTGGAGTGGGAATAGTCATTTTTACCCCTACGCTATCCAACGCTTTCTCTACTGTTGCACTCACTGGAGTGGGAATAGTAATTTAAATTATTTTGCATGCATTTGCAAAGGGGAAGGGGTCCCCTGGGGACCCCCTCCCATTTGCGAATGCATTGCCATCTACTTGAAGTAGGTGGTAATTGCGAGTGTTTTGCGACCCCAATTGCAGTCGCAAAACATTTCTACGTGGCTTTGAGACTCGCTATTTGGAAGGGAATGCTCCTTCCAAATAGCAGCAAGTTGCAAAACCTATTTAGCGAGTCGGGAAAAAATTGCGACTCGCGAAATAGGCTATGTACATGGCCCAATAGGTTTTTGCATGCGCAAAACGGGTCATACATCTGGCCCTTAGTATTTTATATTGAAGGAATAGCCCCTCTGTCACATGTATTTCATTTGTTTTAAAGCATCTCTCATACCATTGTAGGATGTCAGAGCACTTAACATCACACACATATGGAGACAATGAATCATACATGTAAATCAGTGTATAGAAAATGTTACATAAGGTAAAGGGGACTACAATGTGTAGTATTCAAATGTCATTCATACTTGTAGGCATTTTTAAAGAGTCCTTGGTGTGGAAAAGCACAAACTCGGGATTTAGAAGATAACACAGTGGCTAGCACTGACTTTAACATTAAAAATGTATTTCCACCCGAATAAATCTTTTTAGCAGCATCATGATAATGAATAACTGGGAAAAAACATAATTTACTAACTGGTACTATGCAGTTTGCAAGCCGCTCTTTGATAGCAGTTTATAGGTCCCTCTGCTAGATTACGATTGTCACTTATGAAGTGCACACTAACAAAAGGATCTCTGTGACAAAGGCAGTAACCACGGACCTATGCACATAAAATACTGCTTTTTAAAATGCATGTTACAAGTTCTTTGCAGTAGGCACATTAACCCTCTGTGCTACATTAGTTAAGTCAAAGCTGCCACTGAACAAAACTCTCATCTCTCTCCAGCAGGTACACTATTCACTGGCATTATCTTGACACTATTATTGTTGCTCGAAAGCTGCTAATTATATAAGAATCTTTGCTGTGCTTTCAAAACTGCTGCCTACGGACCCCCTGGGAATGTGTCACGAACCCCTGGGTGTCCGCGGACCCCAGTTTGGGAAACACTGCCCTACGCTATCCAACGCTTTCCCTACTATTGCACTCACGGGAGTGGGAATAGTAATTTTTACCCCTACGCTATCCAACGCTTTCCCTACTGTTGCACTCTCTGGAGTGGGAATAGTAATTTTTACCTCTACGCTATCCAACGCTTTCCCTAGTGTTGCACTCACTGGAGTGGTAATAGGAAATGTAACCCTCTCGCTATCCTATGGTAAAAATATTGTATATGTTTTGTTAATAATATGTATATATATATATAAGCCACTCCGGTGGTGAAACGCGTTATGGCTGACTAGCGAGAAATAAACGCTACTTTCTGCACTCAATCTGGGTTCGTGTCTGCTTTTCGTTGCATGCTGGAGACAACGCGCTGCATCCGATTTCCTCAAGCGGCCTCTGGGATATATATATATATATATATATATATATAAACATTATTATTATATCTTTTTAAAGTTACATTAATTATTTATTAATTTTAAATTTATTTAAGTATTTTAAGTATGTTTAAATTAATTATATTTATTATTATATTAATTTTAAATTACTTTTAAGACATTTAAAAAATTCGATATTTTGACTGTCTATATTTTTTACAATCGATATTTTGGAGTCAATATTTTTGTACTTACCTGTTTGTAGATAGGAAGTCGATATTCTGGCATTCTATATTTTCTCCACGATATTTTGGCAGGTCGATATTTTGCTCATCGATATTCTGTCAGTGATCAGATTTTTTTAAATTAATTAATTAATTCTCATTTATGTTATGGAATTTTAGCTCACTGTTATATGTTGATTTTTTATTTTTATTTTGGAGTGCCTGTAAAGCCTCACTAGCCAGTGGGCCCAGGGGTAGTGAGTGGTGCATGGACCAAGGGGCATATTACCAAGCTTAAGCGAAAAATAGCGCTAAGCTTGGTTAGCGTCTATATTTATATCGCCGTGCTGCGCCTGTTTTTATCGCTTTGGAGCCTTGCTATTATCAAGGTTTATCTATTAAGCGATAAAAATGGGCCGAAATGCATGAATATCGCTGAAAAGTCAGCGATATTCATGCATTACCGAGCAAATGCTCTTAGCCATGTTATCCACCTAACATTGGATAACATGGCTAAGAACTGCTCTGGGCAGGCGTTAGCTTTTGGAGATGATCGCGCTTAGCGCGATTTTTTCCAAAAGTTGGTAATAGGAGTTAGCGTTGTTAGCGACTGTTTCCAGTCGCTAACATCTTGGCACGCCCACTTTGCATGTCATTAGCGATATATATCGCTGACATGCAAAGTGGGCCCCCAGAAGCTCGCTATCTCCTACTAGCTGTCGCTAACTGGTGTTAGCGACAGCTAGGTAATAGGGCGATTAAATTATCGCCGCTCTAGCGGGAAAAATGCCCGCTAAAGCGGCGATAAGGCCCTTGGTAATATGCCCCCAAGTGTTTCTGTGGGGTGTCTTGAATGCAAACATCATTGATGGCACGGATGGCATTGGATCGTGGTGATTATTGTGTGTTTTTCGACTTTTTGGGGTGTTGTTGGGGCCTGGCCATTTGGGTGGGGGCCATTTTGAGGCCTGGTCCAGCAGGGCTTGGCCTTGTGGCTGGGGGTC
Organism: Lissotriton helveticus; assembly: GCF_964261635.1. Taxonomy (NCBI): domain Eukaryota; kingdom Metazoa; phylum Chordata; class Amphibia; order Caudata; family Salamandridae; genus Lissotriton; species Lissotriton helveticus. Next base: position 184,771,111 of record NC_136057.1, on the reverse strand, counting down.
AAGGGCCCATTTTGAAGCCAGGCAGTGTGCTCAGGCCTGCACCCAGTTTACTTTGCTTTCTTCTATTCGGCCCAGGGGTAGTAAGTGGTGCATGGACTAAATCTTTTTGTGGGGTGTCTTGAATTTAAACATCAGTGAGGGCATGGATGGCATTGGATTGTGGTGATTTCTGTGTGTTTTTCGACTTTTTGGGGTGTTGTTGGGGCCTGGCCATGTGGGTGGGGTCCATTTTGAGGCCTGGTCCAGGCAGGGCCTGGCCATGTAGCTGGGGGTCAAGGATCCATTTTGAAGCCAGGCAGTGTGCTCGGCCTGCACCCAGTTTGCCTTGCTTTCTTCCATTAGGCCCAGGGGTAGTGAGTGGTGCATGGACCAAGTCTTTCTGTGGGGTGTCTTGAATTTAAACATCATTGAGGGCATGGATGGCATTGGACTGTGGTGATTTTTGTGTGTTTTTCAACTTTTGGGGTGTTGTTCGGGCATGGCCATGTGGGTAGGGGCCATTTTGAGGCCTGGTCCAGGCAGGGCCGAGCCATGTGGCTGGGGGTCAAGGGCCCATTTTGAAGCCAAGCAGTGTGCTCAGGCCTGCACCCAGTTTGCTTTTCTTTCTTCCATTAGGCCCAGGGGTAGTGAGTGGTGCATGGACCAAGTCTTTCTGTGGAGTGTCTTGAATTTAAACATCATTGAGCGCATGGATGGCATTCGATTGTGGTGATTATTGTGTTTTTTTGACTTACTGGGGTGTTGTTGGAGCCTGGCCATGTGGTTGGGGGCCATTTTGAGGCCTGGTCCAGGCAGGGCCTGGCCATGTGGCTGGGGGTCACGGGCCCATTTTGAAGCCAGGCAGTGTGCTCAGGCCTGCACCCAGTTTGCATTGCTTTCTTCCATTCGGCCCAGGGGTAGTGAGTGGTGCATGGACCAAGTCTTTCTGTGGAGTGTCTTGAATTTAAAAATCATTGATGGCATGGATGGCATTGGATTGTGGTGATTTTTGTGTGTTTTGTTACTTTTTGGGGTGTTGGTGGGGCCTGGCCATGTGGGTGGGGGCCATTTTGAGGCCTGGTCCAGGCAGGGCCTGGACATGTACTTGGGGGTCAAGGGCCCATTTTGAAGCCAGGCAGTGTGCTCAGGCCTGCACCCAGTTTCCCTTGCTTTCTTCCATTAGGCCCAGGGGTACTCAGTGGTGCATGAACCAAGTCTTTCTGTGGGGTGTCTTGAATTTAAACATCATTGAGGGCATGGATGGCATTGGATTGTGGTGATTTTTGTGTGTTTTTTTTTTACTTTTTGGGGTGTTTAACTGATGTTCCTCTAGCTTCCATTGCTTTTAGGTGCACAAGAGAACCACCAGTGCCCGGAAGAAGTCCTGCAGTGGTGTGTGCAGCACAACATCACATGACGTCACGTGTGGCCACAGACAAGACAACTCTGCAACTCGTGCAACTGCGGCCTGCTGTTCTGACATCTGAAGAAGATGGAACCAAAGAAAGGTGGCCGTAGCGCCTCAGCGAAAAAAGTTGCCAGTGCCACTGCCAGTAAGAAGGAGCAGAAGAAGCAAGTGGCACCACCTACCAAGGAGACTGGTGGGCCCACCGACCCCTTTTTGGGAGAAAAAAACTACGCCTGCAGCAGCAGCGGTGTCCGCCGGGGACCAAGCTGGAAGCAGCACCTCTGCTTAATTGGGCTCAGTGCCACCATGCCAAGTTAGGTCCAAGACCATAAGTGCTGCTGAGGCAGCCACTTTACTTTCTCAATCACCATCGACCAGTGATGTTGGCTCATCACAAGAAAGTAGCATCCAATCAACGCCGGGTGTAACTCAGCTAACGAGTGTTCAACAACCACAGCCACAACGACAACCACAGGTGCAACTAGTACAAGCGCAAGTACATGGGCAAGGAGAGGCGCAAGGAGAGGCGCAACAAGAGGCGCAAGGAGAGGCGCAAGGAGAGGCACATGGAGAGGCGCATGGAGAGGTGCAACTAGAGGTTCATGGAGCGGCACAACTGCCTACAACGCTTGTTCGTCCAGAAGTAGGGGCACATCAGGAAATTGATATTCAAGCGGAGGTAACATTCGAGGAAGCCACTCCTCCTGATGATGATCCATTGTCTTCCAGATCCCCAGCAAGAAAAAGGTCAAGGAGGGCTGCTACTACTACTACTACAAGTTCTCTTTCAAGCCCCCTTCATTCTGATGACCTTGATCTTGATTGGAACCCACCAATGCAGTATGAGAGTGAGGCACGCCATGAGCCCACAAAGGTAGCTAAGCCTAAAAGGAAGGTTCCTGCAAGGCTTCCACTTATGGGTGATGACGACGAACAAGAAGTGGTGTCTTCTGCTGCTGATGAACAGTCTGACGACAACCCAGTCATCACAGACTAACTCCAGCCCCAGTGAGCATGCAGCAGACAGACATATTCACCCTATCCAGAATGGCTGCTGAGCGGGATGTGGGCGGCGTGGCACAGGTACCACCACCAACGCAGTTAACTACAACACCAACACGACCTACAGCTTCCTAATTTTTTAGTCAGAAGGGCCGTCAGGGACCACCATCCAGCTCGACCTCCATTACCACAAGTAGTGGTGCTCTAAGTGAACAACATAAACAAATTCAGCCACCCCCACCCTCCACTTCATCTGGCATTGAAACTCAAAGTAGCACCTCCACCACCAGCAGACTTCTACAGTCCCCAGTTTGGGACTTCTTTACTGTTAGCCAAAAGGCGGAAAACATGGTAATTTGTTCGAATTGTAGACAAGCAGTTAGTCGGGGTAAGCTTGGTACCAACCATGGCACCGCAGGCCCGTGAGGTAATCTCAAAAAACCACACACTATCGAGTGGGAGGCGCACCGTAAGAAGATCCAGGAAGCCAAAAGAAAAACAAATCCAAATGTATCCATTGATATTGCATCTGATGATGACGAAGGGCTGATCATGCAGTGGGGAAGTCAAGAACTGACCCATATTTTTTCTGGTACACCCAGTACCCCTGGCAGCAGCACTGCAGTGGTAGCGCCCACACCCTCTACCCCTGCAACATGTATGAGGCACACTAAGAGTCTGGGACAGACACCAATGCGAAAAAGTACATCAATGAGCCTAACTGGTTTGAAGAAGTCTGCATCATCATCATCACGTAAAACGGTCCAGCCCACCATTAGAAACATGTTTTGGTCGGATGCGCCATTGGAACGCAACCACCAAATGACTCGTCTGTATAACGCAAAGCTGGCTAAAATGCTAGCGCTGGACCTTCTCCCTTTTTCTTTTGTGGAAGGGGTGGGTTTTCTAGAATTTGTGGCAACAGTCTGCCCTAAATGGAAGGTTCCTAGCCGGTCCTATTTTGCCAGAGTTGCGGTTCCAGCACTACATCAAGATGTGCTGGAGGTGATTGGGGCAGCTTTGCAGAAGAGTGCTGTTCACAGTATCCACCTGACAACAGACATGTGGACCAGTTGACAAGCCCTTGATTACATGTGCATCACTGCACACTGGGTCTCTTTTGCAGGGGTTATAGACCAGTTAAAAGCAGGTGTTGACAAGGACACCGTTTTTCAAGCTACTCGGAAACATGCAACAGTAGCCATGTTTGCCATGGAGAAAACTCATACTTCACCTAACCTTTTGGAGGAGTTTGATAGGAAGGTCTATGAATGGCTGCATCCAAGAAATCGCATAGTTGGTTATGTTTCCATGGATAATGGCAGTAATATAGTTAAGGCCATGCACCAAGGTGGCTATTTCAGAGTGCCGTGTTTGGCGCATAGTATTGACATCGTGGTGCAAGATTTCTTGAAAAAGAAAACAAGGTCTGCAAGTTACTGCCCACCTGCCGAAGAATCTGCACACATTTCAGCCATTCTTTTAAGGCCCGGAAGCAGCTGAGGAGCAGTCAACATGAACGTAGACTGCCAGTCAAAGGACTCATCCAGGAGGTGGCAACACGTTAGAACTCAACCTTTTACATGCTTGAGCGTCTGTCTGAGCAGTGGGGGGGTAATACATGATTATGTCTATAAACTGGGTTCTACTATGAAAGAAATGAGGCTAGAGTTGGAGGAATGGAAGCTAGTTGCAAGCCTGACAGACATGCTTCGTCCTTTTGAGGTCTTCACGCATGAAGTCAGCAGGGAGGACTGTTCTTTGGGCAAAGCTATCTCATTGTTGGTCATGCTAGAGCACCAACTGAAGGCGGTGTCTTCAACGTTCCGAGATGATGCTGAAAAGCAAGACGCATATTAGTTGGCAGAGAGGTTATTAAGCCGCCTAGTTGACAATGAAAGTTTTAAAAACATACATACAGAACAACATTACATTTGTGCCATTATTCTGGATCCACGGTACAAAAAGGCAGTGGCCAGCAAATCATACATTCCTTTTGATGAAGCAGATGTTTCAAAGTACAGACATTGGCTAGCTAAGTCAGCCACTTCTGAATATGTGGCCGAAGGGAGTCACTTTCCCTCACAGCCATTAACAACACCAGCAACCGTATCATCATCCTCACCTGCACCAGGCCCAGCCATAATATTGTCGGAAGAGGATTGGCTAACTCATCAAGGGTTTGCTCGTTCCAGTGATGTAAAGGCCACAGATGGTACGCAAAGTGGAGCAACCCTGGAGAACCTTGAGTCGATGGTGCAGGCCTATCTGGATGACCCAACAGAGGTCTTTGTTAATCAAAACCCATTGCTGTATTGGTATAGGAAAAGGCCTCTATGGCCACTCATCACCAAACTGGCTCTTAAATATTTTGTCTTGCCCATTCGCAAGCGTGTCTTCTGAACGTGTTTTCAGTGCTGCTGGTGCCATTGTAATTTCAAAAAGGACCCGCCTCTCGCCCAAAAATGTGGAGAGGTGAACACTGATCAAGATGAATCAGCACTTCATACCAACAGATTACAAAATACGTGAATGCACGCAGGAAGAAAAGGACACCGACTTAGATTGTGGTAAATAAATAAATTATTACCTGATCTATTTTTGACTATAATCAATAAACGGTCAGCTCAATAAATAAGAGTCAAGATACGAGGTAGCTAGAGTTGACAGGCTTTAATTAAGCATAAAGGACAAGAACAGGACAGCCTGTACGGGATCTGGGAATGATGCGCATCTGGGGGCAGGAACAGGCACAGGCAAGGATAACTTTTAATAACAGTACATTAGTATATATAGTTAAACAAAATACATGGCATTCAATACAGTAGGCGTAGCAGTAGGCGGAGCTTGTAGCAGTCGCGAAAGATAAGGGCAGAAATGATGTAACAAGAAGGCGCGTACAGGGCGTATACATATACATGTGATGCAAACGTAACAGAATATGTCATAAACGGGGCGGAAACATGGAGGGGGCTACCTGAGCAGCTGGGACCTCTAACCTAGTGGTGCGCGCAAACTGACAATGACGTGTTACTAGGGAGAACTGGGGGGCTATGACTTCTGCGCTAGAAGAGGAGACTAAAGTCTGGAGTGTCAGAGCAACATGTACCCAGGCATATCTAGTATCTCGTGTTTAGAGTACATGTTGATAGAATCCAAAAGTTATCAGAGTAAAGGCTAACAGACATTAAGACTGGTGCATACATAATCCTACATGTAGTGCGTGTGCGGGGAATATTCTATGAATATTAATACAGTATTTCTCTTACATGGAGACATAAAGGCTAGACCATGACGGAAACTATTGATGCGATTCAGTAGCTTAGGAATGCAGAGAAGGAGGGCTGGACTGATAACTAGAAACATAACATACTCTTGGCAGACTCGAAGGCAGAGCCAGGCCGAGCCGGGCACTGCGAGGCATGAAAGTAAGCTAAGGGTCAGGGATGCAGGTGGGGGCTGTATCGCTCCTCGGAGAGGGTTCAGGAAACAGGAGCTGAATCTGAGTCCGGGCCCTTTTGAGGCCTAGAAACGGGGACTTTTCAATGAATTAACGTGCACACTGTGAAACGTGGCAACGTAGCTTTACATAGGCCTGATATTCGTTGTATTCACGAAAACAGGGAACTGGCATACTAGAGATGGACACAACTGTAATTGCGTCTTTAATCGATCATAGGGGAATACATGCATATCGATCATGCACATATGACATAACATGGGGAACACGTAGGCACATATAACATGGCAAAATTTACTTTTCCACATTCCCTCCTTGTGCCCTACGTTTCCATCAGGAAACATCTATATTCATGATACCATCTATCATTTCATACAGCATCATTTGCTCGTCTCGAATTGTCTTGGAACGGGACTTAGGACTAGGAATACAAGAGGTAGCACAAATGCCGCAAATCGCAGGGCCACATTGTATACAGAGGCAGCAACTGAATATGATCATTACTGCAATACCTAGGAATGACAATACTTTCCATCCCCAAGCAGATATGATACTCCAGAGCCAACCGGACCATGTCCAGGTGCCTGGATTCTGGTGTAACTGATGGGCAATTTTATGAAGTCTGGTTATAGCTGAATAAACAGACGGCGCGTTATTAGGAATGAAAATGCAGCAACTAGATCCGATGACTCTACATGCTCCTCCTCTATCGGCCAGTATGACGTCAAGAACGAGACGATTTTGGAGCACGACAAATCTCATAGCAGATTGCTCTTCGGTTAAGTTACCTAGAGCAGAAGTAGTCTCATTCACTACTGCTTCAAGGGTTCTGGTTAACCTACGGATTGACTTACTATTCTGGACAGGTCCTATAAAGAAAAAGAAACCTCTATTGAAATCTGTATACTGTTCTAGAGCAGTTTCAGTTTGATCGACAATTGGGGACTCAATCTCCCTTCTATGTCTGACGTGTACTAGATGTGTGTTTCTGTGATAATCAGATGGGGCTAGAAAAACTGGTGGCAGTAGGAAGGCAATGTAACATGTTCCATCCCAGTCGAGGGGCAGACGAACATATGCGGTCTGACCACAAACAAAATAAGAATGACGTGAAGCTTTGAAAATAGATTTCCCACTGTCACTATACTTGACAGTAGTAGTACAATCACTATGTCCTACATGTGCGGAACCATTCTTTCTGACACATAATTCGCCTTTGACTGGTAGTACTGAAATAGCAGGTAAGTCTGGAGTAGTATCAGACTGAACATTCAGGACCATAAAATTCGAAGAATAACTACCTAAATTATAAACTTCATTTTCTAGATCTAACCCTGTTCTATGGGGGAGACCTTGCTTGTCTGGAAAACATGTTCTATTCAGAAGGGACATATCATTTGAAGATGACGTTAACATGGACCATGCTCCACACGAACCATTATGTGAGAACGGATAAGGAAAGAGTGGCAGAACTCCCTTCGGTGTCTGGAAAGGGGGGAGTCGACCACACACCCAACAATTGGTAGCATTGCTGGTCTGGTGTGAATAATGTAACATACTGATGAATGTGTTATTTCTCATAGCAAGACAATAGGATAGCTCGTGAGGAGGCAGATCACTAAATGTGTGCTCTACTGTAACATTAGAAAACTTATTTACATGAGAAATTGGAAAACATAAATGCAATGCATAACTTGTGCAGGTAACCATCAAACTTAGAAACAATAGGAAACTTAGAAAAACGATACATCGGATAGAGTTTTGACTAACTCTCTCACTATGGGGGTCTATCTCATACATGTCAGATACCTGTCTAACCGTTTCACCCGAGGGGGACTTAGACAATTAAACTGGCTGACTTATTTTACTAGACCGGAGCTTTAATTTATACTCCTGCTGCGGAGATTTCTCTAACAGAGGAACTTTCAAATCGGGATTCTGATCATTGTCTGATTTAGAGTCTGGTTTCAGGCAGTCTTTAAAAATGGAACAGTCTTTGGAATTGTCATTTATAAAAGTCTTTTCTCCATGGAATTTCTTGATATGCGACAGATGGACCCATCCCTTGCGGCCTTCCAACTTCACGGCCGTACGGGTGGTCAGAAGGACAAGTCTTGGCTCCTTCCAGCGAGGCTCCAGCGGACTTGAACGATCAAAGTTCCTTACGAGTACAAGATCTCCTGGAATGACCTCGTGCGGTTTAACTTCAGTATTGTCTGGAAATGCGGCGGCAACCTGTGAACGACAAGAGTGTAGGGCAGACATCAAGGAAGCTAGGTAATCTGTCAACATATTACTGGAAACATCTGTAATACTGCGGGGTCTAGGTGTACAGCACATATTTGGGGGGCGGCCGAATACGACCTCATAAGGGGACAGACCTGATCTGGAGTGTGCGACCATGCGCATGAAGAATAAGGCAACTGGCAGGGCAACTAACCAGTCTACACCTTTCTCTTTACATGTCTTGGCAATACGGATTTTCAGAGTCTGATTATGTCTCTCTACGAGACCGGCTGCTTCAGGATGGCGCACACAATGGAACTTCCACTGGTACCCTAACAAAAGGGAAACATGTTTCATGAGCTCAGATGAGAAGGGCTGGCCGTTATCAGAATACACGACCCTAGGGAGTCCATAACGGGGGAAAAATTCACGAACCAACTGTTTGGCAGTGGTCGCTGCTGTGTAATCTGGGACTGGATATGCTTCTGTCCACCTGGACAAAGCGCATACAACTACGAGGACATACTTGAAACCTCGACATCGCTCCATCTGAATATAATCCATCTGGAGGACTTCAAAAGGGTGGTCAGGGGGTTGGAATCCACCTTGTTCCACCGGGACACTTTTACCTGGATTGAATTGACAACATATCATACAAGTACGGACTTTCTGCTTGGCTGCAGCTCGTAAGTGCTTGTTAAACCAAAGGTTCTGAATACTGTCTAACATGGCTTTTTCTCCTAGGTGTGCTGGACTATGTGCGGTATTAATAATGACTTGAACCATAGAGTCGGGGAGAAACCATGTGGCTTTTCCCTTCGTCAACCATCCCTGATCTGTCTGGACCCCTCCTTGTTCGGACCATTTCTTGATTTCTTCAGGAGTAGCATGTAACTGTATGTCTATAACATCTTGTGTAGGGTCCTTAACTGTCATACAAGTAGTCTGTTCTGGAGTCTGTGTCTTGTTAACTGGAATGTCTGGTGTCTGAGCTGTAAGCTTGGCTGTTCGATCTGCTAGATCGTTACCTTGGGAAATAATATCTGTAACTTTCGTGTGTGCCTTGCACTTCATGATAGCGATAGCTGTCGGTAAATGTATTGCATCTAACAGAGCTTGAATGAGGAGACCATGCTGAATCTTGGTTCCATGAGAAGTCATGAAACCTCTCTCCTGCCAGAGCACTCCGAAGTCGTGTACAACTCCGAATGCGTAACGTGAATCTGTATATATGTTTACTTTCAGGTTCTTGGCACGTATGCAGGCTTGGGTCAGAGCAACTAGCTCTGCTGCTTGAGCAGACAGGGTGTCAATACGGTGTGTTTCAATAACTTCAGTGTCAGTAGTCACTGCATACGCGGCTACTAGTTCTCCTGTACTAGTTCTCATACATGAACCATCCACATAAAGTGTCAGGTCGGGATCAGGTAAGGCAATGTCTGTCAGGTCTTGTCTTGGCTTAGTCATAGTGTTAATGACTTCCACACAGTCATGTGTGGCAGGATTTAAAGTAACTGACGGTAACAGTGTAGCAGGATTTAGAACGTTGCAGCGTCTGATTTCTATGTGTGGCTGGAACAATGTCAGTTCATAACCTGTTAAACGTGCAATGGTCAAGTGCTGAGTCTGTGTTCGGTTTAAAAGAACTTCCACGGAGTGTGGAACTTGTACTGTCAGGGAGTGTCCTAGTACTATGGAATCACTTTGTCTGATTGCTAAGGCTGTGGCTGCAACTGACTTGAGGCACGCAGGCAGAGCCTGGGCTACTGGATCTAATGTGCTAGAAAAATAAGCACAAGGCTTGTGTTGTCCTGCTTGATCTTGCGTGAGAACAGATAATGCTGTACCATCACGTTCAGTAACCCAAAGTGTAAAAGGCTTACTGTAGTTCGGTGTCGCTAACACAGGTGCATTACATAAAGCTTTCTTTAACTCATTGAAAACAAGTGTATGTTCCTGGGTCCAAGGGAGGACAGTCGATGTGGCTGCCTCCTGTGTTGTCAACTGTATCAGTGGCTTGGCTAGATATGCGTACTGAGGAATCCATTGTCTGCAGTAAGAAGTGAGGCCGATAAAAGCTCGTACCTCCTTCTGTGTCTTGGGCTGTGGAAGATGTGCTATTAACTGGATACGGTCAGGTGTCAACTGTCTACCCCTCTTGGACAGCAAGTGTCCAAGGTATACCACTTGCTGGACACAGAATTGCAGTTTCGAAGGGGACACCTTGTGCCCCATTTCCGCCAGGAAATACAAGACGGTCAGTGACGCACGCTCGCAGTCACGTGCTGTACGGGCTGTGATCAATAGATCATCGACATACTGGAGCAGGGCAGTGTCAGTTGGCATGTGAATACTGTCTAGTTGTCTTTTAAGTGCTTGACTGTAAATACTAGGACTTTCTGTGAAACCTTGAGGTGCACGTGTGAATTTATAGCTTCTTCCATTTAAACAGAATCCGAAAAGAAACTGGCTGTATGGATGAATGGGGACACTAAAGAATGCGTTCTTGAGATCAATAACAGTAAAGAACGTAGCTTCAGAATCAATGGCAGTCAATAGGGAAGAGATATCTGGAACCACTGGGTACTGGGGTAAAAAACGATGGATTTGGGCCCAGATCTTTTGACTGGGGGAGTGTGTGACATTGATCCACATTCAGTCCATCACTTGTTGTTTTTTGCAATTGCCGCCCTAAGTGTGCTGGGGATGCCCAGACGTGGGTCCCAGGCACTCCACACCACTTGGAGTCAAGCTAGCCGGGCTGAAGAGAGGTGTTACCTCGAAACCGGTCCGGTCCTCGGATGCTTGATTCCGGTCTGGGAAAGATATGGCTGTTGTAGTTCGGACTGGACTGTTCCCATGGGGCAACAGGGTCAGAGCTGATTTGCATAAAGCCATTATCTGACCCAGGGTGGTGTGGAGTGCAAAAAAACGATGGATTTGGGCCCAGATCTTTTGACTGGGGGAGTGTGTGACATTGATCCACATTCAGTCCATCACTTGTTGTTTTTTGCAATTGCCGCCCTAAGTGTGCTGGGGATGCCCAGACGTGGGTCCCAGGCACTCCACACCACTTGGAGTCAAGCTAGCCGGGCTGAAGAGAGGTGTTACCTCGAAACCGGTCCGGTCCTCGGATGCTTGATTCCGGTCTGGGAAAGATATGGCTGTTGTAGTTCGGACTGGACTGTTCCCATGGGGCAACAGGGTCAGAGCTGATTTGCATAAAGCCATTATCTGACCCAGGGTGGTGTGGAGTGCAAAAAAACGATGGATTTGGGCCCAGATCTTTTGACTGGGGGAGTGTGTGACATTGATCCACATTCAGTCCATCACTTGTTGTTTTTTGCAATTGCCGCCCTAAGTGTGCTGGGGATGCCCAGACGTGGGTCCCAGGCACTCCACACCACTTGGAGTCAAGCTAGCCGGGCTGAAGAGAGGTGTTACCTCGAAACCGGTCCGGTCCTCGGATGCTTGATTCCGGTCTGGGAAAGATATGGCTGTTGTAGTTCGGACTGGACTGTTCCCATGGGGCAACAGGGTCAGAGCTGATTTGCATAAAGCCATTATCTGACCCAGGGTGGTGTGGAGTGCAAAAAAACGATGGATTTGGGCCCAGATCTTTTGACTGGGGGAGTGTGTGACATTGATCCACATTCAGTCCATCACTTGTTGTTTTTTGCAATTGCCGCCCTAAGTGTGCTGGGGATGCCCAGACGTGGGTCCCAGGCACTCCACACCACTTGGAGTCAAGCTAGCCGGGCTGAAGAGAGGTGTTACCTCGAAACCGGTCCGGTCCTCGGATGCTTGATTCCGGTCTGGGAAAGATATGGCTGTTGTAGTTCGGACTGGACTGTTCCCATGGGGCAACAGGGTCAGAGCTGATTTGCATAAAGCCATTATCTGACCCAGGGTGGTGTGGAGTGCAAAAAAACGATGGATTTGGGCCCAGATCTTTTGACTGGGGGAGTGTGTGACATTGATCCACATTCAGTCCATCACTTGTTGTTTTTTGCAATTGCCGCCCTAAGTGTGCTGGGGATGCCCAGACGTGGGTCCCAGGCACTCCACACCACTTGGAGTCAAGCTAGCCGGGCTGAAGAGAGGTGTTACCTCGAAACCGGTCCGGTCCTCGGATGCTTGATTCCGGTCTGGGAAAGATATGGCTGTTGTAGTTCGGACTGGACTGTTCCCATGGGGCAACAGGGTCAGAGCTGATTTGCATAAAGCCATTATCTGACCCAGGGTGGTGTGGAGTGCAAAAAAACGATGGATTTGGGCCCAGATCTTTTGACTGGGGGAGTGTGTGACATTGATCCACATTCAGTCCATCACTTGTTGTTTTTTGCAACTGACTTGAGGCACGCAGGCAGAGCCTGGGCTACTGGATCTAATGTGCTCGAAAAATAAGCACAAGGCTTGTACTGTCCGGCTTGATCTTGTGTGAGAACAGATAATGCAGTACCATCACGTTCTGTGACAAAAAGTGTAAAAGGCTTACTGTAGTTCGGTGTAGCTAGAACAGGTGCTTGGCATAAAGCTTTCTTCAATTCATTAAAAACAAGTGTATGTTCAGATGTCCAAGGGAGGACAGTCGATACGGCTGCCTCCTGTGTCGTTAACTGTATCAGTGGTTTTGCTAGAAATGCATACTGAGGAATCCATTGTCTACAGTAAGAAGTGAGGCCAATAAAAGCACGTACCTCCTTCTGTGTCTTGGGCTGTGGAAGACTCGCTATCAACTGGATACGGTCTGGTGTCAACTGCCTACCCCACTTGGACAGTAAGTGGCCTAAGTAGATCACTTGCTGGACACAGAACTGGAGCTTCGAAGGGGACACCTTGTGCCCCATCTCGGCTAGGAAATACAGAACTGTAAGTGACGCTCGCTCGCAATCACGTTCAGAACGGGCTGTGATCAGTAGATCATCGACATACTGGAGCAGGGCAGTGTCTGTTGGCATGTGAATATTGTCTAGTTGTCTTTTAAGTGCTTGACTGTAAATGCTAGGGCTTTCTGTGAAACCTTGAGGAGCTCGTGTGAATTTATAGCTCCTTCCATTTAAACAAAAACCGAAAAGGTACTGGCTGTCTGGATGAATCGGAACACTGAAAAATGCATTCTTGAGGTCTATTACAGTAAAAAATATAGCTTCAGAATCAATAGCTGTCAATAGAGATGAAATATCTGGGACAACTGGATACTGGGGTATGATACATTTATTAAGTTCTCGAAGGTCAATCACTAATCGATATACTGGAGGTGCATTCGGATCAGTACGTTTCATGACTGGAATGATAGGAGAATTACATACATTGGAGTCAGTTTCTACAACTACTCCTTGAGAAATGAGCTCGCCAATAATTTTGGATAAGGCTGCTACAGCCTCAGGTGGCAATCTGTACTGCCTGATTCGTGGCAGGACTATACCTTGCTTGAGGGTCACACGATGGGGTGTGATTCGCATAAAACCTACATCAGTTGGACCTTGCGCCCATAAATGCTGTGGTACATTTGACAATCTTGGATCAAAATCACGTAATACATAGTGACCTTTAAAGTCTCTTAAGAACAAACGTATTCCTTCTGGAGAGCAGCAAATAACTGCACCTAATTCTTTCAATGTCTTAATGCCTAACAAATTTTCTGGACACGATTTCGTAAGTAACAAATCAGTAGTTCGGGACAATGGACCAACTTCTAGAGTAACTGGCTTTGATATCTCGTTTACAATAGGCTTTCCTGAAAATCCAAGGGAAACATTTCTAGAGCCTGAGAGCGGAGCCCCTGGAACCTCGTCATGACTGATAGTAGTCCTACTTGCCCCTGTATCAATCAAAAACTTTCTGTCTTTCCCTAATACTTGACTATGTACATAGGGACCCTCTTGATCTACAGGTATCCCGATGAGAGGCAAGCCTACCTCCCTCTCTAGGCTGTTTCATGAATACGGTTGATAATCTGGATACTCTGTCTGCGCATACTGGTGCATCTGCTGTGTAACATGCTGTGTTGCAGCAATAGGCTGCGGTGCTGGAACAGTCTGTTGTGCATTCTGCGGTGGCTGAGAAGTCTGTGAAACTTGCTCTTGTCTAGGCGGACGTGGTCTTTCTTTAGTCTTACCAGTAGCTATGTTGTGTTTCAGAACTGCACACTCGTTTATAAAATGACCTGGCTGTTTACAATAATTGCATGTCCCTTTAACGGGAGCTGCAGGATGACTGGCTTGATTCGGACCCCTCTTCTGACTGTCTTGTGGAACAGATTGTGCAACTAGTACTTTCATTTTCGTGTCTTTCATACGTCTCCTTTCGTGTTCTTGCTCTTCCCTGATTCTATTCTGGTGATACTGGAGCATCTGGAGCATCTGTGACGGGGTACTAGCTTGCCAAGTACTTTCGACTTTCAAAACTCGATTTTTAACTTGTGGACTTGAATTCTCGACTAGTTTAGTAACAAAAAGATGAGGGTATGACTCGCTACCTGTCTTCAAACCACTGTTGATAATGAAACATTTCTCGAATCTAGAATAAAAATCACTAGTATCTTCATCTTGTTTCTGTTTGCATGCTGAGATTGCATCCCAATCTTCCTTTTTCGTGGCTAGTAATCTAGGCAAAACTTGAATCAATAACTCGGGTAATTCTTTACATTTGTCCCCAAGACCGGTACCTGGTACTCGTATTTTATCTTCAGCTTCTAGAGCTGTCCAATCAATCTTTTTCTCTCCCACCTCCCATTCCTTTTCCTTGAGTTTTTCATGTACCCCTGCGGGCAACAGGACCTTTAACATTTTAATAATATCTGGATACGTGTATTCTCCCATACGGAGCATGTCTTTTAACTCTCGATGGAACCCTGCTGGATCTTTGTCGTGACAGGGAATTAATTTCTTCATCTCTAAGAGTTCCATCTTTGTGACTGGGGTGTAAACAAATACTCGTTGCATTTCACCATCCGGTGTCCTAACTGGATGTACTTCTCGTAACGGATGCTGTCTATCTATGTAAAATGGTTTACTTTCTGGAGGTGAGACGTGAACAAAATGCGGGTTCAGAAACGTTCTATATTTGTGGCGCTGTTCTAAAAATGACACTAATTAAATCTGTACCTAAACCTTTCCATTTATACTGGAGTAACTCGTTCAGAACATCATGTAACGGACCTGGATCAGAATGTTGACCCTCATACAGTGTAATGAGGTGCTGGATCATATACATACCCACCAGTCGCTGCTCGGCTGGGGGCAGTTTCAGAAACATTTGTGCCACTATTTCGTCTGGAAAAGTGGTAGAATCAGTAATCCATCGGACTGCTGATCGGGCTAGTTCTTGTTCATGCATGGTACTAAGTTCACTATAACCGATTCGTAATTTAAGAATGTGATCGGTAGCTTGAAATACTTGTTCCAGCGAATCTTGCTCTGGTGCTGGAAGATGAAAGACTTTCTTGTGTTCTAGGCGTGAATGTCGGTCTGGAAATCTAGATTTACCTACATACGCTATTCTGGCGGGATTCTCGTCTTCTACTTCTTCGGTATCAATGTTATCTTCTTTCTCGCTTACTTGTGCTGCTTTGCGTTGTTCGTGTAACCTTATTATTTCCTTACGAATTTTCTTGTACATACTCTCTATACTACTGAGTGTCTTGTGTCTACCCTCGGCTATATTATCACTCCACCTTGTCAGAACTTTCATTTCGATCGGATCTTTAGTCGGATAATCTTGTTCCCTTATTAGACAATTGATTAGAAACTTTAATAACATGAGCTGGGTCTCAGCTTTCCTTAGAGACATGATTTCGCCAATACTTTCTGGATCTTCTCCTGTACGGATGAAACGATACATTCTGTCTAGATCTTCCTTCATATTCGGTAGGGTGTCCAAATACTCGGTCACCCGTCTTACACGCAATGAATATAAAACCATATTATCATCGCCTGGGACTGGATCATAACAGCATTCGGTAAGAGCTCGCCTGATTTCTGCAACAGACTGATATTTGGGCGTACGCTGTAACGCACGTTCATGTAACTCGACTAACGTTATACGTTTGTGTGGCGGCGGGGTACCAGGAGGACCTCCTCCCGCGGCCCCTAAACTAGAATCGTCGACTGATACTCTTCGTGCTGGCAGAGTGACCGATGTAGCGGGAACTTGTACTATGGGCTGGACCGGGGGTACCGTAACAGGTACCGTAACAGGTGCCCCGGTGACTGGAAGAACAGGAATTACATTATTCACTGGAGCTGGCGGAACAGGATTCGCATATTCTGGGACTGTGTCGTCCAAATAGGACGAGAGAAAAATATCAGCTGCGGTCGGTTTGTGACGTAGCTTAATCGGAACAAATGGCGGCGGAAAATTACATGGTGCTTCCGGGGTTGCTTTTGGCAAGCCCTCGGCAAGAAGAGGATACATACCCTTAATGAGGGCATTTCTCTGTCTGTCTGACTGTTCGGCTTTAACTCGTTCACCTACTTCGATTAATTCCCTTTCTTGGGCTCTTTCGGAGGATTCTCTACTTAATTCTGACTTTCTGATTTCTTTCTCGGTTCTTTTATGAGATTCTTTGCGCCATAACTCGATGGCATCTTTCTGGGACTGTCTGGCTTTCTTTTTCCATAATGCTTCTTCTACTCGCATGATGCACTCGGCATCCCACGTACCTGATACGGGCCATCTATACTTTTCCTCTAATTGTTTGGTGTACTCCACCCATAAATCTAGATATAATATGGCACTTATGCCATGTTTTTGATACATAAAATGACCTGGACTGTCCCTAGGCGGGACAGGAACGGCTTCCTCGAGCAGACCTTTTCTAGTTTTTAACTGACGTAACTTTGAGAACAGAGGCATAACTAGACTGGAGTCTGGACACAATACAATACACGATAAACACAATAATAACTGAAGAACAAATCATTCATACCACGACATTGAAAACACATGGAATAACATTTAAAAATAACGGTTCGGACAGAATACTACCTGAAATACTGAAAACAGAACACATAAATTTCTCGAGAACAGAACTTACTAGAATGACTAGATGCACTGCTAAAACAGTACGAAACTTACCGGTCCCATAAAGAGACACGTCAGGACCCGCATCCACCTAAGTGGACACTTCGTGTTGGATCTGTGTACCCAAACCCACGGACCAGAGACAAATCAATTGACCCTGTCTAGATACTACCCCAGCAACGGTACTCACCGGGCAGCAAGAACGGAAGGCCTCGGACTGGACTGGACTGCTACGACGACGGACGGACGAACTTCGGACTTCAGTTACAGGTGGGCCTCCGGATACCTCGGACCTTGGACTCTCGGCTTGGGCTCTGGTCGGGACTCGCCGCGTTCCTCCACCGCCTCGTCTGGACGCTGGACCGCAACCTCCGTCTCCTCCGTGGGCCTGAGGGATACTTGAAGCAGAAATATCTGCACGTGCACGGTATGGTTCCGTCACGGCTGCAGAGGATCAGGAGGCCTGCGAGGCTTCTCTGGCGCGTGGGGAAAGGGCAAGTCCCTATTCGGGCGCCATTATGTGGTAAATAAATAAATTATTACCTGATCTATTTTTGACTATAATCAATAAACGGTCAGCTCAATAAATAAGAGTCAAGATACGAGGTAGCTAGAGTTGACAGGCTTTAATTAAGCATAAAGGACAAGAACAGGACAGCCTGTACGGGATCTGGGAATGATGCGCATCTGGGGGCAGGAACAGGCACAGGCAAGGATAACTTTTAATAACAGTACATTAGTATATATAGTTAAACAAAATACATGGCATTCAATACAGTAGGCGTAGCAGTAGGCGGAGCTTGTAGCAGTCGCGAAAGATAAGGGCAGAAATGATGTAACAAGAAGGCGCGTACAGGGCGTATACATAGACATGTGATGCAAACGTAACAGAATATGTCATAAACGGGGCGGAAACATGGAGGGGGCTACCTGAGCAGCTGGGACCTCTAACCTAGTGGTGCGCGCAAACTGACAATGACGTGTTACTAGGGAGAACTGGGGGGCTATGACTTCTGCGCTAGAAGAGGAGACTAAAGTCTGGAGTGTCAGAGCAACATGTACCCAGGCATATCTAGTATCTCGTGTTTAGAGTACATGTTGATAGAATCCAAAAGTTATCAGAGTAAAGGCTAACAGACATTAAGACTGGTGCATACATAATCCTACATGTAGTGCGTGTGCGGGGAATATTCTATGAATATTAATACAGTATTTCTCTTACATGGAGACATAAAGGCTAGACCATGACGGAAACTATTGATGCGATTCAGTAGCTTAGGAATGCAGAGAAGGAGGGCTGGACTGATAACTAGAAACATAACATACTCTTGGCAGACTCGAAGGCAGAGCCAGGCCGAGCCGGGCACTGCGAGGCATGAAAGTAAGCTAAGGGTCAGGGATACAGGTGGGGGCTGTATCGCTCCTCGGAGAGGGTTCAGGAAACAGGAGCTGAATCTGAGTCCGGGCCCTTTTGAGGCCTAGAAACGGGGACTTTTCAATGAATTAACGTGCACACTGTGAAACGTGGCAACGTAGCTTTACATAGGCCTGATATTCGTTGTATTCACGAAAACAGGGAACTGGCATACTAGAGATGGACACAACTGTAATTGCGTCTTTAATCGATCATAGGGGAATACATGCATATCGATCATGCACATATGACATAACATGGGGAACACGTAGGCACATATAACATGGCAAAATTTACTTTTCCACAAGATGACGGAGGTTCTTCTCTGTTAGCTGACCTACTCCCGTCTCAATTCATAGAGTTTGAGGACGAGCTCTACTTCCCTGACACCGAGGCCTGAAAATGACTTCCTTTTTTTCCGTCCTTATTCACTTTTATTCCTGTGTGTCTTTCTTTGTTTTGTAACTTTTACTACAACAAAACTCTAATCACCTAATCACAACAAGTCCATCAGCAGCACTGTCTTCATCTTATTTTCCTTATTGATTTGAAGGTGCCGCAGTCTGCATTCCTGAGGTTCACAAGTTCACAACTCAATCATGCTCCTCTATCTTCCTCCTCCAGACTTCCCCTATCCATTTCCCTCAAGGCAGATGGATGGATTACGAAGAATAAAGAAACTTTGTCTTCGTAGACGAGTCCCCTCAAGTGGGACTGAAATTACTGACTGACTACATGCTTGCTGATTGCTGACAGAGTTACTTCTGAAATTGACAGGAGAGGCTGCCCTGTGGGCCCTCACTTTCCGAAGAAGATACGGACAAAAAGTAGAACAGGTAATGAATAATGAGAAGATGGCATGCAGTGGACAGCAATGGCTGTCTGTCTCTGATGAAACCAATTGATGTTTGTTTTTTGTGCATGAAATGAATCATATGTCTTGTCTTAGTTATTATTTAATCTTTTACACAGTAATTGTAACTCATGTCTACTACTCTGTTTTTTCTACCTTGTTTAATTCAAATTGTACTTCAACTTCAGGGGCCACTATGTTGCATTTTCCAATATGCAAAATGTCCTTGGAGTGGACTCACTTGCCAATATACCATGATGATTGATTAAATAATATATCTTTTTTCTTTACAGTCACTCACTGGGATGGATGGATCATCAGCGTCGGTTTACGGAAGAACTATGGCCAATTCGTGAGTGGCAAACAGGTAAACCAGTCTACAACAACTACTACAGAAAAACTACATGTCCATGTCTGTCTATTCGTGGTGTGTAGTGGTCGTGGGCGAGGCAGTGTTATGCCAGGCAGCGTCCACTCCACTCCAGACAGCAGTTCATGTAAAATTGGGGCTATGTGGCTTGCTTGCATACAATTAGATATGCTTTGTCTGTCTGACAAAGAGCCTAGGTATCCTACATCAGGTTGCTTCACTCAGTGGTGCCTGCCTTGACCGTTTGCATGGCCTTTCCTCAAGCTTGGGCCAAACATCCGTTATGTTTGCGAAATTTGCTGTTTTTCGCGAATCTCGCAAAATTACCAAAAATCCGCAAATTCTTGAGCGGAACGGATTTTTGGTCCATGCTTGCGGCAGGGCCACGCAGACAGTGAATGCAGGCACCGCTGAGTGAAGCATTCTGATGTAGCATACCTAGGCTCTTTGACACAGACAGACAAAGCATATCTAGGGTTTAGTGTTCAGTGCGATTTACTGGGGTTTTTGGGTTTAAGTTGGTAGGGTTCCTGCTGAGTCTAGGGCTCGTTCATAATGATGTTGGCTAGGTTTTAGGGGGTTTGGCGTTCTTTGGTCCAGAATTGGCAGAATTTTGGCCTCTTTTGGTGTTGTGCGGGCGCGTGTGTTTGGGTGAAAAGTGAAAACTAGTCGTAGACCTTCTTCTTCTTCAAATGGCGCAGTGGTTTGATTTTGTTCTGCCTTGCTGAGATTCATGGGAATCGCTGGAACAAGTTTCCAGGTAAGTTTCAAGAGGATCGAAGTAGTGCTGAAAACAGCAAATTTTTGTGAACAGCGCAATTTGCCATGTTTTGGATATACCAGTATTGCATGCCTCTGGGGGGCTGTTTGGGGGGGTTCTAGGTTTTTGGGGGTGAGTCGGGGGGTCCGGGAGCACTGCTGGGAAGGTCTAATTTTGATTGCAAGTGGTTTGAAGAAAATCCATGGTGGAAAAAGGGAGTTAGTGCCTAGCTGCAGAGCGCGTTTGGAGTGATTTTGACTGGTAGGTCTCAAATTTTCTAAGTGTGGGATTTTCCATTTTTGCTTTTGGCCTGTTTGGGGCTGTCCTACTTTTTTGCGGGTGGGTTGAGGGGTCTGGGGGCAATGCTGGGTAGGTCTCATATCGGATGCAAGTAGTTTGGAGAAAATCCATGGTGGAAAAGTGGGGTTTGGGCCTAGCCCTAGTTTTTTTTGCAAAAACAATTTTTATTGGCATTTCAGAATAAGACACTCAGGACATCGGTCATTGCTTGCACTCACATTGAAATGTACTGGAATATAAGTCTTTTCTGAAAACACACCATTTGTAAAAACAAACCCGCAACCAGTCCCTCCCTGGATCCCACCCCCCTTGTCAGTGCTCCAGTGTCTCTTTTCAACAGCTAATGCTCAACAATCCCGCCCTCCTTCCGGACAGTTGAAGGGGGAGGTAGGTGATGCTTCCCATTGGGGGGCCTTAACCCTCACAAACTTTGTCGTTGTTTATGTCAGGTGTGTGTTGTATCCGGAACAGGGAACCTCACCCCTAAAGCCCCCTATGGCGTCGGCGCCTCACTATCCTCATCCCGGCCGCCCTCAGGGAGTCGCAGCTCGGTCACAAGGGCCTCCCATGCTCTGGCTGTGTCTAGCGCCTTGTCATTATCTAGCCGCCTGGCCTGTTGCAGCTGCAGTGCGCCCTCTGCCTTAGCCCACCTCTCCAGTGTAGATCGCCAGCGCGAGTAGTTAGGTCCCTGGCTGGACTTCCAATGCATGGCGATTTCCCGTTTGGCCAGTATCAAGCCCAAGTCAAAGAATTTGCTGG
Source organism: Lissotriton helveticus (assembly GCF_964261635.1). Taxonomy (NCBI): domain Eukaryota; kingdom Metazoa; phylum Chordata; class Amphibia; order Caudata; family Salamandridae; genus Lissotriton; species Lissotriton helveticus. The sequence goes on along the minus strand of NC_136057.1, from coordinate 184,749,553 downwards.
TGACGCGAGTGCGGGGGGTATGAGGGAACCACAATAACAAGCAAACGCCCATATCTGCTCCAATATGCCGATCCGTGACAGCATTCAGGCAGGCCATCACCGCCTCCCAGTAATCGGTTAACTTCACACAAGCCCAGAACATATGGGCAAAATCCGCCTCCTCCACTCCACATCTGGGGCAGAGTGAGGACGCGCCCTCAAAGTACTCTGAAATCTTGACCGGTGTCAGGTAAGCCCGGTGAAGAGAGAAAAATTGGATCATCTGGAACCTGGCATTTCTCGTGCCTTTCCATGCACGCCGCAAAAGCTGCGGCCAAGTCGTGTCGGGAATCGGTCGTCCAATATCCGTTTCCCATTTGGCTCTCAGTCCGTCCAGGGGCTGCAACGTCGCTGACGACAGCCTCCGGTATAGACAGGTGACGGCCTTGTAAGTACCAGCCGCCATAACCACATATTGACAACTCTTAGACGTCGGTGGTTCAGAAAGGCCCTTCCTCCAGTGGCGTTGGATGCTAGCCACGAGCGAGGCGTGCAACAGGTAATCCCCCCTCGGGAGGTCGTAAACGTCACGCAGCTCCTGGAATGACAGCAGCGATCCCTCCTTGTACAGATCACCGATCATTAGCAGGCCTAGGTCCTCCCAGGTCGCCAACGCCGACCAATCCCCTCCATGCGGGAAGGCAGTGCACATCCCCAGTGGGATCTCCGGGGCATATGGGCGAGCGACGCCGGCTCGTCTATGACATCGCAGCCAGCAATTGCGGATCGTTCGTTCCTCGCTGGGGAGTAGGGAAAGGTCCAGTTTCTGGGCCAGAATAATGAAGGACATGATATGTCTCGGAAGGAATCCGCCTGCAGTCCCTTCCGGGCCTCTGAATTCAAGAGCCACTTCCTGAGTAAGCCATTGCAACTGGGCTGCTAAATAGTACCATTCGAAGTCAGGGGCAGCTAGTCCCCCGTCCGATCTAGGGCGCATCAGTGTGGTCAGCGCCACTCGCCTCCTGCCCGCACCCCAAATGAACTCGGTGAGCAAGGATCGCAATCTGGCGAACACAGATGCCGGGATCCAGACCGGTAGTGTGCGGAACAAATATAAGAGGCGGGGCAGCGCCACCATTTTGAGTAACGCCACTCGCCCCGCGACCGCCAGCGGGAGCGTCCGCCAGAACCCCATACAGCCCCGCAGGCTCCGGATCGCTCTCTCGATGTTGCCCTCCAAGAGGTCCAATTGGGACCGGTATATGCGCGTACCTAGATACGGGAGGCAGTGATATTCCCACCGCAGCTCGTCCTCTGGTTGGGAGTCGTCCACTCCCGGCACTAGCGGGAAGAGGCACGACTTCTTCCAATTGATCCTTAGTCCCGAAAGGTGGCCGAAATCCGACAGCAGGCGTCTAGCCCCGCGTAGGGCAGCGTCCGCATTAGCCAGAAACAGTAGGCAATCGTCGGCGTAAAGGGATATATAGTGAGTATCGCCCCTTAGTTGTAAGCCCTCATATGCCTGGCCCAGACGGGCGTGAGCTGCCAATGGCTCTATAGCTAACGCAAACAGGAGGGGGGATAAGGAGCAGCCCTGTCTGGTTCCATGCTCTACCCTGTAAGGGGCTGAAATAGTGGCCCCGGTCTTGACTCGGGCCGTGGCCGCAGCATAGAGTAAGGAGGTCCATTTCACATATCGCTCACCCAGGCCGAAGGTCTCCAGTACGCGAAGCAAGTACGGCCACTCGACGCTGTCAAACGCTTTCTCAATATCAGTTGACAGAACAGCAGCTCCTGGCAGACCGTCAACATAGCCCTCCATGACCCGAAGCAGTCGTCGCACACAGGTGGCGGTAGTGCGCTGGGGGATAAACCCTGCCTGGTCCCGGTGCACCAATGCCCGCATGTGGGGCAGCAATCGCGTCGCAAGAATCCTGCTCAATATCTTATAGTCCGTTGTGAGCATTGATAAGGGTCGGTAGGCCGAGCGTGAGGTGGCCTCGCCGTCCCGCTTCAGTAAGGGGATCACCAAGGCTTCACGGGTCGACGAGGGGAGGGTCCCCGTGTCCCATGCCTCTCGGTATACCACAAGCAAGCGCGGCACCAACATGTCAGCGTAAGCTGCATAAAACTCGATCGGTAGCCCATCTGTACCGGGAGTCTTCCGGCGAGCCATCTGTTTAATGGCCACCCGAATCTCACCTTCCGAGATGTCTCCGCCCAGTGGGGCCACGTGCTCAGGGTCTAGTCGGGGAAGCTGCGCCACCCGGAGGAACTCATCCAATTCTTCTAACATACATGGCGTCGCACTCCTATAAAGGTGTGCGTAGTATGTGAAAAACTGGCCATTGATCTCCGACTGAGAGTAAACCTCATTCCCTTCCGGCATAGAGATAGCCACAATCGGGGTGCCACGGGTTCCTGGAGAGGCCAGCCAGGCTAGAAGTGAACCCACTTTGTCGCGCTCAGCATGAGCCCGAACAAGGAACTCTTTATAATCAAAGCAACGCAGCTTCTCCATCACTGCCGCCACGTCCTCCCGCGCCGATGAAACCGCCTCGCGAGCCTCCGGGGCTGCGTGGAAGCGCTTCTCCTCCTCGCGCAAGCAATCCTCGCTCCTCGTGAGGTCCCGTAGGAGAGTTTTCCGGACTCCCGCCGTGGCCGATATGCATAGCCCCCGAACCACCGCCTTAAAGGCGTCCCACTCCAGCGCTCTACTAGAAGCTGTGCCCGCGTTAGCGCCAAAGTAGCCCTCCACCCCAACGCCTACTTCTGTTCGAAATACCGTGTCCTCAAGCGCCAGCGGGTTCAATCGCCATGTCGGCACAGCTTGGCGTTGCCGCGTCCAGCGGATCGTTACCAGACAAGGGTTATGGTCAGAAATTGTTTTGGCCAGGTATTCACTGTGACGGACCAGGCACTGAACATCCGGCGTGCATAGAATGCTGTCAAGGCGAACATGAAGCTCGTGCGGAGGGGAATAGAACGAGAAATCTTTCTCTGTTGGGTGTTGGGTTCGCCACGCATCAACCAGGCCCCAGCCACTCTGCCATGCTCGCCTACTCTGTGCTAGCCTGTGCGCCGCTGCTTGCGCCAGTGGTGGGTGAGACCTATCCAACCCCACATCAAGGACTGAATTAAAGTCCCCCCCTAGTATGACTGCATTGGCTAATACTGACGCCAGTTTCCCCGAAAGGCGCGCAAAAAAGGCAGTTTGGTCTACATTGGGGGCGTATATGCTACAGAGTGTTACATCCCTCCCGTCCAAACGGCCCTGTACAGCTGCGAACCTCCCCTCAGGGTCAAGCACCGTCTGCAGTGGCTGAAAGGGGACTCCCGCCCGCACCCAGATCAAGACCCCTCTCGCAAAGGCCGAGTAGCTCGTATGAAACAGCTGACCCCGCCACCTGCGCTGTAAAGCCCGCCCTTCACGGTGGTCAACATGCGTCTCTTGTAGAAAGGCTATTTGTACCCCCCTACGAACAAGATAAGCATGTACCTTGTGGCGCTTCAGCATGGAGTTCAGTCCCCTTACATTCCAGGTCACACATTTGAGGTCAGGTATGGCCCCCATTCACAACAGTAAGAGTAGCTTCGTCGGTAGATAAGAGTCTGGACACACTGACATCACCCCCAATCCAACCCCAGAACACCGCCCAACAACCCCATGACCCACCCATCCCCAGAACAGGCCCTAAACAGCAGAGTCCCATCCAAATGTCAATAACCTCAGTTTAACCGTCTCCGGCAACTACCAGAGTCCCACAGTAGGTGTGAGAAAGAGGGGCGGCTTGTCGCTACCTCCAGTAGTTCGTGAGCGAACCATGCCACCTGGACAGCCCTCCCTAGTGCGCCCTCGATGCCCCACATCTCCGCTACCGTAGAGGTCCAAATCACCAGCAGCGGGAGGGAATCCCTCCACCACCCCGCAACAATCCACCACTCCCAGCCATGTGCCTCCGCCCCAGTCCCAAACAAGGGTCCCACGGCAAATACGATACCAGCAGGACAGGTCCCGAAGGTCACTCATCCAATAAACCATCAGCTGTCCCAGGCGTGACCGGAGGCGGTCCCTTATCACCAACACTCGACTCCTCCGACACTGCGTCCTCCGAGCCCTTCCGGGAGCCCGTCTCCGCTGCAGATAGCACCGCCACCGCCCTGGAGATATTCGAAACCGCCCGAAGGGCCTCCATGCGTTCTAACTCGGTTTGCGAGACAGAGGGTGTTCCAGCTTTCGGCGGTCGCTTCCTGGGTCTCCGGGATCGCCTGGATTGCTGCGGCTTCCTCCGCTGTTCGTCAGGTGCAGGGGGATCATCCGTCCCAGCTTTATAGAGCTCCAGCCAGTCGCACACGTCATCTGGAGAGTCGTAGAAAGAGGATTTACCATCCAACATAATCCTCAGACGCGCAGGAAACAGAAGCGAGTAGCGGATGCCCTCCTCCCGTAATGCTCTCTTGACCGCCAGAAATGTGGAGCGCTGCCTCTGCACCTCGAGGGAGTAATCCGGGTATATAGAGACCTGAGCATTGTCCACCCGGTAGGGCCCCAGTGCCCTCGCCCTCTGTAGGATAAGATCGCGGTCCCTGAAGTGCAGCAAGCGCGCCACCACTGGACGCGGTGGCCTGCCCTCCGCTGGGGGCCGAGCTGGCACCCGATGGGCGCGCTCCAACGTGTAGAACTGGGTCAGGCCCTCTGGCGCCACCACGCTGCGCAGCCAGGGCTCCAGGTAGCCTACCATGTCTGTCCCCTCAACTTTCTCCGGCAGGCCAACCACGCGGATGTTGTTGCGGCGATTGCGCCCTTCCGCGTCTTCCGCTCTTTGCTCCAGCAGGTGTACCCTGTGCTGCAGCTCCCCTATGGCAACCTCGTTCACCTTGGTCGTCGGTTCTAGCGCGTCCAGTCGGCTTTCAGTCTGCTTGACCCGGTCCGCTAGCTTGCCGTGGTCCGCTCTCAAAAGTCCCAGGCTTGTGGATACTTGGCTGATATCTAGATGCAGGGCCTCCCTGGTGTCTGCAATGGCCTGTAGAATCTGCTCCAGTTGGCCTTGAGGTAGTCCCGATGTCGGGCCCTCACTCAATCAATCAATCAATCAGGTCATTTGTAAAGCGCACTACTCACCCGTAGGGTCTCAAGGCGCTGGGAGGGGGGGGTGCCGCTACTGCTCGAACAGCCAAGTCTTGAGCTTCTTCCTGAAGGAGAGGTGGTCTTGGGTCAGGCGCAGATTGATGGGAAGTGAGTTCCAGGTCTTGGCGGCCAGGTAGGAGAAGGACCTTCCTCCTGTTGTCTCTCTTCGGATGCGGGGGACGGCGGCGAGGGCGTGGTTGGTTGATCTGAGGAGGCGCTTGGGAGTGTAGAAGTTGATCCGGTTGTTGAGGTAGCTCGGGCCTTGGTCGTGTAGGGCTTTGTGCGCGTGGGTGAGGAGACGGAAGGTGATTCTCTTGTTGATCGGGAGCCAGTGCAGGTCTCTCAGGTGTCCGGAGATGTGGCTGCGTCGGGGGATGTCGAGGATGAGTCTCGCCGAGGCGTTCTGGATCCGCTGGAGTCTCTTCTGGAGTTTGGCCGTGGTTCCGGCGTAGAGGGCGTTCCCGTAGTCCAGTCGGCTGGTGACGAGGGCTTGGGTGACCGTCTTCCTCGTCTCGGTGGGGATCCACCGGAAGATCTTACGTAGCATGCGCAGGATGTTGAAGCATGACGAGGAGACGGCGTTGACTTGTCTGGTCATGGAGAGGGAGGAGTCCAGGATGAAGCCCAGGTTGCGTGCGTGGTCCGTCGGTTTGGGTGCGGCGCCCAGGGCGGGGGGCCACCAGGAGTCGTCCCAGGCGGAGGGCGTGGAGCCCAGGATGAGGACCTCCGTCTTGTCTGAGTTCAGTTTCAGGCGGCTGGTCGTCATCCATTCGGCTACGTCTCTCATCCCTTCGTGCAGGTTGGCTCTGGCGGTGGCGGGGTCGTTGGTCAGGGAGAGGATCAGCTGGGTGTCGTCGGCGTAGGAGATTATGTTGAGGTTGTGTTGGCGTGCGATGGCCGCGAGGGGGCTCATGTAGATGTTGAAGAGGGTGGGGCTCAGTGAGGATCCTTGTGGGACGCCGCAGATGACTTTGGAGGCCTCTGACTTGTACGGTGGTAGGCGGACTCTTTGTGTTCTTCCGTCGAGGAAGGAGGTGATCCATTCCAGTGCCTTCTCCTGGATTCCGATGTTGCTGAGGCGCTGTACTAGGGTGCGGTGGCAGACAGTGTCGAAAGCCGCGGAGAGGTCCAGGAGGATGAGGGCCGCTGTTTCTCCGTTGTCCATCAGAGTTCGAAGGTCGTCGGTGGCGGCGATGAGGGCGGTCTCGGTGCTGTGGTTCGCTCGGAAGCCGGACTGCGAGGGGTCGAGGGATCCATTCGTCTCGAGGAAGGCGGCCAGCTGTTTGTTGACGGTCTTCTCGATGACTTTGGCCGGGAACGGGAGGAGCGAGATGGGACGGTAGTTCTTGAGGTCGGTGGGGTCTGCTGTGGGTTTCTTGAGGAGAGCGCTGAGTTCGGCGTGCTTCCAACTCTCAGGGAAGGTGGCGGAGTCGAAGGAGGTGTTGATGATGTCCCGTAGGTGGGGTGCGATGGCAGCGTCGGCCTTGTTGAAGACGTGGTGAGGGCAGGGGTCAGTCGGAGATCCGGAATGGATGGAGTTCATCGTGCGGATGGTGTCTTCGGTGCTGATTGGGGACCAGGTGCGGAGGGTGGTGGTGGGTGGCGTCGTTGCGGTTGTGGCTTGCGTTGGTTGGTTGTTGAAGCTGTTGTGTATGTCCGTGATCTTGTTGTGGAAGAAGGACGCGAGGGAGTTGCAGAGTTCTTGCGACGGGGTGATGTCATTGTTTCCGGCGTTGGGGTTGGATAGCTCTTTCACGATGTTGAAGAGTTCCTTGCAGTTGTGTGCGTTGTTGTCCAGCCGGTCCTTGTATGCATTTTTCTTGGTGGCGCGGATCAGTTGGTGGTGCTTCCGGGTGGCGAGCTTGAGGGTGGTCATGTTGTCAGTCGTTGGTTCCCTTCTCCAGGCTTTCTCGAGGGCTCGGCAGTTCTTCTTGGAGCTCTTGAGTTCGTCGGTGAACCATGGTGTTTTCCTGCTGCAGGATCTGCTGGGTGGGGTTCTCAGAGGGGCGAGTTCGTCCGCGCAGTCGTTGATCCATTTCGTGAGGTTGTCGGCGGCCTGGCTGGGGTTCGCTGAGTTGGCGGGAGGGTGCTGGCTCAGGGAGGCGGTGAGCTGGTCGGCTGTGATCTTGTTCCAGCATCTTCGAGCGACCTGTTGCTGGTGGTGGTGGATCGTCGTTCTTTTGAAGGTGAAGTGGACGCAGCTGTGGTCCGTCCAGTGGAGTTCTGTGGTGTGGCTGAAGGTGACGTCTTTGCTGGATGAGAAGACGGCGTCGAGTGTGTGTCCGGCGAGGTGGGTGGGGGTGGTCACCAGTTGCTTGAGTCCGAGGTTGTCGAGGTTGTCGAGCAGGCAGATGGTGTTGCGGTCGTTGTTGTTCTCCAGGTGGAAGTTGAGGTCCCCCAGGAGGATGTAGTCGGCGGAGGGGAGAGCGTGCGGGCTGACGAAGTCGGCGATGTCCTCGCTGAATCGTGTGCGTGGTCCCGGGGGTCGGTAGATCAGGGTGCCTCTGAGGGTGGTGGTCGGGTTGGTGTGGATCTGGAAGTGCAGGTGTTCAGCGGTGGTGAGGGTGTCGTCGGTGTTGGTAGTGACTCGGATGGTGTCTCTGTGGATGATGGCGATGCCTCCTCCGGTCTGGTTGTCGCGGTCCCTCCGGGTGATCTTGTAGCCCTCTGGGATGGCGATGGCGATGTCTGGGGCTGAGGAGGCGTTCATCCAGGTCTCGGTGATGAAGGCAACGTCGGGGACGGTGGTGTCAAGCAGGTTCCAGAGTTCTACGGCGTGTCTGTGGACGGAACGGGTGTTGAGCAGGATGCACTTGAGGTGGGTGCTGCTGGAGTTCGGCTTGGCGGGTGCAGGGAAGGTCCGGATGCAGGTGAACTTGCAGGCGTGGCAGCTGAAGGGTCCGTGGGTGTGCTTCGGGGCGGCTTGGTGACATCCTAGGATGCGGCCGGTGTTGAGTCCGTTGAGGTCGGCGGCGCTGTAGGTTCGTCGGGTCGGCTTCCGTCGGTGGGGGCCAGGGGTCCTGGCGCTGGTCGCGATCCGGTCGCGGACGGGCGCAGACGGGCTTACCTTTGGCGCGCCTTCGGCGCACAATGTGCGCGCCCGCTGCGCGTGACCGCTGCGCGTTCGCACGGTCGCCATTTAAGGCGAAGTGCGCGGGTGGGCGGGGCAGCTGGGAGGCGGGAGCGGGGAGGGATACAGAAGAAGAAAGGGGCGTGGCCAAGCGGCGGTGGCGGGAAGGGAGGGTGGAGGGCGGCGGCGGGAAACACGAAGGGAAACAAAACAGGCGCAAATCAGCAACAAAACAGGGGGTGAGAGGGGGAAAGATACCAGGAACACGGCGAGAGTGGACAAGCACAACAATTAGTCAAAACAGGCAAATGCGGAGGAAAAAAAGAAATGCACGGAGTCTTAAGGCGAGAAAAAAATACAGGCACAAATGTTAGGCAAAAACAATCCTACTGCAGGGGCAGCCGGCAGCCGGCAAAACGAGGCAGTAGCGAGGCAGAGGGCGGGCAGGGGCACACACAGCAGCTGGTGGCCGTGCGGCGCGGGGGTGTCCCACAAGTGGGTCACACTCACCTGCGTCGCACGGTCGCCATTTAAGGCCAAGTGCGCGGGTGGGCGGGGCAGCTGGGGGGCGGGAGCGGGGAGGGATACAGAAGAAGAAAGGGGCGTGGCCAAGCGGCGGTGGCGGGAAGGGAGGGTGGAGGGCGGCGGCGGGAAACACGAAGGGAAACAAAACAGGCGCAAATCAGCAACAAAACAGGGGGTGAGAGGGGGAAAGATACCAGGAACACGGCGAGAGTGGACAAGCACAACAATTAGTCAAAACAGGCAAATGCGGAGGAAAAAAAGAAATGCACGGAGTCTTAAGGCGAGAAAAAAATACAGGCACAAATGTTAGGCAAAAACAATCCTACTGCAGGGGCAGCCGGCAGCCGGCAAAACGAGGCAGTAGCGAGGCAGAGGGCGGGCAGGGGCACACACAGCAGCTGGTGGCCGTGCGGCGCGGGGGTGTCCCACAAGTGGGTAGAGTCCCACTCACGGTAGAGCTCTGACTGCTCGCTGCCCCCTCCTCCACATCCGTCGGGGGCTTCTGGCGGCGCCCCATGGCTCGTAGGGCCTCACTAATCCCCTCCTCCCGGAGGCCACAAAGTGCGCAGAGGGGTCCCCGGTAGCTCCTCACCGCAGCCCAGGGGGGTTCCGGGCCCAGCACCCTCCAGCCAGGGGTTCAGGCGATCGCAGCGTGCGTATCCCCCCAAAGCGGGCAAACCGTGCCTCAGAGCAAAGGGGGGCCAGTCCCAGTTTGTAGCCAGCCAGCACCAGTCCCGGGAGTCAAGGCGCACAGTTCAGAGGACTCCCCAGTGTATCAGCGCCTAAGCCTACAGCGCCCAGCAGAGTGTTCCTGGCCCGAGACACCTCGGTGGTCCCCCCAGCGTCGGATCCTCGAGGTATCCACCGAGTAAGGCAGGCAGGAGGAAGGGGGGGACGTCACCTACCAGCAGATGCCCCCTCCTGGGGGTAGGTCGCGGATCCAAAAGCCCTCGTCAACACCAGCGCCGGCCCTATCTGTCCTCGGAGGGGTTCCACCAACTGCCGCTCCCCCTGCGCCACCGCGGGATGGCCCGCGTCTGTCCGACAATGTTCCGGTGGTATTGCCGCCAAGCCGGCTCGTGTGGGTGGCGGAGGCCAAGTAGCCCGCACCGCAGGTCGGCCGTTCGCACACGCGAGGCCGGGGATCCCGCCGGGCACCCAGGCCGCTCAAAATGGCCGGCGCTGCGTCAGGGACTCCTCGGCCAGCGCGCCTCTCCCCGCTGATACGAGGATCTTGCCTCCGGGCCAGCGACGGACCTCCAATGCTCGGGCGGGGATGCAGGTGAGCGCCCGTCAGTGGGTCCCGGTCGCCGGTTGTCTTCCGTGGCCCCAGGCCGCCCGGAGGGTGTCCAGACCCGGGAGCGCAAAACTCCAGGTCCCCGGCTCCGCCTCACTTGCGTAGGCCTCCAAGGGGCACGTCGGTCCGCTTCGCGTCCCGGGCCCCAGGAGCTCCGCTCAGGTCACCGGATCGCCGTCAGACAGTCCCAGACCCCGTACACAGGTAACGGGCGCCTGAAAGCAGGGCAGAGGCAGGATAACAACAGGATAATTAGCGGGCTGGCCGGAGCTCGCTCAAGCTGCGACCACCATCTTCAAGCGGCAAGCCACGCCCCAGGCCTAGCCCTAGTTGCAGAGAATGTTTTGACACGGTTGAAAGTTAGGCCTAGTAGTAGTATCGCATGTTTTTGGGGGGCTGCTTGGGGGGGTTCTAGAGGTTTGGGGGTGGGTTGAGGGTCTGGGAGCACTGCTGGGAAGGTCTAATTTTCGCAGTTTACACTTTACCGCTAGCTTGAGGGGAAAGATCCGCAAATTTCACCCACACAAGTTATTTATCCTTGAAAAGGAGACTCAGACTACGCACTTTCGAAATGATGCTTGTATGTAATTTGTAATACTGTCGACTCTGAAACTGAAAGTGTTATTTTGCACTACACAGCGTACCTTATATTTTTTTCTCCGTGGGGTTTTAATATCACTTCCTGTTTTTCCATCAACAATTACAGGCCGGCTTTTACCCTCTGCAATGGGTAAATGGATGAACTCAGGCTTACCATGAGCGAGCCGCAATTCAGCATCCGCCAGGCAGACAGTGGACAATGTGTCTTCTGGTTCCCAACATTGATCGACGGAGCGTCAGATGGAATGGAGGAGTACCGCGAAAAAGAGGAATGGCTGCATGCATGCAACTTCCCAAATTCAACAGGACAACTACAACAACATACAGTTACAGTATCCATCTTCATTTCTACTTATCTTTTAAGTAATGTTATTGCTGTGAACTTCTATGAGTGTGTCTCTGTGCATTTGTTTGCTCTCTGCTTCAATTCATCCCTCCAGCCATCCTATACTTTTTTCTTTGCTATTTTTTAAACTAATTTAATGTACTAAGTGGTTCTTCTCTCTGAGGGCAGATAGGCAAGTGAAATTGCGTAATTACTGCAGCCCTGTACCGTCACATTGTTTCTTCATAGTTAGTACATTGTAGAAAGTACTACTTACTTTTCAGCAACCTATCCATTTAGCAAACAACTTCATGCATGCAGTAGTGCATGCACTTCCTTTATGTCCTTTAAAAGATTTATGGATAGCTTCGTATCCAAAGATTTGTTTATCTTCATTTGTTGTTTGTCCATGCTGTGTTTTTTTTCCTCTCTCCACAAAGCTTTCCCCACAAACCCCATTCCCATCCAAGTTTCAAACCCTAACCCTCTTCCCCCGGGCTGTGTGGTTTTCATTGACGTGTGAGTAAATTACAACAATAATTCCACACACTTGCTGGGGAGGATAAGGTGCAAGCAACCTCCTCAAATCAATTTTAAGGCAGCTAGATGAATCCTAGGATATTGTAATTCTGGTTAAAACAACAATGAGTATTTTAAAATAAATTCTGAATTTCATGCCCACCAACGATTGGACCCATCGTCAACATCATCCTCCTACATGTCAAGAAGACTTGTTGTTACGCTGCTGTGTCACTGTTCTTGTGGTAGCCATAATGATACATGCAATTCTTTTTTCCCCATACTTATCTTCAGCATTGCTTAGGCTATTATTCCTTCTAATACTCCTCTCAGGCCACTCAATGTCTCATTTTTTTACTTTGTTTTTCATATGCTGCTACTGCTAGTGTGGTACCACAACAACGGAATTTCGGTCCGGGATGGCGTAATCGCCATTTGCCATGCAGCCAGCGCTGTGTCTAGCTCTATTCTCAAACACGAATCAGAGGTAAGATAAGCATTTTGGGGAGGTAGAATAATGGGCTAGGACTTGGAGGTGAGACTGACAGTAGTACTAGTAAACTACTAGTAGGCCAATTGAATTCACTAACTCTGTTAGTGGCACTTTTGAACATTTTTGGACGTTTTAGATAATTCATGCTGGTAAATTTGATGAAACCAAACGTGCCGTAACCCCCGCCCACCACCCCACAAAATAAGATCAACGCATACACTATGTTGAAGTATGTAAAAAGAATAATGATATATTTCCCCTAACAAAAATAAACTAGTCCCGCCCCTCCCTAACCCAAACAATTGTCCATTTCAAATAGTCCACTAGTCCCAAATAATCCCCAACTCCCGATTCCCACCCCCCCAACAGTCTTTAAAAAAGGGGCAAGGGACACAGGGCCATATGTATGAGGCTCATTTTTACTCGCAAACGCTGCGAATCGCAAAAATTAGTGTTTGCGATTAAAAATGAGCAAATCCCAATGTATGAAGCAAAAAATCGTCGCAAAATAAGGAATCACAAAAATAGCGATTCCTTACATTGCGTGAGCCTGAATTCTGCGAATACCATAGCGATTCTTTAATTTGCGATCATCCCAGTTAGCGATAATCGCAAATCTGGAAATCACTAATAAGGAATCGCAATGGTATGTATCAAAAATTCGCAATTTGCGAATCCACGAAATTCGCAGTTTTGGAAATCGCAATTACCACCAAGTGGGAGCAGGTGGTAACCAGGTGCAAATTATATAAGGAAGCCCACAATGCAGCAGACTTTTTTCCACAATGTCTGGGCTCTACGTGATAGCGAGGAGGCGAAGACTGAGAGCTGCTGCGCAGAGGAGGAGACGCCAGGAGAGGATATTCCGTGCACGCATCACCATCTACCAACGCACTGAGGAGGACATCTACACCCACTACAGACTGGAGGAAGACAGTATTACAGATTTAATTGAAGAACTCAGACCCTATCTTGAACACCTCACACGCAGGACACAAGCCATCCCCACTCACATCCAGGTCCTGTGTTCACTTCACCTGCTTGCTTCAGGTAGTTTCCAGGGGGTGATAGCCACAGCAGGAGGGGTGTCAGAAAGTGCCCTGTCGCGCTTTTTCCATGTGTTCCTCGATGCCATGGCACAGAGGATGCAACACCACATTCACTTCCCCAACACCTCACAGGAACTAGCCCAGACTAAGCAGGACTTTTACAATATTGCCCGATTCCCCCACGTCATAGGATGCATAGATGGGACTCATATTGCAATATCCCCCCCTCAAAAAATCAGTATGTATTCAGGAACCGGAAATGCAACCATTCACTTAACATACAGGTGGTGTGTGATGCCAAAAACATCATCACTGACATAGTAGCAAAGTATCCAGGCAGCACACATGACGCTTTCATATTCCGTCACAGCGGGCTATACCGTAGACTCTCAAGAGGTGATTTTGGCGAGGGATACCTACTAGGTAAATGCATTGAAACATAGGGCACATTCCTACTGACTACCATGTGCATTACAGTGACTGACCATTCACATGTCAACCCACAGGTGGCAATGCCTATGCAGTCCGGGATTTCATCATGACACTCTACCTCAATCCTGCTAATGCTGGGGAGCATCGATATAACCAAGCACACATTTCTACAAGAGGCACCATTGAGCGAACTTTTGGCATACTGAAGAGCCGATTCCGCTGCATCCATAAAAGCGGAGGAGCACTCCAATACAGCCCTGAAACATGTTGCAAAATAGTGGTAGCATGTGCCATGCTGCACAACATCGCTACCAGGAAAGGCACACCAGTAGAGTTGAGCGAATCTGAATCCTCTGACGTGGAGGGGCCTGGACCTGGACGCATGGCAGCTGGTGTAGCTGGTGCTGCAGCTGGCTGCCAGAGGCGTGATGAGATTACACGCAACTACTTCTAGGTAAGAAATAATGACACAATGACAAATATAATTTGTGTGACAGTGTTTTTATTCCTTAATTGCAGGAGAAACGATGCCACACATCCCTCCTGCCAACTACTCACACTCCTAATACCATGCACATGTTTAACTCACAGTGCTACAATTCAACCTGGAGTGAATGCAAAGTCAGGTCTTAAGTTGACCTCTCTTGAAGCAAACAAAATGCGGCCCCTGCTGGTTGTTAGTGTTGCACCGCTTAATTCTAATTGTGCGTAGCAGGCCTATTGTTCCTGTCACTACGGCGCCTCTCCATTATGGGTGGTGGGGTGTTGCTGCTCCGCACTGACTGTGCGTCCTCCTCACTGGGAGTCAGTACTCCAGGGCCTGTAGTGCAGAGGGCACGCAGGTCGCCAAGAGCAGATGTTGCCTGTACAACTGCTGTCGCAATGTCCTGTATGCCATGTGAAAACTCCCGCTGCATCACAATGCTACGTCTGGTCTGGATATTAGTGGCAGAGGCCAACCGGTTGATGGCCCGTGTATAACGGTCCATGCGCTCCAGCTCTCTGCACCTTGCAGCACATTCTGCGCGCAGCTCTCCACAAAGCGCATGCATGGCACCCCTGAGTTTGCCTTGTATACCACTGAGCCCTGCCCTCACCTCTCGCTGTAACGCCTTTATGTTTTTTGCTTGCAGGCACTTCACCTGTAGCATGTTCAATTCCAAGCCAGCAACCACAGATTCTTCAGCCTGATCTCGGAAGCTGCTGGCCGTGCGAAGTCTGCGCCTGGCTGTGCCTTGTGGACCTTGGCTGTCTTGTGGCCAGGACTCTTGCTCTGGCCGTGTGTCTTCGGACTGCAAATTACTATTCCTGTACTCTTCATCCTCCTCCATTGGTGGCAGTGGCCTCACTATGTTCCTCCTCTGTCTCTTCGGAGGATTGACAGGGCTCCCCTCCCCATCTGTTTCTAGCACCTGCCCTGCGTCTCCTGAGTCTGGAGGTTCCATCACTCTTCCACTGCCTGTAGGCTGTGTAGTTGGTGGTGCTGTGGACAGAACAGCACACATTAATTAACTGTACTCATTTGAAATGTGAAAATAAATTGTTTCTCAGTTTGGGGTTACATTACTTTTTCATTTCCCTTTCCTGACCTGCACATGCAAAATTTGCCTAGCGTGGCTGGTTAACACAAATTTTATTTTCATGTGACTACATCTACCAATATGCATTGCTGTGTCTGCCTGTGTACCTGCTCTAGCATGACATGTGGTTCCCAGGCCACTAGGTCGCTGCAGGGGGGTGTGGAGGGTGGGGTTTGGGGTGTGATGTTCATCTTGGAGTCAATCCCCTGTAGGCTCGTTTTCAGGTCCTGGAACATGGACCGGACATCCGCCGCCGGCAATCGGCCCTGTGCGCCTTCTTCTGTCGGCTCACGTTCAGCAGCCTCAGTTTCAGTTGATTTACTTGATTTCTTGTCGAAGGTGAGTCTCCATTGTCGCGTGTCCGGCTTCCCCATCTTGGTGTGCAGCCCACTATCTTTGCAAGCTGTCCTCCGACCCATAGCACTCCCCACGACAGGGGTCGCCCTAACGCACACCCAGAGGTATCTCCATGCGATTCGTACCCCCACGGGGGCTTATCAATCTCTCGTCAACCTTGTCCAACTGGCTTGGCGCCTTACCAGCCTCAATGGGCTGTTAGCTGACCTCAGGTCAACTCACGAGTCGTTATATCCCAGCTAGAGTAGTGTCTCACGAGGCGCTTTAGTTATGTTTCTACCAGCTATCCCTGTTGACTTCGCCCCGGGACGTCTGCCTTGGGCTGTGTATCATGTCCCTGCCCATTTTCAGCTCGCCAATGCGCTATCTGGGACCTCTATCCTGCGCCACTATTATTCAGTCAGCGAGTGAAACCAGCGCACCTGTATATGCACCCTGCTCTGCCGCGTTTCTCAGGCGAACCCCGCGTGTGTCATCAAAATCTACCTGTGCACTTCATTTCCATTGTAGGTGCATTGCATTTACCACTGAGGGAGGATCGAGCAGTCAGCAGGCAGTTCACTGAGCCGGTCACCGAGTGCGTGTAACCCCTGTGTATAAATAATGTGCGTCTCCTTTAAATAGCTGCACGAAGCGACTTAAAAGCTGACGTGTAGTCCATTATGCAGACCCTCCAGGATATCGCGAATTCGCGATTTCGCGGTTTGCCGCGAAATCGGCACTTTTGTGAAAATGCCGCGATTTTTACAGAAGTGCCCGCGAAATCGGCACTTCTGTAGAAATCGCGCTGCATTTTTACAAAAGCCGCTATATTATATCCTGGGGGGTCTGGTTAGTGACTAAGCTCCGTGATCGACTTCCTGGAGTGCAGTCTGGACCTATGCATTGTCCACTAGAATGCACTTACCCGCTCTACGGGACGGGCGATTAGTGCTCGCTAGAAACAAAGAGACACCTTTGACTGACAGAGGGAGGTGTGATCGCTGTAAGTGAAGTTTGTGAAAAAAACA
This sequence comes from Lissotriton helveticus, assembly GCF_964261635.1. Classification (NCBI taxonomy): domain Eukaryota; kingdom Metazoa; phylum Chordata; class Amphibia; order Caudata; family Salamandridae; genus Lissotriton; species Lissotriton helveticus. The sequence goes on along the minus strand of NC_136057.1, from coordinate 184,733,189 downwards.
AGGACCCCCTGTAGTGGATAAATATCCTGGGACAGGGCAAACAATATATGTGAGATAACAATCCCAGGCATACAGTATCAAAGAGTGGCACAATAGACAAATGGCAAACACACAACCAATTCAATATGAAAAAATATGCATGTTTAATATGATAAGGACATATAATAAAAATCAATACATTGATCCTAATTGATAAAATAACATTGTATTAATACATATGTAGTCACAATAAAAATTAATATATAAGAAGTTGACGGTTTCCTGTCGACGCGTTTCGACATACACACTATGCCTTCATCAGGACTGCGTATAGACAGGATGTCTATTCGCACAGAAGGTTTGCGCAAGATATTCCAATTATATCGCGCAAGACTGGATCTATCACTGCCGGTAACAATTCTGTTGCTTTTCCGCGGCTGCTGTCCCTTACTGTTTGCACATCGGTCACAGCATGAAGATGCGGTTTGTACCCGTCACTCGATTCTGCTTCCCAAACCTTCTGTGCGTATAGACATCGTGTACAGACCCTTTAAACTTAGAGGGAACGAGTAGTCGCCTGAGCTGGAATTTTCCAGTCAGATGTATTAACAACAACGTCACAAGCTGTCCCCTTTTAGAATCCTTCGAGGGTAACTATATCGCCAACCTGAAGATATCGCTTTTCTGCTTCCCCCCACATTAATAGAATATAACTTGAAAATATTGATGTCCATGAGACTAATTATGATAGTGTGAACTCTGCTCCTCTATTTTGTATATACACTAATTACGTGTTCATCATATGAAAAATCCGTTTTAATATGAGAATAATGATGGCTACAGTCCTGATGAAGGCATAGTGTGTATGTCGAAACGCGTCGACAGGAAACCGTCAACTTCTTATATATTAATTTTTATTGTGACTACATATGTATTAATACAATGTTATTTTATCAATTAGGATCAATGTATTGATTTTTATTATATGTCCTTATCATATTAAACATGTATATTTTTTCATATTGAATTGGTTGTGTGTTTGCCATTTGTCTATTGTGCCACTCTTTGATACTGTATGCCTGGGATTGTTATCTCACATATATCGCTGTAAGTGAAGTCATTAGGGCTGACCCTGAAAGAATGGATTACTGAAAGAGAAACGCATGTGCGTGCATCAGCAAAGCGCCGGGGCATATAGAAGCTCCCTGGCTACGTGAGCTCTGGCATGCATCGGATGGCGGCTGACGGTAGTGGCAGGCAGTGAGAGTGAGGGTCAGAGTGAGGGTCAGGGTCAGAGTCAGGGTCTCTCTCTCTCTCTCTCTCTGCACTCCTCTCTCTCTCTCTCTCTCCCTCTCTCGCTCTCTCTCGGCGCTCCTCTCTCTCTCTCTCTCTCCCTCTCTCTCTCTCTCTTTCTCTCTCTTTCTCTCGGCGCTCCTCTCTCTCTCTATCTCTCTCTCTCTCTCCCTCTCTCTCGCTCTCTCTCTCTCTCGGCGCTCCTCTCTCTCTCTCTCTCTCTCTCTCTCTCTCTCTCTCTCTCTCTCTCTCTCTCTCTCGGCGCTCCTCTCTCTCTCTCTCTCTCTCGGCGCTCCTCTCTCTCTCTCTCTCTCTCTCTCTCTCTGCACTCCTCTCTCTCTCTCTCTCTCTCTCTCTCGGCGCTCCTCTCTCTCTCTCTCTCTCTCTCTCTCTCCCTCTCGGCGCTCCTCTCTCTCTCTCTCTCTCTCTCTGCACTCCTCTCTCTCTCTCTCGGCGCTCCTCTCTCTCTCTCTCTCTCTCTCTCGGCGCTCCTCTCTCTCTCTCTCTCTCTCTCTCTCGGCGCTCCTCTCTCTCTCTCTCTCTCTCTCTCTCTCTCTCTCTCTCTGCGCTCCTCTCTCTCTCTCTCTCTCTCTCTCTCTCGGCGCTCCTCTCTCTCTCTCTCTCTCTCGGCGCTCCTCTCTCTCTCTCTCTCTCTCTCTCTCGCGCTCCCTCTCTCTCTCTCTCTCTCTCTCTCTCTCTGCGCTCCTCTCTCTCTCTCGGTGCTCCTCTCTCTCTCTCTCTCTCTCTCTCTCGGCGCTCCTCTCTCTCTCTCTCTCTCTCTCTCCCTCTCTCTCTGCGCTCCTCTCTCTCTCTCTCTCTCTCTCGGCGCTCCTCTCTCTCTCTCTCTCTCTCTCTCTCGGCGCTCCTCTCTCTCTCTCTCTCTCTCTCTCTCTCTCTCTCTCGGCGCTCCTCTCTCTCTCTCTCTCTCTCTCTCTCTCTCTCTCTGCGCTCCTCTCTCTCTCTCGGTGCTCCTCTCTCTCTCTCTCTCTCTCTCTCTCTCGGCGCTCCTCTCTCTCTCTCTCTCTCTCTCGGCGCTCTCTCTCTCTCTCTCTCTCTCTCTCTCTCTCTCTCTCTGCACTCCTCTCTCTCTCTCTCTCTCTCTCTCGGCGCTCCTCTCTCTCTCTCTCTCTCTCTCTCTCTCTCGGCGCTCCTCTCTCTCTCTCTCTCTCTCTCTCTCTCGGCGCTCCTCTCTCTCTCTCTCTCTCTCTCGGCGCTCCTCTCTCTCTCTCTCTCGGCGCTCCTCTCTCTCTCTCTCTCTCGGCGCTCCTCTCTCTCTCTCTCTCTCTCTCTCTCTCTCTCTCTCTCTCTGCACTCCTCTCTCTCTCTCTCTCTCTCTCGGCGCTCCTCTCTCTCTCTCTCTCTCTCTCTCTCTCTCTCGGCGCTCCTCTCTCTCTCTCTCTCTCTCTCTCTCTCTCTCTCTCTCTCGGCGCTCCTCTCTCTCTCTCTCTCTCTCTCTGCACTCCTCTCTCTCTCTCTCTCTCTCTCGGCGCTCCTCTCTCTCTCTCTCTTGGCGCTCCTCTCTCTCTCTCTCTCTCTCTCTCTCTCGGCGCTCCTCTCTCTCTCTCTCTCTCTCTCGGCGCTCCTCTCTCTCTCTCTCTCTCTCTCGGCGCTCCTCTCTCTCTCTCTCTCTCTCTCTCTCTCTGCGCTCAACTCTCTCTCTCTCTCTCTCTCTCTCTCTCTCGGCGCTCCTCTCTCTCTCTCTCTCTCTCTCTCTCTCTCTCTCGGCGCTCCTCTCTCTCTCTCGGCGCTCCTCTCTCTCTCTCTCTCTCTCTCTCTCTCTCTCTCTCGGCGCTCCTCTCTCTCTCTCTCTCTCTCTCTCTCTCTCTCTCTCTCGGCGCTCCTCTCTCTCTCTCGGCGCTCCTCTCTCTCTCTCTCGGCACTCCTCTCTGTGTGGGCACCCATCCTCTGTTGGCTCTATGCTCTTTCACTCTACCACTTACTGACAGCGTCTGTGTCCAGTCCAATTTCTCCTGCCCTCTCTTTCCTTCCCATACTTTACCTTTTATGGACTACGTTTATTCGAAATGTTCTAGTTCCTGGCCTACTCAATACCCTTGTAGATCTTTTATGTTTTTCACAAACCTGCCCTGCTCACTTATTTGTGAAAGGACACTACATGCTCTGAAAAATGCCAACTTTTAAGTGTATATTATAATTGTGCTTCTGTCTGACAGTTAACGATGAATGATTTATATTTAATTACATTGTTAATGTTTGTATTCATACAATTTATAGTAGGTTCTCATTTCTCTTGTTCTCCTGTTCATGGGAATTGTCCGTGCTGAATAGATGCAAACACACATTATTCAGGAAGGAGACTCACGACCGTTAAAGCCAAATGTGACTTTATTTCAGTTGTACCCTGCCTAACATTGCCCTCACTTCAATGTAGGTCAATGGGTAAGATACTTCCTATTTCTTTTTCAAAATCTCCCTCTTTCCTGCTTCCAAATAGTGGCATGCATGTTATACTGTAAATGTCAATGCTGCTCAATTTAAATATCATCTCTTCTCCCTCAGCTATGGGCAGATGTATGTTACTACTCTCTCCTTACTACTAATTACTTGAATCTGTCACTCACCTGCTGTCTGAGAAGGCACTGGCCACGGCACAGAAATGCTGAACTGCAACAATCGCCTCATTAGTCGGACAGAACCCTAGCCTTGTTCTCTATATTACATGAACTACTCCCACCAAGCCATAGTGGCTTTTTATATGCACTCGCCTTTCTGAAAATCTATATATTTCTCTAAAGGTCAATTTGACTTAAACATTGGCAAAGCCATTTTTAGTAGAAAGTACAGTGAGGAGGTGTTGTTGCAACAACAGGGGAAGGATGGGACGGGGAGCAAGATACAATAAAATATGGACAGGAAAGAAATATTGCTTCCTAGTTGTAGATTTGCTGTGAAACTGCAGCAGCCCATAATTGTGAAGCACACGCTCGAGGGAGACAAAGTGTCTGCATTGTAAGTAAACCAAATATACATAGCTTAATGTTGTTAAATAACTAAAAAAACTAAGATATCTGTGTTTGTTGTAGGAAAAATGGCCACATAAAATCCCGCAAAATTGCCGCTAAATTTCCATATTTGTGCCGCTAAATTTCCATTTTTGTGCCGCTAAATTTGCTAATCCATGCCGCTATATCCTGGGGGGTCTGATTATGTACTATGTACAATTAGTGCGGCTCTGCTTGTCCTCTCAGCCATCTGGCCAGGGTTCCTCTCACCGTATGCCCGGGGCGTCTCCCTCGCCTTTACAGTCTCGTAGTTTCAATGTTCACCCTAGCAGGCTTCTACTCTCCATTTACGCGCTGCCCGTGTTTTATTGCGCTCTTATTTCCCTTTCTGTGGATGTTTAGATCAACCCTTTGCAAGCAATCCTTGGTGCTCCACTACAGGCCCGAGGCCAGCGCTCCCCAGATACTTATGCATCTTGCTAAAATGGCGGCCGCCCTAGCTGTGCATGTTCGGAAGCGCACACCCTCAAATGTACGCTCCTCCGTACCGGGTTGTATATGGCTTCCCCCTTTATTACGGGTACCGTGAAGACATTAGGGCCCGCGCCATGTAGCTTTCAAAACGTGAAGCCAATGCACACTGCCTACCAGTCACCACAGTGATCGCGGCTCTACCTCCTCCTCCCCGCTGGTCCACTGCCAGTTCGCCGGTGTTGTTCCAGGCACAGAGCACTTACGGTCTTGCTTGTCCCCGCCTTCTGGGCTCATTCTGCAGCACCAGCGCTACTGGTTCCCGGTCAGCCTTTCACGCAAGCTCCCGGCTTTCACTTGCCAAACAGGCCTCTCTACGCGTCCAGGACGTCTGCAGCTCGCGCAGCTTTCCACCAGTCGTACACCTTGCAATTCAATATCAAACCGCACAGGATCTTCCCAGCAATCAATCCTGTCAGTTACGCCCGATGCCCGGCGTGTTAAAAACGGATATTTTCATATTAATTAGCCCGGCCGGCGGAGCTGCTCTAGCAAGCAGCCATTCCGCTTCACGGCCAAGCCACGCCCCCATAGCTCAAAGCATATATAAATGTTCACAGGCCATAAGCAGAGTCTCTCATTTTCTAAATGAGGGGGTTATTCAGACAAGAGCAGCAGTATTCTAAACAGCAACAGCAAGCTTTATGTGGATCTGAAGATCTCCTTGCAAATTCACCACATATTCTGTGCTGACATTTAGCCAACTTGCAGGATGAGGTCATAAAACAACGTGGTGATTTAACAAGTAGTCCTACCCAAATAAAAAATGTCCCTGGAGTAAATATATACAGCTAATGCCACTATGGAAAGATCAATACAATCAGCCGAAAGTGAGGAGGTGTCTAGTATGTGCAAAACATCAGTGCCCGGGGCACCATTGCAAAGCCAAGAAGGGGCATGATTTGTGCTTTGGGCTTAAAACAAACATATCAGACCACTAGCGAAGTAAAGAAAAAGTAATTTTAGTTTGAAGTTATGGCATGGTTTTTTCATTTAGTTGTAGTTATGTTTGCAAAGTAAAAATATCATTACAAATAACTGATCATTACCAGGGTCTTTTCTTCCATTTCTTCATCTGTGAATCAGTAAAATGTGTGTTGGTAAATAAAAGTAAAATACTCTGCCTATTTATTTTGACAATGTTTGATTAACACTTCCCTTAAAAATAGTTATTTGTTATGCCAGTTTGGCTTGCACTGCCCTCTGCAATCAGTGTTGTTTCTTGGCCAGGTTTTGTTGGGTAGGGGAGTAAATGTCCATCGTCATCACAACTACCATACTTAGGACCAAGGGGTAAGCCCTTTCTCATGGCTCTGTTGTGCAGCATAGCACAGGTAGCAATAATATTTCAGCTTGTCTCTGATGTGTAATCCAATGTTTCTGCACTTGCATGAAAAGCTTCCGTTAAAAAATTCAAACTTGCTCTCTATTTCTGAACTAAGTCACTTATGTGCGTTGTTGTATCTGTTATCTAGATATTTTAAAAAAGGATCAGTAGGGTTCTGGGACAAATTATTTATATGATTTGTAAGGTGAAATTTTGCCTAAAATGTATCAAGAAGACAACCATCACCAAATTCTCCTCTTACCAGGCGCAGCTGCCACAGGTAACAGCAGTAGGCTGCTGGGGCAGGATATAGGGGGCAGATGACGGGATAGGGAAAGTAAAATAAAAAAATAAAAAACCCTTATCTTGCACTCCCTGCATCGCCAACTCGGTAAGTGTTTCTTTAAATTTTTTTTATTTTACTTTTCCTAACTCATCAGCTATCCTCTTCTCCCAACCACCCCCCCAACCCCCTTCCACGCCTCACCACTTTTACCAGTGCTGGCCGCACTTGCCTCTTACCAGCTGGTTCAAAAGAGCTGAATGGCAAAACTGAGTCATGTGTACTCCGTGGATAGTTTGCTGCTAAATATATTCTCATGTATGAGAAATGATGTCAGTGGTTTTAGAGAAAAGCCACCACCTCTGTTAGTTTGCAATTATACAGCGCAAAATGTCCCCTAGCGTGCTCAATGTCAAACACTGTGCCATCCACAGTGCCACTCAGTACATAGAGGAAACCTCCATACTTATAATTTTTAACAGAGCACAAAAAAGAGTCTTAGCTGACTATCCTCAGTCAGTAATGTATTTGATATCAGAGAAAAACAATGAAAAATGACATTGGGCATACAGTAATCTTGGTCTCAAAGGTTTTGACGCGTCTCAAGAGTGTTGACACGTCAGTATGACAAGCAAAGAGCCGACATGTGTTTACTCGATAGACGGCTTCCTCAAAGCTTGAAATTGTTGTAGTAGACGAATCTGAGATTTAATATATGGCTTCGATTGGTCTACTATAAAGATTTTCCGGCTCACTTATTATAAAACAGTTGATTTTAATACCTTATTCTGATTAATGAATTCTATTGGAATTACCACGCGCCTGTAGCGTCGTCCCGCCTGACCATGACTGGGACAGGTCAGGCGAGCAGGAAACAGGAAGAGGAAGGGCTTCACAGGAAGCCAGTAGTCTGTAAGCCAGTGTGAGGCTGGCAGGGAATAAAGTAAGACGTACAATCCTTACCCTGTGTCGGTGTGTCCTTGCGACGAGCGCCAGCGCTGCGACAATGGCGACGAGGATGGGATGTTTATAAAACCCACAAGCAGCATCGCTCAGCCACCCAACGTGGCCGACCACCGAACCCTACAGCGGAAAAAAAAAAAACGCCGAAGCCAAGTAAAACACCCGACTGCAGCTGGCGAGAAGCGCTCGCCGCTACTGCCCTGGGAAGAGAGGCGCGGAGGAACCAGAGCGCGGGTGCTCGAACGGCACCCCAAGCACCCCACTGCTACACCAGGAGGTAGGCGCGTATGCCAGAGCGCGGCCCCCACGTGTCCAGAAGTGTGCAGCCGAGTGTGCAGCGCCGGAGGACAGCGCCCGATCCCAGGCGCGAGCAAGGAGAGAAGAGCCAGAGCAGGACGCAGCGCGAGGAGCGCGGGTGAGTCCAAACCCTCCCGCTTCCCTCACGCGCGCTGTCTACCTGGTCCTAGGGACAGAGACACGAGGCTTACAGTCCCGCGCGGCGGCCATCTTGGAGTCAGGCGCCCGCCCTCAAACAAACCTGCACTCCCTCCATGGCGGCCATCTTAAAGTCAGGCGCCACTCAATAATATGGACATTAACAGCATAAAGAGGCCACCAAGACACGCAACTGCTCAAGGAGCTGAATAATAATACATTAACACTGTGTACAGCCTACAATACGCCAATAAGCCCTGGACAACGCTTCATACAGCCATTCAGAGCCAGTTAAGTACTGATGTCCAATCCAGGCCCTGATAGCTCCTCAGACACTGCTACCACAGCGTCAAGCACGTCAGGCACAGCGAGCTCAGGAAGCCCAGCTCCTAGTACAGGAGGCCCAGCTCCCCCTGCCAACGTGCCCGCAATGGCGAATAACCCTGTTGGAGCCTCATTCATGCGCCAACCTCAGCCTTTACCACTGACGCCGGGCAACAGCATGGGCCCATCGTGGAAAACGTGGAGTGAAGACTTCGAGGACTACATGGTCGGATCCTTGGTGCAAGATAATAAGCAAAAACTTGTGGCTCTGAGAAACCTGATTGGGCCAGACATTGCACAAATCATCAAAGAGCTACCCAATGCAGCAACGGCTACTTATGACGAAACCAAAGCTGCCCTTGACAGACGTTTTCTTCACAAACGCAACATAGACTATGAGCGTCACACGTTCAACCTGGCCACGCAAGAAAAAGGTGAATGCATGAGTGACTTCATCATGCGCATACGAAGACTAGGGCGCCACTGCGACTTCGACAACTTCAAGACGGAAGACGCTCTGAGACTCCGCATCATTGATGGATGCCAATCCGAAACCCTTCGCCGGAGACTTCTAAAAAAGCCATATACATTGGAAGAAATCGAAGAACTAACGAGAATTAACAACCAAGCGGACGACTACGCGAAGCGGATGGGGACACAGAAATCAACTGATCAAAAAGACACTGCTCTGCGAATCCAGGCACACAGGTCCCCCAAGACCATCAAGCCCACATCCAAATCTCACAGGTCCCATGCTACTCGGAAGACGTCTCCAAGACGAAGCTCACGACACACGAGGTCTGCGAAGTCCGCACCCACCTGCTACAGATGTGGACAGGATTACCCACACTCAGGACAATGCCTAGCAATCGGACAACGATGTCATCGATGCGGGAGAGACAACCACTTCGAGATTGCGTGTCAAGCTAAACAACCAAGTCACAGATCGTCAGCCAAAGGACGTGAAGCACGCTATCACGCACGAGCCGTAGAAGAGAGGAGAAGATGCTCGTCCAGCTCATCAAACTCCAGCTCCAGCATCCAATCAGCCTACTCACGTCACTCAAGAGGTCGTTCCGGAAGTGGTTCCCGCACCAGACGTCGAGTGACAACATCAAACCGGTCACGCAGAGACACCTCCAGTGCGTCACCCTCACGCACCCCCGCATCACCAGACAGTGATGAATTCATATGCATGGTAACCGGCAACCCCGCATCACTGGACGGCGATGAGTACAGTGACGAGTACATATGCATGGTAGCAGATCCGGACCGACTGAAGCGATATCCAAAACTCGACATCCTGATAGGAGATCATCCTGCTAAATTTGTCCTGGATTCTGGAGCCTCTCTGAATTACATCTGTGCCCTAGAGTATCACACCATGAAGCACAAACCCAAACTGGAACATGCCGCTGTCCGCATATTCACATGGATGTCACGCAAGCCACTACCCTGCCTAGGTCGTTTCCCCACTACTCTCACGTTCAAGGACCGGAAGATCGATGCCTACATCCATGTAGTAGAAGGACCAGAGGTAGCAGATTGCCTGCTCAGTCTACCCACAGCAGAAAGACTCAAACTCGTAGAACTCCTCTACATGACGGAGGATGCTCCTGACATAGTTGCGAAGTTCCCTAATCTATTCAAGGGGCTCGGCAAACTGAATCACTTCAAGGTGAAACTTCACATCAATGAGAACGTGACACCCATCGCTCAACACCACAGGAAAGTGCCGTTCCACCTGCAACAAGCAGTTGACGACGAACTCCAAGATCTCCTCCAAACGGACATCATAGAGCGCACGACAGGTCCCACCCCATGGGTTTCGCCAGTCGTCGTGGTCCCGAAAAAGGGGCAGGACAACAACAAAGTCAGGCTGTGTGTCGACATGCGTGCACGCAACACCGCCATTGAGCGGGAACGCCACCCTGGGCCGCACGTCAGTGACATGATCACCAAACTCAACGGCGCCACAGTATTCTCCAAACTCGACCTAAATAAAGGCTATCACCAGCTGGAGCTCCATGACAAGTCGAGATACATTACGACCTTCACCACGCATCAAGGCCTATTCCGCTATAAACGCCTGAATTTTGGCATTTCCTCGGCCGCTGAAATCTTCCAGGAAGCCATCAGGCGAGTCATACAGGGCATCCCAAATGCTTTTAACTATAGCGATGACCTGCTGGTATTCGGGAAAGACCAAACAGAACACGATACCGCTCTTGATAGAGTCTGCCACGCACTGATGACCGCAAACCTAACACTCAATGCCAGCAAATGTGAATTCCACAAAGACACTCTAAAGTTCTATGGACACATATTCTCCAAACAAGGAATGAGACCAGACCCGGAGAAAGTAGCAGCCCTAGCTGACACTCCAAAGCCCCGAGATGTGACTGACCTCCGCTCCTTTCTTGGCATGGCAAGCTATTGCGCACGATACATCCGTGACTACGCCACGATCAGCTACCCACTGCGGGAACTCACTCGCCAAGGTCAGCCATTCGAATGGACGGACGCATGCCAACACGCTGTCTCCGTGATCAAACAAGCTGTGGGGTCAGCTATCAACTTGCCATATTTCGACACGAAAAAGAAGACTGAAATTACAGTAGACGCCAGCCCGGTGGGTCTGGGTGCCATTCTAGCCCAATACCACGAAGACTCGGACCAGCGACACATCATCGCCTATGCAAGCCGCAGCCTTACGGACACCGAAAAAGCGTACTCCCAGCCGGAAAAGGAAAGCTTAGCTGTGGTGTGGGCGTGCGAACACTTCCATCTCTTTGTCTATGGCAAACATTTTACAATCATCACGGACCACCAGGCTCTTGTTACAATATTTGGGAACCCCAATGCGAAAATGCCACCACGCATTGAACGATGGGGTCTGCGCCTCCAGGGCTACATCTTTTCCATCGTCCATAAACCAGGCAAAGCTGAAAACCCAGCCGACTTCATGTCGCGACATCCACTGGCTACCGCCCGTACCGCACTCTCCGTGGCTGATGAGTACCTCCTCTTTGTCGTCGACATGGCGTGTCCTCCCACTGTTCCAATTGACGCTATTCAGAAAGCCTCTGAGCTTGCCCCCCTGGTACAGGCTGTGATGACACACATCCGCACGAATTCGTGGAGAGACACGAAACAGTCATCTCAGGACTCGTCTTCACTTCGTCAGGATCTAGCCGCGTTTCAACGCGTCCGTGATGAACTCTCAATCAGTGACAACGGTCTCCTTTTAAGAGGGGGAAGGATCGTGATTACACTCAACTTACGCCAAGGAGTCATCAACCTGGCGCATGAAGGCCACAGAGGCATTAATGCAACCAAGAAAGCTCTGAGAGAACGAGTCTGGTTCCCCACCCTTGATCATATGGTAGAAACAACTCTGAAAGACTGCTTCACATGCCAAGTGGTAAGCCGAGAAGAACCACCGGCACCACTACAAATGTCAGAGCTACTGGAAGGAGTATGGCAACAAGTTGCGGTCGACTTCTTCGGACCATTACAGTCAGGACAGTACATCATTGTTGCAATGGACGAATACTCCCGATTCCCATTCGCACACCTGATATCGTCTACCCGAGCAACGACTGTGATCCCAGTGCTCGATGAGATATTTGCAGCCTGGGGCATCCCACTGCGAGTAAAGACAGACAATGGGCCTCCTTTCAACGGCCATGAGTTTACTAATTTTGCAACCCACCTCAACTTCAAACACCAGAAAATCACTCCACTGTGGCCACAGGCAATTGGCATGGTGGAACGATTCATGGGGACACTCAAGAGGGCAATCCAACAAGCAGAATTAAACCACCGAGACGTCCAGCAAACGCTGAACGAAGTACTAAGATCATATCGAAACACGCCACACAACACCACCAACCAGTGCCCAGCCACTGTGATGCTAGGAAGGGCGCCTCGAACAAGACTACCCATGCTGAATGCGACCTCTCAACAGCGAAACGTCACAGTTGATCATAATACCCTCGTGGAAATAGATCACAACAAAAAGCACAGGATGAAGACATACGCCGATCAGCACAGACATGCCAAGGTCTCAGACATACAAGAAGGAGACTGGGTGATAGTGCGAGGTGATCGACGAGCCAAGGCAGACAGTCGATATCTCGACACTCCCATGCAAGTCACCAAGAGAAAAGGAACTATGGTCACAGCCAAAACAGATCATAAGCAAATAACGAGAAACATCTCACACTTCAGAAAATGTAACCGGCGCAGCCGACACGAGCTCACGTCTGATCAACCCTCAGGTGACTCCTCCAACCAGAGTGACAGCAGTGACCAGAACCATCGCAGTCCCATGCGAATGGTGGAAAACACAGATCATCACAGCCCGGCACCAAGACACAAGGAACGTCCGCGACGCCTAATACGAAGACCTCGGCGTTTGGTTGAAGAGATCTAGAGGAAGTAAGACTTTGCAAAACAGGGGAGATGTAGCGTCGTCCCGCCTGACCATGACTGGGACAGGTCAGGCGAGCAGGAAACAGGAAGAGGAAGGGCTTCACAGGAAGCCAGTAGTCTGTAAGCCAGTGTGAGGCTGGCAGGGAATAAAGTAAGACGTACAATCCTTACCCTGTGTCGGTGTGTCCTTGCGACGAGCGCCAGCGCTGCGACAGCGCCCATAGGTATCTTCATATGAGAGAAGAACAGGGCTGTTCTTTCGTTGTCTTACAATTATCGCTACAAGCCTTGAGGCATCATTACTGCTGAGCTACAGGACAGCTCAGGGAGGGGGTTACTGGAACTGAGAGGCTTGGAAGGGATGGGACAATGAGCCTCAGGGACAGGCATAGAGAGGAGCTACAGGACAGCTCGGGGAGGGGGTTACTGGAGCTGAGAGGCCTTGGAGGGGATGATTGTTTCTAGTGAGGAAGGGCTCTTTATGCGAAGGCATCAGCACACTTGACGCAGTTGTTTTCACTGCTCCGAATTGTATTTTGGAAATCCGAGGTGAATGAGAGCCCTGGAATGCAGCGTGATATGGGGGCCAGTGTGGTAAGAGGGTGAACACTCGCCATATCATTGTTCTTTGTTTTCATCCTTTTCCAAGTGTCTCAGATGCCGACCACTAGAAGCAGTAGATTTATGGATGTAAACCAAGACATATTATTTTAAACACATTTGATCTCTGCCTTTAGCTTTTGTGATTACATGCTGCAAGACCCACGAGTCTTACTAGTCTGCGGATCATGAAGCGAGCATTGCAGCCTCCATCGGGTTTCAGGACCGGAAGTGAGAAGGGCCATAAATACACTGACTCCTCTGTATGTGAGTCTCAGCTGAGGCTGTACTGGCGGCTTCTTCTTCTGTGCGCTCACCCCTGTCAAAGCGTCCTTTGGAAATCTAAACACGCTAATCTCTGCCACTGAAACCTGTAAATATTTTTATGAAATGCGGGACATATTACCAACAAAGTGGCGAAGAGAGGCGTTAGCCATCTTGGCTTAACGCCTCTCTTCGCCACATCAGAAACGCTAGGCTGCACCATATTACCAAGGATATGGTGCAGCCTAGTGTTTCCCCCTGCGATGGCGGTAGTTTTGACAACTTATCGCCAGCGCAGACACCCTTGCACCAGAGTGCAAGGGTGTCTGCGAGCAGGGAGGTTTGTTTATGTTCAGGAAGGAGATCCATCCTGCACGTAAACAAACCTTAAATGACATTTTGTAACTTACATGTGTGCTGCACACGTAAGTTACAAATTGGCATTTTTAAAAAGAGGTTTGTTTATCTACAGGAAGGGACACTTTCCTGTACATAAAGAAACCTTGGCATTTTGCTTTTTAAATGTGTGCTGCACAAGGCAGCACACATGGAAAGACCAAAAACAAGGAGAAATTAAGCATTTCTCCTCGTTTCGCCACCTTAAGAACAGGTTTTACCTGTCCTTAAATTCGGCGCTGCCACCTATTATCGCCTCTCTTGATAATAGTTGGCAGCGTCGAAGTGAATGGCTGTTGCGGTGGAACGACCACCGCAACACCCACTGCGATGAGTTTATCGTGAAAGGGGCCCTATTACCAAGGCAGCTTTAAGTCACGTTAATGAGAAATTTCCTAGTTATCACAAAGGAAAGTTTCAATTCTATTAAGGAGGCGGAGGCGAGGATTTTGCTAGTCCTTTCTCCATTTTATTGGACAGCAAGTTAGAAGTAAGATAAAAAAACAATAAGCCATGGACTACCCAAACCAACATGGCCGCGGTAGTCCTGGTAACATATCAACCAATCATAGTCCAACAGTAAGCATATAGGGAATCCCATCTGTTAGTCCTTCCTCTTTCTTGGGTGCTGCCGCAGGAAAGAAGTCATCCATCCACTAGTCCGCTTTTTGATCGGAGCCTAGGGGAAAGAAACAATAATAATAATATCTTGTCCAGAACAATGTAGAACAAGTCAAGAACATTGCAATGGAGCAATAGAATCGAATTGCAAATAGAAAATAAACATTACTGCACAGATTATCCATGAGAACAGTAATACATAGGAAAAAGGTTACTTCCCTTAGACGTAATAAAAACATCACAGAACCTGTTCGGGAGGGAAGGCTCGATAAAGCCTGGGTGGGAAAATCCTCGCCTCCGCCTCCTTAATAGAATTGAAACTTTCCTTTGTGATAACTAGGAAATTTCTCATTCTATGTCAGGGAGCGGAGGCGAGGATTTTGCTTGTTCAAAGCTTACTCACCACCAACGATGCAGCTTCATGGATTGGTTTAAAGTAGAACTTTTTAAAAGTGGAATCCGAAGACCAATCCGCTGCATTCATGATATCCTCCAATCGTCCACCAACTTGTACAGCCTTAGAAGCCATTGCACCTCTAGTGGAATGAGCCCCAAAATCAGTGATGCTAATTCCAGCTTCTGACATAATCCACCTGACCCATCTGGCAATGGTGGGAGAGGAAACTGCCTTGAAAGGTTTTTTAACCGCTATAAGCAGCTGTCTCTCGCCCGGAGGGCGGAACTCAAGAGTAACGTCCTCATAGGTTTTGAGGCAGCGAACAACACAGAGCTTTGGCGAATCAGGGAAAGCTGGGTAAGTTACTGACCTGGTATTACATTTAGTTCTTCTTGAAACCGTAAATGTAACCCCTTCTGGGGTAAAAACCCTAGCTGAGATATCCAGAGCACGAACATCTGAAGCACGCTTACAAGAAATCAGGCAAAGAAGAATCGCCAATTTGGCCGAAAGTTCCTTTCGGGAAAGGTATTGATTATCCTGCCAGGACTTAAGAAAATTCAAAACCACATTAACATCCCATAATCCAGAATAACGAGGCTCCGGGGGGCGCGAAAGGCGAATACCCTTAAGGAGCTTACAAACCCAAGGATGCTCACCCACCGGGGAGCCATCAACAAGGGCATGACCAGCAGAGATCGCCGACCTGAAAGAATTGATGGTGCTGTATGCCAATTTCTTTTGGAAAAGATCAGCGAGGAAGTTAATCACATCAGTGACCGAGGAGCCCATGGGATCCAGGTGTTTTGCCACACACCAACGAACCCATCTGTTCCATGCTGATCTATAACGCTTAGTGGTGTTAGGGGCCCAGGCTCCTTGGATGAGGAGTTCAGCGTCTCTCGAAAGTGAGTCGCAAGACCAACGTCCCCTGAAATCCTCCAGGCCATGAGATGTAGATGGCCCTGGAGAACCAGGGGATGCGGGTGACCCAAAGGATCCGTCAGAATGTGATCGAACGACGGTAACCGAAGAGGTTTGTCCCAAGACAACTCTAGAAGAGAAAGGAACCAGCATTGAGCTTTCCAGATTGGTGTAAGCAGAATCAGAGAAGCTTTCTGTCTGCGGACCTGAGCTGCAACCCTCTGAATGAAAAGGAAGGGAGGAAACGCATAAGCTGGAAACCGGGACCAGTCCTGCAGGAAGGCATCCACTGCTTCCGCACCCGGGTCCGGTTTCCAGCTGTAGAAGCGGGGAAGATGGGCGTTCCACCTGGACGCAAATAAGTCCATCACCGGAAGACCCCAAAGGTCCGAAATTCTTTGGAATACCGAGAGATCCAGTCTCCAATCGCTGGCATCTCGAAAATTCCTGGACTGCCAATCCGCAACCGTGTTCAGATCGCCTGGGAGATACTCCGCCGTAACAGAAATCTGACGAAGAAGGCAATAGTTCCAAAAGTCCTTCGCCAGATCCGCTAGGACTTTGGAATGAGTGCCGCCCAACCGATTGATGTACCTGACCGCAGTCGTGTTGTCCATCCGTAGAAGAACACAGCACGAAACTTTGGTCGTGGTGAAAGAGCGGATTGCGAAGGAACCCGCGAGGAGCTCCAAGCAATTGATGTGGAGGTGAAGTTCCTCCTCCGTCCATCTGCCGCCCACCGAGAGGGATCCACACCGGGCTCCCCACCCCTGGCGGCTGGCATCCGACTCGATCACAAGATCCGGACGGGAACCGAAAATCGCCTTCCCGTTCCAGGCATCCATGTGATCCAACCACCAAAGAAGCTCCGACCTGGCTTCCAGGTTCAAGGAAATCAGTTCCGAGTAAGTGAGACCCTTGCGAAGGTGAAACGCCTTCAGCCTCTGAAGGGCCCTGTAATGAAGAGGGCCTGGAAAAATGGCCTGGATCGATGAAGATAGTAATCCCACAATCCTGGCCAGTTGACGGAGGGATATCCGATCTCGTCGGAGAACCTTGCGAATCTCCTTCTTGATCTTGGAGATCTTTTCGGAAGGAAGATGAAGCGTCGCATCCGTAGTTATGATCAGAAAGCCAAGGAAAGTCATTTCCTGACGAGGAATGAGGTCCGACTTCTGGGAATTGATGATGAAACCCAGAGATTGAAGAAGGGTTATTGTGACCTGAAGTTGGTGAAGTAGGAGATCCCTGGACTGACTCATTAGAAGGATGTCGTCCAGGTAAATTATAAGACGAATCCCCATGGTACGGAGATGTTCTACCACCGGGCGTAGGAGTTTGGTAAAGCACCAAGGTGCTGAGGAAAGACCAAAGGGGAGCGTACGAAATTCGTAGATCTGATCCTTCCACAGAAACTGGAGGAACCGACAGTGAGGAGGAAAGATTGGAACCGAAAGATAAGCATCTTTCAGATCCAAGCAAACCAACCAATCGTCTTGCAACAGAAGATCTCTCAAAAGATGGATGCCCTCCATCTTGAAATGCCTGTAAATCAGCCATTCGTTGAAGGAGCGGAGGTTGATTACCGGTCTGAACCCTTTGTCCTTCTTTTCCACAAGGAAGATGTTGCTGAGGAATCCGTTTGGATGAAGCACCGAGGGGATGATGGCGCCTTTTTGTAACATCGCCCGCACCTCCAAATCTATAAGGTCTTGTTCTGAGACAGATAAAAAATTGAGGGCGAGGACGAGAACTTTGAACGGGGGAACCGTAAAATTCTATGTGAAACCCCTGAACTGTCTGTAGAACCCAAGAGTCTGAAGTGATCGACGACCAGGCCTGGGGAAACAACGCCAATCTTCCCCCCATTTGAACCAGAGATACGATGCCAAATCTTACCATTAAATCCTCTGGAGTTGGACTGGTATCCACCACGTCCTTTGCCTTGGCCTCTGCCTCCTCTGGAAGGGTAAAAGGTACCCTGACGTCCATCATTCCAGCCGTTGTTTCGTTTGAACTGGCCTCTGTTGGGGCCTTGCTGGACCTGACGGCCGGAAGAGCGACCCCTGCCTCTGCCGGCCCCACCAAAAACCTTTTTGGGGAAAAAACTTCTTCATAGAGGCCTGAGCCTTATCCAGTGCAGAAAACGTAGCGACAAACTTCCCCAACTCCTTCACAAAGGGATCTCCAAACAAAGCACCCTGTGCAACCGGGCCCGCCTCCGAAGACGACAACTCTCCTAGCTTAGGATCAATCTTAAGAAGCAAAGATCGTCGACGTTCCGCTGAAAGCGCACAATTGGCATTGCCCAGAAGGCAAACTGCCCGTTGTGACCAGCCAGCCACTTCATCAACCGACATTGGCAAGCCCGATTCTTTAGAACGTTGGGCCAATTCAATAATTTTTGTCAGGGGACCCACAACGTCCAAAAGCTTGTCCTGACAGGCCTTCCAGGACCTATCTATACCCTTCTTAGGGTCCTTAATATATTTGGCGAAGAAGGTACACAACTTCGGATCAATCTCAGGGGTACATGCTACCCTAAAGGGAAGGGAAGGGCGAGGGCATTCAGAACGAAGTCGAAGGCGAACATCCTGAGGTAAAGGTTGTCGAAGCTTAGCTGCGACATAATCAGCTGTGGACTGTTCAGGAAAGCACTCAGAAGATCTAGGTCTTACAATAGTAGATGGGTCGAACATATTAGGAGGCGCAAGATCGCCACCCGTAAGACTAGGAGCGCTAGGTTTTGGGCGCCAAGACCTGCTTACGTCAGAAAAATCCTCTGAGGAAGCGTCGTCATCCTCATCTACGTATTCATCCTTCTCATCATCACCCTCAAAGGGGAACCCTTCCTCTGGGTCAAGGTCTTGGGTGACAAAGCCACCAGTCTCTCCGGGCGAGTCTTCCCCCCGGTAGGGTGCGCTTCTAAGCGTGCGCGCACTCTTACGAAAGACCTCAGATAATTTACTGAAGCCCTCCAGGTGCCCCGCGTCACGCTTCCTGGCCGTACGTGGTAGAGCACATGGAACACCACTGGACCCTGCCCCACTGTCCCCAAAAACACCTGTATCCTTCTTGAAAACATGGGCTGACAGTCTATTTACACTGTCCTGCAGAGGTGCCAGAGCTTGAGCTATCGCCGAAGAGAGAAGCCTGTCAACCTCTGCAGGAGGGTGTAAAGGGGTCAATTGTGGCTGATCATTAGGAGCCACCACTTCAACAGTAGGAGGACAGGACTGCATTCTTGCAGAAAAACTGGTACCCATACACAAACACCCCAACTATTTATAAGGGGACACCCTTCACACAGGTACCACACAGGCTATAACAAATGAAAAGCCTGAAACACTAAAATTCTGACTGAAATCAAATTAATTTTATAAAATTTAGTCAGAAAAATAATCCTTGCCGTCAAAAACGGCGTCAGTGCGAGGGAAGAGGCACAAAAACGAAAGAAGCGTAATGCCTCAGCGCGTTTCTACTCAAGCGCGAAGAGCGCTGAGGAGAACAGCTGGTCGGCGTCAGAAGCCGACACCAAGACCGCGCACGCGCGGAGAAGAAACGCTCGGGCTGAAAGCCTACCGCGTTAGAAAGCACAAGAACACAGCCTACAACAAGGCAAAGTCAAATACAATCAAGCGCTAACCAAACAAAGCTGTCAATATTAAGAAATATAACTGCCACGACAAAGATAAAAAACGTGACTTATCTTGCCGAGGCAGCAATGGAGAAAGAGGAAGGACTAACAGATGGGATTCCCTATATGCTTACTGTTGGACTATGATTGGTTGATATGTTACCAGGACTACCGCGGCCATGTTGGTTTGGGTAGTCCATGGCTTATTGTTTTTTTATCTTACTTCTAACTTGCTGTCCAATAAAATGGAGAAAGGACTAGCAAAATCCTCGCCTCCGCTCCCTGACATAGAATTGACTTAACACTGCCTTGATAATAGGGCGATGCAAATATCGCCCCGTTATCGGCAGATAACGCACAATGGTCTTTATAAAAGGAAGCACCAATGCCAGCTACCTGCTGGGGCGGCCACGGAGGGGGGAGGCATCTGCTGAGCGAGCCGTAGCAGCAGCGACTTATGACAAGGTGTCAAAGGGTCTTCATTTCAGTGCGTCATTCACAAGATACGTAATTCACTATCGTCCATAAAAAATCAATCCGCATCACAACCAGCTCTGACGCCAACCTCGCCAACTCCGAACACCTTCACTTCCAGATCCACACCGACCCCAAGACCACACTCAGAGGCACCCTCCTTTACAGACCACCAGGACCCCGCGCAAAATTCAGTGAAGACATCACAGACTTCATCACTCCACACGCGCTCCCCTCCAAAGATTACATCCTTCTGGGAGACCTCAACTTTCACCTTGAAAAGATCAACGACCGCAACACCACCACCCTCTTGGACAACCTCGCCAACCTCGGACTTAAACAACTGGTCACTTCCCCCACCCACATCGCAGGTCACACACTCGACCCCATCTTCACCTCCAGCAATCATGTCTCCTTCAGCCACACTACGGATCTCCTCTGGACTGACCACAGCTGCGTTCACTTCACCTACAACAAGCCGAAACCCATCAACCACCTCCAACCAACTCTGCAAAGAAACTGGAACAAAATCACCATCGACCAGATCTCCTCATCGCTCCTTCTAAACACCCCAGCCCACTCTTCTAACCCAAACCAAGCCGCCGCCAACTTCACCCTATGGTTATCCAACACCGCCGACACCTTAGCACCATTGAAAAAACGTCAAAGCAAACCTGGCAGCAAGAAGGCCTCATGGTTCAACGATGATCTTAAGAAGTCCAAGAAACTCTGCCGCTCCCTTGAAAAGGCCTGGAAAAAAGACCCATCCACCAGCACCAAGGACGCCTTCAAAAACGCCACCCGCACACACCACCAACTAATCCGAAAGGCCAAGAAAACAGCATTCAAGGATCGACTCGACAACAACGCCAACAACAGCAAGGAACTTTTCAACATCGTCAAGGAATTTACCAATCCCTCGGCCAACTCCAACGACATCACCCCCTCTCAAGCCCTTTGCGACTCCCTAGCCTCATTCTTCCACAACAAAATTGCAGACATCCACAACAGCTTCGACAACCAACCCGGAGACCAACCCACCCAACCATATGCTGAACATTCTCCCCCCTTGAACACCCTTATCGACTGGAACCCAATCTCCACTGAGGACACCATCCGCCTGATGAACTCCATCCACTCAGGATCCCCCACAGACCCATGTCCTCACCACATCTTCAACAAAGCAGACTCCGTCATAGCACCGCACCTCCGAGACGTCATCAACTGCTCCTTCAACTCCGCCACCTTCCCGGAAAGCTGGAAACACGCTGAACTCACCGCCCTTCTGAAAAAACCCACAGCGGACCCCACCGAACTCAAAAATTACCGCCCCATTTCGCTCCTTCCATTCCCGGCCAAAGTTATCGATAAAGCTGTCAACAACCAGCTCGCCGCTT
Organism: Lissotriton helveticus; assembly: GCF_964261635.1. Taxonomy (NCBI): domain Eukaryota; kingdom Metazoa; phylum Chordata; class Amphibia; order Caudata; family Salamandridae; genus Lissotriton; species Lissotriton helveticus. The sequence continues at coordinate 184,711,944 of NC_136057.1, read as the reverse complement.
TCCTAGAAGCCAACAAATCCCTCGACTCCTCACAATCTGGCTTCCGAGCAAAACACAGCACTGAGACCGCCCTTATCGCAGCAACAGACGACATTCGAACTCTACTGGACAATGGAGACACAGTCGCCCTCATCCTCCTCGACCTCTCTGCAGCCTTCGACACAGTCTGCCACAGCACCCTTTTACAACGCCTCAGAAACATCGGAATACAAGGAAAAGCACTTGAATGGATCACCTCGTTCCTCACCGGAAGAACCCAGAGAGTCCGCCTTCCACCATTCAAGTCCGAGGCCACTGAAGTCATCTGTGGCGTACCACAAGGATCCTCACTCAGTCCCACCCTCTTCAACGTATACATGAGCCCCCTCGCGGCCATCGCCCGCCAACACAACCTCAACATCATCTCTTACGCGGATGACACTCAACTGATCCTTTCTCTCACCAATGACCCCAGCACCGCCAAAACTAACCTACACGAAGGAATGAAAGAAGTTGCCGAATGGATGAAACACAGCCGTCTGAAGCTGAACTCAGATAAAACAGAAGTCCTCATCTTAGGTACATCCCCCTCTGCATGGGACGACTCTTGGTGGCCGGAAGCCCTTGGAAAAGCCCCCATCCCGACAGACAGCGCACGGAACCTAGGCGTTATCCTGGATTCTTCACTTTCAATGAACAGACAAGTCAGCGCCGTATCCTCATCCTGCTTCAACATTCTCCGCATGCTCAAAAAAACATTTCGCTGGATCCCCACCGAAACCAGGAAAACAGTCACCCATGCTCTGGTCACGAGCCGACTGGACTACGGAAACACCCTCTACGCAGGTACTACCGCTAAACTCCAGAAGAAACTCCAACGAATCCAAAACGCCTCAGCCAGGATCATATTAGACATCCCGCGCAACGAACACATCTCTGGTCACCTGAAAGACCTCCACTGGCTACCCGTCAATAAGAGGATCACTTTCCGACTGCTAACCCACGCACACAAATCACTCTACGACATCGGACCAGAATGCCTCAACTCACGACTGTCCTTCTACACCCCCTCCCGCCAACTACGTTCTTCCAGCCAAGCCCTCGCCACTGTACCTCGCATCAACAAGACCACCATGGGAGGCAGATCCTTCTCTTACCTGGCTGCTAAAACATGGAACTCACTCCCCACTGACCTTCGCCTTACCCAGAACCACCTAGCATTCAGAAAACAACTGAAAACTTGGATATTTGACAAGTAATCCTCCTCCCCTCCCTAAGCGCCTTGAGACCCTCTGGGTATGTAGTGCGCTATATAAATTCTTTGACTTGACTTGACTTGAGTGAAAGCCAAATTGGGTACACTCTTAGCAGGTGAAGAAAAAATGCAGTGATACCTGAAATTCACTCATAGAGAAACCCCCATAACAGACAAGCAGAGACAGAGAACGCACAGGCTGTGGGAGGGGGGCAATGGGGAGAAGACAGGCACAGGAAGAAAATAGTTATGTGCAACACTCAAGTAAAGGGGCCCATAGCTGTGGAAGGATACAAATGACGTCATGTTGAATCTGAATGCTGCATTTAGGGCCTAAGCCAATGAATAGAGGGGCCGGAGAACGGAAGGAGCTTGCACAAAGCTTCGATATTATAGGGTCCCAGTACTCGGGTTCTTTCCGCCCTCTAATTCCCCCCCCCCCCCTGTTCCCCTGTTCCCCTGTTCCCCTGATCCCCTGTTCCCCTTCATGGTATAAAAGGAGTTTTAATCCTAATGCGCTTTTTTCAGTACCACAGACTCAGATCTTCAGATGTGCAAATATCTTCCAAAAAATGTTAAATCTTTGTTTTCAGCCACCACACGAAGTGCGACTAAATCCAAAGAATTGTGAACTATATAATTATAACAAATTTCAGTGTTCTTGACTGCTCTATACGTACAACTAAATCTGAGAATGTTAGGGCGGCAAACTGTCCGGTGTTGACATTGAAAGTTGGAGGAGAAAGCACGTATATATCGTGCACTAAACTACTAGAATAAACTATAATCAACAAGAAATGCATTTTGTTTTGGGTTTGGTAAGGATGCCTGGCCTCCACCTTGGGGGTGCCCAGGAGTGGACACCTCACAGGGAAAGCCAGGATGGGTTCCACAGCGGTATTCGTACAAGCGCCTGACCCTTGCGGGTGAGTAGTGCGATATACAAGTATCAATTTACATTACATTTACATATTTGCAATGCATTATGGGCTTGCGGATGTTGGTTCAGATTCTTTCACCCTGATTGCTGGTAAGCCATGTCTGAAGAGCGTCGCTTAAGACAAAACAATAAATAAAACAGGCAGGTCCATTTTACTAATATTTGTCTTGCTGCAGTCATACGCTGTCCACATACAGCGTGCAGTCTGACTGGACCAGGACGTATAGTAGCAGCTTCGACCCTGCAACCCCCCCCATGTATGTTACAGTGTGGAGCCTGGCTGATGTGATTAGGGACCCCTAGTGATGACCCGTGGTACTGCACCCCTGGTGTCTATTTATCGAGGAGCCTGGCAGTCTTGATTTGGGACCCCTAGTGATGACCCGTGGTATTGCACCCTGTTATATTGTAAGGATGCTATCCATATCCAACTCTACTTTCGCTGGAACTCTAGGGACTGCACCGGAAGTATCGCGAGATCTGCCTGGTCTGTACTTTCTTCCTGAATGAATGACAATTCCGAAGTGAATCAGTGAGTGTTGAGTTATTTGTGCTAAGCTGCTACCGGTCAGATTTCATCCTGTATTTTGATTTACCCTTCGGTACAAAAATCAGCAAAATCACTTAAGGGGCATAGGGGCATATTCACAAGACCTTAACGCCACCGTAGCGTCAATTATTGGACGTTACAGCTGGGGGGGTTTTATTGCCTTATTTTCAAAGCGCCGTTAATTGCAGTTAGCGGCACTGTTCCAGCGTAAACGTTAATTTTCAAGATCGCCACTTCTTTTAGTGGGACTGAACAAAAATGAGATGCGAGGTAGGTGGTCTCGTGCAAAAACTGCAGCTAAACCCACTTCGCGATATTTACAATGAAATTTCCGTCCGGCGCTAACCCTCCAAACTGCAGCTAAGTCCAGTTAGAGGCAGTTTTTTAAGACCAGAAAATAGCTGGTCTTAAAATTGGTGCAAACACTTGGGGCCTCATTTCAGAGGTTTTGGTGCTGGATAGCGCTGCAAGGAATGTTGCTGCGCAGCCCTGTAACAAAACAAAAGGAATGTGCACTATCAATAAGATAGGATGCATTCCTGGGCCTCCGTAGTAAATTGGAAGGATGAATCACGCAGGTAGAAACTTGGAAATATCAAGTTTATTCGCAGCACAGAATAAACAAGCAGATCACCATCTGGCCAAGAACCAACTGCCAGCATAACAATTCTAAGTGGGATCATGACATCAGGAACACACTAAAGTTCCACATAAGAAACAGGGAAAACAGACAAAACAGATAAAGCTATTTACAACATATCTCCCTCCCTTAAAACCACAAAACAAAATAAAAAACAAAAGAACAACTAATGAATGTAATCACTTAAGTAGACAGGTGGACGGCGAGATCGAACACTTATCATAGCAATATTACGTGTAGAGACTGTCTCACCTGAATATAAAGGTGTAGAAGTAGAGACTGCGTCCCCTGAGTGAGAAGGTGCAGGAGTAGAAACAGCATCACCCGAATAGGAAGATGTGGAAGCATCACCACTACCCACCTCCCCCCTTACATTGGATTGAGAACAAGAATCTGAATCACACTGGGCATATAACATATAACCATTGTTGGAGGAGTCAGAGAAAGGCAGAGTACCCTTCACAGACACATCAGAATGACTCTTATACAAAGCCACCCTTCTAAAATTCCAGCTCTCCCCATTATCAAGAAGAACAAAATGAGGAAAAACTCGCTTTACACAAAAAGGACCTCTAAATTTCGAAAGACCCTTAGAGAACCTTCCGGGCTTTACTTTGACTAAATCCCCCACAGAAATAGGTAAAGAAACCTTATCTGAAGAAGACTTTACAGGAGAAACTTTATCCTGATTTCTTAACTAGGAAGGTGTTAACTTAGTTACAGGAGAACGGCCACGCATCAACTCAAAAGGAGATTTACATTCATGCTTGTGAGGAGTTGAACGATATGCCCAAACAAGTTCTTGAACTTTATCGTTAGAAAAACAACCAAACTCAACAGACATCTGAATAATGCCCTTAACCAACCTATTAACCCTCTCACACATTCCATTGCTCTGTGGGTTATATAGACTGGTCCGATGATGGTGAATACCACACTCTTTTAAAAACAAAACCATTTTTCCAAACGTTAATTGTGTACCATTATCTGTTATTAAGACAGAAGGAAAACCCTCATCCAGAAAAACACTTCTCAGAAAAGTGATAGTAGAATCAGTAGTGATTTCCCTGACAAAACGAACAGTGAGCCACTTAGAAAAACAATCAATAACTACGATCGCAAAACGTTGTTTGAAAGGCAACTCATTTATAGGCCCAATAAAATCCAGACAAATGGTGTGCCAAGGAAAATTCTCAAAAGAAATGCTACCCTCATTCTGAGATCCAACCCCTTTCAAACGTTTCTCACCCTCCTTACAAAAACTGCAACGCACCACACACTCCACAACGTCAGCATCAATAGATGGCCACCAGAAATTTTCCTTCACCCTTCGTTGAGTGAGAGTCTGGCCTAAATGTCCCTCATGATATAAATCAAGTATTTTCTTTCTCAGTGAATAAGGAGGAATAAACCTGTCACCCCTCATTAACACGTTGTTATCAGAAAGAGACAATTCGTCTAAAATCCTAATAAAAGGTCTCACAGAGGGCTCCACAGTACTCTCTCTCCTAGATCCCTTAATGACAAGATCAACAACTTGTTTCAAAACAACGTCACTCTCCATTCCTTTGGATCACTCATCAAATGAAAACGACTCAGCACAAAGAAACAAAACTTCCTGAGTAAAAGCAATCGCACAATCATCTTGAGACTCCACCAATGAATTCCCACAAACTATGGACTGAATGGGAAGACGGGACAGACAGTCAGCCTGAATGTTTTTCCATCCCTGAACAAACTGCACATCAAACTGAAAATCTTGTAGACGCGACGCCAATCTGCCAATCTGGGTGAGCCCTTCCCAGTACCTCCAGGAGCCAAAATATTTACTAAGGGTTTGTGATCAGAGCGCAACACAAACTTAGTACCCCATAAGTAGGTCCTGAAATAATAGGTACCCCACACAGCAGCAAGAGCTTCACGTTCAATTACAGAATAATTACATTCCGACACAGTTAAAGGCCTAAAAGCAACGCAATGGTTTTTTCTTCGTTCCCATGCCGTTGAAAAAGAACAGCACCCAAACCGACGCCACTAGCGTCTACCATTAGAATTGAAGAGCGTTTAATATCAAATGGTGTGATAACATTAGCGGAAGAAAGTTCAGTTTTAATAAAATCAAAACAAGTTTGCTGTTCTTTGTTCCACGCAAATTTCACTCCTTTTTTCAGTAAGCTCCTCAAAGGAGCAGTCTTACTAGAAAAATCCCTCACAAATTTGGAGTAGAATTCAATTAAGCCCATAAAGGACCGCAATTGATCCTTATCTGCTGGAGAAGGAGCTAGTTCGATTGCTTCCAATAAGTTCCTTTTATGTTTAACACCACCAGCTGAGAGAGAAAACCCCAAATACTCAATCTCAGTGACTAAAAACGCACACTTCTCCTTTCGCAAAGTAAGGCCAGCCTCGTCAATTCTGCGCAACACACTTTGAAGAACATTATTATGTTCTTCCATGGAGTCGCCAAAAATTAATATATCATCCTGAAAATAGATTACTTTTTCTATCCCTTTAAACACTTCCGAAACCATTCTCTGAAAAACACTCGCGGCTGAAATCAGCCCGAAGGGCAATCTAGTCAACTGATAGGTCCCTTCACCTGTAATAAAAGCAGTCAAATGTTTGGACCCCTCCTCAAGTCGAATCTGGTGGTAAGCTTGTTTGAGATCAAGTTTGCTAAAGAATTTAGCCCCTTTCAAGGTAGAGACCAGCTCCCCAATATTTGGTAATCGAAAAACATCTGCAACAACACACTTATTTAGCGACCTAAGGTCCACACAAAATCTGATTTTGTTGTCAGGCTTCTGAGAAATAACCACAGGAGAAATCCACGGGGATGCCTCCACAGGCTCAATAATCCCGCCCTGAAGCATTTCTTCCAGAACTGCCTTAACCTCATTCCTCACTGCAAATGGCACCCTTCTTGAATTGAAAGACTATGCCCGAGTCCTGGACGAGCTAATTATCCTTAATGTGAATAATAAAATAAAGTGGCTTAACAACCTCAAGCTTTTGGTACAGTCATTAGGTCTGGGGGCATCCTGGACATCACAATGCCCTCCCACCAAACAAGAAGTAAAAAAGTTATATTGGGAATGGGTAGACTCCAAGATACATGCTAATTCAAATCTTGGCTCCCTGACCACCAAGTTCCTAGAACACACAGTAGTGCGCAAAATTGAACCCTTTTTGGATTTCATCCAATCACCTAGAGATAGGACTTTGTTCTTGAAATTTAGACATGGAACTTTACCTGTCAAAGAAATAACGGCAGGATGGAAAAGCATGGAGGGGAAAGACCTAAACTGCCCAGGTTGTAGTTGCCCGAAAGAATCCCTGGGGCATTTTTTATTTGCATGTTCAGCCTATAAGCATGTTAGGAATAAATGGCTAAAACCAATCTGTAGATCCATGGGCGTGAATGATCATAAAACTGCCTTGTGTATTATGTTAACCAATACAGCTTCATTGTATATTGTCTGTGGGGTCTCAAAATACCTTGCGGGTGCTTGGTTTATTCGCTCAAAACTGCTAAGTGACACGGTAAACCCGCTTGAATCGAACAGCTAGTTATATTTACTTACTTCTTAAGTTTCAAATTTATCCTTCTTGTTGTAACACTTGGGACGGACTGCTTTTACGTATTTTATGTATGTCCATGAGTTTGTATGTCTGTTCTTTTATGACGATTTTTTGTCGAATAAAGTATTACAACAGCACCCTTCTTGCCTTATGCTGAATAGGGATACTGCCTTCCTTCAACATAATCTTGTGAGAATAACCTTGTAAATCCCCTAGTTGTTCTCTAAAGACACAGTTAAAATTTAACAGGATGTCATTCACAGTAAAATCATCCACAACCATCACTGGGTCCTCTGCTCTGGGATTTACCACAATGTGGAGATCATACTGATGAATGCGACCTAAAATAGCTGGTCCATTAACAGAAATATAAATTTTACCATGTGTAGATCTGTTTTTAAAAAGAATCTCGCTCTCGAAAAACCCAAGGAGGTCTATTTTTTCTCCCTGATAACCAGAGGGAAAAATATCACAATCCAACAGAGTTTTTTGACCCCACAGAAGCTTTACTAAAGACTAGCAGCCCGTCCCGACGTTGTCTGGGTATGAATTGCTGCCGGCCAGTAGTATATTGTTTTGTATGATTTCGTTTTGATAGCATTTCTTATCTGTGACAGGCCTGTGAAACGCTCCGATTCACAGTGCACTGCTGATGCACTTAAGAGTGCGCGTTCAGTAGTGTGTGAAATCGAGTTTCCCTACTTTATTTTTCCTGGCAATTTTATATAGCGCGAACTCGACAAAATGGCATGAGCACAATTTACATTACAGAAGAACACATTCATTTGTGGTAGGCACGGGGAGACAAAGCGATTTGCCTGGTATCACAGGATGTTGAGCTGATGCCGAGATTCGAACGTAGCTCCCCAGCTCTAAAGTTCGCAATTCTAAAACTAGTGGCGGGAGGTGTGTCTAAAATGTATGTCGGTGCTGGCCATCAATGAGAGAGACCTGTGCATTTTTCTAATCGGTGTTGAAAAAATATGAGTATGTTGCTGGAGATGTGGGCCGCCGTGCCACGAATGTACCTACCAGGGGAGGGTAAACATCCATTATTCCGCAACTTTCTTTCCGCATACCATCACTCCGCATACTTTCATTACGAAAGTACCATGCCTCCGCAATGCCATTATAAAGCATGGCATTACATTTTATATGCTTTTACCATGCATGCATTTACAACGAAATTCGTTGTAAATGCATGAATGGTAAAAGCATGTTTTTTTTAATGTTTGGATAAGGTAAGTATGGGTATAAGGGTATATGTTTTGGGGTACTGAGGTATATCTTTTGGGGTGTTTGGGTATTTTAAGGGTCCAGATATAGTTGTGGGTTATGGGGTACAGGGGTAGTTTTAGGGTTTAGGGATAGGTATGGGTTTTGGGGTACAGGGGTATTTTTAGGGTTCAGGGCTAGGTTTGGGTTTTGGTGTATAGGGGTATTTTTATGGTTCAGTGGTAGGTTTGGGTTTTGGGGTACAGGGGTATTTTAAGAGTTCTGGGCTAGGTTTAGGTTTTGGGGTACAGGGGTATTTTTAGGGTTCAGGGCTAGGTTTGGGTTTTAGGGTACAGGGGTATTTTAGGGTTCAGGGGTAGGTTTGGGTTTTGGGGTACAGGGTTATTTTTATGGTTCAGTGCTAGGTTTGGGTTTTGGGGTACAGGGGTATTTTTAGGGTTCAGGGGTAGGTTTGAGTTTTGGGGTACAGGGGTATATTAAGGGTTCAGGGCTAGGTTTGGGTTTTGGGGTACAGGGGTATTTTAGGGTTCAGGGGTAGGTTTGGGTTTTGGGGTACAGGGGTATTTTTAGGGTTCAGGGGTAGGTTTGGGTTTTGAGGGACAGGGGTATTTATAGGTTTCAGGGCTAGGTTTGGGTTTTGGGGTATAGGGGTATTTTTAGGGTTTAGGGATAGGTTTGGGTTTTGGGGTACAGGGTATATTTATAGGGTTAAGATGGGTTAGTGTTTAAGGGTGTTGGGGTATTTTAAGGAGTAAGGGTGGGTTACGATTATGGGGTGCAGGGGTATTTAAAGGGAGCAGGGTGGACACCCGGAGCTGGAATGTACAGAACCTGGGAAGAAAAAACAATGAAATATTGGGCACAACGTTTGCTTTTTTTTCTGTAATCCCACACCCCGCACACACCCACGCCCCCAGCACACGCCCACAGCACACGATATGAGACATGGCATGAAGGGCGGAACGTACCACACGCCCCCAGCGTTTGTCACGCCCCAGCACACGCCCACAGCACAACGCAGACATGCCCACAAGGGACTACTTTGCTGGCATGTTTCTTTTACCTTTTAAATGTATATGGTGGGCGTCTGCATAGCCTATGTCCTTCTGCTGCAACTGCCCTTTCCAACGCTGTATTGGGTGTTGTGATTGGTGCTTTGGTTCCTGAGATTACCCGCCTCAAAGGTTTGGGCTCTCTCTGTATTATATTAGTATAGATCAAGCTGCAGTTCACCTCGTCGTCCCAAGATGTCCCTGATGAGTAAAATTCAAAAACATTGAAACCCTTTCATGAATGCTAATAATGATGCTAATCTTATCCCATAATGCTTTGCAGGGCCTTTTAGTTGTATTTTTGCCCATAACTGTGCTTGGGGTGGTTCTAAGAGAATGGAACCTCCACTGAATTGCTATTTAAAGGGAGCAGGAATGTATAGAACCTGGGAAGAAAAAACAACACTCGTGACGGAATGCCCCCAGCGACTGTCACGCCCCCAGCACACACCCACAGCACAATGCAGACACGCCCACAAGGGTCTACTTTGCTGGCACGGTTCTTTTACCTTTTAAATGTATATGGTGGGCGTCTGCATAGCCTATGTCCTTCTGCTGCAACTGCCCTTTCCAACGCTGTATTGGGTGTTGTAATTGGTGCTGTGGTTCCTGAGATTACCCGCCTCAAAGGTTTGGATTCTCTCTTTATTATATTAGTATAGATAAGGGAATAATGGTCCATTTGGAACCAGTGTCAACCATAAGACTGACAGTCTTGTTATCAATGATAAAATCAGCCTTGGGAATTCTTTCCCTTTTGTCCTGACAAGCACAAACAGGATTCTCCTGCAGTACAAGTAATCTGTTGACATCGCGATTCAACTCACAATACTCATTCACAACAGTCACTCTAGCATTGTTTCTATTTCTACACATTTTAGCAAAGTGACGCTGTTTGCCACATTTTAAGCACTCCTTGTTATTAGCGAAACAGAATTTCGCATCCGAAGTATGAGTATTGCTACCACACCTCGAACACACTTTAAGTTGTGGTTTGGTGTACCGTTGACTCATATTTATTTTTTTGTATAGCATAACCCTTTTTCCTAACAAGAGCAACTGCACAACTTTCAGTATCACTGTTATCGCTAGAGACATCAACCTTATTAGAAATTTCAGCAACTTTAAGATCAAGACCACTCTTATGTAATTCTTTCACACATTTTTCACTTTCCTCCACTATTTTCGGAAGTTCAACAGCAACTTTTAAAGTGGGGTTCTTTGCAGCCCATAAACGCTCCTGTATTTTTCAATTGTTACACTGAACAATCAGTTGGTCCCGAAGTGTTCATCAGTCATCTGACCAAAGCTACATTTCACTGAGAGTTCTCGCAAACGTGTGACAAAGTCATCAATGGATTCATCTTCACGCTGTTTGTTTTTGTAAAACTTAAATCTTTGCAGAACAAGATTTTCCTCTTTAGCAAATCTAGTCTCTAGTCTAGCGATGGCCTCTTTAAATTCATCAAGAGGAGATTGCGAACCAGAAGGTAAAACTTGAGGTAAGTATTTAAAAATTCGCTGACCTTCCTTACCCAAAGTTGTCATCAAAAGTGCCTTTTTTCTTTTTGGGAGAAAAATCCTCCCCATCTAATGCCTCAATATAATTGTAGAACATTACAATCCAATCTTCCCAGGCAGTAGAGGGAATTCCAGGTTCACTAAGAAACTGAGGTGGGAGTGCCACATTGATTTGATGTGACATAATTACCTTTGCAAAAATTATAAAAGCTAAAATATCATATGATAACAGAATATGTTAATGTCAAAGATAAAATAAATATTCTGAATGAAAGCTTACAGTCTTACTTATATTTCCTGAGAAAATATTGACCTGCAAAAGGAATTCTCCACACGAACAGCTGTTAAGATACAGTATGCCAAAGTAACCTATATTCTGTTAGGTTATCCAGGAAAACGCCAATGCACGTAGGCTGCAATATTATAATATAGTGCTGACTTGCTGAAGGACTTGTTGCATCTCCGGAGACACTGAAGATTAAAGATGGCCGCAAACGTCTGACGAGCAGCGTCGGAAAGGTGAAATGTTAATCACGTAACGTCGTATCTGACGTTACTGTAGACGCGCTAGGAAACAGGTTGCACGAGAGGCTTCGTAGATTACTATCACAACGGTTCACAAAGCCGGCCCCGCAGACAAGCGGTAACTGAACGGTAACCAAGCAATGCAGGTAATGTATTCGAAACCAAACTCGTTCAGTGCCAATGTTTCAAAAACACTCACCTTGGCAGAAATAGATGCGCGATGTCAGTCCTTCCAGTAAACAAAGTAGAAATGTCTTTCTGCTGCACACGGAGTTCTTTTTATAGTGATAGCTCTATTTATTCTGTAAACGCCAAATATCTTTTGCCGCTGCGCCGCTGATCATCTGAATAATGGCCAGATACAAGTTGAAGTCCTTGTCGCCAAAATTTAGTAAATTGGAAGGATGAATCACGCAGGTAGAAACTTGGAAATATCAAGTTTATTCGCAGCACAGAATAAACAAGCAGATCACCATCTGGCCAAGCACCAACTGCCAGAATAACAATTCTAAGTAGGATCATGACATCAGGAACACACTAAAGTTCCACATAAGAAACAGGGAAAACAGACTAAACAGATAAAGCTATTTACAACAGCCTCATTCATGGAAAGCGTTGCATCGCTGCGACAAAACATCGTTGCAACACTTTTCAACGTGCTCTACTTGCGACAACATGGATGCGCCATATTCACTGCACGGCGTTCCATGTTGCAATTAATTACATATGCGTCTGGAATTCTGACGTATCTGTTAGCGGTAAAATCACACGTTGCTGCAGTTGCGTCACAAGCATGACGCAACTCCAGTTATGCATGACACCAGCCTATCCTTATGGCACTGCGTCACCCTTACGCCTGCCATTGAGTAAGGGTAAGGTTCTGACGCAGTGGCGTCCTAGAATTGTCACAGTGAAATCTGATGGATTTCACTGAGCCACTCCAACAAGGCTTTGCTGGGTGGGAATGCCCACCCTGCATACATCACACCTGACACAGGCAGTTTGGTGGTGTGGCTGTAGTTGAATGTTCCTGCTGGCAGTGAAGACGGAGTCGAGCATGTGCCTGGATATGTGGGTTGGTGTGGTGACTATCTGCTTGAGTCTGATGTTGTGAGGATCTCCAGGAGGGTGGTGTTCTAGCCACTGGGGTTGTCCAAGTGGAAGTTGAGGTCTCCCCTTTTGCCCATAAACTGTCCTGGATGTTAGCGTTTGACCCCTGCACTACTATTTGATCTTTGATGAATTCGTCATGCAAGGTGCCAAAACGCCAGTTTAATGCCAAGTTTTTGAGTGCGGACACATAGTCATTGACGGACTCGTCTTTTCCCTGCTTCCTGTGGAAGAATTTGCATCTGCCCACACCTACATACACATTTGGCTTATAGTATATATTTAGGTCATCTATAGCATTTTCGTAAACATATCCTAACTTTCCCCTCTTGCCTTTTTATTTTTGCTGTTGTAAACTTTTATTCGACCAGCTCCAAGGCAAAAGGAGTTTGTATTGTTTTTTAAGGGTAAATTAATTGTCATCATAAAATAGTGAAATGTAATTGTTAAAATACTCCCTCCATTCCTCCCATTTGAGTACTGGTTCACCCCCTCCTGGTAGGAATGACTGTGGGGGAGAGAGATTCCAGAGATAACCTGATGCCATATTTGCTTTAAGGAGAATGTTCTTGTGTGGCACAGTTAAAAATGTGTTTTATATATTTGTACTTCTATTATTTATCTTTAAACAATAGCCTTATATATATTTTTTTATTGAGCAATTTTTAGTCTGTTTGGCGTCTGGTGAAAAGTATCATGGAAAATATGCATTGTGCAAGTTTTTATTTTCGTTTGTCAACTGCTTTGCACTTGGAACAAGTCTTACAGTTTAATTTCCCATTTAAACTTGTTCTTAAGCAAAATTAAGTGCTGCAAACGTTTACGCACCCATATAGAGCTTGGGGTACAAAAGAGTTCCTTTTGCAATTTCAAAAGAGCAAATAATATAGATCTGCTATTAACGAAGCATAAAACACCATGTACTATTGCCCAGACGTACTAAGACATTTTGACATTAGAAAAGTCACTCTGGGGATACAAGCAGGGAAAGTGGAGATGTCAGACGTGACTAGCCTGAAAAAACACAAGAAGCAAGCCATAGTATTGGTAGTTTTGCCGGTAATACTACAACTACTACTACCCTACCACATTGTGAGCTTAAGCGCATTAGTGATTTCCACACCTCCTACACCAGGTAAGAGTAGAAGAATACTCAACGTAGCAGAAGATCTACACAAGTGGTTATTGGCACACCTGCTCCAGCTGATTTTCAAAATGTGGAAAAGAAGATGCTAAGGGTGCAGTAAGGCCCTGCATGAAACTAGCCACTAGATTGATGGCTTAAAATGCATCATATATGAAACAATTGCAGCAATAGCTCAAAGCGTATATATATATATATATATATATATATATATATATATATATATATATATATATATATATATATATATATATATATATATTACCTACTGGCGGTCGCCAGTAGGTATATATAGTTAGGATTTTTTCTCTATGGGTTTTTGGAAAATTCTATGTCTAATAACTTTGGCGTTTGTGGACGGAATTGGCTGAAATTTTCAGGAAAATGGCACATTTTGTTTCTGAGCAGCCCCTGAAAATTGGGGGGGGGGGTTCGTCCAGGGGGGGTCGAGAAAAAAGGGGGGTCCCAAAACGTGTTTTTAACATTGAGTTTTCCATAGGGCGGTTGGCCTCACTTTTAGCCCGAACGGCTGAATGGATTTGCACGAAACTTGGCAAAATTGTAGGGACTGGTAGCCCGATGTGCCTTTTGTAGGTCTCAATATATGTGCTACAGTGGATTTTGAGAAATTAACGTTTAAAAAAAGATATATATCTGTAACAGCGGACCGGGCAGGGCTCCAGGACGCGTACTTTTCACGCAACGGAGCTTTGTGAAGCGAAGCTGATTGGTTCTCCGGCGTCTGTCAACATTCCAAACAGTCCGTAGCGGCCGCCATCTTGTCTCTCGGTAGGATCGAGAGACAAGAGGAGGCCAAAGCGAAGGGGCAAATGACCATAAGGGGGAATAGTAGATCCTCGCTGACCCCCTAGGTTTGATGTGGAGGTTTTAAAAGGGCCCCGCGGCGGGGCAAAAAAAAAAAAAAATAATAATAATCGAACGGCTGAATGGATTTGCACGAAACTTGGCAAAATTGTAGGGACTGGTAGCCCAATGTGCCTTTGCTAGGTCTCAATATATGTGCTTCAGTGGATTTTGAGAAATTAACGTTCAAAAAAAGATATATATCTGTAACAGCGCACCGCTTCGCGTACTTTTCGCGTTACGGAGCTTTGCGAAGCGAAGCTGATTGGCTCTCCGGTGTCTGTAAACATTCCAAACAGTACGTAGCGGCCGCCATCTTGTCTCTCGGTAGGATCGAGAGACAAGAGGAGGCGAAAGCGAAGGGGCAAATGACCATAAGGGGGCATAGTAGATCCTCGCTGACCCCCTAGGTTTGATGTGGAGGTTTTAAAAGGGCCCCGCGGGGCAAAAAAAAAAAATAATAATAATAATCGAACGGCTGAATGGATTTGCACGAAACTTGGTAAAATTGTAGGGACTGGTAGCCCGATGTGCCTTTGCTAGGTCTCAATATATGTGCTTCAGTGCATTTTGAGAAATTAACGTTCAAAAACAAGATATATATCTGTAACAGCGCTCCGCTTCGCGGAGATAAAATTATATCTGTATTACCTAGCTGTTGCTAACACCAGTTAGCGACGGCTAGTAGGAGATAGCGACCATCTTGGGCCCCACTTTGCATGTGAGTGATATTTATCACTAATGACATGCAAAGTGGGCATGCCAAGATGTTAGCGACTGGAAACAGTCGCTAACATCGCTATCTCCTATTATCAACTTTTGGAAATATTCGAGATAAGCGCGAATATCTCCAAAAAGTAACAGCTGCCCTGAGCAGTTCTTAGCCATGTTATCCAATGGGAGGTGGATAACATGGCTAAGAGCATTAGCTCGGTAATGCATGAATATCGCTGAGTTTTCAGCGATATTAATGCATTGCGGTCGTTTTTTATCGTATTTGCGATAAACCTTGATAATAGCAAGGTTTATCTGCGATAATTTCTGACGGTAAAAAAATCTTTGCAATGCATCGTTAGGGATAAATATCGCTTAACTTTGGTAATATGCCCCAACGTCTGTTAACGTTCGATTCGAAGGAAATCAGGAAGTGTTGAAAAACATTGTCTGCGCCATCTTGTCTTTTTTCAAATGCCACACTTTTGTCGTGCACGGCAGCCATTTTAGATGCCTTGACCAGACCCACTCTGTGCACGCTGTCGATCCTTAGCATGGCTCCCCACCCTCGCAAGCATCTCACCCAGGCAGTGGTCACCCCCGCTCTCTGTCTTATGCATGGGTAATAAACCTCCCCCCATCTGCGCTGCTCTTCCCTGAGAATCACACCATGTCTGCGCCATCTTGTCTTTTTTCAAATGCCACACTTTTGTCGTGCACGGCAGCCATTTTAGATGCCTTGACCAGACCCACTCTGTGCACGCTGTCGATCCTTAGCATGGCTCCCCACCCTCGCAAGCATCTCACCCAGGCAGTGGTCACCCCCGCTCTCTGTCTTATGCATGGGTAATAAACCTCCCCCCATCTGCGCTGCTCTTCCCTGAGAATCACACCCTGTGCCCGCCCGACACCTCCCTTTCGCCCTATTCACTACCGCACCCTCTGACACTCCTTTTCCTCTGTGTCCGATTGTCCAGGCCGGTCCTAGGCTATCAGCTAGCCCTGCAGATGTAGTTTATGGCCACAGCTGTAAAGAATCACCCCTCTTCAAAGGAGTTATAGTAGATCAAGGCCCACACTCGATGAGATCCGTCACAGCAGAAGCGTTGCTATTATCTGAAAACCATCCTGTATTGTGATTGGGGAGGGGACCGAGCGTGAAGCGGAAGATTCCAGGGATGACTCTTTGTACATCAAAGTTTTTACAATTATGTGTCACATTAAAAATATATAGCACTCCGACAAAGTAGTAAGATTATAAAACTTTAATAATTTATAAATATATACAAGAAAACAAAAATAGTAATAACATATAAACATTTTTAGGGAAAAACAACGAAGTAGCGGTCGGCTGTGCGAATAGTCCCAACGCAGCACAACGTCCAGATTTCCGGCGTGGGGCGTCGCGGGGGGTGGGTCATCAGTAGCAAACTGTTGTGCGAATAGTTCCAAGGCAGCAGAACGCGCCGAAATCTAGATGACACGAAAGTGATGTCTAGTAAGTTGCCATCCAGCAAATAACGGCGTGGGGCGTCGCGGGGGGTGGGTCATCAGTAGCAAACTGTTGTGCGAATAGTCCCAAGGCAGCAGAACGATGGCACCAAGGTGATGTCCAGTAAGTTGCCGCACTGGTTTTGGTATCCTACAATGCTGCTCCGAATAACGGCGTGGGGCGCCCCGGGGGAGGCGGCGTGAACGGGCCTCTCCAGGTGGAGTGTCATCTGTTGTAGTGGGGCGCCCCTTTACCGTTTCAGTTGCCATTCCGTCCGTTTTTGGTCCACTGTGTCAAAAGCCGCAATTCAGCTGAGTTGCGCCCACTCTTGCGGTGCAGCGATAGGCGGCTGTCACAGAACTCTCAAAATGGCGGCAGGCTCTTTCCTTTTTGGGCCTGGTCCATTGAAATGGCCCTGGGACACCTTGGAAATCGGACGCTTGTCTGCTAGGTCTTGGACCCCATTCTCGAAAGCGTCCCCTCCGCCTTGAGAATTCATCAAAAGTTTTGGGGGCCCCGACTCCTGCAGGCTTCTGGTAGGGAGCGGCTGCCATGATTGCTCGCGGAATGACCACGACGGAGCTACGAGATGGTGGTGCTCTCATGCTGACGCCAGTTTAGTCTGAAACATCCAGAAACAAGGTGGGGCTTTCATCCAATGAAAAGTGTTGTTTTTAGGTCATATGATCAAGCCTTCCATCATTAGGAAACCAAAAGTAAAATGAACCAATGAAAAGTTTTATAAACAAGTCACATGACCTGTTATGCGGCATAGGGTATAAAATGCGGAGAAAATACGTTGGCACGTGAGGCGGCGTCAGTAGCGGACCGATGTGCGAATAGGCCGAAGGCAATACAACGCGCCAAGATCCGGATGGCACCGAGGTGGTGTCCAGCAAGTTGCAGCACTGGTGTGGCCATCCTACAATGCTGAAAGTCGGCGTGGGGCGCCCCGTTGGCCTGTGAGTTTGCGTCAGTAGCGGACCGATGTGCGAATAGGCCGAAGGCAGCACAACACGCCAAGATCCGGATGGCACCGAGGTGGTGTCTAGTAAGTTGCCGCACTGGTGTGGCCATCCTACAATGCTGAAAGTCGGCGTGGGGCGCCCCGTTGGCCTGTGAGATGGCGTCAGTAGCGGACCGATGTGTGAATGGGGCCGAAGGCAGCGCAACAATATTTTCGGAATAGAAGACACCACTAGGCGCTGAGATGCCAAGATCCGGATGGCACCGAGGTGGTGTGTAGCAAGTTGCCGCACTGGTGTGGCCATCCTACAATGCTGAAAGTCGGCGTGGGGCGCCCCATTGGCCTCTGAGTTTGCGTCAGTAGCAGACCGATGTGCGAATAGGCCGAAGGCAGCACAACGCGCCAAGATCCGGATGGCACCGAGGTGGTGTCTAGTAAGTTGCCGCACTGGTGTGGCCATCCAACAATGCTGAAAGTCGGCGTGGGGCGCCCCGTTGGCCTGTGAGATGGCGTCAGTAGCGGACCGATGTGCGAATAGGCCGAAGGCAGCACAACGCGCCAAGATCCGGATGGCACCGAGGTGGTGTCTAGTAAGTTGCCGCACTGGTGTGGCCATCCAACAATGCTGAAAGTCGGCGTGGGGCGCCCCGTTGGCCTGTGAGATGGCGTCAGTAGCGGACCGATGTGCGAATAGGCCGAAGGCAGCACAACGCGCCAAGATCCGGATGGCACCGAGGTGGTGTCTAGTAAGTTGTCGCACTTCTGTGGCCATCCTACAATGTTGAAAGTCGGCGTGGGGCGCCCCGTTGGCCTGTGAGATGGCGTCAGTAGCGGACCGATGTGCGAATGGGGCCAAAGGCAGCGCAACAATATTTTCTGACTGACACCACAAGGCGCTGAGATGCCAAGATCCGGATGGCACCGAGGTGATGTCTAAGTTGCGGACTGATGTGCGAATGGGGCCAAAGGCAGCGTAACAATATTTTCTGTATGGAAGATACCAGTAGGCGTTGAGATGCCAAGATTCGGATGGCACCGAGGTGATGTCTAGCAGGTTGCTGTACTGGTGTGGTCATCCTACAATGCTGAAACTCGGCGTGGGTCGCCCCATTAGCCTGTGAGATGGCGTCAGTAGCGGACCGATGTGCGAATAGGCCGAAGGCAGCACAACGCGCCAAGATCCGGATGTCACCGTGGTGGTTTCATAGTTGAGAGGCACTTCATCTGCAGTGGGGCGCCGAGATCCGGATGGCACCGAGGTGATGTCTAGCAAGTTGCTGTACTGGTGTGGTCATCCTACAATGCTGAAACTCGGCGTGGGTCGCCCCATTAGCCTGTGAGATGGCTGTTCTTTGGATTTGGGCCTGGTCCACTAAAATGGCCCTGGGACACCTTAGAACTCGGACGCTCGATTTTTTTTTCCTTTCCTGTACATGCAAAAAAAGGTAAATGCCCGGTACGTTACACGCTTCATCTGCCACGATGAACTCTCCAGAGGAACCGAAAAAAAATATAGTTGTGGTAACTATACCATGCATCGTCATATGGAGAGGTGGCACCAATTAATTATAGTGCTGCATAAAAGAGAGATTTGGAGGAGAACCCCTGACCTGCTAGTACATTCATCAAAGAAGTGGCACTGAGAGCTTCAGAGGCAAGGGAAACGGTCCCAAATATTTAGAAGAACTTTGGAAAGATTAAAATGACATGTTTAGATTGTGGCAAATTAATTTCATGTGGACAGATGAGTGTTACTCTAATAAATACAGCATATGAACATCATCATAGTCGATGGTTGGTAGAGACATTTTGACTATATCCTGGACCTGCCCGTCCTCGCCCAAAATGGCGCCGGAATAAATGGGACTCGTAACTCCTTGTTGTGTACTGGTTGCAGAACCTTGAAATCACGAGATACGTATGCAGTTTTGAAGCACATGGCGGGCGGGGACGAGAATTGATTGAATATTTCGACATCCCTATTGATATTAAGTTCTGATGTGTTATTGATTACTGTACTGTTGAAAGTTCGAATTAACGTCACCCATGGTACTTGCCCGCAAATGTATATCTAGATAATTTTATTGTAACTGGCCATGTCGTATTTTAATTATAAAATGTACGTCCACCGATTCCGTAACTGTTAGACACCTTAGTTCTTGCAACCTAATGGCCCGCCCGTTACGTTCCTCTACAGTGTAAATGTCTATTCATCATATACGATTACAGTTTGCTCTGTGGCAGGCCCACGTGGTTATAGGCTCGTATTTGTATAATGAAATTTTCACAATAAAGGTTTTTAAAAGAAAACATGGTAGTAGTATATACATTGGTAAAGTTTTTAATAATAGTGACTGTTTTAGAATCATTAAAAGGCAAGTGAAATAAAGCAGACCAATTACATGAAGGGTAAAAGGTATAATACGAAGGAACGCAGTAAAGATAAATGGTCAAGGGCTGTTGTGTTTTCTATTCCTGCAACATAAAGTGATCGATAAGAATCTCATATTCAGGCGTATCGGCGACTAAGACAGCAGGTCGACCCTCTTTTGCTCAACGGCTCCGTCATGGGACGAAGAAACGCTCTTTTTCTCGAAAAAAGAATATATTTTACTTGCAGGACAGTTGTAAAATTTCCGGGAAAGTACATTAGCCTGGAACATTATAACATATATTTAAGAAAAAATAATGTTCGGAAGTAATGAAAAGCGTAATTTTTAGGTCATATGACCAAGCCTTTCATCATTACAATAAGAAAAGTAAAATGAACCAATGAAAAGTTTTATTAACAAGTCACATGACTTGTTATGCGTACGTTACGCGCTGCGCGCCCCGGATGACTTCCGGATGCGCTAACGCGGCGCGTCATATGACGCATTACGCGACAACGCAGGTACAGAATATAGTCAAAATGTCTCCACCAACCAGCGGTCGGAACACAACCCCTTTCAGCAGGCTAAATAGTTCTGTTAAATGACAACAGAAGGGACAGGCAACAAGAACCATCAGTCAAAGAGGGGAGGGCTAGTTCTTCTCTACCGGGTTACATTGGGGCGCTACCGGAACTGATCGAATTGGTAGTCTACAGTGTTTCTGGTTGTTTCAGACTGAAGCTGGGGTTAGCATGAGAGCAGCACCATTTCGTAGCTCCGTCGTGGTCATTCCGCAACCAATCATGGCAGCCGTTCTTTATCGTTATTTTGGGCGGGGTGGGTGGCGGAGCCGAGCTGTTTTGCAGCCATCATTGTGTGGAGTTCAGTTCATCTCACTAGTTTTGTATTTGTCATGAGGGGTTGTTCCTAATGTTTCTATTTTAGCGAGGTCAAAAAGAGATCCCATTAGTGGCCTACTGATTTTGCTCGATTCCTTTTCTTTTTTTTTACACGATTTTTCGTTATCTGCAAAGACTAAACAGAGTATTGCGACTCTGTGTTTGTTTGTAAATAGAGAAAGAACCAAAGAGAACTAATTCTAAAACAGTAAATACTTGGATAACAATCAATCAAATGGAGAGAGAAGCAGGCACGACGGATTACAACGGGGGCAAAGGCCTGCGTTAACTACCTTTCACTATCTGCAAAGAGAGAGTACTCCTAATAGAAATGAGGGGGGGGGCACCATTCAAAGCAGATCAGTGTGCATAAACACGAAAATGTTTTCACTTACCACGTACTTGACATTCGACAGCTTATGATATTTGCTATTAAAAAACCATTGAAATTCACTGAAAAAACCATAGGTTATAGACCATATATAGTTAGGAATTAGCATTTACAAAACCTTGAAAATTCACTGAAAAAACCATAGGTTATAGACCATATATAGTTAGGAATTAGCATTTAAAAAACCTTATTTTACTCACACAAAACCATTGAAATTCCATATATAGTTAGTTGCACTAACTATATATCGCGCACCCGCAATCCACTGCTGATCATGTCACATATTACATCATTCATGACATGGTCAGTGACATCACTGATGACATCACTGATGACATCTCAAATGATATCACTGATGACATCACTGATGACATCTCATTTGACATCATTCTTGTGCTAATACGATAAACCTCTTCAGACTCTAATACAACCTTAGATACACTCAGTGTATACAGACACTCACACACTGCCACTCATCCATGGAGTTACTCACACACCCAGTCAGTCATGCAAAGAAACAATCTCACCTCCATTTCTTCAACTATACAGTTAAACACACCTTACTTATTGAAACATATACTAACACATATTTACTCTCTTATACAATCCCTGATACAAGTTCACAATGATCGATACAACCACTCACTCATTCAGTGGCTCTCATGCACAGTTATTTATATATGCCAACTCTCACATGTACTGTGTTTTACATATGTACTTACTATGACATGTAGCATTGAGATGTCCATTCACTCATCAATACACTCATGCACACAGTCAACTGCCCATGTAGCTGTTTCCACATGCACTCTTGAACTCATACACCTAGTGAATAAACTGCTCACACATCTATGCATAGAGTCACACACCTTCCAGCCACCCCCACACAAACTCAATCTCCCATAGAAATACTTGGGCAACCAATTAAGAACACATATAGCCTCTCGTATAGCTAATGATCAACACATGCAGCAGTTTACAGAACAACAGACATAATGATGCACAAATTAAGACAGTTTAGTCACTAACCCATGCATTCAGTGAGACAC
The DNA here is from genome assembly GCF_964261635.1 of Lissotriton helveticus. NCBI lineage: Eukaryota > Metazoa > Chordata > Amphibia > Caudata > Salamandridae > Lissotriton > Lissotriton helveticus. The sequence goes on along the minus strand of NC_136057.1, from coordinate 184,689,662 downwards.
ATTTAATCACTCACTCATACAGTCAGTCACGCACCTACTAAATCCTTCATCCAGACACTTATACATCCACTCATTCTTCAATATGTAAGACATATTTTAACTTTACAGAAACATACAGTCACTGGATGTTGTCATCAGTGATGTCATCAGTGATGTCATTTGAGATGTCATCAGTGATGTCATCAGTGATGTCACTGACCATGTCATGAATGATGTAATATGTGACATGATCAGCAGTGGATTGCGGGTGCGCGATATATAGTTAGTGCAACTAACTATATATGGAATTTCAATGGTTTTGTGTGAGTAAAATAAGGTTTTTTAAATGCTAATTCCTAACTATATATGGTCTATAACCTATGGTTTTTTCAGTGAATATATATATATATATGTATGTATATATATATATATTTTTTTAAACCTTTATTACGTATTCCAAAAGCAACACAACTGTGCGCCTACAATCCTGAGGCCAGCAGCATCCAAGGCACTTACGTCACATTTCGATGACACAGCCCTGTAGCCGGCAACCCGGGGGTTCGGCGGCGTATCAGCACTATCAATGCTGATATCTATAACTTGTGTGGGTCATATTCAACAAAAACAGCGTATTTCTCCATGTAACCTTTAAAACTTTAAGACATAATTCTCCTCACTCCATCCTGCCATATCGCCCCCTACGCATTCTTACATTACAGTGTAATTCGCCTCGTTGAATTTTGCCATTTCAGGTGCTATCAGTATCATACTTGTAATACTGCAACACGTGCAATAAAGAGGAATGATCATATATGCTATTCAGCCACTACTTAATTCGGTATGGAGACTGCCATATATCCACTTCTTATTATGTATCTTGACTATTTGCACAGAAATCTAAGCCCCCCTGTTTCAACCACCCCTCGAACGGTTCCCATATATCAGCAGGCTTAGATCCACTTGGCAAGAGGTCCCAATAATTCGACAGCTGATCCTTACAATAAATGACCGAACGCACCCAACCCGCCACAGAAGGTGGCGTCAACTTCTTCCAATACAGCGCTATCTGTCGTTTAGCCAATAATAGCAGGATAGCCGTTACCGTACGGGATTCTCTTGGCACTTCCATGACAAAACCCAAAAGCACCACCAGTGGGTCAACCCGCATATTTGTATCTATAATGCATCCTATGTGTCTTATTTCTTCTGACCAATAGTGTGCTATGGTATTGAAATGCTATGTTAAGTGGAAGAACGTTGCCTCTTGTTCCCCGCATCTCCAACACTTCGCATCTGGTTGGAGACCCATGCGATATAACTGTGTAGGTTTACGATACGTTCTATGTAAATAGTTTAAGTGTATAAGCCTTAATCTGTAATTCGGTGATAGTTTTGCCAGCTGTGAACAACAGAATGACCATTGCTTATCAGTAATTGTAATGGCAGCTTCTTTTTCCCAATCTGCCCTAGATGTTCTTAGCAGTATAGTTGGTGTCTCCTGAGTAATACTATAAATACGCGTAAACAATTTGCGGGGTGAGCTATTAGACAAGACATTTTCCAGCGCCGGTAATGAAGCCGGAATATCCGGAAGTTCCGAATATCTTGCTCTACATGCGGCTCGCAGCTGATAATATAATAGCATATCAGATGCCGAGGGCACATCCGGCTCACATAATTTTTGTAGGGTCAGGAATTTATCATCTGGATAGAGATCACTAGCGGCCATCAGACCTCTCTTCTTTGTACGTTCACCCACAGCCTTGTCCGTTAGTGGACCCAATAGCGGGTTACCCCCCAGCGGCGTAGATGGCGCATAGAGCTCCTTAATGCCTGCCCGCTTTACTATATTCCTCCATGCCCATCATGTAGCTTCAACAGTGTTTATGTCTGAATGGGAACGTCTATATGGGTGGTATACCATTGTATTGAGCAGAGTGGGCACAGCCACATCCATTTCAATAGCCACATGTGGTAGGTACGGGATTGGATGGTGCTAGTAGTGTAGGTATTATGCCTGTGCATTGTATGCATATAATTCGAAATCAGGGGCCGCTAATCTTCCCTGTTCAAAGGGAAGACTCAATAGTTTCCAGGATACTCTTGGTTGCCTTCCTGCCCAAATCAGTTCAAGAATCCCAGTCCGGAGACGTTTGAAAAAGTGGGTAGTTAAGGGCATAGGAATATTAACAAAAAGATAGAGTAGCTTGGGTAGGATGACCATTTTAATGATGGCTATACGCCCCGTGAGGGAAAGCGGCAGGGTTTTCCACCTCTTTACCCTCCCTTCAACCCAATCTATTATTCTACCATAATTTGACAACCGTATTTCCTGTATGGATCTGCTGATCCAAATACCCAGATACTTTACTTCCCCGTCCGTCCACTGGATGGGGAGGTACTCTCTAGCGCAGTTATTAAACCATGCTAATGCATTAGTGTCCAAATATTTTGTGATGTCTGACATTGATGGGTTTGTGTGTGATGTATACAGTGACTCATAAAACTCAGTCATAGTCCGATGTATCGCTTGCGGCGCCCTGACCACCGTACCATCCTCCCTCTCTAGTTCAGTTATATAGTCCGCTCCACGTGGAGCACGCAGTAAATTAGCTAGCGTTTTCCCTGCCCTGTCCCCCTCTTCATAGCATCAGGCCTGTGCAAAATTTGTGTAGGTACGCCACATCCCTTTTGGCACGCTTCTGAACCGCGGTCAGCTTTGCGCGGATTGCAGCCTGGGTGCAAGGGGAAGGGCGTTCTCTAATATCTTTTTCAAGATCCGCAATCTCCTTTTCTAATGTGCCTAGTGTGTTTCTTATGGCCCTAAGCACTCCCGTTTTCAGCGCCATACATTGTCCCCTGGCTACAACTTTAAAGGCCTCCCAAAGTGTCCCAGGTAAGTCCACAGATCCTTCGTTTATCTCAAAATAGTCTACTAATTTCTCACGGAGTTCCTCTCTAAACACCTGATCTAGTAACGCCCACGATGTAAACCTCCAACTAAATGGCTGTACATATTGCGGTGGAATTTGTATTGTGATTTGAGCGGGTGCATGATCTGAGAATGTACGTGGGAGGTACGTGGCTCCCTCTACCCAGGAATGCAAGTCCCTAGACAAAATCCAGTAACCTATTCTGGACCAGGCATTTCTATGTGACGTTATACACGTACCCTCCCTGGCCACCGGGTGCAGGGCCCTCCACGAGTCCACCAATTGGGCTTCCTCCACAATATCCTTCGGTACTGCTGCAGCGTTAGGATGATTTTCCCTGGCAGCTCCCTGTCCATCAGCAGTGGGTGACATGACCACGTTAAAGTCTCCCTCCACAATATCACTATCGACCCAAACGACTGTATCTTGTGCCATACCTGTTGAAAAAAGGACAGACTATCGACATTAGACCCTACGTGTTCACTATTACCAATGGAGTGTTGCATAGCGTGCCCTGTAGCATGACATACCTCCCGTCAGTATCCAACAATCGTTGTATGTGTTTTCGATTGTAACCCCCTACGTATCAGAATGGGTATGCCTCTGGTGTAATTCGAGTACGTGGCCTCCACAATCTCCCCCCACCTATTGTGTTTTAGCACGCTAGAATTTGTAGGGGTCAAATGGGTTTCCTGCAATAAGCATCTATCTGTCTTAAGTCTGTCTTAAGTTTGTCTTAAGAGGGAGGAGCTACGCGGGCGTCCTAGATGGTCGCGTGAGCAGAGAGCTCCCGGGACCCGCGCCGCCCTCTCGCAAATATCCTTATAATATCCTGGTTCTACTGATGGGCGTTTGAAGATCTACTCTTGCTGATCCTGATATCCTTTCAGAAATCGAATTTGGACGTCGGGAGCCGATTCAGCTATCTGGGCCCACCCCGAGCGTAACCGGGGACTTGGCTGCTTCCTTGGGCCGGGGTGTAATTCAACAACAGCGGCCGGAGGGACGTCTCCCTAGTCGGCCTGATTGTCACTTTCAGTTTTGTTTTCTCCCTGGACCCTCGAGTGATTGCTCTACAGGCGGATCGTCTCCCACGGCGGTGCAACTTTACCGCACCAGTGCCCGGCCACATCCCCACTTCCTCGGCCTACTGCTCAAGCTGCATTTTCCAGTTTTGGCCCTAAAATTTGGACTTGGTATCCTGCGGGCGTCGGCCATTTTCACCAGGTCAAGAAGGCCCCTTCGGGGCGCTGATCCCAATATGGCCTCCAAACCTGAGTCCGAGAAGCGTAAGACCAAGACGCCGGTCCGCGGGGGACTCACTCAGACTAATGTCATGGATCGGTATACACAACCGAAGGGTTCCCCCGGCGGTCCCAGCCGCGCTTTTGCTGACCCCAAGGCAGACTCTGTCGAGCCTTCCGAGGTCTCTCTCCAGGACTTGATGTGTGCCATCACGGGGATGAAAGCGGATATGGGACAACAATATGAAGCCCTGGCCTCCAAGATTGATACTGTGGCGGTCGACATAACACTCATCAGAGCGGACCTCGCCAAAACTAATGAGAGGGTCAAGGCTTTGGATTTGAAGACCTCAAGTCTTATCACGGACGTGGCGGACGCGCAGTCGGAGACTGGCAACCTGAAAGCGTCGTACGATTCGATGGCTCGAAGACTGGACGAGCATAAAAATAGGGCCCGGCGCAACAACATACGCTTGGTGGGAGTGCCGGAAAAACCCGATAGTACCACTGTTGACCTGCTTGTCGAAGATCTGATCCTCAACCATCTGGCCCCCGATGGACTCAGCAAATTCTTCGTTGTTGAGCGTGCATACCGTTTCCCGGGCGGGAAGATTCAGCAGGGGGCCCCCCCAAGGCCCATCATCGCTAGGCTTTTTCACTTTTGTGAAAGAGACGCTATCCTGCAAGCCTCCCGAGGTCGGGGCCCCTTGAGTATTGACAATTGCACGGTCAACATCTATCCAGACTTTACCCTGCAGGTCCAGCGGCAAAGGATGGGGTTTCAGGGGGTCAAGAGGCGACTATGAGATCTTGGATTTAAGTACGCTATGTTGTTTCCGGCTCGACTGCGCATCGAACATGAGGAGCGGACCTTTTTCTTCGATCGACCAGACTGCGCCAGTGACTGGCTTGATTCACTGCCTAAACGAGACGATCTGAACGGGTGCCCCGGTGGAGCAGAGGGGGGCACCTCAGATCGGGAGTGACATTGTGGTTCCTGATGTCCGGTCCCATTTACTTGCTTATCAGCTGAGTTATGCCATTTGTCACATTGTCATTCGTGTTGAGCCCGAGGGTGGTTCGGGTGTACGGGGACTCTTCTTCCTCCTCCTGGGTTCTTTGTGTAGTGTAGTTATGAAGGGGCGACAGGCACACTGCATGTTGGGGTGGCTTTCGAGTCGTACGCAGGGGTGAAGGGTGGGGGGTGTTGGAACCACGGGTGGTGGGGGGGGAGTGTTATTGTTTTGGTTTTTGTGTTTGTTATTTTCACATGGCATTGTACACGTTGTTTTTATCCTACTGTCGCTGGGTGTCTAGGGGGGAGGGCACTGGTCCGCTTCCGGGATGGGCGGTGGTGAGTTGAGGTTGCTGTCCTGGAACGTTAACGGGTTAGGGGATAAGATAAAATGTGGTGTTGTCTCTCAATTCCTTAGACGCCACTCCCCTGATATTGTATTGCTGCAGGAGACCCATTTGATAGGGAATGCTTGCCAGGCACTGAATAGGCGTGGCTACAAGTTGGTTGCACATGCTGGTTTCACTTCTGGCTCTAGAGGGGTGGGCATTCTGATCCGATCCTCCCTGGCCCTCGAGATAGACGATGTAGCGCTCGACGACAGGGGTCGATATGTTGCAGTCTCGGGGAGTTGGGAGGGCAAAAGGCTCTCTATAGTTAACCTGTATGTCCCCCCGGGTCTACAAGCCACTACCTATGCCGACCTTGGGCGGCTTTTGCTGGGGCTTCCTGATGGTCTCCTTCTTCTTGGAGGGGATTGTAATTCTGTGGTCTCCGGCGATTTTGATCGCTTCCCACCCAGGGCCTTACCGAACTCCCAGAGGTGGCTCTCGGAGCTCCTTGACACTTTTGGGTTGGTGGATAGTTGGAGGATGCTACATCCTGTGAAATTGCAATACACTTTTCACTCTGGGGCCCACGGTAGTCTTTCCAGACTTGACTACTTCTTATTGCCGTCGGCCCAATCTTCATCAGTGCGAGAAGTTCGTCATCTCCCGAGGGGTATTTCTGATCACTCTCCCTTGTGGCTACGTGTTGCTGTTGGGGCGGGTAGTGAAGGGAGAGTTGCTCCTATTAATCCCTGACATTTAAGAAATCCCAAGACATGTTCCGATCTGGTCAAGGCTATTGATTGCTACTTTGATGTGAATGTGGGGTCTGTTTCCTCCGCTGTCTCACTGTGGGAAGCTTTCAAGACTGTAATTCGGGGTTGTTCACTGTCATTGATTGCAACTGCTAAAAAGGCCAGAAATGGGGAGCTGAAACGCCTTGAAGATGAAATAGGTGTGCTCGAGGGCGCCCTGGGTGGGAATGATACCCCTGCCACTCTTCACTCCCTGGCTCTGAAACAGGCTGATTTTAGGGCCCTGGTTACCGATGCTGCTAGGGTTATGTGCAGTGAGCAGCAGGGTAGACTCTATGATGTGGGTGATAAGGCGGGTAAACTCATTACGTGGCTGGACAAGAAAGAGAGAGCAAATCGAGTGGTGCTGTTGATTGAGACGCCGTCTGGGAATTGTGTGTCTGATCCTACTGGAATTGTGGACTGTTTCGTGGACCACTTCAAGACGGTCTATGCCTCTGTGAGCGACAGGGATGAGTGTGATTCATACCTACTGTTACGTGATATCGCTTTACCCTGCCTTTCTGAGGAGGATAGATCCTTGATGGACGCTCCCATTACAGTGGATGAGATCGCCGGTGCCATCCGCGCGCTTCGGTTGGGCAAGGCCATGGGGCCCAATGGATTACCCATTGAGCTGTACAAGCTACGGCCGGACACAATGGCGCCTTATTTGAGAGATATGTTTGTCGAGACTCTTGATAATGGTGTCCTTCCTGCTGATCAGCGTCTGGCCACCATCGTTGTCATTCACAAGGAAGTTAAGCCGCGCGATCGCTGTGCCTCGTACTGGCCCATTTCGCTGCTCAATGCCGAACCCAATGTAGCTCAATTGCTTGCTAATCGACTGGTTAAGGTAGTTGGAGACCTGATCCATCCGGATCAATCCGGTTTCATCCCGCACCGGAATACCGCCCTTAATCTCAGGAGACTCCATGGAGTTCTCGCGAGAGCTGGGACTCTCACGGAGTCGGCCATTTTGGCCTCCCTTGACGCTACTATGGCCTTTGATACGATAGAATGGCCGTATCTCTGGGCGGCTCTTGCTAAGTTCGGGTTCGGCTCTAAATTCATCGCCTGAGTGTGGCTTCTTTATGAACGACCACTGGCCCAGGTGGTAGTGAATGGCAGGGTCTCTGGCACTTTCGAACTCGGACGTGGCACCCAGGGCTGTCCACTGTCGCCGTTACTATTCGCCCTTGCTTTGGAGCCGTTGGCTGCGTGGCTTCGCTGGGAGCCCTCCATAAGGGGCATCTGGTGGTCCCCAGACTTTGAAGATCGTGTCTCGCTATACGCTGACGACATTCTTCTGTATCTCACCTCTCCCCGAAAGTCTCTGAATGTGCTTTTCGATGTTCTCACCTCTTTCGGTAAGAACTCGGGGCTTGTCATCAACTGGTCCAAGTCATGCGTCTACGTTTTGGCCGGAGATCTCCCCCCGCTGCCCCGTAGATTTCCAATACAGGTGGCTGAGTCTGGTTTTCGGTATTCGGGGATTTATGTCTCGCTAAACTCCGATGTCCGTTATGAACGTAATCTTCTGGCCCCTCTCCAGAGGCCTAAACTTTATGTCCTACGATGGCGACGACTTCCCCTTTCCCCATTGGGTCGAGCGGCTCTGTTTAAGATGATGTCGCTTCCCAGATTTCTTTATGCACTCCAGAATTACTATGATCCTATACCTTCGGCGTATTTCCGTGCAGTCGAAGGCCTTCAGAGGCGGCTGATCTGGGATGGGCGTGCTCGTATTTCCTTACCCAAGCTCACCTTACAGTGGTATGACAGTGGCATCGCACTCGCTGATATCAGATGCTATTACTGGGCCTCACAGCTTAGCGCCATCAATCATGTGACTTATGCCCCTGGCTATACTCCCGCCTTTTCAATGGACAAACATCTCTTGCCTGGCGGGAATTTTAGCAGGGCGCTGTATTCCACGAAGCCACTGGGAGCCCTGACTGGCCCTACAAAAATTGCTGTGCGAGTGTGGCGAGATGCTACTGCTGCTACGGGATGGAGTGATAGATTGACTCGTATGACCCCGCTGTATGATTCTGGTCGATTGGGCGATGTGTGGAGAACGAAAGGATTCGATAAATGGGAGATGATCGGTATCAGCAGAGTGGAGGATCTCTGGTCCAAAGGGCACGTTAAGACTTTTGAGGCGCTTAAGCTGGAATACGAGCTTGATGATAAGGAATACTTCAGGTATATTCAAGTGCGACACGCATTGCTCTCGGTTTTCCCCCCGGGGACTGAGATTCCTGAATCCTCGCCTTTAGCGGACCGCATACTTGATGGCTATTTGCCTGACAGTACCATATCACTGCTATACAAGAAGCTCATCAATAACAGGGCTGACTTGCTTGGGCATCTCAGGACCTCGTGGACCGCAGATGGCCTTGAACTGGATGACGAGGATTGGCAAATGGCCGTCTCCTCCCCTAAGGAGGTGGCCATACCCGCTCGTCTCCGATTTGTCCAGCTGAAGATTCTCCACCGTGTGTATGTAACGGGTCCGCGTCTGGTGCGAATGGGTTACTCTCTTGATGGACTATGTAAGCGCGGCTGTGGTATGAGTGGAACTTTTTTGCATATTATTTGGGAGTGTCCTGCTGTTGCTGCTTTCTGGTCCAGAGTGCATGCTATCATGGAAAGGGTCACTGGGGTATCCTCTTGCCCGAGGTCAGAAGGTGTCTTCTCAATGTTTGGGAACCCACAGACTATAACACGGCTCAGACTCTTTGGGCAACTCTTGGTAACATGGTGGCCAAGAGGGACATTGCGCAACTCTGGGTTTCCCACAGACCATCTACCATAGCGGCTTGGAGGGAGAACATGGACTGGTGTATGATCAGAGAGAAAACGGTCTATGTGGCTAGGGGTCGACCTAGGAAATGGGGTAGAATATGGTCTCAATGGAACTCGTATCGTGGCAACCTGTGCACTCCCCCACATGAACACACTATCGACAACCTATTGACGTTTCGGGTCAATGCTGACAATTTTGTATAACATTGCTCTCCTCGCTACCCTCCCCCCTCTCGAATTGCAGGTTATCATTGTATGCTACCTAGAACCTACCGCCCCTCCCTCTGACTCCCAGTAATCGACCATTGCCATGTGATTGTGTTTTCTGTTGTTCGTCTTGTATCATAAACATTTTTTAAACCAAACCTTCAATGCTGGTTCTCTCTATCCTCGACCACGTACAAGCCATAATGCTTAATGTTTCTACCTGACGGACTGCCGTGAATACTGGTAATTTGTGATACATGCAAAGTTGCATTTTACCAAAAACTGTCTCATGGGGAGACCGACGCTTTTCGGTTGCAGCTTCTAAGCTGTGGAACTCCCTACCCCTGCATATTAGGATGTGCCCTTCCTTGCTACTGTTCCGTAAGGGCCTTAAGACGTGGTTGTTTGACCAATAATCCGTTCAGCACTTGGTGAGCTTTCAGGATGATTAAGGGAAAACTAGCGCCAAGACGCCTAAGGGTAATCGTGCGCTTAACAAATGGCAAAAATAAATAAATAAATAAATAACTAAATAAATAAAAGTTGGATGTCATAGCGGCCGGCCCTCTGGGTTGTAGGCTGACGGCTGTGTATCGTGTGTATATTGAATAAAGGTTTAAAAAAAAAAAAAAGTTTGTCTTAAGACAAACTTAAGACAAAATCCTAACTTCTGTGAATACCAAAAGTAGTAAGTTCATTCTGTGAATCCCAAAAGTAGTAAGTGGATTCTGTGAATACCGAAATAGTAGTAAGTTTAGGATTGTGTCTTAAGTTCATTCTGTGAATCGGGCCCATCGCTACTAAATATATTCTCATGTATGAGAAATGATGGCAGTGGTTTTAGAGAAAAGCCAGCACCTCTGTTGGTTTGCAATTGTACAGCGCGAAATATCCCCTAGCGTGCTCAATGTCAAACACTGTGCCATCCACAGTGCCACTCAGTACATAGAGGAAACCTATGGCTTCGATTCGTCTACCATAACGATTTTCCAGCTCACTTATTATAAAACAGTTGATTTTAATACCTTATTCTGACTAATGAATTCTATCGGAATTACGATGCGCCCATAGGTATCTTCATATTAGAGAAGAACAGGGCTGTTCTTTGGTTGACTTACAATTATCGCTACATGCCTTGAGGCATCATTACTGCAGAGCTACAGGACAGCTCAGGGAGGGGGTTACTGGAACTGAGAGGCCTTGGAAGGGATGGGACTATGAGCCTCAGGGACAGGCATTGAGAGGAGCTACAGGACAGCTCGGGGAGGGGGTTACTGGCGCTGAGAGGCCTTGGACGGGATAATGGTTTCTAGTGAGGAAGGGCTCTTTATGCGAAGGCATCAGCACACTTGACGCGGTTGTTTCCACTGCTCCAAATTGTATTTTGGAAATCCGAGGTGAATGAGAGCCACAGCACGCAGCGTGATGTGGGAGCCAGTGTGTAAAAGAGCATGAGCATGAACAAGCGCCATATCATTGTTCTTTGCTTTCATCCTTTTCCAAGGGTCTCAGATGCCGACCACTAGAAGCAGTAGATTTATGGATGTAAACCCAGACATATTATTTTAAACACATTTGATCTCTGCCATTAGCTTTTGTGATTTCACGCTGTAATACCCACCCAGTCTTACTAGCCTTCGGCTCCCCGGCGGATCTTGAAGCGAGCATTGCAGCCTCCGTCGGGATTTGGGACCGGAAGTGAGAAGGGTGATACACTGACGCCTCTGTATGTGAGTCTCAGCTGAGGCTGTAATGGCGGCTTCTTCTTCTGTGCGCTCACCCCTGTCAAAGCGGCACTTGGAAATCTAAACACGCTAATCTCTGCCACTGAAACATGTAAATATTTCAAAGAAACGCGGGGCATTTTACCAACAAAGTGGCGAAGAGAGGTGTTAGCCATCTTGGCTTAACGCCTCTCTTCGCCACTTCGGAAACGCTAGGCTGCACCATATTACCAAGGATATGGTGCAGCCTAGTGTTTCCCCCTGCAATGGCGGTAGTTTTGACAACTTATTGCCTGCGCAGACACCCTTGCACCAGAGTGCAAGGGTGTCTGCTAGCAGGAAGGTTTGTTTATGTTCAGGAAGGAGTTCCTTCCTGCACATAAACAAACCTTAAATGCCATTTTGTCACTTACGTGTGTGCTGGTTCATGCAGCACACATGTAAGTTACAAATTGGCATTTTTAAAAAGAGGTTTGTTTATGTACAGGAAGGGACACTTCCCTGTAGATGAAGATACCTTGGCATTTTGCTTTTTCCATGTGTGCTGCACAAGGCAGCACACATGGAAAAAGCAAAAACAAGGAGAAATTAAGCATTTCTACTCGTTTCGCCACCTTAAGAACAGGTCTTACCTGTCCTTAAATTCGGCGCTGCCACCTATTATCAAGAGAGGCGAAGTGAATGGGTGTCGCGGTGGAAAGCCCACCGCAACACCCACTGCGATGAGTTTATCGTGAAAGGGGCCCTATTACCAAGGCAGCGTTAAGTTAATTAACTTGGCTTTAAGCCACGTTAATTGACTTAACGCTGCCTTGATAATAGGGCGATGCAAATATCGCCGCGTTATCGGCAGAAAAGTGGCGATAAGGGGCTTGGTAATATGCCCCCGCGTCTTTATAAAAGGAAGCACTGATGCCTGCTACCTACTGGGGCGGCCACGGAGGGGGGTGGCATCTGCTGAGCGAGCCGTAGCAGCAGCGACTTATGACAAGGTGTCAAAGGGTCTTCATTTCAGTGCGTCATTCACAAGAGTGAAAGCCAAATTGGGTACACTCTTAGCAGGTGAAGAAAAAATGCAGTGATACCTGAAATTCACTCATAGAGAAACCCCCATAACAGACGAGCAGAGACAGAGAACGCACAGGCTGTGGGAGGGGGCAATGGGGAGAAGGCAGTCACAGGAAGAAAATAGTTATGTGCAACACTCGAGTAAAGGGGCCCATAGCTGTGGAAGGATACAAATCCTGTCATGCTGTCATGAGGCAGGACTAACAAGCCGAATACCAGTCAGAAGGCTGCCTTTAGGGCCTAAGCCAATGAATAGAGGGGCCGGAAAACGGAAGGAGCTTGCACACAGCTTTTCCCGCCTTCTGGTCCACTGTTACTCTTCATGGTTTAAAACAAGCTTTACACGTAATGCACTTTTTTTGTACCACAGACTCAGATCTTTACATGTGCACAGATCTTCTAAAAAAATTTAAATCTTTGTTTAAAGTTGGAGGAGAAAGCACGTATATATTGTTCATTAAACTACTAGAATAAACTATAATTAACAAGAAATGCATTTTGTTATGGGTTTGGGTCGGGTATATTTTTGCAATGCATTATGGGCAGGCGGATGTTTTTTTATTTCTTTTATTTATTTATTTGTGCGTTTTTATATAGCGCGGACTTTACCCGAAGGTGTCAGAGTGCTTCACAATAGGAAACAGCTGATACATGAGAAAATTACAAGTGAACAAAATACAAAAGCAAACGTTACATTAAATGAGGCAGTAATGACAATCGTGAGCCAACAAAATACCAGCGGTAGCAAACGGTGCATTACAAAAGTGACAATCGTGAACCAACAAAATACAAGAGGTAGCAAACGGTGCATTAGCGGAGGAAAGAGTGACGTGTGCAGGTTACAAAAGCGTACAAAGTAAACATAGAGGTATAATACTGCAATATATGGAGGGCCCTCAGGCACAAGAACAAACGTTACGTGCAGGTATCAAAAATAAACATATGTAAGAGGTAGAAAACAGTGTGTTACAAGAGAAAGTGACGGGTGCATGTTACATACGAGTACCAAACACAGGTAGAAAGATAATACCGCAATAAATGGCCGACTCTCAGACCGCAAGAACACACTGGGAGGACACTTCCAAAGTCATGTACAGTAGATTTTCAATAATGGAAGGGCTTCCTTCAGCTAATAGAGAGGGCATGAATTACATTTGGAAGTGTCTTTGGAGGAGGAGAACTTTGAGGTTAGTTTTGAAGGCCTGAGAGGAGGTAGTGGTTCAGATTCTTTCACCCTGATTGCTGGTAAGCCCTGTCTGAAGAGCGTCGCTTGAGACAAAACAATAAATAAAACAGGCAGGCCCATTTTACTAATCTTTATCTTGCTGCAGTCATACGCTGTCCACATACAGCATGGAGTCTGACTGGGCCAGGACCTGTAGTAGCAGCCACGTCCGTGCAACCCCCGCCCATGGGCCCGATTCACAGAACTAACTTAAGACAAAATCCTAAACTTACTACTTTTGGTATTCACAGAAGTTAGGATTTTGTCTTAAAACAGACTTAAGACAGACTTAAGACAGAATCCTAACTTAAGTCTGTCATAAGTCTGTCTTAAGTCTGTCTTAAGTCTGTCTTAAGACAAAATCCAAACTTCTGTGAATACCAAAAGTAGTAAATTTAGGATTTTGTCTTAAGTTAGTTCTGTGAATTGGGCCCATGTATGTTACAGTGTGGAGCCTGGCTGATGTGATTAGGGACCCCTAGTGACGACCCGTGGTACTGCACCCCGGTGTCTATTTATCGAGGAGCCTGGCAGTCTTGATTTGGGACCCCTAGGGACGAACTGTGATATTGCACCCTAGATTATTGTAAGGAAGTTATCCATATCCAACCCTACTTTCGCTGGAACTCTAGGGACTGCACCGGAAGTATCGCGAGATCTGCCTGGTCTGTACTTTCTTCCTGAATGAATGACATTTCCGAAGTGAAGCAGTGAGTGTTGAGTTATTTATGCTAAACTGCTACCGGTCAGATTTCATCCTGGATTTTGATTTATCGTTCGGTACAAAAATCAGCAAAATCACTTAAGGGGCATAGGGGCATATTCACAAGACCTTAACACCACCGTAGCGTCAATTTTTGGACGTTACAGCTGGTTTTTTTTTATCGCCTTATTTACAAAGCGCCGTTAATTGCAGTTAGCGGCACTGTTCCAGCGTAAACGTTAATTTTCAAGATCGCCACTTCTTTTAGTGGGACTTAACAAAAATGAGATGCGAGGTAGGTGGTCTCGTGCAAAAACTGCAGCTATACCCACTTCGTGATATTCACAATGAAATTTCCGTCCGCCGTTAACCCTTCAAAACTGCAGCTAAGTCCAGCTAGAGGCAGTTTTTTAAGACCAGTGATGGAGCAAGGATTCGCACGTAAAGCGACTTGCTTGGATCAAGAACCTCGAATAACGTTAATAAATGTAATCAACCTGTTCGTGTTACTGGTGGCCAAGCAGCATGGCTGACAGGACGTGAGCTCCGCTAGCTCCCGGCCTCGGAACCCACAAATCCTGTCTAATTATCCTGTAAGTGCCTACAACCGATCGCGGCGGTGGTCGGAGGTCCCCCTCCCGCTAGAGACCCCCCCCTGCGAGTGGCGTCGAGGAACGCCGGACCGCTCAGCCGACCCACAGCTTGTTGGGAGTGAGCCCCGGGCTTCCAGCTACACGAGGCCGGGGTCTGCAGCCAAGTTGCCCGTGCCGGAGGTGGAGCAGTCCGATCACCTGTGGCTCCTACGGGAACAGGTGCCTTCGTCCCGCCCCGGAGCCTGTCGTCATCTAAGGCTCCTGGGACGAGCCCTACAACCTGCTGGCTGCTTCCGACCGAGAGCCTTGATCGAGCCCCGGGCCTCTGACTACGCGAGGCCGGGGTCTGTGGCCTAGACGGAATTGACGGAGGTGGTGCGGTCCTGAGCCCCTGGGGCTCCTGCGGGGCCCGCACAGCCTGCTGCTGCCTACGGCCCCTGTGGCGGGCTCCTTGTTGCTGCCACGGGCGTGCCTGGCTTGAGTCCCGGGCCTATACCTACGCAAGGCCCGGGGTCTGGGGCCTAGTCGAGGGCCCTGAGAGTGGCGCGAACCTGATCCCCTGTGGCTCCTCTGGGACCCGGCGCCCTCCTGCCCGCACCGGACCCTGCTGCCCTCTGCGACACCTGTGGAAAGCCCTGCTGCCTGTTGACTCCTGCGACGAGAGCGCCATTTCGAGGTAGCTGCTCTGAAGGGCCTTTCCCCCGGCGCCGCATTGCAGACTGAGAGGAGGCTGTTGGTGACGCCGGTAGTGACGGCGAGGGGTCCTTGTCGGCCGGGCGACCCCGTCCTCTGGGTGCCCGGCGGGACGGAGTCTGCCTGCGGGGGTGGCCTGGACACGCCGGTCCGACTGCCGGAGAAGACCCGGTACCCCTGGGAGTGGAGCTGACCCGTGGACATATCCGCCCTGTTGCGAGAGGATTGAGGGACCGGGGGGCGCTCTGGTGAGTGACATTCTGATTCCTGACCCTCCCCCCCTCCGCGACTTACCTGTTCTAGGGGCCGGCATCTCGGTGGGGACTGGTGTGTGGTGTGGCTCCGCTCCTCCAGACTGCGGCTGCTGGGGCCTGGATTTTGACTCATTCCACGCTCGGTGCCTAGGGGCCCGCTACATCCCTGTGCCCGTTGGCTGAGAGTCGACTGGACCTTCGGTTCGGAGGGTGCCCGGTGCTGTTACTACCTGAGGGGGCCCCCGAGGGGCCCTGGCCATGCGTAAAGACAGAATGGCGCGTGCCACACAGCCCAACAACATCACCCAATACACCACGCAGCGGCTGCCCTCCCAGCGGATTACACGCCAGTCGGGCCAGGATGAGGGAGCGGAAGGCCCTGGGGAGCCAACACGGGCGGAATTGTTGAAGGCCATACAGGGCTCACATACTGCGCTAGAGCGGCAGATCGAAACGGTCTCCATTGACGTCAACCTGCTTCGTATTGACCTTTGTAAGGTTGCCGATAAGGTCACTGATGCTGAAGGGAATATTGCGGAGCTACAGGGTGAGGTAGCCACTCTCAAAACGACAGTCACGCACCTCACGGCTGGGACGCGAGCTCTGGAACGGAGGGCTGAAGATGCGGAAGGAAGGGCCCGCCGCAGTAATATTCGGGTTCTTGGGGTGCCGGAACGGCTGGAGGCGGGGAACGCTGAACGCTTTCTGGAGACATGGATCCGTGCAAAGCTGTGCCCGGTGGGCCTCTCAGACGTCTTTGTGATCGAGCGAGCGCACCGCGCTCTGGTCCCGCCACCGCGCCCCGGAGAGCCCCCGCTAGCCTTGATCGCCAAAATACTGAACTATAAGGACCGCGATTGTATACTGCGGGCGGCACGGGAAACAGCGGATCTCACCATCGAGAATAGCCGGGTGTCCATCTACCCTGATTACACGCAACAAGTCCAGGAGCAGAGGAAATCCTATTTGGGAGTGAAAAGGAAGCTCCGCGAGATGCAGCTGCAATATATGCTATTGTACCCCGCAAAACTCAAGGTGCTCTCGCAGGGGAAGGCGCACTTTTTTGACTCTCCTGCGGAGGTTTGGGAATGGCTGGAAATCCGGGGAGACGACCTACTGCCCGGAGAGCGGGGGGGGACCCCGGGAGACCTGGGTACACTGCCTTCACGGAGACGCCGTGGCAGACGGAGGCGAGGATCTGAGTCGGCTGACGCAGTCGAACCTAGGATTACAGTGGGCAGGGACGGTGCTATGCTTCTGGAGCCTTTGCCAGGTGCGCTTGCGTTGGGGGACCCGCATCAGGTGGACCCCGAGGAGGTCCTGGTCCCTGACACCTTACAAGACACGATACAGAACACCCTACACTCTGCTCCTGTGATCCCGGAAACCGGAGGAACTGAGTTGTTGCAGGTACCGGTTTCATCCTGAGGTGATATGACTCCAGGCTGTTCTATATCCTTGACCTGCTAGCCTGGGTATGGGCCGCACTCCTGCTTGAGAACTGCTGTTGGCAACGTTTGACATTTGCTGCCTAACTGCCTTGAAGAGCCTCCTTTGTTTCTGTTTCCATATGGGAGGTCTTTGGAGAGTTTGGAGGGGGGGTTGCTTACCTGTTGGAACGATACTTACGTTGCACTGTTCGCACGGGGAAGGTACGACTATTCTTTGTTGGGTCCGGTAGGGGGCTTGGGGGGGGGTGATGGTGGTTGGTGTGGTCGAGTGTGTGTGTGGTGTGGGGTGAATGGGGTGGCTGTGTACGTCCTGGCACTGGCAGGGGGAGGGCGGGGTGGCATGTTTTGTTGTGGCGCTACTCCTGCTCGTGGGAGGGGGAGGGGGGGGTTCTTCAAAGTTTGAGTGGTCTGGGAAATTGTGGGGTTGGAAGGGGTTCTGCGGGGAAACGGTTTTTGGCATCGTGTGTACCATTGTTCGTGCCCCTAGGAGGCTGCTTGCGGATTCTGGACTTGGTTGCCCGGATGGGCGTGGCCACTGCTCATGGGAACGTGCGTGGTTTGGGCACTTGCACTAAGCGCCATAGGGTACTCTCCTTTCTCTGCCGCCATGGAGTTTCTGTGGCGTGCTTGCAGGAAACGCATCTGAATGAAGAAGGTGCCCTTAAATTGGCCAAGAAGTGGAGGGGTCAGATGTTCCATTTCTCCTTCTCTACCTATGCTAGGGGGGTCCTTGTCTGGGTGGCACCCAGGGTTCCCCTGGCGGTCCAGTTTGTTGAGGCAGATATTGAGGGCAGATATGTATTGTTGCGGGTGAAGCTGGATGGGAGGGATTTCCTGCTGGTGAATTCTTATGCACCCAATGTAGATGATCCGAGTTTCTTCTCCACCTTACAGGAGCTTCTAGTGTTAGATTTAGATGCCCCCCTCCTATGGTTTGGTGATTTTAATTGTGTGCTGGATCCACTCCTGGACAGGCATCCTCCCCGCGCGGGCACGAAACCACGGATGACGGCACGTCTCCGGGAGGTGATGGATAACCTGGGTGCGGTCGATGTGTTGCGCCTCGGTAACCCGGGACTGAAACTGTACACTTGTTATTCCCCCACACACAATACTCATAGTAGGCTCGATAGAGTCCTTGCTGCCAATATCGATCCATCCCATGTCTTGTCGGTCACTCATCAGGCTAGGTTTTTGTCCGATCATTCGCCCGTAACGTGCGTTGTGCAATGGGCAGACCGGTCATCCCGTCCGCAGACCTGGAGGATGCCGGGAGATCTCCTACAGGATCCAGTAGGACGGGACCATGTGGAGACGACCCTACATACTTATCTGGATCTGAATTGGGGAGATGGCAACATACCCTATGCGACCAAATGGGACGCTCTTAAGGCGGTTGTGCGGGGCGCATGTATGGGCCTGACTTATGGAGTCCGGAGACAGCTGCTCCTTGAGCTGGAGTGTGCTGAGGAGCGCCTCCGCCACTGTCAATCTTTGTCGGGACCGGATGGGTCAGATCTAGACTCTGAAAGGACGGCCCAAGAGGGCGTTCACGATATCCTTACCCGGCTGGATAAGTTTACTCTCGGCCGATATCGCCAGCGACTCCACCGTGAGGGGGACAAATCGGGCCGACTATTGGCCTGGATCCTCCGGAGGGAATCGGCACCTGTACGGATCGTGGCATTGAGGGACTCCGCTGGGGACCTGGTGCACTCGGAGAGGCACCTCCTCGCGGCGCTTCGCACGCATCTACAGACGGTATATATCGCGGACCCCCTAGTAACGGAGGCATTGTATCAGTCATACCTTCGAGGTTTGACTCTCCAGACCCTCTCTGGGGAGGACGCAGAGGAACTGGATGCTGAGTTGACGCTCCAGGAGGTCAAAATGGCGTTGGCGGCCCTACCATCGGCTAAGACACCCAGTGGGGACGGTTTTTCCCTGGAGTTTTATCGAGCATTTGCGGATACCCTCGCTCCCTGTCTCCTCCAGACTTACCATGAGGCGCTGGAGAGTGGCACGCTCCCACCCACCATGCAACAGGGTGAGGTTTGCATGATTCTGAAGCCGGGCGGGGATAGCTGTGATCCCGCGGCCTACCGGCCTATCACTCTAATTAACACCGATGCCAAGGTCCTCACTAAGATCTTAGCCACGAGGCTGGCGCCGCATATGGCGCACTTAGTCCACCAGGACCAGTGCGGGTTTATCCCGGGCCGCAACACCGCCATGAATCTTCGGTGCTTGAACCACGTTCTCCATGAGGTGCGTGATAGGGAGGTTCCTCAGGTACTGGTGTCGATAGACCTGGCTAAGGCCTTTAATACTGTCAGCCGGGGGTACCTTTTGGAGGTGCTTCATATGGCTGGGGTGGGACCCCTCTTCTGCGCCTGGATCCGACTCCTTTATAGTGCGCCTACGGCCAGGGTCAGACTCGGAGCCACCCGATCGGAGGAATGGCAACTGGGCAGGGGCACCCGCCAGGGGTGCCCCCTATCGCCGCTTCTATTCGCACTAGCGATTGAGCCCCTGGGGGTGTCGCTCCGAGCGGAGATGGCCCCCTGGGGGATACGAGTGGGAGACGCAGTGCACTTGGTTTCATTGTACGCCGATGACGCGCTATTCTACCTTACCTCCCCCCGGGAGTCGCTGTCACTCCTATTGCAGCACTTGGATCGCTTTGGTGCGGCCTCTGGTCTACGCCTTAATCCAGAGAAGTCCTTGATCTTCCCTCTTGCGGGATGTGGTGAGGACCCTAGAGTGGGTTCCCCGCCCCTGGGACTTAGGTGGGAAACAGAGGCCTTCCGATACCTGGGAATTCAAGTGGCCGTCTCTGATGAGCAGTTGCTGGCATGGAACGCCGACCGAGTCCTCAGTTCCTTACGACAGTCCGTGTCCTTTTGGAATACGCTCCCACTTTCTCTCATGGGACGATTGGCCGTCTCGAAGATGGTGATGTTGCCCAGAGTGTTGTATACCTTACAGAATTCCCTGTGCCCTCTCCCTCCTCGTATATTCCGCACCCTTGATACGCTACTCACCTCCTTACTTTGGGCGGGTGGACGCAGCAGAGTTGCATTGCGCACGGTGGTCAGGCGCTGGGAGGAAGGAGGCCTAGAGGCCCCGAGGTTCGACCTCTACTACTATGCGGCCCAGCCGCTACCGGCCGCGCGCTGGTTTGCCGGTACGGACAACTGGGAGTTGCAACTCCTGGCGGGCAGAGCGGATGAGAGGACCCTACAGGTGGCCCTGATGCGTGGTAGGGGAGCGGATCCCTCCCTGCCATACATTGTTCGACACACTGCCGGGCTTTGGCAGCGAGTAGTGGAGAGAGTGCTGCGGCGGGCCCCATTTCATAGGGAGCTCCCGGTGTGGATATTGGCACCGGTGACGTTGATGGAGGAACACATTTCGTTCCGGGAATGGCACGACGGCGGCATACTGGGGGACAGTATCTCCATTATAGAGCCCTGCAGGACATGGCGAGGACGGCCTGGCCGCAATATCCGGAGGCGCCCCCGATGTCCCATACTTTGAATATCCTATTGTCGTGTGGCAGGGGACGGCGACTGATAACGCTGTTATACACTACCATGAGATGTGATTCAACCCCCCCGATCACCCCGTCCTGGGCAGCATGGGAAGCGGATCTGGGGGTCGCCTTAGACCCGGGACAACGCAAGCGAATAGGGACACTTACCAAGAAGGTGTCGGGTAACGCACGTTTCAAACTGCTCCATTTCAATTTTGTACATCGCACTTACATAACTCCAGTTGCTTTACACCGCATTGCCGCGGATAAGTTGGATGCCTGTGATAGATGTGGTGCAGTCAGAGCCGGATTTCTCCATTTGGCTTGGGAATGCCCGCTGGTCGGAGACTTCTGGAAGGCAGTGATAGTCCACATCAGGAAGATCACATGCCTACACATTGACCTACCCCACTTCACTGCTTGTTGGCACTATTCCCCAAGCCTAGGAAGAAGAACCTTTCCTATAAAATGTTGCAGCTGCTATTGGTGCTGGCTAGGAGACGGGTGGCTATAACTTGTATGGGACAGAGGGCACCAGACATGTCATTGTGGCTCCGGGATGTTGGGGAATGGACATTGGCGAATGAAACACACATGCAGCAAACGCGTAAGGATGAGCGGCTGCACGAGGACTTGCTCGCATGGAGAATGATGTGTGCTGTGGGGTCAGGTGGCAGCGATTCCGAGGCAACTAGTGCTGAATTGTACTCGTCGATTCATAAAAGGGGGTGGTGATGGACAGAGTATCTGAATTAAGCAGAACACTCCTACCCAGTCAAAAGATCAGGGCTTGATCCATCACCGTTTTTTAGCTCACTGCACCATCCCAGTTCAGAACCTGGCTACATGCAAACTAGTCTGGCCCAGTGCATCATGGGAACAGGGCAGACCAAACTACCAAGCCAATTCTTTACTGGAAAGGAAACAAGCTTCCGGGGAATGGTTTCTGGCATTACAGCCGTCTTTAGCCCGGCTTGCTTGAATCCTGATGGTGCAGTGAACAAGGGACTCACATCTGAGTATACCCTTCCACACTTGTAGTAGCCAAAACGATTCATAAAAGGGGGTGGTGATGGACAGAGTATCTGAATTAAGCAGAACACTCCTACCCAGTCAAAAGATCAGGGCTTGATCCATCACCGTTTTTTAGCTCACTGCACCATCCCAGTTCAGAACCTGGCTACATGCAAATTAGTCTGACCCTGGCCCAGTGCATCATGGGAACAGGGCAGACCAAACTACCAAGCCAATTCTTTACTGGAAAGGAAACAAGCTTCCGGGGAACGGTTTCTGGCATTACAGCCGTCTTCGGCCCGGCTTGCTTGAATCCTGATGGTGCAGTGAGCAAGGGACTCATATCTGAGTATACCCTACCACACTTGTGGTGGCCAAAACGATTCATAAAAGGGGGTGGTGATGGACAGAGTATCTGAATTAAGCAGAACACTCCTACCCAGTCAAAAGATCAGGGCTTGATCCATCACTGTTTTTTAGCTCACTGCACCATCCCAGTTCAGAACCTGGCTACATGCAAATTAGTCTGACCCTGGCCCATTGCATCATGGGAACAGGGCAGACCAAACTACCAAGCCAATTCTTTACTGGAAAGGAAAAAAGCTTCCGGGGAACGGTTTCTGGCATTACAGCCGTCTTCGGCCCGGCTTGCTTGAATCCTGATGGTGCAGTGAGCAAGGGACTCACATCTGAGTATACCCTTCCACACTTGTGGTGGCCAAAACGATTCATAAAAGGGGGTGGTGATGGACAGAGTATCTGAATTAAGCAGAACACTCTTACCCAGTCAAAAGATCAGGGCTTGATCCATCACCGTTTTTTAGCTCACTGCACCATCCCAGTTCAGAACCTGGCTACATGCAAATTAGTCTGACCCTGGCCCAGTGCATCGTGGGAACAGGGCAGACCAAACTACCAAGCCAATTCTTTACTGGAAAGGAAACAAGCTTCCGGGGAACGGTTTCTGGCATTACAGCCGTCTTCGGCCCGGCTTGCTTGAATCTTGATGGTGCAGTGAGCAAGGGACTCACAACTGAGTATACCCTTCCACACTTGTGGTGGCCAAAACGATTCATAAAAGGGGGTGGTGATGGACAGAGTATCTGAATTAAGCAGAACACTCCTACCCAGTCAAAAGATCAGGGCTTGATCCATCACCGTTTTTTAGCTCACTGCACCATCCCAGCTCAGAACTTGGCTATATGCAAATTAGTCTGTTCCTGTCCCAGTGCATGATGGGAACAGGGCAAACCAAACTACCAAGCCAATTCTTATACTGGGAAGGAAACAAGCTTCCGGGGACCGGTTTCTGCCATTTCAGGCGTCGTCGGCCCGGCTTGCTTGAATCCTGATGGTGCAATGAGCAAGGGACTCACATCTGAGTATACCCTTCCACGCTTATGGTGGAAAAAATGATTCAGAAAAGGGGGTGGTGATGAACAGAGTGCCTGAATTAAGCAGACCACTCTTACCCAGTCCAAAGATCAGGGCTTGATCCATCACCGTTTTTTAGCTCACTGCACCATCCCAGCTCAGAACTTGGCTATATGCAAATTAGTCTGTTCCTGTCCCAGTGCATGATGGGAACAGGGCAAACCAAACTACCAAGCCGATTCTTATACTGGGAAGGAAACAAGCTTCCGGGGACCGGTTTCTGCCATTTCAGGCGTCGTCGGCCCGGCTTGCTTGAATCCTGATGGTGCAATGAGCAAGGGACTCACATCTGAGTATACCCTTCCACGCTTATGGTGGACAAAATGATTCAGAAAAAGGGGTGGTGATGAACAGAGTGCCTGAATTAAGCAGACTACTCTTACCCATGGATCAGATGGATCAGGGCTTGATCCATCACCTTTTTTAGCTCACTGCACCATCCCAGCTCAGAACTTGGCTATATGCAAATTAGTCTGTTCCTGTCCCAGTGCATGATGGGAACAGGGCAAACCAAACTACCGAGCCAATTCTTCACTGGAAACAGAAAAAGACTTAAAACAGACTTAAGTTAGGATTCTGTCTTAAGTCTGTCTTAAGTCTGTCTTAAGACAAAATCCTAACTTCTGTGAATACCAAAAGTAGTAAGTTTAGGATTTTGTCTTAAGTTAGTTCTGTGAATCAGCCCCTCATTTTACTTGCTGTAAACCTTATGCTTTCTGAACTTGATGAAAACTAGATAAAGGTTTTAAAACTTCCCGAGTCTGTGGTTATTACATGAGTTCAAATTATAGTATATGATTCTTGTATTTTTGTGTCTGCCTTTCTTTTACAGCTAGCTCCCTGATTTATTGTGATCATAGGTACCCGTAACAGTGGATTGGTAAGTCGGGTACATTGGAAATAAATAGGAAAGAGCAGGGTTACTGGTAGTAGAGTGTAAGGTTACCCGATTAATAAATATGGTGAATTGAATTTATGGGCCCAATGCGTATATGGTAAATTTTATAGTCGGGTGACCTGCACACTCTATCACTAGAAAATAGCTGGTCTTAAAATTGGTGCAAACACTTTGAGCCTCATTTCAGAGGTTTTGGTGCTGGATAGCACTGCAAGGAATGTTGCTTCACAAAACACAAGGGCAGGAATGTGCACTATTAATAAGATAGGATACATTTCTGGGCCTCATTCATGAAAGCGTTGCATCGCTGCGATAAAAAAAGCGTTGCAACACTTTTCAGCGTGCTCTTCTTGCGACAACATGGATGCGCCGTATTCACTGCACGGCACTCCATGTTGCAATTAATTACATATGCATCTGGAATCCTGAAGTATCTGAAGTATCTGTTAGCGCTAAAATCATGCATTGCTGCAGTTGTGTCACAAGCATGACGCAAATCCAGTTATGCATGACACCAGCCTATCCTTAAGGCACTGCGTCACCCTTATGCCTGCCATTGAGTAAGGGTAAGGTTCTGACGCAGTGGCGTCCTAGAATTGTCACAGTGAAATCTGATGGATTTCACTGCGCCACTCCAACAAGGCTTTGCTGGGTGGGAATGCCCACCCTGCATACATCACACCTGACGCAGGTATAATGTGACACAGGGCTTTACAAGGCCATGCATATGCCTAGATGCCTCACTTTGTAAGTACGGCACACTGTGTTACAAGATTCATGCTGCAAGTACTTCACGAAAATGACGCACCGTCAGCGTTAAACTGTCAGAAGGGGCTCATGCATAAGCCCCCTTGTCTTTTTCCCCTACATTGGCGTACAATGGCTGCCAGGCGCCAACGCAGGCACCCTTGCCCCATGGTGCACGGCTGACTGGGTTGCTGGGTTCATTGATGTTGTGGCTCCATCTCTTCTCGAGGCATCTGCAGGTACATCTTGACTACTGGTGGGCGGGAATGAACCAGTTGGCCTTCTTGGAGTGTTGTTTGCCTGGATATTCTTGAGTTTGCCAGGGTGTCGGCGCAGTTAGAGATCCATCAGTGGAGGTTGTGCGCTGTAGTGTTGGTGTCTGTAAGCGTTGGTGGAGTGGTGATGCTGAGGGAATTTACAAGAACTTCTTCTGTGGCCTTGATCCAGCTGCGACGGGTAGGGAGCAATGATGGCGGTGGTGTGTGGTGTGCGTTGTGAAGGTGTGATGTATACAATGATCAACGGTCCAAGAGAGTTTGGTGGTGTGGCTGTAGTTGAATGTTCCTGCTGGCAGTGAAGACGGGGTTGAGCATGTGCCTGGATATGTGGGTTGGTGCGGTGATTATCTGCTTGAGTCTGATGTTGTGAGGATCTCCAGGAGGGTGGTGGTCTTCTAGCCACTGGGGTTGTCCAAGTGGAAGTTGAGGACTCCCCTTTTGCCCATAAACTGTCCTGGATGTTAGCGTTTGACCCCTGCATTACTATTTGATCTTTGATGAATTCGTCATGTAAGGTGCCAAAACGCCAGTTTAATGCCAACTTTTTGAGTGCGGACACATAGTCATCGACAGACTCGTCTTTCCCCTGTTTCCTGTGGAAGAATTTGTATCTGCCCACACCTACACACACATTTGGCTTATAGTATGTATTTAGGTCATCTATAGCGTTTGCGTAAACATATCCTAACTTTCCCTTCTTGCCTTTTTATTTATGCTGTTGTAAACTTTTATTTCACCAGCTCCAAGGCAATAATAGTTTGCATTTTTTTTAAGGGTAAATTCATTGTCATCATGAAATTGTGAAATGTAATTGTTAAAATAATCCCTCCATTCCTCCCATTTGAGTACTGGTTCACCCTCTCCTGGTAGGAATGACTGTGGGGGAGAGAGATTCCAGAGGTAACCTGATACCATATTTGCTTTAAGGAGAATGTTCTTGTGTGGCACAGTTAAAAATGTGTTTGATATATTTGTACTTCAATAATTTATCTTTAAACAATAGCTTTCTATTGTTTTGTTTTTTTATTGAGCAATTTTTAGTCTGTTTTGCGTCTGGTGAAAAGTATCAGGGCAAATATGTATTGTGCAAGTTTTTTTTTCGTTTGTGAACTGCTTTGCACTTGGAACAAGTCTTATGGTTTAATTTCCCATTTAAACTTGTTCTTACGCTTCAGTATTATGTGCGCCGTACCTGTGTTTCTGCGCTTGCATCCTATTTATAGATATCACCGTTTTAACCTTTATTTGTTTGTTCTGCTGATATGCGCGTACGCGCAAAGTGCTGCTGGCGACACGCGATATTGCATGAAGAGTCACTCAAGAGCTTGACTGCTGACCGTATTTCTTCTAAAATGGCCTCCGAGTTGCAACGTAGTGCATCATGCCGTTGTTACCATATGTTTGCACTCAGCTGACAGTTGGAAATGCAGTTGAACTGTCACTTTCCTTCTGTGGAGATTCTACCATGTAGCTTTTGTTGCAGATTTCTTTTAGCCGGGTAGTTAATGCTGTACGCAGGATATTATTTGGTATTACGGTACAATACAGTCCTTTTAAGTGAATGCTGTACACTAGAGTCGATTGAACTCCTCACACATGTAAATCTGTAAGCTAATAGCTATACACCCACATGAATTACATTTTTTTGATTCCACAAACCTTTTGTATATTATTCCTTGTGATCCTTGGCTTGAAGTTTAATCATAAAATTCTGTTTAGATTCTGTATTTATATTTTCTTCTTCAGTATTCTTGTTTATAAGGCGATATCTTGCCTGTAACTTTGTTGTAGTGTTGCACTGTTGTCTGTGGGTTCTGGTGTTGGTGATCATCGCCACTTTGTAAAGAACTTCAGTAGGCAGCGAGTTGTAAGAAGGTAAGTTCTTTATTTCACCAACACAGCTCCGAGCGTGGAGCGCAATTCCAGAAGCTTCTTCAGGATCACCACCTGTCAACTGTCGGATGTCAACGGACAGTTGGTGAGGCAAACAGCCCTACAGTGTCCTCACAGGGACACATAGGCATGCAACCGACTACGGTGTCCTCAGGGGGACACAATTGCTAAACATAACACACAGCACCAAGGCTATGCAGTATTAAGGATTTGGTTTGGTAAGATAGTCTCACTTTAACATGCATTTCCTTATATTGAAAAACTCATAGTTCTGAATTATAATTTCCATGGCATATCCTTAAAACAATTTCACTTTATCGTGAAAATAAAACATTGTATGCCAAAGTGTGCATTTTCAGTCAATTAAAACCAAAGTATTTGTAAGAGGTTGTTAGTGTGCAAACTAAGGCAGCAAAATTAAGTGCTGCAAAAGTTTACGCACCCATATAGAGCCTGGGGTACAAAAGAGTTTCGTTTGCAATTTCAAAAGAGCAAATAATACAGATCTGCTATTAACGAAGCATAAAACACCATGTACTATTGCCCAGACGTAATAAGACATTTTGAGATTAGAAAAGTCACTCTGGGGATACAAGCAGGGAAAGTGGATATGACAGATGTGACTAGCCTGAAAAAACACAAGAAGCAAGCCATAGTATTGGTAGTTTCGCCGGTATTACTACAACTACTACTACCCCACCACACTGTGAGCTTAAGCGCATAAGTGATTTTCACACCTCCTACACCAGGTAAGAGTAGAAGAATACTCAACGTAGCAGAAGATCTACACAAGTGGTTATTGGCACACCTGCTACAGCTGATTTTCAAAATGTGGAAAAGAAGATGCTATGGGTGCAGTAAGGCCCTGCATGAAACTAGCCGCTAGATTGGTGGCTTAAAATGCATCCTATATTAAACAATTGCAGCAATAGCTCAAAGCGTATTTATATATATAATGTTTTTTAAAACCTTTATTACGTATTCCACTAACAACCAATGTTCCCTCTAATTTCTTTCCTCTGTGTGCGGCAGTGTAGGGTCTCTGGGCCCGATTCACAGAATGAACTTAAGACTCAATCCTAAACTTACTACTATTTTGGTATTCAAAGACTGCACTTACTACTTTTGGTATTCACAGAATGAACTTAAGAGTCAATCCTAAACTTACTACTATTTTGGTATTCACAGAATGCACTTACTACTTTTGGTATTCACAGAATGAACTTAAGAGTCAATCCTAAACTTACTACTATTTTGGTATTCACAGAATGCACTTACTACTTTTGGTATTCACAGAAGTTAGGATTTTGTCTTAAGTTTGTCTTAAGACAAACTTAAGACAGACTTAAGACAGACGGGAAACATCCTTTACAATGCAACTTTTACCACGCAGTGCTATTACAACGCAGGTTTTACAACGAAAACCATTACAACGCATTGCGCTGGGCGGCGCTCTAGGATAGGGAATATATTTAATTTACTATCCAACACCTTCCCTAGTGTCCACGGGGACTGGAGTTGGAATAGTAAATTAAACTATTCACTATCCAGCACCCCAAAGCTCTATGCGTTGTAATGGTATGCGTTGTAAAAACCGCGTTGTAACAGCATGCGTGGTAAAAGCATGCGTTGTAACGTCATACATCCAAGACAGAATTAAGACAGACTTAAGTTAGGATTTTGTCTGAAGTCTGTCTTAAGTTTGTCTTAAGTCTGTCTTAAGTCTGTCTTAAGTCTGTCTTAAGTCTGTCTTACGTTTGTCTTGAGACAAACTTAAGACAAAATCCTAAATTCTGTGAATACCAAAAGTAGTAAGTTCATTCTGTGAATGCCAAAAGTAGTAAGTGCATTCTGTGAATACCAAAATAGTAGTAAGTTTAGGATTGAGTCTTAAGTTCATTCTGTGAATCGGGCCCTCTGTGTGCTGCAGCCATGGCTATGTGCACCAGGAACCAGATTGCGCGTGTGTGCAGCGCCAAATATCCCTTCAAACTTTTGCTTAAAAAACTGAAAAGACTGTGCATTTCCACACATATTAGTCACTTATTTGGAGTGAGAAGGATAGCGGAGGGATAGAAGGGGAAGAAATGTTTGCATTCATATAGCACCTGTTACCCCTAATGGATGTTGAAGCGCTTTTCTGGCAAGTAGCACGCTACTCCTGAACGCATAAAGTATTATTGTTGAAAATTAGTATAGTGAAATATGAAGTAATTCGAGTGGTGGAAATGTTATTCAGTTATTTGGATTGAGAAGGGTAGGTGGCGGGATAGAAATGGGAAAGAGGTTTGTATTTATATAGCGCTTGCTACCCCTGATGGGGTTTGAAGCGCTTTTTTTTTGCGAGTAGCATGCTACTCTGGAACCCATAAGGATTAATTTTGAATTAGTATAGTGAAATATGAACGTAATTTGAGTGGTTCTATGTTAGTCAGTTATTTGGATTGATCAATCTATTATATTTAATAACTGCTGGGTGGGGTACAGTGATGAGATGTCTGTGCTGAAAATTCTGCTTCACAGAGCCGGCGCTGCGGCCAAGCAGTCTGTCCCTTCCCTTCTTTGTACGCTGTGGGGTTAGGCATTTACCTTGCATGGATGGAGTGAGTGCTTCTTGTTCACTTATTTATGGATCCTTTTTGGCTTTAGTAAGTGTGGCATATAGATGGGGGCATCACTCACTATCTGTAATAACATACATCCCCGCCTTTGTGGCCCAGTTGTTGCAATAAGACAGCAATAGCAAACTGGCCATGAAGCGAGTCACTGCTGCAGCTGAACATATTATAGGCCTGATGCTTCCCCAATTACCGCACAATACTTTATTGTTTTATTTTTTTGAATTTTTATTTCAGTTTTTCACAATATTAGCCACTTCTGTCTGCAAAGACCATTTAGAACTTAGGTCTGGCTGTGAAGTGTCCAAGATGGGAGATAAGTTGACCTTTCTTAAAATATCATGTATCACCAATCTAAGCCTTCCAACCAATATCCTGCCCTTATGTTTCACAATTCCATGACTTCATCCACCTTTAAGTTGCTGTATCTATCTGGTGTCCACCAGGCTCTGTGAAGCTGAATTTTTTGCCTACGTTTAGAAACGGTAATGGCAGGGACAGCGTTGTGAATTTGTGCTCTATTCATGTAAAGCGATGCAAGATGTTGTGTTGAAATCTGCTGGCAGAGTATTCTATACAAACTTAACAATCTGGCGCCCTGTTTTATTCACAAAGGTTCAGTGTATCTATGCTTGCATACTTGAATCTGCAAAGGGAGTGCCAGAAAGGTCCCCACATTCACCAAGCCACGAGTTATCACAACTATAACTTGTCCGATGTGTTAAAGGAATGTGGACAAAATGCAGTTAATATGTTTTAAAAAAAATAAAGGGAACCTAGCAACCGCACCTCCTCCCTTACTAAGCTGCATAGGGAAGCTGTTCTCCATAAAATGATAGCCTTTGGCTTGTTAGAGGAGTTTAGTTAATTGAAAACCTAATGGCTCGGTGTTGACTGTCCTCCAATGAATATCACTTTCCATAAGTTGTTAGCAATAGCATGAACTGTTCTCTGTAACTGAATTATTGTTTTATGCTGGCAGCTTGAGGGGTGTTTGTCCTGTAAAGGAGGGCGTTTGTGGAAGACATTCCTGGGCCTTTCCACGCTGCCACAAAACTCCTTTACTAGATGAGGCACAACCGATGTTGAAATGAGTGAGTGACTTTTTTTTTACTGTTTATTTGTAAATAAAGCTTATGTCATTGGGTGAAACAAGTGTTTGGTATCCCTGTTTGCCTTACCATTAGTTGGATCAGACGTTCATTTTTTAGGACCAGATTTGGGAAATGTACGTGCCACCAAATGTGGTTTCATGTAGATGTCCTACGTTTTTTAGTTTTTTTTTAAATAAGGCTAGCTGTGTATAGAATGTAGTATTCTTAGAACATATTGCTTTGTAGTGCCTTGGCCCATTTTCATAGGTTTAATACTTTTTTGTTCTTAGCTCAGAATAAAGGTGCAGCAGCCGCTCCTTAACTGAGCCCTGATGCAGGCAGAGTGAAGTGCCTTCTAACTGAGCAGATCACACAGTGGGAGGGTGAGTGGGTGGTGATTGGGGACTCGTCCAGCTGATGGTAACTTTGCGATGTGGAGCAGCTGTACACCTAGAACCAAACCCGTTTTTCACAGAATAAAATTTTTTGCTAGCCGAGTACAGCACAGTTTATACTTTCATGTCAAAAAGCTCTCATGAGTATTTGTGAAGCCGTGGTCGAGACTGCTGGAGCTCCCACCTGGATGACGACGTCGTCCAAAACTCCTGATCAGTGCTTTAAATGGGGAAAAATAAGTGCAGGTACTCATTAAACTGAGCTAGGGGCGTGGCAGTGGGCGTGGCTAGAGGCGGGGCGAACCATGGTGATAAACATTTCTATCAATTATTCATTTTGCCCTTACATTTCCGTTGATAGTAGTTTTAAGCTGCCCATATCTGCAGATTAACATCTGGATAGGCTAATCGAGGGTGGTGTGAAGATCTGCTGGGAAGAGGCCCTAAATCATAATAGAAGTAGCATTTCAATGTATGCAAACCATCAACAGCACTATTCAGGCTAAAATTCAGTATGCCTCAGAACAAGAGAGACTTTAGAATAACAGCATTAATAATGGGTTCTACACCAGTTGCAGAACATATAAAACATGTGAGTAAAGTTTCAATATAACAAAACTGTTAACTCTACACAAAATGAAGGCGAAACACAATATGTTAATCTTTCCTTGTATTGAAATATTTGCAGCTTCTTACTATCATACTGTTCTTACTTGGTTGCATTTGGCGCAATACCTATTTTTTCTAGAGTGCACATACACATTCACACAGAAACAAGCAGGCATGCACACACAAATGCATTCCACGCATTTCTTTGAAACAACCTCCTGAAAGTGTCCCGATTCTATTCCTGTCTGAGCGAGCTCCACACGCACGCACCCAGATACTCTCAAAAAAGGTTCCGTTGAGGTTATTCCTGAGTTACTTCATAGCAGAGGCGCAACTAGAGCCAGATTTCGAAGGGGGGGAAGGGGGATAAGAAAATGTTCGGTGGGGGGGGCCTGAAACTTTAGGCACTAGACAGACTGGAGATGGGGAGGAACAACAACAAAACCTCTTGTAATATGTAAATGGTCTTTTAAAGAGTAAAGTCCTATCAAATGCTCTGGGCGTGTGGCTGTGTGTGTGCCCGGGAGCCGTCTGAGCGCGGGCTGCCACACAAGTGAAAGGGGTGGGTCTGAAGACCTTTGAGTCTAATGGGTGTTCGGCGCCTGCTTCACAGCAAGGACAGTGTGAATATGATTGATCAAGCAGGGCCTGAATGGGCCTGCTCAACACAGCAGGACGGTGATGTTTTCAACACCCGGGTGTAGACTTGGGGAGGGCCCTAGGCCCGCATGGTGGAGAGCAGCAATGACGTGGACACAGACACCAGTTATGGGTAGTGGAAATGGCCACGAGCACGTGCGCTCGGCCCCTTTTATTGGCAGCGTCATGTGACACCATGACGTCTGTGGTGGGTGGGTGTAAAGTGGGTAACATCAATCCTGAACACTAGACCGTGTTCATGCTAGGACTCTACATCCCTCCCATTTTTTAATCGCAAAAACCCACATACAGAAATCAACCTGTGGGAAAAACAAACTGTATCAGGATGCAGTAAAGTGTTCAACTTCCGCTGAGTCCTTTTATCCGCCGCTGCTTGGAATCACAGACGATGTTCAATCTGCTGCGGGGAGCGTCAGTTCACAGTGTAGTGTAGTTCCTATTATCCCAATAGGCTCTGCGCATTGGAATAATACCTTCAATAGTATAGACCTAGACCAGACGTTAACTAGATCTACTACTGTCGATATTAGACTTAAAGTTTTGAGTTTGCCAGCTAGCTCAGAGTTCACTAGAAACTTTCTCGAATGTTCAGGGAGGAATTAACTTCCCTGATTAGACAAGAAGGGATTTAGTTTCTGACAACCATAGAACATGACAACTTTGCTCTCCCCTAATCAAGAGTATATCTCTAGAGTCGTGTGAACAAAAGGCAATTTATTTTACTCAGTCAGTACGTGCATTCTTAGTCTCATCAGATTGTAGAGAAAAGGAAGAGACGGGCGTATTCAATAAAGGATGTTATTAATTGATCAGTCTCTTTTCTCATACAAGAGAAATGGATCGATATTATTGCAATACTTATTGTTAAGTAAAGTGCATACATTAAAAGCAGAAGTATAAAATAATACTGTAGAAACATTGATATGGTTTCTAAGCCATATAAAGGTTTAAAATGAATAAAATAGATTACATACATATATACATTTGACTAAACGTACTCAACTGGTGTTTCTAAATACGCCTACCCCGTGTACCTGACCTAAGCCTAATACGTGGGCGGGAATAGAAAGTTACAGTTTAAGTTAAGTTTGTTTGCCAAGTGACTGACTAAAGAATTCTCTGCAAGGGGTTATTCAGTTCTGTACCTGGAAGTTAGGATGAATGAGGGATGGTATCTCTTTCTCTGGTCTCGATATTCCAGGCTGCCTGCGAGGGCTACCCGGAAGCGCCGGTGCTGGATCTCTCGGCAGGAGAAAGCAGCGCGTCTCGTTCTCAGCGCGTCAGAAAGGCGGGGCTGCGCCAGCGAGTCTGCTCTGCTCTGGGCTTCGGCAAGTGTGGCTGCTCCGTCTCGTCACCACCGCGTGTGTTTGCATAGGGCAATATCGGTAATATTTATACCTTTAAGGTGCCGAGATTGACGTAAGGATGGACATAGATACGTCAATAAGGATGTCATACGACTTGGTCGTTAGCGCATTCTTTTGCTGAAGTTCTCGGTGAAATCAAAACAATGGCCGCAGGGTTTTTCCCAGGTTGTCATAGGTTTGATTTGTTTAGAGAACTCCGTATGCCTTATCAGGGGCTGGAGGAATATCGCTTGTCTAATTAGATGGCAAGCGTTATGACCTAATCAGATAACACGTTCCTGTGCCGTAATGTGGCTTTATCAGATAACGGTTCCTGCATCATGGGGGTTTTCTGCCTCATGGGATGGCTGCTAGTTAACTTGTTAGTCTGTTAGCCAGAATAGGGTCAGGAATAGGGGGGATCGATACAGAACCTATAGGAATACATCACACCCACTCCACGCTAGCTATGGACATGATTACTAATCTATGCATAGTAAAACATACTATAGAGTATTGTGTATACCTTACCACCCCAAAATACATAAATGCATCTTGAAATTTTCAAATATACGGAACAATTGCAGTCATATGTATTGTATGCACTCAAGCTGTAGAATAATGCTAAAGTAATCACGCATTTGTATACATTATTGCTTATTCGGTATATGAGAATTAACACATGAAATGGCTCTTAACACAGAAAAAAAAATTCGAGACCATTTCATCACAGAATATATTAATAATGAACATTCCAGAGGGCAGCTAATGTCTATAAATTATCTAAGAATAGAAATTTTAGTTCTCTAAGAATAGTCCTTACTTTAAGCAGAAGATTAGTGTCCCGAAAAAATATGTGAAAAATATTTTGGGGCTGCTGAAAAAATTGCTGTCCGTGAACTGGAGGGAAAATTGTTCATGTGACTTTTATTATTAAAGTTGAAGGCCAAATTCAGGGAACGCCGTGTGCGAGCTTGCTCAAAAGTTTCTATATCTGCTCTGGTGAGAACATCATATCATTTAGGCTTTCGAAAAAGCTGTCAACAGCTTCCTGGGAGAGTTCCACTAACTCGGAAAATGGTGTAACCATGCATTCGTGCGCATGATTGTCTCCATTGACGTTCTGATTCGGATTGCTGACAGAAGGTCGTACCTGATCGATGCTGCTTTCATCTTGAACTTCACTACCCCTTAATCGTAGTGGTGAAGCTTCCACGAATGCCGTCATCAGGATTGGTAGCCGCTGGGGACAGCACAAAGCATGAGCCTTTATTGGACTCAACAATGTTTCTGCATTATTATTATTAACCGGATTTTGTAGAGCGCAAACAACCCGAAGGCCTCGTAGCGCATCCATCGGCGCATCCGATTGTAGCGTCAGACAGGTGTCTAACACGCATTCTTCTCCGCATAGCAGGCACCTTAATACAGGTAAAACACATCGTTGCCACATTGGTCGAAATGATAGAAACCAAGTCATGTTCAGGTCTCTAAGCCGGGATAGTCCCAGGATTTTTTATATCCGGTCCCGGTATCCAATGGCTCGGATTGTTTCTTCCCTTGTCGCAGGTGTTTTGTCTGTGACACGGTTTGCCATAACGAAAAATTAGGACCAAGAATAGGATTCCTGCAATTAGTCCCAAAATGAGGGGAAGTCCGCCAAAAATCGAGTGGACGAAATCTGGAAAAATACCCAGTATGGCTTTGAATGGTGTTAATGCCATCGAAAATACTGTCTTAAATACCTTTGAGATCCCATTGGTATCAGAAATATTTAGGATTTCATTAAGGATTTCCGCGAAATGTATGGGGGAATTAGTTGATAATAAGGAGTGTATCTCTGCAGTCGTCCTTGCGACTTGGAGATCATACGTTTCTTTTGATGACGTGAGCCTGGTCGGCGTCTGAAGAAGCACTGTTTTCATTCTGCTTAAAGTATCTATTCGAATAGAAGTAATTTTCAAGTTGGGCCATGCCCTTGCCTCCCTGTCTGGAAAGGAGCTGGGGAACAATGAGCGTCCACAGCACTTGACCTTCGCAGTCGTAGTTACTAGATAAGGAGTCCCGGGCATAAGACTACAACATCTGCGATCCACAATTAGAATGTAACTCCCATTGTA
The DNA here is from genome assembly GCF_964261635.1 of Lissotriton helveticus. Lineage (NCBI taxonomy): Eukaryota > Metazoa > Chordata > Amphibia > Caudata > Salamandridae > Lissotriton > Lissotriton helveticus. Next base: position 184,653,998 of record NC_136057.1, on the reverse strand, counting down.
GAGTCTTTGAAAGAATGGTTCTATCTCTGTTGCAGGTGTGCCTTGCTGGTGACATGAAAGGTTATATGAATTCCCTTCACAGGCTCCATGCAAACTAATTCCGTTACACAGAAGTGTACCGCTTAGTGACATCGCACAATTATTGCCACTAAGAAACACTTTCTGTCCTTTATTACTGACACATGCATGTGAGTAGGGCAAGTTCCATGTTGTTTTAATGTACCCTTTTCCCAATTTTTCGTACATGCCAGCCTGTATATATTTTTGGCAGTATTGAAACCTGAAGGTTGATATTGGAATATTAATAATCCCATGTATTATCCATTCACTGACAGGTCGCTCTGACATTGTCACTGGTAATCTTTCGAGTTTCTCAATGCTCAGGATTGTATAATCAGCACCCTTTTGTGCCATACTGATTTGTCTATCAGTAAGGTTAAAGATATTAAATAGTGACGTTGTGTTGATTAAACGCCAAGGCACATAGCCTGAACGCAGATTTTGTAACATCCAGCCAAGCTGTACAATGGAACGCAATTGAGACTGACCGTGTTGTAACAACAGTAAGTCCTGCGATAATATGTCGATTGCTGAAGACACAATGCTGTCCAGAGAAAAAATTCTGGAGGACAGAGTCATTAACCCATTGTCCACTACAGAGAGTGATTTTTCCAAATTAATACGGTCAATTTCCCGTATTCTTTCTGCTGTTTCAATTTGAGTCACCTTCCAGGCCTCATTGTATGCTGCATATACAGAGGCTGCTATGAAACGTTTTTGACGCTGTTTGCGTGGTCCCGTAATGAAATCACGCAAGTCAGCACCATCAGTAAGTAAAGTTAGGTGTTGGTTAATTTCTGCCAGTGTGGAAGTCTGTAGCCATTGGAGGCATAATTTGCCCACACTGTAGGTGGTTATTATCCCTGGGTGTTGTCTTTGGGAATATCTAGGGTCTGGCCTGGTCATTTTGAACCCCTGTGTTTTGTTCAGGAATCTGTCTTGACAGTTATTAGTATCTGTGGGCCAGATCAACCACTGTTTCCAATCAGGATGTGTTCTGTTTTGGTTTAATACATAGGTTACATCTATTTCTTCATCTGTAGAGTTATTGCTGAACATTGTTGGCTTTGGAATAGACGGTTTATTTAAGTCTTTGATTTTGGCTAGGCCAAGACAGGTAGTTTGTTGAACAGTGTCATTTAAAAATATAATTTGTTCTGGGATCATGCAGGCTCTAAACAATGATTCTATACCCTGTACTTGCCAATCTTTTGTACCCCAAACACTTTTCAATTCAACATTTTTGTCCCAATAATCAAAACCAAAAGTATTCATTTGTTCAAAAAATGAGTCTGAATATATCAATTTTGTGTTTGTTATCATGGTCTTTGTCCCTGTCTTATTTGACAATTTGAAATAAAATGTTTCAGCATTACTTGTGTTAAAACCTGAAAAGTATGAATATTTGTCATAAACGGTTCTTGAGCTTCCTTTTGGAGGGGTTGCACAATGTTCCCATTGATTATAATTTAAAACATTTCTAGGTTGTGCAGATTTATGTAGAAAATGGTTACCATAGTGGTTGTAACAATACATACTATCATAATTAGTCGAACCCTGCAAATAATCATGTTTGGTAAATTTAGCAGACATCTCTAAGTCAGACATCATATTATTAATGCTTTCGAAGTCCCAATCATCAGCAATTGAGCTTGGTTTTACAAAGTCACTCAATGAGATCTTAATTTGGTGTGGATATTTCAGGATTTCAACTGGACCATAGATTTCGTAGTCAGTGTTGTCCCATGCTACCCCACCCGGTATAGGATTGGCTGTGAAGTTGACTGAAGAAAGTTCTCTTTTCTCGATGTGGGAAGATGTGTGTGGTTTGAGGATCAAGTTGATTTTCTGACTTGCTGTGTCCATTTTAGCATATTTTCCCTCAATGAAGCGTCCCAAAGTTAGTACCATGATGAGCCAAAGTATGAGGATAAATGCACCAAAACCCACCCAAAATTCGATCCATGGAGAAATCAGATATGTTTCTTTCAGTTGTTTCAAAAGTTCTTTAGCTTTATCTTTAAAGGTTTTTGATGATGGCTGTGTCTTTGATTCACTGAGGTCTTCAGAGGAATCATCGAAGTTTATGAAGTAGCCGGATGCAGTTCTGTCAATTGTTGCAATTGCTTCAGGATTACTGTTTCTTGCATTTTCACTTGGTACCTCATTATAGATTGGTGTGTCTCTGCTAAATGTTTTTATTTGGGTTTTCAGAGGTCTAAGTTCCATTGCATTGTTGCATAGTCCTTCTTGTTCTTCTGTAGGCGTTTCGAATGTGATTAGCCTCTTAGTTAGGACCTCTGTGTTGGTAGCAAACCTTGGTGTTCTACTACTTATCGGGAGTCCACTTGGCCTACTATTTGTTATCGGCCACATGATTGTGGTTTTACCAGGTCGATGGATACAACTCGGTTCTCCTTTTTACCAGCAAGCGGCGGTAGTACTACTGATCTTGTCCCGTTGATAGACAAGACAGGAACTGCTTTTCTGTAAGAAGGCCCAAATTCCTTTTTTACCGCGATCTTTTCTCTGACTAGATCCCCGACTTTTGGAATCCAGACAGGTCTTGCTGGGACTGGTGGTGGTTCTTCAGTGGTTGTTGGCTGCTGTTTCAACTTTATGTTGCTCAGGTCTTTTCTTGTTTCGTTTAAGTCCTGTAAGATAGCCAAACGGTCTTTGATATCAAAGCTTTTTTCCTTCACCACTGAAGTCTGACTATCAAGGTCAGAGATTAACATCCTAGTTCCAAATAATAATTCGTACGGACTGAATCCCTTCAGAGAATTTCTTGGCAGGTTATTTAGACTACGTTGGACACTTATTAGATGTTTGACCCACCCAGCTCCCGAACCTAATATCCTTTCCGTTATAGATTGCTTTATGCCTTGGTTTTTTCTTTACACCATCCCGTATCCCTCAGGAAGGAAGTGAGAAGATTCCCGCTGTGCTATGCTCATTTGGCTATGTTTCCCCTCAGGCTTGAGGGCTAGAGTGAAAACAATGGTCAAACGTAGCATGCTCTTAGCGTATATGCCAATTAGACTCGCAAATCTTTGTATAAAAGTCCAGACGTCAGCCGAGTGCTGGTGATCTACATTATAAGTGGAACTAGCCTGTGTATGTTAATCGCAAGCCTTGCTTTTTGCTGTTGATTTTTTCTGGAGTGAAACGACACGGTATTACACCGTTTCTCTCACCACTGCGATTCCTGTTGCAGTTGGGGCAGTTTTTTACAAACATGGTGTGATGCAGGCTCATGCCTGGCCACCAGTACCTTGATTGTAATTCTTCCAGAGAATCTTTTAGTTTGAGGTGTCTGAGACCCTCGCCCATATGTGCGTCTGCGATTAACAAGTTTCTCCTGTCCATGTTTGGAATCACTCTATCCCCCACTCCAGGGATTCGAGCAAAAGGGACGGAGTTTGCATCGATTATGTATGTATAATTGAGTGGATAGTTGATCGGTAGCGCTGAGCAGTCGCCTTTTGATGACGTTCTCACCGCCAGCACTGTTTCACCGTCAATATACTTCGCTGTACGCTTTTTTCGAACTATGGAAGCCGATTTAGTGGCTGCCGCTGTGGCTGTCTCAGCCAATGAATTCCCTGCAACGTGAACGCCATCACGCTGATGACTCAGTGAGTGTGTCACGTGAGTCTTTGGTAGTTCTTTTTGTAACAGAACTATTTGTTCCCAAAGCAGTTTTTGCTTTATTGTTGCACCTGTGTCATCTTTGTAACCGTTTTGAATCCATGTCTGCAAATCGTTATTGTATGAGTTGACGCAGTAATATGAATCGGACACTATAAGTGTCGGGAATTCGCGATCCGCATTATCTAGCGCCATTTTCAATGCTAATATTTCAGTCTGTTGTTCTGAATTAGTTTCTACTGAGTGTGTTTTTGTTAATAGAGGTCTTAGTTCACCTCCGCGCCACACTTCTTTTGTAATCCCACATGTGGAGTTGTATGCTTGTTCTCCCCAAACGGGGGGTTGAGCATGTCCGTCTGTATATATTCTCGGAGACCTGAACATACACTTTGACTGCAGTAATGAGACAAAAATAGCTAATCTACTTGCAGACTTAGAAGGGTTTCAACTTAGACAGATGGTCCAGGGAGCTACGCACACTGGAGGCCATCTTCTAGATCCCATTTTTACTACCATAGAAGAGGCCGTGGTGTCCTTGCCTATACCTATGACATGGACGGATCACTTGCTGACCATTATGTCCATCCCCAATCAGGCTAAATCCCAGCCCAGGCCAACACACAAGATGTATAAGAGGCCGTGGAGGAAACTACGGATAGAAGACTTTGCCAACTTGCTCAGAGAACTACCGCTATCCCACTCTGACAACTCTAACCTATGTTACGAAAACTACTGTAACTGGATAACCCAGGCCCTGGATATACTGATTCCTACTTCCTGGGTTCAAGTACGGGCCAAGGAGTCAAGCCCTTGGTTTGACGAAGAGCTATTAGCTTTGAAAAAAAGCTGTAAAAAAGCAGAGCGAAAATGGAGGAAACACTATGACTCCGAGCTAAAAGCTCAATATAATACAATTCAGAAAAAATATCATAGACAGATCTGTAAAACCCGTGCAACCTTTTATGCTAATGAAATCAATGTAAGTTCCAATCCTTCCAAGATAATCTTTAAAATTCTAAAAGATTTGAGCACAAAAAAAGCAGAAGCTAACATCTTTGCATCACAGGTGTTCTGCGATAAATTGGCTCTGCACTTTGTGGATAAAATTGAAAAAATCTACAATGTCTTTCCCGCAAAGCCTGTGCTCACCCCCTCTAAAATAGAAATTATATCCGAACTTACCAGCATCCCGGAGCTAAATCAGGAGGTTTTTGTCGGACTCTGTCAAAAAATTAAGTCAGGCTCTCCCCTCGACCCTTTAAAGCCCGAGCAATTCAGGATAGCAGGCACCACAGTACTTGATCCACTAAAAGACATCATTAACACTTCACTGGCAACATCAGAAATCCCCTTAGAATGGAAGCAGGCATGGGTTAATCCCATAATTAAAAAACCTCACTTAGATCCGACAAAACCTGATAACTATAGGCCCATATCCTTACTGCCATGGCCTGCCAAGATTGTGGAATCCCACGTAAATACCACCCTTACGGCACACCTCCATGCCAACAATATCTTGGACGCCTCCCAGCATGGTTTCCGTGCAGACCACAGCACGGAGACGGCACTTCTTAGTGTCACAGAACATCTCAGATCCATCAGAGATTCCGGTCAAACGGCAGCGCTGATCCTGCTCGATCTCAGCGCTGCCTTTGATACGGTCTCTCATGAGGTGCTTCTGTACAGACTGGAGGCAGCAGGAGTGAAGAACACAGCTCTGGCTTGGTTTAAAGCATTTCTATCAGACAGATCTTTCCAGGTAGCTACTCCTCTAAAAAGTGCAACATAAGGCAGGGAGTACCTCAGGGTTCAGCGCTCAGCCCAACACTCTTTAATCTATATGTTCAACCACTAGCTGAGGTCGCCAAAAGGTGGGACCTCTCCATCGTATCATACGCTGACGACACTCAGCTAGTGGTAACATTGAGTGATGACAACGGATCAGGAGCACTGAATTTTAAACATGGCCTCACTGCAGTAACTGAGTGGCTGACGGCCAATTACCTACAACTCAACGCCGATAAAACGGAGGTGTTAATAGTAGGAAAAAATACCGAAACCTGGGGAAAAGACTGGTGGCCAGACAATCTTGGCCCCCCCCCCAACCCCAATACAGAGGTAAAAAACCTGGGGGTGTGGTTTGACTCAACTTTGAGTTTTACTAGCCACACAAAAAAAGTAGCTGCCACAAGCTTCGGTATCCTGCGCAATTTACGACCGATACTAAAATTCTTCGACCCCTCCACACGTCAGGTAATCATCCAAGCCACAATTCTTTCCCGCTTAGATTATGCTAACTCCTTACTCCTGGGAGCCAATCAAGCGGAAAAAAAACGTTTGCAGCGCGTCCAAAACGCGGCAGCGCGGGCCCTAACAGGGCTACCCCGATTCGAGTCTGCAACCAAGACCCTGGTAAAACTGCACTGGTTGCCGGTGGAAAAGAGAATCGCTTTTAAGGCCCTGTGCTTGGCCTTTAAGATTCTAAAAAAATCTCTACCTCCCATGCTATGTCATCTTATGACGCAGTATACTCCCAATAGAGCGCTCAGATCCGAAGGAAAAAACCTGGTCACAATCCCCCGTGTTAGGCTAGCCCGCACAGGAGGGCGTTCCTTTCAATACATGGCTGCCAAACTGTGGAACGCACTACCTCTGCGGATTCGGAGTATAAATGACCTTCTTACCTTCAGAAAGGCATTAAAAACCCACCTGTTCTGCTAAACTGACCTGATAACCTGTCTGTATGTTGTGTACTCTCCTGTCTAGTCAAGCGCCGGGACGCCCCTTCGCTGGGGCAGCCGCCGCGCTATATAAGCAGATGTAACATAACATAACATAACATATAGATTACACAGGCGTACTGTCGTAATGGCAGAATGTCGATTGGCAGATGGTATACTCTTTCATATTCTAGATTTTTCAATTCCTTTAATTCTGGATCAAAATAGTAGTATACTTTGTCCGTTGTAATTGAATCTACCCATTGTATCCATTCCGGATTCAATGCTGTTGTTGGTAAATTACATGGTGTTGTTAATGCCTCAAAGGCTGGTTCTGCTGTTCTGACTGTGATATGTCTACCGTCAGCTTTGTCTTTTTCTCTAGCTATTGCGGTTTGAACTGCATGAACAATGTTTTCTTTAATACTGAACTTCTTTTCAGCTTCTGTGTACAAGTGTGATTTGAATGCAATTGGTACCTTTTCTCCCTCATTAGAGGTCAGGTATGTGAATCCGCATCTTCCTGGGATGACTCGAATCACAAGATTGCGTGTATTATCACGTGTTTCTAATTTTGTTTTAATTAACATATCTGTTTGTAAGGATCTCAGAATTTCTGTGTGTATTTGAGTCCAATTTGTTCTTTTAAACTCTGGTTTAATTAGATCATAAAGGGGTTTGACCCTTTCTGCGTAATTTGCAATGTATGTTCTTCCGAAATTTAGGAAGCCTAGAATTGACTGTAGGTTTTTTAGTGTTCTAGGTGCTTGGAGTACGGCACATTTCTCTAGGAAATTGTCAGCCAGGCTTTTGCCTTCACTTGATAGTTCATATCCTAAGAACAGGACTGTTAGATGGGCAATTCTGGATTTTTTAAAGTTGAATTTGTAACCCTCTGCTGCGAACCCAAGTATTATGGTGTTCACTCTCTTCAAGTGAGTATCCAAGTCATCATCTGTTAGGTATATGTCGTCGACATAAGATAATGCTTCGTCATCATATGTTTGTAGTAATTCTGTTACTCTCGCTGAGAATACTCCCGGGCTGTTTTTGTACCCCTGGGCTAACCGACAGAATTGTTTTTGAGTGCCATTTATTGAGAACGCAGACAAGTATCTGCTCTCTGGTGCTATGTTTTGACAAAAGAATCCATTAGAGATGTCTAATGTTGTTTTGTATTTTTTGCGCACTATGTTATTCATTAGTGCAGCACTGTGCGAATTTTGCACTGCAAAAGTTTTGCAACATGAGTTAAGGTGTCGGTAATCCAAAACTAGATGATATGAATTGTCTGGTTTGGAGACCGGAAACAAAGGGTTGTTCATTTGTGAGGTGCAAGTTTCAATCACCCCCTGGTATTCTAATTGATCTAGTATTTCTTTTACCTGGTTTTTAGCTTCTTGCTTAATTGGGTACTGCCTTTGTGCAGTAGGTTGTGACTTTAACTGGATTTTGTGAGGAGGAGAGTCCTCATCCCATCCAACGTGATTTTTATATAAAGCAGGAGCTAGAGCTACTGCCCACTTTCTAGCAAGTGTATATTTTTTATGATTTGGGATATGATTTGAGAAGGCAGGTATAATTATTTCTTCGCCATGAGGGCAGTCCCTGACAAACTCTGGTGGCCAGTCTTTTTCAGCTAGAAGGATGTCATAGCCCTTGGAGAGATTATCCCAAAATAGTCCCCTTATTTTTCTAGTCTTATCCCCCTCTATACGCAATGTTATTTCATATAATTTGTGAGGTTTGCTAACTCTGGTGTCTGCAGTTTCCACTTGAAGGTATTCATTCGTGTCCACTGTCTCCAGATGATTCATAAGGACTTAGCGAGCTATGCTCACTTCTGCTGCACTGTCTAGCATTGTCTGAGCCCATTCTCCGTTTTTCAGTTGTGTCCTCAGAATTCTCGGCATTGTTAACTATTTTAATGCTGGCTACCTTCTTTTTTGGAAATTGTAATTTCTTTTTTAGATGAGCAGATTCCTTGTCTTTGGACTTGGCGTGCTCTTCTCTTTGTTCTGATCGTCCTCTTCTTTCCGATTTCTGCGAGGAAGTCTGAAAAGATTGAGAGGGACGTGTATCAATGTCTTGATATCTATCAGGCTTTTTTATATTATCCCTATTTCTAAGGTTATATCTTTTCCCAGAGGGGTCACTCTGGGGTGACCTGTGTCTTTGGATCGGAGATTTTTCTCTCCGCCTCGGAGACCTTCCTCTGGACTGGAATTTCTTTTCTTTAGGATTGGATTGTTTGTTTCCATCCCAGTTCTTTTTTTGGTGATGTTGAATTATTATTAAAAAATATTTTTTCAGGACTTTCAATGAGTTGTGGTTTTACTGGTATTCCACCTAAACTGTCTCTACCTAGTTCCTCATAGGATTTTTCTATGATTCTGGCAATTTCAGCTGGTTGTTCTGCTATATCTATCTCTTTTAACCTCTGGCGGATCGCCACGTTTGCTGCTTCTCCCTTTATGTTGGCTAATAATATAGCCGAGTCCTGCTTGAAGTCTTTCAGTAATTTCATACCAAGAGTTAAAGCGGGTTCTGGACCGTATTCGTCCTGAATTTGTTTTAGCACATCTGGTATTACCGAAATTGATGGAACACCGTGCGTTTTTGTGTAGATGGAAGCAAAGACTGTACCCCAAGTGTCACAGTCCTCAATGTGTGGTGCGATTCCCATAGGAAGACAGATAGTCAGAATCCTGTGGTTTTCTAACGGACTGGTGTCTGGAAACACCGCCTCTATTTGGGTGATTTTTTGTGCTAGCCAGAAAGGTATTTGTTCCCGTTTAGCCGGTACTTTGCCTAGGCACGACTGGATGTTCTGTGGTGTAATTTTATTTGTGTTCCCCTGGTGAGGGGTCAGCTGTGGAATTTTAATTGCTGGTTGAATTGTTGAAGTCCGCATCACATACTGGACTAGTTGTCTATGTACTTTTATTAATTGTTTTAGCTGTGTTAAAAGCTCTGCTGCAGACATCCCGTCGATGTCTGGATGTGGTGTGTATCCGGCTAGGACCGGCCACGTTGCTCCTGGTCTACCTAAGGGACCGAGCCTGGTGATGTGATTATTATGTTTTAGGGCGCCATCAAATAAGAGCAGGTGCTCTTGAAATTTGAGTGGTACTTCCACTTCCTCGAAAGGAGTGTACATTTCAGGAGGTTCCTCTATTTTGTAATAGTGGAAGTACTTTGTTACAGCATTTGCTGCTGGAAAATGTATCCATGAATAGTATACCTCTGTCTGCCGATATTCGTGTGCCTCAATTACGAATATGACTTTGCCACCTCTAGGTGTCAGTCCATTTTCTATAAGTTTTATGGTTATAGATTTCCTTTTGATGACCGGAATGAGTATTATATTCGGGTCTGCTTCCTGCATAGTAGCATCAGCTTCTGCGAGTTCAGTTGCTATTCTAACTGCCTCTCTTTCATCATCACTGTCTACCATTTTTCCGACAGGAAGGTTATTTTGTTTATTTGCAGATCAGGTTTTTATGGAAACAAAGATTAGATGCACAATATTTTGGAACAGTGTATCCTTCAACGTTGACTAAACCAAGAACCATACATAGGAGTTCCCTCCTGTGAGGTTTGGCGGATATAACCTTTCACCCACTCCAGACGTCTTTGGAGTATTATGGGGAAAAGGGGTCTGAGTGAGAAAGCACGACTGAGTTACTCTAAATGTCTTACGTTAGTTTTATCGCCCTTTCCAAATACGTTGGGCGCCATGTAGTGTAGTTCCTATTATCCCAATAGGCTCTGCGCATTGGAATAATACCTTCAATAGTATAGGCCTAGACCAGACGTTAACTAGATCTACTACTGTCGATATTAGACTTAAAGTTTTGAGTTTGCCAGCTAGCTCAGAGTTCACTAGAAACTTTCTCGAATGTTCAGGGAGGAATTAACTTCCCTGATTAGACAAGAAGGGATTTAGTTTCTGACAACCATAGAACATGACAACTTTGCTCTCCCCTAATCAAGAGTATATCTCTAGAGTCGTGTGAACAAAAGGCAATTTATTTTACTCAGTCAGTACATGCATTCTTAGTCTCATCAGATTGTAGAGAAAAGGAAGAGACGGGCGTATTCAATAAAGGATGTTATTTATTGATCAGTCTCTTTTCTCATACAAGAGAAATGGATCGATATTATTGCAATACTTATTGTTAAGTAAAGTGCATACATTAAAAGCAGAAGTATAAAATAATACTGTAGAAACATTGATATGGTTTCTAAGCCATATAAAGGTTTAAAATGAATAAAATAGATTACATACATATATACATTTGACTAAACGTACTCAACTGGTGTTTCTAAATACGCCTACCCCGTGTACCTGACCTAAGCCTAATACGTGGGCGGGAATAGAAAGTTACAGTTTAAGTTAAGTTTGTTTGCCAAGTGACTGACTAAAGAATTCTCTGCGAGGGGTTATTCAGTTCTGTACCTGGAAGTTAGGATGAATGAGGGATGGTATCTCTTTCTCTGGTCTCGATATTCCAGGCTGCCTGCGAGGGCTACCCGGAAGCGCCGGTGCTGGATCTCTCGGCAGGAGAAAGCAGCGCGTCTCGTTCTCAGTGCGTCAGAAAGGCGGGGCTGCGCCAGCGGGGTCTGCTCTGCTCTGGGCTTCGGCAAGTGTGGCTGCTCCGTCTCGTCACCACCGCGTGTGTTTGCATAGGGCAATATCGGTAATATTTATACCTTTAAGGTGCCGAGATTGACGTAAGGATGGACATAGATACGTCAATAAGGATGTCATACGACTTGGTCGTTAGCGCATTCTTTTGCTGAAGTTCTCGGTGAAATCAAAACAATGGCCGCAGGGTTTTTCCCAGGTTATCATAGGTTTGATTTGTTTAGAGAACTCCGTATGCCTTATCAGGGGCTGGAGGAATATCGCTTGTCTAATTAGATGGCAAGCGTTATGACCTAATCAGATAACACGTTCCTGTGCCGTAATGTGGCTTTATCAGATAACGGTTCCTGCATCATGGGGGTTTTCTGCCTCATGGGATGGCTGCTAGTTAACTTGTTAGTCTGTTAGCCAGAATAGGGTCAGGAATAGGGGGGATCGATACAGAACCTATAGGAATACATCACAACAGTGGCACCGGTTTGGGGGTGCTCGATGGAACCAGTCTATTGACCACTCTGCGACAAGATTGACCTCACAGTCCTTCTTTGGCTCACTTCCATGGCGACGGGTGCAGTTAGAGTTCTTGTCGTTCGCCGGGGAATGATGCACGATTTCCGGTCTCGGCCTTAGCTTCACTTGTAGTCTGTGTCCTACTTGGCAAAAGGCAGATCCGTTGCAAGGCATCCCTCTCACCAGGATGACCCCTCTCGTCGGTGTTCCCCTGCCACGGGATATCCTTGAGGTCCTCATTCTCAGATTTGCGCTGGGCTGGATGTGCCACATCAGTTGTTCCTACGCCGCCGTCAGTGGGGGTATGGAAGAGACCATGTGTCTCACCTCAGATTCCGCAGCCTCGTCCCAAGGTAGCTGTTGGTTTCTGTCTTTGCTTGCGATGTCTTCGCCCTCCCCGGACCTTTCGGATGGGCGTCGGAGGACCGTCTCTCATCGCGGGGACGTGCGTCCCGGAGGCCTCTGCCCCTGAGTCACCACGGCTGGCATGTGTCCAGTGTCCGTGTGACCCCAAAGGTGGATGTCACCAACGGTCTCGCTTGCTCCTCTCCGCAGATCCTGGGTGTGCGGAAACATCATCTATCAGCTGGTCTTCTTTGCCACTGAGCCACTGCTGAATGGTTCAGCAGCGGCTCAGCTAAGAGCTAGAGAGACGATTTGCAAATTAAGAATGCATCACTGACCTTACCTTCATGAGTACCGGTACTCTCCTTTGTCAGTGGAGAAGTGCCGGTACTCAGATCGGTAAAAATAAGAAGTGCCGGTACTCAGTACCGGTGAGTACCGGCCCATTTAAAGCACTGCTCCTGATCCAAAAACGTAAGAAGCCATGAGCTAATCCCAGTGGCAGCTGGTCCATTAGGGGCATCAGGCAGCGGCCCACTTGGCACAATCAACAAGACAAACTGTAACGTTGACAGGCAGCAAGAAATGTAAGCAGATGGCAGACGCAATTCATACGTCTGTTTACATGTCCGGCCTGTGCTGGCAGCTGCTTCACAGCCTCAAATGCGCATGCGTCATTCAACAATAACGCACAGTGCATGCACGCAGGTGAGAGTAGCAGGAGTCCAGGGAAGTGGACTAATACTGTGCATCTGCGAGGGGCGCTTTTTATTTAGCACGGCCACTTCATTGACATCACATTAGGCATGCTGCACATGCCTAGTGTAGTGCAGGAGTCTGCAGATAGGCTCCTGCTCGGGCGGTGACATACAGTCACCCCATGCCCTGTCAAATGGCAGGATACGGCCCCCAGTCGCATCCAGTCCTACGATTTGTCACTTGGACTCGGAGACGTGATGTGACCCGGGACCGGTGGAGGAGATACCTCATTCTGGTAAGTTGTTTTAGTTTATTTGTCTTTATTGTATTTAATTACCCCCGACCCCCGCCCCCCCTCCCGCGTGCGTACCCCCAGAGTCATGCAGGTTGCAAGAGGGACCTGTAACTTTGATGTCACCTCACGCACTTAGATGAATGGACTTTTTAAACTACTTTACTTTGGCCCTTTGGGATAATAACAATGTATTAAAAGTATGCACCTGCAAGATTGTTTTAAGATTTTAGGCATATTGGTGCCGATTCACTAAAGAGTATGGGAAGTGCTACTACGGAAATACTTTTTGAGGAACTGTTACATGTGTTTGTGACTCAGCCCTGAAACGTCCAAATCCCTTCCCTCCAAAGTACAAAATAGGGACAGCCTTTTCTATTGTTCCTAAATGTATATGAGCACGGTCCTAATATTCTCGTATTTTAGATTGGGTCAATTCACAGAAGCTCGCAAGAGTACCCCTGCACTTTTACTCATAAATGCTTTTGTGAGTCGCCCCCATAGATGAAATGCTGATTTTAAAATGCTGGTGAAATTGCTCTGAAGTGTGTCTAGTCAGCAAAAATGCAGCTTTTAAGTAAGTAACTAGTCATCTTTGTTCAAGAATATTAATATCACATAAACAAAAGCTGTCCTGAAAACGGGCCTTGCACTGGCTTGACTTTTTCCACCCTTTTCTTTCACTGCATTAACGCCGTGGGCCCCTGCCTGCCATTAAAACAATGTTTAGGGCTGGCAGGAAAGCGCAGGCAACGTTTATTTAATACCCACAGCGGAAACATGTGACCTCTGTATATTAACAGTAATGTATACACAGATGACCACTTCTCTAAGCGCATTATCAACAGTAAAAAAACTTTCTAGAAGTCGCAGCGCAGGGGCCAGGGATTGAATGAGAAGGTAATCAGTAGCTTCCTTTCAGGCGCGACTCAGTCCCTCCTCTAGCAGACACGTAGAGAAGTATGCTCTACAACCTTCATTGTGACTGATTCATGGAGCACCGAGGTACGTATTCCTGTGAAAAAAGAGAAGTTATGTGCAGGATCATCAGCAAACTTAGCCTCCCCACCCCCGCCACTCACCTTTGTTCCACTGCTGCCAGCAAAGCCTATTTCCAGAAAGGCTGGACAAACACGCATTGAGATAGGGAAAAGCCCCTAGCATGGCGGGAGGAAGGGAACCTGTAAGGAATTGAGAGGGACGGGAGGGGAGAGGGCAACACAGGAAAAACAACGTTTTTGCCCCAAAGAAATGACCCGCTGGAGTTACGTGCAGAGTGCAGGAAATGTTGCCTCCACACCCCCTCTCGGCTAGTTTCCTAATGCTGCCAACAGAATGTAAATGTATGTAAATGTATAGGCATTTATATAGCGCACTACTTACCCGTAGGGTCCCAAGGCGCTTCGACCGCTGCGAAACCCTTCCTGGCTTCCCTGAGAGATGGTCCCTTAATGGGTATCTCCAGGGTGAGACCAGGCATCCCCGGCGGTCTGGTGGGGCCGTTAGTGAAGATGAGGCAAGCTAATGCCCAGAGTTGCCGAGTGTGATCGCTGATCAGAGTGGGCACCGAGGCGAGAGAATTATCGAGTCCGCTGACCCTGGTCCAGAAACCTGCCGCGCCGGGAATCGAACCCTGGTCCCGGGCCGTCCTCTGCTCTCGGGTCTGCCGCCTCTAACCAGTGAGCCACACTACTTCAGAGAATCTTTCTAGAAAGGCTGACCAAGCAAGCAATGAGAGGGGTGGGGTGGGGGGGGGCTAATTCTTCCAGCAGTCGAAGGTGTTGAGATGCAGGGGCCCAAGAAGGAGTGAAACCCATCAAAGCCTCATTAACGTGCAAATGGTCTTGAAGTGAAGTACTCAGGTGCGGCTGTTGTATGTCAGGGAAGCTATCTCAGCCTGGGGGTCCAAACACGGGGGTGTGTGTGGGGGGCAGGGGGGTGGTTGAAGCAGAAGCCCTTTGACCACAAAGGGCTTTGCGAGCCTGCAACACCATGGGCCTTATTTATGAAGGCCTTGCGCCGCCGGTGCGTCACTTTTAATATGGGAAAAAGTGACGCACCGGCAGCGCAAGGCCTTCATAAATAAGGCCCCATGTTCTTACTCTGCCTCCAGCCTGGATTTCGCGCCGCTTGCGTTTTAAAAGCGGCAGCGCGAATGGTCTCGTAGGGACGTCTCATAGAGTGCGCTCTGAAATCAGGGCACTGCGCGCTCTGGGAGACCATCATGAGCGCACGCCCACGCGCAGGTTAGTGGGAACAGTGCTAGCAACACAGCTGTGCGCCTACAACCCTGAGGCCAGCAGCATCCAAGACACTTACGTCACATTTCGATGACACGGCCCTGTAGCCGGCAACCCGGGGGTCTGGCGGCATATCAGCACTATCAATACTGATATTTATAACTTGTGTGGGTCATATTCAACAAAAACAGAGTATTTCTCCATGTAACCTTTAAAACTTTAAGACATAGGGGCATATTATCAAGGGGGTTTATCTCCGCTTTTTTGGCTTTAAAAGCCAAGAAAGCGGAGATAAAATTATCTCCCTATTACCTAGCTGTCGCTACCACCAGTTAGCGACAGCTACTAGGAGATAGCGACTGCTACTAGGAGATAGCGACCATCTTGGGCCCCACTTTGCATGTCAGTGATATGTATCACTAATGACATGCAAAGTGGGCGTGCCAAGATGTTAGCGACTGGAAACAGTCGCTAACATCGCTATCTCCTATTACCAACTTATGGAGATATTCGCGCTAAGCGCGAATATCTCCAAAAGCTAACACCTGCCCTGAGCAGTTCTTAGCCATGTTATCCAATGGGAGGTGGATAACATGACTAAGAGCATTAGCTCGGTAATGCATGAATATCGCTGACTTTTCAGCGATATTCATGCATTGCGGCCGATTTTTATCGCATTTGCGATAAACCTTGGTAATACCAAGTTTTATTTGCGATAAAAATCGCCGCAGTTCAGCGGTAAATTTTTGTCTCTAACCAAGCAATAGTGATAATTATCGCTATTGCTTGGTAATATGCCCCTTAATTCTCCCACTCCATTCCGCCATATCGCCCCCTACGCATTCTTACATTACAGTGTAATTCGCCCAGTTGAATTTTGCCATTTCAGGTGCTATCAGTATCATACATGTAATACTCCAACACGTGCAATAAAGAGGAATGATCATATATGCTAATCAGCCACTACTTAATTCGGTATTGAGACTGCCATATTTCCACTTCTTATTGTGTATCTTGACTATTTGCACAGAAATCTAAGCCTCCCTGTTTCAACCACCCCTCGAACGGTTCCCATATATCAGCAGGCCTAGATCCACTGGCAAGAGGTCCCAATAATTCGACAGCTGATCCTTACAAAAAATTACCGAACGCACCCAACCCGCCACAGAAGGTGCGTCAACTTCTTCCAATGCAGCGCTAATTGTCGTTTAGCCAATAATAGCAGGATAGTAGTTAACTTACGGAAGTCTCTGGGTACTTCCATGACAAAACCCAAAAGCACCACCAGTGAGTCAACCCGCATATTTGTATCTATAATGCATCCTATGTGTCTTATTACTTCTGACCAATAGTGTGCTATGGTATTGCAATGCTATGTTAAGTGGAAGAACGTTGACTCTTGTTCCCCGCATCTCCAACACTTTGCGTCTGGTTGGAGACCCATTCGATATAACTGCGTAGGTGTACGAAACGTTCTATGTAAATAGTTAATGTGTATAAGCCTTAATCTGTAATTCAGTGATAGGTTTGCCAGCTGTGAACAACAGAATGACCATTGCTTATCAGTAATTGTAATGGCGGCTTCTGTTTCCCAATCTGCCCTAGATGTACTTCGCAGTATAAGTGATGTCTCCTGCGTAATACTGTAAATACATGTAAACAATTTGCGGGGTGAGCTATTAGACAAGACATTTTCCAGCGCCGGTAATGAAGCGGGAGCATCCGGAAATTCCGAATATCTTGCTCTACATGCGGCTCGCAGCTGATAATATAATAGCATATCAGACGCCAAGGGAACATCCGGCTCACATAATTTTTGTAGGGTCAGAAATTTATCATCTGGATAGAGATCACTAGCGGCCGTCAGACCTCTCTTAGCATGTTCACCCACAGCCTTGTCCGTTAGTGGCCCCAATAGTGGGTTACCCCCCAGCGGCATAGATGGCGCATAGAGCTCCTTAATGCCTGCCTCCTTTACTATATTCCTCCATGCCCATCATGTAGCTTCAACAGTGTTAATGTCTGAATGGGAACGTTTATATGGGTGGTATACCGTTGCATTGAGCGGAGTTGGCGCAGCCACATCCATTTCAATAGCCACATGTGTTAGGTACGGGATTGGATGGTGCTAGTTGTGTAGGTATTGTGCCTGTGCACTGTATGCATATAATTCGAAATCAGGGGCTGCTAATTCTCCCTGTTCAAAGGGAAGAGTCAATAGTTTCCATTTTGTTTTTGTGTAAACGTTTTTTATTGCAGAACAAAATGCACAGTATATATATCATTACGGGATCTTGTCAATACAGATCTTCCTCCACTCATCTCCGCACCTGATTAGTGCACACAGCCATTCAGCCCACATCCCGAAGGCCGGGCGGCGTCTTCCGCATCCTCGGTGCATGTTACAATTTCTACTACACAGAGTCTTAGTATGAGGTAATCTGCTGGGATGTATGACGTTACAACGCATACTTTTACCACGCATACCTTTACAACGCGGTTTTTACCACGCATACCTTTACAACGCATAGCGCTTAGAGGTGCTGGATAGTGGTAAGTATAATTTTCTATTCCAACTCCAGTCCCCGTGGACACTAGGGAAGGTGTTGGATAGAAAATTAAACGTATTCCCTATCCTAGAGCGCCCCCCCAGCGCAATGCGTTGTAATGGTTTTCGTTGTAATGCCTGCGTTGTTATGGTATTGCATGGTAAAAAATGCGTGGTAAAGGTTGTATACCAATCTTCTGTCTGCTTTTCAGCCAGTTCTCCCCATCCCCCCAGTATCGTCAGGCAATAGTTCTCCTGTTTCTTCAATTTTGTAACCCTGAACTCTAAACTCCCCCTCCCCCCTCCTCCCCTCAGTGTCCCTGCCTTCGCCGAGCTCTGAGTAGCATGAATCTGTGGTGATGGGCAGAAGCATTGTGGTGATTACTGTGTGTGTGTGTGTCTGGCGGGGGGGGGGGCGGCACCGCGGCACTCTCAGTTGGGTCTCCAGGGTCTTCAGGGTCCACCCCCCTCTCCTCCTCCACTGCACTATCTCGTAGTGACTGCACCAACATTTCCCACACCAATGCTGCCTCCTGGGCGCGCTCGTCTGAGCCACCCCGGGCTAGTTGGTACCTGATCGTGCTCTCGGCTGCCGCCCACTTTAGAAATTCGTTCAACCATCTCCGGTGTGTCGGCCCCGTTCTCGATTTCCACCCTTTGGTCAGCTCCCTCTTCGCTAAGATTAGGCCCATGTCAATGAATTTACTCGACATTTTGTTTTTGGGCGTGTGTGGAAACCAGTGTAGTATGCTGACCACTCAGTCGAACTGAAGGTCCCTGTCCGTCACCTCATTCAACGTGGTGCCAATGTCCTTCCAATATTCCTGCAGGTGAGGGCAGTCCCTCAGCATATGTACTAAGTCCGCTCCTATCTTATTGCATCTGGGGCACGCCGTGTCTACTGCTCCGAAGTACTGTGCAATTTTACCCGGGATGAGGTAGGCCCTATGAATAATATAAAGGTGTATTAGCTGGAAGAGCGCATTTCTAGTGCTCTTTCTAGACCTCCGTACTAGCTGGGACCATTTTGTGTCCGGAATTTCCCTCTGCAGGTCTGCCTCCCATTTGGCCTTCAACGCCGCTAGCGGCTGCAAGGATTCGCCCAGCATCCTCGAGTAGAGGCAGGTCACCGCCTTGAAGGTGCCCGCCGCCATCATCGTGACTGGCAAGCCAATGTCGTCGGCGGTTTGATCAGTCCTTCCCCCCAGTGTGCCTGAATAGCCCTCACCACAGCCGCGTGCAGTAGGTATTCCCCCCTCGGAAGATCGTAGCGCCCCTGCAACGTCTGGTATGGGGTTAGCACGCCATTGTCGTATAGATACCCTACCACCTGCAACCCCGCTTCCTCCCATAGCTGGAGCCTCGACCAGTCTCCACCGTGTGGGAGTGCTGTCACCATGCCCAGTTGAATTTCGGGCGCATATGGGTGTTTGATTCCCGCTCGTTTCTGCGAGCAGTTCCAGCATAACCGGAACGTCCGTTCCTCTTGGGAGAGGTCACTGAGCACTAGTTTTTGCTGCAGGGCAATATAAGCCAACACGTGCCGGGGGGTGCCGTCGTCCCTCTCCCGGTTCTGCCCGCGGTAGGCTCTCGCAATTTCTTGCGTGAGTGTCTGCAGTTGGGCGGCCAGGTAGTAGAGTTCGAAGTCCGGGACTGCTAGGCCTCCTTCGTCTTTGGGGCAGGTCAGTGTTGTTAATGCAATCCTGCGTCGGCCCTTTCCCCATAAGAACGATATGATCGCCGATCTTAACTGTTGAAAAATCGCCCCAGGCACCCAAATGGGGAGAGTCCTGTAGTAGTATAGCAAGCGCGGCAAGGCAACCATTTTTAAAAGGGACACCCGTCCGGATACCGACAGAGGCAAGGTGGCCCAAAAGGACATGCTGTTCCGCAGAGCACGGACACAGCGGCCCACATTGCCGTCCAGCATGGCCGCCGGGTCGTGGTATATGTGTACACCCAGGTAGGTCAGGCAGTCAGGTTCCCATCGAAGTAGTGGATGGGCTGGGGGTTGGTCCCTCTCCTTCCGCAGGGGGAAGAGACAGGTTTTAGCCCAGTTCACTTTCAGGCCTGATAAGGCGCCGAAGCGCGCCAGCAGTCTCTCTGCGCCCTCCACTGCCCCCTCGGCATCCTCCAAATAAAGGAGAATGTCATCTGCATACAATGAGATGAAGTGTTGTGCTCCTCTGAACTCCAACCCTTTATAATAACTACCCCGCCTGGCCAACGCTGCCAGAGGTTCCACCGCTAGTGCAAACAGTAGGGGAGAAAGTGCGCATCCCTGTCTAGTACCACGAAGCACCTCGAACTGGTGGGAGATCAGGGTGCCAACCCTTAGTCTCGCCCTCGCCGCCGCATATAGTACTTTTGTCCAAGTGATGTATCCCTTCCCCAGGCCGAATCTCCGCATCACTCTATACAGATACTCCCATTCTAGGCTGTCAAAGGCTTTCTCTATGTCAACAGCCAATACGAGGGGAGTCTCTGCACCTGGGGGTGGGTCGTCCATCAAGCGGAGCAGCCTCCGGATGTTGTGTGTTGTGTTACGGGTGGGTATAAATCCGGACTGGTCTTTATGGACTAGGTCTTGCATGTGGGTTAGCAATCTGGAGGCCAGCACAGTACTCAGGATCTTATAGTCTGACGTTAACATGGACAGTGGTCTGTAGGAGGCGGGGTCCGTGCTCTCCCTTCGCGGCTTCAGCAGAGGAATCATTATGGCTTCGCGCATTGATTGGGGGAGTTGGCCTTTATCTTTGGCCTCGTTGTATATTATTTGGAGCTTGGGGGCCAACAGGTCTAGATATCGTCCGTAGAATTCCACGGGCAATCCGTCTATACCCGGAGTTTTGTTACGTGCCATCCGCTTTACTGCTAACTTTATTTCTGTCAGCTCTATTTGGCCGCCTAGGGCGTCTGCCTGGTCCCGTTCCAGCTGCGGCAGCTGTAGCTCACTTAGAAAAGTGTCTATCGCCTCTCCCTGGTCTCCTAGTGCGCTCTTATATAAGTCCCCGTAATACGCCCGGAAGCCATCCAATATTTCAGATGGCGTGTTACTGACGCAGCCGCCTCCTCCCTTCAAAGCCAGGATCGGGTGACTGCACCTAGTGGGGCTCACCAGCCAGGCTAGGAGTGTGCCAGTTTTATCTCCCTCTGCGTGTGATTTTGTCAAATATGTTTTATAATCAAAACTGCGAAGGCGCTCTACCTCCACTGCCACCGCTTCCCTCGCGTCGCTAACCTTCTTCTGAAGCTCGGGCCGGTTGGGGCGCCGGCGCTCTGCCTCCCTCAGTGTATGCTCAGCTTTCTCTAGGTCGTCCAGCAGGGTCCTGCGCACCCCGCATACTTCCCTATACAGTGTCCTCTCACTACAGTTTTGAAGGCGTCCCACTCCACTGCCCTGACAGAAGCTGAACCCTCATTCTCTATGAAGTATTGGGAAATCCTCTCTCCCAGCTCACCTCGGAATGGCGGGTCATCCAGCGTGTCCGGCTGCAGTCGCCACGTCGGGATCCGCGGTATCTCAGTCATCCAGTCCAGTGTTAGGAGTAGGTGGTTATGGTCGGACAGAGTACGTGCCAGATATTCAGTTCTAGCTACTGCAGGAAGCACCGGCTGGGAGCATAGAAAGGCATCAATGCGGACATGAAGGTCATGTGGACAGGAGTAAAATGAGTAATCTCGTTCTGCCGGGTGTTGTGTGCGCCAAGCGTCTATAAGTCCCCATTGCCCCTGCCAGTCTGATCTGCATCTCGCTAGCCTATGTACTGGGGATGAATGCAGTGGTGGATGTGATCTATCCAGTACCGTGTCCGCTACGGAATTAAAGTCTCCTCCCATCAAAACAGGACCTGTGAGATAGCTGGCCAGTTCTGCGGATAACTTTGTAAAGTAGTTAGCCTGGTCGACATTGGGTGTATAGACACTACTGAGCACAATGTGTCGGCCTCTAAGCTTGCCCTCGACTACTACAAACCTCCCTTCAGGGTCAACTATATGTCTGGTTACTTGAAAAGGAGTACCTTCCCGTATCCATATTAATACCCCCCTAGCAAAGGCAGAATACGTGGTGTTGAACAATTGCCCTCTCCATCTACGCTGCAGCGCGATCCCTTCTTTCTTCGTCAGGTCGGTTTCTTGCAAAAAAGCTATGTGTACCCCTCTCCGAACCAGATAGGCATGAATCTTGTGTCTCCTTGCCATAGTATGCAGTCCCCTCACATTCCAAGACACACATTTTAACGATCCCGCATTAGCCATTGTCCCACAGTGTTCGGTTCAAATCAAGCGCATTTCGCCCTCTGGCAACAGGCGTGACACTGTTCCCGCCCCCCCCCACTGAACTTCCCCTACCCCCCTCCCCAACCCCATGCCTTGAGTCCCCCCAACTTCTCCAGGCCCCCCCCCCCAGAATAGGACCTAACCCCGAGAGAGCAGCTCCCATCCAAACTGTGCACGAGCAAACGTGCTCACAAGTTCTACTATTCCGCAGTCTGCACTACGGAGGCCTTAATGGCCCTAAGGAGCGTGTACTAGTCTCAAGCACTGTAGCTTCAGTTCCCATTCCCCCGCCCCACAATACGCAGCAGAACTCACAGTGAGCTAGTCTTACAATTGCCTGCTCAGGTGTTCAAGGCGGTAGCCCCAGCAACTTCTATACCTGTAGGAGCGCCATTGTTGTTTCTCAGCCCTCAATTATGTTCTCCGAAGTCTGTGGCGTGATCATCGGGCCCTTCATGTCGCCAAACTCCGATTGTTCAGTCTCTGAACCCGTTCCCTGTTCTTCCGAGCCCGAAGCTCTCCCCGATTGGGCGAGCGCCGAGCCCGAGACGTCCATTACCGCCTGCAACGCCGCCCTTCTCTCGTCCTCCGTTTGAGATTCCGTAGGTCTTCTGGATCTCCGGTTGCGCCCTCGGTGTCTGAGCGACTTCTCCACTAGTTGCTTCTGCCGTCCCTCCTCCGCTCTATACCGGGCCCCGTCTGTGCCCGCCTTGTAGGTGTCCCACCAGGCCCATGCCTCCGCCGCCATGGGGAAGAACAGCGATTTCTCGTCCACAACCACTCGGAGTTTAGCCGGGGAAAGGAGCGAATACTGTATGCCTTCAGTTCGCAGTTCCTTCTTGATGGAGAGGAAGGAGGCCCTTAGTTTTTGAGTCTCGAATGTGTAGTCTGGGAATAGCGTGACTCGACTAATGTCCACTTGGAAGGGGCCCGCTTCTCGGGCTCTTTGTAGGAGCCAGTCCCTGTCTTTATAGTGTAGCAACTTGATGACCACTGGGCGAGGCGGTAGGCCCGGTTTCGGGGGTCTGGCCGGTACTTCGTGTGCCCTCTCTAGCGTGAAAAAGGGCGAGAGGCCCTCCGGGGCGATAGCCGTCTTCAGCCAATCGGTCAGGTAACCCACCATGTCTGAACCCTCTTTTTTGTCCGGTAGGCCTACTAGGCGTACATTGTTCCTCCGACTGCAGTTTTCGGCATCCTACGCCCGCCTCTCCAGGGTTTGTATGCGTACCAGAGCCTCCGTGAGTCGCCCCTCCGTAGACTTGTGTGCCGGCACTATGTCCTTCAGTGTATCCTCCACCGATTTGACCCTGTCCACAAGCTTTCCGTGGTCCGCCCGGAGGAGTCCCAGTCCCGTCGACACCTGCGCAATGTCTTGATGTAGAGCGTCTTTCGTGGCCGCAATAGTCTCCAGAATACGGTTCTGCATCTGTTGCAGTTCAGTTGAGGTTGGCGGAATATCCTCAGGCGTTTCCGTGGGTGGGTGACCGTCTCCCTTCGCTCCCCTTGGTTTCCCCATCTTGTGGTGGGGCAGTTGGTTGTACCAGAGCTTCAGCCAAGCCCACCGGCGCCGATGCCGCTCGTGACACAGGTAATCAGGAGAACGACGGCCAAGCAGGCCCCAGTCCGAGCCCGATCGCGGGTCACCTCGGATCTCACAGTCCCCTCACGTGTCTGTGCCCCTCAGGGGGCGGTCAGGCCGGCGTGGTGCCGGCCCCCAGCGCAGGCCTCTCCCGCCGGGGCGGGCGATCTCCGTTCACTCGCTCTTGGCCTGGCTCAGTTTATCCCGCCAGCGCAGGCTAGGCAGGCATCCGGGGTCCAGGGTCAGCGACGGGGTGGTGGGGGCGAGAGCGCGCCGGGTGAGTTGCGAGTTCACTGTCCTTTAGGGTCCACCACTTCCAATAGGCGCTCCTGGGCTGGCAGGGATACAGCTAGCGCCCGCGACAGGGAGGGCCCAGGTGGCAGTCACGGCCCGCAGAGCCCGAGCAGTGGGGGCGCCCAGGTGGTGAGTGAGCTCCGCCGCGCACCGCGGCCCCAAGCGCCAAGCCTGCCCCAAGGTTCCGCCTCACCGCAGCACCCAGAGGGGAGGGCGGTCCGCCGTCACCACAGAGCGCCCCCTGGGTCCGCAACAGCCGGCAGTGAACAGGGTTAGTTGGACGGCGGGTCGGGGCCCAATGCGAGGTCCCAGATCAGGCCCAGGGCTTCAAAGCCGGCTCCGCGATCTCAGCAGGAGACGGCGTCGGGGGTTCCATAGATCTCTGGTGGCCGGAAGGACCCGGGTCTGCTGTAGGCACCAAGCCGGGGGGTCGCGTAATCGGGCGCCCCGGTGGAGAGATATCTGGGCGCCCGCAGGTGGGGCGTCCGACGCTGCAGGGCAACGCCCGCCGAGGTCCTGACGGAGAATCGAGGCAGCGGTCAACTCGCAGGGCCAGGTTCCGCCAGGGCCCAGAAGCCGGGGAGTCCCGTAGGCCTGCCGGCCAGATGTGACGTGCAGCGAGACTCGCCCGGGGCAGAGACCCGGGTTCGAGCGTCTTGAGCCTGGATGCGCCTCCGCTGGGTCAAGCCGCACCGGGCAGGGGTAGGCTCCTCCGGAAGATGTCCCTCAGTCCTCAGTTCGCCGACAGCTCCGGACGGGCGGCTATGGTCTCCGTGTGGTCGCCATTTTGAGCGGCGCCGGACGCTCTGCGCCCCGCCGGCCTCGAGCCGACTCGCAGCGGCCAAACAGGCGCTGTTAGCCCCAAAGCAGGCACTGGGGTCCGTAGTCCGGGTTCCCCCCCAGGTTTCTGCTGGAAAGCCCACGTTTACAGTGGATTGATGGCAGGATTAGCGGGCGGAGGTCGGGAGCCGCTTTAGGCAGCGACCATCTCCGTTGGCTGCTAGCCACGCCCCCCAAGAGTCAATAGTTTCCATGATACTCTTGGTTTCCTTCCCGCCCAAATCAGTCCAAGAATTCCAGTCCGGAGATGTTTGAAAAAGTGGGTGGTTAAGGGCATGGGAATATTAACAAAAAGATAGAGTAGCTTGGGTAGGATGACCATTTTAATGATGGCTATACGCCCCGTGAGGGAAAGCGGCAGGGTTTTCCACCTCTTTACCTTCCCTTCAACCCAATCTATTATTCTACCATAATTTGACAACCATATTTCCTGTATGGATCTGCTGATCCAAATACCCAGGTATTTTACCTCACCGTCCATCCACTGGATGGGGAACTCCGTCTCACATCTGTCAGTGTAATCCGTCAGTGGCATCTGTACCTATTTTGACCAATTTATCTGTATGCCTGTCAGCCCTCCATATCTAATAAGCTCTCTCATTACCTGTCAAAGTTCTCTTTGGGTTTGGTTAAGTAGATTGTCATATCGTTCGCATACATAGATATTAGTAAACCTCTGGAAGTGAAACCAATGCTACGTTGCGTGTGGTGTTGTCTTAGTCTTGCGGCCAGTGGCTCAGTAGCGACCGTAAATAATAGCGGCGATAAAGGGCAGCCCTGTCTTGTCCCCCTCTTTGTATCAAACGTGTCCGATATGTGCCCATTGACTTTTACCCTTGCCTTTGGTTCGGTATATATAATTTGTATTTGCTTTATAAAGAGAGGACTAAAGCCCATTCTAGCAAACAGGGCAAAAAGAAACTTCCACTCAAGAGAATCAAACACCTTCGTGGCATCGAGGAGTGCAGCCACCGCCTGGACCTGTGGAGCTAGGTAATGTAATAGTCCAAAAAGCACTCTCAGATTGTGAGATGTGGATCTGCCTGGTACAAACCCAGACTGATCAGATACCGCAATCTGCGGGAGCATGGGTTTCAACCTGTCTGCCGGTAGTTTCACGTATATTTTTGCATCTAGGTTAATCAGCGATAGGGGCCGATATAATCCGGGCTAGTAGGATCTTCTTCAGATTTCAACAGAGTAGAAATCGTGGCCTCTCTATAAGTGAGTGGGAGCATTCCCGTTTCCATCTCCTCTAGATACACCTGATGTAAGCGGGTAGCCACTATGTCTACATATTCTTTATAGAAGGCAGCCGTTAGCCCGTCAGCCCCAGGGGCTTTGTCAGCTGGCATCCCGGCAATTACCTTTTTCATGTCCTCTATCGTGATGGGAAGATCCATGTACTCTCTAGCGTCATTATTAAACCATGCTAATGCGATAGTGTCCAAATATTCTGTGATGTCTGACATTGATGGGTTTGTGTGTGATGTATACAGCGACTCATAAAACTCAGTCATAGTCCGAAGTATCGCTTGCGGCGTCCTAACCACCATACCATCCTCCCTCTCTAGTTCAGTTATATAGTCCGCTCCACGTGGAGCGCGCAGTAAATTAGCTAGCGTTTTCCCTGCCCTGTCCACCTCTCCATAGCGTCTGGCCTGTGCATATTTGAGTAGGTTCGCCTACGGCTTCCTCCTGAAACGCGGTCAGCTTCGCGCGGATTGCAGCCTGGGTGCTAGAGGAAGGGGGTTCTCTAATATCTTTTTCAAGATCCGCAATCTCCTTTTCTAATGTTCCTAGTGTGTTTCTCATAGCCCTAAGCACTCCCGTTTTCAGCGCCATACATTGTCCCCTCGCTACAACTTTAAAGGCCTCCCAAAGTGTCCCAGGTGAGTCCACAGATCCTTCGTTTATCTCAAAATAGTCTACTAATTTCTCACGGAGTTCCTCTCTAAACACCTGATCCAGTAACGCCCATGATGGAAACCTCCAACCAAATGGCTGCACATATTGCGGTGGAATTTGAATTGTGATTTGAGCGGGTGCATGATCTGAGAATGTACGTGGGAGGTGTGTGGCTCCTTCTACCCAGGAATGCAAGACCCTAGACAATAGCCAGTAATCTATTCTGGACCAGGCATTTCTGTATGACGTTATACACGTACCATCCCTGGCTGCCGGATGCAGGGCCCTCCACGAGTCCACCAATTGGGCTTCCTCCACAATATCCTTCAGTACCTTCAATCAATCAATCAATCAATCAATCAAAGCATTTATATAGCGCACTACTCACCCGAAGGGTCTCAAGGCGCTGGGGAGAGGGGGTCCGCTACTGCTCGAACAGCCAGGTCTTGAGCTGCTTCCTGAAGGTGAGGTGGTCCTGGGTCAGGCGGAGGTGGGTCGGAAGGGAGTTCCAAGTCTTGGCGGGCAGGTAGGAGAAGGACCTTCCTCCTGTGGTGGCTCTTCGGATGCGGGGGACGGCGGCGAGGGCGTGGCTGGTCGATCGAAGCTGGCCTTTGGGAGCGTAGAAGTTGAGGCGGCTGTTGAGGTATCCTGGGCCTTGGTTGTGTAGGGCTTTGTGTGCGTGGGTGAGGAGCCGGAAGGTGATTCTTTAGTTGACCGGGAGCCAGTGTAGGTCTCTCAGGTGTCCGGAGATGTGGCTGCGGCGGGGGATGTCCAGGATGAGTCGTGCTGAGGTGTTCTGGATCTGCTGGAGTTTCTTCTGGAGCTTGGCGGTGGTTCCGGCGTAGAGGGAGTTGCCGTAGTCCAGACGGCTGGTGACGAGGGCCTGGGTGACCGTCTTCCTGGTCTCGATGGGGATCCATCGGAAGATCTTACGTAGCATGCGCAGGATGTTGAAGCACGACGAGGAGACGGCGTTGACTTGTCTGGTCATGGAGAGGGAGGAGTCCAGGATGAAGCCCAGGTTGCGTGCTCGGTCTGTGGGTTTGGGTGCGCTGCCCAGGGCGGGGGGCCACCAGGAGTCGTCCCAGGCGGCGGGTGATGATCCCAGGATGATGACTTCCGTCTTGTCCGAGTTCAGTTTCAGGCGGCTGTTCGACATCCATTTGGCTACGTCTGTCATCCCTTCGTGCAGGTTGGTTCTGGCGGTGGTGGGGTCGTTGGTGAGGGAGAGGATCAGCTGGGTGTCGTCAGCGTAGGAGATGATGTTGAGGTTGTGCTGGCGTGCGATGGCTGCGAGGGGGCTCATGTAGACGTTGAAGAGTGTTGGGCTGAGCGAGGAGCCTTGAGGAACGCCGCAGATGACTTCGGTGGCCTCCGATCTGAACGGGGGGAGGCGGACTCTCTGTGTCCTTCCGGCGAGGAAGGAGATGATCCACTCCAGTGCCTTCTCCTGGATTCCGACGTTGCTGAGGCGCTGTACTAGGGTACGGTGGCAGACAGTGTCGAAGGCCGCGGAGAGGTCCAGGAGGATGAGGGCCGCTGTTTCTCCGTTGTCGAGCAGGGCTCGGATGTCATCGGTAGCTGCGATCAGGGCGGTCTCGGTGCTGTGGTTGGCCCGGAAGCCAGACTGCGAGAGGTCGAGGGAAACGTTCGTCTCGAGGAAGGCGGCCAGTTGCTTGTTGACGGTCTTCTCGATTACTTTTGCCGGAAACGGGAGCAGCGAGATGGGGCGGTAGTTCTTGAGGTCGGTGGGGTCGGCTGATGGTTTCTTAAGTAGAGCGCTGAGTTCGGCGTGCTTCCAGCTCTCCGGGAAGGTCGCGGTGTCGAAGGAGGTGTTGATGATGTCCCGCAGGTGGGGTGCGATGACATCGTCGGCCTTGTGGAAGACGTGGTGAGGGCAGGGGTCTGTCGGAGATCCGGAGTGGATGGAGTTCATCGTGTGGACGGTGTCTTCGGTGCTGATCGGGGTCCAGGCGTGGAGGGTGGTTGTGGGGGGCGGTGGTTCGGTCATGGCGTGTGTCGGTTGAGTGCTGAAGCTGTTGTGTATGTCCACGATCTTGTTGTGGAAGTAGGAGGCGAGGGAGTTGCAGAGGTCTTGCGAAGGGGTGATGTCGTTGTTTCCGGCGTTGGGGTTGGAGAGCTCTTTGACGATGTTGAAGAGTTCCTTGCTGTTGTGTGCGTTGTTGTCCAGTCGTTCCTTGAATGCGGTTTTCTTGGTGGCATGGATCAGTTGGTGGTGTTTTCGGGTGGCGAGCTTGAGGGTAGTCATGTTGTCTGGTGTTGGGTTTCTGCGCCAGGTTTTCTCGAGTGCTCTGCAGTTCTTCTTGGAGCTCTTGAGTTCGTCATTAAACCATGGGGCTTTCTTGCTGCCGGGTCTGCTGGGTGGGGTCTTCAGAGGGGCGAGGTCGTCTGCGCAGTCGCTGATCCATTTCGTGAGGTTGGTGGCCACTTGGCTGGGGTTTGTTGTGCTGATGGGAGGGTTCTTGCTCAGGGAAGTCGCGAGCTGGTCGGCTGTGATCTTGTTCCAGCTTCGGCGGGGAACCTGTTGCTGGTGATGGTGGAACGTGGTCCTTCTGAAGCTGAAGTGGACGCAGCTGTGGTCCGTCCAGTGGAGTCCCGCGGCGTGGCTGAAGGCGATGTCTTTGCTGGAAGAGAAGACCGGGTCGAGTGTGTGTCCGGCGTAGTGGGTGGGGGTGTTGACCAGCTGCTTGAGTCCGAGGTTGGCGAGGTTGTCCAGCAGGGTGGTGGTGTTGCGGTCGTTGTTGTTCTCCAGGTGGAAGTTGAGGTCCCCGAGGAGGATGTAGTCGGCGGAGGGGAGGGCGTGTGGGCTGATGAAGTCGGCGATGTCTTCGTGAATTGTGTGCGTGGTCCCGGGGGTCTGTAGATGAGGGTGCCTCTGAGGGTGCTCTTGGGGTTGACGTGGATCTGGAAGTGCAGGTGTTCGGTGGGTGCGAGGGTGTCGTCGGTGTCGGTCGTGATGCAGATGGTGCTCCTGTGGATGATGGCGATGCCTCCTCCTGTCTGGTTGACGCGGTCCCTCCGGATGATCTTGTAGCCGTCCGGGATGGCGATGGCGATGTCGGGCGCTGAGGAGGCGTTCATCCAGGTTTCCGTGAGGAAGGCGACGTCTGGGGCTGTGGTGTCGAGCAGGTTCCAGAGCTCGACGGCATTAGGATGATGTTCCCTGGCAGCTCCCTGTCTATCAGCAGTGGGTGACATGACCACGTTAAAGTCTCCCCCCACAATATCGCTATTGGCCCAAACGACTGTATCTTGTGCCATAACTGTTGAAAAAAGGACAGACTATCGACATTAGGCCATACGTGTTCACTATTACCACTGGAGTGTTGCATAGTGTGCCCTGTAGCATGACATACCTCTCGTCAGTATCCAAAATCGTTGCATGTGTTTTCCATTGTAACCCCCTACGTATCAGAATGGGTACGCCTCTGGCGTAATTCAAGTACGTGGCCTCCGCAATCTCCCCCCACCTATTGTGTCTTAGCACGCTTGAATTTGTAGGGGTCAAATGATCTTCCTGCAATAAGCATATATCTATCTCCCGGCGCATCAAGCAGGTGTGTATTAATCACACTTTTCTGCGGTCATTCAGACCTCTAATATTCCGTGACAAGCGGGTAATGACTCTCACAGGTACCTTGTGTACCAGGGTGACCTGACCTGACATCGTCAGAGACAGTCGCTCCACCCACCGCGTGACTCCTCCTGAGTGACCCGGTCTCCCTGCTTCCACCGCCCGCTCGCCGCCGCCCGAGGCCGTGACTCCAGTGCCTCCGTTGGTATCACCGCTTCTCTGCACCTCTCTGTACTCTTCTCTGTACCGTCTCGTGCCAGCAGTGTTGCATCTTTCTTTACTCTTCTCTGTACCGTCTCGTGCCAGCAGTGTTGCACCTCTCTGTACTCTTCTCTGTACCTTCTCGTGCCAGCAGTGTTGTCCGCCCCCCGTGTGGTGCCCCTGATTGTGTGTTTTTTCTGACTTTCTGCCGTTTCCCGTTTCCCGCCATTACACCCCGCTCCCCGCTCCCTGTCGTTACTCCCCTGCGGCCCCGCCCCCTTTCTCCTTGGACGCTCACCCCTTCCCATTCGCCACCCCACTCCCGCCTCCCAGCTGCTCCTCCCTCCCTCCTCCCCCCTCTCGCCATTTATGGCAGAGTCCGAACGCACGCGCAGCGTACACGTGCAGCAGGCACGCCGATTGCGCACCGAAGGCGTGCCAAAGCCAAGCCCGTCTACGCCCGTCCGCGCCTGGACCGCGCCCAGCGCCAGAAACCCTGGATCTCAACGAGGCCAACGTACCCGACGAACATACGACGCCGTCACCCTTCGCGCACTCACCACCGACCGGAACCTCGCCTGCTACCTGGCCACTCCGAACGCACCCACGGACCCTTCACCTGCCAAGACTGCAAATTCACCTGCATCCATCCCGGACCAGCACCCACCAAACCCACCACCAGCAAGAATCACCTCAAGTGCATCCTGCTCAACACCCGCTCCGTCTACAGACACGCAGTCGAACTCTTGAACCTCCTGGACACAACAGCACCGGACGTCGCCTTCCTCATGGAAACCTGGATGAACGCCTCCTCAGCCCCCGACATCCCCATAGCCATCCCAGACAGCTACAAGATCACCCGGAAGGACCGCACCAACCAAACCGGAGGAGGCATCGCCATCGTTTACAGAAACACCATCCGCATCACGACCAACACGGACGACACCCTCACAGCCGCCGAACACCTGCACTTCCAGATACACACCGACCCCAGGACCACCCTCAGAGGCACCCTAATCTACAGACCCCCGGGACCACGCACTCTATTCAGCGAATCCATTGCAGACTTCGTAAGCCCTCATGCCCTCACCTCCCCCGACTACATCCTCCTCGGAGACCTCAACTTCCACCTGGAGAACAACAAGGACAGCAACACCGCCACCCTGCTGGACAACCTCACCAACCTCGGACTCAAGCAACTGGTGAACACCCCCACCCACTACGCCGGCCACATGCTTGACCCCGTCTTCTCCTCCAGCAAGCACGTCTCCTTCAGCCACTCCACCGGACTCCACTGGACAGACCACAGCTGCGTCCACTTCTCCTTCGAGAAAACCACGACCCACCACCACCCGCAACAGGCCCCCCGCAGAAGCTGGAGCAAGATCACCACCGACCAGCTCACCACCTCCCTCAGCCAGAGCCCCCCCACCAACACGACGGACCCCAACGAAGCAGCCCGCAACCTCGCACAATGGCTCACCAACTGCGCCAACGAACTCGCACCATTGAAGAAACCACCCAGCGGACCCCACAGCAAGAAAGCCTCATGGTTCACGGACAACCTCATAAACTCAAAGAAAACTTGCCGCTCCCTGGAGAAAACCTGGCGCCAGAACCAAACAACAAAGAACATGGGAGCCCTCAAGAACGCAACCTGCAAGCACCACCAACTGATCCGCACCACCAAGAGAACTACCTACAAACAGCGCCAGGACAACAACACCCACAACAGCAAGGAACTCTCCAGCATCGTTAGAAAGCTCTCCAACCCCAGCGCCTGCAACAACGACATCACACCCTCGCAAGACCTCTGCGACTCACTCGCCTCGTTCTTTCATCGCAAGATCGCCGACATACACAACAGCTTCGGCGCACAGACCACCCACCCAGCCACCGAACCAGCGCACCCAACCGCCATCCTCTGCACCTGGAACCCGGTCAGCACCGAAGACACCGCCCACACGATGAGCACCATCCACTCCGGCTCCCCCACCGACCCATGCCACCACCACATCTTCAACAAAGTTTGCTCCATCATCGCACCCCGACTCCGCAACGTCATCAACAGCTCCTTCGCAAGAGCCACCTTCCCGGAGAGCTGGAAGCATGCCGAACTCAGCGCCCTCCTGAAAAAACCCACAGCAGACCCCACGGACCTCAAGAACTTTCGACCCATCTCGCTTCTCCCGTTTCCCGCCTAAGTCATCGAGAAGACCGTCAACCAACAACTCTCCGCCTTCCTCGAGACAAACGAATCCCTCGACCCATCACAGTCCGGTTTCTGAGCAAACCACAGCACCAAGACCGCACTCATCGCAGCAACCGACAACATCAGATCCATGCCTGACAATGGGGAAACCACCGCACTCATCCTCCTTGAGCTCTCAGCAGCCTTCGAAACGGTATGCCACCGCACCCTGATACAACGCCTCAACGACACAGGAATCCAAGGCGCGGCCTTAGAATGGATCACCTCGTTCCTCACCGGCAGAACCCAGAGGGTCCGCCTCCCACCGTTCCGGTCCGCGGCTACCGAAGTCATCTGCGGCGTCCCACAAGGTTCCTCGCTCAGCCCCACCCTCTTCAACGTCTACATGAGCCCCCTCGCAGCCATCGCACGCAAACACAACCTCAACCTCATCTCCTATGCCGACGACACACAGCTGATCCACTCCCTCACCAACGACCCAAACACCGCCAGAGCTAGTCTCCAGGAAGGAATGAAGGACGTCGCAGAATGGATGAAGCTCAGCCGTCTGAAACTGAACTCAGACAAGACGGAAGTCCTCATCCTGGGACCATCCCCCTCGGCCTGGAATTACTCCTGGTGGCCACCTGCCCTGGGCACCTCCCCCAAACACACAGACCACGCAACCAACCTGGGCTTCATCCTGGACTCCTCCCTCACGATGACCAAGCAAGTCAACGCCGTTTCATCATCCTGCTTCAACACCCCAGGCATGCTCCGAAAGATCTTCCGATGGATCCCCACCGCTACCAGGAAGACGGTCACCCAGGCCCTCGTCACCAGCCGCCTAGACTACGGAAACACTCTCTACGCCGGATCCACAGCCAAGCTCCAGAAAAGACTGCAGCGCATACAGAACGCCTCGGCAAGATTCATCCTGGACATCCCCCGCCACTGCCACATCACCGCACATCTGAAGAATCTGCACTGGCTCCCCATGAGCAAGAGAATCACATTCAGACTCCTCACCCACGCACACAAGGCTCTCCACGACGCGGGCCCCACGTACCTCAACAACCGCCTCGCATTCTACACACCAACGCGCCAGCTCCGCTCCGCCAGCCTCGCCCTGGCCACCGTCCCACGCTTCCGCAAAGCCACCGCCGGAGGAAGATACTTCTCCTACCTGGCAGCCAAGACTTGGAAATCCCTCCCCACCCACCTCCGGCTGACACAGGACCATCTCGCATTCCGGAAGCAACTCAAGACCTGGCTGTTCGAGCAGTAACGACCACCCCCCAGCGCCTTGAGACCCTTACGGGTGAGTAGCGCGCTCTAGAAATTCCCTGATATATTGATTGATTGTTTCACCTCTATATTCATATACAGTCTGCTTCATTTCAATAACCAGTACCACCTGTATCTCTATGAAGACAATTCCTGATTTCATCTTAGAAAGAGTAATGTGACAATTAATGCCGCTTGTATGAGGCACATTAACCAGGCTAGCAACTTTCACGAATGCAGATATAATACATGGAAGATAACAGGACTAAACAAACTCCCCATACCGCCCCCCCCCACCCCAACCCCCAGTCAAATCGCACAAGTCCCACCCTGTCTCTCAGACCCACAACACTCCCCTCTCCACCCACACCAACCCCCCAAACAGGTTGTGTAATCCCCCCCCCCATTACCCCTGTCAACAAACATGTTAAACATAGTGTCCACGCTGAGGGAATCATCCCATGGGGTGCGCAGGGTGTCCGGCATCTTACCCTGTGCTCATGACAGGGTGGCTAAGCTGCAAATGCCACGCACTTACATCCAGGGTTCACCTTAATACAACGTAACACAATATTTATTAGGAAGATCCTCAAGTTCTGGGATAGTTTGGGCTCCCAAAAATAGTAGCAGAGCTCTCATCTTACCAGACATTGACCGGACTGCCATCCCACATCTCCCACGATGAGCAACCATTAAACGCGCTTTGCTTCGCAGGTTACGGCTTATCAGTCATTATCACTAAGTCTGTCCTCCATCTGCAGACTTTTGTTGCTTCTGGTCTTTTGCTAACTGCTTTGCATAATTTAGCGCCACCTTGGCGTCTGTGAAAAAAGTGGGCCTGCCGGGGTCCTGTACCCGCAATTTGGCCAGGTAAATCAATGCATATTTTGTTCCTATTTGTTGGAAATTTTTCTTTGCAGGGAGAAATTCCCTACAGGCTGCTTGTACCTGCAAAGTAAAATCTGGATAAAGAGCCACATCATTTCCACGGTACTGAATGGCACCTTTCTCCCTGGCGAGGCGTAATATCGAGTCACGGTCTCTGTAATTAGGCACGCGGGCCAAGATCGGTCTCCCCGGTGCACCAGGCTTCGGTCTGGGCCCTAAAGATCTGTGCGCTCTCTCTATAACAAACATGGGAGACAGGTTTGGCCCAAACAACTCTTTGAACATAGTTTCAACGTACTGCTCCATATTTTGAATATCTGTCGTTTCCGCAATTCCCGTTATCCGTACGTTGTTCCGTCTCGATCTCGCCTCCAAATCCTCATTCTTCTGTTGAATTAGAGCCAATCCGTTGTCCATGCCTCTCACTTTGTTCTCCATGTCGGTTTGGCCTTCCTCCGTCTCCGTCACTCTAGTCTCCAGCACACTGACCCTGCCTTCCTGCTTATCCATCCTTTGGGTGATTGTGTCCATGCGTTCAGCCAGAGTGTCCATCTTGGAGTCAATCCCCTGTAGGCTCGTTTTCAGTTCCTTGAACGTGGACCCGACATCCGCCGCCGGCAATTGGCCCTGTGCGCCTTCTTCTGTCGGCTCACGCTCAGCAGCCTCAGTTTCAGTTGATTTACTTGATTTCTTGTCGAAGGTGAGTCTCGGTTGTCGTGTGTCCGGCTTCCCCATTTTGGCATGCAGCCCGCTATCTTTGCAAGCTGTCCTCTGAACCATAGCACTCCCCACGACAGGGGTCGCCTTATCGCACACCCAGAGGTATCTCCACGCGATCCGTACCCCCACGGGGTGCTTATCAATCTCTTGTCGACCTTGTCGAACTGGCTTGGCGCGTTACCAGCCTCAATGGGCTGTTAGCTGACCTCAGGTCGCCTCACGAGTCGTTATATCCCAGCTATTGTACTGTCTCACGAGGAGCTTTAGTTATGTTTCTACCAGCTATCCCTGTTGACTGCGCCGCGGGACGTCTGCGTTGGGCTGTGTATCTTGTCCCTGCCCATTTTCAACTCGCCAGTGCGCTATCTGGGACCTCTATCCTGCGCCACTATTAATCAGTCAGTGAGGAAAACCAGCCCACCTCTATATGCACCCCGCTCTGCCACGTTTCTCAGGTGGACCCCGCGTGTGTCATCAAAATCTATCTGTGCACTTCATTTCCATTAGTAGGTGCATTGCATTTACCACTGTGGGAGGATCGAGCAGTCTGGCAGGCGGTTCACTGAACCAGTCACCGCGTGCATCTTACCCCTGTGTATAAATAATGTGCGTCTCCTTTAAATAGCTGCACCAAGCGACTTAAAAGCTGATGTGTGGTCCATTATGTACTTTGTACAATTAGCGCGGCTCTACTCCTCCTCTCAGCCATCTGGCCAGGGTTCCTCTTACCATATGCCCGGGGCGTCTCCCTCGCCTTTACAGTCTCGTAGTTTCAATGTTCACCCTAGCAGGCTTCTACTCTCCATTTACGCGCTGCCCGTGTTTTATTGCTGTTTGGGGCAACTCTTTGCAAGCAATTCTTGGCGCTCCACTACAGGCCCAAGGCCAGAGCTCCCAGGTCCGTCGTAGCATGATCAGTGTTCTCACCGTCTTCCCCTGAGCACCAGCGCTACTGGTTCCCGGTCGGCCTTTCACGCAAGCTCCCGGCTTTCCCTTGCCACACAGACCTCTCCACGCATCCAGGACGTCCACAGCTCCCGCAGCTTTCCACCAGCTTTCCACCATCTTTCCACCAGTCATACAGCTTGCAATTCAATATCAAACCGCACAGGATCTTCCAAGCAATCAATCCTGTCAGTCACGTCCGATGCTCGGCGTGTTAAAAACTGATAATTTCGGATTAATTAGCCTGGCCTGCGGAGCTGCTCTAGCAAGCAGCCATTCCGCTTCACGGCCAAGCCACGCCCCCCGTAGCTCAAGGCATATATAAATGTTCATAGGCCATAAGCACGGTCTCTCATTGTAATGACCAGGAAACAACCGAGCACCATGTTGATGCAGAGCCTTTCCCCCCGGCCACCTGCTCTGCCTTTGGCCCTTTTTCAGAGGAAGAAGTAAACAAAGTCATGTCAGAAATTAAATCGGGTTCCCCATTGGACCCATGCCCACACTACATTTTCTCACAACTAATTCCTTTAATTGGCCCAATAGTGACGCAAGTACTAAACCAGTAACTAGACCAAGCGGAATTTCCAGCTATCTGGAAAACAGCAGTAGTGACTCCCTTATTTAAAAAAGTGGGTGCGGACATAAACAATCCTGCCAACTATCGGCCCATCTCGCAGTTGCCATATTTTTCAAAAGTATTGGAGAAACTAGTGAACAAACAGTTATCAAATTATTTGGAAACTAATGACTTGCTTGATGTTTCACAGACATGCTTGATTGATGTTTCACAGACAGACCCGCTCGGAGCACGGAAACCTTATCACGATCCCTAAAGTGAAAAAGGTCCGCACAGGTGGCCGCCGCTTCTCAGTTAACACTGGAAAGAAGTGGAATGCACTCCCCCTGAGCCTTAGGACAGAACCTAACCTCCTTCGGTTCAGAAAAGCACTCAAAACTCTTCTCTTCCCCTAAAACTGTCACTTTCCCGGACTACACCCCCTCGTGAGTAATATGGTTTCAGCGCTGGGATACCCACTGGGTGACTACGCGCTCTACAAATCCCCTAAATAAATAAATAAATAAACTTTAGGTCGAACAACAGTACCGAGACAACTCTCCTGGCAGTACTGGATGATATCAGAAGTCAGGTTGATGTAGGTAAAACGGTGGCCCTGATATTGTTAGATTTATCAGCGGCTTTTGATACCGTATCCCATAACCTTTTAATACAGATGCTAGCTGCAAAAGGATTACAAGGAAAAGCCCTGACCTGGCTGAACTCTTTTCTATCCGACAGATCGCAATCTGTCCGATTAGGCAGCTTTACCTCTACACCTCGTAAGATCAAGGGGGCATCATTAAGTCCAGGTAACTAGACATAATATCGACTAAACAATATCGAATTGACAAAATATCGAGTTAATAATATCGAGAATAATAAAATATCGATTACAAAAATATAGTTGGAAAAATATCGAATAAAATAATGTCAAAAAAATATCGAGTACAAAAATATCGACTCAAAAATATCGAGAAGAATAAATATCGATATATAGTTAAAGTAAAAAATATCGATAATATGTAGAAAAAATGTAGAAATTAATTTTTTTATTAATATTATTATAAATTGTAGTTAATGTTTAGGAGCGGGATGTTGGGTTAATAGGGGATAAGGGTGGGGAGTAATTTAAAATAAATAATTAATTAATATATGTTTGAAAATTATTTATTATAATTAATTAATTGGTAGTTAATTATGGATAATTAGTTAATTAATTAACTAATTAATATTAATTAGTAAAATAATTAGTATACTTTTGTATGTATTTTTTATTAATAATTAATTGGTAATTAATTAATAATAAATATTTTTTAGGAGCGGGATGTTGGGTTAATAGGGGATAAGGGTGGGGAGTAATTTAAAATAAATAATAAATTAATATATGTTTGTAAATTATTTTGTATAATTAATTAATTGGTAATTAATTATTGATAATTAGTCAATTAATTAAGTAAATAACATTAATTAGTAAATTAATTATTATAATTTAGTACTTGATTTTATTATTAATTATTTGTTAATTATTTAATAATAAATTTTTAATTAATAAACTAATTATTAATAATTAGTTAATTATTTATATATTTTTGTACATAATTTTTAGTAGTCAATAATTGGTAATTAATTATTATTATTAGTAATATAAATTGTAATTAATGTATAGGACCGGGATGTTGGGTTAATAGGGGATAAGGGTGGGGAGTAATTTAAAATGAATAAATAATTAATATATCTTTGTAATTTGATGTATTTTTTAATAAATTGGTAAATAATTATTGATAATTAGTTAATTAATTAAATAAATTAAATTAATTAGTTAATTAATTAGTATAATGTTGTACATATTTTTAGCAATTATTATTAAATGGTAATTAATTAATATTAATTAGTTAATTAATTAAGTTATTAATTTATATTAATTAGTTAATTAATTATACAAATGAATATTATTTTGTTAATTAATTTATATAATTTGGTACATTTTTTATGACTAAATAATTGGTAAGTTATTTTTATTAATTATTTAATGAAATTATTTTGAGTTATAGTTATATATAGTATATTTTGTATATTTCATAAAATTATTGTGGAACTAATTTTTATAATTATTACATTTATTTATTTACAGATATTGTGCTAATATATACATTTTTTATGTTATTGTGATAAATTGTACTTAGGGCTCCATTACGATATCGGGCGGATTGCCTCCGCCAGGGTGGCGGTGGCCACCGCCACCCTGGCGGAGGCAATCCGCCCGACAACCACTCTCGTTTTCCCCTCCGCCTGATTAGGATGGCGGAGGGGACAATGGCGGACGGAAAGACCGTCCGGCGCTTTACCGCCGCGGTCGCCCTGCGACCGCGGCGGTAATAGATTAATATGGTGGCGGTGTCCAATGGACACCGCCAGCCATATTACAATGGCAATATGTAGAGGCCTTTCCGCGGCGGCAATGCCGCCACGGAAAGTCAGGCGGAGATTGGTGCGGGGGCCCCCTGCAGGGCCCCCAGGTTGCCACCAGTGTCGGGGGGGCACATGGGGGGTACCTATGGTACCCCGCCACATTTGCATATGCAAAGCGACAGGCACCGCGCGGTGCCTGCCGCTTTGCATATGCAAATGCAAAAAAGCATTTTTCAGATTGTGGCGGGCGGTGCAGAGTGCACCGCCCGCCACAATGATGGGAATACAGGATGCGCCCGCCACTGTGGCGGGCGCATCCTAATGCTGCCAATGGGACCCCCGCCCTCATGGCGGCCGGTCCCTAGTACCGTGAGGATGGCGGGCGGGCAAAGTCCGCCCGCCATCCTAATGGGGCCCTTAATGTTTAGGAGTGGGATGTTGTGTTAATAGGGGATAAGGGTCGGGAGTAATTTAAAATTATTAAATAATTAATATATGTTTGTAATGATTTTTAATTATTAAATAATTGGTAAATAATTTATACTAATTAGTGAAATAAATATTATTATTTTGGACATATTTATTATTAGTTAATAATTGGTAAATAATTAATATTATGTATTATTTTTTTATATTTAGAGTCATTTTTCTCTATTTAAATTTTAAATATTGTTAAATAATAAATTGGTGAAATATATTATTATTAATTACATTACATTAATTACAGCTAATGTGCTAATATATTTATTTCTTTGTTATTGTTAATTAATAATTAATTGGTAATTATATAATAATAATTAATTTTTGGTAAAGGAGTATTTGTAGGGTTCAGGGTCAGTTTTGGGTATTTGGCTAAAGGGGTATTTATAGGGTTCAGGGTAAGTTTTCAGTTTATGGGTAAAGGAGTTTTTTTTAGTTCTGTGTCACTTTTCAGTTCTTTTGTTAAGGGTTTTTTTTAAGGTTCAGGGTCAGTTTTCAGTTCTTGGGTAAAGGGGTATATTGTGGGTTCAGGGTTAGTTTTTTGTTTTTGGGTAAAGGTGTTTTTTCAGAGTTCTGGGTCAGTTTTCAGTTATTTGGTTAAGGGGTTATTTTTGGGTTTTGGGACAGTTTTCTGTTTTTGGGTAAAGGTGTTTTTTCAGAATTCTGGGTCAGTTTTCAGCTCTTTGGTTAAGCGGTTTATTTTGGGTTCAGGGTCAGTTTTCAGTTTTTAGGTAAAGGGGTATTTTTAGGGTTCAGGGTCAGTTTTGGGATTTTGGATTAAGGGGTATTTTTTGGGGTTCAGGGTCAGTTTTAAGTTCTTGGGTTAAGGAGTTTTTTTAGGGTTGAGGGTCAGTTTTCAGTTTTTGGGTAAAGGGGTATTTTTAGGGTTCAGGGTCAGTTTTAAGTTCTTGGGTTAAGGAGTTTTTTTAGGGTTCTGGGTCAGTTTTCAGTTCTTGGGTAAAGGGGTATTTTTTGGGTTCAGGGTCAGTTTTCAGTTTTTGGGTAAAGGGGTATTTTTAGGGTTCAGGGTCAGTTTTGGGATTTTGGATAAAGGGGTATTTTTTGGGGTTCAGGGTCAGTTTTAAGTTCTTGGGTTAAGGAGTTTTTTTAGGGTTGAGGGTCAGTTTTCAGTTTTTGGGTAAAGGGGTATTTTTAGGGTTCAGGGTCAGTTTTGGGATTTTTCAATAAAGGGCTATTTTTAAGGGTTCAGTGTCAGTTTTAAGTTCTTGGATAAAGGGGTATTTTTTGGGTTCAGGGTCAGTTTT
Organism: Lissotriton helveticus; assembly: GCF_964261635.1. Lineage (NCBI taxonomy): Eukaryota > Metazoa > Chordata > Amphibia > Caudata > Salamandridae > Lissotriton > Lissotriton helveticus. The sequence continues at coordinate 184,612,837 of NC_136057.1, read as the reverse complement.
CAGTTCTTGGCTAAAGGGGTATATTTTTGAGTTCAGGGTCAGTTTACAGTTTTTGAGTCAAGGGGTATTTTTTGGGTTCAGGGTCAGTTTTGTGTATATAAAGTGTGCTAAAATATAATAAAAATATTAAAAATATTTGATTTAATTTTTGTGACAAAACGTTGTAAATTTTAATGCTAATAACATATTTTTGTACTACTCAGCACAAAATATACTAAATATATATGTTAATTAATATAATACAATATATATAATTTTTGGACTACTTTTTAAACAATAAGATTATACTAAAGTAGCTATTCTAATTTATACATGGTCAGTATCCAGCACCTTTCCTGATATTAGTTTCACTTGAGTAGGAATTGTAAATAATAATTGCTCAGTGTCCTGCAACTTCTCTCATAATAGTTTGACTGGAGTAGGAATAGCAATTATTAATTGGTCACTGTCCAGCACATTTGCATATAATTGTACATTACCGTGTTATTATATTACAAAATAATGCAACATGGATGTTTTCACAATTCTTTATTACAAATTTTACATTTTTTTATTTGTACTACAATACAATCACAATCAAAAATAATATTATATTTTTTGGAAATGTACTATTTGCAGATTAACACATTAACATTTATGTATATCTTGTAATTTGTCAAACAAAATTATTTCACAACATTTTTTCTGTAAATAAAAATATTTCACAACATTAACTTGGACTAACAAGTATTTATATTTAAATAAATAAAATACAAGTTTTTTTTCTGCTTCTTACATTTATATTTAATTATATTAATATTATATATTAATAATATTAAATATTTTATTTTGAAATTGACATTTTTATAAAGTAACATGACTAATATTATATTAGCTCAACATATGGAAATACAAATGAAGAAATTTTTAACAACATTTTTCACACAATGTTGTTTTAAAATAAAACATATACATATACTATGTTGTTAACTTTATAACTGTAAAGGGGAATAAAATGTTTTATAATAATATCGTGTATTGCCAAAACATTTTTTATGCAATTATATACTTTTATAATAATTAGAAATTATTATAATACATTTTTTAATAATTAATAAAAATAATAACAAATACATTTATTATTATTATTAATTTATAAAATTAAAATTTATCTCTTCTTTTTAGAAAAACATACATTCACACAAATAAAAAAACATTATTTTAGGGCATTATTTATATAGTAAATGGTTATATTTTTAAATTAATAATAATAAATAAGTTATATTATTTATTATTATTAATTATTTACATAAACAATTATAAAGTTTAGTTATAAACAAATACAATTTTATTCCTATAAATGTACAAAATAAGAAAATATTTACATATATTATTTCAACTGTTACATTATTTTTTAATATTATTAATATATAATAATTACTATATATTAACTAATATTAAATACAATTATATTTTTTAAACATTTTAAATTATAATGAGTATAATGTATTATTTTGTTACAATAACAATGTGTATGTATTATATTTTTATACTATAACATTGTATTTTCTATGATACCTTTTCAAAAATGGTTTAAGGGGACTACTTTTTTACCGCGTAAGGTTATTGCGCTTCATTCAGGACTGGAGAAGCTCGTGGTTGGGAGTTGCTTCGTGTGGAGAGAGGTAAGGTTAATTTTACATACAATTTATAACTGAGTGGTAATGTTTGAGGGTATATTCGAACTGTGTAGTGTTTTTGTGTGTATGTATGAATTGTTTATGTAGCGTTTAGGTGAAATGTCGTCGTTATAGATGCGTCGTGTATGTTTTAGTTCTAGTGTTATTTTAAGTGTTAGGAAATGTCTTCTTACATGGTTAATGTTAATTGTGAGTGTATTTACAAATGTTATGGGCTATTTGTGGGTGGGTTTCGTTATGTATGTTTTTTTACAGGTTCCGGTTCCTCGCATGAAAACTACATGGAAGGAAGCGTGTTTTTTTTCGGAGATACTAATGTATGACTTATTATGGTTTTATTTTGACGTGTATCTCCTATTTTCCGGTTTGCCAGGAGCGGATTTTATTTTTTTTTAACCTTTTTTCGGGTTTTTGGAGGGTTTCGTTTTGGATTGATACATTGATATGCGTGACCGTTTTTTCAAAGTTGTGTGTATATCACTTTAAATACTAAAGTGTCCACACTACTGTTTTCGGAATTTCCTGGAGCGTTTATTTTATTTTTTCAAAATTTTCGGGTTTTTGATGGTTTCCCTTATTGGAATTGGACTACTTCACAATGGATTGTATGGATTGCATTTTGCTTCATTACGTCTTTTTCATCTACACAAATTGTAAGTATTTAAAGTACTTTTTGTATTGGGTGGGAAATGTTGATCTTTATGTAATGTGTATGTGTGATGTAATTATAAATATTGCATATTTGTTCAGAAATAATGTCCACATTTTTCATAAGTTTGTTACACAAATATGTATTATTTATAATTGTGTAGAAATGTTTATGATTTGTATATGTACAATTATTGTAAGAGGACATTAGTATATTTTTTGGAATTTTTTAGAGTAGGCTTTTAGCTATTATTGACAGATATTCTAATCCTCTAGTTGTAAGATATAGTGTGACTTGACTTTGCAGTAGTCGGAACATTTGTTTAGTTTGTTTGCTTAGTTTTGGACCAATTTGGGTCACAGATTGTTCCATTCTTAGTTCTTGATAGCTTTGTTCTTTTTTCAAAGCTTCTAGTAGGTTATGGAATGTGGGTCTGGTTCTGCTTGTGGTAGCTTGGAAAGCATTATGCCACCCTTCTACGCTGTTGTTTGTTTTAGCCTCTTGGTTTAAAGTACTAAGATAGACATTCCACCAAGGGATTTGGAATTTGGGTTGGCGTCGATGTCCAGATCTGTGCAACCTTCCCACCCAAGTATCTTCAAAATAGTCCAGTAATGGAGTTAGTTTATCTTCATTCCTCTTGTAATATGTGCTGTCAATTAATAAATTATAGTGTTCCGCTACATCGGTAACAGGAACGTAGGCCAGTGCTATCAATTTTTTAATTTGATAGGCAAAGGTGCTATCTGTTGAGTATAGAATACTTAAAGTTGATTTCTGGAGATGTCTCCATATGCTCTGATTGAAATGGTAGTAGCAACCCTGGATTGCTGTGTGGGGAAATGTTCTCAAAATGCTATTAATCATAGCTAATTCGAAATCAATAATTATTTTTTGTGGAAAATATTTATTGATTTCATTTTTGAGAACATTTAATATTTCTGTTTAAGTTGTTTGCTGTTTGTTTGGTAGCAAACAGTAAATGAAAGGGATGTTATAGTTATGGTATAAACCGTGGATGGAATATAGTTGATAAAAAGGTTTTGGGCATGGTTTAAATGTTCTATCCATCATCCATTGGGGACACTGTTGGATTTTTCTTAAATTACTTGCAGTTGCAAACATTATGATTCTGTTTGTACTGCTTTCATTGTCAAAAATGATAAATTTGTCTTTATTGTGTGTGATGGACATTTCTTGGGAAATAATAATTTCATCAAAAGTAGTAGGGTTGGGTGGGGTTGTGGAAGTGCGTCTTTTAGTGTATGCAATAGTGCGTTTTAGGGAGTCTATAGAAGGTAGTTGACCTGAAGCATGGGCTGGGACTTTTAACAGTTCTTCTTTAAGGATTTGTGTTGTTGGTTTATTACTTTGTGTGCTAGCAGTTTTGATACTTTCTAAAGCATCTCTTACTTCAATTTCTGTGACATTGGGGGGATGATTGTGTTCCCTGGTAGATAACACATTAGTTTCCTCAGTAGTAGCCCTTCCATAACATTTGTTTGAGTAATATTTTGTACATTTCCAGAAAACTTTTCTACCACTTTGTCTTTCCTGATTATAAACATAACCCATATAACATAAAAGTAATTTATTTTTCTGCGACATAACAAATTCTGCACCTTCTGTCATTTTGTTTTATTTGTTCTAGGAAAGAGTAGAAAGAAACAACATAAAAAAACATATATTTCAGTTTGTGGTGCTAACATAATTAATGATGTATTTATACTTACAGTTACTAAAAGTAGTAATCACAAATGCAGAACTGTATTTTGAAGGATTTTCTTGTATGTATTTCTTTATTTACTGTTGGTATAAAAATATAGAAATGCTAAGTTTATGTTTACACATAACAAACGTTTTCCTAGGAAAAAACAGTTTTTATTTTTGCTTAGTACTGCATTTGATGTGAACATTACATATACTTACTTGTTTAAATAGTTGAGTTGTAGTATTTGCTGGAATACATCAAGGTAGTAAAGTTCAGATCTGTAGAGAAGATAGAATTAATACATGTAAAATATTCTAAAAACTATTTGGAACCGTTGGGAAATTGCAAATATTTAAAAGTATACTAACTTCTAAATAAGTAGTTTGGTTTGCTGTAGGTAGAATAGATGTGGATATATGACGGTACAACGCGTACCGTCACAACGCATACCTTTACAACGCGGCCGTGACAACGCAAGTCGTTACCACGACTTGGGTGGGGGGGCGCGGATTTCGAATAGTTTAATTTACTATTCTAACACCAGTCCCCGTGGACCCTAGGGAAGGTGTTAGGATAGTAAATTAACTATTATTAGACCTTGAGCGCCCTCCAGCGCAAGTCGTGTTAACGACTTGCGTTGTCACAGCCGCGGTGTAAAGGTACCGCGTTGTGAAAACATCGTTGTAAACGATGTTTACCAATAGATGTATGATGTATTCACTAAGGGCCCGATTCACAGAATGAACTTAAGACTCAATCCTAAACTTACTACTATTTTGGAATTCACAGAATGCACTTACTACTTTTGGCATTCACAGAATGAACTTACTACTTTTGGTATTCACAGAAGTTAGGATTTTGTCTTAAGTCTGTCTTAAGACTGTCTTAAGTTTGTCTTAAGACAAACTTAAGACAAAATCCTAACTTCTGTGAATACCAAAAGTAGTAAGTTCATTCTGTGAATGCCAAAAGTAGTAAGTGCATTCTGTGAATACCAAAGTAGTAGTAAGTTTAAGATTGAGTCTTAAGTTCATTCTGTGAATCGGGCCCAATATCTGTAGAGGAAATATGAAATACATAACATGGTGTTAAGAACATATTTTTAGTTAATTTTTCGGAAGTTTTAGACAAATTACAAGTATACTTACTTTTTTTACAAGGGTAGTCTTGTCTTTTGGTATAGTTGATGTAGGATGTTTTTATTGGATCTGTAGGGAAGATGTAATATGCAAGATATGTTCTTTAGAAAATAGCTTTTTCAATATTGGGTGTTTATGAACAAAAACATATATACTTACATATTTAATTAGTGCAGTTTTATACATTTGTAGTGTTGAAAAACGAAAATCTCAGAATATCTGTGAATAAAATGTTTAAAATAAAGTATTAATCTTGTGAAATAGTGTTTAAAAACAGCAGTTGGTGTATAATAGAGCATTAATATATACTTACTATCTGATTTTCCAGGTGAAGAAATAGGAGCATGTATTAGGAATTTATTTGTAGTAGTTTCTATCAGAAATGTAGGGGGAGATAAAAATTAAATAAGTGCAAGAGTTACGAGATATAAGTAAAATAGTAGACTAATAATTTAGATTTCTAAATAATGCACTGTAACTTACTTGAATAATTAGCTTGTGAGCTGGATCTTTAAAGATGTTTGTTCAGGAACAAATTCTTCAGAGTGTTGGCATCTTCTTTCTATAGAGTTAGCAGCAGCAAATGGTAGAATGCATGTATCCCTTTTATAGTATGTGTATTTAGTGTGCTTTGATTTGATTGGTTGTAGGATGAAAGGAAGGATTTTATAGGCTAGTTTGAATTTTTTTATGATTAATTGGTGTGTTTGTTGATGTGAGAATGGTGGTATGTGGTGATTTCCGCATTAAAGCAGGTTAGTTGTTAAATAAAATAGATGTGTAAGTAGAAAAAAATCATGAAAATGTTAGTTAAATATAAAGAATATTTTTCAAATGATAGAACACATTTAATAGAATGTATAGCAAATGTAGATAAATAGGAATGTTATAAAAGTTACAGGTATTATATGTAAAATGTTTTTTGTATAAAGCAATGACTTTTTTAGACGAATAATATGGTATTTTAGATATGAAAGGGTACAAAAAAGAACTCGATATTTTTTTGTTTACGATATTTTTGTACTCTATATTTTATTAGTCGATATTTTTGTAGTGTTAGGGGTAATTTCATGAATAACGATATATTTGTAGTCGATATTTATTAAGGCGATATTTATGTACTCGATATTGTAAGTACTCGATATTTTTTAGTCGATATTTTTGTAGTTGCTGTAATAAGTATACAAAGTCGATATTTTTGTAGTCGATAATTAATCAACGATATTTTTGCTAGTCGATAATGTGACCGTCGATAATATTTCAGTGATCCTTAAGTCCAACATTATTTAATGTTTATGTGTCATCATTAGCCACTATTGGGAAGAAGTGGGGCGTTAACATCTGCTCATATGCCGATGATACACAATTAATGATTGCCCTAAATGGTGAAGAAGATCCCAAAAACAGACTGCTTAACTGCCTCTCCGAACTATCCAGCTGGATGCATAATCACTGCCTGAAACTAAACGCCGATAAATCGGAGATTTTATTGTTCGGAAGTTCCCAACAACTTTGGGATGACACTTGGTGGCCCAACATTCTTGGCACCCCCCCTAAACCAACTCAGACGGCGAGGAATTTGGGAGTTCACATCGACAATGTATTGTCAATGAAAAACCACGCAACAACTGTCTGTGGTAAAGGCTTTGCGCTACTGAAAATGCTAAGAAGAGTGTTTCCATGGATTCCCTTGGAATGTAGAAAGATCTTAGTCCAGTCACTACTAATTAGCAGACTTGACTACGGGAATTCCCTATTCATTGGCATGGCGGATTACCTATTTTCAAAATGACAGCTTGTTCAGAATGCGGCAGCAAAAGCCGTATGTAACAAAAGGAAATATGACTCCGTACAAGTTGTTTGAGAGCCTTACACTGGCTGCCAATGAGAGAAAGAGCCACTTTTAAAATACTGTGCATTACCCACAGAGTATTGCACAAAACTGGCCCAACAATCCTTAAAAACAGAATCAATTTCTATGTACCAAATAGAAATCTTCGCTCCCAACTCACAGCAAGAGCGATAACTACCTGAATAAAGAAGGTTAGGACGGGTGGCCGTGCCTTCTCACACTTAGCTGCAAACTTGTGGAACAATTTACCGACAGATCTGAGACTTATTGATGACTGCACAAACAAAGAGATTCTATCAATGTGTAGTTGCCAGAAATTTTTATATTTTGGTTTTGTGAATGGTGGAATAATTGACTCTCTCTTAAGGTGGTAAAGATGAGAGCACAATGTGCTTGTTAAAATACCCCTCACACACTAAAAAAATCCAATAGTGTCATGCTTCATCATTGGGGTCTTCCCGTCCCTCTACGGGGCGGGGCGTGCTACGACCTGACGAACTACGCAGGAGCACTAATAACGTGACAAGGCTATGTGATAGTGCAAGGTGAGTGGTGTCAGTGAAGTGTAGGGACCTAGTAATGTGTGGGAATAAAAAAGCTAAAAATCCTCTGGCTAGTGGAAAAAAACAATTTATTCACTTCCCTAGCTGGGGACGTTAAGAAGGGGGTTTTGGGGTAGAGCAAATAGCTACTACCTGGTCTACATGTTTCGTAAGCAGTCCCCTACTGCTTACTCATCAGGACCTTCTAGTGGCCCCTACTAGGAATTAGCTCAGTTTCTAAGTATAGTAAGCCTGTCGTCCTAAAAACTAGCAGTAAAAATCAACTGTTAGTTTTAGCTTCAGGGCATGAGCTGGCCCAAGGGAAGCGAAAAAATGTATCAAAAGAGATGACCTAAATTGGTCTCTGTAAGAAAAAGGGAAAAAAAGAGAGAAGTACAAATCTTTACCATTGTAACTGTGATTTGTCTATAGACACAACATTTGAGTAGCGCCACAAGTCCCACTGGTCATTCATATTTTGCCCATTTCATAAAGAATGTATTTAAAACTTTATGGACAGAGTGATGGTTCAATCTGCCATCCCCTGCCTGTTCGTTTCTGTTCCGAACGTATTGTTGCCCCACATAATTGAGGCGGATTCATCATAACTCACACACACATTCGTAACTCGATGCACACAACGGCACCACACGAGGTTAAAAAAGAGGGACCCGTTTTTTTCGGATTTCAATACTAATAATAATGTCTTCTGTTTCAATACCAAAAGAAATAGTCAGTAAAATCCCCATGACGCACACACAGATTGTTATATAGATTGCCATACATACTGCTGAGGCGCTTAGGATATGCCTCATAAGCTGACAGTCGGTAGGTGTGTCACCGCGGTAATCTGTAAGGAAAGAAAACCGCGCCCATAGCGTCAAAACACACACACACATGTCCATGTTATCCCCTGTCTCTTAGACCAGGTGTTAAGAGACCTTTGGCAAAGTCTAGTACTTACAATAGCCGCGTAAGGGTATTACCTTACTCCTACCCGTGCTGCCGCTCTGGAGAATGCTCGCGTCTGGAGACCGGTAAACATTTAAGCTTCACTGAGCGCTGGTCACGCGTTAGAAGACTAGCGCGCTGACCCAAAATGGCCGCCACAGATGGAACAAGGGGTGTGCAAAGTCGGAAGTCTTTCTACAATGTCTATTCTGTTAATCGATAGACGTTCTGCCCAAATTAAAAATGTTATTATTATTTACAAAAATGAGCTCAAAGGTCTTGCTTGTTTGTTTTTATTGTCAGACCCTTATTGTGATAATTCGAGAAGGCTCACACAGGGACCATTGAAACGCTGCTGCCGGCTGCTTAAAGTCACGGGGTGTCACTAACGTGGTTCGAGGTGACATTAGACCAGATTATTTTACAGGTTCAATAGAAACTTGTTTAGTGTCTACTGGATCACGGTAGCGGCTATTTACCAGGTGCTGAGTGCCACTGCAAATCTAGATCATTTTCATAATGGCGATGGTGAAGTAAATCATAAACAATGTTGTCCATCATTGAGGGTGAACAAAGTTTGTGTGTGTGGCCCATGGGGGTGGTGCTTAACATTGGGGAGTAGGATGGTCTATAGCTGACCCCACGGTATTTCATCGTTCAACCCATGCTTGTTTGACTGGACACGAAAAACCCATCTTTGTTCTTTTTCCAGTAGGTATTTTTCGTTGTCAATCTGTTCGATCACTGTCCGGGCTATGTCCTCAGGTTTGTGCCCACTTTCAAGGAAGTGGTTGGTCAGTTTCGTGCTTGACTTTTTGCACTTGATTGTGCTTTTGTGTTCGCCTATTCTTATCTTAACAGCCCTGCTTGTCATGCCAATGTACTCGAGATTGCAAGGGCAGGTGATCATGTAGACGACATTCGAACTGTTGCAGTTGCTGAAGCTTCTCTGCTCCCATGTAGTTCCATTCTTGAATGTCAATTTTTTACTTTTTTTGGTAAGACAGCATACCTTGCATCCACCACATGGGTAGTGTCCTTGTACAAAGTTCGAGTTACCTGGGGTCTTAACCTCCTTTGGTCTGGTATGTACCAGTATGTCTCTTACACTTTGAGCTCTTTTGTGAGAGAACATGGGTTTCGGAATGTCGAGACCACCACTATTGAGAATTTTCCAATTCTTGTTAATGATTTTGGTAACTTGGTCAGAGTTAGTGTTATATGTAGTGATACATATTGGTCTCTGTACTTCCACATTTTTTACCTTCTCTTCAAGCAGGCTCTCTCTGCAGTTGTTCCTGGCTCTTTTGTATGCTTGATTAATGATCCTTTGAGGGTAGTTCCTCTTTTGTAGCTTCTTTCATAGATCGTTAGACTGTGATTTGAAATTGTCAATTTCAGTACAATTCCTACGAAGTCGCAAAAACTGTCCATAGGGTAGATTGTCCCTCAGATGTCTCGGGTGGAAGCTTTGGTACATCAAAAGGCAGTTCTTTGAGGTGCTCTTAAAGTGTGTCGTTGTCATTAGTCTGCCATGTTTCGGAAAAATATTCAAGTCAAGAAATACCAGGTTAGTATTGGTGGTGACACTGGTAAATTTGAGGAACTCATCTTGATAGTTTAACCACGTGAGGAACTGCTGGGCAGTCTTATCATCTCCATCCCAGATGATGAGGATATCATCAATGTACCTCTTCCAGGTCAGGATCTTTGTTCGGAAAGGGTTGATGGTATTCAGTATTTTTGATTCCTCAAGGTGGTGGACATAGAGACCAGCTATGCTAGGAGCAAATGTGCTTCCCATGCTGGTCCCATGTTTTTGAAGATAGAGGGTGCCGTTGTGTTCAAAAAAGTTCTCTTTTAGTGCCAACGAACAGCACTCCATCACTACATTTCGTGGGGTTTGATACTCCCAGTCGTCAGCGAAGAGAACATCTTCGATAATTGCCAGCGTTTCATTGTGGGGCAAGCTGGTGTACAAACTTTCTACATCGCAGCTGATTAACAGCTGTGTGTTGGGATCAAATGACACTTCCTCGAGTAAATTCAGCACATCCTTGGTATCTCTGAGGTAAGTCGATGTTCTTTGTACCATGGGTCTTAGAAATGCGTCCGCAAATCTAGAGACTGCTTCAAGGACCGACCCAATCCCCGATACGATGGGTCTGCCCGGGGGGTTTTCCAGGTCCTTATGAATCTTTGGTAAGATGTATAGGTAGGGGGTTCTAGGGTTCTTTTGACATAAAAACTCCCCTTCTTTGTTAGTGATCCAGTTATGGGACAGTGCCTCTTCAACCATCGTTTTGATTTTGATAGCTATTCTCTCCGTGGGGTTTGTCTGTAAGATCTCATAATTTCTTTTGTCTTGGAGTAGCCTTGCGCACTCTCTGTCATATTGTTCTTTGTTCAACAACACAGTTGCCCCCCCCTTGTCCGCTGGTTTTATGACCACTTCTTTTTTGTTGCTTAATTCACGAAGTGCTTGTCGTTCGTTATTAGAAACATTTTGAAAGACTCTTTTCTGCATTGGGTCGAGGGCTTCGAGATCCTTCACAACAGCCTTCTCGAAGGTCAGAAGTTCGATGGGGAGTGTATTGTTCATGGGGGTGAAGGTGGATCGTGGCTTCAGCCCTGTGTCACCTTGATCATAGTTGTCCTGTTTATCTTTGAAAAAGACCTGCAGTTTGATTCTCCTCATGAATTCTTGGATTTCTTTACACAGGTGGAACTTGTCCATGTTGGCAGTCGGGACATATCCTAGGCCTTTTTCTAGTACACTTTTCTGTGGAACAGATAGCTCTGTACCTGTTAGGTTTACAACTAGACTCACTTCTGGTTCTTCGATGCCCCTGTCATACTCCTGGTTGCCACTCTCGGGGTTCCTTCTTCTTCGGTTTCCCAGTGTACAGAGTTGCCTCTCCGGTTCCTCCCCTTGTTCTGTCCTCGGCGTGCCCCTAAAAAAGGAGCCGAATTTTCAAAGTACCCATAATCTTGTTGGTATCCCCACGGCGGGAAAGGGCCGTTGGGATGTTGAAAAGGTGGTGGACCATATTGTTGCGGAGGGTACATCATTTGTTGGGGGTAGCTGTTCCATCCCCGCATGCCACGATGGTTGGGTCGTCGGAAATTTCTTCGTGTGACCTGGTACCTTGGGCTTTTATTGCCACTTGAATTGGAGCTGCTTGATCCTGCTTCTGATGAATCATCATTCGAAACGTTATCACTCGATGGTTTATAATTGTCTTTAATGTAGGGGTAGATCCTCTCTTTACTCCACCTACTGGTGTCTTTTTTGAGTTTTTCATATTTGCTTTCTTTGAGGGTTATTTCAAAATCATTCAGTGTTTTATTTAACTCATCAAGATATTTCTTTAGATTAGCTGGGGATTCGTAGCTTTTAAGACGTATTTCAATAGCTTGTATCTCTACTTTCAAATCACTTGCTAGTCTGCTTGCCGTCTTGATGATCAAGACGATCCAATCTCGTGTGCATCTCCACGAAATTTTAGACCAGTCAATTTTGAAAATCTTATCCTCCAGAAATATGAATGGTTCATTCCGAACCACAAGACCCGCTGGAGCAGTGTTAACCTTCAGGTACTCAGACATAAGTAGCCCATGGATGGCAGTTTTGATTTGGGTTCTCCTCAGTTCTTCCAGTTCATCCCAGTCACTATTTTTTGTGGTGGGGCACCCGGAATTCAATCCTTCAAAAGTCCCTAGAGTGGCCATTAAATTAGAGATCTCATCCTCGGTAAATGCGAGGCCTGGGGATGGCAGATTGAACCATCACTCTGTCCATAAAGTTTTAAATACATTCTTTATGAAATGGGCAAAATATGAATGACCAGTGGGACTTGTGGCGCTACTCAAATGTTGTGTCTATAGACAAATCACAGTTACAATGGTAAAGATTTGTACTTCTCTCTTTTTTTCCCTTTTTTTTCCCTTTTTCTTACAGAGACCAATTTAGGTCATCTCTTTTGATAATTTTTTTCGCTTCCCTTGGGCCAGCTCATGCCCTGAAGCTAAAACTAACAGTTGATTTTTTACTGCTAGTTTTTAGGACGACAGGCTTAGAAACTGAGCTAATTCCTAGTAGGGGCCACTAGAAGGTCCTGATGAGTAAGCAGTAGGGGACTGCTTACGAAACATGTAGACCAGGTAGTAGCTATTTGCTCTACCCCAAAACCCCCTTCTTAACGTCCCCAGCTAGGGAAGTGAATAAATTGTTTTTTTCCACTAGCCAGAGGATTTTTAGCTTTTTTATTCCCACACATTACTAGGTCCCTACACTTCACTGACACCACTCACCTTGCACTATCACATAGCCTTGTCACGTTATTAGTGCTCCCGCGTAGTTCGTCAGGTCGTAGCACGCCCCGCCCTGTAGAGGGACGGGAAGACCCCAATGATGAAGCATGACACTATTGGATTTTTTTAGTGTGTGAGGGGTATTTTAACAAGCACATTGTGCTCTCATCTTTACCACCTTAAGAGAGAGTCAATTATTCCACCATTCACAAAACCAAAATATAAAAATTTCTAGCAACTACACATTGATAGAATCTCTTTGTTTGTGCATATCTGATCGGAGGGTGATTCTGTCAATTCCTCTTCACTTCCTCTTTTGTTTTGGACTTATTGATGACTACCTTACTTTTCGTAAAAAAATTAAAACCACACTGTTCCCCAACACTCACTAAAATTACCATCGACCAGTGCCAGTTCTCTGTACATTGTATATTTTAGCGCCATTATATCCTTTTAGGATGAATGCTAGCGCTTTAAAAATACTTTTACCATTACCATTTTCTAAATAAGGGGGTTATTCAAACAAGAGCAGCAGTATTCTAAACAGCAACAGCAAGCTTTATGTAGATCTGCAGATCTTGCAAATGCACTACATATTCTGTGCTGACATTTAGCCAACTTGCAGGATGAGGTCATAAAACAACGTGGTGATTTAACAAGTAGTCCTATCCAAATAAAAAATGTCCCTGGAGTAAATATATATAGCTAATGCCACTATGGAATGATCAATACAATCAGCCGAAAGTGAGGAGGTGTCTAGTATGTGCAACACATCAGTGCCTGGGGCACTAATGCAAGGCCAAGAAGGGGCATGATTTGTGCTGTGGGTTTCAAACAAACATATCAGACCACTAGCAAAGTAAAAAAAAAGTAATTTTAGTTTGAAGTTATGACATGTTTTTTTCATTTAGTTGTGGTTATGTTTACAAAGTAAAAATATCATTACAAGTAACTGATAATTACTAGGGTCTTTTCTTCCAGTTCTTCATTTGTGAATCAATAAAATGTGTGTTAGTAAATAAAAGTAAAATATTCTGCCTATTTATTTTGACAATGTTTGATTAACACTTCCCTAAAAAATAGTTATTTGTTATGCCAGTTTGGCTTGCACTGCCCTCTGCAATCATAGTTGTTTCTTGGCCAGGTTTTGTTGGGTAGGGGAGTACATTTCCATTGTCATCACAACTGCCATACTTAGGAACAAGGGTTAAGCCCTTTCTCATGGCTCTTTTGTGCAGTATAGCACAGGTAGCAATAATATTTCAGCTTGATTCTGGTATGTAATCCAATGCTTCTGCACTTGCATGAAATGCGTCCCTTAAAAAATTCAAACTTGCTCTCTCTTTCTGAACTAAGTCACTTATGTGTGTTGTTGTATCTGTTATCTAGATATTTTAAAAAAAGGCTCAGTAGGGTTATGCAACAACTTATTTATATAATTTGTAAGGTGAAATTCTGCCTAAAATGTATCAAGAAGACAAGCATCACCAAATTCTCCTCTTACCAGGTGCAGCTGCCACAGGTAACAGCAGTAGGGTGCTGGGGCAGGGTATAGTGGGCAGATGACGGGATAGGGAAAGTAAAATAAAAAACAAAAAAACCCTTATCTTGCACTCCTTGCATTGCCAACTCGGTAAGTTTTTCTTTACATTTTTTATTTTACTATCCCTAACCCGTCGTCTATTCTCTTTTCCCAACCACCCCCGCCCCCTTCCCCACCTCACCACTATTACCAGTGCCGGCCGCACTTGCCTCTTACCAGCTGGTTCAAAAGGGCTGAATGGCAAAACTGAGTCATGTGTACTCCCTGGATAGTTTGCTACTAAATATATTCTCATGTATGAGAAATGATGGCAGTGGTTTTAGAGAAAAGCCAGCACCTCTGTTAGTTTGCAATTGTACAGTGCAAAATGTCCCCTAGCGTGCTCAATGTCAAACAATGTGCCATCCACAGTGCCACTCAGTACATAGAGGAAACCTCCATACACATTGACCAATTATAATTTTTAACAGAGCTCAAAAAAGAGTCTTGGCTGACTATCCTCAGTCAGTAATGTATTTGATATCAGAGAAAGACAATGAAAAATGACATTGAGCATACAGTAATCTTGGTCTCAAAGGTTTTGACGCGTCTCAAGAGTGTTGACACGTCACTATGACAAGCAAACAGCAGACACGTGTTTAGTCGATAGACGACTTCCTCAAGGCTTGAAATCGTTATAGTAGACGAATCTGAGCTTTATTATATGGCTTCGATTTGTCTACTATAACGAGTTTCTGGCTCACTTATTTTAAAAGAGTTGATTTTAATACCTTATTCTGACTAATGAATTCTATTGGAATTACCACGCGCCCATAGGTATCTTCATATTAGAGAAGAACAGGGCTGTTCTTTCGTTGACTTACAATTATCGCTACAAGCCTTGAGGCATCATTACTGCAGAGCTACAGGACAGCTCAGGGAGGGGGTTACTGGAACTGAGAGGCTTGGAAGGGATGGGACCATGAGCCTCAGGGACAGGCATAGAGAGGAGCTACAAGACAGCTCAGGAGGGGGTTACCGGAGCTGAGAGGCCTTGGAAGGGATGGGACTGTGAGCCTCAGGGACAGGCATCGAGAGGGACAAGGAAGGGGTCTCAGGTGAGAGTGTGGGAGGGGGTTACTGGAGCTGAGAGGCCTTGGAGGGGATGATTGTTTCTAGTAAGGAAGGGCTCTTTATGCGAAGGCATCAGCACACTTGACGCAGTTGTTTTCACTGCTCCGAATTGTATTTTGGAAATCTGAGGTGAATGAGAGCCATGG
Organism: Lissotriton helveticus; assembly: GCF_964261635.1. Lineage (NCBI taxonomy): Eukaryota > Metazoa > Chordata > Amphibia > Caudata > Salamandridae > Lissotriton > Lissotriton helveticus. The sequence continues at coordinate 184,597,198 of NC_136057.1, read as the reverse complement.
CACGCAGCGTGATGTGCGGGCCAGTGTGGTAAGAGCCTGAACACGCGCCATATCATTGTTCTTTGTTTTCATCCTTTTCCAATGGTCTCAGATACCGACCACTAGAAGCAGTAGATTTATGGATGTAAACCCAGGCATATTATTTTAAACACATTTGATCTCTGCCATTAGCTTTTGTGATTACACGCTGTAAGACCCACCCAGTCTTACTAGCCTTGGGCTCCCCTGAGGATCTTGAAGCGAGCATTGCAGCCTCCGTCGGGTTTTGGGACCGGAAGTGAGAAGGGCGATAAATACACTGACTCCTCTGTATGTGAGTCTTAGCTGAGGCTGTACTGGCGGCTTCTTCTTCTGTGCGCTCACCCCTGTCAAAGCGGCACTTGGAAATTTCAACACGCTGTAGGAACTGGGGTCACCAGTTCCCCGGGAGTAGCCTGGCATGAGCAGGTAGGCACCCGAAAACTCAGGTGTTAAGTGACTACACAACACACGCATCTACTGAGATAATAAATGCACGCAATGACGGAGACCACACCAGTAAGTTTTTGATTCCAATCAATTAACTTTATCTAAGACCAAAATCAGGGTGATCAATTATTCACTACATTAACATATTTCAGGGGATAACTGTGGGCTTTCAATTAGCACTTCATTTTGCAAGTGTAGACATTTCATTACTCAGCATTACTTGTTCATTAGGGTAAAACCAAACATTTCCTGACGCAGGACTGGATATGGCATTAAAGATCAGGCAACTTCTCACTAGGCAGGTCTAAAGTCACTTATGCAAGAATAAAACATTTCCTTAAGCACGGATAAGCAGTACATTACCCTTATCAATCAAGCGTCAACATTTCACCAGGTGAGAATCAACATGTCATCCGGTAAGACTAAACATTGCCTCCGGCATAGGTAGAATATTTCATTAATCAGGAATAACCTTTTTGCTAAACAGGAATGGACGTTTCAGTAAACCAACAGGCCAATATGCACTGTAACATGACTTCCTCGGAAACAAAACCCAAGCTGTAAAGAACCCCACCCCAGCTGGGGGTTACTCCTCCTCCAGCCCAGTCTGTAGGGGCTTAATTCAGGCTCTTGACCAGTCCGCAGTACTCTTATGGGCCTAATAGGGGCCAACAGGGCCCAACACAGTCTTCCCCAGGGGAGGGGCGGCCTCGGGGCCTCCTCCGGCCTTCCGCCCTCCTCCCCGCGGGTTTACCTTGTCCTTCGGGCCTCCTCTGCCCCTTGCGACGGTTCAGGTTGCTGGGGGAGGACTCGTGCTCTTTTAAGAGCCCTCCGGTGTATTGTGGGCCAGTCAGGGGAGGCCTGCGCTGCTCCGGCACTCTTCTCGGGGCTTCCCTGCTATCCTGCCATTGCCGTGGGTCTGTCCTGCCCAACTGGCGGCTAAAGCAAATGCCGTAAGAAGGTCCTCCACAGCGATACTTGGCTTCGCGAAGAGGATAGATGGTAGACCCTGTGAGGCAATTTTATCTATTTATAAAGCGAAATGTATTGCAATCGTGAGATATGGTGCTTCAATATGGGGTTACAAACAGACTGATTGTATCCAGAAAGAGGAAAATAAATGTTTCCGTGCTCTACTAGCCCTCCCTCAGTCGACGGCCACATTTGCCGTCCATCTTGAGCTGGGAATGGGCTATGTTTCAGATTTAACCCCAATTCTATTCTGGATCAAAACTTGGCTGAACCCAAAGCTCACTCTAAATCATAAGATCATAAGGGATTGTGTGAACCTAGAGAAATCAAAGGATATACAGTGGTTGTCCTTAATTAAAGCAATGTCTAGGAATCTGGGGTGTCCAAAGATTTTTTCAAACCCAGAGGGTCTGGTAAAAGCTGACATAAACTGTGTGAAAACAAATTTTCTCAGGTATAGGGTACAAGAGCGTGAATCCTTACAGCTAAGAAAGCCTATGGTATGGGCCTACTACCTGCTAATCACATGTTTATCTATGCAGCCTTACCTGAGAATTGTAACAAAACCATTTCATCGGTGGCTACTAACCAGATTCCGATTTAACCAGATCCACCTCATCCTAAGTGAAGCTATAGGGTGGTGCAGGCCTGAGGATGCAGCACTATGTAGGTGTGATGGTCACTCAATTCAGGATACCATGCACTTTACGTTTTTCTGCACCTTCTACACCGGAATTAGGAAAAAGTATATATTGCCACTGCTGAAAGACAAAGGGTTTGTTCAGGTTAAACCAGCATTATTGTATCTGTAATTAATGGACCACCCTTTTTCCATTTTCTGTGTTGCAACTTTTTTTGTGGGCGCTGTTCGAAATAGGAATTCAAGATTGGCTGGTACATTAGTCCAATGAACTACTGGATGCATTAAATTATAAATGAAATTGTCAACTGTTTTTAACTGTTTTTATGAGATTGTATGTATTATGTGGGGAAGTTTTTATAGTATGCTTTTATGATTTTTATTAATCGAATAAAGTGGCTTTTGACTTGACTTGACTGGTAGTGGGTCTAGAGGGAGTACGTCGTCGCAGGAGTATGAGGACCAGAGGGAGGAGAGGCAATTGAAGTGGGAGCTTGCCAAGTTAGAGCACGAGAGGGAGAGAGAGAGGGAAGATAAGAAGCTCGCATTGGAAGAAAAGAGATTAGCAATGGAGGAGAGGAAGTTGGCGCACGAGCTTCAGCTAAAGGAGTTGGAGCTGAGAGCCTTACAATTGAGTACGCCGGCAAGTCCCAATGGTGGCAGCGTACCAGGGGCTTAACAAGAGCCTAGATTTTGGTTATCCAAGGAGGTGATAGCGAGCTACACTCAGGGGGATGACTTCGCCAAGTGGTTGGAGGCGTATTAAGTGGCCTAGACAGCCCATGGGGTGCCCTAGAAACACTGGGGTGGTGGCCTGTATCGTTACATACCTCCCAATGTCAGGGACACCCTCCTGTACCTTGATAAGGCGGACCAGTTCAGGTATTCCCCCATGAAGGAGGCGCTCCTTAAAAAGTTTGGTCTCAACCCCGAAAGGTATCGCCAAAAGTTCCGTGGCAGCCATAAGCTGTCCACGCAGAATTGGGTGGACTTCTTTGATTATGCCGGTAAGGCTCTGGATGGTTGGGTGCGTGGCAGCGAGGTGCAAGATTATGAGGGCCTGTACAATCTTTTTTTGAGAGAGCACCTCTTGGATAAGTGTTTTCCGGAGCTGCGCCAACATCTGGTGGACCGCAAGCTAACTGATCCCCCTGAGCTTGACAAGGGCCCCGGTGGAGATGGCCCGAAAGGCGGACAGGGCGTCCCCCAGAAGAAAGAGGGGGGAGATAAAAAGAAGGAGTTCTCACGAGGCCCACAAACTAGTCAGTTTAAGAGAGGAGTAGGTACGCCACCTTATTCCAGTTCCCCAAAGCCCACTTACTCTGACAAGAGTCAGCAACCAAGAATTGTCCGGTGCTACGAATGCGGGTAGGTTGGACACTACAAGGGGGATCCCCAGTGTTGCAAGAGACCCCCCAGCCCCCACAGGTGGCAAGAGTCCCGGGGTGGCAAGTGTAGCGCTTGGAGTGGAGCTGCCCCTAGATAGAGAAAGGGAGTGCACAGGCCTAACCCTGGTTTCACTTGGGGACAGAGAGTTGGTCCCAGTGACGTCCTTACCATCGAACACTGCTAAGTACCAGCAGAGGGTGAAGGTTAACGGGGAGGAGGTGGAGGCTCTGAGGGACACAGGTGCCAGCATGACCACCGTAGTGAGGCGGCTGGTGTCCTCTGAGCAAGTAGTACCTGATGTGTTCCATCTGGCCGTGTTGGCTGATGACACTCTGAGCTACTATCTCGTGGCTCAGGTTACCTTTGAGTGGGGAGGAGTGAAAGGCCCGTTGAGAGTTGCGATAAGCCCTGCCTTGCCTGTGGACTGTCTGCTAGGAAATGACCTGGAACATACCGCCTGGAAGGAAGTGGAGTTTAAGGCCCACACTGAGATGCTCGGGTTACCAGGATGGACTTGCGTGGTCACGCGGTCCATGGCTGCCCGGCAAGGAACTCAACCCGGGTTGGAGCCTGAGACAGCGGCCCAACCCAATGCTGGTCCTGAAGTGGAGAATGTTGTGGAGGACACACCCCGTGTGATGGATGGGGAGCCTGTGGAGGTACCCCCAGAGTCCGTGGAGGTGGATGTTGTTCCCGTGGGGGACTTGCCAACCCTTGCCGAGTGGCATGTGGAAGAATGGCCTACCCGGGAGGAATTCTGTCGGGCGCAGAAGGAGTGCCCCACGCTCAAAGGCATGCGGCGACAGGCCGAAGCCCAAGCGACCGATCAGGAGACCGGCAGTTTTCACGTGTACTGGGAGGATGGCCTCCTTTACAGTGAGCCTAAGGTTCCGGTGCATGGATCCTCGAGGGCCTTAGTGGTCCCCCAATGCTACCGGTCCTTCCTATTGGAACTGGCGCATGAGTTTCCTTTGGCTGGACACCTGGGCAAGGACAAAACCTTTGCACGGTTGGTCCCGCATTTTTATTGGCCAAGGATGAGAGTTACCTCTGACACCTACTGTAAGACCTGCAAGATTTGCCAGGCAAGTGGCAAGACTGGGACTAAAGTGAAGGTCCCTTTGGAACCGCTCCTGGTGGTCGGGACCCCTTTTGAGCGGGTCGGAATCGACATCGTTGGGCCATTGGACCCTCCGACCTCTGCGGGACACCATTCAAAAGGGGGGAGGGAGAGCCGCGAACATGTCACTGCTGGATAACCCCATTGCCTCATGGTCATTGTGGTTCATTATTCTTCGTTTAGTTCAAAGCATCAAAAGTTCAAAAATGTCAAGGCCAGTGCCCATTTCTTCTTACATCATATCCCTAGACACGTGTTTCTGGTTTAATACCTTCATCAGTAGGGAAAATTATTTTTCGAGTTTGCTCGACATGCCACCGTCATATTCTCAGGACAATTGCCGCTCCCGGTGTGCAGGCATCTCCCAGTGCTCGTCAGCGTTTGGCTCACGGGAGCCATTTTAAACAGTTCAAAAGGGGGGAGGGAGAGCCGCGAACATGTAACTGCCAGATAACCCCATTGCCTCATGGTCATTGTGATTCATTATTCTTCGTTTAGTTCAAAGCATCAAAAGTTCAAAACTTTCAAGGCCAGTTTCCTGCCGATAAAAGCGGCGATAATGTATCCCCTGTCCTTGATAATATGCCCCCAAGTCTTACCGGCTTTCCTATAAAGTTAAGAACAGCATCCAGGGTGAGGTGGCCAAAATGCTGGAGCTGGGGGTGATCGAACCTTCCAGCAGCCCTTGGGCTAGTCCGGTCGTGTTGGTGCCAAAAGCGGCCCCACCAGGCACCACACCAGAACTTCGGTTCTGTGTGGACTATCGGGGATTGAACTCTGTCTGTCACCAAGACAGACGCTCACCCGATCCCACGGGCAGATGAGCTGATTGACCGGCTGGGAGCAGCCCGGTACCTCAGCACCCTTGACCTGACATCAGGGTACTGGCAGATTGCCATGGCCGACGGAGCAAAGGAGAAAACAGCTTTCTCCACCCCGAGGGCCACTTTTAATTTAGAGTGATGCCCTTTGGGCTCAAGAATACTCCGGCCACCTTCCAGCGGTTTTTGAACCAGGTGCTGTCTGGCCTGGAGTCCTTCTCAGCGGCGTACCTGGATGACATTGCTGTCTTCAGTAGGACCTGGAAGGACCACCTGCAGTGTCTCCAGGAGTTGCTGCAGGCTTTGCAACGTGCTGGCCTGACCATCAAGGCTAGCAAATGCCAGATTGGACAGGGATCTGTCGTCTACCTGGGACACCTGGTGGGCGGGGGTAAGGTGCAACCCCTCCAGGCCAGAATTGGGACCATCCTGGCCTGGGAGCCCCCCAAAAACCAGACTGAGGTCCGAGCATTCCTCGGCCTCACTGGCTATTAACACCGGTTCGTCAAGGGATATGGTACCATCGAAGCCCCTTTGACTGAGTTGACGTCCAAGAAGCAGCCACGAAAAGTGACCTGGACGGCTGCTTTCCAAGCATTCGAAACACTGAAGCACGCGATGTGCACAGCTCCGGTGCTTGCAACACCTGATTTCCCAAAGGAATTCATTGTGCAGACGGACACCTCTGAGCATGGCATAGGTGCTGTGCTTTCGCAACTCAACAACGATGGCCAACACCAACCTGTGGCCTTTATCTCCCAAACACTCCTCCCTCGGGAACGGCGATGGAGTACCATCGAGCGAGAAGCCTTCGCTGTGGTCTGGGCCTTGAAGAAGTTGAGGCCATACCTTTTTGGCTCTCACTTCTTGATTCAAACCGACCACCGACCCTTCGCTGGCTCATGCAGATGAGAGGCGAAAATCCCAAGTTGCTAAGGTGGTCCATTTCCCTACAGGGGATGGACTTTCGGGTGGAACATCGACCCGGAGTTGACCACGCCAATGCTGACGGTCTCTCCCGGTTTTTCCGCCTTAGTGACGAGAGCTCCCTAGAGGTTGGGTAGCTCTTCCCACTTTCAGCTGGGGGGGACGCATGTTAGACCTGTCAGCCCTAGGGTGGTCTTTCCCTATTTTTTTTGCCCTTGCCTCATTTTTTCCCACCTTCTTTTTGTTGGCCTTAGGTCTCCGGGCACCTTCCCATTGCTAATCAATGCTAAGGTGCAGGTGCTCTCTTCCCCCAACATGGCTGCCACTGACCCCTGCTACTGCAGCGTGGTCTTTTTAGGTGCACTCTAGTTACGAGGAGCTGGCTGGAACCCCTAAACATTGTATCACTACCAACCTGCCTTGCCTGCCCACAGCTAGACTAGGGAAGCTCCTGGAACCTTCTAGAATAGGGGCGGAGCCTGGTTTTGCCACCTTAGAGGGTGGTCACCTGACCTGGGCATATATAAAGAAGGGAGGGAAAGTTTTTAGTCAGTTGGGGCATCACTGACCTGGGGGACCCACGCAGGAGACTTAGGCAGTAGGGCCTAGTCCGGGGCCTATGCCACTGGGAGTGACAGGGCTTAGACAGGACAGGGCTTAGGTGCTACCTTCCAAGTAGAGTGAGGAACCCTGAACTAGCCCACTGATCTGGCCCGGCGGGAGGGGAACCCAGGGACCACCTGAAGTGACCTGCTGACAAACCCCCCCCTCCTCAAGAAACTGCTATCTACAAAGGGCGCAGGACCCCTCAAGCACCAAGAAGAAGACCCCTTTCGTATGCAACCAGGACTACTGGGGATCAACCAGGTACAGGGCTGTGTCCACTCTGCGCCCTTCTCCTCAACCTGGGCCCCTGCGTTGTCCTGCCTAACTCCCCCTGACTGAACTGCCTGAATCTCTGTCCTGCATAGTGCAACTGCTGGAGAAGCGCTCTTCCTTAGCGCTGTGGCCCAGACCTGTCCAATTGCTCCACAAGAGCTCTCCTGTGGGCCCCTAGAGAAGCGCTAGCTCAGGGCACAGTGTGCTCCACCCACAGGTGCTAGGCCTGGGCCCGACACGACCCCCGGGCCTCCTCCGCTCCTTGTCCCACCTTCTCTTCACCTGGACATTGACACCGGGGCTCAATCTACCACGTTCTCTCTAAATCTGTGACTCAGCCAGCAGGAGCCGCAGCCAGGTGGAATTTCACAAGCTTGGGTACAGCAGTTGCCGCCACTGGGGAACCTCCCAATCCAGGTGCTGTAACAGGGCACCCAAGTTGCAGCGCTCCCCCACAAAGGTTTGCGAGATCTCAGGGGCATCACGGCGTCTGGGCAGCAGCACATCCTCCAGTCTGTGGTGCAGAGAGATACGGCCCACCATTGGCAATCTCCTGCATGCACTCCAGTGTAGTGGTGGTATGTGTTATGCAAAGCAGATCTTCCTACATCAGTGCGCAGGAGCAACTCTACCGATCACAGCTCCAAGGGACGCCAGGCGGTCTTTTCACACAGGTTAGCAATGTGTCTCCATGCGAAATGCCAGATTTCACCACCAGGTAAGGGCGATTTCCGATGCCTCAATATCCGGGCCCAAAGGCATGGTCCCAACACGGCCCGCCTCCACCATCAGGCTGCAACAACTACAGAGCACCTCCCCCTCCAACTCTGGTTCTCAGACGCTGGCAAATCGAGGGCTACGGGGACTGTCCATGCTTGAAGGCTTCGATTGCCATGGAGTCGCAAGGGAAGCGCAATGAAAAATGATGCATTGTCCATGATTTTTCATTTCCTCTTCCCCTGGGACTCTGGCTGGTCATCCAAGCTATTGGGAGGTTTGGGGAGTTGCTTACTTGTACTGAACTTTGCCCTTGCTGCTCCATTCTGCACCCCAATATTTTTAATTTCTTTTTATTAATGGTGGTGGACTTATAGGATATTTCTGCTTCTAGAGGCAGAAAAGTGATGTTGGGCTGACTAAGGTGAGTTCTTTTTTGTTTCTAATTGGCCTTTTGTCACTTTTCTCTCACTAGCGGCAACATTTTAAACGCCTTTACACTAGTGTTAGTGGCAGTTTTCACCACGACTAGTAGATACTATCGCCATGTACCGACGTATTGTAAATACTCTGGTACCAAGGCGATAGTTTTCATTGATACGCGGCGGTGAGAGTATTGCCGCTAACACTAGTTTGCGGCAGCTCTTATAAATATACCCCATATTTACAATAAAGTGGCGAAGCGTTTTGTTAAGCCAAGAAGGCTAATGACACGCTTTGCCAACACAGGGTTGCACCATATTTACAAGAATATGGTGCATCCCTGCGTTACCCCCTGCGCTGCTGATAAATTAAAGCTGCCTAGCACCAACGTAGGCACCCTCGCACCATAGTTCAAGGGTACCTGTGTTAAGGGGGAAATTGAGAAGTGTGGCTCAGGGGTTAGAGGCAGCAGACGCAGAAGCTGAAATCGGTCCTGGACCAGGGTTCAATTCCCCGCCTCGGCGGGTCTTGGGCTAAAAATTCCATGGACTCGATAATTATCGCCCTGGTGCCTCCTCGACTCACGGGTTCACACTCTGCGACTCTGGGCAATAGCTTGCTTAATCTCCACAATGGCCCCTCGCGGCGGGATGCCTGACTTTCACCTTGTGGATACCCTGCTATCTCACAGGGGAATACCAGGAAGGGTTCCCTAAGCAAGCGCCGGGAAACCCACTGCGGGTAGCTGTGCGCTATATAAGCTCAACTACATTTACATTTGTTAATGTGCAGAAATGTACCTCTTCCTGCACATAAACAATCTTTAAATGCCGTTTTGTAATTTTTATGTGTGCTGCTTAATGCATTATTTTAAAATGATTGTTTATGTGCAGGACGAGGGACTGTCCTGCACATAAAAAATAATAGGCAATTTGTTGTTTCTATTTGAAAAACGAGGCGAACTACAGCATTTCTTCTCAGTCCGCTTTTTTTTTTGATAATCAAATTGATTTTAAATGAGTCAAACACAGAAATGAGAACACAGCCAACTTTTGCACAGCGAGCAGTACACAAGAGCAACAAATAAAGTGGGGGAGTAAGCCCCCCACACACATAAGTCCGATTAGGAATAACAAGCGACTATATCCACAAGCATGTCTATAAGGAAGCTTCAAGAAGTTCAGTCTTCCATCACCCCGACCCATTTACCCCACACCCTTCGAAACTTTTTAGGGCAGCCACGGGCAGCATACATGGGGCATTCCTGCTCTGCACACCAATCCACCCCTCTGCGCCACCGTGTAATGGAAGGGGCTAACAGATCCAGCAAAAGGGCTGCAATATCTTGTTTAGCTACCATCAGAACCGTGGTGAGACAAAGCTTCTCTGCCTTGTTCCCATCCAGACCATCCGTAACTCCCAAGAGTATGTTCATCGGGCTCATCGAGACCTCCCAGCCCAGGACCTCAGTAAGATCAGCGGTCACTAGCCCCCCGTAATGCACAATGTTGGGACAGAGCCATACCATGTGATAAAAATCTGCTCAGGGCCAGTGACAGCGGGGACAAGCATCAAGTCGGAGCCCAGAGCGATGAAGGCGCGACGGCGTAAGGTAGGCCGCGTGCAAATAGTATACTTGAACCAATCGGAGACGCGCAGAAGCTGTAACTATTTTAGGGGCCATCAGCGTATCCCTCCAGTCCGAATCATCTAAAGGACCAATCCAAACCTCCCATTTATCCCGGAGAGAGGAAAGGGAGTTAGGGGTGTTATTTGTAAGGGAACAATAAATGCGGGAAATCCCCCCCTTCCCCAAATCACCAGTCATAACCTGTGCTTCAGGTGGGCTATATTCGGGCAAGGAGGTTCCCTCCGAAATGTGTGTATGGAGTGCATGACGCAACGGAATATAGCAGTAGAACTGAGAGGCATGGAGGGAGAACTGGATATGTAATGCTGAGAATTCGCGAATGTGGCTCTCGCGCCAGACATCTCCCAGCTGGGAAATACCAATAAGGTCCCAGGCTCTAAACCCAGAGAGAGTGGCGACATCTTTGAGCTGTGTTCCGCACCACAAGGGGGTATATTGGGTCAATCTGCCCAACCAGCGAGTGTGACGCAGGGCGGCTCACCATGCCAAAAACACCCCACGAGAAGCTTCCGGCAGAGTGTGGGGGATGGCAGTGCCGTAGAGCATCCCTTGAATACCAGAGAAACCCAGCGCATGCAGTTCCAGGCGGTAAGCCGGATCCGCCCAACCACCATTGAACCAGTCATGTACAGTAAGAAGCCTGGTCGCCAGATAATAGAGATGTAGGTTCATCATTCCTAACCCCCCATCAAAGGGCAGAATCCTGCATTGATTGAGGGCCAATCTCAGCCTTCCACCCCCCCACAGGAATTTAGTGGCAAAGCCATCCATCTCACGGAACCAGGACCGCGAGAAGGGGAGGGGCATGTTTTGGAGCATATAGAGGAAATGGGGCAGGACCATCATTTTGAAAAGAGCGATCCAGCCCTTGAGATTTAGTGGCAACGTATGCCATCGAAGGAGGGCAGCGCGAACCAGCTTCACCATAGGGCTGACGTTGAGAGACTGTGGTAAATAAATAAATAATTACCGGTACTATTTTTCTATGCATTAACTGAAAAAGATAGCTCAATAAATAAGAGGCAGGATCCGAGGAATCTGAGTCATAAGGGTTTTAATTAGATGGCTCGAGCCAATGGACCATCGGGTTCCATCACCTGCAAAGGTTCAGGAAGGGACAGACACAAGGGGAAATCGCATGGAATGGCAGCTGCAACATCTCATTAACATCATACAGTATATATAGTAAAACAGTATAATTACATTGAATATAGTAGGCGTAACAAGTGACAAACGAAAGATAAGAACATATGGGCGTAAAAAGAAGGCGTGCACAGGGCGTGCACAGAGGTGTGTGATGTAGACGTCACAGAAGTGTCATGAGTAGGCGGATACATGGGTGGGGCTACCTGGGCAGCTGGAACCTTTAACCTACTGGTGCGCGCAAACGGGCCATGACGTGTAACTGGGGAGAGCTGGGGGCTCTGACTTCTAGCACTAGAAGAGGAGACTAAAGTCTGGGATGTCAGGACGACATGTACCTATAGCATATCTGATATCTCGTGTTTGGAGTACATGTTGCTTGAATCTAAAAGTCATCAGGGCAAAGGCTACTGGTCACTAAGGCTGGTGCATGCATATATTCTTCATGTATTGCGTGTGCTATGAATCTTCTATGGATATTAATTCAGTAATTCTCTTGCCTGGAGACAGAAAGACTAGACTATAGATGAAGATGTTTATGCGGTTCGTTAGCTAGGAATGTGAAGCCGGGGAGCTGAACTGATAACTGTAGGCATAACATATTCTTGGCAGACAGGCAGGCAGGCCAGGCCGGGCACCGCGCTGCTTGGCAGAAAGTAAGTGAAGGGTCAGGAATGCAGGTGGGGGCTGCTTCGCTCCTCGGAGTGGTTTCAGGAGACTTGAAGCTCGAAACTGGTGTCCGGGCCCTGTGAGGCCTAGAAACGGGTGCATCTCAATGAATTACCGTGCACAATGTAAAATCGTTGGCAACATAAGCCTAGAAGCCTAATTCACGTTGCTTTCACGGAGGACTGGATAACTGACATACTAACGTTGGACACAACTATAATTGCGTCTTTATTCGGTCAAGGGGGGAAATATGCATCTTAATCATGCACATATAACATATGATGGGGAACACGTAGGGACACATATAGGGGCAAAATTCAATTTTCCACATTCCCTCCTTGTTCCTTACGTTTCCTTCAGGAAACATCAATATTCATGATACCATCTATCTGTTCATACAGCATCATTTGCTCGTCTCTTATCTTCTGGGAATGGGACTTCGGACTTGGAATACAAGAGGTAGCGCACAAGCCGCAAATCGCAGGGCCACATTGTAAACAGAGACAACAACTGAATATGATCATTACTACTATAACCAGAAATGACAGTACTTTCCATCCCCAGGCAGATATTATACTCCAGAGCCAACCGGACCATGTCCAGGTGCCTGGATTCTGGTGTAACTGATGGGCTATTTTATGAAGTCTAGTTATAGCTGAATATACAGAAGGTGCGTTATTAGGAATGAAAATGCAACAACTAGATCCGATGACTCTACAAGCTCCGCCCCTATCGGCCAGTATGACGTCACGAACAAGGCGGTTCTGAAGAACGACAAATCTCATAGCAGATTGCTCTTCTGTTAAGTTACCTAGGGCAGAAGTAGTCTCATTCACTACTGCTTCAAGGGTTCTGGTTAACCTACGGATTAGCTTACTATTCTGGATAGGTCCTATGAAGAAAAAGAAACCTTTATTGAAGTCTGTATACTGTTCTAAGGCAGTTTCAGTTTGATCGACAATTGGGGACTCGATCTCCCTTCTATGTCTGACGTGTACTAGATGTGTAGTTCTGTGATAATCGGATGGGGCTAGGAAAACTGGTGGCAGTAGGAATGCAATGTAACATGTTCCATCCCAATCGAGGGGCAGACGTACATATGCGGTCTGACCACATACAAAATACGAATGACGTGAGACTTTGAAATTAGATTTCCCACTGTCACTGTACTCGACCACAGTAGTACAATCACTGTGTCCTAGATGTACTGAACCATTCTTTCTGACACATAATTCGCCTTTCACTGGCAAAACTGTAATAGCAGGCAAGTCTGGAGTAGTCTCGGACTGAACATTCAAAACCATGAGGTTGGAGGAAAAGTTACCTAGATCATATACTTCATTTTCTAGATCTAACCCTGTCCTATTGGAAAGACCTTCCTTGTCTGGGAAACATGTTCTATTCAAAAGGGGCTTATCGTCTGAGGATGATGTTATCGTAAACCATGCTCCACACGAACCATTGTGTGAAAACGGATAAGGAAAAAGAGGCAGAGCTCCCTTCATTTTCTGGTAAGGGGGAAGTCGACCACATACCCAGCAATTCGTGGCATTGCTGGTCTGATGGGAATGGTGTAACATACGGATGAAAGTATTGTTGCGCATAGCAAGTCGATAGGATAACTCGTGAGGGGGTAGTTCACTAAAAGTGTGCTCTACTGTTTCATTAGAGGAAAAATGTACATGTGAATCAAGAGGAGGAAAAAATACATGTAAAACATAACTTATGCATGTGATCGTAAGACTCAGAAATAACATCAGAAGTAACGTAATTACGCATCTGCTGCGCAGATTTTTACAATAACGTATTTTCTTGGAGTTTCGTCTAACTCTCTCACTATGGGGGTCTATCTCATACATGTCAGGAACCTGTCTAACCGCTTCACCCGAGAGGGACTTAAACAATTAAACTGTCTGACTTGCTAGACCTTAACTTTGCTTTATACTCCTGCTGCGGAGTTTTCTCTAACAGGGGAAGTTTAGAGTCAGTATCGGGGCAGTCCTTGAAAAAAGTCTTTGGACGGAGTCCATGAAAACGTTTTACGTGGCTGGAATGGACCCAACCCTTGCGTCCCTCGAGTTTCACGGCGGTCCTTGTGGTCATCAGAACAAGTTTCGGTTCCTTCCAGCGGGGCTCCAGCGGACTTGAACGATCAAAATTCCTAACCAGTACTAGGTCGCCTGGAATGACCTCGTGCGGTTTCACTTGGGTGTTGTCTGGAAAGGCAGCCGCGACCTGTGAACGACAAGAGAGTAGTGCAGACATCAAGGAAGCTAGGTAATCTGTCAGCATATTACTGTCAACATCTGTAATCTTACGAGGCATTGGTGTACCCCACATGTTTGGGGGACGACCGAATACAACCTCGAAAGGTGACAGACCTGAACGGGAGTGAGCAACCATTCTCATGTAAAAAAGAGCGACTGGCAGGGCTACCATCCAATCTACGCCTTTCTCGGCACAAACCTTTGCAATGCGGATTTTCAGAGTCTGATTGTGTCTCTCGACGAGGCCAGCTGCCTCGGGGTGTCGTACGCAGTGGAACTTCCACTGGTACCCTAACAGAAGTGATACTTGTTTCATGAGTTCGGATGAGAATGGCTGGCCGTTGTCTGAATACACGACCCTGGGCAAACCATAGCGGGGGAAAAACTCACGAACCAACTGCCTGGCAGTGGTCGCGGCAGTGTAATCTGGGACTGGATATGCTTCTGTCCATCTGGACAAAGCGCATACAACTACGAGGACATACTTGAAACCTCGACATCGATCCATCTGAATATAATCCATCTGGAGGACTTCAAAAGGGTGGTCAGGAGGATGAAATCCACCTTGTTCCACGGGAATACCTTTGCCTGGATTGAACTGACAACAGATCATGCAGGTACGCACTTTCTGCTTGGCGGCTACTCGTAAATGCTTGTTAAACCAGAGGTTCTGAATGCTGTCTAGCATGGCTTTTTCTCCTAGATGTGCAGGACTATGTGCTGTATTAATGATGACTTGAACCATAGAGTCGGGAAGAAACCATGTGGCTTTTCCCTTCGTCAACCATCCCTGATCTGTCTGGACCCCTCCTTGTTCGGACCATTTCTTGATCTCCTCTGGGGTAGCATGTGACTGTATGTCTAGTACGTCTTGTGTAGGGTCCTTAACTGTCATACAAGTAGTCTGAACTGGAACGTCTGTCTTTGTCGTGTTGACTGGAATGTCTGGGGTCTGAGCTGTAAGCTTGGCTGTTCGATCTGCTAGATCGTTACCTTGGGAAATGGGGTCAGTAGCTTTCGTATGTGCTTTGCACTTCATAATGGCAATGGCTGTCGGTAAATGTATTGCTTCTAACAGAGCTTGAATGAGGGGGCCATGCTGAATCTTGGCTCCATGAGAGGTCATGAAACCTCTTTCCTGCCAGAGGACTCCAAAGTCGTGAACGACTCCGAATGCATAACGTGAATCAGTATATATGTTTACTTTCAGATTCTTAGCTAGTAAGCAGGCTTGGGTCAGAGCGATGAGCTCTGCTGCTTGAGCAGACAGGGTGTCAATACGATGTGTTTCTATAACTTCGGTTTCAGTAGTCACTGCATACACGGCTACTAACTCTCCTGTACTTGTTCTCATACATGAACCATCCACATAAAGTGTCAGGTCTGGGTCAGGTAAGGCAATGTCTGTCAAGTCTTGTCTTGGCTTTGTCATGGTGTTAATAACTTCCACACAGTCATGTGTGGCAGGGTCTGATGTAATCGAGGGTAACAGTGTAGCAGGATTTAAAATGTTGCAGCGTCTGATTTCTATGTGTGGCTGAAATAGTGTCAGTTCATAACCTGTCAGTCGTGCTATAGTCAAGTGCTGGGTCTGTGTTCGGTTTAAAAGAACTTCCACGGAATGTGGAACTTGTACTGTCAGGGAGTGTCCTAACACTATGGAATCACTTTGTCTGATAGCTAGAGCTGTGGCTGCAACTGATTTAAGGCACGCAGGCAGAGCCTGGGCTACTGGATCTAATGTGCTAGAAAAATAAGCATAAGGCTTGTGTTGTCCTGCTTGATCTTGCGTGAGAACAGATAACGCTGTACCATCACGTTCAGTAACAAAAAGTGTAAAAGGCTTACTGTAATTTGGTGTCGCTAATACAGGTGCATTACATAAAGCTTTCTTTAACTCATTAAAAACAAGTGTATGTTCCTGGGTCCTAGGGAGGACAGTCGATGTCGCTGCCTCCTGTGTTGTCAATTGTATCAGTGGCTTGGCTAGATATGCGTACTGAGGAATCCATTGTCTGCAATAAGAAGTGAGGCCAATAAAAGCTCGTACCTCCTTCTGTGTCTTGGGCTGTGGAAGACGTGCGATTAACTGGATACGGTCTGGTGTCACTGTCTACCCCTCTTGGACAGCAAGTGTCCAAGGTATACCACTTGCTGGACACAGAATTGTAGTTTCGAAGGGGACACCTTGTGCCCCATGTCTGCCAGAAAATACAAGACTGTCAGTGACGCACGTTCGCAGTCACGTTCAGTACGGGCTGTGATTAACAGATCATCGACATACTGGAGCAGGGCAGTGTCAGTTGGCATGTGAATACTGTCTAGTTGTCTTTTAAGTGCTTGACTGTAAATACTAGGACTTTCTGTGAAACCTTGAGGAGCACGTGTAAATTTATAGCTTCTTCCATTTAAACAGAATCCGAAAAGAAACTGGCTGTCTGGATGAATGGGGACACTAAAGAATGCGTTCTTGAGATCAATAACAGTAAAGAACGCAGCTTCGGAATCAATGGCAGTTAATAGGGAAGAAATATCTGGAACCACTGGGTACTGGGGTATGATACATTTATTAAGTTCTCGGAGGTCAATCACTAGACGATAAACTGGAGGTGCATTGGATCAGTACGTTTAAGAATTGGAATGATAGGGGAATTACAGACATTGGAGTCAGTTTCTACAACTACTCCTTGAGCAATGAGCTCGTCAATAATTTTTGATAAGGCTGTTACAGCCTCGGGTGGCACCTTGTACTGTCGGATTCGTGGTAATACAACACCTTGTTTCAGAGTGACATGATATGGTGTAATGTGCATACAACCTACATCAGTTGGACCTTGCGCCCATAAATGCTGTGGTACATTCAATAATCTTGGATCAAAATCTCTCAACACATAATGACCTTTAAAATCACGTAAAAACAATCTCACTCCTTCCGGAGAACAGCATATAACTGCTCCTAATTCTTTCAAAGTTTTAATACCTAGTAAGTTTTCTGGACATGATTTCGTAAGTAACAAGTCTGTAGTTCGGGACAATGGACCAACTTCTAGGGAAACTGGTTGCGATATTTCATTAACAATAGGCTTTCCTGAAAATCCTAGGGAAACATTTCTTGAGCCTGAGAGTGGAGCCCCTGGAACCTCGTCATGACTGATGGTAGTCCTACTTGCCCCTGTATCAATCAAAAACTTTCTGTCTTTCCCTAATACTTGACTGTGTACATAGGGACCCTCTTGATCTACAGGAACCTCGATGAGAGGCAAGCCAACCTCCCTCTCTAGGCTGTTTCATGAATACTGCTGATATTCTGGATAATCTGACTGTGCATACTGGTACATCTGCTGTGTAACGTGTTGTGTGGCAGCTATAGGCTGCGGTACTGTAACTGTCTGTGCGTTCTGCGGTGATCGCGTGTTCTGCGGAACATGTTCCTGTCTAGGAGGACGTGGTCTCTCTTTCGTCTTACCTGTAGCTATGTTGTGTTTCAGAACTGCACATTCGTTTATATAGTGACCTGGCTGTTTACAGTAATTGCATGTCCCCTTAACGGGAGCTGTAGAATGACTAGTCTGATTCGTGCCCCTCTTCTGACTAGCTGCTGGAACAGACTGTGCAACTAGTACTTTCATTTTCGTGTCTTTCATACGCATTTGGGACGGGGTATTAGCTTGCCATGTACTCTCGACTTTTAATACTCTATTCTTAACTTGTGGTAAAGAATTCTCAACTAGTTTGGTAACAAAAAGATGTGGATACGACTCACTACTGGTTTTCAGACCGCTATTAATAATGAAACATTTCTCAAATCTGGAATAAAAATCACTAGTGTCCTCATCTTGTTTCTGTTTACAGGCTGAGATGGCATCCCAATCTTCCTTTTTCGTGGCTAGTAATCTTGGCAAGACTTGTATTAACAGTTCGGGCAATTCTTTGGCTTTATCCCCAAGACCAGTACCTGGGACTCGTGTGTTATCTTCATTCTCTAATGCGGTCCAGTCTATCTTTTTCTCTCCCACCTCCCATTCCTTTTCTTTGAGTTTTTCATATATGCCCGCAGGCAACAGGACCTTTAACATTTTAATGATATCAGGATACGTGTATTCTCCCATGCGGAGCATATCTTTTAATTCACGGTGGAACCCTGCTGGATCTTTATCGTGACAGGGTACTAACTTCTTCATTTCTAGTAGTTCTATTTTCGTTATAGGGGTGTAAACAAATACTCGTTCGAGCTCACCCCCGTTCCCTTAACAGGATGCACTTCTCGTAACGGATTCTGTCTATCTATGTAGAATGGGGGTGAAACAGGAACAAAATGCGGAGTCAGGAACATTCTGTATCTGTGGCGTTGTTCTAAAATGACACTAATTAAGTCGGTGCCTAGACCTCTCCATCTGTTTAGGAGTAACTCGTTCAATACATTATATAAAAGACCTGGATCAGAATGCTGACCCTCATACAGTGTAATGAGGTGCTGGATCATGTACATACCCACCAGTCGCTGCTCGGCTGGGGGCAGTTTCAGAAACATTTGAGCCACTACTTCGTCTGAATACGTGGTAGAATCACTAGTCCATCGGACTGCTGATCGGGCTAGTTCCTGTTCATGCATGGTACTAAGCTCACTGTAACCTATTCGTAGTTTCAGAACTTTATCGGTAGCCTGGAATAATTGTTCAAGAGAACACTGTTCTGCCACGGGAGGAGGAAAAGCTTTCTTGTAGTCTAGGCGTGTGTGTCTATCAGAAGGTCTTGTCCTACCTGGATATATGACGGTACAACGCGTACCGTCACAACGCATACCTTTACAACGCGGCCGTGACAACGCAAGTCGTTACCACGACTTGCGTTGGGGGGGCGCGGATTTCGAATAGTTTAATTTACTATTCTAACACCAGTCCCCGTGGACCCTAGGGAAGGTGTTAGGATAGTAAATTAACTATTTTTAGACCTTGAGCGCCCTCCAGCGCAAGTCGTGGTAACGACTTGCGTTGTCACAGCCGCGCTGTAAAGGTACCGCGTTGTGAAAACATCGTTGTAAAAGATGTTTACCGTCCTACCTACATACGCTATTCTGGTGGGATTCTCGTTGTCTACCTCTTCGTCTGAAGAGTCATTCTCTTTCTCTGCTATTATTCTTGCTTTCTCCCTCTCGTGTATGCCTATTATTTCTTTACGAATCTTTCTGTACATGGTTTCTATACTATTTTGTGTCTTGTGTTTTCCTTCTGCTATATTGTCGCTCCACCTTGTCAAGACTTTCATCTCGTCTTTGTCTTTATCAGGATGATCTTGTTCTCTTATTAAACAATTTATCAAGAACTGCAAAACCATACTTTGAATCTCGACTTTTCTGTGTGTCATGGCTTCGTGAATACTTTCTGGATTCTCCCCTGTTCGGATGAAATGATATATTCTGTCTAGATGTTCTTTCATATCTGTTATAGTAATCAGAAAGTCTGCAACTCGTCCTAAACGTACGGAATACAAGATCATGTGATCTTCACCTGGTACTGGATCATATCTACAATCATATTTACTATCAGTAAGGAACTTTTTGAGTGCTTCATACGTAGCCACCTTTGGCGTGTGCTGTAACGCTGCATCTCTCAGCGTCAGGCGCTTTGTTTGAGGCGGGGTGATAGGAGGACCTCCCCCTGCTCCTCCTGAACTGGAATCGTCAATCAGTACTGAATGTACGGCTACTGGTACTGTGACTGGTAAAATAGGCGTATGTAATATGGGTTGGCCCTGGGGGACTGGCGCAGGATTCCCGGGACCAACGGCTGGAGGCACAGGAATTACGTTATTAACGGGAGGTGGAGGTTGGACAGGCGGAGTAGGATTCGTATTAGCATATTCTGGGACGGTATCATCTAGATAGGAAGAAAGAAAAATTTCAGCTGCGGTCGGTTTATGACGTAGCTTAGTCGGGACCAATGGTGGCGGAAAATTACAGGGTGTTTCCGGGGTCGCCTTCGGCAAACCCTCGGCGAGAAGGGGATACATACCTTTAATAAGGGCATTCCTCTGTCTGTCTGATTGTTCTGCTCTAACTCGTTCACCTTCTTCTAGTAATTCCCTTTCTTGGGCTTTTTTGGAGGATTCCCTACTTAATTCTGCTTTTCTGAATTCCTTTTCTGTTCTTTTATGCGATTCTTTACGCCATAATTCTATGGCATCTTTCTGGGACTGTCTGGCTTTCTTTTTCCATAATGCTTCTTCTACTCTCATGATGCACTCGGCATCCCATGTTCCTGAAACAGGCCATCTATATTTCTCTTCGAGATTCTTGGTGTAATCTACCCATAAGTCTAGATACAATATGGCATCTAAGCCATGCTTATGATACATGAAATGTCCAGGACTGTCCCTGGGAGGGACAGGAACTGATTCTTCGAGTAACCCTTTTCTGGTTTTTATCTGACGTAACTTCGAAAACAGCGGCATATTTGAACCGTACTTGAACTTGAACACAATACACAATGAACACAGTAACGAATAGCAAACAAATCACTCATACCACGACATCAAGAACACATTAATAACAGTTCGAACAGATACTACCTGATACATTGAAAACCTAATACGTTGAAAACATAATACTGGAATTTCTCGAGAAGAACAGACTTACTAGAATTACTGGATGCACTGCTAAAACAGTACAGAACATACCGGTCTCATAAAGA
Organism: Lissotriton helveticus; assembly: GCF_964261635.1. Classification (NCBI taxonomy): domain Eukaryota; kingdom Metazoa; phylum Chordata; class Amphibia; order Caudata; family Salamandridae; genus Lissotriton; species Lissotriton helveticus. Next base: position 184,576,423 of record NC_136057.1, on the reverse strand, counting down.
GACACGTCATACCGTATTCACCTAGGTGAACACGTCGGACTGGATCTGTGTACCCAAACCCATCTGACCGGGCACAAATTAATGAACACCCGTCTAGATACCCCCAGCAACGGTACTCACCGGGAAGCAAAACTGAAGGCCTCGGACTGGACTGGACTGCTACGACGTCTGGTTACTGCTACGCACTACGCATACGCTTCGGGCTTCGGAAACAGGTGGGCCTCCGGATACCTCGGACCGTGCTCTCTCGGCTTGGGCTCTGGTCGGGACGACCCACCTTCCTCACCGCCTCGTCTGGATGCCGGACCGCAGTCTCCGTCTCCTCCGTAGGCCTGAGGGAGATTTTGGCAGAAATATCTACCGGTGCACAGGAGTCCGTCACGGCTGTAGAAGGGTCAGGGGGCCTGCGTTACATCTCCGGCGCGTGGGGAAGGGGCTCGTCCCTATTCGGGCGCCATTATGTGGTAAATAAATAAATAATTACCGGTACTATTTTTCTATGCATTAACTGAAACAGATAGCTCAATAAATAAGAGGCAGGATCCAAGGAATCTGAGTCATAAGGGCTTTAATTAGATGGCTCGAGCCAATGGACCATCGGGTTCCATCACCTGCAAAGGTTCAGGAAGGGACAGACACAAGGGGAAATCGCATGGAATGGCAGCTGCAACATCTCATTAACATCATACAGTATATATAGTAAAACAGTATAATTACATTGAATATAGTAGGCGTAACAAGTGACAAACGAAAGATAAGAACATATGGGCGTAAAAAGAAGGCGTGCACAGGGCGTGCACAGAGGTGTGTGATGTAGACGTCACAGAAGTGTCATGAGTAGGCGGATACATGGGTGGGGCTACCTGGGCAGCTGGAACCTTTAACCTACTGGTGCGCGCAAACGGGCCATGACGTGTAACTGGGGAGAGCTGGGGGCTCTGACTTCTAGCACTAGAAGAGGAGACTAAAGTCTGGGATGTCAGGACGACATGTACCTATAGCATATCTGATATCTCGTGTTTGGAGTACATGTTGCTTGAATCTAAAAGTCATCAGGGCAAAGGCTACTGGTCACTAAGGCTGGTGCATGCATATATTCTTCATGTATTGCGTGTGCTATGAATCTTCTATGGATATTAATTCAGTAATTCTCTTGCCTGGAGACAGAAAGACTAGACTATAGATGAAGATGTTTATGCGGTACGTTAGCTAGGAATGTGAAGCCGGGGAGCTGAACTGATAACTGTAGGCATAACATATTCTTGGCAGACAGGCAGGCAGGCCAGGCTGGGCACCGCGCTGCTTGGCAGAAAGTAAGTGAAGGGTCAGGAATGCAGGTGGGGGCTGCTTCGCTCCTCGGAGTGGTTTCAGGAGACTTGAAGCTCGAAACTGGTGTCCGGGCCCTGTGAGGCCTAGAAACGGGTGCATCTCAATGAATTACCGCGCACAATGTAAAATCGTTGCCAACATAAGCCTAGAAGCCTAATTCACGTTGCTTTCACGGAGGACTGGATAACTGACATACTAACGTTGGACACAACTATAATTGCGTCTTTATTCGGTCAAGGGGGGAAATATGCATCTTAATCATGCACATATAACATATTATGGGGAACACGTAGGGACACATATAGGGGCAAAATTCAATTTTCCACAAGACCATGCAAGCTCAGGGAGGAGCGTCACCCAGATCCCCAGGTACTTGAATGACTGCCGCCAGAGATGGATATTATTTACAAGAACTTAACACCGCCGTGCAGTACATTTTTGTACATTAAGGCAGCTTATTTTATTGCCTTATTTACAAATTGCCGCTAATTGCAGTTAGCGGCACTTTTCCAGGGTAAATGTGAATTTTCAAGATCGCCATTTCTGTTAGCGGGACATAATGAAAATGTGAATGAAGGTAAGCGTTCCTGTGAAAAAACTTCTGCTAAACACACTTCACAACATTTACAAGGAAATTCCAACCTCGATAACCACCAAAACTGCTGCTAACTCAAATTAGAGGCAGTTTTTAAGATCAGAAATAGCTGGTCTTAAAATTGGTGCAAACACTTGGGCCTCCATATAAGATGCCTTCATGCTGGACAGCGCTGCAAGGAATAATGCTATGCTTCCCTACGCCAAAACAAAAGTTCAGGGTTGTGCCCTATCAATAAGATAGGGTGCATTTCTGTGCCCCATTCATGAAAAGTGTTGCATCACCACAGCTATTGGACACTTTTCACTGCGCCCTGCTTATGACAACATGGCTGCACCATATTTGCAGTACGGCACTCCATGCCACAATCAATGACATAAGTCTGGAATCCTGACGTACCTATCAGCGCTAAAGTCACGCATTGCTGCAGTTGTGTCGCAAGCATGACACAACACCAGCAATGAATGGGGCATGCCTATCCCTATGGCTCTTTCGTCTGCCACGAGGCAGGAGTACGTTTTTGACACAGTGGCTTCCTAGAATTGTCACAGTGAAATCTGATAGATTTCACTGCGCCATCCTATGAGTGGCGGCTCATAACGTAACTCCTACGGCTTTGTTGTGTGGGAATAAACACCCTGCATACATCATACCTGACGCAGGTATAATGTGGCACAGGGCTTTACAAGGTCACGCATAGCCCTAGATACGCCACTTCGTAAAACGGCGCAACATGGAGCAAAATTCACCCCGCAAGTATGTCAAGAAAATGACGTACCAGCGGTGTTAAACTGTCGAAAGGGGCTCATGAATAAGCCCCCTGTATTTTTCCCCTATGTTGACCCACAGTGGCTGCTTTGCGGGCGGTGCTGCTCTGCTCTCAGAGCAGGGCAGCGGAGGAGTAGTTTGCCCACTCCTAAGTGAGCCATGACTGTTTTATCCTCTTGGGCTGCAAAAACTATTCATGTGCACTTTACCTGTTCTCCATGCAGGCTGCATTGCAGTCTGCATGGAGACCATGCTCTGGCCCCCTTTCCCTGGTTGAGCGTCGAACCAGGATGAAAAATACAATCAGGCTGCATTGCAGGACCTAACTGCAAGCTAACTTATATATTTTTTTAAATGTTTAATTTATAATGCACAACCTCCCGCAATCGCGCCCCCCTGCAATCCCATGCACCCGCCCTCGCCTCGTCACCTGCAAGCCATGCTGTTCGCCACTGCATGGAATGCCACTTTCACACTGTTTAATGCATGATTGGGTCACATATTTCTAAGTCCATGAAAAGCCATGTAAAGTGGCTTTCCATGGCTTCGAAAACATGCTCTGGCACATTGCGCAATAAGAACGTTAAACACATGATGTCACAGCGTTGCAAGAGTGTCACTAGGATAATTGAGGAACTCCCACAGTTTATCCTTGGCAAGGTCAACGACGCCATGGACTTCATGCCTTTGCAACTCCAAGGAGACCACCACCGTCACCCCTGACATGCATCGCTCACCTGGACAACTACTCTGTTTCCTTTGGGTGACGCGTGAACCCGATCCCCTTCAACTGCTGACCTTGGTAGACTGGAACTTCAGCAACAGGAAGCTGGAGACCAGGAACCGCCAAAAGCCAGAGACTCTCCAGAGCTGTCTGTAACTGTGGAAGAAGGGGAGATGCACAACCAGTCAACATTTAATTAGGATATCTGCCATCTAAGGAGTTACATCCAGGGGCTGCACGGACTCTGCACCGGATGACCACGTCGCAGTGGAGCCTACGTCACTGGGGGAGCGTTCAGGTGAAGTGTTGGGATCCTGTCACTGAGTGTAATTGTGCATCGTTGGCGGCACATGTAGCTCCTTCTGCCTCTCTCTTGTACAACCTGCTGCAGATTGGGGGTAACTTGTAGTTGTGGCGGGGATGCCTGCTTCTCCTACGCCTCCCAGTACAACTGGTTCCATGAATGACAGCTTGTTGCGTAGACCCTTCACTCCCAGTCCACAGCACCTGACAACCAGTTGATTGCAGCCAGGTCCAGCACTGTTCAGCTGTATCAATGATTTGTGTGTCAACAACTGAGATCACTTGCAGCCTCTATGGGTAGAGGAGGTAGTGTTTAATGCCAAACTCTCGGAGGCATCACTTGACCACTAGAGACAAGCCCCTCTGCACCTGGTGGCATAGTCAGAGAAGAAAATAACGGTGGGTCACCATTAACTCATCAGAGCCGCCAGGAGGGCCTCATTCAAAGACTGCCTGGATAACAACGCACACAACAGCTTCGGTCTTTGCACTAAAGATCTGGGCGCTCTCTCTATAAGAAACATGGGAGACAGGTTTGGCCCAAAAAAGTCTTTGAACATAGTTTCAAAGTACTGCTCCACTTTTTGAATATCTGTTGTTTCCGCAATTCCCGTTATCCGTATGTTGTTCCGTCTCGATCTCGCCTTCAAATCCTCATTCTTCTGTTTAATTAGAGCCAATACCTTGTCCATGCCTCTCACTTTCTTCTCCATGTCGGTTTGGCCTTCCTCAGTCTCCGTCACTCTAGTCTCCAGCACACTGACCCTGCCCTCCTGCTTATCCATCCTTTGGGTGATTCTGTCCATGCATTCAGCCAGAGTGTCCATCTTGGAGTCAATCCCCTGTAGGCTCGTTTTCAGTTTCTGGAACATGGACCGGACATCCACCGCCGGCAATTGGCCCTGTGCACCTTCTTCTGTCGGCTCACGATCAGCAGCCTCAGTTTCAGTTGATTTACTTGATTTCTTGTCGAAGGTGAGTCTCGGTTGTCGCGTGTCCGGCTTCCCCATTTTGGCATGCAGCCCGCTATCTTTGCAAGCTCTCCTCCGAACAATAGAACTCCCCATGACAAGGGTCGCCCTATCGCACACTCAGAGGTATCTCCACTCGCTTGGTACCCCCACGGGGTGCTTATCAATCTCTCATCGACCTTGTCCAACTGGCTTGGTGCGTTACCTGCCTCAATGGGCTGTTAGCTGACCTCAGGTCGCCTCACGAGTCGTTATATCCCAGCTATAGTTCTGTCTCATGAGGCGCTTTAGTTATGTTTCTACCAGCTATCCCTGTTGACTGCGCCCTGAGACGTCTGCGTTGGGCCGTGTATCTTGTCCCTGCCCATTTTCAGCTCATAAGTGCGCTATCTGGGACCTCTATCCTGCGCCACTATTAATCAGTCAGCGAGGGAAACCAGCGCACCTGTATATGCACCCCGCTCTGCCACGTTTCTCAGGCGGACCCTGCGTGTGTCATCAAAATCTATCTGTGCACTTCATTTCCATTGTAGGTGCATTGCATTTACAACTGTGGGAGAATCGAATAGTCTGGCAGGTGGTTCACTGAGCCGGTCACCGCGTGCGTGTCACCCATGTGTATAAATAAAGTGCGTCTCCTTTAAATAGCTGCACCAAGCGACTTAAAAGATGACGTGTAGTCCATTATGTACTTTGTACAATTATTGCGGCTCTGCTTCTCCTCTCAGCCATCTGGCCAGGGTTCCTCTCACCATATGCCCGGGGCGTCTCCCTCGCCTTTACAGTCTCGTAGTTTCAATGTTCACCCTAGCAGGCTTCTACTCTCCATTTACGCCCTGCGCGTGATTTATTGCGCTCCTATTTCCCTTTCTGTGGATGTTTAGGGCAGCCCTTTGCAAGCAATCCTTGGCGCTCCACTACAGGCCCGAGGCCAGCGCTCCCCAGATACTTGTGCGTCTTGCGAAAATGGTGGCCGCCCTAGCTGTGCATGTTCGGAAGCGCACGCCCTCAAATGTACGCTCCTCCGTACCGGGTTGTATATGGCTTCCTCCTTTATTACGGGTACCGTGAAGACATTAGGGCCCACGCCGTGTAGCTTTCAAAACGTGTAGCCAATGCACACTGCCTACCGGTCACCACAGTGATCGCGGTTCTACCTCCTCCTCCCCGCTGGTCCACTGCCAGTTCGCCGGTGTTGTTCCAGGCACAGAGACCTTACGGTCTTGCTTGTTCCCGCCTCCGGGGCTCATTCTGCAGCACCAGCGCTACTGGTTCCCTGTCAGCCTTTCACGCAAGCTCCCGGCTTTCCCTTGCCGCACAGGCCTCTCTACGCGTCCAGGACGTCCACAGCTCCCGCAGCTTTCCACCAGTCGCACAGCTTGCAATTCAATATCAAACCGCACAGGATCTTCCCAGCAATCAATCCAGTCAGTTACGCCTGATGCACGGCGTGTTAAAAACTGATAATTTCGGATTAATTAGCCCAGCCGGCGGAGCTAATCTAGCAAGCAGCCATTCCGCTTCACGGCCAAGCCACGCCCCCCATAGCTCAAAGCATATATATATGTTCACAGGCCATAAGCACGGTCTCTCATTTTCTAAATAAGGGGGTTATTCAGACAACAGCAGCAGTATTCTAAACAGAAACAGCAAGCTTTATGTAGATCTGTAGATCTCCTTGCAAATTCACCACATATTCTGTGCTGACATTTAGCCAACTTGCAGCATGAGGTCATAAAACAACGTGGTGATTTAACAAGTAGTCCTACCCAAATAAACAAGCATTTGCAATGCAATAGGTCTCGCATTAGGAAAGTTTGAGCTATTGGTATTGTAAATGGCAAAGTTTTTATTTATGTTTTTTTTTTTAAATACCTAAATTAATAGCTTTGTCATTTACAATGCCAATAGTTATAACTTTCGCAAATGTGATACCTATAGCATTTGTAATGCAATATGTTTTGTATTTACATGACTTAGATGTATTGATATTACAAATAACAATGGCGTTTAATTTTTTTAAATAACTAATACTTAAATAAAAGTTATTGTAATTTATAATGGCAATAGCTTAAACTTTTCTAAAGAACTTTTGTGAAATTATGTTCAGTGTATCAGAGAGCGCAATAATACGTGATCAGTGTGAGATCCTGAACACACCTGCTGCCAAGATGGATACCGCCCAGGCTCTTTGTGACTCCATCCACAAATGTGTGAGGGGGGTCTCAGTGTGGGGAGCTCTAACCAGCTGAGGACAACCAGCAACCAGACTGGGCTAGTACCAGATATTCGGTCTCTCACACCATGTCCTATTCCCACAAAAACCTTACATTTAGATTTAATCTGAGGGTGGGAACGGGGCTGCTCTTTCACTGTGCCTGGGCCAACCCTCAGTCTTTTTGCTGAGAAGAATTTGGGAGGTCTTGTCCTTTTTTAAAGCTTTGACAATCTAGCTCTTCACTGGGACCCCTTCTGGGGTGCCCCAGCATTTTACATAAAAGTAATGACATAACTTTGGGTTGCAACATCACTCACAGTTGTCAGAGCTTGGAGATTCCCTCCAAGTGGTTATTACAACTGCATTTGTTTATACATAATATACAACATAGCCACATTCTGTTTACACTGCTTAAGTGTCTAAGCTCTCGTTTCTGTAGCAGGATGAGAACTCAAGCTCAAACATGACAGCAAAAAGTAGGTATTTCAAAAGCCGAACATGTGGACTTCTAAAACAAGCATATCGTAGCGCATTAATAAGATACAATCCACAGTCATCTAGAAACATCCTCAAACTGAGTCTCGGCTGTCCATGCATACGAACAATTGATTCTTCCAACTCTCACATTTTGGGGCGCCTCCGGAGAGGCTTCAATAGGTTAAACTACCAACCTGCGGGCACCAATATGTAAATTTCTTAACCTCTATTAATAATTCACAACATTTTCTCCACACGCCCTTAAATATGAGGCTGATACTAACCTCGGGGCCAAGCATGACAGCAGGATCTGTGATTGTTGACATAACTTAAGCGCGTGCTGCAGTCGCGCCGCCGGCCTGCGACCAGGAAGTCAGGCAGGCCGGGCGGGACAACCGGAAACAGGAAGTAGGAGGGCGGGAGCCTACCCCGCCTCCCACGGAAGAGCCGCGATTGTTTGGAGCACCGGAGCAGGCAGGAGCCTACCCTGCGCCCCGGTGCCGAAGAAGGGAGGAAGAGTCCTGCTGCCGGTGAGAGCCGCTGCACCAAGGAAGCCGGTGAGTGGGGCTTCGCCTTGGTGCTGGGCTGCGAGGGCGGGGGGCATGTGTGTGTGCGCGCGCGTGCGGCGGCGGGCTGTGTATGTGTGGGAGCGTGCGTGCGTGTGTGTATGTGTCTTGGAGTCTGTGTGTATGCGTGTGTGTGTGTGACTGTGGGGGGGGAGGGTGTTGCCTGTCTGGGTGCCTGCGTGTCTGTGTAAGTGTAAGTGCGTGTGCGCGCGTGTGTGTGTCTGTGTGCATGCATGCGCATTAGGCTGACTTGCTGGGAGTATGGGAGGGAAGTGTACGGCGCGGCGCAGGACGGAACGTGCGCGTTCGCGCACCCAAATCCAGGGAAAATGCTCGTAACACCTTCTTGTCTCTCCTTCCCCCCAGAGCGATAACTATACGTCTCCAGCTGGACATCTCCAGCTTGACACATGCATCCTTCGGATGCATTACCAGCGAGACCCAAAAATGTCCCTGGAGTAAATATATACAGCTAATGCCACTATGGAAAGATCAATACAATCATTAGAAAGTGAGGAGGTGTCTAGTATGTGCAACACATCAGTGCCCGGGGCACCAATGCAAGGCCAAGAAGGGGCATGATTTGTGCTGTGGGCTTCAAACAAACATATCAGACCACTAGCAAAGTAAAGAAAAAGTAATTTTAGTTTGAAGTTATGAAAATGCTTTTTTCATTTAGTTGTAGTTATGTTTGCAAAGTAAAAATATCATTACAAATAACTGATCATTACTAGGGTCTTTTCTTCCAGTTCTTCATTTGTGAATCAATAAAATGTGTGTTAGTAAATAAAAGTAAAATACTCTGCCTATTTATTTTGACAATGTTTGATTAACACTTCCCTTAAAAATAGTTATTTGTTATGCCAGTTTGGCTTGTACTGCCCTCTGCAATCATAGTTGTTTCTTGGCCAGGTTTTGTTGTGTAGTTGAATAAATTTCCATCGTCATCACAACTGCCATACTTAGGACCAAGGGGTAAGCCCTTTCTCATGGCTCTGTTGTGCAGTATAGCACAGGTAGCAATAATATTTCAGCTTGTTTCTAGTGTGTAATCCAATGTTTCTGCACTTGCATGAAAAGCTTCCCTTAAAAAATTCAAACTTGCTCTCTATTTCTGAACTAAGGGGCATATTACCAACAACTAGCGATAATTATCGCTATGTTGGCTTAGCAGCCATATTTTTATCGCCGAGCTGAGGCGATTTTTATCGCTTAGGAACCTTGCTATTATCAAGGTTTATCTCCTAAGCGATAAAAATCGGCCGAAAAGCATGAATATCGCTGAAAAGTCAGCGATATTCATGCATTACCGAGCTAATGCTCTTAGCCATGTTATCCACCTACCATTGGATAACATGGCTAAGAACTGCTCAGGGGCAGGTGTTAGCTTTTGGAGATATTCGCGCTTGGCGCAAATATCTCCAAAAGTTGGTAATAGGTGATAGTGATGTTAGCGACTGTTTTACTAGCCTTCGGCTCCCCTGCGGATCTTGAAGCGAGCATTGCAGCCTCCGTCGAGTTTTTGGGACCGGAAGTGAGAAGGGCGATAAATACACTGACTCCTCTGTATGTGAGTCTCAGCTGAGGCTGTACTGGCGGCTTCTTCTTCTGTGCACTCACCCCTGTCAAAGCGGCACTTGAAATCTAAACACGCTTGTTAGACCTGTCTGCTTCTGAGAGTCCCCTCACACTATGATTTATTTTGTTCCCCTGTGCCTCCTAAAATTTGTTGCTTTTTCTTTGTCTACCAGGACCTTTTTGTGTGTTGTCCCATGGGGCTAGATGCTCTTTGATGCCCAGTTGCTCACCAAGTTCCTGGCACCTATGTACAAGGCGTCTGACGGAACCGGTGGCATAACCAACTGGGGTTGTCAACCCTAAAATGGTGGACACCATTGTCCCCTATGAGAGTGACTCCCATTGGAGCACCTCTGACCTCTGACCCTTTGAAGGTTTTGGCGCACTTTGTGTAACCTGCAAACCTGACAGGAATCCCCTCAGGAGTTACAAGTACACAAAATGGCTGCCTTAGGAAGCCCAGTACGGTGGCTCCTAATGACCAAAAAGATACCTTGAAAGGGCCATGTCATTGACATAGCCAGGGAAGGTTCTAGAACCTTCTGGCTCGTGCTGGCATCCTAGGGCACTGGCTATAAAAGGCCCAGTCCCTGGCGGCCATGAAAAGAATGATCAAAGAACACCAGATGAACAGGACTTGACCCCAGATTGACTCCTGCCCTGTTAACCCCCTGAGGCAGCTGATAGCGCAGGCAGAAGAGCAGCAGAGGTTGCTGGCGTGGACCCTGACTGGCGTTCCAGTCAGAAGCGTAAGCAGTGACCTCTAGCCTTCAGCGCCTGGTCAGCGAGTGCCCAATTGCCCCTCAGAGACTTTGGCCATAGTTAGAGCCTCCCCGCCCCCCAGTGGTGAGATCGCAACTGCAACTCTTAAAAGTGCCACCTTCAACTTAAGTGCCTCCTGGCGGGCGTTCGGACGTCTCCGAACCCACCGCCGTCAACGCGCTGTTTGTGGATAGAAGGTGAGGTGCTGTGCTGGGGCGGGGAAAGGCTGGCCTTCATTTGGGCGAGATTACTGTCTCTGCCCTGCCCGAGTGACTTGGGAGCTGGTGTGTGGGCGGGAATCCCCCCGTGAGTGAGCTCGGAGGGAGGATCGCGGAGCCCCTGGAACCCCCCTTCGCCCTTGGGAGAAGTGCCATACTGATTGGAGCGCTTACCGGCGCCGCCGAAGTGAGGTGGGCCGTCTCTACCCCTGAAGTTGCCGCGTTGTTGTGGAACTGTGATGCGGTCTCATTTTGAACTGTGCGCGCAGGTGTTTTGGCCCCTCCGGCAGCCCGTTCGACGGTCCCAAGACTCGTGAACTGGAGCCGCCTTTGGAAACCCCGCCTGCGCTGACAGAAGCGCACAGACTCCTCCGGCAGCAGTAGCTGGCCGCGGAGTGTAATTGCCGTAGTCATTTTATGCCTTTATCTTCCAGATATACGCGCAATGAGTTGTGAGCGCAACTAAGGGATTATCACGCGTATCTTGTGCCCAGAGAGCCCGAACCCGTGAACACTTCAAAAACTGTAAGAGCACGCATTCCGCATTGAATGACAAACGTAATGTGTTTACCCTGAAAGTGATTAATTAGTGGCAGCGATACCAGAATGACCCTGTGATATTTATTCCAGTCATTGCTGATATTTATTCCAGTAGTAAGAACAAAATAGGGCTGGCTCTGATCAGCAAGGCTGAGCCTATATCATAATTAACAACAAGAAATGCCAGTGCTGATACACATAACTCAAGACTGTGATTAATCCTCCACACACAGAAGGTCAAATTCCAGAGAGGGCTTGCTTATTAATCGCAATTTTATTTCTGAATAACCAATTTTATAAAATTCATATTTACAATTGAGGAAAGAACAATCAGAGAAAATCAAATAAGGAACGGACACAAAAAATACCAATCACTAAAACGGATCCACAATTTACAACTTCATTCATATCACATTCGCCTCACATTCAACACACACCAACTTTACTCAGACATACCAAATGTTCATTATATACAAAGAAACAAGACTGGAACTGCCTTATTTAAACAAAAACTTTCCAGGTACTTGGTTGAAACATTAATTCAAAACCAGGAAATTATACAATTTCAGATGATGATTACAGATAAATCTAAATCAATAATCCACAACAAATGGCAACAAATCGATGGATGGATGTGCTCCTAGACACAAGGGCAGACCAGCAGGAAGATGGGCCTACGCGTTTCGAATCCCCTTTAGTTCCTCGGAGATTCTCATCAGGGCCTCAGGCAACTGAACACAAGAAAGGAGAAGAAGAAAAAACATATATTTTTTCTTTTGAACACAAAATGGTAACAGGTGAGGACAACAACAGTGTTGAAAATAGGTACACGTATCCAATACACTCTAGCTATAACAGATCCTATAAAAGAATCACCCTTTTAGGAGTCTCTTCGCTTAGTGGGCCACCAGTTTAAAGGACTGAATTCAAGAAGCTACAGATGGATGCTCAGACGGGGCTGGTCTCAGAATGAAAAACGGGCCCCTAGGTCAGCGTTAATTAATTACATGAAAAGTCGGGACAGAAACTTACCACCTAAGTTGCTGTTGTTGAAACTTGTGGTGGTCGGTGACAGGGAAATTTTGCAGGAAAATTTTGCAGGAAGACAGAATCTAGGGAAAATTACCAGCGTGTGGAGCGTCAGAATATAGCTGCGCTAGGGAATTCCAATAGAGAATACAAATCAACACGGCCTATGAGGGGCTCTTACCAATCAATAGCAATCGACGTGCCCGAACGGCAAGTGGAAGAATTCACAGATGCACTCAGAGATGTAGTGGCCACAGCCGGAAGGACTAAGGATTTATTCAAGTGGGCCTGTCCTGTTTAAATGCCCACGCCGAATTCGGGTCCTAAATAGACCAGAACAAAGCTTTGTTTTAGTTTTTTTGTGTGGGGCACAACTAGGAAGCAGTAAGTATTAGGCAAAGACTGCAGATCTAGTCACCTGTATATACCGGTATTGTAATTCCAATTCTGCCCGTTTCAATCACACGGGGCCGAGGAGAAGTGGCAGCATCAGCACAAGCACGCTCAAATCTCGTATGCTGTGTAAACGAGAAGAGCGAAAAAACGAAAAGGCCGGTTAGATTCTAAGATTCACAAAGCGGTCGTGTGGGGGACTTTATCTAAATAGGCCGAGAGACGGGGGGGCACAGCGAAGGTCTTACTTACCAGGAGTGCGCGTGGTTCCTCGGAGCAGTCAGGCAGGGCAGCGTCGCGATGAGCACTAATCCCTCGCGCATGCGCGTTACCTTGCCGCGAGACACTTCATCTTTTTATAGTGAAGTGAGCGCCGCGTCATCAATAGGAAGGCGATCGAGAGGGCAAGTTCTAGGCTAGACCAGTGCTGCACGGCGGAGCCTGCTGTCTAAGAGCAGACCGGTGCATACATGTCAAGAAAAAACGAATTAATAAACGGGGTGATATGTGTATAATTTGTGATAACTAGAATTTCTCAAAATGAAAAATAATCAGGACTGAATACAGAATACTTCAGCAGGGGCAACCAACAACTCATAACTTAAAAATTTCCGAAAGTTCATTTAAACCTGACACCGCCGTGTCAAATTTAACGATTAACATTGCTTCCCTTTTTGATAGTTGGAGGCTCATATCACCTCCACGGGGGTTCTTTTCTATCCTGGAGATGACCGTCCATTTAAAATCATTAGGTCCATGTTGCATTCTGTTCCAATGGCTCACCAGTGGCGCATTTTCCACATTTCTCTTCAGTCTCGATTTGTGTTGGGATATGCGTTGTCGCACTTCCTGCTCCGTTTTACCAATATACAAACAATCGCAAGGGCATTTGATGCCATATACTACGAATTTTGATTTGCAATTGCTAAATACCTCATGCTTCCAAAATAAGCCCTTATGTTGAAAAACAGCACCCTGTATGGTGGTTTCACAACAGAGGCAGGTTCCACATTTGTGGTGACCTAGCACAGGGGCTAAACCCATCATTTGACGTAAGGAAGGTTGGTTTTGGGTTGGCATGGAAGCTCTAACCACATGGTTGGCAACACTGTTCTCCCGTTTAAACGCGAACAGTGGGGGGTCTCTCAGGCTCTCGTCTAGGCTTTGCACCAGATGCCAGTTTTGGCCAATGACTTTTTTCAGCTGGTTGGCATTAGGGCAATAGGTGGTCACACAGACCTGGTGCTTCTGTTCAGATTTCTTTTTGCGTTCCAGTAGTGTTTCACGCGGGGTCCACCTAGCTCTTTTCATACAGTTCTTCACAAGTTTTTTGGGGTACCCCCTATCACACAATTTGGAAACAAGTTTATTGGCATGGTCCGTATAGTCGCTCTCATATGTGCAGTTTCTGCGTACCCGCAAAAACTGCCCATAGGGTAGATTTTCCTTCAGGCTTCTAGGATGGTTGCTTTGAAACAGTAGCGCCTTATTGCGGTCTGTGGATTTGGTAAATAAGGTCGTAGCCAACTTGCCATCCCTTGGAAACACTTCCACATCCAAAAACGAAATTTTCATTTCAGAGTGGAGAAGGCTGAATTGGATGTCTGGTGTTCTATTGTTGAGCCATTGATGGAATTGGATCAACTTGTCAATTCCTCCAGTCCATACCATAAAAATGTCATCGATAAATCGATACCACTTGCAGATATGGACTCCATACGGATTGTTGTTATGTATGTACGTGTCCTCGTACATTGACATAAACAAAACTGCCAATTCTGGGGCAAAAGGACAACCCATTGCCACCCCTTTTATTTGGTAGAAAAATTCCTTGTTAAAACAAAAATAATTTTTCTTCAAGGCAAAGGAGGCCAAGTCTACCAAAAACTTCGTCGGGACTCGCATAGGTCTTGGGCGTGAGTCCAGGAAGAAGGTGAGGACTGCTACTGCCTCATCTTGAGGGATTTGCGTGTATAATGACGTCACGTCAAGAGTGACAAGCAGATCTATCCCTTCACGAAAAGTTACAGTTTCCAACTTGTTTATGAAATCAGTTGTGTCCTGCAGGTATGACACCACTTTAGTCATAAATTGTTTTAAAAAGCAATCCACATACTTCGCAATGGGTTCCAGGAGAGAACCACATCCTGCCACGATGGGTCTCCCTGGCGGTTTGCTTTGATTTTTATGTACTTTTGGTAGTACATAAAAAAGAGGTACCTTAGGGTGTTTAATTTGTAGGTATTCACATTCCTTTTTTCCTACAAAGCCTTGATCGAAGCCTTCCTGGATAATCTTAAACAGTTGGATCTGCAACTCAGTGGTGGGATCTTTATCAATTTTGCGGTAGCAGATGGGATCATCAAGTTGCCTCTTTATTTCCTTGGTGTATTCGACAGTATCCCATAATACTATCGAGCCGCCCTTGTCAGCTTGTTTTATTATGATCGTTGGATCATTTTTTAGAGCTGCTAAGGCTGACATTTCTTCTCTCGTGGTGTTATATTTAACAAACTTTTTTTCTCTTTCCATATTCGAAATAGCTGAGAGTACACTCTTTTCAAAAGTTATTAGTTCTTTCGGAACCATGTTGCCAGAGGGGCAGAACGTAGATTTATTACGTAAACCTGTCACCTCGGTGGAACGTGGCATCGGATTCTCCAGGAAAAACATTGTGAGTCTAAGTTTTCTACAAAATTCTATGAATTCTGTTTTCATACGCACAAAATCTGTTCTTTTCGATGGGACAAACGATAATCCCTTAGACAGAATCCCCTC
This sequence comes from Lissotriton helveticus, assembly GCF_964261635.1. Lineage (NCBI taxonomy): Eukaryota > Metazoa > Chordata > Amphibia > Caudata > Salamandridae > Lissotriton > Lissotriton helveticus. The sequence goes on along the minus strand of NC_136057.1, from coordinate 184,561,174 downwards.
CTCAGCTTTAGTTAATGTTTTCTGAGAGAGATTGAAAATTGGGGATGTTTTCAGTTTTTGTAATGCTGTCGACGGGTCTTCATTTCCCATGGTGTTGTATATCTCACTCGGGCTCTGGGTCTCGTTTGGCCCCTCCCTAAAAAAGAATTCTGACCCTGACCTCGGTTTTGTTGATTGGGGTTCCAGTTTCTGTTTCTATTTGGCTGATTGGTGTTGCCACTGGTGTCCCTATCGTTGCCTGAAGATGAAGAGGTATCGCCAAAAGAAATAAATTGTTTTCTGGATCTACCCTGATTGTCTGATAGGTACCTTCTAGATTCCTGTTTGGTGTAAAAGTCAGGCTGTAAGTAGGGATATGTGTTATCCAATGAAAAATTCTTCTTGTCCTTCTCAAATTGATAGGTTTTTTGTGAGACGGTGTAATCCTTAAACTCTTGGATTTCCTTCTCCACTTTCTCCAAAAGTGTTTTAGCATCCGATATTGTGGGATTAGTGCTAATTTCTGATTCTAATTTAGCTATTTCTTCCAATTCAAGTTTAGAGAGTCTCGCAGCTGTTTCAATGGTAAGGACCATGAGGTCCCTACTACATTTTGTTTCAATAAAGGAGAAACCTTTTTTGAAAATAGGGTCCTCTGTAAAGATTACAGGGATATTTTTTATTTGAAGACCACTTGGGATAGTCCCTTCTCTCAGATGTTGCAGAAGGAAGTGGCCGTGCAAATCTGTCCTAATCTGCTTTTTTTTGAGACGCAAGAGTCTCTCAGATTCGTTCTGCGAAGTGGCAGACACACTTAGGGAGACTGACGAGAAAACTGGGGGATCACTAAGGAGACTCCTAATGTGATCTCCACTATATGCAAACGTGTCCTTCTCTGCCATTCCAGGGGACAAAAATACAAGAGATTAATTAGTGGGTTGGAAAACAGAGAGAGAATAGTGACTTGAAAGATTTACAAAACTAAAGTGCAGGAATGATCAAACCTCAAGGGAGATCGCAAAAGCCGTCACACAGATCAGCCTTGGATCTTTAAGAAACAACACATTGTGGTAATTAATACACACAATATATCCAAAATTAAATGGAAACACAAAAAGTACCTCGCGGACAGTCGTCCGCTATCTAGAAGTAAGAACAAAATAGGGCTGGCTCTGATCAGCAAGGCTGAGCCTATATCATAATTAACAACAAGAAATGCCAGTGCTGATACACATAACTCAAGACTGTGATTAATCCTCCACACACAGAAGGTCAAATTCCAGGGAGGGCTTGCTTATTAATCGCAATTTTATTTCTGAATAACCAATTTTATAAAATTCATATTTACAATTGAGGAAAGAACAATCAGAGAAAATCAAATAAGGAACGGACACAAAAAATACCAATCACTAAAACGGATCCACCATTTACAACTTCATTCATATCACATTCGCCTCACATTCAACACACACCAACTTTACTCAGACATACCAAATGTTCATTATATACAAAGAAACAAGACTGGAACTGCCTTATTTAAACAAAAACTTTCCAGGTACTTGGTTGAAACATTAATTCAAAACCAGGAAATTATACAATTTCAGATGATGATTACAGATAAATCTAAATCAATAATCCACAACAAATGGCAACAAATCGATGGATGGATGTGCTCCTAGACACAAGGGCAGACCAGCAGGAAGATGGGCCTACGCGTTTCGAATCCCCTTTAGTTCCTCGGAGATTCTCATCAGGGCCTCAGGCAACTGAACACAAGAAAGGAGAAGAAGAAAAAACATATATTTTTTCTTTTGAACACAAAATGGTAACAGGTGAGGACAACAACAGTGCAGAAAATAGGTACACGTATCCAATACACTCTAGCTATAACAGATCCTATAAAAGAATCACCCTTTTAGGAGTCTCTTCGCTTAGTGGGCCACCAGTTTAAAGGACTGAATTCAAGAAGCTACAGATGGATGCTCAGACGGGGCTGGTCTCAGAATGAAAAACGGGCCCCTAGGTCAGCGTTAATTAATTACATGAAAAGTCGGGACAGAAACTTACCACCTAAGTTGCTGTTGTTGAAACTTGTGGTGGTCGGTGACAGGGAAATTTTGCAGGAAAATTTTGCAGGAAGACAGAATCTAGGGAAAATTACCAGCGTGTGGAGCGTCAGAATATAGCTGCGCTAGGGAATTCCAATAGAGAATACAAATCAACACGGCCTATGAGGGGCTCTTACCAATCACTAGCAATCGACGTGCCCGAACGGCAAGTGGAAGAATTCACAGATGCACTCAGAGATGTAGTGGCCACAGCCGGAAGGACTAAGGATTTATTCAAGTGGGCGTGTCCTGTTTAAATGCCCACGCCGAATTCGGGTCCTAAATAGACCAGAACAAAGCTTTGTTTTAGTTTTTTGTGTGGGGCACAACTAGGAAGCAGTAAGTATTAGGCAAAGACTGGAGATCTAGTCACCTGTATATACCGGTATTGTAATTCCAATTCTGCTTGTTTCAATCACACGGGGCCGAGGAGAAGTGGCAGCATCAGCACAAGCACGCTCGAATCTCGTATGCTGTGTAAACGAGAAGAGCGAAAAAACGAAAAGGCCGGTTAGATTCTAAGATTCACAAAGCGGTCGTGTGGGGGACTTTATCTAAATAGGCCGAGAGACGGGGGGGCACAGCGAAGGTCTTACTTACCAGGAGTGCGCGTGGTTCCTCGGAGCAGTCAGGCAGGGCAGCGTCACGATGAGCACTAATCACTCGCGCATGCGCGTTACCTTGCCGAGAGACACTTCATCTTTTTATAGTGAAGTGAGCGCCGCGTCATCAATAGGAAGGCGATCGAGAGGGCAAGTTCTAGGCTAGACCAGTGCTGCACGGCGGAGCCTGCTGTCTAAGAGCAGACCGGTGCATACATGTCAAGAAAAAACGAATTAATAAACGGGGTGATATGTGTATAATTGGTGATAACTAGAATTTCTCAAAATGAAAAATAATCAGGACTGAATACAGAAAACTTCAGCAGGGGCAACCAACAACTCATAACTTGAAAATTTCCGAAAGTTCATTTAAACCTGACACCGCCGTGTCAAATTTAACGATTAACATGGCTTCCCTTTTTGATAGTTGGAGGCTCATATCACCTCCACGGGGGTTCTTTTCTATCCTGGAGATGACCGTCCATTTAAAATCATTAGGTCCATGTTGCATTCTGTTCCAATGGCTCACCAGTGGTGCATTTTCCACATTTCTCTTCAGTCTCGATTTGTGTTGGGATATGCGTTGTCGCACTTCCTGCTCCGTTTTACCAATATACAAACAATCGCAAGGGCATTTGATGCCATATACTACGAATTTTGATTTGCAATTGCTAAATACCTCATGCTTCCAAAATAAGCCCTTATGTTGAAAAACAGCACCCTGTATGGTGGTTTCACAACAGAGGCAGGTTCCACATTTGTGGTGACCTAGCACAGGGGCTAAACCCATCATTTGACGTAAGGAAGGTTGGTTTTGGGTTGGCATGGAAGCTCTAACCACATGGTTGGCAACACTGTTCTCCCGTTTAAACGCGAACAGTGGGGGGTCTCTCAGGCTCTCGTCTAGGCTTTGCACCAGATGCCAGTTTTGGCCAATGACTTTTTTCAGCTGGTTGGCATTAGGGCAATAGGTGGTCACACAGACCTGGCGCTTCTGTTCAGATTTCTTTTTGCGTTCCAGTAGTGTTTCACGCGGGGTCCACCTAGCTCTTTTCATACAGTTCTTCACAAGTTTTTTGGGGTACCCCCTATCACACAATTTGGAAACAAGTTTATTGGCATGGTCCGTATAGTCGCTCTCATATGTGCAGTTTCTGCGTACACGCAAAAACTGCCCATAGGGTAGATTTTCCTTCAGGCTTCTAGGATGGTTGCTTTGAAACAGTAGCGCCTTATTGCGGTCTGTGGATTTGGTAAATAAGGTCGTAGCCAACTTGCCATCCCTTGGAAACACTTCCACATCCAAAAACGAAATTTTCATTTCAGAGTGGAGAAGGCTGAATTGGATGTCTGGTGTTCTATTGTTGAGCCATTGATGGAATTGGATCAACTTGTCAATTCCTCCAGTCCATACCATAAAAATGTCATCGATAAATCGTAGCTTCTTGAATTCAGTCCTTTAAACTGGTGGCCCACTAAGCGAAGAGACTCCTAAAAGGGTGATTCTTTTATAGGATCTGTTATAGCTAGAGTGTATTGGATACGTGTACCTATTTTCTGCACTGTTGTTGTCCTCACCTGTTACCATTTTGTGTTCAAAAGAAAAAATATATGTTTTTTCTTCTTCTCCTTTCTTGTGTTCAGTTGCCTGAGGCCCTGATGAGAATCTCCGAGGAACTAAAGGGGATTCGAAACGCGTAGGCCCATCTTCCTGCTGGTCTGCCCTTGTGTCTAGGAGCACATCCATCCATCGATTTGTTGCCATTTGTTGTGGATTATTGATTTAGATTTATCTGTAATCATCATCTGAAATTGTATAATTTCCTGGTTTTGAATTAATGTTTCAACCAAGTACCTGGAAAGTTTTTGTTTAAATAAGGCAGTTCCAGTCTTGTTTCTTTGTATATAATGAACATTTGGTATGTCTGAGTAAAGTTGGTGTGTGTTGAATGTGAGGCGAATGTGATATGAATGAAGTTGTAAATGGTGGATCCGTTTTAGTGATTGGTATTTTTTGTGTCCGTTCCTTATTTGATTTTCTCTGATTGTTCTTTCCTCAATTGTAAATATGAATTTTATAAAATTGGTTATTCAGAAATAAAATTGCGATTAATAAGCAAGCCCTCTCTGGAATTTGACCTTCTGTGTGTGGAGGATTAATCACAGTCTTGAGATATTTATTCCAGTCATTGCTGATATTTATTCCAGTCATTGCTGATATTTATTCCAGTCATTGCTGATATTTATTCCAGTCATTGCTGATATTTATTCTAATGTATTGAATCCTGATATTTATCCAGTATATTTATTTATTAGAGTCCAACTATTTATTCCTGAGAAACCAGTACACAGCTAATCAAACCCATGTAAGAAATGTGAATGTGATTACCTAAGTGAACTACCTTCAAACCCAGAGAACTTTTACATAAACGAAACGTATTTTTCTATAACAGTGGTGTGGTGTCCTTCTTTTTGTGTGGTGTGCAGGGAGTTATTATTTGGTCATAGCCGGCTTAACACAACAGCCTTCTACCGCCTTGTCACTCAAGCCAAGCTACCCCCCTTTGCGCTGGGCTTGCCTATCGCAGGTCCAACATAAAATTGGTGCTCAGCGGGTGGGATTGCGAGCCGTGCTTGTTTTGAACCCCATAATAATTCAGTGTGCACCACAGGTACACACTCAAGGATTTCTGTCAGGAGAGGGGAGTGTTTGTCAGGCGAGGGGCCAAAGGAGAGGAGCTCCGTACTAGTCTGCGAGCATGGGTGGAAGCACACACGGAGGGAACGGTGGAGGAGGAGGAATCGGACAGAGGTACTGTCATTGATAGGACTGCGGAATTTCCCCCCGGGGTGGGTGAGATGCCAATCAGCCCCAAGGCAACCTCACGGGAGGGCAGCAGTGTGTCATCGAGAGGGTTGTCAGAAACCGAGTTAGCTGACAGGAGAGAGGAAAGACTGTTAAGGTGGGAAATAGCAAAAATGGAGTTGGAAGAAAGAAGGGAGGGGAGGAGGTTGGAACATGAGTCCAAGCTGGAGATGGAAAGGAAAAGGATGGAACACGAGTTCAAGCTACGAGAGCTCGAATTCCAGGCCTCTAACATCACTCCGAAGGGTGTCGAGTCAAAGGAATTTGCCAGGGAGCCCAGGCCCCATTTACCCAAGGACGTAGTCGCCAGTTATACCGCTGGAGACGACATAGCCAAGTGGCTGGCAGCCTATGAAGTCTCCTTAAGAGCCCATGGGATCCATGAGAAGCATTGGGGTGGTGGATTATACTGGTACATGCCTCCGACAGGTAGGGATGCCCTATTGGCCCTAGACCGGGAGGAACAGGTTAATTACCCCACCATGAAGGTGGCGCTCATCAGGAAGTTTGGGTTGACCCCCGAGAAATACCGGCAAAGGTTTAGGGGCAGCCACAAGCTGAGCTCACAAAATTGGGTTGACTTCCTGGATTTTGCCAAGAAAGCCCTGGAAGGGTGGGTCCAAGGTAGTGAGGTGGAGGACTATCAAGGGTTGTATGACTTAATCCTCAAGGAGCATCTACTCGAGAAATGTCTTACCGAGCTGAGGCAACACCTGGTAGACAGCAAACTTACTTGCCCCCGTAAGCTTGCTGAGGAGGCGGACATTTGGGCGAGTACCCGAGTGTCCACGAAGGGGACTGGAGGAGATTCTCAGAAGTCCGGACAGGGCGCTCCCCAGAGGAAAGAGGGGGGAGATAATAAGAAAGAGTTCTCCAAAGGTCCCCAAAATAACTTTAAGGGGAAAAACACCTTTTCCAACTCTAAGGCTAACCCGCAGAAGAACCCTAACCCTGGCCAGAGTCAGCAGCCAAGGGTTGTCCATTGCTTTGAGTGCGGTGGTATTGGACATTACAAAGGAGACCCGAAATGCCCAAAGAGACCACCCCCTCCCACTGGAGAAAAGGCCCCGGGAGTCGCTAGTGTAGCGCTCGGGGAGGAGATGTCCTTAAGTAAGGGAAGGGAGTGGGCGGGAGTCACCTTAGTGTCCCTGGGTGATCGGGAGATGGTTCCAAAGATCCAGGTGCCCGCGAATACTACCAAGTATGGGCAGTGGATCACCATCAATGGCCATAGAGGGGAAGCTCTGAGAGATACAGGAGCCAGTATGACTATGGTAAGGAGTCATCTGGTGTCCTCGGAGCAGGTGATGCCAGGCGTACTTCATCCAGCCGCAATGGCTGACGGCAGAATGGGTCACTATCCTGTGGCCGAGGTTCCCTTTGAGTGGGGAGGGGTTGCAGGTCCACTTCGAGTCGCCGTAAGCCCCGCCGTGCCAGTCGATTGTTTGCTGGGCAATGATATGGAGCACAATGCTTGGAAGGAGGTGGAATACCGGACTCATTCTGAGATGCTGGGTACACCTGATTGGGCCTGTGTGAGTACCAGGTCGGCGACTGCTCGAGAGGAGAAGTCGCAGGGGTCGGAGTCTGGAACAATGGCCCGCCCCGTAGTTGCTGATGAGGGAGCATGTCGAGGACAGGAGGAGCCTGCCTCGACGTCCGTGCCCCGTGAGGCGGATAGGCCACCTGAGGAGGTGGACCCGGAGTCCACGGAGGAGGACATGGTTCCGTTGGAGAACTTACCTATCCCCGCTGATTGGCGAGTGGAGGGAGGTCCGTCCAGGGAGGAACTGAGCAAGGGACAAAGGGAATGTCCCTCCCTCGAGGGTCTGAGGCAACAGGCTGAAGCCCAAGCAGCGGGTAACAAGTCTGGGAACTATCATGTTTACTGGGAGGATGGCTTTCTCTACAGTGAACCCAGGGCAGCAGTGCACGGATTGTCACGGGCCCTGGTAGTCCCACAGTGTTACCGAGCCTTCCTGTTAGAGTTGGCTCATGAGATTCCCTTGGCAGGACACTTGGGTCAGGACAAGACCTTTGCCAGGCTTGTCCCCCACTTTTATTGGCCTCGAATGAGGGTGGCGTCCGACGCATACTGTCGGTGGTGTGTGTCATGCCAAGCCAGTGGGAAAACAGGGATGAAGCTGAAAGCTCCCCTGGAACCACTTCCCGTCGTTGGCACCCCCTTTGAAAGGGTGGGCATCGACATTGCTGGGCCCCTAGATCCACCGACAACCTCCGGTCACAGGTTTATCCTGGTACTGGTGGATCATGCCACAAGGTATCCAGAGGCAATTCCTCTGAGAACCATCACTACACCGGTGGTGGCAAATGCCCTGATGGGGATCTTTACCCGAGTGGGTTTCCCCAAGGAAGTTGTGTCTGATAGGGGGACCAACTTCATGTCAGCATACATGCGGGCAATGTGGAAGGAGTGTGGAGTGACCTACCGGTTCACCACTCCTCATCACCCACAGGCCAATGGCCTTGTGGAAAGATTCAACAAGACGTTGAAGGGTATGATCAGAAGTCTACCCGAAAGCCTGCAGAGGAAATGGGACGTCCTCCTACCCTGTTTACTTTTTTCTTACAGGGAAGTGCCGCAGAAGGGAGTGGGCTTCAGCCCCTTCGAGCTTTTGTACGGGCACCCTGTACGTGGACCTCTCAGCCTGGTGAGGGACTCCTGGGAAAAGTCTCCCCGGAAAGTTCCCCAGGATGTGGTGAGCTACATGCTGGCCTCCCGGAGCCAAATGGCTAAGTTGTGGAAGCAAGCTTCTGACAACTTGGAAGCCAGCCAGGCAGTGATGAAAGCGTGGTACGACCACAACGCTCATCCAGTGGAGCTGGAGCCTGGACAGAAGGTGTGGGTGATGGAGCCGGGAGAGCTGAGCGCTCTTCAGGACCGTTGGACAGGCCCCTATGAGGTATTGGAAAAGATGGGCAAGTCTACCTACCTGGTGGACGTCAAGACCCCACGGCATCCCCATAGGGTGCTGCATGCCAAACGCCTCAAGCCCCACTATGAGAGGCCCGAAGTCATGTTAATCATGGTGACTGATGGATCGGAGGAAGAGGACACTGAGCCTCTCCCCGACCTGTTTGCGTCTCAAGAGAAGGATGGGTCAGTGGGGGGAGTGAAACTCTCACCATCCCTAACTCTGGAGCAGCAGGAGGAATGTCGTCAGGTCTTGGGGTCATTCTCTCCTCTGTTCTCCCTTGTCCCGGGTAAGACCCATCTGTGTGTTCATGACGTGGACACCGGTGACAGCCCACCTGTGAAGTCTAAGTCTTACCGGCTGTCGGACAAGGTGAAGGCCAGCATCCGAAGCGAAGTAGCTAAGATGCTGGAGCTCGGAGTCATTGAACCTTCGAATAGCCCTTGGTCTAGCTCGGTGGTTTTAGTTCCCAAAGCTGCACCACCTGGCACCACGCCAGAATTGCGATTCTGCGTGGACTATCGAGGACTCAATTCGGTCACGAAGACCGATGCTCATCCGATCCCTCGGGCGGATGAACTAATTGACCGGTTGGGAGCTGCCCAATATCTGAGTACCATTGACCTCACAGCAGGGTACTGGCAGATTCCCATGACTGATGGAGCAAAGGAAAGGTCAGCCTTCTCCACACCTGATGGACACTACCAGTTCTGTGTGATGCCCTTTGGGCTCAAGAACGCTCCTGCAACATTCCAGCGACTGGTGAACACGATCCTCACTGGGAAGGAATCCTTCTCTGCTGCTTACCTGGACAACATTGCCGTCTTCAGTAGCAGGTGGGAGGATCACTTGCAGCACCTGCAAGACGTTCTCCAGGCCCTGGAACAAGCTGGTCTGACGATCAAGGCCAGCAAGTGTCAGATTGGGCAGGGGTCGGTGGTGTACTTAGGTCACTTGGTGGGCCGGGGAACGGTGCAACCCCTTCAGGCAAAGATTGAGGCAATCGTGGCCTGGGAACCCCCCAAGACCCAGACTGAGGTCCGAGCCTTCCTGGGCCTCACAGGTTACTACAGACGGTTCGTGAAGGGGTATGGCACTATCGTGGCTCCCCTTACTAAACTCACGGCCAAGAAGCAACCCAGGAGAGTCATCTGGACCGAGGCTTGCCAACGAGCCTTCGACACCCTGAAACAAGCATTGTGCAACGCTCCAATTTTGAAGGCTCCAGATTTCTCAAAGGAATTAATTGTCCAGACAGACGCATCCGACATTGGCATTGGGGCGGTGCTATCGCAACTCAATGAAGAGGGTCTGGATCAACCCGTGGTCTTCCTGTCACGGAGACTACTTCCCCGGGAACAGAGATGGAGTACCATTGAGCGGGAAGCCTTTGCGGTGGTCTGGGCACTGAAGAAGCTGCGACCATACCTGTTTGGTTCGCACTTCCTGGTTCAGACAGACCACCGACCCCTTCGTTGGCTCATGCAGATGAAGGGGGAAAACCCAAAACTGTTGAGGTGGTCTATCTCCCTACAGGGAATGGACTTTTGGGTGGAACATCGGCCCGGAGCTGACCACGCCAATGCAGACGGTCTCTCCAGGTATTTCCGCCTTAGTGTTGAGAACTCCCAAGGGGTTGGGTAGCTCTCCTCACTTTCAGCCGGGAGGGACGCGTGTTAGACCTGTCTGCTTCTGAGAGTCCCCTCACACTATGATTTATTTTGTTCCCCCGTGCCTCCTAAAATTTGTCGCTTTTTCTTTGTCTACCAGGACCTTTTTGTGTGTTGTCCCATGGGGCTAGATGCTCTTTGATGCCCAGTTGCTCACCAAGTTCCTGGCACCTATGTACAAGGCGCCTGACGGAACCGGTGGCATAACCAACTGGGGTTGTCAACCCTAAAATGGTGGACACCATTGTCCCCTATGAGAGTGACTCCCATTGGAGCCCCTCTGACCTCTGACCCTTTGAAGGTTTTGGCGCACTTTGTGTAACCTGCAAACCTGACAGGAATCCCCTCAGGAGTTACAAGTACACAAAATGGCTGCCTTAGGAAGCCCAGTACGGTGGCTCCTAATGACCAAAAAGATACCTTGAAAGGGCCATGTCATTGACATAGCCAGGGAAGGTTCTAGAACCTTCTGGCTCGTGCTGGCATCCTAGGGCACTGGCTATAAAAGGCCCAGTCCCTGGCGGCCATGAAAAGAATGATCAAAGAACACCAGAAGAAGAGGACTTGACCCCAGATTGACACCTGCCCTGTTAATCCCCTGAGGCAGCTGATAGCACAGGCAGAAGAGCAGCAGAGGTTGCTGGCGTGGACCCTGACTGGCGTTCCAGTCAGAAGCGTAAGCAGTGACCTCTAGCCTTCAGCGCCTGGTCAGCGAGTGCCCAATTGCCCCTCAGAGACTTTGGCCATAGTTAGAGCCTCCCCGCCCCCCAGTGGTGAGATCGCAACTGCAACTCTTAAAAGTGCCACCTTCAACTTAAGTGCCTCCTGGCGGGCGTTCGGACGTCTCCGAACCCACCGCCGTCGACGCGCTGTTTGTGGATAGAAGGTGAGGTGCTGTGCTGGGGCCGGGAAAGGCTGGCCTTCATTTGGGCGACATTACTGTCTCTGCCCTGCCCGAGTGACTTGGGAGCTGGTGTGTGGGCGGGAACCCCCCCCGTGAGTGAGCTCGGAGGGAGGATCGCGGAGCCCCTGGAACCCCCCTTCGCCCTTGGGAGAAGTGCCATACTGACTGGAGCGCTTACCGGCGCCCCTGAAGTGAGGTGGGCCGTCTCTACCCCTGAAGTTGCCGCGTTGTTGTGGAACTGTGATGCGGTCTCATTTGAACTGTGCGCGCAGGTGTTTTGGCCCCTCCGGCAGCCCGTTCGACGGTCCCAAGACTCGTGAACTGGAGCCGCCTTCGGAAACCCCGCCTGCGCTGACAGAAGCGCACAGACTCCTCCGGCAGCAGTAGCATTGAACCGGCTGGCCGCGGAGTGTAATTGCCGTAGTCATTTTATGCCTTTATCTTCCAGATATACGCGCAATGAGTTGTGAGCGCAACTAAGGGATTATCACGCGTATCTTGTGCCCAGAGAGCCCGAACCCGTGAACACTTCAAAAACTGTAAGAGCACGCATTCCGCATTGAATGACAAACGTAATGTGTTTACCCTGAAAGTGATTAATTGGTGGCAGCGATACCAGAATGACCCTGTGATATTTATTCCAGTCATTGCTGATATTTATTCCAGTCATTGCTGATATTTATTCCAGTCATTGCTGATATTTATTCCAGTCATTGCTGATATTTATTCTAATGTATTGAATCCTGATATTTATCCAGTATATTTATTTATTAGAGTCCAACTATTTATTCCTGAGAAACCAGTACACAGCTAATCAAACCCATGTAAGAAATGTGAATGTGATTACGTAAGTGAACTTCCTTCAAACCCAGAGAACTTTTACATAAACGAAACGTATTTTTCTATAACAGTGGTGTGGTGTCCTTCTTTTTGTGTGGTGTGCAGGGAGTTATTATTTGGTCATAGCCGGCTTAACACAACAGACTTCTACCGCCTTGTCACTCAAGCCAAGCTACCCCCCTTTGTGCTGGGCTTGCCTATCGCAGGTCCAACAACGCTAATCTCTGCCACTGAAACATGCAAATATTTTAACGAAACGCGGGGCATATTACCAACAAAGTGGCGAAGAGAGGCGTTAGCCATCTTGGCTTAACGCCTCTCTTCGCCACTTCGGAAACACTAGGCTGCACCATATTACCAAGGATATGGTGCAGCCTAGTGTTTCACCCTGCAATGGCGGTAGTTTTGACAACTTATCGCCAGCGCAGACACCCTTGCACCAGAGTGCAAGGGTGTCTGCTAGCAGGGAGGTTTGTTTATGTTCAGGAAGGAGTTCCATCCTGCACATAAACAAACCTTAAATGCCATTTTGTCACTTACGTGTGTGCTGGTTCATGCAGCACACATGTAAGTTACAAATTGGCATTTTTAAAAAGAGGTTTGTTTATGTACAGGAAGGAACACTTTCCTGTAGATAAAGAAACCTTGGCATTTTGCTTTTTCCATGTGTGCTGCACAAGGCAGCACACATGGAAAAAGCAAAAACAAGGAGAAATTAAGCATTTCTCCTCGTTTCGCCACCTTAACCCCTTCCATACTCATGAAGAGCTCAGCTCGTCATGCAGTACACTGCTCGTGTGCTCATGACGAGCTCAGCTCGTCATGAACAATGGGAAATAATGAGTAACAGCGCTCAGGGGGAATTGCTGTAGCATTGATGAGGTTAACAACAGGTCTTACCTGTCCTTAAATTCGGCGCTGCCACCTATTATCCCCTCTCTTGATTGTAGGTGGCAGCGTCGAAGTAAATGGGTGTCGCGGTAGAAAGCCCACCGCAACACCCACTGCGATGAGTTTATGGTGAAAGGGGCCCTATTACCAAGGCAGCGTTAAGTCAATTAACTTGGCTTTAAGCCACGTTAATTGACTTAACGCTGCCTTGATAATAGGGCGATGCAAATATCGCCGCGTTATCGGCAGAAAAGTGCAGATAACGCGGCGATAAGGGGCTTGGTAATATGCCCCCGCGTCTTTATAAAAGGAAGCACCGATGTCAGCTACCTGCTGGGGCAGCCACGGAGGGGGGAGGCAGCAGCGACTTATGACAAGGTGTCAAAGGGTCTTCATTTCAGTGCGTCATTCACAAGAGTGAAAGCCAAATTGGGTACACTCTTAGCAGTTGAAGAAAAAATGCAGTGATACCTGAAATTCACTCATAGAGAAACCCCCATAACAGACAAGCAGAGACAGAGAACGCACAGACTGTGGGAGGGGGCAACGGGGAGAAGACAGGCACAGGAAAAAAAAGAGTTATGTGCAACACTCGAGTAAAGGGGCCCGCAGCTGTGGAAGGATACAAATGACTGTCATGATGTAATGAGTCAGGACTAACAAGCCGAATACCAATCTGAAGGCTGCATTTAGGTCCTAAACAAATGATTAGAGGAACCGAAGCATGGAAGGAGCGTGCGCAAAGCTTTTCCCGCCCTCTTATCCTCTTCAGTAAATAATAGGAGCTTTACCGTAATGCACTTTTTTTAGTTCAGATCTTTACATGTGCAAAGATCTTCCAAAATGTTTTAAATCTTTGTTTTCAGCCGCCACACGAAGTGCGACTAAATTCATAACAATATAAATATATAATTAATGCTTGACCGTTCTATAAGTACAACAAAATCTGAGAATGGGAGGGCGGCAAACTGTCCGATGTTGACATTGAAAGTTGGAGGAGAAAGCACGTATATATCGTGCTTTAAACTACTAGAATAAACTATAATTAACAAGAAATGCATTTTGTTTTGGGTTTGGGTCGGGTATGTATTTGCAATGCATTATGGGCAGGCGGATGTTGGTTCAGATCCTTTCACCCTGATTGCTGGTAAGCCCTGTCTGAAGAGCGTCGCTTGAGACAAAACAATAAATAAAACAGGCAGGCCCATTTTACTAATCTTTATCTTGCTGCAGTCATACGCTGTCCACATACAGCGTGGAGTCTGACGGGACCAGGACCTCAGCAGAGGCACCCCCCACATGGTCGCACAACCCGAAACCCAATAAATTCAGACCACACAAGTTTCTGTCTATGGAAGAATTGAGGCCGCAGTTTATTAGGCATTTCCAACTTACAAGCGATCCTTTACACACCATTATTTTTGTCTGGCGAGCCTGTGTCCTTACACCATCCGCTCTGCACTGTGCCCTACATTCAGTGCAGCTATCTTTGCCAAGGTGACCTATCACCGTCCTTAACCACATTTGCTCTGCACTGTGCCCTACATTCAGTGCAGCTATCTTTGCCCCGGTAACCCATCACCTGTGGACGCACCCTTTCCTTTCACTCCGGGCAAGCTTGGATGGCCGACTCAAGACTTAAGCTTAATGCCTCCAAAACCGAGGTGATGTTGCTGGGAAATCTCTGTACTTCCCTCCCCAAATGTATGTGGCCGGCTTGTTTAGGAGATCCTCCGACCCCGAAGGGATCCATAAAAAGTCTCGGCGTCTGGCTTGAACCGGAGCTGTCGATGCACACTCAGGCGAAAAAAACTGCAGGGTGCTGCTATGGGCTGCTCCGCTCAATACGGAAAGTTATGCCCTTACTCCCACTAGACTCTAGGAAATTGCTGGTACAGGGCCTTGTTTTGTCAAGACTTGATTATAACAACGCCCTTTTCTTGGCTGCACCAGAATACACCCTGAACGTGCTCCAGAGGGCACAGAATGCAGCTGCAAGACTGCTGACGAATACATCTAGAAGAACGTCAGCGAAACCAGCCTTGAAAGCGCTCCATTGGCTGCCCATAAGAGCGAGAGTGAAATTCAAAGCGCTCTGTACAGTGTTCAGAGTCCTCCAAGGCACAGGCCCTACGATCCTCAGAGATCTGATCCGCCCTTACAAATCATCACGAACGCTCCGCTCTGGCGAGGAAAACCTGGTAGCCATCCCGAGAGCAAAAAGAGCAAGGACCGGAGGTCGCCGCTTTTCAATAAATGCGGGTCAGCTATGGAACTCCCTCCCAACATCAATGAGGAAAGAACCTAGCTTGACCAGATTCGGGAAAATCCCTGAAAACGTTCCTTTTCCCCCAGAATGACTAACATCTCTGTATGCGGTTCAGAGGCGGTCTGTCTGTGTGTACATGTAGCGCTGGGACGCTCAAGGGCAGCCATGCGCTTTAGAAATTCTTTTTCATTTCATTTCATTTCATTCAAGCTTCTGCTTCCAGCCCGACCGTGTAACCTTTTACCTCCGGTTCCCACGCACTACTTGGGTAAGCGTCTGCTTTAACCCAACCGGACAGCCCTTTTGCTTCCTGTGTCCACTCACTCCCGGGTAACCATCGGGTTCCCACCCGGCCGGGTGACCTATCACTTCCGGTGTCCACACATTTCCTTCCGGGTAAGCGTCTTTTCCCACCCCAGCCCGGGGCCTCTTCCCTTCCGGTGCGTACCCTCTTGTTACCTGGGCAAGCCGATGTGCTTCCTGCCCGCCAAACCTGGTTGGCTGTTCCCCCACCCATCTCTGCGAGGTGCCCCGGTACCCCAACTTCCTCTATGTCACTGGCTCTGCCCTCTGTTGTGTAATTGTTTACTTCCGGTTCACCTGAACACAGAGAGCTCGGGGAGCTTGCCAGTGACCCCCTGGGTCATGACTGCCCGTTTGCGGTCTGTGCCCGCTTCGCAACCTGCTTTTTGTACTATTCTTGGATCGCTTTGTAAGTACCGCCATGCCTCGCTGGAAGCTATCGCTGCCAGCGAGGCCCCCCATGCCATTACTGCGGTCCCATTCTTACGAACCACCAACAGCCCCTTGCCTTCAATGCTGCTAGCATATTCCGTAGCCGGAAATCTGTTCCCGTGTCCGATAGGTACACACCATCTGCTCTGAAATAGTACAGCTGCCGCAAGTTAATCATGGTGTGCCTGATGCTACCTAAACCTACCCCTTTAAACATGTCTTTATAAGGATAAAAAAGATGCCCCTACCTATAGATGGGAAGTTATTTCCCACAGAAGTCAATAATCACAACATTAGCAGTAGTTGACTAGTTGCGGCATTATTTAATCTTTAAGCAGTGCACCCTTGACTGTTGAAAAGCAATGCTGAATTCCGCCTTTCTTGCCGCCAACTCTGTCTGTAGCCCTGGAAAGGCACAGTACTTGATCGCCCAACACCGCTCTGAACTCTGTGAAGTAGTACAAAAACACAGCAATGGTGAGTCAAATTTCTTAGGAATGACTTTCATATAACGCATAAGCATTACAACTTTTTTTTTTTTTGCTCCGATTTCCACACCATATTTCCATTTTTCAGCATCCCATATTTCTAAGTTAGGATGTATTCTAGTAAAGGACTCCCGCCTGTTATTACCTGTACCCAGCCAGGAGCCTAACTGGGCAATGCCAGCCATCCACCTGTATGCTATATACAGTTATTCAGTGTCACCTGCTAATATGATCTCTTTTATATGGCTTATTGAAAAGGCTATGCTATGTGGCCCGGATTAACTACTTTCGTACCAATTAATTCATACTTCAGCTGTTCACACTTTTCACCGGGCAGAAGCTAATTGCCTCCGGGCTGCATGCCCTTTCTTTCCCTACAAACTAAAGCCTAACTCGTTATTTAACTTGTCTAACATGTGAACATTGAAGAACCTGTAGAGAAAACTCCTTCTGCTTAACTTTTACTCAGCTATCGTATTTGCCCGTTTGATAACCACATTGTCAACTCGACACTCCATCCATGTGTGCCCTTTTTTTTTTTTTTTTTTTTCGGAAGCAAAAGTATTTAGCCATAACATTGACATTTTTCACTTTCTATGTTTCCTTTTTTTTAATTTTTTTTTAAATTTATTTATTTATTTATTTTTTCAACCAAAACACCTTCTCACCAGCTCAGCTTCCTCCACCTGCTGTGTGCCCCCAATGTGCGTTGGCGTCGTAGTAGGTTCATACCTACACTTACCAATTATTCTCCTTTTCAGGACATGCATGCCTGCGAGCCACCAAAGACTCACTCCAACTACCTAGATCCCATCCCTTGCGGTGTGTCCTTACTGCATATTCGCATCTGTTATGGTGAATTGGCACTAGCACGGCATCTATGACCCGGCAAGTGCTCCACCCTGGTCTGGACAAAGGGGGCACTATCTTGGTAGCACCTTGCCGAGAACAATCCGACCCAATGACCAGCCAACTCTGACCTGGAAACCATGTTGCCAAAGTCGGCCAACCTGCAACATATGCATTACCCTGTCTGTTAACCTACCATCTCCCACCCTTGCGGTAGCTCTTAAAACCCCCCACTTATGGCAATGAGCCTGACAGCAGTGGTGCATACCCTTGCCACTGTACCCCCCAGCGCTGTCTTGGCGGTGTTCCTTATACTTTCAAGCCAGCTGCCCATCCCCCCCCCCTTTTTTTTTTTTGCCCAGTCCGTGACCTCCACCACTATTGCCCCTTTCTCCGTCCGAATGCACTGCTCCTTACTTATACTCCAAATTAAAAGCAATATATTAGCCCTCTTACTCACACCACCTGAGCCCAGACTTCGTCGCACACGCCCTTGTTAACCGCACTGGCACTTTTTTTTTTTTTTTTTTTTTTAGCCATTGTCTACCTACAGGCCCCTCCCTAGTGTTGAGCCCCAGGCGTGTCTATTGATGGTAGCATAACTCCCACTGCAATATACCACCAGTACCTAATCTCTTAATCACAACCCTGGTGCGCCGTACATTCCCTATGTTGTTACCCCAAACACATGTGGACTACTTCTCAGCGTGTGACCTACCAAGAACGCTCTATCCTCCTCACTGACCTTTCACCAAATTCACGCCACCCTTGTATTCCCCCCCCCCCCCACCATCCGGCATTGATGGAGGTGTGCTGGGGAAGGGGGCAGAGGGTGTTAGGAGCTCATCATTCTCCCAACACCCCCCACCCCAAACCCCCGGCATGAGCCTTGCCCCTCTCCCCAAGGCCGGTTGTGAATTTGAATTCCCATTTCGCCACAGCTAGTAATCCCGCACCACCACCTGTCATGCAATCCATGCACCCAAGCTTGAAAATAACTACCCTTGAGGCTTTGAAAACAAACCACAAAATATTGTGGCAGGGATGGTAAACCTTAACGAATTCATAGTTCTTAAATCAGAGGCTCTTTTCGTATTATGTTATGTTTGAATACTACCATTTCTATTACTAAGTATACAAAGCGATCAATGGATAATTTTATTATAAGCAATTCGCATAATTTTTCAACCCTGCCACATACTTTAGCTCAAGCCTTAGTTGCTGCTTATTTATCTTCTGCAACTAACCACCATTGACAAAGCCCATAGACCCAACTTCTTGTCAGTATGCTGCTACTTATTGCGACATATATATATAGTGCAATGACAGGCACAAAATACAAGTCATGCACCACACAAAGCTAAGCACCCCCTTTTTATTTTTTTTATTTTTATTTTGCACGTAATTTCAGACATGCCCTCTATTATAATAACAATGCAGCTGGCGTTATCCTTTTAATCCAGTTTTTGCATGCTAAGCAATTTTATTTCTCCCCGACACAAAGTCCTTTATTGTTAATACCCATGTTGCCAGAGACCAGGTGTTACCCCTTTGACTTTGATGCTATCCCCCAAATGGCCTCCTATTTTGCATAATTATAACTGGCAATGTTCCACTCTGCAAATAAGTCTCGAAAGAATATTGTTGGACCGCCTCGGTATATATCCACCGGGAAAGACGGGTGCTGGGTCATGCGTTGGTGGCGATCCCCTGGGACAACTAGGCCGCTGTTGGGTGGTATAGAGTGGGACTCATAGGATGCTCTGCCTGTCGCTTTTTTGGAAGCATGTATCACTTTCTGTCCCTGCGACCCTTAGCAGGGGCTCGTGCTCACGGGCTGCCTTGCCCTCCTCCCCATTAAACGGAAGTAGTACTACGCGTCTTTATTTATGTAATGCCTCCCGCGGTCTACCTGAGTACTCATATAGGGAGCAAATACAAATGTGCCGCCACAAAGGAGTGGAGCATATTTCACCCTCTTCGAGACCCTAAATGTTCTGGTGAAAGCCGTTCTTTCCGAAGAGGACCCCCTCCTTTGCGTGTTTATGGGCCTAGGAGTATAGAGGTCACAAGTGCATTCAGAACTGTCAGAGGGGGTGGACGTGCTGGTGAAGCGTTGAGACATGAGTAAAGAACTTCAGTGAGAAACATACTGGACACTAACTACTATATATGTGAGGCAATGAATACTTCAGCTGGCCGATGCAGTCGCTGATCTGACCTGGACTAGCAGATCTCAGCAGTGGCAGGCAGCCATTACCTGAGACGTGTAACCCCCGGTGAGAGCAGCAGGGTCTTCCTCCAAGTCAGTGCCGGACAGATAAGACTACCTCTGGAGGCGATATTTGAACATGGGTGTTAGGGGGATAGGAGTCGGATAGTCCGAGAAGAGAAGGGGAAACCATATACACAAAAGAAAGAACAGGGGGAAAGGACATTGCCTAACTGGTGTTGTATAACTTTCTTTACCCGCCAACTCTCCGCACCACATCTCGGTGCACCTATCAATCCTGATGGCCCAGCCGCAAGCCCCTGCAGGACCAGTATTATCCTTCTACTTATCTTTGGTACTCTTTTGTAACATGCACACGTCTCTTCCCTCTTGTAACACACTCTTTGCTACGTCTTACATTTTATTTCCTTTCGATACTTGCACACGTGCCACCATTGCCTACGTAACGTTTGTTGTTGTGTTGGAGTGTTTGCCATGTCTTGTAATATTATACTTCTGCTAGTACTTTGTAACCTCCACACATCACTTTTCCTCCTGTAATGTACCCATTGTTACCATTAGTATTTTTAGTTGGACTAGGGAGCGGGGCTTGGGGGGGGAGGGGCTTTGGGCAGTGAAGGTATTCGGCCAGGGGCACACATTTAATGTCATTGAAATTGCATTGGTGTTCAAATGTGCATACTGATACTAAAGCATGTAAAAGTGCCGGTACTCGGCACCAGCGACTACCGGCCCACTCAAAGCACTGTTTATTCCATATACTGTTGTTACATTTGACTGGCACTTCCTTTGCCCAGTCCTTGTAGTATTAGTATCCTTGTCACCCTCAGTGGAAGGTGTCCGAGAACTGGGTGCTAATTAGTTGCTAGGTGTCATTAGTTGAATTTTTCCTACGTGCGCTGGGTGACTCTGAAACGTGCGTTCTCTACTTTTTAGGCAGGGACTAGGGGCAGATTCATGAAGGCCCCGCGCCGCCGGTGCGCCACCCCCTCCCATGTTAAAAATGATGCACCGGCGGCGCAAGGCCCCCACAAATCTGCCCCTAGGATGGCCGAAGAATCGTGGGAGCACGTAGATCTTCTTGTAGTGGGGGTGACGTAAATTAAGGAGAGACAAAACAAATTAAAGGGGAGAGGACGGTGACTTTGAAATAATCTGACCGGCGATATTAGCGAGACCAGCATCCATCGGGGGACGCGCCGACCTACGCTACCCATCGGGAAAACCATTTACGTAAACCCATAAACTTTGTGCCATACTTACTAAGTTGCATTTAGAAATCGTACAGGCAACTCCGGGAGCGGGACAAAACTGGCCTAGTGATATCAGCAAAACAGGAACTGCGGCGTGCTCCCACACTGCTCACCCCCATCCCTATGCACACCCCGCACCCAGTTCGCACCCACCACCTCATCCCCGCGTGAAGCCTGCCCCTGCCCGCATGCCCTGCCGTTCGGAGTCTGGCACCTTATTTCAGGGCTCCCCCGCCCTTTCCACTACTGCCGATTCGCCCGCTCCACTGGCAGCCGTTCCGAACGCGCCCCCCCCCCCCCCCTTTCCTCCTGCGCTGTCCTCCTCCTGCACCAACATAGGCTTCCCCCCCTTTAGTTACGCCACGCCCTCTGCCCCTACGCCCCCCCTCCGTATCCGCAACTCTCCACGAGCGTCTACCATTCGTCAGCTCCCCCCCCTCTCAGGATGCGCACCTCTCCACCTCTCCACCCATCTCCTGCCCGCACTCCGGCATATTGCCGCGCATCTGGGCCTTATTTATGAAGGCATTGCGCCGCCGGTGCGTCACTTTTAAAATGGGAAAAAGTGACGCACCGGTAGCGCAAGTCCTTCATAAATAAGGCCCAAAGTGGCGAACCGTGCAACACATCACCGGCCATCCCACGCAATGAAGCACTTCCTACTATTCCCTATGAGGCTCAGCCATCTGCAGAAGCATTACCTAAGGCAGGCTCTGGCTAGGTGGCTCATTACGGTTCTCATTTGACGGATAGGGAGGGAGGGAAAGGTGGGATGAGCGGGAGTGAAGATCTTTGCCCAAAAGCACGAGAAAAGAGGGGGGGTTGGCTCTACACTCTGCTTTCTCCTGACTTTCCTACTGTTGTCTTCCTTGGCGCACTTCTGCAGAGACGTCCTCATCCAAAAACGCCACAAGCCACACTATTAACCTTATTTGTGAAGCATTCACCCCTTCAAAGTCTGCGCTATATAAAATGCGCCAATGACATAAATAAAACTGCACGTCCCTTCGCCCTGAAACTCCGCCCCTCCCTCCTTTTTTTTTTTTTGCACACACCTCGTGCTCCTGACCCTTTTATTGTCGTATTATACCTCTACTTGTACTTTTCCCGCTCCTTTGTAACTTGCACACATGCCACCTTACCTCCCGTAATGTACAGTTCGCTGCCTCTTGTATTTTTGTTCGTTCCCCATTGACACTTTTGTCTCATGTAATCTAACGTTTATTCGAGAAATGTATTCCACCTTTCCGCCCCGGAAGGATGAAGGGCCTGTGCACGACGCCCATCCCTCACGCACCCGTCCCCCCTCAAGCACTGCTCCTGGGCACAGTAGACTCGGCACCCCGTTGGCAGCTCCACTCACGGATCCGCCCTACTGCCCCTATTTACCTTTCCTAGACATCCTAGCAGCCCTGATCCATCTCGTGCAACGTCCTTTCATGAGCCCTCCTTAGGCATCATCCCATACTATCTCTGCCTGGACCCCAGTTTAGACCTCCGAGTCCCCCATTCCCACCGTCATCCGTCTTTCACCCATTATACATTCTTGACTCCGTCGATGCCCTGAGCCTCGGCCGGAACCCACGTGCTGACCGCCGCCTGCTCCAGTCCATTCCTACGACCAGACCAAACACCTCTTCCCACCTGGGCCCCAGTCCTTACGTGTGAAGCGTTGAGGCCGCCAGCGCTGTGCGATGCTTGCCTCCCCTCTCTCTCCCACTCTTGTGCTCACTTTAACTGCCGATCTGTGTGTGCCCGCGGGCACATTGCTCGTGCCATTGTCCTAAATGCCCCCCATACTTCCGGGCAACAATTCTTCCCCGCCGATGCCAGGAGTGGGATCTTCCCTGTATTTAGAGGCCGAGGTCTGTCACTAACAATTCCCACCTGAACCTTCTAACTCCCTGTGGTGTGCGCTCTAGTCTACGAGCGTGAACGCGATGACGCGTCACGCCGTAGACGAGAGCGGAAGGCGCACGCATGCGTAGAAGAGACTTTAGTGAAGGCGCGAAACGGGGATTTGTCAGTTAGCGACCGGAGCTCATCCTGATAAGACGCTCGGCGCTTTATGCTTGTAATAACTTTGCTTACTTTAAATAAAACGGTTCTTCACCTACAGAGGCTCCAAGTGTCTAGTGTGGGGGCAAGGAAGGAACATTATATTGGCGACGAGGCTGAGACACGAACACCACCGAGCACAGTGGAAAGGAGCAACCACCCTCCATCAGCCCTACACCAGCCAGTGGGAAGAACAGCAACCTGCAACCAGCACAAGCGTAAAGCGTGGCAGCAGCGCAATAGCACGACGTGCCAGGACACTAGCCACAAGGAATCAGGTTAGTGCTGCCCCAGGGACAAGAGCCTATAACCCAGCACCCTGGCAACCAAAGGCACCATCCTACAACCAGAGGAGGGGGTGCAAACAGACAACCCCACGCAGGCAATAAGGGATAATACCCCAGGCAGTCCCAGAGGTCAAGGTGACACTGCAGGGAGCGCAGGAGCATCCAGCGTGCCCGACCAATCCAGAGCCCAAGCAGTAGATCACAGAGGCGAGGCCAAGATGGCGAACCAAGCTTCGGCCCTGATGGCCCCCATCCCATTCCTACCCAGACCAGGGGAACCCCAGTTAAAATGGGAGGATTGGAGAGAATACTTTAAGAACTACATAGAGGCACGAGAGGACGACAATGGGGAGGAATACACACCAGAAAGGAAAAAGAGATTGTTACTCCACAATCTAGGCCCGGAGGGGGTGAGAGTGTTCGCAAACATCGTGCCCAAGGAAAGGGGTGCAACAGAGACGGACATCTTCAAAAATACATTGGATGACCTGGACAACCACTACCGCCCTGCAGTGTGTGTCTCAATAGACCGTTACAATTTCCAACAAAGGAAGCAAGAGGCTGGCGAGTCAATAGACGACTACGTGGCTGCGCTCCGACGTCTGGCCATCACATGCCGATACGGGGCTCTACAGGAGGAGTATATTAAAGACCAGATAGTCATGCATACCACCAACAGGGCTGTCCAGGACAAACTATGGGCACAGAATGAGACCTCACTCAAGGAAGTCATAGCGATGGTAAAAAAGGCAGAAATGTCGAAACGCTGCGCAGATGCGGCCAAAAGAGAAAGCACACAGAGGCAGATGATTAACAAGATAGACGAGGCCTCAACATCCAACAGACAAAAAGGATCTTATGGAGAACAGAGGAAGGAGACCAAATGGACCGGGAAACAGACCGGCCGCCCCAGCACGGACAGCAAATTCTCTTGCTATAGATGTGGCAGCGCAGCGCACTCGGCTCAGGATAAACGTTGTCCTGCGTTTCGCGCCAGATGCGCGTTCTGCGGCCTGGTCGGCCATTTTGAAAAAGTATGCCGCAAGAAGGGGAAGAAGACCACCGTCAAGTGTGTGGAATCAGCGACGTCGGAAGTCAGTGAGGAAGACGACCTAGAAGATGGAGAAATGGTACTGTGTATAGAGGATCAAGTATTGGAGGTGACAGGGAAACGCAGAGATAAGCCCCGCACGGACATGCTCATAGGGGGAGTGAAAATACATGTGGCTGTCGACTCAGGTTCTCCCTGGACCATAGTACAAAGATCCATATGGGATGAAGATTTTGCACCAGTTGTTGGGCCAGACCTACTGCCGCCAGACATCAGGCCCATCTCATACACAGAGAACGCCATTCCCTTGGTGGGCTGCCGAGACTTCAAGTTTGAATTTAGGGGGAGGTCAGCCACCTGCACACTGTACGTCGCAGAGAAGGGCCCAGCGGTACTTGGATGGAGAGACGCAGGGGATCTAGGGATCATACTCAATCCCGGCGGGAAAGAACAGATACTCTTAACGGATGAGTGGCCCCTCACGAAAGAAGAAGATTGGAAATCTGCCTACCCCAAGGTATTCGAGGGTACGGTAGGAAAACTGGACAAATTTGTCCACAAAATGGTCCTCAAGGAGGGAGCAATACCAGTGACGCACAAAGTCAGGAACATCCCCATATCCACCAGCGAAGCTGTGTAACAGGAACTGCAGAGACTGGAGAACCAAGGCATCATAGAGCCAGTGGACAGTTCGGAGTGGTTGTCCCCCTTAGTGGTGGTCAAGAAACCTTATGGGAAGGTTCGTCTCTGCGTGGACCTCCGCGAGCTCAACAAATGCCTCGTTGTGGAGAAGTTCCCCCTTCCCAGAATTGAGGAGATGTTGGCAAGAACAAAAGGTATCACCCATTTCTCCACCATAGATCTCACGTCTGCATACCATCAGATTGAGCTGCATCCCACGAGTAGAAAGTACACCTCCTTCATCACGCCCTTCGGGTGTTATCAATTCCGCAGGATGCCCTTTGGGCTGGCGTCCGCAGCGGCTGTATTTCAAAAGTTGATGCATCGGTTGTTTAAGGACATCTCAGGAGTGCAGTACTTCCAGGATGATATTCTGGTAATGGGCTCCACCAAAGGGGATCATGACAGCAAACTAACCAGAGTCCTCGAAGTGTTACAAAACAAAGGCTTAACCGCGGAGTGGAGCAAATGTAAGATTGGGATGCCCTCAGTCACGTACTTGGGACACGAAATTGGAACACATGGTATATCTCCGAAGGAACAAAATGTGAGAGCCATCAAGGATGCCAAAGCCCCGAGTACCAAGGAGGAAGTGCGGTCATTCCTTGGAATGGCCGAGTATTATAGCAAGTTCGTGAGACACTTTGCCACCAAAACGTACAGAATGCGACAGCTCATCAGAGACAAGGTGAAGTTTGAATGGGACATGGAAGCGCAAAATGAATTTGAGACGGTAAAGGACTGCATTAGCCAAGCCGTTCCCTTGCAAGGATACGTCTCCGCAGGCAACACCATCGTGACGACGGATGCAAGCGACAAAGGCTTAGGGGCAGTGTTGGCACAAGAGAGGGAGGATGGATCCGTGGAAACCATCAGTTTTGCTTCACGTGCTCTCTCCCCGACGGAACAAAGGTACAGTGTCATCGAAAAAGAGATGCTGGCAGTCACTTGGGCCATGGGCAAATTTCGACAGTTCATTTGGGGAACCAGGTTCAAGCTCCAAACGGATCACAAGCCCCTGGTCAAGGTCCTGACGTCCTCGGGCCACGACACTGCGACCCCAAGAATTGCAAAAATGACACTAAAACTACTAGATTACACGTATGACGTGGAGTATCTGCCAGGAACTCGAAACAGGGTGGCAGATTATCTCAGCCGAGCTTCAGCAATGGAGGAAGCGCCGGAGGTGGTCCCGGACAAAGAGGAGATGGTAGCCAGCATGGAAGACCATGAGGTGACGATTAGCCGTCAAGAATGGGCGGCTGCTTACGAACAAGACGCGGAGAAAGTAGAGATAAAAAGACACCTTACGTCTGGATGGCCGGACAAGAAGAAGCTCACAGAAGGAGTACGGAAGTTCTACGAGATGAGAGAAGAACTGTCCTTGAGCGATTCAGGGGTCTTTCTATACAGAGGAGAAAGGGTAGTACCACCTGAAATCCTGATACCCAGATTATTGAAACAACTACACGAAGGACATCTGGGCATCGTAAAGACAAAGGCACGAGTCAAGCAAATGTATTGGGGGCCAGGCATGGATACCCAAATAGAAAGGCAAGTAAGAGAGTGCGGACAGTGCCAAGGAGCGGACAAAATACTTCGACCTCTCAGACCAGCCTTGGGAAAGTTCGAGAACCCTCAAAACCCCTGGGAGCATGTGGCCATTGACATACTCGGGCCCGTCCTGGATAGCAGAGGAGTGAACAAATATCTGTGTGTAGTCATAGACAAGTATTCGAAATGGCCTGAAGTCGATATACAAGAATCCATGGACACTGACACAGTGCTGAAGTTCTTGACGTCCTTGTTCTTAAGAGAAGGAATACCAAAATCTATACTTAGTGATAACGGACCGCAGTTCGTCTCGGACAAGTGGATGCGATTCATGAAGAGGAATGGGATTGAGTCGAAACACACAGCCATCTACCACCCAGCATGTAACGGCCAAGTAGAGCGTTTCAACCGTGTGCTAATGGGCTCCATACAAGCAGCCATCTCGCAAGGAAAAGACTGGGAGACCGAAGTAATGAGCATGCTATGGGCTTACAGGATCACCCCCACGGGGGTGGGGTACAGCCCCTTCCAAGTGCTGAGAGGCCGACTTCCATTCACCCGGGACAACGTAGTGTGGAGGGAGAAAACCATCACCAGCAAGTGGTCCCCGGCTGTGGTACAGCACAACCTTGAGAAAGCCCAGAAGATTTATGCGGCCCATTATGACAAACGACGCAACACGAAGGAAACAGATCTGGAAGAAGGGGAATGGGTCAGGGTCAAGCTTCCCACCCTACAAAAGAAAGGAGAAAGCAAGTATAGTCAACCCTTACAGGTCAAGGAAGTGCGAGGCAGGGCAGCTCTCCTCAGCGACGGCAAAGTGTGGTCCCAAGACCGCATGGCCAAAGTCAACAAGATTGTAACGTGGCCCAAATCAGAGAAGGAGGAGATACAGGTGGGGTCTGAGGAAATAAGGCCTCCCTTTATGCATAACGCAAATGACCTGTTGGAAGGAGTAGGAAAGGACAGAGAAATGGAAACTCCTACCACAGAGTCTACCAATGAAGATGATACACCTGCCGGCGAAGAACAGGGAGAAGATCAGAGAGACGGTGAGAGATTACTGGGAGAGAGAGCGATGGAGGAAAAGATGCCGGTAAGGTACACCCGCAGCGGCAGGGCAGTTAATGTGCCTTCCAGATATAGAGACTTTGAAATGAGTGGACACTAGAACTGAGACTGGTATGGCTAACCGTGTTAATGTTAAAGGGGGGAGATATGTGGTGTGCGCTCTAGTCTACGAGCGTGAACGCGATGACGCGTCACGCCGTAGACGAGAGCGGAAGGCGCACGCATGCGCAGAAGAGACTTTAGTGAAGGCGCGAAACGGGGATTTGTCAGTTAGCGACCGGAGCTCATCCTGATAAGACGCTCGGCGCTTTATGCTGGTAATAACTTTGCTTACTTTAAATAAAACGGTTCTTCACCTACAGAGGCTCCAAGTGTCTAGTGTGGGGGCAAGGAAGGAACATTATACTACCCACTTGTTCTGTAGCCATGAGTATCCCTGCCGCGCCTACCCATGCCTCCTTATTTGACTACCACAGGGGGCTGGGGGGGAGGGTCCTCAACTCCTTGCCGCCGGCACTTTTCCAAGCTCCCTGCACCCTTCGCCCCCCCCCTTATCTGCCGCTCCCTGCCATGCCTGGTGGATCGGGCTCCCGCCCCCCTTCCCCCCCAATTCGCCAGCCCTCCCCGTTCTCCTTATCTTACAAATTCCTTTCCTTTTCTGACTCCCTCTTTCCTGTCACTAACCCCCTACTCTGTGTCTCACTGGCTGCCTGCGTTGGTGCCCCATTACGCCCCCCTACCTTTTGGCGCCCTTACCGTCTCCCGCCCCCCTGTTCGCTTTTTGCACCCTGCCACCCCCCTTCCTCCCCCCCCCAGCCCAAACTGACTTTCACCGGGACCGCACCTGACATTCTAAGCATCCAACGTTTAATTTATTGTTATCCCTTCATGGCAAAGTGAAACTTTTTCTTGTTCACTCTGCTAGGAGCCCCTTAATGGCCACCAAGATCCATGTTTACACAATGTATGCCTAATTCTTGTAGTATACCTTTAGTGTCTATTCCCCACGAGTGCCATCCAAACGATATGCTGTTGCTACACATGTATAACTCTTCTTATTTCTGTTCCCTTTCCATCGGAGGCCTATTTTTCGAATGGCACCAAACTGTGACTCCCTAGCCCGCGCCCATAACCTTATTACCCTACCTTCCTTCTCCTTGTAGGCCCCCTCCCCCAACCCCATTCATCCCTCCTTTACCCTGCCACCCGACCCCCTTATGCCTCTTCCATGGCTACCTCATTGGCGCCCTTTTCGCTATCCTAGAATGTACGTTCTTGCGCATCCCATAGTCACTCCGCACCTTCCTTATCTACCTTACGGTCATTGGGCCTCATTTATGAAGACCCCGCGCCGCCGGTGCGCCACCTCTAACATGGGGAAAAGTGACGCACCGGCGGCGCAAGGCCCCCACAAACGAGGCCCATTATCTTTAAGAGGTGACATCGCCCTCTTACTCGAATGACGTTACCACTCCGTGTAGCCGCCACCAAGACCTCTGCCGGCAGCTCTTGCATACCCATCCCGATCCCTTGAAACTGCACTTAGTCTAGCCGTAGACCCTCCCGCCACCCCTGACTTTCGTCCACCTCTCCGTCCTTCCAACCCGCCCCCCAGCATTCCTTCCTTTGACCCCAGCAGTCCGAGGTCCCACCGCCGCTCGCCCTGCGCCCATCCACCTTTTTGTCTCCTACTGAGCCCTCCCTTCGAAGCAGAGCCCCCCGCCACCCAATTGGAGAGCTGCCCCTCGCAGTCGGACGAGCACTTCTCAACACACCTCCAGCAAACCTGACACCCTCCGTGTCTCACATGCCCAACCGGCATTTACATTCGCCCCACCTGCCCTGCCCCATTCCGACGTGCGCCACTGCCCCACCGGACATCGAGTCGACCTCCTCTGTGCGCGATGCCTTTGTCACCATTACTTGGAAACTCAGCGATGTCCTTGCATGCGCGCGGCACGAGCCCCTCAGACAGCACCCCATTCCAGCCGCAAAGAGCCTTGCATTTGCCCACCCAGAAACCAACCCCCAAAATAGCCCAGGCCGGCCCCCCCCCCGCCGACCCGAGCCAGCAAAGCCAGGACCCCCGCTGGTTCCCCCCCCCATTCCCTGCCGCCCCCCTGCACCGTCAATGGCCGGCTGATTTGCGGGCAGTGTCTAACAACTGTCCCCTACCTTCCGCCATAAATACTCGCTATCCCACCCACTCTTAACATTTACTTGCATTGCACCATCTACCCCCTCTCCTTGCGCCTCACCCTCCGCACTCCCAGCCACCCACCCCCCCTGCTGCCCCGTGTCCTTCTCCCACCCATTCTCTCCTATATCCACCATACTGCAGCCCCCCCAAGCCCACTCCTCCCCCCACCTCACCTCGCACTTTGTCGACGCCGCACCTCTTCTCCTGACAAAATTCCCCGGAGAAAGATGGCCTTGCGCCCGTGCCCACCTTTAAATACCCCTATTTCCCTCCCACATTCCTAACCCTAGATTTACGACTACGCTGGCCCAGCCCTATTATCTGGTGGGCCCACTCTTTCTCCTTCCTTGTCTCCCTTCCTTATCTCCCGCCAATCCTCTCCATTGGTGTTCGGGCTCTGCTTCCCGGGGTGTGGTAAATAAATAAATAATACCTCTATTTTTGACTAGACATACAATAACAGATAGCTCAATAAATAAGAGTCAAGATTCGAGGTAGCTGGAGTTTGCAGGTTTAATACAGCATAAAGGACAGGAACAGGACAACCTGCACGGGATGGCAGCTAGCTAGCTCACACATTTTTAATAACAGTGCACAAGCATATATATACTTAAACAAAATACATAGCATTCAGTACAATAGGCGTAGCAGTGGGCAGGGCCTGTAGCAGTCGCGAAAGATAAGGCAGAAAGTAGGTGTAACAAGAGGCGTGAACATAGACATGTGATGTAAACGTAACAGAATATGTCATAAATGGGGCGGAAACATGGAGGGGGCTACCTAAGGAGCCGGGACCTCTAACCTAGTGGTGCGCGCAAGCTGGCAATGACGTGTTACTAGGAGGAACTGGGGCTATGACTTCTGCGCTAGAAGGATAGACTAAAGTCTGGAGAGTCAGAGCGACATGTACCTAAACACTATCTAGTATCTGATGTTTAGAGAACATATTGATAGAATCCAAAAGTTATCAGGGTAAAGGCTAACAGACTCTAAGACTGGTGCATGCATAATTCTACATGTAGTGCGTGTTGAGGAATATTAAATGACCATTAATACAGTATTTCTCTTACATGGAGACGTAAAGGCTAGACCATGACGGAAACTATTGATGCGATTCAGTAGCTTAGGAATGCAGGGAAGGAGAGCTGGACAGATAACTAGAATCATAACATACTCTTGGCAGACCAGCAGGCAGAGCCAGGCCGAGCCGGGCACTGTGCGGCAGGAAGTAAGTGAAGGGTCAGGGATACAGGTGGGGGCTGTGTCGCTCCTCGGAGAGGGTTCAGGAGACAGGAGCTGAATCTGAGTCCGGGCCCTTTTGAGGCCTAGAAACGGGGATTTTACAATGAAATAACGTGCACACTGTGAAACGTGGCAACGTAACTTTACATAGGCCTAATACTCGTAGCTTTCACGAGAACTGGGAACTGGCATACTAGAGATGGACACAACTGTAATTGCGTCTTTAATCGATCATAGGGAATACATATGCATATTAATCATGCACACATAACATAAGATGGGGAACACGTAGGGACACAGAACATGGCAAAATTTACTTTTCCACATTCCCTCCTTGTCACTACGTTTCCATCAGGAAACATCAATATTCATGATACCATCTATCATTTCATACAGTATCATTTGCTCGTCTCGAATTTTCTTGGAACGGGATCTAGGACGGGACTTGGGACTAGGAATACAAGAGGTAGCACAAATGCCGCAAATCGCAGGGCCACATTGTATACAGAGGCAGCAACTGAATATGATCGCTACTGCAATACCTAGAAAGGACAATACTTTCCATCCCCAGGCAGAAATTATACTCCAGAACCAACCGGACCATGTCCAGGTGCCTGGATTCTGGTGTAACTGATGGGCAATTTTATGAAGTCTGGTTATAGCTGAATAAACAGACGGCGCGTTATTAGGAATGAAAATGCAGCAACTAGATCCGATGACTCTACATGCTCCTCCTCTATCGGCCAGTATGACGTCAAGAACGAGACGATTTTGGAGCACGACAAATCTCATAGCAGATTGCTCTTCGGTTAAGTTACCTAGGGCAGAGGCAGTCTCATTCACTACTGCTTCAAGGGTTCTGGTTAACCTACGGATTAACTTACTATTCTGGATAGGTCCTATAAAGAAGAAGAAACCTTTATTGAAATCTGTATACTGTTCTAGAGCAGTTTCAGTTTGATCGACAATCGGGGACTCGATCTCTCTTCTATGTCTAATGTGTACTAGATGTGTGTTTCTGTGATAATCGGACGGGGCTAGGAAAACTGGTGGCAGTAGGAAGGCAATGTAAAAGGTTCCATCCCAATCGAGGGGCAGACGAACATATGCGGTCTGACCACAAACAAAATAAGAATGACGTGAAGTTTTGAAAATAGATTTCCCACTGTCACTATACTCGACAATAGTAGTACAATCACTATGTCCTACATGTACGGAACCATTATTTCTGACACATAATTCGCCTTTGACGGGTAGTACTGAAATAGCAGGTAAGTCTGGAGTAGGATCAGACTGAACATTCAGGACCATAAAATTCGAAGAATAATTACCCAAATTATAAACTTCATTTTCTAGATCTAACCCTGTTCTGTGGGGAAGACCTTGGTTGTCTGGAAAACATGTACTATTCAGAAGGGACATATCATTTGAAGATGACGTTAACATGGACCAGGCTCCACATGAACCATTATGTGAAAACGGATAAGGAAACAGTAGCAGAACTCCCTTCGGTGTCTGGAAAGGGGGGAGTCGACCACACACCCAACAATTAGTGGCATTGCTGGTCTGGTGTGAATAATGTAACATACGGATAAATGTATTGTTGCGCATAGCAAGACGATAGGATAGTTCGTGAGGAGGCAGATCACTAAACGTATGCTCTACTGTAGCATTAGAAAACTTATTTACATGAGAAATTGGAAAACATAAATGAAATGCATAACTTGTACAAGTAACCATCAAACTCAAAAACAATATAAAACTTAGAAAAACGATACATCGGATTGAGTTTTGACTAACTCTCTCACTATGGGGGTCTATCTCATACATGTCAGATACCTGTCTAACCGTTTCACCCAGGGGGACTTAGACAATTAAACTGGCTGACTTATTTTACTAGACCGGAGCTTACTTTTATACTCCTGCTGCGGAGTTTTCTCTAACAGGGAGGGCTTTGAGTCAAAGTCAATAGCGGGACAGTCCTTGAGAATAGGGCAATGTTTAGACTCAGAAGTGTCTGTAGAAGTGTCAATAAACGTTTTAGTTCTTAGTCCGTGAAATTTCTTGACGTGAGACAGATGCACCCAGCCTTTTCTGCCTTCCAACTTCACGGCCGTGCGGGTGGTCAGAAGGACTAACTTCGGTTCCTTCCAGCGAGGCTCCAGCGGACTTGAACGATCGAAATTCCGGATTAAAACCAGGGAGCCAGGAAGGACCTCGTGTGGCTTGACTTCAGTATTGTCGGGAAATGCAGCAGCAACCTGTGAACGACAAGAGTGTAGGGCAGACATCAAGGAAGCTAGGTAATCTGTCAGCATATTACTGGAAACATCTGTAATACTTCGGGGTCTGGGTGTACCCCACATATTCGGGGGGCGGCCGAATACGACCTCATAAGGGGACAGACCTGATCTGGAGTGTGCGACCATGCGCATATAAAATAGGGCAACTGGCAGGGCTACTAGCCAGTCTACACCTTTCTCTTTACATACTTTGGCAATACGGGTTTTCAGGGTTTGATTATGTCTCTCTACGAGACCGGCTGCTTCTGGATGGCGTACACAATGGAACTTCCACTGGTACCCTAACAAAAGGGAAACGTGCTTCATAAGTTCGGATGAGAATGGCTGGCCGTTATCAGAATATACGACCCTAGGGAGTCCATAGCGGGGGAAAAATTCACGAACCAACTGCTTGGCAGTGGTCGCGGCTGTGTAATCTGGGACTGGATATGCTTCTGTCCACCTGGACAAAGCGCATACAACTACAAGGACATACTTGAAACCTCGACATCGCTCCATCTGAATATAATCCATCTGGAGGACTTCAAAAGGGTGGTCAGGAGGCTGGAATCCACCTTGTTCCACCGGGACACTTTTACCTGGATTGAACTGGCAACATATCATACAGGTACGGACTTTCTGCTTGGCTGCAGCTCGTAAATGCTTGTTAAACCAAATGTTCTGGATACTGTCTATCATGGCTTTTTCTCCTAAGTGTGCTGGACTATGTGCGGTATTGATAATGACTTGAACCATAGAGTCGGGGAGAAACCATGTGGCTTTTCCCTTCGTCACCCATCCCTGATCTGTCTGGACCCCTCCTTGTTCGGCCCATTTCTTGATTTCTTCAGGAGTAGCATGTAACTGGATATCTATGACATCTTGAGTGGGGTCCTTAACTGTCATACAAGTAGTCTGTTCTAGAGTGGATGTCGGTGTCTTGTTAACTGGTATGTCTGGTGTCTGTGCAGTAAGCTTGGCTGTTCGATCCGCTAGATCATTACCTTGGGAAATAATGTCAGTAACTTTAGTATGTGCCTTGCACTTCATGATAGCGATAGATGTCGGTAAATGTATTGCATCTAACAGAGCTTGAATAAGGAACCCATGCTGAATCTTGGTTCCATGAGAAGTCATGAAACCTCTCTCTTGCCAGAGCACTCCAAAGTCGTGTACGACTCCGAATGCGTAGCGTGAATCTGTGTAAATATTAACTTTCAGGTTCTTGGCATGTATGCAGGCTTGTGTCAGAGCAACTAGCTCTGCTGCTTGAGCAGACAGGGTGTCAATGCGGTGTGTTTCAATAACTTCAGTGTCAGTAGTCACTGCATACGCGGCTACTAGTTCTCCTGTACTTGTTCTCATACATGAACCATCCACATAAAGTGTCAGGTCGGGATCTGGTAATGGAATATCTGTCAGATCTTGTCTTGGCTTTGTCATAGTGTTAACAACTTCCACACAGTCATGTGTGGCAGGGTTTGAAGTAACTGACGGTAACAGTGTAGCAGGATTTAGAATGTTGCAGCGTCTGATTTCTATGTGTGGCTGGAATAGTGTCAGTTCATAACCTGTCAAACGTGCAATTGTCAAATGCTGAGTCTGTGTTCGGTTTAAAAGAACTTCCACGGAGTGTGGAACTTGTACTGTCAAGGAGTGTCCTAATACTATGGAATCACTTTGTCTGATAGCTAGTGCTGTGGCTGCAACTGACTTTAATTTAATTTAATTTAATTTAATTGTGGGTTTATATAGCGCTAGGAATCGACTCCCGGAGGAGTATCTCCACGCTTCGACCGTTGGGGAACCCGTCCTGGCTCACCCTGAGAGATGGTCCCTGATGGGTATCTCTAAGGTGCGACCAAGCATCCCTGGCGGTCTGGGGGGGCCGTTGTGAAGATGAGGCAAGCTGATGCCCAGAGTTGCCGAGTGTGGTTTCTGACTAGAGTAGGCACCGAGGCGAGAATTATCGAGTCCGCTGACCCTGGTCCACGACCCTGCCGCGTCGGGAATCGAACCCTGGTCCCGGGCCGTTCTCTGCTTACGGATCTGCCGCCTCTAACCAGTGAGCCACACTTCTCCCTTGAGGCACGCAGGCAGAGCCTGGGCTACTGGATCTAGTGTGCTGGAAAATAAGCACAGGGCTTGTATTGTCCTGCTTGATCTTGTGTGAGAACAGATAATGCAGTACCATCACGTTCTGTGACAAAAAGTGTAAAAGGCTTACTGTAGTTCGGTGTAGCTAGAACAGGTGCTTGGCATAAAGCTTTCTTCAACTCATTAAAACTAAGTGTATGTTCAGATGTCTAAGGGAGGACAGTCGATACGGCTGCCTCCTGTGTCGTTAACTGTATCAGTGGCTTGGCTAGAAATGCATACTGAGGAATCCATTGTCTGCAATAAGAAGTGAGGCCGATAAAAGCTCGTACCTCCTTCTGTGTCTTGGGCTGTGGAAGACTCGCTATTAACTGGATACGGTCAGGTGTCAACTGCCTACCCCACTTGGACAGTAAGTGGCCTAAGTAGATCACTTGCTGTACACAGAATTGAAGCTTTGAAGGGGACACCTTGTGCCCCATCTCGGCTAGGAAGTACAGAACTGTAAGTGACGCTCGCTCGCAGTCACGTTCAGAACGGGCTGTGATCAGGAGATCATCGACATATTGGAGCAGGGCAGTGTCAGTTGGCATGTGAATGTTGTCCAGTTGTCTCTTAAGTGCTTGACTGTAAATACTAGGACTTTCTGTGAAACCTTGAGGAGCTCGTGTAAATTTATAGCTCCTTCCATTTAAACAAAAACCGAAAAGGTACTGGCTGTCTGGATGAATTGGAACACTGAAAAATGCATTCTTGAGGTCGATTACGGTAAAGAATATTGCCTCAGGATCAATAGCTGTCAACAGAGATGAGATATCTGGAACAACTGGGTACTGGGGAATGATACATTTATTGAGTTCTCGAAGGTCAATCACTAATCGATATACTGGGGGTGCATTTGGATCAGTACGTTTCATGACTGGAATGATAGGAGAATTACATACATTGGAGTCAGTTTCTACAACAACTCCTTGAGCCATGAGCTCGTCAATAATTTTGGATAAGGCTGCTACAGCCTCAGGTGGCAATCTGTACTGTCTGATTCGTGGTAGGACTATACCTTGTTTGAGAGTCACACGATGGGGTGTGATCTGCATAAAACCAACATCAGTTGGACCTTGTGCCCATAGATGCTGCGGAACATTAGACAATCTCGGATCAAAATCTCGTAAAACATAGTGACCCTTAAAGTCACGCAAAAACAAACGTATTCCCTCTGGGGAACAACATATAACTGCACCTAATTCTTTCAATGTCTTAATACCTAACAAATTTTCTGGACATGATTTCGTAAGTAATAGATCAGTAGTTCGGGACAATGGACCGACTTCTAGAGTAACTGGCTTTGATATCTCGTTTACGATTGGCTTTCCTGAAAATCCAAGGGAAACATTTCTAGAGCCTGAGAGCGGAGCCCCTGGAACCTCGTCATGACTGATAGTAGTCCTACTTGCCCCTGTATCAATCAAAAACTTTCTGTCTTTCCCTAATACTTGACTGTGAACATAGGGACCTTCTTGATCTACAGGAATCTCGATGAGAGGCAAGCCTACCTCCCTCTCTAGGCTGTTTCATGAATACGCTTGATACTCTGGATACTCTGTCTGTGCATACTGGTACATCTGCTGTGTAACATGCTGTGTTGCAGCGATAGGCTGCGGTGCTGTAACTGTCTGTTGTGCATTCTGTGGCTGAGAAGTCTGTGAAACTTGTTCTTGTCTAGGCGGACGTGGTCTTTCTTTAGTTTTACCAGTGGCTATATTGTGTTTCAGAACTGCACACTCGTTTATAAAATGACCTGGCTGTTTACAATAATTGCATGTCCCTTTAACAGGAGCTGCAGGATGACTGGCTTGATTCGGACCCCTCTTCTGACTGTCTTGTGGAACAGATTGTGCAACTAGTACTTTCATTTTCGTGTCTTTCATACGTCTTCTCTCGTGTTCTTGCTCTTCTCTGATTCTATTCTGGTGATACTGGAGCATCTGTAACATCTGGGACGGGGTACTAGCTTGCCATGTACTTTCGACTTTCAAAACTCGAGGACTTGAATTCTCGACTAGTTTAGTAACAAAAAGATGAGGGTATGACTCACTACTCGTCTTTAAACCACTGTTTATTATAAAACATTTCTCAAATCTAGAATAAAAATCACTAGTGTCTTCGTCTTGTTTCTGTTTACAGGCTGAGATCGCATCCCAGTCTTCCTTTTTAGTGGCTAATAATCTAGGTAAAACTTGTATTAATAATTCTGGTAATTCTTTACATTTGTCTCCAAGACCGGTAGCTGGTACTCGTATCTTATCTCCAGCTTCTAGAGCTGTCCAATCGATCTTTTTCTCTCCCACCTCCCAATCCTTTTCCTTGAGTTTTTCGTATATGCCCGCAGGCAACAGGACTTTTAGCATTTTAATAATATCTGGATACGTGTATTCTCCCATACGGAGCATGTCTTTTAATTCTCGGTGGAACCCTGCTGGATCTTTGTCGTGACAGGGAATTAACTTCTTCATTTCTAAGAGTTCCATCTTGGTAACTGGGGTGTAAACAAATACTCGTTGCATTTCACCACCCGTTGTCCTAACTGGGTGTACTTCTCGGAACGGATGCTGTCTGTCTATGTAAAACGGTTTACTTTCTGGAGGTGAGACATGAACAAAATGTGGGTTCAAAAACTTTCTATATTTATGGCGCTGTTCTAGAATGACACTAATTAAATCGGTACCTAAACCTTTCCATCTATACTGGAGTAACTCGTTCAGGACATCATGTAACAGGCCTGGATCAGAATGTTGATCCTCATACAGTGTAATGAGGTGCTGGATCATATACATACCCACCAGTCGCTGCTCGGCTGGGGGCAGTTTCAGGAACATTTGTGCCACTATTTCGTCTGGAAAAGTGGTAGAATCAGTAATCCATCGGACTGCTGATCGGGCTAGTTCTTGTTCATGCATGGTACTTAACTCACTATAACCGATTCGTGATTTCAGAATGTGATCGGTAGCTTGAAATACTTGTTCTAGAGAGCCTTGTTCTGGTGCTGGAAGATGAAAGACTTTCTTGTGTTCTAGGCGTGACTGTCGGTCTGGAAATCTAGATTTACCTACATACGCTATTCTGGCGGTATTCTCGTCGTCTACCTCTTCAGTAGGAGAGTCATTTTCTTTCTCGCTTCCTAGAGCTTCTTTGCGTTGTTCGTGTAACCTTATTATTTCTTTACGTATTTTCTTGTACATACTCTCTATACTATTGAGTGTCTTGTGCTTACCCTCGGCTATATTATCACTCCACCTTGTCAGAACTTTCATTTCGGTCGGATCTTTAGTCGGGGAATCTTGTTCCCTAATTAAACAATTGATCAGAAACTTTAATAACATGAACTGGATCTCAGCTTTCCTGTGAGACATGACTTCACCAATACTTTCTGGATCTTGTCCTGTACGAATGAAAC
The DNA here is from genome assembly GCF_964261635.1 of Lissotriton helveticus. Lineage (NCBI taxonomy): Eukaryota > Metazoa > Chordata > Amphibia > Caudata > Salamandridae > Lissotriton > Lissotriton helveticus. The sequence continues at coordinate 184,522,574 of NC_136057.1, read as the reverse complement.
AATACATTCTGTCTAGATCTTCTTTCATATTCGGTAGGGTGACCAAATACTCGGACACCTGCCTTATACGTACGGAATATACAACCATACTATCCTCGCCTGGGACTGGATCATAACAGCATTCAGTAAGAGCTCGCCTGATTTCTGCAATGGACTGATATTTAGGCGTACGCTGTAACGCACGTTCATGTAACTCGACTGGCCCTAGACGTCTATTTGGCGGCGGTGTACCAGGAGGACCTCCTCCCGCGGCCCCTAAGCTGGAATCGTCGATTGATACTCTTCGTGCTGGCAATGTGGCTGATGTGGCGGGAATTTGTACTACGGGCTGGACCGGGGGTACCGTAACAGGTACTGCAACAGGTGCCCCGGTGACTGGAGGACCATGAATTACATTATTTACAGGAGCTGGTGGAACAGGATTTGCATATTCTGGGACTGTGTCGTCCAAATAGGACGAGAGAAAAATATCAGCTGCGGTCGGTTTGTGACATAGCTTGGTCGGAACTAAAGGTGGCGGGAAATTACTGGATGCCTCCGGGGTTGCTTTTGGCAAGCCCTCGGCAAGAAGAGGATACATACCCTTAATAAGGGCATTCCTCTGTCTGTCTGACTGTTCGGTTTTAATTCGTTCACCTATTTCGATTAGTTCCCTTTCTTGGGCTCTTTCTGAGGATTCTCTACTTAATTCTGACTTTCTGATTTCTTTTTCAGTTCTTTTATGAGATTCTTTGCGCCATAACTCGATGGCATCTTTCTGTGACTGTCTGGCTTTCTTTTTCCATAATGCTTCTTCTACTCGCATGATGCACTCGGCATCCCACGTACCTGATACGGGCCATCTATACTTTTCTTCTAACTGTTTGGTGTACTCCACCCACAAATCTAGATACAATATGGCACTTATGCCATGCTTTTGATACATAAAATGACCTGGACTGTCCCTAGGCGGGACAGGAACTGCTTCTTCTAACAGACCTTTTCTAGTTTTTAACTGACGTAACTTGGAAAACAATGGCATGACTGGGCTGAAGTCTAGACACAATACAATACACAATGAACACGATAATTACTGAAGAACACCACTTTCATACCACGACATTGAAATACATGAATGACATTTAAAATAACAGTTCGGACAAAATACTACCTGGAATACTGAAAACAGAATACATGAATTTCTCGAGAACAGAACGGACTAGAACAGAAACTAGATGCACTGCTAAAACAGTACGAAACTTACCGGTCTCATAAAGAGACACGTCAGGACCCGCATCCACCTAAGTGGACACTTCGTGTTGGATCTGTGTACCCAAACCCACGGACCAGAGACAATGCAATTGACCCTGTCTAGATACTACCCCAGCAACGGTACTCACCGGGCAGCAAGAACGGAAGGCCTCGGACTGGACTGGACTGCTACGACGACGGACGGACGAACTTCGGACTTCAGTTACGGGTGGGCCTCTGGATACCTCGGACCTTGGACTCTCGGCTTGGGCTCTGGTCGGGACTCGCCGCGTTCCTCCACCGCCTCGTCTGGATGCTGGACCGCAACCTCCGTCTCCTCCGTGGGCCTGAGGGATACTTGAAGCAGAAATATCTGCACGTGCACGGTATGGTTCCGTCACGGCTGCAGAGGATCAGGGGGCTTGCGTGGCTTCACCGGCGCGTGGGGAAAGGGCAAGTCCCTATTCGGGCGCCATTATGTGGTAAATAAATAAATAATACCTCTATTTTTGACTAGACATACAATAACAGATAGCTCAATAAATAAGAGTCAAGATTCGAGGTAGCTGGAGTTTGCAGGTTTAATACAGCATAAAGGACAGGAACAGGACAACCTGCACGGGATGGCAGCTAGCTAGCTCACACATTTTTAATAACAGTGCACAAGCATATATATACTTAAACAAAATACATAGCATTCAGTACAATAGGCGTAGCAGTGGGCAGGGCCTGTAGCAGTCGCGAAAGATAAGGCAGAAAGTAGGTGTAACAAGAGGCGTGAACATAGACATGTGATGTAAACGTAACAGAATATGTCATAAATGGGGCGGAAACATGGAGGGGGCTACCTAAGGAGCCGGGACCTCTAACCTAGTGGTGCGCGCAAGCTGGCAATGACGTGTTACTAGGAGGAACTGGGGCTATGACTTCTGCGCTAGAAGGAGAGACTAAAGTCTGGAGAGTCAGAGCGACATGTACCTAAACACTATCTAGTATCTGATGTTTAGAGAACATATTGATAGAATCCAAAAGTTATCAGGGTAAAGGCTAACAGACTCTAAGACTGGTGCATGCATAATTCTACATGTAGTGCGTGTTGAGGAATATTAAATGACCATTAATACAGTATTTCTCTTACATGGAGACGTAAAGGCTAGACCATGACGGAAACTATTGATGCGATTCAGTAGCTTAGGAATGCAGGGAAGGAGAGCTGGACAGATAACTAGAATCATAACATACTCTTGGCAGACCAGCAGGCAGAGCCAGGCCGAGCCGGGCACTGTGCGGCAGGAAGTAAGTGAAGGGTCAGGGATACAGGTGGGGGCTGTGTCGCTCCTCGGAGAGGGTTCAGGAGACAGGAGCTGAATCTGAGTCCGGGCCCTTTTGAGGCCTAGAAACGGGGATTTTACAATGAAATAACGTGCACACTGTGAAACGTGGCAACGTAACTTTACATAGGCCTAATACTCGTAGCTTTCACGAGAACTGGGAACTGGCATACTAGAGATGGACACAACTGTAATTGCGTCTTTAATCGATCATAGGGAATACATATGCATATTAATCATGCACACATAACATAAGATGGGGAACACGTAGGGACACAGAACATGGCAAAATTTACTTTTCCACAGGGGGTGGCCTCCACTGAGACCCCCGGTCCAGCCACTATCTCCCTCCCTCTGGGGAGTGGGGGGCCGAACCAAGGGGCAGTAGTAGCAGCCACGACCCTGCAACCCCCGCCCATGTATGTTACAGTGTGGAGCCTGGCTGATGTGATTAGGGACCCCTAGTGACGATCCGTGGTACTGCACCCCTGGTGTCTATTTATCGAGGAGCCTGGCAGTCTTGATTTGAGACCCCTAGTGATGACCCGTGGTATTGCACCCTGATATAATGTAAGGATGCTATCCATATCCAACCCTACTTTCGCTGGAACTCTAGGGACTGCACCGGAAGTATCGCGAGATCTGCCTGGTCTGTACTTTCTTCCTGAATGAATGACATTTCCGAAGTGAAGCAGTGAGGGTTGAGTTATTTGTGCTAAGCTGCTCCGGTCAGATTTCATCCTGTATTTTGATTTACAGTTCGGTACAAATATCACCAAAATCACTTAAGGGGCATAGGGGCATATTCACAAGACCTTAACGCCACCCTAGCGTCAATTTTTGGACGTTACAACTGGGTTTTTTTTATCGCCTTATTTACAAAGTGCCGTTAATTGCAGTTGGCGGCACTGTTCCAGCGTAAACGTTAATTTTCAAGATCGCCACTTCTTGTAGTGGAACTTAACAAAAATGAGATGCGAGATAGGTGGTCTCGTGCAAAAACTGCAGCTAAACCCACTTTGCGATATTCACAATGAAATTTCCGTCCGGCCCTAACCCTCCAAAACTGCAGCTAAGTCTAGTTAGAGGCAGTTTTTTAAGACCAGAAAATAGCTGGTCTTAAAATTGGTGCAAACACTTGGGGCCTTATTTCAGAGGTTTTGGTGCTGGACAGCGCTGCAAGGAATGTTGCTGCGCAGCCCTGCAACAAAACAAAAGGGCAGGAATGTGCACTATCAATAAGATAGGATGTATTCCTGGGCCTCATTCATGAAAAGCATTGCATCGCTGCGACAGAACAGCGTTGCAACACTTTTCAACGTGCTCTACTTGCGACTACATGGATGCGCCGTATTCACTGCACGGCGCTCCATGTTGCAATTAATTACATATGCGTCTGGAATCCTGACGTATCTGTTAGCGCTAAAATCACGCATTGCTGCAGTTGTGTCACAAGCATGACGCAACTCCAATTATGCATGACACCAGCCTATCCTTATGGCACTGCGGCACCCTTACGCCTGCCATTGAGTAAGGGTAAGGTTCTGACGCAGTGGCGTCCTAGAATTGTCACAGTGAAATCTGATGGATTTCACTGAGCCACTCCAACAAGGCTTTGCTGGGTGGGAATGCCCACCCTGCATACATCACACCTGACGCAGGTATAATGGGACACAGGGCTTTACAAGGCCATTCATATGCCTAGATGCCTCACTTTGTAAGTACAGCACACTGTGTTACAAGATTCATGCTGCAAGTACGTCACGAAAATGATGCACCGTCAGCGTTAAACTGCCAGAAGGGGCTCATGCATAAGCCCCCTTCTCTTTTTCCTCTACATTGGCATGGAATGACTGCCAGGCGCCAAGGCAGGCACCCTTGCCCCATGGTGCAAGGCTGACTGGGTTGCTGGGTTAATTGATGTTGTGGCTCCATCTCTTCTCGAGGCGTCTGCAGGTGCATCTTGACTACTGGTGGGCGGGAATGAACCAGTTGGCCTTCTTGGAGTGTTGTTTGCCTGGATGTTCTTGAGTTTGCCAGGGTGTCGGCGCAGTTAGAGATCCATCGGTGAAGGTTGTGCGCTGTAGTGTTGGTGTCTGTAAGCGTTGGCGGAGTGGTGATGCTGAGGGAATTGACAATAACTTCTTCTGTGGCCTTGATCCAGCTGCGACAGGTAGGGAGCAATGATGGCGGTGGTGTATGGTGTGCGTGGTGAAGGTGTGATGTATACAATGAACAACGGTCCAGGAGAGTTTGGTGGTGTGGCTGTAGTTGAATGTTCCTGCTGGCAGAGAAGACGGGGTCGAGCATGTGCCTGGATATGTGGGTTGGTGCGGTGACTATCTGCTTGAGTCTGATGTTGTGAGGATCTCCTGGAGGGTGGTGGTCTTCTAGCCACTGGGGTTGTCCAAGTGGAAGTTGAGGTCTCCGATCAGGATGTAGTCGATGGATGCGAGAGCCTGGGGTGCAATGACGTCTACAATAGCATCTGATAATAGGGAGTCATGTGCCGAGGGGCCTGTGGATGAGGGTGCCTGCTGAGGGTGATGGTGGGCTTGGTCCGGATGGGTCAATAGAATGCATGGTCAATCAGAGTGTTGTTTTGTAGACAACGGCAATGCCTCCTCCTGGGTGGTCGGGGTGTTCCTTGTGGATGATGTTGTAGCCGTCGAGGATGACAATGGTGATGTCCGGTCTGGAGCAGAGTTTGGTCCAGGTTTACTTGAAGAAGGCGATGTCTAAAGAGTTGAAGTTGAGGAGGTCCCAGATTTCTGTGGCTTGTTTGGGGAGGGTGTAAGGTGGGCGTAGTTGGCGGAGTGCCACTACATGGAATTCTGAATTCCACTTGAATTCCTCTCCGCAGCTCCATTCCGTCTCACCACCATTTATAAAACAGAAACCTTACAAATTACTCTAATATTACATGCTAAAACGCATATAATCATCACAAAGCTGGGAGACAGGAAACGTGGAAAAGGACACTGAAGGGGACAGGTGTGCGGGGATTGCAGCATCAACGAGGGAGAGGACAGGGGAAAAGGAACTGAATAAAAGCACATGAAAGACAAAGCCAAACAAAGCAAATAAAAAATAAAAAAGAAGAACAAAGCCAAAGATAGAAAGCAGCGGAGAAGAGCAGAAAGAGAGACAGGAACAGCAGAAAAGAGGGACAGGAGGGAAGTCAAGCAGCAGAGCAGTGATGCTCTAATACTGGACCAACAATGATGAGGCGCAGGCAGTAGCATGCGGGGGAAGGAGGCCTCGAACACCTGACCTCTGGGTCAGAGGATCCAGCAGTAGCAGATGGGGACAGCAGCAGCAGCTACCAGACGGCACTGCAATGTGGTAAGAGTAAGTCCACTAAGGGATAGTTCCCAATACACCCAAAAGCTCACTACCAGGGGGCGATGAAAGGCAGCACCACCTGATTACCTATTTCAGTCTAACAGTGGCGATCAGATTCCGTTTTCCCCAGTTACCTAGCAAGAAACGGTAGATCAAGCTGCATACCCAAAGGTCTGGGCCCGAACCGGACCCTGTGGCTCTGGCACCCTCTGCCAACAATAGCCGATCTCAGCAACTTGAGCCAGTTAGCAGAGTCCCCCACCAGTATTGTGCGGTGTCCTCAACAATGTGCATCCTCAGCAGCGCAGGGATTGCTCAGGGCACAGTGTGCTCCACCCACAGGTGCTAGGCCTGGGCCCGACACAACCCCAGGGCCTCCTCCATTCCCTGTCCCACCTTCTCTTCACCTGGACATTGACACCGGGGCTCAATCTACCACGTTCTCTCTAAATCTGTGACTTAGCCAGCAGGAGCCTCAGCCAGGTGGAATTTCACAAGCTTGGGTACAGCAGTTGCCGCCACGTCCGCTGGGAAACCTCCCAATCCAGGTGCTGTAACAGGGCACCCTTAGGCATGAAGTTGCAGCGCTCCCCCACAAAGGTTTGCCAGATCTCAGGGGCATCACCCTCCACGGCATCCGGGCAGCAGCACATCCTCTAGCATGTGGTGCAGAGAGATACGGCCCACCATTGGCAATCTCCTGCATGCACTCCAGTGTAGCGGTGGCATGTGTTATGCAAAGCAGACCTTCCTACATCAGTGCGCAGGAGCACCTCTACTGATCACAGCTGCAAGGGCGCCAGGCGGTCTTCTCACACAGGTTAGCAACGTGTCTCCATGCGACATGCCAGATTTGGCCATCAGGTAAGGGCGATCTCCGATGCCTCAATTTCCGGCCCAAAGGCTTGGTCCCGACACGGCCCACCTCCACCATCAGGCTGCAGCAACTCCACAGCACCTCCCTCTCCAACACCGGGTCTCAGACCCTGGCCCAGGGAAGGCTACGGGGACTGTCCATGCTTCAAGGATTCGGCTGCCATGGAGTCGCAAGGGAAGCGCAATGAAAAGTGATGCATTGTCCATGATTTTTTATTTCCTCTTCCCCTGGGACTCTGGCTGGTCATCCAGACTGTTGGGGGGCTTGGGGGGGTTGCTTACTTGTACTGAACTTGGCACTTGTTGCTCCATTCTGCATTCCAATATTTTTAATTTCTTTTTATTAATGGTGGTGGACTTATAGGCTATATTTGCTTCTAGAGGCAGAAAAGTGATGCTGGGCTGACTAACGTGAGTTCTTTTTTGTCTCTAAGTAGAGTTTTGTCACTTTTCTCTCACTAGCGCCAACATTTTAAATGCCTTTACACTAGTGTTAGTGGCAGTTTTCACCACGACTAGTGGATACTATCGCCATGTAGCGACCTATTGTAAATACTCTGGTATCAAGGCGATAGTTTCCAGCGATACCCGGTGGTGAGAATATTGCCGCTAACACTAGTTAGCGGCAGCTCTTAGAAATATACCCCATATTTACAATTAAGTGGCAAAGCGTTTTGTTAAGCCAAGAAGGCTAATGACACGCTTTGCCAACATAGGGTTGCACCATATTTACAAGAATATGGTGCATCCCTGCGTTACCCCCTGCGCTGCTGATAAATTAAAGCTGCCTAGCACCAATGTAGTCACCCTCGCACCATAATTCAAGGGTACCTGCGTTAAGGGGAAGATTGGTAATGTGCAGAAATGTACCCCTTCCTGCACATAAACAATCTTTAAATGCCGTCTTGTAATTTTTATGTGTGCTGCTTAATGCAGCACACATTGAAGTTGCAAAACAGCATTTTTTTAAAAATGATTGTTTATGTGCAGGACGGGGGAACCGTCCTGCACATAAAAAATCATAGGCAATTTGCTGTTTCTATTTGAAAAACGAGGCGAACTAAAGCATTTCTTCTCATTCCACTTTTTTTTTGTTGATAATCAAGTTTATTGATTTTAAATGAGTACATACACAGAAATGAGAACACAGCCAACTTTTGCACAGCGAGCAGTACTTAAGAGCAACAAATAACGCGGGGGGAATAAGCCCCCCACACGCATAAGTCAGATTATGAATAACAAGCGACTATGTCCTCGAGCATGTCTATAAGGAAGCTTCAAGAAGTTCAGTCTTCCATCACCCCGACCCATTTACCCCACACCCTTCAAAACTTTTTAGGGTAGCCACGGGCAGCATACATGGGGCGTTCCTGAGCTGCACACCAATCTACTCCTCTGCGCCACCGTGTCATGGAAGGGGCCAACAGATCCAGCAAAAGGGCTGCAATATCTCGTTTAGCTACCATCAGAGCCGTGGTTAGACAAAGCTTCTCTGCACTGTTCCCATCCAGACCATCCGTAACTCCCAAGACTATGTTCATCGGGCTCATCGGGACCTCCCAGCCCAGGACCTCAGTAAGATCAGCGGTCACTAGCCCCCAGTAATGCACAATGTTGGGACAGAGCCATACAATGTGATAAAAATCTGCTCGGGCCATTGACAGTGGGGATAAGGAAGCATCAAGTCGGTGCCCAGAGCGATGAAGGTGCGACAGCGTAAGGTAGGCCGCGTGCAAATAGTATGCTTGAACCAATCGGAGATGCACAGAAGCTGTAACTATTTTAGGGGCCATCGGCGCGTTCCTCAAATCAGAATCATCTAAAGGACCAATCCAACCCTCCCATTTATCCCGGAGAGAGGAAAGGGAGTTAAGGGTGTTATTTGTGAGGGAACGATAAATGCGGGAAATCCCCCCCTTCCCCAATCACCAGTCATAACCTGTGCTTCAGGTGGGCTATATTCGGGAAATGAGGTTCCCTCCGAAATGTGTGTATGGAGTGCTTGGCACAACTGAATATAGCGGTAGAACTGAGAGGCATGGAGGGAGAACTGGGTCTGTTATGCTGAGAATTCGCGAATGTGGCTCCCGCGCCAGGCATCTCCCAGCTGGGAAATTCCAATAAGGTCCCAGGCTCTAATCCCAGAGAGAGTGGCGACGTCTTTGAGCTGTGTTCCACACCACAAGAGGGTATATTGGGTCAATCTGCCCGACCAGCGGGTGTAACGCAGGGCGGCTCGCCATGCCAAAAACACCCCACGAGAAACTTCCGGCAGAGTGTGTGGGATGGCAGTGCCGTAGAGCATCCCTTGAATACCAGAGGAACCCAGCACATGCAGTTCCATGCGGTAAGCCGGATCCGCCCAACCACCATTGAACCAGTCATGTACAGTAAGAAGCCTGGTCGCCAGATAATAGAGATGTAGGATCATCATTCCTAAACCCCATCAAAGGGCAGAATCCTGCATTGATTGAGGGCCAATCTCAGCCTTCGACCCCCCCACAGGAATTTAGTGGCCAAGCCATCCATCTCACGGAACCAGGACCGCGAGAACAGGAGGGGAATGTTTTGGAGCATATAGAGGAAACGGGGCAAGACCATCATCCTGAAAAGAGCGATCCGGACCATGAGATTTAGTGGCAACGTATGCCATCAAAGGAGGTCAGCGCAAACCCGCTTCACCAGAGGGCTGATGTTGAGAGACCATGCAAGCTCAGGGAGGAGCGTCACCCAGATCCCCAAGTACTTGAACGACTGCCGCCAGAGAGGATATTATTTATAAGAACTTAACACCGCCGTAGAGTACATTTTTGGACATTTTGGCAGCTTATTTTATTGCCTTATTTACAAATTGCCACTAATTGCAGTTAGCGGCACTTTTCCAGGGTAAACATGAATTTTCAAGATCGCCACTTATGTTAGCTGGACATAATGAAAATGTGATGCAAGGTAGTCGTTCCTGTGAAAAAACTGCTGCCAAACACACTTTGCAACATTTACAAGGACATTCCAGTACCTCAATAACCACCAAAACTGCTGCTAACTCAAATTAGAGGCAGTTTTTAAGATCAGAAATAGCTGGTCTTAAAATTGGTGCAAACACTTGGGCCTCCATATAAGATGTCTTGATGCTGGACAGCGCTGCAAGGAATAATGCTATGCTGGCCTACGCCAAAACAAAAGGTCAGGGTTGCGCCCTATCAATAAGATAGGGCGCATTTCTGTGCCCCATTCATGAAAAGTGCTGCATCACCACGATGGACACTTTGCACTGCGCCCTCCTTACGACAACATGGCTGCGCCATATTTGCTGTACGGCACTATGTCACAATCAATGACATACGTCTGGAATCCTGACTTACCTCTCAGCGCTAAATTCACGCATTGCTGCAGTTGTGTCGCAAGCATGACACAACACCAGCAATGAATGGGGCATGCCTATCCCTATGGCTCTTTCGTCAGCCACGAGGCAGGAGTACGTTTTTGACACAGTGGCATCCTAGAATTGTCACAGTGAAATCTGATAGATTTCACTGCGCCACTCCTACGAGGCTTTGTTGCGTGGGAATAAACACCCTGCATACATCAAACCTGACGCAGGTATAATGTGGCACAGGGCTTTACAAGGTCACGCATAGCCCTAGATACGCCACTTCATAAAACGGCGCAACATGGAGCAAAATTCATGCCACAAGTATGTCAAGAAAATGACGTACCAGCGGTGTTAAACTGTCGAAAGGGGCTCATGAATAACCCCCCCTGTATTTTTTCCCTATGTTGACGCACAGTGGCTGCCATGCACCAATGCAGGCACCCTTGCACCATGGTGCAATGGTGACTGTATTGCAGAGTAGGTTGATGTTGTACAGAAAGGGACACCTACCTGCACAAAACCTATCAACCAAGGAAATTTCCTTTTTCACTGAGTGCTACAGAATGCTGCACACATAGAAAAAGTGAAAAAAGAGGAGAAATAAAAACATTTATCCTCGTAGTGCCTCCCAAACGTCACCCTTGGGGTGGTATTAGATTCTGACGCATTGTGACGCATTCTGAAGGTTTTTGGTTTCTCGTAAACCTGCAGATGCTTCAGATTCCATTGATTTGGCATGGGAATGCCCACAGCAATACCCATTGAACCAGTGGCAGAATGGCAGAGGAACTTCGCTCCCTTCTTTCAAGCAGTGCGAGAAGAAGAAACATAAAATGGTAATATCTTTCAGTTATAACATTTTATGTTTGTGCTGCTTTGTGGGCGGTGCTGCTCTGCTCTCAGAGCAGGGCAGGGGAGGAGTGGTTTGCCCACTCCTAAGTCCGCAATGACTGTTTTCTCAGTCCTCTTGGGCTGCAAAAACTATTCATGTGCACTTTACCCGTTCTCCATGCAGGCTGCATTACAGTCTGCATGGGTGGAGTGGTGTGGCTCACTGGTTAGAGGCGGCAGACCCGGAAGCAGAGAACGGCCTGGGACCAGGGTTCAATTCCCGACGCGGCAGGGTCGTGGACCAGGGTCAGCGGACTCGATAATTCTCGCCTCAGTGCCTACTCTAACCAGGGATCACACTCGGCAACTCTGGGCATTAGCTTGCCTCATCTCTACAACGGCCCCCCACATTCGCCGGGGATGCCTGGTTTCACCTTGGAGATACCCAGTAGGGACCATCTCACAGGGATAGCCAGGACAGGTTCCCCAGCAGTCTACAGCGCAACGACGCCTCAGGGCAGCAGTGCGCTTTACGAGACACATACATTTACATGAAGAACATGCTCTGGCCCCCTTTCCCTGGTTGAGCGTTGAACCAGGATGCAAAATACAATCAGGCTGCATTGCAGGACCTAACTGCAAGCTAACTTATATATTTTTTTAAATGTTTAATTTATAATGCACAACCTCCCACAATCGCGCCCCCCTGCAATCCCACGCACCCGCCCTCACCTCGTCCCCTGCAAGCCATGCTGGCCGCCACTGCATGGAACGCCCCTTTCACACTGTTTAATGCATAATAGGGTCACATATTTCTAAGTCCATGAAAAGCCATGTAAAGTCGCTTTGCATGGCCTTGTAAACATGCTGTGGCACATTGCACAATCAGAACATCAAACACATGACGTCACAGCGTTGCAAGAGTGTCACTAGGATAATTGAGGAACTCCCACAGTTTATCCTTGGCAAGGTCAACGACGCCATGGACTTCATGCCTTTGCAGCTCGGAGCACTAACGTCACCCCTGACATGCATCGCTCACTTGGACAACTGCTCCGTTTCCTTTGGGTGACGCGTGAACCCGATCCACTCTAAGTGTTGACCTCGGTAGACTGGAACTTCAGCAACAGGAAGCTGGAGACCAGGAACCGCCAAAAGTCAGACACTCTCCGGAGCTGTCTGTAACTGCGGAAGAAGGGGAGAGGCACAACCAGTCAACATTTAATTAGGATATCTGTCATCTAAGGAGTTACATCCAGAGGCTGCACGGACTCTGCACGGTTGACCACGTCGCAAGTGGAGCCTACGCCACTGGGGGAGCGTTCAGGGGAAGTGTCGGGATCCTGTCACTGAGTGTAATTGCACATCGTTGGAGGCGCATACAGCTCCTTCTGCCTTTCTCTCTTGTACAACCTGCTGCAGATTGGGGGTGACTTGTAGTTGTGGCGGGGGTGCCTGCTTCTCCTACGCCTCCCAGTACAACTGGTTCAATGAATGACAGCTTGTTGCGTAGACCCTTCACTCCCAGTACTCAAGACCTGGCGACCAGTTGATTGCAGCCAGTTCCAGCACTGTTCAGCTGTATAAATGATTTGCGTGTCAACAACTGAGATCACTCGCAGCCTTTATGGGTATAGAAGGTGGTGTTTGATGCCCAACTCTCGGAGGCATTGCTTGACCACTAGAGACAAGCCCCTCTGCACCTGGTGGCATAGTCAGAGAAGAAAATAACTGTGGGTCACCATCAACTCATCAGAGCCGCCAAGAATGCCTCATTCAAAAACCGCCTGGGTAACAATGCACACAACAGCAAAGAGCTCTTCAACATTGTGAAGGAACTCTCCAACTCCAGCTTCAACACCAATGACATCCCTCCTTCGCAAAACCTGTGCGACTCGCTGGGCACCTTCTTCCACCGCAAGATCGCTGACATCCACAACAGCTTCAACGCCCCGACTGCCCCGACAACCACCGCCTCCACGACCACCACCTGCACCAACCGCCTGCTCTCCTGGACCAGCATCATTGACGAGGACACCAGCGAGATCATGAACACCATCCACTCCGGATCACCGTTAGAACCATGCCCTCACCACATCAAAACAGCCATCGCACCCCATCTCCGGAAAGTAATCAACATCTCCTTCGAGACAGCAACCTTATCCAGAATGCTGGAAGCACGCCGAGATCAACGCCTTACTCAAGAAACCCAAGGCAGACCCCAAGGACCTCAAGAACTTTCGACCCATCTCCCTGCTCCCGTTCCCGGCGAAGGTCACTGAGAAAATAGTCAACAAACAACTGACCCGTTTACTCAAGGAGAACAGCATCCTGGACCCGTCCCAGTCCGGGTACCACAGCAACCACAGCACCGAAACAGCCCTCATTGCCGCCACCGATGACATCAGGACCCTGCTTGACAACGGAGAAACAGCAGCCCTCATCCTCCTGGACCTGTCAGCCGCCTTCGTCACGGTCTGCCACCGCACACTACGAACATGCCTACACGACGCCGGGATCCAAGAGAAGGCCCTGGACTGTACTACATCCTTCCTCTCCTGCAGGACTCAGAGCATCCGCCTTCCCCTTTCGCTCCATTGCCACCGAAATCATCTGCAGCGTACCGCAGGGCTCTTCCCTCAGCCCGACGCTGTTCAACATCTACATGGCACCCCTCGCCCACGTCTCCCGACAGCACGACCTCAACATCATCTCCTTCGCCAACGACACCCAGCTGATCATCTCCTTCACCAAAGACCCCCACACCACTAAAAACAACCTCCACGAAGGAAGGAAGGCCGTGGCCGAATGGATGAGAAACAGCTGACTGAAGCTGAACTCGGACAAGACGGAGGTCCTCATCCTCGGCTCCACCCCTTCAGCCTGGGACGACTCCTGGTGGCCGACAACACTAGGAACAGCTCGACACCCACCGACCACGCACGCAACCTAGGGGTCATCCTCGACTCCTCCCTCTCCATGACTAAGCAGGTCAAGGCCGTCTCCCCGTCAACAAGAGGATAACCTTCAAACTCCTCATCCACGCACACAAAGCTCTCCACAAGACCGGCCGAGCATACCAAACAGACGACTCAACTTTTACACCCCCAGCCGCCAGCTCCGCTCTGCCAGCCTCGCCCTCGTCACAGTCCCTCGCATCTTAAGAACGACCGCCGGTGGCAGATCCTTCTCCCACCTCGCCGCCAAGACCTGGAACACCCTCCCCACCAACCTACGGTAGACCCAAGACCTACTGACCTTCAGAAGACTCCTCAAGACCTGGCTCTATGATCCCTAGCAGCACCCCCCCGCGTGCCATGAGACCCTCACGGGTTTGTAGTGCACCTTATAAATGTCATGATTGATTGATGTTTTTGATTGATTGATTGATTGGGTTATCCTCTTTGCCCTCCCCAACTTGCGTACCTCCCTCAGGCCAGCATCATGATCACTGTAGGAGGCGGAAGAGAAAAGGTCTAGACCTGTCCCCGGAAGTGTGAAGATCGCCGGCACTCGATGGGCCTGCTCTGCAACAAGGAATTGGGAGAGTGCACCTGCTGGCAGTAGGTCATGCAAGCTTGTCTCAGTATATGCCACTGCATCAACACCTTGTGGTCCCTCAGGCAGAGCCAGCCCCTAATGGAGCAAGGATTTGCACGTGAAGCGACTTGCTTGTATTCATGAAACTCGAATAACGTTAAAACACTAATCAACATGTTTGTCCTATTAATATTACATTACAAGATTCTAATGGGTGTCCGAGAGAAGCTTGCTTATGTGTTTTACTAACTGTAATACGCTTGCATCTAAAATGGCTGCTGCTACGCAAGGGTTTCTCCTGCGCATGCATCTGTCACACTCACGTGACATGACGTATTCTTTGCTTTGGAGGGAATTTTCACTTCTGCGCACTAGTATTAATATGGCTGCTCTATGTTCTCACATGCGAGAAGCTTGCACTGCTGCTTTTGCTAAGCCGTTCGTTCTGCCTAATCCTAATGCTATAGTTAAATAAAAATTAATGGGTATAGAATAGAGAGACATGGTATACAGTGTATTCATTTATTCTGTGTTCTAAAACTGTTTGGGCCCGATTCACAGAATGAACTTAAGACTCAATCCTAAACGTACTACTATTTTGGTATTCACAGAATGCACTTACTACTTTTGGCATTCACAGAATGAACTTACTACTTTTGGTATTCACAGAAGTTAGGATTTTGTCTTAAGTTTGTTTTAAGACAAACTTAAGACAGACTTAAGACAGACTTAAGACAGATTTAAGACAAAATCCTAACTTCTGTGAATACCAAAAGTAGTAAGTGCATTCTGTGAATACCAAAACAGTAGTAAGTTTAGGATTGTGTCTTAAGTTCATTCTGTGAATCGGGCCCTTTCTTTCTATTCTTTTATGAAACAATAAATTTGGACTTGGGAGATGTTATAACTCCATTTTGAAAGTCCTCCTGCGCATGACAAGCTCCAGAGAGAAGCTGAAAACATTTGTCATTGAATGAGAGCCAAAGACAGTCACAGCCAAGATGCGCCTGGGAAGCTGACCCTTAACCCTGCCAGAGGAAGCTAAACTGTGCCCATTATATTACAATGTATTCAATGTTAAAATTCCCCATTGTTAAGTGGAATAAAGATGTCATGTAAAAATATATTGATGGGCGGGAACGTTAAACTAACATTCAACACTGAGGTATCAAAATTTGGTGTGGTGTGATGACCTCTCCTCATTCTTTGTCCAATCAAAATTGGGAATTCTTACACTTGCAACATTGGGGGATGGTACACTGACCTGGAAAATAGTATAACTATTTAGTTAATTTGTCCGACTTGTCCGAATAGCTGACCTGTCACTGACCCACCGCACTCAATAGGTGAAACCAGAGCAGAGGGGCTGCGAAGATTCGCTGACCCAATCGGGGTCCGGGAAGCTGAGGTGCTGGCGAAGCACTTTGTCGGTGAAATCGATAACCCAATCGGGGTTCTGGCTGTTAGCTGCAGAGAGGGAGCAGTGCAGGCGTTGCAACTGAACTGCGGGTGCCGGTCTTAACCTTTGGTGGTCCTGCCTTGATCCAAATCAGGTTTTCCCTGTCCTGATTCTAATCTGCACCTGCTGGCCTACTGGCAACTGCAACTTGTGGGATTCTCCTGTATTTCAACTGACCCTTGGCCAGGGTTGGTCTTCACACCATTCTAGGTAAATATAAATCGGTGTGGGTTTGTCATTGTATTTTGTTACTTCTATTTACCCTCCCTAACGTGAAACTTTGATTACATATATATATATGTTCCCTTTTCTTACCCGCCCTATGGTTAGAATATTTAGCAAAATCGTTTTTGATTAGCGTGTTCCTTTTCTTACCCTCCCTTTAAATACTGCTCAAATCGTTTGATTATATAGCATGTTCCTTTTTCTTACCCTCCCTTTGAAATAAATGCTCAAATCATTTTATTACCATGTTCCCTTTTTCTTACCTTCCCTTATTTTCTAAATGATCGAAATCTGTTTAATACATCTTTTGCATTGTTACATTCTGGTTCTGATTTTCATTATTTAGAGTCTTGTGGTGTTTAATCTTTGGATCATGACCATTTAAGAAAATTTAGATAACGAGTTTAAAACTTTCCCACATCTGTGGTTATTATATGAGTGCAAATGTTATTTTTCCTATTATGCTAACACCCTGATCCAATAGGTTACAGGTATCAGCGACAAGGATTGGTAAGTCAATGATATAGGACCTTGTAGGTAAATAGACTGGTAGTATAGCGAAGGTTACCTGACCAAAAGTATTGAGTTATTGATTTATGGGCCCAGGTGAGTATGGTAAAATTATAGGGCCCGATTCACAGAATGAATTTAAAACTCAATCCTAAACTTACTACTATTTTGGTATTCACACAATGCACTTACTACTTTTGGCGTTCACAGAATTAATTTACTACTTTTGATATTCACAGAAGTTAGGATTTTGTCTTAAGTTTGTCTTAAGACAAACTTAAGACAGACTTAAGACAGACTTAAGAAAGACTTAAGACAAAATCCTAACTTAAGTCTGTCTTAAGTCAAAATCCTAACTTCTGTGAATAGCAAAAGAAGTAAGTTCATTCTGTGACTACCAAAAGTAGTAAGTGCATTCTGTGAATGCCAAAAGTAGTAAGTGAATTCTGTGAATACCAAAATAGTAGTAAGTTTAGGATTGAGTCTTAAGTTCTTTCTGTGAATCGGGCCCATAGTCGGGTGACCTGCGCGCTCTATGGGCCCGATTCACAGAACTAACTTAAGACAAAATCCTAAATGTACTACTTTTGGTATTCACAGAAGTTAGGATTTTGTCTTAAATTTGTCTTAAGACAGACTTAAGACAGACTTAAGTTAGGATTTTGTCTTAAGTCTGTCTTAAGTCTGTCTTAAGACAAACTTAAGACAAAATCCTAACTTCTGTGAATACCAAAAGTAGTAAGTTTAGGATTTTGTCTTAAGTTAGTTCTGTGAATCGGGCACTTTCAGTATATTCTTTTGGTATCAGTTGTATGGTTAGGGTTTAGTTAAAGATAGGTAGTTAGTTAGTTGGTTATGGTTTTACTATTGATCAATCAAATGTGATATCATTGAAATATTATTGAAATTTCATTGGTTCTGTTGATGCTGTATTCATTTTTTTTGTATTACCCAAAATTTGTTCATAACTGTTATATGTTCTGTCTGGAATCCCCGGGGGCAGAATAGCGGGTGGTAAATGGAAGCCATACTGCAGTGAGGTCACTTACCTAGAGGAAATGAGTGCATGGTTAAGTAAAACTGGTAGCACTATTTAGGGTTTTCTGTATACATGTGTGAATAAATGATGAGCTTGATTGATAGCAAAGGGGTTCGCTGGTGAAACTTTGGCCTTAGTATATCCCGGAGTGGATAAGTCTGAAGGAGTAGCAGGTTCCCTAATGCCTGTGTGAAGGGTAGACGGAAGGGATCTACTCGTAGTATATGAAGAGTAAGCGGAAGAGATTTACTCGTAGTGAGTGAAATTTATCTTTCCTTTGAATTAGTCACTCAGGTACAGTGGCGAATGTTTTTACGTTGTTGAATAATAAAATCTGCACTTTAAAGAGGAAAAGAAAAAGGTTTTCGTATTACCTTGTAAAGGAGGGAGTCGGTCGTGGTGCTGCACTGACATCACTTAGAGCCGCACTGGTATTGGTTGAGACAGCGGGTGTGTAGCTGCGGTAGTAATTGTAAAGTAGGGGTGAGCTCAGGAGCGTGGGAACCCGTCTCTCTCGAGAAAAGACGCGCAACCATTGGTTATTGTTATTTGAAACAACATTGTTCATTGATTAAAGAGAAATAAGAAAAAGGTACTGGTATTGGAAGCACTTTAGGTAAACAATTGAGTGTAACTGAAGAATTTCAAAATCTGGTAAGAATATATGTGGCACATAGGTCCACTTGATGGAAACAGACCTGATAGGAAATACTTAGGTTTTGCTAAAGAACAGATGATAAGACATAGACCTTATATTATGTACGGAGGTGAAAGAAAAATGTCATTCGTAAAAAGAGTTAAGAATTTCTTTAATAAAGATAAACCAATTAAAACTAGAGAAGGAATTATTATTCCACCACCGAATACGCCCGCATCATACATGATGTTTGACAGAGGCTACCACACTTGTGTATGGTTAGAGAATTGGGTAGAATACAGTAAAGATGACGGAGTTTTGACATTTCCCTAATATGGCACTTTCAATGGAAGAGTTTTATTTAATTTAACAAGAATGAATGACTTAAATCCCAGACCTAGACTAACGCAATATGAGGCACTAGAAGAATGGGAGATTGAGGCTTTTGAGCGGGACAGACCCAGAAGTGACAAAGGGTTGAGTAAATTCTACCCTAAGTATCCACGAGAAACAAGAGATAAACAAATGAAACAATGGGGACAAAACATGATAGTGGGAGGACTACATCCTGTATTAACTTTAGAAGAACCTACTGGAAGTAAAAGGACTGAGAAAACAAAACATGTAATGACTAGTGGTGAGTCAGATGATGATTGTTTGGAGGATATTTTTTTTTGTGTTCAAATCATTTTTATTAAGGAAATTTAGGGACTGACAATACAGAAATGAAATGAAGAAAAACTGAAATAAATACAATATGAAAACACAATGAATAAAATTGCGACCTGGATGACATTGTCTGGTCGGAATAAAGCAAGTCATACAAATACAATATTGAATCTCAATTAAAACATTAGCACCATATACATAATCATAATGACATCAATCGTGAAAAGATGATCGCAATGAAAGGCAAACAGAACATGAAAGGGAGGTTCCCACAACTATAATGTACTAAAGAGTTCAAAAATCTTTGGACAATTGCCCACAGAAACGTTTTGGAATATTTGATAATTTTATTTTATTTTATATATTTCTTAGTAAAAAAGCATTCATAGAAAAACATTCATTGATTCAAAATAGTATTTTACAAAGTCATAGAATACATATGCTATAACAATATTGGCCCAGCAAGAGAACAATAAACCATTATATACAAGGACCCACTCATACTCTCAGACATACACACATTCGGCCATCGTCATCTATATCAAAACAAAAAACAGTGAACACATTAAAGACCAACAGACAAGAGAATGCGCCGACGCGCGTTTCGGAAAAAGTGCCAATATAAGAGATTCCTTCATCAGGGCGCAGGTAGAGATTGGTTACATTTTCATTTCAATTTTGCTGGGCAACAAACTTCAAAACGTGGGAATTCTCTCGAAAGCCTCCACATACAACTTTAGTGGGCGAGCTGGAATTAAAAGTCTCAAGATGCCAGTAGATATACCAGGAAACGAAATGCTCAAAAGTTTCAAAAAGCACCTGTCTAAATCCAGGTACAGCCTGTCGATAGTATAAGCACCCAAATCGGGGTCACATGCAGTTCACTTCGAGTTAGAAGACGTTTCAGGTGGGCTGTGAGGGTTCCCATGTGATATATAAACGTAAAAAACAGCTACGGATGGGCTGATAGAAACAATTGGCCGGTCTTCTGCTCTGACAGGCTGTTATCGAGCTGTCGAGCGAGGTCCAAACGGTAGACAGCCTTCTTCGTCCTGGTGTAAGCAATGAAAGGAACACGGGATCAAGGAAAAACAAAGAATAAAAGGACAATAGCTGGCGATGATTCATGCAAAGAGTCGCAACAGTGACATTAATTATATAAGTATATAAAACCTGCGCCCTACGTAATATGACAGATTTGAGGTGAAAAATATAGGGTGACAACTATTGATCAAGGTTCATTACGGGTCGAAACAAAGCTCTGAGGAGTCAAGTTAATTCCAAAGTTTGTTGTGCGATTTACGCCAGGGTGAAGTGTGAAGTGTTTCAATGTCTGCACCCCTTAGTGAGAATAACTACTCCTGCCACAGTTTAAAGGAGACCTCCTTGGCACTCTTCCACTTATTTAGAATAACCTTACACGCAAGTGTAAGCATAAGATCTATTAGGTATCGATCGTTGTCATTCCCTAGCGATGGGTCTATGGCTCCTAATAACACATAGGCGAACTCTCTAGCCGGGCGATAATGAAAGGTTTTTTGAATATAGTTATACATTTTGTCCCAGAAGGATTGCAACAGTGGGCAATTAAAGAGCATGTGAGCCAAGTCGCCCACCTGAGACTTGCAATTTCAGCATAGCGGGGTGTCACTGCGCTTAAGCTTAAAGAGTTTCTCTGGGGACCAATACGTTCTATTTATAAGCATTAACTTGGTTTGAGAGAGTATTGATGAAATGTTATTGGAAAAAGGGGTCAGGTATATCTTCCCCCAGTCAAATGATATGTTGGAAGAGTTATGTTCTTTTTCCCAGGATACTTTGCATCTCCTATGGTTCTTTTGAGAGTTTGGGGAGAGGGTTTTGTATATCTTAGAAACCATCTGACCCATTTTCATGAGCTGGGACAATTTACTACATATTGTAGTTTCGAGTGGAGAGATGGCACGGGCAGAAATTAATGATTTGAGGCGTAGAAACCTATATAGGTCAATATGTTGAAGAACTTACTGGGACTGTATAGTGGAGAAAGGTAGAGGCGAAGAGCCTACAAATAGATCCTTAATTAAATTCACTAGGCGTGGGCGTAAAATCCGTTTAGTTCGCGGAATTTGCAAATTTTTGGCAATTTCGCGATCTGCAAATCGCGCGAATTTGCCCAAAAATCCGCAAATTCGCAAGCTGCGGATTTTTTTGCTTGGTCACGCTTGAAAAATACAATATCGCGCGCACTGCGTTGAATTACAATGATTCTGTGTTCGCCGAGTTGTTTTTCTCCCGGTTTGCGTGTGCTGCACCATTTTGGATCTTGCTGCGTGATCGAGCGAGAGTTTTTCGACCGTGATTACATCATCGCGGCCCGCCATCTTACACAGCGAGAGTTTGACAACGCGAGTACGTCATAAGGGCCCGCGATAACGCATTGCGGGAGTAAATAATGCCGAACACGTAGATGCAGCGCGCAGCTGACTTCCGGCGGGAGATTTGAACAGCTCGCTTTCCCGAAATTGCAAAAATTGCAATTCTGCACAAAAAATCCACCGCAGGCAGCATAAACCTTCTGAAAATGATGATTTTGATCAGAATAACTCCTCAGATTGATATTTGGCTGCACTTTCTGGTGCAAGGAGTCCATTTGGGGGGAGGAAGGAAGTGCCCCAGAGTCTCCAACTTCCTGTTCCTGTCCAGCAGGCTCCTCCCAGTGCTTTGTCCATGTCCTGGTCACTTTTGATTTGGATCTGGAGCTGGAAGGATTACTTTTTGTGGCTGCTGCTGGATATTTGTATTTGAGGACTTTTTGAACTTTGGAGTTTGGATCACTTTTGGACTTGAGATTTTACAAGTAAGTTGGTGTTGTTTGTTTGGGGCATTGCAGTTGCTGCAACTACAGTTTTAAAACTTTTTTCACAACTTTAAAAAACATATATTGTGGGTAGCCACAGTATCCAGTAGGCCCAGGGTTAGTCATGGGTGCATGATACAATGATTTATTTGGTGTACAGTCAAAATATCGAGTTTTTAATATCGAGTAGCAATAATATCGAGTAAAAAATATAGAATAGACATAATATCGACTACGCAGAATATAGACTACCAAAATATCGAATAGAATAGCATTAATATCGAATCAAATATATAGAAAGGACAAAATATCGAATGGACAGAATATAGACAACAAAAAAATCTAATTTGAGGTAAGTAAGTTAATATTTTTAATTTTTGGGTAATATCATTCTGTAGCGGGTTGTGGGTTTATAGGGGAATAGGGTGGGAAGTCATTTAATTATAATTAATTAAATATGTTATTTTATTTATTGGTATTTATTTTGAATTAATTGTTAATTAATTATTAACTGGTAATTAATTAAAATATAATTGGTAATTATTTTTAATTTATTATTTGATAAATATGTTAATGTTAGTAATTTATTTTCTGTAGCGGTTGTGGGATTATAGGGGAATATGGTGGGAAGTAATTTAATTATAATTAAATAAATATGTTAATTTATTTATTGGTATATATTTTGAATTAATTGTTAATTAATTGTTAATTAATTAAAATATAATTGGTAATTAATTTTAATTGATTAATTGATGAATATGTTATTTTTTGTAATTTATTTTCTGTAGCGGGTTGTGGGTTTAGAGGGGAATAGGGTGGGAAGTAATTTCATTGTAAGTAATTACATTTTTTTTAATTTTATTTTTTGATCTAATTTTTAATTATTTTTAAATTGTTAATTAATTTATTGTTAATTGGTAAATAATTTGTATAAGTAGGTAATTATTAATAAAAATTTATTATTATTTGTATTTTTAATTGATTAATTAATATAATATATAAAAATGTTAATTATTTACATTAATTTGTAATTGTTATTAATATTGATGTTATTTTTTAATTATATATGAAGTATTTACTCTCCCTACTGTTGCTCTCTGGAGTGGGAATAGTAATTTTTACCCCTATTCAACGCTTTCCCTACTGTTGCATTCACTGGAGTGGGAATAGTAATTTAAACCCCTATGCTATCCAACTCTTGCCCTACTATTGCACTCACTGGAGTGGAAATAGTAATTTTTACCCCTACGCTATCCAACGCTTTCCCTACTGTTGCACTTTCTGGAGTGGGAATAGTAATTTTTACCCCTACGCTATCCACCGCTATCCCTACTGTTGCACTCACTGGAGTGGGAATAGTAATTTTTACCCTCCCACTGTCCAACGCTTTCCCTACTGTTGCACTCTTTGGAGTGGGAATAGTAATTTTTACCCCTACGCTATCCAACGCTTTCCCTACTGTTGCACTCACTGGAGTGGGAATAGTAATTTTTACCCTCCCACTGTCCAACGCATTCCCTACTGTTGCACTCTCTGGAGTGGGAATAGTCATTTTTACCCCTACGCTATCCAACGCTTTCCCTACTGTTGCACTCACTAGAGTGGGAATTGTAATGTAAACCCCTATGCTATCCAAAGTTTTCCCTACTATTGCACTCACTGGAGTGGAAATAGTAATTTTTACCCCTACGCTATCCAACGCTTTCCCTACTGTTGCACTCTCTGGAGTGGGAATAGTAATTTTTACCCCTACGCTAGCCAACGCTTTCCCTACTGTTGCACTCTCTGGAGTGGGAATAGTAATTTTTACCCCTAAGCTATCCAACGCTTTTCCTACTATTGCACTCACTGGAGTGGGAATAGTAATTTAAACCCCTACGTTATCCAACGTTTTCCCTAATGTTGCACTCACTGGAGTGGAAATAGTAATTTTTACCCCTACGCTATCCAACGCTTTCCCTACTGTTGCACTCTCTGGAGTGGGAATAGTCATTTTTACCCCTACGCTATCCAACGCTTTCCCTACTGTTGCACTCACTGGAGTGGGAATAGTAATTTAAACCCCTACGCTATCCAACGCTTTCCCTACTATTGCACTCACTGGAGTGGGAATAGTAATTTTTACCCCTACTCTATCCAACGCTTTCCCTACTGTTGCACTCTCTGGAGTGGTAATTGTAATTTTTACCTCTACGCTATCCAATGCTTTCCCTAGTGTTGCACTCACTGGAGTGTTAATAGTAAATTTAACCCTCTCGCTATCCTACGGTAAAAATATTGTATATGTTTCGTTAATAATATGTGTATATATATATATATATATATATGTACAGCATACACTCCTTCCTTGAAAAGAGATAGCAGAGACCCAGGGGAGACTTTTGGAAGCTTTATTTGCAGATAATGGCGGATGCATTTCTGGCTGTTGTAATGCCGTCTTCAGCGCCCGAAGCTTCCACAGAATAATGTCACTCAGCTGTAGGTTCCGCCTCTCTTTAAGACCCGAGGTATCGAGTCTGCACCTCCCCCAATATCGTTAATGTCAGCACACCTGCGCAGCATCCCGCGTGGTGGGAAAGACTACATGTCCCAGAGTCCCTTGTAGGTGGACTTAGGAAATTGGTGCGGTGGGGGTGGAAAAACCGTGGGTTCCCTTGTGCGTGAGTGCGGATTAAAGCAAAGTGAGTCCGTGAAACAAAACGAAAATGTGATGCTTTGTTTGGCAGCTTACATGTCCACAATGGAGCCTCCTCAGCTCCCCTATGACGCCTCAGCCTCCAAATGCAGCAGTCCATTAGACAGGGGCGACAAGGACAATGCCTACAGCCCAAACCGAGGTTAGAATAACCTCGCAACTGCCGGTATTCTTCCTGCACTCAGTGGCGGGTGAAGGACCAACCAAAACACTTTGGTACGACAAAAAGCTGAGAACAGCACAAGCCTGTGATGTCCTAACCCAAGGTGAGGCGGGGTACTCTGCGGTGGCGTCTCAGGCTGACGCGTGAAAATGTACAGCATACACTCCTTCCTTGAAAAGAGATAGCAGAGACCCAGGGGAGACTTTTGGAAGCTTTATTTGCAGATAATGGCGGATGCATTTCTGGCTGTTGTAATGCCGTCTTCAGCGCCCGAAGCTTCCACAGAATAATGTCACTCAGCTGTAGGTTCCGCCTCTCTTTAAGACCCGAGGTATCGAGTCTGCACCTCCCCCAATATCGTTAATGTCAGCACACCTGCGCAGCATCCCGCGTGGTGGGAAAGACTACATGTCCCAGAGTCCCTTGTAAGTGGACTTAGGAAATTGGTGCGGTGGGGGTGGAAAAACCGTGGGTTCCCTTGTGCGTGAGTGCGGATTGAAGCAAAGTGAGTCCGTGAAACAAAACGAAAATGTGATGCTTTGTTTGGCAGCTTACATGTCCACAATGGAGCCTCCTCAGCTCCCCTATGACGCCTCAGCCTCCAAATGCAGCAGTCCATTATACATATATATATATATATATATATATATATATATATATATATATATATATATATATATATATATATATATATATTCACTGAAAAAACCATAGGTTATAGACCATATATAGTTAGGAATTAGCATTTACAAAACCTTGAAAATTCACTGAAAAAACCATAGGTTATAGACCATATATAGTTAGGAATTAGCATTTAAAAAACCTTATTTTACTCACACAAAACCATTGAAATTCCATATATAGTTAGTTGCACTAACTATATATTGCGCACCCGCAATCCACTGCTGATGATGTCACATATTACATCATTCATGACATGGTCAGTGACATCACTGATGACATCACTGATGACATCTCAAATGACATCACTGATGACATCACTGATGACAACATCCAGTGACTATGTTTCTGTAAAGTTAAAATATGTCTTACATATTGAAGAATGAGTGGATGTATAAGTGTCTGGACGAAGGATTTAGTAGGTGCATGACTGAATGTATGAGTGAGTGATTAAATGTGTCTCACTGAGTGCATGGGTTAGTGACTAAACTGTCTTAATTTGTGCATCATTATGTCTGTTGTTCTGTAAACTGCTGCATGTGTTGATCAGTAGCTATATGAGTAACTATATGGGTTATTGATTGATTGCCCAAGTATTTGCATGGGAGACTGAGTGTGTGTGTGGCTGGATGGGAGGTGTGTGACTCTGTACAGATCAATGTGTACTTGTATCAATGATTGTATAAGAGAGTAAGTATGTGTTAGTATATGGTTGAAAACGTAAGGTGCTCTATGTTTAACTGTATAGAGTAGAAAATGGAAGTGTGATTGATTCTTTACAGGACTGACTAGGTGTGTGAGTAACTCCATGGATGAGTGGCAGAGTGTGAGTGTCTGTATAGGTGTATGAGTGCATATGATTGTGTTGTAAACATGAGTGATTGTATGTATGAATGATTGTATGGGTGAATGAGTGAATGTGTGTGTAGACGTAGGAATCAGTGAGTACGTATGTAGTAACTAGTATTGGTGTGTCAATGGTTTCAAAAATTATACTCTGTTTTTAACACTGGGTGAAACAGAGGTTATATTAAAATGTGAGGAGATGCATTGTATTGTCACATGAATGATATCATCAGTGATGTGGTCATTGATGTCAAATGAGATGTCATCAGTGATGTCATCAGTGATGTCATTTGAGATGTCATCAGTGATGTCATCAGTGATGTCACTGACCATGTCATGAATGATGTAATATGTGACATCATCAGCAGTGGATTGCGGGTGCGCAATATATAGTTAGTGCAACTAACTATATATGGAATTTCAATGGTTTTGTGTGAGTAAAATAAGGTTTTTTAAATGCTAATTCCTAACTATATATGGTCTATAACCTATGGTTTTTTCAGTGAATTTTCAAGGTTTTGTAAATGCTAATTCCTAACTATATATGGTCTATAACCTATGGTTTTTTCAGTGAATTTCAATGGTTTTTTAATAGCAAATATCATAAGCTGTCGAATGTCAAGTACGTGGTAAGAATTTTTTTTTTCGTGTTTATGCACACTGATCTGCTTTGATTGCTGCCCCCCACCCCTCATTTCTATTAGGAGTACTCTCTCTTTGCAGATAGTGAAGGGTAGTTAATGCAGCCCTTTCCCCCTTTGTAATCCGTCGTGCCTGCTTCTCTCTCCATTTGATTGATTGTTCTCTTTGGTTCATTCTCTATTTACAAACAAGCACAGAGTCGCAATACTCTGTTTAGTCTTTGCAGATAGCGAAAAATCGTGTAAAAAAACAAAAGGAATCGAGCAAAATCAGTAGGCCACTAATGGGATCTCTTTTGACCTCGCTAAAATAGAAACATTAGGAACAACCTGTTGAAAATAGCAATGCGTATGTATATAAGCGGCGTTCATTTGTGTTCACAGTACCCCTTGTTGATTGTTTCAATCGAGCATTGAATTGTTCGAAGTTAATTCTCTTAACGATCTTCTCTACCTGCAAACGAGGAAGAATAGGAATATTCTATCTCCCTTTGCAGATAGTGAAGGGTAGGTAACGCAAGCCTTTAACACGTCGTACCTATTTCATTCCTCATTGATTGATTGATTGTCCGAACATTGACTGTTTGGGAATTAGTTCTTTTTGGAGGTATTCCCTGTTTGCAAATAAACGTAGGAAAATCTTTGCAAGTAGTGAAAGGGTACGTAATGCGGACCGTTCTCCCCCGTTGTAATCTGTCATGCCTATCTACTCCCCACTGATTGATGCACCTTTTTCACCCGGACCATTTACTAGAGATACGTCATCTGGCCCGACCAGAGAGCACCCCTAGTGAAAAGGACATATGCAATAATAACGAAGTGATCACTGTATCCTGTTAACAGAAACTTTACCATGAAACAACCTGGAAAGAAAAAAATAGGAAAACGAAAATCAGTAGGCCACTGATGAACATGAACTTTTATTAAACAACGAACAAAGAAACGATAACATAACGTAATGATAAAACCTATTAATGTCCTAGAAACAAGAAAACGTTAAAATATGCCAGTGGTGAGAGACCAGAAAAACAGTAAGAGAAACCAAATCACCCCTCGCTGTCCCACCGCCTGCCACGCCAAAAAAATCGATAGACTAGGGAAAATGCAAGTCAGTAGAACATCCACCCCCACTCTGGAAACTTCCAAGGTGGGGCAGGGTTCCGGCTACGCCCAGCCGGGAGCAGCCCATATAAGGCAGGTTCTGCTGCCACGCCTCGGCCAGGAGATCCTAACGTAGGGTGTAGCCGGAGGAGAGGCCGAGACCAGCGGGACCCGGCCAGGGGATTGCCTTTACAACGCTGAACAGTTGCAGGGGGGGGGAATGTCTCCTCGACCCTCCCCTCTCTCTCCCAGTCCGGCCGCGGTGGCCCTTGAGAGTTTCAGGTAGTCCCGCCACATGCTCTTCCGGTCCGGCCACCAACGGTCAGGGGGCCGAGGCCGACGGGATCCGGCTGCAGCCGATAAACCAAGAAACCCGTTCATGGGGCCAGAGCCAGGGGCGTCCGGCCGACATCCACCGGAAGCCCGGCCCGAAGACGGACGGGACACTTCTTTCTTTTATAATGGCTGCGACAACACTGGAGGGGGATGTCTTGCACATGCCTCCGACCCCCCCTCGTCCTCATCGCCTGGTCCGGCCATAACAAATCTCAAGCGAGACGCCGTGGGGTGCACTGGGAGGGAGAGACGGTGCGAACAGGCCTCTCCCGCCTCCCCAGGTGGAGGCTTCCCAGCTGCACCCTCAGCGCTCCAGGCGGTGGCATCCTAACAACTCCAGTGCTGCACAGTTTCGGAACGACCTAGATAACGGTTCTTCCACTGTGGCCATGCTGCAACGTCTCGCCCGGCAGGGTGGAGCCCGTCCGCTCATGTGACCCCGCGATCGCCGGTAGCTGCCGAACTCTCAAAATGGCGGTCGACCTGGCAAGAGCGGGCCCAACATAAAGAAATGGCCCGGTCACTGGTTGACTCCACCACCGTAGTCCTCCACGACCTTGAAGATTCTAGAGGAGCCGCGGGAGTCTCCGACCCCCGATGGGGAATGACTGCCATGATCGCCCGTGGAGTGACGAAACTGTATCCGCGGGACGTCGGCGCTCCCATGCTGGCGCCAGCCTCACTTTGAATTACTACAATCCTGCAGACCTCACTTCCGGTGAAAGCACAGTGTGACCCGGTAGGAAAAATTATTGCACCCCCTCCCCTTTTTGACTGATAGTTCAAACCACCGATCCTTTCCTTTGCCCTTTTAACGGAACTTTGGACTGCCTCCCCCTCTTTTACATTTTCTAGAGAAAACAAAACATTAACCACTACATTAGCATAGCAGTTGACACCAGAACTGTTTTCAAATTGAAAACCAACAACATCTTCAACAGAATCCTTTTTGTTTCTGCTGTGACCCTGCTACAGCACAGGCATTGTCCCCAGCAGTAATTCTGCAATGCCGGTAAGAATAGCTGTGGTGCCTACTGGACTCACTCACCCCCGCGGCGCCCCACGCCGTTATTTGCTGGGCGGCAACTTGCTAGACATCACTTTCGTGCCATCTAGATTTCAGCGCGTTCTGCTGCCTTGGAACTATTCGCACAACAGACCGCTACTGACAAGAATATTTCATTATTGGTGCTGTCAATTTCAATAAATCTATTGGATAATTAAAAAGAAATTGCCACGGTCTCTTCGTTGTTTAAATGTTTTTACTGTTTTTGTTTTGTTGTATATATTTATATGTTATTAAAGTTTTATATTCCTACTACTTTGTTGGAGTGCTATATATTTTTAATGTGACACATAATTGTAAAAACTTTGATGTACAAAGAGTCATTCCTGGAATCTTCCGCTTCAGGCTCGGTCCTCTCCCCAATCACAATACAGGATGGTTTTCAGATAGTAGGAACGCGTGTGCTGTGACGGATCACATCGGGTGTGGGCCTTGATCTACTATAACTCCTTTGAAGAGGGGTGATTCTTTACAGCTGGGGCCATAAACTACATCTGCAGGGCTAGCTGATAGCCTAGGACCGGCCTGGACATTCGGACACAGAGGAAGAGGAGTGTCAGAGGGTGCGGTAGTGAATAGGGCGAAAGGGAGGTGTCGGGCGGGCACAGAGTGTGATTCTCAGGGAAGAGCAGCGCAGATGGGGGAAGGTTTATTGCCCATGCATAAGACAGAGAGCGGTGGTGACCAGTGCCTGGGGGAGATGCTTACGAGGGTGAGGAGCCATGCTACGAATCGACAGCGTGCAGAGAGTGGGTCTGGTCAAGACATCTAAAATGGCTGCCGTGCACGACAAAAGTGTGGCATTTCAAAAAAGGCAAGATGGCGCAGACAATGTTTTTCAACACTTCCTCATTTCCTTCGAATCGAACGTTAACAGACGTTGGGGCATATTACCAAAGTTAAGCGATATTTATCGCTAACGATGCTTACCAACCAATTTTTTACCACTAAGCATCGTCAGAAATTATCGAAGATAAACCTTACTATTATCAAGGTTTATCGCAAATGCGATAATAAACGGCCGCAATGCATGAATATCGCTAAAAACTCAGCGATATTCATGCATTACCGACCTAATACTCTTAGCCATGTTATCCACCTCCCATTGGATAACATGGCTAAGAACTGCTCAGGGCAGGTGTTACTTTTTGGAGATATTCGCGCTTAGCGCGAATATCTCCAAAAGTTGGTAATAGGAGATAGATATCTTGCATGTTGTAATGCAAGTTATTGTGGTATATGGAACTCATACCATAATCTCTCAGGAAAGCAGAAACTGATCCTTTTGGGACCGCCTAAAAAGGCCTAGGGGGTGAGGAGTACTCTACTTTGCCCCCTTTTCACGTTCCGAACTATTTTATTTTACTCTCTTCTGTAATTACACAAAATACCAGCGATAAGATGCATCGGAGACACACAGTGAGAGAAAGGAGGCCGGAGATGAAGAAGACATGTCAAATACACATTGGAGATAATATAGTGGCAGAAGGGAAGTAAATATGAGTAAACTTACCATGTAACATAAAAATGTTGCACTCTATACTATAAGTCTCATTTTATACTACAATCACTTCGCTACAACCTCATAAATTAAAAATAAAAATAAATAATGTCTCAAACAATTTTTGATTTCTAAATATAAATTTATTCTTCAGAATTTTCTAAATTTGAAACAACTACTAACATGTCCTCATCAGTAATTTCCTCTTCAATCATCTCATCTGGAATCTCCTCATTAAAAGTCTGCAATGATGATTCTTGTAACTCTATGGTCTCCAAACACTCGATAAATTCGCCATCAAGAGATTGATCAAAAAAATCATTCAAGTCATCTCCTCCTTCTGACAATATTTCATTATTGGTGCTGTCAATTTCAATCAATGTAGTGGAATCATTCAAGTCATCTCCTCGTGACAATATTTCATTATTGGTGCTCTCAATTTCAATCAATGTAGTGGAATCATTCAAGTCATCTCCTCCTTGTGACAATATTTCATTATTGGTGCTGTCCATTTCAATCAATCTAATGGAATCATACAAGCCATCTCCTCCTTGTGACAATATTTCATTATTGGTGCTCTCAATTTCAATCAATGTAGTGGAATCATTCAAGTCATCTCCTTGTGACAATATTTCATTCTTGGTGCTGTCCATTTCAATCAATCTAATGGAATCATACAAGTCATGTCCTCCTTGTGACAATATTTCATTATTGGTGCTCTCAATTTCAATCAATGTAGTGGACAATTCAAAAGAAATTGCCACGGTCTCTTCATTGTGAGCCATTTTATTTTGAAATTGCTTGCTGTAAATTGCAGAAAAAAATAATCACTTTCATTTATCGTCTTTAGTAATACATAATATAAAACTAACTTTATCAAGTATTTAGTATAACAGAAGGACTGCAAATAAATAACAGAAAACATTTTTCAAATTATCTTCAAGTGTACAACATAGTTCCCCTTACAAATTAACAACTCACCTTTTTAAAAGTAGGAGAAGTGTTAGTACTGTGTAAATCAAACACCAGAAATTCACCACCAAAAATTCCTCACAAATGTACCTCAGACAGTAGTATCACAAAATGGCTGTGGTTTCCTCTCATTTGACATATATACATAACCAATTAACTTTCATCACACACAAATACAAAACCAAAGTAACATTTTAATTGGTTCTAAATTTCAACACTTTCAAATGTGTTTTCCCCATGCAATTTTCCATAGGACATTTACATACGTCTACAGCCTGAATGGCTGAACGGAATTACACCAAACTTGGCAAAATGGTACATCAAACCTAAGAGGTCAGGAAGGATCTACTATGCCCCCTTATGGTCATTTCCCCCTTCGCTTTGGCCTCCTCTTGTCTCTCAATCCTACCGAGGGACAAGATGGCGGCCGCTACGGACTGTTTGGAATGTTGACAGACGCCGGAGAACCAATCAGCTTCGCAAACCTCCGTAACGCGAAAAGTACGCGAAGCGGAGCGCTGTTACAGATATATATCTTTTTTTCAACGTTAATTTCTCAAAATCCACTGGAGCACATATATTGAGACCTAGCAAAGGCACATCGGGCTACCAGTCCCTAATATTTTGCCAAGTTTCGTGCAAATCCATTCAGCCGTTCGATTATTATTATTTTGGTTTTTTTTTGCCCCGCGGGGCCCTTTTAAAACCTCCACATCAAACCTAGGGGGTCAGCGAGGATCTACTATGCCCCCTTATAGTTATTTCCCCCTTTGTTTTGACCTCCTCTTGTCTCTCGATCCTACCGAGAGACAAGATGGCGGCCGCTACGGACTGTTTGGAATGTTGACAGACGCCGGAGAACCAATCAGCTTCGCTTCACAAAGCTCCGTTGCGCGAAAAGTCCGCGAACCAGAGCGCTAACCGGTCCGCTGTTACAGATATATATCTTTTTTTAAACGTTAATTTCTCAAAATCCACTGGAGCACATATATTGAGACCTACAAAAGGCACATCGGGCTACCAGTCCCTACAATTTTGCCAAGTTTCGTGCAAATCCATTCAGCCGTTCGGGCTAAAAGTGAGGCCAACCGCCCTATGGAAAACTCAATGTTAAAAACACGTTTTGGGACCCCCCTTTTTTCTCGGCCCCCACTGGACGAACCCCCCCCAAATTTTCAAGGGCTGCTCAGAAACAAAATGTGCCATTTTCCTGAAAATTTCAGCCGATTCCGTCCACAAACGCCAAAGTTATTAGACATAGAATTTTCAAAAAACCCATAGAGAAAAAATCCTAACTATATATACCTACTGGCGACCGCCAGTAGGTAATATATATATATATATATGAATTCAAGTCCTGACTTCCCCATTTAGGTCAGAGAACACACAAACAACTTCTTGCTGGAGAAATGCTTTTTTAATGCAGTTTCAAAGCAACGAAAAACTCTACGCGTTTCAGGAGCTCACCTCCCTTGCTCACGAGTAAAAGTGTTAGTGATCACGATAGGTATTTAAACTAACATGAGACTTAGTGAAAAATAATCATAGAAAGCAGGCTGACGCTGCAACATAAACAGTGATTCGATACTTGTATGGAAATTAACCGAGTGTTTTTACTTTAGCCACCTAGTGTCCTATGAATTATTTCAGAGATACATATGAGCCCTTGTTAGCACAAGCATGTGTGTAATTATATATATATGTATTAAAATTATTATTATTTTTTTTAAAGTTACATTAATTATTTATTAATTTTAAGTTTATTTAAGTATTTTAAGTATGTTTAAATTAAATATATTTATTATTATATTAATTTTAAATTACTTTTAAGACATTTAAAAAATTCGATATTTTGACTGTCTATATTTTTTACAATCGATATTTTGGAGTCGATATTTTTGTACTTACCTGTTTGTAGATAGGAAGTCGATATTCTGGCATTCTATATTTTCTCCATGATATTTTGGCAGGTCGATATTTTGCTCATCGATATTCTGTCAGTGATCCGATTTTTTTAAATGTATTAATTAATTCTCATTTATGTTATGGAATTTTAGCTCACTGTTATATGTTGATTTTTTTAAATTTATTTTGAGGTGCCTGTAAAGCCTCACTAGCCAGTAGGCCCAGGGGTAGTGAGTGGTGCTTGGACCAAGGGGCATATTACCAAGCTTAAGCGAAAAATATCGCTAAGCTTGGTTAGCGGCTACATTTATATCGCCGTGCTGCGCCTGTTTTTATCGCTTAGGAGCCTTGCTATTATCAAGGTTTATCTCCTAAGCGATAAAAATCGGCCGAAATGCATGAATATCGCTGAAAAGTCAGCGATATTTATGCATTACCGAGCAAATGCTCTTAGCCATGTTATCCACCTACCATTGGATAACATGGCTAAGAACTGCTCTGGGCAGGCATTAGCTTTTGGAGATGATCGCGCTTAACGCGATTATTTCCAAAAGTTAGTAATAGGAGTTAGCGTTGTAAGCGACTGTTTCCAGTCGCTAACATCTTGGCACGCCCACTTTGCATGTCATTAGCGATATATATCGCTGACATGCAAAGTGGGCCCCCAGAAGCTCGCTATCTCCTACTAGCTGTCGCTAACTGGTGTTAGCGACAGCTAGGTAATAGGGCGATTAAATTATCGCCGCTTTAGCGGGAAAAATTCCCGCTAAATTCCCGCTAAAGCGGCGATAAGGTCCTTGGTAATATGCCCCCAAGTGTTTCTGTGGGGTGTCTTGAATTTAAACATCATTGATGGCATGGATGGCATTGGATTGTGGTGATTTTTGTGTGTTTTTCGACTTTTTGGGGTGTTGTTGGGGCCTGGCCATGTAGGTGGGGGCCGTTTTGAGGCCTGGTCCAGGCAGGGCCGGGCTATGTGGCTGGGGGTCAAGGGCCCATTTTAAAGCCAGGCAGTGTGCTCAGGCCTGCACCCAGTTTGCCTTGCTTTCTTCTATTAGGCCCAGGGGTAGTGAGTGGTGCATGGACCAAGTCTTTCTGTGGAGTGTCTTGAATTTAAAAATCATTGATGGCATGGATGGCATTGGATTTGGTGATTTTTGTGGGTTTTTTCACTTTTTGGGGTGTTGGTGGGACCTTGCCATGTGGGTGGGGGCCATTTTGGGGCCTGGTCCAGGCAGGGCCTGGCCATGTACCTAGGGGTCAAGGGCCCATTTTGAAGCCAGGCAGTGTGCTCAGGCCTGCACCCAGTTTGCCTTGCTTTCTTCCATTAGGCCCAGGGGTACTCAGTGGTATATGGACCAAGTCTTTCTGTGGGGTGTCTTGAATTTAAACATCATTGAGGGCATGAATGGCATTGGATTGTGGGGATTTTTGTGTGTTTTTCGACTTTTTGGGGTGTTTAACTGATGTTCCTCTGGCTTCCATTGCTTTTAGGTGCACAAGAGAACCACTGGTGCCAGGAAGAAGTCCTACAGTGGTGTGTGCAGCACAACATCACGTGACGTCACGTGTGGCCACAGACAAGACAACTGTGCAACTCGTGCAACTGCGGCCTGCTGTTCTGACATCTGAAGAAGATGGGACCAAAGAAAGGTGGCCGAAGCGCCTCAGCAAAAAACGTTGCCAGTGCCACTGCCAGTAAGAAGGAGCAGAAGAAGCAAGTGGCACCACCTACCAAGGAGACTGGTGGGCCCACCGACACCTTTTTTGGGAGAAAAAAAACTACGCCTGCAGCAGCAGCGGTGTCCGTCGGGGACCAAGCTGGAAGCAGCACCTCCACTTCATTGGGCTCAGTGCCACCACGCCAAGTTAGGTCCAAGACCATAAGTGCTGCTGAGGCAGCAACTTTACTTTCTCAATCACCATCGACCAGTGATGTTGGCTCATCACAAGAAAGTACCATCCAATCAACGCCGGGTGTAACTCAGCTGACGAGTGTTCAACAACCACAGCCGCAACGACAACCACAGGTGCAACTAGTACAAGCGCAAGTACATGGGCAAGGAGAGGCGCAAGGATAGGCGCAACAAGAGGCGCAAGGAGAGGCGCAAGGAGAGGCACATGGAGAGGTGCATGCAGAGGTGCAACTAGAGGTTCATGGAGTGGCACAACTGCCTACAACGCTTGTTCGTCCAGAAGTAGGGGCACATCAGGAAATTGATATCAAGCGGAGGTATCATTCGAGGAAGCCACTCCTCCTGATGATGATCCATTGTCTTCCATATCCCCAGCAAGAAAAAGGTCAAGGAGGGCTGCTGCTACTACTACTACTACTACTACAAGTTCTCCTTGAAGCCCCCTTCATTCTGATGACCTTGATCTTGATTAGAACCCACCAATGCAGTCTGAGAGTGAGGCACGCCATGAGCCGACAAAGGTAGCTAAGCCTAAAAGGAAGGTTCCCGCAAGGCTTCCACTTATGGGTGATGATGACGAACAACAAGTGGTGTCTTCTACTGCTGATGAACAGTCTGACAACAACCCAGTCATCACAGACTCACTCCAGCCCCAGTGGGCATGCAGCAGACAGACATTTTCACCCTATCCAGAATGGCTGCTGAGCAGGATATGGGCGGCGTGGCACAGGTACCACCACCAACGTAGTTAACTACACCAACACGACCTACAGCTTCCATATTTTTTAGTCAGAAGGGCCGGCAGGGACCTCCATCCAGCTCGACCTCCATTACCACAAGTAGTGGTGCTGTAAGTGAATAATAGAAACTAATTCAGCCATGCCCACCCTCCACTTCATCTGGCATTGAAACTCAAAGTAGCACCTCCACCACCAGCAGACTTCTACAGTCCCCAGTTTGGGACTTCTTTACTGTTAGCCAAAAGGCGGAAAACATGGTAATTTGTTCGATTTGTAGACAAGCAGTTAGTCGGGGTAAGCTTGGTACCAACTATGGCACCGGAGGCCAGTGAGGTCATCTCAAAAAACACCACACTATCGAGTGGGAGGCGCACCTTAAGAAGATCCAGGAAGCCAAAGGAAAAACAAATCCAAATGTATCCATTGATATTGCATCTGATGATGACGAAGGGCTGATCATGCAGAGGGGAAGTCAAGAACCGACCGATAATTTTTCTGGTACACCCAGTACCCCTGGCAGCAGCACTGCAGTGGTAACGCCCACACCCTCTACCCCTGCAACAAGTATGAGGCACACTAAGAGTCTAGGAGAGACACCAATGCGAAAAAGTACATCAATGAGCCTAACTGGTTTGAAGAAGTCTGCATCATCATCACGTAAAACGGTCCAGCCCACCTTTAGAAGAATGTTTTGGTTGGAACGCAACCACCCAATGACACGTCTGTATAACGCAAAGCTGGCTAAAATGCTAGCGCTGGACCTTCTCCCTTTTTCTTACGTGGAAGGGGTGGGTTTTCTAGAATTTGTGGCAACAGTCTGCCCTAAATGGAAGGTTCCTAGCCGGTCCTATTTTGCCAGAGTTGCGGTTCCAGCACTACATCAAGATGTGCTGGAGGTGATTGGGGCAGCCTTGCAGAAGAGTGCTGTTCACAGTATCCACCTGACAACAGACATGTGGACCAGTTGCCAAGCCCTTGATTACATGTGCATCACTGCACACTGGGTCTCTTTTGCAGGGGTTAAAGACCAGTTAAAAGCAGGTGTTGACACGGACACAGTTTTTCAAGCTACTCGGAAACATGCAACAGTAGCCATGTTTGCCATGGAGAAAACTTATACTGCACCTAACCTTTTGGAGGAGTTTGATAGGAAGGTCTATGAATGGCTGCATCCAAGAAATCGCATAGTTGGTTATGTTTCCACGGATAATGGCAGTAATATAGTTAAGGCCATGCAGCAAGGTGGCTATTTCGGAGTGCCGTGCTTGGTGCACAGTATTAACATCGTGGTGCAAGATTTCTTGAAAAAAGAAAACACAGTCTGCAAGTTACTGACCACCTGCCGAAGAATCTGCACACATTTCAGCCATTCTTTTAAGGCCCGGAAGCAGCTGAGGAGCAGTCAACATGAACGCAGACTGCCAGTCAAAGGACTCATCCAGGAGGTGGCAACACGTTGGAACTCAACCTTTTACATGCTTGAGCGTCTGTCTGAGCAGCGGGGGGTAATAAATGATTATGTCTATAAACTGGGTTCTACTATGAAAGAAATGAGGCTAGAGTTGCAGGAATGGAAGCTAGTGGCAAGCCTGACAACATGCTTCGTCCTTTTGAGGTCTTCACGCATGAAGTCAGCAGGGAGGACTGTTCTTTGGGCAAAGCTATCTCATTGTTGGTCATGCTAGAGCACCAACTGAAGGCGGTGTCTTCAACGTTCCGAGATGATGCTGAAAAGCAAGACGCATATCAGTTGGCAGAGAGGTTATTAAGCCGCCTAGTTGACAATGAAAGGCTTAAAAACATACATACAGAACAACATTACATTTGTGCCACTATTCTGGATCCATGGTACAAAAAGGCAGTGGCCAGCAAATCATACATTCCTTTTGATGAAGCAGATGTTTCAAAGTACAGACATTGGCTAGCTGTGTCAGCCACTCGGTTCGAAAAAGAGCGGCATAAAATTCAAGGAGCCAGAAGAAGTACAACTGAATCAGCAGGCCATCCGTCGTCAAGTTCCACTTCTGAATATGTGGCCGAAGGGAGTCACTTCCCCTCACAGTCGTTAACAACACCAGCAACCGTATCATCATCCTCACCTGCACCAGGCCCAGCCATAATATTGTCGGAAGAAGATTGGCTAACTCATCAAGGGTTTGCTCGTTCCAGTGATGCAAAGGCCACAGATGGTACGCAAAGTGGAGCAACCCTGGAGAACCTTGAGTCGATGGTGCAGGCCTATCTGGATGACCCAACAGAGGTCTTTGTTAATCGGAACCCATTGCTGTATTGGTATAGGAAAAGGCCTCTATGGCCACTGATCACTAAACTGGCTCTTAAATATTTTGTCTTGCCCACTCGCAAGCGTGTCTTCTGAACGTGTTTTCAGTGCTGCTGGTGCCATTGTAACTTCATAAAGGACCCGCCTCTCGCCCAAAAATGTGGAGAGGTAAACACTGATCAAGATGAATCAGCACTTCATACCACCAGATTACAAAATACGTGAATGCACGCAGGAAGAAGAGGACACCGACTTAGGTGACGGAAGTTCAACTCTGTTAGCTGACCTACTCCCGTCTCAATTCATAGAGTTTGAGGACGAGCGCTACTTCCCTGACACCGAGGCCTGAAAATGACTTCCTTTTTTTCCGTCCTTATTCACTTTTATTCCTGTGTGTCTTTCTTTGTTTTGCAACTTTTACCACAACAAAACTTTAATCACCTAATCACAACAAGTCCATTAGCAGCACTGTCTTCATCTTATTTTCCTTATTGATTTGAAGGTGCCGCAGTCTGCATTCCTGAGGTTCACAAGTTCACAACTCAATCATGCTCCTCTATCCTCCTCCTCCAGACTCCCCCCATCCATTTCCCTCAAGGCAGATGGATGGATTACGAAGAATAAAGAAACTTTGTCTTCGTAGACGAGTCCCCTTAAGTGGGACTGAACTTACTGACTGACTACATGCTTGCTGATTGCTGACAGGGTTACTTCTGAAATTGACAGGAGAGGCTGCCCTGTGGACCCTCACTTTCCGAAGAAGATGCGGACAAAAAGTAGAACAGGTAATGAATAATGAGAAGATGGCATGCAGTGGACAGCAATGGCTGTCTGTCTCTGATGAAACCAATTGCTGTTTGTTTTTTGTGCATGAAGTGAATCATATGTCTTGTCTTAGTTATTATTTAATCTTTTACACAGTAATTGTAACTCATGTCTACTACTCTGTTTTTTTTTACCTTGTTTAATTCAAATTGTACTTCAACTTCAGGGGCCACTATGTTGCATTTTCCAATATGCAAAATGTCCTTGGAGTGGACTCACTTGCCAATATACCATGATGATTGATTAAATAATATATCTTTTTTCTTTACAGTCACTCACTGGGATGGATGGATCATCAGCGTCGGTTTACGGAAGAACTATGGCCAATTCGTGAGTGGCAAACAGGTAAACCAGTCTACAACAACTACTACAGCAGAACTACATGTCCATGTCTGTCTATTCGTGGTATGTAGTGGTCGAGGGCGAGGCAGTATTATGCCAGGCAGAGTCCACTCCA
Organism: Lissotriton helveticus; assembly: GCF_964261635.1. Taxonomy (NCBI): domain Eukaryota; kingdom Metazoa; phylum Chordata; class Amphibia; order Caudata; family Salamandridae; genus Lissotriton; species Lissotriton helveticus. The sequence goes on along the minus strand of NC_136057.1, from coordinate 184,482,544 downwards.
CTCCAGACAGCAGTTCATGTAAAATTGGGACTATGTGGCTTGCTGCATACAATTAGATATGCTTTGTCTGTCTGACAAAGAGCCTAGGTATGCTACATCAGGTTGCTTCACTCAGTGGTGCCTGCCTTGACCGTGTGCATGGCCTTGCCTCAAGCTTGCGCCAAACATCCGTTATGTTTGTGGAATTTGCTGTTTTTTGCGAATCTCGCAAAATTACCAAAAATTCGCAAATTCTTGAGCGGAACAGATTTTTGGACCATGCTTTTGACAGGGCCATGCAGACGGTGAATGCAGGCACCGCTGAGTGAAGCATCCTGATGTAGCATACCTAGGCTCTTTGACACAGACAGACAAAGCATATCTAGGGTTTAGCATTCAGTGCGATATACTGGGGTTTTTGGGTTTAAGTTGGTAGGGTTCCCGCTGAGTCTAGGGCTCGTTCATAATGATGTTGGCAAGGTTTTAGGGGGGTTTGGCGTTCTTTGGTCCAGAATTGGCAGAATTTTGGCCTCTTTTGGTGTTTTGCGGGCGCGTGTGTTTGGGTAAAAAGTGAAAACTAGTCGTAGACCTTCTTCTTCTTCAAATGGCGCAGTGGTTCAATTTTGCTCTGCCTTGCTGAGATTCTTGGGAATCGCTGGAACAAGTTTCCAGGTAAGTTTCAAGAGGATCGAAGTAGTGGCAGTGCTGAAAACAGCAAATTTTTGTGAACAACGCAATTTGCCATGTTTTGGATATACCAGTATTGCATGCCTTTGGGGGGCTGTTTGGGGGTGTTCTAGATTTGTGGGGGTGGGTCGGGGGGTCTTGGAGCACTGCTGGGAAGGTTTAATTTTGATTGCAAGTGGTTTGAAGAAAATCCATAGTGGAAAAGGGGGGTTTGGGCCTAGTTGCAGACAGCGTTTTGGCACAATTTGAACTGAGGCCTAGCAGTATTGCATGTTTTTGGGGGGCTGTTTGGGGGGGTTCTAGGTTTTTGGGGGTGGGTCGAGGGGTCTGGGAGCACTGCTGGTAAGGTCTAATTTTGATAGCAAGTGGTTTGAAGAAAATCCATGGTGGAAAAGGGGAGTTAGGGCCTAGCTGCAGAGCGCGTTTGGAGTGATTTTGACTGGTAGGCCTCAAATTTTCTAAATGTGGGATTTTCCATTTTTGATTTTGGCCTGTTTGGGGGTGTTCTACTTTTTTGCGGGTGGGTTGAGGGTCTGGGGGCAATGCTGGGAAGGTCTAATATCGGATGCAAGTGGTTTGGAGAAAATCCATGGTGGAAAAGTTTTTCCTTTTTAGCTCACTTGTGTGTTTTTGGGAGGCTGTTAAGGGGGGTTCTAGGTTTTTGGGGGTTTGCTGGGGGGTCTGGGAGCACTGCTGGGAAGGTCTAATTTTGATTGCAAGTGGTTTCAAGAAAATCCATGGTGGAAAAGGGGAGTTAGGGCCCAGCTGCAAAGCGCGTTTGGAGTGATTTTGACTGTTAGGTCTCAAATTTTCTAAGTGTGGGATTTTCCATTTTTGCTTTTGGCCTGTTAGGGGGTGTTCTACTTTTCTGCGGGTGAGTTGAGGGGTCTGGGGGCAATGCTGTGAAGGTCTAATATCGGATGCAAGTGGTTTGGAGAAAATCCATGGTGGAAAAGTTTTTCCTTTTTAGCTCACTTGTGTGTTTTTGGGAGGCTGTTTGGGGGGGTTCTAGGTTTTTGGGGTTGGGCTGGGGGGTCTTGGAGCACTGCTGGGAAGGTCTAATTTTGATTGCAAGTGGTTTCAAGAAAATCCATGGTGGAAAAGGAGAGTTAGGGCCTAGGTGCAGAGCGCGTTTGGAGTGATTTTGACTGGTAGGTCTCAAATTTTCTAAGTGTGGGATTTTCCATTTTTGCTTTGGGCCTGTTTGGGGGTGTCCTACTTTTTTACGGGTGGGTTGAGGGGTCTGGAGGCAATGCTGGGAAGGTCTAAAATCGGATGCAAGTAGTTTGGAGAAAATCCATGGTGGAAAAGTGGGGTTTGGGCCTAGCCCTAGTTACAGAGAGCGTTTTGACACGGTTGAAAGTTAGGCCTAGTAGTAGTATTGCATGTTTTTGGGGGGCTGCTTGGGGGGGTTCTAGATGTTTGGGGGTGGGTTGAGGGTCTGGGAGCACTGCTGAGAAGGTCTAATTTTGTTCTAAAATCACAGTTTACACTTTACACCTAGCTTGAGGGGAAAGATCCGCAAATTTCGCCCACACAAGTTATTTATACTTGAAAAGGAGACTCAGAGTACGCACTTTCGAAATGATGCTTGTATGTAATTTGTAATACTGTCAACTCTGATACTGAAAGTGTTATTTTGCACTACACAGCGTACCTTATATTTTTTTCTCCGTGGTGTTTTAATATCACTTCCTGTTTTTCCATCAACAATTACAGGCCGGCTTTTACCCTCTACAATGGTTAAATGGATGAACTCAGGCTTACCATTAGCGAGCCGCATTTCAGCATCCGCCAGGCAGGCAGTGGACAAGGTGTCTTCTGGTCCCCAACATTGATCGACGGAGCGTCAGATGGAATGGAGGAGTACCGCGAAAAAGAGGAATGGCTGCATGCATGCAACTTCCCAAATTCAACAGGACAACTACAACAACATACAGTTACAGTATCCATCTTCATTTCTACTTATCATTTAAGTAATGTTATTGCTGTTGTTTGCTCTCTGCTTCAATTCATCCCTCCAGCCATCGTATACTTTTTTCTTTGCTATTTTTTAAGCTAATTTAATGTACTAAGTGGTTCTTCTCTCTGAGGGCAGATAGGCAAGTGAAATTGCGTAATTACTCCAGGCCTGTACCGTCACATTGTTTCTTCATAGTTAGTACATTGTAGAAAGTACTACTTACTTTTCAGTAACCTATCCATTTAGCAAATAACTTCATGCATGCAGTAGTGCATGCACTTCCTTTATGTCCTTTAAAAGATTTATGGATAGCTTCGTATCCAAAGATTTGTTTATCTTCATTTGTTGTTTGTCCATGCTGTGTTTTTTTTTCCTCTCTCCACAAAGCTTTCCCCACAAACCCCATTCCCATCCAAGTTTTAAACCCTAACCCTCTTCCCCCGGGCTGTGTGGTTTTCATTGATGTGTGAGTAAATTACAACAATAATTCCACACACTTGCTGGGGAGGATAAGGGTCAAGCAACCTCCTCAAATCAATGTTAAGGCAGCTAGATGAATCCTAGGATATTGTAATTCTGGTTAAAACAACAATGAGTATTTTAAAATAAATTCTGAATTTCATGCCCACCATCGATTGGATCCATCGTCAACATCATCCTCCTACATGTCAAGAAGACTTGTTGTTACGCTGCTGTGTCACTGTTCTTGTTGTAGCCATAATCATCCATGCAATTCTTTTTCCCCATACTTATCTTCAGCATTGCTTAGGCTACTGTTCCTTCTAATACTCCTCTCAGGCCACTCAATGTCTCATTTTTTTACTTTGTTTTTCATATGCTGCTACTGCTAGTGTGGTACCACTCCTACTAACACTACAACAAAGGAATTTCGGTCCAGGATGGCGTAATCGCCATTTGCCATGCAGCCAGCGCTGTGCCTAGCTCTATTCTCAAACACGAATCAGAGGTAAGATAAGCATTTTGGGGAGGTAGAATAATGGGCTAGGACTTGGAGGTGAGACTGACAGTAGTACTAGTAAAGTACCAGTAGGCCAATTAAATTCACTAACTCTGTTAGTGGCACTTTTGAACATTTTTGAACGTTTTAGATAATTCATGCTGGTAAGTTTGATTAAACCAAACGTGCCGTAACCCCCGCCCACCACCCCACAAAATAAGATCAACGCATACACTATGTTGAAGTATGTAAAAAGAATAATGATATATTTCCCCTAACAAAAATAAACTAGTCCCGCCCCTCCCTAACCCAAACAATTGTCCATTTCAAATAGTCCACTAGTCCCAAATAATTCCCAACTCCCGATTCCCACCCCCCCAACAGTCTTTAAAAAAGGGGCAAGGGACACAGGGTCATATGTATGAAGCTAATTTTTACTAGCAAACGCTGCGAATCGCAAAAATTAGTGTTTGCGATTAAAAATTGGCAAATCCCAATGTATGAAGCAAAAAATCGTCGCAAAATAAGGAATCGCAAAAATAGCGATTCCTTACATTGTGTGAGCCTGAATTCTGCGAATACCATAGCGATTCTTTAATTTGCGATCATCCCAGTTAGCGATAATTGCAAATCTGGAAATCGCTAATAAGGAATCGCAATGGTATGTATCAAAAATTCGCAATTTGCGAATCCACGAAATTCGCAGTTTTGGAAATCGCAATTACCACCAAGTGGGAGCAGGTGGTAACCAGGTGCAAAGTACATAAGGAAGTCCACAATGCAGCAGACTTTTTTCCACAATGTATGGGCTCTACGTGATAGCGAGGAGGCGAAGACTGAGAGCTGCTGCGCAGAGGAGGAGATGCCAGGAGAGGATATTCCGTGCACGCATCACCATCTACCAACGCACTGAGGAGGACATCTACACCCACTACAGACTGGAGGAAGACAGTATTACAGATTTAATTGAAGAACTCAGACCCTATCTTGAACACCTCACACGCAGGACACAAGCCATCCCCACTCACATCCAGGTCCTGTGTTCACTACACCTGCTTGCTTCAGGTAGTTTCCAGGGGGTGATAGCCACAGCAGGAGGGGTGTCACAAAGTGCCCTGTCATGCGTTTTCCATGTGTTCCTCGATGCCATGGCACAGAGGATGCAACACCACATTCACTTCCCCAACACCCCCCAGGAGCTAGCCCAGACCAAGCAGGACTTTTACAATATTGCCCGATTCCCCCACGTCATAGGATGCATAGGTGGGACTCGTATTGCAATATCCCCCCCTCAAACAATGAGTACGTATTCAGGAACCGGAAATGCTACCATTCACTTAACATACAGGTGGTGTGTGATGCCAAAAACATCATCACTGACATAGTAGCAAAGTATCCAGGCAGCACACATGGCGCTTTCATATTCCGTCACAGCGGGCTATACCGTAGACTCTCAAGAGGTGATTTTGGCAAGGGATACCTACTAGGTAAATGCATTGAAACATAGGGCACATTCCTACTGACTACCATGTGCATTACAGTGACTGACCATTCACATTTCAACCCACAGGTGACAGTGCCTATGCAGTCCGGGATTTCATCATGACACCCTACCTCAATCCTGCTAATGCTGGGGAGCGTCGATATAACCGAGCACACATTTCTACAAGAGGCACCATTGAGCAAACTTTTGGCATACTGAAGACAGTGGCGGCTGGTGACATTTTGAAGTGGTGAGGCGTAAAAGTGTGTGATGTATAGAGAAACATGCAAGTCCGACAAATAAGAAGGGCTGGGGGGTAGGGTGCGGGGGGTCCTACAGGATACTATCAGACTGAAAACTAAGAAGTTTAAAAAGCAAAAAACAAGACAGCACAGCAGGCATTTTCCATCTCTGCACCCAGTATTTGGAACAATATCCTCATATCCATTAACACCACCCCAACAATGCTGCAATGTAGAAAAGATTTGAACACACAGGGCCCGATTCACAGAACTAACTTAAGACAAAATCCTAAGCTTACTACTTTTGGTATTCACAGAAGTTAGGATTTTGTCTTAAGTTTGTCTTAAGACAGACTTAAGACAGACTTAAGTTAGGATTTTGTCTTAAGTCTGTCTTAAGTCTGTCTTAAGACAAACTTAAGACAAAATCCTAACTTCTGTGAATACCAAAAGTCATAAGTTTAGGATTTTGTCTTAAGTTTGTTCGGTGAATCGGGCCCACGCTTCTTTACAGAATAGTATATCACAATGCAGTAAAAAATCTACCACCAGCTACAACTCCTATTACTCATTGACCTTAATAGTATAACATACACATTTATTGCTTGGATGTTTACCAGCCCATTTTAAGTGGCTGTGCTTATTATTGTGGACATCTGGCAAGGTTGGCATAACCCTTTCCTTCCCTTTATCAAAACACTACATGTAGCATGCCCTGCACATCTTCACGTTTTTTCACTAACTGCAGCCCTTGGTTTCCAGCAGTCACAGAAAATCCATAACAGATGACATTTTAATCCTAAACAGTTTCAGAGGCTGTCCATGAAAATTATCATAACCAAATTCAAGGTCATTAAGAGACTTTACATTTCCACAGGAAAGCAGAGCAGAATATACTTTTCTCAACTTGAAATCTGCCACGCTGGCAACAACAAATTTCACAGCACTGCCAACAGTACACAGATAGCAAAACGTTTGAAAGTGTTCAAAACAAAACTGCAAACAAAGTCCCATTTTTTTTTAGATTTATAGCAGAGGTCGTGGAGTTTATTACGAGATGGTGGTAGATTAGCCGCCCAAGCCCCACACCTGATAACGAATGACAAATGTTCCATATTATGTCAGACAAAACCAAGGCTCTTGTAAAACAGGTGTTACAGCTGGAATAGGATATTTTAACACAGTTACGCCAAGGAGTAGGCAATCAGACAGCCGCCTGCTCAGCAAGGGAGTCGTAGATGAATCCAAACCTGCAATCAAATGGCTAAGCACAGCAAACAGCGGGAAAAGCAGCCGAGCAGCAGGAAACACAAGCTCGTGAAATAATGGCGCTGAAATGGAGTTCTGTGCCCTTCTCGAAGTCAGGAAGCCAAAGTTAAATATTGTGTCGCGTATTGCCATTTAATTCAACAGTCGCCAGTTAGGCAAACCATTCGTTTTATTTGGCTTTTCGTTGCCGTCAGCGGATCAGCCATAAAAAACATTGGGGCATATTATCAAGGGGGTTTATCTCCGCTTTTTTGGCTTTAAAAGCCAAGAAAGCGGAGATAAAATTATCTCCCTATTACCTAGCTGTCGCTAACACCAGTTAGCGACAGCTAGTAGGAGATAGCGACCATCTTGGGCCCCACTTTGCATGTCAGTGATATTTATCACTAATGACATGCAAAGTGGGCGTGCCAAGATGTTAGCGACTGGAAACAGTCGCTAACATCGCTATCTCCTATTACCAACTTTTGGAGATATTCGCGCTAAGCGCGAATATCTCCAAAAGCTAACACCTGCCCTGAGCAGTTCTTAGCCATGTTATCCAATGGGAGGTGGATAACATGGCTAAGAGCATTAGCTCGGTAATGCATGCATATCGCTGACTTATCAGCCATATTTATGCATTGCGGCCGTTTTTTATCGCATTTGCGATAAACCTTGGTAATACCAAGGTTTATCTGCGATAAAAATTGCCGCAGCTCTGCGGTAATTTTTGTCTCTAACCAAGCAACAGCGATAATTATCGCTATTGCTTGGTAATATGCCCCATTGGGAGGCACATGCACAGAAGCACGCACACCATCGCACTGCTAAAGAAAAACAAAACAAAATACACTTTTGTACATATAGGCCACTGTGGCCGTGGTTAATGTCACCTTGGGGTTCCACACTAAAAAAATGTAGACCTTAATTTAAGGAAAACAGAATGAAGCAGAAGCACCAGAGGGTAACTATGGGACTCTCCATTTGGCATACCATTCTTTTTGGTTTTAACCCTCGTTCTCCTATGTTGCCACAGTAAAGGCTCCTTTAAAACCTCAAGGTTGCCCTGGTTCTGCTCAGTTTGTGCCATAAACAAGTTTTTTTTCTGTCCGTTAAGCACATTGCTAATGCCTAATGGGGCATATTACCAAGCAATAGCGATAATTATCGCTATTGCTTGGTTAGAGACAAAATTTACCGCTAAGCTGCGACGATTTTTATTGCAGATCAACCTTGATATTACCAAGGTTTATCGCAATTGCGATAAAAAACGGCCGCAATGCATGAATATCACCTCCCATTGGATAACATGGCTAAGAACCGCCCAGGGCGGGTGTTAGCTTTTGGAGATATTCGCTCTTAGCGCGAATATCTACAAAAGTTGGTAATAGGAGATAGCGATGTTAGCGACTGTTTCCAGTCGCTAACATCTTGGCACGCCCACTTTGCATGTCATTAGTGATAAATATCACTGACATGCAAAGTGGGGCCCAAGATGGTCGCTATCTCCTACTAGCTGTCGCTAACTGGTGTTAGCCACAGCTAGGTAATAGGGAGATCATTTTATCTCCGCTTTCTTGGCTTTTAAAACCAAAAAAGCGGAGATAAACCCCCTTGATAATATGCCCCAATGTTCTCTATTTTACACTTGCTGCAGGATAAGAAACTGATCAAAGCCTTCTTTGATGTTCTCGTTCATCCTCAAAATTATTTCAAGTACACCGAGAAATAAACACAAAAAGATGCTCCCACGATCTTTCATCAAACTGCAGTCTGCTGAAATCCAAAGTTTCAAGCTTTCTGGGGCCATACAAATAGCCAAGGGGCATATAGCAGTGGCACAGGCAACAGCTAAAGCCAAGGAACCCCGTTCTCGTCCTTTTGAATTCTTATCTCCCTATGCAGACTTTTCATCTTCCGCTCTAGTGGAACCAGTTGCTTCGCGCGGGGAATTAGTAGAATAAAGAAAGAAAACTTACCTGACCGCCAGTCAGCGCCGAATCTTCTGGGACCTTGGCAAGTTGGCGCCTTCTCACTGGAGCGGAAACCGTTACCCTGCCCTCCGTCCTCAGCCAATCCTGGTGCTGGAGCAGCGCCAGGATTGACACAGGGCATGGTTGCTATCTGCCCGTCTGCCCATTAGGAGAGCGAGGTTTCGCTCTTCTAATGGGCATGCGAGCAGGCACAAGTGCGCATACGTGGGGAAGGCTGAAAATGTGCCCTCCGTCCCCACTCATGCGCACCTGTGCTGCTGCCTGCCCCTGACAATGCCTGTCAGTCAACATGGCACATTGCTGTGGTTTCTATTAATTGGCTCCCTTGAGCTTTGAGCCGACGGGCTCCTGGATGCTGCCCTGCGTGCCGGTTCGGGCATCGAGGCCATTGACGGTTGTTTGGCGGCCTTCTCCTCCACCCCTAACCATTTCTCTACTGCTGAGGGAAGTTATCCCGAAACCCGAGCCATGTCTCGGGCGATACCCAAAAACCCGGGACGTGTATCGGGTCTAGAGATTCATCAGTCCAACAAGTACCGACTTGCACCCACCTGGGTGATCCACTATTGAACTACAAGTACCAGAGTCCCGAGGGGCGATCCGGAGGAGGGGCTAGCGGTGTGCGCTCCATTGCTGTGGTTTCTATGGCACAGGACTGCCCACCCCCTTCACTCTGAAGAGGGTGGGCGGTCCTGCATGCTGACTGACAGGCATTGTCCCTCGGCGTCTTTGAACTGCAGTAAACTGAGAGTTTACTTCAGTTCAGACTAGAGCAGTACGCAGAGGGAGCTGCGGGTACCGGTGTGGGCGGGGGGGGCAACGCACCAACGCCCCCAATGGACGCACCGCCACTGACTGAAGAGCCGATTCCGGTGCATCCATAAAAGCGGAGGAGCACTCCAATACAGCCCTGAAACATGTTGCAAAATAGTGGTAGCATGTGCCATGCTGCACAACATCGCTACCAGGAAAGGCACACCAATGGAGTTGAGCGAATCTGAATCCTCTGACGTGGAGAGGCTTGGACCTGGACGCATGGCAGCTGGTGTAGCTGGTGCTGCAGCTGGCCACCAGAGGCTTGATGAGATTACGCGCAACTACTTCTAGGTAAGAAATAATGACACAATGACAAATCTAATTTGTGTGACAGTGTTTTTATTCCTTAATTGCAGGAGAAACGATGCCACACATCCCTCCTGCCAACTACTCACACTCCTAATACCATGCACATGTTTAACTCACAGTGCTACAATTCAACCTGGAGTGAATGGGGGTCACATCTGTGGGAGCCCGGAGCCCTACCTGTCTGCCTGGGAGAGTGGGGGCTGGTCGGAGAGCCCAGCAAAAACGGCGGCCGAGATCGCCACAGGGAAACTACAATCCCCAGCGTCCATAGCGGCAGGAAGCCGCTCTGACCCATGCCAGGAGGCGCAATAAAGAACGCCTACCCCCGGTGGAGCGGGGGTCACATCTGTGGGAGCCCGGAGCCCTACCTGTCTGCCTGGGAGAGTGGGGGCTGGTCGGAGAGCCCAGCAAAAACGGCGGCCGAGATCGCCACAGGGAAACTACAATCCCCAGCGTCCATAGCGGCAGGAAGCCGCTCTGACCCGTGCCAGGAGGCGCAATAAAGAACGCCGACCCCCCGCGTCGCGGGATCGCGCGCGGGTCGGCGCCGGGAGAAGCCCGGGAAAAGGGCGGGACCATCTAAGGCCATCGTAGGCCAGAGGAGGCCGGGTTGGGGCACCCCCCTTGGAACTGCTTGAAGATAAGAGGGGGAAAGGACAGAAGGTATAGATGGCCTTTTGATTACTACTATATATATATCCCCCAAGTGTCAGAGTAACAGGACTGTGGTACTTTTTATTGGGGAGGAGGTACTGCCCAAGTGCCCAGCATCAAAAGATGAACAGTAAGGGGGGCCTCGGAGAATCCTCCTATCAAAGCAAGTCACACAGGGGATTAATGGATTATTATGTCAAGAGCTCTGTTCTCCCTATTGTCCGCGAATTAGAGAGAATAGAGCAGTCACCAGTTATGGTTAGTTCCCCGAGTGCGTCTTTGCCCCCACAGTTTACTGAGCCAACCCAAGCTATCTCATTACTGGAGGAACTAAATATCATGTGTGGAACTATATATGCCCCTGTGGATCTTCAATCTAGAGCTCCCATTTCCCCGATAGTAATGCCTAGCCCTAGGACCAGCGGCTCACCTCAACTTACCCACATTTCACAGGGCACACTACACGCAACAGGTCAAACAGTAAACCCACATCTTGCTGCCGCTAACCAGGTTTCCTCTACTAACAGGAAGGGAGATGGGGTTACACAAACAGGGAAGCAGGCCGAGCAACACACTCTAACTATAAACACCCCACTCCCTAACACTCCTAGCATTGTAACACCTAAAGTATGCTCCAATGTCTCCTTACTGGCCTCACTGGAAAGTATGATAAAGACATTAATTTCGTCGTTAATCGACAGAATGACCAGTCTAGGGGATAGGCTTTCAGGGGTTGAGGAAGCAATAAAGGCTAATTCCCTACTCTTAAGAACTAAGGCAGAGCCTGTTCACCTACTGCGTCCAGCACCCCCAGAACACCATAATACCACCATACAAAGTAAACCAACCCACAACCTATCGGCAACTCTGCATAGTAAAAATGTAAATCTTTCCAAGCTAGCAACAACCTCACGGAGTCCTCAGCCTAGAAAAGTCCCAAGTAAAGAAATGATACCTCAAACGGGAATGGCGGCAAAATGTGATAATTTGTCACAAAAAACCAATCATTTACATTTGCCGCCAGAGGCCGCGCCCATTGTCTGCGTCCTCTCGGGTGTACCAGAAGTCCCAAGGGGAAAATACGAACACAATGAGGACTTAAGAAACAAGGTAGTCTTTTGGCTATCTAACAATAGACCTCTCCCATCAAACATTGACGGTACTATACTTAGTGTCAGACGGGCGGGCTGGTTAGGACCTCTCGAAAAACACATTGCGGGCGATCTGGTACTTGTTAAATTTAGGAACAAGCACGTTGTCTCATACCTTCAATCCCAACACCCACAGCTAAGAGATGGGCCCATATCCATTTGGAGTCTAGCTGATTTCTACCCCAGAACAACTCATGGCACATCGTATCGCCAAAACAAACAATATTAGAATATAGACTTTGAAATTGAAAATTTAATAGGTATTTTAAAACAGTCAAAGTCTAAATGTGTTAAGTTGGCATCGTTTTTCTTTTCCTACGAAGGCCCAATGATTTCCCACACTCTGCCTTGTATAAATGAATTTTATTGGGATTGTGGTAAGGTTGAGGGTTTCGAGGGGATAGTGCTGACAGTGCTGATATTTGTATAAATTGTATAATTGTGGGGATTATGAATTGTATTTTGAATGTATGAACTGTTTTATGCACTTTTATGGTATTTTTTTTCAATACCGAATAAAGTTTCAAAGAGAGACCTGGAGTGAATGCAAAGTCAGGTCTTAAGTTGACCTCTCTTGAAGCAAACAAAATGCGGCCCCTGCTGGTTGTTAGTGTTGCACCACTTAATTCTAATTGTGCGTAGCAGGCCTATTGTTCCTGCCACTACGGCGCCTCTCCATTATGGGTGGTGGGGTGTTGCTGCTCCGCACTGACTGTGAGTCCTCCTCACTGGGAATCAGTACTCCAGGGCCTGTAGTGCAGAGGGCACGCAGCTCGTCAAGAGCAGATGTTGCCTGCACAACTGCTGTCGCAATGTCCTGTATGCCTTGTGAAAACTCCCGCTGCATCACAATGCTGTGCCTGGTCTGGATATTAGTGGCAGAGGCCAAGCGGTTGATGGCCATGCGCTCCAGCTCCCTGCGCTTTGCAGCACGTTCTGCATGCAGCTCTCCACAAAGCGCATGCATGGCACCCCTGAGTTTGCCTTGTATACCACTGAGCCCTGCCCTCACCTCTCGCTGTAACGCCTTTATGTTTTTTGCTTGCAGGCGCTGCACCTGTAGCATGTTCAATTCCAAGCCGGCAACCACAGATTCTTCAGCCTGATCTCGGAAGCTGCTGGCCGTGCGATGTCTGCGCCTGGCTGTGCCTTGTGGACCTTGGCTGTCTTGTGGCCAGGACTCTTGCTGTGGCCGTGTGTCTTCGGACTGCAAATTACTATTCCTGTCCTCTGCCTCCTCCTCCATTGGTGGCAGTGGCCTCACTATGGGGCATATTATCAAGGGGGTTTATCTCCGCTTTTTTGGCTTTAAAAGCCAAGAAAGCGAGTCGCTAACATCGCTATCTCCTATTACCAACTTTTGGAGATATTCGCGCTAAGCGCGAATATCTCCAAAAGCTAACACCTGCCCTGAGCAGTTCTTAGCCATGTTATCCAATGGGAGGTGGATAACATGGCTAAGAGCATTAGCTCGGTAATGCATGAATATCGCTGACTTTTCAGCGATATTCATGCATTGCGGCCGTTTTTTATCGCATTTGCGATAAACCTTGGTAATACCAAGGTTTATCTGCGATAAAAATCGCCGCAGCTCAGCGGTAAATTTTTGTCTCTAACCAAGCAATAGCGATAATTATCGCTATTGCTTGGTAATATGCCCCTATGTTCCTCCTCTGTCTCTTCGGAGGATTGACAGGGCTCCCCTCCCCATCTGTTTCTAGCACCTGCCCTGCGTCTCCTGAGTCTGGAGGTTCCATCACTCTTCCACTGCCTGTAGGCTGTGTAGTTGGTGGTGATGTGGACAGAACAGCACACATTATTTAACGGTACTCATTTAATATGTGAAAATAAATTATTTCTCAGTTTGGGGTTACATTACTTTTTCATTTCCCTTTCCTGACCTGCACATGCAAAATTTGCCTAGCGTGGCTGGTTAGCACAACTTTTATTTTCATGTGACTACATCTCCCAAGATGCATTGCTGTGTCTGCCTGTGTACCTGCTCTAGCATGAAATGTGGTTCCCAGGCCACTAGGTCGCTGCAGGGGGGTGTGATGTCCATCTTGGAGTCAATCCCCTGTAGGCTCGTTTTCAGGACCTGGAACATGGACCAGACATCCGCCACTGGCAATTGGCCCTGTGCGCCTTCTTCTGTCAGCTCACGATCAGCAGCCTCAGTTTCAGTGATTTACTTGATTGCTTGTCGAAGGTGAGTCTCCGTTGTCACGTGTCCGGCTTCCCCATTTTGGTGTGCAGCCCACTATCTTTGCAAGCTGTCCTCCGAACCATAGCACTCCCCACGACAGGGGTCGCCCTAGCGCACACCCAGAGGTATCTCCACGCGATCCGTACCCCCACGGGGGGCTTATCAATCTCTCGTCAACCTTGTCCAACTGGCTTGGCGCCTTACCAGCCTCAATGGGCTGTTAGCTGACCTCAGGTCGCCTCACGAGTCGTTATATTCCAGCTATAGTACTGTCTCACGAGGCGCTTTAGTTATGTTTCTACCAGCTATCCCTGTTGACTGCGCCCCGGGACGTCTGCGTTGGGCTGTATATCTTGTCCCTGCCCATTTTCAGCTCGCCAGTGCGCTATCTGGGACCTCTATCCTGCGCACCTGAATATGCACCCTGCTCTGCCGCGTTTCTCTGGCGAACCCCGCGTGTGTCATCAAAATCTACCTGTGCACTTCATTTCCATTGTAGGTGCATTGCATTTACCACTGAGGGAGGATCGAGCAGTCTGGCAGGCGGTTCACTGAGCCGGTCACCGAGTGCGTGTAACCCCTGTGTATAAATAATGTGCGTCTCCTTTAAATAGCTGCACCAGGCGACTTAAAAGCTGACGTGTAGTCCATTATGTACTTTGAACAATTAGTGCGGCTCTGCTTGTCCTCGCAGCCATCTGGCCAGGGTTCCTCTCACCGTATGCCCGGGGCGTCTCCCTCGCCTTCACAGTCTCGTAGTTTCAATGTTCACCCTAGCAGGCTTCTACTCTCTATTTACGCGCTGTCCGTGTTTTATTGCGCTCTTATTTCCCTTTCTGTGGATGTTTAGAGCAACCCTTTGCAAGCAATCCTTGGTGCTCCACTACAGGCCCGAGGCCAGCGCTCCCCAGATACTTATGCGTTTTGCGAAAATGGCGGCCGCCCTAGCTGTGCATGTTCGGAAGCGCACGCCCTCAAATGTACGCTCCTCCGTACCGGGTTGTATATGGCTTCCCCCTTTATTACGGGTACCGTGAAGACATTAGGGCCCGCGCCGTGTAGCTTTCAAAACGTGTAGCCAATGCACACTGCCTACCGGTCACCACAGTGATCGCGGCTCTACCTCCTCCTCCCCGCTGGTCCACTGCCAGTTCGCCGGTGTTGTTCCAGGCACAGAGCACTTACGGTCTTGCTTGTCCCCGCCTACGGGGCTCATTCTGCAGCACCAGCGCTTCAGGTTCCCGGTCAGCCTTTCACGCAAGCTCCAGGCTTACACTTGCCGAACAGGCCTCTCTACGCGTCCAGGACGTCCGCAGCTCCCGCAGCTTTCCACCAGTCGTACAGCTTGCAATTCAATATCAAACCGCACAAGATCTTCCCAGCAATCAATCCTGTCAGTTACGCCCGATGCCCGGCGTGTTAAAAACGGATAATTTCGTATTAATTAGCCCGGCCGGCGGAACTGCTCTAGCAAGCAGCCATTCCGCTTCACGGCCAAGCCACGCCGCCCATAGCTCAAAGCATATATAAATGTTCACAGGCCATAAGCAGAGTCTCTCATTTTCTAAATGAGGGGGTTATTCAGACAAGAGCAGCAGTATTCTAAACAGCAACAGCAAGCTTTATGTAGATCTGAAGATCTCCTTGCAAATTCACCACATATTCTGTGCTGACATTTAGCCAACTTGCAGGATGAGATCATAAAACAACGCGGTGATTTAACAAGTAGTCCTACCCAAATAAAAAATGTCCCTGGAGTAAATATATACAGCTAATGCCACTATGGAAAGATCAATACAATCAGCCGAAAGTGAGGAGATGACGCCTGTCTAGTATGTGCAACACATCAGTGCCCGGAGCACCATTGCAAAGCCAAGAAGGGGCATGATTTGTGCTGTGGGCTTCAAACAAACATATCAGACCACTAGCAAAGTAAAGAAAAAGTAATATTAGTTTGAAGTTATGGCATGGTTTTTTCATTTAGTTGTAGTTATGTTTGCAAAGTAAAAATATCATTACAAATAACTGATCATTACTAGGGTCTTTTCTTCCAGTTCTTCACCTGTGAATCAATTAAATGTGTGTTGGTAAATAAAAGTAAAATACTCTGCCTATTTATTTTGACAATGTTTGATTAACACTTCCCTTAAATATAGTTATTTGTTATGCCAGTTTGGCTTGCACTGCCCTCTGCAATCATAGTTGTTTCTTTGCCAGGTTTTGTTGGGTAGGGGAGTAAATTTCCATCGTCATCACAACTGCCATACTTAGGACCAAGGGCTAAGCCCTTTCTCATGGCTCTGTTGTGCAGTATAGCACAGGTGGCAATAATATTTCAGCTTGTCTCTGATGTGTAATCCAATGTTTCTGCACTTGCATGAAAAACTTCCCTTAAAAAATTCAAACTTGCTCTCTATTTCTGAACTAAGTCACTTATGTGCGTTGTTGTATTTGTTATCTAGATATTTAAAAAAAGGCTCAGTAGGGTTCTGGGACAAATTATTTATATGATTTGTAAGGTGAAATTCTGCCTAAAATGTATCAAGAAGACAACCATCACCAAATTCTCCTCTTAACAGACGCAGCTGCCACAGGTAACAGCAGTAGGGAGCTGGGGCAGGATATAGTGGGCAGATGACGGGATAGGGAAAGTAAAATAAAAAAATAAAAAACCCTTATCTTGCACTCCCTCCATCGCCAACTCGGTAAGTGTTTCTTTACATTTTTTATTTTACTTTCACTAACCCGTCAGCTATCCTCTTCTCCCAACCACCCCCCAACCCCCTTCCACGCCTCACCACTATTACCAGTGCTGGCCACACTTGCCTCTTACCAGCTGGTTCAAAAGGGCTGAATGGCAAAACTGAATCATGTGTACTCCCTGGATAGTTTGCTACTAAATATATTCTCATGTATGAGAAATGATGGCAGTGGTTTTAGAGAAAAGCCAGCACCTCTGTTAGTTTGCAATTGTACAGCGCAAAATGTCCCCTAGCGTGCTCAGTGTCAAACACTGTGCAATCCACAGTGCCACTCAGTACATAGAGGAAACCTCCATACACATTGACCAATTATAATTTTTAACAGAGCACAAAAAAGAGTCTTAGCTGACTATCCTCAGTCAGTAAGGTATTTGATATCAGAGAAAAACAATGAAAAATGACATTGGGCATACAGTAATCTTGGTCTCAAAGGTTTTGACGCATCTCAAGAGTGTTGACACGTCAGTATGACAAGCAAACAGCCGACACGTGTTTAGTCGATAGACGGCTTCCTCAAGGATTGAAATTGTTATAGTAGACGAATCTGAGCTTTATTATATGGCTTTGATTCGTCTACTATAAAGATTTTCCGGCTCACTTATTATAAAGCAGTTGATTTTAATACCTTATTCTGACTAATGAATTCTATTGGAATTACCAAGCGCCCATAGGTATCTTCCTATTAGAGAAGAACAGGGCTGTTCTTTCGTTGACTTACAATTATCGCTACAAGCCTTGAGGCATCATTACTGCAGAGCTAAAGGACAGCTCAGGGAGGGGGTTACTGGAACTGAGAGGCTTGGAAGGGATGTGACCATGAGCCTCAGGGACAGGCATAGAGGGGAGCTACAGGACAGCTCGGGGAGGGGGTTACTGGAGCTGAGAGGCCTTGGAGGGGATGATTGTTTCTAGTGAGGAAGGGCTCTTTATGCGAAGGCATCAGCACACTTGACGCAGTTGTTTTCACTTCTCCGAATTGTATTTTGGAAATCCGAGATGAATGAGAGCCACGGAATGCAGTGTGATGTGGGGGCCAGTGTGGTAAGAGCGTGAAAACACGCCATATCATTGTTCTTTGTTTTCATCCTTTTCCAAGGGTCTCAGATACCGACCACTAGAAGCAGTAGATTTATGGATGTAAACCCAGACATATTACGTTAAACACATTTGATCTCTGCCATTAGCTTTTGTGATTTCACGCTGTAAGACCCACCCAGTCTCACTAGCCTTCGGCTCCCCTGCGGATCTTGAAGCAAGCATTGCAGCCTCTGTCGGGTTTCAGGACCGGAAGTGAGAAGGGCGATACACTGACGCCTCTGTATGTGAGTCTCAGCTGAGGCTGTACTGGCGGCTTCTTCTTCTGTGCGCTCACCCCTGTCAAAGCAGCCCTTGGAAATCTAAACACGCTAATCTCTGCCACTGAAACGTGTAAATATTTTAACGAAACGCGGGGCATATTACCAACAAAGTGGCGAAGAGAGGCGTTAGCCATCTTGGCTTAACGCCTCTCTTCGCCACTTCGGAAACGCTAGGCTGCACCATATTACCAAGGATATGGTGCAGCCTAGTGTTTCCCCCTGCGATGGCGGTAGTTTTGACAACTTATCGCCAGCGTAGACACCCTTGCACCAGAGTGCAAGGGTGTCTGTGAGCAGGGAGGTTTGTTTATGGAAGGAGCTAATACCAATGAATTGTGAACTATTTAATTATAATACATTATGATGTTGTTGATAGCTTTATTTCGATATGCAGATATCATAAAAGCATTACAAAAATATATAAAATAGCACATCGTAAAAAGACTGTACAAGTTAAAATTGAGTCAAGTAAAAAGTTTCTAAGTTATACAACAATAAATTATTTAAAAGGAAATTAAATTGATATAGACAGTCTTTTTAAGCGAATCAACCATGCCCATTTTAAGAATTTGGACACACCACAGACTATGGGGGAGGATGTGTCAGTTAATAAAATCCGTAAAGCCACCGTGTAGTTGCGAGTTCCCAGTTGCCTGCAGAGAGGTTTAAGCCAATATCTTCGTGGGCGGGTGTAGTCGGGGCACTCAAAAAAGAAATGAGCCACAGTTTCTAGCCTAGTTGTACATGATGAGCAGTATGGTGATGCCTGCGCCCGTGTATTCCATCTTCAGAGCAAGTCTCCTAAAGGTAAGGTGCCTACTCTAAACTTAATATAAAGTGTCCGGTCAGCAGGGTTAGCGATTAGGTCCAAATAGGGCTCAAAGGCAACAACGTCTTTTATTTTCAAGTAGGCTGCAGTGGAGTTGCAGTGACGTGGGTTACTAATGAGCTGGGCAGAGACCCACTCCCAATATAGTTTTTTCAGGGTCGCCTTTGGCGGGGCAGATTGTGTAGTCCAGCAAGACCCTAAACCTAGGTCTCCCAGGAGATTTTTAATATCCCTGAGCCACTTAATCTTATTCCATCCACACATTCCCATCACCTCTGACAGCCCGTCCGCATATGTTTTCAATTCGGGAACACTCCACAGACAAGCCCATAGGAGGAGTGGCCAGAGGCGAGCCTGGTCTTTAACTGCTTTGCAACCCGTGTCCAAGAGCACCGGAACTGTTGGAGTGCTCATCGGGATGGCCAGGAGGTTCTTCAGAAATTTATTCTCTGCCTTGGAGAGTACCTCCAGATAATAGTTTTCGTGACTGCTCTATAAGTACAACGAAATCTGAACATGTTAGGGCGGCAAACTGTCCAGTGTTGACATTGAAAGTTGGAGGAGAAAGCACGTATATATCGTGCATTAAACTACTAGAATAAACTATAATTAACAAGAAATGCATTTTGTTTTGGGTTTGGGTCGGGTATGTATTTGCAATGCATTATGGGAAGACGGCTGTTGGTTCAGATTCTTTCACCCTGATTTATTTATTTATTTATTTATTTTATATAGCGCGAACTTTACCCGAAGGTGTCAGAGCGCTTTACATAAGAACCAGTTGAAAAACATAAGGATTTAGGATTGCATGCGTTACAAAGAGGAAACAAACAGAAAAAATTGCAAATGTACAAGATGTAAAGTCACACAAGGAGGAAATACAAATGGATATACTCCAAGAGTGACATAGAAATGGTAGATAGTACAAAGGTCTACTGCATATGCTAGTGATTAGAGATATCTCTATATACATAGGGAAGGGATAGGGATACACATGGATATACTCTAAGAGTCACATAGGAATGGTAGAGAGCACAGCGGGCTACTGCATATTCTAGTGATTAGAGTTATCTCTATATACATGGGGAGGGGATATGACTTCATATACTCTAAGAGTCACATAGGAATGGTAGATAGTACAAAGGTCTACTGCATATTCTAGTGATTAGAGTTATCTCTATATACATAGGGAAGGGATACACATGGATATACTCTAAGAGTCACATAGGAATGATAGAGAGCACAGCGGACTACAGCGAGGAGTGTGTCAGAGGCAACAGGAGAGACAATAGAAAGGTCTTTAGGACAGAGGGGGGAAAGGTCAGAGGTCGCTAAAATGGCGGAGGAGAAAGGTAGAAGAATAAGCGAGTCATAAAAAGAAAAGAAAATGGCAGGGAGTGCAGAGGTCCAAGTCCGAAAGTCCAGGAGGAGTGCTGACACAGCCAGCAAGTCCGGGGGGAGAAAGGCAGCCCGCAGCAAAGTCACAGCCTCATCGTCCATGAGGAGCTGGGGCAGAGGAGTTTGATCCGGAGACCAGGGGTCGGGGAAGAAAGACCACGGGCGCCAAGACAGCCCTGCTCCCGGGACTGCCTCCTGTTCTACGAACAACAGGAGGCAGTCCCGGGAGCAGGGGAGAACAAGCCACAAAGCTGTCCCACATCATCTGGGGCCAAATGGAAGAGCCTCAGCAACGCCGACGCTGGATGGGCACAGGAGGAGGCACAGGAGGAGGGCACAGTAGGAGAGCTAAGCAGGCTATGCTTTGGCAGCAGCCGATCGCGAGCTTGAAAGTCTGCCTGGGGAGTCATTTGCACCGATGTCCCTAAGGCGCCGCCAATTTGGGGTCAGGCAAGCCCCGGGGCAGAGCAGACTGGAGCGCTTCTCTGAGGAGAGCAGCGTTAGTTGCGGATGCGCCCGGCTCACCTCTAGTGCTGGTGTAAAATTGGAGGCCAAGGTCTTCAGGTGGCAACCTCCGCTGGCACCACAGGATCCGGTGAACAAAGCCGCCATTTTAATCAGGAGCTCCTCCGTGGGTGAGAGGCTGAGCCAGCAGGTAGGAGAGAGGAGCAAGTGGTACAGGAGGTCTGCTGGAAAACAGGGTGTATGAGGTGTCGGAGGTGCGGGGTTAACCCCAGGACAGGCCAGTGGTTTCTTCAGCTCAGCTGCAGCATAGGCAGAGGGGTAGCAGCTCGGGGTAACAGAGGCAGATGCAGATGGGCACAGGAGACGCAGATGCAGTATATGTTGTGGGAGAGGCAGTAAGCGCAGGGCCCAGGTCATCAATTAGAGGCGCCGATCGGCATTTACGGGTCACCTCCGGGCGCCATTTTAAAGTCAGCCAGGCGAGGGAGAACCGATTGCGGCGGTGCCGTCTCCGGTGTAAAGCCATTACCGAGGCCCCCGAGGTAGTGTTCCACTAGTGGCAGTTGCTGTGTCCCTCGGAATGCGCACTTTGGACATACCATGGGATGCAGCCATCGGCGCTCTCGACAGGGCTCCGGTCGCCATTTTGGCCGCCGCTGTCGTCTCTTGGCACCTCAAATCTACTCCGCTCCGGTGGCACCAGCTGCGATCTGAGCTGCCCCGCAGGTGCCCCATACCTTCCGCTTCAGGTAGGGAGCATCAGCATCGCGGAGGGCTTCCTTCAGACGCTGGGATCCAGGCCGGAGCAGCTGGTAATTGCTGGTAAGCCATGTCTGAAGAGCGTCGCTTAAGACAAAACAATAAATAAAACAGGCAGGCCCATTTTACTAATCTTTATCTTGCTGCAGTCATACGCTGTCCACATACAGCGTGGAGTCTGACTGGACCAGGACCTGTAGTAGCAGCCTCGAACCTTCCCATGTATGTTACAGTGTGGAGCCTGGCTGATGTGATTAGGGACCCCTAGCGACGACCCGTGGTACTGCACCCCTGGTGTCTATTTATCGAGGAGCCTGGCAGTCTTGATTTGGGACCCCTAGTGACGACCCGTGGTATTGCACCCTAGTATATTGTAAGGATGTTATCCATATCCAACCCTACTTTCGCTGGAACTCTAGGGACTGCACCGGAAGTATCGCGAGATCTGCCTGGTCTGCACTTTCTTCCTGAATGAATGACAAAATTCCGAAGTGAAGCAGTGAGTGTTGAGTTATTAGTCCTACGCTGCTACCGGTCAGATTTCATCCTGTATTTTGATTTACCGTTCGGTACAAAAATCAGCAAAATCACTTAAGGGGCATAGGGGCATATTCACAAGACCTTAACGCCACCCTAGTGTCAATTTTTGGATGTTACAGCTGTTTTTTATTTATCGCCTTATTTACAAAGCGCCGTTAATTGCAGTTAGCGGCACTGTTCCAGCGTAAACGTTAATTTTCAAGATCGCCACTTCTTTTAGTGGGACTTAACAAAAATGAGATGCGAGGTAGGTGGTCTCGTGCAAAAACTGCAGCTATACCCACTTCGCGATATTCACAATAAAATTTCGGTCCGGCGCTAACCCTCCAAAACTGCAGCTAAGCCCAGTTAGAGGCAGTTTTTTAAGACCAGAAACTAGCTGGTCTTAAAATTGGTGCAAACACTTGGGGCAAGGAATGTTGCTGCGCAGCCCTGCAACAAAACAAAAGGGCAGGAAAGTGCACTATCAATAAGATAGGATGTATTCCTGGGCCTCATTCATGAAAAGCGTTGCATCGCTGCGACAAAACAGCGTTGCAACACTTTTCAACGTGCTCTTCTTGCGACAACATGGATGCGCCTTATTCACTGCACGGCGCTCCAAGATGCAATTAATTACATATGCGTCTGGAATTCTGAGGTATCTGTTAGCGCTAAAATCACGCATTGCTGCAGTTGCGTCACAAGCATGACGCAACTCCAGTTATGCATGACACCAGCCTATCCTTATGGCACTGCGTCACTCTTACGCCTGCCATTAAGTAAGGGTAAAGTTCTGACTCAGTGGCGTCCTAGAATTGTCACAGTGAAATCTGATGGATTTCACTGAGCCACTCCAACAAGGCTTTGCTGGGTGGGAATGCCCACCCTGCATACATCACACCTGACGCAGGTATAATGTGACACAGGGCTTTACAAGGCCATGCATATGCCTAGATGCCTCACTTTGTAAGTGCAATGTGTTACAAGATTCATGCTGCAAGTACGTCACGAAAATGACGCACCGTCAGCGTTAAACTGTCAGCAGGGGCTCATGCATAAGCCCCCTTGTCTTTTTCCCCTACATTGGCATACAATGGCTGCCATGGTGCAAGGCTGACTGGGTTGCTGGGTTCGTTGATGTTGTGGCTCCATCTCTTCTCGAGGCGTCTGCAGGTACATCTTGACTACTGGTGGGCGGGAATGAACCAGTTGGCCTTCTTGGACTTTTGTTTGCCTGGATAATATTGAGTTTGCCAGGGTGTCTGCGCAGTTAGAGATCCATCGGTGGAGGTTGTGCGCTGTAGTGTTGGTGTCTGTAAGCATTGGCGGAGTGGTGATGCTGAGGGAATTGACAAGAACTTCTACTGTGGCCTTGATCCAGCTGCGACGGGTAGGGAGCAATGATGGCGGTGGTGTATGGTGTGCGTGGTGAAGGTGTGATGTATACAATGATGGACGGTCCTGGAGAGTTTGGTGGTGTGGCTGTAGTTGAATGTTCCTGCTGGCAAAGAAGACGGGGTCGAGCATGTGTCTGGATATGTGAGTTGGTGCGGTGACTATCTGCTTGAGCCTGATGTTGTGAGGATCTCCAGAAGGGTGGTGGTGTTCTAGTCACTGGGGTTGTCCAAGTGGAAGTTGAGGTCTCCGAGCGGGATGTAGTCGATGGATGCGAGAGCCTTCGGTGCAATGACGTCTACAATAGCACCTGTTAATAGGGAGTCATTCATTCAAATATGCTTTATTCAATCACAAGTATCATAAAAGCGGTACAGAACCATAACAAATCTGGAATACCAATGCATTTATAAAATATAAAGAAGTTAAAAGATTAAAATAAGATAAGTTAAAAATTAAAAGCAGAGGATTAAGACATGATTTTCCCAAAGGTAATGCATTGCCTTTACAGGGTAGAGGACACATTTTCTATTATTATTAAAATATCCCCAGCATATCTCTAAGCAACGATTAATAGCAAAGTTACAATCATGAAAGTGCTTCCTGCACAGAAAATCATTGTTCAATTTGGAACCACGGCCTTGATAATAATTTTTGAGCGGAGAATTGATGCACAGCCCAAGTACTTGGCAACTCCGCATACGAACAGAGACCTTGAGGCATCTGTCCGCAGGATGCGAAGCGCCACTAGGTGGTTCTTGGTTCCCAGTTGGGTGCAAATTGGGGTGAGCCATTTTGTCCTAGCCTGTTTATAGACTGGACATGCAAATAATAGGTGGGCTACCGATTCTTGCTGTGCTCCGCAACACGGACAGTGGGCTGAGGTATATTTTGTGGGGTCCCGTTGAGCAAGCGTGGAGTTTAAGTATAAGGAGCCAAAGCGGAACTGCATGTAGAGAATCCTATCTCTAGGAAGTCTAATAAAATCTAAGTAAGGTTCCTGGTAACTAACGTGTTTGTGAAGGAGGAATTTGTCAGTTAGTCTCCCAAGCCTAGAGTGGTGCACAAGCTGATAGTTAACCCAGTTCCAGTAAATTCTTTTAAGCTCTACCTTGGTCAAGGGGGCCTAATCCTCCCAGGATTCTGCTAGGCCTAGTTTGCACAATAGATCCTTCAGATTCCTTAGCCATTTTACCCTCCTATTTGTATCCAAAGCAATCAACTCAGTAAGGCCAGCAGCGTAATGTGTCAGTTCTGGGGTGCGTCTTACTCTTGCCCAGTACAATAGGGGACGAAGTCTGGCCTTCTCACCAAATGAGCGTCTACCCATATAGAGAAATAATGGCTTCACGGGTGTATGGATGGGGGCGGAGACCAAGTCTCTGATGAATTTATTTTCTGATCTTTGGATCTCTAAAGTATTCTCAAAGCCCCAGAGTTCGGCGCCGTATATTGCCGAACTCACCGCTTTACCCTCATACACCACTAGAGCCGGAGCAACCAATCCGGACACGGAGGAACGCTGCACTCTTGAGATGGCACCCGTCACCTGGTTATAATTTAGTAACATCTTACTCAGATGCGACCCCCAAGCCATTTTATCAGAAAGCCTAACTCCCAGGTAGTCAAAGGAATTAACTCTCTCTAAAGGAGAACCATTCAGGGAGAGTTTAGGTCTAAAATGGCTCCCAGGGTTGAAAGCCATGAACTTAGTTTTGGTGGTATTAATGGTGAGGCCCCTTGAGGTACAAAATAGTTGGAAGCGAGTAAGGAGTTTTTGGAGGCCCATCGGAGTTTTAGATATAAGGAGGGTATCATCCGCAAAGAGGAGGGTAGCAATTTTTTCCCCTGCCAGGGTAGGTGCATCTGCTAGAACTTGGCTCAGAAAGTCAACCACACCGTTCACGTAAAGTGAAAAAAGTGTGGGAGCCAGCACACAACCCTGGCGGACACCCCTGCTTACTGGTATCTTCTCGGTGGTTTGCCCTTGGTCCCCCCATCTAACTCGGGCACAGGTGTCCTCGTGGAGGCGTATTAGAAGAGATAGAATATAGGGGGGATACCCATATCCTGGAGCACTGACCATAGCTTTGTGCGTGGGACCAGATCAAAAGCTGTCTTAAGGTCAATGAATGCCAGTTATAGACTTCCCTTAGCAATGACTACCACCTTCCAATAAAGAAGAAGGAGTCTAAAAACTTGGTCGACTGTGCTGCTGGCTTTCCTAAAGCCTGCTTGGCAGTTTGAGAGGATTCCCACCTCCTCCATCCAAAGCTGTATCCTATTCAGGAGGGTTTTGCCTACCACTTTCTGCATACAGTCTAATAGGCTAACAGGCCTATAGTTGGCAGGGTCCTGGCGATCACCTTTTTTTATAGATGAGTATTACTTCTGCTTCTTTCCACGAGTTCGGTACTCCCACTCCTTCCATTATGCTGTTAATCAGGAGAAGAATGTATTTGGCCCATTTAAGTGGGTCCAATAATAACAGGTCGCCCGGGATACCATCTGGGCCAGCTGCTTTTGCAGGGGTAATGCTATTGATGGCGGACACCACCTCATTCAGAGTAAACAGGTTTGTGGCTTCGGAGGGGGTTGTTGCCTGGATGTCATGTAGATCAACTGGCTCTCCCTCAGCTTCCCCAGAATATAGGTGAGCAAAATGGTGCCACAAAACCTGGCTCCCTATGTTGTTTGGGATCGGAGGATTATCGGACCTTTCTCTCCTCTTAATTAGATCCCAAAAAGAAGATGAGTTTTTCTTGCTTGACACCTCCTTTAGATCCTCCCAATGGGCCTCTTCCCAATCCCGCTTAGCAAGTTTTAGCGACAGTTTATAGGCCTTTCTCGCAATTTTAATCAAGGGAGAGTTTTTGGCTTTTACAGCTGCTATTAGGGCTTGCCTTTTCTACTTACAGCTCGCCGTGAACCATGAATCAGAATTCCTTTGATGGCTCTTTCCCTTGCCTTTGCGAGCACTTCCTACAAACTGAGCGCCAATCCGACAAATAGTATCTTGGTGGATTAGAGGTATCTTCTCCCGCTCCTGCGCTGCTACCATGGCTTCCTCCAGGTCGTCTATCTTTGCGGCCAAAATTGACGAGATGAACTCGATCTTTGAGTCATCCCCCACCATCTTGGACCACCTTAGGCACCTGCCACAATTGGACAATATTATCTCCTTAGACGGAGGTAAGGTCCTTTGGCTTGGGCTAGAGATGACCATCGATTCTTCATAGTTAGAGTTAGGGGGTAGTGGTCACTGTCAATGGTAAAGCCCACCTCCATATCGATGACATCTACCCAGAGGCATAAGTCCACTAGAAAATAGTCAATTCTAGATGGACATGCTAATTTGTTAAACGTATTTCCCCCCCCCCAAGATCGGAAGGGGTTCTGCCATTGGCCGCTCTAAGGTCAAATTCCAAGGTGATAGCATTTACTTGAGTTATAACCTCGGACCATCTTTTGACAGGCGGCAAGGCTAAAGGGGGCACACCCCATTTGCTGTCCTCATCCCTAGTATTCAAAAGATCATCGCAGCTTAGTGGCTCGAATGTACAGTTAAAGTCACCAGCTACAATAATTTTTGCTGAAGGACGCATCTAGATAAAAGCTCTTCCAGTTTGGCCAGGATTGCCGAAGTCTTGCCACCCACTGTCCCCCTTATATAAACATTAAAATGTTCCGAAGGCTCGGCACCCTTTAGACCCTTTAGGGATAACCACAGGATATCTTGGCACTCACTATCCTACAAAGAGTCGGACCATCCCAGATCTATTCTGATCCATATTAATAGGCCTCCCGAGGGCCTACCTTTGCCGCTGGTAATAGCAGGGATATGGAATGTGGAATAGCCGGGATTGAATAAAGCCCCCATGCTCCAAGTCTCCTGGAATAGACATACATCGTGGGTTCCCACAAACTCATTCCAGGATGGTATCGACATATTTTTCTTTAGGCCGGCTATGTTCCAAGAGAGAATAGTCAGATGATTCTGCGCTTGTGAGTTAGGTGAGAGAGTGTCATTATTATTGGCCGTGTTTTGAGGTGAGGACTGAAGGGGGGCCACAGGGTGGACAGGAGGCTGCAAAAGTGAGGGGCGACTCCTGCTTACGCTTGTCTCTGGGGAATTGTATAGGAGTCAATCGTTAGCGTCAAGCTCAGACGAAACCCCTCTACTGCCTGGGGGATCTTCCCTTTCTACATTAGAAGCAGATAGAATGGGGTTGCGCCTAAACTGGATATGCGAAGAGTCTGGGGATGAAGTTCTAAACTCAAGTGCAACCAGGTTGTCAACCAGTGCAGCATCCACCAAAGTTAGCTCAATATTGTCTAGTGGGGAGTGGGGAGAAGAGCATCTCCTGGCTTTGATGATGTCCTCCCTGATAACAGAACGGCACCCTCGTACATAGCGGATCCAATGGATCGATTTGTTGATTAGGGAGTCGCTGGGTTCATATCTGCTGGGGTCGGTGGTTTTAGGAACATTGGCCAAAAAAACTATGTTGGGGGATGTACTCTCAGCCCCAGCATGCTTTGAGCCTAAGGAGGGCGTAAAGGCTGGGAGGGAACCCGAGCTCTGTGAAGTGTGCCGTGTACTTTGAGAAGTGGCTGGGTGACTTGATCTACCTCCTCTCTCGAGGCTATTGTAAGGTTCATGCAGTGTGTGGTTTCGTGCTCCCCCAAATCCCCCAGGTTGTTCTAACAAGACCCCCAATGTACCCAGAGTTTTCAGTTTTTGGCTGTTCAGTGAGTGTGATGGCACTCGGACGGAACGCAGGGTCTGTCCGCCTCCGTTGGGAGTGGGTTCCTGAGTAACTGTAGAGCGAGTGAAAGCAAGGAAATCTGCCAGCATGATTCTCAACCTCCCTAATTCCCCTCTAAGTTCCCCAATAACAGCTACGAGGTCCTTAGTGGAGTGATTACAGGGACAACAGAGTGCCGTCCTCCGGTTGACCAAAGGCAGTGGTGGTAGTATGGGGACAGGTTGATCACTAAGTGAGGCTAGGGGTGCATATCTGTTAACACATGAGACAATTGGGCCCAGCTCGCCTAGCCCTCTCTCCTCTAACTGGGCATCCTCTTGATGGTGGACGAGGAAGTCTGGCTCCCGCTGTGGCTGATTAGCTACCTCCTTTTTCCTGCCCAGTTTCGATCTGTCGAACACGTGCGGTATTACAAGACTTTTGGGTTTAACAACAGGGGAATTGGATGTGACTTCTACCTCCTTTGCACTATGATCGTCTGAAAGAATATCTTCACATTCCTGTATGGCACTATCTATCCTATCCATTACGCAATTGGCTGCGGCATTTTTAATTGTTTTCTTATGTCTCTTTTTCTTGGATTGGGCTACTAGCGGACCATTAGTTCCCCCCGCTCCCTCCATTGCTTTCCTCTTTCCCATTGGTGTTGCTGCTCTTCACCCCTCGGGACACCTATCTGAGCTAAGAGCCGTTACGCTAGCAGGTATGCAATAGAAACTCCCCCAGCAAAACTCTTTAGCATTGGTCTCCCTCAAGGTGTAAGCAAGCTTTAGAGTTTAAAGAGTCATACAAATAGATGGAGGGAACCAGTTCCAAAGCAGGTGATAGGGACCTGGCCCAGCCCTGCCTTGTTCTGTCTCGGACGGGCTCAGACGGGCCTGCCCTTGGCTCGGGCTTCGCCCGCGCGTGTCCCGCGACGCGGGAGCCCTCGCTGCCTCTAATGCGCCACCGGGCGCAGGATTACTGTGGGCGGCGACAACTTCCTGCCGCGGGTCACGCCGGGACTTGGAATCCATGCGCCGTGTCCACGCCGGGACGCTGGGGCCCTAAGGCGCCGAGTTGGCTGACTGGGGCACTGGGGCGCAGATGTGCCGGGTTTGGGTGGTAGTACAGGTAAGTGACAAGCCTGGAAAGATTTGCTACCGCTCCACCGCAGCCCTCGCTGCCTCTTGTGCGCCCCCGCAGCTATGGGCAGAGGAAATCAGTCTTGTTACGGAATACTGAAGCTCTCTGTAAGCTTTCTGTAACTTTCACAGAGGTCTTTTTAGTTATTGCAAGCCCCTTAAACACTTTCACGTTCTTGGCACTTAGGAGCAATGCGGAAAGCAGAGCAAGCTGGATATTGTAGTCCTAACCCCCAAGGGGGGGAGAGAATGCCTCTGCTCGAACTTGGTTCAAAGTGCCTGACAGTATCACAGTGAAAGAATGTCTGAATTACGGAGGGTTTACACAGCACATTTAACGGATTCGGGGGCTTTTAGCAGACATGCCGCTTTCTCTACCGATACCCAGAGCCTGCCGCCGCAAGCGCTGGTAATGTGGCTGGAAAAGACTCACCCACCGCTACTGCTGCGGTTTTTCGGCAGGGTGCAGGTCCGCAGTGCTCAGGCTGGACACGGGCTCAAGCTCGGGAAAAGCTCAGAAAAAGATTTATCGCCGCACCTCACTGTCTCAGACTGTCTCGGACTTCTTCAGCCATAACTTATCACCACCACTCCAAAAGTGCCAAAAATGCCGAATTAACAAAGAAGCCGGGAACTCCACGAACGCCAGCTGCCTGCCGCCATCAGCCTCGTGGGGGGGAGGAGGAGCCTGAATCATAGAACCTGGTTCCCTACTTTCCAGGGAGCCATGTGCGGGGGCCTGTGGTTGAGGGTGCCTGTTGAGGGTGGCGTTGGTCTTGGTCCGGATGGGTCAATAGAATGCAT
Source organism: Lissotriton helveticus (assembly GCF_964261635.1). Taxonomy (NCBI): domain Eukaryota; kingdom Metazoa; phylum Chordata; class Amphibia; order Caudata; family Salamandridae; genus Lissotriton; species Lissotriton helveticus. Next base: position 184,452,666 of record NC_136057.1, on the reverse strand, counting down.
GGTCAGTCAGTGTGTTCTTTTGTAGACAATGGCAATGCCTCCTCCTGGGTGGTCGGGGTGTTCCTTGTGGATGATGTTGTAGCCCTCGGGGATGACGATGGCGATGTCCGGTCTGGAGCAGAATTTGGTCCAGGTTTACGTGAAGAAGGCGATGTCTAAAGAGTTGAACTTGAAGAGGTCCCAGATTTCTGTGGCGTGTTTGTGGAGGGTGTAAGGTGGGCGTAGTTGGCGGAGTACCACTACACGGAATTCTGAATTCCACTTGAATTCAGATCCGCAGCCCCATTCCGTCTCACCACAATTTATAAAAGAGAAACCTTACAAATTACTCTAATATTACATGCTAAAACGCATATAATCATCACACAGCTGGGAGACAGGAAACGTGGAAAAGGACACTGAAGGGGACAGGGGTGCGGGGATTGCAGCATCAATGAGGGAGAGGACAGGGGAAAAGGAACTGAATAAAAGCACATGAAAGACAAAGCCAAACAAAGCAAAGAAAAAAGAAGAACAAAGCCAAAGATAGAAAGCAACGGAGATGAGCAGAAAGAGAGACAGGAACAGCAGAAAAGAGGGACAGGAGGGAAGTCAAGCAGCAGAGCAGTGATGCTCTACCACTGGACCAGCAATGATGGGGCGCAGGCAGTAGCATGTAGGGGAAGGAGGGCCTCGAACACCTGACCTCCGGGTCAGAGGATCCAGCAGTAGCACATGGGGACAGCAGCAGCAGCTACCAGACGGCGCTGCGCTGTGGTAAGAGTAAGTCCACTAAGGGATAGTTCCCAATACACCTAAAAGCTCACTACCAGGGGGCGATGAAAGGCAGCACCACCTGATTACCTCTTTCGGTCTAACAGTGGCCATCAGATTCCGTGTTCCCCATTTACCTAGCAAGAAACGGCGGATCAAGCTGCATACCCAAGGGTTTGGGCCTGAACGGGCCCCTGTGACACTGGCACCCGCTGCCAACAAACGCCAATCTCAGCAACTTGAGCCAGTTAGTAGATGCCCCCACCAGTATTGTGTGGTGTCCTCATCAATGTGTGTCTTCCGCAGCGCAGGGATTGCTCTAGGGCACAGTGTGCTCCACCCACAGGTGCTAGGCCTGGGCACGACACGACCCCCGGGCTTCCTCCGATCCCTGTCCCATCGTCTCTTCACCTGGACATTGACACCGGGGCTCAATCTACTACGTTCTCTCTAATGTGTGACTCAGCCAGCAGGAGCCTCAGCCAGGTGGAATTTCACAAGCTTGGGTACAGCAGTTGCCGCCAAGTACGCTGGGGAACCTCCCAATGCAGGTGCTGTAACAGGGCACCCTTAGGCCTGAAGTTGCAGCACTTTCCCACAAAGGTCTGCCAGATCTCAGGGGTATCACCCTCCACGGTGTCCGGGCAGCAGCACATCCTCCAGCCTGTGGTGCAGAGAGATACGGCCCACCATTGTCAATCTCCTGCATGCACTCCAGTGTAGTGGTGGCATGTGTTATGCAAAGCAGACCTTCCTACATCAGTGCGCAGGAGCACCTCTACCGATCACAGCTCCAAGGGGCGCCAGGCGGTCTTCTCACACAAGTTAGCAACGTGTCTCCATGCGACATATCAGATTTCACCACCAGGTAAGGGCGATCTCCGATGCCTCAATTTCTGGCCCAAAGGCTTGGTCCCGACACGGCCCGCCTCCACCATCAGGCTGCAGCAACTCCACAGCACCTCCCCCTCCAACTCCAGGTCTCAGACACTGGCCCAGCGAGGGCTACGAGGACTGTCCATGCTTTAAGGCTTCGGCTGCCATGGAGTCGTAAGGGAAGCGCAATGTAAAGGGATGCATTGTCCATGGTTTTTCATTTCCTCTTCCCCTGGTACTCTGGCTGGTCAGCCAGGCTGTTGGGGGCTTTGGGGGGTAGCTTACTTGTACTGAACTTGGCCCTTGCTGCTCCATTCTGCATTCCCAATATTTTTAATTTCTTTTTATTAATGGTGGTGGACTTATAGGCTATTTTTGCTTCTAGAGGCAGAAAAGTGACGCTGGGCTGATTAACGTGAGTTCTTTTTTGTCTCTAATTGGCCTTTGGTCACTTTTCTCTCACTAGCGGCAACATTTTAAACACCTTTACACTAGTGTTAGTGGCAGTTTTCACCACGGCTAGCGGATACTATAGCCATGTAGCGACGTATTGTAAATACTCTGGGCCCGATTCACAGAACTAACTTAAGACAAAGGATTTTGTCTTAAGTCTGTCTTAAGTCTGTCTTAAGTTTGTCTTAAGACAAACTTAAGACAAAATCCTAACTTCTGTGAATACCAAAAGTAGTAAGTTTAGGATTTTGTCTTAAGTTAGTTCTGTGAATCGGCCCCAGAGGTAACAAGGCGATAGTTTTCAGCGATACGCGGCGGTGAGAATATTGCAGCATACACTAGTTAGCAGCTGCTCTTATAAATATACCCCATATTTACAATAAAGTGGCGAAGCGTTTTGTTAAGCCAAGAAGGCTAATGACACGCTTTGCCAACATAGGGTTGCACCATATTTACAAGAATATGGTGCATCCCTGCGTTACCCCCTGCGCTGCTGATAAATTAAAGCTTGCCTAGCACCAACGTAGGCACCCTCGCACCATAGTTCAAGGGTACCTGTGTTAAGGGGAAGATTGTTAATATGCAGAAATGTACCCCTTCCTGCACATAAACAATCTTTAAATGCCATTTTGTAATTTTTATGTGTGCTGCTTAATGCAGCACACATTGAAGTTGAAAAAACAGCATTTTTTTAAATGATTGTTTAAAAAATCATAGGCAACTTGCTGTTTCTATGTGAAAAACGAGGCGAACTAAAGCATTTCTTCTCAGTCCGCTTTATTTTTTGATAATCAAGTTTATTGATTTTAAATGAGTACATACACAGAAATGAGAACACAGCCAACTTTTGCACAGCGAGCAGTACACAAGAACAACAAATAAAGCGGGGGGAGTAAGCCCCCCACACACATAAGTCCGATTAGGAATAACAAGCGACTGTGTCCACGAGCATGTCTATAAGGAAGCTTCAAGAAGTTTAGTCTTGGAGGAGGAGCTACGTCAGCAAACTAGATGGCTGCTTAGGCTCCCGGCTCCACCGACCTCCACACCCCGCTGCAATATCCTGTACATTATCCTGATTTTACGCCTAGCCTCTGTGTACATGAACTGTCCAGCACTCCGATGGTGAAATCCGGGAACTTTTATCGGCTGGTTTGACGAAGTTACGTCGAGTTGAAGATTGTGGCCTACTCCAGCAGTGAGGCCGGGGCCTAGAGAACTTTCACAGCCAGGCTGCAGTGCAACAACATCGGCCCGGAGACCCAGGCTGGGTCTGGTCAATCGGAGTGGAGGCTTTGTTTCAGCCCGAATTTGGCGGCGATCGTTTCTATTGCTCAGCATTGATGGAGGAGTGACTCTGCTTATTGTTGGCTGCGGTTGGGGGTCCCCGTCCCGCGGACCCGGTCTTGGGCCCGCCGGGGTTCGGTGGGTCTGGGTCTCCGGCCTGCGGCCTTAACCAGGTTGACCGTGGCTGCGAATAAAGATTGGTCGCCCTCCGCATCGGCACGTTTGTGATCCTGTTTGTCCCCCCTAATGATGCCAGATTCACCCGGGGAGGTGATCGTGATTGGTGTCGGGTGTGAGATTATGGATCGCACGATGCTTGAGCCGTCGCTGAGGTCAATATTGGCAGAAATTAGGGCGTTTCATACACATGTGGATGTCTTATTGTGCAAATTGGACACGCGCCTATCTGAGATGCTCCTGGTGGAACCGGACCCAGCCTTACTGTTGGAACAGCAATCTGCAGCCATTCAAATCACGGCCATTTTGACTCCATGCGAGAACCCCATGAGGAAGCAAGTATTGATACCATCGGATGGTGCCCTGGAGAAAGGTGTTCCCGAGGTCGTCAGTGTATTGCCGAACCTTCCACCATTATCGACTTTGGAGGTATCGAAAGGCATTCCCCTCCCGGAGACTTTTGTTCTTGACTTTCCATTCCTTTTGTGGTCGTCTTCTCCTTTCTTGGTGCCTTTACGACCCCTGGGCAGGATACGGTGGGACTGTCCATCTAGGAGGGAGAGCTCTTCTGCGTCTGAAGTTCTTGTGGACTCACTGCCTACGAGTCACCATGGATTGATTCTTGATGACTTCCTCTTCCTCTATTGCTCCTTTGTGTGCCTTCGGGTCTCGCTGGGGGGGGGTTCGTGTGCTGATTCGGAGGGGCCAAGGTTAAGATCAACTGGGACGGATTGGAGTGGCTTTTACGGGTGTTCGATCTGCAACTGTTTGATCTAAAAGGCTAGGCGGTGTCTTACGGTACCCCCAAATTTTTTTCTATAAGTGTTGTCATACGTTGGTCTTCTAGTGATAGGGGGTGTCTGTTTCTGGCGGGGGGACTAAAGGGGCTGGGAGCCCAAACGGATAAGCCCTCCTCCACTCTTTTTCCTACTTTTAGGTTTTTAGTTATTAGGGGCGACAGGCACGCTGCTAGTGGGGTTAGGCTGTAGCCATTTGCAGGGGTGCAGGGTGGGGCGCTGGAAAGGGTTTTTTATTTTGCCTTTTTTTATTTCTATGGCCTTTTTCTTCCTTCCCTTTCTCTTCCTTAAAGGATCAGTATAGCTTGTGAATCATTTGGATTCTTATTGTGTACTCGTGTTTAGTGCCTATGCTTTTTATAATATCCTGATTCCCGGGTGGGCAGGCCCTGAGAACTGGCGCTCAACATTGAATGTATATTGTATTGTCGTTTGCATCTACCTATATGCTTTGGCGCCAATGTCCCATTATAACGGTTCTTACGTGCATATCCTGTTTCTTCCCCTGTCCCCCATGTTTTTTGTTTGATTGTATGGCACCTGATCCTTTCTTGAATAATATAAAATGGAACCTCTGTCTCATCCTCAGACTCAGTTGTGCATTCTAATACAAGTTATATCCTGAATCGCTGCCGGACCTCAGGGTTGTCGGCTGATGAGCTGTGTCGTACTGTGATCTTACTTTTGTTTGGCGGCCAGCCCCTGCGGTTGTAGGCCCATGCATGTATTTATATTGAATGCTACAATAAAGGTTTTTCAAAAAAAGAAGTTCAGTCTTCCATCACCCCGACCCATTTACCCCACACCCTTCGAAACTTTTTAGGGCAGCCACGGGCAGCATACATGGGGCGTTCCTGGGCTGCACACCAATCTACCCCTCTGTGCCACCGTGTCATGGAAGGGGCCAACAGATCCAGCCAAAGGGCTGCAATATCTCATTTAGCTACCATCAGAGCCGTGGTGAGACAAAGCTTCTCTGCCCTGTTCCCGTCCAGACCATCCGTAACTCCCAAGAGTATGTTCATCGGGCTCATCGGCATCTCCCAGCCCAGGACTTCAGTAAGATCAGCGGTCACTAGCCCCCAGTAATGCGCAATGTTGGGACAGAGCCATACCATGTGATAAAAATCTGCTCGGGCCAGTGACAACGGGGACAGGAAGCATCAAGTCGGAGCCCAGATCGATCAAGGCGCGATGGCGTAAGGCAGGCCGCGTGCAAATAGTATACTTGAACCAATCAAAGACGCGCAGAAGCTGTAACTATTTTAGGGGCATCAGCGCACCGCTCCAGTCAGAATCATCTAAAGGACCAATCAAACCCTCCCATTTATCCAGGAGAGAGGAAAGGGAGTTAGGGGTGTTATTTGTGAGGGAACGATAAATGCGGGATATCCCCCCCTTCCCCAAATCACCAGTCATAACCTGTGCTTCAGGTGGGCTATATTCGGGCAAGGAGGTTCCTTCCGAAATGTGTGTATGGAGTGCAAGGCGCAACTGAATATAGCGGTAGAACTGAGAGGCATGGAGGGAGAACTGGGTCTGAAATGCTGAGAATTCGCGAATGTGGCTCCCACGCCAGATATCTCCCAGCTGGGAAATTCCAATAAGGTCCCAGGCTCTAAACCCAGGGAGAGTGGCGACGTCTTTGAGCTGTGTTCCACACCACAAGGCGATATATTGGGTCAATCTGTCCGACCAGCGGGTGTGACGCAGGGTGGCTCACCATGCCAAAAACACCCCACAAGAAACTTCCGGCAGAGTGTGGAAGATGGCAGTGCTGTAGAGCATCCCTTGAATACCAGAGAAACCCAGTGCATGTAGTTCCAGGCGGTAAGCCGGATTCGCCCAACCACCATTGAACCAGTCATGTACGGTAAGAAGCCTGGTCGCCAGATAATAGAGATGTAGGTTCATGGGGGCAGATTCACAGAACTAACTTAAGACAAAATCCTAAACTTACTACTTTTGGTATTCACAGAAGTTAGGATTTTGTCTTAAGTTTTTCTTAAGACAAATTTAAGACAGACTTAAGACAAAATCCTAACTTAAGTCTGTCCTAAGTTTGTCTTAAGACAAACTTAAGACAAAATCCTAACTTCTGTGAATACCAAAAGTAGTACGTTTAGGATTTTGTCTTAAGTTATTTCTGTGAATCGGGCCCATCATTCCTAACCCCCCATCAAAGGGCAGAATCCTGCATTGATTAAGGGCCAATCTCGGCCTTTGAGTCCCCCACAGGAATTTAGTGGCAAGCCATCCATCTCACGGAACCAGGACCGCGAGAAGAGGAGGGGCATGTTTTGGAACATAACCGCTTCACCAGAGGGCTGATGTTGAGAGACCTTGCAAGCTCAGGGAGGAGCATCACCCAGATCCCGCCCTCCAGCTAGATTTATTGATTAATAAGGCTACACATCTGGCTGGTCATAACCTGGACCCAGTGTTCTCGAACTTTTCATATATGAAAGGGGAGGTGCCTAAGCCTATGGGTTGGATGGACCACTTTCTGGTCAAAGTCAACATGGATATCCCGGAGCCTTTATTGGTGGAGGGGGTGTACAGAGCTCAAAAAAGGCCTTGGCACAAACTCAAATTGGAGGACTTCCATGCTTCCTTAGGGACATTTCCCCTTCAAGATTTAGCTGACCCGGAGGCGGCGTACACTGCCTTTTGCGACTGGATTGTGAAAGGTTTGGATGCGCTCATTCCTGTCAAATGGACTAGGAGGCGCAGGTTCATCTCAAACCCATGGTATAATGAAACCCTGAGAGTTTTAAGAAAGCAATGTAAGAGAGCCGAGCGCTCTTGGAGAAGGGTCTACAAGGAGGGTGATAAAGCAACCTATCTGGCAAAATTGAAGGTGTATCACAAAGCGATTTGCTCTGCGCGTGCAGCCTTTTATGCAGAGGAAATAAAATCTAGCTCGAATCCCACCAAATGCATTTTCAAAATTGTGTAAGAATTAAAGAACTCTAGATCCAGGATATCTAAGATATCCTCTGCACAGCAATGCGAAGAACTAGCTATCTTTTTTATCGAAAAGGTGAATAATATCTATAAGACCTTCCCGTTGCACCCTCCTGTTCTATATGATTTTGTAGACATCAGGGAGGGGGACACCACTTTAACATCTATCCCAGAGACCTCTGGAGAAGAGCTAGTCAAACTTTGCAGGAAAGTGAAAGCGGGCTCGCCATCTGATCCTATGAGGCCGGCGCAATTTATGGAGTCCCTGGTGCACCTTCAACAGCCGATCGGTGCAATACTCAACCTGTCCTTCTCCACTGCCATAGTTCCTAAGGCCTGGAAACAGGCACAAGTTACTCCCATCATTAAGAAACCTTCACTAGATCCCTCCAAACCCGAAAACTTTAGGCCAATCTCCCTTCTCCCGTGGATGGCCAAGATTGCCGAGGCCCATGTTAATAATGTTCTTTCTGAGTACATGAGCCAAAATAACATTCTGGATCCGTCGCAAAACGGATTCAGGCCTGGCCATAGCACGGAGTCTGCCCTTCTTGCCTCTACTGAACATTTAAGGTTGATCCTTGATGCCGGCCAAAGTGCAGCGCTGATTCTGTTAGATCTCAGCGCTGCCTTTGATACGGTTTCCCATGAGATCCTTCTGCACCGATTGGAGGTGGTAGGGATTACGGGAGCTGCCTTTCAGTGGTTTCGATCTTTCCTAGAGGAGAGATCCTTTCGGGTTTCGGCACCACCGTACATCTCCCAGTCTCACTCTATCGGCCAGGGAGTCCAGCAAGGTTCGGCACTTAGTCCATCTTTGTTTAATTTATATGTGCAACCCCTGGCGGTCGTGGCTAAAGAGTGGGACCTTGAGCTGGTATCATATGCAGATGATACACAGCTGGTCATTACTCTAGCTGAAGGGCCATCGGTGTCTGCCACGAGGTTTAGAGATGGCACGGCAGCAGTGGCCCAGTGGATGTCTGAGAACTGCCTGCAGCTTAATGCCAGTAAAACTGAGGTTCTGCTGGCAGGGAAAAACACCGCCCTCTGGAACGAACACTGGTGGCCGGCATTGCTGGGTTCTATACCAACGCCCAAGCCCCTAGTGAAGAATTTGGGAGTATGGATGGATGCCTCGCTCAGCTTTCAGTCCCACACAAAGAGAGTGGCAGCTACTTGTGTGGGATTGCTAAGAAGTCTAAAACCTATCCTGAAGTACTTTGAGCCAACAGATCGCCAGCTCATAGTTCAAGCCACGATCATCTCTCGCTTGGACTATGCTAGCGTGCTGCTCCTAGGTGCGAACAAAGCTGAGATTTTTCGACTTCAACGAGTCCAGAATCTGGCAGCAAGAACTCTGATTGGGCTCCCTCGCAGATGCTCTGCTCTAGCAACGATTGGAAGACTACACTGGCTCCCGATTGCGTCGCGGATTAAATTTAAAGCCCTTGTTATGGCATTTAAAATCCTTAAAACCAGGAGACCGGTTCTACTACGCCCATTGCTTACTTGGTACAGGCCACCCCGGAGTCTGCGCTCTTCGGGGCAATACTTGGTGGAGGTTTCACGTACCAAACTTTGTCGCATGGGTGGTCGCTCCTTTCGGCCAAACTTTGGAACACTTTGCCGGCCCACATCCGTGGTATTGAGAATCTGCTGGCTTTTTGGAAAGCCATCAAGACCATCTTGTTCCCACTGCCATAGGCACCTGTATTTGCCTGACTGTCCATGAGCATGTGATCTTTCTGGTCTAGCAGCGCCGGGACGCCTCTTTGCTGGGGCAGCTGTTGCGCTTTACCAAATCACTAACATAACATAACATAACATCCTCAAGTACTTGGACGACTGCCGCCAGAGAGGGATATTATTTACAAGAACTTAACACCACCGTAGAGTACATTTTTGGACACTATGAAAGCTTATTTTATTGCCTTATTTACGAATTGCCGCAAATTGCAGTTAGCGGCACTTTTCCATGGTAAACGTGAATTTTCAAGATCGCCACTTCTGTTAGCGGGACATAATCCAAATGTGATGCAAGGTAGGAGTTCCTGTGAAAGAACTGCTGCTAAACACACTTCGCGACATTTACAAGGAAATTCCAGTACCTCGATAACCACCAAAACTGCTGCTAACTCAAATTAGAGGCAGTTTTTTTAAGATCAGAAATAGCTGGTCTTAAAATTGGTGCAAACACTTGGGCCTCCATATAAGATGTCTTGATGCTGGACAGCGCTGCAAGGAATAATGCTATGCTGCCCTACGCCAAAACAAAAGGTCAGGGTTGCGCCCTATCAATAAGATAGGGCGCATTTCTGTGCCCTATTCATGAAAAGTGCTGCATCACCACGATAAAACAGCTATTGGACACTTTTCACTACGCCCTCCTTACGACAACATGGCTGCGCCATATTTGCTGTACGGCACTCCATGTCACAATCAATAACATATGTCTGCAATCCTGACGTACCTATCAGCACTAAAGTCACACATTGCTCAAGATGTAACGCGAAGTTATTACGCAAGGTCCTTGCGTAATAACTTCGCGTTACATCTTGCGATCCCTCAGACGCAGAATAAGGAGTGAATGTAGTGTGTGTGAAATAGTTTGTTTCAAGGATTTTGTAAGATTTGATTAGGTTGTGTTTTTTTCTCTCTGCATGGTATGTGTATGTCTTTTATTGTTCTAATGAAGTACCACATGTTTTATCAAATGATTGTAAGAACTTTAAAGTAAAAAGGAGAAAACAATGAAATATGTTTTTCATATAAAAAAGTAATACAAATTATACATGTTAAAAAAAAGTTAATGTTGTCACCCTGTGTTAAAAAATAATCTTCAAAGTATAATAATTGTTTATCTCAGAATTGTGTAGGTCGTGAGGGAATATTTCTGTATGATATAATTGTGTTCCTCTATTTCCCTGACCTTAAAAATACGAATAGTGGGGGTCCCATATTTATATTGACAGAAAGGGACACCTACCTGCACAAAACCTATCAACCCAGGGTATTTCCTCTTTCACTGAGTGCTGCAGAATGTGTGCACACATAGAAAAAGTGAAAAAAGAGGAGAAATGAAAACATTTATTCTCGTAGTGCCTCCCAAACGTCACCCTTGGGGTGGTATTAGATTCTGACGCATTCTGAAGGTTTATGGTTTCTTGTAAACCTGCAGATACTTCAGATTCCATTGATTTGGCATGGGAACGCCCACAGCAATACCCATTGAACCAGTGGCAGAATGGCAGAGGAGCTTCGCCCCCTTCTTTCAAGCAGTGCGAGAAGAAGAAACATAACATGATAATATCTTTCAGGTATAACATTTTATGTTTGTGCTGCTTTGCTGGTGGTGCTGCTCTGCTCTCAGAGCTGGGCATAGGAGGAGTGGTTTGCTCACTCCTAAGTGCGCAATGACTGTTTTACCAGTCCTCTTGGGCTGCAAAAACTATTCATGTGCACTTTACCCGTTCTCCATGCAGGCTGCATTACAGTCTGCATGGAGAACATGCTCTGGCCCCCTTTCCCTGCTTGAGCGTCGAACCAGGATGCAAAATACAATCACGCTGCATTGCAGGACCTAACTGCAAGCTAACTTATATATTTTTAAAAATGTTTAATTTATAATGCACAACCTCCCGCAATCGCGCCCCCCTGCAATCCCATGCACCTGCCCTGCCTCGTCACCTGCAAGCCATGCTGGCCGCCACTGCATGGAACGCCCCTTTCACACTGTTTAATGCATGATAGGGTCACATATTTCTAAGTCCATGAAAAGCCATGTAAAGTGGCTTTGCATGGCCTTGTAAACATGCTGTGGCACATTGCGCAATCAGAACGTCAAACACATGACGTCACAGCGTTGCAAGAGTGTCACTAGGATAAATGAGGAACTCCCACAGTTTATCCTTGGCAAGGTCAACGACGCCATGGACTTCATGCCTTTGCAGCTCAGAGCACTAAGGAGACCACCACCGTCACCCGTGACATGCATCGCTCACCTGGACAACTGCTCCGTTTCCTTTGGGTGACGCGTGAACCCGATCCCCTCTAAATGCAGACCTCGGTAGACCGGAACTTCAGCAACAGGAAGCTGGAGACTAGGAACCACCAAAAGCCAGAGACTCTCCGGAGCTGTCTGTAACTGTGGAAGTAGGGGAGACGCACAACCAGTCAACAATTAATTAGGATATCGTTCATCTAAGGAGTTACATCCATGGGCTGCACGGACTCTGCACCGGATGACCATGTCGCAGTGGAGCCTACGCCACTGGGGGAGCGTTCAGGGGAAGTGTCGGGATCCTGTCACTGAGTGTAATTGTGCATTGTTGGTGGCGCATGCAGCTCCTTCTGCCTCTCTCTCTTGTACAACCTGCTGCAGATTGGGGGTGACTTGTAGTTGTGGCGGGATGCCTGCTTCTCCTACGGCTCCCAGTACAATTGGTTCCATGAATGACAGCTTGTTGCGTGGACCCTTCACTCCCAGTCCACAGCACCTGACAACCAGTTGATTGCAGCCAGGTCCAGCACTGTTCAGCTGTATCAATGATTTGTGTGTAAACAACAGATCACTTGCAGCCTTTATGGGTATAGGAGGTAGTGTTTGATGCCAAACTCTCGGAGGCATCGCTTGACCACTAGAGACAAGCCCCTCTGCACCTGGTGACATAGTCAGAGAAGAAAATAACTGTGGGTCACCATCAACTCATCAGAGCCGCCAAGAGGGCCTCATTCAAAGACTGCCTGGATAACAACGCACACAACAGCTTCGCTCTTTGCCCTAAAGATCTGGGCGCTCTCTCTATAAGAAACATGGGAGCCAGGTTTGGCCCAAAAACTCTTTGAACATAGTTTCAAAGTACTGCTCCATATTTTGAATATCTGTTGTTTCTGCAATTCCCGTTATCCATTTGTTGTTCCGTCTCGATCTCGCCTCCAAATCCTCATTCTTCTTTGGGTGATTCTGTCCAATGAGTTCAGCCAGAGTGTCCATCTTGGAGTCAATCCCCTGTAGGCTCGTTTTCAGTTCCTGGAACATGGACCGGACATCCACCGCCGGCAATTGGCCCTGTATGCCTTCTTCTGTCGGCTCACGATCAGCAGCCTCAGTTTCAGTTGAATTACTTGATTTCTTGTCGAAGGTGAGTCTCGGTTGTCGCGTGTCCGGCTTCCGAATTTTGGCATGCAGCCCGCTATCTTTGCAAGCTGTCCTCCGAACAATAGTACTCCCCACGACAAGGGTCGCCCTATCGCACACTCAGAGGTATCTCCACTCGCTCGGTACCCCCACGGGGTGCTTATCAATCTCTTGTCGACCTTCTCCATCTGGCTTGGTGCGTTACCTGCCTCAATGGGCTGTTAGCTGACCTCAGGTCGCCTCACGAGTCGTTATATCCCAGCTATAGTTCTGTCTCACGAGGCGCTTTAGTTATGTTTCTACCAGCTATCCCTGTTGACTGCGCCCTGAGACGTCTGCGTTGGGCTGTGTATCTTGTCCCTGCCCATTTTCAGCTCGTAAGTGCGCTATCTGGGACCTCTATCCTACGCCACTGTTAATCAGTCAGCGAGGGAAACCAGTGCACCTGTATATGCACCCCGCTCTGCCACGTTTCTCAGGCGGACCCCGCTTGTGTCATCAAAATCTACCTGTGCACTTCATTTCCATTGTAGGTGCATTGCATTTACAACTGTGGGAGGATCGAGCAGTCTGGCAGGTGGTTCACTGAGCCGGTCACCGCGTGCGTTTCACCCCTGTGTATAAATAATATGCGTCTCCTTTAAATAGCTGCACCAAGCGACTTAAAAGCTGACGTGTAGTCCATTATGTACTTTGTACAATTAGTGTGGCTCTGCTTCTCCTCTCAGCCATCTGGCCAGGGTTCCTCTCACCATATGCCCGGGGCGACTCCCTCGCCTTTACAGTCTCGTAGTTTCAATGTTCACCCTACCAGGCTGCTACTCTCCATTTACGCGCTGCCCGTGTTTTATTGCGCTCTTATTTCCCTTTCTGTGGATGTTTAGGGCAACCCTTTGGAAGCAATCCTTGGCGCTCCACTACAGGCCCGCGGCCAGCGCTCCCAAGATACTTATGCGTCTTGCGAAAATGGCGGCCGCCCTAGCTGTGCATGTCCAGAAGCGCACGCCCTCAAATGTACGCTCCTCCGTACCGCGTTGTATATGGCTTCCCCCTTTATTACGGGTACCGTGAAGACATTAGGGCCCGCGCCGTGTAGCTTTCAAAACGTGTAGCCAACGCACACTGCCTACCGGTCACCACAGTGATCGCGGCTGTACCTCCTCCCCCCCTACTGGTCTACTGCCAGTTTGCCGGTGTTGTTCCAGGCACAGAGCACTGACGGTCTTGCTTGTCCTCGCCTCCGGGGCTCATACTGCAGCCCACAGATTCCTCGCCTCACTCCCTGAGGTCTGTCGCAGCGTGAGCAGTGTTCCAACCGTCGTCCCCTGAGCACCAGTGCTACTGGTTCCCGGTCGGCCTTTCACGCACGCTCCCGGATTTCCCTTGCCGTCCAGGACGTCCGCAGCTCCCGCAGCTTTCCACCAGTCATACAGCTTGCAATTCAATATCAAACCGCACAGGATCTTCCCAGCAATCAATCCTGGCAGTTACGCCTGATGCACGGCGTGTTAAAAACGGATAATTTCGGATTAATTAGCCCGGCCGGCGGAGGTGCTCTAGCAAGCAGCCATTCCGCTTCACGGCCAATCCACGCCGCCCATAGCTCAAAGCATATATAAATGTTCACAGGCCATAAGCAGAGTCTCTCATTTTCTAAATGAGGGGGTTATTCAGACAAGAGCAGCAGTATTCTAAACAGCAACAGCAAGCTTTATGTAGATCTGAAGATCTCCTTGCAAATTCACCACATATTCTGTGCTGACATTTAGCCAACTTGCAGGATGAGGTCATAAAACAACGTGGTGATTTAACAAGTAGTCCTACCCAAATAAAAAATGTCCCTGGAGTAAATATATACAGCTAATGCCACTATGGAAAGATCAATACAATCAGCCGAAAGTGAGGAGATGACGCCTGTCTAGTATGTGCAACACATCAGTGCCCGGAGCACCATTGCAAGGCCAAGAAGGGGCATGATTTGTGCTGTGGGCTACAAACAAACATATCAGACCACTAGCAAAGTAAAGAAATAGTAATTTTAGTTTGAAGTTATGAAAATGCTTTTTTCATTTAGTTGTAGTTATGTTTGCAAAGTAAAAATATCATTACAAATAACTGATCATTACTAGGGTCTTTTCTTCCAGTTCTTCATTTGTGAATCAATAAAATGTGTGTTAGTAAATAAAAGTAAAATACTCTGCCTATTTATTTTGACAATGTTTTATTAACACTTCCCTTAAAAATAGTTATTTGTTATGCCAGTTTGGCTTGCACTGCCCTCTGCAATCATAGTTGTTTCTTGGCCAGGTTTTGTTGGGTAGGGGAGTAAACTGCCATACTTAGGACCAAGGGGTAAGCCCTTTCTCATGGCTCTGTTGTGCAGCATAGCACAGGTAGCAATAATATTTCAGCTTGTTTCTGGTGTGTAATCCAATGTTTCTGCACTTGCATGAAAAGCTTCCCTTAAAAAATTCAAACTTGCTCTCTATTTCTGAACTAGGTCACTTATGTGGGTTGTTGTATTTGTAACCTAGATATTTAAAAAAAGGCTCAGTAGGGTTATGGGACAAATTATTTATATGATTTGTAAGGTGAAATTCTGCCTAAAATGTATCAAAAAGACAACCATCACCAAATTCTCCTCCTACCAGGTGCAGCTGCCACAGGTAACAGCAGTAGGGTGCTGGGGCAGGGTATAGTGGGCAGATGACGAAATAGGGAAAGTAAAATAAAAAAATAAAAAACCCTTATCTTTCACTTGCATTGCCAACTCGGTGTTTCTTTACATTTTCTATTTTACTTTCCCTAACCCATCGTCTAGCCTCTTCTCCCAACCACCCCCCCCCCTTCCCCGTCTTAACACTATTACTAGTGCCGGCCGCACTTGCCTCTTACCAGCTGGTTCAAAAGGGCTGAATGGCAAAACTGAGTCATGTGTACTCCCTGGATAGTTTGCTACTAAATGTATTTTCATATATGAGAAATGATGGCAGTGGTTTTAGAGAAAAGCCAGAACCTCTGTTAGTTTGCAATTGTACAGCGCAAAATGTCCCCTAGCATGCTCAATGTCAAACACTGTGCCATCCACAGTGCCACTCAGTACATAGAGGAAACCTCCATACCCATTGACCAATTATAATTTTTAACAGAGCAGAGCACAAAAAAAGAGTCTTAGCTGACTATCCTCAGTCAGTAATGTATTTGATATCAGAGAAAAACAATGAAAAATGACATTGAGCATACAGTAATCTTGGTCTCAAAGGTTTTGACGCGTCTCAAGAGTGTTGACACGTCAGTATGACAAGCAAACAGCTGACACGTGTTTAGTCGATAGACGACTTCCTCAAGGCTTGAAATCGTTACAGTAGACGAATCTGAGCTTTAATATATGGCTTCGATTCGTCTACTATAACGATTTTCCGGCTCACTTATTATAAAACAGTTGATTTTAATACCTTATTCTGACTAATGACTTCAATCGGAATTACCACGCGCCCATAGGTATCTTCATATTAGAGAAGAACAGGGCTGTTCTTTCGTTGACTTACAATTATCGCTACAAGCCTTGAGGCATCATTACTGCAGAGCTACAGGTCAGCTCAGGGAGGGGGTTACTGGAACTGACAGGCCTTGGAAGGGATGGGACCATGAGCCTCAGGGACAGGCATAGAGAGGAGCTACAGGACAGCTCAGGAGGGGGTTACTGGAGCTGAGAGGGCTTGGAAGGGATGGGACCGTGAGCCTCAGGGACAAGGAAGGGGTCTCAGGTGAGAGTGTGGGAGGGGGTTACTGGAGCTGAGAGGCCTTGGAGGGGATTATTGTTTCTAGTGGGGAAGGGCTCTTTATGCGAAGGCATCAGTACACTTGACGCAGTTGTTTTCACTGCTCCAAATTGTATTTTGGAAATCCGAGGTGAATGAGAGCCACGGCACGCAGCGTGATGTGGGGGCCAGTGTGGTAAGAGCATGAACACGTGCCATATCATTGTTCTTTGTTTTCATCCTTTTCCAAGGGTCTCAGATACCGACCACTGGAAGCAGTAGATTTATGGATGCAAACCCAGACATATTATTTTAAACACATTTGATCTCTGCCATTAGCTTTTGTGATTTCACGCTGTAAGACCCACCCAGTCTTACTAGCCTTTGGCTCCCCTGCGGATCTTGAAGCGAGCATTGCAGCCTCCGTCGGGTTTTAGGACCAGAAGTGAGAAGGGCGATAAATACACTGACTCCTCTGTATGTGAGTCTCAGCTGAGGCTGTACCGGCGGCTTCTTCTTCTGTGCGCTCACCCCTGTCAAAGCGGCACTTGGAAATTTAAACACGCTGTAGGAACTGGGGTCACCAGTTCCCAGGGGGTAGCCTGGCACGAGCAGGTAGGCACCCGAAAGCTCAGATATCCACGTAACTAGCACAGTCTCTACGGAATCTTACTGTACCTTCTCTAATTTCAACGAGATTGCCATAGATCAATCTCTAACTGAACTTTTAAAATGTAGGACTTGCTCACCCATGGAACCCTGGCCAGCTAAACAGTATAAATCTCTTGCACTTCTTCTCAATCCCATTTTAAATGGGATATGGAATGATTCCCTGCGTACAGGTATCTTTCCAGACTCCTGGAAGCATGCTCCATTAGTCCCCATACTGAAGAAACCCAATGCCGACCCTAGTGAACCTGCCAACTACAGTCCTATCTCCCTTTTACCAGCCCCTGCTAAAGTGCTCGAAAAACTTGTACTGCAACAACTAGCAGATTTTTTAGAAGCACATGGTGCTTTTCATGACTCACAACACGGTTTTAGACCGGGATACAGTACTGAGTCAGCACTGATTGAGATGGCCGATGCCGTACTTTGGAAGTTGGACGAGGGATCAAGAGCGGTGTTGGTGCTGCTTGACTTGTCGGCAGCATTCAACACCGTCTCCCACCCCATCCTCCTTGACCGCCTCCGATCAAAAGGCATCCAGGGTATGGCCCTTCAATGGATTGCATCCTTTCTGTCCAATCGGACGCAGGCAGTGTTCACTCCTCCCTATACCTCGGACAGTCGACCGCTTCGGTGGGGAATCCCACAGGGCTCCTCACTGAGCCCTCTCCTGTTCAATGTTTATTTCTCGCCCCTGGCTGAAATCATCGCCCAAACAGGAATAAAAGCAACATCCTATGCAGATGATATTCAACTCTTGTTCACTTTTGACAGCCCCACTCAATTTACCTTTGACCCACTAAAAAATTGCCTCCGTACCATTGCCCAATGGATGGATAACAATTTTCTCCGCCGGGAAAACGGAGATATTATTCTTCCACCAGCCATCCCCACTGGACCCCAACATCTGGTGGCCCCTTGAATTGAGTGTCCCCCCCCCAGCCAAAAGAATCAGTAAAAAATCTAGGGGTTAGATGGGATTCTAACCTCTCATTCCACCAACAAGTCCATACGGTATCTGCAGCATGTTTTTCCAAAATCAGGATGGTGAGAAAATGTATCAACTTCTTACCTAATAACACCAGGAAGACTATAGTCCAAGCACTGATTACCTCCCATCTGGACTACGCCAATGGCCTGTACACTGGACTGACTGCTGGTCTTTGCCACCGACTCCAGACAGTCCAGAATGCTGCAGTACGGTTGGTGGGTGGCATTCCCCTACGTGAACACATCTCGCCACATCGCCGTAGACTACATTGGCTGCCCATACAAAAAAGGGCAGAATTCAAAGCACTTGTATTGGCCCACCGCGCAGTGAGGGGAAAGGGCCCTGCCTACCTTTCCACCTGCCTCCTCCCCTACAGCAATGCCAGGCTTCTTCGTTCTTCCTCAAAAAACCTTCTCATTACCCCCAGATTTAAAAAAGCACGGTCCGGCGGAGGAACCTTCCAAGTATGCGCCTCTGTCCTCTGGAACAAGCCACCCATTTCCATCCGGATGATCCAGGAAGAACCCCCCTTTCGGAAAGCCTTAAAAACGTTTCTTTTCTGTTAAAATTCCCTCTAAAATCTAGTTCAGCTTACGAACACACAGGAGCGCCGGGACACCCCGTTGGGGTAGCTGTGCGCTATATAAAACACCCTAAATAAATAAGTGACTACACAACATACGCATCCACTGAGACAATAAATGCACGCAATGACGGAGACCACACCAGTAAGTTTTTGATTCCAATCGATTAATTTTATCTAAGACCAAAATCAGGGTGATCAATTACTCACTACATTAACACATTTCAGGGGATAACTGTGGGCTTTCATTTAGCACTTCATTTTGCAAGTGTAGACATTTCATTACTCAGCATTACTTGTTCATTAGGGTAAAACCAAACATTTCCTGACGCAGGACTGGATATGGCATTAAAGATCAGGCAACTTCTCACTAGGCAGGACTAAAACCACTTATGCAAGAATAAAACATTTCCTTAAGCAGGGATAAGCAGTGCATTACCCTTAACTAAACATTGCCTCCGGCATAGGTAAAATATTTCATTAATCCGGAATAACCTTTTTGCTAAACAGGAATGGACGTTTCAGTAAACCAACAGGCCAATATGCACCGTAACATGACTTCCTCGGAAACAAAACACAAGCTGTAAAGAACCCCACCCCAGCTGGGGGTTACTCCTCCTCCAGCCCAGTCTGTAGGGGCTTAATTCAGGATCTTGCCCAGTACGCAGTACTCTTATGGGCCTAATAGGGGCCAACAGGGCCCAACACAGTCTTCCCCAGGGGAGGGGCGGCCTCGGGGCCTCCTCCGGCCTTCCGCCCTCCTCCCCGGGGGTTTACCTTGTCCATCGGGTCTCCTCGGCCCCTTGCGGTGGTTCAGGTTGCTGGGGGAGGGCTCGTGCTCTTTTAAGAGCCCTCCGGTGTATTGTGGGCCAGTCAGGAGAGGCCCGCGCTGCTCCGGCACTCTTCTCGGGGCTTCTCTGCTATCCTGCCATTGCCGTGGGGCCTGTCCTGCCCCACTGGCGGCTAAAGCAAATGCCGTAAGAAGGGCCTCCGCAGCGATACTTGGCTTCGAGAAGAGGATAGGTGGTAGACCCTGTGAGGCAATTTTATCTATTTATAAAGCGAAATGTATTGCAATCGCGAGATATGGTGCTTCAATATGGGGTTACAAACAGACTGATTGTATCCAGAAAGAGGAAAATACATTTTTCCGTGCTCTACTAGCCCTCCCTCAGTCGACGGCCACATTTGCCGTCCATCTTGAGCTGGGAATGGGCTATGTTTCAGATTTAACAAGTATGGCCCCTATTCTATTCTGGGTCAAAACTTGGCTGAACCCAAAGCTCACTCTAAATCATAAGATCATAAGGGATTGTGTGAACCTAGAGAAATCAAAGGATATACAGTGGTTGTTCCTTATTAAAGCAATGTCTAGGAATCATGGGGCATATTATCAAGGGGGTTTATCTCCGCTTTTTTGGCTTTAAAAGCCAAGAAAGCGGAGATAAAATTATCTCCCTTTTACCTAGCTGTCGCTAACACCAGTTAGCGACAGTTAGTAGGAGATAGCGACCATCTTGGGCCCCACTTTGCATGTCAGTGATATTTATCACTAATGACATGCAAAGTGGGCGTGCCAAGATGTTAGCGACTGGAAACAGTCGCTAACATCGCTACCTCCTATTACCAACTTTTGGAGATATTCGCGCTAAGCGCGAATATCTCCAAAAACTAACACCTGCCCTGAGCAGTTCTTAGCCATGTTATCCAACGGGAGGTGGATAACATGGCTAAGAGCATTAGCTCGGTAATGCATGAATATCGCTGACTTTTCAGCGATATTCATGCATTGCGGCCATTTTTTATCGCATTTGCGATAAACCTTGATAATAGCAAGGTTTATCTGCGATAATTTCTGACGATGCTTAGCGTTAAAACGTTCGTTGCTAAGCATCGTTAGCGATAAATGGTCGCTATCTCCTACTAGCTGTCGCTAACTGGTGTTAGCGACAGCTAGGTAATAGGGAGATAATTTTATCTCCGCTTTCTTGGCTTTTAAAGCCACAAAAGCGGAGATAAACCCCCTTGATAATATGCCCCAAAGGGTTTGTTCAGGTCAAACCAGCATTATTGTATCTGCAATTACTGGACCACCCTTTTTCCATTTTCTGTGTTGCAAATCTTTTTGTGGGGGCTGTTCGAAATAGGAATTCAAGATTGGCTGGTACATTAGTCCCATGAACTACTGGATGCATTAAATTATAAATGAAATTGTCAACTGTTTTTAACTGTTTTTATGAGATTGTATGTATTATGTGGAGAAGTTTTTATAGTATACTTTAATGGTTATTACTAGCAGGCCGTCCCGACGTTGTCCGGGTATGAATTGCTGCCGGCCTGTAGTATATTGTTTTGTAGGATTTCGTTTTGATAGCATTTCTTATCTGTGACAGGCCTGTGAAACGCTCCGATTCACAGTGCACTGCTGATGCACTTAAGAGTGCGCGTTCAGTAGCGTGTGAACTCGAGTTTCCCTACTTTATTTTTCCTTGCAATATTATATAGCGCGAACTCGACAACATGGCATGAGCACAATTTACATTACAGAAGAACACATTCATTTGTGGTAGGCACGGGGAGACAAAGCGATTTGCCTGTAATCACAGGATTTTGAGCTGATGCCGAGATTCGAACGTAGCTCCCCAGCTCTAAAGTTTGCAATTCTAGAATTTGTGGCGGGAGGTGTGTCTAAAGTGTATGTAGGTGCTGGCCATCAATGAGAGAGACCTGTGCATTTTTCAAATGGGTGGTGAAAAAATATGAGTATGTTGCTGGAGATGTGGGCCGCCGTGCCACCAATGTACTTATCGGGGGAGGGTAAACACCCATTATTCCGCAACTTTATTTCCTCATACCATCACTCCGCATACTTTCATTACGAAAGTACCATGACTCCGCAATGCCATTATAACGCATGGCATTACATTTTATATGCTTTTACCACGCATACATTTACAACGAAATTCGTTGTAAATGCATGAATGGTAAAAGCATGTTTTTTTTAATGTTTGGATAAGGTAAGTATGGGTGCAGGGGTATATGTTTTGGGGTACTGAGGTATATGTTTTGGGGTGTTTGGGTATTTTAAGGGTTCAGTTATAGTTTTGGGTTATGGGGTACATGGGTAGTTTTAGGGTTTAGGGATAGGTATGGGTTTTGGGGTACAGAGAGATTTTTAGGGTTCAGGGCTAGGTTAGGGTTTTGGGGTATAGGGGTATTTTTAGGGTTCAGGGGTAGGTTTGGGTTTTGGGGTACAGGGGTATTTTAAGGGTACAGGGCTAGGTTTGGGTTTTGGGGTACAGGGGTATTTTTAGGATTCAGGGCTAGGTTTGGGTTTTAGGGTACAGGGTTATTTTAGGGTTCAGGGGTAGGTTTGGGTTTTGGGGTACAGGGTTATTTTTAGGGTTCAGGGCTAGGTTTGGGTTTTGGGTTGCAGGGGTATTTTTAGGTTTCAGGGGTAACTTTGGGTTTTGGGGTACAGGGGTATTTTAAGGGTGAAGGGCTAGGTTTGGGTTTTGGGGTACAGGGGTATTTAAGGTTCAGGGGTAGGTTTGGGTTTTGGGGTACAGTGGTATTTTTAGGGTTCAAGGCTAGGTTTGGGTTTTGGGGTAGAGGGGTATTTTTAGGGTTCAGGGGTAGGTTTGGGTTTTGAGGTACAGGGGTATTTATAGGGTTCAGGGCTAGGTTTGGTATTTGGGGTACAGGTGTGTTTTTAGGGTTTAGGGATAGGTTTGGGTTTTGGGGTACACAGTATATTTATAGGGTTAAAATGGGTTAGTGTTTAAGGGTGTTGGGGTGTTTTAAGGAGTAAGGGTGGGTTATGATTATGGAGTGCAGGGGTATTTAAGGGGAGCGGGATGGGATTAGCACACAATATGAGGAGAAGTGTGGCTCACTGGTTAGAGCGGCAGACCCTGATGCAGAGGTCTAGCCCGGGACCAGGGTTCAATTCCCCGCCTCGGCGGGTCCTGGGCTAAAAAATTCCACGGACCTGATAATTCTCGCCTCGGTGTCTATTCCAATCATGGAGTCCCACTCTGCAACTCTGGGCAATAGCTTGCTTAATCTCCACAACGGCCCCCACAACGCTAAGGATGCCTGGCCTCCACCTTGGGGGTGCCCAGGAGTGGACACCTCACAGGGAAAGTCAGGATGGGTTCCACAGCGGTATTCGTACAAGTGCCTTGAGACCCTTGCGGGTGAGTAGTGTGCTATACAAGTATCAATTTACATTTAAATTTATGAGACATGGCATGAAGGGCGCAATGTACCACACGCCCCCAGCGTTTGTCACGCCCACAGCGCAACGCAGACACGCCCATAAGGGACTACTTTGCTGGCACAGTTCTTTTACCTTTTAAATGTATATGGTGGGCGTCTGTATAGCCTATGTCTTTCTGCTGCAACTGCCCTTTCCAACGCTGTATCGGGTGTTGTGATTGGTGCTGTGGTTCCTGAGATTACCCGCCTCAAAGGTTTGGGCTCTCTCTTTATTATATTAGTATGGATTAATCGTATAAAGTGGCTTTTGACTTGACTTGACTAGCAGTGGGTCTAGAGGGAGTACGTCGTCGCAGGAGTATGAGGACAGGAGGGAGGAGAGGCAATTGAAGTAGGAGCTTTCCAAGTTAGAGCACGAGAGGGAGAGAGAGAGGGAAGATAAGAAGCTCGCATTGGAAGCAAAGAGATTAGCAATGGAGGAGAGGAAGTTGGCGCACGAGCTTCAGCTAAGGGAGTTGGAGCTGAGAGCCTTACAATTGAGTGCGCCAGCAAGTCCCAATGGTGGCAGTGTACCAGAGGCTCAACAAGAGCCTAGATTTTTGTTATCCAAGGAGGTGATAGCGAGCTACATTCAGGAGGATGACATCGCCAAGTGGTTCGAGGCGTATGAAGTGGCCTTGACAGCCCATGGGGTGCCCGAGAAACACTGGGGAGGTGGCCTGTATCGTTACACACCCTCCTGTACCTTGATAAGGCGGACCTGTTCAGGTATTCCCCCATGAAGGAGGCGCTCCTTAAAAAGGTTGGTCTCAACCCCGAAAGGTATCGCCAAAAGTTCCATGGCAGCCATAAGCTGTCATCGCAGAATTGGGTGGACTTCTTTGATTATGCCTGTAAGGCTCTGGATGGTTGGGTGCGTGGCAGCGAGATGCAAGATTATGAGGGCCTGTACAATGTTTTTTTGAGAGAGCACCTCTTGGATAGGTTTTTTCCGGAGCTGCGCCAACATCTGGTGGACCGCAAGCTAACTGATCCCCGTGAGCTTGTGGAGGAGGCGGATACTTGGGTTAGCATCCGGGTGTCACACAAGGGCCCCGGGGGAGATGGCCCGAAAGGCGGACAGGGCGTCCCCCAGAAGAAAGAGGGGGGAGATGAAAAGAAGGAGTTATCACGAGGCCCACAAACTAGACAGTTTGGGAGAGGAGTAGGTACCCCACCTCATTCCAGTTCCCCAAAGCCCACTTACTCTGACAAGAGTCAGCAGCCAAGAATTGTCCGATGCTACGAATGCGGGTAGGTTGGACACTACAAGGGAGATCCCCAGTGTCGCAAGAGACCCCTAGCCCCCACAGGTGGCAAGAGTCCCAGGGTGGCAAGTGTAGCGCTTGGGGTGGAGCTGCCCCTAGATAGGGAAAGGGAGTGGACAGGCCTAACCCTGGTTTCACTTGGGGACAGAGAGTTGGTCTCAGTGACGTCCTTACCATCGAACACTGCTAAGTACCAGCAGAGGGTGAAGGGGAGGAGGTGGAGGCTCTGAGGGACACAGGTGCCAGCATGACCACCGTAGTGAGGCGGCTGGTGTCCCCTGAGCAAGTAGTACCTGATGTGTTCCATCCGGCCATGTTGGCTGATGGCACTCTGAGCTACTATCCCGTGGCTCAGGTTCCCTTTGAGTGGGGAGGAGTGAAAGGCCCGTTGAGAGTTGCGATAAGCCCTGCCTTGCCTGTGGACTGTCTGCTAGGAAACAACCTGGAACATACAGCCTGGAAGGAAGTGGAGTTTAAGGCCCACACTGAGATGCTGGGGTTACCAGGATGGACTTGCGTGGTCATGCGGTCCATGGCTCCCCGGCAAGGAACTCAACCCGGGTTGGAGCCTGAGACAACGGCCCAACCCAATGCTGGTCCTGAAGTGGAAAATGTTGTGGAGGACACACCCCGTGTGATGGATGGGGAGCCTGTGGAGGTACCCCCAGAGTCCGTGGAGGTGGATGTTGTTCCCGTGGGGGACTTGCCAACCCTTGCCAAATGGCATGTGGAAGGAGGGCCTACCCGGGAGGAATTCTGTCGGGCGCAGAAGGAGTGCCCCACGCTTGAAGGCATGCGGCGACAGGCTGAAGCCCAAGCGACCGATCAGGAGACCGGCAGTTTTCACGTGTACTCGGAGGATGGCCTCCTTTACAGTGAGCCTAAGGTTCCAGTGCATGGATCCTCGAGGGCCTTAGTGGTCCCCCAATGCTACCGGGCCTTCCTATTGGAACTGGCGCATGATATTCCTTTGGCTGGACACCTGGGCCAGGACAAAACCTTTGCACGGTTGGTCCCGCATTTTTATTGGCCCAGGATGAGAGTTACCTCTGACACCTACTGTAAGACCTGCAAGACTTGTCAGGCAAGTGGCAAGACTGGGACTAAAGTGAAGGTCCCTTTGGAACCGCTCCTGGTGGTCGGGACCCCTTTTGAGCGGGTCTGAATCGACATCGTTGGGCCATTGGACCCTCCGACCTCTGCGGGACACCGGTTCATCTTGGTGTTAGTGGACCACGCCACTCGGTACCCGGAGCCATTCCTCTGAGGACCGTCACTGCACCGGTGGTGGCGCGGGCCCTGATGGGGATATTTACCCGAGTGGGATTCCCCAAGGTCGTGGTGTCAGACAGGGGCACGAACTTCATGTCGGCCTATATGCAGGCCATGTGGAAGGAGTGCGGAGTGACCTACCGGTTCTCCAGTCCTTACCACCCCCAGACTAACGGGCTCGTAGAGCGCTTCAACAAGACCTTGAAGGGGATGATCCGGAGCCTGCCAGTGGACTTGAGGCGGAAGTGGGACATCCTCCTCCCTTGCCTGCTGTTTTCGTACCGCGAGGTGCCACAGAAGGGAGTCGGGTTCAGCCCCTTTGAACTGCTCTATGGCCATCCCGTTAGGGGGCCCCTCAGCCTTGTCAAGGAGGGGTGGGAGAAGACTTTGAAGAAGCTTCCCCGTGATGTCGTCAGCTACATGCTGGCGTTCCGCAGCCAGATGGCCAAGCTGTGGAAGGAAGCCTCAGACAACTTGGAGGCTAGCCAAGCCGTCATGAAGGAGTGGTATGACCACAACGCTCGGACGGTGGAGTTGGACGCTGGACAGAAGGTGTGGGTCATGGAGCCTGGGGAGCTTAGTGCCCTCCAGGACCGGTGGACTGGTCCGTACGAAATTGTGGAGCATCGAGGCCAGAACCCCTATGTCGTTGACTTGAAGACCCCCCGACAGCCCCATCGGGTGCTCCACGTCAACCGCCTGAAGCCTCACCATGAGCGATCTGAGCTTGCTCTCCTCATGGTGACGGATGGGAGTGAGGAGGAAGAAGTGAGCCTCTTCCTGAACTTTTGGCGGCCCAGGAGAAGGATGGATCGGTGGAGGGAGTTGTCCTAGCCCCATCCTTGACCCCAGAACAACAGAGGGACTGCCGCCAGGTGTTGGAGCAGTACGCCTCGTTGTTCTCCCTCACGCCCGGAATTACACATCTGTGTACTCATGATGTGGACACAGGGGACAGTCCGCCTGTAAAAACCAAGTCTTACCAGCTGTCCAATAAAGTTAAGAACAGCATCCAGGGTGAGGTGGCCAAAATGCTGGAGCTGGGGGTGATCGAACCTTCCAGCAGCCCTTGGGCTAGTCCGGTCGTGTTGGTGCCAAAAGCGGCCCTACCGAGCACCACACCAGAACTTCGGTTCTGTGTGGACTATCGGGGATTGAACTCTGTCTGTCACCAAGACAGACGCTCACCCGATCCCACGGGCAGATAAGCTGATTGACTGGCTGGGAGCAGCCCGGTACCTCAGCACCATTGACCTGACATCAGGGTACTGGCAGATTGCCATGGCCGACGGAGCAAAGGAGAAAACAGCGTTCTCCACCCCCGAGGGCCACTTTCAATTTAGAGTGATGCCCTTCGGGCTCAAGAATACTCCAGCCACCTTCCAGCGGTTGGTGAACCAGGTGCTGTCTGGCCTGGAGTCCTTCTCAGCCGCGTACCTGGATGACATTGCTGTCTTCAGTAGCACCTGGGAGGACCATCTGCAGTGTCTCCAGGAGGTGCTGCAGGCTTTGCAACGTGCCAGATTGGACAGGGATCTGTCGTCTACCTGGGACACCTGTGGGGGGGGGTAAGGTGCAACCCATCCAGGCCAAAATTGAGACCATCCTGGCCTGGGAGCCCCCCAAAACCCAGACTGTGGTCCGAGCATTCCTCGGCCTCACTGGCTATTACCGCCGGTTCGTCAAGGGATATGGTACCATCGTAGCCCCCTTGACTGAGTTGACGTCCAAGAAGCAGCCACGAAAAGTGATCTGGACGGCTGCTTTCCAAGAGGCATTCGAAACACTGAAGCACGCGATGTGCACCACTCCGGTGCTTGCAACACCTGATTTCACAAAGGAATTCATGGTGCAGACGGATGCCTCCGAGCATGGCATAGGCGCTGTGCTTTCGCAACTCAACAACGATGGCCAAGACCAACCTGTGGCCTTTATCTCCCGAACACTCCTCCCTCGGGAACGGCGATGGAGTACCATCAAGCGAGAAGCCTTCGCTGTGGTCTGGGCCTTGAAGAAGTTGAGGCCATACCTTTTTGGCTCTCACTTCCTGATTCAAACCGACCACCGACCCCTTCGCTGGCTCATGCAGATGAGAGGCGAAAATCCCAAGTTACTAAGGTGGTCCATTTCCCTACAGGGGATGGACTTTCGGGTGGAACATCGACCCGGAGTTGACCACGCCAATGCTGACGGTCTCTCCCGGTTTTTCCGCCTTAGTGACGAGAGCTCCCTAAAGGTTGGGTAGCTCTTCCCACTTTCAGCTGGGGGGGACGCATGTTAGACCTGTCAGCCCTGGGGTGGTCTTTCCCTATTTTTTTCGCCTTTGCCTCATTTTTTCCCCACCTTCTTTTTGTTGGCCTTAGGTCTCCGGGCACCTTCCCATTGCTAATCAATGCTAAGGTGCAGGTGCTCTCTTCCCCCAACATGGTTGCCACTGACCCCTGCTACTGCAGTGTGGTCTTTTTAGGTGCACTCTAGTTACCAGGAGCTGGCTGGAACCCCTAAACATTGTAGCAATACCAGCCTGCCTTGCCTGCCCATAGCTAGACTAGGGAAGCTCCTGGAACCTTCTAGAATAGGGGCGGAGCCTGGTTTTGCCGCCTTAGGGTGGTCACCTGACCTGGGCATATATAAAGAAGGGAGGGAAAGTTTTTAGTCAGTTGGGGCATCACTGACTTAGGCGGTAGGGCCTAGTCAGGGGCCTATGCCACTGGGAGTGACAGGGCTTAGGTGCTACCTTCCAAGTAGAGTGAGGAACCCTGAACTAGCCCACTGATCTGGCCCGGCGGGAGGGGAACCCAGGGACCACCTGAAGTGACCTGCTGACAAACCTTCATCTCAAACCCCCCCTCCTCAAGAAACTGCTATCTACAAAGGGTGCAGGACCCCTCAAGCGCCAAGAAGAAGACCCCTTTCGTATGCAACCAGGACTACTGGGGATCAACGAGGTACAGGGCTGTGTCCACTCTGCGCCCTTTTCCTCAACCTGGGCCCCTGCGTTGTCCTGCCTAACTCCCCCTGACTGAACTGCCTGAATCTCTGTCCTGCCTTGTGCAACTGCTGGAGAAGCGCTCTTCCTTAGCGCTGTGGCCCAGACCTGTCCAATTGCTCCTCAAGAGCTCTCCTGTGGGCCCCTAGAGAAGCGCTAGCTCCCCGAGCTGCTGCTCCCTCACAAGCGCTATATCTCGCCCCCAGGGCTGGTCTGCCACCGGCTACTGTGCCACTGAACTGTTCCCCCCCCGCGCCTGAAGCGCTGTGGCGCCGGAGCCTGTTGGTGCCTTGTGAAGCGCTGGGATTGCCCCTGTGAAGCCCTACATCGCCCCGGGAGCGCTACCCCTCACCTCAGCACCGCTGCGCCAGAGTGAAGGATCCCCGCAGCGACTCCCGCGCCTGAGGTAGGCCGCCGTGCACTTCAGCTAGGCCGCGCTAGGCCCTGAGGCCTTTCACCCACATCACGTGACGGGGGCGCGCCATGGACTCCGCCCCCGCCATTGCCGCACACTGATTGGACTGTGGCCGAGCCTCCTGGCTAGCGCGCCTCCAAGTGGCTCCTTTGCACGGCATTCGCGTCAGCTGCCCCGTCATTGGTCGAGGCTGCCGTGCCTCTTCTGCACCGCAACCTCGCTGGTCCCCGGGCCCACGGAGCACTCAGGAGGCCTGGGACCGGCAGATCCTAAGCGCGGGGCTCCCCAGAGTGTGAGAGCCCCCCTCAGCGCGCACCAGCCCAAGAGGAACACCGCAAGGGGTCGGGTGTGCCCGAAGACAGCAGGTAAAGCCCCGGGGGGAGGGCGGAGAACCTGCACCGAAGCTGGGCCTCCCAGGAGCGAGTAGGAGGCCCCGGAACCGCCCCTCCCCTCAGGAGGACTTGAGACTGGGCCCCGTTGGCCTGACTGGGCCCTTGAGAGTACCTGAACGGGGCCAGAGCCCTGAAAGATCCCTTTGGGCAGGACCTCAAGGGGAACTGTTATTGTGCTGTTTCACTGGTCCTTGGGCACATGTTATGTATGTTTAACGGAAGGTTAATTTCTGCCTAAAGTGAAGATTGCAGACGGTTATTCAAAGGAATGGTTGTCCTTCCACCTAATGAAATGTTGGACAAGTCCCCGAGGAGTAACATTGTATGAAGTTATCCAATAAAATGTTTAGGCCTGGCGGAGTGTTTATTCCTGCCTGACCCTAAATGAAATGTTCACTCTGAGTCATGGAGATGTGTAGTTCTATGCAAAGTAATTGCCGCAAGGTTTAATCCTAATTAATGAAATGTTCTCTCTCATTTGATGACCTGCTGATTCCTGCAGCCAGGAAATGTTTATCGCTGAGTGATGCAGCATTTATGGTTCTAATGAAATGTACTGGAATGTCGCTTTAATGAATTCCTTGCATGGGCGGGCTACATGAGATGTTTATGGTGATATGCTACAGTGACTCTTGAATTGCCCCCCCCCATAAAATGTTTTGAGGAGCTAATGTATTGAATGATTGACTACCCTGCATTTTATTCCAGATAAAAGCATATTGTTTTAAATCACAACTCAGTGGTGTGGACTCAGTCATTGCGTGCATTTAGTGTCTCAGTGTGTGTGTGTGCTGTGTAGTCACTTAACACCTGAGCTATCGGGTGCCTACCTGCTCGTGCCAGGCTACCACCCCCGGGGAACTGGTGATCCCAGTTCCTACACACGCTAATCTCTGCCACTGAAACGTGTAAATATTTTAACGAAACGCAGGGCATATTACCAACAATGTGGCGAAGTTAAGCGAGGCGTTAAGCCAAGATGGCTAACGCCTCTCTTCCCCACTTCGGAAATGCTAGGCAGCCTAGTGTTTCCCCCTGCGATGGCGGTAGTTTTGACAACTTATCGCCAGCGCAGACACCCTTGCACCAGAGTGCAAGGGTGTCTGTGAGCTGGGAGGTTTGTTTATGTTCAGGAAGGAGTTCCTTCCTGCACATAAACAAACCTTAAAGGCCATTTTGTAACTTACATGTGTGCTGCTTTATGCAGCACACATGTAAGTTACAAATTGGCATTTTTAAAAAGAGGTTTGTTTATGTACAGGAAGGAACACTTTCCTGTACATAAAGAAACCTTGGCATTTTGCTTTTTCCATGTGTGCTGCACAAGGCAGCACACATGGAAAAAGCAAAAACGAGGAGAAATGAAGCATTTCTCCTCGTTTCGCCACCTTAAGAACAGGTCTTACCTGTCCTCAAATTCGGCACTGCCACCTATTATCGCCTCTCTTGATAATAGGTGGCAGCATCGAAGTGAATGGGTGTTGCGGTGGAACGCCCACCGCAACACCCACTGCACGCCCCCTTTCACGATGAGTTTATCGTGAAAGGAGCCCTATTACCAAGGCAGCGTTAAGTCAATGCTGCCTTGATAATAGGGCGATGCAAATATTGCCGCATTATTGGCAGAAAAGTGCCGATAACGCAGCGATTTAGGGGCTTGGTAATAGGCCCCGCGTCTTAATAAAAGGAAGCTCCGATGCCAGCTACCGGCTGGGGCGGCCACAATGGGGTGAAAGCTTTCGGCTGAGCGAGCTGTAGCAGCAACGACTTATGACAAGGTGTCAAAGGGTCTTCATTTCAGTGCGTCATTCACAAGAGTGAAAGCCAAATTGGGTACATTCTTAGCAGGTGAAGAAAAAAATGCAGTGATACCTGAAATTCAATCATAGAGAAACCCCCATAACAGACAAGCAGAGACAGAGAACGCACAGACTGTGGGAGAGGGCAATGGGGAGAAGACAGGCACAGGAAGAAAATAGTTATGTGCAACACTCAAGTAAAGGGGCCGATAGCTGTGGAAGGATACAAATGACGTCATGCGGTGGAACTAACAAGCCGAAAACCAATCTGAAGGCTGCATTTAGGGCCTAAGCCAACGAAAAGAGGGGCCGGTGAATGGACGGCGCTTGCACTAAGTTTCGACATCATAGAGTCCTAGAACTCGGGCTCTTCCCCTGTTACTCTTCATGATATACTACGAGTTTTCTGCCATAATTCGCTTTTTTGAATACCACAAAGTCAGATCTTTACATATGAAAAGATCTTCCAAAAATAAAGAATTCTTTGTTTTCAGCCACCACACCGCAATACCACCGCCTTTATCACAAGGCTTTACAACCAACTCACTGTTGGTCCTAATGCCCTGTAGGGCGACATTTTCTGTGATTGTTAGGTTGTTCTGAACAGATGGTAATATTTTTGTCAGCCTAGTTACTTCCTTAAGAACGGACTGTTCAAAAATATGAACCTCAGGACCCACCATGTCCAACGTGGGAGTGAATTGTGACGGCGGTTTACAACCAGAACGATTCACTTCATTCGTCATGGTTGGACGTTCTTGAAAGAACTTTTTCAGACAAACCTTTCTAAAGAAAGCAAAAAGGTCCTGATACAATTTGAATATATTAGGGCGAGTGCTGGGAACAAATGACAAACCTCTGCTAAGCAGAGTATTTTCTTTTTTCTTTAACTGTATGGATGACAAGTTGAATATTGGTAAGTCACCTTCCCTTCCTACTACAGTCATATCATCAGTATTCAGCGCCAATACTGGTTGTGTCTGGTCTTCACATATGGCTGCTGTTGTAGAGGGGCCCCCTGTTGTGGCTCCCTCCTGTCTGGTTGCCAACGTTTGTTCCCCCCCCGATACTGACCTCTCCCTAAAAAAGGAGATGATTGTCCTCGATGTGATTGATGCCCCATTGGTCTACCCCGGAAGGGCCGACCATCGTATTGTTGGTCATCATTATCCTGACCCATCTCATTATCTGAGTCAATTTCAATTCAAACGCTTTATTCGATTATTCAATAAACAATCATAAAAGCACACAGGATATAAAGACAATCAAATTAAAATTGTTAAAAGAGAGTTACAATATATTACAAGATATTGAACAGTTCAGTTGAGAGGAATACCATAGACATAGCAGCAGTTGATTATATAAAAGGCAAAATTAAAATTCCAGGCTTTTTCTAGTGGACACTGATTTTAAAATAAAGGTTGCAGTAAAAAAACAGATATCTGGGGTATCAAGTGCCGATAAAAATCTCAGGGCGTTTGCAACTGTAAACACAGAATGTTTCTTAAAAAGAGGTTTGAGATAACAAATGCGGAGGTGCAAATACAGGGGGCAAAGTAGCATAAAGTGCATCGTGCTCTGTTTGGAGGTTCCATCACATGGACATGGGGATGACGTACAGTATTTCATCCGAGGAAATGCCACCAGGTTATGGACTATGCCTAATCTCAGCCTTGTAAGAACATACTGATGTGACTGTTTAGTAATTACTTTTAGATACTTAGGCATGCCATAACCTTCCTCATTATTGGATTGACAAAATACATGAGTTATTAAATGACTACATTTGTCTTGACGCATTTTAGATTTGTTCCCCAGAAAAACACTTTTGACCTCCTGTTTAGGTA
Source organism: Lissotriton helveticus (assembly GCF_964261635.1). Lineage (NCBI taxonomy): Eukaryota > Metazoa > Chordata > Amphibia > Caudata > Salamandridae > Lissotriton > Lissotriton helveticus. The sequence goes on along the minus strand of NC_136057.1, from coordinate 184,419,970 downwards.
TATTGATAGCACATGCGGGGTCACTAAAAACATCCAAATCATTGTCTGAGTCAGTAGAAAACGTGTCTGAAAAGTTAATTCCACGTCTACGAAATCTATTGGAATTCGCCTGTTGTCCTTGATTGTAGTTACTATCCTGATAGAAGGTAGTTTGTAAGTAGGGGTATGCATTCTCATGGGTATACCACCTAATGTCTTTTTTCAGTTTTTCAGTTTTTTTATTGGTCAAGTATACCTCAAAGTCTTTCATGTCAGAATTGATACGTTCCAATCTAGCCTTGGCTTCATCCAAGGCTGTGGAGGAATTAAGGGGCATATTACCAAGCAATAGCGATAATTATCGCTATTGCTTGGTTAGAGACAAAATTTTACCGCTGAGCTGCGGCGATTTTTATCTCAGATAAACCTTGGTATTACCAAGGTTTATCGCAAATGCGATAAAAAACGGCCGCAATGCATGAATATCGCTGAAAAGTCAGCGATATTCATGCATTACCGAGCTAATGCTCTTAGCCATGTTATCCATCTCCCATTGGATAACATGGCTAAGAACTGCTCAGGGCAGGTGTTAGCTTTTTGAGATATTCGCGCTTAGCGCGAGTATCTCCAAAAGTTGGTAATAGGAGATAGCGATGTTAGCGACTGTTTCCAGTCGCTAACATCTTGGCACGCCCACTTTGCATGTCATTAGTGATAAATATCACTGACATGCAAACTGGGGCCCAAGATGGTCGCTATCTCCTACTAGCTGTCGCTAACTGGTGTTAGCGACAGCTAGGTAATAGGGAGATAATTTTATCTCCGCTTTCTTGGCTTTTAAAGCCAAAAAAGCGGAGATAAACCCCCTTGATAATATGCCCCCCTGTTCTTCTCTAATATGAAGCCAAAAGTAGTAAGTGCATTCTGTGAATAGCAAAATAGTAGTAAGTTTAGGATTGAGTCTTTAGCTCATTCTGTGAATCGGGCCCATTCTGTTGTTTATACACCAGTAACCAAAAGGTTAAATCTAGCTAAAGGAATGGTCGACGCGTTTCGGTGGAAAAAACAGCAATGTTGACCACCTTCATCAGGACCAGTCAGGGGCAGTTTCAACAGTGTGTCTTGCAACCTGGGATTAATGTCTGTAAAAAAATATATACATATATAAAGAGTCATTTCATAGGTATGCCCATGTCAATTCATATATCTTTCTGAGACAACCGTGAATATATTTTACCAGGATAACCTAACATAAGTGGGATCATATTTAGACAAAACCTTAACAATATGAATCTTTGGTGTGCATTTGTAACGTCTGATAGATAAAAGAAATATGCATACAGAAAAAGGGTTTTTTAGTTTTTCAGATAATATCCAGGCGCTCTACCAGAAGTGGACGCAAGAGTAGTCGAATGGACAAGGGTGGATATGGTGCAAAAAGGCGAGCGGAATAGATCCCCTAACTGCTCAACAGTATGTTAGATGGCTAACAAACAAACAAAACAATAGCTTACAGTATTGCCTATGCACACAATAGCAGAAGTCATTAACAGTAGTGTACAGTGATACACAATTCTTGGAAAAAGCCAAAGACAACAGATTAAGGGCCTTTTCCTATGTAGGGGGCAATATTTTACCGATTCTGTAATTTTACTGAATCGGTAAAATTACCGAATCGGTAAAATTACCGATTCTGTAATTTTACCGATTCTGTAAATACAGAATCGGTAAAATTACTTTTTGGCATGTAGGTAGCACTGTTAATAGTGCTACAGGCCTTTAAGGATTCGGTATTTACCACCCAATACAATTGGGTGGTAAATAACGAATTCCTGTGTACATGCACATCTGTGCATGTACACCTGTGCCATTTGACACATATACATGCCCTAAGGGCACAAGCCAGGAACAGGGGTGCTACAGGGTGTCAAAGTGACACCCTGTCCCCCTTGGCAATTCGGTATTTTTACCGATTCGGTAATTACCGAATCGGTATTTGCCATTGATTCCTATGGGCTTCAAGGCCCATAGGAATCAATGGCAAATACCGATTCGGTATTTACCGAATCGGTAAATACCGAATCTTACAGATTCGGTAAAAAATACTGAATATTTACCTACATCAGATTTACCGATTCTAAAATACCGAATCGGTCTGAAACAAAGGTAAAAATAACTTCAATAAGAGACTGGCTCTAGTGGTACCCCAAGTGAAGACTAAAACTAAATGGTCACTATAAAATGTAAATTGATTTTCCAACCTAGTGGCTCTTAGACTAATAGGGGCAGTGACTGACATATAGTCAATAGTTTTATACTTTAAAAAAAAACGTTATTTATAGTTTTTAAACATATTCCATGACAATATATGAGGATGCATTATAATAGTATCACAATAGTCTCCTTGCGGTCAACTCCCTTGATTTTAACACATCGGATGAATAATACACTTGAGCATACAATAATGACACAGGGTGTTCCTAATATGTACCTGTATGGTGATATACATGGAGCAGCCAGGGGCTGCAAGTCACAAATATATAAATGACAGGCGTCCTGCTTCTGTTGTCGATATTCAGTTATCATTCGCCCTTCCAGACCAAGGAGCTTGGTGGACATGTGCCCTAAGTGAAATGGACTGATATTGGAGTGCATCTACGTTGTGTCTGTATCTACAATAGGCGTGAGAGTTCCATCATCGGAAATTTGTGATAGCAGGTATCCCTGGAGAGGTCCCCGTATATCTTTGGGTTTAGAGGCATGTGGTAATAACTCGGCATATGTGGTGAGCTGTTCTTGGCAATATGTTAGGTCTATCAGCCATTCTTTAAATTTCGGGGCACGGTCACTCCCCCATCGACATGCCACTCTTCTTTTGGCTAATAATAATGATATAGCGAGGTATTTCCTATGAGTTTTTATGTATTTGCGCTGTGTAGCTTAGTAATGCGAGTAATGGGTCTCTGTCTAGTAAACTGCCAGTCATTTTCTCGAGCGCCGCGAAAACCTGTTCCCAGTATTCTTGTATTGTTGGGCATTCCCATGCTAGATGTAAGAATCCCGCCCCTGATTGCTTGCACCACTCGCACTCATCAGTGTCTGCTAACTTGAATTTATGTTTCCTAACTGGTGTATAGTATAGGCGGTGTAGATATTTGTAATGTATCCCTCGCAGCCTACAGCTCGCCGAGATCTGCGCCGTTTGTAAACAGCATGTTACATTTCTTTATTTTATGTAAATACATTATTTATACATACATTAGTGTATTCCTTTAAGGCATGAGACTTGTTATGTTTCTGTATTGAGTCTTGATTCTAAACAGAACCATGCTATTGTAGTATTCTGTACTTGGAAGGCAGTTGTATCCTGCTGCTGTCCTGACAGGATCTTTGCTGTGCTGATTCCCAATAATCCTTTGGAAAATCTCTTGGATTTAATTCTTACAATTTTGGCGACGAGGACCAACTTTACTCCTGCCATCATCAGCACAGGAGTGGAGTAATATTTGAACCCATTGGAAATTTCGATTTTTTTCATCCTATTTCATATTCATAAGGATTTCTTCACAATTTAAGGTACTGTTTATATGGTGATTGCTATTCTTTACACTATTGATTTCTACAATTTCCATAGTTTAGTGACTTTTTGGAGCGTTGTTATTATTTAGAAACATCGTTACTTTTATTGATCATTTCAACGTTGGATGTGCATTTCCTGTGTGGAAAATTCTTCTGCCAATTTCATTTTTTTTTTATTATTAATGTAGCGCTTGTGCCTTCGCTGTTCGTGTTACCTGCAAGTTGCGGATCTCTTAAATTTGGCATTTTCATAGCGCGCTATTTCAAGTGCTGCGGAGCTGTGCATCATTTGAATTTCCCGGCGTTGCTGTTTGTCCGTGCGCCGAGACCAAATCATCGTCCATGTTAAAAATAAAAAGATCCAGGAAAAACTCTGGTGCATGGGAGATCCCGATTTGGAAGAAACAATTGCTGTAGCCAAATCCACTGAAATGTCAGAAAAGTCAATGGATGTTGTGGAGAAAAATTCTAATACTAACAAATCTACATCTGAGGCAGAAGTTTTTATTGTTAAACCTAAATTTGACTATAGGGGTTCTAATTTCTCTCAAGGAAAAAACAAAGGCATCTTTAATAACTTTACTTACAAAAGACAAGATAACTATAACAGAGTTTTTTCTTGCTTTAGGTGTGGTAGTAAATCACATATTGCTTCTTTTCAAGGATGTCCAGCTGTTAACATAGAGTGTAAGATTTGTGGAAGAATAGGACATTTTAGCAATGTTTGTAGAGATAGGCGTAACAACCAAACACGTGTTCCTTCCAACAATTTAGTCTCCACAAAGGTATCGTGTATTAGTAATGGTACAGAAGTTAGTCAAATTCAGGAGTCCAACAAAGGATTTGTTGTTTCCATTATACAAAAAAGTTGTGTTGTCATAGGAAGTATGAGATCTCCCAAATGTTCCTTTTACGTCTTCAATAAGGAAATAGAACTCATGGTGGATTCGGGATCACCGTGGACAATTATCACTAGAGAATATTTTAATGAGATATTATTGGATGCATGTGATATTACAAGTCTGCTACCATCAGACATCATTGCTGAAAGTTTTAATGGATCTATCAGTGATATTGAGGGTTTCTTAAAAGTACCTCTAACCTTTAAAAGTAGATCTGCCATGATTAAGTTATATATTGCTGTCAAGGGTGTCAATGTTCTTGGTTGGCGTGATCAATATGAGTTAGGGATTATTCTAAATCCACGTTCCAAAGATCCAGTTTCCCTATGCAGTGAGATAGATATGGTAAGTACTACAAGTCACGATTGGATTGCAAAAGAAGATAAAAAGGAGGACATGGAGTTTTGGATCCATAAATATAACAACGTTTTCGGTGATGAGCTGGGCAAACTAAAGAATGTTGCGCATAAAATTGTTTTGAAAGATAATGCACTGCCGGTTAAACAAAAATTGAGAGGTGTTCCTTTCAGTGTTAGAGATGAGTTGAAGGAAATGTTGAATGATCTTCTTAACCACATTGGCGCTAAGGCAATTCCCGCTGGGTGCTGATATTTTATGAATCCCATTGTTCATGACAAGGTCAGCTCGTCATAAGCACAGGAGCAGTGCACTGCATGACGAGCTGACCTTGTCATGAGCATGGAAGGGGTTAAAGAAAACATTATAGAACCTAGTGAGTCTTCGAATGGGTGTCCCCCATTGTTCTTGTACAAAAACCTGATCAAAAATTACGCGTGTGCATTGATTTAAGAGCGTTAAATGCTAATATCATAATTGATTGTCACCCCCTTCCCAATATTAATGAGCTGGTTTCCCTATTTGATGGTGCGCAAATATTTTCCACCCTTGATCTCAGATCAGTGTACCATCAAATTGAGCTGACTGAGGAGTCAAAGAAAGGCACCACATTTATCACACCTATGGGGCTTTTTCAGTATAAAAGGATGCCATTTGGGCTGGCCTCAGCTGCCTCTGTCTTTCAGAGGGTGATGTTCCAAATTTTTTGAGACTTGGATTCGTTTGTGAAATGCTTCCAAGATGATATTTTAGTTTTTTCTAAAAAATGAACAGGAACATGAATCACACTTAGATCAAGTATGCAAAAGACTGGAGAATAGTGGACTCACCTTGAAGGCACATAAGTGTAAGCTTTTCTGTAAATCAGTTGAGTACTTGGGACATACGTTGTCAGGTGAGGGTTTGGTTCCAAAGAAGTCTAATGTAGATGCCATTCTTAAAGCTCCAGCCCCAGTTAACAAGGATCAGTTATTGTCTTTTTCAGGAATGTGCGAATATTACAGTAAATTTGTAGAAAATTTCGCAACCAAAATGGAGCCATTAAGAAAACTATTAAGGCACAAGGCTATGTTTGACTGGAAGGATGAACAAGATAAGGCTTTTATGGATATCAACAATGATATTGTAAATGCTCCTACCTTGAAACCATTTAGAATGGGTTACAAGTGTATCATAACTACTGACGCCAGCTTATATGGGCTCGGTTCTGTTCTCTTCCAACGAGATGGTAATGTTGAGTGGAATGTTTCTTTTTCATCCAGAACACTCAATGAAACTGAGCACAGGTATGCGGTCATTGAGAGAGAGTTGCTCGCATGTGTGTGGGCGGTGGAACATTTTAGAATTTATGTTTGGGGAAGCAGTTTTGTTCTTAGAACAGACCATAAGCCTTTAATACACATATTGTCAGTTGGTGGAGGTTGGAACTCCACGGCGAGAATTGCACGTCTGGCATCTAAATTGCAGGAGTACAATTTCACTGTGGAGTATATCCCTGGAAAAAAGAATGTGACTGCGGATTTCTCGTCACGTCTTCCATGCGAAGATTGCAAGGACAAATTGAATATAGTTAAAGATGTTGATTTTGTGTTGAAAATTGCTGATGTAATTCCGGTCCAATACCAGGATATCACTGAACTAAAGTGGAAAGAGTCCCAAGATGCAGATGATATGTATGTTCATCTCAAGAAATATGTGCTTGAAGGCTGGCCTAGCAAAAATAGTATTAGTTCAGAATTGCTACAGTTTTTTCATGTGGCTGATGAATTAGTGTGTGAAGGTGATTTTTTCTTTAAATCTGGGAGGTGTATTCCACTTTATGGTGTGCGAGAGTTGATTTTAAAATTGGCACACAAAACACATCCTGGAATTTCCTCAATGAAACGTTTGATAAGATTGTATTTTTGGTGGCCAGGAATGGACAGATTTATTGATCGCACTGTCAGGGAATGTAATGATTGTTGTGATAGTGATAAGATGTTAAAAGTTAATGTTCCGCCACTCAAACCTTTTAAATGGCCTCAGGTCCCATGGAATAGGATTGCTTTTGATATCTCTGGTCCCTTTTCTATTTTACCTGAAACCTCACGTTTTGCACTTGTCATCATTGACTATCACTCGAAATGGCCGGAAGTCAAGTTTGTTGCTAAGGCTACTACGAATGCGGTTATTAGTTTTTTAGAGAGGTTTTTGCACGAGAGGGATGTCCTGCTACTTTAATTTCAGATAATGGAGTACAATTGGTTCTGCAGAGATGGAGAATTTCTTGAAGAGTTGTCAGATTAAACATATTCGCACATCACTTTATGAACCTCACGAGAACGGACAGGGTGAGTGCTTTAACCGGGTGTTGAAGAGTTTTGTAGCTGATGCAGTTAAGGGAAAAGGAGATTGGTTGAATGTAATTAGAGAAAAATTGTGGACTTATTGGATCACTCCACACACCACTACGGAGATTAGTCCTTTTAAATTACTTAAGGGAAGAGACCCAGCTTCAGATATTTGCCCTTGGTGGTTTAAGGAACAGTGTAAGAACGTAGTGGAGGACAAAGTTGATATTCAGGAAATTGCCAATAGAGTAGTTTGTAAGCAGGGCAAAGCCACTTCATGGTACAACAGCAGGTGGAACACTAGAGAACATAATGTGGAGGTTGGTGATTGGGTCAGGATTCTGAAACCTGGTTTGGTTGGTAAGGGCATGAGTAAATATGGTAGACCTACATTCAAATAAAAAAAGTGTTCAGGAATACTGTTGTTACCCAAGATGGTAAGGTTTGGAATTCAAGGAAAGTAGCTAAGTGTCCTATGCAAAATACCAACCAGTCCCAGGGAAACTCAATGCATGATGACAAACTTGTGCATGAACCTAAATGTGATTCTGTGGCATCAAGAATCAAAAATGATGTACGGGTCAGAAATAGGCCCATTTCTTTGCGAGATTTTGTGTAACATATTGTTTTCATTCCTTCCTTTGTTTTTATTTTAATGGGGGAGATGTGTTACATTTCTTTATTTTATGTAAAGACATTATTTATACATATATTAGTGTATTCCTTTAAGGCATGAGACTTGTTATGTTTCTGTATTGGTTCTTGATTCTAAACAGAACCATGCTATTGTAGTATTCTGTACTTGGAAGGCAGTTGTATCCTGCTGCTGTCCTGACAGGATCTTTGCTGTGCTGATTCCCAATAATCCTTTGGAAAATCTCTTGGATTTAATTCTTACAATTTTGGCGATGAGGACCAACTTCACTCCTGCCATCATCAGCACAGGAGTGGAGTAATATTTGAACCCATTGGAAATTTTGTTTTTTTTCATCCTATTTCATATTCATAAGGATTTCTTCACAATTTAAGGTACTGTTTATATGGTGATTGCTATTCTTTACGCTATTTCTACAATTTCAATCGTTTAGTGACTTTTTGGAGCATTGTTATTATTGGAAACATCGTTACTTTTATTGATCATTTCAACGTTGGATGTGTATTTCCCGTGTGGAAAATTCTTCTGCCAATTTCATTTTTTTAAAATTATTAATGTAGTGCTTGTGCCTTCGCTGTTGGTGTTACCTGCAAGTTGCGGATCTCTTAAATTTGGCCTTTTCATAGCGCGCTATTTCAAGTGCTGGGGAGCTATGCATCATTTGAATTTCCCAGCGTTGCTGTTTGTCCGTGCGCCGAGACCAAATCATCTTCCATGTTAAAAATAAAAAGATCCAGGAAGAACTCTGGTGCATGGGAGATCCCGATTTGGAAGAAACAATTGCTGTAGCCAAATCCACTGAAATGTCAGAAAAGTGGATGGATGTTGTCGAGAAAAATTCTAATACTAACAAATCTACATCTGAGGAAGAAGTTTGACTTGTTATGTTTCTGTATTGGTTCTTGATTCTAAACAGAACCATGCTATTGTAGTATTCTGTACTTGGAAGGCAGTTGTATCCTGCTGCTGTTCTGACAGGATCTTTGCTGTGCTGATTCCCAATAAACCTTTGGAAAATCTCTTGGGTTTAATTCTTACACAGCAATATTGCCATTGCTCATCATTTATTTCACACCCTAGATCCTCCCCCCAATGTAGGCGAGATGGGCTAATGATTCCCTACCTGTGCACCCGTATATTGTTGTATAAGCCTGACATTAGATGTTTCCCATCAGTGGATCCCAGCATTTGATGTAACGGAATGAGGCTTAGAGGTTCCTGCAGGAAATCAGGGATGATCGACTGTATTCCTTGCCGTAGGAATATGTCTAAAGGCGTATGTTGTATGCCATGTAGGAAATGTTCCATAGAGCGAAATGTCACTGCATGAAAAAGGTCTCCCCATGTGTCAACATGCGCTCGTTTACAGCGCTGTAGGAATCCCTTCTCTTGCAATAATGATAAACTAGGGTGAAAAGTCAGTGGGAGTCGAGGGGAGTAGAGGACGAGCAAGGCCAGTAGAGAAGTTCTGGTTCATGTGTCAACCATGCTGGTGATAGTGGTGGGCGGTGTCGTGCGTGTGCGAGTGCGAGTGGGCCCATATATCAGGCTATTCAATGGTACTGGATCTGCGAGCCAGTCTTCTACGGCTATTTGTGGCATATACCGGGGGGATGTATCTAATAGTAGGCGTAAATGCGCCTGTGCACATAAAAAGTATACTTCAAAGTCAAGAACGTTGAACCCCCCCTTGTCCATACGGGCATATTAGCGTTGACCATTTAAGTATTGGCTGCTTCCCCCCCAAAACAATCTGATTTACTCATAGCGCAATGTTTGAAAAAAGAGTAGCCCAGAGTGGTAGGGGATATTGAGGAATAAATAGAGAAATTGCGGGAGTATGACCATTTTTATAAGGGACGCCCGCCCGTTAATGAGAGTGGTAATGAGATCCACCGCGTAATGTTGGCATTAAGTCGTGTTATAGCCATGCCATACTTTGCTCTTATCGTGTCTTCCTTATCTCTGGTGATCTGTATACCAAGATATCTTAGGTCTGTGTCGCACCATTTTAGTGGGAATTCAAGTTGGAATTAAGGGGCATATTACCAAGCAATAGCGATAATTATCGCTATTGCTTGGTTAGAGACAAAATTTTACCGCTGAGCTACGGCGATTTTTATCTCAGATAAACCTTGGTATTACTAAAAAACGGCCGCAATGCATGAATATCGCTGAAAAGTCCGCGATATTCATGCATTACCGAGCTAATGCTCTTAGCCATGTTATCCATCTCCCATTGGATAACATGGCTAAGAACTGCTCAGGGCAGGTGTTAGCTTTTGGAGATATTCGCGCTTAGCGCGAATATCTCCAAAAGTTGGTAATAGGAGATAGCGATGTTAGCGACTGTTTCCAGTCGCTAACATCTTGGCACGCCCACTTTGCATTTCATTAGTGATACATTTCTCTGACATGCAAAGTGGGGCCCAAGATGGTCGCTATCTCCTACTAGCTGTCGCTAACTGGTGTTAGCGACAGCTAGGTAATAGGGAGATAATTTTATCTCCGCTTTCTTGGCTTTTAAAGCCAAAAAAGCGGAGATAAACCCCCTTGATAATATGCCCCATAGTCACCACCGCCGTGAGGGGAAAGACTTGCGATTTCCCCGAGTCGATATTTACTCCTGATAACCTGCTGAATCTTATGAATTGTCTCAGTATATGGTTTATGTTTTGTTGGGGGTCTCGAATATATAGCGTCATGTTGTCCGCATATAGTGATATTAGTATTTGACATAGGCAGCAGCGAAATGCCTTTTCTTTATGTCTTTAATCTAGATGCCAACGGCCCTACCGCAATGGCGAATAATAATGGGTATAATGGGCACCCCTACCGTGTGCCTCTAAAAATGGTTATCGGCTGTGACAGGTGGCCATTGATCAATATCTTGGCAGTGGGTTTTGGAAATAATAGTTTAATACAGGACAAATAAAGAACTGGGAAACCCATACTCTGCAATACCCCAAATAACTAATCCCACTCCACCGAATCAAACGCCTTGGTGGCATCTAGGAATACTGCGGCGAGAGGTAATTTGGGCGCTACTGTCTGAATCAAGGAGAACAGAGTTCTAAGATTTTGGGCATGTTCCTGCCTGGTACAAACCCTGATTGGTCGGGAAGTATTAATTTGTCCATCAGCAAAGTTAAGCGATTTGTCAATATTTTTGCCAAGATTTTCGTGTCACAATTTATTAAAGATAATGGACGGTAGGAGTCGCAGGATTCAGGGGATTTCCCGGGCTTCAACAGTGACGTTGCTACAGCTTCCCTCATTAAAGCGGGGAGTTTGTGTCACCTCAGCTAGCGCCTTGCCTGGCCTCTCTCCCTCTCCAAATTTGCAGGCCACCCAGTATCGTCCTTTGAATTGCAATTTCCTCTGTGCTGTGTCCTCATAGGTAGATAATTTCTCCCGGAACTCTTTGTGTGCTTGTCCTACTTCTCCGTGCCCCATTTGTCTCTCCAGTGCTCGTAGTTCTCTCTCCAGTTTTTATAGTGTGTTCTGTATGTCTTTCAGTACTCCAAAACTCTTTGAAATGCTGAATCCCCTAATCGTTACCTTAAAAGACTCCCATATTAATTCGACACTATCTTCAGATCCCTAGTTTCTAATAACAAAAAATCCTTGATTTCCTCACCTAGTTCTGCCGGAAAGACTATATCTAACAGGGCCGTGGGTTGCAGTCTCCAGCATGGCCTGGGTCTGTTGTAGCCTGGTGGGTTGAGCAACACCTTTACTGGACGGTGGTCTGAAAAAGTCCTGGCTAAGTGCATCACATTTCGTACGGCTGGTCCTAATCCCTTTTAGAGGAGGCAGTAGTCTATTTGTGCCCATGTTCCCCTGTGAGACATAAAGTGTGTGCCCTCCCGTACCTGTGGGTGAGTATACCTCCAACTATCTATCAGGTTCCCTTCTTCAAATATACCCCTCAGTGCTTCCTGCGCGTTGGTGTAGTGATGTGTAGCCACATTAGATCTGTCCTGGAGTGGGTTCAATGCGACATTAAAGTCTCCTCCCCAAATAATGTGAGTGGAGCCAATGTTTATTATTTTGCCCCACAGGTTAGTGAAGAATTCAGGGCTGTCCGTGTTGGGTCCATAACAATTCGCAATTGTAACCGAGTCTCTACCTAATCGTCCCCACCCAATGACACATCTACCCTGCGGGTCCTCTATCCTCCCCAATAATTCAAAAGGGATTTGTTTTTTAAACAAGATGGCAGTGCCACGGGCGAAAGATGAATTGGATGGAAAAAGTTGACAGCTTGCCCATTTGCTGGCAAATGTGTTCAAGGCCTTTGGATTAATATGGGTTTCTGGTAGTAAAGCCACCTGTATCTGGTGTCTATCTAAGTAGGCCAGGACTTGTCTTCCTTTCCTCGGGTCTCCAAGGCCCCTGATTTTCCAGGAAACCACCCTTAATGCGTGTCTATCCTCCTGTGCTATTGAACCAGTTGTGGATCATCTGGTCAATATAATGTGAGTATTCAAATATTGGCATTTGTGCATACAAAGAGACAAACATGTCAAACATAACTCATGTAGGCGTCTCACTGCTATTGCTAAATTCCCATCCCAGTGCCTCCCTCAACCACTGAAACATCCCAAACATGGCAGTTGCAAGCAAACCACCCCTCCCCAACCCCCAATAGCTTCTTTATCATGGCAACTAGGTCTATGCCTTCCCATTCGGAACTTGAGAAGTGACCTGGAAGAAGCAGAAACAATATAAAAACAATAGTAGGGCTCTCCCAGCTGGGGTAATGCATCTGGGTGGCCCACAAATACCTCCTATCAGTCCAGTTGTAGCACATCGCGTCATTAGTCCCTGGACAGGTTCATGGGTGTCTGGCTGCAAAGTGGCTGTATACTCCCTACTGTGTGCACTTCAGCACTAAGGTCTCATTTCATAGTCAATAGTTGACTCTCTGTCATTTCTTTGGAAGGTTCCACCCATTTTCCCTGATAGTGCTTCTAGGTCACCCGTCATTACCATGATTCTCTCTGCTAGGGTCCTATTTAGACAATTGCCATATTCATTGTGCATAAAATGGTTGAGGCTGTCACCCCCCTAGACCACTATACCAAACATAGGAACTGTGTTGTATTTACAGGGATATATATTAAAATCTCCCACCCATAGAAGATTAAATGGGCAGTTGCTGCTATTGTTTGTTGCATATTCTATCGCTTTATCAACCTCTTCAACAATAGCATATTTGTTTGGGCCAGTTTCATTGTTGTAAGTATTAATTAAAAGCCACATGCCTTATGTATCTCTAGTGTAAGAATATGGGAATTTTCACTTAAAGATTCGAATTTTAATACCTTTCCTGGAAAGTTATTTGGGATTAAAGTCAAAATACCCAGCTTAGCCCTCTCCAGCCACTCAGTTCACCGACACAGAGAAGATGCAAAATGTCAACAAGGCCCCAATCTGCAGGCCGGCCATCGTTGCGTCAGACTACCAGGCACTATATATGACATGCAGTGCAGTGCAGTGTGGCCAGCCGGGCCCTCTCCTCTAGTCAGGTGTATGTTACCCAGCAATCTTTGTTCAGGCAGCACCAATGGAAATCCCCGTACACCCAAGAGTTCACTACCAGGGGGCAATGAAGGGCAGCACCACCCAGTCGCCTCCTGTGATCTAACTGTGGTAACTAGATTCTGTGTTCCTCAGTGAGTGACGGACGATCAAGAGGCGCACCCAAGGTCCTGAACCGACCCTCATACCACTTGCACCCGCCTCCACAAACAGCCGATATCAGCAACCAGAGCCAGTTAGTGAAGACCCCCACCAGTCTTGTGCAGTTCCCTCTGTGATATTGGTCAGCCGCAGTGCAGGGATTGCTCAGGGCACAATGTGCACCACCATTGGCCCAACATTCGCAATCTCCTCTGTGCACCCCAGTGTAGTTGTGGCACGTGTTATGCAATTCAGACCTCCCTACATCGGTACGCAGGAGAACCTCTACTGATCACAGCTCCAAGGGGCACCCGGTGGTCTTCTCATACAGGTCAGCAACGTGTCTCCATGCGACCTGCCAAACTTCATCACCTGGTAAGGGCGATCGCCAATGCCTCAATGTGTAGCGCCACAGCCCACAGGCTTGGGCTCGACAGAGCCTGCCTCCACCGTCAGTGACTCCCAGCACCGCCACCTCCCACTCTGGGTCTCAGATGCAGACCCACGAGGCATCCGGTACCCGCACGCTGTCCGCACTTCAAGGCATCGGCTGCCATGATGTCGCAAGAATGGCACTAAGAAAAGTGCGGCACCACTTTTCATAAATGAGGCCCTGATTCTGCATTTCCTTTTCCTCTGGGACACTGGCTGATCATCCTGGCTATTCGGGGTTTTGAGGGGGGTTGTAGCCCTGTGCTGAAATTGAGCTTGGCTGCTCCGTAGTGCATTACATTGTTATACTTTTTTTTTTAGAGGCTATTTTGCCTCTTGAGGCTGAAAAGTGACGTTGGGCTGACTAACATGAATTTCTTTTGCAGCTAATTGGCCTTTCGCTACTTTTCTTTTGCTAACATCAATTTTTTTATTGCCTTGATGCTAGTGTTAGCTGCAGTTTTTGCCGCGGCTGGCTGATAATATAGTGCTGTAGCGACGTATTGTAAATATGTTGCTAACAATATTATATACCAGATCATGCCCCTTCAGTTTATTTTTTTTATATATTTCATTTTATTAAACAATTTCAACTAAAGCACATCAATTGATTACTAGCAGGCGACTACATTATTTCTTGGTAATATAATATACATTGCAGAATATATTACAGTTGTCATATCAATTAGATCAAGGGGTTTCAAGAATATCAGTGTCAATCTTTGGACAAGGCGGGCGACAAATGTCACCTCTGTAGTGGTTCCATGCTCCCCATACCTTACTCCATTTCCATGGGTATCCTCTAGCTATAAAAACAGACTTTTCCCTATACATGCACCAGTCTAGATCCTCCTTCCACCTCCCTAATAGGGGTGGCTGACTAGCGCCCCACAGCTATGCGATGTTTCTTTTTGCTATCATAAACGCTAATGTTGCCCATTGTGTAGTGTATGTATTGAGATCTGTAGGCTCCCAGACATTTAGTATGCACCTCCATGCCTCTGGCTGCATGTCGACCCCCAGTACTGCCTGCAGTGTGTGGAGGATGTCCCTCCAATACATTTGTATCTGTTGACAGTTCCACAGTATGTGGATGAATGTTCCTAATTCCCTACACCCCCTTCTACACTCTCCGCTTTCTGCCCGTCCCATTCGAACCAGGCAGGGTCCCGTTACATAAGTCCTATGTAATATTTTAAGCTGTACTAATCTCAGCCTGGCCTGGATTGCTACTACTCATGGGGAAGAGATCGCCTCTTGCCAGTCATCGTCATCAAGTTCTAAGCCCTCACTGTTCCACTTTCCCTTAAGGGTCTGTAGTGGTTCTTCCCTGTTATTGATCAATTTCCTATAAATGAGGGAAATGATCTTCTCTGGGATGTGTCCGTCCAGCACACTATCCTTCAGGGTGGAGGCTTCCGGGAGCGTTGTGTTACGAGGGATCTGAGTGAGTAATGCATGGCGGATTTGGAGATAACGGTAATACTCAGTGTCTGCCAATCTGTACTGTGCTTTAAGTGATGTGTATGGCAGAACCGTTCCTTCCCCCAGACGTCTTTGATTCGCAAGATCCCTATAAGGTCCCATTTCCTTGGATTTCCAGAGGCTCCCTGGTTTCTCAGAGTTCCACAGCGGAGTGGCCAGCGTGAGTTTGCCATCCCACTGCAATTGTTTATTGACTGTATGCCATATCTGGACGGCATGCGCTGTAGGTCCGGTTAGTGGGAATCTACGGGGTTTGGCATATAATGCTCTAGCATAGTCTACCCCTGGGAGCAGCCCCCTATCCATGGCATATCTGGGATCATGTGGGCTGCCATATATCCCGTGGTTGATGGCCGCAAGCTGGGACGCCTAATAATAATTTTTTAGGTTGCGAAGACTAACACCCCCATCGTACCAGATGAGAGTCAGCTTGGAGAACGCTATGCGGGGCCTGCCATCCCAGAGAAGTTTCCTTTGGAGACCCTCCAATTCCTTGAAGTAGGACGTTGTGACCAGATCCATCGTATTTTGGAGTGCATACAAAAAACGAGGCAGGGCCATCATCTTAAAAAGAACTGCCCTTCCTAGCATGGAAAGAGGAAGGGATCTCCAATGTGTGACATCGTTCTTAAGCCTCTGCATGGGTGGGTCCAGATTACAGCCAGAGCGGTGTCTCGAATCCAGCGTCATATAGATGCCGAGGTATCGTAAACCCTCCGACGCAATCTGGATAGGGCAATTCGGTGGTATTACAGGCGGGTCACCCTGAAGGACGTAGACTACTAACTTGTACAAGTTTACGGTGATGCCAGAGTACCTCCTGAATATTGCCAACACATCTAGGAAGTAGATCAAGGATGCTCTTGGAGTACTAATGTAAAGAAGAATGTCGTCTGCATATAGGGATATTTTGTCCTCCCAATCCAGGGTCCACCTCATTCCACGGATAGACTGGTCTTGCCTGATCCAGGCCGCCAGTGTCTCCAGTGCCAACGCAAAGAGGGATAGAGACTGGGGGCAACCCTGGCGAGTGTCCCTACTAAGCTGGAAGTCTGGGGATTTGCTGTTATTTACCACCACTCTGGCCATCGGGCCGGAGTATAAGAGACGGATCCAGCCCGGGAATTCTGGAATGAACCCTAATTTGCCTAAAACCGCAAATAATTAGGGTCACTCAACCATATTAAACGCCATGGTGGAGTCTAATGATACTAGAGCTGCCGGGTTCCAGTATGGTGGGTGTTCTACTCAGTACTCCATGTAGTCGGCACAGGTTAAGGGCTGTATTGCGATGGGGCATAAAGCCTGACTCGTCTGGGTGGACTAGGGTAGAAATTACTTTAAACAGACGTGTTGCAATCAGTTTTGCAAGGACTTTGGGCTCCACATTTAGAAGCGATATTGGATGGGCAGCTGGTTCTGGGTTTGCCTTCTTTATATATGACAACTATGTTGGCCACACGTTGGTCATATGGGAGCATTCCCTTATCTCTACTTCCCATCAACATAGAGTGGATATAGGGGTTAAGTTCATGATATGATATGATCAAAACTATTTATATAGCGCACGTACACCAACGGTTTCTTGGCGCTTCCAAGGACGGGCTGAGAACGCAGCAGGGTGGTGTAGAAAGTTAATTGGATGCTTGGGAGAAGAGCCAGGTCTTAAGCGCCCTCCTGAATTGGGAATAAGAGGAGATTAGAAGGAGATCTGGGGGAGTGAATTCCAAAGGAGTGGGGCTTGTGAGGAAAATCTCAGGCCACCATGCTTCTTACGTCTAAAGGTACAAGTAGACAAAAGGTTTGAGCATGAAGATCGTATGACCCGGGAGGAAACATAGCGGTGAATACGAGAGGCAATAAAGGCCGGGCCTTGGAGGGAGAGGGCCTCGTGAGTCAAGCAACCCAGTTTAAAAAGGCTGCGCTGAGCCACAGGGAGCCAATGGAGGCTCTTAAGGAGAGGTTTAGTATGACTAGACTTTGTCTGGCCCTAAATGAGTCTAGCCGCTTGATTCTGAATAAGTTGGAGTTGATGAGATTGGTAAGCGGGTATTCCGTCGTACAATGCGTTCGCATAGTCAATCCGGGATATGACCAATCCCAGAGTGACTTGGACAAGGGCATCATGAGAAAGAAATCTGCTAATTTTCCTAATGCGACGTCGGTGGAAAAAGCAAACCACGGCCACAGATTTAATTTGGGCCCTCATAGAGAGGTTGTTGCTGATGGTAACTCCTAGGCTCTTTACAGAGTTGACAGGAGATGGTGGGCAGCCCAGGGAGCATAGCCAGAAATTGGTGTTCCAATGATTTCCTGGAGGCCCTGAGAGGACCAGCTCAGTCTTATCAGGATTAAGCTTGAGCTAGGTCGCGTTCATCCAACTACTGTGAAGGTCATAGTGGATTGAACGTTCTCTATGGAGGAGGGGGAGGAATCGATGTTAAAGATGAGCTGAAGGTCATCAGCATAATTAAAGATGACTACTGATCTTTTCTGGAGCTCTGAAATCAAAGGAAAAATGTTCAGGTTAAATAATAAAGGGGAGAGGGAGGAGCCCTGAGGAACTCCACAGGTGAGACTTTTTTCCTCCGACGTAAAAGTGGAGAGACGTACCGCTTGGGTTCTGTCTTGAAGAAATGATGTGAGCCACCTCAACGGTGGGCCCCGGATGCCGGCGTTCTCGACCCGATCGAGGAGGATAGTATGGTCAACAGTATCGAACGACGCCGACAAATCCAGGAGCACCAGGGCTTGTGAGGTATTCTGGTCGGCACCTTTCTAAGTTCGTCATGAACCGCCAGGGCAATAGACTCAGTGGAGTGTTGAGGCCTAAACCCAGCTTGGTGGGGGTCTAGAAAGTGAGAATTTTCCACAAAGGTGCTTAGGCAGTTTGCTACAAAGGCCTCCAGGACTTTTCCCAAAAAGGGAAGCAGCGAAATGGGGCAAAAATTGCTCAGTGCCTCAGGGTCAGCTCCTGGTTTTTTGAGGATAGGAGAGACAACTGCTGAATTGAAGGAGATGGGGACCACCCCAGTGGTAAGGGAGTTGTTGAGAAGGGAGATTGGTGGATCAGGGAGGTTAAGAAAGATCTCCCGAGCAATGTGAGGGGGACAACTGTCCTGTTGAGAGCCGGAACGAACTTTACTAAGAAGGGAAAAGAAAACCTCCTGAGTAATCAGGGTGAAGTTAGAGAAGAACAGGGAATTCCCAGGTACATTGCCGAAATTGGGGTTTAAAACAGTCTTAGGAATGCTAGTTTTGATTTTGGTTATCGTCTCAATAAAATAACTGTTAAGGGAGTTGCAGAGGGACTGTGATGACAGAGGTTTGATGGTGACACGGTCGGGTTTCGCTAATTCATTCACTATTGAAAAGATATCTTTAGCTTTATTAGAGGAGTTCAGGATTTTTGCGGAGAAGTGTTCGGTTTTTGCTACAAGGATATCGGATTTTTTGTCTTTTAGAGCGGTGTGAAAGGCAGATTTCTAAAGGGGACAATAGTCCAATCTCCACTTACGCTCGGTTTGACTAAGAGCGAGTTTCCTATCTTTCAGGTCCTTGGTGAACCAGAGCTGGGCATCGTGCGACTGTTTATTTTTAAGTGTTTTCAATGGGGCAAAAATGTCCCTTGCCTCGGCCAACCAAGTATTGGTGTCTTCATCCTGGGCATGGACTGAGAGTGGTGGTCCAGAGGGCTGGGGGGGACCTGGTATAGAAGCGGCAAGGGAAAGACAAAGGGAAGAAATGTCTACCCGACCCCAATTCCTAATCGTGAGGGGGTCGGAGGTGCAGGATTTAGTGGTGACAGTTTTAAGCAAAGAAAAAGAAATAAAAAAGTGATCCGACCAGGCACAGGGGGAAATCTGAAGGTTTAAAATATCCAGGCTTAAAGTCCAGACCTGGTCCAGGATATGACCCTTGATATGGGCGGCTGCGTTAATGTGCTGGGTGAAGTTGAGACCATTTAACAGATCCGTAAAAATCCATCGAACAGGTGCTTTCGCGCTGATCGTGGGGCCAATAATTGATATCCCCTATGATAAGGATTTTGGCATGGTTTATCGCCAGCTCAGCAACCATACTACTGAATAGCTGGAAAAATTCAGTAGATGGGCAGGTGGCCTATAAAAGAGGGCAAAGGTTAAGGGAAGACTGTAGGAGTCGAGTTTGAATAACAAAAAATAAACCGAGGGGATTATGGACATAGTGATGGAAGTGACTTTGTGAGTGTGAGAGATGATGGCAGCAACTCTACCCCCTACTTTCCCCTGCGGCCTGTTTGCCTGAAGGATAAGTTTATTAGGTCCCAATTTATACAGTTCAACGGGGATACCATTGGGCCCTGTAGCTTTCCCTGAATTCACTCCCCTACTAGCCTGCACCACCTCATCAACCATCAGCGGGGATTCCAGGTAGGCCCTATTCTTGTCTGTGAGTGTGGGAAGTCTTATGTCTCTAATCATCTCACTATTTTCTTCTTCCGAGTACCTGCCGGTCACACTATATACCATGCGGTAATAGTCTGCAAACGTGTCTGCTATGGCCTGCGGGTCTGTTATTGGGCTGGAGTCATCTCCCAGCACCTCGGGCACCAGACGCGACATCCACTCCCTTCTGTCTAGCCATGCTATCAGCTTTCCTTCCTTATCCCCATGTTCATATACTCTGCCCTGGGCCTCTCTACTCTGCGCCCTGGCTCTATCTCTGGCGATGCTATTGAACTCATCTTGCCTCAACTTCAGGAGGTGGAGGTTTTCAGGGGTTATTGCTTGGGCTATCTCTTCTTCTGACTTCAACAAGTCCTCCTCTGCTCATTCAAGATTCGCCTGCCTTACCCTCTTCTTCCCCGCAATCAGGGCGAGCGTTTCTCCCCTGATTACTGTTTTGTATGCGTCCCATAGGGTTTGGGCGGAATCAACCGTGCCCTTATTTTCTTGGAAATAATTGTCAGTAGCTTTGACAATATTCTTCTGAGTGGTCGGATCTTTCAAGTACCATGGATTGATGGGGGCTACTCTGCTAACGCTCATGTTATCTAGTTCCATTCTCAGCCGCACAGGGGAGTGATATTAAATGCCCCGCCCCAGATGACAAATCTCACGGATAGCATGGGCCTGTGCCGCAGGGACAAGGATGTAATCTATGCGTGACAGACTGCAGTGTGTGGCCGATACGTGTGTGAGTTGTGCCCTGTCTGGGTTGTGCGTTTGCCAACCATCTACCAGCCCCACAGTTTCTACAAATTCTGGCAGCCACCTCAGAGCTGGTCTAATGTCACGTGGTGGATGTCGGTCCAGCTCCCAGGCCATCACTGCATTAAAGTCTCCTCCCATTACCAGGATATCCAGTGGAAATGTCAAGAAAATCGAGCCCAGGTCTTTGAATGTGTCTATTTGTAGGCCTGACCATGTGGCCTGTATTGTGAAAGGGAGGGAGTTCTTGATTAGTATGCCCACCCCTCGTGACCCAGAGGTGAATGCCACGTGTGCCACCAGCTTATACCCTGCTCTATGCAAGGCCATGCATTTGTTTCCGACTAGGTGTGTTTCCTGTAAAAGGATCACATCTGGGGCATGTCTCCTAATAAATTGGCTGGCCATACCGCACATGATTTTATCCCCAAGTCCATTTATGAGGACTCTGAACCCTGTTTACTGCTCATTATTGTTTCACTGCAGAAGTCGCTCTAGCACTGCTTTTTTCTTTGATGGTGTCGGAAAAATCAAATCAATCAACAATTCAATTTTAAATAACATTACACATCCCCCTAACTCCCCCCTCCCTGCATCCCTGCTCACTGGGCCCACCCATCACAAACTGGCAGTGTGCCTGTCACCCTATAAACTAATCCTAACAAATAACTAAAGGTAGTAACGAGGAGGAAGCCAACCCTCCGTCCCCCCGCCCTCCAAACCCACACTTTAACAGCAAATTGTCCCCAGAATGTCCTATAGTGTTCTACGGATGTGAGGCAATATGGCAAGAGTTTATGTCCAACCTCGGGGTTCCATGACCCCTGTACCTGACCATGTTCACGTAGTTCACGAATCTATTCGCCGGTCCTCAGTCCTGTTCCTTTAATGCTTGTTCTTCACCTCGGTCGTGCCCCCCAGATCCGTGGTCAAGTCTACTGTCCAACCAGTCAGATGCCACTTCAGGATTGTCGAAGAACAACGCTCTCCCTTCAACCTCCACACGCAGACGAGCCGGGAACATCATGGCGTATCTAAGTCCCTTGTCCCTGAGTTTCTTCTTGACAGCGAGGAAGGTCCTGCGTTGTCTCTGCACCAACTGCGTGAAGTCAGGAAAGAAAGAGAGGTTGGCATTCTCATAGCGCAGGGGAGACGTCGTTTGGGCAGATTGCAGGATAGCAACTCTGTCTCTGAAGTTTAGGGCCCATGCAATCAGCGGGCGCGGGGCGCTCGTTCTATGGTAAAGAATTTTCCTAGGACCTTGGGCTTGAGGTGCTTCAAAATAAGGTCTTCTACAAACAGGTCAGGTGCAGGCCCTTCTGATTTTTCGGGTACTCCCAGGATGCGGATGTTATTGGGTCTAGATCTCCCTTCATAATTGACTAACTTGCGTTTGGCCGTCTCGCAGAAAGTTTTAAGATCACGTACTTCCTGCTGAAGCTGTGTCACATCGTCTGTCAGGCTGTTCATCTTAATATCTTTTTTACTTTTTCGTTTACAGGGAACAAGGGGCCAGTCTGGTCTCAGAGACACCGCCACCATATAAGAGCTTTTCCGCCGCGGTTGTAAGCCGACTGCGGCGGAAAAGTGGCAGACATACACCAAGACCCACCAGCCATCCGAATTTGGCGGTGGGTCTTTGGAGGCTCTGTGGCGGTTTTCCCGCATCCTCCGCGCCGGCGGTGGCTTCCGCCGGCCCGGAGGATGCGGGAAAACCGCGATCGTAATGTGCCCCATAGTGTCCAAACTGAGGGAATCATCCCATGGGGTGCGCAGGGTCTCCGGCATCTTACCCTGTGCTCATGACAGGGTGGCTGAGCTGCAAATGCCACGCACTTACATCCGGGGTTCACCGTAATACAACGTAACACAATATTTATGAGGAAGATCCTCGAGTTCTGGGATAGTTTGGGCTCCCAAAAATAGTAGCAGAGCTCTCATATTACCAGACATTGACCGGACTGCCATCCCACATCTGCAACCATGAAACGCGCTTTGCTTCGCAGGTTACTGCAAACACAACAGTGATGGACAGAATGTGGATCAATGTCACACATTCACCCCAGTCCAAAGATCTGGGCCCAAATCCATCGTTTTTCCACTCCACACCACCCTGGGTTAGACAATGGCGATATGCAAATCAGCGCTGACCCTGTGCCCAATGGGAACAGTCCAGTCCGAACTACAAAAGCCATGTCCTTCCCAGAACGGAATCAAGCATCCGAGGACCGGCCCGGTTTCGAGGTAACACCTCTCATCAGCCCGGCTAGCTTGACTCCAGTGGTGTGGAGTGCCTGGGACTCACTTCTGAGCATCCCCAGTACACTTAGAGCGGTAACTGCAAACACAACAGTGATGGACAGAATGTGGATCAATGTCACACATTCACCCCAGTCCAAAGATCTGGGCCCAAATCCATCGTTTTTCCACTCCACACCACCCTGGGTTAGACAATGGCGATATGCAAATCAGCGCTGACCCTGTGCCCCATGGGAACAGTCCAGTCCGAACTACAAAAGCCATGTCCTTCCCAGAACGGAATCAAGCATCCGAGGACCGGCCCGGTTTCGAGGTAACACCTCTCATCAGCCCGGCTAGCTTGACTCCAGTGGTGTGGAGTGCCTGGGACTCACGTCTGAGCATCCCCAGTACACTTAGAGCGGTAACTGCAAACACAACAGTGATGGACAGAATGTGGATCAATGTCACACATTCACCCCAGTCCAAAGATCTGGGCCCAAATCCATTGTTTTTCCACTCCACACCACCCTGGGTTAGACAATGGCGATATGCAAATCAGCGCTGACCCTGTGCCCAATGGGAACAGTCCAGTCCGAACTACAAAAGCCATGTCCTTCCCAGAACGGAATAAAGCATCCGAGGACCGGCCCGGTTTCGAGGTAACACCTCTCATCAGCCCGGCTAGCTTGACTCCAGTGGTGTGGAGTGCCTGGGACTCACGTCTGAGCATCCCCAGTACACTTAGAGCGGTAACTGCAAACACAACAGTGATGGACAGAATGTGGATCAATGTCACACATTCACCCCAGTCCAAAGATCTGGGCCCAAATCCATCGTTTTTCCACTCCACACCACCCTGGGTTAGACAATGGCGATATGCAAATCAGCGCTGACCCTGTGCCCCATGGGAACAGTCCAGTCCGAACTACAAAAGCCATGTCCTTCCCAGAACGGAATCAAGCATCCGAGGACCGGCCCGGTTTCGAGGTAACACCTCTCATCAGCCCGGCTAGCTTGACTCCAGTGGTGTGGAGTGCCTGGGACTCACGTCTGAGCATCCCCAGTACACTTAGAGCGGTAACTGCAAACACAACAGTGATGGACAGAATGTGGATCAATGTCACACATTCACCCCAGTCCAAAGATCTGGGCCCAAATCCATCGTTTTTCCACTCCACACCACCCTGGGTTAGACAATGGCGATATGCAAATCAGCGCTGACCCTGTGCCCCATGGGAACAGTCCAGTCCGAACTACAAAAGCCATGTCCTTCCCAGAACGGAATCAAGCATCAGAGGACCGGCCCGGTTTCGAGGTAACACCTCTCATCAGCCCGGCTAGCTTGACTCCAGTGGTGTGGAGTGCCTGGGACTCACGTCTGAGCATCCCCAGTACACTTAGAGCGGTAACTGCAAACACAACAGTGATGGACAGAATGTGGATCAATGTCACACATTCACCCCCGTCCAAAGATCTGGGCCCAAATCCATCGTTTTTCCACTCCACACCACCCTGGGTTAGACAATGGCGATATGCAAATCAGCGCTGACCCTGTGCCCCATGGGAACAGTCCAGTCCGAACTACAAAAGCCATGTCCTTCCCAGAACGGAATCAAGCATCCGAGGACCGGCCCGGTTTCGAGGTAACACCTCTCATCAGCCCGGCTAGCTTGACTCCAGTGGTGTGGAGTGCCTGGGACTCACGTCTGAGCATCCCCAGTACACTTAGAGCGGTAACTGCAAACACAACAGTGATGGACAGAATGTGGATCAATGTCACACATTCACCCCAGTCCAAAGATCTGGGCCCAAATCCATCGTTTTTCCACTCCACACCACCCTGGGTTAGACAATGGCGATATGCAAATCAGCGCTGACCCTGTGCCCCATGGGAACAGTCCAGTCCGAACTACAAAAGCCATGTCCTTCCCAGAACGGAATCAAGCATCCGAGGACCGGCCCGGTTTCGAGGTAACACCTCTCATCAGCCCGGCTAGCTTGACTCCAGTGGTGTGGAGTGCATGGGACTCACGTCTGAGCATCCCCAGTACACTTAGAGCGGTAACTGCAACCACAACAGTGATGGACAGAATGTGGATCAATGTCACACATTCACCCCAGTCCAAAGATCTGGGCCCAAATCCATCGTTTTTCCACTCCACACCACCCTGGGTTAGACAATGGCGATATGCAAATCAGCGCTGACCCTGTGCCCCATGGGAACAGTCCAGTCCGAACTACAAAAGCCATGTCCTTCCCAGAACGGAATCAAGCATCCTCGGACCGGCCCGGTTTCGAGGTAACACCTCTCATCAGCCATGCTAGCTTGACTCCAGTGGTGTGGAGTGCCTGGGACTCACGTCTGAGCATCCCCAGTACACTTAGAGCGTTAACTGCAACCACAACAGTGATGGACAGAATGTGGATCAATGTCACACATTCACCCCAGTCCAAAGATCTGGGCCCAAATCCATCGTTTTTCCACTCCACACCACCCTGGGTTAGACAATGGCAATATGCAAATCAGCGCTGACCCTGTGCCCCATGGGAACAGTCCAGTCCGAACTACAAAAGCCATGTCCTTCCCAGAACGGAAACGAAACCGGGCCGGTCCTCGGATGCTTGATTCCGTTCTGGGAAGGACATGGCTTTTGTAGTTCGGACTGGACTGTTCCCATGTTCCCATGGGGCACAGGGTCAGCGCTGATTTGCATATCGCCATTGTCTAACCCAGGGTGGTGTGGAGTGGAAAAACGATGGATTTGGGCCCAGATCTTTGGACTGGGGTGAATGTGTGACATTGATCCACATTCTGTCCATCACTGTTGTGTTTGCAGTTTGCTTCGCAGTTTACGGCTTATCAGTCATTATCACTAAGTCTGTCCTCCATCTGCAGATTTTTGTTGCTTCTGGTCTTTTGCTAACTGCTTTGCATAATTTAGTGCCATCTTGGCGTCTGTGAAAAAAGTGGGCCTGCCGGGGGCCTGTACCCTCAATTTGGCCAGGTAAATCAATGCATATTTTGTTCCTATTTGTTGGAAAACTTTCTTTGCAGGGAGAAATTCCCTACAGGCTGCTTGTACCTGCAAAGTAAAATCTGGATAAAGAGCCACATCATTTCCACGGTACTGAATGGTACCTTTCTCCATGATGAGGCGTAATATCAAGTCACGGTCTCTGTAATTAAGCACGCGGGCCAAGATCGGTCTCGCAGGTGCGCCAGGCTTCGGTCTGGGCCCTAAAGATCTGTGCGCTCTCTCTATAAGAAACATGGGAGACAGGTTTGGCCCAAACAACTCTTTGAACATAGTTTCAACGTACTGCTCCATATTTTGAATATCTGTCATTTCCGCAATTCCCGTTATTCGTATGTTGTTCCGTCTCGATCTCGCCTCCAAATCCTCATTCTTCTGTTGAATTAGAGCCATTACTTTGTCCATGCCTCTCACTTTCCTCTCCATGTTGGTTTGGCCTTCCTCCGTCTCCGTCACTCTATTCTCCAGCACACTGACCCTTCCCTCCTGCTTATCCATCCTTTGGGTGATTCTGTCCATGCGTTCAGCCAGAGTGTCCATCTTGGACTCAATCCCCTGTAGGCTTGTTTTCAGTTCCTGGAACGTGGACCGGACAACCGCCGCCGGCAATTGGCCCTGTGCGCCTTCTTCTGTCGGATCACGAGCCCGCTATCTTTGCAAGCTGTCCTCTGAACCATAGCACTCCCCACGACAGGAGTTGCCTTATCACACACCCAGAGGTATCTCCACGCAATCCGTACCACCAGGGGGTGCTTATAAATCTCTTGTCGACCTTGTCCAACTGGCATGGCGCGTTACCAGCCTCAATGGGCTGTTAGCTGACCTCAGGTCGCCTCACGAGTCGTTATATCCCAGCTATAGTACTGTCTCACGAGGCGCTTTAGTTATGTTTCTACCAGCTATCCCTGTTGAGTGCACCCCGGGACGTCTGCGTTGGGCTGTGTATCTTGTCCCTGCCCATTTTCAGCTCGCGAGTGCGCTATCTGGGACCTCTATCCTGCGCCACTATTAATCAGTCAGCGAGGAAAACCAGCCCACCTGTATATGCACCCCGCTCTGCCACGTTTCTCAGGTGGACCCCACGTGTGTCATCAAAATCTACCTGTGCACTTCATTTCCATTGTAGGTACATTGCATTTACCACTGTGGGAGGATCGAGCAGTCTGGCAGGCGGTTCACTGAACCAGTCACCGTGTGCGTGTCACACCTGTGTATAAATAATGTGCATCTCCTTTAAAAAGCTGCACCAAACGACTTAAAAGCTGACGTGTGGTCCATTATGTACTTTGTACAATTAGTGCGGCTCTGCTTCTCCTCTCAGCCATCTGGCCAGTGTTCCTCTTACCATATGCCCGGGGCGTCTCCCTCGCCTTTACAGTCTCGTAGTTTCAATGTTCACCCTCGCAGGCTTCTACTCTCCATTTACGCGCCGCCCGTGTTTTATTGCGCTCTTATTTCCCTTTCTGTGGATGTTTGGGGCAACCCTTTGCAAGCAATCCTTGGTGCTCCACTACAGGCCCTAGGCCAGAGCTCCCCAGGTCCGTCGCACCGTGAGCAGTGTTCCCACCGTCTTCCCCTGAGCACCAGCGCTACTGGTTCCCGGTCGGCCTTTCACGCAAGCTCCAGGCTTTCCCTTGCCGCACAGGCCTCTCTACGCGTCCAGCCTGTCCACAGCTCCCGCAGCTTTCCACCAGTTGTACAGCTTGCAATTCAATATCAAACTGCACAGGATCTTCCGAGCAATCAATCCTGTCAGTTACGTCCGATGCTCGGCGTGTTAAAACTGATAATTTCTGATTAATTAGCCCGGCCGGCAGAGCTGCTCTAGCAAGCAGCCATTCTGCTTTACGGCCAAGCCACGCCCCCCATAGCTCAAAGCATATATAAATGTTCACAGGCCATAAGCACGGTCTCTCATTTTCTAAATGAGTAGGTTATTCAAACAAGAGCAGCAGTATTCTAAACAGCAACAGCAAGCTTTATGTAGATCTGTAGATCTCCTTGCAAATTCACCACATATTCTGTGCTGACATTTAGCCAACTTGCAGGATGAGGTCATAAAACAACGTGGTGATTTAACAAGTAGTCCTATCGAAATAAAAAATGTCCCTGGAGTAAATATATACACCTAATGCCACTATGGAAAGATCAATACAATCAGCCGAAAGTGAAGAGGTGTCTAGTATGTGCAGCACATCAGTGCCCAGGGCACCAATGCAAGGCCAAGAAGGGGCATGATTTGTGCTGTGGGCTTCAAACAAACATATCAGACCACTAGCAAAGTAAAGAAAAAGTAATTTTAGTTTGAAGTTATGACATGCTTTTTTCATTTAGTTGTAGTTATGTTTGCAAAGTAAAAATATAATTACAAATAACTGATCATTACTAGGGTCTTTTCTTCCAGTTCTTCATTTGTGAATCAATAAAATGTGTGTTAGTAAATAAAAGTAAAATACTCTGCCTATTTATTTTGACAATGTTTGATTAACACTTCTTAAAAAATAGTTATTTGTTATGCCAGTTTGGCTTGCACTGCCCTCTGCAATCATAGTTGTTTCTTGGCCAGGTTTTGTTGGGTAGGGGAGTAAATTTCCATCGGCATCACAACTGCCATACTTAGGACCAAGGGGTAAGCCCTTTCTCAGGGCTCTGTTGTGCAGTAGAGCACAGGTAGAAATAATATTTCAGCTTGTTTCTGGTGTGTAATCCAATATTTCTGCACTTGCATGAAAAGCTTCCCTTAAAAAATTCAAACTTGCTCTCTATTTCTGAACTAAGACATTTATGTGCGTTGTTGTATCTGTGTGGTGATCTGTATTATGCAATACTTGTTGGAACTCCATGATGTCACCTGTAGGTTCTTCATGTACTGTGCATTCTCCTCCAATGTTCTCTGTTTGGCAGTTGCAGCTGCCCTGTCTCCCCTTCATGCTGGACGGCTCTCTTTTCCTGAATAAATCTCCAACTACAGTTTCTGTCTCCGCCTCATCTTTACATTGGCGACTGAGGATGGTCAGCTGTTCTTCAGCTGTTACTTCTACCTACAATTCAACCTCATCAAACAAAGCAGTTTGATTTTATGAACACTTTCATCATCTACAACCCACTTCCATGTGAGTACATTTACCATTATTTCCTACGCGCTGTCCTCTTTGAAATCTACCGAGAGCCGTCCCAACTGCCAGTCTCCTTTATTACAACTTGCCGACTATCGTCAGTTTCAAGCTTCGCTACGTGCTATACAGCGCACCATCAAACTGTTTACTCAATTTCGTTCTACCAACTGACTTTACCCTTACCGGCACCACGCGTTACTTCACTCCTCATTTTCTGCACTGCGTGTGTTTTCACCGCCCAAGCGCTGTTTGTGTTTGACCGTCCATTACCTGCTCAGCGTATATCTTTACCACTTGTTCTTCCACCTTCAAGCTACGCTGTGTAATGATGACGTAGTCGAATTTTCACCTCCACCCAGCGCCAGCACGCACTTCGTTGTCCATAGCAACCTGCGCATCGAAACGCCTTTTCTCTGTGTCAATCATCGCGCCACGACGTTCTTCCGGATTTCCAACGCTCTCACGTCACAAAGACTTCGCGTCAATTTCAACCCTGGCTTCATTGTTTTAACTACGTCAGCTGCGTCTTCTCTTCACTGAGACTTCTTCCGCTCAACGCTCGCAGCTCTTCATCTTCATTTTATCACGCTGATGTGCACAGCTCAAGCACACAGCTAATTTTACTTTAAAAAAAAAAAAAAGACATAGACAAAAGAGAAGAACATCCACATTTTCGCGCTGATGCGCACAGCCTATACTAGATTATATCTTCTACACCAATAATTACATGCTCAAGAACTCAATTTCTGCACGCTGACGTGCACAGCTTTTCAGTCCTTGCACGCTGACGTGCACAGCTTCTGCATACATTTTTCTCTCAATACACTGATGTGCACAGTATCTACTTGCTGACGTGCACAGCTTTTCAGCACTACATCTACTCGCTGATGTGCACAGCTTTGGCACATCATATGCACGTATTTTGCTCTAAACAAAAGTTCACCTACTCATTCACGCTACCATATTTACAAGAAATTTTTTTGGGGTTATTGTAAAATTTCACTGTTATTTTACTGTTTACTTCCTTGCAATTTTTTTTATATAGAAAAAAATAGAAGATCTTGCCATGCAAAATGTATCTCCCCCTGCTCCATTTCTTCAAACTCCTGGAGATCCTCCCCTGGAATGGAAGCTTTGGTTGAGATCTTTCATGGCCTACCTAGGGGCAATCGACGGTCTTAGGTACCGTGCTGAAAGGAAGAAGAATCTAATGTACTATCATCTTGGTGTGGAAGGGCAGAATGTTTTTGACCATCTACCAATTTATGTTCCACCTACTGGTGAAACCCCTGATGAATTTGAAATAGCTATAGCTAAATTAGACAAGTACTTTGTTAAGACTAAAAACATGGTTGTACATCGCTACAAATTTTTCACCAGAGCTCAAAAACCCGAAGAAAGCATTGATACTTTTGTCACTGCTCTAAAAATACTTGCATCTAAATGCGAATTTGACAATTTCACCTCTCCACTTATCAGAGATCAACTTATTACTCGCTGTTCCTGCAAACAAATCCAAGGGAAATTACTATCCTGCAAAGATCCTTCTCTCGACAAGGCTATCGATATAGCCAAAAGTATTGAAACATCCTTAGAAGACTCCAAACAATTAGAAGTTTCTCTTTCTAACACTTCCATTTCGGGTGCTGTTTCCACTAGAATGCCTCTTCCCACCAAGACTCCTAATTTCACTCCTCGTGACTCTCGTGGTTATTTCAAAAGAATGGGAAACACTGGTTTTAGAAGACCTTTCATACCTAATAGACAATTCAGCCAAAGTACTTTCTGTTATAGATGTGGCTCCTCTTACCATGCTTCCAATTTTAAAAATTGTCCTGCTGCCAATCAGCAATGCACTCAGTGTGGAAAAAATGGTCATTTTTCAAGGGTCTGCATGAGAGGTAGAAGAGGCAATGTACGTAGTGTCATGTGTGAAAATGATTTCTTTCAAGATTCTAATCCCCTTGAACATTCGACTGAACATTCTGAACATTCCGAATGTGATGTGACCAATCAGGAATATGTTGTTGTAGTAAAAGACAATGATACTTTCAACCGTTCGTTCCTTGTCCCTGATCCTGAAGTTAATGCCACTATTGACAATCACCCTATCCTACTACTAGTAGATACAGGTGCTCGCATCACCATTGTTTCCTATGAGAAATATTCTCACCTTTAGCAAAATAAATGTTTACTTCCTCCTGATGTCCTTTCTGTGGCCTTTGAAGGAAGCAGAATTAACCTTTTAGGCTACTTTTTAGCTGAAATCTCCATTTTCGGCAAATCCATCAAGGGGAAGGTCTATGTTGCCAAACGTGGTATCAATGTTCTAGGGCTTATACATCAGGCAGAATTTGGTGTCACCATTAAACCTGGTTTACCCAACCCTGTATTCATTGAAGAATGCAATCTCCCTTCTCCTGCATCTTCTACTCCTGTTTGCAACATTTTTAATAGTGAATTCTGGGAGCATAAATATGGAAAAATTTTTGAGGACCGCTTAGGCAAGATCACCAATTTCCAACACTTTATCAAAGTCAAAGATGGTGTTTCTCCAGTTAAACACAAGCTCAGAAACGTTCCTCTTAGTATTAGAGAAGACTTGTCCAAACATCTTAAATCATTATGCGAACAAGGAATCATTGAAAAAGTAGAATCCACATTATGGCTTTCTCCCATTGTTCTTGCCAGGAAAAAGTCTGGTGACCTTAGAATGTGTGTGGATTTACGCAGTCTCAACGAAGCTATCTGGGTCGATGGCTTTCCTCTCCCTCACATTGAGGATTTGATAGCTAAAGTGGGCTCATCCACTTGGTTTTCCAAACTTGATTTAAAAGCAGCCTACCACCAGATTGAGTTACATCCACTCTCTCGTCATCTCACTGCTTTTGTGACTCCTGATGGAGTTTTTCAGTTTCGTCGTCTACCCTTTGGGTTGGCGTCTGCCGCCGCTGTGTTCCAGCGAATCATGTCTGAAATGTTTGAGGAACTCTCTAATGTTGTCGTCTTCCAGGATGACATTCTTATCTTCACTCAAACTGAACACGAACACAACTTGGTCATTGACCAAGTTTTCAACATCTTGGAAAAAAGAGGTGTAACCCTACAAAAGAATAAATGTGTGTTCAAAACCAGAGAGGTAGAATACCTTGGTCATACCATTTCCGAATGTGGTATTAAGCCCAGGCCAGGTCTAATCAAGAGTATCATTGAGGCCCCTGCCCCCTCCAACAAAGAACAGCTTCTGTCCTTTCTCGGCCTTTGTGAGTTCTACTCCAAATTCATGAGAGACTATGCCAAGACCACTGAATGTTTTAGACTTCTACTCAAAAAAGGTGCCACCTTCAGCTGGTCTGATGAGTGTGAAAAAGGTTTCCAGCTCATCAAAGAACACATAACTAAAGCTCCTGCTCTTCAACCTTTCGATGGGAACAGAGAAACTTTTGTCACCGTTGACGCCTGTGAATATGGCCTTGGAGCTGTTCTCTCACAATTGGCCTATGGTAAAGAATTTACTGTGGGGTTTGCCTCCAGGACTCTCCGTCCTGTCGAGCGAAAATATTCTGTTATTGAAAAGGAACTGCTGGCCTGTGCTTGGAGTGTTGAAAAGTTTAAATCCTACTTATGGGGCAGACCATTTGTCCTTCAAACCGATCATCGACCTCTCGTAGACATTCTATCCGGCAGAAACGTCAAACGCACAACCGCACGGTTGGCTAGACTCTCCACCAAACTGTTAGAATTCAACTTCAAAGTTATCTACATTCCTGGGGGCAAGAACAAACGTGCTGACTGTCTTTCCAGGTTACCCATACAGGAGCCTAGGGAAAACGAGTGGGAAACAGAGATTGAGGAGTGTTTTGTGGCCAACATTTCACAAATTTCCATTTCTTTCGCTGAGAATGATTGGGTTAATGCTGTTGAGAATGATGCCGTACTTAGAGATGTTGTCTCCTTCATTCAGAAAGGTTGGCCCAAAGAAAAATCTCTCTCTCCTGAACTCCAAATTTATTGGAAAATCAATTCCGAACTCTCCTTGGAAAGTGGCAAAATCGTTAGGGGCAATAAATTTATCCCTCCCTCTGTTTATCGGGAAAAGATTGTTGCTGATGCTCATTCTGGTCACCTAGGTGCCACCATTACTAAAAGAAATGTCAGATCGAATTTCTGGTGGCCAAGAATGGACAGTCAAATTGTAGATGCTGTTAAACTTTGCACACGCTGTAACACCAGCGACAAGGTCCTTATTTTGGAAGGTGTTTGTGATTCTGTTGTTCCCCCACCCTGCAGGGCTTGGCAAAAAATTGGCCTGGACTTTCTGGGTCCATTCCATGTTCTTCCCAACACCTCAAAGTACTTCTTGGTCCTCGTCGATCACCTCTCTAGGTGGGTCGAGGTTGAACCTATCAATGTTCCCAATTCAAAGAGTGTTATTGATTGTCTGACCAAAATTTTCCTGAGGGAGGGTTGTCCGGAGGAAATCCTCACCGACAATGGGGTTCAGTTCATCTCTAAAGAAATGTGTGTTTTCTTGAATAATTGTTGTATCAAACATACCAGAACTCCCTTGTATCACCCTCAGAGCAATGGCAAAACCGAGAGGTTCAATAGAGTTATTGTTGAATGTGTGCAGGCCGCCTTCAAATCCAATAGCTGTATCTTTCAGGCTGTAAAAGATCTAGTATGGTCTTATAGAATTTCTCCACATGTTGCTACAGGTTTTTCCCCCTTTGAATTGATGAGAGGTAGGAAAGCCTCTTCTCAAGCTCTTCCCTTTTGGATGGTCAAAAGTCTCCACAAAGGTTGTGATTTGGAAGTGGCATGGGATTGTGCCAACAAAAAATCTTCCAACTCTCTGCCTTGTGACGTGGGACATTGCAAGAGGTCTTTCCACAGTATTCATGCTGGTGATTGGGTCAGGATTAAAAATCCTGTCACTGTTAAGAAAGGTTTTTCCAAGTTCCTTGATTCTCAACAAGTTGTGGAGGTTCGCAAAAATGCTGTCAAATTGTCTAATGGTAATTGGTGGAGCACTTCTCGTGTTGCTAGAGATCCCTCTCGTGCTTCACGTGCAACTGTTCCTACCCCCAATGTCCCAATTGACAATGGTCTTAGGAAAAGCTCAAGGTTGACTGTTAGACCCAACAGATATCGTGACTATATTTGATTCATCATTCATTTTTATTTCATCTTATTTCTCTTTTAGAAAGGGGGGAGGTGTGTGGTGATCTGTATTATGCAATACTTGTTGGACTATATTTGATTCATCATTCATTTTTATTTCATCTTATTTTTCTTTTAGAAAGGGGGGAGGTGTGTGGTGATCTGTATTATGCAATACTTGTTGGAACTCCATGATGTCACCTGTAGGTTCTTCATGTACTGTGCATTCTCCTCCAATGTTCTCTGTTTGGCAGTTGCAGCTGCCCTGTCTCCCCTTCATGCTGGACGGCTCTCTTTTCCTGAATAAATCTCCAACTACAGTTTCTGTCTCCGCCTCATCTTTACAATCTGTTATCTAGATATTTAAAAAAAGGCTCAGTAGGGTTATGGGACAACTTATTGATATGATTTGGAAGGGGAAATTCTGCCTAACATTTATCAAGAAGACAACCATCACCAAATTCTCCTCTTACCAGGCGCAGCTGCCACAGGTAACAGCAGTAGGGTGCTGGGGCAGGGTATAGTGGGCAGATGACGGGATAGGGAAAGTAAAATAAAAAACTAAAAAACCCTTATCTTGCACTCCCTGCATCGCCAACTCGGTAAGTGTTTCTTTACATTTTTTATTTTACTTTCCCTAACCCGTCGTCTATCCTCTTCTCCCAACCACCCCCCGCCCCCTACCCCGCCTCACCACTATTACCAGTGCCGGCCGCACTTGCCTCTTACCAGCTGGTTCAAAAGGGCTGAATGGCAAAACTGAGTCATGTGTACTCCCTGGATAGTTTGCTACTAAATATATTCTCATGTATGAGAAATGATGGCAGTGGTTTTAGAGAAAAGCCAGCACCTCTGTTAGTTTGCAATTGTCCAGCGCAAAATGTCCCCTAGCGTGCTCAGTGTCAAACACTGTGCCATCCACAGTGCCACTCAGTACATAGAGGAAACCTCCATACACATTGACCAATTATAATTTTTAACAGAGCACAAAAAAGAGTCTTGGCTGACTATCCTCAGTCAGTAATGTATTTGATATCAGAGAAAAACAATGAAAAATGACATTGAGCATACAGTAATCTTGGTCTCAAAGGTTTTGACGCGTCTCAAGAGTGTTGACACGTCAGTATGACAAGCAAACAGCCGACACGTGTTTAGTCGATAGACGACTTCCTCAAGGCTTGAAATCGTTATAGTAGATGAATCTGAGCTTTATTATATGGCTTCAATTTGTCTACTATAACGATTTTCCGGCTCACTTATTATAAAATAGTTGATTTTAATACCTTATTCTGACTAATGAATTCTATTGGAATTACCACTTGCCCTTAGGTATCTTCATATTAGAGAAGAACAGGGCTGTTCTTTCGTTGACTTACAATAATCGCTACAAGCCTTGATGCATCATTACTGCAGAGCTACAGGACAGCTCAGGGAGGGGGTTACTGGAACTGAGAGGCCTTGGAAGGGATGGGACCATGAGACTCAGGGACAGGCATAGAGAGGAGCTACAGGACAGCTCGGGGAGGGGGTTACTGGAGCTGAGAGGCCTTGGAGGGGATGATTGTTTCTAGTGAGGAAGGGCTCTTTATGCGAAGGCATCAGCACACTTGACGCAGTTGTTTTCACTGCTCCGAATTGTATTTTGGAAATCTGAGTGGAATGAGAGCCACGGAATGCAGCGTGATGTGGGGGCCAGTGTGGTAAGAGCGTGAACACGCGCCATATCATTGTTCTTTGTTTTCATCCTTTTCCAAGGGTCTCAGATACCGACCACTAGAAGCAGTAGATTTATGGATGTAAACCCAGACATATTATTTTAAACACATTTGATCTCTGCCATTAGCTTTTGTGATACACGCTGTAAGACCCACCGAGTCTTACTAGCCTGCGGATCTTGAAGCGAGCATTGCAGCCTCCGTCGGGTTTCAGGACCGGAAGTGAGAAGGGCGATAAATACACTGACTCCTCTGTATGTGAGTCTCAGCTGAGGCTGTACTGGCGGCTTCTTCTTCTGTGCGCTCACCCCTGTCAAAGCGGCCCTTGGAAATCTAAACACGCTAATCTCTGCCACTGAAACGTGTGAATATTTTAACGAAACACGGGGCATATTACCAACAAAGTGGCGAAGTGAGGCGTTAGATATCAAAGGATTGTAAGATGCACACCACATGTAATCCACTTTCAACTGTAGTTCAAATCTTTCAACTGTAAGTGCATGCTCGCCTGTGTCTCACTCCGCCCAGCTGCGCTATTACACAATGTTTCCGTCCTCGGTAAGATTGCACCCCAGGAGAAATAAGGACAAGATTATAGCATGAAACATGCAATAACATGGATATGGACACATTGATGGCGCTTACAGGAATGGTGTTTCCCATCACTATGGATTATTATTAGCTAACAAAATAAATGGACATTTAATTATTGATTAATGGTACATCACACATGAGTTCAGAGAAACGTGCTTGACTATTTATGAATATTTTTCATATGCACTGTATATTCGTAGATATAATTTTATTTTATACAAATCATACAGACTGCGCTAGAGGTGGGTGGCTGAAATGCTGGGTTACTATTATGGCATGGCTGGAATGATTTCATGGTTAATAGTGGTGATTGAAATGCACCAAAACTTTTTAGAGGTCTGTTTTGAGGAATGCTGGGTAATGTAGTATTTCTTGAATGAGTAGATAAAGGAAACGTGTCAGTTTTTTTTTTTGAAGGTTTAGAAAGTTGTGATTGATCACCTGGAGGTGGGTGTGGAAGCGTAAGTTAATAGGCACGAGGGCGCGAAAGGAGACTTCCTTTC
Source organism: Lissotriton helveticus (assembly GCF_964261635.1). Taxonomy (NCBI): domain Eukaryota; kingdom Metazoa; phylum Chordata; class Amphibia; order Caudata; family Salamandridae; genus Lissotriton; species Lissotriton helveticus. Next base: position 184,383,004 of record NC_136057.1, on the reverse strand, counting down.
TTTTGAAATGCAGACTACGCCAATTGTGGCACGTTAAGAGAAACAAGCGTGAGGTTAAGCTTCTGAGATGAGCGGTACCTTGCGAGTACGGGTGGTTAAATAATGGTTTGAATAACACATGTTATGGTAAACTTAAACAGACTACGGGGCATATTACCAAGCAATAGCGATAATTATCGCTATTGCTTGGTTAGAGAGAAAAAATTACCGCTGACCTGCAGTGATTTTTATCCCAAATAAACCTTGGTATTACCAAGGTTTATCGCAAATGCGATAAAAAACGGCCGCAATGCATGAATATCGCTGAAAAGTCAGCGATATTCATGCATTACCGAGCTAATGCTCTTAGCCATGTTATCCACCTCCCATTGGCTAACATGGCTAAGAACTGCTCAGGGCAGGTGTTAGCTTTTGGAGATATTCGCGCTTAGCGCGAATATCTCCAAAAGTTGGTAATAGGAGATAGCGATGTTAGCGACTGTTTCCAGTCGCTAACATCTTGGCACGCCCACTTTGCATATCATTAGTGATAAATATCACTGACATGCAAAGCGGGGCCCAAGATGGTCGCTATCTCCTACTAGCTGTCGCTAACTGGTGTTAGCAACAGCTAGGTAATAGGGAGATAATTTTATCTCCGCTTTCTTGGTTTTTAAAGCCAAAAAAGCGGAGATAAACCCCCTTGATAATATGCCCCTACGTTTTTTGTAAGTGAATATTTTGGGAGAGATGAATGTTAAACGTCGAAAGTTGTACTTTGGATTTGGGGTAAATTAATACGGGTCGTTTGTAAAGGTGATTCACTTCATTTTAGCTTTAAAAGCCATTTGAATTACAAAGACAATATAACTTAGCATACTTATTATGAAATAGATGATGGTTTACGGTCAAACTAATCGAAGTAATGGTGATCTGATTACACGTGTGATGATAAATAATGTGGTTATAACACAAACTATTTGAACATGTTTGCTTTTTAGATGCCCCTGAGGAAGAGAATTCTCTCGAAATGCATTGGGCAATTTTAATAAAGAAGTGACATGAGGCAACCACTTTTCCTGTATTTTGTGAATACCTAAGCATCACTTGTGGATGAATAAAATGAATTGAAGAACAGGGAAAATGGTGAAAAGTAAATCGAGTTTAAAAGGGATAAAATTAAGCATAAGAGTATCAAGCATTTGATTGATTGGATTCATTCAGCCATGTAGCTGTGCAGCCTGTATGGGAACCAGCATATGCTTCCCTTTTGTTTGGTCATACCGAAGAGAGGCGTTAGCCATCTTGGTTTAACGCCTCTCTTCGCCACTTCGAAAACGCTAGGCTGCACCATATTACCAAGGATATGGTGAAGCCTAGTGTTTCCCCCTGCGATGGCGGTAGTTTTGACAACTTATCGCCAGCGCAGACACCCTTGCACCAGAGTGCAAGGGTGTCTGCTAGCAGGGAGGTTTGTTTATGTTCAGGAAGGAGTTCCTTCCTGCACATAAACAAACCTTAAATGCCATTTTGTAACTTACATGTGTGCTGCTTTATGCAGCACACATGTAAGTTACAAATTGGCATTTTTAAAAAGAGATTTGTTTATCTACAGGAAGGGACACCTTCCTGTACATTAAGAAACCTTGGCATTTTGCTTTTTCCATGTGTGTTGCACAAGGCAGCACACATGGAAAAAGCAAAAACGAGGAGAAATGTAGCATTTCTCCTCGTTTCGCCACCTTAAGAACAGGTCTTACCTGTCCTTAAATTCGGCGATGCCACCTATTATTGCCTCTCTTGATAATAGGTGGCAGCGTCGAAGTGAATGGGTGTTGCGGTGGAACGCCCACCGCAACACCCACTGAGATGAGTTTATCGTGAAAGGGGCCCTATTACCAAGGCAGCGTTAAGCCACGTTAATTGACTTAACGCTGCCTTGATAATAGGGCGATGAAAATATCACTGCGTTATCGGCAGAAAAGTGCCGATTACGCGGCGATAAGGGGCTTGGTAATATGCCCCCCGCGTCTTTATAAAAAGAAGCACCGATGCCAGCTGCCAGCTGGGGCGGCCACGGAGGGGGGAGGCATCTGCTGAGCGAGCCGTAGCAGCAGCGACTTATGACAAGGTGGCAAAGGGTCTTCATTTCAGTGCGTCATTCACAAGAGTGAAAGCCAAATTGGGTACACTCTTAGCAGGTGAAGGAAAAAATGCAGTGATACCTGAAATTCACTCATAGAGAAACCCCCATAACAGACAAGCAGAGACAGAGAACCACAGGCTGTGGGAGGGGGCAATGGGGAGAAGACAGGCACAGGAAGAAAATAGTTATGTGCAACACTCAAGTAAAGGGGACCATAGCTGTGGAAGGATACAAATGACGTCAGGCGGGGCCGGAGAATGGAAGGAGCTTGCACAAAGCTTCATTATTATAAGGTCCCTGTACTCGTGTTCTTTATTATTATAAGGTCCGTGTACTCGTGTTCTTCCCGCCCGCTGTCCCCTGTTACTTTTCATGGTATAATACTAGCTTTTAACGTAATGCACTTTTTTCAGTACCATAAACTCAGATCTCCACATGAACAAAGATCATCCTAAATTTTTAAATCTTTGTTTTCAGCTACCACACGACTAATATAAAAGGAATAATAAATATATATATATCTTAATAAGTATGAGTGCTCTTGACTGCTCTATAAGTACAACGAAATCTTAGAATGTTAGGGCGGCAAACTGTCCGGTGTTGACATTGACAGTTGAAAAGCACGTATATACCATGGATTAAACCACTAGAATAAACTATCGCGCAAATAAGGACTCTCACACAACTCTGAATATAGTATAAAAGGTCACCTTTATTACAGGACAGCCAGAGACAGACCCGCAACATAACTTTTCCAACCAAACTTTATCTTTATTTCTTCTCCAAACCTTTTTCATATAAACCATTACGTTTTCCAATTCTTTCTTTTCCAATAACCATAACTTGTTTTAATACCATCCTTGTGTTTTCCTTCTTCTTTCCATCTCTTCCCCACCTACCCTCCCAAGCCCTCCCCCTTAGAGAAAGGATGAATCCGCTCTAGATTATCCAATCCCCATCACACACGCCACCCAGGAAAACCCCTTGAGTTTTCCTGCCCCACCCAAAAAACCCTCCCCTAATATAGAAACGGACTGCTCAAATCAATGCATAATAACTGTGAAGGAAAAAATGGTTCATTTGCATCTCACTTCTTTGGTTTGGAGCACCACAAGTCAACACACCAAAGGTTGGCCAAAGTATCTCTGAGTTCCATTAAATAATAGGACTGACCCATCTGTGACAGATGAACCCCATCGCTCCGTAACAAATGCAGCATGTCACCATTAAAATGCTCGTGTGCAATGACCGTAATGCCCATTGCCACGCAGTATGACTTCAGTGCTTTATTAACCTTTTTGCGGGCCTCTCAACGGCTGTATGAACTCTGGCTCCCTTCCACTGGCTTGTGTAAAGAAATTCCGTCCACACTACCCTGGTCCCTTCCCATCTGTCCTTGATTACAGCCAAATCCAGTTTCATCTGCTTGATTAAAGCAAGCCCTGAACACTCCACCAAGTCATTTTCCCCTAAGTGCAGGATCAACAAGTCTGGAATGCCCCACACCTCCGCCATTTTGTTTAAGACCGAAAACAACTCCCCCCATTTCATCCCCCCTAAACCCCTCCAAATCACCTCATGGTCGTTACCATACAATCCCAAACCTCTACCACATAGCTGTTGTTCGGCAAAGTTCGCCGCCCACTTCACTATGGAATGGCCGACAATCCACGTCCTCTTTTTCCGAGGAAAATCCGCCACTCGACCTGTGATGGAAAAAGCAACATTAACTAACTGGCCGTCTAAAGAGTATAACATTGTTGTTTCTTTTTTTTTTTTTTTTCTTTTTTTTTTTTTTTTAAACCTAACATATTTAAAACAACAATTGGATTTCCATCGGCCAATACGCTGTAACTCCTCTGTCCCCCAACCCAACCTCGCAGCTTCAGTAGCCGCACCTATTCTGAATGAATGTGTCCCAAAACAATGCGGATTTTCCCCCACCAACGTTAATGCCTTCCGCAAAACTGCTAAGAATTGGAAACAAGTTAAATGCATTTTATTTTCATGGCAGAATATATCACCCTCCCGAAAGACCCTTGAACCCACAAATGCCTCCCATTCCCCCACTGGGCAGCAACCCTTCACCCCGCTCCTACCAAGTAGCACCAACATCCCTTTACCTGCCTGATCCGTCTTTGACCGTCTCAATTTGATCTGTAATACATCATTATCTAGCAGAACAATATCAGACGAACGGATCCCACCCTGATTTCGTAATCCCAGTAATTCTGATATCCGAAATGCGCCAAAAAACAACCATATCATACTTAACTTGAACCTATACCATTCCCATTCATCATAACAGCAGGAAGGCAGCACTCCCAACAATTTATGTAAAAGTAATAGGGTCCCTCAACCTTGTTGCTTGACCAAAGGACCTCCCAAAACCCTTCAGCATTTTCTGTAAACGAAAACCTTTCTGAACCTCACACCCCAACTCCAGTTGGCTATAAAAGGAAATGCCAGCTAACTTGCCCAAAATGGTGGATGGCGACAAACCTTTGTCTATTAAACTCAGCACAAAGCCCAACATAAACTTTTCATCCCTCACCGCTGTACCCTCCCTGCCGTGTTGAGCTGTATAACCCAAAAAACCAGACCATGCCAGCTGATAGCTGCGTCGTGTGGATTCTGATAAGGATTGCTCGACAAACTCAGCCATTCTCAGTTCCCCAGGTCCCATATGTTCGGCGGAATCGGTGTCTTGCAATGGTCCGCTCCCGGTGCCAAATCCCGAAACCTCTGCCACTGACAACGAGATAAAGCGTCGGCAATTGAAATGTTGACACCAGGGATGTGTTGCGCTTTAAATACAATATTCAGCTGCAGAACCCGCAACATGTAAGCCCGTAACAACTGCAATACTTTTAGGTCCTTTGCCCGCTGCCCGTTCACCAGATAAACCACCGCCATGTTGTCGATATGAAACAACACACAGCGGTCTCTGAACTCTTCACCCCAAATCTGCAGCGCCACCAACAAAGGAAAAAATTCTAAGAAAGCAATGCTGCGACCCTGATGTAACCACTGTGCTGGCCACTGCTCCGCGCACCACCGTCCATCCCAGAATAAGCCGAAACCTAAAGCCCCGGCCGCATCGGAGAAGATCTGCACTGGCCAGACCGTGTCTTCCGACACGAAATTGATGGACACTCCATTGAACTCATCCAAAAATCGCAACCAAATGTTCAAATCTTCCTTAATTTTTGCTGTCATCCGTATGTGATGGTGCGGCAAGCACGCCCCAGCCATAGCAAATACCAGCCGCCTGCAAAACGTCCTGCCTGCCCTGACAACTCGACAAGCAAAATTCAAATAGCCCAAAAGCCTCTGGACTTGCCTCAGCTGCACACGTTTAGCACCCAACATTTCTTGCAAAAAAGACCTGATCTCCTGCACTTTCTGCTTGGGCAAACGGGCCACCATCTCTTTTGTGTCTATTTCTATGCCTAGAAATGTCAAACTGTTCGTTGGACCTTCCGTTTTGTCCTCCGCCAAGGGCACACCAAACTCCTCCGCCATGTCCTGAAAGCAGGCCAAAACTTTAGCACATTGCTCCGTCCCTGCTTCGCCCACAAACAAAAAATCATCCAGGTAATGGCATACAGCCACATGATCTGAACGCTGGACGACACACCACTCCACAAACGTACTAAAAGTTTCGAAAAGTGAGCAAGAGATAGCACAGCCCATGGGTAACACCCGATCCACATAAAATTCTCCTTCAAAGTACATGCCCAGCAAACCAAAATCCGCCGGGTGAATAGGTAAAAGGCGAAACGCGGCCTGTATGTCACATTTAGCCAGCTCAGCTCCCATCCCCGCCTTACGCACCAATTCCAAAGCGTCGTCCACTGACGCATAAGTCACTGCTGAATCATAAGTAGAAATGAAATCGTTGACTGAATGCCCTTCCGGCCAAGACAGGTGGTGTATCAGCCGAAACTCACCCTTCGCCTTCTTTGGGATGACACCAAGTGGCGATACAATGAGGTTTGGCAAGGGGCAACACTCAAAAGGGCCAACTACTCTGCCCAAATCCACTTCCTTTTGCAATTTCGCCCTTACCACTGACGCCATCTCCTTTGCTGACTTTAAGTTATCAGCCCAGCGTGAAACCCTGGGTCCTTGGTATCCAATCCGAAAGCCTAGTCGAAACCCCCAAAATAACTTAGCCGCTCCTCCCACATCAGGATACACCTCCAATGCGCTCAACATGGCCTGTAACTTAATTGGAGTAGGCGCCCTTTGGCATAAGAGGTGGCACAGATCCTCTCCCCCCCCTCTGCCCCCTAACATGCTCTCCTGGGTATTGGTTGGGAAAGCACTGAAAGACAGCATGCCTGCCCCCGCATTGAGAGCATTCATGTTTAAATTTACAGTACTGGCGCACACAGGAACCTCTGTTAAAGCTCCAACATGCTCCAGTTGTGGGCAACTGTCCCCGACCGACGCCACCCGCCCCCTGTGTGGCGGGACGCTGAGAAAAGGGCCGGTAAGGAATCGGCAACCCACTTGCTGTATGGATCGTGTTGGCAGAAGAATGACCCGACAGCCACTGCAACCAAAGCTCTTGATCAACCTCACCCCATGGCTTATCGTGGAATAAACTCATTCTCGCCCGAAACTCTTCATCGTAGTTCAGCCACGCATAACCCCCTGCTTGCAAATGAGCCCTTCTAATGACATCTACATACTTGAAAAGCGAAACCGCCCTCTCCGGATAGCGTTCACAATAGACACTGGCATATATCAGAAAGGCCGCTGTCCAGTTTTCTATTGTTTTTGGGACTTTGGGACGGCGGGACAATTCAGCCTCCTCCTCTTTAGAACCTTCCTTTGCTTGCAGTTCCCTATGAAGGAGCCTGAACACATCCACGTACTCATGGTCCCAAATCCGCTGCCTAGTTCTGTTTGACAAATGTATGCCTAATGGCATGGACACCCCCATATAAGGCAATTTCGTACCACTCACTTTAGGCATCTCACTCTGGTCTGAACTAGTAACCGATGAACATGGGCTGTCATTCCCCGGCCTCCCCCCATGCCTTGACACTGCTTTCACGCTTTCACTTTGTTTTGACCCCAAGCCATCCCCCATCTCCCCACTCCCTAGACCACCTTCTACAGGTTCCCCACCTGAACCACCAGCTAACGGCCGTGTCCAAGCAGCCCACCAGTCTGTCTTACCTGCTGGTAACTGCGCAGCCCGTTGCCGAAAGTCTTCATCACGCCGATGATGTCCGCTCTGATTCCCGTGTGCCGGTGAGAGAACCGCTCCAGAACTCTGTAACACACTGGCAGAAGTTAATCTCCTCCCACACCTCCCCGCCCCAGTTCTACTACCTCGAGACAGACCGCCTCTTGTCTCGTATTCATTCTCTTTATTATAACCATCATCATTACCTTCAACATTCTGTTCATGTTCCATCATTTGAAAACTCATACCTGGCCTATTGCCAGACGCCAAGTCGATAAAACTACTTTGAAAATCTGACTCAGGCCTCCGTGTAAAGCGCCCAGTCGTTGGTGGCAAATCCGCACCAGATCTGTCTCTCAAACTCGCTCCCCCCCCAAGCACCGCACTCCGCGGCGCCGCTTGAGAATAGCAGCACGTCTCATCTGGTACCAGACCAGCCGCCACAGAAAGGTACTCGCCGCTCGAGCGAGGACCCGCACCATACTTAACTACCAACTGAGAAGAAGAGGTACTCACCCTCTCCGGCACCGGCAAAACTGTATTGTCCACCCACACCCATTGGCCTTGCGAAACCGCAGGCCCTGTTGTATGAATTACCTCAGGAAACTCCCTAATGGGCCTTTCATTTGGGAACACTGTTGTGGCTTCTTGCCCATGCCCACCCACTCCCCTGCCACCCATGTCACCCCACCTCCCACCCCTGAACTGCCTGGCGCGAGGCATCCACCTCAAACCACCCAACCGATTATCAACCTGTGGAACCAAAAAATCACATGTTAAATCATCATTCAAATCCTCCTCAATCAATTGTCTCGGAGGGCCTCTAGACCGGGGAACCAGAATGTTCTGGTAGTCCATGACAGAAACCTACTGGGTTTGTCCATCTATATCTGGCTCGCCTCCCCCAACAATGTCAACTTCCTCAACATCTGATAAATCCCCTTCATCAGACTGACTATCGCTGGAATAGTCCACCAACATTGGGCTCCGCCTGTCAGCCTCCATTTCAGGCGCTATGTCAATTCTCCTGACCATTGCCTGCTGGCCGGCTGCATTCCTAAGCGCACTCGTAGGCGCTTCCATGCTGGGTCATGACACCGCCTCAACAAGCTCCTGCATGGTAGCAGCGCGCATTACCTCAGAAGGGCTGGCAGCCCCGCCGTCAAGCAGCTGTACATGGGACACTCGCGTGTCAAATCCGCCGCCAGCGCTGCCTCCTCGCCTGCCAGCCCTACGCTTTGGCAGTGCCACACTGACATTACGACCCCCCCGAAACTCACTGGGGGCCGATGACGAGCGCGGGGGCGGCTGCTTCTTACCCCGGCTTCCTCTGCTCGTCGAGCGCGCTCTCCGTGCTCTTGTCGCCGGCATCCTCCTTCCTTCGTCCTCCTCATGAGGAGTATGGTGTGCCGGTTGACAGGCTGCCACTGCTCGTGACACACCCTCAGCTGCCAGGCGGCGCGGCCGCTTCACCGACACTGCAGAATCCACCACAGCGCCCGGCCTACCGCCACCAAAGCGCGAACAGCCTCCAATGTGATATCTTCCACCGACATCCTTCCTTTTGTGACAGAAAATTCACTTCAAAATACACTTTTAAAGCGCAAATGACAGCTCTGACAGAAAGTAAACAGAGGTGCCTCAAAAGCGACACCACCGTTCCTCTCACTCGCTCAGAGTGACGTCAGCCCTCCCTCCCCTCCCTTCCTTTGGACCTAATCCCTCCCACCACCCAATCAGGTCGCATGAGGTCGTCCCTCGCGCGAAGTACCCCAGGGGGACAATGGCTTTGCCAAGTGCCCCTGGGGGCCCATAATTAACAAGAAATGCATTTTGTTTTGGGTGTGGGTCGGGTATGTATTTGCAATGCATAATGGGCAGGCGGATGTTGCTTCAGATTCTTTCACCCTGATTGCTGGTAAGCCATGTCTGAAGAGCGTCGCTTAAGACAAAACAATAAATAAAACAGGCAGGCCCATTTTACTAATCTTTATGTTGCTGCAGTCATAGGCTGTCCACATACAGCGTGGAGTCTGACTGGACCAGGACCTGTAGTAGCCTCGACCCTGCAACCCCAGCCCATGTATGTTACAGTGTGGAGCCTGGCTGATGTGATGAGGGACCCCTAGCGACAACTCGTGGTACTGCACCCCTGGTGTCTATTTATCGAGGAGCCTGGCAGTCTTGATTTGGGACCCCTAGTGTCTCGCGCACCGAAAGTATCGCGAGATCTGCCTGGTCTGTACTTTCTTCCTGAATGAATGACATTTCCGAAGTGAAACAGTGAGTGTTGAGTTATTTGTGCTAAGCTGGTACCGGTCAGATTTCATCCTGCATTTTGATTTACCCAATCGGTACAAAAATCAGCAAAATCACTTAAGGGGCATAGGGGCATATTCACAAGACCTTAACGCATACATGCCAACATTCAATTTCAGGCGGGAGACAGCTAAAATAAAGCCATTTTTGGCTTTTAAAATCGGTAGTCTCCCGCCTGAATCGGGTCTGTTGGCATGTATGTTAACGCCACCGTAGCGTCAATGTTTGGACGTTACAGCTGGGTTTGTTTTATCGCCTTATTTACAAAGCGCCGTTAATTGCAGTTAGCGGCACTGTTCCAACGTAAAAGTTAATTTTCAAGATCGCCATTTCTTTTAGTGGGACTTAACAAAAATGAGATGTGAGGTAGGTGGTCTCGTGCAAAAACTGCAGCTAAACCCACTGCGCGATATTCAGAATGAAATTTCCGTCCGGCGCTAACCCTCCAAAACTGCAGCTAAGTCCAGTTAGAGGCAGTTTTTTAAGACCAGAAAATAGCTGGTCTTAAAATTGGTGCAAACACTTTGGGCCTCATTTCAGAGGTTTTGGTGCTGGATAGCGCTCCAAGGAATGTTGCTGCGCAGCCCGGCAACAAAACAAAAGGGCAGGAATGTGCACTATCAATAAGATAGGATGTATTCCTGGGCCTCATTCATGAAAAGCGTTGCATCGCTGCGACAAAACCGCGTTGCAACACTTTTCAACGTGCTCTTCTTGCGACAACATGATGCGCCGTATTCACTGCACGGCGCTCCATGTTGCAATTAATTACATATGCGTCTGGAATCCTGACTTATCTGTTAGTGCTAAAATCACGCATTGCTGCAGTTGTGTCACAAGCATGACACAACTCCAGTTATGCATGACACCAGCCTATCCTTATGGCACTGCGTCACCCTTACGCCTGCCATTGAGTAAGGGTAAGGTTCTGACGCAGTGGCGTCCTAGAATTGTCACAGTGAAATCTGATGGATTTCACTGCGCCACTCCAACAAGGCTTTGCTGGATGGGAATGCCCACCCTGCATACATCACACCTGACGCAGGTATAATGTGACACAGGGCTTTACAAGGCCATGCATATGCCTAGATGCCTCACTTTGTAAGTAATTGGAGAAAAGGAGTTAGGTTCTTGAAATATGGGAATGGCTGAACCTTATATGAATACAAAGAATATATATATGCCAACCCACTCTGTTTAGTTTTGCTCTAAGTCATTAGCAACAGATCAAGCTCAGTTTTGATTTGTTAGGTATATTTATTTTTACCTTCTCTTTTTAAATGCACTTCATAGAAAAAATCAATTGTTTCTATGTCAGAAAAAACAACACAACATATATAACAAATATACACATTAACTTATACATACCATTTATCAAAAAAACACATTATTACATACATGAACGGATGAAAATAGATTTGCACAAGTGAGGTTGTATATAATGAAAGCCTAGTGTATAGTGTACAGTGAATGTTTACATGTATGTAATAATGTGTTTTTTTGATAAATGGTATGTATAAGTTAATGTGTATATTTGTTATATATGTTGTGTTGTTTTTTCTGACATAGAAACAATTGATTTTTTCTATGAAGTGCATTTAAAAAGAGAAGGTAAAAATAAATATACCTAACAAATCAAAACTGAGCTTGATCTGTTGCTAATGACTTAGAGCAAAACTAAACAGAGTGGGTTGGCATATATATATTCTTTGTATTCACTTTGTAAGTAAGGCACACTGTGTTACAAGATTCATGCTGCAAGTACATCACGAAAATGACGCACCGTCAGCGTTAAACTGTCAGAAGGGGCTCATGCATAAGCCCCCTTGTCTTTTTCCCCTACATTGGCGTACAATGGCTGCCAGGCGTCAACACAGGCACCCTTGCCCCATGGTGCAAGGCTGACTGGGTTGCTGGGTTCTTTGATGTTGTGGCTCCATCTCTTCTAGAGGCGTCTGCAGGTACATCTTGACTACTGGTGGGCGGAAATGAACCAGTTGGCCTTCTTGGAGTGTTGTTTGCCGGGATGTTCTTGAGTTTGCCAAGGTGGCGACGCTGTTAGAGATCCATCGGTGGAGGTTGTGCGCTGTAGTGTTGGTGTCTGTAAGCATTGGCGGAGTGGTGATGCTGAGGGAATTGACAGGAACTTCTTCTGTGGCCTTGATCCAGCTGCGATGGGTAGGGAGCAATGATGGCGGTGGTGTATGGTGTGCGTGGTGAAGGTGTGATGTATACAATGATGGACGGTCCAGGAGAGTTTGGTGGTGTAGCTGTAGTTGAATGTTCCTGCTGGCAGAGAAGACGGGGTCGAGCATGTGCCTGGATATGTGGGTTGGTGCGGTGACTATCTGCTTGAGTCTGTTGTTGTGAAGATCTCCAGGAGGGTGGAGGTGTTCTAGTCACTGGGGTTGTCCAAGTGGAAGTTGAGGTCTCCGAGCGGGCTGTAGTCGATGGATGCGAGAGCCTGGGGTGCAATGATGTCTACAATAGCATCTGATAATAGGGAGTCATGGGCCGGGGGACTGTGGATGAGGGTGCATGCTGAGGGTGGTGTTGGGCTTGGTCCGGATGGGTCATTAGAATGCATGGTCAATCAGAGTGTTCTTTTGTAGACAATGGCAATGCCTCCTCCTGGGTGGTCGGGGTGTTCCTTGTGGATGATGTTGTAGCCGTTGGGGATGACAATGGTGATGTCCGGTCTGGAGCAGAGTTTGGTCCAGGTTTACATGAAGAACGCGATGTCTAAAGATTTGAAGTTGAGGAGGTAACAGATTTCTGTGGCGTGTTTGTGGAGGGTGTAAGGTGGGCGTAGTTGGCGGAGTACCACTACACGGAATTCCGAATACCACTTGAATTCCGCTCTGCAGCGCCATTCCGTCTCACCACAATTTATAAAACAGAAACCTTACAAATTACTCTATTATTACATGCTAAAACTCATATAATATTCACACAGCTGCGAGACAGGAAACGTGGAAAAGGACACTGAAGGGGACAGGTGTGCAGGGATTGCAGCATCAACGAGGGAGAGGACAGGGGAAAAGGAACTGAATAAAAGCACACGAAAGACAAAGCCAAACAAAGCAAAGAAAAAAGAAAAAAGAAGATCACAGTCAAAGATAGAAAGCAACAGAGAAGAGCAGAAAGAGAGACAGGAACAGCAGAAAAGAGGGACAGGAGGGAAGTCAAGCAGCAGACAAGTGATGCTCTACCACTGAACCAGCAATGATGAGGCGCAGGCAGTAGTATGCGGGGGCCTCGAACACCTGACCGCCGGGTCAGAGGATCCAGCAGCAGCAGATAGCCGATGGGGACAGCAGCAGCAGCTAGCGGAAGGCACTGTGCTGTGGGAAGAGTAAGTCCACTAAGGGATAGTTCCCAATACACCCAAACGTTGACTACCAGGGGGCGGTGAAAGGCAGCGCCACCTGATTACCTCCTTCGGTCTAACAGTGGCGATCAGATTCCGTGTTCCCCAGTTACCTAGTAAGAAACGGCGGATCAAGCTGCATACCTAAGGGTCTGGGCCCGAACCGGCCCTTGTGACACTGGCACCTGCTGCCAACAATGGCCAATCTAAGCAACTTCAGCCAGTTAGTAGAGTCCCCCAGCAGTATTGTGCGGTGCCCTCAACAATGAGCGTCCTCTGCAGCGCTTGGATTGCTCAGGGCACAGTGTGCTCCACCCACAGGTGCTAGGCCTGGGCCCGACACGACCCCTGGGCCTCCTCCGCTCCTTGTCCCACCTTCTCTTCACCTGGACATTGACACCGGGGCTCAATCTACCACGTTCTCTCTAAATCTGTGACTCAGCCAACAGGAGCCTCAGCCAGGTGGAATTTCACAAGCTTGGGTACAGCAGTTGCCGCCAAGTCCACTGCGGAACCTCCCAATCGAGGTGCTGTAACAGGGCACCCAAGTTGCAGCGCTCCCTCACAAAGGTTTGCGAGATCTCAGGGGCATCATGGCGTCTGGGCAGCAGCACATCCTCCAGCCTGTGGTGCAGAGAGATACGGCCCACCATTGGCAATCTCCTGCATGCACTCCAGTGTAGTGGTGGCATGTGTTATGCAAAGCAGACCTTCCTACATCAGTGCGCAGGAGCACCTCTACTGATCACAGCTCCAAGGGGCGCCAGGCGGTCTTCTCACACAAGTTAGCAACGTGTCTCCATTAAGCATGGGCGGATTTTGCGGATCCACGATTCACGAATTTGCGGATTCACGGATCGTGGATCCGCAAAATCCGCGGATTATGCGGATCGGCGGATTTGGGGCGGGGCTTCCTCGAGTGTGTGGGCGGGGCCAAACGGACGGGGCTTCCATGCGAGCGCACATGCCGCTTGTGTGTATAAAAGGTCAGAGACCGATCAGAGCAGCAGATTAAGAGACAGAAGCCCCTGGTATATTTGGGAAGAAGGCACATCTGCCCAGCCTCCCAACGCTCACGATTGTTTTTAGGGCTGATGAATGAGTCACTGCATTTGCGCTTCAACTAGTTCCAGCGACCAAGTGTGTGTTACTATGCAATCGCGCCGAAGTGCGCAGGGGTCCCTTGAGTGAAATGTCCATCATAGTGGGTAAATGGCGGGAAGACGGTGCATGCCGCTTGTGTGTATAAAAGGTCAGAGACCGATCAGAGCAGCAGATTAAGAGACAGAAGCCCCTGGTATATTTGGGAAGAAGGCACATCTGCCCAGCCTCCCAACGCTCACGATTGTTTTTAGGGCTGATGAATGAGTCACTGCATTTGCGCTTCAACTAGTTCCAGCGACCAAGTGTGTGTTACTATGCAATCGCGCCGAAGTGCGCAGGGGTCCCTTGAGTGAAATGTCCATCATAGTGGGTAAATGGCGGGAAGACGGTGCATGCCGCTTGTGTGTATAAAAGGTCAGAGACCGATCAGAGCAGCAGATTAAGAGACAGAAGCCCCTGGTCACAGGAACAGCACGGGGATTCCGCTCGTCAAAGTCAAAGATGCTAACGCCTCTGGCGAGCATCACAGCGGATTTTCGATGGTATATTTGGGAAGAAGGCACACCTGCCCAGCCCCCACAACGCTCACGATTGCAGTGTTTCCTGCTGAGGTTTATTTTTTGTGCCAGGACCGTCGTGCCCGAATAAACCCTGCCCTTCATATTTATTCAAGAAGACACCACCGTTTGAATAATTTACGATGGCGCCGGCAAGCTGCCAGCGCCATCCTGCAAAAGTTACTTAATTAGCTTCAACAGGAAGCTCCAACTGATAAAATAAAGCAGGCGCTCGAGCCCCTGCTTTATCTTATCTGTTAGAGCTTCCTGTCGAAGCTAATTAAGTAACCATTTGAGGATGGCGCTGGCAGCTTGCCGGCGCCATCGTAAATGATGTAGGCTTGAACTTTTGACCGCAAAATCCGCTCCGATCGCGGATTGCGGATTCTCGGTAAATTCGCGAGAGTTCGCGGATCGCGGATTTACCGAAAATCCGCAAAATCCGCGATCGGAGCGGATTTTGCGCTCATGCTTAGTCTCCATGCGACATATCAGATTTCACCACCAGGTAAGGGCGATCTCCGATGCCTCAATTTCCGGGCCCAAAGGCATGGTCCCGACACGGCCCGCCTCCACCATCAGGCTGCAACAACTACACAGCACCTCCCCCTCCAACTCTGGTTCTCAGACACTGGCCCAGCGAGGGCTACGGGGACTGTCCATGCTTGAAGGCTTCGGCTGCCATGGAGTCGCAAGGGAAGCGCAATGAAAAGTGATGCATTGTCCATGATTTTTCATTTCCTCTTCCCCTGGGACTCTGGCTGGTCATCCAAGCTGTTGGGGAGTTTGGGGGGATTGCTTACTTGTACTAAACTTCGCCCTTGCTGCTCCATTCTGCATTCCAATATTGTTAATTTATTTTTATTAATGGTGGTGGACTTATAGGCTATTTCTGCTTCTAGAGGCAGAAAAGTGACGTTGGGCTGACTAACGTGAGTTCTTTTTTGTCTCTAATTGGCCTTTTGTCACTTTTCTCTCACTAGCGGCAACATTTTAAACGCCTTTACACTAGTGTTAGTGGCAGTTTTCACCACGACTAGTAGACACTATCGCCATGTACCGACGTATTGTAAATACTCTGGTACCAAGGCGATAGTTTTAAGCGATACGCGGCGGTGAGAGTATTGCCGCTAACACTAGTTTGTAGCAGCTCTTATAAATATACCCCTTATTTACAATAAAGTGGCGAAGCGTTTTGTTAAGCCAAGAAGGTTAATGACGCGCTTTGCCAACATAGGGCTGCACCATATTTACAAGAATATGGTGCATCCCTGCGTTACCCCCTGCGCTGCTGATAAATTAAAGCTGCCTAGCACCAATGTAGGCACCCTCGCACCATAGTTCAAGGGTACCCGTGTTAAGGGGAAAATTGTTAATGTACAGAAATGTACCTCTTCCTGCACATAAACAATCTTTAAATGCCGTTTTGTAATTTTTATGTGTGCTGCTTAATGCAGCACACATTGCAGTTGCAAAACAGCATTATTTTAAAATGATTGTTTATGTGCAGGACGGGGGACTGTCCTGCACATAAAAAATAATAGGCAATTTGTTGTTTCTATTTGAAAAACGAGGCGAACTAAAGCATTTCTTCTCAGTCCGCTTTTTTTTTTTGATAATCAAGTTTACTGATTTTAAATGAGTCATACACAGTAATGAGAACACAGCCTACTTTTGCACAGCGAGCAGTACACAAGAGCAACAAATAAAGCGGGGGGAGTAAGCCCCCCCACACACATCCGGTTAGGAATAACAAGCGACTATATCCATAAGCATGTCTATAAGGAAGCTTCAAGAAGTTCAGTCTTCCATCACCCCGACCCATTTACCCCACACCCTTCGAAACTTTTTAGGGCAGCCATGGGCATCATACATGGGGCGTTCCTGCGCTGCACACCAATCCACCCCTCTGCGCCACCGTGTAATGGAAGGGGCTAACAGATCCAGCAAAAGGGCTGCAATGTTTTGTTTAGCTACCATCAGAGCCGTGGTGAGACACAGCTTCTCTGCCCTGTTCCCATCCAGACCATCCGTAACTCCCAAGAGTATGTTCATCGGGCTCATCGAGACCTCCCAGCCCAGGACCTCAGTAAGATCAGCGGTCACTAGCCCCCCGTAATGCACAATGTTGGGACAGAGCCATACCATGTGATAAAAATCTTCTCAGGGCCAGTGACAGCGGGGACAAGAAGCATCAAGTCGGAGCCCAGAGCGATGAAGGCGCACGGCGTAAGGTAGGCCCCATGCAAATAGTATACTTGAACCAATCAGAGACGCGCAGAAGCTGTAACTATTTTAGGGGCCATAAGCGTATCCCTCCAATCAGAATCATCTAAAGGACCAATCCAACCCTCCCATTTATCCCGTAGAGAGGAAAGGGAGTTAGGGGTGTTATTTGCGAGGGAGCAATAAATACGGGAAATCCCCCCTTCCAAAAATCACCAGTCATAACCTGTGCTTCAGGTGGGCTATATTCGGGCAAGGAGGTTCCCTCCGAAATGTGTGTATGGAGTACATGACGCAACTGAATATAGCAGTAGTACTGAGAGGCATGGAGGGAGAACTGGGTATGTAATGCTGAGAATTCGCGAATGTGGCTCCCGCACCAGACATCTCCCAGCTGGAAAATTCCAATAAGGTCCCAGGCTCTAAACCCAGAGAGAGTGGCGACATCTTTGAGCTGTGTTCCGCACCACAAGGGGGTATATTGGGTCAATCTGCCCAACCAGCGGGTGTGACGCAGGGCGGCTCACCATGCCAAAAACACCCCACAAGAAGCTTCCGGCAGTGCCGTAGAGCATCCCTTGAATACCAGAGTAACCCAGCACATGCAGTTCTAGGCGGTAAGCCGGATCCGCCCAACCACCATTGAACCAGTCATGTACAGTAAGAAGCCTGGTCGCCAGATAATACAGATGTAGGTTCATCATTCCTAACCCCCCATCAAAGGGCAGAATCCTACATTGATTGAAGGCAAATCTCAGGCTTCGACCCCCCCACAGGAATTTAGTGTCCAAACCATCCATCTCACGGAACCAGGACCGCGAGAAGGGGAGGCATGTTTTGGAGCATATAGAGGAAATGGGGCAGGACCATCATCTTGAAAAGAGCGATCCAGCTCTTGAGATTTAGTGGCAACGTATGCCATCGAAGGAGGACAGCGCGAACCAGCTTCACCATAGGGCTGACGTTGAGAGACCATGCAAGCTCAGGGAGGAGCGTCACCCAGATCCCCAGGTACTTGAATGACTGCAGCCAGAGAGGGATATTATTTACAAGAACTTAACACCACCATAGAGTAAATTTTTGTACATTAAGGCAGCTTATTTTATAGCCTTATTTACAAATTGCCGCTAATTGCAGCTAGTGGCACTTTTCCAGGGTAAACGTGAATTTTCAAGATCGCCACTTCTGTTAGCGGGACATAATGAAAATGTGAATGAAGGTAAGCGTTCCTGTGAAAAAACTTCTGCTAAACACACTTCGCGACATTTACAAGGAAATTCCAGTACCTCGATAACCACCAAAACTGCTGCTAACTCAAATTAGAGGCAGTTTTTTAAGATCAGAAATAGCTGGTCTTAAAATTGGTACAAACACTTGGGCCTCCATATAAGATGTCTTGATGCTCGACAGCGCTGCAAGGAATAATGCTGTGCTGCCCTACGCCAAAACAAAAGTTTAGGGTTGCGCCCTATCAATAAGATAGGGTGCATTTCTGTGCCCCATTCATGAAAAGTATTGGATCACCACGATAAAACAGCTATTGGACACTTTTCACTGCGCCCTGCTTACGACAACATGGCTGCGCCATATTTGCTGTACGGCACTCCATGCCATAATCAATGACATAAGTCTGGAATCCTGACGTACCTATCAGCGCTACAGTCACGCATTGCTGCAGTTGTGTCGCAAGCATGACACAACACCAGCAATGAATGGGGCCTGCCTATCCCTATGGCTCTTACGTCTGCCACGAGGCAGGAGTACGTTTTTGACACAGTGGCATCCTAGAATTGTCATAGTGAAATCTGATAGATTTCACTGCGCCATCCTATGAGTGGCCGCTCGTAACGCAACTCCTACGGCTTTGTTGCGTGGGGATAAACACCCTGCATACATCATACCTGACGCAGGTATAATGTGGCACAGGGCTTCACAAGGTCAAGCATAGCCCTAGATACGCCACTTCGTAAAAGGGCGCAACGTGGAGCAAAATTCAACCCGCAAGTATGTCAAGAAAATGACGTACCAGCGGTGTTAAACTGTCGAAAGGGGCTCATGAATAAGCCCCCTGTATTTTTCCCCTATGTTGACGCACAGTGGCTGCTTTACGGGCGGTGCTGCTCTGCTCTCAGAGTAGGGCAGTGGAGGAGTAGTTTGCCCACTCCTAAGTGCGCAATGACTTTTTCATCCTCTGGGGCTGCAAAAACTATTCATGTGCACTTTACCCGTTCTCCATGCAGGCTACATTACAGTCTGCATGGAGAACATGCTCTGGCCCCCTTTCCCTGGTTAAGCGTCGAACCAGGATGAAAAATACAATCAGGGTGCATTGCAGGACCTAACTGCAAGCGAACTTATATATTTTTTAAAATGTTTAATTTATAATGAACAACCTCCCGCAATCGCGCCCCCCTGCAATCCCATGCACCCACCCTCGCCTCGTCACTTGCAAGCCATGCTGGCCGCCACTGCATGGAACGCCCCTTTCACACTGTTTAATGCATGATTGGGTCACATATTTCTAAGTCCATGAAAAGCCATGTAAAGTGGCTTTGCCTGGCCTTGAAAACATGCTCTGGCACATTGCGCAATCGGAACGTTAAACACATGACGTCACAGCGTTGCAGGAGTGTTACTAGGATAATTGAGGAACTCCCACAGTTTATCCTTGGCAAGGTAAACTACGCCATGGACTTCATGCCTTTGCAGCTCGCAGCACTAAGGAGACCACCACCGTCACCCCTGACATGCATCGCTCACCTGGACAACTGCTCCGTTTCCTTTGGGTGACGCGTGAACCCGATCCCCTCTAAGTGATGACCTCGGTAGACTGGAACTTCAGCAACAGGAAGCTGGAGACCAGGGGCCTCATTTATGAGGCCTTGCGTCAGTTTTGCGCTGCTGATGCGTCACTTTTTGTGACGCATCGGCGGCATAAAACATGCGCCTTGTTGCGCCACATTTAAAAAGTGACGCATCTAGGTAGATGCGTCACTTTTTAAACCCCTGCGCCACATTATACCTGCGTCAGGTATAATGTATGCAGAGGGGGCGTTTCCCCGCAAAAAGCCTCGTAATAGTGACGCAGTGAAATCTATGAGATTTCACTGCGTCACTTTTAGGACGCTGTTGCGTCATAATCTTGCGCCTGCCTCACAGCAGGCGTAAGACTGACGCAAGCCCTTTCACATGGGGCTTTCCCCATGTGAAAGGACGCATTGCTGGAGTTGCGTCACTTTTGTGACACACTCCAGCAATGCGTCACTTTTGCGCTTACAGATACGTCAGAAATACTGACGTATCTGTAACTCCTTGCGACATGATGCATCAATCTAAGGAGTTACATCCAGGGGCTGCACGGACTCTGCACCGGATGACCACGTCGCAGTGGAGCCTACGTCACAGGGTGAGCGTTCAAGGGAAGTTTTGGGATCCTGTCACTGAGTGTAATTGCACATCGTTGGCGGCACATGCAGCTCCTTCTGCCTCTCTCTCTTGTACAACCTGCTGCAGATTGGGGGTAACTTGTAGTTGTGGCGGGGATGCCTGCTTCTCCTACGCCTCCCAGTACAACTGGTTCCATGAATGACAGCTTGTTACGTAGACCATTCACTCCCAGTCCACAGCACCTGACGACCAGTTGATTGCAGCCAGGTCCAGCACTGTTCAGCTGTATCAATGATTTGCGTGTCAACAACTGAGATCACTTGCAGCCTTTATGGGTATAGGAGGTAGTGTTTGATGCCAAACTCTCGGATGCATCGCTTGATCACTAGAGACAAGCCCCTCTGCACCTGGTGGCATAGTCAGAGAAGAAAATAACTGTGGGTCACCATCAACTCATCAGAGCCGCCAAGAGGGCCTCATTCAAAGACTGCCTGGATAACAACGCACACAACAGCTTCGGTCTTTGCCCTAAAGATCTGGGCGCTCTCTCTATAAGAAACATGGGAGACAGGTTTGGCCCCAAAAACTCTTTGAACATAGTTTCAAAGTACTGCTCCATATTTTGAATATCTGTTGTTTCCGCAATTCCCGTTATCCGTATGTTGTTCCATCTCGATCTCGCCTCCAAATCCTCATTCTTCTGTTGAATTAGAGCCAATACCTTGTCCATGCCTCTCACTTTCTTCTCCATGTCGGTTTGGCCTTCCTCCGTCTCCGTCACTCTAGTCTCCAGCACACTGACCCTGCCCTCCTGCTTATCCATCCTTTGGGTGATTCTGTCCATGCGTTCAACCAGAGTGTCCATCTTGGAGTCAATCCCCTGTAGGCTCGTTTTATGTTCCTGGAACAAGGACCGGACATCCACCGCCGGCAATTGGCCCTGTGCGCCTTCTTCTGTCAGCTCACGATCAGCAGCCTCAGTTTCAGTTGATTTACTTGATTTCTTGTCGAAGGTGAGTCTCGGTTGTCGCGTGTCCGGCTTCCCCATTTTGGCAAGCAGCCCGCTTTCTTTGCAAGCTGTCCTCCGAAACATAGTACTACCCATGAAAAGGGTCGCCCTATCGCACACTCAGAGGTATCTCCACTAACTCGGTACCCCCACGGGGTGCTTATTAATCTCTCGTCAACCTTGTCCAACTGGCTTGGCGCGTTACCTGCCTCAATGGGCTGTTAGCTGACCTCGGGTCGCCTCACGAGTCGTTATATCCCAGCTATAGTTCTGTCTCAGGAGGCGCATTAGTTATGTTTGTACCAGCTATCCCTGTTGACTGCGCCCTGAGACGTCTGCGTTGGGCTGTGTATCAAGTCCCTGCTCATTTTCAGCACGTAAGTGCGCTATCTGGGACCTCTATCCTGCGCCACTATTAATTAGTCAGCGAGGAAAACCAGCGCACCTGTATATGCACCCCGCTCTGCCACGTTTCTCAGGCGGACCCCACGTGTGTCATTAAAATCTACCTGTGCACTTCATTTCCATTGTAGGTGCATTGCATTTACAACTGTGTGAGGATCGAGCAGTCTGGCAGGCGGTTTACTGAGCCGGTCACCGCGTGCGTGTCACCCCTGTGTATAAATATTGTGCGTCTCCTTTAAATAGCTGCACCAAGCGACTTAAAAGCTGACGTGTAGTCCATTATGTACTTTGTACAATTAGTGCGGCTCTGCTTCTCCTCTCAGCCATCTGGCCAGGGTTCCTCTCACCATATGCCCTGGGCGTCCCCCTCGCCTTTACAGTCTCGTAGTTTCAATGTTCACCCTAGCAGGTTTCTACTCTCCATTTACGCGCTGCCCGTGTTTTATTGTGCTCTTATTTCCCTTTCTGTGGATGTTTAGGGCAACCCTTTGCAAGCAATCCCTGGCGCTCCACTACAGGCCCGAAGCCAGCGCTCCCCAGATACTTATGCATCTTGCGAAAATGCCGGCCGCCCTAGCTGTGCATGTCCGGAAGCGAAAGCCCTCAAATGTACGCTCCTCCATACCGCGTTGTATATGGCTTCCCCCTTTATTACGGGTACCGTGAAGACATTAGGGCCCGTGCCGTGTAGCTTTCAAAACGTGTAGCCAACGCACACTGCCTACCGGTCACCACAGTGATCGCGGCTGTACCTCCTCCCCCCCCCCCACTGGTCTACTGCCAGTTTGCGGGTGTTGTTCCAGGCACAGAGCACTAACGGTCTTGCTTGTCCCCGCCTCCGGGGCTCATACTGCAGCCCACAGATTCCTCGCCGCACTCTCCGGGGTCCGTCGCAGCGTGAGCAGTGTTCCCACCGTCGTCCCCTGAGCACCAGCGCTACTGCTTCCCTGTCGGCCTTTCACGCACGCTCCCGGATTTCCCTTGCCTTCGAGGATGTCCGCAGCTCCCGCAGCTTTCCACCAGTCATACAGCTTGCAATTCAATATCAAACCGCACAGGATCTTCCCAGCAATCAATCCTGGCAGTTACGCCCGATGCACGGCGTGTTAAAAACTGACAATTTTGGATTAATTAGCCCAGCCAGCGGAGCTGCTCTAGAAAGCAGCCATTCCGCTTCACGGCCAAGCCACGCCCCCACAGCTCAAAGCATATATAAATGTTCACAGTCCATAAGCAGAGTCTCTCATTTTCTAAATGAGGGGGTTATTCAGACAAGAGCAGCAGTATTCTAAACAGCAACAGCAATCTTTATGTAGATCTGTAGATCTCCTTGCAAATTCACCACATATTCTGTGCTGACATTTAACCAACTTGCAGGATGAGCTCATAAAACAACGTGGTCATTTAACAAGTAGTCCTACCCAAATAAAAAATGTCCCTGGAGTAAATATATACAGCTAATGCCACTATGGAAAGATCAATACAATCAGCCGAAAGTGAGAAGGTGTCTAGTATGTGCAACACATCAGTGCCCGGGGCACCATTGCAAGGCCAAGAAGGGGGATGATTTGTGCTTTGGGCTTCAAACAAACATATCAGACAACTAGCAAAGTTTGAAGTTATGACATGCTTTTTTCATTTAGTTGTAGTTATGTTTGCAAAGTAAAAATATCATTACAAATAACTGATCATTATTGGGGTCTTTTCTTCCAGTTCTTCAATTGTGAATCAATAAAATGTGTGTTAGTAAATAAAAGTAAAATACTCTGCCTATTTATTTTGACAATGTTTTATTAACACTTCCCTTACAAATAGTTATTTGTTATGCCAGTTTGGCTTGCACTGCCCTCTGCAATCATAGTTGTTTCTTGGCCAGGTTTTGTTGGGTAGGTGAGTAAACTGCCATACTTAGGACCAAGGGGTAAGCCCTTTCTCATGGCTCTGTTGTGCAGTATAGCACAGGTAGCAATAATATTTCAGCTTGTTTCTGGTGTTTAATCCAATGTTTCTGCACTTGCATGAAAAGCTTCCCTTAAAAAATTCCAACTTGCTCTCTATTTCTGAACTAGGTCACTTATGTGCGTTGTTGTATTTGTAATCTAGATATTTAAAAGAAGGCTCAGTAGGGTTATCGGTCAAATTATTTATATGATTTGTAAGGTGAAATTCTGCCTAAACTGTATCAAGAAGACAACCATCACCAAATTCTCCTCTTACCATGTGCAGCTGCCACAGGTAACAGCAGTAGGGTGCTGGGGCAGGGTATAGTGGGCAGATGACGGAATAGGGAAAGTAAAATAAAAAAATAAAAAACCCTTATCTTTCACTTCCTGCATCGCTAACTTGGTAAGTGTTTCTTTACATTTTGTATTTTACTTTCCCTAACCTATCGTCTATCCTCTTCTCCCAACCATCAACCCCCCTTTCCCGCCTCAACACTATTACCAGTGCTGGTTCAAAAGGGCTGAATGGCAAAACTGAGTCATGTGTACCCCCTGGATAGTTTGCTACTAAATGTATTCTCATATATGAGAAATGATGGCAGTGGTTTTAGAGAAAAGCCAGCACCTCTGTTAGTTTGCAATTTTACAGCGCAAAATGTCCCCTAGCGTGCTCAATGTCAAACACTGTGCCATCCACAGTGTCACTCAGTACATAGAGGAAACCTCCATACCCATTGACCAATTATAATTTTTAACAGAGCAGAGCACAAAAAAAGAGTCTTAGCTGACTATCCTCAGTCAGTAATGTATTTGATATCAGAGAAAAACAATGAAAAATTACATTGAGCATACAGTAATCTTGGTCTCAAAGGTTTTGACGCGTCTCAAGAGTGTTGACACGTCAGTATGACAAGCAAACGGATCACTAACATAATATCGACGACACAAATATCGAGATACACAAATATCGAGTCAAAAATATCGATTGACAAAATATCGACTCCCTATCTTCAAACAGGTAAGTACCAAAATATCGACTCCAAAATATCGACTTACAAAAATATAGACTGTCAAAATATCGATTTTTTTAAATGTCTTAAAATTAAGTTAAAACTAATATAGTAATAAATATATTTAATATAAACTTAGAAATAATTAATAAAAAAATGTAATTTTAATAAATAATTTATATAATTAAAAAAATTATATCACCAAAAATTACACACACACATATATATATATATATATATATATATATATATAACATATTATTAAATAAACATATATAACATTTTAGAAAATGTTTAAAATTTATTGTTACAACTATAGTGAGTTCAACATTAGCAAAAGTGTTGGATAGCGTAGAGGTCAAATTTACTACTCCCACTCCAGTGGGTGCAACAGTAGGGAAAGCGCTGGATAGCGTAGAGGTTAAAATTACTATTCCCACTCCAGGGATGTATGACGTTACAACGCATACTTTTACAACGCCTACCATTACAACAAAACTTTTACAACGCAAAAACTTTTACAACGCATACATTTACAACGCAAGATTTTACAACGCATATACCTTTACAACGCATACCATTACAACGTAAGTATTGGTAAGTATATAATAATTTTTTGAATATAAATTAATAAAAAATATTATAATATAATTTAATATAATTTAATTTTATTAAATAAATTTAATTTAAATGTAATTTTACTTTATTTTTACAAAGTACCCCTGTACCCCAAAAACCCAAAACTGACCCTGAACCCTAAAAATACCCCTTTACCCATAAACTGAAAACTGACCCTGAACACTAAAAATACCCCTTTACCCGAAAACTGACCCTGAACCCTAAAAATACCCCTTTACCCCAAAAACTGAAAACTGACCCTGAACGCTAAAAATACCCCTTTACCCAAAAACTGAAAACTGACCCTGAACCCTAAAAATACCCCTTTACCCCAAAAACTGAAAACTGACCCTGAACCCTAAAAATACCCCTTTACCCCAAAAACTGAAAACTGACCCTGAACCCTAAAAATACCCCTTTACCCAAAAACTGAAAACTGACCCTGAACCCTTAAAATACCCTTTTACCCAAAAACTTAAAACTGACCCTGAACCCTAAAAATACCCCTTTACCCAAAAACTGAAAACTGACCCTGAACCCTAAAAATACCCCTTTACCTAAAAACTGACCCTGATCCCTAAAAATACCCCTTTACCCCAAAAACTGAAAACTGACCCTGAACCCTAAAAATACCCCTTTACCCCAAAAACTGAAAACTGACCCTGAACCCTAAAAATACCCCTTTACCCAAAAACTGAAAACTGACCCTGAACCCTAAAAATACCCCTTTACCTAAAAACTGAAAACTGACCCTGAACCCTAAAAATACCCCTTTACCCAAAAACTGAAAACTGACCCTGAACCCTAAAAATACCCCTTTACCCAAAAACTGAAAACTGACCCTGAACCCTAAAAATACCCCTTTACCCAAAAACTGAAAACTGACCCTGAACCCTAAAAATACCCCTTTACCTAAAAACTGAAAACTGACCCTGAACCCTAAAAATACCCCTTTACCCCAAAAACTGAAAACTGACCCTGAACCCTAAAAATACCCCTTTACCCAAAAACTGAAAACTGACCCTGAACCCTAAAAATACCCCTTTACCTAAAAACTGAAAACTGACCCTGAACCCTAAAAATACCCCTTTACCCAAAAACTGAAAACTGACCCTGAACCCTAAAAATACCCCTTTACCCAAAAACTGAAAACTGACCCTGAACCCTAAAAATACCCCAAAACTGAAAACTGACCCTGAACCCTAAAAATACCCCTTTACCCAAAAACTGAAAACTGACCCTGAACCCTAAAAATACCCCTTTACCTAAAAACTGAAAACTGGCCCTGAACCCTAAAAATACCCCTTTACCCAAAAACTGAAAACTGACCCTTAACCCTAAAAATACCCCTTTACCCAAAAACTGAAAACTGACCCTGCACCCTAAAAATACCCCTTTACCCAAAATCCCAAACATATAACCTTTTAAAAATAATTATATACTTACTAATACTTACATTGTAATAGTATGCATTATAACGGTATCTGCGTTTTAAAAACATGCTTTGTAAATGTATGCGTTGTAAAAGTTTTTGCAATTTAAAAGTTTTGTTGTAATGGTAGTGCATAGTAAAAGTAGCGTTGTAAACGTTGCATACCCACTCCAGTGGGTGCAACAGTAGGGAAAGTGTTGGATAGCGTAGGGGTTAAAATTACTATTCCAACTTCAGAGAGTGCAATAGTAGGGAAAGTAAATACTTCACAAATATATATAAATAACATAAATAGTAATACCAATTACAAATAATTAAAATATTAAAAAAGTGTATAAAAATATTAAATATTTATTTATAAATACAAAATAAAATTATTTAATTATAAAAGTTGCCTACTCATACTAATTAATTACCTATTAACAATAAATTAATTTACAATTTAAAAATTAAGTAATTATTTTCAATTACCAATTATATTTTAATTAATTACCAATTAATAATTAATTAACAATTAATTCTAAATAAATATCAATAAATAAATTAACATATTTAATAAATTATAATTAAATTACTTCCCACCCTATTCCCCTATAAACACACAACCCGCTACAGAAAATAAATTACTAAAATTAAAATATTTATCAATTAATCAATTATAATTAATTACCAATTATATTTTAATTAATTACCAATTAATAATTAATTAACAATTAATTCTAAATAAATATCAATAAATAAATTAACATATTTAATTAATTATAATTAAATTACTTCCCACCCTATTCCCCTATAAACCCACAACCCGCTACAGAAAATAAATTACTAAAATTAAAATATATATCAATTAATCAATTATAATTAATTACCAATTATATTTTAATTAATTACCAATTAATAATTAATTAACAATTAATTCTAAATAAATATCAATACATAAATTAACATATTTAATTAAATATAATTAAATTACTTCCCACCCTATTCCCCTATAAACCCACAACCCGCTACAGACTTATATTACACAAAAAATAAAAATTATTATTAACTTACCTTAAATTCGATATTTTTGTTGTCTATATTATGTCTAGTCGATATTATGTCCATTCTATATTTTTGATTCGATATTATGTCCATTCTATTCGATATTAATTTTCTCTAGTCGATATTTTTGTTGTCTATATTATGTCTAGTCGATATTATGTCCATTCTATATTTTTTACTCGATATTCTGTCCAGTCGAAATAAAAGACTCGATATTATGACTGTACACCCAAGCAAACAGCTGACACGTGTTTAGTCGATAGACGACTTCCTCAAGGCTTGAAATCGTTACAGTAGACAAATCTGAGCTTTATTATATGGCTTCGATTCGTCTACTATAACGATTTGTAAATGTAAATGTACGTAAATGTACAGGCATTTATATAGCGCACTACTTACCCGTAGGGTCCCAAGGCGCTTTGACCGCTGCGAAACCCTTCCTGGCTTCCCTGAGAGATGGTCCCTTAATGGGTATCTCCAGGGTGAGACCAGGCATCCCCGGCGGTCTGGTGGGGCCGTTAGTGAAGATGAGGCAAGCTAATGCCCAGAGTTGCCGAGTGTGAACGCTGATCAGAGTGGGCACCGAGGCGAGAGAATTATCAAGTCCGCTGACCCTGGTCCCGAAACCTGCCGCGCCGGGAATCGAACCCTGGTCCCGGGCCGTCCTCTGCTCTCGGGTCTGCTGCCTCTAACCAGTGAGCCACACTACTTCACTGATTTTCCGGCTCACTTATTATAAAACAGTTGATTTTAATACCTTATTCTGACTAATGAGTTCTATCGGAATTACCACGCGCCCATAGGTATCTTCATATTAGAGAAGAACAGGGCTGTTCTTTCGTTGACTTACAATTATTGCTACAAGCCTTGAGGCATCATTACTGCAGAGCTACAGGACAGCTCAGGGAGGGGGTTACTGGAACTGACAGGCCTTGGAAGGGATGGGACCATGAGCCTCAGGGATAGGCATAGAGAGGAGCTACAGGACAGCTCAGGAGGGGGTTACTGGAGCTGAGAGGCCTTGGAAGGGATGGGACCATGAGCCTCAGGGACAGGCATAGAGAGGGACAAGGAAGGGGTCTCAGGTGAGAGTGTGGGAGGGGGTTACTGGAGCTGAGAGGCCTTGGAGGGGATTATTGTTTCTAGTGGGGAAGGGCTCTTTATGCGAAGGCATCAGCACACATGACGCAGTTGTTTTCACTGCTCCAAATTGTATTTTGGAAATCCGAGGTGAATGAGAGCCACGGCACACAGCGTGATGTGGGGGCCAGTGTGGTAAGAGCATGAACACGCACCATATCATTGTTCTTTGTTTCATCCTTTTCCAGGGGTCTCAGATACCGACCACAAGAAGCAGTAGATTTATGGATGTAAACCAAGACATATTATTTTAAACTCATTTGATCTCTGCCATTAGCTTTTGTGATTACACGCTGTAAGACCCACCCAGTCTTACTAGCCTTGGGCTCCCCTGCGGATCTTGAAGCGAGCATTGCAGCCTCCGTCGGGTTTTAGGACCAGAAGTGAGAAGGGCAATAAATGCCCTGACTCCTCTGTATGTGAGTCTCAGCTGAGGCTGTACTGGCGGCTTCTTCTTCTGTGCGCTCACCCCTGTCAAAGCGGCACTTGGAAATTTAAACACGCTGTAGGAACTGGGGTCACCAGTTCCCCGGGGGTAGCCTGGCACGAGCAGGTAGGCACCCGAAACAGTGACTACACAACACACGCATCCACTGAGACAATAAATACACGCAATGACGGAGACCACACCAGTACGTTTTTGATTCCAATCGATACATTTTATCTAAGACCAAAATCAGGGTGATCAATTACTCACTACATTAACACATTTCAGGGGATAACTGTGGGCTTTCATTTAGCACTTCATTTTGCAAGTGTAGACATTTCATTACTCAGCATTACTTGTTCATTAGGGTAAAACCAAACATTTCCTGACGCAGGACTGGATATGGCATTAATGATCAGGCAACTTCTCACTAGGAAGGTCTAAAACCACCTGGCGCAAGAATAAAACATTTCCTTAAGCAGGGATAAGCAGTGCATTACCCTTATCAATCAAGCGTCAACATTTCACCAGGTGAGAATCAACATGTCATCCGGTAAGACTAAACATTGCCTCCTGTTGTATTTCTATCTAGGACCCTAATTCGATATTCCTGATTTATGCCCTTATATGGCTATAATAAATAATATCCTTATAAAGGCATAAGAATCATATCCATATTTAGTAATAGCCCATGCAGTCCAAATACGGCAAGGCTACTTCCCTAGACTCCTAGAAAGTACAACGCGTTCTTTAAACAAACCAAACCTCCAGCAACCTGGGAAATCCCCACGCTTCTGTTTTGATTTGTCCTAGAACTCCTGCGAGCACTGAAAGAACGGCCAGTTCTTAGTGACATCTTTATTGACATCTTATGTCCAACCTTACGTCAAACCCGGCACCTTTCAGGTATAAATATACCAATG
This sequence comes from Lissotriton helveticus, assembly GCF_964261635.1. NCBI lineage: Eukaryota > Metazoa > Chordata > Amphibia > Caudata > Salamandridae > Lissotriton > Lissotriton helveticus. Next base: position 184,352,762 of record NC_136057.1, on the reverse strand, counting down.
TTGCCTTAAGCAAACACACAGTGGTTTGGAGCAGAGCGGCTATCTACTTGCCCAAGAGCCCAGCTGATGCGAGAGCCCACAGACGCCGCCCCTCCCTTTTGACGCACTGAGAAAGACGCTGTCTTTTTCTCCAGCCGAGAAAATCCAGCTCCGGTGTTTCCAGCCACCCTTGCGGTTTGCTGGGATATCGAGTCCTGTGAGAGAGAGACCACACCTCCTGCTTTCTATTACCCAGGTACAGAGCTGACTAAACCCTTGAGAGAATTCTTGATTCAGATCCTTGGCAAAACCAACTTAACTTAAACTGCAACTTACTTACTCCTTCCCACGTATTAGGCTTAGGTCAGGTACACCGGGGTAGGCGTAGATTAGAAGCACCAGTTGAGTACGTTAGTCAATGTTATTATGTATGTATATATTTTATCCATTTTAAAGTATCATATGGCTAAGAAACCATATCAATGCTTTTATAGTATTATTTCATAATACTCCTTTTACTGTACGCACTTTACTTTATACCAAGTATTGCAATTGTGGCAATTCATTTCTCTTGCATGAGAAAGAAGACTGCTCAATAAATAACACCTTTTATTGAAAACGCCCGTCTCTCTAGTTCTCTGCACTCTGGTGAAACTAAGTATGCACGATTGACTGAGTAAAATAGCTGTGTATTGTTTTCACACGACTCTAGAGATACACTCTTATTCTGAGGGAGCAAAGTCGTCATGTTTTATGGTTGCCAGAAGCTAATCCCTTCTTGTCTATCCAGGGAAGTTAAACTCCTCCTTGTTTATTCGAGAAAGTTTCTAGTGACCTCTGAGCTAGCTGGAAAAACTAATTAAGTCTAATGTAGTCAGTAGAGACCTAGTCGACCTCAGTCCTACGTCTACACTGCTGTTTATATTATTCCAATGCGCAGAGCCTATTGGGAATATAGGAACTACACTACATGGCACCCAACGTTTGGTAAGGCGATAATCTAACGCAAGAGTAACTCAGTCGTGCTTTTTCACACCGACCCTTTTCCCTTAAAAACTCCAAAAGACGTCTGGAGTGGGTAAAAGGTTAAAATCCGCCGGACCTTAGTAGGATGAGAATCCTATGTATAGTTTTGGTTTAGTCAACGTTGAAGGATACAGTGTTACAAAATATTGTGCACCTAATCTTTGTTTCCCTTGAAACTTGATCTGCAACAAAAAACTTTCTGTAAGTAAAAATGACGGAAAGTGACGATGAAAGGGAGGCAGCTAGAATAGCAGCTCGACTCCTAGCGGATGACACCAGTCTCCAAGAAAATGACCCGAAGGTAGCTAGTATTAAAATAATAAAACATGCCGGGGATACTGAGGACACAACTGAAAAACGGAGAGTGGGCCCAGACAATACTAGGCAGCACAGCTGAAGTGACAATAGCTCGCAAGATCTTGATGAATCTTCTGGAGACAGTGGACACGAATGAATACATTCAGGTGGAAACTGCAAATACCAGAGTTAGCACACCTCATAAAATATATGAAATAACATTACGTATAGAGGGGGACAAGACTAGAAAAGTAAGGGGTCTCTTGGGATAACCTTTCAAAAGGCTATGACATCCTGTTAGCTGAGAAAGACTGGCCACCAGAGTTTTTCAGGGAGTGCCCTCATGGCGAAGAAATGATTATGCCTGCCTTCTCAAAACATATTTCAACTCATAAAAATTCCATATATGCAAGAAAATGGGCAGTAGCTCTAGCTCCTGCATTATATAAAAATCATGTAGGATGGGATGAGGATTCTCCTCACCACAAAATCCAGTTAAAAAGTCAACCCACTGCACAAAGGCAGTACCCTGTTTAACAAGAAGCTAAAAAGCAAGTCAGGGAGATCTTAGATCAACTTGAATATTAGGGGGTGATTGAAACATGCACCTCACAAATGAACAATCCTTTGTTTCCTGTCTCCAAGCCAGACGATTCATATCGTCTTGTTTTGGACTACAGACACTTAAACTCCTGTTGCTAAACTTTTGCAGTACAAAACTCACACAGTGCAGCACTGATGAATAACATCGTGCGCAAAAAATATAAAACGACATTAGACATCTCTAATGGATTTTTTTGTCAAAACATTGCACCTGAAAGCAGGTATTTGACTGCTTTCTCAATAATGGGGTCGCAAAAACACTTCTGTCGACTCCCACAGGGATTCAAGAATAGTCCAGGATTATTCTCAGCAAGAGTAACAGAGTTACTACAAATATATGATGATGAAGCATTATCTTATGTCGATGACATCTATCTCACAGATGATGACCTGGAGACTCACTTGAAGAGAGTGAACACCATAATACTTGGTTTCGCAGCTGAGGGTTACAAATTCAACTTTAAAAAGTCAAGAATTGCCCATCTAACTGTCCTGTTTTTAGGATATCAAGTGAAGGCAAAAGCCTAGCAGACAACTTCTTAGAGAAGTGTGCTGTACTCCAAGCACCTAAAACGCTGAAGAACTTACAATCAATACTAGGTTTCCTGAATTACGGAAGAACATACATTCTAAATTATGCAGAGAGAGTTAAACCTCTCTATGAATTAATAAAACCTGATTTCAAACCAATTGGACTCAGAAACACACAGAAATTTTAAGATAATTGCAAACAGACGTTAGCTAAAACTAAATTACAAACTTGCGAAAACATACACAACCTTGTAATCCGAGTCATCCCAGGAAGATGCGGATTCACGTACCTAACATCAAATGAGGGAGAAACGGTACCAATAGCTTACAAATCACACTTGTACACACAAGCTGAAATGAAATTCAGTTCTACTGAAAAAATTCTAATAGCGGTTCAAACTGCTGTAGCAAAAGAAAGAGCTCAAGCCCAAGGCAGAAGAATAACTGTTTTAACAGCAGAATCAGCCCTTGAGGCATTAACAAGCCCACGCAATTTGACTGCTGTGGCATTAGATCCAAAATGGATACAATGGGAAAATTCTCTTGCTGCAGAAGACGTGAAATACTATTTTGACCCGAAAATGAAAAAAATTGAAAATCTAGAATATGAAGAAGAATATCCTCTGCCAATCGAAATTCTGCCTCTCGAACAGTACACATGTGTAATCTACATGGACAGATTTGCACAACACTACGATGTAGAAGAAAAATCCTACAACGCAGCGTGCGCGATTGTTAAAGGTCGTTGGCGCTTTGGTAAATTCAGACCAATAGTCACCAAAACTGAATCACTCAGAAACTGTTCAACTCAGCGAGCAGAAATAAGATCTTTAAAGATGGCGCTTGAAAATGCCGATCGCGAATTCCCCACACTAATAGTGTGCGATTCGCATTACTGCGTCAAGTCTTACAATAATAACTTGCAGAACTGGGTTCAAAACGATTACAAAGATGACACAGTTGCCACAATCAAGCATAAAAAGCTTTGGGAACAAGTAGTTCTTTTGCAGAAAGAACTACGAAAGACTCACGTGATACATACACTGAGTCATCAACGTGATGGCGTTCACGTTGCAGGGAATTCATTGGGTCTCAGAGCCACAGCGCAAGCTGTTCAACCGGCTTCTGTAGCCTCAAAAAAGTGTTCTAAAAAATACATAGACGGAGAAACAATGCTGGCGGTAAAAGCGTCTTTAAAAGGCGACTATGCAGCATTACCTCTGAACTATCCACTCAATTATACATAATTGATGCAAACTCCGTTCCTTTTGCTCGAATCCCTGGAGTGGGGGATAGAGTAATTCCAAACACGAACAGGAGAGTCTTTTTAATAGCAGACGCACACTTGGGATTGGGTCTAAGACACCAAGAGATAGTAAAATCTGTAAAATAAATACAATCAGAATACTGGTGGCCGGGGATGAACTTGCAACATTACAAATTTGCAAAGGATTGTCCAGACTGCATTAGAGATCGCAGTCGTGAACCGACTGGAGTATTGCCAGGACCCCTTTGTTAGAAAGCATCAAGCTATCTATACGCAGAAAACCAGCAGGAGAAATGATTCCCCATAATATTTACGGGCCCAATTCACAGAACGAACTTAAGACTCAATCCTAAACTTACTACTATTTTGGTATTCACAGAATGCACTTACTACTTTTGGCATTCACAGAATGAACTTACTACTTTTGGTATTCACAGAAGTTAGGATTCTGTCTTAATTTTATCTTAAGACAAACTTAAGACAAACTTAAGACAGACTTAAGACAAAATCCTAACTTCTGTGAATACCAAAAGTAGTAAGTTCATTCTGTGAATGCCAAAAGTAGTAAGTGCATTCTGTGAATACAAAAATAGTAGTAAGTTTAGGATTGAGTCTTAAGTTCATTCTGTGAATCGGGCCCTAAGACTAGATTCACGTAATATGCAGACACCAGCGGTCCGCTGACGCCAGAACTGTTATAAAAGATTTGCGAGTCTTTATCGGCATATACGCAATTGGCATGCTACATTCTGACCAGGGTCCTGCGTTTAGCTCTCGAGCTTACAAAGAGGACATGACCAGCATGGGCATTGCATTGCGGTACTCTTCTCCATTCCATCCTGAGGGAAATGCGGTAGTGGAAAGAAAAAACCGAGACATAAAGCAATCTATAACGGCGAGGGTATTAGGTTCGGGTGAAGGGTGGGTCAAACATTTACCAAGTGTCCAACGTAGTCTTAATAATCTGCCAAGAAATTCTCTAAAAGGTCTCGGTCCGTACGAACTATTGTTCGGTACTAGAATGTATATTCAGGATCTTGCTAGTCACACTTCAGTGGTAGAAGAAAAATGCTTTGATATCAAAGACCGTTTGGCTGTTTTACAGGACTTAAATGAAACAAGACGAAACCTGAGTAACATAAAGTTAAAACAACAGCCAACAGCCACTGAAGAAAAACCACCTGTCCCAGTAAGACCTGTCTGGATTCCAAAGATTGGGGATCTGGTCAGAGAGAAGATCGCGGTGAAGAAGGAATTTGGGCCTTCTTACAGACAAGCAGTACCTGTCTTAGCAGTCAGCGGAACAAGATCAGTTGTACTACCGCCCCTTGCTGGTAAAAAGGAGAACTGAGTTGTATTTTAAATTGCTAATTTTACCCGTTTTACATTTGTGTGTACTTTGCTCACACCTGAGTTAATAGGTATGCTGAGACCCCCTGCGCTTAGTAGCGCCTTAGATTCATTCTCACCCCCTCCCTGTAAGCTCCGGTCCTGCTCTCGGCCGAGTGTTGACGCCGAGGGCAGAGCGCCGGTTTTGTCGGCCATCTTGGGTCGGGCTGGGCTGGTGACGCGTTTGACAGAGCTATAAAAGGCGCCTGGGTTAGTGTGCAGGTAATTCTGACTTTGCACGCATTTTCACCCTCCTGAGGCTTAAGCCGGGAGGTCTCCTATCTTTCCTTGCATTTTAAATTGCTAATTTTACTCGTTTTACATTTGTGTGTACTTTGCTCACACCTAAGTTAATAGGTGTGCTGAGACCCCCTGCGCTTAGTAGTGCCTTAGATTCATTCTAACCCCCTCCCTGTAAGCTCCGGTCCTGCTCTCGGCCGAGTGTTGACGCCGAGGGCAGAGCGCCGGTTTTGGCGGCCATCTTGGGTCGGGCTGGGCTGGTGACGCGATTGACAGCGCTATAAAAACAGACAGTGATGGCTCCGCGCAGCGGACGCGAACAGCGGACGAGCCGGACCTGCGCCGGAGTCGTGCCAGAGTCCTGCCCGTCTGCGCCCGTCCGCGCACGATCGCGCACGATCGCGCTCAGGGCTCAGGAACTCTGGCACACACATCACTTACACCATTAATGATCTCCTGGCACTGAACTCCGACAGGCACAGTCTGTCTCCCACCATATGCGCCACTCTCAAGGAAAATAATATCCTCTATACCCCTAGCCCTAAGAATTGCAGCCTTCTACTCCCCTTAAAATTAGCTACCCTCAACACTAGGTCACTACAGAAACATCAGCTAGAAATCTTCACCCTTTTACAGGATGACACCATCGACATTCTGACACTCACCGAAACTTGGTTGAGTGACACCTCCTCCCCGGATATCATAGCCGCCCTCCCTAGCGGGTATGATATGATCTGGCATAACCGCCCAGATGGGGCCCGAGGCGGCGGTGTAGCAACGATTTTTAAAAAACAATTTATGGTGACCAAAATCCTAACCGAGACTACAAATGCCGTCGACTTATTGGGCATAAAAATCACCATGAATAACTCCTGTCTTATCATCTTAACAGTTTACTGCCCACCCCAAAGTACTCCAATATTCAATGATCTCTTTTTCCCTATAATATCGGATCTATGCACACGTTATAAAAATATTGTGGTGACCGGTGATTTTAATGTCCATTGGGATAAAAGAGATAAGGAGAAGTGTGGCTCAGGGGTTAGAGGCGGCAGACCCGGAATCTGAGATCGGTCCTGGACCAGGGTTCAATTCCCCGCCCCGGCGGGTCTTGGGCTAAAAATTCCACGGACTCGATAATTCTCGTCCCGGTGCCTCCTCGACTCACGGGTTCACACTCTGCGACTCTGGGCAATGGCTTGCTTAATCTCCACAACGGCCCCTCGCGGCGGGTTGCCTGACTTTCACCCTGTGGACACCCTGTCGGGGCTTCTCACAGGGGAATACCAGGACGGGTTCCCTAGGCAAGCGCCAGGATGCCCTTTGTGGTGACAGGTTGCGCTATATAAGTATACCTACATTTACATTTACATCTATTAGCCCAGAAACTGCAGATTTCCATGACCGCTCTTGGATTGACACAAGTAGTGGAGACCCCAACCCACATAAAAGGGCATATTCTCGACCTCATCTGGTCCTCTATACCAAAGGTGGCTCTCACAAATATTACACCTTGTATCTGGTCGGACCACTATCTAATCTTGTGTGATATACCACAAAGCAACTCCCAGGTTAAACTCCCACTAAAAACCAAAAAAGTGCGCCAATGGAAAAAAGTCAACCTTGAAACCTTGACTAAAGTCCTGTCCAAATACAAGCAGAAAGCCATAAATCCATCAGATGGCACTGACCTAGATCTAAACTATGACATTATTACAACCACCCTCAGACAAACAATTGATGTGATAGCCCACGAAAAAACACAAAAAATAAAGGGTGTAGAAAAAGGGGCCCCTTGGTTTACCCAAAGCCTGCGAGATCAAAAAAGAAAGCTCCGTTATCTTGAAAGATGCTGGAGGAAATTCAAAAAGGACACTGACAGGGAATTATACAGATCATCATTTCAACTGTATAAAAAGCTCATCGTATCAGCCAAGAAGGACTACTATGAAACACGTATGAATAATGCCACAAATATCCAGAAAGAAACCTTCCAAATATTGAAAGAACTAAGCAAAAAAGAGGAAAAGGCAGATACATCGATTGATTGCGACACTTTCCAAGGATATTTTCTTGAAAAAGTAGCGACCATACTGTCAGATATTAAGAATGACAATTCAACTATACACACTATGCCATTGCTCCCTTTAGACTCCTCAACCCCTATCATCACTAGATTCCCCGAAATTGATTCCACTACCCTTAGACAACTAGTAACTTCTACCAAATCAGGCTCCCCCGCCGATCCCTGCCCTCCCGATATTTTTCGATTAGCAATTCCGGTTTTAGAGGACCAGATCTTAGACCTCCTAAATAATTCTTTAGCTACTGGACCATTACCAACTACCTTTAAAGAGGCACGCGTCAGACCCCTGATAAAAAAAACCTGGGGCAGATCCAACTAACCTGAAGAACTACAGGCCAATTTCCCAGCTGCCATTTCTATCGAAAGTACTAGAACAGCATGTGTTAAAATCACTGTCTTCCCTCCTGGAATCCCACCATCTTCTCCAGGAGCGGCAAGCTGGGTTTCGTGCCCACCATAGCACGGAACTAGTAATGCTATCAGTACTGGATGAGCTCAGATGCATGGCTGACAGCAAAAAACCAAGCGCCCTGATATTATTAGACCTTTCAGCGGCGTTTGATACTGTCAGCCATGCACTGCTTCTGGACAGACTAGCCAGGTCCGGGATAAGAGAACTAGCTCTCCAATGGCTAACGGCCTTTTTATCGGGGAGGACGCAGAGGATCCAGCTAGCAGATCAGGTCTCCGACGTGGGCGCCTTAGTTTGTGGAGTCCCGCAGGGGTCCGCGCTCTCTCCACTTTTATTTAATCTGTACTTACAGCCATTGATAGAATCCTTGGCAAGCATGGGCTGTAAAGTTTTTAACTATGCCGATGATTCTCAGCTGCTGCTGAGTATCGACAACACAACATCGGCTCAGTCCATAGCCCAAAATATACTACGGTTCACAGTAAATTGGATGTCGTCCAACTTATTAAAAATCAATCCAGATAAAACTGAAGTCCTCGTAGTCTCAACCTCTACTTCCCCCTGGAACGATCTGTTCTGGCCACAGGAACTTGGACCTACCCCAAAACCGTGCCCTAGTGTAAAGAGCCTCGGTATGAAAATCGATCAGGAACTTTCAATGACCAACCAAGTGTCCGCTGTGGTTGGCTCCTGTACCAACCTGATCAGGCAGCTACGTAAGCTTGTCCCCCTTCTCTCAATGAATATGCTCCGAACTATTGTTTCAGCCATAATAGTGTCCAGAATCGACTATGGAAACGCGTTATACCTGGGTCTCCCAAAAAATTCCATCAATCGTCTTCAAGTTATCCTGAATGACGCAGCCCGCCTAATATTCGGAGTTCCCAGGCGGTCCCATGCCTCCCCCCTGCTTTATAGATTACATTGGCTCCCTACGAAGCAGAGAGTCGAATTTAAGAGCATGTGCATTTGTCACAAAGCAATTCATGGACAGGCCCCGGCCTATATAAAAGATAGGCTGGAAGTGTATGAACCTAGACGCGCTCTGCGATCCTCCGGCTCCTTTCTGCTATCCTGCCCGCGCTTTAAACTGGCAACTAAAGGTGGCAGATCCTTTTCAGTCCAAGCTCCCTCCATCTGGAACAAGCTGCCGGAGGTGCTTGGTAGAGAACCCAACCTTCTCCGTTTTAGGAAATCCCTGAAGACCTTACTCTTCAAGGACGCGTTCACATCCCCGTAAGATTGACCGATATTTCACATCCTCCCTCTTGTTTCTTGTTGCTGTACTTGGTCAGAAGCGCTTTGAGACCTGTCGGTGAGTTGGCGCGATATAAAACCCAGATACAAATACAAATACAAATCCATCGACCTGGTAAAACCACAATCATGTGGCCCATAATAAGTAGTAGGCCCAGTGGGCTCCCAAGAAATTGCAGAATACCAAGATTTGCTACAATCTAAGAGGTTCAAACTGAGAGACTAATCACATTTGATAAACCTGCAGTGAATAAAAAAGGACTATGCAACAAAGCAATGGAACTTGTGCCTCGTGAAACCCAAATTGCAACAGTTCGTCAAGAAACACCAGTCTACAACAATGTAGCCTCAGACTATGCTAGTGAAACAAAGAAAAATCAAAAAGCAAATGAAAATCCAGAAGCAATTCGAAGAATTGACAGAACTGCATCTGGCTACTTCATCAATTTCGATGACTTTTCTGATGATCCAAGTGAACATGAAGAAACGCCAGCAACAAAAACATTCAAAGACAAAGTAACTGAACTTTTTCATCAACTCAAAGAAACCTATATGATTTCTCCATGGATTGAATTTTGGATTGTGTTAGGTGTACTTTTCCTCCTGCTTTGGCTCATCGTGGTTCTTTGTTTGGGAAAATTCATTGAAGGAAAATACAGTACAATGGACACAGCAAGTCAAAACATCAACTTGGTCCTAAAGCCTCACAAGTCATCTCACATCAAGAAAAGAGAACTATCATCAGTGAACGTCACAGCCAATCCAATACCCGGTGGGGTAGCATGGGACAGAACTGAGTATGACATTTTTGGCCCGATTGAGCTCTTGAAATATCTACACCAGTTTAAGGTTTCATTAAGTGACTTTGTAAAACCAAGTACATTCTCTGATGATTGGGACTTTGAAAATATTAACAATATGATGTCAGATTTAGTAATGTCAGCAAAATTTACAGAACATGATTACTTACAGGGTTCATCAAATTATGAAGAAATGTATTGCTATAATCATTTTGGTCATCACTATTTGCATAAATCTGCACAGCCTAGAAATGTTTATAATTATAACCAATGGCAACATTGTGCAACACTGCCTAAAAGCAGCTTGAAAACATTTTTTGAGAAATTCCCATACTTCTCAGGGTTCAACACAAGTGATGCAGAAGCGTTTAAATAAGACAGGAATGAAAACAATGTTGACAAATACTAAATTGATTTATTCTGAAGCATTTTATGAAAAAATACCTACATTTGGTTTTGAATTCTGGAAAAACAACATTGAAACAAAAACCATCTGGGGTACAAAAGAATGGCAGGTCCAAGGTTTAGAAGCATTATTTAGAGCCTGCATGATCCCAGAACAAATAATATTCTTGAATGACACCATTCAACAGACATCCTGTCTTGGCCTAGCCAAGATTAAAGACTTAAACAAACCGTCCATTCCGAAGCCCATACCTGATAGTAATAGCACTACAGATGTGGAGATAGACGTATCCCATATTCTACACCAAAACAGAACAAATCCTGATTGGAAAAAATGGTTGATCTGGCCCACAGACACAAATAACTGTCAAGATAGATTCCTGAACAAAATGCAGGGGTTAAACCTGAACAGGCCAGACCCTAGATCCTCCCAGAGACAACATCCAGGGATAGTAACAACATACAGTGTAGGGAAACTATGCCGCGAATGGCTACAGAAATCCACACTGGCTGAAATTAAGCAACACTTGACTTTACTTAAAGACGCTGCTGACTTGCGTGATTTGATTTTATACTGGGACCACGCAAACAGCGTCAAAAATGTTTCATAGCGGCTGGTGTATACGCTGCGTACAATGAAGCTTAGAAAGTAATGCAAATTGAGACAGCAGAAAAAATACGAGAAATTGATCGTATTCATTTGGAAAAATCACTTTCTGTTGTGGACAATGGGTTAACGACTCTGTCCTCCAGAATATATTCACTGGACAGTATTGTATCATCTGCTATTGATATAATAGAGCAGGACTTACTAATGTTACAACATGGTCAGTCCCAATTACGTTCTATTGTACAGCTTGGCTGGACGTTGCAAAATCTGCGTTAAGGCTACGTACCATGGCGTTTAATCAACGTAACGTCATTATTCTCTATCTTTAACCTTACTGATAAACAAATCCGTTTGGCACAAAAAGGAGCAGACTATACGATTCTTAGCATTGAAAAACTTGAGAGATTACCATTAACAATGTCAGAAAGACCTGTCATTGAATGAATAATACACGGAATTATTACAATTCCGATAACAACTTTCCACTTTAAATATTGCCAAGAGTATATACCAGCGGGCCAGTATGAAAGGTTGGGTTAAGGCTACATCAAGTCAACATGGAAATTACCTTATACACACAAATGTTATAATGAAAAGAAAAAGGAGATATTTCTTTGTGGTAACAATTGTAAAAAATCACAAAGCGGTACACTTCTGTATCAAGATATTAATTGGTATTAGTGGAGAAGCGTGGCACAGTGGTTAGAGGTGGCAGACCCGGAAGCTGACATCGGCCGTGGACCAGGGTTCGATTCCCCGCCTCGGCGGGTCTCGGGCTCAAAAATTCCATGGACTCGACAATTCTCGCTCCGGTGCCTACTCGACTCACGGGGTCACACTCTGCAACTCTGGGCAATAGCTTGCTTAATCTCTACTACGGCCCCTCGCGGCGGGATGCCTGGCTTTCACCTTGTGGATACCCTGCCGGGGTATCTCACAGGGGAATACCAGGACGGGTTCCCTAAGCAAGCGCTTAGATACTGTGTGAAATCAGTGATTTGCGCTATATAAATACATGTACATTTACATTTAACTTGCATGGAGCCTGCGAAGGGTCTTCAAATAACCTTTCATGTCACCTGCACGGCACTCCTTCAAAACAGATAGAGCCATTTTTCAGACAGCTTTCCAACGGCAGCTACGCTCTAATAAATGACCACAGCTGTTGTGGCATGGTGCTAGGAAAAGCCTATCTCGTGAGCGTTAGTTCCATGGTCACTTGCTGTATGCAAGTATTGTATCCAAACAGCACTCCAGACATAGAGGCGGCAATATGGCCTTATTTGAATATCTCTTCTATTCGAATTGATACTTTAAGCAGAATGAAATCCATTCTTTTACAAACAACTGTGCCTTTGACCTCGTCTAAAGAAACGTATGATCTGCAAGTCGCAAGGACAACAGCAGAGATACATTCCTTATTATCAACAAATTGCCCCGGGCATTTCGTAGAAATGCTAAGCCACATCTTAAACATGTCAGATACCAGTGGCATCGCACATGTATTTAAGACAATTTTTTCGGGACTGTTAGCACCCTTTGAAACAGTTCTGGGCATCTTTCTCAATTTTGTCCATTCTGTCTTTGGCGGCCTACCTCTACTTTTGGGACTCGTAGCAGGAATTTTATTTTTGACTCTTCTGCTCCGATATGGCAAGCCAAGCCGCAGACAAGACTCCAGCAATGATGGAAGAAACGATCCTAGCAATACGCTACTGGGACCGCATAACTAAAGTCCTTGGATTAGCCCGGCTAAGAGATCTGAATATGACCTGGTTTCTTTCATTCAGACCAATCTGGCAAGATTGCATCTTACCTGTGCTTCGATGTATGCTATGCGGAGAAGAATGCGTGTTGGACGTCTGTCTTACACTACCATCAGCAGTACCAATGGATACAGATACCTTGCTAGGTCCAGTAACGGCTAATGCATCGTGTTGTCTCCAGCGGCTACCTATTCTGATGACGGCATTCGTTGAGACTTCACCACTACGAGTATGTGGCAGTGGAGTACGAGATGAGAGCAGCATCGCACAGGTACAACCTTCTGTGAGCATTGCTGATCCTCACATCGATGATAGCAATCATTCTCACGCATGGACTGTTACAGCATTTTCAAACTTGGTCGAACTTTCACCTGATGTCGTAGACCAATTTTTTGCGAGTCTGTCTGAAATGATGTTCTCCCCTGAACAACGGGAATAACTTTTAAAACAACGAGCACACAGCGTTCCTTGAACTCTGAATTCGGCCTTCAGCTTTGATAAACGAAAGCTACTGAAAACAATTGGAACTATTTTTCCCCCTGAAAGCGAAATTCTTTTTTTTCACTTCCAAAATATTTACAGTTTTCTGGCACAGGGTACTCTGCTTAAAGTAGAACTATTCTTAGAGAACAGAGCTTCTAATTCAGGAACTCTAGAGACAATATTTTACCCCAGCCTCTAGCACATGTACAGCATTTTGTATAAATATGTGATGGAATGGTCTCGACTTTCTTTTCTGTATTCAGAGCCATTTCCTGTGTAAATTTCGCAATTTATTCAGCTGATATATATATGCATTTAACTGAATGATGACACTGCTTAATAAGCGTACAGTACCAATACTCATTTTTCGTGTATTTACCATATACCATTTCAAATGCAATTTATGTATTTGGGTGTGGGTTGGAAAACACGCATGCATCATTATATGTTTACTATTGCTTAGTTTTAGTAATGATGGACATTAGATCGTGGAGTGGGTGTTGTATTTCTATCTAGGACCCTAATTCGATATTCCTGATTTATGCCCTTATATGGCTATAATAAATAATATCCTTATAAAGGCATAAGAATCATATCCATATTTAGTAATAGCCCATGTAGTCCAAATACGGCAAGGCTACTTCCCTAGACTCCTAGAAAGTACAACGCGTTCTTTAAACAAACCAAACCTCCAGCAACCTGGGAAATCCCCATGCATCTGTTTTGATTTGTCCTAGAACTCCTGCGAGCACTGAAAGAACGGCCAGTTCTTAGTGACATCTTTATTGACGTCTTATGTCCAACCTTACGTCAAACCCGGCACCTTTCAGGTATAAATATAACAATGTTGTCTTAAGCAAACACACGGTGGTTTGGAGCAGAGCGGCTATCTACTTGCCCGAGAGCCCAGATGATGCGAGAGCCCATGGACGCCGCCCCTCCCTTTTGACGCACTGAGAAAGACGCTGTCTTTTTCTCCAGCCGATAAAATCCAGCTCCGGTGTTCCCAGCCACCCTTGCGGGTTGCTGGGATATCGACTCCTGTGAGAGAGATACCAGACCTCCTGCTTTCTATTACCCAGGTACGGAGCTGACTAAACCCTTGAGAGAATTCTTGATTCAGATCCTTGGCAACACCAACTTAACTTAAACTGCAACTTACTTACTCTTTCCCACGTATTAGGCTTAGGTCAGGTACACCGGGGTAGGCGTAGATTTGAAGCACCAGTTGAGTACGTTAGTCAATGGGCCCGATTCTCAGAACTAACTTAAGACAAAATCCTAAACTTACTACCATTTTGGTATTCACAGAAGGCACTTACTCATTTTGGTATTCACAGAAGAAACTTACTCATTTCGGTATTCCCAGAAGTTAGGAGTCCTAACTTTAGGACTCCTAAATGCCATCTTTGAATACCGAAAGTCTTAAATTTAGGATTTTTCTCAGTTTAGTAGTATTAAAGTTAAGACTCCTAACTTTAGGACTCCTAAATGCCATCTTTGAATACCGAAAGTCTTAAATTTAGGATTTTTCTCAGTTTAGTAGTAGTAAAGTTAAGACTCCTAACTTTAGGAATACTAAATGCCTTCTGTGAATACCGAAAGTCTTAAAGTTAGGATTTTTCTCAATTTAGTAGTAGTAAAGTTAGGACTCCTAACTTTAGGACTACTAAATGCCTTCTGTGAATACCGAAAGTCTTAAAATGAGGATTTTTCTCAATTTAGTAGTAGTAAAGTTAGCACTCCTAACTTTAGGACTCCTAAATGCCATCTGTGAATATCGAAAGTCTTAAAGTTAGGATTTTTCTCAATTTAGTAGTAGTAAAGTTAGGACTCCTAACTTTAGGACTCCTAAATGCCTTCTGTGAATACCGAAAGTCTTAAAATGAGGATTTTTCTCAATTTAGTAGTAGTAAAGTTAGGACTCCTAACTTTACTACTACTAAATTGAGAAAAACCCTCATTTTTTTAAGACTTTCGGTATTCACAGAAGGCATTTAGGAGTCCTAAAGTTAGGAGTCCTACCTTTACTACTACTAAATTGAGAAAAATCCTGGGCCTCATTTATGAGGCCTTGCGTTAGTTTTGCGCCGCCGGTGCGTCACTTTTTGTGACACAACAGCGGCGTAAAAAATTCGCCTTGTTGCGCCATATTTAAAAAGTGACGCATCTAGGTAGATGCATCTCTTTTTAAACCCCTGCGCCACATTATACCTGCGTCAGGTATAATGTATGCAGATGGGGCGTTCACCCGCAAAAAGCCTCGTAATAGTGACGCAGTGAAATCTATGAGATTTCACTGCGTCACTTTTAGGACGCTGTTGCGTCAAAATCTTGCGCCTGCCTCACAGCAGGCGTAAGATTGACGCAAGCCCTTTCACACGGGGCTTTCCCCATGTGAAAGGAAGCATTGCTGGAGTTGCGTCACTTTTGTGACACACTCCAGCAATGCGTCACTTTTGCGCCTACAGATACGTCAGAAATACTGACGTATCTGTAACTCCTTGCGACATGATGCGTCATATTATAAATATGACGCATCAATCATGTCGCAGGGAGAGCGCAGTGAAAAGTGACGCATCGATGTTTTCACGCAGCGATGCGTCACTTTTCATAAATGAGGCCCCCTAACTTTAAGACTTTCGGTATTAACAGAAGGCATTTAGGAGTCCTAAAGTTAGGACTCCTAACTTCTGTGAATACCGAAATGAGTAAGTGTCTTCTGTGAATACCAAAATGACTAAGTGCCTTCTGTGAATACCAAAATGGCAGTAAGTTTAGGATTTTGTCTTCAGTTAGTTCTGTGAATCGGGCCCTTCGTTTTTATGTATGTATATATTTTATCCATTTTAAAGTATCATATGGCTAAGAAACCATATCAATGCTTTTACAGTATTATTTCATAATACTCCTTTTACTGTACGCACTTTACTTTATACTAAGTATTGCAATTGTGGCAATTCATTTCTCTTGCATGAGAATGAAGACTGCTCAATAAATAATGCCTTTTATTGAAAACGCCCGTCTCTCTAGTTCTCTGCACTCTGGTGAAACTAAGTATGCACGATTGACTGAGTAAAATAGCTGTCTATTGTTTTCATACGACTCTAGAGATACACTCTTATTCTGAGGGAGCAAAGTTATCATGTTTTATGGTTGTCAGAAGCTAATCCCTTCTTGTCTATCCAGGGAAGTTAAACTCCTCCTTGTTTATTCGAGAAAGTTTCTAGTGACCTCTGAGCTAGCTGGCAAAACTAATTAAGTCTAACATAGTCCGTAGAGACCTAGTCGACCCCAGTCCTATGTCTACAATGCTGTTTATATTATTCCAATGCGCAGAGCCTATTGGGAATATAGGAACTACACTACACTCCGGCATAGGTAGAATATTTCATTAATCCGGAATAACCTTTTTGCTAAACAGGAATGGACGTTTCAGTAAACCAACAGGCCAATATGCACCGTAACATGACTTCCTCGGAAACAAAACACAAGCTGTAAAGAACCCCACCCCTAGCTGGGGGTTACTCCTCCTCCAGCCCAGTCTGTAGGGGCTTAATTCAGGCTCTTGCCCAGTCCGCAGTACTCTTATGGGCCTACTAGGGGCCAACAGGGCCCAACACAGTCTTCCCCAGGGGAGGGGCGGCCTCGGGGCCTCCTCTGGCCTTGCGCCCTCCTCCCGGGGGTTTACCTTGTCCTTCGGGCCTCCTCGGCCCCTTGTGGCGGTTTAGGTTGCTGGGGGAGGGATCATGCTCTTTTAAGAGCCCTCTGGTGTATTGTGGGCCAGTCAGGGGAGGCCCGCGCCGCTCCGGCACTCTTCTCGGGGCTTCCCTGCTATCCTGCCATTGCCGTGGGGCCTGTCCTGCCCCACTGGCGGCTAAAGCAAATGCCGTAAGAAGGTCCTCCGCAGCGATACTTGGCTTCGCGAAGAGGATAGGTGGTAGGCCCTGTGAGGCAATTTTATCTATTTATAAAGCAAAATGTATTGCAATCGCAAGATATGGTGCTTCAATATGGGGTTACAAACAGACTGATTGTATCCAGAAAGAGGAAAATACATTTTTGCGTGCTCTACTAGCCCTCCCTCAGTCGACGGCCACATTTGCCGTCCATCTTGAGCTGGGAATGGGCTATGTTTCAGATTTAACAAGTATGGCCCCTATTCTATTCTGGATCAAAACTTGGCTGAACCCAAAGCTCACTCTAAATCATAAGATCATAAGGGATTGTGTGAACCTAGAGAAATCAAAAAGGATATACAGTGGTTGTCCTTTATTAAAGCAATGTCTAGGAATCTGGGGTGCCCAGAGATTTTTTCAAACCCAGAGGGTTCTGGTAAAAGCTGAGTTAAACTGGGTGAAAACAAATTTTCTCAGGTATAGGGAACAAGAGCGTGAATCCTTACAGCTAAGAAAGCCTATGGTAAGGGCCCACTACCTGCTAATCACGTGTTTATCTATGCAGCCTTACCTGAGAATTGTAACAAAACCATTTCATGGGTGGCTACTAACCAGATTCCGATTTAACCAGATCCACCTCATCCTAAGTGAAGCTATAGGGTGGTGCAGGCCTGGAGATGCAGCATTATGTAAGTGTGAAGGTCACTCAATTCAGGATACCATGCACTTTACGTTTTTCTGCACCTTCTACACCGGAATTAGGAAAAAGTATATATTACCACTGCTGAAAGACAAAGGGTTTGTTCAGGTTAAACCAGCATTATTGTATCTGCAATTACTGGACCACCCTTTTTCCATTTTCTGTGTTGCAAATATTTTTGTGGGGGCTGTTCGAAATAGGAATTCAAGATTGGCTGGTACATTAGTCCCATGAACTACTGGATGCATTAAATTATAAATGAAATTGTCAACTGTTTTTAAAGGTTTTTATGAGATTGTAGGTATTATGTGGAGAAGTTTTTATAGTATACTTTTATGATTTTTACTAGCAGGCTGTCCCGACGTTGTCCGGGTATGAATTGCTGCCGGCCAGTAGTATATTGTTTTGTAGGATTTCGTTTTGATAGCATTTCTTATCTGTGACAGGCCTGTGAAACGCTCTGATTCACAGTGCACTGCTGATGCACTTAAGAGTCCGCGTTTAGTAGTGTGTGAACTCGAGTTTCCCTACTTTATTTTTCCTTGCAATATTAAATGGCGTGAACTAGACAACATGGCATGAGCACAATCAAAAATTAGCTAGCATTCGCGCCAAGAATTTTCAATTCTATTAAGGACACGGAGGCGAGGATTATGCTTCTCTTTCTTATATTTGCTACTCACAGCAGCCAATGAAAAACGTTTTGTATGCAAATAAAACTACATTTCCCATGATGCTTGTACATACATCACATCCTGTATAGCCCCATAAGAGCTGCTGTACCCTGTGTCTCCTCCTCTTTCTTTGCTCGAACATATACAGTCCACACATTAATAAATCCAGTCCATTCCACGGAATATGAGTCTCAATAAACATCCTTCAACATGGAGAACCATCGTCAAACTGGAAAGATTACGTCTTCTAAGCCAGAAGAACACCTGCTCCTTCTTTACTCGAAGCTGAAAGGAATGAGACAGGAAAAACCCGTAACTTCTGCTGATACAGAATATCAAGTACATGCGGGTGGGTAATTATTACCAATACTGTAATAAACCGGGTGGGATAATCCTCGCCTCCGTGTCCTTAATAGAATTGAAAATTCTTGGCGCGAATGCTAGCTAATTTTTGTTCTATTACAGGACCGGAGGCTTCGGATTATGCTAGTTCAAGGCTTATTAACACAACTACAGTCTTAAATCTCCCACCGGTACATAATACACTGTTTAAATAGAGTCTGAGAAACTCCATCAGAAGAATTAAAACTTGCACAACAATGGGAATTATCAAAACAAGAATGATAAAGTATTGTACTTGGGCAAACTGCGTCTCACAATTGGTTCTAACACCCATTCCGGCCAAAGGCCCTCAACCATCGGCTATAATAGCCTCGTACTCACATATAAAATGTCAATAATCATTAACAATCATATGAACATATACGCGAAAACCTCAGATAGTAAATCCGAGAATCATCGTTGTAAGCCATGAGGCATGAGAAGAAACACCCATAAAGTGCATTATCTCGAATTCGTGTGACAAGGCCCTGACCACATGCAATTCAGACCTCGCTGACAGAGCAACTTCCTATAGTATATACTATACCTGTAAAACACGGGCTTGCCTCGCCATAGGAACACCCGAAGGTGGAATGCTTCGTAACACAGCATGACAATATTTAATGTCCAGTTGACATACTATTATATGTCTGGTAATAAAAAGGAAATCACGAGAATTAGTCGGGTTTGGAATATTTACGCCACCAAAAAGAATTCGAAAGAAAAACCCGACGCAAGTTCAGCAACCTGCCCTGAACCGAGAATGAGCCGCAGAAAAACGGCCAAAATGGACGCTATAAGGTGAACGTTACTGAAGTCCCCGTACATTATTTGGTAAATAATTCACAAGAAGAGAAATCAGTCCTCACAAAGCCGCCAAATGGCGTACATATTAACAAAGCGACCCTCTATCGCCGAAACGTATGTCGGGAATGGAAGGACCCAGAAATACGAAATAAAAATAATAAATAAAAATAATAAAGATAATAAGTACATAGACAAAAACAATATCATGCTCAAGGATTTGTGGTAGCAGAACGAAAATGGGCGTCAATCAAGCCCTGTCACCCTGAGTTAGGTAACGTCATACTCGAGGCCCTGTTGACCACACAAGAACGGGAAGAACCTGGGTGTCAACATAATTAGGTCAGGAGGCTCTTGCACTCCTATCGGTTAGTTGTCATCCTCCAATATATATATATATATATATACATATATATCCCATCATCACCCTCAAGGGATATCCATATTCAATATATATAGTGGTGCAAAGCACAGCTCAATGGAGGAGTAGAGGGGGAAACAACCCTGTGCACACTAATAACAGAGAAATAAGTAATCTAGCGGCTCCTCAGCAAAGCTGTAGTCACAATACCAGCCCAAAGGGCGTCGGAGTCATTGCAAAATACAAGGAGCGTGTGCGCACTCCGAGGGCCAGCCTATTGTTAAAACCTGGCGGCTACCAGGAAATCTGCTCAGGTAAAGCAGGAGGCACTGAGACCTCGAAACAAAACAAACTGGGAACGCGTGCGACGTGCGTAGGCCAAATCGCCCAAATGTAGCCCAATTTGGGATACGCACACCGGAGCGTTATGACTCCATAACCGCACTCGGCTACTAGGGAAAGCCTTTGGCGGGGAAGCGCGAGACCGCGCAGTGATCAGCAAAACCCTATGGAAGTAACCAGAGTAATGTTAATTCAGAGAACCTCAATCACCGAAATCCATGATTTGAACACCTACTTGTTTGAGTAATAATGTATACCTTAACCACTGTCTCACAGTGACTCTCTTTTAATGCTGCCAACAAGAGCACGACATCTCCGCCCCCATGGGAGCGACCTTATTCTGGGCCAGAGTGGCATAATCAAATAGCGTTATCACGCACACACACAAGCCAGTGCAGCATTAATATTGAGAATAAATAAATAAATAAAAATTCCGAAGCCTAAATTTGATGAATTCAAATTTAAATATAAAGTGAAATTAAACTACAAATTTGTAACTTCTAAAAACACAATCAGGGTAACCAGGGTTTCGAATCCTGAGCCTTCAGGATAGGAGTCCAAGACCTTGCCCCTAGGCTACATTGACTCAATGACGATGTTAAGCCTATAAACATGAGGGGAGCCTGTGGCCTATAAACCTGCATAATCAAATAGCGTTATCACGCACACACAAGCCAGTGCAGCATTAATATTGAGAATAAATAAATAAATAAAAATTCCAAAGCCTACATTTTATGAATTCAAATTTAAATATAAAGTAGAGTTAAACTACAAATTTCCAACTTCCAAAAACACAACCAGGGTTCGAACCCTGAGCCTTCAGGATAGAAGTCCAAGACCTTGCCCCTAGACCACATTGACTCAATTACGTTATTAAGCGCATAAACATGAGGGGAGCCTGTGGCCTATAAACCTGCAAATCTAAGCTGCCGAGGACAGCGCGGTACTTTGAGACCGGCAAGAAGTGAAAGTAAGCCTGGTCAGGTCACTCGGGTTAAAGTGTTTCACCGCTCCCGGCGGGGAGCGCACTGCTTTGCTAAACTGCTCCTAGCAGGGGCCTTTTGAGCGATTAATCGTCACCATGACCTTTGGTGTAAGAGAGGATCAGTCGTGTTAATTTATTCACTGCTCCCAGCGGGAGCGCGAACCTGAAAAGGAAGATTACTCGGTAAACAGCGCGATGAATGCGCAGCCTTAAATAAGAATGGAGGGGGGCAGGGGCGTGGGGGAAGTCACAACCCACGGTGCGATATGCGCATACAAGTGCCAAACAGCAAATTAAAAACGTAGCACGATCTACGTGCAACCATAAGCACAACAATGACAATCTCAATAATTAACAATCAACGTGCAATAGTAGACAAATGCATCATCATCATATTATAGATCTCGAGCACTTAACTTCCTGCGTGAGCAGCAAAGAAAGAGGAGGAGACACAGGGTACAGCAGCTCTTATGGGGCTATACAGGATGTGATGTATGTACAAGCATCATGGGAAATGTAGTTTTATTTGCATACAAAACGTTTTTCATTGGCTGCTGTGAGTAGCAAATATAAGAAAGAGAAGCATAATCCGAAGCCTCCGGTCCTGTAATAGAATTTACATTACAGAAGAACACATTCATTTGTGGTAGGCACAGGGAGACAAAGCGATTTGCCTGTAATCACAGGATGTTGAGCTGATGCCGAGATTTGAACGTAGCTCCCCATCTCTAAAGTTCGTAATTATAGAATTTGTGGTGGGAGGTGTGTCTAAAAGTGTATGTAGGTGCTGGCCATCAATGAGAGAGACCTGTGCATTTTTCCAATCGGTGGTGAAAAAATATGAGTATGTTGCTGGAGATGTGGGCCGCCGTGCCACCAATGTACTTACGGGGGAGAGTAAACACCCATTATTCCGCAACTTTCTTTCCACATACCATCACTCCGCATACTTTCATTACGAAAGTACCATGACTCCGCAATGCCATTATAACGCATGGCATTACATTGTATATGCTTTTACCACGCATACCTTTACAACGAAATTCGTTGTAAATGCATGAATGGTAAAAGCATGTTTTTTTTAATGTTTGGATAAGGTAAGTATGGTTGTAGGGGTATATGTTTTGGGGTACTGAGGTATATGTTTTAGGGTGTTTTGGTATTTTAAGGTTCAGATATAGTTTTGGGTTATGGGGTACATGGGTAGTTTTAGGGTTTAGAGATAGGTATGGGTTTTGGAGAACAGGGGTATTTTTAGGGTTCAGGGCTAGGTTAGGGTGTTGGTGTATAGGGGTATTTTTAGCTTTCAGGGGTAGGTTTGGGTTCTGGGGTACAGGGGTATTTTAAGGGTTCAGGGATAGGTTTGGGTTTTGGGGGACAGGGGTATTTTTAGGGTTCAGGGCTAGGTTTGGATTTTGGGGTACAGGGGTATTTTTAGAGTTCAGGGGTAGGTTTGGGTTTTGGGGTACAGGGTTATTTTTAGGGTTCAGGGCTAGGTTTGTGTTTTAAGGGACAGGGGTATTTTTAGGGTTCAGGGGTAGGTTTGGGTTTTGGGGTACAGGGGTATTTTAAGGGTTCAGGGCTAGGTTTGGGTTTTGGGGGACGGGTATTTTTAGGGTTCAGGGCTAGGTTTGGATTTTGAGGTACAGGGATATTTTAGGGTTCAGGGGTAGGTTTGGGTTTTGGGGTACAGGGTTATTTTTAGGGTTCAGGGCTAGGTTTGGGTTTTGGGGTACAGGGGTATTTTTAGGTTTCAGGGGTAGCTTTGCGTTTTGGGGTACAGGGGTATTTTAAGGGTGAAGGGCTAGGTTTGGGTTTTGGGGTACAGGGGTATTTTAGGGTTCAGGGGTAGGTTTGGGTTTTGGGGTAGAGGGGTATTTTTAGGGTTCAGGGGTAGGTTTGGGTTTTGAGGTACAGGGGTATTTATAGGGTTCAGGGCTAGGTTTGGTTTTTGGGGTACAGGGGTATTTTTAGGGTTTAGGGATAGGTTTGGGTTTTGGGGTACAGGGTATATTTATAGGGTTAAGATGGGTTAGTGTTTAAGGGTGTTGGGGTGTTTTAAGGAGTAAGGGTGGGTTATGATTATGAGGTGCAGGGGTATTTAAGGGGAGCGGGGTGGGATTAGCACACAATATGAGACATGGCATGAAGGGCAGGAACGTACCACACGCCCCCAGCGTTTGTCACGCCCCCAGCACACGCCCACAGCACAACGCCGACACGCCCATAAGGGACTACTTTGCTGGCACAGTTCTTTTACCTTTTAAATGTATATGGTGGGCGTCTGCATAGCCTATGTCCATTTGCTGCAACTGCCCTTTCCAAAGCTGTATTGGGTGTTGTGATGGGTGCTGTGGTTCCTGAGATTACCCGCCTCAAAGGTTTGGGCTCTCTCTTTATTATATTAGTACTAGCAGCCCGTCCCGACATTGTCCGGGTATGAATTGCTGCCGGCCAGTAGTATATTGTTTTGGAGGATTTCGTTTTGATAGCATTTCTCATATGTGACAGGCCTGTGAAATGCTCCGATTCACAGTGCACTGCTGATGCACTTAAGAGTGCGCGTTCAGTAGTGTGTGAACTCGAGTTTCCCTACTTTATTTTTCCTTGCAATATTATATAGCTCGAACTCAACAACATGGCATGACCACAATTTACATTACAGAAGAACACATTCATTTGTGGTAGGCACGGGGAGACAAAGCGATTTGCCTGGAATCACAGGATGTTGAGCTGATGCCGAGATTCGAACTCTAAAGTTCGCAATTCTAGAACTTGTGGCCGGAGGTGTGTCTAAAAGTGTATGTCGGTCCTGGCCATCAATGAGAGAGACCTGTGCATTTTTCAAATCGGTGGTGAAAAAATATGAGTATGTTACTGGGGATGTGGGCCGCCGTGCCACCAATGTACTTACCGGGGGAGGGTAAACACCCATTATTCCGCAACTTTCTTTCCGCATACCATCACTCCGCATACTTTCATTACGAAAGTACCATGACTCCGCAATGCCATTATAACGCATGGCATTACATTTTTTATGCTTTTACCACGCATACATTTACAACGAAATTAGTTGTAAATGCATGAATGGTAAAAGCATGTTTTTTTTAAATGTTTGGATAAGGTAGGTATGGGTATTGGGGTATATGTTTTGGGGTACTGAGGTATATGTTTTGGGGTGTTTGGGTATTTTAAGAGTTCAGATATAGTTTTGGGTTATGGGGTATAGGGGTAGTTTTAGGGTTTAGGGATAGGTATGGGTTTTGGGGTACAGGGGTATTTTTAGGGCTCAGGGCTAGGTTTGGGTTTGGGGGTATAGGGGTATTTTTAGGGTTCTGGTGTAGGTTTGGGTTTTGGGGTACAGGGTTATTTTTAGGTTTCAGGGCTAAGTTTGGGTTTTGGGGTACAGGGGTATTTTAGGGTTCTGGGGTAGGTTTGGGTTTTGGGGTACAGGGTTATTTTTATGGTTCAGGGCTAGGTTTGGGTTTTGGGGTACAGGGGTATTTTTAGGGTTCAGGAATAGGTTTGGGTTTTGGGATACAGGGGTATTTTAAGGGTTCATGGCTAGGTTTGGGTTTTGGGGTACAGGGGAATTTTAGGGTTCAGGGGTTGGTTTGGGTTTTGGGGTACAGGGTTATTTTTAGGGTTCAGAGCTAGGATTGGGTTTTGGGGTACAGGGGTATTTTTAGGATTCAGGGGTAGGTTTGGGTTTTGAGGTACAGGGGTATTTATAGGGTTCAGGGCTAGGTTTGGGTTTTGGGGTACAGGGATATTTTTAGTGTTTAGGGATAGGTTTGGGTTTTGGGGTACAGGGTATATTTATACGGTTAAGATGGGTTATTGTTTAAGGGTGTTGGGGTATTTTAAGGAGAAAGGGTGGGTTATGATTATGGAGTGCAGGGGTATTTAAAGGGAGCAGGGTGGACACTCGGAGCTGGAATGTACAGAACCTGGGAAGAAAAAACAATGAAATATTGGGCACAACGCTCGCTTTTTTTCCGTAATCCCGCACTCCGCACACGCCCACGCCCCCAGCACACGCCCACAGCACACAATATGAGACATGGTATGAAGGGCAAAACGTACCACACGCCCCCAGCGTTTGTCACGCCCCCAGCACACGCCCACAGCACAAAGCAGACACGCCCACAAGGGACTACTTTGCTGACACGGTTCTTTTGCCTTTTAAATGTATATGGTGGGCGTCTGCATAGCCTATGTCCTTCTGCTGCAACTGCCCTTTCCAAAGCTTTACTGGGTGTTGTGATTGGTGCTGTGGTTCCTGAGATTACCCGCCTCAAAGGTTTGGGCTCTCTCTTTATTATATTAGTATGGATGGATTAATCGAATATAGTGGCTTTTGACTTGACTAGTAGTGGGTCTAGAGGGAGTACGTCGTCGCAGGAGTATGAGGACAGGAGGGAGGAGTGGCAATTAAAGTGGGAGCTTGCCAAGTTAGAGCACGAGAGGGAGAGAGAGAGGGAAGATAAGAAGCTCGCATTGGAAGAAAAGAGATTAGCAATGGAGGAGAGGAACTTGGCGCACGAGCTTCAGCTAAAGGAGTTGGAGCTGAGAGCCTTACAATTGAGTGCGCCAGCAAGTCCCAATGGTGGCAGCGTACCAGGGGCTCAACAAGAGCCTAGATTTTGGTTATCCAAGGAGGTGATAGCGAGCTACACTCAGGGGGATGACATCGCCAAGTGGTTGGAGGCGTATGAAGTGGCCTTGACAGACCATGGGGTGCCCGAGAAACACTGGGGAGGTGGCCTGTATCATTACATACCTCCCAATGTCAGGGACACCCTCCTGTACCTTGATAAAGCGGACCAGTTCAGGTATTCCCCCATGAAGGAGACGCTCCTTAAAAAGTTTGGTCTCAACTCCGAAAGGTATCGCCAAAAGTTCCGTGGCAGCCATAAGCTGTCCACGCAGAATTGGATGGACTTCTTTGATTATGCCCGTAAGGTTGGGTGCGTGGCAGTGAGGTGCAAGATTATGAGGGCCTGTACAATCTTTTTTTTGAGAGAGCACCTCTTGGATAAGTGTTTTCCGGAGCTGCGCCAACATCTGGTGGACCACAAGCTAACTGATCCCCGTGAGCTTGTGGAGGAGGCGGATACTTGGGTTAGCATCCGGGTGTCACACAAGGGCCCCGGGGGAGATGGCCCGAAAGGCGGACAGGGCGCCCCCAGAAGAAAGAGGGGGGAGATAAAATGAAGGAGTTCTGACGAGGCCCACAAACTAGACAGTTTGGGAGAGGAGTAGGTACCCCACCTCATTGTTTTATCGCGATACTTCGGATACAGACGGATGCAAATCTCTGCATTTCCTGACTTTGAGACCCGATAGGTGGCACACTACGACCTAGAAAAACGGGCTGACACAGACTTGGAGAAAACTAACAGAATAACTGCACTACTTGAGTCCCTAACACATATAAAAATGGACATATGACAACATATTCTTCCTCCTCACTGAAAAGCTATGGGAAACTTAGACGCTTGATTGTCCCATACAAGTCATTATAGACCCAGCCTTCAGCCCTCTATTATACTTATCTAGAAGAACGCCCCTGCTATCGTTTGAACTGGGACATCTCATGATCCCGTACTAAGATTTATCTCTTGATTCTTCCACCAGGAACCCACAATATATTTAGACTCCCCACTTTTTTCTGTGGATATTGTTTTTGTTCTTCGGCCCTGATGAAGGTGATATAAATATCAAGTCACCGAAACGTATGTAGGCCACTTCTGCATATCTGAGAGACACATTCCAAGAGAAACAACCAAAAGAAAGCCCCAGACAAGCAAGAGGATGAAATAATGTCCCCTATATGAAAATGGCAATTCAGTTCAGACCATATCAGACGTGCATTTCTTTTGTTTTTTTTTCCTTTCTATCGAAAATGTGTTACGTGTGAGTTAGTGAGCGTGAGTAGTGTGATTGATAAGGTAGTGTACATGAGAGTATGATTTGTGATTACAATTTTACTGTGTTCTGTTTTATTTGTGGGGATCTCTAACCTTTGATATTTTTAGAAAAGTATTGTGATACTTGAAAACAATCTTGTTTACTGAAAAATGAAAAATGAACTGTTCTTTCTTTTTTATGTATAAAAAAAGTAAAAAAAAGCTTTTTACACTAAAAAGATGGAAAAAGACTTTTGTATAAAATAAATTCAAATCATTTGAAAGATATTATTTATGTTCTCATTTGCCTTTGTGCTGTACACATGATGGACTAATACAGAGCTATTGCCTGATGTAAATTTATTGGGTTTGACAAGAGGTTTTTCTTATAGTTGTCCATGTTCTTTCCCCCTCCTCTTGAACCCTAAAGTAACTAGGGGGTGCCTTAGCTTCACAGCGGTACCCCACCTCATTCCAGTTCCCCAAAGCCCACTTACTCTGACAAGAGTCAGCAGCCAAGAATTGTCCGGTGCTACGAATGCGGGTAGGTTGGACACTACAAGGGGGATCGCCAGTGTCGCAAGAGACCCCCAGCCCCCACAGGTGGCAAGAGTCCCGGGGTGGCAAGTGTAGCGCTTTGGGTGGAGCTGCCCCTAGATAGGGAAAGGGAGTGGACAGGCCTAACCCTGGTTTCACTTGGGGACAGTTGGTCCTAGTGACATCCTTACCATCGAACACTGCTAAGTACCAGCAGAGGGTGAAGGTTAGCGGGGAGAAGGTTGAGGCTCTGAGGGACACAGGTGCCAGCATGACCACCGTAGTGAGGCGGCTGGTGTACCCTGAGCAAGTAGTACCTGATGTGTTCCATCTGGTCGTGTTGGCTGATGGCACTCTGAGCTACTTTCCCATGGCTCAGGTTCCCTTTGAGTGGGGAGGAGTGAAAGGCCCGTTGAGAGTTGCAATAAGCCCTGCCTTGCCTGTGGAATGTCTGCTAGGAAACGCCTTGGAACATACCGCCTGGAGGTTACCAGGATGGACTTGCGTGGTCACGCGGTCCATGGCTGCCCGGCAAGGAACTCAACCCGGGTTGGAGCCTGAGACAACGGCCCAACCCAATGCTGGTCCTGAAGTGGAGAATGTTGTGGAGGACACACCCCGTGTGATGGATGGGGAGCCTGTGGAGGTACCCCCAGAGTCCGTGGAGGTGGATGTTGTTCCTGTGGGGGACTTGCCAACCCTTGCCGAGTGGCATGTGGAAGGAGGGCCTACCCGGGAGGAATTCTGTCGGGCGCAGAAGGAGTGCCCCACGCTTGAAGGCATGCGGCGACAGGCCGAAGCCCAAGCGACCGATCAGGAGACCGGCAGTTTTCACGTGTACTGGGAGGATGGCCTCCTTTACAGTGAGCCTAAGGTTCCGGTGCATGGATCCTCGTGGGCCTTAGTGGTCCCCCAATGCTACCGGGCCTTCCTATTGGAACTGGCGCATGAGATTCCTTTGGCTGGACACCTGGGCCAGGACAAAAACCTTTGCACGGTTGGTCCCGCATTTTTATTGGCCCAGGATGAGAGTTACCTCTGACATCTACTGTAAGACCTGCAAGACTGGCCAGGCAAGTGGCAAGACTGGGACTAAAGTGAAGGTCCCTTTGGAACCGCTCCCGGTGGTCGGGAACCTTTTGAGCGGGTCGGAATCGACATCGTGGGGCCATTGGACCCTCCGACCTCTGCGGGACACCAGTTCATCTTGGTGTTAGTGGACCACACCACTCGGTAACCGGAGGCTATTCCTCTGAGGACCGTCACTGCACCGGTGGTGGCGCAGGCCCTGATGGGGATATTTACCCGAGTGGGATTCCCTAAGGTCGTGGTGTCAGACAGGGGCACGAACTTCATGTCGGCCTACATGCAGGCCATGTGGAAGGAGTGCGGAGTCACCTACCGGTACTCCACTCCTTACCACCACCAGACTAACAGGCTCATAGAGTGCTTCAACAAGACCTTGAAGGGGATGATCCGGAGCCTGCCAGAGGACTTGAGGCGGAAGTGGGACATCCTCCTCCCTTGCCTGCTGTTTTCGTACCGCGAGGTGCCAAAGAAGGGAGTCGGGTTCAGCCCCTTTGAACTGCTCTATGGCCATTCCGTTAGGTGGCCCCTCAGCCTTGTCAACGAGGGGTGGGAGAAGACTTCGAAGAAGCTTCCCCGTGATGTCGACAGCTACATACTGGCGTTCCGCAGCCAGATGGCCAAGCTGTGGAAGGAAGCCTCAGACAACTTGGAGGCTAGCCAAGCCGTCATGAAGGAGTGGTATGTCCGCAATGCTCGGACGGTGGAGTTGGACGCTGGACAGAAGGTGTGGGTCATGGAGCCTGGGGAGCTGAGTGCCCCCCATGACCGGTGGACTGGTCCGTACAAAATTGTGGAATGTCGAGGCCAGACCACCTATGTCGTTGACTTGAAGACCCCCCGACAGCCCCATCGGGTGCTCCACTTCAACCGCCTGAAGCCTCACCATGAGCGATCTGAGCTTGGTCTCCTCATGGTGACGGATGGGAGCGAGGAGGAAGAGAGTAAGCCTCTTACTGACCTTCTGGCGGCCCAGGAGAAGGATGGATCGGTGGAGGGAGTTGTCCTCTCCCCATCCTTGACCCCAGAACAACAGAGGGACTGCCGCCAGGTGTTGGAGCAGTACCACTCGTTGTTCTCCCTCACGCCTAGAATTACACATCTGTGTACTCATGATGTGGACACAGGGGACAGTCCGCCTGTAAAAACCAAGTCTTACCGGCTGTCCGATAAAGTTAAGAACAGCACCCAGGGTGAGGTGGCCAAAATGCTGGAGCTGGGGGTGATCGAACTTTCCAGCAGCCCTTGGGCTAGTCCGGTCATGTTGGTGCCAAAAGCGGCCCCACCGGGCACCACACCAGAACTTCGGTTCTGTGTGGACTATCGGGGATAGAACTCTGTCTGTCACCAAGACAGACGCTCACGCGATCCCACGGGCAGATGAGCTGATCGACCGGCTGGGAGAAGCCCGGTACCTCAGCACCTTTGACCTGACATCAGGGTACTGGCAGATTGCCATGGCCGACGGAGCAAAGGAGAAAACAGTGTTCCTCACCCCCGAGGGCCACTTTCAATTTAGAGTGATGCCCTTCGGGCTCAAGAATACTCCGGCCACCTTCCAGCGATTGGTGAACCAGGTGCTGTCTGGCCTGGAGTCCTTCTCAGCGGCGTACCTGGATGACATTGCTGTCTTCAGTAGCACCTGGGAGGACCATCTGCAGTGTCTCCAGGAGGTGCTGCAGGCTTTGCAACGTGCTGGCCTGACCATCAAGGCTAGCAAGTGCCAGATTGGACAGGGATCTGTCGTCTACCTGGGACACCTGGTGGGCCGGGGTAAGGTGCAACCCCTCCAGGCCAAAATTGAGACCATCCTGGCCTGGGAGCCCCCCAAAACCCAGACTGAGGTCCCAGCATTCCTTGGCCTCACTGGCTATTACCGCCGGTTCATCAAGGGATATGGTACCATCGTAGCCCCCTTGATTGAGTTGACGTCCAAGAAGCAGCCACGAAAAGTGATCTGAACGGCTGCTTTCCAAGAGGCATTCGAAACACTGAGTTCACAAAGGAATTCATCGTGCAGACGGACGCCTCAGAGCATGGCATAGGCGCTGTGCTTTCACAACTCAACAACGATGGCCAAGACCAACCTGTGGCCTTTATCTCTCGAACACTCCTCCCTCGGGAACGGCGATGGAGTACCATCGAGCGAGAAGCCTTCGCTGTGGTCTGGGCCTTGAAGAAGTTGAGGCCATACCTTTTTGGCTCTCACTTCCTGATTCAAACCGACCACCGACCCCTTTGCTGGCTCATGCAGATGAGAGGCGAAAATCCCAAGTTGCTAAGGTGGTCCATTTCCATACAGGGGATGGATTTTCGGGTGGAACATCGACCCGGAGTTGACCACGCCAATGCTGACGGTCTCTCCCGGTTTTTGCGCCTTAGTGACGAGAGCTCCCTAGAGGTTGGGTAGCTCTTCCCACTTTCAGCTGGGGGGACGCATGTAAGACCTGTCAGCCCTAGGGTGGTCTTTCCCTTTTTTTTCGCCCTTGCCTCATTTTTTCCCACCTTCTTTTTATTGGCCTTAGGTCTCCGGGCACCTTCCCATTGCTAATCAATGCTAAGGTGCAGGTGCTCTCTTACCCCAACATGGCTGCCACTGACCCCTGCTACTGCAGCGTGGTCTTTTTAGGTGCACTCTAGTTACCAGGAGCTGGCTGGAACCCCTAAACATTGTAGCAATACCAGCCTGCCTTGCCTGCCCATAGCTAGACTAGGGAAGCTCCTGGAACGTTCTAGAGTAGGGGCGGAGCATGGTTTTGCCGCCTTAGAGGGTGGTCACCTGACCTGGGCATATATAAAGAAGGGAGGGAAAGTTTTTAGTCAGTTGGGGCATCACTGACCTGGGGGACCCACGCAGGAGACTTAGGCGGTAGGACCTAGTCAGGGGCCTATGCCACTGGGAGTGACAGGGCTTAGGTGCTGCCTTCCAAGTAGAGTGAGGAACCCTGAACTAGCCCACTGAACTGGCCCGGCGGGAGGGGAACCGAGGGACCACCTGAAGTGACCTGCTGGCAAACCTTCAACTCAAACCCCCCTCCTCAAGAAACTGCTATCTACAAAGGGCGCAGGATCCATCAAGCGCCAAGAAGAAGACCCCTTTGTATGCAACCAGGACTACTGGGGATCAACCAGGTACTGGGCAGTGTCCACTCTGCACCCTTTTCCTCAACCTGGGCCCCTGCGCTGTCCTGCCTAACTCCCCCTGACTGAACTGCCTGATTCTCTGTCCTGCCTTGTGCAACTGCTGGAGAAGCGCTCTTCCTTAGCGCTGTGGCCCAGACCTGTCCAATTGCTCCTCAAGAGCTCTCCTGTGGACCCCTAGAGAAGCGCTAGCTCCCTGAGCTGCTGCTCCCTCACAAGCGCTATATCTCGCCCCCGGCGCTGGACTGCTACAGGCTACTGTGCCACTGAACTGTTCCCCACCCCGCGCCTGAAGCGCAGTGGCGCCCGAGCCTGTTGGTGCCTTGTGAAGCGCTGGGATTGCCCCTGTGAAGCCCTACATTGCCCCGGGAGCGCTGCCCCTCACCTCAGCACTGCTGCGCTGTAGACTGCCTGCTGCGGACATCTGCCCCTAGGCGGCCCCCGATACCAGGAGAGGGCCACCGCCGTGTTGCTGGGGGGCGCGCCCGGCCCCAGAGTGAAGGATCCCCGCGTCGGCCCCCGGGCCTGAGGTAGGCCGCCGCGCACTTCAGCTTCCTGTACATAAAGAAACCTTGGTATTTTGCTTTTTCCATGTGTGCTGCACAAGGCAGCACACATGGAAAAAGCAAAAACGAGGAGAAATGAAGCATTGCTCCTTGTTTCGCCACCTTAAGAACAGATCTTACCTGTCCTCAAATTCGGCGCTGCCACCTATTATCGCCTCTCTTGATAATAGATGGCAGCGTCAAAGTGAATGGGTGTTGCGGTGGAACGCCCACCGCAACACCCACTGCACGCCCCCTTTCACGATGAGTTTATGGAGAAAGGAGCCCTATTACCAAGGCAGCGTTAAGTCAATTAACGTGGCTTTAAGCCACGTTAATTGACTTAACGCTGCCTTGATAATAGGGCGATGCAAATATTGCCGCATTATCGGCAGAAAAGTGACGATAACGCTGCGATTTAGGGGCTTGGTAATAGTGTAGGGAAGTCACGATCAGTAAATAACACAATAACAAAGAAAGTGTTTATAGAAGAGAAGGTTTTAATTCAACTTCTCAAGTC
Source organism: Lissotriton helveticus (assembly GCF_964261635.1). Taxonomy (NCBI): domain Eukaryota; kingdom Metazoa; phylum Chordata; class Amphibia; order Caudata; family Salamandridae; genus Lissotriton; species Lissotriton helveticus. The sequence continues at coordinate 184,319,724 of NC_136057.1, read as the reverse complement.
AGAGGCAAACAGTTTATATCGTACATTCTCCCCGTGATCCAACTCCCACAAGCAAAACATAACAATTCCTAAAGAGAACTCTATCTTCCACGAGCACGGTGTGCACGTGGAAGATAGACGCATAACAATATATATGCAACACATCTTCCCCCTTTTCTTTTTTTTTCTTTTTTTTTTTACTTCTCTATAGTCATAACAAAATCTTTGAACCTACCTGGAACATGATGTTCTCCCTTTGGTTTCCCATATTTTCTTTAGAACAACTTGGAATAGATTTAGGAGAAGCACCAGATCGTACATTTTCACCCAATTCAGATTCTTTTGCAGTTTTGACAGAATAATCAAATCCTTTATACAAAGAAATCCTATTGAAATTCCACACACTTCCACCTTCTATACTGACTTCAGTCTTAAAAACCTCAATAACCTCCTTAGGATCTGACCAACACTGAGATCCTATAGCTACATTGATGTTCCTTTTGACTCGAACAAAATCACCAATGACCACCTTTTGCTTGCTCAGATGACCTCTTTTCTTATCCATGTTCACTTTCATTTCTCCTTTGTACCTCTCAACTCTATCCTTTACCACACCATAATCAATGTTGTTCCATTTACTACTTGAAACCTTCCCTTTTAACCACCATGGAACCAAAGTAGTACTAGGCTTCCTCCCCCTCAAAAGGTCAAACGGGCTGACTAAATTAACCGAATTAGGAGAAGTCCTGTAAGACAGAAGCATGGAACCTAAAGCATTCTTCCAATTCAGACCACTCTTAACAGAAAGCTGAATAGCCTCTTTCACCACCCGATTAAAGCGTTCCACCTGTCCATTAGCTTCAGGATGGAAAACAGCAATCCTCTTGTGAGTTATTCCACACTTATTGAAAAAAAACTCCATGTCCTTACTAATAAACTGCGGACCATTGTCCGTGTTGATTACTTGCGGAATGCCCTCTCTGCAAAAGATGCTATCTAAAAACTCAATAATTCTCTGAGATGTAACTTCTTTTACCATTTTTATTTCATGCCATTTAGAAAAGTAATCGATCAAAACAATCCCAAAACTCTCTTCCTTAGGCAACACATGAAAAGGCCCAACAATATCAATGCCCAACTTCCTCCATGGCCCATCTGGAAATTCCACAGGAATAGATTCAGCACGCAAAGGAAAAGCAGACTTGTCACTGTTTGCACAACTACCACAAAGTCGTACAAATTGTTCAATAGAAGAATCAATCCCCGGCCACCAAAACATTTCCTTAATACGCCTTCGCGTTAAAGAAATACCCAAATGTCCCTCGTGGCCAATCTCCATGATAGTGCGCCTCAGATTAAAAGGAGGAATTATTTTATCTTCCCTTAGAACAATGCCATTTTCAATAGCTAACTCACCGTTAAATTAAGCGAAGCTCATTAATTCCCCAGACAATTTCCTCATCTCAGGCCAACCCTGAGCAATAAACTTCTTTACTTCACTTATCACAACATCTTTCTCCATTTCAGAAATCCATATTTCTTCCCTCAAGACATGCTTATCATTACCAATTAAGTTCACATCCCTAGCAGTAAACACTACCTCACAATCATCTTCTTGAAACACACCTTCATCAACAATGGGCAACCTGGACATGCAATCAGCATGGATATTGGCCTTACCCTGGACATACTCAATACTGAATCGAAAAGATTGTAATCTTTAGATAAGTCTTGCCAACCGCGCCGACATAGACCTACCTCCACCCGGGGACATCAGAAACACAAGGGGCTTATGGTCCGTTTTAATTACGAACTCAGTTCCCCAAAGGAAACTTCTAAAGTGCTCAGCCCCCCACACACAAGCTAGTAATTCCCTCTTGATCACAGAGTAATTCTTTTCAGCTTCCCTCAATGCTCTAGATGCATAAGCCACTATCCATCATTATGATCATCCCTCTGTAAAAGAACTCACCCAGTCCTAAATTGCTTGCATCCACCATCACAATACATTTCTTTCCAGGGATGAAAGGTTTTAGACACGGAGCATTGACAATAAACTCCTTTAGTGCATTAAATGCAAACGACATCTCTCCAGACCATTTAAAAACAGCATTCTTCTTAAGTAGGCATCTGAAAGGATCAACCTTGACTGAGTAGTTAGGAATAAATTTAGCATAAAACTCAGTTAAGCCCAGAAACGCCACTAATTGTTCCTTAGAAGATGGAAAGGGTGCATTCACAGTGCTTTAAATATGCTTCCCTTTAGGCCTAATACCATCCCCACTGATAGTATGACCTAGGTACTCAACGTCCTTCTTCTTGATGTTACATTTATCTAATCTGAGAGTGAGACCCTTTTTGGCTAACGCAGCAATAACACAGTATAAATTGCGATCATGATCCTCATCACATTTCCCATATACCAAGATGTCATCTTGGAAAGCGATGGCACCATCCAAACCGTCTAAGGTATCCTTCATTGATCTCTAAAATACAGAGGCTGCACTCGCAAGACCAAAAGGCATGCGGAAATACCTGTAGAGACCCTCAGGGGTAATAAAATACCACTTGGTGGTATGCACTAGTCAAGTCAATACACGAAAAAACTTTCGCGTCCGCTAAAGTGGAAACCATCTCATGTAAATTAGGTAAGGGATGGGCATCCACCCAAATAGAACGATTCACGCTGCGTAAATCGACACACAATCTGAGCTCACCAGAAGGTTTGACTGAAATCACAATCGGAGAAACCCACGGTGAGGATTCAATAGGTTCTATTATGCCATCATTACATAGATTTTTCAACAAATCCTTTACTTTACCACGAAAAGAAATTGGGACATTTCTTACTCTATGTCGTATGGGAACAGAATTCTCGTGTAGCTTGATAGTGTGCTCAAACCCAAGATACTTGTCCAATTTCCCACTAAATACATCAGGAAATTCTAGCTTCTCAACTAAAACATCACTATTTTGCGTAGATGGTTCAACAGCAAATATATGCGGATTTGCCCTAGGGTCGAGCTTAACTCCTAAATCAAATTGTTGTGGCCATCCAAGTAGTGACTTCCCACTTTTTGTCACATAAACCTTGCTTGGTGCATAGTTTTTACCAAATTCCAACTCAGCTGAGAAATATCCCACTAAATCAATTTTATGGCCCGTATACCCACCAGGAGATACATCCGGTGATATTAAGCACCTCCCAGGCCAATTGTCCTCAAAGATCTTGCGGGAAATGATAGTAAACCAAGCATAGGAATCAACAAAGAAGTCTAACTCGATACCATCTACTTTGACGATACAAGATGGAAATTTGGAAACGCCATCAACACAACATACATTAATAACTGTGTTGATGTCATTCTTGTCATTACCCATACTGAAATCATCATCACTTGAATAATGCATGTAATTAACTTTCTTCGGTGGTGATTTACAAAATTTAGTAAAATGCCCTTTTCTATTACATTTACCACAAACTTTATCAATGCCAGGACAATTCTTGTAATTGGCTAAGTGCGAATTACTTCTGCATCTAAAACATAACAGTGTATGACTCCGTTTCTCACCATACTGATTCGTACTTTTATGACTAGCATCATTTTTGTTGGAGGTGTAACTCCTTTGACTGGAAGTCAATCTTGGCTTATTGTGTTCTTTCAATTCCTTATTTACATTAAAAAGATCACTCTTATCTTTACCTCTAATCTCCTTACCAAACTTTTCTGAATGCTCAATTGACTTAGCGATATTATTCGCGGCATTTAAGGATAAATCAGGAGTAGACCATAGTTTCTCTTGAACTTTTTTTACTATTCGTACGCATCAAGATCTGGTCTCTTAACACCTGGTCATAAGAGATATGCTCAAATGCGCAAGAAGCTGCGAGTGATCTTAGAGAAGATACATAATCTTCAATAGACTCCTCATCACGCTGTTTGCGAGAATAGAAAATGAACCTTTCCATCACAACATTTTTCTTTTTCCCAAAACGAATGTTAAGTTGGGTAGATGCATATTGATATACATTAATTCTACCCGGGTTAATTAAAGCAGGAAGGGGTTTAAATTCTTTAAGTCCAAAACCACCCAAACAGTGTTTCAAAAGTGAAAGCGTCCTCTCTGCTTCACAATCCTCACCTTCCATGACTTCTACATATGCTAAAAACATGGGTTCCCAAACTTCCCAAGACATGGGAGGTTCCCCTGAAACAGTCAAGAATGAAGGAGGTGGTAATATACCAGACATTTTATCAATAAAAAAATAAAAAAATTACAAATGTAAAAGAATAAATTAAAAACTTATTGACTGTGCATAAATTCGAATCACCAGTAATGTTATTGCAAATGTGGCAAAACAATGTTAAATTCGAATCAGCAATATTATTATTGCTATTGTGGCAAAAAGAAAATGCTAATCCTTTTTCGTGTTTACCATAAAACGAGCGCAACAGTAACTTAACAGGTAAACAATTGACGTGTTGCTAAGGAAACGAAAAGCAACAAAAAAAATGATTGCCGACGTGCTTAGCGTGATGATGTATGACCTTCCCAGAATCCTTAGCATTAATCAAGGATACAGAGAAGACGCAGCTAAGCAACTACGTGAACATTCGCAAAGAAGACTCTCATGAAATCCGTTGATCCGTGTCTGCCATGCTCCAAAATGTAAGTTTAATTATACACAAAAGCATTGAGAGTGTATCATGAAGAAAAAATAAATAAATAAATAAATAAATCCTTAGATACACGAATCAGCCGCAGGTGCGATCCACTGCTCAACTTTAGAGTACAACAGTAGACTGCCGCAGGAGCGATCAGGACTCAAGTCAAATAAATTATAATTCCACTCCAGAAATAACCTTCGAAGTACAGTAGAACAACACAGTTGAATTAGAAGAAATCACTACCCCACCGCTCGATTTACACGGTCGAATAAATCCTCAACAGTGTAGCACCGCCACTCGGTAACTGCGGTCAAGAGTAAAATGAAATAAATAGTCTCACGTGAATATAGTCTTTAAGCAGGATTCGTACCCTTCGTCGCCAGTGTAGGGAAGTCACGATCCGTAAATAACACAATAACAAAGAATGTGTTTATAGGAGAGAAGGTTTTAATTTAACTTCTCAAGTCAGAGGCAAACAGTTTATATCGTACATTCTCCCCGTGATCCAACTCCCACAAGCAAAACATAACAATTCCTAAAGAGAACTCTATCTTCCACGAGCACGGTGTGCACGTGGAAGATAGACGCATCTATACTAATATAATAAAGAGAGAGCCCAAACCTTTGAGGCGGGTAATCTCAGGAACCAAAGCACCAATCACAACACCCAATACAGCGTTGGAAAGGGCAGTTGCAGCAGAAGGAAATAGGCTATGTAGACGCCCACCATATACATTTAAAAGGTAAAAGAAACGTGCCAGCAAAGTAGTCCCTTGTGGGCATGTCTGCGTTGTGCTGTGGGTGTGTGCTGGGGCGTGACAAACGCTGGGGGTGTGTGGTACGTTCCGCCCTTCATGCCATGTCTCATATCGTGTGCTGTGGGTGTGTGCTGGGGGCGTGGGCGTGTGCAAGGTGCGGGATTACGGGGAAAAAAAGCGAGCGTTGTGCCCAATATTTCATTGTTTTTTCTTCCCAGGTTCTGTACATTCCAGCTCCGGGTGTCCACCCTGCTCGCTTTAAATACCCCTGCACCCCATAATCGTAAACAACCCTTACTCCTTAAAATACCCCAACACCCTTAAACACTAACCCATCTTAACCATATAAATATAACCTGTACCCCAAAACCCAAACCTATCCCTAAACCCTAAAAATACACCTGTACCCCAAAACCCAAACCTAGCCCTGCAACCTATAAATACCCCTGTACCTCAAAACCCAAACCTAACCCTGAACCCTAAAAATACTCCTGTACCCCAAAACCCAAACCTAGCCCAGAACCCTAAAAATACCCCTGTACCCCAAAACCCAAACCTACCCTTGAACCCTAAAATACCCCTGTACCCCAAAACCCAAACCTAGCCCTGAACCCTTAATATACCTCTGTACCCCAAAACCCAAATCTACCCCTGAACCCTAAAAATACCCCTGTACCCCAAAACCCAAACCTAGCCCTGAACCATAAAAATAACCCTGTACCCCAAAACCCAAACCTACCACTGAACCCTAAAAATACCCCTATACCCCCAAACCCAAACCTAGCCCTGAACCCTAAAAATACCCCTGTACCCCAAAACCCATACCTATCCCTAAACCCTAAAACTACCCCTGTACCCCATAACCCACAACTATATCTCAACCCTTAAAATACCCAAACACCCCAAAACATATGCCTCAGTACCCCAAAACATATACCCCTATACCCATACTTACCTTATCCAAACATTAAAAAAAAACATGCTTTTACCATTCATGCATTTACAACGAATTTCGTTGTAAATGTATGCGTGGTAAAAGCATATAAAATGTAATGCCATGCGTTGTAATGGCATTGCGGAGTCATGGTACTTTCGTAATGAAAGTATGCGGAGTGATGGTATGCGGAAAGAAAGTTGCGGAATAATGGGTGTTTAACCTCCCCCGGTAGGTACATTGGTGGCACAGCGGCCCACATCTCCAGCAACATACTCATATTTTTTCAACACCGATTAGAAAAATGCACAAGTCTCTCCCATTGATGGCCAGCACCGACATACTCTTTTAGACACACCTCCCGCCACAAGTTCTAGAATTGCAAACTTTAGAGCTGGGGAGCTTCGTTCGAATCTCGGCATCAGCTCAACATGTAAACAGCAAGGCTCTCGCAACCACAAAGCAGTGTGCAACATAAAAACAAAAGTGACAATAAAGTAGCAGAAAGCAGCAGATCTCTATGTTCGTGTTCTTTTTCAAAAGGATGTTTTATTGGATCCACAATCAGCCGACACGTGTTTCATCGTGTTAAAGTGGAGTCAACACGACTCTTCAGGGCTGATGAAATAAAATAAACATGTGTATAGTACATTTCACTGTAACACATCTGGTACACTTATCAGTGATAGAGACGTGCATGGAAGTGAAAGTGAGTTCCCAACAACGGATTGTTACGTGCCTAGTGTCCGTTTAGTGATTAGCGAAACATGCACATCCACACTCGCATCCTGGTGACGGTGGTAAAGTGCGTGGGTAACGGGTAAACCATTACTGTCTGTTTTAACAATTCGTTTTCTGTTAATATAAAATCCCCAAATCACATGATCTGTTGTCTCATGCTCACGAAGAACCCGCGTTTGCGAAGGATCAGGGTGTAAAGGTGTCAATTGCTCCATTCCAATAAGCACACGGGTGAGTATATCGTGCTCAATAACAAACTGGGTCTATGTACCAAACACCAAAAGTTCATGCAACTCTGAAAACCCCCACTAGTACCAATTGTAGCCTACCTGGTATAAAGACCCAGGCATCTATGGGTTGATGCGAAATTGAATATGAGTTGATAGAAATATCTATGTATTACAAAAAAGAGTAAAAAACGGGAGAAAAATAAGAATGGGCAAGTGGTGTTGATCGTAGGGTGCAAAAAGGAAAGCAAAATAAGGCTATGTGAAAAAAGCTTTTTTCACATAGCCTTATTTTGCTTTCCTTTTTCGTGCAGTCTCATTTTGGAGCAAACGAGCAACATTGATTTAATATGCCAACACAGCTGTGTGTAAAACAGCTGTAAACCCGGAACCAGGGTTCTCTGAATATTTAATATATTGACAGACCCGTCAATATCTTTACAGGGTAAGCCATAGTTAACAATACTTTACTGCACCCTACGATCAACACCACTTGCCCATTCTTATTTTTCTCCCGTTTTTTACTCTTTTTTGTAATACATAGATATTTCTATCAACTCATATTCAATTTCGCATCAACCCATAGATGCCTGGGTCTTTATACCAGGTAGGCTACAATTGGTACTAGTGGGGGTTTTCAGAGTTGCATGAACTTTTGGTGTTTGGTACATAGACCCAGTTTGTTATTGAGCACGATATACTCACCCGTGTGCTTATTGGAATGGAGCAATTGACACCTTTTACACCCTGATCCTTCGCAAACGCGGGTTCTTCGTGAGCATGAGACAACAGATCATGTGATTTGGGGATTTTATATTAACAGAAAACGAATTGTTAAAACAGACAGTAATGGTTTAGCCGTTACCCACGCACTTTACCACCGTCACCAGGATGCGAGTGTGGATGTGCATGGTTCGCTAATCACTAAACGGACACTAGGCACGTAACAATCCGTTGTTGGGAACTCACTTTCACTTCCATGCACGTCTCTATCACTGATAAGTGTACCAGATGTGTTACAGTGAAATGTACTATACACATGTTTATTTTATTTCATCAGCCCTGAAGAGTCGTGTTGACTCCACTTTAACACGATGAAACACGTGTCGGCTGATTGTGGATCCAATAAAACATCCTTTTGAAAAAGAACACGAACATAGAGATCTGCTGCTTTCTGCTACTTTATTGTCACTTTTGTTTTTATGTTGCACACTGCTTTGTGGTTGCGAGAGCCTTGCTGTTTACAGTTTATGATAATCCTTTCGATTGTCTTGGAACGGTTTTAGGGTCATTCCGTTCGCCCTTAACGCACCACCCATCAGAACTCATCTCCCTACTGAGTGTAACGTATACTTTAGGTAGAGCGCCATCATCTGAAACTCCTCCAAACCCTATCATCAGCTCAACATCCTGTGATTCCAGGCAAATCGCTTTGTCTCCCCATGCCTACCACAAATGAATGTGTTCTTCTGTAATGTAAATTGTGCTCATGCCATGTTGTTGAGTTCACGCTATATAAAATTGCCAGGAAAAATAAAGTAGGGAAACTCGAGTTCACACACTACTGAACGCGCACTCTTAAGTGCATCAGCAGTGCACTGTGAATCGGGGCGTTTCACAGGCCTGTCACAGATAAGAAATGCTATCAAAATGAAATCATACAAAACAATATACTACTGGCCGGCAGCAATTCATACCCGGACAACGTTGGGACGGGCTGCTAGTAACAATATATATGCAACAAATAGGCCCGCGTCTTCATAAAAGGAAGCACCGATGCCAGCTACCGGCTGGGGAGGCCACAAGGGGGGGACAGCTTTCAGCTGAGCGAGCTGTAGCGGCAGCGACTTATGACAAGGTGTCAAAGGGTCTTCATTTCAGTGCGTCATTCACAAGAGTGAAAGCCAAATTGGGTACATTCTTAGCATGTGAAGAAAAAATGCAGTGATACCTGAAATTCACTCATAGAGAAACACCCATAACAGACAAGCAGAGACAGAGAACGCACAGGCTGCGGGAGTGGGCTATGGGGAGAAGACAGGCACAGGAAGAAAATAGTTATGTGAAACACTCAAGTAAAGAGGCCCATAGCTATGTAAGGATGCAAATGACGTCATGCTGTAGGACTAACAAGCCGAAAACCAATCTGAAGGCTGCATTTGGGGCCTAAGCCAATGAGCAGAGGGACCGGTGAATGGAAGGAGCTTGCACAAAGGTTCGACATCATAGGGTCCTAGTACTCGGGCTCTTCCCTGTTACTCTTCATGGTATAATACGAGTTTTTCGCCATAATTTGCTTTTTTTTAGTACCAGAAACTCAGATCTTCGCATGTGCAAAGATCTTCCAAAAATTAAGGGGGCATATTACCAAGCAATAGCGATAATTATCGCTATTGCTTGGTTAGAGACAAAAATTTACCGCTGAGCTGCGGCGATTTTTATTGCAAATAAACCTTGGTATTACCAAGGTTTATCGCAAATGCGATAAAAATCGCGGCAATGCATGAATATCGCTGAAAAGTCAGCAATATTCATGCATTAACGAGCTAATGCTCTTAGCCATGTTATCCACCGCCCATTTTGCATGTCATTAGTGATAAATATCACTGACATGCAAAGCAGGGTCCAAGATGGTTGCTATCTCCTACTAGCTGTTGCTAACGGGTGTTAGCAACAGCTAGGTAATAGGGAGATAATTTTATTGCTTTCTTAGCTTTTAAAGCCAAAAGAGCGGAGATAAACCCCCTTGATAATATGCCCCAAGATTTCTTTGTTTTCAGCCACCACACTAACTGCAACTAAATACAAAGGATTAAGTTTATAGGGGTTTTTCAATGTATGTGCTTGACTGTACTATAAATACAACGACATCCCAGAATGTTAGGGCGGCAAACTGTATGGTGTTGACATTGAAAGTTGGAGGAGAAAGCAAGTATATATTGTGCATAAAACCACTAGAATAAACCCTAATTAACAAGAAATGCATTTTGTTTTAGGTTTGGATTGGGTCTGTATTTGCAATGCATTATGGGCAGGCGGATGTTGGTTCAGATTCTTTCAGCCTAATTGCTGGTAAACCCTGTCTGAAGAGCTTCGCTTAAGACAAAACAATAAATAAAATAGGCAGGCCCATTTTACTAATCTTTATCTTGCCGCAGTCGTACGCTGTCCACATACAGCGTGGAGTCTGACTGGACCAGGACCTGTAGTAGCAGCCACGACCCTGCAACCCCCGCCCATGTATGTTACAGTGTGGAGCCTTGCTGATGTGATTAGGGACCCCTAGTGACGACCCGAGGTACTGCACCCCTGGTGTCTATTTATCGAGGAGCCTGGCAGTCTTGATTTGGGACCCCTAGTGACGACCCATGGTATTGCACCCTGGTATATTGTAAGGATTCCATCCATATCTACCCTACTTTTGCTGGATCTCTAGGGACTGCACCGGAAGTATCGCGAGATGCTATGAAATGAAATGCTGGCATTTGTAAAGCGCACAGCTACCTCCACCGGAGGTGTCCCGGCGCTGTCCGTATACCGCTTAGAAACCCTTCCTGGCTTCCCTGTGAAATGTCCACTCCTGGGCACCCCCCAGGTGCAGCCAGGCATCCCAGCGCTGTTGGGGCCGTTGTGGAGATTAAGCAAGCTATTTGCCAGAGTTGCAGAGTGGGACCCATGATTAGAATAGGCACCGAGGCGAGAATTATCAGGTCCGAGGAATATTGAGCCCAAGACCTGCCTAGGCGGAAATTATTATTATTTATTATTTAAAACATTTGTATAGCGCGGCTGTCACCTTACAGGTATCCTGGCGCTGAGATATCTCCTAAGATGGAAGGCACTGGGAGGCAGCAATAGAGTGGCCAGAAGTTTAACATTTAGGAAACAGCCAAGTTTTGACCCGTTTCCTAAAAGGGAGAAGTTCCTTTGTTTGGCGGATGTCCAGGGGCATGCTATTCCAAAGTTTGGCAGCCGCAACCTTGAAAGATCTGCCTCCGGTCCTGACCTTTTTAAATCTCGGTACTTTTACAAGGCAGGCCGTTGTAGATCGAAGGGCTCTGGTTGAAATGTACCAGTCAAACATGGTTTGCAGAGAGCTGGGCCCAACTTCCTGCAGGGCTTTAAAAACAAGACAGAGGGATTTGAAGGCCACTCGCTGTTTCAATGGGAGCCAGTGAAGCTCGGCCATCGCCCTGGTCCCGGGCCAGACCTCTGCATCAGGGTCTGCCGCTCTAACCATTGAGCCACACTTCTCCACTGCCTGGTCTGTACTTTCTTCCTGAATTAATGCCATTTCCGAAGTGAAGCAGTGAGTGTTGAGTTATTTGTGCTACTGTCAGATTTCATCCTGTATTTTGATTTACCCAATCGGTTAAAAAATCTGCAAAATCACTTAAGGGGCATATGGGCATATTCACAATCTCTTAATGCCACCGTAGCGTCAATTTTTGGACGTTACAGCTGGGTTTGTTTTATCGTCTTATTTACAAAGCGCCGTTAATTGCAGTTAGCGGCACTGTTCCAGCGTAAAAGTTAATTTTCAAGATCGCCACTTCTTTTAGTGGGACTTAACAAAAATGAGATGTGAGGTAGGTGGTCTCGTGCAAAAACTGCAGCTAAACCCACTGCGCGATATTTACAATGACATTTCCGTCCGGCGCTAACCCTCCAAAACTGCAGCTAAGTCCAGTTAGAGGCAGTTTTTTAAGACCAGAAAATAGCTGGTCTTAAAATTGGTGCAAACACTTGGGGCCTCATTTCAGAGGTTTTGGTGCTGGATAGCGCTGCAAGGAATGTTGCTGCGCAGCCCTGCAAAAAAACAAAAAGGCATTCGCGTCAGCTGCCCCGTCATTGGTTGAGGCTGCCGCGCCTCTTCTGCACCGCAACCTCGCTAGTCCCCGGGCCCACGGAGCACTCAGGAGGCCTGGGACCGGTGGATCCTAAGCGCGGGGCTCCCCAGAGTGCGAGAGCCCCCCTCATCGTGCACCAGCCCAAGAGGAATACCGCAAGGGGCCGGGTGTGCCCGAAGACAGCAGGTAAAGCCCCGGGGGGAGGGCGGAGAACCTGCACCGAAGCGGGGCCTCCCAGGAGCGAGTAGGAGGCCCCGGAACCGCCCCTCCCCTCGGCAGGACTTGAGACTGGGCCCCGTTGGCCTGACTGGGCCCTTGAGAGTACCTTAACGGGGCCAGAGCCCTGAAAGATCCCTTTGGGCAGGACCTCAAGGGGAACTGTTATTGTGCTGTTTCACTGGTCCTTGGGCACATGTAATGTATGTTTAAAGGAAGGTTCATTTCTGCCTAAAGTGAAGATTGCAGACGGTTATTCAAGGAATGGTTGTCCTTCCGCCTAATGAAATGTTAGACAAGTCCCCGAGGAGTAAGATTGCATGAAGTTATCCAATTAACAGCCTGATTCATCAAGCTAAATTGCACTCGCAAAGAGCAAGATTCTCAGAATCTTGCCTTTTGCAAGTGCAATTATTGCATTTGGGATTCATCATCCCAAATGCAAAATTCGCTATTAAAGAATTTGCACATTTGCGTAGAATTGCATTTAAGCAATCTCTATTTGAGATTCCTTAAATGCAATTCATGAACCATTTTAAAATTGCAAAATCACAATTTTGGGCCGCTATTTACCGAGAGGTCAGACCTCGTGGTAAATAGCAAAAACTTAGAAAAATGCATTTAAATGCATTCTTCTAAGTTGCATGTTACACACACACATGTCCTTTGGACATGTGTGTGCGCAACACCAATGTAGATTACATTTCAGGGGTGCTACAGGGTGTCCTTTGGACACCCCTGCACCCTTGAAATCGCATCCTTATTTGCGATTAGCTAATTGCTAATCGCAAATAAGGAATAACTCCCCATTCATTCCTATGGGCCTGTAGGCCCATAGGAATGCATGGGGAGTTATTCCTTATAAGCGATTAGCAATTTGCTAATCGCAAATAAGGAACATGTAGGAATCGCAATATTTTTTGCAATTCCTACATGAATACCGTTTTGCAAGTCCTTAATAGCGATTCCTTATGATTCGCTATTAGGGGCTCGCAAAACGGGAGAATGATGAATCAGGCTGTAAATGTTTAGGCCTGGCGGAGTGTTTATTCCTGCCTGACCCTGAATGAAATGTTCACTCTGAGTCAAGGAGATGTGTAGTTCTATGCAAAGTAATTGCCGCAAAGTTTAATCCTAATTAATGAAATGTTCTCTCTCATTTGATGACCTGCTGATTTCTGCAGCCAGGAAATGTTTATCGCTGAGTGATGCAGCATTTATGGTTCTAATGGAATGTACTGGAATGTCGCTTTAATGAATTCCTTGCATGGGCGGGCTTCATGAGATGTTTATGGTGATATGCTCAGTGACTCTTGAATTGCCCCCCCCCCAATGAAATGTTTTGATGAGCTAATGTATTGAATGATTGACTACCCTGCATTTTATTCCAGATAAAACCATATTGTTTTAAATCACAACTCAGTAGTGTGGACTCAGTCATTGCGTGCATTTAGTGTCTCAGTGTGTGTGTGTGCTGTGTAGTCACTTAACACCTGAGCTTTCGGGTGCCTACCTGCTCGTGCCAGGCTACCCCCGGGGAACTGGTGACCCCAGTTTCTACACACGCTAATCTCTGCCACTGAAACGTGTAAATATTTTAACTAAACGCAGGGCATATTACCAACAATGTGGCGAAGAGAGGTGTTAGCCATCTTGGCTTAACGCCTCTCTTCGCCACTTCGGAAACGCTAGGCAGCCTAGTGTTCCCCTCTGCGATGGCGGTAGTTTTGACAATTTATCGCCAGCGCAGACACCCTTGCACCAGAGTGCAAGGGTGTCTGCGAGCAGGAAGGTTTGTTTATGTTCAGGAAGGAGTTCCTTTCTGCACATAAACAAACCTTAAATGCCATTTTGTAACTTACATGTGTGCTGCTTTATGCAGCACACATGTAAGTTACAAATTGGCATTTTTAAAAAGAGGTTTGTTTATGTACAGGAAGGGACACCTTCCTGTACATAAAGAAACCTTGGTATTTTGCTTTTTCCATGTGCCTAGACACCCTCGGGTATTAGTTGCGCACTAAAAATTCCATAAATAAATGTGTGCTGCACAAGGCAGCACACATGGAAAAAGCAAAAACGAGGCGAAATGAAGCATTTCTCCTCGTTTCGCCACCTTAAGAACAGGTCTTACCTGTCCTCAAATTCGGCGCTGCCACCTATTATCGCCTCTCTTGATAATAGATGGCAGTGTTGAAGTGAATGGGTGTTGCGGTGGAACGCCCACCGCAACACCCACTGCACGCCCCCTTTCACGATGAGTTTATGGTGAAAGGAGCCCTATTACCAAGGCAGCGTTAAGTCAATTAACATGGCTTTAAGCCACGTTAATTGACTTAATGCTGCCTTGATAATAGGGCGATGCAAATATTGCCGCATTATCGGCAGAAAAGTGCCGATAACGCTGCGATTTAGGGGCTTGGTAATAGTGTAGGGAAGTCACGGTCCGTAAATAACACAATAACAAAGAATGTGTTTATAGGAGAGAAGGTTTTAATTCAACTTCTCAAGTCAGAGGCAAACAGTTTATATCGTACATTCTCCCCGTGATCCAACTCCCACAAGCAAAACATAACAATTCCTAAAGAGAACTCTATCTTCCACGAGCACGGTGTGCACGTGGAAGATAGACGCATCTATACTAATATAATAAAGAGAGAGCCCAAACCTTTGAGGCGGGTAATCTCAGGAACCAAAGCACCAATCACAACACCCAATACAGCGTTGGAAAGGGCAGTTGCAGCAGAAGGAAATAGGCTATGCAGATGCCCACCATATACATTTAAAAGGTAAAAGAAAAGTGCCAGCAAAGTAGTCCCTTGTGGGCATGTCTGCGTTGTGCTGTGGGCGTGTGCTGGGGCGTGGCAAACGCTGGGGCGTGTGGTACGTTCCGCCCTTCATGCCATGTCTCATATCGTGTGCTGTGGGCGTGTGCTGGGGGCGTGTGCGGGGTGCGGGATTACGGAAAAAAAAGCGAGCGTTGTGCCCAATATTTCATTGTTTTTTCTTCCCAGGTTCTGTACATTCCAGCTCCGGGTGTCCACCCTGCTCCCTTTAAATAGCCCTGCACCCCATAATCGTAACCCACCCTTACTCCTTAAAATACCCCAAAACCCTTAAACACTAACCCATGTTAACCCTATAAATATACCCTGTACCCCAAAACCCAAACCTATCCCTAAACCCTAAAAATACCCCTGTACCCCAAAACCCAAACCTAGCCCTGAAACATATAAATACCTGTGTACCTCAAAACCCAAACCTACCCCTGAACCCTAAAAATACTCCTGTACCCCAAAACCCAAACCTAGCCCTGAACCATAAAAATACCCCTGTACCCCACAACCCAAACCTACCCCTGAACCCTAAAATACCCCTGTACCCCAAAACTCAAACCTAGCCCTGAACCCTTAATATACCCCTGTACCCCAAAACCCAAATCTACCCCTGAACCCTAAAAATACCCCTGCACCCCAAAACCTAAACCTAGCCCTGAACCATAAAAATAACCCTGTGCCCCAAAACCCAAACCTACCCCTGAACCCTAAAATACCCCTGTACCCCAAAACCCAAACCTAGCCCTGAACCCTAAAAATACCCCTGTACCCCAAAACCTAAACCTAGCCCTGAACCCTTAAAATACCCCTGTACCCCAAAACCCAAACCTACCACTGAACCCTAAAAATACCCCTATACCCCAAACCCAAACCTAGCCCTGAACCCTAAAAATACCCCTGTACCCCAAAACCCATACCTATCCCTAAACCCTAAAACTACCCCTGTACCCCCATAACCCACAACTATATCTGAACCCTGCCTTGCTAATAGGCCATAGCGACGTTACTGACTGCTTCCAGTCGCTAACTGGTTGGTTACGCCCACTTTGCATGTCATTAGCGATAAATATCGCTGACATGAAAAGCGAGCTCCAAACCGCTCGCTATCACCTAAAAGCTGTCGCTAACACCAGTTAGCGACAGCTTGCTAATAGAGCGATAGAATTATCGCCGCTTAGCGGCCGAAAACGGCCGCTAAACCGGCAATAATTGCCTATCGCCACCCTTGGTAATATGCCCCATGCTTTCACCATTCATGCATTTACAACGAATTTCGTTGTAAATGTATGCGTGGTAAAAGCATATAAAATGTAATACCATGCTTTATAATGGCATTGCGGAGTCATGGTACTTTCGTAATGAAAGTATGCAGAGTGATGGTATGCGGAAAGAAAGTTGCGGAATAATGGGCATTTACCCTCCCCCGGTAGGTACATTGGTGGCACGGCGGCCCACATCTCCAGCAACATACTCATATTTTTTCAACACCGATTAGAAAAATGCACAGGTCTCCCCCATTGATGGCCAGCACCGACATACACTTTTAGACACACCTCCAGCTACAAGTTCTAGAATTGCGAACTTTAGAGCTGGAGAGCTACGTTCGAATCTCGGCATCAGCTCAACATCCTGTGATTCCAGGCAAATCGCTTTGTCTCCCCGTGCCTACCACAAATGAATGTGTTCTTCTGTAATGTAAATTGTGCTCATGCCATGTTGTCGAGTTCGCGCTATATAAAATTGCCAGGAAAAATAAAGTAGGGAAACTTGAGTTCACACACTACTGAACGCGCACTCTTAAGTGCATCAGCAGTGCACTGTGAATCGGAGCGTTTCACAGGCCTGTCACAGATAAGAAATGCTATCAAAACGAAATCATACAAAACAATATACTACTGGCCGGCAGCAATTCATACCCGGACAACGTTGGGACGGGCTGCTAGTAACAATATATATGCAACAAATAGGCCAGCGTCTTCATAAAAGGAAGCACCGATGCCAGCTACCGGCTGGGGAGGCCACAAGGGGGGGAAAGCTTTCGGCTGAGTGAGCTGTAGCGGCAGCGACTTATGACAAGGTGTCAAAGGGTCTTCATTTCAGTGCGTCATTCACAAGAGTGAAAGCCAAATTGGGTACATTCTTAGCAGGTGAAGAAAAAATGCAGTGATACCTGAAATTCACTCATAGAGAAACCCCCATAACAGACAAGCAGAGACAGAGAACGCACAGGCTGCGGGAGTGGGCTATGGGGAGAAGACAGGCACCGGAAGAAAATAGTTATGTGCAACACTCAAGTAAAGAGGCCCATAGCTATGTAAGAATACAAATGACGTCATGCTGTAGGACTAACAAGCCGAAAACCAATCTGAAGGCTGCATTTGGGGCCTAAGTCAATGAACAGAGGTACCGGTGAATGGAAGGAGCTTGCACAAAGGTTCGACATCACAGGGTCCTAGTACTCGGGCTCTTCCCTGTTACTCTTCATGGTATATATGAGTTTTTCGCCATAATTTGCTATTTATAGTACCAGAAACTCAGATCTTCGCATGTGCAAAGATCTTCCAAAAATTAAGATTTCTTTCAGCCTGATTCATGTACGGGCCGTTTTGCGAGCCCCTAATAGCGATTCATAGCGAATCGCTATTGAGGACTCGCAAAACGGTATTCATGTAGGAATTGCTAAATTAATAGCAATTCCTACACATTCCTTATTTGCGAGTAACAAGTAATGAATAACTCCCCATTCATTCCTATGGGCCTTCGAGTAAGCGATTTAAAGGGTGCCACCCTGTAGCACCCCTTAAATGCAAATTGTAACAGGTGATGCGCACACACATGTGCAACATGCAACTTAGAAAAATGCTTTTAAAAGCAACATCGCAATTTTTTAATAGCGAATCGCACTCGCAAAGGCGCTGTTAGCTACATGAATCAGGCTGTTTGTTTTCAGCCACCTCACGAAGTGCAACTAAATACAAAGGATTGATTAAGGGTTGTGAGGACGAATGTTCTTGACTGTACTATAAATACAACGACATCTCAGAATGTTAGGGCGGCAAACTGTCTGGTGTTGACGTTAAAAGTTGGAGGAGAAAGCAAGCATATATCGTGCATAAAACCACTAGAATAAACTCTAATTAACAAGAAATGAATTTTGTTTTGGGTTTGGGTCGGGTATGTATTTGCATTGCATTATGGGCAGGCGGATGTTGCCTCCGATTCTTTGACCCTGATTGCTGGTTAAGCCCTGTCTGAAGAGCGTCGCTTAAGACAAAACAATAAATAAAACAGGCAGGCCCATTTTACTCATCTTTATCTTGCCGCAGTCGTACGCTGTCCACATATAGCGTGGAGTCTGACTGGACCAGGACCTGTAGTAGCAGCCACGACCCTGCAACCCCTGCCCATGTATGTTACAGTGTGGAGCCTTGCTGATGAGATTAGGGACCCCTAGAGACGACCCGAGGTACTGCACCCCTGGTGTCTATTTATCGAGGAGCCTGGCAGTCTTGATTTGGGACCCCTAGTGCGACCCGTGGTATTGCACCCTAGTATATTGTAAGGATGCTATCCATATCTACCCTACTTGCGCTGGAACTCTAGGGACTGCACCGGAAGTATCGCGAGATCTGCCTGGTTTGTACTTTCTTCCTGAATTAATGCCATTTCCGAAGTGAAGCAGTGAGTGTTGAGGTATTTGTGCTACCAGCCAGATTTCATCCTGTATTTTGATTTACCCAATCGGTAAAAAAATCAGCAAAATCACTTATGGGGCATATGGGCATATTCACAAGATCTTAATGCCACTGTAGTGTCAATTTTTGGACGTTACAGCTGGGTTTGTTTTATCGCCTTATTTACAAAGCGCCGTTAATTGCAGTTAGCGGCACTGTTCCAGCGTAAACGTTAATTTTCAAGATCGCCACTTCTTTTAGTGGGACTTAACAAAAATGAGATGTGAGGTAGGTGGTCTCGTGCCAAAACTGCAGCTAAACCCACTGCGCGATATTTACAATGATCGAAGCTGGCATTTGGGAGCGTAGAAGTTGAGGTGGCTGTTGAGGTATCCTGGGCCTTGGTTGTGCAGGGCTTTGTGTGCGTGGGTGAGGAGACGGAAGGTGATTCTCTTGTTGACCGGGAGCCAGTGCAGGTCTCTCAGGTGTCCGGAGATGTGGCTGTGACGGGGGATGTCCAGGATGAGTCGTGCTGAAGCGTTCTGGATCCGCTGGAGTCTCTTCTGGAGTTTGGCGGTGGTTCCGGCGTAGAGGGAGTTGCCGTAGTCCAGCCGGCTGGTGACCAGGGCCTGGGTGACCGTCTTCCTGGTCTCGGTGGGGATCCATCGGAAGATCTTGCGTAGCATGCGTAGGATGTTGAAGCATGACGAGGAGACGGCGTTGACTTGTCTGGTCATGGAGAGAGAGGAGTCCAGGATGAAGCCCAGGTTGCGTGCGTGGTCTGTTGGTTTGGGTGCGCTGCCTAGGGCGGGGGGCCACCAGGAGTCGTCCCAGGCGGAGGGTGAAGGTCCCAGGATGAGGACTTCCGTCTTGTCCGAGTTCAGTTTCAGGCAGTTGTTCTTCATCCATTCGGCTACCTCTTTCATCCCTTCGTGTAGGTTGGCTCTGGCGGTGGCGGGGTCGTTGGTGAGGGAGAGGATCAGCTGGGTGTCATCGGCGTAGGAGATTATGTTGAGGTTGTGCTGGCGTGCGATGTCTGCGAGGGGGCTCATGTAGACGTTGAAGAGGGTTGGGCTGAGCGAGGAGCCTTGGGGAACGCCGCAGATGACTTCGGTGGCTTCTGATCTGAACGGGGGAGGCGGACTCTCTGTGTCCTTCCGGCAAGGAAGGAGATGATCCACTCCCGTGCCTTCTCCTGGATTCCGACGTTGCTGAGGCGCTGCACTAGGGTGCGGTGAAAGACAGTGTCGAAGGCCGCGGAGAGGTCTAGGAGGATGAGGGCTGCTGTTTCTCCATTGTCAAGCAGGGCTCGGATGTCATTGGTGGCTGCGATCAGGGCGGTCTCGGTGCTGTGGTTGGCCCGGAAGCCAGACTGCCGAGGGACCCGTTCGTCTCGAGGAAGGCGGCCAGCTGTTTGTTGACGGTCTTCTCAATGACTTTTGCAGGGAACGGGAGCAGCGAGATGGGGCGGTAGTTCTTGAGGTCGGTGGGGTCGGCTGATGGCTTCTTGAGTAGAGCGCTGAGCTCGGCATGCTTCCAACTCTCCGGGAAGGTGGCGGTGTCGAAGGAGGTGTTGATGATGTCCCGCAGGTGGGGTGCGATGACCGCGTCGGCCTTGTTGAAGATGTGGTGAGGGCAGGGGTCGGTCGGTGATCCGGAGTGGATGGAGTTCATCGTGCGGACGGTGTCTTCGGTGCTGATCGGGGTCCATGCGCGGAGGGTGGTGGTGGGGGGCAGTGGTTCGGTCGTGGCGTACGTCGGTTGAGTGCTGAAGCTGTTGTGTATGTCCGCGATCTTGTTGTGGAAGTAGGAGGCGAGGGAGTTGCAGAGGTCTTGCGAAGGGGTGATGTTGTTGTTTCCGGCGTTGGGGTTGGAGAGCTCTTTAACGATGATGAAGAGTTCCTTGCTGTTGTGTGCGTTGTTGTCCAGTCGTTCCTTGAATGCAGTTTTCTTGGTGGCGTGGATCAGTTGGTGGTGTTTTCGAGTGGCGAGCTTGAGGGCAGTCATGCTGTCCGGTGTTGGGTCTCTGCGCCAGGCTCTCTCGAGGGCTCGGCAGTTCTTCTTGGAGCTCTTGAGTCGGTGAACCATGGGGCTTTCTTGCTGCCGGGTCTGCTAG
The DNA here is from genome assembly GCF_964261635.1 of Lissotriton helveticus. NCBI lineage: Eukaryota > Metazoa > Chordata > Amphibia > Caudata > Salamandridae > Lissotriton > Lissotriton helveticus. Next base: position 184,298,722 of record NC_136057.1, on the reverse strand, counting down.
GTGGGGCCCTCAGGGGGCGAGGTCGTTTGCGCAATCGCTGATCCACTTCGTGAGGTTGGTGGCCGCTTGGCTGGGGTTCGTTGCGCTGGTGGGTGGGTTCTTGCTCAGGGAAGTTCCGAGCTGGTCGGCTGTGATCTTGTTCCAGCTTCTGCGTGCAGCCTGTTGCTGGTGGTGGTGGATCGTGGTCCTTCTGAAGCTGAAGTCGACGCAGCTGTGGTCCGTACAGTGGAGTCCGGTGGCGTGGCTGAAGGTGATGTCCTTGCTGGATGAGAAGACGGGGTCGAGAGTGTGTCTGGCGTAGTGGGTGGGGGTGGTCACCAGCTGCTTGAGTCCGAGGTTGGCGAGGTTGTCCAGCAGGGTGGTGGTGTTGCGGTCGTTGTTGTTCTCCATGTGGAAGTTGAGGTCACCGAGGAGGATGTAGTCAGCGGAGGGGAGGGCGTGCGGACTGACGAAGTCGGCGATGTCCTCGCTGAATTGTGTGCGTGGTCCCGGGGGTCTGTAGATGAGGGTGCCTCTGAGGGTGGTCTTGGGGTTGATGTGGACTTGGAAGTGCAGGTGCTCGGCGGGTGCGAGGGTGTCGTCGGTGTTGGTCGTGATGCGGATGGTGTTCTTGTGGATGATGGCGATGCCTCCTCCAGTCTGGTTGATGCGGTCCCTCCGGATGATGTTGTAGCCGTCTGGGATGGCGATGGCGATGTCGGGCGCTGAAGAGGCGTTCATCCAGGTTTCCATGAGGAAGGCGACGTCTGGGGCTGTGGTGTCGAGCAGGTTCCAGAGGTGGCTTGGTAGCATCCCGGGAATAGGCCGGCGTTGAGTGCGTTGAGTTCGGTGGCGTCGTAGGTCCGGCGGGTGGGCTGGTGTCTGTGGGAGACAGGGGTCCTGGCACTGGGCGCGGTCCAGGCTCAGACGGGCTTACCTTTGGCGCACCTTCGGCGCTCATTCGGTGCTCCCGCTGCGCGCGTCCGCTGCGCGGTTGCTCTGGGGGCGTCATAAGAAGGGAGCCGGGAGGGAGGGTCCGGTGGGAGGCGGGAGCGTGGGACCCAATCGGCTGGCGTGGGGCGGGGCCGCTGGCAGTCAGCGGCAGGAAAACGGGTGCAGGCTAGGCGGGCGGCCCTGCGGCGGCTGGGAAACGGCGTAGGTGCTAATCACAGGCAGCAGGTGAGGCTCAGGAGGCAGGAGAGGCGAGGAGCGTGGGGTCGACCAGGCCGAGGCGCAGTGGTCCCCTGTTACTCTTCATGGTATAGTACGCTGTAATTAGCTTCTTTAAGTCCCACAAACTCTTCCGAAAATTAAGAAATCTTTGTTTTCAACCACCACACGAAGTACGACTAAATCCAGAGGCACATTATAACGGTGTATGAGTTGTTGAAGCGATGCGCTTGACTGTACTATAAATACAACGAAATCTGAGAATGGTGGGGCGGCAAACTGTCCGGTGTTGACATTGAAAGTTGGAGGAGAAAGCAAGTATATATCGTGCATACAACCACTAGAATAAACTCTAATTAACAAGAAATGCATTTTGTTTTAGGTTTGGGTCGGGTCTGTATTTGCAATGCATTATGGGCAGGCGGATGTTGGTTCAGATTCTTTCACCCTGATTGCTGGTAAGCCCTGTCTGAAGAGCGTCGCTTGAGACAAAACAATAAATAAAACAGGCAGGCCCATTTCACTAATCTTTATCTTGCTGCAGTCGTACGCTGTCCACATACAGCGTGGAGTCTGACTGGACCAGGACCTGTAGTAGCAGCCACGACCCTGCACCCCCCGCCCATGTATGTTACAGTGTGGAGCCTGGCTGATGTGATTAGGGAGCCCTAGTGACGACCTGTGGTACTGCACCCCGGGTGTCTATTTATCGAGGAGTCTGGCAGTCTTGATTTGAGACCCCTAGTGACGACCTGTGGCATTGCACCCTAGTATATTGTAAGGATGCTATCCATATCCAACCCTACTTTCGCTGGAACTCTAGGGACTGCACCGGAAGTTTCGCGAGATCTGCCTGGTCTGTACTTTCTTCCTGAATGAATGACATTTCCGAAGTGAAGCAGTGAGTGTTGAGTTATTTGTGCTAAGCTGCTACCAGTCCCACATCACTTCAGCCTTACCACTAGCTAAAACGCTCCTCGTCCCATCCGCACTATCGCTATACTCAAATATCTTCTCCTCCCCCATACTTCTCCCTATCACCCCCTTCTTAGTTCACCTCTCCTCCAACCCTCTCCCCCGATTAACTTTCCCTATGCTTCCCTTATCCCTCCTTCCATCCCTCCTCTCCACCCCTTCATCCCCTCGCCATTCATCCCGTTCTCGCCACATTCCCACTGCTTCTCTCCCCTCCCTCCTACTCCTCCAGTACTGCTGCACTACCCCCTTTCCTCTCCCAGTAACCCCTCCCATCTCCCTCCCTCGGGCCCAGCAGGACTATTTCCCTTCCACAACTTCCCTCTCTTTCAATCCCCCTCACTCTGCCAGATGACCGTTCCCTCACCGCCACCTCTCCTAACTGTCAGTACCTCCACAACTACTGCACCTCGCTTCCTCCCTAACCTCCTACATACCCATAACGCTACTCAGGCCTCCCCCTCCTACTCCCCTACCGCCGTGTTCCGCACCTTTCTCCCTCTAAACTTGTCCTTAACTCCTCTCCCTATTGCGACACCAACAATGACAACTCTCCTTTAACGCCCAATGCACTTACTCCTCCTGTGAACCCCACACCCCAACTTACCTCCTGTCCCCCCACCTCTCCCCAACTTACCTCCTGTCCCCCCACCTCTCCCTGCCTTCCACCACCAATACCACCACCCCTTGTCTCAATCGAGCCACCCAACCTTCCGTGCTCTGCCTCATTCTCACTGGAAAATACGCTAGGCTCTCTGATCACCTCCATCTCCCAGCTCCCAGCTGCCATTTCACTTTTATGCTCTAAGATCTCCGCCCATCCATGCACCTCTACTCCCTCTCAACTTCCCATGAGATGCACCTCGACCCTTCACCCCAATACAACCAAGCCCAACCTCTCGTCCGCAAACGTCTTTAATTCACACAAGCCCTTGAACGCCACCCTCCTTCCACAGACATACCCTAGCAACCCCACTATCTACACTATTCCGACCATCACCTCTGTCAGAACAAAGCATCCACCTAAACCTTCCCGAGCACCCCCACATAAGTACAATATCCCAATCACCCTTCAGAGCCCAAGTGCCCCCGTCACCAAAACAGTCTTGACAGAGCTGCGCTGTATGCTTCACAACTGCAGATCCGCAGTAAAACACAAACTCGAAATCTCCGATACCATCACCCTTCACAAACTTGACATGCTCTTCCTCACTGAGACCTGGTTCAAAGATACTTCTCACTCTATTTTTGATCTCCTATTACCCACAGGTTACTCCATACTTAGGAATGACAGAACTGACAACACGGGGGGAGGTGTTGCAGTCATCTTTAGAAACGCCCTCCAACTTAAGGCTTCTCCAAACAGTTCCTCCCTCACCTTTGAATGCCTTTCTCTTGAGCTTCAATTGAAACACCGTCCATCACTCAGATTCCATATCATTTACCGCCCGCCTCGTAGTGGCCCTTCGTTTATAGAGGATCTCACTGACTTCATCAGCGACCAATATACACAAAGTGACAATCAGACCTTCGTGGGTGACTTCAATCTCCACTGGGGCGTACCGCAAGACTCCTCTGCGAACTCTCTGGCCACCTTCCTCTCTACAAACGATCTTATCCAACACTGCATTGAACCAACACACTCTAAGGGCGCAATCCTGGACCTTGTTATTTCTAAAGCAGGCATGCTTTCTACCTTTTCCCCATTCCATGTAGATTGGTATGACCACCACCTCATCCCATTCTCTCTTCAACTTTCACACTCTATAACTCTTGGCCAACCCAAGAGGGCCATCTCCTGGTTCCGTGATGCCAAAAATATTGATGTCGGTCCCCTCTGTGAATCAGCTTTGCTATCACTTCCAAGGCTAGGCCCAAACATAGCTGTTGACGATCTCACCTCCCAATGCCTCACAGTTCTTGCAGCTGAAATTAATAACGTCCCACACTAGCAGCACTGACTCCCTCCCCCGCCCCCAGCACCATGAGACCCTCACAGGTATGTAGTGCACTTTATAAATGTCATGATTGATTGATTTATTGATTTATTGATTGATTGATTGGGTTGTCCTCTTTCGCCTCCCCCAGCTTGCGTACCTCCCTCAGGCCAGCATCATGATCACAGAAGGAGGCGGAAGAGAATGGGTCTAGGACCTGTCCCCAGAAGTGTGAAGATCGTTGGCACTTGATGGGCCTGCTCCGCAACTAGGAATTGGGAGAGTGCACCTGCTGGCAGTAAGTCACGCAAGCTTGTCTCAGTATATGCCACTACATCAGCACCATGTGCTCCCTCAGGCAGTGCCAGCCCCCTCACTTTGTTACGCTGGGAGCGTCCATCCACATTCTCTGCTGTTCTGTCCTGTGTCTTCACATGTCCCATTAGCTGCTACACTTCCAAAACAGTTATAAAAGGTGGGTGACCCAATATACCCTTGCGAGCTTGGGCTAGTGTTATGTCCTGTAAAGATGCTAACAAGGGAATTTTTTCAACAATTGAATTGCAGGTGATTGATCGCTCAAATTTTTGTACTTTTGATCAACTGAATTAAAACAATTCCTGCTTATGTTGTGATTTGTCCCATAAATTGGGATACAGTAATCAAAATATTAAAAAAGAAAAGCTACACGGATTTTGAGTTTGGCAAAATCTCTTTATATAAACCTGTTCTTAAAGGGTACTGTTATAATAAATAAAAATGTCATTAGGAACAAATGGACAAGAAATAAATGAATTGTTCTTCACTTCCACTTGTGTTATAGTCCACTCTTAAATCAATGGTTAACAATGAATCTTGAACAATCTAAGACAATGATTCAATTATCTAAATTATTTAAACTTGAAATATATGTACAAAAAAGTCGACGTTTCAGCCTTGTAGTCGTTACATCCTTAAGGCCATCCTCAGGACAATTCAATCTTTAGAGAGTAGAGACCCCCTGCATATTATATAGATCCACACAGTGCTGGAGGATTTGTTGAATTGAAGTTTCAAAAATGACCTTCTTTTGATGAATATATACGCAAAAGATGATGGGACCAACGTGCTGAATCAGCGTCTCCACACCGTATTTGTTCGAAATTAAATTTTCTCGAAGCCAAAGTTTGTCTCGATCGTTGCGTAGTCTCGCGATCAAAAGAAGAAGGTCAGCATTGCCATTCTAGTTAGCAATACATCAAACTCCTTTTTGCTTTGGTTTCCCTTTTTCTCTACCCATCTATATGAAAACGAGTTTATGTTTATGTTTTACAAAACCCCACAATATTTGGGTAAACATCATTGACTTGTTGGACTTGTTCCAGACCTTAAATGCATGTACATGTTCCTCAGATATTGTTTCAGCTTCCAGTATTAAGCCATTGATTCACTTACCAAGAACCCAACCCTCTCAGTTCAACCCCTTGAAGGAGACACTTGCTGACAACATCCTGTATTTGGATAAAGGGAAGCCAAAAATAAATCATGTTTCCACCGCTACGACCACAGGAACAACAATGTAACCTGGATGTAGTACTCCCTGGGCCCAATTCACAGAACTAACTTAAGACAAATCCTAAACTTACTACTTTTGGTATTCACTGAAGTTAGGATTTTGTCTTAAGACAGACTTGAGACAGACTTAAGTTAGGATTCTGTCTTAAGTCTTTCTTAAAACAAAATCCTAACTTCTGTGAATACCAAAAGTAGTAAGTTTAGGATTTTGTCTTAAGTTAGTTCTGTGAATCGGGCCCCCTGTATATAAATACCATGTGAAACCAGCCCCACTATCATGGCCCCTACCCTAGACATAAATAATAATAATAAATACCAGTAGTCAAGCGCCAACAATTACCCAAGGGTGTCAAGGCGCTGGGGACCGTTGGGAAGATTAAGCGAGCTATTGCCCAGAGTCACATGCCACCGGCGATCATACTGTGAGCCCCAGTGTTCCATGGTCAGCCGCTCTGGCCGCTGCGCCACAGCTCTTCCCGAGATCAGAAGACCTGGTCTCCCTAATTACATCGGACAAGAGTTTGGATGTGACGTTGTAATTCCTACATGTGTGTACTGTGTGCCTGAGTGGTCATTTAGCACACAATTTAAACCCCCAGGAGGAACCTGGGGATGCTACTTGGGGGTTCATCAAGTTCAACAACTCAACAACCTCTCTCTCTCCCCTTTTTGTCCATCGGGGCATTAACATTACAAAGACTTGTTTGTCATACGGCATTTTGTAGCAATAAAGCTCTTCCCGAACATATAGGCCCAAACTTACAAAGAAACTGCGTTGTCCCTGCATGACGCAAGTCATCGCAAGGCAATGTAAGTCCGAATTTGGGATTTTCTGAGTGAATCAAAGCCACTTTGCATTGTTCAGTAAGTACAAAGTAATGCAATGAAACAAATAGCACTGTGTTGCGTTTCCTTGCATCGGGTGAGCATTACTTCTGTAAAACATGGGCTTTGCCATGCATCCACTCACATATTTTGATGCAATTACAGATTTACTACGGTTGGTAAACCTGTGATTGCACCACAATAGTAAGTCTCCCACAAGTAAAAAAGAGAAATAACTGAATTACTACTTGTTACTTACTTTTTCTAGGTGTGATGCATTTTGCATCGCACACAGAAAAGAAAAAATGCCTTTAAGGATTGGTTTTCTTTTGTGCAGGAAGGTCCCCTTTCCTGCACAAAAAACAATCCTTCTTGTAAAACAGGCACACTAGCAGGGGGGCGCGACACTGCCTGTGTTAGCACTAGGCAACACAAAGTGCGCAAGCACAAACAGGGAACAGCAGTGTGCTATATCTCAGTAGGTATGGGGCATATCTGCTCTCTTCATTTCAAGCAAGACCCAATGGACCGATGCACTCAATGGCTCCAATCCCAAAACAGCTGCATCCTTTGACCGGAGTGTCACGAACTTCAACTACTGGATCAGAAACTGTGTGGACAACATCACCCCCATCAAAGACAGCAGCCAACGACAGGAGAGCCACAAAACAGGCCAGGTGGTACACCAAAGAACTTAGAGCAGCAAAACACATCTGAAAACAACAGGAAAGACGATCCCACACTAGCAAAGACACGACCAACAGGACTTCCTAAACTTCTACCATCTTCCACTGAGGGTGAAGAAAAGTTAAACCCTAGCTGCTAGTATTGACTGTAGCTCCAACCACAGCAAGTTACTCTTCAACGTAATCAGGGAGTTCTCCAAATCAGCAGCCACAGATAACAGCATCACCCCTTCCCAGGAGCTCCGTGACAACCTCGCCAATTTCTTCCACGACAAGCTCTCCACCATCTACAAAAACTTCAAACCCCAGCCCAAGCCTACAGACCAACTCTGTAACCACCACAGACCAACGACTGAGCAAAAAGAACCTGCTCCCCTTCCAGGAAACTGCATCATCATCATCATCATCATCATCCACTCAGGGGTTTCTAAGGACCCCTGCCCACACCACATTATCAACCTCAGAAGTGACAGAATCAGTCACAAATTCACCTTGCTGCTGAGCACCTGGATGACCATGACCACATTTACAGAACATTAGAAACACGCTAAGGGAAAAGCCCTACTCAAGAAGCCATCAGCCGACCCCAGTGAACTCAAGAACTACCAGCCCATCTATGTACTCTCTTTTCTTGCCAAGGTTCTGGAGAAAGCCATCAACAAACAACTTACCAAACATTAAGGGCCAGATTTACGACCAAGTTTGGGAATTCTACACGGATTTTGAACGTGCCTCCTAAGTAGCAGCAAACGATTGTCTCACTTCTCGCCGATTAATGGGGCCATTGTGAGAGAAGATTTCGTATTTTGAGAAGTCTTCGAGGACTACCTTTATAAATTTCAGCAATAAGGAGGCCTTTGAGAATTATTGAATTTTTCCTAATGAATTTTTGCAAATGATCATCAATTAAAGATTGGTCTACCTGCTTTTATTCAGATGATTACTGCTCAAGAAACTTCCCAGTCCTGAGGATGACCGTGTAATAATTAGCGGTCAAAACGCCGTCGACGCCTTTGTGGCTTAAGAAAATATATAAGGACACATCCAATTTTTTGCTTATGCTGTTCCTTTGTATGTTAATATGTATTATTGTGTGTAGCCACCTGTCTGGTTGTGTAATTTGTTGTTTTGTATACCAGCACCCTGTCTTGAGCATTTTCTGTCCTTTTTTCTCTTTTAAAACTTAAATAATAAATATAGATGTATTTTTGCAAAATTGTTATTTTTTTTAGGGCTTCTTGTGCGGTTTTTCTTTCCTTTCTTTTCTCTTCATTGTCTTACTGAGTATTACCAGCAAGTTTATGTGTGCTGATTGTAATAATTTTAAAGGTTTTTTCTCTTGAACCGTTGTTGGTTATATTGACAGATTTACGACCATTCACTTTTGCGAGTTGCAAATTGCGTCAAATTTGCGACTTGCAAAAGTGAATGTACAACAGTGGCTCAGATACTGTTTGTGATTCCCAATGGGGTCGTAAATTGAATGCCTCATTAATAATCATGAGGCAAGCGCAATTTGTGACCCTATTGGGAATGACTAGCACTCCAAGGGATGGTGGCTGCTGGGGTCAGCAGACCACCATGTCTGTGACTGCTTTTTAAATAAAGCAGTTTCTTTTTATATGCAGCCCGTTTTCCTCAAAGGAAAATGGGATGCATTTAAAAAAGAAAAATGAAATTTTTCAGTTTTCTTTTTTAAGGGCAGGCAGTGGTGCCTGGGAGTACTGCCTACTCTTAACAGATATTTTTGCAAACACTGATCGCTGCCACCGATGACATCCATGCCCTCCTCGACCAAGGCATGACGGTGGCACTCATCCTTCTCAACCTCTCAGCAATATTGATTGCCACATGCTGATTGCGAGGCTACACAGCATCCCAGGGTACGCTCTCAGATGGATCGCCTCATTCCTCACCAGATGAACACAGAAGGTCCACCTATAGCCTTTCATCTCAAACCCCAAGGAAATCATCAGCGGTGTCCCACAGGACTCGTACCTCAGCTCCACCCTCGTCAATACCTACATGACCCTTCTGGTCAACATCATCAGAACCCACAGACTCAATGTCATTTCATACACAGACAAAACTCAACTCATCCTCTCCCTCTCCAAGGATCTCACCACCACCAGAACCAGCCTACACAGGTGCATGACAAGTGTTGCCAACTGGATCAGAAACAGCTGCCTGAAGCTCAACACTGATAAAATGGAAATACTGATCTTCAGCAACAACAACACTCTCTTGAATGTCTCTTGTTGGACTGCTGAACTAGGAACAGCACGCTCCCCATCGGACAATGGCAGAAAACTCTGCATCATTCATGACAGCGAGCTTTCCATGAAGTCCTAGATCAACGCAGTCTCCTCTGCCTGCTTCCTCACTCTTGCATGCTACGAAATATCTTTAAGTGGCTCCCCCGAACACTAAATGCACTGTGACACAAGCCCTCATCATCAGAAAACTGCACTACTGCAAGGCTCTCAACTCAGCGTTGCTGCCCACCTTCCCAAGAGATTGCAGACCAATCAGAAAGCTGAAATCAAACTTGTCCTGTACTTACCCTCACGGAACCCCATTTCTACTCACCCACACTGGGCCCTGACCTGAGGGGGGGGGGGGCTGACCTCATGGGGGGGAGCTGTGTTTAGCACTAATTTAAAAGTACCTGCTGCAGAGTTCCTTGTGTGTCCAGCTTTCAGGCAGCAATAAACGTTCAAGATAACTCTTGGAAATAATGGTCCTGTTAAACAGAGAGATTCTCTAGAAATTTGCCCCATAATGCTTTGCAGGGCCTTTGTTTGGCATTGTATTTTTGCCCATAACTTTGTTTTGGGTGGTCCTAGGAGGGTGGGACCACTACCGAATCGTTCAGCATGAAATGCTCTTTGTGTTCAAGGCATCTGCTTGGTCCTCCCCCTAGGTTAGGGGTGACCCCAAAATGATCACCTCTCTCATTGCCTAATATTTATTAAAGTTCATTTTTGTGAATTGGTTATAAGCATTTTAGCATGTGGAAGTCAAGTTGTATTATCAAAGAGTTGCGGGTGCAGTAACTACTTCTGCCATGATTATTATTGATGAAAAATAGTTCCAAACCCCAAACTACACCTGACAGGTCTGCAGTTAAGGAAAAATAACACTGAATCTAAAGAAATTCTAGGGCATGTTCTCAAGAATGTGTGTTGACTATTGCAAATTTAGCTTAACGCAACTTTGCATATCGCAATCTATCACAAGAAAATAACACCGTCTTAAAGTCCATTTCCCAACCCGGTGGTACCATGCGATAGGACCGAGTGCGGAGGACAAGCTGAACCCCACAAGCCCCACGGAGGACCAGCATGGAACCCAGTGTTTGGGGAAGGGCAAGGAGAAGAGGAAGAGGAAGACAGGATTCAGCCTGCTGGAAGACCGGATCATCATCACGGAGGTGATAGAACGCTGTCGACAACTGTTTGCCACCTCCACTGGGGCACTGGTAACCCTGGTAACCCTGTCCACCATGTGCACAAATGGGCCCCCTCCAAATCACCAACGACACAACCTATCCATGCACATGAGATGACTCCAGAAAAGCAGCGGCTGTGTGAACCACACTGACTATGCAAGTGACCCTGCATGACCGAGAGCATGGCAGCATCCACAAATACATGACATGGTGCATGAATTATCATGGAGGTGGCCCAGTGTGGATCACATCCATAAAGCAGCGCTTACTTTCACACGTGCAGCTGAGAACTGACCTGAGCGCGGAGCAGAGCACGAAGCACAGAAGCGGAGCTGCAGAGCAGAAGGGCGGTGCGGGGGCCAGTACGCCAGAAGCAATCCAGGCGGAGAACCGGGCAGGGTCCGGTGCACCAGAGGACTGGGCAGTGTACCGGGTCCCCTTCCCAGTAAGCCCTGCGAGCCCGGTGCAGCCACAACACAGTTCCATCACTGCAGGGCGTCATTAAGGAGCTGCACAGCGTTAAAGTGGTAAACTCGCTTGAGACGCGGTAGAGCGTCGAGAGCTGCATGCATGCAGCCCCCAAACAATTACTAATTAAACATCGGAGGAGCCGAGTAAACCCTCGCGTTGTGTGGGGAGCAGGAGTAGTGCAGCCCCCCCAGCGGGCAAAGCTCCCCCAGCAGGCAGTGGCCCTCGAACATTTTCCTCGTACTTTTTTTTATCCTAATTCACGGCAGGAGCCGTGAGTAGCCTCCCTACGTGGCACACGCAACTTCCCCCCCTGGGCAGTGAGCCTCCAACGTACAGACCTGCCTGCCTGCCTGCTCGCCTACTTGGAGCCGCAAAAGAGTGTTGTGGAGCGGTGGAGCGGTGCTCAGTGTCGAGCGTCCAGTAGGGTGCAGGCGAGTGGTGAGCAAGCAGCAGCAGTGCAACTCAGCCATCATTAACCATCATTCACCACTGCTGCCGATCATAGCTCCCCACTCCTCTCACTCCTCTCACTCCTCTCACACTCGTTGCCGCAGCCTCACTACTACTTCAAGGACACTGGAGATTTTCCGGAGACATTAATTGGATACCTGGTTAAATCCCTGGGCAGAGCTGCTAATCGATCACAGAGGCGAGTGGAGGGGTGGCTGTGCAGTAGTAACTGTGCAGTAGTAACTGTGCGGTATTGTGCAGCATAGACATTTTACTGAGCTTCCAGCACTGCGAGCCGTTTTGCCAACTGGGAGGTACCTGGAGTACTGGGGCACCTTTGAATACCTGGAGCCTGGAGTATTTGGAGTGCCTGGAGTCTGACAGTGCAGCCAGTGCGGGAGGTAAGTGTCAGTGGCAAGCGCGGTCGCCATTAGAGGTGGTCGCAAAGTAAGAGCCGAGGGTGCGGACCAAGGGGTTGCTTGACTAGGTCTCCCAGCCTGCAGCCCCCCTGTGTGTACCGCTTGCCGCCTCGCTCTCCCCCTGTAAAGACGCTGACCAGTACAGTTCGCGTGGAGAGCCAGAAATATTAAATAGACTCACACAAGAGATATAAGGCCCCCACAGGAGAGATACTCCAACAAGTAAGCACACAAGTAAACGACCTTCACCACGTAGAGCACCAGTTCACGGCGCTTAAAGGATGACGCTCAAAAAGATCAAGTCCAGCTCGGAGGAGGAGGGGGCGGAGGTGAACCCTGAAAACACGCAACAAAGAAGAGTAACTAGAAGTATTAGCACCCAAAAATCTCAGGACTCAGTCTCGGGTAATTCTCTCCCACAGGGTCTCATTACTCAATTCTTTCAGGCCCCCAGTGGACTGATAGCCCCGGTCGTGAGACAAACAGGTCCCGAGGGCAGTGCCAAATCGGGGCCGCCAAAGGCCAACCATGATCAAATTGGCTGTCACTCCAGCGAGACGGCCTACACCGAAAAAATCGGAAGCCCGGAAGCAGGACCCCAACCTGTCGCCAGGGTGAAGAGCCCGTTAAGGATCGTAGCTGATGTTCACACGGGACCCACTGAGGGGGCACACGTGGAGACAGGCATTGCAAAGCAAAACATGGCTACTGCACCCTCTCCCCCAAAGAGCACTGAGAGGCGACCGAGCACAACGGTGACACCCCGGTCAATAACGAAGTCGGCCACTCCGGGTATGGTCGCGCTAACGGCATTGTTTCTACAAAAATTAGAACAGTCAATAGAACGCACACTTGAAGATACACCTATAAACTCAGGTAGAATCAATGCCAGGAGCACATCGCAGACGGAGGAATGGAGCCCCTTGGGCCTGACACAACAACAAGACCTTATCGACAAAGTCACGGTCAAAGACTTAAACCTGACCGTAATAAGAGAAGTTCAAGACACCATGGCTAGGGCCTTACTATGGCAGTCCACGAAGATGGAGGTTCAAGTCGATCTCCCACATTCAATTGCCCAGCACCTGGTGCGTCAGGATGACAAATTAGCAAAGCTAGAGGCGCTGTTCGAAGCCCACGAGGCTAATATGAACTCTTGTGCCGCTATTATAGAAAAATGGGCAAGTCTACCCGAAGTCCTAAAAGATATGCTTGCACTAGCCAATGGCCTGGGTGAGAGGTCTCCTCAAGCACAGGTGGCACAAAAGTTACCAGCTCAGACGAAAGTGCATGACGAAAGGACCGACCATTGCACCACGGTTATCAGCCCTCCTAAAGTTCCACTGGTAGGGCCATGCAGTAATCTCAGCTTGGCAGAACAAGGGAGCGGGGACCCTGAGGTCCCTGACCCCGACACCGAAAGTGTCGACTCATCTGCCAGCATACCGCTCTCGGAGAAGGCCAAAGGTGCACTGGCTAGTGTAAACGCTCCACTGTCAAGGAGAGCCAAAAAAAGACTAAGGAAACAACTAAAGAAATCTAAAGCTAAAAGCAGGATCATATCACCAGCCATAATAACCTCTGGCGCCACCGAAACTGAAAGTAGGCTTAAACCACCCTTTCCCATTTTCATCCCTAAACACGCACCCAAGGCTAACAAGCCTAGCGACACACCTCCCTTCCCATGTAAGGCCCTCAGACATCTAATCCCTCACCCGGAGGAACAATCCAACGTGGACGCTCTATCAAGGTCTTCACAGGTGGTAACCGGTGGACAACCCAGCACCAACGGCCCAACTGGTTGGGCATTTCAACTTAAGTCAGAAACAAACCTTTCACCATACCAGGGGGCGCAGTTGGGACTGCACTGCCTGGTAGGCCCACCAACTGAGGTACCTGGCAGTATACAGCCAGGAGTCATACACAAAAACCTCCCACACCAGAATGCAATCAATGATGAGCGGCAAGGACCGTCAAGAGAGGTAGTACCACCAATCGTGGCGTCAGACAGACTGCGGCTAGGAGACACCCATGAAAACCTCCCACTTCCAATTCATCAGAGGCCCACTTCCCTGGGAGAAGGGGTACAACGGCGCTCCACCGAATATAAAAATCCATCAGAAACACATGAGCTGCAGTTCACCCCTAGATTCATAGCCATAGGCTCCTTTGACATTCTGAACAGGTCCAATATTGTTCGACTCTTCGGCCATATTGATTCTCTGGCACATATCATCTCGAAGATGATTGAATGGGTGAGGTTCGAGAGCCTGGAGACAGACACCCACGGTGACTCCACCTTAGTCGGATTTGTGAATCAGCAAGCTCAACAAGCTGTCCTCAACGAAGCAACACAATTGGCAGAATGGGGCATAGAAGTCACCACCTCCAGGGCACCAAAATACCCGTACATCCTCAGACCGCATTACGGCCTTAAAGATCCTATCTCTGTTCTCAAAGGCACTAAATCCACCAGTCCAGACGGGGGATTGAAATCAGGGAGGCCAAGAACCCCGCTAAAAATAAAAATCCTGCTAAAAGAAAAGCAGCGCAGTGTGCAGCGGCCTCAGCAAGGACTGGCTCACAGGAGTGACACATGGAGACAGAGCTCCTAACCCTGCCTACACCCATGTAAACAGAGCACGCGTATATCCATTAAGGGGCCAAGTTCTCAAGCTAACCATCATTTCATGGAACATCGCGGGGCTAAACAAAATCCGCAGGGACTCGACCACTCTTGATTATCTGGCTCAGGGGGATATATTATGCATCCAGGAGACCTGGGCGAGGTCAACGACCCCAAAAGCTGGCTTTTACAAACATTTTAAATCAGCAACCAAAAGGACGATCTTTGGTCGTCCATCAGTGGGTCTTTCCATCTTCGTAAGCCACACCTGTAAATTTAACGTAAAAGAACTAAATCTGGAGTCACCCGACTTGCAAGCCATCACAATAGAAGGGCTGAGAGCGGATCAAACACCCCGCCCGCTTTTATTAATCAACTGCTATCTCAACCCAGCAAAACTTCATTCCTCTCACGCCTTGGAACCACTTACCACCGCCCTCGAAGACCTATTAATTAGCCGCTTGCACTATGATGTAATAATAGCGGGTGATTTTAACCTGAGAGGCCTGGACCTGATCCCTGTGGCACCCCCAAGTAAGAAGTCAGCTCCATTGATTGAACTGTGGTAAATAAATAAATAATTACCGGTTCTATTTTTGACTGAATTAACAATAACAGGTAGCTCAATAAATAAGAGTCAGGATTCGAGGTATTCAGAGTCTTCAGGCTTTAATCAGGCATAAAGGACAGAAACAGGACAGCCTGAACGGGAACAGGATGGCATGGCAGCTGCCGGGGGCAGGGAAAATGGCTAGCGACTTACAGTAACATTACATTCGTATATATACTTTAAGCAAATACAGTACATTCAATACAGTAGGCGTAGCAGTAGGCGTGTCTTGTAGCAGTCGCGAAAGATAAGGACTAAAATGATGTAACAAGAGGCGTGTACAGGGCGTATACATAGACATGTGATGTAAACGTAACAGAAGTGTCATGAAAAGAGGCGGAAACATGGAGGGGGCTACCTAAGGAGCTGGAACCTTTAACCTAGTGGTGCGCGCAAACGGACTATGACGTGTTACCAGGAGAAGCTGGGGGCTAGGACTCCTGCGCTAGAAGAGGAGACATAAGTCTGGAGTGTCAGAGCGACATGTACCTAGGCATATCTGATATCTTGTGTTTGGAGAACATGTTGATAGAAACTAGAAGTCAGGAGGGGAAAGGCTACTTGATTCTAAGACTGGTGCATGCATTATTCTATATGTATCTGCGTGTGCGAGGAATATTCTATGAATATTAATACAGTATTTCTCTTACATGGAGACAGTAAGGCTAGACCATGACGGAAACTATTGATGCGATTCAGTAGCTTAGGAATGCAGAGAAGGAGAGCTGGACTGATAACTAGAAGCATAACATACTCTTGGCAGACTGGGAGGCAGAGCCAGGCCGGGCCGGGCACTGCGAGGCAGGAAGTAAGTGAAGGGTCAGGGATGCAGGTGGGGCTGTATCGCTCCTCGGAGCGAGGTTCAGGAGACAGGAGCTGAATCTGAGTCCGGGCCCTTTTGAGGCCTAGAAACGGGGACATTTCAATGACTTAACGTGCACACTGTAAAACGTGGCAACATAGGCCAATACTCGTTGCTATTCACGAGAACTGGAAACTGGCATACTAGAGATGGACACAACTATAATTGCGTCTTTAATCGGACATAGGGGATACATATGCATATTAATCATACACATAGAACATAGGATGGGGAACACGTAGGGGCATAGAACATGGCAAAATTTACTTTTCCACATTCCCTCCTTGACCCTACGTTTCCATCAGGAAACATCAATATTCATGATACCATCTATCATTTCATACAGTATCATTTGCTCGTCTCGAATTGTTTTGGAACGGGACTTAGGACTAGGAATACAGGATGTAGCACAAATGCCGCAAATCACAGGGCCACATTGTAAACAGAGGCAGCAACTGAATATGATCATTACTGCAATACCTAGAAATGACAATACTTTCCATCCCCAGGCAGAAATAATACTCCAGAGCCAACCGGACCATGTCCAGGTGCCTGGATCTTGGTGTAGCTGATGGGCAATTTTATGAAGTCTGGTTATAGCTGAATAAACAGACGGCGCGTTATTAGGAATGAAAATGCAGCAACTAGATCCGATGACTCTACAAGCCCCGCCCCTATCGGCCAGTATGACGTCAAGGACGAGACGATTTTGGAGCACGACAAATCTCATAGCAGATTGCTCTTCAGTTAAGTTACCTAGAGCAGAAGTAGTCTCATTCACTACTGCTTCAAGGGTTCTGGTTAACCTACGTATTAGCTTACTATTCTGGACGGGACCTATAAAGAAGAAGAAACCTTTATTGAAGTCTTGATATTGTTCTAGAGCAGTTTCAGTTTGATCGACAATTGGGGACTCGACCTCCCTTCTATGTCTAATGTGTACTAGATGTGTGTTTCTGTGATAATCAGATGGGGCTAGAAAAACTGGTGGCAGTAGGAAGGAAATATAACATGTACCATCCCAATCAAGGGGCAGACGAACATATGCGGTCTGACCACAAACAAAATACGAATGACGTGAGGCTTTGAAAATAGATTTCCCACTGTCACTATACTCGACAATAGTAGTACAATCACTATGTCCTACATGTGCGGAACCATTCTTTCTGACACATAATTCGCCTTTGACTGGTAATACTGAAATAGCAGGTAAGTCTGGAGTAGTATCGGACTGAACATTCAGGACCATAAAGTTCGAAGAATAATTACCTAAATCATACACTTCATTTTCTAGATCTAACCCTGTTCTATGGGTGAGACCTTGCTTGTCTGGAAAACATGTTTGATTCAGAAGGGACATATCAGTTGAGGATGACGTTAACGTGGACCATGCTCCACACGAACCATTATGTGAAAACGGATAAGGAAATAGTGGCAGAACTCCCTTCGGTGTCTGGAAAGGGGGGAGTCGACCACACACCCAACAATTAGTAGCATTGCTGGTCTGGTGTGAATAGTGTAACATACGGATGAATGTATTATTTCGCATAGCAAGACGATAGGATAACTCGTGAGGAGGCAGATCACTAAATGTGTGCTCTACTGTAGAATTAGAAAACATATGTACATGTGAAATAGGAAAACATAAATGAAAAGCATAACTTGTGCAGGTAGCCAAAAGACTCAATAACAACAGGAAAAATAAAACGACGATACATCTTTTAGAGTTTTGACTAACTCTCTCACTGTGGGGGTCTATCTCATACATGTCAGGAACCTGTCTAACCGTTTCACCCGAGAGGGACTTAGACAATTAAACTGGCTGACTTATTTTACTAGACCGGAGCTTCAATTTATACTCCTGCTGCGGAGTTTTCTCTAACAGAGGAGCTGTAAGTTCAGAGTCTGATTTTAGACAGTCTTTAGCAAATGTCTTTACTCGTAATCCATGGAATTTCTTTACATGGCTCAGATGGACCCACCCCTTACGGCCCTCCAACTTCACGGCCGTACGGGTGGTCAGAAGGACAAGTCGCGGTTCTTTCCACCGGGGCTCCAGCGGACTTGAACGATCAAAGTTCCTGACGAAAACAAGGTTCCCTGGAATGACTTCATGCGGTTTAACCTCGGTGTTGTCTGGAAATGCAGCGGCAACCTGTGAACGACAAGAGTGTAGGGCAGACATCAAGGAAGCTAGGTAATCTGTCAGCATATTACTGGAAACGTCTGTAATACTGCGGGGTCTAGGTGTACCCCACATGTTTGGGGGGCGGCCGAATACGACCTCATACGGGGACAGACCTGATCTGGAATGTGCAACCATCCTCATATAGAATAAAGCAACTGGCAGAGCTACTAGCCAGTCTACACCTTTCTCTTTACACACTTTAGCAATTCGGATTTTCAGGGTCTGATTACGTCTCTCTACGAGACCGGCTGCTTCAGGATGGCGC
This sequence comes from Lissotriton helveticus, assembly GCF_964261635.1. NCBI lineage: Eukaryota > Metazoa > Chordata > Amphibia > Caudata > Salamandridae > Lissotriton > Lissotriton helveticus. The sequence continues at coordinate 184,280,254 of NC_136057.1, read as the reverse complement.
ACACAATGGAACTTCCACTGGTATCCTAACAGAAGGGAAACATGCTTCATGAGCTCAGATGAGAATGGCTGGCCGTTATCTGAATACACGACCCTAGGGAGTCCATAGCGGGGAAAGAACTCACGAACCAACTGCTTGGCAGTGGTCGCAGCTGTGTAATCTGGAACTGGATATGCCTCTGTCCATCTGGACAAAGCGCATACAACTACGAGGACATACTTGAAACCTCGACATCGCTCCATCTGGATATAGTCCATTTGGAGGACTTCAAAAGGGTGGTCAGGAGGTTGGAATCCACCTTGTTCCACCGGGACACTTTTACCTGGATTGAACTGACAACATATCATACAGGTACGGACTTTCTGCTTGACTGCAGCTCGTAAATGCTTGTTGAACCAAAGGTTCTGAATACTGTCTAACATAGCTTTTTCTCCTAGATGTGCTGGACTATGTGCGGTATTGATAATGACTTGAACCATTGAGTCGGGGAGGAACCATGTGGTTTTTCCCTTCGTCAACCATCCTTGATCTGTCTGGACCCCTCCTTGTTCGGACCATTTCTTGATTTCCTCAGGAGTAGCATGTAACTGTATGTCTATGACATCTTGTGTAGGGTCCTTAACTGTCATACAAGTAATCGGATCTGGAGCGAGTGTCTGTGTCGTGTTAACTGGAATGTCTGGGGTCTGAGCTGTGAGCTTGGCTGTTCGATCTGCTAGATCGTTACCTTGGGAAATGATATCAGTAACTTTCGTATGTGCCTTGCACTTCATGATGGCAATAGCTGTCGGTAAATGTATTGCATCTAACAGAGCTTGAATGAGGAAACCATGCTGAATCTTGGTTCCATGAGAAGTCATGAAACCTCTCTCCTGCCAAAGTACTCCGAAATCGTGTACGACTCCGAATGCATAACGTGAATCTGTATATATATTAACTTTCAGGTTCTTGGCACGTATGCAGGCATGGGTCAGAGCGACTAGCTCTGCTGCTTGAGCGGACAGGGTATCAATACGGTGTGTCTCTATAACTTCAGTATCAGTAGTCACTGCATACGCGGCTACTAGTTCTCCTGTACTTGTTCTCATACATGAACCGTCCACATAAAGTGTCAGGTCGGGATCAGGTAAGGCAATATCTGTCAAGTCTTGTCTTGGCTTAGTCATGGTGTTAACTATTTCCACACAGTCATGTGTGGCAGAATTTGGAGTAACTGAGGGTAACAGTGTAGCAGGATTTAAAACGTTGCAGCGTCTGATTTCTATGTGTGGCTGGAATAGTGTCAGTTCGTAACCTGTTAAACTTGCGATTGTCAAGTGCTGAGTCTGGGTTCGGTTTAAAAGAACTTCCACGGAATGTGGAACTTGTACTGTCAGGGAATGTCCTAACACTATGGAATCACTTTGTCTGATGGCTAGAGCTGTGGCTGCAACTGACTTGAGGCACGCAGGCAATGCCTGGGCTACTGGATCTAATGTGCTCGAAAAATAAGCACAGGGCTTGTGTTGTCCTGCTTGATCTTGTGTGAGAACAGATAATGCGGTACCATCACGTTCTGTAACAAAAAGTGTAAAGGACTTACTGTAGTTCGGTTTTGCTAGAACAGGTGCTTGGCATAAGGCTTTCTTTAACTCATTAAAAGCGAGTGTATGTTCAGATGTCCAAGGGAGGACAGCTGATGCGGCTGCCTCCTGTGTCGTTAACTGTATCAGTGGCTTAGCTAGAAATGCATACTGAGGAATCCATTGTCTACAGTAAGAAGTGAGGCCAATAAAAGCTCGTACCTCCTTCTGGGTCTTGGGCTGTGGAAGACTCGCTATTAACTGGATACGGTCAGGTGTCAACTGCCTACCCCTCTTGGACAGTAAGTGTCCTAAGTAGACCACTTGCTGGACACAGAATTGAAGCTTTGAAGGGGACACCTTGTGCCCCATCTCGGCTAGGAAATACAAGACTGTAAGTGACGCACGTTCGCAGTCACGTTCAGAACGGTCTGTGATTAACAGATCATCGACATACTGGAGCAGGGCAGTGTCAGTTGGCATGCGGACATTGTCTAGTTGTCTCTTGAGTGCTTGACTGTAAATACTAGGACTTTCTGTGAAACCTTGAGGAGCTCGTGTGAATTTATAGCTCCTTCCATTTAAACAAAATCCGAAAAGGAACTGGCTGTCTGGATGAATGGGGACACTGAAGAATGCGTTCTTGAGGTCGATAACTGTGAAGAACGTAGCTTCAGAATCAATGGCTGTAAAGAGGGATGAAATATCTGGGACCACTGGGTACTGAGGAATGATACATTTATTAAGTTCTCGAAGGTCAATCACTAATCGATATACTGGTGGTACATTTGGATCAGTACGTTTCAGAACTGGAATGATAGGAGAATTACATACATTGGAGTCAGTTTCTACAACCACTCCTTGAGCTATGAGCTCGTCAATGATTTTGGATAAGGCTGCTACAGCCTCAGGTGGCAATTTGTACTGTCTGATTCGTGGTAATACCACACCTTGCTTCAGAGTCACACGATGGGGTGTGATCCTCATACATCCTACATCAGTTGGACCTTGCGCCCATAAATGCTGCGGAACATTCAGTAATCTTGGATCAAAATCACGTAATACATAATGACCTTTGAAGTCACGTAAAAACAAACGAACTCCCTCTGGGGAGCAACATATTACTGCACCTAATTCTTTTAACGTCTTGATACCTAGTAAATTTTCTGGACATGACTTTGTGAGTAACAAATCAGTAGTTCGAGACAATGGACCTACTTCTAGAGTAACTGGTTTTGAAATCTCGTTAACAATCGGCTTTCCTGAAAATCCAAGGGAAACATTTCTAGAGCCTGAGAGCGGAGCCCCTGGAACCTCGTCATGACTGATAGTAGTCCTACTTGCCCCTGTATCAATAAGGAACTTTCTGTCTTTCCCTAATATTTGACTGTGAACATAGGGTCCCTCTTGATCTACAGGTATCTCGATGAGAGGCAAGCCTACCTCCCTCTCTAGGCTGTTTCATGAATATGGCTGGTAATCTGGGTACTCGGACTGTGCATACTGGTACATCTGCTGTGTAACGTGCTGTGTTGCAGCAATAGGCTGCGGTGCTGTGACTGTCTGTTGTGCATTCTGCGGTGACGGGAAAGTCTGTGAAACTTGTTCTTGTCTAGGCGGACGTGGTCTTTCTTTAGTTTTACCAGTAGCTATGTTATGTTTCAGAACTGCACACTCGTTTATATAATGACCTGGTTGCTTACAATAATTGCAGGTCCCTTTAACGGGAACTGCAGGATGACTGACTTGATTCGGACCTCTTTTCTGACTGTCTTGTGGAACAGATTGTGCAACTAATACTTTCATTTTCGTGTCTTTCATACGTCTTCTTTCATGTTCCTGCTCTTCCCTGATTCTGTTCTGGTGGTACTGAAGCATTTGTAACATCTGGGACGGAGTATTAGCTTGCCAAGAACTCTCGACTTTCAATACACGATTCTTAACTTGTGGACTTGAATTCTCGACTAGTTTAGTGACAAAGAGATGGGGATACGATTCACTACTCGTTTTCAGACCACTGTTAATAATAAAACATTTCTCGAATCTAGAATAAAAATCACTAGTATCTTCGTCTTGTTTCTGTTTACAGGCTGAGATGGCATCCCAATCTTCCTTTTTCGTGACTAGTAATCTTGGCAAGACTTGTATTAACAGTTCGGGCAAAGCTTTGGCTTTATCCCCTAGACCGGTACCTGGTACTCGTGTATTATCTTCTGTTTCTAATGCGGACCAATCTATCTTATTTTCTCCCACCTCCCATTCTTTCTCTTTGAGTTTCTCATATATGCCCGCAGGCAACAGGACCTTTAACATTTTAATGATATCTGGATACGTGTATTCCCCCATACGGAGCATGTCTTTTAATTCTCGGTGGAACCCTGCTGGATCTTTGTCGTGACAAGGAATTAACTTCTTCATCTCTAAGAGTTCCATCTTTGTGATGGGGGTGTAAACAAATACTCGTTCTAGATCACCACCCTCTTTCTTGACTGGATGTACTTCTCGTAACGGATTCTGTCTGTCTATGTAAAATGATTTACTTTCTGGGGGTGAGACGTGAACAAAATGTGGATTCAGGAACGTTCGGTATTTGTGGCTCTGTTCTAGAATGACACTAATTAAATCGGTACCTAAACCTTTCCATTTATACTGGAGTAACTCGTTCAGGACATCGTGTAACGGACCTGGATCAGAATGCTGACCCTCATACAGTGTAATGAGGTGCTGGATCATATACATACCCACCAGTCGCTGCTCGGCTGGGGGCAGTTTCAGAAACATTTGTGCCACTATTTCGTCTGGAAACGTGGTAGAATCAGTAATCCATCGGACTGCTGATCGGGCTAGTTCTTGTTCATGCATGGTACTAAGCTCACTATAACCGATTCGTGATTTCAGAATGTTGTCGGTAACTTGAAATACTTGTTCGAGGGAACATTGTTCTGGTACTAGAGAAGGAAAACTTTTCGTGTAATCTGGGCGTGAATGTCTAGTTCTACCTACATACGCTATTCTGGAGGGATTCTCGTCATCTACCTCTTCAGTAGGAGAGTCACTATCTTTCTCGGACACTTGTTTTGTTTCTCGTTTCTCGTGTAACCTTATTATTTCCTTACGAATTTTCTTGCACATACTCTCTATACAATTCTGTGTCTTGTGTCTTCCCTCGGCTATATTGTCACTCCACCTGGTCAGGACTTTCATTTCTTCTCGATCTTTTCCTGGATAATCTTGTTCTCTTACTAGACAATTAATTATGAATTTTAACAGCATGAGCTGCATCTCGACTTTTCTTTTGTTCATGGCATCGCCAATACTTTCTGGATCTACTCCTGTACGGATGAAACGATATATTCTGTCTAGATATTCCTTCATATTTGGCAGGGTGTCCAAATATTCGGTCACCCTTCTTATACGCAATGAATACAGGACCATACCATCATCGCCTGGGACTGGATCATAATGGCATTCGGTAAGTGCTTTCTTGATATCTGCAACTGACTGGAATTTTGGCGAACGCTGTACCGCTCGCTTATGTAACTCGAGTGACGTTAGACGTCTGTGTTGAGGCGGGGTTCCAGGAGGACTTCCCCCCGAGGCCCCTAAACTAGAATCGTCGACGGGTATGGTACGGGCTGGCATAGTGACTGATGTAGCGGGTACGTGTACTGTCGGCTGGACCGGAGGTGCCGTAACAGGTGCTGCTACAGGTGCCCCGGTGGTTGGAGGAACAGGAATTACATTATTTACGGGAGCTGGCGGAACAGGATTTGCATATTCAGGAACAGTGTCGTCCAAATAGGACGAAAGAAAAATATCAGCTGCGGTCGGTTTGTGACGTAGCTTGGTCGGAACCAATGGTGGCGGGAAATTACTGGATGCTTCCGGGGTTGCTTTTGGCAAGCCCTCGGCAAGAAGAGGATACATACCCTTAATAAGGGCATTTCTCTGTCTGTCGGACTGTTCGGCTTTAACTCGTTCACCTATTTCTATTAATTCCCTTTCTTGGGCTCTCTCTGAGCATTCCCTGCTTAATTCTGTTTTTCTGATTTCTTTTTCGGTTCTTTTATGAGATTCTCTGCGCCATAACTCGATGGCATCTTTCTGGGACTGTCTGGCTTTCTTTTTCCATAATGCTTCTTCTACTCGCATGATGCACTCGGCATCCCATGTACCTGATACAGGCCATCTATATTTCTCTTCTAATTCCTTAGTATACTCGACCCATAAGTCTAGATATAATATGGCACTTAAGCCATGCTTATGATACATAAAATGACCTGGACTGTCCCTCGGCGGGACAGGGACTGCTTCTTCAAGCAATCCTTTTCTTGTTTTTAACTGACGTAATTTAGGAAACAGAGGCATTCTAGACTTGAATCTGAACACAATACAATACACGAAAAACACAATAATAACTGGAAAAAACAACTCACTCATACCACGACATTGAAAACACATTGAATGACATTTAGAATAACATTTCGGACAGAATATTACCTGGAATACTGAGAACAGAACACATGAATTTCTCGAGAACAGAACTTACTAGAATTACTAGACGCACTGCTAACACAGTACAGAACATACCGGTCCCATAAAGAGACACGTCAGGACCCGCATCCACCTAGGTGGACACTTCGTGTTGGATTTGCGTACCCAAACCCACGGACCAGAGACAATTAGATTGACCCTGTCTAGATACTACCCCAGCAACGGTACTCACCGGGCAGCAAGAACGGAAGGCCTCAGACTGGACTGCTACGACGACGGACTACGAAACTTCGGACTTCAGTTACGGGTGGGCCTCCGGATACCTCGGACCTTGAACTCTCGGCTTGGGCTCTGGTCGGGACTTGCCGCGTTCCACACCGCCTCGTCTGGATGCTGGACCGCAACCTCCGTCTCCTCCGTGGGCCTGAGGGATACTTGAAGCAGAAATATCTGCCGATGCGCAGTAGAGTTCCGTCACGGCTATAGGGGATCAGGGGGCTTGCGTGGCTTCACCGGCGCGTGGGGAAAGGGCAAGTCCCTGTTCGGGCGCCATTTATGTGGTAAATAAATAAATAATTACCGGTTCTATTTTTGACTGAATTAACAATAACAGGTAGCTCAATAAATAAGAGTCAAGATTCGAGGTATTCAGAGTCTTCAGGCTTTAATCAGGCATAAAGGACAGAAACAGGACAGCCTGAACGGGAACAGGATGGCATGGCAGCTGCCGGGGGCAGGGAAAATGGCTAGCGACTTACAGTAACATTACATTCGTATATATACTTTAAGCAAATACAGTACATTCAATACAGTAGGCGTAGCAGTAGGCGTGTCTTGTAGCAGTCGCGAAAGATAAGGACTAAAATGATGTAACAAGAGGCGTGTACAGGGCGTATACATAGACATGTGATGTAAACGTAACAGAAGTGTCATGAAAAGAGGCGGAAACATGGAGGGGGCTACCTAAGGAGCTGGAACCTTTAACCTAGTGGTGCGCGCAAACGGACTATGACGTGTTACCAGGAGAAGCTGGGGGCTAGGACTCCTGCGCTAGAAGAGGAGACATAAGTCTGGAGTGTCAGAGCGACATGTACCTAGGCATATCTGATATCTTGTGTTTGGAGAACATGTTGATAGAAACTAGAAGTCAGGAGGGGAAAGGCTACTTGATTCTAAGACTGGTGCATGCATTATTCTATATGTATCTGCGTGTGCGAGGAATATTCTATGAATATTAATACAGTATTTCTCTTACATGGAGACAGTAAGGCTAGACCATGACGGAAACTATTGATGCGATTCAGTAGCTTAGGAATGCAGAGAAGGAGAGCTGGACTGATAACTAGAAGCATAACATACTCTTGGCAGACTGGGAGGCAGAGCCAGGCCGGGCCGGGCACTGCGAGGCAGGAAGTAAGTGAAGGGTCAGGGATGCAGGTGGGGCTGTATCGCTCCTCGGAGCGAGGTTCAGGAGACAGGAGCTGAATCTGAGTCCGGGCCCTTTTGAGGCCTAGAAACGGGGACATTTCAATGACTTAACGTGCACACTGTAAAACGTGGCAACATAGGCCAATACTCGTTGCTATTCACGAGAACTGGAAACTGGCATACTAGAGATGGACACAACTATAATTGCGTCTTTAATCGGACATAGGGGATACATATGCATATTAATCATACACATAGAACATAGGATGGGGAACACGTAGGGGCATAGAACATGGCAAAATTTACTTTTCCACAGAACTTCTAGCGAATTACAACCTGCAATCCACCCACGGGACACAAAAAATGTGCCTCCCCGCATGGACCGCCAACCCGACCTTTAGGAATGTCTCCACTATAGATTACATCTTCACCAATGAAGGACTGACTCACAAACTTTGCAATTTCACCGTGGATGACAGAGTCGAAAGCGACCATAGGCCCCTCCGTGCCACATTCAACCTGACACGAGAACAGGCGGACCCCTATAAAGTAATTGGTACGCCCACAGGCGAAGAGCATCATCTAGTCCTCAAAAGAATAAAATGGTCGATCATTCTCAGCCATAGACTTTCGGCATTTGTTGCCAACAGGGTGGCAGTACTAAGGCCGCAAGACAGCGAGAACACCATGCACATATGGGAAACACTGACCAAGGACATATTGAAGTGCCTGGGCAACACCTATCAACCAAGAAGCAGTCAAAAATACACCAGGCCATGCCGCCTAAAAACGCAGAGCCTGAATCAGATTAAGAATTTACTCAACAAGGCAGCGAGGGCAAAACAGAAAGGCATCCTCCTGCCAGGGGGCCCCCCATTGCCGTTCTGCGAGCCAATTACAAAAAGAAAATCTGGGAATTGAAAAGAAAGCGGACCGAACAGAACTGGCTGACAGTGTTTTCCTTAATCAAAGAAAAAGATAACAGCAAGCTCTGGCGCTATTTCAACAGCTTGTCATCTGGAGGCGCACACAAGGAAAACAGTGTTGCAGGTAAAGTGTGGGAACAGTACGCAAAGGGGTTGTATACCTGTGAGCCTAACCGGCCAACTCTCGGCAATACCGCGTGGTCCAAGGCGGCAGCCGCCACCATCAAAACTGAAAGCGCCCGGACTGAAGAATTAAGATCGACCCGACCCGGAAAATTCTCGGAGGCAGAGATAGTGAAGCACATCAAGGCCATCAGAACTGACGGCGCCCCTGGCCCAAACGGGATCCCCGCCCAGGTTTTTAAGACCGCTCCAGACTTCTTTGCAACCAAACTTACTCCTTTATTCAATCACTCATTCGCAACCGCAATTTTGCCAATTTCCTGGAAAGGCTCAATCTTATTTCCCATCCACAAAAAAGGCGATCACTCGAACCCGGCTAATTACAGACTCATAGCCCTTCTTGACACTGAAGCAAAGGTATATGCCCGCCTTCTCCTAAAGGACCTGGAGACCTGGGTGGATAAGAATGGCATTTTTACGCCCTCACAGACTGGCTTTAGGGCTAACAGTTCCACGCTGGATAACATCATAGCGCTCACGTACCTCGCGAAGAAGGCTAACACCAGGAACAAGTTGCCTCTGTTCTGTTGCTTTATAGATCATTCAACGGCCTTTGACCGAGTGAACAGAAGCCGGCTATGGGCAAAACTAGAGACCTGGGGGATCCCCAAAGTCCTGCTAAAAGCCATAAAAGCACTTTATGAGGGGACCTGGGTCCAGGTGAAACTAAGCCCTACAACCGCAACCACAAGAATTGCCACCAACTCTGGTTTAAAGCAGGGGTGCGTCTTGGCCCCCCTACTTTTTAATCTGTACACAGCGGACATGGGGCAAGCCCTGAAAGATGCCAACCTAGCACCCCCTAGAATGGGGAAGCTGGTCCTGGGAACGCTCCAGTACGCAGATGATACAGTAATCATGGACCACACCAGGGTAGGGCTTCAAAGAGCCTTAAATAGTCTTGCCACCTACAATAGGGAGAATGAGCTACGTATCAACGTGAGTAAGACCAAGATAGTTATCTTTGGCAAATACCATCACAAAACAAAAGCTTCATGGTCCCCGGGGGAGCACCGAATCACCACGGCCTCATCCTACAACTATCTAGGCACATGGCTATCTGAGAGGGCCACCGCAGGTAACACCTGAAGGAGCTTAAACCAAAAATAAACAAAATAATATTGTCTTTAAGACGCTTAAGCCATGGCATGGCCAGTCCTTCTGCAGACCCGATGTTGACAGTACTCAGGGCCAAACTGCTCCCTGCCATCACGTATGGCCACATAGCCTATCCTGGGGCTTTTGAAAAAGTGGTCCAAGCGGCCCAGGTGAAAGCATACAAGATGGTGCTACGGGCCCCCAGACGGGCACGGAACAACAGGCTCAGACTAGAAATAGGCCTGAAACGACCGGAGCTGGCACTACTGGGGGACTTGCTAAAATATTACATTAGAGTGCTGAAATCGCCCGAGAACACATTAAAACACTCCCTAAAAACCATCTTTTGCGATGCAGGCTCCCCATGGCACTCCAAGGTGGAACTAGCCATTGAAGTTCTGAAAATCGAGGGAAGGAGCCTGTATCTTCACGAAATTCCATACTCCGCCTGGGCCCAAGCCATTAAGCGCCAAGTCCAGTCCATTTCTTTTGAGCTTGACCTTTCTTCGCTCCGGCACAACCCACTAACTCTGGCCCTGGACAAGTCCTATACCCCCGGCAAACCCCAACCATACCTGTATGATTCATTAACAACCCAGGCAAGACAGAAAATTCTGTTTATGTGCCTTTTGGCCCTCAGGATCGCGGACTTCAACCCAATTTGGGCACGCACGGACGGAGCCATTGCCTGCCGACTTTGCAACTATCACAGAGAATCCTGGCTACATCTGCTATGTTGCTGCACAAAGTTGGCTAGCGACCGACAGCGACTGATGCGCCCGGCATTACGGAATCTGGGCCATAGAACATGCAGTGAGGCCTCGGACTGGTGTTTCTCAGAAACCACGACCTGCTTATTAGCTAGGGTCGGCAAGTTCATCTATCAGGTTAAAATGGCACTCGATTCCCAACTGAAGGCTACAGATCCGATGGGCCCCGATAGTGGGCTTAGCGCTTTCCCCATCTCCCCAAAGTTGTCAGCCGATAGTTAACCCAGGGAGACGTCGAAAAGCAATTGGAACCATCGGACTGAGGTACTTAATCTGGGTCGGCTAAGGGTCCGATGCAGAATCTACCTGCTGTCATCTGGCTCCGCAGCGTGAGTGAGGATGTCGAACTTCCATATGTCTCTCAGACTCTAGTAGGCGTGGTCTCATGGAGAAATTATAACTCTCATTCTTTTAATAGAATTCTGATTGGACAATAGTAGTATCACAGTCAGTCTCGTAACTACATAGTTGCACTAATGGTTTTACTTGGTTTGGGCCGAGAGGGGGCGTGGGGGGTATTTTTATGCATTTTTTTATGCATTTTACTGCAGTTCATTGTATCTTACACTGTAAAGATTTTAAGTAATCGCACAGTTTACTAATAATAATAAATAAACATCCATAAAGGAGCAGGTCACACTCTGACATATCTACGTGCACCCACAACCCATGCCGTCCAATAAACGCAGCAAACAAACAATGCACAAGGCCGCAAAATCTGTCCAAGAGCATAAATGACCCAAGTCGCAAACATTTCAGCCCCCGAAAAGCTCACAATTCAAAGGCACACCGCCTCAAAGGGATAAGGGTCCACGAAATCAGAGCTGCAGGGGCTACTCCCCCACAATGCAGCACGCACACATAACAATCACAGAACATCAGCAATGACTCCAATGTGGTACAAAGTGCAACACCTACACCACAGGACAGAGGACACAACAGGTTCCACTTGTGTGTTATAACTTGCCACTCACATCTGGCATTGTCTGACACAGTCTGATGATAGCGCCGGGAAACCTTCGGGTAGCTGCGCGCTTCATAAATGTAATTATAATAATAATAATAATAATAATAATAATAATAATGTACAGGTACTACCACACATCAGTCATGTAGTCAAAAATCCCAATGTCTGCCATCAAATAGCCAGCTCCACCAAAACAGTCACAATGTGTATTGTCATGTAGTTTGTATGTAAACATCGTCAGAGCGGCAACATGCATGGGAAACTCTGTTTACCTACATCTCCCCTTAACATTGCAGAGGGACAAACAACACTTACTGCAGAGCAGACCACAAATCCCATCAGTGATGATGATGAAGATTGCAACCTGCACATATGTTCAGATACCCTCCAACGGATAATGGACGGCCTCTGCACCCCACCCCCAGGTGCAGGGCAGCTCAGCTGCCTTGAGATAACCCCACCACCTGCACAGACCACACAGCAGAAAACACACACCACCACGGCTGTCTCCCAGGACCCCCACAAGTAACACATGGAATTTCAATGCCGTGTGTTGGGTTGCCAGGTGGAGTTGGCTAATCAGCTGCGGGTCGGTTTCAAGCTCGTGGCCGTCAAACTGGATGCTATACGTGGGTGTCTGAGTCCCACCAGGGACCACTTACAGTCCCTAACGCACACCCACTGTCCACATCATGCTCCACAGCAATCCTTGGCTGACATGGCTGGGGCCATTACTCGGATATAAGAAAGAACTGTCTAGTCAGACAGGAACCAGTGATGACAGCACAGAGTTGACACAGATGCACAGGACAATTGAGACCATGAAGCAGATGCAGGCTGGAAGTACGACTTCCACAGTTGAACACCAGCGAGATGTAGCGGGGATCTTCCATGCCTTGCAGTTCATCATTTTGCCATGGCTGCCACTGAGCCAGTCCCAGATAACTGCAGTGGGAACTTCGACAGACACATCTCCGACCCCTGATGTGTCAGTAGCACACAGTGATGCAGCCCTATCACCTTCGCACCCTGATGTGTCAGTGGCACACTGTGATGCAGCCATTACCCCGCCACACACCGGACACAGAAGAAGTATCAGAGGACTAAGATGTGGATGGTAATTACTGTGTGAGGAAGGAGGTAGTAGCATCCATCACCCCCATATGGCCTGTCCCTGCCTGGTTCTGCCCTATGCATCATGCCCTGAGACAACACCTTACACTGACTCCCGGAACACTCTGCGACATTCACCTGGACCCCGACATGGACTGCCATATCTTCACTGACAATTACACAGCAATCCTGCTGCGGACCTCACTCTCCCACTTCCAAATCACATTTCAATCCCAAAAGGACTATGGTTAGCCCACCACTGGGCTTCCATGTAATGTGGGCTTGCCATGGCCATGTACAGCTCCAGCTCCGGCATTCACCAGAATGTGAATAAACATTCAAAATCACACAGATGTGGCATGACTATGTTCACTCAAGTATGAAAATATTGATGGATGTAGGGACAATGATTGCACATGAATATACACCCTGGTAAATGACATCATTGTGCTTGGTTTTCAAAGCCCTTCATGGAATAGGGCCAGAATTCCTTAAACAACTCACCCAATGGTACACCCCGACCAGAACGTTACGTTCCTCTGATGCCAAGATGGTAACAATACCAAGGGTAAAGAAGGCTAACTGGGGAGGCAGAAGCTTCACAGTTAATGCAGCTAAGGCCTGGAATGCACTTCCCCTCTCCCTGAGAAGCATGACTAACCTTCTCGCCTTTAGAAAGAAATTAAAAACTTGGCTTTTTACAAACTGATCCAGAAAACCCCACTACTCTTCTTCCATTTGATTCCTCTTCAGAACTTCTCCCAGCGCCAGGACACATTTTTGGTAACAGATGCGCTTTACAAATAGCTTTAACATTAACATTAACTTTAACATCAATGTGCATGTTTAACCCTGAGCCACATGGCCAGTTGGGTGACTATGAAGGTGAGTATTAGCTGTGGGCTCATTCAGCCTGATTCATCAAGCTGATTTGCGCTTGCAAAGGGCCAGATTCTGAGAATCTGGCCCTTTGCGAGTGCGATTTTTGCATTTGGTATTCATCATCCCAAATGCAAAAATCACTATTAGCGAAATCGCATATTTGCGAGGAATTGGATTTGAGGAATCTCTAATAGAGATTCCTTAAATGCAATTCATCAACCAAATAGAAATAGCGAAATCGCAATATTTGGTCTCAATTTACCACCAGGTCTGACTTGGTGGTAAATTGCGTAAATAGTGTAAAAAGCACTTTAGTGCATTTTTTTCTTTTGCATGTTACACACACACATGTCCTTTGGACATGTGTGTGCGCAACACCTGTTCAAATGTGCATTTTAGGGGTGCTACAGGGTGTCCTTTGGACACCCCTGGCACCCTTAAAATCGCTATCTGATTTGCGAGTAGCAAATTGCTACTCGCAAATAAGGGATACTCCCCATTCATTCCTATGGGCCTTTTGGCCCATAGGAATGAATGGGGAGTTATTCCTTTTTTTGCGAGTAGCAAATTGCTACTCGCAAATAGAGAACATGTAGGAATCGCTATTTATTTAGCAATTCCTACATGAATACCGTTTTGCGTGTCCTCAATAGCGAGTCGCTATGATTCGCTATTAGGGCCACGCAAAACGGCCCGTTGATGAATCAGGCTGATTGCACATTAACAACAATCTTGCAACCCCCCCAACGTAGGCACACGTCCATGTATTAAATAGGGATGTGTGTAGGAATGACCACATCGGTAGCAGGACAGAAGTGGTGTCCTACATCACATGTGACAACAGAACTTCATTTCACATACCTACTCACACACATCTGTGTGGAGACATTCTGTTTAGATTCATAGCATTGCTCCACATGGTCAGAGGCTGGACACCATACTCACATTGCTGATGACACATAAGTGCACAGGCCTGCCAGCAGCTTTCCCAAACACAATGTTTGTCTCACAGAGGAGGAGCTGTCAAAAGGGACCCACCCCTATTGTACATGCGTCAGTCAGTCCCTCACTGTGTAGGGACAATGCTCAGTGTGGCACACGATTTGTCAATCTAAACAACACTCATCACAATTGGACAGTAGTGAAGTTGTGTAAACTTTATTGGCATGTGCTTGTCAGTACAGGCAAGGCAACGGCCACAACATGCAGGGACATGCTTAAGACACTTACACGCAGCATGGGAACATATCGAGGTGCAGGACATGGGGAGGCAAAAATGTACACCAAATCATTATGGATGGCAATGGTCTCAGCACACCTTGCCTTGCTGGATGAGTCATGTGATGTTTGGCGTCTGCCCATTGCCCCGTCTGAGGGGACACGACTCACAGCCCATGGGATCTGCATAGTGCTCTGCCACCGGACTGCGCCGACTGTCTGCTCTGCTGACAGTAATCAGGTGAAAGGGTCCTACAAGGTCACATGTCGTGCTACTTTGCCATATGGGTACTCTCCCTCTAGCAGTAGGTCCAAATTGGTAACGTTGCCAAACAACGCTGTGCTGCTCCGACCATGGAACTGCATCACCTTGCACAGGTACACACGAGTAGTTCCACGCACATGCATTCAGAGTCAAGACAAAGGCAGACATGTTGACTGTTGTGGTGGGATATGCGAGAATTCCTCATGATGCATCAAAGTGTTGGGACCTGTGCTGTGTGTGACAATCTGATGTGGCTGCAGGAACGTAGTTACTAGTCCATGAATGCCAGTGCAGCTTCATGGGCAAAGTGTTCCAATAGTACGTCGTTTTCGGGTTCAAGGAACACCAAGGTGTCCCAATCCATTAACTGGTCAGGGCAGATGTGCTCTGGCCATGCCGTTTCCCTAATCTGAAACGCAGCCCAATAGAGGAGGGTCTCGATGTGGTCACTGCACACGAGGAGTTGTGCAATATCCCATGTACAAATTCCAGCACATACGCCAAAGATCAGTGCATCCCAAGCACGGGTATACCGGTGACACTCCTATTCATGGGCCAACAGGGGACGCACTGTCAGGTCATAATCCAATTCAGCTATGTTGCATTGGCTAGACAGATCTCCATGGGCCACTCGAATGTGCATGATCGACAGTGGAACCAGGGCTGGGTGCAGGTGACGTAGGCAAGACGGAAACTCAGACGGAAACTGATTTGCAACAATGCCTTTGGCAGGGATCCCAACAGATGCAGCATTCGTGCACAGTGCAGTTCCACGTGACAGGGGTTGTGCATGTCCCCGAGAATGCCTGCCATTGCGTTTGCTGGTCTCATAGCCCCGGCACTCCTCAGAAAGGCAGCAGTTCTGTGGATGATATGCCACAGCCCAGGGCAATGAGTTGTATGTGTGTGCAACGTTTTGACGTATGGGTAGTTTTTTTTTTTTTTTTTTTTTTTTTTCCAAAACCTTTATTTCACTTTGCAGAGCACACAGCGGGATGCCTACAACCCATAGGGCCGGCCGCTATCTCAGGATCATTGTATACAGAGATTTTCAGCAAAAAGGGATAACCAAACCACATTGTCAATAAAAGTCTTGATGTAGAGAGCTGAAACAATAAAGTGCCAATTGAGCAAATTATTCAATGCAGTAGTTTAAGGTTTTGGTGGAAATTTTTCGTTTTTTTGTTTTGGAAAACAACAAACATAGAACAACAACCGTTAGGAAGGACGGTAAGGTCAGACACGAATCAGTGCGCCACAATTCGTTAGCGTCTCTTGGAAGTTTGGGATCTCGACAGCCCACCCAGTGCGCACATGTCTCAACTCACCCCTCCCGCCTCCACCCCCTCGGACTCATTCGTCTAGGTTCTGAGAGGCAACCCGCCGCAGCCGCCCCACTCTCCCTCCACTCCCCATCCCCCCGCCCGTGTTCAGCCCTCCCCGCCCTCATCGTCAGAATCATCCACCACATCCTCTCGCAAGGGTTCACAGATGTCCCCCCTGTACTCATTCCATTTCAGCCATATCTTATTCCATTTCCCGGGGCAGGCGCGGTTGACGTACACCGCTCGCTCGGTCAACATCACTCGATCCATGTTCACGCACCACTGGGACTTGGTTGGGAGTTCAGCTGCCCCCCAACGTTGTGCTATGTCGCGTTTGGCAACCATTAGCCCCGCCGTGACCCAAAGTTGCTCGTACCGGGTCAAGTCGGTAGGTTCCCAAATATTTAGCAGGCACCTCCTCGGGTCTGGCAATATGGAGTGATCTAACGCCTGCGAAAGTGTGCGGAGTACTTGTCTCCAGTAATCCTGGATCTTGGGGCAATCCCATATAGTATGAAAGAGCGTGCCTTCCTCCCCACACCCACGCAAACAGTAGGGATGGGGCGCTCTATGTATGCGATGCAACATTGTCCTTGTATAATAAACCCTGTGCAGGATCTTAAATTGCACCAGCCGCATGCGTGCCGAGATGCCTATTTCCTTAGGTGACCCAAGAGCTGCGTTCCAGTCATGGTCATCCATGTCGCCAACCTCCCCCTCCCACTTCTCTTTCAGATGCAACGTAGGGTCAGGGCCATTATTGAGGAGCTTACGGTAAATGAGGGACGTAGCCCGTTCTAGCATGAATTCCGTGAGTAGGCGATCCTCCAAGGGCGAGGACTCTGGGAGTTGGGTGTCTGCGGGAATGGCTGCGAGTAGTGCATGACGGACCTGGATGTACCTGTATAGTTCCCTGTCGTTGAGCTCGTAGAGTTCTTTCAGTCGGGCAAAGGGGACCACCTCATTCCTCTCCCACAGGTCACCCACCACGGAGATGCCTATCATGTCCCATTGTGCGAATCCCTTGGTGTTCCGCAGGTTACCTAATACGCGAGAGTCCCACAGCGGGGTCATCTTTGTGATTTTCCCCTTCCAGCCCAGAGCCGCCGTAGCTGCATGCCATATCTGCACCGTTAACTTGGTGGGGCCGACCAGGGTACGCACCTTGCAGTAATTATATAGCGGACCCAGCAGACTGTCAGCGCCCAACTGTTCCCTGTCCGAGTGAAATGCCGGCTCGGTATGCGGTGCGTGTGGCCAATGATTAATGGGCCTCAATTGTGCGGCCCAGTAATACAGTTTCAGATTCGGTAGCGCAATGCCCCCGTCATACCAGTCCCTGTGCAGCTTGGATTGTGCCACTCGTGCCGGGAGGTTGCCCCACAGCAAGTTGGAAACCAGAGCCGCTACTTTCTGTATGGGTAGTTTTTAACCAATGTGTCAAGGGCATACCTTGCAGGTGTAGCTTGTGCAGGGTCAAGTGTGTGTGGGGTGTGGGCACGTTGGTTTTTCATTACCGGAGTTCGTGGTCTGGGGTCGGGGGCTGGTATGGTATCTCACGCAGGGTGTGCCAGCTGTATTCAGGACCAAGGATGGGGGTTCGGTTGGCCTTTCACCTCGAGTGTTGAGACAAAGGAGCTTTCATACCTAATTTTCGTCTGACTACTGCTTGCATTTCTGAAACGTGATGTGCCCTTCGCGCTGACTTTGATGCCAGGCCTGTGATTTGGGGTGCACAAATTTTGAGACACACGCAGCTGTTGGCATGTTTGCATGAGCCGAGGGCCTGATTGGCCTTGTGCTCCATGTTCAGTCTCTCTCTTTCTCTCTATTTCTTTCTCTTTCGCTCTCTTTCTCTCTCTCCCTGTCCTTTGATGAGTGCCTGACACACCTTCGTATCTTGGATATTGTCTTGCAGGCTGTGAGTCACAGATTGTCCAGGGATGCCCCACCATGACTCTTCACAATAGTTGTTTGGAGACAAATTAGAATGTAACATTTTGTTTTGTCTTTCAATGGTGAATGAATGAATAAGGATTTCAGTACTCACAGGTATGTTGATTGTTGCAATTACGTGACATCAGGCGGTGTTTTGTTCATGTTTTCGAGCCGTTGATGTGCAGTGTCTTAGTCCGGGGAAGGTGGGGTTTGTCCGGGGTGGGGCACGGGAGGTGGGGTCCTGGGATGCTGGCGGCGGGTGTTGTGGCCCTCATGGTTGTCCCGCCTGCATGTTCAGTGGCTCCATGGCATCTGTTGTACTTCAAGTATGGCTCTGGGCTGGGCTCCCATGAGTGGTGCAGGCTGTCATCTGACTTTGCACCAGGTCAGAGCAGGTGTTAGTTTCCTGCTGCTAACGCGCCTTATCGCATGTTTTGTGGTCTTTACGCCGATCTGGCTGGTCGTTGAGAATGTTGCGGAGTGGTGTTGCTGCGGCTTTTGGCACGGGAACACCCACTCTGCATCTCATTAGCGATAGTTGCCAGGGTCGTCTATGGAGATGTTTTTTGCGGTTGTTATTGCAGGTAAACTGGTGATGTCTGCTGCTAGCACCTGCCTGTGAATGGGAAGATAAATGTATCGCGAGTTTGGCTGCGATAAACTGATGATAACTCAGCGATAGTTCCTTAAGAATATGCCCCAATATTTTTTAGAACCCTAATGAGCCATCCGTTTATAAAATTCAGAGAAACCATTGAATCCCAATACAAATAATATGTGTTCTATGTTTATTTAACTGCCAAAGTTCTGAGAAAGTTTAAACAAGGAGGGGTCAATGGTCCTCAGTGTGCCCGGCCATAACGCCATCCTCAGACTCGACAAGCTAAGAGTGGTTGCATTAATGAAGCCTCTTCAACAGCATGTCTGGTACGGGTAGCCAGGGTTTACCATCGTCATACCTGAGTTAAGGCGTCTCACCTGTGGCTTTTCATGATGGCACGCTGTGGCATTTCCCCCCTGCATGTCATAGGGCTGTGGGTAAAGGCCACTGGCATAACAACTTGAGAGAGCCCCCCTGCAAGGTATGTGGAGATGCCCCCTCTGAAATCAATCAGGAGCTCTCAGCCAGAGTACTGTGCTAAGGGGGCCCCCTGGAGCTTGGGGTGCCCCTACACCGCAAGGGCTGAGGGGACCTGTGTTCACCACTGATGGAGGCACCAGTCCAAGACTCAACGACTTGACCTGGCTGCCTGCTGAATGTGAAGCACCGCCACTCCTCCAGTGTCCTCAGTCTGGGTTGGGTGAGGGTCACGGCTGTGGTCACATTACGCCTGAGCAGCACAACGATATGTGGTGCCCAATGCCACATTCAAAGACTGCTGTGTCACCTGCTAGCGCCCCGGCCCACGGATGGCCCTATAGGTGTGTGTAGTCCGTGTCTGTCGGAAGCAGCCATGGGCCAGGGCAAATCGTGCAGACGCTGCTTCACTCGAGTCATCATGTGAAGTCAGGGAATCTGAATGCGGCGCCACGGGGGTAAGTTAATACATTGTAACATCTAAATCCAGCCCAGAGTGAGCTGAGCCCGACCCAAGCCTTCAGCAAGCAGCACAGATTGCGTGCTGCCAGCTTTCTGAGAGTGATGCTAATTAGCAGCTGGTGCTCGACTTGCCAGCTCAGAAGGCTCTATAAATGCGTGGCTTTGCATTTCAGTGCGGTGAAACGCACCACCACACCGAAATGGATTTGTCTAACTCATGATGTGTGGTTGGCAGGGCTGCATAGTGCCTAATAATTATTTGATCATTTTTTTGTGCCCAGAACAAATCTGTTAACAACTGTACAATACAACTCATAATCCAGTAGGAGATGAGAGCATTACAAATGTTTTCAGAAAAGTCAAATAAAACAAGTATTGGCAAAGCAAATATGTCTCATCTTTTCAGGATTTATTGACTTTCACAATAATTTTTTAGGTGGTCTTTCATTCTGTAGTGTTCTATCATATGACCTGTTATTCTATAGTATGGTATGGCCTGTCATTCTAAACTACAGCATGGTATGACATATCATTCTTAGTATAGAATGGTAAGGTATGTTGTGGGCTGTCAGTATCAGACCTTGTTACATAGTCAGCTCTTACAGTTATCACTCTATCTTTAAGTTAAAATTCAAAACCACAGTAGCAGAGCAGATGTTCTTTTTTTGTTGCTTCTCAAAGGGTTCAGATGTGTCGTAGTTTATTCGTACTTTGTGTGGTGATGTTGAGCGATGCATCTATTTTAGGTAGGTTTATGAAGGAGCAGAAAGTCTACAACATATTTAGGAAATAGTCTTATTTGTTAATATAGAGAATGGCAATTGTTAAAACCAGCACCTAAACATACGGCTGCCTGTTGAATGTTATTGTTTTTTGCATTTGATGATGGTGAAACAGGTGTGAGGGCACTCAGTACCGCCCGGTGCCACCCCTGATTTCTATGTGGGATTCTTCAATGCACAGACATTTACCCACGAATTAGCAAGCTGTTTGACTTCTAAAAACTCCAGCATTTGTTTTGACACTGTGTGTTATGCGTTGCCGGTGACAAGTATGCGTCTGCTGCTTCCAGCCAGCAGGAGGAGCGCTACTCTCTTGTGTTACTGGAGGGCAGTCTGCCTGCACACTATGGGGAATATTTATGAAAAGGTTGCTTTATGTTTGCACCACGCAACGTAGTATATGCGTGACACAAATCTCTAAGTTTGATAGTGTAACTTTGAGTGGCTAGTAAAAATATGGAGTAAAGAAACACAGCACAAATTGTCCCCAGTGCATCATGGGAACAGGGCAGACCAAACTACCAAGCCAATTCTTTACTGGAATGGAAACGAGCCTTCGGGGACCAGTTTCTGGCATTACAGCCGTCTTCGGCACGGCTTGCTTGAATCCTGATGGTGCAGTGAGCAAGGGACTGGGTAAGAGTTCCATGGGTGTTGTGTGGGTGTTCCCATGCAACGCCCATGGTTGTTGGTGAATTCCAAGATTGCACAAAAGAGATACACCTCGCCAGGGAAGGTGTAACGAGGAGTAACATGTTTATTTCTTCTTGTTACTTCCTCTTTCTATGTGTGCTGCATTCTTTTCGTACCCCATCGCATTTACTGTACATGGTCATCTCATTGGATGCAACAAGCCAATAGTTCGACTGCTAATGTGAATAGCAGGGGTGAGGGTGGACAGCCCTGCCTCATCTTCGACCCAACTGGAAGATCTATGAAATTGTCCCATTAAATTTAAATCTAGTAATGGGGTCTGTGAACAATAATTGAACCAAAGACGTGAATTCCGGTACAAATCACACCTTGCATATGACAGCCATCAGAAATGATTCAAAAAGGGGGTGGTGATGGACAGAGTCTCTGAATTAAGCAGAACACTCCTACCCAGTCAAAAGATCAGGGCTTGATCCATCACCGTTTTTTAGCTCACTGCACCATCCCAGTTCAGAACCTGGCTATATGCAAATTAGTCTGTCCCTGGCCCAGTGCATCATGGGAACAGGGCAGACCAAACTACCAAGCCAATTCTTTACTGGAAAGGAAACAAGCTTCCGGAGACCAGTTTCTGGCATTACAGCCGTCTTCGGCCCGGCTTGCTTGAATCCTGATGGTGCAGTGAGCAAGGGACTCACATCTGAGCATACCCTTCCACACTTGTGGTGGCTAAAACGATTCAAAAAGGGGGTGGTGATGGACAGAGTCTCTGAATTAAGCAGAACACTCCTACCCAGTCAAAAGATCAGGGCTTGATCCATCACCGTTTTTTAGCTCACTGCACCATCCCAGTTCAGAACCTGGCTATATGCAAATTAGTCTGTCCCTGGCCCAGTGCATCATGGGAACAGGGCAGACCAAAATACCAAGCCAATTCTTTACTGGAAAGGAAACAAGCTTCCGGGGACCGGTTTCTGCCCTGTTCCCATGATGCACTGGGCCAGGGTCAGACTAATTTGCATATAGCCAGGTTCTGAGCTGGGGTGATGCAGTGAGCTAAAACACGGTGATGGATCAAGCCCTGATCTCTTGACTGGGTATGAGTGTCTAGATTAATTCAGATACTCTGTCCATCACCACCCCCTTTTCTGAATCGTAGCCATCAGAAATGACAATTTAAACAAATCTAAGGCCTTATCGGCATGCAGCGAATATATCACCATGTGTTCACTAATGTCTGAGGCTTTATGCCGGACACCATATAGACATTGTGGATTGACCCACGTTGATCTGTGGGGCATGAATTCATCCACAACCTTGCAGAGGCAGGGGGAGTATCTTGGCCAATATTTTGGTCTCTATTTACAATGAAGGCATTGTCTTATAGGAGCTGTTTTTATCCTCTGGTTTCTCAACTTCTTAGATTAAGACAACACTGGCAGTGCGGAGATGTTCTGGGAGGGAGCCTCCCCTCGGGCCTCATAGAAAATTTGTGTGAGAGGAACACATAGATGCTGGCTGATATCTATAAAAATTTCCGATGGTAGGCCATTTGGACCATGAGGTCTACCCCTTTTGAGATGTTTGATGGCTTCTGCCACCACAGATATATGAGATATTTGGTATCCGTATATCCTCCACAAATTGTAACTGTTAAACTGTGGTCCCGTCACCCTTGGCGCCGTATAGATTTCCCAGGGAATCGGCTAAAGTCTCTGCAATGTCCATGGCTGTGTGGACTGCATTTCCCTGGGCTATACACACACCCACACCCATCTCTATCCTGCCTCTCCCTGCACCAGCCAATCTAAGAGCTAACCCACCTTATTACCTTCCTAATACAGTTTGTGCTATTGGGCTCGTAAATGTGGCAGTGGTCGCTGCCGCATAGAAATACTCCATTCAAAAGAACTCTTAGACAATGCCTATCAGGATGGATGCCCTGTGAATCCTACACCTTGTAGTCCCTTGGGTCTTATGTAACATTGTGTATACACTGATTTACAAACACGCATAAGTCATTGTGTGTGACGTAAAGTGCTTGGACAGTCTACCTACACAGATATGAGAGGTGCTATAAAAACAACTGAAATACTTGTGAGAGAGGGGCAAGGGAGAGGTGAGAGGCACAGTGGGAGGGTGCTAGTGAGGGACTCATGGAAGAGACCCAACAAACATTGTCATATCCTTGTGCACAGAAATGTCATTATGCACTATGCTTTAAAAGCTAATACAATTGAATATATAATAACAGATGTGTTGTAGAATGCAAAAACAAAACACATTTTCTGGGGCCTGTACCCTCCGAAGCTCCATTTTTGTGGTCAGGCTTACTCGCTGCACTCGCTATGTACCGTACAGGGGCTGGTCTGACAAAATTTGCCACGGCTGCTTTGGGTTCCCAGTCCAGGCCTGGTAGGAGCAGGATCCTGCTACAGTTAATTATACTAATGTATGCATTCATGCCAACAGACCCAATTCAGGCTGTCTCCCGCGGACTGTTTCAGTGGAGGGTGGTCTCAGGACAATTACTTGCGACCCACTTCCGGTTTGGGCCACATGCTACCGCCATCTTGGGAAAGGGATGGTCTAGTTGATCCGGTCCCTACCCAAGCTGAGCACTTTAAAGGGAGGCTCTGGCGCTCACACGCAACGGACACGCGCAGTGTCCTGGGGCGCGCCAAAGGGAAGCCCATCTGCGCCCGTCCGCGCCAGGCCCGGACCCGGGCCCTGACCCTTGTTCCATTGAATAGGAATACTTTAATATATTCTTCTAAAAAACTGTTGGACTACCACACTAATCCACATTCATATTGTACGCTTCTCAATATTGAGAAAGCTATTGACTCCTGTCTAGCATGTAGCTTAACAGTGCACATAGGATTATGCAGGACACCTAGGGCCAGATGTAGGTAAAACTTATTTACCAATTCTTAATTACCGAATTTTACCGATTCGGTAATTAAGAATCGGTAAATAAGAAGTGGGGGTATGTAGGAACATCCAGATGTTCCATTTACCGAATCGTTAAGAATCGGTATTTACCGATTCGGTAAATACCGACCGGTAAGCCCCCATAGGAATGAATGGGGCATTACCGGTCGGTATTTACCGATTCGGTAAATACCGATTTTGACAAGGGTGCAGGGGGTGTCACTTTGACACCCTCTAGCACCCCCACAAAAGGTTCGGGGGCCATATGGCAGGCAGACCTGCCCTAAGGGCAGGTCTGCCTGTCATATGGCACAGGTGTGCATGCACACATGAGCATGCACACCTGAATCGGTATTTTAACATCAAATACAATTTGATGGTAAAATACCGATTTTGTAGGCCTTGTGGGACTCAGAAGAGTCCCACCTACATATCAATTTTACCGATTCGGTAAATATACCGGTCGGTAAATTTACCAACCGGTATATTTACCGAATCGGTAAAATTACCGATTTTCCCTGTTTACCTGCCCCTACATATCAAATGCCAAATACCGGTCGGTAACGGCCGAATTCGGCCGTTACCGACCGGTAAAACCCTACCTACATCTGGCCCCTAATGTCTCAACATCTTCTACTCCCACTAAACAACAAATGAATTTGCAATTGAAAAACAACACACCACCTACTAAGGAATTCTTCTTTTTTAACATCAACTGTTGCTCACTCCCTAAACACCAGGCTGATGTCTTTGATTTGCTAATGGACAAACAAACGGACGCTATCTTTCTTACAGAGACATGGCTTAACACCAGCTCTGGTCCGAATATAGCCATCGCTTTGCTCGCTAACTATATTATAGTCAGGTAGGATAGGGAGGATAAAAGAGGTGGTGGGATTGCCATAATTTAAATAAATGCATATAGCTGTAAGTTTGATGGCTTATAGAACACTGGCTGTGAAGCTGCAGTGTTTAAATTGATTTTAACTCCACACTTTACCTTCTCAGGGATATTGGTTTATAGACCCCTCCGGGCCATCTGGCCCTTGGGTCTCAACCTTCCCTGATCTGGTCACCCCCTTCCTGCTCAGCTCGGCAAATTTCCCAATTCTAGGGGATCCAAATCTCCATTTAGAGGACTCCGCCTGTATTATCAGTAATACTCTCATTTCAAACTTAGCAGTTATCAATATCCTGCTCTACAATGCTGGTCCTACACACAAAGCCGGCCACCTATTGGACCCTATATTCTCTAATCTACCCTATATTGAATGTTTCACAGCAACTCCATTGTGCTGGTCCGACCACTTTTTGGTTGGTTTTAAACTAATGATTCCAGAGAATTTGCATGTGGTGTCTTGTGGTGTAGAAATTTGGCAGAGATCGCTGTTAACATTTAGCTGAAGCCGTCTTGTTTCTGGCAGC
Source organism: Lissotriton helveticus (assembly GCF_964261635.1). Classification (NCBI taxonomy): domain Eukaryota; kingdom Metazoa; phylum Chordata; class Amphibia; order Caudata; family Salamandridae; genus Lissotriton; species Lissotriton helveticus. Next base: position 184,254,750 of record NC_136057.1, on the reverse strand, counting down.
CATTTTGCCGATCGTGTGCTCGCCATGTGCTCTTTCCTTCTTCTTGCTCGTTTGCCCTTGTATTCTGCTCAAAGAACTGACTATACTTAGCTTCCGCTACTCTGCGCATGCCCAGAGGGGTCTGCAGCTGCCCATGCACCTGTTTAGGTTTGTTACTGTCAGGATGTTTCTGCTAAAGTTAGCAACTGTTAGCTGCTCCTACTTTGTTGACTGTGCATTTTTGTATGACCATCTATGTATGTAACTCCCCTATGTGTGCTTGTACCGCCTTCTTTCTTTTGAGCCCCTGTGTGGGTATAAGGACCCATGATTCTTCTACTCCCTGTGCTACTTCATACTCTACCAAAGGGTGTTGTGTGAATGTAGTTCCACCTCATGAGGTTTAATAAACTATCTCTTTGACATTTCAGTTTTCGTGCCAACTTCTATTTACTGGTCTGAGGACTTGTGTGCAGAGAAGGGCGAACCCCTAGCACTGGTAGGCTTTGCTGAGGCCCACCTCTACAGATTGGGGCCCAACCAGTGGGGCTCATCGGCGACTCGAATGCCCGAAGGAGTGGTCGAAATGGAGGATTGGAATCTTGCTACGGACGATCACTGCCTGAGGAGACCCGCGTCTTGGCAACCAAAGCATTTTCCCTCTGTTCCTGATCTGACCCTCCAGGTGGTGCCGGTCCTCGACTGAGATCTCTTCTGGTGTTCGCCGTGCAGAGACCATTTGGTTGAATCAGAACTTGGCAGTTAGAATCTGGAGACTATTGTTTGGTAAGGTTGTTTGATGCGACACTTTGTATATGGAAATTGGCCAATATTTGGAATTTGTTTGGATATATATGAATTGCAATTGATATAGGCAGGTAATGAGAGGACTTTTCTCCAACTGTTGAATAATTCGTAACGGCACACATCATGGTAAGTGCCACAGATGTATAGTATTGCATATGCTACAATATTTTTGGCATGCCTGTTTTAAGCAGACTTTGTAGAATATGTTGCTTCTTTGGAGGTACGAAGGTGAGTATTGAGCAAAATCAGTTGGCTCTCCCCGAGGGAACACCTAATAGCGACATGCATATTAGAAATGATATTTCTTCTATAATGTACAGCACGTTATGTAATAAATATACTAGCAAGGATCCTGAGTTGTGGTGGCCCATACATGGATCATTTGATCTTAGAAAAATTCAGTATGTGGAACAATGTTTGGGGATGTATGACATTACAACGCATGCTATTATAACGCATGCCTTTACGACGCAAGTTTTACAACGCAACTTTTACAACGACTTGCGTTGGGGGGCGCTGGATAGTGAATAGTTTAATTTACTATTCCAACTCCAGTCCCCGTGGATAGTAGGGACGGTGTTGGAAACTATTCCCTATCCTAGAGCGCCCCCCAGCCAAGTCATTGTAAAAGTTGCGTTGTAATGGTTGCGTCGTAAAGGTACTTCGCTGTAACAGTTGCGTTGTAAAGAATGTTTACCATGTATGCTTAAGCGCAAAAGTAGACCGGATATGTTTGACTGTGTACGAATGTGGGAGAAAGAAGCACGTGAATGAGTGAGAATAGAGCAAGAATTGATAGATAAAGGTAAACGCAAAAATATCCATGCGTAGCACTGGAATAAAAAAATAAGGAAATGAAGGAGATAAAAGAGAGAGAGGATAAGGAGCGTCGTTTACGCCCCTCTATCCTCTCCTTAATAAACTACAGGTTGATTAAATTCTGCTAGATCGTTCTCTGCCTCCATATACTTTTCCCTCTGCTCCTGTCCCTGATTCTGATGATGATATTTCTCCTTCGGATCAGGAGAAGTCGGGATCGGATCCTCTGCGAGAGACTCGCTCTATGCTGACAGCTGATCGTGTGGCTCCCCTTACATCCGCTGCTCGTAAAGCTGCCCGTGATAGCATTTCTGCTTCCGATCTTTTAGTCAATATACAACAATGGCAGGATAGAAAGCAGTTATATTTTGTAGAAATGTTTGCCATAGAAGTAATTGAACGGTTTAGGAAGCATTCCACAGACTTAGAGCCTGCTGATATAGCAAATGATTACAAGCAATTGCGTAACGGTCTCTTTCTCCCCTCTCAGGTGGCTGACTTAATTAGACGTGTGGTTAAACTGCGAGCTGATGCATTCCATTTGTGGGACGAGAAAAAGGCAGCTGCTGCATAAACACTTCAGACCACCATGCCGCATGCCGACACTTCAGGGATAGATAAGAATGCTGTAGTTCATGAGAGACCCATGCGGGAAGCCGTGCCTTGGTATGTTCCTCCTAGGGGTACGGGAACAGATAATAAAAATTCCGCGGATACGAAGGGTTATTTTATTTATAATTGGGTTTTTACTCCTTGGAGCAGAGCAGATGTCCTGGCTCTTAAAGCTCCTTTTCCTGACCCGCTGAAAAATCGGCCGCTTTTCATGAAAAAGTTGAAGGAGCTATTAGTTCTTGCACTGAAAGGATCGATGCAGAAAGGGAACCCGCACAGAAACCACAGCAAGAAATTTTAGTCCTTCCAAAAGCTATAATAGATAAAAAGAAAAGTCCTTTTCCTCCTAAAAAGATAGATTGGACAGTGTTAGCATCCTGCAAGCAAAAGGCATATGAATCGGTCTCTGATTTCGTCACACATTTTGAGGTGGCATTCCACGAATTTAGTGGCCAGTCATTGACAGATGACACGGGCAGGCATTTGTTTGTCGATAAATTTGTTGCAAACATATTGCCAGGAATAGCTAGTCACCTAAAAGCAAGCGAAAGTTCAGGGACCACCTCTTCCGCAGTCTCTCTTTTGATTATGGCCCAATATTATGAACGTCAGGAATTAGAAGCTAAGGGCAATGAGGATAAAAAGAATAGGGAGCTGAAAACAAAGGTTATCATTGCAGACGTGCAATGTATCACCCAGGCACACTCTCTTTTTCCCAAGCTACTTTGTCTGCTGATCAATGTGCTTACTGCAGGGAGACTGGACATTGGGCTTTTGAATTTCCTCGTTTGCGTACTCAGCAGTATCAGCATGGTCGGGGACAAATGAGAGGCCGCCCCGGGGTATCCAGGACATAGGGGAGGTATGAATGATCGTGCTAGATTTGAGACTGTTGGGCATCCTCCGAATTCTTCTAACACATTTGACAGGCGCAACCAGTATCAAATATCTGATTATTTGAATTCGGATTTGAAGGACTCTGCTTATGCATAGGAATGCCAAGGATGGGGTAAGGAATCAGTTGAAGTCCCAGTAGATCAGAATGGTCCCTATGTCCAAGCACATGTTTTGGGTTCTACTGATCGGTTTCTGGTTGATACAGGAGCTACTCGTAGCACCTTGTCTATACAATTGTTTACAAGGGCTACCCTTTCTGGCTTAACCATTACATCGATAGGTTTCGATGGGACTCCTTCCCTTAGCCCACTGTCACAATCACTTGCATTCCATGTTGATAAATTTACTGCTCAATATCCATTTTTGCTTTCCCCTAACCCACTGAACAATATTGTGGGTCTTTATATGCTCAAGTATTTTAGGGCTATGATACGTTGTTCCCCAGAAGGTGTGCGTGTTATTTTGAATGATAACTATCCAGTGGCTGAGAAGTCCTGTCTCATTAGGGAGGATATTGCTTTGGCTTCCCTCCCTAGTACTTTGTGGGCTACTTCGGACACTAATGTGGGGCAAATGGTTATTCCACAAGTGCATATTCATGTAAAGGAGGGAGCTTCCTTGCCGCAATTGTCTCAATACAAAATTTCTCGAGAAGGTGAGGCACTTGTACCCATTGTTCATGATTTGATTGAAGAGGGAGTTGTGGAAGGAATCCCTTACAATATTTGCAATAGCCCTGTCCTTCCTATTCTGAAGAAAGCTACTGATACTAAAAACTACAGGTTTATCAATGATTTACGAAAGGTTAACAAGATTGTAGTTCCACAATACCCGGTAGTCTCTGACATCACAACACTTCTTAACTTGGTTTCTCCAACTGCTAGTACCTTTACTGTGATTGATTTGAAGAATGCTTTCTTCTCAATCCCTATTCATCCTGATAGCCGATATTTGTTCGGCTTCACTTTGAATAACCAATCCTTTAGATTCTGTAGAGTTCCCCAAGGGTATACAGAGAGTCCTAGTATTTACAGCCAAGCATTGCAAAGACAGCTTGATTCTTTCCCTGTGCCGACTGGGGTGGCTCTCATACAATATGCCGATGACATCTTGTTGGCAGCTGATACGCCCAAACAGTGTGAAGGCAAAACGTCATTGCTTTCAGTCCTTGCATCACACCATCACAAAGTTTCACGGAAGAAATTGCAATTTTGTAGACAGATGATTACCTTTTTAGGTCAGCTCCTGCCTAAGGAGGGATGTTCACTTACACCAGATCGCATTCAAGCTATTTTAGACACACCAGTGCCCCGAAAGATGTCTGTGCATTCATTGGTCTTACTTCTTTTTGTAGGCAATGGATTTTAAGCTTCTCACACTCCAATGTCCCTTTCATGGATGAATGAATGTCAGAATGCTTTCTATCAGTTGCGTCAAGCTATTTGTTCTGCACCAGTGTTAGGCACTCCAGATTATACTAAGACTTTTATACTCTATGTACACGAGTGAGATGGGTGTGCACTTTCAGTTTTAGAACAGACACTCTGGGCCCGATTCACAGAATGAACTTAAGACTCAATCCTAAACTTACTACTATTTTGGTATTCACAGAATGCACTTACTACTCTTGGCATTCACAGAATGAATTTACTACTTTTGGTATTCACAGAAGTTAGGATTTTGTCTAAAGTTTGTCTTAAGACAAACTTAAGACAGACTTAAGACAGACTTAAGACAGACTTAAGACAAACTTAAGACAGACTTAAGACAAACTTAAGACAGAATTAAAACAGACTTTAGACAGACTTAAGACAAAATCCTAACTTAAGTCTGTCTTAAGTCAGTCTTAACTAAGTTTGTTTTAAGACAAACTTAAGACAAAATCCCAACTTCTGTGAATACCAAAAGTAGTAAGTGCATTCTGTGAATACCAAAATAGTAGTAAGTTTAGGATTGAGTCTTAAGTTCATTCTGTGAATGCCAAAAGTAGTAAGTGCATTCTGTGAATACCAAAATAGTAGTACGTTTAGGATTGAGTCTTAAGTTCATTCTGTGAATCGGGCCCACAGTGACAAGCAACGTCCTTGTGCATATTTTTCAGCTGTTCTCAATCCAGTTGCTCGTGCATTGCCTGGGTGTTTCCGTTCTGTCGCAGCGGCAGCTATGTCTATACGTCAGAGTGAAGGGATAGTCTTGTCACATAGACTGTTGGTGTCAGTACCCCATGCAGTTGATGCTCGTTTGAATCAAACTAAAACACAGCATTTAACCAGTGCTAGGTTGACAGGATACGAATTTACACTTGTGGCCCCTCATATCACTTTGAAAAGATGTTCAACCCTGAATCCAGCTACTTTGTTGCCATACCAAAGACTCAGTCTCAGTCACAAGAGCCTCATGATTGTATAGTCATTACTGAGGAACAGACAAAGGGTCGTGTCGATTTGCAAGATATGCCCCTCTGAAACGTTGATGGGGAACTATAGGTTGATGGGTCCTGTTTGAAATTACCAGATGGCACGACATCAGCTGCATATGCAATTACAACACTTCAGACCGTAGTTGAGACAGCTCGTATTCCACAGAAGTCAGCTCAGGCAGCTGAGCTGATAGCTTTGACACGAGCGTGTGAACTTAGTACTAACTTGTCTGTGAACATTTATACTGACAGCGGTTATGCTTTCGGAGTGGCTCATGATTTTGGGTTACTCTGGAAGGAAAGAGGCTTTCTTACATCCCATGGGATGCAAATAATGCATGGAGAATTGGTACATAATCTTCTGACTGCCTTGACATACCCAAAGAAAATAGCAATTGTTAAATGTAGCGCACACAAGAAAGTGACCGTTAAAATAGGACAAGGCAATGCCTTCGCAGATCACACAGCCTGTGAAACTGCAATGCAGCGAAGCACCACATCCATGTACGTAGTGAGGCCACAGGCTGAAAGTTGGCATGATGTTAGGCAGGAAGTGCTTCTGCTGAAGAACTTGAGCAATGGTCTAAAGTGGGAACATTGGATGATGAGGGTTGTTGGTGAAATAAATACATGACTAAATGGAGAATGCCCACAGCCTATTTACAACCTATGATTTATATGGCACATGGGCCAGCGCATGTTGGAGCTTCCTCAATAACGAAATTGCTTAAACAAGTTTGGGAGCATCCAGAAATTGCCAGCACAGCTAAAAAGACAGTACAGTCCTGCTTGATTTGTCTCCAGTACAATCCTGGTAAAGGAACAAAAACTCCTACAGGAGGGTGTGCTACAGCAACTGCACCTTTTGAAGTTTTGCAAATGGATTACATTCAGCTTGAACTTTGCAATAATCTAAAATATGGTCTAGTGGTGGTATGTGCCTTCAGTAGGTGGATAGAGGAGTACCCTGCGAAAGATAATACAGATCTTACTACAGCAAAGGTGCTTTTGAAAGAATTCTTCCCCAGATTCGGTGTTTGCAAACTTTTATGGAGTGATAACGGACCCCATTTTATTGGGCAAGTTTTTGAATTTGTCCTGAAAGGATTAGGGATTAAGCAGAAGTTTCATGCTGCCTTCCATCCACAATCTATATCATTCAACAATGTTCTTTAGAATTTTATATAGTGACGAATAAAGTATAGACCCAAATAGGTGCTATATTTGTACACTGTTCAGCGGGACAGAGAGTTTTAATATAATGAATAGAATTAATTAAGCGTAAATGAGAGAACAAAAGATAAAGCAGTGCGCAATCCTGCATCCAGTACATAAAACAGGAAACAAAAGCAATGAACAAGAAAAATTCAAGGCAAAACGAAAAACTGGAAGCTTGATTAGATAAGAAAATGAAACAGCTATCCAAAATTGTAACCACACTGATTATACACATTGGTTGAGCGTGATATTATTCAATTGGTCGACTACATTTCGAGCCCATACAAAGACAATTTGTCAGACCCCCCAGGATATTGCGGGTATAGATTTGCAAATTTAGCGGCGCAAAAATGGAAATTTAGCAGCACTAAAATGGAAATTTAGCGGCATTATTGCGGCAGTTCATTGTACTCGTAATCTTTCCTTTTCAGTCTTAAACTGATTTAGCAAAGTACTCCGCTGTGAAATAGGCATAAGAGAAATAAGCAACAACTATGACTTCATTGTATATCAGTTTGAAAATGTTTCAGTTCTTGTTTGTGAGTTTGTGGCGTGGTGTGAGCCTCATGGCAGCTCAACATCCTATGTATGATTCAAAACATGCTCATGTAAAGAGCCCCAAGGTGCACTGCATAAAACTGAAAAACAAGTTTCTTTAAAATCACATCTAAAGCAGTGACAGCTGCAGGTTTTTTGTTTTTTTTCACCCAGAGGGGAAAAATGGAGAGCACGATAGGGAACCGTCTCTGCTGAGCCCCGGCCAGACCCGGCCCACTTAAAGCCATGGAATTGCAAAATGCTGGAGGGTCTGATTATGTCGACAGGCGCTAGGGAAGGCAGTGAATGTTTTCAGCAATGTACAACCTTACCCTCGGTAAAGACTGTCTTTTTCCTGTCTTCCCACGATGCTCCTCTGCATTCCAGCATCTGACTCCAGGCCTCGAAGTGGCGGTTTTCCTAGTCCAATGGTTCTCCTCTGAGAACCCAGACCTCCTGGGCGCGCACCAGATGTGCTGCTGCAGCCCCTCCATATACCTCTGCTCTCCGGTTGTAGCAAACTCTGCCCCATTCCAAGCAACTTGTCAGATGACCTCAGTGTCCTGTGGTGTAGGGGGTTTACATTGCATTTCCTGCAGACTCGTGCACATCTTTTGAAGCCCTTACCATTCTTCTCTGGCATCAGGATACCTTCACATTGACTTGGCCCCATGGCTGTTCTTGATTTGGACACAGGCCACGGTCAGACCAATTAGCTTTAGCAATGCTTTGTTACAACTTTAAAATAAGAAGCACACCATACAAGTAGGCCATGTTCATAGAGTGTGTATATTCTGAAAACTGCAAAGTCACAAGCACCAAACAGTAAATCAATGCCATCCCTGAACAGTGTGTTTTTATTGTAGACCGAGTTGATAATCCCATGGTGATTACAGAGAAAAAACTCCAAGATTTAGCAGAGGGACGGCTGGGAAGATGCATACTGCATTAGGGCAGGTTGCTTTCACTGCATAACATAATTAAATAAAAATACATAATATAAACACTGGACAGAAATAATAGAGCAATCAACAATCTTCCCCTAAGGGAACAGACGATTATTCACTATGTAAGAACCCGTGAATTACAATTATATCCGGCAGTACATATTAAAGAGTTGTCCAATTTGGAGACATTAACCAAGAGAATGCCACAAGTTCAGTAAAAACTTCTCGAAGCACCTGTGCCGAACAGGGTAAGTGAAGAAAATCATCAAACCTGGCTAAAATTACAGCAGAGAAATACCATGCCTGTTTGACACTGAAAGATGCGCTGCAGGGTCATGGTGATGCCGGGTTTATAACCGATACTTGACAGGTGTGGGCAAAAAAATCACACCTTTTGCTAAGCGCAAAGCCGTGCAGAAACGTTTCTTCTTGTCTGCCTCTCACAGCTTGGCCAGGAGGAAGCAGGTATTGGACGGCGGCACGTAATGGCATGTGTGCACACAGCCAATAAAAGGGCATTGTTTGTTTTGGTGTCTCCTGGTAGACACTTTTGTAAATATCGCGGCCAATATTGCAAATATCGCGGCCATCGTGCTAGTTAGCCGATTTCGCGATTTTATCGTGAATCGCGAAAAGCTGGAGGGTCTGAATAGTGGGATCATCATCAGGACTATATAATTGATTGCCTGAAAGGGAACATAATGCATGTTTAGAGGGGTGAAAAAAGGAAAACAGGTATGCCTGTCAAGGAGTTGTAGTATCAAAGCTTGTATTTTGTCCGAAAAAAGGTGGAGACATGCACTAGGAATTCCGTTTGAGTAAACCACAAGGACAGAAACATGCATGAGAGACAAACGGGTGAAATATAAAAAAATGGGTGAAACTGGTTAGGGCACACAAAATGTCAAGGAAGATGCTGAAAAGATACGGGCCACAGAGACAAGCAAATATGCTGAATAATTGGCCTGCCAGCGGATACTTAAATAGAGAAGGCATGTGAAGACAGTGCCTAAGATGTGTCTGTTTAACAATTATAATCGAGGTGTATTGGGGACGCTTTAACAGATGCCAAAACCTGGTTGGGTTTTCAGATAATTCTGCTGACTCATCTGACGCATCTGATACTGGTGAGGGCCAAAGCACATCTAATAGAGGAGGTGGTAAAAGTAACTTTTTTGGGAAAGGCCAACACGACACGCCCAAACGAGGTCGAGGGAAGAGAACACAGCGTCGGTACAACCAACCGGGAGAACGCCAAACGCGTCAGATATGTTATCAATGGTAAATACCAATAACACTCAAATGACACCTTCCCAGGTTATCCCTATCTTTAACCAATCCAAACATACATTGGCAGACCCGCAACTCTCACTCCTCAGTAAGGGGCTCTCTTTTGTGCCTACTATCCTACCCAACAATTCTGGAACTACATACAGAATTTCTTTGGTTCTTTAGACAGATCCGGTTGCAAGCCTACTTCCAACTCAATCCTACACCCACTAATACCTCAAACACTCCTTTTTGCCCTCCTTCCACCTTCTCTCCCACATCTGGCATGATTCCCACCGAGGTATTAACCTTTGAAAAGATGGTACTTAGGGATCTTACCAACCTTGAGATGACAAGACGTTTCATTCCTTATAGCCTATCTATTGCCGAAAAGCAAGCTATTCAGTCCCTCAAATCTAATGAATCCCTCATTATCAAGAGCGCAGACAAGGGCGGTGGTATTGTCCTTCAGGAAAAAGATGCATGTAAGAAAGAAACCTTACGACAACTTGTCAACAACGATCATTATTGCAGATTACGGACAAACCCCACCTAAGAATTACAGGGCTTAATAACACAAATCACCACTGACGCTCTGAAGGATGGCTTCATGAACAAAAAGGAATTTAATTGTCTCAATGTCAAATCTCCACGCACACCGGTAATCTATACATTACTGAAAGTTCACCAGAATTCCACTTGCCCACCAGGTAGACCTATAGTCTCCGGCTGTGGGTCTATTTTGGAACCCCTTGGCCTTTATGTGGCCTTCTTTATCAAAGAATTTGTGCCTACCACCGCTTGCTATGTGAGAGACAGCATGTTGATGATAAATCTAGTTGAGCACCATCCTTACAATCCTGATTTTGACCTACTGTGTACTATGGATGTGGACTCCTTATACATGAATATTCCCCAGGCTGCAGCCTTACTATTGATACAAAGAGTATTGGACTCTAGACCACGCCCTCACGCTGTCCCTACATTATTCATCCTTCAACTTCTCAAACTTTGCCTGACACGTAACTTTTTTACCTTTGACAACTAACTTTATCAACAGGTTAAGGGTACCTCAATGGGGGCAGCTTTTGCCCCCCAATCTGGCGATTTTGTTTATGGACCATCTTGAAATCACTACCATTCTTTGTTGCCAATTTCGGGCTGAGGAGGGGAGCAGGCACACGTACTTTCCCTCACCTGCTGCTGGGGCCCTGACGCTGCTCGTTCCCCCTGCCGCCGTAGTTTCCAGCTCCATGGACGCAGTTGGGGGGAACTACAGCTCCCAGCAAGCCTTGGGTGAAGTTCCGGTCCCGCCCACACATCCACCGGATCAGAGCGCCCGGAGGCGCTCAAATTGAGGAAGCTCCCACGGAGGAGCGGGGGTCTTTGTTGCCAATTTCGGGCTGAGGAGGGGAGCAGGCACACGTACTTTCCCTCACCTGCTGCTGGGGCCCTGACGCTGCTCGTTCCCCCTGCCGCCGTAGTTTCCAGCTCCACGGACGCAGTTGGGGAGAACTACAGCTTCCAGCAAGCCTTGGGTGAAGTTCCGGTCCCGCCCACACATCCACCGGATCAGAGCGCCCGGAGGCGCTCAAATTGAGGAAGCTCCCACCGCGTCGCGGACGCGCGCGGATGCCGGGCGAAGCCCGGGCAAAGGGCGGGCCCTCTACGGCCCTCATCGGACAGAGTAGGACGGGACGGGCCACCCCCCCTGTTTGACTCTCTTCAATAATGGAGGTAAATTCTGGACTAGCAAACTCTCTAATTATGCCTAAACTCCAAACCGAGGGGATGCTTGACAAACCCCCCCTTATTACTACTAGCAAACTGTTCCCCTTGTTCGGAGATGTGGGCAAAAACACTTCTGGTCAATCTACGGTTGGGCCTCCCAGGGATGATTTATTTGCACTTCCATCATCATCTAGCCTTTCCTGGTTGGATGACTTAAATAGTCTGTGTAAAGCAACGTACGTCGCAGCAGAACTTTCCCCCATGGTAAAATGCAGCAAGGCAAGGGAGTTGATCTCCTTCCCTGAAACTAACAAATCTAACATTGGAAGTGTAATATCTCCCAGGGTTGCACCTGCCAAAAGGAACCATGATGGGGATGAGGAAAATGGATTCTTTTCTAAAACAAAAAACCGAGATATACCATCCTTAAGTTCTATACCGCCTGCGACAAAATCGCCCTTTATTCCACCACCTGTTGATAATTTGGTTGACTTATCATCACCCCCCAATGAGGCTCTCTTGATGATGATTGAACAACTGGTCAAATCCCTAATACACCCCCTTATAGATAAAATCACTACGCTGGGGGAAAGGTTGACGGGGTTGGAGAATTCAATTAAATCCCACCTGAAACTTACAACTCATATTGTAACAGCTCATTGCACGCCGACAACAGCTTCTCCAAACCTCCCTAAATTGACTACATCTCAATTACCAACCCCCACCCCCCCCTCGATGCCACTTGCTCTGAAACCTCCCCTCAAATCGATAACAGCGCGTCACATTCTCCCTAAACATGAACGCCCCACCCATATTCATTTACCCCCAGAAGCAGCGCCTTTTGTAATTGTTCTCTCGGGAGTCCCAGAACTAACACAAGGTAAAGCCGAGAGACAACATGACCTTATGAACAAAGTCCAGTTCTGGCTATCCAAAAACAGACCTCTGCCCTACCACCTTGATGGTCGAATAATAAGCGTCAGGAGGGTGGGTTGGCTTGGACCACTCAAAAAAGCCATCGGGGGCGATCTGATTCTGATACGTTTTAGGAGCAAGCGCATCGTGCCATATATGCAGACATGGTTACCCCAAAAAGGCGATGGACCCATTTCTATCTGGAACCTGCACGACTTCTACCCTAACACGTCTTACCCGCTTTCCCCCAGACCTCTGCACATTGACAACAATCCAGTGGGTAGAGGAACTTATTTAAGAAACACCAGTAGTTTCCCAGCGGCTTTTAATTATCCCAAACCATCTAATAACTGTTCTACGTACTGTAACTACTAAATCTTTTAGAACACTGTTATTCTGTTCCTTAAAGGTTGTGTAAAGAAAGTTGTTACCAAAACTGTTTCTTTTAACTGTGTAAATCTAAATAGTTTTTAAAACTATTGATTAAGTTTAAAAAATCTTTAGAAGGGTCTGTGTGATATTGATGCTGTCTTTTAATACTGCCTTTTTGTCCTCTCCTACTTGTGAATTTTAAACTTTTTAACTGTGTAATTGATGATTTTAAACCGAAATTTTATGTCTTTTTTATAATAGTTATAAATATGTATGCTTATATGATATTTCTTTTTGAATATCGAATAAAGCTTATTTTGAACCTTTGAACCACTACCATTCTGGCACCTTCTAATCCCTTTTTTTCTGGCATCACTTTGTGGCGCAGGTATATAGACGATACTTTTGTCACCTGGCGCCACAACTCTGATTGCGTGAACCAATTTCTCCACTGGTTGAACAACAACTGCATGGGCTTGACCTTTACCATCACAGTTGAAAAACTCTCTAGTGCATTTCTGGACCTCACCATTTTCCATTCGGAAGGTGAATTATTGACCCGTCTCTAAAGGAAGCCCACAGAACGTAATACATTACTCAGCTACACAAGCAACCACCCTAGGGTCCTCAGAGACTCCCTCCCTTATTCACAATTCTTAAGGATTAGGCGCAACTGCTCTGCCAAAGAGGATTACTTCAGAGAGGCTACTACGCTTTCCACTATACTGAAAGACCGTGGTTACCCCAAAAAGTTAGTATGCAATGCACTCAAGAGGGCCTGGTTTTGTCCGCGGGAAATTATTCTTAGCCCTAAACCCAAGAAAGACACCGACAAGACCACATTTTCACCGGTTTCCAACGCAATCAGTAAATCTATACTCCAACACTGGTCCGTTTTCAATATAGGTAGCCTTGACATACAACGCCCCATCTTTGCATTTCATAGAAGTCGCAATTTAAAGGATCCTCTAGTCAGAGCGGCACTTTCTAACACCTTTCCACACACTACCCTAGACTCTCTCTGGGGTATGCCCCCTTTGGTTGGTCACTCCAAATGTGGTTGCTGCAATGTTTGTGAATTCACAATGGAAGGCAAATCCTTCATATTCAACAATGCCACTGAAAATTGTAGCTTGTTTTCGAATTGTAGCACTTGTAATGTCGTTTATTTGATCCAATGTCTAACTTTACTAATGTCTAATGTCTAAACTTTACATCGGTCAAACAACACAGAAGGTAAAGACCAGGATCAGTCAGCATCGGAGCAGAATCAGGTGTAAGACTCCTAACGCACCTTTAGTGGAACATTTCTCCTTGGCCAATCACAACGAAAACGACATTGTGTGGACAGTACTCCAAGTACTCATACTCCCCCAAAGAGGTGGAGACATGGCCCAACTCTTGAACAGGGAGGAATTCAAGCTGATAATCCTCCAGGGCACTATTAGAATTGAGCTCAACAGAAATAGGGACTGAACCTCATTACTCTAGGAACCCATTATGGACATTCTTTTCATTCAAGTGTGGCACTGTTGTACCTCATTACTGCCATCATTCTCTTCTGACTGTAAAATGAAAAATGTATGAATCACTTTTCCAATAGCATTTAATTAACCACCGAATTCATGATTGTGATTAAGAGGATCTGTTGTACCTCATTACTGCCACCTTTCTCTACTGATTTCATCATGTAGTTATCACCCTTTGAGTTTCACTTTTTTAACTACAGGTTGTAATTACGGATTGTGATTAGGAGGCGCATAAGAGACAGACTCCCCTACAGCATGTTGAATAATCTCGTAGTATTACTATTGTGTACACCATCATAATGAATGTCTTTCCTTAAATGTGTATACATCAGCCGCAGAACTTCTTCCATGTGTTCATATGAATTATTTTACTTAGTTCTGCTTACAAACCGGCATTTATTTTGTATATTTGTAGATTTCCCTGGTTGTACATCCTTGCTTCCTTAGTCTGTCCTCTATATCTATATACTCACCTAATATGGCCGCTGCACGCCCATGGCGCTCTCAATTTAAATTACGCTCCTGCACCTTGCTACAGATTCTCACCATCGCACCCGTAATCTGAAGCTGCTCCCCATCTACGTCCGCACCGGTAAGCACTGCACCTTAACCCCCAGCTCCTCAACCGGCCCACCTCTGACTTTTCTCTAGCCCATACCCACCCTTCCACTTTCAGACGGACTTTGAAGCCGACATAGGCATAAGCTTATCCCGCTGCTGGAATTATCCCCTTTTCCCCCATAAAACTGCGCATCCGCTTGCCGCATGAAAAAGAAAACTATCCCGACCACTCGCCGTCAGAATGTAATTTGATTACGTGCCTCTCAGGGAACACTGACTCGTGAGGGACATCTAGTAACCACCACTTGAACTGCAGCTCTTTGTAGAATTATTTTGATATTGGATACTGTATAATATTCACTGCCCACTGCTAATCTCATCCCATAATGCTTTGCAGGGCCTGTGGTTGGGAATGTTTTTCTGACAATAGCTGTACTTGGGGTGGTCCTAAGAGGATGGGACTACCACCAAATGGTTCAATAAGATGTGCTTTTTTGTTTTCAAGGCATCTGTTTGTTACTCCACCTAGGTTAGGGAGGATCCCAAAATCATCACCTCTCTCACTGCTTGCTAATTTTTCAGAATCACTTTTGTGAAAGTACTTTAGCATATAAAGACCTGGTCTCTAAAGGGCTGGGCCTGCGTCACTCTGGCTTGACCGGAGCCAGGCTGTGTCACTAAGGGTGAAGGGTGCTTGGAGGCAGAGCCTCTCCTTGTTTTACCTATCCTAAGGGGTTGGGTCATCGGCGGGGTTGGTCCTGCGACTCCTGGCTTGACCGGGACCTGGCTGATGCTCTGAAGCTGGTGGGGGCTCAGCAAGACTTTCCCTGCTGCTTGAGCTGCATGGAGCCTGGCTGGCATTCCTTTCTGTCTGGGAGCTGGCTTCGTCCATCCTGCTGCAGAGCTGAGCTGTGGATACATCATTGCAGCTGAGAAGTCTTCTGCCTGGAGAGCTGCAGCTGAGGAGTCTTCTGCTTGGAGAGCAGCCTTTGAGGATACTTTGTTGCCTTGGAGAAGCCTTCATGCCCTAAGAGGCAGGGGGGCCACCCCCCCTGTCAGTGCCTTCTCCAGAGCAGGTGGGGGCTACAGAACGAGGTGCACACAGGCGGCTGTCTTTGCGAACGTCTCTGACTTGCACTGTGACACCTGGCAGCTGCCTTAGTGTGTGAACATTTTTCCCTACCCACGGAGGTAAGGCAGAGACCTTTTTTGTTTTCGTTTTGATTGTGACTGCTGCTTACATTATAGAATTGAAGTGGCAGCTGCCTCTTCCTTAAGACATAACGCAGAGAATTTGCTCTAATTTCCTTTTGACTAACGCAGATGTACCTTTAACTAGGGGCCATGACAACCTTTTCCAGGATGTCGGAGGCCACTAGGGCATTTGATTTTATCCCTAACTCTGTTCGAGTTGAGGTTGCAGAAGCGCATATAAAGGAAAAAAATGTGCTGTTTATTATTGACGATGTCATTAAGAAGGAATGTGATATTGCAGAACGTGCCATTGAATGTGTGCAAGACTTTTCAAATAGAGGAATTTTTTACCTTACATTTGCTAGTGATTCCATTTGCCAAGGTTTTTTGCATAATGCACAGGCACGTCGTGATTGTGGGACTTTGCAGGGACTCACGTTTACGCCTATGTTTGCGCCCAAGGGAGTTACGCGAGTAGTGCACATGTATAATCCCTACACTGACCCTCGCCTCATTGTAGTGTTTTTGCAGAGATATTGTGCTACTATCAAAGGGGGTCAGAAAATTAAGAATATCTGTGGCATTTGGAATGGCAAAAGAAAATATGTAGTGACTTTTAAAGAAGATGTTACTGGAGTGCGAGGCTTGGCTCACCCTCCACAGACTTTTGCACTGGGCGCTAACAAGGGCTTCCTGGTTTATTCTGGTCAACCCTTATTTTGCAGATTGTGTCAGCAATTTTGGCACGCAAAAAAAAGAACAGTGCTCAGGCTTGGCTTGTAGAAACTGTGGGGGTATGGATCACAAGGCGCAGGAGTGTCGTGTCCCCAAAAAATGCAATCTGTGTGTAGCATTGATCATCTCTTTAAAGCATGTCCCAAAAGTAAGTTTTCATACTCATGGACAATCTTCCCATACTACCCCTCCCGGTACCTCTGCCCCTGCTCCATCCTCTGCTGAGCCATCAACATCGGCCCAGGCTGAAGTCACTGATTCAGACATTTTGGGTGTATTTGAAGGTATGGAGATCCGCAAGTGTAGTGTGCCTGAGGGGGAGGAGGAGGAGGAGGACTGTGAGATTGCGGCTGTTCCTTCTTCCCAACCTGAAGAGCCTGAGCAAATCCAGAAAGAATTAGAAGAAGCAGAAAAATATAGACTTGAGGCAGAGCAAATGAAGCAGGTTATCCTGAAAACACTTGCACGCCATGAGGAGGCAAAGCTACGTGACTCATCTACTTCTTGTGCTAATGTTCCAAATCTGAGCCTACCTGTTGAGCCTTCCTCCAGTGATTCTACGAATCTATCTAACTCCATTATTCCTCCTACAGGTCATGAATCCAGTGTGGCTGGCGCAGTCAGGGATTTGCGCAAACTGGCGGAAGACACAGCCGCCTCTTTAGCCTCAGCTGTGGTGGTCTCTAGTGCAGAGACTGACATGGAACATAGTGGGTGGGCCACTTATAACTCAAAAAAGCGTAAAGCTTTAAAACGAGCAGTTTGCCCAATTCATAAAGTAAATACAAGGCGGCGCACATCCTCCTTGGACCGCCAACCAACAAGGGGGAGGTTTGACCCCCTACTTAACCTATCGGACTCCGAGGAGGGTATCGACAATGTTGCTCAGGTTATAGAAGTGCAAGATAGTCCGGTTATTGATTTGGAGGCTTCACCTAACTTAGAGGCTTTGCTTTCACAGGCTTCATTTGAAAGTGTCGACCAAGACACAGCTTCACAGTTTGCATGTGCTCCTCCTGGTGTAGTGCCTGAATCACAAGACTTGTAAAATGGCTGTTGTTTTATTTACTACTAGCAGCCCGTCCCGACATTGTCCGGATATGAATTGCTGCCGGCCAGTAGTATATTGTTTTGTAGGAATTAGTTTTGTGTGCATTTCTTATCTGTGACAGGCCTGTGAAACGCTCCGATTCACAGTGCACTGCTGTTGCACTTAAGAGTGCGCGTTCAGTAGTGTGTGAACTCGAGTTTCCCTACTTTATTTTTCCTTGCAATATTATATAGCGCGAACTCGACAACATGGCAAGAGCACAATTCACATTACAGAAGAACACATTCATTTGTGGTAGGCACGGGGAGACAAAGCGATTTGCCTGGAATCACAGGATGGGTGAAAAAATATGAGTATGTTGCTGGAGATGTGGGCCACCAATGTACTTACCGGGGGAGGGTAAACACCCATTATTCCGCAACTTTTTTTCTGCATACCATCACTCCGCATACTTTCATTACGAAAGTACCATGACTCCGCAATGCCATTATAACGCATGGCATTACATTTCATTTGCTTTTACCATGCATACATTTTCAACGAAATTCGTTGTAAATGCATGAATGGTAAAAGCATGTTTTTTTTTAATGTTTGGATAAGGTAAGTATGGGTATAGGGGTATATGTTTTGGGGTACTGAGGTATATGTTTTGGGGTGTTTGGGTATTTTAAGGGTTCAGATATAGTTTTGGGTTATGGGGTACAGGGGTAGTTTTAGGGTTTAGGGATAGGTATGGGTTTTGGGGTACAGGGGTATTTTGGGGGGTCAGGGCTAGGTTTGGGTTTTGGGGTATAGGGGTATTTTTAGGGTTATGGGGTAGGTTTGGGTTTTGGGGTACAGGGGTATTTTTAGGGTTCAGGGCTAGGTTTGGGTTTTGGGGTACAGGGGTATTTTTAGGGTTCAGACTGGAGTGAAGCACAGCACAAGCAGATTTGCAGACTGAGTAATCGAGCGCAGAGAGCAGAGTGCAAAGGGTGCCGAGCCATACCGCGAGGCGAGGTGTGTGGAGCTGCGGTGAGCCACGGCGTCCCTGCCTCCTCGTTTCCAGCTTCCTCGCTTCCTCCTCGCTCCTCCGCACCCCCACCCCCACCCTCGGCGGTGTCAGCAGCGGTAGTGAGGAGCCGCGAACTGCAGCGAATTCGCGGGAGTAAACAGGCAAGTAAGGGGCCGTGAGCCCGGAGCCAGCGGCAGTGCGGTGTGGTGCAGTGGCCGCGGCAGGGAGGAGCCACAAGCCAGGGGACTGTTGGGCTCTGAGCCTAGAGCCTGTGCCTAGAGCCTGTGGAATCAAAGGAGCCCCGGCCCCCTGCTTCTGCTTTTGCTACCTCCGTGCAACCAGCATTCCCGGAGGACCGGCGCTCAGGATGAGGTGACCCATAACGGCTTAACAAGTCAACTGGAGTGAGGGAGCAGCATGTAAAGTTGTAGATTGGTAGATATTCACAAAGAGATATTTCCCCCCTCAAGTTCCGTATAACTACTCTTCCCATCTACAATGTCACTTTGCTGCTAATGTTTGTCAAACCTCCTCAACCTTCAAACCTATCTCTGAACTCTGAAGGATTCAAAGGACTCAAAGGACTGGTAAGTCCGCCCCTGTTTCATCCCCAGTCAGCCGGACCCGAGTGTACAGTTCTACGGGGGGCCAAACGGGACTACAGGGCTACGGACTACGGGACCTACAGGAGCACGGGGCAAGTCTCGTGGTAAGAAGTGCGCGGCGTGAGGTGCAACTGTGGGGGCCACCCGGCAGTCAGTCAGTCAACCGCACACTCTCAATACAGGCTTGCAACTGCTTCACAACTGCTTTACAACACTGTAATTTTGCCTTGCACGCCCTGACGACTGGAGCCAGGGTGGACGTGCGCAAGCAAGCAAGCAACTACATGCGAGCGCAGCTGCCGTTAGAGGCAGCTGCCAAGTAAGAGCCGGGGGCAGTGAGCCTGGCAGCGCTGACTAGGCTCAACACTGCCTGAGGCCCGCCTCTGTGTACCCCGCTCGCTATCTACTTTGTTCTCCTCACCTGCTTCTTGTTGCTTGCCATCTCGCTATCTGCTGCCTACTAGCAGGCCCCTCACCAAAGGGCCCCCTACAAAAACTTCGCAAAACCCCGCAAAAAGTCTTCTCTGAAATAGCTAAAGCATTAAAAAAAAACTTTTAAGCCTTTTAAGCCTCTTCAAGCAGAGAGCACAAGTGCAACAGTTCTCAGAGATTTCCATCATCCCCCGACAACTGTGGGTGACTATTACATCCAATCAGCACTCAACATTCAACATTCAACACTATTATTATCGTTATCAGCTCTAAAAAATCTCACAACTGCCCATAACTGCTCCCACAACCTGAGTGCTATTGGCTGCTCAGACACTTCGCCATCTTGCTATTCTACTACAATGCGCACTAGGAGCAGCTCTCAACCTTCATATACTCACCGCCCTCATAAGTCCGCCAAGCGTCAAAAGACTAAACTGCTTTACACACAAGAATCTGGCAGAGGCCCTCAAACTCCCCCCTGCAAACTGCACCCGAAGCAAGCAGAAGCGGCGGTCGCGAGCCCTCTAAAGCCCTCGCAGGGGCATTCCAAAGACGACAATATGGTCATCAATCATCCACAACCCGCTTGCCCACAACACCCACCAAAAACAAAAAGCAGTAGCACCGCTGACATTAGAGAGCATTTTTTCCGGATCAGTAAATTAAATCAAACTGCCCCACTTCAACATGGCATGTATGGGAAATCCCCTCAACAACCGTTAGCACCATTAGCACCATTAGTCCCCCCCATTCTGATGTCGCTTTACCCGGAAATTATTATTCAACGCAAGACCAAAGCCTCTGCCACTGCTCTAGAAAAATCACTAATAAGGTACCCCTCCTCCGAGGTTATACTCTTTCCGCTACCTTCAGAGCACCAATCACCTTGGTTAAGCACCAACAATAAACAGCTCGAAAACCAATTCTCTTTGGTAGTGCCTGCTCCGCTCGCCCCGCCACCCTTTGAAAGCCAAACCTCTGTTTTCCCATCAGAGAAAGAACTCTTAACTCCCGAGCTGGAAAATAGAGATTGCAAGCATAAGGTCAAAAAAACGGCAGGTAGCAACGATGACTCCATAATCTGGGTCTCGACAACGCATCGACCCAAAGCTTTAAAACTTTCGCCAATGAAATCTGACTCAGCGCACGAAGAGGCGATAAACTTATCGCGGGGCTTGCTCCACGATCCCCCCCACAAACACAGTTTCGACCCTCTGTCACAAACATCCCCCCTTTTCTTAGAGGGGCACCAGACTCCGTTTGCTCCAGAATTAATGGCTCGCTCGAGGAGGGGTTCAAAGCAAGCACACTAAAAGGGATGTCAGCAACTAGCAGCAGCCACAACACCAGCACCAAAGATCTTAGTCTTATTTTAAGCCCAAGCAATCACTTCCAAAAAGAACATATCAATGCATCGATCAACCTATCAATGGCTCATAATTATTACACTGTAAAAAAACTCACTCGCAAAGGATCTCGGGCAAGGAGCCACTCAACCTGACCCTGGAATGCTTAAAATTGAAGCTCTCTTGGCCGTTACCAACAGAGCCTTGAGCTCTATGACTTGTGCTGCCCACATGCACGCCGATAAACTTGACACCCAGATAGCCATCCTACAACTGGTGGCTGACTCCATAATGGGAATTGACTCAAAACTCAACCAACTAAACTCGCTAATACGAAGAGTTCAAAATAATGTGGCCCAAAATCTCGCCCCTGACGCGAATCTAAATTTGGAACCAACTGCAAACGCAACTGCATATCTAAATCACGCCCAAAGTGGATGTATTTGCGAGCCTCTACTGAACAAACTTGAAGCACTTCCTGATATAATGTCAACATTAATAGAAGACCTGAGGCTGCAAGCCGAAACCAGAACAAAGAATCATATCCCGCCTATCCACCTTCGAGCCTCGGAAACTCACAGACCATCTGAACCACGCTCTAATAGCTTATCCCGTCTCAACAGGATCCATATCAGTTCAAAATTGGACCACTCTTCGCTCAAACCAACACCCAATATCCCCCCTGAGCAACTTTTATCTGTATCTCCGGACTCAGTCGGTAACTCCTCTTTACAAACATCGAGTGCTCCAAAACTAACCACGCAACCCAATACCACAGTGTCTCTCCCTACCTCACTAAGTCCCCATATGCCTGCCACTAAGACCGATAATGATTTAAAAGCAGGCACCCACCTGTCCAGAAAGAACAAGAAGAAGCTGAAGAAATTAAATAAAGCAAATAGAAAAGGGAATGTACTAACACAATGGCTTGGCAAAAATGTAAGCAGGCAGCCCACCGATCTGACCAATAATTTGAATCGCAAGTCTCCCGGCAATTGCTCAAAGCAAAATCACGATCTCGCTAACCCTTCCGATAACAGCCCCTTGTTCCCAGCGGCCAAAACACACAAACCGATCCCCAAGGAGCAGAGCCCAAAAGCAAGAACACCGGAGGGAGGCATCCAACTGACACGAACAGAAGAGGAAGAAAAACAGCCCAAAGCAAACACAAACACAGACAGTACTGTCAGCATGGCGCCCTTCCATCAAAAACCTCCAACGCGTGGTGACCCCTCAAAAACAGTCTGCCCACCAACGATTAAACCAAGCACCCATGCCAACTCAGAGTCCCTGGGTAATGACCTCGCTGGATCTAGTACCAACCCGGTTCAACTGGACCAAGACCCTTGCCCCAGACAACAACAGCACAGAAAAATACTGCTCTACCCCGAGTATGAGTCTCAGGGTCAATGGGACATTTTAAACAGAGGTAACATCCTAAGGCTATGTCAGAATCTGCCGGGCTTAGAAAATGTGAACTCAACGGATATTGAGACGGTGGCCTTCATAGACCCCGCGTCTGGACAAAGAAATTAATCTACATTAGTAACCTTTTCCAATCCGGAACGGGGGGAAACGCTGATGAAGAGCAAACTACAACTGTCCGAATGGGGCATCCAGGCTAACGCTTACATCCCCACCAATTACCCGATTTTCCTCAAAAACCCCTCTGTCGTGGAAAGGACTGCTACTATCAGACCAGATCAAAAACAGGACAAATATCTAATCGAGCCACCGACAATGCTCCGGAGATTCCAACAGGAGCCAAAAACAGCTTTTTGGATCGAGCACCCCCTGCAAGTATTTGCCTCCACAGCAGGCGGCCCACGTAAATGCATACTAAAACCGCACAAATCAGAAGACTGGTCCTGGCTCTTCCAGGTGTTAGGGTAAAGCGCCGGCATCCGCGCACAGCACAAACCAATCCACGAGACAGCCCATCATTTAAACATCTGCTCTTGGAACATCCGGGGCCTAACAAAGGAAAAGGCGGAGCGATTAACCTTAGGAACGCTGAAAACTCATGAAATCTTTGCCCTACAAGAGACCTGGGCCCTGGAAAACACCATCTGGGAAGACTTTACGATAATAGAATCTATCGCCATCCCGTCCAACGTAGGCAGCCACGCGTCTGGGGGAGTGCTGATAGCAGTGAAGAACTCTCTGACTACGAAGATAGAAACCCTGTATAGGTGAGGTGGTGTTCACGTCTTCATTAGTATTGAGATTAAGAGCCAAGCAAAGGGGAAACCAAAACAAAAAATGATTCTTGGATGTGTTTATTTACATCCAACAAAAGCAAGGCGAGAGCTCACTCTGAGTACTATACTCCCAATAATGCATAATCTTGAAACTCTGTACCCCACCGACCTGTGGCTGCTAACGGGCGACTTCAATGTAAACCTAATGGAAACCGACCCAGCCCAATCCTCCCAAATAACATCTCTCAACGTAATGTGGGCAATCCCGGAGACAAAATCCCAGTACCACCGAAAGGATGTGAAAGGAATACAATTGGCAACAAAACTGAACCATCTTGGTCTGCGTACTCTCAATGGAAGGATCGCCACTGATCGACCGGCGGCATACTCACATACATCCTTCTTCCGAATGGCCACCCTAGACCATATATGGATATCATTAACGGCCTTCCACCTGGTACGCCAATTCCTGGTAACGCCCTATCCAGACAGTGATCACGCCATTCTAACATGCAGCATTGCCTTGGACCCCCTCAACGTCCGATCATAAATCCGATAGGGGCGGCTTCTAGCCTACAGAGTGTGAAGAAACTCCGATGGTCAGAAAGCAACCAGGACGCAATTGAAGCGGAAGTGGACAAGCTTATGACTAGAGGGCTCCTGGCTGATACTAGCCATGTGACGGCCCCCACTTGGGAAACTACACTGACCAACTCAGAGACCACTTCACCTCAAAACCTTTAAACATCTGCTCAAAGGACATCCCGACCTCGACAACTCTGTCAGTGCAACAACAACACACAACCACTGCCAAAAGTAAATTAAATAAGCTCCAACGAACAATTGTTTACAATGAAAGTGATCACAACCCTCTGAAGGAGGACATAAATGCTGCACGAAAAGCTTACAGGAAGGCTCGCTTTACTCAAAAGAAATTGGAAGAAGAACAGCATTGGGCAATAGCCTTTAAGATTATAAAGTCTAAAGATCAAAGAAAATTCTGGAACTGGGATAATAAGGCTAGTCAAACAACTAAACCTCCTACCGCAACTAACATCTCCCCCGCGGAGTGAGAGTCCTAGGTCAAAGCGCTTTATTCTGCACCAGAGTGCTAATAGGCCGGCCATCTTTGATCAACTAACTAATCAGGACAGAACAACAGTCCTCATCAATACACTAATGGACGATATAACCAGAATAATAAAGAAAATGCGGCGCCCCTGGTCCGAACGGAATCCCGACCCAAGTTTTCAAAGCCTCCGCCAGAAAATGGGCCCAGATTTTGACACCCCTCTACGAGGCCGCAATTTTGGGTGGCCCCATCCCAGAGTCTTGGCAAGGATCGCTCCTCGTTCCCTTCCACAAAAAAGGCTCGCGTTCCAACCCTGATAACTATCAAATGATAGACCTTTTAGACGCGGAGGGGAAGGCATATGCTAGCATCCTATTAACAGCCCTCACCGAATGGGTGTAAAATAACAACTTGGTCCCCTTCACCCAAACTGGTTTCCAAAGAGGGTGCCACATCGAGGACAACCTGATATGTATTGTCCATCTGATGGAATCCACCCTAGCCTCAAAAGGAAAGGCTCTACATCTTGGGTTCATTGACTTTCGCAAAGCTTTCGACAGCGTTAGTCGGCCAAAACTATGGTAAAAACTGGAAAGATGGGGCATTCCTCAGTCATTGTTGAAAGCATTAATCGCCCTACACACTGACACATGGGTAAAAGTGCGAGTTACATCAAGCTGGTCGACCTCCAATAAAATCTATCCCACCAGAGGTTTAAAATAAGGGTGCACCCTTGCACCAATGCTATTCAACCTGTACCGCGCGGATCTCCCAGAATGGTTGTCACAGGTCCGTGCTTTCCCTCCAGGAATAGAGTTAAGAAAGATCCAAACTCTCCAATATGCTGACGACACCATCCTGCTAGACAAAACCCAGGTGGGTCTTCAAAGACTGCTCGATCCCCTTGCCCAGTATTGCATCACGAACATACTCGAGATAAATGTGTCAAAAACCAAAGCAATGACAATATCCTCCGGAAAAACTAAAAAAATCACGTGGCTCGTCGAAGGGAAGAGATTGGAAACCTTTTCCGCCAATAAGTATCTGGGAGTGTGGATCGATCACAAAGGAAGAACCTTTGCGCATATAACTGAAATGCAGGCTGTTGCTCGCTCCCTGGAAGGGGCCTTTATAAGAACGAAAAGCGCTTTGCACTCCCGGGACCTAGTACCATTAATAAAACTGATTTCATCAAAATTTCTTCCCAATATCTCCTTCGGTGCAATAACATTTAAGGACAAAATGAATAATTGGTTTGACAGAGCTCAATCGTCGTGCTATCGCAGGGTTTTCCGACTGCCAACTTCAACTGCCCACGCCCAAATCCGTAAAGAATTTTTATTGTCCTCCCAGAGATGGATAATGAGCGCACGTAACATCAGCTATTGCCTAAAGTCTAAGCATGCTAACCCTTACACCTTAAAGAGCTGTTTATGGTCAGTCTTCAGTAACCACAAAACCTCCTGGAGTAAATATCTGACATCATGCCTTGAATCCCTCAAAGCAAAGGACATATGGTTGTCCTCCGTCCCTATCAACGTGAAAACAAAACTCCTAACCAAACAAGCAAAAATTCTATCAAGCGATTCTGACGAGCAACGTGTCGCCCAGCTCTCCCATGGCCCTTGGGTCTCCAAATTATACGCCCCGAAAACTCTTCCGTCTTATCTCGCATCTTCTACGAAAGTCCACACAAAACTTCAACTAATGCGACTCCGATTCGGCCTAATTCCGCTGATGGCCTACAAGTTTGGCCAAGGATACAAGAAAGAAGTATCATCGCAATGTCGCTTTTGCAAGCTGGACGACGAAAACCTTACTCATATCTTGTGCATATGTCGAAAACTCCAAGCTCAAAGAAACTTTTGGCTGCGTCCAAGTTGGCTGCTTCTTAACATCAGGACTTGCCAAGAAGCATGAGACGCTTGCATGAGGGGCGACTCCACGCAGTTGGCGGCGCGTTTTGTTAAGTTTATCTCAGAAATTAATTCCCCTAACTCTGTCTTTTGACCTAGTCTGCATCTGTTTCCCCTCCAGTGACATTATCATCTGTCCTCTTAATTTTCAATCCTTCTGTGTTCGTAATTGATCTGTGTACCTTCTCTCCTTTTTTACTACGCAATGGTCATTTCTGTGAGTGCACTTGGCAATGATTTTAAATTATTGTGAAATAGAAAAAACTTTACTTACTTACTTTACTTTTAGGGTTCAGGGGTAGGTTTGGGTTTTGAGGTACAGGGGTATTTATAGGTTTCGGGCTAGGTTTGGGTTTTGGGGTACAGGGGTATTTTTAGGGTTTAGGGAGAGGTTTGGGTTTTGGGGCACAGGGTATATTTATAGGGTTAAGATAGGTTAGTGTTTAAGGGTGTTGGGGTATTTTAAGGAGTAAGGGTGGGTTATGATTATGGGTGCAGGGGTGGACACCCGGAGCTGGAATGTACAGAACCTGGGAAGAAAAAACAATGAAATATTGGGCACAACGCTTGCCTTTTTTTCCGTAATCCCGCACCCGCACACTCCCACGCCCACAGCACACGATATGAGATATGGCATGAAGGGCGGAACGTACCACACGCCCCCAGCACACGCCCACAGCACAACGCAGACACGCCCACAAGGGACTACTTTGCTGGCACATTTCTTTTACCTTTTAAATGTATATGGTGGGCGTCTGCATAGCCTATGTCCTTCTGCTGCAACTGCCCTTTCCAACGCTCTATTGGGTGTTGTGATTGGTGCTGTGGTTCCTGAGATTACCCACCTCAAAGGTTTGGGCTCTCTCTTTATTATATTAGTACTAGGAGCCCGTCCCGACCTTGTCGGGGAGCCATCAGGCTTCCCGGACCCCCGCCAGCCCCAACATTGTGCATCGGCAGCCCGGACCCCCGCCCGCCCCGACATTGTCAAGCAGCCCGGGCCCCCGCCCGCCCCGTCCCGTCCCCCGCCAGCCCCGTCCCCCACCTGCCCCGACATTGTCAAGCAGCTTGGGCCCTGCCCGACCTGTCCCGTCCCCCGCCCGCCCCCCGCCTGCCCCGACCCCCGCCTGCCCGGAGCCTTACCTCAGCCGCCGCTCCTCCCCCGCGCTCCTCATTTCACCGCTCCGCCGCTCACCACTCCTCCTGCCTGTCCGCCGGTCCTCACCGCCATTTCGCCGTTCGTCACCACTCCTCCCCCGCGCCATGTCCGCCGCTCCTCCTCGCGTTCCTGGACGCCGCTCCTCCCCGCACTCCTGTCGTCAGCACGCAGGTCGCGTCCGGTGCTACTTCGAAGGGACTACTTTTTTTTATGTTAATTTTTTAAATAACGCATATTTTTATACTTTACTAGCAGCCCGTCCCGACGTTGTCTGGGTATGAATTGCTGCCGGCCAGTAGTATATTGTTTCGTAGGATTTTGTTTTGATAGCATTTCTTATCTGTGACAGGCCTGTGAAACGCTCCGATTCACAGTGCACTGCTGATGCACTTAAGGGTGTGCGTTCAGTAGTGTGTGAACTCGAGTTTCCCTACTTAATTTTCCTTGCAATATTATTTAGTGCGAACTCGATAATATGGCATGAGCACAATTTACATTACAGAAGAACACATTCATTTGTGGTAGGCACGGGGAGACAAAGCGATTTGCCTGGAATCACAGGATGTTGAGCTGATGCCGAGATTCGAACGTAGCTCTCCATCTCTAAAGTTCGCAATTCTAGAACTTGTGGTGGGAGGTGTGCCTAAAAGTGTATGTCGGTGCGGGGCATCAATGAGAGAGACCTGTGCATTTTTTCAATCGGTGGTGAACAAATATGAGTATGTTGCTGGAGATGTGGGCTGCCGTGCCACCAATATACTTACGGGGGAGGGTAAACACCCATTATTCCGCAACTTTCTTTCCGCATACCATCACTCCGCATACTTTCATTACGAAAGTACCATGACTCCGCAATGCCATTATAACGCACGGCATTACATTTTATATGCTTTTACCACGCATACATTTACAACGAAATTCGTTGTAAATGCATGAATGATAAAAGCATGTTTTTTTTAAATGTTTGGATAAGGCAAGTATGAGTATAGGGGTATAAGTTTTGGGGTACTGAGGTATATGTTTTGGGGTGTTTGGGTATTTTAAGTGTTCAGATATAGTTTTGGGTTATGGGGTACAGGGGTATTTTTAGGGTTCAGGGCTAGGTTTGGGTTTTGGGGTATAGGGGTATTTTTAGGGTCAAGGGTAGGTTTGGGTTTTGGGGTACAGGGGTATTTTAAGGGTTCAGGGCTAGGTTTGGGTTTGGGGTACTGGGGTATTTTTAGGGTTCAGGGCTAGGTTTGGGTTTTGGGATACAGGGGTATTTTAAGGTTCTGGGCTAGGTTTGGGTTTTGGGGTACAGGGGTATTATTAGGGTTCAGGGGTAGGTTTGGGTTTTGGGGTACAGGATTGTTTTAAGGGTTATGGGCTAGGTTTGGGTTTTGGGGTACAGGGGTATTTTAGGGTTCAGGGGTAGGTTTGGGTTTTGGGGTACAGGGGTATTTTTAGGGTTCAGGGGTAGGTTTGGGTTTAGAGGTACAGGGGTATTTATAGGGTTCAGGGCTAGGTTTGGGTTTTGGGGTACATAGGTAATTTTTAGGGTTTAGGGCAGGTTTGGGTTTTGGGGTACAGGGTATATTTATAGGGTTAAGATGGGTTAGTGTTTAAGGGTGTTGGGGTATTTTATAGAGTAAGGGTGGGTTATGATTATGGGGTGCAGGGGTATTTAAAGTAGGCGTGGGCGGAATTTGGGCGAACTTGGTACAATAAATCCGCAATATTTAGGGGCATATTATCAAGGGGGTTTATCTCCGCTTTTTTGACTTTAAAAGCCATGAAAGCGCAGATAAAATTATCTCCCTATTACCTAGCTATCACTAACACCAGTTAGCGACAGCTAGTAGGAGATAGCGACCATCTTGGGCCCCGCTTTGCATGTCAGTGATATTTATCACTAATGACATGCAAAGTGGGCGTGCCAAGATGTTAGCGACTGGAAACAGTCGCTAACATCGCTATCTCCTATTACCAACTTTTGGAGATATTTGCGCTAAGCGCGAATATCTCCAAAAGATAACACCTGCCCTGAGAAGTTCTTAGCCATGTTATCCAATGGGAGGTGGATAACATGGCTAAGAGCATTAGCTCAGTAATGCCTGAATATCGCTGACTTTTCAGCGATATTCAAGCATTGCGGCTGATTTTTATCACATTTGCGATAAACCTTGGTAATACCAAGGTTTATCTGCGATAAAAATCGCCCCAGGTCGGCGATACATTTTTGTCTCTAACCAAGCAATAGCGATATTTATCGCTATTGATTGGTAATATGCCCCCAAATCCTTAATACTGCATATCCTTGGTGCTGTGTGTTATGTTTAGCAATTGTGGGGCATATTACCAACAACTAGCGATAATTATCGCTACGTTGGTTTAGCGGCGATATTTTTATCGCTGAGCTGCGGCGATTTTTATCGCTTAGGAACCTTGCTATTATTAAGGTTTATCTCCTAAGCGATAAAAATCGGCCGAAATGCATGAATATCGCTGAAAAGTCAGCGATAATCATGCATTACCGAGCTAATGCTCTTAGCCATGTTATCCACCTACCATTGGATAACATGGCTAAGCACTGCTCAGGGGCAGGTGTTAGCTTTTGGAGATATTCGCGCTTAGCGCGAATATCTCCAAAAGTTGGTAATAGGAGATAGCGATGTTAGCAACTGTTTCCAGTCGCTAACATCTTGGCACGCCCACTTTGCATGTCATTAGTGATAATTATCACTGACATGCAAAGCGGGGACCAAGATGGTCGCTATCTCCTACTAGCTGTCGCTGACAGATAGGTAATAGGGAGATAATTTTATCTCCGCCTTCTTGGCTTTTAAAGCCAAAAAAGCGGAGATAAACCCCCTTGATAATATGCCCCTGTGTCCCCCTGAGGACACAGTAGTCGGTTGCATGCCTATGTGTCCCTGTGAAGACACTGTAGGGCTGTTTGCCTCACCAGCTGTCCGTTGACATCTGACAGTTGACAGGTGGTGATCCTGAAGCAGCTGCCGGATTTGCGCTCCGCGTTCGGAGCTGTGTTGATGAAATAAAGAACTTACCTTCTTACAACTCGCCGCCTACTGAAGTTCTTTACAAAGTAGCGACGATCACCAACACCGGCACCCACAGACAGCAGTACAACACTACAACAAAGTTACAGGCAAGATTTCGCCTTATAAACAAGAATACTGAAGAAGAAAATATAAATACAGAATCTAAACAGAATTTTATGAAAAACCTTCAAGCCAAGGATCACAAGGAATAATATGCAAAAGGTTTGTGGAATCTAAAAAATGTAATTCATGTGGGTGTATAGCTGTTAGCTTACAGATTTACATGTGTGAGGAGTTCAATCGACTCTAGTGTACAGCCTTCACTTAAAAGGACTGTATTGCACCATAATACCAAATAATATCCTGCGTACAGCATTAACTACCCGGCTAAAAGAAATCTGCAACAAACGCTACATGGTAGAATCTCCACAGAAGGAAAGTGACAGTTCAACTGCATTTCCAACTGTCAGCTGAGTGCAAACAGATGGTAACAACAGCATGACGCACTACGTTGCAACTCGGAGGCCTTTTTAGAAGAAATACGGTCAGCAGTCAAGCTCTTGAGTGACTCTTTATGCAATATCGCGTGCCGCCATCAGCACTTCGTGCGTACGCGCATATCAGCTGAACAAACAAACAAAGGTTAAAACGGTGATATCTATAAATAGGATGCAAGCGCAGAAACACAGGTACGGCGCACATAATACTGAAGCGTAAGAACAAGTTTAAATGGGAAATTAAACTGTAAGACTTGTTCCAAGTACAAAGCAGTTCACAAACGGAAAAAAAAACTTGCACAATGCATATTTGTACTGATACTTTTCACCAGACGCAAAACAGACTAAAAATTGCTCAATAAAAAAAAATATAGAAGGCTATTGTTTAAAGATAAATAATAGAAGTACAAATATATAAAACACATTTTTAACTGTGCCACACAAGAACATTCTCCTTAAAGCAAATATGGCATCAGGGGGCATATTATCAACACAGGCGATAAAATTATCGCTGCTTTTATCGGCAGAAAACTGCCGCAAAAGCGGCTTTAGCGGCAGTTTTCTGCTGATAAAAGCAGCGATAATTTTATCGCCTGTGTTGATAATATGCCCCCAGGTTACCTCTGGAATCTCTCTCCCCCACAGTCATTCCTACCAGGAGGGGGTGAACCAGTACTCAAATGGGAGGAACGGAGGGAGTATTTTAACAATTACATTTCACAATTTTATGATGACAATGAATTTACCCTTAAAAAAAATACAAACTCTTATTGCCTTGGAGCTGGTGGAATGAAAGTTTACAACGGAAAAAATAAAAAGGCAAGAGGGGAAAGTTAGGATATGTTTACGAAAATGCTATAGATGACCTAAATAAATACTACAAGCAAAAGGGGAGATTCAACTTCCACTTGGACAACCCCAGTGGCTAGAACACCACCCTCCTGGAGATCCTCACAACATCAGACTCAAGCAGATAGTCACCGCACCAACCCACATATCCAGGCACTGCTGCATTAGCGCAGGTCGCGCTGCTAGCGTGCTGCGTTATTTACGCTTTTAAAACCTACCTTTGTGTATTTTTGTTCTATTAAGTTCGATTTTTCCCTGATTTTAACTCGCTCTCTGTGTCTGGGCTGCCCCCTTACTCTCACTTAATTTTGGAATTCGCACCGCCATTTGGCGGGTCCGGGTCCCTGGGGCTGGAATCGTGGGCGCCATCTTAGCTTGGGGTAAGTGTTTGGAGCGCGGGCGCCATTTTGGAGCGTCCTGACGCTCGAGTTGTTTAGGGAGGCGCCTATTTAAGGCGTTTTTTGTGTTCTCTTTGCCCTGATCACTGCTGCATTAGCGCAGGTCGCGCTGCTAGCGTGCTGCGTTATTTACGCTTTTAAAACCTACCTTTGTGTATTTTTGTTCTATTAAGTTCGATTTTTCCCTGATTTTAACTCGCTCTCTGTGTCTGGGCTGCCCCCTTACTCTCACTTAATTTTGGAATTCGCACCGCCATTTGGCGGGTCCGGGTCCCTGGGGCTGGAATCGTGGGCGCCATCTTAGCTTGGGGTAAGTGTTTGGAGCGCGGGCGCCATTTTGGAGCGTCCTGACGCTCGAGTTGTTTAGGGAGGCGCCTATTTAAGGCGTTTTTTGTGTTCTCTTTGCCCTGATCACTGCTGCATTAGCGCAGGTCGCGCTGCTAGCGTGCTGCGTTATT
Organism: Lissotriton helveticus; assembly: GCF_964261635.1. Classification (NCBI taxonomy): domain Eukaryota; kingdom Metazoa; phylum Chordata; class Amphibia; order Caudata; family Salamandridae; genus Lissotriton; species Lissotriton helveticus. Next base: position 184,222,190 of record NC_136057.1, on the reverse strand, counting down.
TACGCTTTTAAAACCTACCTTTGTGTATTTTTGTTCTATTAAGTTCGATTTTTCCCTGATTTTAACTCGCTCTCTGTGTCTGGGCTGCCCCCTTACTCTCACTTAATTTTGGAATTCGCACCGCCATTTGGCGGGTCCGGGTCCCTGGGGCTGGAATCGTGGGCGGCATCTTAGCTTGGGGTAAGTGTTTGGAGCGCGGGCGCCATTTTGGAGCGTCCTGACGCTCGAGTTGTTTAGGGAGGCGCCTATTTAAAGCTGCCCTCTCCCGCGCAGCGGGAACGCGCAGTGGGACGCCGTCGCTCAGCCGGAGTCGTGCCAGAGTCCTGCCCGTCTGCGCCCGTCCGCGTCGAGGTAGCGGGTGCGGGCTATGGACTCTGGCTTCCTCCCTCATTAGCAGCCTGTCTAACATGGCGGCGCTCAGGTACGATCGCGCTGCTCTCATCTCAATAAAAGATAGTCTTCAGGTTTGTCATCATGACCCTCTACCCCCTCTTTCAGGGCCATATGAGTGTGCCTGCGGTGTCTTCTCACTGGCCTCTCCCATTGGAGTCCGTCCTGTTAGCGGGACTGTCTGTGGCACCCATACGGAATGGACCGGACAAGCACTTAACATATGGAGCTTGAATGTAAGATCTTTGGTCAAACATCATCAGTCACTACGGGATATGATTGATACAGACCTTCCCGATATCATCTTCCTGACCGAAACTTGGTTACAGGACGCGGATACTGCCATTATTAATCTGGCTTTCCCCTCCACCTATACGGTGTCTATTTTGAACCGCTCGACTAGGGGAGGTGGTATAGCCATGGCGACCAAATCTTGTTTCCCGGTTGAATGGAAGGCTCTGGACCTCCCTAGGTGTGAAAGCGCATTGTTTAAGGTGAAGGTCAGTCATCAATTTACCTTCAGCGGTGTGCTTATCTACCGTCCACCTGGGAATGACACCGCCTTCAAGGCTGCCCTTGTGGATGCAGTCAGTTCTTTGACTGCAACATGCGCTAACTTCAATATAGTAGGCGACTTAAATATACATCTGGACCAGTCGTCATCTCCTTCCATCAGCTCCTTGCTGGCGGACTTAGAAGCGCTGCAACTTGACCAACTAGTCGCCTCCCCCACCCACATAGGAGTACACATATTGGACCCCTTTTTTACCACCTTAGTTCGGGCTAGATCAGCTGATCCGATGGTGGTGGGTTGGACTGACCATTTGCTGGTTAAAGTGTCATGTCCCCTCGACACTCCACAATTGAAATCTGTAGATAAACAGAGCCTAAAGCGTAACTGGCGTAAACTCAGGCTGGAGGAGTTTGTCAGGATATTGGAGGCACAACCCCTGGGCAAACTACAGAATGTAGAACAGGGCTATGAACAGTTCTGCAACTGGGTTCTTACTGCCCTCGACTCTCTCATACCTTTGCGTTGGGCAAAATGTCATACTAAAAATCGCAGCCCCTGGTACAACGAGACTCTTGCCGAGCTTAAGAGAACTTGCCGGCAAGCTGAGAGGGCCTGGAGAAAAGCCTTCGATCCCACGTTAAAATCACTGTACTTTGCCCAGCTTAAGTCCTACCACAGAGCTATTTGTCAAACCCGGGCCGCATATTATGCTGCTGAGTTTTCCAACAGCCCCAACCCCTCTAAGTTAATCTTTAAGGTACTTAAAGACCTGATGGGGAAACGGGCCACCTCGCAAGAAATCTGCACGGACTCGCACTGTGAAAGCTTGGCATCCTTTTTCGTGGAGAAAGTGCAGAAAATCTATCGAGGACTCACTCCAGCTGCCCCCGGGGATGCTCTTAGCGATGTAGAGGTCTTGGTGTCCGAAACCCTGTCAACTCTGCCGACCATGTCTAATGAGGTATTCGACACTCTGAGCCTCAAAATTAAATCAGGCTCCCCCTTGGACCCTCTGAAGCCGGAGCTTTTCGCCTCTCTCCCGCCTCTCTGTCGTGAGCCCATTTTGGAGTTGATCAATCTCTCCCTCAGTGAGGGCGTGGTTCCGTCATCCTGGAAGCAAGCTGTGGTTAAGCCTATTCTGAAGAAATCTAATTCTGACCCCTTGCTTCCGGAGAACTATCGGCCCATCTCCCTCCTGCCTTGGACCGCCAAGGTCATGGAGGCGCACGTGAACACCATTCTGTCTGCCCACCTCTCGCGTAATAATATTCTTGACGAGAGTCAAAATGGGTTTCGCGCTCAACACAGCACGGAAACTGCTCTGCTCTATATGATCGAGCATTTGCGGTCAGTCCTAGATGCGGGGCAGACCGCGGCGCTCTTATTGTTAGACCTGAGCGCCGCGTTTGACACGGTGTCTCATGAAATCTTGCTACGGTGTCTGGAGGAAGCGGGGATTGTAGGGAAGGCTCTTCAGTGGTTCCGCTCATTCCTCTCGGACCGGTTGTTTAAAGTAGCCATTCCACCTGGCCAGTCCTTGTACCATTCTCTGGAACTGGGAGTCCCTCAGGGTTCTGCCCTTAGTCCCACATTATTTAACCTGTATGTGAAACCGCTGGCTGCCGTCGTCAGGCAATATGGCCTTACTATGACATCGTATGCTGACGACACGCAGCTGGCGGTAACACTCAGTGGGGACCCTGAGGTGACTGCGCCCAGATTCCGGGCACGACTTATAGCTGTGGCAAGCTGGATGCGTAACAACTGCCTACAGCTTAATGCCAAGAAAACCGAGGTCCTGATTGTAGGGAAGCAGGCGGAACTCTGGGGAGACCAGTGGTGGCCCCTCGAATTGGGGGCGATGCCCATTCCAGTGGCCGAAGTCAAAAATCTGGGGGTATGGCTGGATTCCAACCTTTCTTTTACCAGCCATACAAAGAAGACAGCAGCCACCTGCTATGGTATCCTGCGAGGTCTTAGACCAATCCTCAAATTTTTCGACCCTCCCACGCGACAACTGGTGGTGCAGGCCTCTATCCTCTCCCGGATAGACTACGGGAGTGCCTTACTCCTTGGAGTCAACCAGGCCGAGGCTACTAGGCTTCAGAGGGTGCAGAACGCTGCTGCACGGGCCATTGTAGGTCTTCCGAGACGATGTTCTGTCTCTCCTGTCCTGGCCTCGTTACACTGGCTTCCGGTCAGACAGAGAATCAAATTTAAGGCTCTCTGTCTGGCATTTAAGATTCTGAAGCTTTCTTCTCCCCCGGCCTTGACGGGCCTTATCTCTTCGTATGTCCCCACGCGGTCCCTCAGATCCGAAGCTCAGCACCTGGCAATTAAGCCTAGGTTTAGGCTTAGCAGGATGGGAGGACGTTCTTTCCGTGTTCTGGCGGTTGATCTATGGAATTCTCTTCCTGTACACATTCGCGCCCTCAACAACTTGACTCGCTTCAGACGGGCCATTAAAACCCATCTGTTCATCTCTGCTATTTAGTGTCCCTACTTCTCAGTTCTGATCTGTTGTGTTGTGCACATGATCAGGCGCCAGGACGCCCCTTCGCTGGGGCAGCTGTTGCGCCTAATAAATGTTATTAACATAACATAACATAACATAACATGCTCGACCCCGTCTTCACTGCCAGCAGGAACATTCAACTACAGCCACACTACCAAACTGCCTGCGTCAGGTGTGATGTATGCAGGGTGGGCATTCCCACCCAGCAAAGCCTTGTTGGAGTGGCGCAGTGAAATCCATCAGATTTTACTGTGACAATTCTAGGACGCCACTACGTCAGAACCTTACCCTTACTCAATGGCAGGCGTAAGGGTGACGCAGTGCCATAAGGGTAGGCTGGTGTCATGCATAACTGGAGTTGCGTCATGCTTTTGACACAACTGCAGCAATGCGTGATTTTAGCGCTAACAGATACGTCAGGATTCCAGACGCATATGTAATTAATTGCAACATGGAGCGCCGTGCAGTGAATACGGCGCATCCATGTTGTCGGAAGAAGAGCACATTGAAAAGTGTTGCAACGCTGTTTTGCCGCAGCGATGCAACGCTTTTCATGAATGAGGCCCAGGAATGCGTCCTATCTTATTGATAGTGCACATTCCTGTCCTTTGATTTTGTTGCAGGGCTGCGCAGCAACATTCCTTGCAGCGCTATCCTGCACCAAAACCTCTGAAATGAGGCCCCAAGTGTTTGCACCAATTTTAAGACCAGCTATTTTCTGGTCTTAAAAAACTGCCTCTAACTGGACTTAGCTGCAGTTTTGGAGGGTTAGCGCCGGATGGAAATTTCATTGTGAATATCGCGAAGTGGGTTTAGCTGCAGTTTTTGCACGAGACCACCTACCTCGCATCTCATTTTTGTTAAGTCCCACTAAAAGAAGTGGCGATCTTGAAAATTAACGTTTACGCTGGAAGAGTGCCGCCAACTGCAATTAACGGCGCTTTGTAAATAAGGCGATAAAACAAAACTAGCTGTTACGTCCAAAAATTGACGCTACGGTGGCGTTAAGGTCTTGTGAATATGCCCCCATCCCCCTTAAGTGATTTTGCTGATTTTTGTACCGAACGGTAAATCAAAATACAGGATGAAATCTGACCGGTACCAGCTTAGCACAAATAACTCAACACTCACTGCTTCACTTCGGAAATGTCATTCATTCAGGAAGAAAGTACAGACCAGGCAGATCTCGCGATACTTCCGGTGCAGTCCCTAGAGTTCCAGCGAAAGTAGGGTTGGATATAGATAACATCCTTACAATATACTAGGGTGCAGTACCACGGGTCACATCATCACATCAGCCAGGCTCATCACATCAGCCAGGCTCCACACTGCAACATACATGGGCGGGGGTTGCAGGGTCGTGGCTGCTACTACAGGTCCTGGTCCAGTCAGACTCCACGTTGTATGTGGACAGCGTATGACTGCAGCAAGATAAAGATTAGTAAAATGGGCCTGCCTGTTTTATTTATTGTTTTGTCTCAAGCGACGCTCCTCAGACAGGGCTTAACCAGCAATCAGGGTGAAAGGATCTGAACCAACATCCGCCTGCCCATAATGCATTGCAAATACATACCCGACCCAAACCCAAACCAAAATGCATTTCTTGGTAATTATAGTTTGTTCTAGTGGTTTAGTGCATGATATATACGTGCTTTCTCCTCCAACTTTCAATGTCAACACCGAACACTTTACCGCCCTAATATTCTAGGATTTTGTTGTACTTCCATTGAATATAGTAGAGCTTCGTGTGATGGCTGTACACAAAGAAGGAAATAAATTTGTGGAAGATCTTTGCACATGTAAAGATCTGATTGTGTGGCACTAAAAAGAGTGTATAACGGGTCAAGCTCGTTTTATAACTTGAAGGGGAACAGCGGGCGGGAAAAGCAATGTGCAAGCTCCTTCCGTGCTCCGGTCCCTCTATTCATTGGTTTAGGCCCTAAATGCAGCCTTCAGATTGGTATTCGGTTTATTAGTCCTGACTCATTACAGCATGACAGTCATTTGTATCCTTCCACAGCCATGGGCCCCTTTTCCTCGAGTGTTGCACATAACTTTTTTCTTCCTGTGCCTGTCTTCTCCCCATAGCCCCCTCCCACAGTCTGTGCGTTCTCTGTCTCTGCTTGTCTGTTATGGGGGTTTCTCTATGAGTGAATTTCAGGAATCACTGCATTTTTTCTTCACCTGCTAAGAGTGTACCCAATTTGGCTTTCACTCTTGTGAATGACGCACTGAAATGAAGACTCTTTGACACCTTGTCATAAGTCGCTGTTGCCTCCCCCCTCCGTGGCCGCCCCAGCAGGTACCTGGCATCGGTGCTTCCTTTTATAAAGACGCGGGGGCATATTACCAAGCCCCTTATCGCCGCGTTATCTGCACTTTTCTGCCGATAACGCAGCGATATTTACATCGCCCTATTATCAAGGCAGCGTTAAGTCAATTAACGTGGCTTAAAGCCAAGTTAATTGACTTAACGCTGCCTTGGTAATAGGGCCCTTTTCATGATAAACTCATCGCAGTGGGTGTTGCGGTGGGCTTTCCACCGCAACACCCATTCACTTTGACGCTGCCCCTATTATCAAGAGAGGCTATCATAGGTGGCAGCGCCGAATTTAAGGACAGGTAAGACCTGTTCTTAAAGTGGCGAAACAAGGAGAAATGCTTAATTTCTCTATGTTTTTGCTTTTTCCATGTGTGCTGCCTTGTGCAGCACACATGGAAAAAGCAAAATGCCAAGGTTTCTTTATCTACAGGAAAGTGTCCCTTCCTGTACATAAACAAACCTCTTTTTAAAAATGCCAATTTGTAACTTACATGTGTGCTGCATGAACCAGCACACACGTAAGTGACAAAATGGCATTTAAGGTTTGTTTATGTGCAGGAAGGAACTCCTTCCTGAACATAAACAAACCTCCCTGCTAGCAGACACCCTTGCACTCTGGTGCAAGGGTGTCTGCGCTGGCGATAAGTTGTCAAAACTACCGCCATCGCAGGGGGAAACACTAGGCTGCACCATATCCTTGGTAAAATGGTGCAGCCTAGTGTTTCCGAAGTGGCGAAGAGAGGCGTTAAGCCAAGATGGCTAACGCCTCTCTTCGCCACTTTGTTGGTAATAAACCCCGCGTTTCGTTAAAATATTTACATGTTTCAGTGGCAGAGATTAGCGTGTTTAGATTTCCAAGTGCCGCTTTGACAGGGGTGAGCGCACAGAAGAAGAAGCCGCCAGTACAGCCTCAGCGGAGACTCACATACAGAGGAGTCAGTGTATTTATCGCCCTTCTCACTTCCGGTCCCAAAACTCGACGGAGGCTGCAATGCTCGCTTCAAGATCCGCCGGGGAGCCGAAGGCTAGTAAGACTGGATGGGTCTTACAACGTGAAATCACAAAAGCTAATTTCAGAGATCAAATGTGTTTAAAATAATATGTCTGGGTTTACATCCATAAATCTACTGCTTCTAGTGGTCGGCATCTGAGACCCTTGGAAAAGGATGAAAACAAAGAACAATGACATGGCGCGTGTTCATGCTCTTTTACACACTGGCCCCCACATCACGCTGCGTGCCGTGGCTCTCGTTCACCTCGGATTTCCAAAATATAATTCGGAGCAGTGGAAACAACTGCGTCAAGTGTGCTGATGCCTTCGCATAAAGAGCCCTTCCTCACTAGAAACAATCATCCCCTCCAAGGCCTCTCAGCTCCAGTAACCCCCTCCCCGAGCTGTCCTGTAGCTCCTCTCTATGCCTGTCCCTGAGGCTCATGGTCCCATCCCTTCCAAGGCCTCTCAGTTCCAGTAACCCCCTCCCTGAGCTGTCCTGTAGCTCTGCAGTAATGATGCCTCAAGGCTTTTAGCAATAATTGTAAGTCAACGAAAGAACAGCCCGGGGGCATATTACCAACAACTAGCGATAATTATCGCTATGTTGGCTTAGCGGCAATATTTTTATCGCGGAGCTGCGGCGTTTTTTATTTCTTAGGAACCTTGCTATTATCAAGGTTTATCTCCTAAGCGATAAAAATCGGCCGAAATGCATGAATATCGCTGAAAAGTCTGCGATATTCATTCATTACCGAGCTAATGCTCGTTAGCCATGTTATCCACCTACCATTGGATAACATGGCTAAGAACTGCTCAGGGGCAGGTGTTAGCTTTTGGAGATATTCGCGCTTAGCGCGAATATCTCCAAAAGTTGGTAATAGGAGATAGCGATGAAAGCGACTGTTTCCAGTCGCTAACATCTTGGCACGCCCACTTTGCATGTCATTAGTGATAAATTTCACTGACATGCAAAGCGGGGCCCAAGATGGTCGCTATCTCCTACTAGCTGTCGCTAACTGGTGTTAGCGACAGCTAGGTAATAGGGAGATAATTTTATCTCCGCTTTCTTGGCTTTTAAAGCCAAAAAACGGAGATAAACCCCCTTGATAATATGCCCCCCTGTTCTTCTCTAATATGAAGATACCTATGGGCGCATGGTAATTCCGATAGAATTCATTAGTCAGAATAAGGTATTAAAATCAACTGTTTTATAATAAGTGAGCCGGAAAATCGTTATGGTAGACGAATCGAAGCCATATAATAAAGCTCAGATTCGTCTACTATAACTATTTCAAGCCTTGAGGAAGTCGTCTATCGACTAAACATGTGTCGGCTTGTCATACTGACGTGTCAACAATCTTGAGACGCGTCAAAACCTTTGAGACCAAGATTACTGTATGCCCAATGTCATTTTTCATTGTTTTTCTAGTCAGCTAAGACTCTTTTTTGTGCTCTGTTAAAAATTATAATTGGTCAATGTGTTTGGAGGTTTCCTCTATGTACTGAGTGGCACTGTGGATGGCACAGTGTTTGACATTGATCACGCTAGGGTATAATTCGCGCTGTATAATTGCAAACTACCAGAGGTGCTGGCTTTTCTCTAAAACCACTGCCATCATTTCTCATACATGAGAATATATTTAGTAGCAAACTATCCAGGGAGTACACATGACTCAGCCTTTGCCATTCAGCCATTTTGAACCAGTTGGTAAGAGGCCAGTGTGGCCGGCACTGGTAATAGTGTTGAGGCGGGGGGGGGGGGAGAAGAGAATAGACGACTGGTTAGGGAAAGTAAAATAAAAAATGTAAAGAAACACTTACCGAGTTGGCGATGCAGGGAGTGCAAGATAAGGGTTTTTTATTTTTTTATTTTACTTTCCATATCCCGTCATCTGCCCACTATACCCTACCCCAGCACCCTACTGCTGTTACCTGTGGCAGCTGCGCCTGTTAAGAGGAGAATTTGGTGATGGTTGTCTTCTTGATAAATTTTAGGCAGAATTTCAACTTACAAATCATATAAATTGTCCCATAACCCTACTGAGCCTTTTTTTTAAATATCTAGATAACAGATACATCAACGCACATAAGTGACTTAGTTCAGAAATAGAGAGCAACTTTGAATTTTTTAAGGGAAGCTTTTCATGCAAGTGCAGAAACGTTGGATTACACACCAGAAACAAGCTGAAATATTATTGCTACCTGTGCTATACTGCACAACAGAGCCATGAGAAAGTGCTTACCCCTTGGTCCTGAGTATGGCAGTTGTGATGACAATGGAAATTTATTCCCCTACACAACAAAACCTGGCCAAGAAACAACTATGATTGCAGAGGGCAGTACAAGCCCAACTGGCTTAACAAGTAACTATTTTTAAGGGAAGTGTTAATCAAACATTGTCATAATAAATAGGCAGAGTATTTTACTTTTATTTACTAACACACATTTTATTGATTCACAAATGAAGAACTGGAAGAAAAGACCCTAGTAATGATCAGTTATTTGTAATGATATTTGTACTTTGCAAACATAACTACAACTAAATGAAAAAAGCATTTTCATAACTTCAAACTAAAATAACTTTTTCTTTACTTTTCTAGTGGTCTGATATGTTTGTTTGAAGCCCACAAGCACGCCACTTCTTGGCCTTGCATTGGTGCCCCGGGCACTGATGTGTTGCACATACTAGACACCTCCTCACTTTTGGCTGATTGTATTGATCTTTCCATAGTGGCATTAGCTGTATATATTTACTCCAGGGACATTTTTTATTTGGGTAGGACTACTTGTTAAATCACCACGTTGTTATATGACCTCATCCTGCAAGTTGGCTAAATGTCAGCATAGAATATGTGGTGAATTTGCAAGGAGATCTACAGCCCTACATAAAGCTTGCTGTTTCTGTTTAGAATACTGCTGCTGTTGTCTGAATAACCCCCTCATTTAGGAAATGAGAGACCGTGCTTATGGCCTGTGAACATTTATATATGCTTTGAGCTATGGGGGGGCGCGGCTTGGCCGTGAAGCGGAATGCCTGCTTGCTAGAGCAGCTCCGCCGGCTGGGCTAAATAATCCGAAATTATCCGTTTTTAACCCGCCGTGCATCGGGCGTAACTGACAGGATTGATTGCTGGGAAGATCCTGTGCGGTTTGATATTGAATTGCAAGCTGTACGACTGGTGGAAAGCTGCGGGAGCTGTGGACGTCCTGGACGCGTAGAGAGGCCTGTGCGGCTAGGGAAAGCTGGGAGCTTGCGTGAAAGGCCGACCGGGAACCAGTAGCGCTGGTGCTCAGGGGACGACTGTGGGAACACTGCTGCGACGGACCTGGGGAGCTCTGGCCTAGGGCCTGTAGTGGAGCACCAAGGATTGCTTGCAAAGGGTTGCCCTAAACATCCACAGAAAGGGAAATAAGAGCGCAATAAAACACGCGCAGCGCGTAAATGGAGAGTAGAAGCCTGCTAGGGTGAACATTGAAACTACGAGACTGTAAAGGCGAGGGAGACGCCCCAGGCATATGGTGAGAGGAACCCTGGCCAGATGGCTGAGAGGAGAAGCAGAGCCGCACTAATTGTACAAAGTACATAATGGACCACACGTCAGCTTTTAAGTCGCTTGGTGCAGCTATTTAAAGGAGACGCACATTATTTATACACAGGGGTGACAAGCACGCGGTGACCAGCTCAGTGAACCGCCTGCCAGACTGCTCGATCCTCCCACAGTGGTAAATGCAATGCACCTACAATGGAAATGAAGTGCACAGGTAGATTTTGATGACACACGCGGGGCCCGCCTGAGAAACGTGGCAGAGCGGGGTGCATATACAGGTGTGCTGGTTTCCCTCGCTGACTGATTACTAGTGGCGCAGGATAGAGGTCCCAGATAGTGCACTGGCGAGCTGAAAATGGGCAGGGACAAGATACACAGCCCAACGCAGACGTCCCGGGGCGCAGTCAACAGGAATAGCTGGTAGAAACATAACTAAAGCGCCTCGTGAGACAGTACTATAGCTGGGATATAACGACTCGTGAGGCGACCTGAGGTCAGCTAACAGCCCATTGAGGCTGGTCACGCACCAAGCCAGTTGGACAAGGTCGACGAGAGATTGATAAGCACCCCGTGGGGGTACGGATCGCGTGAAGATACCTCTGGGTGTGCGATAGGACAGCTTCCAAAGATAGGGGGCTGCACGCCAAAATGGGGAAGCCGGACAAGCGACAACCGAGACTCACCTTCGTCAAGAATTCAAGTAAATCAACTGAAACTGAGGCTGCTGATCGTGAGCAGACAGAATAAGGCGCACAGGGCCAATTGCCGGAGGCGGATGTCCGGTCCACGTTCCAGGAACTGAAAACAAGCCTACAGGGGATTGACTCCAAGATGGACACTCGGGCTGAACGCATGGACAGAATCACCCAAAGGATGGATAAGCAGGAGGGCAGGGTCAGTGTGCTGGAGACTAGAGTGACGGAGACGGAGGAAGGCCAAACCGACATGGAGAAGAAAGTGAGAGGCATGGACAAGGTATTGGCTCTAATTCAACAGAAGAATGAGGATTAGGAGGTGAGATCGAGACGGAACAACATACGGATAACGGGAATTGCGGAAACGACAGATATTCAAAATATGGAGCAGTACGTTGAAACTATGTTCAAAGAGTTGTTTGGGCCAAACCTGTCTCCCATGTTTCTTATAGAGAGAGCTCACCGATCTTTAGGGCCCAGACCGAAGACTGGCGCACCGGCGAGACCGATCTTGGCCCGCGTGCTTAATTACAGAGACCGTGACTCGATATTACGCCTCGCCAGGGAGAAAGGTGCCATTCAGTACCGTGGAAATGATGTTGCTCTTTATCCAGATTTTACTTTGCAGATACAAGCAGCCTGTAAGGAATTTCTCCCTGCAAAGAAAAATTTCCAATAAATAGGAACAAAATATGCATTGATTTACCCGGCCAAATTGCGGGTACAGGGCCCCGGCAGGCCCACTTTTTTCACAGACGCCATGGTGGCGCTAAATTATGCAAAGCAGTTAGCAAAAGACCAGAAGCAACAAAAGTCTGCAGATTGAGGACAGACTTAGTGATAATGACTGATAAGCCGTAACCTGCGAAGCAAAGCGCGTTTTATGGTTGCTCATCGTGGGAGATGTGGGATGGCAGTCCGGTCAATGTCTGGTAAGATGAGAGCTCTGCTACTATTTTTGGGAGCCCAAACTATCCCAGGTCTCGAGGATGTTCCTCATAAATATTATGTTACGTTGTATTAAGGTGAACCCTGGATGTAAGTGCGTGGCATTTGCAGCTCAGCCACCCTGTCATGAGCACAGGGTAAGATGCCGGACACCCTGCGCACCCCATGGGATGATTCCCTCAGTTTGAGCACTATGTTTAACATGTTTGTTGACAGGGGTAACGGGGGGGATTACACAACCTGTTTGGGGGGTTGGTGTGGGTGGAGAGGGGAGTGTTGTGGGTCTGAGAGACAGGTTGGGACCTGTGCGATTTGACAGGGGGATTGGGGTGGGAGGGGGGCGATATGGGGAGTTTGCTTGGTCCTGTTATCTGCCATGTCTTATATCTGCATTCGTGAAAGTTGCTAGCCTGGTCAATGTGCCTCATACAAGCCGCATTAATTGTCACATTACTCTTTCTAAGATGAAATGAGGAATTGTCTTCATACAGATACAGGTGGTACCAGTTATTGAAATGTACCAGACTGTATATGAATATAGAGGTGAAACAAGGTACCTGTGAGAGTCAGTACCTGCCTGTCATGGAATATTAGAGGTCTGAATGACCGCAGAAAAGTGCGATTAATACACTCCTACTTGATGCGCCGGGAGATAGATATATGCTTATTGCAGGAAACCCATTTGACCCCTACAACTTCTAGCGTGCTAAAACACAATAGGCGGGGGGAGATTGTGGAGGCCACGTACTCGAATTACGCCAGAGGCATACCCATTCTGATACCTAGGGGGTTACAATGGAAAACACATACAACGATTTTGGATACTGACGGGAGGTATGTCATGCTACAGGGCACGCTATGCAACACTCTAGTGGTAATAGTGAACACGTATGGCCTAATGTCGATAGACTGTCCTTTTTTCAACAGGTATGACACAAGATACAGTCGTTTGGGCCGATAGTGATATTGTGGGGGGAGACTTTAACGTGGTCATGTCACCCACTGCTGATAGACAGGGAGCTGCCAGGGAACATCATCCTAACGCTGCAGCGGTACTGAAGGATATTGTAGAGGAAGCCCAATTGGTGGACTCGTGGAGGGCCCTACATCCGGCGGCCAGGGAGGGTACGTGTATAACGTCACACAGAAATGCCTGGTCCAGAATAGATTACTGGCTTTTGTCTAGGGACTTGCATTCCTCGGTAGAGGGAGCCACACACCTCCCACGTACATTCTCAGATCATGCACCCGCTCAAATCATAATACAAATTCCACCGCAATATGTACAGCCATTTAGTTGGAGGTTTCCATCGCGGGCGTTACTGGATCAGGTGTTTAGAGAGGAACTCCGTGAGAAATTAGTAAACTATTTTGAGATAAACAAAGGATCTGTGGACTCACCTGGGACACTTTGGGAGGCCTTTAAAGTTGTAGCCAGGGGACAATGTATGGCGCTGAAAACGGGAGTGCTTAGGGCTATAAGAAACACACTAGGCACATTAGAAAAGGAGATTGCGGATCTTGAAAAAGATATTAGAGAACGCCCTTCCCCTTGAACCCAGGCTGCAATCCGCGCAAAGCTGACCGCGTTTCTGGAGGAAGCCGAAAGGGAAGTGGCGTACCTACACAAATATGCACAGGCCAGACGCTATGAAGAGGGGGGCAGGGCAGGGAAAACGCTAGCTAATTTACTGCGCGCTCCACGTGGAGTGGACTATATAACTGAACTAGAGAGGGAGGATGGTACGGTGGTCAGGGCGCCGCAAGCGATACTTCGAACTATGACTGAGTTTTATGAGTCACTGTATACATCACACACAAACCCATCAATGTCAGACATCACAAAAATTTGGACACTATCGCATTAGCATGGTTTAATAACGGCGCTAGAGAGTACATGGATCTTTCCATCACGATAGAGGACGTGAAAAAGGTAATTGCCGGGATGCCAGCTGACAAAGCCCCTGGGGTTGCCTTCTATAAAGAATATGTAGACATAGTGGCTACCCGCTTACATCAGGTGTATCTAGAGGCGATGGAAACGGGAATGCTCCCACCCACTCATAGGGCCCTATTTTGGTATTCACAGAATGAATTCACTAATTTTGGTATTCACAGAAGTTAGGATTTTATATTAAGTCTGTTTTAAGTCTGACTTAAGACAAAATTAAGACAGACTTAAGTTAAGATTTTGTCTTAAGTCTGTCTTAAAACAAACTTAAGACAAAATCCTAACTTCTGTGAATACCAAAAGTAGTAAGTGCATTCTATGAATACCAAAATAGTATTAAGTTTAAGATTGAGTCTTAAGTTAATTCTGTGAATTGGGCCCATAGAGAGGCCAAGATTATTACTCTGTTGAAACCTGACAAAGACCCTACTAGACCGGAGTCATATTGGCCCCTATCGCTGATTAACCTAGATGCGAAAATATACGTGAAACTACTAGCAGACAGGTTGCAACCCATGCTCCCGCAGATTGCGTTATCTGATCTGTCTGGGTTTGTACCAGGCAGATCCACATCCCACAATCTGAGAGTGCTTTTTGGACTATTACATTACCTAGCTCCACAGGTCCAGGCGGTGGCTGCACTCCTCGATGCCACGAAGGCGTTTGATTCTCTTGAGTGGAAGTTTATTTTTGCCCTGTTTACTAGAATGGGCTTTAGCCCTCTCTTTTTAAAGTAAATACAAATTATATATACCAACCCAAAGGCAAGGGTAAAAGTCAATAGGCACAAATCGGACACGTTTGATATAAAGAGGGGGACCAGACAGGGCTGCCCTTTATCGCTGCTATTATTTACTGTCACTACTGAGCCACTGGCAGCAAGACTAAGACAACACCACACGCAACGTAGCATTGGTTTCACTTCCAGAGGTTTACTAATATCCATGTATGCAAACGATATGACAATCTACTTAACCAACCCCAAAGATAACTTTGACCTGGTAATGAGAGAGCTTATTAGATATGGAGGGCTGACGGGCATACAGATAAATTGATCAAAATCGGTACTGATGTCACTGACGGATGCCACTGACAGATGTGAGACGGAGTTCCCCATCCAGTGGACGGACGGGGAGGTAAAGTATCTGGGTATTTGGATCAGCAGATCTATACAGGAAATATGGTTGTCAAATTATGGTAGAATAATAGATTGGGTTGAAGGGAAGGTAAAGAGGTGGAAAACCCTGCCGCTTTCCCTCACGGGGCGTATAGCCATCATTAAAATGGTCATCCTACCCAAGCTACTCTATCTTTTTGTTAATATTCCCATGCCCTTAACCATCCACTTTTTCAAACTCTCCGGACTGGGATTCTTGAACTAATTTGGGCGGGAAGGCAACCAAGAGTATCCTCGAAACTATTGACTCTTCCCTTTGAACAGGGAAGATTAGCGGCCCCTGATTTCGAATTATATGCATACAGGGCACAGGCACAATACCTACACTACTAGCACCATCCAATCCCGTACCTACCACATGTGGCTATTGAAATGGATGTGGCTGCGCCCACTCCGCTCAATGCAACGGTATACCACCCATATAGACGTTCCCATTCAGACATTAACACTGTTGAAGCTACATGATGGGCATGGAGGAATATAGTAAAGCGGGCAGGCATTAAGGAGCTCTATGCGCCATCTACGCCGCTGGGGTGTAACCCGTTATTGGGGCCACTAACAGACAAGGCTGTGGGTGAACGTGCTAAGAAGAGAGGTCTGATGGCCGCTAGTGATCTCTATCCAGATGATAAATTCCTGACCCTACAAAAATTATGTGAGCCGGATGTGCCCTCGGCGTCTGATATGCTATTATATTATTAGCTGCGAGCCGCATGTAGAGCAAGATATTCGGAACTTCCGGATGTTCCGGCTTCATTACCGGCGCTTGAAAATGTCCTGTCTAATAGCTCACCCCGCAAATTGTTTACGCGTATTTATAGTATTACGCAGGAGACATCACCTATACTGCTAAATACATCTAGGGCAGATTGGGAAACAGAAGCTGCCATTACAATTACTGATAAGCAATGGTCATTCTATTGTTCACAGCTGGCAAACCTATCACCGAATTACAGATTAAGGCTTATACACTTCATCTATTTACATTGAACTTATCGTACACCTACGCAGTTATATCGCATGGGTCTCCAACTAGATGCGAAGTGTTGGAGATGCGGGGAACAAGAGGCAACGTACTTCCACTTAACATAGCATTTCAATACAAGGCACACTATTGGTCAGAAGTAATAAGACACATAGGATGCATTATAGATACAAATATGCAGGTTGACTCACTGGTGGCACTTTTGGATTTTGTTATGGAAGAGCCCAGAGACTTCCGTAAGTTAACTACTATCCTGCTATTATTGGCTAAACGACAGATAGCGATGCATTGGAAGAAGTTGACGCCACCTTCTGTGGCAGGTTGGGTGCTTTCGGTAATTTATTGTAAGGATCAGCTGTCAAATTATTGGGACCTCTTGCCAAGTGGATCTAAGCCTGCTGATATATGGGAACCGTTCGAGGGGTGGTTGAAACAGGGGGGCTTAGATTTCTGTGCAAATAGTCAAGATACACAATAAGAAGTGGATATGTGGCAGTCTCCATACCGAATTAAGTAGTGGCTGATTAGCATATATGATCATTCCTCTTTATTGCACGTGTTGGAGAATTACATGTATGATACTGATAGCACCTGAAATGGCAAAATTCAACTGGGCGAATTACACTGTAATGTAAGAATGCGTAGGGGGCGATATGGCAGGATGGAGTGGGGAGAATTATGTCTTAAAGTTTTAAAGGTTACATGGAGAAATACGCTGTTTTTGTTGAATATGACCCACACAAGTTATAAATATCAGCATTGATAGTGCTGATACGCCGCCAGACCCCCGGGTTGCCGGCTACAGGGCTGTGTCATCGAAATGTGACGTAAGTGTCTTGGATGCTGCCTGCCTCAGGGTTGTAGGCACACAGCTGTGTTGCTTGTGGAATACGTAATAAAGGTTTTAAATAAATAAATATATATATATATATATATATATATATATATATATATATATATTACCTACTGGCGGTCGCCAGTAGGTATATATAGTTAGGATTTTTTCTCTATGGGATTTTTGAAAATTCTATGTCTAATAACTTTGGCGTTTGTGGACGGAATTGGCTGAAATTTTCAGGAAAATGGAACATTTTGTTTATGAGCAGCCCCTGGAAATTTGGGGGGGGGGGTTCGTCAAGGGGGGGCCGAGAAAAAAGGGGGGTCCCAAAACGTGTTTTTAACATTGAGTTTTCCATAGGGCGGTTGACCTCACTTTTAGCCCGAACGGCTGAATGGATTTCAACGAAACTTGGCAAAATTGTAGGGACTGGTAGCCCGATGTGCCTTTTGTAGGTCTCAATATATGTGCTCCAGTGGATTTTGAGAAATTAACGTTTAAAAAAAGATATATATCTGTAACAGCGGACCGGGCAGCGCTCCGGTTCGCGGACCTTACGCGTAACGGAACTTCGCGTAGAGAAGCTGATTGGCTCTCCGGTGTCTGTCAACATTCTAAACAGTCCGGTGCGGCCGCCATCTTGTCTCTCGGTAGGATCGAGAGACAAGATGTGGTGAAAAACGAAGGGGGAAATGAAGGAAAGGGGGCAAGGTAGACCCCTCCTGACCCCCTAGGATTGATGAGGGGGATATTAAAGTCCCGCGGGGTAAAAAAAAAATAATTTTGCGATTTTTCGCCCTAGAGGCGCGTCCCGGTACGCGAACCGGGCAGCTCACCGGGCAGCTAACCGGCAGCCTAACGGGAGTCCGCCATCTTGTGTTTTTGGAGCGTCCGGTTCGCGTACCGGGTAGCGTCCTGGTAAGCGTAACAAAGAGAAACAATAAAAAAAAAAATTCCAGCAAACTTGGCAAAATTGTAGGGACTGTTTGTTTGATGTGCCTTTGCAAGGCTTCAAGATATGTGCACGTGAGGATTTTGACAAATTAAAGTAAAAAAATATATATTTATCTGTAAGCGTGCTCCGGCGCGCTTACGTTACGGGTTTGGTTTGCGCTGCAGAGCCGATACGTCGCGACGCGTCATGAGGCGTCTCACGTGGCTACGTGATACGTCACGTAATAAACAATATATTTTACAGCTATAGATATTAGCTTTTAAAAAACCAATGAAATTCACTGAAAAAACCATAGGTTATAGACCATATATAGTTAGGAATTTGCATTTACAAAACCTTGAAAATTCACTGAAAAAACCATAGGTTAGAGACCATATATAGTTAGGAATTAGCATTTAAAAAACCTTATTTTACTCACACAAAACCATTGAAATTCCATATATAGTTAGTTGCACTAACTATATATCGCGCACCCGCAATCCACTGCTGATGATGTCACATATTACATCATTCATGACATGGTCAGTGACATCACTGATGACATCACTGATGACATCTCAAATGACATCACTGATGACATCACTGATGACATTACTGATCACAACACTGATGACATCATTCATGTGATAATACGATGAACCTCTTCAGACTCTAATATAACCTTAGATACACTCAGTGTAAACAGACACTCACAGACTGTCACTCATCCATGGAGTTACTCACACACCTAGTCAGTCATGCAAAGAATCAATCACACCTTCATTTCCTCAACTATACAGTTATACACACCTTATTTATTAAAACATATACTAACACATATTTACTCTCTTATACAATCCCTGATACAAGTTCTCAACGATCCATACAGCTACTCACACATTCACTGGCTCTTATGCACAGTTATTTATATATGTCAACTCTCACATGTACTGTGTTTTACATATGTACTTACTTTAACATGTAGCACTGAGATATCCATTCACTCACCAATACACTCATGCACACAGTCACCCGCCCATACAGCTGTTTCCACATGCACTTTTGAACCCATACATCTAGTGAATCAACTGCTCACACATCTATGCACAGAGTCATACACCTCCCAGCCACCCACACACACACTCAGTCTCCCATACAAATACTTGGGCAACCACTCAATAACCCATATAGTTACTCATATAGCTACTGATCAACACATGCAGCAGTTTACAGAACAACAAACATAATGATGCACAAATTAAGACAGTTTAGTCACTAACCCATGCACTCAGAGAGACACATTTAATCACTCACTCATACAGTCATTCATGCACCTACTAAATCCTTCATCCAGACACTTATACATCCTCTCATTCTTCAATATGTAAGACATATTAAACTTTACAGAAACATACAGTCACTGGATGTTGTCATCAGTGATGTCATCAGTGATGTCATTTGAGATGTCATCAGTGATGTCATCAGTGATGTCACTGACCATGTCATGAATGATGTAATATGTGACATCATCAGCAGTGGATTGCGGGTGCGCGATATATAGTTAGTGCAACTAACTATATATGGAATTTCAATGGTTTTGTGTGAGTAAAATAAGGTTTTTTAAATGCTAACTCCTAACTATATATGGTCTCTAACCTATGGTTTTTTCAGTGAATATATATATATATATATATATATATATATATATATATATATATATATATATATATATATATATATATATATATATATATATATATTGCAACACATTCAACTATAGAGTCGAAGAAATGGCAAGCACACTGGAATCCGATTTAAGTAATTTTAATGCAAACCCCCCTTCACCCCTGACAGACGCGTTTCGCTATTCCAGCTTCGTCAGTGTCAGTTTGTTTGTGTAAAACAGCGCCATTTTAAACTTTTCATCCAGAGCTAAAATCATTGACATCAATGATGTTACAGTTTGTCAACGTAGCGGCCATCTTTGAACGTGCATCTGTCCTCTATTTACAGAGTAAAAAATGGCGCAAAAAATAAAGTGCATAGTGCTCATTTAAAAACATTGCAACAACAAACAATTCTTAATTCATTAACTTTTGATACCTTCAGAGATATATAATGGCAAAACGTAGTCCTGATATAACATTGTATTATCTCAGTTTGTTTGCCTTCTAGGGGTGTATCCCCCAATGGAGATCTCTTATAACTACCTAAGACCTCAATGTTTTCGCCTATTCATCTCTGTTGTTTTGTGGCCCTGTATGGGCAAGAGTATCTTGTTTTATTATTCAATGTATGGTGATGTCGGATGAGAGACATAAGTGAGATAGCAGGGAGTTTTTTCTTTGTTTTTCAGTTGTTATTTGGACATTACAGTTAACAATACACATGATCCCATGTGTATGTTTAGGTGGACCTACAATTCCTCATCGTTATTAAGGCCCCATGGTGTCATGGTCTCGAGGTCAATGATATATCTTGATTCCAAGACCCTGAGTGCCTTTTCTCTGTCCCCCCCACGTTCTAGACGGTTTACTTGGTCAATACAGTAGAAGCTTAAAAGATCTCTATCGCTATGATGGTATTTAGCGAAGTTTCTAGCAACCGGATATGATTTATCTTTGTTAGCGATTGCTCGCATGTGTTCGAGGATCCTAAGCTTCATGGGGTTAATGGTGCTCCCTATGTATCTTCTTTTACACGGGCACTCCAGACAGTAAACGGTGTAATCCGAATTGCAATTTAACAGTTTGTTTATTTTTCTGTTGGGTCTTTCTTCACCTGTTCTGCCCGGATATTCTAAGGTTTTTCTACTCCCTTTACAGGCTTTACAGCGCAAACAGGGGAAAAACCCTTTTAGGTTAGATCGATTAGTGGGCTGTGGCTCTGGGGAAAAATGGCTGCGCACAAAATGATCTGAGAGTGATTGACAGTGCCGATACGTTATTAATGGCTGTTTAGGAAGATGTTTCTTCAAAATGTTGTCAGTAGTCAGGATGGGCCAGTTTTTCTTAAAGGAGTGGACTGGGTCACCTGATTTGGTGTTGAATTTGGTGATCATTCTCATCTCCTCCTCCAACTTTGGCACTATTTTTGGCACCAGGAGATCCCTCCTGTTGACTGTAGATGCCTTATTTGATGCCTGTTGCAGTATGCTTTTGGAGTATCCCCTATTTAGGAACCTGTTGTTAGCCTCATCTTTGGCTTGTTGAAAATCGGTTTCTACTGAGCAGTTTCTTTTTAGGCGTAACAATTCGCCATAGGGGGCATTTTTTATCAGACTCTTAGGGTGGTAACTCGCCGCATGCAAAACGGCGTTACCTGCCGTTGGTTTTCTGTAGAGTAATGTTTGGAGGATGTTGTTATTTATATACACCTCCAAATCCAAATAGCAAATACTAGTCGCGCTTATTGTGCTCGCAAATTTCAGGTTCATGGTATTATTATTAAGCTTGGCGATATAATCCTCAGCCGAGGTACAATCTCCACGCCAAATAGTAAAAAGGTCATCTATGTACCTAGTCCACATAAAAAATTTATCAGTCCATGCCTCATTACTCTCAGCCAAGGCTACGTGCTTCTCCCACCAGCCCACGAACAAGTTCGCGTAACTGGGGAGAAGCACAAGCCCATAGATGTACCCCTGGTCTGTTTGTACATTTGGTTTGAAAAAAGAAAAATGTTGTGATATAAACAAAAGCGTATCATGCTAAGTAACATGCTGTTGTGTGACCTGTGTCTTTCTGGTTTTTTGTCTAAAAACCACTTGATCGCCATTAAGCCATTCTCATGGGCTATACAGGTATATAAATTTACCACATCCATTGTAATTAAAAGCATGTTTTCATCCCAGGCAATACTATCCATAATATGAAGAAAGTCTTGTGTATCTCTCACGTAAAAAAAAAAAGAAAATAAAATATATATATATATATTTACTAGCAGCCCGTTCCGATCTTGTCCGGGAGCAATCTGGCTTCCCCGAACCCCACCTGCCCCGACATTGCCCAGCAGCCCGGGCCCCCGGCCGCCCGTCCCCGGAGGTCTATTCCTTTTTGCCCAGCACCTAATTTCAAATACCTTTCCAGCTTTAGTAAAGCCGACCTCTGGTTTGCGCCCGTTTATTTCCCCTCAGCGTGACCTGCCTCGTTACCATGCTGATGAGAGGAATCGTCTTTCTCCTCAAGTGCGCTTACTTCTGCGTGTCCGACAGCGTTCACTGGCGAATAGCCTTGCCCACAGCAGCCTGTAGCCCACCTTCAGTCACCTCCCGCTTCCAGTCTAACTCCAGTCCACTTTTTGCCCGCCACCAGCCCTTCAAAAATACCTCCAGTCTGCCTCTCCTTTCTAATACGTTTTACTCCTCAGTAGTACGAGACTTACTCCTCAGTTCGAGACTGCAGGGATACTCCCCGTCCCCCGCCTTGCCCGACACCCGCCTGCCCCGACATTGTCCCCGGAGTCTTACCTCAGCCGCCGCTCCTCAGTTCACCGGTCCTCACCGCTCTGCTCCTCACCGCCCTTCCCCCGCACCATGTCCGCCTCTCCGCTGCTCGCAATGCCGCTGGACTGTCCGCTGCTCCTCACGTCACCACTCCTCCCCCGTGCCATGTCCACCGCTCCTCCCCGTGCTCCTGATGTGAGCACGCACATCGCGGCCGGCGCTACTTTGGAGGGACTACTTTTAAAAAATATATAAATATTGTAAATAACGTTTATTTTTTTTATTTATATAGCCTATAACCATCTACACACCCTGACGATTTCAACGGTGTATCGGGTGTGTAGATTGGCCCTGTGGTTCCCGAGTTTACCCGCCTCAAAGCCTGAAAGTTCTTACTTTATTATAGTAGTATAGATATATATATCAAACTCGAATCCACACTTCAATCCCTTGTGCACAGATTCTTACCATTCAGCCATCCGGCTACCCATTGCAGCTGCGCCACTAGGTAGTAAAGTTCTTGGTTGGGAACTGCGAGTCCTCCCACGTCTGTGGGCACGTAAAGTTTCGCCAGTGCCACTCGGGGTCGTCCAGTGTTCGAAATAAGACTCCTGACCAGAGTTTCCAGCTCTCGAAAAATTCGGGCCGGAACATACACCGGGATGTTAGAGTAATAATATAACAATCTCGGCAAGACTATCATTTTAGTCAGTGTCACCCTACCAGGTACGTTAAGGGGGAGGGACTTTCAAAAAGTCATTTGTGCCTGTAAGGAGGAAATAGCGTTTACAAGGTTACCTTCCAACACATCAGTCATGGATATGTAAATGTAGACACTGAGGTATCGGAACGTAGTGGGGTACCAGGTAAGTCGCGCACCGTCAATGCTAATCTCACATTCTTGTGCGTCCGGACTGAACGAGTACACTCCGGATTTGGCCCAGTTAATCTTGAGCCCAGACATGGCCTCAAAGGTGCGAAAGGTATCTGACAATGTCGGCGGTAGGAGGGTAAGATCTTTAATGTGCCGGAGCAGATCGTCGGCGTATAATGAGACCGCATGAGTACCGTCCGTCAAGGGAATTCCCCACTCCGCGCCCTGGGTTCTCAGTAGTTCCGCGAGGGGCTCCAATGCCAACGAGAAAAGCAATGGGGACAGTGGACACCCATGTCTAGTGCCCCTTTTGACTCTGATAACGTCGGATAACAGTCTGCCTGTGCGGACTCGCACTGTGGAGTTCTGGTATAATAGGCTTACCATGTCTATATAGTCGTCACCAAGATCATACTTCTGCAATACTGCCAGGAGATAAGGCCAATCCACGGAGTCGAATGCCTTTTCTAGGTCTAAAAGGCATGCCTCGGACTCCAACGTGTCCTCGACGCGGTCCTCCATGGCGGTGTTTGGAGGGACTGTAGGTCCTCCCCCTCCAGTGGCTAGGGACTCTCCCAGCCTCTCGGCAACCCTCTCCTTGGCACGACCTCGGAGGTCGTACCACCTCTTCTTTAGTTCATCCAGTGACCTGTCTGCCACGCCCACGGAGTTCACTGTGGCCGCTATCCCGACCCATATTCTCAGCTTCTCCTGCTCAGGCACCCTCCTTGACTCTTTTCCAAACAGTTTGGAGTGGTTCTCTACCACCCCTTCAATGAGGTGCTCCAACTCCTGTTCGGAGAACTTCAGTTTTCTCTTGCGCCCGGTGTTGCTGGGCCCTGGCACAGCCTCCTCTGCCATTGCTGCAGTGAGATTGGGTGTGGTATTCCAAGTTGGCAGGTGCCCTTGCAGGAGCTCACTCAGTTACTGCCTCGAGGTCTGCCTCACTGTGGTGAATGGGGGTGGGAACTGGCTGCTTCCTGGTTGTGATGTCATCACTGTGCTCGAAAAGCGACTTCCCGTTTTCCCGATCACGTGTATTAGCGATTTCGCAATTAGCGATATCGCTAATCCTACACGGATGTTGCCGAAAATAGTGAATAATCAGCGATTTTCGACACTCGCTAACGCTTTTTGCGGCCGCGTGCGAATCGCTTTTTTTAATCGCAAACAATCATGAATGCCGATCTGCGATTTCTAAAATGCGATTCGCAATTAATCGCAATTGGGAAATCGCAGATTCCGGTTTTCATGAATCAGGCTGTAGATACCATGTATCTGTCAAGCCGTACATGCAAGGAATGTGCACCCGAGTAGTAGGAATATGTCTTTGTGGTCGGGTTGCGGCTGCGCCAAGCATCATGCAAGTCCCACTGTAAGGTCCAATTCAGTAGGGCTTTCATGGCGCCCTGTACAGGTGTACCAGGCAGGGGCGGAAGCGATAGGTCCAGCGCGATGTCAAGGATACAATTATAATCGCCACCTAACACCCTAACACCCAGGGAGTATCATGCCAAGGCGACAGGTCTACAGACAGCCGTGTGAAGAAATCAGTGTGGTCTGTGTTAGGTGCATACAACGATGTCAAAACCACCTGGCGCCCATCCAACCTGCTGTTCACTATCACAAATCTACCCTCTGGGTCAATGTGGGAGTGCGTGACTGTGAAAGGAGTCCCCGGCCTTACCCATAGCAACGCCCCACGGGCATAGGACGAGTATCCCGTGGCATAGAGTTGCCCTCGCCATCTGCGACGTAACGCGCGGGTCTCTGCCTCATTTAAATGTGTCTCTTGTAGGAGCGCGATATGGATAGGATGGCGCTTAAGGTAGGAGTAAATCTGATATCTGCGCGATCGTGTATGCATGCCACGTACATTCCACGTACAGAGTTTTATCACTGACATTTTAACACTTCAGGTAACCCCCTCCCGTTCCTCGCCATAACCCCACAGCAGATCGTAAGGGCTGTATCACCCAAGCACCCCCATGCCAAATCTCCAAGGACACATCGATAATTGCCGGCAGCACATATGTAAAAAAACAATAAGAATTGCAGTTTAAATAATGTAAGAAGCCATAACGAACAATATTTGTTTTACTTCACCCTTGAGGCGGAAGCCAGGGGTTCTCTGCGCTCTCTGCGCGCTTTTGTGCCTTTCTAGAATAGCGCTTCGTTATTGACCTAAAAATAGCGATTTTTTAAACAAATGTAAATATTTTAATTGCAGTTCTTAATTTCGGCCCCCACCTTGGCGCGAGATTAGCATCGCTCAAGGCTCCTTCCTGACCTGCCTACTGGACATAGCGCCGCCGCTATTAGGCGCTGGTCACTTACTCTACTGACTTCAGGCGCCATCTTGGCCTGGGGAAGGCTGGCGGTCTAGCTGATCGCTAGTCCCACCCTCCTCCCACCCCAAACGATAGATAAAAACAACAGACCTGCCCGTCCGCGCAGTGGGCGGGCGCAGCGGGCGCGCCAAAGGCAGGCCTGTCTGCGCCCGTCCGCGCCTGGCCCGGGCCGAGGGCCAGTCCCCCTGGTCTTTTGAGTCCGCTTGGCTTAGACTCTCCTGGACCATATACGTCCAACATGCTCAGGCGCTTACGACCCCCTCAACAACAGTCATGCATTGTATTGGATCCGCTACTACTTGCTGCGGATTCTCCCCAAACCTGTCCCTGTTGTCAATCACAGATTCCCTCTTACCTCAACTCCTCCCCTCTGATAAAGTCCAAGTCCTATTCATCCAAATCCTTTTCATTTGCCCTCATACATGTCCGTTCGCTTGGGAAACACCGGCAGGACATAGCCGACCTGATGGAGGACAACAACTTAGATATGTTATTTATGACAGAAACCTGGATGGACAGTTCGTCCGAGCCAGATATAGTAATTGCAGTTCCTAAAGGATTTTCTATCCACAGATTGGATAGATCACGCAGGAAAGGTGGTGGGATCGCCTTTATTGTACGTGACTTGTTCACTGTTAGAACCAACACGATCCCTCTGCCATCCTGTGAAGCCCTGCAATTCTCCGTCAATTTGACCCCCTCTGATAATTTTAAAGGGATCCTTTTGTATCGTCCACCGGGATCAAGAATTGGATTCATTTCTGATCTCAGGTCCATTTTGGAATCATCCGCTCTCGACAGTTCCTTCACTGTCCTCGGTGATTTTAATTTCCATTTTGATAAAATGGAGTACAAAGACACTGCTGTGTTCTTAGGGGATATGACCACTTTCGGTCTACCTCTACTGGTCAAATCACCCACGCATGATGGGGGCCATACATTGGACGGTATCTTCACTAATTCACAAAATTTACATGTCTCTCAAATTCTCCCTGTCACTTGGTCAGACCATCATGTTATTATGGCGTCACTAACCCCTCATCATATAGTTGCTCCCTTACCTCCTTTCAATACCCATCAAGCATTCCAGGCGTGGAATGATATTGATAGCTCCAGCCTGGAAACTTCTTTAATCACTTCCATCCCTTCTCTATCAACCGACCCTAATATTGCCACCACTCAATTTTATGAGTGGGTGGGTTCGGCGGCTTCTTCGCTGGTTCCGGTCAAACAACGATCCCGTAACAGATCCACTTCATCGGCCCCTTGGTATTCTGCAGCCTTAAGAAAACAAAAACAACAGTGCAGGCAAAGGGAGAGGCACTGGCGGAAAGACTACTCAGAGGAGTCTAAAATAAAATATAAAGAAACAGTTGCCAAATATAAAATTATGATTGATGAGGCCAAGAAAATATTTTTTAGTCACAGAATTGAGATAGCCAAAAATTCAAATAAAACCTTGTATGAGACCGCCAAGCAGTTAGCCGGCTACTCTTCCAATCTGACCCCACTCCCCTCACAACCCCTTTGTGATGCATTAGCCAGTTTCTTCTTTAGTAAAGTTAACGATATCTATTCTGCCTTTGCCAAAAAAGCCAAAAGTCCTTCTAACATGCTGACCGATACACATACTGGACCCGTTCTCTCTCGATTTGCAGAAATTTCCAGCTCTCAGGTCATGGAAATAATATCTACCATCAGATCAGGTTCAGCACTGGATCCATGTCCATTCAAAGTTCTACTTCCGGTCATAGAAGTGGTTCTTCCTGCTATTTCTTCTATATGCAATGCTATGTTTAGCACCGGTATCTACTCTGAAAGCTTAAAAAAAACCCTTATAAAACCACTTCTAAAG
Organism: Lissotriton helveticus; assembly: GCF_964261635.1. Classification (NCBI taxonomy): domain Eukaryota; kingdom Metazoa; phylum Chordata; class Amphibia; order Caudata; family Salamandridae; genus Lissotriton; species Lissotriton helveticus. The sequence continues at coordinate 184,194,854 of NC_136057.1, read as the reverse complement.
AAACCACACCTTGATATGGATGAACCTAAGAGCTACCGGCCTATTGCCAGCCTACCAGTTTTGGCTAAAATAGCAGAAAAAGCTCTGAACAAACAGCTCTCCGCCTTTTTAGAGCAACATCATTTACTTGATGAAACCCAGTTTGGCTTCCGCCAATTCCATGGGACGGAGACAGCTTTGATTAAAGCAGCGGATGACATCAGACTAATCCGTGATGCTGGGGGCACAGCAGTCTTGATACTGCTTGATTTATCAGCAGCCTTCGACACGGTCGATCATGTTACTCTGATCGACCGTGTCGAAAACATGGGTGTTCAAAAGACTGCCAGCACACTTTTGGCCTCCTTCTTGGCTGATAGAACCCAGGTAGTCACAATGGGACCCTTTCACTCGTCCACCTTGTCTCTGCCATGTGGAGTACCTCAAGGCTCATCCCTAAGTCCGACACTTTTTAACATCTACGTGTCGGACTTAGCCAATGTCATTCGGGCTTATGGGATGAGCCTTACATCCTATGCAGATGACACACAGTTGGTCCTAGCCATCAAGAATAATGGCTATAAAATAGCGGATGATCTTAAATCAGGCATGGTAGCAATTGGGAGTTGGATGGCCTCCAATTGTTTAAAGTTAAACTCCGATAAGACGGAAGTAGTCATCTTTGGACCGCTAACTCCGGAGTGGTCGTCCAATTGGTGGCCATCTTCACTAGGCCCCCCTCCCGAGCCTGTTAGCAAGGTGAGGAATCTGGGTGTCATTTTTGATGACCGCCTCACTTTTCACGCACATGCTAACCAGATCACTTCCTCAGCCTTTTTTAAACTGAAACTCATTAAAACAATTCTCCCTTTTCTTCCAGATAAAGCTGGTAAAACCCTGGTCACGTCCCTAGTACTGTCCACTCTGGACTATTGCAATGCTTTATTCCTCAATGCACAAGAAGGAGTCTTAAACAAACTGCAAATAATACAGAACTCAGCTGCCAGGCTTTTGGGAAAAATTCCCAAACATCAATCTGCCTCGAATACCATCAGAGAGCTACATTGGCTATCCATCAAAAATAGAATAAAGTTTAAGACTCTATGCATTGTGTATAAGGCTATGCACAATCAAGGACCTGCCCATCTCATCCACAATCTGATTCTCTATTGCCCGTCTAGAACACTACGTTCTTCTAGCCTAATCGATCTTGTGGTCCCCCGCACTAAAACTGTTTCATGGGGCGACAGAAGATTCCTGGTGTCAGCTCCAAAGTTGTGGAATACTTTGCCTCACGTGATCAAAGCCAGCCCATCTCTCTGGTCCTTTCGTAAGCAACTTAAGACCTGGCTTTTTAATCAATAGATCCCGCTCCTTCCTCCTAGGGTAATTAATTCAGATACTTAGCGCCGAGACGCCCACGGGCATTTGTTTGCGCTTTAGTAATATCAAAAATAAATAAATAAATAAATAAATAAATAAATAAATACAAATGGGTAATACCAAAAGGTTGGTTGCTAAACATGCTTCCGTCCAAACTCTCTAAGGAGATACATAACTTTTAAATCCAGGGGGGTCGCTGCGCACTAAGCACGATTATGATATCAGAACAACCGGGTGGGAAAAAGGGAGTGTCACCCCTCCCAGGGAACATAAATGAGGCACAGCTGGTGCAATACATTACAGTTATAAGTAGGTACAGTACAGTACATGGCCCGCCATACATTACGCGCCCTAGCCGGGCCGCTATCAGGGAGGTCAAGTCTCGCTGTTCCCATCGAGCCAAGGCATCAGCAGCCGGGACCCGGCGGGCGAGGGTATCGGCAGTTCCCCACAAGCTCAATGTCTCTCTGGGGGTCAAATGCTAAAGGACAGTACTTCGGACAGTATATTCGGTAAAATCACAACTAACACTCTCCAAAATAAGAAACCTACCATAACTGACCAAGGTTCCTTCAAAGATTGGAAGAACATAAACCAGACAGACCTGAAAACACAGTTGGACAATACCTGTCCTATTCTGTCCACCGATCCCAATGAGGCAACATTACAATTTCAGACCTCGCTTGCTCAGGCAACTGAGCATACAGTTCCCATTAAATCTTTGTCCAGGAACAGATCTAAACCGACTGCTCCATGGTATTCCGACGGTATTCCGACGATCTAAGACTGCAGAAACAAAGTAATAGGAACCTGGAAAGGTGTTGGAGAAAAACCTATGATATGGCTAGCAAGAAAGTTTATAAAGAAGCACTGGCACTCTATAAATCCATGATCATAAAAGCAAAAAAATTATTCTACACAAACCAAATCGATCAAGCTAAAAACTCTAGTAAGCGACTGTACGAAATTACTAAGACACTGGCAGGTAACGCCCCCGACCTTAATCCTCCTCCTTCACAAGCACTATGTGAGGCCTTGGCGAAATGTTTTTCACCAAGGTGGACGATATTTTTCAAGCCTTTGCTTCCAAACCACCTACGATGAACACGACCCCACCTTGCCCACATCTGGCTAATGTTTTTACCAGTTTTCACACACTCACAGGCGACCACATAAGGACCATCGTCTCAACTATCAAAACAGGTCCTGCCCTTGACCCTTGCCCTTTCTCAGTTTTACCACCAGTTATGGAGTCCATTATACCAGTGTTGACACAAGTCTGCAATTCTATTCTGTCCTCAGGGAGCTACTCTGTTAAAAAACACCTATTGAAACCTCTATTAAAAAAACCCTGCCTAGATAAAAATGAACTGAAAAACTATAGGCCAATTGCGAGTCTACCTTTTTTAGCCAAAGTGGCTGAAAATGCTATGAACTCCCAACTTTCAGATTACATTGAGAAACACCGATTGTTGGATGACTCACAGTTCGGCTTTCTGAGATATCACGGGACTGAAACTGCCCTTATCAAGGCAGCTGACGATGTCAGGGCCATCCGGGACCAAGGTGGGACTGCAATTCTAGTGCTGCTGGATTTATCAGCAGCTTTCGACACGGTCGACCATAATATTGCATAATATGCAGTAGCATTTATTGTAAAGGTCCTGAAGAAGCAGACAGGGATCACATGACCCTATCATACTGCAGAAACATGTCGACCTCGTAACATCTAAGTAGTCACTTGTTATACTACTTTGCACTGTTTTTATCTTTTGGGTGTGGGTAGGATCCTATTAAAAGTTTTTTTCCACTCCTGCAACCCAATATTAAATCACTCACTTAGCTCCTTTGAACTTGGCACATTTTTTCTTTGCACTGCTAGTCACTTACCCCCTGATACCATTTTCCCTTCATCATATCTCAGCATCCTCCGAGAAGATTAGGCTACAATCTACCTAATCCACAGTGGACATGTTTCCACTTCCTTCGGGTGAAGGATCCCAAATGATGTAGGGCGGAACAGGATGGGTATCTGATGGGAACACACTTTTTTCACCACGAATACCATGGATTCCTAGATTGTATCCCGACAAATATACAGTTTCTAAGTTAGCTTCAACTGTCTCTGACCCATTGTCTGTGCATAGCCTGCATGAAACTAGCCACTAGATTGATGGCTTAAAATGCATCATATATGAAACAATTGCAGCAATAGCTCAAAGCGTATATATATATATATATATATATTAAATCACAATGTTCGGCAAACGCCGAACGGCGCCATGACTCCTCCACTGGACGACAGCGGTTTGTGCTGGATGGCGAATCCTTAAATCAAACTCGAATCCACACTCCAATCCCTTGTGTCACAAGGCAGGTATGAAAAGCATGTTAATAAAGTCATATGACTTTATGACTCATATGACTTTATTAACATCACTACCGCAGACACATGGTGTTTATGTTCAAACATCGCCGATAGAAGAGCAGTCAGTAATTCAATGACTTCGCATTCTATCTCCTGACTTAAATATTCTTGGTTATACAATATAATGGAAATGTATATACACATTCCGACTTTTAGCACAATGCAAGCGCTAACGTTAGTCTTTTGTTTTTGTTTATGGTTAATTTGTTTTGATCACATGTCTGTTTATTTAAACCAATTGAATTGCATACATCGTGACTCGTGACCAAAGGGAGTTTCTCCCGAAACGCGTCGAGTTATCGCTTTGCTGCCAATGAAGTTTGCCGAATAAACTCTTTTTGATGCAATCGCTCATGACGTGTGAGTTCCGTAGGTGGGCCGGTGCCGATCGTCGCCCGTGTCCCATAGGTCGGCGAAGATCTGTTCCTGCGACGCCGCCGAGGATCCCAAACACGTTGTGAACCGGAGAGTCCTATCATTCTCCGGGGAGCCGTTTCCGTACCGTTGTCCAGCCATGCCTCAGCCTCTTCCGGGCTAGTAAAGAAGTGTGTTTTGTCCTGTGCCACCACTCTCAGCTTTGTACCCCTAAGGAGATAGGTCTGTATGTACGTGGTTCAGGCTAGACCTTAATTAAATGTAAAACACACGAAGTGCCTGAGCCACACTTACTTAAAGCAACAACCTTTTGAGGGCTGGAAAATATTTATTCAAACCAACCCTGGCAACATTATTCTTTGCCAATTATTTTGTTTTTTTGGAAAATTACTTACACTTAGAATGACAGAAAAACACACTGTACATTGAAATATTTACACTTTTATACATAATAGAAAAACAAACAATGGCAAAAATAATGTGTGAACATCAAGCATCATACAAAGAAGTGAATACATTACACAAAAAAAAATAATACATACATAAACAGTCAATAAATGAGAGAAATCTAGTACATGGGGAATATTGTCAAATAAATGACAGCAAATCAATAATGTCTGTACTAGGTAAGTCCTAACTTTCTTTGTAAATAATTTACAAAAGTGTAGAATTGAGACGGGGGCGTGGCTACGCAGGCGAAGATGGTGGTCGCAGCTTGCTAAAGCTCCCACCGGCCCGTTCTTTATCCGACTGCAAATCCTGGCTCCCGGACCCGTTTCGATCCCCAAACGGCTGGCGAGTAATACAGAGGGCAGGAGGTATCGCCCGGTGTGCTCTTTGGGGCTCCCAGATCGCTGGTGGAGCGGAAGACCGTGGCGGCAGTCTGCGGCCTAGTCCTCCGGGTGAAGCCGGGACCTCGAGTTTCGCGCTCCCCGGCCGGGGAGTCGCAGTGCCAACCTGCATAGGTCCGTCCCCCGGGGGCTGGCGGAATCCTTCTTCCGGGCGGAGAGAGAGGCTGCTGGAGGGGCCCACTGGCTGTGGTGAGGGCCTGCTCTGACCAGTGGAAAGGGCCGGAGTGCGACGAGGCCTACGTTGGGGCAGCAAGACCGGGGCCTCGATTTTCGGGGCCTCCGACATCGCCAGCAGTGAAGTGGTTGGGGTGATCCGACTGAGCCGGCGGACCACTCGGCTGACGGACTGACCCTGAACGGCGGCGATTCCAGGGAGCAGCGGCTGGACGCAGATAAGCCTCGCTGCGATCTTGGGACACACCTGGTGCACCTGGGGAGAATAGTGGCCTGCATCCTTGCCGGTAAGCCGGGGCCTGGGTACTCGTGCTCTCCCGGTGCCGGCTGCGGACAGAGCCGACGCAGACTGCAGGAGGTGTCTGGGCGCCCCCGTGCCGGTAGAGGTGGTGGAAGGTTGGGGGGGGCACCGCTGAGCTGCTCTGGGGAGACCCGTTGGACCTACCACGATTGGGGGTGCGGACCCTGCCACAGACGGCCGGTGGGCCACGTTGAACCTCACTTGGACTGTCGTAGACGGGGCCGGTGGTGTGGCGGTCGTGACGCCCGAGGTCCTGTGAGGCCGGTGACTCCGGAGTGATCCGCTGTGTGCCCTGCGGAGCAGTCGGAGGCAGGGGTGTGAGGGCCTGGTGACCAGCTCCGTTGACCCCCTCTGTGGAGCCTCCTGTTACAGAACCCTACAACTTCACGCGGCTATGACTAGGGGAGGTGGCGGCCCGCCCAAGCAGGGGCCTATAGACAAGTTTACCGGCCCCAGCGGAGGGTCTGGGGCTCCCGGTGGGAGTGGAGGAACTGGACCGGACAACGCGGCACTCATGGCGGCGATCACCCAGTCCAGGGATATGCTGGACGCAAAGATTGGGGCAGTGGGTGCGGACGTGACCCTGCTGCGACAGGACCTACGGAACGCTGTGGAATGGATCACCGAGACGGAGTCGAGGATCTCGGTGGTCGAGGATGAGGTGGGAACTTTGAAACGCAAAATGGCCGCGATGGCACAAGTTCAGAAGGCCCTTGCGACCCGAGTGGAAGATGCTGAAGGTCGCGCACGTAGGAACAACCTACGCTTTGTTGGCTTTCCGGAACGATGCGAAAAGGACAATATGGAGCGATTTCTAACCGGATGGCTGGAAAGCTGGCTCCCCGTGGGGGCGCTTTCCACCTGCTTTGTGATTGAACGTGCACATCGTGCGTTGGCGCAGCGACCACCTGAGGGAGAACGGCCCCGAGCTGTAATCGCCAGACTGTTGAACTATCATGATCGGGACGTGATCCTACGCGAGGCGAGGGCCAGAGACTCCATCGTCTATGAGAATCGAAAGATCATGATCTTCCCTGACTACACCAGGTTAGTGCAGCAGCAGCGTCGCTCATTCTTGGATGCTAAGGCCAAACTGCGTGGATTGAAGATCCAATATTCCCTGCTGTACCCGGCCCGCCTGCGGGTTGTTTATCAGTCCCGAACTCATTTCTTCGACTCTCCTGAGGATGTTTTCAGATGGACTGACGAATCAGTGCAGATCAGGCCCCATGCCCAGCCGGGTCTCAATCCTGATGCCCCTGGAGGTTCGTCGCAGGAGCGGAGGGGCCAACCGGCCCGTACGGGCAGACAACGGAGGTCTAGGTCGAGGAAGAGATCCGCCTCAGCCAGTGTGACTCGTACCAGTGAGACTGCGGTGTCCGACTTCTCCGAAGACAATTCGTGAGCCTATGGGAGACACTGCGCTGTTGCAGCGCGCTTGAATAGCCGGAGGGTCCGTGGCTGGGAGTGTGGGCGATGTTCAATGTACTTGTTCTTGTTCTTGGGGATGGTTTCTTGTAATGGTGGTGGTGGATAGGGATCTGGGAGTGACTAGATAGGGCCTCCGACTACCGTGCACAGTGGGTGTCGGTTAGGGGTAGGGTGGGAATTGCAGTCTTTAAGGGGTGTTGGGATCCATTGGTATGGTTGGTCCTGGGCCCTCTGTTTTGGGCTCGGGGCGGCCCATGCCGCGACAGGTACTTCAATGTTCTATGAGGTATTGGGGTGGGGGGTGTTGGGAGCAGGGGTTGGGGGTAGGACATGTAGAGATGATGATGACTGAAACTGTAGGGTGTGTTAGAGTAGTTCCTGTTGTTGTTGGGAGGGTCGTGGACGGGAGGGGTAGGGGAATGCACGTGCTGTTTGTTAAGGACCTGGAAGGAATACACGGTGGGTGGCGATGGCACGGGGGGCCGTCATGTTGGACCTCGATTGACTATGGCTGACTCGCCTCACGGACTCCCCCGGGAGTCCCTACGGATAATCACTTGGAATGTCAGGGGGATGCTGGATGTAATTAAGAGGGGGGCAGTGTTGCGGTGGGGGAAGAGAGAGGCTGCTGATGTACTCCTGCTCCAAGAAACTCACATGATGGGCTCTAAGGTACTTAGCTTACGGAGATTTGGATATCATCAGGTCTTTCATGCCGGTTTTGTCAGGGGCTCTAGGGGTGTTGCTATACTGGTGCATCGTAGAGTTGCATACGTTCATGAGAAGCAGTGGGCTGACCCTCAAGGCCGCTTTATATTCATCAAGGGCACGGTGGGCATGGAACCGGTTGTGTTTGGTAGTGTGTATGCCCCCCCCCTTTGCAGTGGGCCCTATCCGAGAAGCTGTTTACGGTGTGGGATGATATCCCGGAGTCCTTGGCGGTGATTGGAGGCGATTGGAATGAGGTGATGGATGTGACTGTGGACCGTCAGAGGCGGCAGGGAGTGCTTGCTGGTCCTTCTACAAGTTCCCCCACCCGGTTGCAGGCTATGGTTGAGGGATTAGGATGGGTGGATGTGTGGCGACATCTGCATCTGACAGCGCGAGAATACACGTATGTCTCTGCAGTGCATGGCTCGTTCTCGAGGCTGGATTATGTGTTTATGCCTGCCGTCTGTCTGAGTAGAGTACGCAGCGCTGCGATGCTTCCGAGGGGACTCTCGGACCACTCCCCTGTCTCAGTCACGATAGACCTCCTTACGAAGAGGCAACCTTTCAGGTGGAGGATGTCCTCGTGGCATCTCCAGCAGCCCTCTTATGTCCAACACCTGCGGGAAGCTGTTGCACACTACTGGCGAGAAAACCTAGTAGAGGATATGGACGTTGTAGTAGTCTGGGAAGCCATGAAACCTACTATAAGGGGGGTGGATATTGCTTGGTGTGCTGAAGCCCGCCGTAAACGTCGGGAGTCGACCACTACGGCGGCCAAACTCGTGGAGGACCTAGAACGGCGGAGTCGGGGTGGAGGGGACGAGGTAGCGGTGCAGCTGCTTCTCCAGGCGCAGCAGTCCTATGCCACTCTCTTGATGGACGAGGCTAAACAGGCGTGGCTGGCCACGCGGAGCAGGATATACCAGTGGGGAGACAAGTCCAGTACCATGCTCCATAGGTTGTGTCAGCAGCGTCTCCAGCCGATCACGCTGCCGGGCCTCACTGGCGAGGATGGGGTGACGATTACGGAGCCGGCCGAACTTGCAGCGAGTTTCGCCGATTATTTTAGGTCACAATATGCCCCACAAGATGGTCTCAGCGCTGAGGACGTGGCTAAATTTATTGACGACTTGCCCCCTCGGGCGGTGTCTGACGAGGCCAGACGGGACCTGGATGCTCCGCTTACGGCAGAGGAGCTTGGGGAGGCACTGGGCCAACTTAATGTTGGTAAAGCTCCGGGCCCGAATGGCTACCCATGAGAATTTTTTAAGAAATTCCAGCTTCTCCTTGGGACCCATTACCGGTCTACTCTGGAGGCGGCACGAGAGCGGGGCAGATTGCCACCTGACTGGTGCCACGCCGAAATCGTTGTTTTTCAAAAACCTGGCAAACCCCCTGACAGACATGACTCGTATCGCCCCATATCGTTACTGAATATAGAAGCCAAGATTCTAGCAAAGGCGTTAGCGAATCGCTTACTCCCCTATATGGTGGACTTAGTTCACCCGGACCAAGCAGGCTTTATGCCCCATCGGGCGACGCGGCACAACATCCGGCGAGCGCAAGCGGCGGTGGACGCGATGGGAGTCCTGGGAGAGGAGACGGCTTTGTTATTAGCAGACATTCATAAGGCGTTTGATTCCGTCAGCTGGACGTACCTTTTCGCGCTCCTATCTCGCCTCAACCTGGGCCCGGTGCTTCTGTCGTACATCTCGCTGCTTTATACAGATGTCACGGCGTCCGTTAGGGTCGCTGGGGCCACGTCGGAGATATTTTCCATCGGACGGGGGACCCGTCAGGGGTGCCCGTTGTCCCCGTACTTGTTTGCGCTGGCTATGGAGCCTCTAGCGTCTTGGGTTCGCATAGACGCACAGCTTCGGGGTTTTGTTTGGTCTGAAACCCTTATGGATAGGATTGCCTTGTATGCGGACGACGTCCTCTTCTTTCTTACTGACTTGGACCGCTCGGGGCCCCGAGTGTTAGAAATTATGAGGATTTTTGGAGAGGTCTCGGGTCTTAGCTTGAGTTTAGGCAAGTCTACCCTCTGGGTGCTGGGAGGCAGGGCGGAGGTGGGCCTCTGGGCGTCAGGCTTACGGCAGGCGACTGACGGTCTGAAGTATTTGGGGGTGTTCCTTTCAGAATCCGCCAGTGTTACGTGGGAGCGTAATATTGTGCCTGTATGGGATAAAGTTCAAGAGGATGTTAAAACTTGGTCTCGGATGCCGTTAACCATTTTTGGCAAATCGGCGATATTTAAGATGGTGGCTCTTCCCCGTCTATTGTACCAGTTACAGAACTACCCCCATCCCATCCCTCCCCAGTGGTTTCGGCAAGTTAACTCTGCTCTGTGTCGTTTTCTGTGGGCCGGGGGCGCAGCCAGAGTGGCCCTGAAGACGTGCTTCCTCTCCACGTATTGTGGAGGTTTGGCCACCCCAGATCTGTTGTCATATTATCAGGCCTCACAGCTGCTCATACTCAATGAGTGGTGGTATGGCGACAGAGGGGACCCGGCATATGCCCTGGAGCGCTCATTGATGGGCGACCATACTTTGCACACGGTGCTCTACTCGGCTCGGCTGCGGCGGGTACTGCCATGCTTCACGAGGGTAGTCTTCGCTGTGTGGCGGCAAGCGTTACGTCGTATGGGTTGGTGGGGTAGGCTAACTGCTGAGACACCGTTGTGGCATAATGGCCAACTCCCCAGCCTGATGACTCTTTCGGGGTTCGATGGCTGGGATGCTGTTGGGATATCGACGTTGGGACAGGTCATGTCCGGGACTACTCTTAAGTCCTTCCAGGACCTTAGCGCTGAGTTCGGTATGCCCCAGACCCAGTTCTTTCGATATTTGCAATTCCGGCACGCACTCACGCCCAGTGTCGCGAACCTCAACTCACTCCCTGAGTTTAGCCCCATTGAAGCTAAGATATTCATGGGGGACCTTGGTGACAAGAAGATCTCTCGCATTTATCAGACGATGGTGACCCACTGCTCTTCCACCTTACTGCCTTTGAAAGCCGCTTGGGAGGCTGACATAGGCCCCCTAGATGAGGACGACTGGAGGGAGGCCCTAGAGTCCCCGCGTGGAACCGCGATAGCAATGCGGCTTCGCCTCATTCAATTCAAGTACCTTCATAGGGCTTATTATACACGAGAGAGGCTCTGGAAGGCTGGTCTGATTGGCTCGTCGGAATGTCTGCGGTGTGGCGCGGCTGTGGGTACACTGCTGCATACAGTGTGGTCATGCCCTAGATTGATTGGATTCTGGAGGGGCGTATGGAATTGCTTGTCTGAGGTCTTGGGGTGGGACCTCCCGCGCACCCACCGGTTGGGTTTACTCCATGTACTCGAGGGTGTGGGTGGGAACATCTACAAGCGCCACTTATTGCTACTGGGCTTAATAGTGGCCAAGCGAGATCTAGCCAGAGCGTGGAAGAGTGTCAGGGCCCCCCCCCTGTGTGCATGGAAGGCCGGTTTGGATTTTTATATGGGATTGGAACGACCTGTGTTTGAGGCGAGGGGCTGCCCCAATAAGCATTTTAAGATCTGGAAGAGATGGGCGGAGTACAGGGGGCTGCTTCTCGATCCCCCGGAGGTGCAAGAGGAAGAGTTATAGACAATGGTGCCTGAGTGCCTCCTCGCTGTGTCATGCCTTACGACCGATGTTACTAAGTGTCTACTGCACGTGCATAGGGTTAGGGTGGGATAAGGGGTGGGTAGTGGGGGTGTTAGGCATTGGGAGTTGTTGGGGGGGACTAGGGTAGGGGAGGGGGATCCTTACTTTGATTTCTTCTTCTTTTCCTTGGTTTTATTATGATGTGTGTACACTATGCTGCAATGTTTGGTGGCGCTCTCCTGATTGTGGAGAACCACGCCTTTTGCTCTGCTTTAACTCAAATGAAAAATAAAAATTCGTCGTAAAAAAAAAAAAGTGTAGAATTGAATTGAACAGTAGCCACATATTCCTCATCCTTTTTCCAGGTGAAAAGTAACTGGGTATCGTCAGCATAGGCGATCACCTTAGCCCCCAGATCATCAGCCAATATGACTAGAGAAGTAAGATAGATGTTAAACAAGAGGGGGCTAAGGGGCGACCCCGGTGGGACCCCAGTAGTAACTGGCAGAGAGGCAAACGCAGCCAGTGGAAGCCAGACTTGTTGTACCCGGCCCTCCAAAAAGGACCTAATCCAGCCCCAAACTGACCCTGAGCCATCGATCTCCGTGAGTCGGTCAAGCAACAAGGAATGAGGAACCGTATCAAAAGCAGCCACAGGTCGAGCAGCACTAAGACTGCTCTCCCTCCGGCATAAAGGCACTCTCGAATGGCCTCAGACACTTCCACCAGCACCAATTCAGTACTGTGAGACGACCGAAAGCCTGACTGAGCTGGGTGCAGGATGTCCGCTCTCTCCACAAACTCAGTCAACTATCTATTCTCAGTGGGCCCGATTCACAGAATGAACTTAAGACTCAATCCTAAAAGTACTACTATTTTGGTATTCACAGAATGCACTTACTACTTTTGGCATTCACTGAATGAACTTACAACTTTTGGTATTCACAGAAGTTAGGATTTTGTCTTAAGTTTGTCTTAAGACAAACTTAAGACAGACTTAAGACAGACTTAAGTTAGTATTTTGTTTTAAGTCTGTCTTAAGTCTGTCTTAAGTCTGTCTTAAGTCTGTTTTAAGACAAATTTAAGATAAAATCTTAACTTCTGTGAATACCAAAAGTAGTAAGTTCATTCTGTGAATGCCAAAAGTAGTAAGTGCATTCTGTGAATACCAAAACAGTAGTAAGTTTGGGATTGAGTCTTAAGTTCATTCTGTGAATCGGGCCCACAGACTTTGGGGAGACTGGGAAGAAGAGAAATGGGCCTATAATTTCCAGGAATCAAGGGATTGAGGGCTGGCTTTTTTAATAAGGGAAGAATTTTAGCCTTCTTCCAATCATCCGGGACTCGGGCTTCTTGCAGAGAGTAGTTTATAATGCTGTTAACCTCAGGATTAACAACCTCCGCTACAGCTGCCATCAATCTGGTAGGACAGGGGTCTGCTGGTGAGCCACATTTTAGTCCCTTCAAAATGTTCAGTGCCTAGGGGAGATGGGAGCAGCGGAGGATGACAAAGAATTAGGTGGACATGGTATAAAGCTTGCTTGAATAAATCAGATTATGTCCATAAAAAATTAGCCAACGTATTACACCAAGCATCTGTGGCTGGCAGAGGGCATGATTGTGCTATAGGTGACATAAAGCTCTGAACAATCACAAAGATTTCCTTTGAATTGTTTGAGCTTGATCAATAAGAACAGCATAATAGTCCTTTTTAAAAAGTATGTTGTTAGTCTGTGTGCGAAGGGACATCGGAAGAGCATTCCACAAAACAAGGCCCAAACAGGAAAAAGAATGGCCACCCTTGTGGGATAGACTAATCTTTGGCACCTGAAATTTATCCTGAGTGGTAGATCTGAGGGTACGTGAAGGCAAATAGGGGTGGACTAGGTTTTGCACATACATGGGAGCCATGCCATGATTAATTCTGAACATATAGTTCAGAGCTTTACTCTTGATCCGATTTTCAACCATTAAACAATAAAGGTCCCTCAACGAAGCGGAAATTGAGGCTGCTCTAGGAGTGTGGCAGAGCAGTCTGGCCACAGAGTTGTGAACTCTCTGTAGCTTTCGTATCACATCTTTATTAGCTCCAAGATAGAGGATGTTACCGTAGTCCAGTCTAGATGTAACAAGAGCCTGGACTATGGTTCTCTGAGTGGGGCTAGGTAGCATCCACACAATTTTTCTCAGCCAATTCAGAATGGTGAAACATGTTGCAGCAACCTTCATGGCTTGTTGACGCATAGATAGTGAATTGTCAATAATGAAACCGAGGTTGCGAACATGATGGGAAGGCTGCGGTACTGCACCCATTTCTGTGGGGCCAATGTTGCAGACCCAGAGCTCTTTGTCTTTCCCCAGTACTAAGACCTCTGTTTTTTCACCATTCAACTTGCGAAGATTGGCATGCGTCCATGATGCCACTTTGCTAAGCCCAGCCCGAAGAGCAGATTGCTCTGAATCTTTTTCCGCAGAAAGGGAGAAAATGATCTGCATGTCGTCAGCATATGAAAATAACGACAGCCCAGCTTCTTCAACTATCGTTGCCAGGGGTATAACATAAATATTAAACAACAAAGGACTAAGGATGGACCCCTGGGGAACTCCACACGGGAATGAGTGGATCTTGGAGTTTTCAGCAGAGGAAAAAACCTGGAACGTAAGGCCAGTGAGAAAAGAGGTTAGCCAGCTAAGTGTGCAACCAGTAACCCCTATGGAATGTAGGGCATTTATCAAAATGGCATGGGACACCGTGTCAAAGGCCGTAGTTAGATCCAGTAAGACAAGTGCTACCGTATTGCCTGTATCCAGGTTCTTGCGCAACATTTCGGTTACGCCAAGAAGAGCAGTCTCAGTAGAGTGACTGGTTTAAAAACCAGATTGTGAAGGATGCAGAAACTTGTTACTTTCAATAAACTGGGACAGTTAGCCATTGATTTGCCTCTCCAAAATTTTAGAAAATACAGGAAGCAAAGAGATTGGCCGATAGTTCGAGGACACCGTAGGGTCAGAGTTGGCCTTTTTCAGTAGTGGATGACCATTGCATGCTTCCATTCCAAGGGGACGAGAGATTCCTTTAAGGATGTATTTAGAAGTTCCATAATAGTTGCAAGTACTGACAGTTCAAGCTGCTGTAGCACGAAAATCGGAAGGAGGTCACAAGGGGAACCAGATTTAATACAGCCCAGATGCTGTTTAAGGGAAGTCATGTCAAGTGGTGACCAGTTTTCTACTTTAGTATTGATGTTTATGGCAAGCAGATCTTTGTCGACAAGTGGCAAAATTGGTTGGGTGGAGATGGGCGGTAGTGAAGCAGGGGATGGTGACATATTCACAGTCAAAGTGGAATATATTGAATCCACTTTATTAGTAAAGAATTGAGCAAGATTCTCGCATTGCGCTTCATTCAAGTTGGGGGAATGGGCTGAGTTGCAGTGCCTGATAATTCTTTTACCATTTTAAATAATGTTTTGGAACAGTTCTTAGCATCGGTTGAAGTTGAGGAAACATAATTTGCATGAGCGGCCTTACAGAGAGAAAGATACTCCCTTTTGGCGTGCAAGTAAGCAAATTTGGTGTCAAGCGCATAGGCCCTTCTCCACCTTCTTTCCATATTTTTGCATTTGGTTTTCTCAGCTTTTAACGTGCCCGAGAACCAAGGGGCCGTGGGGCGGTGATTGCTAACCGGGCAGGTGTCTGTTGCTGTCCGGATCCAGTTTTGAAACGTTATTACGTCGATATCAAAAGTATTTTTAAAAATAAGGGCATTATTACAAAGAAATTTGTTACAATGATCTATGTCTACCTTTTCCAATACCTTGTTCATTTGTTCACTGTAGAGGTGGGCCTCAGCAAGGCCTACCAGTGCTAGGGGTTCACCCTTCTCTGCACACAAGTCCTCAAACCAGTAAAGAGAAGTTGGCACAGAAACTGAAATGTCAAAGAGATAGTTTATTAAACCTCCTGAGGTGGAAGTATATTCACACAACACCCTTCGGTAGAGTATGAAGTAGCACACGGAGTAGAAGGACCATGGGTCTTTTATACCCACACCGGGGCTCAAAAGAAGGTGGTACAAGCACACATAGGAGAGTTACATACATAGATGGTAATAGAAAAATGCACAGTCATCAAAGTAGGAAGATCTAGAAGTTGCTAACTTTAGTAGAAACAACCTCACAGTAACAAACCTAAACAGGTGCTTGGGCACTGCAGACCCCTCTGGGAATACGCAGAGTAGCAGAAGCTAAGTATAGTCAGTTCTTTGAGCAGAATACAAGGGCAAATGACCGAGAAGAAGGAAAGAGCACATGGCGAGCACATGGTCGCCAAATGGCTGCCGGAAACAAGATGGCTTCAGCTAAATGCTAACAGCGATCTCTGCCAAATTTCCACAGAAGACCCTTTTAGCATTAGCTGAAGACATCCATATTCTAGAGGAGTCTACGTATACATCATGTACATCAATATGCATCAATTGATCAACTTCTTTGTCTAATATATACTGGGCATTCATTTGTGCAACATCACGTTTAGCAGGTGTACAAGCAGTAATACAGATGGAGCAAAGCATTGGACCACAATGTATACATAGGCAGCATGTCAGTAGAATTGCAAATAATATACACAGAACTGTCAACAGTTTCCAGCCCCAGGTAACAAACAGTGTCCAAAACCAACTGGCAAAAGTCCATGTGCCAGTATCATGGTGGATCGCAGCAGCAGCAATTGTATGAAGTTTGGAGATCGCATCAAAAACTGAAGGGGTGGGGGGAGGAGCCAAGCGTCGAACCAAGATGGCCGCTTGAACTCCCGGCTCTGCCACTACTGTCCCCTAGACCCTACATCCTGCTAATTATTCTGCCCTGTATGGTCCGTGACCGCAAGAACAGAGCAAGCGGAGCCGGTGGCTTAAAACCCAACCTCCGCATATTGCCTGGGATAGGAGATACGGGCTCCCCTCGTTTGGGCCTGACCGCGGGTTTCAAGCCGGGGACTGGATTGATTGTGCAGTGACCGGAGCGTTTGGTGAGGTTGGCGACCCATACTGGCAGTCGACGGCCGGAGCGACATCTTCATCTGTGGGGGCGCACGGAAGGTAAGCTGGGTGGTGAAAGGTGTCCCCATCCACCCCCCTCCACCCCGCCTCCTCCTGGTGTTGTGCGCTGGAGAGTTTGTAGTGATGCCGTGTCGCCGGTGAGCACCGCGGCAGCTGAGTGAAACCGAGTTCCAGGGATCGGCTGACAGAGGGGATGCGAGTGACTCCAGCTCCCCTTCCTCCCCCAATTGCAGAGGCTGAGGAGTGAGGATGGGACCGAGACCGGGCAGACCCCTTTTCCGCATTTTTCCGTCTGACCTATACCGGATGTGGTTTCACTTGGCCAGAGCATCGAGCCTGTGGAGACAAGAGAAGAAAGCTGAGACATAAGAGGGTCGGTCTACAACTTCAGGGAGGTGCAGTCACAGTAGACCCCCCGGTTTTCTCTGGCCCCTTATTCCCTGTAAACGAAAAAGTAAAAAAAAAGAAAAAGATATCAAGATGGCCAGCCTGACAGACGATGTGACACAGCTTCCGAAGGAAGTACGTGATCTTAAGACTTTCTGCGAGATGGCCGAACGCAAGTTAGTCAATTATGAAGGGAGATCTAGACGCAATATCATCCGCATCCTGGGAGTGTCCAAAAAATCAGAAGGGCCTGCATCTGACCTGTTTGTGGAAGACCTTATTTTGAAGCACCTCAAGCCCAAGGTCCTAGGAAAATTCTTCACCATATAACGAGCGCCCCACGCCCGCTGATTGCACGGGTCCTAAACTTCAGAGACAGAGACGCTATCCTGCAATCCGCCCGAATGACGTCTCCCCTGCGCTATGCGAATGCCACCCTCTCTTTCTTTCCTAACTTCACACAGTTGGTGCAGAGACAATGCAGGACCTTCCTCGCCGTCAACAAGAAACTAAGGGACAAGGGACTTAGATACGCCATGATGTTCCCGGCGCGTCTGCGTGTGGAGGTTGAAGGGAGAGCGTTGTTCTTCGACAATCCAGAAGTGGCATCTGACTTGCTGGACAGTAGACTTGCCCAGGGATCTGGGGGGCACGAACGAGGTGAAGAAGAAGCACTAAAGGAACAGGACTGAGGACCGGCGAATAGACTCATGAACTACATGAACATGGTCAGGTACAGGGGTCATGAAACCCCGAGGTTGGACATAAACTCTTGCCATATTGCCTCATATCAGTTGAACACTATAGGACATTCTGGGGACAATTTGCTGTTAAAGTGTGGGTTTGGAGGGTGGGAGGACGGAGGGTTGGCTTCCTCCTCGTTACTACCTTTAGTTATTTGTTAGGATTAGTGTATAGGGCGACAGGCACTGTGCCAGTTTGTGATGGGCGGGCCCAGTGAGCAGGGATGCAGGGAGGGGGGGAGTTCGGGGGATGTGTAATGTTATTTAAAGTTGAATTGTTGATTGAATTGAATTTTTTGACACCATCAAAGAGAAAAGCAGTGCTAGAGTGTCTTCCGCAGGGAAACAATAATGAGGGGTAAACAGGGATCAGAGTCCTCAGTTGGAATGTAAATGTACTTGGGGATAAAATCAAGTGCGGTATGGCCAGCCAATTTATTAGGAGACACGACCCAGATGTGATCCTTTTATAGGAAACACACCTAGTCGGAAACAAATGCATGGCCTTGCATAGAGGAGGGTATAAGCTGGTGGCACACGCGGGATTCACCTCTGGGTCACGAGGGGTGGGCATACTAATCAAGAACTCATTCCCTTTCACAATACACGCCACATGGTCAGACATTCGAGGTAGATATATAGGGGTTTCGGGCCAATGGGAAGGAAAGACTGCTGCATTCATCTCTATCTACGTCCCGCATGGCCTACAAACAGACACATTCAAAGACCTGGGCTCGATTTTCTTGACATTCCCACTGGGTATCCTGGTAATGGGAGGAGACCTTAATGCAGTGATGGACTGGGAGCTGGACCGACATCCGCCATGTGACATTAGACCCGCTCAGAGATGGCTGGCAGAATTTGTAGAAACTGTGGGGCTGGTAGATAGGTGGCGGACGCACAACCCAGACAGGGAACAATTCACACACGTATTGGGCACACACCGCAGTCTGTCACGCTTAGATTACATCCTTGTCCCTGCGGCACAGGCCCATGCTATCCATGAGATTTGTTATCTGGGACGGGGCGTTTCAGATCACTCCCCCGTGCGGCTGAGAATGGGACTAGATTACATGAGCGTTAGCAGAGTAGCCCCCATCAATCCATGGTACTTGAAGGATCCGACCACCCAGAAGAATATTGTCAAAGCTACTGACAATTATTTCCAAGAAAACGAGGGCACGGTTGATTCTGCACAGACCCTATGGGAGGCGTACAAAACAGTCATCCGGGGAGAAACGCTCTCCCTGATTGCGGGGAAGAAGAGGGAAAGACAGGCGGATCTTGAAAGAGCAGAGGAGGACTTGTTGAAGTCAGAAGAAGAGAAAGCCCAAACAATAACCCCGGAAAACCTCCACCTCCTGAAGTTGAGGCAAGATGAGTTAAATAGCATCACCAGAGATAGAGCCAGGGCGCAGAGTAGAGAGGACAGGGCAGAGTATGTGAACATGGGGATAAGGCAGGAAAGCTGATAGCATGTCTAGACAGAAGGGAGTGGATGTCGCGGCTGGTGCCTGAGGTGCAGGGAGATGACTCCAGTCCAATAACAGACCCGCAGGCCATAGCAGACAAGTTTGCAGACTATTACCGCGCGGTATATAGTGTGACCGGCAGGTACTCATAAGAAGAAAATAGTGAGTGATTAGAGACATAAGACTTCCCACACTCACAGACGAGAATAGGGCCTACCTGGAATCCCCGCTGATGGTTGATGAGGTGGTGCAGGCTAATAGGGGAGTGAATTCAGGGAAAGCTACAGGGCCCAATGGTATCCCCGTTGAACTGTATCAACTGAGACCTAATAAACTTATCCCCTATATCCGCTCTATGTTGATGGAGAGTAGAGATAAGGGAATGCTCCCATATGACCAACGTGTGGCCAACATAGTTGTCATATATAAAGAAGGCAAACCCAGAACCAGCTGCGCATCCTCTAGGCAAATATCGCTTCTAAATGTGGAGCCCAAAGTCCTTGCAAAACTGCTTGCAACACGTCCGATTAAAGTCATTTCTACCCTGGTCCACCCAGACGAGTCAGGCTTTATGCCCCATCACAATACAGCTCTTAACCTGTGCCGACTACATGGAGTACTGAGTAGAATACCCACCATACTGGAACCGGCAGCTCAAGTATCATTAGACTCCACCATGGCATTTGACATGGTTGAGTGACCCTATCTATTTGCGGGTTTAGGCAAATTAGGGTTTGGTCCAGAATTCACGGGCTGGATCCGTCTCTTATACTCCGGCCCGATGGCCAGAGTGGTGGTAAATAACAGCTCATCCCCAGACTTCCAGCTCAGCAGAGGCACTCGCCAGGGTTGCCCCCAGTCTCTATCCCTCTTTGCATTGGCACTGGAGCCACTGGCGGCCTGGATCAGGCAAGACCGGCCTATCCGCGGAATAAGGTGGACCCTGGATTGGGAGGACAAAATATCCCTACATGCAGAAGACGTTCTTCTTTACATTACTACTCCAAGAACATCATTGATCTACCTCCTAGATGTGTTGGCAATATTCGGGAGGTACTCTGGCTTCACGGTAAACTGGTCCAAGTCAGTAGTCTACGTCCTTCAGGGTGACCCGCCTGTAATACCGCTGAATTGCCCTCTCCATATTGCACCAGGGGGTTTCCGATACCTCGACATCTATGTGACGCTGGATTCAAGAGTCCGCTTTGGCCGTAATCTGGACCCACCAATGCAGAGGCTTAAGACCGATCTCACACATTGGAGATCCCTTCCTCTTTCGATGCTAGGAAGGGTGGTTCTTTTTATGATGATGGCCCTGCCTCGTTTTTTGTATGCACTCCAAAATACGATGGATTTGGTCCCAATGTCCTACTTCAAGGAAATGGAGGGTCTCCAACGGAAACTTCTCTGGGATGGCAGGCCCCGCATAGCGTTCTCCAAGCTGACTCTCAACTGGTACGATGGGGGTATTAGTCTTCGCAACCTAAAAAAGTATTATTAGGCATCCCAGCTTGCGGCCATCAACCACGGGATATATGGCAGCCCAGATGATCCCAGATATTCCATGGATAAGGGGCTGCTCCCAGGGGTAGACTTTGCTAGAGCATTATATGCCAAACGCCGTAGATTCCCACTAACTGGACCTACAGCGCATGCCGTCCAGATATGGCATACAGTCAATAAACACCTGCAGTGGGATGGCAAAAACACACTGGCCACTCCGCTGTGGAACTCTGAGAAACCGGGGAGCATCTGGAAATCCAAGGAAATGGGACCTTATAGGGATCTTGCGAATCAAAGACTTCTAGGGGAAGGAACGGTCCTGCCATTCACATCACTTAAAGCACAGTACAGATTGGCAGACACTGAGGGCCCGATTCACAGAACTAACTTAAGACAAAATCCAAAACTTACTACCATTTTGCTATTCACAGAAGGCACTTACTCATTTTGGTATTCACAGAAGGCCCTTACTCATTTCGGTATTCACAGAAGTTAGGAGTCCTAACTTTAGGACTCCTAAATGCCTTCTGTGCATACCGAAAGTCTTAAACTTAAGATTTTTTTTCAGTTTAGTAGTAGTAAAGTTGAGAAAAATCCAAATTTTAAGACTTTCGGTATTCACAGAAGGTATTTAGGAGTCCTAAAGTTAGGAGTCCTAACTTTACTACTACTAAATTGAGATAAATCCTAATTTTAAGACTTTCAGTATTCACAGAAGGCATTTAGGAGTCCTAAAGTTAGGAGTCCTAACTTTACTACTACTAAATTTAGAAAAATCCTAACTTTAAGACTTTCTGTATTCACAGAACACATTCAGGAGGGTAGGCAGACAAAATATCGAAATTAAAATATCGATATACAATAATATCGATGTTTTAATATCGATGGTATAGTATATCAATGTGCCATAATATCAACAGACAGAATATCGAGATTAAGGTATGTATGTTAGTAATATCGAAATTTTGTTGTTTAGTGTTATGTATTTTATTTTGTTGTTTATATGTTTGCTAAATATGTTTAGAAATGTATGTTTGAAAATTAGTAATTTTGTTAACATTTTGCGTTTTAGTATTAGAGCGGGTTGTGGGTTTTTAGGGGAATAGGGTGGGAAGTAATTTAATAATAATTAATTAATTAATATATGTTTGTAAATATTTTTAATTAATAATTAATTGGTAATTAATTAATATTAATTAGTTAATTAATTAATATATGTTTGTAAATATTTAAATATTTTTAAATAATAATTAATTGGTAATTGATTAATATTAGTTAGTTAATTAATTAATATAATGTTGTACATATTTTTTATTAATAATTAATTGGTAATTAATTAATATTAATTAGTTAATTAATTAATATAATTGTGTACATATTTTTAATTAATAATTAATTGGTAATTAATTAATATTAATTAGTTAATTACATTAATTAGAGTAATTTTTTAATATATATATTTTTTTATTTTTACTTAATTATTTGGGAAAAATTAATATTAATTAGTAAATTAAATTAATTATAGCTAATGTGCTAATATATTTACTTTATTGTTATTGTTAATTAATAATTAATTGGTAATTAAATAATGTTAATTAATTTTGGGTAAAGGAGTATTTTTAGGGTTCAGGGTCAGTTTTCAGTTTTTGGGTAAAGGGGCATTTTTTGGGTTCAGGGTCAGTTTTCAGTTCTTGGGTAAAGGGGTATTTTTAGGGTTCAGGGTCAGTTTTCAGTTTTTGGGTAAAGGGGTATTTTTAGGGTTAAGGGTCAGTTTTGGGTTTTTGGGGTACAGGGGTATTTTTAGGGTTCAGGGTCAGTTTTCAGTTCTTGGGTAAAGGGGTATTTTTAGGGTTCAGGGTCAGTTTTCAGTTTTTGGGTAAAGGGGTATTTTTAGGGTTCAGGGTCAGTTTTCAGTTTTTGGGTAAAGGGGTATTTTTAGGGTTCAGGGTCAGTTTTCAGTTCTTGGGTAAAAGGGTATTTTTAGGGTTCAGGGTCAGTTTTCAGTTCTTGGATAAAGGGGTATTTTTAGGGTTCAGGGTCAGTTTTCAGTTTTTGGGTAAAGGGGTATTTTTAGGGTTCAGGGTCAGTTTTGGGTTTTTGGGGTACAGGGGTATTTTTAGGGTTCAGGGTCAGTTTTGGGTTTTTGGGGTACAGGCGTACAGGGTAAAAATAAAATACATTTAAATTTATTTTAAATCAATTAAATGAAATAAAAAAAAATATTACATTAAATTATTACGTTTTTAATTTATTTTAAATGTATATGTATTACTTTTAATTTTTTAATTATGTTTTAATGTTTTTATTTAATATTTATTAAATTTTATGTATTTTAAAATTATTTTTACATTATTATTAATACATTTAAAAAAACGATATTTTTAATTTCGATATTTTTGTACTACGATATTATTTTTTCGATATTTTTGTACTTACCATTATGTAGATATAACTTCGATATTTTTGATTTCGATATTTTTGTGTCGATATTTTTGTATGTAGATATTCTGTCTGTCGATATTATGTCAGACAATCATTTAGGAGTCCTAAAGTTAGGAGTCCTATCTTTACTACTACTAAATTGGGAAAAATCCTAACTTTAAGACTTTCGGTGTTCACAGAACACATTTAGGAGTCCTAAAGTTAGGACTACTAACTTCTGTGAATACCGAAATGAGTAAGTGCCTTCTGTGAATACCAAAATGAGTAAGTGCCTTCTGTGAATAGCAAAATGGTAGTAAGTTTAGGATTTTGTCTTAAGTTAGTTCTGTGAATCCGGCCCTCTGTATTACCGTTATCTCCAAATCCGCCATGCATTACTCACTCAGATGCCTAGTAACACAACGCTCCCAGAAGCCTCCACCCTGAAGGATAGAGTGCTGGACGGACACATCCCAGAGAAGACCATTTCCCTCGTTGAAATTGATCAATAACAGGGAAGATCCACTACAGACCCTTAAGGGAAAGTGGAACAGTGAGGGCTTAGAACTTGATGACGAGGACTGGCAAGAGGCGATCTCTTCCCCATGAGTAGTAGAAATCCAGGCCAGGCTGAGATTAGTACAGCTTAAAATATTACATAGGACTTATGTAACGGGACCCTGCCTGGTTCGAATGGGATGGGCGGAAAGCGGAGAGTGTAGAAGGGGGTGTAGGGAATTAGGAACATTCATCCACATACGGTGGAACTGTCAACAGATTCAAATGTATTGGAGGGACATCCACCACACACTGCGGGCAGTACTGGGGTAGACAGGCAGCCAGAGGCACGGAGGTGCATACTAAATGTCTGGGAGCCTACAGATCTCAATACATACACTACACAATGGGCAACATTAGCGTTTATGATAGCAAAAAGAAACATCGCACAGCTGTGGGGCGCTAGTCAGCCACCCTTATTAGGGAGGTGGAAGGAGGATCTAGACTGGTGCATGTATAGGGAAAAGTCCGTGTTTATAGCTAGAGGATACTCATGGAAATGGAGTAAGGTATGGGGAGCATGGAACCACTACAGAGGTGACATTTGTCGCCCGCCTTGTCCAAAGATTGACACTGATATTCTTGAAACCCCTTGATCTAATTGATATGACAACTGTAATATATTCCGCAATGTATATTATATTACCAAGAAATAATGTAGTCGCCTGCTAGTAATCAATTGATGTGCTTTAGTTGAAATTGTTTAATAAAATGAAATATATAAAAGTAAAAAACTGAAGGGGCATGATCTGGTATATAATATTGTTAGCAACATATTTACAATACGTCGCTACAGCGCTATATTATCAGACAGCCTCGGCAAAAACTGCAGCTAACACTAGCATCAAGGCAATAAAAAATTTGATGTTAGCAAAAGAAAAGTAGCGAAAGGCCAATTAGCTGTAAAAAAAATTCATGTTAGTCAGCCCAACGTCACTTTTCAGCCTCAAGAGGCAAAATAGCCTCTAAAAAAAAAATTATACCAATGGAATGCACTACGGAGCAGCCAAGCTCAAGTTTAGCACAGGGCTACAACCCCCCTCAAAACCCCGAATAGCCAGGATGATCAGACAGTGTCCCAGAGGAAGAGGAAATGCAGAATCAGGGCCTCATTTATGAAAAGTGGTGCAGCACTTTTCTTAGTGCCATTCTTGCGACATCATGGCAGCCGATGCCTTGAAGTGCGGACAGCGTGCGGGGACCGGATGCCTCGCTGGGTCTGCATCTGAGACCCAGAGTGGGAGGTGGCGGTGCTGGGAGGCACTGGCGGTGGAGGCAGGCCCCGTCGAGCCCAAGCCTGTGGGCTGTAGCGCTACACATTGAGGCATTGGCGATCGCCCTTACCAGGTGACGAAGTTTGGCAGGTCACATGGAGACACGTTGATGACCTGTATGAGAAGACCACCTGGTGCCCCTTGGAGCTGTGATCAGTAGAGGTTCTCCTGCGTACCGATGTGGGGAGGTCTGAATTGCATAACACGTGCCACCACTACACCGGGATGCACAGAGGAGATTGCGAATGTTGGGCCAATGGTGGTGCACATTGTGCCCTGAGCAATCCCTGCACTGCGGCTAACCAATATCACAGAGGGAACTGCACAAGACTGATGGGGGTCTTCACTAACTGGCTCTGGTTGCTGATATCGGCTGTTTGTGGAGGCGGGTTGGTTCAGGACCTTGGGTGCGCCTCTTGATCGTCCGTTACTCACTGAGGAACACAGAATCTAGTTACCACAGTTAGATCACAGGAGACGACTGGGTGGTGCTGCCCTTCATTGCCCCCTGGTAGCGAACTCTTGGGTGTACGGGGATTTCCATTGGTGCTGCCTGAACAAAGATTGCTGGGTAGCATACACCTGACTGGAGGAGAGGGCCCGGCTGGCCACACTGCACTGTATGTCATATATAGTGCCTGGTAGGCTGGCGCAACGATGGCCGGCCTGCAGATTGGGGCCTTGTTGACATTTTGCATCTTTTCTGTGTCGGTGAACTGAGTGGCTGGGGAGGGCTAAGCTGGGTATTTTGACTTTAATCCCAAATAACTTTCCAGTAAAGGTATTAAAATTCGAATCTTTAAGTGAAAATTCCCATATTCTTACACCAGAGATACATAAAGAAGGCATGTGGCTTTTAATTAATACTTACAAGAATGAGACTGGCCCAAACAAATATGCTATTGTTGAAGAGGTTGATAAAGCCACAAACAATAGCAGCAACTGCCCTTTTAATCTTCTATGGGTGGGAGATTTTAATATATATCCCTATAAATACAACACAGTTCCTATGTCTGGTATAGAGGTCTAGGGGGGGTGACAGCCCCAACCATTTCATGGACAATGAATATGGCAATTGTCTAAATAGGACCCTAGCAGAGAGAATCATGGTAATGACGGGTGACCTAGAAGCACTATCAGGGAAAATGGGTGGAACCTTCCAAAGAAATGACAGAGAGTCAACTATTGACTATGGAATGAGACCTTAGTGCTGAAGTGCGCACAGTAGGGAGTATACAGCCACTTTGCAGCCAGACACCCATGAATCTGTCCAGGGACTAATGACACGATGTGCTACAACTGGACTGATAGGAGGTATTTGTGGGCCACCCAGATGCATTACCCCAGCTGGGAGAGCCCCACTATTGTTTTTATATTGTTTCTGCTTCTTCCAGGTCACTTCTCAAGTTCCGAATGGGAAGGCATAGACCTAGTTGCCATGATAAAGAAGCTATTGGGGGTTGGGGAGGGGTGGGTTGCTTTCAACTGCCATGTTTGAGATGTCTCATTGAACCCACTCCAGGACAGATCTAATGTGGCTACACATCACTACACCAACGCGCAGGAAGCACTGAGGGGTATAATTGAAGAAGGGAACCTGATAGATAGTTGGAGGTATACTCAACCACAGGTACGGGAGGGCACACACTTTATGTCTCACAGGGGAACATGGGCACAAATAGACTACTGCCTCCTCTAAAAGGGATTAGGACCAGCCGTACGAAATGTGGTGCACTTAGCCAGGACTTTTTCAGACCACCGTCCAGTAAAGGTGTTGCTCAACCCACCAGGCTACAACAGACCCAGGCCATGCTGGAGACTGCAACCCACGGCCCTGTTAGATATAGTCTTTCCGGCAGAACTAGGTGAGGAAATCAAGGATTTTTTGTTATTAGAAACTAGGGATCTATAGATAGTGTCGAATTAATATGGGAGGCTTTTAAGGTAACGATTAGGGGATTCAGCATTTCAAAGAGTTTTGGAGTACTGAAAGACATACAGAACACACTTTAAAACTGGAGAGAGAACTACGAGCACTGGAGAGACAAATGGGGCATGGAGAAGTAGGACAAGAACACAAAGATTTCCGGGAGAAATTATCTAGCTATGAGGACACAGCACAGAGGAAATTGAAATTCAAAGGACGATACTGGGTGGCCTGCAAATTTGGAGAGGGAGAGAGGCCAGGCAAGGTGCTAGGTGAGGTGATACAAACTCCCCACTTTAATGTTTACATATTAGAGATACAGGATAACGTAGCAATATCGCAGAGCGACACGCTCACCATTTTAGCCACTTTCGTCACACATTGTTGTAAGATGTTATATACTTCCAAGAGCCACGGACCACCTGAGTTAGATGACTTTTGGGGGGAAATAGAGCTTGGATGACTTAGTGATGTTCAAAGAGAATTCCTAAGTCTCCCATTTGAGATCGATGAAATCAGAGAAGCAATCATGCAGCTAAAGAATGGGAAGGCGCCAGGCTCGGATGGCCTACCAGCAGAATTTTATAAAAGCTACATAGATATCATGGCGGCAGTGTTGAAAGAGGTATACAAAGAATCTCTAGAGGTAGGCATTCTCCCCCCTTCAATGAGGGAAGCAGTAGCAACGTCACTGTTGAAGCCCGGGAAATCCCCTGAATCCTGTGACTCCTACCGTCCATTATCTTTAATAAATTGTGACACGAAAATCTTGGCAAAAATATTGGCAAATCGCTTCACTTTGCTGATGGACAAATTAATACTTCCCGACCAATCAGGGTTTGTACCAGGCAGGAACATGCCCACAATCTTAGAACTCTGTTCTCCTTGATTCAGACAGTAGCGCCCAAATTACCTCTCGCCGCAGTATTCCTAGATGCCACCAAGGCGTTTGATTCGGTGGAGTGGGATTAGGTATTTGGGGTATTGCAGAGAATTGGATTCCCAGTTCTTTATTTGTCCTGGATTAAACTAATATTCCCAAAACCCACTGCTAAGACATTGATCAATGGCCACCTGTCACAGCCGATAACCATTTTTAGAGGCACACAGCAGGGGTGCCCATTATACCCATTATTATTCGCCATTGCGGTAGGGCCGTTGGCTTCTAGATTAAAGACATAAAGAAAAGGCATTTAGCTGCTGCCTGTGTCAAATACTAATATCACTATATGCGGACAACATGACGCTATATATTCGAGACCCCCAACAAAACATAAACCATATACTGAGACAATTCATAAGATTCCGCAGGTTATCAGGAGTAAATATCAACTCGGGGAAATCGCAAGTCTTTCCCCTCATGGCGGTGGTGACTAAATTCCAACTTGAATTCTCACTAAAATGGTGCGACACAGACCTATGATATCTTGGTATACAGATCACCAGAGATAAGGAAGACACGATGGGCCAGATTCCCAGAACTAACTTAAGACAAATTATTAAACTTACTACTTTTGGTATTCACAGAAGTTAGGATATTGTCTTAAGACAGACATAAGACAGACTTAAGACAGAATCTTAACTTAAGTCTGTCTTAAGTCTGTCTTAATTCTGTCTTAAGACAAAATCCTAACTTCTGTGAATACCAAAAGTAGTAAGTTTTGGATTTTGTCTTAAGTTAGTCCTGTGAATCGGGCCCGATAAGAGCAAACTACGGCACGGCTATAACACGACTTAATGCCAACATTACGCGGTGGATCTTATTACCACTCTCATTAGCGGGCAGGCGTCCCTTATAAAAATGGTCATACTCCCGCAATTTCTCTATTTATTCCTCAATATCCCCTACCATCCCGGGCTACACTTTTTTCAAACATTGTGCTCTGAGTTAATCAGATTGTTTTGGGGGGGGAAGCAGCCAATACTTAAATGGTCAACGCTAATATGCCCGTATAGACAAGGGGGGGTTTGACGTTCCTGACTTTGAAGTATACTTTTTATGTGCACAGGCGCATTACGCCTACTATTAGATACATCCCCCCGGTATATGCCACAAATAGCCGTAGAAGACTGGCTTGCAGATCCAGTACCATTGAATGGCCTGATATATGGGCCCACTTGCACACGCACGACACCGCCCACCACTATCACCAGCATGGTTGACACATGAACCAGATAACTTCTCTACTGGCCTTGCTCGTCCTCTACTCCCCTCGACTCCCACTGACTTTTCACCCTAGTTTATCATTATTGCAAGAGAAGGGATTCCTACAGCACTGTAAACGAGCGCGTGTTGACACATGGGGAGACCTTTTTCATGCAGGGAGATTTCGCTCTATGGAACATTTCCTACATGGCATACAACATACGCCTTTAGACATATTCCTATATGTGCGCCTACGGCAAGGAATACGGTCGATCATCCCTGATTTCCTGCAGGAACCTCTAAGCCTCATTGCGTTACATCAAATGCTGGAAACATCTAATGTCAGGCTTATACAACAATATACGGGTGCACAGGTATCATTAGCCCATCTCGCCTACATTGGGGGGAGGATCTAGGGTGTGAAATAACTGATAAGCTATGGCAATATTGCTGTGTAAGAATTAAATCCAAGAAATGTTCCAAACGTTTATTGGGAATCAGCACAGCAAAGATCCTGTCAGGACAGCAGCAGGATACAACTGCCTTCCAAGTACAGAACACTACAATAGCATGGTTCTGTTTAGAATCAAGAACCAATACAGAAACATAACAAGTCTCATGCCTTAAAGGAATACACTAATGTATGAATAAATAATGTCAATACATAAAATAAAGAAATGTAACACATCTCCCCCATTAAAATAAAAACAAAGGAAGAAATGAAAACAATATGTTACACAAAATCTTGCAAAGAAATGGGTCTATTTCGGACCCGTACATCATTTTTGATTCTTGATGCCACAGAATCACATTTAGGTTCATGCACACGTTTGTCATCATGCATTGAGTTTCCCTGGGACTGGTTGGTATTTTGCATAGGACACTTAGCTACTTTCCTTTAATTCCAAACCTTACCATCTTGGGTAACAACAGTATTCCTGAACACTTTTTTTCTTTGAATAGGTCTACCATATTTACTCATGCCCTTACCAACCAAACCAGGTTTCAGAATCCTGACCCAATCACCAACCTCCACATTATGTTCTCTAGGATTCCACCTGCTGTGGTACCATGAAGTGGCTTTGTCCTGCTTACAAACTACTCTATTGGCAATTTTCTGAATATCAACTTTGTCCTCCACTACGTTCTTACACTGTTCCTTAAACCACCAAGGGCAAATATCTGAAGCTGGGTCTCTTCCCTTAAGTAATTTAAAAGGACTAATCTCCGTAGTGGTGTGTGGAGTGATCCTATAAGTCCACAATGTTTCTCTAATTACATTCAACTCTCCTTTTCCCTTAACTGCATCAGCTACAAAACTTTAACCACCCGGTTAAAGCGCTCACCCTGTCCGTTCTCGTGAGGTTCATAAAGTGATGTGCGAATATGTTTAATCTGACAACTCTTCAAGAAATTCTCCATCTCTGCAGAAACCAATTGTACTCCATTATCCGAAATTAAGGTAGCAGGACATCCCTCTCGTGCAAAAACCTCTCTAAAAAAACTAATAACCGCATTTGTAGTAGCCTTAGCGACAAACTTGACTTCCGGCCATTTCGAGTGATAGTCAATGATGACAAGTGCAAAACGTGAGGTTTCAGGTAAAATAGAAAAGGGACCAGAGATATCAAAAGCAATCCTATTCCATGGGACCTGAGGCCATTTAAAAGGTTTGAGTGGCGGAACATTAACTTTTAACATCTTATCACTATCACAACAATCATTACATTCCCTGACAGTGCGATCAATAAATCTGTCCATTACTGGCCACCAAAAATACAATCTTGTCAAACGTTTCATTGAGGAAATTCCAGGATGTGTTTTGTGTGCCAATTTTAAAATTAACTCTCGCACACCATAAAGTGGAATACACTTCCCAGATTTAAACAAAAAATTACCTTCACACACTAATTCATCAGCCACATAAAAAAACGGTAGCAATTCTGAACTAATACTATCAGTGATATCCTGGTATTGGACCGGAATTACATCAGCAATTTTCAACACAAAATCAACATCTTTAACTATATTCAATTTGTCCTTGCAATCTTCGCATGGAAGACTTGACAAGAAATCCGCAGTCACATTCTTTTTTCCAGGGATATACTCCACAGTAAAATTGTACTCCTGCAATTTCGATGCCAGACGTGCAATTCTCGCCGTGGAGTTCCAACCTCCACCAACTGACAATATATGTATTAAAGGCTTATGGTCTGTTCTACGAACAAAACTGCTTCCCCAAACATAAATTCTAAAATGTTCCACCGCCCACACACATGCAAGCAACACTCTCTCAATGACCGCATACCTGTGCTCAGTTTCATTGAGTGTTCTGGATGAAAAAGAAACATTCCACTCAACATTACCATCTTGTTGGGAGAGAACAGAACCGAGCCCATATAAGCTGGCGTCAGTAGTTATAATACACTTGTAACCCATTCTAAATGGTTTCAAGGTAGGAGCATTTACAATATAATTTTTGAATATCCATAAAAGCCTTATCTTGTTCATCCTTCCAGTCAAACATAGCCTTGTGCCTTAATAGTTTTCTTAATGGCTCCATTTTGGTTGCAACATTTTCTACAAATTTACTGTAATATTTGCACATTCCTGAAAAAGACAATAACTGATCCTTGTTAACTGGGGCTGGAGCTTTAAGATTTGAATCTACATTAGACTTCTTTGGAACCAAACCCTCACCTGACAACGTATGTCCCAAGTACTCAACTGATTTACAGAAAAGCTTACACTTTTGTGCCTTCAAGGTGAGTCCACTATTCTCCAGTCTTTTGCATACTTGATCTAAGTGTGATTCATGTTCCTGTTCAGTTTTAGAAAAAACTAAAATATCATCTTGGAAGCATTTGACAAACGAATCCAAGTCTCTACAAATTTAGACCATCACCCCCTGAAAGACAGAGGCAGCTGAGGCCAGCCCAAATGGCATCCTTTTATACTGAAAAAGCCCCATAGGTGTGATAAATGTGGTGTATTTCTTTGACTCCTCAGTCAGCTCAATTTGATGGTACACTGATCTGAGATCAAGGGTGGAAAATATTTGCGCACCATCAAATAGGGAAACCAGCTCATTAATATTGGGAAGGGGGTGACAATCAATTATGATATTAGCATTTAACGCTCTTAAATCAATGAACACGCGTAATTTTTGATCAGGTTTTCGTACAAGAACAATGGGGGACACCCATTCCGAAGACTCACTATGTTCTATAATGTTTTCTTTAAGAAGATCATTCAACATTTCCTTCAACTCATCTCTAACATTGAGAGGAACACCTCTCAATTTTTGTTTAACCGGCAGTGCATTATCTTTCAAAACAATTTTATGCGCAAAATTCTTTAGTTTGCTCAGATCATCACAGAAAACTTTGTTATATTTATGGCTCCAAAACTCCATTTCCTCCTTTTTATCTTCTTTTGCAATCCAATCGTGACTTGTAGTACTTACCATATCTATCTCACTGCATAGGGAAACTGGATCTTTTTAACGTGGATTTAGAATAATCCCTAACTCATATTGATCACGCCAACCAAGAACATTGACACCCTTGACAGCAATATATAACTTAATCATGGCAGATCTACTTTTAAAGGTTAGAGGTACTTTTAAGAAACCCTCAATATCAATGATAGATCCATTAAAACTTTCAGCAATGATGTCTGATGGTAGCAGACTTGTAATATCACATGCATCCAATAATATGTCATTAAAATATTCTCTAGTGATAATTGTCCACGGTGATCCCGAATCCACCTTGAGTTCTATTTCCTTATTGAAGACGTAAAAGGAACATTTGGGAGATCTCATACTTCCTATAACAACACAACTTCTTTGTATAATGGAAACAACAAATCCTTTGTTGGACTCCTGAATTTGACTAACTTCTGTACCATTATTAATACACGATACCTTTGTGGGTCTAAATTGTTGGAAGGAACACGTGTTTGGGAGTTACACCTATCTCTACAAACATTGCTAAAATGTCCTATTCTTCTACAAATCTTACACTCTATGTTAACAGCTGGACATCCTTGAAAAGAAGCAATATGTGATTTACTACCACACCTAAAGCAAGAAAAAACTCTGCTATAGTTATCTTGTCTTTTGTAAGTAAAGTTATTAAAGTTGCCTTTGTTTTTTCCTTGTGAGAAATTAGAACCCCTATAGTCAAATTTAGGTTTAACAATATAAACTTCTTCCTCAGATGTAGATTTGTTAGTATTAGAATTTTTCTCGACAACATCCATCCACTTTTCTGACATTTCAGTGGATTTGGCTACAGCAATTGTTTCTTCCAAATTGGGATCTCCCATGCACCAGAGTTTTTCCTGGATCTTTTTATATTTAACATGGACGCTGATTTGGTCTCGGCGCACGGACAAACAGCAATGCCGGGAAATTCAAATGATGCACAGCTCCGCAGCACTTGAAATAGCGCACTATGAAAAGGCCAAATTTAAGAGATCCGCAACTTGCAGGTAACACGAACAGTGAAGGCACAAGCGCTACATTAATAATAAAAAAAATTGAAATTGGCAGAAGAATTTTCCACACGGGAAATGCACATCCAACGTTGATATGATCAATAAAAGTAACGATGTTTCCAAATAATAACAACGCTCCAAAAAGTCACTAAACGATGGAAATTGTAGAAATCAATAGCGTAAAGAATAGCAATCACCATATAAACCATACCTTAAATTTGGAAGAAATCCTTATGAATATGAAATAGGATGAAAACAATCGAAATTTCCAATGGGTTCAAATATTACTCCACTCCTGTGCTGATGATGGCAGGAGTAAAGTTGGTCCTCGTCGCCAAAATTGTAAGAATTAAATCCAAGAGATTTTCCAAAGGATTATTGGGAATCAGCACAGCAAAGATCCTGTCAGGACAGCAGCAGGATACAACTGCCTTCCAAGTACAGAATACTACAATAGCATGGTTCTCTTTAGAATCAAGACTCAATACAGAAACATAAGAAGTCTCATGCCTTAAAGGATTACACTAATGTATGTATAAATAATGTATTTACATAAAATAAAGAAATGTAACATGCTGTTTACAAACGGCGCAGATCTCGGCGAGCTGTAGGCTGCGAGGGATACATTACAAATATCTACACCACCTATACTATACACCAGTTAGGAAACATAAATTCAAGTTAGCAGGCACTGATGAGTGCGAGTGGTGCAAGCAATCAGGGGCGGGATTTTTACATCTAGCATGGGAATGCCCAACAATAGAAGAATACTGGGAACAGGTTTTCGCGGCGCTTGAGAAAATGACTGGCAGTTTACTAGACAGAGACCCATTACTCGTATTACTAAGCTACACAGCGCAAATACATAAAAACTCATAGGAAATACCTCGCTATATCATTATTATTAGCCAAAAGAAGAGTGGCATGTCGATGGGGGAGGATCCGTGCCCCAAAATTTAAAGAATAGCTAATAGACCTAACATATTGCCAAGAGCAGCTCACCACATATGCCGAGTTATTACCACATGCCTCTAAACCCAAAGATATATGGGGACCTCTCCAGGGATACCTGCTATCACAAATTTCCAATGATGGAACTCTCACGCCTATTGTAGATACAGACACAATGTAGATGCACTCCAATATCAGTCCATTTCACTTAGGGCACATGTCCACCAAGCTCCTTGGTCTGGAAGGGCGAATGATAACTGAAAATCGACAACAGAAGCAGCACGCCTGTCATTTATATATTTCTGACTTGCAGCCCCTGGCTGCTCCATGTATATCACCATATAGGTACATATTTGGAACACCCTGTGTCATTATTGTATGCTCAAGTGTATTATTCATCCGATGTGTTAAAATCAAGGGAGTTGACCGCAAGGAGACTATTGTGATACTATTATAATGCATCCTCATATATTGTCATCGAATATATTTAAAAACTATAAATAACGTTTTTTTTATAAGTATAAAACTATTGACTATATGTTAGTCACTGCCCCTATTAGTCTAAGAGCCACTAGGTTGGAAAATCATTTTACATTTTATGGTGGCCATTTTAGTTTTAGGTACCCCAAGTCTTCACTTGGGGTACCACTAGAGCCAGTCTCTTATTGGAGTTATTTTTACCTTTGTTTCAGACTAGAATAGGGACAGTAAGGACTTTATTCCACTTGGTTACGGGCCTGCTGGGTCGGAAGTATCACCGGCATAGCGGTGAGCTGATTACTTTTACTCTTGTCACCATAGTGTCTTCATTTCACGCTTATTAGATCTTAGGTAGTCCTTTATGGACTCCGTTTTAGGGATTTTTGTTGACAACTCTTCCCCTTGGTTTTTGTTTCTCTTTTCCTTTTTCCCTTTCCCTGACCTTACAGACCTAATGGCGATTTTACTGATATCCAAAAAATAGATAAGTTTGAGCACTGCTCGTGTATTACCTGTGTACTCTAGTTTACTGTGCTCCAAGGTTAACTCCCTACCCAGGAGTAAAATGTTCAAACAAATTTAGCAAGACTCTATTCGGCTTGTCTCCGTGAGCACAAGTAGATGCTGGCACTCCAGCAATTAATTCAAATACAAAATCGTTCGTTTTTCAAAAAGATTTTTCGTTTTAATTTTCAATTCAAATAATGTTCTTTGATGTTAATACACATCGTTGTAGTGATTATCCATGATCATATCACAAAAATATTTTTCATATTCATTTCATTGAGTAACCTCCCAATGCATTTCGGCGCGATAGCGCCTTTATCAAGGGATCTGTGAATCAGAAATACATTTCATTAGTACTACCTTCTAATCAGCCACCCACTCAGTTTTTCTACAAAACAATCTTTCAACTATAACTATTAACGTGTAATACCATTGCCCTGTGAATACATTTCAATACAAAAATAGACTAACGGATAATTCATAGCTCTTACATTTTAAGTTATTCATAAAGACAAAATCAAAAATTCCTAGTGCGTTTGTTCATGACGCGTTATTAACCTCATAGTCCTCAAGATCTTTGCCCGTTAATCTCACAGTTAATGGAGTCGGTTTCGTGCGGTGTTTATATTAGAACTCGCAAAATCTTAAGAAACTGCGGTATGTTAAAGTTGTAAAATTTCCGCCCTCCCGTTTTAACAATTGAAGATCCTCAGCCGAGGGATATATTCGATGCCGCTAGTCAGACTCTCGCTTACCGCTAGTAAAAACCGAATGGTGCGCTCTGGTTACCGCTGCAATGAACTCCGTTTCCTTACAGCGGAGTTCTGGGCGGGAAACTAAATACAAAAGTGAAACGGACGCGCTATGGGATACGCCTACGCGCAAAGGATTGTGGGACATGTATTCCCTAAGGAGTTAAAGGGCAAGATACACAAATTAGAACAACCAGGTCAATACATGAAAAGCATATTGTGAATTCTGTTTATACAATGTCCTGAACGGATTATAAGTAACACAAAAGTTCAACTCTTTCATTGAGCCCCCCAGGTTTCAGTGAATGCAAACGGTAAATCCAATGATTTTCTCTCTTAAGGAGTTGCGTTTTATTATTGATTCCTTCGTGTCTCTCCACAATCTCCAAAATACGTGCTTTCAATTGAGTAATGTCATGCTTAGCTTCCATGAAATGTGTGGCCACTGTAGATTTGAGCATTTTCGTCCTTATGTTACTTTTGTGCTCATTTAATCTTACTTTCAACTTGCGCTCTGTGTGACCTACATAGTGCTTATGGCAAGGACAACTTAACAGATAAATGACATTCATGGTGTCGCATGTCCCATTAACCTTTAGATCTATTTTTTCCTTGAATTCAGGAGGCAGTAACGTATTACCTTTGGTGATGTTAACACAATTGTGACAGTTCAAACATGGTAGCGTTCCCTTATATATCATGGTGCTTAAACTCTTGTTAGTCGGTTTGAGCAATTGTCCTATGTTTCTAGATCTTGTGTGTGCGAACAGAGGATAGTCCACAAATGCTCCTTTGAAATCAGGTTCTGCACGTAAGATTGGCCAATGCTTTCTGATGATTTTTTTAAAGGATTGGCTCGATGTGGAAAATTTACTCACACAAGTGATGCGTGATTCCTTTGTGGAGGGTGTGGTAGATAGTAGTTCTTCCCTTGTTACATTCTCAACTCTATGTTTTGCTTCCTCTAGTATGGGTTTGGGGTAGCCCCTTCTTTGGAATCGTGAGACCATTTCCCTCATTTGTTCTTCTGCCTTATCTGGTTCTGAGACGACTCTCTTCACCCTCATAAGTTGCGAGTAAGGTAGGTGCCTCTTTAGTGATGGCGGATGATAGCTGTCATACCTAAGTAGGTTATTGCGATCCGTGTTTTTTCGAAACAATGCAGTTGTGAATTTGTCTCCTTGTCTGGTGATTGCTACATCCAAAAAGTTAATGGTTTTTTCATTAATTTCCCAAGTAAACTGGATCCTGTCATCGATTAGATTGAGTTTCAGAATTTCTGGTAGTAGTTGTTCCTGCGTGCCTCCCCAGGCAATGAAAATGTCATCTATGAATCTCACATAGAGTTTGATGTGCTCCTTCCAAGTAACTTGACTCAAAATGTGGGTGTCTTCGAAATCTCTCATAAAGATATTAGCATACGTAGGAGCAGCCGCATTTCCCATGGATGTTCCGCTCATCTGTGTGTACCATTCCTGGCCATACTTGAAATAACTGTGCATTAAAGTGAAATGCAAAAGTTCCATGAGAAAAACCTTCATCTGATCATCGTAATTGCTATTTAAAAGAACTTTTTCCACTGGTTCCATGCCTGATTGGTGGGGAATCGACGTATAGAGAGCCCTCACGTCGATAGTTGCCAAAGTTATTAATTCATCTTCCTTCATCACAATCCTGGATAATTTAATCAAAAAGTCAGTGGTGTCTTTTATATAAGATT
This sequence comes from Lissotriton helveticus, assembly GCF_964261635.1. Classification (NCBI taxonomy): domain Eukaryota; kingdom Metazoa; phylum Chordata; class Amphibia; order Caudata; family Salamandridae; genus Lissotriton; species Lissotriton helveticus. Next base: position 184,157,204 of record NC_136057.1, on the reverse strand, counting down.
GAGCTTCCTTAGCAAAGGGCTGTAGGTATCTATCCAAGAACTTACCAATCGGTTCATGGATGCTGTTACAGGTGGACACAATAGGTCTACATGGAGGTCTCATCAAGTCTTTATGTACTTTGGGAATCATATAGAACGACGGGCTGCGTGGTTCATTTTGAGTCAGAAATTGTTTAGTTCTTTCAACAATGGTTCCATTTTCTGTGGCCTTAATCAAAATCTGTGACAAGACTTCCTGGATTTCCTTGGTTGGGTTTTGTTGCAATTTCATATATAGGTTAGTATCCGCTAGATGTTCATTGATCTGGGACTCGTAATATGTACGGTCTAGAATCACAAGGGCACCCCCTTTATCCGCTTTTTGACAAATCACAGTTTCATCTTGACTGATATTTCTAATGATCTTGATTTCACTCACTGGTATATTCATGTGTTGTTTTCCATGACTAACTTGTAATTTTTGGATATCTTGTTTACATAAAGTCTCAAATAGATCTATGGCTTTATGGCTGATCGGGGCCATATATGTACTTTTAGGTTTCAATCCTTTGAGTTGATCTTGGTCTTGAGTGGCATTTTGTTTGTCAGTGACAACATTATCAAAAAAGTTCCTTAGACGCAGTTTTCTCGTTAATTTGAACAGGCTAACTTCAAGTTCCAAGATGTCTGTTTTTGTAGTCGGTATGTATGAGGTTCCTCTTTGTAATGTTTTTATCGCATTCCTACTTAAAGGTTTATCTGATATATTGATGACCAGGTTTTCTTCATCAAAGTGTCTGATTATTATTTCCTCCTCCGGTTTGTTGGTTTCGTCGCGGGTGGACCTTTCTCTTTTCCTGTTCCTGTTGCTCCTCCTGGTTCTTCCCTTATATCTTGGCCTACTTCTAAAAAAGGCTTCTCTGTTGATGTGGTCGGGGTCTCCTTTGTACGTGTTTTACTCTGTTCAGATGTTTCACTCCCTGTGGAGGAAGTGTATTAACATCAAAGAACATTATTTGAATTGAAAATTAAAACGAAAAATCTTTTTGAAAAACGAACGATTTTGTATTTGAATTAATTGCTGGAGTGCCAGCATCTACTTGTGCCCACGGAGACAAGCCGAATAGAGTCTTGCTAGATTTTACTGATATCACAGGTATGAGTGGAAGGGGTTACCACGTTGCATGTAAGATATGTGTGGCCTGAACTCGGGATGTAATGTTCGTAGAGATGTGTGTCTGACCCATTCCGTCACACCTTGAATATCTTCACTCAGTCACTATTCTCTTGGGATGTAACCCTCTCCCCCTTCTTTTTCTCTTGTTCGTGTGAGTAAGCATGTGATTCTACATTTACCTCACTATTAAACCTTTACTATTTCACCACTCCCTTGAAAGAGCGAATAGTCTCTGCGAGCAATGGAATACCGGGGACTGGTGTTTTGGCTATACACCATGTTAACAGATGCCGTGTGTATTGGGTCATAAGTTAATGGTGAAGAAAATCAATGTACCAACAGTGTATTCCATACATATGTATTTTGTATTCTTTCCCAGCCCTGAGGAGTCGCAGAGACACTGTTCCCACGCGACAAAACACGTGTCGGCTGGTTGTGGAACTATTAAACCTTTCAAAGTACCTGTGCCAGGAAATCTGGTGTTTTAGGGCTAGATGGCTAGATGTAGGTAAATCATTTTTACTGATTCTAAAATACCGAATTTTACTGATTCGGTATCTTTATATATGTATATATTTTTTTACAGACATTAATCCCAGGTTGCAAGACACACTGTTGAAACTGCCCCTGGCTGGTCCTGATGAAGGTGCTCAACATTGCTGTTTTTTCCACTGAAACGCGTCGACCATTCCTTTAGCTAGATCTAACCTTTTGGTTACTGGTGTATAAAGAACAGGATGTCTTTTTGGTTGTAGTGGAGTTATGCATGAGTAGGGTGTGTGAGTGAGTATATGTGTTTGTGCTTCTCGACCTGGTGTATTATATTTGTCTTGTTTTTTAAGAAATTTATATAAAAAAAACTTTTTGTGTAATTGAACTTTAAATGAATTTTTGTATATGTATCAAACAAGAAAGTGATATGAAATACAGTAATAACTATCTGTTTTCAAAAATAAGAAATAAATGATTCAATGAATGATAAAAAGATTTTATAAATAAAAAATCAAGAAAATAAACAAAAATAAGATGAATATGTGATCCTTGTATGCCCTTTATATTAGAGGTGTTTCCCAGTGGTAAAATAGTTAGGTCAAGAGGGAGTATATTTTTTTTTCTAGTTGTCTTACCCCTTCACTCTCTGACCTTAAAGTACAATTGGGAGGGGGTCCCTATCTATATTCTACTGATATTGTGGTTCCTCTAACTGTGGGATTCTCGTTTTTTGAGCTTTAGTTCACTACATTGAGACAATTGTGTTGGACCGTATGTATGGGTAATGTGTAAATCACATTGTATTGTTGTTTTTTAAATCACGTGGTGTTTGGGACTTCAATTGGTATCTACAAATTCTTTTTTGTGTTCTCACAGCAGGGTTGCTCCTGATTTCTTTCTTTGTATTTGGTTCCTTAAATTTACATTCACTTAGATGGAAGGAATAAAGACATTTGGGTTTATAGATGATGATTTACAGCCTTGGTGGGTAGAGCCCTTACTAATGATAGCGTGGCTCCATTACAACAAAGTAAAAATGCGGCGTGGAATAACTTGCTGAATATGAGAAAAAGACTCAAACGTATGGAGTCACACTCGCATTACATGCTTCAGTACCTCAGGTCTGGGGTTATTCCATCTGGCCTACGTGTCAGAAATGTCCCTGCGCTGTTTATTGAAGTCAGAAAGTTCCTGGAGCGGTGGTCTCTTATTGCTAACCGCTGCTCCAGGGACTGGATGATGCTAATTATCGAAACAGCCAGGGAGATGATGGAGGCTTTAAATAAGGATATCTTATCGCTAGAAGAAAAACTTAATTCCTCCACAGCCTTGGATGAAGCCAAGGCTAGATTGGAACGTATCAATTCTGACATGAAAGACTTTGAGGTATACTTGACCAATAAAAAAACTGAAAAACTGAAAAAAGACATTAGGTGGTATACCCATGAGAAAGCATACCCCTACTTACAAACTACCTTCTATCAGGATAGTAACTACAATCAAGGACAACAGGCGAATTCCAATAGATTTCGTAGACGTGGAATTAACTTTTCAGACACGTTTTCTACTGACTCAGACAATGATTTGGATGTTTTTAGTGACCCCGCATGTGCTATCAATATACCTAAACAGGAGGTCAAAAGTGTTTTTCTGGGGAACACATCTAAAATGCGTCAAGACAAATGTAGTCATTTAATAACTCATGTATTTTGTCAATCCAATAATGAGGAAGGTTATGGCATGCCTAAGTATCTAAAAGTAATTACTAAACAGTCACATCAGTATGTTCTTACAAGGCTGAGATTAGGCATAGTCCATAACCTGGTGGCATTTCCTCGGATGAAATACTATACGTCATCCCCATGTCCGTGTGATGGAACCTCCAAACAGAGCACGATGCACTTTATGCTACTTTGCCCCCTGTATTTGCACCTCCGCATTTGTTATCTCAAATCTCTTTTTAAGAAACATTCTGTGTTTACAGTTGCAAACGCCCTGAGATTTTTATCGGCACTTGATACCCCAGATATCTGTTTTTTTACTGCAACCTTTATTTTAAAATCCGTGTCCACTTGAAAAAGCCTGGAATTTTAATTTTGCCTTTTATATAATCAACTGCTGCTATGTCTATGGTATTCCTCTCAACTGAACTGTTCAATATCTTGTAATATATTGTAACTCTCTTTTAACAATTTTAATTTGATTGTCTTTATATTCTGTGTGCTTTTATGATTGTTTATTGAATAATCGAATAAAGCTTTTGAATTGAAATTGACTCAGACAATGAGATGGGTCAGGATAATGATGACCAACAATACGATGGTCGCCCCTTCCGGGGTAGACCAATGGGACATCAATCACATCGAGGACAATCATCTCCTTTTTTAGGGAGAGGTCAGTATCGGGGGGGGGGGAACAAACGTTGGCAACCAGACAGGAGGGAGCCACAACAGGGGGCCCCTCTACATCAGCAGCCATATGTGAAGACCAGACACAACCAGTATTGGCGCTGAATACTGATGATATGACTGTAGTAGGAAGGGAAGATGACTTACCAATATTCAACTTGTCATCCATACAGTTAAAGAAAGAAGAAAATACTCTGCTTAGCAGAGGTTTGTCATTTGTTCCCAGCACTCGCCCTAATATATTCAAATTGTATCAGGACCTTTTTGCTTTCTTTAGAAAGGTTCGTCTGAAAAAGTTCTTTCAAGAATGTCCAACCATGACGAATGAAGTGAATCGTTCTGGTTGTAAACCCCCGTCACAATTCACTCCCACGTTGGACATGGTGGGTCCTGAGGTTCATATTTTTGACCAGTCCGTTCTTAAGGAAGTAACTAGGCTGACAAAAAAATTACCATCTGTTCAGAACAACCTAACAATCACAGAAAATGTCGCCCTACAGGGCATTAGGACCAACAGTGAGTTGGTTGTAAAGCCTTGTGATAAAGGCGGTGGTATTGCTGTTTTAAATAAATCTGAATATGATGACAAAATCAACAGCATATTAGCAGTGAAGCAGCACTATAAAAAGGCTTATCTGAGGGATCTCGTGAAGCTTAAACAAACCATAGAAGACATGACTAGTAGAGCCTTAGAACGTGGTGACATCTGCCAACAGGAGTTCAATTTTTTGAACAAATCCTGTCCGGTGACGCCAACACTTTATGTACTCCCCAAGACACACAAGTGTATAACTAATCCACCTATGCGACCTATTATTTCGACGATAGGATCTAGTACAGAGCCACTGTCGAAATACGTGGACTCATTTTTGTGTCCTCTCACTCGAACATATGTTTCCTTTATTCGTGACTCAGGGGATATCATCTCTAAATTGGAAGGCATGCCTTACAACGCACAGGCTGAAATATTGGTGACGCTTGACATTGAGGCGTTGTATACCAACATCCCTCAGTGTCAAGCGTTACAGGCCGTGGCGGACCTTCTCTCCAGATCTCCAGGTGATAGACCGGATGGATTTGTGTTGGAGTGCCTTGAGTAGGTTCTCTTTAACAACTTTTTTGAATTTAATGTTGCCCTACATCAGCAAATCAAAGGCACGAGCATGGGAGCTTCCTGTGCTCCCAGTGTCGCTAATATCTATATAGGCGAATGGGAGAGGAAAAATGTCTTCAATGAGGCGGCTCCATTTTTTGACAACGTCATCACATGGAGACGCTTCATTGACAACATTTTCTTCATTTGGAGTGGTGATGCAGACTCTCTGAATGAGTATGTGCTTTGGTTGAATGCCAGTGACTCCAACCTTGTCTTCACAGCCAATACCAGTACACAGAAGGTAGACTTTTTGGACATCTTAATTACAGGGAGCAATGGAGTATTGGAAGTAAGTCTGTATCGTAAACCGACAGCAAAAAACACAATTCTCCAATACCAAAGTTATCACCCTAATATTCAAAAGGATTCTATTCCATTTGGGGAGTTTCTTCGTATACGAAGAAATTGTATCAATATGGGAGATTTCCATCGACATGGCGATGCACCTAAATCTAGGCTTCTGGCTAGAGGCTATCCTAAACGACTAATCTGTCATGCCTACAAGAGGGCTAAATATTATAACAGGGATGCCCTTTTGGAAGGCAACAATCGTACAACAAAAGAACAAGTCGTCTGCGTTGTCAATCACTCCCCATTTAATTTCAAGCTGAAGAATATCATCCAAAAAAATTGGAAGATAGTCAAATCAGGCGAGGGTGAGTTGGACTTGGAACAGCCACTGGTGGCTTTTCGTAGGAACCGTAACTTATGCAACATCCTAGTGCATACCCGTCCTAGAACTGTAGAGAGAACAGGACAAACAACGATCACGGGTTTGCCCTTGGTGCTAGGCAATCACAAATGCGGATGTTGCCATGCGTGTGAAACAGCCTTAGTCACTGACCTCTTTGTCCATCAGAACAAACAAATCAAACTCAGAGATCTCACCAACTGCCGTAGCAAGAATATTATTTACTGTATTACTTGTCCATGCAAATTGGTGTATGTTGGCGAAACGTCTCGAGAGTTCGTTACAGCGAACACAAGTCCGCAATCCGGAATGGTAGGATGGAAGCCCCACTTGTTGGTCACTTTCATGAGTGAACAACACTTACAACGCAACTTTTACATCGCAGAGCCTTTACAACGCAACCATTACAATGCAAACTATTACAACGCATTGCTCTGGGGGGCGCTCTAGGATAGGGAATAGGTTAGTTTACTATCCAATAACCTTCCCTAGTGTCCACGGGGACTGGAGTTGGAATATTAAATTAAACTATTCACTATCCAGCGCCCAAAAGCACTATGCGTTGTAATGGACTGCGTTGTAATACTTACGTTGTAAAGGCATGCGATGTAAATGCATGCGTTGTAACGTCATACATTCCTTTCATGAGAAGAATCACTCCGAGAAAGATGCCCGGTGGTGCATCTTGGAAAAGGTGAAAAGCACTAATGGTACAACTATGGATATAACCCGCAAAAGGCGTGAGTGCTTCTGGATTTTTTTTCTAGACTCAGTTAAGCATGGATTAAATGAGGAAATCCAATGGATGATTACAAATCCTTGGTAATCTGTAAGGTACTGCCTTGCCAAGAATTTCTGAAAATAGATCTATGAGAAGGAGAAATGTTAGTGGATACCTTTAGGATCTTATATGTGGTATTTACCATCATTATACATAATCTTGCCCACTATTATAGAACTGGGGGCTGTGGCTTGGCTGCCAGTAGATTGGATATAGACTATGAGAGGTACTATTCACACAAACTCAGATGAAATCATAGTACAGATCTACTTAAATTGTTCGACACAAGAATATGTAGAAATTGACTACCAGTGGGCGTAATGCAGAATGGACACAGTGAAAAATCTTACATCCGTGCATCAAACAAATAAAAGTGTTTGATTTCTGCTATATCCGTGACAGACTTGCGATGTATTGAAGATTGGGTACCTTCAATATGGCGGCGATACAGTCCGTCGTCTATTTTTGTGACGTAACCCGGAAGCAACTATTCCGGTTTTGCGTGATAACCACTACCCTTCTTGGCCCAGGTGTCGGTGATTACGGGTGGAAGATCTCGAGCGGGAAGCCGCTTAGTATTTAAGAACGGCGTTTCATTGCACACTGTTGCTGCGGTAGTTAGATCGATCCGGCATGTTGGCGAAGCTCTGGAACGTGTAGCAATCTTTTGTACACGGTGAGTGGTAGAGTGTAGATTGTTTAAATCTGGGGGCTATGTCAACGGTTTGGATAGGCTCTACAACCCTTTCTGCTTGTAATTTAGGAGAATAGCCACTTTGGCAGTAGGAGGCTCGTGTCCTTATATCTTAATACGATATTGGGGTATGCATTGAAGGGTTTTTAACAATATCTGCATTACGCCCTTTTAGCATTAGGAGGCTCGTGTCCCTTTTTTCTAACAGCACTACCGGGTCTTAAATCTCGGTGAGAATTGCCTTTAAACATTATATTGGGTACAGTTGCCAGGTGTTGAATACTGTGCCCGTTTATATATGTATTGTTTAATGGACGGACAAGTTGCAAGCAGAGTAGCATAGCTATAGTGCAGTAGACAATCCTTGTGTATATATGAGAAATACGGTAACAATAATTGAATAAACACCCCTTCCCTACCAGTTAAATCTTATATTTTTTAGATATGGAGGCCATTATAAATACAAGTATTCACATCACGTTTAGGGTAGATGCCCTCATTCTTTGTCCTTCACTATTGATTGAAATATTACTGGTGAGCGGCAGTAGTCACAACAAGGAATGCTGACCTGACTACATATGGTCTAACTGTAGACTAAAACTCTGGTCATACTCTCATCTTTTTGATAGATAAATATAAAACAAAAGCTTACCAGAGCTATCGTGTGCAAAGAAGAGGATTGAGCTATTATAGGATATACGTGGATTAATACAAAGTGAGTGGTTTCTAGCCTCCCTGTGGAAACAAGTCTTCTTATTTCACGATATTGAAATTAGATATTAGAATGATATGTCTATTCCCCACCACAGACTTTGGATACAGTAAGAAAGAATGGTTTGGGATACATTGAGAAGTGACAATGAAGGTCATTCTGGATGAATGAGCAAGGTAATTGTAGATTACATTTCTTGCCGTAGTGTCAATTCTTGGCATGCTGTAAAAGATAACATCTTTAGTATAAATAACAATATTGTCCTACCTTTTTAAGTGCTTACAGTCAAAGTCTTCCTAAGGCGACATATAAATAAAGTCTCCTTCCCTGTATGAAATTATGTAGGTAATCAAGAGGAAAGTTTCAAGCATTTGTCCCTTCCTTCAATAACTTGTTAATTGAAGAGAATGCCTTTTATATTTTTTCAGAATATTGGATAATACTTTACCGTAGGATACCACACTGTAATGGTCCTCTAACCTCAGATAGACAGTGAAGGTGTGAAGAAGGATTGTCTAGCGGTTTTTCGATGCAATACATTTTATGAAGAGGTAGATATTAACAAAATGGTTGTTGATTAGGCTACATAGGAGATTCACAACTTCTAGCTCTACTCTCCCAGCTCTAGATATAATTCTGGTCACTCTTTGTTCTACTAAATCCTGTATATATTTGTACACTCGAGCTTTTAGGGCTATAAGGTGGCACAGTGAGGTGAGCATGTTTGTTTGGTGTGTGTGGTCGCTTTCACAGTTGCCTCAGAAAGATATATGAATTGACATGGGCATACCTATGAAATGACTCTTTATATATGTATATATTTTTTTACAGACATTAATCCCAGGTTGCAAGACACACTGTTGAAACTGCCCCTGGCTGGTCCTGATGAAGGTGGTGAACATTGCTGTTTTTTCCACCGAAACGCGTCGACCATTCCTTTAGCTAGATTTAACCTTTTGGTTACTGGTGTATAAACAACAGAATGGGCCCGATTCACAGAATGAGCTAAAGACTCAATCCTAAACTTACTACTATTTTGCTATTCACAGAATGCACTTACTACTTTTGGCATTCACAGAATGAATTTACCCATTTTGGTATTCACAGAAGTTAGGATTTTGTCTTAAGTTTGTCTTAAGACAGACTTAAGACAGACTTAAGACAAAATCCTAACTTAAGTCTGTCTTAAGTCTGTCTTAAGACAAACTTAACACAAAATCCTAACTTCTGTGAATACCAAAAGTAGTAAGTTCATTCTGTGAATGCCAAAAGTAGTAAGTGCATTCTGTGAATACCAAAATAGTAGTAAGTTTAGGATTGAGTCTTAAGTTCATTCTGTGAATCGGGCCCGATGTCTTTTTGGTTGTAGTGGAGTTATGCATGAGTAGGGTGTATGAGTGAGTATATGTGTTTGTGCTTCTCGACCTGGTGTATTATATTTGTCTTGTTTTTTAAGAAATTTATATAAAAAAAACCTTTTTGTTTAATTGAACTTTAAATGAATTTTTGTATATGTATCAAACAAGAAAATGATATGAAATACAGTAAATAACTATCTGTTTTCAAAAATAAGAAATAAATGATTCAATGAATGATAAAAAGATTTTATGAATAAAAAATCAAGAAAATAAACAAAAATAAGATGAATCGGTGATCCTTGTATGCCCTTTATATTAGAGGTGTTTCCCAGTGGTAAAATAGTTAGGTCAAGAGGGAGTACCTTTTTTTTTCTAGTTGTCTTTCCCCTTCACTCTCTGACCTTAAAGTACAATTCGGAGGGGGTCCCTATCTATATTCTACTCTCAGGTGGGGTGTGACATGGCTGCGGCGGGGGATGTCGAGGATCAGACGTGCCGAGGCGTTCTGGATGCATTGCAATCGTCTCTCTGGATGCGTTGCAATCGTTTCCATAGTCCAGCGTGCTGATGACGAGGACCAGGGTGAATGTTCTTCTCATTTCAGTGGGGATCCATTTGAAGATCCTGCGGAACATTCGGAGGGTGTTGAAGCTGGAAGAGGAGACGGTGTTGACCTACTTAGTCATGGAGAGGGCAGGGTCGAGGATGACCCCTAGGTTGCGTGCGTGGTCGGTGGGTGTCGGGGCTGGCCCCTAGTGTTGTCGGCCACCAGGAGTCGTCCCAGGCTGAAGGGGTGGAGCCGAGGATGAGGACCTCCATCTTGTCCGAGTTCAGCTTCAATCGGCTGTTTCTCATCCATTCAGCGACGGCCTTCCTTCCTTCGTGGAGGTTGGTTTGGTGGTGTGGGGGTAAATGTAAATGTAAATGTGTTTGTATTTATATAGCGCACTTCTACCCAGAGGTCTCGTAGCGCTGTATTCATACCGCTGTGGAACCCTTCCTGGCTTTCCTGTGAAATTTCCACTCCTGGGCACCCCCAAGGTGTTGAACAGCGTCGGGCTGAGGGAAGAGCCCTGAGGTACGCTGCAGATGATTTTGGTGGCAAAGGAGCGAAAGGAGGGGAGGCGGAAGCTCTGAGTCCTGCCAGAGAGGAAGGATGTGGTACAGCCCAGGGCCTTCTCTTGGATCCCGGCGGCGTGTTCGTAGTGTGCAGTGGCAGACCGTGTCAAAGGTGGCTGACAAGTCCAGGAGGATGAGGGCTGCTGTCAAGCAGGGTCCTGATGTCATCGGTGGCAGCGAATAGGGCGGTTTCGGTGCTGTGGTTGCTGCGGAACCCGGACTGGGACGGGTCCAGGATGCTGTTCTCCTCGAGGAAACGGGTCCGTTGTCTGTTGACTATTTTCTCGGTGACCTTCGCCAGGAACGGGAGCAGGGAGATGGGTCGGACGTTCCTGAGGTCCTTGGGGTCTGCCTTGGGTTTCTTGAGTAAGGCGCTGATCTCGGTGTGCTTCCAGCTTTCGGGGAAGGTTGCTGTCTCAGAGGAGATGTTGATTACTTTCCGGAGATGAGGTGCGATGGCTGTGCTGGCTTTGCTGAAGATGTGGTGAGGGCATGGGTCTAACGGTGATCCGGAGTGGATGGTGTTCATGATCTCGCTGGTGTCCTCGTCATTGATGCTGGTCCAGGAGTGCAGGCGGTTGGTGCAGGTGGTGGTCGTGGAGGCGGTGGTTGTCGGGGCAGTTGTGGCGTTGAAGCTGTTGTGGATGTCAGTGATCTTGTGGTGGAAGAAGGTGGCCAGCGAGTCGCACAGGTCTTGCGAATGCGGGATGTCGTTGGTGTTGGAGCTAAGGTTGGAGAGTTCATTCACGATGTTGAAGAGCTCTTTGCTGTTGTGTGCGTTGTTATCCAGACACTCTTTGAATGAGGCCCTCTTGGCAGCTCTGATGAGTTGATGGTGACCCACAGTTATTTTCTTCTCTGACTATGCCACCAGGTGCAGAGGGGCTTGTCTCTAGTGGTCAAGCGATGCCTCCGAGAGTTTGGCATCAAACACTACCTCCTATACCCATAAAGGCTGCAAGTGATCTCAGTTGTTGACACGCAAATCATTTATACAGCTGAACAGTGCTGGAACTGGCTGCAATCAACTGGTCGTCAGGTGCTGTGGACTGAGAGTGAAGGGTCTACGCAACAAGCTGTCATTCATGGAACCAGTTGTACTGGCAGGCGTAGGAGAAGCAGGCATCCCCGCCAAAACTACAAGTTACCCCCAATCTGCAGCAGGTTGTACAAGGGAGAGAGGCAGAAGGAGCTGCATGTACCGCCAACAATGCACAATTACACTCAGTGACAGGATTCCAACACTTCCCCTGAACGCTCCCCCAGTGACGTAGGCTCCACTGCGACGTGGTCATCCGGTGCAGCCCCTGGATGTAACTCCTTAGATGGCAGATATCCTAATTAAATGTTGACTGGTTGTGCGTCTCCCCTTCTTCCGCAGTTACAGACAGCTCCGGAGAGTCTCTGACTTTTGGCGGTTCCTGGTCTCCAGCTTCCTGTTGCTGAAGTTCCAGTCTACCCAGGTCAGCACTTAGAGGGGATCGGGTTCACGTGTCACCCAAAGGAAACGGAGCAATTGTCCAGGTGAGCGATGCATGTCAGGGGTGACTTGCAGCTTAGTGCTCCGAGCTGCAAAGGCATGAAGTCCATGGCGTTGTTGACCTTGCCAAGGATAAACTGTGGGAGTTCCTCAATTATCCTAGTGACACTCTTGCAACGCTGTGACGTCAGGTGTTTAGCGTTCTGATTGCGCAATGTGCCAGAGCATGTTTTCAAGGCCATGCAAAGCAACTTTACATGGCTTTTCATGGACTTAGAAATATATGAGCCAATCATGCATTAAACAGTGTGAAAGAACGTTCCATGCAGTGGCGGCCAGCATGGCTTGCAGGTGACGAGGCGAGGGCGGGTGCATGGGTTTGCAGGGGGGCGCGATTGCGGGAGGTTGTGCATTATAAATAAACATTTCAAAATATATATAAGTTAGCTTGCAGTTAGGTCCTGCAATGCAGCCTGATTGTATTTTTCATCCTGGTTCGACGCTCAACCAGGGAAAGGGGGCCAGAGCATGTTCTCCATGCAGACTGTAATGCAGCCTGCATGGAGAACGGGTAAAGTGCACATGAATAGTTTTTGCAGCCCAAGAGGATAAAACAGTCACTGCGCACTTAGGAGTGCGCAAACTACTCCTCCTCTGACTTGCTTTGAGAGCAGAGCAGCACCGCCCGCAAAGCAGCCACTGTGTGTCAACATAGGGGAAAAATACAGGGGGCTTATTCATGAACCCCTTTCGACAGTTTAACACCGCTGGCACGTCATTTTCTTGACATACTTGCGGGGTGAATTTTTCTCCATGTTGCGCCGTTTTACGAAGTGGCGTATCTAGGGCTATGTGTGATCTTGTAAAGCCCTGTGCCACATTATACCTGCATCAGGTATGATGTATGCAGGGTGTTTATTCCCACGCAACAAAGCCGTAGGAGTTGCGTTACGAGCCGCCACTCATAGGATGGCGCAGTGAAATCTATCAGATTTCACTGTGACAATTCTAGGATGCCACTGTGTCAAAAAATTACTCCTGCATCGTGGCAGATGTAAGAGCCATAGGGATAGGCAGGCCCCATTCATTGCTGGTGTTGTGTCATGCTTGTGACACAACTGCAGCAATGCGTGACTTTAGCGCTGATAGGTACGTCAGGATTCCAGACCTATGTCATTGATTGTGGCATGGAGTGCCGTACAGCAAATATGGCACAGCCATGTTGTCGTAAGCAAGACGCAGTGGAAAGTGTCCAATAGCTGTTTTATCATGGTGATGCAACACTTTTCATGAATGGGGCACAGAAATGCACCCTATCTTATTGATAGGGCGCAACCCTGAACTTTTGTTTTGGAGTAGGGCAGCATAGTATTATTCCTTGCAGCGCTGTTCAGCATCAAGACATCTTATATGTAGGCCCAAGTGTTTGCACCAATTTTAAGACCAGCTATTTCTGATCTTAAAAAACTGCCTCTAATTAGAGTTAGCAGCAGTTTTGGTGGTTATCGAGGTACTGGAATTTCCTTGTAAATGTCGCAAAGTGTGTTTAGCAGAAGTTTTTCACAGGAACGCTTACCTTCATTCACATTTTCATTATGTCCCGCTAACAGAAGTGGCGATCTTGAAAATTCACGTTTACCCTGGAAAAGTGCCGCTAACTGCAATTAGCGGCAATTTGTAAATAAGGCATCAAAATAAGCTGCCTTAATGTACAAAAATGTACTCTACGGCGGTGTTAATTTCTTGTAAATAATATCCCTCTCTGGTGGCAATCATTCAAGTACCTGGGGATCTGGGTGACGCTCCTCCCTGAGCTTGCATGGTCTCTCAACGTCAGCCCTATGGTGAAGCTGGTTCGTGCTGCCCTCTTTCGATGGCATACGTTGCCACTAAATCTCAAGGGCTGGATCGCTCTTTTCAAGATGGTCCTGCCCCATTTCCTCTATATGCTCCAAAACATGCCCCTCCCCATTTTGCGGTCCTGGTTCCGTGAGATGGATGGCTTGGCCACTAAATTCCTGTGTGGGGGTCGAAGGCTGAGATTGGCCCTCAATCAATGCAGGATTCTGCCCTTTGATGGGGAGTTAGGAATGATGAACCTACATCTCTATTATCTGGCGACCAGGCTTCTTACCGTACATGACTGGTTCAATGGTGGTTGGGCGGATCCGGCTTACTGCCTGGAACTGCATGCGCTGGGTTTCTCTGGTATTCAAGGGATGCTCTACGGCACTGCCAGAAGCTTCTCGTGGGTTGTTTTTGGCATGGTGAGCCGCCCTGCGTCACACCCGCTGGTTGGGCAGATTGACCCAATATACCCCCTTGTGGTGCGGAACACAGCTCAAAGATGTCGCCACTCTCTCTGGGTTTAGAGCCTGGGACCTTATTGGAATTTCCCAGCTGGGAGATGTCTGGCGCAGGAGCCACATTCGCGAATTCTCAGCATTACATACCCAGTTCTCCCTCCATACCTCTCAGTTCCACTGCTATATTCAGTTGCGTCATGCACTCCATACACACATTTCAGAGGGATCCTCCTTGCCCGAATATAGCCCACCTGAAGCACAGGTTATGACTGGTGATTTGGGGAAGGGGGGGATTTCCCGCATTTATTGTTCCCTCACAAATAACACCCCTAACACCCTTTCCTCTCTCCGGGATAAATGGGAGGGTTGGATTGGTCCTTTAGATGATTCTGATTGGAGGGATACCCTGATGGCCCCTAAAATAGTTACAGCTTCTGCGCGTCTCCGATTGGTTCAAGTATACTATTTGCACGCGGCCTACCTTACGCCGTCGCGCCTTCATCGCTCTGGGCTCCGACTTGATGCTTCTTGTCCCCGCTGTCACTGGCCCTGAGCAGATTTTTATCACATGGTATGGCTGTCCCAACATTGTGCATTACGGGGGGCTAGTGACCGCTGATCTTACTGAGGTCCTGGGCTGGGAGGTCTCGATGAGCCCGATGAACATACTCTTGGGAGTTACGAATGGTCTGGATGGGAACAGGGCAGAGAAGCTTTGTCTCACCACGGCTCTGATGGTAGCTAAACAAGATATTGCAGCCCTTTTGCTGGATCTGTTAGCCCCTTCCATTACACGGTGGCGCAGAGGGGTGGATTGGTGTGCAGCGCAGGAACGCCCCATGTATGCTGCCAATGGCTACCCTAAAAAGTTTCGAAGGGTGTGGGGTAAATGGGTCGGGGTGATGGAAGACTGAACTTCTTGAAGCTTCCTTATAGACATGCTTGTGGATATAGTCGCTTGTTATTCCTAATCGGACTTATGTGTGTGGAGGGCTTACTCCCCCCGCTTTATTTGTTGCTCTTGTGTACTGCTCGCTGTGCAAAAGTTGTCTGTGTTCTCATTACTGTGTATGACTCATTTAAAATCAATAAACTTGATTATCAAAAAAAAAAAGCAGACTGAGAAGAAATGCTGTAGTTCGCCTCGTTTTTCAAATAGAAACAACAAATTGCCTATGATTTTTTATATGCAGGACAGTCCCCCGTCCTGCACATAAACAATCATTTTAAAATAATGCTGTTTTGCAACTGCAAAGTGTGCTGCATTAAGCAGCACACATAAAAATTACAAAACAGCATTTAAAGATTGTTTATGTGCAGGAAGAGGTACATTTCTGCACATTACCAATCTTCCCCTTAACACGGGTACCCTTGAACTATGGTGCGAGGGTGCCTACATTGGTGCTAGGCAGCTTTAATTTATCAGCAGCGCAGGGGGTAACGCAGGGATGCACCATATTCTTGTAAATATGCTGCAACCCTATGTTGGCAAAGCGTGTCATTAGCCTTCTTGGCTTAACAAAACGCTTCACCACTTTATTGTAAATATGGGGTATATTTATAAGAGCTGCCGCAAACTAGTGTTAGCGGCAATACTCTCACCGCCGCGTATCGCTGAAAACTATCGCCTTGGTACCAGAGTATTTACAATACGTCGCTACATGGTGATAGTATCTACTAGTCGTGGTGAAAACTGCCACTAACACTAGTGTAAAGGCGTTTAAAATGTTGCCACTAGATAGAGAAAAGTGACAAAAGGCCAATTAGAGACAAAAACGAACTCACGGTAGTCAGCCCAACGTCACTATTCTGCCTCTAGAAGCAGAAATAGCCTATAAGTCCACCACCATTAATATAAAGAAATTAAAAATATTGGAATGCAGAATGGAGCAGCAAGGGGGAAGTTCAGTACAAGTAAGCAACCCCCTCCAAACCCCCCAACAGCTTGGATGACCAGCCAGAGTCCCAGGGGAAGAGGAAATGAAAAATCATGGACAATGCCTCACTTTTCATTGCGCTTCCCTTGCGACTCTATGGCAATCGAAGCCTTCAAGCATGGACAGTCCCCGTAGCCCTCGCTGGGCCAGCATTTGAGACCCGAAGTTGGAGGGGGAGGTGCTGTGTAGTTGTTGCAGCCTGATGGTGGAGGGGGGCCGTGTCGGGACCATGCCTTTGGGCCCGGAAATTGAGGCATCGGAGATCGCCCTTACCTGGTGGTGAAATCTGGCATGTTGCATGGAGACACATTGCTAACCTGTATGAGAAGACCGCCTGGCGCCCCTTGGAGCTGTGATCGGTAGAGGTGCTCCTGCGCACTGATGTAGGAAGATCTGCTCTGCATAACACATGCCACCACTACACTGGAGTGCATGCAGGAGACTGCCAATGGTGGGCTGTATCTCTCTACACCACAGGCTGGAGGATGTGCTGCTGCCCAGACGCAGTGATGCCCCTGAGATCTCGCAAACCTTTGTGGGGGAGCGCTGCAACGTCATGCCTGAGGGTGCCCTCTTACAGCACCTGGATTGGGAGGACTTGGCGGCAACTGCTGTACCCAAGCTTGTGAAATTCCACCTGGCTGAAGCTCCTGCTGGCTGAGTCACAGATTTAGAGAGAACGTGGTAGATTGAGCCCCGGTGTCAATGTCCAGGTGAAGAGAAGGTGGGACAAGGAGTGGAGGAGGCCCGGGGGTCGTGTCGGACCCAGGCCTAGCACCTGTGGGTGGAGCACACTGTGCCCTGAGCAATCCATGCACTGCGGAGGACGCTCATTGTTGAGGGCACCGCACAATACTGGTGGGGGACTCTACTAACTGGCTCAAGTTGCTGAGATTGGCCATTGTTGGCAGCAGGTGCCAGTGTCACAGGGGCCGGTTCGGGCCCAGACCCTTAGGTATGCAGCTTGATCCGCCGTTTCTTACTAGGTAACTGGGGAACACGGAATCTTATCGCCACTGTTAGACCGAAAGAGGTAATCAGGTGGTGCTGCCTTTCATCGCCCCCTGGTAGTTTGCTTTTGGGTGTATTGGGAACTATCCCTTAGTGGACTTACTCTTCCCACAGCGCAGTGCCTTCCGCTAGCTGCTGCTGCTGTCCCCATCGGCTATCTGCTGCTGCTGGATCCTCTGACCCGGAGGTCAGGTGTTCGAGGCCCTCCTTCCCCCGCATACTACTGCCTGCCCCTCATCATTGCTGGTTCAGTGGTAGAGCATCACTGCTCTGCTGCTTGACTTCCCTCCTGTCCCTCTTTTCTGCTGTTCCTGTCTCTCTTTCTGCTCTACTATGTTGCTTTCTATCTTTGACTGTGTTCTTCTTTTTTCTTTTTTCTTTGCTTTGTTTGGCTTTGTCTTTCGTGTGCTTTTATTCAGTTCCTTTTCCCCCTGTCCTCTCCCTCATTGATGCTGCAATCCCTGCACACCTGTCCCCTTCAGTGTCCTTTTCCACGTTTCCTGTCTTCCAGCTGTGTGATTATTATATGCGTTGTAGCATGTAATATTAGAGTAATTTGTAAGGTTTCTGTTTTATAAATTGTGGTGAGACGGAATGGAGCTGCAGAGCGGAATTCAAGTGGAATTCAGAATTCTGTGTAGTGGTACTCCGCCAAATACGCCCACCTTACACCCTCCACAAACACGCCACAGAAATCTGGGACCTCCTCAACTTCAACTCTTTAGACATCGCCTTCTTCACGTAAACCTGGACCAAACTCTGCTCCAGACCGGACATCACCATTGTCATCCCCAACAGCTACAACATCATCCACAAGAAACACCCCGACCACCCAGGAGGAGGCATTGCCATTGTCTACAAACGAACACTCTGATTGACCATGCATTCTAATGACCCATCCGGACCAAGCCCAATACCACCCTCAGCATGCACCCTCATCCACAGGCCCCCGGCCCATGGGCCCGATTCACAGAATTAACTTAAGACTCAATCCTAAACTTACTACTATTTTGGTATTCACAGAATGCACTTACTACTTTTGGCATTCACCGAAAGAACTTACTACTTTTTGTATTCACAGAAGTTAGGATTTTGTCTTAAGTCTGTCTTAAGACTGTCTTAAGTTTGTCTTAAGACAAACTTAAGACAAAATCCTAACTTCTGTGAATACCAAAAGTAGTAAGTTCATTCTGTGAATGCCAAAAGTAGTAAGTGCATTCTGTGAATACCAAAATAGTAGTAAGCTTAGGACTGAGTCTTAAGTTCATTCTGTGAATCGGGCCCCATGACTCCCTATTATCAGATGCTATTGTAGACATCATTGCACCCCAGGCTCTCGCATCCATCGACTACATCCCGCTCGGAGACCTCAACTTCTACTTGGATAACCCCAGTGACTAGAGCACCACCACCCTCCTGGAGATCCTCACAACATCAGACTCAAGCAGATAGTCACCGCACCAACCCACATATCCAGGCACATGCTTGACCCTGTCTTCTCTGCCAGCAGGAACATTCAACTACAGCTACACCACCAAACTCTCCTGGACCATCCATCATTGTATACATCACAACTTCACCACGCACACCATACACCACCACCATCATTGCTCCCTACCCGTCGCAGCTGGATCAAGGCCACAGAAGAAGTTCCTGTCAATTCCCTCAGCATCACCACTCCGCCAACGTTTACAGACACCAACTCTACAGCGCACAACCTCCACCGATGGATCTCTAACATCTAACAGTGCCGACACCCTGGCAAACTCAAGAACATCCAGGCAAACAACACTCCAAGAAGGCCAACTGGTTCATTCCCGCCCACCAGTAGTCAAGATGCACCTGCAGACGCCTCGAGAAGAGATGGAGCCACAACATCAATGAACCCAGCAACCCAGTCAGCCTTGCACCAAGGGGCAAGGGTGCCTGTGTTGGCGCCTGGCAGCCATTGTACGCCAATGTAGGGGAAAAAGAGAAGGGGGCTTATGCATGAGCCCCTTCTGACAGTTTAGTGATGTACTTGCAGCATGAATCTTGTAACACAGTGTGCCGTACTTACAAAGTGAGGCATCTAGGCATATGCATGGCCTTGTAAAGCCCTGTGTCACATTATACCTGCGTCAGGTGTGATGTATGCAGGGTGGGCATTCCCACCGAGCAAAGCCTTGTTGGAGTGGCGCAGTGAATTCCATCAGATTTCACTGTGACAATTCTACGTCAGAACCTTACCCTTACTCAATGGCAGGCGTAAGGGTGACGCAGTGCCATAAGGACAGGCTGGTGTCATGCATAACTGGAGTTGCGTCATGCTTGTGACACAACTGCAGCAATGCGTGATTTTAGCGCTAACAGATACGTTAGGATTCCAGACGCATGTGTAATTAATTGCAACATGGAGCGCCGTGCAGTGAATACAGCGCATCCATGTTGTCGCAAGAAGAGCACGTTGAAAAGTGTTGCAACGCGGTTTTGTCGCAGCGATGCAACGCTTTTCATGAATTAGGCCCAGGAATGCATCCTATCTTATTGATAGTGCACATTCCTGCCTTTTTGTTTTTTTGCAGGGCTGCGCAGCAACATTCCTTGCAGCGCTATCCAGCACCAAAACCTCTGAAATGAGGCCCCAAGTGTTTGCACCAATTTTAAGACCAGCTATTTTCTGGTCTGGACTTAGCTGCAGTTTTGGAGGGTTAGCGCCGGACGAAAATTTCATTGTAAATATCGCGCAGTGGGTTTAGCTGCAGTTTTTGCACGAGACCACCTACCTCACATCTCATTTTTGTTAAGTCCCACTAAAAGAAGTGGCGATCTTGAAAATTAACTTTTACGCTGGAACAGTGCCGCTAACTGCAATTAACGGCGCTTTGTAAATAAGGCGATAAAACAAACCCAGCTGTAACGTCCAAAAATGTATGCTACGGTGGCGTTAAGGTCTTGTGAATAGGCCCCTATGCCCCATAAGTGATTTTGCAGATTTTTGTACCGATTGGGTAAATCAAAATACAGGATGAAATCTGACTGGTAGCACTACCAAAAATTCACAAGGGGGTCAGTCCTGTGCCTGGGAGGCCCATCGTTTCCGGCATAGGCTCCCTCCTGGAACAGTTGTCACAATTTTGTGACGTATTTCTACAACCTATAGTCAAGAAAATTCCGTCTTTCCTTCAGGACACGAGAGATGTCCTCCGATTGATTGATGACATGGATGGCAGGGAAGATGTCGATCTCCTATTGACATTGGACGTGGAAGCCCTATACACGAATATACCCCAACAAGCGACTTTAGAGGTAGTAGAGTCAGCTTTGAGATCGGATGCATGGATATCTCCCACACCTATCTCATTCATCATGGCACTGGCAAACATAGCCCTGACGGAGAATTTCTTCAGATACGAGTCACAATTGTACCATCAGATCCGTGGCACGTCTATGGGTTCTACTTTTGCGCCAAGCCTGGCATGTATATACATGGCCTCCTTCGAGGAGAACTTCATCTACTCCCCTGAGAATAATCCGTTCCTCCAAAACCTGACACTATGGCGTCGATACATCGACGATATTTTGATCCTTTGGAAGGGCGACCGGACCAGTTGTGAGGCCTTCTGCACATGGATTAATCTCCAGAACCCCTTTCTCAAATTCACGGGCAGCATATCGGAACAATCTTTAGCCTTCCTTGATCTGACCATCAGGTTGAACCCCACAGAGATCACTACCACCCTCTATAGGAAAGAGACCGACAGAAACAGTCTCCTCCTGTACAACAGTCATCATACTAGGGCATTGAGGGAGAACCTACCGTTCGGTCAATTCCTGCGGATCCGCAGAAATTGCACTTCAGTAATGGACTATAAATGAGAGGCTTCCACCCTACAACATAAACTCCAAGATAGAGGCTACCCGACGAGACTCCTCAAACAATCAGTCAAAAGAGCACTCAATAACAACAGAGAAGCCCTCCTGGAGACACATGTAAAGGCCACAGAGGATGTCATCACATGCGTAACATCCTACACCAAAAACTCTACTTTTATCAAAAAAACGGTAAACAACCACTGGGGGATTATTAATTCAGCTGGATTAGATATCCCACGTCCACGCTTTGCCTTCAAAAGAACAGCCAACTTGAAGGATACTCTGATCCATACCCGACCTAAGAAGACGAACACTCTCCTTCAGAACACCCTATGGGATTTACCACCAGTTGTGGGCCATTTCCGTTGTGGAAATTGCATCGTCTGTCCCCAGTCTACACAAGGCAAAGATATTATGCTATCAGACACTTTTACCTAGCACCTAAACAAGCATACAAATTGCAACAGTAGTAGATGTATTTACATGCTCACATGCCCCTGTGGTCTGAAGTACATAGGAATGACGATGTGCACTGTTAAAGTGCGCATTATTGAGCATAACAGCAACATTCGCTGTGTCAAGACACACACACGTCTATATGAACATTGCAAACAGACTGGACATTCAGCCGAGAGCATGAAATGGGTCGTCTTAGAATGCCACCCCTCCATCAGTCAGCAAGCACTACACAGAATTGAACAAAGGTGGGTGCATCGTTTACAATTGGACAGCTGTGGGCTTAATGACTCGGTCCCCTGGAATCTGCTAGCCCGTTAATTTTGATGTGTTTTCCAACACACATCCCTCCCTATCCTGACTGTGCTATAATTAAGCACATAATAAACCGATTAGCCCTATCCCTTGGGAGGGTTGCCATGGCTTTTACCATCACTTGGGACTTCCCTCCCCTCTCCATTATGGCGGGCGCAATGGGCACAGTCGAAGATAGCATCACGCTAGTCCCGCGACCCCACACCAAAACATTGGGTCGGCGGCGCTACATCTAGACTTCACCTGTTCTCTTTAATAATTAATATTGTATTGCCGACTCCCCACTCGCTTGGCTTCCCCAGGGAGGGACCCACACACTGTAAAGCCCGATGTACCTGAACGGGCTCTCAATTTCCCTACCTTTGATTACAAGCCCCTTCCAACATGGCGCATTGTTTACACACTGAAGCACTAGTGGCGCCTTATTGGTCTCGTCGATCTCGGACGTCACCCGGGACACGCCCCCACAATCCCTCGACCGGGACTGGAACATTTCCTACTTAATGGCGGTAGGGCCGGCCGATCGCCACCAGCTGGTCTGCGTGTCGTTACACGCTGGAGTGTGTGGGGGTAGGTTCTGAATGGCTCTGACCTCGCGTTGTCAAGGTAAGCCCCTTTGCATTGCAACTTAAAACTGTTGAATTTGACAGCCGACAGACCGCCCAGCAAGGCCGGGTGGGTTTCGGTCTTTTGCCGATCTGCAGTCTCTGGGATCCGCTCGCGCCTGGTCTGTCGGTGCCGGTCCTTGTATGTTGGGGTCGCGCGCTGCCGTTGGGTGGCGGGTCGCCTCTAGCCATGGTTACCATCGAGTATATACTTACTCCGGCCTTTACTACTCCCCCAAGGGGGAGAGCAGTCCGTCGCATGGCAGGGTTCCAGGTTTGGCGGGACTGGCCACTCTCTCTCTCTCTCTCTCCCCCGCACCGATGGTTCGTGGCTGGAGCGATCCGGGGCCTCGATGGCCTGTGCGGCCCCAGCAGGCGGCGCCGCATCCCACGGCTCGTGGTATGGTTCCCCGTGCCTCGCGGGTTGGTAGGATTGGACACCATGTGGGCTGCTGGTTCACCCGACACACCGCCTGGCACCCCCCTCACGGAGAGTGTCTGACCCCTCATCATTATGATCTATATGCATAATTTTTACCTTATAGGCTATCACCACCCAGCCCAGGTCCCACAAGAACAGCTGTGTGGACTGACACAAGGGGCTTTAGGGTAAGACATTACGCCTACTTCAGTCCGCTTTGGGCGGCAATGGCCCCTCATCAATGCTATTTTTACCTACGAAGTCAATGTTATCACAAAGAAACAGACCTCTAGTAGAGTTAGCATCCAAAACATTTGGGTCAACACAATGTTATTTGATATTTTGAGTCTCTCGCTCTGTGTGCCTTCACCCCTCACACGGGTTCACTGGTAGACTTCCGAGCACCCGGATGATCACTGATACTTGGGTGATGTGTCTAGACTGTGGATGGTCTTGATATGCAAGAAATCAACTAGGATTGCCCTGTAAATAATACTTTTTCTATATCCTTAGGTCTGACTTGGCTGTAGAACTATCAGCCTGCTCCGACCACTGACAAACCAGGTTGTATATTATATACACTTGAGCCCAAATTGTTGGGCCCCTGATTAGTTTATGAGCACTACACGGTCCTGAAGAATTGCCCTTAGGGCATGAAACATGTTGACCACATATGAGGGTTGAATGAGGCCATACTAACTTGACTTTGGCTCTCGGTACCCCTCATTTCATTTTTTAATAAGGTGGCTGACCACACGAATAAAGGACTCTTAGTGGACTAACCAACCTTTTTTAATACACCTCGCTCACAACTTCACTTTTCTAGGTCCCTCACACGCTCTCAAATCACGGCAAGGAACAAAAGATCTCCATAAAAGTGTAACACTCGTTGTTACCCGTCAGGCATTGCAGCGCCAGCTTGACGTTGGAGCAGGAAGCCGATGATGAAACAAGACAACCATAGGGCTGAATGAAACATGCCATCCAGCTTATTAGTTGTGTGAGGTTTCTTAGTTCCGACAAGGGACCAGTCTGGTTCCCTGACTGTTATTCTTATAAATCATTGCAAAGAGAGAGACTCTGCTACTTAATTATCATTATTCACAGGGGAACTTTGTACTAATTCTTGGTTACAAGCACAAATAACTCAACACTCACTGCTTCACTTCGGAAATGTCATTCATTCAGGAAGAAAGTACAGACCAGGCAGATCTCGCGATACTTCCGGTGCAGTCCCTAGAGTTCCAGCGAAAGTAGGGTTGGATATGGATAGCATCCTTACAATATACTAGGGTGCAATACCATGGGTCGTCACTAGGGGTCCCTAATCACATCAGCCAGGCTCCACACTGTAACATACATGGGCGGGGTTGCAGGGTCGTGGCTGCTACTACAGGTCCCGGTCCAGTCAGACTCCACGCTGTATGTGGACAGCGTACGACTGCGGCAAGATAAAGATTAGTAAAATGGGCCTGCCTATTTTATTTATTGTTTTGTCTTAAGCGACGCTCTTCAGAGAGGGCTTACCAGCAATTAGGCTGAAAGAATCTGAACCAACATCCGCCTGCCCATGATGCATTGCAAATACAGACCCGACCGAAACCTAAAACAAAATGCATTTCTTGTTAATTAGGGTTTAGATGCCATCACCAGACAGTTTGCCGCCCTAACATTCTGAGATGTCGTTGTATTTATAGTACAGTCAAGCACTTACATTTGAACAACCCATATAAACTTTATCCTTTGAATTTAGTCGCACTTCCTGTGGTGGCTGAAAACAAATATGTCTTAATTTTTGGAAGATCTTTTCACACCCGAAGATCTGAGTTTGTGGCACTTAAAAAAGCGAATTATTGTAAGATTGCTGCTCAGCAATGAATCGATGACCAGTAAGTATGGTGGTACGTTTCTTTATTAATTACAATAGCTTATCTGAAGAGCGCCGAGCCGGCGCTGTGCTCATGTCGGATCTCGCGCCTCTCTGCCGGGCTGCGCGCGCATCACCTAAAATGGCCGCTGCATGTCACGTAGCTACGCGACGTGCATAAACTAGTAAGCGCCACTACATATCTCCCCTTTTTCCAAACAACAATAAAGTCACTTACAGATCACTGTTCATATCGTAATCTCGGAACCTGGAGGGCCTCATCACAGACCTACCGCTCCTGGTCACCCTGGCGGGGTTCTCCGGGGGGCCTTGGCTCTGCGCCACCTGACTTCTTTCTCCTCTGGGCCCAGCCGTGGCATCTTCTGTGCTACTCCAGTGTGAGTCCATCTCAGTTTCTTGGTGATCATTCACTATCCTCTCCTCTGTCAGTTCATCTCTGGCATTTCCTCCTCCATGCTGCTCACCAGCGTCTTGTTCCATCTCATCGTTCGGTTCATCCCTGTCTTCCCAGTCGGCTCCGAATTGCTTCCATTGCAGGATCTTGTTGCACCTGGCCATGCGGTCTTGGGACCACACATTCCCATCACTCAGCAGGGCCGCCCGGTCATATACTTCCTTGACTTGCATGGGCCTGCTGTATTTACTGTCTCCTTTCTTCTGTAACGTCGCCAACTTTACTCTTACCCACTTGCCCTTTTCCAACCTCACTCCTTTCACATTCTTCCGTCTGTTGTAGTGGTTGGTATAAATGGACTGTGCCTTTTCCAGGTTGGCACGTACCACCGCAGGAGACCACTCACTGGTGATAACCTTCTCCTTCCAGACCCTGTTGTCATGGGTGAAAGGTTCACGCCCTCTCAAAATCTGGAAAGGGCTGTATCCAGTTCCAATTGGAGTTATTCTGTAGGCCCATACCATATTCTCTATGGCTTTCTCCCAATCCTTGTTGCAGGAAATCGCAGCTTGTACGGCACCCATCACCACCCTGTTAAAACGTTCTACCATGCCATTCCCAGCTGGGTGGTAGATTGCTGTGTGTCTGATCGTGATGCCGTTCCTCTGCATGAATTGATTCCACCTTTCGGACGTGAATTGGGGGCCATTGTCACTGAGGATGGCCTTGGGTATGCCTTCTCTCACAAACGTGTCCGACAAAATTCTTAGAATGTTCTCAGTGTCCATGGTCTCATCCACCTTCACCTCCGGCCACTTGGAGTGACGATCCATGAGGACACATACATATTTCTGAGTGCCCTGGTCATCCAGAATGGGTCCTAATATGTCTATGGATAATTCCTCCCGCGGGTTCTGCGGGATTTCAAACTGTCCTAGTGCAGGGCGCAGGGGTTTGAGCGTCTTGTCAGCTCCTTGGCACTGTGGACACTCCCTGACATGCCTCTCTGCTCTGATATTCATGCCGGGCCACCAATAGTTCTGCTTCACCCTTAATTTCAATTTTCCGATGCCGAGGTGACCCTCATGTAGCATGTCCAGTAACTTGGTGATGAGGTTCCTCGGGGGGATCACTTTGTCTCCTCTATATACAAACACTCCTCTGTCCCCTACCGACAATTCTTCTCTCACTTCATAGTATGGTTTGATATGTTCACTCGCGTGTCGTTTATCTGGCCAGCCCTTGACAATGTACATTTTTACTTCTTTCATGACACTGTCCTCCTCGTATTCATCTGTCCACTCCTGGTAGCTGATGATCTTCTCCTGGTCCTCCACTAGGGCTACCAATTCACTTAGGGTTGTAGGGTCTTCTTCGCCTGGCTCCATAGCCGCTGCCCTGCTCAGGTAGTCTGCTACTCGGTTCCGATTTCCTGGAATGTACTCCACATCATACCTGAATTCAAGTAGTTTCAATGTCATCTTGGATATTCTGGGAGAAGCGTTGGCATGTCCACTAGATGTTAGCACCTTCCCCAAGGGCTTATGGTCTGTCCTGAGCAGGAATCGGGTCCCCCATAGGAACTGCCTAAATCTCGATGTGGCCCACACCACGGCCAACATCTCCTTTTCAATTACGCTGTATTTGCTTTCAGTGGCCGTTAATGTCCGGGATGCAAAGCTGATCGTCTCCATCTGCCCCTGTCCACGATCTTGCATGAGCACTGCACCCAAGCCTTTATCACTGGCGTCGGTTGTGAGCACCGTGGCGCCCTGTGGATCATATCCTTTTAGCGGCACTGCTCCAGTGACGTTCTTCTTGATTGTGTCGAACTCACTTTGTGCCTCTGGCGTCCATTGGAAACTGGTGTTCTCCCTGGTCAGCATCCTCACGTGGTGTGTCTTGGAAGCAAAGTGTACCACAAATTTACTGTAGTACTCCGCCATGCCCAAAAATGATCTAACCTCCTCTTTGTTGGTGGGGGGTGGAGCTTCAGCGATTGCCTTCACATTTTCTGCTTTTGGTGTGATGCCTTGTACCCCAATTTCATGGCCTAAATAGGTCACTGACTCCAGGCCCAGTCGGCATTTTGTCCACTCGGCTGTGAGGCCTTTGATTTCCAGGGTTTTCAGCACCTTTCCCAGCTTCTGATCGTGGTCCATTTTGTCTCGCCCCATCACCAGAATGTCATCCTGGAAATATTGAATGCCCGTCATGTCCCTAAACAGCTGGTGCATTAGCTTCTGGAACACGGCGGCTTCCGAGGTCAGTCCAAACGGCATGCGGCGGAACTGGTAGCAGCCAAATGGGGTGATGAATGAAGTGAGTTTCCTGCTATCCGGGTGCAATTCTATTTGGTGGTAAGCGGAGGTCAAATCGATGGTGGAGTACCATTTGACCCCTCTGGTTCTCGCCAACATTTCTCTATTCTTGGGAGGGGGAATTTTTCCATGACAATGTTCTTGTTTAACTCCCTCAAGTCAACACACAGCCTGACCTTTCCGTTGGGCTTCATGACTACCACCAACGGTGCGAGCCATTCCGCACAGGTAATGGGTTCAATTATCCCTTTCTTTTCCAAGTCTTGAAGTTCTGTTTGGACTGCCTCTCTTACCGCTATCGGTACATTCCTAACTTTGTGGGCTACAGGACTGGCGTCGTTCTTGAGTATAATTTTGTGTTGGAATCTCTCCAGTTTTCCCACTGTGCCTCCAAATACCTTTGGATAGTTTTCTTTCCACTTCGACAGATTGGGCCATGTGTCCGGTTCTGTGAGCAGGATCTGTTCTTTCCCTCCTGGGTCCAATTTTATTCCCAGGTCACCCTGATCCAACCATCCCAGTACAGACGGTCCCCTCTCTGAGACGTACAGTTTACAGAGCGCTGACCGGCCTCTGAAGTCGAAATTTTGGAGCCGGAAGCCCACCATGGGGATGCGGTCGCCATTATATGTGACTGGTCGGATGTCCAGTTTCTCCAACTCTGGTCCTAGCTTAGGTCTGAAGGTGTCGTTCCACACCGCTCTTTGCACAATGGTGTAAGGGGAGCCAGTATCCGCCACCACACTGATGGTTATTCCACCCATCTTAATTTCTAGTACTGGTTTGATTGTCCTCGTCCCCTCCACGCTCAATACCTGGTCATATATGCATAAGACCGTGACTACTTCTTCTTCATGGGTCTCGTCCTGGTTTCCCTCTTCTTGGTCGACGTATCGCACCACATTCTTTGACCATTTCTTCTGGCACACTTTCTCGTAATGGCCGATGATACCGCAGGGCATGCACTTAGCCCTGAATGCGGGACATCTTCTGTCGTGTGCCTCGTGGGACCAACTCCCACACCTGTAGCACGCTTTCTTGGTGTTGTTGCCAGCTTGTTTTCCTTGCTGTCCCGTGCTGCCTTGCCATTTGTTGGGTCCTTTCTGCGCGGGGCCCTTGTACTTCTGGTCCCTGCGAGGTTCCTCTTCGTATACTTTGTTTACCATGGCACTGGGTGCTGTGTCTTTCTTGGTAGCGTTGGCGCACCTGCGTGCAAGTTCTGCCCTCTTGACGATGACCATCACATCTTTGAGTGTGGTGTCTCCACTCGCCCACAGCTTGTCCTGAACGTTCGTGCTGGAGGTGTGCATCACTATCTGGTCTTTGATAAACTCCTCCTCCCACTCTCTGTACCTGCACGTGGCCGCTAGTTTCTTCAGGGCCGCCACGTATTCTTCAATCGACTCTCCAGATCGTTGTTTCCTCTGCTGGAAATTGAATCTGTCGACTGATACACATACAGTGGGTCGATAATGTTCATTTAGGTCATCGATGGCATGGGCATATACATCATCGTCCGTGCTATCTCTTTGTTTGGGCACCAGGCTCTTGTATATCCTGAGTCCTTCTGGCCCCAGATTTAGTAGTAGTATGCGTTTCTTCCTTTTGGAGTTGAATTCCTCTTCATTTTCATCCTCCAGGACCCCTATGAAGTTGTCTATATATTCTCGCCAGTCCTCCCACTTCATCAGTGGTTCCCCTGGTTTCGGTAGGAACTGGACCGGCGCTATGGCGTACCCCGCTGGTGTGCTCATCTTCTCTCCCTTGCCTGTGGATGCCCTGTCCGCTTTGCTGGTGGGGCTGCCTGGGGTGCTGTCTGCTTCTACTTTGCAGGGTTGCGCCTGGGGACTCTTGGTGTCAGCCCCCTCCTCCTGCTTTGTGGCTGCCAGCTCGCTACCTCTAGTGTAAGAGGGCTGTTTGGGTTTGGCGCGCTTTTCTAGTTTGTACGCAGTCTATGCGCCGCCCCCCTGCTGACTTCTCTGTTCGGGCAGTTATGGGCTCTGTCACGCTCTTCAGTTTTTTTTTTCTTTATGTGCACTTATCTTTTGCATCGGTCCTGGTTGTGATTAGTTGGCACCGCCAGTGTAGTGCGGCCCATCCGGTCGTTACTGCGCAGGGTTTGTATGGGCTGGAGCTGTCGTGACTCTCCCTCGAGGGTTCTGGTCGCGTCCCGACCTCGTCGCCACTGTAAGATTGCTGCACAGCAATGAATCGATGACCAGTAAGTTTGGTGGTACGTTTCTTTATTAATTACAATAGCTTATCGGAAGAGCGCCGAGCCGGCGCTGTGCTCATGTCGGATCTCGCGCCTCTCTGCCGGGCTGCGCACGCATCACCTAAAATGGCCGCTGCACGTCACGTAGCTACGCGACGTGCATAAACTAGTAAGCGCCACTACAATTATGGCGAAAAACTCGTATTATACAATGAAGAGTAACAGGGTAGAGCTCGAGTGCTAGGACCCTATGATGTCGAACCTTTGTGCAAGCTCCTTCCATTCACCGGCCCCTCTGTTCATTGGCTTAGGCCCCAAATGCAGCCTTCAGATTGGTTTTCGGCTTGTTAGTCCTACAGCATGATGTCATTTGTATCCTTACATAGCTATGGGCCTCTTTACTTGAGTGTTGCACATAACTATTTTCTTCCTGTGCCTGTCTTCTCCCCATAGCCCACTCCCGCAGCCTGTGCGTTCTCTGTCTCTGCTTGTCTGTTATGGGGGTTTCTCTATGAGTGAATTTCAGGTATCACTGCATTTTTTCTTCACCTGCTAAGAATGTACCCAATTTGGCTTTCACTCTTGGGAATGACGCACTGAAATGAAGACCCTTTGACACCTTGTCATAAGTCGCTGCCGCTACAGCTCGCTCAGCCGAAAGCTTTCCCCCCCTTGTGGCCTCCCCAGCCGGTAGCTGGCATCGGTGCTTCCTTTTATAAAGACGCGGGGCCTATTTGTTGCATATATATTGTTATGCGTCTATCTTCCACGTGCACACAGTGCTCGTGGAAGATAGAGTTCTCTTTAGGAATTGATATGCTTTGCTTGTGGGAGTTGGATCACGGGGAGAATATGTACGATATAAACTGTTTGCCTCTGACTTGAGAAGTTAAATTAAAACCTTCTCTCCTATAAACACATTCTTTGTTATTGTGTTATTTACGGATCGTGACTTCCCTACACTTGCGGCGAAGGGTACGAATCCTGCTTAAAGACTATATTCACGTGAGACTATTTATTTCATTTTACTCTTGACCGCAGTTACCGAGTGGCGGTGCTACACTGTTGAGGATTTATTCGACCGTGTAAATCGAGCGGTGGCGTAGTGATTTCTTCTACTTCAACTGTGTTGTTCTACTGTACTTCGAAGGTTATTTCTGGAGTGGAATTACACTTTATTTTACTTGAGTCCTGATCGCTCCTGCGGCAGTCTACTGTTGTACTCTAAAGTTGTGCAGTGGATCACACCTGCGGCTTATTCGTATATCTAAGGATTTATTTATTTATTTATTTATTTATTCTTCATGATATACTCTCAATGCTTTTGTGTATAATTAAACTTACATTTTGGAGCATGGCAGACACGGATCAACGGATTTCATGAGAGTCTTCTTTGCGA
This sequence comes from Lissotriton helveticus, assembly GCF_964261635.1. NCBI lineage: Eukaryota > Metazoa > Chordata > Amphibia > Caudata > Salamandridae > Lissotriton > Lissotriton helveticus. The sequence goes on along the minus strand of NC_136057.1, from coordinate 184,126,034 downwards.
ATGTTCACGTAGTTGCTTAGCTGCGTCTTCTCTGTATCCTGGATTAACACTAAGGGGCAGATTTATGAAGGCCTTGCGCCGCCGGTGCGTCACTTTTTCCCATGTTAAAAATGACGCACCGGCGGCGCAAGGCCTTCATAAATCTGCCCCTTAGGATTGTGGGAAGGTCCTACATCATCACGCTAAGCACGCCGGCAATCATTTTTTTTTGTTGCTTTTCGTTTCCTTAGCAAAACGTCAATTGTTTACCTGTTAAGTTACTGTTGTGCTCGTTTTATGGTAAACACGAAAAAGGATTAGCATTTTATTTTTGCCACAATAGCAATAATAATATTGCTGATACGAATTTAACATTGTTTTGCCACATTTGCAATAACATTACTGGTGATTCGAATTTATGCAGTCAATGAGTTATTAATTTATTCTTTTACATTTGTAATTTTTTTTTTTTTATTGATAAAATGTCTGGTATATTACCACCTCCTTCATTCTTGACTGTTTCAGGTGAACCTCCCATGTCTTGGGTAGTTTGGGAACCCAGTTTTTTAGCATATGTAGAAGTCATGGAAGGTGAGGATTGTGAAGCAGAGAGGAAGCTTTCACTTTCGAAACACTGTTTGGGTGGTTTTGGACTTAAAGAATTTAAAACCCTTCCTGCTTTAATTAACCCGGGTAGAATTAATGTATATCAATATGCATCTACCCAACTTAACATTCGTTTTGGGAAAAAGAAAAATGTTGTGATGGAAAGGTTAATTTTCTATTCTCGCAAACAGCGTGATGAGGAGTCTATTGAAGATTATGTATCTTCTCTAAGATCACTCGCAGCTTCTTGCGCATTTGAGCATATCTCTTATGACCAGGTGTTAAGAGACCAGATCTTCATGCGTACGAATAGTAAAAAAAGTTCAAGAGAAACTATGGTCTACTCCTGATTTATCCTTAAATGCCGCGAATAATATCGCTAAGTCAATTGAGCATTCAGAAAAGTTTGTTATGGAGATTAGAGGTAAAGATAAGAGTGATCTTTTTAATGTAAATAAGGAATTGAAAGAACAGAATAAGCCAAGATTGACTTCCAGTCAAAGGAGTTACACCTCCAACAAAAATGATGCTAGTCATAAAAGTACGAATCAGTATGGTGAGAAACGGAGTAATACACTGTTATGTTTTAGATGCAGAAGTAATTCGCACTTAGCCAATTACAAGAATTGTCCTGGCATTGATAAAGTTTGTGGTAAATGTAATAGAAAAGGGCATTTTACTAAATTTTGTAAATCACCACCGAAGAAAGTTAATTACATGCAATTTTTCAATTTATAAAGCTTTATTCGACATTTGTCATAAAAGCATCCTTCCTATCCCTAATACAATAAATACTATAATTAAAAATAATTCTAAAACACATATTAAACATTATGACAGTCGAATAATACACAATAAATACAACACAATTAAAATTCAGATCATTTCTATAAAAAGAGACAGTTCATGCAATGCAATAGGAAAATTTAAAACAACACCATTTCATGATACATTAACATTAGTCTTTAAAGTGCGTGTGCGTATTGACCATGCCCAGGCAAGAAATTTAGCTACGGCAACTACAAAAAATGTGGAGCAATCCGTTTCAAGTATTCTCAAGGCTGTTAATTGACTACGTGTGCCAATAATTTGGCACACTGGCTTCAGCCATTTACGTCTGGGGGAAGCATATTGTGGACAACAAAACAGCAGGTGGGAAATATGTTCAATTTGGTCCTTACAAGAATAGCAATGATCATCCCACATGGGAGACCAATGCTTTTTAAAAGCATTTACCGGTAAGGTTCCAATACGGAATTGGAAATACAGTTTCCTATCGTAAGGGCGTTCTATTATATCCCAATATATTTCACACGACGGATACATTTTAATATCCCAGAAGCGAGATGTCAGTGCTGATTGGGAGCCTTTGCGAAACATTACTGTATACACCATTTCCCAGTACAGTTCTTTCAATTTTGCTTTCGATGGAAAGCTAGCCACATCATAATTTCCCCATAGATGATCCAATTTTAATAATCCAAGAAGCCCCTTGAGTTCTTTTAACCATTTGATGCAGTGGAAACGGTCAAACTCAATGACGTCCTTCAAAGCTTTAGCATAATGAGCCAGCTCTGGGGTCACCATCAAGCGCCTCCAATATAGGAGTGGCCGTAGTCTGGCTATATCCTCAATATTTTTCTTGCCGAGGTCCAATTTCAGAGTGAGCATGGGTGTGCTTTGTGGGACCATAACAAGCCCTCGCAAAAACCTATTCTCTGCACAACTCAATTCTCTCAAATTTGAGAACCCCCACAATTCAGACCCATACAAGCAGGCACCTAATACTTTCATATTGTATATCTCTAGTGCAGATTTAACCGGCTTTGTTAATGATTTACGATGTTTCAGTGCTACTGCACCAGCGAGCTGGTTAAACTTTAATAGAGTATTATCAATATGCGATTGCCACTTCATGTTTCCTTGCATAGTGATGCCTAGATAGGTAAACGCGTCGACTTTCTCTAGAGGGATGCCTTTATACTTAATTACTCCTTTGAAAGAGGACTGATAGTTTAGGCACATGAATTTAGTTTTAGTAGTATTCAATTCAAGTCCTCTACTATCACAAAATTCCCCAAAGGCATCAACCACTTTCTGGAGACCGCTCGGTGTGCGTGAGAGTAAGAGCGTGTCGTCCGCAAACATTAAGACTGGAACGTGGCGACCTGCTATAATTGGGGCGTCACTTGGGGATTTCATTAGGTGGTCAACAATTCCGTTAATATAAATTGAAAATAGTGTTGGAGCTAGCACACAGCCTTGCCTGACTCCTCGTTCTACTGGGAAGGAATCTGTGGTTTCACCTTGCTTGCCCCATCTAATTTTCGCAAAGTTATTGTCATGGAGGCGGACAAGGAGGGTAACAAATTCCCGGCTTAGACCTACATCAGCCAGGGTCTGCCACAATTTTTCCCTGGGGACTAAGTCAAAGGCTGCTTTTAGGTCTACAAAGACTGCGTACAGTGATCCCTTTTTGAGTGTGACATTTCTCCAGTAAATTGTTAAGAAATAGAGAACTTGGTCAACACTACTGGTCAGTGGGCGAAACCCTGCCTGATAAGGGGATAGTATGTTTTTGTCGTCAATCCATTGTTGTAGCTTATTCTGGACTAGGCGACCCATCACTTTTTGCGCTGTGTCTATGAGACTTATTGGTCTATAGTTTTGAGCTAGTGTTTTGTCTCCTTTTTTAAATATAGGGATTATTTCCGCTCCCTTCCATGAGTGGGGCACTTCCCCTCCCATTGCCACAGCATTAGCCAGCATTTTAAAATATAAGCACCACGTGTTCCGGTCTGACAAAAATACGTCGGCCGGAATGCCATCCATGCCTGGCGCTTTTCCCCCTGCTATACCATCCAATGCTTTAATTACATCATTCTCATCAAATATTTGATTTTTGAAGAAAATAGATGGCGGATGTTGGACAGAGGCATGGGCCGGATTGCGGGCATACTGTGGTCTAAAAAACTCAGTCCATTTATTAATGGGGACATTATTTTGGGGCTGGGCAGCTATTCCTCCCCTCTCCCATTTAACAATAGCCCAAAAGCGCTTAGAATCCTTGGCAGCGCAAGCTTCCTTCAGTTCCTGCCACCCTTCTTCATCCCAGCGTCTCTTAGCCTTTTTTTGGGCTTGTCTGTATGCATCTCTCGCTCTCCTAATTCCTATTGCATTGCCGATTTTTAATTCTGAACTCAAATTAAGTCGTGCCAGTCTGCAACTTTTGTCGTACCAGCCTTGTCTCTGTAGGGTTTTACCCTCTTTACCAGATTCTACTTTTTTAATGAAAAATTTTTGTAGTTCAGTGAAAAGTTTTTCGTGGGCCTCCATCATATAATCTTGGAAACTTGACACCCCTTGTTTAGACTTGATATTATTTACTTCATTTACCACTACCATTTTAAGTGCTTCTAGTTTTATATTATCTTTTATCATCATTCCCCATTTAAGGTGACGCTGGTTGTTAGTACATACTACATCCTGTGTCACCATTCCATTGCCCTTAGGGTGCGATGAAGGCTTGCAGTGGAAGATAAAGGTTAATTTCAAGGGATTATGGTCGCTTTCTAGTCTAGGTTCTACAACCATGTCAAGTATTTTACTCCAAAATTTTACATCTATTAATATATAATCGATTCTGCTAGATGAGCGCCCATTGTCAAACGTCTTATTACCTACTAGATCGGAGGGGGAGCGCCCATTTGCCGCTCTCAACCCTCTGGCTAAACAGAGACTTTTTAGCTGAATTGCCACATTACTCCATTTTTTAATGACAGGCAGATCCAACTGTGGGATTCCCCACTTAGCGTCCTCTTCCTCGGTCAGAACCCGGTCCTCTTCCCCCAGGGGCTCAAAGGTTACATTAAAGTCACCACCTACTATTAATTGATTATGTGGTGGTAATAATTCTATGTTTTGTTCTAAGACTGATAAAGTGTTAGAAACTTGTCCCCTGGACACTCCCCTAGCATAAACGTTAAAGATGCTGAGCTCTTGGCCATTTTCCCATCTGACCGTAAGAGCCATAATGTCATTTGATGGTATTGATAGTCGTGTTATAATGACATTTAGGGATTGTCGTACCCAAATTAACAAGCCTCCAGAGGGGCGTCCGAGGCGGTTTCTAACTGCCGGGATGTAATAATTTAAATATCCCACTTTAAATGTTGGGGTAAGTGACCAGGTTTCTTGCAGCATAATGATATCGTGCTGATTAATATATTCAGCCCATTCCAGTATATTTATCTTATTTGCTATGCCTGCAATGTTCCATGATACAAGGGATAGTGTATTAGTTTTACATTGATCTAGTGGCTGGTCTTCTTTCTGATCGCTTGCATTTTTTAACACTTCTAATAAAGATTTTTTCCCATCCCTTGAACTAATCTCAGACTCTCCAACCCCAGTAGCACATGTATGAACCTCAGTTACTATCTTTAACACTTTTAGAACGGGGTTTTTACATTTTAGGTGCAATGATTTATTTTTCTCTACATTCAGGTTGCCCAGATTGGAGCTAGTTATGTTTCCTACACCTGTATGTTTTTGCTGCAGCAGCTCAGTGTGAGGAGCTAAATCGTGGCTTTTGAGTCAATCGCATTCGTTTAAATCAGATAAGGCCGAAAAGCAGTTATCCAAATTTAACCCCCAGTCACCGCTAGTGCCCCCCCTATCCCTTCTAGATCCAACCACTGACCACTTGGTTCTAAGGATAGTTGGTTTTACTAGTAGACCTCTTCGACTATAGAAAAAGTCTAACGTTAGCGGGATTATTTCTGCCGTTCTTCGTTGGGGTGGGAGAATATTTTGTAGGATGTCTGGTAATACATCTGGACCCTTCAGATTTAATACCACACAATCCCCGGCAAATTTCTTGGGTTTGGACCCTATCCACTTAACCCTTCTTGCTGATAGCAAGTCCTCGGACAACTTTTCCTTACCCCATGGAGTTGCTTGGATATTATTACCTAGCCACTGCAGTGATTTGTTTAAGAGGGAGTCCGGGGTCTCAATCTGGTCTTTTTTCAATATAGGGACATTGGCGAGTACTAACACTAGAGGTGATGCTTCCACTATCAGCTCGACAGGATTTAGATCAGGGTGGGAATCAGATGTAAAACCATTCTCATTTGTTGGTGGCGGAACTACAATGGTGGGGTTGGTAAGATCACTTGTAGCACTAAGAGCATCAGTCTGCACTGGTGCAGGTATAGCTTTTACATTCTCAATCATATTTTCCTGGAGCTCATCTATTTTATTTATGATTGAGTTGGGGATGCCCCCCATGTTGTCGTTTGTAGTTTTTACTAGGGACTCTAGTTTGTGTACTTTATCGGACAGTTGATCAATTTTCGATATAAGAGGTTTAATTATTCGCACAATCCTAGATTCTAACATGCCCATGAATTTATTCGACAACAAGTCATCCCAGTCTATAGTACAACTCCCTTCCTCTATTAAGTCATCAATCACATTTTTGTGTTTAGAGTTTAGCGGAGTTAGTGGTTTTTTACTATTTGATCGTAGTCCTGGCCTTTTAGTAGGGACTTTAGTAGACCTCTTAACTGCTCTTGGAGCAGGAACAGGTGTTGGTGGAGTGGTACTGGCATCAACTAACACTAAATCTTTACAGTGCAAGCTGGGTTCATCAACCACTAGTGAATCAGTATTCATAACAGATTGTGGAACATTTATAGAAGTGTTTAGTGCAGGAGGGTCGACATTTTCCACGTTCACAGTGTCACTTAGGTTCATAGCTTCTATGTCCAAATCAATTGGGCAGGACACTTCTGTTTGAGCGCAGGGGGGAGAATCATTAAGCCCTAAAGAGGACCGCCGATCATTAATTATTTTAGTCACTCTGTTCACTAAATAGTTCTCCATAGTATTGACAGAGGTGTCAGGTGTTTTACGCTTTGACATGGTTGAACAAAAGGGCAGAATAGAATAGCAAAACAACCTCGTACGTATAGATTGTCAAAGAGCAAGCAAACACTACAACAGGTAACTCACGGTGCGACAGGAGTTAGTGTCCTGGCCCAGTCCAGTCGTGGGCAGTCTTGGACTGTCTTAGACTGTCCGCCCTTTGTCCGGGCTTAGTCCGGGCGTCCCGCTCGAGTCCCGCGACGCGGAGGACGGCGGGATTTTCTAGCGCCTCCGGGCGCGCTGACCCCTGGATGTTGTTCCGGGTCGCAAGGCAGGCTGGGAGTGGTAGTTTCCCTCCGCTCGGCGGCCGCGAGAAGGACTCGAGCGGCGGCGGGAGGGAAACCTGGACGAGGCGCGGTCAAGGGCTCAGGCAGTCCACAGCTCCGTGGCAAGGTAGGGCAGCTTACTGGCACAACACCCGCTCCACCGAGGACGGCGGGATTTTCTAGCGCCTCCGGGCGCGCTGACCCCTGGATGTTGTTCCGGGTCGCAAGGCAGGCTGGGAGTGGTAGTTTCCCTCCGCTCGGCGGCCGCGAGAAGGACTCGAGCGGCGGCGGGAGGGAAACCTGGACGAGGCGCGGTCAAGGGCTCAGGCAGTCCACAGCTCCGTGGCAAGGTAGGGCAGCTTACTGGCATGCATTATTCAAGTGATGATGATTTCAGTATGGGTAATGACTAGAATGACATCAACACAGTTATTAATGTATGTTGTGTTGTGTTGATGGCGTTTCCAAATTTCCATCTTGTATCATCAAAGTAGATGGTATCGAGTTAGACTTCTTTGTTGATTCCTGTGCTTGTTTTCCTATCATTTCCCGCAAGATCTTTGAGGACAATTGGCCTGGGAGGTGCTTAATATCACCGGATGTATCTCCTGGTGGGTATACGGGCCATAAAATTGATTTAGTGGGATATTTCTCAGCGGAGTTGGAATTTGGCAAAAACCATGCACCAAGCAAGGTTTATGTGACAAAAAGTGGGAAGTCACTACTTGGATGGCCACAACAATTTGATTTAGGAGTTAAGCTCGACCCTAGGGCAAATCCGCCTGTATTTGCTGTTGAACCATCTACGCAAAATAGTGATGTTTTAGTTGAGAAGCTAAGAGGAGAATTTCCTGATGTATTTAGTGGGAAATTGGGCAAGTATCTTGGGTTTGAGCACACTATCAAGCTACACGAGAATTCTGTTCCCATACGTCATAGAGTAAGAAATGTCCCAATTTCTTTTCGTGGTAAATTAAAGGATTTGTTGAAAAATCTATGTAATGATGGCATAATAGAACCTATTGAATCCTCACCGTGGGTTTCTCCGATTGTGATTTCAGTCAAACCTTCTGGTGAGCTCAGATTGTGTGTCGATTTACGCAGTGTGAATCGTTCTATTTGGGTGGATGCCCATCCCTTACCTAATTTACATGAGATGGTTTCCACTTTAGCGGACGCGAAAGTTTTTTCGTGTATTGACTTGACTAGTGCGTACCACCAAGTGGTATTGTCAGAAGAATCTAAAAATATGACTGCTTTTATTACCCCTGAGGGTCTCTACAGGTATTGCTGCATGCCTTTTGGTCTTGCGAGTGCAGCCTCTGTATTTTAGAGATTAATGAAGGATACCTTAGATGGTTTGGATGGGGCCATCGCTTTCCAAGATGACATCTTGGTATATGGGAAATGTGATGAGGATCATGATCGCAATTTATACTGTGTTATTGCTGCGTTAGCCAAAAAGGGTCTCACTCTCAGATTAGATAAATGTAACATCAAGAAGAAGGAAGTTGAGTACCTAGGTCATACTATCAGTGGGGATGGTATTAGGCCTAAAGGGAAGCATATTAAAAGCATTGTGAATGCACCCTTTCCATCTTCTAAGGAACAATTAGTGGCGTTTCTGGGCTTAACTGAGTTTTATGCTAAATTTATTCCTAACTACTCAGTCAAGGTTGATCCTTTCAGATGCCTACTTAAGAAGAATGCTGTTTTTAAATGGTCTGGAGAGATGTCTGTTGCATTTAATGCACTAAAGGAGTTTATTGTCAATGCTCCGTGTCTAAAACCTTTCATCCCTGGAAAGAAATGTATTGTGATGGTGGATGCAAGCAATTTAGGACTAGGTGAGATCTTTTACAGAGGGATGATCATAATGAATGGATAGTGGCTTATGCATCTAGAGCATTGAGGGAAGCTGAAAAGAATTACTCTGTGATCGAGAGGAAATTACTAGCTTGTGTGTGGGGGGCTGAGCACTTTAGAAGTCTCCTTTGGGGAACTGAGTTCGTTATTAAAACGGACCATAAGCTCCTTGTGTTTCTGATGTCCCCGGGTGGAGGTAGGTCTATGTCGGCGCGGTTGGCAAGACTTTCCTCAAGATTACAATCTTTTCGATTCAGTATTGAGTATGTCCAGGGTAAGGCCAATATCCATGCTGATTGCATGTCCAGGTTGCCCATTGTTGATGAAGGTGTGTTTCAAGAAGATGATTGTGAGGTAGCGTTTACTGCTAGGGATGTGAACTTAATTGGTAATGATAAGCATGTCTTGAGGGAAGAAATATGGATTTCTGAAATGGAGAAAGATGTTGTGATAAGTGAAGTAAAGAAGTTTATTGCTCAGGGTTAGCCTGAGATGAGGAAATGGTCTGAGGAATTAATGAGCTTCGCTAAAGTTAATGGTGAGTTAGCTATTGAAAATGGCATTGTTCTAAGGGAAGATAAAATAATTTCTCCTTTTAATCTGAGGCGCACTATCATGGAGATTGGCCACGAGGGACATTTGGGTATTTCTTTAACGCGAAGGCGTATTAAGGAAATGTTTTGGTGGCCGGGGATTGATTCTTCTATTGAACAATTTGTATGACTTTGTGGTAGTTGTGCAAACAGTGACAAGTCTGCTTTTCCTTTGCATGCTGAATCTATTCCTGTGGAATTTCCAGATGGGCCATGGAGGAAGTTGGGCATTGATATTGTTGGGCCTTTTCATGTGTTGCCTAAGGAAGAGAGTTTTGGGATTGTTTTGATCGATTACTTTTCTAAATGGCCTGAAATAAAAATGGTAAAAGAGGTTACATCTCAGAGAATTATTGAGTTTTTAGATAGCATCTTTTGCAGAGAGGGCATTCCGCAAGTAATCGTCACGGACAATGGTCCGCAGTTTATTAGTAAGGCCATGGAGTTTTTTTTCAATAAGTGTGGAATAACTCACAAGAGGATTGCTGTTTTCCATCCTGAAGCTAATGGACAGGTGGAACGCTTTAATCGGGTGGTGAAAGAGGCTATTCAGCTTTCTGTTAAGAGTGGTCTGAATTGGAAGAATGCTTTAGGTTCCATGCTTCTGTCTTACAGGACTTCTCCTAATTCGGGTAATGTAGTCAGCCCGTTTGAACTTTTGAGGGGGAGGAAGCCTAGTACTACTTTGGTTCCATGGTGGTTAAAAGGGAAGGTTTCAAGTAGTAAATGGAACAATATTGATTATGGTGTGGTAAAGGATAGAGTTGAGAGATACAGAGGCAAAATGAAAGTGAACATGGATAAGAAAAGAGGTCATCTGAGCAAGCAAAAGGTGGTCATTGGTGATTTTTTTCGAGTCAAAAGGAACATCAATGTATCTAAAGGATCACAGTTTTGATCCGATCCTAAGGAGGTTATTGAGGTTTTTAAGAATGAAGTCAGAATAGAAGGTGGAAGTGTGTGGAATTTCAATAGGATTTCTTTGTATAAAGGATTTGATTGTTCTGTCAAAACTGCAAAAGAATCTGAATTGGGGGAAAATGTACGATCTGGTGCTTCTCCTAAATCTATTCCAAGTTGTTCTAAAGAAAATATGGGAAACCAAAGGGAGAACATCATGTTCCGGGTAGGTTCAAAGATTTTGTTATGACTCTAGAGAAGTAAAAAAAAAAAAATGAAAAGGGGGAAGATGTGTTGCATATATATTGTTATGTGTCTATCTTCCACGTGCACACCGTGCTCGTGGAAGATAGAGTTCTCTTTAGGAATTGTTATGTTTTGCTTGTGGGAGTTGGATCACGGGGAGAATGTATGATATAAACTGTTTGCCTCTGACTTGAGAAGTTGAATTAAAACCTTCTCTCCTATAAACACATTCTTTGTTATTGTGGTATTTACGGATCGTGACTTCCCATACACTATTACCAAGCCCCTAAATCACCGCGTTATCTGCACTTTTCTGTCGATAATGCGGCAATATTTGCATCGCCCTATTATCAAGGCAGCATTAAGTCAATTAACGTGGCTTAAAGCCACGTTAATTGACTTAACGCTGCCTTGGTAATAGGGCTCCTTTCACCATAAACTCATCGTGAAAGGGGGCGTGCAGTGGGTGTTGCAGTGTCTGCGCTGGCGATAAATTGTCAAAACTACCGCCATCGCAGGGGGAAACACTAGGCTGCCTAGCGTTTCCGAAGTGGCGAAGAGAGGCCACATTGTTGGTAATATGCCCTGCATTTCGTTAAAATATTTACACCTTTCAGTGGCAGAGATTAGCTTGTGTAGGAACTGGGGTCACCAGTTCCCCGGGGGTAGCCTGGCACGAGCAGGTAAGCACCCGAAAGCTCAGGTGTTAAGTGACTACACAGCACACACACACACTGAGACACTAAATGCACGCAATGACTGAGTCCACACCACTGAGTTGTGATTTAAAACAATATGGTTTTATCTGGAATAAAATGCAGGGTAGTCAATCATTCAACACATTAGCTCCTCAAAACATTTCATTGGGGGGGGCAATTCAAGAGTCACTGAGCATATCACCATAAATATCTCATGAAGCCCGCCCATGCAAGGAATTCATTAAAGCGACATTCCAGTACATTCCATTAGAACCATAAATGCTGCATCACTCAGCGATAAACATTTCCTGGCTGCAGGAATCAGCAGGTCATCAAATGAGAGAGAACATTTCATTAATTAGGATTAAACTTTGCGGCAATTACTTTGCATAGAACTACACATCTCCTTGACTCAGAGTGAACATTTCATTTAGGGTCAGGCAGGAATAAACACTCCGCCAGGCCTAAACATTTAATTGGATAACTTCATGCAATCTTCCTCGGGGACTTGTCCAACATTTCATTAGGCGGAAGGACAACCATTCCTTTGAATAACCGTCTGCAATCTTCACTTTAGGCAGAAATGAACCTTCGTTTAAACATATATTACATGTGCCCAAGGACCAGTGAAACAGCACAATAACAGTTCCCCTTGAGGTCCTGCCCAAAGGGATCTTTCAGGGCTCTGGCCCCGTTAAGGTACTCTCAAGGGCCCAGTCAGGCCAACGGGGCCCAGTCTCAAGTCCTCCCGAGGGGAGGGGCGGTTCCGGGGCCTCCTACTCGCTCCTGGGAGGCCCCGCTTCGGTGCAGGTTCTCCGCCCTCCCCCCGGGGCTTTACCTGCTGTCTTCGGGCACACCCGGCCCCTTGCGGTGTTCCTCTTGGGCTGGTGCGCGCTGAGGGGGGCTCTCGCACTCTGGGGAGCCCCGCGCTTAGGATCCACCGGTCCCAGGCCTCCTGAGTGCTCCGTGGGCCCAGGTACCAGCGAGGTTGCGGTGCAGAAGAGGCGCGGCAGCCTCGACCAATGACTGGGCAGCTGACGTGAATGCCGTGCAAAGGAACCGCGTGGAGGCGCGCTAGCCAGGAGGCTCGGCCACAGCCCAATCAGTGTGCAGCGATGGCGGGGGGGGAGTCCATGGCACGCCCCGTCACGTGATGTGGGTGAAAGGCCTTAGGGCCTAGCACGGCCTAGCTGAAGTGCGCGGCGGCCTACCTCAGGCCTGGGGGCCGCCGCGGGGATCCTTCACTCTGGGGCCGGGCGCGGCCCGCAGCAACACGGCGGTGGCCCTCTCCTGGTATCGGGGGCCGCCGAGGGGCAGATGTCCGCAGCAGGCAGTCTACAGCGCAGCGGTGCTGAGGTGAGGGGCAGCGCTCCCGGGGCGATGTAGAGCTTCACAGGGGCAATTCCAGCGATTCACAAGGCACCAACAGGCTCGGGCGCCACAGCGCTTCAGGCGCGGGGGGGAACAGTTCAGTGGCACAGTAGCCTGTGGCAGTCCAGCGCCGGGGGCGAGATATAACGCTTGTGAGGGAGCAGCAGCTCGGGGAGCTAGCGCTTCTCTAGGGGCCCACAGGAGAGCTCTTGAGGAGCAATTGGACAGGTCTGGGCCACAGCGCTAAGGAAGAGCGCTTCTCCAGCAGTAGCACAAGGCAGGACAGAGATTCAGGCAGTTCAGTCAGGGGGAGTTAGGCAGGACAGCGCAGGGGCCCAGGTTGAGGAAAAGGGCGCAGAGTGGACACTGCCCTGTACCTGGTTGATCCCCAGTAGTCCTGGTTGCATACGAAAGGGGTCTTCTTCTTGGTGCTTGATGGGTCCTGCGCCCTTTGTAGATAGCAGTTTCTTGAGGAGGGGGGGGTTTGAGTTGAAGGTTTGTCAGCAGGTCACTTCAGGTGGTCCATGGGTTCCCCTCCCGCTGGGCCAGATCAGTGGGCTAGTTCAGGGTTCCTCACTCTACTTGGAAGGCAGCACCTAAGTCCTGTCACTCCCAGTGGCATAGGCCCCTGACTAGGCCCTACCGCCTAAGTCTCCTGCGTGGGTCCCCCAGGTCAGTGATGCCCCAACTGAATAAAAACTTTCCCTGCCTTCTTTATATATGCCCAGGTCAGGTGACCACCCTCTAAGGCGGCGAAACCAGGCTCCGCTCCTATTCTAGAAGGTTCCAGGAGCTTCCCTAGTCTAGCTATGGGCAGGCAAGGCAGGCTGGTATTGCCACAATGATTAGAGGTTCCAGCCACCTCCTGGTAACTAGAGTGTACCTAAAAAGACCACGCTGCAGTAGCAGGGGTCAGTGGCAGCCATGTTGGGGGAAGAGAGCACCTGCACCTTAGCATTGATTAGCAATGGCAAGGTGCCCGGAGACCTAAGGCCAACAAAAAGAAGGTGGGAAAAAATGAGGCAAGGGCGAAAAAAATAGGGAAAGACCACCCTAGGGCTGACAGGTCTAACATGCGTCCCCCAGCTGAAAGTGGGAAGAGCAACCCAACCTCTAGGGAGCTCTCGTCACTAAGGCGGAATAACCGGGAGAGACCATAAGCATTGGCGTGGTCAACTCCGGGTCGATGTTCCACCCGAAAGTCCATCCCATGTAGGGAAATGGACCACCTTAGCAACTCGGGATTTCGCCTCTCATTTGCATGAGCCAGCGAAGGGGTCGGTGGTCGGTTTGAATCAGGAAGTGGGAGCCAAAAAGGTATGGCCTCAACTTCTTCAAGGCCCAGACCACAGCGAAGAGTTCTCGCTCGATGGTACTCCATCGCCGTTCCCGAGGGAGGAGTGTTCGAGAGATAAAGGCCACAGGTTGGTCTTGGCCATCGTTGTTGAGTTGCGAAAGCACAGCGCCTATGCCATGCTCAGAGGCGTCAGTCTGCACGATGAATTCCTTTGTGAAATCAGGTGCTGCAAGCACCAGAGCGGTGCACATCGCGTGCTTCAGTGTTTCGAATGCCTCTTGGAAAGCAGCCGTCCAGATCACTTTTCGTGGCTGCTTCTTGGACGTCGACTCAGTCAAGGGGGCTACGATGGTACCATATCCCTTGACGAACCGACGGTAATAGCCAGTGAGGCCGAGGAATGCTCGGACCTCAGTCTGGGTTTTGGGGGGCTCCCAGGCCAGGATGGTCTCAATTTTTGCCTGGAGGGGTTGCACCTTACCCCCGCCCACCAGGTGTCCCAGGTAGACGACAGATCCCTGTCCAATCTGGAACTTGCTAGCCTTGATGGTCAGGCCAGCACGTTGCACGTTGCAAAGCCTGCAGCACCTCCTGTAGACAATGCAGATGGTGGTCCCAGGTGCTACTGAAGACAGCAATGTCATCCAGGTACGCCGCTGAGAAGGACTCCAGGCCAGACAGCACCTGGTTCAACAACTGCTGGAAGGTGGCCGGAGTATTCTTGAGCCCGAAGGGCATCACTCTAAATTGAAAGTGGCCTTCGGGGGTGGAGAACGCTGTTTTCTCCTTTGCTCCGTCGGCCATGGCACTCTGCCAGTACCCTGATGTCAGGTCAATGGTGCTGAGGTACCGGGCTGCTCCCAGCCGGTCAATCAGCTCATCTGCCCATAGGATCGGGTGAGCGTCTGTCTTGGTGACAGACAGAGTTCTATCACCGATAGTCCACACAGAACCGAAGTTCTGGTGTGGTGCCCGGTGGGGCCGCTTTTGGCACCAACACGACCGGACTAGCCCAAGGGCTGCTGGAAGGTTTGACTAGCATTTTGGCCACCTCACCCTGGATGCTGTTCTTAACTTTATCGGACAGCCGGTAAGACTTGGTTTTTACAGGCGGACTGTCCCCTGTGTCCACATCATGAGTACACAGATGTGTAATTCCAGGCATGAGGGAGAAGTGCTCCAACACCTGGCGGCAGTCCCTCTGTTGTTCTGGGGTCAAGGATGGGGAGAGGACAACTCCCTCCACCGATCCATCCTTATCCTGGGCTGCCAGAAGGTCAGGAAGAGGCTCACTCTCTTCCTCCTCGCTCCCATCCGTCACCATGAGTAGAGCAAGCTCAGATCGCTCATGGTGAGGCTTCAGGCGGTTGACGTGGAGCACCCGATGGGGCTGTCGAGGGGTCTTCAAGTCAACGACATAGGTGGTCTGGCCTCGACGCTCCACAATTTCGTACGGACCAGTCCACCGGTCCTGGAGGGCACTAAGCTCCCCAGGCTCCATTTCCCACACCTTCTGTCCAGTGTCCAACTCTACTGTCCGAGCATTGCGGTCATACCACTCCTTCATGACGGCTTGGCTAGCCTCCAAGTTGTCTGAGGCTTCCTTCCACAGCTTGGCCATCTGGTTGCGGAACGCCAGCATGTAGCTGACGACATCACAGGGATGCTTCTTCGAAGTCTTCTCCCACCCCTCCTTGACAAGGCTGAGGGGCCCCCTTACGGGATGGCCATAGAGCAGTTCAAAGGGGCTGAACCTGACTCCCTTCTGTGGCACCTCGCGGTACGAAAACAGCAGGCAAGGGAGGAGGATGTCCCACTTCCGCCTCAAGTCCTCTGGCAGGCTTCGGATCATCCCCTTCAAGGTCTTGTTGAAGTGCTCTACGAGCCCGTTAGTATGGGGGTGGTAAGGAGCGGAGAACCGGTAGGTCACTCCGCACTCCTTCCATATGGCCTGCATGTAGGCCGACATGAAGTTCGTGCCCCTGTCTGACACCACGACCTTGGGGAATCCCACTTGGTTAAATATCCCCATCAGGGCCCGCGCCACCACCGGTGCAGTGACGGTCCTCAGAGGAATAGCCTCCGGGTACCGAGTGGCGTGGTCCACTAACACCAAGATGAACCGGTGTCCCGCAGAGGTCGGAGGGTCCAATGGCCCAACAATGTCGATTCCGACTCGCTCAAAAGGGGTCCCGACCACCGGGAGTGGTTCCAAAGGGACCTTCACTTTAGTCCCAGTCTTGCCACTTGCCTGGCAAGTCTTGCAGGTCTTACAGTAGGTGTCAGAGGTAACTCTCATCCTGGGCCAATAAAAATGCGGGACCAGCCGTGCAAAGGTTTTGTCCTGGCCCAGGTGTCCAGCCAAAGGAATCTCATGCGCCAGTTCTAATAGGAAGGCCCGGTAGCATTGGGGGACCACTAAGGCCCTGGTGGATCCATGCACCGGAACCATAGGCTCACTGTAAAGGAGGCCATCCTCCCAGTACACATGAAAACTGCCGGTCTCCTGATCGGTCGCTTGGGCTTCGGCCTGTCGCCGCATGCCTTCAAGCGTGGGGCACTCCTTCTGCGCCCGACAGAATTCCTCCCGGGTAGGCCCTCCTTCCACATGCCACTCGGCAAGGGAACAACATCCACCTCCACGGACTCTGGGGTTACCTCCACAGGCTCCCCATCCATCACACGGGGTGTGTCCTCCACAACATTCTCCACTTCAGGACCAGCATTGGGTTGGGCCGTTGTCTCAGGCTCCAACCCGGGTTGAGTTCCTTGCCGGGCAGCCATGGACCGCGTGACCACGCAAGTCCATCCTGGTAACCCCTGCATCTCAGTGTGGGCCTTGAACTCCACTTCCTTCCAGGCGGTATGTTCAAGGTCGTTTCCTAGCAGACAGTCCACAGGCAAGGCAGGGCTTATCACAACTCTCAACGGGCCTTTCACTCCTCCCCACTCAAAGGGAACCTGAGCCACGGGATAGTAGCTCAGAGTGCCATCAGCCAACACGGCCGGATGGAACACATCAGGTACTACTTGCTCAGGGGACACCAGCCGCCTCACTAGGGTGGTCATGCTGGCACCTGTGTCCCTCAGAGCCTCCACCTCCTCCCCGTTAACCTTCACCCTCTGCTGGTACTTAGCAGTGTTCGATGGTAAGGACGTCACTGGGATCAACTCTCTGTCCCCAAGTGAAACCAGGGTTAGGCCTGTCCACTCCCTTTCCCTATCTAGGGGCAGCTCCACCCCAAGCGCTACACTTGCCACCCCGGGACTCTTGCCACCTGTGGGGGCTGGGGGTCTCTTGCGACACTGGGGATCCCCCTTGTAGTGTCCAACCTCCCCGCATTCGTAGCACCGGACAAATCTTGGCTGCTGACTCTTGTCAGAGTAAGTGGGCTTTGGGGAACTGGAATGAGGTGGGGTACCTACTCCTCTCCCAAACTGTCTAGTTTGTGGGCCTCGTGAGAACTCCTTCTTTTTATCTCCCCCCTCTTTCTTCTGGGGGACGCCCTGTCCACCTTTCAGGCCATCTCCCCCGGGGCCCTTGTGTGACACCCGGGTGCTAACCCAAGTATCCGTCTCCTCCGCAAGCTCACAGGGATCTGTTAACTTGCGGTCCACCAGATGTTGGCGCAGCTCCGGAAAACACTTATCCAAGAGGTGCTCTCTCAAAAAAAGATTGTACAGGCCCTCATAATCTTGCACCTCGCTGCCACGCACCCAACCATCCAGAGCCTTACGGGCATAATCAAAGAAGTCCACCCAATTCTGCGTGGACAGCTTATGGCTGCCACTGAATTTTTGGCGATACCTTTCAGGGTTGAGACCAAACTTTTTAAGGAGCGCCTCCTTCATGGGGATATACCTGAACTGGTCCGCCTTATCAAGGTACAGGAGGGTGTCCCTGACATTAGGAGGTATGTAACAATACAGGCCACCTCCCCAGTGTGTCTCGGGCACCCCATGGGCTGTCAAGGCCACTTCATACGCCTCCAACCACTTGGCGATGTCATCCCCCTGAGTGTAGCTCGCTATCAACTCCTTGGATAACCAAAATCTAGGCTCTTGTTGAGCCCCTGGTACGCTGCCACCATTGGGACTTGCTGGCGCACTCAATTGTAAGGCTCTCAGCTCCAACTCCTTTAGCTGAAGCTCGTGCGCCAACTTCCTCTCCTCCATTGCTAATCTCTTTTCTTCCAATGCGAGCTTCTTATCTTCCCTCTCTCTCTTCCTCTCGTGCTCTAACATGGCAAGTTCCCACTTCAATTGCCTCTCCTCCCTCCTGTCCTCATACTCCTGCGACAACGTACTCCCTCTAGACCCACTACTAGTCAAGTCAAGTCAAAAGCCACTTTATTCGATTAATAAAAATCATAAAAGTATACTATAAAAACTTCTCCACATAATACATACAATCTCATAAAAACAGTTGACAATTTAATGTATAATTTAATGCATCCAGTAGTTCATGGGACTAATGTACCAGCCAATCTTGAATTCCTATTTCGAACAGCCCCCACAAAAAAATTTGCAACACAGAAAATGGAAAAAGGGTGGTCCAGTAATTGCAGATACAATAATGCTGGTTTAACCTGAACAAACCCTTTGTCTTTCAGCAGTGGTAATATATACTTTTTCCTAATTCCGGTGTAGAAGGTGCAGAAAAACGTAAAGTACATGGGGGCAGATTTATGTTAACTGGCGCATGGGGTACAGGGGTATTTTTAGGTTTCAGGGGTAGCTTTGGGTTTTGGGGTACAGGGGTATTTTAAGGGTGAAGGGCTAGGTTTGGGTATTGGGGTACAGAGGTATTTTAGGGTTCAGGGGTAGGTTTGGGTTTTGGGGTACAGTGGTATTTTTAGGGTTCAAGACTAGGTATGGGTTTTGGGGTAGAGGGGTATTTTTAGGGTTCCGGGGTAGGTTTTGATATTTGGGGTACAGGGGTATTTTTAGGGTTTAGGGATAGGTTTTGGTTTTGGGGAACAGGGTATATTTATAGGGTTAAGGTGGGTTAGTGTTTAAGGGTGTTGGGGTGTTTTAAGGAGTAAGGGTGGGTTATGATGATGGGGTGCAGGGGTATTTAAGGGGAGCAGGGTGGGATTAGCACACAATATGAGACATGGCATGAAGGGCGGAACGAACCACACGCCCCCAGCGTTTGTCACGCCCCCAGCACATGCCCAAAGCACAACGCAGACATGCCCACAAGGGACTACTTTGCTGGCACGGTTCTTTTACCTTTTAAATGGATATGGTGGGCGTCTGCATAGCCTTTGTCCTTCTGCTGCAACTGCCCTTTCCAAAGCTGTATTGGGTGTTGTGATGGGTGCTGTGGTTCCTGAGATTACCCGCCTCAAAGGTTTGGGCTCCCTCTTTATTATATTAGTATGGATAAAATTGCCTCACAGTGTCTACCACCTATCCTCTTCGCAAAGCCAAGTATCGCTGCGGAGGACCTTCTTACGGCATTTGCTTTAGCTGCCAGTGGGGCATGACAGGCCCCAGGGCAATGGCAGGATAGCAGGGAAGCCCCAAGAAGAGTGCCAGAGCAGCCCGGGCCTCCCCTGACTGGCCAACAATACACCGGAGGGCTCTTAAAAGAGCACGAGCCCTCCCCCAGCAACCTGAACCGCCGCATGGGGCCGAGGAGGCCCGATGGACAAGGTAAACCGGAAGAGGGCGGAAGGCCGGAGGAGGCCCCGAGGCCGCCCCTCCCCTGGGGAAGACTGTGTTGGGCCCTGTTGACCCCTATTAGGCCCATAAGAGTACTGCGGACTGGGCAAGAGCCTGAATTGAGCCCCTACAGACTGGGCTGGAGGAGGAGTAACCCCCAGCTGGGGTGGGGTTCTTTACAGCTTGTGTTTTTTTTCCGAGGAAGTCATGTTACGGTGCATATTGGCCTGTTGGTTTACTGAAACGTCCATTCCTGTTTAGCAAAAAGGTTATTCCGGATTAATGAAATATTCTACCTATGCCGGAGGCAATGTTTAGTCTTACCGGATGACATATTGATTCTCACCTGGTGAAATGTTGACGCATGATTGATAAGGATAATGCACTGCTTATCCCTGCCTAAGGAAATGTTTTATTCTTGCATAAGTGGTTTTAGTCCTGCCTAGTGAGAAGTTGCCTGATCTTTAATGCCATATCCAGTCCTGCGTCAGGAAATGTTTGGTTTTACCCTAATGAACAAGTAATGCTGAGTAATGAAATGTCTACACTTGCAAAATGAAGTGCTAAATGAAAGCCCACATTTATCCCCTGAAATGTGTTAATGTAGGGAGTAATTGATCACCATGATTTTGGTCTTAGATAAAATTAATCGATTGGAATCAAACACTTACTGGTGTGGTCCCCGTCATTGCATGCATTTATTGTCTCAGTGGATGCGTGTGTTTTGTGTAGTCACTTAACACCTGAGCTTTCGGGTGCCTACCTGCTCGTGCCAGGCTACCCCCGGGGAACTGGTAACCCCAGTTCCTACAGCGTGTTTAAATTTCTAAGTGCCGCTTTGACAGGGGTGAGTGCACAGAAGAAGAAGCCGCCAGTACAGCCTCAGCTGAGACTCACATACAGAGGAGTCAGTGTATTTATCGCCCTTCTCACTTCTGGTCCTAAAACCAGACGGAGGCTGCAATGCTCGCTTCAAGATCCGCAGGGAAGCCCAAGGCTAGTAAGACTGGGTGGGTCTTATAGTGTCTAATCACAAAAGCTAATGGCAGAGATCAAATGTGTTTAAAATAATATGTCTGGTTTTACATCCATAAATCTACTGCTTCTAGTGGTCGGTATCTGAGACCCTTGGAAAAGAATGAAAACAAAGAACAATGATATGGCGCGTGTTCATGCTCTTACCACACTGGCCCCCACATCACGCTGCGTGCCGTGGCTCTCATTCACCTCGGATTTCCAAAATACAATCTGGAGCAGTGAAAACAACTGCGTCAAGTGTGCTGATGCCTTCCCATAAAGAGCCCTTCCCCACTAGAAACAATAATCCCCTCCAAGGCCTCTCAGCTCCAGTAACCCCTTCCCACACTCTCACCTGAGACCCCTTCCTTGTCCCTCTCTGTGCCTGTCCCTGAGGCTCACGGTCCCATCCCTTCCAAGGCCTCTCAGCTCCAGTAACCCTCTCCTGAGCTGTCCTGTAGCTCCTCTCTATGCCTGTCCCTGAGGCTCATGGTCCCATCCCTTCCAAGGCCTCTCAGTTCCAGTAACCCCCTTTCCTGAGCTGTCCTGTAGCTCTGCAGTAATGATGCCTCAAGACTTGCAGCGATAATTGTAAGTCAACAAAAGAACAGCCCTGTTCTTCTCTAATATGAAGATACCTATGGGCGCGTGGTAATTCCGATAGAAGTCATTAGTCAGAATAGGGTATTAAAATCAACTGTTTTATAATAAGTGAGCCGGAAAATCGTTATAGTAGACAAATCGAAGCCATATAATAAAGCTCAGATTCTTCTAATAGAGCGATTTCAAGTCTTGAGGAAGTCGTCTATCGACTAAACATGTGTCAGCTGTTTGTTTGTCATACTGACGTGTCAACACTCTTGAGACGCGTCAAAACCTTTGAGACCAAGATTACTGTATGCTCAATGTCATTTTTCATAGTTTTTCTCTGATATCAAATACATTACTGACTGAGGATAGTCAGCTAAGACTCTTTTTTTGTGCTCTGCTCTGTTAAAAATTATAACTGGTCAATGGGTATGGAGGTTTCCTCTATGTACTGAGTGGCACTGTGGATGGCACAGTGTTTGACATTGAGCACGCTAGGGGACATTTTGCGCTGTAAAATTGCAAACTAACAGAGGTGCTGGCTTTTCTCTAAAACCACTGACATCATTTCTCTTATATGAGAATACATTTAGTAGCAAACTATCCAGGGAGTACACGACTCAGTTTTGCCATTCAGCTCTTTTGAACTAGCTGGTAAGAGGCCAGTGTGGCCGGCACTGGTAATAGTGGTGAGGCGGGGGCGGGGGGTGGTTGGGAGAAGAGGATAGACGACGGGTTAGGGAAAGTAAAATAAAAAATGTAAAGAAACACTTACCGAGTTGGAGATGCAGGGAGCGCAAGATAAGGGTTTTTCATTTTTTTATTTTAATTTCCATATCCCGTCATCTGCCCACTATACCCTGCCCCAGCACCCTACCGCTGTTACCTGTGGCAGCTGCGCCTGTTAAGAGGAGAATTTGGTGATGGTTGTCTTCTTGATAAATTTTAGGCAGAATTTCAACTTACAAATCATATAAATTGTCCCATAACCCTACTGAGCCTTTTTTTTTAAATATCTAGATAACAGATACAACAACGCACATAAGTGACTTAGTTCAGAAATAGAGAGCAACTTTGAATTTTTTAAGGGAAGCTTTTCATGCAAGTGCAGAAACGTTGGATTACACACCAGAAACAAGCTGAAATATTATTGCTACCTGTGCTATATTGCACAACAGAGCCATGAGAAAGGGCTTACCCCTTGGTCCTAAGTATGGCAGTTGTGATGACGATGGAAATTTATTCCCCTACACAACAAAACCTGGCCAAGAAACAACTATGATTGCGGAGGGCAGTACAAGCCAAACTGGCCTAACAAATAACTATTTTTAAGGGAAGTGTTAATCAAACATTGTCAAAATAAATAGGCAGAGTATTCTACTTTTATTTACTAACACACATTTTATTGATTCACAAATGAAGAACTAGAAGAAAAGACCCTAGTAATGATCAGTTATTTGTAATGATATTTTTACTTTGCAAACATAACTACAACTAAATGAAAAAATCATTTTCATAACTTCAAACTAAAATTACTTTTTCTTTACTTTGCTAGTGGTCTGATATGTTTGTTTGAAGCCCACAGCACCAATCATGCCCCTTCTTGTCCTTGCATTGGTGCCCCGGGCACTGATGTGTTGCACATACTAGACACCTCCTCACTTTCGGCTGATTGTATTGATCTTTCCATAGTGGCATTAGCTGTATATATTTACTCCAGGGACATTTTTTATTTGGGTAGGACTACTTGTTAAATCACCACGTTGTTTTATGACCTCATCCTGCAAGTTGGCTAAATGTCAGCATAGAATATGTGGTGAATTTGCAAGGAGATCTACAGACCTACATAAAGCTTGCTGTTTCTGTTTAGAATACTGCTGCTGTTGTCTGAATAACCCCCTCATTTAGAAAATGAGAGACCGTGCTTATGGCCTGTGAACATTTATATATGCTTTGAGCTATGGGGGGCGCGGCTTGGCCGTGAAGCGGAATGGCTGCTTGCTAGAGCAGCTCCGCTGGCCGGGCTAATTAATCCGAAATGATCCGTTTTTAACACGCCGTGCATCGGGCGTAACTGCCAGGATTATTTGCTGGGAAAATCCTGTGCAGTTTGATATTGAATTGCAAGCTGTATGACTGGTGGAAAGCTGCGGAAACTGCGGATGTCCTGGGTGGCAAGGGAAAGCCGGGAGCGTGCGTGAAAGGCCGACCGGGAACCAGTAGCGCTGGTGCTCAGGGGACGATGGTGGGAACACTGCTCACGCTGCGACGGACTTCGGGGAGTGCGACGAGGAATATGTGGGCTGCAGGATAAGCCCCGGAGGTGGGGACAAGCAAGACTGTAAGTGCTCTGTGCCTGGAACAACACCGGCAAACTTGCAGTAGACCAGTGGGGGGAGTGGAGGTACAGCCGCGATCACTGTGGTGACCGGAAGGCAGTGTGCGTTGAGTACACCTTTTGAAAGCTTCACGGTGCGGGCCCTAATGTCTTCACGGTACCCGTAATAAAGGGGGAAGCCATATACAACGCGGTACGGAGGAGCGTACATTTGAGGGCTTGCTCTTCCGAACATGGACAGGTTGGGCAACCGCCATTTTCGCATGACGCATAAGTATCTGGGAGCGCTGGCCTCGGGCCTGTAGTGGAGCGCCAAGGATTGCTTCCAAAGGGTTGCCCTAAACATTCACAGAAAGGGAAATAAGAGCGCAATAAAACACGGGCAGCGCGTAAATGGAGAGTAGGAGCCTGCTAGGGTGAACATTGAAACTACGAGACTGTAAAGGCGAGGGAGACGCCCCGGGCATATGGTGAGAGGAACCCTGGCCAGATGGCTGAGAGAGCCGCACTAATTGTACAAATTACATAATGGACTACATGTCATCTTTTAAGTCGCTTGGTGCAGCTATTTAAAGGAGACGCACATTATTTATACACAGGGGTGACACGCACGCGGTGACCAGCTCAGTGAACCGCCTGTCAGACTGCTCGATCCTCCCACAGTTGTAAATGCAATGCACCTACAAAGGAAATGAAGTGCACAGGAAGATTTTGATGACACACGCAGGTCCGCCTGAGAAACGTGGCAGAGCGGGGTGCATATACAGGTGCGCTGGTTTCCCATTCTGACTGATTAATAGTGACGCAGGATAGAGGTCCCAGATAGCGCACTTACGCGCTGAAAATGGGCAGGGACAAGATACACAGCCCAACGCAGACGTCTCAGGGCGCAGTCAACAGGGATTGCTGGTAGAAACATAACTAAAGCGCCTCGTGAGACAGAACTATAGCTGGGATATAACGACTCGTGAAGCGACCTGAGGTCAGCTAACAGCCCATTGAGGCAGGTAACGCGCCAAGCCAGTTGGACAAGGTCAACTAGAGATTATTAAGCACTCCGTGGGGGTACCAAGCGAGTGGAGATACCTCTGAGTGTGCGATAGGGCGACCCTTGTCGTGGGGAGTACTATTGTTCGGAGGACAGCTTGCAAAGATAGCGGGCTGCATGCCAAAATGGGGAAGCCAGACACGCGACAACCAAGACTCACCTTCGACAAGAAATCAAGTAAATCAACTGAAACTGAGGCTGCTGATCGTGAGCCGACAGAAGAAGGCGCACAGGGCCAATTGCCGGCGGTGGATGTCTGGTCCATGTTCCAGGAACTGAAAACGAGCCTACAGGGGATTGACTCCAAGATGGACACTCTGGCTGAACGCATGGACAGAATCACCCAAAGGATGGATAAGCAGGAGGGCAGGGTCAGTGTGCTGGAGACTAGAGTGACGGAGACGGAGGAAGGCCAAACCGACATGGAGAAGAAAGTGAGAGGCATGGACAAGGTATTGGCTCTACTTCAACAGAAGAATGAGGATTTGGAGGCGAGATCGAGACGGAACAACATACGGATAACGGGAATTGCGGAAACAACAGATATTCAAAATGTGGAGCAGTACTTTGAAACTATGTTCAAAGAGTTTTTTGGGCCAAACCTGTCTCCCATGTTTCTTATAGAGAGAGCGCCCAGGTCTTTAGGGCAAAGACCGAAGCTGTTGTGTGCGTTGTTATCCAGGCAGTCTTTGAATGAGGCCCTCTTTGCGGCTCTGATGAGTTGATGGTGACCGACAGTTATTTTCATCTCTGACTATGCCACCAGGTGCAGAGGGGCTTGTCTCTAGTGGTCAAGCGATGCCTCCGAGAGTTTGGCATCAAACACTACCTCCTATACCCATAAAGGCTGCAAGTGGTCTCAGTTATTGACACACAAATCATTGATACAGCTGAACAGTGCTGGACCTGGCTGCAATCAACTGGTTGTCAGGTGCTGTGGACTGGGAGTGAAGGGTCTACGCAACAAGTTGTCATTCATGGAACCAGTTGTACTGGGAGGCGTAGGAGAAGCAGGCATCCCCGCCACAACTACAAGCTACCCCCAATCTGCAGCAGGTTGTACAAAAGAGAGAGGCAGAAGGAGCTGCATGCACCGCCAACGATGCACAATTACACTCAGTGGGCCCGATTCACAGAATGAACTTAAGACTCAATCCTAAACTTACTACTATTTTGGTATTCACAGAATGCACTTACTACTTTTGGCATTCACAGAATGAACTTACTACTTTTGGTATTCACAGAAGTTAGGATTTTGTCTTAAGTTTGTCTTAAGACAGACTTAAGACAGACTTAAGACAAAATCCTAACTTCTGTGAATACCAAAAGTAGTAAGTTCATTCTGTGAATGCCAAAAGTAGTAAGTGCATTCTGTGAATACCAAAATAGTAGTACGTTTAGGATTGAGTCTTAAGCTCATTCTGTGAATCGGGCCCAGTGACAGGATCCCAACACTTCTCCTGAACGCTCCCCCAGTGACGTAGGGTCCACTGATACGTGGTCATCCGGTACAGAGTCCGTCCAGCCCCTGGATGTAACTCCTTAGATGGCAGATATCCTAATTAAATGTTGACTGCTTGTGCATCTCCCCTTCTTCCACAGTTACAGACAGCTCTGGAGAGTCTCTGGCTTTGGGCGGTTCCTGGTCTCCAGCTTCCTGTTGCTGAAGTTCCAGTCTACCGAGGTCAGCACTTAGAGGGGAACGGGTTCACGTGTCACCCAAAGGAAACGGAGCAGTTGTCCAGGTGAGCGATGCATGTCAGGGGTGACGGTGGTGGTCTCCTTAGTGCTCCGAGCTGCAAAGGCATGAAGTCCATTGCGTCAATGACCTTGCCAAGGATAAACTGTGGGAGTTCCTCAATTATCCTAGTGACACTCTTGCAACGCTGTGATGTCATGTGTTTAACGTTCTGATTGCGCAATGTGCCAGAGCATGTTTTCAAGGCCATGCAAAGCCACTTTACATGGCTTTTCATGGACTTAGAAATATGTGACCCAATCATGCATTAAACAGTGTGAAAGGGGCATTCCATGCAGTGGCGGCCAGCATGGCTTGCAGGTGACGAGGCCAGGGCAGGTGCATGGGATTGCAGGGGGGCGCGATTGCGGGAGGTTGTGGATTATAAATTAAACATTAAAAAAAATATGTAAGTTAGCTTGCAGTTAGGTCCTGCAATGCAGCCTGATTGTATTTTTCATCCTGGTTCGACGCTCAACCAGGGAAAGGGGGCCAGAGCATGTTCTCCTTGCAGACTGTAATGCAGCCCGCATGGAGAACGGGTAAAAGGCACATGAATAGTTTTTGCAGCCCAAGAGGATAAAACAGTCATTGCGCACTTAGGAGTGGGCAAACTACTCCTCCGCTGCCCTGCTCTGAGAGCAGAGCAGCACCGCCCGCAAAGCAGCCACTGTGGGTCAACATAGGGGAAAAATACAGGGGGCTTATTCATGAGCCCCTTTCGACAGTTTAACACCGCTGGTACATCATTTTCTTGACATACTTGCGGGGTGAATTTTGCTCCATGTTGCGCCGTTTTATGAAGTGGCATATCTAGGGCTATGCGTGACCTTGTAAAGCCCTGTGCCACATTATACCTGCGTCAGGTATGATGTATGCAGAGTGTTTATTCCCACGCAACAAAGCTGTAGGAGTTGCGTTACGAGCTGCCACTCATAGGATGGCGCAGTGAAATCTATCAGATTTCACTGTGACAATTCTAGGATGCCACTGTGTCAAAAACGTACTCCTAGGGGGAGGAGCCTAGATGGCGATCGGGATGGCTGCATAAACGCTCGGCTCCGTGAGCCCTCCCGTTCCGCACGTATATCCTGGCGATTAAACTGAGCAGTCTTTGTTAATTTGAGTAGGGGAAGGACAGCATTCACTTACCATCTGCTTCTGTGGCTCCACCGTGTAGTTGACCCGAAGAAATGTCCCCAACTGTTTGGCGGCCTTCGGGGTGCTGAGACCGGGATCTCGAGTGAGGAGAGTGTCCGGCCGTGAATACAACTTCTGCGGCCTCCGGTCGCGATGGGAAGCCGCTCGGAGAGAACCTGAGATCCGCGAGCCGAAAGAGATGCCACCAACCCACTCCCAATAGTGGGGTGCCCTGCGAGAGGTGCGATATAGCTGGGCCCGAGAGAGTCCATGAGGCCCAGCTTCCCTTTGGTGGACGCCCGATCATGTTAACAGCCCCCCCCGGGAGCCGGTGGGTGCCTCCTGGAGAGCGGCAGGAGCTTGTTTAGCCTTTTGGTGACTCTCCTTTCTGTTGCCTGCCACGACTCTTGAGATCCCGCTGTGGATCCTGCTGGTTCCGGGGGTTGGTCAAGGTCCCGAGGTGCGGTGGAGGAGGACGAGGCCGTGACGGCTGAAATGGCGGATGCCACTTTCTTGCACAGCCATTGTCCGGACAGAGAAACCGGTGCACAAGTGAATCCCGGGGTTTGGCAACGTGAGGACAGACCCACGCCCGGCAATATACTGGCTGCGTTGATAGCCCTGCAGACTACCCTGTACCGGGGGGCCCGAGACTTGGGAAGAAAGGTGGCCGCCATTGTTGGCCCGCCATTTTGTGGCGGCATGGCTCGCTCTCGAGGTGACGCTGAGATGTCTGCCTCTGATTCATTGACATGCACCCTGGATGGATCTGCGTTCTTGGAGCCGCGGATGGGTCTGGTTCCTGAGCCTACTGTGGCTACCCTTGTTGCCCGGGTGATTGTCTCATCGAGGCCTCTCTCTGTACGGCGAGTGGGGGAACGGCATCGATCCATGGCTTGGGCGGCCCGACAGGGTTTCGGCGCTTCCCTTATCGTGTGGGTCCTTTTCTATGTTTGGCGGGACTGTGTACTGTTTCGAGACTGTTGGCGGTATCGACATTGTCACATTCCGACTTCGGCCATGCATCATCTGCGAGGTTTCGGTGGCTGAGATCCTATGGAGCGATGACACTGCCTGGTCCTCCCGGTGCACTCGGACCCTCTGTGCTACTTTGTATCCCGCCTGCGGGACTGTTCACCGCTGGTGCTATTGACCGAAGTGGCCAGGGGTGAATTTGATTGGGACATAGAGGGACTCATGGATGGTTGCGGGTGATTTGAGGGACGCTTAGCGGAGTTGTAATTGATTGCGTTATAAGTGATTGCTACTATTTGTACTTCTTCTACCGTTACTGTTTAGACGATTTTTGCATGCGGAGGTGGGAGGGGCCGGATGACCAGATCGAGGGCCCTTCTCCTGTCTTTTTTCTATTTCTCTTTCTTTTTCTCTCTTTTTCTTTCCTGTATTTCGGGTCTCTGATTTAGGGCGACAGACACGCTGCTGGGGGGGTAGGCCGTAGCCTTCTGCAGGGGTGCAGGGTTGGGGGTTGGGCGATGGGCTTGCTATTTTGTTCTCTTTTTGTTTCTATGGCCCTTAGTTCCTTTTCTTTTTCGATGTTGTCTTCTTCCATGTCTCCTATAGTGTGTTTCGCCTTGAGGGGTGGGACTAGCTCGCCATGATTGCTCTGTGTTTATCGCATCTATCCTGACTCTTAGGCTCCCTCCCCCGTCATTTCTAATTTGTCTACATTATTGGCGTAAAACTCTACGCTTTTACCTAGTTGTAATGGGGGAGTGTGTGACTGTGCGACATTGATTTTCATTTTTATTTTTTGCAAAATGAGCCGTCTCAGATCCTTATTACTGCATGGTGCCTTAAATATATGTTTATCCTGTATGCTATTCGGCCTTCGGACTCCGGACCGCTGTGTATTTTTACACCCCCTTCCTAATTGCCCGATCTGAATAGCGGCCGGCCGGATTGGTTGTAGGCCCATGTTTGTATCTCCTGTGTTACGTCAATAAAGGTTCTTTAAAAAAAAAAAGAAAAACGTATTCCTGCCTTGTGGCAGACTTAAGAGCCATAGGGATAGGCAGGCCCCATTCATTGCTGGTGTTTTGTCATGCTTGTGACACAACTGCAGCAATGCGTGACTCTAGCGCTGATAGGTACGTCAGGATTCCAGACTTATGTCATTGATTGTGGCATGGAGTGCCATACAGCAAATATGACGCAGCCATGTTGTCGTAAACAGGGCGCAGTGAAAAGTGTCCAATAGCTGTTTTATCGTGGTGATGCAACACTTTTCATGAATGGGGCACAGAAATGCACCATATCTTATTGATAGGGCGCAACCCTGAACTTTTGTTTTGGCGTAGGGCAGCATAGCATTATTCCTTGCAGCGCTGTTTAGCATCAAGACATCTTATATGGAGGCCCAAGTGTTTGCACCAATTTTAAGACCAGCTATTTCTGATCTTAAAAAACTGCCTCTAATTTGTGTTAGCAGCAGTTTTGGTGGATATCGAGGTACTGGAATTTCCTTGTAAATGTCGCGAAGTGTGTTTAGCTGAAGTTTTTTCACAGGAACGCTTACCTTCATTCACATTTTCATTATGTCCCGCTAACAGAAGTGGCGATCTTGAAAATTCACGTGTACCCTGCAAAAGTGCCGCTAACTGCAATTAGCGGCAATTTGTAAATAGGGCAATAAAATAAGCTGCCTTAATGTACAAATATTTACTCTACGGCGGTGTTAAGTTCTTGTAAATAATATCCCTCTATGGCGGCAGTCATTCAAGTACCTGGGGATCTGGGTGACGCTCCTCCCTGAGCTTGCATGGTTTCTCAACGTCAGCCCTATGGTGAAGCTGGTTCGCGCTGCCCTCCTTCGATGGCATACGTTGCCACTAAATCTCAAGGGCTGGATCGCTCTTTTCAAGATGATGGTCCTGCCCCATTTCCTCTATATGCTCCAAAACATGCCTCTCCCCTTCTCGCGGTCCTGGTTCCGTGTGATGGATGGCTTGGCCACTAAATTCCTGTGTGGGGGTCGAAGGCTGAGATTGGCCCGCAATCAAGGCAGGATTCTGCCCTTTGATGGGGGGTTAGGAATGATGAACCTACATCTCTATTATCTGGCGACCAGGCTTCTTATTGTACATGACTGGTTCAATGGTGGTTGGGCGGATCCGGCTTACCGCCTGGAACTGCATGCGCTGGGTTTCTCTGGTATTCAAGGGATGCTCTACGGCACTGCCATCCCCCACACTCTGCCGTAAGCTTCTCGTGGGGTGTTTTTGGCATGGTGAGCCGCCCTGCTTCACACCCGCTGGTTGGGCAGATTGACCCAATATACCCCCTTGTGGTGCGGAACACAGCTCAAAGATGTCGCCATTCTCTCTGGGTTTAGAGCCTGGGACCTTATTGGAATTTCCCAGCTGGGAGATGTCTGGCGCGGGAGCCACATTTGAAAATTCTCAGCATTACATACCCAGTTCTCCCTCCATGCCTCTCAGTTCTACTGCTATATTCAGTTGCCTCATGCACTCCATACACACATTTCGGAGGGAACCTCCTTGCCCGAATATAGCCCACCTGAAGCACAGGTTATGACTGGTGATTTGGGGATCGGAGGGATTTACCGCATTTATTGTTCCCTCACAAATAACACCCCTAACTCCCTTTCCTCTCTCCGGGATAAATGGGAGGGTTGGATTGGTCCTTTAGATGATTCTGACTGGAGTGATACGCTTATGGCCCCTAAAATAGTTACAGCTTCTGGGCATCTTCGATTGGTTCAAGTATACTATTTGCATGCGGCCTACCTTACGTCGTCTCGCCTTCATCGCTCTGGGCTCCGACTTGATGCTTCTTGTCCCCGCTGTCACTGGCCCTGAGCAGATTTTTATCACATGGTATGGCTCTGTCCCAACATTGTACATTACGGGGGACTAGTGACCGCTGATCTTACTGAGGTCCTGGGCTGGGAGGTCTCGATGAGCCCGATGAACATACTCTTGGGAGTTACGGATGGTCTGGATGGGAACAGGGCAGAGAAGCTTTGTCTCACCACGGCTCTGATGGTGACTAAACAAGATATTGCAGACCTTTTGCTGGATTTGTTAGCCCCTTCCATTACATGGTGGCACAGAGGGGTGGATTGGTGTGCAGCGCATGAACGCCCCATGTATGCTGCCCGTGGCTGCCCTAAAAAGTTTCGAAGGGTGTGGGGTAAATGGGTCGGGGTGATGGAAGACTGAACTTCTTGAAGCTACCTTATAGACATGCTTGTGGATATAGTCGCTTGTTATTCCTAATCGGACTTATGTGTGTGGGGGGCTTACTCCCCCGCTTTATTTGTTGCTCTTGTGTACTGCTCGCTGTGCAAAAGTTGGCTGTGTTGTCATTACTGTGTATGACTCATTTAAAATCAATAAACTTGATTATTAAAAAGAAAAAGCGGACTGAGAAGAAATGCTTTAGTTCGCCTCATTTTTCAAATAGAAACAACAAATTGCCTATGATTTTTTATGTGCAGGACAGTCCCCCGTCCTGCACATAAACAATCATTTTAAAATAATGCTGTTTTGCAACTGCAATGTGTGCTGCGTTAAGCAGCACACATAAAAATTACAAAACGGCATTTAAAGATTGTTTATGTACATTTCTGCACATTAACAATCTTCCCCTTAACACGGGTACCCTTGAACTATGGTGCGAGGGTGCCTACATTGGTGCTAGGCAGCTTTAATTTATCAGCAGTGCAGGGGGCAACGCAGGAATGCACCATATTCTGGTAAATATGGTGCAACCGTATGTTGGCAAAGCGTGTCATTAGCCTTCTTGGCTTAACAAAACGCTTCACCACTTTATTGTAAATATGGGGTATATTTATAAGAGCTGCCGCATACTAGTGTTAGCGGCAATACTCTCACCCCCGCGTATCGCTGGAAACTATCGCCTTGGTACCAGAGTATTTACAATACGTCGCTACATGGCGATAGTATCTACTAGTCGTGGTGAAAACTGCCACTAACACTAGTGTAAAGGCGTTTAAAATATTGCCGCTAGTGAGAGAAAAGTGACAAAAGGCCAATTAGAGACAAAAAAGAACTCACGTTAGTCAGCCCAACGTCACTTTTCTGCCTCTAGAAGCAGAAATAGTATATAAGTCCACCACCATTAATAAAAAGAAATTAAAAATATTGGACTGCAGAATGGATCAGCAAGTGCAAAGTTCAGTACAAGTAAGCAACCCCCCCAAGCCCCCCAACAGCTTGGATGACCTGCCAGAGTCCCAGGGGAAGAGGAAATGAAAAATTATGGGCAATGCATCATTTTTCATTGCGCTTCCCTTGCGACTCCATGGCAATCGAAGCCTTCAAGCATGGACAGTCCCCGTAGCCCTCGCTGGGCCAGTGTCTGATAACCAGAGTTGGAGGGGGAGGTGCTGTATAGTTGTTGCAGCCTGATGGTGGAGGCGGGCCGAGTCGGGACCATGCCTTTGGGCCCGGAAATTGAGGCATCGGAGATCGCCCTTACCTGGTGGTTTCATCTGGCAGGTCGCATGGAGACACATTGCCAACCAGTGGGAGAAGACCACCTGGCGCCCCTTGGAGCTGTGATCGGTAGAGGTGCTCCTGCGCACTGATGTAGGAAGATCTGCTTTGCATAACACATGCCACCACTACACTGGAGTGCATGCAGGAGATTGCCAATGGTGGGCCGTATCTCTCTGCAGCACATGCTGGAGGATGTGCTGCTGCCCAGACGCCGTGATGCCCTTGAGATCTCGCAAACCTTTGTGGTGGAGGGCTGCAACTTCATGCCTAAGGGTGCCCTGTTACAGCACCTGGATTGGGAGGTTCCCCAGCGGACTTGGCGGCAACTGCTGTACCCAAGCTTGTGAAATTCCACCTGGCTGCGGCTCCTGCTGGCTGAGTCACAGATTTAGAGAGAACGTGGTAGATTGAGCCCCGGTGTCAATGTCCAGGTGAAGAGAAGGTGGGACAAGGAGTGGAGGAGGCCCGGGGGTCGTGTCGGGCCCAGGCCTAGCACCTGTGGGCGGAGCACACTATGCCCTGAGCAATCCCTGAGCTGCGGAGGACGCTCATTGTTGAGGGCACCGCACAATACTGGTGGGGGACTCTACTAACTGGCTCAAGTTGCTGAGATTGGCCATTGTTGGCAGCAGGTGCCAGTGTCACTGGGGCCGGTTCGGGCCCAGACCCTTAGGTATGCAGCTTGATCCGCCGTTTCGTACTAGGTAACTGGGGAACACGGAATCTGATCGCCACTGTTAGACCGAAAGAGGTAATCAGGTGGTGCTGCCTTTCATCGCCCCCTGGTAGTGAGCTTTTGGGTGTATTGGGAACTATCCCTTAGTGGATTTACTCTTCCCACAGCGCAGCTCCATCTTGTAGCTCCTGCTGCTGTCCCCATCGGCTATCTGCTGCTGCTGGATCCTCTGACCCGGAGGTAAGGTGTTCGAGGCCCTCCTTCCCCTGCATACTACTGCCTGCCCCTCATCATTGCTGGTTCAGTGGTAGAGCATCACTGCTCTGCTGCTTGACTTCCCTCCTGTCCCTCTTTTCTGCTGTTCCTGTCTCTCTTTCTGCTCTTCTCCGTTGCTTTCTATCTTTGGCTTTGTTCTTCTTTTTTCTTTGCTTTGTTTGGATTTGTCTTTCATGTGCTTTTATTCAGTTCCTTTTCCCCCTGTCCTCTCCCTCATTGATGCTGTAATCCCTGCACCCCTGTCCCCTTCAGTGTCCTTTTCTACGTTTCCTGTCTCCCAGCTGTGTGATGATTATATGCGTTTTAGCATGTAATATTAGAGTAATATGTAAGGTTTCTCTTTTATAAGTTGTGGTGAGACGGAATGGAGCTGCGGAGCTGAATTAAAGTGGAATTCAGAATTCCGTGTAGTGGTACTCCGCCAACTACGCCCACCTTACACTCTCCACAAACACGGCACAGAAATCTGGGACCTCTTCAACTTCAACTCTTTAGACATCGCCTTCTTCACGTAAACCTGGACAAAACTCGCCATTGTCATCCCTAAGGGCTACGACATCATCCACAAGGAACACCCCGACCACCCAGGAGGAGGCATTGACATTGTCTACAAAAGAACACTCTGACTGACCATGCATTCTATTGACCCATCCGGACCAAGACCAACGCCACCCTCAGCAGGCACCCTCAACCACAGGCCTCCGCACATGACTCCCTGGATAGAACCAGGTTCTATGATTCAGGCTCCTTCTCCCCTCCACGAGGCTGATGGCGGCTGGCGTTCGTGGAGGTCCTGGCTTCTTTGTTAATTCGGTGGTTTTGGCGCTTTTGGAGTGGTGGTGATAATTTATGGCTGAGGAAGTCCGAGACAGTCTGAGACAGTGAGGTGCGGCGATAAATCTTTTTCTGAGCTTTTCCAGAGCTTGTGCCCGTGTCCAGCCTGAGCACTGCGGACCTGCACCCTGCTGAAAAAACGCAGCAGCAGCGGTGGGTGAGTCTTTTCCAGCCACATTACCAGCGCTTTCGGCGGCAGGCTCTGGGTATCGGTAGAGAAAGCGGCACGTCTGCTAAAAGCCTCCGAATACGTAAAATGTGCTGTGTAAACCCTCCTTAATTCAGACATTCTTTCACTGTGATACTGTCAGGCACTTTGAACCAGAGGAAGTCCCGGTTCCTGCAAGTTTGAGCAGAGGCATTCCCTCCCCCCCTTGGGGGTTAGGACTACAATATCCAGCTTGCTCTGCTTTCCGCATTGCTCCTAAAGTGCCAAGAACTTGAAAGTGTTTAAGGGGCTTGCAATAACTAAAAAGACCTCTATGAAAGTTACAGAAAGCTTACAGAGAGCTTCGATATTCCGTAACAAGACTGATTTCCTCTGCCCATAGCTGCGGGGGCGCACAAGAGGCAGCGAGGGCTGCGGTGGAGCGGGAGCAAATCTTTCCAGGCTTGTCACTTACCTGTACTACCGCCCAAACCCGGCGCATCTGCGCCCCAGCGCCCCAGTCAGCCAACTCGGTGCCTTAGCGCCCCAGCGTCCCGGCGTGGACACGGCGCATGGGTTCCAAGTCCCGGCGTGACCCGCGGCAGGAAGTTGACGCCGCCCACAGTAATCCTGCGCCCGATGGCGCATAAGAGGCAGCGAGGGCTCCTGCGTCGCGGGACACGCGCGGGCGAAGCCCTGGCCAAGGGCGGGCCCGTCTGAGCCCGTCCGAGACAGAACAAGGCAGGGCTGGGCCAGGTCCCTATTACCTGCTTTGGAACTGGTTCGCTCCATCTATTTGTAGGACTCTTTAAACTCTAAAGCTTGCTTACACCTTGAGGGAGACCAATGCTAAAGAGTTTCGCTGGGGGAGTTTCTATTGCATACCTGCTAGCCTAACGGCTCTTAGCTTAGATAGGTGTCCCGAGGGGTGAAGAGCAGCAACACCAATGGGAAAGAGGAAAGCAATGGAGGGAGCGGGGGGAACTAATGGTTCGCTAGTAGCCCAATCCAAGAAAAAGAGGCATAAGAAAACAATTAAAAATGCCGCAGCCAATTGCGTAATGGATAGGATAGATAGTGTCATACAGGAATGTGAAGATATTCTTTCAGACGATCATAGTGCAAAGGAGGTAGAAGTCACATCCAATTCCCCTGTTGTTAAACCCAAAAGTCTTGTAATACCGCACTTGTTCCACAGATCGAAACTGGGCAGGAAAAAGGAGGTAGCTAATCAGCCGCAGCAGGAGGCAGACTTCATAGTCCACAATCAAGAGGATGCACAGTTAGAGGAGAGAGGGCTAGGTGAGGTGGGCCCAATTGTCTTATGTGTTAACAGATATGCCCCCCTAGCCTCACTTAGTGATCAACCTGTCCCCATACTACCACCGCCGCCTTTGGTCAACCAGAGGACGGCACTCTGTTGACACTGTAATCACTCCACTAAGGACCTATTAGCTGTTATTGGGGAACTTAGAGGGGAATTAGGGAGGTTGAGAATCATGCTGTCTGATTTCCTTGCTTCCACTCTCTACAGTTACTCAGGAACCCACTCCCAACGGAGGCGGACAGACCCTGCGTTCCGTCCGAGTGCCATCAAACCCACTGAACAGCCAAAAACTGAAAACTCTGGGTACATTGGGGGTCTTGTTAGAACAACCTGGGAGGTTTGGGCGAGCATGAAACCACACACTGCATGACGCTTACAATGGCCTCGAGAGGGGAGGTAGATCAAGTCACCCAGCCACTTCTCAAAGTACATGGCACACTTCACAGAGCTCGGGTCCCCTCCCGGCCTTTACGCCCTCCCTAGGCTCAAAGCATGCTGGGGCTGAGAGTACATCCCCCAACATAGTTTTTTTGGCCAATGTTCCTAAAACCACCGACCCCAGCAGATATGAACCCAGCGACTCCCTAATCAACAAATCGATCCATTGGATCCGCTATGTACAAGGGTGCCGTTCTGTTATCAGGGAGGACATTATCAAAGCCAGGAGATGCTCTTCTCCCCACTCCCCACTAGACAATATTGAGCTAACCTTGGTGGATGCTGCACTGGTTGACAACCTGGTTGCACTTGAGTTTAGAACTTCATCCCAAGACTCTTCGCGTATCCAGCTTAGGCGCAACCCCATTCTATCTGCTTCTAATGTAGAAAGGGAAGATCCCCCAGGCAGTAGAGGGGTTTTCGTCTGAACTTGACGCTAACGATTGACTCCTATACAATTTCCCAGAGACAAGCGCAAGCAGGAGTCGCCCCTCACTTTTGCAGCATCCTGTCTACCCTGTGGCCCCCCTTCAGTCCTCACCTCAAAACACGGCAAATAATAATGACACTCTCTCACCTAACTCACAAGCGCAGAATCATCTGACTATTCTCTCTTGGAACATAGCCAGCCTAAAGAAAAATATGTCCATACCATCCTGGAATGAGTTTGTGGGAACCCACGATGTATGTCTATTCCAGGACACTTGGAGCATGGGGGCTTTATTCAATCCCGGCTATTCCACATTCCATATCCCTGCTATTACCAGCGGCAAAGGTAGGTCCTAGGGAGGCCTATTAATATGGATCAGAATAGATCTGGGATGGTCTGACTCTTTGCAGGATAGTGAGTGCCAAGATATCCTGTGGTTATCCCTAAAGGGGCCAAGGGTGCCGAGCCTTTGAAACTTTTTAATGTTTATATAAGGGGGACAGTGGGTGGCAAGACTTCGGCAATCCTGGCAAAACTGGAAGAACTTTTATCTAGATGCCCCCCCTTCAGCAAAAATTATTGTAGCTGGTGACTTTAACTGTACATTCAAGCCACTAAGCTGCGATGATCTTTTGAATACTAGGGATGAGGACAGCAAATGGGGTGTGCCCCCTTTAGCCTTGCCGCCTGTTAAAAGATGGTCCGAGGTTATAGCTCAAGTAAATGCTATCACCTTGGAATTTGACCTTAGAGCGGCCAATGGCAGAACCCCTTCCGATCTTGGGGGGGAAAATACGTTCAACCAATTAGCATTTTTTTAGGGTTTGTGCACAGCAAAGAGCATGTTCCCTCTCATTGCACTAGTGGTCTCTGTAATAGCTCTCTTTGAACATACTATTGAAAGCCTTTCTTGTTATCGCAGCCCCTCCCTAAGATTTCTGTGTATGCTGCTCAATGTATTCACAAGTTTGGACATTGCTGTCTTGTTTGCACATTGGACCTTGCTTTTACCAAGGCTTATTTAGAGCACTCCTCCCTAGGCCATGTGTTACTTCAACTCATTAGCATACTAACTGAAGCTCTGCACACCTGTTTGTGAGAACCACACCCAGTTCTTCGAACCACATCCAGCTCTTCAAACCACACCCAGCCCTGTCTATAAAAGGCAGCCCCTGAGCCTCACCCAGTGCTTGTGCTCGTCTACCTCCCACTTACCTGAGAACAGATCCTTCGGCGCTGGCACTCCTGCTCTCTCCAGAACTTCATTGGCTTCAACGGGCGCGGCTGCTGGCTCTTCCTTCTCCCGGTTTCCGGCTCCTTCTTGCCTCAGCCCCTCTTCTGTCCACTGCAATCGACCTGCAATAGAGAAAGAAGACAAGGTTAGACTGCTGATCAGTATCCCTTTTCAGAAACAAGTAAGTGCAAAACTTTTTATCACCTGAAAGAACTTTGTCGGCGATTTCTGGCTTCATGTAAAGACAATTTGGAGCAAGATATCTCCCACGAACTTTGTGGTTCAAACCCTTTGTTACAAGAATACTTTGTGGAACTTTGTGAAATAAACATTGTTTTAGATGGAACTTTTTAAGAATTAAACAGAGGAAATCATTGACAGCAAGGCAAAAAGTAAATCAAGGACTTGCACAAATTACCTGCTGTATTTTGATGTAAAAGTACAGTATTTGTTTTATAAAAAGTCTGGAAATGTGTGAAAAGTGAGTTTGCTATTAAGAATTTAGGCTTTAGTTATATTGAGGTGAATGTTAGATGTTGGTAATTCTGATAATGATATTCGTTTGATTTTACAGACGTTTTACAGTACTAGAAAGCACATCCCAGAACAGTAAGACATTCCAAACCTGGAAGCTAAAGACCAGGATCCAAGAGGTACTTTTAGAAGAGAATTTCTAATAGATTAAGGGTTAGTCAGGAACACATTTAGGGATAGCTTGCACTTATCTGTTCCTTGTTTATATTTCATTAGGCACCAGTTTCTACAGAAGTCAGAGAGGGCCGCAGATTTTAGCAGCACTTCTACAGTGGAAACGCAAGAACGGTGTTGTCTCTCTTTTTTTTATTTTATCCACTTCCCCCTTCCCTTGAGCTTCTGGGGCCTCATTTATGAGGCCGTGCGTGAGTTTTGCTCTTCCGATGCGTCACTTTTTGTGACACATCGGCGGCGTAAAACATGCCTCCTGATGCGCACTATTTACAAAGTGACGCATCTAAGCAGATGCGTCACTTTGTAAACCCCTGCGCTACATTATACCTGCGTCAGGTATAATGTATGCAGAGGGGGCGTTCACCCGCAAAAAGCCTCGTAATAGTGACGCAGTGAAATCTATGAGATTTCACTGCGTCACTTTTAGGATGCTGTTGCGTCAAAATCTTGCGCCTGCCTCACAGCAGGCGTAAGACTGATGCAAGCCCTTTCACATGGGGCTTTCCCCATGTGAAAGAAAGCATTGCTGGAGTTGCGTCACTTTTGTGACACACTCCAGCAATGCGTCACTTTTGCGCCTACAGATACGTCAGAAATATTGACGTATCTGTAACTCCTTGCGACATGATGCGCCATATTATAAATATGACGCATCAATCATGTCGCAGGGAGAGCGCAGTGAAAAGTGACGCATCGCTGTTTTCACGCAGCGATGTGTCACTTTTCATAAATGAGGCCCCTGGTTCTTAGTGCACTGTTTAAAACTAGTGTGCTGGAACAAGCAGTTTCAGGGTGGGGTCGGACTGTCTTCAACCTCCATCAGTACTGAACAGAAACTCAGGTGAGCTGGGCTTTGACAGAAGCACAAGCCTTAAAATATTCAGTTCTGTTGGACGATGAATGCCGGGGAAGAAACAGAGGGCATTGACGCCACGGATATGGCGCAGGCCCTAAACGAGGACTTGGCCCATAATGAATCAGTGTCTGGCATCTTGCAACAAATGCAAGAGGAAATAGACAAATTAAAGTTGGAAAACACCTTTTTAAAACAGCATTTAAGCAGGTATAAACGTAGGGAATCTCAGTGGAACACAGCTTTTACGCCTTTGTTTAAAACCTCTTCAGAGACAGGGGCGCAAGCAAAACATACAACTTTCCCTCCCCCAGTTGAGGTTACTGTTAATGTTCCTAATGCTGTGCCTTTAGCAGCACCTGAACGTTTTCATGGAGATAGTAACAAATTCCATGTTTTTATCAATCAATGTCAATTACACTTCGTTTGTAAACCCTAACAGTTCCCTACTGATGCTACGAAAGTGGCATTCGTCTTGTCTTATTTGGGCGGTACAGCAGCCAATTGGTCAATTCCTTTTGTGGATAGAGATGATCCCATCCTCCATAATTGGAATCAATTTAAACGTACTATGACCAGCCTTTTTTCAAAACACACTTTTATGCAGGCAAGTGATAATGAGCTTTTAAATCCTAAACAAGGTAACATGGATTTATTGACCTATCTCACTAGTTTTACCGAGTTACTAGTTACTCACCGAGACACGTTGGCCAGAAGAAAAGCGTGTCTCCCTTTTTTATAAAGGTTTGAGAGACGAGTTAAAAGACGCGCTCGCTCATATCGTTGATTTGCCAGAAGACTATTCTGACTTTGTAGATTTAGTCGTGAAATTGGAACACAGACTAGGAGAAAGAAAGGGAGATAAATCCAAACGGGAATCGCGGTTAACTTTTATTAGACATGAGAAGAAAGACACAGATAATAAACTCCCTGAACCTGAGCCTATGCAAATAGGGGCACTCAGAGGTCCACTCACGTCAAAGGAAAAAGAAAGGAGAAAACTTAAATTATGTTTATATTGTGGCAAGGCAGGACATTTTGCCAGAGAATGTCCAGTAAAACCTAAAACTTCACGAAAGGGTACTGTTTCCTCTATCTCCTCAACTGAGTCGGGAAACGATTAAGCTCAACAAGGGGGACGTTACTTGTTCGAGAAAATATCTTAATCAAACCTCTAATTCTGCAGCCTTCATGGTACCGCACATACCTAGACATTTCATAATTCAGATCTTTTTAATTGTTACTACCTTAGTTAGACATTCTCTCCCTGTCCTACTGGATTCAGGAGCAACAGGACATTTTGTGGATAATAAGTTAGCTAACACATTAGGTCTTCCTATTTGCCCAAAGCCTTGTCCAGAAGCAGTATGTGCAGTGGATGGGTCAGAATTGACCTCTGGAATAATCGCCTTTCAACTTCTGAAACAAACGTTTACTTCAGCCCCAATTCTGAAACATCCTGATCCTGACTTGCCATTTTTTGTTGAAGCGGATGCTTCACAAGTAGCTATAGGAGGAGTTCTCTCTCAACGAGATGCAGTAGATGGCTAATTACATCCTATAGCCTTCTATTCCATAAAGTTATTACCAGCTGAACAAAATTACACTGTGGCTGAAAGAGAACTATTAGCTATCAAAGTAGCCTTTTCTAAATGGAGGCACCATTTAATGGGAGCCAAGTACCCTGTTACCATATTTTCTGACCATAAGAACCTAGGGCCCGATTCACAGAAAGAACTTAAGACTCAATCCTAAACTTACTACTATTTTGGTATTCACAGAAGGCACTTACTACTTTTGGCATTCACAGAATGAACTTACTACTTTTGGTATTCACAGAAGTTAGGATTTTGTCTTAAGTCTGTCTTAAGTCTGTCTTAAGTCTGTCTTAAGTTTGTCTTAAGACAAACTTAAGACAAAATCCTAACTTCTGGGAATACCAAAAGTAGTAAGTGCATTCTGTGAATACCAAAATAGTAGTAGGTTTAGGATTGAGTCTTAAGTTCATTCTGTGAATCGGGCCCCTACAGTTTTTTGGATCACTAAAAGCATTAACTCCACGTCAGATGCGCTGGTTAATTTTTTTTAGTACATTTGACTTCGTTATAACCTATAGACCAGGTGCACAACAAATTCAATCTGATGTGTTATCTAGATACGGACATACCTCAGACATGAAACAAGACAAAATAGGAGAACCCATTATTCCCCCCAAAAAACGTTTGGCACCAGTACAACAGAAGGATTTCATCACAGATCTATATAATGCACACATGCAAATAGAACCTCAAGATTGGTTAAAGGATTCCCATAACTCAATACAACGAGGTTTATTGTATCACGACAACATGCTGTTAGTGCCCACCACAGAATTACAAACACAGGTGATAATTTGGCATCACGCCTCACCATTGGCAGGTCATCCTGGCTGGGTAAAAGCCCAGGAAAATGTGCGAAAACACTTTTGGTGGGATAATATGAGTAAGGACATTAAGCAATTTGTCACTACCTGTCCAGTTTGTGCAAGACATAAATCTTCTCATAAGGCCCCTGACAGTTTTTTAATACCAATGCCATCACCCAAACAACCTTGGCACACTGTGAGTGTAGACTTTATTGTAGGTTTACCACCAGTAAAATCCTTCACAACAGTGTTAGTGATAGTGGATTTTTTTGTCTAAAATGGCAAATTTTGTACCATTACGGAAATTGCCAACTGTGGCGGAATTTGCCGATATTTTCATAAGAGAAATTGTGCGTTTACATGGTTTGCCAAGTAAAGTGGTGTCAGACCGAGGTAGCCAGTTCAACTCTAGATTTTGGAAAAATTTATGCGAAAAACTGAAAATAGATGTGGCATTATCTACTGCTTTCCATCCAGAAACAGATGGACAAAC
Organism: Lissotriton helveticus; assembly: GCF_964261635.1. Taxonomy (NCBI): domain Eukaryota; kingdom Metazoa; phylum Chordata; class Amphibia; order Caudata; family Salamandridae; genus Lissotriton; species Lissotriton helveticus. The sequence continues at coordinate 184,083,417 of NC_136057.1, read as the reverse complement.
TGAACGACTGAACCAAACCTTACTTCAAACGCTACGTTGTTTATTGGCTGATTATTCTAGTTAATGGTTGGAGCTCTCCCTGTAGCGGAGTTTGTTTATAATAATACTAAGCATGCAGCTCTACTTTGCTCACCATTCTATTTCATGCAGGGGTATCATCCGAGAGCTATACCCATTTTATTAGAAAATTCCCGGTTGCCTACAGTAACAGATAGACTAACAAGATTAGGTGACATACAAGACAAGGCCAGGAAACATTTATTAAAGTACAAAGAAAGCATGAAAAGACAGGCAGACAAACACAGATCTGAGGCCCCAATGTATAAAATCGGTGACAAAGTATGGCTCTCCACAAAGAACCTAAATATAGAGGGATCCCGAAAGCTGCAACCACGTTTCATTGGACCCTTTAGTATAACTGCCATAGTAAACCCGGTAACAGTAAAAGTATTAAGAATTTAGCCTTTAGTTATATTAAGGTGAATGTTAGATGTTGGTGATTCTGATAATGATATTCGTTTGATTTTACAGAAGTTTTACAGTAATAGAAAGCACATCCCAGAACAGTAACACATTCCAAACCTGGAAGTTAAAGACCAGGATCCAAGAGGTACTTTTAGAAGAGAATTTCTAATAGATTAAGGGTTAGTCAGGAACACATTTAGGGATAGGTTGCACTTATCTGTTCCTTGTTTATGTTTCATTAGGCACCAGTTTCTACAGAAGTCAGAGAGGGCCGCAGATTTTAGCAGCACTTCTACAGTGGAAACGCAAGAACGGTGTTGTCTCTCTTTTTTTATGTTATCCACTTCCCCCCTTCCCTTGAGCTTCTGGTTCTTAGTGCACTGTTTAAAACTAGTGTGCTGGAACAAGCAGTTTCAGAACTGAACAGAAACTCAGGTGAGCTGGGCTTTGACACATGTCCATCTAGAATTTACTATTTTCTAGTGGATTTACGCCTCTGGGTAGATGTCATCGATATGGAGGTGGGCTTTACCATTGACAGTGACCACTACCCCCTAACTCTAACTATGAAGAATCGATGGTCGTCTCAGCCTACTAACTCTATCCCAAGCCAGAGGACCTTACCTCCCTCTAAGGAGATAATCTTGTTCAATTGTGGCAGGCGCCTAAGGTGATCCAAGATGGTGGGGGATAACTCAAAGATCGAGTTCATCCCGTCAATTTTGGCCGCAAAGATAGACGACCTGGAGGAAGCCATGGTAGCAGCGCAGGAGCGGGAGAAGATACCTCTAATCCACCAAGATACTATTTGTCGGATTGGCGCTCAGTTTGTAGGAAGTGCTTGCAAAGGCAAGGGTAACAGCCATCAAAGGAATTCTGATCCACGGTTCACGGCGAGCTGTAAGGAGAAAAGGCAAGCCCTAATAGCAGCTGTAAAAGCCAAAAACTCTCCCTTCATTAAAATTGCGAGAAAGGCCTATAAACTGTCGCTAAAACTTGCTAAGCGGGATTGGGAAGAGGCCATTGGGAGGATCTAAAGGAGGCGTCAAGCAAGAAAAACTCAGCTTCTTTTTGGGATCTAATTAAGAGGAGAGAAAAGTCCGATAATCCTCCGATCCCGAACCACATAGGGAGCAAGGTTTGGTGGGACCATTTTGCTCACATATATTCTGGAGAAGCTAAGGGAGAGCCAGTTAATCTACATGACATCCAGGCAACAACCCCCTCCGAAGCCACAAACCTGTTTACTCTGAATGAGGTGGTGTCCGCCATCAATAGCATTACCCCTGCAAAAGCGGCTGGCCCAGATGCTATCCCGGGCGGCCTGTTATAATTGGACCCACTTAAATGGGCCAAATACATTCTTCTCCTGATTAACAGCATAATGGAAGGAGTGGGAGTACCGAACTCGTGGGAAGAAGCAGAGGTAATACCCATCTATAAAAAAGGTGATCGCCAGGACCCTGCCAACTATAGGCCTATTAGCCTATTAGACTGTATGCAGAAAGTGGTAGGCAAAACCCTCCTGAATAGGATACAGCTTTGGATGGAGGAGGTGGGAATCCTCTCAAACTGCCAAGCAGGCTTTAGGAAAGCCACCAGCACAGTCGACCAAGTTTTTAGACTCCTTCTTTATTGGAAGGTGGTAGTCATTGCTAAGGGAAGTCTATATCTGGCATTCATTGACCTTAAGACAGCTTTTGATCTGGTCCCACGCGCAAAGCTATGGTCAGTGCTCCAGGATAGGGGTATCCCCCCTATATTCTATCTCTTCTAATATGCCTCCACGAGGACACCTTTGCCCGAGTTAGATGGGGGGGACCAAGGGCAAACCACCGAGAAGATACCAGTAAACAGGGGTGTCAGGGGTGTCCGCCAGTGTTGTGTGCTGGCTCCCACACTTTTTTCACTTTACGTGAACGGTGTGGTTGACTTTCTGAGCCAAGTTCCAGCAGATGCACCTACCCTGGCAGGGGAAAAAATTGCTACCCTCCTCTTTGCGGATGATACCCTCCTTATATCTAAAACTCCGATGGGCCTCCAAAAACTTCTTACTCGCTTCCAACTATTTTGTACCTCAAGGGGCCTCACCATTAATATCACCATAACTAAGTTCATGGCTTTCAACCCTGGGAGCCATTTTAGACCTAAACTCTCCCTGAATGGTTCTCCTTTAAAGAGAGTTCATTCCTTCGACTACCTGGGAGTTAGGCTTTCTGATAAAATGGCTTAGGGGTCACATCTGAGTAAGATGTTACTAAATCATAAACGGGTGTAGGGTGCCATCTCAAGAGAGCAGCGTTCCTCTATGTCCCGATTGGTTGCTCCGGCTTTAGTGGTGTATGAGGGTAAAGCGGTGAGTTCGGCAATTTACGGCGCCGAACTCTGCGGCTTTGAGAATACTCTAGAGATCCAAAGATCAGAAAATAAATTAATCAGAGACTTGGTCTCCGCCCCATCCATACACCCCTGAAGCCATTATTTCTCGATATGGGTAGACGCTCATTTAGTGAGAAGGCCAGACTTCGTCCCCTATTGTACTGGGCAAGAGTAAGACGCACCCCAGAACTGACACATTACGCTGCTGGCCTTACTGAGTTGATTGCTTTGGATACAAATAAGAGGGTAAAATGGCTAAGGGATCTAAAGGATCTATTGTGCAAGCTAGGCCTAGCAGAATCCTGGGAGGATCAGGCCCCCTTGACCAAGGTAGAGCTTAAAAGAATTTACTGGAACTGGGTTAACTATCAGCTTGTGCACCACTCTAGGCTTGGGAGACTAACTGACGAATTCCTCCTTCACAAACAAGTTAGTTACCAGGAACCAGGAACCATACTTAGATTTTATTAGACTTCCTAGAGATAGGATTCTCTACATGCAGTTCCGCTTTGGCAACTTATACTTAAACTCCACGCTTGCTCAACGGGACCCCACAAAATATACCTCAGCCCACTGGCTGTGTTGCGGAGCACAGCAAGAATCAGTAGCCCACCTAAGATTTGCATGTCCGGCCTATAAACAGGCTAGGACTGCATTTCTCACCCCAATTTGCACCCCAACTGGGAACCAAGAACCACCTAGTGGCGTTTCGCATCCGGCGGACAGATGCCTCAAGGTTCGTATGCGGAGTTGCCAAGTACTTGGGCTGTGCATCAATTATCCGCTCATAAATTATTATCAAGGCAGTGGTTCCAAATTGAACAATGATTTTCTGTGCAGGAGCACTTTCATGATTGTAACTTTGCTATTAACCGTTGCTTAGAGATATGCTGGGGATATTTTAATAGTAATAGAAAATGTGTCCTCTACCCTGTAACGACAATGCATTACCTTTGGGAAAATCATGTCTTAAACCTCTGCTTTTAATTTTTAACTTATCTTATTATAGTTTATTCTAGTAGTTTAATGCACAATATATACGTGCTTTCTCCTCCAACTTTCAATGTCAACACCGGACAGTTTGCCGCCCTAACATTCTAAGATTTTATTGTTCTCATAGAACAGTCAAGCACACAAAGGGGCATATTATCAAGGGGGTTTATCTCCGCTTTTTAAATAGGGATATAAAATTATCTCCCTATTACCTAGCTGTTGCTAATCCCAGTTAGCACCAGCTAGTAGGAGATAGCGACCATCTTGGGCCCCACTTTGCATTTCAGTGATATTTATCACTAATGACATACAAAGTGGGCGTGCCAAGATCCAGTTGCCAACATTGCAAGGTTTATCTGCGATAAAAATCGCCGCAGCTCAGCGGTAACATTTTGTCTCTAACCAAGCAATAGTAATTATCGCTATTGCTTGGTAATATGCCCCAAAGATTTTAACATTTTTGGAAGATCTTTGCACATGTAAGGATCTGACTGTGTGGTACTAAAAAAAGTGCATTACGTGTAAAGCTCCTTTTATATCCTGAAGGGGATAAGAGGGCGGGAAAAGCTTTGTGCAAGCTCCTTTCGGGCTCCGGTCCCTCTATTCATTGGTTTAGGCCCTAAATGCAGCCTTCAGATTGGTATTTGGCTTGTTAGTCCTGACTCATTACAGCATGACAGTCATTTGTATCCTTCCACAGCTATGGGCCCCTTTACTCGAGTGTAGAGAGTTTTCTTCCTGTGCCTGTCTTCTCCCCATTGCCCCCTCCCACAGTCTGTGCGTTCTCTGTCTCTGCTTGTCTGTTATGGGGGTTTCTCTATCAGTGAATTTCAGGTATCACTGCATTTTTTCTTCACCTGCTAAGAGTGTACCCAATTTGGCTTTCACTCTTGTGAATGACGCACTGAAATGAAGACCCTTAGACACCTTGTCATACGTCGCTGTTGCCTCCCCCCTCCGTGGCCGCCACAGCAGGTAGCTGGCATCGGTGCTTTCTTTTATAAAGACGCAGGGCATATTACCAAGCCCCTCATCGCCGCGTTATCTGCACTTTTCTGCCGATAACGCGACGATATTTGCATCACCCTATTATCAAGGCATCGTTAAGTCAATTAACGTGGCTTAAAGCCAAGTTAATTGACTTAACGCTGCCTTGGTAATAGGGCCCCTTTCACGATAAACTCATCGCAGTGGGTGTTGCAGTGGGCTTTCCACCGCTACACCCATTCACTTCGACGCTGCCACCTATTATCAAGAGAGGCGATAATAGGTGGCAGCGCCGAATTTAAGGACAGGTGAGACCTGTTCTTAACCTCATCAATGCTACAGCAATTCCCCCTGAGCGCTGTTACTCATTATTTCCCATTGTTCATGACGAGCTCATCTCGTCATGAGCACACGAGCAATGTACTGCATGACGAGCTGAGCTCGTCATGAGCATGGAAGGTGTTAAGGTGGCGAAACGAGGAGAAATGCTTAATTTCTCCTTGTTTTTGCTTTTTCCATGTGTGCTGCCTTGTGCAGCACACATGGAAAAAGCAAAATGCCAAGGTTTCTTTATCTACAGGAAAGTGTTCCTTCCTGTACATAAACAAACCTCTTTTTAAAAATGCCAATTTGTAACTTACATGTGTGCTGCATGAACCAGCACCCACGTAAGTGACAAAATGGCATTTAAGGTTTGTTTATGTGCAGGAAAGAACTCCTTCCTGAACATAAACAAACCTCCCTGCTAGCAGACACCGTTGCACTCTGGTGCAAGGGTGTCTGCGCTGGCGATAAATTGTCAAAACTACCGCCATCGCAGGGGGAAACGCTAGGCTGCACCATATCCTTGGTAATATGGTGCAGCCTAGTGTTTCCGAAGTGGCGAAGAGAGGCGTTAAGCCAAGATGGCTAACGCCTCTCTTCGCCACTTTGTTGGTAATATGCCCCGCATTTCGTTAAAATATTTACATGTTTCAGTGGCAGAGATTAGCGTGATTAGATTTCCAAGTGCCGCTTTGACAGGGGTGAGCGCACAGAAGAAGAAGCCGCCAGTACAGCCTCAGCTGAGACTCACATACAGAGGAGTCAGTGTATTTATCGCCCTTCTCACTAATGGCAGAGATCAAATGTGTTTAAAATAATATGTCTGGGTTTACATCCATAAATGTACCTATTCTAGTGGTCGGCATCTGAGACCCTTGGAAAAGGATGAAAACAAAGAACAATGATATGGCGTGTGTTCATGCTCTTTTACACACTGGCCCCCACATCACGCTGCGTGCCGTGGCTCTCATTCACCTCGGATTTCCAAAATACAATTCGGAGCAGTGGAAACAACTGCGTCAAGTGTGCTGATGCCTTCGCATAAAGAGCCCTTCCTCACTAGAAACAATCATCCCCTCCAAGGCCTCTCAGCTCCAGTAACCCCCTCCCCGAGCTGTCCTGTAGCTCCTCTCTATGCCTGTCCCTGAGGCTCATGGTCCCATCCCTTCCAACCCCCTCCCTGAGCTGTCCTGTAGCTCTGCAGCAATGATGCCTCAAGGCTTGTAGCGATAATTGTAAGTCAACGAAAGAACAGCCCTGTTCTTCTCTAATATGAAGATACCTATGGGCGCATGGTAATTCCGATAGAATTCATTAGTCAGAATAAGGTATTAAAATCAACTGTTTTATTATAAGTGAGCCGGAAAATCGTTATGGTAGACAAATCGAAGCCATATAATAAAGCTCAGATTCGTCTACTATAACTATTTCAAGCCTTGAGGAAGTCGTCTATCGACTAAACATGTGTCGGCTGTTTGCTTGTCATACTGACGTGTCAACACTCTTGAGACACGTCAAAACCTTTGAGACCAAGATTACTGTATGCTCAATGTCATTTTTCATTGTTTTTCTCTGATATCAAATACATTACTGAATGAGGATAGTCAGCTAAGACTCTTTTTTGTGCTCTATTAAAAATTATACTTGGTCAATGTCTATGGAGGTTTCCTCTATGTACTGAGTGGCACTGTGGATGGCACAGTGTTTGACATTTAGCATGCTAGGGGGTATTTCGCGCTGTACAATTGCAAACTACGGGCCCAATTCCCAGAACTAACTTAAGACAAAATCCTAAACGTACTACTTTTGGTATTCACAGAAGTTAGGATTTTTTCTTAAGTTTGTCTTAAGACAGACTTAAGACAGACTTAAGACAAAATCCTAACTTAAGGCTATCTTAAGTCTGTCTTAAGACAAACTTAAGACAACATCCTAACTTCTTTCAATACCAAAAGTAGTAAGTTTAGGATTTTGTTTTAAGTTAGTTCTGTGAATCGGGCCCTAACAGAGGTGCTGACTTTCCTCTAAAACCACTGCCATCATTTCTCATACATGAGAATATATTTAGTAGCAAACTATCCAGGGAGTACACATGACTCAGTTTTTGCCATTCAGCCCTTTTGAACTAGCTGGTAAGAGGCAAGTGCGGCCGGCACTGGTAATAGTGTTGAGGCGGGGAAGGGGGGGGGGAGATTGGGAGAAGAGAATAGACGACGGGTTAGGGAAAGTAAAATAAAAAATGTAAAGAAACACTTACCGAGTTGGCGATGCAGGGAGTGCAAGATAAGGGTTTTTTATTTTTTTATTTTACTTTCCATATCCCGTCATCTGCCCACTATACCCTGCCCCAGCACCCTACTGCTGTTGCAAATTGGTAACGGTTAATAGGAGCGCACAGCGAAGTATAGGTATAAAGTCTGTTACAATGATAATCAGTACGGTTGGTGCTCAGGAAGAGATTAGAGATTGGTTACCACAACCCCTGAAGAAACCAAAGGCCAACGTTAAGATATTCCTCCGAGCACTCAGCAATTGTCTTTATCAGTAGTAATCATCAATCATCACTATCATCCAATCTTCAATCCAAAACAGATAATGTGTCTTGAGAAATTCCAATTTATTCAAATGCGCAGCCAACACGTGTTTCGTCTGTCAGTAAGACAATGACTTCTTCAGGGCTGCAACCCAAAACAGTTACAATCAATCCTAAGTACAGTAACATATGAGTTATCAACATCTGCTTCCACATGCATCTGTGATAGAAGCAATCAAGGTAAGTAAAGGGGAAACACCCTCAAACCAGAATTTAATTCACAACTATATCAGTGTGAGTGTGAAAGAAGAAACATTAGCCAAATTCGTGATTCTGTATTCATGAAAAAGTATACATTAGCTATTTATATTAATTAAATCAAAAGAGTAGTTCGTGATCTCCATATGAAGCATGGTTAGCTAGATCAGGCATTGCATAATATCTATAGTATGAGATAATTCACTCACCCTTAGCTCTATGAGGTCACAAGTAGTCTGATTAATAACTGTAGCGTCTATCCAAGGTTCCGTCTACAATTAACAACAATTTCCAATGCAGGTATATACATATCTAACCCTACAAAAAAGATCCATAATAGTAAATTAACTGCTCAACTTCAAAAGTACTCTACAGTGCCTTAAACATAAGTCACTGATAGTCAAAAGGGACTCACCAAATAGGTATTGGTGTTATATGTCAAGTCCAACAAACATCTGAATCATATTCATTTCGTTTAATCCAGGCTCAAAAATAATTCTATCCTCCTCAAACGATGTAAAGTGAAAACGCACCTACAAAGGTTAACAAAGTATGTAAGTCACATATCAAAATCAAGAAACCAACTTTATTATTATGTTGGTACATAGCACCTTATATCCCTTATTTAAGTAATAATCTCACCTATTATGCGTTGTAAAGCTTTGTGAATATCTCTATATTCCTAATTCGTCATATCCAAGGTTCAAAATCCAAGTTCAAATGATTCTATTCTCCTCAAGCGATTGTGAGATAAAAGCATATCTACAAAAATTAATTACATAAATAAGTCACATAACGGAATCTGAAGAACCGTTTACGAAAATAAGTTGGTAAGTTGCACCTATTATCCCGTAAAATAAAATCTCACCAATTGTACGTTGTATAGCCTCTCGAGTATCTCTGTATTCCTAATTTCCAATCGCCAAATGTATTTTCAATACGTGTACGTATCTGAAAGTCAAGCCATACAGTCATAAATATATCTATCAATTACAACTCTCATAGTACTCCCACCAGTCAGAAACTCACCCTGCAGTCTATCTCGAGTCGCGTCTACCGTGGCGTGCTGCATACGCGCCATCTTGAAATGGTTTAATATAGGTAGCTGTTCCTCGCGTAAAGAATCATTTACGCGGGCGCCATATTGTAATGGTGTAGTCTGCTCTACTACTGATCAATTATCGACTTCCCGTTAGCTAAGTATACGTGATCCCCTATTGAGAGGGTCACTGAGTTAAATCTACCCTTGCTAGAGAATATGTGTAATGATGTGTAGTCCTCGTATATCTTAAAACTTAGCGATAGGATAAACTAATTAGCGTCATCCCGTTAAATCTTCATGTAAGTAACCTATAGCGCGAAACACACCAATTCCAGGGGCGCCATTTTAGAGTGGTGAGGTCCACATAAGAAGCAATCGTGTTTGTACATGACATAGGCTAAGAAAACGTAAACAGTAATGCGATGTGCTTTTAAATTAAATTCGACTCTATATATGTTGTCTTGCCGTATTATATCTGTAAAGATATTGCTTATAATTTATTTCAGATAAATTGCTCGCAACACCAACTTCCAATAATTATATTCAGATTATCACCCAATCCTAACTATAAGTCTAAGTGTCAGACCAGTAGTTGTGAACTATCAGTACAACATTAATAATGTGTCTGTATCCCAATAGTGTAATAATGATAAATAATCACTGCAATGCGTTAACCAAGCAATCCACGATACATATGGGTTACACAACTCCCTATATATCATTTCAAAGTCACAAATTATCAACACAAGGTAGGCGGTAGCTGAACGGTAGGTGTCCTACACGCCAACATCTTAAATATAATTATACAAGAGCACTCTTCACGTCTGTTTGAATAGAATCATCCCAGTCTCAACAACTCTATATAGTATAATGTACACATCGGATATTGTGTATGTCCTTCAGGCGACAAAACAGCAACATAATATATCAATAGGACATGCCCCAGCTCTTCATTCATAATGTCAAATGTACATCATATTACAATTTCAGTTACCCAGGTAAAATTCAAATTCATGATCTACATTGAGACCGCATTCCACGGCCTTCAATTTAATCAGCCATTGTACTTCACGTCTTCTCAACAACAAAAGTCTATTCCCACCACGGGGGTCTGCTTTAATGTGGTCTATACCATGATACGTGAAGCAGTGCTGATCTTTATTATCAAAATTTTGTACTAGATGGGCTGCAATCGGATAGCGGGTATCACCATTTTTTAAAGCTCTAAAATGTTCTGCAATTCTATCCCTAAGCCTTCTAATGGTGCTCCCCACATAAATCTTTCCACAGGAGCATGATATCACGTAAACCACAAATGTGGTGTCACAGTTCATAAACATTCCAATTGTGTATATTCCAGAATTATTGTATTCAAAGGATAGTACCTTCTTTTTGGCCCATCTACAGGACACACAACGACCACATTTATAAAATCCCTTAAAACTATTGAGCCAATCAGTTTTGTTCAATTTGTTTGGGTAGCTTGGACTTAATAAATTCCTCAAGGTAGTCCCTCTCCTAAAGGTCAAACTCGGTCTGTCATACAAATGTGGTTTTAGATCATTGTCCATAACAAGAAGGTGCCAGTGTTTCTGCAAAATTGTGAATAGTTTAGAGCTGTCTACACCATAATTCGTAATCAGTCTCACCTTTTGATCACCAATTTTACCATCCTTTTTATGTCTCTTCAGGGTGGATTCTCTTTTTATTTTCTTAGCTTTCGATACAGCTAATCTGATTGTCTCCTCATTGTAACCTCTGTTACGAAACAAATTGAACAAAACTGATTGGCTCAATAGTTTTAAGGGATTTTATAAATGTGGTCGTTGTGTGTCCTGTAGATGGGCCAAAAAGAAGGTACTATCCTTTGAATACAATAATTCTGGAATATACACAATTGGAATGTTTATGAACTGTGACACCACATTTGTGGTTTACGTGATATCATGCTCCTGTGGAAAGATTTATGTGGGGAGCACCATTAGAAGGCTTAGGGATAGAATTGCAGAACATTTTAGAGCTTTAAAAAATGGTGATACACGCTATCCGATTGCAGCCCATCTAGTACAAAATTTTGATAATAAAGATCAGCACTGCTTCACGTATCATGGTATAGACCACATTAAAGCAGACCCCCGTGGTGGGAATAGACTTTTGTTGTTGAGAAGACGTGAAGTACAATGGCTGATTAAATTGAAGGCCGTGGAATGCGGTCTCAATGTAGATCATGAATTTGAATTTTACCTGGGTAACTGAAATTGTAATATGATGTACATTTGACATTATGAATGAAGAGCTGGGGAATGTCCCATTGATATGTTATGTTGCTGTTTTGTCGCCTGAAGGACATACACAATATCCGATGTGTACATTATACTATATAGAATTGTTGAGACTGGGATGATTCTATTCAAACAGACGTGAAGAGTGCTCTTGTATAATTATATTTAAGATGTTGGCGTGTAGGACACCTACCGTTCAGCTACCGCCTACCTTGTGTTGATAATTTGTGACTTTGAAATGATATATAGGGAGTTGTGTAACCCATATGTATCGTGGATTGCTTGGTTAACGCATTGCAGTGATTATTTATCATTATTACACTATTGGGATACAGACACATTATTAATGTTGTACTGATAGTTCACAACTACTGGTCTGACACTTAGACTTATAGTTAGGATTGGGTGATAATCTGAATATAATTATTGGAAGTTGGTGTTGCGAGCAATTTATCCGAAATAAATTATAAGCAATATCTTTACAGATATAATACGGCAAGACAACATATATAGAGTCGAATTTAATTTAAAAGCACATCGCATTACTGTTTACGTTTTCTTAGCCTATGTCATGTACAAACACGATTGCTTCTTATGTGGACCTCACCACTCTAAAATGGCGCCCCTGGAATTGGTGTGTTTCGCGCTATAGGTTACTTACATGAAGATTTAACGGGATGACGCTAATTAGTTTATCCTATCGCTAAGTTTTAAGATATACGAGGACTACACATCATTACACATATTCTCTAGAAAGGGTAGATTTAACTCAGTGACCCTCTCAATAGGGGATCACGTATACTTAGCTAACGGGAAGTCGATAATTGATCAGTAGTAGAGCAGACTACACCATTACAATATGGCGCCCGTGTAAATGATTCTTTACGCGAGGAACAGCTACCTATATTAAACCATTTCAAGATGGCGCGTATGCAGCACGCCACGGTAGACGCGACTCGAGATAGACTGCAGGGTGAGTTTCTGACTGGTGGGAGTACTATGAGAGTTGTAATTGATAGATATATTTATGACTGTATGGCTTGACTTTCAGATACGTACACGTATTGAAAATACATTTGGCGATTGGAAATTAGGAATACAGAGATACTCGAGAGGCTATACAACGTACAATTGGTGAGATTTTATTTTACGGGATAATAGGTGCAACTTACCAACTTATTTTCGTAAACGGTTCTTCAGATTCCGTTATGTGACTTATTTATGTAATTAATTTTTGTAGATATGCTTTTATCTCACAATCGCTTGAGGAGAATAGAATCATTTGAACTTGGATTTTGAACCTTGGATATGACGAATTAGGAATATAGAGATATTCACAAAGCTTTACAACGCATAATAGGTGAGATTATTACTTAAATAAGGGATATAAGGTGCTATGTACCAACATAATAATAAAGTTGGTTTCTTGATTTTGATATGTGACTTACATACTTTGTTAACCTTTGTAGGTGCGTTTTCACTTTACATCGTTTGAGGAGGATAGAATTATTTTTGAGCCTGGATTAAACGAAATGAATATGATTCAGATGTTTGTTGGACTTGACATATAACACCAATACCTATTTGGTGAGTCCCTTTTGACTATCAGTGACTTATGTTTAAGGCACTGTAGAGTACTTTTGAAGTTGAGCAGTTAATTTACTATTATGGATCTTTTTTGTAGGGTTAGATATGTATATACCTGCATTGGAAATTGTTGTTAATTGTAGACGGAACCTTGGATAGACGCTACAGTTATTAATCAGACTACTTGTGACCTCATAGAGCTAAGGGTGAGTGAATTATCTCATACTATAGATATTATGCAATGCCTGATCTAGCTAACCATGCTTCATATGGAGATCACGAACTACTCTTTTGATTTAATTAATATAAATAGCTAATGTATACTTTTTCATGAATACAGAATCACGAATTTGGCTAATGTTTCTTCTTTCACACTCACACTGATATAGTTGTGAATTAAATTCTGGTTTGAGGGTGTTTCCCCTTTACTTACCTTGATTGCTTCTATCACAGATGCATGTGGAAGCAGATGTTGATAACTCATATGTTACTGTACTTAGGATTGATTGTAACTGTTTTGGGTTGCAGCCCTGAAGAAGTCATTGTCTTACTGACAGACGAAACACGTGTTGGCTGCGCATTTGAATAAATTGGAATTTCTCAAGACACATTATCTGTTTTGGATTGAAGATTGGATGATATTGATGATTGATGATTACTACTGATAAAGACATTAATTGCTGAGTGCTCGGAGGAATATCTTAACGTTGACCCTACTGCTGTTACCTGTGGCAGCTGCACCTGTTAAGATGAGAATTTGGTGATGGTTGTCTTCTTGATAAATTTTAGGCAGAATTTCACCTTACAAATCATATAAATTGTCCCATAACCCTACTCAGCCTTTTTTTAAATATCTAGATAACAGATACAACAACGCACATAAGTGACTGAGGGGCATATTATCAAGGGGGTCTATCTCCGCTTTTTTGGTGGACCGTTTTACTAATGGATTCCCCATGACTCCTTTTCATTCAGGAAGACTTCCCTACAAGAAAGCGCGTCTAAGCACATTGCTGCCGTTTTCCAGGAAGGCTCCAGATTGCTGGTAAGATCTCTCCCGAGGGCTCGCTTTGAACCGCTAACCTTTAGCACCGCTGCAACACCCGATTTTATGTCTCTCTTCACAGGATGGCCAGGTTATAAAACCAACCCCCACCCACCCCTCCACCCCAACCCTGTATCCCTTGGTTGTGTATTAACGGTAAGCCCGCATTGCCGATATATGTCTCATTCACCGGAGCTCTGCATGCTCACACACCTCCCTGTCCCCGTATCCACTATTAAGCCTGTTGTATAGTAATTAAACCGGTGCTCACTGCCCGCCGAGTAGAGTGCTTGCTGCATCCTGGGCACCTGAGTCAGCAAGAAAACACGCTATTTAAATTAACTGGGGCTTCTTGCCCGCCAAACGAGCAGCTGTTCTGTCTTAGGAACCTCCACAATTTTGTTGGCTTACAACGTTAGTACTAGCCACTATCTGTATGCATATGTCTCTCTCTATTTGAGCAGTTTTCTCACGATTAGGCACTTTGCCCCAGGTCCGTAGCCTAGACCTCTACCTTATATAAATCCGGCTGCCTCTACATCCTTGCGCCAGCATGGTTTGAGTCCACAAACACGGCGGTCGTTCCTCCTTTTTATCTGCCTTGCTCACATCAGGACCCCGCACGTCGATATCATCACCATAGTCTGCACAATGTGCACGCCACAACTGTATCACTGGTACCTAAACGGTTGTTTTCACTTATTTGTTAGCCTTGTCAGATCTAGTAATCCGTTTTTTCTATACCTTTCTCCCTTTCTTAGGCTATAGAGGATTTACTTTTTAGGCATTATTAATGTCCTGATGATGATCCCCATGATTAGATAGCGGGATCGAAACGCCGTCGACCTCTTTGAGCACCATATACCAAAATGTATACAATGTGTTATATGCCTGTAATGGTGCCTCCTGAATTTCTGTTATAATATTACTTACAGGAATCTGTAGCTTTTGCCTAAAAGCCCTGTTCTTCTTTTTGCTTGTAAATTCTCTTCACCATGCCAATTTGTATGTGTTAGGGTACAGGCTTGTGCCCCACTACGAAGAATTGTTGAAGGAATTTTGTTTTCACATTGTTCTAACCAGTAAAAGATTGCGACCACTGTCCGGCTGGACATGTCATAACGAATATAGTATCCATTGTGTCTATATTGATTGTTGCATGAATATTGCTTTTGCATGGGACCACTGTTGTTTTCAAAATATGTTCCCCGAGGTCCGGTGCTGACTCGTTTGGGCGCCCTTGTTGATTTTTAGACATAATTTGCGCAATTGCTTGATTGCAAGGGCATTGATTGCCTTCCACTTCCTCCAAGTGGGTTGCTCTCCTCCCTTCCCTTTCACAGGTCATATTGACATTCACGTGCACTCTTCTTTCCCCCACGAACACTTTCATATTGATATGTCCAATCCACCTCCTCTGTACTTGGATGAGTACATCGATAAGATCTGCGCCGGCCGCTCCCTGTTCACAGACCAAGAAGACTTAACCGTAACTGGTAGCTCCAATCTAGCAGATGACCTAGAAAAAAACAAAAAGAAATGTGTCCGTCTGGAACTAATGAGCTTAATGCTTACTGAATACCTCAAATCAAAAACGATACCACTAGGCTTACAGGTACGGAATATCCCAGGGGTGTTCACGGATAACCCGAAATATATCACTGGTTTCAGCCATTTAGGGACTACCTGCTCAAGACATTGGCTAGTCATGGGGATAGAAACAGCAGCAGAGGAACTTAAAAAATTGAGCGAAATATTTGAAGATTTGGAAAAACTGATTTCTGAGAGTGATACTATTGTGGACGCCAAGAAACTCTTAGAGAAAATTGAAAAGAGTGTTAAAGAATTCCAACGCATTGAACAAAACAAAAAATCTGTTAAAGTTAAAAAATACATCAAATCTTTTACTCCTGAAAGGGCTTACCCATACCTCCAAAAATCATTTTACACCAACCGTAATTTCAATCAAAACCCACAGAATCTCAGACCTTGGGTCTGCTTCAATCGGAAGAACACTATTGTAGGTTTCACTGATTCATCAGCCGACTCTTCCGATAGCTCAAACGCTGGTGAAGGTCCAAGTACCGCCCTACGCAACCCTAATCCCCATTTTTTAGCGAGAGGCGGCGGGGAACCCCCCAAGAGAGGGCGGGTAAAACAACAAGCAAGATGGCACAACCCCCCAGGGGAGAGACAAACCAGACACAAGTTCTACCAGTGGTAGTAGACACTGACAATACAGACATGACCATCCCTGTATTCAACTTGTCTGACCACACCCTCTCCTCTCATGAAATCGCCATTCTCAGCAAGGGGTTATCATTTGTTACCACTACCTATCCCAATTTCCTTGACCTCCAATCTGAATTATTGGGTTTCTTCAGAAAAACTCGACTGCGTGCATTCTTTGATCAAAATCCACCCCAGCCTAGGAATGCTATTACACCCTTTAGACTTCCATCGACTTTCTCCCCAACGTCCAATATGATTGCCAAAGAGGTTACCACATTTGAGAAGGTTATACTTAAGGAAATCTCCAACCTGGCCAAATCCCATCTTTTTATTCCCTATAACATCACATTAGATCAAAAAATGGCAATCTCATCACTGCGTGGGAATAACGATCTGGTCATAAAGCCTGCCGATAAGGGCGGAGGGATAGTGGTACAGAGTATTGACAATTACAAAACCGAACTATCTCGCCAGGTTTCCAACACAGACCACTATTGCCGACTCCGGACCAACCCCACTAAGGAACTGTAAGGCTTAATTAAACAAATCACCATAGAGGCACATGAAATTGGCTTCCACAGTAAACATGAGCTTAATTTCTTCAATGTAACGCATCCAAGAACCCCTGTTATTTACACCCTCCCCAAGATACACAAACGCCTTGATAACCCTCCCGGTCGGCCAATTGTATCTGGTTGCGGGTCGGTCTTGGAACCCCTCGGTCACTATGTGAACTTTTTTCTTAAAGACTTTGTACCTATTACCGACTGCTACATCAGGGACAGTATGTTCATGATAAATCTGATCGAAAACCATCCTTTTAACCCTGTAAGCGAAACTCTATGCACCTTGGACGTAGAGTCGCTGTATACAAACATCCCGCAAAGAGAATCTCTGTTTGTCATGCAGAACATCCTTGACACCCGGCCCCTCCCACACACAGTACCTACACTATTCATTATACAGTTACTCAAAATCTGCCTAACGCGGAACTTTTTCATGTTTGACAATGAATATTTCCAACAAGTAAGGGGGACCTCCATGGGCGCAATTTTTGCTCCAACCCTAGCGATCCTGTACATGGACTGGATGGAATGTAACACAATCCTCTCGTCTACCAACCCATTCCATCAAGGGGTTCTTAAGTGGAAGCGTTACATAGACAATGTCTTTCTTATCTGGGGCAGTTCAGTGGAAACACTGGATCCATTTTTGCATTGGTTAAATAATAACTGCAATGGCTTAACCTTCACCCTTAACCACAGCAAAACTAGTATCCCTTTCCTTGACCTATGTATCCAACACAAGGATGGCCTGCTTTTTACGTCCTTGTTCCGTAAACCCACGGAGAGGAATACATTACTTAGCTACAATAGTTGCCACCCTAGAGCCCTCATGGACAGCCTACCCTATTCCCAGTTTTTGAGATTAAGAAGAAACTGCTTCTTAAAAACCGACTATTTCACAGAAGTTAATACCCTGGCAGCCAAGCTGAGATTCAGGGGCTACCCTCGCCGCCTGGGGAAAAACGCCATGAAAAGGGCTTGGTACTGTCCTCAGGAAGTGTTGCTAGAACCAATACCCAAAAAAACCACTGACCAACTAGTATGTGTCACCACGTTTTCCCCTGTGTCCAATAAAATCCGGAAAAGTATCAAAAGAAACTGGCATATTCTCAACTCTGGTAATCTTGTCCTAGAGACTCCCATTTTTGCTTTCAAAAAAAGCAAAAACCTGAGGGATCAACTAGTGAGGGCTGCTCTCCCTGACTCCAGAACAGCCAACACCACACTTAACGACCTCTGGTTACTCCCTCCTTTGAGGGGCATTCTAAATGTGGTTCATGTGTTGTCTGTGATTTCTGTATTGAAAGTAAAGAGTTTGTTTTTAAAGATGTAAAAAACGTATTGAGTACATTTACGAATTGCAACAGCTGCAATCTAGTCTATGCCATCCTGTGCCCATGCAATATGATCTACATGGGGCAGACCAAACAGAAAATCAAATTACGGATTTCACAGCATCGCAGCAGGATCAGATGCAAAGCAGTCTACGCCCCACTGATGGAACACTTCTCTGAGAAGGGACACAACGAAAATGATATCAAATGGACTGTAATCAGCCAGGTGACATTACCTCCAAGAGGAGGGGACTTGACGAAAATGCTTAACAAAGAGGAGCTTAAATGGATCCTGAGAACAGACAGCTTGAACTCTGGGCTGAATTTACAAGAGGACTGGACTAACCTGATATAACTCGCTGAGACAAAAACCTCCAGGTCCTTATGACAGTCTCTGCTAAATCCTTTACGTTGTTTTTATCCCTTCAGGTTATACTTTATTATATTTTCTCATTACTGTATAAGGTATAACAAATGTATAGCTCCTTAATTATTCCTCTTTTTCTATTTAACCCCTTGTTATTGCACCCCTGTCGGCCTCGTCGACCTCCCTCCTTATTGCATGATCTTGTTCACTACTAAGATGGCTTACACGTCCACCCTTTATTTTTATTGCCCCTTCACTCGCCCGTGGCCTCTACACTGTCCTCCCTTTATTTCTATGACCCCGACCAATCGTGAGCCCTCTTTCATTATTTATGGCCAAACTTCCTCCCCGACACGCCATTGCATTGCCAGGAAGGTCTACGTTCCGACTAACCCGGTAAGTGGGCCACTTTTGAACTCATTGTACTCTGTAGTTAGGATCCCCTGGTGGACCGTTTTACTAACAGATTCCCCATGACTCCTTTTCATTCAGGAAGACTTCCCCACAAGAAAGCGCGTCTAAGCACATTGCTGCCGTTTTCTAGGAAGGCTCCAGATTGCTGGTAAGATCTCTCCCGAGGGCTCGCTTTGAACCGCTAACCTTTAGCACCGCTGTAACACCCGTTTTTATGTCTCGCTTCACAGGATTGCCAGGTTATAAAACCAACCCCCACCCACCCCCCACCCCAAAACTGTATCCCTTGGTTGTGTATTAACGGTAAGCCCGCATTGCCGATATGTCTCATTCACCAGGGCTCTGCATGCTCACACACCTCCCTGTCCCCGTATCCACTATTAAGCCTGTTGTATAGTAATTAAACCGGTGCTCACTGCCCGCCGAGTAGAGTGCTTGCTGCATCCTGGGCACCTGAGTCAGCAAGAAAACACGCTATTTAAATTAACTGGGGCTTCTTGCCCGCCAAACGAGCAGCTGTTCTGTCTTAGGAACCTCCACAATTTTGTTGGCTTACAACGTTAGTACTAGCCACTATCTGTATGCATACGTCTCTCTCTATTTGAGCAGTTTTCTCACGATTAGGCACTTTGCCCCAGGTCCGTAGCCTAGACCTCTACCGTATATAAATCCTGCTGCCTCTACATCCTTGCTCCAGCATGGTTTGAGTCCACAAACACGGCGATCGTTCCTCCTTTTTATTCTGCCTTGCTCACATCAGGACCCCGCACGTCGATATCATCACCATAGTCTGCACAATGTGCACGCCACAACTGTATCACTGGTACCTAAACGGTTGTTTTCACTTATTTGTTAGCCTTGTCAGATCTAGTAATCCGTTTTTTCTATACCTTTCTCCCTTTCTTAGGCTATAGAGGCTTTACTTTTTAGGCATTATTAATGTCCTGATGATGATCCCCATGATTAGATAGCGGGATCGAAACGCCGTCGACCTCTTTGAGCACCATATACCAAAACGTATACAATGTGTTATATGCCTGTAATGGTGCCTCCTGAATTTCTGTTATAATATTACTTACAGGAATCTGTAGCTTTTGCCTTAAAGCCCTGTTCTTCTTTTTGCTTGTAAATTCTCTTCACCATGTCCATTTATATGCGTTAGGGTACAGGCTTGTGACCCACTACGAAGAATTGTTGAAGGAATTTTGTTTTCACATTGTTCTAACCAGTAAAAGATTGCGACCACTGTCCGGCTGGACATGTCATAACGAATATAGTATCCATAGTGTCTATATTGATTGTTGCATGAATATTGCTTTTGCATGGGACCACTGTTGTTTTCAAAAAATGGTATAGAGGAACGCATGGAAAAAGCGCGACAGGGCACTTTGTGACACCCCTCCTGCTGTGGCAATCACCCCCTGGAAACTACCTGAAGCAAGCAGGTGTAGTGAACACAGGACCTGGATGTGAGTGGGGATGGCTTGTGTCCTGCGTGTGGGGTGTTCAAGATAGGGTCTGAGTTCTTCAATTAAATCTGTAATACTGTCTTCCTCCAGTCTGTAGTGGGTGTAGATGTCCTCCTCAGTGCGTTGGTAGATGGGGATGCGTGCACGGAATATCCTCTCCTGGCGTCTCCTCCTCTGCGCAGCAGCTCTCAGTCTTCGCCTCCTCGCTATCACGTAGAGCCCAGACATTGTGGAAAAAAGTCTGTTGCATTGTGGGCTTCCTTATATACTTTGCACCTGGTTACCACCTGCTCCCACTTGGTGGTAATTGCGATTTCCAAAACTGCGAATTTCGTGGATTCGTAAATTGCGAATTTTTGACACATACCATTGCGATTCCTTATTAGCGATTCCCAGATTTGCGATTATCGCTAACTGGGATGATCGCAAATTAAAGAATCGCTATGGTATTCGCAGAATTCAGGCTCACGCAATGTAAGGCATCGCTATTTTTGCGATTCCTTATTTTGCGACTATGTTTTGCTTCATACATTGGGATTTGCTAATTTTTAATCACAAACACTAATTTTTGCAATTCGCAGCATTTGCGAGTAAAAATTAGCTTCATACATATGGCCCTGTGACACTTGCCCCTTTTTTAAAGACTGTTGGGGGGGTGGGAATCGGGAGTTGGGGATTATTTGAGACTAGTGGACTATTTGAAATGGACAATTGTTTGGGTTAGGGAGGGGCGGGACTAGTTTATTTTTGTTAGCGGAAATATATCATTATTCTTTTTACATACTTCAACATAGTGTATGCGTTGATCTTATTTTGTGGGGTGGTGGGTGGGGGTTACGGCACGTTTGGTTTCATCACACTTACCAGCATTAATTATCTAAAACGTCCAAAAATGCTCAAAAGTGCCACTAACAGAGTTAGTGAATTCAATTGGCCTACTAGTACTTTACTAGTACTACTGTCAGTCTCACCTCCAAGTCCTAGCCCATTATTCTACCTCCCAAAAATGCTTATCTTACCTCTGATTTGTGTTTGAGAATAGAGCTAGGCACAGCGCTGGCTGCATGGCAAATGGCGATTACGCCATCCCGGACCGAAATTCCGTTGTTGTGGTGTTAGTAGGAGTGGTACCACACTAGCAGTAGCAGCATATGAAAAACAAAGTAAACAAATGAGACATTGAGAGGAGTATTAGAAGGAACAGTAGCCTAAGCAATGCTGAAGATAAGTATGGGGAAAAAAGAATTGCATGGATGATTATGGCTACAACAAGAACAGTGACACAGCAGCGTAACAACAAGTCTTCTTGACATGTAGGAGGATGATGTTGACGATGGATCCAATCGATGGTGGGCATGAAATTCAGAACTTATTTTAAAATACTCATTGTTGTTTTAACCAGAATTACAATATCCTAGGATTCATCTAGCTGCCTTAAAATTGATTTGAGGAGGTTGCTTGCACCTTATCCTCCCCAGCAAGTGTGTGGAATTATTGTTGTAATTTACTCACACATCAATGAAAACCACACAGCCCGGGGGAAGAGGGTTAGGGTTTGAAACTTGGATGGGAATGGGGTTTGTGGGGAAAGCTTTGTGGAGAGAGGAAAAAAAACACAGCATGGACAAACAACAAATGAAGATAAACAAATCTTTGGATACAAAGCTATCCATAAATCTTTTAAAGGACATAAAGGAAGTGCATGCACTACTGCATGCATGAAGTTGTTTGCTAAATGGATAGGTTACTGAGAAGTAAGTAGTACTTTCTACGGGAAACATCCTTTACAACGCAACTTTTACCACGCAGTACCTTTACGACGCAACTTTTACAACGCAATTCATTACAACGCATTGCGCTGGGGGGCGCTTTAGGATAGGGAATAGATTTAATTTACTATCCAACACCTTCCCTACTATCCACGGGGACTGGAGTTGGAATAGTAAATTAAACTATTCACTATCAAGCGCCCCAAAGCACTATGCGTTGTAAAGGCATGCATTGTAAAAACAGCGTTGTAAAGGCATGCGTGGTAAAAGCATGCGTTGTAATGTCATACATCCCTTTCTACAATGTACTAACTATGAAGAAACAATGTGACGGTACAGGGCTGCAGTAATTACGCAATTTCACTTGCCTATCTGCCCTCAGAGAGAAGAACCACTTAGCACATTAAATTAGTTTAAAAAATAGCAAAGAAAAAGTATACGATGGCTGGAGGGATGAATTGAAGCAGAGAGCAAACAAATGCACAGAGTCACACTCATAGAAGTTCACAGCATTAACATTACTTAAAAGATAAGTAGAAATGAAGATGGATACTGTAACTGTATGTTGTTGTAGTTGTCCTGTTGAATTTGGGAAGTTGCATGCATGCAGCCATTCCTCTTTTTCGCGGTACTCCTCCATTCCATCTGACGCTCCGTCGATCAATGTTGGGGACCAGAAGACACCTTGTCCACTGCCTGCCTGGCGGATGCTGAATTGCGGCTCGCTAATGGTAAGCCTGAGTTCATCCATTTACTCATTGCAGAGGGTAAAAGCCGGCCTGTAATTGTTGATGGAAAAACAGGAAGTGATATTAAAACACCACAGAGAAAAAAATATAAGGTACGCTGTGTAGTGCAAAATAACAGTTTCAGTTTCAGAGTCGACAGTATTACAAATTACATACAAGCATCATTTCGAAAGTGTGTACTCTGAGTCTCCTTTTCAAGGATAAATAACTTGTGTGGGCGAAATTTGCGGATCTTTCCCCTCAAGCTAGGTGTAAAGTGTAAACTGCGATTTTAGAACAAAATTAGACCTTCCCAGCAGTGCTCCCAGACCCTCAACATCGAGAACCCAACCGTGTCAAAATGCTCTCTGCAACTAGGCCTAGGCCCAAACCCCACTTTTCCACCATGGATTTTCTCCAAACTACTTGCATCCGATATTAGACCTTCCCAGCATTGCCCCCAGACCCCTCAACCCACCCGCAAAAAAGTAGGACACCCCCAAACAGGCCAAAAGCAAAAATGGAAAATCCCACAAAATCACTCCAAACGCGCTCTGCAGCTAGGCTCTAACTCCCCTTTTCCACCATGGATTTTCTTGAAACCACTTGCAATCAAAATTAGACCTTCCCAGCAGTGCTCCTAGACCCCCCAGCCCACCCCCAAAAACCTAGAACCCCCCCTAATAGCCCCCAAAAACACGCAAATGAGCTAAAAAGGAAAAACTTTTCCACCATGGATTTTCCCCAAACCACTTGCATCCGATATTAGACCTTCCCAGTATTGCCCCCAGACCCCTCAACCCACCCGCAAAAAAGTAGGACACCCCCAAACAGGCCAAAAGCAAAAATGGAAAATCCCACAAAATCACTCCAAACGCGCTCTGCAGGTAGGCTCTAACTCCCCTTTTCCACCATGGATTTTCTTGAAACCACTTGCAATCAAAATTAGACCTTCCCAGCAGTGCTCCCAGACCCCCTAGCCCACCCCCAAAAACCTAGAACCCCAAAACAGCCCCCCAAAAACACACAAGTGAGCTAAAAAGGAAAATCTTTTCCACCATGGATTTTCTCCAAACCACTTGCATCCGATATTAGACCTTCCCAGCATTGTCCGCAGACCCCTCAACCCACCCGCAAAAAAGTAGAACACCCCCAAACAGGTCAAAAGCAAAAATGGAAAATCCCACACTTAGAAAATTTGAGACCTACCAGTCAAAATCACTCCAAACGCGCTCTGCAGCTAGGCCCTAACTCCCCTTTTCCACCATGGATTTTCTTGAAACCACTAGCAATCAAAATTAGACCTTCCCAGCAGTGCTCCTAGACCCCCCAGCCCACCCCCAAAAACCTAGAACCCCCCTAATAGTCCCCCAAAAACACGCAAGTGAGCTAAAAAGGAAAAACTTTTCCACCATGGATTTTCCCCAAACCACTTGCATCCGATATTAGACCTTCCCAGCATTACCCCCAGACCCCTCAACCCACCCACAAAAAAGTAGAACACCCCTAAACAGGCCAAAAGCAAAAATGGAAAATCCCACACTTAGAAAATTTGAGGCCTACCAGTCAAAATCACTCCAAACTCGCTCTGCAGCTAGGCCCTAACTCCCCTTTTCCACCATGGATTTTCTTCAAACCACTTGCAATCAAAATTAGACCTTCCCAGCAGTGCTCCCAGACCCCCCGACCCACCCCCAAAAACCTAGAACCCCCCCAAACAGCCCCCAAAAACATGCAATACTGCTAGGCCTCAGTTTAAATTGTGCCAAAACGCTGTCTGCAACTAGGCCCAAACCCCCCTTTTCCACTATGGATTTTCTTCAAACCACTTACAATCAAAAATAAACCTTCCCAGCAGTGCTCCAAGACCTCCCGACCCACCCCCACAAATATAGAACACCCCCAAACAGCCCCCCAAAGGCATGCAATACTGGTATATCCAAAACATGGCAAATTGCGCTGTTCACAAAAAGTTGCTGTTTTCAGCACTGCCACTACTTCGATCCTCTTGAAACTTACCTGGAAACTTGTTCCATCGATTCCCAAGAATCTCAGCAAGGCAGAACAAAATCGAACTACTGCGCCCTTGGAAGAAGAAGAAGAAGAAGAAGAAGAAGGTCTACGACTAGTTTTCACTTTTCACCCAAACACACGCGCCCGCAAAACACCAAAAGAGGCCAAAAGTCTGCCAATTCTGGACCAAAGAACGCCAAACCCCCCTAAAACCTTGCCAACATCATTATGAACGAGCCCTAGACTCATCAGGAACCCTACCAACTTAGACCCAAAAAACCCAGTAAATCGCACAGAACCCTAAACCCTAGATATGCTTTGTCTGTCTGTGTCAAAGAGCCTAGGTATGCTACATCAGGATGCTTCACTCAGCGGTGCCTGCATTCACCGTCTGCATGGCCCTGCCACAAGCATGGACCAAAAATCCGTTCCACTCAAGAATTTGCGAATTTTCGGTAATTTTGCGGGATTCGCGAAAAACAGCAAATTTAGCAAACATAACAGATGTTTGGCCCAAGCTTAAGGCAAGGCCATGCAGACGGTCAAGGCAGGCACCACTGAGTGAAGCAACCTGATGTATCATACCTTGGCTCTTTGTCAGACAGACAAAGCATATCTAATTGTATGCAGCAAGCCACATAGCCCCAATTTTACATGAATTGCTGTCTGGAGTGGAGTGGACTCTGCCTGGCATAACACTGCCTCGCCCTCGACCACTACATACCACGAATAGACAGACATGGACATGTAGTTCTGCTGTAGTAGTTGTTGTAGACTGGTTTACCTGTTTGCCACTCACGAATTGGCCATAGTTCTTCCGTAAACCGACGCTGATGATCCATCCTTCCCAGTGAGTGACTGTAAAGAAAAAAGATATATTATTTAATCAATCATCATGGTATATTGGCAAGTGAGTCCACTCCAAGGACATTTTGCATATTGGAAAATGCAACATAGTGGCCCCTGAAGTTGAAGTACAATTTGAATTAAACAAGGTAAAAAAAACAGAGTAGTAGACATGAGTTACAATTACTGTGTAAAAGATTAAATAATAACTAAGACAAGACATATGATTCATTTCATGCACAAGAAACAAACAGCAATTGGTTTCATCAGAGACAGACAGCCATTGCTGTCCACTGCATGCCATCTTCTCATTATTCATTACCTGTCCTACTTTTTGTCTGCATCTTCTTCGGAAAGTGAGGGCCCACAGGGCAGCCTTTCTTGTCAATTTCAGAAGTAACTCTGTCAGCAATCAGTAAGCATGTAGTCAGTCAGTAATTTCAGTCCCACTTGAGGGGACTCGTCTACGAAGACAAAGTTTGTTTATTCTTCGTAATCCATCCATCTGCCTTGAGGGAAATGGATAGGGGGAGTCTGGAGGAGGAGGATAGAGGAGCATGATTGAGTTGTGAACTTGTGAACCTCAGGAATGCAGACTGCGGCACCTTCAAAGCAATAAGGAAAATAAGATGAAGACAGTGCTGCTGATGGACTTGTTGTGATTAGGTGATTAGAGTTTTGTTGTGGTAAAAGTTGCAAAACAAAGAATGACACACAGGAATAAAAGTGAATAAGGATGGGAAAAAGGAAGTCATTTTCAGGCCTCGGTGTCAGGGAAGTAGAGCTCATCCTCAAACTCTATGAATTGAGACGGGAGTAGGTAAGCTAACAGAGAAGAACAGAGAAGTCCTCTTTTCCTGCGTGTATTCACGTATTTTGTAATCTGGTGGTATGAAGTGCTGATTCATCTTGATCAGTGTTAACCTCTCCACATTTTTGGGCAAGAGGCGGGTCCTTTTTGAAGTTACAATGGCACCAGCAGCACTGAAAACACGTTCAGAAGACACACTTGCGAGTGGGCAAGACAAAATATTTAAGAGCCAGTTTGGTGATCGGTGGCCATAGAGGCCTTTTCGACTCAAGGTTATCCAGGGTTGCTCCACTTTGCGTACCATCTGTGGCCTTTGCATCACTGGAACGAGCAAACCCTTAATGAGTTAGCCAATCCTCTTCCGACAATATTATGGCTGGGCCTGGTGCAGGTGAGGATGATGATACGGTTGCTGGTGTTGTTAACGGCTGTGAGGGAAAGTGACTCCCTACGGCCACATATTCAGAAGTGGAACTTGACGCCGGATGGCCTGCTGATTCAGTTGTACTTCTGCTGGCTCCTAGAATTTTATGCCGCTCTTTTTCGAACCGAGTGGCTGACACAGATAGCCAATGTCTGGACTTTGAAACATCTGCTTCATCAAAAGGAATGAATGATTTGCTGGCCACTGCCTTTTTGTACCGTGGATCCAGAATAGTGGCACAAATGTTATGTTGTTCTGTATGTATGTTTTTAAGCCTTTTATTGTCAACTAGGCGGCTTAATAACCTCTCTCCCAACTGATATGCGTCTTGCTTTTCAGCATCATCTCGGAACGTTGAAGACACCGCCTTCAGTTGGTGCTCTAGCATGACCAACAATGAGATAGCTTTGCCCAAAGAACAGTCCTCACTGCTGACTTCATGCGCGAAGACCTCAAAAGGATGAACAT
Source organism: Lissotriton helveticus (assembly GCF_964261635.1). Taxonomy (NCBI): domain Eukaryota; kingdom Metazoa; phylum Chordata; class Amphibia; order Caudata; family Salamandridae; genus Lissotriton; species Lissotriton helveticus. The sequence continues at coordinate 184,056,081 of NC_136057.1, read as the reverse complement.
GTCTGTCAGGCTTTTAACTAGCCTCCATTCCTCCAACTCTAGCCTCATTTCTTTCATAGTAGAACCCAGTTTATAGACATAATCATTTATTACCCCCCACTGCTCAGACAGATGCTCAAGCATGTAAAAGAATGAGTTCCAACGTGTTGCCACCTCCTGGATGAGTCCTTTGACTGGCAGTCTACGTTCATGTTGACTGCTCCTCAGCTGCTTCCGGGCCTTAAAAGAATGGCTGAAATGTGTGCAGATTCTTCGGCAGGTGGTCAGTAACTTGCAGACTGTGTTTTCTTTTTTCAAGAAATCTTGCACCACGATGTTAATACTGTGCGCCAAACATGGCACTCTGAAATAGTCACCTTGCTGCATGGCCTTAACTATATTACTGCCATTATCCGTGGAAACATAACCAACTATGTGGTTTCTTGGATGCAGCCATTCTTAGACCTTCCTATCAAACTCCTCCAAAAGGTTAGTTACAGTATGAGTTTTCTCCATGGCAAACATGGCTACTGTTGCATGTTTCGGAGTAGCTTGAAAAACTGTGTCCGTGTCAACACCTGCTTTTAACTGGTCTTTAACCCCAGCAAAAGAGACCCAGTGTGCAGTGATGCACATGTAAAGAAGGGCATGGCAACTGGTCCACATGTCTGTTGTCAGGTGGATACTGTAAACAGCACTCTTCTGCAAAGCTGCCCCAATCACCTCCAGCACATCTTGATGTAGTGCTGGAACCGCAACTCTGGCAAAATAGGACCGGCTAGGAACCTTCCATTTAGGGCAGACTGTTGCCACAAATTCTAGAAAACCCACCCCTTCCACGAAAGAATAAGGGAGAAGGTCCAGCGCTAGCATTTTAGCCAGCTTTGCGTTATACAGACGTGTCATTGGGTGGTTGCGTTCCAATGGCGCATCCGACCAAAACATGCTTCTAATGGTGGGCTGGACCGTTTTACGTGATGATGATGATGCAGACTTCTTCAAACCAGTTAGGCTCATTGATGTACTTTTTCGCATTGGTGTCTCTCCCAGACTCTTAGTGTGCCTCATACATGTTGCAGGGGTAGAGGGTGTGGGCGCTACCACTGCAGTGCTGCTGCCAGGGGTACTGGGTGTACCAGAAAAAATATTGGTCGGTTCTTGACTTCCCCTCTGCATGATCAGCCCTTCGTCATCATCAGATTCAATTTCAATGGATACATTTGGATTTGTTTTTCTTTTGGCTTCCTGGATCTTCTTAAGGTGCACCTCCCACTCGATAGTGTGGTGTTTTTTTAGATGACCTCACTGGCCTCCGGTGCCATAGTTGGTACCAAGCTTACCCCGACTAACTGCTTGTCTATAAATTGAACAAATTACCATGTTTTCCGCCTTTTGGCTAACAGTAATGAAGTACCAAACTGGGGACTGTAGAAGTCTGCTGGTGGTGGAGGTGCTACTTTGAGTTTCAATGCCAGATGAAGTGGAGGGTGGGCGTGGCTGAATTCATTTCTGTTGTTCACTTACAGCACCACTACTTGTGGTAATGGAGGTCGAGCTGGATGGAGGTCCCTGCCGGCCCTTCTGGAAGCTGTAGGTCGTGTTGGTGTTGTAGTTAACTGCGTTGGTGGTGGTACCTGTGCCACGCCGCCCACATCCCGCTCAGCAGCCATTCTGGATAGGGTGAAATGTCTGTCTGCTTCATGCCCACTGGGGCTGGAGTGAGTCTGTGATGACTGGGTTGTCGTCAGACTGTTCATCAGCAGCAGAAGACACCACTTCTTGTTCATCGTCATCACCCATAAGTGGAAGCCTTGCCGAAACCTTCCTTTTAGGCTTTGCTACCTTTGTCGGCTCATGGTGTGCCTCACTCTCAGACTGCATTGGTGGGTTCCAATCAAGTCCAAAACAAAAAGGGAAGTGTAGAGGAGTTGATAGAATCACCCTCCAAAACGATGTACATAAACAAAGAGATTCTATCAATGTGTGGACAAGTATTTTATTGATAGTTTTACAGTGATGAAAAATATGGTGAAAGTCTCTCTCTTAGGGTGATAAAGATGAGAGCGTTATGTGCTTTTTAAAATACCCCTCACACACTAAAAAAATCCAGTAGTGTCATGCTTCATCATTGGGGTCTTCCCGTCCCTCTACGGGGCGGGGCGTGCTACGACCTGACCGACTACGCGGGAGCACTGAAGTGGTGACAGGACTATGTGATGGTGCAGGGTGTCAGTGAAAGTGTAGGGACCTAACAATGTATGTGAGTACAAAAAATTAAAAATCCTCTGGCTAGTAGAAAAAAATAATTTATTAGCTTCTCTAGCTGGGGACGTTAAGAAGGGGGTTTTGGGGTTGAGCCGATCGCTACAACCTGGTCTACATGTTTCGTAGGCAGTCCCCTACTGCCTACTCATCAGGACCTTCTACTGGTCCCTACAAAAATGAGCTCAGTTGCTAAGTATTATCAGCCTGTCTTCCTAAAAACTCACAGTAAAATTCCACTGTAAGTTTATGCTACAGGGCATGAGCTGGCCCTCGGGAAGCAAAAATTTTATCAAAAATAGTGACCCAAATGTGGTCTCTGTAAAGAAAAGGGAAAAAAGGGAGACACAGATATTTACATTTATAGCTGTGAATTTTGCGCTTTCATTGTTGTTTGCGCCACAATTTCACTCGTCAATTTCATTCACCCATTACACAAAGAATAGCTTTTAGACTTTATGGACAGAGTGATGGTTCAGTCTGCCATCCCCTGGCTGTCCGTGAATGGTGCCGAACAGTGGACAAAGAACACACAGATGTTCATGGTTGAAACTGCGGTTTGTCACTGCGCTTTCATAGTTGTCTGCGCCACAATTCATCTTTTCAAATTCTAATAGCCCATTGCCTAAAGCCCTAATGCAAGACTTTATGGACAGAGTGATGGTTCAATCTGCCATCCTCTGCCTGTCCGGGTAAATACCCAAACGTATACATGCCCTTAGTAATTAGGGCTGAATCTATCTCCACATGCACACACCATCGCGACTCAATACATACAACGACATTTCACAGGATTAAAAATGAGGAACCCGTTCTCTCGTGCTAGTCTTAAGGTTAAGGTCACTGAATCATAAAAATCCCCACAAAATGGGACGCACCCCTGCAATGGAAAAGTAACCATACATACTGTTGTGGCAAATGCGTTGTGCCCCATGAGCTGACAATCGGTAGGAAATCACCGCGGCGCTCTGCAAGAAAGAGAGCCACGCCCTTAGCGTATTTGTGCAAACTGTGCGAGTAGTGGAAAAATGTCTCAAGACCCACTTGTTTTGAGACCTGGGGTAAAGGTCCGTAACTTACTTTGTCCGCATTGTCCCTAAATCTTACTTCTACCAGTCTTGCCGCTCTGCTGAATGCTCGCGTGTTGGAAGCTGTGAATCATTTAAGCTTCCCTGCGCGCTGGTGAAGGGTGTGTCCAAACACTAGCGCGCTAACCCAAAATGGCCGCCCGTAATGGAACGCGGGAGGGTGAAAAAGCGGAAGTCTATCTTCTGTGTCTATTGGCCCTGAGGTGTTGCCTGCACACTGTAGATATAATTGAAAAATAGATCGTTTTTCACAGTTTGTCACAGCGAAGATTATACTATACTGTTGGTACTCAAATATAGCTTGCACCATGTAACTCTTAATAAATAGATCGCTATTCACAAATAATGACAGAGGAGATTATGCTACAGCTAATTGGTGCGAAAGCCATACTGTAATAACCAGGTCAGTAGTGGTGGACCTAGATTGATATAGCAATTGCTAGAAAAGGTTATTAGAATTCAGCTAGGAATCTTTACGCTGGTCGATGCCCTGAGTTGGACAAAGATGTAGGGTTATAGGTTGGTTTAGAAGGACATATATGTATTTGTGGGTAGAGACTGGACCCCTGCGTTAAGGTTGGGCACAGTAGTCGTGCACTGTTGGTGCTGTGTTGTAAAGGGGGGGGGGTTTCTACATGCCATTAAGGTTGATAACTTATAGGGGGCCTCTGTTATTGTTTGGCCACAGTTAGGGGTGGTGCCTCAGGGAATGGGGGTCTTGCGGGGTACGGGGGTTCTATAACTGACCCCATGGAATTTCATCGTTCAACCCATTTTTATTGGACTGGACACGAAAAACCCATCTCTGTTCCTTTTCAAGGAGATGCCTTTCGTTGTCGATCTGTTCGATTACAGTCCACAGTATGTCTTCAGGTTTATGACCACTTTCCAGGAAGTGGTTTGTTAATTTGGTACTCGACTTTTTGCACTTGATAGTGCTTTTGTGTTCACCTATTCGTAACTTCACTGCCCTGCTCGTCATGCCAATATATTCGAGTTTGCAGGGACATGTGATGAGGTATACAACGTTGGAACTATTGCAGTTGCTGAATGTTCTTTGTTCCCATGTTGTCCCGTTGTTGAAAGTCAATTTTTTGCTTTTCCTGGTCAGACAGCATACCTTGCATCCGCCGCAGGGGTAATGCCCTTGTACAAAGTTAGGGTTGCCAGTATTGTTCACCCTGTTGGCCTTTGGTCTGGTATGAACCAAAATGTCCCTGACACTTTGTGCTCTTTTGTGCGAGAACATTGGCTTTGGAATTTCTAAGTCCCCACTATTGAGAATCCTCCAGTTCTTGTTAATTATTTTGCTCACCTGATCAGAGTTGGTGTTGTACGTGGTCACACATATGGGTCTCTGCTTTTCCACTTTCTTGACTTTATCCTCCAAGAGGCTTTCTCTGCAATTGTTCCTTGCTCTCTTGTAGGCTTGATCAATGATCTTAGGTGGATAGTTCCTCATTTTCAATTTTTCTTTTAGCTCATCTGATTGGGTTTTGAAATTCTCAACTTCCGTACAGTTCCTGCGGAGTCGCAGGAATTGGCCGTAGGGGAGATTATCCCTCAAGTGTCTCGGGTGAAAGCTCTGGTACATCAAGAGACAGTTCTTGGAAGTACTCTTAAAATGGGTTGTTGTCATCAATCTGCCATTTTTGGGGAAGATGTTCAGATCCAGGTATACCAGATTGGTTTTTGTTGTGACGCTGGTGAATTTGAGGAATTCATCCTGATAGTTGAGCCATGTCAGGAACTGTTGGGCACTCTTATCATCGCCATCCCAGATGATAAGGATGTCGTCGATATACCTCTTCCAGGTTAAGATCTTGGGCCTGAATGGGTTGATGATGTTTAATATCTTTGTGGCCTCCAGGTGGTGAACATAGAGACCAGCTATGCTTGGAGCAAATGTGCTTCCCATGCTGGTCCCGTGCTTTTGGAGGTACAAAGTGCCGTTGTATTCAAAGAAATTTTCCTTGAGAGCCAGGGCACAGCATTCCATCACCACGTTTCGTGGTGTTTGGTACTCCCAGTCATCTGTGAAGAGGACATCTTCAATTATCGCCAGGTTCCAATCAAGATCAAGGTCATCAGAATGAAGGGGGCTTGAAGGAGAACTTGTAGTAGTAGTAGTAGCAGCCCTCCTTGACCTTTTTCTTGCTTGGGATCTGGAAGACAATGGATCATCATCAGGAGGAGTGGCTTCCTCGAATGATACCTCCGCTTGTATATCAATTTCCTGATGTGCCCCTACTTCTGGACAAAAAAGCGTTGTAGGCAGTTGTGCCGCTCCATGAACCTCTAGTTGCACCTCTCCATGTACCTCGCCATGCGCCTCTCCTTGCGCCTCTCCTTGCGCCTCTTGTTGTGCCTATCCTCGTGCCTCTCCTTGCCCATGTACTTGTGCTTGTACTAGTTGCACCTGTGGTTGTCTTTGCGGCTGTGGTTGTTGAACACTCGTCAGCTGAGTTACACCCGGCGTTGATTGGATGGTACTTTCTTGTGATGAGCCAACATCACTGATCGATGGTGATTGAGAAAGTAAAGAGGCTGCCTCAGCAGCACTTAAGGTCTTGGACCTAACTTGGCGTGGTGGCACTGTGCCCAATGAAGCGGAGGTGCTGCTTCCAGCTTGGTCCCCGGCAGACACCGCTGCTGCTGCAGGCGTAGTTTTTTTCCCAAAAAAGGTGTCGGTGGGCTCACCAGTCTCCTTGGTAGGTGGTGCCACTTGCTTCTTCTGCTCCTTCTTACTGGCAGTGGCACTGGCAACTTTTTTCACTGAGGCGCTACGGCCACCTTTCTTTGGTCGCATCTTCTTCAGATGTCAGAACAGCAGGCCGCAGTTGCACGAGTTGCAGAGTTGTCTTGTCTGTGGCCACACGTGACGTCACGTAATGTTGTGCTGCACACACCACTGCAGGACTTCTTCCTGGCACTGGTGGTTCTCTTGTGCACCTAGAAGCAATGGAAGCCAGAGGAACATCAGTTAAACACCCCACAAAGTTGAAAAACACACAAAAATCACCACAATCCAATGCCATCCATGCCCTCAATGATGTTTAAATTCAAGACACCCCATAGAAAGACTTGGTCCATGCACCACTGAGTACCCCTGGGCCTAATGGAAGAAAGCAAGGCAAACTGGGTGCAGGCCTGAGCACACTGCCTGGCTTCAAAATGGGCCCTTGACCCCCAGGTACATGGGCAGGCCCTGCCTGGACCAGGCCTCAAAATGGCCCCCACCCACATGGCCAGGCCCCACCAACACCCCAAAAAGTCAAAACACACACAAAAATCACCACAATCCAATGCCATCCATGCCACCAATGACTTTTAAATTCAAGACACTCCACAGAAAGACTTGGTCCATGCACCACTCACTACCCCTGGGCCTAATAGAAGAAAGCAAGGCAAACTGGGTGCAGGCCTGAGCACACTGCCTGGCTTCAAAATGGGCCCTTAACCCCCAGCCACATGGCCAGGCCATGCCTGGAGAAGGCCTCAAAATGGCCCCCAACCACATGGCCAGGCCCCAACAACACCCCAAAAAGTCAAAAAACACACAATAATCACCACAATCCAATACCATCCATGCCCTCAATGATGTTTAAATTCATGACACCCCACAGAAAGACTTGGTCCATGCACCACTCACTACCCCTGGGCCTAATGGAAAAAAGCAATGCAAACTGGGTGCAGGCCTGAGCACACTGCCTGGCTTCAAAATGGGCCCTTGACCCCCAGCCACATGGCCAGGCCCTGCCTGGACCAGGCCTCAAAATGGCCCATACCCACATGGCCAGGCCCCAACAACACCCCAAAAACTCGAAAAACACACAAAAATCATCACAATCCAATGCCATCCATGCCCTCAATGATGTTTAAATTCAAGACACCCCACAGAAAGACTTGGTCCATGCACCACTGAGTACCCCTGGGCCCAATGGAAGAAAGCAAGGCAAACTTGGTGCAGGCCTGAGCACACTGCCTGGCTTCAAAATGGACCCTTGACCCCCACCTACATGCCAGGCCCTGCCTCGACCAGGCCTCAAAATGGCCCCCACGCACATGGCCAGGCCCCAACAACACCCCAAAAAGTCGAAAAACACACAGAAATCACCAAAATCCAATGCCATCCATGCCCTCAATGATGTTTAAATTCAAGACACCCCACAAAAAGACTAGGTCCATGCACCACTCACTACCCTGGGCCGAATGGAAGAAAGCAAGGTAAACTGGGTGCAGGACTGAGCACACTGCCTGGCTTCAAAATGGGCCCTTGACCCCCAGCCACAAGGCCAGGCCCTGCTGGACCAGGCCTCAAAATGCCCCCCACGCACATGGCCAGGCCCCAACAACACCCCAAAAAGTAAAGAAACACACAGAAATCACCACAATCCAATGCCATCCATGCCATCGATGATGTTTAAATTCAAGAAACCCCACAGAAAGACTTGGGGGCATATTATCAAGGGCCTTATCACCGCTTTAGCGAGAATGTTTCCCGCTAAAGCGGCGATAATTTAATCTCCCTATTACCTAGCTGTCGCTAACACCAGTTAGCGACAGCTAGTAGGAGATAGCGAGCTTCTGGGGGCCCACTTTGCATGTCAGCGATATATATCTCTAATGACATGCAAAGTGGGCGTGCCGAGATGTTATCGACTGGAAACAGTCGCTAACAACGCTAACTCCTATTACCAACTTTTGGAAATAATCGCGCTAAGCGCGATCATCTACAAAAGCCTGCCCAGAGCAGTTCTTAGCCAGGTTATCCAATGGATAACATGGCTAAGAGCATTTGCTTGGTAATGCATGAATATCGCTGACTTTTCAGCGATATTCATGCATTTCGGCCGATTTTGATTGCTTAGGAGATAAACCTTGATAATAGCAAGGCTCCTAAGCGATAAAATAGGCGCAGCACGGCGATATAAATGTAGCCGCTAACCAAGCTTAGCAATATTTTTCGCTTAAGCTTGGTAATATGCCCCTTGGTCCATGCACCACTCACTACCCCTGGGCCTACTGGCTCGTGAGGCTTTACAGGCACCTCAAACAAAACAAAAAAAATCAACATATAACAGTGAGCTAAAATTCCATAACATAAATGAGAATTAATTAATTAATTTAAAAAAATCGGATCACTGCCAGAATATCGATGAGCAAAATATCGACCTACCAAAATATCGTGGAGAAAATATAGAATGCCAGAATATCGAGTTCCTATCTACAAACAGGTAAGTACAAAAATATCGACTCCAAAATATCAATTGTAAAAAATATAGACAGTCAAAATATCGAATTTTTTAAATGTCTTAAAAGTAATTTAAAATTAATATAATAATAAATATAATTAATTTAAACATACTTAAAATACTTAAATAAACTTAAAATTAATAAATATTTAATGTAACTTAAAAAAATATAATATTAATTTTAATACATATATATATATATATATATATACTAGCAGCCTGTCCCGACGTTGTCCGGGTATGAATTGCTGCCGGCCAGTAGTATATTGTTTCGTAGGATTTCGTTTTGATAGCATTTCTTATCTGTGACAGGCCTGTGAAACGCTCCGAATCACAGTGCACTGCTGATGCACTCAAGAGTGCGCGTTCAGTAGTGTGTGAACTCGAGTTTCCCTACTTTATTTTCCTTGCAATATTATATAGCGCAAACTCGACAACATGGCATGAGCACAATTTACATTACAGAAGAACACATTCATTTGTGGTAGGCACGGGGAGACAAAGCGATTTGCCTGTAATCACAGGATGTTGAGCTGATGCCGACATTCGAACGTAGCTCCCCATCTCTAAAGTTCGCAATTCTATAATTTGTGGTGGGAGGTGTGTCTAAAAGTGTATGTCGGTGCTGGGCATCAATGAGAGAGACCTGTGCATTTTTCAAATCGGTGGTGAAAAAATATGAGTATGTTGCTGGAGATGTGGGCCGCCGTGCCACCAATGTACTTACCGCGGAGGGTAAACATCCATTATTCCGCAACTTTCTTTCCGCATACCATCACTCCACACACTTTCATTACGAAAGTACCATGACTCCGCAATACCATTATAAGGCATGGCATTACATTTTATATGCTTTTACCACGCATACATTTACAACGAAATTCGTTGTAAATGCATGAATGGTAAAAGCATGTTTTTTTAAAAATGTTTGGATAAGGTAAGTATAGGTATGGGGGTATATGTTTTGGGGTGTTTGGGTATTTTAAGGGTTTAGATATAGTTTTGGGTTATGGGGTACAGGGGTAGTTTTAGGGTTTAGGGATAGGTATGGGTTTTTGGGTACAGGGGTATTTTTAGGGTTCAGGGCTAGGTTTGTGTTTTGGGGTATAGGGGTATTTTTAGGGTTATGGGGTAGGTTTGGGGTTTGGGGTACAGGGGTATTTTAATGGTTCAGGGCTAGGTTTGGGTTTTGGGGTACCAGGGTATTTTAGGGTTCAGGGGTAGGTTAGGGTTTTGGGGTAAAGGGTTATTTTTATGGTTCAGGGCTAGGTTGGGTCTTGGGGTACATTGGTATTTTTATGGGTTCAGGGGTAGGTTTGGGTTTTGGGTACAGGGGTATTTTAAGGGTTCAGGGCTAGGTTTGGGTTTTGGGGTACAGGGGTATTTTAGGGTGCAGGGGAAGGTTTGGGTTTTGGGGGAGAGGGGTATTTTTAGGGTTTAGTTTTTTTTTTTTTTTTTTTTAAACCTTTATTGTACAAAGAAAGCTCACAAATACGGGCCTACAACCCCACGGGCTGGCCACCACATCGCAAAAGCATAATAAACAATACTAAGTTGTTCACAGGATATAACAGTAAGAGCACAGGAGATACACCAAAAGCCATAGAGCATTCAGCAGGAACAGGATATTGAAAGGTTGATTTTCTATTACGGGACGGGGAGTACAGGAGCATGACGGGCAGTGAAACAAACAACAAGGGAGGGGCCGTGGCGAGCCGCGATCCAGCGATCATATAATGACAGGATAAAGCCAACACAAAATAAACATATCGAAAAATATAAACACAATCGGAGTACCACAAGAAGAGACAATGGCATTCGCCGTACAGCGCCCACCCACCACAGCCACAACCCAACTGAATAAACGTAAGCAAAAAAGACCCCATCGTAGAAAGCAATACGATACGCACCCCAGCGAAAGGAAGGAAATCCCCCATAAAGGAGGAAGGGGAAAGAAGAAAAAGGAAAAAGGAAGGGACTCCTACCCAATCGCGCACCCCCGGGAGACAAAGCAGGAAAACAGAATCCGGTACACAGTATACGGTAAAGGTCGATAACAGAACACATAGCGAGCCACAATCACAAAACAACCGGAGGGTCAATGCCTCAGAAACACCCCAGGGGGACACATGACGAGACAGAGTCCCGAAAAAGTGAATACTCAAGAGCCATAGAACAAAAAGGGAAGAAATAAGGGGGGAAAAAGACCCCCCAAAATGACAGGAACAGGGAGAGTCATAGAGTTCAGGCCAAACGGAATCCGGCCCCCGGACCAGAGGCAAAGGAGACAGCACAGGACGATGAAGGGCAATCGAACTCCGCACACCCACAGACGCGGCTGTCGCCGGGGCCACCTTCCCTAGGATAGTTCCAGCCGCACCCCGCAACGGCGAAGCCACACCCGGTGTCGGGGGCCCGAAAGGCCCGCAGAGAGGATCCACCTCCAGAGCGAGGACAGGTGCGGCCACAGAAGCTCGCCAGGAGAGCAGGGCGTCCACAATATCCTTAAGTGTAGGGAAACCTTTACAGTATCTGGCACCCGGGCCATGCGGCGGGCCTCAAGCGCTCGTCCAGGCCCGGCTGAGACACTCAGGGTCGGCCGCCATCTTGAGAGCCCGGCGAGGCCGCGGCGGCCGACAACCTCCGTCGGGGCAGCAGCAAGACAAATGAAGACCAGCCGACCGGCGGCAGAACACCCCGGGGCAGGAAGGGGGGCCACCAGAAGAAGGGGAATCGCCGGCTCCCCAATGCCGCCGGCCCCGTTCTCCGAGTCCGGGCGGAGGAAATCAAAATGGCCGGACCGGAGAACAAAGGGGGAGCAAGCCGGATATACGAGGAGCCCCATCAATGGAAGGCAGCGCCTCCACCCAAGGCCTCCGGTCCACGGGAGCCGGCCAGAAAGGACATCCGGCCAATACGAACAACGGCCTCCCCGACCACGTCCACTGCGCCCTCAAGGGCAGATCATCATGCTCCGTCCTGTCTGGGCGCCGCCAAGAAGATCCAGGCCAGCCCGCCTCGGAGGGCCCGAAGCGAGCGGGAGCGCCGCTCAGGATCCACGGCAGCCAGGACCACCGGAGCAAAGGGTGAGTGCCTGCAAGGCGTCTTAGCACTACAGTACAGCAAAGAGGGCTTCCCGGGGCAGGATAACGGCAGGATAAATGAGAAAAACAGGCAGGCGAATGGAGCCGAGCTAAAACGCGGCCGTCTCGGACGCGAGCTTGGCTCCTCCCCCATTTTTAGGGTTTAGTGATCGGTTTGGCTTTTGGGGTACAGGGTATATTTATAGGGGTAAAATGGGGTAGTGTTTAAGGGTGTTGGGGTATTTTAAGGAGTAAGGGTGGGTTATGAATATGGGGTGCAGGAGTATTTAAAGGGAGCAGGGTGGACACCCGGAGCTTGCTTTTTTTTCCCCGTAATCCCGCGCCCCGCACACGCCCACAGCACACTATATGAAACACGGCATGAAGGGCGGAACGTAAAAACAACAGTTGATGGACAGAATGCATTCACCCCAATACAGAGATCTGGGCCTAAATCCATCAGTTTTTTGCACTCCACACCATACCAGTTCAGACATGGCCATATGCAAATTATCTTTGACCCTGAGCCCGAGCTGCCAAATCATGTCTTTCCTGGACCGGCATCAAGCATCCTAGGACCCGTTGCTGGCTATCAGCTGTCTTCAGTCAGGATAACATGACTCCAGTTGTGTGGAGAGCATGGGACTAACGTCTGAGCATACCCATCCCACTCGGGGTGACAAATACAAAAACAACAGTTGATGGACAGAATGCAGAACAATGTCAAACATTCACCCCAGTACATAGATCTGGGCCTAAATCCATCGTTTTTTTGCACTCCACACCACCCCAGTTCAGATATGGCCATATGCAAATCAGCCTTGACCCTGTGCCTCATGGGAACAGTCCAGCCCGAAGGGCGGAACGTACCACACGCCCCCAGCGTTTGTCACACCCCCAGCACATGCCCACAGCACAATGCAGACACACCCACAAGGGACTATTTTGCTGGCACGGTTCTTTTACCTTTTAAATGTATATGGTGGGAGTCTGCATAGCCTATGTCCTTCTGCTGCAACTGCCCTTTCCAACGCTGTATTGAGTGTTGTGATTGGTGCTGTGGTTCCTGAGATTACCCGCCTCAAAGGTTTGGGCTCTCTCTTTATTATATTAGTATGAATATATATATATATATATATATATATTTACTACTGGCGGTCACCAGTAGGTAGTTATTCTTAGGATTGTTTTCCATAGGGAAACCGCAACATTCAACTGGGAATAACTTTGGCGCCGGTTGAGGAATCTGCCTGAAATTTTCCTCAAATTTGCCTCGCGGCTCTCCGCTCCTTCCCTCAAAGTTTGGGGGGGATTCATCAATCGGGGGCTGAGATAAAAGGGGGGTCCCAAAACGTGCTTTCCCCATGTTAATTTCCATAGGGCGGTCAAACTCACTTTTAGCTCGAACGGCTGAATGGATTTTCACCAAACTTGGCAAAATTGTAGGGACTGGTAGCCCGATGTGCCTTTGCTATGTCTGAAGATATGTGATCCAGAGTATTTTGAGTAATTTGGGTTTAAAAAAAAATATATATCTATAGCCGCGCCCCGGTACGCGCTCCGGGGAGCGCACCGGGCGCGCTACGCGACTTGCGCACGGAAAGCTGATTGGCTCTCGGGTGTCTGTAAACATTCGAAACAGTCCGCAGCGGCCGCCATCTTGTGTCTCGGTAGGATCGAGACACAAGAGGTGGCAAAAAACAAAGGGGGAAATTACCAAAAGGGGGCAGGGTACACCACCCCTGACCCCCTAGGTTTGATGTGGGGGCCATAAAAGGGTCCCGCGGGACAAAAATGTTTTTTATTTTTTTTTCGATTTTCGCGGGGTAGCGACCGGTACGTGCCCCGGTACGCGTACCGGGGAGCGTACCGTGGAGAAAAAAGCATGACAGAGTTTCCTAAAAAAAGTTGCTTTTTTTATACATTAGAGGTAGTTCTAAAAAGAACTGTTGTTTTTCTTATTTTTGTTTTCTTATATTCAGTTTTATATATTTTTTTATTTTTTAAGGGGAGAAACAAAAAACAGGGAATTCTAAAGGGCTCAACAGGAGCAAAAAAAAAGCGGAAAAAATTATTGTTTCCTTGGGCACTTGTGGTTATCCCAAGCATGGTTAATAAGTGTGATGTTTTTCTCTCCATAGCATATTGTTTGTCCACAAAAAATACAAACCATTTTAAAATTGGAAAACTTTGTTTGTATGGTGGAGCACATCTCCCTAACTTCCGGTCCCGATGGGGTGGGAACATTAGTTTGGGAGGTGCTGGCAGAAGATTGGCCAAGGTTTCTGGCCAGTTCCCTGACCTCTGCCCTAGCATAGTTATTTGGATGCTTCCGTTGCATATGTCTGATCATGGTATGGTTGCCAAAGGAGTATTTTTTGGTGGGATTCCCCCTTGACAGCTCCTGATGACATATTAAGCAGGTTGCCTTAGGCGCATTTACTTTTTTCTTGTCCTTGGGGATGGAAAAAAACTGCCAGATGATGTGCTCTTTAGGTTTGTAGGTAATATTGTCCTCTCTGAGGAATCTCCTCTCCTCCTCCTCCTCCTCCTCCTCCTCCTCCTCCTCCTCCTCCTCCTCCTCTTGATCTCCACCACTGTGAAGTTCTGCTGGTCCTTGTGGTGGTGGTGGTGGTGGTGGTGGTGGTGCAGAAGCTCCAGCAGCTGCAGCTAATGTAGCCATTTTCTACTGAAATAACTGCAGGTCTACCTCTCTCAAAGCACAAAGGTAGAATGAGGAAAAAAGGTGGGGTCTTTCATCATTTGGAAAAGAAAACTGTTCTGAACCAATGAAAATTGTTATTTTTAGGTCACATGACCTGGCCTTACATCATTAGGAAGCCAAAAGTGAAATGATCCATGAAAAAGTTTTATTTTCAGGTCACATGACCCGACGCGCTTACGCTAAGCGCCCCAGGGCGCGCCCAGGGGCGCGCCCATAGTCGCGCCCCGGGGCGCGTAGCGTAAGCGCGTCAGGACGTTGTGCGATCGTATGCGCTTGCGTGCTTCCGGGTGCGCTTACGCAGTGCGTCATATGACGCATCACGCGGTTACGCGAAACGTCACGGTGTTGTTTTCGTTCGCGAGAATATCGCTAACGGGACGCTCACCGGTTCGCGCCCCGGGGCGCGCCAAAGCACTGCGCTTACCCGTGCGTTCACCGGTACGCGCCCCGGGAGCGCTCCAGGGCAAAAAAAAAAAAATATTACATAATTATACAATATAAAATTCGTTATAACATGTTTTACTTTTTATACATATAGAAATTTGCTATTAAAAAACCATTGAAATTCACTGAAAAAACCATGAGTGATGTCACTGACCATGTCATGAGTGATGTAATATGTGACGTCATCAGCAGTGCATTACACGCGCAAGTTATAGTGAGTCCAACTAACTATAACGTGGGAATTTCAATGGTTTTATGCGAGTAAAACTTCCAGCTAACTATAACATGTGTGAAACCTATGTTTTTTTCAGTGAATTTAATAAGTTTTTTAAATGCTAATTCCTAACTAGAACTGGTGTGAAACCTATGTTTTTTTCAGTGAATATATATATAACAGACATTACTAAGAGCAGGCTTACAAATCGCCCTTGTGTTTGCCCGTATATGCGTCTTTAAATGATTAATTTCACAGCTGTGTCACGTTTTACCATGAATTAAGGCGTAACCAATCAGTCATGTCATTGTTACCGCACTTGCACTTTAAATTCAAGCAACTCTTTCGGTGCACCATGTGACCAAGCCCTCTGTGTAGGGCGAAACGTTATCCTGCCGTGGTGTGCTGTTAAATAAAAAAACTCACTAGCACTCTGGGTCTTCCGTGTTCTTGCTAGTTGGTCAGCCGAGGATTGATGGCGTGGCGTGGCAGCAGGAGTACAAGTGTGGAAACATTTCGAGCCGGTTGAGTGTTTCTCCGGCGTTTGGAAGATCCCTCCTTCGTAAGTGGCCGAGCAGCAGGGAACTGCGACCTCCGCTCAACCGGAAGTCTTTATTTCTCCCGTTGGGGAGTTACTGCTCAGGCCCCTGGGCGTCTGGGACATTTGTTTGCTGTTGGTTGTTCGTCGGATGCCTTTCGGGACGGCTGTCTCGATTTGTAACATTCGCATGCCAGCAGCAAGCCACAAAGAACGTTTCCAGTGGAGGAGTTGTGCGTTTGCGGAGGCGAGCGGCGATTACAGCAGCAGCCACCGCATTGAGTGAGTACGTCATTGTTTGCAAATTTGAGTATACGCCATGGCAGCGGGTGCACGTAAAGGGAGAGAGGTTGCCGCTCTGGAAGCATTTGACGATTCCCCGGCTGGGGGATCTACAGCTACCGCTACTGAGGATTTGGGCGCCACTGGCGGAGATAATCTCCGTGCAAAATTCAAAAATCTGGAAAAATTGTTAAAACGGGAGCAGTCGAAGTGGTGGAAGCACCGCTCCCTCAGTCGATATCTGGAGGTTAACCGGATACCGCGTGGATTAAGGGTTATGCTGGCTCCAAGTTATGAATATATGGACCCAACATTATTGAAAGACTGGGCTGAATGGAGCCTAGACTCATCTCGCAGATTAGTAACGATGCTTGTTCGTCATGCAGAGAGTGACAGAGCTAAATTACAGACAGAGATAGATGCTTTGGAGGCAGAATTAGCGTCTATGTGTGATGATGATGCCAATATCGCGCTGGAATGTAAAAAACTCAGAGAAATCATGGAGCAACGAGTGCAGAAAGAAGAAGATATCATCAGAAAACGCAAAGCATTCAAGTTTCAGCGCGATAAGAATGACTATAATGAAGGTAGAATTTTTACGTTTGCTCGAAAGTATGATGCCATCAAAGCCTCTAAAATCAAAAACTCACGAGCAGGTGTAAGTGTCATACAGGGAACAGCAGAGACACGTTCGAATTCTCCTGAAAGTTCTAGTTTCACGGATCTTAGCTCCAACCTGGATAGTGGGTCGGAAGCAGAGGCTGGTAGACTCACAGATCAATTGGGGTTTACACGGCTAACTATGGAGCAGGAACTGGAATGTGTCCGGCAGGACAGGCGCGATACATTGCGCCCAAGATTTCCAGCAACCGCAAAACCCCAAACGCAAGGCGGCGGGAACGAAGAAAAAGCCGCAGGCAACGGAAAGCCAAAGAAAAGAAATTACAAACGGTGGAATGCCAACAAAAAGCAGTAACTAATGTGACTCAAACCAACAATCTGGCGCAAATACAGGACACTGGTTCATCTGGATTGTCTGTTATTAATCTGACTGATACAAGTTTTTCTGATCTGGAAATTAATATTTTGTCTAAAGGATTGTCGTATAGCCCCCCCAGTAGCTTCAATTACGTGGATACCAGATTGGACCTTTTTAGATTTACACGTAAACTGAAGCTAAGAAAGCATTTTGCCAACATTAAATCTCGCAATGCATGTAAAACAACAGCAGTAGCGACTGACGCTGTGGTGGGACTAGTGGTGAACGATGTTCCTCTTATGCAGGATCTGGCAGCCCTGCGTGCAGAAGCTCCAAATTCTCAGAGTACACAGGGGCAGGAGAATACTCACACAGGTGGATTAAGTAATCTCAAGCCACGATCTACGTTCACCCCTGTCACCCCTTATGACAATATAGACATTTTCCAGGATGCAGTTGTGAAACAGGTGAAGGCATTGCATGTGAAAACCTTGAAATCTAATTACAGCAAGTATCAAGGCAACAACAACTATCAGAGATTGGTCAAAAAAATCAAGGCGAACGGAAATGTGATAGTCCGGCAATCTGATAAGGGGGGCAATATCGTACTTTGGCCGAGAACATTATATCTGGAAGAAGCCTACCTTCAATTAAATGATCCGGAATGTTACAGACATTGTGATGCAAATGTACTCAAGAAAGCGCAAACAGACTTTCATTCTCTCCTTATGGGTTGGCGGTCCAGCGGACTTATTAGCATGGACGAACTTAAATGTCTTAAAAATGACCACCCCATCACCCCTGTGCTGTATCTCATCCCAAAGGTACACAAAAACGCGTTAAAGCCGCCAGGTAGACCCATCATTTCGGCGTGCGGGGGGTTGTTGGAGAAAGCCACCACCTACATCGATTTGTTCCTCCAGGAGCATGTGTTGGCGTTGCCATCATATATTCAGGACTCCAGTGACTTGATGAGGAAGTTAACTGATTTAGAGTGGTGTGATGATTACTTGTTGATTACCCTTGACGTGTCATCTTTATATACAAGTATATTACATGCAGATGGTTTAAGGGCGTCAGAGTTCTTTCTTGGTAAACGACCTATAGAACTAGTTGAGCACAACAAGATGTTGCTCGCGATGATTAGTTTTTGTTTGCATCACAATTATTTCATGTTTCTGAATCGCTACTACCAACAAGTCAGAGGGGTGGCCATGGGGGCCTGTTTTTCTCCTAGCTATGCCTGTTTGCATATGGGGTACTGGGAGAGACAGGTCCTCAATGGCATTCACCAAGACATCTGTACCCTCCATATCATTCGATGGTACAGATACATCGATGATATTCTAATGATATGGAGGGGAACCCTTGAGCAAGCTGCTAGTTTCATTGATGTTTTGAACAATAACGCATATAATTTGTCCTTCACATCACATATCAGTCGGACAACAGCAGATTTTCTTGATGTTACCCTGGAGGTCAGCCAGGGCAAACTTGAAACTAAGCTTTACAGGAAGCCCACTGCGGGCAATACTATTTTGCATGCTGAGAGCCACCATCCACCGCATTTAATTCGCAGCATCCCCTATGGGGAGATGCTTAGAATTAGGCGAGTCTGTAGTACAGAATCTCACTGTAAAGTGGCACAAGCAGCGAGTAAACTTAGGTTTCTTGCTAGGGGCTATGAAGAACATCTTATTGACATAGCAATCAGGAAAGCTAATGCCCTATCCCGCAGTGAAGCACTGACCCACAGAAAACACCAGAGATCTATTGTAGCCAGTAGTGAACAACCGATCAGACTTATCTGGACCTTTAACAGTCAGCATGGGGCGCTCAGAAAAATCATTAATCAACACTGGAATCTTATCAAACTAGATCCAGTGATAGGTGAACACATGCCTAATAGACCTGCGATCACTTTCAAAAAGGCGTTTTCGCTGCAAGATGCATTGGTTAAATCCAGCCCGGAAGTGATCCCACCCAAGAATTGGCTTGCAGCGAGCCGCGGGTTTAGGAAGTGTTCAAGTTGCAAGGCGTGTTCTCAGGGCCTTAACAAGTCCGAGTTCTTGACAGCCTTTTCAACAGTGCCCCGCAAAATCACCAAGCAGCTAACCTGTAAATCAGAGTATGTGGTGTATGTGCTGGAGTGCCCGTGTGGCCTGCAATACATTGGTAGTACCAAATTGCAGGTGCACAAAAGAGTGCTCCAGCACATCCGGGCAATCAATACGAATGACGCCACATACCCTGTAGCTAGGCATTTTAAGGAGTTCCATAATAATAACAGTGGGCTCCTTAAATACTATGCTATAGATGCCATAGGTCCACTCAGGAGGGGAGGTAACCGAGAAGGGATCTTAAGGGCTCTTGAGACCAGATATATTCTGGATATGGACAGCAAAAGTCCTAATGGTCTTAATTCCACGGAGGACTGCTACACATGCCTATAGTCCTGTCGGTCTCCTTAATTCTCATTAATACCCCCCACTAATGTGCTGCTTGTTGTTGTTTGATTGCTTCTTTGACTTTCAGGCCATGTATTCTGATCAGTGTACATATATGTCAAACTATTAGAAAATGTAACAAATCCTCTCTAGTTGTGTTAATAGCTGTATTTTATGAATTTCAAACCCATTATAGAATTATTTTTTCTTTTATAATTTTCACTTTTTCAGTTTAGTGTTGGTAATACCTTTCACGGGCACTAGTGGCGTTAATGATTTAAGATATGGTTTGCTAGGCCTTAGATTCTACCTGTTTTTTCATTTCCGATTAACAGTCTTAGTTTAACTTTGGCGATTTCATGTAAGATAGTCATTGTATATAGATGTATATAGATGAAATTTTTGTATATATTTTATAATGAAGTTAGAGGGCCACCGCAATGTAATTAACGGCGTTTTGCATTCATGCAGGGAGTACAACATACCAGGATTATGAATATATGCGTGGTTGTAAGTAATTGTAATATACATGAAATTTTGACAATAATGCGCTATGTTATGAATTGATATGTACTATGGGAATTCCAAGTTGACCCTCTGTTTTATTAACTTGCTATCACATATTTTTACAAATGTAGTCGGATAAAAGTACTGTATTTAAACAGACATTACTAAGAGCAGGCTTACAAATCGCCCTTGTGTTTGCCCGTATATGCGTCTTTAAATGATTAATTTCACAGCTGTGTCACGTTTTACCATGAATTAAGGCGTAACCAATCAGTCATGTCATTGTTACCGCACTTGCACTTTAAATTCAAGCAACTCTTTCGGTGCACCATGTGACCAAGCCCTCTGTGTAGGGCGAAACGTTATCCTGCCGTGGTGTGCTGTTAAATAAAAAAACTCACTAGCACTCTGGGTCTTCCGTGTTCTTGCTAGTTGGTCAGCCGAGGATTGATGGCGTGGCGTGGCAGCAGGAGTACAAGTGTGGAAATATATATATATATATATATATATATATTACCTACTGGCGATAGCCAGTAGGTATATATAGTTAGGATTTTTTTCCTATGGGATTTTTGAAAATTCTATGTCGAATAACTTTGGCGTTTGAGGACAGAATTGGCTGAAATTTTCAGGAAAATGGAACATTTTGTTTCTGAGCAGCCCCTGAAAATTTGGGGGGGTTTCGTCAAGGGGGGGCCGAGAAAAAAGGGGGGTCCCAAAACATGTTTTTCCCATGCAATTTTCCATAGGGCGGTTGGCCTCACTTTTAGCCTGAACGGCTGAATGGATTTACACCAAACTTGGCAAAATTGTAGGGACTGGTAGCCCGATGTGCCTTTGCTATGTCTCAAGATATAGGCTCCAGTGGTTTTTACGAAAATTAACTTTGAAAAATATATATTGGGCTACATTGGGCTATATATATGTTGGAGCCCAAATGTAGCCCAATGTAGCCCAATGTAGCCCAATGTAGCCCAAAGATGGCCACCAGAGACAAAAAAAACAAATGTAGCCCAAATATCAGCCAGATGTAGCCCAACTATAGCCCAATGACAGAATGTCCCAGAGTGTTCTAAAGAACAACTAGAGTGCTAACAGTCCTACTTATTACAAAGGTATGGCACACCTGAAGCCATCTTGATTGGAATAAAGTGGTAACTCTTAAAACATTTAATTTAAAAAGGAACAAAATGAGGGGGTTCATTTTGCCATAGAAAGTATGATTAGCGAATATATGACGAAATCCCGCATACCATCAGTCCGCCAAAAAAATCCCGCATGTACTATTAGGCCGCAAATTAAAATAACGAAAACTTTTAGAACGAATATGCCTTTAGCATACACTAAACAACTAAACTACCCTAAACCCTAAAACACTACCCCCAGCATGACCCTACACTACACAAACAGTACAACACTACCCTAAACCCTAAAACACTACCCCCAGCATGACCCTACACTACACAAACACTACAACACTACCCTAAATCCTAAAACACTACCCCCAGCATGACCCTACACTATGCAAACACTACAACACTACCCAAAACCCTAAAACACTACACCCCAGCATGACCCTACACTACGCAAACACTACAACACTACCCTAAACCCTAAAACACTACCCCCAGCATGACCCTACACTACGCAAACACTACAACACTACCCTAAACCCTAAAACACTACCCCCAGCATGACCCTTCACTACGCAAACACTACAACACTACCCTAAACCCTAAAACACTACCCCCAGCATGACCCTACACTACGCAAACACTACAACACTACCCTAAACCCTAAAACACTACCCCCAGCATGACCCTACACTACGCAAACACTACAACACTACCCAAAACCCTAAAACACTACCCCCAGCATGACCCTACACTACGCAAACACTACAACACTACCCAAAACCCTAAAACACTACCCCCAGCATGACCCTACACTACGCAAACACTACAACACTACCCAAAACCCTAAAACACTACCCCCCAGCATGACCCTACACTACGCAAACACTACAACACTACCCAAAACCCTAAAACACTACCCCCAGCATGACCCTACACTACGCAAACACTACAACACTACCCAAAACCCTAAAACACTACCCCCAGCATGACCCTACACTACGCAAACACTACAACACTACCCAAAACCCTAAAACACTACACCCCAGCATGACCCTACACTACGCAAACACTACAACACTACCCAAAACCCTAAAACACTACACCCCAGCATGACCCTACACTACGCAAACACTACAACACTACCCAAAACCCTAAAACACTACCCCCAGCATGACCCTACACTACGCAAACACTACAACACTACCCTAAACCCTAAAACACTACCCCCAGCATGACCCTACACTACGCAAACACTACAACACTACCCAAAACCCTAAAACACTACCCCCAGCATGACCCTACACTACGCAAACACTACAACACTATCCTAAACCCTAAAACACTACGCCCAGCATGACCCTACACTACGCAAACACTGCAACACTACCCTAAACCCTAAAACACTAGCCCCGGCATGACCCTACACTACGCAAACACTACAACACAACCCTAAACCCTAAAACACTACCCCCAGCATGACCCTACACTACGCAAACACTACAACACTACCCTAAACCCTAAAACACTACCCCCAGCATGACCCTACACTACGCAAACACTACAACACAACCCTAAACCCTAAAACACTACCCCCAGCATGACCCTACACTAAACAACCACCACAACTCTACACTACACTAACACAACACTACACTACACAACACTACACTACACTACACAATCACTAACCCACAAAAAAATTAACACAAACCCACTTACCTCTCTCGTCATCGTGGTTTTCACAACGCAAATGCATTTACCATACATGCCTTTAAAACGTAATTCTTTGTAAAGGCATGCGCGATAAATGCACATGCGTTTTGAAAAAATGCGGGATAATGGTATGCGAGGTCAATGACCTTGCGGGATAATGGTATGCGGACTGAAAGTCTGCGGGATAAAAAATGCGGGAAAATGGCTGCAAACCATGATTAGCAGCAGACTTCCCTGGTGAGCACTAGCTTTACTACAGTGATCTAATGAGCAACTAGAGTGCTAACATTCAGAATTTATGGCAAATGTGTGACACATCTGAATGCCTTCTTGATAGAACCAAAGTAAACAAGCATTGAAAATGCAATAGATCTCGCCCTCGTTTAAGTTAAAGCCATTCTGTTTGTAATGAGGTGGCTTTTTAGCTTTGCTTTTATTAGTGTTTTTAAAACTTTCATGTAAATAACATGCATATGTATGCATATATGTATATGTATGCATGCATTTATATTTATATAGATATGCAGATTATATATGTTTATATATGTATATTACCTACTGGCGATAGCCAGTGGGTATATATAGTTAGGATTTTTTCTCTATGGGATTTCTGAAAATTCTATGTCTAATAACTTTGGCGTTTGTGGACGGAATTGGCTGAAATTTTCAGGAAAATGGCACATGTTGTTTCTGAGCAGCCCCTGAAAATTTGGGGGGGTTTCGTCAAGGGGGGCCGAGAAAAAAGGGGGGTCCCAAAACGCGTTTTTCCCATTCATTTTTCCATAGGGCGGTTGGACTCACTTTTAGCTCGAACGGCTGAATAGATTTACATGAAACTTGGCAAAATTGTAGATATGGTTTGCCCGACGTGCCTTTGCTATGTCTCAATATATGTGCTCCAGTGGGCAGCTAACCGGCAGCGTAGCTGTCAACATTGTAAACAGTCCGGAACGGCCGCCATCTTGTCTCTCGGTAGGTTCGAGAGACAAGATGTGGTGAAAAAAGAAGGGGGAAATGAAGGAAAGGGGGCAAGGTAAACCCCTCCTGACCCCCTAGGATTGATGAGGGGGATATTAAAGTCCCCCGTGATTTTTCGCGGTAGAGGCGCTTCCCGGTACGCGAACCGGGCAGCTAACCGGCAGCGTAACGGGAGTCCGCCTTCTTGTGTTTTTGGAGCGTCCGGTTCGCGTACCTGGTAGCGTCCCGGTAAGCGTAACAAGGGGAAAACCAAGAGAAACAGTAAAAAAAAATTAAGGGAATAGATTTCCAGCAAACTTGGCAAAATTGTAGGGACTGTTTGTTTGATGTGCCTTTGCAAAGCCTCAAGATATGTGCACGTGTGGATTTTGTCTAATTAAGGTTAAAAAAAATATATATATCTGTAAGCGTGCTCCGGCACGCTTACGTTACGGGTTTTGTTTGCGCTGCAGAGCCGATACGTCACGGTTATGCGACGCGTCATGAGGCGTCTCACGTGGCTACGTGATACGTCACGTAATAAAGAATATATTTTACAGCTATAGATATTAGCTTTTAAAAAACCAATGAAATTCACTGAAAAAACCATAGGTTATAGACCATATATAGTTAGGAATTTGCATTTACAAAACCTTGAAAATTCACTGAAAAAACCCTAGGTTAGAGACCATATATAGTTAGCTGGACATTTTATTGACATAAAACCAATGAAATTCCATATATAGTTAGTTGCACTAACTATATATCGCGCACCCGCAATCCACTGCTGATGATGTCACATATTACATCATTCATGACATGGTCAGTGACATCACTGATGACATCACTGATGACATCACTGATGACATCTCAAATGACATCACTGATGACATCACTGATGACATCTCAAATGACATCACTGATGACATCATGGCACACCAATACCAGTTACTACATACGCACTCACTGATTCCTACGTCTACACACACATTCACTCATTCACCCATACAATCACTCATACATACAGTCACTCATTATTACAACACTATCATATGCACTCATACACCTATGCAGACACTCACACACTGCCACTCATCCATGGAGTTACTCACACACCTAGTCAGTCCTGTAAAGAATCAATCACACTTCCATTTCCTCAGCTATACAGTTAAACACAGAACACCATACTTCAGTGACATCACTGATGACATCACTGATGACATCTCAAATGACATCACTGATGACATCTCAAATGACATCACTGATGACATCATGACACACCAATACCAGTTACTACATACGCACTCACTGATTCCTACGTCTACACACATTCACTCATTCACCCATACAATCACTCATACATACAGTCACTCATTATTACAACACTATCATATGCACTCATACACTTAGTCAGTCCTGTGAAGAATCAATCACACTTCGATTTCCTCATCTATACAGTTAAACACAGAACACCATACTTTTCACACATATACTAACACATACTTACTCTCTTATACAATCACTGATACAAGTACACATTGATATGCACAGAGTCACACACCTCCCAGCCAGCCCCACACACACTCAGTCTTCCATACATCCACTCATTCTTCAATATGTAAAACATATTTAAACTTTACAAAAACACACAGACACTAGATGATGTCATCAGTGATGTCATTTGAGATGTCATCAGTGATGTCATCAGTGATGTCATTTGAGATGTCATCAGTGATGTCATCAGTGATGTCACTGACCATGTCATGAATGATGTAATATGTGACATCATCAGCAGTGGATTGCGGGTGCGTGATATATAGTTAGTGCAACTAACTATATATGGAATTTCATTGGTTTTATGTCAATAAAATGTCCAGCTAACTATATATGGTCTCTAACCTAGGGTTTTTTCAGTGAATATATATATATATATATATATATATAGTAATTGCAGTTTGATTTGTAAAAATTTATTTGGACCTCTTGTACACTGTACATACACATACTGTACATACACTATATACCACGCACTATCAGTGCAGAAAGCTAGCAATAATAAAAGTAAAACGGTCCATAAACACCTTTTTTTGTTTTTAATGGCGCAAAAATGTGTAACCACTGATAACCACTGTTTTTTTAAGGCATTGAAATCACTGAAAAACCCCCACCAGAATTGACCAAAAATAGAAACTGAAAACAGGAAAGCCTATGTATGATGCAGGGTGGGGGGTTTTATCATGTGGGGATCGTAGGGGTGGGGGGAGCAAATGTCAATGGTGGTCAGGTAATTCGATGTTTAGAGAGGCTTTAGTTTTGTAAGGCGAATTGCCAGTTTAATAAAGTGTGATGTGTACCTGTTTCAATAAAGCGGCCGTTTACACGCACAAATGGGTGTCTGTGTTGCTTGCCCCCCTTTCCTCCCTCCCAAGCAGCCCTTCCCCTCTGCAGCACACGGAAATCCACTTTTTTTAACCTATCTGGACATGTGCATCATGCTTTCCAGCCATTAAGAAACTGTGGGCCCGATTCACAGAACTAACTTAAGACAAAATCCTAACCTTACTACTTTTGGTATTCACAGAAGTTAGGATTTTGTCTTAAGTCTGTCTTAAGACAAACTTAAGACAGACTTAAGACAGACAGACTTAAGTTAGGATTTTGTCTTAAGTCTGTCTTAAGTTTGTCTTAAGACAAACTTAAGACAAAATCCTAACTTCTGTGAATACCAAAAGTAGTAAGTTTAGGATTTTGTCTTAAATTAGTTCTGTGAATCGGCCCCCGAGGGTTTTAAACTTTGCAGAAGAGACTTTTTCTTTACAGTAAAACCGTTCTCACAGTGAATCCCATTTCTCTGTCCTAATCTTGAAGCATATGTCAGAACTGTGTGTTTACCCTGGAGTTCAGGAAGTTATTTGTGTTTTCTTTCTGTGTAGATATTTGGAGTCACAGAGGGTGATGCAATCGGTGCCCCTGACCCCACGCACTGTGCATCATTAAATCACTCTGGCAAAACAGGGTCAAGGATGCTCCGCCCAAGCTTGGGAACCGCAATCAAACAATGTCATTTGACCTTTCAAATTGTTCATGCTTCTCGTAGGCACATTTTGTCAGTGGAGTATCTTCAGCGGACGAAACCCAGACAGGCTCAAAACAAAGAAAACACACTGCCAATCGCAAACTGCAAACGTTGTAACGTGCGACGCGTGTGAATAAAGCGCTATCTAAATGTACATAACGTACATGTACACTATGCTTGAAATTGAAAAATAGAAGTGCAGATCTGTACCAGAGTACTTGCTGTACACTACAATTAAAAGCATTACGTTTCTCTTGAGAAGTGCTGGTACTCCATACCGGACAGTACCGGCCCATTTAAAGCACTGCATATAAATAAAATGCAAGTCGCCGTTTTTAAAAGTCAAAAGCCATCCTAATATATTGTTTTCTTTGTCCCAACTGGACAGGAAATCCGTATAGAAAATAAGTTACAATGTTATGACTGTAAGCATGGTGATATATTTTATCTCTCTATATCAATAGGCAAACAAGCATTGGCATAGCCAATAGGTCTCGCCTTTCGGACCTTACAAGTGTTTAACCATGCAACAGTTCATGTTGTTGCACCAAGGATATTGTGCTGGATAACTAAACACTTATAAGGCCCCAAAGGTGAGACCTATAGGCTATGCCAATGCTTGTTTATGTTTAAATTGACCAAAGCTGATGGAGACCTGCATTTTAAAATGGCTAACGTTTGGTTACTATCTTGTTATGTTATGTTATGTTAAGGCCTTACTTTTAGAGCGCACGGCTGCCCAAAGGGGCGTCCCGGCGCTTTGGCAAAGAGGCCTGAAATCTAAAAACACAAAGGGAAGCAGCACTGTTGTCACAAAATTACACAGAAAAGAGCAGAGTCTTCAGCTCTTTCCTGAAAGCCAGGAGGTTCGTAGCTTTGCGTAGAGGGAGAGGGAGCTCGTTCCAGCATCGGGCTGCCACAAATTGAAAGGATCGTTCTCCCATCCGAACACGCTTAGCCGGGGGCACCTCCAATTTAGCCAAATCGGCAGATCGTAACACCCTCCGCGGCACATAGAAAGCAATCCGCTTCCTAATATAGTTGGGACCGATGGAGTGAAGGGCTTTGAAGGCCAGCGTAAGAATTTTAAATCTGATTCTTCTAGAGATAGGCAGCCAATGCAGCCTATTCAGAAGCAGCTGAGCGCTGGCTCTCCTTGGCAAGCCGAAGATAGCTCTGGCCGCCGAGTTTTGGACAATTTGCAGTCTGGCCAAAAGATACTTGGGCAGACCTGCAAAGAGCGCATTAGCGTAATCTAACCTAGATCCCACTAACGCCTGGACTACTGTCTTCCGGTATTGTAGGGACAGCAGAGGAAGAAACTTCCTCAGCATCTTGAGGATGCCAAAACATTTCCCGGATATCCCCATGATATGGGGGCTAAAAGAGAGAGCATCATCAAACATCACTCCCAGATTTTTCGCTTGGGAAGATGATTTCTCAGGGGGAAACATATCCTGGGGACACCAGGACTTCCAGCCCGGGTCAGGAGCACAGCCGAAGAAAAGCAACTCAGACTTATCCGAGTTGCACTTCAGGCTGTGTCTCTGAAACCACGCAAAGACTGCGCTCAAACAGCCCTTAATCCTGTCGCCGTCAAAAGCCTCACCTTTGCTGCAGGTGAACAAAAGCTGGGTGTCATCAGCGTATGAGATGACCCGGGCCCCATAAGCCTCCGCTACAAGCGCCAGAGGGGCCATATAGATATTAAATATGGTGGGGCTCAGAATGGACCCTTGAGGAACCCCAACCTCTAGCGCTTGCATTTCGGCGGAGAACGGGGGAGCCCAGATCACCTGCCGGCGGTCCGATAGGAAAGAATGGAACCAGTCCAACACCGTCCCCCGCAGGCCGATCTCCCTGAGTCTTAAAAGGAGACCAGCATGAGGGACGGTGTCAAAGGCCGCCGACAAGTCCAAAAGGACTAACATAGCCTTACCCCCAAGATCGAGCGTCTCCCTGATGGCGTCGGTCACCTCCACGAGGGCCGTCTCCGTGCTGTAGTTCGCACGGAAACCAGATTGAGAATCATGCAGAATGTTATTCTTCTCAATAAAGGTGGTAAGTGTGAGTTGAACATGCTTCTCAACTACCTTCGCCAGAGCAGGGAGGAGGGAGATCGGTCTATAATTAGCCAACTGCAGCGGGTCTAACTGAGGCTTTTTGATAAGCGGCAGAATGAGTGCATGTTTCCACTCCCGCGGCACCACTCCGGAACTCAAGGATAAATTGAGCAGGGGGTTCATTAAGTTGTTAAGTGCCGAAGCCACCCTGCCCAAACATCTTGCTGGACATGCGTCCAGAGGCGAGCCAGATTGAAGCCGGGTCAGTAGCTCCAGGGAGGTTGCGCAAGTCATTTGCGGAAAGACCGATAGTATGGGTTCACTTTCGGCTTCTGAAGATGGTACCTGTCCGTTCTGGGCGAAAGCATCAGCTGCCCCAGATAAGTCCACAGGAGGAAATGAGTCCTGAATGGTTTGGATCTTTGTGACAAAGAAGTCTGCAAGCTGTCTTATCCAACCTTCTGTGTGAGAGTGTGGGAGAGCTCCTACAGCAGGGTCTGCAAACTCCTTGACAATTCTAAAGAGTTCCCTACTCGTATTGTCCGCTCGATCAATCCTACGCTCAAGGTATTCCTTTTTGGCTTCAGCAATGTTTTTGTGGTAGCCTTTAATGGCCACACGATATTTGGATTTCTCCAATGGATCATATTTACGGCGCCAAAGACGTTCCGCCTTTTTACAATCTTGACGCATGGAACGTAATGTAGCCGTAAACCAAGGAGCAGAATCGTGGCAGGGAGTAGTTCTCGCTAGCTTCACAGGAGCCAGCTCCACGAATCTCGTTCGAAGCCATTCCTGAACCAAAATCAGATCAGTTTCTAAGGTCCCTGTCAAATTACAGGGGTGTTGGCAAAGAGCGTCGGATATCATATCCGCTGTCACTAGGTGAAAAGCTCTGGATTGACGAGACACCTCCTTCTGTATTCTTTGCCTAGGCCTAGTCTCATAAGACATAACAAATTTTATTAAAAAATGGTCAGACCAAAGGACTGGAAGCGGCGGAGATACTACTATCGGCGCCGTGGAAAAAAGTACATCTAATATATGTCCTTTGACATGAGTGGGGCTATCAATAAAAACTTTGAGTCCCAAGTTTGCAGTTATTTCTCGTAGTTTTGACGCATTAGCGTCGGATGATGAATCCAAATGTAGGTTTAGGTCACCCAACAGCATACAATGCGCAGAACGCAAACAGGGTATAGAAAGAGCTGCCTGCAGGTCCTCAATAAAAGTACCAATCGGCCAGGAGGTCTATATACAAGAATCCCGGTGCACGTCTGGGAGGACGAGAGGTTGAGTGTGAAGCCTAAAGCTTCACAACCTACAATGTTCTTCACAGGAAAAGAGGAACAACCCAAGGCCTTATCCACTATCAAGGCCACTCCTCCTCCTCTACCCCCTATTCTGTCTTTCCTCAAGATGGTGTAGTTAGGCGGCAGAGCACAGGCAATATCTGGTTCGGAGCCTGCCCCTAACCATGTCTCCGTCAAAAATAGACATGACATATCGGAATTAGCAAGCAAGCTCCAGATATCCGTTGCATGACACGCCAGGGACTTTGTGTTCAAAAGAGCACAATGATGGTTCTGGGTAAGAGGAGGACGAACAGGAGTAGGCGAGTCCATAGGGCGCCATCCACAGGTGGGACAGCCTTTCCCCAGAAGACGTCCTCCGGGGAATAAACATTTACACCCCAATGGATGAGCGCGCAAGGATGTCAAAACATCCGCGCTGTAAGACAGCACCCCGGAAAGTCGTGCGCGACACATCCCCCAAACAAACAGTTAACCCTGCTATGCCTGTAGCGTCGCCCAGAGTCCCGCCTCGAACGCCTCCGAGACGCTGACGAGCGCAGACGGGCAGGACTCTGGCACGACTCAGGCGCAGGGAGGGCGCGACCGCTGCGCGCGACCGCTGAGCGTAGGGTGTGAGCTTTAAGTAGGACTCCCCAAGGGCGTGAGGAGCGCTAGACCGCTCACTCCTGGAGTGACTCGGTGTCCAGCCCACTCCAAGATGGCGCCCGTCCTCTGACCACCGCCCGGGAACCGGACCCGCGAAAACGCGGTGAAAATTCCTTTATGGTGCAGGTAAGGGGCCCTGAATGGCGCGGTTAAAAACAGGGGATAATTTAAAGCCAAAAATAAATTAAATACAAAAAAGGAGATTTTAAAACAGCGTGCTGCGCGCTAAGCGTTTTTGACCAGCAGAGCGTTGTAAAGGCTAAAGCATCAATGCCGAGGGCTTACCGGCAAGTGCTCGCCTTAAGTAGGACTCCCCAAGGGCGTGAGGAGCGCTAGACCGCTCCCTCCTGGAGTGACTCGGTGTCCAGCCCACTCCAAGATGGCGCCCGTCCTCTGACCACCGCCCGGGAACCGGACCCGCGAAAACGTGGTGAAAATTCCTTTATGGTGCAGGTAAGGGGCCCTGAATGGCGCGGTTAAAAACAGGGGATAATTTAAAGCCAAAAATAAATTAAATACAAAAAAGGAGATTTTAAAACAGCGTGCTGCGCGCTAAGCGTTTTTGACCAGCAGAGCGTTGTAAAGGCTAAAGCATCAATGCCGAGGGCTTACCGGCAAGTGCTCGCCTTAAGTAGGACTCCCCAAGGGCGTGAGGAGCGCTAGACCGCTCCCTCCTGGAGTGACTCGGTGTCCAGCCCACTCCAAGATGGCGCCCGTCCTCTGACCACCGCCCGGGAACCGGACCCGCGAAAACGCGGTGAAAATTCCTTTATGGTGCAGGTAAGGTCCCTGAATGGCGCGGTTAAAAACAGGGGATAATTTAAAGCCAAAAATAAATTAAATACAAAAAAGGAGATTTTAAAACAGCGTGCTGCGCGCTCCATGATGCTTGTTCATTTTATTTCTGGGAGAAGTTGAAGTACAAATTAACATGATGTGTCTCTGATTTCTTCTCATGTGAACTATTTCCTTTAGTGTGATCTGAAGAATGTCATAATTAGTTGCATCAGTACACCTGGAGAGTCCAGACTGGTCCAATGTAACTTGTGAGTTGGAGATAGCTAAGTTTGAAGGGTACTTCGAGAAGCTGCATTTGTAAAGTGTCCTGAGAAATTAATGAGCTCCAAATTGTATCTTTATGGTTTAACCCGATTGGAGCATTTTGTGGAATCCACATGAAGGTGGAATGAATGTTAGAATTGTGTGATTTAACTAGTGCAAGTAGAGAGGTCAGAATTTGTTTCCAGAGCTTACTGCAGAGTGACGTCCTCTCTTTACGGGAGAACTGATTTTACTTTCCTCTTTCATTGAGGAGACTTTATAATAATTTGTGCTCTTGCTTATATGACTTTGATTGCTTTGAACTTCAGATTCACTAATGCATTCATGTTTTGATTATTGATTTGAGACAATTTTATGATTTTGTGAATGTAAACAAAGTTATCCTTTAGGAAACTTCTATGGTTTGAAAACTTAACCATTCTCTGTCTCTCTTGTGGATCCTTAGATGCTTCATGATATTTCAATGTATTGATGGGATGACTAACCTAGCTGTGAATTTCGCATAATTAGATGACTCTTGATGGGCCCAAAATTTGCACAAAGGAAAACGCTAACAAAATTGGAAGCAGAAAATGGTTCACACGGAGACTAGAAGGATTTAAAATTTGCCCCTGAGAGTCAACGTTTGCCCTGACTCCATCTGTATTCCTGAGTTTACGTGGTCCTGTTTGGATTAATAATGGCGTTCCAGCGTTCCTGATGAGGTTGCAGTATCCCAGGAGTGTGAATATAAGTGGGTAATACAATTCTGATTGTGAGTTGACAAGAGTTGCAATGTTTACAGTGCTTGATGATCTATCATGTTCTGAGTTGTGTCAAATATGGGTCCAAGAGGGCTCTCGTTTTAGATAAAGAGATATATAAAGTGATATTTGACTTGAGGTGCCATCAGCCGCACCAAGATAGGGACTTATTAAAATTCTGTTGTGAGGTTGTACTAATGGCGATTGGTGTTCAGTTCATTCTTCTCATGCACTTAGAATAATCTGAGCATGTTCCCGCTAGTCGAGGACTCATTTTGTGCATTTGTAAGCAGTATTTTGATTTTTTAGCTTTTGCAAAGTTTATCAGAGCCAAGTGAGAGGCGTTGTTTGGTACTGCAAGTTACATCATTAGGTGTCACGCTATAATTGGTTGTTCGGCTTGTGTGCCATGCTGCAATTGGTTGTGAAGTCACTGGGTGCCGCGCTGAGAGTGGTAGGTTCAGTAGTGTTTTGCTAGGATTGGATGTTTGGGTCATTGAAGATTGCGTTGTGGGAACTGCTGGTTATTTTAATTTGGGATTTACAAATTCTGTGTTGCTTTGTGTAAGGAGCAAAGATTCAGGGGCAGATTTACAAGCCACTTGCGTAACTTTTGTGCCGTCGTTGCGTCACTTTTGTGATGCAGTGGCGGCATAAAAGTTGCAGCCCATTTACAACGTGACGCATCCAAGGAAATGCCTCACGTTGTAAAGCCCCCGTGACATTATACCTGCGTCAGTTATGTATGCAGGGTAGGCGTTCCCACGCAGGAAAGCCTCGACAAAAGTGATGCCGTGAAATCTACAAGATTTCACTGGGTGAATTTTAGGACGCCACTGCGTCAAAACCTTACGCCTGCTTGAAGCAGGCATAAGGAGTGACGCAGTGTGTTGGGAATAGGCCACAACACGCATTGCTGGAGTTGCGTCATGCTTGCGACACGACTCTAGCGATGCGAGACTTTTCTGTCAACAGATGCGTCCGAATTTCTGACGCATCTGTCAATCCTTGCACCAGGGTGTGCCGTATTGTAAATACTTCAGAAAAGGGGGTGGTGATGAACAGAGTGCCTGAATTAAGCAGACCACTCTTACCCAGTCCAAAGATCAGGGCTTGATCCATCACCGTTTTTTATCTCACTGCACCATCCCAGCTCAGAACTTGGCTATATGCAAATTAGTCTGTTCCTGTCCCAGTGCATGATGGGAACAGGGCAAACCAAACTACCAAGCCAATTCTTATACTGGGAAGGAAACAAGCTTCCGGGGACCGGTTTCTGCCATTTCAGGCGTCGTCGGCCCGGCTTGCTTGAATCCTGATGGTGCAATGAGCAAGGGACTCACATCTGAGTATACCCTTCCACGCTTATGGTGGACAAAATGATTCAGAAAAGGGGGTGGTGATGAACAGAGTGCCTGAATTAAGCAGACCACTCTTACCCAGTCCAAAGATCAGGGCTTGATCCATCACCGTTTTTTAGCTCACTGCACCATCCCAGCTCAGAACTTGGCTATATGCAAATTAGTCTGTTCCTGTCCCAGTGCATGATGGCAACAGGGCAAACCAAACTACCAAGCCAATTCTTATACTGGGAAGGAAACAAGCTTCCGGGGACCGGTTTCTGCCATTTCAGGCGTCGTCGGCCCGGCTTGCTTGAATCCTGATGGTGCAATGAGCAAGGGACTCACATCTGAGTATACCATTCCACGCTTATGGTGGACAAAATGATTCAGAAAAGGGGGTGGTGATGAACAGAGTGCCTGAATTAAGCAGACCACTCTTACCCAGTCCAAAGATCAGGGCTTGATCCATCACCGTTTTTTAGCTCACTGCACCATCCCAGCTCAGAACTTGGCTATATGCAAATTAGTCTGTTCCTGTCCCACCCCCTTTTCTGAATCGTATTGTAAATACGGCGCATCCATGGTGACGCAAGGGTTTTGCATGGAGGCGCAGGGAAAGTGACGCATCTCTACAGATGCGTCACTTTCTTGTAAATCTGCCCCTCAATTCTTTAAGAAAACAAAAGCTATGTTGAGAAATGACGTTAGCTTGCCTGTTCGTGAGGTTGAGAAGGCTCCTCCAGAGCGCACACCTGCACATGATTTAGCTACTAAAGTCAGTTTACCCACTTGTGTTTGGATCAAATATTGGAATAAGATTACAGAGGAAGATAGGTGCTTGCTAGCAATCTCCCCAGTATGGTACCTTGAATGTGCGGAAAATTGAAAATCTCAGATGAGTGATGTGATGTAAGGAAATGGGTTGTTTTATATGATGTGGTTTTCAGACCTCACTGTGTAATACACTTATCAACCCCTTCAGGACCAGTCAGGTTTCAGTTGTTAAACCTTAGCTCAACCTTGGGTAGCTTTGGCTCTGACCAGTCAGGATTACACAAAGGAACAAACGTAATGTATTTAAACAACACCAAAACAATTGAAGAAGGAAGAAGCAGAAACAGAAAATAATTACACTTAACCTTCCAGGCGCCACATCCTCCTAGCTCAGGTCTCCATGAGGTAGGCTCCAACGCGGGACCGAGGAAACTGCACTGAAGAATCCTGGCTTTGCTCTCATACCATCATCGTAATCAGGCCCAGAATTTCGGTTGGCTGATTGATGATTAACACTGTTTCCTACCATGCCCATCACTGAAGCACCTTGAAATGTAGAGGAACTCGGAACACATTGTTGAGCGGATTCACCTCTCTTCTGCACAGTGCGTCCGGTCATCAGCGTTGCAGCGCCAATAAGCACCGAGGGGCATATCAGCAAGACAATTATTGCCGCTTTAGCGGCCGTTTTCAGCCGGAAAGCGGCGATAATTGTATCGCCCTATTAGCAAGGTCACGCTATTGCGTTAATCTTTGCCTCAGCATTCTTTCCCTTTATGCCCAGCTGTGCATCTCTAATGAGATGCAAAGTAGGCGTTTCTCCCCAGAATAATTAGAGAAATGTCGCTTAGTGACACTTCTCCTATTATCAAGCCTCAAGCTAACCTGCAGAGCAATAAGAAAAGTAGCGCTAACCTAGGTTAGCGCTACTTTACTTACGCCTGCTTTTCATCTGACTTAGCCATGATAGCCAATGGAAGGTGGATATCATGGCTAAGTATGCCCTGTCCTATCACCAACGTAGCACCAAACGTTATGCTATTATCGCTGGAATCCCAGCGATAATTGCACATTTGGCAGCGAACTCGGTTGTTTTTATCGCTCTGGAGTTAAACATCGCTGATAGCGTGCTATTTCCACAATAAAAAACCAACGATAACTGGCGATAATTATCCTAGCGCTAAGTGCGCTTAGCGATAATTATCGCCAGTTGTTGGTGATATGCCCCCAAGTCCTTTACTAATTTAGATGGCTCCCTGCCTGGTGGGTGGTTTATTATGTAGGAAGGAAATAAAGCAGTGATTGAAGGATAAAGTAAGTAATTATCAAATATAGGCTAGAAGCCTTCTAAATGTCGGAATATGCATGGGATGTTGTTTATGGCATGTGCTCTTCAAAGAAGTGCATAGTGGTTACAAGGATCTTACTTTGTGCTGAATTTTATAAAACAGGCCACATGCACCTTTCATGAAGTTATTCGAGAGTAGTTTGCAGAATGAGGCAATGTGCTAATCTTATATAAAATATTTATTAAAGAAACCCCTGCAATCTGTATTGTGCAGGAACTAAGGGCAGCTTTATGGTGTTGCTTACTATAGATTCAGTATTATTATGTCACTTCTGACTGATTAAATGATCATAACCACTTTAACTCACTGTAAAGTGCACTCAAAGTGTCACACGTGGCAACGAAATGTCAATCATCGACACACTGAAATAATGCAAAGCTATGTCAGTGCACAGTTAAAATAGCATATATAAGAGGAAATCACCTTAAAATGTGTTTTAGACCTGCCTTAATCACCCCTGATGGATAGCTAAACAAAGCAGCAAAGCCATAATAAAAATGAATACAAACAATTTTATAAAAAGTATTTTTGAAGAATCATGTCTAGGCCTTTGCAAAATCTTAAAACAGGAGCAAAAGGTGGTAACCCTAATAAGAGCCTGTATGAAGGAGTCTGACATTTCCTAGTGGTGAAGTAACACTTTCGGCCTTTAGATCCGGCACCGGTCTCTAATTTTCATACCATTCACTGACTGAGAAATCTCTCTGTGGGTCAAGCCTGATGGTTCCATCTCATAAATTTATTGTGATTACAATCTACTTCTTTCTGGCTTTTTAGGTCAAGCCCTGAGCCAGCGTGCAAGCGCTGATCTGGGGTTGATATGTGGTAGCTACCTACGCGAGGGAAGCCCCGCCCACTCCCCCGCCCATCTTTTTCATTGGCACGTGACTTAAATTTATTGTGATTACAATTCACTTCTTTCTGGCTTTTTAGGTCAAGCCCTGAGCCAGCGTGCAAGCTCTGATCTGGGGTTGATAATGATATGTGGTAGCTACATATGCGAGGGAAGCCCCGTCCACTACCCCGCCCATCTTTTTCATTGGCATGTGTCTTTGTCCTTCCTAAATGCTGGCTTCTGATTGCTAAATCAGCTTGTTAGTTCCTCCTTAGTACGACCGAGTGGTCATTTGTAACCTCCCATGGTTACTGGCCCCTTTACTTGGTTGTTACAATGGTATGTGTTATTTACTCTTGTAAGCACTATTTTTGCCTTTGAGTTTCTCCTACTTCAGGTAGGACAACAATTGTACTCATGCTCTGTGCTTTATCACACACCATTTTATACAAAGAAGGGGTTTGGCCCACTGGAATCAGGGAGGGAAGGTAGGGCCTATTAACAAGAACAAAAGATTATACCCTCACCTCCAATTTTTTAAGAAATTATTACTATTATGAGGAAATAAACGAAAATGAATGCGTTTATCCTAGCCGTCAATTTTGGCTGTTTTAATTCTTAATTATTCTTCATATTGCAATAAATTCCAAAAAAGAACACATGGTCTGCTGAACAGACAACCACATTATGTGCAATCTCTTAAACAATAATGCGACAAACATTTCATCAAAATAGAACATTTACATTACTGACAAAATATAATGACAATCAATCACACAGATAAAAACCAAACAGTTGTAATATGTGAAATAGAATCACTTTTACACATATAAACAATGCATCATGTTCCTGAAGTGCAATGACAGGTTTATACAAAGACTCCTATTATACAAAGATCACCAAGGATCAACCTATACTTAATATAGTGGCCCTATATGTGATTGTCTGTTCAGCAGACCATGTGTTCTTTTTTGGAATTTATTGCAATATGAAGAATAATTAAGAATTAAAACAGCCAAAATTGACGGCTAGGATAAACGCATTCATTTTCGTTTATTTCCTCATAATAGTAATAATTTCTTTAAAAATTGGAGGTGAGGGTATAATCTTTTGTTCTTATCACACACCATAGCAGCCACGCTTCGACACAGTGCCTGTAGCGTCTTGCACCTATGACATGAAAGGTCCCTCCCCACAGCCCCGGCTTTTGAATGGCCTCTGCAAAACTCCTCAGCAGGCAGGGTGCAAACAAAACAAGGTCACCCCTCTGATGCTCACAAACCTGGCGAAGCTGCTGACTCGCACTCATGTCCGCTGGGGGTCTTGAGAGTGCAAGGAAGCTCGAACCAAAGGTGCGGAGCCACCACCTAGTTTACTTCCACATCTGCACTGTAGTCTTTCTTGTTTTTGACGAATTCAATCATTGCAACTTGCTACCAGGCACTTTTCCCCAAG
This sequence comes from Lissotriton helveticus, assembly GCF_964261635.1. NCBI lineage: Eukaryota > Metazoa > Chordata > Amphibia > Caudata > Salamandridae > Lissotriton > Lissotriton helveticus. Next base: position 184,017,811 of record NC_136057.1, on the reverse strand, counting down.
TCCTGAAAAATCGCTCAAAGCAGGACGTCTTCTAAGAAGGTGTTTTGACTATTTGTGTGTGGCTGGTATCAGAGCTTCATTACGCTTTAGACATAATTGCTGCAGAGGAACTGCAATATTTGCACTGTTGCACTGTGTAAACCGAGGGCGGTTCAATATCCTAGCTTGTATGGCTGTTTTCGGCAATCAACTTGTTTCCCTGTGCAGTGACGAGAGATGGCTTGTGACTATGGCAAGATTTTGCTAGTATAGGTAAGTTTCGAAATCCCCCACCAGCCCTTCCCGCACCTCTTTCCGCTATATTGCAGGAACGCTGAGTAGCATGCCTTGTTGTGGCCTACTTAACATCGGTAGGATAACAGTGGCGTACGCCAGTCCAGCATAGGAGTGTGAATAAATAGGCCGGGGCTCTGGGAGTGGTTCACTTCCGGGATGGCCAACGTGTCTGCCAGAGTGGTGCCCCTCACCCTGCCACGAGGCCTCCGCTGTGACTGCCGGCCTCCTCAGCCGATCGCTGGCATCCGCGACACAGGCCCCCAGTGGCACAGCACAGCGGAGTTATGTCTGTGCTGACTACTGCCTTCGACCTACACTGTGGTCAGCAGGGCTCACAATTCAGATCGGGTCACGATTGCAGATAACACAGTCCAGTAGGCAACAAACATTGCTACCAGTGCGGCCCGCCAGGACAATGCATCATCACAGGCTGTGTACACGCTGAGCGCTACAGGTGCCACTAACTCTGTACACCACAAGTCAACGCCACATGGCTGTGGACCCCCGCTGACCTCTGCCTCCGGCCTACACTGTGGTCAGCAGGGCTCACACACATCAAATCCATTCCTGACCTTCACGGACGATGCATCATCGCAGGTTGCGCACCCGCTGAGCACCACAGGTGCCACTAACTCTGTGCACCACAATTCATGGACCCTTTATGATTGAGTTGCGTGCTGTAGACTGTGGAAGCAACAATGCCACCTCAAGCCGTGTGGAAGACCTGGGTCAATGATGATGAAGACGAGGCAGGTGTAACACACCCAGCTGCAGCAGTAATATCCCAAAGGGACACAATCATTGACAATTTCTTCACATAAGCACGCTTAGCTCTGGTGCCCCAACCTCAGTGCACCACAAGTCATGGCCCCTTCTGATTGAATATTGGGTGACTGCTGTACTTGCTCTGGCTATCTCCATGATGCTTCGCAGTTGTTTGTGTTATGTTGGTGTTTCCTGTTTCTGCTTCAATAGTGATCACTGTTCAAGTTGTTGCCAGCACCAACCACTCCCTGAGGGCTGGCTCACACGCACGCCACACCCATCCAGCACAGGCGTCACTGAATATGTGATGCTGGTAATAAAAAGGGGCCGGGCGCACGTGCCCGTAGCCAGTTCCACTATCTATCCAAATGTGTCCGTGTGATTATTATGTATGAATGATGGCCCTGGGCCCTACCACATTACATTGTGCTGTGGACAGCGGATACAACTTTGTCACCTCAGTCAGTGGGTAAGAGCTTGGACATGTAGCTAAGTCCCCCCTCTGTAAGCGACAATGTTGCGATGTAGCATGCACCCCTGAGGGCGGGCTCGCAAGAACGGATTAATGAAGGAGCGCTAGACCGCTCGGGGTCCAGGACCATACATGCCAAGTGTTGTGTGTATCTGTATTGCCGCAGCATGAGACAAATGCCTAGACATATTAGCAGCGCCAATTCAGCCAGGCTGACTCTACATCTGTGTCCGCCCTATCCTTACCATCGGCCTACACTCACGTGGCCCACCACCTTCAACGGCCAACATCACAGTGTCATTGTCAAGCTTGTGGACATGCGCAGACAGACATGACAATACTGTGCCGTAGGAGTGCAAGGGATGTAATCATGTAGCGCACATAAGTAAATGGGTTCGTCGGGAGGGAGGAGCAGCTGTGAGGCAACGTAACACACAGTGATGTCGCTCATATGCCACATGCAGGGCATGTCAAAAATGAATCCCAAAGTCACACTCATCCCACCTCACCCCAACAAGCCACTTCACATTTCACGAATGCAAGCAGATTACAAACTTACATTAGGGGTGAATGCTCTTTTGTCTGAACTATCAGGCGGAAGCCACATCTGCACATCCGAATTTGAAATTGCATGTGGCCAACACCCCCTGACAGATACGAGAGCATCTGAGGACGACTCCCACACTACGCACAGTCTGACAACAGACCAGCGTATACACACCCCACACACAGAAGTCCTTGCTAGGAGTCATCTTACATGGAATGGCCTTCACGCTTACTCCCACACCATGCAAGGGATGTAATCATGTAGCGCACATAAGTAAATGGGTTCGTCAGGAGGGAGGAGCAGCTGTGAGGCAACGTAACACACAGTGATGTCGCTCATATGCCACATGCAGGGCATGTCAAAAATGAATCCCAAAGTCACACTGATCCCACCTCACCCCAACAAGCCACTTCACATTTCATGAATGCAAGCAGATTACAAACTTACATTAGGGGTGAATGCTCTTTTGTCTGAACTATCAGGCGGAAGCACATCTGCACATCCGAATTTGAAATTGCATGTGGCCAACACCCCCTGACAGATACGACAGCATCTGAGGACGACTCCCACACTACGCACAGTCTGACAACAGACCAGCGTATACACACCCCACACACAGAAGTCCTTGCTAGGAGTCATCTTACATGGAATGGCCTTCACGCTTACTCCCACACCATTCCAGGCGTACAACCGTTGCACACTTAAACAACTCATTGATCCGAGCTGTGGCATTTCCTCCACAGAACTGGCGCAGGTCTGAACAGTGCCGCTTTAACCAGAGCCACTAACTCAAGGGCAGAACATCCCGACCAAATGCACAACCTTGGTCACGTGGAACTGTACCGTGCACATATGATGCATTTACTGAGGGCACTACTATTGGCAGTGCTGTGGATCAGTTACCGACTAAGCTTCCGCTAATCCAACTTCACCTGCGTTAAGCCTGTGTTGCATTGTCGATCGGGCATATTCGAGTGGTCCACGGATGTCTGCCTTTCCAACAGGATGGTAGCTGAACTGGATTTTGACATGTGTGTGCGCCCCCTGTTGGACCGCGACCAGAAGTGTCACAGAGTTTCCCATTTATGGTACGCCTGGATACTTGTCATACATGCTGGCAGCTGGAGCTGGGAGATTGCACAACTCCTCGTGTACAGTGACCACATTGACCCACTCCTCTATTTGGCTGTCGTGCTAATTGGTGAAAGGGGCTGGACGCAGCACATCTGTCCGGACCTGCTAATGGATTGCCTCGCCGTCCTGTTTGATGAAGTTGTCAACAACCTCATGTTGTAAATGATGGCCTACGAAGCTACAATCGCTTTTTGAATGAGTACCTACGTACCTGCTGCCACAACAGATTGAAACCCATTGCACATTTCCCAACACCTTCTTGCATCTATGAGATCTGGTCACATGTCCCATGACAATAGTGGACATGGCTGCATTCACCTGGACTCAGAATGCATGAGCGGACAACAACGCAGGTTAACACACACCTGTGAAAGGTGAGGTCCTCCCCCGAAGTGGACAGGGGTGCTTGGCAACGTTCCCCATTCGGACATTCTGCTGCATTGGTCTGCATGTTGTGGCACTTGTCTTGCCCATACTGACACACATTTGTTAATAAAGTCTACACACCTTCACTTCTATTCTACTGTGATGAGTGTTGATTTTAATGACAATGTGTGTCTCACTGCCTGTCAGGGTCATGGTCATACATGCGCATTGATAGCATTACCCAGGGAGTATCTTTCTGTGGAATCACTGTCTCTATGTTCATCCATACTTGATCCTAGCCATGACACATCTGTGTGTATTAGAATGTTTTATTCACATTTAGTGGAGTGTTGGAGCTGGACCATTACAGGGCCAAGCAAACCCCACTTTACATTGTTAGCCCATGGAGGGCCAGCCATAGTCCTTTAGGGATTGACAAGTTCATTGGTAGAGGAAGACTTCAGTCCGCAGTGTGATTGCTGTCATTGGAAACAAAACAAAATATGGCAGTCCATGTCGAGGTCCAAGGTGAGAGTCGTTGAGTATATCGTGGGACAGTGGAAGGTGATATTCCAGGGCATGAATCAGAGGTCAGAAGCAAGCAGAAGCAGGCCATATGGTGGAGATGAATGCTTCCACTTCATTCTTGACACAAAGCCAGATTCATTGTCAGCTTCGTCCTCTGATGTGTCAGGTGCACCAGCATGTGGGTGGTAGTGTTTAGTCGGCATCGCTGTGTGGCACTGACACTTCAGGGGGCGGAGATGTGGATGTTGGGGAGGTCCTCTTCATCATCAGTGCTGTGTTGTCTGGTCTGCCTCTGCAGGAAGAGTTGATTCTCCCTCGGCAATGTGAAGGGGAGATGCAGATTGACATTGTGTTCACATGTATGTTCGCGCATTGTACAAGTTTACTGACAGACTGCATTTTACAATGTACATTGTGCCTTTTTGTGAGGAGATGCCTATTTGATGCAGTATAGTTGACATTTCTACACCATCATGGATGTGAGGTTGTACATGTACATTATCTTCTTACAGTTTCCTGCTATGCCAAATGCGAATGGCCATTTTCTCCACACAAGCGGCAGCAGTTGTATCCTGTGTTCTGTTGCAGTTTGTAACCACATTGTTGTCAATGTTGAGGTGCTCTGATTCTAATGTGTGTGTGCTGCATTGTGGGTGAGTTGTCCCTTCAGCTCTGATTTGGCTGGCCCTTATCTCATTCAGGCGGGTTCCTCTTCTTCTTCTCCTTGCCCTCCCCTGACCCGAGGTCCCAGGCTGATCCTCCATGGGGCTTGTGGGGTTCTGGTTGTCCTCTGTACTTGCTCCGGCTACCTCCATGGTGCTTCACAGTTTTTTGTGTTTTGTATGTGTATTTTTTTTGCCACTTTTATAATGAATTTTGCAACCTGGCTTGTGGGACTTGCAGGCCTGGCGCTGCTTATCGCTGACTTTTTTTATCGCAGATGGGCCCATCACAACTTTTTTATGTTTGGGTTTGGATTTTTATCGCCGTCCCAGTAATGTTATTGCGGACATTTGATGCCTTATCGGGTAACTAGCACATGTTACCGACATGTTGTGAATGTGAGGTTAAGACTGAGTTATTTTCCTGCGATAGACGGCGATATATAAAATTACGTTAGCCTTTTTTGGTGATGAATATCGCATGTTCTTGAGAATATGCCCCTATGTGTACATTTATTATGTGCCATCTTGTATATCATTGTGTATAGAACCACAAACGTGTGCTATTTTTTAACATTAGCACGTTTTTTTCAGGCTGCAGTTGTTTATGGACCAAATAAACATTGAACTACTGTGTGAGCAAGTGGCACCCAGTTAGCCATTATGTTCCGCACTTGTGCTCTTGTTTTGTAACTACTTCTAATCTTGTGCATTAGCCATAGTTCATCATAGGGGGGCCGATATGACAACTTCTCTGGCCCGATTCACAGAACGAACTTAAGACAAAATCCTAAACGTACTACTTTTGGTATTCACAGCAGTTAGGATTTTGTCTTAAGTTTGTCTTAAGACAGACTTAAGACAAACTTAAGACAGACTTAAGTTAGGATTATGTCGTAAGTCTGTCTTAAGTCTGTCTTAAGACAAAATCCTAACTTCTGTGAATACCAAAAGTAGTAAGTTTAGGATTTTGTCTTAAGTTAGTTCTGTGAATCGGGCCCCTAGAGTGCTGCAGATTTTTTAAACCTGCTCTGGTGACAGCTTTTTGCCATCCTCTCTCCTAGTTTGTAATATGCTGTGGCAGCCTGATATGAATGTTTACAGGGCTTTGAAGAAACGTGTGCTTTATTATGCAACCTTGAATGAAAACCACTATTTTCTAGCTTCTGACGTATTGCTAAATCAGTACCTTGTTGCGATGTCTCCAAAGCCACCTTCCGCATATTGGTTTCTTATGGAAAATGTGCACGTTTTGGATACATGATAATAGACCCAATTCAGACTGGAGACTGTTGATCTTTAAACCAAAACGTGCTTTATTATGGATGCCACCCCTTCAAATGGCCTCTGCTTCAGTAGAAGTCAGTAGGGGAAATGCATTCTCCCAATTCGTTATCCTACTTTCCTCTATTAAAATGTTCACATGTTTGGTTTTGTGTGCCAATTTTGCAATTTGTTTCACTCTTGATGCTCACCAGTGCTTGCATGCTTAACCAGAGAACCGTCGGCACGTGATTATTTTTTTCACTTTTGTTTTACACCTTGATATGTAAACTATTTGACCCCGTTCCTAATTGCCCACGGGCATATGAAAAACAGTTGAATTAATTGTGTTTATGTCCATTGGTCTTTCTCACATTACGGTTATATGGAAGGGCAAGGTTTTAGCTAATTAACATTTATTTTTATTTTTAACAGGCACCATGGTGCGCATGAATGTTCTTGCAGATGCTCTAAAAAGCATCAACAATGCAGAAAATGTGGAAAATGCCAAGTTCTAGTCAGGCCATGCTCCAAAGTGATTGTGCGTTTTTTAACTGTGATGATGAAACATGGTAAGTGTCTTAATTAACAAGTATACTGACAAATGCTGACAGTCATATTAGTTGGATGGCATATTACCTCACACGGTTGCAGTTTTTCTTGTGTGCGAAAAATGGGGCCGGTATAAATTTTGGGGCAGATTTATGAAGGCCTTGCGCCGCCGGTGCGTAACTTTTTCACATGTTAAAAATGACGCAGCGGCGGCGCAAGGCCTTCATAAATCTGCCCCTTTGTATCTAGTACGGAGTGGAAGCTCCATGGAAGCTCCGCCCACTCTCCGCCCACGTTTTTAATTGGCTCGTGTCATTGTCTTTCATAAATGCTACCCTCTGACTCATTATGAGGCTTGTTAGTCCCTCCTTATTAAGGCCATGTTGTCATTTGTGTTCTTTCACGGCTACTGTCCCCTTTACATCGAGTGTTGCACCATATGTGTTATTTAGCTTGTGAGCACTATTGGACATAATTTCACTGATTTAGTGAACATCTCAATGTATAAATTCATGTGAATGGGCAGACTTTATTTACATAGGATGAAGCGCCCTATCACACAAGGTGTAACAAAATATTGCTTAATCAATAGTAAGCAACCTCATGCCTCTGTATTTTGTTCCCGTGAGTTCTCCCCCCTCCTGCAGTCCATGCCTTCTTGCCCCCTTCCCGCACTCCCATTTGCAAAGCAATAGTTCTCGCGTAAATGCGAGTCCTATTGCATTGCAAATGCTTGTTTACACTGTGCCCTATTTCGGTCACTCACCTTGCAAATGACTCACCGCAGGGTTCACTTCCGGGTTATTCTTAATTTCACCTCCCGTTTTCGCGCCCGTGTACTATCGATAGACCCACGCCATCTGTCTTTACACCCCCCGCGTTTCCACGCATGCGCATAATTATGCGCATGCGTGGAAACCCCATGTCTTGGCTGCATGTATTTTGAAGCACCCCACTCTACTGCCCATGTACTGCGCATGCGTGTGATTACACGCATGCGCTTTCAAGATCCAGCGGCGAACACTCCTCCTGCTCGAGCAGCGTTAACCCCATAGCTGCCAGCCAAGGCTGCAACTGAGAACAGAGCAGAAGGGAGTCAGGCAGCGGCTGCACAGCTCTCAGGCACAGTAAACTAAAGGCAGCTCAGAACGAATGAAGCATCAATTGTATTTATTAATGGCAGCCACAGCAGGTCAGCTGCACCTATACACCGGCGCCGCGGGCTCAGGGAGGTGCACTGGCAGGGAGAGCTCTGTCAATATCATACTATACTGCTGACTTTCAAAGGCTCTGCTCCATTAGGACCGGAGTATCACGGGTCAACTGGTGGCAATGTAATATTTATATAGCTTATATACCTGCCACCCGAGCACTCAGCATGGTTTGCAGTGACTGCTAGGAGTCAGTGAGCTTACAGAGAGCCCCCTTTTCGGTCACAGGCTGCTCTGAAGACAGGCAGTATCACTAAAACACTCTACTGTGTGTGCTACTACACTGTCCGAACACCGTTATCTTACTGGGACATGTGGTATGGTAACAGTTATGTATTACACTGGTGGCCCAAGGAGCTAATGTGTCTACTCCAAGGATCTGTGTTTGCTCTCCTATACTCACAAGGTCACTTGTTTCATTCCACATGAGTTTACATAGCTTTTCATCCTTCTAGGGTCGATAAAATGAGTACCATTGAACAGAGGATCTTTGACCATTCAATAGCACAGCTAAACTCTGGGGGTTGTACTTGCAGTCTACTAATATGCGTGCTATGTTTGTAGGTAATAGAAATGAAAACTCTCAGAAATCTCCATCTACAAACAGTGGTGCTGTGTTCTGCTAAACAGGCAGAGCACAGCAGAAGACAGGACCACAGGGACAGCACGGCCATACAAATATCCAATCCACCACTGGCCTGAAACCCCCATCGCATGGCCATGCAGTCCATAATAACTGCTGACTGGCACCACTGGCGGACTCAGCAGCTATCACCTGCCTGCTGGAAGCAGGCATGGCGACCAGCTGACAACCTGCACCCCTGCATTTAATTTGTCCTCATAAATGACACTGTGGAGTGGGTCAGGTATAAAAACAAATTGCATCCACTTAAAAGATCCCCTCTCCCAGAAACCTCTGAAGGCAACATTGGAGATGATAGATCATTGCAGGATTCCTGTATCCTGGCACCTTTGGAAAAGGCATGTAAAGTGGCAGGGCTGTACTTTTAGAAGACCAGGTGGTGGAGTACAGAATGAGATAGATAGAGTGAGGGCGATAGAGAGATAGATAGATAGAGTGAGGGCGATAGAGTGAGGGCGATAGATAGATAGATAGATAGATAGAGTGAGGGCGATAGATAAATAGATAGATAGATAGATAGATAGAGTGGGGTGATAGATAGAGTGAGGGCGATAGATAGATAGATAGAGTGAGGGCGATAGATAGATAAAGTTAGGGCGATAGATAGATAGATAGATACATAGACAGATAGATAGAGTGAGGGCGATAGATAGATAGATAGAGTGAGGGCGATAGATAGATAGATAGAGTGAGGGCGATAGATAGATAGAATGAGGGTGATAGAGTGAGGGCGATAGATAGACAGATAGATAGATAGAGTGAGGGCGATAGATAGATAGATAGAGTGAGGGCGATAGATAGATAGAATGAGGGTGATAGAGTGAGGGCGATAGATAGACAGATAGATAGATAGAGTGAGGCAGATAGATAGATAGATAGATAGATAGATAGATAGATAGATAGATAGATAGATAGATAGATAGATAGAATGAGGGCGATAGATAGATAGAGTGAGGGAGATAGATAGATAGAGTGAGGGCGATATGACCGATAGACAGAGTGAGGGCGATAGACAGATAGATAGATAGAGTGAGGCAGATAGATAGATAGAATGAGTGCGATAGATAGATAGATAGAGTAAGGGCGATAGATAGAGTGAGGGCGATATGACCGATAGATAGAGTGAGGGTGATAGATAGATAGAATGAGGGTGATAGATAGAGTGAGGGCGATAGATAGACAGATAGATAGATAGAGTGAGGCAGATAGATAGATAGATAGATTGATAGATAGAGAGTGAGGGCCATCGATAGATAGAGTGAGGGCGATAGATAGAGTGAGGGCGACAGATAGATAGAGTGAGGGCGATAGATAGATAGAGTGAGGGTGACAGATAGAGTGAGGGCGACAGATAGATAGAGTTAGGGCAATAGATAGAGTGAGGGCGATAGATAGATGTGTGTGGTTGTGTGTGTGTGTTGTGTGTGTGGTTGTGCGTGTGGTTGAATGTGCGTGTGGTTGAATGTGTGTGTAGTTGTATGTGTGTGTGGTTGTGTGTGTGGTTGTGTGTGTGGTTGTGTGTGTGGTTGTGTGTGCGATTGTGTGTGTGGTGTGGTTGTGTGTGTTCGTGCGGTTGTGTGCGTGTGTAGTTGTATGTATGTGCGCGCGGTTGTATGTATGTGTGCGCGCGCGTGGTTGTATGTATGTGTGTGCGCGGTTAGAGAAGGATGCATGTGGAAGAGAGCAGCAGATCAGCACAGCAGAAGAGAACAGGGAGTTAAAGAAGGAGGCGGGTGGAAGAGAGCAGGAGATTAGCACAGGAGAAGAGAACAGGGAGTTAAAGAAGGAGGTGGGTGGAAGAGAGCAGCAGAACAGCACGGGAGAAGAGAACAGGGAGGTAGAGATGGAGGTGGGGTGGAAGAGAACAGCAGATCAGCACGAGAGAAGAGAACAGGAAGTTAAAGAAGGAGGTGGGTGGATGAGAGCAGCAGAATAGCTTGGGAGAAGAGAACAGGGATGTAGAGAAGGAGGCGGGTTGAAGAGAGTAGCAGATTAGCAAAGGAGAAGAGAACAGGGAGTTAAAGAAGGTGGTGGGGTGGAAGAGAGCAGCAGAATAGCATGGGAGAAGAGAACAGGGAGGTAGAGAAGAAGGCAGGTTGAAGAGAGCAGCAGATCAGCTCTGGAGAAGAGAAGTGAACAGGGAGTTAGAGAAGGAGGTGGAGAACTCCTTTACTCTGCTGGATTCCTGGTCGCTGGAGCGAAGCCTGCATCTCCTAATCTTGGAGCAACGTGCCTACATTGATTTCCTGCAAAGCGCTAGCTGACAGCGCTGGTGAAAAACTGCTCGCGTTTCCCGCTGCGCGGGAAACACTCGTGTGAGGAGTGAAGGCGACGGGCGGTGGCTGGTCAGTGTGAAACTACAAAGCCCACAAACCCATCGGGGCCAAGAACAACTCCCCGCCACGCCCCCCTCACCTGGCTACAATTGTGCAGAGGGTCCGCGCATCGCGGGACGCGCGCGGGCGACGCCGGGCGAAGCCCGGGCAAAGGGCGGGCCCTCTGTGGCCCTCAGTGACCGAGGTAGGCCGGGCCGGGCCCGCTCTCTTATATTTTATATTTTACACTGCTATCATCTATCCGCTTCTGTGTTCATCTGAGTGGGAGGATATTCCCATGCGAGAACTGTGATAGCTACACTGCACCCTGGTCTTACCTGCTTTGCCCGGGTCGGTCCTAATTCCAGACTTTTATACGTTTAATATTGTTATTCATCTATTTTTATATTATTGTGGAAAAATGTCTAAAACTTTACGTTCAGGAAAGGTAGTGGGAGAAAAACCTGTCCGGAAAGTAACTACCATTCGGACAAGAAACAAGTCAGTAAACAACCCACCTTTGAAAGGTCAATGTCAGTTATCTGAACTCTGGGATTTGTCTGGTATAAAAAAACCTCAAGGTACAACTTTACATAATCCAGATATTAAAGCTCCGGAAGTACGCTTACCAGCTACCCCTGAGGTTCGATCTCCCCTGGTTCAGCAGGGGGCTCCCCAAACAATGGTAGGAGGGTCTTCCACCCGGGATCCTACAGATGGGAAGCCGAGGATTATAAGTGAGCCAGTGCACATACCATCGATCCATGAGGTACTCCTGAATGACAGGCCGGAGGTTGACTTGTCTGCATCATTCACTGATTTGGAACTATGGGGTCGCTACGTAAGCCCTGCAAAAATGGAATCTCTGGAGAAATGTAAAGCTCAGGGGGGCGCCACCCCATCAGGGTTAATGCTGTACAGTAGCACCCCGTCGCTAAACAGACATGAATTATCTGACTTACTAAACTCCTCCAAGAGCCCTGACCTCAATCTCCTAGATAATATCTGCACTGCGGAAGCACGAGAAAAGCCGATCTCTGAGTTCATGATCGTGCTGGAACAACTTCTTGCTTCTATCTTGCAGCTTTTGGGGAAATTTGTTGGCAGCTCTGACTGTATCCTTGAATCAGTTACTCAAATCCTAAAGTTACTGCTGCAGAAAATGCCGGATTTGAGTATGCCCTCCCCCCGCGAGCCTGGACTATCTGTACCCGAGGGGAACGGTATTGCTATTAGAAGTGAACTAGTCAAGAAAAATGAAGAGCCTGATATGGTGCCTCTTAAGGAGAGGCCTCATACCGCAGCATCAAACTGCATCAAGAATATAGTCCTGGAGATAGAGGAGGAGGATAAGGTTCCGCCTGGCCTCAAAACGGCTCAGGAGTTATTTCCTATCTTTGTCCCGGATGGCGAAAAAGATCTCCCGGCCAATAAACTTGAGGTCAATGAAGAAAAAAGAAAACATGGTAAACAAAAAAGTACCAAAGCCACTAAGAGGAAGCCAATTCGAAAATATAGAAAAAAGAAGCAACGGAGGATCATCTTCCAAAAATGCACAGAGGCAAGGGAGAATGAAACAAGGAATGGGGAATCCTTATCTACTTCCCTAAAAGTGGACATGGATGTGAACTTAACCACTTCAACCTCAGTGGAGGAGGAAAATGAACAAGACAGCCTGCCCTCTCAGGAAGATCTTCCACAAATTGGGGGCTTTCCCCCAGGCTCACCTTTTCGGAGTGCACTGGGAGGCTTAATTCCCCATCCATCCGGGAATTTAAACCCTTTTGCCCCCCCCTTCGTGGTAACAATTGACTCTGAAAATTCTTGCTCTTTGGCTCCTCCCGTAAGTAGGCCAAAGGCCCCCGTGGATGTGCGTGTACTAGATTTTGTTCCATTATTTGATACTGACCTCTTGTTAAATAGAGCCTGGCTTCTTAAGCGTTTCAGTGAAGTCGAATGTTTCTATCACATTCAGTCTAGAGACATAGACCTGGTGACTCTGCTGGGTGGAAGTCGGGTTTCGAGTATTCGGGTGAAATTTTATTCCCCCATTATATCAAATCTGATATTAGAGCAGGCTGAAAATTTCCAACGCTTGGGTATTGATATTCTCCCTATTTCTACCCTTGGCAAGCCAAACGCTTCTGATAAACAGGGGTTGAGGGGCGGTGAGCAAAATGGGGTTTCCTCTCCTCTGAGAGACCTGAAAATTTGGGTATCCAGAGGAAAACGTTCTGTATCGCACGTGAAGCCTCTTCCACTAGTTGAGAATTCCACACTCAATGATGACAATAACCGGTGGAATTGGCTTCATAGTGCATTATCAACAAAAAATAAGGATAACCCCAAATTGTTCCAACATCTTTAACCCAGCCTTAAACATAATTTCCTGGAACGCGGCCGGTTTCCATAGCAGCCCGGAGAAAATGACCCTATTATCCACTCTGGAGGCTGATATATTGTGTATCCAGGAAACATGGTGCATAGACAGGTTAATGCCATTAAAAGATTATTATGTTTTGGAAATACCGGCTGCGCCCTCTAAGAAAGGGCATGCTAGGGGGGGCCTCGCCTGTTTACTGTCAAATAAGTTTCAATGGAGATTTTCCCATTACATTGATTCCAGTAGACTTTTCCACACAATAACTTTAGAAAATATATTTTTTGATAATGCACAATACCCTTTGGTAATTTTTAATGTGTATATTCCGCCTGAGGAACGCTTTAATGACAACTTGCAGCGGGTTCTCCAGTATATGGATAAGATAAAAAATTCACCTCCTTTTCCCACAATTTTACTTATTGGTGATTTGAACTGTAAAGTATCAAATGCTAGTCTAAAACTCTTCAGGGATAAAGCAAAGGAGGAAGCATATTGCATCCCCCAGACACTTTTCCCGGAAGATTTAAAGACAAATAAAAGGGGGAAGATCCTGTTAAAAGAACTAGCGATCGGGGATGGTATCATCTTAAACGGAAGATTTCCATCTGACGTCCCCGCAAATTATACCCATAAATCCCCCTTTGGGTCATCAATTTTGGACTACGCCATCGCCAGTTATGGTCTGTTTCCCCAGATTCTTGACTTACAGATCATCCCCACGACCCTGAGCGACCATAGTATATTATTAATATCAATCTCACTAAACTCTTTGAATTCGGCACCCTGGTCGCTAAATGGCAAGGAGGTCACCTTCCTCCCAACAACCGGAAGATGCTTCTGGAATTATGCTGCCATTAATGGAGAACAGGAACTACTGACCGATACCCTTAAGGAAATAGAAGAGTGGAACGGAAATGAAATAGTTTGTTTTGAGGAATTCATGTTAAAGATTCTTTTGAATGCTAAAAAAACTGTCCCCCCTAGGAAAAAAGGAGAGGTAGTCCCTCTGACTCTCCGTAATTTAAATAGGGATTTAAACAAACTGATCCGTGCACAGTACGTTGAAAGGGTACCAGAACGAGGGAAAAATATTGCTAGGTTAAGAAGAAAGAGAAGCAGACTCAAGCTAAAAATCAAACGGGACAGGGAGGATGAAGTATGGATCAAACTTAGGGAATCTGCTGCATATGGCAACATTAAAGACTTTTGGGCAATAATCGGGAAAGGATGTGGTACACGCCACGCCCCTATTCCCATAGCTATACCTGAGGATATATGGTCCTCTCATATCCGGGAATTATATGCAGGGAATGGGACCACAAGTACGGATAACATCATGTATGCCACCCCTGATGACTCGGTTTTCTTTCCCTCTGAGAAGGAAATCGAGTTGGCTATAAAAAATATGCGTTCCTCTGGGGCCATGGGACCGGATGAGCTTCCGATGACGGTCCTAAAAAAGGATCCATTAACCTGGAGCAAAATCTTATATCCCCTGTTTAGGGCATGCCATCTCTCCAATCGTGTTCCTGCATCGTGGAGAGGAAGCATTCTGGTCCCTATCTTTAAGAAAGGGGCACGGGACAGCCCCTGCAACTATCGCATGATTGCGCTCCTTGACTCCATCGGAAAGGTCTTTGCGAAATGCCTCCTGAGTTCCCTTTCTGATTGGGTCGAGGAGCGTAATATCTTGCCGTTGGAACAGACTGGCTTCCGAAGGGAACATGGTACTCTGGACAACCTGACTGCTCTTCAGGTTGTCACTGACAAATATGTCGAGGTGAGAGGGGGTGTCGTATACGCCGCTTTTATTGATTTCTCCACAGCGTTCGACAAAGTAGATCGGGGAACGCTGTGGAGAAAATTGGCGTTACTGGGCGTCCCTACTCCCCTGTTGGAATTGGTGCGGGCTCTGCACACTGGGACCTGGTGCAGGGTCTTAATGGGGGGTGAGAGGGGACTTTCGGCCAAAATACCATCCCAGAATGGCCTTAAACAGGGCTGCTTATTGGCGCCCCTGTTGTTCTCCCTATATATTACTGACCTCCCTGCTGTTGTGTCCCACAGTGAGGGGATCGCACCGTTGATAGGAGGGATGCCAATCGCCTGCCTGATGTATGCCGACGATGTGTTATTGCTTGACTTAACTCCCGTAGGTCTGGCAAATCGGCTTCAGGCTCTTCAGGACTTTGCTGGGGAGCATCATATGAAGATTAATATCAATAAAAGTAAGGTGATGTGTATAGCTGGCAGGAAGAAATGCCGCTCGACAAATTTTGGCTGGGCCATTGGAGCTCATAGACTGGAGGTCGTAACTTGTTACACATTTTTAGGGAAAATAGTCTCGGCCAACATGAGCGAGAATCCCCATATAGAGCATTGCTCTCGCAAAGCTCTTGCCCATGGCAATGGATTAAAGTCCCTATACCTGGCAACGGGGAAAAGACATTTCTCTAGCCTTCTTGAAGTATTTAGAGCTAAAATCCCCGCAACCATCTTGTACGGTATAGAAATAATAGAGATAAAACTTTGGGACTTTTGCCACAAGATCGAGGGAAAACTCCTAAGATCCCTCTCGACTTTAAACAATGCCTGTCCTCTGGCCGCCTGCAGGTTGGATTTTGGACTCAGAAGTGCCTGGGTTCAGGGGCTGTGTGCCTTAATAAGGTGGGTAGCCAGTTTGGCCAGAGCAAGAGAGGGAACCCTGCGAGCTTTACTCAAAAATGAACTATTGGGCAATTTTAAGGAATTCTCCAAACTTGTTAGTAATTTTAGAAGGGCTGTCAAAATCCTTAGACTGGATGAAAGTGCGCTCTTCTCCTACTCTCCCATGCTGTTAAAGCAGGTCCTTAAGGAGGCTTCGTGGGAGTATTGTTTTTTATCTGATAAAAAAACAATCGGAGATAAAAGGAATGTGGTGCCACTCATCTCTTCCTATAGATTGAAACAGCCTCAACCGTATGCCCTGTGGAATTTACCACACGGGATTCGTAGGTTTTGGTTTTTGTTACGGTACGACTTAATCCCCCTTAATGTGCTGCTATCCAAATGGCATGGTACTTCACCGTTGTGCAATTTATGTAAATTGAATATCCAGGACTGTATGCATGTACTACTGATTTGTCCTATGTTACGTAGCTTGCGCAATCGATGGCTTAAAGTAATTTGCCTACGCCTCAGCATTGTCACTTTACAAGATTTCCTGAATGCACTTTATTGCCCACCGAATGAAATGTTTTGTGCTCATGTTTTTAACTTTTTTAAAGGATTTTTAGCTATTTATTAATGTTTCTGGAAGATTGTGCCGACCCGGCCTCGTGGGACTGAGGGTCTGTAGTGTTGATGTTACGGTTCGAATATCATGTTTTTATTACTCTTGCACTTGTGATGATTTCTGTTGCTTTGTTTGTACATGTTTTTATGTGGCCCTCTTCGAGAGCCAAAACATAATAAATAAATTTGAATTTATGAGAAGGAGGTGGGTGGAAGAGAGGAACAGATTAGCACAGCATAAGAGAACAGGGAGTTAAAGAAGGAGGTGGGGTGGAAAAGAGCAGCAGATCAGCAGAAGTTAACAGGGAGTTAAAGAAGGAGGCGGGTGGAAGAGAGCAACAGATCAGCACAGGAGAAGAGAAGAGAACAGGGAGTTAGAGAAGGAGGTGAGGTGGAAGAGAGCAGCAGAACAGCACGGGAGAAGAGAACAGGGAGTTAAAGAAGGAGGTGGGGTGGAAGAGAGCAGCAGAACAGCACGGGAGAAGAGAACAGGGAGGTAGAGAAGGAGGTGGGGTGGAAGAGAAAAGCAGATCAGCACGAGAGAAGAGAACAGGAAGTTAAAGAAGGAGGTGGGTGGATGAGAGCTGCAGATCAGCACATGAGAAGAGAACAGGGAGTTAAAGATGTAGGCGGGGTGGAAGAGAACAGCAGATCGTCACAGGAGAAGAGAACCGGGAGTCACTTTTCATCTCTTATCTTTATCACCCCCCCTTCCCCATTTATACCCCCACGAAGCCTGATCCACAGATAGTCCACACTCACGTGCGTGCGTTTCCAGGAGCGCCCATAACCGGCGCATTTATCGGATATGATGTCGAAGTCCTTCATTTCTGTCTAACGGTAACCGGTCGCAGCGTCGCACGCCCCGCATAACAATGGCTTCTTGGGTGGTAGACGAGCGGCCGCGCTCCCCATGCTAAGATGGCGGCCGGGGAGGCAGGCGTCACACAAAAAGATGGCCGCTGAAAGGTTGGTCTTCTCACCGAAATAACAGGCCGCATCCCTCACAAAGATGGATGCCAAAGTAGTCTCTGCTCTTGCACAACGCGTAAGGGCTAGAGTATCGCATCCTTCACAACAAGGCTAAAACGGTTATTGGGATCCACGTGACAGTAGCCACGCATACGTTTGTCTCACAAACGTGCCGGTTTTCCGTGGTTCCCTGCTCCCCGTCTGTATGCGCTCCCCCCTCGTGTGTGCGCATGCGCACTATCCTATGCAACTGCACAAATGTACTTTTGGCTTCATACAGGTATTTTTAAGCTCCCCGGTGTTCTGCCGTTTTAGTGCGCATGCGTGTCCTTGCACGCATGCGCAGTATATAATATGTTCTTTGATTTGAAACTCCCCACGGCAGCGGTTGAAGTCCCAGGAACAGCTGGGGGCCACCCCTCCCCATCCACAGCCTGACCTCCCAAAACACAAGCCACGTGCACACGGCACGTGCTGGTCGTGCACTAAACACAACCACACGCTGTGCAACGCCCATTGGGCTCAAAGTGCTTCAGCCCCTTCCCCCACGAGTAACTTCTACAACCAAATGTCTGAGACTTGGAGCTTTTCTCTCGTTTAAGGACACCTGGGTTGGGGATGTGATACCTGGGCAGGTGGGCGGGGAGCTGAATAGGTGGATGTATGTGATTCTATGCGTGGTGGATGGAAAGGTGGTTGTGTGGATAAAAGGATGAGTGAAATGGTGGTGGATGAATGGGTGGATGTCTATCTGGCTTGATAACTAGGAGGATCTGAATGGAGAGGCAGGCGGTGAAAGGGCGGGTTGCAGAGATCTGGCGTTCAGGGTTTTAAAATATCATTGACATCACTAATCTATAGCGTGAAATCACATCCGGTGGAGAAGAGGATAACTACACTTTCAGGGGAGAGACTGGGCCTCACCTGTGGGACTCCCACTCATACATCTCTATTGTGCCCAGGGAGGTGACCTTATATTCCTAAGTCACAGGGAAACGAGGATTTAATTTGTAAGCATTCACTTCAACAATAAATACATTCTGAGGCAAGAGTCTTGGTTTACTTCCAATAAACCGACTAAATGCCAAATACAGAAAAAACAGCACCTTCAGTGGCAATGGGTCACCTTGTTGCAAACACACAGAGGCCACAAGCCAGCGTGAATGGCGAATACGCCGCACTTCAGGCCTTGGGGGCCGTTAGGCCTCTGGCCTCCCAGTTTCTTCAGTTACCCATCCAGCGGTGCACAAACACGCCTCCCCACGAATTCATCCATCAATTCATGCTCCAAGCACCCACAGTCAACCATCCATCCATGCATTCATCCATCCACCCCTCACACATCTATCCATCTCCAACCCAGCATCCATCCCCCCACCAATCACACATCCATCCACCCCTCACACATCCATCCATCTCCAACCCTGCATCAATCCATCCATCCCCACCACAGCATTCATCCATCCCCAACCCAGCATCCACCTCTCAAACATCCATCCACCCCACACCATTCATCTCCAACTCAGCATCCACCCAACTCCAAACCAGCATCCAACCAACTCCAACCCAGCATCCATCCATCTCCAACCCAGCATCTATCCATCCCTAACCAAGCATCAATCCATGCCCAATCCATCATCCATCCATCCCTAACCCAGCATCCATCTATCCACCACCCAGCATCCATCCATCCATCCACAACCCAGCATCCATCCATGCCCAACCCAGCATCCATCCATGCCCAACCCAGCATCCATCCATCTCCAACCCAGCATCCATCCATCCCCAACCCTGCATCCATCCATCTCCAACCCAGCATCTGTCCATCTCTAACCCTGCATCCATCCATCCCCAGCCCAGCATCCATCCATCCCCAACCCAGCATCCATCCATCCCCAACCCAGCATCCATCCATCCCCAACCCAGCATCCATCCATCCCCAACCCAGCATCCACCCATCTCCAACCCAGCATCCAATTAACTCCAACCCAGCACCCAATTAACTCCAACCCAGCACTCTGAAATTCAAAAGCGACAAAGACTCCCATCTATCCAGTGGCTATTGCAGCATGATAACAATCAGCGCAACTGCCTGCCTGTAGCGGTCAATACATAGCCCCTGCAGGGCGCACCAGTAGGAGACCTCTGATGTTTGTGGTTGGGGTCTCCCACGGATGCTGAGGGCCTCCCTGACATTGAGAGTGTGTGCCTCGGAATATACCCTGACTCTGGGGGATTCGGCACGGGCCGACCTGAACCCAGCTGCCTGACCCTAAGATGGCGGCCATTGTGCCCAGGGTTCATTGCGCCCAGGTACCTGGGACTTGCCTGACTCTAAAATGGCGCCCAGACTTCAATTTATGACTATGAGACCCCATCTAAGCTTGGAGACCGTTTACTCTACCGTCTTGGGCCCCCACGAGGTTTTTTCACTCCCACTGCTGATCTGCCAGATCTGACCCGCTTCCCAGCTCCCTGCCCCCCCCCCCTCCTTCCCTCTTTCCTCTTTCCTCTCCTGGGGACTGGTTTCTTCTGTCTTGGACTTTTGCAACTCTATCTATTGTAACCATGTGCCCTTTACCAAAGCACTCCTTCTCCCCATGTTGAGAAGGGATCTAACATTTATACCCTGGAGTATGTAGGTAAAGACACTCGGGATCCAGACTCTTCTCCTGATACACCTCGGCGACGGGAACTTATACTCGGCTGGGTTATTGTCTCATTACCCCTGAGCTGGCACGGCAGGTTAGGGAGGTTTCCGATCTGGCGTGGTATGTATCTGACCACTCCCCGCTTCTGGTGTGCCTGGCGAGGGGCCGCTGTGGCGCTTATACAGGCAGTTTATTTGCTGGCGGTGTCCGTCATGGGTATACAACCTTTACCACGCAACTTTTACCACGACCTACCTTTACCACGCAACTTTTACAACGCAAGACCCTTTACCACGCATACCATTACAACGCTGGTATTTACAACGCAGGTACCTTTACAACCCATACCATTACAACGTAAGTATTGGTAAATATATAATTTTATTTAAAATATTTTAGGTTTGGGTTTTGGGTAAATGGGTATTTTTAGGGTTCAGGGTCAGTTTTCAGTTTTTGGGTAAATGGGTATTTTTAGGGTTCAGGGTCAGTTTTCAGTTTTTGGGTAAATGGGTATTTTTAGGGTTCAGGGTCAGTTTTCAGTTTTTGGGTAAAGGGGTATTTTTAGGGTTCAGGGTCAGTTTTCAGTTTTTGGGTAAAGGGGTATTTTTAGGGTTCAGGGTCAGTTTTCAGTTTTTGGGTAAATGGGTATTTTTAGGGTTCAGGGTCAGTTTTCAGTTTTTGGGTAAAGGGGTATTTTTAGGGTTCAGGGTCAGTTTTCAGTTTTTGGGTAAAGGGGTATTTTTAGGGTTCAGGGTCAGTTTTCAGTTTTTGGGTACAGGGGTATTTTTAGGGTTCAGGGTCAGTTTTCAGTTTTTGGGGTACAGGGGTATTTTTAGGGTTCAGGGTCAGTTTTCAGTTTTTGGGGTACAGGGGTATTTTTAGGGTTCAGGGTCAGTTTTCAGTTTTTGGGGTACAGGGGTATTTTTAGGGTTCAGGGTCAGTTTTCAGTTTTTGGGGTACAGGGGTATTTTTAGGGTTCAGGGCTGGGTTTGGGTTTTGTGGTTCAGGGGTATTTTTAGGGTTTAGGGCTGGGTTTGGGTTTTGGGGTACAGGGGTATTTTTAACATATATTTAAAAATTAAGAAATAAATATTAATATAAATAATTAAAATAATAAATATTAAAATAATAATTTATTAATTAAAAAAATTATTATTAATAATTACATTATTTTACCATATTATTTACTTACCTATACTTACGTTGTAATGGTATGCGTTGTAATAGTACCTGCGTTGTAAATACCAGCGTTGTAATGGTATGCGTGGTAAAGGTTCCTGCGTTGTAAAAAATGCGTGGTAATGGTCTGCGTGGTAAAAGAACGCGTGGTAACGTCATATATCCCCGTCATGGCAATGAAAGTGACCATGCCCCAGCATATTTTTAATAAAGCACTAAAAAGAATACATAATCACACTCTAATAATTTATTTTTCAAATGTTTTCAAAATAATTTTCACTGAAGTACAATATTGTGTTCTGGATATCCAAAAATAGAATTTAGAATAATCACCACAAACTCTGATATTACAGTAAACAAGTTGTAAAAATAGTTTGAATGTATCAAAAAATAATAAATGTGAGCACCACAAACACCGATATTACAGTAAAGAAGTTGTAAAAATATTTCCCATGTATCAGAAAAAATAAAATGAGCACCTCAAACAACGATATTACAGTAAACAAGTTGTGAAAATAGTTTCAATGTATCAGAATAACTCATTTCACTTCACTGAGAAGGTTTCTTTACTTCTCTCACAGTACTGCAAACTGAGAACACAGTTGAGATCTTGGTCATTATCAGTGTAAGCATCTAAGACTTGGAATGTAGAGCTGTGGATTCACATGTGCCCTCCCACCTCCCCCGACACCTGTGGTTGTTGCAGTTGTTATTATTTACTTAACATACGCATTGACAACTCTGTACTACACTTATATACTGCATTCTCAACCTCTTGCGGGAAAACAGTCTAACAATGGAATTGATGCCCATGCGCACTATCAACAAAAGAAGGAGTCACCTAACCTCGTGACTGGAAAGACTTCTTCAAAGAAAAACTACTTTTGAACATCCGTAACCAAAACTAGATGGCACAATTATGCAAATCATGTGATCTACAGCTCACATGCGAACACATCTTTACCGACGGTAAGTAACTTGTTCATTAAATACATTTGCTACATTTGAAAACTTCTTGATGTAACAAGGATGTTGCATCTTTTCGAATGCATTCAATATGTATCCATCTGCAGCATTGTTTACATAGTGCCTGTTGGAAAGATAGTAAAAAAAATATTTATTCACTTTGCATTGTAAACAGGTAAACATGTTTTTTTTCATTTGTAAACTGAAATTAGTTTTCAGAGTTTGTGAAAAAAATCTGTAGGAAACTGCACTTATATCTACAGCTCACATGCGAACACATCTTTACCGACGGTAAGTAACTTGTTCATTAAATACATTTGCTACATTTGAAAACTTCTTGATGTAACAAGGATGTTGCATCTTTTCGAATGCATTCAATATGTATCCATCTGCAGCATTGTTTACATAGTGCCTTTTGGAAAGATAGTAAAAAAAATATTTATTCACTTTGCATTGTAAACAGGTAAACATGTTTTTTTTCATTTGTAAACTGAAATTAGTTTTCAGAGTTTGTGAAAAAAATCTGTAGGAAACTGCACTTATTTGAAATGGTCAACCATAGTTTGTGACTGATATCTAAAGCAACTTTCACATAAAGTCACTTCGTTCATGCTTACAAGGTCCCCAGTGCCAGTGCTCTTTCCTAGCATGGTAAATGCATACTTGTTCCACATTTCACACAGTCCCCAGTCAGTGGCAACAAGCTCAGAACCTACTTCCACCAGAAAATCAGATCCCTCTACGTTCCTCCAACCTTGCAGTAGCCAAAACCACGCGCGTCCACAGAGCCAGAGCAGGAGCAAGATCCTTCTCCCACATCGCAGCCAAGACATGGAACAACCTACCACAAGACCTCAGACACGCCCCCTCTTTGAACACCTTCAGAAAGACCCTCAACAGTCGCCTGGCACAGCACTAAGCCGGAGAGCCACAGATAGGGGGACAGAGCACACAAGCTCAAAGAGGCCCTATCACCCGCAGGACACGGGGCAGCCAGCACAGGTGTGTGCTGATTTGCGTTGGGGCGAGTGAAGAGATTGTCGGCCCTGAGGACCTCCGGAGAAGGCTCTTCCTGTGTACTACGAGAGTGAGGGGCTGAGGTGGCCGGGGTCTGGAGTAGGCGCGGTGTAAGCCTGGAGACAAGGGCTGGGCACAGTGAAGCTGGGGCCCCCCGCAGAGGTGGCACTGTAGCTGCAAAGAGCAGTGCCGAGCAACACAGCGGAGAGACGCCCAGCCACAAGTAACTGCCGATCCCGTGCCCGGATACATTGGGCCATTCAAAGGCGCAGCACTGCAAGCAGAGACTGGCTAGAGCTAACGAGAGCAGCAAGTGGGCTGGCAAGGGTACCCCATGACGCCGTGATAGCACCTTAGAGGAGCAAGGGGCACCAAAAGCAGCGGGGGGTCGGAGGCAGCAAGGGCCAGCTCTGCCTGGGGAACGACATGGACATGGGTGCAGCACTAGAAAATGTCCTCACGCATTCAGGCTCCTCCCCTCCCCCCCCCCGTAGACATGGGTTGGCTTCATAGGCTCAGGTCCATACTGGTAATGGAGCGCATCACTGCTACCTTGAACAACTCTACTGACACCTTCCAGAAAATTTGGAGCATTCCTACACCTTCTCTCTGCTCAATTTCACGAAATTACCCTGCCTCAATATCTGAGGATGCTGCGTCTGCCGGAGCTATGAAAGGACCTGCCCACAGCCTAAGGAAATGGTTGAGGGCTCTGGGACCATTGCAAAGGTACTCAATGAAGACCGTTCAGGGGATGCCGGATGGAGAGGGGGTTGTGGGGTTTTGGTTCTCAACAGGAGCAGCAAATAGCACGATGGACTCTGTTTGGGATCTCTTAGTGCTTTCTTCCTTTTGGACTTTCGGTTACCGCTATGCCTAGCCTTGCTAAGAGGGGTATGAACAGGGGGGGTTTTACCCAAATTAAGTCACTGGGACCTGGGTACATTGGGACCCCCTCTAGCCAGAGGGGGTCCCAATGTAGAACAAAATTACTTAACACACAATTAAATAATAATAAGACAAGTAAAGAATCCGCAATGTTTAATTCACACAGCAGACACAGTTAGGATATAGTATCCAGCATTTTTCATTATAGAGACGATTGGTGCCCAGAAAGGGGGAAGTGGTAGAGTGAGGTAGGTGTAGGTAGGGAAGGTGACCATAAAAACAGACAGTAATCTGAAAAAATGTATCCTAATTTGGAAAGTACATATGAACACAAATCACATCAAATCAATTAAGTAACACATGCCCCGAACAGTACATCAATGTTACAATTTGCAGAGATAGGGGCTGGAATCCATTGCTAAGAGGCTGTCTTTGCAATGTATGAGTCACTGTATTACGATGATACAATTGCCCCTGTGGGGTTCTTTGTTTTTAGGAAAACGAATAAATACATTTAAAATTAAACGGAAATTTGAAAGTATCTTTAGCCAGACCTCTACAATTGTTCCTATTAAAAATAATTGTGTATATTTACCATAATGTTTTCCTGACCTACGTCGGAAGTTATTTCGTTGCAGACACCGCAGAAATCTTCGACAGAATCTAAATGTAATATTGAGGTAGATCAGCACATCTTAGCAGGAAAAGTAAAAAACGTAAACTTATCTCTGGGCATCTCGTACATGTTTCTAAGTTTATTCCTAAGACTTGATATTGCTGTGACAGAGTCACAACTGTTAAAAACTCTTTCTATTGGCAAGAAAAATGACCTTTTAACATACTCAAAAACATAATTGCTATACCGTACTATATGTAATACTATGTACAAAATGTATGCTGTGTACTTTTAAAAACGTTGAAGAAATAAAAATAGCTACCAAAATCATCAAAACATTCTGTTGACCCAAAGGCATGACACATTTATAAAATTGAGACATGAAATGTTAAACTCAAACCTGATGACTCCATTAGATCCATTGCAATTTTGAATCTAAAATCCTCCATAAATGTAGAATTTATTAAAATCTCTGGAACTGGCTGTTGACTGATGTAAAAATCTGCAAACTGAGAACACAGTTGAAAGTTTTACTTTCATCAATTAAAAGTAGAGTAAAATGTATATGTTATCCAAATGAACAAGTTAAAGTGAAATGGACGTAAAAACAATTGGTCTCAATATGATATCGGTTGGAAAGCCATCATCAGAGGTCTCCGGCCAACCGCATTAGGACCATACCAGTGGTCAGAGACATAATCTGAGGGGAATACTGCTCTGCTTCCAACAGGCTCTACGGCCTCATCCGGCCGGATTTCTGAAGTGAAATCCCTAATAGGCAGCATGTGGTGCACCCCTAAAATCCATGCATCATGTGGCAGACTGTTTAAACTATTTCATTAGTGAATTTGCCCTCACCTGTAATTGTTTATGGTCAAAGCCCTCTTTACTATTTATAAGTACTCCAATAACAACAAGCATTTGCAATGCAATAGGTCTCGCAATAGAAAAGTTTGAGCTTTTGGTGTGTAAAATGTAAAAAAAATTAATTTTTGTTTATGTTTTTCAAAATATAAAAGTATTCATTTTGTTATTAGAAATGCCAATAGTTATAAAGTTAGCAAATGTTACATCTATAGCATTAGTAAAGGTACATGTTTAGTTTTCCCCTGTCGTACATGTATTGATCTGAGAAATCACAATGTTTTAACAAGAACAGAAGTGAAAACATTTAACATATTTTTATGACATTTGTAATAAAGCTTGAAACATTGACAGAAAATATTTGAAGCAGTTGTTGTTGAATGGTTGCACAGATTGATGCTGTTGTAGCGCATAGTGATGTTGTGGTGCCCCTGAGTGATGCTGTAGTGGTGCTGAGTGGTGCTGTGGTGGTGCTGAGTGGTGCTGTGGTGGAAGTGTGCACCGCCGGCTGGTGGTGTGTGTGCCTGGTGGAAGCGTGCACTGACGGCTGGTGTTGTGTGTGCCTGGTGAAAGCGTGCACTGATGCTGGTGGTTTGTGCCTGGTGAAAGCATGCACCGACGGCTGGTGGTGTGTGTGTGACTGGTGAAAACGTGCACTGATGTGGTTGTGCGTGTGGTTGTATGTGTGGCTGTATGTTGTATGGCGGGCGTGAAACTTAAAGTACGGCCGGCTGGCCGTAAAAAAATAATTAGGGGAGGAGAAGCCCTTTGATGTGGTGTCACGGCCTGGCAGCCGTGAAAAAATGCAATTAGGAGAGGGGAGAGGAGAGTGGTGTTGATAGGGGAGAGTGGTGGTGAGAGGGGTGGTGAGAGGGGAGGAGAGAGTCAGGCCTGGAGAGAGCGAGGAGAGGGTTGAGTGAGGAGAGGGGAGAGAGGCGAGAGAGAGGTGAGTGAGGAGAGAGAGAAGGATTGGAGAGGGAGTCCTCAGAAGGATGAAAGGCTGAGTGGAGCCACCAATATTTGAACCTGTGACCATGAGGTGAACACAGGCCGCTACAGTGGTTGCATTCGTCCACTGAACCACAAGACTCGGCATAGCAGGGTCGAAAACAAGGTTATGGAGTAGCAGGACAAAGCATGTGAAAAGGGACAGAACCGGTGAGAAACGTGAGACAGGGGATGGCATGTGAGAAAGTACAAGGAGATCAGCGAGAAAGACGGGAGCTGAGATAAAGGAGGAGGTGGACAAAGTTAAAAGATGTACGGAGAGAGAGGGACAGAGAGGAGGAAAGGTGGGAGGGAACACGGCCTGGGGAAAGCTGGCTGGGGAGGGGGAGGAGAAATCCGAGTAAGGCTGTGTGCGGGGAAAGAGAGGGGAGGTGCTGGAGCTGGGGAACATATGGCCGTGAAAGTTTATGGCCCAAAAGAGCGTGCCTGTGGCCACGTGAACTCGAAGAAAACCGCACCGAAAAAGCCATAGTTAGATGAGTATTTTGACCACTAGAATTCTAAAAACCATAATTAACTTCAATAATCTCTCATTCGAGAATATGATCAATTATTCACTTTGATAAAAAACAAATTAACGTTTATAATATTAATAGGAATTTATCATTACCAGCTTGCAAAAAACACCACAATTGTAGTTGTCCTGTTGCTTTACGTTAGAATCAACCACTAATTCCCAAAGCTCATAGTCAGGATGCTTCAGTGCCTGTAGGAAATCCCTTTAGAGACATATGAAAGGTTATGTAAAATATTAGAGTTTGTCAATCAGAATAAAACAATAAAGATGTTACATTGTTGTCACAAATAGTGATCAATTTGTAAAGTTTGTGAATTTTATTATTTCGCAATCTTAAAAGTACTAAATAGATAATGGAAACTGTATTTGGGAAAGGGCACCTCCAATTTCTCAAGAAGACTTTGTAGGTATGAAGATTTGCCGGCAGTGAATCGTAGACTAAAATTTTTTTTGTAAAAGGTTTCAATATCTGTGGAAATGATATAAAAGCTGTTTGAAAAACAACATCAGCAAGAGAAAGGGAAAAGTTTCAGAAATAGCCAATGTATATATTAAAAAAAAATGGTAGGCCTCTCCAACGATTAAAACCACTCATATTTTTCATCAATAACTTTCAAACCTCTGAACGATAACTAAAAAATAAAAAATTGGCACTTACGAAAAGAATCCAATGATTGCCAGTATTTGTAGGACAAAGAACAGTTTCCACAGTTTCATAAGATACCTGCATAGAATAGAATGTGCTCATTAATAACTTTAACTGTCATCCTGACTCCATACGTTCAAAGGTATCAATGGATTGTTATCCAGAATTCTAAATCTATAATATTTACTTGGATGACAAGTACACAGATTCACAGTATACCAACATGTGAAATGTAGGCAATTGTTCATTACGTTATTGTAAGTGTCTTGTACACTTCAACACTAAATCCATCAGTTACATTAACAAATCATTACAACCTGAGACTGTGAAAAGTCAAATAAGAGATTCAAATATGTACTCGGAAAACAGGCGACCGGTATTTGCCCAGGAAGATAGAGGATGACACTGTTGCAGAAAGTGCAAAACACTAAGGTTAAAATAAAAGGACATCATTACACACATTGTAAAACAATTGTTATCTTGGTGTACATCTGTGTGTGATATTTATGAAAATATACGTACATTGGATCGTGACATACATAATTTGCTAAGGTACGCATCGATTACCTATAAAAAAAGAATTACACTTAGTTAAGTAGTGCATGATTACAAATCTGCTGGAGCAAGGACCAACAGACAGGCGTGAGCGCGGCGGTGGCGAGACATACTATACTGACTATCGATGTTATAGAAACCAACCTCATCAACAATCCATTGTGGCGTTTTGAGTGAACAAAAGGAATAATCATACAGTTTAATGTCGGACACTATTGCTTCCAAGCGTCCCATCACTGGTTTCTTCCACACATCCAAAAGTGATTGCCTGGTCCTAGATCCCGAATCTTTTAAGTCTGTGGATACATAAGTGAGAAACATAAGTTAAAACAAGTTTTAAAGACACCTACATAAACTTCAAAACTGACAGTCACACCAAACAAATTACTTTTGCCGGGGTGCAGGGCTCAACGGGGGCACCATAGGTGCCTACTAGACTGCCATCCGGAGGCCTTGCACCCATGTGGGCCCTGCTGGGGCCCCCCAAAAACAGATTCCCACAGTCTTTCTGTGTCGAAAAGGCCGGCACAGAAAGGCAGTGGGAATATGCCATCATAATCCCTCGGGCGGATATAGCCGGCTTTGTGATTACAGGCCCTTTTCTAAAACACAGGTAGAATTCCTTCCCAACGAACCCTGGCTCGTAGCCATTTCCAAGGGCATCGTAATTGGGGCCCTAAGCATGAAGGCTGCTATCAACAGCTACCACTTAGAGAGCTTTCTAATGTTGTCTAAAACCACTGAAAACCCAATAAAGGGTTGTTTGGATTAGTGTAAGGTAATATACTTTTTTCGAAGTGAGCACCATATAGTAAACCAGCCGGACACAAAGTACTAAGATGTATAATTACCAAAATTATAAAATATTTGTTAAACAATTTTAAAACAGAAGTATTAATAAAATAAGTAGCAACCTCACCCCCCAACAGCACGCAAGCTTGGTTTTCTGCAAAATCATCATTCTCCTCTGAAAGTGTTTCAAGTGGAAGAGATGCTGGCGATTCATGATTGGTCATGCTTCCTGAAAAATATTGGTTTTGAGGTTGACAAAAACTCAGTTGGGAAAACAGACTACTCCACCATCCAAACACAAAACCCTACACAAAGAAAAAATACTATTCAATAATACCTTGTTTAAAATACCGTACTTTTAAAAACATATCTTTTGGAGAAAGTCAGCGTCACGTTCTCCTGCTCAACCTAATACCTTTTCACCAAATTAAGGAGACATTTACATATGTTGATAGTATATTATTCCGAAACACATCCAATTATCTCACATTGCATAACCAAAACATTACTTTACATTGTTTACCTTTGACGCTCGACTTATAAGGCCTCAACATGTCGAGATTGTGTGTTGTACGTAAAAGGATATTGCGATCATTAAGCAATTTAACGCGCTTTCCTTGGATTTCAGCAATAGTGTTTGGTCCAGTAAATTTATGTTCCAAAATGCCTCCTTTTCTTGTAGCTTTCTGTGAGAAGTTGGCTTGATGTGCAGTGCTCACTATTCTAGTGATCACTATATATCAGTCCAAACAACCCTTATTGATGATTGGTTGTAAGTCAACCTTATAGACCAGTTATCCTAGTAGCATGGATACGAGCAGTCTAAGGCTAAGACTCTAGAGGGCGTGTTAAGCCAGCTGTTTTACCATCACATTACCCCTTGAACACCAAGTGAAAGGACACCACACAACTTGTTATGAAAATAACAGTATATTTATTTATAACAAGACTACCCTGGCTCTTTATGAGACAGGGAGCTAAGCACACAACAAAACTCTTATGAAAATACTTTAAGTCGCACAATTTACACAAATGCCCGAGGGGCACGAAAAACCATATACACAAGAAGTGGAATGCGAACTAGCTAGCAGGTAAGTAATACTTTTCTAGGCTTTAGAAACGCTAGGCCTACAATACTGAACACTCAGGTTAGGAGCAGGAGGCCTAGGGACGCCACGTGCAGAGTGGGAACTCTCACGCGTAAGGCGGGAAAAAGTCTATGGAGGCTAGCAGTTGCAAAGTTACTGTTCTCGGGCGAACCCGACTAGCTGTGACGAAAACGGGAGTGGATCCGAACACTTGGAGTGTTGGACTATGCTGGAGCACCGGAGTGCTGGATTTACCTAGCCCAGGGGCTGCGGCTGCATAGGGTTCAAGTTGCGTCGGAAACCCTCGTTGACGGACCAGGAGCCTGAAGAGGAAGTTGCTGGCAGGCAGCCAGTGAAGAAAAGTTCGAAGAGATCCAAGCCTGGATCAGGGAAGAAGAAAACCTGAAAGCAGAGGGGACCAAGTTCTGAATCACTAGCCAGTGATTAAGTGGGCACCAGGATGGCACCGGGCGAAGTCACCGCAGTCAGGTGAGTGGGCGCTGCTGGGCTCTGCAGTCTCTCGGACCAGGAGGCGTTGTCGGCGACCAGGATGGAGGTGCGAGCTGTCCCACGAAGGTTCTTGCTGTCGACGTCGCTGGACCCAGGATTGGGGCAACAAGTCTTGGCAAATGCAAGGCCCACGCGGTGGACCTAAAATGGCTTCTTGAGTGGACCAGGAGGGTCCAGGGTGCTTCTCCGATGGAGGGAAGCAAGGGCCAGTCTGGAGCAACCAGACCAGCGGTGTTTGTTGTCGTGGAGCGTCGTGAAGGGGCCACTAGCCAACGGGCAAGCGACCTGGACAACGCGGTGAATAGCAAAGAGCAGAAGGGCCCCACGCAGATCTCGTGGATGCAAGGGGGCTGAGCTTCGGTGCTGGAGCTGCTCAGGGTCGGGGCTTCTCTTACCCCAAAGCACTCGGTCGAGGGTCACTCGGTGGTCGTGCTGGACAAGCGTCGTGCAGTTCAGAAGATGGCCGGTCCCTCGAGGTCTCGTCGCACCCACGGATCACAGCTGGGCTGATGATGTAGGTTGAGGTCAGCGGTGCCAGGGAAGCCGGTTCTCGTCGTGCTGAAGCAGTCTTGATCCGATGGAGAGACTGGCAACAAACCGCGAAGCTTGGTTGGTGCCTGCTGCTGCAGGGTGACTACTCCTTAGTCACAAGGGAGAAAATCTTGAGTAGAGTCTTGAGTTCTTCGGGTAGAAGGTCGGTTCAGGATTCAAAGATTGATCTAATTTGGAAGGGGGCCTGCTCCTACCTTTATCCTGAAAAAGGGGGCTGGCACGCGACTAAGTCCTGCCCTATGGGTGGGACCAGGAGGGGGGTGGTTACACCCCTCTCCTTTGGCGGGCTTTCCCCAGCTCAGGGTCTGGTGTGCCCCTGGAACTGGTTCAAGCCGGCCTATGCACAGTGAGCACCGGGGTGCCACTTGCAGTCACCTTCCTCTAAAGCCCTGCCTACCTAGAATACACAAAAACCTGTCTGGGACGGTGCTGGCACCGCCCCTGGCAGGAAACCCTTTGTCCTTGCCTCCTGCTCTGGGAGGACTCCCAGCAGCAGGAGGGCAGACTTGTGTCTCGGTGGCAGCATCCATTTTGTGGAGCTAAGGCTCTGTCTGACTTTAACCGGGGTTACAGGTTACCATCATGTCGTGTCCCTCTAGAAGGGTGGAATGCTAACCCCGTCACCAGAATTGGCGAGGGGTTAGTATTCCAATTCGTATGACACCTTACTCGACATGTTTTGATAAAGCGATACCAGAGTTGGCATATAACCGCGAGGATTATAATGCACTTAAGAGTATATGGTATGCGTTATCATGGAAACGGCTAAGGGATAGATCCCGAAAGCCGCAGACAGGCTCAGCTCATGCCAGAGCACTATCTCACACGATTCCAAGCACTCTGCCTTCAGGATTGTTAAAGCCTGCCATAGGAGTGACTGATAGGAGATCTGTGACAGATAGATAGAGTGAGGGCGATAGATAGATAGAGTGAGGGTGACAGATAGAGTGAGGGCGACAGATAGATAGAGTTAGGGCGATAGATAGAGTGAGGGCGATAGATAGATGTGTGTGGTTGTGTGTGTGTGTTGTGTGTGTGGTTGTGCGTGTGGTTGAATGTGCGTGTGGTTGAATGTGTGTGTAGTTGTATGTGTGTGTGGTTGTGTGTGTGGTTGTGTGTGTGGTTGTGTGTGCAATTGTGTGTGTGGTGTGGTTGTGTGTGTTCGTGCGGTTGTGTGTGTGTGTAGTTGTATGTATGTGCGCGCGGTTGTATGTATGTGTGCGCGCGCGTGGTTGTATGTATGTGTGTGCGCGGTTAGAGAAGGATGCATGTGGAAGAGAGCAGCAGATCAGCACAGCAGAAGAGAACAGGGAGTTAAAGAAGGAGGCGGGTGGAAGAGAGCAGGAGATCAGCACAGGAGAAGAGAACAGGGAGTTAAAGAAGGAGGTGGGTGGAAGAGAGCAGCAGAACAGCACGGGAGAAGAGAACAGGGAGGTGGAGATGGAGGTGGGGTGGAAGAGAACAGCAGATCAGCACGAGAGAAGAGAACAGGTAGTTAAAGAAGGAGGTGGATGGATGAGAGCAGCAGAATAGCTTGGGAGAAGAGAACAGGGATGTAGAGAAGGAGGCGGGTTGAAGAGAGTAGCAGATTAGCAAAGGAGAAGAGAACAGGGAGTTAAAGAAGGTGGTGGGGTGGAAGAGAGCAGCAGAGTAGCATGGGAGAAGAGAACAGGGAGGTAGAGAAGAAGGCAGGTTGAAGAGAGCAGCAGATCAGCTCTGGAGAAGAGAAGTGAACAGGGAGTTAGAGAAGGAGGTGGGTGGAAGAGAGGAACAGATTAGCACAGCATAAGAGAACAGGGAGTTAAAGAAGGAGGTGGGGTGGAAAAGAGCAGCAGATCAGCAGAAGTTAACAGGGAGTTAAAGAAGGAGGCGGGGTGGAAGAGAGCAACAGATCAGCACAGGAGAAGAGAAGAGAACAGGGAGTTAGAGAAGGAGGTGAGGTGGAAGAGAGCAGCAGAACAGCACGGGAGAAGAGAACAGGGAGTTAAAGAAGGAGGTGGGGTGGAAGAGAGCAGCAGAACAGCACGGGAGAAGAGAACAGGGAGGTAGAGAAGGAGGTGGGGTGGAAGAGAAAAGCAGATCAGCACGAGAGAAGAGAACAGGAAGTTAAAGTAGGAGGTGGGTGGATGAGAGCTGCAGATCAGCACATGAGAAGAGAACAGGGAGTAAAAGATGTAGGCGGGGTGGAAGAGAACAGCAGATCGTCACAGGAGAAGAGAACCGGGAGTCACTTTTCATCTCTTATCTTTATCACCCCCCCTTCTCCATTTATACCCCCACGAAGCCTGATCCACAGATAGTCCACACTCACGTGCGTGCGTTTCCAGGAGCGCCCATAACCGGCGCATTTATCGGATATGATGTCGAAGTCCTTCATTTCTGTCTAACGGTAACCGGTCGCAGCGTCGCACGCCCCGCATAACAATGGCTTCTTGGGTGGTAGACGAGCGGCCGCGCTCCCCATGCTAAGATGGCGGCCGGGGAGGCAGGCGTCACACAAAAAGATGGCCGCTGAAAGGTTGATCTTCTCACCGAAATAACAGGCCGCATCCCTCACAAAGATGGATGCCAAAGTAGTCTCTGCTCTTGCACAACGCATAAGGGCTAGAGTATCGCATCCTTCACAACAAGGCTAAAACGGTTATTGGGATCCACGTGACAGTAGCCACGCATACGTTTGTCTCACAAACGTGCCGGTTTTCCGTGGTTCCCTGCTCCCCGTCTGTATGCGCTTTCCCCTCGTGTGTGCGCATGCGCACTATCCTATGCAACTGCACAAATGTACTTTTGGCTTCATACAGGTATTTTTAAGCTCCCCGGTGTTCTGCCGTTTTAGTGCGCATGCGTGTCCTTGCACGCATGCGCACTATATAATATGTTCTTTGATTTGAAACTCCCCACGGCAGCGGTTGAAGTCCCAGGAACAGCTGGGGGCCACCCCCTCCCCATCCACAGCCTGACCTCCCAAAACACAAGCCACGTGCACACGGCACGTGCTGGTCGTGCACTAAACACAACCACACGCTGTGCAACGCCCATTGGGCTCAAAGTGCTTCAGCCCCTTCCCCCACGAGTAACTTCTACAACCAAATGTCTGACACTTGGAGCTTTTCTCTCATTTAAGGACACCTGGGTAGGGGATGTGATACCTGGGCAGGTGGGCGGGCAGCTGAATAGGTGGATGCGTGGTGGATGGAAAGGTGGTTGTGTGGATGAAACGATGAGTGAAATGGTGGTGGATGAATGGGTGGATGTCTATCTGGCTTGATAACTAGGAGGATCTGAATGGAGAGGCAGGCGGTGAAAGGGCGGGTTGCAGAGATCTGGCGTTCAGGGTTTTAAAATATCATTGACATCACTAATCTATAGCGTGAAATCACATCCGGTGGAGAAGAGGATAACTACACTTTCAGGGGAGAGACTGGGCCTCACCTGTGGGACTCCCACTCATACATCTCTATTGTGCCCAGGGAGGTGACCTTATATTCCTAAGTCACAGGGAAACGAGGATTTAATTTGTAAGCATTCACTTCAACAATAAATACATTCTGAGGCAAGAGTCTTGGTTTACTTCCAATAAACCGACTAAATGCCAAATACAGAAAAAACAGCACCTTCAGTGGCAATGGGTCACCTTGTTGCAAACACACAGAGGCCACAAGCCAGCGTGAATGGCGAATACGCCGCACTTCAGGCCTTGGGGGCCGTTAGGCCTCTGGCCTCCCAGTTTCTTCAGTTACCCATCCAGCGGTGCACAAACACACCTCCCCACGAATTCATCCATCAATTCATGCTCCAAGCACCCACAGTCAACCATCCATCCATGCATTCATCCATCCACCCCTCACACATCTATCCATCTCCAACCCAGCATCCATCCCCCCACCAATCACACATCCATCCACCCCTCACACATCCATCCATCTCCAACCCTGCATCCATCCATCCATCCCCACCACAGCATTCATCCATCCCCAACCCAGCATCCACCTCTCAAACATCCATCCACCCCACACCATTCATCTCCAACTCAGCATCCACCCAACTCCAAACCAGCATCCAACCAACTCCAACCCAGCATCCATCCATCTCCAACCCAGCATCTATCCATCCCTAACCAAGCATCAATCCATGCCCAATCCATCATCCATCCATCCCTAACCCAGCATCCATCTATCCACCACCCAGCATCCATCCATCCATCCACAACCCAGCATCCATCCATGCCCAACCCAGCATCCATCCATGCCCAACCCAGCATCCATCCATCTCCAACCCAGCATCCATCCATCCCCAACCCTGCATCCATCCATCTCCAACCCAGCATCTATCCATCTCTAACCCTGCATCCATCCATCCCCAGCCCAGCATCCATCCATCCCCAACCCAGCATCCATCCATCCCCAACCCAGCATCCATCCATCCCCAACCCAGCATCCATCCATCCCCAACCCAGCATCCATCCATCCCCAACCCAGCATCCACCCATCTCCAACCCAGCATCCAATTAACTCCAACCCAGCACCCAATTAACTCCAACCCAGCACTCTGAAATAAAAAAGCGACAAAGACTCCCATCTATCCAGTGGCTATTGCAGCATGATAACAATCAGCGCAACTGCCTGCCTGTAGCGGTCAATACATAGCCCCTGCAGGGCGCACCAGTAGGAGACCTCTGATGTTTGTGGTTGGGGTCTCCCACGGATGCTGAGGGCCTCCCTGACATTGAGAGTGTGTGCCTCGGAATATACCCTGACTCTGGGGGATTCGGCACGGGCCGACCCGAACCCAGCTGCCTGACCCTAAGATGGCGCCCATTGTGCCCAGGGTTCATTGCGCCCAGGTACCTGGGACTTGCCTGACTCTAAAATGGCGCCCAGACTTCAATTTATGACTATGAGACCCCATCTAAGCTTGGAGACCGTTTACTCTACCGTCTTGGGCCCCCACGAGGTTTTTTCACTCCCACTGCTGATCTGCCAGATCTGACCCGCTTCCCAGCTCCCTTCCCCCCCCCCCCTCCTTCCCTCTTTCCTCTTTCCTCTCCTGGGGACTGGTTTCTTCTGTCTTGGACTTTTGCAACTCTATCTATTGTAACCATGTGCCCTTTACCAAAGCACTCCTTCTCCCCATGTTGAGAAGGGATCTAACATTTATACCCTGGAGTATGTAGGTAAAGACACTCGGGATCCAGACTCTTCTCCTGCTACACCTCGGCGACGGGAACTTATACTCGGCTGGGTTATTGTCTCATTACCCCTGAGCTGGCACGGCAGGTTAGGGAGGTTTCCTATCTGGCGTGGTATGTATCTGACCACTCCCCGCTTCTGGTGTGCCTGGCGAGGGGCCGCTGTGGCGCTTATACAGGCAGTTTATTTGCTGGCGGTGTCCGTCATGGGTATACAACCTTTACCACGCAACTTTTACCACGACCTACCTTTACCACACAACTTTTACAACGCAGGACCCTTTACCACGCATACCATTACAACGCTGGTATTTACAACGCAGGTACCTTTACAACGCATACCATTACAACGTAAGTATTGGTAAATATATAATTTTATTTAAAATATTTTAGGTTTGGGTTTTGGGTAAATGGGTATTTTTAGGGTTCAGGGTCAGTTTTCAGTTTTTGGGTAAAGGGGTATTTTTAGGGTTCAGGGTCAGTTTTCAGTTTTTGGGTAAAGGGGTATTTTTAGGGTTCAGGGTCAGTTTTCAGTTTTTGGGTAAAGGGGTATTTTTAGGGTTCAGGGTCAGTTTTCAGTTTTTGGGTACAGGGGTATTTTTAGGGTTCAGGGTCAGTTTTCAGTTTTTGGGTACAGGGGTATTTTTAGGGTTCAGGGTCAGTTTTCAGTTTTTGGGGTACAGGGGTATTTTTATGGTTCAGGGTCAGTTTTCAGTTTTTGGGGTACAGGGGTATTTTTAGGGTTCAGGGTCAGTTTTCAGTTTTTGGGGTACAGGGGTATTTTTAGGGTTTAGGGCTGGGTTTGGGTTTTGTGGTTCAGGGGTATTTTTAGGTTTGAGGGCTGGGTTTGGGTTTTGGGGTACAGGGGTATTTTTAACATATATATTTAAAAATTAAGAAATAAATATTAATATAAATAATTAAAATAATACATATTAAAATAATAATTTATTAATGTAAAAAATTATTATTAATAATTACATTATTTTACCATATTATTTACTTACCTATACTTACGTTGTAATGGTATGCGTTGTAATAGTACCTGCGTTGTAAATACCAGCGTTGTAATGGTATGCGTGGTAAAGGTTCCTGCGTTGTAAAAAATGCGTGGTAATGGTCTGCGTGGTAAAAGAACGCGTGGTAACGTCATATATCCCCGTCATGGCAATGAAAGTGACCATGCCCCAGCATATTTTTAATAAAGCACTAAAAAGAATACATAATCACACTCAAATAATTTATTTTTCAAATGTTTTCAAAATAATTTTCACTGAAGTACAATATTGTGTTCTGGATATCCAAAAATAGAATTTAGAATAATCACCACAAACTCTGATATTACAGTAAACAAGTTGTAAAAATAGTTTGAATGTATCAAAAAATAATAAATGTGAGCACCACAAACACAGATATTACAGTAAAGAAGTTGTAAAAATATTTCCCATGTATCAGAAAAAATAAAATGAGCACCTCAAACAACGATATTACAGTAAACAAGTTGTGAAAATAGTTTCAATGTATCAGAATAACTCATTTCACTTCACTGAGAAGGTTTCTTTACTTCTCTCACAGTACTGCAAACTGAGAACACAGTTAAGATCTTGGTCATTATCAGTGTAAGCATCTAAGACTTGGAATGTAGAGCTGTGGATTCACATGTGCCCTCCCACCTCCCCCGACACCTGTGGTTGTTGCAGTTGTTATTATTTACTTAACATACGCATTGACAACTCTGTACTACACTTATATACTGCATTCTCAACCTCTTGCGGGAAAACAGTCTAACAATGGAATTGATGCCCATGCGCACTATCAACAAAAGAAGGAGTCACCTAACCTCGTGACTGGAAAGACTTCTTCAAAGAAAAACTACTTTTGAACATCCGTAACCAAAACTAGATGGCACAATTATGCAAATCATGTGATCTACAGCTCACATGCGAACACATCTTTACCGACGGTAAGTAACTTGTTCATTAAATACATTTGCTACATTTGAAAACTTCTTGATGTAACAAGGATGTTGCATCTTTTCGAATGCATTCAATATGTATCCATCTGCAGCATTGTTTACATAGTGCCTGTTGGAAAGATAGTTAAAAAAAATATTTATTCACTTTGCATTGTAAACAGGTAAACATGTTTTTTTTCATTTGTAAACTGAAATTAGTTTTCAGAGTTTGTGAAAAAAATCTGTAGGAAACTGCACTTATTTGAAATGGTCAACCATAGTTTGTGACTGATATCTAAAGCAACTTTCACATAAAGTCACTTCGTTCATGCTTACAAGGTCCCCAGTGCCAGTGCTCTGTCCTAGCATGGTAAATGCATACTTGTTCCACATTTCACACAGTCCCCAGTCAGTGGCAACAAGCTCAGAACCTACTTCCACCAGAAAATCAGATCCCTCTACGTTCCTCCAACCTTGCAGTAGCCAAAACCACGCGCGTCCACAGAGCCAGAGCAGGAGCAAGATCCTTCTCCCACATCGCAGCCAAGACATGGAACAACCTACCACAAGACCTCAGACACGCCCCCTCTTTGAACACCTTCAGAAAGACCCTCAACAGTCGCCTGGCACAGCACTAAGCCGGAGAGCCACAGATAGGGGCACAGAGCACACAAGCTCAAAGAGGCCCTATCACCCGCAGGACACGGGGCAGCCAGCACAGGTGTGTGCTGATTTGCGTTGGGGCGAGTGAAGAGATTGTCGGCCCTGAGGACCTCCGGAGAAGGCTCTTCCTGTGTACTACGAGAGTGAGGGGCTGAGGTGGCCGGGGTCTGGAGTAGGCGCGGTGTAAGCCTGGAGAAAAGGGCTGGGCACAGTGAAGCTGGGGCCCCCCGCAGAGGTGGCACTGTAGCTGCAAAGAGCAGTGCCGAGCAACACAGCGGAGAGACGCCCAGCCACAAGTAACTGCCGATCCCGTGCCCGGATACATTGGGCCATTCAAAGGCGCAGCGCTGCAAGCAGAGACTGGCTAGAGCTAACGAG
Organism: Lissotriton helveticus; assembly: GCF_964261635.1. Classification (NCBI taxonomy): domain Eukaryota; kingdom Metazoa; phylum Chordata; class Amphibia; order Caudata; family Salamandridae; genus Lissotriton; species Lissotriton helveticus. The sequence goes on along the minus strand of NC_136057.1, from coordinate 183,978,417 downwards.
AGCAGCAAGTGGGCTGGCAAGGGTACCCCATGACGCCGTGATAGCACCTTAGAGGAGCAAGGGGCACCAAAAGCAACGGGGGGTCGGAGGCAGCAAGGGCCAGCTCTGCCTGGGGAACGACATGGACATGGGTGCAGCACTAGAAAATGTCCTCACGCATTCAGGCTCCTCCCCTCCCCCCCCCCCCGTACACATGGGTTGGCTTCATAGGCTCAGGTCCATACTGGTAATGGAGCGCATCACTGCTACCTTGAACAACTCCACTGACACCTTCCAGAAAATTTGGAGCATTCCTACACCTTCTCTCTGCTCAATTTCACGAAATTACCCTGCCTCAATATCTGAGGATGCTGCGTCTGCCGGAGCTATGAAAGGACCTGCCCACTGCCTAAGGAAATGGTTGAGGGCTCTGGGACCATTGTAAAGGTACTCAATGAAGACCGTTCAGGGGATGCCGGATGGAGAGGGGGTTGTGGGGTTTTGGTTCTCAACAGGAGCAGCAAATAGCACGATGGACTCTGTTTGGGATCTCTTAGTGCTTTCTTCCTTTTGGACTTTCGGTTACCGCTATGCCTAGCCTTGCTAAGAGGGGTATGTACAGGGGGGGTTTTACCCAAATTAAGTCACTGGGACCTGGGTACATTGGGACCCCCTCTAGCCAGAGGGGGTCCCAATGTAGAACAAAATTACTTAACACACAATTAAATAATAATAAGACAAGTAAAGAATCCGCAATGTTTAATTCACACAGCAGACACAGTTAGGATATAGTATCCAGCATTTTTCATTATAGAGACGGTTGGTGCCCAGAAAGGGGGAAGTGGTAGAGTGAGGTAGGTGTAGGTAGGGAAGGTGACCATAAAAACAGACAGTAATCTGAAAAAATTTATCCTAATTTGGAAAGTACATATGAACACAAATCACATCAAATCAATTAAGTAACACATGCCCCGAACAGTACATCAATGTTACAATTTGCGGAGATAGGGGCTGGAATCCATTGCTAAGAGGCTGTCTTTGCAATGTATGAGTCACTGTATTACGATGATACAATTGCCCCTGTGGGGTTCTTTGTTTTTAGGAAAACGAATAAATACATTTAAAATTAAACGGAAATTTGAAAGTATCTTTAGCCAGACCTCTACAATTGTTCCTATTAAAAATAATTGTGTATATTTACCATAATGTTTTCCTGACCTACGTCGGAAGTTATTTCGTTGCAGACACCGCAGAAATCTTCGACAGAATCTAAATGTATTATTGAGGTAGATCAGCACATCTTAGCAGGAAAAGTAAAAAACGTAAACTTATCTCTGGGCATCTCGTACATGTTTCTAAGTTTATTCCTAAGACTTGATATTGCTGTGACAGAGTCACAACTGTTAAAAACTCTTTCTATTGGCAAGAAAAATGACCTTTTAACATACTCATAAACATAATTGCTATACCGTACTATATGTAATACTATGTACAAAATGTATGCTGTGTACTTTTAAAAACGTTGAAGAAATAAAAATAGCTACCAAAATCATCAAAACATTCTGTTGACCCAAAGGCATGACACATTTATAAAATTGAGACATGAAATGTTAAACTCAAACCTGATGACTCCATTAGATCCATTGCAATTTTGAATCTAAAATCCTCCATAAATGTAGAATTTATTAAAATCTCTGGAACTGGCTGTTGACTGATGTAAAAATCTGCAAACTGAGAACACAGTTGAAAGTTTTACTTTCATCAATTAAAAGTAGAGTAAAATGTATATGTTATCCAAATGAACAAGTTAAAGTGAAATGGACGTAAAAACAATTGGTCTCAATATGATATCGGTTGGAAAGCCATCATCAGAGGTCTCCGGCCAACCGCATTAGGACCATACCAGTGGTCAGAGACATAATCTGAGGGGAATACTGCTCTGCTTCCAACAGGCTCTACGGCCTCATCCGGCCGGATTTCTGAAGTGAAATCCCTAATAGGCAGCATGCGGTGCACCCCTAAAATCCATGCATCATGTGGCAGACTGTTTAAACTATTTCATTAGTGAATTTGCCCTCACCTGTAATTGTTTATGGTCAAAGCCCTCTTTACTATTTATAAGTACTCCAATAACAACAAGCATTTGCAATGCAATAGGTCTCGCAATAGAAAAGTTTGAGCTTTTGGTGTGTAAAATGTAAAAAAAATTAATTTTTGTTTATGTTTTTCAAAATATAAAAGTATTCATTTTGTTATTAGAAATGCCAATAGTTATAAAGTTAGCAAATGTTACATCTATAGCATTAGTAAAGGTACATGTTTAGTTTTCCCCTGTCGTACATGTATTGATCTGAGAAATCACAATGTTTTAACAAGAACAGAAGTGAAAACATTTAACATATTTTTATGACATTTGTAATAAAGCTTGAAACATTGACAGAAAATATTTGAAGCAGTTGTTGTTGAATGGTTGCACAGATTGATGCTGTTGTAGCGCATAGTGATGTTGTGGTGCCCCTGAGTGATGCTGTAGTGGTGCTGAGTGGTGCTGTGGTGGTGCTGAGTGGTGCTGTGGTGGAAGTGTGCACCGCCGGCTGGTGGTGTGTGTGCCTGGTGGAAGCGTGCACTGACGGCTGGTGTTGTGTGTGCCTGGTGAAAGCGTGCACTGATGCTGGTGGTTTGTGCCTGGTGAAAGCATGCACCGACGGCTGGTGGTGTGTGTGTGGCTGGTGAAAACGTGCACTGATGTGGTTGTGCGTGTGGTTGTATGTGTGGTTGTATGTTGTAGGGCGGGCGTGAAACTTAAAGTACGGCCGGCTGGCCGTAAAAAAATAATTAGGGGAGGAGAAGCCCTTTGATGTGGTGTCACGGCCTGGCAGCCGTGAAAAAATGCAATTAGGAGAGGGGAGAGGAGAGTGGTGTTGATAGGGGAGAGTGGTGGTGAGAGGGGTGGTGAGAGGGGAGGAGAGAGTCAGGCCTGGAGAGAGCGAGGAGAGGGGTGAGTGAGGAGAGGGGAGAGAGGCGAGAGAGAGGTGAGTGAGGAGAGAGAGAAGGATTGGAGAGGGAGTCCTCAGAAGGATGAAAGGCTGAGTGGAGCCACCAATATTTGAACCTGTGACCATGAGGTGAACACAGGCCGCTACAGTGGTTGCATTCGTCCACTGAACCACAAGACTCGGCATAGCAGGGTCGAAAACAAGGTTATGGAGTAGCAGGACAAAGCATGTGAAAAGGGACAGAACCGGTGAGAAACGTGAGACAGGGGATGGCATGTGAGAAAGTACAAGGAGATCAGCGAGAAAGACGGGAGCTGAGATAAAGGAGGAGGTGGACAAAGTTAAAGGATGTACGGAGAGAGAGGGACAGAGAGGAGGAAAGGTGGGAGGGAACACGGCCTGGGGGAAGCTGGCTGGGGAGGGGGAGGAGAAATCCGAGTAAGGCTGTGTGCGGGGAAAGAGAGGGGAGGTGCTGGAGCTGGGGAACATATGGCCGTGAAAGTTTATGGCCCAAAAGAGCGTGCCTGTGGCCACGTGAACTCGAAGAAAACCGCACCGAAAAAGCCATAGTTAGACGAGTATTTTGACCACTAGAATTCTAAAAACCATAATTAACTTCAATAATCTCTCATTCGAGAATATGATCAATTATTCACTTTGATAAAAAACAAATTAACGTTTATAATATTAATAGGAATTTATCATTACCAGCATGCAAAAAACACCACAATTGTAGTTGTCCTGTTGCTTTACGTTAGAATCAACCACTAATTCCCAAAGCTCATAGTCAGGATGCTTCAGTGCCTGTAGGAAATCCCTTTAGAGACATATGAAAGGTTATGTAAAATATTAGAGTTTGTCAATCAGAATAAAACAATAAAGATGTTACATTGTTGTCACAAATAGTGATCAATTTGTAAAGTTTGTGAATTTTATTATTTTGCAATCTTAAAAGTACTAAATAGATAATGGAAACTGTATTTGGGAAAGGGCACCTCCAATTTCTCAAGAAGACTTTGTAGGTATGAAGATTTGCCGGCAGTGAATCGTAGACTAAAATTTTTTTTGTAAAAGGTTTCAATATCTGTGGAAATGATATAAAAGCTGTTTGAAAAACAACATCAGCAAGAGAAAGGGAAAAGTTTCAGAAATAGCCAATGTATATATTAAAAAAAAATGGTAGGCCTCTCCAACGATTACAACCACTCATATTTTTCATCAATAACTTTCAAACCTCTGAACGATAACTAAAAAATAAAAAATTGGCACTTACGAAAAGAATCCAATGATTGCCAGTATTTGTAGGACAAAGAACAGTTTCCACAGTTTCATAAGATACCTGCATAGAATAGAATGTGCTCATTAATAACTTTAACTGTCATCCTGACTCCATACGTTCAAAGGTATCAATGGATTGTTATCCAGAATTCTAAATCTATAATATTTACTTGGATGACAAGTACACAGATTCACAGTATACCAACATGTGAAATGTAGGCAATTGTTCATTACGTTATTGTAAGTGTCTTGTACACTTCAACACTAAATCCATCAGTTACATTAACAAATCATTACAACCTGAGACTGTGAAAAGTCAAATAAGAGATTCAAATATGTACTCGGAAAACAGGCGACCGGTATTTGCCCAGGAAGATAGAGGATGACACTGTTGCAGAAAGTGCAAAACACTAAGGTTAAAATAAAAGGACATCATTACACACATTGTAAAACAATTGTTATCTTGGTGTACATCTGTGTGTGATATTTATGAAAATATACGTACATTGGATCGTGACATACATAATTTGCTAAGGTACGCATCGATTACCTATAAAAAAAGAATTACACTTAGTTAAGTAGTGCATGATTACAAATCTGCTGGAGCAAGGACCAACAGACAGGCGTGAGCGCGGCGGTGGCGAGACATACTATACTGACTATCGATGTTATAGAAACCAACCTCATCGACAATCCATTGTGGCGTTTTGAGTGAACAAAAGGAATAATCATACAGTTTAATGTCGGACACTATTGCTTCCAAGCGTCCCATCACTGGTTTCTTCCACACATCCAAAAGTGATTGCCTGGTCTTAGATCCCGAATCTTTTAAGTCTGTGGATACATAAGTGAGAAACATAAGTTAAAACAAGTTTTAAAGACACCTACATAAACTTCAAAACTGACAGTCACACCAAACAAATTACTTTTGCCGGGGTGCAGGGCTCAACGGGGGCACCATAGGTGCCTACTAGACTGCCATCCTGAGGCCTTGCACCCATGTGGGCCCTGCTGGGGCCCCCCAAAAACAGATTCCCACAGTCTTTCTGTGTCGAAAAGGCCGGCACAGAAAGGCAGTGGGAATATGCCATCATAATCCCTCGGGCGGATATAGCCGGCTTTGTGATTACAGGCCCTTTTCTAAAACACAGGTAGGATTCCTTCCCAACGAACCCTGGCTCGTAGCAATTTCCAAGGGCATCGTAATTGGGACCCTAAACATGAAGGCTGCTATCAACAGCTACCACTTAGAGAGCTTTCTAATGTTGTCTAAAACCACTGAAAACCCAATAAAGAGTTGTTTGGATTAGTGTAAGGTAATATACTTTTTTCGAAGTGAGCACCATATAGTAAACCAGCCGGACACAAAGTACTAAGATGTATAATTACCAAAATTATAAAATATTTGTTAAACAATTTTAAAACAGAAGTATTAATAAAATAAGTAGCAACCTCACCCCCCAACAGCACGCAAGCTTGGTTTTCTGCAAAATCATCATTCTCCTCTGAAAGTGTTTCAAGTGGAAGAGATGCTGGCGATTCATGATTGGTCATGCTTCCTGAAAAATATTGGTTTTGAGGTTGACAAAAACTCAGTTGGGAAAACAGACTACTCCACCATCCAAACACAAAACCCTACACAAAGAAAAAATACTATTCAATAATACCTTGTTTAAAATACCGTACTTTTAAAAACATATCTTTTGGAGAAAGTCAGCGTCACGTTCTCCTGCTCAACCTAATACCTTTTCACCAAATTAAGGAGACATTTACATATGTTGATAGTATATTATTCCGAAACACATCCAATTATCTCACATTGCATAACCAAAACATTACTTTACATTGTTTACCTTTGACGCTCGACTTATAAGGCCTCAACATGTCGAGATTGTGTGTTGTACGTAAAAGGATATTGCGATCATTAAGCAATTTAACGCGCTTTCCTTGGATTTCAGCAATAGTGTATGGTCCAGTAAATTTATGTTCCAAAATGCCTCCTTTTCTTGTAGCTTTCTGTGAGAAGTTGGCTTGATGTGCAGTGCTCACTATTCTAGTGATCACTATATATCAGTCCAAACAACCCTTATTGATGATTGGTTGTAAGTCAACCTTATAGACCAGCTATCCTAGTAGCATGGATACGAGCAGTCTAAGGCTAAGACTCTAGAGGGCGTGTTAAGCCAGCTGTTTTACCATCACATTACCCCTTGAACACCAAGTGAAAGGACACCACACAACTTGTTATGAAAATAACAGTATATTTATTTATAACAAGACTACCCTGGCTCTTTATGAGACAGGGAGCTAAGCACACAACAAAACTCTTATGAAAATACTTTAAGTCGCACAATTTACACAAATGCCCGAGGGGCACGAAAAACCATATACACAAGAAGTGGAATGCGAACTAGCTAGCAGGTAAGTAATACTTTTCTAGGCTTTAGAAACGCTAGGCCTACAATACTGAACACTCAGGTTAGGAGCAGGAGGCCTAGGGACGCCACGTGCAGAGTGGGAACTCTCACGCGTAAGGCGGGAAAAAGTCTATGGAGGCTAGCAGTTGCAAAGTTACTGTTCTCGGGCGAACCCGACTAGCTGGGACAAAAACGGGAGTGGATCCGAACACTTGGAGTGTTGGACTATGCTGGAGCACCGGAGTGCTGGATTTACCTAGCCCAGGGGCTGCGGCTGCATAGGGTTCAAGTTGCGTCGGAAACCCTCGTTGACGGACCAGGAGCCTGAAGAGGAAGTTGCTGGCAGGCGGCCAGTGAAGAAAAGTTCGAAGAGATCCAAGCCTGGATCAGGGAAGAAGAAAACCTGAAAGCAGAGGGGACCAAGTTCTGAATCACTAGCCAGTGATTATGTGGGCACCAGGATGGCACCGGGCGAAGTCACCGCAGTCAGGTGAGTGGGCGCTGCTGGGCTCTGCAGTCTCTCGGACCAGGAGGCGTTGTCGGCGACCAGGATGGAGGTGCGAGCTGTCCCACGAAGGCTCTTGCTGTCGACGTCGCTGGACCCAGGATTGGGGCAACAAGTCTTGGCAAATGCAAGGCCCACGCGGTGGACCTAAAATGGCGTCTTGAGTGGACCAGGAGGGTCCAGGGTGCTTCTCCGATGGAGGGAAGCAAGGGCCAGTCTGGAGCAACCAGACCAGCGGTGTTTGTTGTCGTGGAGCGTCGTGAAGGGGCCACTAGCCAACGGGCAAGCGACCTGGACAACGCGGTGAGCAGCAAAGAGCAGAAGGGCCCCACGCAGATCTCGTGGATGCAAGGGGGCTGAGCTTCGGGGCTGGAGCTGCTCAGGGTCGGGGCTTCTCTTACCCCAAAGCACTCGGTCGAGGGTCACTCGGTGGTCGTGCTGGACAAGCGTCGTGCAGTTCAGAAGATGGCCGGTCCCTCGAGGTCTCGTCGCACCCACGGATCACAGCTGGGCTGATGATGTAGGTTGAGGTCAGAGGTGCCAGGGAAGCCGGTTCTCGTCGTGCTGAAGCAGTCTTGATCCGATGGAGAGACTGGCAACAAACCGCGAAGCTTGGTTGGTGCCTGCTGCTGCAGGGTGACTACTCCTTAGTGACAAGGGAGAAAATCTTGAGTAGAGTCTTGAGTTCTTCGGGTAGAAGGTCGGTTCAGGATTCAAAGATTGATCTAATTTGGAAGGGGGCCTGCTCCTACCTTTATCCTGAAAAAGGGGGCTGGCACGCGACTAAGTCCTGCCCTATGGGTGGGACCAGGAGGCGGGTGGTTACACCCCTCTCCTTTGGCGGGCTTTCCCCAGCTCAGGGTCTGGTGTGCCCCTGGAACTGGTTCAAGCCGGCCTATGCACAGTGAGCACCGGGGTCCACCCTAAGCGTGGAAGGGTATACTCAGATGTGAGTCCCTTGCTCATTGCACCATCAGGTTTCAGGCAAGCCGGGCCGAAGACGGCTGTAATGCCAGAAACCGGTCCCCGGAAGCTTGTTTCCTTCCCAGTGTAAGAATTGGCTTTTGTAGTCTGGTCTGCCCTGTTCCCATGATGCACTGGGCCAGGGACAGACTAATTTGCATACAGCCAGGTTCTGAAACTGGGATGGTGCAATGAGCTAAAAAACGGTGTTGGATCTAGCCCTGATCTCTTGACTGGGTGAGAGTACTCTGCTTAATTCAGAGACTCTGTCCATCACCACCCCTTGTTGTAAATAATTTTGTCCACCCTAAGCGTGGAAGGGTATACTCAGATGTGAGTCCCTTGCTCATTGCACCATCAGGATTCAGGCAAGCCGGGCCGAAGACGGCTGTAATGCCAGAAACCGTTCCCCGGAAGCTTGTTTCCTTCCCAGTGTAAGAATTGGCTTTTGTAGTCTGGTCTGCCCTGTTCCCATGATGCACTGGGCCAGGGACAGACTAATTTGCATACAGCCAGGTTCTGAAACTGGGATGGTGCAATGAGCTAAAAAACGGTGTTGGATCTAGCCCTGATCTCTTGACTGGGTGAGAGTACTCTGCTTAATTCAGAGACTCTGTCCATCACCACCCCTTGTTGTAAATAATTTTGTCCACCCTAAGCGTGGAAGGGTATACTCAGATGTGAGTCCCTTGCTCATTGCACCATCAGGATTCAGGCAAGCCGGGCCGAAGACGGCTGTAATGCCAGAAACCGGTCCCTGGAAGCTTGTTTCCTTCCCAGTGTAAGAATTGGCTTTTGTAGTCTGGTCTGCCCTGTTCCCATGATGCACTGGGCCAGGGACAGACTAATTTGCATACAGCCAGGTTCTGAAACTGGGATGGTGCAATGAGCTAAAAAACGGTGTTGGATCTAGCCCTGATCTCTTGACTGGGTGAGAGTACTCTGCTTAATTCAGAGACTCTGTCCATCACCACCCCTTGTTGTAAATAATCCCAGCAGCAGGAGGGCAGACTTGTGTCTCGGTGGCAGCATCCATTTTGTGGAGCTAAGGCTCTGTCTGACTTTAACCGGGGTTACAGGTTACCATCATGTCGTGTCCCTCTAGAAGGGTGGAATGCTAACCCCGTCACCAGAATTGGCGAGGGGTTAGTATTCCAATTCGTATGACACCTTACTCGACATGTTTTGATAAAGCGATACCAGAGTTGGCATATAACCGCGAGGATTATAATGCACTTAAGAGTATATGGTATGCGTTATCATGGAAACGGCTAAGGGATAGATCCCGAAAGCCGCAGACAGGCTCAGCTCATGCCAGAGCACTATCTCACACAATTCCAAGCACTCTGCCTTCAGGATTGTTAAGGCCTGCCATAGGAGTGACTGATAGGAGATCTGTGTGTCCATTTAGGGTTAGATATAGGTATACTATATCTAAAGCAAAGGGTGATTACACCACCTTGCCCCAGCTGTCAAGCAGCCAGTTGTGTCAGATTTGGATGGCCATCCAGGGGTGGCATAATACATGCTGCAGCCCCTGGTAGGCCCTGTGTGCACCTATGCCCTGGGTACCTAAGGTACACTGTACAGGGGCTGATAAGGTGACTCAGTATCCAATTGAGTATGTACCTAGGGTACATGGAGTCCATTTTACAGAGAGAGAAGTGGGCCTGGGGTCCTGATTAGCAGGGCCCCAGGTCAACTAAGTCAGAAAACCAGCAAAACACCAGGCAAAAAGTTGGGGGCAACCATAGTCAGGGATCTACCTTCCTACATAACCCCCCCCCCAAACGAAAGGAGATAAGGCTATCCTTGCCAGGTAAGCCTATATTGCCTGAGTGGCCATATAAGGAAGTACCAGCACTGGCATGGTTATCCCCTATCTCATGGTCCACTAAGCAATCCCTCACCCTAAGGGTATCTGAGGGTCTCCACCATAGGGAATCTCTACCTGTGGTGTGTTTTGGCAAAGAAAAAGGCTGGTGCTGAAATGGAGTATTGAAGTGAGGCTCCACTAATTTTGGGCTCAGCTTCCTCCAATCATTTTCCACCATAGAGGCCTTTCTTTCCAAGACTGAGTTGTTTTGGGCCCTCAGGGTCAACCTCTGGCTACCTACAGCTGGAGGTTTGGTCCCTCTGTTTGGCTTACTGGAGGGACAGGTCAGGTTTGGGGCCCTCAGGTCCCAGGTTTGGCTGTGCCCAACAGTGTCCATCTGTGGGAGGTCCCTCACTAAATCTAAGGGGGATCCCTCAGGAGTGTGTTTTATTTTCACTTGGCTAGGACTACTAGCTTCAGTGCCCTTAATCTGCTGATTGGGAAATTCTTTTGGACAGGGGGCCCTTTGGGGTCCAACACTGGCCTCCCTGACCTCTACAGCCCTGGGCTGACTGAGGCAGGGTAGAGAGGGGCAGGTTACCTGCTCCAGACTGGGTCCCACCTTGGAAGGGTCCGCTGACATCAGGGGCTCTGCCAGGCTAGGCCTGACTACCTCTGGGGCAGTTTCTTCACAAGGGGTCAGATCAGTTCCCTGAGGAGGCTGATCCTTTCCTAAAGTCTGGTGGGAGGGAGATTTCTCTTCCTCCACCATGCTCTCTGTCTGAGTGGAGTGATACATAGTTTCAGGCTTCACAACACTATCATCTGTCTGAGTTTGAGCTGTGGCCATCACAACTCCACCAACCTTTTCAGGAAGGGACTCAGTTTGAGTATGGGCTGTTACCATCACAGCCTTGCCAACCTGTCCTGGGAAGGAAGTTGTCTGAGATTGGGCTGTGACTGGCACAGCCCTCCTGACCTGTTCAGGGAGGATATCTTGGACTGGGACTGTGGCTATCACTGCCCCACTAACCTTACCATGGGTGTTTACAATTTTGGAATGGGTTTCTGGCTCTACCTCAGCCCAGGCTGAGGTCTCTAAATCATTCCCCAGTAGGCAATCTACAGGCAAGTTTGATGACACTGCCACTCTCTTTGGGCCAGTGACACCTCCCCAGCTGAGATTTACCACTGCCATGGGATGATCTCTCTGTACTCCATCAATGTTGATTACCTGGTATGTGGCTCCAGGTAAGAGTTGCCTTGAGGGGACTAGGCTCTCAGTCACCATGATGATGCTAGCCCCTGTGTCTCTGTAGGCCTCAACTTTCATTCCATTGATGAGGGGCTCTTGTCTGTATTTGCCCAAAGTGTTGGGACAAGTTGTGAAGTTGGCAAACCCCATGCCAGTCTCACAGACAAGAGTATCTAAGTTTGGGGACCTGGTTAGGCCAGAGTCCCCAGGAACTCCCAAAGTAAATGCACCCAAATTCTTGGGGGCACTCCCACCACCTAGGGGATTACTACTAGTAGTAACAGGAGGCTTGGGAATGTTACTTGGGGGTATGTTCTCCTTATTGTTATTCTTTGGGCAACTGCTGTCAGTTTTTAAATGACCCACCTGTTTACAGGGATAACAATAAGGTTTCTTCTGGTTATTGGAAGGATTCTGGGACCCACCCCCCTCAGAGGATTTTTGGGGCCCTGATGTGGTTTGATCTGTAGATTTATTCCGACCCTTCTCTTGAGGCTTGGTTGATTCCTTTTTCTGGTCACCACCTTGGTTCTTGGGCCTAATCCTGGTTCTGACCCATTTGTCTGCCCTCTTACCCAATTCTTGTGGAGAGGTCAGCTCAGAGTCTACCAGGTGCTGGTGCAATAACTGGTTCTGACAATTATTTAAGACTTGCTCTCTCATAATAAGAATATACAATCCTGTGAAGTCAGTAACCTTGCTACCCAGTAGCCAGCCTTCCAAAGCCTTAGTGGCACAATCAACAAAGTCAGACCAGTCCTGAGACTGAGTTTTCTGGGTGTCTCTGAACAGCAACCTGTACTGCTCAGTGGTTAAGCCAAACCCATCAACCAGTGCATTTTTCAGGACCTGGTAATTGTTAGCATCCTCAACGCTAGTAGTGAGGAGCTTATCTCTACCTTTGCCATCAAAGGAGAGCCACAGTATAGCTGCCCACTGACTCTGGGGAATGCACTGCACAGTGCAGGCCCTCTCCAAAGCAGCCATCCATTTCTGGATGTCATCCCCTTGTTTAAAGGGGGGCACTATCTTTGTCAGGTGTTTAGTATCTAAACCCTTCTCTTTATCTCTTGGGAGATTGCTGCCACCACTGGGAACTATCCCACACATCTGCTGCTCTCTAGTAAAGGCAAGCTTCTCTTTGGCCAGGGCAAGTTCTTCCCTTTCAATCCTCAGTTTAGCTTGTCTCATCCTTGCTTCATGCTCTCTTCTCTGAGGGGAAGTCAATCTCCTCTGGGGAGAGTTCCTTCTCCCCTGAGAAGAGGCATTAGAGTGCAGAGATCTAATGGAGTCCCTAGAAAGAGATCTACCTCTCCTAACTCCAAGGTTAGGCCCACTTCGGGTCAGTACTGGGGGTCCCCCAGATCCTAGCCCAAGTAAGTCTAAGTTGGCCCTGGTTAGCCTTCTGACTACCTCAAGACCTTTGTCTACCTCATCCCCAGAGAGTTCCTCTTGATCCTCCTCCTCAACTGCATTTGCAGTGTTGGGGAGGTCTGGATCCCCAGAGGTACCCTCTAAGGCTGGCATATTCCCATCTAGCTGAGAAATCTTTCTCGCATCATAAGTCTCTAAGAGACCTATCAGAAAGGGAATGGTGGGGTTAGACCCCTGTTTCAGTTTCCTGGAGGTACACACTTGTCTCATCTCCTGGAAACTGAGAGCTGCATATCTTGAAGTGACCTGTGGAGGGTCAATGCTCACCAGGGGAGTCTCAGTGGACTCTCCATGGTTAGACATGCTTTTCTAGTGAGGTGTAAGTGGTGCACTTACCTACACTATATGTTTGCCTACTGATCCCTTGCTAGAGTTGTAGTTTAGGGTGTGCTAGGCCCTAGGAGCTACAACAGCTGGTTCAGTAGAACTCAGAGTATTCTAAGCTAAGTTATATGTACCTTAGTACTTATGTGATCTTTCAAATGATATTCTTAGGATATGTGTGGTAAAACAACAGCAAGCTCAAATCCCAACCGCTGCTCACCAATGTGAGAAGTTGGCCTGATGTGCAGTGCTCACTATTCTAGTGATCACTATATATCAGTCCAAACAACCCTTATTGATGATTGGTTGTAAGTCAACCTTATAGACCAGCTATCCTAGTAGCATGGATACCAGCAGTCTAAGGCTAAGACTCTAGAGGGCATGTTAAGCCAGCTGTTTTACCATCACATTACCCCTTGAACACCAAGTGAAAGGACACCACACAAGTTGTTATGAAAATAACACTATATTTATTTATAACAAGACTACCCTGGCTCTTTATGAGACAGGGAGCTAAGCACACAACAAAACTCTTATGAAAATACTTTAAGTCGCACAATTTACACAAATGCCCGAGGGGCACGAAAAACCATATACACAAGAAGTGGAATGCGAACTAGCTAGCAGGTAAGTAATACTTTTCTAGGCTTTAGAAACGCTAGGCCTACAATACTGAACACTCAGGTTAGGAGCAGGAGGCCTAGGGACGCCACGTGCAGAGTGGGAACTCTCACGCGTAAGGCGGGAAAAAGTCTATGGAGGCTAGCAGTTGCAAAGTTACTGTTCCCGGGCGAACCCGACTAGCTGGGACGAAAACGGGAGTGGATCCGAACACTTGGAGTGTTGGACTATGCTGGAGCACCGGAGTGCTGGATTTACCTAGCCCAGGGGCTGCGGCTGCATAGGGTTCAAGTTGCGTCGGAAGCCCTCGTTGACGGACCAGGAGCCTGAAGAGGAAGTTGCTGGCAGGCGGCCAGTGAAGAAAAGTTCGAAGAGATCCAAGCCTGGATCAGGGAAGAAGAAAACCTGAAAGCAGAGGGGACCAAGTTCTGAATCACTAGCCAGTGATTAAGTGGGCACCAGGATGGCACCGGGCGAAGTCACCGCAGTCAGGTGAGTGTGCGCTGCTGGGCTCTGCAGTCTCTCGGACCAGGAGGCGTTGTCGGTGACCAGGATGGAGGTGCGAGCTGTCCCACGAAGGTTCTTGCTGTCGACGTCGCTGGGCCCAGGATTGGGGCAACAAGTCTTGGCAAATGCAAGGCCCACGCGGTGGACCTAAAATGGCGTCTTGAGTGGACCAGGAGGGTCCAGGGTGCTTCTCCGATGGAGGGAAGCAAGGGCCAGTCTGGAGCAACCAGACCTGCGGTGTTTGTTGTCGTGGAGCGTCGTGAAGGGGCCACTAGCCAACGGGCAAGCGACCTGGACAACGCGGTGAGCAGCAAAGAGCAGAAGGGCCCCACGCAGATCTCGTGGATGCAAGGGGGCTGAGCTTCGGTGCTGGAGCTGCTCAGGGTCGGGGCTTCTCTTACCCCAAAGCACTCGGTCGAGGGTCACTCGGTGGTCGTGCTGGACAAGCGTCGTGCAGTTCAGAAGATGGCCGGTCCCTCGAGGTCTCGTCGCACCCACGGATCACAGCTGGGCTGATGATGTAGGTTGAGGTCAGAGGTGCCAGGGAAGCCGGTTCTCGTCGTGCTGAAGCAGTCTTGATCTGATGGAGAGACTGGCAACAAACCGCGAAGCTTGGTTGGTGCCTGCTGCTGCAGGGTGACTACTCCTTAGTCACAAGGGAGAAAATCTTGAGTAGAGTCTTGAGTTCTTCGGGTAGAAGGTCGGTTCAGGATTCAAAGATTGATCTAATTTGGAAGGGGGCCTGCTCCTACCTTTATCCTGAAAAAGGGGGCTGGCACGCGACTAAGTCCTGCCCTATGGGTGGGACCAGGAGGGGGGTGATTACACCCCTCTGCTTTGGCGGGCTTTCCCCAGCTCAGGGTCTGGTGTGCGCCTGGAACTGGTTCAAGCCGGCCTATGCACAGTGAGCACCGGGGTGCCACTTGCAGTCACCTTCCTCTAAAGCCCTGCCTACCTAGAATACACAAAACCCTGTCTGGGACGGTGCTGGCACCGCCCCTGGCAGGAAACCCTTTGTCCTTGCCTCCTGCTCTGGGAGGACTCCCAGCAGCACGAGGGCAGACTTGTGTCTCGGTGGCAGGATCCATTTTGTGGAGCTAAGGCTCTGTCTGACTTTAACCGGGGTTACAGGTTACCATCATGTCGTGTCCCTCTAGAAGGGTGGAATGCTAACCCCGTTGCCAGAATTGGCGAGGGGTTAGTATTCCAATTCGTATGACACCTTACTCGACATGTTTTGATAAAGCGATACCAGAGTTGGCATATAACCGCGAGGATTATAATGCACTTAAGAGTATATGGTATGCGTTATCATGGAAACGGCTAAGGGATAGATCCCGAAAGCCGCAGACAGGCTCAGCTCATGCCAGAGCACTATCTCACACGATTCCAAGCACTCTGCCTTCAGGATTGTTAAGGCCTGCCATAGGAGTGACTGATAGGAGATCTGTGTGTCCATTTAGGGTTAGATATAGGTTTACTATATCTAAAGCAAAGGGTGATTACACCACCTTGCCCCAGCTGTCAAGCAGCCAGTTGTGTCAGATTTGGATGGCCATCCAGGGGTGGCATAATACATGCTGCAGCCCCTGGTAGGCCCTGTGTGCACCTATGCCCTGGGTACCTAAGGTACACTGTACAGGGGCTGATAAGGTGACTCAGTATCCAATTGAGTATGTACCTAGGGTACATGGAGTCCATTTTACAGAGAGAGCAGTGGGCCTGGGGTCCTGATTAGCAGGGCCCCAGGTCAACTAAGTCAGAAAACCAGCAAAACACCAGGCAAAAAGTTGGTGGTAACCATAGTCAGGGATCTACCTTCCTACACTTTCCTGCAATTTTTCAGAAGCACTAATTGTCCATCTCTGAAGGTGCATGGCTTATATTTTTGGGAAACTCTCTTTTTAAATTTTTCTTTTTGCTTTTCCTGGGCAACCTCAATATTCTGTTTTGTCTGCCTCTGCAACTCTGCTTTTTTTATTTTGTTTTCAACGATAATGCCGGCATATTCACTTTCAGTTGGGAGTATAAACTCAAGCTATTAAAGGAAAGATAAAACGCAATCACTCATTTTCGTTATATAAAACTGTATTATTATATAAAAATTAAAACAAAGGAAAATAACTTGCTTTATTGGAAATAAAAGTTACACTAAAGAAAAGAAACTATACACACAGAGAAATTAGATTTCATATGTCAGAATCAGAACCAGAATACGCTTTATTCGGTATAAAATCAATTAACCATAAAAGCACATAAGTGACAGCATAAAATTTAGCAGTATAAAAATTTAAATAATTACAGGATATTTAAAAACCATCCATTGTTTTCCTAATTTTGACCATCAATTTCAGAAATTTCGCAATTTGCACAGTCTGTGATCTATCTGCCAACAGTTGTAGTTTGATAAAAGCAGGGCAACATTGTCTAAAGTTAAAAAGTATCCAGCAAGTGAATGTATGTATAATTACAAAATAACAATATGCATATTAAAACAGACTTTGGAGTAATCACTGACAACCAAAAAGCAACATTGTAAAAATTCTTTACATTAAAAACACAATAAAAATTCCATACCAGATCCTCGGAGACCTCACTTGGAAATCGTGCTTCTCGGCCGTACATAAGTTGGAAAGGGGAAACTTTTGTTGTGGTATGTGGCTTTGATCGTAAAGCAAACAATGCATGATCCAAAAATAAATCCCAGTCATTTTGGTGCTCATTCACGTATTTAGACAACGTGCTGTAAAATAACAAAAGATTAGCGTGTGGCATAATAGTTAATGGCAGTATATTACTTGCAAACCTATCAATATTAAAGAGAACATATTTTATAAATAAATTGCATATCAACATGTGCATAAAAAAAGAATCAGAATTAGCTTTACCTTTTAATGCTAGCATTAATGCGCTCATCTAAACCATTTGTCTGTGGATGATATGCTGCACTTACAGAACGCTCGATTTCTAAGATCCTTGATAGCTCAGAATTAACCTGAAAAATACATATTTATATGTTATTGCCTGAAATGTAAGCAAATTGTAATTATTTAGTACACAGATGTTTAACAGTACCTTAAAAAGCACTATCCGACTAACAGGGCCAGACAAAAGCAAACAGACACCTACAGTATTAGATAATGGTGCGTTTTGGACTTTAATTAATTTTGAGTATAATCTGTATGATAAATATAAAAAGCGACCTAACTAGGGGGCCTATTAAGATTGCGGACGGACCTGCGTCCGTCCGCCACCCCCGAGGTGGAGGGACCGTCCGCAGGGGCATCGGCGGTCCCTCCGGTGCAATTAGGATGTGACCGCCACCCTGGCGGTCACATCCTGTATCGTTAACCTTGCGGTGGGTGCTGCTTGAAGCAGCACCCGCCGCAAGGTTAAAAACCATGTTTTACATTTACATGCACAAAGCGGCAGGCACCGCGCGGTGCCTGCCGCTTTGGGCATGGAAATGCTGGGGGGTACCATAAATACCCCCCATGTGCACCCCCACACCCTGGAGGCCCGCAACGGGCCCCCAAACACCAAAGACCACATGCTTTTCCACAGCGGAAAATCTGCTGTGGAAAAGCATGTTACACCGCACATCCTAATTTGGCTGACGGTGTCTTGCAGACACCGTCACCAAATGGCCTTACACACACCGCGGATCAGTGGCGGACGGACCTGCCGTCCGCCACTGGTCCCACCGCAATCCCACCGCCATCCTAATCTGGCGGTGGGTGTTTTCTGTGGCCGCGGCGGTGAATGCGCATCCTCCAGGCCGGAGGATGCGAATTCACCGCCATCCTAATCGGCCCCTAAGTGTCAAATATAAACGGTTGTAAATAATGGGTTATAAAAATGGTACGTGACTTGCTTCACTCGTGAAGAAATTTGCATAACACTGATAAGTGAGTACCAAATATTGTGGACCTGCTCTCTAAAACAGTAACAAAGGATTGTAACCCCAATGGTGCAATCATCCACTGAATGAAAGGGTGCCGAGCAATTTAGCAATTAGCACTGTCATTAAATATGACAGATGGCTAATTGGTCTTGTATAATAATTAATCATGGCATTTCTATATAGATATGACTATGTCCAGAATTTACATAAAGTGTTATTCTCCTAATTGCATTATCGAAATGTAAGGCCTAAATTGGAAACTGACTTCATTGACAAACTCCCGGCCTTGGTCTGACAGCACCCTTTTCGGACTTCCATGGCGTAAGTACATTTGCAACAGTCTGGAAGCAACCTCGGCTGCAGTCTTCGATTTTAGTGGAAATGCCTCAACCCATTTCGAAAAATAGTCTGTTGCTGTCAGAATATATTTGTATCCTGTAGGAGTAGTCGGTAAAGGTCCCATCAAATCCACTCCTACAAGTTCCCAAACGTCTTCCACCTGTTCATATACAAATGAAAAATAAATTTAATCAAATCTCAAAATTTCCCAAATCAATTATTCTTTACAAATGTTGCATTTATTTCAGGTCTCCAACATTTATATTAAATATTTAAAATCATGCCAACCGAGCTGTAATGTCATAAAGCAAAACACAACACATATACAACATACTTTGATTGGTTTCAATTCAGAGCAAATCTGGAGTGCAGGTTGTTCCTTTTGGCAAATATCACACTCTTTGATCTGAAAATGAAGAAATAAAGATCTCTCAAAAAAAATGTTAAATGGAGTCACAAAAAGAATAAATTCACAACTACGTTTTGACTTCGTAACTCTAATGTAGACAGTGTGCATAAAAATAGCATACCCTCCAAAACTAGTGCCTGACACACTTCCTTGTGGTAAATTACATTATTTAAAGTTCACCTGCAAAATAAATAGATTTCTAAAGAACATATCTTTACAAAACAGCGTCATTAGATTGGTGCACACAATGGCATAATGGATAGGTTAAAGAAATATTGTAAATGTAATAAACACCAATGGATGGGACAACAGAGCCATGAGCAAGAGAATGAGAGAGTGAAAATTTGAGATAGTAAAAACAAAAATAAATAGGCTATTAAGAATGGCTTATAAGACATAATAACAAGTGAGATTTTTAGTTGACAACAAATTGTTTTGAAAGGCTAGGACATTTGTAACTCACCCATTGTTCAATATCAATTGTCATCTTTGGCCAATAAAATCGCGTGCTAATACTTTTTTTTGTTTTGTTGATTCCTGAATGGCCACCAATGAGAGATGAATGAAATTCCCCCAAAAAATTTTGGGCAGCTTCTCCGCCAATGACAACTTTTGACTTCTTTTCTTTACCAGTGTATAACAAGTTACCATCTATTGTAAAAACCAAAAGGACAAAGCAAAAGATTTTTAAGTAACTATGCATGTCTGAACCTCCCTTTTCTCAACCGGCCGTAACACAAGCTACCATGATGCACACGCCGCAATGGAAAACAGGGATGTGAAACATCTCCATGTACTACATGACAGGCACCATGCTGTGACTGTCACTTGGTACAGGGATATGTTGGGGGGGCACCATAGGTGCCCAACCCAAGCAAAAGGGCCAGTGATGAAGGGGGGCCCGCTAAGAGCCACTAATGTTCCTCCCTGCCACCCTTGTGGCAGGGAGTGGAGGGAACATGATAATCCACACAGACAACATTTTAGGATGGGGAGTCCCTACGCCGCACCAACATCGAAATGAGGCCCATAACATTGTATATAAATAAACCAAATGTACTATGCAATAGTTGTTAGCACCAAAGTTGTGATTTTTATGTATCAGCTACATGATTTACAATTCATATTGATCATTTCAAGCAAGTACCCAATTCGATTTAAAATGTCTATAATTAAATTGTAATAAAAAAAACAATAGTTGGAAAATTAGAGTACCATCAATGGTGAATTTCTTAGCCAGTCTACGTAATCCATTCTTCTTCATTTTACTGAAACCTTCAAGATACACATTACGGCTTACATAATCCAGAAGCTCTTGATACTTTGTGGCATCCATTTCTATTGAAAATAATGAAAAAGTGTGACAAAAGTCAATCGAACATCATAGATATAAGTTCCCAAGTTTCCGTACTCACATTGGTCGTAACTGGACATACCTTTCTTGATTTCAGTTCAAACCATGTGCTTTGCAACACTGCAAAAAGACTGGGAGGATGTTTTCAAGTTTGGCGGCCGCTAAACGGATGCCATGCAACTGGCCCAGGACCACTAAGCTGCCATGCCACCCACCGGACAGATTATGAATAATTTTATGGCCTGGCGTGCAGCGTATCAGTGCTCCAGAGTGGCAGTGTAAAGGCTGAGGTGCTCGGAGTCGGATCCCTCGCCCGGCCGTGAACACTGCCCCAGTGAAAGACGTGAGATGAGACGGCGGAGTGGCCCCTGGTTCAGCACAGGGTCTGCAGCGTGGTGTGGAACTGCAGCTGGGCCGAGCAGTGGGTGGCGCTGAGCCCAGCATCGCCCTGAGGGGTGCCATAGAAATTCCAGGACTGTGACCGGCTCCACTGGGTTGGGCCTGAAGGTGTCTGGGCAACTGGAGGAACTCTGGTGAGGCCACTGACGAGCAGCGAGTCAGCAGGAGAGAGAGTGATGGCTACGAGGATTCGCTCCCACTCTCGACCTGCAGGTAGAACACCGGGAATGGATTGGACCCCTACACGACTGTAGGAGATTGCCATCTACTGCATAGTTGCCCCCAACTTTTTGCTGTGTATTCACTGTTTTCTGACTCTAGTCGAGCTGTAGCCCTGCTAATCAGGAGCCCAGCTCCTCTTCTTCCTCGCTAAATTGTTGTGAGTACCTTAGGTACAGATCTAATTGGATACTAAGGTCACCCTGTGAGTCCCTAGCATATGGTACCTTAGGTACCTAGGGCATGGGTACCCCAGAGGCCTACCAGGGGCTGAAGCACATATTGTGCTACCCCATGGGACAGCCACCTAAAAGACACAACCAGGCTGCTACTGCAGCCTGGGTAAGGTGGTGCTTGCAGCCCTTACAGGGATATAGGTTCACTATATCCTACCCTAATACAACACATATAGGGCAGGGTGCATGGTTATGTGTGAGGGGGACCCTCAGCATGAGCAGAGCCCCTCTGCAACTTCTGTTATATCGATTTCGACGTTGTTTATAGTGCAGCCAAACCATATACTCTTAAGTGCATTATAAAGCTCGCGGGCAAATGCTATCTTGAGAATGGCTGCACCAAACCATGTCGTGTTTGGTGTCAAACATCTTGGAATCATACCCCCACTCCAGTACTGGAGGGGGGGTATGATTCCACCCTACTCAGGGGGTGACATGGCACAAGCTGCAACTGCCGGTAACCATTTTAAAAGGGCACACGCATCACAAAATGGAGTCCACTAGCCACAGACAAGAGTCTGGCCTTCTGGTGCTGGATTAAACTCAAGCCCAGGCAGCTGGACAATAGGTATCCTGTCACAGGGAGGTGTAACCTCCTGAGGCTCTTGGTCACTGGCTAGTAACCCAGACTCTGTCCCCTCTGCTTTCAGGTCCTCTTCTTCAAGATCTTCATCTTCAACCTGCACGACATCAACGACTCTCCTTTCCAGCAGCAGTTCTTCCTGTTTTCCCATTGAAAATGAGACTTCGACCCGACACCGAAAACGACCTATGCACCCGGCTACCCAGGGGCAGGTAACAGTAGTACCTGGGTACTATCGTGGGTGTGGGTCCACCTTGAGCTTAAATTTAAACGCCTGAACTCAAACTCTTGCTTGAAGTGTCTAGATTCCTGCTATTTCCAACTGCGACATTCCCATAGAGTTTCACAGGGATACCTGTCCTAGTTTAAGTACTGCACACGTCCCCCGTGGGTCCCCTTCCTCACTACCTTGGGTGGTTTCGTAAGGGGCCAGCGATCCTAAGTGCCCTAGGCACTGTCTCTTGAACTGTCGTGGTACTTATACCACTTTTTAGGGCTCGGGCCTACGTCTCCACGAAGTGGGGCGGGGCTTCCGAGCTCTTATGTATTAGAAAAAAAAAGAATTCTGAAAGGGGTCCGGGCTGCCACATTCCAGAAAGCGCGCGTTTTTTGCGTGTGGTATTTTGCCATGTGCATGGTAATTGGTCCAGGCAAGGCTGTGTTTAAGTAAGGCAGCACGCCATAGGGCTTAACAATTTGTCATTGTCCACTTCCTGCATAAAGTGTTCGGACACGCGCAGAAGAATACATAAATCCTCAATTACCAGCTGTCCGAGGTGCCGGTAATTGAAGGCAGATGGTGCTGGGAGCGTGTGCACTGCTGTGTTTTTTTTCCCTTCAGCTCTGTGCGCGCATGAACAGCCGGCCAGCAATGTAGAGAATCACATGCATCAGATCTAGTTTTCACACCATCACACACGCACACGCACACGTACACACACACACACACACACACACACACACACACACACCTTTGCACAATGGTGCCTGCTTGTGCATCATGGAGCAGTGCAGTGGGAGAATGCAGGAACAGGCCTTTTTTAGTAAATATAGCTCGCCAATATTTCTCTCTCAATTGAACCACGCACACAGAAACATTGATTGCTGGGATCAGTTGCGCTAACATTTAGTAAATTTGCCCTTTACTTTCCACTTTTTTTCAAGTTTCTTACCTAAAATATTCATCACCCCTGGTCCATTTTTTAGATCACCAGACCTCTCCATCTTTATCCTTTACCCCTTCTCCCCCACCCCCAGTGGTCATCCATATTGTTACTTCTTCTAAGCTTACTTAGTATGTAATAAGCAGTTTATAAGGAGACAATCACATCACATGGGGCTCTAAGGCTGGTACACTGACATAGAAGGGAGGCTCACACTAACATCAGAAAACTGACACAGGAGTAGAGTAGTGAGTAAAGTAGTGAGTGCAGAGTAGTGAGTAGAGTAGTGAGTAGAGTAGTGAGTAGAGTAGTGAGTGGAGAGTAGTGAGTAGAGTAGTGAGTATTGAGCAGAGTAGTGAGTAGTGAGTGCAGAGTAGTGAGTAGTGAGTAGAGTAGTGAGTAGAGTAGTGAGTAGTGAGTAGAGTAGTGAGTAGAGTAGTGAGTAGTGAGTAGAGTAGTGAGTAGTGAGTAGAGTAGTGAGTAGAGTAGTGAGTAGTGAGTAGAGTAGTGAGTAGTGAGTAGAGTAGTGAGTAGAGTAGAGTAGTGAGTAGAGTAGTGAGTAGAGTAGTGAGTAGAGTAGTGAGTAGAGCAGTGAGTAGAGCAGTGAGTAGAGTAGTGAGTACAGTAGTGAGTAGTGAGTAGTGAGTAGAGTAGTGAGTAGTGAGTACAGTAGTGAGTAGAGTAGTGAGTAGAGTAGTGAGTAGTGAGTGCAGAGTAGTGAGTAGAGTAGTCAGTAGTGAGTAGAGTAGTGAGTAGAGTAGTGAGTAGAGCAGTGAGTAGAGCAGTGAGTAGAGCAGTGAGTAGAGTAGTGAGTACAGTAGTGAGTAGAGTAGTGAGTAGTGAGTAGAGTAGTGAGTAAAGTAGTGAGTGCAGAGTAGTGAGTAGAGAAGTGAGTAGTGAGTAGTGAGTAGAGTAGTGAGTAGAGTAGTGAGTAGAGTAGTGAGTAGAGTAGTGAGTAGTGAGTAGTGAGTAGAGTAGTGAGTAGAGCAGTGAGTAGAGCAGTGAGTAGAGTAGTGAGTACAGTAGTGAGTAGAGTAGTGAGTAGTGAGTAGAGTAATGAGTAGTGAGTACAGTAGTGAGTAGAGTAGTGAGTAGAGTAGTGAGTAGTGAATGCAGAGTAGTGAGTAGTGAGTAGAGTAGTGAGTAGCGTAGTGAGTAGTGAGTGCAGAGTAGTGAGTAGTGAGTACAGTAGTGAGTAGAGTAGTGAGTAGAGTAGTGAGGTGAGTAGAGTAGTGAGTAAAGTAGTGAGTGCAGAGTAGTGAGTAGAGAAGTGAGTAGTGAGTAGTGAGTAGAGTAGTGAGTAGAGTAGTGAGTAGTGAGTGCAGAGTAGTGAGTAGTGAGTAGAGTAGTGAGTAGAGTAGTGAGTAGAGTAGTGAGTAGAAAGTAGAGTAGTGAGTGGAGAGTAGTGAGCAGAGTAGTGAGTAGAGTAGTGAGTAGTGAGTAGAGTAGTGAGTAGTGAGTAGAGTAGTGAGTAGAGTAGTGAGTAGAGTAGTGAGTAGAGTAGAATAGAGTAGTGAGGTGAGTAGTGAGTAGTGAGTGCAGAGTAGTGAGTAGAGTAGTCAGTAGTGAGTAGAGTAGTGAGTAGAGTAGTGAGTAGAGCAGTGAGTAGAGCAGTGAGTAGAGTAGTGAGTACAGTAGTGAGTAGAGTAGTGAGTAGTGAGTAGAGTAGTGAGTAGTGAGTACAGTAGTGAGTAGAGTAGTGAGTAGAATAGTGAGTAGTGAGTGCAGAGTAGTGAGTAGTGAGTAGAGTAGTGAGTAGCGTAGTGAGTAGTGAGTGCAGAGTAGTGAGTAGTGAGTAGAGTAGTGAGTAGAGTAGTGAGTAGAAAGTAGAGTAGTGAGTGGAGAGTAGTGAGCAGAGTAGTGAGTAGAGTAGTGAGTAGTGAGTAGAGTAGTGAGTAGTGAGTAGAGTAGTGAGTAGAGTAGTGAGTAGAGTAGTGAGTAGAGTAGAATAGAGTAGTGAGGTGAGTAGTGAGTAGTGAGTGCAGAGTAGTGAGTAGAGTAGTCAGTAGTGAGTAGAGTAGTGAGTAGAGTAGTGAGTAGAGCAGTGAGTAGAGCAGTGAGTAGAGTAGTGAGTACAGTAGTGAGTAGAGTAGTGAGTAGTGAGTAGAGTAGTGAGTAGTGAGTACAGTAGTGAGTAGAGTAGTGAGTAGAATAGTGAGTAGTGAGTGCAGAGTAGTGAGTAGTGAGTAGAGTAGTGAGTAGCGTAGTGAGTAGTGAGTGCAGAGTAGTGAGTAGTGAGTACAGTAGTGAGTCGAGTAGTGAGTGGAGTAGTGAGGTGAGTAGAGTAGTGAGTAAAGTAGTGAGTGCAGAGTAGTGAGTAGAGAAGTGAGTAGTGAGTAGTGAGTAGAGTAGTGAGTAGAGTAGTGAGTAGTGAGTGCAGAGTAGTGAGTAGAGTAGTGAGTAGAGTAGTGAGTAGTGAGTAGAGTAGTGAGTAGAGTAGTGAGTAGAAAGTAGAGTAGTGAGTGGAGAGTAGTGAGTAGTGAGTAGAGTAGTGAGCAGAGTAGTGAGTAGTGAGTAGAGTAGTGAGTAGAGTAGTGAGTAGTGAGTAGAGTAGTGAGTAGAGTAGTGAGTAGTGAGTAGTGAGTAGAGTAGTGAGTAGAGTAGTGAGTAGTGAGTAGAGTAGAGTAGAGTAGTGAGGTGAGTAGTGAGTAGTGAGTGCAGAGTAGTGAGTAGAGTAGTCAGTAGTGAGTAGAGTAGTGAGGTGAGTAGAGTAGAGTAGTGAGTAAAGTAGTGAGTGCAGAGTAGTGAGTAGAGAAGTGAGTAGTGAGTGCAGAGTAGTGAGTAGTGAGTAGAGTAGTGAGTAGAGTAGTGAGTAGAGTAGTGAGTAGAGTAGTGAGTAGAGAGTGCAGAGTAGTGAGTGCAGAGTAGTGAGTAGAGTAGTGAGTAGAGTAGTGAGTAGAGTAGTGAGTAGAGTAGAGTAGTGAGTAGTGAGTGCAGAGTAGTGAGTAGAGTAGTGAGTAGAGTAGAGTAGTGAGTAGGACATCACAGGCAGCAGCTGTGCAAGCTTCTTACACTCACAAGGAGACCACAGGCAGCTGAGGTCCAATCTTCTCCCACTCACAAGAACGACATCACAGGCAGCAGCAGTGCAAGCTTCTTACACTCACAAGGAGACCACAGGCAGCAGAGGTGCAAGCTTCTCACACTCACAAGAAGGACATCATAGGCAGTAACGGTGCAATATTCTCACACTCACAAGGAGATCACTGGCAGTACACACCACATGAACACACTCCATAACACATAGCAACAATACATTGGTATTTACAATGCCATTAGCTCAAACTCAAATAAATCCGAGCCCGATTGCATTTCTAATGCTTGTTTGATATATGGTATGGCCCCCCCCTGGGGCCCTGTGATTTCAGTGCTATTTATTGTAACTATTATTGCTTGTTTGAAAATGTATCTTTTGCCTCTAGTCTCCTAAATAGACTAGTAGGGTTGTTCCTAGAATAAATACATATATTTTGAATATATACCTGTGTGGACTACTCTTTCGTTTAGTTATTCAAGAGGTTATCTATGGTAAAACGAGGGTCCAGAGTTCTGTATCACAGTTTCAGTCAGGATAATCTAATGCTCCTACCTTTATTCCAAATCAAGGGGCTGGATTACCTGCTAGGTCCCTCCTATGGGTATGACCCAGGAAGGGGGTGGTTACACCCCTTTCCCTTTGTCCAGTTTCGCGCCAGAGCTGGGACTGGAGTGTCCCAGCACCGGTTTGAACTGGGCTATGCATGGGGAGCCTTGTGCGCCCCAGGCAGTGTCTAGTTTCACTCGCCCTGCCTGCCTCAATCCACTATCTCCTGTCTGGGGTGGTGTAACACCTCCCTGTGACAGGAAACCTTTTGTCCAGGCCTCTCTGCCGGAGTTTCGGTCAGCAGCAGGAGGCCAGACCCATGCCTGTGGCAGCAGCATCTATTTTGTGATGCTGAGTCTCTGGTTAGATTTAACCGCGTTTAAGTAAAGTAACATGTCTTCTCCCTCTAGAAGGGTGGAATGCTACCCCCGTCGCCAGAACTGGCGAGGGGGTAGCATTCCAAAGTGTATGACACCTTACACGACATGTTTTGATAAAGCCAAACCAAAGTTAGCAATAACCGTGAGGATTATAATGCACCTAAGAGTATATGGTATGGCAATACCCTGGAACAGCTATAAGGAAATGGTTCTGAAAGCTGCAGACAGGCTCAGCTTATGCTAGAGCACATCTCACATAAAACCAAGCACTCTGCCTCCAGGATTGTTAAGGCCTGCCATAGGAGTGACTTATAGATATATATGTGCCCAGATATAGGTTTAGATATAGGTATAATATATCTAAGCAAGGGGTGATTACACGACCTTGCCCCAGCTGAGTGATCAGCCAGTTGTGTCAGTTTGGATAGCCACTCGGGGGTGGCAAAAGATATGCTGCAGCCCCTGGTAGGCCTTGGATGCACCTATGCCCTGGGGACCTATAGTTCACTGTACAGTGGCTGATAAGGTGACCCAATATCCAATCAGTTATGCACCTAGGGTACATGAAGTCCATTTTAAAGAGAGAGCAGATAGCATGGGGCCCTGATTAGCAGGATCCCAGGCCAACTAAGTCGAAAACCAGCTAAACACTAGGCAAAAAATCTGGGGTAACGATAGTCAGGTATTCACCCTCCTACAGTTCCCCTAATTATGGGCGTTATCCGTGATAATGCACACTCCCCAGTGTGAATATACACCCCCGATAATGGACATTGTTATAAATAAACACAGTCTCTATGGCGATATACGTTCTAAGTGCTGATAGGCGGTCCCGAAAGCCATATACGTACATGTCTCTGTTGGGAATATACATACTCCATTTTTTCCTGTAGGGTACCTTTTGATTGAGACCAGCTGAAAGCTCCTCTAGCAAAATGCAGGGCATCTCTGAAAGCGCGAGCATGTTCACGGAACTCAGCCTACCATTTTGAAAAGTGATCGCCACCCAAAGTATCTGTGTTGTTTTTGTCTACATGTGAGTTATATTTTTGGGTGACTTGGATTTGAGTTTTCCTTTGAGAAACGACACCTCCTGTTTCTGGTAGTCTGTGACCTGACCTTTTTTTAAAAAATTTGCATTCAACACGGAGGTCCATGCATGTTGTATGGTTTCTAGTCAATCTATGGTATTCAACAGCGACCAGCTTTTTTTACTGTAGGGTACCTTTTGATTGCGACCAGCTAAAAGCTCCTCTAGCAAAGATCTTATAAAGTACATCTCAATGCATACAACACCATCATAGAGTAGCTTAAAGCACTCCCACTAAAAGTAACCAGGCTAGAGAAAGGCTCAAGGAGCTCTGTGGCGTTACAAGAAGTTTACGTGAGGTGAGCTCTGATCATGGGTATCCGCAGAAATGTTTACATTTTTAACTTCATCACCATCCCCCTTGCACCCTTTCCCCCTCTGCCTTACACCCTTCTCCCCTCCACCTTGCACCCTTCTCCCCCTTCCCCTTGTACCCTACTTCACTCAGCCTTCCACCCTTTTCTACCTTGCACCCTTCTCCCCTCTGCCTTGCACCCTTCTCCCCTCTGCCTTGCACCCTTCTCCTCTCTGGCTGGCACCCTTCTCCCCTCTGCCCTGCACCTTTCTGCCCTCTGCCTTGCACCCTTCTCCCCTCTGCCTTGCACCGTTCTCCCCACTGCCGTGTACCCTTCTCCTCTCTGCCTTGCACCCTTCTTTTCTCTGCCTTGCACCCTTCTCCCCTCTGCCTTGCACCCTTCTCCCCTCTGCCTTGCACCCTTCTCCACTCACACACTCCAACATGCAGCAGTCACGAGTGACGACCCCTCAACGAGGAGTGAGGCAAAGACAGAAGCTGGCAGAGTGAGGCTGCATCAAGGCATAAGGCGCCCACCCAACGCTCTCCACCAGTCCTCTCACCCTGCACACACCCAATGCTCTCCACCAGGCCCCTGAACCTGCACCCACCCAACGCTCTCCAGCAGGCCCCCCACCCTGCACCCACCCACCCAACGCTCTCCACCAGGCCCCTGACCCCGCACCCACCCAATGCTCTCCAACAGGCCCCTGACCCTGCACCCACCCTACACTCTCCACCAAGCCCCCCACACTGCACCCACCCACCGAACGCTCTCCACCAGGCCCCTGACCCCGCACCCACCCACCCAACGCTCTCCACCAGGCCCCACACCCTGCACCCACCCAACGCTCTCCACCAGGCCCCCCCACCCTGCACCCACCCACCCAACGCTCTCTACCTGGCCCCTGACCCCGCACCCACCCACCCAACGCTCTCCACCAGGCCCCCCACCCTGCACCCACCCACCCAACGCCCCAACGCTCTCCACCAGGCCCCTGACTCACCCACCCAATGCTCTCCACAAGGACCTGACCATGCACCCACACAACCAACGCTCTCCACCAGGCCCCTGACCCTGCACCCACCCACCCAATGGAGGTTAAAGAAAGTGATTTTATGCGTATCTGTGCTCCCAGAGAGAACACTGGGATACCGCCACAGGTTTATTCACGGCGCACCAGGGTGCCGCGGCGCACAGTTTGGGAACCACAGATGTATGACATAGATATTAAGAGTGTACTCCTGACAGGTCCTGAGCATGGGTAGAGGAGGGGAGAAGATGGAGCTTGAGGTCAGAGCTACCCACTTTGGAACTGAGGAATCAGGTTTGATTCTGGTTTTGGCTCAAAATCCTGTGATCCTGGGCAAATTACTTAATCTCTCCGTATCTAAAAAAGGAACATGTCCTTATGAAATGTCATTGGTGCTCATGTAAAGCACTCCAATATGTTTGGGTTGGGTTTGCTCTACATAAAAATTGAGGGGGGGGAAAATGAAAAAATTAGTTTCATTTACTCTTTCAATGCTATTTGCATCTAAATAACCAAAGGTGCTCGTGACTCCACAAGGAGCATGACCCCCTCCTATGCTGCAACACTGTTGTATAGCTCCTATATATCCTTATATCGTGTTAAGTTAGCATAGGTACATTTGAGATTTAAACGCCATTTTTTGCTTTCTTGCAACTTCTGCACACGACCCTCATTTGTTGACTTAGCTTTCAACCTAGTAGTTTGCCGTGGTGAATGTGAGAATAATATGTTATTGCTCTGATATCTGCTTTGTTTAATAAAACATGTCTGCACGGAGAGTGCTGAAGTTTCAGGAGCAACACGATATGGAATTGTTATGAGGTCTGATCTTCACGCCTTCATAGTCATAACACAAGTGCAGCCTTTGCCAACTTGGACTTGAGGCGGGATTGATATTGCTTTGCACGAGAATTGTTAACACACTTGATGCGGTGCACATGCAGAGAGAGCTGGTGTATGCTGATGTGATTCCTTCATGCTAGGACACTAAGGTATGGGCCCGCCCTAAAACAACCCAAAGAGACCTTCTTAGATAATAATATAATATATGTGTTAGGGAGGGTGAGATATAAGTGTTGTTAACTCTTATTCATTACAGCATGTTAACATGCTGTCACCATTCGCTTTTTATGTCTTAGTAACTATGCTGATAATTTTGCTATTGATAATAAGTATACTTGTATTATCAAAGATACTGCGCCTGAGAAGACGGCATTAGTAAATAAACATTTCAAATGCACATGTGTCTTCTTTACTCCATGTTCTGGTTTGTAATGATAATATAACGAAAGAGTGTTCATGAGTCCCACGTACCCTGAGGTACTGTAAGTTCATGTTCTGGTTTGTCTAAACATTGGGTGTTTGATATGTCCAATGAGACACTGTAGCTAGCTAGGTAAGGGGTGAGTTGGTTGCTAAGGTAAGTTTTGGGACATCCTAATTTGCCGAGGTTCCACTCCTCTGTGCACAGTTCTGTGTGAGTACAGAAACCCTGCAACATGGCGCCCAACGGTTTCGGTGGTCTTATATCATGACACTCGAGTAGTTTATCATTCATGCCTTAACCCCTTCACATCCGTTTCCGGAAAACGGGGTGTTGGTGAAACCTACCTATTTTTTGAAATAGGTCTTTATTCAAGCTTGATTCTTACTCAAACGGTTTCTTTGAATTACTACCCAGTTGTGCTACAAAGTATTCTTTGTGTTTTCTTGTTTCCAATTCTGTAATGGCGGCAGCGGTGGCTATTGCGCAGCATAGTCGCGTAGCGATACGCAACCATCTTCAGACGTACCAGGTCCCAGTAGATGGGATGGCTGTGATTTTCGTGGTAAGTGCAGATCCGGCGTTTCCTTACGAGTTGTTTTACTCTTGGGTTACGTTTCCGGCTGTGGACGCTAATTCTGGTTTGTACCACTCCTACACCGCCTCGGATGTCCCGGCTGAATATACGCCATACAGGGCATTGGAAATACCTATTGATCATTGGCAGCATCGAGTTTGGTTTGATGGCGCCCTCCCCCACTCTATGTCCCGTGCGAGGTTAGGTCCACTCTCAATTCCAGGTACTAATTGGCCTGCGTTGGGTGGCTTTACCCCGCACCCGAATCACGGGGCTTGTACCCTGGCAGAAATACGCAGGCTGCATGTAGTTTCCATTTCCGTGATTCGTGCTTTAGTGCAATACATCGGTCGACATCTTCCTGGTGGTCCCCAGGGGGGTGCGGCCGCCCCCATGGAACGAGGCGGAATGCGTCTCAATCCTGTTATGGTAAATTCGGTTTTTGGTGCGCGTCCTGTTGACAACGATGACTTCCCATTCTGGCTAGCAGAGAAGTTTGATCAACTGGAAGCGGTTTTTCCGAACTCTACTCCTGCTGATAAACATAGAATGTTGACGATTACTCTACCGAAGGATATTACTCCTGAACTTGCTGACTGTGACAGCTGGGGAAAAACATTTGCGGCAGTTTATACAAGGTGCTTCGGCACCCCGTCTATGACTGCCCTGCCTGAAATCGTTAGACGTGTTCAGAATGATCACGGTCCAGAGGCAGCGGTTGAATTGGGTATGCGCCTGTGTGGTTCTTTTGAGATTGTAAGTGATCTCATTCTCTCCAATGTTAAAGGAGATGCAGTTAACTTTCAGGTGTCGAATGCTTTGGCTGCTCTGCCCGATGCCGACAAACCCCGCCAGTTAGCAAAGATTGTGGTGGCCGCTTATAAAACGATTGGCCGCACAAGTAGAGGTCTGAAATATTTTCCAGTGAAGGAGAAAAAACAACCACAGGGACAATCTGCAGTGACAGATGCCCAGCCCAAGTCCAAGAAACAAAATTGGCCTAAAAAACAGACACAGGGGAAGCAGACAATGCAGACTCAGAGTACTTTTCCTGCAATAGAAGCTCCTGCGCCATCCGAAAAAGTTTATGATTTGCGCGACCGCGCGATGATTAAATCACCTGATCGTTTTCAGGGTTCTGATCAACGCTCTCCTCGTTCCTTTCAGGACACATCGGCCCCGAAGACCGGTGGAGGAGGAGGGGGTGGACGTGGACGTGGTGGCCAACAAGGACGTGGTCAGTCCCGCCAGACGGACGGCGCGGTGAAGCAGGAGGATTCTACGCCTAGGCGTCCGCAGTTTGCGAAAAAGAAAGTCGCAGCCTTAACAGCGCATCGATATGCCACAGATAGTGAGAACGCGGCTTCGGAATCTGACTTGGGCTCTGACGTTGCTGGACAGCGCGGCGGAGATAACAATAGTCAGAGAGGCGCTGCGTCCACTACTGAGGGTGACAGCGACTGATGTCTACGTTGTGATAGAAACAGCGGATACGAGACTTGCTCCCCCTGAAAGACTATATGAAATTGTCCTGTTAATTGAAGGTGACATACAGCGTACCGTTAGAGGTGTATTTTGGGAGAATCTGTCTTCCACATATGATATTTTACTTTCGGAGGCTGACTGGCCCCCACCTTTTGTGCTCGCGGCGCCGCGAGGGGAGGAGGTAATCCTACCCAGTTTCGCGAACACTGTCTCGAAAGAGCATGCGCAGCATTTTGCAGAAGAGTGGGCTCGGGCTCTCGCGCCGGCTCTGTACCGTAACCAATGTGGTTGGGATAAATTGTCGCCTTGCCACGAAATTCCGTTGCGGTCTCAGCCGCAGCCTCAACCTCAATATCCCATTCGGCGTGAAGCAAAATCTTCCGTCGCGGAAATCCTTGAACAATTGGAATATCAGGGCGTTATTGAAACGTGTGTGTCACCGATGAATAATCCCCTTTTTACTGTGAATAAACCTGACGGATCATATCGTTTGGTTTTGGATTACCGGCATTTAAACTCGCATTGCCGTAACTGTGCAGTACAGAATACCCACGGCTCTGCCCTAGTGGATAGTCTCGTGCGTAAGCGTTTCAAGACAACGCTTGACATATCCAATGGTTTTTATGCCCACAGATTGGACAGCTTTAGCTCCCAATGGACCAGTTTTACAAGCGCTGGAGTCCAAAAGCAATTCCGGCGTCTTCCAATGGGCTACAAGAATAGTCCTGGTGTATTTACCGCTCGAATTGTCTCTATTCTGGAGGCACTCGACCCTGATGCTTTTTCGTATGTGGATGACATATATCTCACAGACGACGATATTTGGGAGCATCTGTGTCGTGTAAATTCTCTTGTTTGCAACTTCGCAGACATGGGTTACAAATTCAACTTTGCAAAATCGCACATTGCTGAACACACAGTGTTGTTTTTGGGCTATGAGCTCAACAATGAAGGTAGAGGTTTGGCTCCTCACTTCTTGGAGAAGTGCGCACAATTGCGTGCACCAACAACTCTGAAAAAATTACAATCCTTACTGGGCTTTTTGAATTTCGGCAGAACTTACATTCCGGAATATGCCCAGCGTATCAAGCCTTTGTATGCTTTGATACAACCAACTTTCTCAAAATCATGCTGGCTGCCTGAGCATTCAGCCATTTTGCAATCCTTGCAGGCTGATCTGCTCGCTTCTAAATATTTACTGACTCGTGATAACCACACCAACCTGGTCATAAGAATAATTCCTGGGACGGTGGGTTTCACTTACCTCACTTTTAATGAAGGTGACACAGTACCTATCGCTTACAAGTCACACTTGTACACTTCGGCTGAGATGCGGTTTCCCACAGTGGAAAAAGTTTTAACTGCAGTACAGATGGCAATTCTAAAAGAACGAGCTCTGTCACAGGGGAAACGCATGCTAGTGGTAACACCCTGTCCTCATTTGGAGGCAGTCACGAAAGCCAGTGTACCAAATTCAAAAGCTTTGCACCCTCGGTGGATTCAGTGGGCTGCGTCATTGTCATCCTCGGATGTCATGTTTATTTTTGACGCTACCTTACGGTCGCAGGAGTTCTTGCAGTATGAATTCGTTCACCCTGCTCCTCTGGCGATGCGACCTTTGGAGGACTTCCATTGCATCATTTACACTGATGGGTCGGCGCAGGTTGCGCATGGCTCTAAACATGCCTACGTTTCCGCATGCGCCATTGTGGTCGGTGCTATGTTGAATGATGAGTTCATTTCCAGGGAGGTACACACGTTGCCCCTGGGCGATTGCACCGCACAATTGGCAGAGCTTCGTGCTCTCTTACTAGCTTTGGAGTACACAGATCCAAGTGTTACTACTCTAATTGTAAGTGATTCTTACTACTGTGTCCAGTCTTACAATGAAAACTTGTTCTTTTGGATTCAAAATGATTTTCATGATTCCAAGGGTAGCACAATAAAACATAAAATGATCTGGGTTCGAGTGGCAGAGCTTAAGGCTATGTTGCCACTCGTTTATGTGATTCATACTCTCGGTCATCAGCGCGTGGGAGTATACGCTCTTGGCAACTCGCTTGCTGATGAAGCGGCGAAATCAGCAGTATCTACATACTTAGTTGCAGCAGTTACTAGGTCTAAAACCAAGATTGATAGCGACATCTTGGCAGCGATTGCTGCCTCTGAGAAGGGAAGTAAACATCCTTCGGGATTCCCTTCGAAGTATAAATACCACTTAAGTCCCGAAAAGGTTCCTTTTGTGACAATTCCTGATGTTGGGGAACGGCTGATTCCCAACTCGGATCGCAGAACAGACTTGATTGCAGCGGCTCATGAAGGTGTGGCGTCTGCGCATGCGGGCGTCTCAGCCACTGTAACGCACCTACAACAACGTTTCTGGTGGCGGGGACTGTACAAACAGACGCGTGATTATGTCCTTCTTTGTGACATATGCCAGCAGATTAAACCTTCAACTGCTACGCGTCCGCCTCAGACTCAGTTGTACATTTCTAATAAACCACTAGGCTGTGTTTATTTAGATCACTGCGGTCCATTTTCATCTGATACTGCGTATAAATACATCTTAGTAGCAGTTGACTCATGCACACGCTTTGTGTGGTTATGGCCACATCGCAGCGCTGATTCCCGGACTGTCATCAGAGATTTGCGTATCTTTATAGGGATTTTTGCCTGTGGTACCTTCCATTCGGATCAGGGTCCGGCTTTCGCCTCTAAGGCGTATAAGGATGCCATGACTTCGATGGGGGTCCAAGTCAAGTTTTCGTCACCCTACAGACCCGAGGGTAATAGTGTAGTTGAACGAATGAACCGTGATTTAAAGCAATCTTTGACAGCCCGAGTTATAGGCACTGGCAGAAATTGGCTGGCTCACCTCTATGGCGTGCAGCGTGCTCTTAATAATCTCCCTAGAAGGTCTCTGGGTGGGCGGACCCCATACGAAATGCTCTTTGGCATCAAGATGTTCGTCCCTGACCTTGACGGTCTAGACTCGGTGGTTCGCGCCACTTCCTTTGACGCAGATGAACATTGCAATGTTTTACAGAATCTACAAAAGACGAGAGACGCTCTTGCAAAGGAACATTTGCCCTCCACATCGGATGATGCGTTGCAGATCCCGGTAGTTGGCTGGCTACCCCAAGTTGGAGAACTGGTTCGAGAGAAGATCGACAACAAGAAAGAGTTTGGTCCCTCCTATCGAGCTCCGGTCCCAGTGCTTGGAGTGAAGGGCACAAGAACAGTCATTTTACCACCACTTCCAGGTCGTAAGGAAAACAGGTTTATTTCTATTGACAATGTCAAGATACACAGAGTGGCCGATTCTTCTTAGCATGACACCGGCTGTTTCCTGTCCTTCCATTGTGAGAAATTCAGTTATGCCCACTGCTTCTAATAATGAACCTGAGGTGGCCATCGAATTACCTGCTGTTTCCACTCCATTATTGAATAATTTACCAGGAACTAACCTTGATGAGACAGACTATACATACCCCACTGATTTGTCCATGCCTGACCTGCAAGCTCGTTTAGCCACGGAATCCAGATTTTCATTTGACTCTGCTTCCCTTGCCTCGAAAAAACCCTCTAAAATTGCATTATATGCTAGCCTGTTTAAAAAACATTTTTTGATACCTCCTTGGATATACATTTGGCTGGTCCTTTTTTCAGTTTACCTTTTTATGTCAATTGGTTTTGTGTTTTATTTTTTTCGGATTATGAATGGACACTATGTCGAGGAGAGAACTTGCATTACTCATTTGAATGGAACTTTGGCCCCACTTTCCTCTTCACATTCTACACACAGATTAAAAAGAGACTTGACTTTGGTTAACATCACAGCTTGGCCTGTTCTGGATGGAATCGCGTGGGATGCTGTTCGTTTTCAGATTCATGGTCCAACGGAAGTCGTTAATGTTCCTAATGTACTGAGAGTTAATATGGGGGATGTGGTGAAACAAAACATTCGTTCTGATGATTGGGATGTTAATGCTGTGGAAAGTTTGTTTTCTGATTTGAAATACTATGCTGCCTTTGATGCTGAGGATTTATATTTAGAATCTGCTAATTATGGTGAATTGTTCTGTTACCAACATTATGGCAATCACTTCTTACACAAGACATCTTCCCGAAGGGATGCGGTTAATTTTACTCAGTGGGAACATTGCCCAGCACCTACACAAGGGAGTTCAGAAACGTTTCTTAAAAAGTATACTTATTTCACTGACTTTAATCAGTCCAATCCCGAGTCCTTTTATTTTAAATTTCAGAAACAGCCACTGTCCAAGGTTCGACTTACAAATACAAAATTGTTGTATTCGAAGGCCTTCCTAGATGAATTAGTTACTGGGGGGTATGAGTTATGGAAGGATACCATAGACCTTAAATCAGTTTGGGGCTCAAGGGCCTGGCAGGTACGAGGCACTGAGGCTTTGCACCGTGCATGTCTCATCCCAAATCATATGTGGTTTTTGAATGAAACCATTTCCCAAACCACATGCTTTGGATTGGCTACATCTAAAAGGTTAAACACCCCGTCTTTCCCGGAGTTGGAGGAATATGAGAATTGGAGTAATTTTACTAAATTGTCCATTAAAGATATACAGGCTCTGCTTCTGAATTCCTCCTTTAACATTTCCAGTATGAATCCCAAGGGTTGGCTGCTTTGGCACCGTGGTGCTGATTCTTGCCAAAAAAGATTTTTAAATATGACTGACGGTTTTAAGGCTGTTAGATCTGATCCCCGTTTTGATTTGAGTCATACTGTCACCTCTTACTCTGTGGGCAAGTTGTGTCAAGCTTGGCTGAAACATTCAACTTTACCTGCGGTTAAGTATCACCTTTCCAAACTGGATGCAGACGTGGATTTGAATGATTTCATTAAGGGCCCAGCTAGTGGCAGGTCGAAAAGGTGGTTATATGGCGTTTACAATGAAATTTGGAAACTCTCACAGATTGAGGCTGCTTCACGCCTTAGGGCTATTGATCAGGCAAATCTTGAGAAAGTGCTTGCAGTGGTTGACAATAGCATTAACGTGCTTTCCTCTAGAATTTACACATTAGATAATATTGTGTCGTCTGTTGTTGATATTGTGCATGATGAAGTGTCTGTATTATACCATGGTCAAAATCAATTACGTTCAATCATGCAGTTTGCATGGACACTACAGACTCTAAAAATGGGTAAAGTTCCCTGGGGATACATGAACGTTTCCTCTTTATTTGCACCTTTTAATTTGACAGACAAACAACGCTTGCTTTCAATGCGTGATGCTTCCTTTTCTATGCTCCATATTGAAAGATTGGAATCTTTACCTTTTTCTGTGGCTGAGACCACTGCTGCTACGTGGCTTATCCACGGTTTAATAACGCTGCCTTTTGCTTTATATAAGTTTTCAAATTGTATGAAATATGTGCCAATAGGTCGTTTTGAACCCTTAGGTAGCGGTTTTCTTCATGAGGTCTGGTCACTCCCATACACATACAGATGTTTCAAGGATGAACAAGAAGTTTATCTAACAGGGGATGAGTGTACCGAGACGCCAGATCATTCTTTAATGTGCAGACACATACAGTTACACGGTTCATGTAACAAGGACCGACCGAATATGGCTTGCGTTTTACAGGGCACGCCAGTTCCTGCTATCATCCCCACGTTTAAATTGTTAGAGAATGGTAGTTATTTAATGCTCAATAATGAAAACTGCTGTGGTTTAATTAAAGGTATAGCTTTCATAGTAACGGTTAGTGAGCGAGTTATTTGCTGCAGAAATGTTCTTTATCCTCCCACACGTGAACATAGGGAGTCTTCCATTTGGCCACAGATACCGACCTTGGGAGCAGAATTCAGCGGCATGGCTAGAATAAGAGCTCTATTGTCCCAGAAAGAGGTGGCCTTGAGCTCGGCCCGTGAAACTTTCGTGCTTCACATTGCTAACACCCGCACGGAGGTTCAGGCTCTTTTAAACACTGATTTGCCCTTGCATTTCGGAGCCATGGTCCGTTCTATCTTTAACGCGTCCTCCACGACGGGCCTAGCACATTTTTTTAAAGTTGTTAGCGGTGGTCTCGTGACTTCCTTTGAGAAGATTTTTGGAGTCATCCCTGCTTTCTTCCATTCTATTTTTTCATCCTTGTTTGGAGGATTTCCGTTTTTGCTTGCATTAGCGGCTGGCGCATTGGTGGTTTTCTGCCTTTTTAAATATGGATGCCCTTCCTGTGCAAGGCCACGCACAGCTACTACTGACGCGGTTTCGCAACCGCATGCTTGATTACTATGGCACA
The DNA here is from genome assembly GCF_964261635.1 of Lissotriton helveticus. NCBI lineage: Eukaryota > Metazoa > Chordata > Amphibia > Caudata > Salamandridae > Lissotriton > Lissotriton helveticus. Next base: position 183,939,726 of record NC_136057.1, on the reverse strand, counting down.
CTGCCGTTAGCGACTCTAAGCACGGCGTTTGGATTATCTTTTCGATTCTCCTATTTCACCTGTGTCCAGCCTGTATTTCACTGCCTGACCTGTGATTTCCTTTGGGCCATTGATTTGTGTCTCTGCGGACCAATATCTTCTGACGTCGATTTTGATCAACTGATGAGTCCTATCATTGCTCACGAGTTGGTTTGTTCTGACGAAAGGATTATGGCCTTGGCGGTGGCACATGGACTAATGGGTCCCTGGGATGTGTTGTCGGCAGCGCAAAATTTCTTGGAACGAAGTTTTCTTGAAAACCCACCGAGCTGTCCTCTGATGGTTATAGAGGATGCGGTGCTGGAAGATCACGTATGTTCCTTTCATCTTTTAAATTGGATGGCTGAACTGTTTTCGGATGAGGACAGTGACTTCCTCCTGGAGGCTGTTGCAGCTTACTTTTCATATACAGTCTTATCATAGACACTGCCTCAAACTGACATGCTGATTGATAGCATTTCCTTGATTTTATTGACTTTTGGTCAAGACATTTTATTTTTTGCTTGCCTATTGGCTTGAGCCACATTATACTTGTGGGCTATTTTTTAGCATTAGTTTTTATAATTGAATTTTTATTCATGCTCGTTTATAAATGGATTCTGCTCTCATGTGATGGCACTTCTGTTATCTTATTTAGTCCGTTCTCGGATCATGGGGGGGTGTTGTATAGCTCCTATATATCCTTATATCGTGTTAAGTTAGCATAGGTACATTTGAGATTTAAACGCCATTTTTTGCTTTCTTGCAACTTCTGCACACGACCCTCATTTGTTGACTTAGCTTTCAACCTAGTAGTTTGCCGTGGTGAATGTGAGAATAATATGTTATTGCTCTGATATCTGCTTTGTTTAATAAAACATGTCTGCACGGAGAGTGCTGAAGTTTCAGGAGCAACACGATATGGAATTGTTATGAGGTCTGATCTTCACGCCTTCATAGTCATAACACAAGTGCAGCCTTTGCCAACTTGGACTTGAGGCGGGATTGATATTGCTTTGCACGAGAATTGTTAACACACTTGATGCGGTGCACATGCAGAGAGAGCTGGTGTATGCTGATGTGATTCCTTCATGCTAGGACACTAAGGTATGGGCCCGCCCTAAAACAACCCAAAGAGACCTTCTTAGATAATAATATAATATATGTGTTAGGGAGGGTGAGATATAAGTGTTGTTAACTCTTATTCATTACAGCATGTTAACATGCTGTCACCATTCGCTTTTTATGTCTTAGTAACTATGCTGATAATTTTGCTATTGATAATAAGTATACTTGTATTATCAAAGATACTGCGCCTGAGAAGACGGCATTAGTAAATAAACATTTCAAATGCACATGTGTCTTCTTTACTCCATGTTCTGGTTTGTAATGATAATATAACGAAAGAGTGTTCATGAGTCCCACGTACCCTGAGGTACTGTAAGTTCATGTTCTGGTTTGTCTAAACATTGGGTGTTTGATATGTCCAATGAGACACTGTAGCTAGCTAGGTAAGGGGTGAGTTGGTTGCTAAGGTAAGTTTTGGGACATCCTAATTTGCCGAGGTTCCACTCCTCTGTGCACAGTTCTGTGTGAGTACAGAAACCCTGCAACAACACCTTCCTTTGTGCCACTGACCATCATCTCTTTCACAGCTCATCAGCAGCTGAAAGAGTTGATTGCCTTTTTAAATGGTTGCGCTGTTTGTGCACCCCCCCTGCACTTTCCCCAGTTAACTCTCCCCTCCAGATGCCTCTCCTCTCTGCCCCTGCGTTGTGTCCTGCCTTTCCTCTATGCCCCTGCGTTGTCACCTGCCTCTCCTCTCAGTCCCTGCGTTGTGTCCTGCCTCACCTCTCCCCCCTTGCGTTGTGTCCTGCCTCTCCTATCTGCCCCTGCGTTGTCCTGCCTCTCCTTTCTGCCCCTGCGTTGTCCTGCATCTCCTCTCTGCCCCTGCGTTGTGTCCTGCCTTTCCTTCCTGCCCCTGCATTGTCTTGCCTCTCCTGTCTGCCCCTGCGTTGTCTTGCCTATTCTGTCTGCCCCTGTGTTGTGTCTTGCCTCTCCTGTCTGCCCCTGCGTTATCCTGCCTCTCCACTCTGCCTCTGCATTGTGTCCTGCCTCTCCTCTCTGCCCCTGCGTTGTCCTGCATCTCCTCTCTGCCCCTGCGTTGTCCTGCATCTCCTCTCTGCCCCTGCGTTGTGTCCTGCCTCTCCTCTCTGCCCCTGCGTTGTGTCCTGCCTCTCCTCTCTGCCCCTGCGTTGTGTCCTGCCTCATCTCTCCCCCCTTGCGTTGTGTCCTGCCTCTCCTCTCTGCCCCTGCGTTGTGTCTTGCCTCTCCTCTCTGCCCCTGCGTTGTCCTGCCTCTCCTCTCTGCACCTGCGTTGTCCTGCCTCTCCTCTCTGCCCCTGCATTGTCCTACATCTCCTCTCTGCCCCTGCGTTGTGTCCTGCCTCTCCTCTCTGCCCCTGCGTTGTCTTGCCTATCCTCTCTGCCCCTGCGTTGTCCTGCCTCTCCTCTCTGCACCTGCGTTGTCCTGCCTCTCCTCTCTGCCCCTGCATTGTCCTGCATCTCCTCTCTGCCCCTGCGTTGTGTCCTGCCTCTCCTCTCTGCCCCTGCGTTGTCTTGCCTATCCTCTCTGCCCCTGTGTTGTCCTGCATCTTCTCTCTGCCCCTGCGTTGTGTCCTGCCTCTCCTCTCTGCCCCTGCGTTGTGTCCTGCTTCTCCTCTCTGCCCCTGCGTTGTGTCCTGCCTCTCCTCTCTGCCCCTGCGTTGTCACCTGCCTCTCCTCTCTGGCCCTGTGTTGTGTCCTGCCTCTCCTCTTCGCCGCTGTGTTGTGTCCTGCCTCTCCTCTCTGGCCCTGTGTTGTCACCTGCCTCTCCTCTTCACCCCTGCGTTGTCCTGCATCTCCTCTCTTCTCCTGCGTTGTGTCCTGCCTCCCCTCTCTGCCCCTGCGTTGTCTTGCCTATCCTCTCTGCCCCTGTGTTGTCCTGCATCTTCTCTCTGCCCCTGCGTTGTGTCCTGCCTCTCCTCTCTGCCCCTGCGTTGTGTCCTGCTTCTCCTCTCTGCCCCTGCATTGTGTCCTGCCTCTCCTCTCTGCCCCTGCGTTGTCACCTGCCTCTCCTCTCTGGCCCTGTGTTGTGTCCTGCCTCTCCTCTTCGCCGCTGTGCTGTGTCCTGCCTCTCCTCTCTGGCCCTGTGTTCTCACCTGCCTCTCCTCTTCGCCGCTGTGTTGTGTCCTGCCTCTCCTCTCTGCCCCTGCGTTGTCACTTGCCTCTCCTCTCTGCCCTTGCATTGTGACCTGCCTCTCCACTCTGCCCTTGCGCTTTCCTGCCTCTCCTCTCTGCCCCTGCGTTGTCACTTGCCTCTCCTCTCTGCCCTTGCATTGTGACCTGCCTCTCCACTCTGCCCTTGCGCTGTCCTGCCTCTTCTCTCTGCCCCTGCGTTGTCCTGCCTCTCCTCTCCTCTCGGCCCCTGCGTTGTAGAAGACCTGGCACATGTTACTTGAGGCACACTGGTGTGGTGGTGTTAAAGACAGGGGCACTGCTTTCAGAGTCTTTAGCTCCTAAGGGGGACCCCAAACACATGCCAGCTCTTTCACAGGAGTGCAACATTTCCATGCTCCCCCATCTGACCAAAGATTCCATTCCAGACGGCAGACCCCGGTGTCTCACAGAGGATCACACAACACCACACAGACACACACCACACAGACACACACCACACAGACACACACCACCCACACCCCACACAGACACAAACACACAACACACACAAACACACACCACCACACACATAACACTACATACATAAGACCACACACAACACACCACACACGTCACACCACACACACACACAACACACAACACCACACACACACTCATTACCACACACTCACCACCACACACTCACCAGGCGCACACACACACACACACACCACCAGCCGTCGGTGCACACTTTCAACAGGCACACACAACACCAGCTGTCACTGCACACTTTCACCAGGAACACACACACACCACCACCCATAACTGCACGCTTTCACCAGGAACACACACACACCACCAGCCGTCAGTGCATGCTTTCACCAAGCACATACAACACCAGCCGTCATTGCACGCTTTCACCAGGCACACACACCACCAGCCGTCTGTGAGTGAGAGTGACTGCAGAGTGAGAGTGACTGCAGAGTGAGAGTGACTGCAGAGTGAGAGTGACTGCAGAGTGAAAGGGACTCTGCAGAGTGAGAGGGACTCTGCAGAGTGAGAGGGACTCTGCAGAGTGAGTGTTCCAGAGAGAGCAGGGTATGCGTGTGCGCTTACACGGTGCACTGACACACAGGAGCTAAAACAAAGAACAGGGGAACACGTGTCTTGGGAGCTTCATAGAAGCAGCCGGCCCTCTGTGAGGGGAGCAGCAAGGAGGGCACGCCCCAACTTATAAAGCCCAACTACTCACTACCTACTGTACGATTACAACACAGGCCAAAGGGCAGAGCTAGGTCTTTTCGCATCACGTAGGGTGAGCAGTGTGTGAGTGTGTAGGGTGAGCAGTGTGTGAGTGTGCAGGGTGAGCAGTGTGTGAGTGGGCAGGGTGAGCAGTGTGTGAGTTTGCAGCGTTAACAGTGTGTAAGCGTGCAGGGTGAACATTGTGTGAGTGTGTAGGGTGAGCAGTGTGTGAGTGTGTAGGTGCAGTGTTTGAGTGTGCAGGGTACAAAAACTGGAACTAAGTCGACCACACACACACATAAGAAGACACACACACCACACAGACACCACACACACACAACCACACACACCACCAGCCGTCAGTGCACGCTTCCACCAGGCACACACATCACCAGCCATCAGTGCACAATTTCTACAGGCACACACACCACCAGCCATCAGTGCACACATCAATTGTTAACACATCCACAATTAACTATTGTAGCAATCACAATATGGTGCACTTTACTTTTACACTTTTTCATCTAAAGCGCAGCATGCCACCATTGCTACAACTCAAATCCAACCCACATAATTCCACTGCACACCACATGCATACACTCCATAACACATGGATAAAAGACAGCCATTTACAATGCCATTAGCTCTAACTCAAATAAATCCGAGACCTATTGCATTTCCAATGCTTGTTAAATGTTAGCTGTATCTGGGTCCATGTTGTAATTGTGTGTGCTGTGTGCAAAACAAGTACTGACAAAACTAACAGTAGTGGCATAATTAAAAATGCCAACCTGGTCACGCAGAAAGGGTCTTGGAAAACCTTCACAGATTACAGCCAGATTTATTGGCATTGGCTTTTTGCAATGCTGGTTTTTAAGGTGCACAAAAGGATCCATGAGGCTTGCCAGACACAGTCACATTAGGGCCTGGATACAGCTAAAGGCTTGCCTTACTAACTAAGCCAAGGTAACAACTCTATGCCACCATATGACCTCTAGGGGTTTGTAGCCATAAAAGGCGCCCCAAAAAGCTGCCTTTAAAGCTACTAAGGGTTTGTTTCCTTATCAATTTAAGAATAAAATTGGGTTGGACGCGATGGTGTTAAGAGTATGTTCAGCTGAGCAAAATAGCCGGTGTACCTCAAGTAGTAGTTACAGATTCTGAATATTCTTATATACTCCTACACTAAAAAACTCAACATGACCTCCTGTGATGAAGAACTAAATGTTTGATTCGGCATAAGATGCTTGTCATCATGGATGCTGCGTTTTTGTAATGCTGTAAATAACCGGTGTTGCCTTTACACCCCCAGTGGCACGCTATCACCTCAGACTGAGGACCACCAGATATGTGGAGCCGGTGACCTCTAAGTAGCACACAGATGTCTGCAGAGGGTTTAACCCCTATGTCGACCACCCTCCGCATTTCATCATCCCACATTAGGCTAAAACCAGCACCTGCAGCCACATACATACATGCAATAGGGGCAGCTGCCTGGGGCGCCACCAAACCAAACACTAGATTTCTCCTGCAACCAGAACATCTTGCACCTGACATATCTGCCAACATTTGAGATGAGGAAAGTTTTGTAGAAAATACGGGGGAATTTATTTATTCCACTGACTTCCATTGTAGTGAAGGCAATTTCAGGTGTGAAGCAACAAAAAGGCTCTTATTTCCTGCTGTAAGAATCGGGAGTCTCCCGCCTAACTCGGGCGCGTTATCACATATAAGATATTTGAGGAGAGAGAGTGGTGTCCAAATGTCACTACACCTGTGGCGGCAAGAAGTCACAGCCTGGGACCTGTCATCACCTAGGAATCTGTACTACCGAAGGCCCGGCGGCCTCTGGGCTGGGAGGGGTCCTGTCTGATGTGGAGAGCCGCTCACTTTCCCCTTCGAAAACAGACTTCATCAGCGCCACGAGATGTAGAAATAAAAATACTGCACACGCGGCCCTTTTCTAGACCAACTCGATGTGTAAGTGGTTTTAGAGCGATCGCTTGTGAGGATCAGACGATTCTACGGAAGCCTGCCAGGACCATAAATGGAAAGAGCAATGCAGAAAAGAGTCCTCCAGCTCCCCCCCCCCCCCCACCCCAAAGTACTAGTCATCCTGGTTTACAGTTGTTGAAACAAGAGAGCACCTTTGTAGGTGCCACCTTCACACGCCATCTCTTTATGGCCCTGAGTTACTTGCTTTGCACTCTCACTGCAGGTCACCTCTGCTCAGCTTGGCCATTGTTCACTTAATGATGACAACCCCTGCTTGCAAGGCTAGGCTCTCAATTGCAGTCTTCATGTGACAACCATATTACACAGTTATTATTTCCCAACAATGCTTTTATTTCACACTACCTCAGGATCTTGGAGGAAATTAAAATGACGGTGCTTCTTGTCCTGATTTTTGGGCAAGCGGTGACGTAATTCCCACAGGAAGATGTCCTCACAAAGTTCAATTGTTAATTATAAAAACAGAGAGAAAGTTTAGTCCTCAAGGTTGACAACCAAACGTCATTTTCGTGATATAAAAGTATAGTTTGTGGCAGGCGGTTTCTTCTGCACAGTTTTCCACAGCACCCCCTGCAAGCTGTCCACGTCTCTCCCACCCTTTCACCCTGTTCTTCGGCCCCTCATCCCGCCCAAGCCCCAGGGCTCCTGCAGCCCTCCCCACCCCCTCCTCACCTCACAGTATGCAGTAACAGCCCCTCTCTTCTCTTGTACGACTCCCAGGAGAAAGAGGGCCCTGTGACCGACGCCTGTGCTTAAATAACCCACCGTATCTCCCAGCCGAATTCCAAAGATGAAATGTATGACTTAGCAGACCCCCATACTGGGGTCTGCTGGTCCAGCGCCATCCCTGCCTCCATTCCCTATCACTACCCCCCTCCCCTAGGGAAGGGGGGGCTGAACCAAGGGGCATCTTAAAGCATGGTGCGGCAGGTGCAGCCCGCGCTGCTGAAGAGGCCTCTTCCCACCTCCTCAGCAGCGGCGCTGCCTTTGCATGCTCTGCCATCCTGGCTTCCAAGTGCCCTGTGGGAATAGTGGGCATGTTCACGCATGCGCAAGGGGAGGGCACACAACCAGATAGGGGAGCGCGAATATACAGGCAGAACCTGCATCCCTCTGACGTAGGGGGTGTACAAAACGACGGGGGTGGAAATTTAGTTAGAACACCCGCACTGGTTTTCATTCTGAGCGTGAGTCACACTCTACGGGACACCTCGCCAGTGCTGCCATGGCGGTACTTTTTAAACTTTTATTTCATTTCACTAGCATGCCTGAAATGCAGGCGTTTACCATTATTTACGTTACGGGACACTCCGCTAGTGCCGCCGTGGCGGTAAGACACACCTTCTTTGTTACTGTTTATTCACATGTCAGAATTGCATGTTTTTACTCCCACTGTTATCAGTTTATTGTGATGCTGGCTACTTGCCACGCACGGCAATATTTGTGTGCTGTGAAAGTTTGGCTAACCTCACTATTCACTTTAGATTGCAATGAGATACGTTTGGCTATTTTCACTGAGTATCTCCCTTTTGCATGACCTTTTCTTCACACAGAGCCCCTGATTACTTGCTTTTTACTGTTTTAAAATCCCATACACCAGTTGTGTGGATCAGTGCCTTTACTTTCGTTCCTGGTTTGGATTTAACACACAGCCTTTTTCTCTCCATCTTTCACCCTCGCGCAAGAAAGTCATTGTCCACAACTTCTTAGCAAGAAAGGCCACTTTATTAAGACAGGTGTGAACACATCAAACAATCTTGTTTATTCATTTAATTAATTATTAAATCAAACAACTCTCAGCCAAACAGAACCTTCCTACCCAACTGATAAACCCCCCACCAAGTTAACCCTAAACAAACCAGAAGCCCCTAACTCTTATGTATACCCCTTCCTTTCCTACAACTGCCTTTTGAGGATGGACCAACCCGCTCCAGGCTGCCCACCCCCACTAAAAATCCGCCTACAAAGAAAACAACCTGTCTTACAGTGGCAAAAATAAAAAAAACCCTAGCCCACCAGAATGAAGGCACTGGAAAAAACAAAAAAGACCCAACAAAAAACTAAAGGGGAGGGTGGGTGGGACAAAACGAACCTCGCCGCCCACCTCCCCAGTGCGCAATGCTATCCTGCCCTGCCTGGCCCTAATTAACCCACCTGGCCCTCGCTCATCAAGACCCACCTGCCGTGGCCACTGATGCTGCGCAAATCTACCCGGGGAGAGATCGGCTGGCGCACGGCTCTCCCCAGGTCCCCCCTCGTGCAAGAAAGTCATTGTCCACAACTTCTTAGTCAGCAAGAAAGGCCACTTTATTAAGACAGGTGTGAACACATCAAACAATCTTGTTTATTCATTTAATTAATTATGAAATCAAACAGCTCTCAGCCTAACAGAACCTTCCTACCCAACTGATAAACCCCCCACCAAATTATCCCTAAACAAACCAGAAGCCCCTAACTCTTATGTATACCCCTTCCTTTCCTACAACTGCCTTTTGAGGATGGACCAACCCGCTCCAGGCTGCCCACCCCCACTAAAAATCCGCCACCCAGGAAAACCTTTAGAGTTTTCCTGCCCCACCCGCAGAGTTGAAAGGAACGCTGAGAGCACCACAATTGAACATCAAGCACCTTGGCAATTAAATCACGTAACTCTAAAAGATAAAAGGATTGACCCATTGGAGAAAGATGGACACCATCCGCACGAAATAGGTGCCATTCCGAAACCTGCAAATGAGGGTGGGCCAACACATAAATACATAAATCCTTACAAAAGAGTCTCATAGCACGGTTCACCTTTTTCCGTGCTTTCTCCATCGCAGAATCCTTCCTTGCACCAGTCCAGTGACGTCGAGGTACGAATTCAGTCCAGATTAACATGGTGGTTTCCCATGCTACCTTGAGTACTTCCAGATCCATTTGCATAGACTTAATCAAAGTTAAACCAGATAAAGAGGCAAGGTCATTCTCGCCCAGATGAAGCACTAGCAGGTCAGGCGGCCCCCACCCTTCAGAGTAGGCAGCAACTGAAGCAACCCCCCCATCGCATTCCCCCAATCCCATGCCACACAACCTCGTGGGTTAAACTGCTGAGCCCCAGAGAGCGCCCACAAAGTTGTCCTTCTGCAGCCACAGCAGCTCATTTCACGACGGAGTGTCCAATAATCCACACTCTCCGTTTTAAGCCAGCCCGCCTGAGCCAGGGACCTAGAAGAAAAAGAAATGTTAACAGAGCAAAAATGCACTACTTTCGCACATATTTCTCGCAGCACTTCGACCTCCAACGCCCAATTTTACGGATCCGAGACCAATCCCACCCCAAACGAGCAGACTCTTTCGCCGCCCCAATCCTAAAGGAGTGCGTACCAAACTGGGAAGGTTCCAACCCCAAAGTGAACAAGACCTTTCAGAGTACAGCCAATAACTGGGCAACGGTAAGGGGACTGCCATCAGCATGACAAAAAACCACACCAGGCGAAAAAACCCAAGACTGCAAAAAACACTCCCACTCACGCACCAGGCAACAATCCACAACACCATTCCTACCTATGAAAACCCACTTACCCTTACCCAACTGGTCCGTTTTGGAAGCGCGCAACCAAATGCGCAACCTATCATGTTCCAAAATCGCTTCGTCACTGGTCAAACCCACCCTGGTGCGCAAACCTAGAAGCTCAAAGGCCCGAAAGGCTCCGAAGAACAGCCATACAAAATTCAAACGAAATTTGAAAAACTCAAAATCATCATAACAGCAACCCCTTAAATGAGATAACAACTGCTGAAGCAAGTCAAAAGTGACTGGGCGGCGCAACAACCTGGAAACAGACTGCAACCTACCCAGCCCTTTCAAAACCTTCCTGACCAACACCCCCTCAACTGGATCCCTCCCCCATTGCAGCAGACCATAAAAAGAAACGTCTGCCAATTTGCTGGAAATGGTTGTGTGAGACAGACCTTTATCAACAAGATGTAACACCCTCCATGCGGTACAGCAAAACCTTTACCAAATTCCAAAAATTCCCTCCAAGCTTGTAAATAACTCCGGCGAGTAGAAGCAGCTACCGAATGCTCCACCAGCTGAGAGACTCTCCCTCCCCCCAGGCCCATACGTACTGTGGAATTGGAGTCTGCTTGGGATCTGCCCCAGGAGCCAATCTGCGGAATTCCGACCACTGAAATCGAGATAAAGCGACCGCTATACAATTAGTGGTCCCAGGTATATGTTGCGCTTTGAAAACAATATTAAACTTCATACACTGCAACATGAACACACGCAGCAACTTCAGGACACGCAGATCCCTTGCCTTCTGATGATTAATCAGCTGAACTACCGCCAGATTATCCACGTGGAACAACACAGATCTGTCCTGAAATTCAGCACCCCAGATGCACAGAGCCACTAGCAGGGGAAACAACTCTAAAAAGGCAATACTACGGCCTTGACTCCGCCAATGATCTGGCCAGCTGGCAGCGCACCATCGCCCGTCCCAGAAGATACCAAACCCATGGGCACCAGAGGCATCCGTGTAGATCTGCACTTGCCAAACCATGTCCAAAAAAGAGACACGCCATTAAAGTCCCGCAAAAAAGACAACCAGAGACTCAGATCCGCCCTGATGGCCGCCGTGATGCGGACCCTGTGGTGCGGAAGATATGCCCCAGACAAGGACGTGCCCAACCTCCTACAAAAGGTCCTGCCCGCTCGAACCACCCGGCACGCAAAATTCAAGTACCCCAAAAGTTTCTGCACTTTCCGGAGCTCCAACTTGCGCTCCACCACCACAGAAGACAAAAAGGAAGAAATTTCTTGCACTTTAGCAGCGGGCAATCTCGCCACCATGGCCAATGTATCAATCTCGATTCCCAGAAAAGTCAAAGTGGTGCTGGGACCTTCCGTCTTGTCAGCAGCCAACGGCCCCCCCAACTCCCCGGCCATTGCCTGAAAAGTCTGCAATGCCAGCCGACACTGACCGGAATCCCGCGCCCCAATGAACAGGAAATCATCCAGGTAATCGCAGACCAGCCCATGGCCACTGATGAAGGAAAATCGCCACTGCAAGAAAGTACTAAATGTCTCGAACAATGCGCATGACACCGCACATCCCATAGGCAAGACCAGATCAACATAATACTTCCCCTGTAAATGCATCCCCAACAGGCCAAAATCAGAGGGATGGATTGGCAAAAGGCGAAAAGCCGACTGTATGTCACATTTTGCAAGCAGAGCACCTCAACCCGCAGTCCTCACCAACCCCACAGCATTGTCCACTGATGCGTAAGAAACACTCGAATCCTCTGGGGCAATGAAGACGTTGATGGAAGAACCCTCGGGCCAAGACAAATGATGAATAAGCCGGAATTCACCAGCCGCTTTCTTGGGGACAGCTCCCAAAGGGGACACAATCAAATCCGGCAACGGGCAGTGCGAAAAGGGGCCAGCCACTCTGCCTGCAGCCACCTCAGCATTTAACTTTCTCTGCACAACCTGGGGGATTTCTTTAGCAGATTTCAAATTGTCGGACCAGCTCCCACTCCGAGGGCCCTTGTACCCAATCCGAAAACCCACTTTGAAACCCCAAGACAAGCGTTTTGCCGCATCCACATCTGGGTAATCCTGCAACCAGCAATCCAACAGCACCACATGAATAGGAGTAGGAGCCCTTTGCGCCAAAGTGAGAAGACTGACCTCTGCCCCAAGAACCCCGACCTACATCGCCCCCGCGGTGGCCCAGGAAACATTGGGTGAGTGCATAGCGACCACCACACTGGGCACATTCATGCTTGTATCTACACAAAGGCCGAGCACACAGGCCCCTGTTGTAATGCCAACAGGTGCCCGAGAGAGTGGACTGTCCTCTGCCCAGAACCCCCGCCCCAACGTGAGCGGGGCGAGAAGGAAAGGGCCGATGTGTTATCGGTAAACCACTAGCCGTGTGAGTAGTGGCGGGGGAATGGGCCGAAGACATCCACTGCAACCACAACTCGGTATCAACCTCACCCCAGGAACGCTCAGGGAACAAGCTCATCGGCGCACGGAATTCCTCGTCATACGACAGCCAAGCAAAACCCCCAAAATAGCTGTAGGCTTTCCTGATGACGTCCACATATTTCAGCATGGACACAGCCTTATCCGCATGACGCTGGCAGTAGACACTAGCATAAATCAAAAGGGCAGACGTCCAATTTTCAATGGACTTGGGAACCCGCGGCCTCCGCGCCATCTCCAACTCCTCCTCCTTAGACCCTTCTTTTGCCTGCAAATCCCGATGGAGCAATTTAAAAACATCAACAAACTCATTACCCCAAATGCGATATTTAGTTTTTTCCGACAAGTGTGAACCTAACGGCATACCAATGCCAGAATATGGCAGTTTCGTGGGAACAGCCGGGTCCCCTGCACTGGCCACAGGAGCCACATCACCTGACCGCCCCGCTGAAGCGGCGGTCTCCTCCCCTCGAGACGTTGCCGGCACAGTAGCCTGCCGCTCAGACAGCTTTGGATGAGCAACTTGCTCCCCCACATTCCCATCCCCAACACCAATAGAACGAGTCCGTTTAACGGGGAGACTCTCCCCTTGCTGCCACACAGACCACCAACCCTTCTTACCTGTAGGCAACTGTGGCAACTTCTGCCGAAACACAGCAGGATCCCCTTGGCGCGGCCGCTTAGCCGGAACTCTCGCTGCTGCAGGGTCTGCTCCAGACTCCTGCAAAACACTGAGAACATAGGACTGCCCCAAACCCCCGGTCCGAACCGGTACCCCAGGAGCAACCTCCTCATCCCGAACTTCTCCCTCCTCCCAATCATCATCATAAAGATCCAAATGTAAAACATCATCTTCAACATAGTCACCACTTCCACCAGGAATTTCCCCATCTCCCACACCTCCATCATAGAGTCCCATTGAAAACCAGTACTCCGCACTGCGCCCTGTTTCTGTAAAAGGGGGTCCGCTCCAGAAACCCCTTCCGCTCTCCCCTCCCCAGAAACCGCCGTTGGGGCAGCCCGTGAACCACTCCGAATGGGAAACTGAGGACCCGCAGGAAGACCAGTACTGCGCACCGCGCCCGCTTCTGAAAAAGGGGGTCCGCTCCAGAAACCCCTTCCGCTCTCCCCTCCCCAGAAACCACCGTTGGGGCAGCTCGTGAACCACTCTGCATTGGAAACTGAGGACCCGCAGTAAGAGGAGTCTTCCGTCCACGGCCGCTCAGACCGGCCGCACCGATGCCGAGGCGCCGAAACCCTCAGCCGCACCTAGAGGAGTCACCTCCGAATCCGCACCATCGCCCAACCCTACTCCTCGGCCACCACCCAAAGGACCACGCCGCTGGACCGGCACAGCAAGGGGCGCCCCCCGCGGTTTGGGAAAGGACACAGTGGAAGGAGGGCAAGGAGCAGCCGAGGCATCCCCCACAAAATGCACACCCCCAGAAGGCTGTGAGAAAAGAGCAGGAAGCGAAAGAGGGCCCACCACCCCCTCCGAAGGCCCGCGCGCAACCCCATCCAGGAGAATAGCAGGCGGGGTGGACTCCCCACAAGCAACCGAGCAACCCCGGGAAAAGGTAGAAGGAGGCCTGGAAACACAGACCCCAGGCCCCACAGGGCCCACAACCTGACCCTCAGAAGCCTCTGACATTGCAGGAAACCCAGGTGCAGCACATGGGGCTGGCGAAAGCAGATAACGCTGCCCATTATTAACCAGGAAAGGGCCCAAACCAGGCTGGGGGCGGCTCCACCACTGGAGGGGGGGCAGGCACTGAAGCAGACCCAAACCAGGCTCGGAGGACGGGCCTCCAGACACCAAGCTCCTCCCCCGCCGACCTCTTTGTTATGAATAGTCGCAGAGACTAGCATAGGTTCCGTTCAGTCTTTATTTCAGGAATAAGTTTCCATGTAAGCACCCACAACCAGAGCCGTCCAGTCTTGAGGAAACCAACGTCTAAAGTGACGTTCAAGGAATCCTCGAGGCTGGACATGGAGTTCTAGAACGACATTGAAGGTCTCTCGTGCTTGCAAGCACGAGAGAACCAAGAGAAGTAAGTAATTGTGAATATATAACATCTTCCCCACTACAAAGGGAAACAAAGAAAACACATGAGGGTAAACATGAGCAATTGAACAATAAAACAGAGTTATTCTAAGACATAGTCTCTCAATCTGCATGATAACTGCTTTAAACGGAAAGCCCTTTTTGTTGCCACTTCAGAGGTTCCCTGTGAAGTCGAATCATGTGACACGGGTAACTCTGCGGAAACAGAGGTAGGTGGTAGGGCAGAAGTGGAAGGCAGGGCATTTGAAATTTCAATAACTGGATTGGAAGAAGATTCAGTAATTGGATTGGATGAGGGTGTGTAATCAAACCAATCACAATGCTCGGAATCTGAAGTGGCATGTTCCCTGATGACGTGGGCTTGAATTGGAGAAATCTTAACAAGAGCTCGCTTGTTCCACCACCCACTGTCATCAAGAAGGGCTGACGTTTTACTAACTTGTGTAACCAAATTAGGGGACGAAAATTTAGACCTTCCTTTAGGAACTTTCTTGGGATTTTTGACAAGAACAAGATCACCTGTTTGTAAAGGTCGATCAACAGAATGTTTACCTTCGTCAAAGCGTGATTTCATTGACAATTGTTTAGCACACACACGATCTTGAACAGAAAAGGAAGAATTGGATAAATCACAACCTTTATGTAACCAACTGGGATTGAGAGCAGAATGAAAACCTCTTTTACGAAGCAGGCTAAAGGGTGAGACACCAGTGGTGGAATGTGGAGAAGTATTGTAGGCCCACACTTTGTCATGAACAAAAGCCAAAGGATCAAGCCTAGAAGACAAAGCAGTCTGAACACCCTCCTTAATAATACGATTACATCTCTCTACTAGACCATTCGATGATGGTGAATACAAGGCCACTTTGAGGTGAGAAATATCGTGAGACTTGAGGAAAGAACACATTTTGAGTGAGACAAAATGAGTACCATTATCGGTAACGATGGACTTGGGAAAACCTTCGACATCAAAAATAGACTGTAAAAAATTAATTGCATTGTCAGTAGAAGCAGAATTGCAAAAGGAATAATAGAGCCATCTAGAGTAATAATCAACAAGAAGGATAAGAAACTTGTGTTCAGAAGGTAAAACATCATATGGACCAGCAAAGTCCAAAGCCACTTTGTCCCATGGAGCAGCTGGTAACGGAACGGGACATAAAGGTGTGGAAAGAGTTTTCCAATGCTTATCAGAAAGAATACACTGTGTGCAATTTTCAATCATTTTTCTAATGTGAGAGTCCATGGAAGGCCACCAGTAGAATTGTTTGATGCGTTGACATGTCTTAACAATACCAAGGTGACCCTGATGGGCAGAACGAATGATGTGATCACGAACAGACTGAGGAGGAACAAATAAATCATTGCGCATGACCATATCATTAACCAAAGATAGTTCGTCTGAAACATTTGCAAAACCTCTTAGTTCAGGGGAAAGGGTTCTAGTTTCAGGCCATTTGTTAACAATGAAATCTTTAACCTTGGAAAGAACAAGATCATTCTTATAAGCCACATTCCATTGTGTTACAGAAATAGGTTGACATTCAGCAACTGCATCAACTGTGGCAACAACGCACTCAATATCATCATTAACTATTGAATCATCATTTAAAGACATTCTTGACAGGCAATCGGCCCTGAAATTCTTACCCCCGGGAATGTGTTTGATGACAAAATGAAACTCATGGAGTTTGGATATGAGACGAACGAGTCTGGCAGAAGCTCTATTGGAGGCACTGTCAGACAACATATGCATAAGGGGTTTGTGGTCTGTGTAAATCTCGAACTCCTGACCCCAAATGTAAGATTTGAACTTCTGAATTGCCCAAACACAAGCCAGGGCTTCCCTTTCGATTGTACTGTACCTGGTTTCGGCCGGAAGAAGAGTTCTGGAGGCAAAAGCAACTGTGTGTTCTTTGCCTTCGACCCATTGTCCCAAAACGGCACCCAAACCAGTAAGACTGGCATCTACATGATAAAACATTTGGAGCCGACACAAAAAGGATTCAAGGCAGGTGAATCTTCGATGATCTTCTTGACTTGATCAAAAACTTTCTGTAAGTCTTGAGACCAAACGAATTTAACACCTTTTCTCAAAAGTGCTCTTAAAGGTTCAACGATCTGGGCATAGCCATGAATAAATCTGGCATAATATTCAGATAAGCCCAGGAAGGAGCGAAGAGCATCACGATCCTTGGGGGGTTTGGCATCTCGAATGGCTTTGATCAAAGAGAACTTAGGTTTAATGCCATTGGGAGAAAGAGAGTGGCCTAAGTAATCTAACTCTTGAACACCAAATTTACACTTGTCGTGTCTAACAGTCATGCCAGCTTTTTCTAAAACCTGTAAGACAGTATTAAGAGTGTGATTATGCTGCAAAGAGTCGTTGGCATAGACCAAGATGTCATCTTGGTATGCCTGCACACCAGGGATGTCTTGAAAAAGATTGTCCATTAGTTTTTGGAAAATACTGGCCGCCGAAGCTAAACCAAAGGGAAGTCTGAGGTACTTGTAGGCACCAAAGGGCGTGATAAACGTTGTTAACTCCTGAGAAGCGGGGGACAAGGGAATCTGGTGATAAGCAGACCTGAGATCAGGGAGGGAGAAAAATTTAGCCTCACCCAAATTAGCCAAAAGGTCATGAATTTTGGGAAGGGGGTGGCAATCCACTATTATATTGTTATTTAGTGAGCGCAAATCAGCACACAATCTTACCTCCCCGGACTTTTTGCGAACTAAAACGATAGGAGACACCCATTCAGACGAATCACAAGGGGCAATGATTCCTTCATTGCAGAGACTTTTCAGGACAGCTTTAAGTTCATCTCTAGCACTCAAGGGAAGAGGACGAACTTTGTGAACAATGGGTTGAGCATTGGGTTTAAGTCGAATTTCATGTTTAAAACCAAGTACTGTGCCAACCTTATTTTTAAATAAGTTCGGAAAGGAACTCAATAAGGTGTCCATGTTGACTATGGGAAAGGAAAGATCCGCAATATTGAAGTTCCCAGAATCATGACTAGTATAATAGTCATCAGGAATGTCACCTAGGGCGATAGGTTGATCAGATCCAGGTTTTAGAATCAAACCCATTCTGGCTAAATCGAACCAACCTACGATATCCCTGCCTTTAAGGGCAACATAGACTTTAGTAAATGTAGGCAAGCAATGTCAGAATAAAAGAACCCTAACATATCAATGTCCTTTTCGCCAAAGGCCTTGGGATTGACGTCTGACTCTGAAAGAACAACATGACTCCAATTAGCGTAAAATGTAAGGTCGGATAGAATGGTGATAGGAGACCCAGAATCAGCCTTGACCTGGATTGAAATTGTGCCTATCAACAATTCACACAAGGGACTCTTAATCTTAGTAAATTCAATAGAATCACATTCAATTGATAACATAACATCATTGAGTCTAGAGGAACAAGACTCTACATTTTCTTGAAACTCAATGTTATTGACTCTGGTGAATCTTTTGCGACCTCTGCAAACAGAGGGAAAATGTCCAATCTTCTTGCAGGAAGAACATTTTTTGCCAGAAGCAGGACACGTAGGAGAATTGCCAAGATGATTCCTGGATCCGCATCTGTAGCAAATGAGCGGTTTCTTGTTAGCTTGTCTTGAGGAATTGTTGACAAGGTCAATGGAAGTGAAACCAGAAGCTTGATCAACTAAATGAACTGAAGGTTGAGACAGACTCTCTTGTAGAATTTTAGACGAATAAGTTGCACGTTCAATCCCTTTTGCGATATCGACTGTCTCGGATAAGGGAGGATTCTTGCAGCTTAACAAACGCTCTTGGACTTTCTTTGAGTAACAAGCTAAGATGAATTGATCTCTAATGTAGGTATCTGTACCAGCACCAAATTCGCAGGTAGAAGCCAAAATTCTGAGTTGAGCGATATAATCCTCTACACTTTCGTCAACACTTTGTTTACGTTTGAAAAAATTATGACGTTCTAAAACAATACTAGGTTCATCGTCGTATTGTTTATTGAGACGAGCAATGGCTTCTTCATAAGCATTCCAGCCGTCACCTGCTTCACCAGTGGGAGCAGAAATATGGGGTAAATTTTCAAAAACTTATTGTGCAGCAACTCCCAAACATCCATAAAGAATAGCGACTTTGCGAGGAGGGTCATATTTGGTAGCATCAATGGCCACCAAATAGTTTTCAAAACTTTTGAACCAATTGCGCCAAGCAAGAGTAGGTTTTCCAGGTGTTTGTAGGAAAGGAGCTGGTGTTTGAAATTGTTGAGAGGAGGTCATGGTGAAATGTTTGTGAAGAAAATTAAGTAATGTCTATAAATATGGTGAATGAAAAGGCTTAATAAAATGAAATAAATAAGTGTGGCTGTATTTACTTGAAACTTGTAGTAAAGAGTTTTAAAGTTTATTTGAAAACTTGTATTGATATTGAATTGTCAATTGAACATGGTAGGCAAGCGTGCCTATCGCTGTAATGACTGTAGAACTTGTCGATGCAAAGACAATGAGAACGATAGGCTGTAAAGCGTGCCTAGCGCTGTGTTGTAATTGACTAGGAGACTTGTAAGAATAAAATATCAATGAAAACGGTAGGCTGTAAAGCGTGCCTATCGCTGTAATAATTGTAAAACTTGACAATGTAAAGACGATGAGAACGATAGGCTGTGAAGCGTGCCTATCGCTGTGTTGAAAATAAAATTGACAGCGGTAAATTGTGTAAACGCTGGGTGAAGGTCGCAGAAAATGGCCGCCGGCGTAGTTGTCAAGGTGACGGGACAACGTGAATTTCTAGAGGCGGTGGGCTTGTTTTGTGGTGAAGGCGCAGTGCGCGTGAAGTAGCGCGAGTAGGAAGCTGGAACGTTGCGCGCGTGACAGAGCGCGAGGCAGCAACCGCCAAAAGCCAGCAACGCGGAGAAATTGTCAAAAATGACAGAAATTCACGCCGGGAGCCAGGATATGGACGGGAGATAATGTCCAAGAAGCATACGACCTGTGGTAGAGTTGGACTGGAGGCAGGCTCGGATGAAGAGGTGAAAGACGAGCAGTGGTCGAGTCGTCCTGGTGAGTCTTGACTGGCGGTGGGTGCGGAGAAATCCCGATCGTCGCCAAATATGTTATGAATAGTCGCAGAGACTAGCATAGGTTCCGTTCAGTCTTTATTTCAGGAATAAGTTTCCATGTAAGCACCCACAACCAGAGCCGTCCAGTCTTGAGGAAACCAACGTCTAAAGTGACGTTCAAGGAATCCTCGAGGCTGGACATGGAGTTCTAGAACGACATTGAAGGTCTCTCGTGCTTGCAAGCACGAGAGAACCAAGAGAAGTAAGTAATTGTGAATATATAACACTCTTGCTGACGAGGTAGGCTTAAGGGCCTTGCATGCTGGAAAAGTATTCCCCTACCGAAGGAGCCTCCCCCCGGAGCGACCCCGCCTCCCGCCGGACACCCCACGCACAACAGCAGCCCCACTGGGGGGGGACATACCTGTGGCAGGGGGCCTGGCACTCCAGGGGGGGCGTGGAACTGCTCCTCGGGACCCGCCTCGCCTGAAGGCTCCGCCTCCGGCATCGCCGCCTCGCTGTCGTCCTCACTCTCAGCCGGTGGAGAAAGGCATGCCGATACTGCCTTGGCAACTCCCCCGGCCGACTTGCGAACGGGGCGGGCGAGCCCCACCCACGCCGCGCCAGAGACACCAGGGGACAGCAAATCCTCACGCCCGGCCCTGCAAAGGACCCGGATCGCCCTCCGCACTTCCTCCGAGTCCGCCATCTCCAGGTAAAGCCCAGGGAAAGCACACAAAACGAACCTCGCCGCCCGCCTCCCTAGTGTGCAATGCTATCCTGCCCTGCCCGGCCCTAATTAACCCACCTGGCCCTCGCTCATCAAGACCCACCTGCCGTGGCCACTGATGCTGCGCAAATCTACCCGGGGAGAGACCGGCTCGCGCACGGCTCTCCCCAGGTCCCCCCTTAACCTTATGATGTACTTGTGAGCAACAATGGCCGTAAAAGGAAACTAAAGAGTGAGCGACCCCAGGCAGTGTTCGAAACACATTTGTATAAACGTAGACTCCCTCTAAAGTGCTTAGTGCACACCGCAGACATGTCCTTGTGTGACAGAGGGTATAGGTGAATGAATGGCCCCGGAAGTGGAATGTGCACATAAGTACTAATTTCCTCCAAAAGCCGGAGGCTGGCCTCAAACTATGACAAGTTCAGACTCATCATTCACTGCTGGTGAGCCCCTGCTGCCGGCTCCGCATTTCACCAGGTGGAATTACAGATGTTAGCCGGCGGCTTTTACACTTGTAATATTGCCCTTGAAAAGACCAGTTTCCTCCTCCCCCCTACCTTCCCCCGCTGCAGCTGTGGTTATGAGCCCAGCTCGCCATTTGCCAGCGGCCTGTAGCTGTCCTTCCATCTCACTGCATTCACCAGTGGTGTAGAAAAACCAGGGAGGTTGAAGGGGGACCTGACGCTGCAAGGTACACTGATGGCCAACCCTGAATTATGGCTATCCAGGTAGAGCCGGTGTCAGGCTTCTGAGGGCTGGGCGATCCAGTGCTTAATTTGTGCCGGTGTCATGCTTCTGAGGGCTGGGCGATCCATTTCCACCCACCTCATATTGGCATCTTGGTAGTGAGGCTGAGCTGAAATTAAGTTTAGATGCAAGAGTACAGGGAGACTTTTTACTACAGGAGCTGAACCTGGCACACAATATTTTTATTACTTTATGGGGGCGATTCTTTTTTTTTTAAAGTATACAATACCCTTCCTGGCCCACAGCCATAAAAGTAGTATGACTTTTCATTCCAAAGCTTAAATCTTCTTCCTTGTAAGAGTAGGCATCAGTTGAGTTACAATATAGGTCTGGATTTGAGTGCAGAGGGACTGATTGTCTGTTCAGACCACTATATATTTGCCCTTCAACTTTAGATGGAACTGCAGTGCTTTCCACTTCACCACCAGTTATCTCCAATTGTACTACCAAGTTTTCTGCACTTCGGATCAGTTTTCTTTCACTTCCTCATCCTCCAAAGTTGCACCCTTCCCCCAGATGCTGACATTTTTTTGTTATCAGAACTGAGCATGTATATTGAAAAGAAACTCCCCGTATTACGTTGTCCTTCACCAACGATCATATCAGATCTTTTGATATCTGTGGTGTAACTGGAATCAACTGTGCGTAATTATGGGGGTATGGCGCCCCATGATCCAAGAGATGATTTACTGTGAGTTTGGGGTGGTATTGTGAACTACAGCAGTTGATACCAACTTCATCCCTTGCACTTTCAACAACATTCTTGTATACACTTGGGTCTAGAGTAACAGTCATACATTTGGATTGAAGAGTCAACATCATGATTGTGCGGCTGCAGTATTTTTGCATAATTATAGATTTGCACTATATGCCACATAATCCATAATCTGCTGCATAATGTGCAGATTTTTACCCCGAAAAATGTTTCTAGTTAAAACGGTTCAAAAGTTAATAAAACTGCAGTTAACAAAATTGCCACATAGAGTAAGGCCCTTTTAAAGGGTTCACTTATCGCCTTTCTGTTGCTTATTGCTATATGTGGGTGTTAAAATCAGGTGCAATCAATCCTCAGACAGTGTTAAAAAATGTAAAAATAACAAAAGAATGAAGTAATACTATTACAAAATGTGCTGTATCACTCTGCATTATTTGCCTTTTCTTGTCGCATAATTTACTCAACCCTGCTGCATAATTTGAGCCTCTACAGCCACATAATTCCAATGGCCCTGGCACTCATATCCCATCTGAATATCGCAAAAGGGCCGGTATCAGTTCACATTTTTGTAGATCCAGGATTACTACAACTCCTATAGTATGCTGGTTATCATCTCCACACAACCCTGCCCCTTAGTAAACCAAAAGCATACAACAAAATTCCTCTTAACTGTAGAACCGCTACTACTACTGGTACCTTTGTGAAGACCCTTGGCGATCTTCAAAGACCGAGTAGCAGCGCTTGAAACAGGAAGTCCATGTCCTCCACTGCAAATTTCAGGAAAGATTGAGTTTTGAAAGTACGCATTGTGCAAAATCCAAGGTTGACAGATAATTTCCTTTGGATGTGAAAGGTATGATCGTTTGCAGATATGCCATCCCAAATAATTTTGCCACAACAAACGTTGTTGCACCCTTTAAATCTATCATATGTCTTTCATTTATGTTTTAAAAAACACAAAAAAAATAATAGGCATTGTCATTTACAATGCCAATTGCTTAAACTCGCGTAAATGCGAGACCTATTACAGTGCAAATGCTTGTTTTTTTTAGGTGAACTTTTGTAGGGAGGGAGGTGGACAGCAAAGCAGCAGAGATATTGAAAAAAGTAATTTGGGGCAAAGCGTCGAAATGCTGTTTGAGGCTACACAGCCGTATTAAATATAAAAAATATCTCACCGAAACATGAACATTAGAAAAACGCTGTCCGGTTAAATGCAGCAGCTGTTTACATTTTCACAGGTTTAATAAAATACATGTTGTCATATCAATTTACTCCTGGAGACTGGAGGCAGAGGTTCTGTAAACGGTCACTAGAAGGTGTTCTTCTCCTGCTTATAAAATCTACCGAGCACGTTGTATGAAAGAGAGAAGGGTTTCCTCTTCTGGGTCAGTGGCGGTAGAGACAGCACCAGCAGCGGATGCTGACATCGCTTCCAGCTTCTCTATGCACTTATTTTCATCCTCAGACCCACATAGACAGCTTCTCAGAACTCAAATCTGCACCTACCACACTCAGGGAGGAGGAGAGAGCCTGGGAATATCTGCACAGGCTTCTGCCCAGGTAGGAGATTGTCAGCACCTTCTGCTGTGTTTGTAGAAATAGGCTTGATAATCCTGGAGGAAATCTCTGCCAGGAACCGGGCTGAGCTCTGGGGGCCTTTCCTTCAAGCCCTGGGGTCGTTTGTGATCATCGTTTGTGTTAAAGAGGGGATCTGTGTAGTGCACTGCATCCATCTGCACTATGAGGAGTCAGTGCACACTATAATAATAAATAATAATAAATCCACATTTGTAAAGCGCACAATCACCCGTAAGGGTCTCTAGGCGCTGGGGGCCGTCGGGAAGATTAAGCAAACTATTGCCCAGAGTCACATGGTGCTGGGCTAATCTGCCGCCGGTGCCTGGGATCGAACCGTGATCCCCAGATTCCGGAGTCAGTCGCCCTGGCCGCGGCGCCACACCTCTTCTCTTCTCTGCACTGCATCTTACTGCACTATGAGGAATCTCTGCACAGTACACTGCATCTTACTTCATTATGAGAAAACTGTTCACTGCATCCCACTGCACTATGGGGAATCAGTGCATACAGACTGAACCCTTTTGAAGTCTCCGTTTAAGCGTTAAGACACTTGGTATTTGTGCACTTAAGAAAATGATTACTTGCTTACTACTGCACTATGAGAAATGTGTGCACTGCATCTTACTGTAGTATGAGAAATCTGTGCACTACACTATGAGGAATCTTTACACTACACTGCATCTTACCGCACTATGAGGAATCTGTGCACACTACTACTTCATTTTACTGCACTATGAGAAATCTGTTCACACTGCACTGCATCTTACTGTACTACGAGGAAAGTATGCACACAACACTGCATCTTACTGCACTATGAAAAATATGTGCACTGCATCTTACTGCTCTATGAGGAATCTGTGCACACTACACTTCAGCTTACTGCACTATGAGAAATATGTGCACTGCACTGCATCTTACTGCACTATGAGGAATTTGTGCACACTGCACTGCATTTTTCTGCAGTGTGAGGGATTTGTAAACACTGCAGTGCATCGTACTGCACTATGAGGAATCTGCACACTGCACTGCTTTTAACTACACTCTGTGGGTTATTGACAAAAGAGGAGGTGTGTGAAAATGGCTCTGCTTTTTACTACTTTGTGAGAAATGTGTGCACTTCTATTCACTACTGTCTGTGGACTGTTTTACAATGAAAATCTGTACATTGCATTTCTTTTTCCTACTCTAAGGTGGATGTTGACAGGAAAGGAAATGTGTTCACTGCACTGCTTTTTTACTACAGTATAAGGGGGATTTAAAATAAAGGAGGAAATCTGTGTAGACTCCTGAGTCTTTGATCAATCTGCCAAGGGTGTTTGGAGCACAGCTGTAGTCTGCATACTGAGTTACTTTTTACTACACTACGAGAGGTGGCTAAAAAGAGATATTCTGAAAGAAACAGTTAGTTATAAATTCCTTACCTTAGAATTACCCCCAGGCATCAGACTGGAGCCAGAACGTTTTTGGTCAGTAGTACCCCTGTGCGTTGAAAGGTGGCCTCGGTCGGCTTTGCGTTTGTTGTTGGCGTGGTGGTGGCCAGGATGACATTGCAGTAGCTATTTTAGACGACGCCCTCGCGGGCTGATGTCAGTTCTTTCTTTTTCCACGCCATCCAGAGCAGATCCAGAGAGAGCGGTACCTCCAGTCACTTTTTGACTGACTTTTTGCCGACTTTTGTTGACACTGTTTTCGAGTCTTCGACTCCTGGTGCACGTCAGGGATGCCCAGCTTCAAGGCTTGCGGTTCCTGTACCCGACTGATGTCGGTGACGGATCTGCACCGCATGTGCCTCTTCTGCCTGGAGCGTGACCATGACCCCAAGTCGGGCTCAGACTGCCGGACCATGAATCCGAAGACTTTGCGCAGGGGTGTGGAATTTAATAAAATATCTACTTGTCAATGAGGCAGGTTGCTACATAAATCTACTTGTCCTGTAGCAAAATCCACTTGTCCCAGCAATCTCATTATATAAGAGTTCTGAAATAGCCTATGCGATTATGCCCTTTTGAATCTGTGCAAACCTACTAAGTTGCATGTTATAAGGGTTTTCACCAACTCTTCTGTAATCTTTTCCCATACTGAGAATGGTTGGAAATTTACCCCTGACAGTGGCAGACATAAAACGTCTTCCAAGGTTGGGGAAAAAAGTGGTTGGAAGGAAAGTGAATTTGCAAACACTCAGATTTTCGCATGAGCAAATCTACACCTGCAGATTTGCTCATGCTAAAATGCAGTTTCAAGACATTTTCTAGGAGTACTATTTCTTGGCCTATGTCCGTAAAGTCTTGTGAATTCACAAAAGTTGTTTATCCGCACTTAATTAAAAGACATGGGTGCACTTTTGAGACTTTATTGAATAATTGGGCCCCTAATAAGGTCTGGTGTTAACCATGACCTTGTGTGTTTATTAAAATTGTCTCTCACTGTCTATCGGCTAGCTTCTCTGGGAGTGACAGCATTCTGTTCTTTCACAAGGAGCATGGACTACTGTGACAATATGTGCTTTTTGAGAGCAAAGCTAGTTTTAGTTTTGCAAATCTTTGTTATAATGGTGAGGGTCCAGGAGCTCCCGCACCAATAAGGCTTTACTAAATACATGCCATAACAAGTCCAGCATCGACCAAACCAAAAAGAGGGAACCATTTCTGACCTATTGGCTTTACCAATGCTTGTTTATTTTTAATGTTTCCCATACTCTTGTTTACACTGATTTTCCGTTATGAATATTTTTGGAAATAATAGCACATATCAACACATTTTACTAAATCATGCTGCAAAGAAATGGTACCTACAAGTTTATATTAGTTTAGCAAAATGTCTTTGCATTTTTTTGTGAACATTTTATTTTGAAAGCAAAGAATCATCAAACTTGCTTTTAGCATCTGCAAATATTTGCATCTAATCGGGAAGCATTCTGAGAGCATTGTAGATAGCCTCATATTTCTAAACATTGAAAACGTGTGTACTCATTTTTATACTTGAACCATTGCCAGTAGTGCAGTCTGAGCTTACAACATTTATTTAAAGCGCTCACCCTAATAATAAAGGCTTTACATTAATGAACCATAAATATAAGTTTGAACAGCATGGGCAAAAATATTACCTTAACTGTAGGGAATGCCTTTCCCTGCTCCATAATATGGTACTGTAAACTGGCAGCCAAAGGGTTTGTGCTGTAGGGGGTTGGGCCTACTTGTCCCAAGGACAAAATACACATGAAAACTTCTTGCGCTAGACCCCAAACAATATGTCCCGGGTGTCGGGCTATAGGAATTCCACATCCTATACACATTTCTGCAGTATATACCAGAACACATGGTACACCCTTATTAGCTGTTTTGCTCGGAGTGCTTAAAGCAATCCAAAATGAGTACCGGGCAGCCTCTGCCCTGGCTTTGGGGATGAAACTGACTGGCAACTTTGCAGCTGTATCTGCCATAATGTTAAGTAACATTAAAGGAGACGTAGCAGCGTTGACTATACGCCAACACCTCAAGAGACCAGAATCTCGAATTGCCTTAAACTATTGAGGGAAACCTATTCATCCATAGGTAGAGGTAATTAGGAAGCCAGACTTAGTAAACCACAAATTAGGGGTAATTCTGAAAAGGATAACTCAAAGGAGGCATCAGACTCTTCTACTAAAAGGAATTGGATAGTAAGAAAAATACAGAAAAGACTAAAACTCAGGGTGTATGTTCTCAACAGGAGTTCACTGAAAAATGCTATCATTTGCGTGACAGTGTTCATATATAAACGTCTGAAAAGTATTAAGATACTGAGACACGTTCCTCGTGTTCCTTTCGGCATTTACCTGAAAAATCACTCAGATAGCGGGGGACGATCAGAGTGCAGATCAGAGGAGTATGTGAAACCAAAGAAGGACTCACAATGCTCTTCTGACTTTATAAAACAGTAATAACAAACCTAAACAGTCCAAGCCTCAATTAAAAAAAAGTGGCTGGCATTAAAGTCAACCATGCCAAGGATATTTAGGACACTGCTTCTGAGCAGTGAGTGGGCTATGACCATGCTAGACAGTGTGGCAGAAGTCACAATAGTTCAATGGAATCTACTGGAGTGTCTGGCGGCAGTAGCAAAGAGTGTCTATATCTAGGTGGAAACACTGGATAGGAACTGAGTCTCCTGCATCGATTGTATCTAATCCATGATCCCCTCCATTTGAAGTTGCAGAGACCAGATTCCTCCTAGCCGTACATTCTGCCTTCTGAATTAGTCTCTGAAATGGAAGTCAAAACTTCTAAACAGGACAAGGTAGCAGACTGTGAACGAGAAGGGTTCTGAGGTCACATAGCCTTCGGACGCAGTCCCAGTGAAGCTGTTGACTTTTGGTGGGAAAGTTCAGAGTGGGAGAAATTGAAAATTCATGCCCCTGGATGGTCCTTCGCTGGCCGAAAACTTTTGGTGCCTTTGTCTTGTGAATATTTTACCTTTGCACTTAGTAACTTTTTTGGAACTTGGATTTGTTCAGCGGAGTAAGGCTATAACCCAGTGTTTAAATGTGCTGGTGGTTTCCGGAGCTCGGCACCAGAACTTAATTGTCAGCACCTGCTCTAGTGACAGTCCACCACATGGTGGTGCTACCTTTTTTTAATTTTGAGATGAGCACAACAACCCTGTTTCGTAAGTTAATACATTGGAAATTAATAATACTAGCTGTGTGTGGCCTGAAATAGTCTGAAATGTCACACTTGTAGGAGTGTGATGGTTAAGTGTTATGTTGGTATTGCCATCTGCAACGCTGGTAGGGTATGGGTGAAGCATGCTGCAGTGGCCTTCCGATAAGGGCCCTGGCACTTCACTTTTTTACAAATTAAGCACTGCTGTAAGCTGTACCCAAACAGGGCTCCACGAGGCAAGTTACATTATCAGCGCCATCCCGCTCAAATGGATTTGCCACTGCTGAAAAGATCCAAGCAGGAGCAACCTAAATCTTTGGACTAGCAGCAATGCTCCCTTTATAGTATTGATACAGCAGTAATTTCATCTGGTAATTTCTCAATGCAAACCCCTCATGCTACATCTATTTACCGCTGAAAAGGTGTTGGGCCCTTGACACCATGTATTGCCTTCAGGAGACTTTAAATAAACATGAACAGTCAAAAATGCAATTATTATTTAAGCCAATGAAGAGAGTTGTTGAGTATTTTACAGTAATTTTCTAGTCAAAAGTTAGGGTTTTATCTATCCCTTTATTCATTAGTAAAATATCAATCAGGATACAGAATTTGGAAAACAG
This sequence comes from Lissotriton helveticus, assembly GCF_964261635.1. Taxonomy (NCBI): domain Eukaryota; kingdom Metazoa; phylum Chordata; class Amphibia; order Caudata; family Salamandridae; genus Lissotriton; species Lissotriton helveticus. The sequence continues at coordinate 183,911,119 of NC_136057.1, read as the reverse complement.
GAAAAATAGCATTAATACAGAACATATTACAGTCTGCATATAAGCATCACACGTAGAAAAGAAAATGGGGCGCAAAATGTCAGTCAAAACTCTTAAACAGTTTCTAAGAAAAATAAGTCTTGCGAGGCTAATCAATAATTAAATAGTTTGCAAAACTCTCCCATAAAGAGAAATAAATGCATAAGACAAAAACATCTTTTCAGACCTAGTTAATTAGTCAAAGCATAAACTTAAAGTTTAGCATCTAATTCTAAAAAGCCTTTCTATCTGTTGCTTCTCTCTGCATCTCTGCCACTCTGAGCTACACAAGGAGTGAGGCAGCCCGCCCTTCATAGATCACAGAGGAATGTGATCTGCCTTGAAAAAATATGACATGAAAGGACTCTCTGAAAAAATATGAGCACGGGAAACCCCCCACCTGACTTTCCTCGGAAGCAATCTCCTCCCAGGCTCTCCGCGACGTTTCTCGTACCTAACCAATATGAATGTCCAGGGGTGTGGAATTTATTAAAATATCTGCTTGTCCATGGGGCAAGTTGCTTCAAAAATCTACTTGTCCTGTAACAAAATCCACTTGTCCCTTTGGTGCCATGTGGTTCGGCGACAAATTATGGCAGCAATCTCATTATATAAGAGCTCTTATATAGCCTCTCTGATTATGCCAGGGCTCATACCATAGTAGTTTTTGAATACTATCAATCCCTTTATGTTGTCACGTTTCTGCAGACTGAAGGGACTGAAGGTAGTGGTAAGTAATAGTTCCATGGTTGGAATGCTCTTTAAGTCTGTGCAAATCTACTAACTATGCAGGTGCATGTTTTAAGGGTTTTCAACAACTCTTCTCTAATCTTTTCCCATACTGAGAAATGTTGGAAATTTACTCCTGACAATGGCAGATGTAAACCTTATTTATTTATTTATTTTTTAAACTAATATGGCGCAAACAGCTACCCAAAAAGGGTTTCCCGGCGCCTAAGACTTCCAGAGTTGGGAAAAAAGTGGTTGATGGGAAAATGACCTTGCAAACACTCGGGTTTTCGCATGAGCAAATCTACACATGCATATTTACTCATGATAAACTGCAGTTGGGGGGCGTGGTTTGGCGCCGACCGGGATGGCTGTGTGAGCGTGTAGCTCCGCGCCGAGTCCCGTAATTAATCCTGTTGTTGCTGCCTGCGGGACCTCTGGAAGCCGGAATTTGCAGTGTGAGGTGTCTGCTGCCCGGCGCAGAGAGTCGGGATGCTGGCGGTACCTCGGGGCTGAGCGGAGACGGAGATCCATGACGCGGTGGAGCCCGGCCGTGAACAAAGGCAAGATGGCGGCGTGAGGGTCCGGAGCGGACTGTGGACTGTGGGCGCCTGCGGCTGGTGTCCTGAAGGCCGCCGAGTGGAGTGTGGGGTGCGGAGAAGCGCTTGAGGACACCCACGGGTTCGAGCGAGGAGCCAGAGGCGTTCTCCCCCTACATTGCGGTCAGTGTGATTCCTCGCGCCCTCCCCCCTCCCCCTCCCGCTTGCTGTCCTGGAGGCTGGCGCGGGACAGGCGGAACTGGTGCGGCGGCGCCTGTGGCGGGCGGAGGGCACTCCTTTCGAGCGCTGGCCTGAGACGTCTGGAGGGGGCCGCGCTGCCGGGCAGACCCGACCGCATGAGGACATTCTGGTGCGGGCGGAAGGTGGACGTTACAGCCGCGAGAGCAGAAGAGCCGGGGCTCACGCAGTTGGGGACCCAGAAACTAGGGAGGTGGTCCCACGCCTATGGGCTCCTAAAACCCGGACGCACCCTGCCTTCACCTTCAGACCACAGGGGCCTCTTGTGTTAGCGGGATTCCCCCGCCTGGATTGCGGTGTTTCCGAGGTGGGACGCATCTGGGGCGAGGGCTGTGGTTGTTCTATTGGCCTGTTCGGAGGCCCTGATCGGGCGGCCGGCGTGAGTGGCCCCGGGGGGCTCCCGCCTCCTTGCCGGGAGAACCGTTGCTGCCCTGGAGGCTGGATTTGGAGGGTGGCCCTGGGTCCCACTGATGGCACTGAACTGTGTTTGACTGGTAATGGCCGCAGCCTGGAGGCGCTTTTTGGGGTCACAGCTGGCACGGGACGGACACAGGAACTGACATTGCTGAGGAGTGGGGAGCCCTGTTGTGTGTCGCCGCAGTCTTCCCCGGGAAGGAGCGACTGGTGGTGTAACTGGAGGGAGAATTGCGGTTAGCGGGGCCTTCCCTGGTGGACTGGGGGGGAGCATCCTCCGGGCGCGAGATGGCCGCTGCGGGCAAGGTTCTGGGCCCACCGCCAGGACAAGATGACGCGTCCACCTCGATCCAACCTGGAGGTGCCCGGACCCCGCAGGATGACGCTACGCCGGAACAGAGGCTGAACTTGCGTCTCGACGCTATCCTGGCCGCGATTACTACAACAAAGGACACGCTGCACGAGGATATTGCGCAGGTTGCCACGGGGCTAGGCCTCCTGAGGGCGGACCACACCAAGCTCTCGGACAAGGTGAAGGAACATGGGCAATTACTCCTGGACTTGAAGCCGGCTGTGGTGTCGGCGGAACACAAAATAACGGATATTCTTGGTCGTTTGGCGACTCTGGAACGACGGGCGGAGGATGCGGAAAGTCGTAACAGAAGGAACAACGTGAGGGTAGTGGGCCTTCCGGAAAAGATCGAGAAAGACGACGCAGTGGCGTACATGGAGGACTGGTTTAAGACTGTAGTGGCGCCGGAGGGGCTTTCTCCTTTCTTCTCCTTGGAGAGAGCGCATAGGGTCCCGGCTAAGCCACCCCTGGAGGGCCGACCACCCCGACCGATGGTGGTAAAACTGCTGCACTATAAGGACCGGGACCTCTTGATACAGAGAGCACGTTCCCAGGGGCCCTTCCAAGTGGATAATAGCAAAGTCACGATCTTTCCGGACTATACACAAGAGGTGCAGAGACACAGGGCGTCCTTTCTGTCAGTTAAAAAAGAGCTGAGGGAAGAGGGGATTCAGTATTCCTTGCTCTTCCCTGCCAAACTACGGATTATTCTCAATGGCAGGACACACTTCTTCCAAACTCCGGACGAGGCTTGGTCGTGGTTAGAACTGTACCGGGCTGGAACGGACCGCACGGATAAGAGCGGAAGGGACAGACCAAAACCGATCCGGATCAGGAAATCGCAGCGCATTCGCTCAAGGAACAAACTCCAGCGGGCCATACGAGATGCCCAGATGGCGGAGGACAGGAAGGGGGCTGTGGCAGCAACGGCGAGCATTACGGGATCACAGCAAGGAAGAACGTCGGAAGGATCGGCCTCGGAGGTGGAGGGTGAGAAATCTGGAGGCGATGAGTCGGACACAGGGAGTGCCAGGGGTCCGGAGGTCACCCCACAGACTTCGGATGGGCTGTTTAATGAGTGATGTCTCGATAACTCTGACACCCCGGGGTGCCGGCTGGGATTGACTCTCCAGACTTTTGGTTTGCAGTCAGGTATGGGGCTGTGTAAGCAGCATGGGACTGGGGCGCGGGGTGGGAGCTCTGCCTGTTCTGGTTCGGTGCTCTATCACCCTCTCGTGGCCCTTAAGGCCTTCTGTGGTGGCGACCACAGACTAGTGTATGTGTGTGATTTTGATGGTTTGGAACGGGACTGAAGCTGGGTTATTAGGTCCTGTCCTGGGGAGTGGGGTTTGGGGTGTTTTGGGGGGGAGTTGGGAAGGGGGGGGCAACTGCTGCAATGCGGGGAACAACTGGTTAACGGTGACAATGTGTAGAACTGCCTATTATGGGGTCGTTACCTAATGTGAAATGTATCACATGGAATGTCCGCGGACTTCAGACAATGGTGAAACGTCATAAGGTGCATGCATACCTGGTGAGGCGGGGAGTGCAGATAGCAATGCTTCAGGAGACTCACTTAACTAAGAAAGAATGTGGAGCCTTGCAAAGGAGGTGGTGGGGTCAAGTGTTTGGCACGACTTATTCTGCATTTGCCAGAGGGGTACTAATATGGGTGAGAGCGGGAACTCCGTTCCAAGTCGCGACACAGCGGGTGGACCCCGAGGGTAGGTATGTGGCGGTGGAGGGGCGGCTTTATGGTAGATAGGTGGTCCTGTGCAGTGTGTATGCCCCCAATTCCGATCAGGCCCGTTTTTTTGACGGCTTAACGAGCTCGCTGGCTCACTTTTTGGCTGGCCCGGTCTTACTAGGGGGCGACTTTAACTCGATCACTGATGTGGAACTAGATAGGTCACATCCGCCGTTGGTCGACTCTCCAGTTCGCAGGCTGGCGGCTCATAGGAAGGATTGGCAGGAGAGGTGGGGATTGCTTGATGTGTGGAGGGAGCAGCATCCGGAGGTGAGGGACTACTCCTACTTCTCCACAGTGCACGAACTGCATGTTAGATTGGACGCAGTCCTGTGTGGTGGCACTTTGGCGACGCTGGTGTCCAATACTGAGTACCTGGCTAGGACCATATCAGATCATAACCCCTTATTGGTGTCAGTGCAGTGGCAAAGGGCTAGGTCGGCGGTCCCGTCTTGGAGGCTGAGGCCTGAGACACTGGAAGATCAGGTGTTCAGTGCCATGGTTCAGCAGGGCATTGACCGCTACTTTGCGGAGAATGAGGGCTCTGCCACGTCCCGATCGGTGGAGTGGGATGCGATGAAAGTGGTGGTGAGAGGCGAGTGCGTGGGTAGATTCTCGAATGCACGGACGGCGGTCTTGAATGACTTGGCGAAAGCGAAAGTGGAGTTGCGAGGCCTGGAGCGACAGAGGCCTGACCGGCCGGACCTACAGGAGAGACTGGCGGAAGCGAGGGAGGTGGTGGCGACTGAGACTGAACGGCGGCGGTGCTATGACTATAAGTTATACAGCTTTAAGGTGCATGAGGAACGTGATAAAGTGGGTGCGCTCCTAGCCAAACTTGCAGATCCAGAACCTAGAGGGTGCCCGATCTTGAGTATCAGAACAGAGAGAGGGGAGGTGGTCTACTCACAATCAGCTGTGCTGGCGCGTTGTCAGTCGTACTACACAGGATTGTATGAATGCCACCTGGAGGTGGGGAGGGACGAGATAGGTGACCACTTGGCCTCACTCACACTGCCAGTGCTGGATAGTGAGGTTGCCAAAGAACTGGGGAGTCCGATAACACTGACGGAGGTGAGAGTGGCTATCGCGCAGATGGCTCGAAATAAAAGCCCAGGGGTAGATGGTTTGCCGATTGAATTTTATGCCAAATTTGTTGACACACTAGCGCCGAAACTAGTGGTGGTGTATTCAGAGGCCAGGCAGCGTGGTTGCCTGCCTGAGTCAATGAGGGAGGCACTTGTGGTGCCACTGTTGAAGCCAGGCAGGGATGCGTTGAGTGTCACGTCCTACAGGCCGTTATCAATGCTGACGGTGGACTATAAGATCCTGAGTCGCATATTGGCCTCCAGGTTACTGCCGCACATGACAACACTGGTGCATAGGGACCAGGCGGGGTTTATCCCGACTAGGAATACCTCCATGAATATTCGAAGGCTGGTCCGAATTTCAGCTCTTGATTCCGTGGTATTGGCAGTAGATATCGAGAAAGCTTTCGATAGCCTTGAATGGAGGTATTTGGACGAGGTACTACTGAAGTTCGGAGTTGGGGAGGGTTTCCGGAATTGGACGAGGGTGCTTTACAAATCGGCTAGGGCGAGGGTGCGCCTGGGCCCGCTGATATCTCCGGCCTACCCTGTTTGCAGAGGGACGAGACAGGGCTGCTCGTTGTCACCCCTGCTGTTCGCATTGGCGATGGAGCTGCTTGCGGCGCAGGCGAGGACAGGCGCCATGTATGAAGGGATCGCGCAAGGGCCGGAATCGCATTATATATCGCTGTATGCTGATGATTTGCTTCTGTACTTGGCGGATGCTGAACGGTCTTTAGAGAGAGCGGTGGATATGCTGGATGGATTCGGTCGGCTGTCAGGCCTTAAGGTGAATTGGACTAAGACCTGTATATTCCCGCTGCGGGCGGGTACACCCTGTCCCCTATTGACGAGGGAGGTGGTGTGGGAGCCCTTTGGCTTCACCTACCTTGGGGTGCGCATTTACCACGAGGCGGCGGACCTACTAGAGGGGAATGTAGGGCGATGCATACGTGCACTGAGGGGCAGCATGACATTCTGGGCCTCGCTCCCCCTGTCGGTACTGGGCCGAGTAGCGCTGCTAAAGATGGTGGCGCTTCCGCGGCTGCTTTATTATTTACGAACACTGCCGGTGTGGATTCCGCAGCGGGTTTTTAAAGAACTGAAGACGCTGGTGACTGGCTTCCTTTGGGGCCAGGGCCGGCGGAGGGTTGCACTGGACACTCTGATTAGGCCTAAGACTGAAGGGGGGATGGCAGTCCCCGATTTTGAACTGTATTACTTAGCAGCACAACTGCAGATCCTAACACAGAATGTTGCCCGGGAATTCAGGGGTCCTGAGAGTGACCGCGGAGCTGGTATTCCAAAGTGCGTCCTTTCTTATATAGTTATGCAACAGAAACTGGATCTGAAGGGGCTTACGGTGGAAGAAAGGACGCTTAGGTCATGCTGGCAGAGGAGCGTGAAAAGAGCGAAGAAAGTCCTGCCGTATGCACCGGAGATACCTCTGGGGATGTTAACAGCGCTGCCGCACGGGGGTGACTGGTCTAGGCTTCTGGAATGGGAAGAGTTGGGACTACTGATGGTGGGGGATCTGTACGTTGATGGAGTATTAGTTCCCTATCAGGTGCTCCAGGAGCAGTTTGGGTTGCCGGACGGTACCTTTCTATTACACGCGGCAGTGGTGGCGGCGCTGCAAAAGCATTGGGGGGTGGGGCTCGCTGAACCGGAGGTGACCATGGCGTGTCAATATGTGGTAATGGCCGCGGGCACTGTGAAGGCAGTGACGTGTATCCACATGAGAATGTTGTACGAGGGGTTGTCACCGCTGCTGGCTTTGAAATCGCGATGGGAAGATAGCATAGGCAAGCCCATCCCGGACACGGTCTGGAGCCAGATCCTGAGACGGACGTGGAAGGGCACGAGGAACGCACGGTTTCAACAGGTACTTTTTTTATCTTACACAGGGCATACCTGACCCCGGAGAGGTTACAGCGGTACTTCCAGGTGCTTGACGCAGTGTGCCCGAGGTGCTTGGCTCCCGAGGTTGACTTGGATCACCTGCTTTGGGGGTGTCCGAAACTAGGGACATATTGGCCGGAAGTAGGGGCACTCTTGAATGCGGTGACGGATAGGGAGGTGGACTTTGATATGGCGGCTTGTCTCCTGCTCTGGTTCCCGCATTCTAAGAAAACGAGAATCACGGGTACATTCATTGATTTAGGACTTATGTTGGCGTAGAGGGAGATAACCTGGCACTGGAAATCTAGAGAAGGCCCTTCAGTGAGGAGATGGATGAATGAGCTGTTGAAGTGGGCGGGCAGTGAAAGCATTATTAGAATGAGGCAAGCTACTAGACTTGGCAAGGAGAGCTGTCTGGACATGGCGAGAGCCTGGGAATTGGTGGTGCAAGCGTTGCGTGATTACATGGTGGGAGAGGATGAGGAGGAGTGATAGTCCCGGTGGATTCCATGCACTCTTAGCGATTGCGAACGACTCCTGATATGTGGCGAGCCCCTGAGATGGTACGGTTTTGGACGACCCGCATTGGCAGCAGCAGCAGTGGTAGTTGGGGGAGGTGGGGGGGGGGGAGGGAAGGGGATCCGGAGGGAGGTTACTCGACATAGCGGCCTGGATCACTCTCGGCAGATAGTGTGTGGATCAGATCAGGGTAACGGGGGGTTCCTGAGGTAGTAGGTAGGCATTCTGGCTGTTACACTGGGGGGACCTGGGAATGGGACTCTGGAGAGGTATGGCTTGAACTATGTCGGACCGGGTTTGAGCTACTGGCGGTCCTTCCTGGGGCATTTGGAGTGTGCTTGTTGATACATGAGGGGGGGGGGTGTTTTAGGGGGATAAAAGCAGATACTAAAATGTGATGCTGGTCGAATCCTGGAACAGGGGTACACAGAGCTATCTTCCTGGGAAGGAGGGTTCTGCAGCGCCGCCCAACCTCCGGGATGTGGGCTAAATGGCTGTGTATGGTGCCTCTGTTGTCTTTCAGGCTGTGTTGCAGCATGTGTAATGACTGGCCTCAGATGTGGTCTTGTTTCTAATTCTGCAATAAAAACACATTTAAAAAAAAAAAAAAAAAAAAAATGATAAACTGCAGTTCACAAGTATTTTCCAGGAGTACATTTCTTGCCCTACTTCTACAAATTCTTGTAAATTCACGAAAGCCATACATATGCCCTTAATGCAAGGACATATACCAAGGGTGCACTTTTGAGACTATAATAATAGGGCCCCTAATTTGGTCTGGCGTTAACCACAACCTTTTGTGTTTGTTAAAGTTCTCACTCCCTCTCTCTGTATCGGCTGGCTTCACTATGAGTGACGGCATTAAGCTATTTCACAAGGAGTATATTGGCACACACAGTAGTTTTGTTCAGTTGCAGTAACTAATGTAGGGGTCCCAGACACGGAACAAATAATTCAAAAATAAACCTTAGTTTGAGAAGATATACAATTATTTCAAAAAAGCAAAGCTATTGAATGCAAAAAAGTTTTATTCAGATTTGCATAAGTTACCTTTCATTGGTTAGAACACATAATACATTTTTTATATATAAATGACAGGTTTCAATTTTTTGTGCCCACATTCACAACGGGGAAAGGGGGGGTGAAGTGAGGGAAGTGTCAAGGATAGGATAATGGTATAGGGATAGTCAGATTCATTCAGTGACAAGTATTACTCTTAATTCAAAAAATGAGTACATGTGGTTCCTTTAACAAAAGGCCACACCTTAAGGCTCCTAGAGAGTCCAAAAAAAACCACAACTAATGCAAACAGCCAAACTCCACTTCAGCAGCTAGAGTCTTGCTTGGGGTAGGAGTTGGTGATTGTAGTGTAGTCTACGTTTCGACCCAAATTACAGGTAGGAAAGTGGTCCTTACAAAGCGGGTCTTCTTCAGGACAGAGGGGTTGTGGGTGGGCGACCTCCTGGGGGCAATTAAAAAGAAATCAATTAGCACACACCCGTCCTGGTAATTATTACAAGGAGGGCGGATTTGAGCAACATTACAAGTTAAAAACGTGTTGTCAAATTTCACAGAAGACAAGGGACACATAGTACGAGATTTAATTACACAGATACTGCGATTCGCTCACCTATTTTAGGAGGGCGAGGAAGACAGAGTCACCAGGGGTTGAGAACTCCCGGGCCGCGTTATAGATTTTCAACTGAGGACGGTATGTATCCTGATAACCGTAAGAGCTACTAGTGCCCGCTTGGTCAGAGTCTTCTCCAGAACTGTAAGATGAGTCTGAAAATGTGGCATACCGTCCTCAATATCAACCCAATTCTTTTTTAGAACAAGGGACATGGAGACCACCCCGGGGACGTGGCAACAACTGGAACCGAGGAACTGGACGGGGCCAGCAAGGTCCTCCGATGCAGTGGGACAACGACGGCGGCAGAGGTCGCGGGATCAAACAGGTTCGATTCCCACCAGAGGAACACGGAGAACGCTCAACCAGGCGCAAGAACTACAGGTGGTGAACAATACCGACACACCAGTCATCAATCTGTCATCCCAACAATTCAACCAAGATGAGCTCAGAGTTTTGAGTAAGGGCTTGTCATTTGTTCCAACGACACCCCTGAATTACTTTAATACACTAATGGAAATCTCCAAATTTTTTCGAAAAATAAGACTACGATTCTTCTTCAAGAACAGACCACCGCCGAAGAATATATCGGTTACCGGATTCAGGGTACCGTCCACTTTTGTGCCCCCAACCAACACAATGAACCATCGAATACTGGCATATGAAAACATCATTACTGGAGAGGTTAAGAAGATCCTCAGTGAGAAGACATATGTAAAATACAATATTCGGAAGACCGAAAGAACAGCCCTTGAAACTTTGAAATCTAATCGTAATGTCGTGGTGAAGCCAGCCGACAAGGGCGGGGCCATCATCATCCAGGATGTATTGAAATACAAAGAAGAGATCTGGCGTCAACTAAATGATGGCGTCAGTTATAAGAAGCTGGCATCAGATCCAACGAAAGACTTGGCGATTGAGATCCAGAGGGTCACTCAGGAAGGAGTTCTACAAGGTTTCCTTACGGATCATGAATATCAGTACCTAAATCAAAGCCATCCACGAATACCAACTATCTATACCTTACCAAAGGTGCACAAGGACATACAAAACCCCCCAGGACGACCAATCGTCTCCGGATGTGGATCTATCCTTGAGCCTTTATGCCGATATGTAGACTTTTTCCTAAAACCGCTAGCGGAGGCAACTACTACCTATTTGAGGGACACCACACATACCATCAATTTGGTAGATGGGAAACCATTTAATACTAATGAGGAACTATTAGTAACCTGCGACATTGTGTCGCTCTATACGAGTATTCCACAGGAGGAAGCCCTGATGGTGGCCACTGCAGCCCTTGACAGTCGGGAAGCCCCGGTACAAGTACCCACTTCATTTATCATCCTCCTGTTAAAGATCGCCATGATGAGAAACTTTTTTATGTTTCAAAATGTATTCTACCTACAAACGAAGGGCGTGGCAATGGGGGCAGCCTTTGCCCCGGACCTGGCGATTTTGTTCATGGCCTTTTATGAAAAGACTTTTGTCATCAGCAATCACAACCCATTTCGGCATCAAATACAATTATGGATGCGTTATATTGATGATGTCCTGGTGATCTGGAAGGGTAGCGATAGTGAACTCGAACGCTTCCACTCTTGGCTTAACCTGCAATCCCCTGACATTCAATTTACGATGCAAGCCAGTAACAATAAAATCGATTTTCTGGACATTACGATAGAGGCAGAGGAAGGCACACTGTATACCACTCTCTTCAGAAAGACTGCGGAACGAAATTCATTGCTGCAGTATTCCAGCCATCATCCACGGAGCCTTCGAGATAATTTGCCCTATGGGCAGTTCCTTCGTGTTCGTAGGAACTGCAGTAGGAAAGAAGACTACATGGCACAATCCGATATAATGATGAATCGTTTGATAGAGAGAGGCTACCCAAAACGGTTAATCAGGCGTTCCAGGAAGAGGGCATGGTTCTGTCACCGGGAAACTCTCTTGGAACCCAGGAAGAGGGCATGGTTCTGTCACCGGGAAACTCTCTTGGAACCCATTTCACGTACTTGCCAAGCAGAAAAACGCATGATTTGCGTAACTACGTTTTCAACAAAAAGCCACGCTATCAAAAAGACAATAAATAAGCACTGGGGGATCATTGCAGATGACTTGGAAATTACAAATGTACCGATGCACGCCTTCAAAAAAGCGAGGAATGTAAAAGACTATGTAGTAGCATCTTTTTTAGAGTGCCCATCTGCACCCACGCTGGCCTCATGCTGGAAACAACCACCTGTAGTCGGACACTTTAGATGTGGTAACTGCAAGGCTTGCCCTTCTACTATTCAATCTAAGGATTTCCTTTTCAAAAATCACAGACACACACAAGAGTCACACGAACTGTAACACCAGGAATGTAATTTATGGTATAATTTGTCCATGTGATCTCATTTATGTGGATCAGACCCAGCAACGTGTAAAAGCAAGATTCCTGGCACACTGTAGCCGAATTAGATGTAAGGTAGCTGGGGCACCCCTGGTTGAACATTGCGAAAAGGAAAACCATATACCTGAGTCATTGAAATGGGTGGTTCTGGAACATGTGATACTAGGGCCAAGGGGTGGTGACCTGTCTAGCATTCTAAATGTCAGAGAGCTGAAGTGGATTCATATTTTCAATTCTGTAGCGGAGGGCCTAAATGAATCGGAAAGTAGTTTTGTACAGTTGGCTAATCTTTGATTACTATCACCATGGTAACATGTTTGACATTCCAAATCACTGTAACAAATGTGAAAACTGTTCTGCCAAGTTGGCTCATCTTTGGTTTTTTCAACAGGGTATTTTTGTTGTACTCCACAAATATTCCTAGTGGTAAATGTATTTTTCATAGATGTGCACGACATAAGAACCATTAATCGGGGTATGGGTCACACTATCCTGTGAGACAAGTGCACCCTACCCACTTAATATGACATGTAATTGACTTTATGATAACATGGGAGTGATGTGCATATTGCCAGTCTATTCAACCTCCGCATACAGTATGAGTATGTGATTTGTGCTAACCTAATGTCTTTTTAATGTATCCACCTAAGATCTAATCTTTCATAAAGTGTGTCGATATATTATCCATTGAGTAAAATATGCGCGACTGATGCGATATATATACTATATTTTTCTGATTCAAGAACCCAAAACGACTCCCTAGAGGAGCATTGTCCCTTTAAGGCCCTCGTTGCAGCCCTGTGCGCCTCCGAGCCTGACGGAATATTATATATTTATCTCAGTGATAATGGAATAATGATGCCTCCAAATATTTCCTTATAAATTAGGGTTTGTTTTAATTAACCACTAGCAGGCTGAAATACCGGCATAAAACAATGGTTTATAGTCTTTTTACTACCTCTAAATGAGGCCTGACGTGTATGCCCCGCCCCCTGGATCGAACCAGGAAGTGAACGCGTCCCCGTGCAACACGGCCGTGATTGTGGAACGCGTCCAGTTGCGGGGTAGATTCCGGTGTAGACAACCACGTCTTGAAGGTATGCGTCTGGTTACAGATCTATATCTTACTCATGCTCAAGAATTACGGGAGAACAGGGGGCCGATAGATCAACCCACTAGCGCTGTTTTATTTTACAGGAAGGTGTACCTAAGGCACAGGCTCCATCCTTTCTCCGCGCATTCGCGCAGTGGAGGTAAGCACCAAAGAAAGGAAGAAAGAAATAAATCCCTTTTAGGTGAATGTAATGTGATGCTTTATGTGGCGTGAAGGTGTGTAAACAATGCTCGTCTTCTTATTTCAAGGCCAAAGCCATAATGAAATAATAGAATCTCTACTGGTGAGACGCCTCGGGAACCCTCCATATCTGAGAGGTATGTTGTTAATCTAAGGTACTACTATGCGGTTAAGTAATCGGGGCATTGCCAACTATCGTTAATCCCTCTTTTCAATCGTGGTCTACTTTTTCTAGGCCTATTTAAAATCAACACTGAAATTTGATAGAACGGACTAATCAGGCACCCGAAGGTGTATCCAATACATAGGATCTACCCTGTCAACAATCTATTTGAGCAATATAGGTAAGCTCTAGACCTAAAGTGTGTTAGCTGTATTAGATGCGGTGTTCTAATTGTGTGAATGCTAATTGCCTTCTCCCCATTTCAAGGCGGCGAGAATAAGACTACTAAGACTATTTATCGGCTGGACGCCTCGAGAACCCTCTTAATTTCAGAGGTATGCCCCAGATTTATTATCTTTTAAGTTAGGCCCCTTGTAATTGTGCAAATGTAAACCACGGACAGCAGTATCTTTCAACTTTGTCCCCCGCAATCAGGCCCAATCTTTCAGGAATCAACTAGAGTCCACTTGAGTATATGGACCGAATTACAGTCGTCTGTGATTTGCTTATGTTCCTGATTAAAGCCCGAAGTCTAAGGTATTCTTATCAAATAGGAGCTAATATACCCTTTCCTTGCACTTTTCAGTTGAAAATCTATAACGCGGCCCGGGAGTTCTCAACCCCTGGTGACTCTGTCTTCCTCGCCCTCCTAAAATAGGTGAGCGAATCGCAGTATCTGTGTAATTAAATCTCGTACTATGTGTCCCTTGTCTTCTGTGAAATTTGACAACACGTTTCTAACTTGTAATGTTGCTCAAATCCGCCCTCCTTGTAATAATTAACAGGACGCCCACCCACAACCCCTCTGTCCTGAAGAAGACCCGCTTTGTAAGGACCACTTTCCTACCTGTAATTTGGGTCGAAACGTAGACTACACTACAATCACCAACTCCTACCCCAAGCAAGACTCTAGCTGCTGAAGTGGATTTTGGCTGTTTGCATTAGTTGTGGTTTTTTTTTACTCTCTAGGAGCCTTAAGGTGTGGCCTTTTGTTAAAGGAACCACATGTACTCATTTTTTGAATCAAGAGTAATACTTGTCACTGAATGAATCTGACTATCCCTATACCATTATCCGATCCTTGACACTTCCCTCACTTCACCCCCCCTTTCCCCGTTGTGAATGTGGGCACACAAAATTGAAACCTGTCATTTATATATAAAAAATGTATTATGTGTTCTGACCAATGAAAGGTAACTTATGCAAATCTGAATAAAACTTTTTTGCATTCAATAGCTTTGCTTTTTTGAAATAATTGTATATCTTCTCAAACTAAGGTTTATTTTTGAATTATTTGTTCCGTGTCTGGGACCCCTTCTTTTTATACTGATAGTTACCCAGGTCCCTTTGACTCTAGTGGGTTTAACCCTGTTTGTTTATAACGCAGTAACTAATGTGGCAGTGTGTGCTTTTTTTAGACCAATTTTTTATTTTTTTTGCTTTTCCCAATGCTTGTTATAATTGTGAGGGCCCGGCAGCTCTCACATCAAGAAGGCTTTACAAAAACCATGCCAAAACAAGTCACGTATTGGCCAAACTAAAAAGCTGATCACTAATTTCAGACCTACTGGCTTTGCCAGTGCTTGTTTATTTTTATGTTTCTCATAATCTTATTGAAACTGATTATACTGATTTTTCAATATGAATATTTTAGCTAAATACTAGTATGCATCAACACATTTTACTAAATGATGCTGCAAAGAAACAGTATCTGAAATTTCACAGAAGTTAAGCAAAATGTTTTTTTTTCCTACTTTCATTTTTTAAGAACATTTTATATTGAAAGCAAAGTCATTAATCTTGCTCTCAAGCTTCTGCAAATATTCATCTAATCAGAGAGCATTCTGGGAGCACTATGCATAGCCTCATATTGCTAAACTTTGAAACCGTGAGTACACATTTTTATACTGTAACCACTATCAGTAGTGCAGTCAGAACTTACATTTACTTAGAGCGCTCACCCTAATAATAAAGGCTTTCAATTAATGAACTATTAATACAAGTTTGAACATCATTAACATAAGCACACAAATAACAACTTAACTTCATGCAGTGCCCTTCCCTGGCCCTTAATGTGCTACTGCAAACTGGCAGCCAAAGGGTTTGTGCTGCAGGGCCTACTTGTCCCAAGGACAAAATACACATTAAAACTTGTTGCCCTTGACCCCAAACAATATGTCCTGGGCATTCCACATCCCTGTTGCGGGAGCGGTCCTGAAAGCTTCTCGAGGCCTGGCAGTCGGTTCCAGTGCCGTCCGAGGTCCCGGTCATGTGGGAGGTTGAGGGACCAGTCATCATCATCATTCTTCTTCCAAGTCTTCGCACTTGGGGTCAGGTAAGTCGAGGCACAAGAAGAAGTCAATGAAGCATCGTCGCTCTTTGACTACTCCCTGTCTGTGGGCTGACATGACGAGGGATGCAGGTGGTGGCCCTCCTGCGGCTCGTCGTGTGGAGCCCGAAGGGTCGACTCCGAGCTTCCCTCCCTTCCCGGGACCCAGAGTGACCCCTGCCCAGCTTCGCCAATTTTACGAATCGATGCATGCTATCTTTGGGCAGCCAGACTCCGCCAGTGCACCTTCAGGCCCTGGGGACTCGGCTGGGGGCCCTGGGCCTTCGATGCCGGTAGCTTTGGCCCCGGCGCGGCAGGGTCCCCTTGGATCCAGGCCTGAATCCGGATCGGCGCTGGTTCCACCGGCACCACGTCTGCAGCTGGCGTTGGTTGTGTCCCCAGCCGACATCGACCCCTGCCTACACCTTGATGTAGACACGGAGCCGGACCAGCGTCAACCGACGCCGGATCCGTTTCCGATGGGTACTTTTGTGCCCTTGTTCTGCCCTGGCTCTTTTAGACCAGATTGGCAGCCAGAAGAGGGTGAAGAGGACTGGGAGGGGTCTGGAGACCTTTTAACTGACCAGACTGGAGAGGGGAACTGGGGGGAAGCCAGTGGTCTGGATACCTCACCAGATCTTGGCATGTTGTCTACTCCTACCTTGGCTACGGAGATGGGAGCGTCTTACGCCGTGGTGTTGCGTAGTGTGGCTGAGGCTCTTCACCTCGAGCTACCTACGGTGGCAGTAAGGACTAACCTCATGCAGGAGGTGCTTCAACCGGCAGCGAGCTCTTCAGAGCCCCTGCTACCGTTTAATGAAGTCCTCAGTGACATCCTTTTGGGTATCTGGTCCAGGCCCAACAGAGGGGCTCCTGTGGATAGGATGGTTGCCCGACGCCACCGCCTGGCCCCGGAAGACCCCACTTTCCTCTCCCAACACCCCACCCCTGAGAGCTTGGTGGTCCAAGCCCCCACCTCCAAAGGCGCATTCCCTACCGCACCACCTGATAGGGAATCCAAAAAGCTGGACCATCTTGGGAAGAAGATGTTCTTCCTCCTGCTTGGGACTGCGGTCGGTAAACACTGCATGTCTGTTGGGCCGTTACACCCACTCCGTGTGGGATACAGTGGTGCTGCCCCAGTGCCCAGAGGAGGCCCGGGCTGTAATCTCCCACGTAGTTGCAGAAGGGAGAGACGCAGCAAAGTTTACCACCCACTTTGGGCTGGATACCGCTGACTCACTAGGCAGGAGGATTTCCATGTCGGTAGCCCTTCGACGCTACGCCTCGGTGAGGTCGACTGGTTTTCAGTGGATGTCCAATTCACTCTGATGGACATGCCCTTTGATGGCCGTCGGCTATTCGCGACAAAGCGCTGAGCGCTTTAGGGCCTCTCGGCCTACGGCCAGGTCCTTGGGTCTCTCCACCACGCGCCCCGGAAGTCTGCCTTGTGCCCCTGTTGTGGCTACGGAAGGGGTGCCCCGCCACCTCATCTGCGCAGATTAGGGGTTCCAGTCTTCCCCTATCTCGATGACTGGCTGTTGAAGGCGGGCTCGCCCCAGGCTGTCGGCGCCCACCTCTAGACTACGGCCAACCTCCTGCATTCGCTGAGGTTCTCCATCAACATGCGAAGTCACACCTGACTCCCTCTCAGAAGCTCCTCTTTATTGGAGAGGTTCTGAACACAATGCAGTTTCGGGTCTATCCTCCCAAACAGCGAGTCCAGGATTTTCGGCCTATGATTCCGATCTTTCAGCCTCTATCCCGGATTTCGGTCAGAATTACCCTCTGGCTACTAGGCCTGATGGCCTCCTGCATCCTGCTGGTGGACTATGCCAAATGGCATATGCAGGCTCTGCAGTGGGACCTGAAGTTCCAGCCGGCACAACATCAGGGGAACCTGTCCAATTGCGTCCAGATCTCGGAGGGCACTGCACATCAGTTGCAGTGGTGGCTAACGAACCAGGATTGGGTTGACGGCAGCTCCCTCTCCCTTACCCAACCAGAGTTCACAGTGGTGACTGATGCATCACTTCTGGGATGGGGCGGCCATATGAGGGAGGCGGAGATCAGAGGCCTCTGGTCTCCGGCGGAGTCCGGGCTCCACATCAACATTCGGGAGCTTTGGGCGATTCATCTTGCACTCAAGGCATTCCTTCCCTCTGTCCGGGGAAGAGTGGTGCAGGTGTTCACAGACAACACCATCGCCATGTGATACTGCAACAAACAAGGCGGGTGGGGTCATGGACCCTATGTCAAGAGGCCCTCCACCTCTTGACATGGCTGGAACAACAGGGCATATCCCTGGTGGTTCAACACCTGGCAGGTTCACTGAACGCCAGGGCGGACAAACTCAGCCGCAGGTGCATGATGGCTCACAAATAGCGTCTTCACTTGGAGGTGGTGCAAGGTCTCTTACAACAGAGGGGGGGACCCTAGTTAGATCTATTCACCACCGAAGAGAACGCACAATGTCAACAATTCTACGCATAGGAATTTCCAAGGCGGCACTCGCTAGGCAACGCTTTTTGTAGCGAGTGAATTTGCGGTCTTCCGTACGTCTTTCCGCCTATACCACTTCTGCCCAGAGTGCTGAAGAAGATCAAGCACGACCGGGCCCAAGTCATTCACGTGGCTCCGGATTGGGCGCGAAGAGTCTTATGTCTGGAGCTGCTACACATGGCCATCGATCCTCAAATCAGACTGCCTCTTCGGGAGGATCGTCTGTCAAGTCAAGTCAAGTCAAACATTTGTATAGCGCGCTACTCACCTAGAGGGTCTCAAGGCGCTTAAGGGGGATGAGTTCGCTACTGATCGAACAGCCAGGTTTTGAGTTGCTTTCTGAAGGAGAGGTGGTTCTGTGTGAGACGGAGGTGGGTGGGGAGGGAGTTCCAGGTCTTGGCCGCCAGGTAAGTGAAGGATTTTCCTCCCATGGTGGCTCTTCGGATGCGTGGAATCGTGGAGAGGGCTTGGTTGGACGATCGAAGATGGCGGGTGGGGGTGTTGAAGGTCAGGCGAGTGTTGAGGTATCTGGGACCTAGGTCGTGGAGTGCCTTGTGTGCGTGGGTGAGGAGACGGAACGTGATTCTTTTGTTGATGGGGAGCCAGTGCAGGTCACTTAGGTGACCGAATATATGGTTGTGACGGGGTATGTCTAGGATGAGTCTAGCAGAGGCGTTCTGGATACCTTGAAGTCTTTTCTGCAATTTGGCTGTGGTTCCGGCGTAAAGGGTGTTTCCGTAGTCCAGACGGCTGGTGACAAGTGCTTGGTTGACTGTCTGACTTGTTTCGGTGGGGATCCATCGGAAGATCTTTCGGAGCATGCGTAGGATGTTAAAACATGATGAAGAGACGGCGTTGACTTGTCTGTTCATCGAGAGGGAGGAGTCTAGGATGAATCCCAAGTTGCGAGCATGGTCCGTTGGTTTGGGTGCGCTGCCTAGGGCCGGGGGCCACCATGAGTCGTCCCAGGCAGAGGGGGATGAGCCTAGGATGAGGACTTCCGTCTTGTCTGAGTTCAGTTTTAGGCGGCTATTCTTCATCCATTCGGCTACGTCTTTCATCCCTTCGTGTAGGTTGGTTTTGGCGGTGGTTGGGTCTTTGGTGAGGGAGAGGATCAGCTGGGTGTCGTCTGCGTAGGAGATGATGTTGAGGTTGTGTAGGCGTGCGATGGATGCGAGGGGGCTCATGTAGACGTTGAAGAGGGTGGGGCTGAGCGATGATCCTTGTGGAACGCCGCATGTGACTTCGGTGGCCTCTGATCTGAAAGGGGGGAGGCGGACTCTCTGGGTTCTTCCGGCGAGGAACGAGATGATCCAAGCCAATGCCTTATCCTGTATCCCGATGTTCCTGAGGCGTTCTACAAGGGTGCGGTGGCAGACCGTGTCGAACGCTGCGGAGAGGTCTAGGAGGATGAGGGCCGCTGTTTCACCGTTGTCGAGTAGAGTCCGGATGTCGTCTGTGGCTGCGATGAGGGCGGTCTCGGTGCTGTGGTTGGCTCGGAAGCCGGTCTGTGAAGGGTCGAGGGAATTGTTTGATTCAAGGAAGGCGGCGAGCTGACTGTTGACTGTCTTCTCTATGACTTTGGCGGGGAACGGGAGGAGCGAGATGGGGCGGTAGTTCTTAAGTTCGGTGGGGTCTGCTGTAGGTTTCTTCAGGAGGGCGCTGAGTTCGGCATGTTTCCAGCTTTCCGGGAAGGTAGCGGTGTCGAAGGAGCAGTTGATGATGTCCCGGAGTTGGGGTGCGATGACGGAGTTGGCCTTGTTGATGATGTGATGGGGGCATGGGTCGGTTGGAGATCCGGAGTGGATGGAGTTCATCAGGCGGATGGTGTCTTCAGTGCTGATCGGGGTCCAGGTGCGGAGGGTGTTGGGGGGGTTTCTGTTCAGTGCTGGGGGGAGTGGACTGGTCGCCGAAGCTGTTGTGTATGTCTGCTATCTTGCTGTGGAAGAACGAGGCTAGAGAGTCGCAGAGGTCTTGGGAGGGAGTGCTGTCATTGTTGCCGGTGCTGGGATTGGTGAGCTCTTTGACAATGCTAAAGAGTTCCTTGCTGTTATGGGTGTTGTTGTCTAGTCGATCCTTGAATGCTGATTTCTTGGTGGTGCGGATCAGCTTGTGGTGTTTGTGGGTGGCGTTCTTGAGGGCGGTCATGTTGTCTGTGGTTGGGTTTCTTCGCCAGGCTTTCTCGAGGTTTCGGCATTTCTTTTTGGAGTTTTTGAGGTCGTCGTTGAACCAGGAGGCTTTTTTGCTTCCTGTCTTGTTGGGATGGTTTTTCAAGGGTGCTAGTTCGTCAGCGCATTGGGTGATCCACGTTGCGAGATTGATGGCTGCTTGATTTGGGTCCGTTGATATGGCGGGGGGGGGTTTCGTTCAGAGATGTGGTGAGCTGGTCGGTGGTAGTTTTGTTCCAGTTTCTGCGGGGCACTCGTTGCGGGTGGTGGTGGGTCGTGGTCTTTCTGAAGCTAAAGTGGACGCAGCTGTCGTCTGTCCAGTGGAGTCCCGTGACGTAATTAAAGGAGATGTGCTTGCTGGAGGAGAAGATTGGGGCGAGCGTGTGACCGGCGTAGTGGGTGGGGGTGTTCACCAGTTGTTTGAGTCCAAGATTGGCGAGGTTGTCCAGCAAGGTGGTGGTGTTGTTGTCATTGTTGTTTTCCAGGTGGAAGTTGAGGTCCCCAAGGAGAATGTAGTCCTCTGAGGGGAGGGCGTGTGGGCTGACAAAGTCAGCTAAGTCTTCGCTGAATTGTGTGCGGGTTCCTGGGGGTCTGTATATGAGGGTGCCTCTGAGTGTGGTCTTGGGGGTCGGTTTGTATTTGGAAGTGGAGGTGGTCGGTGGCTATGGGGGTGTCTTCGGAGTTGGTCGAGATGCGGATGCTGTTCTTGTGGACGATGGCGATGCCTCCTCCTGTTTGGCTTATGCGGTCTCTTCGGATGATCTTGTATCCGTCCGGGATGGCTATGGCGATGTCGGGTGCTGATGAGGCGTTCATCCAGGTTTCCGTGAGGAAGGCGACGTCTGGCGCTGTGGTGTCGAGTAGGTTCCATAGTTCAATGGCGTGTCTGTGGACCAAGCGGGTGTTGAGCAGGATGCACTTCAGGTGGTTGTTGTTGGAGTTCAGTTTGGCGTTAGTGATTGGAGCGTGGTTCCTGATGCAACAGAACTTGCCGGATTGGCAGGTGAAGGGTCCATGGGTACTTCCTGGGGAGGCTCGGTGACAGTCGATGAGGCGGCCGGTGTTGAATGCAGTGAGGGTTGCGGCGTCGTAGGTTCGGCGGGAAGGTCTTTGCGGGGACCAGGGGGTCTGGCGCAACCTTTGGCTTACCTTTGGCGCACATAGGGCGCTCCCGCTGCGCGTGGGGCGGGGATCGGTGATGCTGGAGGGAGCGGGGGTGGGGCCGCGGGGGAGCAGCGGCGGGGATCGCGACGTAAACGAAACTAAAGTAGGCACAATAATAATAGGGGCAAAAGCAGGCACAACAATAGCAGCAGGGGCAGGGGCACGGAGGAAGATGATACAAAATGAATGCAGCCTCCAAATAATCCACAATACACAACAATGGCAGCAGGGGCACGGAGGACGATGATACAAAATGAATGCAGCCTCCAAATAATCCACAATACACAACAATGGCAGCAGGGGCACGGAGGACGATGATACAAAATGAATGCAGCCTCAATACCAAATGAATGCAGCCTCAGTACTTATCTCAGGAGGGCAGCGGCAGCGATGGGGCGGGAGGAGCGACCGGCACTGACCAGGTCA
The DNA here is from genome assembly GCF_964261635.1 of Lissotriton helveticus. Lineage (NCBI taxonomy): Eukaryota > Metazoa > Chordata > Amphibia > Caudata > Salamandridae > Lissotriton > Lissotriton helveticus. The sequence goes on along the minus strand of NC_136057.1, from coordinate 183,889,479 downwards.
GGTCTGTCGCAGCAGCTGCGAACCTGTCCAGTCTCCATCTCTTTGCGTGGAGAATGAGCTGCAGCAGTTGACGTCGTTTGACCTGCCTCCCGAAGTCTGTGATGTTATCTTGGCAGCCAAGTGTCCCTCCACTAAGACGGTGTACGCCTGTAGATGGAACAAATTTGTGGCATGGTGTGCAGCAAAGGCTGTGGATCCCCTTTCTGCCCCTCTTTTCTGAGGTTCTCTTGTTGCTCCTTTTTTTGGCCCAGTAGGGCTCTGCTCTGGGCACACTTAAAGGCTACTTCCTGGACATTTCAGCCTTTCTTAGGCTTCCTGATCAGCCTTCTCTTTTCAAGTCCCCTGTGGTAAATCGCTTTCTTAAGGGCATTACTCATCTTTTTCCTCCTGTTCCCTTCATAATGCCTCAGTGGGACTTGAACTTGGTTCTTACCTACCTTAAGTGCGCTCCCTTTGAGCCACTACATACCTGTCCTCTCAGGGCTCTGACTTTGAAAACTGCTTTCCTGGTAGCCATCACCTCTGCGCTGGGTGAGTGAGCTCCAAACTCATTCTTCAGAACCTCCTTTTTCGGACTGTTCATCCGAACAAGTTTGTCCTGAGAACTCATTAATCCTTCCTTCCCATACTGGACAGACCATCACTTTGCCCACCTAATTTCCGCATCCTTCCAAAGGAAAAGAGAGGCTCCACCAGCTGGATCAAAAGCGTGCGCATTCCTTGTACTTGGATCACACAAAACAATTCTGGGTGGATGACCAGCTCTTTGTTGGCTACTAAGGGCCCCAAAAAATGTTGGGCCGTGCACAAACTGACCATCTCTAGACAGGTCGTTTTTTGCATCAAAACTTGTCATTCCTTGGCTGCGTGCCCATTCCAACAGGATGACGACAGCTACCACTGCTTTGGGACATGGAGTCCCCCTTAATGACATCTGTCATGGCAGCAACGTGGGCATCGCTGCACACATTCACAAGATACTACTTCCTGGAGAGTCAAGTCCCGCGAGACAGCTTATTTGGCCATTCTGTTCTCCAGGACTTTCTGGTGTGAACTTGGTTTGCAGACCCACCTCCGGGGTTGGTATTGCTTGGGTATCTGTTCTTAGGTAAGGAATCTATAACTGTTTCTTTCAAATGAACAAGTTACTTACCTTCGGCAACGATATATCTGTAAGAAACATAGGTTAGTTATAGATTCCTTACCACGTCACCCACCCTCCCGGTTCTGCAAACTGACTTCTAGGGTTAAGAACGTCCTTTCAGGGCCCTAGTTGTGTGCACCAGTGGTCAGTGTCATGCATGGCTCTGCGCTTCTGGCATGGAAAGTCGTGTACAGAACTGACGTCAGCACACAAGGGCAGCGTCCAAGTAGCTACTGCGACGTTGTCCTGGCGACCACGATGCCAACAATGAACGTGGAGCCGACCGACGCCACCTTTCGACGCTCAGGGGTACTGCTGACGAAAAACATTCCGGATACAATCTGACGCCCGGGGGAAGGAATCTATAACTAACCTATGTTTCTTACATATATATCGTTACTGAAGGTAAGTAACTTGTTCATCTGGGCACACAGCACTGCTTTTTACTCTTCACTGTAAAAAATCCTTCCACACTGCACTGCCTTTTACTACACTGTGTGTGGTATTTTCAGTAGAGATGATCTTTTTGCACTGTATCGTTTTTTACTACATTTTGAGCGGCATTTACAGAAGAGGAAATCTGTACACTGCACTATTTTCTAACTGCAGTAGAAGCAGTGTTTACATCTACAGGAGGAAATCTATTTTACAACAGAATAAGACGTGGTTACAAAAGAATTGATCTCTTCACACTGCACTGTTGATTACTGACACTATAAGGCACCTTTACAGAGAGAATCAGTAAGCACTGCTCTGTTTTTACCTATAATATGAGGGGCAGTAACAGGAGGAAATCTGTGTACAGGGCATTGCTCTTTATTACACTTTGAGGGGCATTTACAGAATAAAACTGCAAACTGCACTGCCTTTTTACAACACAGGGAGGGTTGTTTACAAAAGAGGATATCTGTGTACATAGCAGTAATTTTTACTACATTATAAGGCTATATTATAGGGGTACTTACTGATCTGTAAGGCGTACTGATATTTACTCATACTAAGAGGCGTTCTTTGAGTAGAGAATATCGGCACACTACTTTTTACTCGCATTACGAGAGGCATTTACTGTGGAACATTTATAAACTGCACCACCTATTAATGACACTGTTATGGGTGTTCATTAAACGAGGAAATCTGTTCATCTTGCAATGCATTTTACTCAATTTCACACTGTAAGGAGTGCAAACAGATGACAACATTTCTACTCTGCACTTCTTTTTACTTTACTTCACTTTGAGGAGGCATTTGCAGAAGTAATTTTTCCACAAAGTGCTGCTTTTTACTGTGACTGCGGAAGAGAAGTTAGGACGTGAATAATCTCAGTCAGATATTGATTTGTTCCGATATCCTTTCCTTGTGCTACACAGTCCTACAACTCCCTATTAACAAACTGCTAGCTTCTAGTGATTCACCTTATATAGTTCCCTTATATTAACAGGAAGCTGGTTCACTATAATTCCACAAAAGGTTTTCAGAACCACTGATACTGAATGCTTCAATCTGTGTGACTCAGAACCTCATTTATCTTCTGAACGCCTGAGAAGAAGATGAAATTGGATTAGTCCCTACATGAGGGTCAGCCCCTGTATATATGGCCTTCTTCAGAAAGCAACCACTGGTAGCATCCCTGGCCAACCCCCTTGTTGTTAACTAGTTGCCTGGCATAGGGCGTGGAATACACATTCAAAAATATCCTCTTTTCTCGTTGGCGACTGCTCCAAATTACAAAAAAGCTCCCTTGGTGTTTGGAGACTGGTTGAATGGCAAATTAAAGAAAAGTCTGGTTCAGCTAATGGTAGAATCCTGCCTGTTGCACTGGGTGATGTGGAAGAGTGTGTGTCAGACATCATTTCACAGAAGAGCTCAGATTGGTAGTTCCAGTGCTTGGTATCCATTGTTTGCATCCGATTCTCCTAGTACCTAGCCTGTGTTCTTGCATTGTGTGCTCTGCGTTTGTTATTATTCTAGTAGTTGCTGCTGTTCTAAAACAACAGATACTTTTTATCCCAATAAAGTGTATCTTATAGCAGGGATCTGGCGCGGATCCTGCAGCAGTAATCCATTTCCTATTAATGTACCAACAGACAGCACAACTTGCCTATCAGAGAAGTTGTAAGGTCCGAAACAGTACATACCTAAGTAGGTATGTTGAAAAACAAACTGTTGAGTAAGGTTTTAAATGAAGATACTGCTGTGATAGACAACAAAACATTCATTTTGAAACAACAACAGTGAAACAATGGTACATGGAATGATAATAGTAGATTTATGTACAGTGTGTGCAGTATGTGGCATGTATTGTTCTTGTCTTCCATTCTCATGAGATGGCTTTACATGGTAACTTTGAGCTCACTGTGTGTGCAGCATCCGCGAATCTCGGAGACAGTCAATTCCAAAGATGGTAACATAGAAGGTTGAAATATTTCAGTCTGGATGCTGGTAGATAGTGTGAAAGATTGGAGTCTGTATTGGATTACCAAATTCTATAAAATAGATCGGTAATCCCTGGAGAGTGTGTAGTTGGTCTGTGTGTTGGCACAGCGGCCCACGAGGTGTAAGAAAATGTCAGCAATTTGTGGAGGGCTCAATTTTGGATGAGAACCACCCAGCTTCCATCAACATGAACTTGAAGGTGTGTGTCTGGGCATGATGAGTTACATTCCTATAGCAGAATGGAGGACCTTGTCCAATGAGGATAGATGTTACCAAGAAGTACTATCTTCAGTCACACTTACAACAAATAGAGAAGTCCACGTACCTCGAGAATCTTGAAAAGCTTTCTGCGCTGAACGAGGGCATGCAGGACATTTATTCTCTAGTTGGCATTTGCCGCGGGATGTTCCGATACAGTAGTTGAATTAAACCTTGGAACAGTAATTGTAGCGTTAACTCTTGAAGTCTTGTAGTAAGTGGTGGATACAGTAGAACTGTCTCATTGTTCCACGGAGCTCAGGAAATCCAGATTCCCCTTCATCTCACAGCCTGAGCTCTGTGGCTTGACCAGTTGAACTCCAATAAAGAAGTTGGCCTAGACCAGTTCTGCCTCACCCGACCTTTGAACTGATTGTTGAGGAAAGAAGCCCCAGCCTGGAAGGAAGATCCACATAAGGCACAGCTGACAAAAGTCCTGCCTGGAAGGAAGATCTGCACAGGGCACAGCTGACGAAGTCCTGACTGGAAGGAAGATCTGTGCAAAGCACTGCTAACAAAAGGCCTGCCTGGAAGCAAGACTGCACAGGGCACAGCTGACAAAAGACCTGCCTTGAAGGAAGATCTGCACAGGGCACAGCTGACGGAAGTCCTGCCTGGAAGGAAGATCTGTGCAAAGCACTGCTAACAAAAGGCCTGCCTGGAAGGAAGATCTGCACGGGGCACACAGCTGACGGAAGTCCTGCCTAGAAGGAAAATCTGTACAAAGCACTGCTAACAAAAGGCCTGCCTGGAAGGAAGATCTATACGGGGCACAGCTGACGGAAGTCCTGCCTGGAAGAAAGATCTGCACAAGGCACAACTGACAGGAGTTCTGCCTGGAAGGAAGCAGCTGTCAGAAGTCCTGTCTGGATGTGTCCTTAAAGCAGTGAGAAACACGCAAACCACAAGTTCCTTCAAGCCCAACTGGACACAGTCACCAAAGCAGCAACAAGCGTAATCCAGGTCCCCGAAGCTATAGAGCATCTATGTATCTCAGGGACAGGGTGTTCCAGTGACGGGAATTTAGAAAGTTGAACGGTTGTGAGACTGAATGTTGGTAGATGGAGTCTGGATTGGACTACCACATTTTGGTAGATGGATTGGTAATCCCTGGAGGGTGTGTTGGTCTGTGTGTTGGCACGGCTGCCCCAGGAGTGTCATAAAATGTCAGAAATATTTAGAGGCCACACTGGACACAATGTATACCTAGGGCATGATTTAGATTTCGGCAGATGGTTTATTGCATTGCAAATGTGACAGATAACCTGTCTGCCCTATGAAAGTGCATTATATCCTTGTAATAAGGCAAACAGGATATATGTCCTGATTTGAGTCAATAACCTGTCCAACAAACTCTAAATCAGGCCATATGTCTGCAACAAGTGTTGTAGAAGGATCGAGAGCCATGACCTCTTGGCTACCAGTCAATACACCTAACAAAAGGTTCAGGGGGAAAAGAACATTAAAATTGGAAATACATCCAACAGTTTATGAAAGAAAAAAACTAAAAGTCAAAAAATGAAATATCTGGTTAAAGAAGCCCTTCCAAACAAATTACTAGTATCAAAATTTTGATGACCGTAAAATAATGTATCGGTCGAAACGCCGTTGATGCTTTTCTGTGGCTTAATTTGTACTAAGGACACAGTATTTATCTTTATGTTGTTCCTTTATTCTGATGTGTAGTTTTTTTGCCACATGTCTGGTCTGTATGTTTCTTTCCTTTTGTATACCAACATTTTTTTGTCTTGAGCTGATCTGTATGTTTACGAATTCTCTTAAAACTTGTTGAAACATGTCAAAATAAATGTTGGATTTTGATACTAGTAATTTGTTTGGAAGGGCTTCTTTAACCACTATTTCATTTTTTCACTTTTAGTTTTTTTCTTTCATAAACTGTTGGATGTATTTCCAATTTTAACGTTCTTTTCCCCCCGGAACCTTTTGTTAGGTGTATTGATTGCTTGTCCCGGGTTCAGGGTTTTGGACAGCCCCTGTGGTTGGAAATCATCTCTTGGCTACCAGGCCATTTTCTGACTCCTGCTGAACATTCATAGTGAGTGCACAGACAGAGGGGATTACGGGAACCGAAGGACAGGTAATGAGGTAAACTTGAATAGAAGAAATGTTTAAAGGTATAAATGCTGCAACAGACACCTCCTCCCACTCTACCAAATGCCCATCCAGTCACAAAGAAGCATCCTGGGTCCCAAACGGACAACATTAAGTCAGAAACCATGTAAAGGTAGAAAAAGGAGGAAAAAAGATGAATGTGTACACATCTGATGCGAGTATATGTTAGGTAAAATATTGGTTGTGATGGATTCTCTACCAGGACTAAATGACTGATATCTTTGCATATTAACTTATATCAATCAATGTTTATTTGCCTTATCCGCATGTGTAATGTAAAGGTTGGGCATTTTTGCTTTTTTAAGTTGACTCTCAGGGCCAGAATCAGGTCCTATAAGCAGTACTAGTACTAAACACACCTCAATTCGCAATAATGAACACATCTTCTAGGTTAGAAGAAACCAGAAATGCTTGAACCAGGGGAGCTGTTGAAAGTGTCAAAGGTGACTTAATGAACAGCAAGGTAAAGACAGGAGTTGGCATTTGGGCTGATCCAGTGTGCACAGGAAAGCACGAAGAAGTGTGTGAACGAAGTTACTTTGGTTATATACTTCCTGGAGAGATACCTTTGTGATATACTTCCTGAAGAGTTACCTTTGTTATACACGTCCTGAAGAGTTACTGAAATAACAGCAGCCCAACCTCATCCCTCTCTTTTCTCCACAATTTGTTCTTGTTTAAATGAAATCTTGTCCATGTGCGTCTACCTAAGGCTGAAGCAGTAGCATGTGGGTGCTCTGTGACCACCCTTTCTTTACTAAGTTACGCTGTGAACAATGGTAAATCACCTCCTTTTCAGAAGTCAATGATATGTGACATGATCAACAGAACTTTTAGTTTAATATCTGTGTATGATAAAATATTCATTGCTAGGTTTCAAAGATAGTAAAGGAAAAATTTATTTTACAACGAGTTAAACATTGTGAATTCACATTCCACCATGTTTACATTTAGTAATTTTAAATATCTTTACATCCAACAGAAAACAAACTTTGAATGCATGAAACGATTATGAATATTGAAGCTAATACTGTAAATCTGCAAAAAAAAACAAAAAATAATGAGCTCCGGTATTCAGGAAACATCATGGCAATCAGAGACAGAAGAACCTGCACATAAACTAACCGAGCCATGAAAAATCAGTCAAGGGCATTTCAGAGGACGTAAGAGTCTGAGCTGTGCACCTCCTCATCACAAGACTAAAAAATAACCTGTAGAACATTTAAACAACAAAACTGACAAACCACCTCCATTATTAACAGGTGTCCAACACCAGCTTTGATCGTGGGCTCGACATGATGTGGTACTGCAGTGCTCTGTTTTCTAAAATTATAATAAGCCATCATTCAGAGCTCTAGTTATCTTGTAACCAGAGAAAGCACAACAAGCCAGACAACTGAAGTGTAAAGGGAAGAGGAGTTCTGCTACATCCAAAACAATGGGCTGTCCCGATTTGCAATGGGCAGAAGGAAGATTAATCTTTACCTGCAAGCGTGCAAAAGCATATCCAATCTAAAGACACAATTGCCTACAAAAAAACCTTATACATTTTATGTGTGTGGCAAGTATTTGGAGGCTATTGGATGTTTCTGTTAAACCAGAAATCAAACGTGCAATATACCACACACACAGTGGAAATAACACAAGTGCTTCATCAGCCATGTTGGCCCATCAGGAAACACAGTCTTGGGATATAGACAAATATATACTCAACCCAGAGACATTAACCATGAAAGAAAAATCATACGCATGCAATGAGTACTTTAGTTTGTCATCATTACTAAAGTGCAATCAACAAATACACACAGGAGAAAATCAATTCAAGTGCAGTGAATGTATGAAGAGCTTTAGTCAATCAGCACACCTAAATGAGCATCAAATAACACACACAGAGGAAAAGCCATTCAGGTGCAGTAAATATGTGAAGAACTTCAGTTGGTTATCGCAGCTCCAAACACATCCCCTAATATACACAGGGGAAAAACCATACCTTTGTGATGAAAGTGTGAAGTGCTTTAGACAGATATCGCATCTACAGAGACATCAGCGAACACACACAGTGGAAAAAGTATTCAAGTGCAATGACTGTAAGAAGAGCTTTAGTCAATCAGTACTCCTAAAAGAGCATCAAAAAACACACACAGGAGAAAAACTATTCAAGTGCAGCAAATGTGTGAAGAGTTTTTGTCAGTTATCAAGTCTACAAAGACATCAGCGAACACACAAAGGAGAAAAATCATACAATTGCCATGAATGTGGAAGTAGTTTTAGTAGTTCCTCAACATTAAAGAATCATCAACGAAAACATACAGGAGAAAAGCCATTCAAGTGCAGTGAATGTGCAAAGTGCTTTAGACAGTTATCAGACCTACAAAGACACCAGCAAACACACACAGGGGAAAAAACATATCATTGCAGTGAATGTGGAAGTAGTTTTAGTAGTTCCTCAACATTAATGAATCATCAGCAAACACATACAGGGGAAAAACCATTCAAGTGCAGTGAATGTGAGAAGAGTTTTAGTCAGTTATCACACCTACAAGGACATCAACGAACACACACAGGGGAAAAACCATACCATTGCAATGAATGTGGAAGTAGTTTTAGTAGTTCCTCAACATTAAAGAATCATCAACGAAAACATACAGGAGAAAAGCCATTCAAGTGCAGTGAATGTGCAAAGTGCTTTAGACAGTTATCAGACCTACAAAGACACCAGCAAACACACACAGGGGAAAAAACATATCATTGCAGTGAATGTGGAAGTGTTTTTATTGACTCTTCATCCTTAAGGATTCATCAGCGAGCACACACAGGGGAAAAGCCATTTAAGTGCAGTGAATGTTGGAAGAGCTTTATTACCTCTGGACACCTAAAAGATCATCAGCGAATACACACAGGGGAAAAACCATTTAGGTGCAGTGAATGTGTGAAGAGCTTTTGTCACTTATCAAATCTGTATAGCCATAAGCGAACGCACACAGGGGAAAAACTATACCATTGCAATGAATGTGGAAGTAGTTTTAGTAGTTCCTCAACCTTAAGGAATCATCAACAAACACACACAGGGGAAAAGCCATTCAAGTGCAGTGAATGTGCAAAGTGTTTTAGTCAGTTTTCACACCTACAGACTCATCTGAGAACACACACAGGGGAGAAACCATTTTATTGTAGTGAGTGTGGCAGTGCTTTTATTGACTCTTCATCATTAAGGACACATCAGCGAACACACACAGGGGAAAAACCATACAAGTGCAGTGAATGTATGAGGAGCTTTATTCAATCAGGACAACTAAAAGAGCATCAACGAACACATACTGGGGAAAAGCCTTTTCGGTGCAGTGAATGTGTGAAGAGCTTTAGTCACTTATCAAACCTGAAAAGACATGAGCGAACACACACTGGGGAAAACCCCTACACCTGTTGTGAATGTGACAGTAGGTTTAGTGACTCTTCAGCATTAAGGAATCATCAGCGAAAACACACAGGGGAAAAACCATTTAGATGCAGTGAATGTATGAAGAGCTTTAGTCACTTATCAAACCTATATAGTCATAAGCGAACACATACCGGGGAAAAACTATATAAATGCAGTGAATGTGTGAAGAGCTTTAGTCACTTATCAAACCTATATAGTCATAAGCGAACACACACAGGGGAGAAACCATTCAAATGCAGTGAATGTTTGAAGAGCTTTAGTCAGTTATCCCACCTACAAAGTCATCAGAGAACTCACACAGGAAAAACCATTTTGGTGCAGTGAATGTATAAAGAGCTTTATGCAATCAACACACCTGAAAGTGAATCAGCGAACACACACAGGGGAATAACCATTTAGGTGCAGTGGATGTGAAAAGAGGTTTAGTCACTTATCCCGAAAAAGACATCGCGAGCACACACCGGGGAAAACCTCAAACATTGCAGTGAATGTGGAAGTAGTTTTAGTTACTCATTAGAATAAAACATTTATCAGCAAATGCATACAGAAAAAACCTTTTAAGTGCGCTTAATGTGTGAAGAGCTTTTGTCACTTATCAAACCTACAGAGCCATCTGCGAAAACACACTTGGGAAAAAAACATATGACTGCAGTGAACATAGATGTAGTTTTAGTGAATCCTCCACATTAAGGATTCATCAGCGAACAAGCACAGAGTAAAAGCCTTTCAGGTGCAGTGAACGTGTAAATATCGTCAGTTATTAAGCCTACGGAAACATCAGGAGACACACACAGAGGAAAAACGATATCATTGCAATGAATGTGAGTAAAGCTTTTGTCAATTATCAGATCTCCAAAGACATCAGCAAACACACAGAGGGAAAACCATACAAGTGCACTGAAAGTGTGAAGAACTTTGGCTATTTTCAATCCTATACAGCACTCAGCGAGCACACACCTTCAATTAACTCACATGGAAATAATCCTAGAAATGCAGTGAATTCGCGAAGAACTTAAAAATAATAACAATAATATTGAACCATCTGTGAAAACAGACAGGAGCAAAAAAGTGATGTTAATGTGAGATGAAAGAATTACAGAAAAAGATAAAATTACAATTATATGAGATATTAAAATACCAGATGATAGAAGACCCGACTAGCAGGAAAGAATAAAACAGATAACAATATTTGTAGAATGATAAAAGTGTCTGTTCCCAGTGATAGATAACTTTTTTACTTAGTAAAACTACATGACATACCAGGAAACACACAGGAAGACTAGCACAATGTGGACTAAAAGAAAATAAACATTGGTTAATTTTATTTGGTGAAGAAGAGATACAAAGAAAAACATCCAAGCACACCTGATCATGCTAGATATGAAAGCAACACTATGAACAGTACTGGGGCTAACAAGGGTATTTTCAGCTAACTTGAGGTATTTGTGATAAAACCTATTAACCGAACACATCCAGACTGAGACCCTGCAAGAAGAACTAATTTAACAAGTGCACACTGGTGAATATTCACAGCTGATTGTGGTGTTTTGTTATTTCATTCAACATTGACCAGTGACAGAGATTCAGTGACAGTGACCAGGGAACAGTGTCCAAAAGCACAAGAAGTGAAAGTAGCAAAATGTGAACTGTTAGGGTGAATGCTTTCTGTGCACAACATTTACCACCCAAGCCCTGACGTGAAAGAAGTGAAAAGAACAGAATGTGGCCTGTGACTCTCAGAGTTAAATGTAAATGTAAATGTGGAGGTACTTGCATAGCGCACGGCTACCCGGAGGCCTCTCGGAGCTTTTACAAATACCGCTGAGGAACCCTTCCAAGCCTTTCGCTGTGAAGTGCCCACTCCTGGGCAGCCCCAAGGTGAAGCCAGGCATCCTATCGTTGTTGGGGCCGTTGTGGAGATTAAGCAAGCTATTGCCCAGAGTAGCAGAGTGGAACTCATGATTAGAATAGGCACCGAGGCGAGAATGATCAGGTCCGAGGAAATTGAGCCCAAGACCCCCCGAGGCAGGAATCGAACCCTGATCCCGGGCCAGACTTCTGCGTGGAAGAAGTGAAAGGAACAAAATGTGAGCTGTAACACTCTGGGTTAATGCTTACAGTGTGCGGGTTTATACTCAAGCCCTGACGCGGAAGAAGCGATGCTTAAGCGTCTGTAAATGCACCCATCATAGTGGCACTTCCCAGAGGTGTCCAACATCGACTCGGATCTTGGCTCACTGCTGACTATGTAAATGACTCGCGTTTACATTAATTGTATATAAATATGTTTTATGAGTTTTTTTTATTTACAGAGAATCATTCAAACGAATCCTTACTGGTTAAAGAAAAGAATCAGTGCATGATGACATAATTATTGACAGGAATTATTGTGGAATGTAGGAGCCCAGTACAAAGAGTTTCTCATAAACCTATGAGCAGCATGAAAGGGAGAAGGTGAGCAGTTATAAAGTTATGTTTATTTGAGGGTTTGAGTTTGTTGAAACGATCCTGCAAAGATCATATCCAGAATGTTGCTCTTCCTATGTCTCAAGCAAACTATTTTTTTATGCTTTTTTTCACAAAATGCGAAGCTGCTCCTCTGAGACCCTGTGAGAATGTACAGTGCTAAAAGTCTAGCAAAGCCAAATTTATGAAGCTACTCCACTGGCTTACTGAGTAGGACCTGCTTCTGCTGTAGTCATATGTTACCTGTAAACTAGAATTTTGTCGGTTTATCTGGGGGCTAGTACTTCCATATCACTATGTGTGTGTAACTACAAATATTATTTATAATGGAATTAAGAGCCCTCCTGGACTGGGCCAAGAAAGGGGCAAGTTCGTGACATGTATGGATGGATGTGTTTGTTACCCAGACCCTGCTGAGATTCTGGGGAGAATGTTCACAGACGGCCCGATTCACAAAGGTAACTTACATGTAAATTTACAAGTGTGGAGTCTCTACACTCGGGGAAGAGACTCCGCATAACTTTACGACATGTAAGTACCTTCGTGAAACGGGCTTTGAATGTTTTTAGAAAATATTTGTTGTCCCTGAGTGTAAGTGATTGGCATGGGGATCTGGGATATCTCACAGTTTATTCTGCTAATGGAATTTTGTTAAAGTGCCTTTCCTTTCATGTGCATATTCACTCCAGTACTTCTAAAGGTATGCAACCACATCTAAAAGTTAATGCAATTGAGTATGATTACTAGATTGAGGCATTTCATAATGGTAGTGGACCAAAAAAGTTGACATTAAAAAAACTTGGATATCAAAATGAATCTATTTATTTTTGTGGAGGGGTAAATCAAAGAATCTTGATACTTTTTATTTTTCTGACCCTGGTTCACTTGAAAACAGCTGCTAGTCGATATGTTTATAAAGTTGGTGTGAGATAGAGATGCATCAGTTACTGGGTTTATGTCCAGTAGCCTGGAACGAGGTCACTTTCAGACTTTGTAAATTAAACTATTACTTGCTGTTAAATGCCAGTATGAGCACAGCACATCTATGGAGCCAGAGCTGTTCATCCTTGCTTGTTTGGTATGGAAAACACTGGGAGTAAAGTATGGCGAATTCCTAGACTCATGGCTACCTGTCCTGAATCACATGGCGTGGTTTCACTGAGAATTGTGTTGTCCACCCAGGCTGGGGGCACTGGGGTTATTTAACTAATTGAAATGATCACTTTATTGATAAGACATCTGTCCCTATCTTTCACATGTACGAATAAGGAGATACAATTAGTCGCTGTGACTTCGAGGCAGTGTATTTGTGCCCCTAAAATGAAAATAATAATTTCAGGTGATGTAGAAGTTCTGGAGTAATAAAACAAATCTAAACTAGAGAGGAATTGTCTAATTCTGTGAATTTTAGCTCATAAATGACTTCATTTGCCTAAAACCCTGTATCACCCATAGGTTGGTGGATGCTGCTGGTACATGTTTCTGCAGGTTTCGTTTAACTATTGACGTGATAAACTAACAAATCATTTCAGTAAGTCTGTGTATCTTTGAATGTTTAATTCAAATTGACTCAGACCTCTCAATGAACTCACAGTTTGGTTCAGTTACCTCGGCCTGTTTTTTCAAACTTCGGAAGCTGCGGAAAATCTGATTTTTTTTTTAGCAGAGAGGCCAGCATCCAAATCACTATTACCCTGATTTTATCTAAAATGAACTATGCTATTTACCTCGTCCTCTCCTGCAAACAGAAGCATTGCCTGCAGCTGATCCAAAACCAAGCAGCCAGAATGATTTAACAACAAGGCAGACATTGCCACCTCAAGCCAATACTAAAGGAACTCTGCTGGCTCCCAGTGGAGCACTGTTCCATGTTCAAAACTGAATGTATACTGTTTAAAGCTATACATGGTACTGGCCCGCAATATATAACCTCAAGAATTCAGAGATACTCTCCACAGCGCACTCTAAGATCTATGCATACGAATATTTTGGTGGTGCCTAGACACAAACAAATAGGAGGGTCGCGCTTTTCAACATAGTGTCCCCAATTTTGGAACTCTCTGCCTCCTCTGTTGAGATTAGAAACGGACCTCCTGCGCTTCAGGAAAAAACTGAAAACCTAGTTGTTCACCTAAGCCTACAGCTAGATATGGACCTGTCAAAAACGGTGCCTTGAAAAGGAAAATAAACTGCCCAGCGGCAAGAAACCTGTTGTTAAACGTGTGCTCTACAAATCCCCATTAACATAACATAACATAATCAAACGTATAATCAATTTTAGACTTGTGATGAATGTTAATATTTTGATGCAGTGAGTGTTGGCTTCCCACCAGTGTTTATGAATTGATTACACTAAGAAAGTATGTTATTGGTTGAGTGGGGGTGAGATCCCCACTCAGGCAACAACCACAATCCTTATGAGGGTGACCACAAAGTCACTAAATTAATCTGTGCTCAACCCTCTGATACAAAGCAGTCAGGTTTCACTTAGAGGCAAAGCATAAAGTATTTCCACAGCAAACAAGCAGTAATAAAGTGAAAATACAACACAAGAAAAATCTCAAATCGAATTAGACAACTAGATAATGTTTTAATAAATGAATTGCGATCAGAAATACAAAACTCCAATCACTAGAGCCAGAGATATACAATTTAAAATGTTTAAGTAAAAATAGTGTTTAGAAGTGAAAAGCACTGTCTTTGGTTATCTAGTTGCGTGACCAGGACAAAGTCACAGGTTCAAGCCGACCGTGCTGGAGCTTGGGCTGCGTACAGGACCGAATTCAGTTCGCTGAGGATTATAACCTGTGTCTTTTGCGTCAAGATGCAAGGTCTGCGTCTGCCTATGCTGCTTGGGTGTCACTGAAGCCTTCGGACAGGAGATACGATGTGAGATCCTTCCTTGAGATGTGTTGCATCAGGTCCACAAAAAGCCATAGAAATTCACCAGTTATAGTTATCTCACATAACTATGACTTGTGCCCTAAGGTAACTATAATGCCCGCCATGCAGTTTTCTCATCAATAATTTCATTTCAAATGTTGCAGTGATATTATCAATGATGTCATAGAAGATGTTATGAGTGATGTAATATGGGAGTAATTGGTAGTTACTGGCGAGGGCGCGAGTTATAGGTACTTTTGGGCACGAGCTATAGTTACTTGAGAAAACTATAATTGTTGAATTTCAGTGGTATTTAGAGTTTAAAAGTTAGTTTGCTACTGAAATTTTCACGTAACTATAAAGTTAAGTTTTTTTCAGTGAATTTCTAGGCTTTTTTCAATGTAAAGTAATATTATTACCATAGGTTTGGCTGTGCCTGGCGAGGGCTTTTACACTGAAAAAAAACAAAAGTTAAAGGGACGTTATAGTTGGATAAAAATATCAGTTAAACCATACCATTTTAAACGAACAAAACCACTGAAATTCACAGTTAGCTATCTCATGTAACTATAACGCGTGCCTTAAGATAATTATTACTCACACCCTTGCCAAGCACTGCAACTAACTCCACATATTACATCAGTTATGACATGGGGTATTATCAATAATGCCATAGAACATTAGGAATGACCTCATTGATGACAATCAGTGCATGGCGAGTGCACAAGTCACAATTACCTTAGGGCACAAGTTAGAGCTCCTATAACTGTGAATATCACTGGTTTTGTTCACTTGAAACAATCCATTTTAACTGACATTTTCACCTTTATCCTTTGTTTCTTGACACTCTAATGTTTTAAACTGATTTTCTTTTACCAGTTATAGTTATCTCAATTAGCTATAACTCACGCCCCACCATACATTTTTCTTCCCAATAATTTCAATGCATATATTGCTGTGCTATGTCATAAAAGATGTCAACAGTGATTTAATATGTGGGGTAATTAGCAGCGCATGGTGAGGGCTCGAGTTATAGTTACTTTAGGGCACAATTTATAGTTTTTTTAGATAACTATGACTGTGGTTTTTAACAATAAATATGACCCTCAGGGTGGGCCAAAGCACGGGGGTCAATGTATTGTATTATTTGAGTTTTTTTTTTTGGACATGCCCCTCCCATCACCGAGCCGATTACAGCCTCCGGGATGCAATCCCCATGGAGCCATCGCCGGACCAGACATATTCATGAAAGGGGATGGAGGGATGCATGGCATCCATCCCCCAGCCAATCACGGCCCTGGGTAGCCCATTCCCTGGGGGCCCTGCATAAGTATTAAAGGGAAAGGAGCAGCCCTCCTCCTTCAGCCCCAGGGACCCCATCCCCCCAGGGCCTGCCATGAATAGTAAAGGGGTAAGTGTGCATGCCCAATCCACCCGGACCGACTACATTGTGTTTACCTGTGGAACCCACTCACTGGACACTGTTTATCCGAAGCAAGGGCAGTGGCAGGGAAACTCAGATTGCTTCCACCCAGTGGAAGCTGTGAAAAAATCCTGCTCCCGCTTCACCCAGGATGGGTGAATGCATGGAGCCAAAGGTGCTACGGAGACCCTGGGGCTCTCCCAGCTGCCCCCCAAAAGATTTCTTGTGGGTACCTTAGGTGGGCACCGGGGCAGCCACATTAGGCCCTGGGGAAGACTTCCTGGGGCCCTAAAGGCTAGGTGGGCGGGGCACCCCATCTCCTTAATAAAAAAGGCCCAAAAGGATGGAGTCTCCGGGGCCCATAGTTGCCCAGGGAGGGGGGCCTGCGTGGACCAGCCCCTTAATAAAATGTAGGCCCAAGAGATGGTGTCCTCAGGTCCCGTAGAGGCTCAAGGAGGCTTGGGGAGGGGGAATTCTAACCTCCTATTAAATAGAGAAGGCTCGGGGTTGGGCTCTCCAACGTCCTGAACGCACTTGCGCTTCGTTGTTATATTATCACCGGTTTTGGCGATCAGTTGACTCCAGCCTGCCGGTCCCTCCTAGTTGGGGCGACCAATAGTGAAGGGCAGGGGGAGGAGTCTCAGCCACTCTTACGGTACATATGGCAAAGGCAAGCCCATCTGCGCCCATACGTACCCACCGTGCCCTGTCACTTTGCCCAAACTCGTATCTACTCCTCCGTTGAACTTAGAAAGCTTCACTTCATCTCCCTAGCACTAAATCTAGACACCAGCATGAATTTGCTGAATCACTCAATCTGGCTACCACGAAACCCCTTTCCATAGGTTAACAAACCCCTACATCACAGTGTAGAACACCTACAAAAATATAAGTGTTCAAAGCTCTCAATTTGTTATTTTAACACGTGATCCCTGGTTAAGCACCAACTTGATCATTTTACCCTTTTGGATGTTGACAAACTGGATATTCTACTTACGGAGACATGGCTCACCTTGAACTCCTCTCCTGACATACTAGCAGCATTGCCTAATAAGTACTATATCCTCCACACCAACCGCCCTCAAGGTAAAACAGGGGGGGTGGGGAGTAATAGCCATCATACGCCAAGAGTTTAAATTTAGTGCCTTTACCCCACTTTGTCTCCCTGCAGCTGATAATACAGTAATCAAATTCGAATCAGATGTGGACCCATTAGTATCTATCCTTCTTTATAGACCGCCACAGCATATGCCCTAATTTCCGTACTCTTTGGTTGAACTAGTCACCAAGCTGGCAATTGACCACGCAACAGTTCTACTGATAGGCGACTTTAATTACTGGGCAAATGTTACTCACAAAGGGCCGCAATCGGCTGAGCTGACTGAATTGCTAAGTAATTTGAACTTTGCTCAACAAGTATCATCAGCTACGTATGTTAAGGGACACACTTTGGACCAAATCTGGTCCATTCATTTGGTATTTTCTGACCTATATGTAGTGCCGTGCATCTGGTCAGATCACAACTTGATAAAATTTACTTTAGAGGTCCCCATCATGAACAAAACACAAACCAAAGGGGGGCGTTGGGTATGTAAATGGAATGTTATTGATATGACTGACTTCAGTAGCACTTTGGTAAACACAATACCTCAGTATACTTACGACATTAACACCCAAGAGTAAAATATTTCAGCTTGGCTACTGGATAATAGCAACAAACATGCACCTTTGAAAAAATTAAAATTGACCCGCTGTTTCGATGCTCAGAGATGGTTCTCGCATGAACTAAAAACTCAAAAACGTACTCTCTGCCAATTGGATAGGGAGTGGAGGGTGACCTATTCATCTAAAGACAAAGTATCCTATCAAACGGCTATGAGAGAACATAAAAAATGCATCCTAAATGCAAAAGCTGCTCACTTCTCATCCAGAATTTTAACCTCCACCAATCAGTCTAAAGAAATATTTAACATCGTAGAGGAACTGTCTAATCTAGACAGAGTATTAAGTAAGTCTACTCCCTCACAAACTCTATGTGACAAACTGAACACTTACTTTATTGAGAAAATCTCCCTTATCAAGGCTAGCATTCCTACTCATATAGCCCAAGAAGTTTCCCCATCCATATATAAAAACTCATGTTCCTTGGACACTTTCTCCCCCATTGATTCTAAGACCTTTCATAGCCTTCAGCTTAAAGTCAGCTCTGGCTCTCCTACGGATTATTGCCCTCCACATGTCTTGAAGGAGGTCTTTACTTCCCTTCCAGGCCCTGCTCTTGCCTTGCTAAATGACTCTTTATCTCAGGGCTATGTACCTAAATCTTTTAAAGAAGCAACTGTGATCTCCCTCTTGAAGAAACCCGGAGCCGACCCCCTGACACTGTCCAACTATCGACCCATTTCCCTGCTCCCATATCTGCCGAAGATGCTGGAGGCACATGTGGCAAAGTGTCTGTCCAGTTTTCTGGAACAAACTAACTTTCTTGATCCTCACCAAGCAGGGTTCCGTCCCGGCCATTCCACGGAGACAGTCATTACTGCAGTAATGGATGCCCTACGGGAGAAGGCTGATAAGAGGATTACTCAAGCCCGGGTGCTGCTGGACTTGTCCACGGCTTTTGACACAGTCGACCATGGTATCTTGGTGGACCGTGTCAAGGAAGCGGGCATCCAGGGGCCAGCCTTAAGCTGGATTTGTTCCTTTCTGGAGGATCGCTCCCAGGCCGTTCGACTGGCTCAGTTTGTGGCGCCCAAGCAAAGTACTATGTGCGGGGTGCCACAAGGATCTTCGCTCTCTCGATTTTTATTCAACCTATATCTCCTTCCACTGATCAGGTCATTGAAGGAAAGACAAACGGTTACCTTCAACTATGCTGATGACCTGCAGCTACTCTTCACCATTGCTAACTCACCCCTTTCAGTCTCGGACTTGTGGTTTATCAGTCACTGGATTGATAGAAATCATCTAAAACTAAACCCAGGAAAGACTAAATTAATCTTGACAGGTGGCAGCCAGAAATTCTGGGGCTATCACTACTGGCCAGGAGAACTGGGTCCATCTCCCACCCCTTCCTCTTCTGCCAAGAGCCTTGGAGTTACGATATCCAGCGACCTGTCCCTAAAATGGTTAGTGGGTTCTGTTATATCTTTGTGTGCTCACCAGCTACGTAAAATCAGAAAGATTAGCAATTGCTGACCCAAGCCGCGCTGGGACAGGTTGTAATGCCATGGTTCTATCGCGGCTCAACTAATCTAATGCAATTTACCTTGGATTACCAGTTGGTCTTCTGAAACAGCTGCAGATAGTCCAAAATCAGGCAGCCAGACTGATATACCAGCAACCTAGGTGGCATTATGCTTCCTCCCTTTTGAGGGAACTGCACTGACTTCCTATGCTCCAACATTGTGCTTTTAAGATTTGTTGCTTGGTATTTAAGTCATTGCATTGTCAGAGCCCTGGATTCATAAGTAGTCTTATTTCTAGTTACACTCCCTCACGAAACCTTCGATCAGCTCACCTTCAGCTACTATCAATCCCCACTTACAAATTAAAGCAACATGGAGGCGCCAGGTTTGCTACCCTGGCCCCTAAGCTATGGAATTCCATCCCTCTGGAAATCAGGTCTAGTACTGACCTACTTAAATTCAGAAAGTGGCTTAAAACCGGTTTGTATTCTCAGGCTTACAATTGAACTATCGATTTCTCTGGCATTTCCTAGATCCAGCGCCAAGAAACCTATCCGGTGAACGAGCGCTTTACAAAACACTACTGACATAACATAACAGAGATGCCGGTAGTGGGACTACGTGCTCCTCTCCCCTAAATAAATGAGTATGGTCCTGGGGGATGAGTCTCTGGGGCCTGTAAAGGCCCTGGGAGTTGGGCACAACTCAACCAAAATAAAAAGAATTGTAAAAATAATGAGAGGCAGGAGCCACTCATTTATTATTCACTGCTCCTTAAAGGAGTACCCCATAGTGCCCTGCAAGGGCTTTTTAAGCATTTGTTTTACAGTTTGGTGGTGTCCTAGAAGGAACTGGAGCACCACCAAGTATTTTTTTTTAATGTTATGGGGAGAGCTGCATGGAGTGCAGCAGCCTTCAAGCAACATTTAAAAATGAACACTAGCTCTCCAGGATATTTGAAGACATGACCCCATGAGAACATATTTTTCAAAAACACTCATACCTGGAAGTCTATGCTCTTCTTCAACTGCAGTGCAAATCCCTCTTGGGATTTTGGTTTTTATTCCATTTTGTGGAAAGACTCCGGGGCCCATTAGGATGGCGGGTGGGCTTCAGTTCGCCCGCCATCCAAGCAGTGCTGGGACCGGCCGCTAGACGGTTGCTTTCCGCATATTTCATATTGCTGCGGGTGCTGCTGTCAAATTGACATGTTGTGCATTCCCATGCACAACGTAGCAGGCACCGCCTGGTGTCTGCCACCTTGTGCATGGGAATACAGGGGGGTACCATGGATACCCCCCCAAGTGCACCCCCTTCCCTCACCCACCCCCTGGTGGCCTGCAACGGCCCCCAAATGACACCCCGCCAGCCTTTCCATGGCGGCATCGCCACTATATAAATGCCAGTTACGGCACCCAGCACCGCCACCATATTAGTGGCCAAGTCCGCCCGGCCAGCGGAAAAGCGGCGGACACACTTTGTGTCCACCGCAACACCCCTCATATGGCGGGGGTAAATGAAGTTGAAATGGCGGGTGGATCACTAATGACCCCCTCAGTCATGTTATTTTTTTTTTAAACACTTCTCTGAATATTTTCTTAAAAATATTTCATCCCAGTAACTCCAGTAATTAAAACTATCTTAAACAAAAGACTCATAGACATGTTGATTTTTTTTTGTTCCATTAAAACTTTATAAAACATTTTTGTAATAATCACTATTATTAAACATTGCATTGTGTGAATTACTGAAATATACATTTGAGGAAAAACATTGGTAATACTTTGGAGAAAGCTGATGGATCTGCCTTATGTATATTGATATGCTCACCCCTTGATGATGCCAATAGGCCCACTTGTTATGTTTGGTTTTATGACCCTTTAACAAAATCATTAGTCTAGCTGAGTGTGGCCACGACCTGTGAGACCAACTGCACCCTGCACATGCCAGAAGGCCGTGTGTGGTGTGGGGTTTGCTTCTTGCAAGAAGTTAGATGCAGGGTCTGACTACAGGCCAAACCCTGCAGCCAACCTTATAACGTGCACTGCTTAAGGCTATTTTGGAATACAAATATTTGCCTATGCCTCCGGGCTAATTAGGGCACTCACAGATTCATGTGCGAGTAAACAATAGTTTATTAGTTTACCCAAACAACACTTTATGTTTTTCAATCAGTAATCAGTTCGTAAACAGATATTAAAAAAAGCAGAACAAACACTGCTATCAACTTCATTTCTTAGCCATACACACTTTAGGAGAAACAATTTTTGTGCATATATACAGTGAAACAACAAATAAATGACGTTTTAACATAAAATGACAAAAAACATATACCGTGAATACATTTCACCACGAAAACAGTTGAATAACATTGGTCATTTAACCATACATGCTTGAAAAACTTTTACAAAAACAAGAGGGAGACAAGAATGATATTACAAACAAATTATACTCCCATGTCCTGAATCTAATGTTTTCAAATCAATGTCAGGAACATTGCTAATTTTAGCATCAATAAACAATGGCCAACTGGCCAGTGAATCAAAAGGGGAAAGAATGCCGACGCGTTTCGAATCCAGTTTAATGGATTGCTGGATTCTCGTCAGGGCCGTGTAATTCTATTCCGTGGGAGCTGTTTAAAAAGACAGACAACAAAATGTTTGTCAAAAAGTGAGTCCTCTAGCCACTCTTCACTAAACTCGTTTGGGAACAGAATAGAGCGTACCTTGTGATATTCTGCCCACAGTCGCTCCAGTTTACATGAAAAATGCCATCTATGCCGGTCAGTTTGTGCTGCAACAGAGTGAAATCTAGTCAAATACGGGGCGACACTTTTTTCTTTTTTAACAAAGATGTTCGCCGAATGTTAATTACCTGCAATAATCTTGGACGTGTGACAGGTTGTGCCAGTATCTTTACGTATTTGGAGTTGTGCTCATGTCATTCTGTAAAAACAGGTAGAATAGGGGCGTTTTATTTGCACTGCTCGCTAGGTTACACACCCGTGGTCCCAGCCCGTGAGCAGAAACTTACTTGAGCGCTGATCCGCGGTTGTTCAAAAACGGGTGTTCTGTTTCTTAAGAAGCGGTCGTCCGTCTCAATCTAGTTTTGCCAATCTGGGGAAGTGAGGGGAAAGGGTGTTAGCGCCCTTCAGCGCATGGTCCTGTCTCGTGTTAAACAGTGCCAAGGACCGATCAAATCAGAATAGCGGGTCTCCAGCTTACCGCAATTATTTAGAAGTCTCCACTTGGCGTCCACACACCAACCGACAACCTCCAAGTCGTGGATGTCAGTAGCAATGCCAGTTAGTGCATTTCCTGGTCATGTGGCCGTAAAGCGGCCAATCAGAAATCAGGGACAATTCTGGTGCACTCTGGGACATGTAGTTCCAAACAGCGGTTATTTAGTGCACTTTGTGTTACACCGACATTGTCAAGTGCTGATTAACATGCCGACAGGGACCTGTAATTTAAAGGGGACAAACCATTGTATTATGCCCTATTAATTTCACTAAGGCTGTTCAGACCCTTATTCACACTGTCAAACTTGAGGATTAGGTAAGCCTCCTTACGCAGCAACATTGTGTCAACGTCTTGAAAATTTTTAGAATCGATCTGGACCAAAACAGTCCATCTGATGTCGTTCTCTGAATGGGACTGACTGATAAAGTGTTCCACCATAGGGGCGGTCAGGACTTTTCTCTTTATACGAGATCGATGCTGGGTAATTCTGGCATTGATGGCCTGGTTCGTTTTACCTATATACACTCTGTTGCATGGGCAAACCGCCGCATAGACTACATTGCGAGTCTTACAGTTAGTGAAGCACTCATGCTTCCATCTGATGTCATTATTTATGAATATGTCACCTTCTAGTGTAGTGGAACATGACACACAGTTACCACATTTGTGGTGCCCGCAAATTGGTTTTAACTTCCACTGCGCCACTAGGTCACTTTTAGGTGGTGGGATATGGCTGTCTGCTTTAATCAATTGTTGCCCAATGCTTCTGTTTTTCCGCATTGCAAAAATGGGCTTCGAGAGGGGGTGCTCCAACGTTTCAAGGAGATGCCAATTTTTCCGTATTATGTTCTTAAATTGGTTCGTATGTTGGCCAAATGTTGTGACACACACCAATTGCTCCAAATCCTTCTTTTCTTTCTTTTGGAATAATAATTCCCTCGGAGTGAATTTGGCCCTATTTTTTGAGTGTTTTAACAATTTTTTGGGGTACCCTCTCTCTGCCATTTCGTCGCAGAATCTTGATGCATGACAGTCAAAATCATTTACATTCGTGCAGTTTCGCCTGATCCTAAGTAGTTGCCCGTAGGGCAAATTATTTTTGAGCGATTGAGGATGCGAACTGGTGTAATGCAGGATTGTATTCCTGTCAGTTTCCTTCTTATGCAAGGAAGTCGTCAACCTAGTTTCGCTGGGGCCTACCATTGAATGATCTGGCCTGAGAACGGGTTATTGTTCAGGACAAACCTCTCCTCATATTGCGCCATATAGAGCACTGCCAGCTCCGGTGCATAGGGACAACCCATAGCTGTCCCTTTGATTTGAATGAAGAAGTTATTCTCATTCAAATCAAAGGGACAGCTATGGCGCAATATGAGGAGAGGTTTGTCCTGAACAATAACCCGTTCTCAGGCCAGATCATTCAATGGTTAAGATATATCGATGACGTCTGGCTCCTGTGGCAGGGGAGCCAGGCGTCACTTGAACAATTCCATGCGTGGTTGAACTCAAGGCACCCTGACATCCAATTTACGCTCAATCAGAGTCCAAAAGAGATGACTTTCCTTGACGTCACTGTGCATCAAGATTCTGCGACGAAATGGCAGAGAGAGGGTACCCCAAAAAATTGTTAAAACACTCAAAAAATAGGGCCAAATTCACTCCGAGGGAATTATTATTCCAAAAGAAAGAAAAGAAGGATTTGGAGCAATTGGTGTGTGTCACAACATTTGGCCAACATACGAACCAATTTAAGAACATAATACGGAAAAATTGGCATCTCCTTGAAACGTTGGAGCACCCCCTCTCGAAGCCCATTTTTGCAATGCGGAAAAACAGAAGCATTGGGCAACAATTGATTAAAGCAGACAGCCATATCCCACCACCTAAAAGTGACCTAGTGGCGCAGTGGAAGTTAAAACCAATTTGCGGGCACCACAAATGTGGTAACTGTGTGTCATGTTCCACTACACTAGAAGGTGACATATTCATAAATAATGACATCAGATGGAAGCATGAGTGCTTCACTAACTGTAAGACTCGCAATGTAGTCTATGCGGTGGTTTGCCCATGCAACAGAGTGTATATAGGTAAAACGAACCAGGCCATCAATGCCAGAATTACCCAGCATCGATCTCGTATAAAGAGAAAAGTCCTGACCGCCCCTATGGTGGAACACTTTATCAGTCAGTCCCATTCAGAGAACGACATCAGATGGACTGTTTTGGTCCAGATCGATTCTAAAAATTTTCAAGACGTTGACACAATGTTGCTGCGTAAGGAGGCTTACCTAATCCTCAAGTTTGACAGTGTGAATAAGGGTCTGAACAGCCTTAGTGAAATTAATAGGGCATAATACAATGGTTTGTCCCCTTTAAATTACAGGTCCCTGTCGGCATGTTAATCAGCACTTGACAATGTCGGTGTAACACAAAGTGCACTAAATAACCGCTGTTTGGAACTACATGTCCCAGAGTGCACCAGAATTGTCCCTGATTTCTGATTGGCCGCTTTACGGCCACATGACCAGGAAATGCACTAACTGGCATTGCTACTGACATCCACGACTTGGAGGTTGTCGGTTGGTGTGTGGACGCCAAGTGGAGACTTCTAAATAATTGCGGTAAGCTGGAGACCCGCTATTCTGATTTGATCGGTCCTTGGCACTGTTTAACACGAGACAGGACCATGCGCTGAAGGGCGCTAACACCCTTTCCCCTCACTTCCCCAGATTGGCAAAACTAGATTGAGACGGACGACCGCTTCTTAAGAAACAGAACACCCGTTTTTGAACAACCGCGGATCAGCGCTCAAGTAAGTTTCTGCTCACGGGCTGGGACCACGGGTGTGTAACCTAGCGAGCAGTGCAAATAAAACGCCCCTATTCTACCTGTTTTTACAGAATGACATGAGCACAACTCCAAATACGTAAAGATACTGGCACAACCTGTCACACGTCCAAGATTATTGCAGGTAATTAACATTCGGCGAACATCTTTGTTAAAAAAGAAAAAAGTGTCGCCCCGTATTTGACTAGATTTCACTCTGTTGCAGCACAAACTGACCGGCATAGATGGCATTTTTCATGTAAACTGGAGCGACTGTGGGCAGAATATCACAAGGTACGCTCTATTCTGTTCCCAAACGAGTTTAGTGAAGAGTGGCTAGAGGACTCACTTTTTGACAAACATTTTGTTGTCTGTCTTTTTAAACAGCTCCCACGGAATAGAATTACACGGCCCTGACGAGAATCCAGCAATCCATTAAACTGGATTCGAAACGCGTCGGCATTCTTTCCCCTTTTGATTCACTGGCCAGTTGGCCATTGTTTATTGATGCTAAAATTAGCAATGTTCCTGACATTGATTTGAAAACATTAGATTCAGGACATGGGAGTATAATTTGTTTGTAATATCATTCTTGTCTCCCTCTTGTTTTTGTAAAAGTTTTTCAAGCATGTATGGTTAAATGACCAATGTTATTCAACTGTTTTCGTGGTGAAATGTATTCACGGTATATGTTTTTTGTCATTTTATGTTAAAACGTCATTTATTTGTTGTTTCACTGTATATATGCACAAAAATTGTTTCTCCTAAAGTGTGTATGGCTAAGAAATGAAGTTGATAGCAGTGTTTGTTCTGCTTTTTTGAATATCTGTTTACGAACTGATTACTGATTGAAAAACATAAAGTGTTGTTTGGGTAAACTAATAAACTATTGTTTACTCGCACATGAATCTGTGAGTGCCCTAATTAGCCCGGAGGCATAGGCAAATATTTGTATTTCATATTTGTGAGGCCCTGCCTACCCTCCTTCCCGCTGGGCCCAGCTACCCCTGTTTCTTAAGGCTATTTTGGAGCATGGGGTTCCTTCTGTGCGAAGGGATGGATGCATGGCCTGGCTTCAAAACCTTTAACATAATGATTGTCTGTGGCGGGGGGGCGTGGCTTGGACGCCGACCGGGATGGCAGCGTGAGCGATCAGCTCCGCGCCGGATCCCGCAATTAATCCTGAAATACACGCAATCGGTGCTCCCTGAGAAGCGGTTTCACCGCACGAAGCACAGCGGAAGCGGAGGTGAGCAGCTGGGGGCCTGCCGGAGACCGAGAGCTGCGCTGCGGACGGATCCCTGAGGTCGGAGGGGCGGGCCGTGACAAAGGAAGATGGCAGCGCCAGGGAACAAAGGGGCCTGCTGGCAATGTGAGGAGAGGCCCGATCGGAGCCGGACTGCTACAGTCTACTACATATGACGAATGAAGCGGGGCTCTACGGAAGGACTTTCCGGCACCGGGCAGGAGGCGCGAGAGGTTCTCGCCGCCCGAGGGATCAACGAACACGGCGCCCATCCCCCCGCCCCCTGCTATGGTGACCGACAGCGGAGCGGTCTGACCTGGGATCTGGCGTCTCCATCGGGCGGCGACCGAAGCTTTTGCAGACACGGCCGGAACCCATCTCGGGGAGAACGGAGCAGGAGTACAGGTCCGGCAGCTTTTATAAGGGACACTGATCACTGATCCTGGTCCCACGTGCAACTGCAGGCGCAGACCCGGATTGAGACCGGGCCCGGGCTCTAACTGCTGAAAGGCAATGGCGGCTGCCGTATGTATGGAGGAACGCTGTTAATCCAGCGCGGAGCACAGGCAGTGGCTGCGGGGAGATGGTGTTGGGCGGTGCATCCCACTACATTGATGGGCTCACTCTATGGTGGTAGCGCCGAATGAATATACACGGCGCAATACACGTGGACGGGCGGACCTACCGGCTAGGGAGGACACTCGCCTTCGTCAGTGAGAGCACATAGCTGGTTGCCTATATCTCAGCTGACCACTTCCTGGACCTTGGAGGGGAGGTGTAGTGTGCCAGCACTGTAGGTGGCCAGAAACTGTGGGGGGAACCCCCTGAATCAAAAGCGCTCAGGAGAGGCATGAGAAGAGGAGGAGCTCTTTAGACGATCTTTGGCTTCGGAGGCTGAACCCTTGCGCTGACCACGACGGGGCCCCGCTGAGAGACAACAGAGAGCGGTGTTCCTGCGCCGGGGGACCAGCATAACCTCTTTGACGCAACCTCGGGGCGGCGCTCAAGGGAATCGCGATGGCCGCTACTGGTGGCAACTCCGATATGACACGAGGTCGTGACGAGGCGACCACCCTGATCCAAGATGGCGGGGCTCATACCCCCTCGGACACATCGACCCAGGAGCAGAGGCTGAATCAACGGCTGGACAGCATATTAGAAGCGATAACTGCGACGAAGGACTCGCTGCACCAAGACATAGCGCAGGTCGCTACAGGGCTAGGTCTCCTAAAGGCGGACCATGCCAAGCTCTCAGACAAAGTAAAGGACAATGAGCAACTACTGCGGGAGCTGAATCCGGCGGTGGTAACTGCAGAACATAAACTGACCGATATCCTGAGCCGTTTGGCTACACTGGAGAGACGTGCGGAGGATGCCGAAAGTCGCAATCGGAGGAATAACGTGAGAGTAGTGGGCCTTCCGGAAAAAATTGAAGGGGAAGACGCTGTGGCCTACATGGAGAACTGGTTTAAAACGGTTGTAGCACCGGAGGGCCTCTCCCCCTTCTTCTCCCTAGAACGAGCGCACAGAGTACCGGCCCGTCCGCCCCAACTGGGTCGACCGCCTAGACCGATGGTGATTAAACTGTTGCACTATAAGGATCGTGACCTCCTAATACAGAGGGCACGCTCTCAAGGCCCATTCCAAGTGGACAATAACAAGGTTACGGTCTTCCCGGATTATACACAGGAGGTCCAGAGAAATAGAGCGTCCTTCCTGGCCGTGAAAAAGGAACTGCGGGAAGAAGGGATTCAATACTCGTTGCTCTTCCCAGCCAAGCTAAGAGTGATCCTGGACGGGAAAACACAATTCTTCCAAACCCCGGATGAAGCTTGGTCATGGCTTGAGCTTTACCGTGCTGGAACAGACCGCACTGGCAAAAGCGGAAGGGACATGCAGAAACCGCCCCAGATCAGAAAGTCACAGCGCATCCGTAAACGGAATAAACTCAAGAAAGCGATGAGGGATGCACAAATGGCGGCGGACAGGAAGGGCGCACTAGCAGCAACAGCGATCATCACGGGATCACAACAAGAGAAGACTCCAGAGGGATCGGAATCCGACAAAGAGGGATTGCAAACGGAAGGAGACGAGTCGGAAGCAGAGAGCTCGAAGGGACCAGCGGTCACCCCACAGACTTCAGATGGACTATTTAATGAATGATCTCTCAGAGACATGTCCAACTCTGACATTTGTAATGGGGCAGTCTCTCCAGATGCTGGACGTACTATCAGGTATGAGGCTGCGACTGCTGTAATGGGATCGAGGGCACGGGGTGGGAGCTCTGCTGGCCCTGGATCGGCGCTAATTCACCCTCTTGCGGCCCTTAAGGCCTTCTGTGGTAGAGACCACAGTTTGGTGTAATGTGTGTTATGTTACGAGTTTGGAACGGGGCTGAAGCTGGGTTATTAAGTCCTGTCCTGGGGAGAGGGGTTTGGGGAGTTTTCTGGGGAGTTCAGGATGGGGGACACAAATGCTGCGATGTGAAGGGTGGTGGGTTGTTGCTGATCCTATACGGAGACAACTATTATGGGGACGTTACCTAATTTGAAATGCATTTCATGGAATGTCCGTGGACTTCGAACGATGGTAAGACGTCACAAGGTGCATGCCCACTTGGTGAGGCGTGGCGTTCAGATTGCAATGCTACAAGAAACTCATTTGATTGAGAAGGAATGTACTGCACTACAGAGGAGGTGGCGTGGGCAGGTGTTTGGTACCACATACTCAGCGTTTGCCAGGGGGGTACTGATCTGGATAAGGGCGGGGATACCGTTTCAGGTCGTGAACCAGCTGGTAGACCCTGAGGGTAGATACGTGGTGATAGAGGGGAGGCTATACGGTCGAGAGGTAACACTATGTAGTGTGTACGCCCCCAATGCTGATCAGGCCCTTTTTTTGATAAACTTACGAGCTCGCTAGCCCATTTCCTGGCGGGCCCCATCATTCTGGGAGGAGACTTTAATTCGATAACTAATGTGGAACTTGATAGATCGCACCCACCATTGGCCGAATCAACAGTGCGCAGATTAGCCACTCAGAGGAAAGAATGGCAAGAGAGGTGGGGATTAATAGATGTGTGGAGAGAACAGGATCCTGAAACAAGGGACTGCTCCTTTTTCTCAGCATTACATGCATTGCACGTAAGAATAGACTCGATCCTATGTAGTGGCCCCTTAGCTGCCATGGTAAATCACAGGGAATATTTGACTAGGACATTATCAGATCATAACCCCTTACTGGCAACAGTGCAATGGCAACAGGTGAGATCAGCGGTCCCCACATGGAGGCTACAGCCTTACACACTAGAGGATCCGGTGTTTAGCGACGCGGTCCAGCAGGGCATTGAACACTATTTTGGGGACAATGAGGGCTCAGCGGCCACGAGATCGGTAGAATGGGGTGCGATGAAAGTGGTGGTGAGAGGCGTGTGCATGGGCAGGTTCTCGAATGTAAGGACATCGGTATTGAATGATCTGGTAAAGGCTGAAGATGTGCTGAGGGGATTAGAGCAGCGTAGACCTGAACGGCCAGAACTACAGGAGCAGTTGCTTGAGGCTAAGGAAATGGTGGCAAAGGAAACTGAGCGGCTGCGGTGCTATGACTATAAGCTGTACACTATCAAGGTACATGCGGAAAGAGATAAGGTGGGTACGCTCCTTGCAAAGCTCGCCAACCCAGAACCTAGGGGATGCCCGATCATGAATATAAGAACAGAGACGGGAGACATAGTTTACTCGCAATTAGCGGTCCTAACACGCTTTAAGTCTTATTACACGGATCTCTATGAATGCCAGCTGGAGGTAGAGGCTTCTGAGATAGGTGATTATTTGGAATCTGTCCCTTTGCCGGTGCTAGATGACGAGGATGCGGAAGATATAGGGGGACCCAGTCAGTCAAAAAGGCTTTATTTCGATAAAAATTATCATAAAAGCTGCACATAAATCACAAATACAACAGATTTTTTAGGGAAAAAAGAAAAATAAACATAAACTTACAACAAATTTTCCTTCGAAAAAGAGAATTAGTTTAAAAGGTTTACAAATGTTTTAAAAAGAAATTCATTTAGCAGTCAATTTAAAAATAGAATTAAACAGTTGATTTTAGCCTTTTGGATCTAATGGTCCAAGCCCATGAAAGAAATTTAGCTAGGGCGCAAGCATAGATGGCACGACTGTCAGGCATTAATATCCGAATTGCGTCCATGTGACTCCTAGTGCCCAGCTGACGACATAAGTTTTTAAGCCAAACCCTCCTAGGAAGGGCATACTCTCCACATTCGAACATGAAGTGTGCCACTGTCTCTGGTTTGTCTAGGCAAAGTGGGCAAAGCTCTGAGGTCTGTGCGGGGGATTTCCATCGGGAGGTGAAAGAATGCAAAGGAAGAGTTCCTACTCTGAATTTGAAATACAGAGCTCTATCAAAGGGTTTTTCGATAGTATCAAGATACACTTCCCGTTTAGGTTGGTCCTTAAACATCAAGAAATCCTCCGTTAGTCTGCCCATAGTGGTACTAGTGTTCCTTTGGAGCAGAATCCAGTCCCAATAAAGTTTCTTGAGAGTTGACTTTGGGGGTGAAGATCTATTTGACCACGATTCATTTAAGCCCAAATTTAGTAGTAGTGATTTCATGACCCCAAAGTTCCGCCCCATAGAGAGCAGAGCTGACCCCTTTAGCCGAGTAGATTTCGAGAACAACAGCTATTGGTCTTGTTATACAGGAGCGTTGTTCTTTCAAGAGAGCTCCTGTTATCCTCTTGTGGGTTAAAAGCATTTTATCCATATGAGGGGTCCATTCCATTTTGTCTGATAGCCGGATACCAAGATAGTCAAAAACTTTTACCCTCTCCAGAGGTTCGGCGTTCAGGGTGGGTGGGCGGACTGGTGTTTTGGGGGGATTCAGCACAAGGTATTTTGTCTTGCTTGTGTTGATTACCAGGCCTCGTTTGGAGCAAAAGGATTGGAAGTTATTTAAAAGTCTTTGCAGGCCAATCGGGGTTTTTGATATTAAAAGTGTATCATCCGCGAAGAGGAGGGTAGGTATACGTTCGCCAGCCAGGGATGGTTCATCTGAAGGATGTTCCCGGAGATGCTCTACCACCCCATTGATGTTAAGGGAAAAAAGGGTGGGAGCTAACACACATCCCTGGCGGACCCCTCTCTCGACCGGGATGCTGCTTGTTTTTTCCCCCCCTGAGCCCCACCTAATCTGGGCAAAACTGTTTTCATGCAGTCTAGCGAGGAGAGATAATAAATAGTGAGGCAACCCCATATCAGCCAATACATTCCATAGGGTCTCCCTAGGTACAAGGTCAAAGGATGTCTTTAAATCGATAAACGCGAGATAAAGACTGCCCTTGCCTATAACCACGACTTTGCAGTACACCATCATTAATCTAAAGGCCTGTTCAATTGTCCCTGTGCCCACTCTGAAGCCCGCCTGATAGTCAGAAAGGATATTATTTTCTTCAATCCAATCTAGTATTCTGACTAGTAATACCTTGCCAACTACCTTTTGGCTAATATCTAACAGGCTAATGGGCCTATAGTTTGATGGATCCTCTCTGATACCTTTTTTATAAATAGGGACCACCTCCGCCCCTTTCCATGAAGATGGGATAGGGGCACCCCTACAGATGGCAACAAGTAGGGAATAAATCAGTTTTCCCCACTTCGGGATATCAAATCTCAATAGGTCGCCAGGAATATTATCCGGGCCAGCAGCTTTTTGAGGAATGATAGTGCCTATTGCGTATTCCACTTCTTTGAGTGTAAAATCAAAATCTTCAGAGTGGGTAACCCAAATTTGAGGGGACGACATTGAAACCACAGCCCTCCCTTCAGGATCACTGAAAGCAATGGGGGTAGGATGATCATCTTGGCTGGAGTAAAGCTTTGAGAAATGTTTAACCCAAGTCTGACTTGATATATTGCAAGTTATCAAGTCACTATCTGGCCTGTTTCTAGCTCTTATGGTGTCCCAAAAACATTTAGAATCTTTCTTGGAGCTAGCTTCTTTAAGGGTATACCAATAGGCCTCTTCCCACTCACTTTTTGCTTGTATCAGTGTTCTCTTGTGCTCTTTCCTTGGTAACTGTATCAGGGGTTGTGATTTACCTTTAATGGCCTTGATTAAACAAGTCTTAGCTTTCCTACATGCTGCATTGTACCAGTCGTGCATTCCCTTGGTTTTGTGCTGGGTCATGTGGCTCCCTTCGGAGCCCTTTGCCCAGAAAGCTTCGCCTATATTCTTTACAGCTGCTTCGAAAATGGGTGTTACCCTATCCACTAGCATGTCTGAAGTAATGTTATCAAGCTCTGCCTGTGAGGCCATAAGAACCATATCAATGTTGGAAAGTTTAGTTGCATCACTGGCAACTTTATTCCACTTTAGGCGTCTTCCACAAGAAGAGACAGTGACCTTGTGTATGCTTTTAGATGGTGCCAACAGTGCACCGTTAGACCAAGGATTCATAATGGATAGGGAAAGCGAATTATGATCGCTCTCCACGGTCGATATAACTACCATATCTTTAACCAGACTCCAAAGTTTTAAGCTCAGCAGAATATAGTCAATCCTCGAGGTATGACCAACTCTGTTGAACGTAGGGGCTCCCATCCGATCCGAAGATGTACGGCCGTTAGTGGCTCTTAGCCCAAACTCTAGAGTCAGTGGGCCCGATTCACAGAACTAACTTAAGACAAAATCCTAAACTTACTACTTTTGGTATTCACAGAAGTTAGGATTTTGTCTTAAGTTTGTCTTAAGACAGACTTAAGATAGACTTAAGACAAAATCCTAACTTAAGCCTGTCTTAAGTCTGTCTTAAGACAAACTTAAGACAAAATCCTAACTTCTGTGAATACCAAAAGTAGTAAGTTTAGGATTTTGTCTTAAGTTAGTTCTGTGAATCGGGCCCAGTGCATTTAACTGCACTGCACTACGGGTCCAACGTTTGATCGGGGGGATGGTAAGTGTGGGGATTCCCCATCTGCTATCTTCCTCACCCAGGTCAGGGATACCATCCAAAGGAAGTGGCTCATAAGTGCAGTTAAAGTCACCTGCTACCAGAGTATAATCAACTTCCTTTTGGGATCTAAGCTGCACCTCAAGATCAGATATTACAGATGAGGTGCTCCCATTTTTTGTGCCTCTAGCATAAACGTTATATAAAGCTAGAGATAAGCCTCTGCAAGGGTTAGACAGCAGAATACCTAGGATATCTGGGTTATTTATCTGCTCAGAAGTTATTCGGCAGTTAAGGGAAATGCTTATCCAGATAATGAGGCCCCCCGAAGGACGCCCCATTCCCTGCCTGGGTTTCTCAGCCGGGACAAAATAGGTTACGAACCCTACCCGGTGGAGTGGTTCGGTACTCCAGGTCTCCTGGAACATGCAGATCTTATGTGCTTCAACCAAGTCACTCCACTCAGGCAGGCCCAGTTTCCTGTGGATGCCCGCGAGATTCCAGCTAAGGATTTTTATTTTCTCCTTAACAATTTCACCACTGGTTCCAGTAGTGTCACTTTGGCTTTGGGGTTCTAAGCATTGCCTCTCTAAGTCAGGAGATGTTAACTGAGTCTGACTGCTAGCCATCATAGTTGGAGGTTTAGGGCATGACGAGTACAATATAAGTTGGGAGTCCTCCTCTGTACCCCTATTAAAATCAAGATGTAAACTAGAAGTTTCATCAGGAATAAGTCAATCTACCTCATCGAGTGCACAAAATCTATTCCAATGGGCAAACTGTGATATAAAGGGGTCAAGTGGAGGAGGTGGGTCTTGCCAAGATTGCTGCCACTGTTGGATAGTATGTTGTGGAGCATGGGTATATCCTCTATTAAATGGATGGCCAAATCTAGGGGGATATTGTCTAGGTGGCATAGGTAAGAAATAAGACAAGGGGAGTGGATGGATTTGAGTAGCTGGTCCACTACTAGGTGCGTTACATATATAATTCACTGCCCCTGTATCCCTGAAATTAACAGTTATAACATCTCCTGCTATAGTCTTGGTATTCCTGCCCACCCACTCTCCTCTTCTGACTGCAAGTATTTCACCACTCATATGAATGGGTAGTGATTTATGCAGCTGAAGCCACTGGGCACACTTATTTCTCAATTCAACATAAGTTTCTCTTCTACCATCCTTCAGTGGTGGTACACCCGTCAATACAACCACAAAGGGAGAAACTTCCGGCGGCAAGTTAATTGTCTTAAAACGAGCCGGCCTTTTTTTTGGTTCTTGGGTCTTGTTTGAAGGAGAAGTTGATGTTAAGTTAGTGTCCGAACCTTTACAACCCTTTACTGGTTGATTACTCACTTTTTTTGGGCCAGAGGTTGTTTGCGTCGCCGGGGTAGGATCAATAATACTAGAGGTTGGGGGAGGTACAGCAGATTTTCCCTCCATTTGAGTCAGATGTTGTATTGCTGGTCTTGAATTGTTTGGTAGAGTTTTGGTGTTAATAGAAGGATCTTTCGAAGATTTGTTACTATTGGTATTTTCTAAAGGCACTTCTTTTGTTTTCCCGTGCGTCTGTGTAGGCACATTCCCACTTGCCTTATTAGTCCCTTTTAAATTGATTAATGATGTCAGTCTATCAATGTTGGACATTAAAGGCTTAATTTGAGCCGTTATCATAGCTTCAAGATCCGATTTTAGGTCTACTACCATATTTTCGACCCAACAGGGTATGCCTGATACAGAGTTTGGGGCAGGTGACACAAGATTATGGTTCCTGGAATTGGTTTTAGGCTTGTTCTCGTTCTTGGGCGCATTCTTAGTAGGACCTGTATTCCCTTGTTCTGGCAATTCAGGAATGAGTCCATTCCTTAGTTCACAATGATGGTTTGCTATGGTAGACTCTAACCTATCGAGTGTTTGGCAGGCTTCTAGGTCAGGAGTGACCTCTAGATCAGCTAATGATGGATCAGACTCCGATTGAGTTACTGATAAGTCAACTGAGCCTGGTACTGTGTGTATATCAGCAACAGCCGGAGATAAAGGAAGGGAGCAATTAATTAAGAGTTGCTGCGGAGGTGAGCTTACAGTTGCTAGAGAGCCCAGGGACGAGCGTTTGGCGTTCATAAGGTCCAAGGATACTCTTTTTTCCAGTAGAGAAATACTATGATCAATTGTCTCGTTAACCCTGGAAATAAATTGATCTATGGGCCCGGTGATTTGGGCTACAGCCAGTGCAGTTTTTGATTTACTTCTGGTTCTACCAGGCATAATGGACATATATAAGGTCATATAAGCTGAGTGCTAGTAATAATAACAGCAGATGCTAAGGGAGGTGGCCCGGTCCGGTCTCTACCGGGCTCTAACGGCCTCAAACGGCCCGCTCTTTGCCCGGTCTTCGCCCCGGGCTGCGTCCCGCGCTGCGGGAGTTTTAAAGATGTGTTATAGGGTGGCGTGGTGGGCAGGGGGCGGGCCAGCAGGGAGAGCGGACCGGATGCTGGTTCCCGGTCTAGCGGGGGCTCCTGGTAGTTGGAGTCCCCCGCACGCTCGCAGCCCCGCCGAGCCTCACGCCCAAGCCGCCTTGCTGTGTAAAACTCAGAGCCCCACGCACTCCTGTGCGATGCGGCACCCGCGGAGCGGGTGCGGCGAGGTGTGGGCGAAGTCACAGTGAGGAGAGCTGCCTGGAAAGAAATGCCTCCGTGTCCGCCTGGAAAGAGATGGCTCCGTGTCCCAAAGAGGTCTGATGCAGGGCGCCTTTACAGCACTCAGATGGGCGGGGGGCGGGCCAGCAGGGAGAGCGGACCGGATGCTGGTTCCCGGTCTAGCAGGGGCTCCTGGTAGTTGGAGTCCCCCGCACGCTCACAGCCCCGCCGAGCCTCACGCCCAAGCCGCCTTGCTGTGTAAAACTCAGAGCCCCACGCACTCCTGTGCGATGCGGCACCCGCGGAGCGGGTGCGGCGAGGTGTGGGCGAAGTCACAGTGAGGAGAGCCGCCTGGAAAGAAATGCCTCCGTGTCCGCCTGGAAAGAGATAGCTCCGTGTCCCAAAGAGGTCTGATGCAGGGCGCCTTTACAGCACTCAGATGGGCGGGGGCGGGCCAGCAGGGAGAGCGGACCGGATGCTGGTTCCCGGTCTAGCAGGGGCTCCTGGTAGTTGGAGTCCCCCGCACGCTCGCAGCCCCGCCGAGCCTCACGCCCAAGCCGCCTTGCTGTGTAAAACTCAGAGCCCCACGCACTCCTGTGCGATGCGGCACCCGCGGAGCGGGTGCGTCGAGGTGTGGGCGAAGTCACAGTGAGGAGAGCCGCCTGGAAAGAAATGCCTCCGTGTCCGCCTGGAAAGAGATGGCTCCGTGTCCCAAAGAGGTCTGATGCAGGGCGCCTTTACAGCACTCAGATGGGCGGGGGGCGGGCCAGCAGGGAGAGCGGACCGGATGCTGGTTCCCGGTCTAGCAGGGGCTCCTGGTAGTTGGAGTCCCCCGCATGCTCACAGCCCCGCCGAGCCTCACGCCCAAGCCGCCTTGCTGTGTAAAACTCAGAGCCCCACGCACTCCTGTGCGATGCGGCACCCGCGGAGCGGGTGCGGCGAGGTGTGGGCGAAGTCACAGTGAGGAGAGCCGCCTGGAAAGAAATGCCTCCGTGTCCGCCTGGAAAGAGATGGCTCCGTGTAGGGGGACCCATAACGTTGTCGGAGATTAAACTGGCCATTAAACAGATGGCCAGAAACAAAACGCTGTAGTGTAGTTCCTATCATCCCAATAGGCTCTGCGCATTGGAATAATACCTTCAATAGTATAGGCCTAGACCAGACGTTAACTAGGTCTACTACTGTCGATATTAGACTTAAAGTTTTGGGTTTGCCAGCTTAGCTCAGAGTTCACTAGAAACTTTCTCGAATGTTCAGGAAAGAATTAACTTCCCTGATTAGACAAGAAGGGATTTAGTTTCTGACAACCATAGAACATGACAACTTTGCTCTCCCCTAATCAAGAGTGTATCTCGAGAGTCGTGTGAACAAAAGGCAATTTATTTTACTCAGTCAGTACGTGCATTCTTAGTCTCATCAGATTGTAGAGAAAAGGAAGAGACGGGCGTGTTCAATAAAAGATGTTATTTATTGATCAGTCTCTTTTCTCATACAAGAGAAATGGATCGATATTATCGCAATACTTATAGTTAAGTAAAGTGCATACATTAAAAGCAGAAGTATAAAATAATACTGTAAAAACATTGATATGGTTTCTAAGCCATATGAAGGTTTAAAATGATTAAAATATATTACATACACATATACATTTGACTAAACGTACTCAACTGGTGTTTCTAAATACGCCTACCCCGTGTACCTGCCCTAAGTCTAATACGTGGGCGGGAATAGAAAGTTACAGTTTAAGTTAAGTTTGTTTTTGCCAAGTGACTGACTAAAGAATTCTCTGTGAGGGGTTATTCAGTTCTGTACCTGGAAGTTAGGATGAATGAGGGATGGTATCTCTCTCTCTGGTTCTCGATATTCCAGGCTGCCTGCGAGGGCTACCCGGAAGCGCCGGTGCTGGATTTCTCGGCAGGAGAAAGCAGCGCGTCTCGTTCTCAGCGCGTCAGGAAGGCGGGGCTGCGCCAGCGGGGTCTGCTCTGGGCTTCGGCAAGTATGGCTGCTCCGTCTCGTCACCACCGTGTGTGTTTGCATAGGGCAATATCGGTAATATTTATACCTTTAAGGTGCCGAGATTGACGTAAGGATGGACATAGATACGTCAATAAGGATGTCATACAACTTGGTCGTTAGCACATTCTTTTGCTGAAGTTCTCGGTAAAATCAAAACAATGGCCACAGGGTTTTTCCCAGGTTGTCATAGGTTTGATTTGTTATGAGAACTCCGTATGCCTTATCAGGGGCTGGAGGAATATCGCTTGTCTAATTAGATCGCAAGCGTTATGACCTAATCAGATAACACGTTCCTGTGCCGTAGTGTGGCTTTGTCAGATAACGGTATCTGCATCATGGGGGTTTGCTGCCTCATGGGCTGACTGCTAGTTAACTTGTTGGTTTGTTAACCAGAATAGGGTCAGGATTAGGGGGATCGATTCAGAACCTATAGGAATACATCACACCCACTCCACGCTAACTATGGACATATTTACTAATCTAGGCATAGTAAAACATAGTACAACATACTATAGGGTATTGTGTATACCTTACCACCCCAAAATACATAAATGCATTTTGAAATTTTTCAAATATACGGAAAAATTGCATTCACATGTATTGTATGCACTCAAGCTGTAGAATAATGCTAAAGTAATTACGCATTTTCATACATTATTGCTATTTGGTATATGAAAATTTACACATGAAATGGCTCTTAATACAGAAAAAAGGTTCGAGACCATTCCATCACAGAATAAAATATTTATGAACATGCCAGCGGGCAGCTAAAGTCTATAAGCTATCTAAGTCTAGAAATCTTAGTTCTCTAAGAATAGTTCTTACTTTAAGCAGAAGATAGTGTCCCGAAAAATATGCAAAAATATTTTGGGGCTGCTGAAAAAATAGCTGTCCGTGAACTGGAGGGAAAACTGTTCATGGTATTCTGTTATTAAAGTTGAAGGCCAAATTCAGGGTGTTGGGAACGCCGTGTGCGAGCTTGCTCAAAAGTCTCTATTTCTGCTCTGGTGAGAACATCATATCATTTAGGCTTTCGAAAAAGCTGTCAACAGCTTCCTGGGAAAGTTCCACTAACTCGGAAAAAGGTGTAACCATGCATTCGTGCGCATGATTGTCTCCATTGACATTCTGATTTGGATTGCTGACAGAAGGTCGTACCTGATCGATGCTGCTTTCATCTTGAACTTCACTACCCCTTAATCGTAGTGGTGAAGCTTCCACGAATGCCGTCATCAGGATTGGTAGCCGTTGAGGGCAGCACAAAGCATGAGCCTTGATTGGACTCAACAATGTTTCTGCATCCATTGGCGCATCCGATTGTAGCGTCAGACAGGTGTCTAACACGCATTCTTCTCCGCATAGCAGGCACCTTAATACAGGTAAAACACATCGTTGCCACATTGGTCGAAATGATAGAAACCAAGTCATGTTCAGGTCTCTAAGCCGGGATAGTCCCAGGATTTTTGTTATCCGGTCCCGGTATCCAATGGCTAGGATTGTTTCTTCCCTTGTCCCAGGTGTTTTGTCTGTGACATGGTTTGCCATAACGAAAAATAAGGACTAGGGATAGGATTCCTGCAATCAGTCCTAAAATGAGGGGAAGTCCGCCAAAAATCGAATGGACGAAGTCTGGAAAAATACCCAGTATGGCTTTGAATGGTGTTAATGCCATCGAAAATACTGTCTTAAATACCTTTGAGACCCCAGTGGTATCAGAAATATTTAAGATTTCATTCAGGATTTCTGCGAAATGTATGGGGGAATTAGTTGATAACAATGAATGTATCTCTGCAGTCGTCCTTGCGACTTGTAGATCATACGTTTCCTTTGATGACGTGAGCCTGGTAGGCGTCTGAAGAAGCACTGTTTTCATTCTGCTTAAAGTATCTATTCGAATAGAAGTAATTTTCAAGTTGGGCCATGCCCTTGCCTCCCTGTCTGGAAAGGAGCTGGGGAACAATGAGTGTCCACAGCACTTGACCTTCGCAGTCGTAGTTACGAGATAAGGAGTCCCGGGCATAAGACTACAACATCTGCGATCTACAATTAGAATGTAACTCCCATTATAGAGTCTTTGAAAGAACGGTTCTATCTCTGTTGCAGGTGCGCCTAGCTGGTGACATGAAAGGTTATTTGAATTCCCTTCACAGGCTCCATGCAAACTAATTCCGTTACACAGAAGTGTGCCGCTAAGTGACATTGCACAATTATTGCCACTAAGAAACACTTTCTGTCCTTTATTACTGACACATGCATGTGAATAGGGCAGGTTCCATGTTGTTTTAATGTACCCCTTTCCCAATTTCTCGTACATGCCAGCCTGTATATATTTTTGGCAGTATTGAAACCTGAAGGTTGATATTGGAATATTTATTATCCCATGTATTATCCATTCACTGACAGGTCGTTCTGACATTGTCACTGGTAATCTCTCAAGTTTCTCAATGCTCAGGATTGTATAATCAGCACCCTTTTGTGCCATACTGATTTGTCTATCAGTAAGGTTAAAGATTTGGAATAGTGACGTTGTGTTGATTAAACGCCAAGGCACATAGCCTGAACGCAGATTTTGTAACGTCCAGCCAAGCTGTACAATAGAACGCAATTGAGACTGACCGTGTTGTAATAACAGTAAGTCTTGCGATAATATGTCGATTGCTGAAGACACAATGCTGTCCAAAGAAAAAATTCTGGAGGACAGAGTCATTAACCCATTGTCCACTACAGAAAGAGATTTTTCCAAATTAATACGGTCAATTTCCCGTATTCTCTCTGCTGTTTCAATTTGAGTAACCTTCCAGGCCTCGTTGTATGCTGCATATACAGAGGCTGCTATGAAACGCTTTTGACGCTGTTTGCGCGGTCCCATAATGAAATCACGCAAGTCAGCACCATCAGTAAGTAAAGATAGGTGTTGCTTAATTTCTGCCAGTGTGGAAGTTTGTAACCATTGAAGGCATAATTTGCCCACACTGTAGGTTGTTATTATCCCTAGGTGATGTCTTTGGGGATATCTAGGGTCTGGCCTGGTCATTTTGAACCCCTGTGTTTTGTTCAGGAATCTGTCTTGACAGTTATTAGTATCTGTGGGCCAGATCAACCACTGTTTCCAATCTGGATGTGTTCTGTTTTGGTTTAATACATAGTTTACGTCCATCTCTTCATCTGTAGAGCTATTGCTGTTCATTGTTGGTTTTGGAATAGACGGTTTATTTAAGTCTTTGATTTTGGCTAAGCCAAGACAGGTGGTTTGTTGAACAGTGTCATTTAAAAATATAATTTGTTCTGGGATCATGCAGGCTCTAAACAAAGATTCTATACCCTGTACTTGCCATTCTTTTGTACCCCAAACACTTTTCAATTCAACATTTTTGTCCCAATAATTAAAACCAAAAGTATTCATTTGTTCGAAGAATGAGTCTGAATATATCAATTTTGTGTTTGTTATCATGGTTTTGGTCCCTGTCTTATTTGACAATTTGAAATAAAATGTTTCAGCATTACTTGTGTTAAAACCTGAAAAGTATGAATATTTGTCATAAACGGTTCTTGAGCTTCCTTTTGGAGGGGTTGCACAATGTTCCCATTGATTATAATTTAAAACATTTCTAGGTTGTGCAGATTTATGCAAAAAATGGTTACCATAGTGGTTGTAGCAATACATACTATCATAATTTGTAGAACCCTGCAAATAATCATGTTTGGTAAATTTAGCAGACATCACTAAGTCAGACATCATATTATTAATGCTTTCGAAGTCCCAATCATCAGCAAATGAGTTTGGTTTTACAAAGTCACTCAAAGAGATCTTAATTTGGTGTGGATATTTCAGGATTTCAACCGGACCATAGATTTCGTAGTCAGTGTTGTCCCATGCTACCCCACCCGGTATAGGATTGGCTGTGAAGTTGACTGAAGAAAGTTCTCTTTTCTCGACGTGTGAAGATGTGTGTGGTTTGAGGATCAAGTTGATTTTCTGACTTGCTGTGTCCATTTTGGCATATTTTCCCTCAATGAAGCGTCCCAAAGTTAGTACCATGATGAGCCAAAGTATGAGGATAAATGCACCAAAACCCACCCAAAATTCAATCCATGGAGAAATCAGATATGTTTCTTTCAGTTGTTTCAAAAGTTCTTTAGCTTTATCTTTAAAGGTTTTTGATGATGGCTGTGTCTTTGATTCACTGAAGCCTTCAGAGGAATCATCGAAGTTTATGAAGTAGCCGGATGCAGTTCTGTCAATTGTTCCAATTGGTTCATGATCACTGTTTCTTGCATTTGCACTTGGTACTTCATTATAGATCGGTGTGTCTCTGCTAAATGTTTTTATTTGGGTTTCCAGAGGTCTAAGTTCCATTGCATTGTTGCATAGTCCTTGTTGTTCTTCTGTAGGTGTTTCGAATGTGATTAGCCTCTTTGATAGGACCTCTGTACTGGTAGCAAACCTTGGTATTCTGCTACTTATTGGGAGTCCACTTGGCCTACTATTTGTTATCGGCCACATGATTGTGGTTTTACCAGGTCGATGGATACAACTCGGTTCTCCTTTTTACCAGCAAGGGGCGGTAGTACAACTGATCTTGTCCCGTTGACAGACAAGACAGGAACTGCTTTTCTGTAAGAAGGCCCAAATTCCTTCTTTACCGCGATCTTTTCCCTGACTAGATCCCCGACTTTTGGAATCCAGACAGGTCTTGCTGGGACAGGTGGTGGTTCTTCAGTGGTTGTTGGCTGCTGTTTCAACTTTATGTTGCTCAGGTCCTTTCTTGTTTTGTTAAAGTCCTGCAAAATAGCCAAACGGTCTTTGATATCAAAGCTTTTTTCTTTCACCACTGAAGTCTTACTATCAAGGTCAGAGATCAACATCCTAGTTCCAAATAATAATTCGTACGGACTGAATCCCTTCAGAGAATTTCTTGGCAAGTTATTTAGACTACGTTGGACACTTATTAGATGTTTGACCCACCCAGCTCCCGAACCTAATATCCTTTCCGTTATAGATTGCTTTATGCCTTGGTTTTTTCTTTACACCATCCCGTATCCCTCAGGAAGGAAGTGAGAAGATTCCCGCTGTGCTA
This sequence comes from Lissotriton helveticus, assembly GCF_964261635.1. Lineage (NCBI taxonomy): Eukaryota > Metazoa > Chordata > Amphibia > Caudata > Salamandridae > Lissotriton > Lissotriton helveticus. The sequence goes on along the minus strand of NC_136057.1, from coordinate 183,846,102 downwards.
TGCTCATTTGGCCATGTTTCCGCTCAGGCTGGAGGGCTAGAGTGAAAACAATGGTCAAACGTAGCATGCTCTTAGCGTATATGCCAATTAGACTCGCAAATCTTTGTATAACAGTCCAGACGTCAGCCGAGTGCTGGTGATCTACATTATAAGTGGAAACTAGCCTGTATATGTTAATCGCAAGCCCTTCTTTTTACTGTTGATTTTTTCTGGAGTAAAACGACGAGGTATTAAACTGTTTCTCTCCCCACTGCGATTTCTGTTGCAGTTTGGGCAGTTTTTTACAAACATGGTGTGATGCAGGCTCATGCCTGGCCACCAATACCTTGATTGTAATTCTTCCAGAGAATCTTTTAGTTTGAGGTGTCTGAGACCCTCGCCCATATGTGCGTCTGCGATTAACAAGTTTCTCCTGTCCATGTTTGGAATCACTCTATCCCCCACTCCAGGGATTCGAGCAAAAGGGACGGAGTTTGCATCGATTATGTATGTATAATTGAGTGGATAGTTGATCGGTAGCGCTGAGCAGTCGCCTTTTGATGACGTTTTCACCGCCAGCACTGTTTCACCGTCAATGTATTTTAATGTACGCTTTTTTCGAACTACGGGAGCCGATTTAGTGGCTGCCGCTGTGGCTGTTTCAGCCAATGAATTCCCTGCAACGTGAACGCCATCACGTTGATGACTCAGTGTATGTATCACGTGAGTCTTTGGTAGTTCTTTTTGTAAAAGAACTATTTGTTCCCAGAGTAGTTTCTGCTTTATTGTTGCATCTGTGTCATCTTTGTAACCGTTTTGAATCCATGTCTGCAAATCCTTGTTGTATGATTTGACGCAGTAATATGAATCGGACACTATAAGTGTCGGGAATTCGCGATCCGCATTATCTAGCGCCATTTTCAATGCTATTATTTCAGTCTGTTGTTCTGAATTAGTTTCAACTGTGTTTTTGTTAGTAGAGGTCTTAGTGTACCTCCGCGCCACACTTCTTTTGTAATCCCACATGTGGGGTTGTATGCTTGTTCTCCCCAAATGGGGGGTTGAGCATGTCCGTCTGTATAAATTACACAGGCGTAATGTCGTAAAGGCAGAATGTCGATTGGCAGAGGGAATGTTCTTACATATTCTAGATTTTTTAACTCTTCTAGTTCTGGATCAAAGTAATAGTATACTTTGTCCGTTGTGATTGAATTCACCCATTGTATCCATTCCAGATTCAATGTTGTTGTTGGTAAATTACATGGTGCTGTTAATGCCTCAAAGGCTGATTCTGCTGTTCTGACTGTGATATGTCTACCGTCAGCTTGATCTTTTTCTCTAGCTATTGCGGTTTGAACTGCATGTACAATTTTTTCTTTGTTGCTGAATTTCTGTTCAGCTTCTGTGTACAAGTGTGATTTGAATGCAATTGGTACCTTTTCTCCCTCATTAGAGGTCAGGTATGTGAATCCGCATCTTCCTGGGGATGACTCGAATCACAAGATTGCGTGTGTTATCACGTGTTTCTAATTTTGCTTTAATTAACATGTCTGTTTGTAAGGATCTCAGAATTTCTGTGTGTATTTGAGTCCAATTTGTTCTTTTAAAATCTGGTTTTATTAGATCATAAAGGGGTTTGACCCTTTCTGCGTAATTTGCAATGTATGTTCTTCCGAAATTTAGGAAGCCTAGAATTGACTGTAAGTTTTTTAGTGTTCTAGGTGCTTGGAGTACGGCACATTTTTCTAGAAAATTGTCAGCCAGGCTTTTGCCTTCACTTGATAATTCATATACTAAGAACAGGACTGTTAGATGGCCAATTCTAGATTTTTTAAAGTTGAATTTGTAACCCTCTGCTGCGAACCCAAGTATTATGGTGTTCACTCTCTTCAAGTGAGTATCCAAGTCATCATCTGTTAAGTATATGTCGTCGACATAAGATAATGCTTCATCATCATATATTTGTAGTAATTCTGTTACTCTCGCTGAGAATACTCCCGGGCTGTTCTTGTACCCCTGGGCTAACCGACAGAATTGTTTTTGAGTGCCATTTATTGAGAACGCAGACAAATATCTGCTCTCTGGTGCTATGTTTTGACAAAAGAATCCATTAGAGATGTCTAATGTTGTTTTGTATTTTTTGCGCACTATGTTATTCATTAGTGCAGCACTATGCGAATTTTGCACTGCAAAAGTTTTGCAACATGAGTTAAGGTGTCGGTAATCCAAAACTAGACGGTATGAATTGTCTGGTTTGGAGACCGGAAACAAAGGGTTGTTCATTTGTGAGGTGCAAGTTTCAATCACCCCCTGGTATTCTAGCTGATCTAGTATTTCTTTTACCTGTTTTTTAGCTTCTTGCTTAATTGGGTACTGCCTTTGTGCAGTAGGTTGTGATTTTAACTGGATTTTGTGAGGAGGAGAGTCCTCATCCCATCCTACGTGATTTTATATAAAGCAGGAGCTTGAGCTACTGCCCACTTTCTAGCAAGTGTGTATTTTTTATGAATTGGGATATGATTTGAGAAGGCAGGCATAATTACTTCTTCGCCATGAGGGCACTCCCTGACAAACTCTGGTGGCCAGTCTTTTTCAGCTAGAAGGATGTCATAGCCCTTGGAGAGATTATCCCAAAATAGTCCCCTTATTTTTCTAGTCTTATCTCCCTCTATACGTAATGTTATTTCGTATATTTTGTGAGGTTTGCTAACTCTGGTGTCTGCAGTTTCCACTTGAAGATATTCATTCGTGTCCACTGTCTCCAGATGATTCATAAGGACTTTGCGAGCTATGCTCACTTCTGCTGCGCTGTCTAGCATTGTCTGAGCCCATTCTCCGTTTTTCAGTTGTGTCCTCAGTATTCTCGGCATTGTTAACTACTTTAATACTGGCTACCTTCTTTTTTGGAAATTGTAATTTCTTTTTTAGATGAGCAGGTTCCTTGTCTTTGGACTTGGCGTGCTCTTCTCTTTGTTCTGATCGTCCTCTTCTTTCCGATTTCTGCGAGGAAGTCTGAAAAGATTGAGAGGGACGTGTATCAATGTCTTGATATCTATCAGGCTTCTTTATATTATCCCTATTTCTAAGGTTATATCTTTTCCCAGAGGGGTCACTCTGAGGTGACCTGTGTCTTTGGTTCGGAGATTTCTCCCTTCGCCTAGGAGACCTTCCTCTGGACGGGAATTTCTTTTCTTTAGGATTGGATTGTTTGTTTCCATCCCAGTTCTTTTTCTGTGATGTTGAATTATTATTAAAAAATATTTTTTCAGGACTTTCAATCAGTTGCGGTTTTACTGGTATTCCACCTAAACTATCCCTACCTAGTTCCTCATAGGATTTTTCTATGATTCTGGCAATTTCGGCTGGTTGGTCTGCTATATCTGTCTCTTTTAACCTCTGGCGGATCGCCACGTTTGCTGCTTCACCCTTTATGTTGGCTAATAATATAGCCGAGACCTGCTTGAAGTCTTTTAGTAATTTCATACCAAGAGTTAAAGCGGGTTCTGGACCATATTCGTCTTGAATTTGTTTTAGCACATCTGGTATTACCGAAATGGATGGAACACCGTGCGTTTTTGTGTAAATGGAAGCAAAGACTGTACCCCAAGTGTCACAGTCCTCAATGTGTGGTGCGATTCCCATTGGAAGACAGATAGTCAGAATCCTGTGTTTTTCTAACGGGGTGGTGTCAGGAAACACCGCCTCTATTTGGGTGATTTTTTGTGCCAACCAGAATGGTATTTGTTCCCGTTTAGCCGGTACTTTACCTAGGCAGGATTGTATGTTCTGTGGTGTAATTTTATTTGTGTTCCCCTGGTGAGGGGTCAGCTGTGGAATTTTAATTGCTGGTTGAATTGTTGAAGTCCGCATCACATACTGGACTAATTGTCTGTGTACTTTTATTAGTTGTTTTAGCTGTGTTAAAAGCTCTGGTGCAGGCATTCTTTCGATGTCTGGATGTGGTGTGTATCCGGCTAGGACCGGCCACGTTGCTCCTGGTCTACCTAAAGGACCGAGCCTGGTGATGTGATTAATATGTTTTAGGGCGCCATCAAATAAGAGCAAATGCTCTTGAAATTTGAGTCGTACTTCCACCTCCTCGAAGGGAGTGTAAATATCAGGAGGTTCCTCTATCTTGTAATAGTGGAAGTACTTTGTTACAGCATTTGCTGCTGGAAAATGTATCCATGAATAGTATACCTCTGTCTGCCGATATTCGTGTGCCTCAATTACGAATATGACTGTGCCACCTCTAGGTGTCAGTCCATTTTCTATAAGTTTTAAGGTTATAGATTTCCTTTTGATGACCGGGATGAGTATTATATCCTGGTCTGCTTCTTGCATAGTAGCATCAGCTGCTGCGAGTTCAGTTGCTATTCTAACTGCCTCTCTTTCATCTTCACTGTCCATTTTACCGACAGGAAGGTTATTCTGTTTGTTTGCAGATCAGGTTTCTTATGGAAACAAAGATTAGATGCACAATATTTTGGAACTGTGTATCCTTCAACGTTGACTATACCAAGAACCATACATAGGAGTTTCCTCCTGCGAGGTTTTGGAGGATATTACCTTTCACCCACTCCAGACGTCTTTGGAGTATTATGGGAAAAGGGGTCTGAGTGAGAAAGCACGACTGAGTTACTCTAAATGTCTTACGTTAGTTTTATCGCCCTTTCCAAACGCGTTGGGCGCCATGTAGTGTAGTTCCTATCATCCCAATAGGCTCTGCGCATTGGAATAATACCTTCAATAGTATAGGCCTAGACCAGACGTTAACTAGGTCTACTACTGTCGATATTAGACTTAAAGTTTTGGGTTTGCCAGCTTAGCTCAGAGTTCACTAGAAACTTTCTCGAATGTTCAGGAAAGAATTAACTCCCCTGATTAGACAAGAAGGGATTTAGTTTCTGACAACCATAGAACATGACAACTTTGCTCTCCCCTAATCAAGAGTGTATCTCGAGAGTCGTGTGAACAAAAGGCAATTTATTTTACTCAGTCAGTACGTGCATTCTTAGTCTCATCAGATTGTAGAGAAAAGGAAGAGACGGGCGTGTTCAATAAAAGATGTTATTTATTGATCAGTCTCTTTTCTCATACAAGAGAAATGGATCGATATTATCGCAATACTTATAGTTAAGTAAAGTGCATACATTAAAAGCAGAAGTATAAAATAATACTGTAAAAACATTGATATGGTTTCTAAGCCATATGAAGGTTTAAAATGATTAAAATATATTACATACACATGTACATTTGACTAAACGTACTCAACTGGTGTTTCTAAATACGCCTACCCCGTGTACCTGACCTAAGTCTAATACGTGGGCGGGAATAGAAAGTTACAGTTTAAGTTAAGTTTGTTTTTGCCAAGTGACTGACTAAAGAATTCTCTGTGAGGGGTTATTCAGTTCTGTACCTGGAAGTTAGGATGAATGAGGGATGGTATCTCTCTCTCTGGTTCTCGATATTCCAGGCTGCCTGCGAGGGCTACCCGGAAGCGCCGGTGCTGGATTTCTCGGCAGGAGAAAGCAGCGCGTCTCGTTCTCAGCGCGTCAGGAAGGCGGGGCTGCGCCAGCGGGGTCTGCTCTGCTCTGGGCTTCGGCAAGTATGGCTGCTCCGTCTCGTCACCACCGCGTGTGTTTGCATAGGGCAATATCGGTAATATTTATACCTTTAAGGTGCCGAGATTGACGTAAGGATGGACATAGATACGTCAATAAGGATGTCATACGACTTGGTCGTTAGCACATTCTTTTGCTGAAGTTCTCGGTGAAATCAAAACAATGGCCACAGGGTTTTTCCCAGGTTGTCATAGGTTTGATTTGTTATGAGAACTCCGTATGCCTTATCAGGGGCTGGAGGAATATCGCTTGTCTAATTAGATCGCAAGCGTTATGACCTAATCAGATAACACGTTCCTGTGCCGTAGTGTGGCTTTGTCAGATAACGGTATCTGCATCATGGGGGTTTGCTGCCTCATGGGCTGACTACTAGTTAACTTGTTGGTTTGTTAACCAGAATAGGGTCAGGAATAGGGGGATCGATTCAGAACCTATAGGAATACATCACAACGCCAGGGGTGGATGGCCTACCTATTGAATTTTATGTAAAATTTATCGATATATTAGCACCCAGGCTATTGATAGTGTATTCGGAAGCGGGACAGAAGGGACATTTGCCCGAAACGATGAGGGAGGCGCTGGTGGTTCCACTGCTGAAACTGGGCAGAGAGGCATTGGACATGACGTCCTACCGACCCCTGTCCATGCTGACGGTGGATTATAAAATCTTAAGCCATATCCTGGCCACCAGACTACTGCTGTATATGACCAGATTAGTTCATAGGGACCAAGCAGGGTTTATCCCTACTAGGAACACATCCATGAATATACGCCGGCTGATCCAGATACTAGACAATGCCAGGGACTCGCCTCATAATCCGGTGGTATTGTCAGTTGACATCGAAAAGGTTTTCGATAGCCTTGAGTGCCAGTACCTGGATGAGGTACTGATAAAATTCGGAATAGGTGAAGGTTTTAGGCGGTGGACGAAGGTTCTGTACTCCTCTGCTACAGCGAGGGTACGACTGGGACCGGTAATATCTTCGGCTTACCCTGTGCGTAGAGGGACGAGGCAGGGGTGCTCGCTCTCTCCCTTGTTGTTTGCACTGTCGATGGAACCTTTGGCGGCACTGGCAAGATCGGGCGCAATGTATCAAGGGGTAACGCAGAGAGCGAAGTCGCATTACATATCTCTGTATGCGGATGACCTGTTACTGTAACTAGCCGACTCTGGACGAGCTCTGGAGGGAGCAGTGGACATGCTATCCAGATTTGGTAAGATGTCGGGCCTCAAGGTGAACTGGGCCAAAACTTGTGTTTTTCCATTGCAGGAGGGCACACCGTGCCCCCCCTCACGCTAGAAGTGGTTTGGGAGCCTTCCAGCTTTACTTACTTAGGCGTCCGCATATATCACGAGACCGCGAACCTATTAGAGGGTAATGTGGGGCGATGCGTGCGCGCGCTAAGGAGTTGCATGGCCTTTTGGGCGTCCCTCCCCTTATCTGTGCTGGGCCGAGTGGCACTATTGAAGATGGTGGCACTTCCGCGGCTACTTTATTATTTTAGGACATTACCGGTATGGATCCCGCAGTGCGTGTTCAAAGAACTACAGATGATGGTGACTAGCTTCCTGTGGGGCCACGGACGGCGCAGGGTGGCGTTGAAAACCCTGACTAGGATTTTGAAGTATACTATCTGGCAGCACAACTGCAGATATTGACACAACATGTGGCCAGGGAATTCAGGGGACCAGACCTCGACCGAGGGATCGGTATTCAACGACATGTCTTGTCTTACATAATCGTGCAATAGATATGAGGGACCTCACGATGGAGGAAAGGACACTCAGACTCTGCTGGAACAGGAGTCTGAAGAGAGCGAAAAGCACCCGATCATATGCACCAGAGATCCCACTAGGGGTGCTGACTGCGCTGCCGCATGGGGGCGATTGGTCCCCGTTATCAGAGTGGGAGGAACTGGGACTGCAGATGGTGGGAGACCTGTACCTTGAGGGGACACTGGCCCCCTTCCGGACGTTGCAGGAACAGTATGGCCTACCAGACGGGAATTTTCTGCTGCATGCAGCAGTGGTTGCAGCGATGCAAATGCACTGGAAGGGAGGGCTGGCTGAACCGGAGACGACTATGGCGTGCCAGTATGTGGTTATGGCTGCGGGCACTACCAAGGCGGTGACCTGCCTCCATACTAGAATGCTACACGAGGGACTGGAACCGCTGATGGCGCTGAAGGCAAGATGGGAGGATAGTATAGGTAAACCCATACCGGACACGATCTGGGGACATATTTTGAGACGGACATGGAAGGGCACGAGGAATGCCCGATTCCAGCAGGTACACTTCTTAGTTATACATAGAGCTTACCTGACCCCGGAGAGGATTACGCGGTACTTTCGGGCCCAGGACGCCATGTGCCCGAGGTGCTCGGCACCTGAGGCGGACCTGGATCACTTGTTGTGGGGATGTCCAAAGCTGGGGACATACTGGCCTGAAGTAGGGGAACTCCTGAACATGGTTACGGACAGGGAGGTAGACTTTGACATGGCGGCATGTCTGCTGCTCTGGTTCCCTCACACAAAGAGGACGAAAATTACAAGCAAATTTATCGATTTGGGACTTATGTTGGCTCACAGAGACATTACCTGGCACTGGAAGTCTAAAGAAGGCCCTTCAGTGAGGAGGTGGATGAATGAGCTGTTGAAATGGGCCGGTTGTGAAAGTATTCTTAGGATGTGACAGGCTGCCAAGACTGATAATGATAGAAGCTTGGAAATGGCGAGAGCATGGGAAATGGTAGTTCAAGCATTACGGGATTACATGGTAGAGGATGAGGATGAGGCGTAATAACTGACAAGGGCTCCATGAGGCATGACTGAGCAGTAGTTACTCCCGATTAGTGGCGTGATCCAGTTCTACTACAGCTTACATACACCCACATCAGCAGCAGTTGGGGAGGGAGGAGGGGGGAAGGGAAGGTCTATTAGGGGTAGTTAGGCACACCGACACAGCTACGGAGGGAGCTGGGAGATGGGATCCAGGGAAAGATCGCAGTACGAGGGCCCCGGAGGTCTACGGCAGGAACCCGGGAGGCGAGAATAGTATGTCCCCAAGTTGATCGCCACTAGAAGAAGTGATAGGACCACACGGCCACAGGGGCCACACACTGAAACTGCCTCCGCAAGATGTTTGGTTGTGTATGGTGATGCATGGGGAGGTGGGACTTTAGGGGGGTTAAAAGCGGAAACTGAATAGTGTTGTTAACCGACCACCCATGTTGGGTGGGCACTGTGACATCTTCTTATAACTATGACCTGGCACGCCGCCCGACCTCCGGGATGTGGGCTGAATGGCTGTGTACGATTTCCCTGTCACCTATATGTTTTGTGATGTCGTGAGTGTACTGGTTGACCTGTTTTGAGGTCTTGTTTCTAATTCCGCAATAAAAACAATAAAAAAAAAAAAATGATTGTCTGTGGCGGGTGTTGGCTGCCATCTGGGAATCTGGCGTTAGGCTTTATGTACTGTAATGAAATATTACAATAATTGGTCAGATGTGAACACGTCTAGTAGCCCAATTTCTTACAACTTATGTGCCAAACAATCGTTGAATAAGAATAGACAATAAGGCACAGGTAATAGGAAGTGAAAAATTTTGCTGATTGCAAGATATCTCATTTTTCAACTCTTGAACCATAACTAGGAAACTTAAAAGAAATGCAAAAGTAAAGGAGATATGGGATACATAAAGAAACATGTGTCTAGTGTGGTATGTGCCTTCAGAGTGAGGTCATGTCGAGGGTCACGCGCAGTGTAGTTGATTTGGGTCGCTGTTCCTAGCCAGTATGTAATTGTGTGGGTGCCAAGGCATCATGCGTCTAGGATCGTGTCTATGTAGCATCATGATGGAATTGGGGGTCATTGCCCAACCTAACTGCCATATCCAAGGGTGCCCTGTGTACATGGCCCATCCACTCCACCCAGGCATCGAGTCAGGCGTCATCTCCCAATCGCTGTTTGGGGGGAGCACGCAATGCTGTGCTAGTTTGTACAAAAGTTTTCAGGATGTCATCCCAGGCCTGTGCGATGGGAAACTTACGCAGCCCAGCCGTTTCTTCTCTATGAAGAAGGGTGCTCTCTGCCTGTGCCCAATTTTCTATAGATTTTAGCCAGTGGGGTGCCTCCGGAGGGTCTTTATGTTTCCATCTCTTGGTTATCAGCCGTTTTGCAGTGATTAAACCTAGGTCACAGAATCTAGAGCTTACTTTGTTGGCTTTCGTGCGTTTGTAAAACCCCAGGATGTAAACCTCCCATGTGTGTGACACTTTGGTATTAATACTACTGGTGAGAGTTTCTGTTATTGTGCGCCAATAGGAGTCAAGTAGGGGGCAGGACCACAGCATGTGCAGTAGGTCAGCGTCTAGCACTTGGCATCTTGGGCAAGCAGTGGTGGGGATGTTAAAATATGTATTAATCTTGTCTGGCGATAGATATGCTCTGTGTATTATTATGTACGTTTGTATGAGTTTGAAGCGTGAGTTACGCGGTATGCCTGTGGCACTGGTCAGGACACGTTCCCAGTCTTTATCTGTCCAGGGCTGACCTCTGTCTTCAGCCCATCGTGCCAGGAGTCTCTGTGGTGGTTTTAACACGTGTGTAAGTAGGGCCTGCACAAGCCAGTGAATCACATGCGTCCCCCCCATCACATGCAGGTACTGCAGCCGCTGATGTGTTTGTGGCTCAATTGTCAAATCTCCCCATGTCAGTGTCAATTACCGTGTGATCGCTGCGTGTAGGAGGAACTGACCCACCGGCAGGCCAGTATCCGCTGTCAAGGTTGCAAAGGGCAACAAGGTACCATCCGCGTATAGATCTCCTAGTGTCTCCACTCCGGCCTCAGTCCAGGGCGTCAGCGCTACATCGGTTACAAAGTCTCTGCCTCGGGGCGTACCGACCAGTGGTAGTATTGGGGCATAGTCTTTTGTAAGTTGTAGGCTACTTCGGTAGCATCTGTGGGCCAACCCAATATGTAACAGGGTCGGACTGGAAGATTTCGACAGTGGGTGGAATAAGCTATAGATTTGTGCCTGTGTCTATGAACAAGACTCAGTGGCGGCATCTGCCAGGTTCTTGCCGTAAGCCACTTTGCAACCCACTGCAGCTGCGCCGCAAAGTAATACAATTCTCGATGAGGAACTGCCAAGTCCACGCATTCCGGAGGCGCATACAATTTCTGCAGCGCTATTCTGGCCACCCTGTATTCCATATTAGACCTCGGATTAACCCCTCCAGCTCCCGAAACAGCCGCACTGGGACATATACCGGCAGATTTGCTAAATAATACAACAGCCTGGATAACACTATCATTTTAGTCAGGTGATGCAACTCATCACATTGAGTGGCAGAGTCTTCCAAAATTGTATCTGCGCCCATATGGAGGAGATGGTGTGCACCAGGTTAGCCTCCAGTATGTCCGCTGGGGATCTGTAGATGTCTATGCCCAGATATCTAAATATTGTTGGGTGCCGTTGATTGTTATATCAGTTGCGTCCACATTCTCACTAAAATAATAAGCGCCCGACTTGGCCCAATTTACCTTAAGGCATGGGTACTCACAAACTTTCTCTCGGGGGCCAAATTTACAGTTTGGTTTGTGTCCGAGGGCCGCATCGGTGGGGGGCGGGTCAGTGGGGGAGGGGGAGGGGCTAGAGCAACAACATAAAACTGACCATGAGGTTGATCATAGGTCCCTGCAGCGGACGCCTTCGTCCACTGAGCCGTCCCGGCATACACACATCTCTCTCTCTCTTTCTCCCTCCCTCTCTAGCTCTCTCTCCCTCTCACCCTCCCTCTCTCCTGTCTTCCTCTGTCTCACTCTGACTGTCTCACTCCCTCTCTCTCACTCCCTCTCTCTTTCTCACTCCCTCTCCGTCTCCCTCCCTTTCCCTCCCTCTCACTCACTCTCTGTCTCACCCCCTTTCACTCCCTTTCCCTCCCTCTCCCTCCATTTCCCTTCCTTTCCCTCCCTCTCCCTCCCTCTCACTCCCTCTCCGTCTCCTTCCCTTTCCCTCCCTCTCCCTCTCACTCCCTCTCCCTCCCTTTCACTCCCTCTCCGTCGCCCTCCCTTTCCCTCCGTCTCACTCCCTCTTCGTCTCCCTCCCTTTCCCTCCCTCTCCATCCATTTCCCTCCCTTTCCCTCCATCTCACGCCCCTTCAGTCTCCCTCCCTTTCCCTCCATCTCACTCCCCATCAGTCTCCCTCCCTTTTCCTCCATGTCATTCCCCATCAGTATCCCTCCCTTTCCCTCCATCTCACTACCTATCAGTCTCCCTCCCTTTCCCTCCCTTTCCCTCCCTCTCACTCCCTCTCTGACTCCCTCCCTTTCCGTCTCCCTCCCTTTTCCTCCCTCTTCTTCCCTTTCCCTCCCTCTCCGTCTCCCTCCCTATCCCTCCCTTTCCCTCCCTCTCTGTCTCCGTTTCACTCCCTCTCCGTCTCACTCACTCCCTCTCCCTCATTCACTCTCACTCTCTCCCTCTCATTCGCTCCCTCTCACTCATTCACTCCCTCTCACTCATTCTCACTCGCTCACTCCCTCACTCTCACTCCCTCACTCTCTCTCACTCCCTCGCTCACTCCCTCACTCACTCCCTCACTCTCTCTCCCTCTCAATCTCTCCCACTCACTCTCTCCCACTCACTCTCTCCCACTCACTCTCTCCCACTCACTCACTCCCACTCACTCACTCCCACTCACTCTCTCCCACTCACTCACTCCCACTCACTCACTCCCACTCACTCACTCCCACTCACTCACTCCCGCTCACTCACTCCCTCTCACTCCCTCCCTCTCACTCCCTCTCTCTCACTCCCTCTCACTCACTCCCTCCCTCCCTCTCACTCCCTCCCTCTCACTCCCTCTCACTCCTTCCCTCCCTCCCACTCACTCCCTCTCACTCCCTCTCACTCCCTCTCACTCCCTCTCACTCACTCTCACTCACTCCCACTCACTCACTCCCACTCACTCACTCCCACTCACTCACTCCCTCACTCACTCCCTCTCACTCACTCCCTCTCACTCCCTCTCTCTCACTCCCTCTCACTCCCTCTCTCTCACTCCCTCTCACTCCCTCTCTCTCACTCCCTCTCACTCACTCACTCACTCCCTCCCTCCCTCTCACTCCCTCCCTCTCACTCCCTCCCTCTCACTCCTTCCCTTCCTCCCACTCACTCCCTCTCACTCCCTCTCACTCCCTCTCACTCCTTCCCTCCCTCCCACTCACTCCCTCTCACTCCCTCTCACTCCCTCTCACTCCCTCTCACTCCTTCCCTCCCTCCCACTCACTCCCGTCACACTCCCTCACACTCCCTCACACTCCCTCACACTCCCTCACACTCACTCACACTCACTCACACTCACGCACACTTACTCTCACTCACACTCACGCACACTCACTCACGCACACTCACACTCACTCACTCTCACTCACTCTCTCACTCACTCACTCACACTCTCACTCACGCACACTCACTCTCACTCACTCTCACTCACTCACTCTCACTCAGTCACTCTCACTCTCACTCCCTCCCTCTCACTCACTCCCTCCCTCTCACTCAATCCCTCCCTCTCACTCACTCCCTCCTTCTCACTCCCACTCACTCACTCATTTACTAGCTCTCTCTCACTCACTCCCTCTCACTCACTCACTCCCTCTCACTCATTCTCTCCCTCTCCCTCTCTCCCTCTCACTCCCTCACTCACTCCCTCTCCCTCACTCACTCCCTCTCCCTCACTCACTCCCTCTCCCTCACTCACTCACTCTCACTCCCTCTCACTCCCTCTCACTCTCACTCCCTCTCACTCCCTCTCACTCACACTCTCACTCACTCTCACTCACTCACCCCCTCTCACTCCCTCCCACTCACTCCCTCCCTCTCACTCCCTCTCACTCACTCACTCACTCCCTCACTCCCACTCCTTCCCAGTCACTCCCTCCCTCTCACTCACTCCCTCCCTCCCTCTCACTCCCTCCCTCTCACTCCCTCTCACTCACTCCCTCCCTCTCACTCACTCCCTCTCACTCCCTCCCAATCACTCCCTCCCTCTCACTCACTCACTCACTCCCTCTCACTCCTTCCCTCCCTCCCGCTCACTCACTCACTCCCTCTCAATCACTCACTCCCTCTCACTCACTCACTCCCTCTCACTCACTCACTCACTCACTCCCTCTCCGTCCCCCTCCCCCTCCCTTTCCCTCCCACTCCCTCTGTCATCTCACCCTGCCTGTGTGCCAGCCGGGGCACATACACACTCACAGCCGCACCCGAGCACTTCACAGGTCATTAAAAGACCATTTGCATGTTAATGAGGCCTTTGTATTTCACCTCTTCTTAGGCCCCTGCAGCTTTACTCTGGCCATTCCTAGGATCGCCCGCCGGCAGCCCCCACAGAGCAGCAGAGTCTCTCGGGCTGCTGCAGACGCTTAAAAAAAAAACTCGGGAAACGCAAGTATGATGTCTCGGGGGTCCGCGGGCCACCAGGGAAGGCTTGCCGGGCCGCCCCTGGCCCGCGGGCCGTACTATGAGTACCCCTGCCTTAAGGCCTGAGACTTCCTCAAACTACGAAATATGTTAGATATAGCTGGCGGTATATCATGTAAGTCTCTTATGTAAAGCAACAGGTCATCAGCATATAGGGACACGTGTGGAGACCATCTTCCAGGGGAAAACCCAGTCTGCTCCACTTTCTCGCAGTAGAGCCGCCAGAGGTTCCATGGCAAGGGAGAAAAGCAACGGGGACAAAGGGCATCCTTGTCTGGTACCACGTCTGACCCTGATTGTATCAGACATGAGCTTGCCTATGCGGGCCCGTACCATGGGTTGCTGGTACAATAACTGCACCATTTGTAAGTACCCATCCCCTAGCTTGTATTTACGTAGCACTGCTGCAAGATAGGGCCACTCCACCGAATCAAGGCCTTCTCCAAGTCTAATACTAAGGTGGCGTTATAGTTATGAGTTGTATTTATATATTGATTTCCATTAAAAAAATACCTTAAAAATTCAGTGAAGTTTGAAGTGATGTTATAGTTGGGTGAAATTTTCAGAGACAACTTAACGTTTTAAACGAGAGAAAAAAAAATGAAAGTCACTAGTTATAATTATTTCTGGTAACTATAACTTGTGCCTTAAATTAACTATATCCCACATCCCACATCCTCACCATGCACAGGCAATTACCGCACATATTACATCACTCATAACATGCTCTAGAACAACATTGACACCATCACTTAAACATTTGAAATGACATCAACTGTACATGGCGGGCCATGAGTCGCTAATATATTATTAAAGCATCATGTAGTAACGCACTGTCATTTACAGATGGCACATTCTCCTTTCAAATGTCCACTAAGTTTTGAGAGATGCAGTTTTACTGATAAAAGTATATAGCAGGCAAATGATAATGTATAGAAATCAAGTTTCAGTCAATATCATTTGTACATCACCCAAAACTGTCTTGATTTTTTTCTGATCCTTTGAAAAGCTTTGTTCTCATCACACCTCAGAAATACAAACAAGCATTTACAATGCAATGGTTTCGCCTTTGGAAAAGTTAGAGCTATTGGCATTGTAAATGACAATATTTGTATTTATGTGTTGGTTTTGAAAACGGATAAATAAATGGCATTGTCATTTACATTGCCATTAGCCTCTGCAGTCACTCTGCAGTCCCTAGCACTCCATAGCACTCCATAGCCCTCCCTAGTCACTCTGCACTCCCTAGCACTCTGCACTCCCTAGCACTCCCTAGTCACTCTGCACTCCCTAGCACTCCCTAGTCACTCTGCACTCCCTAGTCACTCTGCACTCCCTCGCACTCCCTCGCACTCCCTCGCACTCCCTTGCACTCCCTTGCACTCCCTTGCACTCTGCACTCCCTTGCACTCTGCACTCCCTTGCACTCTGCACTCCCTAGCAGTCCCTAGTCACTCTGCACTCCCTTGCACTCTGCACTCCCTAGCACTCCCTAGCACTCCCTTGCACTCTGCACTCCCTAGTAACTTTGCAATCCCTAGCACTCCCTAGTCACTCTGAACTCCCTAGCACTCCCTAGTCACTCTGCACTCCCTAGCACTCCCTAGCATTCTGCAGTCACTCTCTGAACTAAGCGCTTAAATCGCTCCATGTGTATTTTTTAATGTCATGGCTTCTTTCTAGTCCCCCCCTGGACAATAGTTTTGACAACCCGCAGTTTTAAATGATGGTTAATATTTAATAAACATGTGCATGGTTTGTTTTACAGAAGAGGGCATGTTTCACAATGGGAAGTTATCGTTGACGCTTCCAAATTTTGCAGTGTTTTTAAATGGGCCAAAAATAATAAAAAATTATTGCAATGTATGCCATCCCACATTCCAAGCGAAACAGCACCAATATTGAGGGGTACAGAAACGCTAAGCCCCCTGCCTCTCCTCACTCTGCAAGGCCTCCGTGAATGTATTTGTTCCCCTTGTAAAACCGGTAATGCTGTGTTAAATGCACGTAAAATGTGGCACAAGTGCCCTTGTGTTCACGTGAGAAAGATTCCGTTCTGCGCCCCCTACTACAAGAAGCTTCACATGCAAGGACATTGAATCACCGCCACCTGCCAGGAAGCGGAAACCTGGCACTGCCTTCAACAGCGAATCGTCGCTGCAGGAGATACGGAGAGAGACTATCGAGTCTCGCCGTCAACCCGCCTCGATTTACAAGGCCACTATAGCCAACCGGGTGTTGTAATTACATTGGTCCTTATCCAAGGACACAATCCCCACCTTCGAGTTAGACCGCCAGGATCACTCGACTGCGAGGCCATCTAACCTCGCCCCTAACCAGGTACCGGTACATTTACGGTAACCTGACCACCAACTAAGGCGCCTGACCAGGACCAAGCACGTTGCTCGGCAGGCATTCTTAAAACAGGCAAATGATTTAAATAGTCCTGATGATGATCCCGGTTCATTAGGAGCCAGGGGATCGAAACGTTGACGCTTGAACAGTATTACGGAAAATTCAATTGTATGCCATTCTGTAAATACTGTATGTCGAAACTTGTTTTGAATTGATTATTAATTTACAAGCGACATTTGGCTCCAAACCTCTTGCCTGAAAAACCCTCCTTTCTTACCTGATTCTTCTACTATATTTCTCTTTCTTGCAGGATAGGTACAGGATTGTGCCTTATCTAAAATGTTTGTATTTGACCCTCTCTAGGTCAACCAAATTCCTTTTTATCTCTAATTAAACATTTCCTTACCTGGCTGGGTCTGGAAACTTGATTATAGTAACGATTGTGGTCTGTAATTTCATTTTTTCTGTTCATTTAAAATTTCCTAAGGACCCTTGTTGTCTTTAATAAGTGTTTTTAAATGGGCCAAAAATAATAAAAAATTATTGCAATGTATGCCATCCCACATTCCAAGCGAAACAGCACCAATATTGAGGGGTACAGAAATGCTAAGCCCCCTGCCTCTCCTCACTCTGCAAGGCCTCCGTGAATGTATTTGTTCCCCTTGTAAAACCGGTAATGCTGTGTTAAATGCACGTAAAATGTGGCACAAGTGCCCTTCTGTTCACGTGAGAAAGATTCCGTTCTGCGCCCCCTACTACAAGAAGCTTCACATGCAAGGACATTGAATCACCGCCACCTGCCAGGAAGCGGAAACCTGGCACTGCCTCAACACACAAGCACAGCCTGCAGATTTCTGAACGAGCCAGAATCAGCCCAGCGACACCCTGCAGCCAACCCAGAAGAAAGGCGGGCAACCTTTTATAATGAGGAAGCAGCTAGCGGCGCGAAGCTGGACGTAGGCAGAGCCGGCGGAACGACAGACAGACAGCAGCGGGCGAGATGGAACCCCGATATACTCTTAAACATTCTTTGGGTGAACATTCAACAAAGTGTAAAAGCTCAGAAATCGCGTCAACTGTATTTAGATGTGGACTTCACATAATAAAAATAATCAGCGATTATTTGCAAGACGTATTTCAACTGAGTTGTGCTCAACCATAGTTTAACCTTCGGCTGGCAAGTACCCAATGGTTTCAAATCCTTGGTTCATAAATGGAGCAGATCAAATCCAGTGGTGTGTGTGGCAGATGATACTGCCTACTTGTGCTTTGGTTTTACATACTATGTCATTCCTGCTCTGAACACGCCTTTCAAAATGGACACCGCTATAAGCTACTCACTCAACCTTACTACCGGCAAACATTGTTCATCTCTGCCAGGGATGTGGTGCTTAGTTTTACAGTCTCATCTGTTTCTAGGTAAGAAAACTATCAATGCCCTTTTGGCATACGCTCTTCGAAGTGAACTAAAAACAGAAAAGCTCTTACTGCTGCAAATCCAAAGCCATCAAGTCCCAGGACACGACTGGTGTGTTCACATTAGTGCACCTCTGGCCTGCTTCTCCTTTAGTCTCTTAGTTACCAAAATCTATGCAAGTTAGCAAAGAGCAACTTTTTGCATATTCATTTTAGAAGACAGGGGTCGGGGTTTAAATGACATGCTCTATCAGTAATAGTATATGTGCGTCTACCACAGTCTCTGCTGACTTTGGGAAGACTTGTGACATTTTCATTACTTCTAAGAACATTTCTTATATTTAATCGCATTTAGTGAGATTAGGGACCGCAAACCGAGTGACAGCGGGAGGGGGCGGGAAAGGCACGGACAGCGGGAGGGGGGACGGGAAAGGCACGGACAGCGGGACGGGGGGCAGGAAAGGCACGGACAGCAGGAGGGGGGGCAGGAAAGGCACGGACAGCGGGAGGGGGCGGGAAAGGCACGGACAGCGGGAGGGAGGACGAGAAAGGCACGGACAGCGGGAGGGGGGACGGGAAAGGCACGGACAGCGGGAGGGGGGTTGGAAACGGCAAGAAAGGCAAAGCAGAAGGCAGCACTCACCTGGACTTCTTCCGGCGGCGGTCGGCCTGCAATGACCAAAACAAACCTTCCCCCCCAAAAAAAATAGGAACCGCCCACCACCGCAATGACGTGGTCAAAGGGGCAGGATGAGAAAAAATCGCCGGGAACGCCCACCAATCGCCTCGCTGAAAGACGGACGCCTCTCTCTTCCAATGGCTAGCCTCCATTTATGGAGCTAGCCAATGGAACAGAGAGGCGGGAATAAGCCACATACTGGTAAACAAAAGTTTTCGCCTGCGCCGAAAAGCTGCGCGGCGCAGCTTTCGACGAGGCGAAACCTAAAAAATGGGGTTCATTTTTGCTTTCCTAACTGCTGATATATTCTGATATATATCAGCAGTTAGTAAAGCTATAGGTATTTACATAGTTGTACTGTATTTTGCAAAAAATGACATCTTATAACCTTTCCTTTCACACTGCATGTAGGCCAGAGATATTGCCATAATATGTTCACTTTAAAAATTACCATCGGTTTGCAGTAAGAGTAAGAAAAGTAAACACCAATCCACATGGTAACAGACTAAGCAGGAATTTGGTAGAAGATATATCTTAATGTTTGACATCTGTCTTTTAAGCACTGCAAATGTAACAAGATAAATACACATATAAAGGCATCTTTATTTACACTCTTTCGTGACCCACAAGAAATTGGATGGCGCGCAATTTAGGAAACACTGCTCTATAATGTTGATGTATTGATTTAATGGAATATACATTCATTCTAAAATAAATGTCAATTGATTCATTCACTCACATTCTGTCGACTCTTCAATGAGTTTCTCATTTATGGACAGAGAGTGCAGGATCCTACAAGAGTGAGATAAAGGAATATGGAGTGTCTGGTGGTGGATTAAAGAATTTTGAGAAAACAGGCTTTTTGCAGGTTTTCCCTAATGTTTTGCCCCATTTTGGACTACTATCTACCGGTTTTCGACTTCGAAAGTGCACTGAGGCCTGCTGGTATGTTTAATTGGGTGTCCCCACTTGGCATGTGCTGACTAACTTATAAGTAACTGGTATATGGTACCCAGGTACCCAGGGCATGTGAGGCTGGCTGTCCACTCACAAGCTTCAGCACTGGTTGTGCCACTCTGTGTGTTACAGTCTCAGACTGAAGAGGCTGTGCATGCACTGCACGCATGACGTTGCCACTACCACTAGTCTCAAAGTGCACAAGTCCCTTTATTATATACATGTCTCCTCTAGGGCAGGTCTATGAAGCCCTATGGCAAGGAGGTGTATATTGTTAAGATGGACATATATTTTTGGAAAGGTCTATGCAGCACAACCCTAAAGAGTGGTGTTTGCTGAGTATCAGTAAGTAGCCTTATAAGAAGTGTGGCTCACTGGTTAGAGGAGGCAGACCCTGATGCAGAGGTCAGACCCGGGACCAGGGTTCAATTCCCGACGCGGCAGGGTCTTGAGCTCAAAATATCCCCGGACTCGATAATTCTCGCCTCGGTGCCTACTCGAATCATGGGTTCACACTCTGCAACTCTCGGCAATAGCTTGCTTAATCTCCACTACGGCCTCACTGCCATGGGATGCCTGGTCTTCACCTTGGGGATGCCCAGTAGGGGTTATCTCGCAGGGAAAGTCAGGACGGGTTCCCAAAGCAAGCGCTAAGAGACCTGTCGGTGATTTGGCGCTATATAAATCGAAATTAACATAACATAACATAAGGTAATTACAGGGTTAACGGTCAGCATTCCAACGCGTTTAAATCCTGATAGAGGCTACCTACCTATGTCATCTAAGGTGTCAAATTAAAGGGGACATTAAATGCGACTCAATGGTGCAGTCAACATTTATGTCAAATTTATTCCTGAACACTTTTGCGAAAGTTGCCATTCTTTGACCCTGCTGCTCCAGTGACTTTGCAGTGTACTGGGGCTGAGACAGGGTTCTGCCTGCCTGGGGAGACAAGTGAACAACTCTCAGGCAAGTAACAAAGGCTGTTGCAGTGATGTAGCTTGTTTCCCTCCCCACAGCATAGTCTGCGAAAGGCACACATCAAAGGTGATGGCGCCTTTGAAGGGCCACGCGACAATGCTCCCACACAGGAAGGCTTTGTTTCCCCCAGACAAGGTAGAGCCAGGGGCAAGGAAGGGAAAACCAGTTTCAGAACCCGTTTTCCATGGCATGAAGGCCATGGTAGCCACACCTCCGGAGTACCAAGGTCTTTACACTCAAGGAAGACCTCAGCCATATAGGTTGAAACATGCAAGATGCATACTGTATTAGCCAGGTGCCACACTTCACCGGAACTGTGTTACCAGATAGAAGGGCACCCACCAGCCCTTTGGCTAGTGACCTCTTTGTCCCCTGGAGACACTTTACTGGGATATAATGGGCACCCCTTCCACCTGAGACTTCTGTACTCAATGGACTTGGAAGGAAGACGAGAAGAAGACCACTTTTCACACATTGGAAGCGCACAAAGGCTGACAAGTCAGAGTGACTGCACCACCTGCACTTTGGGCTAGCGGAGTTTGGACCCTGTTCTGTATGCCTGGCTTGGGGAAACGTTGGTTCCAAGTCCAAAGTAGAGACTCCAAGTGTTTTGAGAGCCCAAATCGCATCTCTGGTAGCCACCGCAGACATTTTGCCTCTACCAGATGCCAGGCACCCCAAACAACAATTCAGAAATAGCAAAAAGGTGCACCCATGTCTGCTGGACCCGAGAATGTTTGTTGGGACCAGATTTGTCACCCAAGAAGGACACCAGCCCCCACCAAAGATTTGCACAGTGACTGCTATGATGCAAAAGTGCATGGGCTGCATCGGCAGGCTTTGAAAGCCTGCATAGAGTGCTTTGTGGGAGCCCAAAATCCATGAGTCACCCTTACTCACTTGTGGACCAGGAATCCGTACTCCATCCCCATGGACTTCACAGCATCATTGAGCATCTCTAAGTCTGCATCCCTCAGCATCAGGACCCCTCCGTAGAAGTCAATGGTGGTTGTCCTGTAAAGTTTTGAACTCGCTCTAAAACGCTCTGGTGGCCAGGTAACTATCCAAAGTATTACTTTTAGCCCCCTAGACCTTGTACTTGCTGGATTTGGTTACCCTAATAGGGTTGGAACACACACTAACTTTTACAACCTTCTTAAAACTTTTCAAACTTTGCATTTGCCAATGTTTGTTTGCAGTTGCATTCAAAAGTTATAAAAAGTTCTAAAATCTGTTTCTCTGGAACCCTCTGGTGGGATTATTGTGCCTCTTTCTTGCTTGGTGATTTTTAGGTCGAGCCTAGCGTTGCAGCGCATGCGCTGCTTGATCTGCGAGGCATATTGTAGTAGGGACAGATGTGTAAGTGATGTGGAAGCTCCGCTCATATTTTTCATTGGCTGGTGTCATTGATAATGAGGCTTCTTAGTCCCTCCTTGTTACCGCCATGTCTCCTTTTGTGACTGCCCATCAGGTCTGGATCTTTTACTTGCGGCGATACACGGTCTCCTTCATTAAGTCGGACGGCACTATTTTCTTTCAGGCGGCTTTGGCAATAGCGGCTGCATGTTTATTTTTGCATCGCGCTTTCATTTTAACAATAGCTGTCGCCCCACCCCATGAGTGCTGTGTGGGGCGGAAGCTATTGTTAACATTAAAGCGTGATGCAAATATAAACAAGTGGCTGCCTTTGCGCAATGGCGACAGCTTGTTCTCCAGTGAAACTAAGTTCTGGATCCATGCGATGGGTTGAGATAAAAATAGCCCTCCCATAGCACTCCCTCGCAACACTGAGACAGGCAGTCAGACGAAACTTCATTTTCTAACAACAACACCCAGGCAGGGGAGTGTGCGCCGTGCGCCCACTTGTCAGCATTTGAAAGGTGAAAAGCGGAGCGCAGATGAAAGTAAGGAAAGAGTGGTTTGCTTTGAACTGCTTTGACATCAGTGGCGTGACAGAAGTGCAGTCCCGGTGCTGCCACTCGCTGTCTCGCAGACGCTCACTTAGGTGCCTGACGTCACGGTTCGATGCACCGAGACTCACTTCTGGTGATCCAAAGCTGCTTTCGTTGGAATGGTACGTGGGCTGAGTGGACTCTCATGTTAAGGTGTGCCAGAGGCTCAAAGCCTCCACCAGGGCAATCGCGCTGTTATTAAGCCCACCTGACCCCACCCTTAATCAAGTGTTGCTGTGCTCTCTTTTCTGTCCTCTCTTCAGCACCGGTGACAATCATTAGACTGGAACAGCAGATGGCTTGATATTGTGAAGTGTGTTAGTGATCTGACCTTGTGATCTGATGTCATATCCAGATGGAGTGAGGAAATGTTTTGTCTGTGTTTAATGTTGTGATGTTACTTAGTGTAGGTGTTGTAAAGATTTGCAGAACTAAGGGGCAGTGAGCGTTTCCACTACATTCTATTACCACACAACAGTTTTAGTGAAGTGTAAACTGACTTTACAAGGCAGTTTAAACCAAAATACTCAGTTAACACTGACTCTGACGTCACAGGGTAGTTTACGTGAGGATACTCAGTCAACACTTGCATCACAGGGAAGTTTAATTCTTGAAATTCAGTGAGCTTTGATGCCACATTGCAGTTTTGAGGAAGGGGTCCCATAAGGATGAGAAACACAAAATATATCAAAAATGAAGAAAGCAATCAAAATAGACATTGAATCACACCACCATGTTTTAATCACAATGGAGATGAATAACGACAATAATCACGTGTTGGAAATGGACAGGTGGAGCAATGCCCCAGGGAGGGGGGAAAGAGTGCGTGATGGAGTGAGGATACTGTGATAAGGAAGGGTTGAAGTGACAGATTAATCAAAACTTTAAAACACAAATAGTTTTGATGGTTACATACAATGTACAAGAACAAAATGCTTCGATATTCAAATCAAACTGTATCATACTCCACACAATGCAATATATGAACAAGTTGGGCCGTGGAGTTGACATTTAAAAGAAACAAAATGGTTGTCGACGTTTCGACCCCGGTAGCTTGTCTCCTTTCTGGTGAAGAATTGGCTTGGTAGTTTGGTCTGCCCTGTGTTGAAAATTAGTACGTTTTGGTGAACATTATCCGCGCCATCTTGCCTCTTCCCCTGATGCCACACTTTTGTCGTGCGCACCCGCCATTTTAAGACGCCCCGATCAGAACGAACCCTTTTGCATGCCGCTGGCCCCTGACATAGCCCTTCGCCTTCACTAAGCCTGCACGCTGACCACCCCCCCTGCTTGCACCTGCCTTGAATCATAAACCCCTCTTCGGCGCTGCTCTGCCCCAGGCCCTCATCCTGTTCCCAGCGCGACACCTCCCTTCTTCCCTTTCATGATCCCCGGCCCTTAGATGCAAACCCCCTTTTCCCCGTGTGCCCGTTTGTCTTCCCCGTTCCCAGGCCGACACCCAGCTCTGCCGATACTATCCCTTGCCCCTCCCCGTACAATAGAAAGCTTCCCTCCTCAAAGGACCCCCGAGTTGATCAAAGCCCCCCCCACCCCATGAGATCCGATCGAACCCCGCATTCCATGAATTGGCGGAATATCCAGCTGCGCGATAGTCATCACCTGCTGTGACCAGGGTGGGGATTTCTACTGTAGATATGTGTGGGAACGGGCCCGAAGGGGGATTCCTGGAATGTCTTTTCGTACATCAAAGCTTTATCATATGTATGTAAACTGTAATAAAAACCACAAACACTGTATATAAGGGGCCATGCCCCAAAACGTAAGTTAGAGCACCTCAGAACGATACCTTCTGTCCGTTTTGCTGTGTTCTCCTCCGGAGAGAATAAAAACCTTGTTTCCTGCTTTCCAGTCTCCAGCGCCTGCCTCTTCATTGATTAAATAACTAGAGGGTCACAGAGGTAATACCGCCGGGCAAATATCGATTGTCCCCGACCCGACTCAGGTTTCAACAATTGGCGTCCCAAGCGTGGGGCCCATCAGCGACTCGTGGATCCAGTGGGAGAGGTCCCGACGACAGAGTGAACGACTGCAACGATCGGGAGAGCTCTTGCCCAATAGACCCTCGTCTGGCAGCCGATCATCCGAACTTCACTAGTTCCGAACAGACCTCTCTCGAGTGATCTACGGTCCTGACTGGGGACCATTAGGAGTGCCGTGAGAATTACGAGAAAAAGAGGACGATCGGGCGCTGGATTCGGAAGACAAGAAACTGTCCACATGGTCCGGGTAAGGTCGTGTAATCACGACAAGGTGCGAAATGATTGCTTGATTGTTTGATTGCTTGATTATTTATAAAATACTAGTATTACTCTTTGTTTGACCTAATTGGAGATTCACTGTCTGCACACGGAGAAACAGTAGGCTCCTTCTCTTTTGCAAACGGTGAAGGATAGGTAACGTAACCGTCGCGCCTATCTTTCTCCCCCACTGACTCTATTATTTCTCAACGGTTTTTGGGAGACTCCCCACTCCCTCACTGATTAACTGGGTTCTTTAACCCCGAACTACTGTTCACAGATTGTCTTCTGGAGATTCTCTGTCTGCAAACCGGAAACAACAGCTTCCTCTTTGCGGTTAGTGAAAGGGTAGAGGACGCAGACTTTTGCGCCCTACTTACTCTCCCCATTGTCCTTTTTCTATCCTATTTATTTATTTATTAATTGCTTGATTGTTCCGCGTTCTTGGTTACTCTTTTTTATTTTTGTTCATGAGGTATTCACTGCCTGCAAACAACGTAGAATAGGAATATTCTGTCTAGTCTTTGCACCTAGTGATAAGATAGGCACTGCTGACTTATTAGTCCCTCGTTACGAGCCGTCATGTCTGTCTTCTCCCCATTGATTGATAATTGGTTCAGCCCGGACCGTGTATTAGAGGTGGACCATATAGCTCCACTAGAAGGCACCCCTAATAAGGACATGTTCATAAACTATGGATTAGTTACCATAGCCTATAATAAATTGTGGCACAGGTATACCAAAGAAAGTCAAGACAAACAGTGGCCACTGGCAGGATCCTTTGACCTTGATAAAATAGAAACGTTAGAAATAGCCCTTCGAAATAATAAGACAACGCCTATTATGCTCGACAGTCTCGGTATGTGGCGCAGAGAGGCTATGCAACGACAGAGAAAAGACGAGGACAAACCAAGTAGAGAAATATACCGACAGGACAACCCCAGGACACCGCTACCCACAACTTACCCCCCGACACTATGCAAAAGACGACCAGACTTAGGGCCAGACCAATGCGCTTTTTGTAGATATGTCGGACACTGGAAAGCCCAATGCCCGACTCTACTGAGCGTGAGTAAAGGCAAAGGGCCGACAGGAACGACAGACCGGCAGTACGAGAAAAAGCGCGAGACAAAGAAGAACCCGACTTACATAGGCAGACCAGATAGAACCACCACGTTTGATTATGCCCGATGGCACAGATTTCGCCAGGACAATTTCAGCGGCATGCTCAAGTTCTCCTAGGTCGGGCAACGTCAAGACGGGAACCCAGCCTCGCTTTAAAATTCACAGACGGAAAGAGATAATCATGACCAATAACTGTTTTATATTCGTCTTGGGTCTTTGTATGTCGTACTTGTACTGTCCCCCGTCTGAGTTTGTGTGTATGTAATGTACGAATCTGCGTCATCCCTCTACACGTGTTTCCGTGTTACTCGACCTCTGTTAGCAGAAACTTAACATAAAAGCAACCTGGAAAGAAAGAAATGGCAAAACAAAATCCGTAGACCATTGATGAACTTGAACTTTTAATTTAGCACAACAAACAAGGAATAATAACGGTAAAACTGTAGAAAATGAAAGTCAAACAGAACATTCACCCCCCCCCCATTCTGGAACCTTCCAAGGTAGGGCAGGGTTACGGCTACGCCCAACCAGCGACAACCCATATAAGGCGGGCCCCGCTGCCAACTCTTGGTCAGGAAATCTTAACGTATGGGGGAGCCGGAGGAGAGGCAGGAGCCAGCAGCCTGGGCAGTTGTAGGTAGTCCCGCCACATGTCTCCTCAGCCAGCCGCAACGGGCCTGGATAGACTTAAGTAGTCCCGCCACATGTCCAGAGAAGAACGAGGCACCTCTTTCTTTTCCCTTCCGTAACAGCCGCAGCAGCTCTGGACGGCGGGATGTCCTGCACGTACCTCCACAACAATTTGTCCAAGTTGGGCTGGGAGGGAGAGGCGACGCGGACGAGCCTCTCCCACCTCCACCGATAGGAGGTCTCCCAGCCCCCGGCCCGACGCCGAACACCCCCAGTCAGGCGATGGTGCCAATACTTCCACAGCACCGAACGCACCATGGTGGCACCCCAGTACTTGCGCAGCACCGAACGTGCAATGGTGGCCATATTTTCGGAACACCGAACCAGCAATGACTGCACTGATACTCGTGCCGCGCCGAATGCGCGCCACAGGTGGCCATACTCCCACAGCACTGAGCACAAGACTTGGGGAACACCGGATGTGGAGAGACCTTCATGCGGGGCGATGAAAAAGAACAGCATGGAGTGCACCGGGAGAAGGAGACGGCGCGAACGAGTCTCCCTCGCCCCCCCCAGGTGGGGGCATCACAGCTGCACCCCAGCTGAACGTCCCGCTTTCACACAACAGGGACCTCTTCCTTTCACTCCGAAGGATCTCTCCCACTCTTGCAAAACTCGACGAGAGTGGCCCCTGTAGGGCCTCAAAATGGCGTCTGGGTCCGCTGGAAGGCGGGCCCCGGCCACTAGAGTAACTTTGACCAGCAATATAACTCAAACATTTGCCCGCTGGGGCACGAGCCCCCCATCTCCGACAGCATCTCCGCAGCCTTGAAGATCCTACAAAGGTCCCCGGCGGAACCTTCGGCCTCTGCAGGTTTCCGGTAAGGGACGGCTGCCTTGATCGCCAACGAAATAAACGTGACATTGCCACTCCCTCTGTTAGCATGAATTCTAGAACTGCCGAAAAGGACTCTGGTCCAACTGCCAGTAATGGGAACATTTCCCCCTGATGCTGCCTCCGGACTGAGCCGGCCCCGCCCAAGATGGCGCTGGTATCCATCGGAACTTACGAACACCTCGTGGTGTTCCTTCGCACTAATATAAACTTGATGTTCTGAGACTTTATATGATCCTTTGTACACTTGGCTAGAAAAGACAAGGAGAGCTCACTCGACGAACAGTATGAAAGGATCGCGTTACAAATGCTGATTACAAATGTACAATGTATTATATTTTTTTATAGCTGATGTATAACCTCATCTACGACGCACACATACGGTATACATATAGGAAATCTGATTGCAACTATTATGATTATGCTTCTAAATTATGAAAATAAATGCCCCCCCCCGAACCCCTAGCCAATTAATAGACGTTTTAGTTTCTTACAAATGAATGAATAAAACTTTCCGATGTTTTTATTGCTGCAAACGACACCCCCCACTGTACGCACTTTAGCCATTGCCACGACCGGCCAAATACGACCGCACCCTCATAATCCACGTGCTGAAATGATTTTGCAAAATAAAGTTTTTTGAAACTATGGACGGGTATTGCATGCTTTATTTTAAAAACGTGGGATCGGTGGGAAAGTTCTTTTCTGTGCACCCTACTCTGCTCTCTCTTTAAGGTTAAAAGAAGATGGTTGCCCAGCCCTGGAGGACGGGTCGGATCGACAACACGACACCCCGCCTTCAAAAGTACGCGACTGACCCATGAACTCTCGCGTAGAGGAAGGCCTTGACTTCCAAGGATGGGTAAAACGAACGGTGTAAATGAGGGAATGTTAAAGGAGGGTAAAATGAAATGGTGTAAATGTTATAAAGTACAACGTTCCAAGGTATCAGGGAACGGAGCTGACCCAAGAACCGAAGAACCTTAGAACGCCACAGCGTTGAAAGAGGTTTAAGGATCCCGATAGTGAGATACATCCTTTTGACTAGATACCTCGTACTAGGCACCTCTGGTTTCCTTTTTACGTTTTCCCCGCACACGACCTATAAGGGCACACTGCCCCCCCCCCCCCCCCTGACTCCAGAAACCATATCCCCGGGGACTCTGCCCCGAGGAGGGAAGACGAGTAAGAGGTGAGTAAAAAGGACTCTTGAATACATGTATTTAAATATGCGCGAATGCTGTCTCCCCCCACCCCCTTTTTCCTTCCCTCTGCAGGTTACATCAGAGATTACAGCCGAGGTGTGGCGAAGATCCGAAGCCTTGCCATGTCTAATACACGGAGCAGACTAGCACCGCAAGGTGGTGCCTAAGCACGCCTGCAAACTACTCACGTATCGAACAAACCCGAAAAATTAGCACAACCTGATAAAAAGTGATCACCCTTAAACCAGACCGGACGAATGAACCCATGTCACATATGATGCGAAACTATGAGAGAATGTGTGTGTGTGACTGAGGCGTTGACCCAACTGGTCGAAGGACCGAGAATGCGAGAAAGTGCGACAAAATGGTACCTCCTTTCTTCTTTCCTTTTTCTCAAGGCGCGTCCCCTCTACCCTGTTTAATGCTCCAACTGCATGATTACAAGATTCTAACGCAGACCCATGAATGCCCTTTACTGTGTAATGCACTAAATAGCCTTTCTTGAATACACTGCCACCCTCTCTGTTGCACGTGTACTATTTAGCCTGCCGTTGCGCGCTCTCTCTCTCTCTCTCTCTCTCTCTCTCTCTCTCTCTCTCTCTCTCTCTTCTCTCTCTCTCTCTCTCTCTCTCTCTCTCTCTCTCTCTCTCTCTCTCCCTCTATTTTTGCACTCCCACTCTTCCGAGTGATTAGCCCCGAAATTGGCAGACTGCCCCCCCTAGCACACCACCTAATTGGCTTCAAATACCGTCAGTATTTGCACAAAAAAAAAAAAAAAAAAAAACTTGTCTTTAATACAATCACCCCGAGACCGCGTCATTACCTCTCCTTTTCCGCTAGAAGTCAATGAACCGAGGTTGGGCCGTAAGGGAAAGGACAGGAAAGACGACAGAGGTTCCCTAATCTGGCCCGTAATAAGGGAACTACATGTCAACGGCTCCTATGGTATAAGAAAGGACCTCAGAATACGCGACCCTCCCCACCCCGACTTGTCGCAATACCCAAACAGGAAAAATGATCACCCCTGTTACATCCCCTGTATCAGCCGCCCAAAAACGGGAGTTATGAAACTACCCCTCATTTCCGGTTGTGAGAGATGGGTCGATTTACGCCCTTACCACAAGTTTCTATGTCCCTAGTCGTCTCCCACAAAACCCCTGTCTTTTCTGATTAAGTACTCAGGCCGTAGAAAGTTACGTAGGACCCAGAATGATGTTTTACAAGGTTAACTGACTAGTCCAAGGTGAATCATCGAAATGAACCCCGTAGTAGTTGAAAAGCAGGATGCATCGATAGAAAAGAAATGTTTAGCCATGTTCGTCTCTCAGCAAAATGCCTGTGTAGTACCATGTTGACAACTCACAGTACCCTTTGTAAATGTAAAACTCTAGAGAACGGCATATCTTTGCCAGGTTCGTCTCACGAAGGTGGGTCACCATCAGATGAACTGTCGTGACTGTAATAAATAATTGTGAAGGAAAGTCATAGTAGATCCAACAGGCCCGTCACCGGTCATTCATATGCCAGTTGTGAACACTAATATAACGGGCATTTTCATTCTTTGCCTGGAGCTGGGAGAGAAATAGACTTTTTGATTATCTTCATCTGCAAATTCTCTAAAGACTGTCTTTTCAAACTTGTTTAAGGGTACTGCTGTTGGAGGAGAGAAGGACCGGATGTGGGAGCACGAGGCCTGACTGCAGACTAAGGAACACCTGCGACATTAGCCAAGGCGAGACCACGACAGAAAAGAGCTGCAGGACGAGGCACTGTTTTCGACAACATGAGAAGAAAGGGCCGACCTGATGCCCCTGCTCGATGTCCAGTGTTTGCCGACAAGTCCCCGCTCTCTGAATTCGGTCACACGCCCGCCTATCTGAAGTCTCTCGTTCCCCTAGTCTGTTCCTAATTTGGCCTTGCTCCATCCCCCTTTTTCTCCGACCTACCCTATGGACTGTTTTGTACGCTCTTCTTCCATCTGAACTTTCTGACAATCACCTCAAAGGACACAGGGCGAAAGGGACCTTTCCGACCAGAAACGCGAGGAAAGGGTCGTGCCCTGCAACGCAGAACTTAGAATAGAGCTGGACCCGTAGCTCCATCGCCGGTGCTCCACAGCGCCAACGAAAGACCACAAAGAATAATGAGAACTCGTTAACTTCGAACATTTGACATCCTCAATCACCGTTTCTGCTATGCCTCATTTCTCTCCCAGCCGCCATTGTATTGATCCTGCTCCAATCCGAATCTGAGATATGTAATAACCTGCCAGTTCACGTTATGATATGTACTTGCTGCTCTCGCTACAGAACCGTTTTTTGTATTACATTCCTATGACTTTCCTGCTGAACAAGTTTATCAAAGTTTATCCAATAGGTCCAGCTCCTAAAAACTAGAAATCTCAAAATGTATTGTTTACAACTCTTTCATCTAGGGTTCCTACCGTTTTCTTTCTCATGCCCACCGCAATAGAACCAAGTAGAAAATGAACCAGCAAGATGTCTTGAATATGTTAAAGGGAGGACTGTTGAAAATTAGTACGTTTTGGTGAACATTATCCGCGCCATCTTGCCTCTTCCCCTGATGCCACACTTTTGTCGTGCGCACCCGCCATTTTAAGACGCCCCGATCAGAACGAACCCTTTTGCATGCCGCTGGCCCCTGACATAGCCCTTCGCCTTCACTAAGCCTGCACGCTGACCACCCCCCCTGCTTGCACCTGCCTTGAATCATAAACCCCTCTTCGGCGCTGCTCTGCCCCAGGCCCTCATCCTGTTCCCAGCGCGACACCTCCCTTCTTCCCTTTCATGATCCCCGGCCCTTAGATGCAAACCCCCTTTTCCCCGTGTGCCCGTTTGTCTTCCCCGTTCCCAGGCCGACACCCAGCTCTGCCGATACTATCCCTTGCCCCTCCCCGTACAATAGAAAGCTTCCCTCCTCAAAGGACCCCCGAGTTGATCAAAGCCCCCCCCACCCCATGAGATCCGATCGAACCCCGCATTCCATGAATTGGCGGAATATCCAGCTGCGCGATAGTCATCACCTGCTGTGACCAGGGTGGGGATTTCTACTGTAGATATGTGTGGGAACGGGCCCGAAGGGGGATTCCTGGAATGTCTTTTCGTACATCAAAGCTTTATCATATGTATGTAAACTGTAATAAAAACCACAAACACTGTATATAAGGGGCCATGCCCCAAAACGTAAGTTAGAGCACCTCAGAACGATACCTTCTGTCCGTTTTGCTGTGTTCTCCTCCGGAGAGAATAAAAACCTTGTTTCCTGCTTTCCAGTCTCCAGCGCCTGCCTCTTCATTGATTAAATAACTAGAGGGTCACAGAGGTAATACCGCCGGGCAAATATCGATTGTCCCCGACCCGACTCAGGTTTCAACACCTGTTCCCATGATGCACTGGGCCAGGGACAGACTAATTTGCATATAGCCAGGTTCTGAGCTGGGATGGGGCAGTGAGATAAATAACGGTGATGGATCAAGCCCTGATCTTTGGACTGGGTAAGAGTGGTCTGCTTAATTCAGACACTCTGTTCATCACCACCCCCTTTTCTGAATTGTGATTTCAGGGGGCAGTTTCAGTGAGCTCTGGTCTCTGTGCCATTTCATCTCACAGTGCTCTGCGAGGGTTTTCAGTGAGTTCTGGCCACTTTGCCATTTCATGTCACAGTTATCTTAGTTAGGCTATCAAGTGAGCTCTGGTCACTGTCCCATCTCAGTCTTTTTTCAGTGAGGCTATCCAGTGAGTGCTAATTTCGCATTACTCTTTCAAGTCCCAGTTTACAAAGGTTGTTTTTGTGAGCAGGTGTGTCTTTTCCTGTTTTGGATGCAATTTACTTCTACATTTTCAGGCTAATAAACAAAACTTTTTTTTTGTACTTTTAACATTTCTTTTGAAAAGTATTTCTTGGTCCGAAAATCCAAAAGTAAGAGACGTTTGCCTCTGGAGCAGGAGTCAATTACTCAGAGAAACAAGCATTTGCAATGCAATAGGTCTCGCATTTACGCGAGTTTGAACTATTGACATTGCAAATAACAATGACTTACATTTTTTTCGTTTTTAAAACATAAATAAAAGGCATTGTCATTTACAATGCCAATAGCTTAAGCTTGCGTAACTGCGAGCCTATTGCATTGCAAATGCTTGTTCTTATTCTGTTGTTTGGTGTTAAATGCTTTACACATTGTTCCTTTGCTAGGTCTTGCTGCTTTGTGCCTTAACTATCAAAGGGTTGGGTTGAAGGTTAATTAAAAGACCTTGACTGGACTCAAGACAGTATCTGTGAGTGTATTCCACGATAAGGCCCCACAGCCATATCATATCTCTGCCCATCCATCTATCTCTCCCCTTCTCTCCTCCCTCTCTGATCACTGTCTCTCTACCTCCTCTTCCCTCTCTTTCCATCCATCCATCCACCTCTCTCCCCCCTCTCTGATCGTTTTCTCTGTTCCCCCTCCTCTCTATCTCTCTCCCCTTCTTTCCTCCTTCGCTGATCGCTTTCTCTCTTCCCTCTCCTCTCTAAGTCTCTCCCCTTCTTTCCTTCTTTCCTTCTTTCCTCCTTCGCTGATCGCTTTCTCTCTTCCCTCTCCTTCTCTCTAACTCTCTTCCATTCTTTCCATCCTCTCTGATCGCTTTCTCTCTTCTCTCTATCTCTCCCCGTGTCTCCCTCTCTGGTCGCTTTCTCTCTCTCCCTTCTCCTTTCTCTCTTACCATCCTTCCATCTCTCCCTCCTCTTGTCCCCTATTTGATCGCTCTCTCTCTACCTCCCCCTCCCTGTTTTTTCTTACTCTCTTTCCGTCCATGCTATTCGCTCTCCTCTTCCTCCCTTTCTTTAAGGTCACGTAGATGCTAATTAGATCAGGATATTTCTGTAAATTCCCTGTTCCTGAGTGATTAACAGGTGTCTCGTATGTAGCGCCTGGTATCTGGTGTGGAGTTAAAGCGCTCTCGGCTCAGAGCCACAGTCCTCCTCCATCCGACTCCTCTGCAGAGGTCAGGGGAGTAGTGTCTCTCTTCGGGGCCTGTGCATAGCGCGCCGAGGCACAGTGCGGAGTTGGAGGCGCTACACGGGGTGTAATGCATTTTCGGCTCCTCTGTCCTTAATGAGGGATCCTTCGCCGAGAGCTTTTGTCAGAAGCCGCCGCAGCACCCGAGAGGCCTGGTCATGGGGTACGGAGGAGGTGAGGCCTGGTCATGGGGTACGGAGGAGGTGAGGCCTGGTCATGTGTACGGAGGAGGTGAGGCCTGGTCAGGGGGTACGGAGGAGGTGAGGGCTGCCCAGGGGTTGCAGAGGTGGAGAGACCTGTCCAGTGGGTGCAGAAGAGGTAAGGCCTGTCCATGCCGGTGCATAGTAGGTGAGGCCTGTCCTGGGAGGAGGGGGGTTGGGGGGGTGATAGGAGGTAAGGCCGGTCCAGGGAGGTACAGAGTAGGTGAGGGCTGTCCAGGAGGGTGCAGAGGTGGGGAGGCCTGTCCAGTGTGGGTGCAGAGGAGATATGGCCTGTCCAGTGCTGGGGGTGCAGAAGAGGTAAGGCCTGTCCATGCCGGTGCATAGTAGTTGTGGCCTGTCCGTCGGGGTATAGGAGGTAAGGCCTGTCCAGGGAGGTGCATCAGAGGTGAGGCTTGTCCAGGCGCTGCAGAGTAGGTGAGGCCTGTCCAGGGGATTCAGAGGAGTTGAGACCAGTCAAGGTGGGGCGCAGAGGAGGTGAGGCCAGTCTTGTGCTGGGGGGTGCAAAGGACGTGGGACCTGTCCAGGAGGATGCAGAGGAGATGTGGCCTGTTCAGGGAAGTGCAGAGCAAGTGAGGCCTGCCCTGTCCAGGAGAGTACTGAGGAGATGAGGCCTGTCCAGGGGGTTCAGAGGAGGTGAGTCTTGTCCAGTGGGATGCAGAGGAAGTGAGGATTGTCGAGGGGGTGCAGAAGAGGTGAGGCTTGTCCATGGGGATTGCAGAGGAGGTAAGGCACATCCAGGGAGTGCAGAAGAGGTGAGACCTGTCCAGGAAGGGTGCACGGGAGGTGAGGCCTCTCCAGGAGGGATGCACAGGGTGTGAGGCCTGTCCTTTGCTGGAGGTATAGAGGAGGTGAGGCCTGTACAGGAGGGTGCAGAGGAGGTGAGGCCTGTCCAGGGGATGTAGAGGAGGTGAGGCACGTCCTGGTGGGTGCAGAACATGTGAATCCGGTCGGGGTGTTTGTGCAGAGGAGGTGAGGACAGTCTGGGGTAGGGGTGCAGAGGAGGTGAGGCCTGTCCAGGGGATGCAGAGGAGGTGAGGCCAGTCCAGGGGGTGCAGAGTAGGTCAGGCCTATCTGGGGTAGGGGTGCAGAGGAGGTGAGGCCTGTCCAGGGGGAGCAAAGGGGGTGAGGCCTGTCCAGGGGCCTGCAGAGGAGGTGAGGCCTGTCTGGGATAGGGGTGCAGAGGAGGTGAGGCCTGTCCAGGGGATGCAGAGGAGGTGAGGCCTGTCCAGGGGGTGCAGAGTAGGTCAGGCCTATCTGGGGTAGGGGTGCAGAGGAGGTGAGGCCTGTCCAGGGGATGCAGAGGAGGTGAGGCCTTTCCAGGGGGGTGTAGAGGAGAAGAGGTCTGTCCAGGGGGAGCAAAGGAGGTGAGGCCTGTCCAGGGGCCTGCAGAGGAGGTGAGGCCTGTCTTGGGTGAGTGTGGAGGGGGGGTCATGAGGAGGTGAGGCCTGTTGGGGGTGGTGGTGGAGGGTCTCAATAGGAGGTGAGTCCTGTCCAGGGGGTGCACAATGAGGCATGTCCTGTGCTAGGGGTAAAAGGGGACGAGGACTGTCTGTCCAGGGTGGTAAAAGGACATGAAGCCTGTCCTGGAGGTTTGCACAGGAGGTGAGGCCTGTCCAGGAGGTTGGAGAGGAGGTGAGGCCTGTCCAGGAGGGTGCAGAGGAGGTGAGACCTGCCCAGGAGGGTGCAGAGGAAGTGAGGCCTATCATGTGGGTATAGAGGAGGTGAGGCCTGTCCAGGATGATGCACAGGATGTGAGGCCTGTCCTGTGGGTATAGAGGAGGTGAGGCCTGTCCAGGAGGGTGCAGAGGAGGTGAGGCCTGTCCAGGGTGGTGTAGAAGAGGTGAGGCCTGTCCAGGGGGGTGTAGAGGAGGTGAGTCCTGTCCAGGGGGTGTAGAGGAGGCAAGGCACGTCCAGGGGATTTAGAGGAGGTGAGGCCTTTCTCGGGAAGGGGTGCAGAGGAGGTGAGGCCTGTCCAGGGTGGTTTACAAGAGGTGAGGACTGTCCAGGGGGGTGTAGAGGAGGTGAGTCCTGTCCAGGGGGTTTAGAGGAGGCGAGGCACGTCCAGGGGGTTTAGAGGAGGTGAGGCCTTTCTCGGGAAGGGGTGCAGAGGAGGTGAGGCCTGTCCAGGGTGGTGTAGAAGAGGTGAGGCCTGTCCTGTGGGTATAGAGGAGGTGAGGCCTGTCCAGCAGGATGCAGAGGTGGTTAGGGCTGTCCAGGAGGGTGCAGAGGAGGTGAGGCCTGTCCAGGGGGGTGTAGAGGAGGTGAGTCCTGTCCAGGGGGTGTAGAGGAGGCGAGGCACGTCCAGGGGGTTTAAAGGAGGTGAGGCCTTTCTCGGGAAGGGGTGCAGAGGAGGTGAGGCCTGTCCAGGGTGGTGTAGAAGAGGTGAGGCCTGTCCAGGGGGTGTAGAGGAGGTGAGTCCTGTCCAGGGGGTGTAGAGAAGGCGAGGCACGTCCAGGGGGTTTAGAGGAGGTGAGGCCTTTCTCGGGAAGGGGTGCAGAGGAGGTGAGACCTGTCCAGGGGATGCAGAGGAGGTGAGGCCTTTCCAGGGGGGTGTAGAGGTGGAGAGGTCTGTAAAGGAGGATGCAGAGGAGATGAGTCCTGTCCAGGAGGGGTACACAGGAGGTGTGGCCTATCCAAGGGGTAGGAGGAGAGGCCTGCCCTCTGGGTGTGAGGAATGTGGACTGCCTCACTGCTGCTCTCATCCCGAGATGCTTCTTTCCAGGCACTTTGATTCTATTTTAAGAGCTCATAATTCGAGTTTTTAAAACGTATCCGAAGTAACCATAGGGTTTCTAGTGGGGAGGTGTGTGTGTGTGTGTATGTGTGTGTGGTGGGGAGGGGCTTCTCTTGACCAGGGGCTCCCCTGTGCTAGATGGGAGTAGGAGGTTACCATAGGGCTCATAACAAAGGCACACATCTTCTCCAGTCCCCGAGTTTTACAAACCACATTTTACACTGAAGTAATGAAGACTACAACTCCCAGAATGCACTCACTTGTTTAACTGAAAGTGCAGGCATCAATATTTGGAAGCTCATTTTACGGAAATATTTGGTATCCACCCGTGGCATTGTAGCAGGGAAGGGTGGAACGATCAAAATGACAAATGTGCAAGGACTTTAATTCTCAGCATCTTTCAGCAAATTGTGAGTCCAGGGAGAGCTCGGATAGCGTGATTCTCCCTCAAGTAGATGTCACATATTTAATGAAGAAATGCAGTGAAAAACTGGGGATGCGAGTCTGGCAGCCCAGTCTCTGGTGTCCATAGATACCCATACTGACCACTGTCTGGTCCTGCACAAGAAGGCACACCAGCTTTTTAGTCTGGTCTTTTGGAGGGAGCGAGAGCAGGCTCAGTATACTGGCCCACACCCTGGTTCTTTCCGGGCACTGGCTCAAACCCTGGTCCCCACCATGCCCGACTCACATTCTGGTTCCCACCATGCCCGGCTCACATCCTGGTCCCCACCATGCTCAGTTCACATCCTGGTCCCCACCATGCTCAGTTCACATCCTGGTCCCCACCATGCCCGGCTCACAACCTGGTCCCCACCATGCCCGGCTCACAACCTGGTCCCCACCATGCCAGGCTCACATCCTGGTCCCCACCATGCCCAGCTCACATCCTGGTCCCCATCATGCCCAGCTCACATTCTGGTCCCCATCATGCTCAGTTCACATCCTGGTCCCCACCATGCCCGGCTCACAACCTGGTCCCCACCATGCCCGGCTCACATCCTGGTCCCCACCATGCTCAGTTCACATCCTGGTCCCCACCATGCCCGGCTCACATCCTGGTCCCCACCATGCTCAGTTCACATCCTGGTCCCCACCATGCCCGGCTCACAACCTGGTCCCCACCATGCCAGGCTCACATCCTGGTCCCCACCATGCCCAGCTCACATCCTGGTCCCCACCATGCTCAGTTCACATCCTGGTCCCCACCATGCTCAGTTCACATCCTGGTCCCCACCATGCCCGGCTCACAACCTGGTCCCCACCATGCCCGGCTCACAACCTGGTCCCCACCATGCCAGGCTCACATCCTGGTCCCCACCATGCCCAGCTCACATCCTGGTCCCCATCATGCCCAGCTCACATCCTGGTCCCCATCATGCTCAGTTCACATCCTGGTCCCCACCATGCCCGACTCACAACCTGGTCC
Organism: Lissotriton helveticus; assembly: GCF_964261635.1. NCBI lineage: Eukaryota > Metazoa > Chordata > Amphibia > Caudata > Salamandridae > Lissotriton > Lissotriton helveticus. The sequence continues at coordinate 183,808,151 of NC_136057.1, read as the reverse complement.
CCACCATGCCCGGCTCACATCCTGGTCCCCACCATGCTCAGTTCACATCCTGGTCCCCACCATGCCCGGCTCACATCCTGGTCCCCACCATGCTCAGTTCACATCCTGGTCCCCACCATGCCCGGCTCACAACCTGGTCCCCACCATGCCCGGCTCACATCCTGGTCCCCACCATGCTCAGTTCACATCCTGGTCCCCACCATGCTCAGTTCACATCCTGGTCCCCACCATGCCCGGCTCACAACCTGGTCCCCACCATGCCCGGCTCCCAACCTGGTCCCCACCATGCCCGGCTCACATCCTGGTCCCCACCATGCTCAGTTCACATCCTGGTCCCCACCATGCCCGGCTCACATCCTGGTCCCCACCATGCTCAGTTCACATCCTGGTCCCCACCATGCCCGGCTCACAACCTGGTCCCCACCATGCCAGGCTCACATCCTGGTCCCCACCATGCCCAGCTCACATCCTGGTCCCCACCATGCCCAGCTCACATCCTGGTCCCCACCATACCCAGCTCACATCCCGGTTCCCACCATGCTCAGCTCACATCCTTGTCCCCACCATGCCCAGCTCACATCCTGCTCACCACCATGCTCAGCTCACATCCTGTTCCCGCCATGACCGGCTCACATTCTGCTCCACACCATGCCCGACTCACATACTAGTACACACCATGCCCGGCTCACATCCTTCTCCCCACCAGGGCCAGCTTCACATCCTGGTCCTGCCATGACTAGCTCACATCCTGGTCCTCAGCAGGCTGCGGCTCACATTCTGGCCCTCTGAAGGCCCCGGCTCACACCCTGGCCCTTACCAGGCCTTGGCTCACACGCTTGTTCTCCCCGGGTGAGTACAGCATCCTGGTCCTGTCTCAGTATCTTGGTCCTCGCCAGGCCCCGCTCAGCATCCTGGTCCTCGCCAGGCCCTAACTCATTATCCTGGTTCCCACCAGACCAACAGCTCCGTATCCCAGTCGTAAGCATGCCATGTCAGAGTGAAACATCAAGCTATACATCCTGGTCCATACCAGGCCTTTCAAGGGAGTGGAAGAGATACCTGCGCAGCTGTACTGCCATCTCTTCCATGTTGTTGAAGGGAGAGCGAACTGTACCGCCTGGTCCTTGCCTGGCTTTGCAATGGAGAGTGAATGCCATATCATACATTGCCTGCCATGCCACTGCTACAGGAGCTTGCAACACTTCACTACATGCGTACCTTGGTGAAAGGAATTATCCATGAGGTAGTCCTCAGAAGTCTTTTATCTATGTCTTCTAATGTAGTTTTCCTGTTGTCATCTCTCTCTGTAGGCACAGTGGGTCTATTGTAATGTGATATAATTTTCTGTAATATCATGGACATCATTTGGTTTATAGGGAGGTGATAAAATTTCCTGGGATGTTGAGGACCTAATCTCAGCCACTACTAATTTCTTGGGGCTGTATCCAGTGCATCGTTTTGTGGCCCACCATGCCAACTCAGACAGGAATCAGACATATGCAAATAAACCTTAAACTCCTTCCAGTAGGAGCAGTCCAGCCTGAAAGGCCAGGCTAGGTTCTCTCTGAACTGGAACACAAGCAACCCAAGACTGGTTTCAGCCAATTGGGCCTGGACTGTAGAGTGCAGCTTGAGTCTAGTGGTGTAGCGACCACGGCACCCATGTCGGGGCATACCTATCATATTTAGGAATACAGAAAATGAGGGCTGGAATGCTTGAGTTCGTCTCAGGCATGGGTAAACACTCTGGGACGCATTGATTGGTTAAAGTTTTCAGCGATTCCAAGGGCCTCCTGGCAGTGGTGCACGCCTACACCTTCACTGAATTTCTAAGTAGTTGCTGCCCAGTCTGTACGTGTTTTGTTAGGCAGCTTGCTCCGCTGCTGTCTGTAGTGTACCTGTAGGTCTGAGGCTTGCACTTCTCTTACCCATGCTTTTCACGTTTTGTGCAATTGCGAAGCACACAGCTTTTGATGTACATTTGTGAAGGATGCTTACAGTGTTCCTTCTTCTCATGTTTCATGGGAGGGAGGCCTCCAAAACTGCCTTCTGTACTGTACCTCTTTAGCTTGAGGGCTGCCTGCACAGTTGGTTTCCCTGCTCTAACTCTAATGATCAGCCTGTCTCTCTGCTCCTTCACCAAACGAGCCGAGACCACAGTGAACAAGCAGCTAACCAAATACCTTGAGTTGGACTAACTTCTGCTAAATGACCAAACACGGCCGAAGGGGTCTCACTATAGAGACTGTGCTGGCTAAAGCTAAACAGGATATTATGAGGTGAGGTGGGAGTGGTGAGGGCTCTGGTTTTATCAGAATTGTCAGCAGCCTTTGATACCATCTCATATTCCACTTTACTACAGACATTGGATATGGTGGGTCTTGGGGAGGAAAGTGCTTGCTTGGTTCTTATCCTTTTTGAAAGATCATACCCAAGCTGTGTGAAGTGATGGGTCTGACAAATGAGGGGTGGTTAAGCAGGTTTATTCCTCAATTTCATATGCTCGCGACTTGGATCGCCTGCAAGCAAAAACTGACACCGTTGCGGCTGAGTTCGCCGGCACCGTTCCCATTCTGAACGTGGGACACCCTTCATAACAGGTAATTGATCCTGGTGCTAGAAAGCCACACGGGGATCCTAACTCTTACAAAATTCTCTTTTTTTTTTTTACAAGAATGTCAACACATAACTTATTAAACAACTGCACCCATCAGATGCATGGCCTACGTTTGCCAGAAGCATAGTATTACATTTGTAAAAACAAAGTAAAGACTTAAAACACATGCATAATGAAACAATTGTAACATGGCGGTAAGTCTGTAAAACGCAACACAAGTATTAGAACAGCACATAATCATTGAGCCTTCAAAGTGTCTTTCTTTGGAAACACCCTACAGCCCTAGTAGCTTCTCCGCAAGTAACATCCTGCTCAATGGCATCAGTTGGGCGTGTTGCATCAGCTACTGCAGAGCGCTATCCCTTGAGGGGATGAAAACTGTGAGATTTGCAGCCAATCAGATGAACACACTGGCTCACCTCATCTTCAGAAAGTTTCCTCAAAGAAGTTGCCTGCACAACTGAAGAATGAACAAGACTTCTCTTGTTTCACCACCCCTTATCACCAACAAGAGCTGACCCTTTACCCAAACTGGTGACCTGTGCAGGAGAAGAGCATTTTGACAAACGTTTCGATGCCCTCCGGGGACATATTATCAACACCAAGTCAGCAACATAGAGCTCTTCATCTTTTAACCTTTTTCCTGCATCAAACCCTTTCTTAATAGCACCCTGCTTCTTTAACACGTGCTCTCTCAGTGAGACATCATTGCATACAACTTCCTTCCTTGTGCTTTTGCACAGCAACCATTCAGGAGGCAAACTCGTGTGCACCTTTCGTCCCCTTAACAGTGTAAAAGGAGGAACGCCATTGGTGCTGTGTGGTGCAATGTTGTAATGTTGTGACCCGATGAAAGTGCCATTTGTATTCCCTCCTTCACTATCCTATTCGCCCTTTCAACTAAACCGTTGGAAAAAGGGGAATACAAAGCAACTTTCAGATGCTGCACATCATTGAAAGAAAGGTGCACATCTTATGAGACAAAAAATGTGTACCATTATCTGTCACAGTCGTTCTAGGTGACCCCTCAACCGCAAAGATTAGTTCCAGGAATCTGATGGCATTTCCTGTGTTTGGGTAATCACAAAACATATGAGATAGCCACTTGGAATAATAATCCCTAGAATTAAATACCTGCTGTTACTGGGTAACACCTCATACAGCCCAGAGAAGTCCATACCAACTTTATCCCATGGCTTCTCTGGGAATGTAACAGGATGGAGAGGAGTGTCCATTACCTTCCACCTTTTCTCAGAAACCAGACTCTCAGCACACGTGTCAACCAATGTCTTGACCTGCAATTCTAACAAAGGCCACCAGTAGTATAACTTAAGCGGTTTGCTTGTCTTGATAAGCCGACAGTGCCCATGATGTGCACCTTTGAATATATCCCTCAGTAAAGCTTCAGGCGGCGCAAACAAATCATGACACATAATCATGTTACTAACTACAGCTAACTACAGGCAATTCATCAGCCATAAAAATAAAGTCTTCAGGTCACCAGCCAATTTCCTCCCTTTAGGCTAACCCTGGAATCCTTGGCATAAGCTTCCTATCACGCATGTTCACTAATTGGGGCAAATTTATCAACTGCATCCAAAGAAGCCACCACACACTGAGTGTTTTCTAAGTCATCACTTAGGGCCATACCTGACAACAATTGTCACTGAAGTTTTCCCACCTGGTACATGTTTGATTCTAAAATGTACTCTTGCAGCAGTCGGGCTGATGCCTTCCCTATGCCACTTCCGCTCAGCATGTGCATCAGAGGCTTATGGTCAGTAAAACCTCAAATTCACATCTCTAAAGGTAAGTTCTGAACTTGCTGATAGCCCACACACAAGCGAGAGCTTCATGCTCTATTGCTTACCTTGCCCCAAACACAAAGAGCATTGACTGAGTGTTTACTACGAATTGCCTTCGATGAAATCATAGAGTGCTCAATGCCCTTCGCTATTTCAATAGTTTCCAACATTGTAGATTTCCTGCAACTAAGTAGCCGCTGCTATGTTTTTTTAGAAAAACATGCAAACACAAATTGGTCTCTGATGTATCTGTCAGTGTGTGCTTCTAATTCGCATGTCAATGCCAGCACCCTCAAAGCCGAAAATTTTCTTTTCCACACTTTTATCAACATCTTGCTTTCTCATTAAAAAAAACTATGTTTTTCAAGCACAATACTCGACTCCTCCGCATACTGCTTGCTCATACGCGCCAAGGCCTCATTATAGCGATTTCACTCTTCCCCATCACCAGAACTTCACTGTGGTGGAGGAACTGATGGAATATTCTCAAAAACCTGCTGCCCTGCAAACCCCATGCAACTGTTCACGATGGCCACTTTCCATTCTGGTGCATGTTTAACCGCATCAAAGGCTACCAAATAGCTTTCAAAAAGTTTTACCCACTGGCGTCACATAATGCTGGGTTTGCCTGGATGCTGCATTAAGGGAGGCGGTTGGGCAAAATGCTGTTCATTAACCATCTAAACACTTAACTGTGCATAAATTAAAAGAAGGCAGAAAAAAGGAGAGTTTCGCCCAACTTCACTCTAATTCCTCAAGATGCGACCAGTAAAGTGGTCTGCAAGCTATAAAACGGCGAGCACTGTAAATGTGCCACAAAGTCAAAGTAAACTTCCTTCTTTTCTTTTTAAATAGATGTGCCTGTCCCAGTATGTGCAGCTGCTAATCAGAATCATACTTGACCAGACACAGGAAGAAGGTGCGCCTATCACTATGTGTGCAGGCAGGCCAATCGGTTCTTGTCGCAGAATCAATAAAAACCCAGGAAGCAGGTGTGCCTGTCACCATATGTGCAAGCAAGTAAAGCTCCACCCCTAAAATGCATCCGTCAAATCAATGTTTGTTGCCAAGGTGACGCTAGACTCTGTGAACCGGTGAGTGCAGTCGGAATGGGCCTTACCAGATGCCCAATCCAAGATGGCTGCATTCTTATGTGTCCTTGCTTCTTGCCTGGTTTTAACCTGAGCTGGGAGATCCCGCCATGCTTTACTGCGGGAGGGCATTCCACGTATCTGCTGTCACCACAGGCAGAGAATAGGTGTGCAGTGCTGTTAGAAAGGCGTCCCCAGGGGGAGGCAGAAGATGTCTGACTGACCACCCCTAGGTCCACCTCTCCGTCGAGGAGTAGCCGAGCGGTTGCTGAGAGGCCTCCTGAATGAGGGTCCTCTCCTAGGATCGTACAGCAGAGTAATCACAACACTACAGATGGACACCACACAAGAAGTTAAGTTCTCAAGCTTTTATAGGGAATAAACGGTTGCTGGTTCTTGGCAGTATGTACAAGCATATCGAGGGATCTGGAAAGTCTCTTAAAGGGGGGTAAGGTAGTGGGACAGTCTTACTCTGGGCGGAGGAAGGGATACCCTACGCACAGCTCTCAATCCTCGAGCTGGGGGGTTCCGAGATGTTCGAGCCGCGGCAGCGCCAGCAGGCTTGCAAGGTGGTTCAGCGAAGTAGGCCGCGGCAGCGCCAGCAGGCTCTCAGATGGTTCGACAGGATAGGCCGCGGCAGCGCCAGCAGGCTCTCGGCAGGTTCAGCAAGGTAGGCCGCGGCAGCGCCAGCAGGCCCTCAGATGGTTCAGCAAGATAGGCCGCGGCAGCGCCAGCAGGCTCTCAGATGGTTCAGCAAGATAGGCCGCGGCAGCGCCAGCAGGCTCTCGGAAGGTTCAGCAAGGTAGGCTGCGGCAGCGCCAGCAGGCTCTCAGAAGGTCGTCGGGTTACGGACGAGTTCGTCTGGTGTCGGCCGTGACAGCGTCAGCAGGGCTTCCAGTCCAGGATACAACTGAAGTCTTAATCCAGGGTTGCCCCAGATATAGGTCTGGAGGTCTTTGAAGTCCGGACTCTCGCGCCTGTGGGTCAGAGGGGCCGGGATGATGGTGTCCAGACACCCAGCAGGGGGGTGGAGCCAGCGCCCAGGGAGGCCGGAGGGCGATCGATACCAGGAGTCCGGGGACGGCTGGAGGCCCATCGAAACTCCCCTTCCTCCGGGATCTGTCGAGTGGCTACTCGACCACCTGGGTGGATCTTGGTGCCTCGATGTCGGGGCTTCGCTGGGGCCTGGGCTGGGGCCGAGGCCACGTGGTTGTGACGTGGCGGGTCCAAGATGGAGTCGGGCACGGCCTCGTGCTGAGGTCGTGATGGGCCTACGCTGGGGTCAGGCCTGCGCTGGTGGACCGGGATGTTAGCCGGCCCTGTGGGGTTGGGGCGTGCAGGATCGGGCCGAAGGGGCCGCCCGAGGTCTCTTGGAGGGCGGATATCGTCCTGGGCCCGCCATGCGGGAGGGGTAGGACCACGCCATGAGGCCGGGTCCAACAAGTGCTATATAAATTAGATCTCCTATCATCATCAATCTCCGGGGAAGAGATAGTTGCAGCTATAGATGCCCTAGAAAGATGAAAGGCACCAGGATCTGAAGATCTAACGTAGAGTTTTAGAAAGCTTACAAACCTATACCGGTCCCACATCTCCTGGAGGTGTATGCTGAGGCATTAAAGGGTGGTGTGTTGCTGCCATCTATAAATGATGCCATCTATAAAAGACCCAAGCCAGAGAAAGACCTGGCTAAGTATACCTTTTATTGCCCTCTGTCCCTGCTTCCCTGTGATAATAAATTCCTGCCAGAAGTGGTGCGACTCCACTATCCCACCTATTAGAGAAAATAGTCTCCCAAGTACATTTGGGATTTGTCCCACGTAGGTCCACAGCGATTAATCTTTGGACAGTATTTGCAGTGCTTCATCGGGTAACCCCAGGCATGAAGGAGTCTGATGCCGATAAGGCTCTTGACTCCCTGGAATAGCCTTTTATGATGGGATGTCAGGGAGTTTGAGATCACTTATGAAACAACTGCATACACAGTCTACTGCTGGAGTTTACGGAAACGGGCTAAACTCTGAAGCCTTTCCAGGGCACTGCCGGGGCACTGGGCTGGGATGCCCCCTGTCAGCCATTCTATATACTAGCAACGGACCGTTAGGTCGGGCAACTCCAGGAGAGGCATACTATACTGAGCTGACACTTTTTAAGCACTAAAACCAAGAAGAAGGCACATCTTTATAAATGGACGGTTTTACAGTTTATTGTCACTGTGGCCAGGCCCGGAGATGTCTAGAGAGTTGAGATGCTCAGGTGACAGAACTTCAGAGTTCAGTAAAGTGACCTTTCAGTGGTAACTTAAAATCGGTAAATCACTGGGTAGCTCTTATCTGAGTTGGGAGAGGTCTAAGCATCTGAGAAAACACTGTGTAATGAGGACTGGAAGTCGGGGCACAACTCGTAAGTGATGATTATCTTTTCGGAGAGGAGCTTGCGGTGCCATCAGGGCAGGCACATAACATGGGGTCATGCCGTGAGTATCTTTCAACCTTGTAAGGATGAGTAATGTGTAATGGGCCTGGAGTCTGTAGAGAGACCTTTTTCTTGATGTCTGTGGGATGTGATGAATGAGTGATGGGCTGAGGGGCAGGTATCACAGTATTCTAGTGAAGAACTGATTCCTTTCTCTAGAAAGAAAGCGCACCTTTAGGAAGCCGATTAGAAGCCTCTTACAATAATACGTGTTCAATGCTAGAGCTGAGGCTGGATGTGTTCGATGTTATGAAGTCAGAACCTTATGGTGGTGGTGTGGATATGAATAACTGCAGGAAATAAAGGATAATCCTAGATTTAATATTAAAGGGCAAGGGAGCTGAGACAACCCGCTCAGGGGGTCACAGGGCAGACGGGAGCTAATGGACCCCAACATTGGTTGGTGAGGTTGTTTTTCATATGTGTCCTGGGTTTCAGCCTACTCTGGCTCTGCAAACTGGGACAAGAGCAACCCCTACAGCATTTGACACTCAGGGTCGAGCTGTCGATGACGTCTCAGGGAGGTGGTGCAGGGAGCAGAGACTCCGATCTTTACGGTCATACAACAGGTAGAGTAATGTAATGTGCAGCCCAATATGGGTCTTTTTAGAAAATGATACGTTTTATAATCACAAAAAAACTAAATACGGCTCACTCAGATTAGGCATCTCTATAGGGATGCACTCCTGGGCCCTCAGGGGTATTTATACAATGAGACCATGGAAGTAATCCTGGTTAAAGCTCAGGTTCATGCCCGCTTCCGAGGATTCAGTGATATATTAGATCAGTATGTAGCAAATGACTATTAATTTCCTAGGCGGGGATAGAGTCCTGTTTCTATATATTATAAATACGCATGACTCGAAATTCAAACAGGTGTTAATGCAGGTCTGGTCATGACAAGTGAATGGAACTTTACTTACCGTCCTGTAGGTATCGCGGTCATCTTTGAACATGGTACGATGGTTTTCTATCAACACTTGAACTAGGAAAAGTGTTGGCAGCCACCTTAGGACTCGGCTTGAGTTTAGTCCCAAAAAATGTCAACAAATAAAGAAAGGGAGGCAGAGTAGAAATACCCTGATCTCCTAGCACTGGTGGAGAGATGTGGCGAGGACCAGGATGTGATCCGGGGCCCGCGTACCCTTGTCCTGAGAGACGGAATTACAAGTGAATTCAGCAACATGATTTTATTTTGACCTCAACAGACGTAGGATCCAGCATGTGCACCATGTGCGCAGGCCCAAACTTGACACTGAGGCTCAGGGCCTGGCTAAGGGGACATGGGGGCACACTAAAAGCACACTGTTGGCAGGGCATAAGACTATGGTCTATGTCCGAGGCGACGAACAGTGAGTGGTGGCGGCAGAGTACTATCTTCTTAGAGGTCACCAGGTAAACAGAATGTTTTACCTGTTTGTGGATGACCCCGGCTCACATCCTGGTCCTCACCAGTCTCCGGGTCACATCCTGGTCCTCACCAGGCCCTTAGCCAAGGTGGGGGATAGGGTGAGTACGCAGGGCTCAGTCAGTCTATGTTGTTTCCTTCCCCTAAAATAATGAGTCCCTAAAATGTACATTTATTTATTTTAACCTTCCTTTGTAAAGTCAGGATATACTGCTACAGAAGTTTGAGCGGGATGAGTCTCATGTCAATCAGGGCCGAGTGCGAGGAGTAATAATATAAAGTACGCCCCTAAAATGAAGAACAAATGGAAGTAAACCATTCTGTATGAAATGCATTGTTCTGGAAACTTTGGAAAGCTCAGTTTGATTGTTGTGATAATCTGGAAGGTGACTAATTTGAATCCTGGTTGGTGCTCTACGGAATAGTGACTTTCATATTTACAGTGTTATGACGTCCCTGTCTATGTGAGGCAGTACTTTGAATAAGTACGCCAATAGATTACACAAAGACTTACATGAGCTATGAACTATGCTACAGAAAGTATAGGCTGGGCTGTACAGAGTATAAGGTGGGCTGCCGCAAAATGTGCAAAAAGATCGAGTGTGTGAGAGCGTACCATGCGATTCAATGTTACATTGTTGTATTAGCAATCATACTGAACTAAAATTGACCTTTTTTATAGGTTTCCATTGAAAAAATGCATTCCATAACTATGGGTAACCCCATTATAGTATTCTCAAAAAGATGAGGGGCATATTTACAAGGGCTTTTACTCTGTTTTTTTGGCTTAAAAAGCCAAAAAAGCAGAGATAAATCTATCACCCTATTTACAAGAGGGTGCTAACATGCATAATCGCATGTTAGCACCCTTTTTCCCGATGTCTCCCTTTGCATCTCTAATGTGATGCAAAGTGGGCATCACTGGGCGTACCCAGGATGGATAACCTTGCAAATATCGCAGATGTGCACATCGTGGTTTTTACAAAGCTACCCCTGCATTTTAGCACACGTTAGTTTTTGGAGAAAACAGCTGTTTTCTCCAAAAACTAAGGTCTGCTACAATGCAGTCTTACCTATCCCCAACATTGGGGTGGATTATGCTGATATGACCCTGTGGGTCGTATCAGTAAAGTTATCGCCATTTTGAAGGGAACATCGCTGGAAAACCAGCGATGTTCCCTGCAAAACGGAGATAACCTCGCTATCTCTGGAAAGTTTATTGCCCTGGAGAAACGCCTTGTTAATAACGCGCTACCAGGGCGATACATTTCAGAGATAGCCTGCGATAACAAAATTATCGCTAAGCACGGCCAGCGATAATTATCGCTGCCCGTTGATAATATGCCCCTAACTCTTTTTCGCCAGGATGCTTCAAATAACACCATCAATAAAAGCATTTACCGGCTTCCAAGTAGTCAGTGGCACACACATACTTTTTTCACATAGCAGTGCACCATGGGAAGAAGGCTTGCTACTTCCTTAGATGCCTTTCACTTTGCTTGCCGCACAGTAAAGGCACATCCTTCTTTCTCTTTAACCATAGGCAACTCAAGGTGTGCATTAACCACTCAGGAACAGTTGGTTTTTTTATCAACGAGCACTGGCACAGCCAGTCAGTCTCACCTATGCAAGAGCTATTGGCTTTGCCAATGTCTTTTTGCCATATTGTACATGAATGCGCTTAACAATGAGGGTTGGTTAGGAACGGTTCAAGCAATGTGGATGTAGCAGGAGTGAAAGGGTTTAACGCATTGCAGACAACTTCCAAACATCACAGAAAACTGGGGTGGGAGAAGGGGGTGGGAAGGAAGAAGCTACAAGGACAATAGGGGCGGTGGGTGGGATAGAAGCGGCATGACTTGAGGAAGAAAGAAAAGGAAAAATAGTATCTAAATCACAGTGCGAGCTCCGGAAAGGAATAATCAAAATGAAACAATCATTACTTGGTCTGTGCTCCACATGAAAGATTAGGAAGTGAAACTAGCAAGTGAAACTATCATGCACTGGTTAATGTGATAATGCACTTGCTAATTAGGAGGCAGCAAGTAAGGGTGAGAATGAAGCCAATCAATTGATGGCAAGCAATATGCGGCCTCCATGCCCCTTATAGTAAGGTATTCACAGTTTTTTGTCATGAGCTGCGCCCTCTGGACAGCATTTTCTGCCATTCAAAATTACTACTTTCCAGATATTCCCAAATATATTCCAGAATTGGAGTTGAATATTAAATACCTTTTTTGGAATATTTGGAGGAAAGTTGCTCTTTCCCTAAAAATTCTAGGACTGGAGTTGGAATATACAATATCTCTCCCTAGTGACAGCACATGCGCACTTTCTTAGACAAGACCTAAAAGTATGAGAACTGTTTTTTTAAATTAGAGAAGCATGAGGAGGCAGTTACCACTAGATCTTGTCCATTTGGACCTCTGTGTTCAGTTGGACATTTAACAGTCAGTTGCACGTACATTGCATTTCCTGATATGGTGCTGGACAGACTGGCATCGCCTCCTTCGATGGTGCTGACTAGACTGACACCACCTCCTGAGATGGTGCTTACTAGACTGACAAGACCTCCTGCGATGGTACTGACTAGACTGGCACCACCTCCTGGATGCTGCTGATTAGACTGACACTACCTTCTGAAATGGTGCTGACTAGACTGACACCACCTCCTGTGATGGTGCTGAATAGACTGACACGGCCTCCTGTGATAGTGTTGACTAGACTGGCACCACCTCTTGCGATGTGCTGGACAGACTGGCATCGCCTCCTGCGATGGTGCTGACTAGATTGGCACCACCTCCTGCGATGGTGCTGACTAGACTGACACCACCTCCTGCGATGTTGCTGACTAGACTAACACCACCTCCTGCGATGGTGCTGAATAGACTGACACCGCCTCCTGTGATAGTGCTGACTAGACTGGCACCACCTCTTGTGATGGTGCTGGCCAGACTGGCATAGCCTCCTGCGATGGTATGACTAGATTGGCACCACCTCCTGTGATGGTGTTGCCTAGACTGGCACCACCTCCTGGATGCTGCTGATTAGATGGACACCACCTCATGCGATGGTGCTGACTAGACTGACACTAACTCCTGCGATGGTGCTAAATAGACTGACATCGCCTCGTGTGATGGTGCTGACTAGACTGACACCACCTCCTGGATGCTGCTGATTAGACTGACATCGCCTCCTGTGATGGTGCTGACTAGACTGGCACCACCTCCTGCGATGGTGCTGACTAGACTGACAGCACCTCCTTCGATGGTGCTGACTAGACTGACAAAGCCTCCTGGATGCTGCTGATTAGACTGACACTACCTTATGCGATGGTGCTAACTAGACTGACACCGCCTCCTATAATGGTGCTGATTAGACTGACACCACCTCCTGCAATGGTGCTGACTAGGCTGACACCACCTCCTGCAATGGTGCTGACTAGAATGACACCACCTCCTGCGATGGTGCTGACTAGACTGACACCACCTACTGCGATGGTGCGGAATATATTGATACCGCCTCCTGTGATTGTGCTGATTAGTCTTGATTAGATTGACTCCGCCTCCTGTGATGGTGCTGATTAGACTGACACCACCTCCTGCGATAGTGCTGACTAGACTGACACTGCTTTTCTGGGATGGTGCTGACTAGACTGACACTGCCTCCTGTGATGGTGCTGACTAGACTGGCAATGCTTCCTGCGATGGTGCTGACTAGACTGACAGTGCCTCCTGTGATGACGCTGACTAGCCTGTCACTGTCTCTGTCTCTTTTCGTGGTCTCGTCTGATACACTCTTGCTGCTTTGCGGGCTGCTGCAGCACGCTGCACAACCTGTTAGACATCTGCCCTGTCTGCCGCTGCCTGCTCAGAACACTGATATAACAGGCAGATAGGTCTCTGGTGGGAGGGCATGCAAGGAAAGCGAGTGCCCAGGAGCATAGACCTACTCCGCACATGCTTCTCGAGCAGCGCTTCAGCAGAAGCTGCAGCTGCAGCTGCCAAGAATGCCGCGTCCCTCTTCATCTTACAACCCCTCTTCTTTCTCCCGCTTCTCTCTGTGCAGTCAGACAAGAGAAAGGTCCTGTTGGTGACAGTGAAGGAGCCCTGCTCTGGTCTGTACTTCTGTGCTGTGACAGTGGATGATGATAGCCGAGTCACACGCAGCCCGCAACAGTAAGTGCTGCAAAGATTTGATAAGAAATCAAATGCTCCAAATAAAGAAATTTTCCTTTTCCTGGTGGGCTCTCTTTGCATGCACTCAAATTTAGAACAAACTTTCAATTAAAAATTGCAGTTTCAATTTGCTGACATTTCTAAAGAAACGTATGTAAAGAAAACTCAGGGATCTTGCGGCCACATGCATCATTGTTGCCGTTTGCGATTTCTTAATTGCGAAAATTAAGAAATCGCAATTAAGAAATCGCAAAAGGCTATGCATCAAGAAATCGCTATTTTTTTGCGATTTCTTAAAATTCCTTTAATGCAATTCACAATTTGCGAATCGCAATTAAGGAATCCCTTCCCATTCATTCCTATGGGCCTAGAGGCCCATAGGAATGAATGGGAAGTCATTCTCAATTTTCGATTAGCAATTTGCGAATCGCAAATTGAGAATGCAACCCCTGCACCCCTGAAATATAGCTTTAAGTGCATTTTTCACACACACATGCCCCAAAGGCATGTGTGTGTGTAAAATGAAACTTTCAAAAATGCACTTTTGTGCATTTTTGAAAGTTTTCGCAAATTACCATGAAGGTCAACTTCATGGTAATTTACCTCTCCCTATTTGCGAATTCGTAAATTTAAAATGTTCATGCATTGCATCTAAGAAATCTCAAATTGCGATTTCTTAAATGCAATCGCAATTTTAGAAATCGCAACATGATTGCGATTTCTAAAATTGCGAAAAACATGATGCATCCCAATTTTGTCAATTGCATTCGCAAACGGCCGAAAATTGTGATTCGCACCGTTTGCGAATGCAATTGACAATGATGCATGTGCCCGTTGGTCTCCAAATGAATCACACACAATATTACAAGTTTGCACAAGAGTATAACGTTAGATACAGCTGCACCCCAAAATGATCCTGTATTTCAGTGCTGGATCATGAATCAGTCTCTGGGTAATGAATCTATTTTCGGATAATGAATTTGTCCTTAGAATCCGTCCCTGGATAATGAATCCGTCCCTGGATAATGAATCCGTCCCTGGATAATGAATCCATCTCTGGATAATGAATTCGTCCCTGGATAATGAATCCATCTCTGGATAATGAATCCGTCCCTGGATAATGAATCCATCTCTGGATAATGAATCCGTCCCTGGATAATGAATCCATTCCTGGGTAATGAATCCATCCCTGGATAATGAATCCGTCCATGGATAATAAATTCGTCCCTGGAATGAATCTGTCTCTGGATAATGAATCCATCCCTGGATAATGAATCCATCCCTGGAAAATGAATCCATCCCTGGATAATGAATCCGTCCATGGATAATAAATTCGTCCCTGGATAATGAATCTGTCTCTGGATAATGAATCCGTCCCTGGATAATGAATCTGTCTCTGGATAATGAATCCATCCCTGGATAATGAATCCATTCCTGGGTAATGAATCCATCCCTGGATAATGAATCCATCCCTTGATAATGAATCCATTCCTGGGTAATGAATCCGTCCCTGGATAATGAATCCATTCCTCGGTAATGAATCCGTCCCTGGATAATGAATCCATCCCAGGATAATGAATCCATCCCTGGATAATGTATCCGTCCCTGGATAATGAATCCGTCCATGGATAATAAATTCGTCCCTGGATAATGAATCTGTCTCTGGATAATGAATCCGTCCCTGGACAAGGAATCCATCTCTGGAATATAAATCCGTCCATACATAAAACATCTTCTTTCTGGTCCTTACAGAGCTGACAGCATGATCCTGCCCCTTCTTTGTGTACAGTACTTAGATATGACTCTTTCTTTTAAGGGGACATGTCTCTTACTGTGCCGGAGGACATTGAGCCAAAGCTGTAGATAATCTAAGTTTTGCCAGAGTTAATCGTTAGCGATGGAATGCCCATCAGGCGTATGTGAACAGAAAGACTGAGAGGCCCTGGACTGAGGAATGGGTGCAAAGGAGGAAAAGGAAAACATTTTTATTGTTAGGTAATGTTTGTTACCGAAGCTCTAGGGTGAAGTGAGAAGCAGAGGTGCCTAGAACTGAGTCCTAGAAGGTGCCGGTGAGACTTAAACAACAGGAGATGGGACACGAGTTGTTGGAGGGAAGGAAGAGAACCATTGCCGAGTACACTTGGTGTTGTGGGTTGGACACACATCTGTGTTAATAGCAGAGGTCATGGAAGGCTAAGATGGAGGAGAGATAATTATGGTGAGCAAAGGGGATGAAGATTGAAACGTGCGCGGTCCTTTTGTAGATTGACTCTGTGGACGCTGAGTGCATTGGGTTGATTGCGTTGTAGGAGGTGAGGTCTCAGTAAAGCCAGTTAAATACCACATTCAAGGGTATTACAGAAAAAGGGAGCTAGGAGAAGTGACAATATTCATAAATGTCTTTTGACAGCTTTGTATCAGCCTGCTTAGGTCATGTTCTTGTTGTATTTGGATTACTTCAGCCAATGGTTGCGTGAAGTGCCCATTACAGTTTGGATCAGTCCTCTGCATTTTGTGGATATATATACATTTTCTCCTTAGCATTTTCAACTGATGGCTGGAAATAAAGTCCCCAGCATCTTGTCCCGCCAGGCTTTCATATGATATTTAGCAGACCAAGCACCTTCTAATAAAGACCTGGGCACCAGCCACCCCAGCGCGTATCCTTTCAACTCGACCCTACTTTACTTTACAGACTTGTACTGTAGCTGGACTGGACATCACACCCTTAAACACAGCAACAAGTAGCGGGCCCTTAGAGGAGCTGTAACTGCAGCAGCGTCATTGAGCACAATGGAGAGGCACGTCAAAGCCTCAGAGGCCTGCATAACACTCCAAGATACAGCTCAGTGGGAGAGTGTATGCTTCTCCCACACAAGGCCGACTTCAGTTCCTGTCCTCCATTGTTTGTTATTTCTTTGATGCATATAGTTTGATTAATAGCCCTTTAACTTCTGTGTTAATTGGATTCATCATTATCCTGTTGTCATTATTTGTGAACTTAATTTACGATTTTTGCAAAATCTTCATTTGAAGATTTTGGGCAAAGCCTTTATTTGCCTAATGGCTTGCCCAACAGCCAGGTGGACGTTGTGTAATTGCCACTAGTGTTAGATGTCTTGTCTGGCTCTAAGGGACATGCTCTTTGCAATTTAAATTTTGGGCGCCAAATCTTTTTATCGAAAAGTAAGGGCGGCAACTATGGGATTTTTTACATCCTCAAAATATAGTTGACAGGATTGGCTTACTGATACTCGTCTCTTTTTAGTTCTAATTCCTTTGGCTATTGGCGTGGTGCAATGAAATAAGATACGCAGTATTGTATTGTATTAAAAACGTATATAGCGCAAAACTGTCACCCTACGGGTATCCTGGCGCTTGGATCAGAGAGAAGCCCGGAAAAGGAGAAATCAGAATCAGCTGTTTAAAAGATGTACTTAATACCCATTGCTTGGGAAGAGCCAAGTTTTCAGGCTCTTCCTAAAGCCAATCAACGAGCTAGCCTGTCTAAGCATTAGGGGCAGTTCATTCCAGATACGGGAGGCCATCACTCCAAAGGCTCTACCACCTTTCCGAGACCTCTTAAATCTGGTGGTAGTTATCAAACTGGAGTTTGAAGAATGGAGCTGTCTACTTGGATTGAACCAGGTAACTGTTTCTTGTAGGGGAACGGGCCCTGACCATGTACTGCTTTATATACAATGCAGAGGGATTTGAAGCGAATTTTCTCCCTGATGGGCAGCCAATGAAGGTCTCTAAGGGCCATCGTCATGGAGGATCTGCGTTGTCTATTTAAGACCAGTTTTGCTGCCATCGATTGAACTCTCTGCAAACCCTGTACAATATATTGTGGTGCTCCCAAGTACAAGGAGTTGCAGTAGTCCAACCTACTCAATATTATGCTCCTCACTACAAGAGGACTGGTGACCTCGGGGAGTAAGGGAAGGATTTTCCGTAAAGTTTGGAGCAAGGAAAGGCAGGTACTGGCAGTTTTATTGACCTGTGCATCCATTTGGAGATTTTCATCTACCATGACTCCCAGATTGCGCACCACTTTAGCGGAGGCCAAAGCGTCACCCTCAGGAGTGAGCTTAAACTCTATCAGTAAGTGGCGGGACATTCTTGTAGCGGGACAGTATATTACCTCAGTTTTTCCCTCGTTAAATTGTAGGGCATTTCTCTTAAGCCAACCTGCAGTTTGTCACATGCACTCTTGGAGGGTGTCAATGGATATCACTCTTTTCCCTTCCAGTGAGAACATCATTTGGGTGTCATCTGCATAGTTGATGAGATCTACCCCAAAAGATTTAATAATGGGAAATAGAGGGTGTAGGTAAATGTTAAAAAGGATCGGGCTTATTGCCGAACCCTGTGGTACCCCATGGAGTACTGGGGACATGTCAGAGGTAAATGGCGATAGGGATACCGCCTGTTGTCTTCCTGACAGGTATGATCGTAACCATTTTAAAGCCTGTCCTTTTACCCCTATGTCTTCCAGTCTCTCGACCAACACTGCACGGTTAACCGTATCAAATGCGGCTGACATATCCAATAGTACCAGGACAGATGAAACCCCATTGTCAGCACGCATTCGCAGGTTATCCATTACCGTTACCAGTGCGGTCTCAGTCCCATGTCCCGGGCGGAAGCCAAACTGATCCCTGTCCAGCAGTAAGTTATCCTCAAGATAGACTTTTACTAACTACCTTTTCAAGGATTTTGACTGGGTAGGGCAGTAAGGAGATTGGTCTAAAACTCGCTGGGTCAGAAGGGTCCAGGGAGGATTTTTTAAGAAGTGGAGTTATAATAGCTTGCTTCCAAGCCTCTGGTACCACACCTTCCTCCAAAGACTGGCAGCAGATCTTCCATAGCCATGGTAGAGTTTCTTCCCCCAGGGTTTTCCAGACTTTGTGAGGGAAGGGATCTAGCGGGGAACCTGGGGCCACACTTTGAGCCAGCTGGTTAAAAGAGTCCTCTGTAGGAGAGTGGAAGATATCCAATATGGTAGCTATTTGAGGTTCTGAGGGGGATTTCTCAGCTAAGCCAGCCGCTTCGTCAGATTGCAAATTCCCAACAATTGTAGTAATTTTGTCTTCAAAAAAGACAGCGATATCATTACATAGTTGTATGGCGTAAATTTGCAACCTGCATCTTGCAGTAAGTTATACTTCCGCAAATCTGTGTTTCAAAAAGAATTACATATAGGATGGATTTAATAATGTTTTTTTCTTATTTTTTAGTTCTTTGGCCATTCGGTATGATTGCAGAATACCATCCAAAACAGTGAAGGGGTTGTAGTATCCCCCTTGAAGAGGTGAATTTTTTCCTTTTGTGCCAATAATTAGGTGATGGTAATCTACTTTTAACACATACTTTGGTTTTCACGATTAGAGTGTTGGTGTTCATTTTCCATTATCCTTTTTCTCTCTTTTACGTTTTCTTCTTCATTTCCCCCACGCCCCCCTTTTTTTTTTTTGTGGGCCATTTAGAAATATTGAACTGTGTATATATTTATATGTGAATATAGTTTTTTGTATTTTATAGATTGCTTGGACGCTCAGTTGAAAAAATCTTTGTCCTGATGATGACCATGTAATTATACAAAGGTCGAAATGCCGTTGACGCATATGTGGCCGTAACTAACGAAGGACGCAATGTCTTGCTTGTTGTTGTTTCAGTTTTGTTCTGAACCTCCCTTGCAATGTAATTCCTTTTGTCTGCCATTTGTCTGGTTTTTGTATTGTATATTAATTTTTTGGTGTACCAGTGTATGTTTCTGAGCGCATTATTATTTTTCAATTAAAAAAAAAAAGACTACGGGCCCCATTAGGATGACGGGCGGACTTTATCCGCCCGCCACCCTATCGGTAAACAGGACCGCCCGCCATAAGGGCGAGGGTCCTGTGGGATGCAATTAGGATGCGCCCGCCACAGTGGCGGGAGCATCCAGCATTCCTGTCATTGTGGCGGGCGGTGCACTCAGCACCGCCCGCCACAATGACAGGAAGGCATGTTGTGCACTTCCATGCCCAACATGGCAGGCACCGCGCGGTGCCTGCCATGTTGTGCATGGAACTGCTGGGGGTACCATAGGTACCCCCTATGTGCACCCCCCACCCCACAGAGTCCCTGGGGGCCCGAAACGGGCCCCCAATTTCTAACACCGCATGCCTTTCCGTGGAGGTGTTGCTGCCATGGAAAGGCATGTCCCCACCTGCATAGTAATATGGATGGCGGTGTCTGACAGACATCGCCACCATATTAAACCCTTTTCCACCCGGTCAACTCCTTGACCGGGCGGAAAGGCGGCAGACGGTCTTTCCGTCCGTCGCGGTCCCCCCGCCATAGTAATATGGTGGGGGGAATAGGGTGGCGGGTGTGGTAGGATCATGGGCGGATCGCCACCGCCATACGGGCGGTCTCGATCCGCCCGTGATCCTAATGGGCCCCTAAATATTGAATACAATTTGTATACTTTCCTAATATTTATTATATGGGGTTCTTGTACTTTTTTTTCTCCTTTTTTCTTCTGGTTTTTTCCTTTCCTTACATTTATTGTTATTGCTTGTTTTCTAATTTGATATTGATAACTTGAACCGTTGTTAGGACTAAATACTGATTGCACCTGGTTCAGGTGTACAGGGCTGCCCCTGTTATTGGTAATGATTTGAGTACAGCTGCATAGCGGTGACGACTCCTTTTGGTTGTGACAGTAGTGCCTAAAGTAATTATGACCAATGCCGTTGCCCCTATTTACTCAGAGGAGTATATTTAAAAAATTGGTCTGTCGCTGTTAGGATCTGCAGCAGCACAAACAATTATCAGCGAATCACAAGCATTACTTGACGAATTAGAACAACGTAGAAAAAAACATGCACGTACCACCTTGCATGCATTAATGATGACTGAATACCTTAAAAAGGATGTAATACCGGTGGGACTGCAAGTACGTAACGTTCATGTAATCTTTACAAATGATCCCAAATTTAAAAAGAGCTTTAGTCATATGGGAGTGAATTGCTCTCGCCATTGGCTTGTCCATGGCATTGACACTGCTCTAGAGCACAGTAAAAAAGAGTTGGAAATTATCACAGATTTAGATATGCGTTTAAATGAAGGCAATGTGGTTAGTGATGCTAAGGCAGACCTTGAGAAAGTCAACAAAACTATTGCCGAATTTTAAAAAAATTGAATGCATTAAGAAAACTAACAAAATACAGAAAGATATAGCCAACTTTTATAAAACAAAAGCTCACCCATATTTACATGATGAATTCTATTCCCAGCCCAGACAACAATATAATGAGAATTAGCCAACTCGGGTCGGTTTAGGAAAAAAAATGCCATTACCTTTTCGGAATCCTCAACAAGTTCAGCTGATTAATCTGATACTAGTACAATTTCTAGACCAAGTCCCTCAATATAGGGTTATAATTCTTTTTTGGAACAACGTGGACTTCCAGGCGGGCGAGAGACAGACCCTCTGAAAGTTTTATCAGTGTGGACCACCCCAATAGAAATCATCAATCTGGTGGCTCCGGTGGAAACTTTGGAGTTCAGATACTATTCCTATCTTTAATTTATCTGATTGCACCCTTACTGAAGCTGAGATTTCTCTCTTGAGTAAGGGACCTTTTGTCCCAATAGAGGAAACTTGTCTCTTTGAAATTCAATTAGAACTTTTACAATTCTTTTGGAAATTACACTTGAAAGCGTTTTTCTTGGAACACACCAGTAGTGACATTTTTAATCCTTCTGGACTGGAGCCCCCTTCTACTTTCATCCCTCCCCGTAAACAAGATGCCCGTTGAGCTGTTAACTTTTGAATCAATGGTTCTAAAGGAGGTTGCAGGGTTGAATAAGGACTTTGAATATATACCTTAGAACATTTCCTTGACTGAACGGCAAGCGCTGAGAACACTGAAACAAAATCAGGAAGTCACTATAAAATCTGCTGATAAGGGTGGTGGGATAGTAGTACAATCTATTGACAAATACAAACTGGAAATTAAACGCCGACTAAATAATGTCAATCACTATCGCCTCTAAAGAACTAACCCCTTACCTGAGATTCAGAAACTGATTACAACTGTGACAGCTAGCCCTATACATTGGGGGTATGTGATCGATTTTAGAGTAGAGGAAAGGAGGGAAAGTGACCATCCCCCCCTTTGCCTAATTTTAGAAGCAAAATACTTCCAGTTTCAAACTAGACTAGGTCCGCAGTTACCACAGCCTATGCTGTGTAATAATAGGCGGGCCATTAGATGGCCAACAATTTTAGGGAAAATAGAACCGCTGACTTCTATTTATCATATTTTTAGTGATCTGTTGTCTTTTTTTCTTTCTAATGATGATTTAAATCCTATTTTAATTACTCAAATCCACTCTATGTTAGTGGAAAAAATTGAACCCCATCTCACTAGAGCAGCAATGGGAAAAATTTCTCCGAAGAACATGTTGACACCAGCCAACCCCATGTTTAATGAAGCATGTAGAATAGCCAAAAAAGACCTAATTAAAACACTGCATTCCAAAGAACCAGTTAGAATTAGGCAAGCGAGGAAAAACTATAACCGGATCTTAATCCTAGAACGTAAACGATGGGAGGATGCTGTCTGGGAAGATTTGTTAGCCGCAGCAAGGGTAAGAGACTATTCACTATTCTGGTGGATCATTGCAAACGGTAATAGGTCTAGTAAGCCAGCCCAGGATTATCATCTGGCCCCTACCACTTGGTTTAACCATTTTGCAAATTTATATGCACTTGCGGGTTCTACATCATATCAGAATTTACGTATAAGTAATGAGCTGTTAAAATCTGAAGAGATTGTCCACTACATTTTTCTATTATAGAAACCAAGCAGGCTATAGCATCCATTAAGGCATCGAAAGCTCCAGGGCCTGACAATGTCCTTGGGGATCTTTTTAGACATGATCCAGTTGTATGGGCACCGTACATGAATCTACTGTGTAATGCAATAAGCAGTGGTCAGCCCATTCCTGCATCATGGAAGGGGGCGGTGATTGTCCCAATACAAAAGAAGGGTTTTTAGGGACAATGCCGTCAATTACAGGCCTATCAGTTTGATAGATATTACCCAAAAAATATACTCAAAGCAGATCCTGGAAAAGCTAAACAATTGGTTAACAGATAATGTTATACTGTCCTTCTACGAGGCTCGGTTCAGAAAAAGAACCAGCACCATAGATCAGGTGTTTAGGCTGCTAACCATTGCCTGGAAATACACTAAATTAAAATTGGGTTACTTGTATGTGGCCCTTATTGAATTTAAGGCCGCTTTTGACTTAGTTCCAAGAGATCTGCTGTGGGTAAACCTGTTAAAACAAGGTGTCCCCAAAAACATCCTGGTGCAATTGATCAGACTCCATGAAAATAACTTTGCAAAAGTCCGTTGGGGATTAGGCGGGGAACTAATGGAGGAGGTCCCGGTGAGGAGACATGTGCGCCAGGGGTGTGTCCTGGCGCCAACCCTGTTCCTCCTTTATATCAATGATATGGTGGACTCCTTACTGAACTCAAATCATGACTCCCCCAAGTTAGGTGGTTCCCTAATATGTGCCCTGACTTTTGCGGATGATACTATCTTGCTTTCACAAACCGGTAGGGGATTGCAGAATCTCCTTAATAGGCTGCATGAGTACTGTATAGAAAAGGGTCTGGAAATAAACCCCCTAAAAACTAGGGGCCATATGTATCATCATCAGAATTTCAGCCTTTGCGAATGCGAATTCGCAAAATGATATGTATGAAGGAAATCCCGATGCAAAATAAGGAATTGCAAAATTTGCGATTCCTTATTTTGCGATTGCATTTAAGGAATCTTAAATTTTGCGATTCCTTAAATGCAATGTAAGAAGCCAAAAAAGTTAGCATATTGGTCTTAAGGAATCGCAAATTACCACCAACTTCTAGTTGGTGGTAAGTTGCGAATTCCTTTCAAAATGCATATTTTTTCAATTTTCTAAGTGCCATGTGACGCACATACATGCCCTTAGGGCATGTATGTGCGCCACATGTGCACCCATGCCGATTTCAGGGGTGCAACAGGGTGTCCTTTGGACACCCCTGCACCCTTGAAAATATTCACAATTAGCGATTAGCAAATTGCGAATCGCAAATTTCCCCTTCATTCCTATGGGCCTCCTGGCCCATAGAAATGAATGGAAATTATTCCTTAATAATCGCAATTAAGGAATTTTAAGAAATCTCTAAAAAGAAGCTAATTTCTACATACATACCATTTTGCGATTTCTAAATAGCGATTCCTTAAAAATCGCTAATTAGGAATCGCAAAACGGAATGTTGATACATATGGCCCTATATATATGTGTATCACACTAAATGGTGCGGTAATAGAGAGGGTTCATAAGCTTTCATGGCGCCCCCACATTAGAAATCAGGGACGATTTTAATGCAAACTCAATGCCCATCCTGAAAAAACTCCATGCTACCTATAACAAATCCATCACTTCGGCATTGGAGGTATATAAATCGAAGGCCCAAACTGCTGCCCTCTATGGTTCTGAGTTGTGGGGTGGGGAGCAAACTTCCACTATTACTATGGGAGGAAATAGGTTTCTAAGAGCAATGATCCCCTTGCCCCAAAGTACCCCGGTGATTCCATATGTATATGACCTGGGGTTAAAACGCATTGAGGACAGGGCAGTTTTGATGACCCTGTTATACTGGATTAGGCTATGGGCTACTGACAAACTTTTTATTTATAGGCAGGCACTAAAAGAACTTATTGCACAAGATATACTTGTAACCTTCCCTTGGTTGATTAACATACGTAGATGGCTAATAGACTTGGGGCTTGGCAAGTTCTGGTTTGACCCAGAAAAATTGACTCTGGATTCAAGAAATGAACTTAAGAGGATTTTTTGGAGCCAGGCTGTATTAAAAGTAGTACAGAATAGCAGCGCTGGCCCACTCACGAATGATTACCTGATGGTCAAACCCGTCCCTCGTTTTGAGGTTTTTCTCGACCAAATAGAACCTCAACTTGCAAAAATACTGTATTTAAAATTCAAGTACGGGACTCTTCGTGTTAGATATTTTACAGCCAAGTAGGGAACGCCCTGCAATGGGGAGGAAGATAGTAAGGGTACAATGTGCCAGCTGTCTACAAAGGAAAACATAGCACAAGTTATTTTATTTTGCCCCACCTATATGAAAGCCAGACAGAAATGGATTGCACCGTTGAGAAAGGAAAATGAGTGTGAGAAGATATATGGACATGTTACGCATTATAAAAACAGACAACACCCAGCTTGTTATTTTTGGAGTTTCGAGTTTCTTATTGGCTGCTAATTACATAAGAATGAAGAAGGGTTTGAAATTTTAACTAGGATTTTGTAACAGTGGACTTAAGAATATTAAGCATGTACTTTTTTGTCATCTAGTTGAGTATTTTTAGTGTATATAGTATTTAATATTTTATTCTGAAATGTATTTCCAGTATTTTTGGGGGAAATGATTATGATAAAAAGACATTGTATTTTATATATCGTCCAGCACATTACATTTTAATGGTGATCACACTTTAGTCCGAATTTTGCGCATTTGCACAAACGCCACGTTCTATGAATTGGTAACCCATAATTGTGAATATTATTATAATGGACTTAATGACTGTGTTCTTTTTTGCACTTATTCGATTGCACTTTACATTCGAACGGCATATTTGCACAAATGTAACGTTGTATAAATTGGCAATCTATAACTGTGAACATATTTTATGGACTGGAAGTATTTGAATATTGTATGACTTTGTTTTTTCTTTTATGATTCTTTGAATCGAATAAAGATGCTTTTGACTTGACTAATACTAAATCTGCCAGGTTTCTTAGCAACAAGGAATTTGTTTTCCTTAATTCAAAAACTACTAGGACCCCAGTATTATATACTCTTCCAAAGGTACACAAGGACGTAGAAAATCTCCAGGCCAGCCCGTAGTGTCTGGCTGTGGGTCGGCTTTGGTTCAACGTTGTAAATATATTGATATCTTTATTAAGGAGTTTACTATGGCCACGCGTAGTTATGTACGTGATAGTGGAGATATCATTTTTCAACTGGAAGCAATGCAATTTTGCCCTGAATCTCGATAGATGGTGTGTTTGGACCTTGAGACCTTATACACAAATATTCCGCTAATGGAAGGAATTGAGACAATCAAGAAAGTCCTGGATACACGTTCTGCTCCAGTTATGGTCCCGACAGACTTTATTGTTGAACTATTGACAATTTAATTAACACACAATTATTTTGATTTTGACGGACAATATTATTTACAGGTCAAAGATACTTCAATGGGGGTTTCTTATGCCCCCAACTTTGCCATTCTTTTTGTTGATTGTTTTTTATTTGTGACCCTAATACCAATCCTTACTTTGCTCGCCACAAGCACAAGTGCAGTGCTTGAAAAGTGAAGACTGCTCTCCCAAGCACGCGCGCGCACCACTCGTGGGCTTGTTGTAGTCCAGGAAGTTTGCGTTGTTGCGACGCTCTGGCCAACTCGTCTCCTCTCTATCTGTGTGTGGAAGCAGTTGTAATAAATATTCACGTTATCCCTGCTGCTGTTTGTTCTTTGCTGAATGCATGTCGGTTATTACTTCCTGAGTTTGATGGCCTGCTTTTATGTGTATTCCGCCTGTGCTGTCACATGCAGGGGGTGGATTTCCTTCCATTGTGTGTGAGAATGGAGACGGGTCCGATCCTGTTTCTAGAAGGGTTGATTTTATTATAGCGAGGTTTGGAGAAGCTAGTAACCAATTTCCATTGATACCTTTTTGTGAACCCGTCCCTGTTACTCGCTCATATCTACATTCTTAGAGGTCTTTCACCCATCTTCTTTGTCTCCCCCTCAAACATCTACCCTCCTTGTCCAGCAGTCAATGTCCACCCTCCTCCTTCACGTATAGCCCCCACCCCGCCAGCGTCATCTCAGGAGTCTTGCTGACTTACACAATACTTCAGTACAGTGCCCTGTTATAATTTCAGGGTAACCATCAAGGCACAAAATATGCTCGGGACAAACATCTCGCAATCCAGTGTGGCGATCACAGATGCGCCTCGTCGTGCTCTCTGCGTCTATTTGACAGCGCGAGACACTTCTTAAAGTAGAGCAGCGGTCGTTGAGCTCTGGTTCAAGCCCTTGTAAATTTTATTTTTCAATGCAATACATTTGTTCCAAAACAAGCTGGGCCTTCTGCCTGTCGTTGCTGTTGCACACAGGACCCGTTGTGCCAGCCGCGGTGAATCACTCTTCCTGCTGAGACAGGCCCCTCTCCTCGGGCTGGTGGGTGGCCAGGGCGGGCTGCAGCTGGGCCCTTACTGTCTGTTATTCGTCCCTGGGGGGGGGCAGGATGGGTTGGCAGCGTTTGTCCCCGTGCACACGCTATTATGGATGTTGCCTGTACCCAATTTCCTCTCGTTCCACGCCTGTACCCTGACCCCATCTTCTGCCTCTGGCTGTGGAGCTCTTCTCTCTGTTTCTACCTCACCCCTTCCACCCCAGCAGCGGCCGCATTTAGTACACCCTCCAACCATACACCCTTTTCCCTTAATGTCCAATGAACTGTGTTTCCGTCACTGCTCTCTCCCTGCCAATGTCGTATTTCTCACCCACTACCCACTATCTCTGACCCTTCTCCAATGGCTGTCTCTTCTTCTCTCCCTGTCATCTCTAACCCTTCTCCAATGGCTGTCTCTTCATCTCTCCCTGTCACCTCTGCAAGCGTCTCCTTTCTTCATGCCCGCCCATCCGTTGCTAACATTGTCACTCTGCTCTCCTCACATGCCCTCTCTTCTGAAGTGTCAGTAATAGCAGCCGTTTCTCCCTCCCATCACGTCTCTCCCTCCTTCCCTCGCTCTGTCTGTAAAGCGTCACTGCTTCTCCCGCTCCTGCCCGCCGGTGGCTCCTCCCACTCTCTCGCTGTCTGTCTGACAACCTCTCTCCCATCCTGCCATCTCCCTCATTTTCCCTCCCATCCCGCCATCTCTCACACCCTCTCTCCCATCCTGCCGTCTCTCACCCTCTCTCCTATCCTGCCATCTCTCTCATCCTCTCTCCCATCCTGCCATCTCTCTCATCCTCTCTCCCATCCTGCCATCTCTCTCATCCTCTCTCCCATCCTGCCATCTCTCACCCTCTCTCCTATCCTGCCATCTCTCTCACCCTCTCTCCTATCCTGCCATCTCTCTCACGCTCTCTCCCATTCTGCTATCTCTCTCAGCTCTCACATCCTGCCATCTCTGTCCGATCCTGCCATCTCCCTCATCTTCTCTCCCATCCTGTCATCTCTCACACTCTCTCCCATCCTGCCATCTCTCTCATCCTCTCTCCCATCCTGCCATCTCTCTCATCCTCTCTCCCATCCTGCCATCTCTCACCCTCTCTCCTATCTTGCCATCTCTCTCATCCTCTCTCCTATCCTGCCATCTCTCTCATCCTCTCTCCCATCCTGCCATCTCTCTCATCCTCTCTCCTATCCTGCCATCTCTCTCACGCTCTCTCCCATTCTGCTATCTCTCTCAGCTCTCACATCCTGCCATCTCTGTCCGATCCTGCCATCTCCCTCATCTTCTCTCCCATCCTGTCATCTCTCACACTCTCTCCCATCCTGCCATCTCTCTCATCCTCTCTCCCATCCTGCCATCTCTCTCATCCTCTCTCCCATCCTGCCATCTCTCACCCTCTCTCCTATCTTGCCATCTCTCTCATCCTCTCTCCTATCCTGCCATCTCTCTCATCCTCTCTCCCATCCTGCCATCTCTCTCATCCTCTCTCCTATCCTGCCATCTCTCTCACGCTCTCTCCCATTCAGCTATCTCTCTCAGCTCTCACATCCTGCCATCTCTGTCCGATCCTGCCATCTCCCTCATCTTCTCTCCCATCCTGTCATCTCTCACACTCTCTCCCATCCTGCCATCTCTCTCATCCTCTCTCCCATCCTGCCATCTCTCTCATCCTCTCTCCCATCCTGCCATCTCTCACCCTCTCTCCTATCTTGCCATCTCTCTCATCCTCTCTCCTATCCTGCCATCTCTCTCATCCTCTCTCCCATCCTGCCATCTCTCTCATCCTCTCTCCTATCCTGCCATCTCTCTCACGCTCTCTCCCATTCAGCTATCTCTCTCAGCTCTCACATCCTGCCATCTCTGTCCGATCCTGCCATCTCCCTCATCTTCTCTCCCATCCTGTCATCTCTCACACTCTCTCCCATCCTGCCATCTCTCTCATCCTCTCTCCCATCCTGCCATCTCTCTCATCCTCTCTCCCATCCTGCCATCTCTCACCCTCTCTCCTATCTTGCCATCTCTCTCATCCTCTCTCCTATCCTGCCATCTCTCTCATCCTCTCTCCCATCCTGCCATCTCTCTCACCCTCTCTCCTATCCTGCCATCTCTCTCACGCTCTCTCCCATTCAGCTATCTCTCTCAGCTCTCACATCCTGCCATCTCTGTCCGATCCTGCCATCTCCCTCATCTTCTCTCCCATCCTGTCATCTCTCACACTCTCTCCCATCCTGCCATCTCTCTCACCGTCTCCCATCCTGCCATATCTCACCCTCTCCTATCCTGCCATTTCTCTCACCCTCGCTCCCATCCTGCCATCTCTCACACTCTCTCCCATCCTGCCATCTCTCTCACCCTCTCTCCCATCCTGCCATCTCTCACCCTCTCTCCTATCCTGCTATCCCTCTCACGCTCTCACATCCTGCCATCTCTCTCATCCTCTCTCCCATCTGCCATCTCTCTCACACTCTCTCTGATCTTGCCATCTCCCTCATCCTCTCTCCTATCCTGCTATCTCTTTTACCCTTTCTCCCATCCTGCCAATTTTCTCCGATTCTTCCATCTCCCTCATCCTCTCTCTCATCCTGCCATCTCTCTCACCCCCACCCATCCTACCATCTCTCTCTCCCATCCTGCCATCTATCTCATGAATGTGAAAGCACCGAATGGGCACTAGTAATTTGCACTGCAATGGGTCTCACATTTGCGAGAGTTTAAGCTATTGCATTGCCAATAGCTCAAACTCTTGTAAATGCGAGACCTGTTGCATTGTAAATGCTTGTTTGAGTTGGTTGAACTTTTCTTCTTCTGATTTGAAATTTACTTCTCATGCAAGTAACACCCAGGTTGACTTTCTGGACCTGACGATTTTCCCTTATGCAGGTAGATTAGCAGCTAAACTATTTACTAAGCCTACTGCCCGCAATACGCTGCTTGAATATTCAAGCAACCATCGAAGATGGTCTGCCTTTTGGGCAGTTTCTGCGTATTCGCAGAAACTGTTTCTTTAGGGAAGACTACTTTAGAGAGGCAGAAAAACTGGCAGAAGCTAAGCAGACTCTAGGTCAGTTTGGTATCTGATATTATAGAGGAACTTTTTTTCCATTTCTTAGCAAACAGTTGTTGTGTTGATCTGTCTATTGACTTTACATTTCGAGTTCTTTCCAATTCTGACTTTTGATACACCTTAGAGGTTAACTTTATGTGATCCTCTTGCAAATATTGTGGTAATTTTTCTTTGACAGAGTAACCATGTTTTTTGTCTTCTGTAATTATTTTACATCTTTAATATAGCCTTATAGCTTATTGTAGCTCCAAAGGTAAGGGCCTTTACCACGAGAGCTGCCCTTTAATGGCTGGTATAGCCTGCTACAATGAATGAATGAACGAATGAATAACAGCATTTGTAGAGCACGCAGCTACTCAGGAAGAGTGTCCCAGTGCCAAAATGACCCTGTCAAACCGGCTGCAGCCACTAATAGCGGGAGATCATGTTTAAATTGCAGCTAGAGAAGAGGAGAGCTCAATTAATGGCAAAATAGCCAGGTCTTAAGCATTTTTCTAAAAACGGCTAAGTAGGTCACAGATCTGAGGGGCAGGGGAAGAAGGTTCCAGGATTGGGCTCCCTGAAACACAAAAGAACGACCGCCTGATCGGGCGTGGCGAATCTTGGGGACGGATGTTGGAGGACCTCAAAATTCTAGACAGCACATAATGCCAGACTCTCCTTCTGAGGTACTCCGCACCACTTCCATGAAGGACCTTAAAAAATATCACCAGAGTTTTAAAGCTGATCCTCTTTTTTACTGGGAGCCAGTGCAATGCCTTAAGGTGTGGGGTAATATGAGTCCTGGGCTTAAGCAGGAGAACAGCTCTGACTGCTGCATTCTGGACTACCTGTAAATGGATGAGCAGATACTCCGGGAGACCCAGGTATAGGACATTGACATACTCCAGTCTGGAGGTAACTTGTGCCTGGACTACATTCTTCCTGTGCTCAAATGGCTCAAAGCAAGTGCCCGCTAACGACTGGACCTGGGATCTCATCGAGAGAATACCATCAATCAAGATGCTCAGATTTCCAGATTTTTAAAGTAGCTTTGCGCCTTGAGAGGTGACATATACGCAGGCCATCAGGGTTTCCACTCATCAACGGGAGGGGAACTAAGAAGATTACTTCAGATTTCTCTGGATTACATTTAAGCTGGTTCCTCCTAAGCCATTAAAACACCTTCGAGAGGCAGGTGCTCATCTGCTCTCCCTTAAAACCAGCTCCCTTGTCACAGGTGAAAAGGAGTTGAGTATCATCAGTTTAAGAGATTATTGTTGCGCCACAGGCCTCCGCCAGCGGTGCCAAAGGAGACATATATAAGTTGAAGAGGGTATGGCTCAGTATCAAGCCCTGAGGAACTCCAACTTTCAGACAGGGAATAGATTACCCGAAAGGAGGAGTCCAAACTTCCTGGACTCTATCCTCAAGAAAGGAGGAAAACCATTTCAGAACGGGCCGCCTAATCCACAGTCCCGCAGCGTGTCTAAGAGTCTGCAGGACGGAACAGTGTCAAAGTCCGCAGGCAAGTCTAATAAAATCAGAATGGTTTTGCCCCCCTGATCCAGCTTCTATTTAATAAGTTCTGAGACTTCCAGCAGGGCGGTCTCTGTACTATAGTTGGCTCTAAAACCCAACTGGCTCGGGTGGAGAAGATTTTTTTTTCCGGCTTAGGTTGAAATCACTGTATTGACATACTTCTCCGAAGCTTTGGAAAAAAACAGCAACAGTGAGCTGGGTCTGTCGTTTGCCGACACTATGGGGTCAGCAGAGGGCTACTTTGGCAGCTGGAGAATTTGGCAAGTTTCCAAATGACCAGCACAAAGCTGGTGGTTAGAGAGAAGTTAAGTACCTTATTAGCCACAGGATTAAGGGGCATATTACCAACCTACAGCGATATTTATCGCTAAGTAGGGTTAGCGGTAATATTTTTATCGCCGCCCTTCACCTGTTTTTATCGCTGAGATAACTTGCTATTAGCAAAGTTTATCTCAAAAGCGATACAAATCAGGCGAAATGCGTGAATATCGCTGTCAATACAGCGATATTCACGCGTTAGCGTGACAATGCTCTTAGCCATGTTATCCACCTCCCATTGGATAACATGGCTAAGAACTGGTCAGAGCAGGCGTTAGCTTTTGGAGATATTCGCGCTTATTTATTTATTTATTTATTTATTTTTAACATTTCTAAAGCGCTGCTTATACCCGTGGGCGTCTTGGCGCTGTAAACCAATTATTTGTAAGTGCCTCTGAGCTGATTGACTATTGAGTGAACAGCCAGGTTTTCAAAAGCTTACGGAATTGAAGGAGGGTGGAACTTCGCTTGATGTTGAGAGGCAGAGTGTTCCAAAGCCTGGGGGCGGCCACCAGAAAACGGCGATCGCCCCAGGTGACAGTTTTGGTACGTGGGGTAACTAATTGGTTTAGGGTGGCTGACCTTAAGGCTCTGGAAGGTTTGTGCAATTGAAGTTGGTCTCTTAAAAACTGGGGGCCTTGGTTGTTAAGTGCCTTGAACACAATGCATAGGGCTTTGAATTGGATTCTTTTCTGCACAGTGAGCCAGTGAAGGTCTTTAATGCTATTGGAGATAGCATTAAAGACCTTCACTGGCTCACTGTGCTTAGCGCTTAGCGCTTAGCGCGAATATTTCTAAAACTATGCCTGTGTTGATCATAGGCGATAGCGATGTTAGCGACTGTTTTCAGTAGCTAACATTTGGCACGCCCACTTTGCATGTCATTAGCAATAAATATCGCAGACATTCAAAATGGGCCACAAAATGCTCGCTATCGCCTACAAGCTGTCGCTATCTGGTGTTAGCGACAGCTTGGTAATTGGGCGAGAAAATTATCGCCGCTTTAGCGGGAAAAAGTCCCGCTAAAGCGGCGATAAGGGCCCTTGGTAATATGACCCTTAATGTCTTGGCCACCGGAGCCAACAGATTTGCTGGTCAAGGATCTGCAGGGTACACTGACTTCAGACTCTTGATGATATCAATGGAAACTTCAGCTCGTAACATAGGAAACAGCCGGGGCTGAGCAGTCAGCAGACTCAAAGTCTTCAGGAGACCCCCTCCCCCCCCCCCCCCCCCGAGAAGGAGTCCTAAATCCTTACAATTTTTTTATGGAAAAAACTCGCTAGTTGGTTGGTCCATTCAGGAGAGAGAGGTAAAACCCTAGCGATGGATGACAGAGGAATATAGGGCTACTACAACATTTGCTCCTTGAGGAATGAATGTGTTAATTAATTAAGCAAAGGTGTCCCTAATAACGAGGAAGTTGAAACACCCCTCCTTCCCGTTGCACCAAAACCCTTGTTTCACAGCTGTTACTAGGAATGTTCAATAGTTAACAGCTGAATGCAGGACCACAATGGTTCATTGTTGAAAAATCACAGCTATGAAAAGGAGGCTGACGTCAGCCCTGGGTTGTCACTGGGCTCAGCTAAACTGCTTTTCATCATTCAGGTGAGCCAGTGAGATGCAGGAGCTGAGCAGAACACCTCCCTCTTCCTTCTAAGATGCCAGCGACATTGCGGGCTATGGGAGGAAGAGGGTGGTAAGGCTCCTCTATGTCCTGCTACGGGCACTAACTTTTTCTTTCCCCTGCCCAATTCATATATTTTGGAGAGGCAGGGGAAAGAGAGAGACAGAGGCTGTGTATTTGGGGATTGTAATGTTGAGAACAGCAGGCCTATATCAGTTTTTATATGCGGTTGCTGCTCCATTGTCTTCAATAGAGATCTCAACTGTCCAGTGTTCTAAGCTTTGTCTTGCATAGGTTTACTTCCAAATTTTAATTCTTGGGTCGCCACACGGTGGGACTAACAAGACTCTGATACTGTGCATCATACCTTCAGATAATTTAAAAATAAAAAGTACCAACATATTGATGCCTTGTTGCTTCCCTTTCTCAGCACTCGCACACTGCATCAGCTTGAACTTGAAATGCTGTTGCTCAGAGAGCATGGTTTCTATAAATCTAAGAGTGTTGTTGACTGATTTATGAAGGGTGGGCAGAATTATTTACAAGGACTTTAACATGCCTTTTATGAACCAGATTGTTTTGATTCACAAGTGTCATGAGCTGTAAATGGAAAGATGGAGGTTATGAAGAAGTAGACTGGTTTGTTAGGGTCTGTTCTCTGGCACTGTGTGTGCGCTCCATATTCACAGAGACCTTTCCAGCAACAGGGCATGGTTCTTGGTGTGTTCTTGTGGTACAAGGATTGGATATGGAGGAAGATGTGTTTTGTGGGTTTGATCATAGATAGATAGATAGATAGAGAATAAAGTGTTTTTTAAACCCTATGTGCTTTACAATCATTTCTAAAGAACAAGAGTTCTTTTTGTTTCGTAAGTTCAGGACAGTTATTTGGAAGATGGGATAAAGTGTGATTGTCATCTGATGAAAATAAACTCTGGTTGAAGCATCTCTTTACTTCCTTTCAAGGTATTCTGGGATTAATAGATGGTGTGGTGCGGCTGCCACCCTGAAGGAATAAAATAAATAACTGTCAGGTAAGGTTTACTATAACCGAGCGAGGGGGCCTCGCTGGAGATTTCGGGGGCAGCAACACTTGCCTGCTCACTGGGGGAGACGCTGGGCTGGTTCCTGGGCAGCACGCCGCTCGACTACCACGCGGCAGGGAACTACAGCCCCCAGCATCCTCGGCGGTGACACGCCCATCGACACCCATCCACAGAGGCGCATAAAGACCGGAGGTCCCTGCAGGAGAGCGGGGGCCTCGCTGGAGATTTCGGGGGCAGCAACACTTGCCTGCTCACTGGGGGAGACGCTGGGCTGGTTCCTGGGCAGCACGCCGCTCGACTACCACGCGGCAGGGAACTACAGCCCCCAGCATCCTCGGCGGTGACACGCCCATCGACACCCATCCACAGAGGCGCATAAAGACCGGAAGTCCCTCCCGCCTCGCGGGACGCGCGCGGGCGACGCCGGGCGGAGCCCGGGCAGAGGGCGGGCCGTCTGTGGCCGTCCGGGGACGACGAGGGACGGGACGGGCCACTCCCTTTGGTCCGCTCATACTTGATACCACACATAGGCATTTGCACAGGTCAGCGGAGCCCGTGATACTTACTCTTTAAATCCCTACGACTGCTTGCTGGAGGATTGGTAGAAACCAACGCCATACAAAGTTGTGACGATAAGAAAGGAGATCACAGGGGAATGATGCCAACTCACCCCAACACACGCTCGACCGGGATTAAGCCTCCCAAGAGAACTACCCCTAAGCCAACAAAGGGGGAAATAAAGGAGGCAGCCCACGTAAAGGGGAATAAACCCACAGCTATCGATCTAATGCTAAAAAAAGTCACTGGGGAAATTGAACGAATGGAACGGAGCTTATCCTCCTCACCCAATCTCATTGCCATCACTCAAACACCCCCCAGAGACACATTATTGATAGATAGCTTAAACACCCAGGGCAGCATGTCTCAAACAAACTACGACACAGTGGAGGTCCCTTGTGCCCAAACTACAGGGCCACAATCCCCGGAACTTATAGATACGCCCCCCCGGAAAGGAAGGAAGCGAGGAGGGAGGAATAAGGGCCAGCAGAAGCAGAGGAAAGCACCAACAAGAATTAATTCCCCAATAAGCCCTCAAGAGTATAATTCATTAGAAAATAACTTACGAGTGGACATTACTCCCCCAGGGTGGATTGAGCAAGTAGTAATGGATATTAAAACACAGTTAGAATCCTTTATTGCGGCACAACTAAAACCCATTATAAGCAAGGTAGACAAAATAATGTGTGAGTTTTCCAAACAAACCAAGGCATTAGAAAACGCACTTGCAAAAACCTCTG
Source organism: Lissotriton helveticus (assembly GCF_964261635.1). Taxonomy (NCBI): domain Eukaryota; kingdom Metazoa; phylum Chordata; class Amphibia; order Caudata; family Salamandridae; genus Lissotriton; species Lissotriton helveticus. Next base: position 183,772,373 of record NC_136057.1, on the reverse strand, counting down.
CGGATCACTCACAATCAACGGAGGCAATCACAAATAATAAGGTAAACGCACAGAGGGGTCAGAATAACAACTGTGTTAGCCATGATCAACAGGCTATAGCTCAGATCCATGAGGTCCCCAACTCTGCCCAAAACCCCAAAGGGGGTACAAATGATAACTCTAAAGGGAGACAACAACAGGGTGCGAATAATATTCAGAGGGAGAAACCTCCCATACAACCACTAATGCAATGGAGACAAGATGAGCGCCCACAGAAAGATGGGAATTACAATAGCTGTGATACAGACCTAGATCCCTTTAACAACATTAATCTTCAGGCACCTCACTTAGATTTACCCCCTGAGGCGACCCCCTTCGTAATAATCTTCGCAGGGGTACCTGAAAATAGGCCTAACGAGAGAGAAACACACCCACAATTGCTCTCAAAAATCTCTAAATGGTTGAACATCCACAGACCCCTGAATAGTGGGAAAAGAGGAGAGATTCTAAGTGTAAGAAGGGTAAATTGGGTGGGGGGGAGAGAGAAAGATATTAGAGGAGACTGTATAGTCGCAAACTTCATGGACACCAGTCTGGTAGAGTACATCCTGAAGAATTCCAACAGGAATCAAACCAGCACAATTCGTGCTCTCCCACTTGGATATTTCTATCCAAGGACACGAAATAACAATCGTGGGGAGGACGAGGGTGGATGGTCGCTGGTTAAACCACAGCGCCCACGCAGACCTAGACTAGTAAGCCACCTCAAACAGCCCTACCCCCACCGTGATTACCCCCAATGGAGGAATAGATATGCCCCATTTCAATCTCTAGAGGACATAGATTGACTCAATGTCACTCCACCCACCCCTAAGAACTTTATTGGAAGCCCGACCATTAGTAGCTATCTCGGCCCACAAGTAGGGACCATAGGGGGGAGTGAGGAGAGCATATTAACTAGGGGACTAGACTCACCCCAGCCTCAGAGGGAAAAGGAAAAAACAGCCAAACTAAAATTACCATCAGATGGGGTGGAGAGAGCTACTGAAACCCATGTGGCAATAGGCAAGGGAAAGTGGGAGGGCCTGACTATCCTATCGTGGAATGTCGCAGGGCTGGAAGCCAAACTAAAAAACAAGGAATGGCTAGAATTCACCAAATGCTTTCATGTTATAGCGCTCCAGGAAACATGGGCTAGAGACTCGGGCCCATGCCAACTGGAAGGCTATAAATGTTTCTTTAAACCGGCACAGGGTACTAACTCGGGAAGAGCAAAGGGAGGCCTGGCTCTATATGTAGACTTAGACCTGAAGGGTTCTTGGTCATACAACGACTGTTCCTCAGATAATATACAAGCAGTTAGACTTACTCATCAGGGGGAGTGTCTACTGTTCGTGAATTTTTATAACTCCGGACCAGTGGGGGGAAACTACCCAATCTTAGAGCAACTGGAAAGTGGTCTAATTGAGGAACTAGATCAAAGGATGACGGGGAGTGAACCAACTGTTTTGTTGATGGGGGATTTTAATTGCCACCTATGCCCCAAATTATCCCCCCTAACTCCCGACTGGTCAGGTTGCCCTTTAGAAAAGGGCCCCCACTTCTCACATACTAAAGAGGGTACATTATTGATGAAGCTACTAGAAAACTTTGCCCTTACTATGGTTATGGATTTAGCCGCTTATAAGGCTGGTGAATGCCCAATACCAACCTTTAAGGGTAAAGGTGGGGGCTCCATAATAGATTATGTCATGACATCTGCCTGGGCTAGGGAAAGGATCATAAATACCAGGACAGAGTGGAGTCCCTTTAGTGACCACAACCCTATTATAGTAGAAATTAAAGGGAAAGATCTCATCAAAAATGCATCAGGGGTGATCCAACAAGTGGAAATCAAACCAACAGATCAAGGGAGACGCCTGAGGTGGTCAGTGATTAACCCCCAAGATTTCTATGTTAAATTAGTCAGTGAAGGGAAAGACCACATAGAGGCCTGTCTAGATGTCACAATAGAGGGCAGAGGAGTAGTAGAGGCATTTGAACTCTTAACTAAAATTATAGAGAAACTCCTGACAACCAAGAAGCCCGTAAACTTGCAATCCACGCCTAGATGGTTTGATACTAATTGTTCTAAAGCGTTAAGAGACTTAAAACACAGCCTGAAAATGACACCAAGGGACAAACATGAAATTACTCGCTGTAGACAAAACTACAAAACCCAGGTTAAGATTAGAAAAAGCACTCTCCAAAAGGAAATTTGGGCAGACTTAAGGGAGGCCGGTGAAAACAAGGACTACACCCAGTTCTGGAAAATTATAAATAAACCATGTTTCCACGACTCAACCTCCCCAGTCATCAGCTCAAACATTTTGCCGGAACAATGGATCGCCCATTTCAAATCCCTGTATAACCAGCAGGATGTAGACATTGGTGACGGAATCTGGAGGGGGCCAAGGGCAGAAAAACTCGAATTATCTCTGGATGAAACTCTTAAGGCAATTTTAGGGCTAACACGAAATAAAGCCCCGGGCCCAGATGGAACCCCGCCGGATCTTTTTCTTAGCAATACGGATCTTTGGGCCCCGGTGGTAATGAGAGTATTGAATGCTGCCATCAAAACGGGCCTGCCGAGATCATGGTCCACTGCGGTGATTGTCCCGATCTACAAGAAAGGCTGTAGGGACAGCCCGCAGTGTTATAGACCAATCTCGCTCATCGACGTCTCTGCTAAGGTACTGGGGAGGGCACTTCTCAATCGTCTACAGGATTGGACTGACACACATAATATCCTGGTGGACACCCAGTATGGGTTCAGAGCTGGGAGATCAACCACCGACCAGTGCCTCAACCTGTACCTGCTTACTGCTAAGTACACCAAAGTGTCTGAAGGTACCATGTATATGGGGTTCATGGACTTAGCAGCTGCATTTGATAATGTCAACAGAGTCAAACTATGGTCGATCATGTTTAATCTGGGGATTGATCCGGACCTCATCAACATCTTGAGGGAACTCCACTGGAACACCACTGCCAAGGTCCGCTACAGTGCGGGGGGGGTGAGTACCGATCCCTTCCTGTGCTCGGGCGGGGTCAGGCAGGGGTGTATCCTGGCACCTTTTTTGTTTTCCCTCTATATAAACGGCCTGGAGAGTGATCTTTTAGCACTGGGAACCGATTGTCCAAAGGTGGGCTCACGTCATCTGCCAGTACTTTTGTACGCCGACGACGCCGTCCTCTTGGCCCGGACGGCGGTCGGCTTGCAGCGCCTAATTAAGGGTTTTGCAGATTTTATGAGAAAATTGGACCTATCTGTAAATATGACAAAATCCTTCATTATGATAGTGGGGAAGAAACCCCAGAAGAAATTTGTATTTAAACTGGGGGATCATGTCCTGGACAGCGTTAAAACATTTCCATATCTGGGTCTCTTATTCGACGAGAAGCTAAAGTTCGCCCCGCTGGTTGAGGAGAGGGCGAGGAGACTTGTCTCAGCTAATGGAGCCATATTAAACTTTGCTCGTCGAATGGGAAGGTGGTCCCCAGAGCAGGTGCTGACCCTGTATAGATCAGTCAGCATCTCAAAGACTATTTACGGATCTGAAGTCTGGGGTTTCAGAGATGCTCAACTAATTCAAAGCGAGGAAGAGAAATTTTTAAAAAAACTGTTAAAACTCCCGCTGAGCACTTCCGCTGCAGTAACACACAATGAGCTGGGAATAACATACATAGCGGACTTGATTAGACTGAGACCCATATTGGCTTGGATCAAAATTTGGCTAAATCCTCACGCGGAACTATCAAGACAGATCATCCAGGATTGCTTGTCGAAAGAAAAATCCCTCCAAATCCCCTGGCTGAAATACATTAAAGATACCCTGGGGGAAATAGATGAACAAAGATTATTTCTGGACCCATCCTTGGTGGACATATACACCAGTCACTCGGTACAAGGGCAATTGTTGGATAAATTTAGGGACAGGAGGAGGGAGTTTGACTCTACTAAATCCTCGGTAGTGGCTCATTCACTAGTCTCAAACCAAGTTGGCATGGAACCTTACCTCTTTTTATTGCATAGCCAGCACGAGAGGTTTTTATTGACTCGTTTTAGGCTCAATTTGTTGCACCACAATTTAGCTCACCCAGCAGGGTTTACTCTAACAATTGAGCAGAAGGGTGCCTGCGGCTGCGACAATAGGTCTCCGCAGGACACCCTTCATTTTGTATTATTGTGTCCTTATTTTAAAACACCCCGTCAAAGATTTTTAGTAGGGATTTTAAAAGACTCCAAAATCATCCATGCCAAATCTGCCTTACTGTTTCTGCAAAGAGCCACTGAAATGCGAACCTTATGTGCCATTATAAGCTTTCTTAAAGTCGCTTTTAAACTGAGAAACACTATGGGCTGTTGAAATCGGTAGGCAACGGAGCTATCTATTATGCGATTTGGACTCTTTGTATGTCATTTGCACTCTGGCCCTTTTAGTATCAATAACTCTCCTGTTTAAATGTGATGCCCCTTTCCTCTCTTTTTTAATGAGATGTCGTCGAGAAAGTTTATGATCATGTTTTTTATTATGATGTATTTTCATGATGGTTTTTAACCTTCGAAATAAATAAACAAACTGAAACTGAAACTACTATAACCCTAAGTTTCCTTTTCCCTTGTTTCTTCTTTCTCTCTTTTCACTCTCGATAGCTGCTTTTTTTAATGTCTCTTCAACTTTCACATTAGATTCCCTTTCTACAATATTCCTATTTTTATCAAATGTCTGATTATAAAAAAGGATTCGCTATTATGAAATTCGCTTTCTCATATTTCCTTATAAAAGTTAGCATACTCAAGCGCCTAGCTAATTATCTCCAATTTCATAAATTGTGCTATGCTTATGTCTTTCTGTCACGTACTTTAGGGTTGTTATGAATTGTAAGATTTCTCTGACAAAGTGCATCACTGCTCAAGGTTTTGCAATGGTGTGCTGCCTCCCTGCGTTCCATCAAATGCCCTTATTGTAAATGAGGACAGTTCTCCAACTGTAGATGTTAGTATTTATTGGTCAGCACAGCATCAAAGGACCTTTCGCAGCTCCTGGAAATCTCCCATACCATCATTCTGCATTCCAGATGGTTACAAGAACCACAGTTACAGTACATTCAAAAGATAATAAGAAAAACAATTAAACAATAACATCATTGCTACATATCTATACTACTATTATAAAGGAATAACTTTGAACCTTTGAGGCGGGTAAACTCGGGAACCACAGCGCTGATCCACACACCCGATACATCGTTGTAATCGTCAGGGTGTGCAGATGGACATAGGCTATATAAACTTAATAAATATACGTTATTTAAAAAATGTACCGAAAAAAAAAGTAGTCCCTTGGAAGAAGCGCGGCCACGACGTGCGTGCCCGACGTGAGGAGCACGGGGAGGAGCGGCGTCCAGGAGCCCGAGAAGGACCGGCGGACATGGCGTGGTGAGGAGCGGCGAACAGGCGGTGAGGAGTGGCAGACAGGTGGTGAGGAGCTGCGGACAGGCGGGAAGGAGCAGTGAGTGGCGGATGAGGTAGGTTATTTATTTAGGAGCGGTTAGCGGCGGAAAGATGAAGCAAAAATGAAAATCGTGAGCAAGAGGAAACAAACGGAGCATTAGAAAAGTGAGCCAAACGGTGCATTACTGGAGGAAAAAGTTACGTGTGCAGGTTACAAAAGCGTAGAAAGTAAACATAGAGGTATAGGAGGAAAAAGTGATGTGTGCAGGTAGCAAGAGGAAGCAAACGGAGCATTAAAAAAGTGAGCCAAACGGTGCATTACAACGTCGGGACGAGCTGCTAGTAAATACATATTTACAATCAAGGAAGCATATAAAAGAAAATCTAACAGTCCTTCTAAGATTTATGCTTTGCTTCTAATTTGGCTGACCACCTGTGTACCCTGGCACCCGCCTGAAGGAGCCATATTTCAAAATGGAACATGTGGAAGCCTAGTGCTAGTGCAGGTCCTTTTCAAGTTAGAAGGTACTGGGTAATGTGTACTTGCATTCCGTGTTGCTCAGCAGTTCCTTGACTATCATCCCATTCATCTTCTCCTCCACACCACGTGATACTATCCTCCCTTTCCTCCTTCTTTTCTCTCTGCATTGAACTTCCACCTCTTTACATCCTCCCATCCTGCTCTTCTCTGTCTTGTCTGCCACTTCAGGGGCCATGCTGAGTCATTGTCATGAGACTGGAAGATAGTCTTTTTTTCTTTTCAATATGTTTGATTTCTTTGCCTTTTCTCATATGTTTTTGGTTTCCTTCACTGTTGTGATGTTTTGTCCCCCCTTTTTAGGTGTTGCAGTGTTTGGGTCCTGTCGGAGGAATGTGATGAGGTCTGGGCCACCAAGTAAGTCTTTATCTTCCCCACAATTTGAAATGGTGACTTCCACAGATCAAACTGGACACAGCCTCAGTCTAAGTTGGCATTTAAAACAGTGGTTACAACAAGGCCAATTCCTCTGGTCAATAAAATGTCCCTTCCTAGATCAATGGAAAAAAGAAATAGATGAAAAGTCTAAGTGGGCATGGGAGTAAATAACATCTGATAATTCATTAAAAGTATTACACATATCTCACTGTTATGCCAGTTGTTGCTACAGAAAGTGTAAATTGATGGTGTAGGCTGCTTCCGAGAATTTGTGTCACAATACATGTGTAAATTGTGTTTCATTTCATTCTTAAATATTTACTTCTTTTGTTCTCACAGCCTTAATTTCCAGTGGTTCCAAGCTCCCTATCTGCAGTGTCCCAGAGCTCTTTCAACACTGTCAGAAATGCAACTCAGACTGATTACCTATCTTTTTTCTGTAAATGCTGTTGTGAATCTATCTAGGACCCTAATCAAGATATCCCCGATTCATGCCCTTGTATGGTTATAACAAAACATATCCTTATAAAGGCATAGGAATCAGAGCCAAGATGGCGGACGAGCTTTCCTAGAGCTCCGGCCGGCCACCCGTTACACCGCTGCCAAATACCACCTGCAGAACGGTGCGATACCCCGCACTATCATGAGGTGCTCCCGCGACCACCTCGGGACTCATTGTGAGTGACTGCGTGACTAGGATGAGCCCGGAATGACCCAGAACACTTGCCGCCGAGCCCCGTCTAAAATGGCGGCGCCCAGAGACTGACGCCGAAGGTCCCGCAGCACCGAGACCGGCCTCCTGATGGTGAGCTCCGGAGCCCACCGCTGAACCCCGGTGGATACTCTGCGCGCCCGGTAGGTGCAGCCAACAGTGTGGCTGGGATGAGCCCGAAATGACCCGCAACGATCGCCGCCAGACCCCATCCAAAATGGTGGGGCCCAGAGACTGACGCCGAAGGTCCCGAGGCGCCGAGACTGGCCTCCTGATGAGCCCCGGAGCCCCCCGCTGACCCCCGGAGGACACTCTGCGCACCCGGCGGGTGCAGCCGCCCGGCTAATGACGCTCTCAGCGGTGATGAGATCCCCCACTTCCTGACCCGTCTGGGCGGCCCGGCGGACCGGAGGGGCTCAAAAAGCCCGCGAGACTGGACAGCCCGGCCCCCGTGTGGGTGCCCACTGAGAGCACCACAGAGTGCGTCCCTGGATGTGCCCCTGTCGCCCCCGGGTTTGCGAGACTACTACTGAGAGCCCGGGCGACGGCGAGGTGACGACCACGCCGCCCAGATAGCCCTACGGAGGAGCCGAACGCCAAGACCCCTGAGGCCTGCAGACACAGAGCCGTCATAGGCACGGTGCCCTCCGAGAAAGAGCCGCGGCCACAACAGGTACTTTGGGGTAAAGGCCCACGCGCACCAAGACTGGCGCTCCACCCGGACGGCCCCGCATTCCACCACGGTCGCCCCCCGGAGAGACTGTGGAGCTGTAGGGGGTGCGCAACTGGGGGGGAGCAAGCCATCCCGACCCCCGACCCACCTGGGCAACCCGGAACTCACCCGACACTGTGCGAGGCGAAAACACGGACCCTGCATTGCACACCAGCTCAGCCGCCTTATTGACAGGGGTCCACGCAAGTGCGTGACAAACGACACCCCACCTCACCTGATTCGGCGACACCCGACCTACCTGACGAGGGGGTCGGGCGGACAGGTTACCACCGAGCAGGGATTTGTGACTGGAACCGGGATTTTCCCTAACGACGTCGCCACGGGAGACGCGGCCTGCAGGCGAGGAGGGAACAAGTCGCGGCATCTCTGATAGTCCACATCGGGCTAGCGGGCCACCCGGGCCACCAATGGGGAGACCACTGAGAACGTCAACCACAGCACCGGCGTCGCCCCAGAGACGCTCGCCCTCCCCGGGCCCCTCGCGCAAGCAAAAGACCAGAGGGCCACCGCAGGAGACGGACATGTCAACAAAGCTTGATAAAGTGCTGGCAGCCATCGAGCACTCCCGGGTGTCCATGGAGACCAAATTCGGGGAATTGGCCTCGGACATTACCCTGTTACGAGATGACCATAGGAAATTGGCGGACAAGGTGAAGCAGGAAGGGCAAACGCTTCACGAACTGAAGCCACAGGTCCAGCAAAACCAGAAAGCCATCAAAGAACTGCAGGACAAGGTTAACTTCTTGGAACGCAAGGCGGACGATTTGGAGGGGCGCTCCCGCCGGAGTAACATACGCCTGATCAACCTGCCGGAGGGAGTGGAGGGGACAGACCCCATTCACTATATCGAGACATGGATAAAGACATTCACCCGGACCCAAGACCTCACGCCATTCTTCTCTGTGGAAAGAGCGCATAGGGTCCTGGTGGGCGCGCACCGGCTGGCTCCCCACCCAGACCATTCTTGCTCAAGTTACTACATTACCAAGACAGGGACACAATCCTGCGGGCGGCCAGGCAAGCGAAAGTACTCAGGGTGGAAGACAAAAACGTGATGGTGTTCCCAGACTACTCCCAGGCGGTGCAGGGCCAGCGAGCCACATTCCAGGCGGTGAAGCAAACCCTGCGCCAACACAGGATACAATATTCCCTCCTCTTCCCGGCCCGCCTAAAAATCATATACGGAGATTCGACACACTTCTTCACGGACCCAGCGGAGGCGAGGCGCGGCGCTGGTTAGATCATCACAACCAGAACTTGTCAGAACGTGGGGGCACGCCGTCGAGCTCCTCGTCCAGCAGGCGGCGATTACGATCCAAAAAGGTCACTCAGGCAGATGAGTCGCCCGTCAACTCCCAGCGCCCCACGCGCCCCGGATTTGGAACAAATCATAGCGGATAGACGGAGGGCCCTACAAGTGGCAACGGAGGTCCGGCAGACAGACATCGACCTGGAGGAGGACCGAGGACCCCAAATCTTCACATCCGAAGATGAGGATCGGAGCGACGCCCGCACCTCCAGCTTCTCCACCACTGGTAACTCTGCAGACGGCGGATACGCTCACCTGAGGGCTGCAGACGCGGACCGCGGTGAGACCAAGATACCCGAGCAAGTTCACCAGCGGGAGACACCGTAAAGCCTCAAATAAGGTAATGGTGTAAGCACATGCATTCCCAGTGGAGCGGTGCGGCGGGCGGCCAGGCCCTGGGCCCACGGCGGTATCGTCACTTCACCCCCTCGCACCAAACGAACTAGAGACAGTACGAGATGTATGGTTTGGACTTATTGTGCCCAGCAATAGGCCCCTTTAGTTGGGACTGTTTCCTGGAAGTTGTTATTAAGTTACCCCCTATCCCATTTTACCCAGATACCCTTATGGGAGCGGACAATTGGTCTCTGAAGGGACACATGTGGAGGGAGAGTGCACAGGCGGGTGTGGCTCCGGTAGTGGGCAACCGGTGGTGGACGGACCGACCAACACGACTAACAATCCCCCATGGAGAAAACCCCTAATACAGACATTACGTTTATCACACTCAATGTCAGAGAACTGCACACGGCGAGTAAGCGCTATGCTGTCTACGCTTATCTAAAAAGACAACAGGCCCACATAGCTCTCTTACAAGAGACTCACTTGACAATGACGGAGGCTGGTAGGTTACAGAAAAAATGGAGGGGCATAGTGTGTGCCACAGGGTACTCTGCATTTGCCAGGGGTGCATTGATATGGGTCAGACCGGGCGTCCCCTTTAGAGGGCAGCCCAGAGTGGTGGATAGGGAGGGACGGTATGTCTTACTGGAAGGGCAATTGGACGGGCAGTCAATCCTGATAGGCAGAATATACGCCCCCAACGTAGAACAAAACGTTTTTTGGACTCGCCTCACACCACACCCATGCCCCCTGGCTATTAGGAGGGGATTATAACTGTGTCTTAGACACGACCCTCGACCGCTCCCGCCCCCCACCGCCCCGCTCACTGCTTCACAAACAAACTGAACTTTTCAAAGCGTGGGTGCAACACTGGGCACTTACTGACACATGGAGGGCGTTAAACCCCACAATGAAACTGTACTCATTCCACTCCGTCCCACACGACCTCCGAGTTCGCCTAGATAGATTCCTATGCTCGACTACCCTACACACCAAAGCTCAGCGCACGGACTACCTGGGTAGAGTACTTTCCGATCACGACGCTCATATACTTACCCTTAGATGGAAACCACCCCACCCTCCAGTGCCGACATGGAAACTCCCTCGGGAATGCCTGACAGACCAGGTATTCACACACGAACATGGGGAACACTTACAGGTACATTTCACGATCAACGCGGGGTCAGCATCCTCTAGCCTCATTGAGTTGGACACGCACAAAGTGACAGCGAGGGGCCACTGCATACAACAGATAGTGGGGGTGCGAAAGGTCCTAGAGCACGCATTACATGGTGCAGAGCACGCGCTGGCAACTCTACTTAAGGCGGACGACCGCGGAGAAGCGACCCAGGTGCGCGTAGCAGAGGCCAAAACAAAGTACACTGCGACATTGAGGGACTTACGAAAATATAACTCAGGAAATACGCCACCAGGGTGCACCGGGAGGGCAACAGGGGGGGCACACTCCTGGCCTAGTTAGCTAGACAAGACCCCGACTTGAAACCCATCACAGAAATCACCGACCAGTCCGGTCGACTCCAGACGTCCCAACTCGCAATTATGCAAGTTTTTTACACTTATTACTCTCATATATACCAGATTCCAAGTCGGGGAGACCCCCACGCGATGGACAGTTTCCTGCTCGCGTTACCCGTCTCCCAAGTTTCGCCAACAATCCGGAAAGACCGGGACCAGAAAATAACACGCACCGAGATTAAAGCAGCGATAGGAGCACTAGCCAGGAATAAGGCCCCAGGCATGGACGGCTTCCCCCTTGAATACTACCATACATTCTCGGCTCATCTTGCCCCGCAGATGACGGCCATGTTCGAGGACGCGCTCACGGCTGGGGTCTTGCCGAGTTCCCTCAGGGAGTCGATGATAGTCTCCTTCCTGAAACCACACAGGGACCCCCGGCTCCCGTTGTCTTACAGACCGATCGCACTACCTAATTCGGACTGTAAAATCTTGGGTAAACTACTAGCAATGAGATATGCCCAGGTCATACCCCAGCTGGTCCACCCCGACCAAAATGGGTCTGTGCCGAACCGCAACACTTCCCTCAACCTCCGTAGACTATTTCATATCCAAGACGTGACGCATGAACGGTTCCCAATGCAGCCTGCCTAATCTTAGACCTCGAAAAGGCGTTCGATACTCTCTTATGGCCATACCTGTTCGAGGTCCTCACGAAAAACAATTTTGGCCCACGCCTGACCGCATACACCAGGCTCCTCTATTCACAACTCACGTCCAGAGTCCGTCTGGGACCCTACATTTCTCCAGAGTTCAAAGTGGAGAGAGGGACCAGACAGGGGTGCCCGCTATCGCCCCTCCTGTTCGCCCGAGCGGTTGAACCCCTGGCGATACGCCTACGACGAGAGGGCGAAGGCTGGGGAATTCCTCTGGCGCACACTTGGCACTGTGTATCCTTATACGCAGATTACCTTTTAATCTATGTTAGAGACGCCACGAGCGACCTGACATGTATTTGGAATACGTTGGAGGAGTTTTACGGATGTATCCGGCCTCAAAGTGAACTGGGGGAAATCCTCTCTATACCCACTGAGCCCTCATATGGCCCCGTTCGAAGCCCAAGTAGGCACCCAATCACTTACATGGAGCGCCGAGGCCCCTCGATACCTAGGAGTACGGTTATACCACACCCCAGAGGACATATATGAGGGAAATCACCGCAAAGCCCTAGCCGGACTACGGTCAGCGGTGAGCTTCTGGAAAACACTCCCACTGGCACCTATTGGCCGAGTGGCCCTGGCGAAAATGGTTATGGTCCCCCGGTTCTGTACCACTTCGCGAACCTTCCGGTGATCCCACCTGATCATTCTTCAAAGAATTGAACACTCTTCTGACGGAGCTGGTGTGGGGAGGAGGCCGGCGACGAGTGGCGCTGTCCACGCTCTACCTACCTACCACGGAGGGAGGTCTTGGTGCGCCGGCCTTCGAAGCATACTTTCTGGTGGCCCAACTCCAATGGCTGTCCTACTGGACGGCGGGGCGTCACACGGGGGAGACCACCACGGCCACTGGCCCGGTGCCACAAGCTGCGATCGTCCGAATGCTGCTACCGGGTACTAAACCCACACAAACTCAGCCCTTGCAAATGTCCATAGCCCGCACCTGTATGATGCGCATCCACCGCATGTCCAAAGAGCAGCCGCCATATTCGCCCCTGCTGCCGCTAGTGGGCTTCCCACGGGAGGATTCCTGTTACACACGGGGTGCACTTCGGGTCTGGACAGAGTTGTCAGTCACGGAGGTAGACTCCTTTTTTGAGGACGGCCAGTTAAAAACGTTTGCGCAGATGATGGAACAATATGACCTCCCCCCCGGGCAATTCTTACTCCATAGGTAACTACTAGACAGCAGCCGCAGGCACTGGAACCCGGATGCCGGTGAACCCACGACGCACCCAGTGATCCACACGATTATGCACATGGGGGTGGGTAGACACTTGGTAACCTGGCTCTACAGAGCGATACGTTTGTTACTCCTTCCATCTCTCCAATCTCTACGCCAGAAGTGGGAGACAGACTTCGGTAGAGTGGTCCATGATACAGGATGGAGCACGGCCCTGGAATATCCTAAAAAAGTCTCCAGAAACGCCAGATTCCGCATCATACAATTTAACGTCCTCCATAGGGCATATCTCACACCGGGCCGCCTACAGAGGTTTTTTCCAGAAACTCACTTCGAGTGTCCCCGCTGTCAATCTCCAGGAGCGGATTTCAGGCATATGTTCTGGGACTGTCCCACCCTCCGAAGATTCTGGGACACGGTCCATCGCACCCTCAAGGAGGTTACGGCCATCACAACCATGGCCACATGGGAGGCATGCGCGCTTGGGATCTTCCATAGACGGAAAACCGAGAAAACACAATGCCGTTTTCTCTCACTGGCCATCCTCCTGGCGAAACGAGGAATCGCCATGCATTGGAGGTCCCCCACGGGGCCACCAGAAGCGGCATGGATAGACACGGTACTGAAATGGGGCAAGGCGGAGGAGGAGATACTCCGGGAGGAGGAAGTACGTGGACATCGCAAACACCCCATATCCCTGGAATGGGCTCAGTTACTATATAACTTTACACAGGCAACACGCCCACAAGAATCGCCCACCGCCTCACAATCCCAGGCACACCCTGCCACACCAGCCCCCACACTTCCATGACATTGCCATAAGCACCACCTGACCATCATAGGTGGCCGCGCCCAGCGACCCTTTAGCAACCAGACGCGAGCCGACTACTCCCACCATGCAATTGCGACATGCGACCCGGGAGCACCGATTCAGCGCCCTATCACAGAGACCCAACTGCCCCCCCCCTCCCGCTGCCCCCTAACCTTTCCCCACCCACGTCATCCAGTTCATCCCTACGTTCTTGGGAGAGTTAGGAAGCTTAAGTTTGAAGGGGCAATCCCCCCGAATATGATTCACTGGAAAGGCCGATAGTCAATGTCGTCACGACATCACGTGCTGTTGCAGATCCTGCCCACGTAGTTAGAGCCCCCTGCGACACCCCCACAGTAACGACTACACTGCGAGTCCATCCCCTCATTGACACTAATTGACAGGTTCACGTGGACGGTATGACCTCCCGGCAGAGGGATGCACGCGAACTGGTGGGAGGCCACGTGGTCCACACTGCTGAATTGCAAGGAAAATGGTAGTCGAAAGACATAATACCTCGGACTGGGGGAGACCGCAATGGGACTAATTCTAAAACTATGTATCAATGATCCTGCACTGCGATGTCCGTCTACTTTCACGATTACTGTCATGTTGATTGTATAATGCAACCTAAAACCCAATAAACAAATTTAAACCAAAAAAAAAGGCATAAGAATCATGTCCATATCTAGTCATAAGCCCATGCAGTCCAAATACGGCAAGGCTACTCCCATAGACTCCTAGAAAGTACAACGCGTTCTTTAAACAAACCAAGCTGCTTTTGTTTTGATTTGCACAAGAACTCCTGGAGTCCAGAAAGAACTGTTAGTTCTTAGTGACGTCTTATGTCCAACCTTACGTCAAACTCGGAACCTTTCAGGTATAAATATACCAACAGTTGCCTTAAGCAAACACACAGTGGTTTGGATCAGAGCGGCTATCTACTTGCCCGACGCCCAGCTGATGTGAGTGCCGAAGGAAGCCGACCCTCCCATTTGACGCACTGAGAGAGACGCTGTCTTTTCTCCTACCGAGAAAATTCAGCTCCGGTGTTTCCAGTCACCCTTGCGGGTTGCTGGGAGATCTTGTCCTGAGAGAGAGATACAAGACCTCCTACATTCTATTACCAAGGTACGGAGCTGACTAAACCCTTAAGAGAATTCTTGATTCAGATTCTTGGCAAAAAACCAACTTAACTTAAACTGCAACTTACTTACTCCTTCCCACGTATTAGGCTTAGGTCAGGTACACCGGGGTAGGCGTATCTTAGAGGCACCAGTTGAGTTCGTTAGTCAATGTTTTTATGTATGTATATATTTTATCCGTTTTAAAGTATCATATGGCTAAGAAACCATATCAATGCTTTTACAGTATTATTTCATAATACTCCTTTTACTGTACGCACTTTACTTTATGATAAGTATTGCAATTGTGGCAACTCATTTCTCTTGCATGAGAAAGAAGACTGCTCAATAAATAACCTCTTTTATTGATAACGCCCGTCTCTCTATTTCTCTGCACTCTGGTGAAACTAAGCATGCACGATTGACTGAGTGAAATAGCTGTCTATTGTTTTCACACGACTATAGAGATATAATCTTTATTCTGAGGGAGCAAAGTTGTCATGTTTATGCGGTTGTCAGAAACTAATGCCTTCTTGTCTATTCAGGAAAGTTAACCCCTTCCTGTTCACTCGAGAAAGTTTCTAGTGACCCCTGAGCTAGCTGGCAAAACTAATTAAGTCTAACATAGTCAGTAGAGACCTAGAAGACCTCAGTCCTACGTCTAAACTGCTGTTTATGTTATTCCAATGCACAGAGCCTATTGGGAATATAGGAACTACACTACATGGTGCCCAACGTTTGGTAAGGCGATAATCTAACGCAAGACATTAGAGTAACTCAGTCGTGCTTTTCACACAGACCCCTTTTCCCGTAAAAACTCCAATAGACGTCTGGAGTGGGTAAAAGGTTAATAACTGCCGGAACTTAGTAGGAAGAGATTCCTATGTATTAGTTTTTGGTTTAGTCAACGTTGAAGGATACAGTGTTCCAAAATATCGTGCACCTAATCTTTGTTTCCTTGAAACTTGCTCTGCAACAAAAAAACTTTCTGTCAGTAAAATGCCGGACGGTGACGAAGAAAGAGATGTTTTAGCATCTCAACTGTTGTTACAAGACACTAGTCTCCAAAATGAAGACCCGAATGTTATAATTATTCCGGTTAATGTAAGAAGAACGATAACTCTTAAGCTTATAGAAAATGGACTATCACCGAGAGGTGGTACAGTCATATTCGTGGTAGAGGCCCATGAATATCGGCAGACAGAGGTATTCTATTCATGGATACACTTTCCAGCAGCAAACGCTGTAACACAAGACTTCCACTATTACAAAATAGAGGAATCTCCAGAGGAATACGCTCCTTTCGAGGACATTGAAATCCCACTAACTTACCAAGAGCACCTGCTCTGGTTTAATGGCGCCCTAAAACATCAAAATCACATCACCAGGCTCGGTCCACTAGGTAGACCAGGAGCCACGTGGCCGGTTCTAGCCAGCTACACACCACATCCAGACATTGAAAAAATCTCAGACCGGGAACTTTTAGCTCAGCTAAAACTACTAATTAAAATACATAGACAATTGGTTCAATTTGTTATGCGGACTTCAACAGTCCAACCAGCAATAAGAATTCCACAACAAAAGCCTCAACAGGGGAACACAAATAAAATTACACCACAGAATATACAATCAGCGATTGGCAAAATACCCGCAAAACGGGAACAAATTCCATTCTGGTTAGCACAAAAAATCACTCAAATAGAGGCAGTATTTCCTGATACTACATCTCATGAGAAACACAGAATTCTGACTATCTGCCTTCCAATGGGGATCGCACCACATGTGGAGGACTCTGACACTTGGGGCACAGTCTTTGCTACAAAAGTCAAAGTAAATTTTTTTTTTTTTTTGTGTTGGTACTCGACAGAGGACCACAAATATAACATAAAATGCATAAAATATAACATAAAATACAAAAAAGTAAACATAGTAAATACATCATAGATTAATATAAAAACAACATAGTTTTAAAAAATTTGTAGAAATTATAACATACAAATTCGTTCGGAGGCATTATGCCCACTGCTAATAGTTCTTTATCCTTTGTTAACCTGCAGGTTCTATATATAGGATCAATATATTGAGCTCGAGCTGCTACTGTTTTTAAATTTGGGCAAACAAATAATAAGTGCTCCACGGTCTGCACGCCCCCTTGACATAGCGAACACAAATAAGAGGATTCACCAACTAACTTTCTTGATTTATAGGATTCAACAGGTAGGCTCCCTATTCGTAGCATCAAGATTACCCTCCTTGCACTATGAGTAAGGGAGAACAATATATAGGGTTGAATATGTTTATACTCTATACGTTCTATGTATAATTTGTATGTTTTTAGTTTATTACTGTGTGCATAGTCCAAATCAAAACTCAGCCTCGGAGTGAAACATTTTAGAAAGAGTTTTAGTTGCGATGTAGACCAGGTCAGTAGAATGTCTTCGGAAATTTCAGCCATTCGAAATGCAGCTAACATATTCTCTAGAAAGGTTTGCTTAACTGCTTCCGTATCAAAGGTTTCTTTTTGCAGCAGGAACCTAAGTGTTCCCTCCTTCGCATGGAGAAGATTGTAGGCCCATCTGATAATATTAGCCACGGCAGTAGCAAAAGCACTTGTAATAGCATATTCTAACCTTAAAACCTGTACCGGTGTCGCAACCGGAACCTTCATCATTCTTTTCAAAATTTTTCCCTCTTGACGATCCATGAAGCCCCATTGTTTTATAGGGATATATTCCATAGCATATGACAGAACTGCAGGGATTTTCACCTTATATATTTTCAACAATGTAGAAAAGTGCCTGCTCCCTGTAGCACTGTAGAGTCTTGAAAGTGCTCCTGCATGTATATCAGATTTCTTTACTAATTTGTCTATATGCTTTGTGTTTGTTAGATTCTTTGAGAGAATCCTGCCAAGGTATATATATTCTTTCTCTTCATCAATTTTTTCACGTCCTAGCCGCCAGTTGTATTTGACACTTTTTCTCCTCCCAGAGAAGGCCACAACTTTTGTTTTTTTTACATTCGGAATTAAATAATTTTTGTTTGAGTATTGATATAAAATATCAAGGGAGTTTTGCAGACCGAATGGGGTAAGATCAAACATAACTATATCGTCCGCATATAGCAATGTATGAATACGTAGTTTGCCTATTTTTGGAGGCAGGCCGGAGCCCTTCTGTAGCTGGTTTGGAAAGTCACTGAGGTATAACGAGAATAACATAGGGGCTAATAGACAACCCTGTTTTAAACCATTTTCTGTATTTATAACTTTCGTTAAACCTTTTTCGCCCCCCATTTGGACTTGACACCAAGTTGTAGTATGAAGGCTTATTATTACCTGTAGCAAATATTCATTAATTCCAAGACTCCTCAGTTTATTCCATAATGTTGATCGATCAACACGATCGAATGCGGTCGAGTAATCGATAAATGCCATATAGACCGTCAGTTTTCTTTGTATGACATATTTATCAAGAATAACCTGAATAATTGCAATATTGTCCGTGACAGAGTGCTTCGGTCTGAAGCCAGTCTGGAACATGGGTATCAGACTCAGCGAGAAAGCCCAGTTTTTTAGTTGCAATAATACTTCAGCAGCAAAGATTTTTCCGGTAGCATCCATCAATGCTATTTGACGATAGTTTCCTGCTACCGTTTTACTACCTTTTTTATAAATAGGAATGATGATACTACCTTGCCATGATTTTGGTACTTGTCCAGTGGTCAAAATATGATTAAAGAGCGGGGTTAGAAAAAAACTCCATTCCTTAGGATTCATCTGTAGAACCTTGATAGGTATTTGATCGGGGCCAAAGGCACCTGTACTTCTTGCACTCCGAATGTGGGTTTCAACCATTATTGTTGTTGTTTTAGGAATTAAGATTTTCAATTTTTCCTTTTCTTTATCTGCACAGTTTTCTTGTAGTTTGACCTTATTTGTTTTGTAGAGGTCTGTCAGATAGATCTCCCACTCTTTCGGAGGAACCGGTACTGCTGTTAATTTCTTTTTAGTGCCTGTGATTTTTGCTATTAATGACCAATATGTTCTCTGGTTTGGTTCTTTTGCCGCAATTTGCAAATCAACCCAATTACGATCTTGAATGGTTTTTTTCTTACTAATTCTTTCTCTTCTCAGTTGGTTTTTCAATTTATTTATTTCTTTCTTTTTAGTAGGAGATGAATGTAAATATTGAGCTCGTATCATTTTGTTTAGTTTTTTCTTTATCGTTGTGTTCCAGATTTTATTTGAATTGTTCTTCATTTTATTACGAACAATTCCTTGATGATTTATTTTTATTAGAGCCTCTTTAAGTTCGGTGAGCGTATTCTCAAAGTTTACTATAGGATCTTCCGAATGCAGTTTCTTTAAGAGATGGTTGTGCTCAACCAGTGTTGTTGTTTTGTTCATAGAGGATGGATTCCAAAAGATACGTCTCTGATCGCTGTTTACCAGAGTTTCGTTTCTATCAAGGATCATCGGTCTTTCTTCTACGGATTGAACCAACCAGTTGGTACAAAGTAACATCATGGCATGATCGCTGTCTGATGTGAAGTTGGATTGAAGAAATAACATAGTTCCAAATAGATCTTTGCCACAGATAATATAATCTAATATCGAAGGTCTCCCGTTTCCCTGTCTTGTATATGTTGCCGGGATGTCCCCTTTAATGTTTCCATTCAGGATTACTCCATTTATACTAGATAACATAGATAACAGTGTTTTCCCCCTTTTATTGGATCGAATGTCCTTGGGGAATTGGGGAATAAATATTTCCAGGCTTTCCTCTTCAAAGATTCTTCCCCACCTTTTTATTTCGGGATTTGAAATTTTCCCATTGAAGTCACCCATGATTATGTAGGATGGAAACAAATGGGTTTCTATTATTCGCATGATGATTTCCAGCGTATCTTCGTATAAGGTGTCGTTCTTTTTTCCAGGGGGGGCGTATATATTAAAGAGCAACATTGCTCCTTGTGGAGTCATATTATCGGTTTTTAGAAAGAGCTTAATACATTGCAGGTTGTCGCTTTCAGTCTCTACTATCTCTTGTGCCCATATGTAATCCTCTCTTATTAAGATAGCCAAACCTCCTTTGGCATGACCCCGGTTACTGGCTTTTGCAGATATGTTATATACATAGTAGCCTTTTTGTGAAAAGAAATCTGTTGCCCAAGTTTCTTGCAGAGTAAGAATGTCTGGATAGTTGCTGAGGACTTCCTTCATTTTGTTTGTTGTTCTCCCTGCGATGTTCCATGATATAAACTTTAGACCTTGGTTAAACTGGATACTTCAATTGGCTAGAGCTTTTATTGCAATTTAGCATCCCTGGTAGCCAGGTCCATAATTTTTCAGTATCGACTTCAGTAGCTTTATTCTCCTTAGGTTCCAAGTACCACACTTCCCTCTCCCCTCTTTTCACACGAATTTTCAGAATCTCTTCTCCTTGTCTCATTTCTCTAGAGTAGCTGGCCCCTCCGACTTCAGGTATCAGGGTAGATCTAGGGCCGTTGTTTGGATACGTTTTAGGAGTAAGTTGCATGTTGTTATTTGCGATATTATAATGTTTGTTTCCTTTAGGTTCGACGTTCTCAATTACATCATATCCAAATCTGTGTATTATTTCTTTTTCTCGAAGTATGATCCCCGGTATTACAGGAGACCAAAAGGAGACCATTGCGATTTTGTTATGACCTCTCTTGCGAAAGGTTACTAGATCTATTTCACAGCTAGTCAATAGTTGAAGAGACTTTATATTTTGTAGGAGATTGAGTATCCTGCCTCTATTTAGAGGAGTATTATCAGTGGGGAAAAGTTCTTCAAATTGGAGTGCATTTGATTGTATCTCAACGCAGCATTTATTTTCCTTCTCATTACTTCTATTAACATCAATATTTTCATGTTCTGTCTTCATTTCTATCCTGGTTGGGAGATATTCTTCCGCCCTTGGATTCAATGTTGGCTTAGTATCTGTGTTTATTTCTTTGAAGAATTCTCCTTTTTTACTAATGTGTGGCGTACTTTTCTCGTTATTTTTCTCCTGCGATGTATTGATTTTTTGGAACTTTAGTTTACGGGTTTTCTTTTTAGAAATTCTTCTGAGAGATTTTTTCCTTTTTTTATTTTTTCCTCTTTGCCCAGCTTCCTTTGGTTTATTTGCAGTTATATCCCCTATTAAAGGTTCTAACATAGTTTTTGTAAATGAATCTCCATCTTCCTTAGCAAGATCTTTAGCGTCATTATCCTTTTTTCCGTTTTTGTTAAAGATTGGAAATTGCTTTGGCTTTTTTTGCGATTTTTCCATAAACAGCCTTTTTAGGGAATAAAGTGCAGATTCGTTAAGTGGTTCCGTTTTTTTCCTTTTATAGGTTTCTATAAGAGCTCCTTCTGGTGTCTGAGTAGAAGAGTGACAATTAATTTGCTTATGTTCTAGTTCATTACGTTTGGTGGTTTCATTTAATTGATTTTCTGTATTTTTTGTGGACTCCTTTTTCCTTTTCTCTTCTACTAAAAATTTTAAAATACCAATTTGGACATCCAGAGTTTGATCTGAGTTTTCGAGGATGTTTCCCAGGAAGGAGAGAACCGATTCTAATATTTCCTGCAAGGAGAAAAGAGCCTTAGATAAAGGCTTAGAAGATTTATCGAGATTATTATTTTCAGGTAGAAAGGGGTCCAGAAAGGAATCTTGTTCTTGTATTGATGTTTTCTTTGTATCTGTTTTGTTAAACTTTTTTTCAGTGGTATATACTTCTGCCTTTAGTTGGAGTAAACTTGAGTCCTCCAATTTTTGTATATTCACATTGTCTTCTGTAGTGATTATATCAAAGATCAAACTATTTTGTTCCGACTTGTGACGAAGTATACTTAGAACGTCTGTTTTATACGCACTCTCATTACCTTTTATAGGAGTTGATGATTTTAGAGCGGTAGAATCACAGTCTTTTAATTGTTGATCATGTATAGAGTGAATAGACTTATTATTAGGCGCCTTGTCACTTATATTGGGGGACAAATTGGGGGATTCAGATAGACATGTTATATCCCCTAAGCTCCCAGGTGGATCATTTTCCATCCCAGTCATTCCTTTGTCAAGTTTCTTTTTAGATGGTAGAGAAGAGAAATATTCACTTATTGCTGGAGTTAGGGTACTTCGACCAGGTTTTATTGCCTTGTCTGTAGATTTTCTTACTGCTTCCTCCATTCCCATTCGCTTCATAAATATCGTACGCGAACGTAATTTTTTTAGACCCATGTGATTTTCCGGATTACGGTTGTCCTAGTAGTTTTACTAGTTAAAAGTCACGGAGAATATGTACCAGTAAGATATATGAACTCTAGACAAGAACCCCCTTGCTTGATTAAGGGAGTGTGCTACTTATATTGAGAGGAAGGAGTTACCTAGTTTGCGATGATTTATCTCCTGAGTAGTCGCGATTTTTTCGGGTGCTGTTGTTAGGGGGGTGGCCCGTCCCGTCCTCGATCGTCCCCGGACGGCCACAGACGGCCCGCCCTTTGCCCGGGCTTCGTTCCGCGCTTGGTCCCGCGCGCGTCCCGCGTCGCGGGGGACTGGATGTAATTTTATACCTTTCGCCAGTGGGCGTGTCCGTGGGCGTGTCGCCTGGGGGAAGAGGAACCAGCTGATCCAGGCAGGGGTTGCTGGTCCTCGCAGTCCCCCGGGCTAGAGATAGTGATTTTTTTTTCGCCCTGGCCTCAACCCTGGAGACTCGAGCTGGGAGCGTGGAACAGAGCGTGCCGACTGCAGCTCTCGCTCACACCAGCGAGTCCTCGGGGAGGCGGGGGCACAGAGCGGTGTTGATCAGGCGCTTGTTGCTGACAGCGCAGCGGGCAGGCAGCAACACGGTATCCTCGCACACAGAGCAGGCAGGAAACAGCAAGTCCAGGTGAGTGGCCTTTGCTACAATTTACACACAAACACATGGTGTCCCGTCTATGGCGGTTATACCAGACGTACTAAGACAGATTCAAAATGAATATGGTTCAGAACCTGCTTTAACTCTGGGTAGGAAATTACTGAAAGACTTCAAGCAGGTCTCGGCTATATTATTAGCCAACATAAAAGGAGAAGCAGCATCTGTGGCGATCCGCCAGAAATTGAAAGAAACAGATATAGCAGAACAACCTTTTGAACTTGCCAGAATCATAGAAAAATCCTATGAAGAACTAGGAAGAGATAGTTTGGGTGGGAAACCACTAAAACCACAACTAATTGAAAATCCTGAAAAAACTTTTATTAAAAATAATCTGAATACTCCAAAAAAGAGTTGGGATGGTAATAAACAATCCACTCCCAAAGAAAAACGTTTTCAGTCCAGAGGAAGGTCTCCTCAACGGAGAGATAGATCTCCAGAACGATGAAACAAGTCTCCCCAAAGGGAGCCCTCTGAGAAAAGATACAACCTTAGAGATAGGGATAAATTGAGAAAACCTGACAAATATCAAGATATTGATACACGTCCCTCTCAATCGTTTCAGAATTCCTCACAGAAATCGGAAAGAAGAGGATGGTCAGAACACAAGGATGAGCACGTCAAGTCCAAAGACAAGGAACCTGCTCATCAAAGTAAAAAATTACAATATCCAAGAAAGAAGGTAGCCAGTATTAAAATAAAACATGCCGAGGATACTGAGGACACAACTGAAAAACGGAGAGTGGGCACAGACAGTGCTAGACAGCGCAGCAGAAGTAACCATAGTTCGCAAGATCCTGATGAATCTTCTGGAGACAGTGGACACGAATGAATACATTCAGGTGGAAACTGCAGACACCAGAGTTAGCAAACCCCATAAATTATACGAGGTAACAGTATTTCCTATATTCCCAATAGGCTCTGAGCATTGGAATAACATAAACAGCAGTTTAGACGTAGGACTGAGGTCATCTAGGTCTCTACTGACTATGTTAGACTTAATTAGTTTTGCCAGCTAGCTCAGAGGTCACTAGAAACTTTCTCGAGTGAACAGGAAGGGGTTAAAACAGAACAGGCCAGACCCAAGATACTCCCAGAGACAACATCCAGGGATAGTTACAACATACAGTGTGGGGAAACTATGCCTCGAATGGCTACAGGAATCCACACTGGCTGAAATTAAGCAACACTTATCTTTACTTAAAGACGGTGCTGACTTGCGTGATTTCATACTGGGACCACGCAAACAGCGTCAAAAACGTTTCATATACGTCGGTATATACGCTGCTTACAACGAAGCTTGGAAAATAATACAAATTGAAACTGCAGAAAAAATACGAGAAATTGATTGTATACATTTGGAAAAATCACTTTCTGTAGTGGACAATGGGTTAACGACTCTGTCCTCCAGAATATATTCACTGGCCAGCATTGTATCATCTGCTATTGATATAATAGAGCAGGACTTACTAATGTTACAACATGGTCAGTCCCAATTGCGTTCTATTGTACAACTTGGCTAGACGTTGCAAAACCTGTGTTCAGGCTACGTGCCATGGCGTCTAATCAACATAACGCCATTATTTTCTATCTTTAACCTTACTGATAAACAAATCAGTTTGGCACAAAAAGGAGCAGACTATACGATTCTGAGCATTGAAAAACTTGAGAGATTACCATTGACAATGTCAGAGAGACCTGTCATTGAAGGAATAATACACGGAACAATTCCAATTCCGATAACAACTTTCCAGTTTAAGTATTGCCAAAAATATATACCAGCAGGCCTGTATGAAAGGTTGGGTAAAGGATACATCAAGTCAATATGGAATTTACCTTATACACACAAATGTTATAGTGAAGGGAAAAAAGAGGTATTCATTAGTGGTAACAATTTTAAAAAATCACTAAGCTGTAGTAAATAAATAATTAATTACCGGTACTATTTTTGAATACATTAATGAAAACAGATAGCTCAATAAATAAGAGGCAGGATCCGGGGAATCTGAGTTGAACAGGCTTTAATCAGGCATAAGGGAAGGGACAGGATCGGAACAGCCTGAAATAGAATGGCACGAGTGGCACGGGATGGCAGCTGCCACGTTTCATTAACAGTACATAGTATATATAGGAAAACATTACAAGTGCATTGAATACAGTAGGCGTAACAAGTGACAAACGTAAGATAAGGATACATGGGCGTAAAAAGAAGGCGTGTACAAAGACATGTGATGAGAACGTCACAGAAGTGTCATAAATGGGTGGATACATGGAGGGGGCTACCTGGGCAGCTGGAACCTTTAACCTAGTGGTGCGCGCAAACGGGCCATGACGTGTAACTGGGGAGAAGCTGGGGGCTCTGACTTCTGCACTAGAAGAGGAGACTAAAGTCTGCGATGTCAGGACGACATGTACCTATAGCATATCTGGTATCTTGTGTTTGGAGTACATGTTGATAGAATCTAAAAGTTATCAGGGCAAAGGCTACTTGACACTAAGGCTGGTGCATGCATATATTCTACATGTATTGCGTGTGCTATGAATCTTCTATGAATATTAATACGGTAATTCTCTTGCATGGAGACAGAAAGACTAGACTATAGCTGAAGCTGTTTATGCGGTTCGTTAGCTTAGGAATGTGAAGACGGAGAGCTGAACTGATAACTAGAGGCATAACATATTCTTGGCAGACAGGCAGGCAGAGCCAGGCCGGGCACCGCGCTGCGCGGCAGGAAGTAAGTGAAGGGTCAGGGATGCAGGTGGGGGCTGCATCGCTCCTCGGAGTGGGTTCAGGAGACTGGAGCTTGAATCTGGTGTTCAGGCCCTTTGAGGCCTAGAAACGGGGACAATGCGATGAATTAACGTGCACAATGTAAAACGTTGGCAACATAGGCCTAATACTCGTTGCTTTTACGAGAACTGGAAACTGGCATACTAACGTTGGACACAACTATAATTGCGTCTTTAATCGATCATAGGGGGATATATGCATATCGATCATGCACATATAACATAGGATGGGGAACACGTAGGCACACATGACAAGGCAAAATTCAATTTTCCTCATTCCCTCCTTGTGCCCTACGTTTCCATCAGGAAACATCAATATTCATGATACCATCTATCTGTTCATATAGCATCATCTGCTCGTCTCGAATTGTTATGGAACGGGACTTAGGACTTGGAATACAAGAGGTAGCGCACAAGCCGCAAATCACAGGGCCACATTGTAAACATAGGCAACAACTGAATATGACCATTACTACTATACACAGGAATGACAATACTTTCCATCCCCAGGCGGATATTATACTCCAGAGCCAACCGGACCATGTCCAGGTGCCTGGATTCTGGTGTAACTGATGGGCAATTTTATGAAGTCTGGTTATAGCTGAATAAACAGACGGTGCGTTATTAGGAATGAAAATGCAGCAACTAGATCCGATGACTCTACAAGCTCCTCCCCTATCGGCCAGTATGACGTCAAGGACGAGACGATTTTGGAGCACGACAAATCTCATAGCAGATTGTTCTTCAGTTAAGTTACCTAGAGCGGAAGTAGTCTCATTCACTACTGCTTCAAGGGTTCTGGTTAGCCTACGTATTAGCTTACTATTCTGGACAGGACCTATGAAGAAAAAGAAACCTTTATTGAAGTCTTGATACTGTTCTAATGCAGTTTCAGTTTGATCGACAATTGGGGACTCGACCTCCCTTCTATGTCTAACGTGTACTAGATGTGTGTTTCTGTGATAATCGGATGGGGCTAGGAAAACTGGTGGCAGTAGGAAGGCAATGTAACATGTTCCATCCCAATCTAGGGGCAGACGAACATATGCGGTCTGACCACACACAAAATAAGAATGACGTGAGGCTTTGAAAGTAGATTTCCCACTGTCACTATACTCGACCATAGTAGTACAATCACTATGTCCTACGTGTACTGAACCATTCTTTCTGACACATAATTCGCCTTTCACTGGTAGAACTGTAATAGCAGGCAAATCTGGAGTAGTCTCTGACTGAACATTCAAGACCATGAAATTCGAGGAATAATTACCTAGATCATATACTTCATTTTCTAGATCTAACCCTGTTCTATGGGAAAGACCTTCCTTGTCTGGGAAACATGTTCTATTCAGAAGGGACATATCATTTGAGGATGACGTTAACGTGGACCATGCTCCACACGAACCATTGTGTGAAAATGGATAGGGAAAGAGTGGCAGAACTCCCTTCGGTGTCTGGAAAGGGGGGAGTCGACCACACACCCAACAATTAGTGGCATTGCTGGTCTGGTGTGAATAGTGTAACATTCGGATAAAAGTATTATTGCGCATGGCAAGACGATAGGATAACTCGTGAGGAGGCAGTTCACTAAATGTGTGCTCTACTGTAACATTAGAAAACATATGTACATGTGAACCAATAGGAGGAAAATACATGTGTAAAACATAACTTATGCCTGTAATCGCAAAACTCAGAAATAACAAAAGTAATAGAGTAATAATGCATCGACTTCGAAGATTCTTTTGATAACGTATTCTCTTAGAGTTTCGACTAACTCTCTCACTATGCGGGTCTATCTCATACATGTCAGGAACCTGTCTAACCGTTTCACCCGAGAGGGACTTAGACAATTAAACTGGCTGACTTACTAGACCTCAGTTTTTCTTTATACTCCTGCTGCGGAGTTTTCTCTAACGGGGAAGTTTAGATTCAGTGTCTGGGCAGTCCTTAAGAACGGGGCAGTCCTTGAAAAAAGTTTTTGTACGGAGTCCATGGAATCGCTTCACGTGACTGGAGTGCAACCACCCCTTACGACCTTCGACCTTGATTGCAGTCCTTGTTGTTAGCAGAACGAGTCTTGGTTCTTTCCATCGGGGCTCCAGCGGACATGAACGATCAAAATTACGAATCAGAACGAGGTCGCCTGGTATGACCTCGTGCGGTTTCACTTGAGTGTTGTCTGGAAAAGCAGCGGCGACCTGTGAACGACAAGAGAGTAGTGCAGACATCAAGGAAGCCAGGTAATCTGTCAGCATATTACTGTCAACATCTGTAATTGTACGTGGTCTAGGCGTACCCCACATGTTTGGGGGACGACCGAAAACTACCTCATAAGGAGACAGACCTGAACGGGAGTGAGCGACCATTCTCATGTAAAAAAGGGCGACTGGCAGTGCTACCATCCAATCTACGCCTTTCTCTGCGCATACCTTGGCAATGCGGATTTTCAGGGTCTGATTATGTCTCTCTACGAGACCAGCTGCTTCAGGATGTCGTACACAGTGGAACTTCCACTGGTACCCTAACAGAAGGGATACTTGTTTCATGAGTTCGGATGAGAATGGCTGGCCGTTATCTGAATACACGACCCTAGGTAAACCATAGCGGGGGAAAAACTCACAAACCAACTGCCTGGCAGTGGTCGCGGCAGTGTAATCTGGAACTGGATAGGCTTCTGTCCATCTGGACAAAGCGCATACAACTACGAGGACATACTTGAAACCTCGACATTGATCCATCTGAATATTATCCATCTGGAGGACTTCAAAAGGGTGGTCAGGAGGATGGAATCCACCTTGTTCCACCGGGACACCTTTACCTG
Source organism: Lissotriton helveticus (assembly GCF_964261635.1). NCBI lineage: Eukaryota > Metazoa > Chordata > Amphibia > Caudata > Salamandridae > Lissotriton > Lissotriton helveticus. The sequence continues at coordinate 183,744,035 of NC_136057.1, read as the reverse complement.
GATTGAACTGACAACAGATCATGCAGGTACGCACTTTCTGCTTGGCTGCTGCTCGTAAATGCTTGTTAAACCAAAGGTTCTGAATACTGTCTAACATGGCTTTTTCTCCTAAGTGTGCTGGACTATGTGCGGTGTTAATAATGACTTGGACCATAGAGTCGGGGAGAAACCATGTGGCTTTTCCCTTCGTCAACCATCCTTGATCTGTCTGGACCCCTCCTTGTTCAGACCATTTCTTGATTTCGTCTGGGGTAGCATGTGACTGTATATCTAGTACGTCTTGAGTAGGGTCCTTAACTGTCATACAAGTCGTCTGAACTGGAACGTCTGTCTGTGTCGTGTTAACTGGAATGTCTGGAGTCTGAGCTGTAAGCTTGGCTGTTCGATCTGCCAGGTCGTTACCCTGGGAAATGATGTCAGTGACTTTCGTATGTGCCTTGCACTTCATGATAGCGATAGCTGTCGGTGAATGTATTGCATCTAACAGAGCTTGAATGAGGGGGCCATGCTGAATCTTGGTTCCATGAGAAGTCATAAAACCTCTTTCTTGCCAGAGCACTCCAAAGTCGTGTACGACTCCGAATGCATAACGTGAATCTGTGTATATATTTACTTTCAGGTTCTTAGCTCGTATGCAGGCTTGGGTCAGAGCGACGAGCTCTGCTGCTTGAGCAGACAGGGTGTCAATACGATGTGTTTCTATAACTTTAGTTTCAGTAGTCACTGCATACGCGGCTACTAGTTCTCCTGTACTTGTTCTCATACATGAACCATCCACATAAAGTGTCAGGTCGGGATCAGGTAATGCAATGTCTGTCAAGTCTTGTCTTGGCTTTGTCATGGTGTTAACAACTTCCACACAGTCATGTGTGGCAGGATTTGAAGTAACTGAGGGTAACAGTGTAGCGGGATTTAAAATGTTGCAGCGTCTGATTTCTATGTGTGGCTGAAACAATGTCAGTTCATAACCTGTTAAACGTGCAATAGTCAAGTGCTGAGTCTGTGTTCGGTTTAAAAGAACTTCCACGGAGTGTGGAACTTGTACTGTCAGGGAGTGTCCTAACACTATGGAATCACTTTGTCTGATAGCTAGAGCTGTGGCTGCAACTGACTTGAGGCACGCAGGCAGAGCCTGGGCCACCGGATCTAATGTGCAGAGAAATAAGCACAGGGCTTGTATTGTCCTGCTTGATCTTGTGTGAGAACAGATAATGCAGTACCATCACGTTCAGTGACAAAAAGTGTAAAAGGCTTACTGTAGTTCGGTGTTGCTAGAACAGGTGCTTGGCATAAAGCTTTCTTGAACTCATTGAAAACAAGTGTATGTTCCTGGGTCCAAGGGAGGACAGTCGATGCGGCTGCCTCCTGTGTCGTTAACTGTATCAGTGGCTTGGCTAGATATGCGTACTGAGGAATCCATAGTCTGCAGTAAGAAGTGAGGCCGATAAAAGCTCGTACCTCCTTCTGCGTCTTGGGCTGTGGAAGATGTGCTATTAACTGGATACGGTCAGGTGTCAACTGCCTACCCCACTTGGACAGTAAGTGTCCAAGGTAGACCACTTGCTGGACACAGAATTGCAGTTTCGAAGGGGACACCTTGTGCCCCATCTCGGCTAGAAAATACAAGACTGTAAGTGACGCACGTTCGCAGTCACGTTCAGAACGGGCTGTGATCAATAGATCATCGACATACTGGAGCAGAGCAGTGTCAGTTGGCATGTGAATATTGTCTAGTTGTCTTTTAAGTGCTTGACTGTAAATGCTAGGGCTTTCGGTGAAACCTTGAGGAGCTCGTGTGAATTTATAGCTCCTTCCATTTAAACAGAATCCGAAAAGGAATTGGCTGTCTGGATGAATGGGGACACTAAAGAATGCGTTCTTGAGATCAATAACACTAAAGAACGTAGCTTCGGAATCAATGGCAGTCAATAAGGAAGAGATATCTGGAACCACTGGGTACTGGGGTATGATACATTTATTAAGTTCTCGAAGGTCAATCACTAATCGATAAACTGGAGGTGCATTGGGATCTGTACGTTTTAGAATCGGAATGATAGGAGAATTACATACATTGGAGTCAGTTTCTACAACTACTCCTTGAGCAATGAGCTCGTCAATAATTTTGGATAAGGCTGCTACAGCCTCAGGTGGCAATTTGTACTGTCGGATTCGTGGTAATACAACACCGTGCTTCAGAGTGACACGATGGGGTGTAATGTGCATACAACCTACATCAGTTGGACCTTGCGCCCATAAATGCTGTGGTACATTCAATAATCTTGGATCAAAATCACGTAATACATAATGACCTTTAAAATCTCTTAAAACAATCTCACTCCTTCTGGGGAGCAGCATATAACTGCTCCTAATTCTTTAAGGGTCTTAATGCCTAGTAAATTTTCTGGACATGATTTCGTAAGTAACAAGTCTGTAGTTCGGGACAATGGACCAACTTCTAGGGTAACTGGTTTCGATATTTCATTAACAATAGGCTTTCCTGAAAATCCAAGGGAAACATTTCTAGAGCCTGAGAGTGGAGCCCCTGGAACCTCGTCATGACTGATGGTAGTCCTACTTGCCCCTGTATCAATCAAAAACTTTCTGTCTTTCCCTAATACTTGACTGTGTACATAGAGACCCTCTTGATCTACAGGAATCTCGATGAGAGGCAAGACAACCTCCCTCTCTAGGCTGTTTCATGAATACGGCTGATAATCTGGATACTCTGACTGTGCATACTGGTACATCTGCTGTGTAACGTGTTGTGTGGCAGCAATAGGCAGCGGTACTGTGACTGTCTGTTGTGCATTCTGCGGTGGCTGGGAAGTCTGTGAAACTTGTTCCTGTCTAGGCGGACGTGGTCTCTCTTTCGTTTTACCAGTAGCTATGTTGTGTTTCAGAACTGCACATTCGTTTATATAATGACCTGGCTGTTTACAGTAATTACATGTCCCTTTAACGGGAGCTGCAGGATGACTAGCTTGATTCGGACCCCTCTTCTGACTGTCTTGTGGAACAGACTGTGCAACTAGTACTTTCATTTTCGTGTCTTTCATACGTCTCCTTTCATGTTCCTGCTCCTCCCTAATTCTGTTCTGGTGGTATTGTAGCATCTGGAGCATTTGTGACGGAGTATTAGCTTGCCAGGTACTTTCGACTTTCAGTACTCGATTTTTAACTTGTGGTAAAGAATTCTCAACTAGTTTGGTAACAAAAAGATGTGGATACGATTCACTACTTGTTTTCAGACCACTATTAATAATGAAATATTTCTCAAATCTAGAATAAAAATCACTAGTGTCTTCGTCTTGTTTCTGTTTACAGGCTGGGATGGCATCCCAGTCTTCCTTTTTCGTGGCTAGTAATCTTGGCAAGACTTGTATTAACAATTCGGGCAATGCTTTAGCTTTATCCCCAAGACCGGTACCTGGAACTCGTGTGTTATCTTCAGTCTCTAATGCGGTCCAATCTATCTTTTTCTCTCCCACCTCCCATTCTTTTTCTTTAAGTTTTTCATATATGCCCGCAGGCAACAGGACCTTTAACATTTTAATGATATCAGGATATGTGTATTCTCCCATACGGAGCATGGTTTTTAATTCACGGTGGAACCCTGCTGGATCTTTATCGTGACAGGATATTAACTTTTTCATTTCTAGAAGTTCTATTTTCGTGATAGGGGTGTAAACAAATACTCATTCTAGATCACCCCCCTCTCCCCTAACTGGATGTACTTCTCGCAACGGATTCTGTCTGTCTATGTAGAATGACTTTCTTTCTGGGGGTGGAACAGGAACAAAATGTGGATTCAGGAACGTTCTGTATTTGTGGCGCTGTTCTAGAATGACACTAATTAAATCGGTACCTAGACCTTTCCATCTGTTTAGGAGTAACTCGTTCAGTACATCATGTAAAGGACCTGGATCAGAATGCTGATCCTCATACAGTGTAATGAGGTGCTGAATCATATACATACCCACCAGACGCTGCTCGGCTGGGGGCAGTTTCAGAAACGTTCGGGCCACTATTTCATCTGGAAACGTGGCAGAATCATTAGTCCATCGGACTGCTGATCGGGCTAGTTCTTGTTCATGCATGGTACTAAGTTCACTATAACCTATTCGTAGTTTCAGAATTTTATCTGTAACCTGGAATACTTGTTCAAGAGAACACTGTTCTGGTACGGGAGGAGGAAAAACTTTCTTGTAATCTAGGCGTGAATGTCGGTCGGAAAGTCTAGTTCTACCTACATACGCTATTCTGTCGGGATTCTCGCTGTCTACCTCTTCACTTGAAGAGTCATTCTCTTTCTCGGTTGCTCTTTTTGCTTCTTCCTTCTGGTGTATACTAATAATTTCCTTACGAATTTTCCTGTACATATTTTCTACACTACCTTGTGTCTTGTGTTTTCCCTCGGCTATATTGTCACTCCACCTAGTCAGGGCTTTCATCTCGTCTTTGTCTTTATCAGGATAATCTTGTTCTCTTATTAAACAGTTAATCAAGAACTGTAAAATCATATTTTGAATCTCGGCTTTCCTGTGTGCCATAGCTTCGTGAATACTTCCTGGATTCTCCCCTGTACGGATAAAATGATATATTCTGTCTAGATGTTCTTTCATGTCAGGCAGGGTGGCCAAAAAGTTGGCAACCCGTCTTAAACGTACTGAATATGATATCCTGTGACCTTCGCCTGGTACTGAATCATATATGCAGTCAGTAAGGTGTCGCTTGAGGTCCGCGTATGTAGTCACTTTTGGCGTGTGCTGTAACGCTGCGTCTCTCAGCGTCATTCGTTTTACTTGAGGCGGGGTGGTAGGAGCACCTCCCCCCACTGCTCCTGAACTAGAATCGTCAGTTAATACTGAATGGGCTGGTAAAATGACAGGCAAACCGGGTACACTTACTGTGGGCTAGTCCGGGGGTACTGGCACATTAACGGAGTCCCCGGGACCAGTGGCTGGAGGAACAGGAATTACATTATTAACCAGATGCTGAGGGTGAGCAGGCGGAATAGGATTTGCATATGCTGGGACTGTATCGTCCAAATAGGACGAAAGAAAAATTTCAGCTGCAGTCGGTTTATGACGTAGCTTAGTCGGGACCAATGGTGGCGGTAAATTACAGGGTGCTTCCGGGGTTGCCTTCGGCAAGCCCTCGGCAAGAAGAGGATACATACCTTTAATAAGGGCATTCCTCTGTCTGTCTGACTGTTCTGCTCTAACTCGTTCACCTTCTTCTAGAAGTTCCCTTTCTTGGGCTTTTTCTGAAGATTCCCTACTTAATTCTGCTTTTCTGAATTCTTTTTCGGTTCTTCTATGAGATTCTTTGCGTCTTCATCTTTCTGGGACTGTCTGGCTTTCTTTTTCCATAATGCTTCTTCTACTCGCATGATGCACTCGGCCTTAAGGCCGAAGAATTACTGAAAGTTCGTAAGTGGTTCACCTATGTAGGTGCAAGTAGATACTTGTTGTTCCCCGATCTCTAGACCCGGGACATGGCCCGGGTTTCGGGATATCTTCCCTCATCAAAAGAGAAAGTCAATAGGGGTGGAAGAGAAGGCCGCCTCGTAACCGCCACTGGCCTCGTTGCAGGTGCGTCGTCCAGAAGCTCGTCAGCTTGGGAGGCTCAAGGGAGCCCTTATGTAGAAAACACAGCAATGGACCGCACACCGCTAGCCCCTCCTCCGGGTCGCCCCTAAGCTCTCTGGTATGTGCAGTGCCTGAAGGTCGAAGAATTACTGAAAGTTCGTAAGTGGTTCACCTATGTCGGTGCAAGTAGAACTTTCAGTAATTCTTCGAACTTCAGGCACTGAACATACCAGAGTGCTTAAGGGCCTACCGGAGGAGGGGCTAGTGGTGTGCGGTCCATTGCTGTTTTTTCTGATATGATGTTCTCCCCTGAACAACGAGAATAACTTTTAAAACAACAAGCACACAGCGTTCCCTAAACTCTGAATTCGGCCTTCAGTTTTTGATAAACAAAACTACTGAAAACATTTGGAACTATTTTTTCCCCTGAAAGCGAAATTATTTTTTCACTTCCAAAATATTTACCTTTTTTTCTGGCACATGGTACTCTGCTTAAAGTAGAACTATTCTTAGAGAACAGAGCTTCTATTTTTAGAGATACTAGAGACAATATTTTACCTCAACCTCTAGCACATGTACAGTATTGTATAAATATGTGATGGAATGGTCTCGACCTTCTTTTCTGTATTCAGAGCCATTTCATAAATGTAATTTTCGCAATTCATTCAGCTAATATTTATATATGAATTTCCTGAATGATAACACTGCTTGAAAAACGTACAGTATAAATACTCATTTTCGTGTATATACCATACACCATTTCAAATGCAATTTATGTATTTTGGGGTGGGTTGGAAAACACATGCATCGTTATATGTTTAGTATTGCTTAGTATTTAAGTAATGATGGACATTAATACGTGGAGTGGGTGTTGTGAATCTATCTAGGACCCTAATCAAGATATCCCCGATTCATGCCCTTGTATGGTTATAACAAAACATATCCTTATAAAGGCATAGGAATCATGTACATATCTAGTCATAAGCCCATGCAGTCCAAATACGGCAAGGCTACTCCCATAGACTCCTAGAAAGTACAGCGCGTTCTTTAAACAAACCAAGCCTGCAGCAGCCCGGGAAATCTCCCTGCTTTTGTTCTGATTTGCACAAGAACTCCTGGAGTCCAGAAAGAACTGTTAGTTCTTAGTGACGTCTTATGTCCAACCTTATGTCAAACTCGGCACCTTTCAGGTATAAATATACCAACAGTTGCCTTAAGCAAACACACGGTGGTTTGGAGCAAAGCGGCTATCTACTTGCCCGACGCCCAGCTGATGTGAGTGCCGAAGGAAGCCGACCCTCCCATTTGACGCACTGAGAGAGACGCTGTCTTTTCTCCTGCCGAGAAAATCCAGCTCCGGTGTTTGCAGTCACCCTTGCGGGTTGCTGGGAGATCGAGTCCTGAGAGAGAGATACAAGACCTCCTACATTCTATTACCAAGGTACCGAGCTGACTAAACCCTTAAGAGAATTCTTGATTCAGATTCTTGGCAAAAAACCAACATAACTTAAACTGCAACTTACTTACTCCTTCCCACGTATTAGGCTTAGGTCAGGTACACCGGGGTAGGCGTATCTTAGAAGCACCAGTTGAGTTCGTTAGTCAATGTTTTTATGTATGTATATATTTTATCCGTTTTAAAGTATCATATGGCTAAGAAACCATATCAATGCTTTTACAGTATTATTTCATAATACTCCTTTTACTGTACGCACTTTACTTTATGATAAGTATAGCAATTGTGGCAACTCATTTCTCTTGCATGAGAAAGAAGACTGCTCAATAAATAACACCTTTTATTGAAAACGCCCATCTCTCTATTTCTCTGCACTCTGGTGAAACTAAGCATGCACGATTGACTGAGTTGAATAGCTGTCTATTTTTTTCACACAACTCTAGAGATATACACTTTATTCTGAGGGAGCAAAGTTGTCATGTTTATGCGGTTGTCAGAAACTAATCCCTTCTTATCTATTCAGGAGAGTTAACCCCTTCCTGTTCACTCGAAAAAGTTTCTAGTGACCTCTGAGCTAGCTGGCAAAACTAATTAAGTCTAACATAGTCAGTAGAGGCCTAGATGACCTCAGTCCTACATCTAAACTGCTGTTTATGTTATTCCAATGCGCAGAGCCTATTGGGAATATAGGAACTACACTACAATGCATTCTTTCTGCAAAGTATAAGGTCATAAATATTTTTTTTGCATGTTTATTTACAATCTCTAACTTTATTTTACAGGTGACTGAAGCTTGAACAAAATAAATCTTTTAATTCAGTGAAACACAATTAAAAGGATTGTTTTAAGGAAAGTTAAAACATCCTTGAGTTCTAACGAAGAAACACATTCCATGTGGCAGGAATGGTGAGGAACTTCGAGTGCAAGTTACTGATGAATGTGAAAGCTGTCAAATCCTTAAAGTAAAATGGCCATAAATGTTTACCAAATATCAGAGAGATTGAGAAGAGTAAATTGAAAGTCTGCACCTACTAATTATAAGAATAGTTTCACTTAAAGGAAAGAGTACAAGATTGGTAGAACAAACATTATTGGCAACAATTGACACCCACGCAGTGAACTTGAGAATACTCAGTGTTGTAAATTCTACCCGATGGTTTAAGAGGAATGCTTTGGAGACCCAAACCCCTCCCCAACAGATCAGTATCCGTACAAATGATGTCTCAGTCTCTTAGGTTTATCCGAGTCGTTTTAAAGTGTCCCGGACCTCCAAAGTTGATCATGTGCCTGCCTTAGCCAATGAGTAAAAAAAGCATACACTGGCACAGAAAGCTTAAAAGGGACCAGTGCTTTGCTATTGATAATTCATAAAGCCACCCTGGCATGCCCTAATCTCCTGCCATTACTTGTATGCACAAATATACTTAACAGGCAAAGACTAAACCTCAAAGACCCTATCAGTGTTTTTAAAAGTCCAAAATCAAATGTGATGAACTGGAATCACACAATGAGTCTAATTCAACTTGAGAGAACTCACCCGGACATAACTTGGAGAAAATGAATCCATGAGGGGCATCCTAATAAATGGAAGCGGCTCCTCAGTGAAGTTATAAAGACACGATATATTGGCTGCCTTTAAAGGTAGGACGATGAGCTCCAGATAAAAATTATGACTAGTTAAATACAAATGTTTAGAAGAGCATCTGCAGTGTAGTTTAGAAGTTAATGCCGAGTGCAACACAAACAAGTACAGACTCTGAAAACAGTTTCAGACTTAAGATGGCATGTATCCAGGAACAAACCCAACTTGAAGATTCGTACAACTTGAATAAGAGCAATGAATGTGAGAACCACTTTAGTTATCAATCCCACCTCACTAAACAAGAGAGAACTCACTCTAGACGAAAACCTTATCAGTGTTCTGAATGCCAGGAAACCTTCACTCACAAATCCTCTCTCCTCGAACATGTGAGAATCCACACTGGGCACAAACCTTATCAGTGTTCTGAATGCCAGAAAAACTTCTGTAAGAAAACCTCTTTCATTTTACATGTGAAAATCCACACCAGGGAAAAACCTTATCAGTGCAATGAATGCCAGACAAGCTTCAGTCAGAGAGTGCGTTTAATTCAACATAAGAGAATCCATACTGGGCACAAACCTTATCAATGTTATGACTGTAAAAAAAGGTTCAGCCACAAAACCAGTCTCACTGCACATGAGAGAATACACACTGGGCAAAAGCCTTATCAGTGCTCTGAATGCCAGAAAAGCTTTAGTCAGAAAAGCAATCTCACTCGACATGAGAGAATACACACTGGGCTAAAACCTTATCAGTGCACTGAATGCCAGAAAAGCTTTAGTCAGAGAGAGCATCTCATTCAACATGAAAGAACACACACTGGGCTAAAACCATATCAGTGTACTGAATGCCAGAAAAGCTTCAGTCGGAAAGGTTTTCTTGCTCAACATAAGCGGACACACACTGGGTACAAAGCTTATCAGTGTTCAGAGTGCCAACAAAGCTTTGGTTATAAGTCCAATCTTATTGACCATGAGAGAATCCACACTGGCCAAAAACCTTATCAGTGCTCTGAATGCCAGAAAAGCTTTAGTCACATATCTAGTCTCATTCGACATGAGCGCATACACACTGGTCAAAAACCTTATTGGTGCACTGAATGCACGAAAAGCTTTAGTCAGAAACGCAATCTCACTCAACATGAGAGTACACACACTGAGCTAAAACCTTATCAGTGCACTGAATGCCAGAAAAGCTTTAGTCAGAAAGCCAATCTTACTCAACATGAGAGAACACACACTGGGTACAAACCTTATCAGTGCACTGAATGCCAGGAAAGCTTTAGTCAGAAAGAGCATCTCACTCAACACGAAAGAACACACACTGGGCTAAAACCATATCAGTGTACTGAATGCCAGAAAAGCTTCACTCAGAAAGGTAATCTTGCTCAACATAAGCGAACACACACTGGGTACAAACCTTATCAGTGTTCAGAGTGCCAACAAAGCTTTGGTTGCAAGTTCAGTCTTATTCACCATGAGACAATCCACACTGGCCTAAAACCTTATCAGTGCTCTGAATGCCAGAAAAGCTTTATTCAAAAATCTCTTCTCATTCGACATGAGAGAACACACACTGGTGAAAAACCTTATCAGTGCATTGAATGCCAGAAAAGCTTTAGTCAGAAAATCAGTCTCATTCGACATGAAAGAACACACACTGGTCAAAAGCCTTATCAGTGCACTGAATGCCAGAAAAGCTTTAGTCAGAAACACCATCTGATTAAACATAAGAGAACGCACACTAAGGCCAATATCTTTCAACACAAGAGAATCCACGCTGGGGTAAAACCTTATCAGTGCTTTGAATGCTGGAAAAGCTTCAGACAAAAATCTGGTCTTGCTCAACATGAGAGAACTCACACTAGACAAAACCTTGACATTGTTCTAAATATGAGGCAAGGGAGTGGTAGACAGTTTGCAAACAGCCACGGGATGGAAAATACCACTTAATATTAGGACCGTGATTTCGGGACTCCTCACCATGCCCAAGGCCTAAAAATTGAGCAGGAGATTTCTTCAGTTGTGGTTGGTGCTAGTAAAATGAAGAATAACAATTAAATGGCTCAGCCCGGACCCCCCTGCGGTTGAGAGCTGGGTTAAAGATACATACGAGTGGGCCACGGCGGAACTTCTCCGAATGAGAAAAGTTAGAAGAGATGAAAAACTTGAGGAAGACGCGAGGGCCCGGTATGTCATCATGATAGCTGATATTTCTAAAGAGCATGACTCTTTGGAAGAAGAGACAGACCCAGTCCAGTCAGGAAAAGGGGAGACAATAGTTATGCCAAAACTACAAGACTCTTCCGTGGTTGAGGACGCTATAGAAATGAGAACCACACAGAATTATCTCATCTATTCTTCCGAAAATGACACACTAACAACACAACCTTAGGGAAAGGGAGGGCAGGGGGATAAGTTACCATTTACATGTTGTGATAATATAACAGTTGACAATTGGTATATATAGAATTATGCTATCATTTTTATCGTAAGTACATTGAGAATCAAAATATCTGAATTTTAGGGGTTGTAACACGACACGCAGCAGAGCTGTTGCGAAAATTACTGTAATGTATTTGACTGCAAATGTACTGATGTAATGAGAAATGCCAATAAAAACATTTTTTTTAAATGCCAAGGAAGTGTCAGCTGGAGATTCAGTTTGATTCAACATCATAGAATCCACAACGAGAAACAAAATCATCAGTTCTCGCAATATGTAAAAAACCTTTTAAATTTAGCCTCTCTATATGAGAGAGACAACGTGGCGTACTTACTGTCAACCCTGGGAGGAGGTTTCAGCATCGAAACACCCTTAGATGAAGCAGCCACAAAGACATCAATCCATTAATTGTCCACCAACTTGTCTACCACGAAATGTTCTCAGTGAGGGATGGAAATGTTTGAAATAACCTCATTGTTTAGCAACTATTTGTGGCCTCATTCCATTCAATTTGTTTTGCTCCCTGAGTGTTAATAAGTCATGGCTCTGACCCACAAGTTCTAATCGATCCTGAACTTTGAAGCCACATTCCGTTGGATTAGGAATGCAAGTAATCTTAAATTGTTCCCAGCCTTAATGAGCCTCACCAGGGAGCTGCAGCAGGAGTTCCTTTGTCGTGGGTCTTGTTGGGACCAACATCTGTGCATACCTGTAGCACTTCAGTTTGATCATTGAGATAAACTAACAGTGATGGAAGGACTGTGGTTACACTCAGCAACATCCCACTACATCATTCTCTGGTCTTTGTACTACAGACAAGGTCAACCATATGCAAACCATTCTTGGCCCCACCCTAAGCATGGGCAATTAAATCCAGCACAGCTAGCGGAAGTTGCGGAGATTTGATAACTACGCATTTCTTTAAAAACACGGAATTCATACAAAAATTCCCACTCCGATACGCAACAGAGTTATCTTCTGTATCCACAACCATTTTGGTAAATCAACTTTACCTTTACATGTTCAAAAGCATATAACCAATTCACTAAAGTGAACTTTGAAAGACATCAGGCAATGAGAGGGGTGATGCTTTTGGGGCCCCCCTAACCTAGGGGGAGGACCAAGCAGGTGCCTTGAACACAAAGAGCATATCATGATCAATTATTGTGGTGGTCCCATCCTTCTATGAAAACCCCAAGCACAGTTATGGGCAAATATGCAATGCCAACCAAAGGCCCAGCAAAGCATTATGGGGAAAGAGTCTAGAGTTTAGTGAATATTATAGTATTAGCTCTTGAGGAATGTTTTGATATTGGAAACTGTAATATTCACTGCACCCTAGAATATTGGCCCATAATGCTTTGCAGGGCCTTTGGTTGGGATTGTATTTTGTTGCCCCTAACTGTGCTTGGGGTGGTCCTAGGAGGTTTGGACCACAACCAATCGTTCAGCATGATCGTTCAGCATCTGCCTAGTTCTCTCCCTAGGTTAGTGAGGAAATCAAAATCATCGCTTCTCTCACTGCTTGTTGTATTTTCATTTTCACTTTTGTGAGATGATTATATGCATTTTAGCATGTAATATTAAAGTTATTGGTGAAGTTTCTGTTTTTTAAATTGTGGTGAGACGGAATGGAGTTGTGGAGCAGAATTCACGGAGTTTTTGATCAATTCTGCAGAATTCTATGTAGTGGTACTCCGCCAACTATGCCCACCCTTACTAGATTTGTAAGGGCCGACCTAGCCGCGCCTGCCTAAATGCAATAAAGAGTACATTTCCCATGATGCACTCGACAAGGAAGTACTTAGGCGAGTCTGCGTATGAGACTGTGGAAAAAGGGTCAAGCAGATCAGGTCGATTACCCCTTTTCAAGATTTGCCCGGCGTTAGCCGCCTCTCACCCAACTCACTGTTACCAAATAAAGAGGCAGGCGCTGGTGACTGGAAGGCAGGAAACAGGTGTTTATTCCGACGGAGCAGAACACGTCAAATCAGACAACAGGGTATCTTCTCGAGGTGCTCTAACAACATCTCTGAGGCCTGGCCTCTTATACACTGGTTTATTACTTTATTACATATAACACATTCTTGGTAATGCTTTGATGTACGGAAAGACATTCCCGGAATCCCTGCTTCAGGCCCATTCCCACACATATCTACAGCAGAGGTCCCCACCCAACCCTCAGCATGATGGCTGTCGCGCAGCTGGACATACCGCTGGGAACAGGAATGCGGGCGGTCGGTCGGATCTAGGGGTGTGAAGGCATTGATTAATCACCGCTCCTCTGATGTGAGGCGAGGTCCTACTGTAGGGAGCAAATAAACTGCATCTGTTGGGCTAGGTGATGGCCTGGGATCAGGCCGGGCAATCGGGCAGGGAGGAAGAGATTATCAAAGGGCCTGTTCTAAGGGTGGGATGAAAGAGCGAGGGGGCAGGGGGTTCAGCACGGGATGTGGCTCTGAGACAGGGTCGTGTTTAGAGGTGCGTTTATGACCCAAGCAGGAGAGACCGGGGGCTGTCAGGGCACGGGGGAATACTTGCGAGGCTGGGGAGTGAGGGGGAGAGACGCGCAGGCTATTGGCAGTGGGCAGAGAGGTCATGACACACAAAATGGCTGCTATCTATGTTTGTGATGGGGCCTAAAAGGGGACAAGATGGCGTGGCCACTGTTTCGAGACTTTCGCTTTACTTTCAACAGTGGCGAGGGTGAATATAAATGAACGCCGCTTATGTACATATACATTGTCATTTTCCACAGTCGCCGCTTTTTACATAAGTCAGTTCATTTCCGTGTTTATCATAACTGACGGGGTGTACATATAGTCGTGTGTGGTCAATGAGATAGCGTTTGTCAGTACTGGCGGATTGCATATAACCATGTGTAGTCGATGCGACATACGAGGTGGAATACATACGAATTTACATTTGTCGTGTTTAAAAGTGACCGATGAAACATTTTGTAGGCAACAAAAAGTGGTTGAGGGAGGAATTTAGTCCAATACAAGCAATTAGTCGGGGGGGGGTAGAAAGTTCAGAAAAAGGGGGAGGGTCTTCGCCACAGTGTCTTTTTAGTAGCGAGCCATCACTGGTAGGCTCTGGTAGTTCGTTTTCTTCCGTTGGCGCTGTTGAGCACCGGCGGTGGAGCTATAGGTCCGGCTCGGATCCTTCTTTACACGTCGCAGGGTGCGATCTGTCCTCTGCTGTTAGACCACAGTCCTGTTTCCTAACTAATCTTTTTAAGGGTGCCTCATGCTGGGCACCTGCATTTCTTTCTCCTTCCGCGGCAAACCCTACTCTACCTAAATGCTGTTCTTCTTCTCTGAGTCAAAATCCACATGAAAAGGAAAAAGGGGGGGGTTTGTCGGATAATCGAGGGAAGAGAGGGCGGAGTGGAACCGGATCTTCGAGACAAACCAAGGGAGCAAAGGGTGACGAGCAGGCAGGTCCATCAATCGGGCTCAAAGGGGCGGGGACTTCTGGCACGCGTGGGTCAACAAGCAGAGGGCTTCAAGGCAGCCCTCCATCCTTTCATTTTCCGCGTTTGAGAGTGGTGCCTCGTCCCGCGTCCCGTTGCTCTGCGGCTCCACCTTAGGTCGAGGTTACACGTGCCTCATGATCTGCAGTCAGGCTGTGCGTCACGTCCGGCCCCTCTCCTCCAGTGACTGTGTATCTTTGAATGGGTACAAAACAGGTTTTAGAGAACTGGCAGGAGAAGACATTTATACATTTCAATTCCGCCCCAAATCTAAGTAGTTGGGGGTACGTTCATCGGTCACGGTCAGAAGTTATCACTGTGGAGCATGTATACAGGCATGTCTACTGAATTTGTACTAAGTCTATTTGGCGTTCATTCATGACGTATATGGAGAGAGGTCAGACTCCTATCAACTGTGTATTCCATCAAACTCGAAGTCGGATCCTTCGGTAGAGACTCGTCTCTCTAACCCAAGCCCTGGCAGTCTTCTATCATCATGAGAGAGGGGTAGAGGCTAAAACATTATTTTCTCGGGGAGCAACAGTTAATCAGGGTCATCAGTTATACTTCGGGATATGGAGCTGGGGTCCATCGGGAGAAACGGGGACGTTTTGGACATCCGTACTTGGGTGCAGAGAGGTGGGGCAATCTGGGCATTGGAGATTGTGTTTCTAACGAACTGAGAACAGAAGGCCACTGACATATAGTCCTCCTATAAAAAGGGCCAGATTAGGGGACATCAGTCGTCTTACCTGTCCTTTCCTTCATAGCCAATTCAAGTTCCGTCATTTTACAGAAAGGAGAGGTAGTAATATGGCAAATTACAATTGTTTTAGTTTCTGTCAATTTGCCGAACACCTTTGTGTTCGATAACCAATTAGGCTCGTGCCGGCGGGGCACAGCGTTACCACACAAAGGAAGAGAGAACAGGGGGACCCTCGGAGGGAGAGTCGTCCGCATTTTAAATGAACTATTCGGTACACGTACGACATGGAGAGAGAGAAAGAGAGAGAGAAACGTGTACAATAATAGGCCATTTAGTGCGCACACAACACAAAACAGTAGGGGTCATGTTATATAGAAACACAGGCTGAGGGACGACGTAAATCCATACACTACGTACCCATGAATTCAGGCGGGGGGGTAGTACATGTATTATATACAGAAACCCAAGAAAAAACATAGAACAGTACTTGGCCAAAGAGATTTCTTCCTGCATGCTGCGCATCCTTAGTATCCTATTTTAATTCACCTGGCTGTCTATTGCTGTTGGCCTCGGTTGCAAATACTTACACCTTTGTCAATTGTTCAGGAACTAATCTGGTCGGGCTAATACTCACGGTGGGATCTTCGAATCGTTTTTAGCGAATGGGTATCCAGGCTGAGGCAACGGAGGGTGTCAGTCGGGAGAACAATGGGGCACCTTTGAGTTTCATGTCTATGAGGGTGCAAGAAGGAGGTGGTAAATCTTAAACATTGACAATATTCCTAGTCTTCCAGGAGGAGGGTACTTGGGTAAACCTCACCCCGAAATATTTCTGAACCTTCCCCTACTTAGTTACCGTATGAATCTACTCATGGGTGCACGTCATTCTTGGTTGCATTATTTGGGGTGCCGGTTGGAGTCATATTTTTGTCATACTGCAATAACCCGCCAAGTTTTTGCTTCAGGCCACCCTTCCAGTCACTGGGTTCAGAGAGAGAGAGGCAGTCGTTTCTAAGTAAGGGAGTGTTATATCTTTGTTTGTTCGTCGTGTATAGGCACCATGTTCAGACCCCTTTTCCCCATTCCATCGGCCGTTCGATCATCACTCAAGTCATACATAAAACATTTCTCTTATCAATTCAAACGTGTGCAACGTGTATCCAGTCGAGCTATACACATCCGGGCATACACGCGTGCATTCATATCATACAAATTCGGCACGTTCTCAAGGGCAGTCCCCATAGATACTCTACAATTTCTTTTCGCGCGGAACCATGGCGTGTTGCTTAGGTCTTCTCCATTCTTTAGTCGATGTTCCGATGTGACCTGCAGAAAGAAGGGGAAAAGAAGGGGTGGGGGCAGCGTTTTAAAACACATCCGCGCGCATAAACCCGAAAAGGCTTTTACTTACCACATACTCGACTTATCTCCGCGGGATGCAGTCCCTTTCATCTCGGCGTTTTAAGCCCAGAGGGACTGGTAGTGCGGGAGAGATAATCATTGATGGACTGTGTATTGCATAGATCGCCCAAGTGTGGTATTGCGGATCGTGTGTAGGGGAGGGTCAAAAACAAAAGGGCAGTCAGTGTAAAGTGGGGGGTGAACTCGTGCTCTCCTTCGAGGAGGAGGGATGGTCTACAGTGGTACAGGGTCTTTTTTGTTCATCAGGCACGGAAACTAGAGGGGCTAGGTGGCATTCCTTCAGAGTGGCTTAGGGGCATCTGAAACAACTTCCCTGATATATGTGGCATATAAAGTGAAGGCCAAAACCCGGAACCTTTATCGATTGCTTTACGTTGCACAAAAGTAAAAAAAAACACACGCAACAAACCTGGACCATTCACATTTGCAAAATTTCTGTGTACTTTGCTTTTTAACCTTTAAGTAATCGAATTGCTTTATTTCACCTGTATTTTACGTATATCGGAAACAATGGCCATTTATTCGAAACTTACCAATCCAAGCGCTACAACTATGTTTGCTTTTCACAAAAACTTTTATTTAAAAATGTTGGCGTACAAATGCGGGCCTACAACCACGTGGGCCGGCCACGGAGCAGACTGGAACTGTACACGAGGGCATATTTATTTGAGGAAAACGTAACGGAGTCGGTGGTCGTTGATTTCATAAAGGTACTGAGGTGCCGGGTTTTTAGGAACCCGGTGGTGCCAGGGGGTAACACCCGAAGACCTCTGAGTTCTCCCTTGTTCCGGACCACAGAAACACGGAGTCTTCTAGTTACCGTCAAAGATCAAGTTTTATTGGTAGCTACCAAGTAACACGTGTCCCAGAAGTACACCACACGGAGAGTAGGTTCTTGGGAGACTGTTCGTTTTTACAGAACCAGCCGTCTCCTTATATACAAAAATAATAGCTGCAAGCAAGAATTCCTGAGTTTATGATATGGCTATACACATATTTCTACAATAATACAAAGAGCAAAGTCATGTAAGCAAGCCCATATTTTAGATGTCCAGTTTGTTGATAGATTACCCAGTTAGGCCTGGAACTCCCATCAGATATCGGTGAAACCTTAATAAAGAAAGGTACAACCCAGTCATAAAACTGGCCATAAACAAGGAATGTGGACAGGTGCATGTTTGCAGAAAGCATGGTCTGTATGTCGTGAATGGGTTGTGGAATGTTATGTGTTGATGCTATCGTATTCGGCCACTGGGCGAGGAGCTGCCCAAACAGGTTTGGCCGAAGGCAATGGAGTCAGTTGGGACAGGTCAGGGGGAAGTCACGAAAAGGTGGACGTGTCCCTCTTGATCAAGCTCGACCTTTAATTGACTTATCATGAGGGCAAGATGCAAGATGGATGCCGTTCACAAAATGGAGTTTAAGGGATGGGGACGGAAACCACGATTTTGGGGTGTTGGCAACCCTCGATTGTGACGAAAATACATAGGAATGATGTCCTAATCATTATAGGTTCATAGACACCAAAATCGTCATGGTACGTTGAGATTTTGTGACACGGGTATTGGACCTCGATATCGGAAAAACACCAGGGTCCGGATTTTTGAGAACCACAGTACGATACGTGCAATAAAATCATATCGAAAATTCATTGTGGGCAAGTACCATAAGTGTCGAAAATTCGAACTTTCAATAATACTGTAATCAATGACGCGTCAGAACTTAATATCAATTCATTGTCCGAATGTTCAATCAGTACCCATACCCTCCCGCCATGCGCTTCAAAAACTGCATACATATCTCATGATATCAAGGCTGAGCAACCGGAACACAACAGGGAGTTGCGAGTTTCGTTTGTACCGGCGCCATTTTGGGTGGGGTCAGGCAGGTCCATGTATAGTCAAAATGTCTCCACCAACTCATGGTTGGACCAGAGCCTCTTTCGGCAGTCCAAAAGTTTCGTTAAAGGGCAACAGAAGGGATCGGTGACATGAACCATCAATCAAAAAAAGGGGGGGGGCAACAATCATTCCTACCGGGTCATACTGGTGTTCCACCGGAACTGATCAAATCGGTAGTCTGCAGTATTTTTGGTCATTCAAACTGAGGCTGGCGCTAGCATGAGGGCGCCAACGTCTCGTGGCTACGTCTTGGTCGTTCTGCGGGCAATCATGGCAGTCGTTCCCCATCGGGGGGCCTGGGGCCCCTGCAGTTCTCGTAGAATCTTCAAAGCTGAGGAGAACGCTTCTGGACGGGGGACTCGTTTTCTAGCTGGCAAGCGACCAGGCCATCCTTGCACGCCAGGCCCATTCCTGCAGAGTCGACCGCCATTTTTAGGAGTTCTGCAGCTACTGGCAGCCACTGGGTCGCAAGAGCAGACGGACTCCAGCCTGTCGGGCGAAGCGTCGTTGCACCGCCACAGTGGACGAGACCCTGCTGGGTGAGTGGAGCGTCGCTGCACCGCAAGAGTGGACAAACCCTCTTCGAGTGAGTGGAGCGTTGGGGGTGCAGCTGAGGGGCCTCCACCTGGGGAGGTGGGAGAGGCTCGTCCGCGCCGCCTCTTCCTCCCAGTGCACCCCACGCCGTCTCGCTGACATTCGTTATGGCTGGACCAGGCGATGAAAGAGGGGGGGGGTCGGAGGCATAAGCAAGACATCCCCCCCCGTGGCCTGCAAGGCGCCAAAAGAAGAAGGGAATGGGAAGACTAGTGCATTCCGGGCCGGGCCATTCACCCCACAACTTCTCCGGCCGATGGCGGCCAGCCGCTCTTTGCCACGGCCACAGGAGCGGGTCCCCCGGTCAGCCAGCCGCGGGGCTCGTCGAGCGGAACGCTGATACATCCTGGGGGCAGGCCTCGGCGCGTGGTGTCGCCTCCGGGCTATTTGCGCAATGGTCCTCCACCCCAGGCCGCCACCGACGCTACCTCGCCAGCTGATGGCTTTTGTAGACTTTCTAACGCCCAAACACCTACTAAAAAGTAGCCCAAAGTAGCCCAACATTGCTACTTTGAGGAAGGAGGGACAGGAACGGCGTCAAGCAGACGGCAAAATGCATTGTGGGTTTGTTGTTGCAGCCGTTTGCCATGTAAATAGTCGTTTAATATATAGTTGTACAATAAAACGTTTTAACATGTTACTTTGCTGGAGTGTTGTATATTTATAATATTTGCGTAGGGTTTGTCGTTATTTGGGCGGGGTGGGCGGTGGAGCCGGGCTGTCTTGCAGTCATCATGGCGTTGAGTTCGGCTCTTCTCACTAGTTTCATATTTCTCCTGAGGGGTTGTTCCTAATGTTTCTATTTCAGCGAGGTCAAAAAAAGGGAGCTCTCATCAGTGGCCTACTGATTTTGCTCGATTCCTTTTGTTTTTCCTAACGATTTTTATGTTATTGTTTGCTAGCACGATACAGCGGCTAATCCGCATTTTTTTTTTATATATGTCCTTTTTATTAGGGGTGTCCTCCGGTGGAGCCAGATGATCTACCTCTAATAAATGGTCCGGGCTGAACCAACTACTGAACAATGGGGAGAAGATAGGCATGACGGGTTACAATGGGGACAAAAGTCTGCACTACCTATCCTTCACTACTTGCGGAGACTAGATAGAATATTTCTATTCTACAGTATTCGCAAATAGGGAATACCCAAAGAGAGAACCAATTCCAAACAGTCAGTGTTCGGATAAACAATCAATCAATCAAATGAGGAATAAAATAGGCGCGACGGGTTACAACGGGGGCAAAAGCCTGCGCTACCTACCCTTCACTATCTGCAAAGAGAGAGATCTTCCTGTTCCTCCCTGTTTGTAGGCAGAGAAGATCCTTTCAGAGAACCAATTACGAACGATCAATGTTCGGTCAAACAATCAATCAAATGAGGGATAAAAATAGGCACGACGGATTACAACGGGGGCAAAAGCCTGCGTTACCTATCCTTCACTATCTGCAAAGACTAAACAGAGTATTGCGACTCTGTGCTTGTTTGCAAATAGAGAATGATCCAAAGAGAACCAATTCCAAAACAGTAAATGCTTGGATAACAATCAATCAAATGGAGAGGGAAGTAGGCGCGACGGGTTACAACGGGGGCAAAAGCCTGCGCTACCCACCCTTCACTATCTGCAAAGGGAGAATACTCCTATCCTTCCCCGTTTGTAGACAGAGAATCTCTCAGGACAAAACAATCAAATGCGTAATACTAGTATTTTCCAATGACAATCAAACAATCAATTCGCAATTTGTCGTGTTACACGACCTTACCCGGACCGTATGGACAGTTTCTCGTCTTCCGCTTCCAGCGCCCGATCGTCCTCTATTCTCCGTAATTGCTGTGGCACTCCTGATGGTTCCCAGTCAGGACCGTAGATCACTCGAGAGAGGTCTGCTCGGAACCAGTGAAGTTCGGATGATTGGCTGCCAGACAAGGGTCTATCGGGCAGGAGCTCTTCCCGATCGTTGCAGTCGTTCACTCTGTCGTTGGGACCTCTCCCACTGGATCCACGTGTCGCTGATGGGCCCCACGTTTGGGACGCCAATTGTGGAAAAAGGGTCAGGCAGATCAGGTCGATTACCCCTTTTCAAGATTTGCCCGGCGTTAGCCGCCTCTCACCCAACTCACTGTTACCAAATAAAGAGGCAGGCGCTGGAGACTGGAAGGCAGGAAACAGGAGTTTATTCCGACGGAGCAGAACACGTCAAATCAGACAACAGGGTATCTTCTCGAGGTGCTCTAACAACATCTCTGAGGCCTGGCCTCTTATACACTGGTTTATTACTTTATTATATATAACACATTCTTGGTAATGCTTTGATGTACGGAAAGACATTCCCGGAATCCCCGCTTCAGGCCCATTCCCACACATATCTACAGCAGAGGTCCCCACCCAACCCTCAGCATGATGGCTGTCGCGCAGCTGGACATACCGCTGGGAACAGGAATGCGGGCGGTCGGTCGGATCTAGGGGTGTGAAGGCATTGATTAATCACCGCTCCTCTGATGTGAGGCGAGGTCCTACTGTAGGGAGCAAATAAACTGCATCTGTTGGGCTAGGTGATGGCCTGGGATCAGGCCGGGCAATCGGGCAGGGAGAAAGAGATTATCAAAGGGCCTGTTCTAAGGGTGGGATGAAAGAGCGAGGGGGTAGGGGGTTCAGCACGGGATGTGGCTCTGAGACAGGGTCGTGTTTAGAGGTGCGTTTATGACCCAAGCAGGAGAGACCGGGGGCTGTCAGGGCGCGGGGGAATACTTGCGAGGCTGGGGAGTGAGGGGGAGAGACGCGCAGGCTATTGGCAGTGGGTAGAGAGGTCATAACACACAAAATGGCTGCTATCTATGTTCGTGATGGGGCCTAAAAGGGGACAAGATGGCGTGGCCACTGTTTCGAGACTTTCGCTTTACTTTCAACAGTGGCGAGGGTGAACATAAATGAACGCCGCTTATGTACATATACATTGTCATTTTCCACAAGACGTTGCGCGTAATTCTGGATACTTCTTGGTTGCCGGTCGGACAGATGAGTTCGCTGTCGGCCGGTCCTGCTGTGCCTTCTGCCCTGCGGGATCGCGGGAATCTTTCTTCTTGTTTCGTGCCTGCTTTTCGCAGTGAGTACTCTATTTCCCTGAGGAGCAGAACGCGGTAGCGATGCTACGCGTTACCGTATCTATTCTTTGGATTTCCCTTCAGAGCGGGTCCTTTGAGTCCGCATGTATTGCTGAGCAGAGCGCGGTAGTGTGATTAACTACGCGTTGCTGTTCTTTGTTCATTTCTCTGTATTTAGCTACGGTTGGCAGGATTGGAGCACGGTAGTGGTCGCAACCACGTGTTACCGGCCTGCTTGTTTGTTATTTATAATTTCCTTCCCAGAGCGTGGTGGTGGTCGCAGCTACACGTTACTGGGTTTAATAAAACTTGCAAGTGGTGTCCTCTTACCGGAACATTGTGGCAGTCGCAGCTACGCATGACCGGTGAACATTATTTTTTAAGGATGTACAAAGACTAAAGCTCAGGTTGAGCATGTGTATACTTTTAAAGAGTATCAAAAAACTTTCTTCTGTTCATTTTCTTACTGAGCATTATGGTGGTCGCAAACAGGTGCTACAGTTTTCTCATTAAGGAAGGTTACCCAATAAAAGGGTTAAATACTCAGGTGAAGTTAACCTGTTGACTGTGGAACTTTGTTTTGTTTTACCATTCATGAAAATACAATGTTACAAAGAATCTTATGAATGCCATATTCTCTGGAGGAAGAAGTCATTCCTGTTACTTGCTTTATATTCACATTAAGGATTGGGGATTACCTATGACCAGTGTAATTGTTCCATAGTGTATCTTGTGGTATGTTCCAAGTTGCATGTGAAAGAGGGAATCGGGGTGTGAATGAGGACAAGGAGAATGGAAGGCTAAATCGCTTTATATCATTTACAGATTGCTTATAGAATTATGGAAGATGGTCTTGGGTGTATTCGTTTATTTACAGAAAGACCTTTTGTGCGACAGGTCCACTTCTCTTATTAGTGAGAATTTATGAGAGTAGCCTTATATCTATGCATAGTTCTTATACTTGCCTTTTTTTTGTTTAAGGTCTCCTGTTCCCAGAGGGTCTCTCCCCTTTCTTTTTTCCCTCGCCTGATGGTTCGAACACCCTGTATATAGTATACTCAGGGTGTTGGTAACGTCTGGAGGTGGACCCTTACTAGCATCAATCAAATTCTGCAGAGCGCGCCCGGACAGAATTACGTGCCCAAGAATACCGCTCTGCCCGATTTAGTTGATTGTAGTAATGGCTTCCATGGAGGATGTCCTCCAAGCTTTAGTTCTGGTACAACAGGCGTTAGCCTCCTCTAAAGCAAAGACTGACGCCCTAAGAGACAAAGTTGAGAAGTTAACTAGGAACCCGTTTGACGTTACTACAGTAAATCCACAAATACAGGTTACAGTACCACTCCCCATTCCGTTGGCTAGTCCAGAAAGGTATCCAGGGGATCCTTCCAAGACACAAGTGTTTCTGACGCAGATCATGCTACACTTTTCATGCAAACCTGCCTCGTTCCCTAATCACCATTCTAGAGTAGCATTTGCCATATCATATCTGGTGGGGGATGCAGCTTACTGGGCTGTACCATTAGTCAAGAGCAATGATGCGGTGTTATCCGACTGGCCCGGCATTTTGGACAGAATTCGAGAGAGTCTTTGACCGGAGATCCACTACGTTCAGCGCTGATAAGGAGTTGCTCGAACTAAAACAGGGTAGAAATGATCTTGTAACGTATCTAACCACTTTCAATAGGTTAGTGGCCGAGACTGCTTGGCCCGAAGAAAAGCATATGTCCTTGTTCTGTCAGGGTTTAAGGGAAGGTTTAAAGGACATCATAGCCCAAATAGACTCACAACCTGCAAACTGTGCTGACATGATAAATCTGACATTAAGACTTGATGAGAGTTTATCGGAGAGAGGTGGGGAAAGACGTAAATGGGATAGAGGGTTTTATAGGTCTGAAACCGTCCCTCGAAAACCCACAGCATCCACCGAATCAGGAAGTGAGCCTATGGAAATAGGAGCTGTTTGAGTTCCTTTGTCTAAAGAGGAAAGAGAGAGTCTCAGAGTGCAGGGGCTCTGCATGTATTGCGGCAAAAAAGGACATTATGTAAGAGAATGTCCGACCAAACCAAAGTCCTTGGGAGGTTGGTCAAAGAACAAAAGAATCGCGTTGTCAACTGTGAGTTCTGTAGATGAGGGTGGGGAGCTGAAAAGTAATGATAAAACATGGAAGATCCCTTCATTGTCCATCCTAGCCATTAGTGACTCAGAATCACACATAGTCCTTCCTATGAACTTGGAAAGTAATCAAGGTTACCATCAGGTGTTGGTCATGATTGACTCTGGGGCTACAGGCAATTTTATCGACAGCGGGCTGGTAACCAGCCTCGCCTTGAACAGGATAGCAAGGGAAACACCTGAGGAGGTGGTTGCCGTCGACGGCAAACCTCTGAAGTCTGGGCTTATTACAGAGCAAACAGAAGTGGTGATCTTAACGGTTCCGGTTAAACAGGGTAGACATCGAGATGAACTGGCTCTGAATATCATTGAAGCCCAACAACATGAGGTCATATTGGTAATGCCCTGGTTAAGACACCACAACCCATTGATTGATTGGAAGACGAAAACAATACAGTTTTTATCTGAAGACTGTAAGGAACTTTTTCTTCCACCAGAAACCAGGACCAATGTACCTTTAATGATACTCTACATATTGGCTACCGCAGCAGAACGGGAGGTTCTCCTGCCTGTTGAATACCAGTCTTACACAGATGTTTTCAGTGAGATCCAGGCCGAACAGTTGCCCCCCCCATAGGGAGTATGACTGTAGAATAGATCTGATCGCAGGAGCTACCCTTTGGTCATGCAGAGTATATGCCCTGTCAGTACCTGAAACAAAACATTTAAAGGAGCATTTAGATAACTATGTAAAGATAAGATTTATAAGACCTTCCCGCTCACCAGCTGCGTCTCCTTTATTTTTCATAGCTAAGGCAAATGGGGACTTAAGAGCCTGTGTGGACTATCGCATTCTCAACAAACAAACTGTGCACAACAGGTATCCTTTGCCCCTAATCTCAGTATTACTTGATCAAGTGAGAAATTCCAGATTATACACAAGTGCTGGCTTTAAGGGGGGCATATCACTTGGTTAGAGTACGCACAGGGGACGAATGGAAGACTGCGTTCAACACACACTATGGGCTCTATGAATATACTGTCATGCTGTTCGGCTTATGCAACGCCCCGGCGGCTTTTCAGTATTTTTTAAACGATGTCCTGAAAGACTATGTGGATTAGTTTGTGGTGGTCTACATAGACGACATTTTGATATATTCTGAGGAGGTTGAGAAACATACTAGCCAAGTGAAAAATGTTTTACAGAAATTGCGAGAACATTGTTTATACTGCAAATTGAGTAAATGTGAGTTCGGGGTGACTGAAGTGGAGTTTTTGGGAGTCATGCTCTGTCCTGAAGGTTTGCACATGTCTGAGAGAAAGGTACAGGCAGTACAAGCATGGCCTACCCCTAGAAACATGAAGGACGTCCAGTGTTTTCTGGGATTTGCGAACTACTATCATAGATTCATCCTCAGATTCTCCCAGGTAGCAGTTCCCTTGACACGTCTCCTCAGAAAAGGTGTTCCTTTCCAATGGTCTAGTGAAGCAGAATCTGCATTAGAATATCTCAAGCAGGCCTTCACTTCACTTCTGCTCCGGTACTGGCTCATCCCAAACCAGAATATCCGTTCGTGGTGGAGGCGGATGGCTCTGATGAAGCTGTTGGAGCTATCCTATCTCAGAGAGATCAAGTCACCGGCTAACTCCATCCAGTAGCCTATTTGTCTAAAACATTAAGCGCAGCCGAAAGAAACTATACTATTGCTGAAAACAAAGTTGCCATCAAAAAGGCCTTTCAGGAATGGGGGCAGTATTTGTGGGGAGCTGTTATTCCGGTGACCGTATATTCAGATCACAGGAATCTGCAATATATGAAGAGTGCACGTCATCTCAGTCAACGACAGATGAGGTGGATGATCTTCTTTGCAGAGTATGACTTTGTCATTACGTTCAGACCAGGTGCGGAGAACAGAAAGGCAGACTCCCTTTTTTGGCAACTAAGTATTGATGAATCCTCTGATAAAACGTTGGAGGCCATAGCAGAACCTGCTAAAGTAATTTGTGTGGTGCAAGCGGAAGATTTCGTGGAACAAATCAAACGAATAAAGACCCCCGTCCAGTGGTTGTTTTGGGTCGCCCAGCACCAAGGACACAAGATGAAACAGGGGCTTCCTTTCGTTAATGACAAATTATAAGTACCCTCCATTGGGTTACAGAAGCACACGTTTCATGGTGGCATGATTCCCCAATGGCTGAACATCCCGGAATACATAAGACTTTTTGGTGGCATAATATGAAAACGGATCTTACTTCTTGGGTAACTCACTGTGAAGTATGTGCTAGAGCTAAGAGCGAAACAGGAAAGAAGAAAGGAAAGCTGGTGACAATGCCTACTCCCCGGAAATCTTGGCAGAATATTAGTCTAGATTTTGTAACTGGTTTGCAACTTGATCAAGGAAATACAGCCATACTGGTGGTCATTGATAGCCTCACCAAGTTGGGGCATTTTATTCCTTGTCACAATCTGCCCACAGCAGGCGACCGCTCAACAATTGTTGAGCAATGTAATTCAACTACATGGGGTGCCAGATGTGATAGTTTCAGACCGAGGCCCCCAATTCATAGCCAGGTTCTGGAAAAGTTGGTGTCACGCCCTTCATATCACTTCTGCACTCTCCACTAGTTTTCACCCTCAAACGGATGGACAGACGGAGAGACTAAATCAAACTCTTAAGAAGTTCCTCCGATGTTATGCTGATAAGGCTCAGGAGTCATGGGTGTCCCTATTGTGGTTGGCAGAAGTGGCGTAAAACAACGCTTGGCATAGTTCTTTGGGAGTCTCGCCGTTCTGTGCCACATATGGTTTTGATGCAAAGATATTGCCCATAAGCATTCCGGATGTGGTAGAGAAACAACCGTCTGTTTTGGCCCTGTTGAAATGCCTGCACTCTGTGCATAAACATATCATGATCCATCTCCTTAAAGCAAAAATAGACTACAAGAGGTAGGAGGACAGGCATAGAAGGGACGGGCCTGAATATCAGGTGGGAGATAAAGTTTGGCTCTCTACCAAGAACATTTGTTTCAAACTGAGAAGTGTTTTCCATCCCAGATTCATTGGTCCGTATGTGGTCCTGAAAAAAGTCAATCCAGTGGCCTATAAACTGAAGCTGCCGGGCTCGCTTCGGATCCATCCGGTGTTTAATTGCAACCTATTGAAACCGGCTCTGTCCGCCCGAAGGAAAGCTCCGCCGCCGGTGCTCTGTGATGGTGGGTTGGAGTACGAGGTTCGTAGCATTAAGGATTCCAGGTATAGAAGGGGAGTTCTGTGGTATCTTGTTTCATGGAAAGGGTATGCGTCGGAGGATGACTCGTGGGAACAGAGTCCAAATGTGCATGCCCCTGCAGCTGTGTGTTCTTTTCACTGTAAATTCCCTGCCAAACCTGTCCCTAGGAGGCGCTAGGAGGGAGGGCCTATTGTAAGGGCCGACCTAGCCGCGCCTGCCTAAATGCAGTAAAGACTAAATTTCCAATGATGCACTCGACAAGGAAGTTCTTAGGCGAGTCTGCGCATGAGACGATGCGAGTAATTCTGGATACTTCCTGGTTGCCAGTCGGACAGAGGAGTTTGCTGTCGGCCGGACCTGCTGTGCCTTCTGGACTGCTGGATCGCGGGAATCTTTCTTCTTATTTATTTATTTATTTATTTATTTTGAAAGTTTTATGGAGCGCGAACAAGATCCTTACGGATATCAGAGCGCTTTACAAACAGAGTGGGAGAAAAAGGAAAATGAGTAATAATTAAACAAAACATTTGAGGAAAGAAGTGTAAATGGTTACAAGATAAAAGAAAGACAAGGTAAGGTAGCATTAGTGCATAGGAGGTCAATATACTTCCAATATACAATATACGAAGTCTCAGGAGGAAGAGTACTGAGATACGAGATTACAATGGTCAAAAGTTCAGGTAAATTTGGCTAAGAGGAGAGCTTTTACTTCTTTTTTGAAGGATATCGTGGATGAGATAAGTCTGATTTCTGGTGGGAGGGCATTCCATATCCTGGGCGCCATTCCTGAGAAGGAGCGTTTATAAGTTTTATCCTTGTGAAATCTCCGAGGTTTCAAAAGAAGCTTGTCTGCGCTTCTTGTCGCTCTTGAGCCACCAGAGATTGTCAGTTTCTGAGCGAGATAGCTGGGGGAATTGTGGTGTAAAGCTTTGTGGGTCATACAGGTTATTTTAATATGTATTCTAGCTTCATAGGGCAGCCAGTTCAAAGCTTTTAGATCAGGAGTGATGTGTGAGCGTTTTTTCGAGCCTGTGATAAGGCTGGCTGCAGCATTAATAGTGGCTTTTAGTGGGGCGATTGTCGATAAGGGGAGACCACAGAGGGCAACACTTCCATATTGCACTCGAGGGATGACTAAGGCTTGGACTGCAGTTTTAAAATCCTTGGGAGGAAGGAAAGGTTTCAACTTACGCAATGTGTTGATATGGAAATTAGCTCCCTTCGTTGCATTGCTGATGTGATGATGCATGTTGAGATTGCCATCGAGGGTTATGCCTAAAGATTTCGCTGAGTCCACAATAGTAGGTTGAATGTTGAGAGCAGTGAGATGATTAAGCCAGTCGTGAGTGATGGGGACTTTGGTGGGGGGTGCTATTAGGAGGAATTCGGTTTTAGCACGTTAAGTTTGAGGTGATTCTCTGCTAGCCAGGTCTGTGTGTTCCTAAACGTTGTGTTGAGTATTTTGATGTCATCGAGGGTGTTTATTTTGAGGTAGAGCTGGGTGTCATCTGCGTACATGTGGAATTGAACATTAGATGCTTGGAGTAGTGCGGTAAGTGGTTCCGTGACTAGATTAAACAGAGTAGGGGAGAGGGAGGATCCTTGAGGGACACCGAGTGTTACAGGAACTGGAGTGGACATGGTATTATTGATCCTGAATTTTTGGGTCCTATTGTGCAGGAAGGAGATGAACCACTTGAGAATTGTCCCTGAGATACCCATTCTGAGATTCAACAGTTCAAGTAAGTTCTCATGTTTGACCGTATCAAAGGCTGAAGAGAGATCGAGTAGTATTAGGAGGCAAGAACCATTCTGATCAAGAATTTGAAGTGCATCATCAATAATGTGGGTCATGGCTGATTCAGTACTGTGGCCTGCTCGGAAACCTGATTGGTATGGGTTGAGGAGGTGAAAGTGCTCGATGTGTTTAGTCAGTTGAAGATGTATGCATTTTTCTAGGAGTTTGGCCAGGGTAGGGATATTGGTGATAGGGCGATAGTTGTTAAGTTCAGAGGGGTCAGCTGTGGGTTTCTTTAAAATGGGCGAGACCTGTCCCACTTTGAGGGAGTCCGGGATGCATCCTTGTTGAAGTGAGCTATTAATGATTTTGGTCCATAAGGGGAGAAGTAATGGGATAAAGTCCTTTACGGCGTTTACGGGTAGAGGGTCAGTGAGGTGATTGGAAGGCTTCAGTGTGCTAAGAATCTTGGCAATTTTTTCTTCCAAATACATTTCAAAGGATGACCACGAAGCATTGTTTTTGAACTCAATGGACGTTTTACTGTGAGGGTTAGAGTAAAGACTTAGATCAGTGAGGAGATCATTCCTGATGTTGTCAGTCTTTAAGTTGAAGAAGGTAGAGAAATCTTCACAGGACGGTGGTGCATTAGAGGTGTTTGGGAGAGTTTGAGGGCCATCTCTGGATTGAGTTTTGATTAACTCGAACAGTTTTTTTGGTCGATTTTTTGCTTGATCAAGCTGGAGGCTAATGAAAGCAGTTTTTGAGCACTTGATTTTTCTGAAGTAAGCGTTTCTTTTTATCTTAAGTGGTTTGAGGTGCAAAGCTGACGGGACAGATCTCCAGTTACATTCCGCCTGTCTCATCGCTCGTCTATCATCATTAAGAATCCCATCATACCATGGTTTAGAGATTTTAGAAGAAACATTCTTTAATTGAAGAGGGGCAGCTGCATTGATAATTGAGGTCATAGAGTTGAGGTAGTGGTCGGTAAGAACATGTACGTCAACAGCGCCAATGGGGGGTAGCAGAAGATTGCAGAAGCAGAAGATTGTGGTTGAGGGGGGTAGTGAGTTGGGATTGAGTTTCTTCAAATCTCTCTTCCAGACCTTAGATCTGGTGGATTGAGACGGAATGAGCTTCATTTTTTCAATGATGAAGAATGTAATAATGAAGTGGTCAGACCAGTCACAGGGTTGGATTGACTCGAGTTGGATAGAGTCAGCTTTGGAGATGATAAGATCCAAGATGGAGCCTTTGTCGTGGGTGGGGCTGTTGCAAATTTGCGTGAGGTCTAGGTCAATGAGGAAGTTTTTGAGACTATTGACCACGGGGTTGTTGTGATCGTTCCAATGAAGGTTGAAATCCCCAAGGAAAATCTGTGTATGTTGACATCCAGAGTTCGTTGTGACCAGGTCCATGAGGTGTTCAGTAAGGTGAGGTTGTCTCCTGGAGGGTGGTAGATAATATGTAGGGAGCATACAGGGTTAGCTTCGCTGATGATATCAAGACAAAGGTGTTCACAGGAGGAGAATAAAGGGGAACTGGCTCGAATTTCTGCGAGGTTGCTCCGGTGAATACATGCGATTCCACCTCCTGTTTTGCCAACCCTGTCTAATGTAATGATGTGGTAATTAGGGGGGACTAGAATGTCAATGAGTGGTGAGGAGGAATCTGTTAACCAGGTTTCGGTGAGTATGATCAAGTCTAGGTCATGTACGATAATGAGGTCTGCAATGTCTGAGGCATGTCTAGGGGCCGATCTACAGTTCAGAAGTGAGCATTTAAGCCGAGGAGTGATGGGGGAGGAAGAGGGGTCGGGAGTGAATGTAACTTTTTTTAGATTGTCGGCAACGATACCTCTATCGTTTTGTTTGGAGGACCTGTGGGGATTGAGAGGAATAGTAGGGATGGGAAGGTATGTGGGGGCTGTGTGGGTCAAGGGTGCGAGGTCATAGGAGTGTAGGAGAGAGCGTATGTCGTACGCGGAAAGTGGGTTGAAGCTGCAAAGAGAACGGGTGGTAGAATTCCGTGAGGGGATGGATGTCCAGTAAGGACGATTCTGTTTGCAAGGAGGTGGGGGGGTGGGTGGAGGGCTTGTAGGGTAAGGAGATTCTAGAGGGTAAGGGGTGTGTGGGTTGTTTCGAGAGCAACTCTTTGAAGGAATGGAGATCGTCTTTTATTTGAAGGAGAGTTGTCATAATCTTGTCCAAGGTGTTGATTGGAATGGTGGAGGTGTTGGTGTTAGAGTGAGAAGTGAGTTCGGGAGGTTTGGCTCGGTTAGGAGTGAAATCAGGTGAAGGCAAGGTAGGGGAAGGGGGGGTGATGCGTGGAATGTAGAGCACAATGATGGCATAGATGTAAGGGAAGTGGAAAGGGCTGATGAAGGGAGGAGAGGTATGATGGTTGGAATGTTATTGGGCAGGGAATGGTATCTGCTTGGAGCCAGAGGGGGAACGTCTACTGTACAGGGAGCGTGAGGGGAATGTTCTCTGTTTGGAGCCAGTGGGGGAACGACTACTGTACAGGGTGCGTGAGGGGATGCCATACTGGGATGAGGGAGGACTAAGGTGTTGTTGCGGGTTAGGGAGGAGGTAGGAGGAAGGATGATGGTGGGGGAAGAGGGACAAGAAGTGTAAAGGGCTGTGAGCGTTGTGGGGGGCATGGGAGATTGAGTAAGAGGTGAGGAAGGAGGGGTGTTGGAGGGTGGGAAAGAGAGGTTGAGGGAGGGGTAGGGACCAGAGCTCTTGGATGGCAGGGGGGTAGGGGGTGGGAGGGTGGCAAGGAAGGTAGGAGTTGTGGTAATCGGAGTGCTGAGAGTGAGTGTCAGTTGGGAGGAAGTAGGAGGATGAGATACATGCTCTTTTATAATGGAGAAGATGTTAGCAAATAGATTTAGACTGCGGTCTGTGGATTGAATGAGAATAGTTCCATTGCTGTAGATTGTGATGGTGGCTGTGGCGTGGAACAATTGTGATGGAGCAGTGTAGATCATAAGACCGTGTGTGGATTTCCTCGTTGAGGAAATCGAGAATAAGGCTAGGAAAGCTTTCCTCCATTGGGTTCTACGTCTAGTGAAGAAAATCATATCAGTGGTCGTGATTCCATTACGTGGTGTGAAGTATGGGTCAGCAAAGGGCGTTTCTGGGTGAGATTTAAGAAAGTTGTGTTTAAAGCGTTTTGCCGATTTTTTGGTGAGTTTGGAGGGGTAGATGATTTTGTAGGTGTGAGTGCCTGTAGGTTCCATGTTGTGAACAGTGATCCTGGGTTTGAGGGGAAAAGACCTGAAGAATTAGGATGAGTAGATAGAGGACAGGAGGAGGAGAAGAGGCCAAATTCAGAATTTGAAGAATAAGGAAGAAAGGTAAGAGGAGAAGTAAATAGAGAGAAAGGGTACCAAGTCAAGTATGGCCGATTCCTACGTCAGGATTACACAAAGGCCTATATGTATTCCTCTTAATATTATAACCATAAAACAAGTAGGACACTAAGTAGTCCTACTTTTGTGATCAAGGATCGATGAGGGATTGAGGTCATAATATATACAGTCCTTTAAAATTTAGATAGCACATAAGAGATAGAGAGTATTCCTGTTTCAAGAAGGATGTTAGTGCAGTCCTTTTTTTCTAAGTCCATAGACCATGAAAACCCCAGAGTAGTCCTGTTTCTATGAGCATGAACAATGAGGGATTTAGGGATTGTGGTCCTACTTCTGTTGCACTGCATTGGGAGGAAGGTTGTTCGTGAAGTCCACTTTCTATTACCATAGGGTAGAAGACATATGAAAGACACCGATTAGTCCTGTTTCTGTAGGGATGAAACAATGAGGGGATTGTGGGATTGAGGTTGTGTTTCATTCGGTTGTAAATTAATTATCCCGGGAAGAGAAGGCCTGTTGATCTGGATGGCTTCTTTTGTTTTGTTAAGAACAACAAACGGCCATTTTGTAAAATGGGACGATGTAGATAAAATAGGAGACCAAAAAAAGAGAAACAAAAAGTAAAGAAGTGAGGCAGCAATATAATAATGTAATAATGCCAGTCGCCGTCACGATCAACACCCGAGTCATCGTGGACTCAAAGAGTAAACATCTGAGGGATACAACCAGGGACTGGCGCTCCAGTCCCTGGTTGTCCAGGAGTGGCTCACTTCGCCACTTCGTCTTCAGCTCATGGAAGGAGAAGCGTGCCGTCTGTAAGTACAGCACTACAGCCCAGGAACCTCCGGTGCCTATCCTCGATGTGATGCAGGAGCCTCCGCGGTCTTTGGTACTGCGCGCCGCCTGGAAGCACAGCACGTCACCCAGAAGCCTCCGGTGCCCTCCCTCGAACTCCAGGACAGGCAAAATCCACTCGGACAGGAGGATCCTACGTTCGCCAGCAACCGGTTACACAGACGCAGAAGCAGGCAGGAAGCCCCGAGGGAGAAGCAAGCTCGCCGAGAAGGGCAGTGGTGAGCCGTCCGATAAGCTGTCCGGAAACAAAGCACGGCGCCAGGAACATCCAGTGTCTCCTACCAACTCAGGCAGGAGGGACCCAACACAGTCTCGCCTGCACAGGCTCCGCACGCCTCGCAGGACACAGCCGCCACGATGTAGGCAGCGAGACTGGGACAGGCACTGGAAGAAACATGCAGGTAGAAACAGGCAGGGAGCCCCGTAGTGGACTCGTCAAGAGGGGCAGGAGTGAAACATAGCCAGCAGAAATCCGGTGCAGTCCCCCGGCGGTAGTACAGGATGTCCAGCAAGCTCCGGCAGAAGCAGTCCAACAAAAGTGTAGCGAGCCTGCGATCACACAGCAACAGAGATGGAGATCTGTTCCAGGACGGGCTCGGAGAACAGGTAAGCGATGCTAAAACCTGTCATATCCTAGTACAAGATAGGTTAAAATGAAGCGTTATCTAATCCTGTTACACTGGTGAGGTTCTGGTAAGTTTTGGTAGCCGCCGCTGATAGAGATATGCCAAAGAGGATCTCAAGCGCCAGGAGCTCCCAGAGAGAGCCCTTACCAGTCGGCCATCTTGCTTACATGGTTTCTTGTTTCGTGCCTGCTTTTCGCAGTGAGTACTCTATTTCTCTGAGGAGCGGAACACGGTAGCGGCGCTACGCGTTACTGTATCTATTCTTTGGATTTCCCTTCAGAGCGGGTCTTTTGAGTCCGCATGTATTGCTGAGCAGAGCGCGGTCGTGTGATTAACTACGCGTTGCTGTTCTTCGTTCTTTTCTCTGTATTTAGCTACGGTTGGCAGTACTGGAGTGCGGTGGTGGTCGCAACCACGCGTTACTGGCCTGCTTGTTTGTTATTTATAATTTCCTTCCCAGAGCGTGGTGGTGGTCGCAGCCACACGTTACTGGGTTTAATAAAACTTGCAAGTGGTGTTCTCTTACCGGAACGTTGTGGCGGTCGCAGCTACGCGAGACCGGTGGACATTATTATTAAGGCTGTACAAAGACTAAAGCTTAGGTTGAGCATGTGTATACTTTTAAAGAGTATCAAAAAACTTTCTTCTGTTCAATTTCTTACTGAGCGTTATGCTGGTCGCAACCAGGCGGTACAGTTTTCTCATTAAGGAAGGTTACCCAATAAAAGGGTTATATACTCAGGTGAAGGTAACCTGTTGGCTGTGGAACTTTGTTTTGTTTTACCATTCATGAGAATACAATGTTACAAAGAATCTTATGAATGCCATATTCTCTGGAGGAAGAAGTCATTCCTGTTACTTGCTTTATATTCACATTAAGGATTGGGGATTACCTAAAACCATTGTAATTGTTCCAGAGTGTATCTTGTGGTATGTTCCAAGGTTAATTTGAAAGAGGGAATCGGGGTGTGAATGAGGACAAGGAGAATGGAAGGCTAAATCTCTTAATATCATTTACAGATTGCTTATAGAATTATGGAAGATGGTCTTAGGTGTATTCGTTTATTTCCAGAAAGACCTTTTGTGCGACAGGTACAATTGCCTTATTAGCGAGAATTTATGAGAGTAGCCTTATATCTATGCATAGTTCTTATACTTGCCTTTTTGTTGTTTCAGGTCTCCTGTTCCCAGAGGGTCTCTCCCCTTTCTTTTTTCCCTCGCCTGATGGTTCGAACACCCTGTATATAATATACTCAGGGTGTTGGTAACGTCTGGAGGTGGACCCTTACTAGCATCAATCAAATTCTGCGGAGCGCGCCCGGACAAGACTGCCGTAAACACTTCTTTTAAGAGAGGACACAGCCTAGTATTACAAATATCCACTTTAGTGGCATCTTCCCATTTCCTTTTTGCTACAAATGGAACCTGCTTACCTTCTGCTGAGGACAGTTTCACAAGCTTTAGAATCGCATCACTAACATCCTAGAGAGTCTCACAGATAATCAGGCCTATTCACATACTGGGCTTTGTTGTGCATTTATAGCACTAAAATAGGAAGACTAAAATACTACAAAACGCCATTCACAAACCAACTTATGGACGTTCCACCTCGCCTATCGCTTTCTGTGCATAGATCTCCACACCGACTGCGGAGTCTCTGCACACTTAAGTATTCGTCTTGGTAGTAAATGCGGGACGTACAGAGGGGAATGACTGGAAAATGGGGAATACTTTAGTAGTTTGGCCAGAGGCCAGGACCCCTGGCCTAACCACCATAAAAGTTGAGCTACTCTGCCGATATGCTTCATGAACTTAGGCCAAAGTCCCCGTTTTTTTTAATGCCCAGTCTAGGTCTTGAAAAGGGAGTTCAACAATGCTCCCAGTGTGACTTTACTTTGACACGTGTAAAGGAGGTTAGGACCATTAACTGAAAGGTTATTACATCGCACATAGGGCAATAAACTGTAGGTTCCTCCCCTGCCATAAATACTAGGTTCTTACTCTAAAAAAGGAATAACAGTTTGATGCATTGTTCCTTACATAGACCTGGTTCAAACAATGGTCCACACCCGATATTAATCAGGCACTTCCCTTACCCCTCCTCCCCCCAGCTATTATATCTGCAAACAAGATCAGCTACACAAAACAGTGGAGGTATTGCCATTATTTTAAATGAGGCCTTTAAATGTGTGTGCACACCTCTTAACATACCAGATTGTGAGAATTTGGGTTTTACTGTTCTCCCACTTTCTCCTCTGATATTTTAATTTATAGCCCCCCGGGACTGCACAGGGTTTGTGGAAGCCATACCAGAGCAAACAACTGTATTGATCACAGAGAAAAATCATTTCACTTTGCTGGGAGACTTTAATTTACATTTGGAAGAAAACTCCATGGGTTATAAACCTTCAGGATCTAGGTTGTATGCTTCTGAAGCAAAGGGTGGATGGACCTACTCATGTGGGAAGCCGCCCTTTAGACCCAGTCTTCAGCAATGAGCCCAGCTTTATTGTTAAAAGTCCTTTCCCAATGGCTTGGACTGGCCATGCTTTCATTTCATTTACTCTAGAAGGGGCCGTCTCTCTGGTTGGTGTTAAAACCACCAATCAGTGAAGGCCAGACATGGTCAAAACTGAAGAAAAACTCCAGTCTAGAAATACTTGCTGATTCCAGACCAGCATTAGGAATTGATCCTCAGGCAGACAATAACATGGTGACTGGGAGGATCAATAATTCCCTTGATATTTTGATCCCAACAACACAAAAAAGGGAAGTAAAGGGAAATCAGTAAATTGGTTTGTCGAGTTTCTGGTCTCCTTTTTACATGGCTTGGCAGTTCGGGCTGGACTGTTCCCAAGAGGCACAGGGTCAGACTGATTTGCATATAGCCATGTCTGAAATGGGGAGGCTGAGTTGGCTAAAGAATGGTGATGGATTAAACCCAGATCAGTTGACTGGGGGTGAGTGTTTGATTTGCTCAAGCGCTCCGTCCATCATCCCCTTTTGTATCGCTTTGTTCGCCCTAAGTGTGGCAGGGTATGCTCAGACGTGAGTCCCTTGCTCACTTGGCCTCTGGATTCAAGATAGCCTGGCTGATGAGGATTATGAATCCGAAACCGGTCCCAGGATGCTTGTTTCCGGTCCATGGAAGACATGGCTTGGCAGTTCGGGCTGGACTGTTCCCAAGAGGCACAGGGTCAGACTGATTTGCATATAGCCATGTCTGAAATGGGGAGGCTGAGTGGGCTAAAAAATGGTGATGGATTAAACCCAGATCAGTTGACTGGGGGTGAGTGTTTGATTTGCTCAAGCGTTTCATCCATCATCCCCTTTTGTATCGCTCCTTTTTATATAGCCTGAACTAGTCCCGAGGAAATCGGGTATCAGAGCGCTTTACATGAGCACCGGTTTCGTTACAGATGGACACATTCATTTTTGTAGGCATGGGAGATTAAGTGATTTGCTAGGATCACAAGATGTTGAATCTCGCCCCATAATGCTTTGCTGGGCCTTTGGTTGGCATTGTATTTTTGCCCATAACTTTGCTTGGGTTGGTCCAAGGCGGATGGGACCACCACAATCATAGAGCATGATATTCTCTTTGTGTTCAAGGCATCTGCTTGGTCGACCCCCTAGGTTAGGGGGTACCCCAAAATCATCACCTCTCTCAGTGCCTGATATTTTTTCAAAGCTCGCTTTTGTGAATTGGTTATATACTTTGTAGCATGCAAAGGTAAAGTTGTCTTATCAAAGGGCTGTGGGTACAGTAGCTAATCTGCTACGTGGCATAGTCGGAATTAGTGCATGAAATGACTGCATGAATTCGTGTTTTCACTGTAATGATTAGTTAACAAATCCCTGCAGCCTCCGCTAGAATCGGAGTTCATTGCCCATCATTGGTTTTGAATACAAGACTTACCATATCCTTTATTTCCTTTTGTACAGTTGTATTTGCTATTTAAACTCCTTAAATCACAGACCTGCTTTTGATTTTGTTTCTGAATAATTATTAAATATTCTTGTTTATCTAAACATGGTCTGAATTTTGAAGGTCTTTTTACTACACTGTATTGAAATTTGTGACATCTACTGTTTTTTTTCTTTACCTTCGAGCGTGGCCTTACTGCTCAAGCCATGTTACCAAAAGTGAAAGGACACTTTAGTGGAAGACTCATTTACCTTTGCTGACGGAAGTATGTGAAATGCAAAGCAGGCTGATCCCAGAAAGCAGACAACCTACCTGAAAAGGTTACTGTCGTAGATGTAATCTGCACCAACTGTAGATGCAAAAATTAAAAACTATTAGGGTACTGTTGGTAGCTTTGACTCCAGAATTTGAGACTGCAGCCCTCTCTCAAACAGCTTAAGGAGCTAAAGATGCTACCCTGCAGACATTCAGGTCTCAGCAACTAAGACTGCCCGCTCTTGTCATACAATACTCACACTGTTACTTGAACCACTTAACCAAGTTCTGTGTAAAACATTTACATAAACATGTTGTTTTGTGCTTTGTGAATAGGCTGTCACCCCCCTTTGTATGTGAATGAACTTCTGGAAGCAGACACCCCCGGCTCCCATCTTTTCCAGTGCGGATGATAATATGAGCACTGTAACACAATCACAAGCAAGGGTTATATTGAGAAATAATAGACTTCCAAGTCAAACAGTTGTGGTTATGTAATTCTTTTTTAGTTTTCAATTTACGTTAATTTGAAGCAATTCTCAAGGTTACTTTGTTCTCAGTATATCACTTTATAATACTCTTTGTGCTTTAACAGTTAAACATGTGAGGTTTGATGTAGGATATGATGTTAGTGTTCCTGGACCATGTCACAATCCCTTTGTCCTCTATTTGTCAGAATGTTTATTGTCATCTTGCTGGTCTAGGATGGGCCATCTCAAGGTAGAAGGTGCTCTTATAGGAATACAAAATACAAATACAAAATTGTTAGAGCTGCAAATTGTGAGAGAAATGTGCTAAAAAATACACCACTTTAAAGAATGTCACATCATGATGCTTTAACAGTCCTCTTTCACTCTTAGAAACCATTTACACTCTAATCAAACATTTAAGGGGCGGCTTCTCCCGTTGGAGCGGAGGAGCATCACCCGGCTTATAATCCCCCCAAACCCCATAAAAAATAAAATGGTTATCTGGTATCATTTTATTTTTCATTACTCGTTCCGAGCCAAGCATCAGGATGAAGGTGGGTCACTGCTAAGTGACAGAAGCAGTAAGGAGGCTGGGCTGTCTAGGCACTTATGTATAAAGTGCGCAAGTCTTTTTGGCCGGCCGTCTTATGACAGCCAGCCACACATGAGCACTTTAAACATCTCTAACCCAGCTGTCTTAGGACAGCTGGGTTAGAGTCAGTGCGGGCCTCCAGGGCGCTATTGAGTGCCAAGTGAGGCTGCTTCCTCCAGTCAGGATGCTGCTCATACTGCTTGGGAGCAGCGCCCTGATTGATCAAGGAAGTTTCAGTCTCCAGCTTCCATTTTCTATGGCGATGCATTGCAGAAAACTTTGCGTTTCCCAGTAACTTTTGTTTATTATTATTTATTTATTTTCTTTGCACGCACGCTCACCCCCACTAGCCATAGATGCCAACCGCTACTGATGTAAGCGACCTCTCACTCTTCTCCAAGTTTAAGCTCAGCTGCAAATGGCACAACAAGATCTGGGGAGAGGAGTTGGCCTAATGGCTAGGGCGGTCGACCTCGAATCTGGGGAACTGGCTTCAAGTCTCGGCAATGACGCTGAACATCCTGTGATTCTGGGCAAATCACTTAATCTCCCCGTGCCTAACAAAAATGAATGTGTGCCCTCATATAATGTAGCTGGTACTATGTAAAGCACTCTGACACCCGATTCGGGTCAAGTTTGCGCTATATAAAACTCTGTAAAAAAAAAAACACAACCAATAGAAGAGCTTGCTGCTCACCCACTGAAATACGCTAATCAGGGGTATAATATGCTATAGACATGTAACTACAATATAATATTGGTGAGCACTGACCAGTAGTTCAGAAAAATCTAATTATTCTCCTGATAAATACCAGCTTGTTGCAAAATTATGTTTTTTCAAACATTGATGTTTATTCATAAACCATTTGGATGAGCCTGACCGTCCATTCTGTAAATCTTTTGAGTTGCAATCCACATCTTTCTCTCTATATATATACCAGTTATGAATAAACGCTGTTGATACTTCAAACTAAGAATACACAATGTACAGAGGGGTGAAAGGATAACACCCTCTTCGACCTCCCGCTCAACAGTTTAAATCTCACAAAAAGAAGAGGGATTAGGAAGCTATGTGAGGGTAGATAAGTGTATGAGAATGCACAAATGTTATAAAACTGCCCTCACACACAGCAAGCTTTGTCATGTTTCATCATAGGGCTGCTATCACACCTCCGCGGGTTTGTTCTGCACCATTATCTCACCTGTGATTTCACATATCACATTTTGTGTTGTATTGTCTTCCCCTCCCTATTGCTCAACCTCCAGCGTTTGGCTGACGTGGAGGTCTGTTAACAGCCCTATGATGAAGCATGACACAGCTTGCTGTGTGTGAGGGCAGTCTTATAACATTGGTGCATTCCCATACACTTATCTACCCTCACGTGGCTTCCTAACCCCTTTTCTTTTCGTGATACTACAACCTAACCTCTGGTGTAATCAATTCATGGACATTCATTTAACTTGCTCTTTTTCAAAGAGAACTGCCATGTATTTTAGATTTTTTTGTCGTATAAAGCTGTGCTTTGTTTATTAATCTTTTAGAGTTGTCACATCATGTCCAATAGGTGGTTGCTAGATGACATATAACCTGATTGCTGACAACAATTTCTCCTGCTAGGAAGTCTGATCCATAACACTGTCTTAGATACACATCTTTACTGTACAGGTCACAGGCTATGAAAGATACCAGGAACCAAATCAGGAAAGTACTTTACCTAAAAACTAACCTCAAGTAAAAAAACTGGGAAACCAAACTTCTCAGTAATAAACTTCAATGAAATAGAATTAATCTACGTGTTGCATACTTCCAGGATAGTAAACACTGTGACCATCTCGAAATGTTGTTATTTGACTGGGTCTCTGGTACTAACTTGCTGATTAAGCAAACAACATTTCTCTGATGGTATCACACCAATTTTGGTGTTTATTTGAGCTTGAGAGAAGCACCAGGATTGGTTGGAGTGTGTTGGTGCTTACTCCAACCAGAAACATCCCTTTACCAATCCAGATGCTTCTCTCATGCAGATCAGGCAGCTTGAGAGAAGCACCAGGATTGGTTGGAGCATGCTGGTGCGAAGCTCCTTACAGCACTGGAGGCTGAGTTTGCTCTCCACCCAGCTGTCTAAGACAGCTGGGTGGAGAGGTTTAAAGTATGCATGTCAGGCTGGCCGTCGCAAGAGAGCCGGCCAAATACACTAATTATAAAATCCTGAACTGCCCTCCTACAGCAATAATAAATATGCAATTAAAAGTCAGCCTGCTTGAGAGACACCTGACTAGAAATCGTGTCTAATTACTGAAAACATATGCTTTAATATTGGTCTTGCGGGTACAATGCTAACTACTTATATGATCATCGTAATGAATAAAATGCTGCTTCAAAGTTATAAAACTAACCAAAACAAAGAAGTGTGAGAAAAATTGGAGTGGTGGTAACACATGGCAGTGAGATTCAGATAATAGCATAAAACTCATGGAGAAGATGGCAAAGAAATCTATATTCCAAGCAAGCATCACTTCTAAATCGACAGTCAATGTAAAATGTTAATTTATTAGATTACAAATCGAAGACAAGCCAAGCATGCAACACAATCTGACAAAATCATAGAATATGTCAAAATAGCATGTTTTTGGACTGACACATAAGCACAATCCTTGCTAAATGAATGCATTAATTAATTGTAGAAAGCTGCTTAAAAAAACAAAAAGGCCAGATCCTATCATTACATGAATGAACTTTGCTAGACCTTTCCTATTGTCATATGGCAGCTTTCACACTGCTAGCAATCCCTTGCTGCAAGGTGAGCAACCATCAAAATGGCGGTGGTGTGTATTGTAGTTAACGTCCTGTGGTCGTCATGACACTGCAATCAAATGCTCTAAGTTAACTTTATCAAATCTTTACAGAGTGTGTCTCAGATGGCCATGAACATATAACCTTGAAATGCGCTGCTTGGCCCAAACGTTGCTGGGAAGGCTTCTTGGAAGAAGATTGTTTTCAGATTTTTTTAAGTTGCCATATTAGGTTATGTGTAGGTTAAGTCTACGCAACTGTCTGGTTGCAAAAAATATATTGTAGGATTACCAAGAATTACAGGGGAATACAGCCGCCTATTGTTTACCATTGGTTGTCTTTATTGTCACTCTCATTTGCTAGTTTCTTATTCAATGGCTTGTCTTGTTATAGCTTGTCCATCTTGTATTAGTCCCTCCCCTGGAGCATAGCTTCTTTACCCTCTCTTTACAAATCTCGCTGAATGGCTGGCTTCTATACTTACCCTGCTCATTTTTAAATTACATTTTATTCTATTTGGTTAAGCACTCTATGAGATAGCATGTGATTTCCAGCTCTTTCCTTCCCTTCACCTGTAAGCTCCCCACTTTGTTACATTTTCC
Organism: Lissotriton helveticus; assembly: GCF_964261635.1. NCBI lineage: Eukaryota > Metazoa > Chordata > Amphibia > Caudata > Salamandridae > Lissotriton > Lissotriton helveticus. Next base: position 183,701,178 of record NC_136057.1, on the reverse strand, counting down.
TTTCTCTCTAGTACTTCTCCCTGAGCCTCCTCCTTACCTTTGTGTGCTTCTCCCCTGCTCCCCGTGCTGCTGTCACTTTTGTGTGCTTCTTGTTCTTTCATGTGCTTCTCCACGCACCCCTGCGCTCCATATTCTTCTCTTCTGTCCCCTGCCCCAGTGCTCTGTGTCCTTCTCTTTCTTTGTCTCCTCCCAGATCCTGTTTTTCTCTCTCCCGCCTGTGATGCTTTTGCCCTCCTCATCCCACCTCCTCACTCCTTTGCTCTTCCATTAATACCCACACAGTGGTCCTTTTTAGTTTTAAACATGCCCTTTTGCTCTAAATGAATCTTCATTGTTGTATCTAGTAGTCCAAGTGGCGCCTGCCATCTTTGAATGGTAAATAAAAATGTAAAGCAATTGGCCCCAACGTCATTCCGCTGGTGCGTACTTGTGTCATCAAGTACGCATGAGGCCAGTGGAAAGACGCGACAGCCAGTTGCAGTCGTGTCATTGCCCCTTCAATTAAGTTAATTTATTTATTTTTGACGATGCTGCACACTGTTGGAAAAAAGCACAGCTGTGTTGCACATCCCCAAAGGAATTGGCAAAGCCAATAGGTCCTGGCTCTTTGGGCACGATTCACAGAATGAACTTAAGTCTCAATCCTAAACTTATTACTACTTTTGGCATTCACAGAATGAACTTAGTACTTTTGGTATTCACAGAAGTTAGGATTTTGTCTTAAGTCCGTCTTAAGTCTGTCTTAAGTTTGTCTTAAGTCTGTCTTAAGTCAAAATCCTAACTTCTGTGAATACCAAAAGTAGTAAGTTCATTCTGTGAATGCCAAAAGTAGTAAGTGCATTCTGTGAATACCAAAATAGTAGTAAGTTTAGGATTGAGTCTTAAGTTCATTCTGTGAATCTGGCCCTATATGTTTGGGTCTAGCACTTATCAGAGCTGAGACCCACCACACTGAGAGATTGTCCTGTATAGGTCATTCAGTTAAGTTTGGCTTGCAAGAGCAGATTTGCACTATTGAATCTTAGGTTCCACTTTGTGGTATCAGTTATGAACAAAGGGGAATCATTTCTGCCAATTCCTGCCTGAACTCTAAAGACCATACAGAGGATTTAAAACGTTTTTCTTTGCATCACCAGCATCCCATGCAGATTGTAAAGGGCTAATGTGATATGAAAACAATAGTCTAGCTCGTTTGTTTTGCATCATTTGAAGTTTCTGTATCTTTCTCTTGTGCTCCAGCATTAACAATACTGCGAATGTCCAGTTTAGAGAGCACTGGGGGCCTTTTTTATGAGGTTTTGCTGTACAACAACGCTGAAATACTTCCTGTTGAGCTGCCCTATGGCTAAAGAAAAGGACAGAATGTGCCACATTAATCAGATCGGCATATTCCTGTCGGCGCACAATGGTCTGCTGTGCGCCAATGCAGGCACCTTTGCACCATGGTGCAAGGGGGCCTGCGTTGCAGGAATAATTATTTTTGTGCAGGAATGGAAACCTTCCTTCACAGAAACAATCACAAAAGGCTTTTTCCTCTTTCTATGTGTGCTGCAGACATAGAAAACACAAGGAGAAATAAAGATATTTCTCTTCGTTGTGCCTCCGTTACGCCTCCCCTGGGAAGGCGTACATTTTTTGGTGCTGCGTCAGAGTTATGTTTTCTCATAAATCTGGGGCAGTGTCAAAAAGTCACAGATGTTGCTCGGAACGCCCAAAAACAACACCCATTGCATGCCACTTTAACACAGAAAGCTGCTTTAACCGCATGCGTGCTGCGGTCATTTTCGCTCTGTGCAGCTTTTTTCCTTTTTCCGCGTTACATGACGAGCTGAGCTCGTCATGAGCATGCAAGCGGCGCAACTCATGACGAGCTCAGCCTGTCATGAGCATGGAAGGGGTTAAAGGGAACGATATTTACGAGTCAGCATTGAAGCCCAAAATAGTGAGGCCTTGTAAAGATGGAGGGGGCTCCTGTGCCACAAACGTCACAGAAAGTGACTTTCCGGCGGCACCAGGGTCCTCATATATGAGGCCCCAGGAGTCTGGCAAATTCCACATAGTTATGGAGCTGCAGCAACCTGTGGATCATTCTTGGCCACTGCAGATGCAAATTGATGTTTTGGTCACCTGTGTGGTATAATCAAAAGAAAGTTCTAATTGAACCGTAAGCCAAATTATTTTTTATTGTTTGTGAAGAGCTGGTATGGCCAATAGTTACTCTGTGCAGTCAAATGGAAATCTATAAAGTCAGAGGCCGACTATACTCAGGGTTTCAGTTTCTAAACACTACAGTCAGTGACACCTCTCCTTCATCAATCGATACACCTCTTTCAGGCTGTGGTTGTCACTTTGTGGTTGTTCGTTTGTATGCAGTTTGATATCATTTTAGATTTTGAAATTAAATTGATAGGTCAAGATCACCCGGGTGGGAACCTCAAGTATGTGTTGACTACTTAGATGGCAGATTATATGGGGCGATAATTATCGTATTGTAGTCTACAGGGGATCAGAGAACAAGCTCTTCGACAGCCTGCAACATTTATGAAATCATGCAACAGGGTTGGTCCTCTAATAGGAAATATCCAACCACTTCAAAACTAGTCTCCAAAACACTCCATTATACTGGTAAAAACCCTCACAAAATTATTTGAGCCATGAAGTTGTCATTATTGCCCCATCCCATATAACAGTTTGTCATTCTTTATGCCAAGAATTACCTCCAGCGTACAAGTAACAGCATGTTTCCAAAGATGTCAGGAATTACCTCTAGTATGCCATTACCAGTATTTACCATGGGTGCACATTATGGCAAGAATTACCTCCAGTGCATCAGTGCCAGTAATTTGTCAATGGTGTCTTTAATGCCATGAATTGCCTCAAGTATGCCAGCCCCAGTATTTTGCCATTGGTGTCTCAAGAGAATATTTACCATCAGTATGACAGGGCCAATGACAGACTTGTAGCATTAACACCACACTCACATATCACTTACATTTAATCACTCACACTCATTCTCACTCACACACTCTAAGACTCCCATGCACTCATTCTTAATCATTCTTACTCACGCTATTGCGTCCACTCAATATCACTCATTATGACTCACACAATGTCAGACAGTCTCACTCACTACCTGCCACGTCTCTCACTCGAACACATGCTTACACACACATTCAAATTTGTTCACACCTACACACGCTCTCTTTCACATCCACACACTCACCATCCTAGCAGACAATATACACGTAAAGGCATTTTTAACTAAACTTACCTGCAACCTAAGATCCCATTCTACCTCAGCTACAAATTAAGGTTCCCATTCCACCTACCTACAGCCAAAGATCCTATTCAACTTACCTGCAACCAATGATCCCCATTCTACTTACCTGCAACCAAAGATCCCATTCCACCTCAGCTGCAACCAAAGATCCCATTCCACCTCAGCTGCAGCCAAAAATCCCATTCCACCTCAGCTGCAGCCAAAAATCCCATTCCACCAACTTGCAACCAAATCATACTCAACTGTAACCAAAGATTCTTTTCACTATCAGTATAACAAAAATGGAAAAACAATTAGGGAGTGCACCCCTGTGTTTCAGACAATGATTTTGTCACCTTTTTGACCAGGGATCACAAAGGCAGTGCCAGGGATACCTAGAGGCAACCCAGGGGGTGCAGTTGTCACCCCTGGTGACCTCTAAATGACATCCATGCCCTGAGCAATGCACCAGCTATCACATCTAATTGTCATTGTTAAGTCTTTTTCCATTACTTACAACATCTCCATAGAGATCGCGAATCCGAGCGCCTTAAGAACTGAGGCTGATTCAGTGATATTTGGGAAGTCCTGCTGCTCTGTATCCAGCCATACCCACAGCCTAGAAGGAAACACAGTAGTTACTTAGTGACCTTTTCTCTGAGAGGCCCCTCAGATCCCCGAAGTGTGGCCTTTTTCTTTATGTACATATTGTTTAATCATTGTCTAAAACCATCGTAAATAAGCTATGTCCCTTTAGGCTTCGCATGCACAGTGCTTGCACTGTGCTTGAGAAATCTATTGTTTTTAATACAAAGTTAAAAGGTGCTTACATCCCGCCTCCACTCTTTCCTGGCTTCTTATTAGTTCCTATGCGCTACTTACCTTTCCTCCAATGTTATTGGTTGTAGCATATTTTCCTAAATTTACAAATGCTTGTTCCTCATCTGCTTCTCTTATCAGTTTCCCGCTGCCGAAATACTGTTAACAGAACTATATTTTCATAAAGTTTTGCCTTTTACTCTTGCAGCTTATGTATGCAACAATCTATCACCTGGAGAGATAGAGTGATTTGCATAGAATCACAGGATGTTGTGCAGTGCCGCCAAGACTCGAACCGGGATCCCCAGCTCTCGAGTCAGCCGCTCTGGCCATTGCGCCACATCCTCTCCACTCCCATGTTATCTGTCAGGTAGCTCTTCCCTTCTGCCAGACGATAATTAATGAAAGCAGCTCTTTATTCATTACATTGGCAAAACCGATGCATTACCAATGCTTGTTCCAGGAGTCTGCCAATACCTTTCACTTTGTGCAGAGGTCTAGAAAGCATGCCAATATTGCTCTCGTGAGGTTTGATGCACCTTAGTGGGGGTAAATATCCTGTGGGCTCTCACAGCACAGAATTTTCTAATCTCTGGGAGATACTGTGATAAATCAGAGATCCCACGAAGTGCTCCATCAGTTGTCCTTTCCCCTGCCTCAAGGGCATTGAGTAGGAGCTTCTTGGGATGTACCTCTGCCTGGTCCTCCGACCATGCCAGACCCTTGAAGATCTCCCTCCTGTGAGGGTTCCTATCTCTTCTCCTGCTGCTGCTCTCCTCTGTTGCACTCTCTCTGTCTCACACACCTCTCTCACTCTTTCTCCACTCTCTCTCTCTCTCTCTCTCACTGTTGGTGCCTGTTTCTTGCCACTGTTCTCTCTCAGTATTTTTCTTCTGTTTTTGTTTGTTTTTTTAGCTCTGTTCAACGCTTTGCTTTTGTGGCTCAATTGCTCGGTTTCCTTGGTGTCCCTGTTTTGCTCCACTTTCACGCTTTTTGCTGTGCCTCTCACTCTTTTTTTGCTTATCGCGCTTGTGTTTCACTACTTTTTTGCTCCATTTCTGCTCTCTGTCCACTCTTCTCTGTGCCCGTTTGCCACTTTTTCTTCCCCTATATATCTATTTTGCCCTCTTTCAGCCTCCTGTGTGCTCCTGACCTTTTCCAAGCCTTCTGCGCAATCCTGTCACTTTCCTCCTGTGCCCTCTCCCATTCACGCATCCAGCTGTCCTTGCCTTACTGGGCCTACCTAATGGCATCCAAACGCCAGGAACCCTGGTCCTCCACAAACCCCCCCATCCTGCTGCGACCTTTGATACAATAAATGCTGCTCACTGCGCTGCCACACCGTACCACACAATGCAGAAGGGTCATTCACCTGTGCCACCTGCAAGCTCTCCTTTACTCTCCCGCATCAACCTCTCACCACACCTGCACCAAAAACACCCAACACCCGACTCACAACCACACACACCAGACACCCACCGCAGCGCAATCCGCCCATCATGCATGCTATTCAACAAACATGCACCTGCATCTGCAACCTGCTTCACCACCACTATTCAGACCTGCTGTACCTCATAAAAAATTTGCTGACCCCTGCGTCTGACCCAGACATTACCACAGCTTTTCCACTCAGCTACAAGATTGCCAGACAGGACACACAACACAGCCGAGCGGTGGAATTGCCATCGTATTCAAGGATTCCATCCCCTGCACCTCCACCTCATTGACAACCTGGCCCAAGATTACCACAGAAGAAACAACGAGCATGCTGCAGTCTATCCACTCCTGACCCACATTGGATCCTTGCCTCCACCTCGGCTTCGTCAAAGCACTAGAACCCACCAGCTTAGTCCTCATAAAAATCCTGAGCACCTCCAATAAAACAGCAACCTACCCAAGCACCTTGAAGCACACCACATTAGTACTCCCCCTCGCTCAAGAAGCTCTCTGTGGACCCGATGACCCTAGTCAACTAAAAGACCTATCTCTCTTGTACCCTACCCAGTAAAAGTCTTGGAGAAGTTGATCAACAAGCACCTAGCCACCCACCTCAACGATAGCCATCACTTTGATGCAACTCAATCTGGTTTCAGAAAGGGCCACAGCAGAGAAACAGCCCTCATTGCCATAACTGGCAACCTCCACATAATTATGGACGGAGGACACACCGCAGCCCTCATCGTCTTGGCCATCATCGTCTTGGAATTCTCAGTGGCCTTCAACATGGTTTCCTATATAATCCTCATCCAGTAACTGCATAAAGCCAGCATCCAAGGCAGCACACTCCATTTGATATGATCCTTCCTGACTGGCCTAACCCTGCCAGTCAGCCTGCCATTTACTGCCCAGACATTTGCATCGTCATCTGTGATTTGATTTGATTTGGTTTGAAAAGTTGTAGAGTGCGCGAATGCCCAAGGGCATCTTGGCGTTAAGCCGATGTAGAAAAGACTGCCAATGATATAGAGCTCTAACTAGAAGGTAAAAAGCCAGGTTTTACAGCTTTCCTGAATGATCGGAGCGAGGGGCTGTGGAGTACCTCAAGGTTCATCACTCAGCCCAAGTCTCTTTAACACGTATATGACCTTGCTCACCAATATCATCTGCGCTCGTGAAATCAACGTCTTATCTTATGCTGACAAAACACAGCTGTTACTCTCTTTTTCTGGCAAAATCGTGAACACTCGAACCAGGTTCCCCGTCTGCATGTCTGAAGTCAATGATTGGATGAAATCTCAAGCTGAACCCTGACAAGACAGAAGTTGTAATCTTCATCAGACACTCCTCACCGTGGGACTCCTTCTGGTGGCCCGCAGAACTTGGTCACCCCCCACTACCCAAAACAAGAACGCCAGCATAGTTACCGACAATCAACTCACCATGACCACCTCCTGCTTTCAGATGCTATGGAAGGTCTTCAAATAGGTTCGCACCTGCAAACACAGAATCGCCACCTAAGCCCCGAATAACGAACAAACTGGACTACGTAACATCTTGTATGCCAGATTCAATACACAACTGACTAGTTATCTTGAATCCATACAGAACTTAGTAGGCATTATTACACTCACCCTACGACACTGCAAGCACATCATCCTGCACCCTCAGGGAGCTCCACTGGATATGCATGCACAAACAAGCACTGTTCAAATACCTCACACATACCTTCAGAGCTCCATACAATACAGACCCTGATTATCTCAACAACCTCATCAAATTCCACAAATCTACCAGACACCTCCGCCCAGGCAGACTCCTACTGGCTCACATCTCACGCACATGTAGAACCAGAAACAAACTGTGGTGGTGCCTTCTCCTACATCGCACCTTGTAGTGTGTTTATCTAGGTACCTGAATCGATATTCCCATTCTTTGCCCTTGTCCGGTTATAAATCAATAATATCCCTACAACGGCATAGAAACCCTTTTCATAATTCAGTCGTAGCGCATGCTGTCACATTAAGCAAGACTATTCCTCCAGCCCCCTAGAAAGCACACCGAGTTCTTAAACAAATCCAAGCCTCCAGCAACCTGGGTAATCCCCGCTGCTTTGTTTTGATTTCGTCCGAGAACTCCTGTAAAGCACTGTAAGAACGACCAGTTCTTAGTGACATCTTTATTGACGTCTTATGTCCAGCCTTACGTCAAACCCGGCACCTTTCAGGTATAAATATACCAACGTTGCCTTAAGCAAACACACGGTCGTAATCCTGGAGCAGAGCAGCTATCTACTTCCGAAGAGCCCAGCTGATGCGAGAGCCCACCGACGCTGCCCCTCCCTTTTGACGCGCTGAGAAAGACGCTGTCTTTTCTCTTGCCGAGAAATCCACACTCCGGCGTTTCCAGCTTACCCTTGTGGGTGACTGGGATACCGAGTCCTGAGAGAGAGATACCAGCCCTCCTGCCTTCTAATACCCAGGTACTGAACTGACTATACCCTTGCAGAGAATTCTTGAGTCAAATTCTTGGCAAAACAAACTTAACTTAAACTGCTACTTACTTACTCCTTCCCACGTATTAGGCTTAGGTCAGGTACACCGGGATAGGCGTAATTAGAAGCACCAGTTGAGTACGATTAGTCAATGTATATATGTATGTATCTATTTTATCCATTTTAAAGTATCATATGGCTAAAAAAACATATCAATGCTTTTACAGTATTATTTCATAATCCTGCTTTTACTATATGCACTTTACTTAACTATAAGTATTGACATTTTAGCAATTCATTTCTCTTGTATGAGGAAAGAGACTGCTCAATAAATAACACCTTTTATTGAAAACGCCCGTCTCTCTTTCTCTCTGCAATCTGGTGAAACTAAGTACTCACTTATTGACTGAGTGAAATAGCTCTCTTTTGTTTTCACACGACTCTAGAGATATACTCTGATTCAGGGAGAGCAAAGTTGTCATGTTTTATGGTTGTCAGAAACTAAATCCCTTCTTGTCTATCCAGGGAGGTTAAACTCCTCCTCGCTTATTCGAGAAAGTTTCTAGTGAACTCTGAGCTAGCTGGCAAAAAACTGAAGTCTAATATAGTCAGTTAAGACCTAGATAACCTCAGTCCTACGTCTACACTACTGAAGATATTATTCCAATGCGCAGAGCCTATTGGGACTGTAGGAACTACACTACATGGCGCCCAAACGTTTGGTAAGGCGATAAATCTAACGCAAGACGTTAGAGTAACTCAGTCGTGCTTTTTCACACAGACCCTTTCTCCCGTAAATACTCCAAAGACGTCTGGAGTGGGTCAAAGGTTAAAATCCGCCAGAACTTAGTAGGAAGAGATTTCTATGTATAGTTTTTGGTTTATTCAACGTTGAAGGATACAGTGTTCCAAAATATTGTGCACCTAATCTTTGTTTCCTTTAAACTTGATCTGCAACAAAAACCCTTCTGTCAGTAAAAATGTCAGACGGTGAAGAAGAAAGGGAGGCAGCTAGAATAGCAGCTCAACTCCTAGCGGATGACACAAGTCTCCTGCAGACTGACCCGGATGCAATACTCATCCCGGTCAACATAAGAAAAAAAATATAACTCTTAAACTTATAGAAAATGGACTAACATCGAGAGGTGGTACAGTCATATTTGTAATTGAGGCACATGAATATCGGCTGACAGAGGTATTCTATTCATGGATAAACTTTCCAGCAGCAAACGCTGTCACACACGACTTCCACTATTACAAAATAGAGGAACCTCCAGATGAATACACTCCTTTCGAGGAGGTTGAAATCACATTAAAATACCAAGAGCACCTGCCCTGGTTTAAAGGCGCCCTAAAACATAATAATCACATCACCAGGCTCGGTCCACTAGGTAGACCAGGAGCAACGTGGCCGGTTCTAGCCAGCTACACACCACATCCAGACATCGAAAAAATGTCGATACCAGAACTTTTAGTACAGCTAAAACAACTGATTAAAATACATAGACAATTAATCCAATATGTAATGCGGACTTCAATAGTCCAACCAGCTATTAAAAATTCCACAGCTGACCCCTCATCAGGGGAACACAAATAAAATCACACCACAGAACATACAATCATGTCTGGGTAAAGTACCCATAAAACGGGAACAAATTCCATTCTGGTTAGCACAAAAAATCACTCAAATAGAGGCAGTATTTCCGGATACTACCCCTGTTGAGAAACACAGAATTCTGACTATCTGTCTTCCAATGGGGATCGCACCACATGTGGAGGACTGTGACACTTGGGGCACAGTCTTTGCTTCCATTTACACAAAAACACATGGTATTCCGTCCATGGCGGTAATACCCGATGTGCTAAGACAGATTCAAAATGAATACGGTCCAGAACCTGCTTTAACTCTGGGTATGAAATTACTGAAAGACTTTAAGCAGGTCTCAGCTTTATTATTATCCAACATAAAAGGAGAAGCAGCATCTGTGGCGATCCGCCAGAAATTGAAAGAAACAGATATAGCAGAACAACCATTTGAACTTGCCAGAATCATAGAAAAATCCTATGAAGAGCTAGGAAGAGATAGTTTGGGTGGGAAACCAGTAAAACCCCAACTAACTGAAAATCCTGAAAATATATTTATTAAAAATAATCTAAATACTCCAAAAAAGAGCTGGGATGGAAATAAACAATCCACTCCAAAAGAAAAAAGATTCCAGTCCAGAGGAAGGTCTCCTCGGCGGAGAGAAAGATCTCCGGACCAAGGACACAAGTCTCCCCAGAGGGAGCCCTCTGAAAAAAGATACAACCTTAGAAATAGGGATAATTTGAAGAAACCTGATAGATATCAAGATATTGATACACGTCCCTCTCGATCTTTTCAGACTTCCTCGCTGAAATCGGAAAGAAGAGGACGGTCAGAACACAGGGAAGAGCACGTCAAGTCCAAAGACAAGGAACCTGCTCCTCAAAGTAAAAAATTAAAATTTCCAAAAAAGAAGGTAGCCAGTATTAAAGTAATCAAACATGTCGAGGATACTGAGGACACAGCTAAAAAACAGAGAGTGGGCTCAGACAATGCTAGACAGCGCAGCAGAAGTGAGCATAGCTCGCAAGATCCTGATGAATCATCTGGAGACAGTGGACACGAATGAATACATTCAGGTGGAAACTGCAGATACCAGAGTTAGCAAACCTCATAAAATATATGAAATAACATTACTTATAGAGGGAGATAAGACTAGGAAAATAAGGGGTCTATTTTGGGATAACCTCTCCAAAGGCTACGACATTCTTTTAGCTGAAAAAGACTGGCCACCAGAGTTTGTCAGAGAGTGCCCTCATGGCGAAGAAATGATTATGCCTGCCTTCTCAAATCACATTCCAATTCATAAAAATATACACTTGCAAGAAAGTGGGCAGTAGCCCAAGCTCCTGCATTATATAAAAACCATGTTGGATGGGATGAGGACTCTCCTCCTCACAAAATCCAGTTAAAATCTCAACCAACTGCACAGAGGCAGTACCCAATTAAGCAAGAAGCTAAAAAACAGGTCAGGGAGATCTTAGATCAACTTGAATACCAGGGGGTGATTGAAACTTGCACCTCACAAATGAACAATCCTTTGTTTCCTGTCTCCAAGCCAGACGATTCATATCGTCTTGTTTTGGACTACAGACATCTAAACTCATGTTGCAAAACTTTTGCAGTACAAAACTCACACAGTGCAGCACTAATGAATAACATTGTGCGCAAAAAAATACAAAACAACATTAGACATCTCTAATGGATTCTTTTGTCAAAACATAGCACCTGAAAGCAGGTATTTGACCGCTTTCTCAATAATGGGCTCGCAGCAAAAAATTCTGTCGACTCCCACAGGGGTTCAAGAACAGCCCAGGATTATTCTCAGCAAGAGTAACAGAGTTACTACAAATGTATGATGATGAGGCATTATCTTATGTCGATGACATCTATCTAACAGATGATGACTTGGATACTCACTTGAAAAGAGTGAACACCATAATACTTGGGTTTCGCAGCAGAGGGTTGCAAATTCAACTTTAAAAAGTCACGAATTGCCCATCTAACTGTCCTGTTTTTAGGATATGAATTATCAAGTGAAGGCAAAAGCCTGGCAGACGATTTCTTAGAGAAATGTGCTGTAATCCAAGCACCAAGAACGCTGAAAAACTTACAATCAATTCTAGGTTTCCTGAATTTCTGAAGAACTTACATTCTAAATTATGCAGAGAGGGTTAAACCTCTCTATGAACTAATAAAACCAGATTTTAAAACAATCAATTGGACTCAAAAACACACAGAAATTTTGAGATCATTGCAAACAGACATGTTAGCTAAAACAAAATTGCAAACACGCGATAACACACGCAACCTTGTGATCCGGGTCATCCCAGGAAGATGCGGATTCACGTACCTGACCTCTAATGAGGGAGAAACGGTACCAATAGCATACAAATCACATTTGTACACAGTAGCTGAAAAAACATTCAGTATCAAGGAAAACATTGTACATGCGGTTCAAACAGCTGTAGCAAAAGAAAGAGACCAAGCCGAAGGCAGACGGATTACTGTTATAACAGCAGAATCAGCCTTTGAGGCATTAACAAGCCCATGTAATTTAACTACCGTGGCATTAAATCCAAAATGGATACAATTGGAAAATTCTCTTGCTACAGACAAAGTGAAATACTATTTTGGACCAAACATGAAAAGATTAAAAAATCTAGAATATGAAAGAGAATATCCTCTGCCAATCGACATTCTACCCAAACAACAGTACGCCTGTGTAATATATACAGACGGATATGCACAACCCTCAGTTTGGGGAAAACAAGCCTATAATGCCACATGCGAGATGGTTAAAAACGTGTGGTGCGGAGGTAAATTGAGACCTCTGGTAAAAATATCACACTCTGTAGAGGACAATTCAGAACAACAAACTGAAGTAATAGCTTTAAAAATGGCGCTAGATAATGCCGATCGCTAATTCCCGACACTAATAGTGTGCGATTCATATTACTGCATCAAATCATACAATAACGACTTGCAGAAATGGGTTCAAAACGTTTACAAAGATGACACAGGTGCCACAATAAAGCAAAAATCGCTTTGGGAACAAGTAGTTCTTTTACAGAAAGAACTACCAAAGACTCACGTGATACATTCATTGAGTCATGAACGTGATGGCGTTCACGTTTCAGGGAATTCATTGGCTGAGACAGCCACAACGGAAGCAACTAAACCGGCTTCCGTAGCTACAAAAAAGCGTTCAGAAAAATACATAGACGGGGAGACGATGCTGGCAGTGAAAACGTCATCAAAAGGCGACTGTGCAGCGCTACCCGTCAACTATCCACTCAATTATACATACATAATCGATGCAAACTCCGTTCCTTTTGCTGAAATCCCTGGAGTGGGGGATAGGGTAATTCCAAACACGAACAGGAGAGTATTGTTAATAGCAGACGCACACATGGGTGAGGGTCTCAGACACCTTAAGATTAAGGAATCTCTGAAAGAACTACAAGCAATATACTGGCCAGGAATGAGCCTGCAACATCACAAATTTGCAATAAACTGCCTAGACTGCAACAGAGATCGCAGTGGTGAACCGGCCGGTGTATTGCCATGGCCCTTGGCTTAGATAGGACAACGCTATCTGTATGCAAACCCCAGTAGGATTAATGTGTCATATTAACATATAGAGACTAGTTTCACTTAAAATGTAGACCCCAGCTCTCGGCTGACGTCTGAACTGTTATAAAAGATTTGCGAGTCTATAGCGGCATAGACGCAATTGGCATGCTACACTCTGACCAGGGTCCTGCTTTTAGCTCTTGAGCTTATAAGGAGGCCATGACCAGCATGGGCATTGCATTGCGGTAATCTTATCACTTCCTTCCTGAGGGAAATGGGATGGTGGAAAGAAAAAAACGAGACGTAAAGCAATCTATAACGGCAAAGGTATTAGGTTCGGGGGTTGGGTGGGTCAAACAATTAATAAGTGTCCAACGTAGTCTTAACAATCTGCCAAGAAATTCTCTAAAAGGTTTCAGTCCGTACGAACTATTGTTCGGGACTAGAATGCATATCCAGGACCTTGATAGTCAGACTTCAGTGGTAGAAAGAAAATGCTTTGATATCAAAGATCGTTTGGCTATTTTACAGGACTTAAATGAAAGAAGAAAAGACCTGAGCAACATAAAGTGGAAACAACAGCCAACAGCCACTGAAGAGAAACCACCTGTCCCAGCAAGGCCTGTCTGGATTCCAAAGATTGGGGATCTGGTCAGAGAGAAAATCGCGGTGAAGAAGGAATTTGGGCCTTCTTACAGAAAAGCAGTAACTGTCTTAGCTGTCAACGTAACAAGTTGTACTACCGCCCCTTGCTGGTAAAAAGGAGAACCGAGTTGTATCCATCGACCTGGTTAAACCACAATCATGTGGCCAATAATAAGTAGTAGGCCAAGTGGACTCCCAAGGAATAGCAGAACACCAAAGTTTGCTACAAATCAAGTGGTTCAAACTGAGAGACTAATCACATTCGATAAACCTACAGTGAATCAACAAGGACTATGCAAGAAAGCCATGGAACTTAAGCCTCTTAAAACCCAAATTGCAACAATTCGTCAAGAAACACCTGTCTACAACGATGTAGCCACAGACTATGCTAATGAAACAAAGAAAAATCCAGAAGCAATTCCAACAATTGACAGAACTGCATCAGGCTACTTCATCAATTTCGATGACTTATCTGAGGATCCGAGCGAACCTGAGGAACAGCCAACCACAACAAAAACTTTTAAAGACAAAGCTAAAGAACTCTTTCATCAACTACAAGAAACCTATCTGATTTCCCCATGGATTGAATTTTGGGTGGTGCTAGGTGTACTTTTCCTCCTGCTTTGGCTCATCATGGTGCTATGCTTGGGACACTTCATTGAGGGAAAATATATTACAATGGACACAGCAAGCCAGAATATCAACCTGGTCCTAAAGCCACACAAGTCTTCACACATCGAGAAAAGAGAACTTTCTGCAGTCAACTTCACAGCCAATCCGATACCCGGTGGGGTAGCATGGGACAAAACAGATTACGAAATATATGGCCCGGTCGAGCTCTTGAAGTATCCTCATCAATTTAAGGTGTCCTGAAGTGACTTTGTAAAACTGAGCACATTCTCTGATGATTGGGACTTTGAAAGTATTAATGATATGATGTCAGACTTAGTTATGTCAGCAATATTTACAGAACATGATTATTTACAGGGTTCATCAAATTATGAACAGATGTATTGCTACAATCACTATGCTAACCATTATTTGCATAAATCTGCTCAACCTAGAAATGTTTTAAATTATAATCAATGGGAACATTGTGCAACTCCACCAAAAGGTAGTTCAAAAACATTTTATGAGAAATTCCCATACTTCTCAGGGTTTAACCCAAGTGATGCAGAAACATTTTATTTCAAACTGTTAAATAGAACAGGAATGAAAACCATGCTGACAAACACTAAGTTAATCTATTCAGAATCATTTTTTGAAAAAATGAATACATTTGGTTTTGATTTTTAGAAAAATAACATTGAAACAAAAACAATCTGGGGTACCAGAGATTGGCAGGTCCAAGGTATAGAATCATTATTCAGAGCCTGCATGATCCCAGAACAAATTATATTTTTGAATGACACAATTCAACAAACAACCTGTCTTGGCCTAGCCAAAATTAAAGACTTAAACAAACCGTCTATTCGAAAGCCAACACCTGACAGTAATAGCACTACAGATGTTGAAATAAACGTATCCCATATTTTAAACCAAAACAGAACACATCCTGATTGGATAAAATGGTTGATCTGGCCCACAGACACAAATAACTGTCAAGATAGATTCCTGAACAAAATACAGAGGTTCAAATTGACCAGGCCAGACCCTAGATACTCCCAGAGACAACATCCAGGGATAGTAACAACACACTGTGTAGGAAAACTCTGCCTCAAATGGCTACAGACATCCACACTGGCAGAAATTAAGCAACACTTAACTTTACTTAAAGAAGGTGCTGACTTGCGTGATTTCATAATGGGACCACGCAAACAGCGTCAAAAACGTTTCATAGCGGCCTCCATATATGCAGCTTATAACGAAGCTTGGAAAGAAACTCAAATTGAAACAACAGAGAAAATACGGGAAATTGACCGTATTAATTTGGAAAAATCACTTTCTGTTGTGGACAATGGGTTAATGACTCTGTCTTCCAGAATATATTCACTGGACAGTATTGTATCATCTGCAATCGATATAATAGAGCAGGACTTACTAATGTTACAACATGGTCAGTCCCAATTGCGTTCTATTGTACAGCTTGGCTGGACGTTACAAAATCTGCGTTCAGGCCACGTGCCTTGGCGTTTAATCAACACAACGTCACTGTTCTCTATCTTTAACCTTACTGATACACCAATCAGCTTGGCACAAAAAGGATCGGAATATACAATTCTGAGCATTGAAAAACTTGAGAGATTACCATTGACAATGTCAGAACGACCTGTCATTGAATGGATAATACACGGAATAATAACTATTCCGATAACAACTTTCCAATTCCGATACTGCCAAAAGTATATACAGGCAGGCCAGTATGAAAGGTTGGGTAAAGGATACATTAAGTCATCATGGAAATTACCTTACACATGTTATAGTGAAAAAGGACAGAATGTATTTTTTAGTGGTAATAATTGTGAAAAATCACTAAGTGGTATACTTCTGTGTCAGGGTATAAATCTACATGGGGCTTGTGAGGGGACTTCAAAGAACCTTTCATGTCACCAGCTTGGCACACCTGCAACACGAATAGAGCCATTCTTTAGACGGCTTTCGAACGGGAGCTACATTCTAATTGTGGACCACAGATGTTGTGGCTTGATGCCAGGAAAAACTTATCTTGTAAGCGTTTCGTCCATGGTCACTTGTTGTATGCAAGTATTGTATCCGAACGACACTCCAGACAGGGAGGGAAAAATTTGGCCCAGTTTGAAAATCTCTTCTATTCGAATTGATACTTTAAGCAGAATGAAGTCTGTTCTTCTACAGACGCCTGTGCCCTTGACGTCATCAAAAGAAACGTATGATCTCCAAGTTGCAAGGACAACGGCAGAGATACATAACCTTTTATCAACAAATTGCCCCTTACACTTCGCAGAAATGCTAAACCAAATCTTAAACATTTCAGATACGAATGGTATCCCGAGTGTATTTAAGACAATTTTTTTGGGACTGTTGACACCCTTTAAAGCAGTCCTGGGCATTTTTCCTAATTTTGTCCATTCGATCTTTGGCGGCCTTCCACTCTTGTTGGGACTCGTAGCAGGCATTTTATTTTTGATACTCCTGCTTCGTTATGGCAAGACTCCAGCAACAATGGAAGAAACGATCCTAGCTATACGCTATCGGGACCGCATAACTAAAGTCCTTGGATTAGCCCGGCTAAGAGATCTGAATATGACCTGGTTTCTTTCATTCAGACCCATCTGGCAGAATTGTATCTTACCTGTGTTAAGATGTATGCTGTGCGGAGAAGAATGCGTTTTAGACGTCTGTCTCACACTACAGTCAGAAGTACCATTGGATACAGATACTTTGCTAAGTCCCGTACAGGCTCATGCATCGTGTTGTCCCCAGCGGTTACCCATCCTGATGACGGCATTCGTGGAAACTTCACCACTGCGATTAAAGGGTAGTGAAGTGCAAGATGAGAGCAGCATCAACCAGGTACGACCTTCAGTGAGCACTGCTAATCAATACATCGATGATAGCGATCATTCTCACGACTGCACAGTTGCGGCATTTTCCAACTTGGTCGAACTTTCACCTGAAGCGGTAAACTGCTTTTTTGAAAGTCTGTCTGAAATTATGTTCTCCCCTGAACAAAAAGAATAACTTTTAAGCAAACAAGCACTCAGCCCAGCTGATGCGAGAGCCCACGGACACTGCCCCTCCCTTTTGACGTGCTGAGAAAGACGCTGTCTTTTCTCTTGCCGAGAAATCCAGCCTCCGGCGTTTCCAGCTTACCCTTGCGGGTGACTGGAATACCGAGTCCTGAGAGAGAGATACCAGCCCTCCTGCCTTCTAATACCCAGGTACTGAACTGACTAAACCCTTACAGAGAATTCTTGAGTCAGATTCTTGGCAAAATAAACTTAACTTAAACTGCTACTTACTTACTCCTTCCCACGTATTAGGCTTAGGTCAGGTACACCGGGGTAGGCGTAGTTAGAAGCACCAGTTGAGTACGATTAGTCAATGTATATATGTATGTATCTATTTTATCCATTTTAAAGTATCATATGGCTAAGAAACCATATCAATTCTTTTACAGTATTATTTCATAATCCTGCTTTTACTATATGCACTTCACTTAACTATAAGTATTGCAATTGTAGCAATTCATTTCTCTTGTATGAGGAAAGAGACTGCTCAATAAATAACACCTTTTATTGAAAACGCCCGTCTCTCTTTTTCTCTGCAATCTGGTGAAACTAAGTACGCACTTATTTACTGAGTGAAATAGCTGTCTTTTGTTTTCACACGACTCTAGAGATATACTCTTATTCAGGGATAGCAAAGTTGTCATGTTTTATGGTTGTCAGAAACTAAATCCCTTCTTGTATATCCAGGGAGGTTAAACTCCTCCTCGCTTATTCGAGAAAGTTTCTAGTGAACTCTGAGCTAGCTGGCAAAAAACTTAAGTCTAATATAGTCAGTAGAGACCTAGATAACCTCAGTCCTACGTCTACACTACTGAAGATATTATTCCAATGCGCAGAGCCTATTGGGACTATAGGAACTACACTACAACCTAAGGCCTGGCATGACCAGCCCCTGCTCATCAGAGCAGTCTCTTCAATTTTTTAATTCAACAAGTAACTTAAGATGTGTCTCTTCAACAAGTCTAGGCTAGGCCCAGTATCCTAGTACATGAGCACCAGAATTCCCTCCTGGTGATAGAGTGCTTTACAAATGTTCTTATCATAACATAACATAATGAGATATCCATATACTGCACCTTATTCTATTTTTGGCATCTTCATATCATTCCAATAATTGTTCTTTTTTTCAAAAGGTAGTAAAGGGCCTGAGTACATGAATTGTCCTGGTCCAGGGTATCTCCTAACCTCTGCTCTAGATCATTAATTCCTGCCTTAACTTCATGAAGCCTTCTCTCATGTTTCTCCATTCTGCTCTTACTGGAGGGGTCTACTGGTCACTCCCTTCTTTCTGTAAACCCGCTACTTCTTCCTTCACTTTTCTAATCTACTGAAATATAATCCCTAGATAAGATTCCCTTGATCTTGTCCCTCCATAGTTTGCACAAATTCCCATTCATGTGTAGGAGGGGATGTTTTTTCTTTGTCTTTTAGTTGGGGTGACATATCTAGACACTGTTGGCCCTTATGTACTTTCTCTTTTAATTTAATATTGCCTGATATTCTTCTTTTCCATAATCTTCAGTGGTGGTTGGCAACTTCTTTCGATAGAGATACCACTCATCCCCTGATAGAGGAAGTGTAAAGTGTAGGCCCCCAGTGGATCCATTATCTATCTGTAAAAACAGAGGTGGAGCCCACTTTCCACAGGGACAGGGTACCACAACTAGACTATCAAGTCATATAAAAAGAACTCCATTTGAATATATCTTATTAGATCTTAAACTCATTCCACTCACAGTCATACCACATATTTCCCTGGAGACATCAAGGTGGAACCCCGTGATTGTACACTTCTTTCTTTATTTATAAGAAACACAATATTTATACTAAATACAAAACTTTCTTACATATTTTGAAAAAAATATTTTAAAAACGACTAAAACAGTTACAAAAAAACAATTAGCATATAGGTAAAAAGACAATCAATCCTCTACATGCATTAACAGGAAATTGAATCAACAATAAGAAAATTACAGTGGGCAATCACACTTCCCTTTTGATACGCAGCAGTTTAAGAAGAAATTACTAATTTAAAAAAATATATACACATATACATACGCAAACCAGGAGAATACAGTAGACAAACAATTTTGTCTTAAAATCACTAATCTATTTGGTCATTATCCAAAATGCATAGTATCTGAAATTCATTGATATCAACTGTGTCACTTATTGCCTTTCAGATTTAGTGTAGTGTAAAAATGTTTTTTTGCATCAACGCATTTCGGTGGAGTCCCAATAATTTAAGCCACTCACTTGAGGATGAAATACTTTTCTCCTGCAGTTTCAAACCATTTTTTAGTGCTTACACAAGAAACATAAGACATAAAATAATTACAATCTATCCATAAATCCTCTATTCCTATACATATAAGCGCTGCTTTTCCATATCCTTAAGTTTATAAACCATCACATTAATCTCCCAGGGTTTTCATTCAATCTCATTTCATGTCCTGATTCCATCTAAACCTTATCCTTCTTCCCATCACTCTCACTCACACCAATACATCCTATCTGAATTTAGAGGAAGCAATTATTTGCAGTAATATGAATTTGCCAAATTCCAGATAAAAGAAAATCTCAGTTTTTTGTTTATTTGGGGATCAGGCCACTGTAGGCTATTGTTATGGTCAACGCCTCACACGCAATCTATTATAGAAGCTAAACTGAGATAGTGATATAGTTAAAACCTTACGGCTCCTTTTTATAGTTGGTAAAGGTTTTTTTTCAGAGACCTTATGGTTCAATGGGTTTTATTCTGCAAAAAACGGGGAGGATTTTAAGGGGGTATCACTCATCTTTGACCCATTCCCACACCTCTCCATTAAAGCTTTAATTATGGGTATAATATAAATTTTCTTTATATGTGTCCTACAATATCGCTGAGAATACATAGATATTCACGCATTAGCGACGAAATGCTCTTAACGATGTTATCCACCTCCCATTGGATATACAGGCTAAGAACTGGTCTGGGCAGGTGTTAATATTTGGAGATATTCGCGCTTAGCGCGAATATTTCCATTGCCTGCCTTGCTAATAGGCGATAGCGATGTTAGCGACTGTTTTCAGTCGCTAACAGTTTGGGTACACCCTCTTTGCATGTCATTAGCGATTAATATCGCTAACATGCAAAGCGGGCCCCAAACCGCTCGCTATCACCTAAAAGCTGTTGCTAACTGCTGTTAGTGACAGCTTGTTAATAGGGCGATAGAATTATCGCCGCTTAGCGGCCGAAAACGGCTGCTAAAGCCGCGGATTGAGTCTTAAGTGCATTCTGTGAATGCCAAAAGTAGTAAGTGCATTCTGTGAATACCAAAATAGTAGTAAGTTTGGGATTGAGTCTTAAGTTCATTCTGTGAATCAGGCCCTCAGTGAGTTGCGCTGGGTCAAGGCTGTTTAGACATTTGAAAACAATGCAACAGTCTTTGAAATTAACGTTTTTTTCAACTGGCAGCCAGTGATAATGATAATGATAATGATAATGATATTTATAGAGCACACGAATACCAAAATGGTGTCTTGGGGCTGAAACTGGACTAAAGCCTGAATCGCAGACTTGTGTCTTGGGATACCTAAAAGAAGGCGGGCAGCTATATTCTGCAGGACCTGCAGCTTTCTTAAACCTCTTTTGTGGATGCTGATAGAGAGGGAGTTGCAGTAGTATAGTCTTGATGATATGAGTGCTATAACTACAGTTTTCTGCAGAGCCAATGGTATATATAGAACAATCTTCCTCAGAACTTTTAAAATAAAAATGCAAGAGGAGGTGGTGTGATTGATCTGTCCATCAAAAGATAGTTTTGTGTCAAAGATTATACCAAGATTTTTTGCTTTGACCTTGGGGATCAGGAGAAGTCCAACTTCAGATGGCCGCTACTTAGTAGGCCAGGAAGATGGATTTGGATTTCCGTTTTTGATGAGTTAAGCTTTAAACAATTGTCCCGCATCCAGAATCAAATGTATAGTATACAGTTGTGAAAATGGGTTGCTGTGGCATCTAAGTTGCCTATTTCCGACATAATTTGAGTATAATAAGAGTAAAATGTTAGACAAAATCCATATGAACTAATAAGACCAGCAAAAGGGATGACATATAGATTAAAAAAAGAATGGGTCTCCATCAGGACCCTTGTGGTACCTCACTTGGCAAGGGGAAGGATGGTGTTAGAAAATCTCCCACGGCCACTGATTGCATACAGTCTGAAAGAAACTAAGTTAGCAGAGCAAGGGCTTTATCCTTGATCCCACAGATGCAAGACGGTTAATCAACACTTGGGGGCAGATTTACAATTACTTGTGCATCCCTGCAAATTAGCAGGGATGCGCCTATAATTGTGCGCCGCAGCTCCGCCACCCATGATGCGCCGCATGTACAATGCGGCGCACCATGGGACAAAAATGGCACAGATACGTCACGCATCTGTGCCGTAATGGCGGCACATTGCTGGAGTTGTGTCGCTAGCACGACCCAGCTCCAACAATGCTCTGGGGGGACTATTCTTCCAATGCTGCGTCAAGCCTTACGCAGGATTTTGACGCAGCATTGGCCTAAAAGTGGCTGAGTGAAATCTACCAGCTTTCGCTCAGCCACTTATAGGAGGTGTTCCTGCACAGGAACGCACCTCCCTGCACCAGAACGCCTCCTTATGGCGCAGGGCTTTACAACGTAACGCATCTCCCAGATGCATCACGTTGTAAATACCCCGCACCATGGCGCATCTTTTGCGGCGCCGCTGAGTCACAAAAGTGACACATTAGCGGCGTAAAAGAGGCGCAAGGGGCTTGTAAATCTGCCCCTTGGTGGTTGACTGTATCAAATGCGGTCACCAGATCCAATAGGATTGTAGTGTAGTTCCTATCTTCCCAATAGGCTCTGCGCATTGGAATAATACCTACAACAGTAAAGGCCTAGGCCAGACGTTAACTAGGTCTACTACTGTCGATACTAGACTTAAGTTTTGGGTTTGCCAGCGTAGCTCAGAGTTCGCTAGAAACTTTCTCGAATGTACAGGAAAGAATTAACTCCCCTGATTAGACAAGAAGGGAATTAGTTTCTGACAACCATAGAACATGACAACTTTGCTCTCCCCTAATCAAGAGTGTATCTCCAGAGTCGTGTGAGCACAAGGCAATTATTTTACTCAGTCAGTACGTGCATTCTTAGTCTCATCAGATTGTAGAGAAAAGGAAGAGACGGGCGTGTTCAATAAAAAGGTGTTATTTATTGATCAGTCTCTTTTCTCGTACAAGAGAAATGGATCGATATTATTGCAATACTTATAGTTAAGTAAAGTGCATACATTAAAAGCAATAGTATAAAATAATACTGTAAAAACATTGATATGGTTTCTGAGCCATATGATGTTTAAAATGAATAAAATATATTACATGCACATATACATTTGACTAAACGTACTCAACTGGTGTTTCTAAATACGCCTACCCCGTGTACCTGACCTAAGTCTAATGCGTGGGCGGGAATAGAAAGTTACAGTTTAAGTTAAGTTTGTTTTTGCCAAGTGAATAACTAAAGAATTCTCTGTGAGGGGTTATTCAGTTCTGTACCTGGAATTTAGGATGAATGAGGAATGGTATCTCTTTCTCTGCTCTCGATATTCCAGGCTGCCTGCGAGGGCTGCCCGAAAGCGCCGGTGCTGGGTCTCTCGGCAGGAGATAGCAGCGCGTCTCTCAGCGCGTCAGGAAGGCGGGGCTGCTGCCAGCGGGGTCTGCTCTGCTCTGGGCTTCGGCAAGTATGGCTGCTCCGTCTCGTCACCACGCGTGTGTTTGCATAGGGCAAGATCGGCAATATTTATACCTTAAAGGTGCCGAGATTGACGTAAGGATGGACATAGATACGTCAATAAAGATGTCATACGACTTGCTCGTTAGCACATTCTTTTACCGAAGTTCTCTGTGAAATCAAAACAATGGCCGCACGGATTTTCCAGGTTGTCATAGGTTTGATTTGTTATGAGAACGTCGTATGCCTTATCAGGGGCTGGAGGAATGTCGCTTGTCTAATTAGATCTCAAGCGTTATGACCGTAGTGTGACTGCGTCAGATAATGGTATCTGCATCATGGGGGCTTTTCTTGCCTCATGGGCTGACTGTTAGTTAACTTGATAGTTAGTTTAACCAGAATAGGGTCAGGAATAGGGGGATCGATTCAGAACCTATAGGAATACATGACAGGATCAGGGCTGCATTTCCACCCTGATCCAGCGTCTGTCTCAGTTCTTCAGTAGTTGTTATTAAGGCTAGTTCTGTGCAATGCTGAGCATGGAACCCGAACTGGTAGGGGTCAAGGATTTGATCAGTGCGAATAAAGGCTGTACGTTCATGGTTAATGACCTTCTCCACTACCTTTGCTGGAAATGGAAGACACAAAATCAGCCTATAATTATTCGAGTCACTGCATCTAGATTGTTTTTTTTAACTGCATTCGCGCTAGCGGTTTTCCCGCTGTGCGCTGCGGTTTTTTAAAAGCCGCGTTACATGACGAGCTCAGCTCGTCATGTGCGTACGAGTGTCGTAACTCATGACGAGCTGAGCTCGTCATGAGCGCGGAAGGGGTTAAAGAGTGGAATGACTGAAGTTTTTTTTCCATTTTTGGGGGAAATTTTCATTAAATAAAGATGTGAGGTAAATTGTTATTGCTTCTGGTGCCATATGTAGAATCCATGGGGGAACGGGATCCTATGGTGGACCTGATTTAACTTGTTTAACTAGTGTTAGTGTTTGGTCTTCGGTTAAATATGTAAGACCTGTCAAGGTGTGATTTGACGGATTATAAGGCCATTTGAGAGGGTTATTCCCTAAGGCGCTTGGGACGGTGATAGGCATAGACTTTCGTGGCAAAGTATTGGATCCATTCTTACAAGAGGAACTGAATATGAAGGAGTGTCAAAGTTTACTTTATTAGAGGGAAATTTGATTTGGAACATAATTTCCCGGTGATCTGACCTGACCACAGGAAGCTAGGTTTAGCAGAAACATTGCGTATTGTCAATTAAAATTCCGTCAAGAAGATGGCTTGCCACGTGTGTGGGGCCATGGGTCAATTGACTGACACCTGCCCTTGACCTTAGTTTTAAGAGACTAGCATCCTTGTCTAAAGAATTTTCTAAGTGATAATTAAAATCACCAAGAATGGTGAAATTAGTTCCACCAGATGGCAGATCGTCTTGGTATATGTCGTTCTAGGCCAGGGAGGGCAGTAGAGTAAAACTCCATTAACCGCTTGCACGTGGCGCGAATTTTCACGCTGTGCGGCCGTTTTAAAGAGTGGGCGGGTTCATGACGGCCCCCAGCCATCATCAGCACACGCCCACCATGATGCATGACGGCCGGGGGCCGTCATCAGCATGGAAGGGGTTAAAGGAGTGATTGCCGCTATAACGTTTTTTAAAGGGAGTGATTCACAGTTTTGGAGTTCAGAGAGGATCCTGACGGAAATTTTGAACTGGAGTCTAAGAATTATTGCCAGCCCAGCACCTCTTTTTCCCACCCGGTCCATTCTATGGCTCTTAAATCCTGCAGGAATAGCTGTCAGTAAGTCTAGATCTGAGAAGACCTCAGCCCGGGTTTCAGTGATTAAGGCCATGACAAGGAAGTGTACTTCCATTAACAAACAAATGTCTTCGGAATTTTTGATGAGGGATCTAACATTAGGGCTAATATTTTTGACCATTTTACTGTTAGGTATGCATGGGGGTTTGATTGAAAAGTTAGTGAGTGAAAGAATACAGGGTTGGGGCATGACAATTGAATGTCACAGTGGTGAGGATCAAGCTGAATTCTAGGGTAGTTCTTACCTAGAAGGTAGAGCAGAGTATTTAGCAAATATTGCACCAGATTTGCTGATTCTTGTGCAAAACCAGCAGAGAGGCAGGCGCGGAGCGCGTTACAAGCGTGGACAAGCGCCGGCAGGTTTGCCTTTGGTGCATCTTTGTCGCGTCTGCTGTTTGGACATGCTCCCAAGCCACCTTTGTACCCTGGCATCCGCGGTGGTGAGGGAGGCGTGAAGGGGTCGTGTCCAAAGATGCTTTCGGTGTGAGTGGCAAACAGAAAGTTGAGGCCAAAAGAATAGTTAACTGGGGTTCAGTTCTCCCACTATCCCACAGAAGCTCTCGTATGGAGCATAGCTACTGTGAACTAAGAATAAAAATATAAGAAAAGTAACAAAGTCTGAAAATGCATAAAATTCAAAGAAAGACGCTTTTCCAAGATGGGGGTAGCGCAATGATTTGAGAGCCAGGCTCCTCACAGAAAGGAGCCCTCTAGTGCTCTAAAAGGAAATTAAAGAGGACTTTGTTGTTCTCCATATAACCTCAGGTAAGCTGTGTGGATGTGCTCCCATATCCAGGTGTGTGAGGGAAGCGTCAGGGGTCCTGGCCAAAGGCTATTCTGGTGCGAGTGGCAAAGTGGAAAGGTGAGGCCAAAAGAATAGTTAACTGGGGTTCAGCCATCCCTGCTATGCCACACAATCTCCCTCACGGAGCATAGCTACTGTGAACTAAGAATAATGCTAAAAGATAAGTGACAAAGGCTAAAAGCATATAAAATTTTAAGAAAGTTGCCTTTCTACGATATGGGTAGCGCGGTGATTCAGGAGCCTGGCTCCTTCCAGAAAGGAGCACTCTCTTTCCGTTATTTGTTTTTCCTTTTTTTCCCCCCTTTCCTTCTCCTAATTGTTCCTCAATTATTACAATTGCACACAGGCATGCCTATTCTAAATGTCCTGATGATGATCCACTTATTGTATATATGGATCAAAACGCAGTCGACACCCGATACACCTTATACACGGCTCCAAATTGTCATTTAATGTGTAAAGATATTCTCTTGCAATTTGTTTGTTACATTGAAAATTGTGAGTTTAACACACCTACAGCTTTGCTTGAGCTTTTTGTGTTCTTCATTGTTTGTCCCTCTTGGTTTAGTTGGATGCAGGCTTGTGTCCCGCTTACAAATTGTTTTGTCTGTATTGTTCCTATTTGAATTTAAAATATTAAATATCTGACCTCTGTCCGGCAGGACAAGTTATGCAAATATAATACTGACTGGGTCTATATTCATCCCCCCCACTTTTTACTGTTGTTTCTCTAGGGACCACTGTTTCTAAAGATAGCTTAATTCACAAGGTCCCTGGCAGACCTTGCTTGGGTTCCCTTGTTTCTTTACAATATATTCCTCACAGAAAGGAGCACTCTAGTGCTCTACTAGGAAATCAAAGAGGACTTTGTTGTTTTACGTACAACCTGAGGTTTATATACTGCTTCTCACTTCCAAATCCTCGATTGGCTTTATCACCTTTGAGGAAGGGAGAAAAGTCCATGCCCTGTTTTCTTACCATTGTTGTCCCCCCTCACCACGAACCTTCTGAACTACTCCTGATATTTCCTCACTCCTCCCTGAGCCTTCTGATCTTCTCCTGATAATTCCTTACCACTTGGCTCCCGGAAGTAGGTCTGGTTTGGACCCCTCTCTAGGCCCCCTGTTACTTCTTGGACTCCCTCCACAGTTGCCCAGCTACTGGATTCTGGTTTCTGGATTCCCACTTGGCAATAGAAAGCCAAGCCCACGAAACCCAACCTGTCAGAGCGAGGATGGATCAGGGCATTCCATTTACTAGTACCTCCCAGTCACTGTGGAGAAACTAATTGCAGCTCTGGTATCTATTCATGCAAAGATGCAGAGTTTGAAACAAGAGATCCAGGACTTACGGTCTGAGTTACTGAAATATAAACCCAGAATAGACCCTAGGGAAATACAGACAGATGGTAACCCTAAGGGGCCCATTCTTGTTCTTCGTCCAGCTACTTTTTAATACCACGGGTAATACAGGACGCCTGCTGGATCAGGCTTCAAATCCATCCGGGTACTGACCTATAAATCTAACCATTCTGACTCCTTACCCAGTTCAGTTAGCAGCTCCTGAGCGCTTTAGTGGAGATAGCAGTAAGTTTTGCCTATTTATGAACCAATGTTCGGTGAAGGTGGACAGTGGCAGAGTCCCCCGACCCGTTTGCGGTACCGCCTGTGAAGGCATCTTTTAAAATCTTTATGCCCTGTTTTTTTTTAAATTAATTGTCACTTTTGCTGATGTCATTATATTTTGGGGAGCTCTAGGTGTACATTGGGTTCTTACCTTATAGCGGAGGCCTGGGCTCAATTATTGGTCCTTCCCGCCTCGGTCCGACGTGGTAGCTAGTACCGTTGCACAGAGGGCATGGAAGAGAGAGCCAGGCACTTCCGCTTGGCACAGTTAGTGGTCTAGTTGCCGGGCGAGACCTCCTACAAAAGCCATATGCCTCAGCGGCCGCTGCCGGCGCGCCAAAGGCAAGCCCGTCTGCGCCTTTCTGCGCCTGTCCCGGGCCTGGAGCCAGAACGCCTGCTATTTTTAGACAAGGATTGCATTATAGCTCCCAACAGCTACACACGCTCTGTACCATTATTGGTGAGCCGTGTAGGCATTGTATAATGGCAGGGAGTAATAGCTGGAATTGCAGGTACTGCACTTTTATGGCAAACGCTCAGGTGGAGGACAAGGAGGCAGGTCCGCGACTTAGCCTTTCCTTAATAAATTGTAGGTCCCTGAGGAAACACAGAGTGGAGATCTACGTCCATCTGGTAGATGGTCAGGCAGATGTGCTATTCCTCACAGAGACCTGGTTGGATGAGGATTCAGTGCCTGAAATTCTTGAGGCACTCCCAAGTGCTTATGGGATAACCAGAGTGGATAGACCATACGGCAGGGGAGGGGGGATTGCGATTATTTATAAACACGCTATCCAGTGCTCTCTTGAGCCGGTAGACTCATAGAGAGTTAGGCAGGTCTTTACTCTATTAGGATGGCTACCAACTACATCATTAAAGGACCTCCGGTTTACAGACCTCCTGGTCCCTTTACACGGTTTGCACCTAGTTTGATTGAGTGCCTTATACAACCAGCACTACAATATGAGAAACTACTAGTGTTGGGTGATTTGAATCTTCATTTTGATGACGCACTCAACTCCGGGGCTCAAGAGATTCGCCCAGACTTGGCAGCCTTACAGCTGACATTAAAATCAGAACTCTCCACCCATCAGTTGGGCCACTTACTTGACCCTGTTTTTGCTAACTGGGGAGCTTTTGAAATGGAGCCCCCGCTCCCGGTTTTATGGTCGGATCACTTCTTGATCTCTTTTAAGGCAAGGATGCCCATACCGAAGGTACAGGAAAAACTCAAGATTAAAATAAAACACAGGAAGTGGGCTGGTTTCTCTCATGGGAATTTTCACAGGACCCTTTTAAAGGGAGGGTTACCGGGTGGTTACGTGCTGACTCTGCCTGTGAAGCCTTGGATAGGCGCTTTACAGATGGATTAGATAGCACTGCACCCTGGTCGTTGAAAACGTCAGGGAGAAGACAAAAAACGGCTCCCTGGTATATGGACGATCAAAGAATGGCTAAATCAGCATGCAAACACCTGGAAAGACCAGGAAGCTTCGGCGACAGTGCGCTCTACAAATGGCACTTAAGATAAGATAAGATAAGAAAGACGGTGGAGAAGAGAATTTTCAGTCCAGGTGAAGAGCGAATATAAAGCAAATCTTAAGAGATATCATGCGCTTATTAGAAAGGCCAGGGCTACCCTCTACAAGGAAAGGATTGAGACAGCAGAGAATTTGGCTGAAGAGCTGTTCATGGTTTATAAAGAGATATCCTTCCTGGCTAAAATTGAAGCGCCCAATATAGGCTCAGTGCAGTCATGTAATCGGGTGGCTGATTTTTTTGCGGAGAAGGTGGAAAAGATTTACTCCACCTTCCCAGTCTCTGCACGAGATGGTGGTGGGGTTGCTGAGTAACCTGGCTACATTATGGAGACAGAACGCCTCGCTAAATTTATCGTGCCCCTTCCGGAGACTCTTAATAAGATAGCCATCAGCATTAAGTCAGGCTCACCCAGAGATCCTGCTTCCCCTAAGGTGCTTAGAGGGAGTATTGAGACTCTCGAGCCCTGCATAGGACACCTTCTGGAGCACTCTTTCACCTCAGGAATAGTTCCCAAAAAATGGAAAGAGGCGGTTGTTCTCCCACTAAAAAAAAAGCCCCATATTAGTATGGACCAACTAGATAATCTGCGCCCTACCTCATTGCTACCATACTTTGCAAAAGTTGCGGAGAAGGTAGTAAATACCCCACTTATGGCACATATCTGCAAGCATAACCTACTTCACCCTACCCAGTCTGGGTTTCGGGCCCTCTATTTCACTGAATCGGGTCTGCTTCTTTCTATGGAGATCATTCGGAAATATGTAGACGAGGGACAGACGGCGGCCTTAATCTTATTAGATTTAAGTGCCGCTTTCGACACTGTTGCCCATCACACCCTGCTACAGTGTTTTAGAAAGGGAGGTGTGGCAGGCAGTGCCTTGAATTGGATGGAATCCTTTTAGTTTGAGCACAGCTTTCAGGTGGCGCGGGGATCTCACTATTCTAAAGACATCACGTTGAAACAGGGCGTGCCACAGGGGTCCACCCTTAGTCCGACCATGTTTTATTTTTTTATTAATTGTTTTTATTAATAAAGTGCATGACAGACAGATAGACATTAATTACATACAGCACCTGCAAGTTACATTTACTACCGCACCTGGGACATAGGCCGGAGAAGCAGTCCGACCATGTTTAATCTCGGCGTCACTCCTCTGGCGGAGATTACGCAAGAATTCGGCGCCAATGTCGTGTCCTATGGCGACGATACTCAACTGGTGGTGTCTCCTACACAGGGACAGGAGAAGGCAGCCTTCAATTTTGTGACTTGCCTGCAAGAATTAGCATCTTGGATGGCGAACAACTGCCTTAAATTGAATGGCAACAAGACCGAGGTGCCTGTGATAGGGAAAGCACCATCAGCAGGGTTGTTGGCATGGTGGCCTTGGACACTGGTACCCACCCCTACGACTTGCGAATAGGTTAAGAACTTAGGGGTATGGCTGGGCACCAAGCTCTCTTTTGAGCACCATACCAGGTGAGTGGTAGGCGCCTGTTTTGGAGTTCTGCGAGGTCTCCGGAAAACTCTAGAGGTGCTGCCTACTGCAGCCAGGAAAACTATGGTGCATGCCCTGGTGACATCGCGTCTGGATTATGGGAACGTATTGTACCTGGGAGCAAATGCTAAATACATTCAGAGACTCCAACGTATCCAGAACGCTGCAGCACGCTTGTTTTTTTTTTAAATTTATCTTTTTATTAGAAAATAAACAGACAATACAATAAAATAAATCCGCATTGGGTGGGCATATTCACAACAAATTACAGGGTATGAGTCGTCTTGTATTCAAAATCAATTGCAATATATAAAAAACATATGGATCAAGGGGAGTTCCGAGCGTCCAGTTCCCGCTGTCTCACAGGGAGGGTACAGAGGTCTCCACGATAGGTATTCCAGGGCCCCCAGATCTTGCCCCACTTCTCCGGGCAACCCCTCGCCACATACACTGCTCGCTCTCGCAGCATGCACCAGTCCAGGTCCTGGGCCCATTTGGACCGACGAGGCACCTGGGCCGCTCCCCACAATTGTGCGATATTTCGTTTGGCGATCATACATGCCAGTGTGACCCACTGCTTCAAATATGCATTTAGATCTATGGGTTCCCAGATATTTAAGATGCATCTCTGGGCTTCTGGTAACAACTCACATCCCAACGCTTCCTATAAATTAATGAGTTGGTTTTCTCAGGGATGTGACCGTCCAATACTCGATCCTCCAAAGAGGAGGCCTCCGGAAGATCTGATCCCTGGGGAACGTGGGCCAGAAGGGCATGCCTAATTTGTATATAGCGAAAGTATTCTTGGTGGTGAAATTTGTACTGCTTTTGGAGGGCCTCAAAGGTCAGGATCCCCCATTACCCCAGACATCTTTGATCTGACTAACACCAATGAGATCCCACTTATCAAAGCCTTTGGTAGTCCACAGACTGCCCAACCTCCCGGAACCAAACAGGGGGGTGGCCAATGTCAGTCTCCCCTCCCACCCCAAACTCCTGGTGGCAGCACGCCAGACCCGTACTGCGTGTGCCGTGGGCCCAGCCAATGCAAATTTCCCGGGCTTGACATAGAGGGCTTTAATAATGTCACCCCTGGCGGCAGACTACGATCCATAGCATATCCTGGATTCCCGGGCGCGCCATATATTAAATGGTTAATTAATTGCCACCAGGTGCGAGGCCCAATAATACTTCTTCAGATCAGGGAGACCTATACCTCCATCATACCATGAGAGGGTGAGCTTAACCCATGAAATACCAGGCCTACCATCCCAGAGCAGCTGTCGCTGGAGCCCCTCTACCTCCTTAAAATTCGTGTTAGGCACAGGGTCCATGGCATTCTGAAGTGCATAAAGAAAACGCGGCAACGCCATAATTTTGAACAGGACTGCCCTACCCAAGAGTGACAACGAGAGGGACCTCCATCTTTCCACATCTTTACGAAGCCGGGTCAATGGAGGCAACAAGTTCTCCACATAGCGGACCTACGGGTCCAGCGCAATATATATTCCTAACTATTTAAATCCGACCGTCTCGACCTTCAACGGACAAGACTGCGGAATGACAGGTGGCTCACCGGACAGGACCAACAACACAGATTTCCTCCAATTTATGGCAAAGCCTGAGTATTCCCCAAACGCCGCCAGTAGATCCAAAAAAAACATCAATGATGCTCTGGGATTCGTAAGATAGAGGAGGATGTCGTCAGCATAGAGCAAAATCTTATCCTCCCACTCCGGTGACCACCGCAGTCCACGGATCGATTGATCCCAACGGACCCAGGCCGCCAGTGGCTCCAAGCCAAAGCAAAGGGGAGGGGGGACAGCAGACAACCCTGTCTAGTGCC
This sequence comes from Lissotriton helveticus, assembly GCF_964261635.1. Taxonomy (NCBI): domain Eukaryota; kingdom Metazoa; phylum Chordata; class Amphibia; order Caudata; family Salamandridae; genus Lissotriton; species Lissotriton helveticus. The sequence continues at coordinate 183,668,767 of NC_136057.1, read as the reverse complement.
TCTCCCTAGCTGAAAGTCTATCGACTTACAGTTGTTGACAATTACTCGTGCCAGGGGAGCTATGTATAGCAGTCAGACCCACCCAATGAATTCGGGGCCAAAACCCAGCTTCTCCAATACTGCGAATAAATAGTCCCATTCTACGCGGTCAAACGCCATAGTGGCATCCAGGAAAACCAGCACCGCCGGCTGTAGTAAGTCTCGGGATCTACCCAAGACACCAGGAAGTCGTCTAAGATTCAGGGCGGTGTTCCACCGTGGCATAAAGCCCGACTGGTCCGGATGTATCAGAGTAGTAATCACCTTGACCAATCTAATGGCCAGCAGTTTTGCCAATATCTTAGGTTCCGCATTGAGGAGAGAGATGGGTCTGTAGGATGAGGGGGACACCCTGGGCTTACCAACCTTGTGAATTACCACTATGTTCGCGATCCGTTGATCAGACGGGAGTTGACCAAGGTCTATGCTCTCCCGAAACATGGCCCGTACGCGTGGAGCGATTTTATGGGCGTTTAACTTGTATAATTCTATCGGGATCCCGTTGGGGCCCGTCGCCTTCCCCGATTGTATACTTTTAATCGCCTGCACGATCTCATCGTCCGTAATGGGAGAGTCTATATAGTGTCTGTATTCGTCCGACAGGGAAGGCATAACGATATCTTTGATCATTTCACGGGCTTGGCTGGCGTGTGGATGTTGGTAGAAGCATATACTTCACTAAAATAGTCTGAAAAGGTGTCAGCAATCCCCTGTGGCTCTGTCACCTATTCAGGTCCCCTTCCGTCTAGTTCCGGCACCAGCCGAGTGGCCCTCTCTCCACGCTCTAGCCAGGCTATGAGCTTGCCAGCTCTATCACTTTTTTTGTTGAAAATCTGTTTATTAGTAAAGCATGTGAAGCAGTTACACACATTTCAATTTCAGCACATCAATATAAACCATGGAGATATCCGCTCAAAACAAATCTGTAGCTTTGTCTTTTTGATTTCACATTTTACATTTTACGGCGATCAGAACTGTCGCAGTTAAACAAACCCCCATCTTTAGAGACCCTCCCACCACCCTCGAACAACCCACCCGACACTCTCTTTGCAGTTATCAAATGAAGTGAATAGAACGAACATTATCTGGGTCACTCTTATCAGTACAACATGTAGTCTCTTTTTCAGTACACTTAGTCGGTGCGAGGCAATAGGCCAGTGATCGGACGGTCCTCAACCCATAACTTTGCAACACAGCCGGTGACAGTGTGTAAGATGAAATTCCGGCTTCGGACATTTTATTCCATATTCGGTGTGTCACTATTATCCCCTTCCTCCCCATCATCCTCCGTTTCAAAGTCCCCCAGCATGGCAAACCAGTCTAGTGAGATCGGCCTTTTCCGCAACCCTCTGTATTCTTCGCGTTGCAGCGCTTCTCCCTCCGCCCTGCTCCAGCGCACTACCTCTGCCTTCCATAATTCAGGGTTGGGTGGGTTAGGTGACTTCCATCTCATTGTGATAGCTCGCTTCGCCAATAACAAGGCCAGATCCGCAAAGCGTGACGCCACTGTCCTACTGCGCTGGGAGGGTCTCAGCCCTAATAACGTGCCTTCTAATGTAGGAGATCGGGACAGGGCTCCTGCGCTCTCAAGTGATGCATGGACCGTGGTCCAGTAGTATCCTAACTTGGGGCATTGCCACATCATGTGTATCAGTGATGCATCTTCAGTGTCGCAGCGGGGGCAATTGCTTTTTGCATCAGGAAACATCGTATGTAAGCGGTGCGGGGTCAGGTAGGCCCTATGTAACAGCATTAATTGTATAAATTTGAACTTGGGGTTCCTGGCTACTTTCCTGGGAAACTGCAGTATTCGGTCCCATTCCTTGTCTCGCAGGGGTCTACCAATATCCTCCTCCCATTTCTCCCTGAGAAACGAGAGAGGGAATGTCCTCCCTTCTCTGATGCCCGCAGCAAGCCATCTCGTCAGATGTGCACCCGGTCCCATTAGATAGTGCATCTTAGTGAGGGGGTTCGTGTCAGGTTCCTGTCCCTCAGGTGCCCATGTATGTGTGATATAATTGCGAAGACCGGCGTACAGAAGGAATGATCCCCCGGGTATGCCTTGTGTGGTTCTGAAGTCTTCAAAGGACAACAAGTGGCCGTCAGTAAACAGGTCACCTACATGCGATACTCCCACGTCATGCCATGTGGTTAGTGCGGTCATCGTGAGAGCTCCTGTGCCCAATGGGATGCCCAGAAGTGGAATAGTGGGGGCATAGGAAGACTTAGGCGAAGTGTATTTCAGAGCCTTCCTCCAGTAAAGGATCGCTAGTCTAAGTAGTGGTGGGGTATCCCTCGGTATGTTCGAATTAGGTAGGAGTAGTGTGTGCAAGTTCCCTCCACCGTAGCCCTCCACCGACATGTCGATCTCTTGGAGATTACAGCCAGCCACCCAGTAAGCCAGCCATTGAAGCTGACATGCGTAGTTGTAAGCTCTAAAGTCCGGCAGGCCCATACCTCCCGCGCCAGAGGGGAGTTGCAGCTTAGACAAGCTCATACGTCTGCGGCCGTGCCCCCATATGAGCTCAATAAGGAGAGTGTCCAGGGTCTTAAATGTCGCAGCTGGGATCAGGTAGGGTAAGTTGGTGAAATAATAGATAAGACGGGGAAGCATCACCATCTTTGATATCGCTATTCTGCCGGGTATGGAAAGTGGGAGTGTCAACCAGAATTGAATCTGTGATTTCAGTGCTCTGATGGCCCTCCCAAGGTTCCCATCAATCATCAGGTCGGACTCCCTATATATTTGCATCCCCAGGTATCTAAAGGTGGTTTCCGCCATCTGGAATGCATGAGGGGCAAAGGGTAAGGGTGTAAGCAAGCCCGTTGCCGCAAATGTGTAGCCATAGGACTTAGATTCGCTTATGGTCAGACCAGAGATCGCCCTAAAGTCCTCGAAGACCTGGGAAACAGAGCTCAGATCTCCCCTCAGGTCTCGGAAATACAATATAATATCATCTGCGTAAGCAGATACAATATGTGCAGTCCCGTGTCTGCGTATTCCATATTGGGGAGCCATCAATCGAAGCCGACAAAGCATGGGTTCAAGGGCAAGGACAAAAAGGAGGGGGGACAGCGGGCAGCCCTGCCTGGTGCCCCTTGCTATGGCTATAGGAGCCGATATAAGTCCAGAGGTGCGCACTCTCGCTGTGGGGACGGTATAGAGCAATCTGACCCAGTCAAGGAATTCAGAGGGTATCCCGAATTTGGACAGGGTGGCGAACATAAAGTCCCACCTAAGGGAGTCAAACGCTTGTTTCAAGTCCAGAGATATGCAGCCCTCTGAGTGTACGTCTCCACCGCCTCCAAGCATCAGTTGTGCTAAACGTCTAAGGTTCATGGCCGTGCTACGACCTGGAATAAAACCGCATTGATCCGGGTGGATCAGTTGCGGCACGTATTGCACTAGTCTCGCTGCCAGTACCTTGCTCAATATCTTGGAGTCAGTATTGAGGAGGGAGAGTGGCCTATAATCCGCCATTTGCAGCCCTTCCTTGGCAGGCTTTAATATAGATGTGATCAACGCCTGCATTGACGACTGTGGAAGGGACGACGTCCGTAAGGCCTCAATATAAATAGTGTGCAGGCGCGGTGCCAGGAGGTCTACGAATGTCGCATAAAAGTCGGCCGGTAGGCCATATGTACCAGGGGCTTTGCCCTTGGGGAGAGCTCTTATCGCCTGCTTAATTTCAGCGATCGTAATGGTGCGTTTCAGGTCTGTGGCCTGACTCTCAGTGAGATGAGGTAGAGTCAGGTCCCTCATGAAGGTCTCGAATGCATTTTCGGGTAGGGGCTGCGGAGGGCTGTAAAGTGTTATATAGTAGTCCTTGAACGCCGTATTAATCCCGAGTTGGGTGTTAGTTGGGGTGCCCGCCTGATCCAGAATATTCAGGATGGGATGATGAATCGGGGAGTCACGGAGAATGCGAGCTAGCAGGGGGCCGGCCCTATCCGCCTGTGTATGCTGCCTGTTCGTGTACTCTTTGTAGTCTAGGAGCCTCAGGTCTTCTAGTAGTTCCGCTTGCCTAATGCGAGCCTCCTGTAGTGGCGTGAAGGGTGCATTGGTGCCAGCTGCCTCATTTTCTAAGGGCGCAAGTGAGTTCTCCACTTCCGTCAATTGGGCAATTACTGCACGTTTCCTACCCGTCCCAGCAGCCATTGCCTCCCCCCTCAGGCAAACTTTAAAGGCGTCCCACTCCACTAGTCGGGAGCTGGCCGTGTTAGTATTTGTGGAAAAGTATGAAACTATAGTGTCAGACAGGGAGGCCCGAAATACAGAGTCCTCAAGTAGATCTGGAGATAGTCTCCAAGTTGGGATGGGGGTCAAACGCCTACCCCACTGCCAGGTGAGTTCTACAGGACTGTGGTCAGACAGAGTTTTCCCCATGTGTTGGGTTCGGACTATGGAAGCCGCTAGGGAACGGGAACAGAAAATGTGGTCGATTCTGGTATGGAGCTGGTGGGGTGGTGAAAAAAAGGTATATTCCCTGTCTCGTGGGTGTACACTACGCCACGCGTCTGTCAGATCCCATCCCTCGGACCATCTCGCTAAAACCTCTGCCTGTTTTTTGCTCTCAGCCGCCTGCAAAGGGGGATGTGACCTATCCAAAGCAACATCAAGCACAGCATTAAAGTCCCCTCCAATCAACAATCGATGATCCGCCCAGTCTGCAAGTACCCCGTTCACTGTCAACAAGAACTCCGCCTGATTCGAGTTCGGCGAGTACACACACCCAAACACAATAGCCTCCCCGTCTAACAGCCCCCGCACAAATACATAGCGCCCCTCAGTATCGATTCTGTGCTCCAGTAACTGGAAAGGGACAGAGCCGCGGAACCAGATCGCCGCCCCCCTGGAGAACGCAGAATAGGAGGTAGCAAAGAGCTGTCCCCTCCATTTCTTCCGGAGTTTCATGTTCTCAGCAGCGTTCAAATGCGTCTCTTGGAGGCAAGCAATCTGTGTCCCCCTGCGGTTAAGTTGGGCTAATATCCTATGGCGTTTATGAACCGCCCCCATGCCACGCACGTTCCAAGTGCACATTTGGTATTTATTAAGCGGCCCCATTTCCATCTATGAGACTCAGCCGGATGATAAACCCGGGTACCCATGGTAGTCCGGTTCCATGAAAGGATGAGAGTGTCTTACAACCCTGGATTCCCTGAACAAAATGGTTCCCAGGCAAACGTGCCCGAGATCCAAACCATGGTGCCCAACGTGGGCACAAGTCAGTTAAGTTTGTATGCATCTCGGGGGTGACAGGCCTCTGTCAGTAGCCTCTCTCTCTACGGCCTGTATTAGTTCAACAGCCCACCCAGAAATAGGCCCCTCATGCAACCCACCGCCTACCATACAAGTGGGGGGGAGACAGTCATACGTTACCACCCGGAGGGGAGCATACTTGCAGCAGTTCAGAACTCCTCCGCCATCTGGGCTGTGACCTTCGGGAAGAGCGGCAAGCTGTCGACCGAACCAGACACCTCAGTACGGGTGCCAGTGGAGATGGTGTGTCTGTCTGCAGCTGCTACCGCGTCGTGCGCTGCCAAGGCCTCCTCCGTTAGCCGTTGTCGCTGTAATGAAGATGGGTGTCTGCCTGTGAGGGCACCGGAATGGTGCGGCTGCGCTGGTACACCCTGGGAAGAGTGTTGTCCCGGGCTGGGGCCTTTGTCCTGTCGAGTCGGAGGGTTTCCACGGTTTTCGCCCTGGCGATCTTCAAACGGGTCCTGTGAGGCCGGCGGTGAGAGGGTGACTTCCATCCATTCTTCTGCCTCTTCTGGCGAATCAAAGAAGTGGGATCTGTTTGCGTGCAGAATTTTGAGCCGTGCAGGGAACAGGAGCGCATATTTCATGTTTCTGTCTCTTAGTTTGCGTTTTACATTCATGAAGGTGGACCTGGCACGCTGTACTGTAGGAGTGAAATCAGGGTAGACCGAGACGTTCTTGTCCTCAAAACGTATTGGCGCCTTCTCCCTGGCTGCCCACAGGACAGCGTCACGATCCTTGTAGTGAAGGAGGCGTGCGATAAGAGGACGAGGGGGTGCTCCAGGTTTGGGGGGCCGCGGCGGCATCCTGTGTGCCCGTTCCACACTATAGAGGGCAGTGAGATCTTCTTGGCCCACTAACTGCCGCAGCCAGTCTTCCACAAATTGGGTAGGGTTCCTCCCCTCGCTCCTTTCCGGAATACCTAGGATTCGGATGTTGTTGCGGCGGGCCCGCACTTCGGCATCGTCCACCCTATCCCACAGTTGTTTAAGTTGTTTCTCCACACCTTCCAACTTAGTGGAGTGTTCCGTCTGTTGCGGTACAAGGTCATTCAGTGTGATTTTTTGTTCCGCTACCCGTTCTGCCAGTTTGTTGTGATCAGCCCTTAATAATGATAGTCCCGTCGCCATAGTATCTATACGTGATTCCAAGGCTTCGCGCGTCGCGCGTATCTCGTTTAGGATGAGGTCCAATTTTGCATCTTGGGAGCCCCTTCCGGTCGGCGGGATGATATCCGCATTGGAAGAGGCCAGTGGGTCTTCAGAGCCCGTGGATTGCACGTCCATCGCGGCTCCCTGGCCATGGGCCCTGCCCCTGGGCTTGCCCATGGATCTCGTGTGCAGGGTGACGCAGCAGTGGATACCTCTGGACGCCGCTGCCTGCTCCGGAGACCAACCAATACGCAGTCCACGGCCACCGGGGATACAGGACGTAGTGGTCAAAGAGGGCAGAGCGTATATATGGTCTATGCGCGCTGCACTGTAGTTGGGGTGCTTGTAAGCCTACTGGGGGCAGCAGACAGTCGTCTCCCCTGCTTCCAGGGAGTAGAAGAATAGGGACCGTGTGGCCCTAGGTGTTGTTAGGCACGACTCGAAATCCTGAACAGGAGCGTGATGAGCAGCTATGCTGGGAGTATATGGCCAGGCGGTATTGCTCACGTCGCACTTCCACGCAACGAGCCGGCGCGGGTCCTCCGGCCCTCAGTAGTGTGTCCTACCTTGTAAAATGTCCGGTCCGAGGGGAGCAACACCTCGGTTCAAGGCCCCGTCTCACCTTCAGGGCGCCGAGGGTACTGCCCGGCTGTGCTGGCAAAATGGCGCCGGAGGCAGTCAATATACCACAGCCCCGGTGTACTCAGAAAGGTCCAGTCAGGGTCGGGCACTCCGGTCCGCTGGCCCAGGGAGCGGCAGCACTGTATCTGCAGGCTCAACCAGAGTTGGCGAGGGCAGACGCCGCAAGGACGAAGGGCGAGCCGGCAACCAATCCGGTGAGGTTCCCGCGCGTCCCGCAGGTCTCACAGCAGGGAAGCTGGAAGGTGCGCAGTGTTGGAAGGCAGGCAGCAGGGCCACGGACATGTGAGGGTGTCCGTGCGTGCTCCGGAGCCTCCGCTGAAGTCCACAGTCACTTCCGATCAGGGGCCCCGTCTGGACCGCGCTGATGGTGCAGTGCGAGTCGGGCAGGCCACCTAATTGAGCCCGGGGCTCCGCCTCGTCCCGAAGGCCGCTGCAAGGGCCGGTGACGCAGCGTTCTCGCGCTGCTGGCCGAGTGTAATAACACCTCACCGCTGCTTTCAGCACCCCCCCGGGGGCTTCCGGAGTAGAAATCAGATGGGCTGCCGCACGGGGCTGCAGGATAAATCGCTAGTATTTTTGGGCTGTGGACGGAGCTCTGGAACTACGCGTCCACCATCTTCGGCTCCAGGCCACGCCCCTCTTGCCAGCTCTATCACCATGCTCATATATCCTGCTCTGCGCATCGTTATGCTGAGAAATGGCACACTCCCTAGAAATGGCACTGTATTCATCTTGCTTTAATTTCAGAAGATGTTGGTCATCCGTGGTCGCCGCCGATGCCACCCTCCTTTCCAGCTCCACTACTTCTGCCTCCACTTTATTTATCTCCGCTTGACTCTTTTTCTTCTTACTGGCGATTAAGGAGCGGACCTCCCTCCGAAGCACCACCTTGTAAGCCTCCCATAGAATTTGCGCCGAGGCAACCGTACCAACATTTTCTCGGAAATAATGGTCCGAAAGCTGCTATATTTCTTTCCTGACAACTGGGTCCTTCAAATGCCATGTATGGATCGGGGCAATCCAGCCGACTGCTTGTTGCCCCGTCTCAATCGACAACCACGTGGGGGGGTGATCGGATATACCTCTACCCAGGTATCGGACTTCCCTAATGGTGTCTGCCATAGCGGCCGGGACCACTATATAATCTAGTCTGGGCAACGTATTATGTGCTGCAGATAAATGAGTGTAACTCCTCTGATCTGGATTGCGCGTTCTTCAACAATCCACCAGGCCCAGCAAATCTCAAAAGTCGGGCAGCCACTTTTGCGATTGTGTAAGAGTTCGTGGGGGAAAGCGGTCAAGATTTCCTTCCAACACTGAATTGAAGGGGAAACATCCTTTACAACGCAACTTTTACCACGCAGTGCCTTTACGACGCAACTTTTACAACGCAAACCATTACAACGCATTGCGCTGGGGGGCGCTCTAGGATAGGGGATAAGTTTAATTTACTATCCAACACCTTCCCTAGTGTCCATGGGGACTGGAGTTGGAATAGTAAATTAAACTATTCACTATCCAGCACTGCAAAGCGCTATGCGTTGTAAAGGTTTGCATTGTAAAAACCACGTTGTAAAGGCATGCGTGGTAAAAGCATGCGTTGTAATGTCATACATCCAATTGAAGTCCCCTCCCAATATTAAAATACCCAACGGAAGGGTAAAAAATACTGCACTCAGGTCTTTAAAGGTAGGCAATGAAGGCCTGGTGGGACATATATAGACAGCAGAGTTACCGTCTTGCCTCCGATTCTTCCCGAGACCCCAACATATCTACCCCTCTGATCAGCCCATGTTGCCTGTAATTCGAGTGGGAAGGAGTTTTGCATGAGAATGCCCACGCCCCTAGAGCCGGATGTAAACCCCGCATGCGCTATCAATTTGTATCCCCCTCTGTGCAGCGCCATACAACGATTCCCAGCCAAATGCATCTCCTGTAACAGCGCTACATCCGGGGAGTGCCGCCTAATCAGTTGATTTACCATCCCTCTCTTAATCTTATCACCCAACCCATTGACATTCCAACTCAACACTCGTATCCCCGATCCCTGACTAAGGTGCGACATTTACCCCACACCACAAACATCAAACTGAAACCTTCCCATCCAATGCGACTCAAAACGAAACTGAAATTTAACACATCTAATAAACATACACCCCTCCTCCCACCCTACACCTCCCCCTCCCTGCACCCCTGCCTAAGGACAAAGCCCGACCCCAACTCACAGTGTGCCTGCCGCCCCACCCTAACTAAAGAACTAAAAGTAGTACGAGGAGGAACCCATCGCTCAGCCCCTCACCCCCTCCCGATCAACCCCCCACCCGAGATATGATCAATATCAATGCTTCTAGGTGAAATTATCAACAATAACCCCCCCAGCAGCCATTTGCACAAGTCCACAGTTACAATATAGTACGCCAACTTTTTATTCTTGATCCCGTTGCTCCTCTTCCGCCTCCTGGCACCGTTCCTCCGACCGATCTTGCATTGTACTGTCCAACCAGTCTGATGCCACCTCCGGGTTATCAAAAAACCATGCCTTCCTGTCAACTTCCACTCTAAGCTTCGCTGGGAAGAGCATTGAGTACCTCAGTCCCTTCTCTCTCAGTCTCCTTTTGACGGGAAGGAAGCTTTTCCGTTGTCGTTGCACCGCCTGGGTGAAGTCCGGAAAAAAGGACAACGTTGTGTTTTCATATCGGAGCGGGTCAGCTGACCGTGCTGCCTGCAGGATCACATCTCTATCCCGGAAGTTGAGCACCATTGCTTTCATCAGACGAGGGGGCGCCCCGGGTCTTTGTTGACCTCCCGGCACTCTATGCGCTCGTTCGATTGTGAAAAAGTTACTGAGGCCTTTAGGTTTTTGGTGGTTCAGAACAATATCCTCCACAAACAAGTCCGGTGTCCGACCCTCTGATTTCTCCGGTATTCCGAGAACACGGACATTGTTTCTCCTATTACGCCCTTCGTAGTCATCCAACTTTCGACGCGTTTATTCTCGAGCGTCTTGCAGGGCACGGACCTCCCGTTGCATCTCGGCCATATCATCCACAAAACTGGAGGGTTTGATATCCAGCGACTTGACCTTTTCACTAGTCTTAGCGTGGTCTGCTCCCAGCAAATTGACCTCTATCTTCACTGTGTCAAGTTTATTGTCCATCGCGTCCATCTTCTCCACCATAGAAGACTGGACCTTATTGATGGCCGCCATAACATCAGTCAATGTAGGCTCCGTGCGATGGGGACTTCCTTCTCTCCACCGGAGAACCTTTAGGTTGCGTATATCTGTCCAGTTTATTGGACTGTACATTTTTCAGTCCTCTTCCAGCCCTAGGAGGGGCTTTCTCATTCTCCGGTTTCGACGCCATAAGGATGGTGATGATGGCCGCCGCTTAGCACAACTTCACACCTTAGACGATGCGTCACACCTCCTTCATGCGCGCAGAACTCCGTCGTCTTTAGCAGCACCGTGCAGGTCTTCTCCGATTACACGACTCCCCGCTGAGGGCAAAAGAAAGGCGTCAATTTGCGGACCAGGCCGGAGCTTCAGATTTCCCGATCCGCTGTTGTTGCATTAGCAGCCGGATCCCCAGCGTAATATGGCACCCAGCCACGGCTGCTGCCAGGCCCAAATCTGCAGACGTCGATCCGGGGGTAAAAACGGTTGTTTCTTCTCTAATTTTCGCCTACGAGTATCTCAACGATTCACCCATCGATGATCGCTCTCGGGTGGCAGGATAGGGTCAGGATAGACGGAAAGGAGGAGCGGGTTCTACGGAGCTAAGCTCTCACGTAGCCATCTTGGTCTCGTGCGTAGCTCCTCCCCCACGCCTGGTTTTAATGCTTCCTAAGAGAGCCTCTTCTAAGAGGGCCTTAGCCTCCCTACACTGGCTTCCGATTAGGGAGAGAGTTCTGTTCAAGGCTCGGTGTGTTAGCCATCGGATCATACAGAGGAAGGGCCCTACCTACCTGCACGACTTATTAACTCCCTATTCCCCGACCCATCAACTAAGATCTAGTGGGACGGGGCAGGTATGTATCCCCACCATCAGGAGAGCAAGGATGGGTGGACGCTCTTTCCGCTATCTGGCAGCGCAGCAGTGGAACAAACTCCCTCAGGGCCTCCGGCTGGAGGTCTCAGAGACTATTTTTCATAAAGAACTGAAAACTCACCTCTTTCCCTCTGAGTACACCCCCCTCGCGTTGTCCAGCTTTTAAGCTCCCCCCTTGAGATGTCGGCTGTAGATTGCACCGCAGCGCGGGGACACACTAGCTTAGTGTAACCAGCGCGGGGACACACTAGCCTAGTGTAAGGATGCGCTTTACAAATGTGATTATTATTATTATTTTAAAATGTGATTATTATTAATGTCAACTGCAGTTTATGTGTAGGCCCACCACTTTTCATGATGTTGCAGCCAAAGTGAGCAAAGCCACTTGGTCTATCCTATTGGTAGAAAATAATGACCCTGTTCTGTATTACTTTGGAGCCTTTAAAGAAAGAATGTGTAAGTTATTCAGCAAACACATGTTTATGCAGGCAAGTATTAATTAACCCTAACGCAAATTGCCCATATAGCACAATACAAAAAATCTGCTTAATCATGTGGTAGTAGCTAAATCAACAACATCCACAGATGCTTTGATAAAGCAATTTTATATGCTTAAAAGCATATAACCAATTCACAAAAGTGGACTTTTTGAATAAACCATTAGGCAATGAGAGAGGTGAAGATTTTGGGGTCCTCTCTAACCTAGGGTGAGGACCAAGCAGATGCTTTGAACACAAAGAGCATAAACAAAAAGCACATCTTGAAGAACAAAACTGTGGTTGTCCCTCCTCCTACGACCACCCCAAGCACAGTTATTGGCAAAAAACAATCCCAACCAAAGACCCTGCAAAGCATTATGGAACGAGATTAGCAGTGGGTAGTGAATATTATAGTATCCAATATCAAAGTAATTCTACAAAGAGCTGCAGTTCAACTAGTCATTACTAGATGTCCCTCATGAGTCAAATATAAAGCATTGAAATCTTTTCATGAAGCTTTTGCATTTGACTCATGAGGGACATCTAGTAACGACTAGTGGAACTGCAGCTTGATGTAAGAATAATATCAAATCTAAATTGACATCAGGGAATGCACACAGGGGAAGAACCATACCATTGCAGTGAATGTGCAAAGAGCTTTAGTCGATTATCATCCCTACATGGTCATGTGTGAACAGACAGGGGAAAACCATTCAAATGTAGCACATGTGTGAGGAGCTGTAGTTCTTTACTAAGCTAAAACAACATCAGCGAATGCACAAGGAGGAAAAAAACATGCATTTGCAGTGAATATGGTAGTAGCTTTAATGAATCTGCAGCATTAAAGAATCATCAGGGAACACACACAGGGGTTAAAACCTTACCATTGCAGTGAATGTGGGAAGAGTTTCAGTTTTTTTATCACACTTAAAATGGCATAAGTGAACACACTCTGGGGGAAAAAAACATACCATTACAGTGAATGTGAAAGTAGTTTTAGTGACTCTTCAATATTAAGAAATAATCGGCGAACACATATAGGGGAAAAACCTTTCAAGTGCACTGAATGGGAGGAGAGCTTTAGCCGGTAATCACACCTACAGAGACATCAGCGAACACACACAGAAGGAAAAATTTCAGCTGCAGTGAATGTGTGAAGAGATTTAGTCAATTATCAAACCTGTAAAGACATCAGTGAACACACATAGGGGAAAAGCCATATGATTGCAGTGAATGTGTTAAGAGCTTTAGTCAGCACTCCTCCAAGTGCATCAGCAAACACACACATGGGAAAAACCCTGCTACTGCAATAAATGTGAAAGTAGTTTTAGTCACCCGTCAACATTAATGAGGCATCAGTGAATGCACACAGGGAAAAAACCTTTCAAGTGCACTGAATGTGTGAAGAGCATTAGTCAATCATCACTCCTAAAAAGAGCATCATAGAACACATACAGGGGATCACCATACGGCTGCAATAATAGTGAAAGTAGTTTTAGTCACCGGTCAGCATTAAGGATTCATCAGCGAACACACACACAGGGGAAAAGCCTTTCTGCTACAGTGAATGTGTGACAAACCTTAGTCGGTTATTACTACTCCAAATACATTAGAGGACAAACACAGGGAAAAAACCATACCATTGCAGTGAATGTGTGAAGAGCTTTATTGATTACCACGCCTCCAACTACATCAGCGAACACACACAGTGCAGTGAATGTGCCAAGAAATTTAGGGGCATATTATCAAGGGGGTTTATCTCCACTTTTTTAGCTTTAAAAGCCAAGAAAGGGGAGATAAAATAATCTCCCTATTACCTAGCTGTCGCTAACACCAGTTTGCGACAGCTAGTAGGAGATAGCGACCATCTTGGGCCCCACTTTGCATGTCAGTGATATTTATCGCTAATGACATGGAAAGTGGGCGTGCCAAGATTTTAGCGGCTGGAAACAGTCGCTAACATCGCTATCTCCTATTACCAACTTTTGAAGATATTCGCGCTAAGCGCGAATATCTCCAAAAGCTAACACCTGCCCTGAGCAGTTCTTAGCCATGTTATCCGATGGGAGGTGGATAACATGGCTAAGAGCAGCTCGGTAATACATGAATATCGCGGACTTTTCAGCGATATTCATGCATTGCGGCCGATGTTTATCACATTTGCGATAAAGCTTGGTAATACCAAGGTTTATCTGCGATAAAAACTGCCGCAGCTCAGCAGTAAATTTTTGTCTCTAACCAAGCAATAGCGATAATTATCGCTATTGCTTGGTAATATGCCCATTAGTAACTTATCAGATCTCCAAAGACATCAGCAAACACCCAAAGGGGAAACTCCATGCTATTTCAATGTTTGCGTAAGTAGCTTTAGTGGTCTTCAAGTGAAGGAATCATCAGCAAACACACAGATGGGATAAGCCTTTAAAGTGTAGTGAATGTGTGATGAGCTTTTGTCAATATTTAATCCTACAGTACCTGACTCTCTAAATAAACTCACCGCCATCGTTTCATAAAGGCTTGAGCTATCCAGCAAAAACAGAAAGAGAGGGGCATTTGTACAATGAACTGGCGGAGCGTTGGTTAGCTCAAAAACTGCTATCTCCGTGCTCCGTCAGTTAACAAATACAGGGATGCACCAAATTTACAATGATATGGTGCACCTTTGCACTTCCCCTAGCGCTGGTGCTAAAATTAGCTGCCTAGCGCCAAAGCATTCAAGGGGTTTTGTTATTATACAATTCACATAGAATTTCAACACTATTTGAGATCCTTATATGTATAAGACCAATAGTGCAAAGCAACAATCTCAAATTTTTATGCAATTTAAAATTTGAGATTGTTGCTTTGCACTATTGGTCTTATACATATAAGGACCTCAACTATTGTTGAAATTCTATGTGAATTGTATAATAACAAAACCCCTTGAAGGTATTCCTACCCTACCATATCCTTTGCCCAAACCCTCAAGGGTATATTGGGTTGCTCATTTGCCGTTACTAGTGCCAAAGCAGGCACCCTAGCGACTTAAACAATCCAAAATGACAATTTGTAACTCCTATGTGTGCTGCATTGTGCAGCACACCTGAAAGTTGCAAATCATCATTTTATTAATAATTGTTTATGTGCAGGAACGCACACCTTCCTGCACATAAATAAGCATGCCTTTTGTTGGGTTTTGCACAAAGCAGCACATATAGAAGCAGCAAAAACTGGAAGAACTTAGACATTTCTCCTTGTTTTGCAATGTTAGGACCAGGGTTTTTTTGGTCTTAATTTTGGCGCTGCCCCTTATTTACACCGTCTTTGTAAATAGGGGGCAGAGTCAAAAGAAGTGGGTGTGCGGTGGGTGTTTCAGTAGAACGCTCACTGCAACACCCATTGCCTCCACTTTCAGGCTAAGTGTAGCGTGAAAGGGGGCCTTATTTACAAGGCGATGGACTTAACGCCACCAGAACGTCTTAAAAAATGAGGTTCTGGTGGCGTTAATTCCTTGAACATATCCTGAGTCTCTTCATTTGACAAAGACATCCACTCTCCAAACGTCATAAATAATTATACCGAGGCACAAAAATGGATAAAGTCCAAAAAAAGATAGAAGTCCAAAAATAACTTCTACTATGTTGAAGTAATTGGAACTCGTTTTATTTTCCTAATTCGCCCGATATTTATCTATTTCTTATAATATAAATGAGTGGATGCATTCAAGAAACACAGACAGCTGACACATGTTTAGGCGATTTGACTTTTTCAAGGCTAAATCTCTGTCACTAATCAGTGGAAATATATGTTCTTCAGTAGAATCTGGGGAAATATCCATTAAAGTGAGATAACCTGTCCATATGGTGAGTCTTTCGAACAATTTAATGGTGTTATTTTGTAAAAAAGCCCACAATTTCTTGTTTGTAGTGACGGCTAAATGAAAGTGGAGTCTAACCACATCAGGTATATGCGCTGTGAGCAAATGGTTGCTGGTGCCGCACTAAGCCTGGCGTCTGGAGAGGCATGAATGGCTCTCTGAGCCTAGGAAAAGGGCCTTGATTAGTGCAACATCTGGAGCATCTTGAACACAGCTTCATCTTGCGATGGCAAATTAATGATACTGTATTTTATTAACAAAGAGACACCACCAAGAGAGCTTACTTTGTGCTTAATTTTCAGAAATAGAAAAACATACAGCAACATGCACGTGAAGTTCATGTAAAATAAAAGTGCACATTTCTTGCGGTAAATACGAAATGATGTCAGTGCAAGCTATGCAAGGCCTTCTCATGTCAACATAAGCACATCTAAATTAAGCATTCATTTCTAATTATTAAAAACACTCCACCATCTGCGTGCATAATATTAAGGCAGGGCATTATAATGAAAAACACATTTTCTTTTACAAAAAAGGCCCGGGAAGGAGCTGCAGCTTGAAATTCAACAGGATCAAACTTTATCTACTTCATAAAGAACTAAAGAATCTCTGTTTAAGTAACATGTCAGGGCCAGAGCCAGGCCCTGTAAGCTGCACCAGTTTTAGGGAGATAGATAGATATTATGGTGATAGAATATAGACCTCAACTCACGATAATGCTCTAGTATTCCAGGTTTGAAGAAACCAAAATGCTCTAATCAACCACAAGAGGGCTGTGGAAAGCCGCAAAGATAACTTAGCGAATAGCAAGGTACAGACAGGAATTGCTGAGCCTGATCCAATGTGAACAGAAAAGCATTGTGAAGAAGGGTGTTAATAGAGTTGGCTTTGCTATATATTTCCTGAAGAGTTATCTTTGTTATATACTTCCTGAAGAGTTATCTTTGTTATATACTTTCTGAAGAGTTACCTGAGTTATATACTTCCTGAAGAACTATCTTTGTTATATACTTCTTGAAGAGTTACCTGAGTTATATACTTCCTGAAGAGTTATCTTTGTTATATACTTCCTGAAGAGTTATCTTTGTTATATACTTCCTGAAGAGTTACCTTTGTTATATACTTCCTGAAGAGTTATCTTTGTTATATACTTCCTGAAAAGTTAACTTTGTCATACAACTTTCTGAAAGAGTTACCTTTGTTATATACTTCCTGAAGAGTTACCTTTAATACTTCCTGAAGAGTTACCTTTGTTATATACGTTCTGAAAGAGTTACCTTTGTTATATACTTTCTGAAAGAGAAGTAACAGCAGCCGCTAGGCAAAAGGACTTAATGCAATTTTTAATGAAGGGTTTGCTAATGCACTGCTTTGTGTAACTAGCACACACGTGGTTTCCATTGTGTCTCTAGCACACAGGCAACGTCCATGGGTGTGTCGATGTGCTCATATAGCTTGCAGTTGTTTTACAATGTGTTCATCCCCATTGAATTGGTGCACGTGGTCCTTGCATTCAAAAGTATTACTACATACAGCATATTTTGAGGAGGGGGCGTGGCTAGCGGCCGATGCCAGCAGACGCAGCCTAACGAGGCTCCCGTCCCTAGCCCCAATAAATCCTCAATTTATCCCTTAAACAGCGCGGACTCCCCGAGAAAACCGGGTCGAGTCCGCACCAGACATCGGTGCCTGCCCGGGGAGCGCGCCAAGCGTGTGCATTGCCCGCATCCAGTGCTGCGGCCCCCGCCGGTCCCGGACAGAACGTAACCTAAAATGGCGGCGTAGGACTCCGAGAACCACCGGACTGCGCCCTGGGGGACCGGGCACCCAGAGATCGGATACTGCCGACCGAGCAGGGTGAGAGTGGTCCTTGAGTGATTATTTGGGTGCGGAGGTCTTGGCGGAACCAGCGGCGGTCTTGGCGGCACGAGCGGCGGCGCTGCGGAAGAGGGTGAGATCCGTGCCCCTGAGGGGCTCCAAAATTGAAGTCCCGGCTTCTGGGCCTGAGCGGCTCTGGCGGCGGCGCTGCGGCGCCTGATCCTGCACTAGCGAGAGGAGACCCAGGGGCAAGAAGCGAGGACACCGCCAAGCCAAGAGCGCAAGCGGAGCACCTCCACGGGCGACCGGAGGCGCCTGAGCGGATTCGGACCAGGGAGGCGGGAGGCCGCGAGAGAGGTGGCTCAGCACCGTAGATGCGGAGAACAGGCCCGGACTGCGGACCCGGCAGCCCCATTTCGCAGAACCTGGGTGGGGGCCCGGCGGACTCCGACACTGCACTGAGGCACCGGGCGGGGCGCCCAATCCCGGGGGTCTTGACCCCCCCCCCTCGCCCAGCTGCCTTGCCTCGTTGTCTACCACCCGAGAGGAGCCTGTCGGGGTAAGTGACACCCTGCGACGGCCTGAAGGGGCATTCAGCGTGGAGCTGACCAGCGTGAGTGAGGACCTCGGGACGGTGGGTGGATTGGGGCCCGGCAAGGGGCTGTACCACTGACCGACAGCTGAGAAGAGGCGACTGCCTGGCGACCTTGGACTCTGCCGGCGGGTGGCTTGCTTGCTAGGTGGCAGTAGAGGCTGGAGACCCAACTTCTGGAACGACGACCAGGGCCGCCACTGAGAGACCTGCACCGGCAGCAGTGAGGATCCCTTGAACGTGGACACCCTGCACGACAGCGGAGGCCTCGGCGGCCCGCGGTGGGGGGGAGGTGCGGGAAGAGGGCGCCTGTGTGTGGCACGGGGGCTTGAACTGGCCTGCGGCGGTGAGCGAGACACGGTGGGCCTACATCGGGTGAGCGCCCCTGGCCTCACGGACCGAGGACTGCAACTGTCTGGCCGGAGACGGCTCCACATTGACGAAGCGACCGGCCGACCGGCTGAGTGACCTGTCCGTCTCGACCACCTCCACGTTTGCCCGGTGGTTAGCCCGGAGGAGGAATGGGGAAACCGAAAGGCCCAAAAGGTGACGCGGGAACGGCCGCAGAGGCTCCGGACACCATGCCACATACCCAGTCAGACTTGCTAACGATGCAGGACAGAATCCTGGAAGCTATAGCGGCCACGAGGACCGCCCTGCAACAAGACATTGCTCAAGTGTCGACGGGCCTGGGGCTCCTGCGGGCAGACCATGGGAAACTGGCCGACAGGGTCAAAGACACAGAAATAATCCTGAAGGATGTGGTGCCGGGACAGAAAGCCTTGGAAGGTAAACTTACGGACGCCCTGGAACGTATCCAGACGCTGGAGAGGAGAGCGGAAGACGCGGAAAACCGAAGCCGGCGGAACAATGTACGACTGGTGGGCCTTCCGGAGAAAAGCGAGGGGACTGACATGCTGGGCTATGTGGACAACTGGCTACGGACAGTGGTGGCGCCGGAAGGCCTCTCCCCCTTCTTCACGCTGGAGAGAGCACATCGTGTGCCTGCCCGACCCCCCAAACCGGGGCTCCCCCCGCGACCAGTGGTGATCAAAGTACTCCATTACAGGGATAGAGACTGGCTTCTGCAACGAGCAAGGGAAGCGGGACCGTTCCAGGTTGACAATAGCGCAGTCACGTTGTTTCCGGACTACACCTTTGAAACCCAAAAGCAGCGAGCTTCATTCCTCTCTATTAAAAAGGAACTGCGAACGGAGGGGCTGCAGTATTCGCTGTTGTTCCCGGCGAGACTCCGAATTTCGGTGGATGGGAAGGCACTGTTCTTCAATTCATCGGCGGATGCCTGGGACTGGTGGGACTCCTACAAGGCTGGAACGGATGGGGCCCACCACAGGGCGGCCGCGGAGGAATTCCAACGGGGCTCGGTTAGAAGATCAAGACGACTTCGGAAGAGGGGTCAGCATCAGAAACGACTGACGGAATCGCAGACGACAGTGGAAAGGAAAGCGGCACTGCAAGCGGTGAAAGAGGTCTCGGGAGCGGAGGAACCACAGCAGGAGGGGGACTCGAAATCGATCTCGGAGGACAAGCAAACGGGGTCAGAAACTGAACTGTCGGAGGTGGACAGCGCGAAGGGCCCGACGGTAACGCCACAAACGGCGGAGGAAATCTTCGGCAGCTGAGTATTGAACTGGGGGATGAGGGGGCTGGCAGCGACGACCTGGAGGGAATGGCGAACCTGGCCGCTGGAGCAGGCTGTCGTGAGACTGGTCAATCGTGAGTTTGGATGTACATTGAGGGGTGGATGGGAAGAGGGACGCAATTGTTGCTGAGGTAGCTAGTACACGCACCCAGAGGCCCCTAAGGCCACCGCAGTACAGACTGCGGACTAGAAAGTTTTGAGAGCACCTTGCTCTATTGTTTGGATGGGGGTAACTCTTCTGTAGTTAGGTCCTGTTCTAGGGGGGGTGGATGTCTAGAGATGTTGGGGTTACTCAGGACAGGGAGGGGGGTAGTGGAAGGAGAGCGGAGCAGGGGAGGGTTGTAGGGCGAAGGGGGTGGGGAACAGTCCGGTTGGGGAAGGGGGACGGGGGGGCCATTACTGGTGTCTGGCCACGGTGGAACGGGGCTCTTAGCCTTCAATGTCGAGACTATGGATAGTGTGGGGTCGTTAAAATGTGTGTCCTGGAACGTGCGGGGTCTGAACTCAATGACTAAAAGGCACAAAGTTCACTCTTACCTAGTCCGCAGAGGGGTTCATATCGCCTTCCTACAAGAAACACATCTGACCAAAAAGGAGGGGGTAGCGCTCCAAAGGAGGTGGCGGGGTCACCTGTTTTACACCACATATTCAGCGTTTGCCAGGGGGGTGCTGCTATGGATTCGGGCTGGGATCCCCTTCCAAGTCACTAGGCATACTGTGGACCCGGAGGGTCGTTTCGTAGCAGTTGAGGGTTTACTCAGGGGCCGTACTATAGCGCTATGCAGCGTTTATGCGCCAAACACTGAACAAGCGCCTTACTTCACTAAACTCTCCACGCGCTTAGCAACCTACTTCGCAGGTCCAATATTGCTGGGGGGAGACTTTAACTCTATTGCGGACACAACATTGGATAGGTCACACCCACCGCTCCATGCTTCCCCGGTGCACAGGCTAGCGAAACATAGGTTGCATTGGCAGGGGCAGTGGGATCTCACTGACGTATGGCGCGCACAACACCCGGCTGAGCGGGACTATTCCTTCTATTCCAGTATGCACGACCTACATGTCCGCATTGATGCATTCCTATGCTCCCATCAAGTTCTCCCGGCAGTTGCCCGCACAGAATACCTCACACGTACGATCTCGGATCACAATCCCCTGCTGCTCACCCTGGCCTGGATGAACGGGTCTACACCGATTCCGACATGGTGGCTCCGGCCGGACACGTTGGATGACCCACCATTTAGGACGGACTTGGAACTTTGAATCACCCATTATTTTACGGAGAACGAGGGGACCACCTCCTCCAGGGCCGCTGAATGGAACGCATTCAAGGTGGTGGTGAGGGGGCACTGTATAGGAAAATTTGTGGGGACAAGACGAACGCTAGTAGAGGACTTGGACAGGGCGGAACGGACGCTGCGAGAAGCTGAGCGATCGCGACCCGGCCACCCTGAATTGCAGGGTAGGGTTAGTACGGCGAGGGAGGCAGTGGCGGTTGGAGTGGAGCGCCTACGCTGCTTCGATTACAAAGCTTATGTGACCAGGGCACTCGCTGAGGGGGATAAGACGGGGACACTCCTAGCCTGGCTGGCCAACCCTCACAGAGGATCCACCCCAATACTATCTCTGGCGGGGGCGAACGGGGAAACCTATTACACGCAACCGGACATAGTGCGGTGCTTCAAAGAGTATTACGGCAACTTATACAGGAAGGGGTTGGAGACCCGACCCGAGGCGACGGAAGCCCTGTTGGCAGAGACCCAATTGCCCCAGTTAGACCCGGAAGACGCTAAGGCTCTCGGGGACCCGATTGGCCTCGAAGAAATTAGAGGGGCCATCAAGAAGATGGCGCGAAACAAAACACCGGGGATGGATGGTCTCCCTATTGAGTTTTATGTGAAATATATGGAGCTGCTGGCCCCGAGACTCAGGACGGTGTATAATGAAGCCAAGGAGAAGGGAGAGTTGCCCCAATCGATGCGCGAGGCGATCATGATCCCATTGCTTAAACCGCGCAGGGATAGCGCGGACCCGGCGTCATACCGACCGTTGTCGATGCTGACGACGGACTACAACATTTTGAGCACGATTCTGGCCGAGAGATTGATTGCTCATTTGGTTCATAGGGACCAGTCGGGCTTTATCCCAACCAGGAACACGGCCCACAACATTCGGCGGCTGCTCAGGCTGCTGGCGGACCCCCCACAAACAGCATTGGCCCCTATGGTGTTGTCAGTTGACATTGAAAAGGCTTTCGATAGCCTGGAGTGGAGCTATCTATATGCGGTGATGCGGAGATTCGGTCTCGGGGAAGGTTATATAAGATGGACCACAGTGCTCTATGCACGGGCGGGCGCGAGGGTGAGAGTGGGAGCTTTGATATCGGACCGCTACGATGTGAACAGGGGGACGAGGCAGGGTTGCGCGCTCTCTCCACGGTTGTTCGCACTGGCCATGGAACCGTTTGCAATGCTGGCTAGAAGGGGGGATGCGTACCTCGGACTGGAAGTGCGAGGAACCTACCACCATATATCGCTGTATCCGGACGACCTCTTGCTGTTCTTAGACAACGCTGATGAGGCGGTTAGGGGTGCAGAGGGTCTACTGCAGAGATTCGGGGCGCTCTGAGGCTTAAAAGTGAATTGGGAGAAGACATGCTTATTTCCGCTCCGGAAAGAGGAGAAATGCCCGACGACCAACATCAGCATGCGCTGGGAACCTGATTGTCTGCACTATCTTGGGACCTACATATACCACGATCCCGCCAACTTGTTGGACGGGAACATCGGGCGATGTATCCGAGGATTGAAGGGCAACATGGCTTTCTGGGCTACCCTCCCCCTGTCTATGACGGGGCGGGTGTCCCTCCTCAAAATGGTCGCCCTACCGCGGCTGTTATACTTTTTCAGGACCCTGCCGGTATGGATACCGGGAGAAGTGTTCAGGTGCTTGAAGTCCAGCATAATAGCGTTTCTATGGGGAGTCGGCAGGCGGCGCATAGCACTGACGGCTCTCATGCGCCCCAAGGACCAGGGAGGGTTAGCGGTCCCAGACTTCGAGCTCTATTACCTGGCAGCGCAGCTCCAATTCTTTACGCAGGAAGTAGCAAGAGTGTACCGGGGGCCGGACCATGAGAGGGACGTGGGCACCCCCCGCCATGTGCTGGCTTACATAGCCCTCCAGCAGAAATTATTGCTGAGTGGACTGACCCAGGAGGAAAAGACACTGCGGTTGTGTTGGAATCGCATGCAAAAGCGTGCTGGCCCTGGTCACCCGTATGCCCCAGAGATACCGTTGGGGATGTTGACGGCACTTCCGCATGGGGGGGACTGGTCGAACCTCCAACTGTGGGAAGAGGCGGGACTTCAGATGGTGGGGGACTTATACTCAGACGGGGTGCTAATGGAGTTCTGTACTCTGCAGGAACGCTATGATCTCCCACGGGGTGACTACTTGGTGCATGCAGCAGTGGTGCGGGCGCTTCAAGCACATTGGGGGGAGGGACTGATGGAACCTAAGACATCATTGGCATGCCAATATACGATATACGATGATGACAGCAGGAACGAGGAAAACGGTTACATGTCTTTACTCCAGAATGCATACAGAAAACATACCACCACTAACACGCCTCAAATCACAATGGGAGGAGGACCTGCAGAGGGAAATCCCAGACACAACATGGTCCCAGCTGCTTCAGCGAGCAAGGAAAAGCACCAGAAACGCCCGTTTCCAATTAATACACCTCTATATCCTACACAGGGCCGAATAAGATAGCAAGATATTTTGGCGCAGTTGATGCAGCATGCCCCAGATGTACGCTAGTTGGCGCTGACTTGCAACACATGCTTAGGGACTGCCCGCGCATCCAGGAGTACTGGGAGGGAGTTGGGGACGCCCTAAATGAGGTCACGGATAGAGTACTGCACTATGATAGCGCGGTCGTCCTCCTACATTGGTTCCCACACACACGCAAAACGAAACTGTCGAGTAAATTTATTGACATGGGCCTTATGATTGCAAAGAGGGAGCTCACCAGGGGTTGGAAGTCAAAGACAGCGCCAACACACCAAAAGTGGTTGAACGAATTTCTGAAATGGGCAGCGGCAGAAAGCACGCTCAGATACCAACTGGCCCGGCGGACAGCAAATGAGAAGGCTCAGGAAGCGGCGCTAGCTTGGGAAACCCTAGTCCAGGCGCTCAGGGATAGTGCGGAGTTGAGTGACGAGGAGGAGGGAGTAGCATTACAGGGGGCCCCGAGGGAGGAGGTATTAGACCCTGCACTGACACCTGACACACGCACCTAAGTATTGCTTCCACAATCCTGATCACACCAATTTGCCCGAGATTATACACAGGACACGTAGGCTCAGACACCAGGGGGACGGGGAGGAAGGGGAGGGGGGGAGGGAGAAAGTTGAACTGTTTGCTTTGCTGAAGAGAGTTTATACATAACTGTAGAGCGAGGGGGCTCAATAAGCGTAGACCTGATAAAAGCGGAGGATATTGTATAGCTGAGCTATTTCTACCTGAATCAGCTGCACCGTGATACATGATCGACCGCCACCCAACCTCCGGGATGTGGGTCATGAGGCTGTGTATACAGGCGATAATCGAACAGTGACTGCATTTCTACCGGGGACCGTGATGGTGGGCATACTGTATGGTTGACATTATCTCTGCAATAAAAATTGTTTTACAAAAAAAAAATACAGCATATTTTGAGTAATTAGGATGTTTGTACATGATTAAAAACAGAACAAAAATCAATTAAATAAACCAATGTTGAAGAATTACAGCAACGTCCTTTTGCGCCAGTGGGCAAAGAGCTTCTTGGTTTGTGAAGTGCATCACTTTTTCCATGATCAGTTCTTGCTAAAGTTGTAATTAATTTGTGGGAGTTATGCAAGTGCCCTTTCCATACTAAGTTACTTGGTGAACACTGATAAATCACCTCCTTTTTGGAATTAAATTAAATCAAATGTGGCATGATCAACAGAACATTTAGTTAAATACCTTGAATGCACAAAATAATTATGAATAATGAAGAAAACATTGTAAATCTGCAAAACATGGTCAAAAATAATGAGCTTCAACATCAGTGCAGTCAGAGAGAGGCGAACCTGAATATAAAGTAAGAGATCCTGGAAGAAGCAGTCAAGACCAATTCAGTGAATGTAAGAGTGTGAGCTATGAGTCTCCACACCACAAAATTAAAAAACTCTAGAATATTAGGTCAGCAACACTGATGAACCATTTCCTGTTTAAACAAGTATCCAACACCAGCTTTGATCAGGAGGTCAGTATGACATGGTCACAAAAGTGCTATGCTTCCTAAAATGATAAAAGACCATCATTTAGTGCTCTAGGTGTATTGTAAACGTTTCCTGGCCAAACCACAGCAACCAGAAGAAAGCACTACAGAGTGGAGCCGGACAAGTGAAGGGTACAGGAAGGAGGGGTTCTGTTATCTAAAATACAAAGTAGTGTTCCAGTTTGCAATGACTAGAAGGAGGATAGATCTTTTCCAGCAATTATGTAAAACTGTTAGCCAATCGCCCACAAAGAAGCCTTACTTGTTTTATAAGTGTGACAAATATTTAGTTATTTTGCACTTAATTGTTAAATCAGACAGCAAGCGTCTAAAATACCACTCTCATACAAGTAATGCGAGAATCAGTACTTAATCAACCATGTTGGCCTATCAGGAAACACAAACATGGCATACAGACAAACATATTCCCGAACCAGAAACACAAGCCAAGAAAGAAGTATTAGACACACGCAGCAAGAGCTTTCGTTTGTCATTCAGCCTGGGCAGAGTTTGCGGAGACCAAAAAACTCTGCCATGCTACGTGGAGTTCCACACGCGGTGGAGTGCTCTTGGTCATGCATGCTCGCGTTGATTTTTAGCACCCAGTGTTGTTTGTCCTGTGCTTGAAAATCAACACAAATGGCACCGTGCGCAGCTTAAGCGGGCACTTCTTTTCCACTGCTCAAGTACATTTTCTACCCAGGCAGCAACTTTCTCAATGCGAACAGAAGGTTTCTTAACATGAGCGCTCAAGACCCCCCGCAACCACACGCCTTGAGGAATCCGACCGCCCGCATTGCGAAATTTCCTCGGGAGGTGGATTTTTCTTGCTTGTGCTCGCCAACTTGATGTTGGGGAGCGAGTGTGAGGAAAAATCCCACCAGGAGGGGAATTTTCCTCAAATGCGCTCATCAACTCGATGTTGGGGAGCGTGAGCGAGGTAAAAAACCCTGCACCTCCGAGGGGAGTTTTTCAGAACTCTGCATGCTCTATAGAGTGAGGATAACTCTGCAAACTCTACAAACGGAGTGGAGTTCACTACCCGGGCTCATTTGTCATCATTACTAAAGCATCACCAGCAAACACGCACAGGGGAGTAACCATTCCAATGCACTGAATGTGCGAAGAACTTTGGTTGATTATCATTCCTACAATGTCATCTGCAAACAAATACAGGAGAAAAAAAACATTTAAATGTAGTGAATGTGTGAAGATTTAGGTCTTTATCAAGTCTAATTTGACATCAGCGAATGCACACAGGGGAAAAACCATACCATTGCAGTGACTGTACAAAGAGCTTTAGTCGATTATCATCCCTACATGGTCATGTGCGAACAGACACAGGGGAATACCATTCAAATGTAGCGCATGTGTGAGGAGCTGTAGTTCTTTACCAAGCTAAAACTAAATCAGCGAATGCACAAGGAGGAAAAAACATTCATTCATCCATACATTAAGTCTTTATTTCGATAAAATATCATAAAAGACAGTACCTTTTAAAATCAAGTTTAACATTAACAATTACTATAATTGTCATAGTCATAGGTGTTTAGCAAAGATATTCCTTAAAAGGTGATGTTCAAAAAGATAACAAGTCCACAGATAGAATATACTTAAAACAATACATAATACAGTTCACTAGAAAAACTTTTAAAAAAAAGATTTCCCACCATGATTGGAGCAACACTCATAAAATCCTATAAAAGGCTGCCAATTAGGTACACTATAATCAGTACAACACAGCACATTTAATTATTCACCCCCAGCAATATACACCGAGAAGAGAAAATTAACATTCCCTCCTCTCCTTAGCACGTATAGCCCACATCCAACTTAGGAATTTGGCAACAGCAATAACAATCGATTAATTCGTGGATGTTTTAAGAATCCTAAAAGCTTCACTGCCTAACCTACTCCCTAGGATTAAACAGATAGGCTTTAGCCATCTCAGCCTTGGGACTTTGTAAGCCGGGCATGCAAATAACATGTGTGCCAATGATTCATTCTGTAAGGGGCAAAACGGACATTTGCTGAGGTTCAAAACATTCCATTTGCTGGTGAATAGATTGGTGGGAAGAGATCCAACCATAAATTGGTGGTACAGTTTCCTATCTTTTTTAGAGGTAATAAAATCCCAGTACTTTTCATACTTTACTTCGTACTTATGTTCTAAAAAGTCTCTCGAAAAGGATGATCTTGTTATGGCAGTGAAGCGCTTCATCTTGGTCATATTTCAGCATGCTGCCTTATATTCACATTTAGAAGGAAACACATTTTCCATGGGAATTGTCTAGAGTATACTCATTCCCATCTCTAACAGAGTCATTTTTACTAGTCTCAGCCATGGAATTTTGTGCATGCTATCAGCCTCCCTGACTTCCAAAAGTGCCTGCGTGTACTGGGACAGTTCCGGGGTGACCCAGAGTCTTCTCCAGTACACTACTGGTCTGAATTGCGCCATATCTTCAATAGAATAACAGCCAAGATCTAAAAATAGGGACAATAAAGGGGTTGACTGGGGAAGACCAGTCAATGCCCTCATAAATTTATTTTGGGCTGTTACATGGGGGTCAGGATTCTCAAAGCCCCACAATTCAGCCCCATACAAGACCGAGGCACTAATTTTTGTATTATATATTTTTAAGCCTAGAGCAACAGGTTTAGTATATGAAAGTTGCTGCTCTTTCAGCAGGGCACCTGACAACTGAGCATGCCGAAAAGTCAATAAACTGATCTGTGGCTTCCAACTAAGTTTGCTGCCAATTGTTTTTTTTTAATGGTTTTTCAAAAACCTTTATTGTTAGTCACACAATGAACACTGCTTTAAGCCTACAACCCGGAGGCCGGCAGCAATTTAAAACTATACTTATTTAGTTTGTTAGTACACAGCCGTAGTGCCGACAACTCAATCGGTCCGACGGCGAGCAGGTAAGTTACGACATTTGCATCAATGCTGTGTGCGGTATACATATTTTTTTTAAATAATATTGATCCTATACAGTTCTATAACATTATCTACAAACCTAAACCCCCCAACTAGCCTACCATGTTCCTTACCCATGTGACTTTGACTCATGATGATCTGCCCAGCATTTCTTAGTGTCTGCTAGCGCACCCCATATCCTGCCCCACACATCTCCACTTATACTACCTTGTGCCCAAACCTACCTCTAAGCCTGCCCCTGCCCCATACACCTCCCCAACTCTCACACCGTCCCCCAACCCTCACAATCATTCAGTGTCCACACAGCTCTGAGCCAACTCGCCCCAGCCAACCCACCAAGGGTTCCCAGATATCCACCGGTCTAGACCCACTAGGCATAAGTTCCCAATAAGATGTCAATTGGTCCTTACAATAAACAGCCGAACGTATCCAACCTGCAACTGTTGGTGGGGCCTCCCTTTTCCAGTGTAACGCAATCTGGCGCTTGGCCAGCAGCAGCAAGAGAGCCACCAGTTTGCGTGAACCGCTAGGTATTCCCATAACAAATCCCAATAGCGGCATAAGCGGATCTACCTGCAATTCTGATTCAGTAATGTGCCCTATATGTCTTATCATCTCCACCCAATACTTCTCTACCTGCCCACATTCCCAAGTCAAGTGAAAAAAGGTTGCATCCATTTCCCCACATCTCCAACACTTTGCATCATTCTGGAGCCCCATTTGACAAAGTTGTTTAGGCGTACGATAAGTTCTGTGCAAATAATTAAAGTGTACTAACCTCAACCTGTAATTTGGTGAAAGGTTTTCGAGCTGTGAGCAGCAAAACATCCATTGCTTATCAGTGATTACTATATTGGCTTCTCTTTCCCACTCAACCTGGACGAATTTGTTATTACCGGGGAGGTGTTCTGCGTAATGCTATAGATACGCGTGATCACTTTACGAGGAGATTCATTAGATAGTAGCTCCTCCAATGCAGGCAGTGTGGATGCTGCCTCCGGAAATCCTGGATATCTAGCCTTACATGCCGCTCTCAATTGATGATATAATAACAGGTCAGAGGCAGAAGTGTATCCGGCTCACACATCTTTTGCAATGTCAAAAAACAATTGTCCGGGTAAAGGTCGCCAGCCGTCTGTAGCCCTCTTTTGTGTGCTCTTTCCGTCACCGCTCTGTCTGTGAGTGGTCCCAATAATGAATTCCCTCCTCGGGGCATCGACGGTGCAAAGAGCTCCGGTAGACCAGCTCTTTTAGCTAGTTTTGACCACGCCCATTGCACAGCTTCAACTGTGTTTATATCCGATGGTGATCTTTTATATGGGTGATAAACCGTGACACTGAGCGGAGTGGGTGCAGCCACGTCTATTTAAATGGCCACATGCGGTTGGAAAGGGATTGGATGGTGCCAATAATGCAAGTATTGAGCCTGTGCACCATAGGCGTATAGCTCAACGTCAGCCGCCGCAAGTCCACCCTGACTAAATGGAAGCATCAGAAGGTTCCACGACACCCTGGGATGCCTACCCGCCCAGACCAATTCCAAGATTGCAGTCCGCAAACGTTTAAAAAATTGACCATTGAGTGTTAAAGGGATGTTCACAAACAGATATAGGAACTTAGGCAAAATCACAATTTTTGTGATCGCTATGCGGCCCGTCAGAGAGAGCAGTAATGTTTTCCATCTCTGTAGTTTGACTTCCAGCCAGTCCATTGCTTTACCATAGTTCGCTAGCCATATTTCTTGTATGGACCTACTAAACCAAATACCAAGATATTTAACCTCGTCCTCCGCCCACTCGATAGGAAATTCAGTATTGCATTTTTGGGTATCGTCGGTTAGTGGCAACATCACTGACATCGCCCAGTTGATCTGTATGCCCGTGAGGCCACCATACCGTATAAGCTCGCTCATAAGCGGGTCAAACTTTGCGTCAGGGTTGACCATATAAATTACTGATAGAGTGTGCAGGCCACCCGACCAATAATTTTACCAATACTCGTATCGGGCCCGTATATTTCAATTCACCATATTTATTAATCAGGCGACCTTACACTCTACTACCAGTAACCCTTGTTCCTTCCTATTTTATTTCTACTGTACCCGACTTACCATTCCACCGTTACGGGTACCTATCATCACAACGGATCAGGGAGCTAGCTGTAAAAAAGAAAGGCAGATACCAAAATACTTTTCTATATTTGCACTCAGGTAATAACCACAAACTCAAGAAGTTTTAAAACCTTTATCTAAAATTCAGATTCAGTTTCAGAAAGCATAAGATTTACAGTAAGTAAGCAATCGATAACCAAGATTATAAAAAACACATATCCATATAGGAAATAAATCAAGCCAACCATTTGTGAGTCTAAAGGAAGGTAAGAACAGGGAATATGCTAAATAGCCGTTTCAAATTTAGACTTGTTAGGAAGTGTTTAAAGGACGGGAAAAATAAGGAACATGCTAGAATAACAATCAATAATGTATGACCTTTTCACTTAGTAGTTTGCGGAAAGCATGGAAATTCAAATATGCAAGAGTATGACTTTATTAAAGCAAAGAGAGGAAAATAGAAAACACAGAGTAGACTTTCAGCACTATATTTACCTAGTATGGTGTGAAGACCAACCCTGGCCACGGGTCAGTTAAGGACAGGAGAAACCCCACGGACGGACAGTCGCCAGTAGGCCAGTAAGTGCAGAATGGACACCCCAGGACAGGACAGGAAGACCAGATTAGGATCAGGACAGGACCACCAAGGTAAGACCAGCACCCGCAGTTCGGAGGCAACGCTTGCGCTCCACCCGCTCTGCAGCTATCAGTCAGAACCCCGATTGAGTTATCGAATTCCCCAGCAAAGTGCTCCGCCAGCACTTAAGGTTCCTCAACAAAACCCTCTAAGTCTATGGAAATTTCGGACAGAGTGCTCCGCAGCCCTCTGTATCAGTCACCTATTGAGTGCGTTGGGTCAGTGACAGGTCAGCTATTCGGACAAGTCGTACAATTTCTCTAGCTAAACCTAGGCTAGTTATACTGTTTTCGGGTCAGTGTACCACCCCCCAAATGTTGCAAGTGTCAGAATCCCCAATTTTGATTGGTCCACAAGTAGGATAGGTTAACACACCAACCAGGACAAACTTCTACAATACCACATTTGCATGTTTTGGGACCGCCTATTGAATTTGGGGTTCCCATGACCTAAGTTTCTATATTACAATAGAGCATCTATGAATTATGATACATTGAGAACAGTTCAGCTTCTTCTGCTAGGCGAAGGTGCATCTTCCCAGGCACATCTTGGCTGGGACTTCGGGTTGGCACAGTTTCAATGTGGGAAGAGGTGTGGCGCCGCGGCCAGGGCGACTGAATCCGGAATCTGGGAATCACGGTTCGATCCCCGGGGCCGGCGGCAGGTTAGCCCAGCACCATGTGACTCTGGGCAATAGCTTGCTTAATCTTCCCGACGACCCCCAGCGCCTGGAGACCCTAACGGGTGATTGTGCGCTTTACAAATGTGGATATTATTATTATTAATGTCACTGGCAGAAGACGGTAATGCGCAGAAAGGCTGTTCAATATGGAATCACGAGTGTTCCTCAGGCCATAGAGTGCGATACATGAAAAGTAAGCGAAAACAATTTAGAAATACAGAAAAAATGAATACACTGTATACCATGAATAGCTACTCTATACCCCTTACTTTATAATAACTATAGCATTAGGGTAAGTGCAGAACAAACAACTTTTGTGAAAGCAGCTTTGCAAGCACGGGGCATATGAGAAACAAAGCGGCCATTTTAGCTGTATTGCGCATGAGCAAACCTTTCCCACCAGAACTGCGAGTACGTCACGTCACGTGAGTGTGACCAACACATGCGCAGACTAAATTCCCGTGAAGCAGCGGCCATCTTTAGTGGCAAGCGTTATTACGTTTTAGTAAACACATAGGCAAGCGTCACTAGGACACCCAAATGTCAGAATAACGGGGAAAATTAGTAAGACAAACATATTGGATTAATCTATTATGGTTATTCGAGGTTCATGAGTACAAGCAAGTCGCATAAAGTGCGAATCCTTGCTCCATCGAATGGTCATATCATCCGCATACATAGAAACGAGCAAACCTCTCGAGGTAAAGCCAATGCTGCGATGTGTATGGTATTGTCTCAAACGGACAGCCAGAGGTTCAGTAGCAATGGCAAATAAGAGTGGCGATAGAGGGCATTCCTGCCTAGTTCCCCTTGCAATACATATTGGTCCCGATATCTGTCCATTCACCTTCACCCTTGCCGTAGGGGCAGTATGCAACAGTCAGATTTGTTGTATAAATAAGGGGCTAAATCCCATACGAGTGAATTAGGCAAATAAAAACTTCCACTCGAGAGAATCAAAAGCCTTAGTGGCGTCCAGTAATGCAGCAGCAGCTTGCACCCGTGGGTCTAGATAGTGCAACAGGCCATATAATACTCTGAGATTGTGAGAAGAGGACCTCCCCGGTACAAAACCAGATTGGTCCGACAATGCTACATGGGCTTCAGTCTATCTGCCAAGAGCTTCGCATAAATCTCGGCATCCAGATTAATTAATGACAGGGGGCGGTAGGATTCGGGGCTAGTCGGATCCTTATTGGGTTTTAAGAGGGTTATAATCATGGCCTCCCTGATGAGGGTGGTAAGATTCCTGTCTCCATAGCCTCTAGATATACTTGGTGCAGTCGCGGTGTGACTATATCAACGTATTCTTTATAAAAGGCCGCTGTTAGGCCGTCCGACTCAGGGGCCTTATCAGCCGGCATGCCTGCTATGACACCCCTGACATCCTCCACTCTAATCGGAAGGTCCATATATTGCCTCGCACCATCATTAAACCATGCCAAGGCGATGGTGTCTAAATAGTCTGTTATATCCGCCTCCCCCGGGGTCGCTTGAGAGGTGTAGAGTGACCTATAGAAGTCAGTCATTGTGTGAAGGATGTCCTACGGTGTTCTGGCTGTCACTCTGTCCTTCCCTTGTAATTCAGTAATGTACTCCGCTCCTCTGGGCGCACGCAATAATGCTGCCAGTGTTTTCTCGGGACGATCTCCCTCCCCATATCGCCTAGCCTGCGCATATTTATTAAGAAAGGCAGTCTCTCTCTCTCTCCGCTTCCTCCTGAAATAGTGTGAGCTTTGTTCTGAACTCAGCCTGTGTGGGAGGAGAGGGAAGCTCAACACACGCATTCTCCAATCTTGTAAGATCCTTCTCAAGTCTGTCTAGAGTGTCCCTTATTGGCACACCCGTTTTGAGCGCCATACAGCTGCCCATTGTCACTACTTTAAAGGCTTCCCAAAGCGTGCCAGGCGAGTCCACTGACCCTTCATTCAACTCAAAGAACTCGACCAGTTTCTCCTGAAGTACTTCCCTGAATACCTGATCAAGTAACGCCTGAGAGGGGAACCTCCAGCTGAAGGGCTGCACATATTGCGGTGGTATTGAGAGAAGGATCCGCACAGGAGCATGATCGGAGAACGACCGTGGGAGATGATCCGCATCTACCACCTGGGAGTGCAAATCCTTAGACAATAACCAATAATCAATCCTCGATCGTGCATTTCTATGAGCTGTCACACACGTGCCCACCCACGTCTCTAGATGCAGGGCTCTCCACGAGTCTATCAAACCGACTTCCGATATAACATCTCCCAATACCTCCGCTGCTCTAGGGTGGTGATCACGAGTCACACCCTGCCTGTCAACTGATGGAGATAGTACCACATTAAAATCTCCACCCCACAACAACGCCGCATGGCCACATGCCTGAATTTTATGCCATACATTCTGAAAAAAGGAGGGGCTATCTACATTTGGACCATAAACATTCACAATCAACACCTGGGCATTACACAGTGTGCCCAACAACAATATAAATCTACCCTCCGTGTCTATAATTGAGGAATGCGTTTTCCACCGCAAGCCTCTACGGATTAATACCGCCACACCCCTAGCATAGTTCGAGTATGGAGCTTCTACCACCACACCCCATCTGTTATGTTTAAGCATATTCGTATTTGCGGCCGCTAAATGCGTTTCCTGTAGCAAACATACATCCACCCCTTTACGCAACAAATATGAATGAACCAACCTTGCCTTTCTGTGATCATTCAACCCCCTAATGTTCCAAGAGAGACATGTAACGGTCTTCACAAGGGCCTCCATATTAATACATATTCAACCACAAACAGTCTAGCGTCTGCAGTCAAAAACTGTCGATCTCTCATAAATACGGTAAGTTGGACTTGTGAGAGCACACAGCTAACCGACCCAGAGCAACAGGACGCGCTAGCACACCTGAGCAATGAATCGTCAGCAATTCTAGTTTAGAACATAGTAGGCATAAACTGTACCATAATTTATGACATCTCCCCCCACCCGCTCCAACCTCCCAATCAGGTCGTGCATTCTCCTCCCAACCCCCAACCCCCAACCCCCCTTTCAAGTGCCAAAAGAACATCGACATCCGTCCCCCCCACTGCAACCCCCCAAACTGGTTGTGTATACCCCCCACTACATACTTCAAAACATACAGCAAGAACAATGCCAATACTGCGGGAATCATCCCTTGCCGGCGCGCAGGGTGGCCGCTGTACTGCCCTGTACTTATGACAGGGTGGCCGAGCTAAAAGTGCCACACTTGCCCCTCAAGGGCCCGCCGGTTAATAATCTGATCCATGGAATCACATACTGTCCCCAAAGATCCAGGACATTACGGGCACCCCGACACAATGACATGTTGCACATCTTACCTATATCTGTCGGGTCATTCCCTCCGCCCCCCACCTCCTTTGGTCAGGTACCTTACCAATCCGCGCCATAGCGTGCATATCATTCAATGTCACTTAATCTGTCCGCCGATCGTTCTTCCTCGGAAGCTTTCTGTTGCCGCTGCTCCTTTACCAACTGTTTTGTATAGTTTAACTCCGCCGTAGCGTCCACAAAGAAGGTAGGTCTACCAGGACCCTGAACCCGCAACTTGGCTGGATATATTAAGGGATATTTTGTACCAGTCTGCTGAAATATCTTTTTCGCTGGGATGAATTCCCTCTGGGCAGCTTGCACCCGCAGGGTAAAGTCTGGGTACAGAGCGATATCATTGCCTCGATATTGTATGGTTGCCTTCTCGCTTGCGAGGCGCAATATCGTATCTCGATCCCTATAGTTAAGCACTCGTGCCAGAACAGGTCTCGCCAGAGCACCAGGCTTGGGCCTGGGCCCCAGTGTCCTGTGAGCTCGCTCAATAAGGAACATAGGAGAAAGTCCGGTCCGAATAATTCTTTCGACATAGTCTCTGTGTATTGTTCCATATTTTGAATGTCTGTCGATTCCGCAATTCCTGTTATACGTATGTTATTGCGCCTCGATCTTGCCTCCAAATCCTCGTTCTTCTGTTGAATCAGAGCCAACACTTTGTCCATGCCTTTCACTTTCTTCTCAATGTCAGTTTGGCCTTCCTCCGTCTCCGTCACCCTCGTTTCCAGTACACTTACTCTGCCTTCCTGCTTATCCATCCATTGGGTGATTCTGTCCATGCGGTCAGCTAAAGTATCCATCTTGGAGTCAATGCCCTGCAGGCTTGTTTTCAGCTCCTGGAACATGGCTCTGATATCTGCTGCCGGCAACTGACTCTGGGCCCCATCGTCCGGCGTTCCGCTTTCCGCCGCGTCTGATTCCTGTGTTTTGTTCGTTTTCTTGTCAAACGTGATTTTCGGCTATCTCGTTTACG
The DNA here is from genome assembly GCF_964261635.1 of Lissotriton helveticus. Lineage (NCBI taxonomy): Eukaryota > Metazoa > Chordata > Amphibia > Caudata > Salamandridae > Lissotriton > Lissotriton helveticus. The sequence goes on along the minus strand of NC_136057.1, from coordinate 183,633,201 downwards.
GCTTCCCCATCTTTGCCCCGCCAAATGTCGCACTCTCCGGCAGACAGGCCTAACTACAACCCTTTCTTGTCTCCCCTCACGGGTTCAGCTGCTCGATTACAATCACAATACGGCTGCAACAAGAAACCCCAGGTTTTGCATCAGCTTTGGGCAGCCATCGATCATGCACTCTAGAGCACCGTCCCGATGAGCCTTGATTTGTAAGTGCACCACACCCTGAGGCACTTCGGTCTGTCGTGTCTCCGTCCTACTAGACCAGCCCTGCCCCGTGTGCGCACCAAGTATCGTCAGTTACGACCAGAGGGGCACCTCGCCACTGAGGAGATAAGCCCGTCATTCTAGAACCACCGATCGGCAGCTCCAAAGGTCCATCGTGACAGTAGATTTACTCTCGCCCGCCCGGCTGCATAAACTACCCCTGTGTCAAGAGGCCTCCCCGGGCTATCCACCAGTGGAGCGGATCAGTGCGCTGGGCAGCTCGTTAGTTATAAAGTCCTCCTCGATGAAAGTAGATACGTAGCTGCCAACAGTGTGATATCAGTCCAGCACACACCTCAAACACCGGACAAGATGACCTCAATTCCAGAACCTGCGCGTCAAGCCATACATATAAATGACCCCGTAGGGGAGGTTGCCTCACACCAGCAGTTCACACCAATAACTGTTGTGTGAGTCTTATTTCAGATCTGCTACCATGCCTGTCGCCCTGCGACAACATGTGAAGTTGCTGCTGAGGACCCCGGTGAGCCAATCAGGACTGCGCAATTAGACCAGCGCAAAACCCCGGCCATATGGACCCTCCAATGTAACCGCCACCGTCAGCATTCCTCCAATTCATTGTCCATCCAGTCTGCACACATCGCAAATTTCTGCCCAGGCGTCTCACACAGTATTTTCAGCGATGTAAAATGGCGACCGCCGATCGCCCTCGCGAAATCGGCGCACACAGACGCACTCACCAATATTGATAAGTGCAGGGCATTCCACAATCAGTCCCAAGCGCTACTTCCCTCTAGGTACGTTGATCCACATAGGAGAAGCCAGCTTCGCAGCACTCAGCCGACACAATCCAGGCGGCTCCTCACCGTACAGCGCAGCCTCCTCCCGGCAGCAACAATTCCCTCAGCTCCGGCGTCCACGATGTCGCGCAGCTCTGTGCCCAAGATGTTAGGCGCCGCCAGGGCCGCTACCCCAGGCCCCGGTCTCGTCCAGAGGTGCAGGCCGCACCACGATGTCGGTCCGTCCGATGCCGCCACTCCTCTCACTCTCGCCTCGCAGCTTGGTTTTCGGTCATGGACCAGAGCGGGGTGCCCCAACTATCTCCTCCAACTGGAAGGCCCGAGTAGCAGCGTGTAAATCACGGATATTTGTCACGGATATTTGTCGGATGTTACGGCTCGGCCGGTGGAGCTGCGAGATTAAGCAGCCATTCCGCTTTGCGGCCAAGCCACGCCCCCCAAGTTTGTTGCCAATTGTTACCCCCAATTAAATAAAGTTCTGAGTCTGTTTTGCAGAATACCTTCCTTCATTTCTACTCTACCATTAATCACCTTGTGCTTATGTAGGACCATACATTTTGTTTTCTCCACATTCACTAGGAGATCATGGTCCTGACAAAACTCCTCAAATCTCCCCGACTGTAGACCCTTCTGAGTCTTGGAGAGTATTAGGGTGTCATCTACAAACATAAGCAGGGGGATTTTCAAACCTGCTAGGGTAGGAGCATCAGTGGGAAAATTCTGGAAGTACTGGACTTCCCTATTTATATACAGTGAAAAAAGTGTTGATGCTAGAACGCAACCCTGACGTACCCATTTATCTATAGGAAACCTTTGCCTAACACTCCCTTTAGTGTCCCAGCGTACCTGTGCATAATTACCATCATGTAGAGTAACTAAAAAAGCCAAAATATCTAGTGGCATGCCTAGTTCTAAAAAGGTACCCCACATTTTGGCACGGGGAACAAGATCAAAAGCTTGACTTAAGGTCGACAAATGCGGCATAAATTGATCCCCACCTAAAATTACCACACGCCAATTAACCAAAATAAATCTAAAGACCTGGTCGATGGTGATGGTACATGAGTGGAAACCAGCCTGAAGCGGTGACAAAATGTCAAATTCCTCCATCCAGGCCTGAATTCAGCACAGTACCATTCTAGCTGAAACTTTCTGTATACCGTCTATGAGGCTTATTGGCCTGTAATCACCCAGGCTGGAGCGATCACCTTTCTTGAAAATCGGGAGGACTTCTGCTCCTGACCAAGTATCGGGCATGGTTTCTCCACTAGCGATAGCATTCACAAGGAGCTGGATGTAAGAAGCCTAAATGTCTATATCGTAAAGGAACAGGTCCACCAGATTACAGTCCAACCCGGGTTCCCTGACACTTTGGACTGCCTTGAGTGCTACTTCCATCTCTTTTTTAGTAAAATATAGAAAAGATTCAGAAGGTGGCAATTCAAAAGTTTCCTGGGAGGGGTTTGTAATAGCAAACTGGGTCTTAAAATAGGATACCCCGTGCGTGGGAGGTACAAGGTTTTCAGGCACCTGATTCAATTCTCCCCTGCCCCATTTAGCTAGATGACAGGGGCCTCATTTATGAGGCTATACGTCACTTTTACCCCGCCGGTGCGTCACTTTTTGTGACGCACCAGTGGCGTAAAAAATGTGCCTTGTTGAGTCATATTTACAAAGTGACGCATCTAGGTAGATGCGTCACTTTGTAAACCCCTGCGCCACATTATACCTGCGCCAGGTATAATGTATGCAAAGGGGGCGTATTGACGCAAGGAAGGGTCGTAGAAGTGACGCAGTGAAATCTATTAGATTTCACTGCGTCACTTTTAGGACGCCGTTGCGTCAAAATCTTGCGCCTGCCTTCCCCCATGTGAAAGGACGCATTGCTGGAGTTGCGTCACTTTTGTGACACACTCCAGCAATGCGTCACTTTTGCGCTTACAGATACGTCAGAAATACTGACGTAACTGTAACTCCTTGCGACATGATGCGTCATACATTAAATATGACGCATCAGGAATGTCGCAAGGAGTGAGCACTGAGAAGTGACGCATCGCTGCTTTCACGCAGCGATGCGTCATTTCTCATTAATGAGGCCCCATGCTTCTCCCTGTACAAGCCTTAAGCAGCTCTACCTAATATTGTTTATCCCATTCCCTTTTTGCTTTCAGTTGGGCCGACTTACACCCCTCCCTAGCCTTTCTTATGTCTTCCCGATCTTATGGCCCTGGCTAGGAGTCTATATGCTTCTCTACATGATTTTACCATACCAGGTGGCAGCCTTAGTGCCAGATCGGCTCTTCGATTGTTTACCCAAGGTAATAAAAAAGCCTTTTAGCTTACTAAATAATTCACTGTGGACCCGCTCAACCTTTAAGTTCACCTCCTTTTGGGTTGCACAATTTTGGAGAATAGCTAATGCACTCATGACTAGCTCCCTCATCTGCTGTAGATATTATTAATAACTTTAATCCATTTGACCCCCCTTGCATCATTTGTTGTGTAAACTTCTTCATGAGCAGTTCCCAGCACCTGCTTATGAATAATGGGAATACCTTTAAGCTGCATAGAAAGACCTAGAGGGTTGTGATCGCTCTCAGCTCACTCCCATACTATCACATCTAATAGGGAGAGACAAGGGGGCATATTATCAAGGAACGGTGTTAAAATTATCGCTGTTTTATTGGCAGGAACCTGCCGATAAAACGGCGATAATAGGCTTGATAATACGCCCTTGTTAATTCCCATAGAAGCCCATGTTGTGGTGTTAACATGGGCTTCTATGGGAATTGACAAGGGCGTATTATCAAGCTCATTATCGCTGTTTTATCGGCAGTTTCCTGCCGATAAAACGGCGATAATTTTAACACCGGTCCTTGATAATATGCCCTAACGTTCTTTATTAAGGAAAATAAGGTCAATGCGACTGCTTCGCAACCCATTATTTAAAGTATGGGAGCCCCGCCTATCTGAAAGGGATCTTCCGTTTACATCCTTTATCCCCTGTTCCAAACAAAACACTTTTAGCTGCAGGGCTGCCCAGTTCATTTTTTAATAGGAGGAATGTCCAAATGTGGTATATTCCACTGGGCATCCTCCTCATAACTGAGGTTGACGTCATTATCATCGAGGGGCTCAAAAGAGCAATTAAAATCTCCAGCTATTATCATATTGCTTACACCTTTATAGTCATTTAAAAACATATCTAGGAGAGCTACAGTGGGGGAAGCTTTCCCACCTTGCATACCCCTAGCATAAACATTAATAAGCAACAAGTCTGGGACTTCTAACATATGTATTCTAATGACTAGAATATCCCTGCAATCAATAAACAATTCATACAATCAGACTGCCTTACCCAAGTTGTTAGGCCCCCCACAGGTCTTCCCCTCTGTCCTCCTTGAGCCAGTTTGGAAAAATGTATAAAACACTGGCGGTAGACATGATCCAAGGCCCAGGTTTCCTGAAAGGTCATTATGTCATGACCTTCAATAAAAGTAGCCCGGTCCACTGAGGTAATTTTAGAACATAACCCGGCTACATTCCAGGAGACTAATTTTAGATCAGGGCCTATGTGAGACTTATTTACTTTACACACCAGCGGCCCTGGATGATCTGCGTGAACAATCCCTGGGACCCCCTCACCTGACATAATACTCAGTTGTGGTAAACCATGATCCCCTTCTTCGCACACCTTATTATTACCCGGGGAACTATCCGTCCTTTTTTCGTTTAGTGGAATTGGTAAGAATTCACCATTGTTTTGGGTGGATAATAAGTGGGTATCCTTAAGCGCTATATGACTAATGGCACTGGATTTGCGTCCAAGTCAATCGATGTCCTCTAGACTGGAGAATACTTCAAACCTATTGCATGTAGGGACCACATATTTATAAGTGCCTTGTTCACAGGATGCATCCCTCAGAGTTCCCCTACCTCTAGAATGGTTACCCCACGGTTGGTAAAAGAAACCCAAGGGAATTATGCTAATATCATCCTTAGTTAAGTAACCAGTCCCAGCCCTATCCAACATTTCCTGAACCAGTCGCGGGGACCTAAACCTTAGGAGCATGCAATCTCCTATAAGAGCCTTTGGGGATTTACCAACCCAGTGAATTCTTCACACCATTTTAAATCCACTAAATAGTGCATTCCCTACGCCCAAACTAATATTTAACAGACGTAAGGCCTTGTTCTTGAGCGATGACCAGTGCTCACGTGTGTTTGGGGGGAGCAATGGAACATTTGCTAATACAACTGTGTAGGGGGTTGCTTCAGGTGGAAGATGCAAGGACATACGTGCATTTTCTTCCCCTCCCTCTGATTGCAAAGGAGCCCGCAGACCAACTAAACCATCTGTAAGGGTTATGTTAGTATTTATTGAGGGATTTACTAAAAGGTTGGTCGTGGGCGCCCTTTTCTCAACATGGGGAACTAAGGTAGCTACACTTGTGGATGGTTTGATGTCGTCGGTCCTCTCTTGTCTGGACTGAACCATACCCACTTGTCCTTGTCCTTGTCTAACAGGCGGATAAGAAGTACTAAGTAGATGCTGCTCCATTATTGGCAGTCTATTATCTATACTGGCCAGTTTTACTATTAGCGGATCTAAAAGAGCCATTAGTTTTGCCTCGACTCTATTCAGGAACTAAATCTGATTAGTACTACTTCCATTAATAGGTCTGCTTATTCCCTGGGTATCCAAAGTTGTCGCTTCATGCGAGCCTCCCTCGCGGCCGCAGGGCACAGACTTCCTTTTCACCATTTTGGAAGCCTGTTGCGTTTTTTTTGGGAAGGGCACGCGCTTTCCGTTTCTTCTGATTGCGTTCCCCTCCTGCCGCTACCGAACTCCTTAACTGACGGATTGATGTATTAGCAACGGGGTTACGTGAAGTAGGGGTAGTACTCACTAAACAGTCAAGCAGGGGGGCTCATTGTGCTGACACTCCGGGGTATTGGACTCAATTCAGGGGGGCAGTCTGTAACATCAGTATGATCAGATGACAATACAGTTGGTATGGTCCCACTGGAGAGACTCTGAGGCTCTAAAGAGAGTCTTATTTCTGTCAACTGAATCTCGTGAATTAGAATGGATTCAGCTTGCGACAGGAACGCATCCAGTGTGCCCACTATACCAGGCTCCCCTCCTCCCCTTCGCTTGTTTCTACTCATTACCCCAAGCTATATAGAAGTAGCAAAAATATGAAAACAGATTCAATCAGAATCAACAATCAGAAAATCAGCTTACATGGTATAAAGTGTCAATAAAGTGGCCCAGCCCAGTCTCCTTCATTCTAGGACGGGCTCAGAAGGGCCCGCCCTTGGCCCGGGCTTTGCCCGGCGCGTGCCTGCTTGCATACCGCGAAGCGGGGGCGTTGATTTGTAGTCTCCAGGCAAAGCAGGCTCAGGTGCGGGCTAAGACCACTGGCTCCCTGGGACTTGCAGTCCCTCCGGTAGAAATCGCCCTCTAAAACACGGGCGAGATGTTAAGTAGTCTCTGGTCAAAGCAGGCTCAGGTGCGGGCAAAGACCACTGGATCCCTGGGACTGGCAGTCCCTCCTGTAGAAATCATCCTCCAAAACACGGGCGAAGCGGCAGGAAAAAAACATGCATTTGCAGTGAATGTGGAAGTAGCTTTAATGAATTTTCAGCATTAAAGGATCATTAGTGAACACACACAGGGGTTAAAACCTTACCATTGCAGTGAATGTGGGCAGAGTTTCAGTTTTTTTATCAAACTTAAAATGGCATAAGTGAACACACACTGGGGAAAAACCATACCATTACAGTGAATGTGAAAGTAGTTTTAGTGACTCTTCGATATTAAGGAATAGTCGGCGAACACATATAGGGGAAAAACCTTTCAAGTGCACTGAATGGGAGAAGAGCTTTAGCCGGTAATCACACCTACAGAAAGATCAGCAAACACACTCGGAGGGAAAACTTTTCAGCTGTCGTGAATGTGTGAAGAGATTCAGTCAATTATCAGACCTGTAAAGACACACATAGGGGAAAAGCCATACCATTGCAGTGAATTTGTTAAGAGATTTAGTCAGTCAGCACACCTCCAAGTACATCAGTGAACACACATGGGAAAAACCATACTACTGCAATAAATGTGAAAGTAGTTTTAGTCACCCGTCAACATTAATGAGGCATCAGCGAATGCACACAGGGGAAAAACCTTTCAAGTGCACTGAATGTGTGAAGAGCTTTAGCTGGTTATCACAAGTACATAGACAACAGCAAACACTCCATGGGGAAAAACCATCCAAGTACAGTGAATGTGTGAAGAACATTAGTCAATTATCACTTCTAAAAGAGCATTATAGAACACATACTGGGGAACCCCATTGACTGCAATAACATTAAGGATTCATCAGCAAACATACACAGGGGGAAAACCTTTCAGCTACAGTGAATGTGTGACTAACCTTACTACACTACACTACACTACACTACACTACACTACACTACACTACACTACACTACACTACACTACAATTTTACATCCTAAATAGCATATAACAAATCCACAAAAGTGAACTCTTTCAAAGAAAACATTAGGCAATGAGAGAGGGGATGATTCTGGGGTACCCCCTAACCTAGGGAGAGTACCAAGCAGAAGCCTTGAAAACAAAAAGCCATCTTATTGAATGATTCGGTGGTGGTCCCATACTCTGAGGACCACTCCAAGCACAGTTATTGGCAAAAAAAAATCCCAAGCAAAGGCCCTGAAAAGCATTATGGGATGAGATTAGCAGTGGGCAGTGAATATTATACAGTATCCAATATCAAAATAATTCTACAAAGAGCTGCAGTTCAACTGGTGGTTACTAGATCTCCCTCACAAGTAAAATGCAAAAGCATTGAATCAAGCTGCAGTTCCACTAGTCGTTACTAGATGTCCCTCACGAGTAAAATGCAAAAGCATTGAATCAAGCTGCAGTTCCACTAGTCGTTACGATGGCCCCGATTCACAGAATGAACTTAAGACTCAATCCTAAACGTACTACTATTTTGGTATTCACAGAATGCACTTACTACTTTTGGCATTCACAGAATGAAATTACTACTTTTGGTATTCACAGAAGTTAGGATTTTGTCTTAAGTTTGTCTTAAAACAAACTTAAGACAGACTTAAGACAGACTTAAGACAGACTTAAGACAGTCTTAAGACAAACTTAAGACAGACTTAAGACAGACTTAAGACAAAATCCTAACTAAAGTCTTAAGTCTGTCTTAAGCTAATATCTGAGGTAGTTCATCCTGGCGACTAACGTTACCTGGGTCAAACCCTCCAACAATTTTAGTAATCTTTTCATCAAAATGAGTGGCAATCTCATTGCACAATTTCTTCGATGTGACCACTTTATTACCAGTGCAGGCTGGGCTGGAAAGATCCCTTATAATATTGAAGAGAGCTTTTGTGCTGTTTGGCGCATGCAGGATAGATTGGGCATAAAAGAGTGATTTGGACCTGGAGATAGTCTCCTTATATTGGGCCTGCACTAGTTTCAGCTTTTTCCTGTCTGACTCTATGTATGACCTTCGCCACTGCCTCTCAGCCTGTCTACACGTGACTCTCATTAATTTCAGCTACTCACTGTACCAAGGGGCTGAGGGTTTCCTTCTATTCTTCATTCGTTTCATAGGGGCGCACAGATCCAGAATTCAGGTTATGTGATTGTAGTATGTTTGATAATTTTTGTCCACCAAGTCATCGGGAGCAAAGAAGGTCTGATTCGGGAATGTTGGGTCTGTTCTATTTTCTACTAGTTTGGCCCATTCTCTTCCCTTGCGATAGGTCACTGATCGATTGTTATTATTCGCTGGACTGTGCATTGTAATCCTAAAATGGATTAAGAAATGGTCAGTCCAGCTTTGGGGCAGTACATCGATCACCTCCGTCTCAGTCTGGTTTGCAAACAGGAGGTCCAGCACATGTCCTCCTGGATGGGTTGGCTGTTGTACCAACTGGTATAAACTAAGGGCCCGATTCACAGAACTAACTTAAGTCAAAATCCTAAACTTACTACTTTTGGTATTCACAGAAGTTAGGATTTTGTCTTAAATTTGTCTTAAGACAGACTTAAGACAAACTTAAGACAAAATCCTAACTTAAGTCTGTCTTAAGTCTGTCTTAAGTTTGTCTTAAGACAAACTTAAGACAAAATCCTAACTTCTGTGAATACCAAAAGTAGTAAGTTCATTCTGTGAATACCAAAAGTAGTAAGTGCATTCTGTGAATGCCAAAAGTAGTAAGTGCATTCTGTGAATACCAAAATAGTAGTAAGTTTAGGATTGAGTCTTTAGTTAATTCTGTGAATTGGGCCCAATATGTCCCTCGCGAGTAAAATGCAAAAGCATTGAAATTATTACATCAAGCTGCAGTTCCACTAGTCGTTACTAGATGTCCCTCATAAGTCAAATGCATAAGCATTGAAACCCTGAGCTGAGAGCTAATACTATAAAAAATTCTACAAAGAGCTGAACTGCAGCTTCATGAAAGGGTTTCAATTCTTTTGCATTTGACTCATGAGGGACATCTAGTAACGACTAGTGGAACTGCAGCTTGATTCAGTGCTTTTGCATTGAATCGTGAGGGACACCCAGTAAGGAGGAGTTGAACTGCAGCTCTTGGTAGAATTATTTTGATATTGGATACTATAATATTCACTGCCCACTGTTAATCTCATCCCATAATGCTTTGCAGGGCCTTTGGTTGGGATGGTATTTTTGCCCATAATAACTGTGCTGCTTGGGGTGGTCCTAAGAGGATGGGACCACCACTGAATCATTCAGCATGATATGCTAATACTCTTTGGGGCAGATTTACAAGCCCCTTGCGCCTCTTTTATGCCGCAGTTGCGTCACTTTTGTGACGCAGCGGCGGCGTGAAAGAGGCGCCATGCTGCAGGGTATTTACAACGTGACGGATCTTAGAGATGCATCATGTTGTAATGCCCTGCGCCAGAAGTAGGCATTCCAGCACAGGGCGGGGGCATTCCGGCACTAGAATGCCTCCTAAAAGTGGCTGAGTGAAATCTACTAGATTTCGCTCAGTCACTTTTAAGCTCATGCTGCATCAAACCCCTATGCCTGCTTGAAGCAGGCGTAAGGATTGACGCAGCATTGTAAAGATAGGGCACCACTTAGCCTTGCTGGAGCAGCGTCGTGCTTGCGACGCAACTACAGCATTGCGCCACCTTTACGGCACAGATGCATCACGCAACTGTACGTTTTTGCCCCATGGTGCGCCGCATTGTAAATGCGGCGCATCCATGGTGGTGGGGCCGTGGCGCACAATAACTGGCGCATCCCAGCTGATATGCATATGATGTGTTCAAGGCATCTGCTTGGTGATTCCCCTAGGTTAGGAGGGACCCCAAAATCATCACCTCTCTCATTGCCTAATATTTCAATTTCAAAGTTCACTTTTGTGAATTGGTTATATGTTTTTAAACATATAAAGTTGCTTTATCAAAGCATTTGTGGGCACAGTTTAAAAACTGACTTGTTCTGAAATCCAAATCTGCAATTACAGGACTGGAGCAAGAGGGCCAAAAATTTGGAAAGCTATCTGGATATGCCCTCAATAACACAAAAACACAGATTATCTTAAATGAAAAAATAAATTGGGCGGATAATAGAGTAGTTCACTTAAATGAAAAATTAAATTGGGCGCACAATATAGTAGTTCAAAAAGCTAAATATTTAGGGGTTAGTTTAGTTGCTGATTTAGATTCAATAGTGAAGGAAAACCTGATTCCGCTAGCGGATGACACTAAAAAGTCACTTAAAAGAATTAACAACCTACATTTGACCATAGTAGGGAGATGCAACGTTTTAAAGATTACTTTTTTCCTAGATTACTTTATGTTTTTAGAATAATCCTGTTAGAATTCAATATTGGTATGCTTAATATGCTTGAACAAATTCATTTGGGCCTATTCACAGCCACGAAGGGCTTTTAAACTACTTTCTCTTCCTAGAGATAGAGGTGGATGGGCTCTTCCTAATCTAAAGCTACACTATAGGGCAACAGTTCTACAAAACTGTTCTGAACTATTACATGAACACACTGAGGTGAACCTCAGAGGACTTCCATCTCCCTTAATATCCATGGGCGAAGCACTACGTTACGCTTGCGAAGTTTGCGCAACTTCGCACTACGCGAGCTGCACGTAGCACAGTGCGAACACGCGTAGCGCAGCATAGCGTAGTGCAGCGGTAAGTTTTTGCTTGTTCGCGGTCCTCAACGTCATGTTCGTGACCGCGAGCAAGCAAAATGACATCCCGGCGAGACTCTCAGCGCGGGGAGGTCAGGTTTCTCTTTGCGAGTGGTCGTGCATGCTCGCGACCGCTCGCAATGAGAAACTACCAGTTTGCGTTGAGAAAGCAGCCGCTCGAGTAAAAATCTACTTGAGCGGCAGAAAACTACAGCTTGCACTGTGCAAGATGCCGTTTTCAATGATTGCACAGTGCCGGATGCTTGTTCGCACTGTGCAATCATTGAAAATGCATCTTGTACAGTGCGAACATGCTACTACGCAGCTCGCGTAGTGCTACGTGAAGTTCACGTAGTGCGAAGTGTACTTCGCGTAGCTTCGCGTAGCACGCAACTTCGCGAACTACGCCCAGGGGAAAGTACTAGGGGATGTCTCTGGAGGCAGATGGAATTTGGCTACTACAAGCGGGTCAGATTTAAGACTCTAATGAACGCATAAAGGGACTTCTCTAACATTTGTAGATTATTTTGACTGGGCAAACTAAACCATTATACCCTTATAAATAATGATACCAATTTACCACTTATTTTTGAAAAAACATATTTCCATATTTCCGGGATCTGTAAACTGTGAGACTTAAGGGCATATTACCAACGATTAGTGATACTTAGCAACTAATTTTTTAACTCTAAGCATCGCCGGATATTATCGCAGAGATAACTTGCTATTAGCAAGGTTTATCTCAGAAGTGATAAAAATCCTCGCGCTAACTGCCAAATGAGGGAATATCGCTGGAAAACCAACGATAATCTCTCGAAGTTTGGTGTTAGCTTGATAATAGGGTCTCACAAACTTAGCCATGATATCCACCGTCCATAGGATATCATGGCTAAGTCAGGAAAATACCAGGTGTAAAAAAAGCAGCGCTAACCGCGGTTAGCGCTGCTTTTTTTTATCACTAACAGGGTTAGCGAAATCCTTGATAATAGGAGAAATGGCGCTTAACAACATTCCTCCTATTATTTTTCTCTGGAACGCCCCCTTTGCATCTCATTAGAGATGCAAGGGGAAGCGTAGAGAAAAAGAGTGCTAACATGCGAATTTGCGTGTTAGCACCCTGTTGCTGACAGGGAGATAATTTTTTCTCCGCTGTCTTGGCTTTTAAAGCCAAAAAAGCGCAATATAAATCCCTTGATAATATGCCCCTTAGTGAGTCTGGAAGGTGTTCGGTCTTTAACGATTTCCAAGTTTGCTATAATCTGAATCTTTAATGAGACCTTCTTGTACTATGCTATTAAAGACATTTTGACACATAAATCAGGAGGATTAGCATGTTCTGCAAAAATAGACCTTAGAGATAAACTACAGAGGCTAAGTTTACCCCGGATTGGATATATTTATACAATACTAAACAGCCAAAAGCCCGACAATCTCAGAAAGATAGACAAAAAATGGCAGCAGAAATTGAATGTTCCCCCCTAACACCTTCTGTCGCACATTGAGTTGTGCACAAACGCATTTGCTGTCAGCCAAATTACAGGCACAATTTTACAAGATAGGAATTTTTCTGTATATAACTCCCAGTAGGATAGCTCGATGGGGAACTGGTAGTGGAACAAGGTGTCCTAGATGCTCCGAGTTTTCGGCAGACTCGGTACACATGTTTGCTACATGTCCAAAATTGGAAGCTCTACTGGATAAAGTGCAGCAGTTTCTGAGTGGCGTTTTATTTTGGACATCCAACTCACCCCAACCATTATCCTGCTGGGGCTATCCGAAACGATTAAGGAAAATCCTGGGGGTGCTTTAATATTTGTTGCAATGACTATTCTCAGGATTTGTATTGCCTCGCATTGGAAAGATGCGAATCCTCCTTCATTTGCCCAATGGCAGGCTCGGTTGCTGGCTACATGTAAATTGGAGAGTGCTATTTACGGTAAAAAAAGGCAGATGTGCAAAAAAAGGGGACTGGAGATATGGGAACCTTTAACCAAGTGGCTCAGTAATATGAACGCACAGGACATCTGAAAGGTTCTCATTATCTCTTGTCCTCTTCTTTCTCTTTTTCTCTCTCCTTTGCTTCTCCTCCTTCTTTCACCTCTTCTCTTCTTTCTGTTTCTTCTTTCTTCTTCTTCTTTATCTTTCTTTCTTCATGTCATTGCACATTTGGATGTGTTATGTTATGTACTGTGTAATCAGATATGTTTGTTTTTACTTTCTTCCAGACGCAGGAGCTAATACCTATGTATGGTTAAATTGCTTTTTTTTTAATATTCTGGCAGGACCTTCACTGCCTGTAATATTTACTGGTTGTATCGAGGGGTTGGGGGGGTGCTGTAATGAATTATTTTTTACTTTTGTATTCCAACGCATTGCAAATAAAAAAAAACAATCACTACTGTAACCAAAATGCTTTTACTCAACTAATTACAGAAGATGTCCCAGGACTGAATCTAGGATCCAGTCCTGTGATTAGAAAAGTAATCCACAAAGTAATTAATTGCATTTAACTAGAAATTCCCACTGAGCTCAATGTTGCATTGTGTTTGAAATTGTGTTGCCTCTTGCAACAACTGTAACTACTGTACTGAAAAAGTCTATTGCCTATTTGAAAAGTATTTAAATAAAGTAATTCATTCTGAGAAAGTATATTGCGATACCTATGTTGGTTCTAAAATAAAACAACTATATATTATGATACAAACCATTGGCCTAGAGTTCAGTTCTTGAGTGTGTGAGACCATTTGCTGACTTAGGGCTTGATTCACAGAACTAACTTAAGACAAAATCCTAAACTTTCTACTTTTGGTACTCACAGAAGCGTAGGATTTTGTCTTACGTTTGTCTTAAGACAGACTTAAGACAGACTTAAGTTAGGATTTTGTCTTAAGTCTGCCTTAAGTCTGTCTTAAGACAAACTTAAGACAAAATCCTAACTTCTGTGAATACCAAAAGTAGTAAGTTTAGGATATTGTCTTAAGTTAGTTCTGTGAATCGGGCCCTGAGTTTGTACAACAAATGCTTTACACGGTCCTCTGATACTGCCTTACTGCTCGACCAAGCTACCCCTTTGGAGAGTAAGGTTATATCCAACTTTAGCCTCTGCCATACCTCTGGGGATGTGGACTCTGTGCACACTGTACCTTACTTTGGTCTAGTATATAGCGAGCCATTTTCTTACATCCTCACATCCACTGACTCATTCTTACATTCACCCTGTGATAAAGCCACAATAAAACACACACAAAATCAACAAAACTTTCAAGATAAATTAAAAGAACACAAAAAAAGAAAATAAGAAAAAATACAACACGTTGCTGTCTAAACAGAATGGAAATATGCTTGTAATATTGAAACTAAACATAGCCGTGGCTGTGGTATTGTACATAGTATATGGTTGTCTATGTTGCAGTTGCACTGTCAACTCAGACATAAAAATCCATAGTGATTAGTGTAGCCCTAAAAATCCATGGTGATTAGTGTAGCCCTGGGCATCACATACAGCTCTCAAACAGAAAACTGCACTCTGAAGTCTAAAGCAGTGATGGAGGGGGGGGATGCAGAGACTGCAAAACATCCCTCATGACTGCCTTCTTCCCATCTGCGCTGCTGAACGAGAAAAACAAACATTGTAAATGACCTAGTTATTCAACAAACTTTAACAGCATTAGTGTCATATGCTTACCCTTGAAAGCTCAAGCTCAGGCACTGACACAGCTGTTGATATAGGCAAGTGGGCAAATAAAGAAAATAATCACAGCTGTTTGGAAGGGAAGCACTTTTTTCTATGGAGGTTCACAACGTACGTCCAATAAAAACATACTCATTGGACAGAGTCAGATTCTGTGTGTATAGTAGTCCTGAAAGCTCTTTTTAGGTTGATCACATTACAGCTGACAAAAGCAGGGCCTAACAAAATCATAACAGTGAAAACCCATACATTTGTCAGAGTGGGTGGTCTACTGTGATATGGCCTTTCCTGTGAGTATTATGTTGGTTTGTTCCAATGAATCCCCCTTGATGTATTGTTAGTGTGTTCTAAAAGGAATGGTTAGAATGTTATGACTTGAAGAACTAACAGTTACAATGGACACTGTCAAGCTGGGCTTATGTGGATGGAGTTTCACCTTTCTACAATAAAGAATTTGTGAACTCATCTTGGTCTCCAGACGTTTACTGGTGTATCATACTAACTTCACATTGATGATGATCTCAACAACCTGCTTGTGTTTATATGACTTTACGGAGAAACTTCAACACATCATCATCATCAATATCCGGAGTTCTGAAGTCATACTACGTCTCTTTGATCCACTGATGGTCCATAAGGTACTGTGGGGCATATTAACAAGGAACAGGGAAAATTAACGATAAGGGCACATAGCGTTAATGTTTTTAACGTCCGCTATCGCTGGATAATATTGCCTGGTTATCGCGTTATTAACATGCTAACCGCCTAGGCGATAAAAAATACAGCGATAGCAGACTTTTGGGAGGTTATCGCTGGTAATGTAACGATAAAACTATAAGGATAGGATATCCTAATGGGATATCCTTGTTTATAGCCCATGGTGGGCTTAGCCATGTAATCCACCTCCCATTGGATTACATGGCTAAGTCTGAAAATTAGCATACGTAAAAAAGCAGCGTTAACCGTGGTTAGCGCTGCTTTTTTTGTCTCTAACAGGGTTAGCGTGAAGCTTGATAATAGTAAGTATGGGCTGAAAATTCGTTCCGCTCGCGGAATTTGCGGATTTTCCACAATTTCGCGATCCGCGAATCTCGCGAAATTGCGGAAAAATCTGCGAATTCGCGAGATGGACACATTTTTTCCAGGAGGCACCTACAGGGTTACAGCAGGTGCCCAAGTTGAAGCTAATTTCTTTGTAACCATTTACAAAATGGTTACAAAGAAATTAACTTCAACTTGGGTACCTGCTGTAACCCTGCAAATGCTTCCTGAGGTGCCTCTAGAGTTGTTGCAACTATTCTCTGACCCTGCTCTGACCCTCGAAGCAGGGTCAGAGAATAGTTACAAGTATGGCTCCTGTCACAAAAATTAAACTGCCACAGGAAGCACTTACAGATAAGATAGCAGGTGCCGGATTTGAAGCTCAAATTCAGTAACACATTAACCAGCCCCAAATTAATTTGTCTCGGTTGAGGCTGGCTGGGCAGGTGTGCTTTCTCCCCATAATCTACAGTGGTGAACCAGAGGGTGCTGTGATGATCCAGAGGGTATGTAAAAAACAATAGAGGAGTAACCCCTCCTGGGTAGAGAGAAATATCTCTCTAACAATGAGCCCAAATGCTCTGGTCAGCACATTTTGCCCCAACCTGTTGCTGGATAATGCATATCCTTATAGAAGACCCCTCACTCACCAACCTAGTTGGTGACATGCTTCATCATCGGGGTCCCACCCCATAGGCCGAGTGCCTATAGGGTGTGCTGCGACACCTGATTACAGTGGAGCTGGTTTGGTTTTTTTATGTGTTCAAGACTATCAAAACTGTGTTTAAAAAGGGCCAACACTACTCACTTCAAGTATTTTATTCTTGAGTGCTTGAACCCTCGTTAAAATTAAAGTGTGGCACCTTTGCCTAATTAGGTAGGCTTCCAGAGGGTGGAAGTGATGAACCAGAGGGTGGCAGTGGTGAACCAGAGGGTGCTGTGATGAACCAGAGGGTGGCAGTGGTGAACCAGAGGGTGCTGTGATGATCCAGAGGGTGTCAGTGATGAACCAGAGGGTGACAGTGATGAACCAGAGGGTGGCAGTGATGAACCAGAGGGTGACAGTGATGAACCGGAGGGTGGCAGTGATGAACTAGAGGGTGGCAGTGGTGAACCAGAGGGTGATGTGATGAACCAGAGGGTGGCAGTGATGAACCGGAGGGTGGCAGTGGTGAACCAGAGGGTGCTGTGATGAACCAGAGTGTGGCAGTGATGAACCAGAGGGTGACAGTGATGAACCAGAGGGTGGCAGTGTTGAAGCAGTGTTGAACCGGAGGGTGCTGTGATGAACCAGAGGGTGTCAGTGATGAACCAGAGGGTGACAGTGATGAACCAGAGGGTGGCAGTGATGAACCAGAGGGTGACAGTGATGAACCAGAGGGTGGCAGTGGTGAAGCAGTGGTGAACCAGAGGGTGCTGTGATGAACCAGAGGGTGGAAGTGATGAACCAGAGGGTGGCAGTGGTGAACCAGAGGGTGCTGTGATGAACCAGAAGGTGGCAGTGATGAACCAGAGGGTGACAGTGATGAACCAGAGGGTGGCAGTGGTGAAGCAGTGGTGAACCAGAGGGTGCTGTGATGACCCAGAGGGTGGCAGTGATGAACCAGAGGGTGACAGTGATGAACCGGAGGGTGGCAGTGATGAACTAGAGGATGGCAGTGGTGAACCAGAGGGTGATGTGATGAACCAGAGGGTGGCAGTGATGAACCGGAGGGTGGCAGTGGTGAACCAGAGGGTGCTGTGATGAACCAGAGTGTGGCAGTGATGAACCAGAGGGTGACAGTGATGAACCAGAGGGTGGCAGTGTTGAAGCAGTGGTGAACCGGAGGGTGCTGTGATGAACCAGAGGGTGGCAGTGATGAACCAGAGGGTGGCAGTGGTGAACCAGAGGGTGCTGTGATGATCCAGAGGGTGGCAGTGATGAACCAGAGGGTGGCAGTGGTGAACCAGAGGGTGCTGTGATGAACCAGAGGGTGGCAGTGATGAACCAGAGGGTGGCAGTGGTGAAGTGGTGGTGAACCAGAGGGTGCTGTGATGAACCAGAGGGTGGCAGTGTTGAACCAGAGGGTGGCAGTGGTGAAGCGGTGGTGAACCAGAGGGTGCTGTGATGAACCAGAGGGTGGCAGTGATGAACCAGAGGGTGACAGTGATGAACCAGAGGGTGACAGTGATGAACCAGAGGGTGGCAGTGGTGAACCAGAGGGTGCTGTGATGAACCAGAGGGTTGCAGTGATGAATCAGAGGGTGACAGTGATGAACCAGAGGGTGGCAGTGGTGAACCAGAGGGTGCTGTGATGAACCAGAGGGTGGCAGTGGTGAACCAGAGGGTGCTGTGATGATCCAGAGGGTGTCAGTGATGAACCAGAGGGTGACAGTGATGAACCAGAGGGTGGCAGTGATGAACCAGAGGGTGACAGTGATGAACCGGAGGGTGGCAGTGATGAACTAGAGGGTGGCAGTGGTGAACCAGAGGGTGATGTGATGAACCAGAGGGTGGCAGTGATGAACCGGAGGGTGGCAGTGGTGAACCAGAGGGTGCTGTGATGAACCAGAGTGTGGCAGTGATGAACCAGAGGGTGACAGTGATGAACCAGAGGGTGGCAGTGTTGAAGCAGTGTTGAACCGGAGGGTGCTGTGATGAACCAGAGGGTGTCAGTGATGAACCAGAGGGTGACAGTGATGAACCAGAGGGTGGCAGTGATGAACCAGAGGGTGACAGTGATGAACCAGAGGGTGGCAGTGGTGAAGCAGTGGTGAACCAGAGGGTGCTGTGATGAACCAGAGGGTGGAAGTGATGAACCAGAGGGTGGCAGTGGTGAACCAGAGGGTGCTGTGATGAACCAGAAGGTGGCAGTGATGAACCAGAGGGTGACAGTGATGAACCAGAGGGTGGCAGTGGTGAACCAGAGGGTGGCAGTGGTGAACCTGAGGGTGCTGTGATGAACCAGAGGGTGGCAGTGATGAACCAGAGGGTGACAGTGATGAACCGGAGGGTGGCAGTGATGAACTAGGGGATGGCAGTGGTGAACCAGAGGGTGATGTGATGAACCAGAGGGTGGCAGTGATGAACCGGAGGGTGGCAGTGGTGAACCAGAGGGTGCTGTGATGAACCAGAGTGTGGCAGTGATGAACCAGAGGGTGACAGTGATGAACCAGAGGGTGGCAGTGTTGAAGCAGTGGTGAACCGGAGGGTGCTGTGATGAACCAGAGGGTGGCAGTGATGAACCAGAGGGTGGCAGTGGTGAACCAGAGGGTGCTGTGATGATCCAGAGGGTGGCAGTGATGAACCAGAGGGTGGCAGTGGTGAAGCAGTGGAGAACCAGAGGGTGCTGTGATGAACCAGAGGGTGGCAGTGATGAACCAGAGGGTGGCAGTGGTGAAGCGGTGGTGAACCAGAGGGTGCTGTGATGAACCAGAGGGTGGCAGTGATGAACCAGAGGGTGACAGTGATGAACCAGAGGGTGACAGTGATGAACCAGAGGGTGGCAGTGGTGAACCAGAGGGTGCTGTGATGAACCAGAGGGTTGCAGTGATGAATCAGAGGGTGACAGTGATGAACCAGAGGGTGGCAGTGGTGAACCAGAGGGTGCTGTGATGAACCAGAGGGTGGCAGTGGTGAACCAGAGGGTGCTGTGATGATCCAGAGGGTGTCAGTGATGAACCAGAGGGTGACAGTGATGAACCAGAGGGTGGCAGTGATGAACCAGAGGGTGACAGTGATGAACCGGAGGGTGGCAGTGATGAACTAGAGGGTGGCAGTGGTGAACCAGAGGGTGATGTGATGAACCAGAGGGTGGCAGTGATGAACCGGAGGGTGGCAGTGGTGAACCAGAGGGTGCTGTGATGAACCAGAGTGTGGCAGTGATGAACCAGAGGGTGACAGTGATGAACCAGAGGGTGGCAGTGTTGAAGCAGTGTTGAACCGGAGGGTGCTGTGATGAACCAGAGGGTGTCAGTGATGAACCAGAGGGTGACAGTGATGAACCAGAGGGTGGCAGTGATGAACCAGAGGGTGACAGTGATGAACCAGAGGGTGGCAGTGGTGAAGCAGTGGTGAACCAGAGGGTGCTGTGATGAACCAGAGGGTGGAAGTGATGAACCAGAGGGTGGCAGTGGTGAACCAGAGGGTGCTGTGATGAACCAGAAGGTGGCAGTGATGAACCAGAGGGTGACAGTGATGAACCAGAGGGTGGCAGTGGTGAACCAGAGGGTGGCAGTGGTGAACCTGAGGGTGCTGTGATGAACCAGAGGGTGGCAGTGATGAACCAGAGGGTGACAGTGATGAACCGGAGGGTGGCAGTGATGAACTAGGGGATGGCAGTGGTGAACCAGAGGGTGATGTGATGAACCAGAGGGTGGCAGTGATGAACCGGAGGGTGGCAGTGGTGAACCAGAGGGTGCTGTGATGAACCAGAGTGTGGCAGTGATGAACCAGAGGGTGACAGTGATGAACCAGAGGGTGGCAGTGTTGAAGCAGTGGTGAACCGGAGGGTGCTGTGATGAACCAGAGGGTGGCAGTGATGAACCAGAGGGTGGCAGTGGTGAACCAGAGGGTGCTGTGATGATCCAGAGGGTGGCAGTGATGAACCAGAGGGTGGCAGTGGTGAAGCAGTGGAGAACCAGAGGGTGCTGTGATGAACCAGAGGGTGGCAGTGATGAACCAGAGGGTGGCAGTGGTGAAGCGGTGGTGAACCAGAGGGTGCTGTGATGAACCAGAGGGTGGCAGTGTTGAACCAGAGGGTGGCAGTGGTGAAGCGGTGGTGAACCAGAGGGTGCTGTGATGAACCAGAGGGTGGCAGTGATGAACCAGAGGGTGACAGTGATGAACCAGAGGGTGACAGTGATGAACCAGAGGGTGGCAGTGGTGAACCAGAGGGTGCTGTGATGAACCAGAGGGTTGCAGTGATGGATCAGAGGGTGACAGTGATGAACCAGAGGGTGGCAGTGGTGAACCAGAGGGTGGCAGTGGTGAACCAGAGGGTGCTGTGATGAACCAGAGGGTGGCAGTGATGAGCCAGAGGGTGACAGTGATTAACCAGACGGTGGCAGTGATGAAGCAGTGGTGAACCAGAGGGTGCTGTGATGCACTAGAGGGTGGCAGTGATGAACCAGAGGGTGGCAGTGGTGAACCAGAGGGTGCTGTGATGAACCAGAGGGTGGCGGTGATGAACCAGAGGGTGACAGTGATGAACCAGAGGGTGGCAGTGGTGAAGCAGTGGTGAACTAGAGGGTGCTATGATGAACCAGAGGGTGGCAGTGATGAACCAGAGGGTGATAGTGATGAACCAGAGAGTGGCAGTGATGAACCAGAGGGTGGCAGTGGTGAACCAGAGGGTGCTGTGATGATCCAGAGGGTTTGCAGTGATGAACCAGAGGGTAGCAGTGATGAATCAGAGGGTGGCAGTGATGAACCAGAGGGTGACAGTGAGGAACCAGAGGGTGGCAGTGGTGAAGCAGTGGTGAACCAGAGGGTGCTGTGATGAACCAGAGGGTGGCAGTGATGAACCAGAGGGTGACAGTGATGAACCAGAGGGTGTTGTGATGAACCAGATGGTGGCAGTGGTGAACCAGAGGGTGCTGTGATGATCCAGAGGGTGTCAGTGATGAACCAGAGGGTGACAGTGATGAACTAGAGGGTGGCAGTGATGAACCAGAGGGTGAGAGTGATGAACCAGAGGGTGGCAGTGGTGAAGCAGTGGTGAACCGGAGGGTGCTGTGATGAACCAGAGGGTGGAAGTGATGAACCAGAGGGTGGCAGTGGTGAACCAGAGGGTGCTGTGATGAACCAGAGGGTGGCAGTGATGAACCAGAGGGTGACAGTGATGAACCAGAGGGTGGCAGTGGTGAAGCAGTGGTGAACCAGAGGGTGCTGTGATGAACCAGAGGGTGGCAGTGATGAACCAGAGGGTGACAGTGATGAATCGGAGGGTGGCAGTGATGAAACGAAGGGTGGCAGTGGTGAACCAGAGGGTGATGTGATGAACCAGAGGGTGGCAGTGATGAACCAGAGGGTGACAGTGATGAACCAGAGGGTGGCAGTGGTGAACCAGAGGGTACTGTGATGAACCAGAGGGTGGCAGTGATGAACCAGAGGGTGACAGTGATGAACCAGAGGGTGGCAGTGGTGAAGCAGTGGTGAACCGGAGGGTGCTATGATGAACCAGAGGGTGGCAGTGATGAACCAGAGGGTGGCGGTGGTGAACCAGAGGGTGCTGTGATGAACCAGAGGGTGGCAGTGATGAACCAGAGGGTGACAGTGATGAACCAGAGGGAGGCATTGGTGAAGCAGTGGAGAACCAGAGGGTGCTGTGATGAACCAGAGGGTGGCAGTGATGAACCAGAGGGTGACAGTGATGAATCGGAGGGTGGCAGTGATGAAACAGAGGGTGGCAGTGGTGAACCAGAGGGTGATGTGATGAACCAGAGGGTGGCAGTGATGAACCAGAGGGTGACAGTGATGAACCAGAGGGTGGCAGTGGTGAACCAGAGGGTACTGTGATGAACCAGAGGGTGGCAGTGATGAACCAGAGGGTGACAGTGATGAACCAGAGGGTGGCAGTGGTGAAGCAGTGGTGAACCGGAGGGTGCTATGATGAACCAGAGGGTGGCAGTGATGAACCAGAGGGTGGTGGTGGTGAACCAGAGGGTGCTGTGATGAACCAGAGGGTGGCAGTGATGAACCAGAGGGTGACAGTGATGAACCAGAGGGTGGCATTGGTGAAGCAGTGGAGAACCAGAGGGTGCTGTGATGAACCAGAGGGTGGCAGTGATGAACCAGAGGGTGACAGTGATGAACCAGAGGGTGGAAGTGATGAACCAGAGGGTGGCAGTGGTGAACCAGAGGGTGCTGTGATGAACCAGAGGGTGGCAGTGATGAACCAGAGGGTGACAGTGATGAACCAGAGGGTGGCAGTGGTGAAGCAGTGGTGAACCAGAGGGTGCTGTGATGAACCAGAGGGTGGCAGTGATGAACCAGAGGGTGACAGTGATGAACCGGAGGGTGGCAGTGATGAACCAGAGGGTGGCAGTGGTGAACCAGAGGGTGATGTGATGAACCACAGGGTGGCAGTGATGAACCAGAGGGTGACAGTGATGAACCAGAGGGTGGCAGTGGTGATCCAGAGGGTACTGTGATGAACCAGAGGGTGCCAGTGATGAACCAGAGGGTGACAGTGATGAACCAGAGGGTGGCAGTGGTGAAGCAGTGGTGAACCGGAGGGCGCTATGATGAACCAGAGGGTGGCAGTGATGAACCAGAGGGTGGCAGTGGTGAACCAGAGGGTGCTGTGATGAACCAGAGGGTGGCAGTGATGAACCAGAGGGTGACAGTGATGAACCAGAGGGTGGCAGTGGTGAAGCAGTGGAGAACCAGAGGGTGCTGTGATGAACCAGAGGGTGGCAGTGATGAACCAGAGGGTGACAGTGATGAACCAGAGGGTGGCATTGATTAACCAGAGGGTGGCAGTGGAGAACCAGAGGGTGCTGTGATGAACCAGAGGGTGACAGTGATGAACCAGAGGGTGCTGTGATGAACCAGAGGGGGGCAGTGATTAACCAGAGGGTGACAGTGATGGACCAGAGGGTGGCAGTGGTGAAGCGGTAGTGAACCAGAGGGTGCTGTGATGAACCAGAGGGTGGCAGTGATGAATCAGAGGGTGACAGTGATGAACCAGAGGGTGGCAGTGATGAACCAGAGGGTGGCAGTGATGAACCAGAGGGTGGCAGTGGTGAACCAGACAGTGCTGTGATGAACCAGGGGGTGGCAGTGATGAATCAGAGGGTGGCAGTTGTGAACCAGAGGGTGCTGTGATGAACCAGAAGGTGGCAGTGATGAACCAGAGGGTGACAGTGATTAACCAGAGGGTGGCAGTGGTCAAGCAGTGGTGAACCAGAGGGTGCTGTGATGAACTAGAGGGTGGCAGTGATGAACCAGAGGGTGACAGTGATTAACCAGAGGGTGGCAGTGGTCAAGCAGTGGTGAACCAGAGGGTGCTGTGATGAACTGGAGGGTGGCAGTGATGAACCAGAGGGTGGCAGTGGTGAACCAGAGAGTGCTGTGATGAACCAGAGGGTGGCAGTGATGAACCAGATGGTGACAGTGATGAACCAGAGGGTGGCAGTGGTGAAGCAGTGGTGAACTAGAGGGTGCTATGATGAATCAGAGGGTGGCAGTGATGAACCAGAGGGTGATAGTGATGAACCAGAGGGAGGCAGTGATGTACCAGAGGGTGGCAGTGGTGAACCAGAGGGTGCTTTGATGAACCAGAGGGTGGCAGCAATGAACCAGAGGGTGACAGTGATCAACCAGAGGGTGGGAGGGGTGAACCAGAGGGTGCTGTGATGAACCAGAGGGTGGCAGTGATGAACCAGAGGGTGACAGTGATGAACCAGACGGTGACAGTGGTGAACCAGAGGGTGGCAGTGGTGAACCAGAGGGTGGCAGTGATGAACCAGAGGGTTGCAGTGGTGAACCAGAGGGTGGCAGTGATGAATCAGAGGGTGGCAGTGATGAACCAGTGGGTGGCGCTGCTAAACTGCCCGGAAACCCTCTGGGTGTGAGCCCCCACGCTGCTGACCTGCCCAGGGGTTGTGAGCCCCTGTGCTACTGAACTGCCCTGGGGTCCAGTGGATGTGAGCCCCCGTGCTGCTGAACTGCCCCGGAGCCCTCTCAGTGTGAAAATCATTTGTGCTCAATTGCCTGGGAGCCCTCTGGGTGTAAACATACATTGTGCTAAGTGCCCCCCTGCCCCCAGTACATATATACCCTTACCACACAGCACCATTATGCTCTTGCACCATGAAGTCTGGTGCCTGGATGCTCCTGATCCGTGTAGGTGGTACCACAGTCTGGTGCAGTCAAAATGTAAAGTCATAACTTGCTACACAGCACCAATAAACACGTGTCCCCCCTGGCACCGGTATGCGCATGTACCAGGCGTGCAGCACCCGCATGCCACAGCACCCGAATGCCCAGCGCCAGCATATTCCTGTACGGGGAAGTTTAGTATGAGATAGGACATTGTCCAGCAGCAGCAGCTGCATCCGCCTGTACCCACTGAGCAGGATCAGAATGGCTTTGTACCAACACGCGCAGCAGAGCTATTTTGGACATCTGAAGGATTCCCGGGTCCTGTGCCAAACGTATTTTTGCATCCATGAGTTTCCCGAGCGCCATCCCCGTGTAGCTCCTGCGACCAGGAGGCTGCTTTCTCCTCATCTGTTGCTCTGCTCGGTCTCTGACCCTTTATCAACAAGATGCATGTGAACTCGCATAGAAGCCCCGCCCGTTTGGCCCCTTTCACCACACACTAGCGGTATGAAACGTCTTCCCGCCTGTCCCCACTATAATGGTCAGCTCACTCAAGGGACCTCAGCGCCTTTTAGCGCGCTGGCAAAGTTACAGGCACAAATGGTCACATATTTGTGCAAATGGCAAAAAAATCCAAGAGTTTGCAGGAAAATTCGGGAACTCGCGGAATTTTTTTGCCATTTCACGCGAATTCGCGGACCGCGAATTCGTAAAATTCGCCCACACTTAGATAATAGGAGAAATGATGCTTAGCGACATTTCTCCTATTATTTTGCTCTGGAACGCCCACTTTGCATCTCATTACAGATGTAAGGGAAGCGTAGTGAAAAAGGGTGCTAACATGCAATTTTGCATGTTAGCACCCTGTTGTTATCTCCGCTTCTTTATCTTTTAAAGCCAAAAAAGCGGAGATAAAGCCCTTGTTAATATGCCCCAGTGTTCTTTGGTCTACCTCCACCGCTTATGATTTGGAGATTTTCTGAGTTTCTTTTAGCATTTAGCTTGTGTTTTCCTATCCATCCAACCAGACCATCATGCCGGAGGCTCATGACCGTTTCATCATGTGCATGGGAGCCACCTTCTTCAAGCGTGTGCTTATCGCTACGAAGCAGCCACTTCTGCCCATGGCTCGTGTCTCTCTCCTGAGCATGAGGCCACTGCCTTCAATCGAGCAGCTCGACTTCTGTGACTGGAATCCGCAGACAGCACAGTGTTTAAGCTCTTGTGCCTATCGCTCCCTCTCACCTGCGCACTTCAAATCGTTTATGAAGTTTGTGCTGGATTACAGCACTCTCTTGGATCCACATACCTCCAGGATTTACTTTCACAACAAGTGTCATACTCCTGGATCGCTACTGTTCTTCTCAGGCTCAGTTTGACTAGCTCCAACCCTCAATGTCAAGGAAATAGAGGACAGAATATGTTTCTCTTTGCCGAAAGAAAAATTACATATTGCTTTGTTAATAAATTAGGGGCATATTACCAAGGGCCTTATCGCCGCTTTAGCAGCACTTTTTGCCGCTAAAGCTGCGATATTTTTATCACCTCATCAGCAAGCTGTCACTAACAGCAGTTAGTGACAGCTTTCTGACGAAAGCGACCGGTTTGGGTGCCGCTTTGCATGTCAGCGATATTTATCGCTAATGACATGCAAAGCAGGCGTTCCCGACCAACAGACCTGAGAAACAGCCGCTAACAGGCCTATCGCCTATTAGCAAGGAGGCCCTGGCCCCGGTTAGCGATGTAAGAAGTCGCGCTAACCGGTGTCATCGCTGGTTTTTTAACACTTGCTAATATCAGGAGTTAGCAATACCTAACATGGGGGGGGTGGATTATGCTGATACGACCACAAGGTTGTATCGCATCATTAAGGTTTTCCTCCTTCCCCATGCAACATCGCTGGTTTTCTCGCGATGTTGGTCCTTCCCTCCCGCTATCGCTGAAATATATATCACCATGGTGCTAATTGTTGCTAATACAGCTTTAGCGTGGTGATATAGTCCAGCGATAGCTGGCGATGGAAATATTTACGCTAAGCGCGCTCTGTGATATTTTTCGCAGCTTCTTGCTAATATGCCCCTTCATTTTACTTTCAGGGGGACTTCGGGCGCAATTTTGTGTGTCAGAGGTTTGTCAGCACAACATTTGCTTTCTAACTTCTCTATTTGTTCCATCTATCTCCTTTTTTTCCTCTCTGCTTATTTTTTATCTTGCATTTTCTCATTTTATACTCCTTTTGCTATTTTTGCTAAATGTTTTTCCAACTCCGGTTTTTCTGCCTTCACCTGGCGAACCTCTACTCCTTGCGCAATATGGAAAAAAGTATTTATAAATTACTTGAGTGTAGGACCTGAATGTGTCTCCTGACAAAAAACATCCATGCTCCTCCACTGTTTAGGGGCTGAAGGGCAGGAAATATTATAAAATGTTCCTAATATTGAATCTAATGTCTATGAGGCAGTCTTATGCCCATGAGGCAGTCTTGTGTCCACGAGGCAGTCTTGTGTCCACGAGGCAGTCTTGTGCCCATGAGCAGTCTTGTGTTCATGAGGAAGTCTTTTATCCATGAGGTAGCCTTGTGTTCATGAGGCAGTTTTGTGTCCTTGAGGCAATCTTGTGTGCACGAGGCAGTCTTGTGTCCATGAGGCAGACTTGTATTCATGAGGCAGTCTTAAATCCATGAGACAGTCTTGTGTGCATGAGGCAGTCTTTTGTGCATGAGGCAGTCTTGTATCCATGAGGCCATCTTGTGTCCATGGGGCAGTCTTCTTCCCATGAGGCAGTCTTGTGTCCATGAGGCAGTCTTGTGTCCACGAGGCAGTCTTGTGCCCATGAGCAGTCTTGTGTTCATGAGGAAGTCTTTTATCCATGAGGTAGCCTAGTGTCCATGAGGCAGTTTTGTGTCCTTGAGGCAATCTTGTGTGCACGAGGCAGTCTTGTGTCCATGAGGCAGACTTGTATTCATGAAGCAGTCTTAAATCCATGAGACAGTCTTGTGTGCATGAGGCAGTCTTGTGTGCATGAGGCAGTCTTGTATCCATGAGGCCATCTTGTGTCCATGGGGCAGTCTTCTTCCATTGAGGCAGCCTTGTGTCCACGAGGCAGTCTTTTGCCCATGAGGCAGTCTTGTGTCCTTGAGGCAGTCTTGTGCCCATGAGGCAGTCTTGTGTGAGTGAGGCAGTCTTGTGTCCATGAGGCAGTCTTCAATCAATCAATTAATCAAGCACAGAATTTGTAGAGCGCACTACTTACCCGCGAGGATCTCAAGGCGCTGGGGGGGGAATAGGAGGGGTGCTGCCACTGGTCAAACAGCCAGGTCTTGAGTAGCCTCCTGAAGGTCAGCAGGTCTTGGGTCTATCGTAGGCAGAGTGGGAGGGTGTTCTAGGTCTTGGCGGCGAGGTGGGAGAAGGATCTGCCTCTGGTGGTTGTTCTTCGGATGCGGGGGACGGTGGCAAGGGAGAGTTCGGTGGAGCGGCGCTGGGGTTTGGGGACGTAGAAGAGGAGTCGGCTGTTGAGGTAGGCTGAGCCAGTTTTGTGGAGGGCCTTGTGTGCGTGGATGAGGAGTTTGAAGTAAATTCTCCTTTCAACTGGGAGCCAGTGCAGCCTTCTCAGGTGGGGGGTGATGTGGCTGTGGCGTGGTACGTCGAGGATGAGGCGTGCAGGGGCATTTTGAATGCGTTTTAGTCGTTTGATGAGCTTGGCCGGGGCTCCTGCGTAGAGGGCGTTTCCGTAGTCGTGTCTGCTGCTGACGAGGGCCTGAGTGACTGTTCTTCTTGTATCTGTCGGGATCCACCTGTAGATCCTGCAGAGCAGGCGGAGGATGTTGAAGCAGGAGGAGGAGACGGCGTTGACTTGCTTGGTCATGGAGAGCGTTGAGTCGAGTATAACTCCAAGGTTGGGTGCAAGATCGGTGGGTGTCGGGCCACCCCCAGTGCCGTCGACCACCAGAAATCGTCCCAGGCTGATGGGTTGGAGCCGAGGATGAGGACCTCTGTCTTGTCCATGTTCAGATTTAGTCAGCTGCTCTTCATCCAACCGGCGACGGCCTTCATGCCTTTGTGGAGGTTGGGTTTGGCGGTGAAGGGGTCCTTGGTGAGGGAGAGGATCAGTTGAATGTCGTCGGCGTAGGAGAGTATGTTGAGGTTGTGCTGTCGGGCGATGCGTGCGAGCGGGGCCATTCAATTGTTGAACAGTGTCGGGCTGAGGGATGAGCCCTGGGGTATGCCACAGATGATTTCGGAGACTTCGGATCGGAATGGGGGAGGCAGACTCTCTGTGTTCTGCCGGAGAGGAAGGAGGTGGTCCATTCCAGGGCCTTGTCTCGGATCCCTGTGTCATGGAGGCGTATGCGTAGAGTGCGGTGGCAGACCTCGTCAAAGGCGGCGGAGAGGTCCAGCAGGATGAGGGCTGTGGTCTCGCCGTTGTCCAGCAGGGTCCTGGTGTCGTCGGTGGCCGCGATGAGGGCGGTCTCTGTGCTGTGGTTGCTGCGGAACCCTGACTGGGAAGGGTCCAGGATGTTGTTTTCTTCAAGGTATCGGGTTAGCTCAGCTGTCTGTTGACGATCTTCTCTATGGGCCCAATTCACAGAATGAACTTAAAACTCAATCCTAAACTTACTACTATTTTGGTATTCACAGAATGCACTTACTACTTTTGGCATTCACAGAATGAACTTACTACTTTTGGTATTCACAGAAGTTAGGATTTTGTCTTAAGTTTGTCTTAATTTAAGACAGACTTAAGACAAAATCCTACCTTCTGTGAATACCAAAAGTAGTAAGTTCATTCTGTGAATGCCAAAAGTAGTAAGTGCATTCTGTGAATACCAAAATAGTAGTAAGTTTAGGATTGAGTCTTAAGTTCATTCTGTGAATCGGGCCCACTGACCTTGGCTGGGAACGGGAGCAGGGCGATGGACTGGAAGTTCTTGAGGTCCCTCTGGTCCGCCTTGGGTTTTTTCAGTAGGGCGTTGATCTCGGCGTGCTTCCAGCAGCTTCCTTGCAGTGTGGTAAGTAAGTAGTAAGTAATAGTTTATTAGCATAGTTAATTAAAACCATTGCAATTCGTCCTTAAAAGCACTTATGTGCGCACAATACATTTTTCATCACTTGAATAAAATTACATTCACATAAAATACATAGTCTAAATTAAAATTCCTATCAAAAATTAATGAGATTTAATATAGGTTAGTGAGAATTAAAATAATAATCATGTTGTTCTAAATGTCCTCTATAAGTTATGACAAGGGGACGAATTCCAGTATTCTCCTTTCAGTCTGGTGTGTCAGTGTCTGTTGGGACTGTTTGGGTGTTGAAGCTGTCGTGGATGTCGGAGATCTTGCGGTGGAAGAAGGTAGTGAGGGAGTCGCACAGGGCTTGCGACGGCGGGATGCCGTTGGAGTTGGAGCTGGGGTTGGAGAGTTCCCTTATTATGTTGAAGAGCTCCTTGCTGGTGTGTGAGTTGTTGTCGAGGCGGTCTTTGAAGGAGATCTTCTTGGTGGACCGGATGAGGTGATGGTGGTTGCGGATGGCATCTTTGTGTGCTGCGTGGCTGTCCGGTGTCTTTTCACTGTGCCACTTTTTCTCTAGTCTCCGGCAGTTTCGCTTGGATGCTTGGAATTCCGAGGTGAACCAGCTGGCTCTCTTTCTGGTGTCTCTGTAGGTGGTTTGTTTCAGTGGGGCTAGGGTGTTGGTGCAGTCATCTATCCATCGTCTGAGGTTGTGGGCAGCGCCGTCAGTGTTGGAGGGTTGGGTGTGGTGGTGTGTGGTGGGTTTCTGGAAGGTGAAGTGGACGCAGCGGTGGTCAGTCCAGAGGAGTTCGGTGGTGTGGCTGAAGGAGATGTGGGAGCTTGAGGCTCATGAGGCAGTCTTGTGTTCATGAGGCAGTCTTGTATCATGAGGCAGTCTTGTGTGCATGAGGCAGTCTTGTGTCCATGAGGCAGTCTTGTGTCCATGAGGCAGTCTTGTGTCCATGAGGCAGGTTTATGTTCAGGAGGCAGCCTTGTGTGCGCGCTGCAGTCTTAGGTCCACGAGGCAGTCTTGTGTCCATGAGGCAGTCTAATGCACATAAGGCAGTCTTGAGTCCACGAGGCAGTCTTTTGTGCATGAGGCAATCTTGTATCCGTGACGCAGTCTCTTGTGTCCATGAGGCAGGTTTGTGTCCATGAGGCAGTCTTGTGCCCATGAGCAGTCTTGTGTGCATGCGACAGTCTTGTGGGCACGCGGCAGTCTTGTGCCCATGAGGCAGTCTTGTGTCCCCGAGGCAGTCTTGTGTCCATGAGGCCGTCTTATGCCTTATCCCCATTCACTTCTAAAGGGGCCACTGTTTGAATATTTCATTATTTCAAGCTATAAAGAGCTAGCTTGAAGCTCCTTTTTGGTGTTTCAGAAGCACCTTATGCCAGTTTTTGTAGGATCCAAAAATGTATTTCATAGTACATTGTTACAGAAATGTCGGCAAACGAGAATCAGAGTTTATAAGGACTTAGGAAAGATTATGCATGACCAATTCCAATATATTCAATGGTGTGTTAAACAAATCTGAATGTTTCCAGGTTTTTACACCTACCGTTCATTTACAGAGCGGGTACAAGTTCAGACAGACAGCAGGCCGATTTATGAGCCTCATTTATGAGCCCTTGCGTCACTTTTACGTCGCCGGTGCGTCACCTTTCGTGACGCACCAGTGGCGTAAAAAATTTGCCTTGTTGTGCCATATTTACAAAGTGACGCATCTAGGTAGATGCGTCACTTTGTAAACCCCTGCGCCACATTATACCTGCACCAGGTATAATGTATGCAAGGGGGGCATATTGACACAAGAAAGGGTCATAGAAGTGACGCAGTGAAATCTATGAGATTTCACTGCGTCACTTCTAGGACGCCGTTGCGTCAAAATCTTGCGCCTGCCTCACAGCAGGCATAAGACTGACGCAGGCCCTTTCACATGGGACTTGCTCCATGTGAAAGGACGCATTGCTGGAGTTGCGTCACTTTTGTGACACACTCCAGCAATGCGTCACTTTTGCGCTTACAGATACGTCAGAAATACTGACGTATCTGTAAGCCCCTGTAAGTATCTGTATTCGCAATGATGCGTCATAATGTAAATATGACGCATCATTGGTGTCGCAAGGAGGGCGCAATGAAAAGTGACGCATCACTGTTTTCACGCAGCGATGCACCACTTTTCATAAATGAGGCCCTATGTATTTACACCAGTCCCATATGTGCCAGTCCTCAACATCTGCGGGGATGATAACATCATCCACATCTTTATGAATCTTAAGGGCCCTCTGGCACCAAGGAAATAACATGAGCAGTAAGTGACAACCCAAATTATCGTTAAATTAAGGACATTAACTAAAGGACACTAATGGAATGATCTTGGCCCTAAACATCGGGTTGACATTTTTGTACACATTTCCTTGCCATATACTAGCTTTTCCTTCAAGCAACAAAGGCATCTCAGAACATATTTATAGGAGCGTTGTATCACGTTTGTACCACTCAAGGTGCTACAAGAGGGATGCAAGGCTGTGGCTTTGAGTATCCTCATAAAATTAGAATAGCCCAATGCAGTGCAAGTCGCTGCATTGCGCTACACTGCCCTGGGTAGATGTTCCCATGGATTTACACATCCCCAAATTTACAAGACCTTGTAAACCTGGGGATGCACTAAAGGTTTACGCTGGTATGTAACGTTTACAACGAAATTTTTACAACGCACTACCATTACAACGCAGGCATTACCACGCATACCATTACAACGCATTGCGCTGGGGGGCGCTCTAGGATAGGGAATAAGTTTAATTTTCTAGCCAACACCTTCCCTACTGTCCACGGGGACTGGTGTTGGAATAGAAAATTATACTTACCACTATCCAGCACCTCAAAGCGCTATGCGTTGTAACGGTATTCGTTGTAAATACCGCGTTGTAAAGGTATGCGTGGTAAAAGTATGCGTTGTATCGTCTTACAGCCGTTTACGCCTCGACAGGGGAGGCGCAATGATGAGAAATATCTTTATTTCTCCTTGTCTTTTCCTCTTTCTATTCTGCAGCACTAATAGAAAGAAGCTCCCAGAATTCTTTGGGGCTCATTTATGAGAGCCCTGCGCCATCTTAACACCATGTAAAGTGGTACCTGCATGACGCACAACTCTCATAAAGGTATACAAAACCACAAAAAAGACACCCTGCGTGGCCTCATAAATTATGAGAAAAGCGAAGCAGCACAAACCGATGCTTTGCCTTACTCCCCCCTGGGAGGCATTGCACGGGTATTGTGGTGGGTTTTCCCATGCAAGACCCAAGGAATTTGAAGGTGCCCAGATTACTAAGTGATGTAAACCAGGGGAAGTGTTAAATTCGTACACCTCCCAAAGTGAAGCGCAGTGGAGAAATATGTTAATTTATCCTATTTATTCCTCTTTCCATGTGCGCTAGAAAGAGGAAAACGCTTCGTAGAAGGTGCAAAAAAACAATTCTGCCGGCAAAGAAGGCACCCTCGCACCATGGTGTAAGTGTGCCAGTGTTGGCGCTAGGCAGCCAAAGCAGGACCAGCTCAAGGGGAAAGGACAGGAATCTGCTGTATTGCTTAAATTTGCACATTTCTGCCCTTTCGCTTTGACACAGGGCAGCAAACCAAGGTGACTTGCTGCGCTGCCCTGCACCAAAAATTGATAAACATGTCCCCTCGTGTTTATAATGCAAACTTGTTATTTTCATCACGTATTACCACAGAGCAGGTGTGTGTCTGGAACTCACACATTATGGATGTTACTACCCTTTATGGAATAAGTACTCCCCATTTCACCATACACCTTCTACAAGGTGAATAGGGCACACTTTCCCTATTTCACTCCCTCACCTGCTGTATGGTTAATAATGTAGATTCTCCTAGTAAATTATGTCAGAAAATCTTAATTTTATTAAAGACACCAAGGCGAGTATTATACTTTCCAATCTTGCTTTATAATGAATAGCAGCCAAGATAACAAAACAAAACTACAGTTCCCAGAAGGCCAAACGCCATGTTGACCAATGGGAGACAATGGAATCAGAACATAAACAGCCAATGAACACACAGTTTAAGGTATAACGATAGCTCTGACTGTGAACAGCGCTCTTTTCTGTAGGTAGCAATTAAACAGAATCCAAAACTAGAGGAAAAATGGCAAAAACAAAAAAAGGTCTTGACTGAAGTCCAGGAAGGTAGTCTTGGAAGCAGGAGCGAGAGATGAGCAATCCGCAAAGTTAGGAGAAGCGGTGTATGGCCAAGCCGACTCCTTTGTAGGAAGCAGGGTCTCATCAGGGAGACGCGGGAGGTAAAGCTGGAGCCGCTGTAGGGAGGGAGAAAAACACATATTAAGAAGTGTTATGGCGGAATAATACTCGCCTCTGTGACTTTAATAAAATTAAGTTTTTCTGACATATTTACTAGGAAATCTACATTTTATGACAAGACCGGAGGCTTCTATTATGCTTGTTCAAAGCATATTAACAACTAAAGAAGCAGCAGAGATGACAGGTTTGCAATAAAACAAACAAAATACATTGTCATTGTACCAATCAGCCGATCTCAGAATGTCCTCCAACCTGGAGCCTGCCCAAAAAGCTTTGGAGGCCACGGCTCCTCTGGTAATTTTGGCACCCGGCCGCAGCCGGTGAAAAGGAGCTCCAGCCGCCCCCGTCTGCAGCGCCGTGAGCAGATCGGCAAAGTGCCCATGCCCACACTTCTCTACCGCCACGCAGCACGAATAATGGGAATTTTGCTGCGGCGGTGGGGAACAAGTGAGAAAAATGCGAGGCCCTAGCACGGATGGAAAGCGGCCGCAGCAAGCAGAATTGCACCGTGATAGCCCCGGCAGCCCTCAAGGAACTGAGGAGGCGGTCGGAGTTGCCAACAAATAAAGCAAACCTCATAATCAGTGCCCTGACAAAAAGTAAAAGGACTTAACTGGCGGAGGCGCGGCGGGAACCTCAACTGCATGCCAGAAGCCTCCGCGGGAGTAAGAGAAGTGCGTGGATCGCCTTCCCCCACACCAAGGGACAGAGTCAAGTGCGGTGAAAAGACTCACCCGGGGAAGAGACCAGAGGAACCTCAATCGTGTGCACGTAATTGCACACGTCTTCACGAAGGAAAGAATTGGAGAGAGTGAGGAGCTGCCAGGCTGGCTGATGACGGTGTTTTCCCTGATGGCAGCAAGTACAAAACCGGCAATAGGGGAGAAGCTGCCGAGGATAGCAAAAGCAGGCCAGGAAAAGCAGCGCTGCCATCTAGTGGCCGAAGGCAGCAATTGCAGGCAGACGAAGGATCTCAAAGAACTGAAACAAGCCTTGGACGAACCAACGGAGAATGTTCAGCGTAATAAAGCCCACACACACAGCAACGCCACGCAGCAGCACAAGACTGTAGCAGCAAGCTAGTGCGCAGCAGCGCAGGAGACACCTGCGCACATCAAGGAGCATGCGGCTGCCACATCCAGCGCGACGTGGTAAAGAAAGCCAACGCAAGGAGGACGGGGAGACAAGGTGAAGCACTAGCGCCTCAAGTAGCAAGGAAGCACGGGGAGTGCCCAAAGTGCTAAAGAAAAGAGCGAGGAACGAAGGTCAGCACTGCGACGCCAGAAGCGCAGGAACTCTCCAGAAAGCGCAAGTAAGACGCCAGGAGACAGCGCAGGAAAACGCAGGAACTCTCCAGAAAGCGCAAGGAAGACGCCAGGAGACAGCGCAGGAACGCGACAGGAATTCTCCAGAAAGCGCAAGGAAGACGCTAGGAGACAGCGCAGGAATGCGACAGGAGTGCAAGAATTCCACATCCCGCACGACAGGACCGCGCAGCACTGCGCTGGAACGTGCCAGGAGTGCCAGGAATCAGGAGCGCCAAAGTGATGCTACACAGCGACGCGTCAACGCCAAGACACCGGGACGGTGAATAGCGACCAGGAAAAGATAGCACAGCATGACGACTCACGCCGAAGGTGAAAGCCGAACACCCAGTATGGTCGCCAAGGAAAGAACAGAAGCAATTGAGAAGATAGCGACAACCGGTCCAGTCACTAGAAGAAAAGACCAATGTCTGAGAGCCATGCCCAGAACAGAGAGAAACAGGTAGAGTGCACGCTACCTGGAGAAGACTGGCTGGGAAGACCAAGGCAGTACAGTGACCAGATCAGGTCGCAAGAAGGAACAGGGAGAAGAAGGGCGTGACGCCAACATGAAAAGAAAGAAGGAACAGGAGAAAAGGTCGCGACGCTAACCCTGGAAGTGAGTGATAAGAAGACAGTGTCCTAGGACTAGGACAAGACCAGGATGACACGTGCAGAGTGCGCGCACTGCATGGAGAAGCCTGGCCAGAGAAGATGAAGAAAAGGAGACCAGGGTACGTTGTGAGAAGAGGAGAAGAGAAGAAGGAAGATTTGAGTGGCACACCGCCACCCAGGAAAGGAAGAAAGGAGAAATCGGAATGGCACGCTGCCACTGCAAGAAGAAGCCGCCCCTGCGGAAAGAAGCAAGGTGACAAGCACTGGAACACCTGAGTGCAATGGAAGACAAGCCTGGCAAGAGCACCGGCAGCGCAGACCAAAGACAACCACCTACGAGCCATCCATCCACATGGCGATCGCAGGAGAGAGCAAGCTAGACGGTTGGCGACATCTACCTCTGGGGTTCGAGCGGAAGATTTGGATGACGAGACTACTCAGGACTCCGGAAGCTGAGGACCTGACCACCTCGCACCAGCCCGTGGCAAACCAGAATCAGAGGCCTCGAGGGACTCTGGCGGCAGCCAGTCCTACATGGGAGACAGGTCTACCGATGCATGTCTGCAGGACCCAAGAGGATGAAAGCCTCGCGAGCAATGAAGAGAGTCGACAACTCAACCTTCAGGTGGAACTAGGACACGACGGTGAGGCTCATGGAGCGCCCTGCTCACGGCCCGAAGGCTATGGTGGAGCAACACGATCAACAACACCAGTCCAGTGGAAGCCTGGTAAAGAGGTCCTCCCGGATATCTGGTGAGAGAGGAATACCGGAGAGAGGGACATCCTAGTGCGAGGGATGTGTGCACCTACTCTATTCACCTGCCAAGAGCCAACCCTAACGCCTGCACGGAAAACATCACGAAGCCAGAAGAGAAAACAAAACCAGAAGACTGTTGACACCTGTGTCATCTAGGTATCTCTCATCACCAACGGAGCGAAACAAAGGCAGGGCTGAGAACAGCGGACAGACAGCACTGACAAAGGAAGAACCCGCCGAACAACTGCGGACCGTGCCTCCGAGAACTGCAAGTCCAGAATACAAGAACTATACTGCCTGTGGTTTGCAAGCAGCCACAGAGATTTTGAAAACGCAAGTCCAATGTTATTCTCTGTGTTTTCTGTCCCCCACAGGTTTTGGACTTTTTCTGTTTGGTTTAATTTTTTAACCAATTTGGGAAGGGATGTGTAATAAATGAATGATGCAGAGTCCACTTGATAGGTTAAGATCCTTTATTCAGGTTCCTTCCAGGTTAGACAGACAGATTACTTTATAAAGTAGATAGATAGGGAAACCCCACCAGGAGCTCGCTGTTGTTAGCTCAGCCTCAGGTGACCAACTGCCACAACAGGGAATAGAGAGGTACAATCAGCTAGAGGGACATCCTGGCATTCTATGATGTCATTAGTATTGTAGTATTGTCTAGCAAGAGAGGAACAGTGAAGATTGTATTTACTACACATCCTCTCTCTTTATGGAGTAATATCAAAACAAAGGAATAATCAGCAATAATAGCTCATATGTCTCAAACAGCAAGGAAGTACACATTTTAGAATAACTAAAAGTAGTAGTATACAATAAAAGATGACTTTAACATGAGGTATTATTATTTGAGAAAAGAACAAAGATTCAGCATTATGACATCAGAATTATGACATAATATACCACATCCCCTCTCCTTAACAAAAGAGTGAAACAAACTAAGACTACCCTCAAGACAACCCTTGATGATGAAATGTCGACACTTGAAGTATGATAAGAATTTAACTCGAATCTTTCCTAAATGAAGCCCTGGCCAGTAGCCACAAGAAGGTAGATTCAGGTAAAACTTAGTGTACACACAATCTTCTTCAATAACAGGAGACTTTGAACCTCTCCTGAGAAGGGTACTCTGCCGGACAGCATGGGCATTGACTACCCAAAAAAAACAAAGTTTCCCCTAAAAAGGGTACACCGCAGAGCAGACTGAACATCTCTGGGAACAAAAGCATGGAGTAGCCTATAATACTCATAAAAACATACTATGGGTGTTGACTACCCAATAAGACCACAAAACCTCCCCTAAAAAGGGTACACCGCAGAGTAAACAAGATATCTCTGGGAAAAGGTATGGACTACCCCTAACTACTTATGGAACATGGGACTAGCCAAAAAAACATTTAACTTCCCCTGAAATGGTACACCGCAGAGTAAGCACAATGTCTCTCTGGGAAGAGGGGCATGGACTAGCCATTATTACTCATGGAACAAATTATGGGCATGAACTACCCATTAACACCCCCAAACAACCAACCATGGGCATGGACTACCCACTGATACCTATGTCCCCAGGAGAGGGTATAGCGCAGAGTAAAGACTATAACCCTGGGACAAGATATGGGCATGGACTACCCTCAAATACTAACATCCCCAGACTAGGGTACATCACAGGATAAACACCATAACTCTGGGACAAACGATGGGTTTTGGACTACCCACAACACTGTG
Organism: Lissotriton helveticus; assembly: GCF_964261635.1. Classification (NCBI taxonomy): domain Eukaryota; kingdom Metazoa; phylum Chordata; class Amphibia; order Caudata; family Salamandridae; genus Lissotriton; species Lissotriton helveticus. The sequence goes on along the minus strand of NC_136057.1, from coordinate 183,594,659 downwards.
TACATGGGGCATGGACTACCCACTCAGAAACTACCACCCCCAGATAGGTTACACTTCATGATACCAGGCCTGATAATACGGAAGAGCATAGACTAGAATAAGGAATTTGAACTACTCACACAAGCACTATTTGGACTTACTTAAATACACACCCCAAAACAAAATAACACTGTGTTGGATGCTATACATTAGACTTTGAGTACTTTTTGACAAATACATTAATAAAATCAACTCCGGTGAGCGATGTCTCACCCGGGATCCAAACACCCAGACCAAATTTTAACAGAACATACATAAATTCAACTTGCTGTGTCCTTGCAGAGGGCTTGCGGGTCGACTTAAAATCAGTACTGGTGTCTACAGTCAAAGTTGAGACTTGCCACACAAACAAGGTAATAGGTTGTTTATTGAATGCCATTACCGAAGAAAAATCATGGATGAAAAGGTGTGTTCCACTTTCCACATAAACATTTCTCTAGAAGACTGTATCGTAAAAAAAACGATGTACTGAACACTTGCTCTCAGAATTTTCCTTTTGCGGTAGTTGCAGGCATCAGCGCCGGATAATTACCTTCTAAGTCAATGATTTGTGTGGAATGACAAGATGCGCTCCTACTTCCTTGGATATACTTGCTAAATTGACTGCATCGTGAAGAAAACGAAGCACCGAACAGCTGTCCTCACACACGGCGAACAGAGCAAGTTGTTGTCGTGGCAACCAAACTGACACAAAATGGCCGCCACGTCGGCGTGAGGGACGTGTCTCCAAAGGAAGGCGTCACAGGAGCGAAGAATCACCAATTCCCCGAAGCATTCTAAAGACGTCACCAGATGGACGGGAGCAGAGCAAGTGTGAAGATAGCTCCCAGCCAACCGTCGGGCAACGGACATCAACATGAAGTAAGGTGAGAAACTAGACACGGCAAAGCGAAATGTTGCCAGAAAGTCATGCTGATGCGGCGCTGTGTTCGCGCACTGTTGAATAACATCCGATGTCAAAAGAGCTTGCACACAAAATTTCTCAAGCAGAGTAACACGCAACCAGACTAATGGTCAGCAAATAGCGAGTTCTGGCGCTGTATAATGATAGCGTATATATGCAAGGACTCGTTCACAGTATTTGTCGCTGAAGCTGCTAACTGACCAGTTCAAAGATCAGTAACGTTCAAAGCATTTGTCACTGATGCTGCTAATTGACCACTTCACCTATAAATTGCCGGTTTCTGCCAACGCTTGACGCTTCCTACACTGGATGAAGGCCAAATGAAACAAAACATACAGCAGGCCTCAAGGAAGAGTAATGTTGGAAAACTTTTCACAGACAGGAGCAAGGTGACAGCAGGCAAAATAGCATCAAACCTCTTAGTTCACAGTCTGTTCACAAGTAGACATCAAAGTAAAGGCACTCACCCAGGTTGCAGGCTGTCCAGGTGTGTTAGGACACTGGTGGGGTTAGTAGGGCGTTACCTTTTTTCTGAAAACAGAGTCTCTTATTTATTCTTGATTCCTGAGTTCCTTCCCTTTTTCTCGAATATTCTTGTAAGTAGTCTTTACCACGCGTAGGTTCCTCCTTTTAAAAATCGTCGCCAAACTGTAATAAATGAATGATGCAGAGTCCACTTGATAGGTTAAGATCCTTTATTCAGGTTCCTTCCAGGTTAGACAGACAGATTACTTTATAAAGTAGATAGATAGGGAAACCCTACCAGGAGCTCGCTGTTGTTAGCTCAGCCTCAGGTGACCAACTGCCACAACAGGGAATAGAGAGGTACAATCAGCTAGAGGGACATCCTGGCATTCTATGATGTCATTAGTATTGTAGTATTGTCTAGCAAGAGAGGAACAGTGAAGATTGTATTTACTACAGGATGTAATGCCCAGCACAAGTCAGCATTCTAGTGCTGAGCCTGTATCTACACTGAACACCCACCCACCACTGATGTCACTGGTCAGGTGACACAGTATTAATAAAAGGGGCCGAGCCCACGTGCTCTGGGCCAGTTGCACCAGACCTCCAGTGTGTCCTGCGTCAGTGTATGTGTGCCTGCCAGCATGAGGGCCTAGGGCCCACCACACTCCTTTACAGATTTATTCGCTCTATTAGTCATAGGGAGTTGAATCAATAGAGAAAGGGTGTAAACACTGACCATTGAAATGGTAACACCTTCGCTTCTTGAAATCAGTTGCATTTCGTATGGTAGCTGATGATAAGAATTTGACATTTTTGGTCGACTCTTGTCAATACGGGGGTCTGTTAATGTGCATGATAATGATTTATTCGTAATACACAGTTGAATGTAATCGTTGTCGTACAAACATTAGTTGTTTGTAGACTGTGTGGTTTAAAGAACAGTTTTCAAAATTTAAACGGAAATAATAATGGAGAAAAACAACCTAGCGTCTCATGTTAATTCATAGAGCAGTTTTTTTTACTTTCAAAACTGCTAATAAATTAAAGGAATAATCAAATGTCAGAATGTGAATAGAAACACTTTTCTGTTTTGTTTAATTTCCACAGGTTTCAACATTTTGCTTCTCTGCAGATTTTTCGACCTTCAAGGGACGTGTCATGCAAAGTACACCTTTTATGTCAGAAACCAGCAGTGAGTGCAGCAGATGGCTAGATGGCGCTTCCTCACGCATCGAAACCCGTTGGGTCATATTTACAAAGAAATGGCACAGCACAGCACTGCAAGCAATTTAGCTGCGCCACACGGCGTCATTTACAACAATCACTGCCATAGCCAATAGGTCTTGCCTTTGGGACCTTATAAGTATTTAGTTATGCAGCAGGTCCCAAAGGCTAGACCTATTGGCTATGCCAATGCTTGTTTTAAAGGGGGCCACGCCACCCAAGGCATTTACAATCCAGTCATTGTAGCTATACACCATTTGCTCTACACAATTGGTGGCCTTGGGCGTGTGTCCATGAGTGCTAAGGTGCATTTTGATCTCTGTAAAATGAGTTATGATCCACTAATGCACTCAATTGTTTTCCATGGGTTTCTATCTGCCAGTTAACCGCAAAAAGATCCATCCAGGTTAATGGCTGTCGGCCACATGCATCATCGGGACATTTTGCGATTTCTTATTTGCGAAAAATAGGGAATCGCAAATAAGGAATCGCAAAATGGGATGCATTAATTTATTGGCATAATTTTTGCGATTCGGTGAAATCGCAGTTTTTACCGAATTGCAAGGATTATGCGAATTCTAAATTGCGATTTCGCAATTCCCATTGATTCCTATGGGCCAAAAGGCCCATAGGAGTCAATGGGAAGGCATTTACAAATTGCGAATTTGAAAATGCGATTCGCAATTTGTTAATGCATTCCAAGGGTGCAGAGGGGGGTCCAAAGGACCCCCCCTGAAATGCATTTTAAAGTGCATGTTTCACACACACATGTCCTAAGGACATGTGTGTCTGTAACATGAAAGTGTAATAAATGCATTTTTGAGCATTTTCATAACTTTTCGTAAATTACCACGAGGTTGAACCTTGTGGTAATTTGCACCCCCAATTGCAAATTCGCAATTTGAAAAACAATCATGCATTGCTTTTAAGGAATCGCAAATTTGCGATTCCTTAAAAGCAATCGCATTTTTGGAAATTGCTAAAAAAAGCAAATTTTACAAAAATGTATGATGCATCCCAAAAACTTATTTAGGAATCGCAAACGGCCGAATTTACCGATTCACATCGTTTGCACTTCCTAAATAGGTTGATGCATGTGGCCGATAGTGTTGGAAACAAGGCCACATCTGTGAGGCCTGCACAAATAACATGACTACATGTGTCCTTCACTGGGAACCAAACAACCAATTGTAGCGCCTGACTCTCAGAGAGTAGCGTTGCAGAGCAGTCTGAGGCTTACTCAAGGGAGGTGGTGTGGGCTAGTAATTGCCATTTGCAAGTGCGCAGAAATAACACTCAACAATTGATTGTCCAGTCTGTACTTTGCTTTATAAAAGTAAGAGTACATTTATTAACCCGTTGCGTGCTGATGACGGCCACCATCCGTCATGCATCACAGTGCTTGTGTGCTGATGACAGCTGGGGGCTGTCATGAACCCGCTCACTCTTCGAAACGGCCGCACAGGCGCAGAATCGCGGCCGCGCCCAAGGGGTTAAACACACACACTACTCAATACTATGCACCAATTTACAAATATACATAAGCTGTTGGAATTACTTTGCGACATTGCATAACATCTCCACCCCTCCCGCAGGCGGGTGGGGTCTAGTCAAGATGATATGCACTCCCATGTATGCACATCATCTTGCCCCAATGCAATTAGTTGAACATAACCTGGAGCGAGGGCCCTGCGCACTGGCACCATCCCAGTGGGCCCCCCCATTACCTCACCAAGCATTAAACAGGGGTACACCTGCCTTGTTGACACATGACCCTGACTGGGCATCTCCTACTGACCATAAAGTATGCACCTCTACATCTTAAGGGCTAACAGTCGGCAAGAGGATCACGTTCAGGCTCCTTACCCACGCACACAAGGCTCTCCACGACCTGGGCCCCAAGTACTTCAACAACCGCCTGACCTTCTACACGCCCACCCGCCAGCTACGATCAACCAGCCTCGCCCTCGCCACCGTACCATGCATCCGCAGAACCACCGCGGGAGGAAGATCCTTCTCCTACCTGGCAGCCAAGACATGGAACACCCTCCCCTCCCACCTTCGGCGGACCCAGGACCATCTCTCCTTCAGGAAGCAACTCAAGACCTGGCTGTTCGAGCAGTAAACGTACCCCTCCCCCCAGCGCCTTGAGACCCTGCCGGGTGAGTACCGTACTATACAAATGCTATGATTGATTAATTGATTGATTGATCAGTCCGGGTTCTTCACCTAAGCGAAGCAGCAAGAATTCATGTTTACGCACACTTGAGAATGACAGTATTCAGGACATTTGGGAATCATTAGAATGCTTTGCAAATACAACCCCTAAAGACATCACAGATGAAATCACCAGATTAGGATTATGCATAGACAGCAAGACACCATAGCTGGAGTGTCTGACAACATAACCACTCTTTGCTTATGACATCACCACCATGAACTTTAGTCCCCATAATTGAAACAACCAGTAATAAATGCAGTTCTGGTGCAATTACACCTCTTCATCTCCAGGGGATGCCCTTCTCCAGACATCTTCTAGTCAGCCTTTTATCCAAGAATCACTTTTCAATTCACCCTCAGCTGAAGAAGAAGAGCTCCAGCCCCGAAAGTGTTAAATGTAGGCTGAGCCCCTGAGGGGTTATTCTTTCCAATCCCCAAGACACTAAGGGTGGGACTTTTCTTTTCGTGCAGCGGGATACTTCGCTTCTCCAGCAGCTCCCCCAGCACCTACACATTCATATGGTGGTGACCCGTCCTCTTGGGGCCACCACAAGCAAAGAACACACTGTTTAGACCCTGCAGGCCAGCCCTGGCCTGCAAGGCATTATCGGTAGGCCCGCATATGGAAGCAGCAGCTCTCCCGCTTTGCCGGGGAGAGCAGCGATCATCTTTCTAGCGCTCTGCGCCACCTCCTGGGCCTCGGTGGGGGACCCGGTCCCACCCGGACCCCCAGGTCAGAGGATGCGGCTCGGGGAGCCCACCTCTGGCCGCTCTGCCAGTTGTTGGGGGGCCCAGTCCCACCCGGGCCCCCGAAGCTGACTCCATTGTTCTGGGGGTCCCGGTCCCACCCCTGACACCCACTTGCCTCTATGTTGGAGGGCAGCCTGGGGAGCCCACCCCCGGCAGCCCCCGCCGGCTCTCCGGGTGGCCAGCACCCTCGTGTGCGCCGCGGGACCCTGCTGTGCAGTTCTGGTGTGCCCGCTCTGGCGGGCAGGCGCGGACACCCGCAGTCCCGTCGGGACCTCGGGGGAGTATATCTGGATATCTTCAGGGGCGCGACGGCGCTCCCCCCCTCCTCCACTTTCAGAGCGGGCCAGGGTGGGCTACTGGCCCCCGGTTGGGCATTTCCACGGGTAGCACGATGGTGCTCCCCTGCATGACTTTGGGGCCCGGGGATGGGGTCACGGCCCCCTCCAGTCTTCTTCGCGGGGGTGCGACGGCACCTCCCGCCCCCGCCTCCTCACACGGGGCCCGGAGATGAGCTCCCGGGCCCCTCCTCTTCACACTCTTGAAGGGGAGCGCGACGGTGCTCCCCGGCTTAGTGTTCAGCGGGGGCTAGGGTGGGCTCCTGGCACCCAGCGGAGGCAGCTTGACGGGTTGCGCGACTGTGCACCCCGGCTTTACTTCTTTGAGGGGGCAGCCCCCGGGACCTGACCCACCCCGGGGGCTAATTACAGACCGGCGGCGGGGCCCCACGCACTTTGTTGCTGGTCTCATATAAGGTCAAAGGTCGCCTACCTTCCAGGGGCCATATCTCAGCCCCTAGGGGTCCAATCTTCTCCATTTCTGGCTCTTCTTCCTCCTGGTGGTACCCCCCATTCACTGGGAGCTCTCTCCATCGCCCTCGGGGTCTCCAATAGGGTCCCATTCTACAGGGTGCAATCTTCACTAGCTCCCTGCGCCTCTCTTCTCACTGTGCAGAGGCACCTGCTTCTGCACACCAGTCCCGGGCTCTTCTTCTGGTGCTGTTAGGGTCCTGGGGAGCAGTCAGGGGGGTCCTCCTTCCAACTGCCCATTGCCAGGCTCCTGCGCCTTCCGCCTCAGCAGACCACACCCCAGAGAGAGCTTCTCTTCCTGTGCAAGTTCTTTTTAAAAGTTGAGTAGGGGGCTGGCAGGAAGTCTCTGTGTGTCCTATCAAACAGCGACACAACACTTCCCTGCCCCTTCTCCCTCCTTCTTGTCCATCCTCTGGGTTGTTCACAATGGAGTTCTGCAGCACACATAGAAAGAGGAAAACACCACTTGTGATCGTTCCAGCGCAACACCCATTGATTTTGACGCTGCCCCCTATTTACAAGGGTGATGTAAATAGGAGGCAGTGCCGAAATTAAGACCAGGGAAAACCTGGTCTTAGCATGGCGAAACGAGGAGAAATGTTTTTTTATCTCCTAGTTTTTGCTGTTTTGCGGTTTTTATGTGTGCTGCACAATGCAGCACACATAGAAACAGCAAAACACAATGAATGATTATTTATGTGGAGGAAGGTGTTCCTTCCTGCACATAAACAATCACTTAATAAATGACGAATTGTAACTTCTATGTGTGCTGCACAATGCAGCACACATGAGTGTTTCAAATCGCCATTCTGGATTGTTTATGTGCAGGAACGGACACTTCCTTCACATAAACAATCATTCCCTCAGTGCAGGCACTCTTCAACTATGGTGAAAGGGTGCCTGTGCAGGCACTAGGCAGCTGAGTTCAGTAAAACTGATTGTTGTAACTACGCTGCTTCCCTGCGTTTTCACAATGACGCAGCACGCATTAACTATTTTGGCTTAACTTCCCGCTCTGGCATTCTTTGGGAAATATGACCCTGAGCTTCTAGCATTCTTCCACCTCCTTGCACGGTAATCATTGGTTACTAATGTAGACCCCGCCTACTCACTTTTTATCATAGAACACTGATGAGGGATTGAAGGGTTGGGGAGAAAAAGGTAAACACCAATTGACCAACTCACCAACTATCACCTCTGGGTTATTCGACCATGAATCTAAATGCCTGCAGAGTGAAACGGTACTAAAGGATTTATCCATGCCTGCTTTGGGGAAGACAACTCCCGGATGTACCCAAGAACCCCCTCACCTGTGTATTTGCCAAAGGTCATAATTACAGGGCGAGTAGAGGTGCTGTGCTGCCATGGAGGAATAGTAAAGCACACTTGAATTAGCATTGCAAAGGATTTGGCGGTGACCAAAAGGCCCACCAAGAAACTGGGGAGCAAAGTTTGAGTCCTGGCATCTGCTCAATATTTGGGGTGTATTTACAATGCTCTGGCGGCCATTTTACGCTGTTGGAGCATCACTTTATGACGCTCCAGAGGCACAGTGTGCAGGCTCATATTTACAAGGCAACGTAAAGCCACCCTGATGGGCTTTTCATGGCATTGTAAATATGAGGTAAGGCAATCCCTTACTCTGCATGGAAGAGTTGTTTTATGGGTGTTGATTCGATGTTCCCAAGCACTAGGACAGCACAACTATCAATCAATCAATCAATCAGAACATTTATAAAGCACGCTACTCACCCGGAGGGTCTCAAGGCGCTAGGGGAGGGGGGGTCCGCTACTGCTCGAACAGCCAGGTCTTGAGCTGCTTCCTGAAGGCGAGGTGGTCCTGGGTCAGGCAGAGGTGGGTCTGGAAAGAGTTCCAAGTCTTGGCGGCCAGGTAGGAGAAGGACCTTCCCCCTCTGGTGGCTCTTCGGATGCGGGGGACGGCGGCGAGTGCGTGGCTGGTCGATCGAAGCTGGTGTGTGGGAGTGTAGAAGTTGAGGCGGCTGTTGAGGTATCTTGGGCCTTGGTTGTGCAGGGCTTTGTGTGCGTGGGTGAGGAGACGGAAGGTGATTCTCTTGTTGACCGGGAGCCAGTGCAGGTCTCTCAGGTGTCCGGAGATGTGGCTGCGCCGGGGGATGTCCAGGATGAGACGTGCTGAGACGTTCTGGATCCGCTGGAGTCTCTTCTGGAGTTTGGCGGTGGTACCGGCGTAGAGGGAGTTGCCGTAGTCCAGACGGCTGGTGACGAGGGCCTGGGTGACCGTCTTCCTGGTCTCGGTGGGGATCCAACGGAAGATCTTACGTAGCATGCGCAGGATGTTGAAGCACGACGAGGAGACGGCGTTGATTTGTCTGGTCATGGAGAGGGAGGAGTCCAGGATGAAGCCCAGGTTGTGTGCGTGGTCTGTTGGTTTGGGTGCGCAGCCCAGGGCGGGGGGCCACCAGGAGTCGTCCCAGGCAGAGGGTGAAGATCCCAGGATGAGGCCTTCCGTCTTGTCTGAGTTCAGTTTCAAGCGGCTGTTCATCATCCACTTGGCTACGTCTGTCATCCCTTCGTGTAGGTTGGCTCTGGCAGTGGCGGGGTCGTTGGTGAGGGAGAGGATCAGCTGGGTGTCGTCGGCGTAGGAGATGATGTTGAGGTTGTGTTGGCGTGCGATGGCTGCGAGGGGGCTCATGTAGACGTTGAAGAGGGTTGGGCTGAGCGAGGAGCCTTGAAGAACGCTGCAGATGACTTCGGTGGCTTCTGATCTGAACGGGGGGAGGCGGACTCTCTGTGACCTTCCGGCGAGGAAGGAGATGATCCACTCCAGTGCCTTCTCCTGGATTCCGACGTTGCTGAGGCGCTGCACTAGGGTACGGTGGCAGACAAGTGTCGAAAGCCGCGGAGAGGTCTAGGAGGATGAGGGCCGCTGTTTCTCCGTTGTCGAGCAGGGCTCGGATGTCATCGGCGGCTGCGATCAGGGCGGTCTCGGTGCTGTGGTTGGCCCGGAAGCCAGACTGCGAGAGGTCGAGGGATCCGTTCGTCTCGAGGAAGGCGGCCAGCTGCTTGTTGACTGTCTTCTCGATGGGCCCGATTCACAGAATGAACTTAAGACTCAATCCTAAACTTACTACTATTTTGGTATTCACAGAATGCACTTACTACTTTTGGCATTCACAGAATGAACTTACTACTTTTGGTATTCACAGAAGTTAGGATTTTGTCTTAAGTTTGTCTTAAGACAAACTTAAGACAGACTTAAGACAGACTTAAGACAGACTTAAGTCAGACTTAAGACAAAATCCTAACTTCTGTGAATACCAAAAGTAGTAAGTTCATTCTGTGAATGCCAAAAGTAGTAAGTGAATTCTGTGAATACCAAAATAGTAGTAAGTTTAGGATTGAGTCTTAAGTTCATTCTGTGAATCGGGCCCGATGACTTTTGCAGGAAACGGGAGCAGCGAGATGGGGCGGTAGTTCTTGAGGTCGGTGGGGTCGGCTGATGGCTTCTTAAGTAGGGCGCTGAGTTCTCCGGGAAGGTAGCGGTGTCGAAGGAGGTGTTAATGATGTCCCGCAGGTGGGGTGCGATGACAGCGTCGGCCTTGTTGAAGACGTAGTGAGGGCAGGGGTCGGTCGGAGATCCGGAGTGGATGGAGTTCATCGTGCGCGCGGTGTCTTCGGTGCTGATCAGGGTCCAGGCGCGGAGGGTGGTGGTGGGGGGCGGTGGTTCGGTCGTGGCATGCATCGGTTGAGTGCTGAAGCTGTTGTGTATGTCCGCGATCTTGTTGTAGAAGTAGGAGGCGAGGGAGTTGCAGAGGTCTTGTGAAGGGGTCATGTCGTGGATTCCAGCGTTGGGGTTGGAGAGCTCTTTAACGATGTTGAAGAGTTCCTTGCTGTTGTGTGCGTTGTTGTCCAGTTCTTCCTTGAATGCAGTTTTCTTGGTAGCGTGAATCAGTTGGTGATGTTTTCGGGTGGCGAGCTTGAGGGCAGTCATGTTGTCTGGTGTTGGGTCTCTGCGCCAGGCTTTCTCGAGGGCTCGGCAGTTCCTCTTGGATCTCTTGAGTTCGTCGGTGAACCATGGGGCTTTCTTGCTGCGGGGTCCTCAGAGGGGCGAGGTCGTCTGCGCAGTTGCTGATCCACTTTGTGAGGTTGGTGGCCGCCTGGCTGGGGTTAGTTGTGCCAGTGGGAGGGTTCTTGCTCAGGGAAGTCGCGAGCTGGTCGGCTGTGATCTTGTTCCAGCTTCTGCATGCAACCTGTTGCTGGTGGTGGTGGATCGTGGTCCTTCTGAAGCTGAAGTGGACGCAGCTGTGGTCCGTCCAGTGGAGTCCGGTGGCATGGCTGAAGGTGATGTCCTTGCTGGATGAGAACACGGGGTCGAGTGTGTGTCCGGCGTAGTGGGTGGGGGTGGTCACCAGCTGCTTGAGTCCGAGGTTTGCAAGGTTGTCCAGCAGGATGGTGGTGTTGCGGTCGTTGTTGTTCTCCAGGTGGAAGTTGAGGTCCCCGAGGAGGATGTAGTCAGGATGTAGTCAGCGGAGGGGAAGGCGTGCGGGCTGATGAAGTCGGCGATGTCTTCGCTGAATTGTGTGCGTGGTCCCGGGGGTCTGTAGATGAACTAGAAGGCTTGCTGCACTGCCCTATGCCAGAATATTGCAAATATGCCCCCAAATGTCTTGCTATCACTTATGGGGAAGTCCCTTGCCCCTTGCTGCCAAGAACTGTCTCTAATTTAAAGATCACTGGTTAAATTTGTAGTAGGGCCACTTAACGCTGCCTTGTAAATAAGGCACCCTTTAACCCCTTCGCTGCTAGGCCTTTTCCCCTCCTGTGCTGAGGCTTTTTTTGGCGTTTTGGAGTAGTGCGCGCTTAGGCCCTTGTAACTTTTTGACCACATAAGGTATCCACGCCAAATTTGCGTCCTTTTCTTCCAACATCATGTGGATTCTAAAGGCGCCCAGGGTTTGTGGATTCCCTTGGAGGGGGCCCAGAAATTAACCAAAATATAGTGATTTTTTTGTTTTTTTCAGAAAAATGGGAAAAACGGGCTGCAAATGAAAGCCTCTGGGTGTTTCCCTGAAAATGGTATCACAAAAGGGTTTGTGGGGCTGAAATCTCCATTTTCTCAGCTTTCAGGGAATGACAGACTTTTGTCAGAGAACCGAAATTTTTCACTCAGTTTTGGCATTTTTCTGGGACATAGCCTATTTTTGCTATTTTTAGAGCTTTCCACCTCCTTCCAGTTAATGGTAGAAATGAGTTTGAAAGCAATAATGGATCCTGGAAAGCTTTACATTTTCGAAAAGTAGACAAAATTCTGAATTCAGAAAGGGGTCATTTGTCTAAATCCATGAAGGTTTCGTTATAGAAACTAACAGTTAGATATTGGAATATTTGAAATTTTGTTGAAAAAAACAGCCTTTTGTCTCAACGTTTTCACCTATAACTTTTTCTAATTTTGACAGCTCTTGGAAAGCAATATACCGTTACATCCGTTAGACCTTCCTGGTTGTGGGGATATATAGGACTTGTAGTTTCACCAAGAACCCGACGAACCCAGATCCAAAATCTGAGCAGCAACTTGCAATGGTATTTTTTCATTTACTGGGTATAGTGCACTTTGTCTTGGAAAATGTATACATGGAATAATCTGTATGAAAGACACCTATGTATTTCTGAATTGGGTACAAATTATAGAGTTCAGAAACAGTATATAATTGCACATTTTCAAAGTTGGGAATACTCATACTAGCATGAGAATTATTGGTCATTGTTCATAAAGATTTTTTTTTTACACAATGTCTTTCATTCAAAGGGAGAAATCCATGAAAGCTCAATTGGTAATAACAGTTGATTTACAAATCTGAATTACCCCAAGTGTCCCGATAAAAACGGTACCTCACTTGTGTGGGTCGGCCTTGTGCCTGCGACAGGAAACGGCGCAAAATGCAACGTGGTCACACCTAAATTTAGCAGTTACAAATTGACCCTTTTTTGGCAAAGTGCCTACCTGTAGTTTTTGCACCCTAGCTCTGCCGGCACCTAGGGAAACCTAGGAAACCTATACATTTTTGAAAACTAGACACCCAGGGGAATTCAGGATGGGGTGACTCGCCTGCCTACCCCCAGGGTTTGTTACCCAGAATCCCTTGAAAACATAGAAATTTGATAAAAAAAACACATTTTCCTCACATTTCTGTGGTGGAAAGTTCTGGAATCTGCGTGGATCAACAAATTTTTACTCACCCAGCGTGGCCCCAGGTCTCCCGAAAAAAATGGTACCTCACTTGCGTGGGTAGGCATAGTGGCTGCGACATGAAACAGCGCAAAACGCAGCATGGTCGCACCTCAATTTCCCAGTGAAATTTAGCACGATTTGGACAAAAAGACTACCTTTTGTTTTTGCGCCGTAGCTCTGCCAGCACCTAGGGAAACCTAGCAAACCTATACATTTTTGAAAACTAGACACCCAGGGCAATTCAGGATGGGGTGACTCGCCTGCCCACCCCCAGGTTTTGTTACCCAGAATCCCTTGCAAACATAAAAATTTGACCAAAAAAACACATTTTCCTCACATTTCTGTGGTGGAAAGTTCTGGAATCTGCGTGGATCAACAAATTTCCACCCACCCAGCGTGCCCCCAGGTCTCCCAAAAAAAACGGTACCTCACTTGCGTGGGTAGGCATAGTGGCTGCGACATGAAACAGCGCAAAACGCAGCATGGTCGCACCTCAATTTCCCAGTGAAATTTAGCACGATTCGGACAAAAAGACTACCTTTTGTTTTTGCGCCGTAGCTCTGCCAGCACCTAGGGAAACCTAGCAAACCTATACATTTTTGAAAACTAGACACCCAGGGCAATTCAGGATGGGGTGACTCGCCTGCCCACCCCCAGGTTTTGTTACCCAGAATCCCTTGAAAACATAAAAATTTTACCAAAAAAACACATTTTCCTCACATTTCTGTGGTGGAAAGTTCTGGAATCTGCGTGGATCAACAAATTTCCACCCACCCAGCGTGCCCCCAGGTCTCCCAAAAAAAATGGTACCTCACTTGCGTGGGTAGGCATAGTGGCTGCGACATGAAACAGTGCAAAACGCAGCATGGTCGCACCTCAATTTCCCAGTGAAATTTAGCACGATTTGGACAAAAAGACTACCTTTTGTTTTTGCGCCGTAGCTCTGCCAGCACCTAGGGAAACCTAGCAAACCTATACATTTTTGAAAACTAGACACCCAGGGCAATTCAGGATGGGGTGACTCGCCTGCCCACCCCCAGGTTTTGTTACCCAGAATCCCTTGCAAACATAAAAATTTGACCAAAAAAACACATTTTCCTCACATTTCTGTGGTGGAAAGTTCTGGAATCTGCGTGGATCAACAAATTTCCACCCACCCAGCGTGCCCCCAGGTCTCCCGAAAAAAATGATACCTCACTTGCGTGGGTAGGCATAGTGGCTGCGACATGAAACAGCGCAAAACGCAGCATGGTCGCACCTCAATTTCCCAGTAAAAATTTAGCACGATTCGGACAAAAAGACTACCTTTTGTTTTTGCGCCATAGCTCTGCCAGCACCTAGGGAAACCTAGCAAACCTATACATTTTTGAAAACTAGACACCCAGGGGAATTCAGGATGGGGTGACTCGCCTGCCTACCCCCGGGTTTTGTTACCCAGAATCCCTTGAAAACATAAAAATTTGACCAAAAAACCACATTTTCCTCACATTTCTGTGGTGGAAAGTTCTGGAATCTGCGTGGATCAACAAATTTCCACCCACCCAGCGTGCCCCCAGGTCTCCCGAAAAAAATGGTACCTCACTTGCGTGGGTAGGCATAGTGGCTGCGACATGAAACAGCGCAAAACGCAGCATGGTCGCACCTCAATTTCCCAGTGAAATTTAGCACGATTTGGACAAAAAGACTACCTTTTGTTTTTGCGCCGTAGCTCTGCCAGCACCTAGGGAAACCTAGCAAACCTATACATTTTTGAAAACTAGACACCCAGGCAATTCAGGATGGGGTGACTCGCCTGCCCACCCCCAGGTTTTGTTACCCAGAATCCCTTGCAAACATAAAAATTTGACCAAAAAAACACATTTTCCTCACATTTCTGTGGTGGAAAGTTCTGGAATCTGCGTGGATCAACAAATTTCCACCCACCCAGCGTGCCCCCAGGTCTCCCAAAAACAATGGTACCTCACTTGCGTGGGTAGGCATAGTGGCTGCGACATGAAACAGCGCAAAACGCAGCATGGTCGCACCTCAATTTCCCAGTGAAATTTAGCACGATTTGGACAAAAAGACTACCTTTTGTTTTTGCGCCGTAGCTCTGCCAGCACCTAGGGAAACCTAGCAAACCTATACATTTTTGAAAACTAGACACCCAGGGCAATTCAGGATGGGGTGACTCGCCTGCCCACCCCCAGGTTTTGTTACCCAGAATCCCTTTCAAACATAACAATTTGACCAAAAAAACACATTTTCCTCACATTTCTGTGGTGGAAAGTTCTGGAATCTGCGTGGATCAACAAATTTCCACCCACCCAGCGTGCCCCCAGGTCTCCCAAAAAAAATGGTACCTCACTTGCGTGGGTAGGCATAGTGGCTGCGACATGAAACAGCGCAAAACGCAGCATGGTCGCACCTCAATTTCCCAGTGAAATTTAGCACGATTTGGACAAAAAGACTACCTTTTGTTTTTGCGCCGTAGCTCTGCCAGCACCTAGGGAAACCTAGCAAACCTATACATTTTTGAAAACTAGACACCCAGGGAAATTCAGGATGGGGTGACTCGCCTGCCCACCCCCAGGTTTTGTTACCCAGAATCCCTTGCAAACATAAAAATTGACCAAAAAAACACATTTTCCTCACATTTCTGTGGTGGAAAGTTCTGGAATCTGCGTGGATCAACA
Organism: Lissotriton helveticus; assembly: GCF_964261635.1. Lineage (NCBI taxonomy): Eukaryota > Metazoa > Chordata > Amphibia > Caudata > Salamandridae > Lissotriton > Lissotriton helveticus. The sequence continues at coordinate 183,579,365 of NC_136057.1, read as the reverse complement.
AATTTCCACCCACCCAGCGTGCCCCCAGGTCTCCCAAAAAAAATGGTACCTCACTTGCGTGGGTAGGCATAGTGGCTGCGACATGAAACAGCGCAAAACGCAGCATGGTCGCACCTCAATTTCCCAGTGAAATTTAGCACGTTTCGGACAAAAAGACTACCTTTTGTTTTTGCGCCGTAGCTCTGCCAGCACCTAGGGAAACCTAGCAAACCTATACATTTTTGAAAACTAGACACCCAGGGGAATTCAGGATGGGGTGACTCGCCTGCCTACCCCCAGGTTTTGTTACCCAGAATCCCTTGAAAACATAAAAATTTGACCAATAAAACACATTTTCCTCACATTTCTGTGGTGGAAAGTTCTGGAATCTGCGTGGATCAACAAATTTCCACCCACCCAGCGTGCCCCCAGGTCTCCCAAAAAAAATGGTACCTCACTTGCGTGGGTAGGCATAGTGGCTGTGACATGAAACAGCGCAAAACGCAGCATGGTCGCACCTCAATTTCCCAGTGAAATTTAGCACGATTCGGACAAAAAGACTACCTTTTGTTTTTGCGCCGTAGCTCTGCCAGCACCTAGGGAAACCTAGCAAACCTATACATTTTTGAAAACTAGACACCCAGGGCAATTCAGGATGGGGTGACTCGCCTGCCCACCCCCAGGTTTTGTTACCCAGAATCCCTTGCAAACATAAAAATTTGACCAAAAAAACACATTTTCCTCACATTTCTGTGGTGGAAAGTTCTGGAATCTGTGTGGATCAACAAATTTCCACCCACCCAGCGTGCCCCCAGGTCTCCCGAAAAAAATGGTACCTCACTTGCGTGGGTAGGCATAGTGGCTGCGACATGAAACAGCGCAAAACGCAGCATGGTCGCACCTCAATTTCCCAGTGAAATTTAGCACGATTCGGACAAAAAGACTACCTTTTGTTTTTGCGCCGTAGCTCTGCCAGCACCTAGGGAAACCTAGCAAACCTATACATTTTTGAAAACTAGACACCCAGGGCAATTCAGGATGGGGTGACTCGCCTGCCCACCCCCAGGTTTTGTTACCCAGAATCCCTTGCAAACAAAAGAATTTGACCAAAAAAACACATTTTCCTCACATTTCTGTGGTGGAAAGTTCTGGAATCTGCGTGGATCAACAAATTTCCACCCACCCAGCGTGCCCCCAGGTCTCCCAAAAAAAATGGTACCTCACTTGCGTGGGTAGGCATAGTGGCTGCGACATGAAACAGCGCAAAACGCAGCATGGTCGCACCTCAATTTCCCAGTGAAATTTAGCACGATTCGGACAAAAAGACTACCTTTTGTTTTTGCGCCGTAGCTCTGCCATCACCTAGGGAAACCTAGCAAACCTATACATTTTTGAAAACTAGACACCCAGGGAAATTCAGGATGGGGTGACTCGCCTGCCTACCCCCAGGTTTTGTTACCCAGAATCCCTTGAAAACATTAAAATATGACCAAAAAAACACATTTTCCTCACATTTCTGTGGTGGAAAGTTCTGGAATCTGCGTGGATCAACAAATTTCCACCCACCCAGCGTGCCCCCAGGTCTCCCGAAAAAAATGGTACCTCACTTGCGTGGGTAGACATAGTGGCTGCAACAGGAAACGGTTCAAATCGTACGGTGGTGAATTTACATTACCTTATTGCAAAACTACCTTGATTTTGGGGGGGGGGCATCTGAGTTTGTGGCCCGGGGCTCGGTGGTATTCTTTGCAAAGTAGCAAACCCAAACAGTTCTGAAAACTAGACACCCGGGGGAGTCCAGGGAGGTATGTCATGCATGGGTCCCCCAATATTTTCCTACCCAGAACTCTCTGCAAACCTTAAAATTAGGTATAAATTGCACTTTTCCAAACTTTTTGGCGTGGGATCGCCGGGCCGGCAAAAAAGTCATACCACCCTGCGTTCCCCTTGTTCTCCCGAGTAAAAGGATACCTCACTTGTGTGGGTGCCCCAAAGCAGAATACGCCAAAAATGAATTTTGAAAAAAGTAGTTTTTACTCATATTTACGTTTTACAAATTAAGCACCCCAGCCTAAGTCACATGCCTTTGGCCCACCCACACAAGTGAAGTATCATTTTACTGGGGAGAACAAGGGAAACACTGGGTGGTAGGACATTTGTTCGGGCAGCGAGATCCCACCCAAAAAAGTATGGAAAAGTGGGTTTTTTGACCAAAATTTCAGGTTTGCAGGGGTTTCTGGGTAGGAAAACATTGGGGGACCCACGCATGCCATACCACCCTGGACTCCCCCGGGTGTCTAGTTCTCAGAACTGTTTGGGTTTGGTAGTTTCCAAAGATGCCTGCCAAGCCCCGGGCCAAAAGCTCAGGTGACCCCCTCAAAAAATCAGATTATTTGGCTAAAGGTAATGTTTTCGTCTCCACAGTATGAATTGGGCCTTTTCATAAAGCAGCCGCTATGCCTACCCACGCAAGTGAGGTACCATTTTTATTGGGAGACCTTGGGGAACGCTGGGTGGGAGGTAATTTGTGTGTGCCCATTGATGCCACGCTTTCCCACACTAAAACGTGTGAAAAAACTGATTTTTTCCATGCAAAAAATGAGGTTTGCAAGGGATTCTGGGTAAAGGAACGTTGGAGGATCCACGCAAGCCATACCTCCTTGGAAGCCCCCGGTTGTCTACTTTTCAGAAATGTGTGGGATTGGTAGGTTTCCCTAGATGGCTGTCTCGCACGGGGCCAAAAACCCAGGTAACCCCTCTTGCAAAAGCTGGTGGACTTAGGGGTTACCTGGGTTTCTGGCCCCGTGCGAGACAGCCATCTATGGAAACCTACCAAACCCACACATTTCTGAAAAGTAGACACCCGGGCGCTTCCAAGGAGGTATGGCTTGCGTGGATCCGCCAACGTTCCTTTACCCAGAATCACTTGCAAACCTCAATTTTAGCAGAAAAAAATTAATTTTTTTCACACGTTGTAGTCTGGGAAAGCGTGGCATCACTGGGCTCACACAAATTACCTCCCACCCAGCATTCCCCCAGGTCTCCCGATAAAAACGGTACCTCACTTGCGTGGGTAGCCATAGTGGCTGCAACAGGAAAAGGTCCAAATCTAACAGTGGTGAATATAAAATACCCTGAAGCAATATAACTTTGATTTTTTTGGGGGGAGGCACCTGAGTTTTTGGGCCGGGGTGGGTGGTATTCTTTGGAAAGTAGCAAACCCAAACAGTTCTGAAAACTAGACACCCGGGAGAGTCCAGGGAGGTATGGCATGTGTGGGTCCACCAATGTTTTCCTACCCAGAACTCCTTGCAAACCTTAAAAATAGGTAAAAATAGCAATTTTCCAAACATTTTGGCGTGGGATCGCCGTGCCGGCAAAAAAGTCCTACCACCCTGCGCTCCCCTTGTTCTCCCGAGTAAAAGGATACCACACCTTAACAGAGTTACTCAAAAGTCAAACATTCAAGCACGGCTATCTATTCCTCAAAGACACACACATACAGGTTGGATTTGGCACGAGGGCGAGTGATGGTTCAGTACATAAAATTTTATTAACAAGATATTTCAAAAAAATGAAATACTCTGTCAATAAATAAATGCATAAAAACTGAACCAGTGACTCGCAACTCGTGAGCTGTAAAGCCACGACAAGGCACCAACCGTTTTACAGGCCATTCACGCACCTTTCATACCTGATACAAACCAGACCATTGACACCATCCGAATGGAAAAGCAACACATAAGAACAATCACAATAAGGGGCAATGTACACCCTACTGCAGAAAGAGAAAAAAAACAATTATTACTGCACACCCATCTAATCCGCAAGCACACACACATACTGGTTGGATTTGGCACGAGGGTGAGTGATGATTCAGTACATACAATTGGATACGCAAGTAATTTCATCAAAAATGAAATACACTGCGTATAATTGAAAGTATGATAAACTGAACCACTGACTCGCAGCTCGTGAGCTGTAAAGCCACGTCAAGGCACCAACCTCTTTACAGGCCATTCATACACCTTTCGTACGCGTGACACATACAAAACATTCACACCGCCAGCCGCGGACCCATCACATTTCAACACTCACACCAGCAAACAGCGCCATTCAAGGGCCCATCACTTTCACACGCCCACATTTCTGACACTGCAACTACACAAAATGATGGACTGTGTGGAGTGTCACTCAACTAGCAGTGTGTGTATTGACCAACAGAAAGTAACTACTCACACACCGCCTGCCGAGCGCCAGTCCACCCACACCACCATCCAAGCACCAGACCATGCACACTGCCAGCCAAACACCACTCAGCGCACACCGACAGCCAACTACCACTTCACACACACCACCAGCCAAGCATCACTCCACGCACACCACCAGCCAAGCGCCACTCCACAAACACAACACCATCCAAGCACCACTCCACACACGCCGCCAGCCAAGCACCACTCCACACACACCGCCAGCCAAGCACCACTCCACTCACACCGCCAGCCAAGCACCTAACCATACACTCCGCCAGCCAAGCAAAAATCCACGCACCCCCCCAGCACAACTCCAATCCATGCACTATGCCAGCCAAGCACCAGACCACGCACACCACCAGCCAAGCGCCATCCACTCACACCACCAGCCAAGCACCTAACCATGCACTCCGCCAGCCAAGCAAAAATCCACGCACCCCCCCAGCACAACTCCAATCCATGCACTATGCCAGCCAAGCACCAGACCACGCACACCACCAGCCAAGCGCCATCCACTCACACCACCAGCCAAGCACCTAACCATGCACTAAGCCAGCCAAGCAAAAATCCACTCACCCCCCCAGCACAACTCCAATCCATGCACTATGCCCGCCAAGCACCAGACCACGCACACCACCAGCCAAGCGCCAGTCCACGCACACCAACAATCCAAGCACAATCCTGCACACACCACCATCGAAATTAGAATTTTTTAAAGAAATACCGCAAATCAAATGTAGAAACCTACAAATCTGCTAACACAAATTCAAAACCTAAATGCTTTGCACTAATGGAAACCTAAAAGCAAACAAAAAAATATTACAGAAAAAAGACCAGACAGTACACTTACAAGCTCAATGAAACTCCCAAAACTTCTTTTGTGTGTGGTACGATTTAAAACAAGCTGGCACACACAATCCAGGATTTGAAGGACAGTCAGGACAGTGCATACGAGACTCCCTCCGCACTTCTCTTCGCCAACAGACTCTACATCTTTTAGTGGGTTTGTCTTTTGCAGTTGTGGGAGGAATGTATTCTGGAAAGTGGCGATCTTTCAGTCTAGCCACTTCCTCCACCACTCCAAATCTTGGCACACTTGCCTGTTCCACTAGTACAAGGCTGCCTATTATAGTCTCCTGAAACTTAACAAAAGGCATCTTTGACTCAGGACAAGATTTCTGGAAAACAACAAAAGCATTAAAGGATGCCAAGTGGAAAAGATGGATAGCCAACTTCTTGTACCAAACGTAAGCCTTTCGAAGAGCAGCATAAGGTTCCAACCTCTGATCTACTCTGTCAACACCACCCATGTGCCTATTATAGTCTAAAATGCACACAGGTTTACGCACTTCAGCAGTCTCACCCCGAACTGGCAGAGCTTCAGTGCTTTCGTCATGGATAGTAGTCAGCATGTAAACATCTCTCCTGTCTGAAAACTTCACAGCTAGAAGCTTCCCACATCGCAATGCAGTAGACTGTCCCCGCACAAGCCTTTTGCAAACAAGTTCTATTGGAAAACCTTTCCGGTTACTGCGCATCGTGCCACATGCAACAGTGCCCACTTTGGCCAACTCCTTGAACAAACGCACACTAGTGTAGAAGTTATCTACATATAAATGGTGGCCTTTGTTAAATAATCGTCTACCTAGTTCCCACACAATTTTCTCAGTCACTCCAAAAGTGGACGGACAAGCAGAAGTGTTAATGCTGGAATCCTGACCGGTGTACACCCTGAAATTATAAACATATCCAGTCTCACTGTCACACAGCATATACAGTTTGATGCCATAGCGTTCCCTCTTACTAGGAATGTATTGCCTAAAAACCAAGCGGTCCTTGAACAATACCAAAGACTCGTCCACAGCTATTTCTCTTCCAGGTGCAAACATCTCAGGAAAACGATCAACAAAGTGATCAAGGACAGGCCGAATCTTAAAAAGACGGTCACAATCAGGGTGATCGCGTGGCAACGCTAAATCATTATCAACAAAATGCATCATGCGAAGAAGAAGCATATATCGATCACGAGTCATAACTGCTGGAAATATAGATGTTGCCATCAAGGGACTAGTGGACCAATAAGAAGACATTGATGGCTTCCTTAGCAAGCCCATCAAAAAAGTTAATCCCAAAAACTTCTTCATCTCTTCAACATATGTGGGAGACCAATGGGTAGCTCTGGAATGGGGCTTAAGGCTGGCACTGTGGTCCCTCAAATACTGCTCTGCATACAAATTAGTTTGCTCCACAATCTCCTGCAAAAACTCATCGTCAAAAAACAACTGAAAATATTGAATTGGCAAAAAATTGTCAGTATCCACTCTACACCCTGGAACACCAGTGAAGTCTGGCAATTCCGGCTGCACCATGCAAGGGGCAACCCAGACGTCATCACTAACATGAGGAGAAGAAGCCACCCTAGCCTGCAGGCCAGATGCCTCTTGCTGCACTACATCAACGGGAACACTAGCATCCCCAGATGCCTCTTGCCTCACTACACCAACAGGAATACTAGCATCCCCAGATACATTTTGCATCTCTTCACCAACAGGAGAACTCACATCCCCAGCTGCCTCTTGCATCTCAACATCAACAGAAGAACTCGCATCCCCAGATGCCACTTGCTGCTCAACAACAACAGAAAGACTAGCAGCACCAGATGCCTCATGCTGCTCTACAACAGGAAGACTAGCAGCACCAGATAACCTTTGGCGCACCACAGCAATGTGAAACCTTTTGGGCGCAGCCTTTACCACACTTGCCTGTTCCTGACGTGAAAAAAAGGGAAACCTTGAGGACCTAGGCTGCCGCTCACATGGCTCTTGCCTCTCTACCGGCACATCAATGTCCCTCTCTACCACAGGCACTTCATCAGCACTAGAAGAAGAATCATCATCCGATGATACCATGCGAAGAGAAAACTCACTGCCTGAATCTTCTGCACCTACCTCATGCTCCGAATCGGAGTCAGTGTCTGGACCATGGTCAGAGGAAGACTCAAAAAGCAAACTAACAACCTGCTTAGCAGTAATCCTGCGAGCAGCCATTATCCTTACAAATCAAGAAGACTACACACACAAGTGAACAACAACCTACACTGTGCAAAGGAAGAAGTAAACAAGGTAGAGTCTTCACACAAAAATCAATACACTCCAAAACAATTCAAATCTAACCAAATATAAGAAGACTCACCAGCACCTACTCTGCTGAAACACAGCAAAAAGAAAGGAAATCCCACTGGAAAGAAAAAAAAAAGTATAGATTAGACAAAGTACACATCAAGCAGCAATACAAAAAAAAAAGTTAACAATCAAGAAACACAAAGCCACACACACAGCAATAACTTCACTTTTCATAACAACACATTTATCTAGGAAAAATAGTACAAAAAACATTTACTTACCAAGCACATGCAACTACACAAGCTGCAAAACCAGCATTAACCGAACCACAACCTACACCAATACAAACAGCAAAAGCCTGGATCAAAAACAAAGAAGAAAAAAAATAATTTAATACTACATTTCACAAACAACATAACAAATGAATAAACAATACACAAATTTACCCCCAAAATCACATCCACACAGATGGGCCATCAAAAAGGGCAAAACGGACAAAAGTACGGGTTGATTTGCCCACCGGGGGGGGAGGCCAGAAAATCTAAATTTAAAATCCGACCCACCTGAAAGCGACCCTTGCACAATGGGTCACTTCCTACAATCTAAAATAAAATCCCTGGTGCTAGTGGGGGCATTTCCACCGCACAATCGCAATGCTGTGCGCGACCGTGAGCCAGAAATGCCCTGCAAAGAGACATCAGAAGAGAGGAAAATCACTTACCTCTCCCCTGATGCCTCTTTGCAAACCCCCCCAAATATCTCAAAACCAACCTAACACCTCCAGGCGCAGGAAGCAAATGGCTTCCCGACCGCCTGGGAATCCCTGAAGATGTTGGCGCGTGCTGTGCGCGCTGACATCATCAGGGATTCTCATGGGGAGGGGGACAACAGAATTACTGTGGTTCACTGCGATGCTGGACAGAGGCACTTGCATCCCTGATTTTCACAAGCGCAATCCTAAAACAGTTCCTATAACCAGGAGCTTCTTTCTCCCCATCTGCTGCTCTCAACAGTCTCTGACCATTTATACACATAAGAGGCATGTGAACTCACACAGAAGATCCCCGTTTGGCAACGCCCACCAACTAGCGGAGTGCACCATCTTTCCTAAATTTACCCACTATGATGGACAGCTCACTCAAGGGACCTGTGCACACATTGGTGCGATGGCATAGTAACACACACGGACACTGGAGACAAAGCAAGCGCTCGAGTTGCAGCACAAATTCAGGAAAACATTCATCAGCCCAAAAACATTTGTGACCTTCCCACTATGATTCACAGCTCACACAAGGGACCCCTGCTCACATCTGTGCAATTGCATAGTAACGCACACATGGACACTGGAGACAAAGATGGGGCTCGAGTTGCAGCACAAACTCAGGAAAGCAATCATCAGCCCAAAAACATTTGTGAACTTCCCACTATGATGAACAAATGGTCTCTGCTTCCAGATACCTAAGAGCCTTGCTAGTTTATTCAGATAACAACCAACACACACTGGGGTCGATTGTGAAAATATGGTATTGTGTACAAAAAAGGGGAGAAATGCTCCTCTTTTAGGTGTCCCCTCACTCACCAGGGTTGCCCCACGGTGACATGCTTCATCATTGGGGCCATCCCAGTCCTCTACGGGCTGGGGCGTGCTGCGACTTGCGAAAGTTACGTAGGAGCACTTTATTAGACTATGTGTGGTGCATGTGTATTTGAGGAGTGGACTATGTGATGTGTGAAATACCTGCCCAGTAGGTTTACAATAAACTTTATTCTTGCCTCTAGGTGGTAATAAACGGGGTGCAAAGATAGGCTGCCCTAAACGTAATGTGTCCAGATGTACCTATCAACTCCTATCGTCGACATGTTTCGTGCATACCCCAAACACTATGATGGACAGCTCACACAAGGGACCCCTGCGCACATCTGTGCAATTGCATAGAAACGCACACATGGACACTGGAGACAAAGATGGCGCTCGAGTTGCGGCACAAACTCAGGAAAACAATCATCAACACAAAAAATTTGTGAGCTTCCCACTATGATGGACAGCTCACTCAAGGGACCCCTGCGCACATTTGTGCAGTTGCATAGTAACGCACCCATGGTCAATGGAGACAAAGATGGCGCTAGAGTTGCAGCACAAATTCAGGTAACAATCAACAGCCCAAAAACATTTGTGAGCTTCCCACTATGATGGACAGCTCACTCAAGGGACCCCTTCGCACATGGCATAGTAACACACACATGGTCACTGGAGACAAAGCATGTGTTTGAAAAGCAGCACACAAAAAAAAACATTCATCAGGCCAAAAACACTAGTGAGCTTTGCCTAGGCAGCACAGGTGTGTTTTTTAGCCACTTCAGAAACACACATCAGTATAAGTAATGAAGGACAGAGGCACTTGCATCCTTCATTACAATGAGCACTATTATTTTACTTTATAAATGACCCCCATCAGCATTTTTGTAGAAAAAACGGCCTTTCAACAACATTGCAGCCAAGAGAAGACTTCATAGATAATGTTCCCCCAACAAGGGGAGCGACCCTTCCCCAAGGGGCCGCTCCCCGAACTACGAAATTGATCATCAATGAAAAAAAAAAAAAAATCCCTAACATTCCTGCTGCACGATCGCACGATCGTGCAGCAGGAAACCTCTAAATGCCACCGAGGGAAAGGAAAAGCCTTTCCTTTCCCTCCTTAGAAGTAATACTGAAATCTCCCCCGCCCCAGCCGCAAAACTAACCTGTTTACCATCCGACGCGCAGGAAGCAAATGGCTTCCCTGCGCGTCGGTAAACAAATGGAGCCTCCGGTGACGTCAGCGCGCCTCGCGCGCTGACGTCATTGATGACGCGGGCGGGGAGGGCGGGGGGAGGCAGGGGAAGGTCTTCCCCTGCCATCCCCGCAGAAACTAAAAAAATCGGGCTGACTCGGGGGGAGCGCTGGCGCTTCCCCCGAGGGTGGGGCTCATGACGAGCTGGGCTCGTCATGAGCGTGCGAGGAGGCTACGCCATGACGAGCCCAGCTCGTCATCAGCCCCGAAGGGGTTAATGCTGTATTTAGCGTGAAAGGGAAGGGCAATTGTTGTTGTGGTGGGCGTTCCACCACAACACCCATTGATTTTGTCGCTGCCGCCTATTTAAAAGGGCAGAGTAAATAGAAGGCAGCACCAAAATTAAGGCCAGGGAAAACCTGGCCTTAAACAGGCAAAACGAGGAGAAATGCTTTATTTCTCCTCGTTTTTGCTGTTTCCATGTTTGCTGCCTTGTTGAGCACACATGGAAGCAGCAAATTGCCTATGATTGTTTATGTGCAGGAAGGTCGCCCTTCCTGCACATAAACAATCATTTTTTTTTAAATGCCCTTTCGCAACTTCTGTGTGCAGCTTTAAGCATGATCAATCTTCCCCTCAACACAGGCACCCTTGCACCCTTATATAATGTTACATTGTTAATTTCAGTAGCTAGCAACGAGATCTGTGGACTCTGAACAGACCCTCATCTGGGAGCACCGGGCTCAAATTCCAGCTTTAGTTGTGCTTAAGCAACATGATGAATAGCGCTCCTCCTTGACTGCACAGGTGCTATGCATTATGCGTGACAATGCATTTCAGTGCAGTGATGAGGACAACCACACTGAAATGCGTTAGACTAACACCTGATGCATGGTACTTGGCAGAGCTGGGGCACTGGTGGAACATTGCTTGGCTCAGTCTAAGGGGCATATTTACAAGCCCCTATCACCACAAAAACGTCACTTTTAGTGATGTTCCTGTGGCGATATGTACTTCGCCTTATTTACAAGGCGTTAAGTGGCCTAACGCTGCCTTTTAAATACAGCCCCCTTTCACGCTATACTTATCGTGAAAGTGGTGGGCAATGGGTGTTACTTGGGCGTTCGACCGCAACACCCATTGATTTTGACACTGCCCCATATTTACAAGGGCAGCGTAAATATGGAGCAGCGCCAAAATGAACACTAGGGAAAACCTGGTTTTAAGCAGGCGCAACGAGGACAAATGTTTAATTTCTCCTAATTTTTGCTCTTTCCATGTGTACAGCTCTGTATAGCACACATACGAACAGAAAAAGATCTTTGATTGTTTATGTGCAGGAAGGTGTCCCTTCCTGCACATAGACAATCAATAAAAAAATGACATTTTGCCACTTCTATGTGTGCTGCATCAAGCAGCACACACACAGGACCTTATTTATGAAGGCCTGTGTCACATTTACGCTGCCGGTGCATCACTTTTTGTGACGCTACGGCGCTGTTAATAATGAGCTATGTTGCGCCATATTTATGACGTGACGCATCTAGACAGATATAATGTATGCAGGGTGGGCGTTCCCCTGCAAGAAAGGGTCATGGGCGTGGCGCAGTGAAATCTATAAGAATTCACTGCGCCACTTCTAGGACATCAATGCGCCAAAACCTTATGTCTGCCTCATGGCAGGCGTAAGGGTGACGCAGGCCCTTTCACATCGGGCTTGTCCCATGTGAAAGGAACATTGCTTGAGTTGAAGCTCTTCAGCACCGGCCTACGTGTGGGTAGGTGGACTGTGGGCTCCTGCGGAGCAAGAGGGTACTTACTTTTGAAGTTCCCTGACACAGGAGGAGACCAGGGTGGCAATCCTTTTTTACTCAGTAGGGTTCCAGGAATTAATGACAGTACCTTCGGCCTGCCATTGAATATCCTGTGGATTAGGTAGTATTGGCCTAACACACTGTGTAGATAGCTTTTATTTTTAGGTCCTGATGAATTGCACTGCATCACTTAGAGCACTAAGCATGAAACATGTTGACCAGTACGTAGAGAGCACTTCCCTGGATCTGTGTACCGGACAGTGACCTCTGCTATTTTTCTTTAATAAGGTAGTTAGCCATACCATTAAAATTGCAGAGTGGACTACCTAACCTTTTTTAACACTTTCACCACTCCCCGGCAGCTACACCCCACCTAGGGCCCTCACACCCAAGCACCAATTGGCAGGGACAGAAGTTCTACGACAAAGAGCCCCTTTCTAAGGAGTCCGTCAGTCATTGCACCGCCAGTTTGACGAGGAGCAAAACCCAAATGATGAAGCATGACACCTAGCTTGCTGGGTGTGTGAGGGTTTTAGTCCCGAAAGGGAGATTCCCCCTCCCTCTCCCTTTCCATTTCATGCACTGGGACCCGGTTCCCAACATTCCGTGATGATACAGTGGTGCAACACTGGGGTATATTATCAAGGGATTTATCTCTGCTTTTTTGGCTTTAAAAGCCAAGAAATCGGAGATAAAATTATCTCCCTATCAGCAACAGGGTGCTAACACGCAAATTGGCATGTTAGCACCCTTTTTCTCTACGCTTCCCCTTGCATCTCTAATGAGATACAAAGGGGGTGTTCCAGAGAAAAATCATAGGAGAAATGTTGTTAAGCGACATTTCTTCTATTATCAATAATATCGCTAACCCTGTTAGTGATAAAAAAAAAGCACCGGTTAGCGCTGCTTTTTTTACACCTGCTATTTTCCTGACTTAGCCATGTAAATGTAAATGTAAATGTATTGCGACTTATATAGCGCACGTATCACCCGAAGGCATCAAGGCGCTTGCTTAGGGAACCCGTCCTGGTATTCCCCTGTGAGATACCCCGGCAGGGTATCCACAAGGTGAAAGCCAGGCATCCCGCCGCGAGGGGCCGTAGTGGAGATTAAGCAAGCTATTGCCCAGAGTCGCAGAGTGTGACCCCGTGAGTCAAGTAGGCACCGGAGCGAGAATTGTCAAGTCTGTGGAATTTTTGAGCCCAAGACCCGCCGAGGCAGGGAATCGAACCCTGGTCCACGGCCGATCTCAGCTTCCGGGTCTGCCGCCTCTAACCACTGAGCCACGCTTCTCCACTGATATCCTATGGAAGGTGGATATCATGGCTAAGTTTGTGAGCCCCTATCATCAAGCTAACGCCAAACTTTGAGAGATTATCGTTGGAGCATACCCTGCCACACTTATGGCGGCCAAAAGCAGTACAAAAGGGGGTGGTGATGGACGGAGCTTCTGAATCAATCAAACACTCACACCCAGTCAAAAGATCTGGGTTTAATCCATCACCGTTCTTTAGCCCACTCTGCCACCCCAGTTCAGACATGGCTATATGCAAATCAGTCTGACCCTGTGCCTCATGGAAACAGTCCAGCCCGAACTGCCAAGCCATGTCTACCCTGGACCGTAAACAAGCTTCCAAAGAATGGTTTCTGGCATTCCAGCCGTCTTCAGCCCGGCTTGCTTGAATCCAGTTGCAAAGTGAGCAAGGGACTCACGTCTGAGCATACACTGCCACACTTATGGCGGCCAAAAGCGGTACAAAAGGGGGTGGTGACGGACGGAGCATCTGAATCAATCAAACACTCACACCCAGTCAAAAGATCTGGGTTTAATCCATCACCGTTCTTTAGCCCACTCTGCCACCCCAGTTCAGACATGGCTATATGCAAATCAGTCTGACCCTGTGCCTCATGGGAACAGTCCAGCCCGAACTGTCAATCCATGTCTTCCCTGAACCGGAAACAAGCGTCCGAGGACCGGTTTCTGGCATTCCAGCCGTCTTCAGCCCGACTTGCTTGAATCCAGTGGCAAAGTGAGCAAGGGACTCACGTCTGAGCATACCCTGCCACACTTATGGCAGCCAAAAGCGGTACAAAAGGGGGTGGTGATGGACGGAGCATCTGAATCAATCAAACACTCACACCCAGTCAAAAGATCTGGGTTTAATCCATCACGTTCTTTAGCCCACTCTACCACCCCAGTTCAGACATGGCTATATGCAAATCAGTCTGACCCTGTGCCTCATGGGAACAGTCCATCCCAAACTGCAAAGCCATGTCTTCCCTGGACCGGAAACAAGCTTCCGAGGACCGGTTTCTGGCATTCCAGCCGTCTTCAGCCCGACTTGCTTGAATCCAGTGGCAAAGTGAGCAAGGGACTCACGGCCGCCAAAAGAACGGTGATAGATTCAACCCAGATCTTTTGACTGGGTGTGAGTGTTTGATTGATTCAGATGCTCCGTCCATCACCACCCCCTTTTGTACTACTTCCATTCACAGCGCAAGACAAAACTGGTTGTTGACGCTAGCCCGCTGGGCCTAGGAGCGGTGCTCCTGCAAGAACATGGCCATAAAGTGTGGAGGCCTGTTGCATATGCCAGCAAAGCCCTGACTGACACCGAGACAGGGTACGCCCAGATTGAGCGTGAGGCGCTGGCCATTAAGTGGGCCTGCCAGCATTTTCACTTGTACCTGTGTGGCCAAGAGTTCAGTGTCGTGACCAACCACAAGTCATTGCTTCCGCTATTTGTGGGTTTGTCCCGTCTGGCGCCCCCAAGAATTGAGCGGTGGGCGGTGCAGCTGCAAGGATATAGCTCTAAAGTCATCTTCCGCCCCGGGCGCACAACCCGGCAGACTACTTGTCCTGACATCCAGAATCATCCGTGCCGGCCGGCCCCCCTGCTGACGACTGCAACGCGGAAGCGTTCGTCCACATGGTGTCGCAAGTGGCCTACCCCAAGCCCATGACTCTGGAGGAGATGGGCTGAGCCACCCAGGAAGACGCAACTCTGTCTCGGGTCAGGTAAGCCCTGGAGAATGGCAGCTGGGCTCATTTCATGGATGGAGCTCGAACCCTCCGGCTGGAGGTCAGCCATGCTCGCCAGCAATTGTGGCTGGTTTGGAATGAACTAAGCGTGGGAGAAGAGGGAGTCATCCTGAGGGGACATCTCATCGTGGTCCCCGAGAGCTTACAGAAGAGGATCCTCGCACTGGCCCACGTTGGGCATCAGGGGATGGCCAAGACTAAGGCAAGATTGAGAAACAAGGTCTGGTTCCCGGGAATGGACTCTATGGTGGAGGAGATGGTGCGTTAGTGCCACGCATGCACAATCACTTGTGTAGACCCAGCGCCAGCGCCAGTGATCACGGAAGCGCCGTGCAGTACCCCGTGGACAGATCTGAGCGTGGACTTCGGAAGCTTCCCTGATGGTCGTCACATGATGGTCATTGTCGACTCATTCTCGAAGTTTCCCGTCGTTGAAGTCATCTCGTCGACAGCCTTCCCACAAGTGATGAAGGTCCTGAATCGTGTTTTCGCCATGATGGGGTTGCCAGAAGAAATCAAGTCCGACAACGGACCCCCCTTCCAGGTGCGAGAGTTCTAGGACTATCTTGCAAATCTAACGGTGCTCCACCGGAAGATCACCCCATTGTGGCCCCAGGCAAACGGGGAGGTGGAAAGATTGATGAGGACAAAAAAATCGTGCACTCCGCATAGCAGTGGACATCGGGGAAGATCCTGAGGCAGTCCTGGATCAGTTCCTCGTCACATATCATCAGACTCCTCACAGCACCACTAAGTGTGCTCCAGCTCATCTTCTGTTCAAGCGAGCCCCCCGGGATAGTATCCCGTCTAATCCGACGTGGGTGCCCGTGGCATGGGATGATGAGGCCGTCCAGGCGAGGAGAGAGGCCATGAACCGAAAGGCAAGCGTGGCCTGTCAAGCGCAGGAACCGAAGCTCAAGGTGGGAGACCTGGTGGTAATCAAAAACCGACACCCTGAGTGGAAGTTTTGGACACCTTATGAGCCGGAGGTGTGGGTTGTCGTGCAGGTTCAAGGAACGATGGTGACTGCCAGGAAGGGACAACAATCGGTCACCCGCAACGTGTCCAGCTTCAAGAAAACAACGGAGGCAGAAGAGGACCCCGAAGTCTCCTCGGATCAGGATGCGGCACCGAACACGTCCCTCTCGGGGTTACCCACTGGGAGGAGTCAGTCACTGGAATCATCCTGGCCGTCGGGCCAAAGGGCTGGGGCAGTCCCTGATTGACCGAACAGAACAAGGACCGTGAGTTGACTGAGGAAACCCCGTCTGGGGTCGCGACATCTCCCTGTGGTCGAAGCCAGCGATACGGCCTCCGGCCAAACCCCGGCCCGAGTCAACAGCTCCGAGACTTTGCGTGTGCCTCCCCCTGAGCTGGGCGAAATTGGTGACACAGGACTAAAAGAAAGGAGGGATGTAGAGAGCCACTCGGGCTCTCCCCAACAATGTTGCGAACTGTACACGCATGCATGCACCCCTCGGGGCGGGCTCGCTCCGAGGGTAACAGGCGGATGTGTTCAAACTGGCATTGCCAGGTACTGAGAATGAAGTTTTACATCTGCTGAACGCTTCTCTTCTCACATGACAGGTCCCTCTAGCTTTTAAAGAGGCTCGCCTGATCCCTTTAATAAAGAAACCTGGATCAGACACGAAGTGTCTAAAGAATTTTCGACCCATTTCCCAGCTGCCTTTTTTGGCTAAAGTTATCGAGCAGCATGTGCTGGCGCTGCTCTCGGGACATCTGGAGAGCAATAACCTGCTGGAGCCCAATCAGGCAGGGTTCCGTGCTAATCATAGCACGGAATTAGTTATGCTCTCTATTCTGGATGAACTGAGGAGTCGCGCCGATATAAAAACACCAAGCGCCCTGGTACTATTGGATCTCTCCGCGGCTTTTGATACCGTGTGTCATGAACAACTACTGTCGCGGTTGAGGTCCTTTGGTATCAGGGGTACAGCACATGCATGGCTCACATCATTCCTGCAGGGCAGGACACACAGAGTACAGTTGGGGGATCTGCTTTCCACTTCCTCCCCTATTACTTGTGGGGTTCCACAGGGCTCTGCCCTGTCACCCCTACTCTTTAATGTATACTTGCAGCCTCTAATTGCACTCCTGAATAGGATGGACTGCTTAGTATACAACTACGCTGATGACACCCAGATAATCATCCGGCTGGATGATGGTCCGGGAGCGTCCACCAGGTTGCAGGACATACTTAAAGCCACCACTAACTGGATGTCTGAGAATTCTTTAAAAATCAACCCGGACAAGACGGAAGTGCTGCCTATTTCCATCACGGGCAACCCTTGGAGTGAGAGATTTTGGCCTGTGGAGCTGGGTGTGTCGCCGGAGCCGGCGTCTGCAGTAAAAAGCCTGGGTCTATACGTGGATGATAAACTCTCCATGAAGAAACAAGTTACCACGGTAGTGGGCACTTGTATAGGCCTGCTGCGACAATTGAGGAAGATCTCTCCTTTACTCTCCTTTTCCACCATGAGACACGTGGTCTCAGCCACAATTTTGGCTAGGCTGGACTACGGTAACTCCCTGTATATTGGCCTACCTCAACGGCTGTTGGATATGCTACAGGGGGTTATGAACGATGCAGCTCGGCTGATCTACAAAAAACCTAGGACTGCCCACTCTTCCCCACTGATGCAGGAGCTACATTGGCTCCCGATTCGGCAGAGGGTTGTTTTTAAAGGTTTGTGCATCGTACATAAGGTGTTGTATGGCAATGCACCGAGATACCTGAAATCTCGCCTGTCCCCTTATACACCGAGCAGGACTTTGCGTTCGTCGGATGCGACCCTCTTGTCCCAATCCCGCTTCAAACTGGCCACGGTGGGAGGACGCGCTTTCTCCAACACGCTTCCTGCTCTATGGAATAAATTGGCCCCAGAACTAAGGAAGGAATGTAACCTGTTATCCTTCAGGAAAAAATTAAAAACCACTTTGTTTAGGCAAGCATGGTGTAGCCTGTAGGCGCTGTGGTAATATCAAGTAAAGGCCGAACCCCCACTACGTAATTCTGGACAAACAGCGCTTAGAGACCCCGGTGGTTATAACGCGCTATACAAATTAAATAAATAAATAAATAAATAAAATAAGACCGCTCGTGGTCTTCCGGCCAACAGAGTATACTCGCGTAAGTGTGTCTTCATTTCATAGTGCTGTAGCCTGTATCACCCTAGGCCCCGCCGCACTACACAAAGGAGTGCTCCATTTCTTAAGATGAATATGACTTCTTTGTGCTGCAGAGTTGTCCCATGTTTGGGTGGGAAGCTTTCGTACTTAATCCTAATGGGAAAAATAGTGGTATGTGTTTTGATTCAAAACCAACATTTTCATGGTTCATGCAAAGTTCGATAAAATAAGAATGAGCTGAATTATTTAATGTAGTATGTCATATAAAATGATCCAACAAATAAAATGATGGCCGAATAAGAATCTAACTTCAAACTTATGATGCAACCGCGTCTATTTTGTGTTTATTTTCTTTGAGCGACGCTGTAAGGAAAGCACTTCCCGTGGACTGAGAAACTAAATGAACATCCGGCTGCCCATAATGCATTGCAAACATGACGAACCCTGCGCCCCTAGCAAAGCATAATACGCTTTTCATTAAATATAGGCTAATTGTTTTGTATTACAAGTTTGAAACATGTTTCAAAATTTTTCGATATGAACTCCGTAGATTTACTCGCTCTATTAGTTATAGGGAGTTGAACCAATAGAGTAAGGGTGTAAACTCAGAGTATGTAATGCATTAAGGACATTCGTTTATTGGAATCAGTTGCATTTTGTATGGGAGCTGATGATCAGAAAGTGGAATTTTTGGACTACTCTGTTTATACGGTGGTCTTGTAATGTGTAAAATATAAATGTATTCGTATTACAGAGTTGAAAATAGTCGTCGTAGTATGAACATTAGATGTTTGTAGATTGTGTGGCTGAAAGAACAGTGTACAAAATTTTAACGGAAAAAATAATGGAGAAAAAAAACTTCGTGTTTCATGTTAATTCATAGAGCCGTTTTTTTTACTTACAAAACTGCTAATATATTAAAAGAATAATCAAATGTCAGATTGTGAATGGAAACACTTCTCGGTTTTGTTTAATTTCCACAGGTTTCAACCAGTTGCTTCTCTGCAGATTTTTCGACCTTCAAGGGACGTGTCATGCAAAGTACACCTTTTATGTCAGAAACCAGGGGCCTTATTTATGAAGGCCTTGCGCCGCCGGTGCGTCACTTTTTCCCATGTTAAAAGTGGCGCACCGGCAGCGCAAGGCCTTCATAAATAAGGCCCCAGCAGTGAGTGCAGCAGATGGCTAGATGGCGCTTCCTCGCGCATCGAAACCCGTTGGGTCATATTTACAAAGAAATGGCACAGCACAGCACTGCACGCAATTTACCTGCGCCACACGGCGTCATTTACAACAAGCATTTGCATAGCCAATATGTCTTGCCTTTGGGACCTCATAAGTATTTAGTTATGCAGCGTGTCCCAAAGGCTGGACCTATTGGCTATGCCAATGCTTGTTTTTAAGGGGGCCACGCCATCCAAGGCATTTACAATCCAGTCATTGTAGCTATACACTATTTGCTCTACACAATTGGTGGTCGTGTATCCCTGAGTGCTAAGATGCATTTTGATCTCTGTAAAATGAGTTATGATCCACTAATGCACTCAATTGTTTCCCCTGGGTTTCTATTTGCCAGTTAACCGCAAAATGATCCATCCAGGTTAATGGCATAGTGTTGGAAAACGAGGCAGCATCTGTGAGGCCTGCACAAATAACATGACTACATTTGTCTTTCACTGGGAACCAAACAACCAATTGTAGCGCCTGACTCTCAGAGGGTAGCGTTGCAGAGCAGTCTGAGGCTTACTCAAGGGAGGTGGGGTGGGCTAGTAATCGCCATTTGCAAGTGTGCAGAAATAACACTCAATAATTGATTGTCCAGTCTGTACTTTGCTTCATAAAAGTAAGAGTACATTTATTAAACACACACACTACTCAATACTATGCACCAATTTACAAATATACATAAGCTGTTGGAATTACTTTGCAACATTGCATACCATCTCCACCCCTCCTGCAGGGGGGTGGGGTCTAATACCACCACTCCCATGTATTCACATCATCTTGCCCCCAATGCAATTAGTTGAACATAACCTGGAGCGAGGGCCCTGCACACTAGCACCATCCCAGCGGGCCCCCCATTACCTCAACAAGCATTAAAGAGGGGTACACCTTCCTTGTTGACACATGACCCTGACTGAGCATCTCCTACTGACCATAAAGTATGCACATCTACATCTTAAGCGCTAACAGTCCGGGTTCTTCACTTAAGTGCAGCAGCAAGAATACGTGTTTTCGCACACTTGAGAATGACAGTACTCAGCACATTTGGGAATCATTAGAATGCTTTGCAAATACAACCCCTAAAGACATCACAGATGAAATCACCAGATTAGGATTATGCATCTACAGCAAGACACCCTAGCTGGAGTGTCTGACAACATAACAACTCTTTGCTTATGACATCATCAATATGAACTTGAGTACCCATATAAGAAACAACCATTAGTAAATGCAGCTCTGATGCAATTACACCTCTTCATCTCTAGAGAGTGCTCTTCTCCAGATTTCCCTACTCAGCCTTTTACTCAGGAATCACTTTTCAATTCACCCTCACCTGAAGAACAAAAGCCCAAGCCCAGAAAGTGTTAAATGCAGGCAGATCCCTTGAGGGGTTATTCTTTCCAGTCCCCAAGACACTAAGGGTGGGACTATTCTCTTCGTGCAGGGGGGAGACTGCACTTCTCCAGCAGCTCCCCCAGCACCTACACATTCATGTTGTGGTGACCCCGTCCTCCTGGGGCCACCATAAGCAAAGAACGTGGGGCCCGATTCACAGGATGAATTTAAGACTCAATCCTAAACTTACTACTATTTTGATATTCACAGAATGCACTTACTACTTTTGGCATTCACAGAATGAACTTACTACTTTTGGTATTCACAGAAGTTAGGATTTTGTCTTAAGTTTGTCTTAAGAAAAACTTAAGACAGACTTAAGACAGACTTAAGACAGACTTAAGACAAAATACTTACTTCTGTGAATACCAAAAGTAGTAAATTCATTCTGTGAATGCCAAAAGTAGTAAGTGCATTCTGTGAATACCAAAATAGTAGTAAGTTTAGGATTGAGTCTTACGTTCATTCTGTGAATCGGGCCCACACTGTTTAGACCCAGCAGGCCGGTCCTGGCATGCAAGGCATTATGGGTAGACCCGCGTATGGAAGCAGCGGCTCTCCCGCTGTGCCGGGGAGAGCCGCGATCATCTTTCTGGCGCTTCGCGCACCACCTCCTGCGCCTCTGTGGGGGACCCGGTCCCACTCGGACCCCCAGGTCAGAGGATGCGGCTCGGGGAGCCCACCCCCGGCCCCTCTGCCATTTGTTGGGGGGCCGGTCCCACCCAGGACACTGATGCCAACTTTGTTGTTCCGGGGGTCCTGGTCCCATCCGGGACCCCCACTTGCCTCTATGTTGGAGGGAAGCCCGGGAAGCCCACCCCCGACTGCCCCCGCCAGCTCCCCGCATGGCCAGCACCCTCGTGTGCTGCCGCGGGAGCTGGCTGTGGACTTCTGGTCTGCCCGCAGACTCCCGCAGTCCTATTGGGACCTCGGGGGAGTGCAGCAGCACTCCCCCAGCCTTCTCCTCATCGTCGGAGCCCAGAGATGGGGTCCCGGGCCCCTGGATATCTTTGGGGGGGGCAACAACGCTCCCCCCTCCTCCACCTTCATAGGGGCCAGGGTGGGCTCCTGGCCCTCGGTTGGGCCCCCGGTAAGACAAACTTAAGACAAAATCCTAACTTCTGTGAATACCAAAAGTAGTAAGTTTAGGATTTTGTCTTGAGTTAGGTCTATGAATCGGGCCCATACTGTTGAACTGAGAGGAGTTCTTGTGACCCATTCCCTTAATGGTAGAAAGTACTAGTTTAATGGCCAATGACTGCTTCAAGTGAGGTTGTGAGCGCCCACTTCTATTACATGATTTGCACAGTGGAGTAACGGGTTCCAGTAAGGTATTAGGACACAAGGTGGTGCATTGCATGGTGTTACCAGGGAAATTTAAGGCCAGTAATGCTTCACGGAAATAGGTGAGTCTTTGGCCTAGGTCTGGAATAAAACGGGCAGGGGAATGGGTGCTGGGCAGCTGCTTTTTCAAGCCCGTCATGAAAGTGGCGTGGTCAGGGGAGTGGCGAGTGAAGTTGAAGAAAACAGGTGGGGAAAAGTAAAATGCAAACTGAGCTCCAGAGACCTCTGACCTCAAGCACAGGCTCCCCTGTTCAGAATGACTACTGTCAAAAATAATGTTTAGGCAAATTAAAAGGGAGTAAAAACACATAAACTTATTTAAAGCAAACTAAAAAAGGGACGAGCCCTTCACCCAAGGTGAGGTTATTGACGGAGTCAGGGCACTCCAATAATCGGCACCTCCGTGTTGTACAAGGAAATTAACTTCTTGCACCAACCTTGTTGCAGCTGCGCAGAAGCTCTCCCAGCTGCTTATTCAAGCCCGTCATGAAAGGGGTGTGGTCAGAGGAGTGGCGAGTGCTGCAAGCGGTCCGGTGGAGGTGAAGAAAACAGGTAGGGAAAAGTAGAATGCAAACTGAGGTCCAGCGACTTCTGGCCTCAAGCACAGGCTTTCCTGTGCAGGAAGACTACTGACGGAAATAATGTTTAAGGCAAATTAAAATGGAGTAAAAACACATAAACTAATTAAAAGCAAGCTAAACAAGTGATGGCATGGAAGACAAGCCCGAGAGTCATGGGAGTGAGTGCGCGTGACGCGGCCGTCGAAGTAAAAGTGATCGCGATCACGGGCTGGAAGGGTGCCTCCGAGCGAAGCACTTAATGAGCCATGACGGAAGCGTGCATCCGCTCGCGTAACCGCAAGCTCTGGGCACACAGTGGTAGCATTTTCTGAAGCCCTTGCTAAAAGTCTCGCCAGTGTAGTGCATGCACTGGCTCAGGGGAGACCTAAAAATACAGGGATGTGTCGTATTCACAAGAATGCGGTACAGCCCTGTGTTTTCCATTGCACCTGAGCTAAAAAAAGCTGCCTAGCACCCATACACATGCCATGAAAGAGTGCCTTTGTGCACAGAAACAATCATTGAAAGCAATTTACTCCTTCTTTGTGTGCTGCTGCAGTACATATAGAAATGACAAACACGAGGAGAAATAAAAGATATTTCTCCTTATTGTGCCATTCTAATGCCTGCTTTTTTAGTGGCAATAGTTTTTGGCGCTGCCTCAGATTTACACATCCTTGTAAATCTAAATCTGAAGCGGTGTCAAAAACCAATGGGTGTTGCGGTGGAACGTCCACAGCAACACCCATTTTTTTTAAACATATTTTATTGGGATTTACAATTTGTATAGTATACAAACAGCACATGCCATGTGGACGTAATTCCACAAAGTAATTATATCAATGATACATATGACATTTGTACGTATTCAACTGTTCAATTTTAGACTCTCCAGTAAAGTAAGGATGTTGCATTATATACATTTAAGAATTGGTTCGACATTACACCCAAATGATTAGATACATATGTAATTTTATGAAAAAATGTCTAAACCTCCTTTAACTACTCCACCCAACTCTCCCATCCCTCCCACCTTCTATTGGACTTGCTCACAATTTTATATGTGTTCTTCCCATTGCTCCCAGCAGCCCTATCAAGAGTGGACAACCACACATGCAAGGCAGTGTTATATTACCTCATCAAGGTTAGCGTATGACTGGAATGCATGGGGAGGGCCAGGTCTACTGTTGGTAACTATTCTTCCTGGACCATGGGGGAGGGGTCAGGCACACGTGGGTTAAATGCCTCCATCATTAACTCCCACTCCATTGAGCTTCTTCCCTTCGTATGGCCACGCTTTCGGCGCCCCCCCCCCCCCCCCAGCCCCTCTCCCCATTGTGTCATTTCTTGGTGCCAGGTGTATTCAGTTGGGGGTCTGGCGGATTTCCACAGCATCGTTATGCAGCATTTCGCAATGAGTAGCTCTAAGTCAGTACACCGTGTTTGTACTTTTTGTGTTTTCGGTTTCGGGCGTCGTGACAGACCAACTAGACAGCTTCTGGCAGTGTCACTAATAGATTGGCCAGTCGCTGCTCTGATGCTCCTAACTATCTTGTTC
Source organism: Lissotriton helveticus (assembly GCF_964261635.1). Classification (NCBI taxonomy): domain Eukaryota; kingdom Metazoa; phylum Chordata; class Amphibia; order Caudata; family Salamandridae; genus Lissotriton; species Lissotriton helveticus. The sequence goes on along the minus strand of NC_136057.1, from coordinate 183,555,152 downwards.
CAGAGTTCCGTGAGCATCGGGCTGGACCCTGGCATATGGAGAAGATCAGCTTCTTCTAATTTACATCTAGGGAAGGTATGTTGTGTCATAAAATATAAGTTGCAGGTTGTGGGGGTAAGTTAGTATTATGTATTGAATGTATTTAAATTTGGCATTGCGGGACACCTTTCTCGGGTTTTCTAACACCCCAGACCATTCTTTGTCCTTTAGCTCTTTCTCAAGATCTTCCGCCCATTTGTTGCGCACATTGAGTAGAAGGGTCACAGTATGTCCTCGGATAACTCTATAAAACCACTTGATAAGGTGGCGTCATGTCCCCATTAGATATATTGCCTGGACCAAAGAGTGTGTTGGTGGTTCCACCCACTGTGGTGCCCAATGTTTTTTAGTGTAGCAGTGTATAGCAGCACGTGTTAGATATAGGTTGGCAGGTATTCCATTTTCCCTAGCAAAGTTGTTGTGCTCTATTAAGGCTCCATCACTAAACAGTGCTCCCACTGTAGAGACCCCACCCTCAATCCACATATGTATCCTGCGTCTAGTGATGAGACCCGTTGGCGTTGGAATCCCGATTAACAGGATATTGTCTGCATATGGGGAACAGCGATGTGCATATTGCAACGTCCTTCTCCAGTATGTAAGTGCCGTTCGTAGTAAAGTCAGGGCATGTTGTGGTATCGGGGCACCATTAAAGTGTGCAGCGTACCGTGATTGATATCCCGTGCTGTATAGCCTATTTCATGCTGATTGCGGCCAGCAAGCCAATATGACAGCCATTGAAGTTGACTCGGGTGGGAATTACTATTGACAAATTGCTAAAGAAATGGAGGAGTCGAGGGAGGACCACCATTTTAGATATGGCCACTCTCCCCATCACAGACAGAGGTAACGACGTCCATAAGCCTGTTTACGAGCGCAACGCTCGTAAGGCTTTGGTTAAATTACCTTCAATAATGTCATGTAGACACCTGTAAATTTAAATTCCTAGATATTTGAATGTGTTCTGTGCTACGGCCAGGGACAGACGTCCAAATCTTATCACATCCGGGCGCGGGCCGGGATTGAACAAAAAGGCTTGGGACTTCATTTCACAGCAACACCCATTGCACAGTCCTTTCACGCAGATACCTGTGTGAAAGATTACGATATTTTATTTACATTGTAGCTTTGAGCTTCACAAAGTGGCTTAGTATAGCTTTGTACATATGGAGCAGGACATTGCAAAACCGGAGCGTCGTAAAAAGTGATGCTTCGGTTTCGCAACCCCCTTGTAACTATGCCCTTTTGTCTGACAAAGCTTGCACTTTCACGCGATGTGTGGAATGCAAGAGGTAAAACCTGTAGGAAATTCCAATTTTATGCCTGTTCATCCTGGATTTTTTGCTTTTTCGCACAACCTTATATTTATGGATTATAGGACCTTATTTACAAGCCCATTGCGCCGCAGGTGTATCACTTTTAATTGGGAAAAAAGTATCGTACCGGCGAAGCAGGGTCTTGTAAATATGCCCCTCAGTACTTTACAACATCTTACCATTGTAAAGTACTGTGCTTCAACTTAAAACCGGGTTAATAGGTAAATTCCTTATTGGCATATTTAACTTACTCATAAATCTTTAGTATATTGATTACAAAGTGTACCCAGGGCCGGTCAGTTAAGACTCACTCGTGGCCTAGAGCACCTATTGTGCCAACCTCTACAGTCAAGGCCACAGGTATTATGCTGCAGTAGAGGGCCAAATTATGCAGCAGAGTAAAATATGCGGCAAGAAAAGGCAAATTATGCAGCGTAATGCGAACCATAATGGCAAAGTCATTTTTACACCTGCTAATACTGTCTGTGCATTGGTTGCACCTCATTAGTACAAGTTGAACACCCAAATGTAGCAAAATGACACAGAAAGGGACCTGTCAACTTTTGAAAAAAGCCTTCCACTATGCTGCAACATGTTTTGCTGCATTTTTAGTAAATGTTGAACAATTTCTGGGGTTAAAATCTGCAGATTATGCATTAGATGATAGATTGCGTGGCAAATCTATAATTATGCGGAAAATGCAGCAGCTTCACAATCGCATAATTCCAGTGGCCCTGACTGCAGTGGCAATGAAAACATGATGTCAGACCCACTCTGTGTGTACGCTGACACCTGAAGCTTTTAAACGTGCATGCATTCTGTCAAAAGTAACCGTTTCAGACAGGTAAAAGCCTTCCCTTTTTTAGAATGATTATTATTATCATTGTTAATGGCAATAATGATATTTTTCCATTTGTAAAACACATCGATTACTTAGAAGGGTGCCTTGGCGTTGAGAAAATGCCGACAATCTCCCTAGACTAAGTAAAACAGCGACAGAGTATACAGCCAGGTTTAAAGATGCTTCTTAAAGTGGAAAAGATCTGAAACCGAGCAGAGGTAGGTGGAAGAGGTTTTTGCGCCGTGGCCAGGGCGACTGATGCTAGATGCTGGGGCAATAGCTCGCTTAATCTTCCCAATGGCCCCCAGCGCCGAGCTTCCCCTTTGGGGGTGGTTTGTGCGCTGTACAAGTACTGGATTTACATTTATATTTTACATCCCTGCCAAGAGCCACATGAAGCCACCATGCACGGCTTTCCGTGGCCTTGTAAATAAGGCCCCCTTTCTTGCAGCACTCTTTGTAAAAAGGGTGTTCCATGGGTGTTGCTGTAGGTATTTCCACACCACATAAATGGAACCAGACACATTGCCAGATTCACAAGGATTTGTAAAGCTGGGAATGCGTCAGATTCCTACACCTCCCAGGGGAGGCGTAAAGGAGACGCAACAAGGTGAAATACTTCAATTTCTCCTCTTTTTTTTATTTTTCTATGCATGCTTCATTCTGCAGCACTCGTAGAAAGAGGTGTCCCTTCCTGCACATAAACAATAATTGAAACAATGACGATTTGCAACTTTTATAAGTTATAAATCGCCATTCTGGATTGTTTATGTGTAGAGAGGGACACCTTCCTGCACATAAACAATCATTCCCTCAATGCAGGCACTCTTGCACTATGGTGCAAGGGTTCCTGCTTTGGCGCTAGGCAACTGAGTTCAGTGCCAACTCTGAAGAAAACGCAGGGATGCACCACAGCATTAGCTATTTTGGCTTAACGCCGCGCTCCGTCATTCTTTTGTAAATATGACCCTAAGCCTCCTAGCATTCTTTCACCTCCTTGCACGGTAATCATTGGTTAATAATGAAAGCCCCACCTACTCACCTTTCATCATAGCGCATTGATGAGGGAATGAAGGGTTAGGGAGAATAAGTTAAACACACTTTGCCCCACTCACAGACGATCACCTCTGGGTTATTCATCTATGAAATCTAACTGGCTGGCGAGTGAAAGCGTAGTAAAGGATTTAGCCATGCCTGCGTAGGGGAAGAGAGCTCCCGGCTGTACCCAAGAACCCCCTCATTCGTTTATTTGCCAAATGTCACAATTGAAGGGTGAGTAGAGTTGCTGTTTTGCCATGGAGGAATAGTAAAGCACACTTGAATTAGCATTGCAAAGGATTTGGCGGTGACTTAACGGCCCACCCTGAAACTGGGGAAGTAAGGTTTGTGTCCTGGCGTCTGCTCAACATTCTCTGGGGCATATTTACAATGCCCTTGCAGCACTTTTACGCTCCCACAGCGTCACTTTTGTGATGATCCGAAGGCACAGTGTGCAGGCCCATACTTACAAGACTATGTAAAGCCACTGCGTGGCTTTCCATGGCATTGTTAATATGAAGTAAGGCAAAGCCTTACACTGCGTAGAAGGGGGGTTCCATGGATATTGATTGGATGTTCCCATGCACTAGGGCAGTGCAGCTAGAAAGCTTGCGGCGCTGCCCTATGCCAAAATATTGTCAGTATGCCCCAGAATATCACTTATGGGGAAGTAGCTTGACCCTTGCTGCCAAAAACTGTCTCTGATTTAAAGGTCACTGGTTAAATTCGTAGTAGGGCCTACTCCATCTGTCATCTGGCTGCACTGAAAACAATGAGGGCTATTGATAAAGAATCAGAATGTGGTGGCATTTTTTTCTGCAATGCCAAGTCTGCTGCAATTATTATGACCATAAACTGAGAATTGTAATTTTGCTCTATTAAACTTCTAGGTTAAAATATTTTTGTGAATTATAAATTGACATTTGTAAGGCCTACATTATACCCTGAGGGACATATTTATAAGCTCCTGGTGCATCACTTTTTGTGGCGCTCTGGTTGCACAGGAGCCTACTCCGTATTTACCAGACAGCACTGAGCCACTTCTTTTGGCTTAATGCTGCCTTGACAATATCGTTCCATTTAGCGCAGTTTTCTGCGTTAAAGGGGCATGCAATGGTTGTTGCAGGGGCGTTCCCAGCAACATCCATGGCTTAATGGCACTGCCCCAGATTTACGAGAAATCGTAACTCTGGGGCAGCGCCAAAAATGTACACCTCCTCAGGGGAGGCATTAGGGAGGCACAACGAGGAGAAATATCTTTATTTCGCCTCGGTTTTCCTTGTTCTATGTATGCTGCAAACTGCAGCACGCAAGGAAAGAGGAAAACGCCTCTTATGATAGTTTTTGTGCAGTCTCTCGCACCATGGTGCAAAGGTGCCTGCATTTGCGCACTGCAGCCCAATGTGCGCTGGAGCACGGGAAAAGGACAGGAATGCTCTGTATCTGATAGATACGTTACATTGCTGTCCTTTCCTTTTGCCGTAGGGCAGTGCAGCAGGAAGGCCTGCGGCGCTGCCCTATGGCACAAACTCCTAAATGTGGCCCAGAGAACCTAAACAGAACAATTTGAAAGATTTTAGATTGCTTCAGAGTGCATGTGTGTTTTGGCGTGTGGCACTGTGGTGTTCACACTTGTAATAAATCTGGAGTAACGCAAGGCAGCAAAAGTCCCTGCCTTGCATTACTCTGCATTGGGAAGGTGTCCCATAGGTGGAGCGTGGGTGTTCCCATGTATCCACTCATGGATTCTGGCACATTCCTAGATTTACTAAAACTATTAAACCTGTGAATGCATCAACACGCTGCACCTTCCAAGGTGTAAAGCAGCAAGGAGAAATATGTTTATTTGTCCTAGGTATTTCCTCTTTCTGGGCCCGATTCACAGAATGAACTTAAGACTCAATCCTAAACTTACTACTATTTTGGTATTCACAGAATTCACTTACTACTTTTGGTATTCACAGAAGTTAGGATTTTGTCTTAAATTTGTCTTAAGACAGACTTAAGACAGACTTAAGACAGACTTAAGACAGACTTAAGACAAAATCCTAACTTCTGTGAATACCAAAAGTAGTAAGTTCATTCTGTGAATGCCAAAAGTAGTAAGTGCATTCTGTGAATACCAAAATAGTAGTAAGTTTAGGATTGAGTCTTAAGGTTATTCTGTGAATCGGGCCCTCAGTGTGTGCTGTGTGCATGCTGCAGCAAAAATGGAAAGAGTTAAATGCATCTGGGAATTGTTTTTGTGCAGGAAGGTGGTCCTTCCTGAATAAAACAATCCTGACTAAAGTGTAGGCACCGTTGCATAATGGTGCAAGGGTGCCTGCGTTGAGGGCACGGATTGTTTATGTGCAGGAAGGTGTCCCATCCTCCACATAAGCAATCTTCAAATGGTGTTTTGTAACTTCTATGTGTGCTGTTTAATGCCGCACACATAGAAATTGAATTATTTTTTTTTTTTATGATTGCTTATGTGCAGGAAGGTACACCTTCCTGCACATTAACAACCAATGGTGTTTTTCTGTTTCCATGTGTGCTGCTCAACGCAGCAGACATAGAAACAGCAAAAACGAGGAGACATGAAACATTTCTCCATGTTTTGCCAGGGTAAGACCAGGTTTTCCCTGTCTTAATTTTGGCACTGCCCCATATTTACAGCACCTTTGTAAAATGGGGCAGTGTCAAAATAAGTGTGTTGCAGTGGAACACCCACAGCAACACCAATTGCCTACCCCTTTCACGCTAAGTGTAGCATGAAAGGGGGCCTTATTTACAAGGCAGCGGTAAGCAACATTGAGGAACATATTTACAAGCCCCTATCGCCACCACAATGTCACTTTTTCACGATGGCAATAGGAGCTTTGCCTTATTTTCAAGGCAGTGTGAAGCCACTTAACTGTGACTTAACTCTGCCTTGTGAATAAGGCCCCCTTTCATGCTACACTCAGTGTCAAAGAGGTGGGCAATGGGTGTTGTGGTAGGCGTTCCACAACAACACCCATTGAGTGTGTCTAAGCATAGGGCGTCATTTATTTCTCACTTTGTGTGACGCTGCCAAGGTGCAAAAAATGCGCCATATTTACAAAGGGACGCATCTAGACAGATGTGTCAGTTTGTAACTCCCTGTGCTACATTATACCTGCGACAGGAATAATGTATGGGCATTCCGAAGCAGAAAATCATCATAGAAGTGGCACTGTGAAATGTATGAGCTTTCACTGCGTCACTTCTATGCGTCACTGTGTCAAATACTTACGCCTGCTTGAAGCAGGTGTAAGGGGTGAAGCAGTGCCTTTCGCATGGGGCCTGCTCCATTTGAAATGACGTATTGCTGGAGTTGCCTTTATTTCTCCAGCAATGAGCCAATTTTACGCCTACAGATACGTCAGGATTCCTGACGTATCTATAAATCCTTGCGACATGGAGCGCTGTACAGTAAACATGAAACATCCATGGTGTCACAGGGAGAACGCACTGAAAAGTGTTGCATTGCTGTTTCAACCCAGCGATGCAACACTTTTCATAAATAAGTCCCATAGGGGCCTCATTTATGAAAATTCTTGCATTGCTGCCGACGCAACTCCAGCAATGTGTCTTTTCACATGGGGCACGCCCCATGTGAAAAGGTCTGCATTACTCCTTACACCTGCGTCAAGTAGGCGTAAAGAATTGACGTTGTGACACACTAGAAGTGGCGCAGTGAAATCTCATAGATTTCACTGCATCAGTTCTACCTGGTTTTCCTCCTTCAGAACACCCACCCTGCATACTTTATACCTGACTCATGTATAAAGTAGCGTAGGGGTTTACAAAGTGACACATCTGCCTAGATGTGTCACTTTGTAAATATAGCGCAGTGTGATGTATTTTCTATGCTGCCGCAGCGTCACAAACAGTGACACAATGGCGGCATAAGGGCCTCATAAATAAGGCCCATGGTATTTTGTACTGGAAGGGTACCTTTCCAGTACAACACCTATTACCTATGGTGGACTCAGGCACATACCCTTGCACTATGAGTGCAAAGGTGTGTGCCTGGCACACAGCAGCTAAAATCTGTTCCGGGGCAAGGGAGAGGGGAGGAGTGAGACATATTTCTGAAGATATGGCGCTCTCTTGCTTCTCCCTGTCGCGCAACAAAGTGCAGAATGTTTGTCTGCTGTGTTTGCGTTCCATTACTTTTTGGAAAATCTGGGACTAGAAGTTTTAGGCTTTTGCAACACAACACCCGGTATTTGCCCTCAAAACAACCAAAAAAGCTTATGAAATAAACAAATGAGCTGCAATCAATCCCAGCGTGGCGATGACAAAAGTCACCCAATCACAGTGCAACTCCAGTAGCAATCAACCAGTTAATGCGTGACTCTGTGAAGACTTTTCACCAATCCTACTGCCAATCTCAGTGTCAGTTATCCAACTGCAGCACAATTTATCTGTGAATGGGGAAATAATGCAAATGCCCTTTTGCCATTAAACACATAAACAAACATACATAAATACAATCTTGTCTGCTCAATCTAAAGAGGAGAAAATTAAGAAACAAAGGGGTATATTATCAAGGGGTTTATCTCCGCTTTTTTGGCTTTAAAAGCCAAGAAAGCGGAGATAAAATTATCTCCCTATTACCAAGCTGTCGCTAACACCAGTTAGTGACAGCTAATAGGAGATAGCGACCATCTTGGGCCCCGCTTTGCATGTCAGTGATATTTATCACTAATGACATGCAAAGTGGGCGTGCCAAGATGTTAGCGACTGGAAACAGTCGCTAACATCGCTATCTCCTATTACCAACTTTTGGAGATATTCGCGCTAAGCGCGAATATCTCCAAAAGCTAACACCTGCCCTGAGCAGTTCTTCACCATGTTATCCAATGGGAGGTGGATAACATGGCTAAGAGCATTTGCTCGATAATGCATGAATATCGCTGACTTTTCAGCGATATTCATGCATTGCGGCCGTTTTTTATCGCATTTGCGATAAACCTTGATAATAGCAAGGTTTATCTGCGATAAAAATCGCCGATGTGCGGCGATAATTTTTGTCTCTAAACAAGTTAGAGACAAAAATTATCGCTAGTTGTTGGTAATATACCCCAAAATGACAAGAAATACACAATTAATAGAAACAAGGTTAGTGTCAGAAAGTCAGATTATACACACAAGCCTGAAAGAAAATTGGTTAATTCATAAAAATCCCTTACCAGTGGGAATGCAGACAAGTTAAGTAATAATACCTCGAAATCTTGGATTGTGACAAACCTTTTATGACACTAATCACAAATATGAAAAATACATCAAAATCAAAGGGCCCGATTCACAGAACTAACTTAAGACAAAATCCTAAACTTACTACTTTTGGTATTCACCGAAGTTAGGATTTTGTAAGTCTGTTTTAAGTCTGTTTAAGACAAAATCCTAACTTCTACGAATACCAAAAGTAGTAAGTTTAGGATTTTGTCTTAAGTTAGTTCTGTGAATCGGGCCCTTTGATTTTGATGTATTTTTCATATTTGTGATTAGTGTCATAAAAGGAAACAAAAACATAAAACCAAAAATCTCACATACAGTGTAAAAATGAAGCAACACAAACCACACTCTCCACTAAGCAAACCACAAAGCATCACAGAACACTCTTAAGCTCTAAATCTCACAATTCCTTTTGGTTAAGAACAGCACTGCAGCTTCAGGAATCAGCATATAACCAGGGGGCTTATTAACAAGCGGCAGCGCTGTACGCGCCTAGTTTAAGTTTAAGACATTCCTAAGTTAGGATTCTGTCTTAAGTCTGTCTTAAGTCTGTCTTAAGTCTGTCTTAAGTCTGTCTTAAGTCTGTTTTAAGACAAAATCCTAACTTCTGTGAATACCAAAAGTAGTAAGTTTAGGATTTTGTCTTAAGTTAGTTCTGTGAATGAGCCCCTCTGCTCTTCCATCCCTGCATCCAAACGATCACCAAAAGTTGATTCTGATTTGCAACACCTGCTGGGTCTAGGCATAAAAATGGGACATTAAGGCCTTTCTGAAAGAACCTCGTAACAGACAAGGTTAAGGATCCTCCCGGCAACTCCACTCAGTAGTGCTCACTCCAGCTTCTAAAAGGACATCCATCCTGAAGAGGCTCACCACCAGATCTTCCCAGCTCCTGCCTACCAACATCACCCAACAGGGATCCTCCCCATACCAGCAAGTTGAACTCCCTCCAATCCCTTGTAGGAAATGATTATCTCCTAATACATTCCATTGTAAAAATGATGTGACCTGCCTACCGAGGATCATTCTTTGATTGCAACACCAGACAGTTATCGAACTACAACATACTGTCAATAATGATAAATACGATGTTGATATACACCATCATATATGCATGTATAATAACAAACTCGCATCTCCGTTGTTGAATTCACCTGCTATGACCTCCCCTTCAACCCCAAGTCAGAAACACGTGGTCAGACAGGCCCTGTGACCATGACCAAAGCAACTGATTGACAGATCAGAGGTGGGGGGATATGTAACCCATAGACAAACGCACAAAAAGGAAAACCCGGATCAATCCGGCAGATAGGCAGTGACACCACAATGGTCTCATGAGATTGGCCCACAAAAAAACCTAATTGGCCAGAGGGGAGTACGTTCCCAAAACACCATAATGTTAGATACGGGAAACATCCTAAACAACGACTCCGGAACAATGAGTTCCGGGGTCACGAAAGCGGAAGAACGACTTGCCAGAACAACGACTTACCCTAACAACGACTTGCCAGAACAACGGTCTAGTGTTCGGGAAGGGAGGAGTTCAGGAAAGTCGTTGTTCAGAATGTTTCCCAGCCTGCACTACGTGTGTAACTCTCATGTACCTAATGTACGTGATATGAAGCGTCGTGCTTTGCCCACATTTAAGCACCACTGTGGCGTACTCATTTACGTAAAAGTGTCACCCTAGAAAGAGGAAAAACGTTGCATGTTAGTGCAAAGCTGATGTCACCATCTAAAAGCAGAAAGTTCGGAGGGGAGACGCTGAGGAACAGGTAAGAGGTTGATTTAAAGGTGATTTAAAGGGGGTCTGGGGTTTTGGGTTAGATTTCAGGAGTTGGAGTTTAGAAATTAGGGTTTAAGGGTAATCAAGCTATTTTTAGAATAAGGAAATTCGTTTTCAAAGAGAGCGGTGTTTGAGGTAACTATACAGGGGTCGGGAGGATTAAGGATTCATTTGTAGAGGTTGGGGTTAGTTTAAAGGGTGTGTGGGTGATCGTGTTTGTTTAAAGGGAGAGGGAAATTCGATGTTATGGGGTGGGGGAATCGGGATACTAGCTGGAAACAATTTTATTTAGCAGGCATTCCTTAACAATGAAAAAACGTGGTAAAGGAATGTGTGGTAAAAAAAATCGTGGTTAAGACGGTTACGAACTCGTTGTTAGGGAAGTCGTGGTTAGGGAAGTCGATGTTAAGACATACAATCGTTAGATACCCTACTAAGTTAGGAACACTCAGCTAATCAGAACACAGCATGTACACTACATGCAGTGATCATGAGCTCCCCATGCCCGACATCTGGAAACCTATCCAGTAGCTCTGCATTGTGTCCATGCAGGGTCGTGACCCATCTGCGTTTCTTATCAGATGAGCAGATTTATGACTCCATGACTAGGCCCAGATTCCTGTTTTAAAAAGAATGCACAAATCGCGGTATTACACTTTGTGAAATGTATTAAAGGACAGCCAAAACCAATGTACTTTGAGACAGTCTTAAGACCCCAACTTTTTTGCCTGCTCTGCCGGCCGCTTTGTTTAATTAAACCAACTGTTCCTGTTTGGCCAGATGCCTCTTGTCTTTCATTGTCTCATGGCAAATTCATATTTGAGCAACAATAATATCCCACCTAGACGCTTATAACCATACCATGACCAACCACACTATACCTACTACAAATATAAATATGGTTTTCACTCACCCTCTCAGGACATCCGACCCCAGCGCTAGGTATATAAATAAAGTGAACCTCAGACAAGTTCCAATCTATGAATACCTCTAAAACAGCCCAGAAATGCTCACTACTCAATTGTCGCTCAGCTGAGAAACCATCTCAAACATAGACAACCTTATACTTAACCATGACCTTAACATCCTTATACTTACTGAAATTTGGCTGAATGAATCCTCATCCTCCATTCATGACATACTAGCCCCACCCAGCCATGACATCATCAGACCAGACCATCTAGGCTATTCAGTGGGCGGCCTAGCCTGTTATATACATATCAATACTATCGTTGAAACAATCAGAAGCATTGTCACAGCCCGCCTGCACAGTAGCGACTTGCATAGGGTGTGCTGCAGGGCAGTGGCACAGGGGGGGAGTGGCAGAATGGCAACATTTTACCTCTTCCCACAGCATGCCCTATGCGAGCCATTACTGCTCCTGCAAATACCTTAGTATCAACATCACAACTCAACTAGCACTCTTTATGGGGGCGGGGCCTAGCAGCATGGCTGACAGGACGTGAGCTCCACCAGCTCCCGGCCGACATACCCCGAAATCCTGTTAAACAATCCTGATCAGGTTCCTAGCGCTTGGAATCAGAGGTCGATAGCACCCCAGCTACAGCTGGCCCCTACGAGGAGCAGAAAGAGATGGGCCTCCGCGAGTAAAGCCGCAGAAACTGCCAAAGCGGAGGCGCCCCGGGCCTCTGTCTACGCAAGGCCGGGGTCTGAGGCCTGAGGTGGCGGAATTGGAGGCGGCCCTCTTTTGAGACGGACCCTGGTCTGCGGCCTGTGAACCTGCAGAGGCGGCGCCCCAGATCCAGAGGGTGTGGCCCTTGAGACCAGCGGGGAGCCTGCCCTCGGGTGCACCATCGCGGCTCGCCCACAACATCTGTGGACCTCCGGCTGGAGGAAGGACCGTAGGGCTGGGGGCCCACAAGCGCAGACTGGCGCCGAAGGTAGGGGATGACTCGGGTTGCCTGACGGGGGACTAAACCACACAGGGCCCCACATCCTGAAGGATCTCTGCCAACGCTGACCTCAGCGGGACCCGACCAATTCCCCGCATCCTGGTGGACACTATTGCCAAAGAGGTCCCTGGCTACACCGCTCCCTACACGGATTATCACTGAAGATCAGGGCCCTCTTCTGGGGTTCACCTGCAGCGCAGGCCCTGTGTGCTGCCCGGTGCAGGGTGGTTCCACCTTCGAGAGGATACCGAGTGGGTCCTGTCCACCTAGAGGCCCCCCTAAGTGGCTACTCCGCAGTTTTTCCCCCTCCACCGGCCGTGCTGGATCTGCGGTACCGAGAGAAGAGAAGTGCTTGGGCCCTGGCTGGGGTCGTTTAACCTAGAGAGAAGCACTCCATTGTGGCAGGCAACCCCTTACTGGTGGCGGATACCTAGCGGAAGAGTGGGATCGGCTGAACAGGGCTGCGGACTGTATCTGGGATCTGAAAAGGCAACCTGTGTCACATAAAAGCTGGCGTTCCAGGGTACAGCCCTTGTCATCCCTCTGAAGTTCGGGTCAAGACGCTTGGGACTCTGACAATGCGCAAGGACAGGATGTCTCGCTCCACACAGCCCAACACGATAACGCAGTACACCACCCAGCGGCTACCATCACAGCGGATTACGGGGCAGGACTAGGGAGCGGAGGCCCCCAGCGAGCCCTCTAGGGCAGAATTGCTAAAAGCGATCCAGGGGTCCCACACTGCACTGGAGCGCCAAATAGAAAAGGTTTCCATTGACGTCAACCCGTTGAGGACGGACCTCCGTAAAGTTGCGTACAAAGTCTCTGACGCCGAGGGGAACATAGAACAGCTACATGATGAGGTGGCCTCCCTCAGGAAGACGGTCTCACAGCTAACGGCCACGACGGGAGCCCTGGTACGGAGAGCGGAGAACGCGGAAGGAAGGGCGAGCCGCAGCAACATCAGGGTTCTTGGGGTGCCGGAACGGGCAGAGGCGGGCATCGCGGAGCGTTTCCTAGAGAACCGGATACGCACTCAGTTGTGCCCAAGGGGCCTCTCAGAGGTCTTCGTCATTGAGAGAGCTCACGGGCTCCCCCCGCCGCGGCCGGGTGCCCCGCCACGGGCCCTCATCGCCAAAATTCTGAACTATAGGGACAGGGACTGTATCCTACGAGCGGCGAGGGAAACAGCGAATCTCTCCTTTGAAAATAATAGAATCTCCATTTACCCAGACTACACCCAACAAGTCCAAGAGCAACGAAAGTCCTTCCTGGGAGTCAAGCAAAAGCTCCGGGAGATGCACCTTCAATACATGCTGCTATACCCGGCCAAACTCAAGGTGCTGTCCCAGGGAAAGGCGCACTTCTTCAACGCTCCAGAAGAGGTCTGGGAGTGGCTGGAGATCAGGGGAGATAATCTCCCACCAGGTGAACACGGGGGGGCCACGCGAGAAATGGGGAACTCGCCCGCCAAGGAAACGCCCCAACAGACGAAGATGCCGCTCCGAGGCTACAGAAAGTGAGTGGAGACACAGGGTTACTGTGGGGGACGATGGATCACTGCATCTGGCCCAGTCGGACGCCGAAGACGAACCAGGGGCTCGGAAGCCACAGGAGCCCGAAGACCGAAGATGTACTGGTCCCGGAAACACTGCAGGTCACGGCGGAGAGCACGGTGCTCACAGCTCCGGCGGTCCCAGAAACTGGGGGGACCGGGACTCCTGAGACTGCGGGTCCTTCTTGAAGAGACCTATGGACTGAGGGTGCTACATAACTGACCTACGGCAGGTCCTCGAACAGAGTTGGGCCCCCTTCGAAAAGTGGTGCCCGAGTTACATATCCTTTTGTAGAAAGGCCTCTCAGTTGGGTATCCTGTATGAATGACTGAAGACGGGGGGGAAGTATGACCGGGGAGTTGAGTGAGTTTGGAAATGTGATGACTAGTTGAGCCCGGTGCGTCAGCTTTTGTATGAGCAGTGGGTTTGGCAGGGAGTTGGGAGGAAGGGGGGAAGCTGTGAGGTTTTCTTTTTCCTCGCCTGAGTTTATTTGCCTCATTAGGCGAATGGGGAGGCCGTGCACGTCCTGGCACCAGCAGGGGAAGGGCATATTGGCGTATATGGTTGTTGCTGATATCTTGCTCGCGGGTGGGGGGGGTTTATTTGAGGGGGATGTTGGGGGGGAAAGTTTTAGGCATTATTGGTTTTACAGATCGGGCACTGGTGGGGACACACTCAATGAACAGCCGGTTACAGCAGGGTGAATTCTTCTGGAAATCATGGGGTATAAGTTTATGAGCTGTAATGTGAGGGGGTTGGGCACATGCACTAAACGATATAGAGTCCTCTCCTTCCTTCGAAGAGACAAAGTATCCATAGCCTGCTTACAGGAGACCCACCTGGGGGAAGACGGGGCACAGAAACTGGGGAAAAAATGGCGTGGTCAGCTATTTCATGCGTCCTTCTCTACATATGCTAGGGGGGTCCTGGTCTGGGTGGCGCCCGGGGTACCATTCGCAATCCAATATATGGAAGTGGACATTCTGGGTCGCTACCTGCTTATTAGGGCCAAGCTGTTTGGCAGGGACCTGGTGATCTTGAACTCTTATGCACCCAATATCGACGACCCGACATTCTACGGGTCTCTACAAAAACCTCTGAGTCATGACCTGGGCACCCCGTTGCTTTGGTTTGGGGACTTCAACTGCATCCTTGACCCCGAGTTAGATAGATTCCCACCCCGGGCAGGTACAAAACCCCGAATGACTACACAGCTTAAAGAGGTGATGGAAAATGTTGGGGCAGTGGATGTCTGGCGCCTCAGACACCCGACACAGAAAGTGTACACATGCTTCTCCCTCACACATAATACACACAGCCGCCTCGACATAGTATTGATAGGGAATACCGAACCCACCATGACAGTAGATATAACACATCAAACCTGTTTCCTGTCAGACCATTCCCCGGTGGCTTGCATGATGCAATGGGAGTCTGGAGTTGTCCGCACCCGGACTTGGAGTCTTCCGGTCGATATCCTCCAGGACCAGGTGGGAAAAGATCACGTGGGTAAAGCCATCGAAGATTATATTGACATTAACTGGGGACACGGAAGCATGTCCCTGGCCACCAAGTGGGAAGCCCTGAAGGCGGTAGTGCGGGGCGCCTGTATGGGACTAACCTATGGAGTCCGGAAGCAGCTACTCCAAGATCTCCAAAAAGCGGAGGGTGCCCTCTTGGGCACCCAACAGGTGGTGGACCCCAACAAATTACAAAGGCGGGAAGAACAGACCGCCCGGACGCAACTCCACGTCACCCTAGATAGACTGGACAAATACACCCTAGGCCACTATCTGCAGCGCCTCCACAGGGAGGGTGATAAGTCAGGGAGGCTCTTGGCCTGGATTCTGAGACGGGAACAGACACCTGAAGGTATTGTTGCCCTTAGGGACGGTGGCGGCCAGTTGGTCCACTCTGAGCAGGCCCTCCTGAGGGTTCTCCATTCCCACCTACAACAGGTATCCTCGCGGATGCGAACATTTCTGAGGCCTCTTATCTCCCCTATCTACGAGAGCTACCTGTCCCGACCCTCTCGGACTCAGACAGGGAGGAGTTGGACGCATGCCTTACATTGCCTGAGCTTCATGGGGCGTTAGCGATGGGTTTCCTTCTGAATTTTATCACGAATTCAGGGATAACTTAGCCCCACTCCTTCTACAAGTCTACCTGGAGGCGTTTGAAAGAGAAGAATTCCCGCAGAGTATGGCCCAAGGGGAAATCTGTATGATCCTCAAACCAGGTGGGAACAAGCACGACCCCTCCTCCTATAGGCCGATCACAATGATAAATTCAGATATCAAAATTCTCACGAAACTATTGGCCAATAGGCTGGCGCCCCACATGGAGTACCTAGTACACCAAGACCATTGCGGCTTTATCCCCGGGCGTAACACGGCAATGAACCTGAGACGGTTGGCCCACATCCAACACAAGGTGCAGAACAGGGAAGAGCAGACGGTCTTGGTCTCCATAGACCTCGCCAAGGCCTTCGACACCATCGACTGGGGACTCTTGCAAGAGGTCCTCCGGACGTTGGGCTTCGGGCCCAACTTCACATGATGGATCAGAATCCTCTATAGTTCCCCTAGGGCGCGGGTGCGTCTGGGGGGTGCCAGGTCAGAGGAGTGGTGGCTGGGTCGGGGTACGAGACAGGGGTGCCCCCTCTCGCTGCTACTCTTCGCTCTGGCCATGGAGCCATTTGCTGCCAAGGTCCGTACGGAGCTGCAGCAATGGGGTACTCAATTGGGAGACACCTGCAATGTCCTGTCGTTATACGCAGATGATGCTTTGTTTTACCTAAAGACCCCCAGAGAGGCACTCCCGAGGTTGTTGCGCCTACTGGATCAGTTCGGTGACGTGTCGGGCCTACGCCTTAATCGTGATAAGTCCCTTATCTTCCCTTTATCCGGCTTTGATTCGGTGCCTCTGGAGGACTTACCGGAGATTGGGCTGAAATGGGAATGGACCAGTTTCCAGTATCTGGGAATACATGTGACCTCGACCGAGGAGCTGTCCCTCACTCATAACACGGATAGGGTGCTTACGTCCCTCCGGCAATCCATACTATTTTGGAACACCTTACCACTGTCACTAATGGGGCGGTTGGCAATTGCCAACATGGTGATGTTGCCTAGGATGCTGTATGTCCTTCAAAACTCTTTGTGTTCCCTTCCTCCTAGGGTGTTCCGGACCCTGAATACATTGCTTACGTCCCTGCTCTGGGCGGGGTGGCGCAGCAGAGTGGCCCTAAGCACCGTTGTACGCTCCTTTGAGGAGGGGGGCTGGAAGCCCCGCGCTTCGATCTCTATTATTACGCGGCATAGCTCCTCCCGGCAGCTAGGTGGTTTGTGGACACGGACACGTGGGAGACACGACTGTTAGCAGGAAGGGCTTCGATACAGGAGCTCCGGGTGGCGTTGATGCGAGGGTCCGGAGCTGACACTGCACTTCCTTATGTGATGAGGCAGGCAGCCGCAGTTTGGCAACGCTTTATTGAAAGAGTTCTGCGCATGGCCCCATTCCACAGGGGACTGTCGATTTGCATTTTGGCACCAATGATGGAAATAGAGCAGCATATGTCCTTCCAAGCATGGAAGGAGGGGGGATGTGAGGTCCTCGCCGATTTGTACCCCTTGTACAGCTTTTTGTCCTACGAGAAAGCGGAGGAGTTGTTCGGCCTTGGGAAAGGTCAATACCTACATTATCAGGGACTGCGCTCAATAGTGCGCTCGGTCTGGCCCCAGTGGCCGGAGATACCTCCGATGACCCACACATTACATATCTTGCTATCCTGTGGTAAAGGACGCAGGTTGATACCCTTACTCTACGCAGCTATGAAACACGATTCCGCCCTCCCGATGCCACCTACGAGGGCGGCCTGGGAGGCGGACTTAGGGGCTCCCCTAGACCAGGGACAATGCAAGCGTATAGGGCTTTTGACACGGCGGGTGTCCTGTAACGCACGCTTCAAGCTTATTCACTTCAACTTTATGCACCGCACCTACCTCACCCCGGAGTCGGCGAGTCGTTATGGAGAAGACAATTGCCCCAGGTGTGGAGCGGGAGGCGCGGTATTCCTACAACTGGCATGGGAATGTCCGCTGGTGGGGAGTCACTGTGCCACTTTTTCTCTAGTCTCCGGCAGTTTCGCTTGGATGCTTGGAGTTCCGAGGTGAACCAGCTGGCTCTCTTGCTGGTGTCTCTGTAGGTGGATTTTTTCAGTGGGGCTAGGGTGTTGATGCAGTCGTCTATCCATTATCTGAGGTTGTGGGCAGCGTCGTCGGTGTTGGAGGGGTCGGTTGGTGGGCTGAGAGCGAGGTTTGTGTGTAGTTGGTCTTCGGTTACTTTGTTCCAGCAGCGGCGTCGAATCTGTTGGGTGCGGTGGTGTGTGGTGGGTTTCTGGAAGGTGAAGTGGACGCAGCGGTGGTCGGTCCAGAGGAGTTCGGTGGTGTGGCTGAAGGAGATGTGGGAGCTTGAGGTAGTCTTGTGCTCATGAGGCAGTCTTGTGTTCATGAGGCAGTTTAGTATCATGAGGCAGTCTTGTGTGCATGAGGCAGTCTTGTGTCCATGAGGCAGTCTTGTGTCCATGAGGCAGGTTTATGTTCATGAGGCAGCCTTGTGTGCACGCTGCAGTCTTGTGTCCATGAGGCAGTCTTGTGTCCACGAGGCAGTCTTGTGTCCACGAGGCAGTCTTGTGTCCACGAGGCAGTCTAATGCACATGAGGCAGTCTTGAGTCCACGAGGCAGTCATTTGTGCATGAGGCAGTCTTGTATCCGTGACGCAGTCTCTTGTGTCCATGAGGCAGGTTTGTGTCCATGAGGCAGTCTTGTGCCCATGAGCAGTCTTGTGTGCATGCGACAGTCTTGTGGGCACGCGGCAGTCTTGTGCCCATGAGGCAGTCTTGTGCCCCCGAGGCAGTCTTGTGTCCATGAGGCCGTCATAAGCCTTATCCCCATTCACTTCTAAAGGGGCCTCTGATTGAATATTTCATTATTTCAAGCTATAAAGAGCTAGTTTGAATCTTCTTTTTGGTGTTTCAGAAGCACCTTACGCCGGTTAAGGTAGGACCCAACAGTGCATTTCACAGTACATTGTTACAAAAATGTGGGCAAACGAGAATCAGAGTTTATAAGGACTTAGGAAAGATTATGCATGACAAATTCCAACATATTCGATGGTGTATTAAACAAATCTGAATGTTTCCAGGTGTTTAAACCTACCGTTCAGTTACAGAGTGGGTACAAGTTCAGACAGCAGGCCGATTTATGGGCCCGATTCACAGAACTAACTTAAGACAAAATACTAAACTTACTGTCATTTTGGTATTCACAGAAGGCACTTACTCATTTTGGTATTCACAGAAGGCACTTACTCATTTCGGTATTCACAGAAGTTAGGAGTCCTAACTTTAGGACTCCTAAATGCCTTCTGTGAATACCGAAAGTCTTAAAATTAGGATTTTTCTCAATTTAGTAGTAGTAAAGTTAGGAGTCCTAACTTTAGGACTACTAAAGGCCTTCTGTGAATACTGATAGTCTTAAAATTAGGATTTTTCTCAATTTAGTAGAAGTAAAGTTAGGACTCCTAACTTTAGGACTCCTTAATACCTTCTGTGAATACCGAAAGTCTTAAAATTAGGATTTTTCTCAACTTTACTACTACTAAACTGAGAAAAATCCTAATTTTAAGACTTTCGGTATTCACAGAAGGCATTTAGGAGTCCTAAAGTTAGGAGTCCTAACTTTACTACTACTAAATTGAGAAAAATCCTAATTTTAAGACTTTCGGTATTCACAGAAGGCATTTAGGAGTCCTAAAGTTAGGAGTCCTAACTTTACTACTACTAAACTGAGAAAAATCCTAACTTTAAGACTTTCGGTATTAACAGAAGGCATTTAGGAGTCCTAAAGTTAGGATTACTAACTTCTGTGAATACCGAAATGAGTAAGTGTCTTCTGTGAATACCAAAATGAGTAAGTGCCTTCTTTGAATACGAAAATGGTAGTAAGTTTAGGATTTTGTCTTAAGTTAGTTCTGTGAATCGGGCCCTATGTATTTACACCAGTCCCATATATGCCGGTCCTCAACATCTGCAGGGATGATAACATCATCCACGTCTTTATGAACCTTAAAGGCCCTCTGGCACCAAGGAAATGACATGAGCAGTAGGTGTCAACCCAAATTATTGTTACATTAAGGCATTAACTAAAGGACGCTAAAGGAATGATCTTGGCCCTAAACATCAGGTTGATTTTTTTGTACACATTTCCTTGCCATATACTAGCTTTTCCTTCCTGCAACAAAGGAATGTCAGGACATACTTATAGGAGTGTTGTATCACATTTACAACACCCAATGTGCCTCAAGAGGGACACAAGGCCGTGGCTTTGAGCAGCCTCATAAAACTAGAATAGCCCAATGCAGTGCAAGTCGCTGCATTGCGCTACACTGCCCTGGGTAGATATTCCATGCTGTGGGAGTTCCCACGCACCACCCATGGATTTACACATCCCCAAATTTACAAGACCAGAGGATGCGCAAAGAGGAGAGATATCTTTATTTCTGCTTGTCTTTTCCTCTTTCTATTCTGCAGCACCCATAGAAACCAGAAACAGCTCCCAGAATTCTTAGGGGCTCATTTATGAGAGCCCTGCGCCATCTTAACACCATGTAAAGTGGTACCTGCATGATGCACGGCTCTCATAAATGTATACAAAACCACAAAAAAGACACCCTGAGCGGCCCCATAAATTATGAGAAAAGCGAAGCAGCACAAATCGATGCTTTGCCTTACTCCCCCCCTGGGAGGCATTACACGGGTATTGCGGTGGGTTTTCCCATGCAAGACCCATGGAATTTGACGGTGCCCAGATTACTAAGTAATGTAAACCAGGGTAAGTGTTAAATCCGTTCACCTCCCAAAGTGAAGCGCAACGTGGAGAAATATGTTAATTTCTCCTAGTTTTTCCTCTTTCCATGTGTGCTAGAAAGAGGAAAACGCTTCGAAGAAGGTGCAGAAAAACAATCATGCCTGCAAAGGAGGCACCCTCGCACCATGGTGCAAGGGTGCCAGTGTTGATGCTAAGCAGCCAAAGCGGGACCAGCACAAGGGGAAAGGACAGGAACGCGCTGTATTGCTTAAATTTGCACATTTCTGCCTTTTCACTGTGACACAGGGCAGACAACCAAGGTGACTTGCTGCGCTGCCCTGCACCAAAAAAATTATAAATATGTCCCTTCGTGTTTAAAATGTAAACTTGTTATTTTCATCACGTATTACCACAGAGCAGGTGTGTGTCTGAAACTCACACATTACGGGTGTTACTACTCTTTAGGGAATGAGGCCTCGCCAATTCACTCTTCACCTTCTACAAGGTGAATAGTGCACACATTCCCGATTTCCCTCCCTCCCCTGCTGTACGGGGAATAATTCACTCCCCCTCGCCCTCCTTTACCCCTTCCATGTAGAAATGAAATCAGAAACTCCTCATTTCATCATTCTGTTCTACAAAGCACAATGCACCCTCTCCTCATTTCACCCTTCTTTTGGCACCCAGGCTACTGGTAATCACTACAGCAAGAATCAGCAGCGGGAGGTCTGTTTCTACTCACAGGCCAGTCGCCACATACAGCAGTGACTGCCTCTGAATAAACATTTCTGTGCCTTCCCAACCCACCTAAATTACCCCCATCTTACCGCCTTCACACATGTGACAGTGTAGTGGTGGGATAATAGGGTGAGACCATGTGGGATGGCAGGGGGTGATAGGAAGATGGGAGGTGAATTGTGGAAGTTAGTAGGTGCTAAACACTCTGCCTGCAGCATATTTCAAGAAAAGAGATTAAAAGCAGTTTAGGAAGAGTCACTGGAGCCGGGTCAGAAGGAGGTGCTATGAGCAACCTTCAGGCAGTTAGGTCAGTATCCCCACTGCATGCGGCGGCACAAGCAATACACCCAGTTGGATATCTACAAGAATGTGGTGGAGCGTGTCATTAGCCTCCTAGTTCCTCCACTTCTGAAACGCAAGGCTGCGCCATATTTACAAGAGTGTGGTGCAACCTTGCGTTTCCCCCTGCGATGGCGCTAAGTTTAGCAACTAAGCGACAACGCAGGCACCCTAGCACCAGAGTGTAAGGGTGTCTGCGTGCAGAGGAGAATTGTTCATGTGTAGGAAGGTATCCCTTCCTGCACATAAACAATCCTAGAAATGCCTGTCACTTGCATGTGTGCTGCTTCATGCAGCACACATGAAAGTGACAACATTTGTTTTTTTTTTAAAGGTTTATGTACAGGAAGGGACTTACATAAACAAACCATTGCTTTTTGCTTTTTCCATGTGCGCTGCACAAGGCAGCACACATGGAAGAAGTAAAAACAAGCATTTGCAATGCAATAGGTCTCGCATTTGCGAGAGTTTAAGTTATTGGCATTGTAAATGACAATGCCTTTTATTTATCAGTTTTGCTAATTAACAGCCAAATAAAAGGCATTGTCATTTACAATGCCAATAGCTCAAACTCTTGTAAATGCGAGACCTATTCAAAGAAGCAGCCACCATTGTCCCGGGCTGCTTGGAAAGTGAAAGCATGCATGTTGCAGGAAAGCATGTCGTGCCTACAGTAGGAGAAACTCATAAAAGAAAATAGTGGTTACAGACTAAAAAAGGCAACTGAGTAACAACCGAAGAAAAAGGGCTAGTCCTCATGGGAGGTTACAAATGAAGACAAGGAGGGACTAACAAGCCTATTAACGAATCAGAAGTCACCATTTACGAAGGGCAATGACACAAGCCAATGGCAAATATGGGCAGAGAGTGGGCAGGGCTTCAATTCCATACTCCAATACATCATGCCAAAGAGCAGCGCATGCGAGGCCCAGACTTAACCTAAAAAATGTCCTGTTGCTTCCCAATGTACCTGCTCTGGTGAAATAACAGCCTGCCTATCACCTCTCACAACCTGTTCAGCACAGTAGTTTTACTAGAAGCATAACCCTGAGTTGAAGGAGGGATAAATTATTGCGAGTTTTCAGGACGAAAGAACGTTTATGAGATAAATACAAACATTGGGCCCGATTCACAGAACTAACTTAAGACAAAATCCTAAACTTACTACTTTTGGTATTCACAGAAGTTAGGATTTTGTCTTAAGTTTGTCTTAAGACAGACTTAAGACAGACTTAAGTTAGGATTTTGTCTTAAGTCTGTCTTAAGTTTGTCTTAAGACAAACTTAAGACAAAATCCTAACTTCTGTGAATACCAAAATAGTAAGTTTAGGATTTTGTCTTAAGTTAGTTCTGTGAATCGGGCCCATGATTGTGAAAGAATAGGCCTTTCAGCCATCCATCATGTGCTCACTCATCAACACACTCACCCACATTTTTTCATCCACTAAGTAACTCATTGATCATTCGTTCATCCATCCATCAACTTACCCATCCATGCATCCAGGAATCTAATTATTCATACATTCAACCAATAATTGGCCCATTTTTGTACTTATGTGTCTATCCACTATGCCACTTGGCAATCTATCATTCATGCACTGACTTATTAATCGAATTGTTAATTTATTCTCACCTTGAACCATTCATCCATCCACTCACCACTCAAAGAAGAAGCACATTAATTTAAATAAAGCCAGACATATTGATAATATCAGTGCTTATTTTCCAAGAGAGTCTCCTACTTTGGTCACCTTACCTGCAACTAAAGACAGCGACTGGCTTATCAGCCTTTCCATGTATGTAAATACACATACATAGACACAAGTTGGCACTGGATGGGAAGGGAGTAGTGGTCTTGGGGAGAGTTTGTACTGGGAAAGAGTGCACCCCCCCTTTCCCATGTGTATTCCACATGAACCTCTCATTTGAAGAGACAGGGGGAGGGGGAAGGGTGCTAGCCTGAAGAAGAGCTGGATTTGGAGCAGGTCTTGTGGTGATAGCAGTGTACAGATGCTTACTGTACAAAAATATATGGTGACCTTTGAGTTATGTTAAATGCTTTCAATGTTATACTCCTAGGATTTGTGCACAACATCATGGAAACAGGTTTGATTCCTGGTATGTCTACCCATCTTTCTGAGGTTGATCAAATTAGTTCCATTAAGTCAAGTAGCAATAAACATCTGCACTTTTAGTGCCAAGCAGCCCAAGGGTGAATGTGTGCATTACAAATGTACATGTAATGTAGTGCAAAAAACAAGGTGAATGTTGTAGGCCAATGCTGTGTGTGATAGTCTGAGTGCAATAAGTCAAATTGATCCTTCGATGATTGCTGGTTTGTATGGGTGTGATAGATATATTATGTTAATGGATGACGAGTGAATGTGACAATGCCTGAATGGGTGGGGGAAGGATTCTGTGCAAATTAAGTAATCTGAACCTAAAAAAATGTGCAATGTAATCCGATTTTCTCGGGCCAATTCAGCGCTATACAAAACAACAACAAGGAATAGATGACCTAGGGCATAGATCGATGAACTGATGAATGAGTGAATGTGTGATTGGGTGGGTACATTAATGAATGGATGAGTGCATGGGCTCTGATACCCCCGGGTCCAGCTAGCGCATTACAAAACTTCTAATAAATAAATAAATGAATAAATAAGATGATTCACAAAAGGACAGATGGGTGAGTGACTGTGGCTGAGTGAGAACATGACTCAGTGGTAGGATGAATGAATAAGTGGATGAGTTAGAGCAGATGTGGGTAAATCAGCAGAGGAGTGAGGACACATGAAATAGAGAATAGATAGACTACTGGGTGGAAGGATAAGTGAAAAGATGGATCCGCTTGTAAATTAGTGCATGCATTGGTGGGTGAATGTATCGATGAGTATACCCTCCTTCTTCTGTAGCCTTTTTGTGTCTGTCACAGAATGTTCCAACTCAGCGTACTTTCAATAGGGTTCACTACACAGGTAAACCACCTTTTCCTACCGAACATTACAGAGGTGACTTCAACAAATACCTTGGGAGGTAACCACAGAGCACATAGGTTAGGATTGCCCTGACTATGCCCTCTCACTTGTTCAAGTCTCCTCATATTTGCTGCCACTTGCTAGAGGAGTCTCATGCTTAGCCTGCGAGTCTGGATATATGCTCCTTCAGACAACACTGTTACCTCCTAGCAGTTCAATGGTTACTGTAGTGACTTTGGGACATATTATCAAGAACTGCGATAAAATGATCGCTGCTTTAGTGGCAGGATAGTGCCGCTAAAACGGCAATAATGGGCTTGATAATATGCCCTTGTGAATTCCCATAGAAGCCCATGTTCTGGTATGAACATGGGCTTCTATGTGAATTCACAAGGAAATATTATCACGCCCATTATCGACGTTTTAGCGGCAGTTTCCTTCTGCTAAAGCGGCGATCATTTTATCGCCGTTCTTGATAATATGCCCCTTTATTCCTAAACCTGACAACTCCAAAGGTGAACAGCCTTTACAATGAAACTTTTACAACGCACTACCTTTATAACGCAACTTTTACAACGCAAACTATTACAACGCATTGCTCTGGGGGGCGTTCTAGGATAGGGAATAGGTTAATTTACTATCCAATAACCTTCCCTAGTGTCCACGGGGACTGGAGTTGGAATAGTAAATTAAACTATTCACTATCCAGCGCCCAAAAGCACTATGCGTTGTAATGGACTGCGTTGTAATACTTACGTTGTAAAGGCATGCGATGTAATTGCATGCGTTGTAATGTCATACATCCAACTCCAAAACCACAATGTGCGGCCCATGCTCTAACGCACGCCGTAAGCTTGACAGAGAAAGGCTGAATGCTGCTTGCCAGCACCATTGCGGTGTATCCTTTGAGATTTGGTCTCCTTATTGGATGTATGACGTTACAACGCATGCTTTAACCACGCATGCTTTTACAACGCAAGTATTACAACGCAAACCTTTACAACGCATTACACTTGGGGGTGCTGGATAGTGAATAGTTTAATTTACTATTCCAACTCCAGTCTCCGTGGACACTAGGGAAGGTGTTGGATAGTAAATTAAAACTATTCCCTATCCTAGAGCGCCCCCCAGTGTAATGCGTTGTAAAGGTTTTTGTTGTAATACTTGCGTTGTAACAGCACCGCGTGGTAAAAGTTTCATTGTAAAGCATGTTTCACCTCCTTAGTATGTCAGAGAGGATCTGGATAAGTTATACAAGTTTACACCTTCAAATGCAAAAGTTATGTTAGTGAATTACTCAGAATTAATATGTTAAATGTGTACTTATAATGCAAATGAATATGTTTCTTTTAACCTAATTGTTTCTGCGGAAACAATCTTCTCTGTGCAGAAATTAAATCATTGAAATTAGTGCACTTCACAAATAGCTGTGGATGTTGCAGGAATAAGCAATGTACAGCTTGTGCTCTTTTTTACAAATGCTTTCAAGTGCAAGTTTATTTTATTTGTATAGTTCGTAAAAACCATTGCAGTGCAAGAAATATTTCATTTCAAGACAATTTTTACGTATAAACACTTTGACATTTCTAAAAACGTTAAAATACTTTTAAAAAACTGTGCTATGATTGTGCAAATGTTGCAAGTCTAGTGTCTAGTTTTTAGGCTTGTTATGTTCAGTAGTGCACATCTCATTTATTATTGTGGATATTTAAGTCTGTATATTCTTCAGTCTGTTAACATTATTACATACAATTTGAAGAGTTTGTCGCTCAGGAATAAAATTCATTGGAGCTAGACATCGCGCTCCTCCTGCTCCTGTTATTTTGTTTCCGTGTCGCTGACTTAGTTATCTGTCATTAACTCAGTTTCTGACATTTTCTTTTCGCATATCCTCAGAAATTTTACCAAGTAACAGTTCAGTTGAGGGTTGCTCGATGCAAAACATGCCAGGACAGCCTGCCTCCTAGTTCGAACTCCTCGCTGATTGAATTTAACTTTCAGCAGTTGTTTCTTGTTAGAATCGGGGGTCTCTGGTTGGCACAGGTATACACTTGTGACGAACAGGGATCCTCTCCTCTAGTCAGGGTGAGAGAACTACTCCTTAAAAATAACCCCTGCTCACCCTCTAGGTCAGAGGTCTTCATACTTTTTGATGCTGAGACCCCCCTGTCATAAAATGTTAGGCATAAGGACCCCCTCCGACAAATAAATTCTAGCACTTCATACTCATCATCATAGATAACCAAAAGCGCCCCCAATTATTACTGCCCTATGTGTTTGTTATGTGCAGAGAAGGATGCTTCAGATTTATTTGGCTGGGGGCACAGGGTCATGCCAATTCACCTGATATTTTTGGGGGTTTATTTGTTTCAGTTTTTGGTATCATTTTGACCAAGTGAACTGTAAATTCTGAAGGCCACAAGAAAATGCTAAGAGGCTGGCTGCCCTGGTGTCCAGTAACCTGGGCTATGAATACGTTCATGTGGTGAAAGGATGACCATGGAGTATGCCCTTGTGATGTGTGTGCTTGGGCTATACACAAAGGTCATCTTGAAGTAGACTACTGTTGCAGGGTTTCCGTTCTCCCACAGAACTGTGCATAGAGATTTGGAACCTCGGTGAATTAGGGTGACCCAAAACTCACCTCAGTACCCAAAACCCCTCACCAGACTAGCTACAGTGTCTCATTGGTCATAACAAACTCCCAATGTTTAGACAAACCAGAACATGAACTTACGATACCTCAGGTTACGTGGAACACATGAACACTCTTTCGTTATACAATCATTTCAAACCAGAACGTGGAGTAAATGAGGACACGTGCACATTTGAAATATTTATTTAGTAATACCGTTTTCTCAAACGCAGTATCTTAGATAATACAATGAAACATATTATCAGAAGCAAAGTTATCAGCATAGTTACTAGTCCATAAAAAGCAAATGGTGACACCATACTAAGATGCTGTAATGAATAAGGGTTAACACCACCTATTTCTCACCCTCCCTAGCTAGCATATTATATTAATATCTAAGAAGGTCTCTTTGGGTTTTAGCAGGGCGGGCCCATACCTCAAGATCCTAGAATGAAGAGATCACATCAGCATACACCAGCTCTCTCTGCATGCGAACCGCATCAAGTGTGTCTGTGTGCTCTAAGCAAAGCAATATAAAACGCGCCTAAAGCCTGAATTTGGCAGAAGCTGCACTTATGTTATGTCTATGAAGGTGCGGAGATCAGACTTCACAACAATTCTGTGTCGAGTTATCCTTGAAGCTTCAGCACTCTCTGTACAGACATAGTTTACTAAGCAAAGCTGATATCAGAGCAATAACATATTATTCTCATGTAAATCACAACGCTCTTGTAGGTTGAAAGCTAAATCAACAATTAAGTGTCGTGTGCAGAAGCAGCAAAAGGAAAAATGGCGTTTAAACATTTAATAAGCCCACGCTAACTTAACACAATATATCGATAAGCATTAACTATATGACACTACCTATGCTCACAGTGTATCTCCTGTCCCTAGCAGTTGACCTATCACCTTGTTCATGTCAGTGCCCCTAGAAATGCCCTTCTATGCAGGCCAGACATTCAGTACAGTGGGAGGCTTAGTGTCTGGAAGGAGAATGGCACCCATTGTGAACACGTGGGCCCATGCATTTTGTTGCAGGTGGAGGACAACATGTTACACTGTCAGACTGGCTCAACTGAGCATTTGTCTTGGAAAGGCCTTCGCAGGGTGAGGGTCAGAAGAGAGGTTGTGAAAGGTAGCAAAACACATTCGTCTAGAGAGGGAAGCCAAAAGACACCAGTTGTTTCTTTTTTGTGGGTGAGGTTCATTGTACCCAGAGGCGGGTAATCTAACAGACAGGTAAACTAGATCATTCAAGATCACACAGGCAGCGAGGTGCTGAGTAGCCTCCAAATTAGCACACATGGCGATTCTGTGAGAGCCTGTCCTTGACATGAGACAGGCAGCTGTTTACCGCACGCCATTGTCTTCTCCTTCTTCCTTCCCTAGTACCTGGATGATTTATGACGATTTATTGCTGACAAACTTATAGACCAGTCATGGAAAATGATGCCACAAGAGAACAGTTTTGGCACAAATTCAATACCACAATGACAACAGCATATATGCGGAGGAACCATTCAGCATTGAGTCACATGTGCTTAGTTTAGGACACAAAATCTCATTGCAAACAAAATTGAGGTATGTGTTCTATATGAACTGAAGACCCACAAAGCATTCACTGCTGCAGTGTGTCAAATATATTGTATATTATTGCAGTTGCATTTATATAACGCTTATTACCCCTCACCAAGTGTCAGAGCGCTTTTTCAGCAAGTAGCACGCTTCTCCAGAACTGATAAAGGATTAGTGGTGAATTAGTATAGTGAAAAAGGAAAGTCATTTGAGTGGTGGATATGGTATTCTGTTATTTGGATTGAGAAGGATAGTGGAGGGATGTTTTGGTGCTCACAGCAGTAGTAGGAGGCTTGGGATGAGTAAAAGGGAGACAGAAGGGGAAGAGTCAGAGGGAGGGGTTTAGAAAGGTTTGTTTGGGAGGGGAAATCAGAATAGTAATAGAGGTATGAAAAAGTTAAGAATGAACTTAATGGACATTTCTAGAGTTAGTGCTTGGCAACGTTTGTGGACTAATGCTATGATTTTACTCATGAGAAGATACTTATGCATTGAAACTGTAGTTGTATCTACATGGTTGACTAAATGTTCTGGCATATTCTTATGTTTTGCTGTATTACCGCAAATAGTACTTACATTGCTCGTCATTTATAGAAGCTTTCTTAATACATTTGAACTACACAATTTAAAATACTCCATGTCTTGGAATCTTGTTTCTTTGCAAAACACATGAATAAACATGATTTTGTAATAACAAATATTGTCATTTTTCTAATGTGTATAGCATCAATAACTTTCTGTGCAGGACATAATTATCTGTTTCTAAGCACAGCTGAAATTCAGAAGGTTATTTAGGTTTCCATGAGCCCATATCCACCAATCTATTTAGAACTTTTTGACAAAAAATAAATAATTGATCAGGGGGCAGGTAGTAGGTAATTCTATTTTACCGACTCATAAATACCGAATTTTACCAATTTGGTATTTATGAATCGGTAAAATAGAAGGTGGGAGATGTAGGTAAAATCGGTATTTGAAATACCGATTCTGTAAAAATCGGTATTTACCGAATCTGTCATTACAGAATCGGTATTTCCCATTGATTCCTATGGGCTTTAAAGCCCATAGGAATCAATGGGAAATACCGATTCTGTAATTACAGAATCGGTAAATACCGAATCCTGCAAGGGTGCAGGGGGTGTCACTTTGACACCCTCTAGCACCCCAAATACAGGCATGTGTGCCATGTGGCACACAGACATGCCCTAAGGGCATGTCTGTCTGTCACATGGCATAGGTGTGCATGCACACCTGGATTCGGTATTTTACCACCCAATTGGATTGGGTGGTAAAATACCAAATCTGTAAGGCCTTTGGGACTCAGAAGAGTCCCACCTATATCTGGCAGTTACAGAATCGGTAAAAATACAGATTCTGTATTTTACCGATTCTGTAAATTTACCGATTCAGTAAATTTACAGAATCGGTAAAATTGGCCCCCTACATCACAAATACCTATTTACCGGTCGGTAAATGGCCTCCTACATCTGGCCCCTGATGAACTCTCCCCAGACCGGTTTTAAATGATTCCTCCATGTGATAACGTTTTTTGTACTACAAAAACCACTACATCAAGTAAGGTGCAATCATGGATGCTTTACACGTGACAAATAACTATCGCTTTTTTTTGGGAAAGTGTGGCAACTGTAGTTGGACACAGGCATCATATTAATCTGCTGCGTCAAGTATAAAAATGGAAAGCAACATGGAAAATAAACATTTCAATACCACAAAAATGAATATAAAACTGCTGCAACAAAAACAGAAAGTACACCGAAATAAACACCATTCCAGACTCATAAAATTTAACCAGAGCCTTTTTCCTGCCCAACACCCCCCGCACCCGCCATCCACATGGCTTAATCAAGGAAAACAGATAAGAATCTGTGTGTGTCTTTGCGTGTGTGCAAGTTTCAATATCGTCTGCAGCTGAAAAGCCAGGGCATGGGGATGAGGAGGGGACTTACCTAATTATTCCTGGAAGCTTCGCATTGCCTTGGAAACCAGCCGGGAAGGAGATCCTAATGCAGAGGCAGCAATGAGCCAGGGAGATGAGTTTGAAAAAAGAATACGAGGTGAAAGCAGCAAGACATACAACTGGACCCAGTGAAAGGCAGCAGTGTCGGCGTAGAACTCCATGGAAATACAGCCTGCATTACGAAGATGCTGGTCCATCTTTATGGACAAAGTTTGAGGGTATTTCCTGGTGTGGATGCTGCAGTCTCTCTGATTGGAGGACAGGCATTAATGACGCAGCCACATTAGGATTGGCTTATTTTACCCTATCCTCCAATCAGAGAGGCTCCTTAGATGTAATTATTTCGAATCCAAAACGAAACGTAAATGTTTTGGATTCGAGGCAGCAGTGAGGCAGGTGAATGCTCGACCCCCTTCCAATGAGTCCACGCCCCCCCTGGGGGTCGCGCCAAATAGATTGAAGACCAATGCTCTATGTAGTGTGGCGCGAGCAGACAAGGCTAATCTTCAGGGCGATAGTTGAGTTAAGCATTTATGACCACATATAGCAAAATCACAGACCCACCACAAATGGACACCAGGCGTAAGTTTCGTATGCAAAATACGTAGACTTTATGTAAAAATAGATTTCATATTCAGGCTTATTCACAAGACCATATAACGTTTTTACAATGAGGCCACTTAGATTGGTTAAGGCAGAAGTTCTTTAGTCTTTGCTATCAAGGTGAACTGTGGATCGGACGCGCATCGCACTGGCGATGCGACCCGGTTCTACGTGTAGACCGGCAGGGAAAACAAACGTTGCAGACCCTGGATCCGATGCGAACTCTTGACTGAGTTTGCGTGTCACAGTACCTTGTTGTTGTGATTGTTTGTGGCGTTCAGGTGCGGCCAAGTGAGGGCAGAGTGCAGCTCATGGGGCGAGGCATCCGTCAGGCCAACGAGGCTTCTTCCGTACGCTGGTGGATGCGGGTGTATCTATGGGTTGACGGGGCTGACTTAATAAAGGCGCGGCTGGCGCGGCACAGGGCTCAGTACTCAGGGTACCGAGAGGCCTTGGAGCGTGCGGCGCAGCCCAGCAAAAGTCAAGGCTATGGAGCAGGGCAGCGGCGTACGTTTTCCAAGTACGCGCCGTCCGAGGCTCGGTGTAGCTCTCGCAGGGAGTTCCGGCGGGAGGAGTGCGATGCGCCCAGCGCGCTTCGAGCTAGCGAGGTGAACGAGATGCGGGCGGCCCAGGACAGCGTAGAGAGAGCAACTCGTGTTGAGCGAGGCTCTCAGTAGGCAAGGGCGGCCAGGCACGAGTCGTTGACGGCTCGGGGAGGGGGGAGAGGCACAATTGTATGCACAGCTCCGCCAGAGGGGCACTCGCAGTGAGTCAGCAGTCAATGAGCGAAGATAGAATGAGCCCAATGGTGCTGGAGCCCAGTTCAGGGGGCAAGCTCGAGATCAAGCCCTTGGAGATCGTTTCAGGCACAAGTCTTCAAAGTCCTTTCTGGTCTTTTCCTCTCCTTTCTCAGCAAGGCACCAAATGCAGGTCAGTCTCCCGGATCAGAGACAGTCTTTCCTCCTTCAGCTTCTCCTGGTCCTTCTAGTCGGGTAGAGGTTCTTCGTGGTCAAAACAGGATCTGATTTGTTAGGAGCGGAGCTCCTCTTTTTATACCCAGTTCATTTTGTTCTTTCAGGCCAGGGGGGCCTTTGCATAGTCCATCTCAGCTCTTGAGCACTTTGTTTTGCAGAGTCTGGTTTCTCCTTTCAGTGAGCACGGCAGGCACCGCAGACGCTCCGCAGGAGGTGGAGCCAGCATTGTGGTGACAAGTATAGTCCAGGAGTACTCTGTTGACGGTCTTCCCCTTACAAGGTGCAGGGCAGAGTCATCAGCAGCTCCCCAGGGGGCAGAGCCGGCATTGAGGTGGCAGAGCACAGTCCTATTCAGAGTCAAGGGGCACTCCCCCCCCCATCCTGGTGTAATCTTTCTATTCACCACCTGTCTTCCCCAGCCCTGTCACTCACAGAAACCAGACAGCAGATACACATAAGAGCAGAGGCGGGCTGAAATGGTTAGGCAAGCAAATGCTAACTTTCTAAAAGTAGCATTTGCAAACACAGGATATTAAAATAAACTTTACTAAGAGAAGTATTTTATTATTCGGAGTTCAGGCATACTAAACTTGACTTCCTACCATGTTCCCTGAGTCTACTGGGATTATAGAGTGTAATAATTCCAGCAGCCCATTCTGGCCTATGAGAACAGGTAGCCTTACAATAGTGAAAAACGAGAATGGCTGTAATTCACTATTAGGACATGCCACGCACATCAGGGCGTGTCCTACCTTATGCTTACCACCCTGCCCTTGGGCCTACCATAGGGGTGACTCACATGAAGTAAAGGGAAGGTTTAGAGGCTGGCAAGTGTGTACACTTGCCCAGCCAGCATGACAGTACTGCATGCAGGTTCTCCAGTGGCAGACCTTAGACACATTTTAAAAGGCGGCTTCAGTGGGTGACGCAACTAGCGCTGCAGGCCCACTAGCCGCATCAGTTACAAGCCCCGGCACTCCGGGTGCACTTTACTGGGGACTGATAGTAAACCCAATAAACCAATCATGGGAATCAATTACATGTATACACTTTACATCGGGAGCACTTGCACTGTGGCACTGATTGTCAGTGGCACAGTGCCCTGAGCAGCTAACACCAGCAAAACATCTGAGGCACATCAGCAAAAAGTGGAAGGGAGCCTCACGCCAAGGTGCCAGGTCTAACACGTGTCCCCTTCAGCTGAAATGTGGGGAGAACTACCCTACCCCAGGGAGTTCCTCATCACTAAGGCAGAAAAACCTGGATAGACCGTCAGCATTGGCGTGATCTATGCCAGGGCGATGTTCCACCGTGAAGTCAATACCCTGTAGGGAAATGGACCACTTCAACAGCTTTGGGTTCTCACCCCTCATTTGCATCAAAAATCTGAGGGGCCTGTGGTCTGTATGAACTCAGAAGTGAGACCCAAACAAGTAGGGTCTTAGCTTCTTCAATGCCCAGACCACAGCAAATGCTTCTTGCTCAATTGCACTCCACCTTTGAAGTAACCTCCTACTGATGAAGGGTACGGGTTGGTCCCAGCCCTCCTCAGTCATCTGTGAGAGACAGCCCCTACACCATGCTCTGAAGCGACTGTTTGCACTAGGAACTCTTTGGAGAAATCAGGGGCCAAGAGCACGGGCGCAGTGCACATGGCTGTTTTCAGGGTGTCAAAACCTTTCTGACAGGTGTCAGTCCAGATCACATTCTTGGGCTGCTTTTTCGAAGTCAGCTCGGTCAAGGGTGCAACAATGCTGCCATATCCCTTGACGAACCTCCTGTAGTACCCTGTGAGTCCTAGGAAGGCTCTCACCGCAGTTTGGTTCTTGGGGGGTTCCCAAGCCAGGATGGTCTCAATCTTGGGTTGCAGGGGCGCCACCTTGCCGCTCCCCACTTGGTGTCCCAAGTACACCACTGAACCCTGCCCGATCTGACACTTGCTTGCCTTGATCGTGAGGCCTGCCTTGTGCAGTGCCATCAACACTCCCCAGAGGTGGTGCAGGTGTTCTTTCCAGGTGCTACTGAACACTGCAATGTCATCCAACTAGGCGGCGCTGAACTCAGCCAGCCCAGTCAACACCTGGTTGACCAATCTCTGGAAGGTGGCAGTGTATTCTTCATCCAAAAGGCCATAACCCGGACCTGGAAATGCCCATCTGGTGTGGAGAATGCTGACCTCTCTTTGGCCCCATCAGTCAAGGCGATCTGCCAGTACCCAGACGTCAAATCAAACGGGCTGAGGTACCGGGAAGCCTCTAACCGATCTATGAGCTCATCAGCTCTGGGGATGGGGTGCACGTCACTCTTGGTGACCGAATTGAGTCCTCGGTAGTCCACACAGAAGCGGAGTTCGGGTGAGGCTCCCGGGGCTGCAGCCTTTGGGACCAAGACCACTGGGCTGACCCAAGTACTGCTGGAGGACTCAACCACCCCAAGAGCAAGCATCTTTGAGACCTCCTCTTTGATGCAGGCTCTGACCCTGTCAGTCACTCTGTAAGCCTTGTGCTTAACAGGCAATCTGTCTCCTGTATCCACATCATGGACGCACCAATCTGTGATACCAGGAAACAAGGAGAACAGATCTGTAAACTGCCCCAGCAATTGGCGGCAGTCATCCTGTTGTTCAGGCGTCAGGGTGGGTGAGAGGTTAACTCCATCCACTGACCCATCTCGCTCTGAGGCTACCAGGAGGTCAGGAAGAAGCTTGGTCTCCTCCTCCATCCCATCATCTGTGACCAAGAGCATGCCCACTTCGGACCTCTCCAAGTAGGGCTTAAGGCGGTTAACATGTAGGACCCCCAGGGGGTTCCTGGGTGACTGCAAGTCCACCAAGTAGGTGACAGGACTCTTACACTCCACAACCTCAAATGGACCTGTCCACTTATCCTGAAGTGCACAAGGCTCCACTGGGGCCAAGACCCACACCGTTTGTCCAGGTTGAAGCTCTACCAGAGTGGCATTCTGGTCGTACCACCGCTTCATCTCTTCCTGGCTGGCTTCCAGATTTGCCTCAGCAAGTTGCCTGAATCGCCTGGTCCGGTTTCGGAAGGCCAGAATGTAACTGTATACATTCTGGGGAGGTTTCCTGGGAGATTGCTCCCAACCTTCCTTAACCAGACTCAGAGGTCCTCTCACTGGGTGGCCATACAGAAGCTCAAAAGGGCTGACCGCTTGAGACTACTGTGGCACCTCACGGTATGCAAAGAGAAGGCATGGCAAGAGGACATCCCACTTATGCCTCATGGGTTCTTCCAGACCCATAATCATGCCCTTCAGGGTTTGGTTGAATCTCTCAACCAACCCATTTCCTTGGGGGGTGGTAAGGGGTGGTGAACTTGTAGGTTACACCACACTCTTGCCAAAGGGATTTCATGTACTTGGAAATGAAATTGGTGCCCCTGTCGGACACCACCTCTAGAGGGAATCCCCTCGGGAGAAAATACCCAGCAGTACCCGTCCCACCCTGGGGGCCGTCACTGTCCTCAGAGGGATGGCTTCAGGGTACCGGGTGGCATGATCCACCAGGACCAGGATGAACCTGTTGTCCATAGCTGTCCTGGGGTCCAGAGGCCCCACAATGTCAATTCCCATTTGCTGGAATGGTGTACTGACCACAGGGAAGGGCTGGAGACGGGCCTTCTGCTTCCTCCCACTCTTCCCACTTGCCTGGCAAGTTTGACATGACCTAGAGTGAGCATCTGAGTTCCTGTGCATTTGGGGCCAATAAAAGTTGCTGACAAGCCTGTCCCAAATGTCCTGCTAAGGGTACATCGTGAGCCAGCCCCAGTAGGAAGGCTCTGAACTTCTGGGGTACCACCAGCACACAGGCTGACCCAGGTTCAGCAACCTTAGGCTCGGAATACAGGAGGTTGTTCTCCCAGTAAATGAAATGTGATCCAGACTGATCACCATTGGCCTGGTCCGCAGCCTGCTGCCACATACCTATGAGCGAAGGGCATTCTTTCTGCTCCCTGTAGAATTCCTCCCTGGAGGGGCCTCCTTCCTGCTGCAATGGGTCAGCTCAGGAGGTCCCCCAGTTCGGCTATCTGTTCCCCGGTAGGCTCCAGGGTATCCCCCTCGAGGTCTGCCTCCTCCTGGGCCGTAGGAACATCAGGGGCTGGTTTCCCATGCCTCCTGCGCCCTCCCTCTAAGGCCGGTTCCTGGGCCTCTCCCTCAGGCTCCAGGACCTCTTGAACACCCCTACTTGCTGCCATTGACTGGGTGGTCACGCACGCCCAGTCGGGTAAACCCACCATCCTCAGGTGAGTTGTCTCCTCCACCTTTTCCCAAGGGGAGTCCTCCAAATCGTTCCCTAGCAAACAGTCTACAGGCATGGCAGTCCTCACAGCAACCTGCAGAGTACCAGAGACCCC
The DNA here is from genome assembly GCF_964261635.1 of Lissotriton helveticus. NCBI lineage: Eukaryota > Metazoa > Chordata > Amphibia > Caudata > Salamandridae > Lissotriton > Lissotriton helveticus. The sequence continues at coordinate 183,518,353 of NC_136057.1, read as the reverse complement.
CCCACTCAAAGGGAACCTGAGCCATTGGATAACGACTCTCAGAGTTGTCAGCATTGACAACCCTGCAGTAGGCATGGGGTACAACCTACTCTTGAGACACCAAGTGCTGCCGGACTGCAGTCACACTGGCTCCTGTGTCTCTAAGAGCCTCTACCTTCTTTCCATTGACGGCCACTGCTTGCCCATATTTCTTAGTGTTGGAGGGTAAGTAGTTCTCAGGGACCATCTTACTGTCTCTTAAAGAGACTAGGGTCATCTGAACAGGATCCTCCCAACCTTGGACGGCTACTTCCTCCCCAAAATTAACACTACCTATTTGCCGGGGGAAGCACCAGTGGGTGCGGGTTTTCCAAACAGGCGACACTTAGGATCAGTGGCAAAATGACCCTGGTCACCACACCTGTAACAGGTGATGGGCCCTCTCTGAACAGGCTTACCTGTCGGGCCCCGGTCTGCTTCTGGGGGGGGGAGGCTGAGAACCTTTCCCTTGGTTCCCTTGGGGATTACTTTGGGGGCCTTTTTGGAACCCTTTCTGTTTACCCCTGTACCCCCCACTCTTCTGCTGGGGACCCTGCCCACCCTTGGCTGAGTCTCCCACTGGACCCTTGTGGACCCTGGTGCTGAGCCAGCGGTCCGCCTCTTCAGCAAGCTTCCTAGGGTTAGTCAGCTTGCTATCAATCAGGTGCTGGCGTAGTTCAGGAAAACAATTACTCGACAAGTGCTCCCACGCCATTAAATCAAGAATCCCTTGAAAATCATTCACTTTGCTACCCTTCATCCAACCATCCAGTGCTCTGCAGAAAAAGGTTACATACTCCACATAGGTACCCCCAGGAATCTTAGTACAACCCCTGAACCTCTGTCTATACAATTCAGGAGTTAACTCAAACCTGGTCATTAAGGCTTCTTTCATGTGGGAATAAGAATTGGAAACTTCAGAGGGCAAATCTAGAAGTGTGTCCCACCCCTCACTAAGGAACCGCCCCCACAACCCCGCTCCCCAATCTCTCTCAGGGACCCGGTGGGAGGACATGGCTACCTCATAGGCCTTGAAGCACTGCCCTATGTCATCCCATTTAAAGTATTCTTTTACTACATCCTTAGGCATGTACACCCTTGACTCTACCTGCACCGGCGTTGTGCTGCCACCAGAGGAGGTTGCGTCCAAACTTTTAGCTTTACGCTCCAACTCTTTCAATCTCATGTCATGAAGTTGAAGTTGAAGTTGGGGGGATTTATAAAGCGCACGTTTACCAAAAAGGTTTCATGGCGCTAAACGGTTCAGCACAGAACAGACAGCAGTTAGATCTCAAACGCTCTGGTGAATAACCAGGTCTTCAAACCTTTGCGGAACTCCGGGTATGATTGAGAGAATCGAAGATTAACAGGGAGGGCATTCCAAAACCTGGGGGCCAAAAAAGAAAAGCTCGAACCCCCATGTTTTTTCCTGACAAACCGTGGGACAACCAGGAAATTCTTAGAGGAAGACCGTAGATTCCTAGAAGGAGTGTAGGTTAAAAGCCTGGATGCTACATATTGGGGAGCCAAGCCCGCCAATGATTTAAAAATGAGGCACCCAAGTTTAAATTGGCATCTATGGGCAACCGGCAACCAGTGCAGTTGCCTCAAGAGCGGGAGGGCATGATGGAATCTAGTCCGACTATGGATCAGCCTAGCAGCCTGATTTTGAATAAGCTGTAGTCGGCATAATTCATGAGCGGGAAGGCCAATATAGAGAGAATTGGCATAATCAACCCGAGAGATAACGAGGGCAAGAAGAACAGATTTAAGAGCCTCGATCGTGAAAAACCGAGAGACCTTCCTGATGGTACGAAGACATAAGAAACTGGAGGAGACAATCATTCTTATATGGGTGTGCATAGAAAGGTCAGCACTGATTTTAATGCCCAAACTTCTTCACGGATTTAAACGCAGAAGGGGCTGGTCCGAGACAGGAAGGCCAGAACTTAGAACACCAGGGATTGGGTGAACCTCCGATCAGGACTAACTCCGTTTTGTCAGGATTTAACTTCAGATAGTACGTGCTCATCCAATCCTGGATAAAAATCATAGTATTCTGAAAGAGAGCCACAGAGTCAGGGGAAGAGGAAAGAGGAAATATAAGTTGAAGGTCATCAGCGTAATTAAACATTGTGACCTCCCGGAGATGCAGAGCAAAAAGTAAAGGAAAAATATAAAGGTTAAATAAGAGAGGGGAAAGGGCAGAGCCTTGGGGAACACCATAAGTTACCGCTCAGGGAGTAGAGGAAAAGGAAGAGAGCTGGACCACCTGTTGGCAGTTCTCCAAAAAGGAGGAGATCCAGCTCAAGGCCACATTCGAAATATCAGCACATCTGACACGGTCGACCAAAAGAAGATGGTCGACCGTGTCAAAAGTGGCCGATCAATCTAACAATACCAGGGCCTTTGCGGATCCATGATCAGCACTCACTCTCAGGTCATCCAAGACCGAGAGGATAACTGATTCTGTAGAGTGGGAGGGGCAAAAACCAGCCTGAAAGGGATCCAAGTAATTAGAATACTCGATGAAAGAACTCAGACAGTGGGTGACATGTCTCTCCAACCCCTTGCCCAAGAATGGAAGCAAGGAGATGGGGCGGAAGTTAGAAAGGACTGTAGGGTCAGCCCCAGCCTTCTTCAGGACAGGAACAATCTTAGGTGACTTGAAGAGATTAGGGACGACACCCAAAGCCAAAGATTCATTAAGGAGGGCCAGAGGTAGATCGGAACAAAGTGGGAGAATCTCCCGAAGAATGTGTGACGGACAACTATCAGTAGGAGAGCCAGATTTCGTGGCATTTACCAGACTGAGAAAGTTCTCAGTCGAAATGGGCGGGAAGTGCGAAAAAGAATAAGTGCTAGGGGGAGGCAAAGGAGGATCAAAAGAGGGGAAGGAGAGGGTATATGGAGTTTGATTGTGGAAATTTTGGTGAAGAAATAATCTTGAAGAGAGTCACACAAGTCCTGGGACGGGAGTGGTTTAGCAGTCACTCGGTCGAGTTTGGACAGACTGTTAAGAAAAGAGAAAATCTCCTTAGATTTATTGGGGGAGGATAGAATCAATGCAGAAAAGTATTGTGTTTTTGAGGCGAGGATGTCATCTTTATATTCCCTGAGAATAGCAGAGTAGAAGATTTTATCAGATGGATCGTAGCATCGGCGCCACTTACGCTCTGCCTGTCTAAGCTGAAGTTTCTTAGTTTGCCGGGAGGGAGAGAACCATCTTTGCGCATCATGTGGACGTCTACATCGAATTGATCTCCAAGGGACCAGATCATCATAACATGAGGTAAGCCAGGTGTTAATAGCTAGGGCCTGATCATGGAGAGATGAATCTGGTTCTGAGTAGGCTCCTTTGAACAGGCTAGAGGAGCGGAGCGAAGCACACGAAGAATTGATGTCAACTCGCCCCCAGTTCCTCACTTTGACGTTCGTAGGTAGAGGGGTGCTCACCATAGGTTTTAATGATAGAGCAAAAGAGACCAAAAAATGGTCGGACCACAGACAAGGGAGTACCGAAAGTAAAGAAATTTCTAAATTAGCTGACCAGATTTGATCCAGGATATGACCAGACTTATGTGTGGGTGACTCAACCAATTGTGTTAGATTCAAATGGCTAAGTAAATCGGAGAATTCCTTGGAGTAAGAATCCTCCAGGGGGTCGCCGGGACAGTAGTTAAAGTCACCTAAAATCACTATACGTGCATTGTTCACTGTCAGATTAGCAAGAATCTCCCCTATCAGGATCGGAAAGGTAGGCATAGACTGAGGGGGGGGGGGTGGTGGTAAACCAAGACACAGACCAGCGGCGGAGAGACCGACAGAGTCTTCATAACCAAATAGTCGACTGCCGGAATCACCGGAGAGGCCAATAGGGTAAAAGACCATCTTAAATGAATAATGGCGGCTACCCCACCCCCATTCTTACCAGAAGTGCGATCTGAGTGCAAAACATAATAATTGTCAGGAATGGCCGCAAGAATGTCAGGGGAAGATGCAGGAGTGAGCCAGGTTTCGGTGAAAAATAGGCAGTCCCGCTGGACTTGATCAAGATAGGTGAACGTCTCCAACTGATGTTTAGCCAATGATCGAGTGTTGAGCAAACAAGCCAAAAAAACTACGGGAGGGCAGGCCGGGGGAGGGACTGTTGGTAAAGTCTCATTGCCTATGGGGCAATAACCTCAACTGGGAGTGCTAGGAGAGAGGGGCCAGAACTAGTAAATAAGCCCAATGAGACGAGCTTAGCCTGGGTATGATTGGAGATAGGCCAGTCGCCTTGAAGCATCATTAGCTCAGAAAAGGAGTAGTTAAAAGATTGGGCAGCATCACATGCCCCATGCTCTGGTCTGCCGCGGACGGGAGCAGACGGGCTTGCCTTTGGCGTGCCTTCGGAGCGCCATCGGCGCGCCCGCTGCACGCGTCCGCTACGCGTCCAGTGTGACATGTGGGCTTTGTAGTTCAAAACCGTGGCGCCCCAGGTAAGGCTCTGCCCCCCAGGAGGAAGATCAGGTGACTCATTTCCGCACAAGCCCTCCGCTTGAACGGGAAAACCCGGCGTCGGATCAGGCTGTGTCGAAGAGGCACCGGCAATGGAGGGGAAGCTGTACCCGGAAGACAGAAGTAAGTGTCAGGGGTGAAGGCGGGAAAGGGCAAGCTGAGCAGCAGCTCAGATTTGATGCCAGCAGGATAAAAAATAAACTGGCACGGGCAGCTGAGTAGAAGTAGAAGGACCCAGACTTATGCTCCGCGCCCGAGCAAAATTAAAATAGTAGACTGATTTAAAATAGAGCACCACGAAATTAAAGGACCGCAACACACCGCTAGGCAAGAATCCTGGTAGCGCCTAATCGCGCTAGAAAGGTCGAGCGATTAAAGCGGTATTGTAGCTAGTCATTCACTCACATAACATCTGTGGTCTGTGCAAGTCCGCTGAGCGGCCAGTGTGACATGTGGGCTTTGTAGTCTTCAACCGTGACGCCTCAGGTAAGGCTCTGCCCCCGAGGATCAGGTGGAGGAAGATCAGGTGACTCGTTTCAGCACAAGCCCTCTGCTCGAACGGGAAAACCCGGCGTCGGATCAGGCTGCGTCGCAGGGAGTTCCGGCGGGAGGAGTGCCATGAACCCAGGACGCTCTGAGCGAGCGAGGTGAACGAGATGTGGGCGGCCCAGGATAGCGAAGAGAGAGCGACTCTGGTTGAGCGGGGCTCTCAGTAGGCAAGGGCGGCCAGGCACGAGTCGTTGACAGCTCTGCGAGGGGCGAGGCACAATTGTAGGCACAGCTCCGGCAGAGGGGAACTCGCAGTGAGTCAGCAGTCAATGAGCGAAGATAGAATGAACTCAATGGTCCTGTGGCCCAGTTCAGGGGGCAAGCTCGAGATCAAGCCCTTGGAGATCGTTTCAGGCACAAGTCTTCAAAGTCCTTTCTGGTCTTTTCCTATCCTTTCTCAGCAAGGCACCAACTGCAGGCCAGTCTCCCGGATCAGAGACAGTCTTTCCTCCTTCAGCTTCTCCTGGTCCTTCTAGTCGGGCAGAGGTTCTTCGTGGTCAAAACAGGATCTGATTTGTTAGGAGCGGAGCTCCTCTTTTAATACCCAGTTTCTTTTGTTCTTTCAGGCCAGGGGAGGCTTTGCATAGTCCATCTCAGCTCTTGAGCACTTTGTTTTGCAGAGTCTGGTTTCTCCTTTCAGTGAGCAGGGCAGGCACCGCAGACGCTCGGCAGGTGGTGGAGCCAGCATTGTGATGACAAGTACAGTCCAGGAGTACTCTGCTGCCGGTCTTCCCCTTTCTCCTTACAAGCTGCAGGGCAGAGTCGTCAGCCGCTCCCCAGAGAGCGGAGCCGGTATTGAGGTGGCAGAGCACAGTCCTATTCAGAGTCAAGGGGCACTCCCCCCACCCATCCTGGTGTAATCTTTCTATGCACCACCTGTTTTCCCCAACCCTGTCACTCACAGAAACCAGACAGCAGATACACATAAGAGCAGAGGTGGGCTGAAATGGTTAGGCAAGCAAATGCTAACTTTCTAAAAGTAGCATTTGCAAACACAGGATATTAAAATAAACTTTACTAAAATAAGTATTTTATTATTCTGAGTTCAGGCATACTAAACTTGACTTCCTACCATGTTCCCTGAGTCTACTGGGATTATAGAGTGTAATAATTCCAGCAGCCCATTCTGGCCTATGAGAACAGGTAGCCTTCCAATAGTGAAACAACGAGAATGGCTGTAATTCACTATTAGGACATGCCATGCACATCAGGGCTTGTCCTAACTTATGCTTACAATGCACCCTTCCCTTGGGCCTACCATAGGGGTGACCCACATGAAGTAATGGGAAGGTTTAGAGGCTGGCAAATGAGTACACTTGCCCAGCCAGCATGACAGTACCAGACTGCACGCAGGTTCTGCAGTGGCAGACCTTAGACACATTGTCATCGCATCTTTGGAGGCAGGGCGCCCGCCCCCCTAAACAGCCTCATCACCCCTCACAGACCAGAGCGGATGCTTAGATCCTCTGGCACTGGTCTGGCAGTTGTCCCCAAAGTCCGCAGAGCTCGAATGGGGGGAAGATCTTTCAGGCTCCTCGCGGCTAAGAACTGGAACTTGCTTCCAACGGAACTCCGCCTCGAACCTTCTGAGGCCAAGTTCCGCAGAGCTCTAAAAACCTACCTCTTCCGCCTAGCACTGCTCTAATCTCCTGATCCCACTCATTACACTTGTTCGTTATCAGCGCAGGGACACGCCGCAGTACGTAACCATGCGCTTTATAAAAATTACATAATAATAATAATCATTTTAAAAGGCGGCTTCTGTGAGTTGCGCAACCAGTGCTGCAGGCCCACTAGCCGCATCGGTATTTACAAGCCCCGGCACTCCGGGTGCACTTTACTGGGGACTGATAGTAAACCCAATAAACCAATCATGGAAATCAATTACATGTATACACTTTACATCGGGAGCACTTGCACTGTGGCACTGATTGGCAGTGGCACAGTGCCCTGAGCTGCTAACACCAACAAGACATCTAAGGCACATCAGCAAAAAGTGGAAGGGAGACCGCGCCAAGGTGCCAGGTCTAACATTTCCGTTCTTGTGAAAGTTCTTTGCAGAAGAATAATAGGTGCAAAAAACAATTGAGGAAGTAAGAAGTAGCAGTGATAGAATCACCCTCCTGAGCTTGATATGTAAACAAAAAGATTCTATCAAATGTGATGGAAGTGATTGTATTTTATTTTAAGTATTTTTAAATTTTGTGAAGACCAACTGTCTTGTGAGTAACTAAGGGGGGAAGAGGGCCCTCTCTGCAGTTGGCAGAAGGAAAGCACTATGTGCTTTTAAAATACCCCTCACACACTATGAATCCCATAGTGTCATGCTTCATCATCGGGGTCTTCCCGTCCCTCTACGGGGCGGGGCGTGCTGCGAGCTACGCGGGAGCACTTTCAGTAATTGACGATAGTCTATGTGTGGTGTAAGGACGGTGATTGGTGATAGGGGTGTAGGGACCTATATACGTGAATGATGTGAAATATTAAAAATAGTTAAAAAATCCCTGGCTAGTCGAAAAAATTGATTTAATGGTTTCGCTGGCTGGAAAAGTTAAAAAGGGGTGGAAGAGTAGAACAAAGAATATTGTCTACTTGGTCGACATGACATGTTTCGTAGGCATACCCCTTCTGCCTACTCCTCAGGACCTCTGTTAGTCCCTACTGGAAAAATTACTCAATTTTTTGCTGACAATTGTATGCCTATTGTCCTAAATCGTGGCTGCAAAAATCAGTTGCCTGGTTTATTCCCCGGGGCTTGAGTGGGCCCAGTGGGGTATGAAAAAACAAGAATGTGACCTTTTGTGGTCCCTGTGGGAAACAAATGGGAAAAAGGGAATAGAGGAAATAGTTAAACGCAGTTCTCAAAAACCCTTTCATAGCAAGAATCACAATGTGTTCTTTTATCATTAGGTACTTCGCAATGGATATGAATATTTATCAAAAAAGAAAGACCGGTGATGTCTAGTCTATGGTTCCGGTCTTTGGGTGAAATCACCCTTCAAAACTATCACACTGACAAAGAACACACCTCCACACCCGTCACACATACACCTTGCGATCGACCGGTTCCTAGGTCGTTGTGGTAAAAGGAAATGACGTTAAATCTCCTGAGACAATTCTAGTAGGAACTTAATCTGTATTTAAAATGAGCCCTTGCGTTGATCAGATAGCTCGTTTTAAAAAAAGGAATAGAGATAATAACATGTATTCATCGTATAAATGTTCACGTTCATACATACGCTTTATTTCATAGTTGCGTGCCCCGGTACACAGACATAATATCGACTCCAAAATATCGTTTGGACATAATATCGACTCCAAAATATCGTTTGGAGAAAATATCGACTGGACAGAATATCGACAGCCAAAATATCGTTTTTAAGGTAAGTGAAGTAATATCGTTTTTAAGGTAAGTGAAGTAATATCGTTTTTATTTTTAGGGTTCAGGGTCAGTTTTGGGTTTTTGGGTAAAGGGGTATTTTTAGGGTTCAGGGTCAGTTTTGGGTTTTTGGATAAAGGGGTATTTTTAGGGTTCAGGGTCAGTTTTGGGTTTTTGGGTAAAGGGTATTTTTAGGGTTCAGGGTCACTTTTCAGTTTTTGGGTAAAGGGGTATTTTTAGGGTTCAGGGTCAGTTTTCAGTTTTTGGGTAAAGGGGTAGTTTTAGGGTTCAGCGTCAGTTTTCAGTTTTTGGGTAAAGGGGTATGTTTAGTGTTCAGGGTCAGTTTTCAGTTTTTGGGTAAAGGGGTATTTTTAGGGTTCAGGGTCAGTTTTCAGTTTTTGGGTAAAGGGGTATTTTTAGGGTTCAGGGTCAGTTTTCAGTTTTTGGGTATTATTTTATTATATTTTATTACTATATATATATAGTCAAAAAAGCTGCTCTGCTTTGAAAGAGGCACACCACAGCAGCTGGTCTATTCACAACCTTTATTGCTTGGAAGGTAGCATTTCCTCCGTTTGTCAAAACCCTCCACCAACGCGTTTCAGAGCCCTCTGCTCTTTCCTCAGGGTGAGATGGCTTAGTGCGATTATGTTCAGCTGTCTCCACAGTCTCTTGCTCTCGTGTCTTTTGTAGTCATGAGCCGTTTTGGTAACGCTTAGCATTGTGGGACTTGTGGTATTATATTAGCAGTTTTTACCCTCAGTGGGTCTCGCAGTTTCGCTATCAAGAATACAAGGGTCCACAGTGATTCGTGATTTCATTGTGGCTTTAGGCAATTTAGTGTGCCCCGGAGCGATCTGCTAACCTTCATTGGTTTGAAGCGCTGCTGCGCCGTCTTTTCCGCTGGCACCGTTCCTGCTTAGACAGTCCCATCCTCAAACTAATGAAGGTTAGCAGATCGCTCCGGGGCACACTAAATTGCCTAAAGCCACAATGAAATCACGAATCACTGTGGACCCTTGTATTCTTGATAGCGAAACTGCGAGACCCACTGAGGGTAAAAACTGCTAATATAATACCACAAGTCCCACAATGCTAAGCGTTACCAAAACGGCTCATGACTACAAAAGACACGAGAGCAAGAGACTGTGGAGACAGCTGAACATAATCGCACTAAGCCATCTCACCCTGAGGAAAGAGCAGAGGGCTCTGAAACGCGTTGGTGGAGGGTTTTGACAAACGGAGGAAATGCTACCTTCCAAGCAATAAAGGTTGTGAATAGACCAGCTGCTGTGGTGTGCCTCTTTCAAAGCAGAGCAGCTTTTTTGACTATAAATTCAAGCGACGGCTTCGGTCGCAGAAAGGAGCACCGCCCAGCTGATTAGGAGGGAGCAGTGGAGGATGGGACTGTCTAAGCAGGAACGGTGCCAGCGGAAAAGACGGCGCAGCAGCGCTTCAAACTAATGAAGGTTAGCAGATCGCTCCGGGGCACACTAAATTGCCTAAAGCCACAATGAAATCACGAATCACTGTGGACCCTTGTATTTTGATAGCGAAACTGCGAGACCCACTGTGGGTAAAAACTGCCAATATAATACCACAAGTCCCACAATGCTAAGCGTTACCAAAACGGCTCATGACTACAAAAGACACGAGAGCAAGAGACTGTGGAGACAGCTGAACATAATCGCACTAAGCCATCTCACCCTGAGGAAAGAGCAGAGGGCTCTGAAACGCGTTGGTGGAGGGTTTTGACAAACGGAGGAAATGCTACCTTCCAAGCAATAAAGGTTGTGAACAGACCAGCTGCTGTGGTGTGCCTCTTTCAAAGCAGAGCAGCTTTTTTGACTATAAATTCAAGCGACGGCTTCGGTCGCAGAAAGGAGCACCGCCCAGCTGATTAGGAGGGAGCAGTGGAGGATGGGACTGTCTAAGCAGGAACGGTGCCAGCGGAAAAGACGGCGCAGCAGCGCTTCAAACCAATGAAGGTTAGCAGATCGCTCCGGGGCACACTAAATTGCCTAAAGCCACAATGAAATCACGAATCACTGTGGACCCTTGTATTTTGATAGCGAAACTGCGAGACCCACTGTGGGTAAAAACTGCTAATATAATACCACAAGTCCCACAATGCTAAGCGTTACCAAAACGGCTCATGACTACAAAAGACACGAGAGCAAGAGACTGTGGAGACAGCTGAACATAATCGCACTAAGCCATCTCACCCTGAGGAAAGAGCAGAGGGCTCTGAAACGCGTTGGTGGAGGGTTTTGACAAACGGAGGAAATGCTACCTTCCAAGCAATAAAGGTTGTGAACAGACCAGCTGCTGTGGTGTGCCTCTTTCAAAGCAGAGCAGCTTTTTTGACTATAAATTCAAGCGACGGCTTCGGTCGCAGAAAGGAGCACCGCCCAGCTGATTAGGAGGGAGCAGTGGAGGATGGGACTGTCTAAGCAGGAACGGTGCCAGCGGAAAAGACGGCGCAGCAGCGCTTCAAACCAATGAAGGTTAGCAGATCGCTCCGGGGCACACTAAATTGCCTAAAGCCACAATGAAATCACGAATCACTGTGGACCCTTGTATTTTGATAGCGAAACTGCGAGACCCACTGTGGGTAAAAACTGCTAATATAATACCACAAGTCCCACAATGCTAAGCGTTACCAAAACGGCTCATGACTACAAAAGACACGAGAGCAAGAGACTGTGGAGACAGCTGAACATAATCGCACTAAGCCATCTCACCCTGAGGAAAGAGCAGAGGGCTCTGAAACGCGTTGGTGGAGGGTTTTGACAAACGGAGGAAATGCTACCTTCCAAGCAATAAAGGTTGTGAACAGACCAGCTGCTGTGGTGTGCCTCTTTCAAAGCAGAGCAGCTTTTTTGACTATAAATTCAAGCGACGGCTTCGGTCGCAGAAAGGAGCACCGCCCAGCTGATTAGGAGGGAGCAGTGGAGGATGGGACTGTCTAAGCAGGAACGGTGCCAGCGGAAAAGACGGCGCAGCAGCGCTTCAAACCAATGAAGGTTAGCAGATCGCTCCGGGGCACACTAAATTGCCTAAAGCCACAATGAAATCACGAATCACTGTGGACCCTTGTATTTTGATAGCGAAACTGCGAGACCCACTGTGGGTAAAAACTGCTAATATAATACCACAAGTCCCACAATGCTAAGCGTTACCAAAACGGCTCATGACTACAAAAGACACGAGAGCAAGAGACTGTGGAGACAGCTGAACATAATCGCACTAAGCCATCTCACCCTGAGGAAAGAGCAGAGGGCTCTGAAACGCGTTGGTGGAGGGTTTTGACAAACGGAGGAAATGCTACCTTCCAAGCAATAAAGGTTGTGAACAGACCAGCTGCTGTGGTGTGCCTCTTTCAAAGCAGAGCAGCTTTTTTGACTATAAATTCAAGCGACGGCTTCGGTCGCAGAAAGGAGCACCGCCCAGCTGATTAGGAGGGAGCAGTGGAGGATGGGACTGTCTAAGCAGGAACGGTGCCAGCGGAAAAGACGGCGCAGCAGCGCTTCAAACCAATGAAGGTTAGCAGATCGCTCCGGGGCACACTAAATTGCCTAAAGCCACAATGAAATCACGAATCACTGTGGACCCTTGTATTTTGATAGCGAAACTGCGAGACCCACTGTGGGTAAAAACTGCTAATATAATACCACAAGTCCCACAATGCTAAGCGTTACCAAAACGGCTCATGACTACAAAAGACACGAGAGCAAGAGACTGTGGAGACAGCTGAACATAATCGCACTAAGCCATCTCACCCTGAGGAAAGAGCAGAGGGCTCTGAAACGCGTTGGTGGAGGGTTTTGACAAACGGAGGAAATGCTACCTTCCAAGCAATAAAGGTTGTGAACAGACCAGCTGCTGTGGTGTGCCTCTTTCAAAGCAGAGCAGCTTTTTTGACTATAAATTCAAGCGACGGCTTCGGTCGCAGAAAGGAGCACCGCCCAGCTGATTAGGAGGGAGCAGTGGAGGATGGGACTGTCTAAGCAGGAACGGTGCCAGCGGAAAAGACGGCGCAGCAGCGCTTCAAACCAATGAAGGTTAGCAGATCGCTCCGGGGCACACTAAATTGCCTAAAGCCACAATGAAATCACGAATCACTGTGGACCCTTGTATTTTGATAGCGAAACTGCGAGACCCACTGTGGGTAAAAACTGCTAATATAATACCACAAGTCCCACAATGCTAAGCGTTACCAAAACGGCTCATGACTACAAAAGACACGAGAGCAAGAGACTGTGGAGACAGCTGAACATAATCGCACTAAGCCATCTCACCCTGAGGAAAGAGCAGAGGGCTCTGAAACGCGTTGGTGGAGGGTTTTGACAAACGGAGGAAATGCTACCTTCCAAGCAATAAAGGTTGTGAACAGACCAGCTGCTGTGGTGTGCCTCTTTCAAAGCAGAGCAGCTTTTTTGACTATAAATTCAAGCGACGGCTTCGGTCGCAGAAAGGAGCACCGCCCAGCTGATTAGGAGGGAGCAGTGGAGGATGGGACTGTCTAAGCAGGAACGGTGCCAGCGGAAAAGACGGCGCAGCAGCGCTTCAAACCAATGAAGGTTAGCAGATCGCTCCGGGGCACACTAAATTGCCTAAAGCCACAATGAAATCACGAATCACTGTGGACCCTTGTATTTTGATAGCGAAACTGCGAGACCCACTGTGGGTAAAAACTGCTAATATAATACCACAAGTCCCACAATGCTAAGCGTTACCAAAACGGCTCATGACTACAAAAGACACGAGAGCAAGAGACTGTGGAGACAGCTGAACATAATCGCACTAAGCCATCTCACCCTGAGGAAAGAGCAGAGGGCTCTGAAACGCGTTGGTGGAGGGTTTTGACAAACGGAGGAAATGCTACCTTCCAAGCAATAAAGGTTGTGAACAGACCAGCTGCTGTGGTGTGCCTCTTTCAAAGCAGAGCAGCTTTTTTGACTATAAATTCAAGCGACGGCTTCGGTCGCAGAAAGGAGCACCGCCCAGCTGATTAGGAGGGAGCAGTGGAGGATGGGACTGTCTAAGCAGGAACGGTGCCAGCGGAAAAGACGGCGCAGCAGCGCTTCAAACCAATGAAGGTTAGCAGATCGCTCCGGGGCACACTAAATTGCCTAAAGCCACAATGAAATCACGAATCACTGTGGACCCTTGTATTTTGATAGCGAAACTGCGAGACCCACTGTGGGTAAAAACTGCTAATATAATACCACAAGTCCCACAATGCTAAGCGTTACCAAAACGGCTCATGACTACAAAAGACACGAGAGCAAGAGACTGTGGAGACAGCTGAACATAATCGCACTAAGCCATCTCACCCTGAGGAAAGAGCAGAGGGCTCTGAAACGCGTTGGTGGAGGGTTTTGACAAACGGAGGAAATGCTACCTTCCAAGCAATAAAGGTTGTGAACAGACCAGCTGCTGTGGTGTGCCTCTTTCAAAGCAGAGCAGCTTTTTTGACTACTATATATATATGTTTAATAAATATGAAATAAAAAAATATTTATTTAACTTTCATTAATTATTTAATTATTATAAGTTAATTTAAGTAATTTTAAGTATATTTTAGTAATTAATTATTAATATTAATTTAATTTAACACTGTTTTTAGTAAATACGATATTTTTTACAACTATATTTTTGTAAACGATATTTTGTACTCGATATTTTTGTACTTACCTGTTTGTACATACAAACGCGAAATTTTTGCTGTAGATATTTTTTCCTCGATATTTTGGGTAGTCGATATTTTGGTAGTCGATATTCTTTCAGTGATCCGCGTGCCCCATGAGCTTGCGTCTTAGGGTATATGATCTGCGGAGTACTGAAAAGGAAAGAGGAGACCGAGTCACTCGAAGAAAATCTGAACGAGTGTTCGATTTTCCGGATCGCATCCGACCTTGTTTTTAAAGACCCAAGGTCTGAGTCTAACTCACGTGACCGCTAGATCTGTGCTATGTTAATCCATTCCCTGCAGCAGCTCCGTGGGTTACCGGTAGTCTGCCAAGGACATGGTATTTAGCGCCGGCGAACTCCCGGTGGGCTACGTGGGTGTGGCTCAGGAAAGCTAGAGTGCCAACAAAGATGGCCGTTCCTTAATGGACATATGTGAGGAAAAACGGAAAGTCTTTTTTCTATTTCCGTTTCCGATCGAGAAAAAAGTTAGACAGCTACAATTATGATGTTAATATTAAGTTTGATCAGAGGAGGGATGTATATGATAGTAGGGGATTGACAAACTAAATTAGAACTAGTCAATGTTCTAAGTTAGTTTTTGTCAAGAAATAAAATAATAGGTGCAACAGATCTTCCGGTGCTGACCCGCATAAGTGACACCTAGGGTCTGCCTTCTTCTTTAGCCAGGGTGGAAAATGCTGAGTGCAGGGTAGCAAGTCGATGCTTCATAAAACTGATTTTTGTATGCTTGGCATAACCCAAATTAAAGTATTTCTGAGCAGCTGGCTCGCAGTAAGTGTTCAGAGTCATCCATCCGTGAGACCTTTCTGAGAATGAGGCTTTATCCTCCAGCCATGACAGATGTTTTACTGTTTTCCAAACTAGTTTCTTAAACACTCCGGTGCTGGTAGGTATTTCCCAGAGCTGGTTCAGACCTAATTTGTGTAAGCTGTTTTTAAGATATCTCGCTGCGGGTGAGGTGGTGTAACGTTCTATCTCTTTCCATAGCTGTGTATTTAATGATCCCGGAGCGGCTTTCTGTATTTTGTCCCACGCTATGATGTATGCCCCTTGTCTCACGATAGATTGCTTCTGAATGCCAAATTCCAGTCTAAATTGTGGGGGTGAAGTATATTTAGGCAGCCCAAATATTATCCTATAAGTAGTTGTTACTGTAGAGTCAAGTAGTTTGGCATCTATTCCTTTCTGCGCCTCACTGCCATAAGTAATTGTTGGCAGTAGCTTTGAACGAATCACCTGTGCTATAGGCAAAATCGATGGGCCGTTTAATTTAGAGTTCACAGTTTTTAAAGAGGTTGCCAGAGCAATGCCTTTGTGCCTAATGCTGTTTGTCTGTGCGTGGAATTGACCGCTTTTGTCTATCTTTACGCCCAGGTATTTGTATTCCAAGGCGTTCTCTATTCGGGTTTTTCCCCAGAACCATGCTGCTGGTTTTTCCCTTATTTTGCTGACTGTAATGGTTCTTGTTTTGTCAAGATTTATAGTTAAACCGTTTTCTCTTGAATAGTCCTGTGTAGCGTTTATAAGATGTTGAAGGCCTACTTTCGTTTGGCTGATCAGGACTATGTCGTCCGCATATAGGAGACATGGCAGTAAGATATCTCCCAGTTTTGGAGCGTGTGAGTTACAGGTATTTATTATCGGTACTAGATCAGCTATGAAAAGATTAAAAAGTGTCGGGGCTAAAACGCATCCTTGTTTAAGCCCTTTGTCTGTTGGTATTCGTCTTGACAGAAATGATCCATCACCCAACTTGATCTGAACCCGGTTGTTGGTATGCAGGTTTATCAACAGATTTAGACGGGATTGGGGGAGCCCCCAGCTGCGCAGTTTGGACCATAGTCTGTTTCGATAAAACATAAATGCAGGGAACTCCCTGACGTTTCGGTCTTGTCAAAAAGCATTGCCATTGTTATTATATTTGTGGTTGTCCCCACTTCTTTCGCAAATCCAGTCTGATTGATTGAAGGCTTTATTTCGATATAAGAGAATATCATAAAAGCATATGCAATGAGTTAAAAACAATATTTACATACACATTCATTTACACAATAAAAAGCATTGTATAAGCAGTTAAGACAAGTATTAAATTGACAAGGCAAGCCTTTTTGAACAAATTATCCAAGACCATTTTAGGAACTTGGATACACCACAAACAAACAAAGTGTGTGTGTCAGACATTAAAATACGTAGGGTCACTTTGTGTTGCCGGGTGCCCAAATGACTACATAGCAGTTTGAGCCACCGCCGCCTAGGGGCTGAATAGGCCGGACATTCAAAAAGAAGATGGGCAACAGACTCGACACGCATTGGGCATGACGCACAGAAAGGAGATCGCTGATGAGAAGATTTCCACCGTGCTAACAATTCGTTTACAGGAAGCGTCCCTATTCTGAATTTAAAATACAGGGCTCGATCTAGGGGGTTAGATAAAATATCTAAATACAGTTCATAAACCACCACTTCCTTAATTTTCATAAAATCTAAAGTCGATTTGCAATGTTTAGAATCTGTGGAAATTTTGTGACAGATCCAAGCCCAATACAGTTTCTTTAGGACGGCTTTGGGGGTGCAGTCCTAGAGCCCCACGCCTCACCGAGACCAATCGCCCCAAGCAAATGCTTCACGTCCCTCAGCCACTTGATCTTGGACCAGCCCTCCATTAGCATCACCTCTGACAGAGCCTCTGCATATGAAGCCAACTCGGGCACACGCCACAGGGGGGCCCAGAGTAGCAAAGGACGTAATTGGGTTTGGTCCTTAATTGATCTACAACCCAAATCCATTAAGACCGGTACGGAAGGGGTGCTCTGGGGGAGGGCCATCAAATCCTTCAAAAATTTGCACTCTGATCTAGCTAAGGCTTCATGGTTACATGTGCCCCACAACTCCGCCCCGTACAAAGCAGCACTAACCCCTCTTGATCTGTAGATCTCCAAAACTGGGGCGATTGGCTTAGTTGAGGAGGAGCGTTGCTCTTTTAGGAGTGCACCACCCACCCTTTTAAGGACAAGTATCATCTTTTGGATGTGCGAATTCCAGTGCATTGAATCAGTTAATCGGATTCCTAGGTAGTCGAATTCGGCCACTCTATCCAAAGGCTCGGAGTTCAGCACCGGGGGGTGACCCATTTTTTTGGGGGGGTTCAAAACCAGATATTTGGTTTTATTGGTGTTAATAATCAAGTCCCTAAGTGAACAGAACTCCTGGAAGCTGTTAAGGAGGCTCTGCAGGCCCATAGGAGTCTTTGAGATAAGGAGGGTGTCGTCAGCTAAAAAGTAATGTGGGGATACGCTTGCCCGCCAGGGACGGTGCATCTGCAGGAGTTCTAAGCTGATGTTCAACCACTCCGTTCACGTAAAGAGAGAACAGAGTGGGAGCAAGTACACATCCCTGACGGACACCTCTCCCCACTGGGATCCTGTCCGTTTTTTCACCGTGCAGGCCCCACCGCACCTGGCCAAAATTATCAGCGTGGAGCTTCTCCAATAGGGACAGGATATAAGGTGGCAGCCCCAACTCCGACAAAACCCTCCATAGCCCCTCCCTGGGTACTAGGTCAAACGCAGTCTTCAGGTCAATAAAGGCCAAGTAAAGACTGCGCTTGCCCAGCACCACCACCTTCCAGTAAAGAAGGACCAATCTAAAAGCTTGTTCTATGGTCCCCGTACCAGACCGAAAGCCAGCTTGGTAGTCCGTCAGAATGTTATTGTCGTCTACCCACTGGAGTACCCTCCCCAGGATCACTTTACCTGCCACCTTTTGGGTTGAATCGATAAGGCTTACAGGCCTATAGTTGGCGGTGTCGTCCCGACACCCCTTTTTGAATATCGGGACGACCTCCGCCCCTTTCCACGATTCAGGGACAGGAGCGCCGTTGTTAATAGCGTTAAGCAAGAAGAAACCACCTTCCCCCACTCTTTGCAGTTAGCTCGCAACAGATCACCGGATAGCCCATCAGGTCCAGGGGCCTTAAGGGGCACCAGGGAGCTTATTACGCTCTCGACTTCTCTAGGGGTGAATGGATCTCCTGTTGTGTCCCCTTGAGGTTCAGCTATGTAAGGGCTACTATTATCGATTAACTGAGGATTCATCTCATCAGGGGAATAAAGGGAGAGAAAGTGATTATACCAGGTTAGGGCTGGGATGTTGCATGTGATGAGGGTCTATTCCTGAGTCTGATTAGGTTCCAGAACCCTCTAGAATCTCTGCCAGCACTCGCTTCCATAAGATCAGACCAATACCTATCCTCCCACTCTTTCTTAGCTGCTTTCGTGCTCTGAGTATACTTTTTCCTCGCAAGCCTGATCTTTACCGGGGATTTAGTTTTAACAGCAATAATCAAGGCGGATTTATCCTCCCTACATTTTTTAGTAAACCAGCCTGGTTGGTTCTTAGAACTCTTGTTTTTCCCGGCTGGAAGAACTCTAGCTGAGAGAAGGAAGAAATGTTTGTTGGGATAGCAGATTTTTCTACTGTCCATGCCTGGAGCTCATCTAATAACAGTCCAGCAATTTTTTTTGCCTCATTGTCATTAACGCCACTAGCCGATAGTTCTGTGGGATTGACCTGTCCCCTGACTTGTGGATTGGTGTGATGATTGATTCTCTCCAGGACTCTGGCAGGATGTTTGTCGTCCTTATTTCCCAGAACAGTGGTTCTAGTGCTTCAGCTCAAAAAGTTGTATCCTGCTTGTAGAGTACTGGTGGTATTCCATTTTGGCCAGGTGCCCCTTCCCTCCTGCCCTAGCCTATTTGTTTTTTAATGGTCTTGATTCGATTCGTTGGCAGGTCGACATTTAAGACTTCTCCATCCGTACTGGTATTGAGACCTTCTGATATAACAAAAGTGAATTCCCCCGTTGCACTATACTCTGTGTTTTGGTGGAAATGAGTCCAATGATATTTTTTCCATACTTCCTCCGAAATGTTTTAGGAAATCCCATTGTGGTTAGGATGAACAAATTGATTTATGGTTCTCCAAAAACTTGCGCTAATATTTTGTTTAATGTCAGTATGTAGTTTAGCCCAGAGATCATTCTCTATTTCTCTGTTAGCTTATTATTATTATTATTATTATAATTACATTTATTAAGCGCGCAGCTACCCAGAGGTTTCCCGGCGCTAAGCTTCCCTTTTTTGTTTTTTCAATAGCGCCTTTTTCATTCACAGTAAGATTAATTGTGTTATATCTTGAGGGTTACACCGTAGCTGTCTCAATGAGTGATAGATAGAATTCTTGGTCTGCTTAATTTCTTTCATAGCAGATAGTGATATAGACTTTGCTCCTCTGAATCTCTGTTGGGTTTTGGGTTTGCTGTTAGTTGCATAGGTTGCCTTAGCATCCATGAAGTTCTCCCACTTCCTAACCTCGTCTTTTCCGGACCTCCCATCAAAGTGTACTTTTGCAGTTACCAGCATTCTGTAATCTGTGGCAGTCCCAAATTTGATTCTCTTCAGGTTAATGGTGAAATCTGATCCATGAGGTGTCCGGCACTGCTGGAACATATGAGTGATTGTTCTGAGCTCGATTTCCTGTGGCCGGTGATCCCTTGTCTCCTTTATCTCCCAGTTGAAATATGGTAATTTGATGTAACAATTCAAGAGAGACAAAGGTATAGTCCAGTATGGTGTTTGTTCTAAATGAGCTGTGTGTTGCTACGGTAGGATTGTCTCCTCTTGTTCTGCCCTTTAGTGCTCTTAAGTGTAGATGTTCCAAGTCCTCTAAGGCCGACCGTCCCACTTTAGTTTGCTTGCCTGGGTACAGTTTTCCTTGCGTTGGGATATTCCTAATTATATTTTGTAAGGACACTTCGCATCCACAGAGGAGCCCATTAAGTTTAAGTTTAGGTCCCCGGTAACAATAAGTTCAGTTGTAGGTCCTTCTCTAATATATGTTTCTACAAAATTACACATTTCTTTTAAATTATTTACTTTTTCGTTTTGGTTGAATATAAACGGTTATTATTATAATGTTGGTGTCCGTTGCTTGTGTTGATTCCGAAGAGAATACATTTACAGCCAGGGCTGCTGATGATGTAGGACCAAATTTACGGGTGGTAAGATTGATTGTACATGCAACGTATGTGACCAGGCCCCCCTGAAGGTGACCAAATTTTGCCCCTGCTAATGCACTTGGGTAGAAACTCAGGATTCCTTGCAGATGGGGGGGATCAATCAGCCAAGTCTCTTGTAGAGCCACAATATCAAAAGTCCTGATATAGTTAATGAAGTCCTGATCCAACAGTTTGTGTGCCAGACCATTCACATTCCATGAACATTTTCGTATCAACCCTTTTGTATCCGGCCTTTTTAGTGATCCAGAAAATTGTCAATCTTTTTTTCTTGTTGTTTATTGTTCTCGAGATCCATATTATATCAGAATCCCAATTCGGCAATGTGATGGAGTCCCGATAGGTTTAGAATTTTCCAGATTAACTTCCCCATTCGTTTTGCTTTGCCCCATGGCTCCTTTCAATACCGATACAGTGGAACTGTTTGTGGTCACCATGTTTTCCCCTGAGTGCTTTGGCCTTAACAGGTCGGGATATCCTGGCTTAATGTATGTGGTTATAGTTATCCCCCAGTTCTTGAAAATTTCACTTTCTTGATGAATTCTTTGTGCAATGGTAGATGAACTCCATGTTGCTCTCGTTTTTTCTCCTGCCATGGAGTCCTTGCATTTGATGAATGCAATCAAGTCTAGGTCAGTTGTCTTGAGCTCAGTCAAGGATGGAATGTGGTATAGCAGACGCAGTATGTTGCCTCGGTTCATGATGTCATACCTGCCCTTGGAGGTATATTCTGGAATAAACCAAAGGGCGCTTGTTTCCTCCCAGTTTATCCCTTTGTGGACAGTTTCTTGCTTAGTAATCTGAACGGCAGCATTATTCTGACACTCTCCCTTCCCCCTCAGGTTGCCTTCTATTCTTATCGATTGCACCTTTTGTTCAATTCCCGGCCTGCAAGATCTCTCTGATTTAAATCCATGCTGATGTGATTGGGCTCTGAGGGTTCCACAAGGTGCTGTCCCTGGCTGTGCTCTGTATTTGTAGAAGTAGAAGTTTGTATGTCTGTTGTAACCTCCTTACGAAATTGACAGGTGCTGATGTTCTCCATTTCCCTGTGGACCAAGACCTTATTAAAATGATGGCCACTCTTTGTGACCTCTGATTCCATGCGTTTAATGACCTGATTGTCCCAATTCGCCTTCCTTTCCCCAGAGGCATGACCATTTGTATTTGGGTTTTGCGGAAATCCAGATGGAATATCATCCTGGTTATAGTCTTGGAGCAATTTATAGTGCTATTCCTTTCCGTAGATGGCTATGCAGAGTCTGTATCCTCTGCCTCTCCTAGTTGTTCCATTCCTCTAGCTCCTGATTTGAGATTTTTTACTTAATTCCGCCTTTATATTGATGGCTTTTGTTTTAGTTATTTCTAGTGTTGGTGGATTTTGTTGGTTTGTCTCTTTTTCCGTTGTTTTTGCCCCAAAGAGGTGCATACATCCAATCTTGTCACAGATTTGTTTTTGGTTCCGACCTTTTAATTTTTGTGCACATCTTTGTTTTGCATTCATTTTGTTTTCCCCTATCTCCTCTCCTGAAATATCCAGCGCTTTATTTGCTGTGGCGGTTTTTTGACTGTTCATATTTTTTCCATTGTTTTGTATTTGTTTGGTCAAAGTGGATTGCTTCTCACACTTGATGGTTTCATGTGGGTGGGTTGTCATGTCTTTATAATTTCCGTTTAAGGACTGTTCCACTGTCAGCTCAGAAAGGCTATTTGAGCGTTTTTTTATTTGTAGGCATAGGTCGCTCAGCATTGTCGGGAGAGTGGCTAGTTTGTCTACAATCGGGCTGCATCCACAGGTTTGACTGCTGGCTGAAACTTAGTCCTGGATGTTTTGCAGAGAGGTGTTCAGCGTGCCTAGCTTACCGTCAATTGCAACAACAAACACTGCCAAGGTGTTCATTAATGTTAATTGGGTATCCATTTTGTCAGATTGATATTACAGGGCCTCTCCTAGGAGTTGCACTGTTTTTAGCAAACTTGCCCAGGCTTTCCCATTATGATTGATGCGTGTTTTCAAGTTGATTTTCGGACGCGCTCTTTAGAAATCCAGAAACGTTTGTTTTTGCTTGCAGCCCCTCCTCTCCATTCTGGGCAATATGTCCCACTTGCCCCTCTGTTTTTAAAACTGCTGGGGTGTTGTTCCTGCCATTATCCTTTGAGTAGGTTTCAAGGAGCCCCTACAATTTCCCATTGTCTATTCTTGAAAGTTTATCCAGATTTTCACAATCATCCAGTTTGCTTAGGTGTGATAAGGTGATGTAGCAAACAGATTTTTGTGCTCAAAGACCGAGATTTCATTTTGAACCCCTGTTGTTTTTGTTTTCTCCATTTCATCAGCGGGCATGTATATTCTTTCCTTTGCCTGTCGGTTTTCTTCAAAGCTGTCTAGCTCATAAATGCATAATGCCTCTGTTGTAACGGATGTATGACGTTACAACGCATACTTTTACAACGCATACCTTTACAACAAAATTTTTACAACGCAAATACTATTACAACGCATGTATTTACAACTCATGTTTTTACAACGCAGGTACCTTTACAACGCATACCATTACAACGTAAGTATTGGTAAGTATATTTTAATTTTTTAATTGTAAATTAATTGAAATTAATATAATTTATTGTAATGTAATTTATTTTAATTTAATTTCATTTAATTAATTTAATTTAAATTTAATTTTACTTTATTTTTACCCTGTACCCCTGTACCCCAAAAACCCAAAACTGACCCTGAACCCTAAAAATACCCCTTTACCCAAAAACCTAAAACTGACCCTGAACCCTAAAAATACCCCTTTACCCAAAAACCCAAAACTGACCCTGAACCCTAAAAATACCCCGTTACCCAAAAACCCAAAACTGACCCTGAACCCTAAAAATTACCCTTTACCCAAAAACCCAAAACTGACCCTGAACCCTAAAAATTACCCTTTACCCAAAAACCCAAAACTGACCCTGAACCCTAAAAATACCCCTTTACCCAAAAACCCAAAACTGACCCTGAACCCTAAAAATACCCCTTTACCCAAAAACCCAAAACTGACCCTGAACCCTAAATATACCCCTTTACCCAAAAACCCAAAACTGACCCTGAACCCTAAAAATACCCCTTTACCCAAAAACCCAAAACTGACCCTGAACCCTAAAAATACCCTTTACCCAAAAACCCAAAACTGACCCTGAACCCTAAAAATACCCCTTAAAAAAACCCAAACATATAACATTTTAAATATAATTATATACTTACCAATACTTACGTTGTAATGGTATGCGTTGTAAATGTACCTACGTTGTAAAAACATGCGTTGTAAATACATGCGTTGTAATAGTTTTTGCGTTGTAAAAGTTTCGTTGTAATGGTAGTGCGTTGTAAAAGTTGCGTTATAAAGGTTGTATACCGTTGTAACGCAGTTATCTCCTTCAGCTTTGTATCGTACTTTGTTCTTAGGAAAACAAGCGTTTGAAATAAATGTGGCTTCAAAGTTGTAAACCCCTTTTCCTTCAGTAATGGCTTCCCGTTCGTCCCTGGTCTTTGTCTTTGTATTCATCTCCTGTATTGATTCCATAACTTCTTCTTTGGGTTTGTTCCCTGGGGTCTGAAACATCCTGGGAGCTGAGATAGTTTGACACTGTAGGATTGTTGATTGGTTTATTGGTAAAATGACTGGACAGATTGGAAAAGAGATCTCAGCCCTGCTGCTTTGGATTATGTTTCCTTCACCCTCTCTGCTTTCCAGTTGGTGTTGGGGCTGTAGTGGAGTCAGACGGCCCATTGTGGGTGTGGGGCCTGAGAGAAGAGTGTCGCTTGTTTTTTTTAGGAAGCCGAATTTCATGTCTATTTTTGGCTGAAAGAGGTGATACTTCAAAAATGTATTGCCTGGAGTTATGTTGTTTGTATTGTTTGGCTTTTTAGTGTCTGGAGTTAATTTATAAATGGCATCAGATTTCTGAGTAAAAGGTCTGGTTTTTGCCTGCAGTTCTCCCATGGCGCCAGCAGATGTTTTCAGCTTTTTTTTCCGCTTGCTGGTGTTATTTGTCGATGTAACTCCTCAACGCACACGTCCTGACCTCATACTTTGCAGTACTATGCTGCAACTAGATTATTGGTTATTGGTTTTATCGTACTTATTACTTGTTTTTTAATTTTTTTTATTTATTGGGAGTGACTACGCAGTGACTTTGCAGTTCTCTCACATCCCTTTTTTGTGTTTGTGCAGAGACTCCCAGTTCCCGGTTCTGATGCTGTTTTTAGAGCTATACTAAGTGGAGTTGAATTTGGTTATTTGGTTATACTAAGATGCTAAGCTGAGCTGAGCTGAGCAGGGCCGGACTAAGCTAAGCTGGACTGGGCAGAGATAGTTGGTGAATCCAAACTCCGCTCTGCTCTGCTCAAGTGCTCAAGTGCTTAGAAGCTGGCTTTCCTTGCCTAGCATGGTATGTCCTCTGGCCCCTATCCCCTAGCCAGAAAGATAAGCCGCGCCAGTAGTTCCGGCAAACTCCAGCAATGTCCAAACACCCCCCAGACGCCTGCAGGCAGGCTAAGCAGGCATAAAGGGCAGGGCATGCGAGGCTAGGAGGAACAGGAGCAAGGCGCAAAAAGGAGGGTTCTGCCGCCAGAGGCTGTGAGAG
Organism: Lissotriton helveticus; assembly: GCF_964261635.1. Lineage (NCBI taxonomy): Eukaryota > Metazoa > Chordata > Amphibia > Caudata > Salamandridae > Lissotriton > Lissotriton helveticus. The sequence continues at coordinate 183,493,484 of NC_136057.1, read as the reverse complement.
ATGGCCTCAGCTGCTTTAATTCAAAGCGGTAACTCAGCAATTACTTTCTTTCTCCCCCAGCTGCTTACTGCTACTGGACGTAGATCACAGCGCTAGATTTGCGCTGATTATGAAGTCGTTTATTGCACCACTCCACCGGTTCACCTTACATTCGGGGGCTCGCTGCTTCCACTGTGGCCTCCAATCTGGCACTGCGGTCTGCAGATTCCTGCAGCGCCGCTCTGAACAGCAGAACCCCTGAGAGAGGCTGATGGTGGTTGTGGTTTACTGCCACAGGCCGGACTGCTGCTCGAGGGTTCGCGGCGGACCCGTAGCAACCTGCGGGCTCGCAAGATCACGGACCCGACCAGTGGCCGGTGGCCGGCTTTCCGACTCCCAGTATGGATTCCCGTATGGAAAGTTGTCTGGATGCGAGCTCTCTGTCCTCCTGCACGTGCACGTGCAGCTCGCTCGCACTCACTCCGGTATCTCGGTCTCTGTCAAGCTTCCGGTCACGCCCACGAGAATGAAGTACAAATGAAACAAGCATTTACAATGCAATGGTCTCGGCATCATTAAAGGTAGAGCTATTGGCATTGCTCATGACATTTCTTTTTTTTTCTTTAAATCATAAATAAATGGCATTGTCATTTACATTGTCAATACACACCACTCTGCACTCAACTGCACTCACCTGCACTGCACTGCACTCACCTGCACTGCACTCACCTGCACTGCACTGCACTCAACTGCACTCACCTGCACTGCACTCACCTGCACTGCACTCACCTGCACTGCACTGCACTCACCTGCACTGCACTCACCTGCACTGCACTCACCTGCACTGCACTCACCTGCACTGCACTGCACTCACCTGTACTGCACTCACCTGCACTGCACTCACCTGCACTGCACTGCACTCACCTGCACTGCACTCACCTGCACTGCACTGCACTCACCTGCACTGCACTGCACTCACATGCACTCACCTGCACTGCACTGCATTCACATGCACTGCACTGCACTCACCTGCACTGCACTCACCTGCACTGCACTCACCTGCACTGCACTGCACTCACCTGCACTGCACTCACCTGCACTGCACTCACCTGCACTGCACTCACCTGCACTGCACTGCTCTCACCTGCACTGCACTCACCTGCACTGCACTGCACTCACCTGCACTGCACTCACCTGCACTGCACTCACCTGCACTGCACTCACCTGCACGCCACTGCACTGCACTCACCTGCACTGCACTCACCTGCATGCCACTGCACTGCACTCACCTGCACTGCACTGCACTCACCTGCACTCCACTGCACTGCACTCACCTGCACTGCACTCACCTGCACTCCACTGCACTCACCTGCACTGCACTGCACTCACCTGCACTGCACTGCACTCACCTGCACTGCACTCATCTGCACTGCATGCACTGCACTCACCTGCACTGCACTCACCTGCACTGCTCTCACCTGCACTGCACTGCACTCACCTGCACTGCACTCACCTGCACTGCACTGCACTCACCTGCACTGCACTCACCTGCACTGCACTCACCTGCACTGCACTGCACTCACCTGCACTGCACTGCACTCACCTGCACTGCACGCACTGCACTCACCTGCACTGCACTCACCTGCACTGCACTCACCTGCACTGCACTCACCTGCACTGCACTCCACTGCACTGCACCCACCTACACTGCACTGCACTCACCTGCACTGCACTGCACTCACCTGCACTGCACTGCACTCCACTGCACTGCACTCCACTGCACTGCACTCACCTGCACTGCACTCACCTGCACTGCACTCACCTGCACTGCACTCACCTGCACTGCACTCACCTGCACTGCACTCACCTGCACTGCACTGCACTCACCTGCACTGCACTCACCTGCACTGCACTCACCTGCACTGCACTGCACTCACCTGCACTGCACTCACCTGCACTGCACTCACCTGCACTCACCTGCACTGCACTGCACTCACCTACACTGCACTGCACTCACCTGCACTGCACTGCACTCACCTGCACTGCACTCACCTGCACTGCACTGCACTCACCTGCACTGCACTCACCTACACTGCACTGCACTCACCTGCACTGCACTCACCTGCACTGCACTCACCTGCACTGCACTGCACTCACCTGCACTGCACTGCACTCACCTGCACTGCACTGCACTCACCTGCACTGCACTCACCTGCACTGCACTCACCTGCACTGCACTGCACTCACCTGCACTGCACTCACCTGCACTGCACTCACCTGCACTGCACTCACCTGCACTGCACTCACCTGCACTGCACTGCACTGCACTCACCTGCACTGCACTCACCTGCACTGCACTCCACTGCACTGCACTCACCTGCACTGCACTGCACCGCACTGCACTCACCTGCACTGCACTGCACTCACCTGCACTGCACTCACATGCACTGCACTGCACTCACCTGCATTGCACTGCACTGCACTCACCTGCACTGCACTGCACTCACCTGCACTGCACTGCACTGCACTGCACTCACCTGCACTGCACTCACCTGCACTGCACTGCACTCCACTGCACTGCACTCACCTGCACTCACCTGCACTGCACTCACCTGCACTGCACTGCACTCACCTGCACTGCACTTCACTCACCTGCACTGCACTGCACGCACCTGTACTGCACTCACCTGCACTGCACTCACCTGCACTGCACTCACCTGCACTGCACTGCACTGCACTCACCTGCACTCACCTGCACTGCACTGCACATACCTGCACTGCACTCCACTGCACTGCACTCACCTGCACTGCACTCACCTGCACTGCACTCACCTGCACTGCACTCACCTGCACTGCACTCACCTGCACTGCACTCACCTGCACTGCACTCACCTGCACTGCACTGCACTCACCTGCACTGCACTCACCTGCACTGCACTGCACTCACCTGCACTGCACTCACCTGCACTGTACTCACCTGCACTCACCTGCACTGCACTGCACTCACCTACACTGCACTCACCTGCACTGCACTGCACTCACCTGCACTGCACTCACCTGCACTGCACTCACCTGCACTGCACTCACCTGCACTGCACTGCACTCACCTGCACTGCACTCACCTACACTGCACTGCACTCACCTGCACTGCACTCACCTGCACTGCACTCACCTGCACTGCACTGCACTCACCTGCACTGCACTGCACTCACCTGCACTGCACTGCACTCACCTGCACTGCACTCACCTGCACTGCACTGCACTCACCTGCACTGCACTCACCTGCACTGCACTCACCTGCACTGCACTCACCTGCACTGCACTGCACTGCACTCACCTGCACTGCACTCACCTGCACTGCACTCCACTGCACTGCACTCACCTGTACTGCACTCACCTGCACTGCACTCACCTGCACTGCACTGCACTCACCTGCACTCACCTGCACTGCACTGCACTCACCTGCACTCACCTGCACTGCACTGCATTCACATGCACTGCACTGCACTCACCTGCACTGCACTCACCTGCACTGCACTGCACTCACCTGCACTGCACTCACCTGCACTGCACTCACCTGCACTGCACTCACCTGCACTGCACTGCTCTCACCTGCACTGCACTCACCTGCACTGCACTGCACTCACCTGCACTGCACTCACCTGCACTGCACTCACCTGCACTGCACTCACCTGCACGCCACTGCACTGCACTCACCTGCACTGCACTCACCTGCATGCCACTGCACTGCACTCACCTGCACTGCACTGCACTCACCTGCACTCCACTGCACTGCACTCACCTGCACTGCACTCACCTGCACTCCACTGCACTCACCTGCACTGCACTGCACTCACCTGCACTGCACTGCACTCACCTGCACTGCACTCATCTGCACTGCATGCACTGCACTCACCTGCACTGCACTCACCTGCACTGCTCTCACCTGCACTGCACTGCACTCACCTGCACTGCACTCACCTGCACTGCACTGCACTCACCTGCACTGCACTCACCTGCACTGCACTCACCTGCACTGCACTGCACTCACCTGCACTGCACGCACTGCACTCACCTGCACTGCACTCACCTGCACTGCACTCACCTGCACTGCACTCACCTGCACTCACCTGCACTGCACTCCACTGCACTGCACCCACCTACACTGCACTGCACTCACCTGCACTGCACTGCACTCACCTGCACTGCACTGCACTCCACTGCACTGCACTCACCTGCACTGCACTCACCTGCACTGCACTCACCTGCACTGCACTCACCTGCACTGCACTGCACTCACCTGCACTGCACTGCACTCATCTGCACTGCACTCACCTGCACTGCACTCACCCGCACTGCACTGCACTCACCTGCACTGCACTCACCTGCACTCACCTGCACTGCACTGCACTCACCTGCACTGCACTGCACTCACCTGCACTGCACTGCACTCACCTGCACTGCACTGCACTCACCTGCACTGCACTCACCTGCACTGCACTGCACTCACCTGCACTGCACTCACCTACACTGCACTGCACTCACCTGCACTGCACTCACCTGCACTGCACTCACCTGCACTGCACTGCACTCACCTGCACTGCACTGCACTCACCTGCACTGCACTGCACTCACCTGCACTGCACTCACCTGCACTGCACTCACCTGCACTGCACTGCACTCACCTGCACTGCACTCACCTGCACTGCACTCACCTGCACTGCACTCACCTGCACTGCACTGCACTCACCTGCACTGCACTCACCTGCACTGCACTCCACTGCACTGCACTCACCTGCACTGCACTGCACCGCACTGCACTCACCTGCACTGCACTGCACTGCACTCACCTGCACTGCACTCACATGCACTGCACTGCACTCACCTGCATTGCACTGCACTGCACTCACCTGCACTGCACTGCACTCACCTGCACTGCACTGCACTGCACTGCACTGCACTCACCTGCACTGCACTCACCTGCACTGCACTGCACTCCACTGCACTGCACTCACCTGCACTCACCTGCACTGCACTCACCTGCACTGCACTGCACTCACCTGCACTGCACTTCACTCACCTGCACTGCACTGCACTCACCTGTACTGCACTCACCTGCACTGCACTCACCTGCACTGCACTGCACTGCACTCACCTGCACTCACCTGCACTGCACTGCACATACCTGCACTGCACTCCACTGCACTGCACTCACCTGCACTGCACTCACCTGCACTGCACTCACCTGCACTGCACTCACCTGCACTGCACTCACCTGCACTGCACTCACCTGCACTGCACTGCACTCACCTGCACTGCACTGCACTCACCTGCACTGCACTCACCTGCACTGCACTCACCTGCACTGCACTGCACTCACCTGCACTGCACTCACCTGCACTGCACTCACCTGCACTCACCTGCACTGCACTGCACTCACCTACACTGCACTCACCTGCACTGCACTGCACTCACCTGCACTGCACTCACCTGCACTGCACTCACCTGCACTGCACTCACCTGCACTGCACTGCACTCACCTGCACTGCACTCACCTACACTGCACTGCACTCACCTGCACTGCACTCACCTGCACTGCACTCACCTGCACTGCACTGCACTCACCTGCACTGCACTGCACTCACCTGCACTGCACTGCACTCACCTGCACTGCACTCACCTGCACTGCACTGCACTCACCTGCACTGCACTCACCTGCACTGCACTCACCTGCACTGCACTCACCTGCACTGCACTGCACTGCACTCACCTGCACTGCACTCACCTGCACTGCACTCCACTGCACTGCACTCACCTGCACTGCACTGCACCGCACTGCACTCACCTGCACTGCACTGCACTGCACTCACCTGCACTGCACTCACATGCACTGCACTGCACTCACCTGCATTGCACTGCACTGCACTCACCTGCACTGCACTGCACTCACCTGCACTGCACTTCCCTGCACTGCACTCACCTGCACTGCACTCACCTGCACTGCACTGCACTCCACTGCACTGCACTCACCTGCACTCACCTGCACTGCACTCACCTGCACTGCACTGCACTCACCTGCACTGCACTTCACTCACCTGCACTGCACTGCACTCACCTGTACTGCACTCACCTGCACTGCACTCACCTGCACTGCACTGCACTGCACTGCACTCACCTGCACTGCACTGCACATACCTGCACTGCACTGCACTCACCTGCACTGCACCGCACTGCACTCACCTGCACTGCACTCACCTGCACTGCACTCACATGCACTGCACTGCACTCACCTGCACTGCACTCACCTGCACTGCACTCACCTGCACTCACCTGCACTGCACTGCACTCCACTGCACTGCACTCACCTGCACTGCACTCACCTGCACTGCACTCCACTGCACTGCACTCACCTGCACTCACCTGCACTGCACTCACCTGCACTGCACTGCACTCACCTGCACTGCACTTCACTCACCTGCACTGCACTGCACTCACCTGTACTGCACTCACCTGCACTGCACTCACCTGCACTGCACTCACCTGCACTCACCTGCACTGCACTGCACATACCTGCACTGCACTCTGCACTCACTACTCTGCACTCTGCACTCTGCACTCACTACTCTGCACTCACTACTCTGCACTCACTACTCACTACTCTGCACTCACTACTCTGCACTCACTACTCTGCACTCACTACTCACTACTCTGCACTCACTACTCTGCACTCTGCACTCTACTCTGCACTCTGCACTCACTACTCTGCACTCACTACTCACTACTCTGCACTCACTACTCTGCACTCACTACTCACTACTCTGCACTCACTACTCACTACTCTGCACTCACTACTCTGCACTCACTACTCACTACTCTGCACTCACTACTCTGCACTCACTACTCTGCACTCACTACTCTGCACTCACTACTCTGCACTCACTACTCTGCACTCACTACTCACTACTCTGCACTCACTACTCTGCACTCACTACTCACTACTCTGCACTCACTACTCACTACTCTGCACTCTCTACTCTGCACTCACTACTCACTACTCACTACTCTGCACTCACTACTCTGCACTCACTACTCTGCACTCACTACTCTGCACTCACTACTCACTACTCTGCACTCACTACTCACTACTCTGCACTCACTACTCTGCACTCACTACTCTGCACTCACTACTCACTACTCTGCACTCACTACTCACTACTCTGCACTCACTACTCACTACTCTGCACTCACTACTCACTACTCTGCACTCTGCACTCACTACTCTGCACTCACTACTCACTACTCTGCACTCACTACTCTGCACTCACTACTCTGCACTCACTACTCTGCACTCACTACTCTGCACTCACTACTCTGCACTCACTACTCTGCGCACTCACTCCTCTGCACTCACTACTCTGCACTCACTACTCTGCACTCACTACTCTGCGCACTCACTACTCTGCGCACTCACTACTCTGCACTCACTCATCTGCACTCACTACTCTGCACACTCACTCTGCACACTCACTCTGCACTCACTACTCTGCACTCACTACTCTGCACTCTCTCTGCACACTCTCTCTGCACACTCTCTCTGCACACTCACTCTGCACACTCACTCTGCACACTCACTACTCTGCACTCACTACTCTGCACTCACTACTCTGCACTCTGCACACTTACTCTGCACTGTGCACGCCGCTGATATCATAGAATCTTCCACCACACTTTCTAAAACTCTATAGTCCGAAGCATAATAGGCACACAACCAAAAGAAGGGTAGACATTGCTTAAAATAATCTTATTGTATTTAAGAGAAGCAAAAGCGAGACTGTGAAATGTGCTGAATATCAGTTTGTTATGAATCAACAGAGTGGAGTTAGAGAACCAAGAAATAGTAATTTAGAACCCTACCCTTGGCCGACTTTTGTTCCAGGTGGAATAAATTCCAGCCCACATCACGCTTCTGTGCTCTTTGTCGTGATAAGCCTGAGACGGTGCCACACTTTCTTTTTGAATGCCCGGACTATGGTCGCCCCAGATCACGTTGGCTTGGTCCTATCTGCAGAGAACTTGGTACCCGTCAGCACTCCGTTGCACTCCGGATTCTTTTAACTAACACAGCCTCTCCTATTGTTTGTGCTGTTGCTAAGTTTTTAAAATGGGCTTGGTTGATTAGACTTAGAAGACTGTCCATATCAATTTAATTCTTTTTTAATTAATTTATGCTGACCTAATGTGTTTTATTCTTATACTAAATGTACAGTCATACTTTTTTTCGACATGCTGTTTTTATCTTTTGTATTGCTTTTATGATATGTGCATATCGAAATAAAGCATCAATCAATCAAGTAATTTAGAATCCGGGTTAGAAGGAGTAGTAATCACAAGCTGAGGATCAACGGGCACGAAACAGCGTGGTGGGCGCGCAGGAGACGCAGCGTGAGCGTGCACATCAGCTGAAGATCGCCGGAGAAGACACCGAGCCTGCCTGCTGCCGTGACTGACCCGCTGCAGAGGGAAAGAGCCCGGTGAGTGGGGGTAGGGGGGGGCGGCAGAGAGGGAGTGGGCAGAGAGGGAGGGTGTGTGTGTGTGTGTGTGTGTGTGTGTGCGTGTGTGTGTGCGTGCGTGTGTCTGTCTGTGTCTGTCTGGTGTGTGCCTGCCTGCCTGCCTTTGTGTGTGCGCGTCCACAGACCCTGGTCGGCTCGTGCACCGCTCTGTACTCCCTTGCGAGCTTACATGGCGACAATAGTTCTCGTTGCCGAGACCTAAAAATGGACTAGGGCATGTAAACATATTAGGCTTTGAAAACGCTTTGAACACTCCAGTAAAGCCACCATTAAGTGACTCAGATTGCGTTTAACCTTATTCATGCTAGAAAATGGAACGGCCGTAAAGGTCACCCTTTATGGAATAAAAACAAAACATGATGGGCCTCATTTATGAAAAGTGACGCAATGCTGCGTGAAAACAGCGATGCGTCACTTTTCACTGCGCCCTCCTTGCGAGACCAATGATGCATCATATTTACAGTATGACGCATCATGGCGCAAGGAGTTACAGATACATCAATATTTCTGACGTATCTGTATGGTGCAAAAGTGACGCATTGCTGGAGTGTGTCACAAAAGTGACGCAACTCCAGCAATGTGTCCTTTCACATGGGGCAGGCCCCAAGTGAAAGGGCCCGCGTCAGTCTTACGCCTGCTGTGAGGCAGGCGTAAGAAATTGACACATTTGGGTCCTAGAAGTGGCGCAGTGAAATCTTATAGATTTTTTCACTGCGTCTGTTGGACAGGCCACATGAAGGGCTCGCTCCCTCCCCGCAGGACAGGGCCCGGGCCACCGTCAGCACCATTGCCCGGCCCAGCCGCCATCTTGGACACGGCACCACGCGGCCGTGCGGCCTCAGCCCGACCCCAACCCTGGGCCTGGCCAGGCCCCGACATCCCGGCACCACCCTCCACCCAGGAGGTGAACGGCCCACTTGGCAGGTCAATGGGAGTACGAAGTGTCGATGGCTCTCCCCCGCCAGGTGCCGAGCACCCCCAGCCTCCTCGGGCGCTGGCTCCACCCCCCTGCTGGGTGTCTGGACTCCCTCATCCCAGACCTCCCGACCTCCAAGAGCGAGGGTCCGGACATCAAAGGGCGCCAGACCTATAACTGAGGCAGCCCCAGGACAGGAAGGCAGTTGTATCCTGGAGTCGAGAGACACCGCGACGAACTCATCCTTGACGGACTGCTGGCGCTGCCACAGCCCTGCCTTGTGAACGATTGTCCTGCCTGCTGGCGCTGCCGCGGCCCTCTGCAACCTTCGTCCTCGTTGGGACCTGCTGGCGCTGCCGCGGCCCTCTGCAACCTTCATCCTCGTTGGGACCTGCTGGCGCTGCCGCGGCCCTCTGCAACCTTCATCCTCGTTGGGACCTGCTGGCGCTGCCGCGGCCCTCTGCAACCTTCATCCTCGTGGGACCTGCTGGCGCTGCCGCGGCCCGTTGCAACCTGCATTCTCGTGGGACCTGCTGGCGCTGCCGCGGCCCGTTGTAACCTTCATCCTCGTTGGGACCTGCTGGCGCTGCCGCGGCCCGTTGCCACCTACGACCTCTCCGGGACCTGCCGGCGCTGCCGCGGTCTGACCCCTCCGAACACCGAGCTCGAGGATTGTGAGCCATCACCGTTACACCCCCGTACCCGTGGGTACCCAGACTGTCCCGCTACCCCCTTCCCCTACTAGAGACTAGAATTGAGAGGATCATCGTGTCCTGATTGCCTTGTATCGTACCACTCTACTCCCAGAAGTGCCTATAAAAGATGTTACCCTGAACTTTGTGTGGTGTCCATCTGTGGGGGGGAAGTTACCTGTATGTGCGATCACTGTGCTCGGCCGACCCTCCAGGTCCCCGTCTAACATTGGTGGCTAGCGGCGCGATCCGAACCAACGCGTACCGTACAGACAGTAACTCACCCTACGACTAAAACCACAATGACGACCAAAGAGAGCGGATCGGCGGAGAAGTTCCAGATGGAAAAGCTGGAAGAATACAACCACCGAGAGCTCAAACAATTTTGCATGGACTTAGGCATTGCTACCACCGGGCTAAGCACAAAAGAAGACTTCAAAAACGCCCTAGAGGCCTGGACAGAGACAAATACCGCAACCCCCCGGGACCCCGCAGCCCCGGAAGTCAACACCACCCGGACGGAGGAACGGAGAACAGGCCCCTCCCATGAAGAGATCCAAGAGCGGGAAAAAAATAGATTACACGAGTTAGACTTGGCACGACTCAGATTAGACGGAGAATTGAAACTGGCGGAACAAAAAATAAACTTAGAACACTTACGGCTCAGAGAAGAGCGAGAGGAAAAACAGAGACAGAGAGACCTCGAAGAAAAAAGACTGGCATACGAGCACGAGTGCAAACTAGCGGAGATAGAAATGCGCAAACTGAACAAAAACCTAGGGGTGCCCGAGCAACCGCACTCCCCGGGTCCTACCGAGCAGAAGGTCCACATCCCCAAGGATGTGGTCCGAGAATATCACCGGAACGACGACATACAGCAGTGGTTCAAGGCCTATGAGATTGCCATGACCGCCCACCGGGTCGCTCGAAGTGACTGGGGAGCCGGTCTATGGGGGAGATTCGTCAACGAGGGTCGTGATGCCCTGCTGCAGCTTCCGGACCATCAAATGACGTCCTATGACCACATGAAGGCCGCCCTCCTCAGTCGATATGGACTTACACCCGAAATGTACCGCCAGAGGTTCCGCAACTGCACCAGGATCCCAGGTACGACGTGGTTGGAATACGTGAACTATTTCAGCCGAGCCTTCGAGGGGTGGATCAAGGGTAACAACGTAACCACTTACGAACAACTCTTCAATCTCATTGTGTGGGAGCACCTCTCCAACAACTGCTTTGTCGAGCTCAGGCAGCACCTCCTCGACAGTAAATTGACTGAACCCCGGCAGCTCGCCACCGAGGCTGACCGGTGGGAGAGCACCCGAGTGGCCCGGAGTGGGCCGAATGAGCAGAACAGAACCAACCAAGGTCACCATCGTCCCCGAGGAGGAGGAGGAGGCCCGGGCCGGGGCAGAGACGCCGCCCCGGCCGCACCCACTAACGCCACCCCGGCCCCAGCAGGCCGGGGAAACCCCCCGATGCGCCCGGGGTTCCGAGCTAATGTGACGTGTCATCGATGCCAGCGAGTCGGCCACTATGCCAGTGACCCGACCTGCCCGAAGAACCAGGCCCCCGGGCCCCGCCAGATGGCGGCCGCCGCCCTGGGAGAAGAACAAGTCTCCGAAGACACGGAGACCTATGAGTCGGAGCAGTTCGAGTGGGAACCCGCCGCCATGACCCTGGCATGCCTAGGAGGAAGAGACATGGTCCCGCGGACTCCCCTGCCCGCCAACACTCGGAAGTACAGCCAATGGGTGAGCATCAATGGGCGCAAGGCCGAGGCCCTGCGTGACACCGGGGCCAGTGTGACGGCTGTCCGCTGTCACCTGGTGACCCCAGAACAAATCCTACCAAACGTACTTTGCCCCGTCCGATCGGCAGATAACTCGGAGAGCCTGTGTCGGATGGCCTGCGTCCCCTTCGAATGGGGAGGAGTGTCCGGCATGCTGAAAGTAACTGTCCGTGACGATGCCCCCGTAGACTGCCTCCTGGGGAACGATCTCGAGAGCTCCCCGTGGGCCGCTGTGGAAAGAAGAGAGCATCTGGGGATGTTGGGTCTCCCGGACTGGGCGTGCGTAACCACCCGGTCCATGGCCACCCGCACCATCCCTAGACCAGAAGAACCAGAATGGGCAGCACCTCCGCCCTCGATCACTCCAGAAGAAGACTTCCTCCAGACCGACCACCCGGACCCCACCCCAGAGGGGTCCACACAGCCCCCCGAGCTTCCCGACCTGGCTCAGTGGCGTCAAGAAGGGGGGCCCACCCAGGAACAATTCCGGCAGGAGCAAAAGACCTGCCCCTCCCTCGAGGGATTGCGACAGCAAGCGCTCGCCCAGAGCCAAGGAGACACCACCGGGGCCCACTTGGTTTATTGGGACAATGATCTATTGTACAGCGAACAGAAAATCGCAGAACTGGGGGCCGGGCGAGTGTTGGTGGTGCCCCTCCTCTTCAGAGACTTCCTGTTGAACCTAGCCCATGATGCCCCCCTGGCCGGGCACCTGGGCCAAGACAAGACCTACCACCGCCTGGTGACTCACTTTTTTTGGCCCAAAATGAGAAATGACGTATCCAACCATTGCCGGTCCTGCCCGACCTGCCAGGCCAGTGGGAAGAGCGACCGCAAACTCAAGGCACCCCTACAACCATTCCCCGTGGTGACCACCCCGTTCGAAAGGGTGGGAATAGACATTGTGGGGCCCCTGGACCCCCGAACAGCACAGGGACATCGCTTCATCCTGGTCCTGGTGGATCACGCTACCCGCTATCCTGAGGCGGTCCCCCTTCGTACGATAACAGCCCCAGTAGTGGGTCGAGCCATGATGGGGATCTTCTCTCGAGTGGGCTTCCCCCGGGAAGTCGTCAGCGACAGGGGTACGAACTTTATCTCAAAATACATGAAGTCCCTCTGGCAACAGTGTGGGGTCACCTACCGATTCACGACCCCCTATCACCCTCAAGGGAACGGACTGGTTGAGCGGTTCAACCGCACGCTCAAAGGGATGATTGGGGGGTTGGAAGAGCCCCTCCGTCGCCAGTGGGATGTGCTACTACCGTGCCTTCTCTTTGCCTACCGAGAAGTCCCCCAGAAGTCCCTCGGCTTCAGCCCTTTCGAACTCTTGTATGGACACCCGGTGCGAGGCCCGCTCAGCCTAGTCAAAGAAGGCTGGGAAATGCCCCCTCTAAAGAACCCTCCAGATGTTTTCAAGTACCTCCTAACCCTCCGCAACCAGACCAGAAGGTTCAGAGAGATGGCAAAAACAAACCTGGAGGCCAGTCAGGAGGACATGAAAAGGTGGTACGATCAAAATGCATCCTCCATCGAATTTGAACCCGGCCAACAAGTGTGGGTAATGTCTCCCACCGAACCATGCGCCCTGCAAGACAAATGGACAGGGCCCTTCAAAGTAATCGAGCGCAAGAGCCCTGTCACCTATCTCATCGATATGGAATCTTCCCGAAACCCTCTCCGGGTCCTCCACGCTAATAGACTGAAACCCCACTTTGTACGCTCCGAACTCAGTCTCCTGATGGCAACCGACAATGGAACCGAGGAGGACTCCGAACCCCTTCCTGACCTCCTACGGTCACGGGAGAAGGACGGCTCCGTGGACGGGGTCCGACTCTCGGAGGCCCTCACCCTGGAACAGCGCCAAGACTGCCGAGTCCTCCTGCTCCAGTTCTCCACCCTGTTCTCCCTCACCCCAGGGGTCACCCCCTGGTGCTTACATGACGTGGACACTGGAGACAGTCCCCCTATCCGCCATCGGGCCTACCGCGTTCCAGATCGGGTACGGGCCTGCATCCAAGAGGAGGTGGCCAAGATGCTCACACTCGGGATCATCGAGCCCTCAGACAGCCCCTGGGCCAGCCCAGTGGTACTGGTCCCCAAAGCGGCCGCCCCCGGCGCCACGCCGGAGCTCCGGTTCTGCGTCGACTACCGGGGCTTGAATGCGGTCACCAGAACAGACGCACACCCCATCCCCCGAGCAGATGAACTAATCGACCGCATGGGAGCTGCCCGCTACCTCAGCATCTTCGACCTGACAGCGGGCTACTGGCAGATCGGTCTCACACCCCGGGCCCAAGAACGATCGGCATTCTCTACCCCTGATGGCCACTATCACTTCAAGGTCATGCCATTCGGCATGAAGAATGCGCCAGCAACATTTCAGCGGCTAGTAAACCAGGTCCTGGCAGGACTCGAAGGATTCAGCGCCGCCTACCTGGACGATATCGCTGTGTACAGCCACCACTGGTCCGACCACCGCCACCACCTCCGAGAGGTGCTACAGGCCCTCCAACGAGCTGGCCTCACGATCAAGGCCAGCAAATGCCAAATTGGCCAGGGGTCCGTGACCTATCTCGGGCACCAGGTGGGAAGCGGTCTGGTGGCCCCTCTGCAACTCAAGATCGCTGCCATCCAGTCGTGGCAGTCCCCCATCACCCAGACCGAGGTCCGCGCCTTCTTGGGACTCACAGGCTACTACCGACGGTTCGTGAGGGACTATGGCAGCATCGTAGGGCCCCTCACGGAACTTACCTCCAAAAACCAACCAAAGAAGGTCAACTGGACCCCAGACTGTCAAGCGGCCTTCGAGAAGCTGAAGGCCGCCATGTGCTCCGCCCCGGTGCTCCAGGCCCCCGACTACAGCCGGGAATTTATCGTCCAAACAGATGCCTCCGACCATGGCGTTGGGGCAGTCCTTTCCCAGCTGAACCCCGAAGGGCTTGACCAGCCAGTGGCTTTCATCAGCAGACGGCTCCTGGCCCGAGAACGACGCTGGAGCACCATCGAGAGGGAGGCCTTCGCCGTGGTGTGGGCCCTCAAAAAGCTCCGGCCTTATCTCTTCGGCACCCACTTCCGGGTCCAGACCGATCATCGACCCCTGCAATGGCTCATGCAGATGCGGGGGGAAAACCCGAAACTACTACGTTGGTCCATCTCCCTGCAGGGGATGGACTTCACTGTGGAACATCGACCCGGCCAAGACCACGCCAACGCGGATGGCCTGTCCCGCTTTTTCCGCCTCGACGAGGAAAGTCCCCAAGAAGATGGGTGACTCTCCCCGCCCTCAGCTGGGGGGGACGCATGTTGGACAGGCCACATGAAGGGCTCGCTCCCTCCCCGCAGGACAGGGCCCGGGCCACCGTCAGCACCATTGCCCGGCCCAGCCGCCATCTTGGACACGGCACCACGCGGCCGTGCGGCCTCAGCCCGACCCCAACCCTGGGCCTGGCCAGGCCCCGACATCCCGGCACCACCCTCCACCCAGGAGGTGAACGGCCCACTTGGCAGGTCAATGGGAGTACGAAGTGTCGATGGCTCTCCCCCGCCAGGTGCCGAGCACCCCCAGCCTCCTCGGGCGCTGGCTCCACCCCCCTGCTGGGTGTCTGGACTCCCTCATCCCAGACCTCCCGACCTCCAAGAGCGAGGGTCCGGACATCAAAGGGCGCCAGACCTATAACTGAGGCAGCCCCAGGACAGGAAGGCAGTTGTATCCTGGAGTCGAGAGACACCGCGACGAACTCATCCTTGACGGACTGCTGGCGCTGCCACAGCCCTGCCTTGTGAACGATTGTCCTGCCTGCTGGCGCTGCCGCGGCCCTCTGCAACCTTCGTCCTCGTTGGGACCTGCTGGCGCTGCCGCGGCCCTCTGCAACCTTCATCCTCGTTGGGACCTGCTGGCGCTGCCGCGGCCCTCTGCAACCTTCATCCTCGTTGGGACCTGCTGGCGCTGCCGCGGCCCTCTGCAACCTTCATCCTCGTGGGACCTGCTGGCGCTGCCGCGGCCCGTTGCAACCTGCATTCTCGTGGGACCTGCTGGCGCTGCCGCGGCCCGTTGTAACCTTCATCCTCGTTGGGACCTGCTGGCGCTGCCGCGGCCCGTTGCCACCTACGACCTCTCCGGGACCTGCCGGCGCTGCCGCGGTCTGACCCCTCCGAACACCGAGCTCGAGGATTGTGAGCCATCACCGTTACACCCCCGTACCCGTGGGTACCCAGACTGTCCCGCTACCCCCTTCCCCTACTAGAGACTAGAATTGAGAGGATCATCGTGTCCTGATTGCCTTGTATCGTACCACTCTACTCCCAGAAGTGCCTATAAAAGGTGTTACCCTGAACTTTGTGTGGTGTCCATCTGTGGGGGGGAAGTTACCTGTCTGTGCGATCACTGTGCTCGGCCGACCCTCCAGGTCCCCGTCTAACAGCGTCACTTCTATGACCCTGTCTTGCGTCAGAACGTCCCCCCCCTGAATACATTATACCTGGCGTAGGTATAATGTGGTGCAGGGGTTTACAAAGTGACACATCTACCTAGATGCGTCACTTTGTAAATATGTTGCAACAAGGCACATTTTTTACGCTGCTGGTGCGTCACAAAAAGTGGCGCACCGGTGGCGTAATAGTGACGCACGGCCTCATAAATGAGGCCCAATGTGTTAAAGAAAAACAATGAAAGTTATAATTTGCAACTTGCTCCTCAACAGGAAGTTGCTGTCCTTGACCTGGTAGCCTCTGCAGTCCTTGGCCCCCCCTGAAAGCCGTGGCCATGCTGCACAGGAGGCTTAGGAGCGGCCTCTTCCTACTTGGACCTCTGGCCCCCTGAGCTGCCCCAGACGGGGCCTGGGGGCGCTGAAGAGGAGGGAGACGTTGGGGGCCTCTGACTGAGCAGGGCTGAGGAAGAGGACATGGCAAACTATGGTGCCGTCCACTAGCCCTGTCTGTCAGCGGCCGGTGAGCAATAAAGATAATTTTTAAAAAAAGCATTTGCGATGCAATACGTCTCGCATTTACATGAGTTTTAGCTATTGGCACCTTAAATGACATTGTCATTTACAATACTAATAGCTTAAACTCTCGCAAATGCGAGACCTATTGCATTTTAAATCCTTCCTCCAGTGCTATGTTCTAATTTTTCATCAACATCAGCATTACTTATTTCCTCAGCTTTTAAATAATTTCTTTAGCAGGTTAAACAAGCATTTACAATGCAACGGTTTCGCCTTTGCAAAAGTTAGAGCTATTGGCATTGTAAATGACAACATTTTTATTTATGTGTTGGTTTTGAAAACAGATAAATAAATGGCATTGTCATTTACAATGTCAATAGCTTAATCTCTCGCAAATGCCACACACACACACCCACAGAGAGCCCCCCCACACAGAGCCCCTCCACACACACAGAGTCCCCCCCACATACACCCACACAGAGCCCCCCACACACACACACAGAGCCCCCCACACACCCACAGAGCCCACCACACACCCACACAGAGCCCCCCCCACACACCCACACAGAACCCCCCCACACAACCACACTGAGCCCCCCCACACACTGCGAGCCCCCCCACACACCCACACAGAGCCCCCCACACACTGCGAGCCCCCCCACTCACTGCAAACCCCCCCACACACTGCGAGCCCCCCACACACTGCGAGTACCCTACCTTTTTTAGTCTCCTGTTTATTTTTTGAAACGTTCTATTGAGTAACACTTTTCTCATGTAAAGTAACTGGTCCTATAGTACAGCGCTCTGACACCTTTAGGTAATGTCCGCGCTATATAAAAA
This sequence comes from Lissotriton helveticus, assembly GCF_964261635.1. NCBI lineage: Eukaryota > Metazoa > Chordata > Amphibia > Caudata > Salamandridae > Lissotriton > Lissotriton helveticus. Next base: position 183,475,749 of record NC_136057.1, on the reverse strand, counting down.
TGCACTAAATAAAAAAACTCTGTGCTTAGTTTCTTCCGGAGTCTGCACCTCTCTGTTCAGGTGTGTATATATATAGTGTGCTCTGGTGTATGTTCCGGATTATGGATTCTAGCGTTTACTCCGTGGTCTGGATTCCAGCGTATCCCCTGTGTCCTCCTGGTGTGTAACCTTCCGTGCCGGTGTGTTCTGGAGTTTATTGCGCTTAACAGCCTCTGTCCCTCTGTGGCCCTACGCCTCAGAGTCTGTCCCACACTTTACTGGTGTCTGCTGGTGTTCTTGTGTCCGTCAGTCCGTCCGCTCTGTGAGTTTCAGTCAGGAGCGGTGCACTGATGTCGTTCTCCTGAGCTCTATCCTCTCCTTTCTGCCCTCTCACTTACCGTCAGTTGTAGGCTGCGGAGCTCCGGAGCTCCCTGCCACGTACCCCAGTCCCCAGAGCAGGAGGGCACAGATCCCGGGAGACGCCACCATCCTGGCAGCTGGAAAGCACCGCATCTGTCCCCGCGCTGGGTCACTTCCTCGTGGATCACGAGTGACGCCTCCTCTGCTCCTCTCTGTGTCCGCCCTGTGCCGTCCACTCCTCCCATCCTCTGCTTTCAGTTCCAGATCCCTCTTCCCTCCTCCCTCTCTTTCTCAGTGGTCGAAGTGTGAAACAACATCCATTGGCAAAGCCAGCAGTAGTTTGTGACTTTCCTTGAGAATGCAGAAATGTAACTCTCAGTTGGCGCGAGGAAACAGGATGTGGAGCAGTGTGAAGGCGATTCAACATAGTGAACGGTAACTCTGAGCAGGACGTTCTTCTTGAATTTGGTAATTTATGAACCAGTAACGGTTTTTATAGTAGAGCGCGCGGTTGAAAAGAGAAAACTGCAGTTTTGGTGGTAAAACGTGTGCTTCCATGCTTGCACATGTGGCGCAGTGGCCTGCGGGGGGACACGTGGCTTGGGGGGAGGTTACAATTGAGAACGAGTGGGGTTTGGCAGTGGGTATTGTGTTTATGTTTGATCAATTAAAGTGGAGCAAATACAACACAATATGTAGGGTCAGGTGTATACAAATAATAGAACGATAGGCATGTGTGTATTCACAGCGCGCCCTGTAGGGATTCGGGGGCGTGTTTTTCATGCTCACCCCTTCCCATTGGCTGGAACGTAAAATTCCAGCCAATGGGAAGAGGAGAGGGCGGGACTTAAAAAAAGACACGGAAACGCCCCCGAATCGCGTTGTGACGGGGGAAAGAGTGATTGACAACCATCTCTTCCAATGGCTAGCCTCTATTTATGGAGCTAGCCAATGGAAGAGAAGGCGGGACAAAGCTCCACACTGTAGGATCATAAGATTTCGACCTGGGCGAACGCTGCTGCGCAGCGGATCGCTAGGCGAAACCTAAAAATGCATCCTTTTGCCCTTTTTGGGTTGCAGTTTTTAAAAAGTGTCCATTTGCTGCAAACAGTGGTGATGAAGTGATACCTTTGCTCCGTTCTTTGCTCGGAGGGCGCACCCCCGGGCAGCGGGTGTTGACAGATGCATCTTCAGCAGGGACAAGTTTTAAAGAGCAGAGGAGCCTGGCCATGCAGGTCTGCAGAGTGAGAGGTGACGTTACAGGGGGCGGGTCCGAACATGTGTGTGAGGAAGAGAGGCAGATGGGGAAAACCTGAGAGCTGCTGCATACCATGCACAGCTGACGACAGTCGAAGTCTGCACAAACAGGGATATTTGCTGCAACACAGGAGGAAATCAACTACTTTACAAATGTGTAATCCAAAGTTCTTCACATGAAACACATATATTCAACATTTCTATTTATAAAAACTATCACTTTTATTAAATACCTCTCAATGTGGGGGATATAATCAAATGTACTTAAGTTAAGCGCTTCCGATGTATGATAATACATTTGTTTTAATTCTAATTCTGTTTATATTTTTGTACGATTTACATGCCATGAGTGAAAAGGCTCAGGGGCATGTTATCAAGAAAGGGCGATACATTATCGATGCCCAGGTTCTGGTGTTAACCTGGGCTTCTATGGGAATTCACAAGGGCATATTATCAAGCCCATTATCGCAGCTTTAGCGGTATTTTCCTGCCGATAAAAGCGGCGATAATGTATCGCCCTTTCTTGATAATATGGCCCTCAGTTCGTGGCTCGGCTCTGGCTGTTAATTTGTTGCCACGCCCACCAATAGTATCCACCAGTACTCTCTGCTGCTGTGATGGAGTCAACCGAACACAGCCGACTCCTACTGGCTTCGAAGCACTATGAAGCGGCTACAGGACGACAAGTTGGGTTTTACCAGTCGATCGCATCTCAGACCAAAACAAATTACCTAACGAACGCAGTTAAATAGAACGTGTGAAATTTAAAGTATTTCTATTACTTGAAGGTTTACTTAGGTGCAAAACACTTGCTGCTAATGGATACTACTTAAAGGGTGTGGTGGTGAGCCGAACAAAATACACGTATAGAGCACGCACTATAAAGAAGTCTACTGGCCTCTGCCCACTCTAACAACTCAATAACTAGAGCCAAATTCTGCCAACATCTGCGGCCGATGCCCAGAGGTGCCCCCGGCCTTACCCGGAGGCTAGCGCTGCACGCCCAGCTCCACGGCAGTGCACCCCAATGCAGAAGACATGGAGGCTCGATCAGAGAGCCTTCATGCGTTATTCCAGAGGAAAAGCACATTGCGCCACCTAAGCTTATGTGCTTCATCCGAGCCTGGTGAAGCCCCCAAACTCCTCCAAACTTCATCGCCTGCGCACGGTGTGTAGCCAGAATCCCAACTGCACAAGACTAGGCAAGGAGGAGGCTGCGGCAACCCGTAGGTGACCTGTTGCACGCATAAAAAATAAAAAAATAAAAAAATAAATTGGTGCAAATCTAAAAGGAATGCTTTTTGCCACTTTAGAACGTCCTGACCTGAAGGGAGGTAAATTAATGGGCAATGCGTCTGCTGTACAGACGTCGAGAGGCCGATTTGAAAGTGGTCTTTCCACCATCTAGGGTTGGATACCGGAGTAAATTAGGGTGGGTTAATAGTAACACTATAATTAGATGTTTGGTTGCGCGGTAAACAATGTATATTATGTGTAGGCTTTCCTGTTTTCAGTTTCTATTTTTGGGAAATTCTGGTGGTATTTCTTCAGTGTTTTCCAGTGATTTCAATACCTCAAAAAAACAGTTCTTTTCAGTGGTTACGCATTTTTGCGCCATAAAAAACAACTGAAACAGTGTTTTACCGGTGTTTATGGAACTCTTTGCTTTTATTATTGCTTTTTCCATCAAATTGTATAGTGCTCCATATTTCAGAAGCTTAATACAGTCATGAAATTCTTTCCATTGTCCTTTGATTCTGCAGCTCAGATTTAACAAACATTTGCAATGCAATAGGTCGCGCATGTTTGCGAGTTTAAGCTATTGGCATTGTAAATGACAAAGCCTTTTATTTATGTTGTAAAATTAAAACAAAAATAAAAGGCATTGTTATTTGCAATGTCAATAGCTCAAACTCACGTAAACGCGTGACCTATTGCATTGCAAATGCTTGTTTTAAATGAAAGCGTGAATTGGTAATTCAGCAAGTTGGAAATTACAGTCTGTGTTCCAGAGTCGCTACCCCTCATTATCATCGATATAGCGCCCTCAAACGTGTTGTGTGCGTGGAGCGCTGTTTGGCACTTCATTTGGTGTCTTTCAAAGGAATGGCTGACTGCGCATATATTGCATTTTCTGCGTTGTTTACGCATGGGTACCATTGGCCGCCTGTGCTATAGGAGCCAATATCTAAATATGGTACCCCTCCCCCAGCTCACATATAGCTCCAATACCTTTGGGTCGAGTTCCCCCTATATAATACTAATGTGGCTGCTGAAGTGAATGGAGCCTGAGGTCTATTGTGACTGCAAGGCGTCTGAAATACAAGTGTACTTCAATTAAAGCCCTGTTCTGTACAGCGCTTAGAAACGGCAGAAGTGCAGTATGACTAGGGCTCCCGGTTTTATGGTATTTATTTTTTTGCCTTTTCCGTCTATATTTATCTGTATTTATTTTTGGGCATCTTTTTCTGTATTTATCCACATTTATTTTTGCCACACGCAAACGACGACGCTACAGCTAGTATTTCTCCACATTTTTTTAACTTGAAAACACAGCTAAAATAAAATTTCTTTCTACACTTGAAGTTGAAGGCATTGAGTAAACTTAGTGCTGCACTACTTCTATAATATACAAGAAATGCATTGCATTTGTTAGTATCACAGTATTAATTGATCCAAATTTCGAGTGCCATGCTACATACATTAGCTGCATTTTTCATAGTAATTTCTTTTTAATGTTTCCTTAACGGTGCTTTTGTAGCCATAGTTCATTCAGGGCCCCTGCCCCCTTTAATCTTCTTGTCATTGGATTAAAAATAAAATCAAACAGCCCGAAGCACACCGAGCAAGTGCTAACATCTACAGAGCTCTGTTTGAATCCCGGCTCAGCAGACTCAGGCTTTCATCCTTCTGAGTGCAATAAAATGAGTAAGATATAGTTGGGCGTTAGTGGCAGTAGTTATTTGTAGCTCTGCGATGCTGCAAACCTAAAACAGCAAGCGCTATATAAATGAATACATTGTCACATTACACTATGTGCTGGAAAACGCATCTCTGTAGCTTGTGTTTGCCGTGTCTTTGAAGCATTGCAAGGAGTGGAAAGGAGAACGCCTCACTCTCTGTGTCTCGATCCAGCCCAGCTGGACCTTTCTTCACGGGGAGGAAACACCTGGCATTTCCCGAACAGACTGGGCCTTGTCTGCCTTTCATGAAATCGAGTTCAGGACGGGAGGGCGAGGCGGGAATCCTCAGCTCTAGTGTAACAGCTCCTGGCAACCCCCGCACCAGAGCCTGGTGGCAGAGGCAGGCACAATGGGATGGTGTCCGCTTTCTAAAGGCCCCTGCTTTGTTCAGCGTTTATCAGAGCACCTGGGGAGCTTAGCTGCGATAAGCCCCAGGAGTTAAAAAGTTATTGGGGCCAGATCGCACTTCGCACTTCTTTGGAACTCCACGGGATTCAAACGCCCCTCCCCACCCTTGCACAGGCTGAGGACAGCCCATTGTAATTCTGACTGCAGATGATTACCACATTTAGAATGACAATGGGCCGCTGCCTGCCTTTAACATAACGTGCACTGCAAGTGTCTTTGAGGCGAGTACCTCGCTTGGCGCCAGTAGATTGTAGCAGGAGTTTAAAGTGCGCCCGAGGTGTGCTTACTCACTGCCGATTAGCACCAGAAGGTGACCTCATCCATACACAATTTTACTAGTATTTTTCCGTTTGTACATATAAATACAGACAATGGAAAAATAGTTTTCAGTCTATATTTATGTATATAAATCCGTAAAAACTGAAAACCGGGAGCCCTAAGTATGACGTGCCGAATAAAACAAGCTACAATTTGTATTGTTATTAAAGTGAATTGATACTTGGAAGAGAGGTTCACTTTACTTACACTCTCTGAAGAAGAAACAGTTCCACTCATGAGCCCAGTGTGAGTAAGCGCTAGTCCCTTAGAGAGATCCCACCCCGGGAATGGAAGTGCTGTGTGTATGAACCTTGACTGTGTTGTGCGTATAAGGTCAGACTTTCTATACTTTGAAATCAGATGAGGTAAACATGAAAGTCAGACCTGCATGGAAGTAGAGCCTTCCTTGTACACCGGTGACACGCCTCTTGCACATGTTTTCACCATGTGCTGCCAAGTGTGACCCCCGGCATAAAACCCGACGATGTGTTAGTATTGAATCTCGCTTTTCTAAATCTACCATCCGTACGTGGTCATGCAGTATACATGTCAATAAGTTATTATTATGGCTTGGGTCACATTATTACTTCTTCTGCCTCTTGGTCAGACACTTAACGTTCCCATTTCCTACAGCCTGCATTTACCCATTCACTTTCAAGATATTACCTCTGCCCATTTTGACTTGGTGATTGAAGCCTGGTGTGGTCGCCTTTAGAGCATAAGGACTATATTAGAAACTTTCATTGCTCTCTATTGCTCTGAGGAACAACACCTAGCCCTCATTGTGCATTCAATCATGTAAAGTCTCTAGTTGGCACAGGGTTTAATTGATTGAAATGGTGCTGTAATCGAGCATTGTTAATTAACAGGGTGCTAGCACTTTACAAAGCACTAAGCTTATGAGTAAATGCAACGGATTCTGAACCTTAAAAATCAGGTTTTCTAAATATTAGTACATTTCACTCCTTAGGTCTAAAGCACAAATATTATAAACCAAATTGGTTCCTTTAATATGGAGCTATTTAAATGTTGTTGATTGTATATAATCTGAACTACCCATTTTCTTACTTCTTAAAGCTTTATTGTGATTATAAATAAAATAAAGATATTATTTTTAGCCAATGTCCAAATATCTGAAGAGGATGTTGCATTCTTCCATCTTTCAGAGATGTTCCCTTTAGAGCTAAATATACGTTTAATTGACATAACTAACGTTTTCCAGATTCCTAAAGTTATACATGACCAGGACTCTGCTAATGTTAGTCATTAAAACGGTAGCAGTCTCAGTATTAAGAACACAACATAACTCCCCCATTCTCCATTAAGGGCGAATAGTGCAAATGATAAACGCATGCCCAAACCAAGCAGGCTAAAGAGTGCTCATTTTTTGAATGAATATCTTTGCTATTTTACGGATATATTTGACATTTATGGCTAAGAGGATCCTTCGGTAATGAAATCACATCTCTGAACAAGCAAACAGAGTCTAGAGACAGTTTTATACCGTGGGCAAGGCGGAGTAAGGAACTCTCACTAATCTGACAGGAATTAAGTGTTTTTTTAAAAGATGTGAGTTGGTTCACAACTCTGTGCCATAAAGAACCGCAAGAGACAGTGGAACAACATTTATCAGCCAGACCAATGTATCGCAGTAATGCTGAAGATTACAGGCGAGTAAGGAGGGGGCAGGAGGGACTGGAACAATCAGTAGGGGCCTTAAAGTAGTTCGGGTGAAATGCTTAGGCCGCAGTCAGAGACAAAGCAGTCCAATCCACCATCACATTACAAGTTATTTTTAATGTGATTAATTTGGACAGAGTGATATTGATTTTTATAAATGAAAATGTACTGAAGCAAAAATTCCTTTCTGGCTTTACAGAGAAGGCCTTCCACAGGAGCAGGCTAGAGCACCTTCGGGGCTTCTCTGCGCACGTTTTGTGAGGGGATGCAGCGAGTACAAGGAACACACTCGCCAGAGAGCCCTTTTCTCCCGCTCTGCTTTTCATACTCAGGGTCTATCAAGATGAAAGTCTGACGGTGGAAGCCCGGAACCGTTTTGGCTCTGTGTTTGGTGCGTGCTGAATGTTTCCAGAGTCCGCCTCCAATTAACTTTCTCTGACAGGGTGAAATTGGATAACACAGCGAGTTAAACACTAACGTGCTGGACGTCCTGGCTGCTTAAGCATCAAGGCTCCAACCCCGGGGACAGAAGTGGCAGAGACCCCGAAGACCGAGTCTTTCAGGCACCTGTTCCGTCTCCCGCTATACATCGGGATCTCTTGATATCTCAGCAACACAACTCTACAAAGTGAATTCGACAAATAACTGCATGTTGTTCAATAAAATAAAAATGCATTTAAAACACCAACCTTGCATCTTAGAAAGGCGGACTGAGTCTGAAAGGCTGAGGAAGGTGTCAGAGACGGTCTTTTTTGTGGGTTTAATTCCTGCCTAATGAAAATTGAGTGTGCAGCCTCTTTCCCTGCCGCCCACTCCTTTATTAACAACAAAGACTTGTTAAGTAAATAGTCGCTTGAAAGACCAGTGAATTACTCGGGTGGGGTCGCAGTAAGACTGACGGCAGACCACAACAGCTCCTCTCCCACCATGTGAGCCAGGCAGGGGGCCTGGTGTTGCTCTGGCCCTTGGGCCATTCACACCTCGACTCCCCATGTGCAGAAGCAGTGTTTTCTCCTGCCAACTCCGCGCCAGGCCACCACAGGCCAATGGTCTATAATACTTTGGGTCCATCAAGTGGCCAAGTGGCGCAACAACTTTGAAAATCAGTGACACTCGGTTTAAACCGGGTCAGCTGATTTTCAACTCGGTAGTGTATTATCGTGTACAGTCGATTTTAACCGAATTACCGGACAGCCTATTTATGTGACGTTTCTGGGACTGGCAAAGTTTTGAAATGTATCAAGTGGCGTTAGGCAAATTATTATGTGTCGTCTAAAACGGGATAAAACGCGGAAAGAGAGAGTACATGTCAGCGCGCGGTGGGTTGGGGGGCATAGTATACGGCAGGAGAGGGGAGAGAGGAGGGGGCTTGCACCGGATTCCCTTGCGGGATCGAGCAGCATGGCGTGATAATTGTTAACATATGGCACTTCTGCTCGCTCCGGCAAGGGAATAGCCAAACGTGCACACGTTGCCATTGAAAGCAATGCAACTGGTGCACGTTTTTGGCCTCAAAACCGACTCGATTGCTAAAGGTCTTTTTCCTATGCAGCGCATGAGCGTTGCGTAGGCGAGACCTAACAAGAAGAAATAATGCATTTCTCCTTGTTTCACCAACTTGAGACCAGGGTTTTCCTGATCCAAATTTTGGCACTGCATCCTATGTACACCAGGGGCAGCCAAATATAAAGGGTGTTGCTGTAGAACTCCCATCACAACACCCAATGCATGCCCAACCATAGTGTGAAAGGGTGCCTTATTACAAGGCAGATATGTGATGGTGTGGCCCAGCCCAAATATTTTATCTTTTAACGATATAGTAACCAGACAACTCCTCAAGAAATTTCCTTATGAGAATAATAACTCACAGTCTTTTTTTTTTTGTCCTACCCGTCACACCCTCAGTCAGCGGGTCCGGCCACTCTGCCACACCTGCCAGCGTCGCCTCTCGTCCCAGCCAACTCTCTCAGCCTACTAGCATGGGCGGTACTAGCCATGGCTTATCTTTTCAGCCGCCCCGGTCTGTTAGCTCTGCCCTCCTTCCAGCAGCTGACCAGCCCAGCTGAAATCGGGGAACCAATCCGCAGTCAGCCATTAGCTAGTCAGCCTTGCGCTGGTCGGACCCATGAGGGTTTCACCAACAGGGGGACGACTTAGCCTTCCAGCTCATGCTGTTTGGGCCCACCGTTCTGCCGAGGACGTCAGCCTGGCCTTGAGTCATGGCTGACCTGCACAGCAGTCCAGCCATTCCTGCTGACCTATGAAAAAAATCACCATCCAGCCGGTCTGCCAGTCAGCCCACTTCACAGTGAGCCGCCCAGCAGTCCAGCCATCCGGCTACTAAAAACGTATGACATTGCTGTCATTGCCTCGTCACATTACAGCAGAGTTCTTTAATCTGTGGGGCGCTCCCCCCTGGGGGGGCGCGCCACCATCTCAGGGGGAGCGCGCACTCAGGGCAATCTGACCTTTGTGCCCATGCTTTTGTTTTGCTAACTCTCCCATGAGGGGGTTAATTGATAGCGCTGAAATGCTTCAGCTGCAGTGGGAGGCAGGATGTCTCCTCTGCTAAAACCAAAACTGTTCCTTCACTCTTTCGATATCATAGCAGAGGAGAATTAGAGGATCATATTTAAATGTCCACTGACGTGCAACGGACAAAGCTTCAGTGTGTAGATATGAAGGATGCTGATTGGAATATGTAAGAAATGGTGTTGCCACTTCTCGAGGGGGTAGCACGGAACCAAGCGGGCAGGCCAAACTTCGGAGGACATGTGAAGCATACACGCAGTACCCACATACGATCCACCAGGCACACCACAAAAGAGGCACAACACCAGCTTGAGTTGAAAAATTAATAAGTTCTCTATTGACTCCAACCTGCGAGGGTAAACATAACATAGGCCGTAATCACAACAAGGCGCTAGCGAGCGCCAGGGCAGTATATACCCAGGGGGGGCATTATTTACAAGCTAATTGGGAACAAGGCTGAAAAGGTAAATAAGTCCAAATTGTCCAGCTGAAATATGAAAAGGTTAGCACTTGGCGTGTAACATCAGTGACATCCATATGGGAGAAGTACACACTAGGCATGGAAGCCCATTATACATAACATCAAACATTAGGGCTAATAACCCAAAATAGCTGGCATTGGCGTCTCCTGCAAAAAGAATAGGAATCCCCCAGCATTTACATCAAGCAGGAACACCTGTAATAGAACAGCACGGCGTGCTCATCGGCACGGGGCATAACAAGGGGCCTGGAGTAACACGTCCGGCCAGCATAGGGGCCAACCAGGCCCAAACCTGTAAGAAAAGGCACAATCACCTGCACGGTGGGCACGAAAGCCTACAATTAACCATCAGGTGTAAAACATCAATATACCTTGGCATCAGTAACAGACACCCAATCATGGGCAGGGGGGCGCAGGCCTTAATCCTTGGTCGTAGGCTGTAAATGCATAATACAACATTAAGCATAAACCCCCATCAGGAATTATAACTTCAGCATAACCCCTGTAAGGAAAAACATCATGGCATCCCAGCATCTAGTAACAGGCAGGCATAACCTTAGGACCATTCGGCCGCCTTCGCAAGAGCCACAGGTCATGCAGGACCCCAGCGCTGTAGCCTTAGGGAAAAGACCTGGGTGGCGGAACTCAATAGCCCCCAACCTGTAACAAAAACATCAGGCAGTACATTGGCATCAATAACATCAGCAACAGGGGGTACCCCTAAAATAGACCCGGCCCACATTTGACCTAGGGCAGGAATCCTTAGCATTAGCAGGTAACTTTCAGTAGGCAACCATATGCACCCCTATTCTTCTAGGCTCCCTTAGTCATTTCCTTCACCGGGCTTTCGTAATAACTGGGGCCCTCAGGGCAACCCATACAGCAGGGACCTATATCTGCAATAGGGGGATGATGCTCTCCAAATATTCAATAAGGGCAACCTGCTTGCTCCCGAGTTGTCTGGTGGGGCAGTTAGGCGCAGGAAAGTCAGGGCTGTTCAACACTTCTGGGGCCCAAGTTGCAGGTGCCCTCTGCCAGATGGGGCACCTGATAAGGTAAAACAGTTCCCGGGGGTGGGCACCAGCAATGTACTTTGTTGCCCCCCTCCACCAGCTTAAGACAGGCCCCACTCACCCGGAATTCCTGCGAGTGCGGGGGCTCCTCCGCTGCAGCTCCGGATGTTCTGGACCGGGGCTCTCCCGATTTCTGGGAGCCCTGCAACACCTTCTGCCAGCTTCACCCCGGGCCTTCTTCCTCACAGGGGCCCGGGGTTTCAAAACGGCCCCTGGGACTCCTCTGGGCCTTAGTGCTTCTCCCGCAGGCCTGAGGGGACTCCCATGCTGGACTGGGGGTTAGGGCAGGCACCGATCACGTGCCTCGATGCCCCCTCCTCTCTCACAGCGCCCTCCTCACTCCGGGGCGGGGCACTCACCGGCAGTGTGAGCGCCCGCTCCAGCCCACCAGCATCATCACGGGAGCCCCGTAACACCGCCGGCTGGCTTCTTCCAGCCCAACAGCAGGGCTCCCTCTCCACCCGGAGCCCTGCAGACAGCTCACCACTCCTCTCGCGGGGGCACAGACTGGCGGGGTGGGCTCCCGGTCCGGTCGCTCTCCACGGGGCTCCCTCTAGACCACAGGGGGGCCCTGCACCAGCGCCTCTTACCCCTCTGCTTCACCCGGGTCCCCCTCCCTCACGGGGACCCGGAGCTTAGGGTCGGCTTCTCCTCCTCTGGCTGCCCGGCCGGCAGCCAATCCCTGCGTGGCCTTCTGGGGGCGTGGCCGCGCAGGCCAATCCGTGCACGGCGGGCTGGGGGCGCGGCTGGTAATGTCACCGGCGCCCCAGCCACATGATGCGGGCCCGGCCGGCTTCAGGGCCTAGCGCGGCCCTCTCCTCACTTCGGCTGCCCTCTCCTGGTACCGGGGGCCGCCGCACCAATGCACCCAATGGCGGGGGGGGGGTCTCCTCGCCAGCGCCACAGTCTCCACGATGCCCGGGGCGATACGGTGATTTTCGGCGGCAGTAAGGGGTAGGCTCCCTTTTATTTAATTATTTTAATCACCAAAAGCGCCAAAACGCAGGGTAGGCTCCTGCAGTGCTATTCCCGGCCCTCAGCTCCTCTCCTCAGGCCACACAACTTCCAGGGCCCTGGGGCTCAAAGGGCCGGCAGCACCTCGGGGCCACCATAGTCACAGGCCACAGCGCTCCAACATGTACCAGTACTTCGGGGGCACTATCTTCCTCATGCAGCGCTTAACAGGCAGCTCCTCACAGTCCAGCACTTCACAAGGGTAGCGCTGGGTAGGCACACATCGAAAGGGGGCGAACAGTTCCACAGCCAGCCCTAGGGGCACACTCCTCACCTCCTGGGGGGGGTTCCAGTCCACAGCACTCCTCCCCTTCTGGGCACTTCTTTTGCGCAGCGCTGGTGTGGTTCAAGGTCCCAATAGTGACAGGGACCTAGGTGGGCCCTCCTACTTCAGGGGCCCCAGGGGACAGCAGAGGGGGGGCAGGGTTTGAGGGGTGCAGGGCCCAGCTCACAGGCCCATGTGGTGGTAACACCTCGCAGCAGGTCCCCTCACGTTCCTGTCCCAGCCCTGTGTGTCTCTCTGGTGGCACATCCCCCTTACTTATACCCTCCTCCCAGCCAGTGCCAGAACCTTCTAGAATGTTGGCAAAACTGGCCTAAACTGGCTCAAGGGGAGGGGTTGAGTACCCTGGGTGCCAGGCTTCCCTCCAAAAGCTAGGGGTGGCTGGGTAATAATATCTAGACCGCTGACCTATGGCAGTCATGTGGCCAAACCATTGGCCATGGCATCCATTTTAAATACAGAACTTTTCAGTCAGGTGCATTTCTAAAATGGGAGGGGGGTATTCCCTGCACAACATTTCGTGACATTACATTTTAAACCAGGGCAACTCTCAACTCTCATGGCCTATACAATAATCGTTACCATGGGGGAGACATCCTAGACAAGGGGGAAATTGACAAGTGCTCACACCATTGCATGGCATTCCATATTAACAAGGCGTCTCACACCACACATGGCCTATACGGGTTTATTACCATGGGGGAGACATTTCAAATTAGGGGGGCAAAAAGCGAAAAAGTTTGGGGGAAAGGGCCAAGTCCAACAGAATATAATAGGTTTTCTTTTACAACAAAATCAGGATAGTTCTGGACTTCCTTTCAAAAATTCTGGGATTGTCTATTACACCAACGTGCAAGATTGAAACAAGCATAGCCAATAGGTCTTTCCTTTGGGACCATATAAGTGTTTACCCATGCAACAGTTGATGTTGCTGCACCAAGGATATTGTGCTGGATAACTAAACACTTATAAGGTCCCAAAGAGGAGACCTATTGGCTATGCCAATGCTTGTTTTATCAAGCCATCTGTTTTGTGCTCCTCCAATACATTGTATTGTAATTGCATTTATATAGCTCTTACTACTCCTGACGAGGCGTGGAAGCGCTTTTTCTGCGATTAGCATGCTACTCCTGAATCATTAAGGATTAGTGATGAATTAGTACAGTGAAATAGTCTGCCTAAAAGAGATGAGACCTCTTACCTTCTAGCTGGACCCAAGAGGGTACAATATATTTCTCTATGATCTGCCTTTGTTCCATTTATCACCCTGCAGAAGACATTGAAAGACAAATAATCTACGTAGCTGAGTTTGCAGAATATACTTTACCTAAAATCTTTGTTATTTTATTTTGTGTGAGACACTTATATGTCACTCCCATGTTGCTTTTGAAACGTTTGAAGGTGGGTGAAAGTCCCAGGTCAGGATCTTCAGTGTTCATTTAAGATGAAAGAATATGCGGTAAATAGAGTAAATGATGTGCTAGAAACGAACAAAAATGCCGGTATTACGAGACCATCAAAAAACATGTTGGGGCATTTTATCAAGGAAACGTGATAAATATCGCATTTCCCGCTTTGCGGGATTTTGGCTAACGCTGGATTTAATCGCAGAGATATTGCGTTATTTTCAACGCATATCTTCAAGGCGATTAAAAATCCGGCGATAGGGCTAAAATGCAGAATTATCGCTGGGAATCCAGTGATAAACCTGCAGCGATAGGGGGAATCCCTATTGATAGGGAGATGTGGACTTAGCCATACCATCCTCCTCCCATGATACAGGTAGGCAAGTCAGGATTTTTGCAGACCTTAATTGCCGGCGATAACCGCGGTTAGCACAGCTTTTTATATCACTATGGGTGTCCTGGGCCAGCTTGTAAATACTGCGAAGGACAGTTAGTGATCTTATTCATGGTGTTTTGTTAGGGTACGCCTACTTTGCATCTCATTAGCGATGCAAGGCGAGGCATGGGGAAAACGGCTGCTAACATGCGCTAATGCATGTTAGCGCCACCTTGTTAATAGGGCGATATTATTATCTCCGCTGATATGGCTTTTAAAGCCAAAAAAGCGGATATGGCCCTTGATAATATGCCCCGTTGTCATTACATCCCACACCATGCAGGAAGTCATCTGTAGTTGGTATCTGTAGTCAGTAGTTCAAAGGTATCCTTTAAGTGATTGTATTGTATTGTAATTGCAATCAAAGCGCTTTTGCGGCGGGTAGCATGCTACTATGGGACCCATATAGGATTAGTGTTGAATTAGTATAGTGAAACATGCAAGTACATTTTACGCCTGATTCACAGAATGAATTTAAGACTCAATCCTAAACTTACTACTATTTTGGTATTCACAGAATGCATTTACTACTTTTGGCATTCACAGAATTAACTTACTACTTTTGGTATTCACAGAAGTTAGGATTTTGTCTCAAGAAAGACTTAAGACAGACTTAAGACTCAATCCTAAACTTACTACTATTTTGGTATTCACAGAATGCAATTACTACTTTTGGCATTCACAGAATGAACTTACTACTTTTGGTATTCACAGAAGTTAGGATTTTGTCTTAAGTCTGTCTTAAGTCTGACTTAAGACAAACTTAAGACAAAATCCTAACTTCTGTGAATACCAAAAGTAGTAAGTTCATTCTGTGAATGCCAAAAGTAGTAAGTGCATTCTGTGAATACCAAAATAGTAGTAAGTTTAGGATTGAGTCTTAAGTTCATTCTGTGAATCGGGCCCTTTAAGTGGTGGATAGGTTAGTCAGTTATTTGGATTTGGAATAATAGCAGAAGGATAGAGGAGGACAAAGGTTTGTATTTATTTATCGCTTGATGACGCACGCTATTCAGGAAGCCTATAAAGGATTAGTGGTGAATTAATATGGTGAAATATGAGGTAATTTCAGTGGTGGATATTAGTCTGTTACTTGGAGTGAGAAGGATAGCGGAGGGATAAAAGGGGAAGAAAAATTAGCATTCATATAGCACTTGTTACCCCTGATGGGTGTTGAAGCACTTTTCTGGCGAGTAGCACGCCACTCCGGAACCCATAAAGGATTAGTGTTGAAAATTAGTATTGTATAAATATGAAGTCATTTGAGTAGTAGATATGTTATTACGTTATTTGGGCAGTATATTAGTATAGTTGAATATGGAATATGGAATTTGAGAAGTAAATATGTTAGTCTGTTAATTTTGATTGAAAAGGATAGTGGAGGGATAAAAGAGTGAAGGATTTTTTGTTGATTTTTTTAGGTCTTAGCAGTAGGAAGAGGCTTTTGGATGAGTAAAAAGGAGTTTTGGAGGGAAAGAGTCAGAGGGGAGAGTTTAGAAAGGTTTGTTTTAGGGGATCGGTGTAGTGAAAAGAGGTGTCAGATGATGCAAGGAGGGCTAGAGCAGGAGAGATTCTAGAAAGGGTTATTTTGGCGATCATAGTAGTAGAATGGGGTTTGGGATAAATGAGAGAGTGGATGTAGAGGATATATTGATAGATGTATAGGATGAGAGATAGGGTAGTGCATTAGAAGGAGTAGTAGAAAGTAGTTTGAGATGAGTCAGAAGGTTGGGCTAGAAGATATATTGAGCGAAGTATCGGCTGAGAAATAGGCTAGTGCATTGGAAATGCTAAATTAGAAGAAAATGATAAATGTATAGATCCATAAGTACATTGAAAGTATATACATACAGAAAGAAAGTAAGTATATTTAGATTAAATATATTGATAGAGGCACAGGATGAGAAATAGGGTGGTGCATTGGATATGCTTTTTCAGGAGAAAGGTAACAGACACACAGATCCAAGTACATGGAAGGTACATAGATGCACAATGGACGTATGTACATGTAGACCGAAAGATGATTTTTATTTATTGATGAATATTATTATTATTATTTTCTATTTTTTATTTTCTCTTAACATAATTATTTTACATGTTTTATAAAGTAATACACAAAGGTAGGTACACATCTATAGTGAAAACAAATGCTTATATACAGAGGGATATGCTGTACATTTCTGTTTCCGTATGGTGCTTATGTGGGAAAGAGCCAGATCTTGAGTAGTTTTCTGAAGATAAGGTGGTTGTTGGTGGATCTTATGTTGGGGGGGTAAAGAGTTCCATAGTTTGGCTGCTTGAACAGAGAAGGATGTGCCACCCATGGTTTTTTTCTTGTATGTTGGGATTTTGAGGCAAGATGCTCCTTTAGAGCGGAGGTTCCTTTGTTGAATGTGTTTGGTGATTTTATTCCTGATGAAGAGTGGTCCTATTCCATGTATTGCTTTGTGGGTAATACAAAGCAGCTTGAACGTGGATCTTCTGGCAACCGGTAACCAATGCAGGGCTTTCAAGGCAGGGAAGATGTGGTCTCGTTTGATATGCAAGAGTAGTCTGGCAGCCGAGTTCTGAATCTGTTGTAGTCTTTTCATGGTCGTTAAAGGTGATCCGTGTTAGAGGCTATTGGCATAATCGAGTTTGGATAGAACAAGGGAGATGGTAGCTTGGACCTTGTGTGGAAATCCCAAATGAGGGAAAATTTGTAGCAGCGTTTTTATAGTAGGTTACAAACAACTCAAGTAGACACATAATCCCTGTAAAAATAGAAGCTTCATTCTTGTCGGTTGTTAAATTCTAGTTCTGCAATTATCTGCATTCAAGTGAGCGGCCGCCAATGCAGTGCGCAGTGGAGACGTGAAGGTGGCCAAGTGCACATGGCTTGAGTGCCAGGAGCCGGGAGTCAGTCGCCCTAGTGAGGTGAGTTGAGGAACCTTGAGGATGTCCCGGTGTCAGATGATGAATCTAGGTGTTGTGGCTGCTGGCAGTAATGGATGGTCGTGTCCACTCGCCCCGGAGATTCATGGTGCGAGCAGCCGCGTGAATCAAACCCGACAGGAAGCGATGAGGGCTGTTGAAGAGGGAGCCAGAGTAGTGGGGACATGACCAGCAGTCGATGCTTCCGCCTCAGTCAACGGTCTGAGGTGCTTCTTGGGCCCAGCACCCACGCTCCCCAGGCAATTGCATCAGCTTATGCTGCTGCGCTCCAGTCCTCAGTCATGCTCAATGCGTGTGCTCCTCTCGTGCTCACTGCGTATGCTACTCTCGTGCTCACTGAGTATGCCGCTCACTCGTGATCATGTGTGTGCTCCTCTCGTGCTCATTGTGTGTGCTCCTCTCGTGCTCATTGCATGTGCTGCTCTCGTGCTCACTGCGTATGCTGCTCTTGTGCTCACTGCGTATGCTGCTCACTCGTGATCATGCGTGTGCTGCTCTCGTGCTCACTGCGTATGCTCCTCTCGTGCTCACTGTGTATGCTGCTCACTTGTGATCATGCGTGTGCTCCTCTCGTGCTCACTGCGTATGCTCCTCTCGTGCTCACTGCGTATGCTGCTCACTCGTGATCATGCATGTGCTCCCCTCGTGCTCACTGCGTGTGCTCCTTTTGTGCTCACTGCATGTGCTCCTCTCGTGCTCATTGCATGTGCTCCTCTCGTGCTCCCTGCATATACTGCTCTCTCGTGATCATGCGTGTGCTCCTCCCTCGTGCCCACTGTGTATGCTCCTCACTCACGCTCACTGCTTGTGGTGCTCACTCACTGCTTGTGCTCCTCACTCACGTTCACTGCGTGTGGTCCTCATTCACGCTCACTGCGTGTGCTCCTCACTCACACTCACTGCGTGTGCTCCTCACTCAGGTCACTGTGTGTGCTCCTCACTCACGCAAACTGTGTATGCTGCTCACTCGTGCTCATTGCGAATGTTCCTCACTCGTGCTGACTGCGAATGCTCCTCACTCGTGATCATGCGTTTGCTGCTCTCGTGCTCACTGCGTATGCTCCTCTCATGCTCACTGTGTATGCTGCTCACTTGTGATCATGTGTGTGCTCCTCTCGTGCTCACTGCGTATGCTCCTCTCGTGCTCACTGTGTATGCTGCTCACTCGTGATCATGCATGTGCTCCCCTCGTGCTCACTGCGTGTGGTCCTTTTGTGCTCACTGTGTGTGCTCCTCTCGTGCTCATTGCATGTGCTCCTCTCGTGCTCCCTGCATATACTGCTCTCTTGTGATCATGCGTGTGCTCCTCCCTCGTGCTCACTGTGTATGCTCATCACTCACGCTTACTGCTTGTGGTGCTCACTCACGCTCACTGCTTGTGCTCCTCACTCACGTTCACTGCGTGTGGTCCTCATTCACGCTCACTGTGTGTGCTCCTCACTCATGCAAACTGTGTATGCTGCTCACTCGTGCTCACTGCGAATGTTCCTCACTCGTGCTCACTGCGAATGCTCCTCACTCGTGCTCACTGCGAATGCTCCTCACTCCTGCTCATAATGTATGCTCCTCACTCGTGCTCACTGCGCATGGGTTCACCTAGGAAACGAAGGGGCATATCAACAAGAGACATAACGCCGCTTTTCCTGCACATAGCGCCGGGAAAGCGGCGATTATTCTAACTCATTATCATCAAAGCACTGCTAACATGCATTAGCGCATGTTAGCAGCTGTTACATCAACGCCTCGGGCCGCATCGCTAATGAGATGCGAAGTAGTCGTTGCTTCCCAGAAACAACAGGGGAAAACTCGCTAACCAGACATCGCAGTATTTGCAAGCCGGCCCAGGACAAGCAAAGCGATAATAAAAGCCACGCTAACCGTGGTATCGCTGTTATCTAACGTCTCCTTTTTTTCCGACTTACCAATCTGTATAATGGAAGGTGGATCACGAGGTTAAGTCCACATCTCCCTATTATCTACATTTTCAGCAGTTCCCTTATCGTGGGATTTTGCATGGTAATGCTCATTCTCACCGTCTATCACTGGATTTCACATCGCCTGTTAGCAAAGCGTTGCAAATACTCTGCTAACACGGCGATGTGATCCGGCGATAGACAGCGATACTGACAAAGCGCTAAACGCGTTTAGCGCTACTTATCACGTGTTGTTATTAATATGCCCCCAAGTTGGCATATTTGCGTCCTCGATAAACAACTTTGCGTGTGAATCATCTCTAAACGAGCTTTTTTTGAGGTGTGAACTAAATTAATCCATAATAACATAACACAAGAAGCACATTTTAAATTGCCCATCTCCTCATGTCCAATTAAAGCATTTGCCATCTTTTAAGGTAGATGTTGGACAGGCCACATGAAGGGCTCGCTCCCTCCCCGCAGGACAGGGCCCGGGCCACCGTCAGCACCATTGCCCGGCCCAGCCGCCATCTTGGACACGGCACCACGCGGCCGTGCGGCCTCAGCCCGACCCCAACCCTGGGCCTGGCCAGGCCCCGACATCCCGGCACCACCCTCCACCCAGGAGGTGAACGGCCCACTTGGCAGGTCAATGGGAGTACGAAGTGTCGATGGCTCTCCCCCGCCAGGTGCCGAGCACCCCCAGCCTCCTCGGGCGCTGGCTCCACCCCCCTGCTGGGTGTCTGGACTCCCTCATCCCAGACCTCCCGACCTCCAAGAGCGAGGGTCCGGACATCAAAGGGCGCCAGACCTATAACTGAGGCAGCCCCAGGACAGGAAGGCAGTTGTATCCTGGAGTCGAGAGACACCGCGACGAACTCATCCTTGACGGACTGCTGGCGCTGCCACAGCCCTGCCTTGTGAACGATTGTCCTGCCTGCTGGCGCTGCCGCGGCCCTCTGCAACCTTCGTCCTCGTTGGGACCTGCTGGCGCTGCCGCGGCCCTCTGCAACCTTCATCCTCGTTGGGACCTGCTGGCGCTGCCGCGGCCCTCTGCAACCTTCATCCTCGTTGGGACCTGCTGGCGCTGCCGCGGCCCTCTGCAACCTTCATCCTCGTGGGACCTGCTGGCGCTGCCGCGGCCCGTTGCAACCTGCATTCTCGTGGGACCTGCTGGCGCTGCCGCGGCCTGTTGTAACCTTCATCCTCGTTGGGACCTGCTGGCGCTGCCGCGGCCCGTTGCCACCTACGACCTCTCCGGGACCTGCCGGCGCTGCCGCGGTCTGACCCCTCCGAACACCGAGCTCGAGGATTGTGAGCCATCACCGTTACACCCCCGTACCCGTGGGTACCCAGACTGTCCCGCTACCCCCTTCCCCTACTAGAGACTAGAATTGAGAGGATCATCGTGTCCTGATTGCCTTGTATCGTACCACTCTACTCCCAGAAGTGCCTATAAAAGGTGTTACCCTGAACTTTGTGTGGTGTCCATCTGTGGGGGGGAAGTTACCTGTCTGTGCGATCACTGTGCTCGGCCGACCCTCCAGGTCCCCGTCTAACATTGGTGGCTAGCGGCGCGATCCGAACCAACGCGTACCGTACAGACAGTAACTCACCCTACGACTAAAACCACAATGACGACCAAAGAGAGCGGATCGGCGGAGAAGTTCCAGATGGAAAAGCTGGAAGAATACAACCACGAGAGCTCAAACAATTTTGCATGGACTTAGGCATTGCTACCACCGGGCTAAGCACAAAAGAAGACTTCAAAAACGCCCTAGAGGCCTGGACAGAGACAAATACCGCAACCCCCCGGGACCCCGCAGCCCCGGAAGTCAACACCACCCGGACGGAGGAACGGAGAACAGGCCCCTCCCATGAAGAGATCCAAGAGCGGGAAAAAAATAGATTACACGAGTTAGACTTGGCACGACTCAGATTAGACGGAGAATTGAAACTGGCGGAACAAAAAATAAACTTAGAACACTTACGGCTCAGAGAAGAGCGAGAGGAAAAACAGAGACAGAGAGACCTCGAAGAAAAAAGACTGGCATACGAGCACGAGTGCAAACTAGCGGAGATAGAAATGCGCAAACTGAACAAAAACCTAGGGGTGCCCGAGCAACCGCACTCCCCGGGTCCTACCGAGCAGAAGGTCCACATCCCCAAGGATGTGGTCCGAGAATATCACCGGAACGACGACATACAGCAGTGGTTCAAGGCCTATGAGATTGCCATGACCGCCCACCGGGTCGCTCGAAGTGACTGGGGAGCCGGTCTATGGGGGAGATTCGTCAACGAGGGTCGTGATGCCCTGCTGCAGCTTCCGGACCATCAAATGACGTCCTATGACCACATGAAGGCCGCCCTCCTCAGTCGATATGGACTTACACCCGAAATGTACCGCCAGAGGTTCCGCAACTGCACCAGGATCCCAGGTACGACGTGGTTGGAATACGTGAACTATTTCAGCCGAGCCTTCGAGGGGTGGATCAAGGGTAACAACGTAACCACTTACGAACAACTCTTCAATCTCATTGTGTGGGAGCACCTCTCCAACAACTGCTTTGTCGAGCTCAGGCAGCACCTCCTCGACAGTAAATTGACTGAACCCCGGCAGCTCGCCACCGAGGCTGACCGGTGGGAGAGCACCCGAGTGGCCCGGAGTGGGCCGAATGAGCAGAACAGAACCAACCAAGGTCACCATCGTCCCCGAGGAGGAGGAGGAGGCCCGGGCCGGGGCAGAGACGCCGCCCCGGCCGCACCCACTAACGCCACCCCGGCCCCAGCAGGCCGGGGAAACCCCCCGATGCGCCCGGGGTTCCGAGCTAACGTGACGTGTCATCGATGCCAGCGAGTCGGCCACTATGCCAGTGACCCGACCTGCCCGAAGAACCAGGCCCCCGGGCCCCGCCAGATGGCGGCCGCCGCCCTGGGAGAAGAACAAGTCTCCGAAGACACGGAGACCTATGAGTCGGAGCAGTTCGAGTGGGAACCCGCCGCCATGACCCTGGCATGCCTAGGAGGAAGAGACATGGTCCCGCGGACTCCCCTGCCCGTCAACACTCGGAAGTACAGCCAATCGGTGAGCATCAATGGGCGCAAGGCCGAGGCCCTGCGTGACACCGGGGCCAGTGTGACGGCTGTCCGCTGTCACCTGGTGACCCCAGAACAAATCCTACCAAACGTACTTTGCCCCGTCCGATCGGCAGATAACTCGGAGAGCCTGTGTCGGATGGCCTGCATCCCCTTCGAATGGGGAGGAGTGTCCGGCATGCTGAAAGTAACTGTCCGTGACGATGCCCCCGTAGACTGCCTCCTGGGGAACGATCTCGAGAGCTCCCCGTGGGCCGCTGTGGAAAGAAGAGAGCATCTGGGGATGTTGGGTCTCCCGGACTGGGCGTGCGTAACCACCCGGTCCATGGCCACCCGCACCATCCCTAGACCAGAAGAACCAGAATGGGCAGCACCTCCGCCCTCGATCACTCCAGAAGAAGACTTCCTCCAGACCGACCACCCGGACCCCACCCCAGAGGGGTCCACACAGCCCCCCGAGCTTCCCGACCTGGCTCAGTGGCGTCAAGAAGGGGGGCCCACCCAGGAACAATTCCGGCAGGAGCAAAAGACCTGCCCCTCCCTCGAGGGATTGCGACAGCAAGCGCTCGCCCAGAGCCAAGGAGACACCACCGGGGCCCACTGGGTTTATTGGGACAATGATCTATTGTACAGCGAACAGAAAATCGCAGAACTGGGGGCCGGGCGAGTGTTGGTGGTGCCCCTCCTCTTCAGAGACTTCCTGTTGAACCTAGCCCATGATGCCCCCCTGGCCGGGCACCTGGGCCAAGACAAGACCTACCACCGCCTGGTGACTCACTTTTTTTGGCCCAAAATGAGAAATGACGTATCCAACCATTGCCGGTCCTGCCCGACCTGCCAGGCCAGTGGGAGGAGCGGCCGCAAACTCAAGGCACCCCTACAACCATTCCCCGTGGTGACCACCCCGTTCGAAAGGGTGGGAATAGACATTGTGGGGCCCCTGGACCCCCGAACAGCACAGGGACATCGCTTCATCCTGGTCCTGGTGGATCACGCTACCCGCTATCCTGAGGCGGTCCCCCTTCGTACGATAACAGCCCCAGTAGTGGGTCGAGCCTTGATGGGGATCTTCTCTCGAGTGGGCTTCCCCCGGGAAGTCGTCAGCGACAGGGGTACGAACTTTATCTCAAAATACATGAAGTCCCTCTGGCAACAGTGTGGGGTCACCTACCGATTCACGACCCCCTATCACCCTCAAGGGAACGGACTGGTTGAGCGGTTCAACCGCACGCTCAAAGGGATGATTGGGGGGTTGGAAGAGCCCCTCCGTCGCCAGTGGGATGTGCTACTACCGTGCCTTCTCTTTGCCTACCGAGAAGTCCCCCAGAAGTCCCTCGGCTTCAGCCCTTTCGAACTCTTGTATGGACACCCGGTGCGAGGCCCGCTCAGCCTAGTCAAAGAAGGCTGGGAAATGCCCCCTCTAAAGAACCCTCCAGATGTTTTCAAGTACCTCCTAACCCTCCGCAACCAGACCAGAAGGTTCAGAGAGATGGCAAAAACAAACCTGGAGGCCAGTCAGGAGGACATGAAAAGGTGGTATGATCAAAATGCATCCTCCATCGAATTTGAACCCGGCCAACAAGTGTGGGTAATGTCTCCCACCGAACCATGCGCCCTGCAAGACAAATGGACAGGGCCCTTCAAAGTAATCGAGCGCAAGAGCCCTGTCACCTATCTCATCGATATGGAATCTTCCCGAAACCCTCTCCGGGTCCTCCACGCTAATAGACTGAAACCCCACTTTGTACGCTCCGAACTCAGTCTCCTGATGGCAACCGACAATGGAACCGAGGAGGACTCCGAACCCCTTCCTGACCTCCTACGGTCACGGGAGAAGGACGGCTCCGTGGACGGGGTCCGACTCTCGGAGGCCCTCACCCTGGAACAGCGCCAAGACTGCCGAGTCCTCCTGCTCCAGTTCTCCACCCTGTTCTCCCTCACCCCAGGGGTCACCCCCTGGTGCTTACACGACGTGGACACTGGAGACAGTCCCCCTATCCGCCATCGGGCCTACCGCGTACCAGATCGGGTACGGGCCTGCATCCAAGAGGAGGTGGCCAAGATGCTCACACTCGGGATCATCGAGCCCTCAGACAGCCCCTGGGCCAGCCCAGTGGTACTGGTCCCCAAAGCGGCCGCCCCCGGCGCCACGCCGGAGCTCCGGTTCTGCGTCGACTACCGGGGCTTGAATGCGGTCACCAGAACAGACGCACACCCCATCCCCCGAGCAGATGAACTAATCGACCGCATGGGAGCTGCCCGCTACCTCAGCATCTTCGACCTGACAGCGGGCTACTGGCAGATCGGTCTCACACCCCGGGCCCAAGAACGATCGGCATTCTCTACCCCTGATGGCCACTATCACTTCAAGGTCATGCCATTCGGCATGAAGAATGCGCCAGCAACATTTCAGCGGCTAGTAAACCAGGTCCTGGCAGGACTCGAAGGATTCAGCGCCGCCTACCTGGACGATATCGCTGTGTACAGCCACCACTGGTCCGACCACCGCCACCACCTCCGAGAGGTGCTACAGGCCCTCCAACGAGCTGGCCTCACGATCAAGGCCAGCAAATGCCAAATTGGCCAGGGGTCCGTGACCTATCTCGGGCACCAGGTGGGAAGCGGTCTGGTGGCCCCTCTGCAACTCAAGATCGCTGCCATCCAGTCGTGGCAGTCCCCCATCACCCAGACCGAGGTCCGCGCCTTCTTGGGACTCACAGGCTACTACCGACGGTTCGTGAGGGACTATGGCAGCATCGTAGGGCCCCTCACGGAACTTACCTCCAAAAACCAAAGAAGGTCAACTGGACCCCAGACTGTCAAGCGGCCTTCGAGAAGCTGAAGGCCGCCATGTGCTCCGCCCCGGTGCTCCAGGCCCCCGACTACAGCCGGGAATTTATCGTCCAAACAGATGCCTCCGACCATGGCGTTGGGGCAGTCCTTTCCCAGCTGAACCCCGAAGGGCTTGACCAGCCAGTGGCTTTCATCAGCAGACGGCTCCTGGCCCGAGAACGACGCTGGAGCACCATCGAGAGGGAGGCCTTCGCCGTGGTGTGGGCCCTCAAAAAGCTCCGGCCTTATCTCTTCGGCACCCACTTCCGGGTCCAGACCGATCATCGACCCCTGCAATGGCTCATGCAGATGCGGGGGGAAAACCCGAAACTACTACGTTGGTCCATCTCCCTGCAGGGGATGGACTTCACTGTGGAACATCGACCCGGCCAAGACCACGCCAACGCGGATGGCCTGTCCCGCTTTTTCCGCCTCGACGAGGAAAGTCCCCAAGAAGATGGGTGACTCTCCCCGCCCTCAGCTGGGGGGGACGCATGTTGGACAGGCCACATGAAGGGCTCGCTCCCTCCCCGCAGGACAGGGCCCGGGCCACCGTCAGCACCATTGCCCGGCCCAGCCGCCATCTTGGACACGGCACCACGCGGCCGTGCGGCCTCAGCCCGACCCCAACCCTGGGCCTGGCCAGGCCCCGACATCCCGGCACCACCCTCCACCCAGGAGGTGAACGGCCCACTTGGCAGGTCAATGGGAGTACGAAGTGTCGATGGCTCTCCCCCGCCAGGTGCCGAGCACCCCCAGCCTCCTCGGGCGCTGGCTCCACCCCCCTGCTGGGTGTCTGGACTCCCTCATCCCAGACCTCCCGACCTCCAAGAGCGAGGGTCTGGACATCAAAGGGCGCCAGACCTATAACTGAGGCAGCCCCAGGACAGGAAGGCAGTTGTATCCTGGAGTCGAGAGACACCGCGACGAACTCATCCTTGACGGACTGCTGGCGCTGCCACAGCCCTGCCTTGTGAACGATTGTCCTGCCTGCTGGCGCTGCCGCGGCCCTCTGCAACCTTCGTCCTCGTTGGGACCTGCTGGCGCTGCCGCGGCCCTCTGCAACCTTCATCCTCGTTGGGACCTGCTGGCGCTGCCGCGGCCCTCTGCAACCTTCATCCTCGTTGGGACCTGCTGGCGCTGCCGCGGCCCTCTGCAACCTTCATCCTCGTGGGACCTGCTGGCGCTGCCGCGGCCCGTTGCAACCTGCATTCTCGTGGGACCTGCTGGCGCTGCCGCAGCCCGTTGTAACCTTCATCCTCGTTGGGACCTGCTGGCGCTGCCGCGGCCCGTTGCCACCTACGACCTCTCCGGGACCTGCCGGCGCTGCCGCGGTCTGACCCCTCCGAACACCGAGCTCGAGGATTGTGAGCCATCACCGTTACACCCCCGTACCCGTGGGTACCCAGACTGTCCCGCTACCCCCTTCCCCTACTAGAGACTAGAATTGAGAGGATCATCGTGTCCTGATTGCCTTGTATCGTACCACTCTACTCCCAGAAGTGCCTATAAAAGGTGTTACCCTGAACTTTGTGTGGTGTCCATCTGTGGGGGGGAAGTTACCTGTCTGTGCGATCACTGTGCTCGGCCGACCCTCCAGGTCCCCGTCTAACAGTAGAAAAAAGTGTGCTGCGTTCTAATTTATTGCAGCTGGTGCATCGAAAGTTTAGATTGGTATTGTATGTTTCGGTGATCCTCGTACGGGCCTTCTTCACACTGTTTTGACCCTCTTCACTTCTGTTTGTGAACCGTGGATTCACATGCTGGTCTGGCCACATCCTTCTGTGAGCACACACTGCTCCTGCAGGGGTCTCAAGATGGTGCAATTCCTTCACTTTGTATCACCGGGGGGCCAGGGGGTTCGTCCCTCACATGTTCTTGCTTTGCTTCAGTGCCCACTGTTCAGATAAACAATGTGCTTACACCAGAGGTCTTCAAACTTTTGAAGGTTTAGCCCCCCTCAGCTCAATTATTTTTGATGTCGGGCCCCCCCACCACCTGACAGAAATTTCTTGAATCTGGTACACTACATAATAAACCGCCACCCGTATATCCTGGGCCATATCCGGCAAATAATGTTTCCTCCTTCTCCATGAATTCCCTCACTACCACTCACCAACAATGCACCTCATCTCTCTATAGCACCTTTCTGGCAAACACATATATATTTTTTTTAGTGCTACTCATAGTTTCATCATACTCAGGGGCATATGTACAAGATAGAAACCACACCATCACTTTTTACGACGTTGTGGTGGCGATGGGGGCATTGCCGTATTTACAAGGCAGAGTTAAGCCACTTAACTTGGCTTAACGTTGCCTTGTAAATAAGGCCCCCTTTCATGCTATGCTAGGCGTGAAAGGGTGGGAAGTGGGTGTTGCGTGGGCGTTCCACTGTAACAGGCACTGATTTTGATGCTGCACCCTATTTACAAGGGCAGCGTAAAAGGGAGGCAGCGTTAAAAGTAAGAACAGGGAAAACCTGGTCTTAAGCTGGTAAAACTAGGAGAAATGCATTATTTCTCCTCATTTTTGCTTCATCCATGTGTGCTGCCTTGTGCAGCACACATGGAAAAAGCAAAATGCATTGGATTTGTAATCTTTAAAAAAAAAACATTTTGTGATTTCCGTGTGTGCTGCATTAAGCAGCACACATGGAAGTGTGACAAATGGCCTTTAAAGATTGTTTATGTACATGAAGGTCCCCCTCCTGTACATAAACAATCTTTCCCCTGCATGCATGCAGACACCCTTGCACTATGGTGCAATGGTGTCTGCGTTGGCGCTACACTGCTAAGTGTAGCGCCTGCGCAGGGGAAACGCAGTCACATTAACCCTCTGTGCTGTGTGGGTGGCAGAAGTGCTCATGTGAGTGCACAGTGAGGTATGTGACAGTGTGAGAGTAGGGTAAGTGGAGTGACTGCAGGGTGAGTGAGGTGACCATATGAATTTGGGTGTGCATGTTAGTGCAGAGTGGGACTAATGAATGCATGGTTAGTGATGGGCTTGTTTGAGTAAGATTGCAGTTTGAGCAGTGAGGGGGACAGGTGAGTGAAGTGTCACATGAGTGCAGGGTGGGTAGTGTGCTTGTGTGGCTGCAGGTTGAGGTACAGGGAAAACCAAGCAAGTGTTTTGTGAGAGCAGAGTGATCACTGAGTGCAGGTTGAATGGTGTGAGTGCATGGAGGTCAGTGTGAGGGAATTGTGATCGCTGTGAGTGCAGGGTGAGCATGAAAGTTAAGGGCGAGAATGAGGAGAAAGTTGTCTGAATGCAGGGTGCATTCCCTGTCACTTGCAGTAACTCAGCATGTTATTGACGGCGGTGTAGAGTTTCAGATATGTTAAACTATTGCTATTGCTATTATGGCATTAACCAGGGATCGAGGGTGGAGGAAATAAATACTGGGCTGATCTTGCAACAAACTTCCAGTTTGAGGATTAGGGTTGCCAGCTCATTCTTTTGATGTGCCAGGTGGTACAAAAATAAACAGTCACCTAAAGCACTATTTTCAGCACTTATCTGTGCATACTTTGAACAGCAAATATAAATAGAAAGCAATTTAAATTGTGTTTTGGGCTGCCTGAATGATATGACTGATAATAAAAGGGAACAAAGACAGAAAAGTCACATCATAAATGAATACATACTTCTTTATTTATAACTCATACTAACTGCCCGTCCCGACGTTGTCCGGGTATGAAATAGAATGTGTGCAATGTGTGTAATAGGCAAGGGAAATTTATTTTAAAATCTCGCGGTAGACAACATTTTTTGTTTAATTTGAATCTGGACGGAGAATAAATTGGTTATCGACATTGCCGGACCTAGAGAGCGCGACATATAACTGTCCATGAGTCCATGACTTTGTACGTTTGACTTTGAGAATTGTTAATGGTGGATGCAAATGCAATGTTAATAGGGAACTGCAAGCGTTTAAATTGAAATGGCAGATTAGTAGGGATCATGTGTATGCGTGGAATGTGATCTAACTGTCCAGCAGCTGGGGCAGAGAGAATTGTTGCTGTTATGACATATGGCAAAAGACTTTTAACTTGTAGGCACCCGACCGTATTACAATGCGAATTATGTGACACTTTAAAGTTATTTCTCTGTATTATTTTTTTAGGACCCACATGGGGTGACGGCAATTTAGTAAAGCACCGACAGCATTCGGCCCCACTCTGTTTGACACGCACCCAGCACAAGGAACACACTGCATTCGGCCCCAGTATGTGTGACATGCCCCCAGCACAACGGGCAGGCCCACAAGTGAGTAGAGCGAACGGTTACTTACCAGGCCTCCAGCTGAACGCAGACGCCCATTGAACGCCCAGGTGCGCGATTGGAATCATAATTTAGGAATGTGGCGCGATTGTTGGCGGCCGATTGCCGCGCCCATTGGCCACGCCCCTTGCAATTCCGCAATTGCCGTGCCCATTGTCGTTTGTCACTCCCCTTGCTCCCGCGCAATTGGCGTGCCTCCAGCAGAACACAGACGCCCATTGAACGCTCTTGCTCCCGTGCATTTCCATGCCCATTGGCCACGCCCCTTGCTCCCGTGCAATTGCGCAATTGCCGCGCCCATTGTCGTTTGTCTTGCCCCTTGCTCCCGTGCAATTGCGCAATTACAACGCCCATTGTCATTTGTCATGCCCCCAGCACACGCCCCCAGCCTTTGTCACGCCTCCAGCACACGCCCCCAGCACAACGCACACGTTTAAGGAACGCTTTTTTTTTGTCGTCATGCCGCGCCCCGCCCATGCCCACGCCCACAAGGGACTACTTTGCTGGCAAGGTTCTTTTACCTTTCAAATGTATATGGTGGCCAACTGTATAGCCTATGTCCTTCTGCTGCAACTGCCCTTTCCAATGCAATAATGGGTGTTGTGATTGGTGCTGTGGTTACTGAGATTACCCGCCTCAAAGGTTAGGGCTCTCTCTTTATAATATTACTAGCAGCCCGTCCCGACGTTGTCCCGGTATGAATTGCTGCCGGCCAGTAGTATATTGTTTCATAGGATTTCGTTTTGATAGCATTTCTTATCTGTGACAGGCCTGTGAAATGCTCCGATTCACAGTGCACTGTTGATGCACTTAAGAGTGCACGTTCAGTAGTGTGTGAACTCGAGTTTCCCTACTTTATTTTCCTTGCAATATTATATAGCGCGAACTCGACAACATGGCATGAGCACAATTTACACTACAGAAGAACACATTCATTTGTGGTAGGCACGGGGAGACAAAGCGATTTGCCTGGAATCACAGAATGTTGAGCTGATGCCGAGATTCGAACGTAGCTCCCCATCTCTAAAGTTCGCAGTTCTAGAACTTGCGGTGGGAGGTGTGTCTAAAAGTGTATGTCAGTGCTGGGCATCAATGAGAGAGACCTGTGCATTTTTCCAATCGGTGGTGAAAAAATATGAGTATGTTGCTGGAGATCTGGGCCGCCGTGCCACCAATGTACTTACGGGGGAGGGTAAACACCCATTATTCCGCAACTTTCTTTCCGCATACCATCACTCCGCATACTTTCATTACGAAAGTACCATGACTCCGCAATGCCATTATAACGGATGGCATTACATTTTATATGCTTTTACCACGCCTACATTTACAACGAAATTCGTTGTAAGTGCATGCATGGTAAAAGCATGTTTTTTTTTAAATGTTTGGATAGGGCAAGTATGGGTATAGAGGTATATGTTTTGGGGTACTGAGGTATATGTTTTGGGGTGTTTGGGTATTTTAAGGGTTCCGATATAGTTTTGGGTTTTGGGGTATAGGGGTATTTTTAGGGTTCAGGGGTAGGTTTGGGTTTTGGGGTACAGGGGTATTTTAAGGGTTCAGGGCTAGGTTTGGGTTTTGGGGTACAGGGGTATTTTAGGGTTCAGGGTTAGGTTTGGGTTTTGGGATACAGGGGTATTTTAGGGTTCTGGGCTAGGTTTGGGTTTTGGGGTACAGGGGTATTTTTAGGGTTCAGGGGTAGGTTTGGGTTTTGGGGTACAGGGGTATTTTAAGGGTTATGGGCTAGGTTTGGGTTTTGGGGTACAGGGGTATTTTAGGGTTATGGGGTAGGTTTGGAATTTGGGGTACAGGGCTATTTTTAGGGTTCAGGGGTAGGTTTGGGTTTTGAGGTACAGGGGTATTTATAGGGTTCAGGGCTAGGTTTGGGTTTTGGGGTACAAGGGTATTTTTAGGGTTTAGGGATAGGTTTGGGTTTTGGGGTACAGGGTATATTTATAGGGTTAAGATGGGTTAGTGTTTAAGGGTGTTGGGGTATTTTATAGAGTAAGGGTGGGTTATGATTATGGGGTGCAGGGGTATTTAAAGTAGGGGTGGGCGGAATTGGCGCGAACTTAGTACAATAAATCTGCAATATTTCGTTCCATCAGATTTCCAATTATTAAAACAGAAACCTCATATATTCAAGGTAAAATAACAAGTATTTCTACATGCTAAAATGCATATAGTCATTTCACAAAAGTGAAATTAGCTTCCAGCAAGCAGTGAGAGAGGTGATGATTTTGAGATCAAGCCCCTGCAAAGCATTATGGGACGAGATTTGCAGTGGGAAGTGAATATTATATTATCCAAATAATTCTACAAAGAGCTGCAGTTCACCTGGTCGTCCCCAGTTGTCCCCGATGAGGCAAATGCAATAGCATTTAAAATATTACACATCAAGCTGCAGTTCACCTCGTCGTCCCAAGATGTCCCCGATGAGTAAAATTCAAAAATATTGAAACCCTTTCATGAATGCTAAAAATTATGCTAATCTTATCCCAAAATGCTTTGCAGGGCCTTTTAGTTGTACTTTTTGCCCATAACTGTGCTTGGGGTGGTTCTAAGAGAATGGAACCTCCACTGAATTACTATTTAAAGGGAGCAGGAATGTATAGAACCTGGGAAGAAAAAACAACACTTGTAACGGAATGCCCCCAGCGGCGATTGTCCCTCCCCCAGCACACACCCATCGCACAATGCAGACACGCCCACAAGGGACTACTTTGCTGGCACGGTTCTTTTACCTTTTAAATGTATATGGTGGGCATCTACATAGCCTATGTCCTTCTGCTGCAACTGCTCTTTCCAACGCTGTATTGGGTGTTGTGATTGGTGCTGTGGTTCCTGAGATTACCTGCCTCAAAGGTTTGGGCTCTCTCTTTATTATATTAGTATAGATTACTAGCTGCCCGTCCTGACGTTGTCCGGGTAGGTTTTGCGACGCAACTTGAGGGGAAACGTACTCACCGCCCAATCGGCAGAGCAGTGCGAAACAGCATCGCGCACCCCGGACACGGGCACTCCACGCCGCCTAAGCTCGGGTAACTTTTCCAGCACGAAGTAGTATCCATTGCGCGTCTGGCGTTTGTTGGGCATGGCGGACCCCGCAGGGTGTAAAGCTTTTCAAGGAGGACGGAGGAGGCACCTTCGGGAAACGGGCGCAGCACCGGCCACATAAGAAGTGAATCCGACACAGCGCACGTGACGTGCAGCCAATCACAGCAGAACAACCACGCAGACGGTTCCGTGCTCGTGGCCGCCCAAGCGCGCATTACATTCCTGACCGGTTTGTTGGCGGGTTACTTTTACAAAATGGCCGACCCCGTCACTCTTATGTGATGTCACCATGCCTAGTGCATTCAACATTGGGAACGCACACGCCCACCTCAGAGATGGCGCTACTTCCAAGGGACTACTTTGGAAAGAACGTACTTTTCCCTTCTAACGTATATGTTTTGCTGCTATATAGCCTATGTCCATCTGCTTACCCTGACATTTCCAATGCTGTATTGGGTGTTTTGATTGGCGCTGTGGTTCCTGAGATTACCCGCATCAAAGGTTTGGGCTCTCTCTTTATTATATTAGTATAGATAGTATGGATATGGATTTAGTGTCAAGAGAAGCAATTTTCAGGCTGTTTAAACACCTGACTGGGATTTGTCTATTGGCAATTTATAACCCTTTTAGCCCTGTGATCATTGCGCTCCTGCCGGTGTATTTAAAAAGCAACATTGTCGCCTTTCTGGGAAGAGCTAACCCTCCCTGGACGAGGTTAAATTCCGAGAGCTGAAATGCTTCAGCTGCAGTGGGAGGCAGGAAGCCTTCTCTGCTTAAAACTGAAAGCAAGTAACAGACATTCATTTCATCTGCAGTGTGAGGCAAGGAGTCTCCTCTGCTATGAAATCGTTGCTTTCTGTTTTAGCAAAGGGGGTTCCTTGCATCCCACTGCAGCTAAAGCATTTCAGCTGTAGGAATTAACCGGGTTAGCTCGGGTGAGATTGCAACAGCATGGGTTCCAAAAGCTCTCTTACCTGCTGTCAGGCGTGCCTAAACAGCGACTTAGGCACGCCTGCCTAAACAGCTCCACTCTGCCATTTGCTTGAAGAATCAGCCCCCCCCCCGGAATATTTTTCCTAGCCTCCCCCCAAATATTTGACTCTAGGTGCGCCTCTGCCTGCTGGTGAAGTAGAATTGCGACGATGTGGGACAGTAGAGTAAAAAGGTGAGATTTTAGAGTGGAGTGCGTGCCGTCCGAGAGGCGGTGTTGCGCCCCACCAGGGGCTGGCGCCCCACAGATTGAAGAACTCTGCCTTACACTGTGAGCGTCCTTACCAGAATGCGCACTGACTCAATTGAGGCATTAAATATGGATTGGTTTTAATCTATACTAAACCATATCAGAGACATTTAATTAACCTGCACACCCCCACACAACCCCACACCCTCGCCTAAAAATAAATCTGTTGACAAAAGTTTCAAGTAACCTGGCTTATGTGTGCTCCATCCTTCAAAGTAAAAACCCTAGTTGTGTTGAAGCTTCGTAGAAGTTGAAAAACAAGTTCGGCGAACGCGCTAATTAGAAACAGATGGCGGCTGGGGATAAACCAAAGAAACACATGTAGTGAACGCGCTAATTTGAAACAAATGGCGCGGACATAGGCATAATTTTCTTGGGGCAAAGGTGGGACATGTACCTGTCTTTTTTAGAAAGACGCATTCAATGACCAATAGAAAAAATACTGGGGGAAAATCACATGCACAAGCGTGTATGATGACACTGTGTACTTGTCTGCACTGTAAACAAATTGCAAAATAATTGTAAAAGGCATCCTGTACAGCGCTAATCATGATAAAGTAAATATCTCTATCTTTATATACTAAAGTGCATATAGTACTTTCACAAGTGAGAAACTGACACATTAGCAAGCAGTGGGAGATGTGATGATTTTGGGATCCTCCCTAACCTAGGGGGAGTGCCAAACAGATGCCTTGAAAACAAAAAAAGCACATCTTATTGAATGATTTGGTGGTGGTCCCATCCTCTTAGGACCACCCAAACACAGTTGTTGGAAAAAAAATATTCCCAACCAAAGGCCCTGCAAAGCATTATGGGATGAGATTAGCAGTGGGCAGTGAATATTATATAGTATCCAATATCAAAAGAATTCTACAAAGAGCTGCAGTTCAACTGGTGGTTACTAGATGTCCCTCACGAGTCAAATGCAAATGCTTGATGATAGGGTTTCAATGGTTTTGCATTTGACTTGTGAGGGACATCTAGTAACGACTTGTGGAACTGCAGCTTGATATAAGAATAATTTCAATGCTTTGCATTTAACTTGTGAGGGACATCTAGTAACAACTAGGTGAACTGCAGCTCTTTGTAGAATTATTTTGATATTGGATACTATAAAATTCACTCCCCACTGCTAATCTCGTCCCGTAATGCTTTGCAGGGCCTTTGGTCGGGATTGTTTTTTTGCCAATAACTGTGCTTGGGGTGGTCCTAAGATGATGGGACCACCACTGAAGTTCAACAAAATGTGCTTTTTGTTTATGCTCTTTGTGTTCAAGGCATCTGCTTGGTCCTCCCCCTAGGTTAGGGGGGACCCCAAAATCATCAGATCTCTCATTGCCTAATGTTTTCATTGTACAATTTTACTTTTGTGAATTGGTTATATGCTTTTAAGCATGTAAAATTGCTTTTTCAAAGCATCTGAGGATATTGTTACTTTAGTTGCTACAGTTTTGGTACTGTACTATGTGCAATTTGCAAAGTGTGAATTAGCACAAACTTTGCATGTTCCGATTCACAAAACTAATTTAAGACAAAATCCTAAACTTACTACTTTTGGTATTCACAGAATTTGGGATTTTGTTTTAATACAGACTTAAGTTAGGATTTTGTCTAAAGTCTGTCTTAAGACAAACTTAAGGCAAAATCCTAACTTCTGTGAATACTAAAAGTAGTAAGTTTAGGATTTTGTCTTAAGTTAGTTCTGTGAATCGGGCCCTATATTCTTTGATATATTAGTGTGACTCCATCATTTTTTTACAGTCAACAATATATAGTAGGGAGGAGCCTAGCTCGCGACCGGGATGGCCGCGCATTAGCTCGGCTCCGTTCGCCCGCCTGTGTTTTTCACATTTATCCTGCATTTATCCTGCCCCGGGAAGCCCTCCTTGCTGTGTGGTACTACTACGGCGCACTGCAGGCACTTACCACTTGTTCCGGTTGTCCTGGCTGCTGTGGATCCGGTGCAGTGCCCCCGCTCATTCCGGGGACTCGAGAACGGACTGGCCTGGTTCTTCTTCCCGGCTCCTGGGCCGGATGCAGCCCGCGGGCTTGCCCTTCGGGGCGCGCTGGAGGTGATCGGAGGACCGCTGTTCGTGTGAGCCGGAGGTTCCTGGCTGAGAGACTCCTGTGTGGCGGCGGCCTTGGATGGTGGCGCTGCCTTTCATTGTAGGGGTTCCTCGTATGTCCGGCTTGCTCCCCCTTTGTTCCCCGGTCCGGCCATTTTGTTTTTACCGCCCGGACTCGGAGAACGGGACCGGCGACATTGGGGGGCCGGCGAATCCCCTTCTTCTGGTGGCCCCCCTTCCTGTCCGGGGTGTTCTACTGCCTGTCGGCGGGACTTCATTTGCTTGACTGCCGCCCCGGCGGAGGCTGTTGGCCGCGCGGCCTGTTTGGGCTCTCAAGATGGCGGCCAGCCCCATTTGCCTGGGCCGGGCCTGGACGAGCGCTGGGGGCCCGCCGCAAGGCCCGGGTGTCGGATACTGTAAAGGTTTTCCTGCACTTAAGGGGATCTTAAACATCCTGCTCTCCTGGCGGCTCTCGGTGGCCACGCCTCTCATGGCTTTGGAGATGATTCCTCGCTGCGGGCCTCCCGGGCCCCCACGGCCGGATGAGGCATTGATGTCGCGGGGTGTGGCTGGAATTCTCCTGGCGGACTCGGCCCCGGCTGCAACCCCGGAGGTGCGCAACCTGATGGCACCTTCTCCTTCTGTGCTGCCTCCTCTGCCCCTGGCCCGGGAGCTGGATCTTGTCTTGCCGGACCTCCATGATTCTCCTGGTCCCTCTCAATCACCACTGCCCGGTGATGTCTCCTGTGCCGGCCCGGATGGGTTGGTTTCTTTGGATATATCCTCGGAACTGTGCCTGCATCGTTTGCTACATTCTG
The DNA here is from genome assembly GCF_964261635.1 of Lissotriton helveticus. Classification (NCBI taxonomy): domain Eukaryota; kingdom Metazoa; phylum Chordata; class Amphibia; order Caudata; family Salamandridae; genus Lissotriton; species Lissotriton helveticus. The sequence continues at coordinate 183,439,319 of NC_136057.1, read as the reverse complement.
AGACTTTCCTGGATCTTCCGTGCTTTTCCTCCTGTGAATTTTTTGGACTGCCATTGGACTTTCCTGCTGTCTGCCTTCTGTTCTTTGTGGCGGGGTCCTCGTCGGATCGGACCTTTTCTGCTTTGGATAAAAAGGGACAGGGCTGATAAACACTGACTTTTATATGCGGTAGTTCATGAATGGTTGGATGATCTTTGTGTCCTGATATGGTTCTGTGTAATTGGTTTGTGCTCCTGGGCTTTGGCCTGATACTCTTTGGCTTCCCGAGGACTTGGACCTTTACCCCAGGCGGGTGGATGGGTGCGTTTACTCCTGTCTCCGGCCCTCCCCCGTGTGTATGTATGTATGTCTCTGATCCCTTCCTTCTTCCCTTCCTTCCCCCTTTTTTGTCTTTTAATTCCAACTTTTCTTGCTCCGCTATATTTCGGGTTCTAATTAGGGCGACAGGCACGCTGCGGGGGGGTAGGCCGTAGCCTTCTGCAGGGGTGCAGGGTGGGCTTAGGGGAGGGTGGGGGGGGTCTGTTTGTGTCGGGGGGTCTTTTTCCCCCCTTAATTTCCCTTTTTGTTCTATGGCTCTTGTGTATTCACTTTTTCGGGACTCTGTCACCTCGTATTTCCCCCGGGGGTTTTCTGTTTTTCTTCCGGTGTGTGACTGATTTTGGCTCGCTGCTTCTTTTGGTATCATGTTTCTGTTACATCGCATGCCGGTTTTATTGTCCTGTTTTTCCCCCTGGGGGTGCATGATTTGGCGGGAGTCCCTTTTGTCGTTCCTTTCTCCCTCTTCCCCTTCCTCCTTTATGGAGGTCCCTTTCTTCCGTTGGGGTGCATATTGTATTGCTTTTGTGATGGGGCTTTTTGACCTCGTCTTCTCTGTTCGGGTAGGGGCGGTGGTGAGTGGGCGCGGTTGACTGATGCCACTGTCGCTACTTGATGGTCTGATTCTGTTTATGTCCTTTGCTAGATTTGATTATATGGCTTCATTTTCTTACGCTGTGTTTATAAAATGGCGGCTTGCCGCGGTCCCTCCCTTGTGGTCTCATATACGGCCCGTTATTCCTTTGTTCCCCAACCCGTATTAGAAAATTAACCTTTATTATCCTGTTCTTGCTGAACGCTCGATGCCTTTTATTGCTTCACCTGTGCTCCTGATGTCATATCCTGTGTAGATCTTCTTATCATGTGCTGCGTTTCTTTTTTTGCCCATTCTGTTGTGGCCAGCCCGTGGGGTTGTAGGCCCGTATTTGTGAGCTTTCATTGTTCAATAAAGGTTTTAAAAAAAAAAAAAAAAAAAAAAAAAAAAAACAATATATAGTATTGCAGTAAACCCCAGGAGATCTTGAACACATGATTTAATGCAATACTTTTATTCCATAAGAGTAAAAGAGAAGTTCTGGGGGTGGAGGTGTTTATGTTAATTGTTAATGTTAATGTAAACTGCTAATAAGCAAGATGGTATTGGAACAGGGGTGCTCTATGTGCTACTGAGGGTCGGGATCACTTTCCAGTGAAAATCTATGTGTTACCCTGCCACTCAACCCGCAACATTACTCCCCTGCCATACCTTTCTCTTCAGGGTCCGGAGAGACATTGCAGACAAGCCTGCCAGCCAAGCAGCCAAAGAAGAAGTGAGGAGGAGCAGCTGAAGCTCCCATAATGGTGGCGGTCCGGGAAGTAGCAACTCCACATCTTCGCTGAGTAGGAGCCCTAAGAGTCCCCACAGGGCCCAGCGTCAGCCTGTAGTGAGGTTACAGCGCACGGGCAGATGAGAGGAGGGATACGCGACCGGACGACCTTCCGGAGAGACTGTGCCGCAGCAGTGAGGCCTGTGCCTGCCATCTCTGCCCCGACGAACAATGGTGAAAGGGGTGGCAATTGGTGACACCAATGACCCCACTGAGAACCTGGGGTCCCGGGATGCAGCTGCCGCAAGCATTGGGGCAATCTTGAGATGGTATAGACAGGTGATGGGTGCCAGCCTCTGGTTGCCTGACCTCAAAATGGCGGCTGTCACCGACATTCACCAGGATCTCCAGTCGGCACTGAGCAGAGGGCCTCCATAGGGCAAACATACACCGGTGGCCATAGAACAGCAGGTAAAGCAGAGTACTTGTCCTGGGGATCATCACGCTAAAGTTAACTGCTGTGCAGCACCTGATTTTGAGATAGTCTAATGGAGTCGAAGGAGGGAACCCAGTACCTAGGTTACCCAGTGCTAAGATGGCTGTCGAGCTGGAGGTGGACGTAGAAGCTCCGAGGGCCGGGATCATTGACCTTTAAATATCCCACGATACCCTGCCATCCACCAACTTTTGTAACCAGCAGCGCTACTAGAAAGGAGCATAAAACGCTATTGCACAAGCAATTATTAGTTCTCTTCGGATGCAGGAGGAGTTCCCTCGATGCCCTACTGGTACCTCCAATGACTATGAATCCTTGCCTGTGATGAATGTTTTGGCACGGGAGTACCCCACACCGCATCGTTCTAGATTCCCAGTTTTTGTGTCCAACTCTGTGCAGCTTTGCCACATTTCCACAGTAGTTTCTGCTGCTTGCATGCCCAGCTCACTACCATCCACCTCGCCTGCGGTACTCTTGCATAATATGCCGGCGGGCTGTGTTAGACTTTAAATTCTCCATCCCTGCAATGCACTTGTTTTATGCTATATTAGGTTAGCAGTGTGTGGCTAACTAGCTCCCCATTTTTCTTTGCGTTTTGTGCAACCCACTGAGTTATCCCCGTAATGTGCAGGCCTCAGTTAGCAAGTGTGACTCCATTTTGTATTTTATAATCCCCATTAGGCTGTTTAAACTGGGACCTGGTTCAGGCTTTATTATGCATGCTGCTTGCCTGAGCAGAACACTGTGGGGCATATTATCAAGGGGGTTTATCTCAACTTTTTTGGCTTTAAAAGCCAAGAAAGCGGAGATAAAAGTATCTCCCTATTACCTAGCTGTCACAAACACCAGTTAGCGACAGCTAGTAGGAGATAGCGACCATCTTGGGCCCCGCTTTGCATGTCAGTGAAATTTATCACTAATGACATGCAAAGTGGGTGTGCGAAGATGTTAGCGACTGGAAACAGTCGCTAACATCGCTATCTCCTATTACCAACTTTTTGAGATATTCGCACTAAGCGTGAATATCTCAAAAAGCTAACACCTGCCCCTGAGCAGTTCTTAGCCATGTTATCCAATGGTAGGTGGATAACATGGCTAAGAGCATTAACTCGGTAATGCATGAATATCGCTGACTTTTCAGCGATATTCATGCATTTTGGCCGATTTTTATCGCTTAGGCGATAAACCTTGATAATAGCAAGGTTTCTAAGCGATAACAATCGCCGCAGCTCGGTGATAAAAATATTGCCGCTAAGCCAACATAGCGATAATTATCGCTAGTTGTTGGTAATATGCCCCTGTATTTTGCTGTTATGTTCCTTCATGTCCAAAGTTGCTTCTCGGCTTGCTAATGAATATGTTATTCTAACCTCACATACCAATCAGTGGGCCCAATTCACAGAACTAACTTAAGACAAAATCCTAAACTTACTACTTTTGGTATTCACAGAAGTTAGGATTTTGTCTTAAGTTTGTCTTAAGACAGGCTTAAGACAGACTTAAGACAGACTTAAGTTAGGATTTTGTCTTAAGTCTATCTTAAGTCGGTCTTAAGACAAACTTAAGACAAAATCCTAACTTCTGTGAATACCAAAAGTAGTAAGTTTAGGATTTTGTCTTAAGTTAGTTCTGTGAATCGGGCCCTGAGTGTGTAACTCTACTTCCACGTTTAGGTGGGAGGGAGATGGGAGGGGAATTGTTGAAGTTAATAGGTGCTAAACACGGTACCTGCAGCATATTTCAAGAAAAGAGATTAAAAGTAGTTTAGGAAGAATCACTGGAGCAGGGTCAGAGGGAGGTTGTTAGAACCCAGAGTCTCTAGTTGGCAACGGTATGCACCTTTGTCAAATAGAGACCCTTCGTCTACATGAGGGCAAGGAAGTTACATGCTGAAGATAACTCCTTCTCACCTGCTTGGTAGCTTGGCACGAACAGACAGGCATATCTCAGAGGCAGTGTGTTTAGCATTTGTGAACACATACAGTAATGTAGATGAACCACTACAAACGGACACCACACCGGGATGTATAAAAAATAAGTACGTTTTATATATATATCTCACAAGACTTTTCTTTATTTAAAAAAAAATCTTTTTATTGAATTTTCAACATACAAACATCCGGCAGTTGTTTTGCAGACACAATTCCTTAGTTTTTACATTGTTCTCTGACTGAACCACCTGTTCGTACACATGCCCGAAACAATTATCAGCTTTAAATAAATGCGCTTCCAGCCCTTGATATATGTCCTTAATATGCAGGTTTGACTTGGTGGTTCATTCAATTCCAACACTTGTGCCATCATCTCAAATATTGCTGACATCTGCTAAACTAACTAATAACCCCTCCCCAATGGCCTTCCCCCACCCACTCCACTGGCATGTCTTTCGTTGTTACAATTTATCAGAGCAAACAAACAATAGTGCATAATATTTCAATGGGATGAACCTCTTTTCTGCATCTGAACTGGTTAGCCTGGCCCCGGTCAATCCTAGTTCTGCATCAGCGCTCCCTGAAAGTGCTAGGAGCCCAACTATAGCCCCTCGACTTAGGATATTTCTGTTGGTGTATCCGTTGAGTCTCCATCTGACCCCGATTCAGGTAGCATCAACAGCACAACTATAGCCTCGCATGTTTTTGCAGCCTCCAGTGCCTTATCATTATTAGCTCTCCTAACCTGTTGGAACCGCACCGTACTCTTACTGACTGCCCCTTTGATTAATTCTGCCTTTCAGCGCTCAGTGTTGGGCCCCTGCCTGGATTTCCAATGCATCGTCAACTCCCTTTTGGCAAATAGCAACCCCAAGTCTAGGAACTTACCCGTGATTTTCGTCCTGGCCGTATGGGGAAACGAGTGCAAGATGCACACACACCCATATCTGGCTCTATCTGCTTGTCTGGTACCTCACATAGGACATCTACCACTTCCTCCTAATATGTCCCCAATTGCGGGCAACTCCATACCATATGAATAAATTCCGCCTCCTCTGAATTACAACGAAGACAACTGGCTGTGTTCACTTTAAAATATTTATTTATCCGCGCCGGGGTTAAATATGCCCTATGTAGAACGTAAAAGTGGATAAGCTGGAACCTGGCATTGCGCGTGTGTGAGAAAGTGCCATCTTTCTTGCATGGTATGCCCCCACTTTTTGCTGAATTGCTGATGTGCTTTTACTGAGTGTGCCCTGGGCTCCTGCCAATCAGGTGCCCAGGGCCTGTGTTCCTTCCCTAAAAACTGTATTGAAGCTGAAACCCAATTGGCATCTCTGGCCACATGTCAGCCCCTGGTAAATGGTACCCTAGGTACCCAGGGCCTTGTGACCAGAGAAGACCCCTAAGGGCTGCAGCACTTAGTGTGCCATCCTTAGGGGCCCTGCACCCCTCTGACACCCACACCCTGCCTTGGCAGACTGAGTGTCCTGGTGCAGACCTAAACAAAGCATCGACATGGCACACATCCCTGTGTGCCATGCCCACAAACCCACTGCCCTGGCATCCATCAGTCACACCTCTAGCTGGGTGCCCCAGGCCAGTGGTGTGGGCACAGGTGCATGAGCCCTGCGCCCCTACAGTACCCAGGGTCATTCCTGGTCACTGTAAGGTCAGTGATGCCATTAACAGTATATGGTGCTGGGAGGTTGTCATTACGAACTCCACAGCACCATAATGGCTACACTGAAGACTGACAAGTTTGATATCAAACTTCTCAGCACATTAAACCCACAGTGATGCCAGTGTGGAATTTAATGTAAAATGCACTACAGAGGGCATCTTAGAGATGCCCCCTGAAACCTAACCTACAATCCACGTCTGGTCTGAGAGGCTGCCTAGGCTGCCACACAGCAGACATGTTGCTGGACCCCTGGGTGGAGAGCCCCCGCTCTCCTGGGCCTGTAACAATGCACATCCTGGGCGTAGTGGTAGGCCTCCTCCCCCAGAATGGGCAGGGGGAAGCTATAAAGGCATACCACCTTTGTGAGCTTCTCCAGACCACTTGCTGTACTCAGCAACGGGCCCCCACCCGTTCTGACCTCCACTCTGGCGGGAAGACTGGCGGGAAAACCTACGCTAGACAAGGGGGGGTGCCAGCCTTTGCCAACTCCACCCCTCAGGTGGGAGAGGCGAGGTGAAGCACAACTCCGGGCTCGGGCCATCTTGAAGATGGGAAGCCCTGCCCAGTTGGAGATAGGCTCCTGCCCCCCTCCCAAAGGAGAGGAGCAGGATAGGGGGTGTACTCACCCCAGGACAGGGACCTTTTGGTCCCTGCCATTCCTCTACCTGTAAGGCCCCTAAATGTAGTATTTAGGGGCACCCTGAACCTTCCTTCCTCAGATCCCGATTTCAAAACAAGAAAGAAGATCAAGAAGAAGAATACCTGTCGTGCAGCTGCTAACAAGAGGACGACACCAACTGACCCTACAGGTCTGTTGATCCTTGAACCTGCTCCTGAAAAATCCCGGCATCTCTTGCCGACGGTAACCTCGAGAACCCTGGAGGACCTGCCTGCCTTGACCCTCCTAGAGACTGGGACTCTCATGAGCAGTGGCTCTGCTCAAACAACAGTACCCCTGGTGCCAACCAGGATCACCGAATCCAGCTCCCTCTGCACCCGCCGAGCCCGGCCGGTGCCCAAGTGGACAAAGACCCTGAGGACATCCCCCCAGTAATTCTGACCTGGAATCCAGTGCCCAAGTACCCTCCTTGACGACCCAGACGACGCCTGCAGACTCAGAACCAGGGACCCCTCCCACCGCGACCAGCAGAGGGTAAGTTTTCCCAATGTCCAAAGACACCCCTGAACCCGGCGCCCCCCGGCCTCCTGTGCCCAACTCTGGGGTGGCTACCTACCTTCCAAGATCCCAACTTACCCCTCAAAGTGTTTGTGTTGGACTTGGCCCTTCTGGCAGGTTCACCCCTAAACTTTTTGCTTGTTGTATGCGACTTAGTGTTAGTTATTTTTGGCTCCTGCGCACTTTCACTGTGTCCCAGTGGAAAGTGCGTGCGCACTCTGAGTGCGTGTGGTGAGATTGGCCTGCCTTCCCATAGGAATGCATGGGTAATGTATGTGTCCCTGGTAGTTCCTGATGCGTGGGGAGTACATGCTCGAGTTTGGTATGTGCGGACTCGTGTGATTAAATGCTGCACGATGATGTGTGCGGCATGATTGTGTCTAGTGTGGAAGTGCCACTTCTAGAAGTTGGCCTGTCTGTGTAAATTATGTGAATTGCCTGTCTGGCTTGTGATTGGCTGGAGCTGGCTGGTGTGCCAGGCTCCAGGAGTCAGGATGGGCCTGCCCCAGTGGTGAATGGGAGATCTGCGTGTTGATGGCCGGGGAGGAGTGCACCTGGGACCTGAATAGGGCTGGGCTTTCCCCACACAATGCTGGCTCCGCCCCCTGTGGTGCGTCTAATGTCCCTAGCCTGGCCAGTGAATGGAAAGGGTGGCTGAGCACAGCAGAGTGCTCCAAAACCAGCTGCATCTGGTTTTACCTTCACCCTGCACCTAAGCACAAAGGAATCCTGGGTATAAAAAGAGGCTTTGACCTCTTGTAAAATGTTCTCTTCCTGGATCTTTTCTTGGGGGGGCGGCTGCTGCTGGGCGCCAGGAGGACCACCACTGGGGACTGCCTCCCTGCCTGGAGGGCCCTGTGAGCTGGCCCCTGGGCCCAGCCTTGCCCCCCACCCTGCCTGCCTAAGGACTTTCCTGAACTTTGCTCTGGACTCTTGTGCACCTGAAGCACCTGGGAAGCTCTTGGTTTCTCTCCTAGGGGGAGCACTTTTGCTTTTACTTACTTCAAGCGCTTTGTTGCCCCCACAGGAGCGCTGTTTGACGGGCCACTTTCCCTTTAAAGAAGCAGGTGCCGACCCTGCATTTTGCCGCATAGGAGCCGATATTGGCGCGGGTGCCGTCCCGCGCATTTATACTTTCTTTTAACCCCTGGCAAGTGCTCTACACTTAATTATAACGGGAGCCTACCCGTACTTTTGTTGGGAATCACCGCGCCGCCATTCTTCAGCACGCCCCGGAGCCGAGAGGCTCGTCCTAAGGGCCGCGCTGCCATTGGCTGCCTCTGAAAGCAACACAGGAAGCAGACGGGAGCCCATCCCGCGCTCCGGGCCCGGAAAGGAGGCTCGCCCGACCCCGCCGTGAGTTTAAAAACGGTGCCTGCACCCGGGCACCCCGGTAGCGTGGGAGAGCCCCCCGGGGTGCAAACAAGGGGCAGCAGCCCAGGACACCCGGAGGCAGGAGACCGGTAAGAAGGGGTCTCGGGGTTGTCCTGGCTGGTTCACTGAGCGGCCCCACTTGATAGCAGGCCGCTCCTACCACAGGGGCATTTTGTCTAAAGCCCGAGAGGCTCCCGGGCATATTTGCATTCCGAGTCCCCAGAGGGGGACTCCAACGACGGCAGCATCTTCGTCGAGCCCACGAGGCTCTTGGGGGCATTTGTTTTGAGCCAAAAGGCTCCACCTGCACGGGGGCACATTCTTTCTTCGAGCCTGAGAGGCTCAGGGTGCATTTGTAATTCTGAGTCCCCCGAGAGGAACTCCCACGAGAGGGTAGAGTGGCCCCAGTTGGCAGAAGGCCGCTCCCCCAGTGTGGGGCACATGTTTTATATTCAGAGCCCACGCGGCTCCTGGGGGCATTTTGTTTTATTCAGAGCCCAGAGGCTCCAATGTTGTTCTGGCCCCATTGGTTGTTTCTAAGAGCCCGGAAGAGATCCCCAGCTGCCCAGCACTTAGTGGGCACCTGCTTCGTTTAGGCCCCCCAGGAACCTTTGCGTAATCTACCTTGGCTGCCTGCGCAGCCGCCCTGACATTTTGGACACAGGGCGTCCCAGCCCCTGAGAGGCCAGTTGGCCTGGGGACAATTTATGTGTTCATGACCTATGTGTTCTTTGCGCAAATGTGATACCTGCCTAATGTCATTGATGCATCATGTGCTAATTCTTTCCTACACCGCTGAATGTGTTCTTATGCATCATGTGTCTTTCCTACACCGCTGAATGTGTTCTTATGCATCATGTGTTTTACCTACACCGCTGAATGTGTTTTTATGCGTCATGTGTTTTTCCTACACCGCTGAATGTGTCTTCATGCATCATGTGTAAAGCTTCTGGCCTATACCCCTAAATGTATTTCTATGCTTAGGTGGTTGTTTTTCCTAGTATAGTTATGCTAGTGAGTTCACGGTTCCCTGCGTGATATTTTCCTAAGGTGGCAGTCTTTGTTCCCTTTTCAAGATCTCCGTTGAATAACATTGAGCGCCCGATGGCTCAAAAGCACCCTGCACCCAGCCGCCCGAGTGCCCCTGGCAGTGCAACCTGTGTCCTATCCTACTTCCCATTTGCCCTCAGCAAGTGACCAGGAGCCCAGCTCCCACAGCCTTGTGGCCTGCTAGCCAGCAGCCACCAACCGAAGGCTCCCTGCGTCTCATTGGATAACATTGGGCCTAAGTACCTCTGCACCCGGCTGTCCCGGTGCCGCTGAGGGTGTACCAACTGTACCTACCTGACCCTGGGAGACCCCTGAGTCTATGCCCAGAACCTTAACTCTCCCAGTCGAGTACTTACCTAAAAGCCGATAACACACTTTTCTTCCATAGGCTAACATTGACTGGTTTCACTCAGAAATTCTTCTAAGTGTGGAGTTTTGAAACTTTAAAATATTCACCTAAAATCAGCCACACAACAAATTCCGATTTACTCACCTGTGATCAGGAGAGACCTCAGTGCTGCACCTTCTAGCCCAGCACAAACCCTGAAAAGTAATTTTAACCGTATTTGCCAGTAACCTGACTTTCCTTCTATAGGAAACCATTGACTGTGTTTCTGTGAAATTTCTTCAAAGTGTCGATTTTTGCAAACTACAAATATTCCTTAAAAATCATGCCAACTACCAAAACGTAATTACTTACCTGTCTTAGGTAGAGGTCCCAGTGCTGTACTTAGGAGTCCAGTACTGGATTACAAAAGTAACGTGAACATACTTTACCTGCAAATTGAATTTTCTTCCATACCAGGGACTACACCTTCTACTCTCATCCATATAACTCATAAAACAGGATCGACTACATCCTCATTTCAGCCTCACACACACATCTCACTTAGCGGCCAACATAACAAGCACGTAAGCCGCAGATGTAGATTCAACAGCGACATCCTTAAAAACCCAGCCAATGTAACCGAAATAGAGGAGACCATAAAATATTACCTAAAGCTCAATGACAATCAAGTCAAGGATGTAGACACCCTTTGGGACGTCATGAAAGCTACAGTCAGGGGTAAAATGCTTAGCATTAAATCTAGAATGAACAAGGAAAGAAATAAAAAAGTATTAGAGCTCGAAGTGCAGATTAAAGACCTGGAAATAAGCCATAGTACCAACCTAGCAGACAAGAACACCCTCACAGAGCTCACCCGGAAGAAATACGAGCTCAACAAGATCTTAAGTGAGAGAGCGGGTACATGGATAAACAAATATAAGGCAATAAACCTATGCACAGCCAACAAAGCAGGGAAAGTGCTAGCCTCATACCTTAAGAGCAAGCAGAGGCAACACACAATTGCAGCAATAACAGACACTAATAAGAGCAAGCAGAGGCAACACACAATTGCAGCAATAACAGACACTAATAAGAACTCGCAAACATCACACAAGAGAATCCTTAAGGTCTTTAAAGACTACTATGAGAACCTATACAAGGAGAACAAAAACCTTAAAGCGGACGGGGTAGCCAGTCTCCTAGACAAGCTAAACCTACCAAAATTGACGGATACACAAAAATCATATCTAGAACAAGATATAACGGGGGCAGAGATAGAAAAAGCAGTAGGAGCACTCAAGGACAACAAAGCCCCCGGGCCAGACGGGTACACAGCAGGGTTCTATAAGCACTTCCTCCGCCTAATCAGGGCCACAATGGAAGAGGTCTTCACACACTGTATTCAAAAAGGGAAAATGACTAGCTCAATGGCAAAGGCCAACATAATAGTCATCCCAAAAGAAGGCAAAGATTCACAACACCCACAAAACTACCGTCCCACCTCGCTAATTAACGTAGACTGCAAGATCTATGCAAAGATTCTTGCGGCAAGACTAAACGCGCAGCTCCCCAACCTAATCCACAACTCTCAGGTGGGTTTCCACAAGAACAGGATGTCCCAAGATAATACGAGACTCCTATGTCACTTCATAAACCACGCCTCCACCAACAATGAGCCAGCAGTAATGATCGCACTCGACGCGGAGAAAGCGTTTGACAGAGTGTCGTAGCCCTTCCTTGACCAATGCATGCAAAAGTTCGGGCTAGGAGTAAACTATAGAAGAATGGTGATGGCGCTCTATAACGAACCGAAAGCCCGCGTGGTAGTCAACGGAGGCACTAGCGGCATACGCGGATGACATACTCATTACAACAGAGAACCCTGGCCCCTCGATAGCAGCCCTAATGTCTACCATTGAGGAATACACACAGGTGTCGGGCTATAAACTCAACAAGGACAAGTCGGAATGAAAACCTCTAAATGTGCATACAACTAGGGAAGTGTTAGGGATCTCTGAGTTGGCTTGGCAAAAAAACTTCCTGAAGTATCTTGGTCTTCACTTCGATAGGGATCTCAAATAAACACTCAACTGCAATGCAAAAACAACAGAAACAAAATGAAAGAGAAATTAGATGCATGGTCTCCAAAATTTATCAGCTAGTGGGGAAGGGTGGAAACAATAAAAATGATGCTAACACCCATGGTTAATTACCTGCTCAGCATGCTCCCACTCATAACCACAGAGGACTTCCACAAAAAGCTGGATATCCTGATCAATAAATTTCTCTGGAGAGACAAGAAACCCAGGATAAGCCTGCAGAAATTAAAACTAAGCGAAACATTAGGAAGACTAAACCTTACCAACAGTCTAAAACAGCAGATGGTGAGGTATTACCAGTGCATAGTCCATGTAGCAAATTGTAAGGAGAGAATTATTTTTAAGTGGCATCAAGGGAACCAAAGACAGCTACCACCTAACGCTGTCAGAAAACAGCAATTACAAAGTAATTGCTGGCACAATAGAATAAACACAAGGAATTCCATGAGCACAAAGTACACATATCTGTGAGTATTACAGATAATATCTATTCACAAATAATTGTCCATATCAGCGCATCCAAAGAATTTTTATTCTCAGTCCATGGGTGTTCATGAAGATTTGTAGATACAGCAGTACAGTCTTGATACAGTACACAAAAGCCAAACGCCAACACGTGTTTCGTCAGGGGACATTACCCAATGACTTCTTCAGGGCTATAATAATAAATACGTCCCCAATTATAATCCCCATACAATGGGGAGCCAAGTCTAACACAAAATACCTTCACCAATAGGTCATAAAGTATATCAAAGAATAGAAGAAAGAAAAAACCTTACCAAAAGGATAGTGAAGATAAAGTGGAAAAAGGAAGCCCAAAATAACCAGGTATAAATAAAACCAAAAAGTGCCACCATATGGAACACACCGAGTCCAAAGGAAAACACATGAAAAGATACCAAAATCAAGCCCAAAGTCAATAATTACAGAAAAATTAAAACTTAAACTATTAATCAGTGCAGTATTTAATGATTTACTGAGTGCTAAGATTGCTTAAGTTCCTATACCTATTTATAAGTAACCAGGACTCACCCTAAATTGTTCTCACTTTTAGTGTCATACAGTCACGATCATATCAAAGTCCTTTATTTTTAATTCTCTATAAAAAAGACTAAAATAATGCAAGTTATTAATACTAGAATATCAACTTTTAAAAGTAATTCTAAACCAATCTGACCATATAATTAAGTAATCAGACTCTCTTACCCTTCAATCAGTTTATCAGCTATCCCAAAATCACTGTCTTCCTTATTATAGTTTTGGTAAATAACGCCAGGCAATATCAGCCTTCACACTGTGGAACCATCATTAGTATCTAAAAAATAAATAAAACCGAGCGAAAAGATCTATCTGTATACCCAATATCAGATAACATCGTATACCTGCAAAGAGATCTTCTGCAAAAAACACTATTCACATAACATGTCCGACCGGTGAGCTTTACCGTAAATACGTTATCACGACCACACCTAATAGTGACAGCATAGTAATACAAATTATAAACGCCTAACCATCATCCCAGTTGTACGGATATTTATTAAATCACTATCACTCGACAACCCTGTATTAACACTCACCTCGGGTTCTCCGAGCAAAAGCGTGTATGCGAGACTATCTAATGTACACACGAACAATCATGCCAACAATATGCCTACTGTAACCCCTACAACGTATAACGACACCAGTATTGCCTTCACTATTTCTGTACTGTGTATATAAAATATTTTCTCTAATAAAATCTTTTGAAATAAAAAATTAAAAATAAATCACTACTGTAACCAAAACGCTTTTACTTAACTGTTTACAGCTCATGTCCCAGGACTGAATCTAGGATCCAGTCCTGTGGTTAGAAAAGTAATCCATAAAGTAATCAATTGCATTTATCTGGAAAAACTCATTGAGCTCAATGTTAAATTGAGTTTGAAATTGTGTTGCCTATTGCAACCACCGTAGCTATTGTACTTACAAAGTATATTGCCTATTTGCAAAGTAATTACCTAAAGTCACTTATATTGAGAAAAGTATATTTTGATACCTGTTGGTTCTAAAATAAAACAACTATATCTTTTGATATAAAACAATTGGCCTAGAGTTCAGCTCTTGAGTGTGTGAGACCGTTTGCTGACTGAGTGTGTACAACAAATGCTTTACACTGTCCTCTGATACTGCCTTACTGCTCGACCAAGCTACCACTTTAGAGAGTAAGGTTATATCTAACTTTAACCTCTGCCCTACCTCTGGAGACTGGGGACTCTATACACACTGGGCCTCATTTATGATGTTTTGCCATAGGGAAGCGCAGCAGGCCTTCCAGCTGCGCTTCCCTATGGCGAAAGAAAAGGGCAGGAATACGCCATATCTATAAGATACGGCGCATTCCTGTCATTTACCCCTGCGCCGGCGCACAATGGGCTGCCTGCACCAGCGCAGGCACCTTTGCACAATGGTGCAAGTGTGCCGGCCTTGTGGGGAAGATTATTTGTCTACAGGAAGGGAAATCTCTCTGTATAAATTTAATCACAAGAGATTTTTTCTCTTTCTATGTGTGCTGCAGAATGCAGCACACATATAGAAAAAGGAAAAACGAGGAGAAATAAAGATATTTCTCAATGTTGCGCCTCCCTTACGCCTCCCCTGGGGAGGCGTAACCTTTTGGCACTGCCTTAGATTTACGATTTCTCGTAAATCTGGGGCAGTGTCAAAAGGCCATGGATGTTGCTGGGAACGCCCCCAGCAACACCCATTGCACGCTCCTTTAAAGCAGAACACTGCGTTAAAGAGACTGATATTTATCAGGCAGCATTGAGCAAAAAAAGTGGCTTAGTGCTGCCTGATAAGTTGGGCCGATGCGGCAGGAGGGGAGGGTTAGAAGGGGAGCCCGGATACATGACGAGAGCAGACTGCATGGGTCACTGGAGCCTTAGAACGGAGTGAAAACCTTGTGCTACGCTAGGCGGCCCCCGGACTTCGACGGGATCATGAGCAGAAGAGGAGTACCTTCTGCTAGCTATAGGTTGGAACTGTCAAGCTATCATAGGAACGTAGAGGCACACTGACAAGGGGGGGTGGGGGTAGAGAGGGAGGAGGGATACTCTGGATAGGAATAGTTGCGAGAGTTTGTTAGAAGGGCCATAGCAATTTGTGATCGGAACGGGTGGGAATGTGAATTAAGATTGTATGCTGTGTGCACAAATTCAATAAAACAGTTTACAAAAAAAAAAAAAGGAGAAATAGTGCTGCCTGATAAATATCACGAAGGCTTCTGCGCCATGGAACGTCACAAAAAGTGACGTTCCAATGGCACAAGGGGCCTCATAAATGAGGCCCACTGTACCTTAATTTGGTCCAGTATATATAGAGCCAATTTCTTACAGCCTGCTCTGCCACGCCATCTCCACTATCTTAGGCCATGTTGTTTCAGGAATCTCTCTACCCAGGTCTGCCTCCCATTTTCTTTGTAACTGGTTCAATGGCTGCAACCCCTCAGTCACCATGTGTCTGTATAAGCACCTTATAGCTTTGTAGGTCCCCGCTGCCATCACGCCATATTGGCATGCTTAAGTTGTTTGCGGCTCCGATAACCCTCCTCCACAGCGGCATTGGATTGCGGTCACAAGGGCTGAATGCAATAAGAAATCGCCTCTTGGAAGGCCGTATCTGTCTTGCAATGTCTGATAGGGCAAGAGAACACCCTCCTCATATAGGACCCCCATCACTTGTAACTCATGTTAATCCCACATCGCCAGCACCAACCAGTCCCCCCATGTGGTAGGGCTGTGCACATACACAGAGGGATCTCCGGTGCGTAAGGCCTAGCAACCCCTCTTCTGCGTTGGCTTTGGATCCAGAATAATCGCAGCATCCTCTCCTCACGGTTCAATGACCCAAGCCTCAGCCACTGACGGAGTACATCAAATGATAGCACGTGACGTGGTATCCACCGGCCTGTCAGGCCATCCGGGCCTCTAAACTCTCTCGCCACACCTGGATAAGCCACTGCAGCTGGGCCGCTAGGTGATAGAGTTCGAAGTCTGGAACCGCCCATCCACCCTCGGTTTGGCGTCCCATCATCGTGGTCAGAGCCACCCACCTTCTGCCATTCCCCCATACGAACCCCCCGTCAAGGATCGGAGCATTCTGAATAGTGAGCCCGGTATCCAAATCGGTAGTGTCCTGAAATAATACAGCAGCCTAGGTAGTGCCACCATCTTCAACAGTGCCACTCGACCGGCCACCGATATCGGCAATGTGCTTCAGATTGCCATGCTCCCTTTAATCCCTTGTAGCATCCTGCTCACATTACCCTCTAGCAGATCCTCCTGTGTATGATATATATTAGTCCCAAAGTAAGGCAGGCAATGGGGCACCTATTGAATGTCTCCTACCCGGTTAGGCCTCGCTGTTGCCCAATCCACGGGAAACAGGCAAGTCTTTGCCCAGTTCACCCGGAGCCCCGATACAGCGCCGAATGTGCACAGTAATGTCTTCGCCCCGCCAAAGCCTCCCCTGTAGTGGCCAGACACATGAGTAAGTCACCCGGGTATAGCGAGATATACTGCATGTCTCCACGCAGTGCTAGACCAGCATAGCACTTCCCTGACCTGGTATGGGCGGCCAGCGGCTCAATTGCAAGAGCAAACATCAATGGGGATAGCGAGCACCCCTGTCTCGTCACCCGCCCAATGGTACAGGGTAAGGAAATCATTGCCGCTGTCGCTGAGCTGTAAAGAATCTGTGTCCACCCCACGAAGGCCTCGCCCAGGCCCATCACCCACATAACCTGAAATAGGAACAGCCATTCCAGGTTATCAAAGCCTTTTCAATATCAATTGAGAGGACCATTGCACGAGTGCCAAACTGTGGTCCCCTTCCAAGATCCGATGCAGCCGCCACACGTTGCTAGACGTGCTACGCGTGGGAATGAAGCCCGCCTGGTCCTGGTGAACCAGCTGCGTCATGCATGGGAAGAGTCGCATGGCAAGAATCCTGCTCAAGATTTTATAGTCAGTGGTCAACGTTGATAATGGGCGGTATGCCGTCATATCGTATGGCTCCCTCCCAGGTTTCAGCAAAGGGATGATAATAGCCTCTCGAGTAGTCATCGGCAATTTCCCCACTTTTCGGGCCTCCTGATACATCGTCAATAATCATGGAGCTAAGGGGTCAGCATATGCAGAATAGAATTCTATGGGCAGGCCATCCACCCCAGGAGTTTTGTTACGCGCCATATGCTTAATTGCGCACCTAATTTCTCCGAACATGATCTCCTGCCCCAACAGGTCCTCTTGCTCCATATATTACAAGACCTTAACAACAAAAATCCACACTACGAATATGCTTCACGGTTACTCAAAAATAGGCTTTTAGATTCAAGTGTCCATGGCAACAGATAACCCCAACGGGAGTTATCGCTTCAACGTACAACAGAGTATGTTCCAGTGGAGTCCAAGGTGGGATCCCAGTACCTGGGTTACCAAGTTCTAAGATGGGTGCCGAGCTGAAGGTGGACATAGAAGCTGCCAGGGCCTGGATCATTAACCTTTAAATATCCCACCAAGCAATTCTTACTTCTCTTTGGATGTAGCAGGAGTTCCCTCGATGACCAACTCGTCCCCCCAATGATTATGAATCCCCGCCTGTGACGACTGTTTCGGCACAGGAGTACCCCACATCGCATCGTTCTGGATTCCCAGTTTTTGTGTCCAACTCTGGGCAGCTATGACACTTTTCCACTGTACTTTCTGCTGCTTGCATGCTCTGCTCGCTACCATCCACCTCACCCCCGGTATTCTTAGTATGCCTGTGAGCTGTGTTAGGTTTCAAATTCTCCATCCCTGCAATGCACTTGTTTAATGCTATATTAGGTTAGCAGTGTGTGGCTATCTAGCTGCCCATTTTTCTTTGTGTGTTGTGCAACCCACTGAGTTATCCCCATAATGTGCAGGTCTCAGTTAGCAAGTGTGACTCCATTTCGCAATCCCCATTAGGATGATTAGACTGTGCCTGGGTTTAGGCTTTATTATCCATGCTGCTTGCCTCAGCAGAGAACAGGGCCCGATTCACAGAACTAACTTAAGACAAAATCCTAAACTTACTACTTTTGGTATTCACAGAAGTTAGGATTTTGTCTTAAGACAGACTTAAGACAGACTTAAGACAAAATCCTAACTTAAGTCTGTCTTAAGACAAACTTAGGACAAAATCCTAACTTCTGTGAATACCAAAAGTAGTAAGTTTAGGATTTTGTCTTAAGTTAGTTTTGGAATCGGGCCCTGTATTTTGATGTTATTTTCCTTCATGTCAAGGTTGCTTCTCGACTTGCAAATTAATAAGTTATTCTACCCTCACATACCAATCTGAGCATTTAATTCTGCTTCTAGGTTTAGAGACTCTGAAGTCCAGTACGGCAACCTTGAGTTGCCGATAAGGTGCACCCATCTGGCAAGTAGTAGTGGCTCTCACTTTGCCCCCATTGTTCAGGTTCGGCCCAAGCCAGTGATTTTCCATGCTGGACGGGTTGGAGGTGTCTGGAAATGTTCTTTAGATACTGCAACCCGTTGGGGAGCCAGTCCCCTCAGCGTCCATCTTAAGGTGTAGGTCTGACTGGACTCTCTCTGCAGAGATTTATCGAATAAAGCTCTGTTTGTATTCTCTACTTTCTGACTGACTCTTCTTCATTCCTGGGAAGGCATAGCAGGTAGTTCTTAGTAACCCAGGTTGCCCCTAAGGACAACTTCCTTCAGTTGATGCCCAAACAGGGACCCCACGAAGTGTGTCCCCCCTCACCCGTAATCGGGTTGTAGGGGCTGGGGTGATGTCTGGTCGGTCGGGTGGGTTGGGCCCCCCCCACATACATAAGACCGAGCCTGGTTCTTGCAGCTGCCCTGCCTTTCCGATCGGGCGGATCCTCGGCTAGTGGTCACCGGCTGGGGTCTTGAGAAGGCAAAGCCTTGGAGATTGACTGTTTGGCAGTGGAGAATAATCTGAATCAACCTGAGTGCACCAGGTGAGTGATTTGATTCCTGGTAAAATGTGGCCCCACTCCTGAACAACACATGCCTATGGGCTGTGTCCTGGTATTGTCTGACTGACACTAGCAGACAGGCTTTGTCCTGTATTGTCTGAATGACACTAACTGACGGGCTGTGTCCTGGTATTGTCTGAACAGCACTAGCCGACGGGCTGTGTCCTGGTATAGTCCTCGGACTGTCTTATTTGAACTTGGTTGATTTGCGGACCCTGACAAGACAGAGTGTTTGCGAACACTCTGCCAGTCCAATCAGAAATTTGGATGACTCTTGGAAAAGGCCTGGGGCTAGTGGGGCCGGTCTCCCTAACCTGGTGCAGTCTCTGGACTGTAGTGTGCTGTCCTCGGACTACTGTGGTTTGATTTTCAGAGCGTTCTGTTGGTTGGGGGTTTACTCTGTCCATTGGGGACAGTGCATGTTTCTTATATTAAGAGACCTTGTTTGAGTACGTTTGGGTGTTTTGGGTGTCGATGTTGTTCCACCTATGCTCGATTTGAAAGAGAGACAACCTGCACCTCCAGAGGGATCTCCAAATTTTGACGTATACGCCAAGCACGATATTGGCCCTCTTATGTTTAGCATGTTGTGGCATAAGAATACGAGGGACAATGCCGAGCTACAATGCCCACTTACCAGTTCGTTTGATGAACAAAAGTTGAATTTCTTGAAGACAAATTGTTCGCTAAGTAAAGAAGGCAGTCGACGTTTGATTCTCTGAGAGTGTGGCAGAAGGAAGCAAAGCTGTGACGTATGAAAGCAGAGAAAGAGGCCCAGAGAAAGCAGACGTAGACTATAACGCAGAAAGCAGCGGCCTACGAGAGAGAGAGAGATTAGAGAATGGCATAGAATGTACCGATAGGAAGTTTTGCTTACAGACTGACAAATGCTATGCTGCGAGAGAGGAAGGCGATGATTTTGTTGAGGAGTTATTGGACTCTCGCCCTCCACCCCCCATGCCCCTCAGTGGATATACCCCACCGTCCCTTCGTCCCAGTCTTCAGGCCCTAGTGCCCCCCTCTGATGCCTCTGTGTCTAGCTCTGCTGTCATGGCCTCAGCCCCTCTTAACTCTCATATGCACCCACAAGTGAGGGGTGGGAGACGTTCTCTCTCTTGTCCTGCCTAGCGGCTCCAGACTCCCTTTTACCCCTACAACACTGTCCCCCTCGCTGTCCCCCTCCATGATGATACCTGGTTCTGCTTCCGCTCCTTCCCCTCTGGGTACAACACCCCCAACACTGCCGCATGTGGAAATGCCTATGCGGGGGGATGCTTGAAGGGAACTGGGCAGCAGCGCGAGACCGCATGGAGAGAGTGCCTTTGTGTTCTGTAGTGGGGGATGAGGAAAAGACAATGGTGGCGAACCAAGCTGCCCAGTGGGCTCAGAATGTGATTTACACTGTGGATGATGTGTGGAGTGTGATGAAGGACTATGAGCCATTCCTACAACAGCTCGCGCTCAAGCACATGTCGGCCACATTGATAGGATTGTGGGAACAGTGCTTTCAGGGTGTTGCATTGCAGATTATCTATGACATACGGGACAGAGTGTATGCTACAGGTATGGCTCCAAATGACGCTTTTAGCAATGTGACAACTAAGCATGGGCGGATTTTGCGGATCCACGATTCACGAATTTGCGGATTCACGGATCGTGGATCCGCAAAATCCGCGGATTATGCGGATCGGCGGATTTGGGGGCGGGGCTTCCTCGAGTGTGTGGGCGGGGCCAAACGGACGGGCTTCCATGCGAGCGCACATGCCTCTTGTGTGTATAAAAGGTCAGAGACCGATCGGAGCAGCAGATTAAGAGACAGAAGCTCCTGGTCACAGGAACAGCACGGGGATTGCGCTCGTGAAAGTCAAAGATGCAAATGCCTCTGGCCAGCATCACAGAGGATTTTCGATGGTATATTTGGGAAGAAGGCACACCTGCCCAGCACCCACAATGCTCACGATTGTTTTTGGGCTGATGAATGAGTCACTGAATTTAAGCTTCAACTAGGGCACATGCTTTATTGATATCTGCAAGTGTTCCTCGAGTGTGTGGGCGGGGCCAAACGGACGGGGCTTCCATGCGAGCGCACATGCCTCTTGTGTGTATAAAAGGTCAGAGACCGATCAGAGCAGCAGATTAAGAGACAGAACCGTTTGTCACCATCATGAATAATTTACGATGGCACCGGCAAGCTGCCAGCGCCATCCTGCAAAAGTTACTTAATTAGCTTCAACAGGAAGCTCCAACTGATAAAATAAAGCAGGCGCTCGAGCCCCTGCTGTATCTTATCTATTAGAGCTTCCTGTTGAAGCTAATTAAGTAACTATTTGAGGATGGCGCTGGCAGCTTGCCGGCGCCATCGTAAATAATTAGGCTCGCTTGAACTTTTGACCGCAAAATCCGCTCCGATCACGGATTGCGGATTTTTGGTAAATTCGCGAGAGTTCGCGGACCGCGAATTTACCGAAAATCCGCAAAATCCGCGATCGGAGCGGATTTTGCGCTCATGCTTAGTGACAACATTAGTGGGATACCGAGGAAGACTGCTCCAAAAGGTTCCGACAATAGGGGCACAACACCCTAAAAGGGAAGTCCATCCCATTTACCATCCTGAAATTCCAGAACTGCGTGACTCCACGGACACGGTAATTAGACCCCGGGTGGATGCTCGGTTCCAGGAACAGTGGATCCATACTCCTTGAAAGAGGAGTGAGGTCCTATCCTTAAAAAGTCAGTTGCCGGAACCCCGTAAAAATCCCACTTCAGATTAAGGAAAATGCTAAATTGCCACGCATTCCTCAGTACAAGATTTCCCAAGCAGGAGAAAGGGGCTTTACTGCAAATAATACACAATTTGATTAAGTCCGGGTGATTGAGGAGACAGTGTCAAATGTGTGCGCTAGTCCTATTCTTTCAATTCTCAAGAAGGCACCCTCCGATTCATCTGATACTCACCCTGATGTTTACTGCTTTGTGGTTGACCTGAGAGAGGTCAATAAGATTGTGGTACCGCAGTATCCTGTGGTCCCACACATTACCTCGATTCTGACAATGATTTCCCCATCGGCCAAATTCTTTCGGTTATAGATTTAAAGAATGCTTTCTTTAGCATACCAATACATGCAGAGAGTAGGCATATTTTCGGTTTTGCAATAGCTGGTCGGAGCTTTAGGTTCTGTTGTGTTCCTCAAGGCTATACAGAAAGTCCTAGTATTTACAGTCCAGGTTTGAAAGCCCAATTGGATTCCTTGGAATTTGCCTCTGGTAATGTGCTGCTGCAGTATGTGGACAACCTCCTCGTGGCATCAGACACCGAGGACGGTTGCAAAGAGGCCACAGGTAAATTACTTTTACATTTGGCACAACACGGACACAAGGTGTCCCTCTCGAAATTTCAGTATTGTCGACAGGTCACCTACTTAGGTCACCTACTGTCGAAGGAGGGACACAGAATAACACCCTAGCTCATTGCTGCTATTGTTATGCCTGTTCCTAAGACCCAACGTGAGGTACGCACGTTTATTGGGATAACATCGTAATGTCTGCATTGGATCCCCAACTACTCCCTACTAACAAAACTAACCCTGGGCATAGTTTGCGTAGCAGCACTACACGTAGCTTCTCGTAGTATACTTTGAACTACATACTGCGTAGCGTAGTTGATTGCACTGTGTACTTGTCTGCACTGTGAAATAATTGCAAATGGCATCCTACACAGTTCAGTTATGATAAAATAAGTATCTCTCTTTATATGCGAAAGAGCATATAGTATTTTCATAAAAGTGGAACTGAAAAATTAGCAAGCAGTGAGAGAGGTAATGATTTTGGGATCCTCCCTCACCTAGGCAAAGTACAAAGCAGATGTTTTGAAAACAAAAAGCACATCTTATTGAACAATTTGGTGGTGGTGCCATCCTCTTAGGACCACCCCAAGCAGTTATTGGCAAAAAAACAATCCCAATCAAAGGCCCAGCAAAGCATTATGGGATGAGATTAGCAGTGGGCAGTAAATATTATAAAGTATCCAATATCAAAATAATTCTACAAAGAGCTGCTGTTCAACTGTCACAAGTCAAATGCAAATGCTTAAACTTTGGGTGTATGTTAAATATCTTTAGTGTAAAATACAGTACAAGTTCTTTCTAAATAAGACACTTGCTCTGCGAGTAGTGTGAATTATTAAGACCTCCTTGGCATTCTAGAATACAGGGAGAATGTACAAAGCAGGAAATGCGCTAGCAAGGCTTAATTCTTGAACACAAGGGTATTATGTATATATTCTTTTAGCAGGCTGACAGAAAGCAGCACAGGGATTTTTACCGTATGAGTGACAAAGAAGGGGGTCACTGGTATGCCACAGTCGGGTATCCAAACGGTAAACTAATGTCAAGGACCATATCAGTGTTGAAGGAATAATGACCAGAGGTTGGTTATTTTTATGGGTTATACTCAATATGTGGTGTCTGTTTTTAAGTCTGTTCCCCAGGTTACATGTATATGAAATACAAGCAGTGTGGTGAACTGACCCTCGCCCTGACGAAATTGCCATAATTCCAAAGACAATTAAACATGTTGGCCCGCTAATGAGTTAGAAGGCAACACAGTGACTTTTAAAGTGAGGAATCCCACAGCAAGGAATAAAGAGGTACAGCCAGTGGTGGTAAAGCTCGTTTTTATTTAAAAAATAATGTGGTCCTAAGACACAGGCCCACTTTATTTTGGGTCAGTACGGAGTTGTACTAGGGAGACCCTTCTCCGCAGCACCAGGTTATTTACCAGTGGTGCTCACCTTTCCTTCACCATCACTATATTTTCTACATTTTCTTTTCCTTTCATTGTTCTTTTTTTGATGTGGTAGTGCCAAAGATGAGAACCTGAGCCCACTGGTGAGAACCAACCAGCGGACTCCCACGGTGTTACTCCTGTGAGGTACTCCACATCTTTTCTCACACTTTTTTCACATTTCTGGTGATTTCTTTTTAGTTACACTCTACACTACATAGTAGGATGGATGGGAAAAAGGGAACAGAATATCAAATTTGAACAAGCATTCATGATAAGGGACAGAGTATATTAACTGCCCAGGTAGCACGCCATGGGGTGGGTGCTACTACAGACATCGAAATCCACATAGAACTGTTCAAAAGCAGTGTCAGTTCATATAGTTGTGTTCTATAAATGCATTCTAACCATCCAGAGAGGGAGGCTGGGTGGAAATAGGGTAAGGGTGGGATGTGTTAAACTTACAACATGGCAATGTCTAAGCTGAGAATTATGTGTTGGAATGTTGCTGGACTAAATCGAACCAGAAAGTGACAAATAATCCGGGAAGAACTAATGGTTTATAAACCTCATTTAGTAGGAATAACTGAAACACAGCTTGCTTAAAAAGATCATATGCTCCTGAGGCAGCTCAGGCATGACACCCTTGAATGGACCTCCCAGACAGTCTCAATACAGGGTGTGGCTTTAATGAGATCTAGGAATCTAGAGACAAGCACACTTAGAACATCAGTGGATTCTAGGGGTAGATGGGTTATAACTCAGCTAGTTATTCAAGGACAAAACTATACTATCTGCGTCGTCTATGTGCCGAACTCGGGTGAGCCAGATATGTTTGATATGCTTAGTCAGGAGTTGTTGGACTGGCCAGGTAACCTAATAGTCTTGGGAGATTTTAACTGTGTAGTTGACTATGGTATCGATTCTACTAATCACAGGGCATATACTTGAATGTCTAAAGTCTGTGTCTCCATACAGGAACTAACACTGCTGCACATATTAGTCGAAGCGTGGAGAACACTTTTTCCGCTGCTACCCGGTTACACATACAGCTCATCTGCGCATAAGCAATATTCACGTATTGACATGATCTTTGCTACAGAGCAGACACTCAAAGAAGCGTGTGTCAAGGTGTGTCCTAAGGTAACATCTGTTCATAACTCTGTAATGCTTAGAATACAGATCCTACAGGCTTGCTGAACTAATTGGTGTCCTTTTACTATTCTGAGTCACCTTCTAACTAAAATAGAATATCGAGAATGCCTTAGAGCAGAGGTCTTCAGACTTTTTGATGCTGAGACCCCTAGTAAAACCTTTTTAGACTTAAGGGACCCCCTTCCAACAAAAGTTCCTAGAAACTGGTACTCCTCATCATCAACAACTATCGACAACCATAAATGCGCCTATTAGACCTCATCACATCCATCCATCCATCATTCATCCACCCTTTCCTCCTTCCATCCATACATCCATCCTTTACCCATCCAGCCTTCCATCCATCCATCCACCCATTATTCATCCACCCACCTTTTCACACATCCGTCCATCATTCATCCATGCAACCTTTTATCCATCCATACATCCATCCTTCATCCATCTACCCTTTCATCCTTCCATCCAGACATACATCCTTCATCCATCCACCCTTTCATAGGGAGAGGTGTGGCGCCGCGGCCAGGGCGACTGACTCCGGAATCTGGGTGATTGTGCGCTTTACAAATGTGGACTTTTTTACTTTTTTCATCCATCCATTCACCCATCATTCATCCAACCACCTTTTCACACATCCATCCATCCATCATTCATCCATGCAACCTTTTATCATCCATACATCCATCCTTCATCCATCTACCCTTTCATCCTTCCATCCATCCATCCATCCATCCACCCTTTCATCCATCCATCCACACTTCATCCATCCACCCTGTCATCCATCCATCCAATCATCATTCATCCACCCACCTTTTCACACATCCATCCATCCTTCATCCATCCACCCTTTCATCCTTACATCCATCCATCCATCCATCCACCCTTTCATCCATCCATCCACACTTCATCCATCCACCCTGTCATCCATCCATCCAATCATCATTCATCCACCCACCTTTTCACACATCCATCCATCCTTCATCCGTCCACACTTTCATCCTTTCATGCATACATCCATCCACTATTTCATCCTACCATCCATCCATCCTTCATCCGTCCACCCTTTCATCCTTCCATCCATAAATCCATCCACCCTTTCATCCTTCCATCCATACATTCATCCTTCATCCACCCTTTCATCCATCCATCCATCCACCCATCATTCATCCACCCACCTTTTCTGTGCCTCTCTCATGGGGTGGGGGAGGGGGGGTCAGTATCTCTGCGTCTTCTTCCTTCTTCTCTCATGGGAGGGCACCTCTGTGCCTCCCTGCTGGGGGCGGGTGGGGCAGACAGGCTGTAACAACATCTCACTGTGAAGAAGAGACTCTGGCACATTTCTCGGGCACAGGCGCTAGGTATGAGGGCTCGGGGGACTTGAACCAATGATTTATGGGACGTGTCAGAGAGGGGGGGAGAGGACCTTTTGTGTGCTTTACTGGCGGGACCCACAGCTCCAGGCTTTCAACCTCCATTGAACTCAAAGGGCTACAGCCTCCTCCCCCAGCCACCACCCCCACACAAAGCCACACCTGAGTACTTCACAGGTCTTTAAAAAACTTGATGTTTTTCACCCCTCGGTGTGAATTAGGCCTCTGCAGTGAGCACCCTCAATCAGCCCGACGCCACTAAGAGAAACCACACAGGAACTGCACGCTCTGACAGAATCTGCGACCCCCTTCCCAGGACTCCACGGCCCCCCTGGGGGTTGCGCCCTACAGATTGAAGACCTCTGCCTTAGAGGCTTACGTAGAGAATTTCTAAGAATCAATAAAGGCTCTGTCTCAATGTTTATCGCCTGGGATAGTATGAATGCCTATATTAGAGGAATACCGCCCCAGTTCCTCTTTACAAAGAACAGGTTCATGTAGGAAGGAACAAGTAGTTTCCAGCAGGAGCAATTGCTCCTAGAATTACAACATGCATGAGCAATTCTCGTCAAAGATTCAAGGGAGCAGCATATTCTGCTCAGGCTGATCGAGTAGCGGCTTATGCTTGATCATGGGCTAATGGAAAAGGTGGCTGCAAACTATCAAAAGAATAAAAATACTCCAATATGAATACAGTGAGAAGGTTGGTCGTATTCTTGCACATCAGATCACTGACAAAAAGTCCAGAGGTGCTATCACTCGGATTAAGGGGAATGATGGGGTACTACACACCCAACCTGTGAATATAGCTGAGCAGTTTACTTCTTTTTACCAAGGTATTTACAGTAAGCCTGAAAGTTCTGACCACACTACTATTCCAGATTACTTACAAAGATGTCAATTTCCTCAGACATATCCCCAGTTAGGACTTTCAATACACCGTGAGATTGAGACAGAAGAAATCGAGTTGGCGATAAAGGCTTTGCCATCCGAGAAAGCTGCAGGGGATTACGCAATCCCGCATGAATTCTATAAAGTTTTCATTAACATCTTATTACGTGAATTTCTTGATCTGTTTGATTATTTAAGCAGCGGAGGGGATGCTGCTGCCTTTTGGGAATTAACAAATATTGTTGTTTTTCTAAAAAAGGTAAACCACCTGAGGAAAGGGGCTCCTGCGGGCCCATTTCACTGATAAACTCAGATGCCAAAGTTTACTCCAAGTTTTTGTCTATGCGTTTCGCTCCTCTTCTTCATATTCTTGTGTCTGAACAACAGCATGGGCTTGCCCCAGGGCGAGACACTACCAATCATACTAACACCACAATAGCTGCATTTGACGTAGCAGGGAATCCCAAAGATCGGCTCAGCATTATTAGGTTAGATGCCGAGAAGCCCTTCGATGATGTCTAGGACTCACTATGGGCAACCATGAATACCTTTGGGTTAGGGAGTCATTTTATATCAATGGTTCGGATTTTATTTTAAAAAACCCTAAGGCTAAGGTTATAATAGGGGGAAACCCTTCCTATCTATTTGAAATACATAGGGAAATACACCAGAGTTGCCCACGCTCTCCCCTGCTCTTTGCTCTGTATATAGAACCTTATATATGACATTTAATGTTGAATAAAGGTATTAAACAAGTGAAACTAAATGGAACAGAGTTAAAAATAACTGCTTATGCAGAAAACATTGCAGACACTCTAGCTCTCATTTCAAAAGAGGCAGATCAATTTGGGTGTTTTCGGGGAATAAACTAAATCTATCCAAAACTCAGATAATTCTCAACTTTCAACCTGATATTCCATTAGTTGGAGTAGGCCCTTCAGTTACTTACTTAGCAATCAGGCTCAGCAGTTGAGTAGAGGATATTAATGCACTTTAATATGAACCTCTTCTATAGTCAGTAGCTGCAACACTCCTACAATGGCATCGGCTTCCCCTTAGTATTGTGGGCCGTTGTAACATAGTCAATCAAGATGAATATATTTCCTACGTTCTTATACCTATTTCATTCTATAACACTCCGAACCCGAGACTCTTTATTTAAACGGCTGGAGGGGCTCCTAGGTAGTTTTATATGGGGCTATAGGAGGGCAAGGCGTGTCATCTATTTTTAGGTCTCACCTGGCGTTAGCAGCGCGCTTGTGCTGCTCTCGCCATGCGAGGACCTTTTGTAATCGATTCAGATTCGAAAGCTAGATGTGCACGCGTACGGACAGACGAAGAAATGCACGCGCATGGACAGACAGATGTGCACGCACGCTTGCTCGCCTCTCAAGTCGGCTTGTGGACAGGCCAACTCCATCTTTGTTCCTGTGACGTGGGAGCTGCATTCCTTACAGCCTGCGCGTGACGCACATTAAAGCACATTGTCGCCCTTTCCTTTTCAAACTAGCTAGGTTCTAGCACTGTGCCTAGGTTAGTCATACTCCAGGACGAGCACTATACCCGCTTCAGGTTCCAGTTTACCAGTATATCTAGGTACACTCAGTCATACTCCAGTGTGTGCGCTATGCTCGTGTCAGGATCCAGTGAAGCACTGTGCCTATGTCAGATTCCAGTATGTGCACTATGCCTGCGTCAGGCTTCTGCGCGAGCACAGTGCCCGTACCCAACTCCAGGTGCCCCTGGTGATACTTCCTGCTGCAGGCCTCTTGCTGCTGCTATCCCTTTATATCGCCAGCAGGTTGCTCGCTGCTGATGTCACTGGCTCTCTTGGGCTGCAGGAGGGTTCCTGAGCCCTGCACACATGCTGCTATCACGGATGGGCGAGGAGGGAGGCAGCAGCGGTGGGCACTGAGGGAGCCGAGGACCGAGCAGGGGTGGCAGGGACCATTCTCCCAGAGGCAAGGAACGGCCTGCAGCCCACAGAGGGAGCACCTGCCGCCACCATGTAACTGTATCCTTCCCAGACCCTGAGATCATGGACGCTCTTGGCAGCTGGAGGGAAGGTTGTTAATGAGGGTACCCCTGCCAAAGGGGTGGCATCGATGCCACTGCGGCTAAGGTCACCCACCGCGGTCTCTCCTTCTGTGCCCTTTCCCACTAGCATGCACCCCCTGCACCTCCTCGCCCATCTCACTAGGCATATCGGCCCTTCCTGCTGGCTTCTTGCTCTCTCTGCCCTTGTTTCCACTGCCTCACTCGCTCCCCTTCTGAGCCCCATGTATGCGCATCTATAGAGAAATCTGCTTTTCACAAAAAGACAGATCTCCAACCCAATTCTCCCCTGGGCCGAGGTATAAACGACAATCCCCTAAGGCAAGAAAAATTATCAATCCACACCAGTAGAATACTCCCTTCACACAGCACCTCCTAGGTGAGTGAACTTTTAACACTCCCAAAGGCTAGGTAAATACACTAAGTCAAATGTATGGGATATACACATATACAAATATATTAGCACATTTCTCCAATAGACTGAATAATTATATATGGCAGACTTCCAATTAGCAAATAAACGATTGAAATACACAATCAAAAGATAACAATATATATATATATAGAAATATTTATATATATATATATATATATATATAGATATATATATATATATATATATCAATGCTCGAAGGTGTCCACCTTTGAGTAGCATGCGAACAGCAGCTTGGTCTATGTATAGGTGAGGACGGGGATCCACTCGTAGACGCCGCTCCGTACGGGATCTGCCCGACGCGTTTCAAAGCTCCATATGCTTCTTTTCAGGGGCTTTAACGGAAGCGGTGTGCGCAACCGCCGACCCACTTCCCCATTTTAAATATAACACACCCACCGATGGGAGGCTCAAATGAGACTGTGCATTCTGGGAAGTGTGGTCCGGGAAGCACACAATCAAGTCCTCTATGGACTCCACAAGTGGGCCCGTCCTCGATTCCAAGTAGGACTGCTGCTTCACTTTCGTGACCCCCAGGGTACCGGGGTGGTGCAAACTCCGCGGCTGGACGGCCGCGAATAAATCAATGCTCGAAGGTGTCCACCTTTGAGTAGCACGCGAACAGCAGCTTGGTCTATGTATAGGTGAGGACGGGGATCCACTCGTAGACGCCGCTCCGTACGGGATCTGCCCGACGCGTTTCGAAGCTCCATATGCTTCTCTTCAGGGGCTTTAACGGAAGCGGTGTGCGCAACCGCCGACCCACTTCCCCATTTTAAATATAACACACCCACCGATGGGAGGCTCAAATGAGACTGTGCATTCTGGGAAGTGTGGTCCGGGAAGCACACAATCAAGTCCTGTATGGACTCCACAAGTGGGCCCGTCCTCGATTCCAAGTACGACTGCTGCTTCACTTTCGTGACCCCCAGGGTACCGAGGTGGTGCATACTCCGCGGCTGGACGGCCGCGTATAAATCAATGCTCGAAGGTGTCCACCTGTGAGTAGCACGTGAACAGCAGCTTGGTCTATGTATAGGTGAGGACGGGGATCCACTCGTAGACGCCGCTCCGTACGGGATCTGCCCGACGCGTTTCGAAGCTCCATATGCTTCTCTTCAGGGGCTTTAACGGAAGCGGTGTGCGCAACCGCTGACCCACTTCCCCATTTTATATATAACACACCCACCGATGGGAGGCTCAAATGAGACTGTGCATTCTGGGAAGTGTGGTCCGGGAAGCACACAATCAAGTCCTGTATGGACTCCACAAGTGGGCCCGTCCTCGATTCCAAGTACGACTGCTGCTTCACTTTCGTGACCCCCAGGGTACCGGTGTGGTGCATACTCCGCGGCTGGGCGGCCGCGTATAAATCAATGCTTGAAGGTGTCCACCTTTGAGTAGCACGCAAACAGCAGCTTGGTTTATGTATAGGTGAGGACGGGGATCCACTCGTAGACGCCGCTCCGTACGGGATCTGCCCGACGCCTTTCGAAGCTCCATATGCTTCTCTTCAGGGGCTTTAACGGAAGCGGTGTGCGCAACCGCTGACCCACTTCCCCATTTTATATATAACACACCCACCGATGGGAGGCTCAAATGAGACTGTGCATTCTGGGAAGTGTGGTCCGGGAAGCACACAATCAAGTCCTGTATGGACTCCACAAGTGGGCCCGTCCTCGATTCCAAGTACGACTGCTGCTTCACTTTCGTGACCCCCAGGGTACCGGGGTGTTGCATACTCCGCGGCTGGGCGGCCGCGTATAAATCAATGCTAGAAGGTGTCCACCTTTGAGTAGCACGCGAACAGCAGCTTGGTTTATGTATAGGTGAGGACGGGGATCCATTCGTAGACGCCGCTCCGTACGGGATCTGCCCGACGCGTTTCGAAGCTCCATATGCTTCTCTTCAGGGGCTTTAACGGAAGCGGTGTGCGCAACCGCCGACCCACTTCCCCATTTTACATATAACACACCCACCGATGGGAGGCTCAAATGAGACTGTGCATTCTGGGAAGTGTGGTCCTCACCTATACATAAACCAAGCTGCTGTTCGCGTGCTACTCAAAGGTGGACACCTTCGAGTATTGATTTATACGCGGCCATCCAGCCGCGGAGTATGCACCACCCCGGTACCATGGGGGTCACGAAAGTGAAGCAGCAGTCGTACTTGGAATCGAGGACGGGCCCACTTGTGGAGTCCATGCAGGACTTGATTGTGTGCTTCCCGGACCACACTTCCCAGAATGCACAGTCTCATTTGAGCCTCCCATCGGTGGGTGTGCTATATATAAAATGTGGAAGTGGGTCGGCGGTTGCGCACACCGCTTCCGTTAAAGCCCCTGAAGAGAAGCATATGGAGCTTCGAAACGCGTCGGGCAGATCCCGTACGGAGTGGCGTCTACGAGTGGATCCCCGTCCTCACCTATACATAAACCAAGCTGCTGTTCGCGTGCTACTCAAAGGTGAACACCTTCGAGCATTGATTTATACGCGGCCATCCAGCCGCGGAGTATGCACCACCCCGGTACCATGGGGGTCGCGAAAGTGAAGCAGCAGTCGTACTTGGAATCGAGGACGGGCCCACTTGTGGAGTCCATACAGGACTTGAATGTGTGCTTCCCGGACCACACTTCCCAGAATGCACAGTCTCATTTGAGCCTCCCATCGGTGGGTGTGCTATATATAAAATGTGGAAGTGGGTCGGCGGTTGCGCACACCGCTTCCGTTAAAGCCCCTGAAGAGAAGCATATGGAGCTTCGAAACGCGTCGGGCAGATCCCGTACGGAGTGGCGTCTACGAGTGGATCCCCGTCCTCACCTATACATAAACCAAGCTGCTGTTCGCGTGCTACTCAAAGGTGGACACCTTCGAGCATTTATTTATACGCGGCCATCCAGCCGCGGAGTATGCACCACCCCGGTACCATGGGGATCACGAAAGTGAAGCAGCAGTCGTACTTGGAATCGAGGACGGGCCCACTTGTGGAGTCCATACCGGACTTGATTGTGTGCTTCCCGGACCACACTTACCAGAATGCACAGTCTCATTTGAGCCTCCCATCGGTGGGTGTGCTATATATAAAATGTGGAAGTGGGTCGGCGGTTGCGCACACAGCTTCCGTTAAAGCCCCTGAAGAGAAGCATATGGAGCTTCGAAACGCGTCGGGCAGATCCCGTACGGAGTGGCGTCTACGAGTGGATCCCCGTCCTCACCTATACATAAACCAAGCTGCTGTTCGCGTGCTACTCAAAGGTGGACACCTTCGAGCATTGATATATATATATATATATATATATATATATATATATATATATACATATGATAATGGAAAAGCAATAGCAAAGAAATAAAATAGTCAGCAAATAAAAATATCAAAAAAGTAAGTAGGAACACCTCATTGGTCGAGTATACATCATCTTCTCTCACTTCGCTAAGGGGGAGTGCGGTCACTTACCCAGGCCAAGAGCACGACTGGGACACAAAGTTCCCACTGTCCACAGTGACACGTCTGACATATGGTGACATTTTGCCAGTTCAGTGTTGGCTCCCCTTTTTAATACAAATTCAAACACCTCGAAGCTTCTAGCAATCCTCGCCCTCTCGTTCTCATGAGAGCCCGTACCAGTCCGCTCCAAGGCCACGGCATCGGTTGATCAGGCCTTTGCTATGGCTTCGAGATAGAGCATGTACATTCCTCTGATAAGAACCAGTTCTCTCTAGTCAGTAAAGTGTGAAAAATAGGAGAAGAGCAAAACATGCCCTCCCCACCTCTGCATCTTCGTGTAAGCACAGAAAATGGCGACAGTCAAGTAAGATGGAGTCGATCATGCAGACAGTTCTGTGCATAAAAGAGCATAATTAGTACGCAAAATAATATAGAGTCATATCCAAGCTCAAAGCAAGAACTACCTTAAAAGCAAGAGAAAATGGAAAGCAAAAATAACATAGAAATAAACCAACATCGATAATAAAACCTGCTGCTCTGCTTTTCACTAAGCAGGCACAATGTAACACAAGTCTACATTATATATAAGAAATACGCTGAATAAACCTACATATGGTCATGGTCGATGGTCATCATGGGATACTTAGCCACACAAGTGGCACATTTAGTACATTCCATCCCATGACCATAGCCCGTCATCATCAACAAACTACATAATTTATATAATATGTGAGCTATCCCTTGACCAATGACTGCTATAACCTATTGGTCGAAAATCAGCAATTCGATGACAAAACATGGAAAGCAAATTACGCACACATTGAAGACAACAGCAAAAAGAAATAATAATACACACTGTTAATATAATACTACCTAAAATAAAATAAAGAGAAGCAAAATCAGCAACCATCCAAATAACCAGTCCCACCACCCTTTGTCAACGTTTTGTTTAACTTCTTTAGCCAACTTATGCAAAGCATCGATGTGAGACTGAATTGATTTGGAGTGATCAGAAAGGTTAAAGCAACATAAACCATCAAAGTCAGAGCAACCATGATCATGTTTCAAAAGTAAATAGTCTATTGCAACCATATTCTGCTAAATAGCTTGTCATGCTCCACGCATGTCCCAAAAAATTCAGATGAAGCTATTGATGTATGATTAATGTTCTTAACCATGAGACACGCTAATCTACCTATTGGCTCTAGTATTATAAATCGCTAAGCCTGGTATTCCTACTATGCAGGCAGATAAACTAATGTATTCGGTCTTTGACAACAAATAGAGCTTGGAATCACAAGTGTCATAAAGGTTAACAGTCTAACAGTCTGACCTTGGTCCGAAGGATTCAAAGGAAACATCATCAAACTTAATCTAGTAAAAGTACAAGGTCCACTGGTAATGTTCGCTGGAATATAAGAAAAGGTAACATTGTCACAAGAAAATAACCAAGCAACAGGTAACTGCACATGATGAAAATGGCTGTCAGTTAACACCATGTTTACAGGACATGCTGTTTCGAACATTGGTGCACATATCATCACGTTGATAAGAGCAAAAAACTTTATCACGCCAGGACATGGTTCAAGAATTACCTCAGCATATTTGCCAATCATAGTAGAGTCACAAGACATGTTGTGAAAAAACATCACCTTCTGTGATGTTATAAATGATTATCTGAATCATATCCTTATCAGCACTGTCAACGATTTCAGCATGGAACCTGAAGAATTCATATGGGGACAAATGAGTTCTGACATCATGCTCTTCTGCAGCACTGTCCAAATTTGTGTCATTATATATGTTCAGCAAAGTATTGGCAGGGGTAGGCACTGCCACCAAACACATCAAAACTATATCAACCACACTTCTCATATTAGACATGCAGAAATATGTGTTATTCAGCACCGTCCGTGCCAGATGCTCCCAGACGATAGCCTTCTGGTTCAGCACCGTCATCAATCTGCATGTACGACTGGTCACTTCATGATGAAGGATCCCTTGCCCTTCTTGGCTCTAGGCATACAATGCCAAAAGGAGTCCTGTAAGCACATAGAGGACACCGACATTTTAGAATGGTCTAAAAAGAACAGAAGCAAAAACAGGTATTATTCAATCTCGTAAATAACATTTGTCAGCTGATACACGTTCCCATTTCTCCTGTCCAGGTTTGATGACAAGAATTATATTGTCTTTGCCTGCTGTAATTATTTCAGCCGGCTCAGGGGGTTTATTGGGTGACTGTACCCATACCTTGGCTCCTGGATCTTTATCAGTTGAGCCAAAACCTCCTTCTCCACGTACAGTTAGGAGAGCTGGGGCAGTCCCCTTCTTTACCACTCCTCCTTATACCGGCATTATGATCAACTGAGCAACTCTGTCTCCAATTTGTATAATCAGTTCAGCATCACCATTATGAAGTAGGATGACTTTGACTTCACCTTGATAGTCAACATCAGTAACACCTCCCAGCACTTGGATGCCTTTCAGGGCCAATCCAGACCTAGGCGCAATTAAACCAAAGTGCTCTGGTGGTATTTGAACAACAATTCCTGTCTCGATAAGAGTAATATCTCTGGGTCTAATTCTGTAAATTTTCAAGGCATGTAGGCCAAGACTGGCAGCCTCTGGTGTTGCTCTGTATGATGGAGCCAAAGCTCCAGGAACTGTTTCCCAATAAAGTATCGTATTGGTAGCCGCATGAGATTTAACTTGTAAAGACAGGGTCAACAGTCTCATGAAAGGTGTCTCTGAATCTGTTAGGGGCCTTTTATTCAAGACTTGCAGTGCCTCGTTCAAATTCTCACGCCAGTTCTTTATTGAGCCATCAGAAAACTGTTTAAGCTGCTCTTTCAACAGACCATTCATTCGCTCAATCAAACCTGCAGCCTGTGGATAATAGGGCATGTGAAAAATCCACTCATTATTATGCTGTGCACAATAGTCTTGCA
Source organism: Lissotriton helveticus (assembly GCF_964261635.1). Lineage (NCBI taxonomy): Eukaryota > Metazoa > Chordata > Amphibia > Caudata > Salamandridae > Lissotriton > Lissotriton helveticus. The sequence continues at coordinate 183,403,453 of NC_136057.1, read as the reverse complement.
CTAATCTCCCTTTAAAATGTAAACCATCATCACTTTGCATCTGTAATGGAATTCCGTAGTACAAAATCAACAAATCTAATGTTTTTAGAGTGTTTACTTGAGTAGCACTTTTGCATGGAAAAGCTATCAAATATCCGGAATATGTGTCCACAGCCGTGCACACGTATTGACATCCTCTGTTCATCGGCAGTGGCACTATGTAATCTATTTGCCAAATCTGTGCTGGTAACTTTCCTCTGCTTAACTGACCTCTCACTATTTATGGAACTGATCTCTGTCGGATATGCTGGCAAACAGGACCGTGTAAAATCACAGTTTAATCACATCTAAAGGAATATGTATCCCTCTGCCATCTGCCCACCTGCTAGTAGTTTGTTTTCCAAGTGTCCACATTTCTGGTGAGCCCACCTCGCAATCCCAACCAAGTCAGAATCCTGTGTCTCCATTTCTGCCTCTGAAATTTTAGCCTTCTCGTCTGTAAAGAAATGAAACCAACGATCAAGAGAATCAATAGAACAATGGGCGTCTACATGATATACCGTAACTGTACTTTGTGTCAACATTGTCCATATTTCCTTTCACAACTCCTTACCCCACACCTCTTTTGTATTTATCATCCAATTATGGCTATGCCATGTGGGAAGCCAAGTCGCCAGCCCATTGGCTGTAGACCATGAGTCGGTATAGACTTGACACGTTCCAGGCAATTCTTGTTTTAAAGCTAGATAAACAGCATAAAGCTCTGCCAACTGACTGCTCTTTCCTTCTCCAGTAGTGGTCAACAATTTCTGGGTCACAGGATTATACGACACCGCCTTCCAATGCCCTTTTGCTCCCACATACCTAACCGAACCATCAGTAAACCATACATGCTTTATGTCCTCCACGGACAAATCACATAGGGCCATATATATCAACATTCCGTTTTGCGATTCCTAAAAAGCGATTTTTAAGGAATCGCTATTTAGAAATCGCAAAATGGTATGTATGTAGGAATTGGCTATTGTTTAGCGATTCCTTATAATTCCTTAATTGCGATTAGCAAATTGCTAATCGCAATTAATGAATAATTTCCTATTCATTGCTATGGGCCAGGAGGCCCATAGGAATGAATGTGAAATTATTCTCAATTTGCGATTCGCAATTTGCTAATCGCAAATTGAGAATAATTTCAAGGGTGCAGGGGTGTCTCAAGAACACCCTGCTGCACCCCTGAAAATGACATGTGTGCACATATGGCACACAAACATGCCCGAAGGGCATGTATGAGCGTCACATGGCACCTTTGGTTTTTAAAAAAAATGCTTTTTGAAAAGAATTCGCAACTTACCACCAACTAGAAGTTGGTGGTAATTTGCGATTCCTTAGGGCATTTTGGAATTTCTTTTTTCCTTGATACATTGCTTTTAAGGAATCGCAAAATTTGCAATTCCTTAAATGCAATTGCAAAATAAGGAATAGCAAATTTTGCGATTCCTTATTTTGCACCCAAATTGTTTAATACATACCATTTTGCGAAAATGGGTTCGCAAACGCCGAAATTCGCAGAATTTCGGCATTTGCGAACCCATTTGGCCTTCATACATATGGCTTACCCCCCTTTGCAGGAGATTCCTGTATATCAGGTAAATCATGCAACATCTCTGTCTCCTCCATCGGCACCTGCGCTAACTTCTCATGCAACACCGCGGTGCCATTGGGACCTATTCGGCCCTATCCTGTATATACCACTTCCACGTAATCACACTGGCTCCTTGTGCATGTCCAATTCTATGAGGTTTAGGAGAACTCATTACCCATTGCATAATCGGGATTTCCGGTCTTAAAAACACATCATGTCCCAAAGTTAACTGCTCCGTATCCACGAGAGCCCAGTATAATACAAGCATTTGTTTTTTGAAAGGAGTATAATGCTCTCCAGCGTCTGGCAATTTCTTCGTCCAAAACCCTAGAGGTACTTTTGTCCTTCCCTGCTTTTGCCACAAACTCATGTTAGAATATGGTCCCTTCACTGTTACATTCAAATCAACATCTCCATCCCTCACTAGCCACAAATCCAAAGCATACTGAATAGCCTCTTTCGCTAATTCAAATGCCGTTTGTTGCTGCTCACCCCATTCAAACACACATTTTTCTTTTGCGTAACTTTGTACATAGGGGCCAAAATGTGACTCAAATGAGGAATATGGTTTCTCCAAAATCCAAACAAACCAATGAACCTCTGAGTATCTTTTCTGTTTCTCGGTACCTCAAACTCTTTAATTTTCTGTCTCACTTAGGGCACTACCTCTCGATGTCCCTGATGCCATTGGATACCTAAAAACGTCATATTCTGAGAGGGTCCCTGCAACTCATCAGGATTGATCTCCCATCTTTTACTTTGTAGATGCTCCACAATTCTGTCGAATTGAGTCTGCACTTGTTCCCGCGTCTCTCCTTGTATACTTACATCATCAATATAGTGACAAATCTGTACTCCAGAAATAACTGACACTTCATCTAAATTTCATTTCATCTTTATTTCGACAAAGGAAATGTCATAAAAGAGTGCACAATAAAACATCATATATCATTACAATTGTTAAAAGAAAATATGTTCCGGTGTTAAAATTATTTAAAATACATTGTCAAACCACAAATCATAGGACTATCCCCCAGAGAAGGCCTCAGATCATCACAGACCATAGAACACCTTAGGGAAATTACACAATTGTAGTGCGTCTCATTTTTCCGAAAATGTTCTTCTAGTGTTCCACATGGCAGCCAGGAATTTCATAACCGCAAAAACTATTATTGGGGACAAATCTGTTTTTAGTATTCGATAGGAGTGAGAACACTGCCTAATACCCAGATTTTTGCAGATAGGGATAATCCACTTCTTCCTAGAGTTCTTATAGGAAGGACAAAAGAATAGTATGTGTAATTCGGTCTCTATTTTGGCACCACACGCAGGGCAATTTCTGGGGGCGTTAGGATGCCAGCGTGAGGTCAGGGCCCTTATCGGTAGGGAGTCGTATCTCCATTGGAGATATAGCTTCCTATGACCATTAGGGCTAATAATGTCAAAAACAAGTTCTCGTTTATAGTAGTCCTTTTGACCCAAAAATGATCTCGTCAATGTTCCAGTTTTGGCATTGGTTAGACAGACAGACATATTTTTATCATAGTACAGGCTAACCAATTCCCGTCTGGATAGACCACTGCACGCTTCTTCAGGGTTCATCCATAGTAGAGAACATCCCAATCTATCGAATTCTTGCCTAATATATTTCAGCCAGGGCAGGTTCCAGACATTTGGTGTTTTTAAAAGTTCTGTGAGCTCTCGCCTGTAGCTGGCAAGTTCTGGTGTTACCCAAAGACGACTCCAGAAGGTAAGGGGTTTAAGTCCCAATTCTTCCTTAAGGGGTCTGAGTCCCAAGTCCATCCTGAGGGGAAGTAGGGGCGGGCCGGCTGGCAAAGAGACCAGCTGCCTGAGAAACCTGTTTTCTATAGTGTTGATTTCAGGGTGGCAGTTATAGCCCCATAGCTCACCACCATAGATCACCGCTCCCCGTGTCTGCATCTTATAAATTTCAAGGGGGGGGAGAAATAGGTTTAGAGACTGATTGCCTCAGAAGTTTAAGAATCCCACCTGCTTTTTGGGAGAGTTTTAGTTGGGTTTTGATCTGGTGTTGTACCCAAGTCATATCCTCATTTAGGGTTAGTCCCAGATATTCAAATGTTTGGACTCTCTCTAAAGGAACACCTCCTATAGCAGGATTCAGGCGGATTGTTTTCGGTGAGTTAAAAATCATAAACTTCGTTTTGGATTTATTTATTTCCAATCCCCGGTCATGGCAGAATGAGACAAATGCATCCAAGACTCGCTGTATGCCCATTGGTGTCTTAGCCAGCAACAGGGTATCATCTGCGAACATAATCGCAGAGATCCCTTAACCAGCGAGCCTTGGAGCGTCTCTATTGGAGACTAGGTTCAGGTGATTGATTACTCCGTTGACAAAGAGGCAAAACAGGGTTGGTGCCAAAACGCAACCCTGCCTTACCCCCTGCCAACGGAGAAGCTAGATGACAAAATGCCATGTCTCCCGCACCTTACCCTCGCAAAGTTCTGAGAGTGGAGACGAATTAAGATGTTTAAGAGGGGGGTTGGAATGCCTAAATCCCTCAGTACGCTCCAGAGTTTCCCCCGTGGGACCAAATCGAAGGCCGCACCGAGGTCAACGAAAACAGTATAAAGCGATCCGCCCTGGACTTTGACCGTTGTCCAGTAGAGCATGTTTAATCTAAAGATCTGGTCAGTTGTGGACACTTTCCTTCTGAAGCCTGCCTGAAAATCACTCAGGATTTCTGCCTCCTCAACCCAATTTAAAAGACGGTACAAAATCAGCCTTGAGAAAAGTTTTTGAGATACATCTATTAGGCTGATTGGCCTATAGTTGAGTGGAAGGAGAGGTGATCCCTTCTTGAAGATTGGGACCAGCTCGGCTCCCAACCAAGTATTGGGAGGTGCCATTCCCCCAAGGACTGCATTGAAATTTTTTTGAAGGTAAGGGGCCCATATTTCGGGAGCCTGTTTATAAAGGTCCCCCGGCCGGGACCTTATCCAACCCTGGGGCTTTTCCCATTGGGAGCTTAACTATGGCCGCATGGACCTCAGCTACAGAAAAATTAAGGTCAAGGGGAGCAGGGGCCAGAGTGCTTACTATGTCCATCGTGTGGGCATGTGTGCCGTGGGTATCTTCCTTATAAAGCTCAGCAAAATGTTGTTCCCATAGCTCAGGAGCGATGTTAGGTGTTACTGCCTGGTCTGGGTCAGATGAGCCAGTACTCACAATTAACCAGAACTTACGCGCACCTTTGACCGCGAGTGCAGTGGTTAAATTTACCCATTTCTCACTTTCGCATTCCTCCTTGGCATAACGTATAAGGTTCCTATATACTTGTCTCCTGGCTTTTATGAGGTCTCTATTATTATTCTGCTTTAGAGCCTCTAGGAGGTCAGCTGTCGCCTGCCTACATACCTTATTATACCAGGATGGGTTCCTATGGGGCCCTCCATTAGTTGGTCCTATGGGATTTAAAATTTATTTTATTGTACTTAATAATACAGTGTGTAGTTCTCCCAATTTTTCATAGAAAGAGTCCAAAGGATACTCTTCCTTAAGTACAGCAACGTCCTCCAATACTGGGATTATCTGGGTCTACAAATTGGCCAAACCATTGGGATTTTTAGCCGACGTGTCCCATCTTATCCTACGTCTGTTGCTTGAAAGGGTGGACGTGTTAGGAATATCAGGTTGGGGCAATAGAATGGCCCTATCGGGACCCGGGATTGTAAGATCTAGGATTAATGGGTTATGGTCGCTCTCCCCCCTCTGTGTGCCCCTAAAATCTAGGATTCTTTTCCAAGCCCTGCACTCCACAAAAATGTAATCAAGGCGTGCCCTCCTCCCTAACTGATTGAAAGTGAAGGCGGTGGTATATCAGACTTTAAACACCCGTTGCACGCCCTTAACGAATGAGTCAACATCAGTGAAGTAATTTGTAGAGCTAGAGCGGTCCATGCTTTTGCTGGGGGATCTGATACTTGTGGGATTTCCCAGACATCATCCTCCTCCTGATTTATAGCATCTAACAGACAGGTTCGAACTGAGAGTTAAAATCACCTCCCACCACATACATAAGACCCTCGGGATGCTAGATAAAAAGGAGTATAGTTCCTCAATGGTTACACACTCGGACGAGGCACTCACAGGTCTTGAGTAGACATTAACCACTGCCAGTCTAAATCCATTCAACCATTCCAAGATTAGACACTGGACATCATCTGTGGCTTCATCTAAATGCTCTGCCACCAGCTGGTGACAGATCGTGGGACTATGCAAGTACCCTTGAGGTAAATTTCTGAATGTCATTTGTCTACCTCCCCATGAAAAACTGAATTGCTCTTGACATTAGGGGGCTATCGGTATCCAAAAGAAAGCATTAGCAATATCAATAGTCACATACCAAGTCCCAGATTGTTTTTGTATTTTCTCAATCAAAGTAACTGCGTCCGGGAGAGCAACAGTCAAAGAAGGTGTATGCTTGTTCAATTCACGATAATCAACTGTCATGCACTATTACGCATAGGACCAAATGGGGTTATTCCAAGCGGAAGTAATCAGGGTTATCACACCTGCTTCCAAAAAATCCTGAATAGTCACACTAATTTCATCATGTCCACCTGGAATTCTATACTGTTTCATATGAATCACTTTAGTAGCCTGAGGCAATTTCACTGGAGGAATCTTCAAATGACCAACCCTCACAGCACTAGCTGAAATGTACAGCTTCAACCCAATCTGATAACATCCATCCTCTAAATGTAAGTTCATTCCCTTCAGTATATCAATTCTAATAATATATTCAGAAAGGGGCACAATCAATACGGTATATTCTCTTTTTGGTATTCTCCCAATTTTCATGTGAACTTTAGTTTAGTCTCTTTGCCGCCTACACCTATAATTGTAAAATATTGTCCAGTAAACTTTTTAGGATTGCCAGATATCAAAGTGGATTGCGCTTCGGTATCCACTGTGAGACACAGCCACAGCTTTAGTGACTGACACATGAGCCATAGACCCAGACACACTGACAGCACCAGATACAGGAGTGTGAGACACAGCCACAGATCTAGTGACTGACACATGAGCCATAGACCCAGACACACTGGCAGCACCAGATACAGGAGTGTGAGACACAGCCACAGATCTAGTGACTGACACATGAGCCATAGACCCAGACACACTGGCAGCACCAGATACAGGAGTGTGAGACACAGCCAAAGATCTAGTGACTGACACACGTGCCATAGACCCAGACACACTGCCAGGACATGTCCCTGTACAGTGACCAACAAGAACCATGCCAGCATGTGAGACATGAGAGTGGCAGACACACACAGTGGCAGTACCTGAAACAGGAGAGGGCACAACTGACACAGTGCTACTACATGAGGCATCACAGCGAAGAACAGACACAGTGCCACTATCTGACACATGAGTGAACTGCAGCTGACCCACTAGGACCACTGAAATGATGAGCCACAGGGCTGTATGGGCCAGGAGGCAGGGTGGCTCTTAGAGCTGGGGACATCTGTACTGGAGAGACATTGGGGTGATCAGGTGTCACTGGTGTGTGTCTCCGTTTCTTTGGGATATATAAGGGCACACTGGACATGACTGGACTGGTAAGTGGCGTGGCCTCATCAGAAACATCACCCATCAAAGGTGGATCATGTGCTGGTGGGGGTCTGCTCTCTGGGGACGTGCTGGACCCTGCTTGACATTTGCTGTGGTCCTTTCTTCTGCCCTCTGCATCATGTGTAATGGGGGATGCAACAACAGTGTACTCCTTCCTCTGCTTCAGCGGGGTGTGGATGGGAGTAGAGGTATGGGGGGGCTCCACCGCTGACACATGTGTTTTATGTTCCTTCACCAACACCAGCCTCAGGGGACGCAGAGGTGATGTATGCCTGTCCTTGGTGGAGCTCGTGCCCATGGGAGAACCCCTGGCCCTGGGAGTTGGCTTGTCCTTTGTAGTGTCCCTGTCCATTGTAGTGTCCCTGTCCATTGTAGTGTCCCTGTCCTTGGGAGTGTCCCTGGCCTTGGGAGGCGCCCTGTCCTTTGTAGTGTCCCTGTCCTTGGGAGTGTCCCTGGCCTTGGGAGGTGCCCTGTGCTTTGAAGTGTCCTTGTCCTTGGGAGTGTCCCTGGCCTTGGGAGGTGCCCTGTCCTTTGAAGTGTCCTTGTCCTTGGTAGGTACCCTGTCCTTTGAAGTGTCCTTGTCCTTGGGAGTGTCCCTGGCCTTGGGAGGTGTCCTGTCCTTTGTTGTGTCCTTGTCCCTGGGAGTGTCCCTGGCCTTGGGAGGTGCCCTTTCCTTTGTAGCGTCCTTATCCTTGGGAGGTGCCCTTGCCTTGGGAGTACTTTTTGAGGGGGATGCCTGTGTTACATGCGAATCCCTGTCCCCCAACACCCCTTGAGGATCCTGTGTGTCAACTCCAGGGTAGCTGATGTCGTGTTCTGTGAAAGATTTCCCTGTCCTAGGGGATGGTGTCTGTGGCCTCCGTGCCCTGCCTTGCTGCCTGTGGCTGCTTCTAGTGCAATACCCAGAAAATGAGGCCTGGTCAGAAATGTCACTCTCCCCTGAGACATCAAGTGGTGTGGATGGGGAACTGAAGTAGAACCTTGTCCATGCAACTGTTGAATGGCTGCAGACACTGTGTTGGATAATGACTGAACTGTTCTGTGGAGACCAGCAACATCGCCATGCATCCCCCCCATGAATACTACCACCTGCCCCAACTTCCTATCGTGGTCTAGGAATGCATTGATCATGTTGGTCTGCCCTACACACAGCTGTCGCAGCAGATCAACCGCCTCAGCACAAAGTGCACTTTGTGTCACAGGGGCAGCGGTGCCTGCACCGAAGGCCACTCTGCTCCCCCTACTCTAGCGAGCACGAGCAGTACTTGTTGCAGTTGGTGGCAGTGTGGGCCCAGTGTGCTGTGTACGGACTGAAGGTGTAGATTGCCCACTCCCTATGTCTACCAACAGTGCTGGCTCACCACCACTGTCTGGAAATGAGGACGATGGTGTCTTCACATGTGAGTCCTCAGGGACAGTTCTGTCCCCCTCTCCGGGGCTGCTCTCTTCAGTCTCAGTCTGCTGTGTGTGTGATCTCTGATCCGGATGCATTGCCACCACTGAGCTTCGTCGTTTGTGGGTCAGTGCCCTCGGCCAAAGCTGAAAGAGAGAGAAAGAGGTATACCTAAGTGCCACACTCACGTACTGAAAATTACAAAATCAAAACTTCCTTGAATGCTGACCAACATAGAGCACCCATCCTGCACACAAACCACCCCTAGCAGACATTCTCATGTCAAAGAACCGGGGGTGCCTGTGAAACATGTACATCAAACAAACAGGGCAAGTGCATGCAGACCACCACACATGTGATGCCATGGGACCACTGACCTCAACGGCATGTCCTGGGACCCTACAATGCAACTGGTATGTCCACCTGGCTGACATGGATGCTAACGCTCACTCCGCTAATGGCACCAACATGCAATTGCAGCACAACATACACACCACGGGTGTCACTACTGTGTCTGAGCAGCAATACATGCATGCACTCCCCAGTCACAAACACATTCAGTCTGCTTACCGCTAGTTTGCTGCTGCTCCCTTCTCAACCGGGCGGACAGGTCAGGATGCGTCACAGCTATGATACGGAGCATTAGAGGGGTCATGGTACGTCGTGCAAGCCGGGATGATCTTGGAATCAGCCCCAGTGTCATCTCCGCCACATTCTTGCTGAGCCTGGAGATGTCGTCCCAGCGCTTGTGGCAGTGTGTGTGTTGTCCATTGCACACCCCAACTGCCCGTACATCACGTGCTATGGTCCTCCACACGGCCTTGCGAAGGTGCAGCTTGACCTACCATGATGGGAGACAAGAGGGGGCAAGTCAGTGGACAGTTGGCCATTCACACAGATAGGAGCAACACGTATCTTACAGCAGCCATGCACAGTACAACACATGTGAAGGTCTCACAGCACACCACCAAGATTTCAGAAGCCAGGAGTCAGTGGCCACCTCATGCACACCAACATGTCCCCCACTGCACTTACCACCTGTCCGGGGGCGCCGTAGAGCCGTTCATAGTGGCGGAGCACACCGTCCACAAGGACCTCCAGCTCCGCTGCAGTGAAGGGACGAGACCGGATATCTCGAACTCTCGGCATGGCAAGGCCCAGGACTGTGGCACAACAGCAGCAGTTGGTGGGTTGCTCAGCAGCAGCAGGTAGAGGTGATGGGTGCAGGCAGCAGTTGGTGGGTTACTCAGCAGCAGCAGGTAGAGGTGATGGGTGCAGGCAGCAGTTGGTGGATTGCTCAGCAGCAGCAGGTAGAGGTGATGGGTGCAGGCAGCAGTTGGTGGATTGCTCAGCAGCAGCAGGTAGAGGTGATGGGTGCAGGCAGCAGTAGGTGGATTGCTCAGCAGCAGCAGGTAGAGGAGATGGGTGCAGGCAGCAGTGGCTGGAAGCAGTGGATGTGTGCTGCTGAAATGCACACATTTATAGGGCCCTGAGCTGATATCAGTGGCACACGTCTGCAGCAATTGGTTTTCCCGGGCTGCCTCATTCAAAATGAGCCAATGACTGGCCCTGCTGTGGCGGTGCACGGCTTCCGCTATTTTTGAAATCGCTTACGCGCCCCACGTTACCTGTTTCCATTGGCTACATGTGCAAGGACCATCACTGTCACACCCCGCCAACCGCATGTGCGCCCTACCGTGACGGTGCATCTTTTGAAAATCATCACCAACTGGCATTGCAATGGCGGAGCACGCATTCCGCGGGGGCGGGGCAGGCTAACAAATACATTTGAATGTGCAAGTGGAAATGGCAGTTGGTATCCCCCCTTTCAGTCACATAGCAGCACCCACCGCAGCCCGCCGGGTGCGGGCGGTCACCCACCGCCAGGTGCAGCGGTCACCCACCGCTGGCCTTGGGCGGTCACCCACCGCCGGGTGAGGGTGGTGGGTGACCGCCCTGTGTATTGATGTTACCCTGGCATGGATGGCCCTGGCCGGTCACCCACCGCCGGGTGCGGGCGGTGGCTTGACCGACCAACATTGCAGGACCTAGTAGCTCAATTGGCACCTCATCTGCAGCCACGCAGGCCATATCCTGGAGCAATTACACCCACAGCAAAGGTGATGGTGGCACTTCACTTCTTCGCGACAGGCACTTTCCAGTACACAGTTGGTCATGCCGGGGGGGGTGTCCCAATCCATGTTCAGCATGGTACTGCGGGATGTGCTGCAAGCCATGATGCGTTACAAGAATGATCACATCCATTTCCCACGTCCAGCAGAGCTGGCTGCAGTGAAAGGTGACTTCTATGCCCTGGGCCAGATTACACACGTAGTGGGTTCCATTGATGGCACACATATTGGTCTGATTCCACCCCAGGCACGTGAACCTGTTTATCGCAATCGGAAGCACTACCATTCTATCAATGTGCAAGTGGTGTGCCTGGCTGACAACATCATCTCCCATGTGTGTGCCAGATTTTCCGGGTCCGCAAATGACTCCCACATCCTGCGGAGCAGCATTGTACCCCAACTGATGGCTAATCTGCGTCAAGAACGTGCGTGGCTTGTAGGTGAGTGTGCTGTGATGACTACTGTGTTGTATGTGTGCCATGCTGTTCCCACTAATCCTGGTAATGATGTATGTGTCTGTCATCCCCCCACCTAGGCAACTCTGCATACCCAAACCGCCCGTGGCTGCTAAGCCCCCTACGGAATCCTACTACCCCAGGTGAAATGCGCTATAATGAGGCCCATGGGAAGACACGTCGCATGGTGGAACGTACATTTGGGCGGCTCAAGTCTAGGTTTCGCTGCCTGGATAAAAGCGGATGGGGCCCTGCTATACTCACCTGGCAAAGTATGCAAAATATTGATTCCCTGCTGCATGCTCCACAACCTGGCCTTACGCAATAATATTGAACTGATCATGGACCCTGCAGACCAACAGGTTGCTCCGCCTCCCATCCCACCCATGTCCAGTGATAAGGATAGTGGGGAGGAAGAAGGTGTGGACCAGAGGCGTCTGCTCATTGCTCGCTACTTTCCTTGAATGTGAGTAACTACCTCTTGTGCTGCTGTTCAATGCGTGATGTATGTTTGCTGGTGATGTATGGATGAAAACACCGTAGGGACACCACATTGTGTGATGTACACCTAGTCCAACAGATGTGTGCCAATGCTTGGCATTGTGGGGCAAGATAGTTCGCAGAGTGACTGCCAGGCTCAAGGAAGGGTGAAGTCAGTGGCGGCCCCTCTTCGAACGGGTGGATGGTGCATTGCCACTGCTCTCAGCTGGATGCAGCCTCGAACGGCCCCTCCGTCTTGGAGCCGGAGCGGAGCCAGCTGTTGTTCAGGGATGACCTCCCTCTCAGTGGCCTCAGGTGATGGTGACGGTGGTGTTGGTGCCCTGTCCCGTTGGCCACTTGGGGGAGGGGGAGGTGGTGTGGCGTGGGATAATCACTACCTCCAAAGAGCTGTTTGCTGACCCAAGAGGTAAACAATTTGTCCCATGCGGGTGTCCATGGAACGCAACAGCTGGCAGTTTTGTAGCAAGTCTTGGTGTGCCCGATCCGCCTGTGCCTGCGACCGCTCATAGGAGGCTTGGACTCTGGCAATGGCATCCAGGGTCTCGGTCCCAGGATGGGCTGGGTCTTGTTCCCGACCTCGCCTTGCACCTGCACTCCTGTTTGTGAGCTGTGCCCTTACCTGTGTCCTCCCCCGTCCACTCTCCCTGCCAGCTTGAGATGTTGATGGCCCATCATCGGACGATGGGTCAGGCAGGGTGGCACAGGTAGGAGTGGTGGTGGTGGTGGTGGTGGTGGTGGTGGTAGCTGCACAGCTCACAATGGCAGATGTTGGTGTTGTGACACTGGCCAAGGTGGTGGAGGCAGGGATGTCCTGGGAGCCTGATGGCCCTGGGAGTGTGCTTGGGCCAGCATCGTCATCTGCACCCGAGGTGTCCATGGAATCTTCACCGTAGAGTCCTGGCTGTGAGGGGGGCGACTGGTGCTGGTGGTTGCTGGTTTCACCTGTCAAGTTGCGATCACCTGATTTATTTAAGAATCAATGCTGTGGACATGACAGGTTTGTTGTTGTTACATTACAAATTACTAGGGAATCAGGACATGGTTGTTGGTGTCATCATGTTGGTGTGGTAGACAGTACTGGGAATTATGGTGGTGTGGAGGTATGGAGACAATACTTGGATATGTGTGGTCCAGTCCTGCTATTGGATGGTGCCCCTGTGAAGATGGATACCTACCTGTAGGTTTGAAGGAGGAGATGCACTGGTCGGCAAATGGTGGGCGGACTCCATCTTGCTCTGGGATGGGACATGGGGGTCTGTTGGGAGTTGAAGTGCTGGACCCACCACCCACCCACCCCCACCCTCCCTGTAGACATGGGGGCCTGTTGGGAGTTGTAGTGCTGCACTCTCACCCACCCACCCCCACCCTCCCTGTAGACATGGTGGCCTGTTGGGAGTTGTAGTGCTGGACCCACCACCCCACCCAACCCCACCCTCCCTGTAGACATGGGGGCCTGCTGAGAGTTGTAGTGCTGGTTACCACCACCCCAACCACCCCCACCCTCCCTGTGGATATGGGGGCCTGTTGGGAGTTGTAGTGCTGGACTCTCACCCACCCACCCCCACCCTCCCTGTGAACATGGGGGCCTGTTATGAGTTGTAGTGCTGGACTCTCACCCACCCAACCCCACCCTCCCTGTAGACATGGGGGCCTGTTGGGAGTTGTAGTGCTGGACTCTCACCCACCCACCCCCACCCTCCCTGTAGACATGGGGGCCTGTTGGGAGTTGTAGTGCTGGACTCTCACCCACCCACCCCTACCCTCCCTGTAGACATGGGGGCCTGTTGGGAGTTGTAGTGCTTCGACACAGATGATTTCATCCACCATGACATTCAACTCACTCTCTGTGAACTTGGGATTTTTCTTGGGTGCCACGGTGTGTGATGTGCAAGGTGTTGGTGGGGTGGGGTGGGGTGTGTAGGTGTGTGGCATGTAGGGATGGTGTTGTGGGGGTTTGTGTGGTGGGTGTGTTGGTGTGCAGGTTGTATGTGTGTTTGTGTGTGTCTGCTGTTTGTGCTATTCTGCCTCTTTCTTCCAGCTGTGTTGTGATGCAAAGGATTGTGATAATGGGAGGGATTCATTTTATACACTGTGTGGTTGTTGTGTCCCAATGGTTGTTGCCAGTCAGGTGTTCTGTGGGTGTGGTGACTTGGGTGCTCTTGTTTGTGCTGGGGAGGGTGTCATTGGGGCGTGTAGTTGTTGGGGGTGGGTGTTTCAGGTGTGTGTGTGTCCTGGTTTGTGTGTTTTCTATTTACTTCCGACCGTAATTTTTGACTCAGTTTGACGGCAGGGGTGATGTTCGTATGGTCCTTTCACTGTCATGCTCCGTTTGTGGATGCTTTTTTTCTGCGGCGGTCGAGGAAGGTGGTGAGTTCCGTTGGGATGGCGGGGTTATCCTAATTGTGCGGCCGGACCCTCCGCAGGTCTGGCAGCGGTTGGGCCTGTTTCCGCGGTGAATGCGTCTGCGGCGGAGGGTGTTTCTATGGTACCGTCCGTTTGCGGCGGTCTTTCATGTGATCCATCCGCCGCGGTCGGTGTGTGATGAGGGAAATATCCTAATCACAACCGCGGATTATCCGCGGTGCGGTCGAGAGTATTTTTGCTGCGACCATGGCGGACGGAACCCGTTTTCGTCCGCCCTCCTAATAGGCCCCTTGATGTAGCTATTCTATCTATTTCAGTTCTTTCCACTCCATCCGGCAATAGGGCCATAAATAGATCTCTCCTAGACATCTTATTATTGTCAGTATACCTATCTCAGACCTTGAAGGTCTCTCAGTTTTCATCCACTTACCTAGGGGCATATATTTACAAGGGCTTTATCTCCACTTTTTTGGCTTTTAAAGACAAAAAAGCAGAGATAAAACTATCACCCTATTAACAAGAGGGTGCTAACAAGTATTAGTGCATGTTAGCACCCTTTTACCCGACGCCTCCCTTTGCATCTCTAATGAGATGCAAAGTGGGCGTCACTGGACAGTACAACCTTGTAAATATCGCTGATGTGCACATAACAATATTTTCAAGGCTGCCAACGCATTTTAGCAGATGTTAGTTTTGGGCGAAAAGCGCTGTTTTCGCCAAAAACTAAAGTCTGCTAAAATGCAGAATTAGACATACCTAATATGGGAGTAGACTGTGCTGATACAACCCTGTGGGTCGTATCAGCACGGTTATCGCTGTTTTGCAGGGAACATCGCTGGAAAACCAGCGATGTTCCCTGCAAAACGGCGATTTCCCGCTATCGTTGGTAATTATATTGCCCTGGGGAAAGGCGTTGTAAATAAAGAGCTAACAGGGTGATATAATCTAGCGATAGACGGCGATAAATAGAAAAGCGCTAAGCGCGCTTTGCATTTATTTATCGCCGTCATTGAAGATACGCCCCTAAGTTATCCCAATTCGTGAACAGCCTCCTTCCCTGCAGTCTCTTCAGTTGTTTCTTCCTTGGCAGAGGTTCCTCTTGACCACGAAAGGGGTCCAAACCTTTACAGTCTTAATATATTTCTCTTCCCACCTTCAGGGATTTCAGCTCTCCTAGTTATACCCCTAAATGTCTTTGAAGTCTTTGTGTTCAGGGGGGCACTGACCCCTGTCTAAACCAGTTTTGGGTGGCTCCCTCCCAGAGACGCCTTCTTCCTTTGATAATGGGGGCCTGGATTCTTAATCACTCAGCTGGAGATGGGACAATTGTTTCACAGAAATAAACCAGGCCTCTTCAGCTCTAGGGGCTACTCCTCCCCCTACACTCCAGATGCAGGTCAGCCTGGAGTTGTCTCACCTCCTCCCCTGGGTCAAGACATTCCCCAGATCCTATCACTTTCAAATCTAGACAGTCAATCCACATCCAGGCAGAGACACACAGAAATGTTAAAGCACAAAAGCCCAGCCACTTGTAAAAGAGTGGTTTCTGAACACACACTGAAAAAAACACCTTCATACAAAGATGTGTTATGACACTGTGAGTTCATACATACTAAACTTCTCCTCTCCAACTTAAGCCTATGGGAAAGTAGGCTGGAAAACAAAACACAGCCCCCCCATTCTATCCTACGGGCAAGATGGCCTTTCAAATGTAAACAACAAAATGGTGTGTTTTTCACTGTGAGGACATGGTACACCCCTCAGTATATGTCCTGCCTTTCACATACACTGTACCCTGTCCAGGGGTTACCTTGGGCCTACCATAGGGGTGTCTAATGTGAACGCAAAGGGAAATTAAGGCCTGACAATTGAATGCACTTGTCAGGACAACATGGCAATTTAGAAAACTGCGCACAGGCACCGCAGTGGCTCGCCTGAGTTCCCTTCTTAGTGCTACCTGTGTGGGTGGCACAATCAGTGCTGTAGCCCACTAGTAGCCTTTGTATTTCCAGCCATGGCACACATAGTGCACATTGCTAGGGACTTTACTAGTAAGGCAAACTTACCAATCATGGACAATCAGTTACCATTACACTCTATACAGGGAACACTTGCACTTTGACACTGATCAGCAGTCACAAAACGGCAAAAGCATCTAAATTGACAACTCTACGTCAGGAAAACAGTCTAGGGGAAGGCAAAATGGGAACTTTAGAAAAAAACGGCCAAGTCCTACAATGCAGTATTGTGTCCTTGAGGCAGTCTTATTTGCATGAGGTAGTCTTTTGTCCACAATGCAGTCTTTTGTGCTTGAGGTAGTCTTGTATCCATGAGGCAGTCTTGTATGCATGAGGCAGTCTTGTGTCCATGAGGCAGGTTTGTGTCAATGAGGCAGTATTGTGCCCATGAGCAGTTTTGTGTGCATGCAGCAGTCTTATGTGCACGCAATAGTCTAGTGTCCATTAGGCAGTCTTGTTTCCATGAGGTAGTCTTGTGTCCATGAGGCAGGTTTATGTGCATGAGGCAACAACAAAAGAAAAGCAGACCCTGCCGTTTTTTAAGAGGCCCTGAGAAGGGTCCTAGATATATGTACACACACCCCAATGTACCAGTGTTCACAGCCTAATAGAAATTTACAACTTCGTTGTTATAGTTTCTTCTTTTTTTTATTTTAGTTCATTTTTATCTTTTCTTAAGTATAAATTTTAAAACAGGTACATATGGTTTCTTCAAAACAATTGAACATATTCTGAATCATGCTTCACCATAGTGAAGTCCCATACAAAACCCACACATTCCTCATGAACTCTCAATCACATTTCATTCATTTATCATCATTCATACTTCTCTTGCATACATATAAATACAATAACATCAAGGTACATAAATAGCCCGAAAAGAAGACAGGATCGAGATTGCTTCTTTCATCGGATAGGGGGAGATCAGATGGCAGATGATGATCCTAGATGGTAGGGAGAGGATCGCAGTCTCCAATGCTTGTAACGCCTACGCACGTTTCGGTGAAAAAGTCGGGTCAGGCCACACCTTCATCAGGGCGAAGAGGTACCGTGGGGTAAGGGACAACACTATAATACAAAAAACATACAGATTTCAAGTAGCGTTCAGTTATCTTACTTGTTGGACATTAGGTCCTAGCTTCACTTAATTCTATATGGCACCATTTTTTATATAAAATGTCGAACACAGTAGGTCCATTGGGGGGTTTCATCATGAGTTAATCAATAGGATTTACTAAGGGTTACATGGAACCTCATGGAACAGTACAGGGAATTAGGGATTTCATCATTCATATCACAGCAATTCTCAAACTTTCAGTCCTTTCCATCTCACTCTTACAGGTTCAAGATCTAGTCCGAGAATAATTCTCTCGGATTTATTGGTTGAGGGGTGCCTCATCAAGTGGGGCATCAGGTTTAAACTAGGCTCTAAGTCATCCATAACTAGGGATTCTCTGGAGTAACAGTTGTCATCTTCCCTCACTCGAATAGTGAGGGTAGCTACTTAAGGCTTATATTTACTCTGTGTATTTACCTATAAATTGACGTTTTTCTCTGGGCCTATCCTCAAGAGGGCATAGGTATGCTCTGAATAGGGCACGGAGAGCTAGCCAAGCTTCAAGGCTTCCTCAAGGCCTTCTGGTAAAAAAACGAGGAAAGGATAAGTTAATACAAACATAGTATTATGTGGGTTCCATACACTCACATTCTACAGTTTCTCTATTCCTGAAGTGCACTACCTTTTAGTACAAAGATTTCATTCTGCTCATCAGAGGCTTTATCATGATCCTTAGTCACTGGCAGGAGGGGGGGTTTTCACTGTTCATAGGTCCAGCCATTCCGGGTTCTGTAATAGAACCACATTCTATGTTAGTTAGTAGGGGTAGTGGACAGGGCAGTGACTCTATCCTTTCCCACCTATAGCCTCCCCAGGGGGCTTCCAGATCACTGAGCCCATAGTCCAGTTCAATCTCTAGGTATGTATGATGCACGGGGATTACCTGTTAAAATAGCATGGAAAAGGGCGACTCCCTCGGGTGGCAGGGTCGTTAGTCCAAAGCTTCTTTTTCTCTTTTAATCTTTTTATTTCAATGGCAAGGCTAATGCGATCTACAAAAGAAATATTAGATGCCAGCTTAGAGTTTCAGGGACAAATACGTCCAGCTTGGGATGGTAGATATATTCAAGGCAACTTCGTAAAGTCATCGTCTCCTTGGCAATAAATAACAGGGCCACGATTCTATTTAGTCCTGCACTGAAGCCATAAATTACCTGTATATTTTGTACAGTCTGCAGTTCTTTTCCAAGATAAACGGGAGGTCGGAGTTTTAAAGGTCCTCTTCTGTGTTTCACCTCCCTGTATACCGAGTCTTGGGGAAGTACTCTGGGGGGAGATAAGGGCAGGATTAGCGCTCCTGAGCTACATATATTTAAGTTTACATGAATGACAAATTCTCTCTCCAGTTAACCGCCCTGTTATATACTGATACCGGAGTTGACCCGTAACCCAGAGGAAACTTCCTTCCACCCGGTAGCTATCCACCTAGTATCTCTCCATTGGTTCATCCCATCCCATAATATGAATAGCGATAGAGACATAATCGACTGCCGGGTTTTCAGAGATAATGTTATGCACCTCGGTCTGACGGCCTGACGTTACCATGGCTCTTGCTTGCCTGGAAACGACTCGGATCGAGTCCGTCATCAGTGTCCAACTTGAAACTGACGTTGAATCTAAGATGGGCAGTCCGTTTTTGCGGTTCCTGACTCAGCGTAGTCCGAACGAGATACACCAGTCCGTCACCCATGTTGAGGAAACCTCAGCTGACTCCAGTTCAGCTATGAAAAAACGTGGCGGTCTTTTTCTGCTTAAAAGCAAGGAGAGAAGCGTCTGTTTCTCCTGACGTCTTCACACGGATCTATACCTGGCATGATGTTGTATCCTGAGATTTACATTGCCATGTAAGTCAGCCTAGGTCTTCCTAGCTGCTCAGCCAGAGCATGAGATGGTGACGGAATGTTGGTGTGCCTGTGATGAATGGAATGCCTGGGTGCCTGTGTTTGTGAATGGGTGACAGTTGGAGATGGGCTGAGCAGCAAGGCAGGCTGCTCCTGGTGGGGCTGACAGGGACTGGTATAGGAGAACTAGAACTGGATATAGAGTTCTACCAGGTTGATCTCTGTTTATCTTACTTGAGTTAGATCAATAAAGAAGACTTCATGAAACTAACAAGCTGTCTACTAGTGTCTTCATATACAAAGTACAACATAATTTTGGCGACGAGGACCAAGGACCAAGACCCAAGCGTACTTAAGGACTGAACACAAATCCAGAAACTCCTAAGAAAACTTTGTAACCAGCGTAAACTGAAGAAAAAAAAAGAAAAGAAAAGTATGGAGTAAAAGGCAAATTAGCCCCACCAGTGTCCAGTCATCGGACGGCCCCAACTTGTTGCCTGATCCTACTCCATGGACTTGTCCACAGGTATGGCCTGTTTGCAGTTTGGGTATGTTGGTGGAGACTTTTACCCTGCAGTATGGATGTATCCACTGCGCAAGAGAACAGTGGTTGGTCATGTTTAGAGTTATGTCTGACTCTGTGATGTTTGGAGCGGCTGTGGCTGTTCAAGATTTGAGTTATGGACTAACTCTGTGAAGCAAGGAGCGCTGTGGTATTTTGCTTCGTGCCTTTATAGCACAGTCATGGTAATTTTTCAAAGAGGATACTGGCATGACCATGAATAATTTTCTCAATCTCAAGTAAGGTGTACAAGGAATGGATGAATGGAAGCTATGAAACACAGTGGCTGTTATCTATAGGTACCACACATGGATGGTGGCTATACGAAGGCGAGTTAAAGTCTAACTCTGTGAATGATTTCACATTTTCCACACGAGCTGTGTGATTCAATAAAGATCGGTGTTTTATGGTACAAGGATGGTACTAGTATGGTCACGTTTGGATATGGTTATTTCGAAATAATCTACAAATATCATCAAGCTCTGTGAAGGAGAAAGCCTCATCTTATCAGTAAAATCGGTCTGCTCAGTCAGTTGCTACATAAGTGCATAAGAAGAGAGATGTTTTATCTTCAAGAACAGCAGTGTTAATTTACGCATTAGAAGAGAGGATGTTACATCTCTGTATGTTCCTCAGTTTCTCGCATTTTAAAAAACATTTTCACTGCCTGCACGTGAGCCTTTTCAGGACAGTTTGGTGATTTATTTACACGGTGCGATGTTTGCCAGGCCTAATCCGAATTTTATTCAAGTACACTACATTGTTAATCAAGTCTCCTCGCACAGTGTCAGTTTAACTGCCTCCTGTTTTTTTTTTTTTTAAACGGCACAAGTCTTGTAACTCGTGTGCCTTCCGTCTATCTGCTGATGGGTCGCGTGCGATCTCTCCTGGGAAGCGTATTGCGTCATCCTCATACTGACGTGCAGGGCTGCTTCGTATCTGGCGCTTCTAATTGTCGGAAAGGAAATGGAAGTGCACGTTTGCACTGTGAGCTACTCTGCAGTGACGGAGCATACGTGCCGCCATTTTGTGATGGACTGAAATATGAATTCTATGTCAGGACAGGAGGCTCCGATTATGCTTTTTCTCATTTCTTTAATGAAATGCCCAGCAGCCAATAAAAACAGACAAAACTACATTTTCCATGAACACTAGGGAATAACCATAGAGTATGCAGTATATAAGGACCCAACACTAGTCTTTCTTCCTCTTTCTTTGTTGAGGAAACAGTTCAAGACCAAAAGGCAATCCAACGTAGACCAAAAGGAACAAGGCCAAACACGCCGCAGAAATCCAAAGGAACTGGACGGAGGCAATAGAAGAACATCGAGACGGATGAGGCCGGCAAACTCTACTTCTGGTCGGAACCTGAAAAGAGACATAGAGCCGTAATACCCAATCGTGCAAGTAAGGAATGCAAAATCACGGGGGGGGGAGGGGGAAACAAGAGAAGAGACAATTGTGCAACATCATCAAGACATATCACAGCAAATAACAATGCAAATAACAATGCAAAGCAATAACAATGGGTGGGATAATCCTCGCCTCCTTGTCCTTAATAGAATTGAAAATTCTTGCCACGTATGTTTGCAAATTTTGAATTATATGTCAGGACAGGAGGCTCCGATTATGCTTATTCAAAGCTGGTTCACCACCACAGAAGCAACATGATCAATTGGCTTATAGTAAAATGTTTTGAAAACTGAATCAGAAGACGAATCTGCTGCCTTCATAATGTCAAAAAGAGTGACACCTAAGGAGAAGGCCTTAGAAGCCATCGCCCCACGAGCAGAATGTGCACCAATCACAGACACATCAATGCCAGCTTCTGACATGAGCCATCGTACCCAGCGTGCTAAAGTAGCTGGGGTCACAGGGCGAAATGGTTTCTGCAAAGCAATCAACAATTGACCCTGCATATCTGAACGTAAGGAAGCAGTACTTACCTCATAATCCTTGAGACACTGCACAACGCAAAGATTGGGATGAGCGGGAAAAGAGGGATACGAAATTACCTCAGTATTGGATTTGGTACGTCTGGAAAGGCGAAATGTAAAACCTTCCGGTGTAAAACAACGACCCGCAAGGTCCAGCGCACGGACGTCCGACACACGTTTACAAGAGACAAGACACAACAACATGGTCAACTTCGCAGACAACTGTTTGCGGGATAACAGCGGATTCGAAGGCCATGCTTCCAAGAACCGCAACACGATAGAGACATCCCACAAAGAGACATACTTAGGAGTTGGAGGTTTCGAGAGACGAATCCCTTTAAGTAATTTGGAAAACGAAAGGGTGTTCACCAGCAGGCTTTCCATCAATCTGAAGATGGCCAGCCGAAATAGCGGAACGAAAATTGTTGACAGTTCTATAGGCTAGACCTGACGAGGCTAGGGACGCCAGAAAGAGACATCTGCCGAAACGGGATCAACTTCCCATTGAACACACCAATCACACCAGCGTTTCCAAGAACCCTTGTATCGCTTGTGAGTATTGGGAGACCAGGCCTCACTAAGGAACTTGGAAGCGACGCTAGAAATGCCTGGGATCGTCCAGCGATCCCCGAGATCCGCCACGCCAGCAACTGAAGGGATCCGGACAGAATCAGGGGATGCGGACCTTCAAGAGGATCCAGCAAGAGATTCCACTTCTGGGGAAGAAGGAGGGGAATCTCGCAACACATTTCCAGGAGAACCGGGAACCACGCTTGAGCCCTCCAGAGCGGAGTAATCAGAATCAGATCCGCGTGAAACCGTGTGGTGTAAGCTAGAACCCTGGGGATCATCCTGAATGGGGGAAACGCATAGCACAGAGTCGAGGGCCAATCCTGGAGAAAGGCATCCGTGGCTAGGGCTAGCGGGTCCGGTCTCCAACTGTAAAATAGTGGAAGCTGCGTGTTGAGGCGAGAGGCAAACAGGTCTATTTGACACTGGCCCCAACGCCGAAGGAGAGACCTGAACACACGAGGGTGAAGCCTCCAGTCGCTGAAGTCCCGAAGATGCCTCGAATGCCAATCCGCAATTTGATTGTGGCGACCAGGAAGATATTCTGCAATAACAGTGATCTTCCGTTGAAGGCAAGAATGCCAAAAATCTTTGGCAATCTCCGCAAGCACTCTGGACCGAGTCCCGCCCAGCTTGTTGACATACCGGACTGCAGACACGTTAGCAGTTGGACTGATGGGGAGTAAAGCATTTGATCGCAAAGGAACCCGCCAGGAGTTCCAGACAGTTTATGTGGAGAGACAACTCCTGAGGAGACCAACGACCCCCCGTCGAGACTGGGCCGCAGCGGGCTCCCCAACCCCAGCGACTGGCATCGGTTTCGATCACAAGTTCCGGCGATGCACCGAATAGAGCCCGACCATTCCAGGCCTCCATGTGGTCTAGCCACCATTGCATCTCCCACCTCACCTCTTCCGACAGAGGAATCAGATCTGAATACCTGAGGCCCTTGCGGAGATGCTGGATTTTCAGACGCTGCATCGCTCTGTAATGTAGCGGACCCGGGAAGATCGCCTGAATGGAAGATGCCAACAGACCCACTACCCGTGCCAACTGACTCAATGACACAGTCTGTCTGGAAATAACAGATGTCAACTCCCTCTTGATGTATCGAATTTTCTGAGCGGGTAAAAGAAGCTGACAAGCAACTGAGTCTATCCTGAAACCCAGAAAATCTATTGATTGTGTCGGGGTCAAAACCGATTTTGGAACGTTGATCAGAAAACCGAGAGACTGCAAAAGATCGATGGACCATTCCAAATGAGTCTGGAGCCTGAGAGGACATTCTGCCATCAGGAGAATATCGTCCAAGTAAATTATCAGTCGTACACCTCGAGCGCGGAGATGTTCCACAACTGGCCTCAGAAGTTTCGTGAACCACCACGGTGCTGATGAAAGGCCGAACGGGAGAACCTGATTTTCGTACCAAACCCCTTTCCATTGGAACTGGAGGAACCGCCGATGAGGCTTGAAGATCGGAATCGACAGATACGCGTCCTTGAGGTCCAGACGGATCATCCAGTCTCCTTCGCGAAGGAGATCCCGCAAGAGATGGATGCCCTCCATCTTGAAGTGTCGGAATACAACCCCGCCGTTGAAGTCTTTCAGGTTGAGAACCAGGCGAGACCCGCCTCCCTTCTTCTCGACCAGAAAGACTGAGCTGACAAAACCCCTCGGATGACGGGCGGTCGGAAGAATCGCCCCCTTTTGTAGTAGAACCTCGATTTCCTCTGAAATGCAAGCTTGATCTGGAAGGGAAAAACTGAAAGGAGGGGGAAGACGGGTCTGATGCAGAGGGTGATAGAACTCTATTTTGAACCCTTGAACAGTTTCTAGCACCCATGCATCGTTGGAGAGCATACGCCAGTTGTCGAGGAAAAACTGTACTCTGCCCCCCAAAATCACATCGCAAGCTTGTATCAGGCTCACCTGCAGAGTTGGAGTCCTGGAAATGACCCTGCTGTCCTCCGGAACGGCCTTTACCATATTGGCCTCTCCCCTTGCGGGAGGGGTAGAAGTTCGCTCTGGTGGAGTAGCCGGAGTCGTGACCTCCACCACGCTGAGAGGAAGCACCTCACTGGGACTGTTGGTGTGACCCACGGCCGCACGAGCGTCCACGCTGTCGTCCGGCCTTGGCAAAAACCGGGCGCATAGCCCGGCGCAAAGAAGCCTGCGCCTTATCAATGCCACTGAAGGTAGAGACAAATTTGGTAAGTTCCTTCAAGAAAGGTTGGCCAAATAGAAGACCCTGCGCCTCAGGACCAGACTCAGAGCTCGAAAGGTCCGCCAGTTTCGGGTCCCACTTTAACAAAATGGAGCGGCGCCGCTCAGAAGAAACTGCACAATTTGCGTTACCTAATTGGCAGACAGCTCTCTGCGCCCATTCTATCAGCTCATCAGGATCCACAAGAGCCGAGGCCTCCTTTGCCTGAAAGCCAAGATCCAGAATTTTCGTCAGAGGGCCAAGCATATCCAGTAACTTGTCTTGGCAAGACTTCCAAGACCGGTCAAGTCCCTTTTTTGGGTCCTTAGCATATTTTTTCGAATATGTGACCATCATGGGGTCTACTTCTGGGGTATCGGCCAAATGATCCGCGAGATCAGGCCTCGGGCATTCGGAGCGGAATCTGGCTCTAACTGAGGCATCAAAAGGTTGTCTAATATGAGCCTGAACATAAGCCGCAACAGCAGGCGAGGGCAACCATGAGGAAGAGTTAGGGTGTACTATATCCGCTGGCTCAAAATTCAAAACTGACGGACGTTCAGGGGCGTCAACAAAATGCTCCTTGCGAGCACGCTTTCTGGGCGGGGGAGAGTCCCGTTCCGAAACAGAAGTATGACCATCATCCGAAACGTCGGTGTCCTGAGGCGCAGAAGACTTCGAAGCCTCAGCCGCCAAAGTTTTCGCCAATTTCTGGAAGTCAGATTTGTGAGGATTAGAAGGTGATTTAGAGGATTTCTTGTTTGAAGGCAACCAACCCTGTTGCTGCGCATATTGATTTAAATGACGCTTAAGTGGGTTAATGGCACGAACTAATGCCTATTAACAGAATGTTGGACTCCCTTGTCCAATTCCTCCACCAAATTATGCTCCAAGGAATCTTCCTCCTCATCCCCATAATAATAGTCATCATCTGCGTCATAGTACTCAGCCATGATACACAAGTGTATACAAATAGTGCCCACAAGATGACTATAGCAATAAAATATGTCAAGGACACAATGCAAGGTGTTTTGTTGTGTGTAAGTCGCCCTGCGCGTCACGTGTGGTCTTGTGTAAGTCGTCCTGCGCTTCAGATGTTGTTGTGTGTAAGTCGCCCTGCACCTCACGTGTTGTCCTGTGTAAGTCGTCCTGCGCTTCAGGTGTTGTCGCATGTAAGTCATCCTGCGCGTCACTTGTTGTTCTGTGTAAGTCGCCCCGCGCTTCAGATGTTGTTGTGTGTAAGTCGCCCTGCGCCTCACTGTGTGTGTAAAGTAAAAAAGTAAAGTCCACATTTGTAAAGCGCACAATCACCCGTAAGGGTCTCTAGGCGCTGGGGGCCATCGGGAAGATTAAGCGAGCTATTGCCGAGAGTCACATGGTGCTGGGCTAACCTGCCGCCGGAGCCGGGGATCGAACCGTCGTCCCCAGATTCCAGCGTCAGTCACCCTGGCCGCGGCACCACACCTCTCCGTACCCTCTATGTGGTCCATTTTGTGGTACACGTGTTTTTGTAGTGTTTGTACACCTTTGTTGTTGGTTTCTGGCTTTGGGCGTTCGTCGTGGGATGTGCCCTCTCTTCACTACTAGTTGTTCTATTTTGTTTTTGGGATAGGATGGGATTACTGTTAGTTGCTCATGTAATATTGTTTTACATTGTTCCTTCCCAGTGTTTACATCTAATGAATTTTTCACTGTTGTCATCTGGGAGGATGGGGGATTTTGATGCATGTTCTTATATGATGTATATTTCTCATCTTTTCTCACTAGTATTGTTCTCTCTTTGGTGATGCTTTAAATTTATTTTGCTTCCCATAGATATGGACATTTTTGCTTTTATGTATAGTTCTTTTCCTTTGAGATTGTTTGTTTTGTTTTTCATTTTTAAAGGAAAGGGATAATGTTGTATCCTGAGATTTACATTGCCATGTAAGTCAGCCTAGGTCTTCCTAGCTGCTCAGCCAGAGCATGAGATGGTGACGGAATGTTGGTGTGCCTGTGATGAATGGAATGCCTGGGTGCCTGTGTGTGTGAATGGGTGACAGTTGGAGATGGGCTGAGCAGCTACGCAGGCTGCTCCTGGTGGGGCTGACAGGGACTGGTATAGGAGAACTAGAACTGGATATAGAGTTCTACCAGGTTGATCTCTGTTTATCTTACTTGAGGTAGATCAATAAAGAAGACTTCATGAAACTAACAAGCTGTCTACTAGTGTCTTCATATACAAAGTACAACACATGGCGACCGCTTGAAACCCTCACTGAAACCGAATCGGTAAGTTCGATGATAGTGTTCGCCCCCTCGCATTTAAGAGATCCTAGCTCCTAACTATGGCGATTTAATTCGTCATACATGTAAACTTAAATATATGTAGCTCAGGAGCGCTAAGCCTGCCCTTATCTCCCCCCAGAGTACTTCCCCAAGACTCGGTATACAGGGAGGTGAAACACAGAAGAGGACCTTTGAAACTCCGACCTCCCGTTTATCTTGGAAAAGAACTGCAGACTGCACAAAATATACAGGTAATTTATGGCTTCAGTGCAGGACTAAATAGAATTGTGGCCCTGTTATTTATTGCCAAGGAGACGATGACTTTACGAAGTTGCCTTGAATATATCTACCATCCCAAGCTGGGCGTATTTGTCCCAGAAACTCTAAGCTGGCATCTAATATTTCTTTTGTAGATCGCATTAGCCTTGCCATTGAAATAGATTAAAAGAGAAAAAGAAGCTTTGGACTAACGACCCTGCCACCCGAGGGAGTCGCCCTTTGCCATGCTATTTTAACAGGTAATCCCCGTGCGTCATACATACGTAGAGATTGAACTGGACTATGGGCTCAGTGATCTGGAAGCCCCCTGGGTAGGCTATAGGTGGGAAAGAATAGAGTCACTGCCCTGTCCACTACCCCTACTAACTAACATAGAATGTGGTTCTATTACAGATCCCGCAATGGCTGGACCTATGAACAGTGAAACCCCCACCCCCCCTCCTGCCAGTGACTAAGGATTATGATAAAGCCTCTGATGAGCAGAATGAAATCTTTGTACTAAAAGGTAGTGCACTTCAGGAATAGAGAAACTGTAGAATGTGAGCGTATGGAACCCACATAATACTATGTTTGTATTAACTTATCCTTTCCTCGTTTTTTACCAGAAGGCCTCGAGGAAGCCTTGAAGCTTGGCTATCTCTCCGTGCCCTATTCAGAGCATACCTATGCCCTCTTGAGGATAGGCCCAGAGAAAAACATCAATTTATAGGTAAATACACAGAGTAAATATAAGCCTTAAGTAGCTACCCTCACTATTCGAGTGAGGGAAGATGACAACTGTTACTCCAGAGAATCCCTAGTTATGGATGACTTAGAGCCTAGTTTAAACCTGATGCCCCACTTGATGAGGCACCCTCAACCAAGAAATCCGAGAGAATTATTCTCGGACTAGATCTTTAACCTGTAAGAGTGAGATGGAAAGGACTGAAAGTTTGAGAATTGCTGTGATATGAATGATGAAATCCCTAATTCCCTGTACTGTTCCATGAGGTTCCATGTAACCCTTAGTAAATCCTATTGATTAACTCATGATGAAACACCCCAATGGACCTACTGTGTTCGACATTTTATATAAACAATGGTGCCATATAGAATTAAGTGAAGCTAGGACCTAATGTCCAACAAGTAAGATAACTGAACGCTGCTTGAAATCTGTATGTTTTTTGTATTATAGTGTTGTCCCTTACCCCACGGTACCTCTTCGCCCTGATGAAGGTGTGGCCTGACCCGGCTTTTTCACCGAAACGCGCGTGGGCGTTACAAGCATTGGAGACTTTGATCCTCTCCCTACCATCTAGGATCATCATCTGCCATCTGATCTCCCCCTATCCGCTGAAAGAAGCAATCTCCATCCTGTCTTCTTTTCGGGCTATTTATGTACCCTGATGTTATTGTATTTATATGTATGCAAGAGAAGTATGAATGATGACAGATTAATGGAATGTGATTGAGAGTTCATGAGGAATGTGTGGGTTTTGTATGGGACTTTACTATGGTGAAGCATGATTCAGAATATGTTCAATTGTTTTGAAGAAACCATATGTACCTGTTTTAAAATGTATACTTAAGAAAAGATAAAAATGAACTAAAATAAAAAAAGAAGAAACTATAACAACAAAGTTTCTATTAGGCTGTGAACACTGGTTCATTGGGGTGTGTGTACATATATCTAGGACCCTTCTCAGGGCCTCTTAAAAAACGGCAGGACCTGCTTTTCTTTTGTTGTTCTAATGCCCTCTCTCCTGCCTTTATCCTAGTGTCCCACGGGGAACCCCCTTCTATTTTGTTATGTGCATGAGGCAGCCTAGGTGCACGCTGCAGTCTTATGTCCGTGAGGCAGTATTGTGCCCATGAGGCAGTCTTGTGTCCACAAGGCAGTCTTGTGCCCATGAGGCAGTCTTGTGTCCACGAGGTAGTCTTGTGTCCACGAGGCAGTCTTGTGTCCACGAGGCAGTCTTATGCCCACGAGGCGGTCTTGTGTCCAAGAGGCAGTCTTGTGTCCATGAGGCAGTCTTGTGCCCATGAGGTGGTCTTATGTCCATGAGGCAGTCTTGTGTCCATGAGGCAGGTTGTTGTTCATGAGGCAGCCTTGTATGCACCCGGCAGTCTTGCGTCCATGAGGCAGTCTTGTGTCCACAAGGCAGAATTGTGCGCACGAGGTGGTCTTGTGTTCACGAGGCAGTCTTATGTCCATGAAGCAGTATTGCGTGCAAGAGGCAGTCTTGTGTCCATGAGGCAGGCTTGTGTCCCCAATCATTTCTAAAGGGGCCACTGATTGAATATTCCACTATTTAAAGCTATAAAGAGCTAGCTTGAAGCTCCTTTGCGGTGTTTCAGAAGCACCTTACGCCAGTTAAGGTAGGACCCACAATGTATTTCAGAGTACATTGTTACAAAAATATCGGCAAACGAGAATCACAGTTCATAAGGACTTAGGAAAGATTATGCATTACAAATTCCAATATATTCAATGTTGTGTTAAACAAATCTGAATGTTTCCAGGTGTCTAATCCTACCGTTCATTTACAGAGCGGGTACAAGTTCAGGCAGCAGACAGATTTATGTATTTACACCAGTCCCATATGTGCCGGTCCTCAACATCTGCAGGGATGATAACATCATCCATGTTTTTATGAATCTTAAGGGCCCTCTGGCACCAAGGAAATGACATGAGCAGTAGGTGTCAACACAAATTATCGTTAAATTAAGGACATTAACTAAAAGGACGCTAAAGGAATGATCTTGGCCCTAAACATCGGGTTGACATTTTTGTACACATTTCCTCGTCATATACTAGCTTTTCCTTTAAGCAACAAAGGCATTTCAGAACATATTTATAGGAGCGTTGTATATTGTTTGCACCACCAAAGGTGCTATAAGAGGGACGCAAGGCCGTGGCTTTGAGTAGCCTCATAAAACTAGAATACTGCAATGCAGTGCAAGTCACTGTGTTGCGCTACACTGCCCTGGGTAGATATTCCATGCTGTGGTAGAGATCCCACGCAACACCCAAGGATTTACACATCCCCAAATTTACAAGACCGTGTAAACCTGGGGATGCACTAAAGCTTTAAGCCTCGCCAGGGGAGGCGCAATGAGGAGAAATATTATTTTCTTCTTTCTATTCTGCAGCACTCATAGAAAGCAGAAACAGCTCCCAGAATTCTTTGGGGCTCATTTATGAGAGCCCTGCGCCATCTTAACACCATGTAAAGTGGTACCTGCATGACGCACAGCTCTCATAAATGTATACAAAACCACAAAAAAGACACCCTGCATGGCATTGTAAATTATGGGAAAAGCGAAGCAGCACAAACCGATGCTTTGCCTTACTCCCCCCCGGGAGACATTGCATGGGTATTGCGGTTGGTTTTCCCATGTAAGACCCATGGAATTTGACGGTGCTCAGATTACTAAGTGATGTAAACCAGGGGAAATGTTAAATCCGTTCACCTCCCAAAGTGAAGTGCAACGTGGAGAAATATGTTAATTTCTCCTAGTTTTTCCTCTTTCCATGTGTGCTAGAAAGAGGAAAACGCTTCGTAGAAGGTGCAAAAAAACAATCCTGCCTGCAAAGGAGGCACCCTCGCACCATGGTGTAAGTGTGCCAGTGTTGGCGCTAGGCAGCCAAAGCGGGACCAGCACAAGGGGAAAGGACAGGAACACGCTGTATTGCTTAAATTTGCACATTTCTGCTTTTTCGCTTTGACACAGGGCAGTGAACCAAGGTGACTTGCTGCGCAGCCCTGCACCAAAAATGAATAAATATGTCCCCTTGTGTTTAAAATGCAAACTTGTTATTTTCATCATGTATGACCACAGAGCAGGTGTGTGTCTGGAACTCACACAATATGGATGTTACTACCCCTTATGGAATGAGGCCTCCCCATTTCACCCGTCACCTTCTACAAGGTGAATAGTGCACACATTCCCTATTTCACTCCCTCACCTGCTGTATAGGGAATAATGTAGATTTTCCTTGTAAATTATGTCAGAAAATCTTAATTTTATTAAAGACACCAAGGCGAGTGTTATACTTTCCAATCTTGCTTTATAATGAATAGCAGCCAAGATAACGAAACAAAACTACAGTCCCAGAAGGCCAAATGCCAGGTTGACCAATGGGAGACAATGAAATCAGAACATGACCAGCCAATGAACACACAGTCTAAGGTATAACGATCGCTCTCACTGCGAACAGCCCTCTTTTCTGTACCGAGCAATTAAACAGAATCCAAAACTTGAGGAAAAATGGCTACAACAATAGAGAAGGCCAAAGTCCAAGTATAAAGGTCTTGACTGAAGTCCAGGAAGGTCGTCTTGGAACCAGGAGCGGGAGATTAGTGATCCGCAAAGTCAGGAGAAGCGGTGTATGGCCAGGCCGACTCCTTTGTAGGAAGCAGGGTCTCATCAGGAAGACACGGGAGGTAAAGCTGGAGCCGCTGTATGGCTAAAGTGGCCGCAGAAACAGGGTTGACGGAAAGAGCTGAGAAGCTGGGTATTGGAGGACGTTCTGAGATCAAAAGTTCTTTGTTTATATATCTTAAGACATTGAGCTACACATAATTTAGGATGATCAGGAAAATAAGGATAAAAAACAGTATTCAAATTTGTTTTTGGATGTCTATTAACATGGAACAATACACCAGAAGGAGTGAACTGACGAGAAGAAACATCTAGAGCCTTGATATCAGAAACACGTTTGATTGAAACCAGGCACAATAGCATAGTAAGTTTAGCTGATAGCATTTTCAAAGAAAGAACAGCATTATCAGGCCAGTTAGAAAACAGTTTGAGTACCAAATTCACGTCCCATAACTGAGAATATTTAGGTAAAGGCGGATTGGAAAATGTAACACCTCACAGGAGGCGACAAATCAGGGGGGGCTGGTGCAGCGCGGCTAATAAAACCCACTCCCTTATCACATAAACCCAGGAAATCAAGACCCATAACACCGAGCATACAATCCTCATTCACTTTCCTGGATTAATGATAAGTAGATAAGTAGACAAGCTGCAGGGTGAATGGAGTACCATATTAAAATGACTGAATATACATTATATACATTAATCCCGTAAACAATTGGTTTTAAACATCAAGGTACTCCGCTCTTTGGTCAATGGACCAACTAGTAGAGTCAGTTGATAGAATTCAAGACCAGCACAATTTGCAATAAAACCTTTAACTTTTATTAATCACTTATTCGAAGAACTACAGCCTCAAACTTGGAGTGAGAATATGCTTTTATCTGAGTTCATTGAATGAAAATAAGTAAATCATATTAGCAACTTCATTTAGCATTTAATGAAAAACAATTAGGTAAAGTTATTAGATAGAAAAATACGGAAAATACTCATTACCCTTGGTCAAAGGGCGCCGAAGAGAAATAGTTCATCAAGGAAAATGAACCGCAGATCACAGGATAGGTCTCCCACTGCTAGCTGACTGTCCCTCTAACCTCCTGGGGCGCAATCTCCTCCGAGGGCAATACTCCTGTAGCCGTCTCGTTCCTTTCCCCGTCAATGTTTGAAATCCATAAGATGACAGTGTCTCTCACAGCATCAGGATAAGAAATGCAGGAATGCGTGTGAAGAATAATGATGAAGCCGCCCCTAATAATGTAAGTCCACACATACTTATACCCTTTTCTCCAACTTGCTACATTCAAAATTGCAATCGTTCGGGGCTGCAAACATTCTAATTGGCCCGTTGGAGGGGCGGTGATGGCCACCTCATAGCCCTCCTTGTTCTAAAATAATTGAGCATTCATAAAAGTCCTCGTGATTCACAATGTCCCAAGCAAATTTTAACTTGTTAATACTTTTGAAACAAAGTTCAATAATTCGCTCCAACTGCTCGATTCTCCCATCCGTTCCCATGCATCCATGATGAACTCTTGCTACGGCTTTTGATCTAGGCCAGGCTGGCCTTGACATATCTTGCTCTGTGCTTTGGTCGCATACACGTGACTGAAGCACTCGTTCCGCTCATGGGGGGGGCCATCTTTTGAGCGCCTCATTCTCTTTTCTCTCAGGCAACCATTTTTCAAGCACGGCCTACTAGGCCCGAACTAAACTATAATTGAAACAAACATTACAGGTTTTAGACATAGAAAATAAGCCTTTCTGTTTACCACCCACTATTCTAATGACCCGCGTTAGATGTTACCTAGCCAAAGCGACGATTAAAGACATTTTTACTTACCATCTGCATTCTTTGCCACAATACAGTTCTATTATACTATACACAGATACATGCAATTTATACTATTTATTACGCAAATATCACGAGCTATATTATTTAAACTCAAACATGTAAGAGAATTAGATTTTTGCATAGCCATTTAGTTTTCCCATATATAGGTGCCTATTAGGATTGCGGACGGAAATGTGTTCTATCCGCCATGGTCGCGGCAAAACCACTCCCGACCGCACTGCAGATAATCCGCGGCTGCGATTAGGATAATATTGTCAAGAAACTCCGACCGCGGCGGACGGATTACATCAAACACCATCCGCGGCGGACGGTGCACACCAAAGACAGCCGCAAGCGGACGGTACTAAAGAAACACCCTCTGCGGCGGACGAACATGACCGCGGGAACAGGCACAGCTGCCGCCATACCTGCGGAGGC
Organism: Lissotriton helveticus; assembly: GCF_964261635.1. Taxonomy (NCBI): domain Eukaryota; kingdom Metazoa; phylum Chordata; class Amphibia; order Caudata; family Salamandridae; genus Lissotriton; species Lissotriton helveticus. The sequence goes on along the minus strand of NC_136057.1, from coordinate 183,369,935 downwards.
TCCGGCCTCGCGATTAGGATAACGCCGCCAGTCCAACGGAACTCACCACCTTCCTCGACCGCAGCAGAAACAATGCATCGACAAACGGAGCATGACTGCGGAAGGACCGCGGGAACAGGCACAGCCGCCATACCTGCGGAGGGTCCAGCCTCGCGATTAGGATAATGCCGCCAGTCCAACGGAACTCACCACCTTCCTCGACCGCAGCGGAAAAAATGCATCGACAAACGGAGCATGACTGCGGAAGGACCACACGAACACCATCCCTTCCGTCAAACCGATTGCAAAATGGCTGACGGAAATAAATAGAAAACACACTAAACAGGACACCCACCCGCCTGAAGCACCCACCCCCAGCAACTACACGCCCCAATGACACCCCCCCAAGCACCAAAAAATGCACCCAAGTCAACACACCCACAGAACACCTGACTGGCAACAACCATTGGGACACAACCACCACACACAGTATAAAATGGATCCCTCCCACAACCACAATCCTTTGCATCACAGCATAGCTGCAAGCAAGAGGCTGAATACCACAAACAGCAGACACACAAAAAAACACATACAACCTGCACACAAACACACCCACCACACAAACACCCACCACACCATCCCTACACACCACACACCTGCACATCCCACCCCACCAACACCTTGCACATCACACACCATGGCACCAAGGAAAAATCCCAAGTTCACAGACAGTGAGTTGAAGGTCATGGTGGATGAAATCATCCGTGTCGAACCACATCTGTTCGGCACCCTAGTCCAGCAGACCACCGTGGCAACCAAAAACAACATGTGGGACAGGATGAATGCGTCAGGGACCGTGCCACGCACCAAACACGTGAGCCAGAGGCGGTAGCATGACCTCAAGACAAGGGTGAAAGGCATCAGGGCAAAGAACCACCTGCGGGCACACTACACTGGCGTCGGCACTCCCCCGGAGCCCATACCATATGCAGAATGGGAGGAGAAGGTGCTGGGCATACTGCACCCTGAGAGCCTGGAAGGAATCAAAGTGGGACTCGAGGCTGGTAATTACAAACCAATGACCACTATCACACTGCCATGGTCTGCCTTGCACAACTGCCTAGACACATCTCCCAGTATCCAATCCATGCATGTGGGCCACATAGTCACCCAAATGTGAAGTCCTGGGCTCAAATGCACCCACCATGACCAAACACAAATGTTGCCTCCTACGTTTCCAGCCTTGCATGTTGTCAAAGAAGCCAGCACCACAACTCCCAACAGGCCCCCATGTCCACAGGGAGGGTGGTGGTGGGTGGGGTGTGTGATAGACCAGCACTACAACACCCAACAGGCCCCCATGGCCACAGGGAGGGTGGTGGGGTGTGTATGAGAGGTGGGTGGGGTGTGTGAGAGACCAGCACTACAACACCCCACAGGCCCCCATGTCCACAGGGAGGGTGGTGGTGGGTGGGTTGTGTGAGAGACCAGCGCTACAACACCCCACAGGCCCCCATGTCCACAGGGAGGGTGGTGGTGGGTGGGGTGTGTGAGAGACCAGCACTACAACTCCCAACAGGCCCCCATGTCCACAGGGAGGGTGGTGGGGTGTGTATGAGAGGTGGGTGGAGTTTGTGAGAGACCAGCACTACAACTCCCAACAGGCCCCCATGTCCACAGGGAGAGTGGTGGTGGGTGGGGTGTGTGAGAGACCAGCACTACAACACCCCACAGGCCCCCATGTCCACAGAGAGGGTGGTGGTGGGTGGGGTGTGTGAGAGATCAGCACTACAACCCCCCACAGGCCCCCATGTCCACAGGGAGGGTGGTGGTGGGTGGGGTGTGTGATAGACCAGCACTATAACTCCCAACAGGCCCCCATGTCCACAGGGAGGGTGGTGGGGTGTGTATGAGAGGTGGGTGGGGTATGTGAGAGACCAGCACTACAACTCCCAACAGGCCCCCATGTCCACAGGGAGGGTGGTGGTAGGTGAGGTGTGTGATAGACCAGCACTACAACTCCCAACAGGCCCCCATGTCTCATCCCAGAGCAAGATTGAGTCATCACACCATTTGCTGACCACTGCATCTCCTCCTGCAAACTGACAGGTAGATACACATCTTCACAGGCGGAACATCCAATAGCAGGACAGGATCACACATATCCAAGTATTGCCTTCCCACCTCCACGCCACCATATAGGCCTGTACTGTCAACCACAACATGATGACAACAACCATGTCCTGATTACATAGTGAATTGTAATGTTGGTACCAAAAACATGTCATGTCCACAGCATTGATCATGAAAATCTTGTCCCTCAGGTGATCGCAACTTGACTGGCGAAAGCAGCAACTGCCAGCACCAGTCGCCCCCTCACAGCACGGACTCTCTGGGGACGATCCCATTGCCAGCTTGGGTGCAGAGGACGATGTGGGCCCAATCATACTCCCAGGGCCATCAGGCTCCCAGGACATCCCTGCCTCCACCACCTTGTCCTGTGTCACTACACCAACACCTGCCATTGTGAGCTGTGCAGCCACCACCACCACCACCTCCACCATCACCACTCCTGCCTGTGCCACCCTGCCTGACCCATTGCCCGATGATGGGCCATCGACATCCCAGGCAAGCAGGGAGAGTGGACGTGAGAGGACACAGGTGAGGGCACAGCTCACAACCAGGAGTGCAGTTGTCAGGCGAGGTGGGGAAGGACACCCACCCCATCCTGGCGCTGAAACCCTGGAAGCCATCGCTAGAGTCCATGCCTCCTATGAGCGGTCGCAGGCACAGTCCGATCGGGCCCACCAAGACTCACAAGAGAGCAGCCATCTGTTGCGGTCCATTGATACACGCATAGGCCAAATTGTGAACCTCATGGGCCAGCAAACTGCTCTGTGGAGGGATTGGTTATCCCGCGCCACACCACCACCCCCTCACCCAAGTGCCCAGCGGGACCGGTCACCAACACCACCGCCACCCACACCTGAGCCCACGGACAGGGAGGTGGCCCCTGACCAACCTGCCCCCACAGCTGGCTCTGCTCCGGCTCCAAGATGGAGGGGCCGTCCGAGGCTGGATCCAGGTGAGAGCAGTGGAAATGCCCCATCTACCCGCTCTAAGAGGGGCCGCCAATGACTTCACCCTTGCTTGAGCCTGCCATTCACCCTGCCAACTATCCTGCCCCACAATGCCAAGCATTGGCACACGTCTGTTGGACTAGGTGGACATCACACAAAGTGGTATCCCCACGGTGTTTTCATCTGCCATGACCTTCAACTCTCACTTACCCCCCAACACTTACTTGTAAATATGCACCAACATCAATCCTCAACTTGTTAATAAACATCACGTAAACACTCAATGATGTGTGACCTCCATGTTTTAATCACATGATTGTCTTAGAATTTGTCATTGCCAGGTGCAGGGATCAATGTTGTTGAGAATCATGCCTCTGTGGGAGTGACCTAGGGATAATGAGAGAACAACAAACACAGGTCAGGAAAGTGATTCACACCCATCACAACACACTGTACTGCAACATCCCACAAACCACACTCATCACCAATTAAGTGGATCAAAGGACACACATCAGGGAGCTTTGCATGTACACCATCTACCACACACATTTGCAAACAGAACATACCAGAACAGGCAGCATAGACACACCACATCCACACTCCACCAGCAAACATACATCACGCATTGTCTAGCTGCACAAGAGGTAGTTACTCACATTCAAGAAAAATAGCGATCAATGTGCTGACGCCTCTGGTCCACACCTTCTTCCTCACCACTATCCTCATCAGTCGACATGGGTGGGATGGGAGGCCGAGCAACCTGTTGGTCTTCAGGGTCCATGATCAGTTCAATGTTATTTGTGGAGCATGCAGCAGGCAATCACAATTTTGCATACTTTGCCTGGTGAGTATGGTAGGGCCCCTCCGGTTTTATCCAGGCAGCAAAACCTAGACTTCAGCAGTCCAAAAGTACGTTCCGCCACTCGACGTGTCCTCCCATGGGCATCATTATAACGCATTTCACCAGGTGTAGTAGGATTATGTATGGGACTCAGCAGCCACGGCCTGTTTGAGTACGCAGAGTCGTCTATGTGGGGGGATGACAGACAAAATATCATTACCAGGATTGGTGGGAACACCATGCCACACATACAACACAACTGTCCTCACAGCATACTCACCTACAAGCCACGCACGTTCAGGACGCAGATTAGCCATCAGTTGGGGACAATGCTGCTCCGCAGGATGTGTGAGTCATGTGTGGAGCCCGGAAATCTGGCACACACATGGGAGATGTTGTTGTCAGCCAGGCACACCACTTGCATGTTGATCGAATGGTAGTGCTTTTGATTGCGATATACAGGTTCACGTGCCTGGGGTGGAATGAGACCGATATGTGTGCCATCAATGGAACCCACTACGTGTGGTATCTGTGCCAGGGCATAGAAGTCCCCTTTGACTGCTGCCAACTCTGCCGGCCGTGGAAAATCGATGTAATCATCCTTGTAAAGCATCATGGCATTCAGAACATCCCACAGTACCATGCTGAATATGGATTGTGACATCCCCCCGGCATGTCCAACTGTGTACTGGAAGGTGCCAGTTGCAAAGAAGTGAAGTGCCGCCATCACCTTTGCTGTGGGTGTAATAGCTCCAGGATATGTTCTGCGTGGCTGCAGATGAGGTGACAATTGGGCTACAAGCTCCAGCAATCTACGTCGATCAAGCCGGAATTTGAAGATCACCTCCTCGTCAACCATGTCCTCCAGCACAGTGTATGGTCGATGCACATTTGGAGCCCTCCTGTGTGGGAGTAGATGGGAGCAGATGTCAATTGACCAACAACGCATAGCTGTTCCACACTATCACATGTTGACCAACACAATACAAATAAGACATGTTGCAGACAATGATTATATGTGTGACGTGACCAATATTTCATGCAATACAGATAACTACAAAAACAATGTTCCGCCACAAACAACATCATGTGTGCAAACATGTCCAATGTAACGTGCACACATGTCTAAAGAACTGCCAACAACACATGACTGAGGACCCAAATGTGGGCAAGCGTCACCACAGACACACATGCACGTGCACGAACATGGAACACACCCTCCTTGTCTTCATGCACCAATGACCCCACCTACAATGCTGGGCATCCTCACATGACATGCATGGGCACACAACAGGCAACACACATACGCATACACAGAATGCATGTATATCCCCATCATTGTTACTTGCACACACAAACCACACACTCACAACAGCTTCTGAATGTGGTTAGACACCCTTGATGTACTGTGTAGATGTGTACAATTATATTTTTTTTTTTGGTTAAAAACTTTTATTGAGCAACAAAATTATGTTTACAGAAATGGGCCTACAACCGCACGGGCTGGCCGCTAAACATCGGAGCATAATGTGGTATAAAACAGTGGTCTCCACCCCGGCGGTCTGGCACGGACCGGATACAAAATGCCGCCCATAATATGGAACAGGATAGGACAATTTTCTTATTTTAGATCACAACCAAAAGTAACAAACACCGAAAACAAGGCGAAGGAGTAACACACAGAGTCAGCCCTAGAGGGGGGGGGAAACCCACTAATCAGGAATACAAAGTTGCAATCAGTAGGATGAGTCAAGGCGGGGGGACAGCGGGGAGGTCAATCAAGCCAAAGGACAGTATACGAACTTTCAGGAATGCCAACCTAGGGTAACAAGGGAACATCAGAGGTCTCTACCAGGGGAGGAGTACAAATATCTCCGCGATAGGCGTTCCACTGACACCAGATCTTCGTCCATGCCCTAGGTCTGCCCCTAGCTGTGTACACAGTCTTTTTGCAGAACATAGACCAGTCCATGTTTTCTTCCCACACAGACACATTGGGGGGCCTGTGCGAGCCCCAAAGTTGTGCTATGTCCCGCTTCGCAACCATATACCCCAGGGTCGCCCATCTGGTCTGGGCCGCTGTATAGTCGGTGGGTTCCCACACGTTTAACAAGCATCTCCGGGTCTCCGGCACCAAGGCAATTCCAGTCACATCAGCCATCACCGCAAGCACCTCAGTCCAATAAGCAGCCACCCTCGGACACTCCCAAATAATGTGAATAAACGTAGCACTCATCCCACACCCACGCTTGCATAGTCCATCCGGGGAAAAACCCATCGCAACCAAACGAGGACCAGTGACATACACCCGGTGGAAGATCTTGAGCTGAACCAGACGGAGACGGGCCAGAATGGCGACCTCTTTCGGAGAAGATAGAGCCGACTGCCAATCCTCGTCATCCAATTCCAGCCCGTCTCCGACCCACGCCTCTCTAAGTCGAACGAGCAAGTCTGTGCGATTGTTAATCAGCTTCTTATAGATCAAGGAGATAGTGCTATCAGGGAGATGACCATCCAGGACACGATCCTCAAGGGGGGAGGACTCGGGGACGGCGGCACCAGAAATCAGAACAGAAGTAAGGGCATGACGGACCTGTAAATATCAAAAAAATTCCCTATCACTCAGGTCATAGTCATTCCGAAGGGCCTCGAAGGACTTCACCGCTCCATTCGCCCACACGTCACCCACTCTACAGATTCCAATCATGTCCCAGCGGTCAAACCCCTTCGTTGTCCAAAGACATCCCAGACGCTCAGATGCATAAAGCGGAGTCGCCAGCGTAACTCGATCATCCCATCCCATGCTCACATTCGCAGCGCGCCACACACTAAGCGCAATCCTAGTCGGTCCCGTAAGGTGAAGCCCAGCCGACCTAGAGTAAAGCACTCTATTAAAGTCTCCACCCGGCAGTTGGAGTCTGTCCATTTCAAAAGCTGGATCTGGACCCGGGGAGTACATCGAGTGGTTAATGGCAGACAGCTGAGTAGCCCAATAATATCTCCTAATATCAGGAAGTGCCATGCCCCCGTCATACCAAGGGATGGTGAGCTTCGCAAGGGCAATACGTGGACGCCCGTCCCAAATCAGCTGTCTCTGTAAACTCTCGACCTCCCAGAAATAAGTAGTAGGGATATCATCATAGGAATTCTGGAGTGCGTAAAGGAATCGCGGTAAGGACATCATCTTGAAAAGGGCGGCCCTGCCCAGCGGCGACAAGGGTAATTTACGCCAGCGAGCCACGTCCAGCCTCAATCTATGAAGCGGGGGAAGGAGATTACGTTCAAACCGGAGCGACGAATCCAGCGTGATAAAGATCCCCAAATACTTGAAACCTGATTGAACAACCTGGATGGGAAATCTACTCGGCAACGGGGGCAGACCACCCGAGATAACATAGACACAGGATTTAGCCCAGTTTATAATCAAACCAGAATTCTTGCCGAACGAGGTGAGAACGTCAAAAAGGACATTTAAAGATTTACGCGGGGAAGTAAGGTAAAGAAGAATGTCGTCCGCGTAAAGCGAGACACGATCCTCAAAATCCGGGGACCAACGAATACCTTTGATAGACGGCTCCCATCGGATCCATGCAGCTAGTGGCTCCAATGCGAGAGCAAAAAGTAGCGGAGACAAGGGGCACCCCTGTCTGGTCCCCCTACCAAGGGAAAAGGGAGCCGACACTCGACCGTTAACCACGACCTGCGCCAGGGGGTCGGTATACAGCAGTTTTACCCATCCGATGAACTCCGGGCCAAAACCAAACTTCTCAAGAGCCGCCCAAAGGTAGGGCCACTCTATCGTGTCGAAGGCCATCGAGGCGTCCAACGAAGCCAAAATGGCCGGCTCCGTCAGAAGCCCCGCCCTTGCGAGGGCTCCATGAAGGCGCCGCAGATTAAGAGCTGTGTTATGGTGCGGGATAAATCCGGATTGGTCCGGATGAATCAAGTCACTAATGACCGTTAGGAGACGAGTAGCCAAGATCTTGGCAAGAACCTTAGGCTCAGCATTTAACAGGGAGATAGGTCTATACGACGCACAAAGATCCCGGGGCTTACCATCTTTAGGAATTACCACAATCGTGGCCAGGCGCTGATCATAAGGGAGAGCACCCCGATCACGGGACTCCCGAAACATTGCTCGAAGATAGAGCGCAATCTTATCAGGACGCAGTTTGTATAACTCAATTGGCAAACCGTTCGGGCCCAAAGCCTTGCCCGAACGGAGAGAGCGAATGGCAGTCGCTATTTCGTCCGTCGAGAACGGGGCCTCCATAGAAACCCGCTCCAAATCAGAGAGGCAGGGCAAAGCTATGTCGCGCAGCAAGAGGCGAGAGTCGTCTTCATCCCTTTCCGACACCGGGGAGTAAACCGCACGAAAATAGTCCGCAAAACATTCCACTATTTCAACCGGGTCAGTCACTCACACCATTCAAAGTCTGAACCACAGGCACTACTCGATTCGCCCTCTCCTTCTTGTCCAACCAGGCAAGCAATTTACCCGCTTTGTCCCCAACATCATACAGACGGCCCTGTTGCTCTCTAAACATCATCTTGGCCGCATCTGTGACCAGGGACTTATAGTCAAATTCCTTCAGACCCAGGGCATGGAGTTTGTCACGAGTGACACCCGATTCCAGGTCAGCCTCCATCTCAAGTATTTCCATCTCAAGATCCACCACCTCCCGATTTCTCGCCTTTTTGGTTTCAGCAATGAGAGACAGGGCCTGCCCACGAATTACAGTCTTAAAGTCCTCCCATAGGGACACTGCAGAAGAGACAGACCCCTCGTTTTCCAGAAAGTAGTGATCCAGGGACTTAATCAATTGACCACGGGTCTCAGGGGAGCTCAGGTACCAAGGGCTGATAGGAGCCACCCGACCTGCCGCCTCCACCCCCACGTCAAAACAGAGCCAGAGCGGAGAATGGTCCGAGATGCCCCGGGGGAGGTGTCTAATCTCCCGGACAGCCGATGACTGTTCAGCTGGCATGAGGAAGTAATCTAGTCTGGACAAACTCCCATGAGCCCCAGAGTGGAAAGTATACTGAAGCTGAGTGGGGTGCATAAGTCTCCAGCAGTCCACCAAACCAAAGGTATCCAAATATCCACCCAGCCATAATTGGGCCGAAGGAGTATCCCTAGGGGGGTAACGATCACTCAGACCCGAGAGAACAGAATTAAAGTCACCAGCCATGAAAAGAGCACCATCAGGGAGTCCCAACAAAACTCGGCCCACATCAGAGAAGGTGGAGGTCTGCAGGCCGGGGGGCACATAGACGGTGAACAGGGAAAGGGTCCTGCCCTCATATCGTCCCACGAGGACGGCGTAACGCCCTCGATCATCGAGGAGTACATCATCTATCGCAAGGGGAAGGGAAGACCGGACAAGGATGCCCACCCCCCTGGAACCCGTTGTAAACCCTGAGTGTGCAACAAGACGATAGCCCCACCTATTCATCGCGCGACAAGTATTGCCCACTAGGTGAGTCTCTTGCAAAAAGACAATATCGGGAGACAAACGTCGCAGGCATCGCAACACCACCCCCCGCTTTATACGATCCCCTAGACCATTGACATTCCATGAAATAAACCTCAACCCGCTACCCCCCATCCCACGAAGTAATGCAGGAACCACCCCACAATGAGCATGACACTGAGAACACAATTACCAATATAGAATCGCCTTGAAAAAACAAAACACAAACCACAAACACCCCAACAACCCACCCCCCAACACCCAAGGAAACACCCCCCACCCTGCACCCCTGCAGTAGACAAAGAAGCCACCCCAACATGCAGTGTGCCTGTCGCCCGAACAACCCCGTTCTACAGAAAGACCCCGGAGGAGGAAAAGGCCCTGTCCCACTCGCCACCCCGACAGAGGCAAAGGGGGGAGAGAATACACAGAAAATATAAGCGACTCAAGTACAGAACCCAGGAAGAAATTACATGATACGGAGACAGGGGCCTAGATAACAAATTCAGCTCTACACGCCACCCTCGGCACCACCCGGGTGCTCGGTGGGATCAGTCAGGTTAGGCCGGTCCGGCAGAGAGTCCAGCCAATCATTTACCGATTCAGGTCGATCAAAGAAAAAGGTTCGTTCACCGTACTCAACTCGTAGCCTGGTAGGAAAAAGCATGGCGTACCTCAGACCCAAGTCCCGGAGACGCTTCTTGACTCCACGGAAGCCCATTCGCTGTCTCTGCACAAGCTGAGAGAAGTCCGGGTAAAAGTTCACCGTGGCATTTTCGAAGGCCACCGGGCCCTTAACTCTCGAGGCCTGCAGGATAGCGTCACGGTCCCTATAATGAAAAAGTTTTGCAACAATGGGCCTCGGCGGGGCGCCCGGCTTGCCCCGGCCACCCGGAACACGATGGGCACGTTCCACCGCAAAGAATTTGCTCAATCTAGATGGAGAAAGGTAGTTTTGTACCAAGTCCTCAACCAGGAGATCAACAGAATGTGGATCAGGATTTTCCGGAACGCCAATCACACGCACGTTACAACGCCGTGCCCTATTTTCAAAATCCTCCAAACGCTGAGACATGAAATCGTTCACCTTTCTGAGGTTGCCGATCTCCGTTTGTATCTCCGAGACGTCGGCCGTGAGGCTAGCTGACTTGAGGTCCAATGACTTCACCTTCTCATTGGTTTTAGATAAGTCGGCCCGAATCAGGTTCACATCAATGGCCACAGTATCAATTTTGTGGGCGAGAGCTTCATACTGTTGGCCGATGGTTTCTCTCATGCCAGAGATGGCGCCCATGATGTCCTGTAGGGACAGCTCCGCCGAAGCCTCCAAAGGGTTTCCCACTGCACTCGGGCCGGGCAAAGCGGCACCCGGGGACACCTTCGACTGTGTGTACCGGTCCATGATATTAGACTGGACCGGGCCCCCGCGAAGGGGCGTCTTGGTCTTTCGTCTCTCTTGGTCCCCTCTGCCAGCCATAGCGGAGACCGAGTCCCCAAGGGACCCACGCGACCTGGTGAAAATGGCCGCAGGAAAACAGGGCGCCGGAGCCAAAAGCCAGTAGCGAGGGCAAGTCGAGGTGTGAACCGGCCTGGAAGGACTCAAAGCAGGCGAAAGGTGCTTCTGCGATCCCGCGCCGCTGGACTCAGCACCGGCCAGACACCTCCGTTGGAAGACGTAGTCTGAGTCAGAATCGAAACCGAAAGTTAAGAGGGGGACCCATGAGTCATGTCCCCCTGCCGCTGTTGTTCAACTCAGACACGGCAACAGAGCCTCACCAAGACCCGGGCGCACCACCAAGGCGGGCCCCGAAAGTTCGAGTCGACGTAGCTTCGGTGCCCCTGGTCCAATTCGAAATTCGAAAACCATATTAAGATCAGCCCAGGTTCCTCTTCATTAGCCCTTATAAGAAGTCAGGATATGCTCAGGATATCATGCCGGGAGTGGCGGGGGTCCGGAGAGCGCTGTGCTCACGCGGCCATCACGGATGCCCGCTAAGCTCCTCCTCTCGATGTGTAAAATTTTAAGCGTGTGTACGCAAAACCAAGACATCAACACGTCGCCATGCACATGTGATGCAACTTGGGTGCACATCAATAGCCATACTTAACCACTGGCAAGGTCAATAGTATGACCACACATGCAAAAAAGTGGACATGAAATACGCCCGTGGCCACGGGCCATTGACTTGACATCATAATTGTTGCAGCATTCTGTACATGTCCTAACACACATGTACAACTATCAACATTACATGTGTGCGGAGACATGCAGTGTGTGTACATACGCCATGTGTGGACGCCTTCCACCTACACAGAAGTTGATCGTTGTTCATGATATTGTGCATGACATATGCTGTATGGTCAAGGACCATCACGGTCACACCCCTCAAAACGCATGTGCGGACTACCACGACGGTGCATCATTTGAAAATGAACACTCAGTGGCGTCGCTATGGCGGTGCACGCATTCCACGTGGGTGGTGCAGGCTAACACATACTTTTGAATATGCAATTCGCAATGGCAGTTGATACCCCCCTTACAGTCACATTGCAGCACCCGCCGCAGACCGCCGGTACTGGCCAGTCACCCACCGCTGGGTGCTGGCCTGTCACACACCGCCGGCCCTGGCCGGTCAACCACCGCCAGGTGGTGGCCGGTCACCCACCGCCGAGTGCTGGTGGGGTGTGACCAGCCGGCACCCAGCAGTGGGTGACCAGCCACCACCCGGCGGTGGGTGACCGGCCAGGACCGGCGGTGTGTGACGGGCCACCACCCGGCGGTGTGTGATGGGCCAGCACCCAGCAGTGTGTGACCGGCCACCACCTGGCAGTGGTTGACCGGCCAGGACCGGCGGTATGTGACCGGCCACCACCCGGCGGTGGTTGACCAGCCAGGACCGGCGGTGTGTGACCGGACACCACCCGGCAGTGTGTGACCGGCCACCACCCGACGGTGGGTGACCGGCCAGGACCGGCGGTGTGTGAGCGACCATCACCCGGCGGTGTGTGACCAGCCACCACCCGGTGGTGGGTGACCGGCCAGGACTGGCAGTGTGTGACCGGCCAGGCCCATCCATGCCATGGTAACCTCAATGCACTGGCTGATCACCCACCGCCAGCACCCGTTGGTGTGTGACCGGCCAGGACCGGCGGTCTGCGGTCGGTGCTGCAATGTGACTGTAATGGGGGTGTCAACTGCCATTTCGAATTGCAAATTCAAAAATATGTGTTAGCCTTCACCGCCCACGCGGAATGCATGCACCGCCATAGCGACGCCAGGGTTTGCTTTTGTTCAAATGATGCACCGTCGTGGAAGCGCGCACATGAGTTGCAAATCTGTGACCGTGATGGTCCATGCACATGTAGCCAATGGAAAGAGGTAACGCGGGGTGCGTATGCACATTCAAATATAGCGGAAGCCGTGCACCGCCACACCAGGGCCAGTCATTGGCTCTTTTTGAATGAGGCATCCAGGGAAAACCAATTGCTGCAGACGTGTGCCACTGATATGAGCTCAGGGCCCTATATATGTGTGAATTTCTGCAGCACACATCCACTGCTTTCAGCCACTGCTGCCTGGGACCATCACCTCGACCTGCTGCTGCTGAGCTATCCAACAACTGCTGCCTGCGACCATCACCTCGATCTGCTGCTGCTGAGCTATCCAACAACTGCTGCCTGTGACCATCACCTCGACCTGCTGCTGCTGAGCTATCCAACAACTGCTGCCTGCGACCATCACCTCGACCTGCTGCTGCTGAGCTATCCAACAACTGCTGCTGTACTGCCACAGTCGTGAACCTTACAACAGATATGTAGGGTAGCACTCCTCTGCTTATAAACTTGATTATGTTTGCTTAAATCATGTCCATTTGTGTGTTGCGTGCTGACAGGTAACGTGCTAAGCCCATGAAGCACGAAATTTACAGTATAACGTTCGAATGGGTACTTCTGTGGCCCCAACCTGTAGCACGGCTGTTTAAATGTGCACTTGCACTCATTTGTAATCCGTATCATAATTTATGTCTTCATTTTCCTCTTTTTTTATCCAGTTTTTCTCGCTATTTTCACATTCATCCCAACTTTCCATCCATATGCTCGGACAAGCTATTTTCAAGGTTTCTAGTGTTCCTGCGGGGCCATCCGAACCTCTCCCAAGAACACGAGCAGTGCCAAATCCATAGAAAATCTGTTTATTATATCCCAATGCATTTCAGACCTCCACGGGTCTTTCGTCAGGGGAAAACTGAAAACAGATAATTGAACATGCACTACTTAACCGCACATTAATAGTAAACGACATCTCATACATTTTAAAATTCTGTTTATGATTGTCCCTGTTCACCTACGACCACAATCTATTCAATACTAAACTTGTGTTCGCAAAACGCTTCTTCGAGTGAGGTAGCCGTTCAGCTATAAGCGGGTAAGAAAGGCATGATGGAGTGGGTTTAAGTGTTAACAATCAGTGAAAGGCAATGTGCGAATTAAGAGCACTTTACAGTCGTTGGGAGTAAGAGGGTGGAGGATGTTGACCTCTTAACGAGCGAGGCATTTAGGACTCCTAAATGCCTTCTGTGAATACCGAAAGTCTTAAAATGAGGGTTTTTCTCAATTTAGTAGTAGTAAAGTTAGGAGTCCTAACTTTACTACTACTAAATTTAGAAAAATCTCATTTTAAGACTTAAGGTATTCACAGAAGGCATTTAGGAGTCCTATAGTTAAGAGTCCTAATTTTACTACTACTAAACTGAGAAAAATGCCAATATTAAGACTTTAGGTATTCACAGAAGGCATTTAGTAGTCCTAAAGTTAGGAGTCTTAACTTTACTACTACTAAACTGAGAAAAATCCTAATTTTAAGTCTTTCGGTATTCACAGAAGGCATTTAGGAGTCTTAAAGTTAGGACTCCTAACTTCTGTGAATACCGAAATGAGTAAGTGTCTTCTGTGAATACCAAAATGAGTAAGTGCCTTCTGTGAATACCAAATTGGTAGTAAGTTTAGGATTTTGTCTTAAGTTAGTTCTGTGAATCGGGCCCCACGATAGGAATTTGGGGCAGGTGGTGGCATTCATGGAGGGGATGCATGGCGATGTTGCTGGTCTCCACAGAACAGTTCAGTCATTAGCAAACACTGTGTCTTCAGCCATTGTACAGTCGCATAGACAGGGTGCTACTTCTGTTCCCCCATCCACACCACTTGATGTCTCAGGGGAGAGTGAATTTTCTGACCAGGCCTCATTTTCAGGTTATTGCACTAGAAGCAGCCACAGGCAGCAAGGCAGGGCACGGAGGGCACCCCCTAGGACTGGGAAATCTTTCACGAAGACGATGTGAGCTACACTGGAGTTGACACACAGGATCCTCAAGGGGTGTTGGGGGGAATGGCTTCACATGCTACACAGGCATCACACACAAAAGGTACTCCCAAGGCAAGGGCACCTCCCAAGTCCAGGGACACTCCCAAGGACAAAGACACTACAAAGGAAAGGGCACCTCCCAAGAGCAGGGACACTCCCAAGGACAAGGACACTACAAAGGAAAGGGCACCTCCCAAGAGCAGGGACACTCCCAAGGACAAGGACACTACAAAGGAAAGGGCAACTCCCAAGAGCAGGGACACTCCCAAGGACAAGGACACTACAAAGGAAAGGGCAACTCCCAAGAGCAGGGACACTCCCAAGGACAAGGACACTACAAAGGAAAGGGCACCTCCCAAGAGCAGGGACACTCCCAAGGACAAGGACACTACAAAGGAAAGGGCAAACCCCAAAAGCAGGGACGCTCCCAAGGACAAGGACAATACAAAGGAAAGGGCACCTCCCAAGAGCAGGGACACTCCCAAGAACAAGGACGCTTCAAAGTAAAGGGCATTTCCCAAGAGCAGGGAAACTCCCAACGACAGGGTCGCTTCAAAGGACAGATACACTACAATGGACAAGTCTGCACCCAGGGACAGGGCACCGCCCAGGGATCAGGGACATTCCAGAGACAGGACACCTCCTACGGCCAAGGCACATCCCAGGGCCAAGGGTTCTCCCATAGACACGAGCTCCATCAAGGACAAGCATACATCACCCCTGGCTGCACTAAGGCTGATGTTGTTGAAGGAACGTAAAACACATGTGTCAGCGGTGGAGTCCCCCCATTCCTCTACTCCCATCCACGCCCCGCAGAAGCAGAGGAAGGAGTACACTGTTGTTGCATCCCCCATTACACATGATGCAGAGGGCAGAAGGCAGGCCCACAGCAAACGACAAGCAGGGTCCAGCACGTCCCCAGGGAGCAGACCACCACAAGCACATGATCCACCTTTGATGTCTGATGAGGCAACACCACTTACCTGTCCAGTCATGTCCAGGGTGCCCCTACATTTCACAAAGAAATGGAGACACACACCAGTGAGACCTGACCACCCCAATGTCGCTCCAGTACAGCTGTCCCCAGCTCCCAGAGCCACCCTGCCTCCTGGCCCATACAGCCCTGTGGCTCATCATTTCAGTGGTCCTAATGGGTCAGCTGCAGTTCACTCTCATGTGTCAGATAGTGGCACTGTGTCTGTTGTTTGCTGTCATGCATCATGTAGTAGCACTGTATCAGCCGTGCCCTCTCCTGTTTCAGGTACTGCCACTGTGTGTGTCCGCCACTCTCATGTGTCAGATGCAGGCATGGTATTTGTTGGTCACTGTACAGGGACATGTCCTGGCAGTGTGCCTGGGCCTATGGCTCATGTGTCAGTCAGTAGATCTGTGGCTGTGTCTCACACTCCTGTTTCTGGTGCTGGCAGTGTGTCTGGCTCTATGGCTCATGTGTCAGTCAGTAGATCTGTGGCTGTGTCTCGCACTCCTGTTTCTGGTGCAGGCAGTGTGTCTGGCTCTATGGCTCATGTGTCAGTCAGTAGATCTGTGGCTGTGTCTCACACTCCTGTTTCTGGTGCTGGAAGTATGTCTGGGTCTATGGCACATGTGTCAGTCAATAGATCTGTGGCTGTGTCTCACACTCCTGTTTCTGGTGCTGGAAGTGTGTCCGAGGCGAGTAGTTCAAGCAGTACACCAGAATATGTGGTGTGAGGTTTAGTTCCCATCACTCACATGTCATATGACTTTGTGTGTAGATTGTCGAATGTAACTATCCTTGCATTATTAATGTCCTTGGGACGGGTCGCTTGACCCACGTACTTGTGTTGCCAGTGATTTACCTGCTCTGTGCCATGGACTGTTGATGCACTTAGCGCCTCTCATGTGCTGCCAGTGATGTATCTGCTCTGTTACGAACACTGCCCTGTTGCTGTTCTGATACTGCATTGTGCCCTCTCATGTGCTGCCTCAGATGTCCCTGTTCTGTGCTATGGACTGCTGATGCACTTAGCCCCTCTCATGTGCTGCCTCAGATGTACCTGTTCTCTGCCATGGACTGTTGATGCACTTAGCCCCTCTCATGTGCTGCCTCAGATGTGCTTGTTCTGTGCCATGGACTGTTGATGCACTTATCCCCTCTCATGTGCTGCCAGTGATGTACCTGCTCTGTTACGAACACTGGCCTGTTGCTGTTCTGATAATGCATTGTGCCCTCTCATGAGCTGCCTCAGATGTACCTGTTCTCTGCCATGGACTGTTGATGCACTTAGCCCCTCTCATGTGCTGCCTCAGATGTACCTGTTCTCTGCCATGGACTGTTGATGCACTTAGCCCCTCTCATGTGCTGCCTCAGATGTGCCTGTTCTGTGCCATGGACTGTTGATGCACTTGGCCCCTCTCATGTGCTGCCTCAGGTGTACCTGTTCTCTGCCATGGACTGTTGATGCACTTAGCCCCTCTCATGTGCTGCCTCAGATGTGCCTGTTCGTGCTATAGACTGTTGATGCACTTAGCCCCTCTCATGTTCTACCAGTGATGTACCTGCTCTGTTGGGCACAATGCCCTGTAGCTGTTCTGATACTGCATTCTGCCCTCTCATGTGCTGCCTCAGATGTACCTGCTCTGTTGGGCACAATGCCCTGTTGCTGTTCTGATACTGCATTCTGCCCTCTCATGTGCTTCCTCAGATGTACCTGTTCTGTGCTATGGACTGTTGATGCACTTATCCCCTCTCATGTGCTGCCAGTGATGTACCTGCTCTGTTACGAACACTGCCCTGTTGCTGTTCTAATACTGCATTGTGCCCTCTCATATGCTGCCTTAGATGTACCTGTTCTCTGCCATGGACTGTTGATGCACTTAGCCCCTCTCATGTGCTGCCTCAGATGTGCCTGTTCTGTGCCATGGACTGTCGATGCACTTAGACCCTCTCATGTGCTGCCAGTGATGTACCTGCTCTGTTGGGCACAATGCCCTGTTGCTGTTCTGATAATGCATTCTGCCCTCTCATGTGCTGCCTCAGATGTACCTGTTCTGTGCTATGGACTGTTGATGCACTTAGCCCCTCTCATGTGGTGCCTCAGATGTGCCTGTTCTGTGCCATGGACTGTTGATGCACTTAGCCCCTCTCATGTGCTGCCTCAGATGTACCTGTTCTCTGCCATGGACTGTTGTTGCACTTAGCCCCTCTCATGTGCTGCCTCAGATGTGCCTGTTCTGTACTATAGACTGTTGATGCACTTAGCCCCTCTCATGTGCTGCCTCAGATGTACCTGTTCTCTGCCATGGACTGTTGATGCCCTTAGCCCCTCTCATGTGCTGCCTCAGATGTACCTGCTCTGTTGTACCCAGTGCCCATGCTATTGGCTACTGTAAGATTGTACCCCTATTATGTTTAATAAAGCAAGTCAATCATGTGTAGTGGTTTGTCGTTGTCATTCCTGGTTGTGTACTGGATTTGTGGATATATTGGTGCAATCGTCAATGAAGTTTATCAAACATGACACTCCCCTTTCCAACGTGACAGCCCTCGCAGGTACTCCCCTTCCGACAGTAAATGGTGTGTTGCATACTTGCGTCGTCGTCGATGATGGTCCATGACTTGCTGGTGGTGGAGCACGAAGAGTATCGGAAATACGTGTAGCGCTGGGTCCATGTTGGCGATCTGCTTGTGGTGGGTATCTCTGCAATGTGTTGCATCTTCGCTGTGGTGAATCCGCCGTGTTCAGGCAGGTTGTTTTTCCGCAGCGCTTTGATGTGTGTTTTCCGCCATCGTGATTTAGAGGACGGTCGGAGACGTCATTCCGTATGGGGGTGTCTCTGGATTGGTTATGTCCGCCGCGGGGTCGGGGATAGTTCTGCGGCGGTGCGTGCTCTTCCGTCGCGCACGGACTTTTGACAGTGTTTCCCATCCTAATATGGCGGACGGAGTGACCGCGGCAGGCGGACAGCAAAAAGGCATTTTCCGCCTACTCCAGGCCAGCGGTCGCCCTTCCGTCCGCCATCGTAAACGACCCCATAGTGTCTAATATAGGTGCAATTGTTGATTAATACATAAATTCAAACAATTAGTATTATTAAGGTTATGAGGTCATTAACTTCGAAGAGGTCTAAAATATTTTTAATTTCCCCTGCTCCATCAATTCCCCCCTTTGGTGATTTTTAATATCACAACTAAATCATATCTTCACAAAATGTATCTTGAATCATGTTTCTTCTCCATCTGCATTTGTTATTTCAGACTATTGTATTCTTCTCATTTTGTTTCTTAGTTTTGTTATACAAGTTCTCTTTAAATTCTTCTAACTCAATTTCTCCTATTTCTCGTTCTCTTTCTATATTTTTCTAATTTTCTCTTCTTATTTTATTTTCTCTTTTTCTTCGTTTAACACACAAACATGCAAATCTCAACATCAAAGTCATTACTATCACTAATGTTACTGGAATTAGTACTTTTCCAATTAGGGTACTACCTACTTCAGCAAACCACTTCTTTATTGAGGAAAAGCTCTTACTAAGCATCTCCAAAGCACTTTCAACCTCCAGTGGGACAAGTTCTTTATGCAATTCAGTAACATTCTTTATATACTTTTGTATATTCTGACTTTTGTCCGGAATGTCAGTGCAGCAATATTGCAATTTCAGCATTCCACAGACTCCACCCTCTTTAGCCAAAAAAATATCAAGGGCAAGTCGATTTTGCATTACCATAGCTCTCATAGCAACCATTTCGGTATTTACTTTCAAGAACCCTCCAGCAGTACTTGTTGATAAACGATCTGCCACTGTAGATAATTTCCAAATTTTGTATGCATTCAAAGATACTCCCACTGCTGGTATCAATGCTCCAAAAATATCACCTACTATTTCTGAAAAACTTTGTCTTCTTCTACGTGTTAATGGAATACCTATCTCGTGAATTCCTTTAGTTCCCCTATCTACATGAAATATCTTTGGAAAGACCGGGCCTAGATAACATATTCCATACCAATGGTCCCATAATCTGTAATAAGCTTTGTTCCCACATATATAATAGATCCCTGGAAATACTGGATCTTTTCCTCCTTTGAATCCCCATCCCCCTAGAATTTTGATTGTATCTCGGCACTCACTGGAACCCAAGAAATAGTTGTCATACATGGTATTTTCTCTAGTGATACACAGTTTTCCTTGTTGTGGCCAATCTATGCTCATTGCAGCATTAGTTTCACCTTTATTTTTACTTTCTTCCTCAAAAACCCACTGTGGTGTTTTCATCTTTTCCCTCGTTGCCTTCCTTTGAAACATAACCCTTCTTTTTTCTACCATGTCTAGAAAAACCTTCTCTTCTTTTCTTAATCTACAAATAAGATTATGACTAAATGCATATTCCAGTGTTAATTCTTTAATTTCCAAGACAAATTCTCCCAAAACCTTAGCTAACTTTACCTTATTCAATTCAGGAACTATGGAAACTTTAGCAAAAACAGCATTTATGTGAATGTAATAGTATTCTAATTTGTCTGCCTTATAAAATAAGCTTGCTAAAACACTACGGGCCCGATTCCCAGAATGAACTTAAGCCTCAATCCTAAACTTACTACTATTTTGGTATTCACAGAATGCACTTACTACTTTTGGCATTCACAGAATGAACTTACTACGTTTGGTATTCACAGAAGTTAGGATTTTGTCTTAAGCTTGTCTTAAGACAAACTTAAGACAGATTTAGGACAGACTTAAGACAGACTTAAGACAAAATCCTAACTTCTGTGAATACCAAAAGTAGTGAGTTCATTCTGTGAATGCCAAAAGTAGTAAGTGCATTCTGTGAATACCAAAATATTAGTAAGTTTAGGCTTGAGTCTTAAGTTCGTTGTGTGAATCTGGCCCCATAAGTTATCCCATACGTCAAAGGAAGGTGATGATAAGTTACACCTTCTGACACAGACACAGGTAATTGCAGGCAGACGTAACAATCCCTAACATCCATTGTTTCTACATATTCATATAAAAGTGTAGTGAAAACATTCTTAGAGAAATCAGTTATTGACTTATCTTTGTGAGGTTCAGTACCATCTATTCGTGTTGTGCTGTCCTTCATGTTAAATGTCTTTTCACTATTCGTGTCATTATTACATTGATGGGCATTTTCTTTAGCTATCCTAAGTGGAATAACTATTGCTAAAAAAAAACAAATAAGCATTAGTAAACCTGTACAGTAGAAACACATTTTACACCATCTTGGGAAAAATGCACATTTAGATCTTTGACTCTTACTCTCTACCATAGTGTACAATAATCTAATATATATGAATATAACTGTATATTTCTTTTACAAATCCAAATTGATCACCCAAAAACAATCTTTGCCAAATCCTTTGGAAATGTTAGCAATGTTCAACAGTTTTTATTTATTTTTTTTTTTTTCAAATCCTTTGAAAATGTTCAAAAAGTCCTTAAAAATTCATGTGTCATTTCCAGTATTTCTTCTTTCGTTTTTATAACTATAATTGTCTTATGTGGCCCTTTGTAGATCACCTTAAAACAACACAATTTACTTTCACCCAATTTGTTCACAGTCCTCGTTTGGGTTCTCGTGGCTGCTATCCACCTCTTCAATGTCAGGCAGCACTATATATGTCCATTCTGGTGATTTGTATTTCAAATTTGGTCTTTTCACTCTTTTAGGTCTTTCCAATTGTCCTTTATTAATTCTTATTTGTTTTCATTGGCTTGTTATTTCATTCACTTATTCTTCTTTGTTGTTACTTGATCTTATGAATTTAAATCTCGGTCTCTTATTTACGTTGGGCCAATTGTCTCCTTTCCTTGGCCTTTTTAGTTCATCATTCTCTTTTGTACCACGTTCCTCTTTCCAAGTTCTTTTTCTCGTACCACACATTGAGCTTGTTTCTCCTTCACTTTCCTCATATTCTGTCTCAGATCTCACTTCCTCTCCGTGGATTTAGAATTTTATGATCTCCGACTCTTGATCTGAGTTTTGGTGTTCCTCTGTTGTTTCAATTGTTTCTACAGGGGTCTTCCCAAAACTTGTACTTGGCAGTTCATCATCATTGGGAATTAATTCAGTCTCCCCTGTTGAGGTGTCAAGTATTTGTCTTTCAATGTCTTTTATTTGTATTTCAAGCACATTCAAACAGTTATGATCAACATCATCTTTGACTTCTGCATTCAATGCATCAGGCAACAAAGTTGAAGGATTCACATGTATGCATCATACAATCGTCACATTTTCTGCACCCAAAATTACTTTTTCATATCTAGTCAGCTGACTATGTGTCATGTACTGGGTCTTTGTTCTGGTGAGGATAATCTCAACTGAATGGGGAACATATACTCGTAAAGGAAATCCCATCAAAATGCCTTTGCTCTGTTCGGGACTCACACAAGTAGCAGCTACTGCTTTCAGATATCAAGGCAGCGCTTTTGCTACTGGGTCTAAAACAGCTGTACAATAGGCAATTAGTCCTCTCATTTTTCCATGTCTCTGCACTAAAACTGAGAGTGCACATCCATCTCTTTCACTGCAGTACAATTCAAATTCTTTCTCATAATCCGACATTCCCAAGGCAGGGGCTTAACATCAGCTTGTTCTCAGTTGCTCAAAAGCTTTCATTTCTTCCTCATTCAGCACAATCGGATCTTTTACATCACTTTTTGTCAATCGCAGTAAAGGTTTTGCAATCAACAGAAATCCACTTATCCACAGTCGACAATACCAAACCATTCCTAGGAACATTCTCACCTCTTTCTGTGTCATTGGGGCTCTCATTCCTTTAATAATTCTGATTCTCTCTGTAGTTACCTTCCTCAGTCCCTTTTCTATATTATGGCCTAGATACTGTACTTCTTGTTGACAAAACTGTAATTTTAATGGGGACACCGTATGTCCTCCTTCGGCCAAATGATTCAATAATGCAATTGTGTCAATAACACATACTTCTCTTGTTCTTGGCGCTACCAAGAGGGCATCAATATACTGGACCATAACGGATTTTTCAGGCATTTTCAAACTCTCGAGTGATGTCTTCAAAATTTGATTGAAAATGGAAGGAATTCAGTATACCCTTGAGGAATTCGGCACAATGCCAAAATACGCTCGCCAAACCTGAACGAAAATAATGGCTGGCTTTCAGGGTGTAATGGA
Organism: Lissotriton helveticus; assembly: GCF_964261635.1. Taxonomy (NCBI): domain Eukaryota; kingdom Metazoa; phylum Chordata; class Amphibia; order Caudata; family Salamandridae; genus Lissotriton; species Lissotriton helveticus. Next base: position 183,347,053 of record NC_136057.1, on the reverse strand, counting down.
ATGGAAAAGAATGCATGGCAAAAATGAATAACTGTGTAACCTTCTGCAGCATGATGAATTTGATACAGTATCACAGCAGGGTTTGGTACAATTGGACAACTAGGCACAATAATTATATTCACCTTTAGGTCTTGCACTATCCAATATGTTCCATTAGGCTTCTTTAACACCATTATAGGTGAATTACAGGAACTACTCATTATTTCTCTCAAAATTCCTTGTTTGATTATTTTGTCAATTACAGGGGGTTATTCCTTCAATAATATCTGGTGTTAATTTGTAATGTGGGGTATTTGGAAAATGTTCTCCTTTTTTTACAATTATCTTTACAGGGTCAACTCCTTTCATTAGACCTATATCCTCACCTGTGAAATCCCACACATCAGTCCTCACTACTTCTTTTAATTCAGCAGGGATATTTTCTTCATTAAGTGAGAAAGGAAAAAATCCCTTTGGGTAAATAGTATTACAGAGTAGAATATATTCTCATATGTCACACATACCTACATCATCTTTCTCATTGCCCACACATACCAAGATTGCACCATATATAATAGGGAAAACCAACTTCAACACTTTCTATACAAAAATATATCACATATATTTATTGTTTGTTTGCATACAAAATTTCACATTAAAACAGTCCATAGATTCAGACATTTGAAAACACAGAAATTAATACATAAAAACACAATGCATTAAAAAGATTTGATCACAGTAAGCAGACGCTACATTTTGATACACAATCCGTCCACGGGGCATTGGTGAAAGAAAGCCAAACACGAATTGCATATTTCCATGCTTCCATACCTGTGATATGATGTTATGACGGAGGTGTAAACTGTTAAGACCACATTTTTACGTCTAGCTTCTGGTTGTTTCACTCTTCACATGTTTTCATGCTTACTGGTATCAAATCTTCCTCTCCTAGGCACCGTCATAAACTTTCATCCGATTAATTTCCATCTGGTTGTAGCCAGTACTGTGAAACAGCAGCTGCAGGCTGCAATTTTGTTACCTGCTCTCCACCATAGAATCCTGCCTCTGTACTGTATCTTTGAGGATTTATACTCTGTGGGAGAGGTGGTTGTGGCACCTGAACTTGTTGAGTAACTACCTGTTTCTGTCGCAGCTGTTGGTAACTCACCTCATTCTGCACCCGTGGATTTAATGATTGATTCTTGGTCTTAACTTTTGGTGGTAATTTACACTTATTTTTCCAGCACCCTAATTTTCCACAATTATGACATAGTTATTTCTTTTTGGCTTCCTCAATGTTTATCTGACCTTTTCCTTTACCAATGTTAGGTTTATAACTGGTCTGAATTATTTTTTTGGTTACTCATCTGGGCTACTTGTTGTTCTGCAACTTTTACGTGTGCCCACATTACCTTTTCTTTAAGTTTACATTGTCTAGCCTTAGCATCTTCACTACAATATTTTGCATACCATAATACATCATCCACCGTACTAGAATGGCAGCAAAACATATACTGCTTACTCATTTCACTTATCTGAGGTCTCAACCTATTCACAAGTCTATATACAAAATGACTCATTTCCCTTTCACTCAAAGTCTCATATCCACTATACTGTTTAAACACCAAAAGCAATCTTTCATAATAAGCAAGCAAAGACTCCTTGTTTTCCTGAAGCATCCTATCAATTTTCACCCAGTCTGTTTCTTTTGATGGAATTTTATTTTTCAAGAATGTAATTGCCTGCTCATACTTTCTCATGACCTCTGGACCTGGGGCTCCTGGTTTAGCATCTCTAGGATATTCTTCTTTCGGCCAATCAATTGTGATTTTACATTCTGTCCACAAATCAGCAGGAACAACAATCTCAAATAATCCATCTAAATCTTCCCACAATACTTTTGAAACCTTTACAAACCTTTCCACCTATCTATACCATTCTACAGGCTTTTCTCTTAATCTTGGAAAATCATTTGTGAATGATAATATATCTTGTCTTGTCCATGGAACATGTACATAACCTCCTCCTGGAATTTCTCTCATTGGACATTCTACTACCGCTTGTTCCTTTTCTTTCACAGGGAAAGGTAATGTTGCCTTGTCAGATGTTCTTTCTTTCCTCTTCATTCACCTACTTCTCCATCTGTCTACGTGTCCCCATTTTCTCAGTAACACAATTAATTCTTTTATCTGTATTAACCATCCTGCAGTATTTAGATTTTCGATATCTTTTCCAACCAAATCTACTCTATATGGTTTCTGCAATCCTCTAGCTTTGCAAAATCTACTCCTAATTTATTTGCTGCTTCTTCCAATTTTTCATGCAAATTCCTAGCTCTCCAAGTAATACTTTTACATATAAACATAATTTCATGATCTTGATAGGTTTGTAGTGGCATATTAACAAGGGCCAGCGATAAATATCACAAAGTGCGTTTAGCGCTTGCATATTTTCTGCCGGCTATCTCTGGAATTAATCGCCCGGTTAGCGCTGATGGAGCAAGGATTCGCACGTGAAGCGACTTGCTTGCATTCATGAACCTCGAATAACGTTAATGAATTAATCAACATGTTTGTTTTACTAATATCACATTTTACATAAACATTTGGGTGTCCGAGAGAAGCTTGCTTATGTGTTTTACTAACTGTAATACGCTTGCATCTAAGATGGCTGCTACTACGCGAGGGTTTCTACTGCGCATGCGTCTGTCATACTCATGTGACATGACGTATTCTTTGCTTTGAAGGGAATCTGTCGCTTCTGCGCACTAGTATTAATATGGCTGCTCTATGTTTTCACATGCGAGAAGCTTGCACTGCTGCTTTTGCTAAGCTGTTCGTTCTGCCTAATCCTAATGCTATAGTTAAATATAAAATAATGGGTATAGAGTACAGATGCATGGTATACAGTGTATTAATTTATTCTGCGGTCTAAAATTGTTTCTTTTCTATTTTTCATGTATCGTAATCTTTGGGCTTGGGAGATCCTATTACTCCATCTTGAAAGGCTACACCGCGCATGTCCGACTCCGGCGAGGAGCTGAAACCATTTGTCATTGAATAAAAGCCATAGACAGTCACAGCCACTGAACTTTAACCCTGCCAGAGGAAGCTAAACTGTACCCATAATATTACAATGTATTCAATGTCAAATTCTCCATTGTTGGGTGGAATAAAAATGTCATGTGAAAATAAATTGATGGGCGGGAACGTAAAATTAATATTCAACACTGAAGTATCAGAATTTGGTGTGGTGTGATGACCTCTCCTCACTCTTTGACCAATTAAAATTGGGAACCCTTACACTTGCAACATTGGGGGGTGGTACACTGACCTGGAAAATAGTATAACTAGGGTAGGCTTAGCTAGTTAATTTGTCTGACTTGTCCGAATGGCTGACCTGTCACTGACCCAACGCACTCAATAGGTGAACAAGAGCAGAGGGCTGCGGAGCACTCTCTCAGAAGATTCGATAACCCAATCGGGGTTCCGGGAAGCTGAGGTGCTGGCAAAGCACTTTGACGGTGAATTCGGTAACCCAATCGGGGTTCTGACTGTTAGCTGCAGAGAGGGAGTAGCGCAGGCGTTACAACTGAACTGAGGGTGCTGGTCTTAACTTTTGGTGGTCCTGTCCTGATCCAAATCTGGTTTTCCTGTCCTGATTCTGATCTGCACCTGTTGGCCTACTGGCAACTGCAACTTTTGGGGTTTCTGTCACTTACTGACCTGTGGCCAGGGTTGGTCTTCACACCATTCTAGGTAAATATAAATCTGTGTGGGTTTGTCATTTGCATATGTTTCCTTTCTCTTTACCTTCTCTTTTGTTAAAAGCTTCGATTGCATATGTTCCTTTTTCTTACCCTTCCCTTTAGTAAATGATCAATTTGTTTTTCCGATTTAATAGCATGTTCCATTTTCTTACCTTCCCTATAGTTGAATGATAAAATCATTTTCCATATTATATTCCTTTTCTTACCCATCCTTTTTTGATCATTGCTTAAACTAGTTTCCTGATTAAATAGCATGTTCCCTTTTCTTACCTTCCCTTATTGCTAAATGATTAGTATAATATATCTTTTGCATAGTTATACATTAATTCTGATTTTCATTATTGAGAGTGTTTTGGTGTTTAATCTTTGGATCATGACCATTTATGAAATATAGATAAAGAGTTTTAAAACTTCCTGAGTCTGTGGTTATTATATGAGTGCAAATGTTATTGTTTATCGATCTATCTTAAAACTAACTCCCTGATCCAATAGGTTACAGGTACCAGCGACAAGGATTGGTAAGTCAATGGTATAGGACCTAGTAGGTAAAAATATCTGGTAGTAGAGCGAAGGTTACCTGATTTGTGATGTATTCCTATAGGTTCTGAATCGATCCCCCTATTCCTGACCCTATTCTGGTTAAACAAACCAACAAGTTAACTAGCAGTCAGCCCATGAGGCAGAAAACCCCCATGATGCAGATACCGTTATCTGACGCAGTCACACTACGGCACAGGAACGTGTTATCTGATTAGGTCATAACGCTTGCGATCTAATTAGACAAGCGATATTCCTCCAGCCCCTGATAAGGCATACGGATTTCTCATAACAAATCAAACCTATGACAACCTGGGCAAAACCCTGCGGCCATTGTTTTGATTTCACCGAGAACTTCAGCAAAAGAATGTGCTAACGAGCAAGTCGTATGACATCCTTATTGACGTATCTATGTCCATCCTTACGTCAATCTCGGCACCTTAAAGGTATAAATATTACCGATCTTGCCCTATGCAAACACACGCATGGTGACGAGACGGAGCAGCCATACTTGCCGAAGCCCAGAGCAGAGCAGACCCCGCTGGCAGCAGCCCCGCCTTCCTGACGCGCTGAGAACGAGACGCGCTACTTTCTCCTGCCGAGAATCCAGCCCCGGCACTTCTGGGTAGCCGTCGCAGGCAGCCTGGAATATCGAGACCAGAGAGAGAGATACCATTCCTCATTCATCCTAACTTCCAGGTACAGAACTGAATAACCCCTCGCAGAGAATTCTTTAGTTATTCACTTGGCAAAAACAAACTTAACTTAAACTGTAACTTTCTATTCCCGTCCACGTATTAGGCTTAGGTCAGGTACACGGGGTAGGCGTATTTAGAAACACCAGTTGAGTACGTTTAGTCAAATGTATATGTGTATGTAATATATTTTATTCCTTTTAAAACATCTTATGGCTTGGAAACCATATCAATGTTTTTACAGTATTATTTTATACTATTGCTTTTAATGTATGCACTTTACTTAACTATAAGTATTGCAAAAATATCGATCCATTTCTCTTGTATGAGAAAAGAGACTGATCAATAAATAACACCTTTTTATTGAACACGCCCGTCTCTTCCTTTTCTCTACAATCTGATGAGACTAAGAATGCACGTACTGACTGAGTAAAATAATTTGCCTTTTGTTCACACGACTCTCGAGATTTACTCTTGATTAGGGGAGAGCAAAGTTGTCATGTTCTATGGTTGTCAGAAACTAAATCCCTTCTTGTCTAATCAGGGAAGTTAATTCTTTCCTGAACATTCGAGAAAGTTTCTAGTGAACTCTGAGCTAAGCTGGCAAACCCAAAACTTTAAGTCTAGTATCGACAGTAGTAGACCTAGTTAACGTCTGGTCTAGGCCTTTACTGCTGTAGGTATTATTCCAATGCGCAGAGCCTATTGGGATGATAGGAGCTACACTACATGGCGCCCAACGCGTTTGGAAAGGGCGATAAAACTAACGTAAGACATTTAGAGTAACTCAGTCGTGCTTTCTCACTCAGACCCCTTTTCCCACAATACTCCAAAGACGTCTGGAGTGGGTGAAAGGTAATATCCTCCAAAACCTCGCAGGAGGGAACTCCTATGTATGGTTCTTGGTATAGTCAACGTTGAAGGATACACTGTTCCAAAATATTGTGCATCTAATCTTTGTTCCATAAGAAACCTGATCTGCAAACAAAAGAAATAACCTTTTGGACAGTAAAATGTCAGACAATGAGGATGAAAGAGAGGCAGTTAGATTAGCAACTGAACTCGCAGCAGCTGATGCTACCATGCAAGCAGCAGACGAGGATATAATACTCATCCCGGTCATCAAAAGGAGATCTATAACTCTAAAACTTATAGAAAATGGACTGACACCTAGAGGTGGCACAGTCATATTCGTAATTGAGGCACACGAATATCGGCAGACAGAGGTATATTATTCATGGATACATTTTGCAGCAGCAAATGCTGTAACAAAGTACTTCCACTATTACAAAATAGAGGAACCTCCTAATGAGTACACTCCTTTCGAGGAGGTGGAAGTACCACTCAAATTTCAAGAGCATTTGCTCTTATTTGATGGCGCCCTAAAACATAATAATCACATCACCAGGCTCGGTCCTTTAGGTAGACCAGGAGCAACGTGGCCGGTCCTAGCCGGATACACACCACATCCAGACATCGACGGGATGTCTACAGCAGAGCTGTTAACACAGCTAAAACAATTAATAAAAATTCACAGACAATTAGTCCAGTATGTGATGCGGACTTCAACAATTCAGCCAGCGATTAAACTTCCACAGCTGACCCCTCACCAGGGGAACACAAATAAAATTACACCACAGAACATCCAGTCCTGCCTAGGTAAAGTACCAGCTAAACGGGAACAAATACCATTCTGGTTGGCCCAAAAAATCACCCAAATAGAGGCGGTGTTTCCTGACACCACCCCGTTAGAAAAACACAGGATTCTGACTATCTGTCTTCCAATGGGAATCGCACCACACATTGAGGACTGTGACACTTGGGGTACAGTCTTTGCTTCCATCTACACAAAAACGCACGGTGTTCCATCCATTTCGGTGATACCAGATGTGCTAAAACAAATTCAAGACGAATACGGTCCAGAACCCGCTTTAACTCTTGGTATGAAATTACTGAAAGACTTCAAGCAGGTCTCGGCAATATTATTAGCCAACATAAAGGGTGAAGCAGCAAACGTGGCGATCCGCCAGAGGTTAAAAGAGACAGATATAGCAGACCAACCAGCTGAAATTGCCAGAATCATAGAAAAATCCTATGAGGAACTAGGTAGAGATAGTTTAGGTGGAATACCAGTAAAACCGCAACTGACTGAAAGTCGTGAAAAAATATTTTTTAATAATAATTCACCAAAAATGAACTGGGATGGAAACAAACAATCCAATCCCAAAGAAAAGAAATTCCAGTCCAGAGGAAGGTCTCCTAGGCGAAGAGAAAAATCTCCGAACCAAAGACACAGGTCACCCCAGAGTGACCCCTCTGGGAAAAAATATAACCTTAGAAATAGGGATAATATAAAAAAACCTGATAGATATCAAGACATTGATACACGTCCCTCTCAATCTTTTCAGAATTCCTCGCAGAAATCGGAAAGAAGAGGACGATCAGAACAAAGAGAAGAGCACGCCAAGTCCAAAGACAAGGAACCTGCTCAACTAAAAAAGAAATTACAATTTCCAAAAAAGAAGGTAGCCAGTATCAAGGTAGTTAACAATCCAGAGAATATTGAGGACACAACTGAAAAACGGAGAATGGGCTCAGACAATGCTAGACAGCGCAGCAAAAGTGAGCATAGCTCGCAAAGTCCTTATGAATCATCTGGAGACAGTGGACACGAATGAATATCTTCAAGTGGAAACTGCGGACACCAGAGTTAGCAAACCTCACAAAATATAGGAAATAACATTGCGTATAGAGGGAGATAAGACTAAGAAAAATAAGGGGACTATTTTGGGATAATCTCTCCAAGGGCTATGATATCCTTCTAGCTGAAAAAGACTGGCCACCAGAGTTTGTCAGGGAGTGCCCTCATGGCGAAGAAATAATTATGCCTGCCTTCTCAAATCAAATTCCAATTCATAAAAAATACACACTTGCCAGAAAATGGGCAGTGGCTCTAGCTCCTGCTTTATATAAAAATCACGTGGGATGGGATGAGGACTCTCCTCCTCACAAAATCCAGTTAAAATCACAACCTACTGCACAAAGGCAGTACCCAATTAAGCAAGAAGCTAAAAAACAGGTAAATGAAATACTAGATCAGCTAGAATACCAGGGGGTGATTGAAACTTGCACCTCACAAATGAACAACCCTTTGTTTCCGGTCTCCAAACCAGACAATTCATATCGTCTAGTTTTGGATTACCGACACCTTAACACATGTTGCAAAACTTTTGCAGTGCAAAACTCACACAGTGCTGCACTAATGAATAACATAGTGCGCAAAAAATACAAAACAACCTTAGACATCTCTAATGGATTCTTTTGTCAAAACATAGCACCAGAGAGCAGATATTTAACTGCGTTCTCAATAAATGGCACTCAAAAACAATTCTTTCGGTTAGCCCAGGGGTACAAGAACAGCCCGGGAGTATTCTCAGCGAGAGTAACAGAATTACTACAAATATATGATGATGAAGCATTATCTTATGTCGATGACATTTACTTAACAGATGATGACTTGGATACTCACTTGAAGAGAGTGAACACCATAATACTTGGGTTCGCAGCGGAGGGTTACAAATTCAAATTTAAAAAATCCAGAATTGCCCATCTGACAGTCCTATTCGTAGGATATGAATTATCAAATATAGCCTGGCTGACAATTTTCTAAAAACTAGAAGAATTAAAAAATCTAGAATATGAAAAAACATATCCTCTGCCAATCGACATTCTGCCCTTACGACACTACGCCTGTGTAATATATACAGACGGATCAGCACAACCCGCAGTGGGGGGTAAACAAGCCTAAAGTGCTGCATGCGCGATTGTTAAAGGTCGCTGGCATGAAGGGAAATTTAAACCAACCCTCACTAAAACACAATCTCGAGGAGATTGTACAGCTCAGCGAGCTGAACTACTGGCATTCAAGATGGCGCTTGAAAATACCGATCGAGAATTCCCCACACTCATAGTGTGCGATTCGTATTATTGCGTTCAGTCTTATAATGAATACTTGCAGATCTGGCTTCAAAATGGTTTCAAGGATGCGAAAGGTGGCACAATCAAGCATAAAATGCTCTGGGAACAAGTAGTTCTTTTACAGAAAGAACTACCAAAGACTCACGTGATACATACACTGAGTCATCAACGTGATGGCGTTCACGTTGCAGGGAATTCATTGGCTGATGAGGCCGCGAAGGCAGCTGTGCAAACGGCTTCCGTAGCTGCCATCACCCGGTCAAAAACAAAAATAGACAGCGAAATATTACAAGCTGTCAGCGCTTCAGAAAAGGATTCGATAGAAACACTCCCGAAAGGCTTTCCAGTAAAATACTCATACATAACTGATGCAAACAATGTTCCTTTTGCTCGAATCCCTGGAGTGGGGGATAGGGCAATTCCAAACATGGAACATAGGTTAGGACTCATTATAGCGGCACACGAAGGGCTTGCATCTATACACGCTGGCGTCTCAGCCACAGTATCATTATTAAAACAGAGATACTGGTGGCCACAAATGAGAAGACAAACAAGGAACTATGTTCTAGAATGTGAGATATGTCAAAAAATGAAAGTATCAACTGTGAGACGTCCAGCTCAGACGCCCCTTCTAATCTCGGATAAACCATTAGCCTGTGTTTACCTAGACCACTGTGGTCCCTTACAAAGGGATGGTAACTATAAATATATCCTGGTCGCAGTGGATTCATGCACGAGATTCATATGTAGTGTAGTTCCTATCTTCCCAATAGGCTCTGCGCATTGGAATAATACCTACAGCAGTAAAGGCCTAGGCCAGACGTTAACTAGGTCTACTACTGTCGATACTAGACTTAAGTTTTGGGTTTGCCAGCGTAGCTCAGAGTTCGCTAGAAACTTTCTCGAATGTTCAGGAAAGAATTAACTCCCCTGATTAGACAAGAAGGGATTTAGTTTCTGACAACCATAGAACATGACAACTTTGCTCTCCCCTAATCAAGAGTCAATCTCGAGAGTCGTGTGAGCACAAGGCAATTATTTTACTCAGTCCGTACGTGCATTCTTAGTCTCATCAGATTGTAGAGAAAAGGAAGAGACGGGCGTGTTCAATAAAAAGGTGTTATTTATTGATCAGTCTCTTTTCTCGTACAAGAGAAATGGATCGATAATATTGCAATACTTATAGTTAAGTAAAGTGCATACATTAAAAGCAATAGTATAAAATAATACTGTAAAAACATTGATATGGTTTCTGAGCCATATGATGTTTAAAATGATTAAAATATATTTACATACACATATACATTTGACTAAACGTACTCAACTGGTGTTTCTAAATACGCCTACCCCGTGTACCTGACCTAAGTCTAATGCGTGGGCGGGAATAGAAAGTTACAGTTTAAGTTAAGTTTGTTTTTGCCAAGTGAATAACTAAAGAATTCTCTGTGAGGGATTATTCAGTTCTGTACCTGGAAGTTAGGATGAATGAGGAATGGTATCTCTTTCTCTGCTCTCGATATTCCAGGCTGCCTGCGAGGGCTGCCCGAAAGCGCCGGTGCTGGGTCTCTCGGCAGGAGATAGCAGCGCGTCTCTCAGCGCGTCAGGAAGGCGGGGCTGCTGCCAGCGGGGTCTGCTTCTGCTCTCGGCTTCGGCAAGTATGGCTGCTCCGTCTCGTCACCACGCGTGTGTTTGCATAGGGCAAGATCGGCAATATTTATACCTTAAAGGTGCCGAGATTGACGTAAGGATGGACATAGATACGTCAATAAAGATGTCATACGACTTGCTCGTTAGCACATTCTTTACTAAAGTTCTCTGTGAAATCAAAACAATGGCCGCACGTATTTTCCAGGTTGTCATAGGTTTGATTTGTTATGAGAACGTCGTATGCCTTATCAGGGGCTGGAGGAATGTCGCTTGTCTAATTAGATCTCAAGCGTTATGACCTAATCAGATAACACGTTCCTGTGCCGTAGTGTGACTGCGTCAGATAACGGTATCTGCATCATGGGGGCTTTTCTTGCCTCATGGGCTGACTGTTAGTTAACTTGATAGTTAGTTTAACCAGAATAGGGTCAGGAATAGGGGGATTGATTCAGAACCTATAGGAATACATGACACCCACTCCACGCTAACTATGGTCATATTTACTAATCTATGCATAGTATAACATAGTACAACATACTATAGAGTATAGTGTATACCTTACCACCCCAAAATACATAAATGCATTTTGAAATTTTCAAATATACTGAAAAATTGCAGTCATATATATTGTATGCACTTAAGCAATGAATTAAACGCTAAAGTAAACACACATTTGTATTCATTATTGCTTATTTGGTATATGAGAAATACACATGAAATGGCTCTTAATATGGCTATACAGAAAGGAAGTTCGAGACCATTTCATCACATAATAAAATATTTGTGAACATACCAGCGGGCAACTAAAGTTTATAAAGTATCTAAAAAATAGAAATCTTAGTTCTCTAGGAATAGTTTCTTACTTTAAGCAGAAGATAAGTGTCCCGAAAATTTTGTAAAAAATAATTTGGGGCTGCTAAAAAATTGCTGTCCGTGAACTGGTGGGAAAAATTGTTCATGTGACTTTATTTTTAAAGTTGAAGGCCGAATTCAGGGAACGCCGGGTGCGAGCTTGCTCAAAAGTCTCTATTTCTGTTCTGGAGAGAACATCATATCATTAAGGCTTTCGAAAAAACTGTCAACAGCTTCATGGGAAAGTTCCACTAAGTCGGAAATAGGTGTAACCATGCATTCGTGCACATGATTGTCTCCAATGACATTCTGATTCGCATTGCTGACAGAAGGTCGTACCTGTTCGATGCTGCTTTCATCTTGAACTTCACCACTCTTCAATCGTAGTGGTGAAGATTCCACGAATGCCGTCATCAGGATAGGCAGCCTTTGAGGGCAGCACAAAGCGTGAACCTTGGTAGGAACCAACAATGTATCTGCATCCACTGGCGCATCCGATTGTAGCGTCAGACAGGTGTCTAACACGCATTCTTCTCCGCATAGCAGACACCTCAATACAGGTAAAACACACCTTTGCCACATTGGTCGAAATGATAGAAACCAAGTCATGTTCAGGTCTCTAAGCCGGGAGAGTCCCAGGATTTTTGATATCCGGTCCCGGTATCCAATGGCTAGGATTGTATCTTCCATTGTCGCGAGAGTTTGGTCTGTGACATGGGTTGCCATAACGAAAAATAAGGACTAAGAATAGGATTCCTGCAATTAGTCCCAGGATCAGGGGAAGTCCGCCAAAAATCGAATGGACGAAATCTGGAAAAATACCCAGTATGGCTTTGAATGGTGTTAATGCCATCGAAAATACTGTCTTAAATACCTTTGAGACCCCAGTGGTATCAGAAATATTTAAGATTTCGCTCAGGATTTCCGCGAAATGTACGGGGGAATTAGTTGATAATAATGTATGTATCTCTGCAGTCGTCCTTGCGACTTGTAGATCATACGTTTCTTTTGATGACGTGAGCCTTGTAGGCGTCTGAAGAAGCACTGTTTTCATTCTGCTTAAAGTATCTATTCGAATAGAAGTAATTTTCTAATTGGGCCATGCCCTTGCCTCCCTGTCTGGAAAGGAGCTAGGGAACAAAGAACGTCCACAGCACTTGACCTTCGCAGTCGTAGTGACTAGATAAGGAGTCCCGGGCATAAGACTACAACATCTGCGGTCTACAATAAGAATGTAACTCCCATTATAGAGTCTTTGAAAGAATGGTTCTATTTCAGTTGCAGGTGCGCCTTGCTGGTGACATGAAAGGTTGTATGAATTCCCTTCACAGGCTCCATGCAAACTAATTCCGTTACACAGAAGCGTGCCGCTTAGTGACATAGCACAATTGTTGCCACTAAGAAACACTTTCTGTCCTTTATTACTGACACATGCATGTGAATAGGGCAGGTTCCAAGTTGTTTTAAGGTACCCCTTTCCCAATTTCTCGTACATGCCAGCCTGTATATATTTTTGGCAGTATTGAAACCTGAAGGTTGAGATTGGAATATTTATGATTCCGTGGATTATCCATTCACTGACAGGTCGTTCTGACATTGTCATTGGTAATCTTTCTAGTTTTTCAATGCTCAAGATTGTATAATCAGCACCCTTTTGCGCCATACCGATTTGTCTATCAGTAAGGTTAAAGATTTGGAATAGTGACGTGTGTTGATTAAACGCCAAGGCACATAGCCTGAACGCAGATTTTGTAACGTCCAGCCAAGCTGTACAATAGAACGCAATTGTGACTGACCATGTTGTAATAGCAGTAAGTCTTGCGATAATATATCGATTGCTGAAGACACAATGCTGTCCAATGAAAAAATTCTGGAGGACAGAGTCATTAACCCATTGTCCACTACAGAAAGTGATTTTTCCAAATTAATACGGTCAATTTCCCGTATTCTCTCTGCTGTTTCAATTTGAGTAACCTTCCAGGCCTCATTGTATGCTGCATATACAGAGGCTACTATGAAACGCTTTTGACGCTGTTTGCGTGGTCCCATTATGAAATCACGCAAGTCAGCACCATCAGTAAGTAAAGATAGGTGTTGCTTAATTTCAGGCAGTGTGGAAGTTTGTAGCCATTGAAGGCATAATTTGCCCACACTGTAGGTTGTTATTATCCCTGGGTGATGTCTTTGAGGATATCTAGGGTCTGGCCTGGTCATTTTGAACCCCTGTGTTTTATTCAGGAATCTGTCTTGACAGTTATTTGTATCTGTGGGCCAGATCAACCATTGTTTCCAATCAGGATGTGTTCTGTTTTGGTTTAATATATGGTTTACGTCTATCTCTTCATCTGTATCAGAGCTATTGCTAAACATTGTTGGCTTTGGAATAGACGGTTTATTTAAATCTTTGATTTTGGCTAAGCCAAGACAGGTGGTTTGTTGAACAGTGTCATTTAAAAATATCATTTGTTCTGGGATCATGCAGGCTCTAAACAAAGCTACTTTACCCTGTACTTGCCATTCTTTTGTACCCCAAACACTTTTCAATTCAACATTTTTGTCCCAATAATCAAATCCAAAAGTATTCATTTTTTCAAAAAATGAGTCTGAATATATCAATTTTGTGTTGGTTATCATGGTTTTGGTCCCTGTCTTGTTTGACAATTTAAAATAAAATGTTTCAGCATTACTTGTGTTAAAACCTGAAAAATATGAATATTTGTCATAAACGGTTCTTGAGCTCCCTTTTGGAGGCGTAGCACAATGTTCCCATTGATTATAATTTAAAACATTTCTAGGTTGTGCAGATTTATGTAAAAAAGGGTTACCATAGTGGTTATAGCAATACATACTATCATAATTTGTAGAACCTTGCAAATAATCATGTTTGGTAAATTTAGCAGACATTACTAAATCAGACATCATATTATTAATGCTTTCGAAGTCCCAATCATCAGCAAATGAGTTCGGTTTTGCAAAGTCACTCAAGGAGATCTTAATTTGGTGTGGATATTTCAGGATCTCGACCGGACCATAAATTTCATAGTCAGTGTTGTCCCAGGCTACCCCAACAGGTATCGGATTGGCTGTGAAGTTGGCTGAAGAAAGTTCTCTTTTCTCGACGTGTGAAGATGTGTGTGGTTTGAGGACCAAGTTGATGTTCTGGCTTGCTGTGTCCATTTTAGCATATTTTCCCTCAATGAAGCGTCCCAAAGTTAATACCATGATGAGCCAAAGTATGAGGATAAATGCACCAAAACCCACCCAAAATTCAATCCATGGAGAAATCAGATATGTTTCTTTCAGTTGGTTCAAAAGTTCCTTAGCTTTGTCTTTAAAGGATTTTGATGATGGCTGTGTCTTTGATTCACTGAGGCCTTCAGAGGAATCATTGAAGTTGATGAAGTAGCCGGATGCAGTTCTGTCAATTGTTCCAATTGCTTCAGGATTTTTGTTTCTTGAATTGTCACTTGGTACTTCATTGTAGATTGGTGTGTCTCTGCTAAATGTTTTTATTTGGGTTTTCAGAGGTCTGAGTTCTATTGCATTGTTGCATAGTCCTTGTTCTTCTGTAGGCGTTTCGAATGTGATGAGCCTCTTCGTTAGGACCTCTGTACTGGTAGCAAACCTTGGTGTTCTGCTACTTATTGGGAGTCCATTTGGCCTACTGTTTGTTATCGGCCACATGTTGTGGTTTTACCAGGTCGATGGATACAACTCGGTTCTCCTTTTTACCAGCAAGTGGCGGTAGTACAACTGATCTTGTCCCGTTGACAGACAAGACAGGAACTGCTTTTCTGTAAGAAGGCCCAAATTCCTTCTTTACCGCGATCTTCTCCCTGACTAGATCCCCGACTTTTGGAATCCAGACAGGTCTTGCTGGGACAGGTGGTGATTCTTCAGTGGTTGTTGGCTGTTGTTTCAACTGTATGTTGCTCAGGTCTTTTCTTGTTTTGTTTAAGTCCTGCAAAATAGCCAAACGGTCTTTGACATCAAAGCTTTTTTCTTTAACCACTGAAGTCTGACTGTCGAGGTCAGAGATAATCATTCTAGTTCCAAATAATAATTCGTACGGACTGAATCCCTTCAGAGAATTTCTTGGCAAGTTATTTAGACTACGTTGGACACTTATTAGATGTTTGACCCACCCAGCTCCCGAACCTAATATCCTTTCCATTATAGATTGCTTTCTGCCTTGGTTTTTTCTTTACACCATCCCGTACCCTCAGGAAGGAAGTGAGAAGATTCCCGCTGGGCTGTGCTCATTTGGCCATGTTTCCCCCCAGGCTGGTGTGCCTGAGTGAAAACAATGGTCGAACGTAGCATGCTCTTAGCGTATATGCCATTTAGACTCGCAAATCTTTGTATAATAGTCCGGACGTCAGCCGAGTGCTGGTGATCTACATTATAAGTGGAAACTAGCCTGTATATGTTAATCGCAAGCCATTCTTTTTACTGGTGATGTTATCTGCAGTCAGATTCCACCGTATTATATTTTTTCTCTCCCCACTGCGATTTCTGTTGCAGTTTGGGCAGTTTTTTACAAACATGGTATGATGTAGGCTCAGGCCTGGCCACCAGTACCGTGATTGTAATTCTTCCAGAGAATCTTTTAGTTTGAGGTGTCTGAGACCCTCGCCCATATGTGCGTCTGCGATTAACAAGCTTCTCCTGTCCATGTTTGGAATCACTCTATCCCCCACTCCAGGGATTCGAGCAAAAGGGACGGAGTTTGCATCGATTATGTATGTATAATTGAGTGGATAGTTGATCGGTAACGCTGAGCAGTCGCCTTTTGATGACGTTTTCACTGCCAGCAATGTTTCACCGTCAATGTATTTTAATGTACGCTTTTTTCGAACTACGGGAGCCGATTTAGTGGCTGCCGCTGCGGCTGTTTCAGCCAATGAATTCCCTACAACGTGAACGCCATCACGCTGATGACTCAGTGAGTCTTTGGTAGTTCTTTTTGTAAAAGAGCTATTTGTTCCCAGAGCAGTTTCTGCTTTATTGGTGCATCTGTGTCATCTTTGTAACCATTTTAAATCCATGTCTGCAAATCTCTGTTATATGATTTGACGCAGTAATATGAATCTGACACTATAAGTGTCGGGAATTCGCGATCCGCATTATCTAGCGCCATTTTCAATGCTATTATTTCAGTTTGTTGTTCTGAATTAGTTTCTACTGAGTGTGATTTTGTTAATAGAGGTCATAGTTTACCTCCGCGCCACACTTCTTTTGTAATCTCACATGTGGGGTTGTATGCTTGTTCTCCCCAAACGGAGGGTTGAGCATGTCCGTCTGTATAGATTACACAGGCGTAATGTCGTAGAGGCAGAATGTCGATTGGCAGAGGATACGTCTTTTCATATTCTAGATTTTTTAATTCTTCTAGTTCTGGATCAAAGTAGTAGTATACTTTGTCCGTTGTGATTGAATTCACCCATTGTATCCATTCCGGATTCAATGTTGTTGTTGGTAAATTACACGGTGTTGTTAGTGCCTCAAAGGCTGATTCTGCTGTTCTGACTGTGATATGTCTACCGTCAGCTATGTCTTTTTCTCTAGCTATTGCGGATTGAACTGCGCAAATGATTTTTTCTGTATTACTGAATTTCTGTTCAGCTTTCGTGTACAAGTGTGATTTGAATGCAATTGGTACCTTTTCTCCCTCATTAGAGGTCAGGTATGTGAATCCGCATCTCCCTGGGATGACTCGAATCACAAGATTGCGTGTGTTATCACGTGTTTCTAATTTTGTTTTAATTAGCATGTCTGTTTGTAAGGATCTCAAAATTTCTGTGTCTGTTTGAGTCCAATTGGATCTTTTAAAGTCTGGTTTAATTAGATCATAAAGGGGTTTGACCCTTTCTGCGTAATTTGCAATGTATGTTCTTCCGAAATTTAGGAAGCCTAGAATTGACTGTAGGTTTTTTAGTGTTTTAGGAGCTTGGATTACGGCACATTTCTCTAGGAAATTGTCTGCCAGGCTTTAACCTTCACTTGATAACTCATATCCTAATAATAGGACTGTCAGATGGGCAATTCTGGATTTTTTGAAGTTGAATTTGTAACCCTCTGCAGCGAACCCAAGTATTATGGTGTTCACTCTTTTCAAGTGAGTATCCAAGTCATCGTCTGTTAAGTAAATGTCATCGACATAAGATAATGCTTCATCATCATATAGTTGTAGTAATTCTGTTACTCTCGCTGAGAATACCCCCAGGCTGTTCTTGTACCCCTGGGCTAACCGACAGAATTGTTTTTGAGTGCCATTTACTAAGAATGCAGTTAAATATCTGCTCCCTGGTGCTATATTTTGACAAAAGAATCCATTGGAGATGTCCAAGGTTGTTTTGTATTTTTTGCGCACTATGTTATTCATTAGTGCAGCACTGTGTGAGTTTTGCACTGCAAAAGTTTTGCAACATGTGTTAAGGTGTCGGTAATCCAAAACTAGACGATATGAATTGTCTGGTTTGGAGACCGGAAACAAAGGATTGTTCATTTGTGAGGTGCAAGTTTCAATCACCCCCTGGTATTCTAGCTGATCTAGTATTTCATTTACCTGTTTTTTAGCTTCTTGCTTAATTGGGTACTGCCTTTGTGCAGTAGGTTGTGATTTTAACTGGATTTTGTGAGGAGGAGAATCCTCATCCCATCCTACATGATTTTTATATAAAGCAGGTGCTAAGGCCACTGCCCACTTTCTAGCAAGTGTGTATTTTTTATGAATCGGGATTTGATTCGAGAAGGCAGGCATAATTACTTCTTCGCCATGAGGGCACTCCCTGACAAACTCTGGTGGCCAGTCCTTTTCAGCTAGGAGGATATCATAGCCCTTGGAGAGATTATCCCAAAATAGTCCCCTTATTTTCCTAGTCTTATCTCCCTCTATACGTAATGTTATCTCGTATATCTTGTGGGGTTTGCTAACTCTGGTGTCTGCAGTTTCCACTTGAAGATATTCATTCGTGTCCACTGTCTCCAGACGATTCATAAGGACTTTGCGAGCTATGCTCACCTCTGCTGCACTGTCTAGCATTGTCTGAGCCCACTCTCCGTTTTTCAGTTGTGTCCTCAGTATTCTCGGCATTGTTAACTACCTTGATACTGGCTACCTTCTTTTTTGGAAATTGTAATTTCTTTTTTAGTTGAGCAAGTTCCTTGTCTTTGGACTTGGCGTGCTCTTCTCTTTGTTCTGATCGTCCTCTTCTTTCCGATTTCTGCGAGGAATTCTGAAAAGATTGAGAGGGACGTGTATCAATGTCTTGATATCTATCGGGTTTTTTAATATTATCCCTATTTCTAAGGTTATATCTTTTCCCAGAGGGGTCACTCTGGGGTGACCTGTGTCTCTGGTTCGGAGATTTCTCCCTTCGCCTAGGAGACCTTCCTCTGGACTGGAATTTCTTTTCTTTTGGATTGATTTGTTTGTTTCCATCCCAGTTCTTTTTTGGTGAATTGTTATTAAAAAACATTTTTTTCTGGACTTTCAGTCAGTTGCTGTTTTACTGGTATTCCACCTAAACTATCTCTACCTAGTTCTTCATAGGATTTTTCTATGATTCTGGCAGTTTCAGCTGGTTGGTCTGCTATATCTGTCTCTTTTAACCTCTGGCGGATCGCCAAGTTTGCTGCTTCACCTTTTATATTGGCTAATAATATAGCCGAGACCTGCTTGAAGTCTTTCAGTAATTTCATACCAAGAGTTAAAGCAGGCTCTGGACCATATTCGTCTTGAATTTGTTTTAGCACATCTGGTATCACCGAAATGGATGGAACACCGTGCGTTTTTGTGTAGATGGAAGCAAAGACTACCCCAAGTGTCACAGTCCTCTATGTGTGGTGCGATTCCCATTGGGAGACATATAGTCAGAATCCTGTGTTTTTCTAGCGGGGTGGTGTCAGGAAACACCGCCTCTATTTGGGTGATTTTCTGTGCCAACCAGAATGGTATTTGTTCCCGTTTAGCCGGAACTTTACCTAGGCAGGATTGGATGTTCTGTGGTGTAATCTTATTTGTGTTCCCCTGGTGAGGGGTCAGTTGTGGAAGTTTAATCGCTGGCTGAATTGTTGAAGTCCGCATTACATACTGTACTAATTGTCTATGAATTTTTAGTAATTGTTTTAGCTGTATTAACAGCTCTCCTGTAGACATCCCTTCGATGTCTGGGTGTGGTGTGTATCCGGCTAAGACCGGCCACGTTGCTCCTGGTCTACCTAAAGGACCGAGCCTGGTGATGTGATTATTGTGTTTTAGGGCGCCATCAAATAAGAGCAAATGCTCTTGAAATTTGAGTGGTACTTCCACCTCCTCGAATGGAGTGTACTCATTAGGAGGTTCCTCTATTTTGTAATAATGGAAGTACTTTGTTACAGCATTTGCTGCTGGAAAATGTATCCATGAATAATATACCTCTGTCTGCCGATATTCGTGTGCCTCAATTACGAATATGACTGTGCCACCTCTAGGTGTCAGTCCATTTTCTATAAGTTTTAGGGTTATAGATCTCCTTTTGATGACCGGGATGAGTATTATATCCCCGTCTGCAGCCTGCATGGTAGCATCAGCTACTGCGAGTTCAGTTGCTAATCTAACTGCCTCTCTTTCTTCATCACTTTCTGACATTTTACTGTTAGAAAGGTTATTCTTTTTGTTTGCAGATTAGGTTTCTTATGGAAACAGAGATTAAATGTACAATATTTTGGAACAGTGTATCCTTCAACGTTGACTATACCAAGAACCATACATAGGAGTTCCCTCCTGCGAGGTTTTGGAGGATATTACCTTTCACCCACTCCAGACGTCTTTGGAGTATTTGGGAAAAGGGGTCTGAGTGAGAAAGCACGACTGAGTTACTCTAAATGTCTTACGTTAGTTTTATCGCCCTTTCCAAACGCGTTGGGCGCCATGTAGTGTAGTTCCTATCTTCCCAATAGGCTCTGCGCATTGGAATAATACCTACAGCAGTAAAGGCCTCGGCCAGACGTTAACTAGGTCTACTACTGTCGATACTAGACTTAAGTTTTGGGTTTGCCAGCGTAGCTCAGAGTTCGCTAGAAACTTTCTCGAATGTTCAGGAAAGAATTAACTCCCCTGATTAGACAAGAAGGGATTTAGTTTCTGACAACCATAGAACATGACAACTTTGCTCTCCCCTAATCAAGCGTCAATCTCGAGAGTCGTGTGAGCACAAGGCAATTATTTTACTCAGTCAGTACGTGCATTCTTAGTCTCATCAGATTGTAGAGAAAAGGAAGAGACGGGCGTGTTCAATAAAAAGGTGTTATTTATTGATCAGTCTCTTTTCTCGTACAAGAGAAATGGATCGATAATATTGCAATACTTATAGTTAAGTAAAGTGCATACATTAAAAGCAATAGTATAAAATAATACTGTAAAAACATTGATATGGTTTCTGAGCCATATGATGTTTAAAATGATTAAAATATATTTACATACACATATACATTTGACTAAACGTACTCAACTGGTGTTTCTAAATACGCCTACCCCGTGTACCTGACCTAAGTCTAATGCGTGGGCGGGAATAGAAAGTTACAGTTTAAGTTAAGTTTGTTTTTGCCAAGTGAATAACTAAAGAATTCTCTGTGAGGGGTTATTCAGTTCTGTACCTGGAAGTTAGGATGAATGAGGAATGGTATCTCTTTCTCTGCTCTCGATATTCCAGGCTGCCTGCGAGGGCTGCCCGAAAGCGCCGGTGCTGGGTCTCTCGGCAGGAGATAGCAGCGCGTCTCTCAGCGCGTCAGGAAGGCGGGGCTGCTGCCAGCGGGGTCTGCTTCTGCTCTCGGCTTCGGCAAGTATGGCTGCTCCGTCTCGTCACCACGCGTGTGTTTGCATAGGGCAAGATCGGCAATATTTATACCTTAAAGGTGCCGAGATTGACGTAAGGATGGACATAGATACGTCAATAAAGATGTCATACGACTTGCTCGTTAGCACATTCTTTACTAAAGTTCTCTGTGAAATCAAAACAATGGCCGCACGTATTTCCCAGGTTGTCATAGGTTTGATTTGTTATGAGAACGTCGTATGCCTTATCAGGGGCTGGAGGAATGTCGCTTGTCTAATTAGATCTCAAGCGTTATGACCTAATCAGATAACACGTTCCTGTGCCGTAGTGTGACTGCGTCAGATAACGGTATCTGCATCATGGGGGCTTTTCTTGCCTCATGGGCTGACTGTTAGTTAACTTGATAGTTAGTTTAACCAGAATAGGGTCAGGAATAGGGGGATTGATTCAGAACCTATAGGAATACATGACACATATGGATGTGGCCCCAGCGAACGGCTGACGCCAGAACTGTTATAAAAGATTTGCGAGTCTTTATCGGCACATACGCAATTGGCATGCTGCATTCAGACCACGGTCCTGCTTTTAGCTCTCGGGCTTTTAAGGAGGCCATGGTCAGAATGGGCGTGCAATTGCGGTACTCTTGTCCATTTCACCCTGAGGGGAACGGAATTGTTGAAAGAAAAAACCGTGACATAAAGCAATCTATAACGGCAAAGGTATTAGGTTCGGGAGCTGGGTGGGTCAAACATCTAATAAGTGTCCAACGTAGTCTCAATAACTTGCCAAGAAATTCTCTGAAGGGATTCAGTGCGTACGAATTATTATTTGGAACTAGGATGATGATCTCTGACATTGATAGTCAGACTTCAGTGGTGAAAGAAAAAAGCTTTGATATCAAAGACCGTTTGGCTATTTTGCAGGACTTAAACAAAACAAGAAAAGACCTGAGCAACATAAAGTTGAAACAACAGCCAACAACCACTGAAGAACCACCACCTGTCCCAGCAAGACCTGTCTGGATTCCAAAAGTCGGGGATCTAGTCAGGGAGAAGATCGCGGTAAAGAAGGAATTTGGGCCTTCTTACAGAAAAGCAGTTCCTGTCTTGTCTGTCAACGGGACAAGATCAGTTGTACTACCGCCACTTGCTGGTAAAAAGGAGAACCGAGTTGTATCCATCGACCTGGTAAAACCACAACATGTGGCCGATAACAAACAGTAGGCCAAGTGGACTCCCAATAAGTAGCAGAACACCAAGGTTTGCTACCAGTACAGAGGTCCTAACAAAGAGGCTCATCACATTCGAAACGCCTACAGAAGAACAACAAGGACTATGCAACAATGCAATAGAACTCAGACCTCTGAAAACCCAAATAAAAACATTTAGCAGAGACACACCAATCTATAATGAAGTACCAAGTGAAAATGCAAGAAACAGAAATCCTGATGCAATTGGAACAATTGACAGAACTGCATCCGGCTACTTCATAAACTTCGATGATTCCTCTGAAGGCTTCAGTGAATCAAAGACACAGCCATCATCAAAAACCTTTAAAGATAAAGCTAAAGAACTTTTGAAACAACTGAAAGAAACATATCTGATTTCTCCATGGATTGAATTTTGGGTGGGTTTTGGTGCATTTATCCTCATACTTTGGCTCATCATGGTACTAACTTTGGGACGCTTCATTGAGGGAAAATATGCTAAAATGGACACAGCAAGTCAGAAAATCAACTTGATCCTCAAACCACACACATCTTCACACGTCGAGAAAAGAGAACTTTCTTCAGTCAACTTCACAGCCAATCCTATACCGGGTGGGGTAGCCTGGGACAACACTGACTATGAAATTTATGGTCCGGTAGAAATCCTGAAATATCCACACCAAATTAAGATCTCATTGAGTGACTTTGCAAAACCAAGCTCATTTGCTGATGATTGGGACTTCGAAAGCATTAATAATATGATGTCTGACTTAGTAATGTCTGCTAAATTTACCAAACATGATTATTTGCAGGGTTCTACAAATTATGATAGTATGTACTGTTATAACCACTATGGTAACCATTTTTACATAGATCTGCACAACCTAGAAATGTTTTAAATTATAATCAATGGGAACATTGTGCAACACCTCCAAAAGGGAGCTCAAGAACCGTTTACGACAAATATTCATATTTTTCAGGTTTTAACATAAGTAATGCTGAAACATTTTATTTTAAATTGTTAAATAAGACAGGGATGAAGACCATGATAACAAACACAAAATTGATATATTCAGATTCCTTTTTTGAACAAATGAATACTTTTGGATTTGATTATTGGGACAAAAATGTTGAATTGAAAAGTGTTTGGGGTACAAAAGATTGGCAAGTACAGGGTATAGAAGCTTTGTTTAGAGCCTGCATGATCCCAGAACAAATGATATTTTTAAATGACACTGTTCAACAAACCACCTGTCTTGGCCTAGCCAAAATCAAAGATTTAAATAAACCGTCTATTCCAAAGCCAGCAATGTTTAGCAACACTTCTACAGATGAAGAGATAGACGTAAACCATATATTAAACCAAAACAGAACACATTCTGATTGGAAACAGTGGTTGATCTGGCCCACAGATACAAATAACTGTCAAGACAGATTCCTGAACAAAACACAGGGGTTCAAAATGATCAGGCCAGACCCTAGATATCCTCAAAGACATCACCCAGGGATAATAACCACCTACAGTGTGGGCAAATTATGCCTTCAATGGCTACAAACTTCCACACTGGCAGAAATTAAGCAACACCTAACTTTACTTACTGATGGTGCTGACTTGCGTGATTTCACTTTGGGACCACGCAAACAGCGTCAAAAGCGTTTCATAGCAGCCTCTGTATATGCAGCATACAATGAGGCCTGGAAGGTTACTCAAATTGAAACAGCAGAGAGAATACGGGAAATTGACCGTATTAATTTGGAAAAATCACTTTCTGTAGTGGACAATGGGTTAATGACTCTGTCCTCCAGAATTTTTTCTTTGGACAGCATTGTGTCTTCAGCAATCGACATATTATCGCAGGACTTACTGTTATTACAACACGGTCAGTCTCAATTGCGTTCTATTGTACAGCTTGGCTGGACGTCACAAAATCTGCGTTCAGGCTATGTGCCTTGGCGTTTAATCAACACAACGTCACTATTCCAAATCTTTAACCTTACTGATAGACAAATCAGTATGGCACAAAAGGGTGCTGATTATACAATCTTGAGCATTGAAAAACTAGAAACATTACCAGTGACAATGTCAGAACGACCTGTCAGTGAATGGATACTACATGGGATAATAAATATTCCAATCTCAACCTTCAGGTTTCAATACTGCCAAAAATATATACAGGCTGGCATGTACGAGAAATTGGGAAAGGGGTTCCTTAAAACAACTTGGAACCTGCCCTATTCACATGCATGTGTCAGTAATAAAGGACAGAAAGTGTTTCTTAGTGGCAACAAATGTGCGATGTCACTAAGTGGCACACTTCTGTGTAACGGAATTAGTTTGCACGGAGCCTGTGAAGGGAATTCATACAACCTTTCATGTCACCAGCAAGGCGCACCTGCAACAGAAATAGAACCATTCTTTCAAAGACTCTATAATGGGAGTTACATTCTAATTGTAGACCGCATATGTTGTAGTCCTATGCCCGGGACTCCTTATCTAGTAACTACGACTGCGAAGGTCAAGTGCTGTGGACGCTCATTGTTCCCCAGCTCCTTTCCAGACAGGGAGGCAAGGGCATGGCCCAATTTGAAAATTACTTCTATTCGAATAGATACTTTAAGCAGAATGAAAACAGTGCTTCTTCAGACGCCTACAAGGCTCACGTCATCAAAAGAAACGTATGATCTACAAGTCGCAAGGACGACTGCAGAGATACATACATTATTATCAACTAATTCCCCCGTACATTTCGCGGAAATCCTGAATGAAATCTTAAATATTTCTGATACCAATGGGATCTCAAAGGTATTTAAGACAGTATTTTCAATGGCATTAACACCATTCAAAGCCATACTGGGTATTTTTCCAGATTTCGCCATTCGATTTTTGGCGGACTTCTCCTGATCTTGGGACTAATTGCAGGAATCCTATTCTTAGTCCTTATTTTTCGTTATGGCAACCCATGTCACAGACAAAACTCTTGCGACAAGGGAAGAAACAATCCTAGCCATTGGATACCGGGACCGGATATCAAAAATCCTGGGACTCTCCCGGCTTAGAGACCTGAACATGACTTGGTTTCTATCATTTCGACCAATGTGGCAACGATGTGTTTTACCTGTACTAAGGTGTCTGCTATGCGGAGAAGAATGCGTGTTAGACACCTGTCTGACGCTACAATCGGATGCGCCAATGGATGCAGAAACATTGTTGAGCCCGATCAAGGTTCACGCTTTGTGCTGCCCTCAAAGGCTACCAATCCTGATGACGGCATTCGTGGAAGCTTCACCACTACGATTGATGGGTAGTGAAGTTCAAGATGAAAGCAGCATCGAACAGGTACGACCTTCTGTCAGTAATGCAAATCAGAATGTCAATGGAGACAATCATGCGCATGAATGCATGATTACACCTATTTCCGAGTTAGTGGAACTTTCCCAGGAAGCTGTTGACAGTTTTTTCGAAAGCCTAAATGATATGATGTTCTCGCCAGAACAGAAATAGAGACTTTTGAACAAGCTCGCACACGGCGTTCCCTGAATTCGGCCTTCAACTTTAAAAATAAAGTCACATGAACAATTTTCCCTCCAGTTCACGGACAGCAAGTTTTTCAGCAGCCCCAAAATATTTTTTCATATTTTTCGGGACACTATCTTCTGCTTAAAGTAAAAACTATTCTTAAAGAACTAAAATTTCTAATTTTAGATAGCTTATAGACATTAGCTGCCCGCTGGTACGTTCATAAATATTTTATTCTGTGATGGAATGGTCTCGAACTTTTTTTCTGTATTTAGAGCCATTTCATGTGTAATTCTCATATACCAAATAGCAATAATGTATACTAATGCGATTACTTTGGCATTATTCTACAGCTTGAGTGCATACAATACATATGACTGCAATTTTTCAGTATTCTAGATAATTTCGAAATGCATTTATGTATTTTGGGGTGGTAAGGTATACACAATACTCTATAGTGTGTTGTACTATGTTATACTATGCATAGATTAGTAAATATATCCATAGTTAGCGTGGAGTGGGTGTGATGTATTCCTATAGGTTCTGAATCGATCCCCCTATTCCTGACCCTATTCTGGTTAAACAAACCAACAAGTTAACTAGCAGTCAGCCCATGAGGCAGAAAACCCCCATGATGCAGATACCGTTATCTGACGCAGTCACACTACGGCACAGGAACGTGTTATCTGATTAGGTCATAACGCTTGCGATCTAATTAGACAAGCGATATTCCTCCAGCCCCTGATAAGGCATACGGAGTTCTCATAACAAATCAAACCTATGACAACCTGGGCAAAACCCTGCGGCCATTGTTTTGATTTCACCGAGAACTTCAGCAAAAGAATGTGCTAACGAGCAAGTCGTATGACATCCTTATTGACGTATCTATGTCCATCCTTACGTCAATCTCGGCACCTTAAAGGTATAAATATTACCGATCTTGCCCTATGCAAACACACGCGTGGTGACGAGACGGAGCAGCCATACTTGCCGAAGCCCAGAGCAGAGCAGACCCCGCTGGCAGCAGCCCCGCCTTCCTGACGCGCTGAGAACGAGACGCGCTGCTTTCTCCTGCCGAGAATCCAGCCCCGGCGCTTCTGGGTAGCCCTCGCAGGCAGCCTGGAATATCGAGACCAGAGAGAGAGATACCATTCCTCATTCATCCTAACTTCCAGGTACAGAACTGAATAACCCCTCGCAGAGAATTCTTTAGTTATTCACTTGGCAAAAACAAACTTAACTTAAACTGTAACTTTCTATTCCCGCCCACGTATTAGGCTTAGGTCAGGTACACGGGTTAGGCGTATTTAGAAACACCAGTTGAGTACGTTTAGTCAAATGTATATGTGTATGTAATATATTTTATTCCTTTTAAAACATCTTATGGCTTAGAAACCATATCAATGTTTTTACAGTATTATTTTATACTATTGCTTTTAATGTATGCACTTTACTTAACTATAAGTATTGCAATAATATCGATCCATTTCTCTTGTATGAGAAAAGAGACTGATCAATAAATAACACCTTTTTATTGAACACGCCCGTCTCTTCCTTTTCTCTACAATCTGATGAGACTAAGAATGCACGTACTGACTGAGTAAAATAATTTGCCTTTTGTTCACACGACTCTCGAGATTTACTCTTGATTAGGGGAGAGCAAAGTTGTCATGTTCTATGGTTGTCAGAAACTAAGGGGTATATTATCAAGGGGGTTTATCTCCGCTTTTTTGGCTTTAAAAGCCAAGAAAGCGGAGATAAAATTATCTCCCTATTACCAAGCTGTCGCTAACACCAGTTAGTGACAGCTAATAGGAGATAGCGACCATCTTGGGCCCCACTTTGCATGTCAGTGATATTTATCACTAATGACATGCAAAGTGGGCGTGCCAAGATGTTAGCGACTGGAAACAGTCACTAACATCGCTATCTCCTATTACCAACTTTTGGAGATATTCGCGCTAAGCGCGAATATCTCCAAAAGCTAACACCTGCCCTGAGCAGTTCTTCACCATGTTATCCAATGGGAGGTGGATAACATGGCTAAGAGCATTTGCTCGATAATGCATGGATATCGCTGACTTTTCAGCGATATTCATGCATTGCGGCCGTTTTTTATCGCATTTGCGATAAACCTTGCTAATAGCAAGGTTTATCTGCGATAAAAATCGCCGATGTGCGGCGATAATTTTTGTCTCTAAACAAGTTAGAGACAAAAATTATCGCTAGTTGTTGGTAATATGCCCCTAAATCCCTTCTTGTCTAATCAGGGAAGTTAATTCTTTCCTGAACATTCGAGAAAGTTTCTAGTGAACTCTGAGCTAAGCTGGCAAACCCAAAACTTTAAGTCTAGTATCGACAGTAGTAGACCTAGTTAACGTCTGGTCTAGGCCTTTACTGCTGTAGGTATTATTCCAATGCGCAGAGCCTATTGGGATGATAGGAGCTACACTACAGATTAAGCAATGAGTTATTGATTATGGGCCTAGGTGAGTATGGTAAAATTATAGTCGGGTGACCTGCACGCTCTATCAGTATATTCTTTTGGTAGCAGAGGTAAGGTTAGGGTTTAGTTATAGAGAGGTTAGGGTTTACTTATAGATAGGTAGTTAGTTAGTTGGTTGATTATTGATCGATCAAATGTGATATTATTGAAATTTCATTGATTCTGTTGATGCTTTATTGATTTTATATATTAACCAAAATTGTTCGTACCTGTTATATGTTTTGTCTAGAATCCCCGGGGGCAGAATAGTGGGTGGTAAATGGAAGCCACACTGCAGTGAGGTCACTTACCTAGAGGAAGTTAGTGCATGGTTAGGTATAACCGGAAGCACTATTTAGGGTTTTCTGTATGAATGTGTGAATAAATGATAGCAAAGAGTTCGCTAGCAAAACTTTTAGTGTGATATCACCTAGAAAGGGTCACACGGAAGGAGTAGCAGGTTCGTCTGAGCTTGATTGATAGCAAAGGGGTTCGCTGGTGAAACTTTGGTCTTAGTATATATCCCGGAGTGGATGAGTCTGAAGGAGTAACAGGTTCTCTGATGCTTGTGTGAAGGGTAGGCGGAAGGGATCTACTCGTAGTATATGAAGAGTAAACGGAAGGGATTTACTCGTAGTAAATGAAATTCATCTATCCTTTGAATTAGTCACCCAGGTACAGTGGCGAATGTTTTTATGTTGTTGAATAATACATTTATGAATTAAAAGGTGAAAGAAATTAAGTTTCATATTACCTTGCAAAGAAGGGAGTCAGTCGCGGAGCTGCGCTGACGTCACTCAGAGCCGTGCTGGCATTGGTTGAAACAGCGGCGTGTAGCTGAGATAGTAATTGTAAAGGAGGGGTGAGCGCAGGAGCGTGGGAACTCGTCTCATGAGAAAGGCTGCGCACTCACAGTGTTGATTGGTTGAAGAAAAATAAGAAAAGCACTGGTATTGGAAGCACTTTAAGTAAACAAACGAGTATAACTGAAAAACAAGAAATCTGCTAAAATATATGTGGCATATAGGTCCACTAGACGGAAACAGACCCGATAGGAAATATTTGGGGTTTGCACAAGAACAAATTATACGAGGTAAACCATATATCATGTATGGAAGTGAAAGAAAAATGTCAATTATTAAAAGAATAAAGAATTATTTCAAGAAAGATAAACAAATTAAAACTAGAGAAGGAGTTATTATTCCACCACCAAATACGCCTGCATCATACATGCTGCTTGAAAGGGGATATAATCTATACTAATATAATAAAGAGAGAGCCCAAACCTTTGAGGCGGGTAATCTCAGGAACCACAGCACCAATCACAACACCCAATGCAGTGTTGGAAAGGGCAGTTGCAGCAGAAGGACATAGGCTATGTAGACACCCACCCTATACATTTAAAAGGTAAAAGAACCATGCCAGCAAAGTAGTCCCTTGTGGGAGTGTCTGCATTGTGCTGTGGGTGTGTGCTGGGGGGCGTGACAATCGCTGGGGGCATTCCTTCACGAGTGTTGTTTTTTCTTCCCAGGTTCTATACATTCCTGCTCCCTTTAAATAGGAATTCAGTGGAGGTCCCATTCTCTTAAAACCACCCCAAGCACAGTTATGGGCAAAAATACAACTAAAAGGCCATGCAAAGCATTATGGGATAAGATTAGCATCATTTTTAGCATTCGTGAAAGGGTTTCAATGTTTTTGAATTTTACTCATCAGGGACATCTTGGGATGACGAGGTGAACTGCAGCTTGATGTATAACATTTTAAATGCTATTGCATTTGCCTCATCAGGGACATCTAGGGACGGCGAGGTAAACTGCAGCTTGATGTTTAATATTTTAAATGCTATTGTATTTGCCTCCTCTGGGACATCTAGGGACCACGAGGTGAACTGCAGCTTGATGTATAATATTTTAAATGCTATTGCATTTGCCTCATCGGGACAACTGGGGATGAAGAGGTGAACTGCAGCTCTTTGTAGAATTATTTGGATACTATAATATTCACTTTCCACTGCTAATCTCGTCCCATAATGCCTTGCAGGGGCTTGATCTCAAAATCATCACCTCTCTCACTGCTTGCTGGAAGCTAATTTCACTTTTGTGAAATGACTATATGCATTTTAGCATGTAGAAATACTTGTTATTTTACCTTGAATATATGAGGTTTCTGTTTTAATAATTGGAAATCTGACGGAACGAAATATTGCGGATTTATTGTACGAAGTTCGTGCCAATTCCCCCCACCCCTACTTTAAATACTCCTGCACCCCATAATCATAACCCACCCTTACTCTATAAAATACCCCAACATCCTTAAACACTAACCCATCTTAACCCTATAAATATACCCTGTACCCCAAAACCCAAACCTAGCCCTGAACACTATAAATACCCCTGTACCTCAAAACCCAAACCTACCCCGGAACCCTAAAAATACCCCTGTACCCCAAAACCCAAACCTACCCCATAACCCTAAAATACCCCTGTACCCCAAAACCCAAACCTAGCCCATAACCCTTAAAATACCCCTGTACCCCAAAACCCAAACCTACCCCTGAACCCTAAAAATACTCCTGTACCCCAAAACCCAAACCTAGTCCAGAACCCTAAAATACCCCTGTATCCCAAAACCCAAACCTAGCCCTGAACCCTAAAAATACTCCTGTACCCCAAAACCCAAACCTAGCCCTGAACCCTTAAAATACCCCTGTATCCCAAAACCCAAACCTACCCCTGAACCCTAAAAAAAACCCTATACCCCAAAACCCAAACCTAGCCCTGAACCCTAAAAATGCCCCTGTACCCCATAACCCAAAACTATATCTGAACCCTTAAAATATCCAAACACCCCAAAACATATACCTCAGTAACCCAAAACATATACCCCTATACCCATACTTGCCTTATCCAAACATTTAAAAAAAACATGGTTTTACCATTCATGCATTTACAACGAATTTCGTTGTAAATGTATGCGTGGTAAAAGCATATAAAATGTAATGCCATGCCTTATAATGGCATTGCGGAGTCATGGTACTTTCGTAATGAAAGTATGCGGAGTGATGGTATGCGGAAAGAAAGTTGCGGAATAATGGGTGTTTACCCTCCCCGTAAGTACATTGGTGGCACGGCGGCCCACATCTCCAGCAACATACTCATATGTTTTCACCACCGATTGGAAAAATGCACAGGTCTCTCTCATTGATGCCCAGCACCGACATACACTTTTAGACACACCTCCCACCACAAGTTCTAGAATTGCGAACTTTAGAGATCAATCAATCAAGAAATTTATATAGCGCGCTACTCACCCGGGGGGTCTCAAGGCGCTTGGGGGAGGGGGGTCTGCTACTCCTCGAACAGCCAGGTCTTGAGTTTCTTCCTGAAGGAGAGGTGGTCTTGGGTCTGACGGAGGTGGATGGGGAGGGAGTTCCATGTCTTGGCTGCCAGGTAGGAGAAGGATCTTCCTCCCATGGTGGCTCTTCGGATGCGTGGAACGGCGGCGAGGGCGTGGCTGGGCGAATGAAGTTGGCGGGTGGGAGTGTAGAAGGTCAGGCGGTTGTTGAGGTACCTGGGGCCCAGGTCGTGGGGGGCCTTGTGCGCGTGGGTGAGGAGTCGGAACGTGATTCTCTTATTGACGGGGAGCCAGTGCAGGTCTCTCAGGTGTCCGGAGATGTGGCTGTGACGTGGGATGTCCAGGATGAGTCATGCGGAGGCGTTCTGGATGCGTTGGAGTCTCTTCTGTAGTTTGGCTGTGGTTCCGGTGTAGAGGGTGTTTCCGTAGTCCAGTCGGCTGGTGACGAGTGCCTGTGTGACCGTCTTCCTGATTTCGGTGGGGATCCATCTGAAGATCTTCCGGAGTATGCGTAGGATGTTGAAGCACGAGGACGAGACGGTGTAGACTTGTCTGGTCATCGAGAGGGAGGAGTCCAGGATGAAGCCCAGGTTGCGTGCGTGGTCCGTTGGTTTGGGTGCGCTGCCCAGGGCAGGGGGCCACCAGGAGTCGTCCCAGTCGGAGGAAGATGGTCCCAGGATGAGGACTTCCGTCTTGTCTGAGTTGAGTTTCAAACGGCTGTTCTTCATCCACTCGGCTACTTCTTTCATCCCTTCGTGAAGGTTGGTTCTGGCAGTGGATGGGTCGTTGGTGAGGGAGAGGATCAGCTGAGTGTCGTCGGCGTAGGAGATGATGTTGAGGTTGTGTTGGCGTGCGATGGTCATGAGGGGGCTCATGTAGATGTTGAAGAGGGTGGGGCTGAGTGATGATCCTTGTGGTACGCCGCAGATGACTTTGGTGGCCTCGGATCCGAACGGGGGCAAGTGGACTCTCTGGGTTCTTCCGTCGAGGAACGAGATGATCCACTCCAGTGCCTTTTCTTGGATTCCGATGTTGCTGAGGCGTTGTACTAGGGTGCGGTGGCAGACAGTGTCAAACGCTGCGGAGAGGTCCAGGAGGATGAGGGCCGCTGTTTCCCCGTTGTCGAGCAGGGCTCGGATGTCGTCAGTGGCTGCAATGAGGGCGGTCTCGGTGCTGTGGTTGGCTCGGAAGCCGGACTGCGAGGGGTCGAGGGATCCGTTCGTCTCGAGGAAGGCGGCAAGCTGTCGGTTGACGGTCTTCTCGATGACTTTAGCAGGAAACGGGAGGAGCGAGATGGGGCGGTAGTTCTTGAGGTCGGTGGGGTCTGCTGATGGTTTCTTCAGGAGGGCGCTGAGTTCGGCATGCTTCCAGCTCTCCGGGAAGGTGGCGGTGTTGAAGGAGCAGTTGATGACATCACGGAGTTGGGGTGCGATGATGGAGGCGACCTTGTTGAAGCCGTGGTGGGGGCATGGGTCTGTTGGTGATCCGGCGTGGATGGTGCTCATTGTGTGGATGGTGTCTTCGGTGCTGACCGGGGTCCAGGCTCGGAGGGTGGTGGTGAGGGGCGTCGGTTCAGTGGTTGGGAGCGTGAGCTGTGTGCCGAAGCTGTTGTGTATGTCGGCGATCTTGCTGTGGAAGAACGAGGCGAGTGAGTCGCAGAGTTCTTGCGAGGGGGTGATGTCGTTGGTTCCGGCGCTGGGGTTCGAGAGCTCATTGACGATGCTGAAGAGTTCTTTGCTGTTGTGTGCGTTGTAGTCTAGTCGTTCCTTGAATGCTGTCTTCTTGGTGGCGTGGATCAGCTGGTGGTGTTTGCGGGTGGCGTGCTTGAGGGCAGTCATGTTGTCTGTAGTCGGGTCTTTGCACCAGGCTTTCTCGAGGGTGCGGCAGTTCTTCTTGGAGTTCATGAGATCGTTGTTGAACCAGGAAGCCTTCTTGCTGCCCGGTCGGCTGGGAAGGTTTTTGAGGGGTGCGAGGTCGTCAGCACAGTTGGTGATCCACTGTGTGAGGTTGTTGGCTGCCTGGTTGGGGTCCGTTGAGCTGGCGGGAGGATTCAGGTTCAGGGATGTCAAGAGCTGGTCGGGGTGATCTTGTTCCAGCTCCTCCGGGGAACCTGTTGCGGGTGGTGGTGGGTCGTGGTCCTTCTGAAGCTGAAGTGGATGCAGCTGTGGTCTGTCCAGTGGAGTCCGGTGGAGTGGCTGAAGGAGACGTCCTTGCTGGAGGAGAAGACGGGGTCAAGCGTGTGTCTGGCATAGTGGGTGGGGGTGTTCACCAGTTGCTTGAGTCCGAGGTTGGCAAGGTTGTCCAGCAGGGTGGTGGTGTTACTGTCCTTGTTGTTCTCTAGGTGGAAGTTGAGGTCCCCTAGCAGGATGTAATCAGCGGAGGAGAGGGCATGCGTGCTGATGAAGTCTGCGATGTCTTCGCTGAATTGTGTGCGAGGTCCTGGGGGTCTGTAGATGAGGGTGCCTCTGAGTGTGGTCTTGGGGTCGGTGTGTATCTGGAAGTGGAGATGTTCGGCGGCTGTGTTGGGTGTCGTCGGAGTTGGTCGTGAAGCGGATGGTGTTCTTGTGGACGATGGCGATGCCTCCTCCTGTCTGGTTGACGCGGTCCCTCCGGGTGATCTTGTATCCGTCCGGGATGGCGATGGCAATGTCGGGCGCTGAGGAGGCGTTCATCCATGTTTCCGTGAGGAAGGCGACGTCTGGAGATGTGGTATCGAGTAGGTTCCAGAGTTCCACGGCGTGTCTGTGGACGGAGCGGGTGTTGAGCAGGATGCACTTCAGGTGGTTGCTGCTGGTGCTTGGCTTAGCGGGTGCGGTGCAGGTCCGGATGCAGGAAAAGTTGCAGGATCGGCAGCGGAAGGGTCCGTGGGTGCGTCGCGGGGTGGCTCGATAGCATCCGGGGATCCGGCCGGTGTTGAGTGCGTTGATGGTGGCGGCGGCGTAGGTCCGTCGGGTGGTCTTGCAGCGGTGGGTGCCAGGGGTCCTGGCGCTGGGCGCGGGCCAGGCGCGGACGGGCACAGACGGGCTTGCATTTGGCGCGCCTTTGACGCACAATTGGCTCGCCTGCTGCGCGTGAACGCTGTGCGTGCGCGTGGGGGACATAAGAAGGTAGCCGGGAGGGAGGGTCAGCTGGGTGGCGGGAGCGGGCGGCCAATGGGCTGACGGGGTGGCAGGGCCGCAGGGAGGCAGCGGCGGGAAAGTCAGGTGCGGGCGGCTCAGCGGCGGCTGGGTCGCCCTGGCAAACAATCAGGCAGGCAGCAGGAGGAGCGTGGGGGCGACCAGGCCTGTGCAAGGCTCAGCAGTCGCTCCCTAGGGGAACCAGAGGTCTCCTTAAAAAGGTAGCCGGGAGGGAGGGTCAGCTGGGTGGCGGGAGCGGGGCGCCCAATGGGCTGGCGGGGGGGCGGGCCGCAGGGAGGCAGCGGCGGGAAAGTCAGGTGCGGGCGGGTCAGCGGCGGCTGGGTCGCCCTGGCAAACAATCAGGCAGGCAGCAGGAGGAGCGTGGGGGTGACCAGGCCTGTGCAAGGCTCAGTGGTCGGGAAGCTGTGTTCTAATCTCGGCATCAGCTCAACATCCTGTGATTCCAGGCAAATCGCTTTGTCTCCTCATGCCTACCACAAATGAATGTGTTCTTCTGTAATGTAAATTGTGCTCATGCCATGTTGTCGAGTTCGCGCT
This sequence comes from Lissotriton helveticus, assembly GCF_964261635.1. Lineage (NCBI taxonomy): Eukaryota > Metazoa > Chordata > Amphibia > Caudata > Salamandridae > Lissotriton > Lissotriton helveticus. Next base: position 183,311,538 of record NC_136057.1, on the reverse strand, counting down.
ATATAATATTTCAAGGAAAATAAAGTAGGGAAACTCGAGTTCACACACTACTGAACGCGCACTCTTAAGTGCATCAGCAGTGCACTGTGAATCGGAGCGTTTCACAAGCCTGTCACAGATAAGAAATGCTATCAAAACGAAATCCTACGAAACAAAATACTACTGGCCGGCAGCAATTCATACCCGTAAAACGTCGGGACGGGCTGCTAGTACTTGTGTATGGATAGAAAATTGGATGGAATATACAAAAGATGATGGTGTTTTAGCTTTTCCAGAAAATGGTACATTTAATGGTTGAGTTTTGTACAATTTAAGGACTCGAATGAATGAGTTAGATCCAAGACCTAGATTAACGCAGTATGAAGCATTAGAGGAATGGGAGATTGAGGCCTATGAAAGAGATAGACCAAGAAGTAACAAGAATTGGAGTAAGTGCTATCCCAAATTCCCCAAAGAGACAAGAGATAAACAACTGAAACAATGGAGACAAAACATGATAGTGGAAGGACTATATCCTGTATTAACTTTAAAAGAGCCCACTGGAAGTAAAAGGACTGAGAAAACAAAACATTTAATGACTAGTGGTGAGTCAGACGATGATTATATGGAGGATTTATTCATAAAAAATACACCACCTTATAATGAAGAACCAAGCACTGTAAACCCAAATGCACCGTTTCTGAAACCACCTCTGATTCCGCAAGTGGTACATGAAACCTCAATAGAAAGGGTATTACAAGATAGAGAAAGAGAAGCATTAAATAAACAAAGAAGTGAGTTAATCCAGAAGATTTCTCAATTAAATACAAATCCCGAAGCCCTGACAATACTAGTAACTATGGGTCCAGTTGTTCCTTTGTACGGAGACAAACAAGCTAGTCCTAAAACTCCCATTTTGACTACACCGGTAGTGCAGCTAAGAAAAGAACCTCTGATAATAGATGATCAGGCAAGTGAATGTGAGTCCGTAATCTCCTTAATGGATTTACCAATAAGAGAACCAGAGATTAGTTCAATTAGGAAAACCCCTCCTCAAAATTTGAGAGAAGTACAGATGGAGACATCGTCAGGTACAAGAAGTGCCACAGTAGTAACCCCAGAGGAAATAGAAAGATGGACACGAGAAATAGAGAAACCAAAATCACAGCCAAAGCCATTGGATATATATAAATTAAGAATTGAATCAGAGGAAATGATGGCTGGGAATGTGGGATTGGAAAGGTTAAATACATTTAGTGAAGATGAATTATTATTTATATGTAAAAGCATTACCAGAAATACAAAAGTGTTTCATGGAAAATTAATGGACACAGCAGCTAGTATGGTAATTGACATTGGCAAATCTAAAATATTACAAAAACCATATTGAGTTGAATTTTCCGACAAAGATTTAGAAAATATGAATGTGTCAGGTAAAAAGTTACAAATCAGAGAGCTGATGACATTATTGCAAAAATGGGGAGAACTAGAAAAATGGAAAACTAGATGGACAAAGAAAAAGGAAGAGGTTCGAGCAAGACAAATTGCTTCCGAATACGTATTAAAAGAGACAGAAAAGGTGGAAAAATGATGTCCTATGAGAGAGGTACCAGGTGGAGGTTATGTGCATGTCCCATGGTCCCGACATGATATTTTGTCATTTACAAATGATTTCCCAAAACTTTGTGAGAAACCTGTAGAATGGTACAGACAAGTCGAGAGATTTGTGAAGGTTTCAAAATGTCTTTTTAAAGATTTAGATGGATTATTTGACATTGTTATACCTGTAGATTTGTGGACAGAATGTAAAATTGCTGTTGATTGGCCTAGTGATGAGTACCATAGAGACCAAAAGACAGGGGCTCCTTCCGAAGAAGTAATGAAGACGTACAACCAGGTAATACTCTACCTCAAAGGGAAGGTGCCCGCAAAGAAGACAGATTGGACTAGAATAGATAGAACTACCCAAAATAAAGATGAATCTGATGCGCTTATTGCAAGTATTCAAACAGTACAGTGGATTGGATAACATAGATATGAAGGATATGACGCATTTCATTTATCGATTTGTGTCAGGATTAAGACCAGAAATTTCACAATGGATTAAAGATCATAACATTTGTTGACATGCCAAACCTATTGATGAAATTCTTAAATATGCTAAATATTGCAAAGAAGAGCTTGATAATAAACGAAAAGAGTTAAAAGAAAAAGTAATGTGGGCACAAGTAAAATCAGCAGAGCAACAAGAACTCCAGTTAAATCAATTAAATAGTAACCAGAATCAGGGTGATGGAAATGGAGGAAAGCCAAGGGGAAAATTCAATAACGAGGAGGCAAAACGAGCGTAAGGCGGTGCAAAACGGTAATGTGCAAAATAATGATTTAAATCTACAGACGCAGAATGAGGTGCCACGGAAGACACACCAGCAGGTAATACCAAACCAAACCCCCGCACCTATGCCAAATTACAGGAGCAAAGCACAACAGAGTGTAGATAACACAAATTGGGAGGGAAGTGAAAGGAGAGATACAGCAACCTCACAATTTCTTTTGAGTGATACATTTGTCAGTGAAGATCCCTACTGACGGTGCCTGAGACGGGAGGATGAGGAGTGCGTGCTTGGCGCCTCCTTGCCGGTAGACCAGTCAGGTCCATACATTGAAGGAAAGGTTGAAGGAAATGATGTCACCTTTCTATTGGATACTGGTGCTACGTGTTCTACTGTGAGAACAGCAGACGTTCCAAACCTACCCCTCTCGGGAGAAGCGATCCAAGTAGTGGACGTTTCTAATAAACAAATTTGTACCCCAGTTACAGAACCAATGGAAGTTAGAATAGGGAATTTTAAAGAAATGCATAGATTTGTCGTATGTGATTCAAGTAAACTTGTTAGGTCGAGACTTGTTGTGCAAAATGAATTGCACTATTTTCTGCACCCCAAGTGGTGTTGAAATTCAAACCCCAGACGAAGATGGAGTTTATAAACTGATGTTAGCAAAACAAGAGACAGAGACTAAAAGGCTGACAATAGAAGACTTACCAGAAGAACTACTACAGTCTGTAAAACCTAATGTATGGGATTTTACTGGAAAAGATGTAGGATTAATGGCAAATGTCGATCCAATAAAAGTCATGGTAAAAGAAGGTGCAGTTTATCCAAATACTCGACAGTACAAAATTAGCCCAGAATTAAAAGCAGGTGTTGCAGCAGAAATAAAACGTTTGGTTGAAGCAGGCATTTTACAAGAAATAATGAGCAGTCCTTGTAATTCACCCATAATTTGTAGAAAAAAACCTCCGCAAAATTAATAAGATTGTTGTTCCATGCTGTCCAGTCGTGCCAAACCCTGCGGTGATTCTGTATCAGATACCACGCATTTTTCTCGATTCCATTACACCCATATAGCAAATTTCTTGTTTATGTCTTGAATCATGTCCCTTAGGGGTACACAGAGAGCCCCTCAATTTTTAATCAGATTTTGAAAAAGTGCCTTGAGTCTTTGGTACTGCCTGGACAGTCCGGGTCCAGTACATTGACGACCTATTTTGGCTCTAAAACTCGAAATGACTGTGTTATTGATACCATTGCTTTACTGGATCATTTAGGTGAAGGAGGACATAAAGTGTCACCAGAGAAATTACAATTCTGCACAACGTCAGTGAAATATCTGGGGCACCAGATAGAAAGAGGCGTCAGAAGGGTTACCTCAGAAAGAATCTGAATAATTAAAAACATGAATTTGCCTCAAACTCAGAAAGAGATCAGGATGTTTCTTGGAGTTGTAGGATATTGCAGGCAATGGATTGTGGGATTTGCAGTCCTAGCAAAGCCATTGATACAAATGACAAAGAAAAGAGCAAAAGACTCAGTAGAGTTGGATGACGAAAGCATGACTGCTTTTGTAAAATTGCGAGAATGCCTGTGTACAGCTCCAGCACTAGAGATGCTTGACTATTCAAAGGATTTTGCACTTTTCTGTGACACACGAGATAATTGTGCAGTTTCAGTTTTAACTCAAATTCACGGGTTGATGAGACGTCCTGTGGCATATTTTTCTGCCACATTAGAAGTTTAGGACAATCGGCTGCATTACTATGATTAGTCAACTGTACTCGTTTACACCACCATGTTTGATAAGTGCACGAGCTGAGGTTTTTCTATTATTGATGCTATACCTGGCAGTCGTGTTTTTATTCGTCTACACCCCCATGCTTGGGAGGTGCACGAATCTACCATTATTAAAAAACTGGTCGTTTTGTTTACACCCTCGCAACATCTGTACTGCTGAATGTATACTGTATTTCACTCATATCAACGCAGGGTAGTACTATACTCTTTTACGATTGAATCTTAGAATTGAGGCTGCCCCCGTCACGTTGCTACCATTACCTTTAATTTAAATTAACATCTGAAGGTCCAATATTCCTGAATTTCTGGTGTAATATAGCCAAAATAGTTTCACGTGCTATCACCAATTTTATAACAATCACAGGCCTCGCACTCTCGAATTTCTGTTTTGATGTAGTCCAACGAGTGGCGCTTCTTGAGTAACTCTTCCATTTCGACTATTTTAGTCTTAGAACGGCTCCTCCCCCTTCTGCCTCGCGGAGTTGCCAGCGGAGTTTTGCGGAGTTCGACTGTGGCGTTTTTTCCTTGGGACTCAGTAAGTCACTGTTCTGGTCCCCGTTTGTAAATAACCAACAGTGTGCGATTCCGTCTGATATTTGGCCCTTATCTGATTTGGTGTTTGGTTTAGGACCCTTCAGGTTTACGGAGGCTTCTTCCCCGTTTCCCGGCGGATTGTGTTGAAATGTGGTGACCCACCCGCGTTTGCCTGTCTATGCGACCCGATTACATCCCTGGTTTTGGTGATCAACTAAGACGGTATGTGACAGGGTTAAGCCCAATTAATATGTTATAATCCTTTGTTCAACTTAGACACGATTATTCTTGACACAGTGGCGGGTGTGTGTGTTTTATTTCAGCCGTCACACCTGATATTTTGCGGATTAGAAAATTAGCCGTTGTTCATCACCTTAAGACAACGAGATAGAATGGCTCTTTCTGAGGTATGAATTGCTGCACTGGGCACGACGAGAATTGTACTGGCAAATTTATAATACTGATGGTTACAAAATACACATAACCATATGTGTATATTTTTTAACAGTGACTAATTTCGTAGCTGAATGATCTCCAGTTCTACACTATATTAGCACAGACAACCAGTGGATTGGTCTTTTAGTAGTGAATGTAAGTCATTCGTGCAACTAACGACCACTATGCGTATGTTTGGTGCCCTCTGCTGGGAATGTCTAGTAATACTGTTACATCTTATTTCATAGCTGGTGCGCTGTAGGAGCCGCTAGTCGTAGTTGGAACAGTACCCGCCTGGACGCTCCATATTACTTCAGTGGTGGCTTTGAATGGATTAGGCTGAAGTAAGTTTGTTGTAAGTTTGTTTTGAGTTGTAGTTGGTTTATTGACCTCTTTTAGGTATGATTTACATCAGTGAGTTTAAGCATGACTTATTGCTTGCTTTCTCTCATTTTTCCACGTCCTAGAGGCTGTCCTGTGGCCCGGACTCCATAGTTTAAAATTTAGAGAAATTAAAGTGTTTTGCTTGAGTTAATGATGCTTTCTAGCTGTTATGAGTGCACTAATTCGACTTGGTTTTTGAATTTCGCAGATAAGACTGCCCCATCTCACTTCCTTTTCCCTTGTACCCGTCCTGATGAAGACCCCGATAAAGGACCTAATGTAGCCTACGAATAGGGGTCGAAACGTCGACGACCTTCTCTGTTTAATTGGGACCTCCGGCACAATTCCCTGATTATTTCAAGCTATGGTTGTGTACGTTGAAATGTCCCTATGTTATTATTGACATAATAGATGCCGCAATTGTGTAGGCCTTTGTTAACTAGGACTGATTTTAAGTGTGATTCATATAATTTATTGTCACTGTCTTGATTCTATGTACTTTTTCCTATTCTGCACCGCCTTTTGAGCACTTCCTCCTCCTCTCCCCTTCCCTTCCCCCGTCTTGGGGCTATTTACAAATTCATTAAGTCGATTGACATGTTTGATTGATTTAAGTGCAGTATTGTTGAATAAATAACAATATCTGATTATTTTTGAGTTATTCTTCCAAAATTGTTTAAATTTTTTGATTGTGTGTGGTTCTCACAACACGTTCTCCTTGCGGGGATCCATTTACACTTACCACATTAGACCCAGTGGCATCTGCCTTGCCCGGATGTCTGAAAGCAGTGGCTGCAACTTGCGTGAGCCTGGAACAGAGTGAGTCCATTACTATGGGACATCCTGTGACCGTGTATGTTCCACATGCAGTTGTAATTTTGTTAACCAGGACCAAGACCCAGTATCTCACACCTAGTCGGCTGACTAAGTATGAGAGAATCCTTGTAGGTGCAGGAAATATAACCATTGCTAGGTGTAATATTCTGAACCCAGCAACACTGCTACCTAACTTACATTTTGCAGAAGTAAAGGGAGAAATTGAACATGACTGTATCGACTTGACTGAATATAGTACAAAACCACGTCCAGACATAAGAGAAGAGCCTTTTATTGATTCAGAATAGGAGCTATTTGTAGATGGCTCATGTATGAGACATGAGGAAGGAGGTCTAAGTGCTGCTTATGCAGTGTGCACGTTGGGAGGTCCAATTGAAGCATCCTATTTGCCTGGAGTCAAGTCTGCACAAATAGCCAAATTGGTTGCATTAGCAAAGGCCTGCAAATTTGGGAAAAATTGGAAGGTAACCATATACACTGACAGCCAGTATGGTTACGGGGTTGTGCACGACTATGGCCAACTATGGTTGCAAAGAGAGTTTCTGACTTGTTCAGGTACTCCTATTAAAAATGGTCATTATGTAAAAGATTTACTTGAAGCAATCCAGTTACCAAAAGAAATGGCTGTGGTCAAGTGTGCTGCTCACAAATCTGGAAATGACAAAGTGACAGCTGGTAATCGATATGCTGACCAGTTAGCCCAACATTGTGCAAAATATAAAATGGCTTTTAATAAGATAGTTGAGGTGGGCGGAAACAGCTGCCAACTTATGTTGCTAGAAGGTGTGAATACGTGGGAGGAAGTGAGAGATTTGCAGAATGGAGCAGAACCAAAGGAAAAGGAAGAATGGAGGAAAATAGGCTGTCAGAGAAGAGTTGAGGATGGTGTAATTGTATATCTTGATGGGAGGCCAGTGTTACCAGACTGTATGCTTGCTCCTATGGCTAGGATGGTTCACGGAGATTCTCATTTGGGAAGAGATGCTATGATACGTCTGTTCAGACAGTCATGTTTCAATGCGAAATTCAGGAACATAGCAGAGGTGCTTTGCCAGAGATGCCTGGTTTGTCAACAAATGAGCCCAGGAAAGAAAACAGTAGTGCTACCAGGAAAGATTGGGAAGGCAGAGGGTCCCTTTATACGATTGCAGATTGGTTTAATTCAGTTAACTCCTTGTCGAGGACTAAAATACATTCTTGTCATTGTCTGCTTGTTTTCAAAATGGGTGGAAGCTTACCCCACACGCAGAAATGATAGCATCACTGTAGCCAAACTTCTACTTAGAGAGCTTATACCACGTTTCGATTTTCCAGTAACAATTGAATCAGACCAAGGCGGCCATTTTAATAATGAAATAATTGGTCTAATTTGTGAAGCTTTCAAAATTAAGCAGAAACTGCACTGTGCATATCGCCCAGAGGCTTCTGGAGTGGTAGAACAATTGAATGGCACAATCAAGTCAAGACTGGGAAAGATCAAGAGGAGGCGCTTCGCGCGCAACCGAGATGGCCGCGTGAGCACAGGGCTCCCGAGGACCCTCGCTGACTCCCGCATTTATCCTGGATAACATCCTGATTTGATGGAAGATCATTGAAGACATAACCCGGCTGATGTACTAGCAGGTTTTTGGGTCGGAGTTGGACGCAGGGTCCCCGAGTTTTGCTGTCTTGAAATTTGCGGCCTTCTCCATGGAACAGCCTGGACCTTGAGTTGTAGCAGTGCCCCGGTCGTAATTCAACAACAACGGCTTGAGGGGGTCGGATCACAGCCTCGCTTCACTTTCGGTTTCGTTTCTCCGGTGCACATCCTCGTATCTGCGGTGTGTCTGTTGATCGGAGGAGCTTCGTCACCAGCACATTGAGCTCCGAGCTGGCAACTGTTTGGCTGTGGACTCCATTGGCTCAATCTTTCGTCCTGTATTCCTGTGTGTGACTTTTTAAGGAGCCATTTGGACCAGATCTCGAGCCTCCCTCCGGGGCACCCGACTCGCCATGACGGGCAAGCCTGAGGGTGAGAAACGGAAAGTCAAGACCACTATACGAGGAGGTTCGACCCAGACAAATGTCATGGATCGCTATACACTCTCTAAAGGATCCCCTGGTGGCGCACCTAAGACTCGTGAGGAGGCTGTCGATGATCCTGCTATATTGGCGGACTTAACGCTACAGGACGTGATGGGCGCCGTTGCTGGTATTCAGTCTTCCATTGGCCAACAGTATGAAGCCTTGGCTCTGAAGTTAGAAACGGTGGCTATTGATGTTAACCTCATTCGAACTGATCTGGCCAAGACGAATGAGAAGGGGAAGTCATTGGCCCTAAAGACATCCAGCCTTACCACGCATGTGTCCGACTTGCAAACAGAAGTGCGCAACCTTAGATCTGCCAATTACTTTTTTGCTCGTCGCTTGGAGGATTTTGAAGGCCGTGCACGGCGCAATAATGTGCGTATTATTGGGGTCCCGGAAGATTCTAGTTCACTCGCCACTGATCTTCGAGTGGAGGACCTCATTCTTAATCATCTCGCGCCCAAGGGCCCGAGCAAATTCTTTGCCATCGAACGTGCGCACAGAGTGCCAGGGGGACAGGCGAAGCCCGGTTCCCCCCCCCCCGTCCGATTATTGCACGGATCTTCAACTTTAGAGATCGTGACGCAATTTTGCAGGCGGCACGGACAAGTGGCCCTACGCAGTTTGAGAACGCTGCTGTGAACTTTTATCCGGACTTCTCTCAATCGGTCCAGAAACAACGTATGGGATTTCAAGGTGTGAAACGGCGATTAAGAGACATGGAACTAAAATATGCTATGTTATTCCCGGCCCGACTGCGTGTTGAATATGACAATCGAACATTTTTCTTTGTCAGGCCTGAGGCAGCAAGTGATTGGTTGGACACTTTGCCGACTCGCCGTGCTGGCCAGGAACATGCTGGTGGTGCCGAAGGGGGACTGATGGACCAAGAATGATTATGGCGCCTGTGTCCGGAACACCACTCAACGTGACCAGCTGAGGCTCACTGACTTTTTTTGATCATTCCATTCGTATCTTGGGAGGTTGCGGGGATGGCGGGACCCTTTCCTCCTCTGGGGTTTTTCTTTGTGTAGATTAGTTCTTCGTTTGTAATTGTTAGGGCGACAGGCACACTGCAAATTGGGGTGGCTTTTGAGTCGGTGCAGGGTGCAGGGTGGGGGGGAGTTGTGTTGGGTACCTTGGGGGAAGGGGGGGACATGTTCTGGGATTGTTTATTTTTTCTTTTTCAAGGCAAGGTGCTTTCATTATTTTTGACATTGGTGTGATGCTCGTTTTGCGATGGGAGTTCGTTGTGGATCTGGATGGGGGGTAGAGGGTTGAGGGTATTATGCTGGAATGTGAATGGGTTGGGTGATCGCATAAAGAGAGGGGTGGTTATGCAGCTGTTGCGGCGCCGTTCGCCTGATGTCGTTTTGCTACTGGAGACACAGTTAATAGGAAACACTTGTCACGCTCTTAATAGACAGGGTTATCGTCTTGCTGCCCATTCTGGGTTTACATCTAGTTCTAGAGGAGTGGGTATCCTGCTCAGGGTTTCCCTCCCTTTCGAGGTTGATGATGTGATCCTTGATGCCAGGGGTCGATATGTTGCACTTGTTGGGCGGTGGGAGGGGAAACCAATCTCGTTAGTGTCGGTTTATGTCCCCCCGGGCTTACAATCCACGACATTTACGGACCTGGGGCGGATGATTCTGGACCTCCCGGAGGGTGTTTTGATACTGGGTGGTGATTTTAATTGCGTCATTTCTGGCAGGATGGACCGCTATCCCCCCCGAGATCTTCCTGCTGTGCAATCCTGGTTGGGTGACTTCCTGGAAACATTGGGACTCCTTGGGCCCGATTCACAGAACTAACTTAAGACAAAATCCTAAACTTACTACTTTTGTTATTCACAGAAGTTAGGATTTTGTCTTAAAACAGACTTAAGACAGACTTAAGATAGGATTCTGTCTTAAGTCTGTCTTAAGTTTGTCTTAAGACAAACTTAAGACAAAATCCTAACTTCTGTGAATACGAAAAGTAGTAAGTTCATTCTGTGAATGCCAAAAGTAGTAAGTTTAGGATTGAGTCTTAAGTTCATTCTGTGAATCGGGCCCCTTGACTGTTGGAGACTGATGCATCCAGAGCAAACACAGTTTACTTTCCATTCGGGAGCTCATGGTAGTCTCTCTAGATTGGATTATATCCTGCTACCGGCGGCACTGTCCCCCTCGGTTGGAGAGATTAGACACTTGGCCCGGGGTATATCGGACCATTCCCCTATTTGGTTTCATTTTAATCTTGGCATCGGGGCCGAAGGGAGGGTGGCTCCGATTAACCCCTGGTATCTTCTTAACCCTAAGACTCGCACTGAATTGATTAAATCGTTTGATCTGTATTTTACTGAGAATGCTGGTTCTGTATCCTCGCCAGTCTCGTTGTGGGAAGCTTTTAAGACTGTGATCAGGGGACAGGCATTGTCTTTGGTGGGGTGTGCCAAGAAATGTAAGAATGAGGCAATTGTTCAGCTCGAAACCGAAATCACAGACCTGGAGACTGCGTTGGAGCGGCAGGTGTCACGAGAAGCATTACATGTCCTCCGCCTTAAACAATTGGAATATAAAACTTTGGTAACTGATGCGGCAAAGACAATGAGTCGGGAACAGCAGGGACGGCTCTATGATGTGGGTGATAAGGCAGGGAAATTGATTGCCTGGCTGGACAGAAGGGAGAGAGCGAATCGAGTGGTTCCGGTGATTGAGACATGTGGTGGTGTGATTGTAACTGACCCTGTCGAAATTGTTGAATGCTTTGCAGACTATTTTCGAGAGGTCTATACCTCGGTGTCCGTCAGGCCCGAGGAGGATTCGCGGTTGTTGCTTCGGGATATAGCACTTCCTTGTTTGTCAGAATTGGATCGGGACTATCTGAATGCCACGCCCTCAGTGGATGAGGTGGCTCTCGCGCTACGCTCCCTTCGTTCTGGCAAGGCTCTGGGTCCCAATGGCCTTCCTGTTGAATTGTATAAGTTACGCCCTGATACTCTAGCTCCCTATCTCCGTGATATGTTTTTGGCGGCGAGAGATAATGGCTCCCTCCCTAGAGATCAGCGTCTTGCGACCATTGTGGTGATCCACAAGGAGGGTAAACCACGAGATCGCTGCTCGTCTTATAGGCCCATTTTGCTCTTAAATGCGGAGCCCAAGATCCTCGCCAAACTGCTTGCTAATCGTCTGATTACGGTTATTGGCGACCTGATTCATCCGGATCAATCGGGTTTTATCCCGCACCGTAACACGGCATTAAATTTGCGACGTCTACATGGTGTTCTCGCGAGGGCCCCGACGCTGCGTGAACCGGCCATCTTGGCGTCTCTGGACGCCACGATGGCCTTTGATACAATCGAGTGGTCTTATCTCTGGGCGGTACTCGCCAAATTTGGATTCGGCGCAGGTTTTATTGGTTGGGTCAAACTCCTGTATGAATCGCCACTGGCACAGGTGGTGGTTGATGGTCGCGTCTCCGCGCCTTTTACTCTTGGGAGGGGCACGCGGCAGGGTTGTCCGTTGTCTCCGCTCCTCTTTGCTCTGGCGTTGGAGCCTCTCGCCGCTTGGCTACGGTGGGAACCTTCATTGAAGGGTATACGCTGGACGCCGGACTTTGAGGATCGCATTTCCTTATACGCGGATGATATTCTATTGTACCTTCCATCTCCCCAAAAATCGCTCAACGTATTGTTTGACGTACTTAACTCCTTCGGGAAGAACTCCGGCCTAATCATCAATTGGTCAAAATCCTACATTTATGTACTTTCGGGTGATGTCCCACGTCTGCCACGGGGCTGTCCCATCCAGTTGTCGCAGTCTGGCTTTAAGTACTTGGGTGTGTTTATCTCGATGGATCCGGCGGTCCGCTATGCTCGTAATTTGCTCCCCCCCTCCAACGGTTACGCTCCAATGTAGCGCGTTGGCGTAAATTACCGTTATCTCCTCTAGGGCGTGCGGCCCTTTTTAAAATGATGTCCTTACCGCGGTTCCTATATGCCCTCCAGAATAGTTTCGACGTCATCCCGTCGAAATATTTTCGGGAAGTAGAATCGTTACAGAGGCAACTCATATGGGACGGACGTTCACGCATAGCTCTTCCGAAATTGACACTTCCCTGGTATGATGGCGATATAGCGCTCCCGGATATTTGCAGGTATTATTGGGCTTCCCACCTTGCTGCCATCAACCACGGGATGTATGGCTCGGCGTTGAATCCAGCATTTGAAAAGGATAAGTGGCTGCTCCCGGGTGGTGATTACTACAGAGCACTTTATTCGGGACCCTCTCGTTCACAACTCACGGGACCTACCGCTATAGCCGTGCGGGTATGGCATAGCGCAACGACGGCTATGGGCTGGAGTGATAAATTGACCGGTGCGACACCGCTCTATGCCTCTGCGAAGCTGGGTGGCCTATGGAAGATGAAGGGATTTGATAAGTGGGACATAATCGGTATTGGTAAAGTGCGCGATCTCTGGGTTAAAGGCAGGGTGAAGACCTTCTCGGATCTGCAAATAGAGTATAAGTTGAGTGACAGGGAAAAATTTTGTTATATCCAGGTACGCCATGCTCTGAACTCCGTGCTGCCAGTGGGTAGTGAAATTCCGGACTCCTCCCCTCTCGAAGACTGTATATTAGACGGTTATGTGCCAGATAGTACTATCTCACTATTCTATAAGAAAATGATTAATGACCGATCGAGTCTGCTCGATCGCCTCCGTGAGGCCTGGATTGCTGATGGTATCGAACTGGATGACAAGGACTGGCAGTCCGCGATCTCCTCTCCCAGGGAGGTGGCGATTCCACCCCGCCTCCTCTGGTTCAACTCAAGATCCTCCACAGAATCTGTCACCGGTCCCCATCTGATCCATATGGGCTACTCCACGGATGGCATGTGTCGACGTGGGTGTGGTCTCCTTGGCACCTATCTCCATATTATATGGGAATGCCCTGAGGTGGTGCGATTTTGGAAAAGTATACATGAGATTATGGATGAAGTTACGGGTGTGGTGATGATGCCGGAAGCCCGACAATGTTTGTTGAATGTATGGGGTCCGAATGACTATGACGTGTCACAGCTTAGGTGGGTGACTCTGGCCAATATGGTTGCGAAGAGGGATATTGCTCAGCTGTGGGGATCCCCAAGGCCTACTACAGTGACTGCTTGGAAAGAGAGTCTGGACTGGTGCATGTTCAGGGAGAAAACAGTGTATATGGCGAGAGGCAGGCCCAAAAAATGAGGGAAGATTTGGAACCCTTGGAACTCATACCGTGGAGATATTTGTGCGCCCCCACTCACTGCTATTCCTAGTCCTTCCCAGTAGCCCTGACTACGTTTCTTCTAGCTGTGATATATTGTGCTGTTCATATGCATTTCTACCTCTGCCTCCCTCCTCTCAACTGTATTCCAGATTTTCTTCTCCTGCTGTAATGTTTCTGCCGTCCTCCTTGAGCGCAGACCTAATGACTGTATTATTACTGTAATGCCTTGATTGTATGTCTTTATGTTTTGTTTCTCTGTGTTTTAAATAATAAAAAGTTTTTTAAAAAAAGACTGGGAAAGATGTATGAGTCTACCCGACTGGAGTGACCAGATGCTTTGCCACTTGTTCTGATGGGACTTAGAAGTATTCCAGACAGGAACACAGGCTTGAGTCCCCATGAAATACTGATGGGAAGAGCAATGAGGCAAGCATGGGTGGCAGGACACAAACTGATAAGTATATCTGATGACTTAGTACTGGAGTACTGCAAAGAACTGGCTGACCAAGTGCGTTCTATCTCTCACCAGGTTGGGGAAGACGTTGTCGCCAGGCAAGCAACACCAGCACACGACCTGGACCCAGGTGACTGGGTAGTGCTAAAGAAACATACTCGAAAATCTTGCCTTGCACCAAGGTGGGGAAAACCACGACAAGTGATTTTAGTTACCACCACAGCTGTAAAGTGTGCAGGAGTTCCACACTGGATTCATGCCAGTCATACAAAAAGAGTGACTGAACCTGATGAAATTGAAGCTGAAGGTTGTGCAGCTGAGGGGTCTCAAAAACTCTATCCTGAAGTAGCTGAAGAGGAACAACCGAGCACCAGTCAAGATGATTGGATTCCAATAATCGATATACCTGCAGAATATGTAAGAACCAGAAGTCAAACTTACCAAGATAGACAGAGTGACAGTGAGGACGAGACAGGTTTAGAAGAAAGTACTCAGATCATAGAAATACAAATCAAAAGTGATTCTGAGGAGGAGCAGATAGGGAAAGATCAGGTAATTGACACTCCACCAAGAACTCCAGAGTCTAAAAAGGGACAGATAGTAATTAGGGTGGAGGCTCAAGCAGAAGAAAATCAAGGGTTCGAATAGCTTGAGCAGGACCAGACAGGGGTAGAAAATTGTGTTCAGGAAGAAGAAGGTGAATCAAACCAAAGTCAAACTCAGCCCATACCTGAACAAAGCCAGATTAGTAACCAGGATGAAGAAACAGAAATAAGACGTGTACCTAGTCAGATAGAGAGGGATACAGAAGACAGCATTGAAATAGATGTGCCACAACTGAATGAAAATAAAAGAGCGTTGGAAGAAGGCCAAAGCACAGTGCCAGCTAAAAGACTCAGAAAAGGAGACAAGTGGCCTAGGTTTGTCAAAAGACTGAGACTACGTTTAAAGACAATTGATGAAGCACCTGAACAAGTAAATGAAATAACAAGTCAAGCTGACCAACCTGTGATACAAACAAGAAGGAGAAGTCCACGACTAAAGAGACTGAATAATAAATACAAAGGCCCTGAATGGACCTACATCGTGTTGGAGGATTTTGAAAACTTGGAAATAAGTGACGAAAGTGATGAAGAATTGATTGCTGATCAAACTGACGAAGAAGTGAGACCAACCTGAAATTCTCACAGGGTAAAAGGCTGTGTAATAGTTACAAAGAGGGGTTGAATCTCCTTAGCTAGAAATGGCTGATCGTACTGTTAATGGAAGACCGAAAAGAAATTGTTTAAAAACATGCTGTCGAGTATGTGTATGTAGTATAGCAATAGTATTCATAGTTTGGATAGGACTGAAAATAGCTATCCCTTACATAATGAGTAGAAATATGAAGAATGATACTAATAAGCAACCACTAGTAGATACAGATGAGCTACAAACAACAGATATACCTGCAAGAATAGATACACAGGAGAAAGCACTTAGGGCCCGATTCACAGAATGAACTTAAGACTCAATCCTAAACTTACTACTATTTTGATATTCACAGAATGAATTTACTACTTTTGGTATTCACAGAAGTTAGTATTTTCTGTTAAGTTTGTCTTAAGACAAACTTAAGACAGACTTAAGACAGACTTTAACCCTGCCAGAGGAAACTAAACTGTACCCATAATATTACAATGTATTCAATGTTAAATTCTCCATTGTTGGGTGGAATAAAAATGTCATGTGAAAATAAATTGATGGGCGGGAACGTAAAATTAATATTCAACACTGAAGTAACAGAATTTGGGATCCTTACACTTGCAACATTGGGGGGTGGTACACTGACCTGGAAAATAGTATAACTAGGGTAGGCTTAGCTAATTTGTCTGACTTGTCTGAATAGCTGACCTGTCACTGACCCAACGCACTCAATAGGTGACAAAGAGCAGAGGGCTGCGGAGCACTCTGTCAGAAGATTCGATAACCCAATCGGGGTTCCTGGTAAGCTGAGGTGCTGGTGAAGCACTTTGACGGTGAATTCGGTAACCCAATCGGGGTTCTGACTGTTAGCTGCAGAGAGGGAGTAGCGCAGGGGTTGCAACTGAACTGCGGGTGCTGGTCTTAACTTTTGGTGGTCCTGTCCTGATCCAAATCTGGTTTTCCTGTCCTGATTCTGCTCTGCACCTGTTGGCCTACTGGCAACTGCAACTTTTGGGGTTTCTTTCACTTACTGATTCTAGGTAAGTGACAGAAACCCCAAAAGAAACCCCATGTTCCTTTTTCTTACCCTTCCCTTTAGTAAATGATCAATTTGTTTTTCCGATTTAAAAGCATGTTCCATTTTCTTACCTTCCCTATGGTTGAATGATAAAATCGTTTTCCATATTATGTTCCTTTCCTTACCCGTCCTTTTTTGAAAATTGCTTAAACTAGCTTCCTGATTAAATAGCATGTTCCCTTTTCTTACCTTCCCTTATTGCTAAATGATTAGTATAATATATCTTTTGCATAGTTATACATTATTTCAGATTTTCATTATTGAGAGTCTTATGGTGTTTAATCTTTGGATCGTGACCATTTATGAAATTTAGATAAAGAGTTTTAAAACTTCCCGAGTCTGTGGTTATTATATGAGTGCAAATGTTATTGTTCATCAATCTATCTTAAAACTAACTCCCTGATCCAATAGGTTACAATTACCAGCGACAAGGATTGGTAAGTGAATGGTATAGGACCTAGTAGGTAAAAATATCTGGTAGTAGAGCAAAGGTTACCTGATTAAGTAATGAGTTATTGATTATGGGCCCAGGTGAGTATGGTAAAATTATAGTCGGGTGACCTGCGCACTCTATCAGCGCGTTATCAACAACGCGCATCGCAGAGGCAATACAAATTCCAGGGATAGTGTGGATATCGCTGTTTTCCATGGTGGAAAACGGTGATATCCTAGATGATAGGGCCTGTGGTCTTAGCCACAGAATCCACCCCCCATGTTAAGTATGCCCTAATCAGGAATTTAACAGACGTTAAATTCCTGTGTTAAGGCATACTTAACGCAAATTAAATAATCGCTACCCTTCTTTGTCAATATCGCGAAGCTGCCTTCACGATATTTTCCCTGGTTGGTTTCACAGCAACACCTACTTTGCATCTCATTAGTGATGCAAAGTTAGGCGTGCTGGAAACGGGTGCTAAGTCAGCAAAATACGCGATAGCGAGTCTTTGTTGATAAGGCGATAAAAGTATCGCCACTATTCGGCCAAAAAACGGCCGCAATAGCAGCATTAATTTTATAACGCCGTCTTGTTAACATGCCTCTTAGTCGTTCCATGCCAATAATCAATTCTTTCATATCTATTTTTAACCTAACGACATCCAAAGGTTGCGTCTCCTTCTTTAGTAAACTCTTTACCCAATCATTTAATTCTTCTGCAGTTGGACCTACTGGGGTTGAATTAAGTTCTATCCTACTTGTACTTCTTTCTGGGGTTTCAGTCGCTGACTCGGTACCCTTAGGAATCCTATTTATTGGACTCTGATTTATTGTCAAATTCATAGGTGGTGTTGATCTAGCCAAATCTTTTACTCCCCTAACGTCTGAAATAGTTTTTTCTCTTTTCACTTGCTGCATACTGGAATTCAAGGGAATGGTTAAGGAATGTTCATCAATCTTTTTTTTTTCAAATACTGGTATTACTGGACCAATAGTTACTGGCACAGTTAACTCGTTTGTTTTTCTTGTTAATTCGCTCACATTTTGATTGTCAAGTTCTGTAGTTCTTGACGTTCTTTGTCTATCAAATGAACTATCCATTTCTGGAATTTGTTCATGGCCTTTATTCATTACAGTCGCCATTAGCGGTGCACTTGGTGTCACCACCGCAGAAGGCTGTTGATATGGAGGGGGTCTTCTATTTAATATGTCCTCCAGCAGCTCATCATCTGTCTTGCTACCTCCATACCCATACCTTTCCGACACTATATTCTTCTTTTTCTCAGTATACTTTTTCCCTATTTTCCCCTCAACCGCAGGAAACATACCATCCGTCATATTGGCATTCCCCCATTGCCTCATCCTATCTTCATGATTCAAACCCCATACTCTTACCGAATTAAACCATAATCATTTGTACCTCTGTGTCTCTCTCTTTGAAACATCTCATCCTCCCATTCGCCAAGAGCTTCAAACTGTGTTGGTCTAGGTTTCGGTTCAAGTCTTGACATCTTGTTCCTCAAATTTTGAAGTATAGCTGTGTTAAACGAACCAATCTCTGGAAATGCCAATGCTCCATCATTTTTGGAATATTTTACCCAATTTCCCAACCATATACAAGTGTGATAGGCATATTTCATCATCATATATGATGCTGGTGTTTTCGGCAGGGGAAGCACTTTTCCTTCCTTTGTTACAACCTTTTTGTCTTTCTTAAAAAGATTCTTTAACTTTGCAATCCATGATGGTTTCTCTTTATTCCACTCATCGTAATAAACCATCATTCACTATTGTTTATTAAAACAAATTCACACTATTCTTTTTCAATCTGCTCGACTATTCTGTCCTGTCGCAGAGCAACTCACACTAACGCACCAATCAGAAAGCACCACGCCACTCTCACACTGACCTATTCCAGCGCGTCTTTGCGCTGACACACCAATCAGAAAGCTTTTAGCTATACCACAACTGTCTAATCCCAGCACAGTCTTTTTGACGTCAGCTCTACCCCTGCTTCTGCTGACCCTCCTTTTCAAAAATGATCATACATGAAATATCCCTATCATAACACAGTCCTGTGTTATCACCAAATTGAAATCAGACAATGCACAATTCTATGTGACTTCTCTAGTCACACAAATCCACTTCCTACTTCCCAGAAGCTTCAAATTTCCAACTACATGTAACGTAATACAAACTCAACATAAAGTATTAGACACAGAAAATCAATATTCAATAGTTCCTAAGCTGACCTATAGCAACCATTCCTCTGCTACCAATAAATCTGATGCAGCACGGCTAATAATACCCACTCCCTTATCATATCAACCCAGGAAAACAAGAAATCTTTACTGTCATTATCAATCAGAATTTATATCAGTGGGGCCCATAACACCGAGCATACAATCCTCATTCAGTTTCCTGGATTAATGATAAATGGACGAGCTGCAGAGTGAACGGAGTACCTTTTTAAAATGACTAAATATACATTATATACATTAATCCCGTAAACACTTGGTTTTAAACATGAAGGCACTCCGCTCTTTGGTCGATGGACCAACTAGTGGAGTCAGTTGATAGAAATCAAGACCAGCTCAATTTGCAATAAAACCTTTAACTTTTATTAATCATTTATTCGAAGAACTACAGACTCAAACTTGGAGTTAGAATATGCTTTTATCTGAGTTCATTGAATGAAAATAAGTAAATTGTATTAGCAACTTCATTTAGCATTTAATGAAAAACAATTAGGTAAAGATATTAGATAGAAAAATAGGAAAATACTCATTACCCTTGGCCAAAAGGTGCTGAAGAGAAATAGTTAATCAAGGAAAATGCACCGCAGATCATAGGATAGGTCTCCCAATGCTGGTTGACTGCCCCTCTAACCTCCTCGGGCGCAATCTCCTCACAGGGCAAAACTCCTGTAGCCGTCTTGTTCCTGTCCCCGTGAATGTTTGAAATCCATAAGATGACAGAGTCTCTCACAGTATCAGGATAAGAAACGCAGGAATGCACGTGAAGAATAATGATGAAGCCGCCCTTAATAATGTAAGTCTACAAGTACTTATACCCTTTTCTCTAACTTTCTACATTCAAAATTGAAATCTTTCGGGGCTGTAAACATTCTAATTGGTCCGTTGGATGGGTGGTGATGGTCACTCATTGCCCTTCTTGTTCTAAAATAATTGAGCATTCATAATAGTCCTCGTGATTCACAAAGTCCCAAGCAAATTTTAACATGTTAATACATTTGATACAAAGTTCAATAATTTGCTCCAACTGCTCGATTCTCCCATCCATTTCCGTGCATCCATGATGAACTCTTGGCACACCTTTCGATCCAGGCCAGGCTGGCCTTGACATCTCTAGCTCTGTCCTTTGGCCACATACACGTGACAGAAGCACTCGCTCTGCTCATGGGCGGGGGCCATCTTTTGCGCGCCTCATTCTCATTTCTCTTAGTCAGCCATTTTTAAGCACGGCCTACTAGGCCCGAACGAATATATCACTGAAATAAACACAACAGGTTTTAGACACAGAAAATAAGCCTTTCTGTTTACCACCCACCATTCTAATGACCCGCGTTAGCCAAAAACGACGATTAAAGCCATTTTTACTTACCATCTGCATTCTTTGCCACAATACAATTCTATTATATGACACAGATACATGCAATTTATTCTATTTATTACGCAAATATCACGAGCTATATTATTTAAATTCACACATGTAAGTGAATTTACTTTTTGCATAGCCAGTTAGTTTTCCCATATATAGTGTCTAATATAGGTGCAATTGTTGATTAAGACATATATTCAAACAATCAGTATTATTAAGGTTCTGAGGTCATTAACTTCGCAGGGGTCTAAAATATTTTTATTTTCCCCTGTTCCATCAGTGCTTGCCCACCGGGTTACCACCAATACGACAGTGGTTGAGAGAAATTGCTGAACGATACAAGTTAACTGTTCTGTAAGACTTACCTGAACTGGCTTCAGAAGCCAGAAAATTGACAAAGTAATTTAAAGGTGCTGAAAAGGGATCAATACATTTTCCCAAACACCAACTTGCCCATAAAGACCATGCTGACATATAGGTCTTAGTTGTTCCTATGAAATTTCTTGTGAAATGAGGAGGTGAGAGAAGTTTGACTCGAGACCTTCCACGCGGACAGGACCAAGGAATTGTCCAGAATTAGAGGATGAGGTTGACCCGCGAGATCCAAGAGAAGATTGTTGGAGGAAGGAAGAAGGACCAGAAAGTCCACCGTCATCTCCATAAGGGAGGAAAACCATATCTGGGACTGCCAGAAGGGGACCATTAGAATCAGGGAGAGAAGTTGACGTCTGCTCTGGGTGACTACTCTGTTGATCATGACAAAAGGGGGAAACGTATAATTGAGATGGGAAGACCAAATTTGGAGAAAGGCAACTGTGGCGAGAGCCGAAGGGTCCGGCCGCTAACTGAAGAAACAAGGAAGTTGGGGAATTGAGGCGGGAAGCAAAGAGATCGATGTGTAAAGGGCCCCGTTTAAAAAAAAAAATTGAAAAACAAATGGTAGAAGCCTCCAATCGCTCGAATCTTGTAGATAATGAGAGTGCCAGTCCGCCATTGAATTGAGATTGCCTGGGAGATATTCCATTTTGACCGCGATCCTGTGGAGAACACAGAATTCCCAGAGGCACTTTGCTAACTCCACAAGGGGTTTGGGCTTGGTGCCACCTAGATAGTTGATGTAACGTACCGCAGAAACATTGTCCATGCGAAGGAGGATAGAGCAACATACCTTGCTCTTTGTGAGGCTTCTGATTGCAAAAGAACCTGCAAGCATCACTAAAAAATGTATGTGCAATTTCAACTCCTCTAGAGACCATGTACCTCCAGTCGAGATCGTGCCACAACGGGTGCCCCAACCAGTCAGGCTTGCATCGGATTCTAATACAAGATCTGGGGCTGAGACAAAGAGGGTCCAGGCATCCAAATGGTCTATTCACCATTAAAGTTCTAGGCAGGACTCCTGTGTGAAGATGGGAATAAGCTAGGCCTTGACGCAGGTGTTGAATCTTTAGGCACTGGAGGGCCCGACAATGAAGAGGGCTGGGAAAGATTGCTTGAATAGAAGCGGACAAAAGATCCGCGATCGTTGCAAGAGATCTGAGGGAAATCCAGTCTCTGCGAAGCACCTGGGATATTTCTGATTTTATATTGGATACCTTTAATTGAGGGAGATGAGGAGAAGCAGTGAAAGAATCTACGAGGAAACCTAGAAACTCTATTAGTTGAGGAGTGAGCATAGACTTTTCGTGGTTTAGAAGAAAACCCGAGTCTGAAAGAAGGGATTGAGTGATGTGTAAATGAGATAACAGAGTCTGTTTGCAAAGATTCATCAGGAGGATGTCGTCGAGGTAAATAATCAATCTGATCCAGAGAGAATGAAGATAGGTCACCACGGGTTTCATAATTCTGGTAAAGCGCCACGGTGCTGATGAGAGACCGAAAGGGAGAAAAAAGAATTCGTAAGCCACTCCTAGCCATTGAAATTGGAGAAATTTTCTGTGGAAATGATGAATCTGAATAGTGAGAAAAGCGTTCTGAAGATCTATTCTGACCATCCAATCGTTTAAAGGAAGGGAATCTCTGAGATGGATGATGGTCTCCATCCTGAAGTGGCGATAAACTACGAACTGGTTGAACCATTTCAGGTTTATGGCCGGACGCATCTTCTTGGTTTTTTTTTTAACCAGGAAGATAGAACTGAGGAATCCCGAAGGATCTAGAGGGGCAATCTGATTTACCTGTTTTTGGAGAAGAGATTGAACCTCTGATGAGATAAGGTTTGTCATTTCGTCTACGAAGACGGGAGGAGGAAAAACTGTCTGGAAAGGTGGAGCGTAGAATTCTATAACATAGCCCCTGTCCTCTCTGGAGGTAGAACTGTCACCAGGTAGGTCACCCCCCTAGCCACCACACAGTCCTCCTCGTGTTGTGCTGCTACCCCGCTCTTACTTCTGCCTCGCTCCGCCGCCGTCTGGTCTGTGTGAGTCCCCTGTGCCTCAGGTCTTGTCCCCTTTCTAATACTGCCTATGGAACTGTTTTCATGCTGTTTTTCCTTTTGTAACTCCCCGCTCTAATACTGCCTATGTAATTGTTCTTGTGCTGATTTACTTCTGTATTTCCCCTATGTCTACTGCCTGCCCTGTGCGCCCCCTGGTTCCCCCTTTTGCCTTCTGTGCCCCCTCTCCCGCGCATTGCCCCGGTGTCCTGTTCCGATTGTTGCCCTCTGCTTCTTTTTCCCGCCGCTGCTCCCTGTGGCCCCGCCCCCCCTGCTGTTCCCATTCGCCACCCCGCCCCCGCCTCCCAGCTGCCCCTCCCTCCCACAGCCCCTCATATGGAGGTCGCGCATCGGCCGTGCAGCGGACGCGCGGTGGGCACTCCGAGGGCGCGTCTAAGGCAAGCCTGTCTGCGCCCGTCCGCGCCTGGACCACGCCCAGCGCCAGAATCCCTGGCCCATGCCGAAACTAGGCAACCCAGCTGAGATTCGACTCCGACACCCTCAACGCACTCAACACCGGACGAACAACCGCCTGCTACTGTGCCATCACGAAGCGAACCCACGGACCCTTCACCTGCCAAGCCTGCAAATTCACCTGCCTCCGAACCCGCCCCCCGCCCGCCAGATCAAGCAACAACAACAAGCACCTCAAGTGCATCCTAATCAACACCCGCTCCATCCACAATCACGCCATCGAACCTTGGGACCTCCTCGACACAACAGCGCCAGATGTCGCCTTCCTCCCTGAAACCTGGATGAACGCCTGCTCGGCCCCTGACATCGCCATAGCCATCCCGGACGGTTACAAGATCACCCGGAAGGACCGCGTCAACCAAACCGGAGGAGGAATCGCCATCGTCTACAGGAACACCATTAACATCACGACCGTCACTGAAGACACACTCTCCGCCGCCGAACACCTACACTTCCAGATTCACACCGACCCCAAAACCACCCTTAGGGGAACAATTTACAGACCCCCGTGCCCACGCACACAATTCAGCGAAACCATCGCCGACCTCATCAGCCCACACACCCTAGCTTCACCAGAATACATCCTCCTAGGGGACCTGAACTTCCACCTGGAGAAAAACAGCGACAACACCACCACACTGCTCGACAACCTAGCCGACCTCGGACTCAAGCAACCCCCACCCACCTCGCTGGCCACACGCTCGACCCCATCTTCTCTGCCAGCAACCAGGTCTCCTTCAGCCACTCCACCGGACTACATTGGACCGACCACAGATGCATCCACTTCACCTTCAAAAAGAATACATCCCACCGCCGCACGCGACAGATCCCCTGCAGATGCTGGAACAAAATCACCACAGACCAGCTCCTCTCATCGCTGAGCCAGAACCCGCGAGCCAACACCACTGACAGCAACGACGCAGCCCACAACCTTGCACAATGGATCACCAACTGCGCCGACGACTTTGCACCACTGAAGAAACCCCCAGGCATGACCGGCAACAGGAAAACCTCATGGTTCACAGACGCCCTCAAAGAATCCAAGAAATCCTGCCGAACCCTCGAAAAAACCTAGCACCACAAACGAACTACAGAGAACATGACAGCCCTCAAGAACGACACCCGCAAACACCAACAGCTGATCCGCACCACCAAAAGGACATCATTCAAAGAGCGACTAGATAACAACACCCACAACAGCAAAGAACTCTTCAACATCGTCAAAGAGCTCTCCAACCCCAGTGCCAGCAACAACGGTATCCCACCGTCACAAGAACTCTGCAACTCCCTCGCCTCGTTCTTCCACCGAAAGATCGCAGATATACATGACAGCTTCGGACCCCAGACTCCGCTTCCAGTCACCGAACCAGCGACCCCCACCACCACCCTCAGCAGCTGGACCCCCATCAGCACTGACGACACCACCAACGTCATGAACTCCATCCACTCCGGCTCCCCCTCTGACCCATGCCCCCATCATATCTTCAACAAAGCCGACACCCTAATCGCACCCCATCTCCGGAACGTCATAAACATCTCGTTCACGTCAGCCACCTTCCCCGAGAGCTGGAAACACGCTGAAATCATTGCCCTTCTGAAGAAACCCACAGCGGACCCCAAAGACCTCAAGAACTTCCGCCCTATCTCTCTTCTTCCCTTCCCGGCTAAAGTCATCGAAAAGACCGTCAACAAACAGCTGACTGCTTTCCTCGAGACAAACAACTCACTCGACCCAGTACGGATTTCGAGCCAACCACAGCACCGAGATTGCACTCATCGCACCCACCGACGACATCAGGACCCTGATGGACAGCGGAGAAACAACCACCCTCATCCTCCTGGACCTCTCTGCAGCCTTTGACACCGTATGCCATCGCACCCTTATAACCCGCCTCTCCAACACCGGGGTCCAAGGAAAGGCCCTGGACTGGATCACCTCGTTCCCCTCCGACAGAACCCAGAGAGTCCGCCTCCCTCCCCTCCGCTCAGAAGCCACCAAGATCATCTGCGGCATACCCCAAGGCTCCTCGCTCAGCCCAACCCTCTTCAATATCTACATGAGCCCCCTCGCCGCCATCGCATGCAAACACAACATCAACATCATCTCCTATGCCGACGACACCCAGCTGATACTCTCCCTCACCAAAGACCCAGCCACCACCAAAACCATCCTCCAGGAAGGAATGAAAGACGTCGCAGAATGGATGAAGCTCAGTTGCCTGAAACTGAACTCAGACACGACGGAGGTCCTCATCCTCGGACAATCCCCTTCCGCCTGGGATGACTCCTGGTGGCCCACAGCACGGGGCTCCGCGACGACTCCCTCGGACCACGCACGCAACCTGGGATTCATCCTGGACTCCTCCCTCACGATGACCAAGCAAGTCAACGCCGTCTCATCCTCCTGCTTCAACACCCAGCGCATGCTCCAAAAAATCTTCAGGTGGATCCCCACCGAAACCAGAAAGACCGTCACCCAGGCCCTCGTCACCAGCCGAATGGACTACGGAAATGCCCTATACGCAGGAACCACCGCCAAACTTCAGAAACGACTACAACGCATACAGAACGCCTCCGCACGACTCATCCTCGACTTCCCTCGCCACAGCCACAAATCCGCCCACCTGAGAAACCTGCACTGGCTCCCCTTCAACAAGAGGATCACATTCAGACTCCTCACCCACGCACACAAAGCGCTCCTCAACATGGGCCCTGAATACCTCAACAACCGCCTCTCGTTCTACACTACCACCCGCCAACTCCGCTCCGCCAGCCTCGCCCACGCCACCATCCCACGGATTCGCAGAACCACCACCGGAGGAAGATCATTCTCCTACCTGGCAGCCAAAACATGGAACTCCCTCCCCACACACCTACGAACGACCCAGGACCATCCCACCTTCAGGAAACACCTCAAGACCTGGCTTTTCAAGCAGTAGCAGCACCCCCCCCCTTCTTCAGTGCCTTGAGACCCTCACGGTTGAGTGTTTTGATTGATTGATTGATTGATTGATTGATATAACTGGGGTTTGAAATCCTGGTAATTGGTGTTGGCATTGAACGAACCTCTGGAGCCTTGGTTGTGCAAAGAATAGCAGGTAGAGCGACCCCTGCCTCTGCCGTCCCGTCCAAAAACACGTGGGGAGAAGACTTTCTTGATAGATTGCTGGGCATTGTCCAGGGAAGCAAAAGTTGTAACAAACTTGCTAAGGTCTTATACCAATTGTCACCAAACAGGAGACCATCAGCCTTGATACCGGGTTCTAAAGTAGCCAAGTTAGCCAATTTAGGATCCAATTTATTTAGGAGGCCCTTGCGAAGTTCATGGGTAATAGCCAAATTGGCATTGCCATGAAAGCAGAACGCTCTTTGGACCCATAGAGACATATCATGGGTGTCCAGATCTGTACCGTCTAGACGGGCTGATTCTACCAAGTCAAAAATACCTGCCAGGGGACCAACCACGACCAACAATTTGTCCTGGCAATTGGACCAAGCCCTATCCACGCCCTTGAGTGGATCTTTCCCAAATTTGAGGGGCATATTTACAAGGGCATTATCCCCCCTTTTTTAGCTTAAAAAGCCAAAAAAGGGAAGATAAAACAATCACCCTATTTACAAGAGGGTGCTAACATGCATAATCGCATGTTAGCACCCTTTTACCCAATGCCTCCCTTTGCATCTCTAATGAGATGCAAAGTGGGCGTCACTGGGCGTAGCCCGGATGGACTACCTTGCAAATATCGCTGATGGTCACATCGCGATATTTACAAGGCAGCCCACAGGATTTTAGCACACGTTAGATTGTGGCGAAAACGGCTGTTCTCGCCAAAATCAAACGTCTGTTAAAATCCTGACCTACCTATGCTTAACATAGGGGGTGGATTGTGCTGATACGAGCACAGGGTCGTATGAGCAAGGTTTCCGATGTTTTTCAGGGAACATCGCTGGAAAACCAGTGATGTTTCCTGCAAAATAGCGATTTCCCCGCTATTGCTGGTAATTATATCGTCCTGGGAAACACCTTGTAAATAATATAATACAGCGATAGACGTCGATAAATAAAAAAGCGCTAAGCGTTATTTATTTATCGCCATCCTTGTAGATATGCCCCTTTGAAAAGAAGGTCAACAAAGGCTGATCAATAGTCGGGGTACTAGTAATGTGAGAAGGAAGGGAACGCTTAGGGCATTCCGATTTGATTTTAGACCTAATGGATTTGTCAAAAGGTAAATGCAATCTAGTTGAGATATAATCAGCAAAACGGGAAACAGGAAACCATTCAGTGGAACTAGGTTGATGAATCAAGGAAGGGTCAAACATGGGAGTACCCTCGGCATCCACAATGGGAATAGAGAAAAAAGGATCAGTTTTTGCTTTTTTAGGTGGATGTGAAGGATTATCGTCATCAAGGTTATCCATCAAGTCATCTGTGTTACCAAAATCATCATCAGTATCCCAAATTTGGGAAATTATCAATTTCTCGGGTACCTCAGCGTGTTTAGTTTTCATTTTATGTTTGCTGTCAGAAACAGAAATCCCCTCCTTAGAAGGAGGCCTGGGAGGTACCAAGACCTCAACCAGGGGAGAAGAAACCTCATTAAATCTATGTGACGCAACAGATAAATCACCTTCAGTGCTGAAAGGTACCAATTTCCTTTTTCTGCTATCCCCCGTAGACTGGATCAAAGCTTTGGCCATACGTGATAACATAGAGTTTTCCATATCCTTGGAAAAACGTTTCATAGATGCCTCAACAACATGTTAAACTGATGAATTGATAGACACATTCAAATCATTCTTAAATTGGCCCCCTTCCTCATTGTGCAAGTCAGAGCCTGGAGAACTATCCAGCTCCATAGGAGAGACCGAAAGGGAAACCAGACAATAAAGCGTTAAAAAAGCAAAATAGTGAGCACCAACCAGAGGGCGTGAATTAAACCCAGAACTCGGCCGGGAGACAGGAAACCACTTCCCAAAGGGGCCGGACAAAAGCGGATTCAACTCGAGCCAACAAAGAGCTCAGAAGGCTGGAGACGCTCAGGGGAAAAGGCTGGAGACGCGCTGGGAAGCGCAACTTCACCAAGAAGAAAAACAGAGGAAATGGCCACCCCGAGACCGGGAGCACCCAAGTCGGGGGGAACAGCAGAAAACAAACTAAACGGGCAGAAACAGGAGGCGCACAGCGCAACAAGTCCAGTAAGGGCATTTAACAATCAAGTATACAAATGAATAAACCTACACAAGTGCGAACCACAGTATTAAGGTGATCCAGCCCCCTATAGGAAATATGTCATAGCTACACTACCCAACTCTACAATATTCACTATTAATCATAAATCATTTACAAGGCCCATAAACTAATCATGACATATTTTGAGCAACTGAATCATGTGGCCTAATTAATAAATCTTATTCACAAACTATATATACATTTATATACAACTGTAGTATGCCGACTTTTCTATAGTTTTATAATTTATCATTTAATTAAGCCACACAGGCGATAAGATCAGCTGATGGTAACCAAGTTCTTTAAATAACAAGGCCAGCTTGTTTTTTCAAAAAAAACTTATTTATTAACTATTTATTCAAAGAAAAGTGCATTTTATTAGAATATGTTTATTTAAGCAGCATGATTTTAAGGAATTGCAAATTTATTTATTTTTATTTATTTATTTAACCTTTTATCACGCACAGCTACCCACAGTGGGTTTCCCGGCGCCAGGGATAGACTGTAGAAGAAAGGAAAGTGCAGCACCTGACTTGAAGCCACAACCAGCTATTGGCTACGCTTAGTGAAAAGTAGAGTCTTCAGAGCCCTACGGAAGCGAAGTAGGTTGGTCTCTAACTTTAGTTCCAGTGGGAGGGAGTTCCAATATTTAGGGCCCAAAATAGAAAAGGAGCGGCCTCCCATTTTTGTCAGCTTCCATCTTGGCACTGTGAAATTGCCAGTGTCCGATGACCTTAGTGAGCGTAAGGGTCTGTAAGATTTTACCAACCCTTGAATATAAGCTGGAGTGCTGCCCTGCTTGGCCTTGAACATGTAACAGAGAGCCTTGAATTTAACCCGTTCGGGGACGCTCAACCAATGAAGGTCCCGCAAGGCGGCAGCGGCTGAAATGCGTCTAGGGACGTTCTTTAGTAAACGCGCAGCCGCATTTTTTACAACCTGAAGCACATGTATGGTAGCTTTATCTGCGCCCAGGTAGAGAATGTTGCCATAGTCCAGGCGTGATGTTACAAGTGCCTGGACTACGGTTCTGCGAGAGCAGAGGAGGAGCATCCACAGAATCTTATGAAGCCACTGCAGCGTTGAGAAGCAAATGGCTGCAACCTTAGTAGCCTGTTGCCTCATAGTTAGCCTGTCGTCAATAATGACGCCCAGGTTACGAACTGCAGTGGAAGGTGTCGGCGCATTTCCCAGTTCAATGGGCCAATGACAGGGACCCCAGAGATGTTTGTTCCGACCCAGAATGACCACCTCGGTCTTCTCCCCATTCAGCTTGAGACAATTTCTCCGCAACCAGTCGGCCACAAGAATGAGGCCAGACTTGAGTGCGGAGGTATTGTTCTCGTCTCTCCCTGATAGGGAGAAGACAATCTGGGTGTCATCTGCATAGGAGAACAGGGTTAGTCCGGCCTGTTCAACTATGGTCGCCAAGGGTTTAACATAAATATTAAATAATAAAGGGCTAAGGATTGAACCTTGGGGAACGCCGCGGGTAGATGGACAGATGGTGGAAGCTGCTTTAGGCGAAAACACTTGAAAGGTCCGGTCGCTAAGGAACGACACCACCCAGGCCAGGGCCTGGTCTGCCACACCTAGAGCTTTCAGAGAGTCAATGAGGATGGAATGCGACACGGTGTCGAAGGCTGCGCTCAAATCCAGCAGGATGAGCGCCATGGTGTTTCCCTGATCGACACCGTGCCTAAGACTCTCTGTTACCCCCAGGAGGGCAGTCTCAGTTGAGTGCCGAGGCCTAAAGCCCGACTGTGAAGGATGGAGAAAGGCAGTGTTTTCGACCAGTTTAGAAAGCTGGGAATTAATATGTCTCTCCAATATCTTCGAAAAGATAGGCAACAATGATATAGGGCGGAAATTGGCAGAGTTGGAAGAATCTGCACCCAATTTTTTCAATAGAGGTACAACCATGGCGTGTTTCCAAGGTTGGGGGACGTGGGCCTCACTCAGAGAAGCGTTTAGTAGTTTGATAATGATGGGGTGTGTGAGGGGATCTAATTGTTTTAATATTTTGGCCGGGAGAGCGTCCCGTGGGGAGCCCGATCGCACACTATTTAAGCAGGAGACAAATGAAATGGCATCTAAAGGCTGCCAAGTAGTAATTACTGCATCAATGGCGGTATTCACCGGTTCCTGGACCATGTCAGGGGCAATGGAAGTAGTCCCTGGGAGTGTGGTAAAATGGTCATAGATAAGATCAACTTTATTTATAAAGTAATCTGCCAAGGATTGACACTGGGCGGCATCAAGTGCCGGAGAGGGAGGAGTGGAACTTGCACCAGTCAATTTTTTAACAACGGAGAATAGCACCTTTGGGCAATTTTGTGCATCAGTCACTGTTTTTTTAGTATAATCTGCTTTAGCAGTTTTACAGCTGTTGTGGTACTTTTTCAAGGCTTCTTTATTGATGACTTTACGTGAGGGGGAATAACCTTGTCTCCATTTACGCTCCAAGGTCTTACATTGTGAGCGGAGGCATTTAAGTTGTTCCGAGTACCACGGAGCTGGTGGATGATGTAAAGAAACGGACTTGGATGTCATCGGTAGCACCGAATTGACAGCATTAGTTAGCCAGAGTTCAGTGGTGCAATTGAGTGCAGCAACTGGTAGTTCAGTGTGCGGAAGTGTTTTGATCAACAGCTTATTGAATTCTGGCATATTGATCTTCCCCCAATTCCGAGCTGGCCTAGCAGTTTCCACCTCAGGTCTTATTGCTGTTTCAGCCATATCTAAAGAGAAGGGGACGGCTAAATGGTCGGACCAGGCAACTTGTAGGGCTTCTCGAGAGCAGTCTAAAGAAAGATTGGACAGAATCGGGTCTAATAAATGACCGGCACAATGTGTGGGACCTGTGTTTTGAAGTTGAAGATTAAAAGCTTCCAGGATGGAGAGAAGCTGATTCCTGTAAGGGCACTCATGGTCTTCTAGGTGTATATTTAGGTCCCCTAAGATCGTAAAATTCGACGCTTTGAGCAGTACTGGAGCTAAAAAATCCGGTAATGATGTAATCCATGAGTTCGCTGTCCCAGGGGGACGGTATACCAATAATCCTGACAAAGTGAATTGGGGGGTAATGGTCAGTTTAAATAGGGCTGATTCACAATCTTTTTGAGTGGTATCTACCAATTTACAAGTGTATACATTCCTATAGATAATTGCAATTCCGCCACCCCTGCCAGAGACCCTATCCTGAAGAAGAATGGCATAATTGGAAGGAATTGCATCTGCAATGTCCGGACCTGAGCAATCCCGGTGCCATGTCTCAGTCAGGAATATCGCATCAGGGTGATTTTCAACAAGAAAGTCATGGATATTATATCTGTGTTGTGGCAGGGATCTGCAGTTGATGCTCCAAAATCTTAAAGGGGGGCGGGTGGAAGCTGTCCTGGAGCATGTCTGTCTCTTTCGTCTACCTTGATGTTGAAGGGATCTGCATTTGGTTGGAGTCCTTAATGAGAAGCTGCACCGAGTACAGCTGAACTTATGAGGCGGGAGAGGGTAGATAGAGCAATTATTATTAGGAACACCACGTAGCGCATACAACTCTTCAAAAGAGTATGTAAGAATCATGATGAATATGGTCGATTTACTCACCAAGAAGAAGAGTATGCCAAAGGCCGGAGCCCGGCCCAGCGCGGACGGGCGCAGACGGGCTGGACTCTGGCGTGACTCCGGCGGGCATCCGGCGCGTCCGCAAACACGTCCGCTACTCGGAGAGGCCCCTCCCTTTTTAAAGGAAGGCTAGAGCGCGTCACGGCGCAGCCCGACCCAATATGGCCGCTGTCCTGCCCTCGCCTCCCCGGGACCAACTCTAAGCATCAACACTCGGCTGAGAGTGGCCCTGGCGGCAAAGGGAGGTGAGGAGACAATTCCCAAATCAAGCACTTATTAAAATCAAGTGACAAGGTTTTTAACACACTACCTTTAAAACGAACATAAAATGCTTTTACATCAAGCGTAGCGCTGCTGGCAGTCAAGAGAGGAGAAGAGCGTAGGAACCTCCGGCTTTCCGCCTCAGAGGGTGAAAATACAATATACAATAAAATTAGTTAAACAGTTTTCAAGCAAAATCAAATAGCATTTTTAAAGAAGAATAAACAGTTTTCCATCACCTAAACCCTATTTCCCTGTCTAAAACTCACTATTCTTAAAATAATTTGTAAAGTCTTTTAGCCCTCACAAATCTTACGTGCTCCAAAAGAAGTCCGTCAGCACGTCACGCCCATCTGGATTTGGAAAGCAAGAAGCGCCCTCCTTCCAAAGAGGTCAGTTTTTATACCTTTCCTAACTAACTAATCTAAGTAAAAGTATACTTTTCTCATTTGAGCAAAACGCTGATTGGCTGTCAAGTGAGAGACCACATTAGATCATCACATTTTCGAAGCCCAGTTCCGACTCTTTCTTAGAGTCTATTGTCCCTTATTCTCGTGTCACGTAGTTTCCTTCAGCTTGCAACATTTAAAATACTTGTCCGTGACTTCCTTAGCTTGTCAGTCTCTCTGCCGGTTCCTGACCTTGGTCAAGGCGACCAAGGCACGAAAAGTTCACTTATTTAATCAAGTTTTTATTTTTTTCTTCCTTTTTCAAACTCAGCAGAAACTTTCCACACTGTGTTCTTGCTTTCACTGAGCAGGATTTTGCCATCTGCATAACAAGACGTACTAGGCCTCAAGCCTCTTTCTTTGCAACTATTATATAAACAAACACAAAAGAATAATTAATGCAAGAATTAGAAATCATTCTGTTACCCACCCACCATTGCTAATTTATTAACCCACTAGCAGCCCGTCCCGACGTTGTCCGGGTATGAATTGCTGCCGGCCAGTAGTATATTGTTTCGTAGGATTTCGTTTTGATAGCATTTCTAATCTGTGACAGGCCTGTGAACCGCTCCAATTCACAGTGCACTGCTGATGCACTTAAGAGTGCGCGTTCAGTAGTGTGTGAACTCGAGTTTCCCTACTTTATTTTCCTTGCAATATTATATAGCGTGAACTCGACAACATGGCATGAGCACAATTTACACTACAGAAGAACACATTCATTTGTGGTAGGCACGGGGAGACAAAGCGATTTGCCTGGAATCACAGGATGTTGAGCTGATGCCGAGATTCGAATGTAGCTCCCCATCTCTAAAGTTCGCAATTCTAGAACTTGTGGTGGGAGGTGTGTCTAAAAGTGTATGTCGGTGCTGGGCATCAATGAGAGAGACCTGTGCATTATTCCAATTGGTGGTGAAAAAATATGAGTATGTTGCTGGAGATGTGGGCCGCCGTGCCACCAATGTACTTACGGGGGAGGGTAAACACCCATTATTCCGCAACTTTCTTTCCGCATACCATCACTCCGCATACTTTCATTACGAAAGTACCATGACTCCGTAATGCCATTATAACGCATGGCATTACATTTTATATGCTTTTACCACGCATACATTTACAACAAAATTCGTTGTAAATGCATGAATGATAACATAGAGTTTTCCATATCCTTGGAAAAACGTTTCATAGATGCCTCAACAACATGTTAAACTGATGAATTGATAGACACATTCAAATCATTCTTAAATTGGCCCCCTTCCTCATTGTGCAATTCAGAGCCTGGAGAACTATCCAGCTCCATAGGAGAGACCGAAAGGGAAACCAGACAATAAAGTGTTAAAAAAGCAAAATAGTGAGCACCAACCGGAGGGCGTGAATTAAACCCAGAACTCGGCCGGGAGACAGGAAACCACTTCCCAAAGGGGCCGGACAAAAGCGGATTCAACTCGAGCCAACAAAGAGCTCAGAAGGCTGGAGACGCTCAGGGGAAAAGGCTGGAGACGCGCTGGGAAGCGCAACTTCACCAAGCAGAAAAACAGAGGAAATGGCCACCCCGAGATCGGGAGTACCCAAGTCGGGGGGAACAGCAGAAAACAAACTAAACGGGCAGAAACAGGAGGCGCACGGCGCAACAAGTCCAGTAAGGGCATTTAACAATCAAGTATACAAATGAATAAACCTACACAAGTGCGAACCACAGTATTAAGGTGATCCAGCGCCCTATAGGAAATATGTCATAGCTACACTACCCAACTCTACAATATTCACTATTATTCATAAATCATTTACAAGGCCCATAAACTAATCATGACATATTTTGAGCAACTGAATCATGTGGCCTAATTAATAAATCTTATTCACAAACTATATATACATTTATATACAACTGTAGTATGCCGACTTTACTATAGTTTTATAATGTATCATTTAATTAAGCCACACAGGCGATAAGATCAGCTGATGGTAACCAAGTTCTTTAAATAACAAGGCCAGCTTGTTTTTTTCAAAAAAAACTTATTTATTAACTATTTATTCAAAGAAAAGTGCATTTTATTAGAATATGTTTATTTAAGCAGCATGATTTTAAGGAATTGCAAATTTATTTATTTTTATTTATTTATTTAACCTTTTATCGCGCACAGCTACCCACAGTGGGTTTCCCGGCGCCAGGGATAGACTGTAGAAGAAAGGAAAGTGCAGCACCTGACTTGAAGCCACAACCAGCTATTGGCTACGCTTAGTGAAAAGTAGAGTCTTCAGAGCCCTACGGAAGCGAAGTAGGTTGGTCTCTAACTTTAGTTCCAGTGGGCCCGATTCACAGAACTAACTTAAGACAAAATCCTAAACTTACTACTTTTGGTATTCACAGAAGTTAGGATTTTGTCTTAAGTCTGTCTTAAGACAGACTTAAGACAGACTTAAGTTAGGATTTTGTCTTAAGTCTGTCTTAAGTCTGTCTTAAGACAAACTTAAGACAAAATCCTAACTTCTGTGAATACCAAAAGTAGTAAGTTTAGGATTTTGTCTTAAGTTAGTTCTGCGAATCGGGCCCAGTGGGAGGGAGTTCCAATATTTAGGGCCCAAAATAGAAAAGGAGCGGCCTCCCATTTTTGTCAGCTTACATCTTGGCACTGTGAAATTGCCAGTGTCCGATGACCTTAGTGAGCGTAAGGGTCTGTAAGATTTTACCAACCCTTGAATATAAGCTGGAGTGCTGCCCTGCTTGGCCTTGAACATGTAACAGAGAGCCTTGAATTTAACCCGTTCGGGGACGCTCAACCAATGAAGGTCCCGCAAGGCGGCAGCGGCTGAAATGCGTCTAGGGACGTTCTTTAGTAAACGCGACGCCGCATTTTTTACAACCTGAAGCACATGTATGGTAGCTTTATCTGCGCCCAGGTAGAGAATGTTGCCATAGTCCAGGCGTGATGTTACAAGTGCCTGGACTACGGTTCTGCGAGAGCAGAGGAGGAGCATCCACAGAATCTTATGAAGCCACCGCAGCGTTGAGAAGCAAATGGCTGCAACCTTAGTAGCCTGTTGCCTCATAGTTAGCCTGTCGTCAATAATGACGCCCAGGTTACGAACTGCAGTGGAAGGTGTCGGCGCATTTCCCAGTTCAATGGGCCAATGACAGGGACCCCAGAGATGTTTGTTCCGACCCAGAATGACCACCTCGGTCTTCTCCCCATTCAGCTTGAGACAATTTCTCCGCATCCAGTCGGCCACAAGAATGAGGCCAGACTTGAGTGCGGAGGTATTGTTCTCGTCTCTCCCTGATAGGGAGAAGACAATCTGGGTGTCATCTGCATAGGAGAACAGGGTTAGCCCGGCCTGTTCAACTATGGTCGCCAAGGGTTTAACATAAATATTAAATAATAAAGGGCTAAGGATTGAACCTTGGGGAACGCCGCGGGTAGATGGACAGATGGTGGAAGCTGCTTTAGGCGAAAACACTTGAAAGGTCCGGTCGCTAAGGAACGACACCACCCAGGCCAGGGCCTGGCCTGCCACACCTAGAGCTTTCAGAGAGTCAATGAGGATGGAATGCGACACGGTGTCGAAGGCTGCGCTCAAATCCAGCAGGATGAGCGCCATGGTGTTTCCCTGATCGACACCGTGCCTAAGACTCTCTGTTACCCCCAGGAGGGCAGTCTCAGTTGAGTGCCGAGGCCTAAAGCCCGACTGTGAAGGATGGAGAAAGGCAGTGTTTTCGACCAGTTTAGAAAGCTGGGAATTAATATGTCTCTCCAATATCTTCGAAAAGATAGGCAACAATGATATAGGGCGGAAATTGGCAGAGTTGGAAGAATCTGCACCCAATTTTTTCAATAGAGGTACAACCATGGCGTGTTTCCAAGGTTGGGGGACGTGGGCCTCACTCAGAGAAGCGTTTAGTAGTTTGATAATGATGGGGTGTGTGAGGGGATCTAATTGTTTTAATATTTTGGCCGGGAGAGCGTCCCGTGGGGAGCCCGATCGCACACTATTTAAGCAGGAGACAAATGAAATGGCATCTAAAGGCTGCCAAGTAGTAATTACTGCATCAATGGCGGTATTCACCGGTTCCTGGACCATGTCAGGGGCAATGGAAGTAGTCCCTGGGAGTGTGGTAAAATGGTCATAGATAAGATCAACTTTATTTATAAAGTAATCTGCCAAGGATTGACACTGGGCGGCATCAAGTGCCGGAGAGGGAGGAGTGGAACTTGCACCAGTCAATTTTTTAACAACGGAGAATAGCACCTTTGGGCAATTTTGTGCATCAGTCACTGTTTTTTTAGTATAATCTGCTTTAGCAGTTTTACAGCTGTTGTGGTACTTTTTCAAGGCTTCTTTATAGATGACTTTACGTGAGGGGGAATAACCTTGTCTCCATTTACGCTCCAAGGTCTTACATTGTGAGCGGAGGCATTTAAGTTGTTCCGAGTACCACGGAGCTGGTGGATGATGTAAAGAAACGGACTTGGATGTCATCGGTAGCACCGAATTGACAGCATTAGTTAGCCAGAGTTCAGTGGTGCAATTGAGTGCAGCAACTGGTAGTTCAGTGTGCGGAAGTGTTTTGATCAACAGCTTATTGAATTCTGGCATATTGATCTTCCCCCAATTCCGAGCTGGCCTAGCAGTTTCCACCTCAGGTCTTATTCAGCCATATCTAAAGAGAAGGGGACGGCTAAATGGTCGGACCAGGCAATTTGTAGGGCTTCTCGAGAGCAGTCTAAAGAAAGATTAGACAGAATCGGGTCTAATAAATGACCGGCACAATGTGTGGGACCTGTGTTTTGAAGTTGAAGATTAAAAGCTTCCAGGATGGAGAGAAGCTGATTCCTGTAAGGGCACTCATGGTCTTCTAGGTGTATATTTAGGTCCCCTAAGATCGTAAAATTCGACGCTTTGAGCAGTACTGGAGCTAAAAAATCCGGTAAGGATGTAATCCATGAGTTCGCTGTCCCAGGGGGACGGTATACCAATAATCCTGACAAAGTGAATTGGGGGGTAATGGTCAGTTTAAATAGGGCTGATTCACAATCTTTTTGAGTGGTATCTACCAATTTACAAGTGTATACATTCCTATAGATAATTGCAATTCCGCCACCCCTGCCAGAGACCCTATCCTGACGAAGAATGGCATAATTGGAAGGAATTGCATCTGCAATGTCTGGACCTGAGCAATCCCGGTGCCATGTCTCAGTCAGGAATATCGCATCAGGTTGATTTTCAACAAGAAAGTCATGGATATTATATCTGTGTTGTGGCAGGGATCTGCAGTTGATGCTCCAAAATCTTAAAGGGGGGCGGGTGGAAGCTGTCCTGGAGCATGTCTGTCTCTTTCGTCTACCTTGATGTTGAAGGGATCTGCATTTGGTTGGAGTCCTTAATGAGAAGCTGCACCGAGTACAGCTGAACTTATGAGGCGGGAGAGGGTAGATAGAGCAATTATTATTAGGAACACCACGTAGCGCATACAACTCTTCAAAAGAGTATGTAAGAATCATGATGAATATAGTCGATTTACTCACCAAGAAGAAGAGTATGCCAAAGGCCGGAGCCCGGCCCAGCGCGGACGGGCGCAGACGGGCTGGACTCTGGCGTGACTCCGGCGGGCATCCGGCGCGTCCGCGAACACGTCCGCTACTCGGAGAGGCCCCTCCCTTTTTAAAGGAAGGCTAGAGCGCGTCACGGCGCAGCCCGACCCAATATGGCCGCTGTCCTGCCCTCGCCTCCCCGGGACCAACTCTCAGCGTCAACACTCGGCTGAGAGTGGCCCTGGTGGCAAAGGGAGGTGAGGAGACAATTCCCAAATCAAGTGCTTATTAAAATCAAGTGACAAGGTTTTTAACACACTACCTTTAAAACGAACATAAAATGCTTTTACATCAAGCGTAGGGCTGCTGGCAGTCAAGAGAGGAGAAGAGCGTAGGAACCTCCGGCTTTCCGCCTCAGAGGGTGAAAATACAATATACAATAAAATTAGTTAAACAGTTTTCAAGCAAAATCAAATAGCATTTTTAAAGAAGAATAAACAGTTTTCCATCACCTAAACCCTATTTCCCTGTCTAAAACTCACTATTCTTAAAATAATTTGTAAAGTCTTTTAGCCCTAACAAATCTTACGTGCTACAAAAGAAGTCCGTCAGCACGTCACGCCCATCTGGATTTGGAAAGCAAGAAGCGCCCTCCTTCCAAAGAGGTCAGTTTTTATACCTTTCCTAACTAACTAATCTAAGTAAAAGTATACTTTTCTCATTTGAGCAAAACGCTGATTGGCTGTCGAGTGACAGACCACATTAGATCATCACATTTTCGAAGCCCAGTTCCGACTCTTTCTTAGAGTCTATTGTCCCTTATTCTCGTGTCACGTAGCTTCCTTCAGCTTGCAACATTTAAAATACTTGTCCGTGACTTCCTTAGCTTGTCAGTCTCTCTGCCGGTTCCTGACCTTGGTCAAGCCGACCAAGGCACGAAAAGTTCACTTATTTAATCAAGTTTGTATTTTTTTCTTCCTTTTTCAAACACAGCAGAAACTTTCCACACTGGGTTCTTGCTTTCAGTGAGCAGGATATTGCCATCTGCATAACAAGATGTACTAGGCCTCAAGCCTCTTTCTTTGCAACTAGTATATAAACAAACACAAAAGAATAATTAATGCAAGAATTAGAAATCATTCTGTTACCCACCCACCATTGCTAATTTATTAACCCACTAGCAGCCCGTCCCGACATTGTCCGGGTATGAATTGCTGCCGGCCAGTAGTATATTGTTTCGTAGGATTTCGTTTTGATAGCATTTCTTATCTGTGACAGGCCTGTGAAACGCTCCGATTCACAGTGCACTGCTGATGCACTTAAGAGTGCGCGTTCAGTAGTGTGTGAACTCGAGTTTCCCTACTTTATTTTCCTTGCAATATTATATAGCGCGAACTCGACAACATGGCATGAGCACAATTTACATTACAGAAGAACACATTCATTTGTGGTAGGCACGGGGAGACAAAGCGATTTGCCTGGAATCACAGGATGTTGAGCTGATGCCGAGATTTGAACGTAGCTCCCCATCTCTAAAGTTCGCAATTCTAGAACTTGTGGTGGGAGGTGTGTCTAAAAGTGTATGTCGGTGCTGGGCATCAATGAGAGAGACCTGTGCATTATTCCAATCGGTGGTGAAAAAATATGAGTATGTTGCTGGAGATGTGGGCCGCCGTGCCACCAATGTACTTACGGGGGAGGGTAAACACCCATTATTCCGCAACTTTCTTTCCGCATACCATCACTCCGCATACTTTCATTACGAAAGTACCATGACTCCGCAATGCCATTATAACGCATGGCATTACATTTTATATGCTTTTACCACGCATACATTTACAACAAAATTCGTTGTAAATGCATGAATGGTAAAAGGATGTTTTTTAAAAATGTTTGGATAAGGCAAGTATGGGTATAGGGGTATATGTTTTGGGTTACTGAGGTATATGTTTTGGGGTGTTTGGGTATTTTAAGGGTTCAGATATAGTTTTGGGTTATGAGGACAGGGGTATTTTTAGGGTTCAGGGCTAGGTTTGGGTTTTGGGGTATAGGGGTATTTTTAGGGTTCAGGGGTAGGTTTGGGTTTTGGGGTAAAGGGGTATTTTCAGGATTCAGGGCTAGGTTTGGTTTTGGGGTACAGGGGTATTTTTAGGGTTCCGGGCTAGGTTTGGGTTTTGTAATACAGGGGTATTTTAGGGTTCTGGGCTAGGTTTGGGTTTTGGGGTACAGGGGTATTTTTAGGGTTCAGGGGTAAGTTTGGGTGTTGGGGTACAGGGGTATTTTAAGGGTTATGGGCTAGGTTTGGGTTTTGGGGTACAGGGGTATTTTAGGGTTATGGGGTAGGTTTGGGTTTTGGGGTACAGGGGTATTTTTTTTAAACATCTTTTTATTGAAAGAAAAACAGTTCCATCATAATACACATCCTTAGAGCAGTGAAAGAGCAGAATTCGCTTACAGTGTCAAAAGCACAGCATTCCAATCATTGACGGTTATTGGGATGATTCACCTCCAGTCCAGTGTGCCCTCTAGCCCAACTTGGGCCTTTAGACCACCCCCGCGCCTCTTACCATCCTCCCTCCGGACCCCCTCTCTACCACCTACCCCCCTTCAGAATTGCAGACCGCAGCTGAGCCCAAAACCATATACAGGGGTATTTTTAGGGTTCAGGGGTAGGTTTGGGTTTTGAGGTACAGGGGTATTTATAGGGTTCAGGGCTATGTTTGGGTTTTGGGGTACAGCGGTATTTTTAGGGTTTACGGATAGGTTTGGGTTTTGGGGTACAGGGTATATTTATAGGGTTAAGATGGGTTAGTGTTTAAGGGTGTTGGGGTATTTTATAGAGTAAGGGTGGGTTATGATTATGGGTTGCAGGGGTATTTAAAGTAGGGGTGGGCGGAATTGGCGCGAATTTAGTACAATAAATCCGCAATATTTCGTTCTGTCAGATTTCCAATTATTAAAACAGAAACCTCATATATTCAAGGTAAAATAACAAGTAATTCTACATGCTAAAATGCATATAGTCATTTCACAAAAGTGAAATTAGCTTCCAGCAAGCAGTGAGAGAGGTGATGATTTTGAGATCAAGCCCCTGCAAAGCATTATGGGACGAGATTAGCAGTGGGAAGTCAAGCTGCAGTTCACCTCGCCGTCCCTAGATGTCCCTGATGAGGCAAATGCAATAGCATTTAAAATGTTATACATCAAGCTGCAGTTCACCTCGTTGTCCCAAGATGTCCCTAATGAGTAAAATTCAAAAACATTGAAACCCTTTCCTGAATGCTAAAAATGATGCTAATCTTATCCCATAATGCTTTGAGTGCCTTTTAGTTGTATTTTTGCCCCTAACTGTGCTTGGGGTGGTACTAAGAGAATAGGACCTCCACTGAATTACTATTTAAAGGGAGCAGGAATGTATAGAACCTGGGAAGAAAAACAACACTGGTGACGGAATGCCCCCAGCGATTGCCACGCCCCCAGCACACATCCACAGCACAATGCAGACACGCCCACAAGGGACTACTTTGCTGGCACGGTTCTTTTACCTTTTAAATGTATATTATGGGCGTCTGCATAGCCTATGTCCTTCTGCTGCAACTGCCCTTTCCAACGCTGAATTGGGTGTTGTGATTGGTGCTGTGGTTCCTGAGATTACCCACCTCAAATGTTTCGGCTCTCTCTTTATTATATTAGTATAGATTAATCTATGTTACCTAGCAGAAGCAAATAAAGCAACAAAACAGACTTGTGCAATGTTTAAAATGAAAGACAAAACATGAGCACACAAAAAAAATAAGCACATGCCATTATTTAAACAGCCGCATTTAATTCTGACATGACGATAGACAGGATTAATGTTATTATTTCTCACATTCAAGCACTTTGCACATATTGCACATGTATGAGCACATATATTAGTTTCCCACGTGTGTTGATCTGCAAGTTTATTCTAGGTTGGTTAGTATTCTTCACTGCACACATTGTTTACATTTTTTTTGTTTATAGAACTTTAACTTTGCGAGCTGAAATAAATATATTTCTAAATCTCGCTCCATCAACTCCCTCATCTGGTGATTTTAAAATCACCAAACCACACCCAAAATTTAGCAAAATGTTATCTCATAGATGAACATGTTTGGTTTTCACTGTGTCAGTATTTCTAAAGACTTGTCTCATCAGTTTGTCTGCTATTCTCATATTGAGTTCTACGAAACTCTTCCAGTTCTTTCTCTTTTTCTTGTTCCTTTCTGATCTTGTATATTCTCTTCTTTTCCCTCAGATATTTCTTTTTCTTGTGTAACATGCAACTGATCTTCAACAACAGTATCACAAAAACTATTACTAATAAAGGTGTTAGTACTTTGCCAAGAATTGAACCACCAATCTCTTGAAACCAGGTTTTGATTGCTTGAAATCTTTTGGACAGACGTTCTGAAAAATCATCTTCTTCTAAGGGAACAATATCTGAATGTATCTCAGTGATATTTTTAATATACATCTCAATACCCTGACTCTTATCAGAGATATCAGTACAACAGTGCTGGACATGTAAAATGCCACAGACTCCTCCTTCTTTTGCTAGCAGAATGTCTAAAGCAAGACGATTCTGCATTACCATAGACCGAATAGCAATGACCTCAGTATTCACTAATTGGAAACCACCAGCTGTCTGTTGACAATCTGTCAACAATTGTGGTCAATTTTCTGAATCTCCCTGCTTTCAAAGTTATACCTACTAGAGGTATCACTGCTTCAAAGATATTTCCCACAATTTCTAAAAAACTTTCTCTTTTGTATCTGTTCAAATGTTTGCTGATTTCAAATGTACCATCTGCATTTCTGTCAACATGAAATATTTTTGGAAAAACTAATCCTACAAAACATGTCCCATACCAGTGATCAGGGAGGTTATAATAAGCTTTATCTCCACAAACAAAATAAATTCCAGGAAAAATTGGGTCTTTGCCACCTTTGAATCCCCAACCCCCCATGATTTGATAAGTGTCCTCACAATGACTCGCACCCACAAAATAGTTATCAAATAAAGTATTATCTCTCCTAATACAAACTTTTCCACTAATTGGTTTATCTATGTGAATAGCAGTATTTCCAAAAGATTTGCCATTTAGTTTTTCGTCTTCTTTCTGCCAGAACTTGGATTTGGTCTGTTTAAGCATTTCATTTCTTTTATAAATCGCTCTTCTCTCCTCAACTAAATTTAGGAAAGATTTTTCCTCATTTCTCAATTTACATGTCAAATTATTTCTAAAAGCATACTCATAGGTAAGTTCATTCATCACAATAAAGAATTCCCTCATCTGCTTGGCTTGCTTGTGTCCATTCAAGCTTTTCTCAATTTTTAGGTTTGCAAAAATCTTATTATAGTTAGAATAGTAATATTCTAAACTACCAGTTTGAATAAACAGACTAGCTATCACACTGCAGGTTATGCCATAAGTAAGAGAAAGCATATTATAGGTAACTCCCTCTGAAACAGAAGCAGGCAATTTCACACAAATGTAGCAATCTTTCACCTCCATGACCTTTACATATTCAGCCAGGAGTCTTGAAAAAGTATTGCTAGAAAAATCACCAACAGATCTATCCTGATGAATTTCAGGATTATGATCAATAACTCTGTTAGTTCTGCCTGTTGCACTATGTTTATCTTGTTTAACAGAAGCTTTGCTTGTCATATTGACTTTGTACATCTCTTTGTCAATTGCAAAAGGGAAAATGACAGCTAGAACTAACCAAAGCAAGATTATTAAGTCCACACAAATCAAAGACATCTTACAGCATCTCTTTAAGATGGAACATCTTGAACTATTATTTACAAAAAAAGTAAGGCATTTTCACTAAGTTTACAAAGAAAACAAAAACAAAAATTTTAAAATGTCAAAATTTTCTAAAATTCTAATACCCCCCTTTTTAAATTCTTTTTTTTTTCAAACCCTCAACTTCCTAACAGTTTTTCTTCGACCTTATGTCACAATTTTTTTCCGACTAACACAATTTCTTCGACCTTGTGTCACCTAACACAGGGGTATATTATCAAGGGGTTTATCTCCGCTTTTTTGGCTTTAAAAGCCAAGAAAGCGGAGATAAAATTATCTCCCTATTACCAAGCTGTCGCTAACACCAGTTAGTGACAGCTAATAGGAGATAGCGACCATCTTGGGCCCCGCTTTGCATGTCAGTGATATTTATCACTAATGACATGCAAAGTGGGCGTGCCAAGATGTTAGCGACTGGAAACAGTCACTAACATCGCTATCTCCTATTACCAACTTTTGGAGATATTCGCGCTAAGCGCGAATATCTCCAAAAGCTAACACCTGCCCTGAGCAT
The DNA here is from genome assembly GCF_964261635.1 of Lissotriton helveticus. NCBI lineage: Eukaryota > Metazoa > Chordata > Amphibia > Caudata > Salamandridae > Lissotriton > Lissotriton helveticus. The sequence continues at coordinate 183,266,793 of NC_136057.1, read as the reverse complement.
TTCTTCACCATGTTATCCAATGGGAGGTGGATAACATGGCTAAGAGCATTTGCTCGATAATGCATGAATATCGCTGACTTTTCAGCGATATTCATGCATTGCGGCCGTTTTTTATCGCATTTGCGATAAACCTTGCTAATAGCAAGGTTTATCTGCGATACAAATCGCCGATGTGCGGCGATAATTTTTGTCTCTAAACAAGTTAGAGACAAAAATTATCGCTAGTTGTTGGTAATATACCCCACAATTTCTTCAGCCTTATGCCAAAAAAATGGAAACCCAAAATTTAAACAGAAAATACTTCAATCGTTGTCACTATTGTCATCTACCTCTTCCTGACTGCTACTGTTTATTTCCACTACAGGTGGAATGATTATATAAGTCCATTCAGGTGACTTATATTTCTGGTTTGGTTTTAAAATTATTTTTGCCCTTCTATTAATGACCTCTATTTTCTTTCCTGGTTCAGTTTTCTTTTCAGGATCCTTTTGACTTGATATCTCGTTGATCTGTTCTAGGATCTGTGTACCAACTTGAATTTCAAGCCTTCATTTTCTTCTGGCCAATTATCACCTTTTCTTGATAATTTATTCTTTGGCTCAGTTACATTACACTCTTTTCTCCAAGCTCTTTTTCAGAATTTTCTTATTTGAGAATCTTCGTCACTCTCATCAGTTTCACTGTCAGAAATTTGAATTCTAGATTCAGGTACTTCTTTACTCGGCAGCTTCACTCCGTTAGGAACTTCGGGGCATATTATCAAGGGGGTTTATCTCCGCTTTTTTGGCTTTAAAAGCCAAGAAAGCGGAGATAAAATTATCTACCTATTACCTACCTGTCGCTAACACCAGTTAGCGACAGCTAGTAGGAGATAGCGACCATCTTGGGCCCCGCTTTGCATGTCAGTGATATTTATCACTAATGACATGCAAAGTGGGCGTGCCAAGATGTTAGCGACTGGAAACAGTCGCTAACATCGCTATCTCCTATTACCAACTCTTGGAGATATTCGCGCTAAGCGCGAATATCTCCAAAAGCTAACACCTGCCCTGAGCAGTTCTTAGCCATGTTATCCAATGGGAGGTGGATAACATGGCTAAGAGCATTAGCTCGATAATGCATGAATATCGCAGACTTTTCAGCGATATTCATGCATTGCGGCCGTTTTTTATCGCATTAGCGATAAACCTTGGTAATACCAAGGTTTATCTGCGGTAAAAATTGCCGCAGCTCAGCGGTAAAATTTTGTCTCTAACCAAGCAATAGCGATAATTATCGCTATTGCTTGGTGATATGCCCCTTCATCCTTATAACTGGTACTTGGTAATTCGTCTTCTTCTTCTTCTTCGATTACCTTCAACTTCCCAGATTCAGAATTCCTGTTCCTGCTTTCAGAGCTTCTTTTCTGCTTTTCAATACTCTCCTGATCTTGATTCTCTTTTCGGTTAGACTTTTCTTCTGCCTCTTTTTCTAACAGATCTTCATCATTTTCTGAGTCTAATATCACAACCTCCAAGTCTTTTTCATTCAAAGCTTGTTCACCATTCAAACTCTCCAGATGTCGACCTTCCTGTCGATCTTCAGGATCTGGATTTCTTTCAGGTTCTTCTTCAGAATCTGAATCAGCAGTGGTGTCACTCTCTTCATCAGAATTTTCAGGTGTAGGAACACAAATTGTTTGACTTGCATGTATCCACTGCTTTAGACCTTTGCACTTCACTGCATTTGTTGTGACAAGAATGACCTGTCTTGCTTTCTGCCACCTGGGTACTAGACAGTTTCTTCTTCGATGTACTTTTGTTCTGACCCAGTCACCTGGTAACAGATCATGTGCTTGCTCTTTTTCTCTTGTTTGTACTTCAGTTCCCACCTGATTAGACACACAAGTCACGACATCAGACAATTTCCTGCAATACTCCAAAATGACGCTATCATTAATAGTCATCAATTTCCCAACAGGAATAAAAGCTTGTCTCATGACTCTGCCCATGACAATGTCATGTGGACTTAAACCTGTCTTTTTATCAGGTGTACTTCTCAGAGTCATCAGAACAAGTGGCATTTGTCCACTTCATACCTGTAGCTAGACATATTTTTCCAATTCTGTTCTTTATAGTACCATTTACTTGCTCCACAACACCTGAAGCTTCTGGTCTATATGCACAATGAAGCTTCTGTTCTATGTTTAAAGCTTCACAAATCAGTTTTAACAATCTGTTTTCAAAATGCCTTCCGCAATCACTTTCCACAGTCACCGGGAAACCGTACCTTGGTATAATCTCCCTTAAAAGCAATTTTGCGACAGTGATTGAATCATTGTGACGTGTGGAAATGCTTCAACTCATCTCGAAAACAGACAGATTATTACAAGAACACATCGCAGTTTATTATGAAGTGGCATTTCAATGAAATCCATTTGTAGCCTGGTAAAAGGACCACCCTCCCGTCCTATGGTTCCCATGCTCACATTGTTTTTCTGTTGGGGTTCATTTGTTGGCAAACCAAACACAGTTGACAGAGAGATTCTGCAATAATTCTGAACTTTGGATTGAACCAAGTCTCTCTGAAAAGTCTGATCATAGAGTCTCTTCCAATATGTGCCTGACCATGATACATCCTAGCCATGTCAGCAATCATGCTATTTGGTAAAACTGTTCTGCCATCTTTGTAAGTCCAAACTCCATCCTCATCTCGCTGCCTACATTCTGCTTTCAACCATGTGTTTTTCTCCTCATCACTTGCTTCATCCTGTAGATCTTTAATTCCCTGCCATGTTTCAACTACTGATGTTAACATAAGTGAATTCAAAATATGTTCATCATTCTTTTCCCGATTAATTGCAAAATTGTTTCTCGCACAATATTTTGCCATCTCGTCTGCGTAGGCATTTCCTTTTGTAATGAAATCCTCACCTTTCTTATGTGCTGAACATTTTACGACAGCAATCTTTTCTGGTAATTGAATGCCATCAATTAATCTTTTAATCAAATTTGCAGTTCTGATAGGAGTACCTGCAGAAGTTAAATAACCTCTTTGGGACCAAAGCTGTCCATAATCATGCACAACTCCATATCCGTAATGGCTGTCAGTTATTATGGTGATTTTCACATTTATTGCGTTTTCACAAGCACGAATCAAAGCAATCAGTTCCGCTACTTGAGCTGAACGAACCCCTTCGAGACATGATGCTTCAATCACCGTAGCAACTGTACAGACAGAATATGCTGCTCTCAAGAAACCCTCTTCTGTTCTTAGACAAGAGCCATCAACAAAGTAGACAAAATCAGATATAGGCAAAGGAACATCTTTAATATCCTGCCTAGGCTTTGTACAGTATTCTAGAACATCTAAGCACTCATGGTCAATATCATTTTCATTTCTTATTTCAGTTTCCGTACCATCAGGCAATAGTGTAGAAGGATTCAAATTAACACACCTTGCTATTGAAACATTATCTGATCCCAGAATAATCTTTTCATATTTAGTAAGCCTGTTACTTGTAAGGTGCTGTGTTTTACTTCTAGTAAGCAGAATTTCAACTGAATGAGGTACATAAACATTTACAGGAAATCCCATAATGATTCCTTCACTTTGCTCAAGACTCACACTAGTTGCAGCTACTGCTTTTAAACAGCCTGGTAATGCTTTTGCAACAGGATCAAGTACTGCTGAGAAGTATGCAATCGGTTTACTCAATTTTCCATGTCTCTGAATTAACACAGACAATGCACATCCTTCTCTTTCACTACAATACAGCTCAAAATTATTGTCGTAATCTGGCATGCCTAAAGCAGGTGCTTCACATAGGCTCCTTTTTAGCTTCTCAAAAGCTTCCATTTCAATTTCTGTAAGAACAATAGGATCTTTTATATCTGATTTTGTCAGTCTCTGTAGTGGTTTCGCAATTACCGAAAATCCACTAATCCATTGACGACAATAGCCAACCATCCCTAGAAACATTCTGACCTGTCTCTGTGTTTTTGGAGGTTGCATCCCCTGAATCATTTTGATTCTCTCAATTGTTACTTGTCTGACTCCTTTTGCAATTCTGTGCCCAAGGTATTTTACCTCTTGTTTGCAAAACTGTAATTTTGCAGGTGACACTTTATGTCCCTCATCTGCCAGATGATTCAAAAGAGTAATCGTATCTGTGACACAATTATCTCGTGTTTTTGCTGCAACCAATAAATCATCAATATACTGGACCAATGTCGATTTTCCTGGCAAATTTAAATTCTCCAAAGATTTCTTTAACAACTGATTAAAGATAGCCTTGAGGAATACGACACCATGCTAGTGTGCGACCTTGGAATCTGAACGCAAAGATTTGCTGGCTGTCTGGATGCAATGGAACAGTAAAGAACGCATTGCAAAGGTCAATGACAGTGTACCATTCTGCATCATGCGGAATTTGGTAAAGAATTACTGCCGGATTTGGAACAACTGGACAACATGGAACAACTATCTGATTAACCCTTCTCAGATCTTGAACTATTCTGTACGTTCCGTTTGGCTTTTTGATCCCCATAATCGGTGAATTACAAGGACTGCTTTTCAATTTCTTTTAGAACACCTTGTTTTATGAATTTTTCAATTACAGGAATGACATCTTCAATTGTTTCAGTTTTCATTTTGTACTGAGGTATGTTTGGGTATTCAATTCCTTGTTTCACTGTGATTTTTACAGGATCAACATGTCTCATCAAGCCCATCTCACTCCCTGTCAAATCCCAAATTTCATTTTTGACTGTCTTTTTCAATTCTTCTGGGAGATTATCTTTTTCAAATACAGGAAATAATTTACTTTCCTCTGCTTCAACCATCAACATTGTTAATTTGTAAAGCCCATCTTCCTCAAAAGTTTGTAGTTCAATACCCTCCGGTGAGCAATATATTTTGCAGTTCATCTTGCATAGGATGTCTCTTCCTAGCAAGTTTACAGGACTGCTATTGCAAACTACAAACCTGTGTTTGTCTTTGAATTTGCCAATTTCTACCTTCACAGGCTCTGTCAAATCTGTTTTAATTTGCTGATTAGCTACGCCAACTACTTGGATGGTGTCACCAGAGAGAGGCAGGTTTTCAATTTCCACTGATCTAACAGTAGAACGGGTAGCACCAGTGTCCACAAGAAAAGTGATTACTACATCATTCACTTTACCATTTACAAATGGACCAGACTGGTCAACCTCAAGAGTGGCTCCAAGTACACACTCTTCCTCCTCTCTCAGGCTCCGTCATAAGTAATCTTCTGACTCACTTCCTCCATTTTCTGTCATCAAAAACTGTCCAGAAACATTTGGCACATTCACTCTTTTTGGTCTTATTACCTGATCACTTCCGCTGAATCCTGTATTCGAATTAAACCTTTGACCACCTCCACAATTAGGGAGAGGAGGCTGTGGAATTTGACTCTGCTGATTTGCTAACTGTCGCTGTAGCTGTTGCTGCATATTCAACTCATTTAGTTGTCGCTGTAGCTGTTGCTGCAGATTAAACTCATTCTGCATCTGTGGATTTAATGATGCATTTTTAAAATTTCTGGGCGGATTTTTACACTCGCGCTTCCAGTGTCCAATTTCGCCACAATTAAAACAAGGCAATTTCTGTTTCAGCTCTTCAACATTTTTTTTTTTTTGAAAACTTTATTTTTGTTGCAGATTCATCTCATACACAAAAACAAATATGCCGACAGTACCATTTGTAATTACCATAAACTTCAGTTCTCAGCTCTTCAACATTAACATTAAATTGTGGCTTGTTATAATTTCCTTTAAATTTTCCTTGACCCTGATTCTGATTAAAATTTACATTTTTATTCACTAAATTTGCAATCTGTTGTTCAGCTACCTTCACCTGTGCCCACATTGCCTTTTCCTTTAATTTCTTCTGTCTGGCTTCAATTTCATCACTGCAATATTTTGCTTTTCTCAATATGTCATGAACTGAATTAGATTGCCAACCAACAATATTATTTCTAATCATCTCACCAATTTGAGGTCTAAGACCATAAACGAATCTGTAAGTAAAGTGACTCATGTCCTTTTCATTTAATTTTTTATAGCCACTATACTGTTTGAAAACCAACAGTAATCTTTCATAAAATGAATGAACAGATTCTTTTGGCTCTTGATTTGTTCTGTCAATTTTAACCCAATCAACTTCTTTTGGAGGAATCTTTCCTTTCAACCAGTAAATTACTTTGTCATATAATTCCATGACTTCTCATGATGGAGCACCTGTCGCTGCATCTCGAGTTGGTTCTACTTTTGGCCAACTTACAGCAATTTTACATTCTGTCCATAGATCTGATGGGACAACAATGTCAAAGAATCCATCAAGATCGATCCACAGAACTTTTGACACTTTAATGAACCTTTCCACCTGTCGATACCATTCCACAGGCTTTTCTCTCAGCCGAGGGAAATCATTTGTAAACAACAAAGGGGCATATTACCAAGCAATAGCGATAATTATTGCTATTGCTTGGTTAGAGACAAATTTAACGGCCGCAATGCATGAATATCGCTGAAAAGTCTGCGATATTCATGCATTATCGAGCTAATGCTCTTAGCCATGTTATCCACCTCCCATTGGATAACATGGCTAAGAACTGCTCAGGGCAGGTATTAGCTTTTGGAGATATTCGCGCTTAGCGCAAATATCTCCAAAAGTTGGTAATAGGAGATAGCGATGTTAGCGACTGTTTCCAGTCGCTAACATCTTGGCACGCCCACTTTGCATGTCATTAGTGATAAATATCACTGACATGCAAAGTGGGGCCCAAGATGGTCGCTATCTCCTACTAGCTGTCGCTAACTGGTGTTAGCGACAGGAAGGTAATAGGGAGATAATTTTATCTCCGCTTTCTTGGCTTTTAAAGCCAAAAAAGCAGAGATAAACCCCCTTGATAATATGCCCCAAAATGTCTTGTCTAGACCAGGGAACATGAACATAACCACCACCAGCAATTTCTCTCATTGGATATTGATTAGTCATCTTTTCTCTTTTTTCTTCTCCCTTCTTCTTGGTCCACTTCACTCTCCATTTACTCAAATCAACCAATTTTTTAATGTACACAATCAAATCTTTTATATGCATAATTCTTCCCATTGTATTGAAGTTATCGATATCTTTTTCAGTAAATTCCAATCTGTAATGTTTTCCCAAATTCTTTTGTCTGCTCAAATCAATTTCTAATTCTGCAGCCAATTCTTCTAATTGATCATATTTGTTTTTCGTTTTCCACTGTACACTTTTACAAATGAACAACAGTTCATCATCTTGATAATGCTTCAAACTGTCAGGACCAATTGTACCAATAATCAATTCCTCCAAATCTGCTTTTAATCTAGCAACATCAAGCTTTGAGGATGAATCAGATTTATCAACACTCTTTTCTGGAGATTCAATATCTGATTCTGCACCCATTGGTGTTCTGCATGATGAATTTGGATTAAAAGTTAAATCAGGCATCTTTGTTTTTTCTCGATGTATTTCAGATAATTCTGAGTAAAATTTTTCAGCCACCTTTTGAATTTCTGCATTTAATGGAATTGTTAAACCTGGCTGTTTAATTTCTCCTTGATCAAAAACAGGCTGAACAGGACCAATCGTTACTGGAACTGTTAATGCTTCCATGCCTTTAGTTAATTGTCGAATTAATTCTTCCTTTGATCGTAAATATTCTGAAGTATTTGGAGCTTCCTCATCTATACCAGCACCCATTAAACTTCTGGATGGAATCTCATTTCTCGAAACTGCAGTATCAGGAAATATTCGACTTTCACCAAATACAATGAAATTATTTCTCTACTCTAGTCTTACAGGAGTTTTAAAAGAATCAGAATTATTCGGATATAATTTGGGTGTTTCTTCATTTAATGGAGGTGCACTTGGTGTGGTTCCTGTAGAAACCATCAGAGTAGACCATGTACAAGCTGGTTTTAAGGGAGTCTGTTTTTTATTTGTCATATAAATTTCTTCTAAAACTGGATCTTCCAAATCACTTTCTTCAATATTTTTTTTCTTTTGAGTATTCTTTTGACCTGGTATTTCAGTAATCATTTCTCTCACTGAGTATAGACCATCACACATGTCTGCCTGTCTCCATCGATGCATTCTATCTTCATGAGTTTCTCGTTTAAAATTTGATGATTTTGGAGGTCTTTTTATACCACTGCTTTCTCGCTGTAATTCAAACATCTCATCCTCCCATTCAACTAAAGCTTCAAATTGAGTAGGTCTAGGTCTCGGCACAAGAGCCATCATCTTTTCTCTCAAATTTTTAAAAATTTTCATAATAAATGAGCCATCTTCCGGCCAAGCTAAAACACCGTCATTTTTGGTATAGTCCATCCATACATCAAACCTAAGGCAAGTATGATAACCATATTCACCTTCCATATAAGCTGCAGGTGTTTTGTACTTATGAAGTAACTTTCCACCTCGAGTCATAATTTTCTTATCAGGTGAAAGTATATTTTTTAATTTCTGAAGCAATGTAAGCTTCTTCTCCTCTTTTTTTAATAATAACTCATGTTTTAATCTTTTTCGTTTAATTTTGGGACGATCGTAAATGTTTCCTAGTTGTTCCGCTAATTCAGCCAATCCGTGCGCGAAACACACCAACAAGCCAATCAGGTTAAGCTACGTCACCACCTTACTCAACCAATAGAATTGCTATTTTTCAGAAGAGACAATCAGCTAACAGCTCGTCAGAATCACGGGAACCAATCAGTGTGCTAGCTGTGACGTATGTTAACCAATCACAGCGCGAACCTGTGATGTACACACCCACTGCAGTTTCTCGCATCTCACTCTTAGCGCTCACCCCTCCTTCAAAAAAACTTTTCACAGCGCCATTTTAAGAAAACTTTTTCGATGAATTTCAATTAATAACAACAGAAAGAACAAACCATTTGACTATTTTGCTAAATAAAGTGACAGATTTCACAATCATACAAGTATTCTTTTGCGTGGAATAGACAACGCTATTCTCACAGAATATACATTCGTTGATAAAGTAATACTACTCTACCCCGCAATCAGGTAATAATGAACTCGTTTCTCTCTGAATGCACATAAAGTAGCAATTCAAAGTTTGACTCGAACAGAATTACAAAATCATTTGCGCACTTTCAAACGGAAAGTTTCCCTAACCACACATGCATGAAATCTTGGCAGGACTTTAACCAGCCATAGAAATCCATATTTGCCAGTAAGAATAGACAACGTTATCTCACCCTTCACTCAAGTTTAGATAAATTCTACTACTCTTTTCACAGTGAGTTTTAAACAGGCTCTTTGTCCCTATACTCGAATGCTACAATTTCATAGACAATCCTCACTATACAATTTACCTAGCACACCTAAAATCCCAAAACTTGTGTTGTACGCCCACAACACTAGGGATAATAATACCACTATTTTGAAACAGAACAAATGCACTGTGTAACTTCACTTCTCGTTACACCACTCAAATGCCGCGACAAGCTAGGAATTTTCACACTGCTAGAAAAATCCTTTCGACTACATATAACAGTCTGAACAAACTTAACACATGTTAAACATCGATCCTATGTAATTACCATATATCCTAACGGTTACCATAGCAACCATATCCTCTGCTATCAAAGGTAATTGATCCAGCGCCTTATAGGAAATATGTCATAGCTACACTACCCAACTCTACAATATTCACTATTAATCATAAATCATTTACAAGGCCCATAAACTAATCATGACATATTTTGAGCAACTGAATCATGTGGCCTAATTAATAAATCTTATTCACAAACTATATATACATTTATATACAACTGTAGTATGCCAACTTTACTATAGTTTTATAATTTATCATTTAATTAAGCCATACAGGCGATAAGATCAGCTGATGGTAACCAAGTTCTTTAAATAACAAGGCCAGCTTGTTTTTTCAAAGTGCATTTTATTAGAATGCTAGCAGCCCGTCCCGACGTTGTCCGCGTATGAATTGCTGCCGGCCAGTAGTGTATTGTTTCGTAGGATTTCGTTTTGACAGCATTTCCTATCTGTGACAGGTCTGTGAAACGCTCCGATTCACAGTACACTGCTGATGCACTTAAGAGTGCGCGTTCAGTAGTGTGTGAACTCGAGTTTCCCTACTTTCTTTTCCTTGCAATATTATATAGCGCGAACTCAACAACATGGCATGAGCACAATTTACATTACAGAAGAACACATTCATTTGTGGTAGGCAGGGGGAGACAAAGCGATTTGCCTGAAATCACAGGATGTTGAGCTGATGCCGAGATTCGAACGTAGCTCCCCATCTCTAAAGTTCCGATTCTAGAACTTGTGGTGGGAGGTGTCTAAAAGTGCATGTCGGTGCTGGGCATCAATGAAAGAGACCTGTGCATTTTTCCAATCGGTGGTGAAAAAATATGAGTATGTTGCTGGAGATGTGGGCCAACGTGCCACCAATGTACTTACAGGGGAGGGTGAACACCCATTATTCCGCAACTTTCTTTCCGCATACCATCACTCCGCATACTTTCATTACGAAAGTACCATGACTCCGCAATGCCATTATAACGCATGGCATTACATTTTATATGCTTTTACCACGCATACATTTACAACAAAATTCGTTGTAAATGCATGAATGGTAAAAGGATGTTTTTTTAAAATGTTTTATATGTTTATATGTTTTGGGGTGTTTGGGTATTTTAAGGGTTCAGATATAGTTTTGGGTTATGGGGTACAGGGGTGGGTTTGGGTTTTGGGGTATAGGGGTATTTTTAGCGTTCAGGGGTAGGTTTGGGTTTTGGGGTACAGGGGTATTTTAAGGGTTCAGGGCTAGGTTTGGGTTTTGGGGTACAGGGGTATTTTTAGGGTTCAGGGCTAGGTTTGGGTTTTGGGATACAGGGGTGTTTAAGGGTTCTGGGCTAGGTTTGGGTTTTGGGGTACAGGGGTATTTTTAGGGTTCTGGGCTAGGTTTGGGTTTTGGGGTACAGGGGTATTTTAGGGTTATGGGGAAGGTTTAGGTTTTGGGGTACAGGGTTTTTTTTAGGGTTCAGGGGTAGGTTTGGGTTTTGAGGTACAGGGGTATTTATAGGGTTCAAGGCTAGGTTTGGGTTTTGGGGTACAAGGGTATTTTTAGGGTTCAGGGGTAGGTTTGGGTTTTGGGGTACAGGGGTATTTTAAGGGTTATGGGCTAGGTTTGGGTTTTGGGGTACCGGGGTATTTTAGGGTTCAGGGGTAAGTTTGGGTTTTGGGGTACAGGGGTATTTTTAGGGTTCAGGGGTAGGTTTGGGTTTTGAGGTACAGGGGTATTTATAGGGTTCAGGGCTATGTTTGGGTTTCGGGGTACAGGGGTATTTTTAGGGTTTGGGGATAGATTTGAGTTTTGGGGTACAGGGTATATTTATAGGGTTAAGATGGGTTAGTGTTTAAGGGTGTTGGGGTATTTTATAGAGTAAGGGTGGGTTATGATTATGGGGTGCAGGGGTATTTAAAGTAGGGGTGGGTGGAATTGGCGCGAACTTGGTACAATAAAACCGCAATATTTCGTTCCGTCAGATTTCCAATTATTAAAACAGAAACCTCATATATTCAAGGTAAAATAACAAGTATTTCTACATGCTGAAATGCATATAGTCATTTCACAAAAGTGAAATTAGCTTCCAGCAAGCAGTGAGAGAGGTGATGATTTTGAGATCAAGCCCCTGCAAAGCATTATGGGACGTGAATAGCAGTGGGGAGTGAATATTATATTATCCAAATAATTCTACAAAGAGCTGCAGTTCACCTCGTCGTCCCCAGTTGTCCCCGATGAGGCAAATGCAATAGCATTTAAAATATTATACATCAAGCTGCAGTTCACCACGCCGTCCCTAGATGTCCCTGATGAGGCAAATGCAATAGCATTTAAAATATTATACATCAAGCTGCAGTTCACCTCGTCGTCCCAAGATGTCCCTGATGAGTAAAATTCAAAAACATTGAAACCCTTTCATGAATGCTAATAATGATGCTAATCTGATCCCATAATGCTTTGCAGGGCCTTTTAGTTGTATTTTTGCCCATAACTGTGCTTGGGGTGGTTCTAAGAGAATGGGACCTCCACTGAATTACTATTTAAAGGGAGCAGGAATGTATAGAACCTGGGAAGAAAAAACAACACTCGTGACGGATTGCCCCCAGCGATTGTCGCGCCCCCAGCACACACCCACAGCACAATGCATACACGCCCACAAGGGACTACTTTGCTGGCATGGTTCTTTTACCTTTTAAATGTATATGGTGGGTGTCTGCATAGCCTATGTCCTTCTGCTGCAACTGCCCTTTCCAAAGCTGTATTGGGTGTTGTTATTGGTGCTGTGGTTCCTGAGATTTCCCGCCTCAAAGGTTTGGGTTCTCTCTTTATTATATTAGTATAGATTTTTATTTAAGCAGCATGATTTTAAGGAATTGCAAATTAGTTAAACAGTTTTCAAGCAAAATCAAATAGCATTTTTAAAGATGATTAAACAGTTTTCCATCACCTAAACCCTATTTCCCTGTCTAAAACTCACTATTCTTAAAATAATTTGGAAAGTCTTTTAGCCCTAACAAATCTTACGTGCTCCAAAAGAAGTCCGTCAGCATGTCACGCCCATCTGGATTTGGAAAGCAAGAAGCGCCCTCCTTCCAAAGAGGTCAGTTTTTATACCTTTCCTTACTAACTAATCTAAGTAAAAGTATACTTTTCTCATTTGAGCAAAACGCTGATTGGCTGTCAAGTGACAGACCACATTAGATCATCACATTTTCGAAGCCCAGTTCCGACTCTTTCTTAGAGTCTATTGTCCCTTATTCTCGTGTCACGTAGCTTCCTTCAGCTTGCAACATTTAAAATACTTTAGCTTGTCAGTCTCTCTGCCGGTTCCTGACCTTGGCCTTGCCTTGGTCAAGCCGACCAAGGCACGAAAAGTTCACTTATTTAATCAAGTTTGTATTTTTTCTTCCTTTTTCAAACACAGCAGAAACTTTCCCCACTGGGCTCTTGCTTTCACTGAGCAGGATGTTGCCATCTGCATAACAAGACGTACTAGGCCTCAAGCCTCTTTCTTTGCAACTAGTATATAAACAAACACAAAAGAATAATTAATGCAAGAATTAGAAATCATTCTGTTACCCACCCACCATTGCTAATTTATTAACCCATTAATCTATGTTACCTAGCAGAAGCAAATAAAGCAACAAAACAGACTTGTGCAATGTTTAAAACGAAAGACAAAACATGAGCACACCAAAAAAATAAGCACATGCCATTATTTAAACAGCCGCATTTAATTCTGACATCACGATAGACAGGATTAATTTTATTATTTCTCACATGCAAGCACTTTGCACATATTGCACATGTATGAGAAGATATATTGGTTTCCCACGTGTGTTGATCTGCAAGTTTAGTCTAGGTTGGTTAGTATTCTTCACTGCACACATTATTAATATTTTTATTGATTATGGAAGTTTAACTTTGCGAGCTGAAATAAATATATTTCTAAATCTCGCTCCATCAAAGGAAAATAACGAAAGCATGTACTTATTTTTACTGCGAGCAGCAAGAAAAGAGAGCTGTTCGCAGTCAGAGCTATCGTTATACCTTAGACTGTGTGTTCATTGGCTGTTCATGTTCTGATTTCATTGTCTCCCATTGGTCAACCTGGCGTTTGGCCTTCTGGGAACTGTAGTTTTGTTTCGTTATCTTGGCTGCTATTCATTATAAAGCAAGATTGGAAAGCATAAAATTCACTCTCTCCATGCAGCCTCTCTTTGTACCGTCTAAAGGCCCCCTCGCCCTCCTTTACCCCTCCTGTGTAGAAATGAAATCAGAAACTCCTCATTTCGGGGCAGATTTATGAAGGCCTTGCGCCGCCGGTGCGTCATTTTTAACATGGGAAAAAATGACGCACCGGCGGCGCAAGGCCTTCATAAATCTGCCCCTTCATCCTTCTGTTCTACAAAGTACAATGCACCCTCTCCTCATTTCACCCTTCTTTTGGCACCCAGGCTGCTGCCAATCACTACAGCAAGAATCAGCAGCGGGAGGTCTGTTTCTACTCACAGGCCAGTCAACACCTCCAGCAGTTACTGCCTCTGAATAGACATTTCTGTGCCTTCCGAACCCACCTGAATTATCCCATATTACTGCCTTCACACATGTGACACTGTGGTGGTCTGATAATAGGGTGTGACCATGTGGGATGGCAGGGGGTGATAGGAAGATGGGAGGTGAATTGTGAAAGTTAATAGGTGCTAAACACGGTGCCTGCAGCATATTTCAAGAAAAGAGATTAAAAGCAGTTTAGGAAGAGTCACTGGAGCCGGGTCAGAGGGAGGTGCAATGAGCACCCTTTATGCAGACAGGTCCGTATCCCCACTGCAGGTTGTCTTCACCCCATGCATGGACTTGAACCCACAGCCCAAAGCAGGTACCTGTTTCTGTACCAGGTGGGGGCACAGGCACTAAACCCAGGGGGATATGTACAAGGAAGTGCTGGAGCGTGTTGTTAGCCTCCTTGGCTTAACGACACGCTCCACCAATTCTGAAACGCAAGGCTGAGCCATATTTACAAGAATGTGGTGCAGCCTTGCGTTTCCACCTGCAATGGCGCTAAGTTTAGCAACTTAGCACCAACACAGGGACCCTAGCACCAGAGTGAAAGGGTGTCTGCGTGCAGGGGAGAATTGTTTATGTGTAGGGAGGTATTCCTTCCTGCACATAAACAATCCTACAAATACCATCCTGTCACTTTCATGTGTGCTGCTTCATGCAACACACATGAAAGTGACAAAATGTCATCTTTTTTTAAGGTTTGTTTATGTACAGGAAGGGACTTACCTAAACAAACCATGGGGCATATTATCAAGGGGGTTTATCTCCGCTTTTTTGGCTTTAAAAGCCAAGAAAGCGGAGATAAAATTATCTCCCTATTACCAAGCTGTCGCTAACACCAGTTAGTGACAGCTAGTAGGAGATAGCGACCATCTTGGGCCCCACTTTGCATGTCAGTGATATTTATCACTAATGACATGCAAAGTGGGCGTGCCAAGATGTTAGCGACTGGAAACAGTCGCTAACATCGCTATCTCCTATTACCAACTTTTGGAGATATTCGCGCTAAGCGCGAATATCTCCAAAAGCTAACACCTGCCCTGAGCAGTTCTTAGCCATGTTAACCAATGGGAGGTGGATAACATGGCTAAGAGCATTTGCTCGATAATGCATGAATATCGCTGACTTTTCAGCGATATTCATGCATTGCGGCCGTTTTTTATCGCATTTGCGATAAACCTTGCTAATAGCAAGGTTTATCTGCGATAAAAATCGCCGATGTGCGGCGATAATTTTTGTCTCTAAACAAGTTAGAGACATAAATTATCTCTATTGGTTGGTAATATGCCCCCATGGCTTTTTGCTTTTTCCATGTGCGCTGCACAAAGCAGCACACATGGAAAAAGCAAAAACAAGGAGGAATAATGCATTTCTCCTTGTTTTGCCAACTTAAGAACAGGGGGGCATATTATCAACAACTAGCGATATTTATCGCTAAATAAGCTTAGCGAATTTTTTTTTAGCGCCAAGCATTGCCGGATTTTAACGCAGAGATAACGTGCTATTAGCAACGTTTATCTCCAATGTGATAAAATATCCGGCGATAGCGGCAAAATGCGTGAATATCGCTGGGAATCCAGCGATTGGTTCTTAACCTGAATATCCAACTCCCATTGGATATACAGGTTAAGAACTGGAATTTTGTTATCGCTAAGCCTGCCTTGCTAATAGGTGATAGCGATGTTAGCGACTGCTTTCAGTCGCTAACAGGTTGGGTATGCCCACTTTGCATGTCATTAGCGATAAGTATCACTGACATGCAAAGCGGGCCCCAAACCGCTCGCTATCATCTAAAAGCTGTCGCTAACTGATGTTAGCGACAGCTTGCTAATAGGGCGATGAAATTATCGCCGCTTTGCGGCGAAAACGGCCGCAAAAGTGGCGATAATTTCATTTCGCCTGCCATGGTAATATGCCCCAGGGTTTTCCTGGTCTAAATTTTGGCGCGGCCTTCTGAGTACACCAGGGGCAGCATCAAAAACAATGGGCGTTGTGGTGGAACGCCCACCACAACACCCAATGCACGCCCCTTTCACGCTAACCATAGTGTGAAAGGGGGCCTTGAGCAAATAAGGTAGCGTTAAGTAAGTGGCTTGAAGCTGCTTACAAAAGGTGCAGCCCCTATCCCAATAGGGATTGTACTTGTGACCACCAGTTTATACTGAAGGACCCTGACCTCTAGCGACAGAACTGAGGCTGCTCTCTCCTAAGGTAGGTCCTGTTTATTATTGTACATCGCCGGAAATATCAACTTTCTCGCAACTATGCCACCATATTCTGTTTTAACTAAATTCCCGTCTTAAGTAATATGCTGATTATACTATTGTGCTGAACAGATCATGTGAACAATTGACGTAGTATTCTTTACGAGATATTTGGCAGACATCTCCTCCGGGAATTGTCTTTCAAAAATTGTGAACTCGCTCAGCGGACGCACGCTTAACCAGAACAGCCCATTGCTCTCCCTGGTATCCGTTGGAACACATTTTTAAAAAGCCTGTATTTTAAACTGAATAATATCGCCGCATTTTAGAATTTGTTTTAAACAGAGTCCTCTGACTTACCCGCACTCCTGAACCCTCTGACACCCGGTTTCCCGCACGTCCCAGGTTCACCATGGGATTTTTCCCGATTTTTGTGGAGGGAGGAGCGGAACATTGACCACTTCCAGGTTAGATGGGAGGAGGAGGCGGATCTCACTGGCAGCGCCCCATAAAACCAGATGCCTTTCACTATGAGCAGCGGACGCGCGCAGCGGGTGCGCCGGTGGCGCACCAAAGGCAAGCCCGTCTGCGCCCGTCCGCAGCCGGCCAGGGCCAGGGGCTACAACCCCTGCTAGTTCACCCTCCCACATCAGGAGTTACAGCCCAAACTTTCTATACAAGCTAAGGGCCCGATTCACAGAACTAACTTAAGACAAAATCCTAAACTTACTACTTTTGGTATTCACAGAAGTTAGGATTTTGTCTTAAGTTTGTCTTAAGACAGACTTAAGACAGACTTAAGACAAAATCCTAACTTAAGTCTGTCTTAAGTCTGTCTTAAGTCTGTCTTAAGACAAAATCCTAAATTCTGTGAATACCAAAAGTAGTAAGTTTAGGATTTTGTCTTAAGTTAGTTCTGTGAATCGGGCCCATAGAGGGGAAATCCCTTCCACATGTCACTCTTCCTGGGACCCAGCAGCCCAACACACTATCTGCCCTCAGTGTGGTTTTCGACTTCACCTTGTCTCTTCACCCAAAACCTCGCAGTATAGTATGTACCTTTTAAATTGCAGGTCTCTTCCCAAGCATTCCCTAGAAATCTCGATGTTACTAGAAGAGCTAAAACCCAACGCTCTATTCTTGACAGAGACATGGCTGCATGACCAGTCAGACCCTGACCTCATCCAGGCCCTCCCCCAAGACTATCAAATACTACGCAGCGACCGCAAAACGGTAGGAGAGGGGGCTTAGCAGTCATTTACAAAGACTGCTACGGATGTCGCAGCTCACCTACCTCTACTCCAAACTGCGAAAGTCTCCCCTTCACTATCAACTTCACCTCCACCGGCACCTTCTCGGGGGTGCTTCTATACCGCCCACCTGGCCCACAAGGGCAATTTTCCCACACTCTCCCACCAATTATAGCCAATCTTGCTTACAGCCCATCCAATTTTACCCTTCTAGGGGACCTCAACATTCCTTTTGATGACTCCAATGACCCCAACGCCCGAGAAGCGACCACCAGCCTTTCAGCTCTTGAGCTCATTCAGCTAGTGGCCGCACCGAAAAATCTTAAGGGCCATCTCCTTCCTTGACCCCATCTTTAGCAACTGCTCAGACCTTCAAGTAGGAATTCCTTCCCCCCTTACTTGGTCGGACCATTTCTTTATCCCCCTCGCGTGGACTACTCCAAATCTACACCCTCTCAGGCCCGCAGCAATTCGTAAAAATCGCAACTGGTCAAAACTCCCCCAAACTGAATGGTTGACAGGTCTTGAAACCTCCAAACCACCTAGCACCTCCGACCCCATTTTGGGGAATGAGAACTATAATAATTGGATCTCCAATTCACTAGACTCGATGCTCCCTTTTAAAACCACCGAATTCAAACGCCGCAATATGACCGCCACCTGGTACTCCTCAGAACTTCGGGAATCCAAACACATTTTCAAAAAGATGGAGAGGAAATGGCGCCTAGACTACTCTCCCTCTAGGAAAACTGCCTACAGAGCAGCGATTAAATCCTACAAGGCCAGCATTGAATGCGCGCAGGCATCCTTTTTCGAGGAAAAAATCGCCAAAGCAGCCTCAAAGCCCAAGGAAATATATCGCATAGCAAAAGCCCTACTTCAACTACCAGAGAAACCCCAAGACTTCCTGAACACCCAAACCCTCTGCGACAAGCTAGCAGATTTCTTTCTTCGCAAAATCGAAATGATCTACACTTCTTTTCCCCACCCTATCACTGCGCCCCTGAACCCCCCTGAACCCGGCCTCACTCCCCAGCCATACTTGATAATTTCCCTCTTCTAGACACCACCAATCTAGAATCTATTATGAATCAGGTCAAATCCGGCTCCCCTAATGACCCCGCACAGCCACGTATCCTACTCCCAGTCATTAATCACATTCTACCAACCATTCTGGAACTACTCAATGCCTCCCTTTCCACTGGCATTGTCCCATTCCCATGGTAGTGAGCCATGGTCAAAGCCCTTCTAAAAAAAATTAACTTAGATCAAAACAACGGGCCCGATTCACAGAACTAACTTAGGACAAAATCCTAAACTTACTACTTTTTTTATTCACAGAAGTTAAGATTTTGTCTTAAGTTTGTCTTAAGACAGACTTAAGACAGATTTAAGACAGACTTAAGACAGACTTAAGTTAGGATTTTGTTTTAAGTCTGTCTTAAGTCTGTCTTAAGTTTGTCTTAAGACAAAATCCTAACTTCTGTGAATACCAAAAGTAGTAAGTTAGGATTTTGTCTTAAGTTAGTTCTGTGAATCGGCCCCATTCCCTCCAAATACCGACCCATCTCCCTGCTGCCCTGGCGAAGTAAAATCCTTGAAAAACATGCCAATACGGTGCTAACAGATTTCCTAGAGTCCAACAAACACTTAGACTCCACCCAGACGGGCTTCCGCCCCCTTCATGGGACTGAAACTGCCCTGGACACAGTAACAGAGGAAGCCAGGAGGATCCTGGATAATGGAGGCTCGGCAGCCATCATCATCCTCGACCTAAGTGCCGCCTTCTTCGACACTGTAAGCCACAACATCCTACTGTACCGACTTAGCAGGAAGGGAATCTCAGGAACGGCAATCACCTGGTTTAAGTCTTTCATCTCCAATCGCTCCTTCCAGGTATTTAAGAAAGTATGCACCTCTTCCAGCAAGCCCTTAAGCTGTGGCGTCCCGCAGGGCTCCTCCCTAAGCCCCAAGCTATTCAATATATACATGAGCCCCCTACCTGATATCGTCCGCCCCTTCGGAGTAAAAATCATCACCTATGCAGATGACACTCAGCTAGTGGTGGCTCTATAATCCCCCGCAAAACGCACCTTACGGCCTGAAGAACTACCTGAAAGCAGTCACCGAATGGATGACATCCTCCAGCCTTAAATTAAATGGGGATAAAACGGAGCTCATGCTCCTCGGCAACTCCATTAACAGCATCATTGACCCACTCTGGCCCCCCTGCCTGGTACCTGCCCCCGCACCAAAAGATTTGATCAAAAGCCTGGGCATCTAGCTAGACAAATCACTGACTTCAACCACCAGGCGACTAAACTATCAGCCACCTGTTTTGGCCTGCTACGACTCCTCCGCAAAATCCTTCCCTTGCTACCTTTTCACGCTAGACAGATAATGGTCCAGGGTCTGATCTTGTCCTGTCAAGACTTTGGGAATGCTCTGTATCTAGGGGCACCCCAGGCCACTCTAAACAAGCTGCAGATTATTCAGAATTGTGCAGCCAGAACCCTCCTCCAAATCCCCCGTCGAGTCCCAATCACACCCAGACTGAAGGTCCTCCACTGGTTCCCAGTGAGGGCAAGGATCGAATTCAAGGCAATGCGCTTTGCACATCAAACAGGCGCTATCATCAATCAGCCCCTGATAACCGCCTACCATCCAGCCAGACAGCTTAGATCTGGGTCCTCCTTCTTGGCTGTAATACCCAGGTTCAAGAAAGCTAGGTGTGGAGGCCGCTCATTCTCCCACAATCTCGCCAGGCTCTGGAACTCCCTCCCTCTTTTATTCAGATCTGAGCCCAAACGTCTCACCTTCAGTAAACTCCTAAAAACCCTGCTTTTTAATAAACCAGAGTAGCTCTCAACTGTTGTGCAATAAGCGTGACTTCTGCAGCACTGGGATGCCTAAGGGTAGCTATCGCGCTATATAAATGGTCTTTTCATTTCATTTAATTTCATCAGATGCGAAAAGAAAAGGAAAACAAATTGCAAGCAATACTGCACTCATTACAATCCCAAAAATGAAAAATCCCACCCGTCCCAACCCCCATCCTCCCTCCCTGCACCCCTGCATATGGCTGTCGCCCATCCCCAACTAGCAGTGTGCCTGTCACCCAATACCTAACCTACAAACTAACTAAAGGTAGTAGAAAGGAGGAGGATCAACACCTCGCCCCCTCTCCAGCCCCCCCACAAACACATCCCCGGGGTCCGGGGCAATCCACAGCAATAGTACAGTTGGATGAGTCTAGTTGAGAAATTGGCTGCGGAACCACCCCACCCCCGACATTCCAATACTGCATGCAAAATTCCTACAGCCTTCCTCATTCTTGTTCCTGTTGTTCATCTCCTCCACCTTGGTCTCGTTCCTCTGGCCCTCTCGAATGCCTGCTGTCCACCCTGTCCGATGCCACCTCGGGGTTATCAAAAAAACAGGCCTTTCCTTCGATTTCCAAACGTAGGCGAGCCGGGAACATCATGGCATAGTCCCCTGTCCCTAAGTTTCTTCTTCACCAGTAGAAAAATCTGTTGTTGTTTCTGTACCATCTGAGTAAAGTCCGGGAAAAAGGAGAGCGTTGCATTCTCTAACCGCAGGGGTGTCCCCGCTCGTGCCTCCTGCAAGATCACATCTCTGTCACGAAAATTCATGACTCTCGCGTTCATCGGGCGAGGGGGGTCCCGAGGCCTGGGCCCCCCCGGTACTCTGTGAGCGCGCTCTATTGTGAATAGGTTGCTCAGTCCCTTGGGCTAGAGGTGATTGAGGACAATGTCTTCGACAAACAGATCCAGTGCCGGGCCCTCTGATTTCTCGGGCACCCCAAGGATGCATAGGTCTTGTGGTCTCGTACCTCCTGCTGCAGCAATGCCATATCATCGATTAAGCTGGCAGTCTTGATATCAAGCAATTTAACCTTTTCACTTGCCTTCGTGCAATCCACCCGTATCAAGTTGACCTCAATCGAGACTGTGTCCAACTTATTATCTAGAGCTTCCATTTTTTGGCCCAGGTACGCCTGGACCTCACTTATGGCTGCCATGACATCTGTGAGTGTTGGTTCAGTGGGAGAGCCCACGGAGTCACCCCCCCCGCCTACTGAGCCCTTTTCAATTCTGTAGGGGAGCCTTTGGGAATAGTATAGCGATCCAACTTGTTAGATTGAATATTTTTAAACCCCTTGGAGGATCTGGGCAAGGACTTTTCGGTATCTGGCTTGGTCGCCATCTGAATGCCGTTCATTCACCGCTGCCAGTCACAGATCTTAAGAGCCTGTTCGGGGTCCGGGATCCTAGGGCTTACCGCGCATCCTCCGGCCTTCCGCGTCCGTCCGCTCCGTCGCTGCAATCCGAGGAGTCGTGGCCAGTAAACATCCAGGTCCCTTAGCCAGCCAACAGGGGGGCGGTCTTCCCAGTGAACTCGGTGCCAATGCTGGTCATTCAATGAGACATTTGCCAGTTCATCACCACGAGTGCACACAAACCCTGTCTCATGAATAAATCAGTGTAGTCCACCTTCTTTTTTTTATTTTTTTATTTTTTATTGAGAGTTCAGATATAACAATACAATATAAGAAACCGGACATATTTGAAATCCAATTAATACAGTACGAGAAAGTAGAATATTAAGAACATCCATACAATTTGTCATTTTAACATTTAAATTATAAAGTGCAAAATTGTGTAAGAGCAAACAATGAATCGGCTGACACTAATATTCAAAAGATTTAGTTAGAATGAAAGCAGTACGTAGCATTTAAATACACTGGGCGTCTTCTCAGTTAATATTTCATAGCTAAGTTGTAAAGTGCATCGTGCGTAGTCGAAACAATCCTAATAGACTAATAAATTTTTCAGAAAGATATAAATCTGGTTAAGTAGTAACAAGACAAATTTAAGAATCAAACCCACTCCAATATTTATCATATTTTTTGAGAACCCCTGATCTCAGAGCGTATTTTCTTTCCCTATCCTGGATTTGAAGTAATTTTGCCTTCCATGCCTGGAAGGATGGGACAAGGTCTGTTTTCCAGGACTGTAATTTAAGAGATATAGCTATTAAAGAAGCTATAAAAAGGGACTCATCATGTTGGGTATGAATAGAAGAGCAGCCTAAGAGGGGAATTAGATCATCGAATGCAATATTGTAGTCCACCTTCTTGACTGCTGGGTGCAGGAATTGTAGATAACACAGGGCCACTCATTTCCAAATGTTCCAACGTATTTACCAGTAGCCTGATGATGCACAAGACCCCCACAGCCGGTGCTTAATGTTCCAAGGCCCAAGGGGGGCGTCACCCACGTTGTGGTGTCACTCATTCACACGCGTCTCTCCACAGACGTCTGCACAGGGGAACCACGCCGTTGCACCTCATCGCCGCTGCAGGGGCGAAGCACGCCTGACCAGGCCCCCCTGGGCCAAACCGCCCTAACACTCCGTATATCTTCCCTCTGGCGCCAGGCGTCCCCACAGCCACCAGCCACCCGTCACTCAGTTTGATCACTTGGCACCAAGGGTCCTCCTTTTCTCCTTGCCACTGGTACTCAGCGTTGGCCCCTTTGCACATGCGGGGCAATGCAGCACAAATATTTCTACCCCGGGGGGCCAACACTACTAATCCACGGCCCGCCGAGGTCACAGTATGCCCTGCGCCCCCTCCTTGTGTCTCAGCTTCTCACCTCCGCTGACCCCGGGCTGCCGGACTCCGAGGCAGTGCTCCGTCACCACATGAGGCGTGGGGCTGTGCCTCTCTCCCAGTTCCTCAGGGCAATCCAGGCTGATTTCACAGGGCAGGGGCCCCTCCGCAATGGCTCCGCCCCCTTCCAATACTCTGCCGGGCCCTCCGCAGCCCCTGACAGTCAGCAGATGGGTCTTGGGCCGGACCGGCGACTTCTGGTTTTCGGCCCTGATGTTTGTGACTTTGGCAGTGGGCACTCCTGCCACTCCAGCTCCTGGCTTCAAGCGCGTACAGGCTGCAGATCGCTGGATGGCATATCTTCGGGCCTGAGTATCACAGGCGGCCCAGAGACACAGCGGGGAACACCGCTTCCTCAAAGCAGTCGGGTGGTGGGGTTAACTCACATGAATAATTCCAGGATATATGAGGCTGGATGAGGAGGTCGACGGAGTCGAGCTCTCACGCGGCCATCTAGGTCTCACGCGTCGCTATTGCTGGATTTAATCGCCGACATATCGCGTTTTTATCAACACGTATCTCCAAGGCAATTAAAAATCCGGCGATAGCAGCAAAATGTGGGATTATCGCTGGGAATCCAGCGACAAAACTGCAGCGATTGGGGAATCCTTATTGATAGGGAGATATGAACTTAGCCGTACCATACACCTCCCATGATGCAGATAGGCAAGTTAGGATTTCTGCAGATGTTAGTTACCAGCGATAACCGCGGTTAGCATAGCTTTTTATATCACTATGGGTGTCCTGGGCCGGCTTGTAATTACTGCGAAGGACAGTGTTGTAAATGAATCTAGGACCCTAGTGTAATTTTCCCGATTCATGCCCTTATATAGGTATAAATTACCCGATCCTTATATAGGCATAGAAATCATTACCATACTTGGACTGAGCCTATGCAGCTCAAATACGGCATGGCTACTTCCACTAAGTTCCAAGAATCAACAATGATTTCTTAGAGAGACCCGCCTTCAGCAGCTAGGGACTTCCCCTTGCCTGAATACTAATTTATCTAGGAAATCATGGAGTTTTCAAAGAACTGAGTCTTTGAGTGACGTTATTAAGTCCAATCATACGCCAAACTCGGCACCTTCAAAGTATAAATATGCCTACATTTGCCCAGACAAACACACAGTGGTTTGGAGCAGATCGACTAACTACTTGCCCGATGCCCTGCAGCAGCAAGTGCCGAAGGAAGCCGACCCTCCAGCTGACGCACTGAGAGATTCTGTCTTTTCTCTTGCCGAGAAATCCAGCTCCAGTGTTTCCAGGCTACCCTTGCGGGTTGCTGGGAAATCGAGTCCTGAGATACAAGACCTCCTTCATTCTAAAACCAAGGTACGGAGCTGATTAGACCCTTAGAGAATTCTTGGATAGATCCTTGGCAGAGAAATAGTAAACTTAAGCTACTCCTCACTTACTTCTTCCCTTGTACTAGACTTAGGTTATGTACACCGGGGTAGGCGTATTTTAGAAGCACCAGTTGAGTACTTTTAGTCATTATTTTATTACTGTATGTATTTTATAAATGTTAGGCAACTTATGGCTTGGAAACCATATCATGCTTTTACAGTACTACTTTCTAATACTTTTCGTATTATATGCCCTGTACTTTATAATCAGTATTACGATTGTAGCAGTACATTTCTTATGCTTGAAAAAGAATACTTTTTATTGAAAACGCCGTCTCTCTATTTTCTCAGCACCTCTGGTGAAACGAAGCATGCACCATTGACTGAGTAAAATAGTTATCTATTGTTTCCGTGACTCTAAAGATACGTTTCTTATCCTGGGGAAACAAAGTTGTCATGTTTATGCGGTTGTCAGAAACTAATCCCTTCTTTTTTTATTCGAGAAAGTTTCTAGTGACCTCTGAGCTAGCTGGCACTCACAATTAAGTTTAATATATATGATAGAGACCTAGTCGACCTCAGTCCTACGTCTATAGTATATGTTATTCTAATGTGCTGAGCCTATTGGGAATATAGGAACTACACTACATGGTGCCCAACGTTTGGTAAGGCGATAATTTAACGCTAGATACTAGAGTAACTCAGTCGTGCTTTTCACACAGACCCCTTTTTCGCGTAAAATACTCCAATAGACGTCTGGAGTGGGTAAAAGGTTAATATCCACCAAAACTGAGTAGGACGGAAAATCCTATGTATTAGTTTTTGGTTTGTTCAACGTTGAAGGATACAGTGTTCCATAATATTGTGCACCTAATCTTTGTTTCCTTTAATGTCGGAGAGTGACGAAGAAAGGGAGAGAGCTAGAGCAGCAGCTCAAGAAGTCTTAGATGACACAAATCTCCAACAAAATGACGCAGATGCAATAATCATCCCGGTAAATGTAAGAAAAACCATAACTATAACACTTATAGAAAATGGAGTATCATCGAGAGGTGGTAAAGTAATCTTTGTTATAGAGGCACATGAATATTGGCAGACAGAGGTATTCTATTCATGGATTCTATTTCCTGCAGCAAATGCAGTAACACACGAGTTCCACTACTACAAAGTAGAGGAACCTCCAGCGGAATACGTTCCTTTCGAGGACGTTGAAATTCCATTAAATTACCAAGAGCTTCAATTCTGGTTTAAAGGCACCCTACAACATCAAAATCACATTACCATGCTCGGTCCACTAGGTAGACCAGGAGCAACATGGCCGGTACTAGCCAGCTACACACCACATCCTGACATTAACGGAATGACAGGTCCAGAACTGTTAGCTCAGCTGAAACAGTTAATTAAAATGCACAGACAATTGGTTCAATATTTCATGAGGACTTTAACAGTCCAACCAGCTGTAAAGATTCCACAGCAGACTCCTCACCAGGGGAATACAAACAAAATCACACCACAGACTATACAAGCAGTCATTGGTAAATTGCCCTCAAAGAGGGAACAAATTCCGTTCTGGTTAGCTCAGAAAATTACTCAAATAGAGGCAGTATTCCCTGATAGTACACCTCATGAGAAACACATAATTCTGTTAATCTGTTTACCAATGGGGATAGCACCACATGTGGAGGACGGTGACACTTGGGGTACAGTCTTTGCTTCAATCTACACAAAAAGACATGGTGTACCGTCCATGGCGGTAATACCAGACGTTCTGAGACAGATTCAAAATGAATATGGTCCAGAACCTGCCTTAAATCAAGGTATGAAATTACTAAAAGATTTCAAACAGGTCTCAGCTATATTGTTAGCCAACATTAAAGGTGAAGCAGCATCAGTGGCAATCCGCCAAAAGTTAAAAGAACCTGATATAACAGACCGACCATATGAGCTTGCTAGAATTATTGAAAAATCTTATGAAGAATTAGGAAGAGATAGTTTGGGTGGGAAACCAGTAAAACCCGAATTAACAGAAAATCCTGGAAAGGTGTTTATTAAAAATAATCTCACTACTCCTAAAAAGAAGTGGGAAAATACTAAACAGACACTTCCTAAAGAGAAACGTTCTCAGTCCAGAGGAAGATCTCCCCAACGGGGAGGTAGATCTCCCCAACGGGAGCCCTCTGAAAAAAGGTATAACCTTAGGAATAGGGATACTTTAAGAAAACCTGATAGATATCAAGATACTGATACATGTTCCTCTCGTACCTTTCAGACTTCCTCGCATAAATCCGAGAGGAGAGGACGATCAGAACAGAAAGAGGAACACGTGAAGTCCAAAGAAGAACAGCACGTTCCAAAAAAATAAGAAAACTCAATTCACCAAAAAGAACGTAGCAAGCATAAAAATCAGACATGCCGAGGATCCTAAGGACACAACTCAAGAACGGGGGTGGGCCCAGACAATGCTAGATAGCGCAGCAGAAGTCACCATAGTTCGCAAGATCTTGAAAGATCATCTGGAGACAGTGGACTTGAATGAATCCATTCAAGTTGAAACTGGAGAAACCAGGGTTAGTATACCCCATAAGTTATATGAAGTAACATTCTGGATGGAGGGGGACATAACTAGAAAAATAAGAGCACTCTTTTGGGAGAAGCTCTCTAGGGGCTATGCCATTCTTCTAGCTGAACATGACTGGCCACCTGAATTTGTCATGGAGTGCCCACATGGCGCAGAGATAATTATGCCAACCTTCTCAAATCACATTCCAATTCATAAAAAATACTCCTATGCCAGAAAATGGGCAGTAGTTCAGGCTCCAGCATTATATAAAATTTGTGTGGGATGGGCTAACGACTCTCCTCACCATAAAATCCGGTTAAAAAATCAACCACCGAGGCAGTATCCAGTTAAGCAAGAAGCTAAAAAACAGGTCAGGGAGATTTTCAATCAACTTGAATACCAAGGGGTGATTGAAACATGCACCTCGTCAATGAACAATCCTTTGTTTCCTGTCTCCAAACCAAACAATTCATATTGTCTAGTATTGGATTACAGAAATTCAAACTCCTGTTGCAAAACTTTTGCAGTACAAAATGAGCATAGTGCAGCACTGATGAATAACATCTTGCGGCGGAAAAAATATAAAACCACATTAGATATTTCGAATGGGTTTTTCTGTCAAAACATTGCACCAGAAAGTAGGCATTTGAAAGCTTTCTCAATTATGGGGACACAGCGACAATTTTGCCATCTCCCCCAGGGATTCAAGAATAGTCAAGGGTTATTTTCAGCCAGAGTAACAGAGTTACTACAAATGTATGATGATGAGGCATTATCTTATATCGATGACATCTATCTTACAGACGATGATTTGGACGTACACTTGAAAAGAGTGAACACCATAATACTTGGGTTCGCATCTGAAGGGTATAAATTCAATTTTAAGAAATCACGAATTGCCCACCTCAACGTCCTTTTTCTAGGCTACGAGTTATCAAGTGAAGGCAAAAGCCTGGCAGCTAACTTTCTATAGAAATGTGCGCTGCTCCAACCTCCAAAAATGCTGAAAAACCTACAGTCAATTCTAGGTTTCTTGAATTTTGGAAGAACTTATGTTCTGAATTACGAAGAAAGGGTTAAACCTCTCTACAAACTAATCAAACCTGATTTCAAACCAACAAATTGGATTCAAAGACACACAGAAATTCTGCATTCAGTGCAAACAGACATGTTAGCAAAAACCCAGTCAGAAACACGCGACAATGTGCGCAACCTTGTGATCCGAATCATCCCAGGAAGATGCAGATTCACATACCTGACCTGTAATGAAGGTGAAAAGGTACCAATAGCATACAAATCACATTTGTACACACAAGCTGAAATAAAATTCACTTCTACAGAAAAAATGCTGCCAGTGGTTTAAACTGCAGTAGCAAAAGAGAGAGATCTTGCACAGGGAAAACGAATAATGATCGTTACACCTGTACCTGCCTTAGAGGCAGTGACGAAAGCATTCAAAATGCAAAAGCTTTACATCCGAGATGGATACAATGGGTTAACTCTCTTGCTGCAACAGACTTTGAATACGTCTTTGAACCCTATTTGAAGACACAAGAATTCCTACAATACGAAAACGAATGTCCTCTGCTGACCGAGATTCTACCTCTAGAACATTACGGATGTATAATATATACAGACGGATTAGCACAGCCCGCAATTGGGGGTAAACAAGCATATAGTGCTGCATGCGCGATTGTTAAAGATCGCTGGCGCGAAGGCAAATTTAGACCTATGGTCACGAAAAATCAATCACTCGGAGCCTATACAGCTCAGCGAGCTGAACTACAGGCTTTCAAGATGGCGCTTGAAAATACCGATCGAGAATTCCCCACACTGATAGTGTGCGATTCGTATTTCTGCGTTGAATCTTACAACGAAAACTTGCAGAGATGGGTTAAAAACGGGTTCAAAAATTCAAAAGGTGGCACAATTAAGCATAAAACGCTTTGGGAACAAATAGTTCTTTTGCAGAAAGAACTACAAAAGACTCACGTGATCCACACACTGAGTCATCAGCGTGATGGTGTTCACGTTGCAGGGAATTCATTGGCTGATGAAGCCGCGAAGGCAGCTGTGCAAACGGCTTCCATAGCTACAATCGCTCGCTCAAAAAGAGTAATAGACGGTGAAACGTTACTAGCAGTAAAAGCCTCAATGGAAGGCAATCATGCAGCGTTACCTCTAAACTATCCACTCACATATACATACATAATTGATGCAAACTCCTTTCCTTTTGCTCGAATCCCTGGAGTGGGGGACAGAGTAATTCCAAACAGGAAGCGGAGAGCTTACTTGGTTCAAGAAGCACATATGGGAGAGGGTCTGACACACAAGGGATCTTGAAATCTCTAATAGAATTAGAAGAGATGTACTGGTGTCCAGGAATGAGCATCCAAGTTTACGAATTTGGAATAAACTGTGATACCTGTTACAGATACCACAGCTTTGAGGACCACCAGATACCTAACTACAGTGTAGCAAGCCCAGTTCAGGTACCACTGTTAGACAGCATTAGACTATCTACACGCAGGCGTCACCATGGACAGAGGCGGTCCCACAACTACTAGGATAAAATGGATGTGGCCCCAGCGCTCGGCTGACGCCAGAACTGTTATATAGGATTTGCGAGTCTTTATCGGCACATACGCAATCGGCACACTACATTCTGACCAAGGTCCTGCGTTTAGCTCTCGAGCTTACAAAGAGGCCATGGCTAGCTTGGGCGTTGCATTGCGGTATTCTAGTCCCTTCCATCCTGAGGGTAATGCGGTAGTGGAAAGAAAAAACCGTGACATAAAGCAATCCATAACAGCTAAGGTATTAGGTTCGGGTGATGGATGGGTCAAACATCTAATAAGTGTCCAACGTAGTCTTAATAATCTGCCAAGAAATTCTCTGGGTGGAATCACTCCATACAAATTACTATTTGGTACTAGAATGTTAATCAAAGACCTCGATTGTCAAACTTCAGTGGTGGAACAAAAACCCTTTGATGTCAAAGATCGTTTGGCTGTTTTACAGGACTTAAATGAAACAAGAAGAAGTCTGAGTAACACGATACAGAAGCCAACAACCACTGATGAAAAACCACCTGTCCTGGCAAGGCCTGTCTGGATTCCAAAGATTGGGGATCTAGTCAGGGAAAATATCGCGGTAAAGAAGGAATTTGGGCCTTCTTACAGAAAAGCAGTACCTGTCTTGGCAATCCAAGGAACAAGATCAGTGGTACTACCGCCGCTTGCTGGTAAAAGGGAGAACACAGTTGTGTCTATCGACCTGGTCAAACCACAACATGTGGCCAATAATAAGTAGTAGGCCCAGTGGACTCCCAAGATGTAGCAGAAGACCAAATCTTGCTACTATCCAAGAGGTTCAAATTGAAAGACTTATCACCTTTGATAAACCTGCAGTAAGAAAAGAAAGACTATGTAACAAAGCTATGGAACTCGTGCCTCTTGAGACCCAAATAACAGTTTGTCAAGAAACACCTGTCTACAATGATGGAGCCTGTGACTATACCAATATGACAAAGGAAGAAGCAACTCCTAAGATTAACAACAATCCTAATGCAATTCCAACAATTGACAGAACTGCTTCTGGCTATTTTATCAACTTAGATACATTTTCTGAGGATCCCAGTGAACCTGAAGAAACACCAGCAAATAAAACTCTCAAATAAAAAATAACAGAACTCTTTCATCACCTTGAAAAACATATCTGGTTTCACCATGGATTGAATTTTGGATTGTGTTAGGTGTACTTTTCCTCCTGCTCTGGCTCATTCTGGTTTTAAGCTTGGGAAAAATGTTAGATGGAAAATACAGTATAATTGACACAGCAAGTCAGAAAATCAACTTGGTCCTGAGACCTCACAAATCATCCCATCGTGAAAAAAGAGACATCTCATCAGTGAACATCACAGCCGTTCCCATACCTGGTGGTATAGCATGGGACAGAACTGATTATGACATCTATGGCCCGGTGGAGCATTTACTGATGATTGGGACTTTGAGACTATTAATAATATGATTAATAAGCAAAGGGGGGAGGGAGAGGAAGAAGTGGCTTCTGTCTCCCCTGGTAATATGCATAAATAAAAGGAATCCACTAGATTGGGTTCGGTGATCCCTACAGTGGTGGGGAGCAACCAGTGTTGTTTAAATACCCCTCACACACCAAAAGGCCCCTTGGTGTCATGCTTCATCATCGGGGTCTTCGCAAACCTCTACTGAATGCGGCGTGCTATGACTCACGACTACGTAGGAGCACTGAAGGTGAACTATGTGTTGGTGTGTGTGGGGTGGTAAAATGTGAGTGGTGAGGTGAAAGTGAAAACTAAAAAATACCTGGCTCGTAGGTAAACAAAAATCTTTTATTGAGTCCTCGGCTGGTATCATTAAAAAGTGCAAGCGAGGTTGTTCTCTACTGATTAGGGTAAGGCAACCTCAAAAAGTGCGTCAACATGTTTCGGAGTAGAGGACTCCTTCTTCAAGACAAGGATGTGCACTAGATATCCTCACCTTACTCACATGTATATGTAGATGTCAAAGTGTGCTCTACAAAAATAATTTATAGTGAAATGTACCTATCTGTTTTATTAAAAGTCAAAGTCCGTTGCGCCCAATTGGCGATATACTGAACCTGTGAATGAACAAAAGGTTATATAAACCATAGTGTAAAATACATGATCATGAAAAACTGTGTAAATACACAGGAGGGTAACACGGAACCAAAAATGAGGTCCAGGAACCCTAGGAAAGAAAATGGAAAAACACGAACAAACACATAGACTAAGACACACATTAAATGTCTTTGAAGATCTCCATCTGGTTCCATAAGTTGAAAAAACGGAATTAATATCACACAGTTATCAACAGAGTTATGCTTACTTATAGTAATGGGCTAAGTAGCCTCATGAGCCAAGAGTGTGGTATTGGGAGTCTTCTGTTCTGCCCAATGTGGCAACCTAAGAGTTATTAAAGGAACCGAGTTTTAAGATCTAAAGTAGTCGATCCTGATACTGATTTAAACAAACACACATCCCAACACACACACTCATGGTTACAGCGTGGCCTGGTTGGCTCTCATCCCCTCAACGCGGCTCCGACGAAGTGTCGGTCAGTTAGAAACAAACCCCTTATATAGTGCCTCAAAGGTTACTGATTGTCCCTTAATTGGAAAAGGAAAAGACCCAAACATGAACATAACCCTTAAGTTCTGACCCGGTTCTGCGCGGGCTTGCTGGGTGTGTCCAAAGTAACCATAGTATCCGCGAAGGTGAGAGACTAACCGCAAGCGCATGCGCAAAGCGGTAGTGTCTGCGAAGACGATCAGGCTGCAGGAGGGAGTTAGCAGCTTCTCGCGCATGCGCGAGTGAGACGTCCCGGTTTTTTGCCTGTCTGGATTTGGTTCTTTTAGGGAGCGCTGCGAGCGCAGCAAATACATGCATATTCAATTGGAAAGGGTTAGTTAAAACTTGCCAGCGTTCTCGATAGAGAGTAATGTATAGATACAGACGTTCTATCAATTTTGTGGGCACAAGCTCTTTTGGTGACAGTGACATTTTAACTCTAAAGTGATGCTGTTCAAGGATAGGTTGATAGTCATTGGCCTGCTATCAACGTATTTGGCTCCATGGGATGGAGTCATTTAGTCCAGTTGCATCCGAGCCCAAGCGAAAAACCCATCTCTGTTCTTTTTCAAATAGGCCCCTTTCTGATGGCAGTTGCTCAATTACAGTCCAATGTATCTCATTCACACAGTGCTGTGCCTCTAGAAAATGTGATGCCATTTTTGTTGTCTGTTTCTTGCACCTTATATTGCTTTTGTGTTCATTTATTCTAGTTTTAACAGCACGCGTTGTCATCCCCACATATTCTTTTCCACATGGGCATGTAATTAGGTACACAACGTTCCTGCTATTACAGTTTGTGAAAGCACGTTGTTCCCATCTGGTGCCGTTTCTGAAGGTGAGAGTAAGACTCTTTTCAGTGAGGTGGCAGCTATTACAATTGCCACATGGATAGGGCCCATGAAGACCTTGCAATCTAGTTTGCTGGATCAGATTGGTACGCGGTCTTGTGTGCACCAAGATATCTTTCAAGTTTCTTCCTCTCCTGTGAGCGAATAGGGGTTTTTCTAAATTTAGACTCCCACTTGTCAGGATCCGCCAATGTTTATTTACCAGTTTGGAGATCTGGTTTGAGACGGAACTGTACGTCGTCACACAGACTGTTCTGTTTTCTGTTTCTTCTTTTTGATTACTGTCTTCCAGGAGGGCTTCCCGATTATTATTGCGGGCCCTTTTCATCGCCTGTTTTATGATCCTGTCGAGATATCTTCTTTGTTGCAGTTTTTTGCTTAGGTCTAGTGTTTGGGATTTGTATTTACCCACATCGCTGCAGTTGCTGCGTAGGCATAGGAACTGGCCATACGGTAAGTTCTCTCTTAGGTGACGTGGGTGGAAGTTGTCGTACCTAAGGAGGCAGTTCCTAGCCGTGGGTTTAAAATGTGTCTCGGTTTTTAGGTGACCTGCCTCATGGTAGATGTTCAAGTCCAAGAAAACCATTGATTCATTGGACATTTGGTGGGTAAACTTCAGGAAGTTATTTTGATTATTAATCCACTGCATGAAGTCCATGACATATTGACCGTTCCCTTCCCAGATGACCAAGACGTCATCGATATAGCGCCTCCAGGAGAGAATCCTCCTCCTGAATGGATTGCTGGGGTGCAGGATTTTGGTGGTCTCCAAGTGGTGAACATAGAGACCCGCTAGGCTCGGCGCAAATGTGCTGCCCATACTCGTCCCATGACGTTGTAAATAAAGGGTTCCTTCATACTCAAAAAAGTTCTTGGTAAGTGCCATTGAGATACACTCCATCACTACTCCACGTGGGGTATGATAGTTCCATTGTTTGCTGTGTAATACTTCCTCAATGATTAGGAGGGTTTCGTCGTGTGGGAGACTGGTGTAAAGGTTCTCCACATCGAGGCTCAGCAGTATTTGGGAGTCAGGGTTGAACGGGTGGTTTTGTAACATTTGGAGCACAGCTTTTGTGTCCCTAAGATATGTGTCCGTAGCTTGAACCAAAGGTCTCAAAAAGGCATCCGCGAACTTGGAAAGTGGTTCGAGTACGGACGAAATGCCGGACACGATGGGGCAGCCGGGTGGACTTTGTAGGTTCTTGTGAACCTTGGGAATCGTGTAGAAGTAAGGTTTTCGAGGGTTTTGTTGTGTCAGAAACTGGGCCTCCTTTTTCGAAAGCCAGTCATGGGCAAGGGTTTCTTCAGTCATTGCCCCTATTTGGATGCGTATGGACTCTGTGGGGTCCTCATCCAGAACCTGATAGTTTCTCCTATCCGAAAGGAGTCTTCTGTATTCCTGGTCGTTAGCAGTGGCTGTCTGAATAACCACTGCCCCGCCCTTATCTGCAGGTTTTATAACGATCAGTTTGTTTTGAGAAAGTTCGCTTATTGCCTCGCTTTGTCTGCTCATATTCTGGAATACTTTATGGTCGACATCCATTCTGCCTAGTTCCAACATGACAGCTTTTTCGAAGGCAAGGACTTCAACAGGAAGTTGATTGTCCTGTGGTGTGAAGGACGACTTAGGTTTTAAGCCTGTATCGGATGTTTCAAACGTGGGTTCCTGATTGTAAAAGAAAGCCTTCAGCTTAATAGTTCTGACAAAGTCCTGAACCTCTTTGTGTAGGCGAAATATATCCGGTTTATTCGTAGGCACATATCCTAAGCCTTTATTGAGTACATGTTTTTGCATGTTAGTTAACGGCAAGGGGGATATATTTATGACTAGGTCCCTCTCTTGCTCGTTGACGCTCGACTCGCTGTCATACTCCTGGTGTGTACCCTGGGGTCCGTCTCGACCACCGGCTGCCAGGTGACATTGTTCCCTCTCCTGTTCCTGCCTCTGTTGGATCCTGGGCCCCATGATAAAAAAGGCTGTTGATTTTGCTGCGGTGCAGTGGTTGGGTCTTCTCCCCATTGTGGGTACATTGGTCCCATTGGTGGGGGGCCATATTGGTACTGGGAAACTGATACTGGCCTTGGAAAGGGTTAAACGGAGGTGGTCCTTGGTAACCTCTCCACCCTCTTTGGCGTGGGAACTGGGTTCTCTGTTGGCGGTAACCACCCCTCTGTTGTCTTTTATTCTTGAAACCCCCTGAGTTAGTACTAGTGGAGCTTCCATCTGAACTGACGCTGTCAGCATCACTCATGTTACCACCGGCCACATAGTCTGCTTTTGTATATGGGTAAGCCCGTTCTGCTGTAAACCGGTCCTTATCTTTCTTCAATTTGTTAAATTTGCTCTGTTTTAATGTAGCCTCAAAGTCCGACATCTGTTTATTAAGTTCTTCCAGCCCTTTCTTAAGATCAGCTGGTGAAATGAATGCTTTCAATTGGACTTCTAGTCTTTGTATCTCAGTTTTTAACTCCTGGGATTTTCGATTCTGTCTCCCCTGGTAATATGCATAAACAAAAGGAATCTACTAGATTGGGATCCGTGATCCCTACAGTTGTGGGGAGCAACCAGTTTTGTTGGGGATGACAACGCGTGCTGTTAAAACTAGAATAAATGAACACAAAAGCAATGTAAGGTGCAAGAAACAGACAACGAAAATGGCATCACATTTTCTAGAGGCACAGCACTGTGTGAATGAGATACATTGGACTGTAATTGAGCAACTGCCGTCAGAAAGGGGCCTATTTGAAAAAGAACAGAGATGGGTTTTTCGCTTGGGCTCGGATGCAACTGGACTAAATGACTCCATCCCATGGAGCCAACTACGTTGATAGCAGGCCAATGACTATCAACCTATCCTTGAACAGCATCAATTAAGAGTTAAAATGTCACTGTCACCATAAGAGCTTGTGCCCACAAAATTGATAGAACGTCTGTATCTATACATTACTCTCTATCGAGAACGCTGGCAAGTGTTAACTAACCCTTTCCAATTGAATATGCATGTATTTGCTGCGCTCGCAGCGCTCCCTAAAAGAACCAAATCCAGACAGGCAAAAAACCGGGACGTCTCATTCGCGCATGCGCGAGAAGCTGCTAACTCCCTCCTGCAGCCTGATCGTCTTCGCAGACACTACCGCTTTGCGCATGCGCATGCGGTTAGTGTCTCACCTTTGCGGATACTCTGGTTACTTTGGACACACCCAGCAAGCCCGCGCAGAACCGGGTCAGAACTTAAGGGTTATGTCAATGTTTGGGCCTTTTCCTTTTCCAATTAAGGGACAATCAGTAACCTTTGAGGCATTATATAAGGGGTTTGTTTCGAACTGACCGACACTTCATCGGAGCCGCGTTGAGGGGATGAGAGCCAACCAGGCCACGCTGTAACCGTGAGTGTGTGTGTTGGGATGTGTGTTTGCTTAAATCAGTATCAGGATCGACTACTTTAGATCCTAAAACTCGGTTCCTTTAATACCTCTTAGGTTGCCACATTGGGCAGAACAGAAGACCCCCAATACCACGCTCTTGGCTCATGAGGCCACTTAGCCCATTACTATAAGTAAGCAATAACTCTGTTGATAACTGTGTGATATTAATTCCGTTTTTTCAACTTATGGAACCAGATACAGATCTTCAAAGACAATTAATGTGTGTCTTAGTCTATGTGTTTGTTCGTGTTTTTCCATTTTCTTTCCTAGGGTTCCTGGACCTCATTTTTGGTTCCGTGTTACCCTCCTGTGTATTTACACAGTTTTTCATGATCATGTATTTTACACTATGGTTTATATAACCTTTTGTTCATTCACAGGTTCAGTATATCGCCAATTGGGCGCAACGGACTTTGACTTTTAATAAAACAGATAGGTACATTTCACTATAAATTATTTTTGTAGAGCACACTTTGACATCTACATATACATGTGAGTCAGGTGAGGATATCTAGTGCACATCCTTGTCCTGAAGAAGGAGTCCTCTACTCCGAAACATGTTGACGCACTTTTTGAGGTTGCCTTACCCTAATCAGTAGAGAACAACCTCGCTTGCACTTTTTAATGATACCAGCCGAGGACTCAATAAAAGTTTTTTGTTTACCTACGAGCCAGGTATTTTTTAGTTTTCACTTTCACCTCACCACTCACATTTTACCACCCCACACACACCAACACATAGTTCACCTTCAGTGCTCCTACGTAGTCGTGAGTCGTAGCACGCCACATTCCGTAGAGGTTTGCGAAGACCCCGATGATGAAGCATGACACCAAGGGGCCTTTTGGTGTGTGAGGGGTATTTAAACAACACTGGTTGCTCCCCACCACTGTAGGGATCACCGAACCCAATCTAGTGGATTCCTTTTGTTTATGCATATTAAAAATATGATGTCATATTTAGAAATGTCTGCAAAATTTACGGAACATGACTATCTAGAAGGGTCATCAGAATATGAACAAATGTATTGTTTTAATCACTATTGTCACCATTACTTGCATAAATCTGCAAACCCTAGGAATGTTTTTACTTATAATCAATGGGAACATTGTCCAAAGCCACCAAAGGGCAGCTCAAAAATATTTTATGAAAAGTTTCCATACTTCTCAGGGTTCAATGTTACAAATTTAGAAACGTTTTATTTAAAAAATGTGAATAAGACAGGAATGAAAACAATGTTGACCAATACTGAACAAATTTATTCTGCAAACTTTTATGCTCAGCTGTCTACACTAGGTTTTGACTTTTGGAAAGACAACATTGAGACAAAAACTGTCTGGGGCATGAAAGACTGGCAGATGCAAGGTTTAGAAGCCCTGTTCAGAGCCTGCATTATACCAGAACAAATAATGTTTTTAAATGACACTTTTCAACAAACTTCTTGTCGTGGCCTGGCTAAGATAAAAGATTTAAATAAACTGTCTATACCTAGACCCACATCTGAGAATAATGATACTACAGAAAAGGAGGTAGACGTACCATATATTATAAAACACAACAGAACTAATCCTGATTGGAAAAAATGGTCAATCTGACCCACAGACACTAATAACTGTCATGATAGATTCCTGAACAAAACACAGGGGTTCAAAGTGAACAGGCCAGATCAAAGATATTCCCAGAGACAACATCCAGGGATAGTAACAACATACAGTGTAGGAAAACTATGCCTTGAGTGGCTACAGACATCCACACCTACAGAAATCAAACAACACTTATCTTTACAGAATATATTCTTTGGACAGCATTGTATCCTCTGCAATTGACATAATAGAGCAGGACTTGCTAATGTTACAATATGGCCAGTCTCAATTGCGTTCTATAATGCAGTTAGGCTGGACGTTGCAAAATCTTCGTTCAGGCTATGTGCCATGGCGTTTAATCAACACAACGTCATTGTTTGCTGTATTTAACCTTACAGGTAAACAAATCTCTTTGGCACAAAGAGGAGCGGACTATACGGTGCTGAGCATTGAAAAACTGGAAAAATTACCATTGACAGTTTCTGAGAAGCCTGTCATTGAATGGATAATACATGGCACTATTACGATACCGGTGACAATTTTCCAATTTCAGTATTGTCTACAGCATATACCAGCGGGCCTGTATGAAAGGTTGGGTAAAGAATACATTAAGTTGACTTGGACTTTACCTTACACACACAAATGTTGGAATAAGGGAAAGGAAGTATTTCTTAGTGGTAAAAATTGTAAGAACTCACTAAGTGGTACACTTTTGTGCTAAGGTATTAATTTACATGGTGCCTGCGAAGGTTCTGCAAATAACCTCTCTTGCCACCTGCACAGTTCACCCTCCACAGTGATAGAACTAATTTTCAGGCAGCTATCCAATGGCAGCTACGTTATGCTCAATGATCACAGCTGTTGTGGCATGTTGCCAGGAAAACTTTATCTCGTTAGTGTGTCATCCAGGGTCACTTGTTGTATGCAAGTATTGTATCCAAAGAGCAAGACAGACAGTGGGACGGCATTATGGCCTTCACTGAATATCTCTTCTATACGAACTGATACTTTAAGCAGAATGAAAGTCATTCTTTTGCAAAATACTGTGCCACTGACCTCGTCTAAAGAAACATATGATCTGCATGCTGCAAGGACTTCAGCAGAGATACATGTCTTATTATCTTTTTTTGTTTTTTTTGTCCTCATATGCCACAAGGTTTTACGTGTACAATCGATAGGTTTACAAGCCACATGCTGCCTCAGTATATTCCAACTGGTAGGGACAGACCTGGAGAGCAGACCTCATCCCTCAGCACTATTGATCGATACACCCACGATCGCCAGACCAAAACCATACGGAGGATTCAGGAGTTCAGCCAGAGTGCCAAAAGAAGTACCAGAACACGGCTTTACCCAGGAGTGGGATAGATGGCTTAATCATTGGACCTGGGGGAAAAAAAAAAACAACCCCCCCCCCGTTTCTCAATGCTCCCACTTCTCAGGAGATACCAGAAAGATCTTTTATCTGGATAACCAACTCTAGTCATACATGTCTTATTATCAACAAACTGCACAGTACATTTCGCAGAAATGTTAAGTCAAATCTTAAACATATCTGATACTAGTGGCATCGCACATGTATTTAAGACGATTTTTTCGGGATTGTTAACACCATTTGAGTCCTCAGCATTTTTCCAAATTTCGTGCACTCTGTGTTCGGCGGTCTGCCTCTCATTTTGAGACTTGTAGCAGGAATTCTATTTTTATTCCTTCTGCTCCGATATGGCAAGTCCGGTCACCAGCGATACCCAGAATACCATGGAACAATGCCTCCTTCCCATGAGGTATCGTGAGAGGATTACACAGATTCTTGGCTTGGCTCGTTTAAGAGATCTGAACACAACTTGGTTTCTATCGTTCAGACCAATCTGGTAAGATTGCATCTTACCTGTTCTACGATGCCTGCTTTGCGGAGAGGAATGCGTGTTGGACATTTGTCTTACACTTCCATCAGTCCTGACATCGGATGTCGATGCCTTGCTAGGTCCGGTAACGACTCATGCATTGTGTTGTCGCCAACGGTTACCAATCCTGATGACGGCATTCATTGAGGTCTCACCAGTAAGTCTAACTGAGGGTGAGATATGAGGATCAACAGGCACACAGGTACCATCTGATATGAACATTGTCAACGCGGCACTTGGCGCTGACAGCAATAATTTGCATCTGTGCACATTCGATTTACTTGATGAAATAATTCCACTTTCACCAACTGTGTTAGACGATTTCTTTGCCAGCCTAGATGATCTGATGTTTTCTCCTGTCACCGAGAATAACTCTTGATTCATGCACAGAGCGTTCCCTGAACTCTGAAATTCGGCCTTCACATTTTCAAAACAAAGACTTCTAACTTTGGGAACTCTATTTTTCTCAAACAATTGCATTTTTTTTCCTCTCCCAAAAACATTGAACTTTTGGCACAGACTAATCTGCTTGAAGTAGAACTATTCTTAGAGAACAAGAAATTCTTTTTGAACACTTCCTAGAGGAAATATTTGGCCTTGTCCTCAATACTATAAATATTGACATGCTATGTTATTTTATGAAATGGTCTCGACCTTTTTTTTCTGTATTTAAGAGCCATTTTCATAAATGTAATTATTTGGTTCATTCAGTTTGCATTTCAGATATGATAATTTATGCTTAGAAGGACATGATTTTCCTTAAATGCGTACAGTAGAAATGCTAAAATGTTCATGTACAACCATTTCAAGTGCATTTCATGTATTTTGGGGTGGGATTGTAAACACATGCCTTAGATATGTTCAGTGCTTATACATTTAGTTATTGAACTTAAGATCGTGGATTGGGTGTTGTAAATGAATCTGTGACCCTAGTGTAATTTCCCGATTAATGCCCTTTATAGGTATAAACTATCCGATCCTTATATAGGCATAGAAATCATTACCATACTTGGACTGAGCCTATGCAGCCCAAATACGGCATGACTACTTCCACTAAGTTCCAAGATTCAACAACGATTTCTTAGAGAAACCCGCCTTCAGCAGCTAGGGACTTCCCCTCGCCTGAATTCTAATTTATCTAGGAAATCATGGAGTTTTCAAAGAACTGAGGGGCAGATTTACAAGCCCCTTGTGACACTTTTACGCCGCCGTTGTGTCACTTTTGTGACGCAGCGGCGGCGTAAACAATGCGCCATGTTGCGACTTATTTACAACGTGACGCATCTAGGCAGATGCGTCACGTTGTAAAGCCCTGCGCCACATGAAAACTGCGTCAGGTTTCATGTGGGCGTTCTGTCGCAGGGTGGGCATTCCCTCGCATGAAAGCTCTGTAAAACTGGCGCAGTGAAATCTACATGATTTCACTGAGTCAGTTTTACGACGCTGCTGCATCAAATCCTTACACCTGCTTGAAGCAGGCGTAAGGAGTGACGCACCACGTTGAGTATGGGTGGGCCCTGTGCATTGCAGGAGTTGCGTCGCGCTTGCAACGCAACTCCAGCAATGCGCCGCCCATACGCCACAAGATGCGTCACGCATCTTCCCTTCTTTGCACCATGGTGCGCCGCATTGTAAATGTGGCGCATCTGTGGTGGCGGAAGGAGGGAATTGCATGACGCATCTGTTCTGGCGCATCCCTGCTGATTTGCAGAGATGCGTCAGAACAGGTAAATATGCCCCTAGGTCTTTGAGTGACGTTATTAAGTCCAATCATACGTCAAACTTGGCACCTTCAAAGTATAAATATGCCTACATTTGCCCAGACAAACACACGGTGGTTTGGAGCAGATCGACTAACTACTTGCCCGACGCCCTGCAGCAGCATGTGCCGAAGGAAGCGGACCCTCCAGCTGACGCACTGAGAGACGCTGTCTTTTCTCTTGCCGAGAAATCCAGCTCCAGTGTTTCCAGGCTACCCTTGCCGGTTGCTGGGAAATCGAGTCCCGAGAGAGAGATACAAGACCTCCTTCATTCTAAAACCAAGGTACGGAGCTGATTAGACCCTTAGAGAATTCTTGGATAGATCCTTGGCAGAGAAATACTAAACTTAAGCTATTCCTCACTTATTTCTTCCCTTGTACTAGACTTAGGTTAGGTACACCGGGGTAGGCGTATTTTAGAAGCACCAGTGGAGTACTTTTAGTGATTATTTTATTACTGTATGAATTTTTACGTTTTAGGCAACTTATGACTTAGAAACCATATCATGCTTTTATAGTACTACTTTATAATACTTTTTGTATTATATGCCCTGTACTTTATAACCAGTATTGCGATTGTAGCAGTACATTTCTTATGCTTGAGAAAGAAGACTGTTCAATAAATACTTTTTATTGAAAACGCCCGTCTCTCTCTTTTCTCAGCACCTCTGGTGAAACGAAGCATGCACGATTGACTGAGTAAAACAGTTATCTAATGTTTCCACGACTCTAGAGATATGTTTCTTATCCTGGGAAAACAAAGTTGTCATGTTTATGCGGTTGTCAGAAACTAATCCCTTTTTGTTATTTTGAGAAAGTTTCTAGTGACCTCTGAGCTAGCTGGCACTCACAATTAAGTTTAATATATACGATAGAGACCTAGTTGACCTCAGTCCTACGTCTAAACTATGGTATATGTTATTCCAATGCGCAGAGCCTATTTGGAATACAGGAGCTACACTACAACAGTTAGTGATCTTATTCATGGTGTTTTGTTAGGGAATGCCTACATTAGCGATGCAAGGTGAGGCATGGGGAAAACGACTGCTGACATGCGCTAATGCATGTTAGCGCCACCTTGTCAATAGGGGGATATTATTATCTCTACTTATTTGGCTTTTAAAGCCAAAAAAGCGGAGATATGGCCCTTGATAATATGCCCCGTTGACTTTACATCCCACACCATCTGTAGTTGGTATTTGTAGTCAGTAGTTCAAAGGAATCCTTTAAGTGATTCTATCGAGGAGTTTACAAACAACTCAATTAGGCACATAACACCTGTAAAAATAGATGCTTCATTCTTCTTGGTTGTTAAATTCGAGTTCTGCAGATTATCTGCATTTAAGTGAGCAGCCGCCAATGCAGAGTGCAGTGGAGGTGTGAAGGTGGCCAAGTGCACATGGCTTGAGTGCCAGGAGCCGGGAGTCAGTTGCCCTAGTGAGGTGAGTTGAGGAACGTTGAGGTTGTCAGATGATGAATCTAGGTGTTGTGGCTGCCGGCAGTAATGGATGATCGTGTCCACTCGCTCCGGAGATTCATGCCGTGAGCAGCCGCGTGAATCAAACCCGACAGGAAGAGATGAGGGCTGTTGAAGAGGGAGCCGGAGGAGTGGGGACATGATCAGCAGTTGATGCTTCTGCCTAAGTCAACAGTCTGTGGTGCTTCTTGGGCCCAGCACCCACGCGTCCCAGGCCCTTCTATCGGCTTATGCTGCTGCACTCGAGTCCTCACTCGTGCTCACTGTGTGTGCTCCTCTCATGCTCACTGCGTATGCTGCTCACTCGTGATCATGCGTGGGCTCCTCGCTTATGCTCACTGTGTATGCTCCTCACACATGCTCACTGCATATGCTGCAGGCCTCACTCGTGCTCATTGTGTTTGTTCCTCTCGTACTCAATGCGTATGCTGCTCACTCATGCTCACTATGTGTGCTCCTCGTGCTCACTGTGTATGCTGCTCACTCATGCTCACTGATTGTGGTGCTCACTCACGCTCTCTGCTTGTGCTCCTCACTCACGCTCACTGTGTATGCTGCTCACTCATGCTCACTGCTTGTGCTCCTCACTCACGCTCACTGCGTATGCTGCTCACTGCTTGTGCTCCTCACCAGGGCACAAGTCCTAAAAAAAGCAGTGGGGGCACGCTGACGTCACGACAGGAAGTGACGTCACGAAAGGTGGCTTGCACTCAGTTACAGTTTAAGGTTATCGAGCTCCCGTTAAAATAAGTGGGGGGACGCAGTCCACCCGCGTGGTGCCCCGACTTGAGCCCTGCTCCTCACTCACGTTCACTGCGTGTGCTCCTCATTCATGCTCACTGCGTGTGCTGCTCACTCGGGTCACTGTGTGTGCTCCTCTCTCAAGCAAACTGTGTATGCTGCTCACTCGCACTCACTGCGTATGCTGCTCACTCGTGCTCACTGCGAATGCTCCTCACTCGTGCTCACTGCGAATGCTCCTCACTCCTG
Source organism: Lissotriton helveticus (assembly GCF_964261635.1). Classification (NCBI taxonomy): domain Eukaryota; kingdom Metazoa; phylum Chordata; class Amphibia; order Caudata; family Salamandridae; genus Lissotriton; species Lissotriton helveticus. Next base: position 183,222,469 of record NC_136057.1, on the reverse strand, counting down.
CTCATAATGTATGCTCCTCACTCGTGCTCACTGCGCATAAGTTCACCTAGGAAACCAAGTTGGCATATTTGCGTCCCCGATAAACAACTTTGCATGTGAATCATCTCTAAAAAAGCTTTTTTTGAGGTGTGAACTATTTTAATCCATAATATGTGATCCCATAAGAAGCACATTTTCAATTGTCCATCTCCTCATGTCCAATTAAAGCATTTGCCATCTTGTAGAAGAAAGCATGCTGCGTTCTAATTTATTGCAACTGGTGCATCGAAAGTTTAGATTGGAATTGTATGTTTCGGTGATCCTCGTGCGGGCCTTCTTCACACTGTTTTGACCCTCTTCATTTCTGTTTGTGAACCCTGGATTCACATGCTGGTCTGGCCGCATCCTTCTGTGAGCACACACTGCTCATATTGGGGTCACTCAAGGTGGTGCAGTTCCGTCACTTTGCATCACCGAGGGGCCAGGGGGTTTGTCCCTCACATGTTCTTGTTTTGCTTCAGTGCCCACTGTTCAGATAGACAATGTCCTTACACTGTGAGCGTCCTTGCCAGAATGTACACGGACTCAATTGAGGCATTAATTATGGATTGGTTTTACTCTGTACTAAACCACATCAGAGACATCATTTAATTACCTTGCACACCCCCACACAACCACACACCCTCTCCTAAACATAAATCTGTTGACAAAAGTTTCAAGTAACCTGGCTTAGGTGTGCTGCATCCTTCAAAGTAAAAACCCTAGTTGTGTTGAAGCTTTGTAGAAGTTGAAAAACAAGCGCAGCGAACGTGCTAATTAGAAATAGATGGAGGCTGGGGTCAAACTAAAGCAAAAAGTGCAGTGAACGCGCTCATTTGAAACAGATGGCGCCCCTGCTCGTAACCGTGGACGTAGGCTGTTGGCGGAATTTGTTTGTGGGAAAGGTGGGACATGCACCCACCTTTGCCCAATTGCGTGCTGTCTTTTTTAGAAAAAATAATTAACAACAAGGGGTGGTGATGGACAGAGTCTCTGAATTAAGCAGAAAACTCTCACCCAGTCAAGAGATCAGGGCTAGATCCAACACCGTTTTTTAGCTCACTGCATCATCCCAGTTTCAGAACCTGGCTGTATGCAAATTAGTCTGTTCCTGTCCCAGTGCATGATGGGAACAGGGCAAACCAAACTACAAAGCCAATTCTTACACTGGAAAGGAAACAAGCTACCGGGGACCGGTTTCTGGCATTTCAGCCTCTTCGGCCCGGCTTGCTTGAATCCTGAGCCGGGCCGAAGACGCCTGAAATGGCAGAAACCGGTCCCCGGAAACTTGTTTCCTTCCCAGTGCAAGAATTGGCTTTTGTAGTCTGGTCTGCCCTGTTCCCATGATGCACTGGGCCAGGGACAGACTAATTTGCATACAGCCAGGTTCTGAAACTGGGATGGTGCAATGAGCTAAAAAACGGTGTTGGATCTAGCCCTGATCTCTTGACTGGGTGAGAGTACTCTGCTTCATTCAGAGACTCTGTCCAACACCACCCCTTGTTGTTAATAATTTTGTCCACCCTAAGCGTGGAAGGGTATACTCAGATGTGAGTCCCTTGCTCATTGCACCATCAGGATTCAAGCAAGCCGGGCCGAAGACGCCTGAAATGGCAGAAACCGGTCCCCGGAAGCTTGTTTCCTTCCCAGTGTAAGAATTGGCTTTTGTAGTCTGGTCTGCCCTGTTCCCATGATGCACTGGGCCAGGGACAGACTAATTTGCATACAGCCAGGTTCTGAAACTGGGATGGTGCAATGAGCTAAAAAACGGTGTTGGATCTAGCCCTGATCTCTTGACTGGGTGAGAGTACTCTGCTTCATTCAGAGACTCTGTCCAACACCACCCCTTGTTGTTAATAATTTTGTCCACCCTAAGCGTGGAAGGGTATACTCAGATGTGAGTCCCTTGCTCATTGCACCATCAGGATTCAAGCAAGCCGGGCCGAAGACGCCTGAAATGGCAGAAACCGGTCCCCGGAAGCTTGTTTCCTTCCCAGTGTAAGAATTGGCTTTTGTAATCTGGTCTGCCGTGTTCCCATGATGCACTGGGCCAGGGACAGACTAATTTGCATACAGCCAGGTTCTGAAACTGGGATGGTGCAATGAGCTAAAAAACGGTGTTGGATCTAGCCCTGATCTCTTGACTGGGTGAGAGTACTCTGCTTCATTCAGAGACTCTGTCCAACACCACCCCTTGTTGTTAATAGTCTTTTTTAGAAAGACGCAAGCAAAGACCAATAGAAAACAGACTGAAAAAAACCCCACACACACGAGCGTCCAGAAAGTCCAGAACAATTCCAAGAAGTAATTTTCCTAGTGAAGCGCATGCGCGCTGCGTTAGGCTTGTACTAAAAAGACAATAGTGACCAATATAATTTTGACGAGTGTTAAAAAACTCCAAAACATCTTGGGCCAGATGTAGGTAATTCTATTTTACCGACTCATAAATACCGAATTTTACCGATTCGGTATTTATGAATCGGTAAAATAGAAGTACCGAGATGTAGGTAAATCCAGATGTGGATTTACCGAATCTTTAAAAGTCGGTATTTACCGAATCGGTAAATACCGACCGGTAATGCTCCATTCATTCCTATGGGCTTTGAAGCCCATAGGAATGAATGGGGCATTACCGGTCGGTATTTACCGAATCGGTAAATACCGATTTTGACAAGGGTGCAAGGGGTGTCACTTTGACACCGTCTAGCACCCCCAAAAAAGGTACAGGGGCCATGTGGCAGGCCTACCTGCCCTAAGGGCAGGTCTGCCTGTCATATGGCACAGGTGTGCATGCACACATGTGCATGCACACCTCAATCGGTATTTCACCATCAAATTGAATTTGATGGTAAAATACCGATTTCTTAGGCCTTGTGGGACTCGTAAGAGTCCCACCTACATATCAATTTTACCGATTCTGTAAAAATACCGGTCAGTAAATTTACCGACCAGTATATTTACAGAATCGGTAAAATTACCGATTTGCCCCGTTTCTGTCCTCCTACATCTCGGTAGCCAAATACCGGTCGGTAACGGCCGAATTCGGCCGTTACCGACCGGTATTTGGCTACCTACATCTGGCCCTATATTCTTTGATATATTAGTGTGACTCCATAATTTGTATAAAGTCAACAAAATATAGTATTGCAGTAAACCCCAAGAGATCTTGAACACATGATTTAATGCAATACTTTTATTCCATAAGAGTAAAAGAGAAGTTCTGGGTGTGGAGGTGTTTATGTTAATTGTTAATGTTAATGTAAACTGCTAACAAGTAAGATGGCGTTGGAACAGGAGTACTCTATGAGCTCCTGAGGGTCGGGATCACTTTCCAGTGAAAATCTAGGTGTTACCCTGCCACCCAACCCGCAACATTACCCCCCTGCCATACCTTTCTCTTCAGGGTCCGGCGAGACATTTCAGACAAGCCTGCCAGCCAAGCAGCCAAAGAAGAAGTGCGGTGGAGCGGCTGAGGCTCCCATAATGGCAGCGGTCGGGGAAGCAGCAACTCCACATCTTCGCTGAGTAGGAGCCTTGAGAGCCCCCACAGGGTCCAGTGTCAGCCTGTAGTAAGGTTACAGCGTACAGGCCGATGAGAGGAGGGATACGTGACCGGATGACCTTCTGGAGAGACTGTGCCGCAGCGGTGAGGCCTGCGCCTGCCATCTATGCCCGACAAACAATGGTGAGAGGGGTGGCAAGTGGTGACGCCAATGACCCCACTGAGAACCGGGGGTCCCGGGATGCAGCCACCGCAAGCATTGGGGCAATCTTGATATGGTATAGACATGCGATGGGTGCCAGCCTCGGGCTGCCTGATCTCAAAATGGCAGCTGTCACCGTCATTCACCAGGATCTCCAGGGGGCACTGAGCGGAGGGCCTCCATAGGGCAAACATACACCGGTGGCCATAGAACAGCAGCTAAAACAGAGTACTTGTCCTGGGGATCTTCACGCTGAAGTTAACTGTTGTGCAGCGCCTGATTTAGAGATAGTCCAGTGGAGTCAAAGGAGGGAACCCAGGGCCTGATTCACAGAATGAACTTAAGACTCAATCCTAAACTTACTACTATTTTGGTATTCACAGAATGCACTTACTACTTTTGGCATTCACAGAAGTTAGGATTTTGTCTTAAATCTGTCTTAAGTCTGTCTTAAGTTTGTCTAAAGACAAACTTAAGACAAAATCCTAACTTCTGTGAATACCAAAAGTAGTAAGTTCATTCTGTGAATGCCAAAAGTAATAAGTGCATTCTGTGAATACCAAAATAGTAGTAAGTTTAAGATTGAGTCTTAAGTTCATTCTGTAAATAGGGCCCAATGTACCTAGGTTACTCAGTGCTAAGACGGCTGTCGAGCTGGAGGTGGACATAGAAGCTCCCAGGGCCGGGATCATTAACCTTTAAATATCCCACGATACCCTGCCATCCACCAACTTTTGTAACCAGCAGCGCTACTACAAAGGAGCATAAAACGCTCTCTCACAAGCAATTCTTAGTTCTCTTCAGATGCAGCAGGAGTTCCCTCGATGACCAACTGGTCCCCCCAATGACTATGAATCCTTGCCTGTGATGACTGTTTCGACACGGGAGTACCCTACACCGCTTTGTTCTGGATTCCCAGTTTTTGTGTCCAACTCTGGGCAGCTCTGCCACATTTCCACGGTAGTTTCTGATGCTTGCATGCCCTGCTTGCTACCATCCACCTTGCCCGCGATACTCTTGCATAATACTCTGGCGGGCTGTGTTAGATTTCAAATTCTCCATCCCTGTAATGCACTTGTTTAATGCTATATTAGGTTAGCAGTGTGTGGCTAACTAGCTGCCCATTTTTCTTTGCGTTTTGTGCAGCCCACTCAGTTATCCCCGTAATGTGCAGGCCTCAGTTAGCAAGTGTGACTCCATTTTGTATTTCGTAATCCCCATTAGGCTGTTTAACTGGGCCTGGGGTCAGGCTTTATTATGGATGCTGCTTGCCTGAGCAGAACACTGTATTTTGCTGCTATTTTCATTCATGTCCAAGGTTACTACTCGGCTTGCTAATGAATACGTTATTCTAACCTCACATACCAATCTGAGCGTGTGCTTCCACGTTTAGGTGGGAGGGAGATGGGAGGGGAATTGTGGAAGTTAATAGGTGTTAAACACGGTGCCTGCAGCATATTACAAGAAAATAGATTAAAAGCAGTTTAGGTAGAATCACTCGAGCCGGGTCAGAGGGAGGTTGTTAGAACCCAGAGTCTCTAGTTGGCAATGGTATGCACCTTTGTCAAATAGGGACCCTTCGTCTACATCAGGGCAAGGGAGTTACACCCTGAAGATAACCCATGCTCCCCCCTTGGTAGCTTGGCACGAGCAGACAGGCTTATCTCAGAGGCAGTGTGTTAAGCATTTGTGAACACATACAGTAATATAGATGACCCACTACAAACGGACACCACACCGGGATGTATCAAAAATAAGCATGCTTCATATATATCACAAAACTTTTCTTTATTTTATTTTTTTATATTTTTATTGAATTTTCAACATACAAACATCCGGCAGTTGTTTTGCATCAATATTCATAGGCACATTTCCTTAGTTTTTACATTATTCTCTGACTGAACCATCTGTTCGTACACATGCCCGAAACACTTATCAACTTTACATATATGCACTTCCAGCCCATGATATATGTCCTTAATATGCAAGGTTGACTTGGTGGTTCATTCAATTCCAACACTTGTGCCATCATCTCAAACATTGCTGACATCTGCTCAACTAACTAATAACACCTCCCCTATGGCCCTCCCCCACCTACTCCACTGGGGTGTCTTTCGTTGTTACAATTTATCAGAGCAAACAAACAATAGTGCATAATATTTCAATGGGATGCGCCTCTTTTCTGCATCTGAACTGGTTAGCCTGGCACAGGTCAATCCTAGTTCTGCATCAGGTCTCCCTGAAAGTGCTAGGAGCCCCACTACAGCCCCTCGACTTAGGATATTTCTGTTGGTGTATCCGTTGAGTTTCCATCTGACCCCGATTCAGGTAGCATCAACAGCACACCTATAGCCTCCCATGCTTTTGCGGCCCCCAGTGCCTTATTGGCTCTCCTAGGCTGTTGGGACCACACCGTACTCTCACTGGCTGCCCCTTTGATTAACTCTGCCTTTCAGCGCTCAGTGTTGGGCCGCTGCCTGGATTTCCAATGCATCGTCAACTCCCTTTTGGCAAATAGCAACCCCAAGTCTAGGAACTTACTCGTGATTTTCGTCCTTTTCGTCCTGGGGAAACCAGTGCAAGATGCACACACCCATATCTGGCTCTGTCTGCGTGTCCGTTACCTCACATAGGACATCTACCACTTCTTCCTAATATGTCCCCAATTGCGGGCAACTCCATACCATATGAATAAATTCCACCTCCTCTGAATTACAACGAGGACGCCTGGCCGTGTTTACTTTAAAATATTTATTTATCTGCACCGGGGTTAAATACGCCCTATGTAGAACGTAAAAGTGGATAAGCTGGAACCTGCCATTGCGTGTGTGAGAAAGTGCCATCTTTCTTGCATGGTATGCCTCCACTTTTTGCTGAATTGCTGATGTGCTTTGACTGAGTGTGCCCCGGGCTCCTGCCAATAAGGTGCCCAGGGCCTGTGTTCCTTCCCTAAAAAGTGTATTGAAGCTGAAAACCAATTGGCATCTCTGGCCACATGTCAGCCCCTGGTAAATGGTACCCTAGGAACACCCTAGGTACCCAGGGCCTTGTGACCAGAGAAGACCCCTAAGGGCCGTAGCACTTAGTGTGCCATCCTTAGGGGCGCTGCACCCTGACACCCACACCCTGCCTTGGCAGATTGAGTGTCCTGGTGCTGACCTAAACAAAGAGTTGACATGGCACACATCCCTGTGTGTCATGCCCACAAACCCACTGCCCTGGCATCCATCAGTCACTCCTCTAGCTGGGTGCCCCAGGCCAGTGGTGTGTGCACAGGTGCATGAGCACTGTGCCCCTACAGTACCCAGGGCCATTCCTGGGCACTGTAAGTGCAGTGATGCCATTAACAGTATATGGGGCTGGGAGGTTGTCATTACGAACTCCACAGCACCATAATGGCTACACTGAAGACTGACAAGTTTGATATCAAACTTCTCAGCACATTAAACCCACACTGATGCCAGTGTGGGGTCTAATGTAAAATGCACTATGGAGGGCATCTTAGAGATGCCCCCTGAAACCTAACCTACAATTCACGTCTGGTCTGAGAGTCTGCTTTCGCTGCCACACAGCAGACATGTTGCTGGACCCCGGGGTGGGGAGCACCCGCTCTCCTGGGCCTGCAACAATGTACATCCTGGGCGAGGTGCTAGGCCTCCTCCCCCAGGATGGGCAGGGGGAAGCTACAAAAGCATACCGCCTTTGTGAGCTTCTCCAGAGCACTTGCTGTACTCAGCAACTGACCCCCACCCGCTCTGACCCCCACTCTGGCGGGAAGACTGGCGGGAAAACCTACGCTAGGAAAGGGGGTGTGCCAGCCTGTGCCAACTCCACCCTTCAGGTGGGAGAGGCAAGGTGAAGCACAACTACTGGCTGCGGCCATCTTGAAGATGGGGATCCCTGCCCAATAAGAGATAGGCTCCTGCCCCCCTCGTACAGGAGATGACCAAGAAGAAGAAGACCTGCTGTGCAGCTGCTAACAAGAGAACAACACCAAATGACTTGGCCCCAGCACTACAGGCCTGTTTATCCTTGAACCTGCTCCAGCTAAATCCCGGCGTCTCCTGCGGACAGCAACCTTGAGAACCCCAGAGTGCATGCCTGCCTTGACCCTCCTAGAGACTGGGGGCCCGATTCACAGAACGAACTTAAGACAAAATCCTAAACTTACTACTTTTGGTATTCACAGAAGTTAGGATTTTTTCTTAAGTTTGTCTTAAGACAGACTTAAGACAAACTTAAGACAGACTTAAGTTAGGATTTTGTCTTAAGTCTGTCTTAAGTCTGTCTTAAGTCTGTCTTAAGACAAACTTAAGACAAAATCCTAACTTCTGTGAATACCAAAAGTAGTAAGTTTAGGATTTTGTCTTAAGTTAGTTCTGTGAATCGGGCCCTGGGACTCCCACGAGCAGTGGCTCTGCTCAAACAGTAATACTGCTTGTGCCAGCCAGGATCCGCGAATCCAGCCCCGTCTGCACCCTGAGGACTTCCCCCCAGCGATTCTGACCTGGAATCCAGTGCCCAAGGACCCTCCTCGACGACCCAGACGACGCCTGTAGACTCAGAACCAGGGACCCCTCCTACCGTGACCAGCAGAGTGTAAGATTTCCCAGCGTCCAAAGACACCCCTGCACCCGGCGCCCCCCGGCCTCCTGTGCCCAACTCCAGGGTGCCTACCTACCCTCCATGATCCCACCTTATCCCTCGAAGTGTTTGTCGCTCCAGAAGATCCACCGTCCCCGGGCCTGCAGCCTTTGTTCCCTTTTCAAGATATCCATTGAATAACATTGAGCGCCCAACGGCTCAAAAACACCCTGCACCTAGCCGCCCGAGTGCCCCTGGCAGTGCAACCTGTATCCTATCCTACTTCCCCATTTGCCCTGAGCAAGTGACTAGCAGCCTGATTCATGAAGCGAAATTGCGCTTGCAATAGCTGCGAAAAAGCTATTGCGAGCGCAATTCACAAAATCGGCATTCACCACAGAATAGCGAATTCGCTAAAAGATTCGCAGAATCCCGGCAGGAGAGCATTAGCGAATCAGAATAAAATAGCGAATTCGCAATACAATCGCAATCGGTAATCATGAAAAATCGCAAATAGCGAAAAACCCAAAAATCGCTGTTTGCGAGGCGCAAATTAAGGACAATCCAAAGCAGGTGGTAACCATCAAAGCCATGGATTTTTTTTTTCGAAAAACCGTTGCCCAATCAGTAACAGGTGCAGGCCTGACCAAACACACATAAGGAGATGCAGCAGCAGCATTAGGAGTCTCACAATGCCAGGACTGTACATGGTGGTCAGGCGGCGAAGGCTACAGCGAGCAGCACGGAGGAGACGCAGAATCCAGGAGAGGATATTCCGCCAGGGGTCACCCTGCTGGGCCAAACCAGAGAGCAAATATATGCAAAGTACCGCATGAATGGGGCAATGATTATCAAGCTAATACTGGACCTTGACCCCCTGATGCAGCACCCAACAAGGCGGACCAATGCCGTGCCTACACATGTCCAGGTATTGTGTAGCCTGCACCTCCTGGCCTCCGGGAGCTTCCAGGGGATAGTTGCGGCTGCTGGGGGGATATCCCAGCCCACCATGTCCCGCTGCCTACGTAGTTTCCTTGACGCAATGCTGACCCAGCTACACCAGCACATCAAATTTCCCACCAGCCAACAGGATTTGGATGTGACCAAGCAGCAATTCTACAATGTTGCGCAGTTCCCACATGTGATAGGATGCATTGACTGTACTCACATCCACATCTGCCCACCATCTGCAACGGAGTACATGTACCGCAATCGCAAGTCTTACCACTCCCTCAACATCCAGATGGTCTGCAATGCTAAGACATACATCACGGACATTGTGGCACAGTACCCGGGGAGTACACATGACTCCTTCATATTCCGGCACAGCGGCGTCCACACACGACTGGCCAGGGGAGACTTTGGTGAAGGACACCTACTAGGTAAGTACACTTGCCCCACAATGTCACACTGTGATGTAGTATCTGCGCTGCACAGGCACTCACCCTCGGCTCCTCTCATGCAGGTGACAGTGGCTGGTATACACCCGTTACAACGGATCTTTTACTCCGCACTACAATTACAACGCGACCATTACTCCGCATACCATTACAACGCATTGCGCTGGGGGGCGCTCTAGGATAGGGAATAAGTATAATTTACTATCCAACACCTTCCCTAAGGTCCACGGGGACTGGAGTTAGAATAGTAAATTATACTTACCACTATCCAGCGCCCCAAGGCGCTATGCGTTGTAACGGTATGCGGAGTAAAAGTCGCGTTGTAATGGTCTGCGGAGTAAAAGTATGCGTTATAACGTCATACATCCACAGTGGCTACGCCCTCCGTGAATACCTCCTCACCCCATACCTCAACCCTGCGACACCACAGCAACGGCGTTACAATGTAGCACACATACGCACAAGGAATTGCATTGAGCGGACATTTGGGCTACTGAAAGGCAGATTCTGCATACTGCACAAGACTTGTGGGGCCATGTACTACAGTCCTGATGTGTGCTGCCGCATTGTGGCTGTGTGTGCAATACTACACAACATTGCTACCAAGCGCCGGATACCTGTAGAGATCTCTGGCAGTGAGTCGGAAGGGGACGACCGGCCACCTGCACATGTGCGTCATGCACGCGGGGAGAACCCAGCTGAAGGACACAGACGCCGCAACCACATCACAATGAACAGTTTCTAGTGCACCCACTCCCCTCACCCAATAAATCACAATTGCATGCCAATGGAAATAATGACAGGAGGCCGATGTATGATGCAGGAATAAATATTATTGTTAAATGCACAATAATAATGTTATGTCTCCATTCATCAAATGCTAGCAGTATTGCGCCATACTGCTCCTAACAAAACACTGGACATGCTTGTATCAGCAGCATGTCCCAGCCAATGTACATGAAACTCAATTGCGCCTCCGGCGTGCAGCACCCAAACGCCTCTCTGGCTCTTCCTCTGGGACGGCACGTGTCCCTGCAGTGGGCCTGGTGCTGCGGCGTAACACGCCAACCAGTGAGGCAGACAGGCTGCTGACACTGGAGGTGCCCTCACTGGTGTTGTCCCCCCCACATTGCCTGGCCCAGTAGGATGGAGTGCCAGCACGGCAGTGGTGACCTGCTCCAACACTCGTCCAACATCCTCAACGCATTGGATCAACTGCTGCTGCTGCGCCAGGGACCGCCGTGAGAGCTGGGAGGTGGCATTCCCGATTACATAGTTAGAGCGGGTGTAGGCTGACAGCCGCGTAAGAAGCTGCCGGTGGCGGCGGCGGGCGGAGTTGAGCTGCGATATGAGCGCAGCAGTGTTGGCCTCCATGGCTGTCGTCATGCGCTCAATCCTCTCACCCACATTGGCCACATTGTGGCCAATGTTGTTTAGCTGCAGTTGAATAGCCCCTTGCCGTCGTGCCTGCAGTTGGTGTATGCGTAGCATCCGGCGCTCAATGCTCAGGCCTGGCACGCGCACATCCATCCCCCTCCTGCCGCTGCGTGCTGTGTTCTGCTGGCGAGCCCTGCCATGCCTGCTCTGCTGGCTGCCCATAGTGGGTGTGCCCACTGTCACCACAGTAGCTGCACCAGATGCAGATGGTCCAGCTGGTGGTGGAGTTGTGGTTGTCAAAGGTGCAGCACCGGATGGTGCTGGCGCAGTTGGTCTTGCCCTGGCTGCGGGGATAGGTGCTGTGCCTGATGGTGCTGGCGCAGTTGGTCTTGCCCTGGCTGCGGGGATAGGTGCTGCGCCTGATGGTGCTGGCGCAGTTGGTGTTGCCCTGGCTGCGGGGAGAGGTGCTGCGCCTGATGGTGCTGGCGCAGTTGGTGTTGCCCTGGCTGCGGGGAGAGGTGCTGCGCCTGATGGTGCAGGAAGTGTCGGTGTTGGACCCTCCTCTGCATCCTCTCGTGCCTCGTCAATAAGCAGCCTGTCGCTGTCGCTGCTGTTGTCAGCGCCACCTGTGAGGGGAATTGGACGTACATTAATTGCATGTATCTGTCACACGTGCAGTTGCTACATGCATGTTGGATGACATTCCCTGCCTGGCTTTGGCATTGCGTACTTTGGGACATGTGAGGCTGCATTGGGGTTCTTGTACATTGTGGGCAGACTACATGTCCCACAATGCTTTTGGGCATGACCTAATGTGCATGGTTTGCATGACTTGGGATGAATATGGGAGGCTATAGGGCCATGGCCATTGTTAGGGGACAGGGTCGCAGTCGCATGCCACTTACCTTGGCTGTCTTGGCTGGGTCGGGATGAGTCCAGATTGACGACCCCTATGCACGCCTCTGGCTCCAGAGTGTCCTCCACGCAGTCCTCCATGGGGGTGTTGGGAGGGACTGTAGGATCTCCGCCCCTAGTAGCCTGGGTCTCGCCCAGCCTCTCTGCCACCCTCTCCTTGGCACGACCTCGGAGGTCGTACCACCTCTTTTTCAGCTCATCCAGTGACCTGTGTGTCATGCCCACAGCGTTCACTTTAGCAGCTATCCCAAGCCAGATTCGACGTCTCTCCACCTCAGGCATCCTCCTGTAGTCCTTCCAAAATAGTTTAGAGTGGTTATCAACCACTCCCTCAATCAGGTGCTCCAACTCCTGCTCAGAGAACTTGAGCTTCCTCTTGCGCCTGGTGTCACTAGGCCCTGGTGCTGGCTCCTCTGGCATTGCTGCAGTCACAAATGGGTTGGATTTGCAGGTTTGGAGGTGTCCTGGAAGGAGCTCTGTTCAGCTGCAGCCTCGAGATCAGCCTCACAGTTCTGAATGGGGGTGGGAACTGCCTGCTTCCTGGTTGTGATGTCATCACTGTGCTTGAAAAGCGACTTCCCGTTTTTGCGATCTCGCTACTTGCGAGATCGCATTTTGCGATCTCGCAATTAGCGATCTCTCTATTTGCGATATCGCTAAATCGACACGGATTTTGAGGGTAATTGCGAATTTCCTGCGATTTTAGTAAATCGCTAACGCTTTTTGCGGCCGTGTGCGAATCACTTTATTTTCTCGCTAACTATGATGAATGCCGATCTGCGATTTTCAAATTGCGATTCGCTGTAAATCGCAATTTGAGAATCGCAGAATTCCTTTTTCATGAATCAGGCTGTAGGAGCCCAGCTCCCACAGCCGCTTGGCCTGCTAGCCAGCAGCCACCAAGTGAAGGCCCCCTGCCTCTCGTTGGATAACATTGGGCCTAACTGCGGGCTCGATTCACAGAATGAACTTAAGTCTCAATCCTAAACTTACTACTATTTTGGTATTCACAGAATGCACTCACTACTTTTGGCATTCACAATTTGAACTTACTACTTTTGGTATTCACAGAAGTTAGGATTTTGTCTTAAGTTTGTCTTACAGAATAGTGGGATATACAGACGCCTTGTTGCTGGTGATTTTGGGCATGGATACCTGCTAGGTAAATAATCATGAGACACCCTGATAGTCAATGCAGAAGGAGCAATTATGAGTATGTGACTAATCATCATTTCATTTTCCACCCAGGTGACAGTGCATATGCCCTGCGTTCATTTGTACTCACCCCCTACCTGAATCCATCCACCAGGAGTGAAAGGCGTTACAACGTGGCACACAGAAGAACACGTTGCGTGGTTGAACGCACTTTTGGACTGCTGAAAAGCAGATTTAGGTGCCTCCATAAGAGTGTAGGTGCACGGCAGTACACGCCAATTACTTGTTGCAAGATAATAGCGACCTGCGCCATGCTGCACAATCTTGCCACCAAGGAGGGAACAGAGGTAGAAATTACATATCATGAGGACATAGATGATGGCACAGAACAAGCCAATCTCAATGCAGCAGGTGCCGCGCCAGCAACAGGTGGGAGACTGAGACGCACAGAAATCACCACCTGATATTTCTTATAGAGAGAGGAGACACAGGCATCTTTGTACTTGAAGCACTCAGTTTAATTTGCACTAATGGACATCACATAAACCAGTACACACTAACTAAATAAAATCCACTTATCACACTGGGTGGCCAGAGTTGACATCACTGTGACCTATCCTGTGATCAGGAATTTTAGTTAATGTTTGCGCGTACGCATAATGTTTTGGGAGCTACGGGGCAGGGGGTCAACTTGCGCAGTGGTGCCAGGGTCATCTGCATGGAGCCTGGTGCTCCGACGAACGTCCTGTACTGGCGTGCTGGATCCACTCCTGCTTGTGGACTCCTCTGTGTCCCCGGCACACGTGTTACCAGCAGAGGCTGTCTACTGTGTCAGCAGTACCTCCATAGCAGAGGTCACTCTCCCCATGCCCCTGGACAAGTCACTGCAGCAGTGCACAATTTCAGCCTGCATGTTCACTGACCTGCGGCATAGCAGGGTGGTAGCAGTTGCCAGACGATTGATGGATTTCTTCAGCTGCTTGAGTTCGTGCCTATTCCTGCGCCTTTCGGCCTGGTCACGCTCCAGCATGTCACATTGGGAACCCATGCGCACACCCATTTGCCTCACCCCCTCTGCCATGGACTCCATTCCCTTTCCCATGGACTTCATTCCTAGGGACATTCCTAGGGACATGGAGCATATCCCCCGATCAATGTTTGACATCCTGCTGTTCAGGATGCACACCTGTCTGTGCACAGCCATGATCCCTTTGGCCTGCCTGTGCTGAATCTTCACCATGTTGGATTCTAAACCGGCAAAGACCCCCTGCATGTTCTGCCCCTCATCGCGCTCATGTGTCCTACGACCACGGACACTGGCACGCACAGATCCTGATGACCCCTGTTGCCCTGCGTTGCCAGCCAGTGGTGGAGTGCTAGGTGTGTCTACCTCCACCTCTTCTTCATCAGAGCTTGCAAGGATTCTGAGTAGTGGAACGTCCTGCCTCCTTGGCCTTGCATGCACAGGGGACTCTGAGGTTGGTGTGTCCGGAGGCTGTGTCCCAAACAGCAGGGGTGACATTGGCTGTGCTGTGGTGTCTTCCTCCAATGCTGTGGGTGCCTGCGCTGTGGAAGTGTCCTCAGGGACAGTGCTGGGTCCTGACGTGTCAGTAGGCTTCTCCCTCGCAGCCGTTGCTGGTGCACTCGCCTCCCCTCCCTGCACTGCACTTCGCAATGACTCTCCTGTGGGCAGACATGGACAATGGTCACCTGTGTGTCTTCATTACTATCATTCCTATCAGACTATTTGCTATGCCTCAAATGCTTGTGTATGGGGAGTGTGGCATGGCATGCAGGATTCTGTGTTGGCTGCTTTGATGTAAGTTCCTATGACTACGACTACCATGATGCATTGCAGGTGAGTACTGACATGTGTACTGGATTGTGATTCAGTCACCCACATTGGGGAAGGGGCCAGGGAATGGGTGGGGATTCATGTCCATGCATCTTACCTTTCTTTCTTGCAGCTCTGGCTGTGCTGTCAGCATCCCCAATC
The DNA here is from genome assembly GCF_964261635.1 of Lissotriton helveticus. Lineage (NCBI taxonomy): Eukaryota > Metazoa > Chordata > Amphibia > Caudata > Salamandridae > Lissotriton > Lissotriton helveticus. Next base: position 183,207,320 of record NC_136057.1, on the reverse strand, counting down.
CCGTGTACACATTCCGGCTCCATGGTGGATTCCACCAGCTGCTCAAGTTCTGTGAGGCTTGGTGCACGGTTCTTCCCTCCTCCTGTGACTGAGGATTCTTTCCTCTGCGCAGCAATCTTCTTTTTGGTGACGATCCTCAGATCATACCACCTTTTCTTGATGTCTTCAATTTGACGATGTGTGACCCCTTGGGCATTTACTTTGCTCTGGATCGCCAGCCAGGTGTTTCTCTTGACAGACTCTGCTACTTGCAGGGACTGTCTCCCAAAAAGCTGGCTGTAATGCTGCACTATCTCCTCCACCAGCACCTGGAGCTCAGTTGTGCTGAATTTCAGCTTCCTCTTTCTGTCACCTCCATCCTTCCGGCCTTCCTGGGACTCCATGGTGATGCTCTGCTGGGCTCAGTGCAGCCTGTTCCTCTGTCTCCCCTCCAGCTCTCTCTACAGTTCTGATGCTCTACACCTGCATGGGTGTGGCCACCTCCAGGTACTGGGGTGTGGTACTTGCATCTGATTGGTTGATTTCTCAGTTGCTTTGTTGTGGGGTGTGGTGATTGGTTCACTGGCTCACATGTCATCTATTCGAATTTTCTAGATCGGATTTTACCGATTCGGTATTCTCTGAATCAGAGTCTCCCATTCATTCCTATGGGACTGGAGGCCCATAGGGTTGAATGGGTGATACCGATTCGGAGATTACTGAATCGGTATTTACCAAATCGGTATTTACCGAGTGTGGTTTTCGAATGTTACCGAATCGGTATTTTTTACCGATATTTTTGCTACATATGGTTTTCCGATTCTTAAATACCGATTCGGTATGATTCGGTATTTAAGAAGCGGTAAAAATTATTTACCTACATCGGGCCCTCAGTGCTGAACCTAGGAGTCCAGTACTGGATTAAAAACGTAACAAGAACCCACTTTACCTGCAACTTGAATTTCCTTCCATAGGATAACATGGGTAATTTCAGCTGAAAAAGTTTTTGTGTCAACTTTTAAAATATAATTATATTCTTTAAAAATCACTACTGTAACCAAAACGCTTTTACTTAACTGTTTACAGCTCATGTCCCGGGACTGAATCTAGGATCCAGTCCTGTGGTTAGAAAAGTAATCCATAAAGTAATCAATTGCATTTATCTAGAAAAACCCATTGAGCTTAATGTTAAATTGTGTTTGAAATTGTGTTGCCTATTGCAAGCACCGTAGCTATTGTACTTACAAAAGTCTATTGCCTATTTGCAAAGTAATTACCTAAAGTCACTCATATTGAGAAAAGTATATTTTGATACCTGTTGGTACTAAAATAAAACAACTATATCTTTTTTTTTTTTTTTTTTTTTTTTTTTTCGCAAGACCTTTATTACCATATAGCAGTTGACACAGCATGAGCCTACAACCCTGAGGCCGGCTCGCTACGTAAATGTCAGCAACCAACATAGGATAAGTACGTCGTGCATAATCAGTGTTACAGTGTGAGTCAGAGTTCTTACGCACGCCCCACATATGGTTACTCGCTGGTAAATGAAATGAGTCTCACTTTTTTATTTCACATTTGTTTTCAACAGTGAACAAAAGAACAACTTTCCCCAACTTAGACCGTAAAGTGCTATCAGTACATACTAAACTTCCGTTATTATGGCAGTCACAGTTCCCCCTAGGTTCCAGCCGGTACATGACTCATGTATGTGTTGTTTACCTACACAGTACCCCAATCAATTCAATCCAATGGTCGGTTCTCTTCATCATCCTGTATGGAAGCGAGGTACTCCTCTAAATAACCCCAAATACTCTTGGGCCTGGAGTTCGCCGGCAGTAGCTCCTCGTATGTTTGTAGCTTGTCCCGGCAGGTGGACATGTCATGCAACCATGTTTTTACCTTCGGCACCTTGCGACTGTGCCAGCATTGTGCCACCTGTCGCTTCGCCAACAACAAGGCTATGACACAGAACTTGCGTTTCAACGCCCTGAACTGCGGCACTATCCCTAGCAGACAGACTTTGGGTGTGCATTTCACCTCCTCCTCCAAAATGATAGACAACGTTGCGGTGACCTCCACCCAGTACCTCGCAATTTTGGCGCAGTCCCATGCCAGATGAGCGAAGCCCGCTCCCTCTCTGTTACACCTTTTGAACCTATCTTCCTCCTGTAACCCATATCTAAGCAGTTTTGTCGGCGTGTAGTAGAGTTGGTGAAGGAATTTGAAATGAATGATTCTCAAATTACCGTTGGGTGTCAGAAGTTGAGTCAGTGCACAGGTGCCAGCCCATTCGTCGTCTGTCAGTGGGGTGTCTAACAGTGTATCCCACCGCCCCTTGGCCTTCAATGCGTGTCCCGCTAACTCAGCCTGTGCAGCTGAATAGAGTCTAGAAACCAGGTGCGATAAATCGGTAGTTGCGATCAATAGTTGTAGTGGTGTAAGGCATTCGGGTTCCAATGGGAACGTCGGATAGTGTTCCCTCAAAGCCCCTGTGAGCCTGTAATATGTAAAGTGAAACATGGGAGTCTGGTTCTGGATGTAACCTAACTGGTCTAGGCCCACAAAGGTGCCCCCCTGAAACACATCCCCCATCCTGTCAATGCCAGCTCTACTTAGCAGGGACATTCCGACACTCTCCCTAGTGACTGACAGCTCCTGATGATGGTGTAATGACATGGCCGGCGCGTACAGTGGGGTTTTATGAGCCAGCTGTCCTAGCCTGTGCCATGCTTTGACCGTGGTGTCCACTGTGTTAATATCCCTAGTATGCAGCGGCGGACGTGTGTGTGAAATAATCGCTGAAAGGGGAATAGGATGCGCATCACTCTCCTCAATAGCCGCATGTGTGATGTATGGGACCGCATGGTACCAATACGCCGCGTATTGCGCCTGTGCACAGAGGTAGTATAGGAGAAAATCGGGCACGCTGAAACCACCCTGTGCAAAGGGGAGTGTAAGAGTTTGCAGATCCACACGTGCCTGTTTGCCAGCCCATATCAGGGTCCTAACCAAGGAGTTAATGCGGCGGAATATAGCCTGCGGTGGTGTAATCGGGACGTTATTAAAGAGGTATAATAATTTGGGCAGCACGTTCATCTTTACAATAGCTATCCTGTCAGCCAGCGAGAGGGGCAAATGTATCCATCTCTGGACACTATCCTCCAGCCTGGAGAGTACCACACCGTAGTTCGCCCGCAGTACCTCTTCTGGGTCTCTATGGTACATTATTCCCAGGTATCTGACCGGGTCTTGTTGCCATTCAAGCGGGAAGTCCACCGTAAACTGAGATGTAGTGTCAGTGAGGGGTATTATAGAGGATTTGGCCCAATTTATAGCCAGCCCTGAGTGACCTCCGAATCTGATGTATTCCCTGAGTAGTGAGTTCAGATGAGTCTCAGGGTCACGGACATAGAGTAACATATCGTCCGCATACAATGATATGTGAAGCGGCCTGGCTATGAAGTTTAACGCCGATTCTTTATAGTTCTGCCTTATCAGACAAGCCAAAGGCTCCAGCGCCAGAGCGAATAATAGGGGCGAGAGCGGGCAGCCTTGCCTCGTCCCTCGCTCAATAGCAAATTGATCCGAGACATAACCATTGATTCTAATCCTTGCACATGGCTTCGTGTAAAGTAAGGAGACCCATTGCACAAATCGCCTAGGAAACCCCATTCTATTCAGGACGGTGAGCATATATCGCCACTCGATGGAGTCAAACGCTTTTGCAGCGTCGAGCATGACCGCCACCGCTTTGACCGAGGGCTGCAGGTAGTGTGAGAGTGCAAACAGGGATCTAGTGTTGTGCGTGGTAGATCTGGAGGGTATGAAACCAGACTGGTCCGGTAGGACCAGACTGGTCATCAGAGGAGATAGCCGTTGCGCTATAAGCTTCGCTAGGATTTTAGAGTCCACATTGATCAGTGACAGTGGTCGGTATGAGTCGCACTCCTCCGGATCCTTAGATGGTTTAAGGAGAGCGATGATCATTGCTTCGCGCAATGTGGGGGGGAGCAGCTCCTTTTCAAAGGAGGCGCCGTACATTTCCACCAGGCGCGGTGCGACAATATCTGCATATTGTTTATAAAATTCCGAGGTATACCCATCCGGGCCTGGCGCTTTACCATTTGGCAGCGAGCCTATTACCTCGGTCACCTCTTCCGCCGTGATAGGCCTGGCTAAGTACTCCCTATGCGCATCCGACAGCCAGCCAATGGCTACATCGTGCAAGTAGTCATACGTGTCTTCCGCCGAGGCCGTAGGTTGGGATTGGTATAGTGACCCAAATGAGTCCACAAAACATTTCAATATATCCGCAGCATGCGTTTGTGGCTCCCCCTCTCTGGACTTCACCCTGAGTATAGTAGCCGGACCACGGCCCTCACATATCTTCCGAGCCAACACCGCCCCAGGCCTACCCCCCTCCCCAAAGGCTCTGGCCACATGCGTGCGATTCAGGTACTTCATTTCAGATTCAAGAAATTCTGCGTGCTCAGTGTGGATGACACGCAGTTCAGCCAGATGCGAGACATCGTTAGTGGCCTCATACAGGGACTCCAGGTCTCTCATCCGCTGCTCGCACCTGCGGATTTGGCCCCTAATATCCCTGAGAACCCCTACAGTGGTGCCAATACAGACCCCTCTGATCGTGGCTTTGAACGCCTCCCAAAGGAGGCATGGGTCCTCAGTCGAATGCTCATTAATTGCAAAATAATCCCTTATCGCTGTCCGTATGGTATCAGCATATACCGTGTCAGTGAGGGCTCGTGAATTGAAACGCCATTGGAAGGGGGGGGGTGCATAACGTGGAATATCCAACTGCAGCAGAACGGGATTGTGATCAGAAAGTGTGCGGGGCAGCACCTGCAGGTGACGTACCCACAGCGCTAGGTCCTTGGTGCCCAGCCAGTAATCCAGTCTGGACCAGCTGTTATGTGAAGCTGTTATGTGCGTGGCCCCAGATGCATCCGCATGATTCAGCCTCCATAGATCTGCTAAACCCATGTCTTTCATCATGTGACCCACCATTAGGCGTGACTGTTTGTGTTGTTCCAACGAGTTAGATGAACGGTCCAACCCATCGCGGAGGGTCATGTTCCAGTCACCCCCGCATAATATGTGTTCGCTATTGTGTTTCTGCAAGTGATCCCATACTTCCCTAAAGAAATCCGGGGCGTCCGTGTTTGGACCGTATACATTCAACAACGTCACTCGCTGACCTCTAAGTGTACCTGATACTAACACATACCTCCCAGCTGGATCTTGTGTCACTGTCTGAGTCTCAAAACCTACCCCACGCTTAATCAATATGACCACCCCCCTAGAGTAGGATGAGTATGAAGCTCTGTGGACTGCCTCCGCCCACCTCGACCCCAACTGAGCGTGTGAATGTGGTGCTAGGTGTGACTCTTGTAGAAACGCTATGTCCACATTCCATCTAGTCAGGCTTGCAAAGATCTGTCTGATTTTACGAGGCTGTGAGAACCCTCTAATATTCCAAGTAATAATGTTCAAGCTGCTCCTACCCGCCACCCTCGAACCCATCAAATTTGATCAATACAATACATGACAGCGCCACATTTGTCAACTGTGTTGGAATTACCAGCGTCCCCTTCTTAGGAGTTCCGAATTGTACAACAGCAGTCTGAACCATCGGGGAACCACAAAAAAGGAGAGGTATATCGCACCTTGACGGTCCATTCATACAGGTAGGCAACCCCCCACCCCTTATCCCACCCACTCCAGCAACCCCAACCTGCCGAAGCCTTACCCTTGCAGTGCACCATTCCCTTAAACTCAGAACCATAACTACAGTGCTCAGCTCCGAACTCTGATTGGGTTATACCCTCACGGAGGTCCGCTGGGGGCACAACTCTCCACCCGATGGACGGGTGTGGGCGACACTAGACAAGCTATAATGAATGCAATTCAAGTGTTCAACCGCCGCCACCCCCCCACCGCCCCCCAACGACACATCAACAGCGCTGTAGAACAGCCACATTTCTAGGAAAAGCCCTTCACACCGTGATGTCATAAGGCCAACAGTAAACAATATATTCCTCCGCCCCCCCCCGACTGCTGACCCCCATTCATCGCATATCGGAAACAGCAAAGACAGCGACAGTTTGATGCGCCCAAGAGTGGGAGCCTAGTAGGCAGCTTATATATCACGAGGTCCTGCGGTCCACAATGTGCGAACCATGCTTCACAGTACAGACCTCCCCAATGCTCCAATTGTCCTCGCCAACGTTAGTTAGTGCAGCACAATGGGGGGGGCTGGCAGCGCAGAGTGTCCACAATCCATAGTCCGTATCACCCCCACACAGTCGAGCAGCAGTATCAGTGCCCCAACGGGTTCTTGCCACCCAGCCATGCAGGTCTTGCTGCACCAGTACCTCGGCCCCTCACTCAGGAGATTTGCGCCAGGCTGGGCCTACCAATGCAGACAACAGCCGCCATGCTAGAACGCTCATAAGTGGACCGGAAATGAACTCACCGCTGGTCGACTAGGGGCAACCCGATGTCTTCAGTCCGATTCATGATGCCGTACATTCTGCGTGTCGTCTCTCATTTCGCGCTGCACCTTCTTAACAAATTCTTGTGCTGCCTTCGGAGTCGCCAGGATAATCGCTTTCTCCTTCCACACCACCCTGAGGCGTGCCGGATACATCATTGAGTACACAATGTTCAGTTCTCGTAGTTTGGCCTTGACGTTGGTGTATTCTTTCCGGGCCTGCTGGACCGCGACCGTGTGATCTGGATAAAACTCTAACGAGTTCCCTTGATGCTGTATCTCCCCTTTTTCTCTTGCCAGTCGAAGGATCGTGTCCCTGTCGCGGTAGTTGAGGATGCGCGCCACAATTGGCCTCGGCCGGGCGCCAGGAGGTGGCTTTGGGGCCAGTGACCTATGTGCCCGCTCCACGATGAAAAGTGGTGATAAGGCCTCAGCTCCGAACAGGTCTTTACAGAGCGTTTCCACGTAGGACTCCATCCGCCCTGTGTTGGTGGACTCCGGCAGGCCCGTGATTCGGACGTTGTTGCGCCTCGAACGCGCTTCCAAATCCTCCTCCTTCGCCTTGATTACTTCCAGGAGTCGTTCTATACCAGCGCACTTGGAGGTGGAGGCACGCGCCTCATCTTCGACCGCGGAGATTCTCGTTTCGGCCTCGTCCAGTCGCTCGCCATGCTTCTCCTGCCGCGCCGCCATGTTATCCATTCTGCACGTTAGATTATCCAGCTTACCATTTATGTCCTGCAAATTGGACTGGATAGCCAATAAAATCTTTTCAATGTTGTTGCTGGGCCCTGTATTATCGCCATCTTCCACCCCATCCTCTGTGGGTTTCTGCGCTTTTCTGGCCTCAAACGGCAGTTTCTGTTGTTGCTTGTCCGGTTTACCCATGGCGGCGGTCGGGCACACTTTCTTCTTACTTGCGGGCCCCGATGCCCTCGTGACTCTTGCCGCCGTCGCCGTGGTGATCCCCACCAGGTGTATGGCAACCTTGCGCTAAGCTTCCCCACCGAGCCGCGAAGGGGAGAGAATCGGTGGCAACGTGGTAACTCGCAAGAGGCCCAGCCACACACAAGCGCTTCGTAGCACGTCCAGCAATTGGCCACGCGGTCGTAGTGTATTTGCGACGACCTGCGGCAGCGCACAATGGCAGTTGGCTCCCTGTTCTCGCCGCACACCGGGGTGGCACGTGGTTGCAGAGGGCTACACGTCTGCTTGCTGCGCACCACCTGCACTGCTCCTCCAACGCAGTATGCACTCCGTGCACGCCAGCACAGTCGCCTTTCAGGCTTCAGCGTAGTTTGGCATGGAAACCGGCAGTCCCGCAGGGTTTGGGCCCAAGTGCGCTGTGTAATGAGGCTGCTAACATTCGCGCCGATTCGCGCTGACCGCCGCCATCTTGTCAGGCAAAGTCATTTGCGCCATTGCGAAGGTTCTAGGCGCCCCGCAGCCTGGGGGTGCAAGATAAGGGCCCCGGAATGACTTACAGTTCACGGTCTTACCCCAGCAGCGTTGTAGGCGGTGTGGAAGGACGAGTGCATCTCGCCGGCATCACGTTAGATGCGCGTTTGTCCCAAAGCGTCGGCCATTTTGTCAGGCACTCTAACGCGTCTCCGCAGTTCACGGCGATTATGCCGGCAATCCTCGCTCTGTGGGGCGCCCGCTGCCTCACATTCAACGCAGCAGGTCTTCCCCCATCTGGTGATGTGCTCAGGGAGCGGCAGGCCGGGGCGACACCGGCGAAATCACGCTAAGTTGACGATCGCCCGGCGGAGCTGCTGCTCAGGCAGCCATCTCGCTGTGCGCCCCCTAGCGCCTAACAACTATATCTTTTGATATAAAACAATTGGCCTAGAGTTCAGCTCTTGAGTGTGTGAGACCGTTTGCTGACTATGTACAACAAATGCTTTACACTGTCCTCTGATACTGCCTTACTGCTCGACCAAGCTACCACTTTAGAGAGTAAGGTTATATTTAACTGGTATGCGAAGGAGGCACTACAGGTCCAGAGCAGGCTCTGCCCAGAAAAGCTGGTCAACCCCCTGCCACCTCTCAACCTTGAGGTCCGAACCTGCTAAAACTAGAGTGTTTTGAGAAGGGAATCCCCCTCTCACACATAGATAAACACTTTAGGGCGTGTAGACACATAGTCTGAATTACACACCCACTAACTTAATCACACTCACTTTTTAATATAGGTCCTGAAGAAAGCCAGCATATACATAAGGCACTGGCTGAAACATGTTGACCCACCGGAAGTGGGAGGTCGTAACTCGCCTCTAACATCCAACAGCCTTATTTTTTAACCGCTGACGGAGGCCCAGGTATTAAAGTCTAATTTACCCTCGGGTACTGGGACCCCCGCCAAGCCGTTTTAACATCACTTTCATAACACCCTTCACTGCACAATCAGCAATATACCTGCTCCGCTGTAATCAGGCGTCGAAGCACACCCGGGACACGCTAGGTGTCACTGGGTGGGCCCGATGATGAAGCATGCCACCAACTAGGTTGGTGGGTGAGGGCTTTATGAACACACTCACCAGGTGTTCCCACCCCATGACGAAACATACTTGAGTCTTTTACTTTTTGTAATTTTCATGAGCTAGTCTCTTTTTGATTAAATCATATATTTAACTTTAACCTCTGCCTTACCTCTGGAGACTGGGGACTCTATATACACTGGGACTCATTTATGAGGATTTGCCGTAGGGAAGCGCAGCAGGCCTTCCTGCTGCGCTTCCCTACGGCAAAAGAAAAGGGCAGGAATGCACCGTGTCTTATAGATATTCCTGTAATTTTCCCCTGCGCCGGCGCACAATGGATTGCCTACGCCAGCCATGCACCGTTGCACAATGGTGCAAGTGGAAGGGAAACCTCTCTGTACAAAAATAATCACAAGAGATCCTCTTTCTATGTGTGCTGCAGCATGCAGCATACATAGAAAAAGGAAAAACGAGGAGAAATAAAGATATTTCTCCCCGTTGCGCCTCCCTTACGCCTCCCCTGGGGAGGCGTAAGCTTTTGGACCTGCCTTAAATTTACGATTTCTCGTGAATCTGGGGCAGTGTCAAAAGGCCATGGATGTTGCTGGGAACGCCCCCAGTAACACCCATTGCATGCCTCTTTGCCTCTTTAACGCAGAACACTGCTATTTATCAGGCAGCATTAAGCCAAAAAAAGGCACGCAGGCTTGTGCGCCACAGAACGTCACATAAAGTGACGTTCTGATGGTGCAAGGGGCCTAATAAATGAGGCCCACTCAGTGCTTTATTTGTGCCGGTGCTTTCCGGTGCTTAGCATCGGCACTCTCTTATCAGGACCGGGTCTACACTCTACACCCATCTGCTGCACTTGTTGGAGACATAGGGGCAGATTTATGAGGCACTTGCGCCACGTTTACGCCGCTGTTGCGTCACGCAAGGTGGCGTAAACGTGGCGCATCCCTACGAACGATTTACAACGTGACGCATCTAGGCAGATGCGTCACGTTGTAAAGCCCTGCGCCGCTTGTGGGCGTTCCGGCGCAGGGTGGGCGTTCCGGGGCAGGTGCGCCTCGCAAAAGTGGCTGAGTGAAATCTATAAGATTTCACTCAGTCACTTTCAGGCCAATGCTGCGTCAAAAGCCTGCGCCTGCTTGAAGCAGGCGTAGGTCTTGACGCAGCATTGTGGAGATGGGGCACCCCCGAGCCTTGCTGGAGCTGCGTCGCGCTTGCGACGCAACTCCAGCAATGCGTCACCTTTACGGCACAGATGCGTCACGCATCTGTGCCGTTTTTGCCCCATGGTGCGCCGCATCATAAATGCGGCGCACCATGGGTGGCGGAGCTGTGGCGCACTGTGACGCATGTTAACTGGCGCATCCCTGGGGATGCGCCAGTTAACATAAATCTGCCCCATAATGCATATTGCATTGATGTGTTTAATTAAGTTTTCCTCGGCGCAGCCACAGAGTGTTGTTCTCATGACCATCTCCAGTACCGAGTGAAAAATCATTAAGGGACAGATTTATGTCGGACTTGCGCCACGTTTACGCTGCTGTTGCGTCACGCAACGGCGCGGAAACGTGGCGCATCCCTGCGACCTATTTACAACGTGACGCATCTAGGCAGATGCGTCACGTTGTAAAGCCCTGCGCCACATGAAACCTGCATCAGGTTTCATGTGGGCGTTCTGTCGCAGGGTGGGCGTTCCCGCGTAGGAAAGCCCCGTAAAACTGACGCAGTGTAATCTACAAGATTTCACTGAGTCAGTTTTACGACGCTGCTGGGTCAAATCCTTACGCCTGCTTGAAGCAGGCGTAAGGAGTGACGCACCACGTTATGTATGGGTGGCCTCTGTACATTGCAGGAGTTGCGTCGCACTTGCGACGCTACTCCAGCAATGCGCCGCCCGTACACCACAAGATGCGTCACGCATCTGCCCTTCCTTGCACCATGGTGCACCACATTGTAAATGCGGCGCATCTGTGGTGCCGCAAGGAGGGAATTGCGTGACGCATCAGTTCTGGCGCATCCCTGCTGATTTGCAGAGATGCGCCAGAACTCATAAATCTGCCCCTAAATGTTTATTGATGGCGGCCTTCAGTTGAGTGTTGCCGCCGGTGCCTGGTGGGCGGGCTGCAGGACACTGATTCATCACGCTGGATTTTGGTTGTTCCGGGCCCGGGGTCAGGGGCTGTGTGGCAGCAGGCAGCACGCGCAGATTCTTTTCAATTTGCCACGCCACAGCATACCCGCATGCGCGCACCCCACCGCGAGTCATCCGTTCAACAGTTATCAGCAGCAGCACCAGGCCCGCCAAACGGAACCACTCATGTATAGTGGGGGCACCTGCTGAATGCACCACTGGAAACGCACATGTGCCCGGGGCTGGCTAGGAGCTGATATCATAATTATTGTCTCACCCAGGCAGCTGCCTGCTTGCCTTCACCTGATTTAATCACAGGAATATTGCAACTGTTTCCCCCAGCAGCTTTCCCATCACTCGGCTCTCCGCTGACAGGGCTCCTGACCCCACCGCCTGCGCCAGAGCACGCCGATGGGCTTCGGTGGGGAGGTAAGATGAAACTTTCTCTCCTACTGCGCTGCCTCTCTCGCAACTCAGGTGTGAGTGAAAGACAAGAGCAGAAAAGGGAAAAAAGACGACAGGGCACAGTTATGATCCCCGCCCCCCCTCCCACCCCACCCCACCCCACCCCCCCTCCCACCCCACCCCACCCCACCCCACCCCACCATCTATTTAACGCAGCTGGCGCACTGAGTATAAGAGGCTGATGGTAATGTGTCAGTGCAGCAAAGAGCTTACCTTTGACCTCTAGCACGGCTGACCCCTGCCCACACACTAGAAGGCCCGAATCAGGGTGCTCTAGTAACAGGTACGTCCTTTCTTATTCTGAACAGTGTACATATGATCAAGAGGCGTGGAGAACAGTGATGCAGCAGGTGCAGTAGCACCGGGGCTAAGAGGCCCCGAGAGGCGAGAACCCGTTGAATTCCAACTTTGCTGTATTTTACTACCTAACCTCTGGTTAAACAGTGGAGAGAGGGGAGGGTTGTATTTAGAGTCTCTATAAGAAGCGTGGCTAGGACCCTAGGGTACTTGGGCTGCGGTACATTTGTTTCATAACTCTTCTTGTACACAAGTTTGCAGTCCCAGCGCGAGAACTCCACGAGCGTCGTGTTTTTATTATGAGATCAGGGAGAAAAATTCAAATATACTCCCCGTTTACTTGCTTGAAATGAGCGTGATTGAAAAGATTCACAGAAAATGTAGAAATAAGCCCCTGAACATACTCGGCTCTAAGCACTTGGGGGCAGATTTATGATGACTGGCGCATCCCTTTATAATGCGGCGCACCATGGGGCAAAAACGGCAAAAACGGCACAGATGCGTGACGCATCTGTGCCGTAAAGGTGGCGCATTGCTGGAGCTGCGTCGCAAGCGCGACGCAGCTCCAGAAAGGCTCGGGGTGCACCATCTCCACAATGCTGCGTCAAGACCTACGCCTGCTTCAAGCAGGCGCAGGGTTTTGACGCAGCATTGTCCTGAATGTGACTGAGTGAAATCTCATAGATTTCACTCAGCCACTTTTAGGAGGCGTTCCTGCGCAGGAACGCCCCCCCTGCGCCAGAACGCCTCCTTACGGCGCAGGGCTTTACAATGTGACGCATCTCCTAGATGCGTCACGTTGTAAATAGATGAAAGGGTAAGAGTGCCTTCAAGGGAATTCGTTTAAGTAGAATATCTTAACTCACAATGTGATTTCTGGAGAATCAGTTAATTATCCTCATTGGAATTGAATTCAACTAAATGCAATTTGACTCAGACAAACATAGCTACATATATGACAAACATAAGCAAACGCCAGGTGTATAGAAAATAGAAATTTATCAGAAAATTAAAAATAATTCATATGATATACAGGAAATAACATAGGACTGAAGGTTGACACTTAATATATGTACAAACAACTCAACAGAACCTATTGACGCCTATCCCAAAAGTATACTGAAAAAACAGACAGGATGAAGCGGAGGTCACGTTGTAAATAGGGCGCATTGTTTGCGCCGCCGTTGCGTCAAATAAAGTGACGCACCGGCGGCGCAAGGCCGTCATAAATCTGCCCCTTGGGATGTGTGAACAGGATTGAGCGCAAGACGGCCTGCTCAGACACAAACACGTGCACGTGCAGTTATCATACTGTACATACACAGGGTAGGTAGGGAATGTAACTTTAGTTTAAGCATGGTTCTGCTGCTGGCAGATACGGGGCCAAGTGATTCGCTCTTCATCCCACACAGCATGAAAGCCGAGGTGTGTAAACTCAGACCGCCTGTCTCCACAGGCCGCACCTTTACCGGTTGCCCACATCTGGGCAGAGATAAGTTGACGTAAGTAGAACAAACGCGACTGTCTATTACCGGGCGCAGCAGTACTCTTCAAGCTCCTTGAACTTGTGTGTCCTATTAGACCTTTGGCCGGTGCCGCTGAACTATTGAGAATTACAAATTATCCCCAGTGGAAAATGTACAGGATACAATCAGCACTAAACAGAAGGTGAAATATTCCCAATGAGACTGACGGGTAACAATAGATAACTGGAAAGCGGCGATATTTTGCAGTGGACAATGTTTACAAGGTAAATACATTAGAGTTGTTGAGGGATAGTTTTAAAAGATCTGTGGACTGACAAAACTGACGAACTTACTTGCGCATTCATAAAACCCACCCATGCAGTCATCGATTCTTTAGTTCTACTTCTACGGCTGCGTGGGTGGCAGCTAATGCAGTGTTCACCGTTTGGCCCTGTGACGCAGCATGGGTTGGGTTCCTTGGGCCTTAATGCAGTCACTTAGAACAGATCTAATGGGGCTAGTACGTGCACTGACTGTATATTTATTGAAATGTTGTCAATGTGTTCCATGCTCCCTGGGTGTCACTCCCTGAATTCGAGTGGTTAAATGACAACTGGCAGCATTTCCACGCTTGTGGGATATGTCCCCAAGGCACTGGTAAAACTTCTTACGTGAGGTATAATCCGTTCATGTTTGCAAACATCACCCAAACTAGTGTTTTTCCTTTTACAGTGATTATATGTGTTGAACCGAAAAGTATATAACCTCATGTTTGAATACGAGCCAACAGCCTTCTCCGCCCCCCTGGATGGGTGAAGGTTGGAGAGGCTCCTCTATAGAGTATTTTGTTTAATAAACAATCAAACTTTCTTCACTGCCAACTGACTTGTCCCAATCCCATAGCCCTTTATGTTATTTTTATAGTACTTCATAAGCCGAAATGCATTTGGGATTATCAAAATGCTTGTTGGGACATGTAGTGCTTGTGAAGGAGCAAGGATTCGCACATAACGCGACTTGCTTGTACTCAGTCCTCTCGACATAACGTTAATATACTAATCAACATGTTTTGTGTACTAAGAATTGCATTACATGACACAGCTAGTATCCAAAGGAAGCTTTTCAATGTGCTTTCACTAATGATAATCCCTTGCAATAAAATGGCTGCCGCTATGTGGGATTTCCTACTGCACATGCGTCTGTCATACTCACGTGACATGACGTATCTTTCGCTTGGGGGGAGAACTTTCGCTTCTGCACACTAGAATTAAAATGGCTGCTTTGTGTAACCGCATGCATGAAGCCTGCTCAGCTGCTTTTTCCAAGCTGTTCGTTCTGCTTAATATTAACACAATAGTTAAAAATAAAGTAATGGGAATAGAGTAGAGATAAGTGGTATGCAGTGCATTCATTTATTCTGTGTTCTCAAACTGTTTCTTTTCTATTCTTACATGTAAATCGTTTTGGGGTTTTCTGTCCTTTGTCCAGCCCGTGGCGAGGGTTGGTCTTCACACCATTCTAGGTAAATATAAATTTGTGTGGGTTAGTCATTGTATTTGTTTTCCTTTCTCTTAAACCCTTCCTACTGTTTTGATTACATATGTTCCCTTTTCTTACCCTCCCTTTGTTAAATGCTCAAATCATTTTGATTGCATTACATGTTCCTTTTCTTTCCCTCCCTATTAATAAATGTTTGAGAACTGTTTAATACATCTTTTGCATAATTACATATTGATTCTAATTTTCATAATTGAAAGTCTTTTGGGGTCCGATTCACAGAAGGAACGTAGGACTCAATCCTAAACTTACTACTATTTTGGTATTCACAGAATGCACTTACTACTTTTGGCATTCACAGAATGAATTTACTACTTTTGGTATTCACAGAAGTTAGGATTTTGTCTTAAGTTTGTCTTGAGGCAGACTTAAGACAGACTTAAGACAGACTTAAGACTGACTTACGACAGACTTAAGACAAAATCCTAACTTCTGTGAATACCGAAAGAAGTACGTTCATTTTGTGAATGCCAAAAGTAGTAAGTGCATTCTGTGAATACCAAAATAGTAGTACGTTTAGGAATGAGTCTTAAGTTCATTCTGTGAATCGGGCCCTTGGTGTTTAATCTTTGGATCATGACAATTTAAGAAATTTAGATAAAGAGTTTAAAACTTCCTGAGTCTGTGGTTATTATATGAGTGCAAATGTTATTTTTTCTCTATCTATCTTCAATCTAACACCCTGATCCAATAGGTTTACAGGTACCAGCGACAAGTATTGGTAAGTCAATGGTATAGAACCTAGTAAGTAAAATAACTGGTACTAGAGCGAAGGTTACCTGATTAGGTTATGAGTTATTGATTATGGGCCCAGGTGAGTATGGTAAATTTATAGTCGGGTGACCTGTGTGCTCTAACACTTGAACTACTCATAGAAACTAACTGAGAAGAATTAAAAAGATAAAATAACATTTCAAAGAATGGTGCTTGTGAATTTAATTTACACATCTTTCGAATGAATGGATTATACCTCACATAAGAGGTTTTACCAGTGCCTTGGGGACATATCCCACAAGCGTGGGAATGCTGTCAGTTGACTTAGAACAGGTCTGCCTTTGAAGTTGTGAATAAAAAATGTAGAGGTGGACGAGCCACTCTAAGCTCGAGCCAAGGTCGAGCCTGATGCCTGGCTCTGTTTCAACTCGAGGTCCTGTTGGAACCTCGAGCCAAGCTTTTTCATGTGGCTTCTGCTTGCCCTCCTCTACCCAGGATGTGCCAACTGTGCAGCTGGAGAACTACATTGGAGTCTCGGGGTTCACCAACATCCTGTGATTCTGAGCAATCATTGACTATAAACAATGAATGCGACCTTGTGTAATGTAACTGGTGCTCATGTAAAGTGTGCCAAGTTTGCCCTATATAAAAGCTGTAGAAAGGTGAAAACAAAGCCTTAATATAGGAAAGACAAATGGATACCCATTTACTGCCTGATTTATACAAAGTAAAACCGGAAAACCTTGGTAAATTGCAACTACCAGCTTAAATTGTGTGACCATAGGCAAATATTTTATTTGACCGAAACACTTTTCTTCTTCATAACCGTGCATGAAAGCACTTTCAAATGTTTTTCAGGATACCAGTTTTACAACAACCTATTCTGTTTGATTTAATAAAACTCTAATGCTGCTCTAAAATAATCTGGGTTATGTACAGGGTTTACATGTCATTTGTCTTGTCTCTTTCAGCCAGATTCATCAATCGAAAATGGGCTCGCAAAGGGCCAGATTCTGAGAATCTGGGCCTTTGCAAGCGCAATTTTTGCATTTGGGATTCATCATCCCAAATGCAAAAATCGCAAAATGCGAAATCGCTATATTGTGAGGAATGGCATTTAAGGAATCTCTATTTGAGATTCCTTAAATGCAATTCATGAACCATTTAAGAATTGCGAATTCGCAATTTTTGTCTGCTATTTACCGCGAAGTCTGACTTCATGGTAAATAGCGAAAACTTAGAGAAATGCACTTTAATGCATTTTTCTAAGTGGTATGTTACACACACACATGTCCTTTGAACATGTGTGTGCGCAACATCAGGCTACATTTCCATTTCAGGGGTGCTACAGGGTGTCCTTTGGACACCCCTGGCACCCTTGAAATCGCTTCCTTATTTGCAATTAGCAAATTGCTAATCGCAAATAAGGATTGACTCCCCATTCATTCCTTTGGGTCTTTAAGCCTATAGGAATGAATGGGGAGTTATTCCTTATTGACGAGCTCAGCTCGTCATGAGCCACGGTGGCCGTGTGCTCATCACGAGCTGAGCTCGTCATAACGGCCGCAACGCTCGCACGCGGGGCTATTTCCCCCGCTGTGCTGAACGTTCTGAGAAAACGGGTGTGGCCGTGACGAGCTCAGCTCAGGAATTCACTGATAAGGCACCTCTGCCCGAGCTAAAGTTAATAGTAATTTTTTTAGTATTCTCTAAATGTGTGCCTTGCAGGAAGATGCCTTGCGAGGATTCTGGGACTTTGGATGCATGCAGGGAGGCCGCATTATTTCAAAAAGGTCTACTCAAGAAGACTTTATAAAGAGTCAAAAGGAAGATAAATAGTTAATATCTATCCAGTGTGACGAGAGAAGGAAATCTATCAGATACTCAGGTTGACATTAACCCTTGAGGCGTCGCGATTTTTGGAGGCATCAAATCACAACTGTAAAGTAGACCCCATCAGGCTACGTGCAAGTTCCCATTAAGTGAAAAGATTTTAAATGATATCCAGCGCCAGAGATTCCGCTATCAGAAAGGATTCCTGCGTACAAAACACTGTATAATCTTCATTAATACAGTGAGAAAACTGTCCTGAAGAAGGTGAACTATCGATCAAATATCACTGAAACGCTGCGTCGACTTCTGTTTTCTGTAATGAATTGTATTTTAATTACTTATGATTTTTATGTTTTTTAATAATAAATTGTTTTTAAAATGTATGTACAAATAAATAATCTGTAAATTTTGTTACATCAAACTTTGGAATACGTGTGTATTATTCTAGTGTTGACTGACACAATGCAAGTAGAGTTCTTTTAGTTCTTAGTTGTTATATTGTGGTTGCATATACTTGTCTGTTGTTAAACTGTATTCACATAACTGCATGTGAAATCTTGGGACAACTTTTGTTTGCTTAGTCCTGACCCAGTCCCTATTACAAGTAGCAGGGTACCTCCCTTTCTTTTCATACCTCGCAGGAAGATGACAGTGCATCTGCACAAGACGTTCATAGTTCAAATCTTGATATGTATATTAAATGAACACTTTGGATAGTGCCTTCAGAAGAGGACAGAATAAATGAAAAATCAAAGACAACAGTTATACCATACCTCTTCTCGGGTGAGGAGTGGGTGAATGGACGGTAGGAAATTGGCCGTAGACCTAGAAAAAGTTGGTGCAGGGCTTTCAATGTCGTTTCTCACAAGCTCCTTTCAATTGCTGATGTGAACTCAGCAAGCACAGTTATCCTAACAGAGTTGTTTTTTTCCCACAATTCAAGTGTTACACTCTAGCTTTCCTAGTTTGATTGTGAAGGCCGTCCTTTGCCCAGGTTCTGTGATAGTGGTTATCTTTTGTTTCATATGTGGACCTACAGTCCAAAATGATTTCATTACAAGACTGGAGGCTGAATTACATCTGGTTCTTCATTACATTAAATTCTAGCAGCAAAATCTCACAAGCATGTTTAAACTAAGAAATTCATCAAGGAGGAGCCTAGCTCGCGGCCGTAATGGTCGCCCTTTAGCTCGGCTCCCGCAGCCCTCCATCCTGATTGCTTATCCTGTCTTTTACCCTGTCCCGGGACGGCACATTTTTGGGGAATTGGAAACATACCGGCTTGTTTGTACTTACCATCTGACCCCGGGGTCTCGGCGTGCAGTGGCTCCGGAGTTGTGTCCTCCGAAGGATCGGGGCCTCCGCGAGACTTGGACCGGGACCTGGCTGGTGGGATCCGACGGCTCTCGGCCCCGGCCGAGAGCGAGAACCAGTGTTGGGAGCCGATGTGCGAAGATCCCGGTGATCCTGACCCGGGCCTGCCCTGGTGGCCGCGCGGCCGACGTGGGTGAGAAGCCCCGGGACCTGATTCTGAGAAGGCGTCTCCCCCCGCCGCTGCTTTGTCCGGCGGCCCTGGTCCTCGGGGCCCGGACTCCGCTTGTTTGGGGCACCGGTGCTGGTGCTGGTGGAGACCCGTTTTGGGCGGACATCCTTATGGCATCGAGGCCGCCCTTGCTGGGACCCCCGGCGCTTGTAAAGTCCTACATTTGAGAACTGTTATTTCCGGGGGTCCTCGTGGGCGGCGATTGGGCTGGTTCTCGAAATGGCGGCCGGCCCTCCGGAACGAGAGTCGCCCTGTGGCGGCGGGCCCGAGGTGCCTAATTGTGTGGGGATCGGATCTGGTGGGCCGACAGTCAGAGATATCCTGGAAGCCCTGAGATCCCTGCACGCTTCCCTGGCCCTGGGCGTCTCGATGGGTCCGCCACGATCTGCCGCCATTTTGGGCGGCCGTTTCTTCTTGTCGCCCTCTTGTTTCGATGACTTCATTGCCTCACCCCCCTCGATTGACCTGAGTGTCTCTACCACTGATCGAGGATCGTATAGTGTGCTGGTGACTTTGGGGCGCCCTGCTTTTCAAGGTTCGGGCCCCGGGGACTTGGATGCCGTACTGCGACCCTGTTCGACATTGTTGCCTGAAACTATGGGTGGACTTCCTCCTGTGCCTGCTTCGATGACTTTGCCTGTGTCTATAATTGGGACCACCTCGCCCGCTCCAGTGGCGCAACTGAACTCCTGTTTTTCATGGCTCGTGCTTCGATTGTTGATGCATCGATACTTTCAGTTTGGACTACTGCTCCCTTGTGGATCTATCTACCCCCCACGTAGCTATGCTAGTCACCATTCCACTCGATTCTATGCTGATTTCGTATTTAGTATGTGGTTATACATTGCCATGTGGTGGGTGGGGTTTGTCGCTCGAAAGGGTTGGGGGTGAAATATACGACTTCTGCTTGATTCCCGGTATATGATTTCGTTGCACAATTGTTTCTGATTGTAGGAAGGTGGGAGGTCCCCTTCTCCTAATATTTTGTGGCGCGTGATGGGGTGTCGTCCTGGTCCGTTTTTGATTGTGCTTGTCGGGTTGGGCGGGGGGCTGCGGCCGACCGTTTGGATTATAGTTATTCTGCTCCTCCCTCCTGTCTTCTTTTCTCCGCTTTTGTTGCCTTTTTGTCTTGTTTTTCTTTCATTCTTCTCGCTATATTTCGGGTTCTGGTTTAGGGCGACAGGCACGCTGTTTGAAGGGTAGGCCATAGCCTTCTACAGGGGTGCAGGGTGGGACGGGTGGGTTGGGTTCTATTTTTTGTTTGTCTTCTGGTTCTATGGCCCTTTTGTATCTCTTTTTCGTGAGGCTGCGTCAGTCCCGACCTCCTATGGTGTGTTTCGGGTGGGGGTATGGCGTTGTTACTCATCCTGCTATATTTCGGCTGTCTTTCTTCCCGATCGCCATGCCCCCACTTGGGCCGCTAATCCTTTTTTTCTCCTGTCTTCCCGTCATGGGGGGCCTGTGTCGGCGTGTCTTCTGCCTTTCTTTTTCCATATTTCCATATTTCCTTATTCCCTTTTTATTGTTTTGTTTTTCTTCCCTCCATTTTCCTTTCCCTTCCTCTCCCCCCTCCCTGCTTAGTCCCCCCCCCCCTTTTTTTTCCTTTCTGTGTCCCAGAAGGGTACTATGACGGGCGGGGTTTGCTGCATTGTCTTTCCGATCCCTCTGTTCTGGCTTGGTAGTGTCTCGGGTGGCGGGCGTGTTACGAGGATAATGCTTAGGGGCTGACTGTGTCTCACATATCCTGATTTCTTGACTGCATTGTGTTGTCCCCCTGATATTTTGCCCCATGCCCCCTTCTTAATGTTGAGGTTGGTTACGGGATGTCGGATGCCTCCGTATTGCAAGTGAGCCTGTCATATGTCCTCTCCCCATATTATAAAATTAAGCCTTATTTACTCCTGTGTTTTAGCCCTTTAGTTTCTGTATCTCTTCTCCCCTATTGCGATTATACGGCCTCTGCTTGTACTAATTGTTTATGTAATATTTGCCTGTTGACTCCTGATTGTTTTGTACACGGCGGCCGGCCGGCTTGGTTGTGGGCCTCGACCTGTCTTCTTTTGATGTCAATAAAGGTTTTCAAAAAAAAAAAAAGACATTCATCAAAACATGAGAAGATCAATACCTCAGTAAAGTTAACTTACTAGGGGGCCGATTCACAAAGGGCCTTCACACTCGTGGCAAAGGCCCCGCAGTTGCGTCAACAGTGCCCGCACTCATGGTGGGGGCCTCTAAACTCATCGTGGGACCTCCGCAATGAGTAACTGCAGTAGGGAGGTCCCGCCACGAGTGTGCCCCTCTACCAAGACTGCCGGGAATGTGGAGGCCCTTTGTAAATCAGCCTTTTGGTGTTCAAAATCACATATCACACAGGGTCCTCTGGCATCACTGTCCTTGGATAAATAGTCGTGAATACGAGAGACAACTTCCTCTTCTTTGCTGCTCTTGCAGAAAATACATTTCTCTTTGTTATTCATCTTTTTATCTTCACCATTTTAATTTGCTCCTTGTAACAATATTTCATACCTTCAATATGCTTTACGGGGTTAGGGACACATACAAAATTGTGGGGGTGGCACGCCTGGACTTTGTTAAAAATGGCATACCCCTGTATTGTCCTTTCCCCAAATCAGCACATATAGCACTGGAATTGTCACTTTTCAATGTGTTAGTGATTTTAGCTCATTTATTCCAAAATTATGCTCTAAATGCACGTTTGATTTCATCTTTTTCAAAATGTTCACAGGGCAGGGGAACCTATCAAAACCTTACTATGAGGAAGGCTCCCTTACTGAAATTCAGATCGGGTTTAACATCTGACTTTCCGCAGTGCCAGTTGTGGATGGACCTAATAGAGTAAGTGGGTGGAGCCAGTGGAGGCAGTGGGTGGAGCCAGAGAAAATTAGGTGTGGCCTTCAACAAACATTTGAGCACCTGCCCTTCAAATTTTACAAATTAAGCACTGGGCCCACTGTACCTTACTTTGGTCCAGTATATTATAGAGCCACTTTCTTACAGCGTGCTCTGCCACGCTCTCTCCACTATCTTAGACCATGTTGTTTCAGGGATCTCTCTACCCAGGTCTGCCTCCCATTTTCTTTGCAACTGGTTCAATGGCTGTAACCTCTCAGTCACCATTCGTCTGTATAAGCACATTATAGCTTTGTAGGTCCCCGCTGCCATCACTTTATATTAGCATGATAAAGTTGTTTGTGGCTCCGATAACCCTCCTCCCCAGTGGCGTTGGATTGTGGTCACAAGGGCGGAATGCAATAAGAAATCGCCTCTTCGAGGCCGTATCTGTCTTGCAATGTCTGATAGGGCAAGAGAACACCCTCCTCATATAGGTCCCCCATCACTTGTAACCCCTGTTCCTCCCACATCACCAGCGCCAACCAGTCCCCCCCATGTGGTAGGGCTGTGTACATACCCAGGGGATCTTCGTGCGTAAGGCCTAGCAACCCCTCCCCTAAGTTGGCTTCGGATCCAGCATAATCGCAGCATCCTCTCCTCGTGGGTCCATGATCCAAGCCTCAGCCGCTGACGGAGTACAACAAATGATAGCACGTCATCCGGGCCTCTAAACTCTCTCGCCACCGCCTGGGTAAGCCACTGCAAGTAATAGAGTTCGAAGTCTGGAACCACCCATCCACCCCCGGTTCGGGGTCGTATCATCATGGTCAGAGCCACCCACCTTCTGCCATTTCCCCATACGAACCCCCCCATCAAGGATCCGAGCATTCTGAATAGTGAGCCCGGTATCCAAATCGGTAGTGTCCTGAAACAATACAGCAGCCTAGGTAGTGCCACCATCTTCAACAGTGCCACTCGACCTGCCACCGATATTGGCAGTGTGCTCCAGATTGCCATGCTCCCTTTAATCCCTCGTAGCGCCCTGCTCATATTACCCTCTAGCAGGTCCTCGTGCGTATGATATATATTAGTCCCAAAGTAAGGCAGGCAATGCGGCTCCCATCGTCTTTCTCCTACCCGGTTAGGCCTCGCCGTTGCCCAATCCACGGGAAACAGGCAAGTCTTTGCCCAGTTCATCCGGAGCCCCGATACAGCACCGAACGTGTGCAGTAACATCTTCGCCCCGGCCAAAGCCTCCCCTGTAGTGGCCAGAAACATGAGTAAGTAATCCGCGTATAGCGAGATATACTGCATGTCTCCACGCAGTGCTAGACCAGTATAGTACCTCCCCGACCTGGTATGGATGGCCAGTGGCTCAATTGCAAGAGCAAACAGCAATGGGGATAGCGAGCAGCCCTGTCTCGTTCCCCTCCAACCATACAGGCTAAGGAAACCATCGCCCCCATTCGCATTCGGGCCGTCACTGAGCTGTAAAGAATCTGAGTCCACCCCACGAAGGCCTCGCCCAGGCCCATCACCCGCATAACCTGAAATAGGAACGGCCATTCCAGGCTATCAAAAGCCTTTTCAATATCAATTGAGAGGACCGTGGCAAACAGCGCCAAACTGTAGCCCCCTTCCGAGATCCGAAGCAGCTGCCACACGTTGCCAGACATGCTAAGCATGGGAATGAAGCCCACCTGGTCCTGATGGACTAGCTGCGTCATGCATGGGATAAGTCGCGTGGCAAGAATCCTGCTCAAGATTTTATAGCCAGTGGTCAACATTGATAATGGGCAGTATGCCGTCATATCATATGTCTCTCTCTCTATGGTTTCAGCAAAGGGATGGTAAGAGCCTCTCGAGTAGTCACCGGCAATTTCCCCACTTTCCGAGCCTCCTGATACATCGTCAATAATCGTGGAGCTAAGCTGTCAGCATATGCGGAATAGAATTCTATTGGCAGGCCATCCACCTCAAGAGTTTTGTTACGCGCCATATGCTTAATTGCGCCACTAATTTCTCTGAGCGTGATCTCCTGCCCCAACAGGTCCTCTTGCTCCATATATCACAAGACCTTAACAACAAAAATCCACACTACGAATATGCTTCACGGTTTCTCAAAAATAGGCTTTTAGAATCAAGTGTCCCTGGCATCAGATAACCCTAACGGGAGTTATCGCTTCAACGTACAACAGAGTTCTTGGGGTACAGGCCGTCTGCGAGGAGCACATTGTCGGGCCCGTAGTCACACCTGGACTCTCATGGGACAGTACCTTTAGAATAACAAACAAAGGCTCTTCTCTGCGTCAGGGAGCTGCGATGTTGTGTGGCACATGGCAGCGTTGGTCCCTTGCTTAAGGGGAAAGCAATGCGGCGGGGTCCGGAATGTGGATGCAGACAAGGGGCAGTTTTACCGGAGAGGTGGTGACGTTATGGTAGTGCAGGCACCACAGGTCGTTGCTGATGTCTTTGAGCCAATGAGTTCTTGGTCACTCTTGTCGATGATTGGCTCCGTCCATCCAGATGGCGATCTCGGAGTCGGTTGCAGTACAGCGGCGGGCGGCAGTCTACGGGGTGAGTCGGAGCAGCGCTCACGGTCTTGTTGCAGAAAGCGGCATCGTTAGCTGACTGGAGTTGCAGAGTTCCTCTGCAGCAGCGAAACCGCAGTTCCAGCTCCACTCAAACAGAAGAGGTGAAGTTGTTGGTATCCCTGCGTCTTCGAACAGGAGGCTAGCTCGCTCTAGCCCTTGGAGAATGTTTGGCAAGATGATGAAAGGTTCTTCCTTGGTCATTTCTACCTCTCCTTGGCATGAGAGACAACACCACAGGCCAACCCACTACAGCGCTCTGGCAGAGGGGCAGTACAACTCCTGCGGTCTCCGGGTGCTCTTCCTCGGCAGAGGATCATCTTGTTCATTCCCAAAGTGATCCTAAAGATCTGGGGTCCGGGCCCCAGTATTTATACTCATAAATTTTTTGTCCTCTGATGGCAGAGGGACCTTTGCCTGGTCAGAACCAGTTTCTGATGCCATCCGCCAGTGCGAGTCCTCTTCCTTTGTCGGGGCGGGCCGGGGTCTTCAGACTCACCACAGGGAGTGGAGCAGACGTTGTAGGAGATGGCCCAGCTCTATTCAGACCCAGATACCTACTACTCCCCACCACTCTGAAGATGATCAGCCTAGTGCCGTCATGCCCTACCTCCTGGAGCCCCCCCCAGCCCTGTCACTCGCAAACCCAGACACGCAATACACACGCTAGCAGAAGCAGACCGGATGGTCAGGAAAGAAAATACTGTCTTTCTAAAAGGGGTATTTTGAAACACAAAATGTTAAAGTCAACTTTCCTAAAAGATGCATCTTACCATTCTGAGTTCAGGCATACTAAAGTTGATTCTCTACCTGGTTCCTTGGGTCAGTTAGGATTATAGGGTGCTACGATCAAAACTGCCCAGTCTGGCCTACGGGGAAGGTAGCCTTGCAATAGTGAAAAACGTGCTCGGTGTAATTCACTACCAGGTCACGCCACACATTTCAGGCATGTCCTGCCTCATACATGCAACGCACCCTGCCCGTAGGCCTTCTGTAGGGGTGACTAACATGTCGCCGAGGGAAGGTTCACAGACCAGCGAATGGTTGCACTCGCCGAGACACACGGCAGCACAGGCTGTGTACGGCACTCTGCGGTGGCAGGTCCGAGTCATACTTTACGAGCTACTCCGGTAACTTTTGAATTACAAGCCCCAGGCCCCCCTTGTGCATGCTACGAAGGTCTGACAGTAAAGGGAGCACTTGCACTGCGCACTGGACGGCTGTGACGCAGTGCCCAAAGCATCTAAACCAGCAAACATAAAAAAACAAAGGAGGCAATCTGTCAAAAAGAGGAAGGGAGACCCACACCAATGGTGCCAGGTCTAGCTCATGCAGACAGGTCAGGCAGAAACCTATTTCGCACTAAACAAAGCGTGTGTAGTATACTAATGACACTGTGTATTTGTCTGCACAGTGAAAAGAATTGCAAAATAAGTGCAAGTGCCAGTTATGATAAACCAAGTACCTCTAGCTTTGTATGCTAAAGTGCATATAATACTTTCACAAAAATTAAACTAATATATAAGCAAGCAGTGAGAGAGGAGATGATTTTGGGATCCTCCCTAACCTAGGGGGAGCACCAAACAGATGCCTTGAAAACAAAAAAGCACATCTTATTGAATAATCTGGTGGTGGTCCCATCTTCTTAGGACCACCCAAGTACGGTTCTTGGCAAAAAAACATTCCCAATCACAGGCCCTGCAAAGCATTATGGAATGAGATTAGCAGTTGGCAGTGAATATTATATAGTATCCAATATCAAAATAATTCTACAAAGAGCTGCAGTTCAACAGGTGGTTACTAGATGTCCCTCACGAGTCAAATGCAAATGCTTGATGAAAGGGTTTCAATGGTTTTGCATTTGACTCACGAGGGACATCTAGTAACGACTAGTGGAACTGCATCTTGATGTAAAAATAATTTCAATGCTTTGCATTTGACTCGTGAGGGACATCTAGTAATGACAAGGAGAACTGCAGCTCTTTGTAGAATTATTTTGATATTGGATGCTATAATATTCACTGCCCACTGCTAATCTCATCCCATAATGCTTTGCAGGGCCTTTGGTTGGGATTGTTTTTTGCTAATAACTGTGCTTGGGGTGGTCCTAAGAGGATAGGACCACCACTGAAGTTCAACAAAATGTGCTTTTTGTTTGTGCTCTTTGTGTTCAAGGTATCTCCTTGCTCCTCCCCTAGGTTAGGGGGGGGGTCCCAAAACCATCAGCTCTCTAATTGCCTAATGCTTGCTTTGTAAAAGCTCACTTTTGTGAAATGGTTACATGCTTTTAAGTATGTAAAATCATTGTATCTAAGTATCTGAGAATGTTTATTCAATTGCTACAAAGGGCAAACCAAGCTGATCATTGTGTAGCTCTTATGGGTATTCTGTTGTCACCATGGCTCATGGCCCAGCCCACATGAGTGCCAAGGGGATATGTAAGTTACTAATCCCATTATGGCAGAATTATACCATCTCTAAGGTAGCCACACACCTAGTGCAATACTGTATTATTTGTCTGAAGCACAATCCTGGAAAGGAAACCTCACACCTGCTGGTAACTTTTAGTGGTGCTCTGCGCCTTCAGTAAGTAGGTCGAGGCCTACCCTCCAAGGCACTTTTAAAAGAGTTCTTCCCGCTCTATGGATTGCCCCGCGTGATTTGAAGTGACAACAGAAGTCACTTCAATTCAAAGGGGATTGAATTGGTGTGCAAAGGTTTGCAGATTAGGCATAAGTTCCATGCAACAAACCACCCCCAGTCAGCAGGCCTGGTTGAAAAGTACAATGGTACTCTCAAACTGAAACTAGCAAAGATTCAAGAAAGTACAGGATTGCAATGGACAGATGCGCTCCCCTTAGCCTTGCTATCCACCAGAGCGACAGCACACTCTAGAACAGGGTTGTCACCATATGAAGTTGTCTTCAAAATTGGATGGTTTTATACTTCATACTTGCCTATAAGGGTGGAGCTTGCCGCGTTATCTGCAGCAGTTGCTGTGTTTTTATCCCTGATACTGCCCCCACTGTATACTATGCAATACAGAAGTTACACCGGCTCGCTTCATAGATACACGAGGATAATGGTTCGTGGTCTCTCACAGGGTAGTTTTGGAATTTACTGACATCCTGGGGTTGGAAGATACCATTGGTTCTGATAGCCATAGTGCCCACACCACCAGCGCTCGCTCCACATTGTGCACCATAACACTTACATACCAAGGAAACTCATGAGACAGATTTGTGGGAAAGCAGTGGTGCAGGTTTATTTCGCACAACAAAAGGCAGATAAGGTGGGTCATCTTACAGGCGATCCAATGCGGCAGCCCCTCGCTGACCCGCATGCCTAACCAGCCATCTTGCACGGCGAGTCGATGCTCTGACGGTGCAGTACATTATCACTTTATTTCGATCTACTCCCGCCCCCCCTGTCAGGGCGGAGCGATGAGGCACACCCCCGGTCGGTTCAGGTCCCCCGACCGCCCGAAGGACTAACGGGGCGCCGACGCTGTTTCCTGGAACCCCTCGGCTCCAGGTTCTTGGCTCAGGCACCCCTACTGTGCCAGGCAGAGGTATTGACTGTATCCTTCTGCCGCAGAGGTACCCCTACTGTCCATCTGCTTCCAGATCGCCCTGTGACTCCGCCTGCAACATAAAACAAGACCATTAACCGTCAAAATGTTTCGCCTGCCGCTCTGCCGCTGGGTCAGGGCTAGGGTGGGAACAGCGCAGAGCAGCCCAGGGAACAAGCGCGGCAGGAAAGACCGAGCAGTGTTGCCGTGCAACCTATAAACCCCTAGGGACCGCCCACAACGCCAGGGGACGCCCTCCCATTGGTCGCTAATGACGAGGGCGGCTCTGGGGCTGGCGCGCTGCAGTTCCTCTCGCGCGGCATGTGGTACTAAGACGCTGTCTCGCTCAGCTCCCCTTTGCGTCGCGCGGCCAGCGGCATAGTGCCCACACCACCAGCGCTCGCTCCACATTGTGCACCATAACACTTACATACCAAGGAAACTCACGAGACAGATTTGTGGGAAAGCAGTGGTGCAGGTTTATTTCGCACAACAAAAGGCAGATAAGGTGGGTCATCTTACAGGCGATCCAATGCGGCAGCCCCTCGCTGACCCGCATGCCTAACCAGCCATCTTGCACGGCGAGTCGATGCTCTGACGGTGCAGTACATTATCACTTTATTTCGATCTACTCCCGCCCCCCCCTGTCAGGGCGGAGCGATGAGGCACACCCCCGGTCGGTTCAGGCCCCCCGACCGCCCGAAGGACTAACGGGGCGCCGACGCTGTTTCCTGGAACCCCCTCGGCTCCAGGTTCTTGGCTCAGGCACCCCTACTGTGCCAGGCAGAGGTATTGACTGTATCCTTCTGCCGCAGAGGTACCCCTACTGTCCATCTGCTTCCAGATCGCCCTGTACTCCGCCACAGCTCTGGAGGAGGCCACCGTCGATGACAGAGCCCCCCACCCACCTAGCTACTTTCGGCCGCTGTTTAGTGCACCTCTATCATAGTATCCTCCACCACACCCTTTTGGAGATTTATTAGGACGGTTCTTAGGACTCGCCCTTGGTTACATAGGCCGCACCTCAATGGGGATTGCTTAGATACTGTTCTTAGGCCACGCCCTTAGTTACATAAGCCGCACCTCTAATGAGGACTGCGTAGACACGCCCTTAGTTACACAAGCCGCACCTCTAATGGGGATTGCGTAGATACCGTTCTTAGGCCAGGTCTCACTCTCACAGGACTAGTTACCACAACATTGATCTTGCCACCTTGAGACCTGAATAACCCATAATTCACTGCTCGGGGCGCCCTGCCCTCTTACTAGTGTACCTGGCCCAGGACCCTCCACCTCTTGTGAATCCTGCCGTTTTTTCATTAGGCTGTTTACCTGCCAATATCTACAAGAGGAGCCGCACATCCTTGCTTAGCCCTGCTTCTCTGTTGCATTCTGCATGTTATTTGCAATATTTTATGGATGCTAATGGAAGACCGGTGATATTGGTCCCAGGAACCAAAGAGATGGGTATGGCAGGTATAACGTTAATGCCTGCAGTGAAAAGCCCTCATGTATCATGCAGAAGACTGATCAGTAATTGTTGTAGCTTTTTACTTGCAGCTCATAAAACTAGAATCCTTCTAACGCCCCACCGTGGACTGTGAAGGATATGGGACTCCTGTACCTTGTGACCCTCGCCGTCCCCTGAAACACCATGTATACCGCTGTCATTACCCACTTATGCAGCACACCAAACTGGAATCCTTTCTAATATAGCCCTGTAGACTCAGAAGGATATGGGACTCTTGTACCTGTAACCCTCGCTGTCTCATGTGATACATATGCATACTGTTTCCTTCACCACTCCACAATGTATTGTCCCTGTATAACGCGCATGTTACCCAACCGTGCTCTGCCATCCTGCATAGGGATGCGTGGTGCTGTTAAGCATAAAATAGTGCTATTTAAATTGTTATTTGGGAAAGTACCGGGACAGATAAAGACGACTGGCATTCTTACGGTGCCTGCACTTATTTAAATTGTTATTTGGGTAAGTACCGGGACAGACAAAGACAACTGGCAGAGCCACCATCGCCTATCTTACGTTTGTTCTAGGCCTGAGTGTCTAGCACATATTGCAGTATTTCACCACCAATTGTACCTTGACTCTCTTGTAACCTGCACACTTATCACTTGTCCCTTCTGTAATGCACTGTTTTCTACCTCATGTATTTTGTTTGCCTCACCATTTCACTTTACCTCATGTAACTTAACGTCTGCTTTTGTACAATGTTACCTGTCGTTTCTTGTACTTATTGTGAAGAGCTCACGCCTTCGGGTAACGTCCATGCTATATAAATGCATAATAAAATAAATGAACAAAAGTTGACCATGCATTGCATAATCGATTTTTATAGTGAGAGCCAGGAAAGGGGCTGTGCCGCCTGCTAGAGCACTCGGGTTCAGACTCTTTACTATCATGCTTGAATATATGTGGTTAAAACAAATTCCTTCTCTGTAAGGGGCTGCTGATAGCTAGACAGCCAGAAGGTGGCGACAGAGACTGTCTAGTTGTACACCACGAAGCCTTGTCGGGCATGTATCGCTTCCTTGATGGAAACAAGTTCAGGGGCTGTTTCGACTGGCGCCCTTAAACCACATTTTTGATATGGCCCAATTCCAACTTTGTCTGAGCCTGTCTGTGCACTGCTAGTACAACCAGATATATTAACTAATCCTCTGTTACATAACGTATACAGTCACCGTGCGCTTCATATCACTCCACCGCACACTCTGCCATGTATGTACTACCCGGGCTCACCCTCACAATGGATGCATTCTCACGTAAACATTAACTCGCACCAACATAACGATGGAACTGTTAAATTAAACTACAGCAGCTGTGTGACGTAGTCAGTAATGGTTCTGCTAGTTAGAAGGTACATAAGCTAGCCTGAATTGTCATATACACTTCGCTTGTTACAGTTCATTACCTTAATTCCAGCTCCGTTCGGCGCCAGAATGTTAAGGGCGTAGGCCACAACGGCCATCTCACATTACAGAAAATCAAATAGTAAAAGCCTTAGCAATTGAGTTACTGACATTAGTATGGATTATACCAACTTAACTTTATGCTGCCTTTAAAACATGAAGACACTTTTGCGTCATAATGGTTACCTGGTGGATGTTGCGATGCTTTCAGTGGCATTGGACCCGGACTAAAATACGGGCAAAATATACTTTGAGGATAGAGAGTTATTTCAGAATGTTGGCACGTTTTGTTGAATGGTATTGCATTAATATGTCAAGCATCCGAAATGGACAGTCCAGAAAGTGATGTGGTTTTCTGCATAATACTGTAGTGCCTTTTAGGATTACATGTATTAGTTAGACACATTTGCATTTATGCCTGCAGAATTAATGGCCCTTTAAAATTATCATTTTTTTTTCCCACGAGTCCTAAACCCTAGCTGTCCGTTGTCTTAAATATCTGTTATGGCTGCGATCACCCACCAGATCTAGTAAGTTTTATAGCTAGAAGTTACTTCATATAGTTGAACTTCACAGCAGATAGATTTTATTGGAAGGGAAGTGTAAAGACGCTGCGATGATTAAAATTTCATATCTCACTCTCCACGAGTCTCGAGTCTCTGTTTGTCTCGCTAATTTTTCCTCACCCACAGGATGGAAAAAAGATCTTAACTCTGATCTGGACCACTCTTCGCTGCCTTTATTGTAACTTTAAGGTGACTCAGTGTTGTAAACAACCTCTTGCAATTTCAATAGTTTAATTTTGCACCTACGCAAATCACATCAGTCCCACTAAACATCTGTTTTTGGTGGTCTGCCTATATAGCTGGAGGCTTCAATACAAAATTAACCGCATCCTGCTCCTTGCTTTCATGAGCAGGATGGGTATTCATTTCGCGCTTTAATCAAAGGGCTTATGCTATTATTCAAAGGGCTTCCCTACCTATTTACAGCATCCTACTCATTCACTTCCTGAGCAGGGTGGAGCGTTGTTGTTAACCGGCTCGGCTTTAACTTTATAATATTAAGTGCCTGCTATCCGTGAGTGGCCCATGGACCCACCAATAGTTCCCCTTTCGTATCAATGGCTGGTATGACAATGTGTGTTTGAGAGCACTGAACATACTTTTAGTGTTGCGCGTGCTAGCAACTACCAAGTAAGTTCAGAAATGTCATGCATCACGGTGCACTAACTAAACGGCATCAATATCTGAGCGCCTAGTGGAGTATCCAAGAAGTTACCTTCCCGCACAGGAGAGAGACCCAAGCCGAGCCCGGCACGCGAGCATCTAGCTGATACGGTCCCACCAACTGATGAAATCCCGCACCTTGAAAACGGGGCCCTCAAAATTAGATGGCATGACAACCGCTAAGTGGCTGCATCGAGCGCAATCCACAAGCACAAAGCAATCCGACTCTGCCCCAAAATAAATCCGAACACTCATCCTGTAGCGTCGCTATGGCATGACACATGACTACCCCACAACAGCTAAGAGGCTGCGTCACGCACAATCAACCAGCACAGAGCAATCAGACTCTGCCCCCAAAACACCGCGAGACACTCCTCCTGTAGCGACGCTACCAGCAGAAACTAACATAACCGTTACCCTGTGGTGTTTAAATCAGTTTCTCATATCAGCTCCCGCATGGCTGTCGAGGTCAGAATCTGCCACGTGTGGCGTGTTCATAGTTCTGGCACATTTCGCAGCGAAACTCAACGACCGGTGTGTGCCCCCTCAGGGTGGCCCCCTCTGCGTGGCTGAATCCCACCAAATGTCCAAGCGACAATTGAACAACCCCGCCAGACTCCGTCACACAAGCGCACCAGCCAGACGACGTTGAGAACAAACTCGATGGCCGTGCATCGTGGCCCCACCAAACGCACAGTCACAACCACCGCGTGAGTCGCCGCCAAAGCGCCGCAAGGCATGTGGGTATCCAATATTTTAATTATCCAATGGCCGTGCATCGTGGCATTACTAAACGCACAGTCACAAAGCGCTGCGAGGCATGTGGGTAGCCGATATTCTAACCATCTGCTGGCGAGATGCAACACGCAATCCCACACCGGAAAAAACTCCACAATGGCCGTGCATTGTGGCCCCACCAAACGCGCACTCACAACCAACACGCGAGTCGCCGGCGAAGCGCCGCGAGGCACCTGGACAACCGATATTTTTACTTCTCTGCTGACCAGCTGCACCATGCAATCCTACACAGTGAACCAACTCCACAATGGCCGTACATCGCGGCACACTGACACGCACTCACAACCAACGCAAGAGCCGAAAGGGGGCCGCGACCAAACTCCACAATGGCCATGCCTCGTGGCACCACCAAACACACAGTCACCCAACGCGCGAGCCGCCGACCCAGCGCCGCGAGGCACTAGGGTACCCGATACCCCCAGTCCCTGCTGACGAGATGCAACATGAAATCCCGCACGCAAGCCTGCGTTTCCTGCCAATGATCGTACTGTCAATGTGCCTGAAGTAAAAAGCACACGCGCCGCCTCTGGACCGGGCCGACGGACATCACCGAAAGGTGGCCCACGTGATGGAGTTTCGAAAACACCACTGCATGAAGGCACAGTGTTCCCCGGGGGCTTGCCCCACCCACCACCGTGGCGCCATTGTGCACTCCCCGTCCCTAAACACCGGGCAGCACCGAGAGATGCATGCAAAACGCGAAACGACCATCACTTGAACTCTTCACCCGCCGCCTCGGGAGCCGAACGTGCCCAAGCGACCCTGCACCACGGGCGAACACATGTCCAAATTAAACTATGGGCGACCCCAAGGAACAGCCCGCCCTCAATCTTTACCGCTGGAGCTTGCAATTATCATGGACATAGCATTCAAATCTCACTGTTGCCGATGGTCCGTGGGTAAAATATGCATCTCATCGGCCCCACTGCTATCCTTGTGAGACGCGCTCGGAACATTAGGATAATGAGACTGGTGAAAACATAAGGCTCCAATCCTATAACGTGCAGTTCGCAGGCAACTCTGTGATGACAGCTAATATCTCACAGTACTACATTACAATTGTTTCTCATCACTATCAACGTTTGTATGATATCACCTCCTGAAATGTCATCAGATAAGCTAATTAGATCTCACTTCTAAAAATGCTAGAGAGCGAGTTATGCACCTTGGCTCGTTCCCAGGAAGCGGGGGCTGTCCCAGGGTGACCGCGGACGACGTGCCTCTGCCATCCCTGGCGGCATTCTTGATCACCGATGGCTGGGTCGGCCCAAATGAGACTATCCTGCCTGCCCGGACTCGAAGGTACGGGGCTGCCCAAAGCGCGGGACTGAGGCAATCGCCATTTTAGCTCGAGAATCCCCAAGAGGGGGGGGTTTGACCTCCGCACATGGTCGCCATCTTACCCAGTAACAAACCGCATAGTGCACCGCACGGCACCAATCCGGAGCTAGCAATACACTGACGCTGGCTTAACTTGTACCGGTGCTTACGTGAAGTGGAGGTAGTAGGAGCCGCCCCAGACCCCGGAGATCCGAGGCTCTGGGTCACACAGTAACGTGATGCGAACGGCAATTTAACGTTCTTCCCGAATACCTGCGTGTGCAACCCTCAATAAGCGCGATACGTTTTAAGTGTGCGTGCACCTAACAGGCAAGCCGGCACACGACATTTGAATCTAGCTCCTGGGTGTATACCCCTCAGGTACGGTTACGATCTATTATGTTAAATGAGTTTGGTCGCGAGGCGCGCGTAGAACATCAAAGCAAACAAATGCACGTCAGTAGCATGTTCCAATTCAAGTCGAGGTATCAGCGCCCCGCTACATTTTAAGCAAGGGGATCGTTTTTAAAACCCCTCGGACCGGAGCACTCTCTATGCTTTGAACATGCACAGAGGTATGTTCCTCACTTGGCAACACGAACCGAACGATTCTTCTCAGGATTGATAACGTCAGTCTGTGTGTGCTTGGGATTCACTACGTTTTACCCGATAATCCAATCTGGTCGTAGACTAGATTGCTTCGTGCTACTATGTTCAGTTAACAACCCTATTTTGGCGTTTGACGCGATATTCTGA
Organism: Lissotriton helveticus; assembly: GCF_964261635.1. Lineage (NCBI taxonomy): Eukaryota > Metazoa > Chordata > Amphibia > Caudata > Salamandridae > Lissotriton > Lissotriton helveticus. The sequence goes on along the minus strand of NC_136057.1, from coordinate 183,172,277 downwards.
TCTCTCTGTTCTCAGCCTTTTTAGTCGAACACACGTGGGTTGAATTGCCGCCCCACCTCAATCGTGACATCACCGCAGCAAGCGCGATGCGGCGGCATTCGCGGTGACCCTGCCGCCCCCCCTTACACAGCACAATTCAATTGATGCGCATCAGCCGGTAAAACAGTGGGGGGCCGAGTGGGGGGGGGTTGCATAACGGCCAGAGGGCGGCCCCGACTTCGCGTAAAGAATTAGCATGTGCAAGTCTGGCAGGAGCCTCGACATCCTGCGATTTTGCACAAATTCCCTGATAACAACGCAATGGTTTGTGTTCCCTGCCCCCGCAGTGTTGTGGTCTCGTGACTCGGTTGTGCACAGTGCCAACCTGGCACCGGGAGTGCCCTGCACAGACGCTCTTATTGTCACTGAATGCTGCGCCATGACTTTCCACACCAGACCGCTTCTCTCGGCCCTTCGGCTCCGGCAAAAGCACTTGGGGAAATCACCATTGTAGCACCCGCTGCGATCGTTTCAGCAGCCATGCTGCTCAAATAGTTACTATCACAGCCTCGCTGGCGCTCTACACTGGAGCTATCCCTCATGCGATTAGCCCCTTGAATGCTGATCAAAAAAGGCGGGGGGGGCCCTGGCTCTACTTGTACTACGCATTGACCGACTGTATGTCCGTTGGCCGAGAAAACAAGACAGCAACCAGATGGGGGTGGGCACGCCCGGTCAAGCCGGGATATGAGCTTGAATACAGCAGTACAGCATAAGCATGAACTAAAAGTATTGTAATTCACGTCGTGTTCTCACACCCAATCACCCAGGCTTCTGGCCAAGGAAATTAAACGATAACGTGGCACACTTATCTTCCCAGGTATGTAATGATTGCAACGTCCCTTGACCCGGTGCGGCTGCCAGACAGCAGGCGGGCCGCAAGGCCACATAACTGCTTGACTCCTGGCCTGCAGCTCCTAACGACTGCACGGTGCCCCGACCACGTGCGGCTGCAGGCAACCTGCGCGCCGCAGAGCCCCCACTTGCTTGAACGCGCGGTGCTTACATTGCACAACCCGTGTTTCAGGGAGACTAACTGTAGTGCCTTAACCATTCCCCTGGCGCCACAATTATCCACCGTGTACGTCATTGGTTCGGGCCGCTCAATGGCCCGCTGGCGGGCCACCACTCTTGCTAGCCCTATCTGGCCTTCACCCTCACGGATTCTCCACTTGATTTTCGGACCACGAAGCCCTCGTTCCTAAACTACCCTACACGCTTCTCCGGGACGGTTGAACCTCCCCCCACCGCCCCGATCCCTTGGTCTTCTAAGCCGTCCGCCCGCACCCACGACTAGCGTGGCCACCTCTCACTCCCCCCGTGGTGTTCCGCCACTGGGGCCCCGTACAACCTGGTCATGCCCAGGGACAGGGCCGGGGGGGGAGGCAAGAGAGCAGCACATACCTAGTTCAGAAGGACAACACACGACGAACGGCGCTCAGGCGGGCAGACCGGAAACAGAGCAGCGCCGCGGGAGAATCAACAGCGCAGAGCAGCCCAGGGAACAAGCGCGGCAGGAAAGACCGAGCAGTGTTGCCGTGCAACCTATAAACCCCTAGGGACCACCCACAACGCCAGGGGACGCCCTCCCATTGGTCGCTAATGACGAGGGCGGCTCTGGGGCTGGCGCGCTGCAGTTCCTCTCGCGCGGCATGTGGTACTAAGACGCTGTCTCGCTCAGCTCCCCTTTGCGTCGCGCGGCCAGCGGCATTGCAGGTGTCATCTTTAAGTGTTGCCTCTGTATACTATAAATTGCCTCCCAGCCTGTTGCACATACTGTGTGTGTAAGATCACCCCACCCCTGGATTGTGAGGACGTGTTCCCAGAGTCTCCACTATGTTGCTTCTAGATGTCCAGGAACCTTATGCTCATTGATGACAGTAGTTTTGATTACTAAACACATTCTTCGTTCTACTTATGTTTCTTTTACTATTCATTGTAACAAGAGTGATTATGCACCCACTTTTCTCCCCTTTAGAAATGTAAAGACCCTACCGGAAAGCCCAATAAAGGAGTTAGCCACTTCTGCTAAAAGGAGGGTCTGTTAGATTTCAAATTCTCCATCCCTTCAATGCACTCGTTTAATGCTATATTAGGTTAGCAGTGTGTGGCTAACTAGCTGCCATTTTTCTTTGGGTGTTGTGCAACCCACTGCGTTATCCCCGTAATGTGCAGGCCTCAGTTAGCAAGTGTGACTCCATTTTGTATTTCGTAATTCCTATTAGGCTGCTTAGACTGTGCCGGGGTTTAGGCTTTTTTATCCATGCTGCTTGCCTCAGCAGACCACTGTATTTCGCTGTTATTTTCCTTCATGTTGGTAAGAACACTTTTTCAAGCCAGATGATCATGCAGAGGCGGGTACATTCATTCACCGACACACGTTGATCATTGAAATTTCTGAATTGACACAATTTCACTGTCTGGATATATGTAATTTCAAATCAACTGGTCTAATACATTGGCAATGGTCATGTGAAAACGCACAAAGCATACATTGTGAGCCCTGAAGAAGTCTGATTGTGGACGAAACGTGTTGGCGGTTGCAGAAAAGGCTTTTAAAAAGAAAAAGGAATAAAGGATGAAGTTCAATATTGCAAGATCACATCGACTCTTTTTTGGGAAAACAGTTTTGTCTTAAACCTACTTTATTGTGTATTTTACACATTTTATACTTATAAGTGTGCTGGGCTGTTTTTCTGTTGTCTCAGTTAGCAAGTGTGACTCCATTTTGTATTTCGTAATCCCCATTAGGCTGCTTAGACTGTGCCTGGGTTTATGCTTTATTATCCATGCTACTTGCCTCAGCAGAACACTGTATTTCGCTGTTATTTTCCTCTATGTCCATCAGCTTTGGCACAACCGACACTAAATGAGGTAGAAAGGGCTTTAAATCATACTGTGAAAAACAAGGCCTCAGGCCTCGATGGCATCCCAACAGACCTGTTTTTAGCTAATTCACAATTATGGCTACCACTGTTATCAAACATTTTAAGTTGTTGTGCGGCCCCCAGTTCTCCTGATTCATGGACAGGTCTGATCCTAAATGTTATCGGCCCATCTCCTTAATTGATTGTACCTGTAAACTGATGGGCAGGGTAATATTAGAGCGGTTCGAGACCTGGGTAACCGACAGTGGGAAGTTCTCAGATATACAATATGGTTTTAGGAGAGGTCTGGGCACGGTAGAACAATGCCTCAATCTGCACTTGGTTATTGGCAAATATACACTAGCCAAGTCTGGATCTCTTTACCTTGGTTTTATGGACCTGATGTCTGCATTTGACTGGGTGCAGAGAGGAAGGCTGTGGGAAAAGATGATGAATATGGGCATTGAAGCATATATTGTTCATTTTTTAGTAGCCATGCATCAAGATGTGATGGGGAGAGTCCTATATAGAGTAGGTGGAGAACTTACGGCCCCAATAAAAATTAATCGAGGGGTTTGCCAAGGCTGCGTTCTTGCACCTTTTTTATTCTGTTTGTATATAAACGATTTAGAAAATTATATCAAACATGGGAGTGTGGACGCCCTTATGATAGGCCACAGGTTGCTACCTGCATTACTTTATGCAGAAAATTGCATCCTAATGTCTGGGAACTGGGGTAGGGTTACAGAGGCTCCTAACCAGGTTTAACAATTTTATGAATGACCTTGGCCTGAAGACTAATGTAGGGAAATCTCACACTATGGTGGTGGGTAAATCCCCCACCATTTTAAAATCGTGTTTCATTAATAATGAAAAATTGTCTTATGTTCCCACCTTCTCCTATTTGGGTATTCTTTTTGATCAAAAAAGCATCATTTAGTAGAATCAGGGACTAGTAGTTTTAACCAAAACCTGGAGGCGATTTTTAGATTTACCAAAAACTTAGGCTCTAAATCATTTAACACATTTATTAATATATATAAAGCCCGTTCATGTGCTGCCACCTTGTATGGTGCTGGAGTTTGGAATTCTTGTAATGCAGGGGCCCTACAAAGAGTTGAGAATATGTTTATGAAACGCTTGTTGACAGTTCCTAAAAGTACTGCTGCCACCATCTGTCAGAGCGAACTTGGCTCGGTTCCTTTGTCTTTTCGCATCCAGCTAGCCCCGATACTACTGTGGAACACTATAGGGGCAAAGGAAGAACCAGCCCTAAAACTGTCTATTATTTTAGATTGCCTTAAACTGGAGTGCATGACAAAAATACCCTGGTTGAGCTATATAAAAAGTCTGTTAGAGACCATGGGGTTGATGGACTGTTTCTATAATCTAGTTAGTATTGCTAATATACCAAAAGTGAAGTTAAAAAGAGATCTTTTAACGCATTTATGTTCTACTAGAGGAAGCTTAGAGATGGCTAAAAAGAGTGTTGTAGAACATTCACTGTTAGTCTGCACTCCATGTATTGAGTTTTATCTTTCTTTTTATTTTAGTCATGCCAAATTGTTTTATCTCATAAGATTCAGGTTTGGTATTTCACATTTTTTGGTCTCTTATACATGCAAAGTTTATTGTGAAGCCAAACTTGACTTGTGCCCATGTGACTGTTAGTCTGTTCAGAGTACCTTACATTTCATGTTTTTTTTAACACTTTACATTATACCAAGGCAAGATTTTATTATTCCCCTTTAAAAAAAATTAAATATTAGAAAGTGTCGGACAGCATTATATCACCTCCATCTTTTAAAACATGAATTTTCTTGTCTAATTACAGATATATTTCTTCAGCTGTTCGGTTATGGGATATTGTTGGTAAATGATTCTATGAATTTACTTATACTCGGTTTTTACATTTTCAAGATGTGGGAATTACTATTTAAAATATTGATATTCTGATAATGAAATTGCGATCGTCATGGAATTATTATCAGTTGTTTATATTTTATTTATCTGAAGTAGAATGTCTTTTAATGATGTCTTCTTTTATGGCTGATACTCAGCCGAAAAAAGATTTTTGACTTGACTTGACTGATATAATACCAATATTATGTGTTTAGAGGAGTTGGGACAAATTTGGCCCCTGAGCCACTGCACCTGCAACACCATTGAAATCATGACCCAAGTGTCTGCTAGATAACTGCACTTGTGACTACCTGTTTCGTAGTAAAAGTTTGCAATATTAGGTGGTTAGAGGAGTTATGACAACCTTTGGGCCTGGTGCCATTGCACATGCTGCACCATTAAAATCAAACCCCTTTTAACTGCAAAAGATAACTAGAATTGTGTCTGCCTGTATAGTAGTAAAATATTGCGATATTAGATGTTTTGATGAGCTATGACAACTTTTAGGCCTGGTGCCACTGCACCATGTGCACCATTCATACCATGACCCTGTCTTCTACAAGGTAACTGCACTTGTGACTGACTATTTAGTAGTACAATTTAGTCATATTAAGATTTTAGTGAGGTACTTAGAGCTTTTAGTCCTGGTGCTACTGCACCTGCTACACCATTCAAATCATGACACTATTGCCTGCTACAAAAAATACACTTGTGACTGTCTTCCTTAGTAGTAATATTTAGCAATAATCTGTGTTTAGTGGGGTCCCTAGAGCGTTTGGTCCCAGTGCCACTCCCCCGCTGCACCATTCAAATCAAGTCCCTTCTAACTGCAAGGTAAAGTGCAATTGTGACTGCCTGTTGAGTAGTCAAATATAGCACTATTATGGGGCATATTTACAAGCCCCTTTTGCCACAGCAATCTCACTTTTTACGACGTTCCTGAGGCGATAGGGGCTTTGCCTTATTTACAAGGTGATGTTAAGCCACTTAAAGTGGCTTTCACCTTATTTACAAGGAGGCGTTAAGCCAATTAAAGTGGCTTAATGCAACTTGTAAATAAGGCACCCTTTCACGCTATACTGTGGGAGATATTCTCAAGAACGTGCGATAATCATCACCAAAATATGTTAACGCAATTTTTCATATAGCCGTCTATTGCGGGAAAATAATTCTGTGTTAACATAATATTGACTACATGGCGTTAACATTCGATAGTCTCCCGATAACGCGTCAAATGTCCTTTATAAAATGACCGTGACGGCTATAAAAGTCTGAAGCCAAACATGAAAAAAGGGGCGATGGGTCCAACCGCGATAGAAAAATCAGCGATAAGCTGCGCCAGGCCTGCAATTCACACACGTCAGGCGGGAAAAATTACTACAAAAGCAGAAAAAAAACCACAAATAAAAAAAACAACAACTGTGAAGCACAATGGAGGCAGCCGGAGCAAGCAAAGAGGACAACCAGAACCCCACAAGCCCCATACAGGACCAGCCTGGGACCTCGGGGTCAGGGAAGGGCAAGGAGAAGAAGAAGAGGAAGACGCGGTTCAGTCCGTAGGAAAACAGGATCCTGATAACGGAGGTGATAGAACACCATAAATTACTGTTCGTCACCTCCACTGTGTCCTTGGCAACAAAAAATGTAATATGGCAATCCATCATGGACAAGGTGAGTGCAGTTGGAGTGCTGAAGAGTACAATGGAAGAGGTCAAGAGGCACTGGAATGATGTGAAGCACAAAACCAAGGAGAAACTCGGCAAGAACCAGAAGGCTGCAATGCAGACTGGAGGTGGGAGTCCAGCACCACAGGAGGAGCTGGATGAGATGGAGGAAATGGTGTCCACAGTCATCAGTGGGGAGACGGTGGCATGAGTTGGGGAACCAGGCACTGCTCAACATGACCTGACACAACTGAAACAGGGTGAGTAACGACCATGGTCTGGAGGCACGGGAATAGATGGGCACAGTGGCACACATGCACAATTAAGTATAGCACAGTGCACACCCACAAATATGAATCATGTCCCTGATCCCCTTTGCACACTGCAGCACACCTAGAAACAGCAAGTAGGCTTCCGTCGACTATGCGCCCAGAGGGGGCCCTTCCCACACATCACCAATCTCACAACCAACACATGCACATGTGCCAAACCCAACAAAGCGGCGTGTCTGTGGGCCACACTGACAATGCAAGTGACACTGCATGACGAATAGCATGGCTGCAGTCAATATATCCAAGACATCTTCCATGCCACAACACTGATGTGGCTGAGTGTGGACCACTAAATTAATGGGGTATCACCCACCAAATCAAAGGGCCTGGGTATCAATGATATAAACAAAACAATGGCCCTAGACTATTGATTAATGTGACTTAATCAACAAAACATTTTTAGTTTAAGAATGCGATTCAATCTGCATTTCAGAAATCAAGCTACATGGGAGAGAAGGTTATTAAATGAGCAATAAACACCATAACCACATTTCGAATTTGTATTTATCAAAAAAACCAACTAATACAGTTATTTACAATATCAACAAATTATACTAATACACGGCGCAAGAAAAGGAAGTATAGTTAAGAATGAGAAAGGGGTGCTCAAGTGAAAAGGAGGAAATTCAGAGACAGTTTATAATGTACAATTCAAATATTTACAGGAGAAAGAAAAACAAAATCTCGCGGTATTGTTCACGCTGATTGAACAAGCCTGTCCAAACTATTCAGGGGGAAAATGGGGGGAAAAAAATAAAGGGTACAGGCACATGAATTAAAAAGTGTTGACGTTTCGACCCTGATGCTCTAGGGATTTTTGCTTCCTCGGCTGCGGGTCTTCATCAGGACGTGGGGGGAAGGGGGAAAGGACCTGGCCGTGATCACACTTGCTGTCTGGATCACCTGGGGTATGAAAATGGGGTGGGTTTTAAAAGGTGTTCATTTAGATTGAATATAATCTCATATGGATTAATGGGTACATTACCAAAGCAGCTAGTCAGGTGCGACTCCCTCCAAGCTGGCTAGGAATCACCTGTTAGGTAGATACAAAGGGGACATAAGTAAAGGCCCCTCTCCCAAGGGCTACAACCTGTTGGATACCTAGTCCACCTCTAATGGCTAATCAACTCACCTAGTTGAGGTTCAGATGATCCTATATTGATTTGGACGTTTAGTATGAAGGTGGAACCTGTAGGGGACGAATGGAGTCAATTAATCTCCAAAGCCTCTCAAAGCATTAGCTGTCCGCAATTTACTGGGGGGCTTCAGGTAAGAGCAACTCGCACTTACCAATACTGTGCAGATCAAAAGTATCCTACCGGCGCCTCCAGGGCCCTCCGGTAAAACGAGGAAAAGGTGCTAGTGTGAGTCAGCACAGACACATGGCGTAAAGCGGATTTGCCAATGGTTTTGTTCCTGTGAGGAGGTACCACCGTTACCTATTTGGAAAGACAAAGGCAGAAAAGTTCGGTTGGATACTGCCTCTGTCGTCATAAACTAAGTTGAGTTTTTAAATAAAGACGGAAGGGTCAGCCCTTCAGATAAATCATACCTTAGTTGTCTAGTTCGGATGACTGCGGGCCTTCGTCACCGTCAGAGTTCCAGAACTGAGGGAAAAGCGGCAGACGACGGAGCTTACTTCCGTGTTCTGCGTGCGGTCACATGGGGTGCCTCTCAGCTAATAGGACCCGGCCGTGTTTGAATGGCGACACTGAAGAAGGACTGGGATAGTTAGCGTGTTGAGTCCGATGGGTACTCGGTTTGATCGGTCAAAGAAATAGGACTGCTCCGATTATTTTGGCAAGGCTGATCAGTGCATACCACCGGATAGCATGTAATGTTACAATTATTCGCAATAATATTTAGAAGTGGTATATATTTGCAATTAGTCTCAATGATTTACCAATGATGAATTAACACAATGAAAAAACATGTGGCTAAATGTGGATAAACATTTGTTTTACACAGCTATCCCCATTATTTTTTATTAAGATTTCTTTTTATGTGTTTGACACAAAAATCTTACATATGAACACAAATTGGTTAACATATAAGTACAATACAAAACGAACACATATTAGGACAAGGGAATTCAATTCCTATATGGTTAGAACCATTATGCTGGAGTTTCTATTCTGTGTGAAGGTATCTATAGGTCAGGTGATCAAGATATATAGTCAGGTTAATATCAACCATTCCTAATGGATACCATTTGTCTCAAGACCTCTTCCCGGTCATTAAGGCCACGATTCACTGTGTCAAATAGGTGCATCCAACGGCATTCTCGCGTACTTAACAGTTTGGCATAATTGCCACCCCTAGGATTTTTTGTAACTTTCTCAATTATCCACCATGTGAAACTTTCAGGTTGGTGGTTAAATTGCAAAAAGTGATCCACTAGTGGTGCACCTGGTACCTTGCAGCGTATCTTGCTGCAATGCTGTAATATGCGTGTTTTTGTTTTCTGAGTGGTCTGTCCGATGTACATGAAACCACATGGGCATAAAATGGCGTAAATAACGCCCATCGTGTTACAATTGGTATGATGTTGAAGAGTGTGGGTGTAGTTGTTATAAGTACACACTTTCCTTTCAGATGCCATTTTGCATGCCTTGCAACTCCCGCATTTAAAACGACCTAGCACTGGGGGGATGTTCCATAATGATGTTTGGTTATCGGTCTTGTTTTTTGACAGCATGGAATGTACCACATAATCTTTGACACTTCTACCTTTGCGGAAGGCGTGCATAGGGGGTTCAGTTATGCCTATCTCTTCCGCTACTAGGTGCCAGTGCGTGTTGATGGATTGTTTGATCTCTGTGCTACGTGTGTTAAAGGTGGTAACACATATAAGTCTATCTTCCGTTTTATCCAATCTTGGTTTGGGTTGCAACAAGGACTCTCTGTTGTTGAACCATGCTCGTTTGCGAGCTTTTTTGATCATGCTTCTGGGGTAACCTCGCTCAATTAACCTTTTCATTAGTACATCGGATTCCCTAAAATAATCAGTCTTTTTGGTACAATTACGCCTCAACCTCAGGAACTGCCCAAAAGGTAGGTTGTCCCTGAGGTTGCGGGGGTGGTGGCTGGAATATCTGAGGAGTGTGTTCTTTTCTGCAGGTTTTCTAAAAAGTGTGGTGTATAGGGAACCATCCTCCTCCTTTATAGTTAAATCAAGGAAATTGATAGAGTTGTTACTATTCTCAATGGTGAATTGTATGTTTTTGTCCCTTTCATTTAGCCATGTATGGAAAAGCATTAGCTCATCCACCGTGCCCTTCCAGATAAGGAGCACGTCGTCTATGTAACGACGCCATTCTATGGAATGGGTTCTGTATGGATTGTCATCATTTAGAATCCAAGTGTGTTCAAATGCATCCATAAAGATAATTGCTAGGTTGGGAGCAAAGCTTGCCCCCATCGCTACTCCACTTGTTTGTTCATAAAATTTGCCGTCAAAGACAAAGTAGTTTCTTCTCATTGCTATTTCCAATAGAGACAAGATGAAACTAGTCGGTACCCTGTGTGGACGTGTTCTACTATCTAATGCCATTTCGATCGTGGTCATCGCAGCTAACTGTGGAATACTTGTGTACAAGGATGATATATCCATGGTCACAAGTAATTCCTGAGTTGGATCAAAAGGCTTACCATCTATGAGTTGTATAACTTGCATGGTGTCTCTTAGGTAGCATGTGGTCGATTCCGCAATAGGCTTTAAGAAGATGTCTATGAATTTGCATAGTGGTTCCATCACTGACCCGCACCCTGAAATAATTGGCCTGCCTGGCGGTACAGCTGGGTTCTTGTGTATTTTTGGTACTGTATATATCGTTGGGACCACATCTGTAAAGGAGCAGGTCACATCCACATGCACAAACAACCCCTGACGTCAACAACACATCTGCGGACAAACCATGCCCCAGAGTCACAACTCCCACCAAGAGCCCAATTTACCCAAGTATGCAACATCTCAGCACTGTATAAGCCCAGAAATCAAAGGCACACTGCCTGAAAGGGATAAGGGCCAGGAAAATCAGAGCTGCAGGGGTGACTCCACGAAAATGCAGTACACACACATAACATTCAGAGCACATGAACATTGTTAGAAATGGGATCTCTGGTTAGGTAAGGCTTGTGCCAAAGCCAGACAGAGACCACCACTCTAGTCAGTGCTTGGGAGTTACACGCCAAAGATAACCCCTGCTCACCCCCTTGGTAGCTTGGCACGAGCAGTCAGGCTTATCCCGGAGGCAATGTGTAAAGCGTTTGCGCCACACACACACACAACAGCAACACACTAGGCACACCTCAAAAGGAACTCCACCCAAGGTTATACATATAAATAGCCTTTGTATTACCATAAACACATTAGATCATAATCACACAAAGTACACTGTGTCAACTGGCACTGGGCAGTATCTATTGGGGATTTTATACACATGACAGGACCAATTGAGCCACTCTCAGAACAATCATAAATGGAAATTAGAAAATGTAGAACATATAATAACTGTAGCACAAAATAATAATTGTAGAGCACAACTAGTAATTACTGGTGCAATAATGACCTCAGCATCATCACAGTGGCATTAGGTATAAAACATATCCTGCTTAAACCTCAGGGGCATAAATACATTATGCATAAGCACCATAGCATCACATTAGGCATCACAAGCATATACACCCTAGGCAACAGATTAGCATAAAAACAGTGTGCCCTAAACATGAAAACTGGCCCCAGGCTCCAACGCCCTATGTCCAACAGTGTCAGGGCTGGCTATAAAAGCAGAGAAAGCAAAGTGTGCAAAACTGGCCTAAACGTGGCAGCTGCCCACTAATTGCTAGGCAGCTGTGAAAAGGAGGCCTGGCACCAGCGTGCCCCCTGAGCCCTTTCTAGGACTTAGTCACTAGTTTGCGCAATGTAGCAGCTGCCCTCTGCCAGGTAGGGCAGCTGGTGAAAAATGGCACTGGCCCAATGAATACTGGCACTCTTCATGCCTGGGGAGCCCATTTGCACTGGGTTCCTCCTGGTGCCTCTTTAGTAAAGTAAGACACCTGCACCCACTGTACTCGAGGGGCCCCAACAAGGCTACACACTTTGGCCCCAACGTTGCAGCGGCCCGCAACTGCGGCACCGCTGTGAACCCAAAGTCAGAACGGGCACAACCGTGCCTGGGAGCTCCTCTCTGGGGACTCTTAGGGACAAAATGCTCCCCACACATTGGAGCGGTCGACTGCCCTGCGGGACCGCTCAATAAGCATAGAGAGAACGGGCACAACTGTGCCTGTGAGCCCCACTCGGGTGACTCAAGTTTAAGCCACAAAAGAAATGTCTCCCAACGTTGGAGCAGTGCGCTGTCCTGCGGGATCGCTCAAGGAGAACAGGGACCGGACAAGGGGGGGACGTCCCACTCACCTGGGACTCCCTCGCGGTCTCCACTCTTCCTGGTGTCGGCTTGCGCGTGACAGATATGCGGCGGGGCAGGCACCGATAATGTGCCTCGTGCCCCCTCCGTGTTACTTCCAGACAGCTGCGGCTTCTCCATGGAACCTCCGAGGCTCCTGACCTTCCCTGCAGCACGTCCCAGTTCGGGCTAGGCTCCCGCCTGGGTTTTCTGGTTTCCAGGAACACCGGCAACGGCTCTGCCGGTGCTCCGACTGGCTCTTCTCTTCCGGGTTGCTCCCAAGCCCCGCCCACAGTGAAGGCTTCCAGAGTTCAGCTTCCGGCTCGGTGCGGGCAGCGCGGCGGCTTTCAAATTTCCATGGCTCCTTCTGGCCGCAGTATGGGGAAGGCTCCCATTATTTCCACATAAAGTCCCTGGCGGGTTGGCACCCGCTAGGGGTATTTAAAATGGCAATTATGCGGGGTGGGCACCCGCTGATTAAAAAAGGGCATCAGTGGCAGCATAAACAAATACCGCAATGCAGGGTGGGCACCTGCCTCCAAGGTACCGATGCGGGGTAGGCTCCCGGTTGGGTTCACAGTGCACAGATGCAGGGTGGGCACCTGCTGATAAACTGCACTTGCGGGGGAATCCCTATGTCGGGATTTCCTCTGTAGAGGAGGCAGCTCAGCACTGCGGAGCCCACGCGCTCCTGGAACAAGAAAAACACTCTGCACCAAAAATGAAGCGCTTTCAAGGCGCTAGGATTGAGTCCAGGGAAAAGTTCTTTAGGACAGAGGGGGCAAGGGCTGGGCCCAGGCACACCAGCTCACAGGGCCCTCCAGCAGGGAGGCAGTCCTTAGTGGCGGTTCCTCCTAGAGCCAGCAGCAGCAGCAGGCCCCCCTCAAATTAGAACAGCACAACCACTTTTCATGGGGTCACAGCCCCTTCATTTGTACCACTTTTCCCTTTGTCATACAGCACAAGGCTGGGGGAAAACCAGATGCAACTGGTTTGGGGGAGCTTTGGAACACTTTGTTGTGCTCATCTCCTCTCTCCTTCGTCAGGTGGGGGCTAGGTGCTCAGACGCACCACAGGGGGGTGGAGCCAACATTGTGGAGGGAATGCACAGCCCTATTCTGGTCCCAGGTGCAACTCCTCCCTCCCATCTACATGCAGATCTCCCTATTCACCACTGGGCAGACTCATCCTGGCTCCTGGAGCCAAGCACACCACCCAGCCCCTGTCAATCACAAGCCAGACATGCAATTCACATCAGGCAGGGAGACACACAGTACACAGAAATGCCAACTTCTAAAAGTGGCAATTCTCCACCAGTCACAATAAATCTGCACATACCATTATGCAGCATTTATTCGCACGAGTTCGCGCATACCAGACTCGTCCCTGTACTCCTCTCATACCAGGAATTACCAGGGACACACATATCCCCCATGCATTCCTATGGGATGGCAGGCCAATCTCACCACACGCACTCAGAGTGCGTACGTACTTTACACTGGGACACAGTGCTAAAGTGCGCAGAGGCCAATAACTACTAATATTAGGTCACGTAAAAGGCAAAAGGTTTAGGGGTGAACCTGCCAAAAGGGCCAAGTCCAAAAAACATTGACAACAATGTGCTACAAACTGCAACACGTTCACAATGGTAAATAGCCATTTCTCCGCATTTTTTATAACAACTACTTTTTTCACGCATACTTTTACTCCGCAAATGTTTTCATACCGATATCTTTCATTCCACTAATACATTTATCCGCAATACAAATACTCCGCAATACAATTACTCCGCATTTTAAAACGATTAATGCTAAACTTACGAAAATGTTATATTTCATTAAACGAATAATGCTAAACAGGTTGCTACAGGCTGGTCTTCATGCTCCATGCATTGTAGATTTGAGACTGCTTCGGATGCTTCGCTGCACAAGGGGACAGATTCTGTACGTTGTACAATTGCAGTTTTGCACCTAAACTTGCACTGATCAATCAGCACAACATGTATTTTAAGTTGGTGCAAATATGCTGCTTGCAGAGTCAGTGCCAATGCCAATGTAAGCTTGTAGTGTAAATGTCAGAGCAAAACTGCGGAGGGACCAGAATCACAGGATATTGCGCGTCCTTGCCGAGACTCGAACCCGGTTCCCCAGCTACTGGTACTCTGCAGTAGGGCTTGCAGAAAAAAACCTGATCACAAAATAACGCGGAGCCCGTAACAGTTAAGGCAGCAACAAATAAAATGTACCATCATGTCTCACGTGGGTGCCAACAATTATAACGCACACTTTGCAGAGCAAAATTAGAAAAAAAGGATATTACATTAATAAGCAATGAAGAGATGTCCCCGTTTATTTATTTATTTATTTATTTATTTTTAATATTTATAGAGCGCTGCATATACCCGTGGGCATCTTGGCGCTAAAAACCATTATAAACTCTGGAAAAGTGAGGAAATGAGCCAGTTAATTAAACAGATGTGAGGGAAAGAAAGAAGAGTATTAGTGAGAGAACAGCCAGGTTTTCAAAAGTTTACGGAACTGAAGGAGTGTGACACTTTGTCTGATGTTAAGAGGCAGGGTATTCCAAAGTCTGGGGGCCGCCAACATGAGCAGGCTCTGGCTGATAACTTGCCAACTGCGCAATAAACAACCTGCAGTCACCTACAATGGCATACCTCGTACATACATGAGAGCTTACATCATTTTAAAGTGGGAAGTTAACAATCAATGTGTAGGTGTCTAGTTGTCCTCGAGGTGCTATTCTGAGCCAAAACAAGCTCTGGCGGTCCCTGTAAAAACTTGCTTTGAATCAGAAGAGAATGGGTTATGTGTGTTGACTCACGAGAGTACCTCGAAGCATTTTACATATTTATTTTCGTTTTAAAAGCATTCGTGCTAAAAAGATGCGTTATAATTGTCCTTTTACATTTCAGAAACGTTTTTTTAGTTATGTTGGTATCGTTATGGAAAAATGCGGAGTAATGGTATCCGCGGAATAAAAATTGAGTTGTATTGGTATGCGGAATAATGAAATGCGGAATAATGTCACATATTCGTTCACAACAGAACAAAGGACACAACTGATGCCGTTTGTATGTAGAAACTGGCCAATCACATTTGGCACAGCAAGGAAATGTGAGATGATAATGTACTAGTACAACCACACCTCCGTGATGTTGTCGAAATGTCCACTGTCCTGTATCAAATAGGCAGCTCCTCCCAAACAGTCACAATGTACATTGTCATGCAATCTGTATATAAACCTGTACAATGCGTTAACATACATGTGAACACAATGTTAAACCGCATATCCCCTTCACACTGCAGAGGGAGAATCTACACCTTCTGCAGAGCAGATCGTACATCTCTTCACTGATGACAAAGAGGACCTCCACACTTTTGACAACGACGCCGCCCAAGAGCTCATGGACAGCTTCGGCACTCCACCTCTAGAAGTAGGGCAGCCCAGCTGCATGAAGGAGATCCCACCCCTTCACAGAACACACAGCAGGAAGCACCCACCACCATGCCTGTCTCCCAGGACCCCCACGAACAACACATAGCCTTCCAACACCATGTGTTAGAGGTCCAGAAGGAGATGGCTGAACAAGTGCGGGTGGAGTTCGACCTAATGGCAGCCAAACTAGATGCCATATATGGGTGTCTAAGTCCCATTAGGGACCACTTACAGTACCTTATGGACACCCACAGTCCGCTCCATGCTCTCCAACAATCCATGGCTGACATCGCTGGAGTTCTGACTCTGAGACAAGAACAACTGTCTAGTCAGAGTGGCTCCAGCGATGTCAGCCGGGAGTTGGGACACATGCGGAGGATCATGGAGAACAATGAGCGAATGCAGGCGGAAAGAATGGCTGCCACAGCTGCATACCAGCGAGATGTAGCTGGGATCTACCATGCCCTGCAGATCCTCATCATGGCACTGCTGCCACAAGGCGTGGCACAGATGAATGCTGCTGCTACCACTCCATCCACATCTCCGCCCCCTGATGTGTCAGTGCCTCACAGTGCGGCAGACATTCCACCTCCAGCCCCTGATGTGTCCGTGACACACAGTGCTGCTGACAATTCACCTCCGGCCACTGATGTGTCACTGCCACACCGTGCTGCAGACAAAACACCACCACCCACATGTGAGGCACATGAAACATCCGGGGACAAAGATGCGGAGGATTCTGCCTTAGTGGTAAAAAGGAAGCAGTGGCTTTCTTCTCAGCCATATGGCCGGTTTCTGCTTGGTTCTCCCCTCTGCATCATCACCTTCCACTGTCCCCCGATACACTCTGCGACACTCACCTTTGACCACGACATGGACTGCCATATTCTGTTTGGTTACCAAGGACACAGCAATCAGACTGCAGACAGAACTCTTCCTTTTCCTATGAACTTGTCAATCCCTAAAGGACTCTGGCTGGCCCTCCATGGGACAAAAACGTAAAGTGGGGCTTGCATGGCCCTGTACTGCCCTAGCTTCAACATTCCAACGAATGTGAATAAAACATTCTCATTCACACAGATGTGTCATGTCTATGATCATTCAAGTGTGAAAGTATGGATGAAAGTAGGGTCAGTGATTCCCCCTTACGTCCATGTTGCTCTTGTTGTGTGACTTGAGTCACAGGGTGCAATATTACCGATTGCGTTCTGGGTGGCGCCGACACTACAACAGAGACACACGCTTTAGTCACTTCCTTGTCCAGCCCAAAACTTAACCATGCCCAGAGACCCAGGCTCATTGTTCATACCCCTATGCTGGACTGGCATACGCCGGCCGAGCACACTCAGCTTACGCTTACAGGGGACGACGACAATGCTACATGTCCTAGGTATTCCCTGTACTGATCTGCTGATCACAGGCCTAGTTGTCAGCATGCCACTGCCACTCCCTGTGGGATGGTTTACACACACACCACACCCATCCAGCACAGGCGTCACAGGACATGTGACCCTGCCAATAAAAGGGGCCTACCACATCACATTCCCCTCTGCCAGAGGTTACATGATGGCGTCCGCACCACTGGACTCAATTATAATGGGTCGACGACTTCCGTTGCACAGAGTTGGTGGCACCCGTTGCACTGCGGCCGGCACGGGCCTACAGCCACAGGACGGTGACTTGCGGTGCACAGAGTTGGTGGCACCCGTTGCACTGCTGCCGGAACGGCCCTACGACCATGGGACGGTGACTTGCGGTGCACTGAGGTTGGGGCACCTGAAGAGCTGAGCGGGTGTGCAGCCTGTGATGATGCCTATGCCTCGATACGCCATCCTGCAAATCAAGATTTGCTGAGAATTAAGAGGCCTGCTGGACCGCAGTGTAGGCCGAAGGCAGCAGTCAGCACACACATGACCCTGCAGTGCGGTGCCGCAGGGTGCGCTGGGGGTCTGTGGCGCAGAACTCATTGATCGGCTGAGGAGGTTGCACCTGCAAGTGGTGGGCCCTCTTGGAGACACACCGGTGGTGGGAGGTGAGCATTGTGGCATGTGTGAACAGGGGCGGACAGTCATCGCTGGGCGACGGACGGCTCTGGGGACGAGGTCTGGGATGCTTGCAGAAGATGTAGGAATCATGCACACTAGCTGGGAAGTTTGCGACGACATTGGTGAACATGCCTGCACATTGATGGAATGCGTGTGGTTTCTGTTGCGGTGATTGTGTGCAGTGTTGGCAGGGGGCACAAGTAAGTAGTACATGTGTGCAGTCAATTGCCCCCAACATGTGCGGGAAGCCAGCTATGGCGTTGTTCCCTTGCTTGGTCTCCAGCTGTTCCTGCACAGTGTGGAGAAAGTGAAGGTGCAGGGGTATCAAGCTGATACAAACCATGATGCTTAAAGGTATGATAAATCCTGCATGATAAGAATGTAACAGAAGATTGTGTGGTCTAACCTTCCTCTTCATTCCTACAAGGGGTCTTTTTGTGCAGGATTAATCAAACCGATAAGCATTCTGGTCTAAGTGCAATACACTATATCAGATTACTGTTTGTGACTTACCCTGGGGTAATTGTCATAGAGCTGATGATACTGTGTACTTGTCTGCACTGTGCAATAATCGAAAATGGCATTTTGCACAACCAGAGGATATAGCACTTTCACAAAAGTGAATGAAAACTTTAGCAGTGAGAGAGGTGATGATTTTGGGATCCTCCCTAACCTAGGGAGAGAACCAAGCAGATGCCTTGAAAACAAAAAGCACATCCTTTTGAATGATTCGGTGGTGGTCCCATCCTCTTAGGACCACCCCAAGCACAGTTATCGGCAAAAAACAATCCTGACCAAATACCCTGCAAAGCATTATTGGACGAGATTGCAGTGGGCAGTGAATATTATAGTATCCAGTATCAAAATATTTCTACAAATAGCTGCAGTTCAACCGGTGGTTACTAGATGTCCCTCACGCGTCAAATGCAAAAGCTTCATGAAAGGGTTTCAATTGTGTGTGTATGTTGCTTGTGGTATGCAATATGGCATAACACATTACCTAAATATGTTTTAGAAGCAAACACACCACATATGAGTATTGACATATTAATATGTTGTACTTACCAGTCTCCACTGCACCAGGGACTCACTCCATCAGCAAGCTGCTGTTAGGACAACACCAGTACAATAGGGATTTCTAAATAGGCTTGTAGCAAAATATCGCTGGCCTGATAGCGACGGAATTCTGTTAGCCACAAGAGGGGTCCGCGGTGGCTGAGTAGGTGTACCGCTTATGCTAAGGATTCTGGCTAAACAGTCAGAGGTTAAGCCAACACACATCAAACTATTGCTGGCGATATTCCGTCAACTCAATGGAGTACTTCGAACCGCCACCACGGAGGGATGGAGGGAGTACTACCAAGATCTAAATAAGGCTCCAAGGGGGATATTCAAAAGGACCTATCTCCGATATATCCCCAACTTACGCATCAAAAGGGGAGATACATTTAACACCCCATTCACAAGCTGGTGCAAACTACAGATATTGCCTGTATTCCTGCCCCCAAATTTATCGCCACAGTGGACACCACCAACTAACCCTAATGAGATTCAGAGTGGGCGTTCCTGTGCAAAAACACATGAAAAACCACACCACTTTCACAGCAAACTGCCAGATCTGCGATGTGCCACAAAAACATGAGATAAGCCGCGATAGCACCAGGGAATTAACACCTGCCTTTTGCTGGTGTTTGTTAAGCAGGATGACTATCTGCAGTATAAAATGGAGCCGAGCCAAGAGCCACACCATGAAGACCCACAGATGCCACAGAAACAATTACCATGCAATAGCAGGATGTGAGGAGAGGCATGGAGCAGGCATGTGCGAGAGCGGCAAGTGACTAAGGAATGTGAACCTACCCAATGCCGGGAGTGGCGTGGAGGTGTCGGACAGACCACACAGTGCAAACCATGAAAATGCCCATGTGGAGATCAACTGCTGGTGCATAGAGTGTAGTGGCCAGTGCACGCTACCATGTCCCCACAGGCAGCCACCCCCGCCCCCGGCGCTGGCCCACATTACTCCTTTCCATTGAAATACTCCACTGGCGTTCTCTTCGTCCCAGTAGGACCCACATGTGGAACTGTGTCCTGAGTCCTGAATGTCAGTGTCCCAAGTCCGTGGCAGAAGCCACAGCACCAGACCCAGACCCCCTTCGATCAGTGAGGCATAATTCCATATGGCAGGCCCGCGACACGTGGTGGCACTAACCCTGTTCAACGCAAGCCAGCGACACTTGGTGCTAATAACCCTGTTCAATGTAAGCCGTCGACACGTGGTGCCACTAACCCTGTTCAACGCAAGCCGGCGACATGTGGATGAGGGCTCAGGCCTATCCTGCGGACCAGTAGGTCCCACATCCAGAACTTTGTTGCGAATCATGAATGGCAGAGTCCACACCAGTGAATGCACGGAGAGGATTAAAAGAGGATGCGGCTCAGTCTCGACGAAAGCCGGATCAGAGTCATTGAGGTGATCGAACACTATCAACAACTGACCTGGGGCCATCAACCCTGTTCACCGCGACACTCGGTGATTGGTCCGTGCTGGCCACTGCCTCAGGCCTACACTGAGGTCCAGTAGGTCACACATGTGGAACGGTGTCTTGTGTAGGATGTGGAGGAGTCCACACCTTTGTACACGCTTCATTTCAAGCGGTATCCCCCAACAGCACTGGTGCCACTAACTCTGTGTGCAATGAGTCATGGGCATTATCTGGTTCGGCCTTGGTGGCGTGTGAGTCCATGGCCTGGTGGTTTCCTGCATCTTCATCTGGCTGGACCGGACTTGGTGTCCCACATGTGTCTGTTTCATTCATCTCCACCATAGTGACTGTTTAAGAGTGGTCCTGCCCTCTGAATCTTGCCCTGGGGATACACCTTCCACTGTCCACCGAAACACTCTGCAACAAGCTCCTTTTACATCTACGGAAACCTGCTCTGCACTTGTGACCCTGCCCTAGTGCCCCGCAAGCCATCGTCCAGTGGCGGTAGGCCTGTGCAGGACGCTGTGCATCCGGGGCCACTAGCTCTGTGCAGCACAAGTCATGGGGCCTTTATGGTTGAATGGTTGTGTCCTTTAAGATGTACACTGTTGTTGTTTCCTGACTGCACCAGTGAACCCTCACCGGCTGGTGTGCACACACCCCACACACATACAACACAGGTGTCATTCGGTATATGTGCCTGCTAATAAATGTTGCTGTGCGCACATGCCCGTAGCCATTCACACCATCTGAGCAAGTGTGTCTGTGTGGTCATTGTGTCAGCTTGATGGGCATGGGCCCTGCAACATCACAGTGTGCTGTCTTCAGCGGACATTACCATATCACCTCAGCGTTGGCAGTGACCCTGGACCTGTAGCTTTGCACGCACCCCTCTGCATGCACAAGCGGCATGTGCTGGTCCAGTGTACGTCAGTTCAGCGCAGTGGTGTGCTGATTTGGCAGTGGGAGCAGGGCGTGGCTCAGACCTGGCCTTGGGCAGGAAGTGCGGTAAGTGTGTCTCTGTGTTGGGGTGTAGTCACCACCAGGGCCACAGTAGTCAATGTTGTAATGTAACATGCACCAGGAGGGTGGGCCAACACATACAGGGACATGTAGGAGCACACGATCACTCGGGGTCTTGGCACATGCTTGTCAAGTGTTATGTGTATCAGTCCTGCAGATGCATGAGTCAGTCGCCTTGCCTCATTTGCAGCGTGATCACAGCCAGCCATGGGCTGTACATCTGTGTCCGCCCTCTCTGGACCATTGGCCTACACTCACGTGGCTACACACCTTCAAAGGCCTGCATCACAGTGTTGTTGGCATGCCGCTGGACAGGCGCGGACAGGCATTACAATGGTGTTCCGTAGGAGTGCACATGATGCAACAGTGCAGCGCACACAAGTGAGGGGGCTTGTGGGAAGGAAGAGCAGCTGTGTGTCCCCTCATGTGCACAGTGGGGCCCCTCATGTGCCACGTGCTGGGCATACCATCCATGATTCCCAGGGTCGCAGTCATCCCACCATACCCACAACAGGCCTCTGTACATCTCCTGTATGCATGCAGATGGTAAAGTAACTGTAGGGATGAATAGTCCTTTGTCTGAACTATCAGGCGGTAGCACATCTGCAGCTCCGAGCAGGAACTTGCATGTGGCCAGCACCCCCTTACAGATACAATAGCATTTGCTTGCGACTCCCACACTACGCGCTGCCTGAAGTGAGACCAACATGTACACATCCCACACACAGAAGTCCTTGGTCATAGTTAGCGTGGGTGAAATGGCCTTCACATATACTCCCACCCCACCCCAGGCCTGTACCCGTTGTACACAGACACTGCTCATTGCACCGAGCTGTGCCATTTCATCCGCACGACTGGTGCATGGCAAGCCAGTGCCACTTCAAGCAGAGCCAATGACACAATGGCAGACCCTCCCAGACACATGCTCGACTCCAGACACGTGGAGCAGTACCGTGCACGTCTGCTGCATGTCTGATCAGTTACCGGCTGAGCTTCCGCCTTGTGGACGACACCTGTGTTGCATTGTCGCTCGTACATATTCGAGTGGTCCATGGATGTCTGCCTCTCCAACGTAACGGTAGATGACCTGGATTTCGACATGTGTGTGTGTGCGCCCCCTGTTGGCCCAACACCAGGAGTGTCACCATGATGGCCATTCATGGCATGCATGGATGTTCGTGATGAAAGCTGGATTAACTTTTTGCATCAGTTGTATGCATATATTATCGCAGTGCGTCCAGTATTGGGGTGAGATGTCGCCCCATTTACTTTGTTGTTTATACATGTACGTGGTTTAAGGCAGACCACGATTCTGGGCTTGGCACGCAAACAAATTCAAGACTGGACAAACATTGAAATATCGTGATAAAAAAGGTGGGCACTCCATAAACCTTCTTGATTTATGCATGGATGTTTGGCATGCAGGCTGGAAACTGGGCCGGGTGATATTACCGAGTGGTCGTGTGCAGTGAGCACATTGAGCCTCTACCCGATTGGGCTTTGGTGCACATTTGGTCGAGTGGTTGGAGTCAACAAATCTGTTCAGGTCAGCTAATGGATTACGTCGACGACATGTCAGATGTGTTGGACGACGATCTCTCATTGGAGCTGTTGGCCTACGCTGCTGCACTCGCGTTCATGGACGAGTGATAAGGTACCTGCAGCCATGACTGGATGTGACCCATTGCACGTGTCCCGTTGCCTGGTTGCAGGTTGGGAATCTGGTCATATGTCCAAGACGGCAGTGGACATGGCTGCATTGGCCTTGACTCGTGATCCCGGCGCGGACAACCAACACGGGTTGGCACTGACTTGTGTTGGTGATGGACTCTCCTGAGGTGGACATGGGGGCTTTCCTAACTTCCTCATCCAGGCATGCTGCTGCATTGGTCTGCATATCGTGGCACTTCTCTTGGCCGTATTGACATGCACTTGTTATTAAAGTTTCCGCACTTTCCCTTGTCTCCAACTGTGTTGTGTCTTGATTTGTATGCCAATGTGTGTGTCATGGACTCTCTGGCTCCCTGCCATACGTGCATTGGTACCCCATCAGGACTGTGGGTTTGTGCATTCTCAAGGCCCTGTTTTGTGCTTTACCATATGCATAAGGAAATTTACCGGCCACAGGCGGCGCACATGTGTCCAGTGTTCGTTTGTGCAAATGTTGGTGTTTGTACCACATAGTGTTCGATGTTAGGGTGCTCTGCTTCCTATGTGCTGCATTGTGTGTGAGATGTTCCTTCAGCTCTGAATTTGCTCACCCTTCTACCTTTCCGGCAGTGTGGTTTTCACTTTTGTGTGTGTCGCGGGCCTGGTCGTGCTTATCCCTGCTTTCCTCATCGCGAATGGGCTCATCACACTTTTTTTGTGTTTTTGTTTGTGTTTTTATCTCCGTCGAGGTGGTTGTATCGCGGACATTGGCCGCGGTTTCGGCTGACTATCGCATGGTACCACTTTGCTGTGCATTCCACGTTAACGCAGGGTTATTTTCCCGCGATAGGCTGCGATGTGTAAAGGTGCGTTAGCATTTTTTGGTGATGTTTAGCACACGTTTTGTGAATATACCCCAGAGTGTTTTTCAGAAGTCCTAGGAACAAATATAGCAAAAAAAAGCATTGATGTTTATACAAATGTAGCTCTCCTCTCACAATTTTCTATACCAAAAGTTATATATGTGAGTCCTTCTTGACTCCAACAAATGCTGACAGAGAAGAATCCATCTCCTGGGAACCCTTTTCTGACTTGGTCCCACTAACACTTCAGTTAAGCAGCAGCCTTCATGTGACTCTCAATAGATCAGAAAGTACAAATAAGTTCCTAAAATCCAGAACTGACATTCAGACTCCGGGCCTAATTTACAAGCTTCTTGCGCTGCCGGTCCATACATTTTTCCCATATTAAAAGTGACGCACAGGCGGTGCAAAGTGCTTGTAAATAAGCCCCTCTGATTCCAGAAAGAAACCATATTGCCCCTCAAAACCAGGACGATTGAGAAGCAAAGGTTTTTGCATGCTAGTTCCTAAAATGATTACGCACACTTTAAACTCTAAATGCGCCCCATGATGACTCACACATTCAAGCAACATGGCGTCTTCTCAAAAGGCCTACATTTGTGTCAGTTTACTTTCTTTATCCTCAATCCATGGATTTCTTCCATCCTCATCCAATTGTCCAAGGCTTTTCTTCCTGTGATTAAGGTGAAGTCTTTAGTTATAACTTCTGAACAAAATGACTAATCTTAAATTGGGATTCCTGACAATGCATTTCATATTTGCCATTTTCTCAAAATACCAAACGTTTTACACTTCAACAGTTATATTTTTCAAACACCTTTTGTTTCAGTTTGCAGCAGCTTTCAACTCTATGGACCCCACTAAACCCAGTTTATTGCTAAATGTTACTACTAAGCAAGACAGTCACAGGTGCATTTATTTAGCAGGCAATAGCGTCATGATTTGAATGGTGCAGTAGCACCCCACTAAAACTAATATTATTATATTTTACTACTAAACAGTCAGGGCCCGATTCACAGAATGAACTTAAGACTCAATCCTAAACTACTATTTTGGTATTCACAGAATGCACTTACTGCTTTTGGTATTCACAGAAGTTAGGATTTTGTCTTAAGCTTGTCTTAAGACAAAACTTAAGACAGACTTAAGACAGACTTAAGACAGACTTAAGACAAAATCCTAACTTCTGTGAATACCAAAAGTAGTTGGTTCATTCTGTGAATGCCAAAAGTAGTAAGTGCATTCTGTGAATACCAAAATAGTAGTCAGTTTAGGATTGAGTCTTAAGTTCATTCTGTGAATCGGGCCCTCAGTCACAAGTGCAGTTACCTTGCAGACAGCCGGGTCATGGTATGAATGGTGGACAAGGTGAAGTGGCACCAGGCACAATAGTTGTCATAACTCCTTTAAACATCTAATATCGCAATATTTTACTATTATACAGGCAGATACATTTCTAGTTATCTTGCAGTTAAAGGGTTTGATTTTAATGGTGCAGCAGGTACAATGGCACCAGGCCCAAAAGTTGTCTTAACTCCTCTAAACACCTAGGGGCAGATTTATGTTAACTGGCGCATCCCGAGGGATGCGCCAGTTAACATGCGCCACAGTGCGCCACAGCTACGCCACCCATGGTGCGCCGCATTTATGATGCGGCGCACCATGGGGCAAAAACGGCAGAGATGCGTGACGCATCTGTGCCGGAAATGTGGCGCATTGCTGGAGTTGCGTCGCAAGCGCGACGCAGCTCCAGCAAGGCTCTGGGGGGGCCTATTCTTTCAATGCTGCCTCAAGCCTTACGCCTGCTTCAAGCAGGCGCAGGGTTTTGACGCAGCATTGCCCTGAAAGTGACTGAGTGAAATCTCATAGATTTCACTCAGCCACTTTCAGGAGGCATTCCTGCGCAGGAACGCCCCCCCTGCGCAGGAACGCCTCCTCATGGCGCAGTGCTGTACAACGTGACGCATCTCCTAGATGCGTCACGTTGTGAATAGGGTGCAGGGATGCGCCACGTTTCCGCGCCGTTGCGTCACGCAACGGCGGCGTAAACGTGGCGCAAGCCCTTCATAAATCTGCCCCCTAGGGGTTTATTTACAAGCCCCGTGCGCCACTTTTGCGTCACTTTTAACATGGACAAAGTGACACAAAAGTGTAAATAAGCCCCCTAATATGGCTAAATGTTAAAAGGAAACAGATAGTCATAAATGCAGAGGACCATGATTTCAATGGTGCTGCAGGTTCTGTGGCACAGGGGGCAAAACTTGTCCCAACTCCTCTAAACACAAAATATCGGTATTATATCAATTAACATTTCCCTCTTTCATTTCACTTTTCACAATGTTAGTATTGCTTAGCAGCACTATACCACTAGTTACAGCACAACATTGCCTTTTTGTACATAAACAAGTCATAGCCATTGAACAGACTTTCTGTGACTTATATCGTACAACTACTCAGCAAGCTTCAACTTACAACAAAAAACAGCTTATTATTAATCACATAGGCGAAACCTAATATATATTTACCAATGCTTTGTTTTTTTTAAAATTATGTCAAGATGTGACTTGACAGAATCAATTGAAGGACTCTACCAAACAGCAGGAGCAGTACCATCTGCTGTTACTAGAGGGCAGTCTACCTTACAATAACCCGCTTTTTCTTGTGAATTTGCATACCCAGAAACCACTGCAAAGCCGCAAACACTTCCGTTTCATTGTCTTGGGTCAAAACAAGTACTTTTTTTTCAGCATTGAGAATCAGCAATCAATTTATATATTTATATATGTGTTTTGCTATGGCAGCAGTACATTTTATACTTATACTTGGAAAGTCACCGTATTTTTCGTACATCTTATTTATTACACCATACAGGGGGTATCGGTAACAGTTATGACTTTGTTGACTATCCTTATCCCTTTCGAGGCTTATTTGCACTTCGTGTGGCAATGATAATCGAGGATCTAGGTATAATTTTTGGAGGATGTTTGCAGATGCAAAATCCATAATACTGTAAAAGAAAGTTGGGAAAAGTTGATAACAAGCCAATTGCCTTTCAGTAGACAAAGGTTTGTGTGGGTTAGAGTTGGAGCGTGCGGTGCAAGGCTCCTTCTAGTCGCTAGAGGTCAGGCTTCTCTGCTATAAATACGCATAATCACCGGCAATTTTAAATAATAGAAAAAAGATATTTATGTGTTATAGTGACCAGAGCACTCCGTACAGGATTACTCAGCACCCGACCCCAGAGTATATACATGGTAGTTCCTGGCTGACTTAATTCGGTGCTGTACCCCCAGGGTATGTATAATGTGGTGCCTGGTGAGCGTCTTTAGGGACCTCTAGTAAGCACATGCGTTACTGCACCCCTGGACTCTACCAGTTTTTAGGTCTCGTCCTTTACCATTCCGAAGGAATGGGAAATGGGGGAGAATTCAAGTGCTCGAACTGATTGTCAAACCACCGCTTTTTTTCGTGGCGTTTTCTTCGAGTGCACGTACAGGCACGCGCTTTTGGCCCATACACTTTCATGGCCATCTGTTCCTGTTCCTCAATGTCCCTCCCACCCTTCGTTTGATCTTGCCGCATGTTCAGGCTAATGGCCCTCCCCCAGCACAGAGCGCGCATCGCGGCTGCACAGCACATCAAAGGGCTTCTCCCAGCATGTGCTGTGCGGCTTCTCCTCCCCTAATTATGTGGCCGGCCGTACTTGTGTTTCCTGGCCGCTTCCCGGCCGCTCTTGTATTTAATTAGCAGCAGCAGCATTTCTCCTGCGCCAGGCCACATCATCAAAGGCTCTGTGCCACTTTCACCCACACAGCAACACTTACAGACATGCAACGCCACTCACACCCACGCAAGCCCACTATCATCCACGCAACACCACACTCACCCACGCAACGCCACTCACCCAAGCAACACCACTCACACACGCAACCCCACTCATCCACGCAACCCCACTCATCCACGCAATACCACTCATCCACGCAACCCCACTCATCCACGCAACGCCACTCATCCACGCAACCCCACTCATCCACGCAACGCCACTCATCCACGCAACACCACTCATCCACGCAACGCCACTCACACATGCAACACCACTCACCCACGCAACCCCACTCATCCACGCAACGCCACTCATCCACGCAACGCCACTCATCCACGCAACGCCACTCACAAATGCCTCGCCACTCACCCACGCAACACCACTCACCCACGCAATGCCACTCACTCACACAACACCACTCACCCACGCAACGCCACTCACCCACGCAACGCCACTCACCCACGCAACGCCACTCACACACGCAACGCCACTCATCCACGCAACCCCACTCATCCACGCAACGCCACTCATCCACGCAACGCCGCTCATCCATGCAACGCCACTCACACATGCAACACCACTCACCCACGCAACGCCACTCACACATGCAACACCACTCTGTGGTAAATAAATAAATAATACCTCTCTTTTTAAATGCATAAATGAATAACAGATAGCTCAATAAAATAAGAGTCAAGATTCGAGGTAGTAGGAGTTTGCAGGTTTATTACAGCATAAAGGACAGGAACAGGACAACCTGCACAGGAATAGGATGGCAGCGCTGCCTGGGGCAGAATCGGGGTCGGCGTAACATTGAATAACAAGACATGATCATATATACTAAAACAGTTGCATTACAATACATATGATAGGCGGAGCAGTGGGTGTGGTCAATAGCAGTCGCGAAAGATAAGGGTGAAAGTAGGTGTAACAGAGGCGTATACATAGACATGTGATGCAAACGTAACAGAATATGTCATGAATGGGGCGGAGACATGGAGGGGGCTACCTAAGGAGCCGGGACCTCTGACCTAATGGTGCGCGCAAACTGGCGATGACGTGTTACTAGGAGAAGCTGGGGGCTTCGAACTCTGTGCTAGGAGCAGAGACTGAAGTCTGGAGAGTCAGGGCGACATGTACCTAAGCAGTATCTAGTATCTGATGTTTAGAGAACATGTTGATATGAACTAAGAGTCAGGAGGGGAGAGGCTAACGGACTCTAAGACTGGAGCATGCATTATTCTATATGTAGTGCGTGATGAAGAATATTAAATGACCATTAAAATGCAGTATTTCTCTAACGTGGAGACGTAAAGGCTAGACAATGACGGAAACTATTGATGCGATTCAGTAGCTTTAGGAATGCAGAGAAGGAGGACTGAACTGATAACTGGAATCATAACATACTCTTGGCAGACTCAGAGGCAGAGCCAGGCTGAGCCGGGCACTGCGAGGCAGGAAGTAAGTGAAGGGTCGAGGATACAGGTGGGGGCTGTATCGCTCCTCAGCGAGGCTTCAGGAGACAGGAGACAGGAGCTGAATCTGGTGTCCAGGCCCTTCTGAGGCCTAGAAACGGGGACTTTACAATGGAATAACGTGCACACTGAGAAACGTGGCAACGTAACTTCACATGGGCCTGATATTCGTAATATTCACGAGAACTGGAAACTGGCATACTAGAGGTGGACACAACTGTAATTGCGTCTTTAATCGAACATAGGGAATACATATGCATATTAATCATGCACAGATAACATATGATGGATGACGCGTAGGGACACAGAACATGACAAAATTTACTTTTCCACATTCCCTCCTTGTCACTACGTTTCCATCAGGAAACATCAATATTCATGATACCATCTATCATTTCATACAGTATCATTTGCTCGTCTCGAATTATCCTGGAACGGGATTTAGAACGGGACTTGGGACTAGGAATACAAGAGGTAGCACAAATGCCGCAAATCGCAGGGCCACATTGTATACAGAGGCAGCAGCTGAATATGATCGCTACTGCAATACCTAAAAAGGACAAGACTTTCCATCCCCAGGCGGAAACTATGTTCCAGAACCAACCGGACCACGTCCAGGTGCCTGGATCTTGGTGTAACAGATGGGCAATTTTATGGAGTCTGGTTATAGCTGAATAAACAGACGGCGCGTTATTTGGAATGAAAATGCAGCAACTAGATCCGATGACTCTACAGGCCCCGCCCCTATCAGCCAATATGACGTCAAGGACGAGACGATTCTGTAAAACGACAAATCTCATAGCAGATTGCTCTTCGGTTAAGTTACCTAGAGCAGAGGCAGTCTCATTGACTACAGCTTCAAGGGTTCTGGTTAACCTACGGATTAGCTTACTGTTCTGGATAGGTCCTATAAAGAAGAAGAAACCTCTATTGAAATCTGTATACTGTTCTAGAGCAGTTTCAGTATAATCGACAATGGGGGACTCGATCTCCCTTTTATGTCTAATGTGTACTAGATGTGTATTTCTATGATAATCAGATGGGGCTAGGAAAACTGGTGGCAGTAGGAAGGCAATGTAACAGGTTCCCTCCCAATCGAGGGGCAGACGAACATATGCAGTTTGACCACAAATAAAATAAGAATGGCGTGAAGCTTTGAAAATAGATTTCCCACTGTCACTATATTTGACAATAGTAGTACAATCGCTATGTCCTACATGTACGGAACCATTATTTCGGACACATAATTCGCCTTTGACTGGTAGTACTGAAATAGCAGGTAAGTCTGGAGTGGAATCAGACTGAACATTCAGGACCATGAAATTCGAAGAATAATTACCTAAATTGTAAACTTCATTTTCTAGATCTAACCCTGTTCTGTGGGGAAGACCTTGCTTGTCTGGAAAACATGTACTGTTAAGAAAAGACATATCTGTTAAAGATGACGTTAACGTGGACCATGCTCCACACGAACCATTATGTGAAAATGGATAAGGAAAGAGTGGCAGAACTCCCTTCGGTGTCTGGAAAGGGGGGAGTCGACCACACACCCAACAATTAGTGGCATTGCTGGTCTGGTGTGAATAATGTAACATGCGGATGAAAGAATTATTACGCATAGCGAGGCGGTAAGAGAGTTCATGAGGAGGTAGATCACTAAACGTGTGCTCTACTGTAGCATTGGAAGACTTATTTACATGAGAAACTGGAAAATACAGGTAAAATGCATAACTGGTGCAGGAAATCATAATACTGAGAAATAATATGAAACATAGAAAAACGATACATCGGATTGAGTTTTGACTAACTCTCTCACTATGGGGGTCTATTTTATACATGTCAGAAACAGTCTAACCGTTTCACCTAGGGGAGGACTTAGACAATCAAACTGGCTGACTTATTTTACTAGACCTTAACTTGAGTTTATACTCCTGTTGCGGAGTTTTCTCTAACAGGGAAGGTTCAGTATCATTGTTCTTTGCGGGACAGTCCTTAAGAATAGTACTTTGGCAGTCCTTTGAATCCTGGGCAATGTTCTTTGAGACTGGCTTCAATCCATAAAATTTCTTTATATGCGAAAGATGCACCCAGCCTTTGCGTCCCTCCAACTTCACGGCTGTACGGGTGGCGAGGAGGACCTGTCGGGGCTCCTTCCAGCGAGGCTCCAGTGGACTTGAGCGATCGAAATTGCGCACTAGGACCATGGATCCTGGAACAATTTCATGCGGTGTCACCTCGGTATTGTCTGGAAATGCGGCGGCAACCTGTGAACGACAAGAGTTGAGGGCAGACATCAAGGAAGCTAGGTAATCTGTCAGCATATTACTTGAAACATCGGTAATACTTCGGGGTCTAGGTGTACCCCACATGTTAGGGGGGCGGCCGAATACGACCTCATACGGGGACAGACCTGATCTGGAATGTGCGACCATGCGCATGTAGAACAGAGCAACTGGCAGAGCTACTAGCCAGTCTACACCTTTCTCTTGACAAACTTTTGCGATACGGATTTTCAAAGTCTGGTTATGTCTCTCTACGAGACCGGCTGCTTCAGGATGGCGTACACAATGGAACTTCCACTGGTACCCTAACAAAAGGGACACATGTTTCATGAGTTCAGATGAGAATGGCTGGCCATTGTCAGAATATACGACTCTAGGGAGTCCATAACGGGGGAAGAATTCACGAACCAACTGCTTGGCAGTGGTCGCGGCTGTGTAATCTGGGACTGGATATGCTTCTGTCCACCTGGACAAAGCGCATACAACTACAAGGACATACTTGAAACCTCGACATCGCTCCATCTGAATGTAATCCATCTGGAGGACTTCAAAAGGGTGGTCAGGGGGCTGGAATCCACCTTGTTCCACCGGGACACTTTTACCTGGATTAAACTGGCAACATATCATACAGGTACGGACTTTCTGCTTGGCTGCAGCTCGTAAATGCTTGTTGAACCAAATGTCCTGGATACTGTCTAACATAGCTTTTTCTCCTAAATGTGCTGGACTATGTGCGGTATTAATAATGACTTGAACCATAGAGTCGGGGAGAAACCATGTGGCTCTACCCTTTGTTACCCATCCCTGACCTGTCTGGACCCCTCCTTGTTCAGACCATTTCTTGATTTCATCGGGAGTAGCATGTAACTGGATATCTATGACATCTTGAGTAGGGTCTTTAACTGTCATACATGTAGTCGGATCTGGAGTGTGTGTCGGTGTCTTATTTACTGGAATGTCTGGTGTCTGAGCTGTAAGCTTGGCTGTGCGATCTGCTAGATCATTACCCTGGGAAATAATGTCAGTAACTTTCGTATGTGCTTTGCACTTCATGATAGCGATAGATGTCGGTAAATGTATGGCATCTAACAGAGCCTGAATAAGGAGACCATGCTGAATCTTGGTTCCATGAGAAGTCATGAAACCTCTCTCTTGCCAGAGCACTCCGAAGTCGTGTACAACTCCAAATGCGTAACGTGAATCGGTGTAAATATTAACTTTCAAGTTCTTGGCGTGTATGCAGGCTTGTGTCAGAGCAACTAGCTCCGCTGCTTGAGCAGACAGGGTGTCAATGCGGTGTGTTTCAATAACTTCAGTGTCAGTAGTCACTGCATACGCGGCGACTAGTTCTCCTGTACTTGTTCTCATACATGAACCATCCACATAAAGTGTCAGGTCTGGATCTGGAAATGGAATATCTGTCAAATCTTGTCTTGGCTTTGTCATGATGTTAACTATTTCCACACAGTCGTGTGTGGCAGAATTCGAAGTAACTGATGGTAATAGTGTAGCAGGATTTAAAACGTTGCAGCGTCTGATTTCTATGTGTGGCTGGAACAGTGTCAATTCATAACCTGTTAAACGTGCAATTGTCAAGTGCTTAGTTTGTGTTCGGTTTAAAAGAACTTCCACGGAGTGTGGAACTTGTACTGTCAGGGAGTGTCCTAATACTATGGAATCACTTTGTCTGATAGCTAGTGCTGTGGCTGCAACTGACTTGAGGCACGCAGGCAGAGCCTGGGCTACAGGATCTAATGTGCTCGAAAAATAAGCACAGGGCTTGTATTGTCCTGCTTGATCTTGTGTGAGGACAGATAATGCTGTACCTTCACGTTCTGTGACGAAAAGTGTAAAAGACTTACTGTAGTTCGGTGTTGCTAGAACCGGGGCTTGACATAGGGCTTTCTTTAACTCATTGAAACTGAGTGTATGTTCAGATGTCCAAGGGAGGACAGTCGATACGGCTGCCTCCTGTGTCGTTAACTGTATCAGTGGCTTGGCTAGAAATGCATACTGAGGAATCCATTGTCTGCAATAAGAAGTAAGGCCGATAAGAGCACGTACCTCCTTCTGGGTCTTGGGCTGGGGAAGACTCGCTATTAACTGGATACGGTCTGGTGTCAACTGCCTACCCCTCTTGGACAGTAAGTGTCCTAAGTAGACCACTTGCTGGACACAGAATTGAAGCTTCGAAGGGGACACCTTGTGTCCCATCTCGGCAAGGAAATACAAGACTGTAAGTGATGCTTGCTCGCAAGCACATTCAGAACGGGCTGTGATCAGTAGATCATCGACATACTGGAGCAGGGCAGTGTCAGTTGGCATGTGAATGTTGTCTAGTTGTCTCTTGAGTGCTTGACTGTAAATACTAGGACTTTCTGTGAAACCTTGAGGAGCGCGTGTGAACATATAGCTCCTTCCATTTAAACAAAATCCGAAAAGGAACTGGCTGTCTGGATGAATGGGGACACTAAAAAATGCGTTCTTGAGGTCTATGACGGTAAAAAATGAGGCTTCGGAATCAATGGCCGTCAATAGGGAAGAGATATCTGGGACAACTGGATACTGGGGAATAATACATTTATTAAGTTCTCGGAGATCAATCACTAATCGATATACTGGGGGTGCATTTGGATCAGTACGTTTCATGACTGGAATGATCGGAGAATTACATACATTGGAGTCAGTTTCTACAACTACTCCTTGAGCCATGAGCTCGTCAATAATTTTGGATAAGGCTGCTACCGCCTCAGGTGGCAATCTGTACTGTCTGATTCGGGGTAACACTACACCTGGCTTGAGAGTCACACGATGGGGTGTGATTTGCATAAAGCCAACATCAGTTGGACCTTGCGCCCATAGATGCTGCGGAACATTGGACAATCTTGGATCAAAATCTCGTAATACATAGTGACCCTTGAAGTCACGTAGGAACAATCGTATTCCCTCTGGGGAACAGCATATAACTGCACCTAACTCTTTCAGTGTCTTAATGCCTAATAGATTCTCTGGACATGACTTAGTAAGTAACAGATCAGTAGTGCGGGACAATGGACCTACTTCTAGAGTAACTGGCTTTGAAATTTCATTTACGATAGGTTTTCCTGAAAATCCAAGGGAAACATTTCTTGAGCCTGAGAGCGGAGCCCCTGGAACTTCGGCGTGACTTATAGTGGTCCTACTTGCCCCTGTATCAATCAGAAACTTTCTATCTTTCCCTAATACTTGACTATGAACATAGGGACCTTCTTGATCTACAGGTATCTCGATGAGAGGCAAGCCTACCTCCCTCTCTAGGCTGTTTCATGAATATGGCTGATACTCTGGATACTCAGACTGTGCATACTGGTACATCTGCTGTGTAACATGCTGTGTTGCAGCGATAGGCTGCGGAGCTGTAACTGTCTGTGGTGCATTCTGTGACTGCGGAGTCTGTGAAACTTGTTCTTGTCTAGGCGGACGTGGTCTTTCTTTAGTCTTACCGGTAGCTATGTTGTGTTTCAGAACTGCACACTCGTTTATAAAATGACCTGGCTGTTTACAATAATTGCAGTTTCCTTTAACGGGAGCTGCAGGATGACTGGCTTGATTCGGACCCCTCTTCTGACTGTCTTCAGGAATGGATTGTGCAACTAGTACTTTCATTTTCGTGTCTTTCATACGTTTCCTTTCGTCTTCTTGTTCTTCTCTGATTCTATTCTGGTGATATTGAAGCATCTGTAACATTTGGGACGGGGTATTAGCTTGCCAGGTACTTTCGACTTTCAAAACTCGGTTTTTAATTTGCGGACTTGAATTCTCGACTAATTTAGTAACAAAAAGATGAGGGTATGACTCACTACTTGTCTTGAGGCCACTGTTTATGGTAAAACATTTCTCAAATCTGGAATAATAATCACTAATATCTTCGTCTTGTTTCTGTTTACAGGCTGAGATTGCATCCCAGTCTTCCTTTCTAGTTGTCAATAATCTGGGTAAAACTTGTATTAACAATTCTGGTAATTCTTTACATTTATCTCCAAGACCGGTACCTGGTACTCGTGCCTTGTCTTCAGCTTCTAGAACTGCCCAATCGATCTTTTTCTCTCCCACCTCCCATTCTTTTTCCTTGAGTTTCTCATATACCCCTGCGGGCAACAAGACTTTTAACATTTTAATGATATCTGGATACGTGTATTCTCCCATACGGAGCATGTCTTTTAATTCTCGGTGGAACCCTGCTGGATCTTTATCATGACAGGGAATTAACTTTTTGATCTCTAAGAGTTCCATCTTTGTGATCGGGGTGTAAACAAACACTCGTTGCATTTCACCACCGTCTGTCTTAACTGGATGTACTTCTCTTAACGGATTCTGTCTGTCTATGTAAAAGGGTTTACTTTCTGGGGGTGAGACATGAACAAAATGCGGGTTCAAAAACGTTCTGTATTTGTGGCGCTGTTCTAGAACGACACTAATTAAATCGGTACCTAAACCTTTCCATTTATACTGGAGTAACTCATTCAGGACATCGTGTAACGGACCTGGATCAGAATGTTGACCCTCATACAATGTAATGAGGTGCTGGATCATATACATACCCGCCAGTCGTTGCTCGGCTGGGGGCAATTTCAGAAACATTTGTGCCACTATTTCGTCTGGAAAAGTGGTAGAATCAGTAATCCATCGGACTGCTGATCGGACTAGTTCTTGTTCATGCATAGTACTTAACTCACTATAACCGATTCGTGATTTCAGAATGTGATCGGTAGCTTGAAATACTTGTTCTAGAGAACCTTGTTCTGGTGCTGGATGGTGAAAAATTGACTTGTGTTCTAGGCGCAAATGGCGATCTGGAAATCTAGATTTTCCTACATACGCTATTCTGTCGGGATTCTCGTCCTCTACCTCTTCAGTATCAGAGTTACTTTCTTTCTCGCTTACTTGTGCTGCTTTACGTTGTTCGTGTATCCTTATTATTTCTTTACGAATCTTCTTATACATACTCTCTATACTACTGATGGTTCTGTGCTTACCCTCGGCTATATTATCACTCCACTTTGTCAGGGTTCTCATTTCGGCTTGATCTTTGGTCGGATAATCTTGTTCTCGTATTAGACAATTAATCAGAAACTTTAATAGCATGAGCTGGACTTCAGCTTTTCTTTGGCACATGACATCACTAATACTTTCTGGATCATTCCCGGTACGGATGAAACGATATATTCTGTCTAGATCTTCTTTCATATCTGGTAGGGTGACTAGATACTCGGTCACCTTTCTTACGCGTAATGAATATAAAACCATACTATCCTCGCCTGGGACTGGATCATAGCCACATTCATTAAGGGCTTTTCTTATTTCTGCAACAGACTGATGCCTGGGCGTACGCTGTGATGCTTGTGCATGTAATTCGGCTAACGTTAAACGCTTGTGTGGCGGCGGGGTTTGAGGAGTACCTCCCCCTGCGGCCCCTAAACTAGAGTCGTCTACTGATGCTCTTCGTCCTGGCAGAGTGGGAAATGGAAATGCAGGCTGGACTTGTATAGCGGGCTGGACCGGGGGTACCGTAACAGGTACTCCGGTGTCTGGAGGAGCGGGAAGTGCCTGATTTACAGGGACTGGCGGAGCAGGATTTGCATATTCTGGGACTGTGTCGTCCAAATAGGACGAAATGAAAATATCAGCTGCGGTCGGTTTGTGACATAGCTTGGTCGGAACTAATGGTGGCGGGAAATTACTGGATGCCTCCGGGGTCGCTTTTGGCAAGCCCTCGGCAAGAAGAGGATACATACCCTTAATAAGAGCATGCCTCTGTCTGTCTGACTGTTCGGTTTTGACTCGTTCACCTATCTCGATTAATTCCCTTTCTTGGGCTCGTTCTAAGGATTCTCTACTTAATTCTGACTTTCTGATTTCTTTTTCGGTTCTTTTATGAGATTCTTTGCGCCATAACTCAATGGCATCTTTCTGTGACTGTCTGGCTTTCTTTTTCCATAATGCTTCTTCTACTCTCATGATGCACTCGGCATCCCACGTACCTGATACGGGCCATCTATACTTCTCCTCTAACTGTTTGGTATACTCTACCCATAAATCTAGATACAATATGGCGCTTATGCCATGCTTCTGATACATGAAATGACCTGGACTGTCCCTAGGCGGAACAGGAACTGCTGCTTCTAGCAGACCTTTTCTGGTTTTTAACCGACGCAGTTTTGAAAAGAGCGGCATGACTGATCTATAACCTGGACACAACACAATACACAATAAACACGATAATTACTTCACACTCATACCACGACATTAGAATACATGAATAACATTCAGAATAACAGTTCGAACAGAATACTACCTGGAATACGGGAAACAGAATACATGAATTTTCTCGAGAACAGAACTGACTAGAACAGAAACTAGATGCACTGCTGAAACAGTACGAAACTTACCGGTCTCATACAGAGACACATCAGGACCCGCATCCACCGAAGTGGACACTTCGTTTGTGGGTCTGTGTACCACCAACCCACGGACCAGAGTCAATTAGATTGACCCTGTCTAGATACTACCCCAGCAACGGTACTCACCGGGCAGCAAGAACGGAAGGCCTCGGACGGGACTGGACTGCTTCGACGCCGGACGGACGAACTTCGGACTTCTGTTACGGGTGGGCCTCCGGATACCTCGGACCTTGGACTCTCGGCTTGGGCTCTGGTCGGGACTCGCCGCGTTCCTCCACCGCCTCGTCTGGATGCTGGACCGCCACCTCCGTCTCCTCCGTGGGCCTGAGGGATACTTGAAGCAGAAATATCTGCACGTGCACGGTATGGTTCCGTCACGGCTGCAGAGGGTCAGGGGGCCGGCGTGGCTTCACCGGCGCGTGGGGAAAGGGCAAGTCCCTGTTCGGGCGCCATTATGTGGTAAATAAATAAATAATACCTCTCTTTTTAAATGCATAAATGAATAACAGATAGCTCAATAAAATAAGAGTCAAGATTCGAGGTAGTAGGAGTTTGCAGGTTTATTACAGCATAAAGGACAGGAACAGGACAACCTGCACAGGAATAGGATGGCAGCGCTGCCTGGGGCAGAATCGGGGTCGGCGTAACATTGAATAACAAGACATGATCATATATACTAAAACAGTTGCATTACAATACATATGATAGGCGGAGCAGTGGGTGTGGTCAATAGCAGTCGCGAAAGATAAGGGTGAAAGTAGGTGTAACAGAGGCGTATACATAGACATGTGATGCAAACGTAACAGAATATGTCATGAATGGGGCGGAGACATGGAGGGGGCTACCTAAGGAGCCGGGACCTCTGACCTAATGGTGCGCGCAAACTGGCGATGACGTGTTACTAGGAGAAGCTGGGGGCTTCGAACTCTGTGCTAGGAGCAGAGACTGAAGTCTGGAGAGTCAGGGCGACATGTACCTAAGCAGTATCTAGTATCTGATGTTTAGAGAACATGTTGATATGAACTAAGAGTCAGGAGGGGAGAGGCTAACGGACTCTAAGACTGGAGCATGCATTATTCTATATGTAGTGCGTGATGAAGAATATTAAATGACCATTAAAATGCAGTATTTCTCTAACGTGGAGACGTAAAGGCTAGACAATGACGGAAACTATTGATGCGATTCAGTAGCTTTAGGAATGCAGAGAAGGAGGACTGAACTGATAACTGGAATCATAACATACTCTTGGCAGACTCAGAGGCAGAGCCAGGCTGAGCCGGGCACTGCGAGGCAGGAAGTAAGTGAAGGGTCGAGGATACAGGTGGGGGCTGTATCGCTCCTCAGCGAGGCTTCAGGAGACAGGAGACAGGAGCTGAATCTGGTGTCCAGGCCCTTCTGAGGCCTAGAAACGGGGACTTTACAATGGAATAACGTGCACACTGAGAAACGTGGCAACGTAACTTCACATGGGAAACTGGCATACTAGAGGTGGACACAACTGTAATTGCGTCTTTAATCGAACATAGGGAATACATATGCATATTAATCATGCACAGATAACATATGATGGATGACGCGTAGGGACACAGAACATGACAAAATTTACTTTTCCACAACTCACCCACGCAACCCCACTCATCCACGCAATGCCACTCATCCACGCAACGCCACTCACACATGCAACGCCACTCACCCACGCAACGCCACTCACCCACGCAACACCACTCACCCACGCATCGCCACTCACTCACGCAACGCCACTCACCCACGCAACGCCACTCACACATGCAACGCCACTCACACACGCAATGCCACTCACACACGCAACGCCACTCACACACGCAACGCCACTCACGCACGCAACGCCACTCACACACGCAACGCCTCTCACATGCCCAACGCGACTCACACGCGCAACGCCACTCACATGCGCAACGCCACTCACATGCGCAACGCCACTCACACGCGCAACGCCACTCACACGTGCAACGCCACTCACACATGCAACGCCACTCACACGCGCAACGCCACTCATACATGCAATGCCACTCACGCACGCAACGCCACTCACGCACGCAACGCCACTCACGCACGCAACGCCACTCACACACGCAACGCGACTCACAAGCGCAACGCGACTCACGCGCGCAACGCCACTCACACGCGCAACGCCACTCACACGCGCAACGCCACTGACACGGGCAACGCCACTCACACGCACAACTCCACTCACACGCGCAACTCCACTCACACGCACAACGCCACTCACACGCGCAACGCCACTCACACGCGCAACGCCACTCACACGCGCAACACCACTCACACGCGCAACGCCACTCACATGCGCAACGCCACTCACACGCGCAACACCACTCACACGTGCAACGCCACTCACACACGCAACGCCACTCACACGCGCAACGCCACTCACACGCGCAACGCCACACACACGCGCAACGCCACTCACACGCGCAACGCCACTCACACGCGCAACGCCACTCACACGCGCAAAGCCACACACACGCGCAACGCCACTCACACGCGCAACGCCACTCGCACGCGCAACGCCACTCGCACGCGCAACGCCACTCACACGCGCAACGCCACTCACACACGCAACGCCACTCACACACGCAATGCCACTCACACACGCAACGCCACTCACACACGCAACGCCACTCACACACGCAAAGCCACTCACACGCGCAACGCCACTCACACGTGCAACGCCACTGACGCACGCAACGCCACTCACGCACGCAACGCCTCTCACACTCCCAACGCGACTCACACGTGCAACGCCACTCACACGCGCAACGCCACTCACACGCGCAACGCCACTCACACATGCAACACCACTCACACGCGCAACGCCACTCATACACGCAACGCCACTCACGCATGCAACGCCACTCACGCACGCAACGCCACTCACGCACGCAACGCCACTCACACACGCAACGCCACTCACACGCGCAACGCGACTCACACGCCAACGCCACTCACACGCGCAACGCCACTCACACGCGCAACGCCACTCACACGCGCAACGCCACTGACACGCGCAACACCACTCACACGCGCAACTCCACTCACACGCGCAACTTCACTCACACGCGCAACGCCACTCACACGCGCAACGCCACTCACACACGCAACGCCACTCACATGCGCAACGCCACTCACACGCGCAACGCCACTCACACGCGCAACGCCACTCACACGCGCAAAGCCACTCCACGCAAACCAACTCATCCACGCAACGCCACTCATCCACGCAACGCCGCTCATCCACGCAACGCCACTCACACATGCAACACCACTCACCCACGCAACCCCACTCACCCGCGTGCGAGGGCCTCTAGCTCCTAGGGGCCCCCTCGGCACTGCTCTCTGGCCGGAGAGCTCCTAATTGAGCCCGGAGGGGGCCCCCTTAAGTACCGTGCAGGGAGGCCCCCTCACTTTTCGTTACGCCAGTGCCGAGCGCCAGCACAGGCCTCCTTGCACCATGGTGTTTGTGTTGTTGGCATGATTGTTTTTGTGCAGGAAGGGGCACCTACCTGCACAAAAACAATTGCGTGAGGGTTTTTCCTCGTCCTATGGGCCTCATTTACAATATTTTGCCAACATTGCCCCCGTAATGACGGGGGCAATGTTGCCTGATCAAAGGCAGCGCCATACATTTCAACCATATGGGGGGGCTAGCATGTCTACAAATTTCTTATAAAATTCACATGTGTACCCGTCCGGCCCTGGTGCTTTCCCATTGGGAAGCGCAAGTATTATTGCGGTCACCTCCTCTACAGTTATGGGTTGCGCCAGATATTCTCTTTGATGATCTGACAGCCACGCAATTGCTATGTCCTGCAGATAACAAAACGTTTCCTGCGTTGGAGCCGGTTTCTGAGAAGTGTAAAGGTCTGAGTATGCAAGAACAAAGCTACAAAGTATTTCCTCAGGTTGTGTGTGCAATTCACCGCCTTTGTCACGAATCTGTGTAATCGTCTGCGCCCCTCTCTCCCCACAAATTTTCCTCGCTAGTACTCTTCCGGGTCGTCCCCCCTCCCCGAACTGTCGAGCTTGCGGGCGTTTGGTGACGTATTTCAGTTCATCATCAGCATATTGTTGATGTTCAGTGAGTGTACGTTTAATCTCGCCCAGCAGCTCCGCTCGCCCTGTGCGTGCATACTCCTGTTCCAAGTCCGTCAATTTATGTTCAAGTCTGGTGATCTGCGTTCTAATATCTTTTAGTATCCCGGCAGAGGTGCTGATGCATACCCTCCCAAGCGTCGCCTTAAATGCCTCCCATAGGACACATGGGTCCTCAACTGTACCTGTGTTTAAGTGGAAGTACTCTTTAATGGCAGCCGTTACAGTAGTGACATATGTGGAGTCTAATAACGCTTGTGCGTTAAAGCGCCAACTGAAGGGAGGAGGTGCATGGTGAGGTATGTGTAGTGAGAGCTCCACGGGATTGTGGTCAGACAGTGTGCGAGGGAGTGTTGTGATCTTCGTAGCCCATAGTACCGCTGTATCTGTCCCCAGCCAAAAATCGATCCTGGACCAACTGCCGTGTGCCATGTTGACGTGTGTTGCTCCCGGTGTAGTTGGATGTTTCACCCTCCACATGTCCCTGAGTGCCCTTTCCTCCATAATGTCCCACAGTTTTTCCCTGGCTTTCTTATGAGGTTCTGTGGATATTGCAGAACGATCTGCAGCGTTACGCAAGGTTACATTGAAATCACCCCCCTAGACCAGGGTCGTATCACTGAATTCTAGCAGGTGATCCCAGAGTTCTTGGAAAAACTCCGGGGAGTCAATATTCGGGCTGTATACATTCACTATCATGATCATTTGCCCCCTCAGCCTCCCTGACACAATTACATATCTACCATTTTTGTCTACAATCGTGCGTTCAATCCTGTAATCAGTGCCTTTCTTAACCAAAGTCATGACCCCCCCTATGAGGTATCGGGTTCTGTCAGGCCTACATACTCTGCAAAAACACTCAAACACCATAGACAGAAATTGGCACGGAAACTGAAAATGCAAAGAGACAAGTTTATTAGGACCCCATGGGGTGGTGGTACATTCCTACAGCACCCTCCGGTAATGCAAGAAGTATCACACCGAACATCGGTGCGCGACCTCTTTTATACAGTTTAAAGGTAATAAAAAGGTAGGCGGTACACATTTGAACAGTTTTAGGTACATATAAGGACATTTTTGGCGCACAGCCAGCATGTGGGAGGAGCTTAATACCACTGGTCAGTTAGGGCAACATTCCTAAAGAGTGACCACTCTCTAGTCCAGAGATCGTGTGTGCGCATGCGTGAAACTGACCATCGCTAAAAATAGCCTGTTGCCGGGCAAAGTGAAGGTTCATTGGCATGAAGGAAGGACAAAAGGGCACTCTAACCACGAGGCCGCATGTTCGTACAAAATGGATGCCACCAAATACAAAATGGCCCCCACACGCTTAAGTCAAGTTAACACAAAAGGTCGTGTAGCTGAGCTAAACGCTAACCCAGGTGCTGCCAAATTACGACACCTAGAGTATGAGGAGCATGCCGCCGAGGTGCACGACTCCGCCCAGCGTGTTCCAATAGTTCTGCGCAGTGTAGGATCCAGATGGGTTTCCTGTAGGAGCGCTATATCAATATGATGTCTGTCTAGACAGGCAAAAATTTGACGAACCTTCTTAGGATTTGTGAGGCCTCGTACATTCCACGTTAATAGATTAAAATTATCTCTATTCATGGTGCCTGTTCGACTATCTTCACACAGATCCTAGCACACTTTGACCTTCCTACACTCAGCACAGCATAGTATAACAATATGGCATTTGATTCCGACCCATTAATATACATCCTAAAGCGGCGTCCAGCAGTGCATCTCAATCGTCCAGGTTGTTCAGAAATCAACAAACCCCAACTAACCCACGTCCCACCCACTCCAGCAACCCAATTCTGCCGAAGCCATTGTACCCTGAAAACATCAAGTATCAACATAACTTGTCGGGGACCGCCCTAGTAGAGGTCCGCCGATGGCGCATTACACCATCCTAACTAAAGGATGTGGGCAGATCTAGAAGT
The DNA here is from genome assembly GCF_964261635.1 of Lissotriton helveticus. Lineage (NCBI taxonomy): Eukaryota > Metazoa > Chordata > Amphibia > Caudata > Salamandridae > Lissotriton > Lissotriton helveticus. Next base: position 183,128,427 of record NC_136057.1, on the reverse strand, counting down.
TGTAAACAGATCACAGCTGGTCATTAAGTAATATTAACATCACAGGACTTTTCAAGCACTTATGATGCCCATTAAAAACATAAACTCCATGACGAGAAACATTGAGGCCTCTAAGATAGTTGGCAGAAATGATAGTCAGGAGTACATGATTAGTCCATATATCCTTGCATTATGGTTCCTCTTATCTAGGGGGAGTAACCGGGCATCCCCTCAAATAGACAAACAACAACAATCTGTAGCCGGCCATCCGCACAGCACTGCGCCATAGCGTTCCCTTTCCACGTCACCAGTAGGTGTCACAAGGCCATGTCGGCAATGTCTGGGCGTTAGGACATCAGTCTACCACAAACAGAGGGGCATATTATCAAGGAGGTTTATCTCCGCTTTTTTGGCTTTAAAAGCCAAGAAAGCGGAGATAAAATTATCTCCCTATTACCAAGCTGTCGCTAACACCAGTTAGCGACAGCTAATAGGAGATAGCGACCATCTTGGGCCCCGCTTTGCATGTCAGTGATATTTATCACTAATGACATGCAAAGTGGGCGTGCCAAGATGTTAGCGACTGGAAACAGTCGCTAACATCGCTATCTCCTATTACCAACTTTTGGAGATATTCGCGCTAAGCGCAAATATCTCCAAAAGCTAACACCTGCCCTGAGCAGTTCTTAGCTATGTTAACCAATGGGAGGTGGATAACATGGCTAAGAGCATTTGCTCGATAATGCATGAATATCGCTGACTTTTCAGCGATATTCATGCATTGCGGCCGTTTTTTATCGCATTTGCGATAAACCTTGCTAATAGCAAGGTTTATCTGCGATAAAAATCGCCGATGTGCGGCGATAATTTTCGTCTCTAAACAAGTTAGAGACAAAAATTATCTCTATTGGTTGGTAATATGCCCCAGAGTTCCTTGTGACAGCGGATGGTTAACGTTAGAATACAGTATATCCCAAAAGCTTACCATTAGTCTGAGTCTGTGTGCCTGTCTCTACGATTCGACCTTTTACCTTTGGTTACCGTTGGCTTGATGAAGTCCATTGCAGTCTTGGGCGTTGACAGGAAGACTGGTTTGCCATCCCATGTAATTTTTAGTCGCGCGGGATACAGCATGGCATAAGGGATCTGAAGGTCACGAAGTTTGGCTTTGACATCATTGAATTCCTTACGCGCTTGTTGTACTGCAAACGTGAAGTCTGGGTAAAATTCCAATTTGTTACGCTGGTGCTGAATTTCCCCTTTTTCCCGCGCCATCATCAAGATAGCATCTCTATCCCGGTAGTTTAGAACTCTTGCTATTATGGGTCTGGGTGGTGCTCCTGGTTTGGGCTGCGGAGCTAAAGACCTGTGCGCATGTTCAATAATGAAGATGGACGATAGGTTATCGGCGCCAAACAGGTCCTTGCACAGTTGCTCCACATAGGGCTCCATGCGGCCTGTGTTGGTTGATTCCGGCAGTCCCGCTATTCGTATGTTATTGCGCCTTGATCTGGCTTCCAACTCCTCTGACTTGGCCTTTATTACTTCAAGGACCTTCTCCATACCCGCACATTTGGTCGTCGTGGTGCGCAATTCATCCTCTACAGTTGAAATTCTGGTCTTCGCTGTGTCTAGTCTTTCACCTTGTTTGTCGAGCTTCGACGCCATGCTGTCGACTCTTCCCGTTAAGTGGTCCAGCTTGCCATTAATGTCCTGCAGGTTCGCTTGTATGGCTTTCAGGATATTTTCCACAACGCCCCCATTCTTGAGGGTCTGTGTCCTGGTCCTCTTCTGTTGCTCCATTTTGGCCCCGTAGCGTTTTCCGCGCCTCAAATGTGAGTTTAGGCTGCTTGTTATCAGGTTTCCCCATGATGTATGGCTCAGAGAGCTTTATATGAACCCTGGGGTGTTGTGCACCGTTGTCGCGGTTCCGCCGTAGAAGTGAGCCGTGTGTGGTCTCGGTCGTTTAATGACTCCAGCACGGTCCTTCAAGGTATCAATGTCGGCACAGAAATTGTGTGTGACTTTTGAGTAATGTCCTCCCTTGTTAGGAAAGCAGCGCAGGTCCGGTTGCAAGTAACAGTTCGGATGTTCGCGCAACCACCTCCCTTACCAGGGATGCAATCTGGTGGCTGTTGTAATGCCCTTCTCGTGAAGCCTCGTCAGACGCTTTAGCGCTCAATGGGGTGATGTCCGGCTGCACCTAGTAAATGGATCCGTTCCCTGCCACCAGTGTCCCCACCAGTCGTACAAAGCCAGCAACAATGGTGCGTTCATATATTTGCCCCGCTGCTCAATATATCAGGAAGGTAGTCCGAGTTCGCCTCCGGCGCGGCCGCTGCGGCGGGTATCAATAGTTCTGAGCAGGTTTCGCGCCTTTTCAACTACAAACGCTCATATGCCGGCTCGCGCTGTTCAGGGGCAGAACTCACACTGAAGAAACTCATGCGTCGCCATACCCTGCATCGGTCCTGTTGGATGTCCAGTTAGCAAGCGCTGAATGACCTTGCATGCCAGGTTACGTTCGTCTGTCCTAGTTTGCAACATAAAGCGTGTCGTGTCGGGTCGTACATGGGCACCGCCATTTTGCGATTTTCATTGTCACAGCAGACAGAGAGTGATCCTCGCAGTACTGGAGGGGAAACGGCCCTACAACCTGCGCATAGCGTGTTAAGTTGCTCCCAGAGGCTTTCTGGGCATGTGGCGGTCTGAACGCTACATAGAGGGGACTGCTCGTTATTGATTCCGCTTCATACCTGTAGAGCCGCCATTTTGACCGAGGGGGTTCCGCTCGTATATAGTCATTCCTCCGGCGTGGAGTTCGCTCGGTTGCCGTGATTGCAGTAAACCCCCGGTTCAATCTATGCTTCCGCAGCTCTAGGGTAGCGCTGACAGCCTTCGTTTACAGCGTGGTCGGGGCTCGCCGCATCCTCTCTAGGCTGTCACAGTACTGTCCGCCATGTTGGACTGCGCAGCCGGTTGAGACATCCAGCTTTATCGGGGGCATCTGTGTCTCAGGAGTCGTCTTCCATCGCTCCGATTGCGCTCCGCACTCTCCCGTCCACGTTAGTGTGTGCGGTGTCACGCCGTGATCCATTTTGGCATGTTTATTTGGTGATAATACGATCCGCCCGGCGGACCTGCACAGCTAGGCAGCCATTCCGCTGTGCGCCCCCTAGCGCCTCCTCCCCTCTTCCGATGTACTTGTCAATCCCTAAATAACTTCGGCTGGCCCTCCACTGGGCTACAATGTAATGTGGGATTTGCATGGCCATGTACTGCTCCAGCTCCGACACTCCACCGAATGTGAATAAATCATTCAAATACACACAGATGTGTCATTTCCATAATCAATCAAGGATGAAAGTATGGATGAATGTAAGGACATTGGGCCCGATTCACAGAACTAACTTAAGACAAAATCCTAAACTTACTACTTTTGGTATTCACAGAAGTTAGGATTTTGTCTTAAGTCTGTCTTAAGTCTGTCTTAAGACAAACTTAAGACAAAATCCTAACTTCTGTGAATACTAAAAGTAGTAAGTTTAGGATTTTGTCTTAAGTTAGATCTGTGAATCGGGCCCATTAATTGCCCAAAAAGGTACACCCTGGGAAATGAAAGCAATGCGCATGTTTGACCGTGACACACATAGGCAGTGAGATGACTGGGAATGTGTGCAGTAGCTGTGGCCTCATTACTCTGAAACAACAATCGCGCAATTTCACAACTTTGCCCCATGCAATGTAAGAAATAAGGCTGTGTATGAAATGTCAAAGTCGTTGGCAGGCCTAAAGTAGTGTCCCCCATCACATTTGACAGCAGAACGTCTCTTTGCACACCTACTCACACTCAACTGGGTGGACACAGCCTGTAGTGATGGATCACATTGATCCATATGGCAAGAAATTGGACACAATACTCACATTGCTGAAGACACGTAAGAGCACAGGTCTATCAGCAACTATCCGAACCACAATGTCTGGCTCACAGAGGTGGAGCTGGCAGTAGGGACTCACCCCTAAGTGAAGTGCGTCAGTCAGTCCCTCACTGTGTAGGGACAATGCTCATTGAGGCACACAATTTGTCATTCTAATCAACACTCATCACAGTTGCACACTAGTGAAGTTGCGTAGACTTAATTAGCATGTCCATGTCAGTACGGGCAAGACAAGACGGACAACAGAAGGGGAGGACACATCAAACACAGGCCTCAAGCGACCATCTACTTTTAACCCCAGTGTAGTAGGGTTGCCTGCAAAAGTTCAGGCATTCGAGGAAGCTGTGGATCATGATTTAAGACAACTGTACCTCCAACCTAATAATGGCTTTATCAATTTAACTAAAGGTGAACAAGATGCTGTTACGACTTTGGCTAATTTGGAATCGGTTGTAATCAAACCAGCCGATAAGGGCGGGGCAACTGTACTAATGGATGCAGAAATGTATCACGAAGAATGCATGCGCCAGCTGAATGACATTAGGGCTTATCGTAAACTCGACAACGATCCAACCGACAGGTTGACTGTGGCCATTGGCCATATTGTCGAAGAAGGTCTTGCAGAGGGATGGATTACTGATAAAGAATCTCAGTACTTACGCACTGTCCACCCTAGGATGCCTTATTTCTACATCCTTCCCAAGGTACACAAGCCACAACGCCCCCCTCCCGGTAGACCCATCATATCGGGAATCGGTTCACTATTGGAACCTTTATCTACATTTGTAGATTTCTTCCTTCAACCAATAGTGCGGGAGATGCCTACCTACTTGAAGGACACAAAGGATGTCCTCAGGATTTTGCCTGATATTGATTTTGATATGGACCTTGATTTTCTAGTGTCCTTTGATGTGGAGAGCCTATATACCTCCATTCCACAGACTGAGACACTGGAAGCTATTGAAGCTCTTTTAACAGCTAGAGATTTAAACTCCATCACGCCAGTCAGTTTCATCATGACGTTGGCAACCATCGCCATGACCGAGAATTTCTTCGCTTACGAAGAATCGATCTACCTACAGGTTAGCGGGACAAGCATGGGAAGTGTTTTTGCTCCTAGTCTCGCTAACCTGTATGTACATACCTTCGAACAAACACACGTACTCGCAGACACTAATCCCCATCTTCAATGTCTGCGAGTATGGAGAAGGTATATAGATGACATTTTTGTCGTATGGCGGGGGACGGAAGAGGAACTCTGTCAATTTCACACTTGGTTAAACGAAAGAAATTCATTTCTGAAGTTTACCATGGAGTTGGACAGACACAAACTAGCATTCTTGGATCTGTTGATTTCTGCATCAGGAGGGGGGTTACAGTCGGAGTTATACCGAAAGCCAATGGCTAGGAATTCCCTGTTAAGCTACGACAGCTTTCATCCGAAGGCGTTGAGGGATAATCTGCCTTTTGGGCAATTCCTCCGTATTCAGAGGAATTGTTCCACCAAAACGGCCTTCGCCTTACACTCCCAAGCTTTGGAAAGAAATCTGTATGATAAAAAATACCCTAAACATCTTGTAAAAAACTCCAAAAAACGTGCAGCCAACAATAATAGGCAATGTCTTTTGGAACCAACACCTCCAAAGAGCTCACAAGAAAGAATGACTTGTGTGAATACATTCAGTACACTTTCAAACCAAGTCCAAAAAATTGTGAAGAGGAATTGGAAAATCCTCAAGACAGGGAGTGATCCTATACCTCCCCCTTTGTTTGCCTTTCGGAGAGGCCAAAATCTGAGGGACCAATTGGTCCATACAAGGCCCAAAACCATGATTCCTCGAGCTGTCGGTACCCTTTGGGACATGCCTGCAGTCACCGGACACCATCCCTGCGGTGGCTGTGCGGCATGTCCGCTAACGACAAAAACACTATCCATAGACATAGGCACGGATAGACCCTGGCAACTGAAACGGTTTACCAACTGTAACAGCTCCAACTTGGTCTACTTAATAACATGTCCCTGTAAACTAAATTACGTGGGGATGACCACCAGAAAGGTAAAGCTCAGAATCTCTGAACATAAAAGTTCTATCCGGTGCTGTAAACAAGCTACCAAACTGACAAATCATTTCTTGCAGGTGGGTCATCAGCCCACTGACATTATGTGGACAGTTTTGGACCAACCATGGATTCCATCGTCAGTTACCGATACGGCGAAATTTCTGTTCAAATGTGAACAAAAGTGGGTCTATCGCCTTCGCAGTGATGAACGTGGGCTGAATGATGCCATCCCGTGGATGTCCCTGTAGGCAGCAGAAGGGGTGTCTTTATAATGGACCCTAACTCCCTTGATAGTACACAGTCTTTGATAAACTGGCACTTTTGTGAACAGAGCAGATTCCATCTTTGGTGGGTTAATAACTTAACCCGCCCCAGCACGTATGATTGGCAATCATATAAAGCAATGGCACCATGAAATTGTACTAGGCTTTGGTGCAGAGGATCTGTCTGGCTTGTTGTTGGTCTATTTTTGCCTAATTGTCTAACTAGTGGGATGATCATCCAGCTTCCTCACTATTTGTTTGTGGATTCCTCCTAATTTTGAGAGAAGGAGACTTCTTATCCATTATGCTACTAGTTTTGCCTAGTTTTGCGTTGTCAAAAAATATTTCCGCATGGTCACAAAACTATCATTAATATGATTTCACAATTGTCTAAATTGTTGTTGACGCAGCGCATTCAACATGAAAACGCATTCCTGGTTATTGGCATAAGATAATCAGTGAATACAACTACCCTATAACATAGCGGGTTCTCACGGTATACTCTGTCAAGGGACAGAGAGTGTTCGGGAACTACATTTCCCAGCAGCTAGAGCGTACCAAGGAACAAGTAGGCGCATGATGTCATCACGCACAGGGGGCGTCGGACATTGGTGCGCGGTGGATGCGGAAGCAAGTAAGGTTTATTTACCTCGCCGGTGCACCGAGTCGGTTCCTCCCTACGATAGAGCTTAGAGGGACGACCGGTGCACCGACGGAGAGGTAAGACGGCTGGCATGCATGCGTGTGAGTGAGAAAGGCTGTGTCCCGTCTTCACGTGCAATATTGCCCGCGTAATACTCTGGCATTGTAGTCATGTGCGTATGCATGCGCACACTTGTTGGTAACAGTGATGACTTTACATAGCGCTGTCATCAACTTATAACTACCCTATACAAACTACGATTTACTGACCAGGTGCTGTTCCACGGCGCTGGTAGGAATGTGATGCTTGGTGTGGAGCATGCTAAGATCGATCAGTTTAGGAATGCATTTAGATGTGGTTACATCTTTTGATTTGTTGTTTGTTTTTAGTGCGGTGCATCCATTTACCTGAGCTCGCGCCAGGTGAGGTGGAGTGGTTCCTTCTCATTAAATGGGTGAGTGAACCGCAATCTACAAATTTGCTGAACTGGTGATTTGTGACTAAGTTTGTTAGTCTGAGTGCTGGGCAATATGAGCCTATGTCTAGCATATTAATAATGGCACGCAAAGTGCACGTTATATTTGGATGCATGCTTGATTTTGTACCCTTATACTATAATTTTCTCCCCTATTTTTAGGATGAGAGGATGTTGACACATACACTTTCAGGTGATATGGTTCTTATTTATTATTTTTTCTAGCAGTAGCATTAATGGTCCCGAGGAAGCAGCAGGAGATCACTAGACTCCGGGTGTCTGCAGAAACATGTCGACCTTTCATCTTTAGTGGCTATTTGTTAAACCACTATTGCACTGTTTTTATTGATTTAGGAGTGTGAGGGTGTTTATTAAATTTCTTTCCCGACCACTACCTAATTTTAGAGCATTTTTCTTTCATTTTCACAAACACATTTTTTTCACACGCACTGCTAATTTCAGTTCCCATCCAGATACGCTTTTCTGATTCACATCTGTAAATATCGCTGTGGTTTTTCCTGTGCCTGGTTTAGTCATCCACCAGCACAGGTTTTTTCAACCGCTAATGTGACAGAATTTATGCACCAGAGATCCCAGATGATGAAGGGCGGTCTCGATGGTGGACTGATGGGAACTCGCATAGTTTAATAATTATTTCCTGTACAACTGTATTTGGGTACATTGTTTGCATGTTTTTCTGACTCTCTGTTAATTTTAGGTTGGTGTTACTTCTATACAGGGGGCTTAACAGTAGGGTCTTTAAACTTTCCCCTGGGACCTTCCTTGTGTGTAATCGGGCAAGACAAGGGCCACAACATGCAGAGCAATGCATCAGACACTGAGGGCCCGATTCACAGAGTTAACTTAAGATTCCGGCCCAGAGGCGGGGCTTTCGGCTTGGAGGCGGAGCTTCCGGCCCAGAGGAGGGGATTCCTGCTTGGAGGCGGAGCGGCCCGGAGGTAGATATTCCAGCTTGGAGGCGGAGCTTCCGGCCCGTAGGTGAGTATACCGGCCGGTGGTGGAGATTTAGCCATGGCCGAAATCTCCACCTCTGGGCCGGAAGTCCTGCCTCTGGGCCAGAAGTCCCGCCTCCAGGCCGGAAGCTCCGCCTCCTAACCAGAATCTCCGGCCCGAGTGCAGACGTAAAGTTAGTAGTCGTAAATCCATTCTGTGAATACCAAAAGTAGTACGTGCATTCTGTGAATATCAAAAGTAGTAAGTGCATTCTGGGAATACCAAAGTAGTAAATTTAAGATTTTGTCTTAAGTTAGGTCTGTGACTAGGGGCCTTTCAGTCAGCATTCGGTCATGGTACAGTTCCACGTGAGTGGCGTTGTGAATGTGCCCGGGATGTTCTGCCATTCCGTTGGTGGCTCTTGTAGAACCGGCACTCTTCTGACCTGGGCAGTCCTGTGGATGATATGCCACAGCTCGGAGAAATGAGTCGTATGTGTGTGCAACTGATGGACGTATGGGTTGTTGTGTACGTAAGTGTCAAGGGCATTCCATGCAAGAGTACCTTGAGCAAGGACTTCTGTGTGTGGTGTGTGGATATGTTGGTCTATCATTAGCACTTTGCGTAGTGTGGGAGTCGTCATCATCTGCTATGGTATCTCTCTCAGGGGGTGCCTGACACATGCAAGACCAAGGTCGGAGGTGCAGATGTCCTTCCGCCTTATGTATTGAGACAAAGGAGCTTTAATCCCTAATGTTAGTCTGACTCCTGCTTGCATTCTGGAAATGTGACGTGGCTTTCACGCTGCAATTGAGGATAGGGCTTTGGCTTATGGTGCACCAATAGCGACACACACACAACAGTTGGCATGTATGAGCCAAGACCCCGAGCGACCTTGCGTACCTTGTACAATCCCTTCGTGCGTGGCCGCCCTCCAGGTGCATGCAACATCGTCGATTGCGGGCCGTGTGGCGCCGACACTGCAACAGAGACACAGGCATCAGTTGGTTTCCTGTCCAGCCCAGAAATTAATCACACCCAGAGCCCAGGGATAATTATTCACACCCCTACACTGGAATAGGGTACGCCAACCCTGCCCACTCGGCTTACGTATAAAGGGGGGGATGAAGACGCTGCATGCCCTAGTTCTTCCCCACTGTCGGAGGTGACATGGCTGCGTCCGTCTGGCATATCACAAGACTCAATCAGAAAGGGTCCATGACTTGCGTTGCACAGAGTTGGTGGCACTGGATACACTGCGGCCGGCACGGGCCTACCGCCACGGGACGGTGACTTTCGGTACGGGAACCTTAAGTGCTGAGCAGGTGTGCAGCTTGCGATGATGCGCTGTCCTGGCGGTCCGGACTGGTAAGGATTTGTGTGAGACGTGCTGGACCACAGTGTAGGCCTGAGCCAGCGGGCAGCGCAGACCTACTGCCACGTGGAGTTGCCTCGCGGTTCACAGAGTTAGTGGCACCTAAAGAACTGAGCGGGTGTGCAGCCTGCGATGATGCCGTGTGCATTGATATGATCTCTGCCATGTAGAAATCAAGACCCAGAATCACATGTGTGACCTGGTGGCCCGCAGTGCGGGACTGAATGATGTGGAGGCTGCCAAGGTCGCGGGCCCCGGGCTTGGAGCTTGCACTGGCATGTGGCAGGCCCTCTTGGAGACACGCCGGTGGCGGAAGGTGATCAGTGAGGCCTGGCTGCGCAGAGTCGGACAATCACCGCTGGGCGGCGGGAGGGGCTGGGGTGATGCAGCCTGGGTGTGCAGGGGCGGGCATGCGATGATGGCGTGTGCATTGATATAAACTCTGCCATTAATAAATCTAGACCCTGTTTCAGATAAGGGACCTGGTGGACTGCAGTGTATACCGGCACTTGGTTGGAAACACACCAGTGGCAGCAGGTGAGCAGTGAGGCCTGGGTCTGCAGTGTCAGCACTCTCTCTCCCTCTCCCTCTCTTCCTTTCACTGTCTTTCTATCTCACCCTCGCTCTGTCTTTCTCTCTCTCTCTTTCTCTCTCTCTCTCTCTCTCTCTCTCTCTCTCTTTCTCTCTCTCTCCCTCTCTTCCTTTCACTGTCTTTCTCTCTTTCCCTCTCTCTGTCTTTCTCTCTCTCTCTCTCTTTCTCTCTCTCTCCCTCTCTTCCTTTCACTCTCTCTCTCCCTTTCTTTCTCTCTCTCTCTCTTTCAGCTCATGACACACCTTCTTCTCTTGAATTTTGTCTTGCAGTCTGTGACTTACAAATTGTCAAGAGAAGACCAGCCATGCCACTTCCATATAGTTGTTTTGAGTTTAATTTGAATAAAATAATTTGTTTGGACATTCAAAGATGAATGAATGATTCTCCTTTTACTGACCACACATGAATGTTAATTGTTGTAATTGTGCGACATCAGACGAATTCATTCATGATTCGTAAATTTGATGTAAAATATCTTTGTCCGGGGGGGTGCGGCCTGGGTAGGGCCCGGGGGTGGGGGAATCATGGGGGAGGTGGCGGTGGATGTTGTGGCCCTCTTGGGTGCCCGAGCTGCATGATCAGTAGCTCCATGGCATGTGTTGTTCTTCTGGCGTGGCTGTGGGCTGGGCTCCCATTTCTGGTGTAGGTTATCGTCCGACTTAATACCAGGAAAGAGCAAGTGTTAATTCCCTGATGCTAACGGGCCTTATCACATGTTTTGTGATCTTATCACCGATCTGGCTGGTCGTTGAGAATGTTGCGAGGTGGTGTTGTTGTTGTTGTTTTCACACGGGAACGCCTACCCTGCATCTCTTTAGCGTTAGTTGCTGGTGTCATCCGTGGCAGTGTTTTTAGGGGTTGGTATCAAAGAAAAACGTGGGATTTCGGCTGTTAGCACCAGCGTGTGAATAGGGTGATAAATCTGGACCCGGTAAACCTGACAGCCATGGTACGAGCAGAACTGCTGCCTTTAGTTATTATTGCTGCAGAGAAGGGGTAAAAGCTGAGCCCGTGTTTATGCTTTTATAAGTAATCCCATTGCAATTATGTTTTTGGATCAAGCTATGTTTACAGAGTGTTAGATTGCTGGTGAAAATGGCTAAATGTGAGCACACTGAAAGTCAGCTCAGGTATTATACTATTCCAGGCTCAGCAGATCCCCCTAGCTCAGTTTCACTTAAAACCACATATGTCTTTGCTGAAATGCGCACTTTTAAAGCAGAGACCAACATTTCCATTTAATTTTACTATTTCATTACCACAATAGCAATGTCTCCGGAGCTGTGTATTACCATAGTGTTGTCAGTGACTCATCTTTCTATTCCTATGCTAACACCTACTGCCTGTCCTGGATTTAAGAACATGGTGATCCTACAATTAGGAGAAATATAATGTCGTCAAGCCTCACTGAGAGAGTCAATTACAAGACTGCAACGGGAAAACTCACAATTCTTGTGCAACTTCTCCCTCACCTACTACACACGGATGATCCAGCCAGCACCTCGTTAGAGACAGTGGTTGCAGATTGGGCCCAACAGCACTATTTTCAGGGACTGGCACTTATTTTTCCTCAACAGATTTTGATCCAAGGCAAGAGAAAGAAAAACAAAAAAGTGGGAAAGAAGAATAAGGAGAAAGATGGAAGAACAATAACAAAGGAGAGAAAGCAGGGATAAAAAACAAACTGAGAAGAGTGAGATCAAAAGAAAGGGAGTGTCAGCTGGATGATTCAAGAGGCATCAGATATAATCAAGAACAGTAGCGCCTCTTGGAGGGAGTCATGCGGGGCGGTGCTGCGGGGTTTGGGGCAGGGGCAGGGTGGGGGCGTACAGCCGAAGGGGGATAAATATGTAAATAAATAAATAAAACTAATTACACTGTGCGTGCTGCAGCGCCTATCTGTAGGCGCAAAAGTGATGAATTACTGGGGTGTGTCTGAAAACAGATGCAACTCCAGCAGTGTCTCCTTTCACATGGGGCAAGCCCCATTTGAAAATGCCTGCATCAGTCTTACGCCTGCTGTGCGACAGGTGTAGGATATTGACGTAATGGTGTCCTAGAAATGGCGCACTGAAATCTCACAGATTTGAATGCACCAGTTCTACAAGGCTTTTTGCGGGGGCACGCCCACCCTGCACACATTATACCTGGCGCAGGTATGATGTGGCTCAGGGGTATACAAAGCGAAGCATCTGCACAGATGCTATACTATGTAAATAGTGCGCAACGTGGCGCATATTTTATGACACCGGTGCGCCACAAAAAGTGACACAACGGCAGCGCAAAAGTGTCTCAGGGGCTCATAAATAAGCCCCAAAGAATTTATTTGGCTACACTTGTATAGCTGTACACACCACATAATAGCTTCTGAGGCATCTTGAAGATGGAACCAGTTTAAAAAACAGCAGAGTAAGCCTTGGTGGCAATGGACTTTGGCAACGAGCTCAGTGACACTATCTGCGCTTCTGGTTGTAGTGGTGAGAAAATAGATGTGGGCGAGCCACTGAAGATTTCAGCCAGATTTGCGCTAGATGACCTTTGTTGTAGCTTCTGCCAGCCACACATGCTCTAAACCAGTCACCAATAATTAAAGTGAAAGTATGAGCCTTTACTGCAAAACTGGTGGCATAAACAAATTCCTATCTAGTGGGTAAACTACCCAACAAGTTTCCTCACCTGACCAAATGATGTGATTTTAGGCAAAGACGTTGTTTTACCGTGCCAAATTATTCTTTATTATCGCATATCAGAACACCTTCAAATGTGTGAGCACAGAAAGTGTGCTGTACAAAACGCAACTGTGTTTGATTGAATAGACTGTACTTGCCTCTTAGGGTTTATTTACAAGCCCCGAGCGCCGCCGGTGCGTCACTTTTCATATGAGAATAAGTGATGTACCGGTAGAGGAAGGGGCTTGTAAATAAACCTCATAGGGGCCAATTACCACTACCTCCGCCGAAGGTCGCCCCGCACGCTGGCCAGATTACGATTTAAAAGTAGTCTGGCAGATGGGCGACGTGGTGGTCCCAAGGCGGTGCCTCTTTTAAAGGCAGTGGTGCCATTCAAAAAGGCACTGCAATGGCACCGCACCACAATGTTCCTGCACGGCATGGACTTGAAAGTACATGCCATGCAGAAACCTATGTGCAGGCACATGGTGGGGCACATGTTATGCCCCCCTGTGTGCATGCACATGTGGTTGAGGCACAGGGGGCCCTTCATTTCCTCTCCTCCTGGAGGAGGGGAAACTCATAATATGCTTGGCGGGACCGTGGCGTGACTAGCTGGTTAGTGTTCACTAATTTCATTGCCGGTTTGGGGTACAGGAATAGGAACAGGGTTGGGAGCACACCGCTTCACCTCCCAGCAAGGGTCACTGATGGCATTGTGGTAAATGCAGTTACAGTTACTTGCATGCTTCAAGAGTGTTCGAGTGTTTCGCCACAGTTTGCGCAGATAGTGCTGATCTCTAGACACGTGTTTCTGGTTCTTTAACGGTCACCAGTAGAGATTACAGTCTTTGAAATTTGGGATTTGCTGAGTAGGCTGCCAAAATCTTTCTCAGGTCAGGTACCTCTCACAGGCATGCGGGTGCTTCATCCACGAGCTCGTCAGCCCAATGACTCACGGGAGTACTATTAAACAGGAACAGGGGTGAAAGCACACTGCTTCACCTCCCAGCAAGGTTCGCCCCTGGCATTGTGGTAAATGCAGTTTCAGTTACTTGCTTGCTTCAAGAGTGTTCGAGTGTTTTGCCACAGTTGCCGCAGATAGGGCCCAATTCACAGAACTAACTTAAGACAAAATCCTAAACTTACTACCATTTTCGTATTCACAGAAGGCACTTACTTATTTTGGTATTCACAGAAGACACTTACTCATTTCGGTATTCACAGAAGTTAGGACTCCTAACTTTAAGACTCCTAAATACCTTCTGTGAATACCGAAAGTCTTAAAATTTGGTTTTTTCTCAATTTAGTAGTAGTAAAGTTAGGACTCCTAACTTTAGGACTCCTAAATGCCTTCTGTGAATACGGAAAGTCTTAAAAGTAGGATTTTTCTCAATTTAGTAGTAGCCTAACTTTACTACTACTAAATTGAGAAAAATCCAAATTTTAAGACTTTCGGTATTCACAGAAGGCATTTAGGTGTCTTAAAGTTAGGAGTCCTAACTTCTTTGAATACCGAAATGAGTAAGTGTCTTCTGTGAATACCAAAATGAGTAAGTGCCTTCTGTGAATACCAAAATGGTAATACGTTTAGGATTTTGTATTAAGTTAGTTCTGTGAGTCGGGCCAATAGTGCTGATCTCTAGACACGTGTTTCTGGTTCTTTAACCATCATCAGTAGAGATTACAATATTTGAAATTTGGGGTTTGATGAGTAGGCTGCCAAAATCTTTCTAAGGTCAGGTACCTCTCACAGGCATGCGGGTGTTTCATCCACGAGCTTGTCAGATCAATGGCTCACGGGAGTACTATTAAACAGGAACAGGTTTTCCCTGGGCATTGTGGTAAATGCAGTTTCAGTTACTTGTATGCTTCAAGAGTGTTCGAGTGTTTCGCCTCAGTTGGCGCAGATACTGCTGATCTCTAGACACGTGTTTCTGGTTCTTTAACGGTCATCAGTAGAGATTATAGTCTTTGAAATTTGGAGGTTCCTGAGCAGTCTGCCAAAATCTTTCTCAGGTCAGGTACCTCTCACAGGCATGCGGGTGCTTCATCCATGAGCACGTCAGCTCAATGACTCACGGGAGTACTATTAAACAGGAACAGGGGTCGGAGCACATCGCTTCACCTCCCAGCAAGGTTCGCCCCTGGCATTGTGGTAAATGCAGTTTCAGTTACTTGCATGCTTCAAGAGTGTTCGAGTGTTTCACCACAGTTGGCGCAGATAGTGCTGATCTCTAGACACGTGTTTCTGGTTCTTTAACGGTCATCAGTAGAGATTACAGTCTTTGAAATTTGGGATTTGCTGAGTAGGCTGCCAAAATCTTTCTCAGGTCAGGTACCTCTCACAGGCATGCGGGTGCTTCATCCACGAGCTCGTCAGCCCAATGACTCACGGGAGTACTATTAAACAGGAACAGGGGTGGAAGCACACTGATTCACCTCCCAGCAAGGGTCACTGATGGCATTGTGGTAAATGCAGTTTCAGTTACTTGCTTGCTTCAAGAGTGTTCGAGTGTTTCGCTACAGTTGGCGCAGATAGTGCTGATCTCTAGACACGTGTTTCTGGTTCTTTAACCATCATTAGTAGAGATTACAGTCTTTGAAATTTGGGGTTTGCTGAGTGGGCTGCCAAAATCTTTCTCAGGTCAGGTACCTCTCACAGGCATGCGGGTGCTTCATTCACGAGCTTGTCAGCTCAATGACTCATGGGAGTACTATTAAACAGGAACAGGGATGGGAGGACACCGCTTCACCTCCCAGCAACGTTTGCCCCTGGCATTGTGGTAAATGAAGTTTCAGTAACTTACTTTTGTGCAAGTACACACGCTTGATGAACTGCATCCACCACAATGCTTAGGGGCGAACCTGCTAGGAGGTGAAGCAGTGTGATCCCACATTTGTTTCCTGTTTAAAAGGCTCCCTCGAGCCGCTTTGAGCAGACAAGCTCGTGAAGAGGTACCTGCACGCCTGGAGAGGTACTGTGACCCGAGAAGACTTTGGCAGCCTGCTCAGCAACCCCATATATTTTCATGCCTAATCTCTACTGATGACGGATAAAAATCCTGAAACACGTGTTTAGAGATGGCCAACATTGAACTGCACCAACCTGGTGAAACACTCGAAAGAACTTTTGTGCAAGTGCACACCCTTGATGAACTGTATCCACCATAATGCATAGTGGCAAACCCGCTGGGAGGTGAAGCAGTGTGATCCCACATTTGCTTCCTGTTTAAAAGGCTCCCTCGAGCCGCTTTGAGCTGACAAGCTCGTGGAGAGATACCTGCGCACCTGGAGAGGTACTGTTACCCGAGAAGACTTTGGCAGCCTGCTCTGCAACCCCAAATATTTTCATGCCTAATCTCTACTGATGATGGTAATAATCCAGAAACATGTGCTTAGAGATGGCCAGCATTGATCTGCACCAACACAGTGAAACGCTCGAAAGAAGTTTTGTGCAAGTACACACTCTTGATGAACTGCATCCACCATAATGCTTAGGGTCGAACCCGCTGGGAGGTGAAACAGTGTGATCCCACATTTGTTTCCTGTTTAAAAGGCTCCCTCGAGCCGCTTTGAGCTGACGAGCTCGTGGAGAGGCACCTGCGCGCCTGGAGAGGTACTATGACCCGAGAAGACTTAGGCAGCCTGCTCAGCAACCCAAAATATATTCATGCCTAATCTCTACTGATGACGGATAATAATACAGAAACACGTGTTTAGAGATGGCCAGCATTGATCTGCACCAACCTGGTGAAACACTCGAAAGAACTTTTGTTCAAGTACACACGCTTGATGAACTTCATCCACCATAATGCTTAGGGGCGAACCCACTGTGAGGTGAAGCAGTGTGATTCCACATTTGTTTCCTGTTTAAAAGGCTCCCTCGAGCCGCTTTGAGCTGACAAGCTCGTGGAGAGGCACCTGTGTGCCTGGAGATGTACTGTGACCCGAGTAGGCTTTGGCAGCATCCTCAGCAACCCCAAATATTTTCATGCCTAATCTCTTCTGATGACGGATAATAATCAAGAAACACGTGTTTTTAGATGTCCAGCATTGATCTGCACCAACGTGGTGAAACACTCAAAAGAACTTTTGTGCAAGTACATACGTTTGATGAACTGTATCCCCCATAATGCTTAGGGGCAAACCCGCTGGAAGGTGAAGCAGTGTGATCCCACATTTGTTTCCTGTTTAAAAGGCTCCCTAGAGCCGCTTTGAGCTGACAAGCTCGTGGAGAGGCACCTGCGCGCCTGGAGAGGTACTGTGACCCGAGAAGACTTTGGCAGCCTGCTCAGCAACCCCAAATATTTTCATGCCTAATCTCTACTGATTGCAAAAACAACAAGTGATGGACTGAATGTGGATCAATGTCACACACTCCCCCAGTCAAAAGATCTGGGCCCAAATCCATCGTTTTTTTGCACTCCACACCACCCTGGGTTAGACAATGACAGATAATAATCCAGAAACACATGGTTAGAGATGGCCAGCATTGATCTGCACCAACATGGTGAAACACTCGAAAGAACTTTTGTGCAAGTACACACGCTTGATGAACTGCATCCACGATAATGCTATGGGGCGAACCCGCTGGGAGGTGAAGCAGTGTGATCCCACATTGGTTTCCTGTTTAAATGCTCCCTCGAGCTGCTTTGAGCTGGGGAGCTCATGGAGAGGCACCTGCGTGCCTCGAGAGGTACTGTGACCCGAATTGACTTTGGCGGCCTGCTCAGCAACCCCAAATATTTTCATGCCTAATGTCTACTGATGACGGATAATAATCCAGAAACACGTGTTTAGAGATGGCCGTATTGATCTACACCAACCTGGTGAACACTCGAAAGAACTTTTGTGCAAGTACACACGCTTGATGAACTTCATCCACCATAAAGCTTAGGGGCAAACCTGCTGGGAGGTGAAGCAGTGTGATCCCACATTTGTTTCTTGGGGCAGAGGAATGTTTTTAGCTTGAAGTTTAAAACCATAAGTTTTAGTAAATTCCTCTCAATGCAGTGATATAATCTGATTTAAAGGTGAAACAGTTGTGCTTTCAGCATGTATAAGAAATACACGTTTTTGTAATTTGAAGTTTATTTATCATATTTATACATCGCTGCAGATATTTTCATGGCTCTCTTCTTCTGCTAATTTATTGGTTCGCCACCTTTTAGGAGAAAGGGATTCTCATTTTATGTGTTCATGACTTACTTAAAGAGCAGCAGTAGACAACTGCTCACCAGTCATACTATACTGAGGGCCTGGGCGCTGATTCTTTGTTCAGCTGGAGTGCCCTCGCTATCCATAGCTGCCCTGGTCACAGGAGCTCCAAGCCGTACCATGCAGGTGCAGAGTAGGGTGCTGCAATTAATGCAATGCCATCTCCTGTAACACTTAAGTGATTCAGGCCCGCGGAGTTTCGCAGCTCTATACCAATAGAAGGCAATGCACAGATGGTAGCAGCTGTGCGGAAAGGGGGCTCTGGCACTGACAGGCTGGTTGAAGGTGGTGTGCTGCAAATATGGGCCAGGCGGCAGGTGCAATAAAATGCAGCCCCCGACTTTGGGTCTCCTGGGCGTAGTTTGCGTAGCAGCACTACACGTAGCTTCACGTAGTACACTTGAAGCTCGTAGCGTAGCTGATGGCACTGTGTTCTTGTCTGCAATGTGAAATAATTGCAAATAGCATCCTGCCCAGTGCCAGTTATGATAAAAAAGTATCTCTATCTTTATGTTTTGAAAACCTTTAGTGTGTTTTATAAAGGCACATATACAGGAACAAGACTTTTTTTACAATATGATCCTGAGTCACAGATTAAAGTTCAGAAGTACATTGCTCCTAGATATAGATTATGTTGTCATAAAAAACCTATATAAGTGCCAATCCTTATTCCCCGGTGGCAGGGGTCATATACAACAGAGAAACCATCAAGAAATTCAAGTAATCCATTATTTCCATTTAGGCACTTGCCATGTGGCCAAAGCCTGTTCATCCCCCAAAAGTTCACGATCTGAAGCCACATAAGTGTTTAATTTTGCGAGGCAAAGAGTTCTACACGTTTTCGGATCAAAAGTCTTATGCAAATAGAACAGAAGGTTCCTTGCTTCCCAAGGGGATTCTTTCCCACCGTTAATACGTCTCCAGGCTGTCGGATAGCGGGAAGGAGGCAATGTACAGCCATACAAGATAGTCTCAAAAGTCAGAGTGGAAATGTTCGCAATGTGAACCAAGAAAGGCTGAAGCAATGTCCAGAAGTCTTGTGCATACTGGCAATCCCAAAGCAAATGATACAGGGTCTCGTCATTGGCACAAGTTGGTCTTGGGCATTTTGCGGAGGTAGCGAGGCCTCTACGATGCTGAAATGTCTTTACCGGGAGGCATCCATGGGCACTCATCCAAGCGATGTCCCTGTGGCTGTGACCAAGATCTCTGTGTTCCACCATACGCCAAACCGCACGTGACTCCTTTTCCGAAAGGGACCCTATAATGACTGTTTTTTCTCTACAAAATACAGCATTTTTCAAGCGTTTAAAGTCTTTACAAATGTCTCTTTTAAGATCAGTTAAGTCTATTGTGTGCAGAAATGTCTGTAAGGCCACATAGAAAGGAGGAACAGTTTGGGCCAGTGGACGCAAATTTGAAGGGGTTAAAAGTCCAAACATTCGCAAAATAGTACCTGTAAAATAACGAGTAAAACAGCTAGCAGTGGTTGAAACATCTTCTTCTGTTCTGGAAATAGTATGACTAAATAATTTAGAATACAAAAAAGTCTTGAGATCTGGAAGATCTTTCCCCCCATTTCTCCAATGCTTACAGGTTTTTTCTCTACTTAATTTTTCCATTTTGGACCCCCATAAAAAGGTAAAAAGCACTTTTGCACATTTCTGCAACATCTGTGGGGAGGGAGGAAAAATCATTGCAGTGTAAAGTAATAATGGAAATAATACAGCTTTAATAACTAATACTTTGCTTTCCAATGTGAGTTTATGTGTAGACCACATAGATATTTTCTTTACTATTTTGTCATGCAGTATTGCCCAGTTCTTTTGAATATGCCCTTGTGACGCCAAATAAAGGCCCAAAATCTTCGTAGGTTCCCTGGTGGTAGTCACAGGCAGATTTGCCAACCGGTCCCAGGGGCCAGCTGTTACACACACACTTTTTTCCATATTCAGTGCAAGACCTGAAACAGGTGAAAATAATGAAGCATGCAAAAGAGCTCTGCGTGCTGATGCTGCAGTGGTGCATAGGACTGTAACATCATCCATGTATGACACTACTTTGGCCTGTGAGGCTGAACCACTGGGTACAAATTCCCCCCTAATGACCTTGTCACTTCGCAATTTACACAAGAACGGTTCCAAAGTGCACACAAAAAGTGCGGGAGACAAAGGGCAGCCTTGTCATACCCACTTATGTATCTGAAAGGCCTCTGTATGAAAACCATTGATATTCACTTTGCTGCTTTCTTGTTTGTATACAATATGTAACATTTGCATGATATTGGCGGGTACCCGCAAATGGGACAACACTGCAAAAAGGAAATCATGCGAAACACTATCGAATGCTTTGCAAAAATCCAAACTCAATATTCCCAAAGGGATGTTTCTGTCCA
Organism: Lissotriton helveticus; assembly: GCF_964261635.1. Lineage (NCBI taxonomy): Eukaryota > Metazoa > Chordata > Amphibia > Caudata > Salamandridae > Lissotriton > Lissotriton helveticus. Next base: position 183,107,863 of record NC_136057.1, on the reverse strand, counting down.
GGTTGTAATGTAGAACATCTCGATTGATCATAAGACTGTCAACAATAGTGCGGCCCCTTATTGTACATCTTTGGATACTATTACGCAGTACAGAGTGGAACCTACGTGCTAACACTTTGGATACCAGCTTGAAATCCATGTTAAACAAATAAATCGGGCGCCTGTTCTGAAGAGATGTTTCATCTCCTTTCTTATAAAGGAGGGTGATGACTCCTGTGGAAAAATCTGTGGTAAATGTATCATGCTCAAAACTTTGTACAATCATGTCCATCATATATATTCAATACGCAATTTGACTCCTCCATGATCTGCTACCCATGTAAAACCTGTCCCTGGTGGAGAAAATTTGCTGTGGGTATCATATAGGCCTAGGTCATAAATTGGTGCTTTTAAAAGTTTTGAGGTTACATCCATAGTGTACTCAGTGTGTACCCCTTGCCTGTCTTTACCATGGGTGATGCAATTAAAGTCTCCAACTAACAGTAATGGTGTTGAACCTGTTAAAAAAGGCTTGATTAGTGAACACAAATTCTCACGTTCTGTTTTTTTGGCTGGAGCATAAACTACACATATACAACAGGGGTGGGAGCAGCCCGCTTCACCTATCAGGCAAGGTTCGCCCCTGGCATTCTGGGTAATGCAGTCTTCTGGTAGTTCGCCTTGTTGCAAAGTTTGTTGAGTGTTTCGCCAATGTTGGCGCAGATGGTGCTGATCTCTAGACACCGGTGTTTCAGGTTCATTAACCTTCGTCAGTAGAGATTACAGACTAGTTTTAGGGGTTTGCTGAGTAGGTCGCCAAAAATATCATCAGGTCAGGTACCGCTCACTGGCGCGCAGGTGCATCAACCACGAGCTCGTCAGCTCTGAGACTCAAGGGAGTCCTTTTGAATACACAATAGGGGTGGGAGCAGCCTGCTTCACCTATCAGGCAAGGTTCGCCCCTGGCATTCTGGGTAATGCAGTCTTCTGGTAGTTCGCCATGTTGCAAAGTTTGTCGAGTGTTTCGCCGTTGTTGGCGCAGATGGTGCTGATCTCTAGACACCGGTGTTTCAGGTTCATTAACCTTCGTCAGTAGAGATTACAGACTAGTTTTAGCGGTTTGCTGAGTAGGTCGCCAAAAATATCATCAGGTCAGGTACCGCTCACTGGCGCGCAGGTGCATCAACCACGAGCTCGTCAGCTCCGAGACTCAAGGGAGTCCTTTTGAATACACAACAGGGGTCGGAGCAGCCCGCTTCACCTATCAGGCAAGGTTCGCCCCTGGCATTCTGGGTAATGCAGTCTTCTGGTATTTCGCCATGTTTCAAAGTTTGTCGAGTGTTTCGCCAATGTTGGCGCAGATGGTGCTGATCTCTAGACACCGGTGTTTCAGGTTCATTAACCTTCGTCAGTAGAGATTACAGACTAGTTTTAGGGGTTTGCTGAGTAGGTCGCCAAAAATATCATCAGGTCAGGTACCGCTCACTGGCGCGCAGGTGCATCAACCACGAGCTCGTCAGCTCCGAGACTCAAGGGAGTCCTTTTGAATACACAACAGGGGTGGGAGCAGCCCGCTTCACCTATCAGGCAAGGTTCGCCCCTGGCATTCTGGGTAATGAGGTTCCGTAAAAATTATTACGACGTTCTGGGCATTACCGAATATGGACGAGTTTGGTATCTACGAACCGTAAATGACGAGTTCGGCAAGTGTGTGTATTTTTGCTACGCTACCTGCCAGGGTTCGTCTAATATTACGTGTTCTTCATCTGAACCCTCGGATTCCATTTTAGATACGGCATCCATTTTGTTTCTTGCCCTCACGTAGTCAGCGAGCAGGTAACTGTTCGCTCCTTGACCCTCTAGTTCCCAAGCCTTGCGGAAGACGCATATTTCTTTCATGCGTCTTTATGGCCGGAGGAATGACACAGCAAAGGCAGATGGCACAGCTTGAGGGTAATCTGGTCGTGCCGGCCTATTGTGACAGCCGTGCAGGAGATGGGATCCAACTCTTTTATCCTACGATCATGCTTCTGATGTTACCCCCACACTCTTTTCTCTACACGTGTCTGACTTCCTTGCAGCTGCTCTTGTCTCTTCTTCTTTGTCATTTACAACTCTAAATGGGTGTGCCTAATGGTGGGAAGATGTACTTTTACAGTTGGAAACCGGCATTGCTATTGTAATTATGTTCCGGGATTCTGAACACATGAAAGCGACCCTTTTGAAGTCTACTGTGGGAACTGGATTGTAATCTTTTGTCCACATGTTATGCAATGGCAACATTCTATATAAAAGAGAGCGACCTACATACAGAATTTGAAGCAGACTCGCAGAACCTACATGTCCATGTACTTCTTATGACTCTTGTTTCCCTGCAGTAATAAACGCTGATCTTTGACGCCGAAGGAAGTGTCCCGTGTCTCTGTAATTTGTGCGCCGAAACAGGTATCCCATGAAGGTTATAGGTGTTGTTCCCTGGCACCGCTGGTACTGTTAAAAGTCCAGTCCTTCAGTTGGCGCCCACGTGGGGCGACTTCAGCGGTACCGGTCCAAAGCCTGATGATCGTGAGGAACTTCGTGTGAAATCTCAGAGGGAAGGTGCACCCCGCTTCATCGATCCTGTTGTCGAAATAAGTGGCCCGAAGTTTTTCCCTGCGAAGATTCCCGCCTCCTGACGGCTGCGACGGACCGATGCCCTGACTGTCGACCTGTCTTCGACGCCCGGTGTAGACCTTACGTACAAGCGAGACGACAGACGGGCCTTCCTGGTGACGCCATTGAAGTTCTGAGTTAAGTATTTGTGGGTCGCTCCCAGTCCTTAGTGGTTGTTCTAGCTTTTTGAAAGCTTTGTTGTAGCCTTTAAGGCTTTGTTGTAATAGCTCACCGAGCTTTGTAATAGCCTCCTCAGGCTTTGTGATTAGCTCTCCGAGCTTTGTGATAGCCTTTAAGGCTTTGTTGTATTGCATGGTTCCATTGCATTTGTGGTTCTTAGTATTGGTTCTTAGTATTATTTGACAGTTGCAATTGCCAAAAACCGAGGGTTTTGACTTACACGAGGTTTTATTGCTTCGGTAATCCTTGAAGTTTGATACTGGGTTAGTGTGCACGATGCCTAGCCATAGTGGTTTGTTTCGTATTTTCAAATGTTGCGCAATGGATTCCCGGTTGGAGGACTCGTGTCCGATACCTCCAGTTGGAACTCCGATACATGATCTTTATAGTCGACATGGGGTGGGTCCTATAATATATAATGATTACTGGATCCGCTATACAAAGAAAGACGGTGACCTTAGATGGCCACCACATGGAACTTTTGAACTTTCGATTTTAGATAATCTTGAGGCTAAATTATTTTTAAAGAAAGCTAGGCCAGCTATGTTTGATTCCTTTCGGATATGGCGTAAAGAGGCCAAGCAGAAAGAAATCAAACAACTTAAAAAGGATCAAAAGCAAGGGTTTGTTCCGATAATGCAAACTATACGAGAATGTAAACAGGACTAAGAAGAAAAGGAAATGGAAATCTCTACTAGATTACATCACATGAAAATAGATAAATGTTACCCAGTTTTACCGAGTAGTCTAGAAAAGAAAGAAGAAGATTTGAAGGAGGATTCCTTGTTATCGTATTTGATGAAATCACCACCTCCTTATGTACAGGGTGCTACTGCTCCTGTAGCTGCTCCTGTAGTACCTCCTATTGTACCCCTTGTTGCTCCAGCGGCTGCGGGTCAGCCCGCTGTTAACCCTACGTTTGTTCTACCACCTGTCCTTGTTCCTACTGCTCCTGTACCTGTACCTTCGCAGACTGTTGTTTCTGCTACTCCAACTACCTTGTCCATTCCTACTATGCCTTCCTTCACCTCCAGTGTTGTTGCCCCTGCTTTTCTTTCCCCTTCTGTTCGTAAGCGTGTTCCTAACTCTGTTGCTACCCTTTATTCACCTCTTTCTGGTCCGTTATTTTCGTCTAATTTATCTGAAACTCCTCAAAGACGGAGTCAGATCCCTAGTGGTAGGGAGAAAGAGACGTTAATAACCATGGCACATAGGTGGATAAGACATCCTGCTAATTACACTCCACGTGTGGTCTTCGACACGTTTTCTCAGTTTAATGAGCCTACGCAGAGATTCGTGTTTGAAGAGATGTGTAACTTTTTGAGAGAAGAATGGTATAATGATGATGTAGATAATGTACCGTCCGACATAATTGAACTTCAGAATCACTTTTCGAACGGTATGATTATAGGAGAAGATGTACGACGTGCCGTGGAACGCTTATTAGTGTTCAGATCCACAGCACATTCTCGGGTGTCATCAGATGATACCACTGAGAATTGGAAAGCGGTTCCTGGTCAGTATCCCATGAGAGAGGTTCCGCCACTTTGGGTGCCTGGTGACCCTGGTGCTGCCCCTCCAATTCTACCGCATTTTCGAAGGGTATGGATACATCTTCCATGGAAACGATCGGAAGTTTTGCAAGTGAAGCAATCCTTGCCCGATCCGCGTAAAAATCCGGCTGGTTATTATAAGGAGTTATCACAACTGGTGGAAGCTTCTATTATGAACCTTGCCGATATCGACATGTTGTTCGGCAATGTTGTACCGCAACCAGTTTGGGCTAAAATTTGTCAAGCCGATCACGCAGTTGAATTAGGGGGTGATTGGGCTGCATTGATAACGGCTGATGGACTACAAGTTGGTGGGGCTAAGCCTGACCAGCTAATCTTAGATTTGCCTCAGAAAATAATTACGCTCATGAAAACTCTCATGCCAGCGATGAAGGTGAACTGGGATAAGTTATCAGCTTGTAAGCAAAAGAAAGACGAAAGTGTCTCGGATTTCTTTACAAGGTTTGAGGAAGCGTTTGTCGACCACAGCGGCCAGGACATGGGCGCTGAGGGAGGCCAGCGGTTATTTGTTGACAAGTTTGTGTCGAATTTGTTGCCTGAACTAAGCAACAAATTGAAGAATTCGGAGAGTGCGTGGGCGGTTTCAACCCCTGCGCAAATACTAGCAACGGCCCAGTATTATGAGAATAGGGAAAAGGAAGAAAGTGATCGTGTAGAAAAGAAAACGAAGGAGCTCAAAACGAAGGTTTTGTTGCAGCAAGCATACCCTCCACGATCAAACCAAAATGATTCACAACAGCAGTATCGACCACGAGCACAGCCTGATAGGATGCAGCCGCGCTCTGACAACTTTGATTATAGATCTTCACTTGGGTATAATCAGTGCGCATATTGTAGGAAAGAGGGACACCTAAAATATGATTGTCTTGCCTTACGGGACCGTCTGAATGGTGTGTCGACACGTGGAAACCGTGGTGGTGGTCCTCAACAGGCATCACGTGGTAGAGGTCGTGGTTCATCCCACAATCAGATTGATCGTCATCAAAACCAATCGTATGCGAATAATTGTTTTGACCAGCGGAATACAGGGTCAGTTCGATCTGCACAGTATAATGTGGATGATTATTACGTAGAGCATGAGACTGTTGTAAATGACCATTACTAGGACAGCCAACGACAAAGAGAGGGAGTAGTGTCAGTTCCGGTCGATCAGAGTGGGCCTTACGTTGCAGTGGCTACATCGGGTGTAGTTGAGCCTTTTCTGTTAGACACTGGTGCGACGAAAAGTTCCATCATGCATTCGAAACTCCCTGGCGCACCTTTGTCTGGCTTAACGAACGTTTCCGTTGGATTCTCTGGCGCCCCTGTTAGTAACCCAGTCTCTAGTCCTTTGCCTCTTATGATTGGACCTCGTGAGCTAACGGCTCCACTGATTCTATCTACAGGTTGTGGTGAGAATCTTTTGGGCCTGGATTTGTTGAAACGATTATATGCAACATTGTATTGTTCCCCCGAGGGAGTGGAGCTTACATTGGGACGGAGAGTGATCTCTCCCATGTATTTATTGGTCGATAAATTCCCACCGGAATTGAGTTCCCTCCCTGCGTCCTTATGGGCCACAGGTCCCAATGATGTGGGCCTGTTAGACATTCCACCCTATGTGATTCAATTGAAACCAAATGCGCGGTTACCACGTTTACCTCAATATCGTATTTCTCTTGAGGGCGAACGAGCGCTGTTAGCAATCGTTCATGATCTCATTGGAAAAGGTGTTGTTGAAGAAACTCGTGGAAACGTGTGTAATAGCCCTGTATTGCCAATTCTGAAACGAACTGACCCAACTAAACCTCCTGTGTATCGTTTCGTAATAGATTTAAGAGAGGTGAACAAAATAGTGGTTCCACAATTTCCTGTGGTTCCCGACATTACGGCCTTACTAACAATGATTCCGGCATCTGCCTCCTGGTTCACGGTGATCGATCTAAAGAATGCTTTCTTTAGCATTCCGATTGCCGAGGAAAGCAGAGACCTATTCGGATTTTCATTAGGTGGTCGCAGTTTTAGGCTAAAACGCGCTCCACAGGGCTACTGTGAGAGTCCGTCAATCTACAGCCAAGCACTTAAAGGTCTACTTGATGCCTTTGTTTTACCAACGGGTGCAGCTTTGATTCAATACGTTGATGATCTTTTAGTGGCAGCTGATACAGAAGCTATTTGCAAAACGGCTACGGTATCGTTGTTGCACTATCTACATGACTTAAACCACAAGGTATCGCCTTCCAAGCTACAGTATTGTTGTCAAGAAGTTACCTATCTAGGTCACTTATTGTCAAGAGAAGGGAGAAGGTTGACCCCAGAGAGAATTGCAGCGATTGCCCGAATGACTGTGCCAAAAACCCAGAGAGATGTTCGCGCCTTTTTAGGTATTACGTCCTATTGTAGACAATGGATTCCAAATTTTTCATTGTTGGCGAAACCATTGATAGCTCTTACGTGCAAAGATGTTCCATCCCCATTACCTTGGTCTGAAGAGTGTCAGAAAAGTTTTTCGGAATTACGTGATGCGTTGTGTTCGGCTCCTGTGTTGGGCACTCCTGACTACGGTAAGCTGTTTACACTATACGTTCACGAGAGGGATGGTTGTGCGTTGAGTGTTCTGACACAACCTTTTGGCGGCAAGCAACGCCCATGCGCCTATTTTTCTTCGGTTTTAGACCCAGTAGCAAGAGCCTTGCCAAGTTGTTTAAGGGCAACAGCGGCAGCTGCGGCGTCCATTCGACAGTCCGCAGGTCTAGTCATGGATAATATGCTTACGGTAATGGTCCCGCATGCAGTTGACACTCTTTTGAACCGAACGAAGACTCAACATTTGACGAGCGCAAGGTTGTCTGGATATGAGTTGACGTTGCTGGCCAGTCATATACGGATAAAACGATGTAATGTGTTGAATCCAGCAACATTGCTGCCGATCGACACGGAGTCAAGTGGTGAAGCACTACATGACTGCTATCTCAGAACTGAGGAGGAGACCAAGGGTCGTATTGACCTAAAAGATACTCCATTGACAGATCCCGATGGTACTTTGTATGTGGATGGTTCCTGTTTTAAGTTGCCGAACGGTGATGTGACGACTGCGTATGCTGTAGTAACATTGAGAACGATTGTGGAAAGAGCAAGATTAAGTCAGAATTCGGCTCAGGCTGCTGAGTTGATCGCATTAACGAGAGCGTGTGTGTTGTCTAAAGATAAACGGGTGAATGTGTTTACAGATAGCCAGTATGCGTTTGGTGTGGCACATAGTTTTGGACGACTGTGGAGAGAGAGAGGATTCCTTACGTCGCATGGCACGAAGATTCAACATGGTCAGCTTGTAAATGATCTTTTAGATGCACTCACATTGCCTAAACAGGTGGCCATAGTCAAATGTAGCGCACATCAGAAAGTAACAGATGATGTGGGTCGTGGTAATGCGTTTGCGGATGAAACGGCTAAAGAGACGGCTAAAGATTTGACGAACAGAATGTATGTTACGAACTCAGTGAGATGGCCAACAGAGACTGGTATGTGTGAAGACACATTTGAAAGTGTGAAAGGAATACAGAATGAAGCCACTGAGACGGAAAGGACTAAATGGAGAGAGAGCACGGGAAGATTGGATGAGAATGGATGTTGGGTTGATTTATCAGAGAAGCAGAGATGGATGTTACCGGATGCGTATGTGCTCGCTGTTGTTACAATGGCTCATGGTATGGCGCACATCAACACGAAAGGCATATGCAAGTTGTTGTCTCATGTATGGAAGAATGATGGGATTACTAAGTGTGCCGAGAGAGTGGTTAAGAATTGTATGGTGTGTTTGATGCACAATCCTGGTAAGGGTACCCCCACTCCTCCTGGCCATTTTGCCCCTCCTACATACCCTTTCGAAGTCATCCAGTTGGACTTTATCCACATGGACCGATGTAATAACTTGAAGTATGTGTTGGTTGTGGTGTGTGCATTCTCTAGGTGGATTGAGGCCTATCCCCTTAAAGATAATACGGCTTTATCCACGGCAAAAATTTTGCTCAAAGAATATTTTCCTCGGTATGGAATGCCTCGGATTGTATGGTCGGACAACGGAAGTGAATTGGTTGGGAGTGTGATGAAGAGTGTGTGTCGCGGTCTAGGGATTGTGCAAAAATTTCATAGTGCAAACCATCCACAATCAGCAGGCTTGGTGGAAGGATATAATGGCACTCTAAAACTGAAATTGGCTAAAATTCAGGCAACAACTGGTTTATCATGGCCCGACGCTTTGCCTCTGGCGCTCCTGTCGACCAGGGCAACTGTACACTCTCGAGTAGGGCTCAGCCCATATGAGATTGTGTTCGGCCGTCCTGCTAATGTATGGGGAGTCCCAAGACCTAAAGAATTTGATAGAATCGAATACCCTATGTTGATTGATTATCTCTATGATCTGACTGCTAAATTGAGTTTGATTCATCAACAGGTCTTTGAGTCTCTGCCGTCACAAACAGAGGGTCCTGGTCATCGGCTCCAACCAGGGGACTGGATCCTCGTCCGGAACTACGGACGAAAACAGAACCTTGAACCAAGATTTGTGGGCCCGTTTCAGGTACAGCTGGCTACGAGGACGGCGGTTCGCCTACACGGACGCCGGAACTGGGTACACGCTACCCACACCAAAAGAGTCCCGCTTCCTTTGCCGTCGGACACCTGGATGAGAAGAGGTCTTTCTTCATCTGAGACCGAAACTCCACAACGTTTCGTTCCATTCAGCGAAGCTCGGCTTGTATCTGACACCGTTGTTGATTCCCCTCAAACAATTTCCTCCACGTCAACCTTGGAAAATTTGACTGTTGAACAATCGCCTGAACAATTGAACACTCCTTTGCCGTCCAATCCACTGTTTGAAGATCAGACTCGCCCTGGAAGTAGCCGATATTTTCTTCGTCCACGAACAAGCCACAAATAAAAAGATTTTTTTGTTTCTAGGTCCTACATTGCTCTGAAAACAGTGGACATTATATATATTGTGTATCTTTTTCTTTTTTCGTACAGCCAGGAACATTATTTAGCTAGAACCTACCATCCAGGTTGACCGTAAGGCCGTGCGGGTACTTCCTTCTGTTTAGCAGCTATCGACACAAGGTCGGTTTCTTTTATCGATTTCTGGGAACTCCTGGGAATTGATAATCGCTACTCAGAACGAGGTGCGTCAAGAACGTCGCGGACGGTCGTTAGGGGATGGAATCATCATTGTCTGAGCTGTCGAAAAGAGAGGAAATGTTGGCGCAAAGATCTGCATTACATAAAATGTTTCATACAAAATGGGTTTTCTCACAGGTGATCATACTGTTCCTCACCATATCTATGTTACTGGTAGGGGGAATATATTATGGGTCCCAGTTCTTATTGTCTTCTGCTACACCTACTCTTCCGTCTCATGATCTATATTTCGTTTCAACTGTCTCTCCACATTCCGTTTATCTTCTGCCTCAACACGAACAAGTCAGACGTGCGGAATTCAGAAACAACTCTTTTATCCAACTCCTGCATCAACATCAGTTAGTGGTAAACACTACCAACTGTTGGGTGTGTGGGTTAATGCCACATACCATGGATAAGGGTATTCCGTATTTAGTTCTGCCTTATAGTGCGCAAGGGTCAGCTCGAGCATTACAAACTATGTTCCGTAGCGCACTAGATTCCTACCCCCATCGAGAACAACGCTCAGCAAACACTGGTCCTGGCCCGTACCACAAGACTCTGGCGAGAGCTATTGCAGACTTAGATAGAGATATTTTTGACGCATCGCTCATCCCAGAGGAAGAGGTGCGAGCATATAAGGAACTAAGTGAGGCTGAGTACAGCTTATCAGTGGGTGAGAGGCAGCTTAAAAGCTCGCCACCGATATGGATTGTACCTCACCTTGGTAATTTCTGCTTGAAAGGTCTTGGTCGAAATCCGAGAGCTCAGTTTGGGGAGAGTGCTTGTACCGAGACGTATGTCTTACCGACGCTCTCCTCCCCTGTCTTCCTGCCTGCCAAGGGTACCTACTTTGTATGTTATGATCGAGCCTATACGTGGTTACCTCATGACTTCTCGGGTATCTGCTATATTGCGAATCTTTTGCCTCCGACTTTCACTGTGGCCTCTGATTACCACAGAAATAGAATTGTGAGAGGTGTGGTTAGCAAAGAAGATACTTCCGGACAAGAAGCGGGAGACTTCTTTAAGGGTTTCCTACCGTTCTGGGGACCGATGGTTAATAGCAGGAATATGAGGCAGTTAACTCGTGTAGTAGAATCAACTGCCAACATAACTGCAAATGCCCTTGGTAATTTGACAGCCGAACTCCAGGCGGATAGACTAATGACGTTGCAGAACCGTATGGTTCTAGATATCGTTCTAGCAGATAGAGGTGGGGTTTGTAAAGTCATCCATTCGAGCTGCTGCGTATTCATACCTGATAACGCTCCAACGGTTTATCAAGCCATCTCTAAGTTGCGCAAAATTTCGGAGTCCATACACGTGGACGAAGGAAATTGGACGCTTCTGGGATGGTTTTGGGGTCTGATATCGACTTGGGGTTGGAAGATTCTGATGATCATAGGGGTTGTTGTGACATTTCTGTTCTCATGTTGTCTTTGTGTGCAATGTGGTCCTGCCTTATGTGGCCTTTGTGCTACGACGTGTATAAGACAGCCCGTTTTCACCAAAGAGGCATTGAAGGATAGAATAATGTATCAACAACATCTGGATGATCTGATGAGTATCGAAATCGATTATGATTCCGACTAGTGCTTGCCTACATGAGGGCAAAAGGACCGTCTGAGGTTCCGTAAAAATTATTACGACGTTCTGGGCATTACCGAATATGGACGAGTTTGGTATCTACGAACCGTAAATGACGAGTTCGGCAAGTGTGTGTATTTTTGCTACGCTACCTGCCAGGGTTCGTCTAATATTACGTGTTCTTCATCTGAACCCTCGGATTCCATTTTAGATACGGCATCCATTTTGTTTCTTGCCCTCACGTAGTCAGCGAGCAGGTAACTGTTCGCTCCTTGACCCTCTAGTTCCCAAGCCTTGCGGAAGACGCATATTTCTTTCATGCGTCTTTATGGCCGGAGGAATGACACAGCAAAGGCAGATGGCACAGCTTGAGGGTAATCTGGTCGTGCCGGCCTATTGTGACAGCCGTGCAGGAGATGGGATCCAACTCTTTTATCCTACGATCATGCTTCCGATGTTACCCCCACACTCTTTTCTCTACACGTGTCTGACTTCCTTGCAGCTGCTCTTGTCTCTTCTTCTTTGTCATTTACAACTCTAAATGGGTGTGCCTAATGGTGGGAAGATGTACTTTTACAGTTGAAACCGGCATTGCTATTGTAATTATGTTCCGGGATTCTGAACACATGAAAGCGACCCTTTTGAAGTCTACTGTGGGAACTGGATTGTAATCTTTTGTCCACATGTTATGCAATGGCAACATTCTATATAAAAGAGAGCGACCTACATACAGAATTTGAAGCAGACTCGCAGAACCTACATGTCCATGTACTTCTTATGACTCTTGTTTCCCTGCAGTAATAAACGCTGATCTTTGACGCCGAAGGAAGTGTCCCGTGTCTCTGTAATTTGTGCGCCGAAACAGGTATCCCATGAAGGTTATAGGTGTTGTTCCCTGGCACCGCTGGTACTGTTAAAAGTCCAGTCCTTCAGTAATGCAGTCTTCTGGTAGTTCGCCATGTTGCAAAGTTTGTCGAGTGTTTCGCCAATGTTGGCGCAGATGGTGCTGATCTCTAGACACCGGTGTTTCAGGTTCATTAACCTTCGTCAGTAGAGATTACAGACTAGTTTTAGGGGTTTGCTGAGTAGGTCGCCAAAAATATCATCAGGTCAGGTACCGCTCACTGGCGCGCAGGTGCATCAACCACGAGCTTGTCAGCTCCGAGACTCAAGGGAGTCCTTTTGAATACACAACAGGGGTGGGAGCAGCCCGCTTCACCTATCAGGCAAGGTTCGCCCCTGGCATTCTGGGTAATGCAGTCTTCTGGTAGTTCGCCATGTTGCAAAGTTTGTCGAGTGTTTCGCCAATGTTGGCGCAGATGGTGCTGATCTCTAGACACCGGTGTTTCAGGTTCATTAACCTTCGTCAGTAGAGATTACAGAATAGTTTTAGGGGTTTGCTGAGTAGGTCGCCAAAAATATCATCAGGTCAGGTACTGCTCACTGGCGCGCAGCTGCATCAACCACGAGCTCGACCGCTCCGAGACTCAAGGGAGTCCTTTTGAATACACAACAGGGGTGGGAGCAGCCCGCTTCACCTATCAGGCAAGGTTCGCCCCAGGCATTCTGGGTAATGCAGTCTTCTGGTAGTTCGCCATGTTGCAAAGTTTGTCGAGTGTTTCGCCAATATTGGCGCAGATGGTGCTGATCTCTAGACACCGGTGTTTCAGGTTCATTAACCTTCGTCAGTAGAGATTACAGACTAGTTTTAGGGGTTTGCTAAGTAGGTCGCCAAAAATATCATCAGGTCAGGTACCGCTCACTGGCGCGCAGGTGCATCAACCACGAGCTCGTCAGCTCCGAGACTCAAGGGAGTCCTTTTGAATACACAACAGGGGTGGGAGCAGCCCGCTTCACCTATCAGGCAAGGTTCGCCCCTGGCATTCTGGGTAATGCAGTCTTCTGGTAGTTCGCCATGTTGCAAAGTTTGTCGAGTTTTTCGCCAATGTTGGCGCAGATGGTGCTGATCTCTAGACACCGGTGTTTCAGGTTCATTAACCTTCGTCAGTAGATATTACAGACTAGTTTTAGGGGTTTGCTGAGTAGGTCGCCAAAAATATCATCAGGTCAGGTACCGCTCACTGGCACGATTTGACTCCTCCATGATCTGCTACCCATGTAAAACCTGTCCCTGGTGGAGAAAATTTCCTGTGGGTATCATATAGGCCTAGGTCATAAATTGGTGCTTTTAAAAGTTTTGAGGTTACATCCATAGTGTACTCAGTGTGTACCCCTTGCCTGTCTTTACCATGGGTGATGCAATTAAAGTCTCCAACTAACAGTAATGGTGTTGAACCTGTTAAAAAAGGCTTGATTAGTGAACACAAATTCTCACGTTCTGTTTTTTTGGCTGGAGCATAAACTACACATATCTTTAAAGGGATTCCATTCATATGTACAGACTGCAGAACTGCTCTCCCTGGAGATAGAATTTTCTCTTCCATTATCTGACAATGCTTATTTTGAAAAAGAATAACAACCCCGTCATTCTTATTGCCCCCGCCGGACCATTCAGAGGGTCCTTTTTGCTACAAGGATTGGTAAGAAAAATAGTTGGGTTTAAAACCAAGGTGACATTCTTGTAAGCAAATGACATCAGCTTGGACATTTTCACAATAATGAAGGATCATATGTTGCCGTAATTTCCCACTCATACCTCTAACAATGCAAGTGGCAATTGTTACTGCCATGAGTATAGTAAGTAAAACAACAGCCATGTTACAAGTCTTGTGATTCAGGCACTACAACAGGAGGAGCACATGCAAACTGTGAAGCTGTGTCTTGGTCGACACCTTCAAATGAAGCCTGTGAAAGGAACGCCTCTAAGTTAGGTGAAGCCTCCAAATCAATAACCTGACTATCTTGCACTTCTATAACCTGAGCAACATTGTCGATAACCTCCTCGGAGTCCGAGAGGTTAAGTAGTGGGTCAAACCTCCCCCTTCTTGTTTGGTGGTCCAAGGAGGATGTGTGCCGCCTTGTATTTACTTTGTGAATTGGACCCACTGCTTGTTTTAAACCTTTAAGCTTTTTTGAGTAATAAGTGGCCCACCCACTATGTTCCATGTCAGACTCTGCACTAGAGACCACCACAGCTGAGGCTAAAGAGGCGACTGTGTCTTCCGCTACTTTGTGCAAATCCCTGACTGCGCCAGCCACACTGGATTCATGGGGCCTTATTTATGAAGGACTTGCGCCGCCGGTGCGTCACTTTTAACATGGGTAAAAGTGACGCCCCGGTGGTGCAAGGCTTTCATAAATGAGGCCCATGACCTGTAGGAGGAATAATAGAGTTAGATAGATTCATAGAATCACTGGAGGAAGGCTCAACAGATAGGCTCAGATTTGGAACATTAGCACAAGGAGTAGATGAGTCACGTAGCTTTGCCTCCTCACAGCGTGCACGTTTTTCCAGGATAACCTGCTTCATTTGCTCTGCCTCAAGTCTATCTTTTTCTGCTTGTTCTAATTATTTCTGGATTTGCTCAGGGTCAGGCTCTTCAGGTTGAGAAGAAGTAACAGCTGCAATCTCACAGTCCTCCTCCTCCTCCCCCTCAGGCATACTACACTTGCGAATCTCCGTACCTTCAAATACACCCAAAATGTCTGAATCGGTGACTTCAGCCTGTGCCGATGTTGATGGCTCAGCAGAGGATGGAGCAGGGGCAGAGGTACCGAGAGTGGTAGTATGGGTAGATTGTCCAAGCGAACGAGCAGCTGACGCATAAGAAAACTTACTTTTGGGACATGCTTTAAAGAGATGATCAATGCTACACACAGATTGCATTTTTTGGGGACACGACACTCCTGCCCCTTGTGATCCATACCCCTACAGTTTCTACAAACCAAGCCTGATCACTGTTCTTTTGCATGCCCAAACTGCTGACACAATCTGCAAAATAAGGGTTGACCAGAATAAACCAGGAAGCCTTTGTTAGCGCCTAGTACAAAAGTCTGTGGAGGGTGAGCCAAGCCTCGCACTCCAGTAACATCTTCTTTAAAAGTCACTACATATTTTCTTTTGCCATTCCAAATGCCACAGATATTCTTAATTGTCTGACCCCATCTGATAGTGGCACAATAGCTCTGCAAACACACTTCAATGAGGCGAGGGTCAGTGTAGGGATTATACATGTGCACTACTAACGTAACTTCCTTTGGCGCAAACATAGGCGTAAACGTGAGTCACTGTAAAGTCCCACAATCACGACGTGCCTGTGCATTATGCAAAAATCTTTGGCAAATGGAATCACTAGCAAATTTAATGTCAAGAATTCCTCTATTTGAAAAGTCTTTCACACATTCTATGGCACGTTCTGCAATATCACATTCCTTCTTAATGACATCCTCAATAATAACCAGAACATTTTTTTCCTTTCTATGCGCTTCTGCAACCTCAACTCGAACCGAGTTAGGAATAAAATCAAATGCCCTAGTGGCCTCCGACATCCTGGAAAAGGTTGTCATGGCCCCTAGTTAAAGGTACATCTGCATTAGTCAAAAAGCAAATAGAGCCAAGTATCTGCGTTATGTCTTAAGGAAGGGGCAGCTGCCACTTCAATTTTATAATGTAAGCAGCAGTCACAAGCAAAATGAAACAAAAAAGGTCTCTGCCTTACCTCCGTGGGTAGGGGAAAATGTTCATACACTAAGGCAGCTGCCAGGTGTCACAATACAAGTCAGACACGCTGGCAAAGGCAGCTGCCTGTGTGCACCTCGTTCTGTAGCCCCCACCTGTTGGAGAAGTGTGGCTCAATGGTTAGAGCAGCAGACCCTGATGCAGAGGTCTAGCCCGGGACCAGGGTTCAATTCCCCGCCTCGGCGGGTCTTGGGCTCAAAATTCCACGGACCTGATAATTCTCGCCTCGGTGCCTATTCCAATCATGGAGTCCCACTCTGCAACTCTGGGCAATAGCTTGCTTAATCTCCACAACGGCCCCCACAACGCTAAGGATGCCTGGCCTCCACCTTGGGGGTGCCGAGGAGTGGACACCTCACAGGGAAAGCCAGGATGGGTTCCACAGCGGTATTCGTACAAGCGCCTTGGACCCTTGCGAGTGAGTAGTGCGCTATACAAGTATCAATTTACATTTAATTTACATTTACCTGTACTGGAGCAGGCACTGACGGGGGCTCCCCCCTGCCTGTAATGCAATGTATTAAACTGCCAGCAGCACAGAAAGCAGCCTCACACGAGCAAGATTGAAGTGAAAGCCCGGCTGGTGCTTAGGCTGCAAGAAAGCTTCTCTAAGGCAACAAAGTACCCTCAAAGGCTGAAGACTCCTCAGCTGCAATGATGTATCCACAGCTCAGCTCTCTAGCAGATGGATGATGTAACCACTGCTCAGCACTCCAGCAGGTTGGACAAACCAGCTCCCAGATATAAAGGAATGCCAGGCAGGAAGCCTGCCTGGCATTCCTTTATATCTGGGAGCTGGTTTGACACAGATGAACAGCAGGGAAAGCCTTGATGTGCCCCCGCCCGCTTCAGAGCATCAGCCAGGTCCCGGGCAAGCCAGGAATCAGGCCCATAGGAAAACCCAATGGCCCTCAGGTAGAACACTCTGACCTGTCTACCACACCCAGAGATATCAGCCTTGCCCAGACAGTGAACAAGGCCCAACCCCTTAGGATAGACAAAACAAGGAGAGGCTCTGTCTCCAAGCACCCTTCACACTTATTGACGCAGCCGGTCAAGCCAGAGTGAGGCAGGCCCAGCCCTTCAGGGATCAGGTCTTTATATGCTAAACCGCATATAGTACTTTCCCAAAAGTGAGACTGGCAAATTAGTAAGAAGTGAGAAAGGTGATGGTTTTGGGATCTTCCCTAACCTAGGGAGAGTATTAAGCAGATGCCTTGAAAACAAAAAGCACATCCTATTGACCATCCCAAGCACAGTTATTGGCAAAAGAACAATCCCAACCAAAGGCCCTGCAAAGCATTATGGGATGAGTTCTGAGGTTCTGTGGTTTTCTACTTTGCTTCGTATTTAGCCGCCATTTTGTCCAGTCGCCATTTTGTGTTGCCTTTA
This sequence comes from Lissotriton helveticus, assembly GCF_964261635.1. Lineage (NCBI taxonomy): Eukaryota > Metazoa > Chordata > Amphibia > Caudata > Salamandridae > Lissotriton > Lissotriton helveticus. The sequence continues at coordinate 183,090,706 of NC_136057.1, read as the reverse complement.
CTCAGGCAGCACGGCGAACGTAGTGTTTTTGCCTTTCCAGCTGCTATGCGTCTCTTCTGTTAAAACGTAACCCTTTGTCCTTGTTTATGAAACAGATGTCAGGGTCTGGCCGAGTTGGTTAATCCATGTCTAGACTGATTGATCCTTGTCTTAGTCGACTGTTTGGGTCCCACCATTCTTTCTTTATTTTATCTTATTTGACTGGCCTTCGTTATTCTCTCCTTGTATTCTCCTATTACACAACTATCCTTTGAGGCACGCAAATACGTCCTGCCACCTGCAAATTGGATTACATGCACTAGCATTGATTAACTTGAGGGGAGGAGAGAACACGGGGTCTGAAAGAAGGGCGTATTCAAGATACTTGATAGCTTGTTTTCAAACTTTTCCTATTTGTCAGTTTTGTATGTTTTGGGAGTAGACATTGTAAATATGTGTGCTATAAAAGATTGTGCGCCACGGAATTAAGTGGCAGTCTCCTAAGAATATACTCCTGTACTTCTTGGATAACTTTCAATATGCCCTTGTGAATTCCCATAGAAGCCCAGGTTCTGGTGTTAACCTGGGCTTCTATGAAAATTCACAAGGGCATATTATCAAGCCCATTATCGCAGCTTTAGCTGCAGTTTCCTGCCGATAAAAGCGGCGATAATGTATCACCCTTTCTTGATAATATGGCCCTAAGTTTCTAGACTCAGAAACACTTGAAAGCCTCAAATGTTGGCTAAAAAGCACATTTTCTTCAGATTTCTGTGATGGACAGTTTTTATTAATCTGCAAGGAGCAACAGATTTCCTACCACCCACCATTTCCCCAAGTCACCTGATAGAAATGGCACCACACTTGTGTGGGCATGGCTAGTAGCTGTGACAGGAATGGCACAAAAACGCAACTTCGAAACATCACGTTTTTCCACTGAAAAGAGACCTTTTTTTTGGGTTGTATCTCAGCCGGCATCTAGGGAAACCTAGCAAACATTCACATTTTTGAAAACTAGGCACACGTAGGAATCAAGGGTGGGGTGACCTGCAGGCTAGCTGATTGCAGGGCACAGCTGGCAGAACTAAAGGCTCTAATACTTGCACTACTGAATATGGATGCTGGATTCCCCACACTTATTGTGTGTGTTTCATATTATTATGTACAGTCACATAATGAATACTTTCATTATTGGAGCCGGAATGGATTCAAGGATACAAAAGGCTGCACAGTGAAGGATAAGTTGCTTTGGGAACAGGTGGTGAAGCTGAAAGAATGCTTACCATGGGCTCATATAATTTATACATTGAGTCATCAACATGTTGGCGTTCACGTTGCAGGGAATTCATTGGCTGATGAAGCCATAGAAGTGGTGGTTCGCACCGCTGCAGTTGCTGCAATAACTTGTTCTAGTAAGAGAATAGACAGAGACATAGGGCCCGATTCATAGAACTAACTTAAGACAAAATCCTAAACTTACTACTTTTGGTATTCACAGATGTTAGGATTTTGTCTTAAGGTTGTCTTAAGACAGACTTAAGACAGACTTAAGACAAAATCCTAACTTAAGTCTGTCTTAAGTCTGTCTTAAGTCTGTCTTAAGACAAACTTAAGACAAAATCCTAACTTCTGTGAATACCAAAAGTAGTAAGTTTAGGATTTTGTCTTAAGTTAGTTCTGTGAATCGGGCCCATAGTGGTGGTCGTCAATGCTGCATGCAATGACACATATATGTCAAAAGGCTTTCCAGTCAAGTACTCCTACAAGTTAGATGCACAAAACATCTAATGCTCAGGTTCCAGGAGTGGGGGTCAGAGTAATACCAAACAGTTATCGCAGATAGGGATTAATTCTAGCTACACATGAAGGTCTGGCTTCTGCTCATGCAGTGGTGGCTGCTACAGTTTAATTATTACAGCAATTCTATTGGTGACAGGGTCCATACAAACAGATCAAGACTTTGTCCTGAGATGGGACATCTGTCAACAGATGAAGGGCTCCGCCATGGCACGCCAATCCCAGACACCTCTTTTGATTTCACACAAGCTTGTGTTTACTTGGACCATTGCGGCCCCCTATTATCTTATAGGGCCTACATTTATATCATGGTGGCAGTGGATTCATGCGGGTAAGGCCACAGCGATTGGCTGATACCAGAACTGTTATAAAGGATCCGTGTTTATAGGAAACAAGTGTTTATCAGGACATATGCAGTGGGCATATTACATTCCGACCAGGGTTGGGTGTTTAGCTCTTGGTCTTTCAAAGAGGCCATGGGAACTTCGGGTGTGACCCTGCGTTTCTAATCACTGTGCCATCGCAAGGGAAACGCTGTCAAGGAGAGGAAAAACCAGGACTACTTTACAGTCTTTAAAAACAAGGGTATTAAATTGGGTACATCACCCATAGGGCTTTGAACAATATGTCAAGAAAGTCCCTGGGTGGTTAGACTCCTTATGAGATCCTGCTTGGAGTGAAGATGTGGGTACCAGAGCTCGATAATGCCAGCACAGTGGGGGACAAAACACCATTTGACATCAAAGAATGTTTGGCTGTTTTACTGGAACTGAATGATTTCTGGGACGAATAAAGCAACATTCAAATAAAACGCACTCCCACTGGAGAAGTGAAGATTGTTCTGGCAAGAACCGACTGGATCCCAAAGATTAGGGATCTGGTCAGAGAAAATATTGTGCACAAGAACGAGTTTGGGCCATCTTATAGACATCTGTTTCTGTCCAGGCTGTTGAAGGCACACAAACTGCACTTCTCCCGCCCTTTGCCAGATGCCGAGACAAAAGGTTTGTCTCTATTCATCTGGTCAAACCACACTATCTGGCAAATTTTCAACAGTAAGCCGCGTGGACTCCTTGGTAGCTACCAATCTCCTCTCACTGCCATACGAGACGTTCAGATGGAAACTTTAATCACAAATGAAGCCAGCTCTCTTCAACAAGAGACAACAATAAACAACAATGAAGTATGCCTTCTACCTGTTTAAAAAACAATAACAACTGTGCAGTCAACAAGTACAGAAACACAAATTTATCTTCGGAATCCAGAAAAGAACAAGATCTATATCAGTGTACAACAGATCAAAGCTGCATCAAGTTCAATACAACCTACTGAGTTACCTAAGATAGACCGGACAGATTCCGGTTATTTAATCAATTTTTATAATTTCTCCACCAACTCATTAGAGCAGCCTCCACCCCCGCCGCCCCAGTCTTTCGAACTAAAGTTGCTTGTTTCCTATCTTTGGCTAAAAAAGAACATACTTTGTTTCTCCATGGCTACACCTTTGGATTACAATTGCAATACTTTTCCTGGTTTTCTTGATTGGTTTTGTAACCGTATTCTTTCTAAGCATGGGCGGATCTAGCGGATCTCGCGTACGCGAACTTGCGGATTTACGGATTCGCAATCCGCGAAGATCCGCGAACTCTAGCGGATTTGCGGATTTTCCCGTTTTTTGTGTTGGCGCGCGTTCGTGCCGATTTTGGGACAAGTTCGCAATTACGAACTTACTTTTCGGCTCGCAACGGCCGCGACTATGTTGTTTCTACGTCTGGTTTATCATCACAGGTTCACAGCACCCTCTGTTTCACCACTGCCACCCTCTGGGACACCCATGCCACCCTCTGGTACATCCTCACTGCCACCCATTAGGTTTATTTATCACTGTAGATTATGGTGGTTGAAAAAAGCAAGCACACCTGCCCTTCTTCAACTGCCATCAATTAATTTGTGTTTCATTAATGTGTCAGTAATTTTGAAAGTTCCAGTCTGGCTGGCACCTGCTTCCTTCCTTATCTGTAATTTGCTTTTTGTTGCAGTGAAATTTTTTTTTCACAGGACCTTTATGGTGTACTTGTAGCTATTCTATGAGCCTGCTGTTTGGGTCATAGCAGGGTCATAGAATAGTTGCAAACTCTGGAGGGGCCCATCAGGAAGCACTACCTTGAATGTTACTAATGTTAAGTTTGAACTTTTGCACCTGCTCATTGCTTTCAGTTTAGCTAAAATCGTTTTTTTCTGCAATTTCGCGCATTTTTTGGGGCGCGAATCCGTGCGAGATCGATTTCGGAAGCCGCGAATACGTGCGAATACAAAATTGTTTTTTTTGCGACGTGTATGTTCGCGTGCTCTTGCGCGTGTTCGCGAGGCGCTTCTAGCTATACGTTTGCCAAGTTACCCTATCGGTCGTACACGGGCGCGGCCATCTTGTTGGCGTGACGTAATTCCGTTTCCGCCCGCTATGTGTAATCTCGCAAAGTGTGCTGCTCGCTAGTACAATTTCGCGCGTACTCGCAAGGAAAATCTCGCGCGAACTTACCCACGCGGTCGTGAACGGGCGCGGCCATCTTGTTTCTCATTCATTGCTATGGTTCTGGGCATGCTTTCTCTATCCTCTCTCAATCTCTGCCATCCTTTGCTTGTTTGAAGTTTTTTTGATCTAATTTTACTTATTATCTATCCCTCTATTTTTCTAGCTCTATATTTTTGTGTTTTCTGCAGCTTTTAGTTACTTTTAAACTACTTTTTTAAACTCTTTTCTTTTCTTCTTCACTATTCTATTTCTTGTTTATCATTTAACTCTATTTCTGCCCAGACCATGGTAAAGGGAGCCGGGAAGCACCCTGAGAAGGGGAAGGGTCCCGCACCCCGTGCCCGGCTCCCGTGCAGGCGTTTAAGGGGGGAGCAAGTGGTCCCGAGGGAGATCTTCAGCGCGGAGGAAGTGGCAGCACTGATCTTCCACGTCCAGCGCCGCCTCCCCAAGACGATCCTGGGAGGCGGCAAGATCGCGACTGGCTATGGCATCCGGGAGCGTCGCAAGCGGTGGGAGAAGGTGTGCCGGGCCATGTACAAGATCTCTGGGGTCCGGCGCACATATAACCAGGCCACCCACCGCTGGACCGATGTCATGGACCGGGAGCGGGACTTGCTGGACGCGCTCGGCGTAGAGGTCCCCGGGCTTGGTGAGTAGTAGTAGTAGTACATTTACTACTCTGTTTTATCCTGCTCTGTTATTTGCAAATCTTTGTTCTTTACCAAGAGCAATAATGCTGCCGATTACATTGAGGTAAATTATATTTCAAAATCTTCTATGCATTTCAGGTGCACTGCTCTCCTTCTCAGTAGCCTTGCTTGCTACTATGCTTCTTTGTTTTGTATGTTGTGTTCAGAAGCATTTCATTGGCCTGAGAAATTATGTATGAGTGTAGTGTAAAGAAAAGAACTGCGTAATGCTAGACAGTAAGGGTCATATTTTCAATTACCGGCGCATCCCTGCAAAGTAGCAGGGATGCGGCAGTAATTGTGTGCCATGCCACCACCACCCATTGGCCCAAAACGTCACAGAAGCCTTACGCATCTGTGCCGTAAAGGCAGCGCATTGCTGGAGTTGCGTGCCAACGATGGCGCAGCTCCAGCAATGCTCTGGGGTACCCTATCTCCCCAATGCTGCATCAAGCCGTACGTCGGCTTCAAGCGCGCAGGGTTTGAGTCATGCATCATTGTCCTAAAAGTGACTGATTGACATCTTGTAGATTTCCCTCAGCCACTTTTAGGATTCGTTCCTGCGCAGGTACGCCCTCCCTTGCGCCGGAACGCCCCCTGATGGCGCAGGGCTTTACAACGTGATGCATCGCCCATATGCCCATATGTATTTTTTTTTAATATATACGCCGCACCAACACCATGGCGAGTCTTTTGTTCTGCCGCTGCGTCACAAAAGGCACGCAACAATGGAGGAAGGGACTTCTAAATCAGCCCCAACAGACTGAAGTCCAGTCCTTCCTTTAGACACATGGCTATAAGAAGAAATAGTGGCGGTGGTGGCGGGTGGATTGATAGTTTGAGTATTCACTGATCTGCAAGCAGGATGGACTTTGTCTGTCACTTCGCGTGCTGCGCACTGCTGCCTGCAGTGCCAGGCCTAGGCAAACCTCTTTAGTAGTCTGTTTATTGAGTTACATAGGAACTTTCTAAGTCAACGTTCCGCAAATCAGGCAATACGAATAACGTAGTATACCACATGAGATAGATCCCATGGAATAGTGGTCTATCTATTTGCTATTTTTCCAAAATATTTTGTTATTGTTCTTTTGAAATGTTTGATTTGGTTGAAAAATCTCATCCGTGTTTTCTGGTTTTTCTTTCTTTCATGTTGTACATCAGCTCCCCCCAAGGGCAAGAGGACACAGGAGGAGGGTGCTGAGGATGCAGGCCAGGATCGGGCAGGCGAGGGCTCCTTTGCTGGCCCCAGTAAGTTTACATTTTAATAAACAGTACCTATTTTTTCCTAGCGTTCCTCATTCGATTTTTTCTAAATCGTCTTTGATCTTCTTGTAGACTGGATATAAATTCTTATCCTGCCTCGAATATGACTCCTTGTGGTATTACTAGACTATTCTTATTAGTCTGTCTGTGTAGCTAACTAAGATTGGACATTTGGCAATTCCATTGGACTCCCATTATATTCAGCAATACCTCTATGCACTGTCTCCTTACTGACTAGATAGTGTGGCAGAGTCATTCAGCTCCCGAAGTCACCGATTATAGATCCCCAATGATCTCTAGATTATCGTACGCAGGACAAGAGAGTAGTACGGAGTCACAGCACAGTCAAGAAGTGTCAGAGCCACTCATGCTTGCAAAAATTCCAAAACCTTTAGCTCATCCACTCTAGTCTAGAGGAACAAAAACCACAGAGTCTATTTAAGTTTAAAAGCTTTATTAAAAGTAAACACATTTATTAAAATCTACTTTGTCATAAAACTATTTAACTGAAAACGGAAAAGTGGTTAGTGCTGACGATTAATTGGACACATTTCTTGTGGTCGAGCCGAGCTCTCACCTTGTTTGAACTTGATCCGGGTCGTGTTCTTAGGACTCAAGCTTCTGTCTGTTAGAAGAAAAAGTGGTGCGTGTTAAAAATCAAAAGCAAGCATTCATCAGTTGTGCATAAAAGTGCAGCAAGACAACAGCCTTCCCTGGAAAATGGGACATTTTTACTATGGAGTAGACAGTCACAAATTATTACATTGTATTCTGTTTTTTTAACATTTCTCCTAGACCAAACATTATATAGTAGTGAATGGTGTATTCTAACATTCTTAAATGTACTTTGTAGGTGTAACATCTGGTGACGGGGCCAGCGCGGAGGTGGCTGTGTTGGGAGAGGACTCGGAGGCCTCTGGGGAGGAGGCGGTGCAAGAGCCGGCGGACGGTCCTGTGGGGGATCAAACGGTGGTGGCGGAAACAGGTAAGCTATATATTCCTTACTTATTGAGATTGAAGACTGCATAGTGTGCTTTCTGCGCGGCTGGTGGCCCTGGAGGAGGAGGAGGACACGCAGTCGAGCGGGGCAACAACGACATCCTCGACTGTGACCACTGCATCCTCCTCCGTGACTAAGCCAGCGGGACCGAGCCAGGCTAAGAAAGACGACCGCCACCGCCAAGCAACCGAAATACCAGCTGCCCCCCACAGGAGCTGCAAGGACCGCCAACGCCGCCTACGAGTCCGCATGTCCAACCTGGAGCAGGAGGTCCTGAGGTATAAGAACTTGGTTAAGGGCCTCCGCTCCGAGCTTGCCACCCTCCGCAAGGAGTATGATGCCCATGCCGCATCATGCACCAGCACCAGCACCCTCCAGTAGTGGAGTGTCCCTTGCCCTTTTTTTATAGACTTTTGGGGGGTGGGATTTGGGAGTTGGGATCGTTTTGGGACGTTTCAAAGACAATCGTTGGGGTTAGGGTGGGTGAGGGAGATTATTTTGTTAGGGCTAAATAAATATATTTTTAAACTTTATCTGACCATACCTGTTTTTTACTGCTTTTCAGTCTGGTGGGTGGGGGGCGGGGGTGTAACAGTAACTTTGTTTTCCTGAACAGTCGTAGGACTTTAGTAGTACAACCGTCAATCTCTTGTCTACTCCGAAATAATACTCCATTATACTACCTCCCACCAAACGCTTATTTTACCTGTAATTTGTGTTAGAAATTAGGGCTAGGCCCAGGGCTGGCTCCAGGTGAAATGGGGATTAACGTTGTCAATCCTGGGCGGGTGACATTTCCTCATTGCGGTGGTACTAGTGGTGTGACACAGTGGCAGTTGCATGCCTATGGAAAAAAAGAAAACGAAACCTTGTTTGTCCTCCTTACTGTAGCATTACAACGGTTACGGTACGATCGAGAAAATAGCAGGTGACAGTACACTAGAACAGTGCCATAATGTAGCCTAACAAATGGTAAAGTATTTGCTTGCAAGTATAACTAGTACTTGCGTTGAATTTATTTGACATTGGCTACTACTACTAGAAGATATAGTACTGAAGCTGAGTAAGTCTAGAAGATATCCTCGTATTCCTTCACCAGCCTGTTGCTATGACCTTATCCTCCCCAGCAAGTGTGTGGAATTATTGATGTCATTTTAGTCAGACATCAAGCAAAACAACACAGCCCGGGGGAAGAGGGTTAGGGTTTGTAAAATGGATGGGAATGGGGGTTTCTTTTTGGGTAGCTTTTGTTGAGAGAAGAAAAAAAAAGCAGAGCATGGACAAACAATAATTGAAGATACAGACAATCTTTGGTTACAAACTAAAGGTAAGCACATGCAGTCACACTCATAGAATAAAAGACAACAATGGATACTGTATCTGTATTGCGTATGTTGTTGGAGTTGTCCTGTTGAATTTGGTAAGTAAGTTGCATGCAGCAAACAATTCCTCTTATTGGCGGCACTCCTCCATTCCAGCTGACGCTTCGTCCATCAATGTGGTGACCACTGACAGAAGACACCCTGTCCACTGCCTGCCTGGCGGATGTTGACTGAAACCCGGCCTGTAATTATTGAACGGAAAACAGGAAGTGCTATTACAATACCACTGATAAATAAATAAAAGGTATGTACGCTGTGTGGTTCAAAAAGTGACACTTTGATTTCCCTAATAGACAGTACAATATTTTTGAAATTGCGTGCTCTGTCTGAGTCACCTTTTTAAGGATCAATAAGTATGGCCAAAATATTATAGCGGATCTTTCCCCTCAAGGTAGGTGTACTACTGTGTTTTAGAACAAAATTTGACCTTCCCAGCAATGCTCCCACCAAGACCCTTACTAAAGCCAGTCGCAAAAATGTAGAAGAACCCCAATCATATCTCCAAAAACGATGCCTAGCAGAAAAATGGTTACAAAACGTACTTTGAAAGTAACAGTAGGCCCAAATACAGACCGTGGATTGTATTCAAACCACTTGCAAGCAAGCAAAAGTATCCATAGCCAGCATCGCTCAAACAGTGCTCTACAACAACAGAACTGCGTTGCAATAGAACCCCCCGAAACACATGCAATCCTGCTGCTAGGGCTAACCCTAACGAACCCTAACTTACAAAACGTGCCAAAACTGGTGTTTCCTTATGGATTTTGTCCAACAAACTTCTAGCCGGTATTAGACCTTCCCAGGAATGCCCCAGGCAAGACCCGCCAACCCAACCCGCAAAAAAACACCCGACACAACACCCCCAAACAGCGAAAAAGCTAAATCTCATACTTTCAATGTCTCTCGGCCTTCGGTCCAAACGCGGCGCTGTGCAGCTAGGTCATCATCATCATCAATCATCATAACTCCTGTTTTCCACCACGGATTTCCTGAAAAGCAAATGCAATCAAGATTAGACTGTCGCAGCAGTGCTTCGACAGAGACCCCGGCCGCAACCCACCCACGAACAGCAGGAAGCCCCCCAAAACGCTACATTGAGCAAGATGTCAGAAGAAATAGCAAAAAAAAGGCTGTTCCTTATGGATTTTGTCCAAAACACTTCTATCCGGTATTAGACCTTCCCAGGAATGCCCCAGGCAAGACCCGCCAACCCACCCGCAAAAAAACACCCGACAACACCCCCAAACAGCGAAAAAGCTAAATCTCATACTTACAATGTCTCTCGGCCTTCGGTCCAAACGCGGCGCTATGCAGCTAGGTCATCATCATCATCAATCATCATAACTCCTGTTTTCCACCACGGATTTCCTGAAAAGCAAATGCAATCAAGATTAGACTGTCGCAGCAGTGCTTCGACAGAGACCCCGGCCGCAACCCACCCACGAACAGCAGGAAGCCCCCCAAAACGCTACATTGAGCAAGATGTCAGAAGAAATAGCAAAAAAAAGGCTGTTCCTTATGGATTTTGTCCAAAACACTTCTATCCGGTATTAGACCTTCCGATGAATGCCCCAGGCAAGACCCGCCAACCCACCCGCAAAAAAACACCCGACAACACCCCCAAACAGCGAAAAAGCTAAATCTCATACTTACAATGTCTCTCGGCCTTCGGTCCAAACGCGGCGCTGTGCAGCTAGGTCATCATCATCATCAATCATCATAACTCCTGTTTTCCACCACGGATTTCCTGAAAAGCAAATGAAATCAAGATTAGACTGTCGCAGCAGTGCTTCGACAGAGACCCTGGCCGCAACCCACCCACGAACAGCAGGAAGCCCCCCAAAACGCTACATTGAGCAAGATGTCAGAAGAAATAGCAAAAAAAAGGCTGTTCCTTATGGATTTTGTCCAAAACACTTCTATCCGGTATTAGACCTTCCCAGGAATGCCCCAGGCAAGACCCGCCAACGCACCCGCAAAAAAACACCCGACAACACCCCCAAACAGCGAAAAAGCTAAATCTCATACTTACAATGTCTCTCGGCCTTCGGTCCAAACGCGGCGCTGTGCAGCTAGGTCATCATCATCATCAATCATCATAACTCCTGTTTTCCACCACGGATTTCCTGAAAAGCAAATGCAATCAAGATTAGACTGTCGCAGCAGTGCTTCGACAGAGACCCCGGCCGCAACCCACCCACGAACAGCAGGAAGCCCCCCAAAACGCTACATTGAGCAAGATGTCAGAAGAAATAGCAAAAAAAAGGCTGTTCCTTATGGATTTTGTCCAAAACACTTCTATCCGGTATTAGACCTTCCCAGGAATGCCCCAGGCAAGACCCGCCAACCCACCCGCAAAAAACGACCCGACAACACCCCCAAACAGCGAAAAAGCTAAATCTCATACTTACAATATCTCTCGGCCTTCGTTCCAAATGCGGCGCTGTTCAGCTAGGTCATCATCATCAATCATCATAACTCCTGTTTTCCACCACGGATTTCCTGAAAAGCAAATGCAATCAAGATTAGACTGTCGCAGCAGTGCTTCGACAGACACCAAAAATTACCCACAAACACCCGGAACCCCGCCAAAGAGCACCTCAAAGGCAAGCAAGTCAGCAAAAACGGCAAGAAATTTCCACCTCATATTTGGTCCAAAACACTTTTGTCCATTATTAGAGCTTCACAGCAATGGGCCCAAATCCGTCAACTCACCCGCAAAGAAGTACAACACCCCCACAAGTGCTGAGTCTTTCTTCATTGGGCGTAATCCAGCACTCTGCTTGGAGGGAAATCGCAGTCTGGAGGAGGAGGATAGAGGAGCATGTTCTTCAGAACTTGTGAACCTGAGGAATGTAGACTGCGGCACCTTCAAATCAATAAGCAAACAAGTGAAGACAGTTCTGATGATGGTCTTGTTTTTGGGATTAGGTGATTAAAGTTTGAATTAAATTAACTGTGCAAAACAAAGAAAGAGAGACACAAAGCACACAGGAATAAAAGTGAATAAGGACGAAAAAGAAAGTTCTTGATTGATTGTCTCATTTTCAGGGCTCGGTGTCAGGGAATAAGAACAAGATTTCGTCATCATACTCTGCGAATTCAGGCTGGATGAGGTCAGGGCCACCGAACAGAGAAAAAAATCCCCTCATCTACGTTGCTGTCCTCCTCGTCTTCATGCGGCGTGCTTTCTCGTACTTTGTAATCTGGTGGTATGAGGTGCTGATTCATCTTGATCATTGTCAGCCGCTCCTCATTTTTGGGCGAGAGGCGGCTCCGTTTGGGAGTTACAATGCCACCAGCAGCACTGAAAACACGTTCAGAAGACACACTTGCGAGTGGGCAAGACAAATAGTTTATAGCCAGGTTGAAGAGCTGTGGCCACAATTGTTTTTTGCCATGCCAATACTGCAATGGCTCATCATTAAGGAAGACCTCTGTTGAGTCATTCAGATAGTCCTGCACCATCGACTCAAGGTCATCAACTGTTCCCTCCACTTTGCTTACTTTTTGCTGTGCCTGTGACATTTTTTCGAGAACCATACCCCATCAAACTTAGCCAATCCTCCTCCGCAGCCACTGTTAGTGTTGTCATTGTGTGTGGTGCAGATGATCCAGTTGCCGGTGTCTTTAACGGCTGAGAGGTCACTTGTGCCCCAGCCACAGGTGCAGAAGTGGATTCTTGTGACTGCGGATGGCCTGCTGATGCTGATGCTGATGTACTGGCTTCTCCTTCAATAACCTGCCGTTCTTTTTCAAACCTCTTGGCTGACCAGGCTAACCAATGTTTGTACTTTTGAACATCTGCATCAGCAAAAGGAAAGAATGCTTCGCCTGCCAGCGCCTTTTTGTAGCGTGGATCCAGAATAGTAGCACAAATGTAATGCTGATCTGACTTGATGTTTTGAAGATGTTCATCACCACGTAGGCGATCTAATAATTTCTCAGACAAAATGAAATGTTTTTTTTTTTTCATCTTTTTCAAACTCAGAAGACACCGCCATCAGTTGGTGCTCCAGCATGCACAACAATGGGATAGCTTTTCCCAAATTACAGTCCTCCTGGCTGACTGCACGCGTGAAGAACTCAAAAGGACGAAGCATGTCTGTCAGGCTTTTAACTATGTCCCATTGCGCCGCACTCATCCGCAGGTCCTCCTTCTGAGATGTAGCCTCTGTGAAGAAATAGTGATCGAGTACCGTATACTGCTCATACAGACGCTCAAGCATGTAGAAGGTTGAGTTCCAACGTGTTGCCACCTCCTGGATGAGTGCTTTCACTGGCATTCTACGTTGAAGTAGCAGTCTCCGCAGATGCTTCCGGGCCTTAAAAGAATGGCTGAAATGGTTGCACATTTTGCGGCAGGTGGCCATTACCTCGAACGCTGGGCTCTGTTTATCACTCAAGAATTTTTGAACTACCAGGTTGATACAGTGCGCCAAACACGGCACTCTAACATGGTCACCCATGAACATGGCCTTAACTACATTGGCGCCATTATCCGTGGAAACATAACCAATCTTGCGTTTTAGGGGGGATAGCATTGTCAAGACCTTTTTGTTAAACTCTTCCAAAAGGTTTTCTGCTGTGTGACTTTTCTCCAAGCCAAACATGGCTAGTGTTGCATGTTTCCGAGCAGCTTTGAAAACTTGGTCCGGGTCAACACCTGCGTTTAGCTTTGCTTTAACACCTGAAAAAGAGACCCAGTGTGCAGTGATGCACATGTAATCATCGCCTGGGCCACTGGTCCACATGTCTGTTGTCAGATGTATTGTGTGAACAGCACTCTTCTGCAAAGCTGCCCCAATCGCCTGCAGCACATCTTCATGTAGTGCTGGAACCGCAACTCTGGCAAAATAGAACCGGCTCGGAAGCTTCCATTTAGGGCAGAGCGTTGCCACTAATTCAAGAAAACCTACCGCTTCTACAAAAGAAAAAGGTAGAAGGTCCACAGCTAGCATTTTAGCCAGCTTAGTGTTATACAGACGCGTCAGTGGGTGGTTGCGTTCATATGGCACGTCTGAAGTTAGCATTGTTCTAATGTTGCCCTGGACCAAGCATTTACGGGCTGATAATGACTTCGTTGACCCAATTTTGCTCGCTGGTGAACTTTTGTGCGTTGGTGTCTCACTCGCTCCAACACTCTTAGTGTGCCTCACATTGGGTGTGCTGCTGACAGGGGTACTGGGTGTAAGGGAAGTCTTTGACACGTCTTCTTCCTCCTCGTCATCATCAGATGAAACATCAACGTTTCCTTGAATTTGCCCTTTCTTGATCGCATCTAGGTGCGCAAACCATCTGACAGTGTGCTTTCTCTCAAGATGACCTCTCTGGCCGCCGGTACCATAGTTGGTACCTGACTTACCACGACTAACTGCAAGCTTACAAAGGGTACAAATGGCAAACTTTGGATTTTTTGGACAAACAGTAAAGAAGTCCCAAACTGGGGACTTGAAGTGTCTGTGGGACCTGGAGGAGGCGGCGATACTGGTGGTGGTGGTCATGAAGCTAATGCCAGATGAAGTGGAGGATCTGGATTGCCCAACTTTTGTACGTTTTGCACTTTCACCGCCACTAATTAAGGTCGAGGTTGACGGAGGTCTCTTCTTGCCAGAAAGAAATATGGAAGCGGGACGAGTTGGTGTACTACTTAACTCCAATGATTGTGGTGTTTCCACTGCCTCCTCATCGACAACATCATCATCATCATCACGCTGAGCAGCTCTTCGGGCTAGGGTCAAAATGTCTGTTTGCTGCATGCCCGCTGGGGCTGCAGTGACCTTTATGATGACTGGGTCGTCGTTGGCAGAGTCTTCATCAGCAGCAGTATCCGCCACTTCTTGTTGAGCCTCATCACACTCCATAACTCTGAGACTTTGGACGAGCTTCCTTTTACGCTTAACTACCTTTGTTGGATCATGGTGTGCCTCACTCTCAGACGGCTGTGGTGCTGGTTCCCAAGTTTGATCCGTATCATCAGAAGGAGGTGTGCTTGAAGAGGATGTAGACACCACCCTTGATCTCTTCCTTGCTAGGGGTGCGGAAGACAATGAAGGATCATCAGGAGGAGTGGCTTCCTCAAATGATACCTCGCCTTGATTGTCGATTTCCTGATGTGCCCCTACTTCGGGAGGAACAACTATTGTGGGCACTTGTGACCCTCCATGCACCTCTGCTTGCGCATCTCCTTGCGCTGCCTCTCCTTCCACATGTACTTGGGCTTGTACTTGCACATGTGATTGTTGTTGCGGCTGTGGTTGTTCAACACTCGTCAGATGAGCTACAACAACCTGTGTTGATTGAGGGACATTGCTGCTGCTTTCTTGCGATGAGCCAACATCACTGGTCGATGGTGATTGAAGAACTATACTGGCTGCCTCTGCAGCACTCAAGGGCTTGGACTTAAGTTGGCGTGGTGGTGGCACTGAGCCCAATGGAGCGGGGGTGCTGCTGCCAGCTTGGTCCCCAGCAGATCCCGCTGCTGCTGCTGCAGGCATACTTTTTTTTTTACTCCCAAAAAAAGGGGCGGGCGGCACACCAGTGTCCTTGGTAACTTGCTTCTTCTGCTCCTTACTGGCACCTTTCTTGCTAGAGGAGCTACGGGTTACTTTTTTTGGGGCCATCTTCTTCAGAGCAGGTCAGCAGGCAGCAGTTGCACGAGTTGCAGAGGGTTCTGTGTCCAGACGTGACGTCGCGTGACGTTATGCTGCACACACCGCTGCAGGACTTCTTCCTGGCACTGGTGGTTCTCTTGAGTCTTCTTGTGCACCTAAAAGCAATGGAAGACAGAGGAACATCAGTTCAGTTATACACCCCAAAAAATCGACAAAACACAGAAAAATTAGCACAATCCCATGCCATCCATGATGTTTACATTGAAGACACCCCACAGAAAGACTAGGGACATGCAAGTATGCAACACTCACTACCCCTGGGCATAATGGATGAAAAGTAGGCAAAATAAGTGCAGGCCTCAGACACTGCCTCTCCTCAAAATGGCCCCCTTACACCCCAAGCACATGTTGCCTGTACCAGCCAGCACTCAAGATGGCCACCACCACCACCCACATGGCCAGTCCACATCAACAGTACACCCCCAAAAAACAGAAAAACAGCCAGAAATCACCACAATCCAATGCCATCCATGATGTCTTTACATCAAAGAGAGTGAGACCACACCACAGGCACACTCAGTCCATGCACCACCACCACCCCTGGGCAAGCAAAAGGCCACACCAGCAGCTCCCCAAAAACGACAAAAAACAATAAAATAAGCACAATCCCAGCCCATCCATGGCCTCAATTATGTTTAAATTCAAGAAGACACCCCACAGAAAGACTAGGCCCATGCAACACTCGCCACCCCTGGGCAAAGGGCCACACCAGCAGGCCCAAAAAAACGACAAAAAACAATAAAATCTGCACAATCCCAGCCCATCCATGGCCTCAATGGTGTTTAAATTCAAGAAGACACCCCTCAGAAACACTAGGCCCATGCAACACTCACTACCCCTGGGCATAAGGGATGAAAAGTAGGCAAAATAAGTGCAGGCCTCAGACACTGCCTCTCCTCAAAATGGCCCCCTTACACCCCAAGCACATGTTGCCTGTACCAGCCAGCACTCAAGATGGCCACCACCACCACCCACATGGCCAGTCCACATCAACAGTACACCCCCAAAAAACAGAAAAACAGCCAGAAATCACCACAATCCAATGCCATCCATGATGTTTACATCAAAGAGAGTGAGACCACACCACAGGCACACTCAGTCCATGCACCACCACCACCCCTGGGCAAGCAAAAGGCCACACCAGCAGCCCCCCAAAAACGACAAAAAACAATAAAATAAGCACAATCCCAGCCCATCCATGGCCTCAATTATGTTTAAATTCAAGAAGACACCCCACAGAAAGACTAGGCCCATGCAACACTCACCACCCCTGGGCAAAGGGCCACACCAGCAGGCCCAAAAAACGACAAAAAACAATAAAATCTGCACAATCCCAGCCCATCCATGGCCTCAATGGTGTTTAAATTCAAGAAGACACCCCTCAGAAACACTAGGCCCATGCAACACTCACTACCCCTGGGCATAAGGGATGAAAAGTAGGCAAAATAAGTGCAGGCCTCAGACACTGCCTCTCCTCAAAATGGCCCCCTTACACCCCAAGCACATGTTGCCTGTACCAGCCAGCACTCAAGATGGCCACCACCACCACCCACATGGCCAGTCCACATCAACAGTACACCCCCAAAAAACAGAAAAACAGCCAGAAATCACCACAATCCAATGCCATCCATGATGTTTACATCAAAGAGAGTGAGACCACACCACAGGCACACTCAGTCCATGCACCACCACCACCCCTGGGCAAGCAAAAGGCCACACCAGCAGCCCCCCAAAAACGACAAAAAACAATAAAATAAGCACAATCCCAGCCCATCCATGGCCTCAATTATGTTTAAATTCAAGAAGACACCCCACAGAAAGACTAGGCCCATGCAACACTCACCACCCCTGGGCAAAGGGCCACACCAGCAGGCCCAAAAAAACGACAAAAAACAATAAAATCTGCACAATCCCAGCCCATCCATAGCCTCAATGGTGTTTAAATTCAACAAAACAGTTGTATCATGCACCCATAACCAACCCTGGTCCTACTGGATACTGTGGCTACCCACAATATAATTTATTTAATTTTCTGAAAAAGTTCAAAAATTGTACTTGCAGCAACTGTAATGCCCCAAACAAACTTACTTGTGAAAGTTGATTTCTAATCCAAAAGTGATCCAAAGACAGTCAAAAAGGCCTCAAATCCAAATATCCAGCAGCACCCACAAAAAGTAATCCTTCCAGCTCCAGATCCAAATGAAAGTGACCAGGAGATGGACAAAGCACTGGGAGGAGCCTGCTGGACAGGAACAGGAAGTTGGAGACTGTGGGGCACTTCCTTCCTCCCCCCCCCAAAATGGACTCCTTGCAAAAAAAAAGGCCATGCAAATGTCAACCTGAGGAGTGATTCTGATAAAAATCATAATTTTCTGAAGGTTTATCCTGTTTGCTGGTGATTTTCTTGTGCGAAATTGCAAAATCTCTATTTCGCAAGTGCGAGATTGTTCCTTTCCACCGCAACTACGTGTTCGCAATTGCGAACTCTCGCGAGGTGTGCTGTGCAAGGTGGCAAGCCGCGAGTACGTATTCGCGGGCGACAAACTCCCGCGGGAACACGCAGCAAGATCTAAAATGGCGCGTCACTCGCAAAGAAAAACAACTCGGCAAACGCTAAAATGACGGAAAGTGAACGCCGTGCACCACGCCGCGCGCCGCAACCAAGCAAAAAATCCGCCGCGAGCGGATTCACGGATTTTCGACAAATTCGCGAGCGTTCGCGGATTGCGAATTTGCCGAAAATCCGAAAAATCCGCGAGCGGAGCGGATTTTACGCCCATGCTTAATTCTTTCTCCTCGTCAATGGACGCTTTGTCCGGAACGCTCTGCAGTACACATGGTTAACTTGGTTCTGAAACCACATGCATCATCACACCGTGAACAGAGAGACTTGTCCCTAGTGAACATTTCAGTTGGTCCAGTTCCTGGTGGGATTGTATGGGACAATTTATCATTTGAAGTGTATGGTCCTACTGAACTGTTACAAATTCCGCATTTGTTTAAAATGTCTTTGTATTGTATTATCGCTCCTAGTACTATTTCTGATTATTCGGACGTTAATACAGTGTATGAAATGTTAAAAAATCTAGTACATTCAGCTATGTTTTCTTCTGATGAGTTATATGATGGTACAGCATGTTCTGTTTTCAATATTATGGTCATCGATTCCTGCATAGGGCTAGTACACCTCATGAGGTTTTTTAATTTACACAATGGGAACATTGCCCTGCGCAACCAAGAGCATTAGCAGAGAAGTTTGACTATTTTTCTTGTTATGACACTTCTGACCCAGCCTCGTTTTATTACAGGCTTGCACGAACACCTGCAAAGAAAAATATGTTAACTGACACCAAGCTGATATACTCTACTTCTTTCCTTTCCAGGCTCTCTGAACAAAGTTTTGACTTTTGGAGGGATACGATAGATGTAAAATCTATCTGGGGGACCAAAGATTGGCAGGTTCAGGGAACTGAGGGCCCGATTCACAGAACTAACTTAAGACAAAATCCTAAACTTACTACTTTTGGTATTCACAGAAGTTAGGATTTTGTCTTAAGACAGACTTAAGACAGACTAAAGACAGACTTAAGTTAGGATTTTGTCTTAAGTCTGTCTTAAGTCTGTCTTAAGTCTGTTTTAAGACAAACTTAAGACAAAATCCTAACTTCTGAGAATACCAAAAGTAGTAAGTTTAGGATTTTGTCTTAAGTTAGTTCTGTGAATCGGGCCCTGAGGCTTTATTTAGAACCTGTTTAATGCAAAAACTGTGCAACAGACATGTCTTCGCCTGGCCAAGAAAAAACGATTTGAACAAACCACAGGTTCCCACTCTTACACAACATGACAACTGGCAACAGTCAACACCTTATGATGAAAAAACTATTGACGCCATGCTATGTAAGAGTAGACAGAATTCACCAGATCCCAATTGGAAGGGATTGTTAGTATCGCCACTAGACACTAACCCATGTCAGGAAAGATTCCTAGGTAAATGTAATGGATACACAGCCCATAGGCCTGACATGTGATATGTTGAGAGTGAACATTCAGAGGTGGTAACAAATTACAGTCGGCCCGATTCACAGAATGAATTTAAGACTCAATCCTAAACGTACTACTATTTTGGTATTTACAGAATGCACTTACTACTTTTGGCATTAACAGCATGAACTTAAGACTCAATCCTAAACTTACTACTATTTTGGCATTCACAGAATGCACTTACTACTTTTGGTATTCACAGAAGTTACGATTTTGTCTTAAGTTTGTCTTAAGACACACTTAAGACAGACTTAAGACAGACTTAAGTTAGGATTTTGTCTTAAGTCTGTCTTAAGTCTGTCTTAAGTCTGTCTTAAGTTTGTCTTAAGACAAACTTAAGACAAAATCCTAACTTCTGTGAATACCAAAAGTAGTAAGTTCATTCTGTGAATGCCAAAAGTAGTAAGTGCATTCTGTGAATACCAAAATAGTAGTAAGTTTAGGATTGAGTCTTAAATTCATTCTGTGAATCGGGCCCATACATTTGGCTTTCTTAATTTTATGGGCCTCCAAATAGAAGAAGTGCATAGTTTTCTATTTTAACATCTTTTTTTTCAATTTTAACATATGCATCTTTTAGGATTTCTTCTTTTATGTATCCGGATGCATTTGTATCGGATGTGATTAGTTCGCTTTAGATAGCTTTTATTTAGCTGACCTATGTGTGAGGAGTGGGTGTCATATGCCCCGTTTGTGCCTGATAGGAAACAGTGCCATTTTACATGCACATGGTTCTTTCCTAAAGTTGCTTTCACTTTGTCACATCAACTTTTTTTTTTAACAACAAATTTGTATTTATATTCCAAAGTACCATATGGACAAAGCCCTGCAGAGATTATACAATTAGTGAGCATTGCATACAGTTTCTAGGTACATCATACAAAAACCATATGACTTGCGGAACAGCAGACCAGAAACACATCAAACAACACTAAACACACCCAGAGAGTGTTACATGCACATTATAAAAGGATATTCGTCCACAGAAAGTCAAGGTCATCAGGCTAAACAGGTGAGTTTCTAACCACCAATTGTTCAATAGGATTGTGGGAGGTCGGACTGCAATAGTGGGGGCAAATCGATACCTCTGTATGTGGCCCAGCGGACCCAGATCTTCCTGTGTGTCTGCAGGCACCCTCTCACCTGAAAAACCACAATCTCCACAGTCATACATCTGTCCATCACCTTTTTCCATCCAGCAACGCTAGGTGGGGATAAAGCCTTCCAATGTTGTGCGATACCCCGCTTGGCTAGAGTAAGACCTAAGAATAGGAGGTGCAGCTTGTAGCCGTTCCCCCCCATGTCATCTGTGCTATGCAGGAGCCACAATCTGGGGTCAAGCAGACCCTGACTCAGGCAGGACGTCACTCGAGTCCAGAATGGCTGAATCCCCATACAGATCCACACAGTATGGGGAAAGGAACCGTTGTCTTATCGCTGCTGCAGCGAAGACACAGAGAAGACTGAATGACACCATTTGCCCACAACATATCAAGGACCACTGTCTGTGAGAGTCAACAATGCTGTTCTAGTTTTGTGAAAGTGGAGTGGAACTAAACCTGTACAAAGTGTGTTATATTGAATAATCTGATGACACTGTGTACTTGTCTACACTGTGAACAAATATACACAATATTTGCAAATAGCATCCTGCACAATGTAAGTTTTGATAAAGTAAGAATCTTTATATGGTAAAATACATATAAAACTGTGTGAAACAGAAATACTAACAAGCAGTGAGAGAGGTTATGATTTTGGGATGTTCCCTAACCTAGGGGGAGTACAAAACAGATGCCCTGAAAACAAAATAAACACATCTTATTGAACGATTTGGTGGTGGTCCCATCCTCTTAGGACTACCCAAGCACAGTTATTGACAAAAAAATATTCCCAACTAAAGGCCCTGCAAAGCATTATGGGATGAGATTAGCAGTGGGCAGTGAATATTATATAGTATCCAATATCAAAATAATTCTACAAAGAGCTGCAGTTCAACTGGTGGTTACTAGATGTCCCTCACGAGTCAAATGCATATACTTGATGAAAGAGTTTCAATGGTTTTGCATTTGACTTGTGAGGGACATCTAGTAACGACTAGTGGAACTGCAGCTTGATGTAAGAATAATTTCAATGCTTTGCATTTGACTTGTGAGGGACATCTAGTAATGACTAGGTGAACTGCAGCTCTTTGTAGAATTATTTTGATATTGGATACTATAATATTCACTGCCCACTGCTAATCTCGTCCCATAATGCTTTGCAGGGCCTTTGGTTAGGATTGTTTTTTTGCCAATAACTGTGCTTGAGGTGGTCCTAAGAGGATGGGACCACCACTGAAGTTCCACAAAATGTGCTTTTTGTTTATGCTCTTTGTGTTCAAGGTATCTGCTTGGTCCTCCCCCTAGGTTAGAGGGGACCCCAAAATCATAAGCTCTCTCATTTGCTTGAAGTGGTTATAAGCTTTTAAGCATTTAAAACTGTTTCTTCAAAGCATGGAATAACTGGGGAAGTTGCACCCGCAATGGATAATTCTGAAATAGAAAAGAGTGTGGATTTAGATAGGTTGGTATTCAACCCAGTGGTTTTGCCAAAAAACTGAAGAATCTGGAGAACACTGGGTCCCTGCATATAGTGCTGGGGACCAAGGGCTATCCTGGAACAGTGTATAACAGCCAGGGTGAACCGGCCAGAAGAACAGCCAATGGGCAACCAAGTCTGTGCTGTGGGCTCCTGCAATGGTGTTATGGACTCTCCTAATATTATGTCTAGGCGAGTGCTGTGGCATGAAGCCACATGAAGGGTGAATAAGATCTTGGATGCATGAACGGAGGCGGTCTGCCAGGTCCTCTCCCAGGACAGGAGTTTGGGCTTGAAGTTGAGCAATGAGATAGGACGATACGAGTCTGGGTCTTTAGGGGGACGGCCAGGCTTGCGGAACACCACGATCTCAGCATGCCGCCAGTCCGTGGGCAAGATATGCTGCTCTAGGGCTTCATGTAGTCCTTTCAGCAGATGCGGACCCAAGGACGTCATATTTGGACGAAGAAAGGCGATGGGAAAGCCATTCGGACCCGGACCCTGCCTGGATGAATGCTCGCTAATGCCGCCTTCAATTCATCTATTAAATATAGGGCTATCAAACAAGTCCTGCACTGGATCGGAGAGCTTACATGGGGGGCTATCCAATAGAAATTCACCTATGAAGGGCTCCGATATCAGCTCCCGCTGTTGGTAGAAATCGGCATAAAAGGATGCAAAACCTTGAACCACTGTTTGGGGGGACGTGCAGAGCGTACCGTCCAGGTCCCTCAGTAGGGGTACCTGCACAGGGGTTGACCTAGCCTGACAGAGCCGATGAAGCATTTTGCTGGACTTATTGCCCCTTTGGTAGATCTTATGTTGGGTCACCAGCCACGCTTCTTTGGCCTCATCAGTAAGGAGCTGATGAATTTGTTGTTGAGTAATTACAAGATTTCACCGAGAACTTGGGTCCTACCCTCCCAGCATTTGTAGCTCCAACTGGCTTTGGCGTTCCTCCAGTTCAAGTATCTGAGTCAGGCATCTGCGTTTCTCACCTGTACGGAAGCTTATATCTGCCCCCCTAATCGTTGGCTTCAGGGCCTCCCATAGTATTATACGCTATGGGTATGAATCTACTTTAAACTTAAAATATTCTGCAATGGCGAGTCGTAAATTCTCCGGATACTGAGTGTCATGAAGGAGCCATGGGGACATATGCCACCTGCACGGGGCCCGCTTAACCTGCAGGCATAACTTAATTTGGACGGGCGAGTGGTCAGAGAGACCCCTACGTAAAATGGAGGTATGCGCTAATCTGTGTGGAAGGAATATGTAGAACAACCACCATGATATGAGGTGCACGGCCGATGTATATGAGAACCCGGGCGTCGTAGGGTAAAACGTGCGCTATGTGTCTGACCATCCCAATGTGTGTCCCAGGACATTCAGCTTGGATGTAGAGGGGGGTTTGTTCAGTCGCACTGCACGCCACCTATCTAAGGGAGCCATGATGTCGTTCCAGTCACCACCCAGGATCGTCAGACCATCAGTAAAGTCCCCCCAAAGTTGTGTAATTTTGGCTACAAATGTTTGTTCCAGTGGGGGAAGGGCATAAATACTCCCAATCATTATCTGTTCACCCGCGATCATGCCAGAGACTATGGTAAATCGCCCACCCGGGTTTAACCAGTGTTTAGAAATAAGAATCGTCATGCAGCGATGTATCAGGATCGCTGTGCACCTTGTGTAAACCCGGAGTGATAAACCGTGGCATAACCAAATCTACTAAGGCATGGAGTTTTATTGCCCAAGAGTTGCGTCTCCTGCTATAAAAATTGTCAGCGTTTTTTTTTTTTAATCCTCATTTGCCGCCAAGGTTCCAAACTACTGACAACTTAGACAGGAGCAAAAAAAAGAGAAGGTTGCCGCCGTGCTGCCTCAGTCGAGACTGGTAGGGAGGTCAAATTGTGGGTGCCCGATCCCAACAACAACGGCTGGCTCCCCCTTAGTTTGACCCCTATTGTCCAATTGGCAGATGTTAACCAATCTCTGGTTGCCTCGATTGCTATCAACAAACCATGTGCCGAGCGGAAGAGAGAGAGCGGCCAGATGAAGTAGCAGGGAGGTTGTACTAGGCAACATAATCATCGGAACTGGAAAAAAAAAAAACAGTTTGTTCAATGAGACCAGTCAAGTAGATGCCAAAAGGCTCTCTTATCTTGTTTCCCTGCCCTAGCAAGATCTAATTTTGAAATCCGTAGGAGCGCTGTGTACCAATCATGAAATGTAGGCACTGAAGACTCTTTCCATCGCTTGCATATTTCTCTACGGGCCACCAGGATGGAATAAAACAGGAGATTCTTCGTAGTGCTTCGAGTCAGATCCATTATTCCAAAAATTGCGAGACGCAGATCTATCACTACTGTGCATCCCATGGCAGTCGAGAGCTTGCTGCTTATTGAATCCCAGAAAGAAGTTAACTGAGGGCACTCAAAAAACATATGTGAATCCAGGGCCTCTGTTAGACCACACCGTGCACAAGCCACTGGGGCCCCTGATGAAAATTTAGAAATCTTTTGTGGAGAGTAGTATGCCCTGTGCAGGGTGAACAGATGGTTCCTACGAAGCCAAGCTGGCTTAACTAAGTCCCACAATACCTTATAGGACATAGTCCAGAGATCGTCTAGATTAAGATCAGAGATCGAGGTGCCCCACAATTGCTCTGGGAGATAGAATTCCCCATCGATTTCATCCATTATTAACGTATACCAAAGGGAAACCACTTTTTTTACAGGTGGTTGATCTACTAGAAGGGATTCAAGATAGCTACCTCCCCCTATTGGAAGCTTATTAAAGCGTGTAGCTTGTGTTGTTAATGCTTGAGCCCAACTAGATATTTGTAGATATGTAAATCTTGAAAGGTTGGGCCCAATTTTACAAGCTAGGTCTTCCCAGGGGAGCAAAGACCCTTCCACATAAAGGATTAAAAGATTGTCAGCGTTGTATCGTTTTGCTAAACGGAGAACCACCCCTCGCTTTTATTCAGCAGACCACATACATCCCACAATATAATGTTCAGTTCTCCCAATGGAGAGTTACACGGTTGGTGCGTCATAAACTCATGTCATAGTCTAGGTCTGTGATCCCCGTATTTGGAGCATGAGATGTATCAGTGTGTTCAGTGCTAAAAACTATGCTAACAGTAAAAAACCAACAATCCCCCACCCACCTGCTCTCAAATACATCCACAACACGGAGTACCTGTCACTGTAGAGACGTTACTCGGGCCCCCAACGAGAAGTCCTAAGCAGTCCCACCAAAAGAAACCACCCAACCCCACAGTATACAACATAACACTAAATGTCCAGGAGCATGGACTGTCCAACCATCGCCTAGAGTCACAGGTGGGACCCCGGTATACAGTGTTAAAATAACCGCTAAGAGGTCAGCGACTGCACCATCGGACCACATGTCTGGCTGAACAGGATCACTCAGTGGTCTTGGCCTGATCATGAGCTCTCCAATTGGAATGGATATGTTCCGCCGTCTCGACGCGCCTCTGTTCTGCCGACTCCTGTGTGAGCCTTGCGATGAGTCAGAACCCAGTAGAGGCAGTGTGTGAGGTTTATGTTGTGCCCTTTCATCGGTCCAGGTAAATTCCTCCTCGGGAGAGTAAAAAAAGAATGATTTAGAGTTCTAGAGAACCTTCATTCTGGCGGGGAATAGCAGCATATAGGACATGTTCAATTCTCTGAGTCTGCATTTCGCCACCACAAAAGATTGCCATTGTTGCTGGACCAAGCTAGTATAGTCAGGGAATATCATAATTTGGTGAGAATTAAAGAGCATTCGGTCCTTATGCCCCCTGGCGAACTGAAGTATGGCATCTTGATCTGCATAGTTGAGGAGTCGGGCAAACACGGGTCTCGATCGTTTTCCTGGCAGTTGCTTCTTGGTCAGAGCACGATGGGCCCTCTCAATCGTGAAGCAGGGGGGCATAGCATCGGAGGGCAGTAAGGATTTA
The DNA here is from genome assembly GCF_964261635.1 of Lissotriton helveticus. NCBI lineage: Eukaryota > Metazoa > Chordata > Amphibia > Caudata > Salamandridae > Lissotriton > Lissotriton helveticus. Next base: position 183,064,804 of record NC_136057.1, on the reverse strand, counting down.
AATCATCCAGTAAGAAAATCATCCATCGATGTACCTTTGCATCCTTCCGGGAAGCCAACAACGCATACGTTGCTGCGCTGAGCGCTACCTTCAGCATCTTCAACCCGCAAAGCCAACTCCTGTGTCACGACTCTAAGTTGTTTGACCTTCTTCTGCAGAGTCGTCACAGAATCCTCCACTATAGAGACCCTGGTTTCCGCCTCAGTGATCCTGTGCACTGCCTTGCGGAGGTCCTGACGTAAGAAGGATACTTCTGAACCTACTTCCCGATCTGCGCCTCAAGCGCGACCCATGATTCATTAATCGCCACCAGCAGGGCAGCATTATCCGGGGCCTGACCCGCGGCGTCTTTGTTCCCTGGACCTGTAGTGGTGTAGTGATCCAGAGTTCTTTGCTTAGAGGTGGCTGACCCCTGTTTGCCATGGCGGGGTGAAGGAACAGGCTGGAATTGGAGAAGAAGAGGAAGCGTCGAGGAAGAATAAACCAGAGCCCTCTCTCAAAGCGCTGCGGACACGCGTATCTAGGGCAATTATCCTCAATGCAGAGCCCGATGCATCCAGTAGTCACCCCGATCAGGACAGGGGCAGGACTCCAGGCCAGGCCTCATGGATTCTGGCCTCCCTGACAGAAAGCAGAACCAGGCCTAGCCTGGCCGCTTCCGCTGCCTGCGGAGGACAGCCAAGTACATCCTCTAATGGGACCATACTCACCGGACCCATGACCCGGTAGCATCTCCGACTGTATATACATGCGGTCAGTGAGGCAGCCCTTCACCATGTCACCCACAAAGCTGAGCCGCCCGATGTGTATGGGGATTCCAGCAGAGAATCACCTCTAAGGGCAGTCCAACCATATGTGGCCCACTTCGACGCACACCTCAGGAGCTCCAGCGTACCACCCGCACCTCAGTGTGTAGGCACAAGCGGGGGAAAGGGGGCGCCGCACCAAATGAGGGTCATACAATGGGACTTGGTTCCCTTCTAACTCACTGCGATGTTGGCAAAGGCGCCGGCCAGAACCACAGCCCACACATCCAAAATTGGGCACCATCACCACCCAATAGTCAGCCCGATGCTATAGCCGCTGCACCTGCAAGGGAGGGGCAGAAAGGAGAGAAAGACGTCCACCCGCCCGGTACTGTAGCCAGGCCGGGACCAGGGAGCTTCTGATAGCGCCCACCAGGAAGCACCGCCGGGCCCCGGGGTCTTACCGTAATTAGGCCTCCCGACAGGGGCAAACTCGATTCGAGCGGGTCTCAGGATGGCTCCCCTACCGGAAACCACCACATAGGTACAACCACAGCACGGTGGCCCGACCTCCACACAGCTATCCCGCGTTGTCTCTGAGGGCGCAGATGCCAGGGCCTACCTCCCGCTCCACGCAGTCTCTGTACGGGTCGCTGCTTCACCGGCATCAAACCACGGCCAATATCAACACCGCAGCAACTCCCAGACCCATGGCAGGTGGAGATGTCTTCCTGGATCACTGTATGGTCTGTGGCTCAACTGGGGTCAGGAGAGTAGTGTCGGATAATGGCAGATATGGCTCAGGCAGACAGAGCTCTACTGAGGCACGTCCGCCATGCTTCGTGACATCGACTTTTAACACACATTGGTATTTGCAACTCTTGGGTTAGTTTCTAAGAAACACCGGCCTGACATGGAGAACTTTGTGAGAAAACTATTGCACTGCCTTGGGATTATGTGCAAGGCCCTCACATGCATGATACAAATATATCATTATTATGTCAATATGGCAACACAGCTATCTGTGAAATACAAACAATGGCAGCCTGACCAAAATCTGGGGCAAGGCAAGGATGCCTTTTTCTATAAATAACCTTTTGTTTCCCAATACAATCAGAAGAGATACTTTTGCTGACTTTGAGGAGCCCTTGCATGCTGGAGTCCCTGGGGTTTGCATAGTAGGAGTGCATTAGACTGTTATAACCTTGTATATGTATTCCTACATTGATCACCGCCACGGAGTTAGCTACTGTACCCACAACCCTTTGATAAAACAACTTTACCTTTACATGCTAAAAAGCCTATAAACAATTCACAAAAGTGAGCTTTGAAAAATATCAGGCAATGTGAGAGGTGATGATTTTGGGGTCCCCCCTAACCTCGGGGGAAGACCAAGCAAATGCCTTGAACACAAGGAGCATATCATGATGAAGGATTCATTGGTGGTCCCATCCTCCTAGGACCACCCAAGCCCAAGTTGTGGGAAAAAATACGATGCCAACCAAAGGCCCAGCAAAGCAATATGGGGTGAGATTCTAGAGTGCAGTGAATATTATAGTATTAGCTCTCAGCTGAGCCCGGAGAGGGTTGCTGCTTGAGGAATGTTTTGATATTGGATACTATTATAGTCACTGCACCCATAATGCAGGGCCTTTGGTTGGGAATGTATTTTTGGATTTTATGTACTCCATCAAGGCTTCCACTCATCACTGTTGCACCATCATAGCTTTGTGCAATATTTTTTTGTTTTTGAGGCTGCTCTGGAAAACTCAAGTTCAGTTCACGTAGTATGCTGAAGTAATGGTTTCTGCACTAGAGTCTCTTAAATGTGTGAAGCCATAGAACCTCTCCATACCTTTACTGTCATTGTGAAGGTACCGAAAAACAAATACAGACTGGCTTTTAGTGGCCACATCAGTGTTATCATCAGCCTGAATAGTCACAAAGTCTGTGTTTTTCACCTGTTGGATAATATAGCTTCTTATAATTTCTAGCATACACTCAAGGAGCTCATTTTGTATCATTTCAGAGGTGCTTTTAAAGACTGTAGCACTTGCTAAATGGGCTTCCATTTCTTTGCCTATGCTTGATATTAAATTCACAAGGCCTCTGAATACACAAGGATTTGAGGAACTTTCAGATTCATCAAGCCCTCGTAAAGCCAGTTCAAAAGCACCACAGAATCGAATGTAATCAATTATTTTCAACAGTGTCTATTCCTATCAACTGCTTCATTGTGTTTCTGTATTGATTTGTGGTATGCTTTGCTTATGTGTACTTCAATCGGTGTGTCTCCCAACATTCCCAGACTTGTCAGGTTTTCCATATGGTTTCTTGTGTGTGCATGCTTCTTTATTTTATCTGACAAATGCTTCTAGTCTGTCACTCATTTTTTTGTCCAAGGAATGTCACCACCAAACTGCAAGCAGGGGAAGCAGAATAGAGAATTTGTGTACACCCTGTAAGCAATCAACCTTTGTGTACCAGATGTTTGAGAATGTACGAGTGTAAGTCTTCCCTCTCTCTTGGGCACTTTTTGTCGTTTTAGGTCCGCCGGTCGGGTCCTAATCGGTGTTTTACAGTTAGTTGTCTTCAAGTCTCAGTCCAATGCATGGCCTTGCAAGTAGCTGCTCTACAGTATTCATGGTGTCTTACCAATATTAACCCGTTGACCGCGGCACAAATTCTGCTGCGTTGCGGGAAAAATAATGAGTGAGCATGGTTCGGACGGCCTCCAGCTGTCCTCCGCACACGCACACCTGGACATCGGACGAGTTAAAGTTACCTGTCAATAATCAAAGTACAATATATAAGGTTTGGTGGAAAAACATCAAATTTCTGTATAAATATGTATCTTGTGCATTATAGCAATATATATCCACCAGCTCCTCTTTGCACTACATGACTTTAAAAAATACAACCTTATAGACTGCTTCCTCAGTGTGCCAAACTACTTGTTGAAGGCCCTGAGGCAGACATATCTCATGCGACAGGTGAGGCCCTATAAAAAGGCAAGGGCCTTTAACAATTTGGTATAGACAGAGGCAGCTGGACTATAAAGCTATTATTCCATCCAATGAGGGTTCTATACTAAAAAGGGAGAAACAGAAAAACAAACATTGATGTGTTGGAGCTGAGAGCTTACACCTGCCATTACAATCCCTGAACCACTTCATTGTTTTCAATGGATACTCGCAACATTCCAATCCATCTTTTAATATAGCTTTAGAGCTTGCTGAAACGGGCTATACCGGCCATTAAAGGCCTGCTCCAGCGTTAAAGGCCTGAGCCGAAGGGGGGACTTTAATGATAGGTATAGCCCAGTAACGAAGGGCTATAAGGCTATTAGAACATTCTGCCACTAGAGGGCAGAATGTTATAACAAATAAAACAAAGGCCTCTCAGAGCCTGAAGGGATTTAAATCCATTTGGGCTCCGAGAGGTCTTTGTTCACAGCAACAACTGTGAACAAAATCAGCATTGGAATGTTGCTCTGCTGGCCTTACCGGCCCATAGAAGCAGGGAGCACTCCATTGTATTCAATGGAGTGCTCCACTTTCCTATGTTCTAATTAGTATTAAAAGATGGATTGGAATGATGAGAGTAATCAATCAATCATCTTTATTCAGTCAAATATATATGACCATAAAAGCACAACAAATATAAAATGCATGCGCATTGGTATCCAGGAAGGGACGCTATTCCAAGAGGGAGCCCCGGACGAGCCCCGGACACGGTAAGTGCTTTAAAATTGTTTTATTAAGGTTAGTTGCTTAAATAATGTATGTAGGGGAGGGCGGGAGGGAGGCGGGTGGCGGCCGACTCGGCTACGCACACGGAGTGGGTGTAGTGTTGCCGGCTACGCTGTCTACGCAAAATGCGTAGAAGGCAACACTACGCCTACTCCGTGGGCGTTGCCGATTCGGACGCCCAGGGATTTCTTATATTGGTTCACGCTCATTAAAATACATACATATAGTCAATAATAGTGAAGAAATACAGGAGGATATGTACCTCATTAGTGGGTCCGCCATACCATCCTATTTCCACACACTTATAATAGGTCATATTACTAATAAAATTCTGAGTGGATGATTCCAAAGACCAGAACAATTCAATTTACCTATATGGATTTTGGATCGCTCTTTCCTTATACATCTGGAGTATTCATGCCCTCCAGCAAAATGTTTTTTCTGGCATAAAAAACACTCCATAAAAAGCTTGACATTCTTACACATATATCAATTTTCGGTAATGACTGTAGGAGAAGATACGCTGGTCGACAATGAGTAAATGATTGCTGATTTTAAAGATTTAGTAAATTGTATGCCCTCCACTTCTTATAAAATTTACAAAACAAAACAACAAGCATAGTGCTCTGCGTTGAGGAGCCGTTACAGAGGCATTTAGATAGATTTGAGGACCGGTCATTTAGTTCTGGAAAAGTGACCATACGGTGAAAAACATCTATTCTATCGGTATTATTCTCATATATAATTGCAAATCATAACTAGTTAAAATAACCTGATGCCACCATAGTGAATATCCATTAAGGGTGGCTAACTCAAGCTCTCCATTAGGAGCAGGGCAATGTCTATTCTCTTCCCAAATTATAAGAGTCCTTGTGATTTGCAAAGATTGCGGATAGTGATCGCTTAATAGTATGTCATGTGTTTTAAAATTAAAGCCATAGCAACTCAGGTTATTTAATATTAGAACATAATCAATGATGCTGTGATTATTCCTCTCGTTGAAAGTTCACCTAAAGAAGGCATATGGGTTGACATTTCATTTGTGAAGGACAAGTCTAATGTATAAATAAGTTCATTTCATTTATCTCTATAACCATTATGGGTAAAATGTGTTTTAGCCGAGCCATCTAGGTTATTCAATCTGCACACTTTCTCAGTGGGCAAGCTCCACAATTGAATATTGAAATCACCTCCTAACACAATTGATAGCTTTTTCTTATTGCTATCATCCAGTTTTTTCAGGTAATCATCCAGTTTCTGTAGGAGTATTATAATTTCCGCATTTGGGCATTATTATACAAATTAATCACAGCAATCCTGACCAGGCCAGGGTCTTCACATACAATCACTTGAAGGTGTAGTGTGTTTATCTAGGTACCTGAATCGATATTCCTATTATTTGCCCTTGTGTGGTTATAAATCAATAATATCGCTACAACGGCATAGAAACCCTTTTCATAATTCAGTCATAGCGCATGCTGTCACATTAAGCAAGCCTATTCCTCCAGCCCCCTAGAAAGCACACCGAGTTCTTAAACAAATCCAAGCCTCCAGCAACCTGGGAATTCCCCGCTGCTTTGTTTTGATTTCGTCTGAGAACTCCTGTAAAGCACTGTAAGAACGACCAGTTCTTAGTGACATCTTTATTGACGTCTTTGTCCAGCCTTACGTCAAACCCGGCACCTTTCAGGTATAAATATACCAACGTTGCCTTAAGCAAACACACGGTGGTAATCCTGGAGCAGAGCAGCTATCTACTTCCGAAGAGCCCAGCTAATGCGAGAGCCCATGGACGCTGCCCCTCCCTTTTCACGCGCTGAGAAAGACGCTGTCTTTTCTCCTGCCGAGAAATCCAGCCTCCGGCGTTTCCAGCTTACGCTTGCGGGTGACTAGTATACCGAGTCCTGAGAGAGAGATACCAGCCCTCCTGCCTTCTAATACCTAGGTACTGAACTGACTAAACCCTTACAGAGAATTCTTGAGTCATATTCTTGGCAAAACAAACTTAACTTAAACTGCTACTTACTTACTCCCTCCCACGTATTAGGCTTAGGTCAGGTACACCGGGGTAGGCATAGTTAGAAGCACCAGTTGAGTATGATTAGTCAATGTATATATGTATGTATCTATTTTATCCATTTTAAAGTATCATATGGCTTAGAAACCATATCAATGCTTTTACAGTATTATTTCATAATCCTGCTTTTACTGTATGCACTTTACTTAACTATAAGTATTGCAATTGTAGCAATTCATTTCTCTTGTATGAGGAAAGAGACTGCTCAATAAATAACACCTTTTATTGAAAACCCCCGTCTCTCTTTTTCTCTGCAATCTGGTGAAAATAAGTACGCACTTATTGACTGAGTGAAATAGCTGTCTTTTGTTTTCACACGACTCTAGAGATATACTCTTAATCAGGGAGAGCAAAGTTGCCATGTTTTATGGTTGTCAGAAACTAAATCCCTTCTTGTCTATCCAGGGAGGTTAAACTCCTCCTCGCTTATTCGAGAAAGTTTCTAGTGAACTCTGAGCTAGCTGGCAAAAAACTTAAGTCTAATATAGTCAGTAGAGACCTAGTTAACCTCAGTCCTATGTCTACACTACTGAAGATATTATTCCAATGCGCAGAGCCTATTGGGACTATAGGATCTACACTACATGGCGCCCAACGTTTGGTAAGGCGATAAATCTAACGCAAGACGTTAGAGTAACTCAGTCGTGCTTTTTCACACAGACCCTTTCTCCCGTAAATACTCCAAAGACGTCTGGAGTGGGTCAAAAGTTAAAATCTGCCGGAACTTAGTAGGAAGAGATTTCTATGTATAGTTTTTGGTTTATTCAACGTTGAAGGATACAGTGTTCCAAAATATTGTGCACCTAATCTTTGTTTCCTTGAAACTTGATCTGCAACAAAAAACCTTCCCGTCAGTAAAATGTCAGACGGTGAAGAAGATAGGGAGGCAGCTTGAATAGCAGCTCGACTCCTAGAGGATGACAATAGTCTCCTGCAGACCGACCCGGATGCAATACTCATTCCGGTCAACATAAGAAAAACTATAACTCTTAAACTTATAGAAAATGGACTAACATCGAGAGGTGGTACAGTCATATTCGTAATTGAGGCACATGAATATCGGCAGAGAGAGGTATTCTATTCATGGATAAACTTTCCAGCAGCAAACGCTGTCACACATGAATTCCACTATTACAAAATAGAGGAACCACCGGATGACTACACTCCTTTCGAGGAGGCGGAAATCCCATTAAAATACCAAGAGCACCTGCTCTGGTTTAAAGGCGCCCTAAAACATAATAATCACATCACCAGGCTCGGTCCACTAGGTAGACCAGGAGCAACGTGGCCGGTTCTAGTCAGCTACACACCACATCCCGACATCGAAAAAATGTCAAGTGAAGAACTCTTAGTTAAAATAAAAGAATTAACACAGGCATATAGAGAGTTGGTTCAATTGGCAACGGAGGATATAACTTTCCTCCAGAAATTGAAAGAAACAGATATAGCAGAACAGCCATTTGAACTTGCCAGAATCATAGAAAAATCCTATGAAGAACTAGGAAGAGATAGCTTGGGTGGGAAACCAGTAAAACCCCAACTAACTGAAAATCCTGAAAATATATTTATTAAAAATAATCTAAACACTCCAAAAAAGAGCTGGGATGGAAATAAACAATCCACTCCCAAAGAAAAAAGATTCCAGTCCAGAGGAAAGTCTCCTCGGCGGAGAGAAAGATCTCCGGACCAAGGACACAAGTCTCCCCAGAGGGAACCCTCTGAGAAAAGATACAACCTTAGAAATAGGGATAATTTGAAGAAACCTGATAGATATCAAGATATTGATACACGTCCCTCTCGATCTTTTCAGACTTCCTTGCAGAAATCGGAAAGAAGAGGACGGTCAGAACACAGGGAAGAGCACGTCAAGTCCAAAGACAAAGAACCTGCTCATCAAAGTAAAAAATTACAATTTCCAAAAAAGAAGGTAGCCAGTATTAAAATAATCAAACATGCCGAGGATCCTGAGGACACAGCTGAAAAACGGAGAGTGGGCTCAGACAATGCTAGACAGCGCAGCAGAAGTGAGCATAGCTCGCAAGATCCTGATGAATCATCTGGAGACAGTGGACACGAATGAATACATTCAGGTGGAAACTGCAGATACCAGAGTTAGCAAACCTCATAAAATATACGAAATAACATTACGTATAGAGGGAGATAAGACTAGGAAAATAAGGGGTCTATTTTGGGATAACCTCTCCAAAGGCTATGACATCCTTTTAGCTGAAAAAGACTGGCCACCGGAGTTTGTCAGGGAGTGCCCTCATGGCGAAGAAATGATTATGCCTGCCTTCTCAAATCATATTCCAATTCATAAAAAATATACACTTGCAAGAAAGTGGGCAGTAGCCCAAGCTCCTGCATTATATAAAAACCATGTTGGATGGGATGAGGACTCTCCTCCTCACAAAATCCAGTAAAAATGTCAACAAACTGCACGGAGGCAGTACCCAATTAAGCAAGAAGCTAAAAAACACGTCAGGGAGATCTTAGATCAACTTGAATACCAGGGGGTGATTGAAACATGCACCTCACAAATGAACAATCCTTTGTTTCCTGTCTCCAAGCCAGATGATTCATATCGTCTAGTTTTGGACTACAGACACCTTAACTCATGTTGCAAAACCTTTGCAGTACAAAACTCACACAGTGCAGCACTAATGAATAACATCGTGCGCAAAAAATACAAAACAACATTAGACATCTCTAATGGATTCTTTTGTCAAAACATAGCACCTGAAAACAGGTATTTGACCGCTTTCTCAATAATGGGTTCGCAGAAAAATTCTGTTGACTCCCACAGGGGTTCAAGAACAGCCCAGGATTATTCTCAGCAAGAGTAACAGAGTTACTACAAATGTATGATGATGAGGCATTATCTTATGTCGATGACATCTATCTAACAGATGATGACTTGGATACTCACTTGAAAAGAGTGAACACCATAATACTTGGGTTCGCAGCAGAGGGTTACAAATTCAACTTTAAAAAGTCACGAATTGCCCATCTAACTGTCCTGTTTTTAGGATATGAATTATCAAGTGAAGGCAAAAGCCTGGCAGACAATTTCTTAGAGAAATGTGCTGTAATCCAAGCACCAAGAACGCTGAAAAACTTACAATCAATTCTAGGTTTCCTGAATTTCGGAAGAACTTACATTCTAAATTATGCAGAGAGGGTTAAACCTCTCTATGAACTAATAAAACCAGATTTTAAAACAATCAATTGGACTCAAAAACACACAGAAATTTTGAGATCATTGCAAACAGACATGTTAGCTAAACAAAATTGCAAACACGCGATAACACACGCAACCTTGTGATCCGGGTCATCCCAGGAAGATGCGGATTCACATACCTAACCTCAAATGAGGGAGAAACGGTACCAATAGCATACAAATCACATTTGTACACAGAAGCTGAAAAAACATTCAGTATTAAGGAAAACATTGTACATGCGGTTCAAACAGCTGTAGCAAAAGAAAGAGACCAAGCCGAAGGCAGACGGATTACTGTTATAACAGCAGAATCAGCCTTTGATGCATTAACAAGCCCATGTAATTTACCTACCGTGGCATTAAATCCAAAATGGATACAATGGGAAAATTCTCTTGCTACAGACAAAGTGAAATACTATTTTGGCCCAAACATGAAAAAATAAAAAAATCTAGAATATGAAAGAGAATATCCTCTGCCAATTGACATTCGGCCCATACAACAGTACGCCTGTGTAATATACACAGACGGATATGCACAACCCTCAGTTTGGGAAAAACAAGCCTATAACGCCACATGCGAGATTGTTAAATACGTGTGGCGCGGAGGTAAATTGTGACCTCTGGTAACAAAATCACACTCTGTAGAAAATAATTAAGATAAACAAACTGAAGTAATGGCGTTAAAAATGGCGCTAGATAATGCCGATCGCGAATTCCCGACACTAATAGTGTGCGATTCGTATTACTGCGTCAAATCATACACTAACGACTTGCAGAAATGGATTCAAAACGGTTACAAAGATGACACAGGTGCCACAATAAAGCAAAAATCGCTTTGGGAACAAGTAGTTCTTTTACAGAAAGAACTACCAAAGACTCACGTGATACATTCATTGAGTCATGAACGTGATGGCGTTCACGTTTCAGGGAATTAATTGGCTGAGACAGCCACAGCGGAAGCAACTAAGCCGGCTTCCGTAGCTACAAAAAAGCGTTCAGGAAAATACATAGACGGGGAAACGATGCTGGCGGTAAAAACGCCATCAAAAGGCGACTGTGCAGCGCTACCCGTCAACTATCCACTCAATTATACATACGTAATCGATGCAAACTCCATTCCTTTTGCTCAAATCCCTGGAGTGGGGGATAGAGTAATTCCAAACACGAACAGGAGAAACGTATTAATAGCAGACGCACGTATGGGTGAGGGTCTAAGGGATGTATGACGTTACAACGCATACTTTTACCATGCATACCTTTACAACGCGGTTTTTACCACGCATACCATTACAACGCATAGCGCTTAGAGGTGCTGGATAGCGGTAAGTATAATTTTCTATTCCAACTCCAGTCCCCGTGGACACTAGGGAAGGTGTTGGATAGAAAATTAAACTTATTCCCTATCCTAGAGCGCCCCCCAGCGCAATGCGTTGTAATGGTATGCGTGGTAATGCCTGCGTTGTAATGGTAGTGCGTTGTAAAAATTTCGTTGTAAACGTTACATACCGGGTCTAAGACACCTTAAGATTAAGGAATCTCTGAAAGAATTACAATCAATATACTGGTGGCCAGGAATGAGCCTGCAAAACTACAAATTTGCATTTTACTGTCAAAACTGCAACAGAGATCGCAGTGGCGAACCACCGGGAGTATTACCAATGCCCTTCTTTTAAAAATCATAAGAATATCAATACAAAAAACCCAGAGAAAATGCGTTCCATTAATATTATTTAAGACTAGTTTCACTTATAATATAGACCCCAGCTCTCGGCTGACGTCTGAACTGTTATAAAAGATTTGCGAGTCTATAGCGGCATAGACGCAATTGACATGCTACACTCTGACCAGGGTCCTGCTTTTAGCTCTCGAGCTTATGAGGAGGAAATGACCAGCATAGGCATTGCATTGCGGGAATCTTATCACTTCCTTCCTGAGGGAAATGGGATGGTGGAAAGAAAAAACCGAGACATAAAGCAATCTATAACGGCAAAGGTATTAGGTTCGGGGGTTGGGTGGGTCAAACATTTAATAAGTGTCCAACGTAATCTTAACAATCTGCCAAGAAATTCTATAAAAGGGTTCAGTCCGTACGAACTATTGTTCGGGACTAGAATGGATATCCAGGATCTCGATAGTCAGACTTCAGTGGTAGAAGGAAAATGCTTTGATATCAAAGATCGTTTGGCTATTTTACAGGACTTAAATGAAACAAGAAAAGACCTGAGCAACATAAAGTTGAAACAACAGCCAACAGCCACTGAAGAGAAACCACCTGTCCCAGCAAGGTCTGTCTGGATTCCAAAGATTGGGGATCTGGTCAGAGAGAAAATCGCGGTGATGAAGGAATTTGGGCCTTCTTACAGAAAAGCAGTACCTGTCTTAGCTGTCAACGGAACAAGATCAGTTGTACTACCGCCCCTTGCTGGTAAAAAGGAGAACCGGGTTGTATCCATCGACCTGGTTAAACCACAATCATGTGGCCAATAATAAGTAGTAGGCCAAGTGGTCTCCCAAGAAATAGCAGAACACCACAGTTTGCTACAAATCAAGAGGGTCAAACTGAGAGACTAATCACATTTGATAAACCTACAGTGAATCAACAAGGACTATGCAACAAAGCCATGGAACTTATGCCTCTTGAAACCCAAATTACAACAAATCGTCAAGAAACGCCTGTCTACAACGATGTAGCCACAGACTATGCTAAAGAAACAAAGAAAAATCCAGAAACAATTCCAATAATTGACAGAACTGCATCAGGCTACTACATCAATTTCGATTACTTTTCTGAGGATCCAAGCAAACCTAAAGAACAGCCAACAACAACAAAAACTTTTAAAGACAAAACTAAAGAACTCTTTCATCAACTACAAGAGACCTATCTGATTTCTCCATGGATTGAATTTAGGGTGGTGCTAGGTGACCTTTTCCTCCTGCTTTGGCTCATCATGGTGCTATGCTTGGGACACTTCATTGAGGGAAAATATGTTACAATGGACACAGCAAGCCAGAAAATCAACCTGGTCCTAAAGCCACACAAGTCTTCGCACATCGAGAAAAGTGAACTTTCTTCAGTAAACTTCACAGCCAATCCGATACCCGGTGGGGTAGCATGGGACAAAACAGATTACGATATATATGGCCCGGTCGAGCTCTTGAAGTATCCTCATCAATTTAAGGTTTCATTAAGTGACTTTGTAAAACCGAGTACTTTCTCTGATGAATGGGACTTTGAAAGTATTAATGATATGATGTCAGACTTAGTAATGTCAGCAAAATTTACAGAACATGATTATTTACAAGGTTCATCAAATTATGATCAGATGTACTGCTACAACCATTATGCTAACCATTATTTGCATAAATCTGCTCAACCTAGAAATGTTTTAAATTATAATCAATGGGAACATTGTGCAACTCCACCAAGAGGTAGTTCAAAAGAATTTTATGAGAAATTCCCATACTTCTCAGGGTTTAACACAAGTGAAGCAGAAACGTTTTACTTTAAACTGTTAAATAAGACAGGAATGAAAATCATGCTGACAAACACAAAATTAATCTATTTAGAAACATTTTTTGAAAAAATGAATACATTTGGGTTTGATTTTTGGAAAAATAACATTGAAACAAAAACGATCTGGGATACTAAAGATTGGCAAGTCCAAGGTATAGAATCATTATTCAGAACCTGCATGACCCCAGAACAAATTATATTTTTGAATGACACAATTCAACAAACAACCTGTCTTGGCCTAGCCAAAATTAAAGACTTAAACAAACCGTCTATTCCAAAACCGACTCCTGACAGTAATAGCACTACAGAGGTTGAGATAGACGTATCCCATATTTTAAACCAAAACAGAACACATCCTGATTGGAAGAAATGGTTGATCTGGCCCACAGACACAAATAACTGTCAAGATAGATTCCTGAACAAAATACAGGGGTTCAAATTGACCAGGCCAGACCCTAGATACTCCCAGCGACAACATCCAGGGATAGTAACAACATACAGAGTAGGAAAACTCTGCCTTGAATGGCTACATACATCCACACTGGCAGAAATTAAGCAACACTTAACTTTACTTAAAGAAGGTGCTGACTTGCGTGATTTTATTATGGGACCACGCAAACACCGTCAAAAACGTTTCATAGCTGCCTCTATATATGCAGCTTATAACGAAGCTTGGAAAGAAACTCAAATTGAAACAGCAGAGAAAATACGGGAAATTGACCGTATTAATTTAGAAAAATAACTTTCTGTTGTGGACAATGGGTTATGACTCTGTCTTCCAGAATATATTCACTGGACAGTATTGTATCATCTGCAATCGATATAATAGGACTTACTAATGTTACAACATGGTCAGTCCCAATTGCGTTCCATTGTACAGCTTGGCTGGACGTTACAAAATCTGCTTTCAGGCTACGTGCCTTGGCGTTTAATCAACACAACGTCACTATTCTCTATCTTTAACCTTACTGATATACAAATCAGCTTGGCACAAAAAGGAGCAGAATATACAATTCTGAGCATTGAAAAACTTGAGAGATTACCATTGACGATGTCAGAACGACCTGTCATCGAATGGATAATACACGGAATCATAACTATTCCGATAGCAACTTTCCAATTTCGATACTGCCAAAAGTATATACAGGCAGGCCAGTATGAAAGGTTGGGTAAAGGATACATTAAGTCATCCTGGAAATTACCTTACACACACACATGTTATAGTGAAAAAGGACAGAATGTATTTCTTAGTGGTAATAATTGTGAAAAATCACTAAGTGGTATACTTCTGTGTCAGGGTATAAATCTATATGGGGCCTGTGAGGGGACTTCAAATAACCTTTCATGTCACCAGCTTGGCACACCTACAACTCAAATAGAGCCATTCTTTAGACGGCTTTCGAACGGGAGCTACATTCTAATAGTGGACCACAGATGTTGTGGCTTGGTGCCAGGAAAAGCGTATTTAGTAAGCGTTTCGTCCACGGTCACTTGCTGTATGCAAGTATTGTATCCGAACGACACTCCAGACAGGGAGGGAAAAATTTGGCCCAGTTTGAAAATCTCTTCTATTCGAATTGATACTTTAAGCAGAATGAAGTCTGTTCTTCTACAGACGCCTGTGCCCTTGACGTCATCAAAAGAAACTTATGATCTCCAAGTTGCAAGGACAACGGCAGAGATACATAACCTTTTATCAACAAATTGCCCCTTACACTTCGCAGAAATGCTAAACGAAATCTTAAACATTTCTGATACGAATGGTATCGCGAGTGTATTTAAGACAATTTTTTCGGGACTGTTGACACCTTTCAAAGCAGTCCTGGGCATCTTTCCTAATTTTGTCCATTCAATCTTTGGCGGCCTTCCACTCCTGTTGGGACTCGTAGTAGACATTTTATTTTTGATACTCCTGCTTCGTTATGGCAAGCCATGTCACAGACAAGACTCCAGCAACAATGGAAGAAACGATCCTAGCTATACGCTATCGGGAACGCATAACTAAAGTCCTTGGATTAGCCCGGCTAAGAGATCTGAATATGACCTGGTTTCTTTCATTCAGACCCATCTGGCAGAACTGTATCTTACCTGTGTTAAGATGTATGCTGTGCAGAGAAGAATGCGTGTTAGACGTCTGTCTCACACTACAATCAGAAGTACCTTTGGATACAGATACTTTGCTAAGTCCAGTAAAGGCTCATGCATCGTGTTGTCCCCAGCGGTTACCCATCCTGATGACGGCATTCGTTGAGACTTCACCACTGCGATTGAAGGGCAGTGAAGTGCAAGATGAGAGCAGCATCAACCAGGTACGACCTTCTGTGAGCACTGCTGATCATGTCATCGATGATAGCAATCATTCTCATGACTGCACAGTTGCGGCATTTTCCAACTTGGTCGAACTTTCACCTGAAGCGGTAAACTGCTTTTTTGAAAGTCTGTCTGAAATGATGTTCTCCCCTGAACAAAAAGAATAAACTTTTACGCAAACAAGCACTCAGCATTCCCTGAACTCTGAATTTGGCCTTCAGCTTTGAAAAACAAAAGCTTCTGAAAATATTTGGAACTGTCTTGACTTCTTCCCCTGAAAAACGAAATTATTTTTTTCCCGATTCCAAAATATTTACTTTTTTTTTGGCACTCACCCTCTGCTTAAAGTAGAACTATTCTTAGAGAACAGAGCTTCTATTTTTAGGAACTCTAGAGACAATATATTACCTCAGCCTCTAGCATATTTACAAACAACTGTATTTATATGTGATGAAATGGTCTCGCACTTTTCTTTTCTGTATTAAGAGCCATTTCATGTGTAATTTTCGCAAATCATTCATTCTGATATACATATGCATCCTTTTTAATGAATGATTACACTGCTTGAAAGCGTACAGTACCTATACTCATTTTTCGTGTATTTCGCATATGCCATTTCAGATGCAAAATAATGTATTTTGGGGTGGATCGGTATACACATACACCGTTAGATATGTTTACTATTGCTTAGTTTAGTAATTATGGACATGAATTCGTGGAGTGGGTGTAGTGTGTTTATCTAGGTACCTGAATCGATATTCCTATTATTTGCCAACGACATAGAAACCCTTTTCATAATTCAGTCATAGTGCATGCTGTCACATTAAGCAAGCCTATTCCTCCAGCCCCCTAGAAAGCACACCAAGTTCTTAAACAAATCCAAGCCTCCAGCAACCTGGGAAATCCCCGCTGCTTTGTTTTGATTTCGTCCGAGAACTCCTGTAAAGCACTGTAAGAACGACCAGTTCTTAGTGACATCTTTATTGACGTCTTATGTCCAGCCTTACGTCAAACCCGGCACCATTCAGGTATAAATATACCAACGTTGCCTTAAGCAAACACACGGTTGTAATCCTGGAGCAGAGCAGCTATCTACTTCCGAAGAGCCCAGCTGATGCGAGAGCCCACGGACGCTGCCCCTCCCTTTTGACGCGCTGAGAAAGACGCTGTCTTTTCTCCTGCTGAGAAATCCAGCCTCCGGCGTTTCCAGCTTACCCTTGCGGGTGACTGGGATACAGAGTACTGAGAGAGATACCAGCCCTCCTGCCTTCTAATACCCAGGTACTGAACTGACTAAACCCTTACAGAGAATTCTTGAGTCAGATTCTTGGCAAAACAAACTTAACTTAAACTGCTACTTACTTACTCCCTCCCACGTATTAGGCTTAAGTCAGGTACACCGGGGTAGGCGTAGTTAGAAGCACCAGTTGAGTACGATTAGTCAATGTATATATGTATGTATCTATTTTATCCATTTTAAAGTATCATATGGCTAAGAAACCATATCAATGCTTTTACAGTATTATTTCATAATCCTGCTTTTACTGTATGCACTTTACTTAACTATAAGTATTGCAATTGTAGCAATTCATTTCTCTTGTATGAGGAAAGAGACTGCTCAATAAATAACACCTTTTATTGAAAACGCCCGTCTCTCTTTTTCTCTGCAATCTGGTGAAACTAAGTACGCACTTATTGACTGAGTGAAATAGCTGTCTTTTGTTTTCACACGACTCTAGAGATATACTCTTAATCAGGGAGTGCAAAGTTGTCATGTTTTATGGTTGTCAGAAACTAAGGGGCATATTACCAAATTGCTTGGTTAGAGAGAAAATTTTACCGCTAAGCAGCGGCGATTTTTACCGCAGATAAACCTTGGTATTACCAAGGTTTATCGCAAATGCGATAAAAAACGGCCGCAATGCATGAATATCGCTGAAAAGTCAGCGATATTCATGCATTACCGAGCTAATGCTCTTAGCCATGTTATCCACGTCCCATTGGATAACATGGCTAAGAACTGCTCACGGGCAGGTGTTAGCTTTTGGAGATATTCGCGCTTAGCGCGAATATCTCCAAAAGTTGGTAATAGGAGATAGCGATGTTAGCAACTGTTTCCAGTCGCTAACATCTTGGCACGCCCACTTTGCATGTCATTAGTGATAAATATCACTGACATGCAAAGTGGGGCCCAAGATGGTCGCTATCTCCTACTAGCTGTCGCTAACTGGTGTTAGCGACAGCTAGGTAATAGGGAGATAATTTTATCTCCGCTTTCTTGGCTTTTAAAGCCAAAACAGCTGAGATAAACCCCTTGATAATATGCCCCCTAATCCCTTCTTGTCTATCCAGGGAGGTTAAACTCCTCCTCGCTTATTCGAGAAAGTTTCTAGTGAACTCTGAGCTAGCTGGCAAAAAACTTAAGTCTAATATAGTCAGTAGAGACCTAGGGGCCTATTATCAAGGGGGTTTATCTCCGCTTTTTGGCTTTAAAAGCCAAGAAAGAGGAGATAAAATTATCTCCCTATTACCTAGCTGTCGCTAACACCAGTTAGCGACAGCTAGTAGGAGATAGCGACCATCTTGGGCCCCACTTTGCATGTCAGTAATATTTATCACTAATGACATGCAAAGTGGGCGTGCCAAGATGTTAGCAACTGGAAACAGTCGCTAACATCGCTATCTCCTATTACCAACTTTTGGAGATATTCGCGCTAAGCGCGAATATCTCCAAAAAAGAACACCTGCCCTGAGCAGTTCTTAGCCATGTTATCCAATGGGAGGTGGATAACATGGCTAAGAGCATTAGCTCGGTAATGCATGAATATCGCTGACTTTTCAGCGATATTCATGCATTGCGGGCGTTTTTTATCGCATTTGCGATAAACCTTGATAATAGCAAGGTTTATCTGCGATAATTTCTGACGATGCTTAGCGTTAAAAAATTCGTTGCTAAGCATCGTTAGCGATAAATATCGCTTAACGTTGGTAATATGCCCCCCAGTTAACCTCAGTCCTACGTCTACACTACTGAAGATATTATTCCAATGCGCAGAGCCTATTGGGACTATGGGAACTACACTACAAAGGAAAGGGTTAATTAACACTTTCACTAATCTTATAGGTGGTAAATCATTAGAGACAAAAGTGCATAGGCCACCTTTGGGTCTACCATGAAGAGTTGGAACAGCAGGGGACCTGGAGAGTTCTATATCCATTCACAAGGACAGGTTCCGCCAGCCAAGCCTCCTGGAGACAGATAAAGTTAACATTTTCTACAAAATCTAACCACTCACAATTAATAATTTTGTTCGGCAGTCCTGCGACATTCCAAAACAGAAAACCAATATTCTCGTAAAAGGATTGGGGGGAGTTCTCTAAACTAATATTTGGCGGTAGACCACTATTGTTTATGATGGATTGTTGAGCAAGATGAGCATCAGGTGGAGAACTTAAACATTCAGGGGCAGATTTATGAAGGCCTTGCGCCGCCGGTGCGTCATTTTTAACATGGGAAAAAGTGACGCACCTGCGGCGCAAGGCCTTCATTAATTTGGTGTTCAGTTTCATTAATCCCTCCCTCCCTTCCAGAAGAATGTATTTCTTTTATCCTCTCGTGTCTCTGCTCAATTCCTACTGGTCAGTCTATTTCATCAAGATTTTCTAATTCTTGCTATCTGTTATAAGTTGACACATTATATTATCGATTGGTGGGTGGTCGGTAAAGATTATGGAGGGGAGGCCGATTATAGGCCGTCATTGATCCGGGTTGATGAAAATAGCCTAGTGGGAGTGCAGAGATCATATTTGGGGTAATATAGGTGGGCCTTGTTCTGTTTAAAACGGTCTCCACCAGTCTAGGTGTTTTAACCCCTTCGCTGCTAGGCCTTTTCCCCTCCTGTGCTAAGGCTTTTTTTGGCGTTTTGGAGTAGTGCGCGCTTAGGCCCTTGTAACTTTTTGACCACATAAGGTATCCGCGCCAAATTTGCGTCCTTTTCTTCCAACATCATGTGGATTCAAAAGGCGCCCAGGGTTTGTGGATTCCCTTGGAGGGGTCCCAGAAATTAACCAAAATATAGTGATTCTTTTGTTTTTTTTAGAAAAATGAGAAAAACGGGCTGCAAATGAAAGCCTCTGGGTTTTTCCCTGAAAATGGTATCACAAAAGGGTTTGTGGGGCTGAAATCTACATTTTCTCAGCTTTCAGGGAATGACAGTCTTTTGTCAGAGAACCGAAGTTTTTCACTCAGTTTTGGCATTTTTCTGGGACATAGCCTATTTTTGCTATTTTTAGAGCTTTCCACCTGCTTCCAGTTAATGGTAGAAATGAGTTTGAAAGCAATAATGGATCCTGGAAAGCTTTACATTTTCGAAAAGTAGACAAAATTATTAATTCAGAAAGGGGTCATTTGTCTAAATCCATGAAGGTTTCGTTATAGAAACTAACAGTTAGATATTGGAATATTTGAAATTTTGTTGAAAAAAACAGCCTTTTGTCTCAACGTTTTCACCTATAACTTTTTTTAAATTTTGACAGCTCTTGGAAAGCAATATACCGTTACATTTGTTAGACCTTCCTGGTTGTGGGTATATATAGGACTTGTAGTTTCACCAAGAACCCAACGAACCCAGATCCAAAAACTGAGCAGCAACTTGCAATGGTATTTTTTCATTTACTGGGTATAGTGCACTTTGTCTTGGAAAATGTATACATGGAATAATCTGTATGAAAGACACCTATGTATTTCTGAATTGGGTACAAATTATAGAGTTCAGAAACAGTATATAATTGCACATTTTCAAAGTTGGGAATACTCATACTAGCATGAGAATTATTGGTCATTTTTCATAAAGATTTTTTTTTTACTCAATGTCTTTCATTGAAAGGGAGAAATGCATGAAAGCTCAATTGGTAATAACAGTTGATTTACAAATCTGAATTACCCGAAGTGTCCCGATAAAAACGGTACCTCACTTGTGTGGGTCGGCCTTGTGCCTGAGACAGGAAACGGCGCAAAATGCAACGTGGTGGCACCTAAATTTTGCAGTTACAAATTGACCCTTTTTTGGCAAAGTGCCTACCTGTAGTTTTTGCACCCTAGCTCTGCCGGCACCTAGGGAAACCTAGCAAACCTATACATTTTTGAAAAGTAGACACCCAGGGGAATTCAGGATGGGGTGACTTGACTGCCTACCACCAGGTTTTGTTACCCAGAATCCCTTGCAAATCTAAGATTTTGACAAAATAAACACATTTTCCTCACATTTCTGTGGTGGAAAGTTCTGGAATCTGTGTGGATCAACAAATTTCCACCCACCCAGCGTTCCCCCAGGTCTCTCGATAAAAACGGTACCTCACTTGTGTGGGTCGGCCTTGTGCCTACGACAGGAAACGGCACAAAATGCAACGTGGTCGCACCTCAATTTCCCAGTGAAATTTTACGTTCTTTGGACAAAGAGACTACCTTTTGTTTTTGAGCCGTAGCTCAGCCAGCACCTAGGGAAACCTAGCAAACCTATACATTTTTAAAAACTAGACACCCAGGGCAATTCAGGATGGGGTGACTCGTCTGCCTACACCCAGGTTTTGTTACCCAGAATCCCTTGCAAACATATAAATTTGACCAAATAAACACATTTTCCTCACATTTCTGTGGTGGAAAGTTCTGGAATCTGCGTGGATCAACAAATTTCCACCCACCCAGCGTGCCCCCAGGTCTCTCGAAAACAATGGTACCTCACTTG
This sequence comes from Lissotriton helveticus, assembly GCF_964261635.1. NCBI lineage: Eukaryota > Metazoa > Chordata > Amphibia > Caudata > Salamandridae > Lissotriton > Lissotriton helveticus. The sequence goes on along the minus strand of NC_136057.1, from coordinate 183,043,441 downwards.
CGTGGGTAGGCATAGTGGCTGCGAAATGAAACAGCGCAAAACGCAGCATGGTCGCACCTCAATTTCCCAGTGAAATTTAGCACGTTTCGGACAAAAAGACTACCTTTTGTGTTTGTGCCATAGCTCTGCCAGCACCTAGGGAAATCTAGCAAACCTATAAATTTTTGAAAACTAACACCCAGGGCAATTCAGGACGGGGTAACTCGTCTGCCTACCCCCAGGTTTTGTTACCCAGAATCCCTTGCAAACATAAAAATGTGACCAAAAAAACACATTTTCCTCACATTTCTGTGGTGGAAAGTTCTTGAATCTGCGTGGATCAACACATTTCCACCCACCCAGCGTGCCCCCAGGTCTCCCGAAAAAAATGGTACCTCACTTGCGTGGGTAGGCATAGTGGCTGCGACATGAAACAGCGCAAAACGCAGCATGGTCGCACCTCAATTTCCCAGTGAAATTTAGCACGTTTCGGACAAAAAGACTACCTTTCGTTTTTGCGCCGTAGCTCTGCCAGCACCTGGGGAAATCTAGCAACCCTATACATTTTTGAAAACTAGACACCCAGGGCAATTCAGGATGGGGTGACTCGTCTGCCTACCCCCAGGTTTTGGTACCCAGAATCTCTTGCAAACATAAAAATTTGACCAAAAAAACACATTTTCCTCACATTTCTGTGGTGGAAAGTTCTGGAATCTGCGTGGATCAACAAATTTCCACCCACCCAGCGTGCCCCCAGGTCTCCCGAAAAAAATGGTACCTCACTTGCGTGGGTAGGCATAGTGGCTGCGACATGAAACAGCGCAAAACGCAGCATGGTCGCACCTCAATTTCCCAGTGAAATTTAGCACGTTTCGGACAAAAAGACTACCTTTTGTTTTTGCGCCGTAGCTCTGCCAGCACCTAGGGAAATCTAGCAACCCTATACATTTTTGAAAACTAGAAACCCAGGGCAATTCAGGATGGGGTGACTCGTCTGCCTACCCCCAGGTTTTGTTACCCAGAATCCCTTGCAAACATAACAATTTGACCAAATAAACACATTTTCCTCACAGTTCTGTGGTGGAAAGTTCTGGAATCTGCGTGGATCAACAAATTTCCACCCACCCAGCGTGCCCCCAGGTCTCCCGAAAAAAATGGTACCTCACTTGCATGGGTAGGCATAGTGGCTGCGACATGAAACAGCGCAAAACGCAGCATGGTCGCACCTCAATTTCCCAGTGAAATTGAGCACGTTTCGGACAAAAAGACTACCTTTTGTTTTTGTGCCGTAGCTCTGCCAGCACCTAGGGAAATCTAGCAACCCTATACATTTTTGAAAACTAGACACCCAGGGCAATTCAGGATGGGGTGACTCGTCTGCCTACCCCCCAGGTTTTGTTACCCAGAATCCCTTGCAAACCTAAACATTTGACCAAAAAAACACATTTTCCTCACATTTCTGTGGTGGAAAGTTCTGGATTCTGCGTGGATCAACAAATTTCCACCCACCCAGCGTGCCCCCAGGTCTCCCAAAAAAATGGTACCTCACTTGCGTGGGTAGGCATAGTGGCTGCGACATGAAACAGCGCAAAACGCAGCATGGTCGCACCTCTATTTCCCAGTGAAATTTAGCACGTTTCGGACAAAAAGACTACCTTTTGTTTTTGCGCCGTAGCTCTGCCAGCACCTAGGGAAATCTAGCAGCCCGATAGATTTTTGAAAACTAGACACCCAGGGCAATTCAGGATGGGGTGACTCGTCTGCCTACCCCCAGGTTTTGTTACCCAGAATCCCTTGCAAACCTAAACATTTGACCAAAAAAACACATTTTTCTCACATTTCTGTGGTGGAAAGTTCTGGATTCTGCGTGTATCAACAAATTTCCACCCACCCAGCGTGCCCCCAGGTCTCCCAAAAAAAATGGTACCTCACTTGCGTGGGTAGGCATAGTGGCTGCGACATGAAACAGCGCAAAACGCAGCATGGTCGCACCTCAATTTCCCAGTGAAATTTAGCACGTTTCGGACAAAAAGACTACCTTTTGTTTTAGGACCGTAGCTCTGCCAGCACCTAGGGAAACCTAGCAAACCTATACATTTTTAAAAACTAGACACCCAGGGCAATTCAGGATGGGGTGACTCGTCTGCCTACACCCAGGTTTTGTTACCCAGAATCCCTTGCAAACCTAAAAATTTGACCAAAAAAACACATTTTCCTCACATTTCTGTGGTGGAAAGTTCTGGAATCTGCGTGGATCAACAAATTTCCACCCACCCAGCGTGCCCCCAGGTCTCCCGCAAAAAATGGTACCTCACTTGCGTGGGTAGGCATAGTGGCCGCAACATGAAACAGCGCAAAACGCAGCATGGTCGCACCTCAATTTCCCAGTGAAATTTAGCACGTTTTGGACAAAAAGACTACCTTTTGTTTTTGCGCCGTAGCTCTGCCAGCACCTAGGGAAACCTAGCAAACCTATACATTTTTGAAAACTAGACACCCAGGGCAATTCAGAATGGGGTGACTCGTCTGCCTACCCCAAGGTTTTGTTACCCAGAATCCCTTGCAAACGTAAAACTTTGACCAAATAAACACATTTTTCTCACATTTCTGTGGTGGACAGTTCTGGAATCTGCGTGGATCAACAAATTTCCACCCACCCAGCGTGCCCCCAGGTCTCCCGAAAAAAATGGTACCTCACTTGCGTGGGTAGGCATAGTGGCTGCGACATGAAACAGCGCAAAACGCAGCATGGTCGCACCTCAATTTCCCAGTGAAATTTAGCATGTTTCGGACAAAAAGACTACCTTTTGTTTTTGTGCCGTAGCTCTGCCAGCACCTAGGAAAATCTAGCAAACCTATACATTTTTGAAAACTAGACACCCAGGGCAATTCAGGATGGGGTGACTCGTCTGCCTACCCCCAGGTTTTGGTACCCAGAATCCCTTGCAAACATAAAAATTTGACCAAAAAAACACATTTTCCTCACATTTCTGTGGTGGAAAGTTCTGGAATCTGCGTGGATCAACAAATTTCCACCCACCCAGCGTGCCCCCAGGTCTCCCGAAAACAATGGTACCTCACTTGCGTGGGTAGGCATAGTGGCTGCGAAATGAAACAGCGCAAAAGGCAGCATGGTCGCACCTCAATTTCCCAGTGAAATTTAGCACGTTTCGGACAAAAAGACTACCTTTTGTTTTTGTGCCATAGCTCTGCCAGCACCTAGGGAAATCTAGCAATCCTATACATTTTTGAAAACTAGACACCCAGGGCAATTCAGGACGGGGTAACTCGTCTGCCTACCCCCAGGTTTTGTTACCCAGAATCCCTTGCAAACATAATAATTTGACCCAAAAAACACATTTTCCTCACAGTTCTGTGGTGGAAAGTTCTGGAATCTGCGTGGATCAACACATTTCCACCCACCCAGCGTGCCCCCAGGTCTCCCGAAAAAAATGGTACCTCACTTGCGTGGGTAGGCATAGTGGCTGCGACATGAAACAGCGCAAAACGCAGCATGGTCGCACCTCAATTTCCCAGTGAAATTTAGCACGTTTCGGACAAAAAGACTACCTTTTGTTTTTGCGCCGTAGCTCTGCCAGCACCTAGGGAAATCTAGCAACCCTATACATTTTTGAAAACTAGACACCCAGGGCAATTCAGGATGGGGTGACTCGTCTGCCTACCCCCAGTTTTTTTTACCCAGAATCCCTTGCAAACATAAAAATTTGACCAAATAAACACATTTTCCTCACATTTCTGTGGTGGAAAGTTCTGGAATCTGCGTGGATCAACAAATTTCCACCCACCCAGCGTGCCCCCAGGTCTCCCAAAAAAAATGGTACCTCACTTGCATGGGTAGGCATAGTGTCTGCGACATGAAACAGCGCAAAACGCAGCATGGTCGCACCTCAATTTCCCAGTGAAATTTTGCACGTTTCGGACAAAAAGACTACCTTTTGTTTTTGTGCCGTAGCTCTGCCAGCACCTAGGGAAATCTAGCAACCCTATACATTTTTGAAAACTAGACACCCAGGGCAATTCAGGATGGGGTGACTCGTCTGCCTACCCCCAGGTTTTGTTACCCAGAAACCCTTGCAAACCTACAAATTTGACCAAAAAAACACATTTTCCTCACATTTCTGTGGTGGAAAGTTCTGGATTCTGTGTGGATCAACAAATTTCCACCCACCCAGCGTGCCCCCAGGTCTCCCAAAAAAATGGTACCTCACTTGCGTGGGTAGGCATAGTGGCTGCGACATGAAACAGCGCAAAACGCAGCATGGTCGCACCTCTATTTCCCAGTGAAATTTAACACGTTTCGGACAAAAAGACTACCTTTTGTTTTTGCGCCGTAGCTCTGCCAGCACCCAGGGAAATCTAGCAGCCCGATACATTTTTGAAAACTAGACACCCAGGGCAATTCAGGATGGGGTGACTCGTCTGCCTACCCCCAGGTTTTGTTACCCAGAATCCCTTGCAAACCTAAACATTTGACCAAAAAAACACATTTTTCTCACATTTCTGTGGTGGAAAGTTCTGGATTCTGCGTGGATCAACAAATTTCCACCCACCCAGCGTGCCCCCAGGTCTCCCGAAAAAAATGGTACCTCACTTGCGTGGGTAGGCATAGTGGCTGCGACATGAAACAGCGCAAAACGCAGCATGGTCGCACCTCTATTTCCCAGTGAAATTTAGCACGTTTCGGACAAAAAGACTACCTTTTGTTTTTGCGCCGTAGCTCTGCCAGCACCTAGGGAAATCTAGCAACCCGATACATTTTTGAAAACTAGACACCCAGGGCAATTCAGGATGGGGTGACTTGTCTGCCTACCCCCAGGTTTTGTTACCCAGAATCCCTTGCAAACATAAAAATTTGACCAAAAAACACATTTTCCTCACATTTCTGTGGTGGAAAGTTCTGGAATCTGCGTGGATCAACAAATTTCCACCCACCCAGCGTGCCCCCAGGTCTCCCGAAAAAAATGGTACCTCACTTGCATGGGTAGGCATAGTGGCTGCGACATGAAACAGCGCAAAACGCAGCATGGTCGCACCTCAATTTCCCAGTGAAATTTAGTACGTTTCGGACAAAAAGACTACCTTTTGTTTTTGCGCCGTAGCTCTGCCAGCACCTAGGGAAATCTAGCAACCCTATACATTTTTGAAAACTAGACACACAGGGCAATTCAGGATGGGGTGACTCGTCTGCCTACCCCCAGGTTTTGTTACCCAGAATCCCTTGCAAACCTACAAATTTGACCAAAAAAACACATTTTCCTCACATTTCTGTGGTGGAAAGTTCTGGATTCTGTGTGGATCAACAAATTTCCACCCACCCAGCGTGCCCCCAGGTCTCCCGAAAAAAATGGTACCTCACTTGCATGGGTAGGCATAGTGGCTGCGACATGAAACAGCGCAAAACGCAGCATGGTCGCACCTCAATTTCCCAGTGAAATTTTGCACGTTTCGGACAAAAAGACTACCTTTTGTTTTTGTGCCGTAGCTCTGCCAGCACCTAGGGAAATCTAGCAACCCTATACATTTTTGAAAACTAGACACCCAGGGCAATTCAGGATGGGGTGACTCGTCTGCCTACCCCCAGGTTTTGTTACCCAGAAACCCTTGCAAACCTACAAATTTGACCAAAAAAACACATTTTCCTCACATTTCTGTGGTGGAAAGTTCTGGATTCTGTGTGGATCAACAAATTTCCACCCACCCAGCGTGCCCCCAGGTCTCCCAAAAAAATGGTACCTCACTTGCGTGGGTAGGCATAGTGGCTGCGACATGAAACAGCGCAAAACGCAGCATGGTCGCACCTCTATTTCCCAGTGAAATTTAACACGTTTCGGACAAAAAGACTACCTTTTGTTTTTGCGCCGTAGCTCTGCCAGCACCCAGGGAAATCTAGCAGCCCGATACATTTTTGAAAACTAGACACCCAGGGCAATTCAGGATGGGGTGACTCGTCTGCCTACCCCCAGGTTTTGTTACCCAGAATCCCTTGCAAACCTAAACATTTGACCAAAAAAACACATTTTTCTCACATTTCTGTGGTGGAAAGTTCTGGATTCTGCGTGGATCAACAAATTTCCACCCACCCAGCGTGCCCCCAGGTCTCCCGAAAAAAATGGTACCTCACTTGCGTGGGTAGGCATAGTGGCTGCGACATGAAACAGCGCAAAACGCAGCATGGTCGCACCTCTATTTCCCAGTGAAATTTAGCACGTTTCGGACAAAAAGACTACCTTTTGTTTTTGCGCCGTAGCTCTGCCAGCACCTAGGGAAATCTAGCAACCCGATACATTTTTGAAAACTAGACACCCAGGGCAATTCAGGATGGGGTGACTTGTCTGCCTACCCCCAGGTTTTGTTACCCAGAATCCCTTGCAAACATAAAAATTTGACCAAAAAACACATTTTCCTCACATTTCTGTGGTGGAAAGTTCTGGAATCTGCGTGGATCAACAAATTTCCACCCACCCAGCGTGCCCCCAGGTCTCCCGAAAAAAATGGCACCTCACTTGCGTGGGTAGGCATAGTGGCTGCGACATGAAACAGCGCAAAACGCAGCATGGTCGCACCTCAATTTCCCAGTGAAATTTAGCAAGTTTCGGACAAAAAGACTACCTTTTGTATTTGCGCCGTAGCTCTGCCAGCACCTAGGGAAATCTAGCAACCCTATACATTTTTGAAGACTAGACACCCAGGGCAATTTAGGATGGGGTGACTCGTCTGCCTACCCCCAGGTTTTGTTACCCAGAATCCCTTGCAAACATAAAAATTTGACCAAATAAACACATTTTCCTCACATTTCTGTGGTGGAAAGTTCTGGAATCTGCGTGGATCAACAAATTTCCACCCACCCAGCGTGCCCCCAGGTCTCCCGAAAAAAATGGTACCTCACTTGCATGGGTAGGCATAGTGGCTGCGACATGAAACAGCGCAAAACGCAGCATGGTCGCACCTCAATTTCCCAGTGAAATTTAGTACGTTTCGGACAAAAAGACTACCTTTTGTTTTTGCGCCGTAGCTCTGCCAGCACCTAGGGAAATCTAGCAACCCTATACATTTTTGAAAACTAGACACACAGGGCAATTCAGGATGGGGTGACTCATCTGCCTACCCCCAGGTTTTGTTACCCAGAATCCCTTGCAAACCTAAAAATTTGACCAAAAAAAACACATTTTCCTCACATTTCTGTGGTGGAAAGTTCTGGATTCTGCGTGGATCAACAAATTTCCACCCACCCAGCGTGCCCCCAGGTCTCCCGAAAAAAATGGTACCTCACTTGCATGGGTAGGCATAGTGGCTGCAACATGAAACAGCGCAAAACGCAGCATGGTCGCACCTCTATTTCCCAGTGAAATTTAGCACGTTTCGGACAAAAAGACTACCTTTTGTTTTTGCGCCGTAGCTCTGCCAGCACCTAGGGAAATCTAGCAACCTGATACATTTTTGAAAACTAGACACCCAGGGCAATTCAGGATGGGGTGACTCGTCTGCCTACCCCCAGGTTTTGTTACCCAGAATCCCTTGCAAACCTAAACATTTGACCAAAAAAACACATTTTCCTCACATTTCTGTGGTGGAAAGTTCTGGATTCTGCGTGGATCAACAAATTTCCACCCACCCAGCGTGCCCCCAGGTCTCCCGAAAAAAATGGTACCTCACTTGCGTGGGTAGGCATAGTGGCTGCGACATGAAACAGCGCAAAACGCAGCATGGTTGCACCTCTATTTCCCAGTGAAATTTAGCACGTTTCGGACAAAAAGACTACCTTTTGTTTTTGCGCCGTAGCTCTGCCAGCACCTAGGGAAATCTAGCAACCCGATACATTTTTGAAAACTAGACACCCAGGGAAATTCAGGATGGGGTGACTTGTCTGCCTACCCCCAGGTTTTGTTACCCAGAATCCCTTGCAAACATAAAAATTTGACCAAAAAACACATTTTCCTCACATTTCTGTGGTGGAAAGTTCTGGAATCTGCGTGGATCAACAAATTTCAACCCACCCAGCGTTCCCCCAGGTCTCCCGATAAAAACGGTACCTCACTTGCATGGGTAGCCATAGTGGCTGCAACAGGAAAAGGTCCAAATCGTACGGTGGTGAATATAAAATACCCTGAAGCAATATAACTTTGATTTTGGGGGGGGGCATCTGAGTTTGTGGCCCGGGGCTCGGTGGTATTCTTTGCAAAGTAGCAAACCCAAACAGTTCTGAAAACTAGACACCCGGGAGAGTCCAGGGAGGTATGGCATGCATGGGTCCCCCAATGTTCTTTTGGGGAACCTTTACGGTTTGAGCGGATTGTGCCACAAGCAACAGTGTCCACTTTGGCCAATTCCCTGAACAACCGCACACCAGTGTAGAAGTTATCGACATACAAATGATGGCCTTTGTTAAAAAATCCACGACCAAGTTCCCACACAATTTTCTCAGTCACTCCAAAAGTCGACGGACAACCAGGGGGGTTAATCCTGGATTCCTTACCAGTGTACACCCTGAAATTAGAGACATATCCAGTCTCACTGTCACACAGCATATACAGTTTGATTCCATAGCGTGCCCTCTTACTAGGAATGTATTGCCGAAATACCAAGCGGCCCTTGAACAACAGCAAAGACTCATCCACTGCAATTTCTTTCCCAGGATAAAAGATCTCAGAAAATCGATCAACCAAATGATCAATGACAGGCCGAATCTTGAAAAGGCGGTCACAATCAGGGTGATCTCGTGGCAAAGCAAGACTATTGTCAACAAAATGCATCATCCGCAGCAGAAGCAAATACCTATCACGACTCATGACTTCCGGAAATATAGCTGTTGCCATCAAGGGACTAGTAGACCAATATGAAGCCATTGATGGTTTCCTAAGCAAGCCCATCAAAAGAGTTAAACCCAAAAACTTTTTCATCTCCTCCAAATTGGTGGGAGTCCACCGGGTAGCTCTAGCGTGGGGCTTAAGGCTGGCACTGTTCACCCTCAAAAACATTTCAGCATACAAATTAGTCTGCTCTACAATCTCTGCCAAAAACACATCATCCATAAACAACTTGAAAAAATCAATAGGCAAAAAGTTTTCAGTGTTCACCCTACACCCTGGAACACCAGTAAATTCAGGCAATGCCAGCTGCACCATGCCTGGTGCAACCCAGAGGTCAGAACTTTCATCGTCAAGTCTTGCAGCCGCAGGCCCCCGACCAGCTAACTCTTGTCTCACAACACCAACTGGAAGTCTAGCAGCCCCAGGCTGCAGCCCAGATGTCTCTTGCCGCACAATTGGCACATCACTGTCCTCCGCAACCACAGACACAACCATGTCCTCCAAAACCGTAAACACAGCAATGTCCTCCCCAACCACAGGCACATCATCCACACCAAAAGTAGCTTCATCAGCACTCAAAGTGTCTTCATCATCAGATGAAGCCATGTGTAGAGAAAACTCACTACCTGAATCTTCACCTCCCACCTCTGGCTCAGAATCAGAGTCAGACTCTGGACCAAGGTCAGAGGAAGAATCAAAAAGCATTCCAACAACTTGCTGAGCAGTAATCCGGCGGCTAGCCATTATCCTTACAAATAAACGAGTCTACACAAACAACTCAACAACCCCATCACTGCGCAAAGTAAGATAAAAATGTAAGACTTTTTCACCAAAAAATATATTTTGAAAAAATATACAATTCACTTACAAGACACAACTACACTCACCAGCACCTACTCTGCAAAGACACAGCAAATAGGCAACGATATCCCACTAAAAAGAAGAAAAAAAAAACCTTACATCTACAGAAGGACACATCAAAAACAGATGCAAAACATGTTTTACAATCACAACAAACAGCAACAACACATACTCGTATTACTACACACTTTGCAAAATAAACAATTACATTACAATTGAACAAAAAAAAGGTCTCTTACCAAACACATGCAACTACAGAAACAGCAGAACAACAGAACCACCAGTAACAGAACCGCACACTGCAACAATCTAAAGAGAAAAAAAAACAATACACATTAGAAGAAACAAAAACAACACACATTACAACAGGCTATGTCACAGGGTATGTCACAAATGGGGTGTCTGTCCCCAAGGGGGAAAGATTATAAATCATTATAAACGTGGGCCCCCTGGAAGCAACCCTACGGAGGGCAGAGAGGCCAAATAAAGACACGGCAGAACATACTGAAAACAAATGGGCCCAAGGAAGCAACCCTTGGCCAAGGGGTCGCTCCCTATAAAAAAAAATAACCCTGGAATCTAGTGGGGTTTTCTATTCCCCCCCCCTGGGGCAGAAAAGTCTAAAAAAATATTAGGGCCACTAGGAAGCGACCCTTCCCCAAGGGGTCGCTTCCTTTTCAAATAAAAAACAAATCCCTGGTGACTAGTGGGCTTTTCTGCTCCCCATGGGTGCAGATCGGCCGAAATAACGGCCGATCTGCCCCAGGGGGGGCAGAAAAGTCTGAAAAATATTTTATCCCCCTAAGGAAGCGACCCTTGCCCAAGGGGTCGCTTCCTTTATAAATAAAAAACAATCCCTGGTGTCTAGTGGGCTTTTCTGCTCCCCCTGGGTGCAGATCGGCCGAAAAAACGGCCAATCTGCCCCAGGGGGGGCAGAAAAGTCTGAAAAATATTTTATCCCCCTAAGGAAGCGACCCTTGCCCAAGGGGCCGCTTCCTTTATAAATTAAAAACAATCCCTGGTGTCTAGTGGGCTTTTCTGCCCCCCCTGGGTGCAGATCGGCTAAACAAAACGGCCGATCTGCCCCAGGGGGGGCAGAAAAGTCTAAAACATTATTTGGCCCCCTAAGGAAGCGACCCTTGCCCAAGGGGTCGCTTCCTGCACACAAAAAAACAAACACAAGCAATCCCTGGTGTCTAGTGGGCTTTTCTGCCCCCCCTGGGTGCAGATCGGCCAAACAAAACGGCCGATCTGCCCCAGGGGGGGCAGAAAAGTCTAAAACATTATTTGGCCCCCTAAGGAAGCGACCCTTGCCCAAGGGGTCTCTTCCTGCACACAAAAAAAACAAACACAAGCAATCCCTGGTGTCTAGTGGGCTTTTCTGTCCCCCCTGGGAGCAGATCGGCCAAACAAAACGGCCGATCTGCCCCAGGGGGGGCAGAAAAGTCTAAAAAATAATCTGGGCCAAAAAGGAAGCGACCCTTGCCCAAGGGGTCGCTTCCTGCACAACGTTATTGCCCCCAAACACATCCCTGGTGTCTAGTGGGGCATTCCTGGTGCACGATCGCGACACTGTGCGCGATCGTGCACCAGGAATGCCGTGCATTGGGACATCAGGGGAGAGGAAACACAGTTTCCTCCCCCCCGATGCCTCAAGGCACCGAAAAACGCCCCCCCCCGCCCCACCGGAGCAGCAAACACTCACCTCTTTGCTGGACGCGCTGGAAACAAATGGCTTCCAGCGCGTCCAGCGCTTCCTGATGACGTCGGCGCGCGCTGTGCGCGCTGACGTCACCAGGAAGCGTGGGGGGGCCAGGGGGTGGCAGCGGAAAGTCTTCCGCTGCCACCCCTGCAAAAAAAAAAATGCCGCACAGGGGGGGGGGTCGGGGGAGGGAGCGCCAGCGCTCTCCCCCAGGGCCGTACTGATGACGGAGCGGTTCTGTCATCAGCACAGCCCAACCGATGCTGATGACGGAACCGCTCCGTCATCAGCATCGAAGGGGTTAAAAGACAGAACTACGCAATCTCCTGCTAGGGACTTCTGGGACCTGCCCACCCATTTTATTTGTCTTACCAACTTTAGATCTTTGACTAAATGTTCAGTCAGACCAGATCTCACCCCTAGCCAGTTTAATGTCTTATTTCTAAGTGAAGTCCAAGATTCTGAAGCCTGGCGCTGTAAGGGTGGGATATTTACATAAGGGGTATCGGTTGGTGGAAGATTTAAAAACTCTGATGGTTCTTATTGTTTAGCCTCTATGGTTAAGATGTTGGTAGGCGGTGGAGGAACGCTATCTGCTTGATTTCCTTCTTTGGAACCTGGGGCAATATGCTCCTTAAGTCTAATATCCTGTGAGCTCTTGGGGCCTGGGTCAGTTCTGTGCCTCACTACGTTAGATTCATCTTGATTACTATCAGTTAAATCCAGTTGATCCAGACAGCTCGTACATTTAGTTTCTATTTCTTTCAGGCGTGTATTAATGGATTCTAAGCTATCTTTCAAATATTGCTCCAATGATTTGACTACTGAACATAGTGCATCTATTTTTGGATTATTGAAATTGCTACACTCTTCAGTGGGTTCATTAATTGTTGTCTTTGGTCCACTTTGTCTCTTACCTTAGTGTTTAGTCACTTTACTGTGAAGTGCCACTTTGTTTAGGGAATTTGTTGAGAACAGGTGCATGTTTTTTTACCCGTTTAGTGGGCAATGGTGAATCCGATTTAGACGAATTGATAGTATCGGATGTATTCTGTATGCACCTATTTTTTCCCTTATCATTCTCAGCCAACCCACCCCCTCACAAGTTTTAGAAGATTCGTCATTGTAAGCTGATTTTTTAATATAGTCATGGGGCTTGTAATTTTGTCTCCACAAACTAACAATGACTCCTCCACTCTGGCAATCCGCTTCTCAATAGCTCCCATTGCTCCTGAGATAAACTTTAATAACGATCTCTGAGTATGTGTCGGTGGTCTATCTATCCTATCTGAAGTTTTGGGCCTTCCTGATTCGCCCACAAGTTTCCTCTTCCCCTTACTTGGTCCTGTCAATGATTCACTGTGCAAAATATGCACAATATGCAGAATTGTAAAACCTACAATATGTAATATATGTGCAATCTACAAGACAATCAACTGCTTAGACATATAATAAAATGCAATAAAAGCGAAATTTAAATATTATAATAACAATTATTAAGCCGAGTTAAGCTGCCTGTTAGCTCTACCAGACCACGTTCCTGTAATAATTAGCAAATTGGCAAATCTCCAGAAACCTAGGCGCAGTTTTAAGAGCAAATAACGATACCCCTGCTCATGTTTGCTCGCCCCAAGCTTCAATTGTCTCGGGTGTACTGTCCCGAAAATTGCCCAAACAATAGCCTTCTTGAACTTAGCGTCTCTTGGGCTTGGATAGCAGTCTAGCCCAATCCCGCCGAGTCCCCTCAATCAGACTAAAACAGTTGCCTGGGAACAGACAGAGTACGACTTATGAAGGGGAGAGTACCTGTTATCCAGTGCAGGTTGAATTAAATTGCTTTATGGCAGCCTCTTGTTAGTGCTAACTCCCCTCTTCCAGCTTTCTTCACAAGCGCTGGTAATGTTAATGTTCAAGAAATATATCCTGAAATGGGGCACCAAGAGGGGTGGCCCAGCCCAGCATCCACCGGGCTCTTGAGGAGGCAGACGGGCCTGCCCTTGGCCTGGGCTTCGCCCAGGTGCGGCCGCGTGCATCCAGCTCCGCTGGGGTTCATTGGCGTTTTTTTGCGCGTGTAGAGGTCTCTCCCTCCTGGGAAAGATGTGTGCTGGAAGTTGCAGTCCCCAAACCGGCAAAACAAGGTAGCAGGCAGGCAGCGGCAGCAGCGGCTATGGCGTTGCGAGTATCCATTGAAAACGATGGAGTGCCCCTGGCTTCTAATGGCTGGTGGAAGCCAGGAGCTCCAACATTCTAATGTTAGACTTTGTTCACAGCTGCTGCTGTGGATGAAGGCGTCAGGGAGCTCGAGAAAATTTCAATACCCTCGGGCTCCAAGAAGCCTTTGTTTTATTTGTTAGAACATTCTGCCCTCTAGTGGCAGAATGTTCTAATAAAGGTATTGGGTTTTGGGGAGCTCACCTCTTCTATCTCTTGTGCCAGTTATTTAAAATGTTTGAAATTGGTGCAGCGGCTGACAAGGGTTGTCAACCCTGAGGGACCTAAACTGCAGTTATAACAAGTAATAATACTTGTGCAGTCGCGCACTGTTCACTCGGTGTTGACACACCTAAACCTGTTAATCAAAAATTCACCACAATTATATAAATTATAAAAATAGCCTTATAGCCCTTCGTAGCTGGGCTATACCAGCTATTAAAGTCCGACTCGCTTGTTAAAGGCCCTCGCCTTCGTCTCGGGCCTTTGACGCTGGAGTGGGCCTTTAATAGCCCTATAACCCGCTACGGCAGGCTATAAGGCTATATTACACAGTTCCATGCCTCAAATTGATACTGATGTTGAGGAAAATGATACTTTGCCTGACCAAATATGTCCACTCCATATACCCTATGTTACATGTCATGTGCATGTCACCCATGCATATTTCCCGTAGTGGCCTGAATCACTAGGCCTCTGCAAACATGTCCTGCAAGTCAAGTCATCAAGTCTCCCAAACGTTAAGCTAAAATGAAGGCCCATGCATTTGCATTTTGCATTGTGCTCTTTTAAATAAATATCGTACTGGTTGAGCCTGAAACCACTTTCTGAATTAATGTTTTCATGACTCTTGGCATACTGAGCTGCAGTCACGTCAGCAAGAAGCCTGCCAAGACGGTATTATGAATAACAGTTATCTGTTTGCTGTACAGAGTGGCATCCCTGCCCGGTGAGGAAAAGTAAACAGAACCCGTCCGATAGCCATTCTGTCTCCATGTAAGTGAATTACAGTGCTTGCACCCATAGAAAGCTCATGCAATGAACGAATAAATATGCCCTCTCTGTCTTTTAGTGACGAACAACCTTTGCTTCAGATAATACATTCCCTGACTCTAGATATCAGTTGTACTAGACGTGCTCAAGTCGCCTTGACACAAGAGATCGCTCTACTAGGTTGAAAGTCAGCTCTCCTCCCAGTTACACGTCAATTGCACGTCATGTTCAAAGTTGCACAAGTAGGGCAGAGTTCCAGCTGGTAATGCAAACTCCTCCTAAGTACCCACCCACCTATGACACCTACCTATCACCTACCTATGACTCATCAAAGTACACACCCTCATGTACACCCACATGTTCTTATCTCATTTTCTTTCTTGCTCTGCTTAGCCTATGTACAAGAAATGTATATATACTATGTTCAGTAAATAATTGTTAGAAGGTTCCTTCCTGAACCTCTGTGGTGATGGAACTGATTCTCCCTTTGACTCGAGTTATTGGAATAAAGCCCATTTTAACTCAGATAACACGGACTCTGCTTCTCACTTGATGCATGATACTTTGTTAATGCCTAGAAATTCTGCCAGGGTAATAATTTATTTACCACATAATTTTGCGCCCGAATAGGGACATATCCCTTTCCCCACTCGCCGGAGTTGTCGGGCTAGTCTTTGCCCCCTTCTACAGCCGTGACGGACTTCAAAGCGCTCCAGCAGGACTTCCTGCCACTCCCTCAGGCCCAGGAGGAGGACGAACTGCGACCAGGCATCCATGCGAGGCGGTGAGGAACGCGGATCGTCTCAACCAGAGGCCCAGCCCGTGAGAGAGCAAGGTCCGAGGTCTCCAGAGGTCCACCTGTTCCAAGGCGCAAGCGTAGTCAAGTCAAGTTTCCGAGGCCTTCAAGTTTCAAGTTCTGCTTTCCCGGTGAGTACCACTATGGGGAATGCATCAAGTTCAAGACGGGCTCATTTTAAATGAGAACGGTCAAGACGGGCCCACGGTTAAACGTGGGCCCAGTAAAGACGTGTCTCATTTCTGAGACCGGTATGGTTGTACTGTATTTTCAGTGCACAAACTGTTTTTCAAGTACATGTTTAACTCTCTGTATCAGTTTAGGTTGTATCTGTATCTGTTTCAGTGTTTAAATTGTTTAGTGTGAATGGTTGTTGATTGTTTCAGTCTATTTTTGTGTATTGTGTTTCCATTGTGTTGATTTCAAACATGCCACTGTTTTCAAAGTTACGTCAGATAGGGACCAGAAAGGGTATACTAGAATAGACAGTTAATATCCGGCCTAGAGACACACCTGGTCATTTTATGTATAATAAGCATGGGCTAGACGCCATTTGAAAAAGAAAGTCAAGACCCTCTCAGAAAGATGCCATTGAGTTATGGCGCAAAGAGTCACATAGGTGATCAGAGAAAGAATTCAACAAAGTAGAGAGAAATAAACTAGCAGAGGAAAAAGCCAAAGAAAAAGAATCACGTCCTCTCAGAAGAACTAGTTCAAGTGACCACCTCAGAAAGACCCAGTAGGTAGAGAACGCCACCACCTGTACCCTTTAGAGTATGTAAAATAAGTCGACAGCATCTGAAGCGTTCATTTCCTTGTATCTAGACGAGTCCCTTCTGGACTGCGAAAGCGCCTTGTAAATATGCCTTGTGAATAGCGTGTCATTTTTGTGACATGTTGAGTTTCTTGTAAATATGGCTTGTGAATAG
The DNA here is from genome assembly GCF_964261635.1 of Lissotriton helveticus. Classification (NCBI taxonomy): domain Eukaryota; kingdom Metazoa; phylum Chordata; class Amphibia; order Caudata; family Salamandridae; genus Lissotriton; species Lissotriton helveticus. Next base: position 183,027,142 of record NC_136057.1, on the reverse strand, counting down.
CGCCATGTGGTTATGTTTTGTGCAGAGCATGTTATCATCAGGTCCCTAGCCATTACGTTAGGCAGGAGAGAGCTGGATCTCTTTCAAGTGCTTGGAGAAAATGTTTTGAAGATGTGCGTATGTGTTATGTGATAACGTGGAGAGATGAGTTCATGACTTTCCCATGTACTGCAGTCATTGGGGAAAGATTGTGCTTCAGCTGCCAAAGAGTTAATATCTTGTACTGAGTAGGCAGTATTTGTTTTAACATGCTGATCAACAAGGTGTTGAGGGATTTTGGCGTTTTTTGGTGTTTGCGGGGGGGCGTGTTTTTGAGCGGAAATTCGTACCCATTCCAGTGAAGGGATTTGGTTGCTTTTTGGTGAGGATTTAGGGAATAGCTTGGACTACTGTGATGCCAAATTTGAAAAGGATCTGAGCTGTGGAAGTGGTGGAAAAAGCATGTTTTGTGTGGAGGTGCGATTTGCCATGTTATCCAATGGGCGTATTTCTGGAAATGGAGAGTAAAGAAGTGTGGGGTATATTACCAACAACTAGCGATAATTTTTGTCTCTAACTTGTTTAGAGACAAACATTATCGCCGCAAATCGGCGATTTTTATCGCAGATAAACGTTGCTATTAGCAAGGTTTATCGCAAATGCGATAAAAAACGGCCGCAATGCATGAATATCGCTGAAATGTCAGCGATATACATGCATTATCGAGCAAATGCTCTTAGCCATGTTATCCACCTCCCATTGGATAACATGGCTAAGAACTGCTCCTGGGCACGTGTTAGCTTTTGGAGATATTCGCGCTTAGCGCGAATATCTCCAAAAGTTGGTAATAGGAGATAGCGATGTTAGCGACTGTTTCCAGTTGCTAACATCTTGGCACGCCCACTTTGCATGTCATTAGTGATAAATATCACTGACATGCAAAGCGGGGCCCAAGATGGTCGCTATCTCCTATTAGTTGTCGCTAACTGGTGTTAGCGACAGCTTGGTAATAGGGAGATAATTTTATCTCCGCTTTCTTGGCTTTTAAAGCCAAAAAAGCGGAGATAAACCCCCTTGATAATATGCCCCTGTGTTTGTAAAGGGTTTGCCTTGGAACACTTGATTTAATGTGTTTGGCTCAGAGGTCGGTATAGTTGTAAATAGACCAGTCGAATTGAGATAAGGGTTTGCACCACGAAGAGTGCTTTAATGTTTTCACGGTTGAGAAGAAATTATAGAACAGACCCATCTTAGAATGTGCTTTTAAATTAGTGTAATGCAACAGTGTTTTTTGTTTAAATAGGGATGTTTCTACAAAATATGAATTATTATTTTTCCCAATGCAAGCTGCCCTTTAGAATAGCGTAGTGACAGTTAATCCACTCAATTGAAAACATGTTTTTTTGCGAAATGATGGATCTGGCCCTTTTAATAGGTAGAATAGAAGAGCGTGCACGCTTAATTAGGAAAGTGGCTATTTGTAAATTAATGAACGTGGCCTTTTTGATAGCTATAAGACACTACCATCTTAATGCTTTGCTATGTGTCCCCTACATTAGTTCAATTTGCATTCATTTAGTTTCAAGGCTCACCTATGTACTTTGACAGGCTGCTGATAGAAAGGTATAATGTTGCACGGTAAAAGCAGTGTTCATTAAACAAGACTTGGAAAATAGGATCAATAAATTGATATATGCAGAGAACAGTCCCAACGCAACAGTCCATGATAATTCGTTTTTTTCTCTCAACTGCAAAGTGCTTAGCATTGTGTGCAGAAGCAAACTGTCCCCTTTTGTGTGGTAATTTGCATGCTAAACAAATGCCCATGTTTCAAATGTCTTGCCTTCTAGCTGAATTAGTTAGACAAAAGTGTTTTTTAGAAAGTGGAGCTTTTAAGTAGCAGTACAGAATTATTTTAAAATGCTAGCATGTCACTCAGTTACAGAAAAATAAATGTCTTTATTAATTTACTTTTTACAACGTTTTAAAAGTTTGCTTCAGTTAAGTTAGAGAACGTGGGTTAAGCTCTCTGTCCTGGGAACAGTTATGTTTTGAATAACTTAGAAAGTGTTTTTCAACCTTGAGACAGTCTGGCCGAGACCGAGATGGACTGGCTCCCAGTAAATGTTTATGTAAAGGGAGGGCTACTCCCTCTTGGAGCGAGCAGTGCCTGTCTTGTTGATATTGGCCATAACCCAATTCTTTCCGCGATCCCTTTGTTTATGTAAAGGGAGGGCCACTGCTCAGACTTACACTAGCTTCCTTCGAATGTGGAAGGAGGAGGCTTGCAGCTCACTCTTTCAGAAACTTGGCAGACGCTTGACTCTTTCAATGAGCTCAGCGTTGGCAGCGACCCAATTTTAGAGAAGCAGAGACGAGTGAGAGGCTTGTCTCCTCTTAGTGATGTTTGACACTGAGCCAGCTCCTGGCTCTGAGAGGAGGGGTAGGTGAGCAAGGAGTGAGTTCGTAGCGAAGTTACCTCCCCAGCCCCTCTGGCTTGTGTACAAATAGTTGCTTTTCCTTACAGATAAGTCACGCTTGCAAATGTATAGTTTAAAGTAGTGTAAACAGAATAATTGGCAGGAGTCTTGCTCTTGCAATGGGTTCAGCATCTGGCAGTCATTCAATTTTAGATCACAGTGTAGCCCGGCTTGGAATTGATTCAGAACTCCGAGCGCGAACATAATTCTAGAGGGAGGGGCTGCTTCTCAAAGGAGTGAGGAGTGGCGAGGCTCGAGGCCTTCTGTCTATGACAAGAATACTTTGGTTTTATTCAAATACATTTAGAGAGCATATTGTAGGTAGTATGGTCATACTATTGCCAGGATTTAGAGTAGGAATTTTTTTGTAAACTACAGAGCTTTTGGAAAGAGGTTTCCCCAAAATAAAAATCGTGGTTTTGGATTGAAAATTCATTTTTATTTATTTATTTATTTTTATGTAATTCATTTTTGCTAGGTTAATGACAGATAGTCCTAGCATTTGCAGTCAAGCATTAAAGCGACGGCTAGTCAGTGTTTACATGCCTACCAACACAGCACTGATACAGCACATAAACGACATTCTAATTACAGCAAGATCAGTACCAGACTGTGACATTGCATCTCTGACAGTCTTACACTTTCTGTGAAAAGCAAGTGGTGTACAACACTTGCTTTCCAAGGAGGGTACACCAGGTATACAGCTAACATAACCATTTATTGGCCTTACTTCTTACTGTAGGCAATGGATTCCCCAGTATGCATATCTAGCCAAACCACTCATAGAGTTATCTACACAGGAGGCAGCCATTTTGACTTTTCTCCCTAGGACACAAGAACAAACCTTGGGATTTGAGGAATTAAAAAGAGCATTATGTCAAGCGCCAGTTTTAAGCGACTCCATGTTACAGTAAACATTTTATGCTTTTTTATGCTTTTTTATTTTTATTTATTTTTACATTTGACTGTAGCGAGACTGACAGGATATGGACTGACATTATTTCAACCACACATAGAGATCAGACGTTGTAATATTCTGAATCCTGCGACATTTTTTCCCTCAAGTACAGTAAATGCACCGCCACATGACTGTGTGGAGGTTGTGAATATAGTGACAAAACCAAGACAAGACCTGTTAAGTCATAGAGACACAGAAAATAGACACCCTGTCAGCACAAGCAGCAGAGCTCATCGCTCTGACACAAGCCTGCATAAGAGCCAAGCACTTGAAAGTAAACATTTATACAGATTCACAATATGCCTTTGGCGTTGTTCATGATCTTGGGGTCCTGTGGCAAAAGAGAGGTTTTTTGACCTCCCATGGGACCATGATTCAGCACGGCCAACTTATTCAGGCCCTGTTAGAAGCCATACATTTACCTACAGCCATTTCTATCCTGAAATGCAAAGCTCACACCAAAGTTACAGACACCATTACCCAGGGTAATGACCTGGCAGACCGAACCGCCAAACTTACTGCCCAGACACCAACAGACACGACAAGGACAGAGGTACCGTTACTGACAACAAGCATGACAGTCAGGGACCCTACACAAGATGTACTCGACATACAGACATATGCCACCACAGATGAGATAAAGAAATGGACTGAACAAGGAGGGGTCCAGACTAACCAAGGTTAGATGAATAAGGGAAAAGGTACATTGTTTTCTTCTCAGCACATAGTCCCGCACACTTGGCACATAGTCCCGCACACTTGGGAGAGAAGGCAATGCTAGACAGCTTACAGAACATTTGGTTTAACAAGCAGCGAACATGTATGATCTATTGCCAGTTCAATCCAGGAAAAGGCATTCTGGTGGAACAAGGCGGATTTCATCCTCCTGACCACCCTTTTGAGGTTCTCCAGATGGATTATATCCAAATGGACAGATGTAGAGGTTACAAGTACGTCTTGGTAGTTGTATGTGCAATGTCTAGATGGACAGAAGCATATCCAGTTCCAGATTATACTGCTGTTACAACAGCCAGACAATTAGTGCGCAGAACTTCCCCAGATATGAATAACCTCATGTGATCTATTCAGATAACGATCAGCCATTCTCCTCTGAACTAATGAAACAAGTGTCCCTTCTGTTAGGTTATACATGGAAGTTCCATTGTGTACGACACCCAGAAGCAGCAGGCCTTGTAGAAAGACATAATCAGACAATTAAGACAAAAGTTGCTAAGATCTGTACAGAAAAAGGCGTGGATTGGATGGTGGCCTTGCCGGTTGCCCTCTTTTACATGCGAATGGTAGCTCATTCCATATGTGGGGTACACCTATGCTTAAGTAAATAACTGATGTTGACAGTAACATGCTGACAGATTACCTGGCTTCCTTGATTTCTGCACTACTCTCTTGTTGTTCACAGGTTGCTGCTGCCTTCCCTGACAACACCCAGGTCAAGGAACATGCCATAGCACCAGAGGATTCTATACTTGTGTCCGGAATTTTGATCGTTCAAGTCCCCTTGAGCCACGTTGGAAGACGCCGAAGTTGGTGGAAGGACGTAAAGGCCGAACTCACCTTCATCACTATGTGGAACTTTGGAACTTGGAACTTTTATAAAGGACACTGACCTTTGCTAGAAAATACCCCTCAGCAAGAGTATAGGTCTAGATTAAGCATGAGCGCAAAATCCGCTCCGATCGCGGATTTTCGGTAAATTCGCGGTCCGCGAACTCTCGCGAATTTACCGAAAATCCGCAATCCGCGATCGGAGCGGATTTTGCGGTCAAAAGTTCAAGCGAGCCTAATTTACGATGGCGCCGGCAAGCTGCCAGCGCCATCCTCAAATAGTTACTTAATTAGCTTCAACAGGAAGCTCTAATAGATAAGATATAGCAGGGGCTCGAGCGCCTGCTTTATTTTATCAGTTGGAGCTTCCTGTTGAAGCTAATTAAGTAACTTTTGCAGGATGGCGCTGGCAGCTTGCCGGCGCCATCGTAAATTATTTAAACGGTAGTGTCTTCTTGAATAAATATGAAGGGCAGGGTTCATTCGGGCACGACGGTCCTGGCACAAAAAATAAACCTCAACAGGAAACACTTGCAGATATCAATAAAGCATGTGCCCTAGTTGAAGCTTAAATTCAGTGACTCATTCATCAGCCCAAAAACAATCGTGAGCGTTGTGGGGGCTGGGCAGGTGTGCCTTCTTCCCAAATATACCATCGAAAATCCGCTGTGATGCTGGCCAGAGGCATTTGCATCTTTGACTTTCACGAGCGCAATCCCCGTGCTGTTCCTGTGACCAGGAGCTTCTGTCTCTTAATCTGCTGCTCTGATCGGTCTCTGACCTTTTATACACACAAGAGGCATGCGCGCTCGCATGGAAGCCCCGTCCGTTTGGCCCCGCCCACACACTCGAGGAAGCCCCGCCCCCAAATCCGCCGATCCGCATAATCCGCGGATTTTGCAGATCCACGATCCGTGAATCCGCAAATTCGTGAATCGTGGATCCGCAAAATCCGCCCATGCTTAGTCTAGATTAAGATCTAGTAAGTCAGACGTAGTTTAATTGTTTAAGCCCACCCGGTGGTGAATCGGTTAGACTCGATTCTGACATGTATAAGATCACATATGAGAATAGCAAGAAGAGAGATAAGAAGGAAAAGTACTGCAAGATAATACGCAGTAGATGTATAGTTACTTTGATCATCCTTTTTATTCTGTGCATTGTTATAATTGGTGTTAGTTTATTGCTACATGTTTTCTTTCCTATTTCCTCACATATACACTCTTCCAGTAACAGCACCGCAGAGCACACATTTAGTGACCTGCCACCTCATGAATTGTCATATCGACTTGCACTGCGTAACAATACTTTTATTCGAATGTTACACCATTCTCATCAGACCAGCAATGCGACCGATTGCTGGGTATGTGGCCAAATCCCACCTTATCAAGAGACGAAGGGAGTCTTGCCCTTCTACCCTTTACCGTTCTCACACAATGGTTCGTGTGGAGCATGGTTTTCTCTAATGACATCAATAGATAGAAGGTACATAGCTTATCCAGGTGGCTGGATATATGGAAACCTGAATAAAGTAATGAATGAAGCATGCTTTCCAGACAAAGACGGATTCCCCCAAAGAAAGGGAACCGATTTAGAGAATGAAGAGTACGAACAGGGAAATGCATCTGTTAATTTTATAATGTTAAACATTCAGCCCAAGCAAAACACAGGTCCACCGTTTATATCAGTCCTGCCAGCAAAAGGTGATTTATGTGTTAGTAAGAAAGGCTCAGTACATATGGGACACAGCAAGTGTAACACTGTAGTAGAGTTTGATGATAACGGACTTTCTTCTTTCAAAACATCACGCCATACCTATTTCATTTGTGGTCAGACAGCCTATGTACATCTGCCCTTAGACTGGGGTGGGACTTGTTATATAGCATTCTTATTGCCACCCGTTTTTCTAGCCCCATCGAATTATCATAGAGATTCACGACTAGGACATGTTAGACAAAAGAGAGAGACAGATTCCGCAGGGATCGATCAGACTGAAACAGCTTGGGAGCAATATACAGATTTCAACAGAGGATTCTTTTTCTTCATAGGTCCCGTCCAAAACAGTAAACTGATACGCAGGTTAACAAGGACTCTTGAAACAGTTGTAAATGTAACTGCATCTGCCCTGGCGAACTTGACCCAGGAACAGTCTGCTATTAGACTTGTCGTTCTTCAAAACCGCCTTGTTCTAGACGTCATCTTGGCGGATAGGGGCGGAGCTTGTAGAGTGATCCGATCTAGTTGTTGCATTTTCATCCCAGATAATGCACCATCTGTGTACGAAGCAATAACAAGGCTCCACAAGATTGCTCATGCCATACATCAAGATCCAGGCACATGGACTTGGTCCAGTTGGTTCTGGGGTGTAATATCTGCAATGGGATGGAAAGTTATGTCCTTCCTAGGAATGGCCCTACTTATGGTATTTGGTTGCTGTCTCTGTCTGCAGTGTGGCCCGGCGATTTGCGGCCTGTGTGCCACTGCCTGTGTTCCCCATCCACATAAACAAAGAGTTAAAGATGAACAAATGATTCTGTATGATGAACTATACGGTCTCATGAATATAGATGTATCCTAAAGGGTTATGTAGGGGACAAGGAGGGAATGAGGAAAATTATATTTTGCCTGACCAAATATGTCCACTACATATACCCTATGTTACATGTCATGTGCATGTCACCCATGCATATTTCCCGTAGTGGCCTGAATCACTAGGCCTCTGCAAACATGTCCTGCAAGTCAAGTCATCAAGTCTCCCAAACGTTAAGCTAAAATGAAGGCCCATGTATTTGCATTGTGCTCTTTTAAATAAATATCGTACTGGTTGAGCCTGAAACCACTTTCTGAATTAATGTTTTAATGACTCTTGGCATACTGAGCTGCAGTCACGTCAGCAAGAAGCCTGCCAAGACGGTATTATGAATAACAGTTATCTGTTTGCTGTACAGAGTGGCATCCCTGCCCGGTGAGGAAAAGTAAACAGAACCCGTCCGATAGCCATTCTGTCTCCATTTAAGTGAATTACAGTGCTTGCACCCATAGAAAGCTCATGCAATGAACGAATAAATATGCCCTCTCTGTCTTTTAGTGACAAACAACCTTTGCTTCAGATAATACAACCCCTGACTCTAGATATCAGTTGTACTAGACGTGCTCAAGTCGCCTTGACACAAGAGATCTCTCTACTAGGTTGAAAGTCAGCTCTCCTCCCAGTTACACGTCAATTGCACGTCATGCTCAAAGTTGCACAAGTAGGGCAGAGTTCCAGCTGGTCATGCAAACTCCTCCTAAGTACCCACCCACCTATGACACCTACCTATCACCTACCTATGACTCATCAAAGTACACACCCTCATGTACACCCACATGTTCTTATCTCATTTTCTTTCTTGCTCTGCTTAGCCTATGTACAAGAAATGTATATATACTATGTTCAGTAAATAATTGTTAGAAGTTCCCTTCCTGAACCTCTGTGGTGATGGAACTGATTCTCCCTTTGACTCGAGTTATTGGAATAAAGCCCATTTTAACTCAGATACCACGGACTCTGCTTCTCACTTGATGCATGATACTTTGTTAATGCCTAGAAATTCTGCCAGGGTAATAATTTATTTACCACAATGTGCACCCACTCCACCCAGCATGTAGACCACATATATAGCCTTTAAGTACCATGTAAAAAACATATAGCATCAGTTTCCTTACCTTAAACACTGGAGTTGTTGTGTTGTAGGGGTGCAAGAGCAGCAAAGTAGGTTGGATTCTGCACAGGACCCCCTTGTCCTTTGTCCAAGAATTATATAGAGCACGTCACACTGCCTTTACCAGGTGCTGAAAAGAAAAATATAACATAATTAGTATTAGTAGTGGCAACCAAACACATCAATTATAAACACTTATTCTTTGTAATTTTCACAAACCCTATGATTTCAGTTGGTTACGCAACATTGTTGCCACTCTTAAAATTGTTTCAGCAGCTCTGCAGCTTCGAATCATGGCAGACCATGCCAAAGACCTTCACCCAATGGCTGCGAATGTACTTCCACATGCTGGAAGTGGACCTAGGTAAGTGTCAGTTAAAAGCAAACTCACCTCAGGCACAGAATGGAAGCTGGTCATAGAATGTTTATTGTTGTAACCAGCACAGGAACAGTTGACAGTGGCACCATGTGTTACTGCAATATTTGCAGCCTAAGGCTTTAGATATTGCAGCAATTATTCTTTATTTCCTAGCTTCAGAAACAGTACATTTCTCGTAGATAGAAATGTTTCTGAGCTAGGCCCTGCTGGCACGCACCTCTGAGAAGCATACACGCTGCAGCCAATGCTTCTCAGAGGTGCGTGCCCACAGGGCCTAGCTTCAGAAACATTTCTGTCTGCAGTGCACTCAGCGTTACCGCTGTATAAATACTCACACTCTTTGAAGTGCAGAGTGACTCTGCACTTCAAAGAGTGTGAGGGCCCGATTCACAGAACTAACTTAAGGCAAATTCCTAAACTTACTACTTTTGGTATTCACGGAAGTTAGGATTTTGTCTTAAGACAGACTTAAGACATGCTTAAGACAGACTTAAGTTAGGATTCTGTCTTAAATCTGTCTTAAGTCTGTCTTAAGACAAAATCCTAACTTCTGTGAATACCAAAAGTAGTAAGTTTAGGAATTTGTCTTAAGTTAGTTCTGTGAATCGGGCCCTTAGTGTCTAAATAGCAGGAGCGCGACCCAATTCACTGAAGGTATTAGAATGCTGCTTTACATGAGCGCGCCAGTTACAGTATACAAGGAAGAAGGACAGGACACACAAAGTCAAAAACAATTACATTTTGGATTGACTAAATATGCCAAATCCATCCCACATAATTTTTTTGGTAGGCAGCAGCACGGGGACATTTATTAAGAGAAATTTGCCTTAAAGCCCAATGGCCATGACTGCACAAAATGTTGACTCGAACCTGGTTCTCCTGGGGGGAACCAGGTTAGAGTATCAGCGTTGTCAGCTCAACATCCTGTGATTGGGGTGATTGCAGTAATTGGTGAATATGCTCCCCATGGGCTGGCTCCCAGGCTCTGCCAAGAGACCTAAGCAGCCAATCCAGGCACTGCTAAAGCAGGGCTTTGATTCGCCTGGGCAGGACAACTCGCCGCTCATCATGAGACCGGTGGGCTGCAGCTGCGACCCCTCCGCTCTCTATTCTACTGAGGCGACACTCTTAAGATTGTGCATGCCGGGCTGGCCAGGGAAAGGCACCCGGTCAACCCAACATGCGTATTGCGCAGTTGGTGTCACTATTGACTACTAACCTAACCCCACCGCCATAAGCCTGCCATAGGTAAACTGTGACGTAAGGTTACTGGCCCGCGGCTAAGACAGCTGACTGCCATGCGCTGAGATTTTGTAAGTAAATTAATACTTTTGTCCACAACTGCCTGGGCCCTGGGGCAAAATAATCAGTGGGGCCACGCCCCTACGCCCACACGAAAGAACCGCCCCAGCCATGTCTGGGCAAACCCTTCCCACCTAGGGCGACACAATCTAAAGGATGCTTGTTTCCAGTCGAGGGAGGATCTGGCCTGGGAGTTCGGGCTGTACTGTTCCTATGAGGAGCAGGGTCAAGACTGATTTGCATATAGCAGGGTCCAAACTGAGGTGGCTGGTGAGCAAAAGAACAAAGAAGGATGGATTAAACCCAGATCATTGTGACTGGGGGTGAATATTTTCATTGTTCAGCATTTTGTGCATCATTTGTTTCCTTTGCATCAGATTTATTTAGGACACAAAAATCACCAACGAATTATTAAGCACTCTGACATCTAAAGTTTCAAACCATTGGCTTTGCCTCTATTTCTTTTTTAGAGTGTGTGGATGTGTGTGTGTGAGTGAGAAGAGAGAGAGAAGAGGAGAGAGAGCGAAAGGGCGAGTGAGAGTAAAAGAGAGAAGGTGTGTGAGTGAGAAGAGAGAGAGGACAAGGAGAGAGCTAGAGAGCGCAGTGTGTGAGAGAAAGAAGAGAGAGAGAGAGGGTGTGTGCGGGAAGTGCGCCCCGCCATTTTGGGACGCTCTCCTGTTGTCGCTCTTGCCTTGGGTGCATCTTGCCATGTTGAGATGGTTTCCATCGATGCCCACGATCCGGGTCCGCCATTTTGTTGATTCTTGTCCTTTCCTTTGGTCCCTTGGATTCCATCCTGCTGACCTTCAGACATTTCACTTACGCTGGACTGCCTTATCTCTTTCTCCCCCTCAGGGCCCCCACTCTCCTCTCACCAATCTCAGCCTCCAACTCTTCTCCCCCACATACCGCTCTCTACCCCTTTTTTTTATATATCTCTTTTCACTCTGTAAATATGTGATATATACTTGTCCAAGCCGAATCGTTGGTAAAATGGAATCCTGAGAAAATCTACTATTTGTATATAGAGATAACTCTAACCACTAGTATATGTAGTAGACCTTTGTACTCACTGCCATCCCTATGCGATTCTTAGGGGCAGATTTATGAGGCCCTTGCGCCACGTTTACGCCGCTGTTGCGTCACGCAAAGCGGCGTAAACGTGGCGCATCCCTACGAACGATTTACAACGTGACGCATCTAGGCAGATGTGTCACGTTGTTAAGCCCTGCGCCGCTTGTGGGCGTTCCGGCGCAGGGTGGGCGTTCCGGGGCAGGTGCGCCTCGCAAAAGTGGCTGAGTGAAATCTATAAGATTTCACTCAGTCACTTTCAGGCCAATGCTGCGTCAAAAGCCTGCGCCTGCTTGAAGCAGGCGTAGGTCTTGGCGCAGCATTGTTAAGATGGGGCACCCCCGAGCCTTGCTGGAGCTGCGTCGCGCTTGCGACGCAACTACAGCAATGCGCCAACTTAACGGCACAGATGCGTCACGCATCTGTGCCGTTTTTGCCCCATTGTGCGCCGCATTGTAAATGCGGCGCACCATGGGTGGCGGAGCTGTGGCGCACTGTGGCGCACATTAACTGGCGCATCCCTGGGGATGCGCCAGTTAACATAAATCTGCCCCTTAGAGTTTATCCATTTGTATCTCTTCCTTGAGTGACTTTAAAACTTGTACATTTGCATTTTTTTCTATTTGTATCTCTTCCCTGTGTGACTTTACAACTTGTGCATTTGCAATTTCTTTTTCCTGTTTGTATCTTTTATGTAAGTCATGTAATCCAAAGTCCCTATGTATCGCAACTGGTTCTTTTGTAAAGCGCTCTGACACCTTCGAATAATATTCGCGCTATAGAAAATCGCATTAAATAAAAAAAATAAAAAATGAGGGTGGAAATGGAATTCTATTACAGGACTGGAGGCTTCGGATTATGCTTCTCTTTCTTATATTTGCTACTCACAGCAGCCAATGAAAAACGTTTTGTATGCAAATAAAACTACATTTCCCATGATGCTTGTACATACATCACATCCTGTATCGCCCCATAAGAGCTTCTGTATCCTGTGTCTCCTCCTCTTTCTTTGCTGCTCACGCAGACAGTTAAGTGCTCAGAACATTGTGTTTGATTAAGGTCTTAGTTGACTGTTGGATTGCCTTTGATGTATTACCTGTATGTTTGCGCTCATATCGCGCTAATTTGCATGCCTGCGCTTATATCGCGCTATGTGAAAATGCTCTGCGCTTTTATCGCGCTGTATTTGATGCTGGTGCCACTATGGTGTTTTGATGCTCAACGCATGTTTTTTGCCGACTTAAAACGGAATTGCCATATTTCTTGAACCAGCGCTCGTGAGCGCCGTTAATTAATTTTGTGCTTACGGTGGCGCGGCTCCCGCTGGGAGCGGCGTGCTCCGGGGAAGCTTTTCCTTACTTGATTGTTCGGCCTCTCCGGCCGCGTTTTCCGACGCCTGACGGCCTCGGGCATGGCAGTGTTTATCGAGGTGGCGGAGTGTTGAGCCTCCCACAGAGAGTCTGTGCTTCCCTCTGTTGGCCCGTTCGGGCGCGGCTTCTGTCCCTGTTGGCCGCAGGACGTTACAGCTTCTGGCTCCCCTTCATAAATGGCGGGCGCGCGCCGCCTCGTCTCCTGGGACTGTGTGTACGGCGGGGTAGCCGCTACACGGGTGGTCTTATCAGGCGCCCTGTACTTCGCTGGTTTTTTCCAGGGCCGTGCTTCCCTGCAGGGGTCTTCAGGCCTCATTATCTTCACCATGATTGGTTTACACGTGGCTTAGGGGCAAGGCTGTTGCCTCTTATCACCATGGTGCAGGGTTCGATCCCAGGTGCCCCGAGTCATGTTTTCTAATTATCAAAAGGAAATTAAAGGTTTATAATTTCTATCTTCGTGTTTTATTGTAATTCACGTTCATTATTTTCCTGGTACATGTTTCATTATTGATTTTGGTAGCGTTTTTGTTTCATCCCCCAATACCATTTTCAGCTCGCTCCTGCTGGAGTAGTGAGGTCGCTTTGCTCTTGCCGGCGAAATTAAGTCTCATGGGTGGCCTTGACTCGGCCGCAATCTACATCAATGCTCCCTCGGGAGCTGAAATGCGGCGCTTGCACTGCGCCATGATGAAATGGGTATTATGTTTTTGTTTAGACTTTTTGATCCTAGTTACGTTCCAACGATGCTGTTTCCACATTGCAAGAGATTTTCCTATCACTTCCACAGGGTTGTTCGAATTAGGGCGCGATCTCGCGCTTTCTCCGCCAAAGGCTTTCCCTAGTAGCCGAGTGCGGTTATGGAGTCATAATGCTCCGGTATGCGTAACCCACTTGGGCACAATTTTGGGCTTAATTTTGGGCAATTTGGCTTACGCATGTCGCATGCGGCCCCTGTTTGTTTTGTTTCGAGGTCTCAGTGCCTCCTGCTTTACCTGAGCAGATTTCCTGGTAGCCTCCAGGTTTAACAATAGGCTGGCCCTCGGAGTGCGCACACGCTCCTTGTAATTTACATTGACTCCGACGCCCTTTGGGCTGGTATAATGACTACAGCTTTGCTGAGGAGCCGTTACATTATTCATTTCTCTGTTTCAGTGTGCACAGGGTTGGCTCCCCCTCTACTCCTCCATTGCGTTGTGCTTTGCACTACTATACATGTTGAATACGGATATCCCTTGAAGGTGATGGTGATATATATGTATTGGAGGATGACAACTACTGATAGGAGCGCAAGAGCCTCCTGAACTAATTATGTTGACACCCAGGTTCTTCCCGTTCTTGTGTGGTCAACAGGGCCTCGAGTATGACGTTACCTAACTGTGTGACAGGGCTTGCTTGACGCACCCCTTTTTCCCTTCTGCTACCACACATGTTTGAGCATGATTTTATTTTTTATTTATTTATTTTTATCTATTATTTTTATTTCGTGTTTCCTTTTCGCCAACACATAAGGCGGCCGACGCGTGTGACGGGATTTAGCCTAGGGAGTTGCGGCCCCCTTGTGGGTATAGTTGAGGATTTACCCGACGGTGTCGCCAATCTTCTTCTTTCCAGTCGTCTCGGAAAGGGATTCCCGGATTTGACAAGCTGCAAATCAATGTCGTAGTCAGCCACGATCGGCGGTATGACGCAGTTGTGCCAGATCGTCCGAGAGGCGCAAAGCCTTTCATACAGTTGGGCCCCAGGACATCAGATCCAGGTAGGCCCTTTCACAACAGGCCCCTATGGGACAGATTGATTATCGTCGAGTGTGTAAAGGGTTGCTGTTTTTGCTTGTGGTCACATTCATACTAGTTGGTCGGTTCCTTTTTCCATCGTTTTTCCTCAGCTTCTGGCATATAGCGTTCAGGAGAGTGTCTGGTGATCTCCTCCTTCCCCACGATGGCAGTTGTTCCGGTAGCGGTTCCAATGGGTGATGCGAGGTGTAGGTCATACCAAGATATTAGCTCTCTAGTACCCTCCGAGTACAGAGTTATTTTACCTTTCAAGTTACCTGGATACATATGTATGGATAGGTCTATCTTACCAGGCCTTGGCCTCACATTTCCAGGCATCACATTGATGTGCTGGAATAGCCCGGTCATAACCTTCATACATTTGTGGCTCTTAGTTTTAGGTTTATCTCAAGCTTACGCGGCTCAGTGGTTATACGTCCCAATCTATAGTGCGAGATTGGCTTCCGATGCTATCAGTGCTTGCGTTTCCCTTCATGTGAGTGCCACTGTTGCGGTGTGTTGGGCACCGTCATTCAAACAGTTTTCCGATACTTCAGTTATTCAAAGCTTTTGTCGTGCACGCCTCTGGAGGCTTACTGATCAACATGCGCAATATCTCGACTGCGAGAACGATCAGCAGATATGGGCATATAGGTCAATTTTTTGTGGACTTGTTCCAGGACTCAGGCCATTCTGCCGAAACCTTCAACTTTAGGTTGTTGAACCGGTATACCGCTTAACCTACATGACAGTGACGGATTGTTCCATCCGGTTCCTTGTATTTCCGGCGACTAGGTCGGTCCTTCGGGCAGGGTGGACTCCTTTTGAAATCCCAATGTCCCTTGGGTCCGCGGTGGCCAGCTCGGTTCCTGCCTTACCTTACAATTTTCCCTGTTTTTCTCATGAACTAGCACTATAGATCAGGGCAGATGCCTTTATGGTTCACCAGGGGCTACGGCCCACAGTTTCATCGCTGCCGTCTAGTATGCACGGGTCTGGGTTTGACACGTGGCGATGTGGTGAATACAGTTTTCCTAGGTGATGGGTATTCAGACTTTGCTTTATTTACGATCAAGTTTCTGGTATCTGCATTAGCTTCCTTGTATTTCGAACGTGCTGAGGGCGTTCATTTCGTAGTCTGGGTCCTTTCATTCCCGACATACGTTTAAGCGATAGAGGGTCGCTTGTAGCTATGTGCGCCTTTGGCGGTTTTGTGAGGACTGATTTCTCTACTTGTAAGCTATTTACCACATATTGTACGGGGACTTTGGTAACGTTCACCTTATAGCATCCATTTTGGCCGGTTTTCTGCGGCTCATTCTCGGTTCAGGGCAAGTTGCTGAACTTGCGTTGTTTTTTTTTCTTGCGTATTCTTTGGTGGCGTACGTATTCCAAACCGGACTAAGTCTCGTGATTTCCTTTTATTACTATACTTATAATAGTATGTCGACTGGACATTACATATTGTCAGGCAGTGTTATGAAGCATTCCACCTTCAGGTGTTCCTAGGGCGAGGCAAGCCCGCGTTTTACAGGTACAGTATATACTATAGGAAGTTGCTCTGTCAGCGAGGTCTGAATTGCATGTGGCCAGGACCTGGTCACACGCTTTCGAGATAATGCACTTTATGGGTGTTTCTTCGCATGCCTCATGGCTTACAACGATGATTCTCGGATTTACTATCTGAGGTTTTTGAGTAGATGTTCATATGATTATTGACATTCTATATGTGAGTACGAGGCTATTACAGCCGATGATTGAGGGCCTATTGCCAGAATGGGTGTTAGAACCAATTGTGAGGCGCAGTTCGCCCAGGTACAATACTTTTCATTCTCGTTTAGATAATTCCATTGTTGTGCATGTTTTACTTATTCTGATGGAGTTTCTTGGACTCTATTTAACCAGTATATTATGTGCCGGTGGGAGATTTAAGACTGTAGTTATGTTGATAAGCGTTAAACTAGCATACTCCGAAGCCTCCGGTCCTGTAATAGAATCAAAAATTAGCTAGCATTCGCGCCAAGAATTTTCAATTCTATTAAGGACACGGAGGCGAGGATTATCCCACCCGGTTTATTACAGTATTGGTAATAATTGCCCACCCGCATGTACTTGATATTCTGTATCAGCAGAAGTTACGGGTTTTTCCTGTCTCATTACTTTCAGCTTCGAGTAAGGAAGAAGGAGCAGGTGTTCTTCTGGCCTAGAAGATGTGATCTTTCCAGTTGACGATGGTTCCCCATGTTGAAGGATGTTTATCGAGACTCAGTTCAGTGAAAAGGACTGGATTTATTAATGCTGGTTCTCCATGTTGAAGGATGTTTATTGAGACTCATATTCTGTGAAAAGGACTGGATTTATTAATGTGTGGACTGTATATGTTCGAGCAAAGAAAGAGGAGGAGACACAGGATACAGCAGCTCTTATGGGGCGATACAGGATGTGATGTATGTACAAGCATCATGGGAAATGTAGTTTTATTTGCATACAAAACGTTTTTCATTGGCTGCTGTGAGTAGCAAATATAAGAAAGAGAAGCATAATCCTCGCCTCCGTGTCCTTAATAGAATTGAAAATTCTTGGCGCGAATGCTAGCTAATTTTTGACTCTTCAACCAAGCTACAGGTGCAGTACCAACTGCTGTTACTAGAAGGCAGGCGGCCTGATAGCAACCTGTTTTGGGGAAATTTACATACCCAGAAGCCTTTGCAAAGCCACAAACCCTTCCGTATTCTTGTAATGCTTAAAGGACTCCTTTTAGCTTTAAGAATCAGAAGTAGTTTCCGTATGTGCCTGTATTTTTAAGATAGCGTTACAGTTTTACTTATAGTTTTATGTTTGTAAAGTCACAGTAACTTTCATAAGCGATTTTTCTTCTTATATGGCAGGAAATCACAGTGCCAGCATACTTAATGTACATATCCCTGTATTGATATTCATCTGCACTGTGAGTGGCGATGATAATCTGTAAGGGTTTAATTTTTGAAGGGTCTTCGTGAAAGTAGACCTTGTCACGGAAGTTAAAAGAAATTCTCAAATTCAGTACGTATTTCTACAAGAACACCTGTGCTTAGGTAACATTAGGAACAGTTAATTATGGATAGTAACAAATGGGGGTGGGGTCGCAGACTACTCACACACCGGCGGTGTCGCCCCTAAGGAGTAGTAGAGTGTTCGTGATCATCTATGACCAGAGTCCTTAGGGGCGACACCGCCGGTGTGTGAGTAGTGTGCGACCCCACCCCCATTTGTAATTATGGATATTAGTTATCATGTCACCTGTGCAGGATTCTACTTCTTCCAGGGAGCCTCTGGCACTGCACCTCTGTGGTGTATACAGTGAGGTGTCTGACTGACTTGATTTGGGCCCTCTAGCGATGATCTGTGGTATGGAACCCATTCAATTAAATTTGAAGCTTTGTACAGCTCCAACTTGATCCGAAGGTATTGTAGCGCTTTACATCAGTGGTTCCTAACCTTTTGACTTCTGGCTGAGGCCCCCACTGAATCACTACTGAAAGCTGTGGTTCCACCGAACAATTTGTAAAATGCACAAACAAGTACTTGAATTACTAAACATTTAATTATTTTATATTAAAAAAAATTATCAGACTAACAATTTTAGATTTTATTTAGGGAAGTTGAATCCTCATCCACATTTCCCAAGCAATGTATGTGCTTATTTTTTAGGTACATACGATCTGAAATAGAATTTTCACATAAATACATACACATAGATGCCAACAATTGAGAAGTGGAAAGTGGGAGAGTAAATAAAAAATATACAGGAGAATGGCTTTTCCAAATTGATGTCTATACAAGCAGATGTAATTTCAGGCGGAGAGACAGCCTCAATTGGGTCTGTTGGTATGTATGCATATAGGATTTATAGCAGTAGGAGGATCCTGTACTTGCCATGGGCGGACTGGGAATCCAAAGCAGCCCTGGCAGATTTTGTCAGACCAGCACCTGTAAGGTAAATAGCGAGTGTAGCGAGCGAGTCTGACCACTACAAAAGGGGCCTCAGGGGGCTTTCCCCTGTGAAAATTTGGGAAAGCATAGGGCATTCAACAACACATTTGTAATTATATATTCAATTTTACTAGCTTTTAAAGCATAGTGCATAATGATCTTAACGTGCACCAGGCTACAAGAATCTTCTTGCAGCTCTTCACTGATTCCCTCACTATCACCCTCCTAGAGTGCCTCTCAGCTCTCCGTAGCCCCTCTCTCACAAGTATTTCATTTGTTTGATAGCACCTCTCATATCAGTGTAGGTAGCGTGTCCGAGCCCTTTACATCACACACGTACAGAGACAATGACTCATGTGTGTTTGTAAATCAGTGTATAAAAAATGTTACATAAGGCAAAGGGGACTAAGGTGTAGGGTTCATGTCATCCATCCTGGTAGGCATTGTTTAAAAGTGCTTTTGTTTTGAGGATGTGTATGCCTTTGACATTGCAGAGACTTTAGCCAATTACCTGGGAAATCTATCCGCACCAGGGGTGACGGGACCTCAGTTCAACTGTTGCAATTTGTGTAGGATCTACAGATACCAAATATCTCACCCTGATGATAGGGCAAATCTTGAGGAGGTGGAGTAAATGTATTAGTGCCACATTCTTCCTAATGAGATATTGCTGTACTTGCACCTGTGCGTTTGTGACTGGAACTGTCTGGTGTGATCAATGTCAACTTGCACCAGACGTGGACCCTCATTTCCAGGGAGGTACAAAATTGCAACTCTTTGTGTGTGACCGGAATGGCCTGGTGGAACCCTTATCATCGTGCCCCAGACGTTGTGCCAGGATTCTCTGATGTGACCAAGATCACTGTGCAACGGACGTGGTGCCTAATTTGCAGAAAGGTACTGATTTTGCAACTCATCATTGTGGGTGAGCGGAACGGCCGGGTGCGATCATTTATCATTACGCACCAGCCGTTGTGCCCGGGCTGGCCTGGGTGTGACTATGCTCAACGTAAACCTGATGGGGTTCCTCCTCCTTCCAAGATGCCCCGCATTGTCTGCTTCATTCCTCATTTCTCAATTGCTCATTTCTGGCCCTCAGTGTGGTGGACCAACTGCCATCTCCTCACCCGGCCTTCCCCAAGGACATTGTGGTGCCAGGTAGTATTGCCTGGCTGGGGCCTGGTTGGTGCGAGTGAATGCCTGGGCTGGATGACTGCTTCAGAGAATGATCAGAAGCGGGTCGACAGACTGCGTGACCACCCCCCTGTGATTTGTAGAACTGGGAGGGTCCCGGAAGGCCCTTGTGGACCCCTTTGGTGTGACCGACTATTGCCCTCAGTCCATTCCTGATCCGCATACTGTGCGTGACCTTTTGGAGTGACTGCTTAACCCCTGTTGCCGACTGCCTCCTATTTGACCTAACTGTCTGTCCCCCACTTGCTTCCCTGAGACCCCGACTAAGAGCCAAATCGGTCTAGTGCCTGGAGGGAAGGGCAGGGTGACTCCAATCAGCGGGGGATAGGATAGTCCAGGTAAGTTGAAGGCTGGAGAGAGGCTTGGGCCACGAGATTTTCAGTGTATTACCAATTGACCTGCTGTGTATCAGTAGCACCGCTTTAGGGTGGTAGGCGCGTATGTGTGCAAGTGTGTGTTATACAGACGTGACTGATAGCTGTTGCACTACAATATGGTGCAGAGCGAGTGTGTGTGTGAGGGTGACAGCAGATGAACGGCATGTGATTCACTACAATGTCTGCCGGTCTGCCGTATTTGCGATTTCTTGCTAGAAAATCATTTACCTTTGACATTGGTATTACCCGCGCCAACTCAGACCCGGTTGGTTCTAAAAGTGATCTAAGTCGGCGTATCTACATATTTTTGATATTGTTGTGAACAGGGGTGCACTGCCTCACTGTGGGGTATTGGCGTATAAAACATTTTGGGGTGGGTCTGGGGTGGACAGTCTATTTCAGCCCATAAGGGTGCAGGGGGGTTTTGGATCGAATCTTTCCAAAGTGTGTACATTGCTGAATAAAACATGTCTGGGCCTAGTACTGCTATATTTATTGTGTGTTGAGGGTGATTATAACACGTAACATTACAATGCTTATGGGGATGACTTGGAGCAGTACTAAGACCCTGAAGACCCCTTAGAGCAGGACTTCATTAACGTGATGGATTTCAGTGTCCAGCAATCAGTGAAGAAATCCCTGGCTTGGGCTTTGAGACCCTTTAGGAAACAGCTGCGAGGCATGCCCGGCAACAGGGTGGGATCCCTTTTCTTCCCCTTGGGGAGGATGATGTAGTTCCCACTCCAATCAAGATAACTAGGGGGCATATTAGCAAGAACCTCGTCAAAATTATTGCCGTCTCACTTGGGCTTCTACTGGAATTCTATAACGCATATTAGCAAGCCTAATATTGTCGTTTTAGCGGCCGTTTCCTGCCGCTAAAATGGCGATAATTTTAACAAGGTTCCTGCTAACATGCCCCTAGGTTTCCTCATTTTTAGGCTTTTGAGAAACTCTCGGACAACTTTGTTGGAGATCATGGTTATGGTGCCCCACCCGCTCTCCGCTGGGCAACTCTGTCCCTTCTAAGCCCCCATCCAAGCTGGATTCCTTTGGAGATTCAGATTCCTCCCATGCCAGTGATAGCGCTCAGGCCGATGACCTGGGGCCAAGTAAGGAAAAGTGATCTGGGTATCTGAGTGATTCCACCTTACCCTCCAAGTCCTTGCAAGCTATGGTCTTCAAGCCTAGTGAAACTGTGCACCCCAATCATCCAGCTGTGCTCCCCCACAAGCAAAAGAATCATCTAACCCCATGGATCTCGACTTTCTGGTTGGCTGGGCCCAGTGGACAGTGTGGTAATTAGGAAACGTAATCGTGCGATATCCACTTAAAGCAGTTGTTCTATTTCAACCCAAAATTAAATGAACTAGCCAAATCTGATGCCGGCCCCATGGCCTAAGAGCACTTTTTTGGTGGACCTTTAATGAAAGACTTGACCAAGCTGTATCCACATATAGCACCGTGGACAAGGCCTAACTTTCTCTCAAGAAAGTTTTTTGACTAACACTTTTTGGCAGGGTGGACAATTTAGGGGGAACTCGTCAGGCCATGAATACCACCAGAGGTCCCAGCGAGACTATTCTGCTGGTGTTCATGGAGGCTTGCGGGTCTCCTCAACCCATAACAAACTCACAGGAGGAACCACTTCTGCAGGGGACAACACAGAGGGCCACAAGGATCTTCCTAGGCATCTGGGCCTACAGGTGAGGGTTATTCCTATTTCTGAAATAATTTGGGGAGGCGGGACTCATCTTTTAAGTTCTGGCAAACAGGATGAAAGTAGCCCTAGCCTCGATGATACATGACGATCAAACCTCTGCGGTCCCAGGCAGACAGATCTGGGAAATCTGATCACGATCAGAGACTCTATATGGACCACAAAATACAGTAAAGGCAGTAGGAATAATGGCTTTGGCCTCTAACAAAGCCATTGACGAATTCTCACACATTTTTTTGTTCAGGTCCTACAGAAGATGGGTTTCCCCCAATCTTCACTAATGTAATTGTAACCCCTACAAAAGTGCATCAAGCAGTGTTAATATCAATGACAGTGTGACAGGAATGCCCACCCTCACCAGCACTCTTCATCTGTGCTTTACAGATCAGTAAGGATAAGGTCATCAAAGGTGGCTTTATACCAGGAGCACAAGGAACAGAAGCAAAGTGCATCGCCTACATGGATGACCTCTCCATCATCTGCAAGATGCCATAAGAAGTCAGAAGAACCATCTACCACGTATTAATGTTTGGACAAGCCTCAGGCCTAATGCTAAACCAAGAAAAAAAGCACATGCCTAACAAAAGGGCAATGGGATAACCTGACCAAACTCCCAATACAACAGTCATTTGTTCGGAAGACGCCAAAGGTCAGAACAAC
Organism: Lissotriton helveticus; assembly: GCF_964261635.1. Classification (NCBI taxonomy): domain Eukaryota; kingdom Metazoa; phylum Chordata; class Amphibia; order Caudata; family Salamandridae; genus Lissotriton; species Lissotriton helveticus. Next base: position 183,004,638 of record NC_136057.1, on the reverse strand, counting down.
TGGGAAACAATAACGAAAAAGGTTAAGAATAAGTTGGATCTATGGCGACTGAGAAAACGTACCATGGAAGGAAAGATCTTAGTCAAAAAAGCTGTGATACTGCCCATCCTTTTGTACCTGGCAGCAATATATCCACCCATAAAAAACACAACCTTAGACATCTAAACAAACTCCTGTTCACCTTCCTTTGGAACTCACGAGCAGAAAAACTCAAAAGAGAAGTGGTCTTCAAGACACACGACAATGGGGAGAAAAACATGCCCAGTTTAGAAGATTTATTGCTCTCCAAATATTTCATGTTATGTTACAATATCTGCTAAGAAAAACAGATAAAACTTGCACACTACATAAGATTTTGTGCTGGCTTTCTCTTCCACAGGTACAAATTGTACTAAGTTACAAAGTATTTCAGCATGTTGTACAAACAATGTATTTGTTCATAGAACCTTTACTTGCGAAGTATAAGACAGTTATAAAGTACATTGACAATAGCAAGACTGCCAAACAACAGTCCAAGAAATCATCACAGCACCAGAGCAGATAACCAACATCAGCAACTGGACAGAACCAAAAATCACACAAGCCTGGCAACAAGTGAGTATGAGAAGACTCACAAACGAGCAGAAGGACATTGCCTGGATGACTGTACATTCATGCCTACCAACCAGTGGCGTAACATTAACCCCCCGCAACCCCTGCGATGCGGCGGTCGGAGGGGGCGGGGAGCTGAACTCCAGGGGGGCCTCAGCATAATTGTAGCGTCAGTCATCCAGTTTAAAAGCAGCTCAGCTCAAGTCAATTCACGCTGGAGGCAGCAAGGTGGAGCAATAGGGTGTCAAGCCTGAGATGGGGGTAAGATGGCCGATCCAGCAGAAGGCCTGGAATAGAGGCAGCAGAAGGCACGAGAAGATGACGTCATTGTGTGCAACAAGGAGGAGCTATAATGAAAGAAGGTGAGATGTGGCCCTGGGCTGGGATGGGTGGTGCACTAACAGGGCCCCTGGCATTCTGGTGTGAACCCTCAACAGGCGCACTGCAAAAAAATATTAGCTGCTTTCTCCAGTATGTCGAAGGGTGACACTTCACTTATCAACGTATGCCTACAATTTAATTACAAAATCCTGACTTAATATCATCATTGCAGTTTTAGATGTGCATGTATTCATTTATGATGTAAAACAAACAACAAGAATTTAAAATGCATCTTTGTGAATATATAAGTCAACATTTGCTGGTCCTGCCAGAAACAGTAATATAGCCTTTTAGACCGCTGTAGCGGGCTATACCAGCTATTAAAGGCCCACACCAGCGTGAAAGGCTCGAAGGCGAGGGAATTTAACAAGGGAATGGGAATTTAATAGCCGGTATAGCCATGCTACCATGGGCTATAAGGCTATTAAAACAATCTGCCACTAGAGGGCAGAATGTTCTAACAAATTGAACAAAGGTCTCTCGAAGCTTGAGGGGATTTAAATCCCCTCAAGCTTCTAGAGGCCTTTGTAGAACATTGGAATATTGCTCTGCGGGCCTTTACCAGCCCGTAGAAGCAGGGAGAATGCCATTGTCTTCAATGAAGCTCACAACATTCCAATGTTCTAATATAGCCTTAAAGACCCGCTCCAGCTTTAACACCTTCAATGCTAGAGGTTTTCCCCCCCTGTGCTGCATGCCCAGATTTACCATTGTTCATGACAAGGTCAGCTCGTCATAAGCACAGCTCCAGTGTGCCTCATGACGAGCTGAGCTCGTCATGAGCATGGAAGGGGTTAAAGGCCCGAACCAAAGACGAGGGCTTTTAACAACAGAGCGGGACTTTAATATAGCCTTATAGCCCGCCTTAGAGGGCTATACCGGCTATTAAAGGCCCTCTCCAGCGTTAACAAGGGAGAGGACCTTTAATAGCCGGTATAGCCCAGCTACGATGGGCTATAAGACTATTAGAACATTCTGCCACTAGAGGGTACAATGTTCTAACAAAAAAGAACAAAGCCTTATGAGAGAATGAGGGAATTGGAATCCCTTCAGGCTCCCTGAAGCCTTACTTCACAGCCAGAGCTGTGAACAAAGAAACATTGGAATGTTGGAGCTCCAGGCTTATACCAGCCATTATAAGCCGGAGCACTCCATTGTTTTCAATGGAGCTCCCAACATTCCAATGTTCTAATATCCGGTATAGCCCAGCTACGAAGGGCTATAAGGCTATTAGAACATTCTGCCACTAGAGAGAAGAATGTTCTAACAAATATTAGAACATTGGAATGTAGAGCACTCCATTGAAGACAATGGAGTGCTTTGTGCTTCTGCGGGCCAGTAAAGGCCTGCAAAGCAACATTCCAATGTTTTAACAAACGCCTCTCGGAGCCGGATGGGATTTAAACCCCCTCGGGCTCCTAGAGGCCTTTGTTTTATTTTATAGAACATTCTGCCCTCTAGTGGCAGAATGTTCTAATAGCCTTATAGCCCTTCGTAGCTGGGCTATACACCGACTATTAAAGTCTCGCTCCCTTGTTAAAAGCCCTGAGCGGGCCTTTAAAAGCTGGTATAGTCCTCTGCGCTGGGCTGTAAGGCTATAAAACAAAGGCCTCTCGGAGCCCAGGGGGGTTTAATCCACTCGCGCTCTAAGAGGCCTTTGTGAAAACAACATTGGAATGTTGCTTTGCAGGGTTTTACCGGCCCATAGAAGCTCGGAGCACTCCATTGTATTCAATGGAGTGCTCCACATTCAAATATTCTAATAAGATTTAGGCTGAGTGTTTCTGGTCGGCGTTAGATTTGATAAGAGGTCTGAGAACAAGGGACCCTCTAAAAACAAGAGTGTGGTGCTGAGAGCAAAGGCTGGCCACAGTGTTCAGGATAGGTACAGGCAACATCTGGTGAACAAAAGCTCACTTTTTTGGAGCTGAGCGGCAAAAAACAGCTTTAAGAAAGCACACCTCGTGCAATGTTAATGTTTTAGCTCAGGTTTTAAGATGTCCCTTCAACCCTTTGCATAACAACAAGGCCACAGTGGTTTCACTGGTAGCATTCCATGGCTGTAGGTTGATATACCAACTTCCATGCAGGGCTCAACACATTCAAAAGGGGTGCGGAGGGGCGCTGCATACCTGGAGTATTTCACTAACACTCACTTTACTTGCATGTACATAACACTTTCATGTAAATCATTACTGTGGCTTTTTAGTTCTCACTTGCCAGCCTAAAGCGAAAACTGTTTTGTAATTGCTGGTCCCCATGAACCCTAATGGACAGTTTGATGTAAACAGTATACCTTGAGAAGTAGACACATTTGCTTTCATTGTCCTACAAGGGACCTGGGGGCAGATTTATGAGGCCCTTGCGCCTCTTTGCGCCGCAATTGCCTCACTTTATTTGATGCAATGGCGGCGCAAACAATGCGCCCTATTTACAACGTGACGCATCTAGGAGATGCGTCATGTTGTAAAGCCCTGCGCCATAAGGAGGCATTCCTGCGCAGGGGGTGGCGTTCCTGGGCAGGAACGCCTCCTGAAAGTGGTTGAGTGAAATCTATAAGATTTCACTCAGTCACTTTCAGGCCAATGCTGCGTCAAAACCCTGCGCCTGCTTGAAGCAGGCGTAGGTCTTGACGCAGCATTGTGAAGATGGGGCACCCCCGAGCCTTGCTGGAGCTGCGTCGCGCTTGCGACGCAACTCCAGCAATGCGCCACTTTTACGGCACAGATGCGTCACGCATTTGTGCCGTTTTTGCCCCATGGTGCGCCGCATTGTAAATGCGGCGCACCATGGGTGGCGGAGCTGTGGCGCACTGTGGCGCACATTAACTGACGCATCCCTGGGGATGCGCCAGTTAACATAAATCTGCCCCCTGGTATTTAGTCTGTACGCACTATTTACTTTATTGAGTTTCTCTTACTGCAGGCCGTACATGTGCTGCTTCAGCTGAAACTGCTTGAGTTTTTTTAAGCAGCTCAGCCGCCCCCGTAACACGGTCACCCACTTTCAATCACTTTAACCCAGCATTATCTTTTGTCTGTTTCAACCCCCCAAGTAAAATGTATTTAGAAATGATTAGCAAATTAAGTCATTTCAGAAACGCTGGGCTGCACCATATTTACAACAATATGGTGTAGCCTTGCATTTCCCTCCTTATCAGCCTAGCGCCAACAAAGGCACCCTTGCACCATAGAGCAAGGATGTCTGAGTGCAGGGGAAGACTGTTTATGTGCAGGAAGATCCCCCATCCTGCACATACACAATCTGTAAATGCTGTTTTGTAACTTCTATGTGTGCTGCTCAATGCAACACACACAGAAGTTGCAAATCTGCATTTTTTTTAAATTAATATTTATGAGCAGGAACGGGGACCGTTCCTCTACATAAACAATCAATACCCTTTTGCTGTTCTTATGTGTGCTGCACAACGCAGCACACATAACAGCGAAAACGAGGAGAAATGAAACATTTTCCTCGTTGCGCCAGCATAAGACCAGGTTTTCCCTGGTCTTAATTCTGGTGCTACTTCCTATTTATGCCTCCCTTGTAAATAGGGGGCAGTGTCAAAATCAATGGGTGTTGAGTTGGAACGCCTACAGCAACACCCATTGCCCTCCCCTTTCACACTAAGTATAGTTTGAAAGGGGGCCTTATTTAAATGGCAGCGTTAAGCCACACAAAGTGGCTAAACGCTGTCTTGTAAATAAGGTGAAGCCCCTATCGCCACTGGAACATCATAAAAAGAAGGGGAGAGTACCTGTTATCCGGTGCAGGTTGAATTAAATTGCTTTATGGCAGCCTCCTGTTAGTGCTAACTCCCCTCTTCCAGCTTTCTTCACAAGCGCTGATAATGTTAATGTTCAAGAAATATATCCTAAAACGGGGTACCAAGAGGGGTGGCCAGCCCAGCATCCACCAGGCTCTTAGGGATGCAGACGGGCCCGCCCTTGGCCTGGACTTCGCCAGGGTGTGGCCCACGTGCATCCAGCTCCGCGGGGGTTCATTGACGTTTTTATGCACGTGTAAAGGTCTCTCCCTCCTGGGAAAGAGGTTTGCTGGGGGTTGCAGTTCTCAAACTGGCAAAACAAGGTAGCAGGCAGGCAGCGCCAGCAGCGGCTATGGCGTTGCGAGTATCCATTGAAAACAATGGAGTGCCCGGGGCTTCTAATGGCTGGTAGAAGGCTGGAGCTCCAACATTCTAATGTTTGACTTTATTCACAGCTGCTGCTGTGGATGAAGGCGTCAGGGAGCTCGAGAAAATTTCAATACCCTCGGGCTCCAAGAAACCTTTGTTTTATTTGTTAGAACATTCTGCCCACTAGTGGCAGAATGTTCTAATAGCCTTATAGCCCTTCGTAGCTAGACTATACCGGCTATTAAAGTCCCACTTCCTTGTTAAACCTGTTTGACGCTGGAGTGGGCGTTTAATAGCCGTATAGCCCGCTACGGCAGGCTATAAGGCTATATTACACAGTTCCAAACCTCAAATTGATACTGATGTGCACCCACTCCACCCAGCATGTAGACCACATATATAGCCTTTAATTACCATGTAAAGAAATATAGCATCAGTTTCCTTACCTTAAACACTGGAGTTGTTGTGTTGTGGGGGTGCAAGAGCAGCAAAGTAGGTTGGATTCTGCACAGGACCCTCTTGTCCTTTGCCCAAGAATTATATAGAGCGCGTCACACTGCCTTTACCAGATGCCGGAAAAAATTATAATATAATTAGTAGTAATAGTGGCAACCAAACACATAAATTATAGACACTTATTCTTTGTAATTTTCACAAACCTTATGATTTCAGTTGGTTACGCAACATTGTTGCCACTCTTAAAATTGTTCCAGCAGCTCTGCAGCCTTGATTCATGGCAGACCACGCCAAAGACCTTCACCCAATGGCTGTGAATGTACTTCCACATGCTGGAAGTGGGCCTAGGTAAGTGCCAGTTTAAAGCAAACTCACCTCAGGCACAGAATGGAAGCTGGTCATAGAATGTTTATTCTTGTAACCAGCACAGGAACAGTTGCCAGTGGCACCATGTGTTACTGCAATATTTACAGCCTAAGGCTTTAGATATTGCAGCAATTATTCTTTATTTCCTAGCTTCAGAACAGTACATTTCTCGTAGACAGAAATGTTTCTGAGCTAGGCCCTGCTGGCACGCACCTCTGAGAAGCATACACGCTGCAGCCAATGCTTCTCAGAGGTGCGTGCCAGCAGGGCCCAGCTTCAGAAACATTTCTGTCTGCAGTGCACTCAGTGTTCCCGCTATATAAACACTCACACTCTTTTAAGTGCAGAGTCACTCTGCACTTCAAAGAGTGTAAGTGTTTTAATAGCAGAAACAAGACCCAATTCACTGAAGGTATTAGAATGCTGCTTTACATGAGCGCGCCAGTTACAGTACACAAGGAAGAAGGACAGGACACACAAAGTCAAAAACATTCACATTTTGGATTGACTACATACGCCAAATCCATCCCACATACTTTTTTGGTAGGCAGCAGCACGGGGACATTTATTAAGAGAAATTTGCCTTAAAGCCCAATGGCCATGACTGCACAAAATACTGGGCCCGATTCACAGAACTAACTTAAGACAAAATCCTAAACTTACTACTATTTTGGTATTCACAGAATGCACTTACTACTTTTGGCATTCACAGAATGAATTTACTACTTTTGGTATTCACAGAAGTTAGGATTTTGTCTTAAGTTTATCTTAAGACAAACTTAAGACAGACTTAAGACAGACTTAAGACAGACTTAAGACAAAATTCTAACTTCTGTGAATACCAAAAGTAGTAAGTTCATTCTGTGAATGCCAAAAGTAGTAAGTGCATTCTGTGAATACAAAAATAGTAGTAAGTTTAGGATTGAATCTTAAGTTCATTCTGTGAATCGGGCCCGTTGAGTCGAGCCTAGTTCTCCTGAGGGGAACCAGGTTTGAGTATCGGCGCTGTCAGCTCAACATCCTGTGATTACAGTAATTGTGAATATGCTCCCCATGGGCTGGCTCCCAGGCTCTGCCAAGAGACCTAAGCAGCCAATCCAGGCGCTGCTAAAGCAGACCTTGGATTGGCCTGGGCAGGAAAATTCGACGCTCATCATGAGACCGGTGGGCTGCGGCTGTGACCCCCTCCGCTCTGTATGGTACTGAGGCGAGAATCTTAAGATTGTGCATGGCCTTTCCCCGGGCTGGCCGGGGAAAGGCACCCGGCCAACCCAAAATGCATATTGCGCAGTTGGTGTCACTATTGACTACTTACCCTACCCCACCGCCTTAAGCCTGCCATAGGTAAACTGTGACATAAGGTTACTGGCCCGCGGCTAAGACAGCTGACTGCCATGGGCTGAGATTTTGTAAGTAAATTAATACTTTTGTCCACAACTGCCTGGGCCCTGGGGCAAAATAATCAGTGGGGCGACGTGCAAACGCCCACATGAAAGAACCGCCCCAGCAATGTCTGGGCATACCCTTCCCACCTAGGGCGACACAATCTAAAGGATGCTTGTTTCCAGTCGAGGGAGGATCTGGCCTGGCAGTACGGGCTGGACTGTTCCTATGAGGAGCAGGGTCAAGACTGATTTGCATATGGCAGGGTCCAAACTGAGGTGGCTGGTGAGCAAACAAACAAAGAAGGATAGATTTAACCCAGTTTATTGTGACTGGGGGTGAATATTTTCATTGTTCAGCATTCTGTGCATCATTTGTTTCTTTTCCAACAGATTTATTTAGGACACAAAAATCACCAAAGAATTATTAAGCACTATGACATCTAAAATGTCAAACCATTGGCTTTGCCTCTATTTCTTTTTTAGAGTGTGTGGATGTGTGTGTGTGAGTGAGAAAGAGAGAGAAGAGAGAGAGAAGAGGAGAGAGAGCGAGAGGGCGAGTGTGAGAGTAAGAGAGAGAAGGTGTGTGAGAGAGGAGAGAGGACAAGGAGAGAACTAGAGAGCGCAGTGTGTGTGAGAAAGAAAAGAGAGAGAGAGGGTGTGTGTTTGGAAGTGCGCCCCGCCATTTTGGGACCCTCTCCTGTTGTCGCTCTTGCCTTGGGTGCATCTCGCCATGTTGAGATGGTTTCCATCGATGCCCACGACCCGGGTCCGCCATTTTGTTGATTCTTGTCCTTTCCTTTGATCCCTTGGATTCCATCCTGCTGACCTTCAGACATTTCACTTATGCTGGACTGCCTTATCTCTTTCTCTCCCTCAGGTCCCCCACTCTCCTCTCACCAATCTCAGCCTCCAACTCTTCTCCCCCACATACCGTTCTCTACCCCCTTTTTTTTTTAATATATATATCTCTTTTCACTCTGTAAATATGTGATATATACTTGTCCAAGCCGAAAATCTACTATTTGTATATATATGTATATAGAGATAACTCTAACCACTAGTATATGTAGTAGACCTTTGTACTCACTGCCATTCCTATGCGATTCTTTTAGTGTATCCATTTGTATCTCTTCCTTGAGTGACTTTACAACTTGTACATTTTTTCTATTTGTATCTCTTCCCTGTGTGACTTTACAACTTGTGCATTTGCAATTTTTTTTTACTGTTTGTATCTTTTATGTAACTCATGTAATCCTAAATCCGCATCTAACGCAACTGGTTCTTTTGTAAAGCGCTCTGCCACCTTCGAGTAATATTCGCGCTATAGAAAATCGCATTAAATAAAAAAAATAAAAAATGAGGGTGGAAATGGAACGCTTCAACCAAGCTACAGGTGCAGTACCAACTGCTGTTACTAGAAGGCAGGCGGCCTGATAGCAACCTGTTTTGGGGAAATTTACATACCCAGAAGCCTTTGCAAAGCCACAAACCCTTCCGTTTGCTTGTAATGCTTAAAGGACTCTTTTAGCTTTAAGAATCAGAAGTAGTTTCCGTATGTACCTGTGTTTTTAAGATAGCGTTATAGTTTTACTTATAGTTTTATGTTTGTAAAGTCACAGTAACTTTCATAAGCGATTTTTCTTCTTATATAGCAGGAAAGCACAGTGCCAGCATACTTAATATACATGTCCCTGTATTGATATTCATCTGCACTTTGAGTGGCGATGATAATCTCTAAGGGTTTAATTTTTGAAGGGTCTTCGTGAAAGTAGACCTCGTCACGGAAGTTAGAAGAAATTCTCAAATTCAGTAAGTATTTCTACAACAACACCTGTGCTTAGGTAACATTAGGAACAGGTAATTATGGATAGTAGTTATCATGTCTCCTGTGCAGGATTCTACTTCTTCCAGGGAGCCTCTGGCACTGCACCTCTGTGGTGTATACAGTGAGGTGTCTGACTGACTTGATTTGGGCCCTCTAGCGATGATCTGTGGTATGGAACCCATTCAATTAAATTTGAAGCTTTGTACAGCTCCAACTTGATCCGAAGGTATTGTAGCGCTTTACATCAGTGGTTCCTAACCTTTTGACTTCTGGCTGAGGCCCCCACTGAATCACTACTGAAAGCTGTGGTTCCACCGAACAATTTGTAAAATGCACAAACAAGTACTTGAATTACTAAACATTTAATTATTTTATATTAAAAAAAATTATCAGACTAACAATTTTAGATTTTATTTAGGGAAGTTGAATCCTCATCCACATTTCCCAAGCAATGTATGTGCTTATTTTTTAGGTACATACGATCTGAAATAGAATTTTCACATAAATACATACACATAGATGCCAACAATTGAGAAGTGGAAAGTGGGAGAGTAAATAAAAAATATACAGGAGAATGGCTTTTCCAAATTGATGTCTATACAAGCAGATGTAATTTCAGGCGGAGAGACAGCCTCAATTGGGTCTGTTGGTATGTATGCATATAGGGTTTATTTAGCGGTAGGAGGATCCTGTACTTGCCATACGTGGACTGGGAATCCAAAGCAGCCCTGGCAGATTTTGTCAGACCAGCACCTGTAAGGTAAATAGCGAGTGTAGCGAGCGAGTCTGACCACTACAAAAGGGGCCTCAGGGGGCTTTCCCCTGTGAAAATTTGGGAAAGCATAGGGCATTCAACAACACATTTGTAATTATATATTCAATTTTACTAGCTTTTAAAGCATAGTGCATAATGATCTTAACGTGCACCAGGCTACAAGAATCTTCTTGCAGCTCTTCACTGATTCCCTCACTATCACCCTCCTAGAGTGCCTCTCAGCTCTCCGTAGCCCCTCTCTCACAAGTATTTCATTTGTTTGATAGCACCTCTCATATCAGTGTAGGTAGCGTGTCCGAGCCCTTTACATCACACACGTACAGAGACAATGACTCATGTGTGTTTGTAAATCAGTGTATAAAAAATGTTACATAAGGCAAAGGGGACTAAGGTGTAGGGTTCATGTCATCCATCCTGGTAGGCATTGTTTAAAAGTGCTTTTGTTTTGAGGATGTGTATGCCTTTGACATTGCAGAGACTTTAGCCAATTACCTGGGAAATCTATCCGGGACCTCAGTTCAACTGTTGCAATTTGTGTAGGATCTACAGATACCAAATATCTCACCCTGATGATAGGGCAAATCTTGAGGAGGTGGAGTAAATGTATTAGTGCCACATTCTTCCTAATGAGATATTGCTGTACTTGCACCTGTGCGTTTGTGACTGGAACTGTCTGGTGTGATCAATGTCAACTTGCACCAGACGTGGACCCTCATTTCCAGGGAGGTACAAAATTGCAACTCTTTGTGTGTGACCGGAATGGCCTGGTGGAACCCTTATCATCGTGCCCCAGACGTTGTGCCAGGATTCTCTGATGTGACCAAGATCACTGTGCAACGGACGTGGTGCCTAATTTGCAGAAAGGTACTGATTTTGCAACTCATCATTGTGGGTGAGCGGAACGGCCGGGTGCGATCATATATCATTACGCACCAGCCGTTGTGCCCGGGCTGGCCTGGGTGTGACTATGCTCAACGTAAACCTGATGGGGTTCCTCCTCCTTCCAAGAGGCCCCGCATTGTCTGCTTCATTCCTCATTTCTCAATTGCTCATTTCTGGCCCTCAGTGTGGTGGACCAACTGCCATCTCCTCACCCGGCCTTCCCCAAGGACATTGTGGTGCCAGGTAGTATTGCCTGGCTGGGGCCTGGTTGGTGCGAGTGAATGCCTGGGCTGGATGACTGCTTCAGAGAATGATCAGAAGCGGGTCGACAGACTGCGTGACCACCCCCCTGTGATTTGTAGAACTGGGAGGGTCCCGGAAGGCCCTTGTGGACCCCTTTGGTGTGACCGACTATTGCCCTCAGTCCATTCCTGATCCGCATACTGTGCGTGACCTTTTGGAGTGACTGCTTAACCCCTGTTGCCGACTGCCTCCTATTTGACCTAACTGTCTGTCCCCCACTTGCTTCCCTGAGACCCCGACTAAGAGCCAAATCGGTCTAGTGCCTGGAGGGAAGGGCAGGGTGACTCCAATCAGCTGGGGGATAGGATAGTCCAGGTAAGTTGAAGGCTGGAGAGAGGCTTGGGCCACGAGATTTTCAGTGTATTACCAATTGACCTGCTGTGTATCAGTAGCACCGCTTTAGGGTGGTAGGCGCGTATGTGTGCAAGTGTGTGTTATACAGACGTGACTGATAGCTGTTGCACTACAATATGGTGCAGAGCGAGTGTGTGTGTGAGGGTGACAGCAGATGAACTGCATGTGATTCACTACAATGTCTGCCGGTCTGCCGTATTTGCGATTTCTTGCTAGAAAATCATTTACCTTTGACATTGGTATTACCCGCGCCAACTCAGACCCGGTTGGTTCTAAAAGTGATCTAAGTCGGCGTATCTACATATTTTTGATATTGTTGTGAACAGGGGTGCACTGCCTCACTGTGGGGTATTGGCGTATAAAACATTTTGGGGTGGGTCTGGGGTGTACAGTCTATTTCATCCCATAAGGGTGCAGGGGGGTTTTGGATCGAATCTTTCCAAAGTGTGTACATTGCTGAATAAAACATGTCTGGGCCTAGTACTGCTATATTTATTGTGTGTTGAGGGTGATTATAACACGTAACATTACAATGCTTATGGGGATGACTTGGAGCAGTACTAAGACCCTGAAGACCCCTTAGAGCAGGACTTCATTAACGTGATGGATTTCAGTGTCCAGCAATCAGTGAAGAAATCCCTGGCTTGGGCTTTGAGACCCTTTAGGAAACAGCTGCGAGGCATGCCCGGCAACAGGGTGGGATCCCTTTTCTTCCCCTTGGGGAGGATGATGTAGTTCCCACTCCAATCAAGATAACTAGGGGGCATATTAGCAAGAACCTCGTCAAAATTATTGCCGTTTCACTTGGGCTTCTACTGGAATTCTATAACGCATATTAGCAAGCCTAATATTGTCGTTTTAGCGGCCGTTTCCTGCCGCTAAAATGGCGATAATTTTAACAAGGTTCCTGCTAACATGCCCCTAGGTTTCCTCATTTTTAGGCTTTTGAGAAACTCTCGGACAACTTTGTTGGAGATCATGGTTATGGTGCCCCACCCGCTCTCCGCTGGGCAACTCTGTCCCTTCTAAGCCCCCATCCAAGCTGGATTCCTTTGGAGATTCAGATTCCTCCCATGCCAGTGATAGCGCTCAGGCCGATGACCTGGGGCCAAGTAAGGAAAAGTGATCTGGGTATCTGAGTGATTCCACCTTACCCTCCAAGTCCTTGCAAGCTATGGTCTTCAAGCCTAGTGAAACTGTGCACCCCAATCATCCAGCTGTGCTCCCCCACAAGCAAAAGAATCATCTAACCCCATGGATCTCGACTTTCTGGTTGGCTGGGCCCAGTGGACAGTGTGGTAATTAGGAAACGTAATCGTGCGATATCCACTTAACGCAGTTGTTCTATTTCAACCCAAAATTAAATGAACTAGCCAAATCTGATGCCGGCCCCATGGCCTAAGAGCACTTTTTTGGTGGACCTTTAATGAAAGACTTGACCAAGCTGTATCCACATATAGCACCGTGGACAAGGCCTAACTTTCTCTCAAGAAAGTTTTTTGACTAACACTTTTTGGCAGGGTGGACAATTTAGGGGGAACTCGTCAGGCCATGAATACCACCAGAGGTCCCAGCGAGACTATTCTGCTGGTGTTCATGGAGGCTTGCGGGTCTCCTCAACCCATAACAAACTCACAGGAGGAACCACTTCTGCAGGGGACAACACAGAGGGCCACAAGGATCTTCCTAGGCATCTGGGCCTACAGGTGAGGGTTATTCCTATTTCTGAAATAATTTGGGGAGGCGGGACTCATCTTTTAAGTTCTGGCAAACAGGATGAAAGTAGCCCTAGCCTCGATGATACATGACGAATAAACCTCTGCGGTCCCAGGCAGACAGATCTGGGAAATCTGATCACGATCAGAGACTCTATATGGACCACAAAATACAGTAAAGGCAGTAGGAATAATGGCTTTGGCCTCTAACAAAGCCATTGACGAATTCTCACACATTTTTTTGTTCAGGTCCTACAGAAGATGGGTTTCCCCCAATCTTCACTAATGTAATTGTAACCCCTACAAAAGTGCATCAAGCAGTGTTAATATCAATGACAGTGTGACAGGAATGCCCACCCTCACCAGCACTCTTCATCTGTGCTTTACAGATCAGTAAGGATAAGGTAATCAAAGGTGGCTTTATACCAGGAGCACAAGGAACAGAAGTAAAGTGCATCGCCTACATGGATGACCTCTCCATCATCTGCAAGATGCCATAAGAAGTCAGAAGAACCATCTACCACGTACTAATGTTTGGACAAGCCTCAGGCCTAATGCTAAACCAAGAAAAAAAGCACATGCCTAACAAAAGGGCAATGGGATAACCTGACCAAACTCCCAATACAACAGTCATTTGTTCGGAAGACGCCAAAGGTCAGAAGAACTGGGAAACAATAACGAAAAAGGTTAAGAATAAGTTGGATCTATGGCGACTGAGAAAACGTACCATGGAAGGAAAGATCTTAGTCAAAAAAGCTGTGATACTGCCCATCCTTTTGTACCTGGCAGCAATATATCCACCCATAAAAAACACAACCTTAGACATCTAAACAAACTCCTGTTCACCTTCCTTTGGAACTCACGAGCAGAAAAACTCAAAAGAGAAGTGGTCTTCAAGACACACGACAATGGGGAGAAAAACATGCCCAGTTTAGAAGATTTATTGCTCTCCAAATATTTCATGTTATGTTACAATATCTGCTAAGAAAAACAGATAAAACTTGCACACTACATAAGATTTTGTGCTGGCTTTCTCTTCCACAGGTACAAAATGTACTAAGTTACAAAGTATTTCAGCATGTTGTACAAACAATGTATTTGTTCATAGAACCTTTACTTGCGAAGTATAAGACAGTTATAAAGTACATTGACAATAGCAAGACTGCCAAACAACAGTCCAAGAAATCATCACAGCACCAGAGCAGATAACCAACATCAGCAACTGGACAGAACCAAAAATCACACAAGCCTGGCAACAAGTGAGTATGAGAAGACTCACAAACGAGCAGAAGGACATTGCCTGGATGACTGTACATTCATGCCTACCAACCAGTGGCGTAACATTAACCCCCCGCAACCCCTGCGATGCGGCGGTCGGAGGGGGCGGGGAGCTGAACTCCAGGGGGGCCTCAGCATAATTGTAGCGTCAGTCATCCAGTTTAAAAGCAGCTCAGCTCAAGTCAATTCACGCTGGAGGCAGCAAGGTGGAGCAATAGGGTGTCAAGCCTGAGATGGGGGTAAGATGGACGATCCAGCAGAAGGCCTGGAATAGAGGCAGCAGAAGGCACGAGAAGATGACGTCATTGTGTGCAACAAGGAGGAGCTATAATGAAAGAAGGTGAGATGTGGCCCTGGGCTGGGATGGGTGGTGCACTAACAGGGCCCCTGGCATTCTGGTGTGAACCCTCAACAGGCGCACTGCAAATAAATATTAGCTGCTTTCTCCAGTATGTCGAAGGGTGACACTTCACTTATCAACGTATGCCTACAATTTAATTACAAAATCCTGACTTAATATCATCATTGCAGTTTTAGATGTGCATGTATTCATTTATGATGTAAAACAAACAACAAGAATTTAAAATGCATCTTTGTGAATATATAAGTCAACATTTACTGGTCCTGCCAGAAACAGTAATATAGCCTTTTAGACCGCTGTAGCGGGCTATACCAGCTATTAAAGGCCCACACCAGCGTGAAAGGCCCGAAGGCGAGGGAATTTAACAAGGGAATGGGAATTTAATAGCCGGTATAGCCATGCTACCATGGGCTATAAGGCTATTAAAACCATCTGCCACTAGAGGGCAGAATGTTCTAACAAATTGAACAAAGGTCTCTCGAAGCTTGAGGGGATTTAAATCCCCTCAAGCTTCTAGAGGCCTTTGTAGAACATTGGAATATTGCTCTGCGGGCCTTTACCAGCCCGTAGAAGCAGGGAGAATGCCATTGTCTTCAATGAAGCTCACAACATTCCAATGTTCTAATATAGCCTTAAAGACCCGCTCCAGCTTTAACACCTTCAATGCTAGAGGTTTTCCCCCCCTGTGCTGCATGCCCAGATTTACCATTGTTCATGACAAGGTCAGCTCGTCATAAGCACAGCTCCAGTGTGCCTCATGACGAGCTGAGCTCGTCATGAGCATGGAAGGGGTTAAAGGCCCGAACCAAAGACGAGGGCTTTTAACAACAGAGCGGGACTTTAATATAGCCTTATAGCCCGCCTTAGAGGGCTATACCGGCTATTAAAGGCCCTCTCCAGCGTTAACAAGGGAGAGGACCTTTAATAGCCGGTATAGTCCAGCTACGATGGGCTATAAGACTATTAGAACATTCTGCCACTAGAGGGTACAATGTTCTAACAAAAAAGAACAAAGCCTTATGAGAGAATGAGGGAATTGGAATCCCTTCAGGCTCCCTGAAGCCTTACTTCACAGCCAGAGCTGTGAACAAAGAAACATTGGAATGTTGGAGCTCCAGGCTTATACCAGCCATTATAAGCCGGAGCACTCCATTGTTTTCAATGGAGCTCCCAACATTCCAATGTTCTAATATCCGGTATAGCCCAGCTACGAAGGGCTATAAGGCTATTAGAACATTCTGCCACTAGAGAGAAGAATGTTCTAACAAATATTAGAACATTGGAATGTAGAGCACTCCATTGAAGACAATGGAGTGCTTTGTGCTTCTGCGGGCCAGTAAAGGCCTGCAAAGCAACATTCCAATGTTTTAACAAACGCCTCTCGGAGCCGGATGGGATTTAAACCCCCTCGGGCTCCTAGAGGCCTTTGTTTTATTTTATAGAACATTCTGCCCTCTAGTGGCAGAATGTTCTAATAGCCTTATAGCCCTTCGTAGCTGGGCTATACACCGACTATTAAAGTCTCGCTCCCTTGTTAAAAGCCCTGAGCGGGCCTTTAAAAGCTGGTATAGTCCTCTGCGCTGGGCTGTAAGGCTATAAAACAAAGGCCTCTCGGAGCCCAGGGGGGTTTAATCCACTCGCGCTCTAAGAGGCCTTTGTGAAAACAACATTGGAATGTTGCTTTGCAGGGTTTTACCGGCCCATAGAAGCTCGGAGCACTCCATTGTATTCAATGGAGTGCTCCACATTCAAATATTCTAATAAGATTTAGGCTGAGTGTTTCTGGTCGGCGTTAGATTTGATAAGAGGTCTGAGAACAAGGGACCCTCTAAAAACAAGAGTGTGGTGCTGAGAGCAAAGGCTGGCCACAGTGTTCAGGATAGGTACAGGCAGCATCTGGTGAACAAAAGCTCACTTTTTTGGAGCTGAGCGGCAAAAAACAGCTTTAAGAAAGCACACCTCGTGCAATGTTAATGTTTTAGCTCAGGTTTTAAGATGTCCCTTCAACCCTTTGCATAACAACAAGGCCACAGTGGTTTCACTGGTAGCATTCCATGGCTGTAGGTTGATATACCAACTTCCATGCAGGGCTCAACACATTCAAAAGGGGTGCGGAGGGGCGCTGCATACCTGGAGTATTTCACTAACACTCACTTTACTTGCATGTACATAACACTTTCATGTAAATCATTACTGTGGCTTTTTAGTTCTCACTTGCCAGCCTAAAGCGAAAACTGTTTTGTAATTGCTGGTCCCCATGAACCCTAATGGACAGTTTGATGTAAACAGTATACCTTGAGAAGTAGACACATTTGCTTTCATTGTCCTAACAGTAACAGAATTGGCCATTTGTTTATAGAAAAATACAAACTACAGTTTGACGCGCTGTTATTCTTGATGAGCGCAATGGTATTTCCTCTGTCAACCTCAGAAGGATGAACGGTGAGTCAGGCCTGCTCACGTCTTTTTTTAAAGTGTCAAGCCATATACATCTGAAATTGTCCTCGACTCCATGACCCCTTAGATACTGTTCTTCTGTAGTACTAGTTTTACTTTTTAGGTCGAGACTAGTGGCTGCGTGCATGCGCTGCTCGCTCTGTCAGACTGCTGTAGTAGAGTATGGGAGAGAAGCCGCGCCTGCTCTCCTCCCATGTTTTTCATTGGCTTGCGTCATTGTCTTTCGTAAATGCCGCCTTCGGATTCATTATTAGGCTTGTAAGTCCCTCCTTAGTACGGCCTTGTCTTCATTTGTTCCCTCCCATGGTGACTGGCTCCCTTACTTCGGTTGTTACAAGGGACCTGGGGGCAGATTTATGAGGCCCTTGCGCCTCTTTGCGCCGCAATTGCCTCACTTTATTTGATGCAATGGCGGCGCAAACAATGCGCCCTATTTACAACGTGACGCATCTAGGAGATGCGTCATGTTGTAAAGCCCTGCGCCATAGGAGGCATTCCTGCGCAGGGGGTGGCGTTCCTGGGCAGGAACGCCTCCTGAAAGTGGCTGAGTGAAATCTATAAGATTTCACTCAGTCACTTTCAGGCCAATGCTGCGTCAAAACCCTGCGCCTGCTTGAAGCAGGCGTAGGTCTTGACGCAGCATTGTGAAGATGGGGCACCCCCGAGCCTTGCTGGAGCTGCGTCGCGCTTGCGACGCAACTCCAGCAATGCGCCACTTTTACGGCACAGATGCGTCACGCATTTGTGCCGTTTTTGCCCCATGGTGCGCCGCATTGTAAATGCGGCGCACCATGGGTGGCGGAGCTGTGGCGCACTGTGGCGCACATTAACTGACGCATCCCTGGGGATGCGCCAGTTAACATAAATCTGCCCCCTGGTATTTAGTCTGTACGCACTATTTACTTTATTGAGTTTCTCTTACTGCAGGCCGTACATGTGCTGCTTCAGCTGAAACTGCTTGAGTTTTTTTAAGCAGCTCAGCCGCCCCCGTAACACGGTCACCCACTTTCAATCACTTTAACCCAGCATTATCTTTTGTCTGTTTCAACCCCCCAAGTAAAATGTATTTAGAAATGATTAGCAAATTAAGTCATTTCAGAAACGCTGGGCTGCACCATATTTACAACAATATGGTGTAGCCTTGCATTTCCCTCCTTATCAGCCTAGCGCCAACAAAGGCACCCTTGCACCATAGAGCAAGGATGTCTGAGTGCAGGGGAAGACTGTTTATGTGCAGGAAGATCCCCCATCCTGCACATACACAATCTGTAAATGCTGTTTTGTAACTTCTATGTGTGCTGCTCAATGCAACACACACAGAAGTTGCAAATCTGCATTTTTTTTAAATTAATATTTATGAGCAGGAACGGGGACCGTTCCTCTACATAAACAATCAATACCCTTTTGCTGTTCTTATGTGTGCTGCACAACGCAGCACACATAACAGCGAAAACGAGGAGAAATGAAACATTTTCCTCGTTGCGCCAGCATAAGACCAGGTTTTCCCTGGTCTTAATTCTGGTGCTACTTCCTATTTATGCCTCCCTTGTAAATAGGGGGCAGTGTCAAAATCAATGGGTGTTGAGTTGGAACGCCTACAGCAACACCCATTGCCCTCCCCTTTCACACTAAGTATAGTTTGAAAGGGGGCCTTATTTAAATGGCAGCGTTAAGCCACACAAAGTGGCTAAACGCTGTCTTGTAAATAAGGTGAAGCCCCTATCGCCACTGGAACATCATAAAAAGAAGGGGAGAGTACCTGTTATCCGGTGCAGGTTGAATTAAATTGCTTTATGGCAGCCTCCTGTTAGTGCTAACTCCCCTCTTCCAGCTTTCTTCACAAGCGCTGATAATGTTAATGTTCAAGAAATATATCCTAAAACGGGGTACCAAGAGGGGTGGCCAGCCCAGCATCCACCAGGCTCTTAGGGATGCAGACGGGCCCGCCCTTGGCCTGGACTTCGCCAGGGTGTGGCCCACGTGCATCCAGCTCCGCGGGGGTTCATTGACGTTTTTATGCACGTGTAAAGGTCTCTCCCTCCTGGGAAAGAGGTTTGCTGGGGGTTGCAGTTCTCAAACTGGCAAAACAAGGTAGCAGGCAGGCAGCGCCAGCAGCGGCTATGGCGTTGCGAGTATCCATTGAAAACAATGGAGTGCCCGGGGCTTCTAATGGCTGGTAGAAGGCTGGAGCTCCAACATTCTAATGTTTGACTTTATTCACAGCTGCTGCTGTGGATGAAGGCGTCAGGGAGCTCGAGAAAATTTCAATACCCTCGGGCTCCAAGAAACCTTTGTTTTATTTGTTAGAACATTCTGCCCTCTAGTGGCAGAATGTTCTAATAGCCTTATAGCCCTTCGTAGCTAGACTATACCGGCTATTAAAGTCCCACTTCCTTGTTAAACCTGTTTGACGCTGGAGTGGGCGTTTAATAGCCGTATAGCCCGCTACGGCAGGCTATAAGGCTATATTACACAGTTCCAAACCTCAAATTGATACTGATGTGCACCCACTCCACCCAGCATGTAGACCACATATATAGCCTTTAATTACCATGTAAAGAAATATAGCATCAGTTTCCTTACCTTAAACACTGGAGTTGTTGTGTTGTGGGGGTGCAAGAGCAGCAAAGTAGGTTGGGTTCTGCACAGGACCCTCTTGTCCTTTGCCCAAGAATTATATAGAGCGCGTCACACTGCCTTTACCAGATGCCGGAAAAAATTATAATATAATTAGTAGTAATAGTGGCAACCAAACACATAAATTATAGACACTTATTCTTTGTAATTTTCACAAACCTTATGATTTCAGTTGGTTACGCAACATTGTTGCCACTCTTAAAATTGTTCCAGCAGCTCTGCAGCCTTGATTCATGGCAGACCACGCCAAAGACCTTCACCCAATGGCTGTGAATGTACTTCCACATGCTGGAAGTGGGCCTAGGTAAGTGCCAGTTTAAAGCAAACTCACCTCAGGCACAGAATGGAAGCTGGTCATAGAATGTTTATTCTTGTAACCAGCACAGGAACAGTTGCCAGTGGCACCATGTGTTACTGCAATATTTACAGCCTAAGGCTTTAGATATTGCAGCAATTATTCTTTATTTCTTAGCTTCAGAACAGTACATTTCTCGTAGACAGAAATGTTTCTGAGCTAGGCCCTGCTGGCACGCACCTCTGAGAAGCATACACGCTGCAGCCAATGCTTCTCAGAGGTGCGTGCCAGCAGGGCCCAGCTTCAGAAACATTTCTGTCTGCAGTGCACTCAGGGGCATATTATCAAGGGCTTTATCTCCGCTTTTTTGGCTTTAAAAGCCAAGAAAGCGGAGATAAAATTATCTCCCTATTACCAAGCTGTCGCTAACACCAGTTAGCGACAGCTAATAGGAGATAGTGACCATCTTGGGCCCCGCTTTGCATGTCAGTGATATTTATCACTAATGACATGCAAAGTGGGCGTGCCAAGATGTTAGCGACTGGAAACAGTCGCTAACATCGCTATCTCCTATTACCAACTTTTGGAGATATTCGCGCTAAGCGCAAATATCTCCAAAAGCTAACACCTGCCCAGGAGCAGTTCTTAGCCATGTTATCCAATGGGAGGTGGATAACATGGCTAAGAGCATTTGCTCAATAATGCATGAATATCGCTGACTTTTCAGCGATATTCATGCATTGCGGCCGTTTTTTATCGCATTTGCCATAAACCTTGCTAATAGCAAGGTTTATCTGCGATAAAAATCGCCGATTTGCGGCGATAATTTTTGTCTCTAAACAAGTTAGAGACAAAAATTATCTCTATTGGTTGGTAATATGCCCCTCAGTGTTCCCGCTATATAAACACTCACACTCTTTTAAGTGCAGAGTCACTCTGCACTTCAAAGAGTGTAAGTGTTTTAATAGCAGAAACAAGACCCAATTCACTGAAGGTATTAGAATGCTGCTTTACATGAGCGCGCCAGTTACAGTACACAAGGAAGAAGGACAGGACACACAAAGTCAAAAACATTCACATTTTGGATTGACTACATACGCCAAATCCATCCCACATACTTTTTTGGTAGGCAGCAGCACGGGGACATTTATTAAGAGAAATTTGCCTTAAAGCCCAATGGCCATGACTGCACAAAATACTGGGCCCGATTCACAGAACTAACTTAAGACAAAATCCTAAACTTACTACTATTTTGGTATTCACAGAATGCACTTACTACTTTTGGCATTCACAGAATGAATTTACTACTTTTGGTATTCACAGAAGTTAGGATTTTGTCTTAAGTTTATCTTAAGACAAACTTAAGACAGACTTAAGACAGACTTAAGACAGACTTAAGACAAAATTCTAACTTCTGTGAATACCAAAAGTAGTAAGTTCATTCTGTGAATGCCAAAAGTAGTAAGTGCATTCTGTGAATACAAAAATAGTAGTAAGTTTAGGATTGAATCTTAAGTTCATTCTGTGAATCGGGCCCGTTGAGTCGAGCCTAGTTCTCCTGAGGGGAACCAGGTTTGAGTATCGGCGCTGTCAGCTCAACATCCTGTGATTACAGTAATTGTGAATATGCTCCCCATGGGCTGGCTCCCAGGCTCTGCCAAGAGACCTAAGCAGCCAATCCAGGCGCTGCTAAAGCAGACCTTGGATTGGCCTGGGCAGGAAAATTCGACGCTCATCATGAGACCGGTGGGCTGCGGCTGTGACCCCCTCCGCTCTGTATGGTACTGAGGCGAGAATCTTAAGATTGTGCATGGCCTTTCCCCGGGCTGGCCGGGGAAAGGCACCCGGCCAACCCAAAATGCGTATTGCGCAGTTGGTGTCACTATTGACTACTTACCCTACCCCACTGCCTTAAGCCTGCCATAGGTAAACTGTGACATAAGGTTACTGGCCCGCGGCTAAGACAGCTGACTGCCATGGGCTGAGATTTTGTAAGTAAATTAATACTTTTGTCCACAACTGCCTGGGCCCTGGGGCAAAATAATCAGTGGGGCGACGTCCAAACGCCCACATGAAAGAACCGCCCCAGCAATGTCTGGGCATACCCTTCCCACCTAGGGCGACACAATCTAAAGGATGCTTGTTTCCAGTCGAGGGAGGATCTGGCCTGGCAGTACGGGCTGGACTGTTCCTATGAGGAGCAGGGTCAAGACTGATTTGCATATGGCAGGGTCCAAACTGAGGTGGCTGGTGAGCAAACAAACAAAGAAGGATAGATTTAACCCAGTTTATTGTGACTGGGGGTGAATATTTTCATTGTTCAGCATTCTGTGCATCATTTGTTTCTTTTGCATCAGATTTATTTAGGACACAAAAATCACCAAAGAATTATTAAGCACTATGACATCTAAAATGTCAAACCATTGGCTTTGCCTCTATTTCTTTTTTAGAGTGTGTGGATGTGTGTGTGTGAGTGAGAAAGAGAGAGAAGAGAGAGAGAAGAGGAGAGAGAGCGAGAGGGCGAGTGTGAGAGTAAGAGAGAGAAGGTGTGTGAGAGAGGAGAGAGGACAAGGAGAGAACTAGAGAGCGCAGTGTGTGTGAGAAAGAAAAGAGAGAGAGAGGGTGTGTGTTTGGAAGTGCGCCCCGCCATTTTGGGACCCTCTCCTGTTGTCGCTCTTGCCTTGGGTGCATCTCGCCATGTTGAGATGGTTTCCATCGATGCCCACGACCCGGGTCCGCCATTTTGTTGATTCTTGTCCTTTCCTTTGATCCCTTGGATTCCATCCTGCTGACCTTCAGACATTTCACTTATGCTGGACTGCCTTATCTCTTTCTCTCCCTCAGGTCCCCCACTCTCCTCTCACCAATCTCAGCCTCCAACTCTTCTCCCCCACATACCGTTCTCTACCCCCTTTTTTTTTAAATATATATATCTCTTTTCACTCTGTAAATATGTGATATATACTTGTCCAAGCCGAAAATCTACTATTTGTATATATATGTATATAGAGATAACTCTAACCACTAGTATATGTAGTAGACCTTTGTACTCACTGCCATTCCTATGCGATTCTTTTAGTGTATCCATTTGTATCTCTTCCTTGAGTGACTTTACAACTTGTACATTTTTTCTATTTGTATCTCTTCCCTGTGTGACTTTACAACTTGTGCATTTGCAATTTTTTTTTACTGTTTGTATCTTTTATGTAACTCATGTAATCCTAAATCCGTATCTAACGCAACTGGTTCTTTTGTAAAGCGCTCTGACACCTTCGAGTAATATTCGCGCTATAGAAAATCGCATTAAATAAAAATAAAAAAATGAGGGTGGAAATGGAACGCTTCAACCAAGCTGCGGCTGCAGTACCAACTGCTGTTGCTAGAGGGCAGGCGGTCTGACAGCAACCAGATGTTTTGGTTAAATTTACATACCCAGAAGCCTTTGCAAAGCCACAAACCCTTCCGTTTGCTTGTACGGTTAAAAGAGTCTTTTTAGCTTTGAGAATCAGAATTTGTTTACGTTTGTACGTGTTTTGTTAAGATAGCTGTAGAGACGCTCTAGATGTTGCACGGCACGTCGGCGGACGTGACGTGCAGGCGGCCAGGATTGGCTGCGGGTGTTGGGGGCATGGCTGAGCGCGGAGAGCGCGAAACCACAGCGGGAAGAGCGGGCGCTGGAGCGGAGGCTCGGCGCTCTTTGGGTTGTTAGACAGTTATAACCAATAAAGAAGAGATAACTACAGCAAGGTCTCAGAGTCATCATTGGTGCCTGCCTACATCTTCACAGTGGCGACGAGGGTGGGATTGAAGACCCCCCAGCAAGGCAGAACCACTGACTCAGCCCTATGCGACAAGCAAGCACCAGAAGCTTCAGGACCACCCCACGAGGTACAGGGGAGCAAGACTACCTGGTGCAGGAGAACAGGTACCCCAAAGAGCGCGGCAGAGCCCGGCACACCGGAGGGTGTGGCGCAGAGGAAGGAAAAAAGGGAGGAAAAGCCCTGGAAACCTAGAAGTAAGGCAGGAGAAGAGCGCCGACCCACCCAGCGAGCAGCAGACCAGTGAGCACGCGCTGGAGGGTTCACAAGGAGCCGAGGGGGCCGACACGGACAGTCCCCGAACCCCAGCAAGTGGAGAAGAACAAGACGACGCACCAGGGAGTCCCCGTGGCCAAGTAAGATCACTACCTGCAGCGAAGAGCGAGAAGATGAGCGCGCAAGCAGGCTACGCGATGGCTCCGGTACAGTTCTTACCTCGCCCAGGAGAACCCCTCATGAAGTGGGAGGACTGGAGAGAATACATCGACAATTTCATAGGTGTACTGGAAGATGAGAATGAGGAGGTATTCAAACCCCAGAGGAAGAAACGCATTTTGCTACTGAACTTAGGCCCAGAAGGACTCCGGATTTACAAGAGCTTGGTCCCGAAACAGAGGACATCCACAGATGACGACGTATACGCACATGCGCTCGAAGACCTCAATGAACACTTCAGACCGGCGGTGTGCGTGTCGGTGGATAGGTTTAATTTCCAACAGAGGAAGCAGAAGCAAGGAGAAACAGTGGAGGAGTATGTGGCGGCACTGAAACGACTGGCAGCCACGTGCAGGTACGCCAACTGGGAAGAGGAATTCATCAAGGACCAGGTGGTGATGCATACCACGTGCACGAATGTGCAGGACAAGCTATGGGCTAGTGGAGACACCACACTGAAGGAGGTGTTGGTCATCGTGAAGAGAGCGGAATTAGCACGGCGATGCGCTGAAGTGACGAAAAAAGATATGGCGTCCAGCACGATGGTGAACAAAGTAGATGACGAGGGGACTAGCAGAGAGTACCGAAACAGGAAACCAACAGAAAGAGGGCCCAGCAAGTGGCAAAGCAGCACGAACACGTCGAGCAAACAAGCGGGTAGCAACAGGAAGTCATGCTACAGGTGTGGGAGCTGGTCGCACGAGGCGCACGATCGGAAGTGCCCCGCGTTCCGCGCCAAGTGTGCGTTCTGTGGAATAATCGGCCACTACGAGAAGGTTTGCAGGAAGAAGGCCTCCAAGAGCATGGTGAGATGTGTGGGTCAAGGCAACGACGATCCGGACGGCGATTCGGAGCCAGAAGAAGTCACGGTGATCTACATTGAGGATCAGGTACTAAGCACGGAGGGCAAAGTTCTAGACAGAGAAGGTAGACGCACGATGAAACCGGTTTTGGAGATGGCTATAGGCGGTGTCAAGATCAACGTGGTGGCAGATACAGGGTCTCCCTTCACCATCATCCAGAGAGCAGTGTGGGAGGAGAAATTTGCGCCACGACTCGGGCCAGAGCTAGAAAAGCTAGACATCCGCCCGGTCACGTACAACGGAGATCGTATCCCCATGGCAGGATTCAGACCCTTGACCTTCGAATTTCGAGGCCGGTCAGCACACTGTAAACTCTATGTATCGGAGAGAGGGCCGTCAGTCTTGGGTTGGTTGGATCAGGGCGACCTAGGAATCAAGCTGGATCCGGGCGGCAAGGAGCAAATTCTTCTAACGGACCAGGAGGCAGGGCCAAGTCTGGACAAATGGAAAAGCAAATATCCAAAGGTATTTGGGGGCACAGTGGGGAAGCTGGAAAAATTCGCCCACAAGATCATCCTGAAGGAGAACGCTGTCCCGGTGGCCCACAAGGCTAGAAATGTCCCGTTGGCAGTGAGAGACGCTGTGAGAGCAGAACTACAAGACCTGGAAAACAAGGGGATCATAGAACCCATCAAGTGCGCCGAGTGGCTGGCGCCCCTAGTAGTGGTCAAGAAACCCAACGGAAGGGTCCGGTTGTGCGTTGACCTGAGAGAACTGAATAAAAACATTGTGGTGGAAAGATTCCCCTTGCCCAGGATAGAGGAGATGCTGGCCAGCACCAAGGGGATTAAGTGGTACTCAACAATAGACTTGACCTCTGCATATCATCAAATTGCTCTGCATCCGGACAGCCGCAAACTAACATCTTTCATCACCCCGTTTGGGTGCTATCAATTCCGCAGGATGCCATTCGGTTTAGCTTCTGCAGCGGCGGTGTTCCAGAAGATGATGCACCAATTATTCAAGGACATCAAGGAAGTCCAATACTTCCAAGATGACATCCTGGTGATGGGCAGAGACATACCAGACCACGACAGGAAGTTGGCAGAAGTCTTGAAGATCCTAGAAGGAAAAGGACTCACGGCAGAATGGTCCAAATGCAAAATAGGGATGGACTCGGTAACCTACCTGGGGCATGAGATAGGGGCGCAAGGCGTAACTCCCAAAGCAGACAACGTCAGAGCGATTTGCGAGGCACCATCCCCCTCCACCAAGGAAGAGGTCAGGTCATTCCTGGGGATGGCAGAGTATTACGGAAAATTTGTGCAGCACTTTGCCTCTAAGACTCATCATATGAGACAGCTAACGAAAGAGAACACGGAATTCAAGTGGTCAGAGGACACACAAAGAGAATTCGAGATCATCAAAAAGGAAGTGGCAGGGGCCATACCCCTTCAAGGGTTCGACCCTCAAGGCAAAACCGTCCTCACAACAGACGCCAGCGACAAGGGACTGGGTGCAGTCCTCATGCAAGACCGAGGGCAAGGTCAGCTGGAGATGATCTGCTTCGCCTCGCGCACACTGAGTGAGACAGAAAGGAAGTACAGTGTGATAGAAAAGGAGATGCTGGCGGTGGTGTGGGCCACCACGCGCTTTCGACAATTCCTGTGGGGCACCAGATTTCAATTACGGACCGACCACAAACCACTACTGAGAGTGCTGACATCGAGTGGCCATGCAGAGGCGACACCCCGGATATCGAAGATGTCGCTAAAGCTCCTAGAGTTTAGGTATGATGTGGAACACATACCAGGCAGCAAAAACAAGGTAGCAGACTACCTGAGCCGAGCGGCGGCTATGGAACCTAGTGAAGAGGACAAGTCATGCACAGAAGAATGGGTGGCACTAATGGAGGATCATGAAAAGGTTATCAGCCTTCAGGAATGGACACAGGCGTATGCAGAGGACCAGACGTTAGAAGAGGTGAAAACTTACATCACTCAAGGATGGCCGGATAAGAGACGGGTCCGGAAAGAACTCAACCCCTACTTTGAAGTGAGGGAGGAACTCTCCCTGGACAATCAAGGAACATTTGTATATAGAGTAGAGAAAGTTGTCCCTCCAACGAACATCATACCCCGACTGCTGGACATGTTGCACGAAGGGCACCTGGGCATAGGGAAACTCAAACTGAGGTCCAAGCAGAACTATTGGTGGCCGGGAATGGACATAAGAGCGGAACGACATGTAAGAGAGTGCGTGAGGTGCCAAGGCGCAGACAAGACACTCAAACCTCTGCGCCCGGCATTGGGTGCATTCGAAACACCAAAGAACCCCTGGGAAGAGTTGTCTGTCGACATCTTAGGCCCCGTCCTAGACACCCAAGGGGTCCAGAAGTACGTGTGTGTCCTTGTTGACAGGTTCTCGAAATGGCCAGAGATCAAGATAGAGGAAGCCATGGACACGGATACCATAGTGAAATTCCTGGCAGACACTTTTGTGAGGGAAGGCATACCCAAGTCTATCCTCAGTGATAATGGGCCCCAGTTCCGATTGGAAAAGTGGGACAACTTCCTGGGAAGGAACGGCATCCAAGCGAAGCACACATCGATATACCACCCAGCAGGGAACGGTCAAGTCGAACGCTTCAATAGGGTGGTGATGGGGTCGATCCAAGCAGCCATCTCGGACAACAAAGACTGGGAGAAGGACATATGGCACATGTTGTGGGCGTACAGGATCACTCCCACAAGTACAGGATACAGCCCCTTCCAGCTGCTGCGCGGCCGAGAACCATTCACTCAGGACAACCGGGTGTGGAAGGAAAAGACAGTAGTAAGTGAATGGTCCCCTGCTGTGGTGCGGGCTAACATTGAGAAAGCCAAGGCAGTATACACAAGACATTATAATGCCCGGAGGAACGTGCGAGACACAGAACTCAAAGAAGGAGAATGGGTGAGAGTGAAGCTGCCCACTCTGCAAAGAAAAGGAGAGAGCAAATACAGCAAGCCCCTGCAGGTGAAGGAAATTAAGGGAAGAGCGGCCAGGCTGAGTGACGGCAACATATGGTCACAAGACTGCATGGCCAGATGTAATAAGATCCTTGTTTGGGACTGTGAAAGGGCAGGTGGAGAATCAGAAGAATGCGAGAGTGAGAAGCGAGAACATCAGGAGAACGAGATCACATTGAAAGAAGGAGAGCAAAGACAAGGAGAAGCAAGGAACAGCGAGCAGGAGATAAGAGTCGAGGAGAATGGCGATAACAGAGACAGACAAGGTGAAGAAGAGAACAACACCACCCCTGCGAGACGGACACGTAGTGGTAGAGCTGTGGTGAGGCCAACGAGATTCAGAGACTATGATTTGAGCGACGGACTGTAAGTTGCAATGTTTGTGTGAAAAAAGGGAGATATGTAGAGACGCTCTAGATGTTGCACGGCACGTCGGCGGACGTGACGTGCAGGCGGCCAGGATTGGCTGCGGGTGTTGGGGGCGTGGCTGAGCGCGGAGAGCGCGAAACCACAGCGGGAAGAGCGGGCGCTGGAGCGGAGGCTCGGCGCTCTTTGGGTTGTTAGACAGTTATAACCAATAAAGAAGAGATAACTACAGCAAGGTCTCAGAGTCATCATTGGTGCCTGCCTACATCTTCACAATAGCCTTACAGTTTTACTCATAGTTTTATGTTTGTAACGTTACGATAACTTTCGTAAGCGACTTTTCTTCATAGGTCATAACCCTTAATTGATACAGTTATCTGCACTTTGACTAGCGATGATGTTCAATAAGCGTTTAAATTATGAAGGGTCGCATTGAAAGCAGATCTCAGCACTGAAGTTAAAGAAAATTGATTTTCAAATTTAGAAGGTATTTTCTAAATCAACATCGATGGTTAAGTATCAATAGGAACAGTTAATTATGGGTAGCAGTGATAAAATCACTCGTGCAGGATTCTACTTCTTCCAGGAGCTTCTGGCACTGCTCCTCTATGGGGTATACAGTGTGGTGGTTGGCTGACTAGATTTGGGCCCTCTAGCGATGATCTGTGGTATGGAACCCATTCAATTTAATTTGCAGCTCTGTTCAGCTCCAACTTGATCTGAAGTAATTGGAGCGCTTTACATCAATGGTTCCTAACCTTTTGACTTCTGGCTGAGGCCCCCACTGAATCACTACTGAAAGCTGTGGTTACACCGAACAATTTGTAAAATGCACAAACAAGTACTTGAATTACTAACGATGTTATTATTTTATATTTAAAAAAAATTATCAGACTAACAATTGTTTATTTTATTTAGGGAAGTTGAATCCTCAGGCCAGATTCTACATTTCCCAAGCAATTGATGTGCTTATTTTTTATGTACATAGATCTGAAATAGATTTTTCACATAAATACATACACATAGATGCCAACAATTGAGAAGTGGAAAGTGGGAGAGTAAATAAAAAATATACAGGAGAATGGCTTTTCCAAATTGATGTCTATACAAGCAGATGTAATTTCAGGCGGACAGACAGCCTCAATTGGGTCTGTTGGTATGTATGCATATAGGGGCAGATTTATGTTAACTGGCGCATCCCGAGGGATGCGCCAGTTAACATGCGCCACAATGCGCCACAGCTACGCCACCCATGGTGCGCCGCATTTATGATGCGGCGCACCATGGGGCAAAAACGGCAGAGATGCGTGACGCATCTGTGCCGGAAATGTGGCGCATTGCTGGAGTTGCGTCGCAAGCGCGACGCAGCTCCAGCAAGGCTCTGGGGGGGCCTATTCTTTCAATGCTGCCTCAAGCCTTACGCCTGCTTCAAGCAGGCGCAGGGTTTTGACGCAGCATTGCCCTGAAAGTGACTGAGTGAAATCTCATAGATTTCACTCAGCCACTTTCAGGAGGCATTCCTGCGCAGGAACGCCCCCCCTGCGCAGGAACGCCTCCTCATGGCGCAGTGCTGTACAACGTGACGCATCTCCTAGATGCGTCACGTTGTGAATAGGGTGCAGGGATGCGCCACGTTTCCGCGCCGTTGCGTCACGCAACGGCGGCGTAAACGTGGCGCAAGCCCTTCATAAATCTGCCCCTCAGGGTTTATTTAGCGGTAGGAGGATCCTGTACTTGCCATGGGTGGACTGGGAATCCAAAGCAGCCCAGGCAGATTTTGTCAGACCAGCACCTGTAAGGTAAATAGCGAGTGTAGCGAGCGAGTCTGACCACTACAAAAGGGGCCTCAGGGGGCTTTCCCCTGTGAAAATTTGGGAAAGCATAGGGCATTCAACAACACATTTGTAATTATATATTCAATTTTACTAGCTTTTAAAGCATAGTGCATAATGATCTTAACGTGCACCAGGCTACAAGAATCTTCTTGCAGCTCTTCACTGATTCCCTCACTATCACCCTCCCAGAGTGCCTCTCACCGCTCCGTAGCCCCTCTATCACAAGTATTTCATTTGTTTGATAGCACCTCTCATATCAGTGTAGGTAGCGTGTCCGAGCCCTTTACATCACACACATACAGAGACAATGACTCATGTGTGTTTATAAATCAGTGTATAAAAAATGTTACATAAGGCAAAGGGGACTAAGGTGTAGGGTTCAAGTCATCCATCCTGGTAGGCATTGTTTAAAAGTGCTTTTGTTTGGAGGATTTGTATGCCTTTGACATTGCAGTGACTTTAGCCAATTACCTGGGAAATCTATCCGCACCAGGGGTGACGGGACCTCAGTTCAACTGTTACAATTTGTGTAGGATCTACAGATACCAAATATCTCACCCTGATGATAGGGCAAATCTTGAGGAGGTGGAGTCAATATAGTAGTGCCCCATTCTTCCTAATGAGATATTGCTGTACTTGCACCTGTGCGTTTGTGACTGGAACTGTCTGGTGTGATCAATATCAACTTGCACCCTCATTTCCAGGGAGGTACAAAATTGCAACTCTTTGGGCCCCGATTCACAGAATGAACTTAAGACTCAATCCTAAACTTACTACTATTTTTGTATTCACAGAATGCACTTACTACTTTTGGCATTCACAGAATGAACTTACTACTTTTGGTATTCACAGAAGTTAGGATTTTGTCTTAAATTTATCTTAAGACAAACTTAAGACAGACTTAAGACAAAATCCTAACTTCTGTGAATACCAAAAGTATTGTATCTGTGAATGCCAAAAGTAGTAAGTGCATTCTGTGAATACCAAAATAGTAGTAAGTTTAGGATTGAGTCTTAAGTTCATTCTGTGAATCGGGCCCTTTGTGTGTGACGGGAATGGCCTGGTGGAACCGTTATCACCGTGCCCCAGACGTTGTGCCAGGATTCTCTGATGTGACCAAGATCACTGTGCACCGGACGTGGTGCCTAATTTGCAGAAAGGTACTTATTTTGCAACTCATCATTGTGGGTGAACGGAACGGCCGGGTGCGACCATATATCATTACGCACCAGCTATTGTGCCCGGGCTGGCCTGGATGTGACTATACTCAACGTATACCTGATGGGGTTCCTCCTCCTTCCAAGAGGCCCCACATTGTCTGCTTCATTCCTCATTTCTCAATTTCTCCTTTCTGGTCCTCAGTGTGGTGGACCACTTGCCATCTCCTCACCCAGCCTTCCCCAAGGACATTGTGGTGTCAGGTAGTATTGCCGGGCTGGGGCCTGGTTGGTGCGAGTGATTGCCTGGGCTGGATGAGTGCTTCAGAGAATGATCAGAAGCGGGTCAACAGACTGCGTGACCACCCCCCCTGTGATTTGCAGAACTGGGCTGGTCCCCGAAGGCCCTTGTGGACCCCTTGTGGACCCCTTTGATGTGACCGACTATTGCCCTCAGTCCATTCCTGATCCGCGTTCTGTGCGTGAACTTTTGGAGTGGCTGCTTGACCTTACTGTCTGTCCCCCACTTGCTTCCCTGAGACCCCGACTAAGAGCCATATCGGCCTAGTGCTTGGGGGGAAGGGCAGGGTGTCTCCAATCAGTGGGGGTGTAGGATAGTCGGGTGAGTTGAAGGGTGGAGGGAGGCTTGGGCCATGAGATTTTCAGTGCATTACCAATTGACCTGCTGTGTATCAGTAGCACCGCATTAGGGTGGTAGGTGCGTATGTGTGCATGTGTGTGTTATACAGTCGTGACTTATAGCTGTTGCACTACACTATGGTGCAGAGCGAGTGTGTGTGTGAGACAGTGACAGCAGATGAACTGCATGTGATTCACTACAATGTCTGCCGGTTTGCCGTATTTGCGATTTCTTGCTAGAAAAGCATTTACCTTTGACATTGGTATTACCCGCGCCAACTCAGACCCCGTTGCTTCTAAAAGTGATCTAAGTCGACGTATCTACATATTTTTGATATTGTTGTGAACAGGGGTGCACTCCCTCACTGTGGGCTATTGGCGTATAAAAATTGTTGGGGTGGGTCTGGGGTGGACAGTCTATTGCATCCCATAAGGGTGCGGGGGGTTTTGGATCTAATCTTTCCAAAGTGTGTACATTGCTGATTAAAACATGTCTGGGCCTAGTACTGCTATATTTATTGTGTGTTGAGGGTGCCGTATAACACGTAACATTACAATGCTTATGGGGATGACTTGGAGCAGTACCAAGACCCTGAAGACTCCTTAGAGCAGGACTTCATTAACGTGATGGATTTCAGTGTCCAGAAATCAGTGAAGAAATCCCTGGCTTGGGCTTTGAGACCCTTTAGAAACAGCTGCAAGGCATGCCCGGCAACAGGGTGGGATCCCTCCTCTTCCGCTGGGGAGGATGATGTAGCTCCCACTCCATGATCCAGGAAAGCTAAAATCAAGATAACTAGGGGGCATATTAGCAAGAACCTCATTAAAATTATTGCCGTCTAACCTGGGCTTCTACTGGAATTCTATAACGCATATTAGCAAGCCTATTATTGCCGTTTTAGCTGCCGTTTCCTGCCGCTAAAATGGCGATAATTTTAACAAGGTTCTTGCTAACATGCCCCTAGGTTTCCTCATTTTTAGGCTTTTGAGAAACTCTCCGACAACTTTGTTGAAGATCATGGTTATGGTGCCCCCCACGCTCTCCACTGGGCAACTCTGTCCCTTCTAAGCCCCCCTCCAAGCTGGATTCCTTTGGAGATTCAGATTCCTCCCATTCCAGTGATAGCACTCAGGCCGATGACCTGGGGCCAAGTAAGGAAAAGTGATCTGGGTATCTGAGTGATTCCACCTTACCCTACAAGTCCGTGAAAGCTATGGTCTTCAAACCTAGTGAAAATGTGCACCCCAATCATCCAGCTGGGCTCTCCCACAAGCAACAGAATCATCTAACCCCAAAGATCTGGACTTTCTGGTTGGCTGGGCCCAGTGGGCAGTGTAGTAATTAGGAAACACAAATGTGCGGTATCCACTTAACGCAGTTGTTCCATTTCAACCCAAAATTAAATGAGGCCGGACCCATGCCCTGGAGCCCTTTTTTGGTGGACCTTTAATGAAAGACTTGACCAAGCTGTATCCACATATAGCACCGTGGACACGGCCTAACTTTCTCTCAAGAAAGTTTTTTGACTAACACTTTTTGGCAGGGTGGACAATTTAGGGGGAACTCGTCAGGCCATGAATACCATCAGAGGTCCCAGCCAGACTATTCTGCTGGTGTTCATGGAGGCTTGCGGGTCTCCTCAACCCATAACAAACTCACAGGAGGAACCACTTCTGCAGGGGACAACACAGAGGGCCACAAGGATCTTCCTAGGCCTCTGGGCCTACAGGTGAGTGTTATTCCTATTTCTGAAATAATTTGGGGAGGCGGGACTCATCTTTTAAGTTCTGGCAAACAGGATGAAAGTAGCCCTAGCCTCGATGATACATGAAGATCAAACCTCTGCGGTCCCAGGCGGACAGATCTGGGAAATCTGATCACGATCAGAGACTCTATATGGACCACAAAATTCAGTAAAGGCAGTAGAAATAATGGCTTTGGCCTCTAACAAAGCCATTGACGAATTCTCACACAGTTTTTTGTTCAGGTCCTACAGAAGATGGGTTTCCCCCAATCTTCACTAATGTAATTGTAACCCCTACAAAAGTGCATCAAGCAGTGTTAATATCAATGACAGTGTGACAGGAATGCCCACCCTCACCAGCACTCTTCATCTGTGCTTTACAGATCAGTAAGGATAAGGTCATCAAAGGTGGCTTTATACCAGGAGCACAAGGAACAGAAGCAAAGTGCATCGCCTACATGGATGACCTCTCCATCATCTGCAAGATGCCATAAGAAGTCAGAAGAACCATCTACCACGTACTAATGTTTGGACAAGCCTCAGGCCTAATGCTAAACCAAGAAAAAAAGCACATGCCTAACAACAGGGCAATGGGATAACCTGACCAAACTCCCAATACAACAGTCATTTGTTCGGAAGACGCCAAAGGTCAGAAGAACTGGGAAACAATCACGAAAAAGGTTAAGAATAAGTTGGATCTATGGCGACTGAGAAAACATACCATGGAAGGTAAGATCTTAGTCAAAAAAGCTGTGATACTGCCCATCCTTTTGTACCTGGCAGTATTATATCCTCCCATAAAAAACACAACCTTAGACATCTAAACAAACTCCTGTTCACCTTCCTTTGGAACTCACGAGCAGAAAAACTCAAAAGAGAAGTGGTCTTCAAGACACGGGACAATGGGGAGAAAAACATGCCCAGTTTAGAAGATTTATTGCTCTCCAAATATTTCATGTTATGTTACAATGTCTGCTAAGAAAAACAGATAAAACTTGCACACTACATAAGATTTTGTGCTGGCTTTCTCTTTCACATGTACAAATTGTACTAAGTCACAAAGTATTTCAGCATGTTGTACAAACAATGTATTTGTTCATAGAACCTTTACTTGCAAAGTATAAGACAGTTATAAAGTACATTGACAATAGCAAGACTGCCAAACAACAGTCCAAGAAATCATCACAGCACCAGAGCACATAACCAACATCAGCAACTGGACAGAACCAAAAATCACACAAGCCTGGCAACAAGTGAGTATGAGAAGACTCACAAACGAGCAGAAGGACATTGCCTGGATGACTGTACATTCATGCCTACCAACCAGTGGCGTAACATTAACCCCCCGCAACCCCTGCGATGCGGCGGTCGGAGGGGGCGGGGAGCTGAACTCCAGGGGGGCCTCAGCATAATTGTAGCGTCAGTCATCCAGTTTAAAAGCAGCTCAGCTCAAGTCAATTCACGCTGGAGGCAGCAAGGTGGAGCAATAGGGTGTCTAGCCTGAGATGGGGGTCAGATGGCCGATCCAGCAGAAGGCCTGGAATGGAGGCAGCAGAATGCACGAGAAGATGACGTCGTCACGTGCAACAAGGAGGAGCTATAAAGAAGGGAGGTAAGACATGGCCCTGGGCTGGGATGGGTGGTGCACTATCAGGGCCCCTGGCATTCTGGTGTGAACCCTCAACAGGCGCAATGCAAAAAAATATTAGCTGCTTTCTCCAGTATGTCGAAGGGTGACACTTCACTTATCAAAGTATGCCTACAATTTAATTACAAAATCCTGACTTAATATCATCATTGTAGTTTTAGATGTGCATGTATTCATTTATGATGTAAAACAAACAACAAGAATTTAAAATGCATCTTTGTGAAGATATACGTCAACATTTACTGGTCCTGACAGAAACAGTAACATAGCCTTTTAGACCGCTGTAGCGGGCTATACCGGCTATTAAAGGCCCACACCAGCGTTAAAGGGCCGAAGGCGAGGGAATTTAACAAGGGAACGGGACTTTAATAGCCGGTATAGCCATGCTACCATGGGCTATAAGACTATTAAAACCATCTGCCACTAGAGGGCAGAATATTCTAACAAATTGAACAAAGGCCTCTCGAAGCTTGAGGGGATTTAAATCCCCTCAAGCTTCGAGAGGCCTTTGTAGAACATTGGAATATTGCTCTGCGGGCCTTTACCAGCCCGTAGAAGCAGGGAGAATGCCATTGTCTTCAATGGAGCTCCCAACATTCCAATGTTCTAATATAGCCTTATAGCCCGGCGTAGCGGGCTATTCCGGCTACTAAAGACCTGCTCCAGCTTTAAAGGCCCGAACTGAAGACGAGGGCTTTTAACAACAGAGCGGGACTTTAATATAGCCTTATAGCCCGCCGTAGAGGGCTATACCGTCTATTAAAGGCCCTCTCCAGCGTTAACAAGGGAGAGGACCTTTAATAGCCGGTATAGCCCAGCTACGATGGGCTATAAGACTATTAGAACATTCTGCCACTAGAGGGCAGAATGTTCTAACAAAAAACAACAAAGCTTTATGAGAGTATGAGGGGATTGGAATCCCTTCAGGCTCCCTGAAGCCTTAGTTCACAGCCAGAGCTGTGAACAAAGAAACATTGGAATGTTGGAGCTCCAGGCTTATACCAGCCATTATAAGCCGGAGCACTCCATTGTTTTCAATGGAGCTCCCAACATTCCAATGTTCTAATAGCCGGTATAGCCCAGCTACGAAGGGCTATAAGGCTATTAGAACATTCTGCCACTAGAGAGAAGAATGTTCTAACAAATATTAAAACATTGGAATGTAGAGCACTCCATTGAAGACAAGGAAGTGCTTCGTGCTTCTGCGGGCCAGTAAAGGCCCGCAAAGCAACATTCCAATGTTTTAACAAACGCCTCTCGGAGCCGGATGGGATTTAAACCCCCTCGGGCTCCTAGAGGCCTTTGTTTTATTTTGTAGAACATTCTGCCCTCTAGTGGCAGAATGTTCTAATAGCCTTATAGCCCTTCGTAGCAGGGCTATATACCGACTATTAAGGTCTCGCTCCCTTGTTAAAGGCCCTGAGCGGGCCTTTAATAGCTGGTATAGTCCACTGCGCTGGGCTATAAGGCTATAAAACAAAGGCCTCTCGGAGCCCAGGGGGGTTTAATCCACTCGCGCTCTAAGAGGCCTTTGTGAAAACAACATTGGAATGTTGCTTTGCAGGGCTTTACCGGCCCGTAGAAGCTCAGAGCACCCCATTGTATTCAATGGAGTGCTCCACATTCAAATATTCTAATAAGATTTAGGCTGAGTGTTTCTGGTCGGCGTTAGATTTGATAAGAGGTCTGAGAACAAGGGACCCTCTAAAAACAAGAGTGTGGAGCTGAGAGCAAAGGCTGGCCACAGTGTTCAGGATAGGTTCAGGCAGCATCTGGTGAACAAAAGCTCACTTTCTTGGAGCTGAGCGGCAAAAAACAGCTTTAAGAAAACACACCTCGTGCAATGTTAATGTTTTAGCTCAGGTTTTAAGATGTCCCTTCAACCCTTTGCATAATAACAAGGCCACATTGGTTTCACTGGTAGCATTCCATGGCTGTAGGTTGATGCACCAACTTCCATGCAGGGCTCAACACATTCAAAAGGGGTGCGGAGAGGCGCTGCATACCTGGAGTATTTCACTAACACTCACTTTACTTGCATGTACATAACACTTTCATGTAAATCATTACTGTGGCTTTTTAGTTCTGACTTGCCAGCCTAAAGCGAAAACTGTTTTGTAATTGGACAGTTTGATGTAAACAGTATACCTTGAGAAGTAGACGCATTTGCTTTCATTGTACTAACAGTAACAGAATTGGCCATTTGTTTATAGAAAAATACAAACTACAGTGTGACGCGCTGTTATTCTTGATGAGCGCAATGGTATTTCCTCTGTCAACCTCAGAAGGATGAACGGTGAGTCAGGCCTGCTCACGTCTTTTTTTAAAGTGTCGAGCCATATACATCTGAAATTGTCCTCGACTCCATGACCCCTTAGATACTGTTCTTCTGTAGTACTGGTTTTACTTTTTAGGTCGAGACTA
Source organism: Lissotriton helveticus (assembly GCF_964261635.1). Lineage (NCBI taxonomy): Eukaryota > Metazoa > Chordata > Amphibia > Caudata > Salamandridae > Lissotriton > Lissotriton helveticus. The sequence goes on along the minus strand of NC_136057.1, from coordinate 182,966,561 downwards.
GTGGCTGCGTGCATGCGCTGCTCGCTCTGTCAGACTGCTGTAGTAGAGTATGGGAGAGAAGCCGCGCCTGCTGTCCTCCAATGTTTTTCATTGGCTTGCGTCATTGTCTTTCGTAAATGCCGCCTTCGGATTCATTATTAGGCTTGTAAGACCCTCCTTAGTACGGCCTTGTCTTCATTTGTACCCTCCCATGGTGACTGGCCCCCTTACTTCGGTTGTTACAAGGGACCTGTTATTTAGTCTGTACGCACTATTTACTTTATTGAGTTTCTCTTATTGCAGGCCGTACATGTGCTGCTTCAGCTGAAACTGCTTGAGTTTTTTTAAGCAGCACAGCCACTCCCGTAACACGGGCACCCACTTTCAATCACTTTAACCCAGCATTATCTTGTATCTGTTTCAACCCCCCAAGTAAAATGTATTTAGAAATGATTAGCAAATTAAGTCATTTCAGAAACGCTGGGCTGCACCATATTTACAACAATATGGTGTAGCCTTGCATTTCCCCCTTATCAGCCTAGCGCCAACAAAGGCACCCTTGCACCATAGAGCAAGGATGTCTGAGTGCAGGGGAAGACTGTTTATGTGCAGGAAGATCCCCCATCCTGCACATACACAATCTGTAAATGCTGTTTTGTAACTTCTATGTGTGCTGCTCAATGCAACACACACAGAAGTTGCAAATCGGCATTTTTTTGAAATTATTGTTTATGAGCAGGAACGGGGACCCTTCCCGTACATAAACAATCAATAGCCTTTTGCTGTTCTTATGTGTGCTGCACAACGCAGCACACATGAAAACAGCAAAAACGAGGAGAAATGAAACATTTTCCTCGTTGCGCCAGGATAAGACCAGATTTTCCCTGGTCTTAATTCTGGCGCTACTTCCTATTTACGCCTCCCTTGGAAATAGGGGGCAGCGTCAAAATCAATGGGTGTTGAGGTGGAACGCCTACAGCAACACCCATTGCCCTCCCCTTTCACACTAAGTATAGTGTGAAAGGCGGCCTTATTTAAATGGCAGCGTTAAGCCACGCAAAGTGGCTTAACGCTGTCTTGTAAATAAGGTGAAGCCCCTATCGCCATTGGAACGTCATAAAAGAGACGTTCCCGTAGATATGGACTTGTAAATATGCCCCTGAATTTTATTTCATTCTGAGGGCCAGTACTGGCACAGAGAGATAATCTTATAAATTGCTTCAACCTGCACACCCTGTTAATGAATTTCTACTGTTGGTACTCTATTCTTGCAATGAATCAGTGTGTGCAGATTCACTCATGGGATCTGCCAATATCCTTAGGAAAAATACACGCTAAGCTTGGTGCGCAAAAGGGTTCAACAAAAATTAATCAATTAATCAAAAATAAACTTTTTCATGTAGACGTTGAGCACAGAGGTTTGACGGATAAACTCCACAGAGGATACGTAATTATCAACGAGGTGGTGCAGTGGCGCAGTGAATCTGACGAACGTTAAAGTAATCATTCAAATCAGAAACAGAGTCGCATCACGGTTTTGTTTCTTCGTTGCAGATTTTGAAAACATTTAAGGCATCATAAGAAGGTGCCCTATTATCATTTCTCAGTTTATGAAGCCTTTTCCCCTGAAGAAGGGTTCTAGGAACCTCAAATGCATTGGAGTCGTCAAAGCAAACACGCTTGCGGATATTGTTTGATTTGAATATCAATGTCTTGTAGATGATACAATTGTCTTATCTGAAGAGAATCTTCAATTATGTATTGATTTTCATTTATTTCATGAAACATTGAATTGAAAATACACTTGAATGTGAATAAGATATTGTTCACATTCAAGAAGAGCTGTATATGAAAAAAAGTTTAATTTTGATTAATTGATTATTTTTGTTAAACCCTTTAGGGTCAAGGGCCTCATTTTTGAGGCTGTGCGTCACTTTTACGCCGCCGGTGCGTGACTTTTTTGTGACGCACCAGTGGCGTAAAAAAGGCGCCTTGTGCGCCATATTTACAAAGTGACGCATCTAGGTAGATGCATCACTTTGTAAACCCCTGCGCCACATTATACCTGCGCCAGGTATAATGTATGCAAGGGGGGGCGTATTGACGCAAGGAAGGGCCGTAGAAGTGACTCAATGAAATCTATGAGATTTCACTGTGTCACTTTTTGGACGCTGTTGCGTCAAAATCTTGCGCCTGCGTCACAGCAGGCGTTAGACTGACGCAGGCCCTTTCACATGGGGCTTGCCCCATTTGAAAGGATGCATTGCTGGAGTTGCGTCACTTTTGTGACACACTCCAGCAATGCGTCACTTTTGCGCTTACAGATACGTCAGAAATACTGACGTATCTGTAACTCCTTGCGACATGATGCGTCATACATTAAATATGACGCATCAGGAATGTCGCAAGGAGTGCGCACTGAGAAGTGACGCATCGCAGCTTTCACGCAGCGATGCATCATTTCTCATAAATGAGACCCATTATGTAGTGTGCTTTAATAGTGTACACAGATGGCTGCACACCAAGCTTAACAGAGAGGTTATCACCAGCCACCAGACAGCTTTTCCAGGCCCAGAGAAGTCCTAGTTCTGACTTAAGAGTCCTGGCAAGCCTCCGAGCCACCCATTGGATCTGCTGCAGCATCTTCTGTACATAAAGCCATAATAGACACTTCAGGCTTCACACATATAGTGCCTGGAGTTTCACTGCAATCAGGCTCTCACCTGAACCTCTACCATCTTGTCACATGATGGGGGAGTGAGTGAGAATGAATGAATGAGAGTGAGTTATATTGAGTGTATATGTGAGTGGGAATAATTGTGCCTCTTCGTATCACTTAAAATCCTGAGGATAGAATGTATGACGTTACAACGCATACATTTACAACACTTGCCTTTACAACGCAGTTTTTACATCGCAACATCCTTTACAACGCATTCTTTTACATCGCATGCCATTACATCGCATTTTTAGAAACCACCTTGACAACGCATTCCATTACCTCGCATTATACCAATTACAACGCATACCATTACATCGCATTTAAGGTAAGTGTTAGATAGTGTAGGGGTAATAGTTACTATTCTAATTCCAGTGAGTGCAACAGTAGGATAAGTGTTGGATAGTGTAGTGGTAAAAATTAGTATTCTAACTCCAGTGAGTGCACAAGTAGGGTAAGTGTTGGATAGAGTAGGGCTAAAAATGACTATTCTAACTCCAGTGATTGCAACAGTCGGGTAAGTGTCGGATAGTGTAAGGGTACTATGCGTTGTAATGTTATCCGTTGTAATGACTTGCGATGTAATGCCTGTGTTGTAGTGACTTGCGTTGTAATGACATGTGTTGTAGTGACATGCGATGTAATAGCTGCATTGTAATGACATGCGATGTAAAGGATGTTGCGATGTAATGACTGCGTTGTAAAGGTAGTATGATGTAATGAGTGTGTTGTAAAGGTTGTTTCCCCTGCAGATAGCTTGGGAGTAGGTTGCAAGGTTGAGGGACTTGAAAACGGAGGTGATAGTGCCATTGGATATGGAGGGGGCCCTCACAATACCTTGCACATGGGGTCCCTAGGGTTTTGTTATGTCACTGCTGTGTGCATCAAGGGTATTTATTTTATTCATAATCTTACTAACAATGCTGTTATCTTTTGCTTTTTTATGGTCTCTGCTGATGGTTAAATATACATGCCAACAAACCCAGTTCAGGTGGGAGACTCACGGTTTTTGAGGTAAAAATAATACATTTTAGCTGTCTCCCTCCTAATATTACCAATACTACAATACGAGCCAATTCCCCCAATCATCACCACCTATTTTAGGTTAGTGCGAATATCTCCAAAAGTTGGTAATAGGAGATAGCGATGTTAGCGACTGTTTCCAGTCGCTAACATCTTGGCACGCCCACTTTGCATGTCATTAGTGATAAATATCCCTGACATGCAAAGTGGGGCCCAAGATGGTCGCTATCGCTAACTGGTGTTAGCGACAGCTAGGTAATAGGGAAATAATTTTATCTCCGCTTTCTTGGCTTTTAAAGCCAAAAAAGCGGAGATAAACCCCCTTGATAATATGCCCTAACATTTTTGTTTTGCAAGCACTCCATGCGTGTTTTCAGGGTGTCTACCATATCCGCGCCATTTTGCTTCTTTTCCCTCCCACCCCTGTCTGTGTTAATCTCCCTCCACCCACCCACATTTCTGTTTTTCTTCCACTCAATCCACCCGTCCCGTTTCTTCTCCCCCACCAAGCTTATGCTCCTTATGTTTGTGCACTTGCATCAAGTCATGGGTTTCAGCAGTGAACAATGATTTCTTCCTTGTAGTCCTGTTACTGTTTAGAAAGCGCGAAGAAGTGGGTGTGTGATCCTGGCCTGGAATGGTGACATTAGTGCCCCGCCCCCTTGCAGCAGCCCCTCGACCTAGCCCCTAACTTTGGCTTCTGTGCTCGGCCTGTGGGTTCCTGCTCATCTGACCCAATCAGACCGAGTATGGGACCGATACTACTCCCCCTCCCTGCAAGGGCTCCTCAGCTGAGCTTGTCTGGGATTTGTATTGCATTGTAATTCTTTTTGTATAGCGCTTGATACACCCAACGAGGCGCTGATATGCTTATTTTGTAAATGAAGTAAACACCACCGCCCCCATTACAATCGGTATTTCCTGATTTGGCCGGAGATATTGTAATCATTTCCGAGCCCCCTCCCCTGACGGGCATTTCACCCCCACTTTCTACACACATTGAAGCATTGATTGCACACTAAAAACGTCACACCATCAACCACGCCACTGATGACATCATATATGACGCCAGCAAAGATATTGTAGGCTCCTGGCATGTGTGAATCTGTTAGGTTTGCTGATCTCATCGATTTACTCCTCCTGCCAACTGTGAAACTGGCTACTCCAATGCATTCTGGTAATTGCAGTTTTGGTGAAGGAGACAGAGTAAACAGGGCCCGTTTGTCCCAAGAGACAAACATAGGGCTGATGTGCCGAGTCATTCCCTTCCATGCCTGTTTGGTCGTGACTAATCCTCAGTCAGCGGCTCAGAGTCATAATGACCAGGGGGCAGGGCTACCTCGGGCCAGATACCCTCCCTACCTGATGCCCTTTATTTGTATCTGGTTTATTAAGCAAATACCATTAGCAAAGAGGCCCTAAAAGCCATCCACATCAAGTGTCTCCCATCCTAACACACTTACCTGCAGAGACCAAGGGGCAAATTTATGTCGGACTTGCGGCACTTTTGCGCCGCCGTTGCGTTACTTCTGTGACGCAGCAGCGACGTAAACCCTGCGCCACGTTGCGACATACTTACATACTTACATACGCCACATGAAACCTGTGTCAGGTTTCATGTGGGCATTTCCACGCAGGGGGGCATTCTGTCGCAGGAACGCCCCTGAAAAGTGACTCAGTGAAATCTACAAGATTTTATTGAGTCACTTTCCCAACACTGATGCGTCAAAACCCTGCGCCTGCTTGAAGCAGGCGTAAGGCTTGACGCACCACGTTAGAGATAGGGCAAGTTGGAATAGTGCTGGAGTTGCGTGCCGCACGCAACACAACTTCAGCACTGCACCAACTTCACGCCCTAGATGCGACACGCATCTGTTTATTCCTGCGCCATGGTGCACCGCATTGTAAATGTGGCGTGTTAGACCTGTCAGCCCTAGGGTGGTCTTTCCTGGTGATTTTTTGCCCTGGCCTCATTTTTTTCACCTATTTTTTGTTGGCCCTTAGGTCTTCGGGCACCTTTTCACAGCTAACCTATGTTAGGGTGCAGGTGCTCTCTACTTTCAACATGGCTGCCACTGGCCCCTGCTACTGCAGAGTGGTCTTTTTAGTGTAGTACCCTAGTTGCCAGGAGCAGGCTGGGTCCCCATACATTGTTGCAACACCAGCCACCCAGCCCCTGTCCATAGTTAGAGTGGGGAAGCTCCTGGGGCCTCATTTATGAAAAGTGACGCATCGCTGCGTGAAAACAGCGATGCGTCGCTTTTCACTGCGCACTCCTTGCGCCACCAATGATGCGTCATATTTACAGCATGACGCATCATGGCCCAAGGAGTTACAGATACGTCAGTATTTCTGACGTATCTGTAAGCGCAAAAGTGACGCATTGCTGGAGTGTGTCACAAAAGTGACGCAACTCCAGCAATGTGTCCTTTCACATGGGGAAGCCCCATGTGAAAGGGCTTGCATCAGTCTTACGCCTGCTGTGAGGCAGGCGCAAGATTTTGACGCAATGGCGTCCTAAAATTGACGCAGTGAAATCTCATAGATTTCACTGCGTCACTATTACGAGGCTTTTTGCGGGGGAACGCCCCCTCTGCATACATTATACCTGACGCAGGTATAGTGTAGCGCAGGGGTTTACAAAGTGACGCATCTGCTTAGATGCGTCACTTTGTAAATAGTGCGCAACAGGAGGCATGTTTTACGCCGCCGATGCGTCACAAGAAGTGACGCATCGGAAGCGCAAAACTGACGCAAGGCCTCATAAATGAGGCCCCTGGAACCTTCCAGAAGGAAGGCGGACCTGACTTTTCCCGCCTTAGAGAGTGGTCACCTGACCTGGGCATATATAAGCCAGGGAGGGAACTTTTTCCAGTCAGTTGGGGCATCACTGACCTGGGGAACCCATGCAGGAGTTTTAGGCGGGAGGGCCTAGTGAAGAACCTATGCTACTGGGAGTGACAGGATTTAGGTGCTACCTCTTAAGCTCAGTGAGGTGTCCAAAGCTAGCCCCCTGATCTGGCCCAGTGGTAGGGAACCCCAGGGCCCATCTGCAGTGTCTGAGGAGAAATTCTTCAAGCCTTCAACTCATTCACCCCCCCCCCTCTTCAACTTCAAGAAACAAGCAACTAAGGGCGCAGAACCATCCAAGCGCCAATAAACCTACTTCATGAGACCAAGTACTGGACTGAGCTGCCCTGCGCATTCCCTGCCTTCAGCTGGGCCTACCTGTCTCCCCCTGTCTGAACTGAATGACAAGCGTTATAAATTGCCCCATCCTGCCTGCGGATCTGACTGACTAACTTGTGGAGCGCTGTAATCTGCCCTCCTGCCCAGCACGGTGCCAGATCCTGCCTGCCCTGTCAGGAATCGTCGAAATTGCCTTCCTGCCCTGCCGGCGCCTAGCGCTGAGAAGCGTCGCCAAGCGCTGTACCTGGCCGCCTGGGGAAGCACCCTCGTCACCGCGGCATCAGCGCCGCCCACGCGATGCCTCTGAGGCCCTGCCGGCCCACCCTGGGGCTGCCCACCTTTACGCTGTGTCCAGCGCCGTGTTTGCCCTCTCAGCGGCCCTCGGTGCCAGGAGAGGGCCGCCGCATTGAAACTGACAGGCCGCGCTAGGCCTGAAGCCTACTTGGAGCCCGTCACATGAGCGGTAGCGCCGCCGCGTCATCGGCCGCGCCCCCGCCCAAGTTGCCTCACCATTGGCTGTTCCCACCGGGCCCCGCTGACAAGGCCCGGCGCTTGGGGAAAGCCGTGTCTCCCCTCCGAGGGGGACGTGGAGCCAGAGAGCCCCCGGTGGAGCCTTTGCCCCCTGATCTCGCTCTGGCCCCGGCGCCTGGTGCCCGAAGCCAATCCGGCACAGCGCTGGGCCGAGTGAGGCCCTGGAAGGGTCGAACACCCCTTTCCCTCACCATCGACTACGCAAGGGCCCCGGAGGGCCGAAGAATACAGGTAACCCCCTGGGGAGGAGGGCGGTAGGCCGAGTGAGGCCCGAGGTCGCCCCTCCCCCGGGGTTAACTGTGACCGGCCCTGTTGGCCCCCTTTCTGAATGTGCCTCACTGCATTATTCTTCGTGAGCCATATTTACAAGCCTGCATTATTCTTCGTGAGCCATATTTACAAGCCTGCATTATTCTTCGTTAGCCATATTTACAAGCCTGCAAGAGTGAAAGTGTACCATGTTTACAAGCCTGTTAATGAGGGGTAGAGTCACTTCACTGTACTGAATTTTCTTGCAGAGGTAGACTTCCATAACACTTTTGATGCTCTGATCTGGGTCGCAGCCGACCCGCATTCACAAGAAGAAAGGCTTGTCACAAACGACTAAAGGCTGTGTTCTTTGAGGTTCTTTGTTAGACTGATAAGTACTTGCTGATATGTTTTATTCCTTTCTATGAAAAGCGTCCATGAGAGGTTTGATGTGCTACTTAGATGCATTATAATTGTCGTTTCTTGTAGGATCCTCCAGGTTTGCCTGTCCAAGAGTCTGATGCGACAGGCGGGGTCAGTTAAAGTTTCATTGCATAGATGAGCTGGCTGTAGTTTTAATGAAAAGCCATACTGAAATGTTTATTCTTCACAGGAAATGCAAACTGCACGTGATACATGGAATGTCTTAATGAAATGCTTATCTGAAATGCTAGTGAATTATCAATGCCTCGCTCTAATTGAAAGCCTATATAAGAGATCTTGATTTTTCAAATACAACATCTGGTGTGGTCTCCATTATTGCGCCACTGTGTGTTTTATTGGATGTGTGTGTTAAGTGGCTGCTTTACACAAAAGCCCCTGGCCGCCTTCCTGCTCGAGCCATGCTACCCCCCGGAGAACTGGCGGTCCCAGTTCTTACATTGGTGCCGAGCGGTGGGATCCAGGACCTGTAGCTACCTAACACCCTCCAGTGAGACAGAGTGTGCTGCAATTAATTGGACACCTATCGTGCTACAAGCAAACCCAATTGCTCACCACTGTCTAGCCTGCAGCAAAGTGTGTTGAACCAATATTGTTGCCTACGTCCTAGAATTTTTCTTCCAGGTTATCTAGGTCCTCACCTGACAGAATGGAGTTCCAGCTGGCTGACCTTGATAAGTACACGGCAGTGCAGTTAAGGGAGTTTTGTCAGGGGATGGGGGTGCCTGTGGGGACGAGAGCTGTAAAAGAAGAGCTCCGTACCGCCTTAAGGGCATGGGTAAGGGCCCACCCAGAGGAAGAGGAGGATGGGGAACAGGTCACACACGGGGAGGTGGATACTCAGGAAGACCCAGGCCTGCTCAACATTGACATATCAGATAATGTGCTGCCAGGACCACGTTCCAGGGCAGGGAGCAATGCATCTGGGGAGGGTGTGTCACCGCAGGAGTATGAGGACAGGAGGGAAGAAAGGCGATTGAAGTGGAAGCTTGCCAAGTTAGAGCACGAGAGAGAGAGAGAAAGGGAAGATAGGCAGTTTGCTATGGAGGAAAAGAAGCTGGCGCACGAGCTGCAGCTCAAAGAAATGGAGCTGCAAGCATTGCAGTTGAGTGCGCCAGGAAGTCCTAATGGTGGCAGCGGACCAGAGGCTCAGCAGGAGCCCAGATTCTGGTTACCCAAGGAGGTGATAGCGAGCTACACCAAGGGGGATGACATTGCCAGGTGGTTGGAGGCGTATGAAGTGGCCTTAACTGCCCAGGGGGTGCCTGAGAAACATTGAGGAGGTGGTTTGTACCGGTATATACCTCCTGATGTCAGGGACTCACTCCTGTATATGGAGAAGGCAGACCAGTTTAGGTATTCCCCCATGAAGGAGGCGCTTATAAAACATTTTGGCCTCAGCCCTGAAAGGTATCGCCAGAGGTTTCGTGGCAGCCATAAGCTGTCCACGCAGAATTGGGTGGATTTTTTTGAGTATGCCCGAAAGGCTCTGGATGGTTGGGTGCGTGGCAGCGAGGTGCGTGATTTTGAGAGCTTGTATAACCTTTTTTTGAGAGAGCACCTCTTGGATAATTGTTTTCCGGAGTTGCGCCATCATTTGGTGGACCGCAAGCTTACTGATTCCCGTGAGCTTGCGGAGGAGGCGGATATTTGGGTTAACACCCGGGTGTCACACAAGGGCCCCGGGGGAGATGGCCCGAAAGGCAGACAGGGCGCCCCTCAGAAGAAAGAGGGTGGAGATAAAAGACAAGAGTTCTCACGAGGCCCACAAACTAGACAGTTTGGGAAAGGAGTAGGTACCCAACCTCAGAACCGTTCCCCAAAACCCACTTACCCTGACAAGAGTCAGCAGCCAAAAGTAGTCCGGTGCTATGAGTGCGGAGAGGTCGGACACTACAAGGGAGACCCCCAGTGTCGCAAACGACCCCCAGCCCCTACTGGTGGCAAGAGTCCCGGGGTGGCTAGTATAGCGCTTGGGTTGGATCTGCCCCTAGATAGGGAAGGGGAGTAGACAGGCCTGACCCTGGTTTCACTCGGGGATAAGGAGATGGTCCCAGAGACGCCCTTACCATCGAATACTGCTAAGTAGCAGCAGAGGGTGAAGGTCAATGGGGAGGAGGTGGACGCTCTGAGGGACACAGGAGCCAGCATGACCACTGTAGTGAAGCGGCTGGTGTCCCTTGAGCAGGTTGTTCCTGATGTGTACCATCCGGCCGTGTTGGCTGACGGCAGAATGAGCTACTATCCCGTGGCTCAAGTTCCCTTTGATTGGGGAGAAGTGTCAGGCCCGTTGAGAGTTGCGATCAGCCCTGCCTTGCCTGTGGACTGTCTGCTCGGTAATGACCTCGAGCATACCGCCTGGAAGGAAGTGGAGTTTAAGGCCCACACTGAGATGCTGGGATTACCAGGGTGGACGTGCGTAGTCACGCGGTCCATGGCTGCCCGGCAAGAAGCTCAATCCGGGTTGGAGCCTGAAACAACGGCCCAACCCACTATCGGTCCAGAGGAGAGTGTTGTGGAGGACACACCCCGTGTGATGGATGGGGAGCCTGCGGAGGTAACCCTGGAGTCCGTGGAGGTAGATGTCGTTCCTGTGGGGATTTGCTGACCCTTGCCGAGTGGCATGTGGAAGGAGGTCCTACCCGGGAGGAATTCTGTCGGGCGCAGAAGGAGTGCCCCATGCTTGAAGGCATGCGGCGACAGGCCGAAGCCCAAGTGGTGAACAAGGAGACCGGCAACTACCACGTGTATTGGGAGGATGGCCTCCTGTACAGTGAACCAAGGGTTCCGGTGCATGGGTCCTCGAGGGCCTTAGTTGTCCCCCAGTGCTACCGAGCCTTTTTGATAGAACTGGCGCATGAGATACCTCTAGCCGGACACCTGGGCCAGGACAAGACCTTTGCGAGGCTAGTCCCACATTTTTATTGGCCTAGTATGAGAGTTGCCTCTGACACTTATTGCAAGACCTGCAAGACTTGCCAGGCCAGTGGCAAGACGGGGACCAAATTGAAGGCCCCATTGGAACCACTCCCAGTGGTCGGGACCCCTTTCGAGCGGGTCGGTATTGACATCGTTGGGCCGTTGGACCCTCCGACCTCTGCGGGACATCGGTTCATTCTGGTGTTAGTGGACCACGCCACTCGGTACCCGGAGGCCATTCATCTGAGGACCGTTACTGCACCTGTAGTGGCGCGGGCCCTGATGGGGATATTCACCCGAGTGGGATTCCCCAAGGTCGTGGTGTCGGACAGGGGCACAAATTTCATGTCGGCCTACATGCAGGCCATGTGGAAGGAGTGCGGAGTGACCTATCGGTTCTCCACTCCTTACCACCCCCAGACTAACGGGCTCGTGGAGCGCTTCAACAAGACCTTAAAGGGGATGATCCGGAGTCTGCCAGAAGACCTGAGGCGGAAATGGGACATCCTTCTCCCTTGCTTGCTGTTCTCGTACCGCGAGGTACCCCAGAAGGGAGTCGGATTCAGCCCCTTCGAATTTCTCTATGGCCACCCCGTTAGGGGACCCCTTAGTCTGGTCAAGGAGAGTTGGGAGAAGACTTCGAAGAAGCTTCCCCGGGATGTTGTCAACTATATGCTGGCATTCCGCAGCCAGATGGCTAAGCTGTGGAAAGAAGCCTCAGACAATCTGGAGGCTAGCCAAGCCGTCATGAAGGAGTGGTATGACCACAACGCTCGGACGGTGGAGTTGGACACTGGACAGAAGGTGTGGGTCATGGAGCCTGGGGAGCTTAGTGCCCTCCAGGACCGGTGGACTGGACCGTATGAGATTGTGGAGCGTAAAGGCCAGACCACCTATGTCGTGGACTTGAAGACCCCCCGACAGCCCCACCGGGTGCTCCACTTCAACTGCCTGAAGCCTCATCATGAGCGTTCGGAGCTTGCTCTCCTCATGGTGACGGATGGGAGTGAGGAGGAGGAAAGTGAGCCTCTCCCTGACCTTTTAGCGGCTCAGGAGAAGGATGGTTCAGTAGAGGGAGTTGTCCTCTCTCCATCCTTGATCCCAGAACAACAGAGGGACTGTCGCCAGGTTTTGGCGCAGCACGCCTCGTTGTTCTCCCTCACGCCTGGAATTATGCATCTGTGTACCCATGATGTGGACACAGGGGACAGTCCACCAGTGAAAACCAAGTCTTACCGGCTGTCCGACAAAGTAAAGAACAGCATCCAGGGTGAGGTGACAAAGATGCTGGAGCTGGGAGTAATCAAGCCCTCCAGCAGCCCGTGGGCTAGTCCGGTCTTCTAGTGCCAAAAGCGGCTCCACCGGGCGCCACACCAGAACTTCGGTTCTGTGTGGATTATCGGGGGTTGAACTCTGTCACTAAGACAGATGCTCACCCGATACCACCGGCAGATGAGCTGATTGACCGGCTGGGAGAAGCCAAGTACCTCAGCACCATTGACTTGACATCAGGGTACTGGCAGATTGCCATGGCCGATGGAGCAAAGGAGAAGACAGCGTTCTCCACCCCCGAGGGTCACTTCCAATTTCGAGTGATGCCCTTCGGGCTCAAGAATGCTCCGGCCACCTTCCAGCGGTTGGTGAACCAGGTATTATCTGGCCTGGAGTCCTTCTCAGCAGCTTACCTGGATGACATAGCTGTCTTCAGTAGCACCTGGGAGGACCATCTGCAGCATCTCCAGGAGGTGCTGCGGGCGTTACAAAGGGCTGGCTTGACCATCAAAGCTAGCAAGTGCCAGATTGGACAGGGCTCTGTGGTGTACCTGGGACACTTGGTGGGTGGAGGTAAGGTGCAACCCCTCCAGGCCAAGATTGAGACCATCATGGCCTGGGAGCCCCCCAAAACTCAGACTGAGGTCCGAGCTTTCCTTGGCCTCACTGGCTATTACCGCAGATTCGTCAAGGGGTATGGTACCATCGTGGCCCCCTTGACCGAGTTGACGTCCAAAAAGCAGCCCCATCAGGTCATCTGGACGGCTGCTTGCCAGGAGGCATTTGAAACACTGAAGCGCGCGATGTGCACCACTCCGGTGCTGGCCACTCCGGACTTCCAAAAAGAATTCATCGTGCAGACAGATGCCTCAGAGCATGGCGTAGGCGCCGTGCTGTCGCAAATCAATGATGATGGTCAAGACCAACCTGTGGCCTTCATCTCCCGAAGACTCCTTCCTCGGGAACGGCGATGGAGTACCATCGAGCGAGAAGCCTTTGCTGTGGTCTGGGCTTTGAAGAAGTTCAGGCCATACCTCTTCGGCTCTCACTTCCTGGTTCAAACCGACCACCGACCCCTTCGCTGGCTCATGCAAATGAGAGGCTAAAACCCCAAGTTGCTAAGGTGGTCCATTTCCCTACAGGGGATGGACTTTAGGGTGGAACATCGGCCTGGAGCTGACCACGCCAATGCTGACGGTCTCTCCCGGTTATTCTGCCTTAGTGACGAGAACTCCCTAGAGGTTGGGTAGCTCTCCCCACTTTCAGCTGGGGGGGACGCATGTTAGACCTGTCAATCAATCAATCAATCAATCAATGCATTTATATAGCGCACTACTCACCCGGAGGGTCTCAAGGCGCTGGGGGAGGGGGTCCGCTACTGCTCGAACAGCCAGGTCTTGAGCTGCTTCCTGAAGGCGAGGTGGTCCTGGGTCAGGCGGAGGTGGTCAGAAGGGAGTTCCAAGTCTTGGCGGCCAGGTAGGAGAAGGACCTTCCTCCTGTGGTGGCTCTTCGGATGCGGGGGACGGCGGCGAGGGCGTGGCTGGTCGATCGAAGCTGGTGTTTGGGAGCGTAGAAGTTGAGGCGGCTGTTGAGGTATCCTGGGCCTTGGTTGTGTAGGGCTTTGTGTGCGTGGGTGAGGAGCCGAAAGGTGATTCTCTTGTTGACCGGGAGCCAGTGCAGTTCTCTCAGGTGTCCGGAGATGTGGCTGCGACGGGGGATGTCCAGGATGAGTCGTGCTGAGGTGTTCTGGATCCGCTGGAGTCTGTTCTGGAGTTTGGCGGTGGTTCCGGCATAGAGGGAGTTGGCGTAGTCCAGATGGCTGGTGACGAGGGCCTGGGTGACCGTCTTCCTGGTCTCGGTGGGGATCCATCGGAAGATCTTACGTAGCATGCGCAGGATGTTGAAGCACGACGAGGAGACGGCGTTGACTTGTCTGGTCATGGAGAGGGAGGAGTCCAGGATGAAGCCCAGGTTGCGTGCGTGGTCTGTTGGTTTGGGTGCGCTGCCCAGGGCGGGGGGCCACTAGGAGTCGTCCCAGGCGGAGGGTGAGGATCCCAGGATGAGGACTTCCGTCTTGTCTGAGTTCAGTTTCAGGCGGCTGTTCGACATCCACTTGGCTACGTCTGTCATTCCTTCGTGCAGGTTTGTTCTGGCGGTGGCGGGGTCGTTGGTGAGGGAGAGGATCAGCTGGGTGTCGTCGGCGTAGGAGATGATGTTGAGGTTGTGCTGGCATGCGATGGCTGCGAGGGGGCTCATGTAGACGTTGAAGAGTGTTGGGCTGAGTGAGGAGCCCTGAGGGACGCCGCAGATGACTTCGGTGGCCTCCGAACTGAACGGGGGGAGGCGGACTCTCTGTGTCCTTCCGGCAAGGAAGAAGATGATCCACACCTGTCAGCCCTAGGGTGGTCTTTCCTGGTGATTTTTTGCCCTGGCCTCATTTTTTTCACCTATTTTCTGTTGGCCCTTAGGTCTTCGGGCACCTTTCACAGCTAACCTATGTTAGGGTGCAGGTGCTCTCTACTTTCAACATGGCTGCCACTGGCCCCTGCTACTGCAGCGTGGTCTTTTTAGTGTAGCACCCTAGTTGCCAGGAGCAGGCTGGGTCCCCATACATTGTTGCAACACCAGCCACCCAGCCCCTGTCCATAGTTAGAGTGGGGAAGCTCCTGGAACCTTCCAGAAGGAAGGCGGACCTGACTTTTCCCGCCTTAGAGAGTGGTCACCTGACCTGGGCATATATAAGCCAGGGAGGGAACTTTTTCCAGTCAGTTGGGGCATCACTGACCTGGGGAACCCACGCATGAGTTTTAGGCGGGAGGGCCTAGTGAGGAACCTATGCTACTGGGAGTGACAGGATTTAGGTGCTGCCTCTTAAGCTCAGTGAGGTGTCCAAAGCTAGCCCCCTGATTTGGCCCAGTGGTAGGGAACCCCAGGGCCCATCTGCAGTGTCTGAGGAGAAATTCTTCAAGCCTTCAACTCATTCACCCCCCCCTCTTCAACTTCAAGAAACAAGCAACTAAGGGCGCAGAACCATCCAAGCGCCAAGAAACCTACTTCATGAGACCAGGTACTGGACTGAGCTGCCCTGCGCATTCCCTGCCTTCAGCTGGGCCTACCTGTCTCCCCCTGTCTGAACTGAATGACAAGCGCTATAAATTGCCCCATCCTGCCTGCAGATCTGACTGACTAACTTGTGGAGCGCTGTAATCTGCCCTCCTGCCCAGCACGGTGTCATATCCTACCTGCCCTGTCAGGAATCGTCGAAATTGCCTTCCTGCCCTGCCGGCGCCTAGCGCTGAGAAGCGCCGCCAAGGGCTGTACCTGGCCGCCTGGGGAAGCCCCCTCATCACCGCGGCATCAGCGCCACCCACGCGACGCCTCTGAGGCCCTGCCGGCCCGCCCTGGGGCTGCCCACCTTCACGCTGTGTCCAGCGCCGTGTTTGCCCCCTCGGCGGCCCTTGGTGCCAGGAGAGGGCCGCCGCATTGAAACTGACAGGCCGAGCTAGGCCTGAAGCCTACTTGGAGCCCGTCACGTGAGCGGCACAGCGCTGGGTCGAGTGAGGCCCTGGAAGGGTCGAACACCCCTTTCCCTCACCATCGACTACGCAAGGGCCCCGGAGGGCCGAAGAATAGAGGTAACCCCCTGGGGAGGAGGGAGGTAGGCCGAGTGAGGCCCTAGGTCGCACCTCCCCCGGGGTTAACTGTGACTGGCCCTGTTGGCCCCCTTTCTGAATGTGCCTCACTGCATTATTCTTCGTGAGCCATATTTACAAGCCTGCATTATTCTTCGTGAGCCATATTTACACACCTGCATTATTCTTCGTTAGCCATATTTACAAGCCTGCAAGAGTGAAAGTGTACCATGTTTACAAGCCTGTTAATGAGGGGGAGAGTCACTTCACTGTACTGAATTTTCTTGCAGAGGTGGACTTCCATAACACTTTTGATGCTCTGATCTGGGTCGCAGCCGACCCGCATTCACAAGAAGAAAGGCTTGTTCACAAACGACTAAAGGCTGTGTTCTTTGAGGTTCTTTGTTAGACTGATAAGTACTTGCTGATATGTTTTATTCCTTTCTAGGAAAAGCGTCCAGGAGAGGTTTGATGTGCTACTTAGATGCATTATAATTGTCGCTTCTTGTAGGATCCTCCAGGTTTATACCATTACCCCTTTGCCTGTCCAAGAGTCTGATGCGACAGGCGGGGTCAGTTAAAGTTTTATTGCATAGATGAGCTGGCTGTAGTTTTAATGAAAAGCCATACTGAAATGTTTATTCTTCACAGGAAATGCAAACTGCACGTGATCCATGGAATGTCTTAATGAAATGCTTATCTGAAATGCTAGTGAATTATCAATGTCTCGCTCTAATTGAAAGCCTATATAAAAGATCTTGATTTTTCAAATACAACCTCTGGTGTGGTCTCCATTATTGCGCCACTGTATGTTTTATTGGATGTGTGTGTTAAGTGGCTGCTTTACACAAAAGCCCCTGGCCGCCTTCCTGCTCGAGCCATGCTACCCCCCGGAGAACTGGCGGTCCCTGTTCTTACATGGCGCATCATGGGTGGCACAAGGATAAACTTGCGTGCCGTATCTTTCCTGGCGCCTCTCTGCTGATTTGCAGAGATGCGTCAAGCAACATAAACATGCCCCCATGTTTAGGCGCTAGGCGCAAGACCCCCTATCCCCTCGTGATCAGCATCCTCCACCCCTTCTCCATTCCCAGCTTCCCATTGCTGATTCTAATCGGCTGCCCTTTTGTACCCTGTTATAGTGCAGTGGCCGGCCTCTGATCACACATTTCCCCACTGTCCCCTCATTAAATCACCTATTCAGTTGCAAACTGAAGGTGAGAATTCATGGGGTGAGGGGCGAGTTGGGACTAAGGGAGGGAGGCTTAGGGAAGCAAAAGATAGCACGATTTCATAGGCATTTGAAAAAACACGAAAGATACCAAGGGTCTTTAGAAAAAAGTCACTACCAAAGGTTGGTATGTGGACTTACGAATACCTTTAAGTTATTACTGTGACATAGGAGAGAAAGAACTTTACATCAAAGTGAAGAAACCCATCAGCCCACCAATTGGTGAAGACTCATCATCTGGGTTTATTTCCAAAAAATGATGCCCACTAGTCATTTTCTCATAATGTCTAATGAGGATGGCTAGAATAGGGTCATCATCTGGAAGAAAGAAGATGAGTATGATATAGGCTGATAGGGTGATGTGCAGTGCTCAGAAAATGATAACAGTGTATTAAAAATGCCTGTTGTGATGTCTAAAGAACAAATTTAATAGGGATGACCATCAGAACGGCATGATTAAAAGCAACGTGAAAATAGTATTTATAGAATATAACTATTAATCATAGATGAAAAATGGTCGACATGTTTCAACCGACATTGTCTTCTTTGTCTGGGGGCACACTGAACATGTACCACAAAGATGGTGTCCCTGCACTGGCGGAAGGTTCCACAATCTAGATGGAGTTTCATGAATTGGGTGTTTTGGTCTAGTATGGACCAATTCATCTTTTAAATTAGTGCTCCTCTTGAAAGAAAAAAGGGGCAAAGGAATGTTGTCCCCTGTGCTGTTCAAAATGCGCCACTTTTGTCTAATGATCTTTTGTATCTTCGACGAAGCAGTGCTGAATGTAGTCACACAGGCCAATCTGTTCAGGGCTGGTTTCTCAACTGGAATTCCTACAAGAGGGCCTCGAATAACCATCGGGAGGCTTTACTTGCACCTCCAGTTGAGAAACCAGCCCTGAACAGATTGGCCTGTGTGACTACATTCAGCACTGCTTCAGTGTGCCCCCAGACAAAGAAGACAATGTCGGTTGATATTGGCACTTCACATCCCTGGGAATTGAGACACCATACAAACTGTAACAGCGAAAGGGTCATCTATCAAATTACCTGTCCTTGTGCCCTTCGCTATATAGGGATGACCACGAGGAAAATAAAACTCAGGATACAAGAACACAAAAGCACCATCAGATGCAACAGGCAGGACACCAAGATGACATCGCATTTTTTAAGCATGAAACACTCGGCTGAAGATTTGGAGTGGTTGGTACTGGAACAACCCTTCATACCTCCACATGTGTGTGACATCTCACACTTTCTACACATCAGAGAGCAGAAGTGGGTTTTCAGACTTAAATGCGACTCAGAAGGGTTAAATGACGAAATCCCTTGGTTGCAGCTGTAACCCAGCATGTTACCAGTACCATCAGTATTACGAGTCACTGTTTATCAGGATTTTCTGATAGGCTGTTGATTACACCAAATATATTCCTTTTTAAGAGTATATTGGACTGGTAGATCATGTTTGCTTGTCTTGTATAAATGATTACTACATAAACATTGGCCTGTGAATATATAGGCTTTTTATAGTTACATTCAGATTACATATACTTGCAATCCACAAATGTTGGTCTCAATAAACAACACAAGCTTTTGCCCTATATTCCTGTGTATCATTTTTGTGGCTATCTTGTATCAAACAGACGCCCATTGGTTTTGAGGTTAAACTTGTGCAGGACAGCAGCCTCCTACATCTCGTTGCAACTTTACCTCTTGGCAATATGCAAGAAATAAAAAACATAAAAAAAAAAAAAATTTCTTCAGAGGTTGATGGACTCTCGAGAAACCCATTTATGCTATATGGCTCATTTTGGTCATTACGCTCTTCTCTGATATACGCGCGTAGAAGATATACACCAATCTTTTCAGAACCCCGCTTTACTGAGCTGTGTTTTGTAGCGGATTCTATTCCCGGTTAGTTAGAATCTACAATGCAACAACAGGATCAGTTTCCAGCTACATTGTTTTGTTTCCTATAAAGCTCTGGCCTATTAGAAACGACTCTGCATAAAAGAAATAGGCGTTGCGAAAAACCGACATCAGGATCCAATACATTTCCGGTCATCCCAGCGATATCCTATCACGGCATCGCTTTTAAAGTTTCAACCTATCAGGAATGACTCTGTATATCGGAAACGGGCCCGGGTGATAGCTGACTCCACGTTTTGATTCATTTCCGGTTCCGCTAGGGGTGACCTATCACTACACGTCCCTCGATATACGCATTTTACTATAGAAACATAGGCGATGACATAACGCGCATCAGCCTATCAAAATAAGACTAACAAGAGGCTCATGTTCCCTACAAGGTCCGCAGTGTTTCCTTTTTAAACGAGCACAGCACGCACACTCACTACCTTCCCCTCGGCTCATTCCCAGACCGGGGCAACGACGGACAGGTATGTGGTTGAGGCGTGCAGCGGTACGAATGCGTTATACCACCTAAGACTCTTAGTGGTATGACATCCTAATATTCAGAGCGTGGTTCGGATAGGTGACTAGTTTTGTTTGCTGAGAGGCGCTTTACACAACAGAGGGCAGCCTCTCTTTGCCAGATTTAAACAGTCTATTTCTGAACTTGAATTGCATGGATATTTAGGCTTGATAAATTTGCTTGCCAGTCTCTGGTCTGAACTCCAGACCCTGCTTCTCTGCCCTTGGTGTTTTCTTGTTGTTTTTTGGTGCAAAAATATTAGCAAAACAGATGAAAAAGCAAAAAGTTTTTTACATCTTCTCTAAAATAATCTGTCTTACAGTGCGTGGCCCCTTATACCTGAGCGAGTGCCAGGCAAGGTGAGGCCTTTCCTCCCTACAACGATGGGTGAGTGGTTTTTTGATAAAAGAATTGACATATCAGATATAACACAGTACGTGCATTAAATCCTGAGAATGATTGTGCGCTATGTATACATATCTTCTGTTTGTGTCATGTTTCATAGGAGATGAACTGGATTAAAAAGACCACACGATTGGTAGGTCTATTCTTTTCTTCCTTTTTTCACTTAGTGTGATTATTGTTGCAGTAGTGGATATCGTAGGTCCTGATGAAAGCCCGGAAGGGCTGAAACATGTCGACCATTTTTCATCTATGATTAATAGTTATATTCTATAAATACTATTTTCACGTTGCTTTTAATCATGCCGTTCTGATGGTCATCCCTATTAAATTTGTTCTTTAGACATCACAACAGGCATTTTTAATACACTGTTATCATTTTCTGAGCACTGCACATCACCCTATCAGCCTATATCATACTCATCTTCTTTCTTCCAGATGATGACCCTATTCTAGCCATCCTCATTAGACATTATGAGAAAATGACTAGTGGGCATCATTTTTTGGAAATAAACCCAGATGATGAGTCTTCACCAATTGGTGGGCTGATGCGTTTCTTCACTTTGATGTAAAGTTCTTCTCTCCTATGTCACAGTAATAACTTAAAGGTATTCGTAAGTCCACATACCAACCTTTGGTAGTGACTTTTTTCTAAAGACCCTTGGTATCTTTCGTGTTTTTTCAAGTACTTTAGTTGGGGGACAAGATACAAGCAGGTCTCTAAAGATTTTCCCCTAGAACCCTCCTCCACATTTTGTCTTTTTGTTTTTTCGATTTCATAGGCAGTCTGAAGTAGGCAATGACACTTCTGATTTCATAGCTGGGATGTGTATGGCACTGGCATGCATGGCATTTGTTGGCCCTACGCATCTTGTAAACTGTTCTGTCGGTGTGCACTGGTTAAAATTATTATTTAAACATGTTTTATTCATTCCAACTACTCCATCTCTTTTGTCCCCTCCTTACATGAAGGAAGAGCGCCACCTTCTCTTGTCCCTCCCCTCACCCCCACATCTCTAAACCCATGAGTCAGAATGAGAAGGGTGGCAGGTAAAGACTCGGGGTCATATTATCAAGGGCAATATGACTGCGTTAGCCGCACTTTCGTGGTGCTAACGTGGTAATTTTTTATTGCCTCATTTACAAGCTCGCGCGAACGCGTGTTATCGCTACTTTCCGTGAGTTAGCTGCGTTTTTTATCGCTAATGACATGCAAAGTAGGCTTTCCAGAGCAAAACAACATGGAAATAGTCTTTAACACGGCTTTGCAGTATTAACAAGCCTACAGCAGACCCGCAAAGCGACAAGAAAAATCGCGCTATGGTCCCTTTATCGCAGGTATTTAATGTCTGCAAAATTTCTGACTTAGCCATACATATAACGGGAGGTGGAATGTACGGCTGAGTCCACATCTTCCTATCACCACGGATTAGCTTATCGCTGCCGTTCTTATGCTGGATTTCCAGCGATGTGCGCGGAATTTGCCATTATCGCAGGATTTATTATCGCCGTGGAGATATGAGTTGATAATAACACGATATCTCGGCGATAAAACCCTGCAATACGGGGCGTTAAACAAAATCGCGCTGAAAGTGCTCGTTGATAATATGCCCCCCTGGAGTCCCAGGGATGTAGACAGGCTTGTCACAGATGCATATAGCACAGTGGGCTGAACGCCTGCTGCACAGATCTCCGTGTAAAACGAAAGGGCATATTTCAATTCTAGTAAGACAGCTCAGAGGGTGAATGCGCATGCTGTGGAGTTCAGCATGCAGACTGCTGGTTACATGTGGCAATCATGTAAATTAGATATATTCTGTGGCAGATATGGAAAGAATGTTCCGCTCCTACTGCAGGGTACAAGTGCCAAGAAGTGCCGACGTTGACAGGGTTGATTCAGACCATCATCCATTTATATTCTATGGTATGGACACCATGGAGTCGACTAACTGCACTAATTAAACAACCCATTGTGTGTTTCCTAAAGTAATGCATGCCGCATTGTTCATTACTCTTCACAAACGTATCATTACAGGGTAGCCTATCTGATAATACCTAATTTGACAAATTAATTCACAAATCAGGAGAGGGAGTTTCTGGAAATAAAATAACCAGCACAACTATATCAGAACTATATTATTTCTTTAATTTTCAAATCAACAAAGTATCCCAATTCCAGGTTACTGGCACCTGTAATTTGATTAGCGAACGGAATGTACTTTTTTAGTTCCAGCCTAGCGTTTCGACGCATGACCTGCTCGCTTTGCGAGGCATGCAGTATTGAGTATGGAATGGAAGCTCTGTGTAAGCTCTGCCCACTCTCCGCCCATATTTTTTATTGACTTAGGTCCTAAATGCTGCCTTCCCATTCGTTTTAGCCTTGTTAGTCCCTCCTCCTGACGGCCATGTCATCATTTGTATCCTTCCATGGCTACTGGCCTCTTTATTTCAACACTATTTTGTTCCCGTGCCTCCCCCCTTCCCCACTGCAGTCCATGACTTCTCGGATGGCCCCCCACCCAATGTAATAGACAAATTCCTCTCTGCTTGTATGATGAGGGTTTTTATCAGTGTTGTTGAAAATTCTGTTGTATCCTTCCATATCAGTGCCCAGGGCAAACCTTAATAAACATGTGGGGGGCCTGCACGGCCCCCGCAGCTCTGAGGATTGCCACTTCCTCGGTCTATTTACTAAATTTTTGTGGGGAAGTCCCGTGTGGCCACCCCCACAGCCCTAGGGACTGTTTTTAATGAAATGGGAGAGGGGTGGCAAAGCACCCCTTCTGGGCCATTCTCGGCCCAGGGTCTGCCACCTTCCCGTGGCAGGCCCTTCACAAAGGAAGTGGTAGGGGCTGCAGGGTCCCCCCTACTGGATCCATACATGAAAATGGGGACTGCCACCCCCTTGGGCCGGCTCCTACTATGCCCTGGGGTGTCCACCACTGGGACATAGCTGTTTGCTATGGCTTGGTGACAGTTAAACCTCTCCCGCCAAGTCATAGCAAACTGTGCCCCATTTTGAGCAAGTGAGAACATTTTGCTCACACAGCCTTATTGCTGAAAGGGCTTTGGAGGCCACTCCCCCTTTCACCACCATTCTGTAAACACGCCTCCTGGTGCGCTGCTGGTTGCGGGATGAAGTCATCTTGGCTCCATAGGGTCCTTGAGGGCCATCTAGCCCTCCTGCTGACACCAATAAGTAACACATAGCCTGATTGATGAGTGGACTTTCGAGGCCATGCCCCCTTTCTCCACCACTCTGCAAACGCACCTCCTGGCGCACTGCTCATTGGGAGATGAGGTCCTCTTGGTTCCGGAGGGTCCTTGGAGGCCAACTACCCCTCCTGTTAACCTCCTGTAAGTCCCACAGAACACAATTGCTGCAAGAACTCAGGAGGCCATGCCCCCTTCCTCTATCACTCTGCAATCATTCACAAACACTCTCCAAAACAGCCACTCACACACCAACTTAACCAAACACCCACTGAACAGCCACTCACTCACCCACAGGCACTGGAACTTTAATAGCCACTATAAAGCTATTAGCTTCTGAGCTGTTTAGAAGCAGGGAGCACTCCATTGTCTACAACGGAGCTCCCAACATTCCAATGTTCTAATATATATCAGTAGTAACCCAGAGCATAATTCGCAGAGCATGCACGTGTAACAACATCCTCATATGCTTTGAAAATGCAAGTTTACTTGCTTAAAAGCATATAACCAATTCACAAAAGTGAACTTTTACGATGCACGTGTAACAACATCCTCATATGCTTTGAAAATGCAAGTTTACTTGCTTAAAAGCATATAACCAATTCGCAAAAGTGAACTTTTACGATGAAAACATTAAGGAAGGAGAGAGCTGATGATTTTGCTCCTCCCACCCCCCTAACCTAGGGGGAGGACCAAGCAGATGCCTTGAACACAAAGGGCATAAACAAAAAGCACATTTTGTTGAACTTCAGTGGTGGTCCCATCTTCTTAGGACCACCCCAAGCACAGTTATTGGCAAAAAAACAATCCCAACTAAAGGCCCTGCAAAGCATTATGGGAAGAGATTAGCAGTGGGCAGTGTATATTATATAGTATCCAATATCAAAATAATTCTACAAGGAGCTGCAGTTCAACTGGTGGATACTAGATGTCCCTCACGAGTAACCCTGGGCATAATACTACGCTACGCTAACGGAGCATCAAATGCAAATGCTTGATGAAAGGGTTTCAATGGTTTTGCATTTGACTTGTGAGGGACATCTAGTAACGACTAGTGGAACTGCAGCTTGATGTAAGAATAATTTCAATACTTTGCATTTGACTTGTGAGGGACATCTAGTAACGACTGGGGGACATATTACCAACAAAGTGGCCGCCTTGGCTTATCGCCTCTCTTCGCCAATTCGCAAATGCTAGGCTGCACCATATTACCAAGGATATGGTGCAGCCTAGCGTTTCCCCCTGTGATGGCGATAAGTTTTACAACTTAACGCCAGCGCAGGCAGGGAAGGTTTGTTTATGTACAGGAAGGTGTTCCTTCCTGCACATAAACAAAGCTTAAATGCCATTTTGTAAGTTACGTGTGTGCTGCTTCATGCAGCACACATGTAAGTTACAAATTGGCATTTTTAAAAAAAGGTTTGTTTATGTACAGGAAGGGACACATTCCTGTACATAAAGAAGCCTTGGCATTTTGCTTTTTCCATGTGCGCTGGCAGCACACATGGAAAAAGCAAAAATAAGGAGAAATGAAGCATTTCTCCTCGTTTTGCCACCTTAAGAACAGGTCTTTCCTGTTCTTAAATTCGGCGCTGCCACCTATTATGGCCTCTCTTGATAATAGGTGGCAGCGTCGAAGTGAATGGGTGTTGCGGTGGTACATCCGCCGCAACACCCACGTCATGCCCCCTTTCACAATGAGTTTATCGTGAAAGGGACCCTATTACCAAGGCAGCGTTAAGTCAATTAACGTGGCTTTAAGCCACGGTAATTGACTTAACGCTGCCTTGATAATAGGGCGATGCAAATATCGCCGCGTTATCAGCAGAAAAGTGCTGATAAAGCGGTGATAAGGGGTTTGATAATATGCTCCTAGGTGAACTGAAGCTCTTTGTAGAATTATTTTGATATTGGATACTCACTGCCCACTGCTAGTCTCGTTCCGTAATGCTCTGCAGGGCCTTTGGTTGGGATTGTTTTTTGCCAATAACTGTGCTTGGCGTGGTCCTAAAATGATGGGATCACCACTGAAGTTCCACAAAATGTGCTTTTTGTTTATGCTCTTTGTGTTCAAGGCGTCTGCTTGGTGCTCCCCCTAGGTTAGGGGGGACCCCAAAATCATCAGCTCTCTCATTACCTAATGTTTTCATTGTAAAAGTTCATTTTTGTGAATTGGTTATATGCAGTTAAGCATGTAAAATTGCTTTTTCAAAGTTTCTGAGGATATTGTTGATTAAGATGCTACGCTACGTGATTAAGCACAGTTT
Source organism: Lissotriton helveticus (assembly GCF_964261635.1). Lineage (NCBI taxonomy): Eukaryota > Metazoa > Chordata > Amphibia > Caudata > Salamandridae > Lissotriton > Lissotriton helveticus. Next base: position 182,941,057 of record NC_136057.1, on the reverse strand, counting down.
TGGTACTGTACTACGTGCAATTTGCAAAGTGCGAATTAGTACAAACTTTGCATGCTCCGTCAGCGTAGTGTAGTTTGAAGCCCAGGGTTACTTTTAACGTACATACCCCATCATATCGCCCAAGAGGGCTAAATCCAATGTGCACGTAGCATTTTTTTGTACAATTGAATGTGCAAAACTCCACCAATAAATATACCTATATACACGCTCATTAACGAATAATTCCAAGTTGTACCACAAGTGCAGATTCGTCCTTAGAGAGCTGTTTTAGAAGGTTTTAACAGTATCAAATTGAATGTATATATGTAGTAATAAGGCAAAAAGACTTTAGGTGTATGGTATTATGTGGGGTCTTTTGTACATATATTTATTCATTGTACTGTTTGATTATCTGATTTTATGATATGCTCTACTATTTATTGTATTTTACATTTATTTCAGTCAACCAAATGCATAAACCCTTGGTTTTCCCGCTATATTGAAGTTTTTCAGTCAGTTATGAAACAATTGCACGCTTGCACTTTAAATTTCACACCGCCTTCTCAGCGATGTCATGTGATGAAGGCCCTTCGCTGGCTGAAACGTTATGGCGGATTTGGTGTTGGGCTTTAAATAAATTACATTTGCACCAGTTGCGGGTTTGTCTTGTCTTGTTCTATTAACTCAGAAGACGTCGTATGCCTCATATATATATATATATTGATATATATATATATATAAATATATATATATACTAGCAGCCCGTTCCGACCTTGTCCGGGTATGAATTGCGGCTGGCCAGTAGTATATTGTTTCGTAGGATTTCGTTTTGATAGCATTTCTTATCTGTGACAGGCCTGTGAAACGCTCCGTTTCACAGTGCACTGCTGATACACTTAAGAGTGCGCGTTCAGTAGTGTGTGAACTCGAGTTTCCCTACTTTATTTTCCTTGCAATATTATATAGCGCGAACTCGACAACATGGCATGAGCACAATTTACATTACAGAAGAACACATTCATTTATGGTAGGCGCGGGGAGACAAAGCGATTTGCCTGGAATCACAGGATGTTGAGCTGATGCCGAGATTCGAACGTAGCTCCCCATCTCTAAAGTTCGCAATTCTAGAACTTGTGGTGGGAGGTGTGTCTAAAAGTGTATGTCGGTGCTGGGCATCAATGAGAGAGACCTGTGCATTTTTCCAATCGGTGGTGAAAAAATATGAGTATGTTGCTGGAGATGTGGGCCGCCGTGCCACCAATGTACTTACGGGGGAGGGTAAACACCCATTATTCCGCAACTTTCCTTCCGCATACCATCACTCCGCATATTACGAAAGTACCATGACTCCGCAATGCCATTATAACGCATGGCATTACATTTTATATGCTTTTACCGCGCATACATTTACAACGAAATTCGTTGTAAATGCATGAATGGTAAAAGCATGTTTTTTTTAAGTGTTTGGATAAGGCAAGTATGGGTGTAGGGGTATATGTTTTGGGGTACTGTGGTATATGTTTTGGGGTGTTTGGGTATTTTAAGGGTACAGATATAGTTTGGGGTTATGGGGTACAGGGGTATTTTTAGGGTTCAGGGCTAGGTTTGGGTTTTGGGGTAAAGGGGTATTTTTAGGGTTCAGGGGTAGGTTTGGGTTTTGGGGTACAAGGGTATTTTAAGGGTTATGGGCTAGGTTTGGGTTTTGGGGTACAGGGGTATTTTTAGGGTTCAGAGCTAGGTTTGGGTTTTGGGTTACAGGGGTATTTTAGGGTTCTGGGCTAGGTTTGGGTTTTGGGGTACAGGGGTATTTTTAGGGTTCAGGGGTAGGTTTGGGTTTTGGGGTACAGGGGTATTTTAAGGGTTATGGGCTAGGTTTAAGTTTTGGGGTACAGGGGTATTTCAGGGTTATGGGGTAGGTTTGGGTTTTGGGGTACAGGTGTATTTTTAGGGTTCTGGGGTAGGTTTGGGTTTTGAGGTACAGGGGTATTTATAGGGTTCAGGGCTAGGTTTGGGTTTTGGGATACAGGGGTATTTTTTAGGGTTTAGGGATAGGTTTGGGTTTTGGGGTACAGGGTATATTTAAAGGGTTAAGATGGGTTAGTGTTTAAGGGTGTTGGGGTATTTTATAGAGCAAGGGTGGGTTATGATTATGGGGTGCAGGGGTATTTAAAGTGAGGGTGGGCGGAATTGGCGCGAACTTAGTACAATAAGTCCACAATATTTCGTTCCGTCAGATTTCCAATTATTAAAACAGAAACCTCATATATTCAAGGTAAAATAAGTATTTCTACATGCTAAAATGCATATATTCATTTCACAATAGTGAAATTAGCTTCCAGCAAGCAGTGAGAGAGGTGATGATTTTGAGATCAAGCCCCTGCAAAGCATTATGGGACGAGATTAGCAGTGGGAAGTTTCAAATTATAGTATCCAAATAATTCTACAAAGAGCTGCAGTTCACCTCGTCGTCCCCAGTTGTCCCCGATGAGGCAAATGCAATAGCATTTAAAATATTATACATCAAGCTGCAGTTCACCTTGTGGTCCCTAGATGTCACTGATGAGGCAAATGCAATAGCATTTAAAATATTACACATCAAGCTGCAGTTCACCTGGTCGTCCCTAGATGCCCCTGATGAGGCAAATGCAATAGCATTTAAAATATTATACATCAAGCTGCAGTTCACCTCGCCGTCCCTAGATGTCCCTGATTAGGCAAATGCAATAGCATTTAAAATATTATACATCAAGCTGCAGTTCACCTCGTCGTCCCAAGATGTCCCTGATGAGTAAAATTCAAAAACATTGAAACCCTTTCATGAATGCTAAAAATGATGCTAATCTTATCCCATAATGCTTTGCAGGGCCTTTTAGTTGTATTTTTGCCCATAACTGTGCTTGGGGTGGTTCTAAGAGAATGGGACCTCCACTGAATTACTATTTAAAGGGAGCAGGAATGTATAGAACCTGGGAAGAAAAAACAACACTCGTGACGGAATGCCCCCAGCGATTGTCACGCCCCCAGCACACACCCACAGCACAATCCAGACACGCCCACAAGGGACTACTTTGCTGACACAGTTCTTTTACCTTTTAAATGTATATGGTGGGCATCTGCATAGCCTATGTCCTTCTGCTGCAACTGCCCTTTCCAACGCTGTATTGGGTGTTGGGATTGGTGCTGTGGTTCCTGAGATTACCCGCCTCAAAGGTTTGGGTTCTCTCTTTATTATATTAGTATATATAGATATATATATATATATATATTCACTGAAAAAAACATAGGTTTCAGGCCTTATATAGTTAGGAATCAGCATTTAAAAAACCTTTGAAATTCACTGAAAAAACCATAGGTTTCAGGCCTTATATAGTTAGGAATTAGCATTTAAAAAAACCTTTGAAATTCACTGAAAAAACCATAGGTTTCAGGAGTTATATAGTTAGGAATTAGTTTTTAAAAAACCTTTAAAATTCACTCAAAAAACTATAAGTTTTAGTGGTGTTATAGTTAGCTGGACATTTTACTCATACAAAACCAATGAAATTGCTCCTATATAGTTAGTTGTACTAACTATATTTCGCGCACCCGCAATCCACTGCTGATGATGTCACATATTAGATCATTCATGACATGGTCAGTGACATCACTGATGACATCTGAAATGACATCACTGATGACATCACTGATGACATCATCCAGTGAATGTGGTTCGTTATTTAAATATGCATTATATATATAGCAATTTACATTGAAGAATGAGTGGATATATATAAATAAATATTTGGATGGAGGATTTAGTAGCAGTGTAATTGACTGTTTACTTGACTAATTTATAATGTCTCACTAAATATAGTGGATAGTGACTAAACTGTGTGAATATCTGTATCACTTTGTCAGTTGTTGTGTAAACTGATTCAACAGTTGGTTACTAGCTATGTGAAAGTCTATATTAGTTATTGATTAGTTAACTGAGTATTTTGTATGGGAGTGTGAAAGTGTGTGTGGTTCGGTGGGGGGTGTGTGACTGTCCAAAGATGTGTGAATAGTTGATTCAGTAGATATATGAAGTTAAAACTACATGTTCTAACAGTTTGGGTGAGGGAATCTCTTTATGGGTGTGGTGATGAGCAAATATATTTCTCAAAGGTACAGGTCCAACAAACTAGAAAAATAAAAGGCAGTGTATGTGTCAGTTGTATATAAATAAGTATACATAAGACACAATGATTGTGTGAGTGACTGTATGGATAACTGTATACTTGTAATAAGGATTTTATAATTCACCAAGTATGACTTACTATCTAAATGAATAGAAGAAGTGGTGTTTGTATAAGTGTTTTGCTAAGTAAATATGTAAGTATGATCCATTGTTTGCATAAGTGAGTAGGATGACTTCATATGTGAGTAGGATGCGTGCTGTTGTTTAATGTCGATATAGATGTATAAGTATTTTTGATAGTGTTCTATTATTCATTGACAGCATGTATGAGTGAATCCATAGGTAAGTGATTAGATGTGTGTATACATCTATGCATCACTGAGTGGATTTTTAGATACTTGTATTGCTGTGACAATGGATTTAAATATGATACTCTGTATTTTACAAACAGTGATGAAAAATTGTAATAGTGTATGAAAAGGTGTATGGGGCTGATTCACAGAACTAACTTAAGACAAAATCCTAAACTTACTACTTTTGGTATTCACAGAAGTTAGGATTTTGTCTTAAGACAAACTTAGGACAGCCTTAAGACAAACTTAAGACAAAATCCTAACTTAAGTCTGTCTTAAATCTGTCTTAAGTTTGTCTTAAGACAAACTTAAGATAGAATCCTAACTTCTGTGAATACCAAAAGTAGTAAGTTTAGGATTTTGTCTTAAGTTAGTTCTGTGAATTGGGCCCTATGTGATTGTCACGTGGATGATGTCATAAGTGATGTCATCAGTGATGTCATTTGAGATGTCATCAGTGATGTCACTGACCATATCATGAATGATCTAATATGTGACATCATCAGCAGTGGATTGCGGGTGCGCAAAATATAGTTAGTACAACTAACTATATAGGAGCAATTTCATTGGTTTTGTATGAGTAAAATGTCCAGCTAACTATAACACCACTAAAACTTATAGTTTTTTGAGTGAATTTCAAAGGTTTTTTAAAAACGAATTCATAACTATATAACTCCTGAAACCTATGGTTTTTTCAGTGAATTTCAAAGGTTTTTTTAAATGCTAATTCCTAACTATATAAGGCCTGAAACCTATGTTTTTTTCAGTGAATTTCAAAGGTTTTTTAAATGCTGATTCCTAACTATATAAGGCCTGAAACCTATGGTTTTTTTCAGTGAATTTCAAAGGTTTTTTAAATGCTAATTCCTAACTATAACTGGTGTGTAACCTATGGTTTTTTCAGTGAATATATATATACATATAAAATTTCTATGGCAAAATGAAACCCCTCATTTTGTTCCTTTTCAAATTAAATGTATTAAGTGTTACCACTTTATTCCAATCAAGATGACTTCAGGTGTGCCATACTTTTGTCATAAGTAAGACTGTTAGCGTTCTAGTTGCTCTTTAGAACACTCTGGGACATTCTGTCATTGGGCTACAGTTGGACTACATCTGGCTGATATTTGGGCTACATTTGGGCTCTTTTGTCTCTGGTGGCCATCTTGGGAGACTGCATATCAGACTTTTTTTAATGAAATATAAGAGGATTTGAGAAGTCACTCAAAATGTGCCCTCATTTTTCTTTCTTCAGCACTAATCATAATTTCTATGGCAAAATGAACCCCCTCATTTTGTTCCTTTGCAAATTAAATGTTTTAAGTGTTAACACTTTATTCCAATCAAGATGACTTCAGGTGTGCCATACTTTTGTCATAAGTAAGACTGTTAGCGCTCTAGTTGTTCTTTAGAACACTCTGGGACATTCTGTCATTGGGCTATAGTTGGGCTACATCTGGCTGATATTTGGGCTACATTTGTTTTTTTTTGTCTCTGGTGGCCATCTTTGGGCTACATTGGGCTACATTGGGCTACATTTGGGCTCTAACATATATATAGCCCAATGTAGCCAATATATATTTTTTCAAAGTTAATTTTCGTAAAAACCACTGGAGCACATATCTTGAGACATAGCAAAGGCACATCGGGCTACCAGTCCCTACAATTTTGCCAAGTTTGGTGGAAAACCATTCAGCCGTTCGGGCTAAAAGTGAGTCCAACCGCCCTATGGAAATTAACATGGGGAAAACATGTTTTGGGACCCCCCTTTTATCTCGGTCCCCGCTTGACGAATCCCCTCAAACTTTCAGGGAAGGAGCGGAGCGCCGCGAGGCAAAGTTAAGGAAAATTTCAGGAATAATCCTCAACCGGCGCCAAAGTTATTCCCAATAGAATGTTGCGATTTCCCTATGGAAAACAATCCTAACTATATATACCTACTGGCTATCGCCAGTAGGTAATATATATATATATATATATATCCAACCATACCAGGAACCAACTTTTGAACGGAGACCACAGGAGGTTGAAATAAAACGCTCTTTATTCGGAGACAGCAGCTTGCTAGCAAACCCTCTTCATAGAAGCACAACCTGGAGTAAAACGCCATATATATATATCAGACAGCATCTATGTGTGCCTCTTACATGGATGTTCAAAGAGGCCTGAGGGGAGGCTCCCTCCCAGAAGATCTCTGCACTGCCAATATTGTCTTAATCTAGAAAGTTGAGAAACCAGTGGATGAATACACCTCCTATAGGACCATGCCTTCATCGTATATAGAGACCAAAATATTGGCCAAGATACTCCACCTGCCTCTATAAGGTTGTGGATGAATTCAGGCCCCACAGATCAACGCAGCTCAATCCGCAATGTCTATGTGGTGTCATGCATAAAGACTCAGACAGAAAAGAACACATGGTGATATGTTCGCTGCATGCGTAAAAGGCCTTATATTTTGTTTAAATAGCCATATCTGATGGCGGTCAAATGCAAGATGTGATTTGTACCGGAATTCACAACTTTGGTCCAATGATTGTACACAGATCCCATTACTAGATTTAGATTTAATGGGAGAAAATCATAGATCTTCCAGTTGGGTCAAGGATGAGGCAGGGCTGTCCACCCTCCCCCTGCTGTTCGACGTAGCAGTCAAACTATTGGCGTGCTGCATCCAATGAGATGAGCATGTACAGTAAATACGATGGGATACGAATAGAAAGCAGCACACATAGAAAGAGGAAGTAAAGAGGAGAAATAAACATATTTCTCCTTGTTACACCTTCACTGGAGATACATATCTCTTTGGTGCAATCTGGTAATACGCCAACAACCATGAGCATTGCATGGGAACACCCACACAACACCAATGGAACTCTTGCCCAGGGAAGAGTAACACAGCACAGCAATTTCCACTATTCTTTATTACTCCATATTTTTAGAGCCCCTCAAAACTACGCTGACAAACTTAGAGATGTGCGTCACGCATGTACTACATTGCATTCTGTAAACGTGATGCAACCCTCTCATAAATATGCCCCTGAGGTGGTAGGCAGACCGCCTTCCAGTAACACAACAGAGTACCGCGCCTCCTGCTGGCTGGAAGCAGCAGAGGCACACCTGTCACAGGTATATCAAAACAAACAGTGGCAAAACAAATGCTGGAGGGCCAGATTCACAGAACTAACTTAAGACAAAATCCTAAACTTACTACTTTTGGTAATCACAGAAGTTAGGATTTTGTCTTAAGTTTGTCTTAAGACAGACTTAAGTTAGGATTTCATCTTAAGTCTGTCTTAAGACAAACTTAAGACAAAACCCTAACTTCTGTGAATACCAAAAGTAGTAAGTTTAGGATTTTGTCTAAAGTTAGTTCTGTGAATCGGGCCCGGAGTTTTTAAAATTCAAACAGCTTTCAAATTTGTGGGTAAATGTCTGTGCATTGAAGAATTCCACATAGAAATCAGGGGTGGCACCGGGCGGTACTGAGTGCCCTCACACCTCTTTCACCATCATCAAATGCAAAAATGAATAACGTTCAACAGGCAGCGTATGTTTAGATGCTGCATTAACAAATGCCATTCTCTATATTAACAAATAAGATTTTTTCTTAAATATGTCATAGGCCTTCTGCTCCTTCATAAACCTACCTAAAATAGATGCATCGCTCAACATCACCACACAAAGTAAAAATAAACTACAACACATGTTAACCATTTCAGAACCTGAACCATTCCAGGCCTCCCACTGTCTCAGCCACGGCCAGAGGCAACGACGGACAGAGCGGGGTCTCACTACGCCTGAGACAGTTCCAGGATGAGGTGAGGTCTCTTCCCCAGACATACTGGATTACACAGTGATATCGGATGCTGGGGAGGTGAAGTCACTGTTTATGGAGACTCATATCCTTTACGGTTGAATTATTCTTAGTAATCATTTTTTGCTATTTAATTTGCTAATTTTCACAAGTTTTGCAGTCGCATTATTTTAAGAGCAGAGGCCCCGAAGAAAGCCTGGGTCCTTTCCCACACAGGCTGAAACATGTTGGCCCATATGCAGATATTTGTTAAACTGCAGGAGTAATGTTTTGCGCTGTTCTTTGTTTTTAATTAGGAAGAGTTCTTGGCTGAATAAAATTATAATGAGATTCTCTATCCTATTTTAAATGTCACTCACTTTTCTTTTTGCACTGCACTAAACCCGTCAGATCAGATACATATGGTTATCCAAAGGTTGGCATACTGATACTATGAGCCCAAAAAGGGTACTATAATTGTCTTGGTGATCTAGAGACACTAGACCCAGGGCGGAGGACCACATGATAATATTGATCACACACGATGTTGATGGGAATCCGTAAACATAGTTACACAATGCTAACACTGGCCTAACCATCTTCTGCATGACGCCTTGAATCAGAATCCTATTCTCTGATTTTCCAGCAGCATACCTATGTGATGCTGACTTATAACAACAAGTATTCCTGAATAGATGTTCAGAAGAGAGACCCACAGGTTTGCTAGGTAGTTCATATATCAGTACAGGGGATACAACCTGTGCTTTGGTCTTTAAACGTCCCTCAGGCCCTCCCGAATCTAGTGTGATATAGATAAACCATTTCAGAAGCATAAAAAAGAACGTCTCCTGATCTGCTCCTTGGGTTTTGAATATTAACTTATGATAGAGTGGTAACTGTGAGAGGTAACTATGTAGGACTGTCTGATGATGACAGCCCACAACATACCATACCATTCTATGCTACAGAATAACATGCTGTACCATACAATACAATGATAGCCCATACCATACCATACCTTACAATAAAATCACAGGTCATACGATACTATACAGGCTGGACTACGGAAACACCCTCTGCGCAGGAGCCTCAGCCAAACTCCTGAAACGACTACAACGCATTCAGAACGCCTCTGCATGCCTGATCCTCGACATCCCTCGCCGCAGCCACATCACAACCCACCTGAGAAACCTGCACAGGCTCCCCGTCAACAAGAGGATCACCTTCAAGCTCCTCACCAATGCACACAAGGCACTACACAACACCGGACCAGCATATCTCAACAGACGACTCACCTTCTACACCCCCAAACACCAGCTCCGCTCCACCGACCTCGCCTCTGTCCCCCGCATCCGAAGAGCAACCTCTGGCAGCAGATCGTTCCCCCTCCTCACCGCCAAGACCTGGAACACCCTCCCTATCCTCCTACAACAGACTAGGACCTTCTAACCTTCAGAAGACTACTCTAGACCTGGCTTTTCGAGCAGTAGCAGCATCCCCCCCCCCCAGCACCTTGAGACCCCTACGGGTAAGTAGTGCGCTCTACAAATGTTCTGATTGATTGATATTGATTGATTGATATTATAAAATGACAGGTCACACCATACAACACTACAGAAAGACACACCACCTAAAAAAGATTTGGCAAAGTAAATAAATCCTGAAAAGCTGAGACATATTGGCTTTGCCAATGCTTGTTTGGTTTGACTTTTCTGAAAAGTTTTGTAATGCTCCCATCTCTGAGTTGCCCTCTACAGTTGTTAACAGATTTGCACACGGCACCAAAAATTACCAAAGAATTATTATGCACTATGCTGCCCTGCCAAGTAGCACGAGTCATGAGTTAGACTAACTCATTTTGGTGTTTTTGGTGCAATTCACCGCACGGAAATGCAAAGCTACATATTTATAATGCTTTCTCATCTGTCAAGCCGAGCACCAACTGCTAATTAGCACCACTCTCAGAAAGCTGACAGTGTGCGATCCTCGTTGCTTGAGGCAGGCTTGGGGTCTGGCTCACCTCACTCTGGGCTGGCTCTTTAGATGTTACAATGTATTAACTTCACCCGCGGCGCCACATTCAGATTCCCTGACTTCACATGATGACTCGAGTGAAGCAGTGTCTTCATTATTTGCATTGACCAATGGCTACTTCTGACAGACACTGACTACACACACCGATAGGCGTACCCGGCCATCGGTGGGCCGTGGCACGAGCAGGCGAAGCAGTAGTCTGTTTAAATATGTGGTGTAGGCACTGCACAAAATGATTCAAAATAGGGGGTGGTGATGAACAGAGTGCCTGAATTAAGCAGACCACTCTTACCCAGTCCAAAGATCAGGGCTTGATCCATCACCGTTTTTTAGCTCACTGCACCATCCCAGCTCAGAACTTGGCTAGATGCAAATTAGTCTGTTCCTGTCCCAGTGCATGATGGGAACAGGGCAAACCAAACTACCAAGCCAATTCTTGTACTGGGAAGGAAACAAGCTTCCGGGGACCGGTTTCTGCCATTTCAGGCGTCGTCGGCCCGGCTTGCTTGAATCCTGATGGTGCAATGAGCAAGGGACTCACATCTGAGTATACCCTTCCACGCTTATGGTGGACAAAATGATTCAGAATAGGGGGTGGTGATGAACAGAGTGCCTGAATTAAGCAGACCACTCTTACCCAGTCCAAAGATCAGGGCTTGATCCATCACCGTTTTTTAGCTCACTGCACCATCCCAGCTCAGAACTTGGCTATATGCAAATTAGTCTGTTCCTGTCCCAGTGCATGATGGGAACAGGGCAAACCAAACTACCAAGCCAATTCTTGTACTGGGAAGGAAACAAGCTTCCGGGGACCGGTTTCTGCCATTTCAGGCGTCGTCGGCCCGGCTTGCTTGAATCCTGATGGTGCAATGAGCAAGGGACTCACATCTGAGTATACCCTTCCACGCTTATGGTGGACACTGCACAGGCACATTGTTGTGCTGCGCAGCCGTAATGTGACCACGGCCGCAACCCGACCCAGACTGAGGCTGCTGGCTGAGTGGTGGAGCTTCAGCAGGGAGTCTGTACAAGTTGTTGAGTTCTGGCCTACTGTCTCCACCAGTGGCATAACACAAGCCCCCACAGTCCCTGCGGTGCGGGCCCCCAAGCTCCAGGGGGCCCCCTCAGCACAGTACTCTGGCCGGGAGCTCCTGATTGATTTCAGAGGGGGCTCCTTCACATACCTTGCAGCGGGCCCCCTCAAGTTTTGTTATGCCAGTGGCCTCCACCCACAGTCCGGGGCATGCAGGGGGGAATTGTTGCAGCGTGGTATCATGTAAAGTCGCAGGTGAGACTCTGGGGTCCAATTAGCCTTGACTCAGTCATGCCAGTGGTACACCCTGGCTACCCATACCAGACATGCTGTAGAAGAGGCCTGATGAATGCAACCATTCTTAACCGGCCCAGTCTGAGGATGGCGGCCATAACAGAACTGTGGCAGTTAAATAAACAAAGCGCAATACTATTTTCATTGGGATTCATCCGCTTCTCTGAGTGTTAAAAACAGAGGACTCATTCAGTTTCAAGAAAACATTATTTTTTAGATCCTGTGTTATTTTTCCCCAATTGCAGACCTGTCTGAGGAAATTTGGGAGTTGGGGCCCTCTTTCATCATTAAGTGCATGTACCCTATCACTAAAGTTTTGGGAAGTAAAAATACAGCTTTTCCAAATATTAAGTGTTCTTAGAGACAGTTGAGGCTATGTAAGGTGCTGTACCTTGGGATGAGGCTGCTCTTAGAAGCATCTCTCACTATGAAGGGCTCCAGTCTTCAAAGCTGCACATGTCAAGGAACTATGTTTCCCGCTTCCTTGTCACTGGAAAAGTGTGTGAGCTCTTGTCCATCTATAAGACTCTGGCACACATTACCCACAGCTGGGATATTACCTTAAAAGTTACATTAAAGCAGAAACAATAATGGCAGTTCAGAAGCTTAGAAAATCCAGCAGCATAGAGGCTTTATTGCCAAAAGAGCGGCCTGGAATAAGGCATTAAGAAGATCGTAGACTACCGCGATCTCTACGATAAGTAGGGTCATTTGAGACCTGTGACGTTTCAGAAGCTATCTTGAGACGGGTGGGGACCCTCAGGCCTCAACACACGAGAAACCCCTGATGCCGGACTGGCAATGGCCAACACTCTTTGACCCACCGAAATAACCAGCCTGAAATAGGGCCCACGCTGACTCTGGGTACTGGAAGCCTCACTTACACAGTGAAGAGGATCACCTGAGACCCCAAAGGGCACGGACTGTCCTGAGAGGGGAGCGGAGCCCCAGGACATAATCACGTCAGGAGTCCCAGATGCCTGACCCAGGAACAGCCGCCAACCCCAGAACCAATACAGAAAGCGACCAACGATAAGACCACAACAAGACTTTCGTCAGCCTCGATATCTCTGATAACCGCAACAAGAACTCAAGGTCAGTGTAGTCAGTGGTCCTAATGGGCTACTAGAGTCCAATATCCCCGGCACCTATTGAGAATACCTCCATTGACACAGGCCCCCTTACCAAGCGACCAGACCAACTCCAACTCCCAAACCCCTCTGCTCCCCCCCTCCGAGAGGCAATCCCCCGTCTCCTCAACCCCCTCCTTCCCTATCCTGACCAGACAGCACTCTCTACTCCGCACAACATTCCATCCTATCAAAAATTGGAGTAAACCCGACTCCCTCACAACACAGAAAAATGCCACCGGGCACGCAACAGCTTGCCCCCCGCATACACCAAACTTCGTGATTCCCCATGGTCCGCACTCCATTGCAATCGCTTTCCCCCCGAACCTCTCTAGTAAAGCGAAGAAACTCTTCAAACATAGACTGCTCAGACAACATCCCGAGACACTATTCGAAGACACTTATCACTGCTCCTCCAGAAGGCAGATAAAGGGATTTCATTTTCCACACTGAAAGACCCGACATTTGGCCCATAATTCTCAACGCGCATCTCAGCATTTCCAAAACCACCACTACCTCCCACAGCCACAAACTGACGACCTCGCTCCCGAGTCACCAGTCGATGAGGGGCAACATCTCCATAACCATCTTCATGAAGGGTATAGTCCTAATACAGGCTAAGAGCGCTCATCTTGAGGTCTTCGACTCCCTCTTCCTCTAACTAAAAAAGGCCCCGTGATCACCTCACGATACGGATCAACCCCATCCCTCCCCCAGTGAGCCATCCACGACGGGGGAGGCACCGGACCCCTCTCTCAGCTGCTTCGAGATCCCTCTCGCCGCCATCCCGAGGCCCTCAATGTAACTCTATACCTCCAAATATCGCTCACTCCCCCTCTATCAGATGACCCGCCCACCCTGCCCCTCCTCCCTTCCCCTCCTAACATCCAGGATCGAGCATCACCCTCTAGCTCAGCTTACTCACAGCCCTCCCCCGTCCCCTCGCCGCACGAGATCTGTCACCTGCCATGAGGCAGAACTCCCTATGCCCCTGAGCCATACCAAAAGCAATTCAGGCAGCCCCTCCCCCCCAATAACCATCTGGACCGGGACACACACCCCTCCTTTAACTACCATCACGACAGGGACCCACTCCCCTCCCCCAAGGGCAATGCTGCCGCAGACTCCCTCCCCCCCTCCTCGATCCCTCCCCCCTCACCCAAGGGCATTGTTGCCCCAGACACCCTCCCTCCCTCCTTAGATAACACGACGCAACACCTCTCCCTCCTAAAAACTCAGCTGAAAATCCTGATTCGAGGCCTAAACGAAACTCTATCCAACCTATCCTTGACCCGAAATCCCACCCAGCCACCCACAGAGCTATCTGAATGAATGAATGAAACCCGATTTATATAGCGCTACTTAGCCCAATAGGCGTCAAGGCGCCTAAACCAAATGCTTGTAGTATCCCCAAAGCAAGCTTACTGGTAGGCCTTGATAAAACACCACGTTTTTAGCGCCTTTCTAAAAAGGGCCAACGAGGGTTGAGTCTTGATCTCAGCGGGGAGGGAATTCCATAGTCGGGAGCCACAGTAGAGAAGGCCCTTCCTCCCCATCTGACCTTATTAATTCGGGGAATGCAAAGAAGATTCATATTGGAGGAACGGAGGCTCCTGCTTGGAATATAGCAAGTTAAGAGGGAGCCTATGGCATCAGAACATCTTGCCGATAGGGCTCCAAAGACCAGGCAGAGCATTTTAAAAGAGACCCTAAACTGGATCGGAAGCCAATGGAGGCTCTTTCTGGCTAGTGTGGCAGAAAAAGAGTTAGGGGCATCCAGAACAAATCTTGCGGCCGCATTCTGCACAGTCTGAAGGCGTTGAATAAGGCCTTTATTGATATCTGCTTACAATGCGTTGCAGTAATCCAGCCGGGAGGACACCAGCGCGACCACGGTCTGCTTACGGGCCTGAGGGGAGATATAGTGAACGATTCTCCTCAGAATCCTAATAACTCCCCAGCAGGTGGCCACGGTTCTATTTGCCTGGAGGTTCATGGTCAACGAGGTGTCAAAGATGACGCCAAGATTCCTGGCAGAGTGAGATGGAATAGGACAGGCTCCCAACGAAGGGGGCCACCACTCGCTGGACCAAATCTCCTGGGGCCCGATTCACAGAATGAACTTAAGACTCAATCCTAAACTTACTACTATTTTGGTATTCACAGAATGCACTTACTACTTTTGGTATTCACAGAAGTTAGGATTTTGTCTTAAGTTTGCCTTAAGACAAACTTAAGACAGACTTAAGACAATATCCTAACTTCTGTGAATACCAAAAGTAGTAAGTTCATTCTGTGAATGCCAAAAGTAGGAAGTGCATTCTGTAAATTTCAAAATAGCAGTAAGTTTAGGATTGAGTCTTAGGTTCATTCTGTGAATCGGGCCCAGTGACCCCAAAAGAATTTTTGTCCTGAAGAAGGTGTTTCCACATCCATGGGCCTCAAACACCGAAACGCATGGACGCATTAACTTCATTATAGAATCCAAGTAAAGCCTAGGAAGCCTCAGATAAACACGCGGGGCCCGATTCACAGAATGAATTTAAGACTCAATCCTAAACTTACTAATATTTTGGTATTCACAGAATGCACTTACTACTTTTGGTATTCACAGAAGTTAGGATTTTGTCTTAAGTCTGTCTTAAGTCTCTCTTAAGTCTGTCTTAAGTTTGTCTTAAGACAAAATCCTAACTTCTGTGAATACCAAAAGTAGTAAGTTCATTCTGTGAATGCCAAAAGTAGTAAGTGCATTATGTGAATACCAAAATAGTAGTAAGTTTAGGATTGAGTCTTAAGTTCATTCTGTGAATCGGGCCCTTTGGGCCCGATTCACAGAAGTAACTTAAGACAAAATTCTAAACTTACTACCATTTTGGTATTCACAGAAGGCACTTACTCATTTTGGTATTCACAGAAGGCACTTACTCATTTCGGTATTCACAGAAGGCACTTACTCATTTCGGTATTCACAGAAGTTAGGAGTCCTAACTTTAAGACTCCTAAATGCCTTCTGTGAATACCGAAAGTCTTAAAGTTAGGATTTTTCTCAGTTTAGTAGTAGTAAAGTTAGGACTCCTAACTTTAGGAGTCCTAAATGCCTTCCGTGAATATCAAAAGTCTTAAAAATAGGATTTTTCTCAACTTTACTACTGCTTAACTGAGAAAAATCCTAATTGTAAGAGTTTCGGTATTCACAGAAGGCATTTAGGAATCCTAAAGTTAGGAGTCCTAACTTTACTACTACTAAATTGAGAAAAATCCTAATTTTAAGACTTTCGGTATTCACAGAAGGCATATAGGATTCCTAAAGTTAGGAGTCGTAACTTTACTACTACTAAATTGAGAAAAATCCTAATTTTAAGAGTTTCGGTATTAAAACAAGGCATTTAGGAGTCCTAAAGTTAGGAGTCCTAACTTTACTACTACTAAATTGAGAAAAATTCCTTTTTTTAAGACTGTCGGTATTCACAGAAGGCATTTAGGAGTCCTAAAGTTAGGAGTCCTAACTTTACTACTACTAAATTGAGAAAAATCCTGGGCCCGATTCACAGAATGAACTTAAGACTCAATCCTAAACTTACTACTATTTTGGTATTCACAGAATGCCCTTACTACTTTTGGCATTCACAGAATGAACTTACTACTTTTGGTATTCACAGAAGTTAGGATTTTGTCTTAAGTTTGTCGTATGACAATTTTAAGACAGACTTAAGACAAAATCCTAACTTCTGTGAATACCAAAAGTAGTAAATTCATTCTGTGAATGCCAAAAGTAGTAAGTGCATTTTGTGAATACCAAAATAGTAGTAAGTTTAGGATTAAATCTTAAATTCATTCTGTGAATCGGGCCCCCTAATTTTAAGACTTTCGGTATTCACAGAAGGCATTTAGGAGTCCTAAAGTTAGGACTACTAACTACTGTGAATACCGAAATGAGTAAGTGCCTTCTGTGAATACCAAAATGAGTAAGTGCCTTTTGTGAATACCAAAATGGTAGTAACTTTAGGATTTTGTCTTAAGTTAGTTCTGTGAATTGGGCCCCTGGTCCTTACCAAAGACCAGCACCTCGGTTTTATCGCCATTCAGCTTCAAGGAGTTTTGGATCATCCATTCAGAGACTGCTTGCATGCAGTTCCTGAAGCTGAACGCGGAGGTACTGACCAAATGTGCCAGGGACACCATGATCTGTGTGTGATCCGCGTATGTCACCACCTCCATCCCCTGCGATTTTACTAACCTAGCAAGTGGGGCCACGTAGATGTTAAACAGGGTCGGACTCAAAGCCGACCCTTGCGGAACCCCACATTGCAACGGTTTAGCAGGGGAGAGGAACTCTCCAAGCTTGACCCTCTGCTCTCTTAGTTCTAAAAAGGAAGACAGAAGGCTCAGAGCTGGGCCCTGCACACCTATCTCCCTCAGACGCGATGTTAAAGTCGAGGGAGACAGGGTATCAAAGGCTGCCATCAGATCAAGTAAGACCAGAAGAGTGGTCTGCCCTTGATCGACCTTAGTTCGAATATTATTCATCACCATATTGAGTGCCGATTCCGTACAATGGGATTTCCTGAATCCATGTTGGGACTGGTCCAGGAACCCATAGGAATCGAGGTAGGCAGTGAGATGTAGGTTGAGATGAGATTCTAACATTTTAGCAGGAGCTGGCAACAAGGAAATAGGTCTAACATTTTTAAGAATTTCTGGGTCCAGAGTGGGCTTCTTAAGTAAAGGCTTAACTATCGCCTTCTTCCAGGCTGCCGGGAAGGTGCCCTGTAGCATAGCGCCGTTCATCACCTCCAATAGTGGCGGTAACAGGGTGTCCCTGCATTCCTTCAAAACTTTCAAGGGGCAGGGGCCCAGAGGGGAACAGCAGTGAATCTAGGTCTTCAATGGTGAGAGGCGGAAAGACAGTTAGGGTCTTGGAAGGAGCTCTTGTCCAGGGCCCTAGGTTGGAAAGGGTCAAACAGGGATCAACATCTAGAGTCCTTCTCTGTGCTTCTAGCGTGAGATAAATATCCGCAATTTTAGTGTGGAAAAACTCTGAAATCCTGTCGCATAGCTCCTGTGAGCCTACGACAGGGTCAGGCTCTTGTAAGGAGCACAAAGAGTCGACAATCTTAAAAAGTTCCCTAGATGAAGTAAGGGATGTCGTACGTTTAGAAAAGAACTCCTGTTTTTCCCTGATGATCCTAGCCTTATACTCTCCCAGCAACCGCTTGTGAGAATCTCTTTCAGAGGGATCCCAGGTTTTCCGCCATTTTCTCTTCTGCCTCCTGCAGCTCTGCCTCATGAACCTCAGCGACTCTGTGAACCAGGGGGCAGAAGGTTTACCCCTTGCTGAATAGCGGAGAGAAGCTGGGGCTAGCATCTCAACAGCTCTGGAGATGGAGTTAGCGAGTTACTGTGCAGCTACACCAGCATCTCTGGTAGATAAAAGGGCGATGGGCCCTATAAAAGGTGCAAGAGATTCATTTGTAATGTTCCTATAGCTCCTCTTCGGAACTCTATTGGCGGAACACAGTATAGGCAGAGGCACAGAAGGAAATGTAAGTTCTAAAGGTACGGCCAAATGATCTGACCAAACCGTTGAGAGCCTAGCTTCGTTGGAAAACACCCCGTACAAGATATGCCCGGCCAAATGAGTTGGACTATTCACCAACTGGAGAAGACCACATGCGGTAAGGGGGCCCATCAAAGAGAGAGTATCTTTCGAACTCAGGTCATCTAGATGGAAGTTTAAGTCCCCTAGAATGGTAAAATGGGGTTTACCAAAGTAAGGTTCCAAAATTCTAAAAAGGTCACAGCTGAAATTGGATCTAGGACCAGGAGGTCTATAGATAAGAAGACCAGTGAAAGATACCGAGGGAGAAGAAGAGATAGAAAAGTGCATAGCCTGAAAGGTATCAGAAGGCTCGGAAAGGGCTTTTATACGACAAACAGAGGAGGCTTTATAAAGAAACGCCAGTCCTCCCCCTCTCCGCCTTATTCTGTCCAATCTATGCAGCACATAGCCTTCAGGAATCGCATTCAGAAGATCAGGACCTGAGGAGTCCAAAGCCCAGGTTTCTGTTACAAAAACCCAAGAGGTGTTCCTAGCCATAACAAAATTGTAAAAGGCAACATTATGTTTAATTAGCGATCGGGCGTTAATTAGAAAACCCCTTTCCGAATGCAGGGGATACTTAGCGATAGAAGGAGCTTGTACACTTCCAAGGGGGGAGGGAATAAAAAGGGGATCACTGTTACAAGTTGGGCAAATGGAGAGGCGAAATAGGGCATCCGGAGTAAAGCTGTGGTGACAGGGTAGAGAGAAAGGTTTCAGTGCAATCATGTCCACAAGGGAATAGGAGCGTATTACCTTACATGCTACCATGGGCTGGGCATCTTCACAACGCAGCCCGTCCTGCAGCCCGTCCTCAGCGCGGACGGGCGCAGACGGGCAGAACTCAGGCGTAACTCCGGCGGAAAACCGGCGACCCCGCTGCGCGAATCCGCTGCGCGTCAGCAGGACCTCCTTAAGTAGACGACTAGCGTCCTTGTGACGACTAGACCGTCACAACGTCAAGATGGCGCCGCCGGGCGTACTTCTACCCCCCCAATATGGCCACCAAAGTACAACAGTACCGGGAATACCGGGGAGAGGACCCGCCAAACAGCGGTGCTTCAACGATTAACTGTGCGAGTAAGTGGGCAGTGGTTTTAAAAACAGGGGCAGAATTAAACTATCTATTAATCTAGTCTCACCCACCCAGTCAAGGCAAGGTACCACCCTCCATCGAGCCTGGTTCACCAGTAAGGGGAAAGATAATTGCTATTGATCAGGCGCTCCTATAGAAAATATGCCATAAGCTATACTACCCTACTCCACAAAATTCACCATTAATTATATATTATTCACATGGCCCATAATTAACATGACATATTTTGAGCAACTGAATCATGTGACCTAATTAATAAACCTATTCACAAATTATATACATTTATATACATCTGCAGATAAACGACTTCATCACACCTAACAAGCCCTATGATTAATTAAGCCACTGAGGCAAATAGATCTGCTAATGGTTACCCAAACACATGAAATAACAAGTCCAGTTTGTTTTTCATATATATTATTATTAACTATTTATTCAAAGAAAGTGCATTAAAATTCTTTTTATTCAGGCCTTATTATTAAGATTTTAGCAAAAAGTAATGACAGTTTAAAGCAAAATCAAAATTGCATTATTCGAAATAGAATTAGCAGTTTGGCATCACCTAAACTCTAACAGCCTGATTCATGTAGGTAAATTGCACTCGCAAAGGGCCAGATTCTGAGAATCTGGCCCTTTGCGAGTGCGATTTTTGCATTTGGTATTCATGATACCAAATGCAAAAATCGCTATTTAAGAAGTCGCAAATATGCGAGGAATAGCATTTAAGGAATCTCTATTAGAGATTCCTCAAATGCTATTCATGACACAAAACAAAATAGCGATTTTGGACTTTTGGGGCCGCTATTTACCGAGAGGTCAGACCTGTCGGTAAATAGCAAAAACTCAGAAAAATGCTTTTAAAAGCATTTTTCTAAGTTGCATGTTGCACACACACATGTCCTTTGGACATGTGTGCGCGCAACACCTGTTCAAATGTGCTTTTTAGGGGTGCTACAGGGCGTCCTTTGGACACCCCTGGCACCCTTAAAATCGCTATCTCATTTGCGAGTAGCAAATTGCTACTCGCAAATGAGGGATACTCCCCATTCATTCCTATGGGCCTCTTGGCCCATAGGAATGAATGGGGAGTATTTGCGAGTAGCAAATTGCTACTCGCAAATAAAGAACATGTAGGAATCGCTATTTAAGTAGCAATTCCTACATGAATGCCGTTTTGCGTGTCCTCAATAGCGAATCGCTATGATTCGCTATTAGGGACACGCAAAACGGCATGTACATGAATCAGGCTGGATGGGCCCGATTCACAGAATAAACTTAAGACTAAATCCTAAACTTACTACTATTTGGTATTCACAGAATGCACTTACTACTTTCGGGATTCACAGAGTGAACTTACTACTTTCGGGATTCACAGAATAAACTTACTACTTTCGGTATTCACAGAATAGATTTAAGACTACTAACTCTAAGTCCGAAATCGGGGAGTAAATTCCGGCCCGGAGGCGGAGCTTACGGGCCGGAGGCGGAGCTTACGGGCCGGAGGCGGAGCTTACGGGCCGGAGTCGGAGCTTGCGGCCCAGAGTTGGAGATTTCAGCATGGCAAAAATCCCCACCTCCGAGCCGGAAGCTCCGCCTCCGGCCCGTAAGCTCCGCCTCCGGCCTGTAAGCTCCGCCTCCGGCCCGTAAGCTCCGCCTCCGGCCCGTAAGCTCCGCCTCCGGCCCGTAAGCTCCGCCTCCGGGCCGGAATTTACTCCCCGATTTCGGACTTAGAGTTAGTAGTCTTAAATCTATTCTGTGAATACCGAAAGTAGTAAGTTTATTCTGTGAATCCCGAAAGTAGTAAGTTCACTCTGTGAATCCCGAAAGTAGTAAGTGCATTCTGTGAATACTAAATAGTAGTAAGTTTAGGATTTAGTCTTAAGTTCATTCTGTGAATCGGGCCCGATGTCCCTAGCTACACTTGCCCCATTAAAGAATAAGGGAAAAAGTAATTAAGCCCTGAAGGATTCTTACATGCTCCAAGTAAAGTCCAACAGCACGACACGTCCAACTGCATAACAGCAAGCAGCAGCCCCTTCCCTCCCAGGGGGACAGTTTTTATACCTTTCTAACTAGCTTAATCTAAGAAAAATTAAATACTTTTCTGCCATTCAGAACTCTGATTGGCTGTCAAACAACAGTCCATAATGTCATCACATTCTTTGGAGCCCAGTTCCGACTCTTTCTTAGAGTCCATTGTCCTTTATTTTTCAAGTCACGAAGCTTCCTCCAGTTTGCAACATTTAAATATTTTGTTCGTGACTTCCTTAGCTTGACAAACTTTCTGCCGGTTCCTGGCCTTGGCCACGCTGACCAAAAGTACAGTCAGTTCATTTGTACAACCACGTTTATATTTTCTCCTCTTAGAAACTTGCCAGGAACTTTCCACACCGGGCTCTTGCTTTCACTGAGCAGAATTCTGCCAACTGCACATTTAGATGCACTAGGCCTCAAACCTCTTTTTCGTTAACTAGTGTATAAACAAACACAAAGGAAAAATTAATGCAAGAAATAAAGTCTGTTCTGTTACCCACCCACCTTCGCTAATTATTAACCCATTAATCGATATTACCTAGCATAAGCAAATAAAGCAACATACAGATTTGTGCAACATTTAAGACAGGAAAACAAAACATGAGCACACAGAAAAAAGCACATGCCATTAATAAACAGCCGCATTTAGTTTTGACATGCCAATAGACAGAATTAATTCATTATTTTTCACACACATGCAAATGCAACATAATGCACGTTAATGAGCACACATTTTAGTTTCCCACGTGTTCATGTGAATGCAACTTTTACTCTAGGTTGGTTAGTAATTTCCATCGCACACTTTTATTAATATTATTAATTTATTATGGAAGTTCAACTTCACGAGCTGAAATAAATATATTTCTAAATCTCGCTCCATCAACTCCCTCATCTGGTGATTTCTAAATCACCAAACCATACCCAAATTTAGCAAAATTTATCTTAAGATGAACATGATTTGATATCACTGTATTAGTATTTCTAAAGACTTGAGCTTTACGAAACTCCTCCAGCTCTATCTCTCTCTCCTGTTCCTTTTTAATTTTGTAAATTCTCTTCTTTTCTTTCAGATATTTATTTCTCTTGTGTAACATGCAACTAATCTTCAACAAAAAGTATCACAAAAATTATTACCAATAAAGGTGTTAGAATCTTGCCAAGAACTGAACCACCAATTTCTTGAAACCAGGTTTTGATTGCCTGAAATCTTTTAGAAAGACGTCCTGAAAAATCATCCTCTTCTAAGGGAACAATCTCTGAATGCATTTCTGTGATATTTTTGATGTACATTTCAATGTTTTTACTCTCATCGGGGATATACGTACAACAGTGTTGGACATGTAGAATGCCACAGACTCCTCCCTCTTTTGATAGGAGTATGTCTAAAGCAAGACGGTTTTGCATTACCATAGATCTGATTGCAATAACTTCAGTATCCACTAATTGGAAACCACCAGCTGTGTCAGTTGACAATCTGTCAACAATTGTGGACAATTTTCTGATTCTTCCTGCATTCAGGGTTATTCCTAGCAAAGGTATCACTGCCTCAAAAATGTCTCCCAAAATTTCTGTGAAACTTTCTCTTTTGTACCTATTTACATGATTACTGATTTCAAATGAGCCTTCTGCATTTCTGTCAACATGAAATATTTTTGGAAAAACAAGTCCAACAAAACACGTCCCATACCAATGGTCTGGGAGGTTATAATAGGCTTTGTCTCCACAAACAAAATAAATTATAGGAAAAATTGGGTCTCTACCTCCCTTGAAACCCCAACCCCCCATGATTTGATAAGTGTCCTCACAATTGCTAGCTCCGACAAAATAATTATCAAACAGAGTGTTATCTCTTCTAATACAAAACTTGCCACTAATTGGCTTGTCTATGTGAATTGCAACATTGTCAAAAGATTTGCCATTGAGTTTTTCATCCTCCTTTTGCCAGAATCTTGATTTGGTCTGTTTGACCATCTCATTTCTTTTATAGATTGTCCTTCTCTCCTCAACAAGGTTCAGGAAAGTCTTTTCCTCAGCTCTTAATCTGCATGTTAGATTATTTCTAAAAGCATACTCATAGGTAAATTTGTTAGTTACAATGAAGAATTCCCTCATCTGTTTAGCTTGCTTATGTTTATTTAAGCTTTTCTCAATTTTTAGATTTGCAAAAATATCGTCATAATTAGAGTAATAATACTCTAGACGACCAGTCTGATAAAATAAGCTAGCTATCACACTGCAGGTTATGCCATAAGTGAGAGGAAGCATATTGTACGTCACTCCCTCTGAAACAGAAGCAGGCAACTTCACACAGATATAGCAGTCTTTGACTTCCATAACCTTTACATATTCAGCCAGAAGTCTTGAAAATGTATTGCTAGAAAAATCACCAACAGACCTATCTTGATGAGCCTCTGGTCTGTGATCAATAACTTTGTTAGCTTTGCCTGTTGCACTTTGTTTGTCTTGACTAACTGAAGCTTTGCTTGTCATATTGACCTTGTACATCTCCTTATCGATCCCGAAAGGAAAGATGACAGCTAAAACTAACCAGAGCAGAATTATCAAGAGCACACATATCAGACATCTTACAACATCTTTTAAAGATGGAGCATCTTGAGCTGTTGTTTACAAAAACATAAGGCATTTTTACTAAGTTTGTTACAGAAAAAGAAAACAAAAATTTAAAAATATCTCAAAAATTGTCTAAAAATATCTAAATTTTAATCTTTAACACCCCCTAACAGCTATTCTTCGACCTTGCGTCACAATTTGTTTTCCAACTAACACAATTTCTTCGACCTTGTGTCACCTATCACAATTTCTTCGGCCTCATGCCAAAAACAGAGAACCTAAAATTTCAACTGGTAAGTATTTCAATCAATGTCACTATTGTCTTCAATCTCTTCCTGACTGCTACTGTTTATCTCAACCACAGGTGGAATAATGATGTACGTCCATTCAGGTGACTTATATTTCTGGTTTGGTCTTAAAATTCTTTTTGCCCTTCTATTAATGACCTCTATTTTCTTTCCTGGTTCAGCTTTCTTCTCAGGATCCTTTTGACTTGATATCTCGTTGATCTGTTCTTTTGATCTGTGTACCAACTTGAATTTCAGGCCTTCATTTTCTTCTGGCCAATTATCACCTTTTCTTGACAATTTCTTCTTTGGCTCAGTCACATTACACTCTGTTCTCCAAGCTCTGTTTCTGAATTTTCTTATTTGAGAATCTTCATCACTCTCATCAGTATCAGTGTCAGAAATTTCAATTCTAGACTCAGGTTCTTCTCTACTAGGCAGCCTCACTCCGTTAGGAACATCATCTCTATAACTGGTACTTGGCAATTCGTCTTCCTCCTCTTCTTCAATTACCTTCAACTTCCCAGCTTCGGATTTCTTGTTCCTGTATTCAGAGCTTCTTTTCTGCTTTTCAATACTCTCCTGGTCTTGATACTGAGCTTGATCAGACTCTTCTCCTACTTCTTTCTCTAGCAGATCTTCATTATTTTCAGAGTCTTCAACTATGATCTCCAAGTCATTTTCATTTAATTCTCCATTCACAGATGATTTTTCCAGATGTCCACCAGCCTGTCGATCTTCAGTATCTGGAATTTTTTCTGATTCTTCTTCTGAATCTGAATCAGCTGTGGTATCACTTTCTTCATCAGAGTTTTCAGGTGTAGGCACACGAATGGTATGACTATCATGTATCCACCTTTTTATGCCTCTACACTTCACTGCGTTTGTAGTCACAAGAGTCACTTGCCTTGCCTTCTGCCACCTTGGTACCAAACAGTTTCTTCTTTGGTGAACTTTTGTTCTCACCCAATCACCAGGTGACAGATCATGTGCTTGCTCTTTTTCTCTTGACTGTACTTCAGGTCCCACCTGATTAGACACAGAAGTCACAACATCAGACAGTTTCCTGCAATACTCTAAAATGGCACTATCATTAATGGTCAACAATTTTCCTACTGGTATGAATGCCTGTCTCATGAATCTGCCCATTAGAATATCATGTGGGCTTAAACCTGTTTTTTTATCTGGTGTACTTCTTAGAGTCATCAGAACAAGTGGAAGAGCATCTGTCCATTTTATACCTGTAGCTAGACACATTTTTGCAATTCTGTTTTTGATTGTTCCATTAATTTGCTCAACAACTCCAGATGCCTCTGGTCTGTATGCACAATGCAACTTCTGCTCAATGTGTAAGGCTTCAAAAATCAATTTTAACAGACTGTTTTCAAAATGCCTTCCTCGATCACTCTCCACAGTCACTGGGAAACCGTACCTTGGTATAATTTCCCTCAAAAGTAACTTTGCAACAGTAATTGCATTGTTGTGACGTGTGGGAAACGCTTCAACCCATCTTGAAAACAGACAAACACCAAAACATAATGCAGTTTGTTATATGGTGGCATCTCAATGAAATCCATTTGTAACCTGGTGAATGGACCACCCTCCCGTCCTATGGTTCCCATTCCCACAACGGTTTTCCTTATTGGGTTCATTTGTTGGCAAGTCAAACACCTATGACAAAGAGATTCTGCGATCGTTCTAAATTTGGTATTAAACCAAGTTTCTCTGAAAAGTCTGACCATTGAATCCCTACCAATATGTCCCAGGCCATGATACATCCCGGCCATGTCAGCAACCATGCAGTTTGGTAAAACTACTCTGCCATCTTTGTAAGTCCAAACTCCATCCTCATCTCTCTGTCTACATTCTGCTCTCAACCATGTGTTTTTCTCCTCATCATCAGCTTCATCTTGTAAATCTTTGACTTCTTGCCATGTCTCAACTATTGAAGTTAGCATTAATGAACTCAAAGCATGCTCATCATTCCTTTCCCGATTAATTGTAAAATTGTTTCTTGCGCAGTACTTAGCAATTTCGTCTGCGTAAGCATTTCCTTTTGTTATAAAATCGTCTCCTTTTTGGTGTGCTGCACATTTTACAACAGCAATTTCTCTGGTAACTGAATGCCATCAATTAATCTTTTAATTAATTTTGCATTTCTGATTGGTGATCCTGCAGATGTCAAGTAGCCTCTCTGAGACCAGAGCTGTCCATAATCATGCACAACTCCATACCCATATTGGCTATCAGTTATTATGGTAATTTTCAAATGTATTGCTCTTTCACATGCACGAATTAAAGCAATCAATTCTGCTACTTGAGCTGAACGAATTCCTTCAAGACATGATGCTTCCACAACATCTGCAACTGTGCAGACAGAGTAAGCTGCTCTCAAAAAGCCCTCCTCTGTTCTCATACAAGAACCATCAACAAAGTAAACATAATCTGAAACAGGCAACGGAACATCTTTAATGTCCTGCCTTGGCTTGGTACAATATTCCAAAACATCCAAGCACTCATGATCAACATCGTTTTCATTTCTGATTTCTGTAACAGTACCATCAGGCAATAATGTGGATGGATTAAGATTCACACATCTTGCTATCGAGACATTATCTGATCCCAGAATAATCTTTTCATACTTGGTAAGTCTGTTACTTGTCAAGTGCTGCGTTTTGCTCCCGGTAAGTAGAATTTCAACTGAATGGGGAACATAAACTTTTACAGGAAATCCCATTATAATTCCTTCGCTTTGCTCAAGACTAACACTAGTTGCAGCTACTGCTTTTAAGCAGCCTGGTAATGCTTTTGCAACTGGATCAAGCACTGCTGAGAAGTATGCAATTGGTTTTCTCAATTTACCATGTCTCTGTATCAACACAGACAATGCACATCCTTCTCTTTCACTACAGTACAGCTCAAAATCTTTCTCATAATGTGGCATGCCCAGAGCTGGAGCTTCACACAAACTTCTTTTTAACTTTTCAAAAGCTTCCATCTCAATTTCTGTAAGGACAATTGGATCTTTTATGTCTGATTTTGTCAGTCTCTGCAGTGGTTTCGCAATTACCGAAAATCCACCAATCCATTGACGACAATAACCAACTATTCCTAGAAACATTCTGATCTGTCTCTGTGTTTTTGGAGGCTGCATTCCTTGAATCATTTTAATTATCTCAATTGTCACTTGTCTTGTTCCTTTTGCAATTCTGTGACCAAGATATTTTACTTCTATCTTACAAAACTGCAATTTTGCAGGTGACACTTTATGTCCCTCATCTGCCAGGTGATTAAAAAGAGTAATTGTATCTGTAACACAATTATCTCTTATTTTTGCTGCAACAAGAAGGTCATCAATGTACTGGACCAATGTTGATCGTCCAGGTAAATTTTGATTTTCCAATGATTTCTTTAACAACTCATTAAAGATAGAAGGAATCTCTGTATACCCTTGAGGAATACGACACCATGCTAGTGTGCGACCTTGGAACCGAAACGCAAAGATTTCCTGACTCTCTGGATGTAATGGAACAGTAAAGAACGCATTGCACAGATCAATGACAGTGTACCACTCTGCATCATGTGGAATTTGGTAAAGAATAACTGCTGGGTTTGGGACAACTGGACAACAAGGAACAACTATCTGATTAATCTTTCTCAGATCCTGAACTATTCTGTACATTCCATTTGTTTTTTTGATCCCCATAATCGGTGAATTACAAGGACTACTCTCAATTTCTTTTAAGACACCTTGTTTTATGAATTTTTCAATCACAGGAATGACACCTTCAATTGTTTCAGCCTTCATCTTGTACTGAGGAATGTTTGGAAATTCTATTCCCTGTTTCACAGTGATTTTGACTGGATCAACATGTTTCATCAAACCCATTTCACTTCCTGACAAGTCCCAAATTTCAGTTTTGACTGTCCTTTTTAGTTCTTCTGGTAAATTTTCTTTGTCAAAAACAGGAAATAATTTCGTTTTCTCTGCTTCAACCATTAACATTGTTAATTTATAAAGCCCATCTTCCTCCATAGTTTGCAGTTCAATACCCTCCGGTGAACAATATATTTTGCAGTTCATCTTGCATAGGATGTCTCTTCCCAGCAAGTTCACAGGACTGCTGTTACAAACTACAAATCTATGTTTGTCTTTGAATTTCCCAATTTCTATTTTCACAGGCTCTGTCAAATCTGTTTTAATTTGCTGATTAGTTACACCAACTACTTGGATGGTATCCCCAGAGAGAGGCAGGTTTTCAATTTCCACTGATCTAACAGTAGAACGGGTAGCACCAGTGTCCACAAGAAAAGTGATTTCTACATCATTCACTTTACCATTTACAAATGGACCAGACTGGTCAACCTCAAGAGTGGCTCCAAGTACACACTCTTCC
Source organism: Lissotriton helveticus (assembly GCF_964261635.1). Taxonomy (NCBI): domain Eukaryota; kingdom Metazoa; phylum Chordata; class Amphibia; order Caudata; family Salamandridae; genus Lissotriton; species Lissotriton helveticus. The sequence goes on along the minus strand of NC_136057.1, from coordinate 182,912,295 downwards.
TCCTCTCTCAGGCACCGTCATAAGTAGTCATCAGAATCACTCCCTTGGTTTTCTGTTAACAAAAATTGTCCAGAAATGTTTGGCACATTTACTTTTTGTGTTCTTATTACCCGATCACCTCCGCTGAATCCTGAATCCGGACAGTATCTTTGACTACCTCCACAATTTGGGAGAGGAGGCTGTGGAATCTGACTTTGTTGATTCGCTAACTGTCGCTGTAGCTGTTGCTGAAGACTCAACTCATTAAGCTGTTGCTGTAGCTGTTGCTGCAGATTTACATCATTCTGCATCTGTGGATTTAATGATGCATTTTTAAAATTTCTGGGCGGATTTTTACACTCGCGCTTCCAGTGTCCAATTTCGCCACAATTAAAACAAGGTCATTTTTGTTTTAGCTCCTCAATGTTAACATTAAATTTTGGTTTATTAAAGTTTCCTTTAAACTTTCCCTGACCCTGATTCTGGTTGAAATTCACATTTTTATTTTCTAAGTTAGCAATTTGATGTTCAGCTACTGTCACCTGTGCCCACATTGCTTCCTCTTTTAATTTCTTCTGTTTAGCTTCTAATTCATCACTGCAGTATTTTGCCTTTCTCAAAATATCATCAACTGAGTTTGATTGCCATCCAACAATATTGTTCCTAATCATTTCACCAATTTCAGGACTAAGACCATAAACAAATCTGTAAATGAAATGACTCATGTCCTTTTCATTTAATTTTTCATAGCCACTGTATTGTTTGAAAACCAACAGTAACCTTTCATAGAATGAATGAACTGATTCTTTTTTGCTCCTGATTTGTTCTGTCTATTTTTACCCAATCTACTTCTTTTGGGGGAATCTTTTGTTTTAACCAGTAAATCACCTTGTCATATAGTCCCATGACTTCTGACGATGGAGCACCTGTCTCTTTGTCTCGAGCTGGTTCTACTTTAGGCCAACTCACAGCAATTTTACATTCTGTCCAAAGATCTGATGGGACAACAATGTCAAAGAATCCATCAAGATCAATCCACAGAACTTTTGATACCTTGATGAATCTATCCACCTGTCAATACCATTCCACTGGCTTTTCTCTCAGTCGAGGGAAATCATGTGTGAATAACAAAATGTCCTGTCTTGACCAGGGAACATGAACATAACCACCACCAGCAATTTCTCTCATTGGGAACTGTTTTGCTAACTTTTATTGCCTTTCCTCTTCCTTCTTTTTGGTCCACTTCACTCTCCATTTACTCAAGTCACCCAATTTTTTGATGTACACAATCAAATCTTTTATATGCATAATTCTTCCCATTGCATTGAAATTTCCAATTTCTTTTTTAGAAAACTCTAATCTGTAGTGTTTTCCCAAATTCTTTTGTTTACTAATATCAATTTCCAATTCTGCAGCTAATTCTTCCAATTGATCATATTTATTTTTTGTTTTCCATTGAATGCTTTTGCATATGAACAAGAGTTCATCATCTTGATAATGCTTCAAACTGTCAGTACCAATTGTGCCAATTATTAACTCTTTTAGTCTGCTTTTAGTTTCGCAACATCAAGCTTTGAAATAGAATCGGTTTTTTCTGGTAATTCAGTATCTGAATCTGCACCCAATGGTGTTCTGCATAAGGAATCTGGATTAAAAGTTAAATCAGGCATCCTTGTTTTTTCTCGATGTATTTCAGTTAATTCTGAATAAAAATTTTCAGCTACTTTTTGAATTTCTGCATTTAATGGAATTGTCAAACCTGGTTGTTTAATTTCTCCGTGATCAAAAACAGGTTAAACAGGACCAATCGTTACTGGAACTGTCACTGCTTCCATGCCTTTAGTTAAGTGTCGAATTAATTCCTCTTTTGATCGTAAATTTTCTGAAGTGTCTGTAATTTCCTCATCTCTACCAACTCCCATTGAGTTTCTAGGAGTTTCTCTTCTCATTGGGGTTTCAGGAAAATTCCTGCTTTCACCATAAACACTACAACTTGTTCTTGCAAAAAAGGAGGCAACAAGGACAAAGGGCGCTCAACTGTAAGTATGGCTAAATTGTAATTTCAAAATTATTATCCAACAGACTGCTGCAAGACTGGAAGGAAGGTTACCAATCTTCCTTAAGTAATCTTGGAAACTCCAAGATAAAAACTAAATTCAGATTCCTGTCGAGCAATCAAAATTCTATTGCTGCATATCTCAGCAACAGCGAAACAATTATAAAGACGTTTGAAAAATTATAAACACTTTCTCAACTCGTAAAGTATTGAAGCACCAGGATCAATGTCCATACAGTGGCTTTCATGCACCAGATTCAAAGTACATCAATCCAATGTAAAGTAGTATATCCCTCTGTCGTGATTTATTTAGCGGTGGCTCCTCGTGTATCAACAACAGGCCGGTTGTTGATACACGAGGAGCCACCGCTAAATAAATCACGACAGAGGGATATAGACCCTGTGTACCGGACTCATCTCGGAACTAACTAACTCACGTGAGATAATTTGTCGCTTCAGATATTGACGCGAGTGAGAACGGAGAGAGCCCTGATGAAGTTGGTTGGCATTGATAATTGCCCAACGAAACATGTGTTGGCTGGTGCTGATGCACATTGGAAGTTGTGAATCTTGAAATTTTGATTTGAAATCTATTAACGTGGAACTTTGGAATTCCTCGAGTGAATAAAGAACTCGTGAGACAGAACAGAACTTTGGATTTTTCTACTTTACATTGGATTGATGTACTTTGAATCTGGTGCATGAAAGCCACTGTATGGACATTGATCCTGGTGCTTCAATACTTTACGAGTTGAGAAAGTGTTTATAATTTTTCAAACGTCTTTATAATTGTTTCGCTGTTGCTGAGATATGCAGCAATAGAATTTTGACAACTTGTTCTTGTTTCTAGTCTTACAGGAGTTTCAAAAGATTTAGAATTATTCGGGTAAAACCTGGATGATTCTTCATTTAATGGAGGAGCACTTGGTGTGGTTCCTGTAGAAACCATCGGAGTAGACCAAGAACAAGCTGGTTTTAAAGGAGTCTGTTTTTTATTTGCTAAATAAATTTCTTCTAGAACTTGGTCTTCTGTTTCACTGTCTATAACAGTATTATTTTTCTTTTGGGTATTCTTTTGACCTGGTATTTCTGTAATCATTTCTCTCACTGTATATAGACCATCACACATGTCTGCCTGTCTCAATCGAGGCATCCTATCTTCATGAGTTTCATGTTTAAAATTTGATGATTTTGGAGGTCTTATCATACCATTTGCTTCCCGCTGAAGTTGAAACATCTCATCCTCCCATTCAACTAAAGCTTCAAATTGTGTTGGTCTAGGCTTCGGCACAACAGCTGTCATCTTTTCTCTTAAGTTTTTTAAAATTCTCATATTAAATGAACCATCTTCCGGCCAGGCTAAAACACCATCGTTTTTAGTGTACTGCATCCAAGCATCAAACCAAAGGCAAGTATGATAACCATATTCACCTTCCATATATGCTGCAGGTGTTTTGTACTTATGAAGTAATTTTCCACCTCGCGTTTCAATTTTCTTATCAGGTGAAATAATTTTTTTTTATTTTTGAAGCCATGTAAACTTTTTCTCTTCTTTCTTGTAATAATAACTCATGTTTTAATCAAATCCGCTTAATTGGAAATGATCGTGAATATTTCCTGGTTGTTCCGCTAATTTTAGCCAATCCGTGTGCGAAACACACCAACAAACCAATCAGGTTAAGCCACGTCACTACCTTGCTCAACCAATAGAAATGGAGCTTTCCAAAAGAGCCAATTAGATTACAGCTTGACTCAGTCACATAAGCCAATCAGTGCTCTAGCTGTGACGTATGTTAGCCAATCACAGCACGGACCCTGTGACGCACACAGCCGCTGCGGCTTCTCGTCTCTCACTCTCAGAACTCACCCCTCCTTCACAAAAACTTTAAAAAAATGTAAAAATAATTTTTCATTGAAATCCAATTAATAACGACAAAAAGAACAAACCATTTGTCTGTTTCACTAAAATAAAGTGACAGTTTTACAATCATGCAAGTATTCTTTTGTGTGGAATAGACAACGCTACTCTCACAGAATATAAATTCGTTGATAAAGTAAACCTTTACTCTACCCTTCAAACAAGTAATAACGATCTTGTTTCCCTCTGAATGCACATAAAGTAGCAATTCAAAGTTTGGCTCGAACGGGATTACAAAATCATTTACGCACTTTTAAACGGAAAGTTTCCCTGACCAAACATACATGAAATCTTGGCAGGACTTTAACCAACCATAGAAATCCAGAATCGCCAGTAAAATAAACGACGTTACTTTACCCTTCACTCAAGTTTGAATATATCCTAATACTCTTTTCACAGTGAGTTTTAGAACGGGCTCTCAGTCCCTATACTCAAAGCTACGATTTCCTAGACAATCCTCACTATACAATTTACCTAACATACCTATATCCCTAACACGTGTTGTATGACCACAACACTAGTGATATAATAATACCACTATTCTGAAACAGATCAAATGTACTGTGTAACTTCACTCATGTCACACCACTCTGTACCGGTACAACTAGGATTTTTCACACTGCAGGAAAAAACCTTTCGACTACATATAACAAGTGAACTAAACTCAACATATGGTAAACATTGATCCTATGTAATTACCTTGTAGCATGTCGGTTACCATAGCAACCGTATCTCTGCTACCAGGGAATTGATCCAGCGCTCCAATAGAAAATATGCCATAAGCTATACTACCCTACTCCACAAAATTCACCATTAATTATATATTATTCGCATGGCCCATAACTAACATGACATATTTTGAGCAACTGAATCATGTGACCTAATTAATAAACCTATTCACAAATTATATACATTTATATACATCTGCAGATAAACGACTTCATCACACCTAACAATCCCTATGATTAATTAAGCCACTGAGGCAAATAGATCTGCTAATGGTAACCCAAACACATGAAATAACAAGTCCAGCTTGTTTTTCAAATATATTATTTACTAGCAGCCCGTCCCGACGTTGTCCGGGTATGAATTGCTGCCGGCCAGTAGTATATTGTTTCGTAGGATTTCGTTTTGATAGCATTTCTTATCTGTGACAGGCCTGTGAAACGCTCCGTTTTACAGTGCACTGCTGATGCACTTAAGAGTGCACGTTCAGTAGTGTGTGAACTCGAGTTTCCCTACTTTATTTTCCTTGCAATATTATATAGCACAAACTCGACAACATGGCATGAGCACAATTTACATTACAGAAGAACACATTCATTTGTGGTAGGCGCGGGGAGACAAAGCGATTTGCCTGTAATCACAGGATGTTGAGCTGATGCCGAGATTCGAACGTAGGGTCCGATTCACAGAATGAACTTAAGACTCAATCCTAAAGTTACTACTATTTTGGTATTCACAGAATGCACTTACTACTTTTGGCATTCACAGAATGAACTTACTACTTTTGGTATTCACAGAAGTTAGGATTTTGTCTTAAGTTTGTCTTAAGACAGACTTAAGACAGATTTAACACAAAATCCTAACTTCTGTGAATACCAAAAGTAGTAAGCTCATTCTGTGAATGCCAAAAGTAGTAAGTGCATTCTGTGAATACCAAAATAGTAGTAAGTTTAGGATTGAGTCTTAAGTTCATTCTGTGAATCGGGCCCGTAGCTCCCCATCTCTAAAGTTTGCAATTCTAGAACTTGTGGTGGGAGGTGTGTCTAAAAGTGTATGTCGGTGCTGGGCATCAATGAGAGAGACCTGTGCATTTTTCCAATCGGTGGTGAAAAAATATGAGTATGTTGCTGGAGATGTGGGCCGCCGTGCCACCAATGTACTTACGGGGGAGGGTAAACACCCATTATTCCGCAACTTTCTTTCCGCATACCATCACTCCGCATACTTTCATTACGAAAGTACCATGACTCCGCAATGCCATTATAACGCATGACATTACATTTTATATGATTTTACCACGCATACATTTACAACGAAATTCGTTGTAAATGCATGAATGGTAAAAGCATGTTTTTTTTAAAATGTTTGGATAAGGCAAGTATGGGTATAGGGGTATATTTTTTGGGGTACTGAGGTATATGTTTTGGGGTGTTTGGGTATTTTAAGGGTTCAGATATAGTTTTGGGTTATGGAGTACAGGGGTATTTTTAGGGTTCAGGGCTAGGTTTGGGTTTTGGGGTATAGGGCTATTTTTAGGGTTCAGGGGTATGTTTGGGTTTTGGGGTACAGGGGTATTTTAAGGGTTCAGGGCTAGGTTTGGTTTAGGGGTACAGGGGTATTTTTAGGGTTCAGGGCTAGGTTTGGGTTTTGGGGTACAGGGGTATTTTAGGGTTGTGGGCTAGGTTTGGGTTTTGGGGTACAGGGATATTTTTAGGGTTCAGGGATAGGTTTGGGTTTTGGGGTACAGGGGTATTTTAAGGGTTATGGGCTAGGTTTGGGTTTTGGGGTACAGGGATATTTTTAGGGTTCAGGGATAGGTTTGGGTTTTGAGGTACAGGGGTATTTTAGGGTTATGGGGTAGGTTTGGGTTTTGGGGTACAGGGCTATTTTTAGGGTTCAGGGGTAGGTTTGGGTTTTGAGGTACAGGGATATTTATAGGGTTCAGGGATAGGTTTGGGTTTTGGGGTACAGGGTATATTTATAGGGTTAAGATGGGTTAGTGTTTAAGGGTGTTGGGATATTTTATAGAGTAAGGGTGGGTTATGATTATTGGGTGCAGGGGTATTTAAAGTAGGGGTGGGCGGAATTGGCGCGAACTTAGTACAATAAATCCGCAATATTTCGTTCCGTCAGATTTCCAATTATTAAAACAGAAACCTCATATATTCAAGGTAAAATAACAAGTATTTCTACATGCTAAAATGCATATAGTCATTTCACAAAAGTGAAATTAGCTTCCAGCAAGCAGTGAGAGAGGGGATGATTTTGAGATCAAGCCCCTGCAAAGCATTATGGGACGAGATTAGCAGTGGGAAGTGAATATTATAGTGTCCAAATAATTCTAGAAAGAGCTGAAGTTCACCTCGTCGTCCCCAGTTGTCCCCGATGAGGCAAATGCAATAGCATTTAAAATATTATACATCAAGCTGCAGTTCAACTCGTGGTCCCTAGATGTCCCTGATGAGGCAAATGCAATTGCATTTAAAATATTACACATCAAGCTGCAGTTCTCCTCGTCGTCCCTAGATGTCCCTGATGAGGCAAATGCAATAGCATTTAAAATATTATACATCAAGCTGCAGTTCACCTCGCCATCCCTAGATGTCCCTGATGAGGCAAATGCAATAGCATTTAAAATATTATACATCAAGCTGCAGTTCACCTCGTCGTCCCAAGATGTCCCTGATGAGTAAAATTCAAAAACATTGAAACCCTTTCATGAATGCTAAAAATGATGCTAATCTTATCCCATAATGCTTTGCAGGACCTTTTAGTTGTATTCTTGCCCATAACTGTGCTTGGGGTGGTTCTAAGAGAATGGGACCTCCACTGAATTACTATTTAAAAGGAGCAGGAATGTATAGAACCTGGGAAGAAAAACGACACTCGTGACGGAATGCCCCCAGCAATTGTCACGCCCCCAGCACACACCCACAGCACAATGCAGACACGCCCACAAGGGACTACTTTGCTGGCATGGTTCTTTTACCTTTTAAAGGTGGGCGTCTGCATAGCCTATGTCCTTCTGCTGCAACTGCCCTTTCCAACGCTGTATTGGGTGTTTTGATTTGTGCTGTGGTTCCTGAGATTACCCGCCTCAAAGGTTTGGGCTCTCTCTTTATTATATTAGTATAGATTAACTATTTATTCAAAGAAAGTGCATTAAAATTCTTTTATTCAGGCATTATTATTAAGATTTTAGCAAAAAGTAATGACAGTTTCAAGCAAAATCAAAATTGCATTATTCGAAATAAAACTAGCAGTTTGGCATCACCTAAACTCTAAGGGGCAGATTTATGTTAACTGGCACATCCCCAGGGATGCGCCAGTTAATGTGCGCCACGGTGCGCCACTGCTCCCTCAACCATGGTGCGCCGCATTTACAATGCGGCGCACCATGGTGCAAGGCAGTGAAGATGCGTGACGCATCTCTCGGCGTACGGGCGGCGCATTGCAGGAGTCATGTCGCAAGTGCGACATGACTCCTGCAATGCACAGGGGCCACCTCTTCAATGCATGGTGCGTCACCCTTACGCCTGCTTCAAGCAGGCGTAAGGAATTGACGTAGAAAGTGACTGAGTGAAATCTCATAGATTTCACTCAGCCACTTTTAGGAGGCGTTCCTGCGCAGGAACGCCACTCTCTGCGCAGGAACGCCTCCTTATGGCGCAGGGGTTTCCAACGTGACGCATCTCCTAGATGCTTCACGTTGTAAATAGGGCGCATTGTTTGCCGTTGCGTCACATTACGTGACGCAATTGCGGCGCAAAGAGGCGCAAGGGCCTCATAAATCTGCCCCTAAGTCCCTAGCTACACTTGCCCCATTAAAGAATAAGGGAAAAAGTCATTAAGCCCTGAAGGATTCTTACATGCTCCAAGTAAAGTCCAACAGCACGACACGTCCAACTGGATAACAGCAAGCAGCAGCCCCTTCCCTCCCAGGGGGACAGTTTTTATACCTTTCTAACTAGCTTAATCTAAGAAAAATTAAATACTCTTCTGCCATTCAGAACTCTGATTGGCTGTCAAACAACAGTCCATAATGTCATCACATTCTTTGGAGCCCAGTTCCGACTCTTTCTTAGAGTCCATTGTCCTTTATTTTTCAAGTCACGAAGCTTCCTCCAGTTTGCAACATTTAAATATTGTGTTCGTGACTTCCTTAGCTTGACAAACTTTCTGCCGGTTCCTGGCCTTGGCCATGCTGACCAAAAGTACAGTCAGTTCATTTGTACAACCACGTTTATATTTTCTCCTCTTAGAAACTTGGCAGGAACTTTCCACACCGGGCTCTTGCTTTCATTGAGCAGAATTCTGCCAACTGCACATTTAGATGCACTAGGCCTCAAACCTCTTTTTCGTTAACTAGTGTATAAACAAACACAAAATAATAATTAATGCAAGAAATAAAGTCTGTTCTGTTACCCACCCACCTTCGCTAATTATTAACCCATTAATCTATATTACCTAGCATAAGCAAATAAAGCAACATACAGATTTGTGCAACATTTAAGACAGGAAAACAAAACATGAGCACACAGAAAAAAGCACATGCCATAAACAGCCGCATTTAGTTTTGACATGACAATAGACAGAATTAATTCATTATTTTTCACACACATGCAAATGCAACATAATGCACATTAATGAGCACACATTTTAGTTTCCCACGTGTTCATGTGAATGCAACTTTTACTCTAGGTTGGTTAGTAATTTCCACCGCACACTTTTATTAATATTATTAATTTATTACGGAAGTTCAACTACACGAGCTGAAATAAATATATTTCTAAATCTCTCTCCATCACTATGAAAGACCTAGAAGAGTAACAACCTCACTTTTCCCTCAGGAAGTGACACACCTAGCCGCATCCTAAGACCCCCTGGCGAATTCCTCCTCTAAATCCGCGATCCAAGTAATTACGGGATTTAGAAGTGAACACCCCCCTTTGAGAGTCCCCAGACCCCCTGCCCACCTAGCCTTCCTACCTATAGTCCAATCCATTGAGAACAGGTGCAAAGAAGAACCCCCCATCAACTGTATGCTCCTAAACTGCTGATCAGCCTCCAAACATGCAACCAAACTAGCTGAAGCCATCCTCTCCCATTACATAGACATAGCATTCATAACAGAAACCTGGCTCAATAGTCTCTCCTACCCCAGCATGGACATGCTGGTGCCTCCCGGATTCACTATGAGCAACAAAGACAGGCAAGTGAAAAGAGGTGGGGGCATCGCAATCATCCAAAAGAGCAATATCTCCATCACGGAAACTCCCTCTTGTGTATACAGCTCCTTTGAATGTCTCTCAGGCAACATCAAAACACAGGATACCAGGCATATACTTTGCCACCTTCTATACCACCCCCCAGGCAACTCCTCAGATTTTGCGGTTCACCTTTCCGACCTGATTGCCCATTGCGCGCTCGGCAACTCTAACATAATTCTGGGCGACCTCAATCTAAGCTGGAATGAAAAAAAGAACCCGCTCAACCTACTACTAGAAAACAATCTGACCCAACACTGCTCAGAAGAAACACATCTTAGAGGAGCAATCCTTGACGCAATTCTAGCCAAAAGCAATGCAATCTCCATCGACCACATCCTCCCCGTTGACTGGTCCGACCATCACATAGGTCTCTTTCACATCAACCATGCGATCTTGTCCAATCAAATCCCCTAGCTAGACCCCCCCCTAAATGGGTCAGGAACACAGTCCAGATCCCTCGAGCTGACCTAGAAGAAAGAATTAGCTCGCTCCTCCCCAACTCTACTGACCACCTCTCAACTACCGAACTCACCTCTCTCTACAACTCCAATATGACGCTCACCCTGGATCAAATCGCCCCCCTGAAGCTAAAGAAATCCAGGAACATCCCCTCCAGATCATAGTTCACCACTGACATGAATGAAGAAAGAAGACAACTAAGAGCCGCAGAAAGAATCTGGAGGGATAATCCCTCCGCCCTCCACTGCGATCAACTCCAAGCAGCCAGCAGGATGTGCAAAAAGCACATTAAGAACAAAAAGACAGCTTTCTTCTGTTCTTCGCTAGTCAACGCAAAAAAACGACCCAAAGAGCTTTTTAATATCATCAGGAATCAAACCTCCAAACCCATACCCTCCTCAACACAGGCATCCAAAGAACAATACGACAACTTCGCAATCTTTTTCAATCACAAAATCGCCAAGATTGACCTCTCACTTGGCTCAAATCTCATCCCCTCCAACGAAATCAAAGCGTCCAAAATTCTTGTTAGCGCCTCCTTAAACCCTCCAAAACAGTGTTCCTCCTTCATTCCCATCCAGGAAGCAGAGATAGTCAAACTATTCTCCAATGCTAAGCCCTCCTCTCACGCCCTGGATCAGCTACCTCCACACCTGGCCAAAGACTTGAAGCTCGTCCTAGCCCCGCTATGGTGCAAGATCAACAGCTCACTGAGCTCCGGAATGTACCTGACTGTCTCAAAGTAGGAGTCACGCCACTGCTGAAAAAAACAGGACTAGACCCTGAGAATCTGAATAATTTCAGACCTGTGTCGAACCTACCTTTTTTGTCCAAAATCATGGAAAGATGTGTACTCCCTCAGTTGACCCAACACCTGGAAAACATCAATCTACTAGATCCCCATCAATTGGGCTTCAGGAAAGGATGCAGCACCGAATCCACAATCCTCAATGTCATAGACGATCTACTTAAGTCACTTGACTCGGATCAATGCTCCTAGATTTATCGGCCGCATTCGATACAGTTGACCACAAATTGCTCATCAAGGTTCTACAAGAAAGGGCCGGTCTCCAAGAGACGGTCCTCCACTGGTTCTCCTCCTTTCTCCACAACCACTCACAAAGAATAAAATCAAAAACTTTGAGTCCGACCTCCACCCCGTCATCAGAGGTGTTCCACAAGGGTCAGTGCTCTTTTACAACGCACGACTTGCGCTGTAGGGGTGCGGACTTAGGAATAGTTAAATTTACTATTCCAACACCAGCCTACGTACAGTAGGGAAGGTGTTGGAATAGTAAATCTACTATTCCTTATCTCAGAGCGCCCTCCAGCGCAAGTCGTGGTTACGACTTGCGTTGTAAAAGACGCTTCGTAACAGTACTGCGGGGTAACATCAGCGTTGTAAAGGATGTTCCCCCCACCACTGCACCCACAGGTGCTCCGCCCCATGAGTTGGCTAGTGTAGCCTTGAGGGAGGAGTTGGGTTCCCAGGAGCTGTGGGGGTCGGCAGAGACTACCCTGGTCTCTTTAGGAGACAGTGAGATGGTCCCAAGAGCTCATCTGCCTGATAACACTATAAAATACAGGCCCTGGGTGACTATCAATGGCCATAGTGTGGATGCTCTGAGACTAAGACACTGGAGCCAGTGTGACAGCTGTCAGTTGTCGGATAGTGTCTTAAGAGCAGGTGGTCCCCAACACATTCTACCCAGTAGTTGCAACTGACAACTCTGAGTGCCTCTGCAAAGTGGCATTGGTTCCCTTTGAGCTGGGGGGTGGGTCTCCGCTACCTTGAGAGTAGCTGTGAGGCCAGCCATGCCTGTTGACTGTCTGCTAGGAAACTATTTGGAGAGCTCTCCTTGGGAAAAGGTGAATCGTAAGTCTCATTTGAAGATGTTGGCTCTGACTGAGTGAGCGTGTGTGACCACTCGGTGTATGGCAGCCGATCAGGGCATTCAAGAGGACTTAGAGCCTGGAGCAGTGGCCCAGGTGCCTGCCAGAAAGAAAAGAGACAGGGGCCATTGTAAACCAGCCCCCAAAGTTCCCTTTGTCTAGGAGGAGGCAAACCTTGAGTGGGATGCCTTGGAGCCTACAGGGGAACAAGTGGCCGAATTGGGGGACCTGCCTGAGCTGACCCATTGGCAGCAGGAAGGGGGCCCCCTCCAGGGAGGAATTCTGCCAGGAGCATCAGAAATGCCCTTCTCTTTTTGGTTTGCGGCAGCAGGCTGAAAATCAGGCAACAGCAAATCAGTCTGGATCACATTGGATTTACTGGGTGAATAGTCTCCAGTATAGTAAGCCTAAGGTTGCTAAGCCTGGTCCAGCCCATATGCTGGTGGTACCCTAGCATTTCAGAGCCTTTCTACTGGGGCTGGCTCACAATGTGCCTCTGGCAGGGCATTTGGAGCAAGACAAGACCTTTGAAAGGCTTGTTCCCACTTTTACTGGCCCCAAATGCATAAGAACTCTGACACCCATTGTAGGTCATTCCAGTCTTGCCAGGCAAGTGGTAAGAGTGGGAGGGAGTGCAAGGTTCCTCTACAATCTTTCCCCGTAGTCAGCAACTCCTTTGAGAGGGTGGGTATTGACATTGTGGGGCCTCTGGATCCCAAGACAGCCATGGGCAACAGGTTCATACTAGTCTTGGTGGACCATGCCACATGGTGCCCGTAAGCCTTCCCTCTCCGGACGGTGATGGCCCCCACGGTGGGTCGTGCATTGATGGGGATTTTCCCCTGTGTGGAGTTCCCCAGAGAGGTGGTGTCTGACCGGGGTACCATCTTAATACCCAAGTATATGAAGTCCCTGTGGCAGGAGTGCAGTGTTACCTACAAGTTCACCACTCCTTAACACCCCCAAGGTAATGGGCTGGTTGAGAGAATCATCTGGATCCTGAAGGGCATGATTATGGGTCTTGGTGGACCCATTAGTCATAAGTGAGACGACCTCTTACCATGCCTGTTGTTTGCTTACAGGGAGGTACCGCAGAAGTCCTTGGGGTTCAGTCCCTTTGAGTTCCTGTATAGCCATCCTGTAAATGTAAATGTCTGTGTCTTGTAAAGCGCACTGCTGCCCTGAGGCGTCGTGGCGCTGTAGACCACTGGGGAACCCGTCCTGGCTATCCCTGTGAGATGGTCCCTACTGGGTATCTCCAAGGTGAAACCAGGCATCCCCGGCGAATGTGGGGGGCTGTGGTAGAGAAGTAGGCAAGCTAATGCCCAGAGTTGCCGAGTGTGATCCCTGTTTAGAGTAGGCACCGAGGCGAGAATTATCGAGTCCGCTGACCCTGGTCCGCGACCCTGCCGCGTCGGGAATTGAACCCTGGTCCCGGGCCGCTCTCTGCCATTGCAGAGCCTGTGTGCAGTCTGATACTGCCATGTCAACCTGACAAGTGTACCCCTAAACTCCCCTTTTCTTATATATTAGTCGCCCCTAAGGTAGACCCAAGGTACCCCTGTGGGCAGGGTGTAGTGTATGTAAAAGGCAGGACATGCCCTGATGTGTGTGGCATGTCCTGATAATGAAATACTGCCAAAAATGTGTTTTTCACTATTGTATGGCCTTAGGATAGAATGGGGAGTTTGCTTATAACATCTTATAAGCATGCCTGCCCTTGGGAACACGATGGGAAAATAACGTTTGATATCCCTGAACTGAGAATACTTAGATGCATCTTTTAGTGAGGGTGATTTTTACATTCTGGGTTTGAAAATACCACTTTTAGAAAGTAGGTATTTTCTTGCTTAGACATCCAGGGTGCCTCTGCCAGGTTGTGTATTGACTGTATGGTTTTGGAGTGACAGGGGCTGGGGATGAGCATTCTGTTCAGATAGCCACTTGGGGGGTGAGGTGTGTACTGCCTTTTCAGGGTGAGTCAGGGCTGGACGGAATAGACCTAGGCTGCATTTAGAGTAGGGGGAGGAGATTCCTTTCACACCTAAATGGGCCTGGTCTGCCAAGGACAATGCTGTCTTCACCATCTGCCAGGGAGCTGCAACAGAGAAGACAGACCTGGTTTTTACTGGGCACAGGGCTTCTCTGCCACCAGACAACAAAGGATTTTGCTGTAAAAATATTGGGGCCCAGACCCCAGAACTTTAGATTTCAAGAGGAACCTCTGCCAAGGAGAAAAGCTGAAAGAAACTGGAGGAGATGCACTGCCCCTTTGCTGTGTGCTGTCTGGGGTTGGCCTGCAGTAGCAGTTTCTGCCAGGGAGACGAGCTGTGTATGTATCCTGCTTGAGAAGTGCCTCCAAGGGCTTGGAAGTGGAGCTTTCCCCCTGTTCAAGTGGTGTGAGGAACAACAAAGACCTCCCCATCCTTCTGGGCACTATCTCTGGTACCACTGGTTTCACTTGCCGCAGAAGACAAAGGTAACTGACTCTGTCACTGAGTCCGACACAGGATTCTGTGTCCTGAAGGCTCATCAGAAGGCACCGCCGCACTTTGTACTGCGTCCTTGGTCTCCCCGACGCCATCTTGACGATTGTCACTGAGCCGTTGCTCGCACCGCATCTGGTGGGCACCGCATTCCACACCGCAATGGCTTCATCCTGCCTGAACATCACCAACACCATCACTGCCCGACTGGTACATCGACCGGCTCCGTCACCTGCGCTGCAGCCAGCCAGCAACGCATCGAGCACCGCCTCACCCTGCATCGTAAGCCTTGGGTTCATCAACATCATCTGGATGATCATCACCGAGCCGCTGCCTGCACCGAATCGTGAGGGCACCACACCCTGCACCGCTTCCATTGGTTTGCAATGCAACCGTGATGGTACTGTTTTCGAGTCAGTCTTCGCTTTAACTGACCCCACACCGACGTGGTCAGCGGGAATTGTGAGACTCTGTCGTTTTCAGCATCGAGGTAGCCCCGGTTTGAGATTTTTAAGCTATTTCTGCGATTTAAAGGTTATCTTGCAAAGTAACTATTTTTACAGTATTGTAAAACTATTTCTGCAATTTAACCCCTTGAATGCTCACGGTGGCCCCCAAGCCATGATCAGTGTACGAGCAGCGAATCCCCCCCACTTTTTAAACTGCTATTTTTACAGTACTGTATGTTTTAGTAGACCAGACTGCTAGTGGAGTGTGCAGAGAAATTCAGGAATAAACAACTCATTCTTCCACATAAGCAGAATAGGCTATTAAACTGCACCCATACATGCTTTGATAAAGCAACTTTACATACTCAAAAGCAAAAGTGAACTATGAAAATCAAAAATAGGCAAGGTGAGAGGTGATGATTTTGGGGTCCCCCCTAACCTAGGGAGAGAACCAAGCAGATGCCTTGAACACAAAGAGCACATAAAGCTGAACGATTCAGTGTTGGCCCCATCCTCTTAGGACCACCCGAAGCACATTATGGGCAAAAATACAATCCCAACCAAAGCCTTGCAAAGCATTATGGTACAAGATTAGCAGTGAGCAGTGAATATTATAGTATCCAATATCAAAATAAGCTGAAATAGATTTTTCACATAAATGCATACACATACATTTAAGAAGTGGAAAGTGGCAGATTTAAAAAAAAAAAAAAGATTGAGAGAATGGATTTTCCCCAATCTCTTTTATTCAAGCAAAGGCACATTCAGGCAGGCAACATCCTGAATTGGCAAAAAAGACTATAAGGTGAGGTATTCAAGTCATCCATCCTGGTATGCATTTTTTAAGAGTGCTTGGTTTGCAGAAGTACAAACCAAGGGGCAGATTTACAAGAAAGTGCCGCAGCGCAGCAACGCAGGCCCTTTGGCTGCACCACACTGCAGCACTTTCAAAGCACAGCCATGCCAAATATTTAACAATAATATGTTGCATACCTGTGCTCTCCCCTGCGCTGACGCACAAACAGCTGCCATGCACCGGCACAGGCACCCTTGCACAATGGTGCAAGGATGCCTACGTCATGGGGAGATTGGTTTTGTGCAGGAAAGAGACCCTTCCTTAACAAAAATAAATCACTACAGGCATTTACCTCTTTCAATGCATGCTGTAGGAGCAACGAGGAGAAATGTTTTTATTTCTCCTCGTTTTTTTCCTCTTTCAATGCGTGCAGTAGAATGCAGCATGCATTGAAAGAGGAAAATAATGAGGAGAAATGAAAACATTTCTCCTTGTTGCTCCTCGTTACACCACCTGCATTCTGACACATTTTCAGGTTTACGATTCCGCGTAAATCTAGAAATGTGTCTGGTTCCATGGGTGTTTTGTGGGAACACCCACAGCAACACCCATGGAACGCCCCTTTCGCGCAAAGTGTTGTGTGTAAACGGGGCGTATTTACAAGGACAGGAAAAGCCACGCAGGGTGGCTTGGCTCAAGTGACAAGGCAAGTAAAGGCTGTAGTGCTCTGACCCAATAATAACTCCTTGTACATCCACACCAAAAAGAAGGACACCACACCACTGCTGTAGAAAAATACGATTCCTTTATATAAAAGTTCTTTGTTGTAAATAGGGTTGTCTGGGAAAGCACATATACATTTCTTTTGGTCATACAGTTCTGGTAATAAATAGTATTAATAAATAGAATAACTTCAGGAATGAGTATCAGAATAAATATCAGAATAAATATCAGAATAAATATTGGTTCATTTAAATAAACAACCACATGTTTCTTCTGGTATCGCTGCCACCAATTAAATACTTTTGAATCATTACATCTGCAATACGTTTCAAATGGGAAAGATAATTCTTACAGTTTATGCTGTTTTCAATGACCAGGTATACAGCTTCTCTGAGCACAAAATAAGGTTTGGGACTAATCACTCAAGGCGTATGCGCGTATATCTAGAAGGCAAAGAAACACAGTAAATACATCATTTGCACTCGGCGGTCACCGGGATAGGATCTCTGCTTTGCCGGTGAAGTCTATGCGCGCCTACGGGCTTTAGCACCACTTGACCACAGGCGGCACCAGTTCAAAGTCATTAGACTGACGAATGGGCTGCCGGAGAGGTCACACAACCTTCGCGCACAGTCAAATAAATGCCGGTTCACAGTTCCTTCACAACGCTGCATTCACTATGAGGAAACGGGCCCACCTCACATCGGCTGCAGTCAAGATACGATTCAGTCGGGCACAGCACTCCTCTCGTTAGCGACGGGGCTCTCAGGGGCTCCACGGACCTCCCTCCGACTTCCGCATACAGGGGGGTTCCCGCCCACAGCTACAGCTCACGGGTCACTGGGGAGTGGCAGAGACGCTAGTCCCGCCCAACGAAGGCCGGCCTTTCCCCGCCCCGGCGCACCACCTCACCTTCTATCTGCGCAGGAAGCGCTCTACGCTGGTGGGGCTCGGAGACGTCCGAGCTCCCCTCTAGAGGCACCTGTCGCAAAGGGGGCACAGCTGACGATCGCGGTCGCGGCGAACTTGCTCTCGCCTCGCGACTCGATAAATCGATCACAGTTCACCACTGGGGGGGCGGGGAGGCACACGAATCTGGCCACAGTCTTTTGGGGGCAATGAGGTACTCGCTGGGCAGGCGCTGTAGGCGCTAGATCACTTCTCACGTAGCTGACTGGAACGCCAGTCAGACACAACGCCAACAACCCTTTGCTGCTCTACTGCCTGCGCTACCAGCCACCTCAGGGGTCAACAGGGCAGGTGTCAATCTGGTGTCAAGTCTGGAATCTCTTCTCTAATCTGAACTTCATCATCATCTTCTAAAAATGGCCGCCAGGGACTGGGACTAGATAGCCAGTTCCCTGGGGTACTGGCACGAGCCAGAAGGTTCTAGAACCTTCTCTGGCTGTGACAATGACAAGGCACTCTTGAGGGGTATTTAGGACACTCACAGCCACCGTACTGGGGTTCTAGAGCAGCCATTTTGTGTACCTGAGGAAAATAAAGGAATTCCTGTCAGAAATGCGCGCCAACCAAAGGGCGCCAAAACCTCAAAAGGCCAGGGTTCATGAAGGCTCCAATGGGAGTCACTTCACATGAGGAAAAAGGGTGTCCACCATTTTAAGTTCATTTATACAGGTTGACAACCCCAGTTTGTAATGCCACAGGTTTGGGCCAGGCGCCTTGTAAATAGGTGCCACAAACCTTGTGAGCAACTGGGCATCAAGGAACATCTAACCCCATGAGACAACACATAAAAAGTCCTGGTAGACAAACAAAAAGCGACAAATTTTGGGAGGTACAGGGGAACAAAAGAAATCATAGTGGTGAGGGGACTCTCAGAAGCAGACGGGTCTAACACGCGTCCCCCCCAGCTGAAAGTGGGAAGAGCTACCCAACCCCTTGGGAGTCCTTAACACTAAGGCGGAAATACCTGGAGAGACCATCTGCATTGGCGTGGTCAACTCCGGGCCGGTGTTCCACCCGAAAGTCCATTCCCTGTAGGGAGATAGACCACCTCAACAGTTTGGGATTTTCCCCCTTCATTTGCATGAGCCAACGAAGGGGTCGGTGGTCTGTCTGAACAAGGAAGTGTGAACCAAACAAATATGGTCGCAGCTTCTTCAGTGCCCAGACCACCGCAAAGGCTTCCCGCTCGATGGTACTCCACCTCTGTTCCCGGGGAAGCAGTCTCCGTGACAGAAAGACCACGGGTTGATCCAGACCCTCTTCATTGAGTTGCGATAGCACCGCACCAATGCCAATGTCGGATGCATCTGTCTGGACAATGAACTCTTTTGAAAAATCTGGAGCCTTCAGGACTGGAGCTTTACACAATGCTTGTTTCAGAGTGTCGAAGGCTCGCTGGCAAGCCTCCGTCCAAATGACTCTCCTGGGTTGCTTTTTGGCCATGAGTTCTGTAAGGGGTGCCATGATAGTGCCATACCCCTTCACGAATCGTCTGTAGTAACCTGTGAGGCCCAGGAAGGCTCGGACCTCAGTCTGGGTCTTGGGGGGTTTCCAGGCCATGATTGCCTCAATCTTCGCCTGAAGGGGCTGCACTGTTCCCCGGCCCACCAAGTGTCCTAAGTACACTACCGACCCCTGTCCAATCTGACATTTGCTGGCCTTGATCGTCAAGCCAGCCCGTTCCAGGGCCTGGAGAACGGCTTGCAAGTGCTGCAAGTGATCCTCCCAGCTGCTACTGAAGACAGCTATGTCATCCAAGTAAGCAGCAGTGAATGACTCCATCCCGGTGAGGATCGTGTTCACCAGCCGCTGAAAAGTGGCAGGAGCGTTCCTGAGCCCAAAGGGCATGACGCAAAACTGGTAGTGTCCATCAGGTGTGGAGAAGGCAGACCTTTCCTTGGCTCCATTAGACATGGGAATCTGCCAGTACCTTGCAGTGAGGTCAATGGTACTGAGATATTGGGCAGCTCCCAACCGGTCAATCAATTCATCCGCCCGAGGGATCGGATGAGCATCCGTTTTGGTTACCGAATTAAGTCCTCGGTAGTCCACACAGAATCTCAATTCTCGTGTGGTGCCAGGTGGGGCAGCTTTAGGAACTAACACCACCGGGCTAGACCAAGGGCTACTTGAAGGTTCGATGACTCCTAGCTCCAGCATCTTAGCTACTTCGCTTTGGATACTGGCCTTCACCTTGTCAGACAGCCGGTAAGACTTTGACTTTACAGGTGGGCTGTCCCCTGTGTCCACGTCATGGGTACACAGATGGGTCTTACCCGGGACAAGGGAGAACAGAGGAGCGAATGACCCCAAGACCTGGCGACATTCCTCCTGCTGTTCAGGAGTCAAGGTTGGCGAGAGTTTCACTCCCTCCACTGACCCATCCTTTTCTTGAGACGCAAAAAGGTCGGGGAGAGGCTCCGTGTCCTCTTCCTCCGATCCGTCAGTCACCATAACCAACATGACTTCGGGCCTCTCGTAGTGGGGCTTGAGGCGATTGGCATGTAACATCCGATGCGGATGCCGAGGGGTCTTTACGTCCACCAGATAGGTAGACTTGCCCTTCTTCTCCAATACCTCATAGGGGCCTGTCCACCGGTCCTGGAGGGCACTCAGCTCTCCAGGCTCCATCACCCACACCTTCTGGCCAGGCTCCAACTCCACTGGGTGAGCGTTGTGGTTATACCACGCTTTCATGACTGCCTGACTGGCTTCCAAGTTGTCAGAAGCTTGCTTCCACAACTTAGCCATTTGGCTTCGGAAGGCCAGCATGTAGCTCACCACATCCTGGGGAACTTTCCGGGGAGATTTTTCCCAGGAGTCCCTCACCAGGCTGAGAGGTCCACGTACAGGGTGCCCGTACAAAAGCTCGAAGGGGCTGAAGCCCACTCCCTTTTGCGGCACTTCCCTGTAGGAAAAGAGCAAACAGGGTAGGAGGACATCCCATTTCCTCCGCAGGCTTTCGGGTAGACTTCTGATCATACCCTTCAAGGTTTGGTTGAACCTTTCCACAAGACCATTGGTCTGTGGGTGATAAGGAGTGGTGAACCTGTAAGTCACTTCACACTCCTTCCACATGGCCCGCATATATGCTGACAGGAAGTTGGTCCCCCTGTCAGACACAACTTCCTTGGGGAATCCCACTCGGGTAAAGATCCCCATCAGGGCCTTGGCCACTACTGGTGCAGTAAAGGTTCTCAGAGGAATTGCCTCTGGATACCTTGTGGCGTGATCCACCAGGACCAGGATAAACCTGTGACCGGATGATGTAGGTGGATCTAGGGGCCCAGCAATGTCGATGCCCACCCTTTCAAAGGGGGTGCCAACGACGGGAAGTGGTTCCAGGGGAGCCTTCAGCTTCGTCCCTGTTTTCCCACTGGCTTGGCATGACACGCATTACCGACAGTATGTGTCGGACGCCACCCTCATTCGAGGCCAATAAAAGTGGGGGACAAGCCGGGCAAAGGTCTTGTCCTGACCCAAGTGTCCTGCCAAGGGAATCTCATGAGCCAACTCTAATAGGAAGGCTCGGTAACACTGTGGGACTACCAGGGCCCGTGACAATCCGTGCACTGGCGCCCTGTGTTCACTGTAGAGGAGACCATCCTCCCAGTAAACACGATAGTTCCCAGACTCGTTACCTGCTGCCTGGGCTTCAGCCTGTTGCTTCAGACCCTCGAGGGTGGGACATTCCCTTTGTCCCTTGCTCAGTTCCTCCCTGGATGGTCCTCCTTCCACTCGCCACTCAGCAGGGATAGGCAAGTCCTCCAACGGAACCATGTCCTCCTCCGCGGACTCCGGGTCCACCTCCACAGGTGGCCTATCCGTCTCACGGGGCATGGACATCGAGGCAGGCTCCTCCTGTCCTCAAAATGTTCCCTCATCAGCAGCTGGGTGGGCCATTGTTCCAGGCTCCAACCCACGCAACTTCTCCTCCCGAGCAGCCGCAGACCTGGTACTCACACAGGCCCAATCAGGTGTACCCAGCATCTCAGTATGAGTCCGGTATTCCACCTCCTTCCAAGCATTGTGCTCCATATCATTGCCCAGCAGACAATCGACTGGCACGGCGGGGCTTACGGCAACTCGAAGTGAACCTGCAACCCCTCCCCACTCAAAGGGAACCTCGGCCACAGGATAGTGGCCCATTCTGCCGTCAGCCATCGCGGCTGGATGAAGTACGCCTGGAATCACCTGCTCTGAGGACACCAGATGACTCCTTACCATAGTCATACTGGCTCCTGTATCTCTCAGAGCTTCCCCTCTATGGCCATTGATGGTGACCCATTGCCCATACTTGGTAGTATTTGAGGGCACCTGGATCTTTGGAACCACCTCCCGATCACCCAGGGACACTAAGGTGACACCCGCCCACTCCCCCCCCTTAACTAAGGGCATCTCCTCCCCGAGCGCTACACTAGCGACTCCTGGGGCCTTTCCTCCAGTGGGAGGGGTTGGTCTCTTTGGGCATTTCACGTCTCCCTTATAATGTCCAATACCACCGCACTCATAGCAATGGATAACCCTTGGCTGCTGACTCTGGCCAGGATTAGGGTTCTTCTGCGGGTTAGCCTTAGAAGTGGAGAAGAAACTTTTCCCCTTCAAGGTATTTTGGGGGCCTTTGGAGAACTCCTGCTTCTTGTTATCTCCCCCCTCTTTCTTCTGGGGAGCGCCCTGTCCGGACTTCTGAGAATCTCCTCCCGTCCCCTTCGTGGACACTCGGGTACTTGCCCAAATGTCTGCCTCCTCAGCAAGCTTACGGGGGCAAGTACGTTTGCTGTCTACCAGGTGTTGCCTCAGCTCGGGAAGACATTTCTCGAGTAGATGTTCCTTGAGTATTAGGTCGTACAACCCTCGATAGTCCTCCACCTCATTACCTTGTACCCACCCATCCAGGGCTTTCTTAGCAAAATCCAGGAAGTCAACCCAATTCTGTGAGCTCAGCTTGTGGCTGCCCCTAAACCTTTGCCGGTATTTCTCGGGGGTCAACCCAAACTTCCTGATGAGCGCCACCTTCATGGCGGGGTAATTAACCTGTTCCTCCCGGTCTAGGGCCAATAGGGCAACCCTACCTGTCGGAGGCATGTACCGGTATAATCCACCACCCCAATGCTTCTCATGGATCCCATGGGCTCTTAAGGAGACCTCATAGGCTGCCAGCCACTTGGGTATGTCGTCTCCAGCGGTATAACTGGTGACTACGTCTTTGGGTAAATGGGGCCTGGGCTCCCTGGCAAATTCCTTTGACTCGACACCCTTCGGAGTGATGTTAGGGGCCTGGAATTCGAGTTCTCGTAGCTTGAACTCGTGTTCCATCCTTTTCCTTTCCATCTCCAGCTTGGACTCATGTTCCAACCTCCTCCCCTCCCTCCTTTCTTCCAATTCCATTTTTGATATTTCCCACCTTAACAGTCTTTCCTCTCTCCTGTCAGCTAACTCGGTTTCTGACAACCCTCTCGATGACACACTGCTGCCCTCCCGTGAGGTTGCCTTGGGGCTGATTGACATCTCACCCACCCCCGGGGGACATTCCGCAGTCCTATCAATGACAGTACCTCTGTCCGATTCCTCCTCCTCCACCGTTCCCTCCGTGTGTGCTTCCACCCATGCTCGCAGACTAGTACGGAGCTCCTCTCTTTTGGCCCCTCGCCTGACAAACACTCCCCTCTCCTGACAGAAATCCTTGAGCTGTGCCACAGTATAGGTCTCCAGCTCTGACAATTCGAATTCCATCTTGTCAGTGAAAAGTGTGGACAACCACCCCGAAGTAGGTGACCAGGATAAGAACTTTGAGGGTCACTTCCACCCACCTCCAGGAAAGAATTTGGAACAAACAAAACGTTGAATTGGAGGGCCGCTAGGAGAAAACTCCGGGTGTGTACCTGTGGTGCACACTGAATTATTATGGGGTTCAAAACAAGCACGGCTCGCAATCCCACCCGCTGAGCACCAATTTTATGTTGGACCTGCGATAGGCAAGCCCAGCACAAAGGGGGTAGCTTGGCTCAAGTGACAAGGCAAGTGAAGGCTGTAGTGTTAAGCCGGCTCTGACCCAATAATAACTCCTTGTACATCCACACCAAAAAGAAGGACACCACACCACTGCTGTAGAAAAATACGATACCTTTATATAAAAGTTCTTTGTTGTAAATAGGGTTGTCTGGGAAAGCACATATACATTTCTTTTGGTCATACAGTTCTGGTAATAAATAGTATTAATAAATAGAATAACTTCAGGAATGAGTATCAGAATAAATATCAGAATAAATATCAGAATAAATATCAGAATAAATATCAGAATAAATATTGGTTCATTTAAATAAACAACCACATGTTTCTTCTGGTATCGCTGCCACCAATTAAATACTTTCGAATCATTACATCTGCAATACGTTTCAAATGGGAAAGATAACTCTTACAGTTTATGCTGTTTTCAATGACCAGGTATACGGCTTCTCTGAGCACAAAATAAGGTTTGGGACTCTTTAATAATCACTGAAGGCGTATGCGCGTATATCTAGAAGGCAAAGAAACACAGTAAATACATCATTTACACTCGGCGGTCACCGGGATAGGATCTCTGCTTTGCCGGTGAAGTCTATGCGCGCCTACGGGCTTTAGCACCACTTGAGCACAGGCGGCACCAGTTCAAAGTCATTAGACTGACGAACGGGCTGCCGGAGAGGTCACACAACCTTCACGCACAGTCAAATAAATGCCGGTTCACAGTTCCTTCACAACGCTGCATTCACTATGAGGAAACGGGCCCACCTCACATCGGCTGCAGTCAAGATACGATTCAGTCGGGCACAGCACTCCTCTCGTTAGCGACGGGGCTCTCAGGGGCTCCACGGACCTCCCTCCGACTTCCGCATACAGGGGGGTTCCCGCCCACAGCTACAGCTCCCGGGTCACTGGGGAGTGGCAGAGACGCTAGTCCCGCCCAACGAAGGCCGGCCTTTCCCCGCCCCGGCGCACCACCTCACCTTCTATCTGCGCAGGAAGCGCTCTACGCTGGTGGGGCTCGGAGACGTCCGAGCTCCCCTCTAGAGGCACCTGTCGCGAAGGGGGCACAGCTGACGATCGCGGTCGCAGCGAACTTGCTCTCGCCTCGCAACTCGATAAATCGATCACAGTTCACCTCCGGGGGGGGGGCGGGGAGGCACACGAATCTGGCCACAGTCTTTTGGGGGCAATGAGGTACTCGCTGGGCAGGCGCTGTAGGCGCTAGATCACTTCTCACGTAGCTGACTGGAATGCCAGTCAGACACAACGCCAGCAACCCTTTGCTGCTCTACTGCCTGCGCTACCAGCCACCTCAGGGGTCAACAGGGCAGGTGTCAATCTGGTGTCAAGTCTGGAATCTCTTCTCTAATCTGAACTTCATCATCATCTTCTAAAAATGGCCGCCAGGGACTGGGCCTTATATAGCCAGTGCCCTGGGGTACTGGCACGAGCCAGAAGGTTCTAGAACCTTCTCTGGCTGTGACAATGACAAGGCACTCTTGAGGGGTATTTAGGACAAATATCAAGGTGGAGGGAAGAGGATTCTGAGTCCATTCGGTTCCCCTGGACAGATACGCAATAATCAAAAATAGAATGGACACTAGTTTCTACAAAACCTTTGGTTTGTATTTCGAAAACCCTCATAGAAAATCAGGTTGTCTATGAGGGTTTTCGAAATACAAACCAAAGGTTTTGTAGAAACTAGTGTCCATTCTATTTTTGATTATTGGGTATTTAGGACACTCACAGCCACCGTACTGGGGTTCTAGAGCAGCCATTTTGTGTACCTGAGGAAAATAAAGGAATTCCTGTCAGAAATGCGCGCCAACCAAAGGGCGCCAAAACCTCAAAAGGCCAGGGTTCATGAAGGCTCCAATGGGAGTCACTTCACATGAGGAAAAAGGGTGTCCACCATTTTAAGTTCATTTATACAGGTTGACAACCCCAGTTTGTAATGCTACAGGTTTGGGCCAGGCGCCTTGTAAATAGGTGCCACAAACCTTGTGAGCAACTGGGCATCAAGGAACATCTAACCCCATGAGACAACACATGAAAAGTCCTGGTAGACAAATAAAAAGCGACAAATTTTGGGAGGTACAGGGGAACAAAAGAAATCATAGTGGTGAGGGGACTCTCAGAAGCAGACGGGTCTAAGAATGGGGCAGAAAAATGCGCTGCCAGTGCGTCACAAAAAGTGACGTCCTGGCAGCACAAGGGGCTTGTAAATCTGCCTCTCAGGATTTAGAGCATAGCACAGTGGTTAGCATTGACTTTAAAAATAAGAGTATATTTGTAACCAAACTAACCTTTTTTACAAGCATCAGGGTAATGTAAATCTGGGAAAAAACATAGGGGCAGATTTACGTTTCCTGGCGTATCCCTGCAAATCAGCTGGGATGCGCCAGGAAAGATGCGTCATGTAAGTTTACCCTTGTGCCACCACATTTGCGCCACATTTAAAATTTACAATGCGGCACATAATGGCGCAAGGATAAAATGATGCATGTCGCATCTGCCAGCGTAACGTTGGCGCAGTGCTGGAGCTGCGTCACGGGCGCGACGCAACTCCAGCACTGTTCTAACCCTGCCTATATCCAACAAGGTGCATCAAGCCTTACGCCTGCTTGTAGATGTTACTCAGGCACTTTTCTAAGGCGTTCCTGCAACGGAACACCCACATGAAACCTGACGCAGGTTTCATGTGGCGAAGGGCTTCTCAATGTGACACATTTCCCTAGATGTGTCATGTTGTAAATAGGGCGCAACGTGGCACATGGTTTACGCCGCCGCTGCGTCACAGATGTGACTCAACGGCGGCGCAAATGTGGCACAAGGGGCTTGTCAATCTGCCCCATGGAATTTAAGTTGCATAAGCTGCCATTACAGAATCCTGTGGAAGTGCCTGTCCTCTATTGTGGGTTGGAAAAGTGACGGCTCATTCGCTCAGTCTCTTTGACAACTTCAAGACTCTAGGACACAGTGAAAGGTTACAACAATGTGTATTACAAGATTACAGTACACCAATCTACCTCAAGCTGGGAGAAGAATCGGGGACTATGGGCCCGATCCACAGAACTAACTTAAGACAAAATCCTAAACTTACTACCATTTTGGTTTTCACAGAAGGCAGTTACTCATTTTGGTATTCACAGAAGACACTTACTCATTTCGGTATTCACAGAAGTTAGGAGTCCTAACTTTAGGACTCCTAAATGCCTTCTGTGAATACCGGAAGTCTTAAAATGAGGATTTTTCTTAATTTAGTAGTAGTAAAGGTAGGACTCCTAACTTTAGGACTCCTAAATGCCTTCTGTGAATCCCGAAAGTCTCAAAATGAGGATTTTTCTCAATTTAGTAGTAGTAAAGTTAGATTATTATATTAAGGATATATATTGGCGTGGTGGCCCCTGGGGTTTGGTGGCCCTGTGCAGGTGCACAGCTTGCACATGCCTAAGGCCGCCCCTGATCGGGCACTCACCTCCTGCAGAGAGGCCACCGGCACCATGGACACCGCCGGGCTGCGGCCACCGGGCCCCACAGCCCGCTTGCGGAAGGCATCCTGGCGGCAGGCTCCCGAGAAACCCTTCAGAGGTCACAGCGCATCCCCATGTGGGAGAACCAGAAAAAAATCTGAAATAAAATCCCACTACTTCCAGGGGTCCTTTGTGCTGGCCTGTGGTTCTTCGGAGGCCCGGTGGTTTCCTACTGGATTGTTTCCCTCACAGGCAGGAAGCAGAACCCAGGGCTTGTTGTCACTTCGCATGTGTTTTGTGCTGTGGCTGGAAACCGATGCTTTGTACGCAATATAGTTTATCCTTGTTAAAAAAAAAAAAGAATTTTGGGCCATATTATCAAGAAAGGGCGATACATTATCGCCGCTTTTATTGGCAGGAAACTGCCGCTAAAGCGGCGATAATGGGCTTGATAATATGCCCTTGTGAATTCCCATAGAAGCCCAGGTTACCACCAGAACCTGGACTTCTATGGGAATTCACAAGGGCCTATTATCAAGCCCATTATCGCCGATTTAGCGGCAGTTTCCTGCCGATAAAAACGGTGATAATGTATCGCACTTTCTTGATAATATGGGCCTTTATTTGAATACATCTCTGTTTAAAAGCCACAGGGGCCAACCCCGCACGGAGGAAAGAGCACAGTTTTCCCAGCACTGTGCATGGAAGCAGTGTCTGGGCTAAGTTGGAAGTTGCTGACAGGACTCCAGTGCCGAGCTCCGCTGCCACCTTGTGTGTTCAAAATTCAAACAAGAAAGCAAAAGCCTTCCTCCTCGCTCTCCTCCACACAGCCCAGACAGTCCTTTCGCCGAAAAAACAAATGAAAGAAAAACAGTAAGGGGCATATCACCAAGCAATAGCGATAATTATCGCTATTGCTTGGTTAGAGACAAAATTTTACCGCTGAACTGCGGCGATTTTTATCGCAGATAAACCTTGGTATTACCAAGATTTATCGCAAATGCGATAAAAAATGGCCGCAATGCATGAATATCGCTGAAAAGTCAGCGATATTCATGCATTACCGAGCTAATGCTCTTAGCCATGTTATCCACCTCCCATTGGATAACATGGCTAAGAACTGCTCAGGGCAGGTGTTAGCTTTTGGAGATATTCGCGCTTAGCGCGAATATCTCCAAAAGTTGGTAATAGGAGATAGCGATGTTAGCGACTGTTTCCAGTCGCTAACATCTTGGCACGCCCACTTTGCATGTCATTAGTGATAAATATCACTGACATGCAAAGTGGGGCCCAAGATGGTCGCTATCTCCTACTAGCTGTCGCTAACTGGTGTTAGCGACAGCTAGGTAATAGGGAGATAATTTTATCTCCGCTTTCTTGGCTTTTAAAGCCAACAAAGCGGAGATAAACCCCCTTGATAATATGCCCCTAAGTGCCTCTACACACACACTGCCTTTGAAGGGGGAGGGGTGGAGAGCTGCCAGCCACACTGCGAAAAAGCTTGGGAAGAGAAAGAAAGACAAACACACGCTGTGGCCCAACAACCTGCGAATGCCAGGGGCTGCCCTCCCAGCCCACTGGGGGAGTGGGGCAACGCACAGTAATGATTTAATGAAATGTGCGAAATGTGCTTGAGTCACCACCTACCTTCCACATCTGTGAACTGGAACCTGTCCAGGATCACAAGTCCCAGCAGGGCAGGGGAAACCTGTCCTGGAGCAGAAACACCCCTGAAACAGCTGCAGCAGCCAGGACTTGCTCACCCGGAGATGAGATGAAAGAGCAAGCATTTGCAATGCAATAGGTCTCGCATTAGGAAAGTTTGAGCTATTGGATTTGTAAATGACAAATTTTGTATTCATGTATTGGTTTTGAGAATAGCGAAATTAATAGCTTTGTCATTTACAATGCCAATAGTTTTAACTTTCGCAAATGTGACACCTATAGCATTTGTAATGCAATATGAGTTGTATTTACGTGACTTAGATGTATTGATATTACAAATAACAATGGCTTTTAATTTTTTTAAATAATTAATATTTAGATAAAACATATTGTAATTTATAATGGCAATAGCTTAAACTTTTGTAAATAACTTTTGTGAAGATTATGTTCAGTGTATTTTATTGTGACGAAAATCCAAGAACAGAAGTGAATTATTAACATCTTTTTGTGACATTTGTAATAAAGCTTGAAACATTGAGAGAACATATTTGAACCAGTTGTTGTTAAATAGTTGCACTGATTGATGCTGTGGTAGCGCTGAGTGATGTTGTGGTGGCGATGAGTGATGCTGTGGCGTTCAGTGATGCTGTGGTAGTGCATAGTGATGTTGTGGTGCCCCTGAGGGATGCTGTGGTGGTGCTGAGTGATGTTGTAGTGATGCGATAAATAGATAGAGTGAGTGCGATAGATAGATAGAGTGAGGGCGATAGATAGAGTGAGTTCAATAAATAGATAGATAGATATATAGATAGATAGAGTGAGGGCGATAGATAGATAGATAAATAGATAGATAGATAGATAGATAGATAGATAGATAGATAGATAGATAGATAGATAGATAGATAGATAGATAGATAGATAGATAGATAGATAGAGTGAGGGTGATAGATAGATAGAGTGGGGGCGATAGATAGATAGAGTAAGGGCAATAGATAGATAGATAGATAGATAGATAGATAGATAGATAGATAGATAGATAGATGGATAGATAGATGGATAGATGGATAGATAGATTGATAGCTGGATAGATAGATTGATAGATAGATAGAGTGAGGGTGATAGATTTGAGTAGGTAAATTCCAACTTTTTCCATAGGAATAGGATCATGAAAAGGAGGGGTAGTTGTTCTACAATGTACACTGTTTGCATAGGAATTGTTGGCCTGCTTCATTTAATTGGTATTTCAGGGACGTTGCTTTAACAAAGATGCCAAGGCTTTTATAAGTAGATGCATTTCACTTTCTGCATTTGTTTTGGAGCATTTCAGAGTGGTTATTTCAACTTGGAACACAGGTGTCGAAAGCAATGTTCTGGGGTTGAAAGGTTCAACATATGTCATGATTAAGCGGTAAGTGAGAGAAGGAAAGAACCAAGGTGGATTAACAACTCACAGTCTAAGAACGGCTCAGTGCAAGATGTAATCCTTGGAAAAGGGCAAAAAGCAGTCACACACAGTGAAGTTAGCCAATTGCTGATGAGGTGTGACCTGACCCACTGCAACATGTCCCATGCTATAATAAGCAGAAGAGACATCTAACTGAAACAAGAACAGACCAGTGGATGAAGAGCGCTGGACAAAAGCCCTAATAAGAAAGTATCCCCCAGATGCATCAACAACCCAATTTGTGATTCCTTAATAGCGAAAAATACCGATTTGCTATTAAGGAATAGCAAAATGGAATGCATCAAGAAATCACTTAAAAAATAGCGATTTCTTAGAATTCCTTAATTGCGACTCGCAAATTGCGAGTCGCAATTAAGGAATAACTCCCGATTCATTCCTATGGGCCTAGAGGCCCATAGGAATGAATGGGAAGACAATCTCAATTTGCGAATAGCAATTAGCGATTCGCTACTTGAGATTGCGATTTCAAGGGTGCAGGGGTGTCCAAAGGACACCCTGTTGCACCCCTGAAATTGATATGTGCACATATGTTGCGCACACACATGCCCTTAGGGCATGTGTGTGCGCAACATGAAACTTTGAAAAATGCACTTTAGTGCATTTTTCAAAGTTTTTGCAAATTACCATGAAGTTGTACTTCATGGTAATTTGCGTGTCCTATTAGCGAATTTGCTATTTTAAAAACTTTCATGCATTGCATTTAAGGAATCTCAATTTGAGATTCCTTAAATGCAAATAATCGCAATTTAGCGATTTCTAAAATTGCGATTTTTGCATTTGGGATGCGGCATCCCAAATGCAAAAATACCGCTCGCAAAGGGGCAGATTCTGATAATCTGCCCCTTTGCGAGCGGATTTTTGTTTGATGAATCTGGGCCTATATTATAATTTAAGTTAAATGAAAAGGTCTTGGATAACATCAGACCTATAAAAATATTGCAGTAATTTTTTAAGAAAGGTCAGGTGCTGGGCAAAGATGTTCATATGCTGGGTGCAGTGAGCCACACAAACACACTTAGGCCAGGGAACCACTGCAACTGAAGTAATTGTAATTTCATTTATATAGCGCTTCCTACGCCTGACGAGGGGTCAAAGCATTTTTCGGCAAGTAGAATGCTACTCCGGAACACAAAGAGGATTAGTGGTGAATCAGGTCTTGAAAGTGTTATTTTTTTAACACAGCAGTAAAAGATGTTTTGAGATGAGTAATGGGGATGTGGGGGGGAGGGGTGTACCATGTTAGGCAAAGTCACTGTACACTGTCAGAGAGACTAGACATACCATCAGAGAGAAAAGTATTCAGAAATGAACTGAAACTGCAAAACCTATACAAAAAAATTATAAAAAGACACGCTCGAAAAGTCAGTCAATACCCGCGCCATCTCTGCACTACCCCCACCCTCACCCCTGACAGCAGGCCAAGATAGCCATCAGGAGCGAGATCAGAGAGGAGAGGTCATCATTCTCGCAGAGCTGAGTTTCTAAAAGAAAACAAAGGTCAAGATTCTTATCCCGAATAAAGGGCCTGATTCACAGAATGAACTTAAGACTCAATCCTAAACTTACTACTATTTTGGTATTCACAGAATGCGCTTACTACTTTTGGCATTCACAGAATGCGCTTACTACTTTTGGCATTCACAGAATGCACTTACTAGTTTTGGTATTCACAGAAGTTAGGATTGTGTCTTAAGTTTGTCTTAAAACACACTTAAGACAGACTTAAGACAGACTTAAGACAGGCTTAAGACAAAATCCTAACTTCTGTGAATGCCAAAAGTAGTAAGTGCATTCTGTGAATGCCAAAATAGTAGTAAGTTTAGGATTGAGTCTTAAGTTCATTCTGTGAATCGGGCCGAACGCCTCTAACCTGAGTGCGTGGCTTAATTCAGAACAGGGCCCTAGGGAGGGAGGAGGGCTGTTTCACAAGGCTGATGAGATAAAGGAATAACATCTTTCCTCGGTTATCAAAGTGTGTTTCGTTAAGTACTGGTACTGTGAGAAGGCACATTGATGCCACGCAGGAAGTTTTAATACAGTACTGATAATTCCTGTTCGACTTCTAGTCCTATAAAGAAGAGCGACGTGAATCAAGCAAGACAAGGTCTGTGTGCGAAGGATGGGGGCGAAATATATCTATTTGTGGATGTAAGCCATGGCAGGGGGTGTCTTTGTTCTGCTACCGCGAATTAATAACTATAAAAAAACCACACAAAAAAAACACTTCACTGGTGTAGGTTGCATTTTTTTAGACGATACTGCAAATCAAAGCAAATAATGCCATACAACGAATTAAGGGGCGTGTTACCAAGGGCAATATCGCCGCTTTAGCAGGAAAAATTCCAGCTAAAGCGGCGATAATTTTATCGCCCTATTCCCTAGCTGTCGCTAACACCAGTTAGCGACAGCTAATAGGCGATAGCGGGCATTTAGGGGCCCACTCTGCATGTCAGCGATGATTATCGCTAATGACATGCAGAGTGGGCGTGCCAAGATGTTTGCGACTGGAAACAGTCGCTAACATCGCTATCCCCTATTACCAAATGTTGGAAATAATCGCGCTAAGCGCGATTATCTCCAAAAGCTAACGCCTGCCCAGAGCAGTTCTTAGCCATGTTATCCAATGGTAGGTGGATAACATGGCTAAGAGCATTTGCTCGCTAATGCATGAATATCGCTGACTTTTCAGCGATATTCAGGCATTTCGGCCGATTTTTATCGCTTAGGGGATAAACCTTGATATTATCAAGGCTCCTAAGCGATAAAAATCGTCAGAGTGCGGCGATATTTAAATGCCCGCTAACCAAGGTTAGCGATAATTATCGCTATAGCTTGGTAATATGCCCCTAAATGTTAAAAAAATAAGCAATGTGGTATTGTAATAAAAGAAAGGGCGGTCATTTTAGTGAGAAGCAGGCTGCCTCCTCTAGTGTCTGTGGTCAGAAATCCTTCTCTCAGCCTCTCCCTCTTCCCCGGGAGCCCACCTATGCAGCTTCGCACGTCCACTCGTTAGCCCCTCATCCCCAGGCCTGGCACGTAGGCAGTGGGCACCGAGGATGGCACCTGGCAAAGCAGTACATGGTAACAGGCTAGATGCAGGAAATGGGGATTGTGAGGGAGAAAGTTTTTCATTGCATAAGGCAGATTTCTGATGCGTGCTTGTGTAGATTACGTGCAAGATTCAGGAGGCCCTTTAATGATCTTAAGTTGTTTTTGTTGTATCCATGTGAATAATTAAATTGTGGTGCGTTACACATAAATCATAAATTGTTATTTAAATTATTGTCTGTTCTTAGTATGATAGCTACAGTACTACTGTGGAAAGAACATCTATTTTGGAAACATCCATAAAATCATATAATAAATAGATGTACGCTCTATGCAAGCTAGGACTTTGTATGTGGGGTTTCCCTTAACATTTGCAATTGTTAAAAAAAAGAGCATGGGCAGTGATTTTGTGCCCTGAAAGAGTACACCTTCCGAGGAGCAGAAGACAGAAATATATTTCAAATGTCTTGTCAGGTTGAACTTTAAGCCACCCTGGCTGCATTGCTTATAATTTAAACATCACAGACAAAATGGCAACATGCTTTGTTCAGCTCCAGTTGTGTAGGGCTGTAGCGCTTCATTGGTTCAGATGAAGACTGCGGAGGATGGCACTAGAGTGGGCCGGCTGGGCCATGCCTGCTGCAGCAGGCTATGCCATTACCCCAGGGGGCGGGGTGTCACTCTCGACTGATCATCAACAGCAGGATATGGTTTACAAATGTAAAAGCAAACTTCAGGGGCACTGGTTTTCTGTGCTAAGATCTGTAGTCTCTCCAAATTCACTTTCCCCTAACCCCGTAAAATTAACAGTATTTTCTGAAATCCGCCCCCCTGACCTCGCACATAATAAGATATTAAAAAGCCCCATGCATGAGTGTGCCTGCCTAATGCAAAATTGGGAAAAATGACCATGTCACAGTTTTATTATACAAAAGCCAATTCGTTCCTGTTGCATGCTTCACATTTGAGTGCACAGTATAAAGTTATTTTGAAGGCAAGCACAGTTTTAATAGTAAATAATTCACCGCTCATGACTTTTACAGACAATAAATTGCGGCAAATGCATATTGCAGCAGAAAGAGTTTTGTCGGCCATTAATGTGGAGATTAACAAAGATAAGTGTAGAGTTGCCGCTCTAGTGGTTCACGCTACGTCACCACGTAGCGTGAACGGCGGACATTTTGGATCGCGGACATCGAGCGCGATCATTCGGGTGCCGGAGCTGTGTGGAGCAACACGCTCGGCGCTCTATGTGTAAGGATCCAAATTAATAAATAAACGACCTGTAAACCACTCCTCACTAGTCTGCCTCCTATGTACAACAACTACTTTACAATGGCGACGAGGTGATTCGAAAAAAAAATGAAAAGGACCCACAGCAGAGGCAGGCTAGCCTTCGGAAGCGTCCCCCACTCACAACCACGAGCCAAGGAGCAGGAGTACGGGCAGAGCCACTGCTGGGATGCAGGAGAAACACACAGAGCGCGGCAGAAGCGGTTGGTCAGGTGGGCCCATGTACTGAACGCCAAGAAGGGGCTAGGAGGGGCACCACTGCGACGCACCACGTGCCCGTAGACAGTCAAGGGTCCCAGACGTCTCACCCGGCTAGACCACAGGCTGGTCAGCAGCGCTGGCGGACCTAGGAGCCACAGAGGCAGGCATGAAGGACGAGACACAGTCCCAACCAGGTGAAGACGAAGAGAACGGCAGCCCCAAAGTTCAGAACGTTGCGCCGAAAGGGCGGGAAACCATGAGCGCCCAATCCACCTCAGCGATGGCGCCAGTTCCATTCCTACCGAAGCCAGGTGAACCCCTGATGATGTGGGAGGATTGGAAAGAATACATCACTAACTACATTGAGGTCCTGGAGGATGAAAATGAAGAACCGTTCACGAGTGTCAGTAAACGGAGAATCTTGCTACATAACTTGGGCCCAGAGGGGACCAGAGTGTTCAAGAATTTAGTACCCAAGCAGCGACAATCGAGTGATGACGACGTATACGCACATGCCCTAGAAGAGCTCGATGAACATTACTGCCCAGCGGTCTGCGTATCCATAGATCGATACAACTTCCAACAGCAGAAGCAAGAACCGGGTGAGTCAATCGACGAGTATGTAGCGGAAGTTGGCATCCACGTGTCAGTTTGGAGGACTCCACGACGACTTCATCAGGGACCAAATAGTGATGCACACCACAATGAAGTCGGTGCAGGACAAACTATGGTCGTGCGGAGACACCACGTTGAAAGAAGTGATGGCAATGGTCAAGAAGGCAGAATTGGCACGCAGGTGTGCGGAGGCGGCGAAAAGAGAAATGGCGGCAAGGCCTATGGTCAACAGGATAGAGGATGAAGAACCGAAAGGAGGGAACAGGAACACGAGCTCCAACTACAAAGGACCTAATAAGTGGCAAGGAAAGCCAGGTCCGCCAGGAAGGCAGCCAAAGGGGAGCAAGTCATCGTGCTACCGCTGTGGCAGCTGGAACCATGAGGCGAATGACAGACGATGCCCGGCCTTCCGGGCCAAGTGTATGTTCTGCGGAGTTAGGGGACATTATGAGAAGGTTTGTCGGAAGAAAATGGGCCGCAACACAGTGAAATTTATCGAGGGCGACCAGGAAGCAGGGAAGGAAGAGAGCAAGAGGAGGAAGATGAGATACTATGCATCGAGGACCAAGTTTTGAGTGTGAGCTGTAGAAGATCGAACAAACCGGTGCTGGACATGAGGATTGGGGGCGTAGCGATAAGCATCGTAGCGGACTCAGGCTCCCCATATACGTTGGTACAGAGAGCACTAGGGACAGAGAAATTGCTGCCCCGCCTTGGCCCACATCTGGAACCACCGGACATCAGACCGGTCACGTACCTGGGTAACCGCATCCCCATGGCGGGCTATCGGCCGTTGACATTCGAATTCAGGGGACGCAGCGCTGACTGCAAACTGTACGTGACAGAGAAAGGTCCATCGGTATTAGGTTGGATGGACCAGGGAGATTTAGGCATCAAACTGGACCCTGGAGGAGCAGTGCAGGTATTATTGACGGAACCAGAACAGTGGCCAGACCTGGAGAAGTGGAGCAGAGACTTTCCCAAAGTGTTCGGGGGTAAAGTAGGTAAACTGGAGAGGTTCTCACACAAAATCATCCTCAAAACTGATGCCATAACAGTGTTGTATAAAGTGCGCAATGTACCGATAGCTGTGAGAGAGGCGGTGCAACAAGAACTATGCGATTTGGAAGGAAATGGCATCATTGAACCCATCACCTGTGCAGAGTGGCTGGCCCCCCTGGTGGTGGTGATGAAACCAAATGGTAAGGTCCGGCTATGTGTGGACCTCCGCGAGCTAAACAAAAGCATCGTAGCAGAGAAGTTCCCGTTGCCCCGCATCGAGGAAATGCTGGTGAAGACGGAGGGAAAGAAATGGTACTCCACCATCTACCTGACGTCAGCATACCACCAGATAGCATTGCACCCGGAGAGCAGGAAGCTGACGTCGTTTATCACCCCTTTCGGATGCTACCAATTCTGCAGAATGCCATTCGGGTTAGCATCGGCCGTCTTCCAAAAGCTGATGCACCGACTCTTCAAAGATGTGGAAGGAGTCCAATACTTCCAAGACGACATCTTGGTCATGGGAAGTGATCAAAGGGACCATGATGCCAAATTGACCAAAGTACTGAGAGTGCTGGAAGAAAGAGGGCTGACAGCAGAATGGGAGAAATGCCACTTAGGCATGCCATCCGTCACCTATCTTGGACATGAAATTGGAGAACGAGGGGTGACTCCGAAGAAAGAGAACGTCAAGGCAATTTGTGATGCTCCACCGCCAACAAGCAAGGAGGAAGTCAGGTCGTTCCTAAGCATGGCCGAGTACTATAGTAAGTTCATACAGCATTCTGCATCAAAAACCCACCACATGCGGATGCTGACGAGAGAAAAGACGGCGTTTGCATGGTCAGAAGAGACTCAGAGTGAGTTCGAAGGTGTCAAGAAGGAGGTGGCCCAAGCGATACCCCTCAGAGGGTATGACCCACAAGGACGGACAACAGTCACAACGGATGCCAGCGACAACGGACTCGGTGCAGTCCTTATGCAAGACAGAGAAGGAGGAGCAACGGAAACCATCAGTTTTGCTTCCAGGGCCCTGACGGACACGGAAAAGAGGTTCAGCGTCATTGAGAAGGAAATGCTGGTGGTGGTCTGGGCCTTGGGAAGATTTTGCCAATTCTTGTGGGGCACAAGGTTCCGGTTGAGAACAGACCACAAGCCGCTGGTAAGGGTCCTCACGTCCAGTGGGCACGCCAGTGCCACTCCGAGGATAGCAAAAATTACTCTGAAACTGCTTGATTACCGTTATGATGTCGAGTACATCCCGGGCAGCAGGAATAAAGTAGCAGACTATTTGAGTAGGGCATCAGCAATGGAAGAGGAGGAAGGAGACAAGGCAGAAGAAGATGAAATGGTGGCCTTGATGGAGGATCCAGAGAAAGTAATCAGCAGCCAAGAATGGGAAGAAACCTACCAGGCAGACAAGAACCTCCAACAGGTAAAGGAGTACATCACAGGAGGATGGCCGGAGAAGAAACATTTGAGCGGAGAGATGAGAAAGTACTTTGAGGTGCGAGAAGAACTCTCACTTGATGACAAGGGTATCTTCGTGTATCGGGGGGGACAAAGTGGTACCCCCAGAAGGACTCATCACAAGACTGCTGGCCGTACTGCCTGAGGGTCACCTAGGTATTGGGAAGATGAAATTGAGGACCAAACAAGGCTACTGGTGGCCAGGAATGGACACGCAAACGGAACGCCATGTGTGGGAATGTGGCCAATGCCAACAAGCTGACAAGACCATGACACCGTTGAGGCCGTCCGTTGGAAGGTTCGACACACCGAGAAATCCATGGGAAGAGCTCTCCATTGATAATTTGGGACCCATCCTGGATGATCAAGGCACCCCCCGAAATACATATGTGCCTTAGTAGACAGATATTCACAGTGGCCTGAAGTGCATGTCAAAGAGGAAATGGACACGGATACCATATTAAAGTTCCTCACCATCATCTTCCTCAGGGAAGGCATCCCCAAAAGTGTGTTAAGCGATAACAGACCACAATTCACATCTGACAAGTGGTTAAAGTTTATGGAAAGGAATGGGGTCTGCTCTAAACACGCGTCCATATACCATCCGGCAGGAAACGGGCAAGTGGAACGGTTCAACAGAGTCTTGATGGGCTCCATCCAAGCAGCCATCATGATGGGGAAGAACTGGGAGAAGGAAGTGTTACATATGGTATGGGCATACAGCATCGCCCCCACAGGAACAGGGTACAGTCCCTTCCAGATCCTTAGAGGAAGAGATCCGTTCACAAAGGACAACAGGGCGTGGAAGGACAAGACGGTGACCAGTAAGTGGTACCCGGCGGTGGTGCAAGCAAACCTAGAAAAGGCCCAGAGAATATATTCAGAACACTACAACAAGAGGAGAAATGTAAAGGACACACAGTTAGAAGAAGGTGAATGGGTGAGGGTCAAGTTGGCCACACTTCAACGTAAAGGGGACAGCAAGTATAGCAAGCCGCTCCAAGTCAGAGAAGTGTTGGGCCGAGCGGCCAGACTGAGCGACGGGAACGTGTGGTCCCAGGATCGCATGGCTCGATGTAATAAAGTAGTACAATGGGCCCCAGAGGCACGGGAGCTCGAAGTGCCGGACCACGGCACATTGGGACAGGATTCTGGCGAACAGGAAGGAGGAGAAGACAACGCGAAAATGGATTGGGGAGCAGAAGGTGGAAGCACCCCACATA
Organism: Lissotriton helveticus; assembly: GCF_964261635.1. Lineage (NCBI taxonomy): Eukaryota > Metazoa > Chordata > Amphibia > Caudata > Salamandridae > Lissotriton > Lissotriton helveticus. The sequence continues at coordinate 182,873,110 of NC_136057.1, read as the reverse complement.
CAAACAATGCCAGACTAAGACAGGAAGAACCAGGCGGCCAGGTGAGAGTGTTGGCTCACGAGGATAAGGAGACGGAGTTGATGAGTCAGGGTGAGGAGGAAGCTACATCCACTCCGGTAAGGTGCACCAGGGGTGGGCGCAGGGTAGTGAGGCCTGCCAGATTCAGAGACTTTGAAATGGGTGAAGGACTATAATGCCCCATAGACTGAATGACTTTAATGGACAAAAAGGGGGAGATATGTAGAGTTGCCGCTCTATTGGTTCACGCTACGTCACCACGTAGCGTGAACGGCGGCCATTTTGGATCACAGACATCGAGCGCGATCATTCGGGTGCCGGAGCTGTGTGGAGAAACACGCTCGGCGCTCTGTGTGTAGGGATCCAAATTAATAAATAAACGACCTGTAAACCACTCCTCACTAGTCTGCCTCCTATGTACAACAACTACTTTACAATAAGTGCGAGGCAGGACCGGCCCGAGGACGGGGGCGCGAGGCAGCTGGGTGCCAAGGGCAAGACAGCGGGCACAACGTGCAGGTCTCGAGGTTTACGCGGCAGTGGCGGGAAAGTGTTCTGTGGAAACGATTCCGCAGTTATCAGTCTTGGGGGATGACAGCGTACAAGAGTAGGAACAAGTTGCTGCGTGGCTTTCCCTTCACTGTGAAGTAAAGATTGGCAGCTGGAAGTGAGGCTTACAGGAGGAACTGCACACGAAGGGACCGATTCACAGAACTAACTTAAGACAAAATGCTAAACTTACTACTTTTGGTATTCACAGAAGTTAGGATTTTGTCTTAAGTTTGTCTTAAGATAAACTTAAGAGAGACTTAAGACAAAATCCTAACTTAAGTCTGTCTTAAGTCTGTTTTGAGACAAATTTAAGACAAAATCCTAACTTCTGTGAATACCAAAAGTAGTAAGTTTAGGATTTTGTCTTAAGTTAGTTCTGTGAATCGGGCCCAAGACCTCTTCACCCATGTGATTTTAGAGTTTATCTGTTTGTATCTCTTCCTTGAGTAACTTTTAACTTATACATGTGCAATTTTTTCCTGTTTTTATCTCTTCCTTGAGTGACTTTGTACCTTGTACATTTGCACTTCTTTTCTGTTTGTATCTCTTATGTAACTCATGTAATCCAAAGTCCTTATGTAACGCAACTGGTTCTTTTGTAAAGCGCTCTGACACCTTCGGGTAATGTTCGCGCTATATATAATCGCATTAAATAAATAAAATAAATAAATAAATGAGAGTTAGTCTGTGTGAGCGATGGCAGACACCGAGCGCTATCTCTAAAAGACACTTCACTGTGAGGCAAGTCGAGCTGCCTTTGATTCCGGTCACGCGCACACGTGTGATTACATTTACAAGCTCGGAGCAGGATGCGTGCACAACAATCAAGCGTGGCCAAGACTTCAGGAGTGTGTTTTGGAGGGGGTGGCCACGCCCCCAACCACAACCGGAGCTTACATTTATACATCAGTCAGGGAGGGGTAAACAACAGATGGCACACTGCAGGCAATTAAGTGCCAGGAAGTGGAGGAACACTGTAGTTAGGCACCGCTGCCTCTGGACTACAAGGAAGTTTCCACAGGAGCAACAGCCAACAGAAAGCAAGATACAGCAGCAATGCCAGATTTAAACCAATCGCAAGGGGAAAGAGTAAATACACAAACTTTTTACTTAAGTCTCGCTGAGACATCGCATGCATGCGCTGCCAAATACGAGACCTAAAAAAGTGCGAGTGTCTTGCGCTGAATGTAAAAAAAAAAAAAGGTTTGACAAGGAAAGGAGGAGGCATCAGAGGGAGGGGAGAGAGGAGGGGTCCTGCACCTGTTTCCCTTGTGGGAGCGAGCAGGAACTGTAGGAAGGTGGAATCTAACTATATGGTTACCCCCACTTTTTTCCTCGTGTTTTGCTGGTTTTCGACTTAGTTGGACTGGGACCCTGCTATTCAGGGCCCCAGTCTATCTGCTTTCTCTATAAAATGGACCCCATGTACTTTACCTAGGTACCCAGGGCGTACGTGCACCCAAGGCCTACCGGGGCTGCAGCATGTATTATGCCACCCCTGGCTGGCCCTCCAAACTGACACCACAGGTCTGCAATTGCAACCTGGGTAAGGTGGTGTAATCACCCCTTACTTAGATATAGTAAACCTATATCTATCTATCTATCTATCTATCTATCTATCTATCTATCTATCTATCTATCTATATATATATATATATATATATATATATATATATATATATATATATATATATATATATATATATATATATATATATATACCTACTGGCGATAGCCAGTAGGTATATATAGTTAGGATTGTTTTCCATAGAGAAATCGCAACATTCTATTGGGAATAACTTTGGCGCCGGTTGAGGAATCTTCCTGAAATGTTCCTTAACTTTGCCTCGCGGCGCTCCGCTCCTTCCCTGAGAGTTTAGGGGGGATTCGTCAAGCGGGGGCCGAGATAAAAGGGGGGTCCCAAAACATGTTTTCCCCATGTTAATTTACATAGGGCGGTTGGACTCACTTTAAGCCCGAACGGCTGAATGGTTTTCCACCAAACTTGGCAAAATTGTAGGGACTGGTAGCCCGATGTGCCTTTGCTATGTCTCAAGATATGTGCTCCAGTGGTTTTTACGAAAATTAACTTTGAAAAAATATATATTGGGCTACATTGGGCTATATATATGTTAGAGCCCAAATGTAGCCCAATGTAGCCCAATGTAGCCCAAAGATGGCCACCAGAGACAAAAAAAACAAATGTAGCCCAAATATCAGCCAGATGTAGCCCAACTATAGCCCAATGACAGAATGTCCCAGAGTGTTCTAAAGAACAACTAGAGCGCTAACAGTCTTACTTATGACAAAAGTATGGCACACCTGAAGTCATCTTGATTGGAATAAAGTGTTAACACTTAAAACATTTAATTTGCAAAGGAACAAAATGAGGGGGTTCATTTTGCCATAGAAATTATGATTAGTGCTGAAGAAAGAAAAATTAGGGCACATTTTGAGTGACTTCTCAAATCCTCTTATATTTCATTAAAAAATTCTGATATGCAGTCTCCCAAGATGGCCACCAGAGACAAAAGAGCCCAAATGTAGCCCAAATATCAGGCCGATGTAGCACAACTATAGCCCAATGACAGTATGTCCCAGAGTGTTCTAAAGAACAACTACAACGCTAACAGTCTTACTTATGACAAAAGTATGGCACACCTGAAGTCATCTTGATTGGAATAAAGTGGTAACACTTAATACATTTAATTTGAAAAGGAACAAAATTAGGGGTTTCATTTTGCCATAGAAATGTTATATTACCTACTGGCGATAGCCAGTAGGTATATATAGTTAGGATTGTTTTCCATAGGGAGATCGCAACATTCTATTGGGAATAACTTTGGCGCCGGTTGAGGAATCTTCCTGAAATTTCCCTTAACTTTGCCTCGCGGCGCTCCCCTCCTTCCTTGCAAGTTTGGGGGGGATTAGTCAAGCGGGGGCCGAGATAAAAAGGGGGTCCCAAAACGTGTTTTCCCCATGTTAATTTCCATAGGGCGGTTGGATTCACTTTTAGCCTGAAAGGCTGAATGGTTTTCCACCAAACTTGGCAAAATTGTAGGGACTGGTAGCCCGATGTGCCTTTGCTATGTCTCAAGATATGTGCTCCAGTGGTTTTTACGAAAATGAACTTTGAAAAAATATATATTGGGCTACATTGGGCTATATATATGTTAGAGCCCAAATGTAGCCCAATGTAGCCCAAAGATGGCCACCAGAGACAAAAAAAACAAATGTAGCCCAAATATCAGCCAGATGTAGCCCAACTATAGCCCAATGACAGAATGTCCCAGAGTGTTCTAAAGAACAACTAGAGCGCTAATAGTCTTACTTATGACAAAAGTATGGCACACCTGAAGTCATCTTGATTGGAATAAAGTGTTAACACTTAAAACATTTAATTTGCAAAGGAACACAATGAGGGGGTTCATTTTGCCATAGAAATTATGATTAGTGCTGAAGAAAGAAAAATTAGGGCACATTTTGAGTGACTTCTCAAATCCTCTTATATTTCATTAAAAAAATTCTGATGATATGCAGTCTCCCAAGGTGGCCACCAGAGACAAAAGAGCCCAAATGTAGCCCAAATATCAGCCAGATGTAGCCCAACTATAGCCCAATGACAGAATGTCCCAGAGTGTTCTAAAGAACAACTAGAACGCTAACAGTCTTACTTATGACAAAAGTATGGCACACCTGAAGTCATCTTGATTGGAATAAAGTGGTAACACTTAATACATTTAATTTGAAAAGGAACAAAATTAGGGCTTTCATTTTGCCATAGAAATTTTATATATATATATATATATTCACTGAAAAAACCATAGGTTACACACCAGTTATAGTTAGGAATTAGCATTTAAAAAACCTTTGAAATTCACTCAAAAAACCATAGGTTTCACACCAGTTATAGTTAGCTGGAAATTTTACTCGCATAAAACCATTGAAATTCCCACGTTATAGTTAGTTGGACTCACTATAACTTGCACGTCTGCAATGCACCGCTGATGACGTCACATATTACATCACTCATGCATATATTTAAATATTTAAACATTACTCGCTAATATATGTATTCACTAAGATACACTTAATAAGCCAGTTAATCAATCAATTTTTTTTTTTAAAACACTGAAAAAACCATAGGTTTCCGGCCTTATATAGTTAGGAATTAGCATTTAAAAAACCTTTGAAATTGACTGAAAAAACCATAGGTTTCAGGCCTTATATAGTTAGGAATTAGCATTTAAAAAACCTTTGAAATTCACTGAAAAAACCATAGGTTTCAGGCCTTATATAGTTAGGAATCAGCATTTAAAAAACCTTTGAAATTCACTGAAAAAACCATAGGTTTCAGGCCTTATATAGTTAGGAATTAGCATTTAAAAAAACCTTTGAAATTCACTGAAAAAACCATAGGTTTCAGGAGTTATATAGTTAGGAATTAGTTTTTAAAAAACCTTTGAAATTCACTCAAAAAACTATAAGTTTTAGTGGTGTTATAGTTAGCTGGACATTTTACTCATACAAAACCAATGAAATTGCTCCTATATAGTTAGCTGTACTAACTATATTTCGCGCACCCGCAATCCACTGCTGATGATGTCACATATTAGATCATTCATGACATGGTCAGTGACATCACTGATGACATCTCAAATGACATCACTGATGACATCACTGATGACATCATCCACGTGACAATCACATATACCTTTTCATACACTATTACAATTTTTCATCACTGTTTGTAAAATACAGAGAATCATATTTAAATCCATTGTCACAGCAATACAAGTATCTAAAAATCCACTCAGTGATTCATAGATGTATACACATATCTAATCACTTACCTATGGATTCACTCATACATGCTGTCAATGAACAATAGAACACTATCAAAAATACTTATACATCTATATCGACATTAAACAACAGCACGCATCCTATTCACATATGAAGTCATCCTACTCGCTTATGCAAACAATGGATCATACTTACATATTTACTTAGCAAAACACTTATACAAACACCACTTCTTCCATTCATTTAGATAGTAAGTCATACTTAGTGAATTATAAAATCATTATTACAAGTATACAGTTATCCATACAGTCACTCACACAATCATTGTGTCTTATGTATACTTATTTATATACAACAACTGACACATACACTGCCTTTTATTTTTCTAGTTGGTTGGACCTGTACCTTTGAGAAATATATTTGCTCATCACCACACCCATAAAGAGATTCCCTCACCCAAACTGTTAGAACATGTAGTTTTAACTTCATATATCTACTGAATCAACTATTCACACATCTTTGGACAGTCACACCCCCCCCCCCCCCACCGAACCACACACACTTTCACACTCCCATACAAATACTCAGTTAACTAATCAATAACTAATATAGACTTTCACATAACTAGTAACCAACTGTAGAATCAGTTTACACAACAACTGACAAAGTGATACAGATATTCACACAGTTTAGTCACTATCCACTATATTTAGTGAGACATTATAAATTGGTCAAGTAAACAGTCAATTACACTGCTACTAAATCCTCCATCCAAATATGTATTTATATATATCCACTCATTCTTCAATGCAAATTGCTATATATATAATGCATATTTAAATAACGAAGCAATCCACATTCACTGGATGATGTCATCAGTGATGTCATCAGTGATGTCATTTGAGATGTCATCAGTGATGTCACTGACCATGTCATGAATGATCTAATATGTGACATCATCAGCAGTGGATTGCGGGTGCGCGAAATATAGTTAGTACAGCTAACTATATAGGAGCAATTTCATTGGTTTTGTATGAGTAAAATGTCCAGCTAACTATAACACCACTAAAACTTATAGTTTTTTCAGTGAATTTCAAAGGTTTTTTAAAAATGAATTTCTAACTATATAACTCCTGAAACCTATGTTTTTTTCAGTGAATATATATATAGACACATATTTACCTATGAGCCACTCCTATGACAGGCCTCGACAATCCTGGAGGCAGAGAGCTTGGTTTTGTGTGAGGGGGCGCCCTAGCATGAGCTGAGCCCCTCTGCAGCTTTCGGAACCATCTCCTTATAGCTGTTCTATCATATAGCCATATCATATACCCTTAAGTGCATTATAGTCCTCGCGGTTAATGCTAACTTTGGTTTGGCTTTATCAAAACATGTTGTGTAAGGTGTCAAACACTTTGGAATACTTTGGGGGGGTAGTATTCCAAAGTGTTTGACACTTTGGCGGGGGTAGCATTCCACCCTTCTAGAAGGAGAAGGCATGTAGTTACTGGTAAACCCGGTTAAAGTTAAACGGAGCCCCAGCATCACAAAATGGATGCTGCTGCCACAGACACAAGTCTGCCATCCCGCTGCTAGACGAAACTCCGGCAGGGGAGGCCTGGACAATAGGTTTCCTGTCTAGGGAGGTGCTGGCACCTCTCAGACAGGCATTAGTGTATTGGGGCAGGGTGGGTTGCATTCAGTGAATGCTTTTCAGACACTGCCTGGGGCACACAAGGTGCTCCATGCATTTCCCAGTTCAAACCGGTCATTGGGGCACTCAGCCCCAGCTCTGGCGCGAAACTGGACAAAGGGGAAGGGGTGTAACCACCCCCTCCCCAGGTCTACACATAGGAGGGACCTTAGAGTTAGTCCAACCCCTAAAATTACTATAAGTATAGAACCCCAGTCCCTAGGACTTTAGATTACCCTGGACAAAACTCTGCAACATATATCCTGGACCTTCGACATTCCATTTCGACTGGAAGACGGAAGACATCTCCCTTGTGGTCAAGGAGTGACCACCCTGTTCAAACAGGCACTAACAGAAACTTTGCCGGTCTGCATTTTCAAGGCTTCTGCCGGATCCAGAAGAATCTGCGACACCGGACATGGACTTCCAGACATCTCTGACGCTGACCCAAGCTCCCAGCAAAGCTGAGACCCGTAGCAGACACGAGAGACGTGGTAACTCCTGGACATCCTGCATTTTGCAAGCTGCACCTACTTCCCGAGGTATCCCAAAGTTGTGCATTGGGGTGCTTGAAGCCCCAGCCCCGAGCACCATTTTCACCGAAGCTCAGAGGCCCACACTCCAGGAGTGTCCCGTGGGCCCGCTTGGTGCCTTTCCGCTTGACGCATCTTTGCGGTTCCTGGCCCATTGGCTAGTGAGCCCCCAAGAAGACCAATCTTTGATTTAACTTGCTTTCCTGGTTGCTCCAGGCTTTCTCCAGCTTCCCTGCAAAGGAGAAGCGCCTCAGACCTTGCTGGTCTGCACCGAAGCCCATCTTGATATCCTGCGTGGATTGCGTTTGCCAAGGCTTGTTGGGTCTAATCCAGATACCGACACTGCAGTCAACTAGATCCTATGTGGGACAATTCGAATCCAGCTCTTGGTTGTCATCAACGCCTCCTGCACCACGTGGCTGAAGAGACAAGCTTTACCTTCTCACCTGAAATCACCCGACATTGGCTGGCACCTTCCCATCGCCATCCTGGTCACTGGCAAGTGACCCAGACTCTGTCCCTTCTGCTTTCAGGTTCTTCAGATCTTCAATCCACCCTTGGATCCACACGGACACTTTTCCTCTGGTCGCCTGCAGCACTTCTTTGCAGCTCTCCATTGAAAACGACGACGAAACCAGACACCAAAAGGCACCTATGCACCCGGCTTCCGTGGGTGAGGTAACACGAGTACTCCAGTGCTCACGTGGCTCTTGACTCTCGAAGTGTTCTAGTCTAAAAGGGTTCCATCGTAGTCTGTCCGGAAGTGTCCTTAAATTGTAAATTTGTAACTTGTTTGTTTCCCATAGAAAGTCATTGGTAACCCGCGGCTGTGTTTAGACACTGCACGCCTCTCCCGTGGGCCTCCTACGTCCTAACCTTTGGTGGTTCCTAGAAGCCCCAGCGATTCCCAAGGCCCTAGCCTGCTTTCTATCCCAGACGTGGTTCTTAATCCACTATTTTAGTATATGGTTTGTGAGGCCCCTAGGGCATAACGTATACTGTGCAACTTATCGTATGCTAATTAAGTTCCTTGTAATGTACTTTTACCTCTGACCTCATAAAGAGTGCAGAGGGGTTGTGTTTAGAATAAATATATATATATATTTGATATATACCTTGTGTGGTGTGCTTTCATTTGTTACTCAAGGGATTATAATTGGTAAAACAACTTGCTTAACTCACCTCTGGAGTCTAGCTTGAAAGCTGCTCTCCATAGCTACCACTAGGATAGGTTGACTTCACAACCATCATCAATAAGGGTCGATCGGACTGGTGCAAGGTGTCTCACTAGAATAGTGGACATCGTATACCAGGCCAACTTCTCGCAGGAACCATCTGTTAATTACAAACAGATGGTTTCAAAGCTCGCTCCCGCAAGTGAATTGCCAAAAGTGCATGCCTTCCCATTGAAAGCAATGCATTGCATGCACGTTTTTGGGCGTAAAATGGAATCGATTCCTAAAGGTCTCCTCCCATAGCAGCGCATGTGTGCTGAGTAGGCGAGACCTAAAAATGGGCAGAGCGCATGGGGACTTAAAACAAGCATTTGCAAGGAAATAGAACTCGCATTTACCCAAGACCTATTGCATTTGAAACGGGAGAACGGACGGGCAAAAAGGCACAAATGGGAGTGCGGTGGGGGGGCCATCCGAGGAGTCACAGACTGCAGGGGCGGGAGGGGGGAGGCACAGGAACAAAATAGTGTTGAAACTAAGGGCCGGATTCACAGAACTAACTTAAGACAAAATCCTGAACTTACTACTTTTGGTATTCACAGAAGTTTGGATTTTGTCTTAAGTTTGTCTTAAGACAGACTTAAGACAAAATACTAACTTAAGTCTGTCTTAAGTCTGTCTTAAGACAAACTTAAGACAAAATCCTAACTTCTGTGAATACCAAAAGTAGTAAGTTTAGGATTTTGTCTTAAGTTAGTTCTGTGAATCGGGCCCGAAGTAAAGAGGCCAGCAGCCATGCAAGGGTACAAATGACGACATGGCCGTCAGGAGGAGGGACTAACAAGGCTAAGACCAATGGGAAGGCAGCATTTAGGACCTAAGCCAATAAAAATTATGGGCAGAGAGTGGGCAGAGCTTCCACAGAGCTTCCAAGCCATACTCAATACTGCATGCCTCGCAAAGTGAGCAGCGTATGTGTTGCAATGCTAGGCTCGACCTAAAAAGGGACATTCAGTTTGCTAATCAAATTACAGGTGCCAGTAACGTGGATTGGGTTATTATGTTGATTACAAAATTAAATAAATAATATAGTTATGACATAGTTGTGCTGGTTATTTTCCGAAAACTCCCTCCCATGATTTGTGAATTAATTTGTCAAATTAGGTATTATCAGATAGGCTACCCTGCAATGATACGTTTGTGGAGAGTAATGAACAAAGCGACATGCATTACTTTAGGAAACACACAATGGGTTGTTTAATTGGTGCAGTTAGTCGAGTCCATGGTGTCCATCACATAAAAATGTAAATGGATGATGGTCTGAATCGGCCCCGTCAAAGTCGGCACTTCTTGGCACTTGTACCATGCAGTAGGAGCCGAGCATTCTTTCCATATCTGCCGCAGAATATACCTAATTTACATGATTGCAACATGTAACCAGCAGTCTGCATGCTGAACTCCACAGCATGCACATTCACCCTCTGAGCTGTCTTACGAGGATTGAAACGTGCCCTTTTGTTTTACGCGGAGATCTGTGTAGCAGGTGTTCAACCCACTGTGCTATATGCATCTGTGACAACCCTGTCTGCATCCCAGTGACTCCGGGGGCATACTATCAACGTACTGCGATGAATATCGCAGAGCACGCTCAGCGCGATTTTGTTTAACGCCGTGTATCGCAGGATTTTATCGCCAAGATAACGCGTTATTATCAATGTATATCTCCACAGCGATAATAAATCCTGCGATAGCAGCGAATTCCGCGCACATCGCTGGAAATCCAGCATAAGAATGGCAGCAATAAGCTAATCCTTGGTGATAGGAAGATGTGGACTTATATGTATGGCTAAGTTAGAAATTTTGCAGACAGGAAATACCTGCGATAAAGGGTGCATAGCACGATTTTTCTTGCCGCTTCGTGGGTCTGCTGCAGGCTTGTTAGTACCGCAAAGCCGTATTAGAGACTATTTCCATGTTGTTTTGCTCCGGAACCCCTACTGCATGTCATTAGCGATGGCATGCATGGCAATAAAAAACCAGCTGCTAACTCACGGAAACTAGTGCTAACACGGGTTAGTGCGAGCTTGTAAATAAGGCAATAAAAAATGACTGCGTTAGCGGCATGAAAGTGCAGCTAACGTGGTGATATTGCCCTTGATAATATGCCCCAGAGTCTTTGCCCGCCACCCTTCTCATTCTGACTCATGGGTTTAGAGACATGGGGGTAGGGGAGGGACTAGAGAAAGTGGCGCTCTTCACTCATGTACAGAGGGGGAAAAGAGATGGAGTGGTTGGATTGAATAAAATATTTTTAGATAATAATTTAAACCAGTGCACACCCATAGAACAGTTTACAAGATCCGTAGGGCCAACAAATGCTATACATGCCAGGGCCATACACGTCCCAGCTATGAAATCAGAAGTGTCATTGCCTTCTTCAGACTGCCTATAAAATCGTGTTATCTTTTACTTCCCTAAACCTCCCTCCCTTAGTCCCAACTCGCCCCTCACCCCATGAATTCTCACCTTCAGTTTAGCAACTGCATAGGTGATTTAATGAGGGGACAGTGGGGAAATGTGTGTTCAGAGGCCGGTCACTCCACTGTAACAGGACCTGTGGACACAAAAGGGCAGCCGATTAGGATCAGCAATGGGAAGCTGGGAATGGAGAAGGGGTGGAGGATGCGGATCACGAGGGGCTAGGGGGTCTTGCACTTAGTGCCTAAACTTGGTCTCCACAGGTAAGTTTGTTAGGATGGGAGACACTTGATGTGGATGGCTTTTAGGGTCTCTTTGATAATGTTAGTTGCTTAATAAACCGGATACAAATAAAGGGCATCAGGCAGAGAGGGTATCTGGCCCAAGGTAGCCCTGCCCCCTGGTCATTATGAGTCTGAGCCGTTGACTGAGGATTAGTCACGACCAAACAGGCATGGAAAGGAATGACTCAGCACATCAGCCTGATGTTTGTCACTTGGGACAAACTAGCCCTGTTCACCCTTTCTCCTTCACCAAAACTGTAATTACCAGAATGCATTGGAGTAGCCAGTTTCACAGTTGGCAGGAGGGGTACATCGATGAGATCAGCAAACCTAACAGATTCACACATGCCAGGAGCCTACAATATCTTTGCTGGCGTCATATATGATATCATCAGTGGCGTGGCTAATCGTGTGATGTTTTTAGTGTGCAATCAATGATTCAATGGGTGTAGGAAGTGGTGGTGAAATGTCCGTTGGATTGGGAGGGGGCTCGGGAGTGATTACAATATCTCCGGCTGAATTAGGAAATACCGATTGTAATGGGGGCGGTGGTGTTTACTTCATTTACAAAATAAGCACATCAGCGCCTCGTTGGGTGTGTCAAGCGATATACAAAAAGAATTACAATGCAATACAAATCCCAGCCAGACTCAGCTGAAGAGCCCTTGCATGTTAGGGGGGGTAGTATCGGTCCCATACACGGTCTGATTGGGTCAGATGAGCAGGAACCCGCAGGCCGAGCACAGAAGCCAGAGTTGAGGGCTAGGTCGAGGGGCTGCTGCAAGGGGGGTGGGACACCAATTCCACAATCCCAGGCCAGGATCGCACACCCAATTCTTTGCGCTTTCTAAACAGTAACAGGACAACAATGAAGAAATCATTGTTCACTGCTGAAACCCATGACTTGATGGAAGTGCACAAACATTAGGGCATGGGCTTGGTGGGGGAGAAGAAACGAGACGGGGGATTGAGGGGAAGAAAAACAGAAATTTGGGCGGGTGAAGGGAGATTAACACAGACAAATGCTTTAAAACACCCAAGACCTGTTCTGTAAATGAATGTGATAAAAGCAGTGACAAGCGGTACTGCTTTAAAATTAAATGCGTTAAAAGACACCAGGGCCATATTATTACTAATATGCCCTTGTGAATTCCCATAGAAGCCCAGGTTCTGGTGTTAACCTGGGCTTCTATGGGAATTCACAAGGGCATATTATCAAGCCCATTATCGCCGCTTTAGCAGCAGTTTCCTGCCGATGAAAGCGACGATAATGTATCGCCCTTTTTTGATAATATGGCCCCTAGACCTGTCCTGGAAGTTAAGTTTATAAATGCACCAAACCCCCAGTCCCAAAGGGATAAGTGTCACGTAGTGATGTATGGGGAGAAACACACAGTGAGAGCACATTAACACAATGGGGCAGATTTACAAGCCACCTGCGCCACGAGTACGTCACTTTTTGTGACGTACTGGTGGCGTATTTGAATGCTCCATATTTACAAGTACTGGAAAAGCCACCCTGCGTGGCTTTTCCTGTCTTTGTAAATATGGCCAATTTACATGCCGCATTTTACGTAGAAGTCGTGGACAATGGGTGTTGTTGTGGGTGGTCCCACGCAACAACCTTGGAACCAGACACATTTCCAGATTTACGAGGAATCGTAAATCTGGAAATGTGTGTGAATCCTACGCCTCCCCAGGGCAGGCGTAGGGAGGCGCAAAAAGAAGAAATGTTTTCATTTCTCTTAGTTTTTTCCTCTTTCAATGCGTGCTGCATTCTACAGCACGCATTGAAAGAGGAAAATGCCTGTAGTGATTGTTTTTGTGCAAGAAGGTGCCCCTTCCTGCACAAAAACAATCTCCCCATGACGCAAGCATCCTTGCACCATAGGGTGCCTGCGGCGGTGCATGGCTGCTGCTTGTGCGCCAGCGCAGGGGGAAGCACAGAGATGCGACATATTCTTTTAAATATATCGCATCACTGTTCTTTGAAAGTGACCCAGTGCGGCGCAGCCAAATGGCTTGCGGAATGTACGGAGTCACTTTCTCGTAAATCTGCCCCAAAACTTCTAAACCAGTAGCTGAGGCAATCGTAAAAGTAGTGCGCCGAAAGTAACGTATAATGCCGGTCATGAGATGATCCATGAAACAGGTCCAGTCTCCAGGGCGTGAACAAAACAGCAAAAAGGAGGGACAAATGTAACCTAATCACCAACCCAACCAAGTTAATTTCGAAAGGCACATGAAGGAACCAATCACAAGCCATGGGAGTGCTGCTACTCCATTCTATAGATCGCATGCGCTGCCTAGGCTCGACTAAAAAAGAAATTTGAACGGTCATCACCAGGGGTTCCTTCCATGACGCTGTTTATATACCAAGGACGACACTAGGAGCCAGGGGAGTCTTGTACAGAGTGCTCTGAACACTACAACCCATACATATTTGTTTGTAATAATTATTAATTGTCGGCAAAGCTGGTTGCGAGCCCTGTAGAAACAGACTTTTAGCAAAATTAGAAAACTTATTAACATAAGCTACGTCCGCGAGAAGCATAGCACAACAAACCAGAGCAGATAGTACAATATCTAAACTTCAGCACAATAGTATGTTTAATTAATCTTTGACTAGTAAATGAATCTAGACTTGCTCAAGATCCTCCAAAAATTCCTACCTCTCTATCAATTATCATCGCCACACGGAGTGCACTTGAACATCGATAGTAGGAGAAACTATCCAAGAAAATGACGGTGTTTAACCCTCCTTGTATTAAGAGAAATACTTAAGAAAATTACAGTGTGTTTACAAACATAACTGAAAGCAAACTAACACGTGCGCATATAGCATAGATCCTGATTCTCAATGTTAAAAAAAAGCGATTTGCCCATGATAATGAAATGGAAGTGTTTGTGACTTTACAGGGGCTTCGGGGTATGCAAATTTCCCGAAAGCAGCTGGTTGTTGCCAGGCAGACTACCCTCTAGGGACAGCTGAGGACACTGCAGCTGCTGCGTAGTGGACGCGTTAAATGTTCTCCCTCCTCACTCACTCACTCATTCATTCTCTCTCACACACACACACACGCACGCACGTACACACACACACACTCTCTCTCTCTAAAAAAGAAACAGCGGCAAAGCCATTGGTTTGTAATTTTAGGTGTCATAGGGGCATATTATCAAGGTGGGCGACAGGCAATTTTTGCCGCTTTAGCAGCCGTTTTCGGCCGCTAACCGGCGATAATTCAATCGACCTATTAGCAAGCTGTCGCTAACAGCAGTTAGCGACAGCTTGTAGGTTATAGCGAACGGTTTGGGGCCCGCTTTATATGTCAGCGGTATTTATCGCTAATGACATGCAAAGTGGGCGTACCCAACCTGTTAGCGACTGAAAGCAGTCGCTAATGCTAACAACGCTATCGCCTATTACCAACACAAGCGTAGCTAAGCGCGAATATCTCCAAACGCCTGCTCAGACCAGTTCTTAGCCATTATATCGAATGGGAGGTGGATATAATGGCTAAGACCCTGTTAGCGATAAAGCGTGAATATCGCTGTATTCTCAGCGATATTCACGGATTTCGCAGCTATCGCCGGGACTTTTATCGCTTTTGAGATAAACGTTGCTAATAGCACGTTAAAATCCGGCGATGCTTGGCGATAGAAAAATTGTCGCTAAGCCTATTTAGCGATAATTATAGCTAGTTGTTGGTAATATGTCCCAAAGTGCTTAACAATTCTTTGGAGGGGGCTCGGGAATGATTACAATATCTCAGAAAAACTGAAATTTGGGCGGGTGGAGGGAGATTAACACAGACAGGGGCGGGAGGGAAAAGAAGCAAAATGGACGGGATATGGTAGACGGCCTGAAAACACGCATGGAGTGCTTGCAAAACAAAAATGCTGCTTTTAAATTAAATGCGTTAAAACACCCAAGACTTGTTCTGTAAATTAATGTTATAAAAGCAGTGACAAGCGGTACTGTTTTAAAATGAAGGAGCATATTATCAAGCCCATTTTCTCCGCTTTTGTAGATGTTTTTGGCCGAAAAGCGGCGATAATTCCATTGCAGTGTTAACAAGGACACTCTAGCGTCTGTTTCCTTGTTTTAGCACCTGTTCCAGTTACGCCATGCCACGCATCACTAACGAGATGCAAAGAGGGCGTTCCAGGAGAACACAACAGGGAAAAACTCGCAAATCGCCCATCGCGATATTAACAAGCCCATGCCCTGACATCCATAGCATAAGAATCAAAACAGGGCCTTGACTCCTTACTCAGAAAGGCTGAGTCCAACTAGACTAGATAAACAACAAAAAAGCCAAATTCTGGAATAATTTTTACAATTTCTTCAAAAAAGCGCTGTTTTGATTAAAGCAAAAACAACCTGTTTGTCATTAGCACCATCAAGGTTTATTCAAAATTATGACATGATTATTTTTCATATTAGCACACTATTTGTCGTGCTTGGAAAATACAACATACAAAATGCACTACTGTTTTTATATACAATATATACAAAAATATACAATTTCAAACATACTAAACCATTCATACACACTCCATACAAAACAGTGAAAACAATAAGGTGAAATAAAGAAAAACAATGCGTTACAACATCGGTTAATAAATCAGTCCTAAATATTTCTTTTCATATTTTGACAATTTGTAGCGGTTTGTAATAATCACAAGCACTCTCGTGAAACCGAATCTATACAAAACAAGATTTAGGGGTAACCAGATGTTGGACTTAAAGGTGGTCGACGCGTTTCAAACCCCTATCATTAGGGTGGGGTTCTCCTCAGGACCGAATGGTTCTGAAACAATAAAGATTGCTGGATTTAGCGCGTGTAACTAGAACATGGACTGTTAACTACAAAGAGGGATCAACTCCCTGTGCTCCAATGAGGTCTCCTACCTTAATCCAATAGTCACAGGATCATAGATAATACGCTGTGAAATATCCCCAAAGTTCAGTGTGGTATTTCCCATACACGTGGTAGCAGCAGCTGTGCAGAAAAGACGCGACCACGATTACAATTGTGTCACATTTTCCCATACTTTCAAACAGTGCTGTCACTCAGAGCTAATGCGGGTCATGCGGGAGACACTGGTACTTACCGGCTGTGATGCGGCTGGCTATTCGCAAGGATTACTATATTGCGTCCGCCCCTCTCCTAAAAAATGGAGCGAGAGGCGCGTTAATAGTCTGGCGCGCTGAATACCACTGTTTGTGATCAACGCGCAATGCGGGTGAACGTACCAAAGTCAGCAAGAAGTCTTCACTCCTTCTCCTAGGGCGGCTTGACAGATTGAGACCGCTGGAGTCCTCGAGTCCTCGAGTGGGAGTATCTTTACTTCCTGGTTGTTACCAGGTCCCAGAGGTTTCTGGGACATGTAGTTCCGCGAGGAGTGGGCCAGAACTGTAAAGTAAAACCAGACATGGAATGGATTAGACTGTGGGCTTATAAATTTCAGAAATTTCGTTTAACCCCCGCGTGGCGGTGTTAAACCTCATTATAAGCATCGCCTCTCGTTGAGACAGTTGGGCATCAAAATCGCCGCCCCTCGGGTTTCTTTCAATTTTAGACAGAACGGTCCAGCGCAAATCAGTATTTACATGATTGCACTTCGCCCAATGGTTGACCAAAGGGGCATTCTCCACTCCTCTGCGGATCCGTGATTTGTGTTGCGTGATCCTACTCCTGATTTCTTGCGTCGTTTTACCAATGTAAACCAGAGGGCATGGGCACACTATGGCGTATACAACGTTCTTGGACTTGCAGTTAGTAAAGATGTCATGTTTCCAATGTACATCATTGAACGTAAAAACTGAATCCTCAATAGTCTCTGCACAGCAGGTGCATGTACCGCACTTATGGTGTCCTTTGGCTGGAGGTAATCCGAACAAACTTTGTATTGTAGGTGCCTTCATAGTTGGTAGTGCCGCCCTGACAACGTAATTGGCCACACTTTTGTCCTTCTTGTACGCGAAAAGTGGTGGCACTGAGAAATCTTCGTGCAAGTTCTTGAGCAGATGCCAGTTGGACGTGATAATCTTTCTGTGTGAATTTGATGCTGGACAAAAGGTGGTAACACACACCATCCTTTTAACGTCTGGTTTGCTCCTTTTGACTAGTAGTGTCTCTCTAGGGGTCCACCATGCCCGTTTAAGGGAATTTTTTAAAAAGTTTTCTGGGGTACCCTCTCTGTAAAAGACGATCTTTTAGAAGTTCTGCGTGTTTGAAATATTCTTCCTTCGAGGAGCAGTTTCTGTGTATTCTCAGAAATTGTCCGTACGGCAAGTTCTGTTTCAGACTGCGGGGATGGTTGCTAGAAAAATGTAATGCCTTATTCCTGTCGGAGGGTTTGCGAAACAGTGTTGTACTTAAACTCCCATCCTGGGGTTCCACTTTGACGTCCAGGTAGTTGATTGTTTCATTTGAGGCTGAGACTGAGAACTGGATGTCAACCGTTCTTGAATTCAACCAGCACACAAATTGATTGAGATCCACCTTGTCTCCTGACCACACCAAGAAGATGTCATCGATATAACGCATGTAATGAGATATATTACTGCTGAAAGGGTTGGATTGATAAATAAATTTTTCTTCATATAACCCCATGAACATAATGGCTAGCTCTGGGGCAAAGGGGCAACCTATCGCCACCCCTTTGATTTGATAGAAAAATTCAGTATCAAATGTAAAAAAGTTTTTTTGCAGGGCAAACCTAGCAAGGTCAAGTATAAACTCCGTTGGGACTCTCATTGGTCTTAGCCTTTTATCCAAGAATGCCGTCAGGGTTTCTAGTGCCTGTTCTTGGGGGATCTGGGTGTACAAAGACACCACGTCTAGTGTAACTAGCAGTTGTCTATTTGGATCAAATTGGATAGTGGAAATACGGTTAAGGAACGAGGTGGTATCTTGCAAGTGAGCCGGAATGGTCTGAATAAGCGGTTTTAGAAAAAAATCAATATATTTTGCAACAGGTTCGAACAGGGACTCACACCCTGAAATAATGGGGCGTCCTGGTGGATTAGTCTCATCTTTGTGCAATTTGGGGAGCACATAGAAAACCGGTGTCCTCGGATTTTTATTCTGTAAGAATGCTAGCTCTTTTGGTCCGATAATACCTTCATCAAAACCCCTTTGGATGGTGTCAAATAATTGATTTTTTAATTCTGTGGTGGGATCTTTATTGATACGTCTATAACATTCCTGATCGTCAAGTTGGCGGTGTACTTCCTGCTTATATTTGTTAATATCCCATAGCACCACCGCTCCGCCCTTATCGGCTTGTTTGACAACTATAGTGTTGTCATTCTTCACCGCTATAAGTGCATCCTTTTCTGCTTTGGACAGATTGAATTTCACATATGACTTTTTTCTTTCAATCGTCGAAATTCCTGATAGTACGGTTGTTTCAAAGGATACAACCTCCTTTGGGATTTTAGGTCCTCTCGGACAAAAAGTAGACTTTTTCTTAAGGCCAGTTGTCTCTTCCTGTATATTTTCAATAGTGTCCTGGAAAAATGTTTTTAAGCGGATTTTACGGCAGAACTCCAGTGTCTCTAATTTCATTCTTGTATAGTCCGTTGGTCTTGATGGGACAAAATTGAGTCCTTTGGTTAGGATGGATATTTCTGCTGCCGATAGCATCCTGTTTGATAAATTGAAAATAGGCGAAATCTCTAGTTGAAAAATTTGCCGTAAAATCCGCTTAAAAACATTTTTCCAGGACACTATTGAAAATATACAGGAAGAGACAACTGGCCTTAAGAAAAAGTCTACTTTTTGTCCGAGAGGACCTAAAATCCCAAAGGAGGTTGTATCCTTTGAAACAACCGTACTATCAGGAATTTCGACGATTGAAAGAAAAAAGTCATATGTGAAATTCAATCTGTCCAAAGCAGAAAAGGATGCACTTATAGCGGTGAAGAATGACAACACTATAGTTGTCAAACAAGCCGATAAGGGCGGAGCGGTGGTGCTATGGGATATTAACAAATATAAGCAGGAAGTACACCGCCAACTTGACGATCAGGAATGTTATAGACGTATCAATAAAGATCCCACCACAGAATTAAAAAATCAATTATTTGACACCATCCAAAGGGGTTTTGATGAAGGTATTATCGGACCAAAAGAGCTAGCATTCTTACAGAATAAAAATCCTAGGACACCGGTTTTCTATGTGCTCCCCAAATTGCACAAAGATGAGACTAATCCACCAGGACGCCCCATTATTTCAGGGTGTGAGTCCCTGTTCGAACCTGTTGCAAAATATATTGATTTTTTTCTAAAACCGCTTATTCAGACCATTCTGGCTCACTTGCAAGATACCACCTCGTTCCTTAACCGTATTTCCACTATCCAATTTGATCCAAATAGACAACTGCTAGTTACACTAGACGTGGTGTCTTTGTACACCCAGATCCCCCAAGAACAGGCACTAGAAACCCTGACGGCATTCTTGGATAAAAGGCTAAGACCAATGAGAGTCCCAACGGAGTTTATACTTGACCTTGCTAGGTTTGCCCTGCAAAAAAACTTTTTTACATTTGATACTGAATTTTTCTATCAAATCAAAGGGGTGGCGATGGGTTGCCCCTTTGCCCCAGAGCTAGCCATTATGTTCATGGGGTTATATGAAGAAAAATTTATTTATCAATCCAACCCTTTCAGCAGTAATATATCTCATTACATGCGTTATATCGATGACATCTTCTTGGTGTGGTCAGGAGACAAGGTGGATCTCAATCAATTTGTGTGCTGGTTGAATTCAAGAACGGTTGACATCCAGTTCTCAGTCTCAGCCTCAAATGAAACAATCAACTACCTGGACGTCAAAGTGGAGCCCCAGGATGGGAGTTTAAGTACAACACTGTTTCGCAAACCCTCCGACAGGAATAAGGCATTACATTTTTCTAGCAACCATCCCCGCAGTCTGAAACAGAACTTGCCGTACGGACAATTTCTGAGAATACACAGAAACTGCTCCTCGAAGGAAGAATATTTCAAACACGCAGAACTTCTAAAAGATCGTCTTTTACAGAGAGGGTACCCCAGAAAACTTTTAAAAAATTCCCTTAAACGGGCATGGTGGACCCCTAGAGAGACACTACTAGTCAAAAGGAGCAAACCAGACGTTAAAAGGATGGTGTGTGTTACCACCTTTTGTCCAGCATCAAATTCACACAGAAAGATTATCACGTCCAACTGGCATCTGCTCAAGAACTTGCACGAAGATTTCTCAGTGCCACCACTTTTCGCGTACAAGAAGGACAAAAGTGTGGCCAATTACGTTGTCAGGGCGGCACTACCAACTATGAAGGTACCTACAATACAAAGTTTGTTCGGATTACCTCCAGCCAAAGGACACCATAAGTGCGGTACATGCACCTGCTGTGCAGAGACTATTGAGGATTCATTTTTTACGTTCAATGATGTACATTGGAAACATGACATCTTTACTAACTGCAAGTCCAAGAACGTTGTATACGCCATAGTGTGCCCATGCCCTCTGGTTTACATTGGTAAAACGACGCAAGAAATCAGGAGTAGGATCACGCAACACAAATCACGGATCCGCAGAGGAGTGGAGAATGCCCCTTTGGTCAACCATTGGGCGAAGTGCAATCATGTAAATACTGATTTGCGCTGGACCGTTCTGTCTAAAATTGAAAGAAACCCGAGGGGCGGCGATTTTGATGCCCAACTGTCTCAACGAGAGGCGATGCTTATAATGAGGTTTAACACCGCCACGCGGGGGTTAAACGAAATTTCTGAAATTTATAAGCCCACAGTCTAATCCATTCCATGTCTGGTTTTACTTTACAGTTCTGGCCCACTCCTCGCGGAACTACATGTCCCAGAAACCTCTGGGACCTGGTAACAACCAGGAAGTAAAGATACTCCCACTCGAGGACTCGAGGACTCCAGCGGTCTCAATCTGTCAAGCCGCCCTAGGAGAAGGAGTGAAGACTTCTTGCTGACTTTGGTACGTTCACCCGCATTGCGCGTTGATCACAAACAGTGGTATTCAGCGCGCCAGACTATTAACGCGCCTCTCGCTCCATTTTTTAGGAGAGGAGCGGACGCAATATAGTAATCCTTGCGAATAGCCAGCCGCATCACAGCCGGTAAGTACCAGTGTCTCCCGCATGACCCGCATTAGCTCTGAGTGACAGCACTGTTTGAAAGTATGGGAAAATGTGACACAATTGTAATCGTGGTCGCGTCTTTTCTGCACAGCTGCTGCTACCACGTGTATGGGAAATACCACACTGAACTTTGGGGATATTTCACAGCGTATTATCTATGATCCTGTGACTATTGGATTAAGGTAGGAGACCTCATTGGAGCACAGGGAGTTGATCCCTCTTTGTAGTTAACTGTCCATGTTCTAGTTACACGCGCTAAATCCAGCAATCTTTATTGTTTCAGAACCATTCGGTCCTGAGGAGAACCCCACCCTAATGATAGGGGTTTGAAACGCGTCGACCACCTTTAAGTCCAACATCTGGTTACCCCTAAATCTTGTTTTGTATAGATTCGGTTTCACGAGAGTGCTTGTGATTATTACAAACCGCTACAAATTGTCAAAATATGAAAAGAAATATTTAGGACTGATTTATTAACCGATGTTGTGACGCATTGTTTTTCTTTATTTCACCTTATTGTTTTCACTGTTTTGTATGGAGTGTGTATGAATGGTTTAGTATGTTTGAAATTGTATATTTTTGTATATATTGTATATAAAAACAGTAGTGCATTTTGTATGTTGTATTTTCCAAGCACGACAAATAGTGTGCTAATATGAAAAATAATCATGTCATAATTTTGAATAAACCTTGATGGTGCTAATGACAAACAGGTTTTTTTTTGCTTTAATCAAAACAGCGCTTTTTTGAAGAAATTGTAAAAATTATTCCAGAATTTGGCTTTTTTGTTGTTTATCTAGTCTGACATCCATAGCGGCATTGAAACCCATGCTACCCCGGTTATCGCCGTAAGCTAACGCCTGATAAATTTCAGACTTAGCTATATGTGTAAAAGGGGGTAGATTGTCAGGCTATGACCACCATGGGCTATCAACTAGGAATTCCCTATTGCTGCAGGAATATTGCTGTTTTTCCAGCGATATTCCTGCATTTCACTGACTATTGCTGGATTTTTATCGTCTGGGTGATGAGCGTTGTTCATAACACCCTAACCGGGCAATAAAAAACAGCGATTTTAATATCGCACTGAGCGTGCATAGCGATATTTAATATGCCCCTAAATGCGTTAAAAGCCTTAAGACCTGTCCTGAAAGTTAAGTTTATAAATGCCGTGCAGAAAGCAGAGAGGGGCAGAAGGTGGACAGCAAACAAACACCAAATGCAGGCAGCCTTTGGTAGGTTAATTGAAGAGAGGAGGACCCATGGTGCAAGGGTGCCTGCGGCGGTGCATGGCTGCTGTTTGTGCGCCAGCGCAGGGGGAAGCACAGAGATGCAACATATTCTTTTAAATATATCGCATCACTGTTCTTTGAAAGTGACTCAGTGCGGCGCAGCCAAATGGCTTGCGGAATGCACGGAGTCACTTTCTCGTAAATCTGCCCCAAAACTTCTAAACCAGAAGCTGAGGCAATCGTAAAAGTAGTGCGCCGAAAGTAACGTATAAGGCCGATCGTGAGATGATCCATGAAACAGGTCCAGTCTCCAGGGCGTGAACAAAACAGCAAAAAGGAGGGACAAATGTAACCTAATCACCAACCCAACCAAGTTAATTTTGAAAGGGACATGAAGGAACCAATCACAAGCCATGGGCGTGTTGCTACTCCATTCAGTAGAAACACCATGTTGAGAGACAGCGCATGCACAGCCTAAGCTCAACCTAAAATAGGTGGTGATGATAGGGGGAATTGGCTCGTATTGTAGTATTGGCAATATTAGGAGGGAGACAGCTAAAATTAATAATTTTTAACCTCAAAAACCGTGAGTCTCCCAACTGAACTTGGTTGGTTGGCATGTATCTTTAACCATCAGCACAGACCCGCAACAAAACCTTAAGGGCCCCATGTGCAAGGTATTGCAAGGCCCCCCCATATCCAATTGCACTACCATCTCCGTTTTCAAGTCCCTCACCCTTGCAACCTACTCCCAAGCTATCTGTAGGGGAAACACCCTTTACAACGCAGTCATTACATCACACCACCTTTACAAAGCAGTCATTACATCGCAACATCCTTTGCATTCCATGTGATTACAATGCAGCCATTACATCGCATGTAACTACAACACATGTCATTACAACGCATACCATTAAAATGCATAGTACCCTTACACTATTCGACACTTAACTTACTGTTGCACTCACTGGAGTTAGAATAGTTATTTTTACCCCAACACTATCCAACACTTACCCTACTGTTGCACTCACTGGAGTTAGATTAGTTATTTTTACCCCTACACTATCCAACACTTACCCTACTGTTGCACTCACTGGAGTTAGAATAGCAATTATTACCCCTACACTAACCAAAACTTACCTTAAATGTGATGTAATGGTATGCGTTGTAATGGTATGCGTTGTAATGGTATAATGCAAGGTAATGGAATGCGTTGTCAAGATGGTTTCTAAAAATGCGATGTAATGGCATGCGATGTAAAAGAATGCGTTGTAAAGGATGATGTGATGTAAAAACTGCGTTGTAAAGGCATGCGTTGTAAATGTATGCAATGTAACATCATACATTCTATCCGCAGGATTTTCAGTGATATGAAGAAGCACAATTATTCCCACTCACAGATACACTCAATATAACTCACTCTCATTCATTTACACTCACACCCCCATCTTGTGACAAGATGGTAGATGTTCAGGTGAGAGCCTGATTGCATTGAAACTCCAGGCACTATGGGCCCGATTCACAGAACTAACTTAAGACAAAATCCTAAACTTACTACTTTTGGTATTCACAGAAGTTAGGATTTTGTCTTAAGTTTGTCTTAAGACAAACTTGAGACAGACTTAACAAAGACAAAATCCTAACTTAAGTCTGTCTTAAGACAAACTTAAGACAAAATCCTAACTTCTGTGAATACCAAAAGTAGTAAGTTTAGGATTTTGTCTTAAGTTAGTTCTGTGAATCGGGCCCTGAATGTGTGAAGCCTGAAGTGCCTATGGCTGTATGTACAAAAGATCCTGCAGCAGATTCAATGGGTGGCTCAGAGGCTTGCCAGGGCTCTTGGGTCAGAAATAGGACTTCTTTGGGCCTGGAAAAGCTGTCTGGTGGCTGGTAATTACCTCTCTGTTAAGCTTGGTGTGCAGCCATCTGCATACACTATTGAAGCGCTCTACGTAATAACCCTAAAGGGTTCAACGAAAATTAATCAATTAATCAAAAATATACAACTCCAAAACAATATCTTGTTCTCATTCAAGTATATTGTAAATTCAATGTTTTATGAAATAAATGAAAATCAATGCATAATTGAAGGTTCACTTCAGATAAGACAATTGTATCATCTACAAGACATTAATGTTCAAATCAAACAATATCCGCAAGCGTGTTTGCTTTGACGACCCCAATGCGTTTCGGGTTCCTAGAACCCTTCTTGAAGGGAAAAGGCTTCATGAACTGAGAAATGATAATAGGAAACCTTCTTATGATACCTTAAATGTTTTCAAAATCAGCAACAAAGAAACAAAAACGTGACGGAACTCTGTTTCTGACTTGAATGATTACTTGAACGTTCGTCAGATTCACTGTGGCACTGCGCCACCTCGTTGATAATTATGAATTCTCTATGGAGTTTCTCCGTCAAACCTCTGTGCTCATCGTCTATATGAAAAAAGTTTATTTTTGATTAATTGATTAATTTTCGTTGAACCCTTTAGGGTCATTACGTAGTACGATTCAATTGTGTACGCGGGTGGCATGCTTAGCTAGTATTTTTCCTAAGGATAGTGGCAGATCCCATGAATGAATCTGCACCCACTGATTCATTGCAAGAATAGAGTACCAACAGTAGAAATGACCATTGTAATACACCCGGACGCACTGACCATTGTATTACACCGGGCGCACTGACCATTGTATTGCACCGGGGCACACTGACCATTGTATTGCCCCGGGGCGCAGTGACCATTGTGTTACACCGGGGCGCACTGACCATTGTATTACACCGAGGTGCAGTGACCATTGTATTACACCGCGGCGCACTGACCACTGTATTTCACCGGGGCGCCCTGACCATTGTATTACACCGGGGCGCAGTGACCATTGTATTACACCGGGGCGTGGAGACCATTGTATTAGATCTGGGCAAGGTGACCATTGTATTACACCGGGGCACACTGACCATTGTGGTGCACCGGGGCACACTGACCATTGTATTACACCGGGGCGCGATGACCATTCTATTACACCTGGGCGCACTGACCATTGTGTTACACCGGGGCGCACTGCCCATTTTATTACACCGGGGCGCAGTGACCATTGTGTTACACCGGGGCGCAATGACCATTGTATTACACCTGGGCGCGGTGACCATTGTATTACACCGGGGTGCACTAACCATTCTGTTACATCGGGGTGCACTGACCATTGAGCTACACCGGGGCGCAGTGACAATTGTATTACAGCAGGGCGCACTGACCATTGTATTACACCAGGGCGAACTGACAATTGTATTACACCAGGGCGCACTGTCCATTGTATTACACCGGGGTGCAGTGATCATTGTATTACACCAGGGCGCACTGACCATTGTATTACACCGGGGTGCAGTGACCATTGTATTACAGCGGGCGCAGTGACCATTGTGTTAAACCGGGGCGCGGTGACCATTGTATTAGACCTGGGCACGGTGACCATTGTATTACACCGGGGCACACTGACCATTGTGTTACACCGGGGTGCACTGACCATTGTATTACACCGGGGCGTGGTGACCATTGTATTACACCGGGGCGCGATGACCATTCTATTACACCTGGGCGCACTGACCATTGTGTTACACCGGGGCGCACTCACCAATTTATTACACCGGGGCGCAGTGACCATTGTGTTACACCGGGGCGCAATGACCATTGTATTAGACCTGGGCGCGGTGACCATTGTATTACACCGGGGTGCACTGACCATTCTGTTACACCGGGGCGCACTGACCATTGAGCTACACCGGGGCGCAGCGACCATTGTATTACAGCAGGGCGCACTGACCATTGTATTACACCAGGGCGCACTGACAATTGTATTACACCAGGGCGCACTGTCCATTGTATTACACTGGGGTGCAGTGATCATTGTATTACACCAGGGCGCACTGACCATTGTATTACACCGGGGTGCAGTGATCATTGTATTACTCCAGGGCGCACTGACCATTGTATTAACCGGGGCGCAGTGACCATCGAATTACACTGGGGCGCACTGACCATTGTATTACACCAGGGCGCACTGACCATTGTATTAATGCGGGGCACAGTGACCATTGTATTACACCGGGCCGCACTGACCATTGTATTGCACCAGGGCGCACTGACCATTGTATTACTACGGGGCACAGTGACCATTGTATTGCACAGGGGCGCACTGACCATTGTATTAAACCGGGGCGTAGTGACCATTGTATTAAACCATGGCGCATTGACCATTGAATTACACTGAGGCGCAGCGACCATTGAATTACACCGGGGCGCAGAGCACCATTGTATTACACCGGGGCGCTGTGACTATTGTATTACACCGGGGCGCACTGACCATTGTATTACACCGGGCGCCTTGACCATTGTATTACACCTGGGCGCAGTGACCATTGTAATACACCGGGGCGCAGTGACCATTGTATTACACCTGGGCCCCCTGACCATTGTATTACACCGGGGTGCAGTGTGACCATTGTATTACACCAGGGCGCAGTGACCATTGTATTACACCGGGGCACCCTGACCATTGTATTACACCGGGGCACAGTGTCCATTGTATTGCACCGGGGCACTCTGACCATTATATTTCACCAGGGCGCACTGACCATTGTATTACACCGGGGTGCACTGACCATTCTGTTAGACCGGGGCGCACTGACCATTGAGCTACACCGGGGCGCAGTGACCATTGTATTACAGCAGGGCGCACTGACCATTACATTACACCAGGGCGCACTGACTATTGTATTACACCAGGGCGCACTGTCCATTGTATTACACCGGGGTGCAGTGATCATTGTATTACACCAGGGCGCACTGACCATTGTATTACACCGGGGTGCAGTGATCATTGTATTACTCCAGGGCGCACTGACCATTGTATTACACCGGGGCGCAGTGACCATTGAATTACACTGGGGCACACTGACCATTGTATTACACCAGGGCGCACTGACCATTGTATCACTTCGGGGCACAGTGACCATTGTATTACACCGGGGCGCACTGACCATTGTATTGCACTAGGGCGCACTGACCATTGTATTAAACCGGGGCGTAGTGACCATTGTATTATACCAGGGCGTGGTGACCATTGTATTACACCAGGGTGCACTGACCATTGTATTACACCGGGGTGCAGTGACCATTGTATTACACCAGGGCGCACTGATCATTGTATTACACCGGGGTGCAGTGACCATTGTATTACTCCAGGGCGCACTGACCATTGTATTACACCAGGGGGTGGTGACCATTGTATTACACCAGGGTGCAGTGACCATTGTATTACACGGGGCGCACTGACCATTGTATTACACCGACCTGCAGCATTGTATTACACCGGGGCACACTGACCATTGTATTACACCGGGGCGCAGTGACCATTGTATTACACCGGGGCGCAGTGACCATTGTATTACACCAGGGCGCAGTGACCATTGAATTACACCAGGGCGCAGTGACCGTTGCATTACACAAGGGCGCAGTGACCATTGTATTACACGGGGGCGCAGTGTCTATTGTATTGCACCAGGGCGCACTGACAATTGTATGACACCAGGGCGCACTGACCATTGTATTACACCGGGGCGCAGTGACCATGGTATTACACCTGGGTGCAGTACCAATGTATTACACGGGGGCGCACTGACCATTGTATTGCACCGGGGCGCAGTGACCATTGTATTACACCAGGGCGCAGTGACCATTGTATTACACAAGGGCGTACTGACCATTGTATTACACAAGGGCGCAATGATCATTGTATTACACCAGGGCGCAGTGACCATTGTATTACACAAGGGCGCAGTGACCATTGTATTACACAAGGGCTCAGTGACCATTGTATTACACTGGATGCAGTGACCATTGTATTGTACCAGGGCGCAGGGCGCAGTGACCATTGTATTACACCAGGGGGCGGTGTCCATTGTATTACACCGGGGCACACTGACCATTGTATTACACCGGGGTGCAGTGACCATTGTATTACACCACGGCACAGTGAACATTGCATTACACAAGGGCGCAGTGACCATTGTATTACACAAGGGCGCAGTGACCATTGTATTACACCAGGGCGCAGTGACCATTGTATTACACTAGGGCGCAGTGACCATTGTATTACACCAGAGCGCAGTGACCATTGTATTACACAAGGGTGCAGTGACCATTGTATTACACCGGGGCGCACTGACCATTGTATTGCACCGGGGCGCAGTGACCATTGTATTACAATAGGGTGCACTGACCATTGTGTTACACCGGGGCGCACTGACCATTGTGTTACACCGGGGCGCAGTGACCATTGTGTTACACCGGGGCGCGGTGACCATAGTGTTACACCAGGGCGCGGTGACCATTGAATTACACCGGGGCACACTGAACATTTTGTTACACAGAGGGGCGCACTGACCATTGTATTACACTGTGGCGCAATGCCCATTGTATTACACCGGGGTGCAGTGATTATTGTATTACACCGGGGCGCAGTGACCATTGTATTACACTGGGGTGCAGTGACCATCGTATTACTCCAGGGCACACTGACCATTGTATTACACTAGGGGGTGGTGACCATTGTATTACTCCGGGGTGCAGTGACCATTGTATTACACCAGGGCGCACTTACCATTGTATTACTCCGGGGCGCACTGACAATTGTATTACACCGGGGTGCAGTGACCATTGTATTACACCAGGGCACACTGACCAATGTATTACACCGGGGCGCACTGACCATTGTATTACTCTGGGGCGCCCTGACCATTGTATTACACCGGGGTGCACTGACCATTGTGTTACACCGGGGCGCACTGACCATTGTATTACACCGGAGCGCACTGACCATTGTATTACACCGGGGCGCGGGGACCATTATATTACACAGGGTCGCGGTGACCTTTGTATTACACCGGGGCGCACTGCCCATTGTGTTACACCGGGGCGCACTGACCATTGTGTTACACCGGGGCGCAGTGACCATTTTATTACACCGGGGCGCAGTGACCATTGCATTACACCAGGGCGCAGTGACCATTGCATTACACCGGGGCGCACTGACCATTGTATTACAACGGGGCGCAGTGATCATTGTATTACAGCAGGGCGCACTGACCATTGTATTACACTGGGGCACACTGACCATTGTATTACACAGGGGTGCAGTGACCATTGTATTACACCAGGGTGCACTGACCATTGTATTACACCGGGGCGCACTGACCATTGTATTACACCGGAGCGCACTGACCATTGTATTACACCGGGGCGCGGTGACCATTGTATTACACCAGGGGGCACTGACCATTGTATTACACCGGGGTGTAGTGACCATTGTATTACTCCGGGGCGCACTGACCATTGTATTATACCAGGGGGTGGTGACCATTGTATTACACCGGGGTGCACTGACCATTGTATTACACCGGGGTGCAGTGACCATTGTATTACACAAGGGCGCACTGATCATTGTATTACACCGGGGTGCAGTAACCATTGTATTACTCCAGGGCGCACTGACCATTTTATTACACCAGGGGGTGGTGACCATTGTATTACACCAGGATGCAGTGACCATTGTATTACACCAGGGTGCAGTGACCATTGAATTACACCAGGGCGCAGTGACCATTGTATTACACAAGGGCGCAGTGACCATTGTATTACATGGGGGCGCAGTGACTATTGAATTACACCAGTGCGCAGTGACCATTGTATTACACAAGGGCGCAGTGACCATTGTATTACACGGGGGCGCAGTGACTATTGTATTGCACCAGGGCGCACTGACAATTGTATGACACCAGGGCGCACTGACCATTGTATTACACCGGGGCACAGTGATCATGGTATTACACCTGGGTGCAGTGACCAATGTATTACACGGGGGCGCACTGACCATTGTATTGCACCGGGGCGCAGTGACCATTGTATTACACCAGGGCGCAGTGACCATTGTATTACACAAGGGCGTACTGACCATTGTATTACACAAGGGCGCAATGATCATTGTATTACACCAGGGCGCAGTGACCATTGTATTACACAAGGGCGCAGTGACCATTGTATTACACAAGGGCGCAGTGACCATTGTATTACACTGGACGCAGTGACCATTGTATTGCACCAGGGCGCAGGGCGCAGTGACCATTGTATTACTGCAGGGGGCGGTGTCCATTGTATTACTCCAGGGCACACTGACCATTGTATTACACTAGGGGGTGGTGACCATTGTATTACTCCGGGGTGCAGTGACCATTGTATTACACCAGGGCGCACTTACCATTGTATTACACCGGGGCGCACTGATAATTGTATTACACCTCGGTGCAGTGACCATTGTATTACACCAGGGCACACTGACCAATGTATTACACCGGGGCGCACTGACCATTGTATTACTCCAGGGCACCCTGACCATTGTATTACACCGGGGTGCACTGACCATTGTGTTACATCGGGGCGCACTGACCATTGTATTACACCGGGGCGCGGTGACCATTATATTACACAGGGTCGCGGTAACCGTTGTATTACACCGGGGCGCACTGACCATTGTGTTACACCGGGGCGCACTGACCATTGTGTGACACCGGGGCGCAGTGACCATTGTATTACACCGGGGCGCAGTGACCATTGCCGTACACCAGGGCGCAGTGACCATTGCATTACACCGGGGCGCACTGACCATTGTATTACAACGGGGCGCAGTGACCATTGTATTACAGCAGGGCGCACTGACCATTGTATTACACTGGGGCACACTGACCATTGTATTACACAGGGGTGCAGTGACCATTGTATTACACCAGGGTGCACTGACCATTGTATTACACCGGGGCGCACTGACCATTGTATTACACCGGAGCGCACTGACCATTGTATTACACCGGGGCGCGGTGACCATTGTATTACACCAGGGCGCACTGACCATTGTATTACACCGGGGTGTAGTGACCATTGTATTACTCCAGGGCGCACTGACCATTGTATTATACCAGGGGGTGGTGACCATTGTATTACACCGGGGTGCACTGACCATTGTATTACACCGGGGTGCAGTGACCATTGTATTACACCAGGGCGCACTGATCATTGTATTACACCGGGGTGCAGTGACCATTGTATTACACCAGGGTGCAGTGACCATTGTATTACACCAGGGCGCAGTGACCATTGAATTACACCAGGGCGCAGTGACCATTGTATTACACAAGGGCGCAGTGACCATTGTATTACATGGGGGCGCAGTGACTATTGAATTACACCAGTGCGCATAGACCATTGTATTACACAAGGGCGCAGTGACCATTGTATTACACGGGGGCACAGTGACTATTGTATTGCACCAGGGCGCACTGACAATTGTATGACACCAGGGCGCACTGACCATTGTATTACACCGGGGAGCAGTGATCATGGTATTACACCTGGGTGCAGTGACCAATGTATTACACGGGGGCGCACTGACCATTGTATTACACAAGGGCGCAGTGACCATTGTATTACACTGGACGCAGTGACCATTGTATTGCACCAGGGCGCAGGGCGCAGTGACCATTGTATTACTGCAGGGGGCGGTGTCCATTGTATTACTCCAGGGCACACTGACCATTGTATTACACTAGGGGGTGGTGACCATTGTATTACTCGGGGGTGCAGTGACCATTGTATTACACCAGGGCGCACTTACCATTGTATTACACCGGGGCGCACTGACAATTGTATTACACCGGGGTGCAGTGACCATTGTATTACACCAGGGCACACTGACCAATGTATTACACCGGGGCGCACTGACCATTGTATTACTCCGGGGCGCCCTGACCATTGTATTACACCGGGGTGCACTGACCATTGTGTTACACCAGGGCGCACTGACCATTGTATTACACCGGGCGCGGTGACCATTATATTACACAGGGTCGCAGTGACCATTGTATTACACCGGGGCGCACTGACCATTGTGTTACACCGGGGCGCACTGACCATTGTGTTACACCGGGGCGCAGTGACCATTGTATTACACGGGGCGCAGTGACCATTGCCTTACACCAGGGCGCAGTGACCATTGCATTACACCGGGGCGCACTGACCATTGTATTACAACGGGGCGCAGTGACCATTGTATTACAGCAGGGCGCAGTGACCATTGTATTACACGGGGCGCAGTGACCATTGCCTTACACCAGGGCGCAGTGACCATTGCATTACACCGGGGCACACTGACCATTGTATTACACCGGGGTGCAGTGACCATTGTATTACACCACGGCACAGTGAACATTGCATTACACAAGGGCGCAGTGACCATTGTATTACACAAGGGCGCAGTGACCATTGTATTACACCAGGGCGCAGTGACCATTGTATTACACTAGGGCGCAGTGACCATTGTATTACACCAGAGCGCAGTGACCATTGTATTACACAAGGGTGCAGTGACCATTGTATTACACCGGGGCGCACTGACCATTGTATTGCACCGGGGCGCAGTGACCATTGTATTACAATAGGGTGCACTGACCATTGTGTTACACCGGGGCGCACTGACCATTGTGTTACACCGGGGCGCAGTGACCATTGTGTTACACCGGGGCGCGGTGACCATAGTGTTACACCAGGGCGCGGTGACCATTGAATTACACCGGGGCACACTGAACATTTTGTTACACAGAGGGGCGCACTGACCATTGTATTACACTGTGGCGCAATGCCCATTGTATTACACCGGGGTGCAGTGATTATTGTATTACACCGGGGCGCAGTGACCATTGTATTACACTGGGGTGCAGTGACCATCGTATTACTCCAGGGCACACTGACCATTGTATTACACTAGGGGGTGGTGACCATTGTATTACTCCGGGGTGCAGTGACCATTGTATTACACCAGGGCGCACTTACCATTGTATTACTCCGGGGCGCACTGACAATTGTATTACACCGGGGTGCAGTGACCATTGTATTACACCAGGGCACACTGACCAATGTATTACACCGGGGCGCACTGACCATTGTATTACTCTGGGGCGCCCTGACCATTGTATTACACCGGGGTGCACTGACCATTGTGTTACACCGGGGCGCACTGACCATTGTATTACACCGGAGCGCACTGACCATTGTATTACACCGGGGCGCGGGGACCATTATATTACACAGGGTCGCGGTGACCTTTGTATTACACCGGGGCGCACTGCCCATTGTGTTACACCGGGGCGCACTGACCATTGTGTTACACCGGGGCGCAGTGACCATTTTATTACACCGGGGCGCAGTGACCATTGCATTACACCAGGGCGCAGTGACCATTGCATTACACCGGGGCGCACTGACCATTGTATTACAACGGGGCGCAGTGATCATTGTATTACAGCAGGGCGCACTGACCATTGTATTACACTGGGGCACACTGACCATTGTATTACACAGGGGTGCAGTGACCATTGTATTACACCAGGGTGCACTGACCATTGTATTACACCGGGGCGCACTGACCATTGTATTACACCGGAGCGCACTGACCATTGTATTACACCGGGGCGCGGTGACCATTGTATTACACCAGGGGGCACTGACCATTGTATTACACCGGGGTGTAGTGACCATTGTATTACTCCGGGGCGCACTGACCATTGTATTATACCAGGGGGTGGTGACCATTGTATTACACCGGGGTGCACTGACCATTGTATTACACCGGGGTGCAGTGACCATTGTATTACACAAGGGCGCACTGATCATTGTATTACACCGGGGTGCAGTAACCATTGTATTACTCCAGGGCGCACTGACCATTTTATTACACCAGGGGGTGGTGACCATTGTATTACACCAGGATGCAGTGACCATTGTATTACACCAGGGTGCAGTGACCATTGAATTACACCAGGGCGCAGTGACCATTGTATTACACAAGGGCGCAGTGACCATTGTATTACATGGGGGCGCAGTGACTATTGAATTACACCAGTGCGCAGTGACCATTGTATTACACAAGGGCGCAGTGACCATTGTATTACACGGGGGCGCAGTGACTATTGTATTGCACCAGGGCGCACTGACAATTGTATGACACCAGGGCGCACTGACCATTGTATTACACCGGGGCGCAGTGATCATGGTATTACACCTGGGTGCACTGACCAATGTATTACACGGGGGCGCACTGACCATTGTATTGCACCGGGGCGCAGTGACCATTGTATTACACCAGGGCGCAGTGACCATTGTATTACACGAGGGCGTACTGACCATTGTATTACACAAGGGCGCAATGATCATTGTATTACACCAGGGCGCAGTGACCATTGTATTACACAAGGGCGCAGTGACCATTGTATTACACAAGGGCGCAGTGACCATTGTATTACACTGGACGCAGTGACCATTGTATTGCACCAGGGCGCAGGGCGCAGTGACCATTGTATTACTGCAGGGGGCGGTGTCCATTGTATTACTCCAGGGCACACTGACCATTGTATTACACTAGGGGGTGGTGACCATTGTATTACTCCGGGGTGCAGTGACCATTGTATTACACCAGGGCGCACTTACCATTGTATTACACCGGGGCGCACTGATAATTGTATTACACCTCGGTGCAGTGACCATTGTATTACACCAGGGCACACTGACCAATGTATTACACCGGGGCGCACTGACCATTGTATTACTCCAGGGCACCCTGACCATTGTATTACACCGGGGTGCACTGACCATTGTGTTACATCGGGGCGCACTGACCATTGTATTACACCGGGGCGCGGTGACCATTATATTACACAGGGTCGCGGTAACCGTTGTATTACACCGGGGCGCACTGACCATTGTGTTACACCGGGGCGCACTGACCATTGTGTGACACCGGGGCGCAGTGACCATTGTATTACACCGGGGCGCAGTGACCATTGCCGTACACCAGGGCGCAGTGACCATTGCATTACACCGGGGCGCACTGACCATTGTATTACAACGGGGCGCAGTGACCATTGTATTACAGCAGGGCGCACTGACCATTGTATTACACTGGGGCACACTGACCATTGTATTACACAGGGGTGCAGTGACCATTGTATTACACCAGGGTGCACTGACCATTGTATTACACCGGGGCGCACTGACCATTGTATTACACCGGAGCGCACTGACCATTGTATTACACCGGGGCGCGGTGACCATTGTATTACACCAGGGCGCACTGACCATTGTATTACACCGGGGTGTAGTGACCATTGTATTACTCCAGGGCGCACTGACCATTGTATTATACCAGGGGGTGGTGACCATTGTATTACACCGGGGTGCACTGACCATTGTATTACACCGGGGTGCAGTGACCATTGTATTACACCAGGGCGCACTGATCATTGTATTACACCGGGGTGCAGTGACCATTGTATTACACCAGGGTGCAGTGACCATTGTATTACACCAGGGCGCAGTGACCATTGAATTACACCAGGGCGCAGTGACCATTGTATTACACAAGGGCGCAGTGACCATTGTATTACATGGGGGCGCAGTGACTATTGAATTACACCAGTGCGCATAGACCATTGTATTACACAAGGGCGCAGTGACCATTGTATTACACGGGGGCACAGTGACTATTGTATTGCACCAGGGCGCACTGACAATTGTATGACACCAGGGCGCACTGACCATTGTATTACACCGGGGAGCAGTGATCATGGTATTACACCTGGGTGCAGTGACCAATGTATTACACGGGGGCGCACTGACCATTGTATTACACAAGGGCGCAGTGACCATTGTATTACACTGGACGCAGTGACCATTGTATTGCACCAGGGCGCAGGGCGCAGTGACCATTGTATTACTGCAGGGGGCGGTGTCCATTGTATTACTCCAGGGCACACTGACCATTGTATTACACTAGGGGGTGGTGACCATTGTATTACTCGGGGGTGCAGTGACCATTGTATTACACCAGGGCGCACTTACCATTGTATTACACCGGGGCGCACTGACAATTGTATTACACCGGGGTGCAGTGACCATTGTATTACACCAGGGCACACTGACCAATGTATTACACCGGGGCGCACTGACCATTGTATTACTCCGGGGCGCCCTGACCATTGTATTACACCGGGGTGCACTGACCATTGTGTTACACCAGGGCGCACTGACCATTGTATTACACCGGGGCGCGGTGACCATTATATTACACAGGGTCGCAGTGACCATTGTATTACACCGGGGCGCACTGACCATTGTGTTACACCGGGGCGCACTGACCATTGTGTTACACCGGGGCGCAGTGACCATTGTATTACACGGGGCGCAGTGACCATTGCCTTACACCAGGGCGCAGTGACCATTGCATTACACCGGGGCGCACTGACCATTGTATTACAACGGGGCGCAGTGACCATTGTATTACAGCAGGGCGCAGTGACCATTGTATTACACGGGGCGCAGTGACCATTGCCTTACACCAGGGCGCAGTGACCATTGCATTACACCGGGGCGCACTGACCATTGTATTACAACGGGGCGCAGTGACCATTGTATTACAGCAGGGCGCACTTACCATTGTATTACACTGGGGCACACTGACCATTGTATTACACAGGGGAGCAGTGACCATTGTATTACACCAGGGTGCACTGACCATTGTATTACACCGGGGCGCACTGACCATTGTATTACACCGGGGCGCAGTGACCATTGTATTACACCAGGGCGCACTGACCATTGTATTACACCGGGGTGTAGTGACCATTGTATTACTCCAGGGCGCACTGACCATTGTATTATACCAGGGGGTGGTGACCATTGTATTACACCGGGGTGCACTGACCATTGTATTACACCGGGGTGCAGTGACCATTGTATTACACCAGGGTGCACTGATCATTGTATTACACCGGGGTGCAGTGACCATTGTATTACTCCAGGGCGCACTGACCATTTTATTACACCAGGGGAGGGTGACCATTGTATTACACCAGGGTGCAGTGACCATTGTATTACACCAGGGCGCAGTGACCATTGAATTACACCAGGGCGCAGTGACCATTGTATTACACAAGGGCGCAGTGACCATTGTATTACATGGGGGCGCAGTGACTATTGAATTACACCAGTGCGCAGTGACCATTGTATTACACAAGGGCGCAGTGACCATTGTATTACACGGGGGCGCAGTGACTATTTGTTGGACTTTGGCCCTTAGGGCAGGTTCACCCCGAGACTTTTTGCTTGAAATGGTGACCTGGAGATGGTGATTTTTGGATTCTGCGCACTTTCACTGTGTCCCAGTGGAAAGTGCGTGCGCACTCTGAGTACATGTGCTGAGCTAGGCCTGCCCGCCCATAGGAATGCATGGGGAATGTATGTGTCCCTGGTAGTTCCTGATGCGTGGGGTGTACAGGCTTGAGTCTGGTATGTGTGAACTCGTGTGAGTGAATGCTGCGCAACGGTGTATACAGCATGTATGTGTCTAGTAGCGAAGCGCCATTTCTAGACATGGCTGTACGTGTGCTGTGAGGGTGCTGGCGTATGATTGGCTGGAGCTGGCTGGCATGCCAGGCTCCAGGAAGTCTGGATGGGTCTGCCCGGTGGTGAGTGGGAGATTAGCATGAGTGATGTGTGGGAGGAGTGTACCTGTGTCCTGGATGGGCTGGGTTTTCCCCACACAATGCTGGCTCCGCCCCCCTGTGGTGTGTCTAATGACCCAAGCCCTGCCAGTGAATAGAGAGGGTGGTTGAGATAAACAGAGTACTCAAGAACCAGCTGCGACTGGTTCCGCCCCCACTCTACACCCTTGAACAAAGGAATGCACTGTATAAAAATGGGGCTGTGTCCCCACTGAAGTTGTTCTCTTCCAGGATCCTGAGGGGGCTGTTGCTGCTGTCGCTGGGCCAGAGGACCGCCACTTGGGGTGTCTCCCTGCCTGGAGACCCAGTGTGCTGGCTCTGGGCCCAGCCTTGCCCCCCCTACAAGGAACTTTCCCTGTGATCCTGCCCTGCTGAGGGCACCTGGAAGCGCTGGGATTATTGCTAGCGCTAGGAGCGCTGAGGATTTCCCTCCAAGCGCCTGGGAGCGCTTCCCTTGATTTGCGGGGCTAGATTTGCCCCCTAGCGCTGAGAGCGCGCCCTATTGCCTGCCAGCGCCTCGGGGCGCTTTATTGTTTCAGCCGGTGCCCACCCGGCATTGCCCCGGTGATTTGCTGCTATTTTTAAACTCGAGGGAGCCCTCGGTTTATTGAGCCCCCGCCTAGAAGTGCCGGAGACGGGCCGCCGCGCTGCCCGCGACGACCCGGAAGTGCTCCTGCCGGCCGGCCAATCCGAGCGCGGCCCGGCAGAAGTCCCGCCCCCACAGCCGCGACCCGGAAGTCAGGCAGGCCGGGGGCAGGACAGAGAAGCAACCGGAAGCGGACGGGAGGCCACCCCGCGCTCCGGTGAGGACAGAAGCCGGCGTCTTTCCTTGTCTCCCCTCCCAGGCTCCCTAAGCGAGGGAGAGCCCAGGAGAGGGAGGGAGAAGTGTGGAGGGAGCCCCCGAGGAGCGGGAGCTCCCGTGCAGAGCCGCCCGCAGCCGAGGAGCAGCCCCAGAGAGGAGCTGCAGCCGCCAGAGACCGGTGAGTGCCCGCCCCTCCCCCTAGTAGAAGGCTCGTGGGGGCCTTACCTGTTACTGAGAGCCTGCGAGGCTCGTGGCAGCCATTTGCGATAGAGGGGGGCGTCGGGGCATATTGTCGGTGCCCGCCCCCCCCCTGTGTGCTCGCCCCAACCAGTGGGGCATTTCTTTACGAAGAGCCTGCGAGGCTCAGGGCAGCATTTTGGTGTCTGTGGTGGAGTGGCCCCAGAAGGCCCCACCTTGCCCCCACCTGGTTGTGAGCCCTGAGAGAAGGCTCAAGGGGCACATCTTCAGTTAGGAGCCCAGAGAGGCTCAGAGGGACCAGACCTTTGCTAGAGCCCAGAGGGGCTCAGGGGGACATTTATTTCTGCAGAGCCTGTGAGGCTCCCCCAGCGTGTTGGCCCCATCAATTGCTACCCAGTTGCCCAGCACTTTGTGGGCAACTGCTCCGTTTAGGCCCCCCTGGACTTTGGACACAGGGCGTCCTAGCCCTAGAGAGGCCAGTTGGCCTAGGGACAGTCACAGGTGGTGACTTACGTGAGTTTGGCGCAATTGTACTTTCTATGCACCTCTGAATGTATTGTTTATGCGTCATGTGCCTTTACACCTCTGAATGAATGTTATGCATTGCATCATGTGTTTTCCTCTTACACCCCTACAGGTATTGTAATACATAGGTGGTTGTTTTCTCCCTAGTACAGGTGGTGCTAGTGAGATCCTGGTTACCAGTAATTACTGGTTGTGCGCTCTATTGTTATATTGTGTGCTATTTTGTGCTAAAGTAATTGTATTTCTGAAAGTGCTACTTCTGATTCTTGACAGTGGCCCAGGTGGCCCTGTCTTGTACATATCCCTTGTAAATTCTGCCCGTGCCTCTGGCACATTGTAAAGTGTGTGTTTTATCTAATGTGTTTTGGTGTAATACAAAGGCTATTTTTTATATAACCTTGTGTGGAGTTTCCTTTGTGGTGGGCCTTTGGTTGTTGTTGCTGGGGTGCGTGCGCAAATACTTAGCCTACATCGCCTCCAAGTTTAGCCTTGCTGCTCGCGCCACGTTACCTAGAGGGTGAGTAGGGGTTATCTTGGCGTGTAACTCCCTTGCCCTGACTTGGGTGTGGTGGTCTCTGACTGACTTTGGCGAAAGCCCTGGCCAGCCGGGGATCCCATTTCCAACATTGGCGGCAAGCGGTGGGATAAGGATTTGTGTTTGCGTTGTACCTTAGTAGTAACTGGCCATACCACAAAGCTCTGCATTTAGATGACCACATTTTAAGGGGATTGTGTTTTTGAAATTCCATTGTTTCTTCTCCTGAAGAGTGTCATTTGATTGTGTTCAGTACATTTGTCCCCCGCCCTGCTTCCAGAGTTTGGTACCTGTGTCGCTTTTGGTCAGGTTGAGAAGTCAGGGGTGGTAGAAACTGCCTTACCGATCCGAGGGGAGGGTGTGTGTGGATGAATGGTGTGTTTTCCTGGACGCATGAGTATGAGTTCTCTTTGATAAGGAGATTGTTGAAGTTTTGGAATTGTGTCCTCTTACTTCAGATTGTTAAGTCCCCTGTGTTGCACGTGTCTGTGATCATCCTGCCAAGATGGAGTCTGCTTTTAATGTCTGGGGTCTGTTTTTGCATGAACTAAGAGAGTTTTGCGAAGAGAGAGACATTGCAGTGAATGAGTCAGACACCCAGTCCCAACTTAGGGGTAACCTGATCCAATGGCAGAAGGAGGACTGGGAGCGTGAGCATAGTGAGGAGACGGCCCGGGTCTCACACCATGAGGGTGGTGGGTCAGAGGGGAGCCCTGAAGAGTCTGAGGAGGAGGAAGAAGATGATAGCACAGGGACGCCAGCAGAGAGTGAGGACCCCATAGATAGGGAGTCCCTTGCTGGGTCCAGTTTAGGAGGCAGCGCCTCATCCCTTTTCCTGTCCCCAGAGGAGCTGGAAGATAGGAGGAGAGAAAGGGAGCACCAGCTGGCTTTAGAAAAGCTCAGGTTGGAGCATGCCCAGGCTATGGCACAGCTGGGCATTAGAAGGCAACAGCTGGAGACCGAGAGGGTCTTAGCACAGGACAGGATAGAGGAGGCTGAGAGGGCCGCCACCAGAGGCAAAGTAGCTCTGGAGGGTAGACTATCCCCTGCGCGCAGTGTTGAGTTTCTGGATCCCCCAGGGAGGGTTGGGTCCAGTGGTGGCAGCTATTTAAATCTCAGTCTAGAAAGTCCCAGTTCCCAGAGTATGGTTCCTGTTTCCCCAGAGGAGGAGAATAGGTTGAGGTTTAGGAACCTTAGGAAACCGTCTCATCAGTCTTGGGAAGACTTTGAGGATGACTGTTGTGAAGCCCTGTGTGATTGGGTACGGGAGCCCACGAAATGTGATTGGGACCTATTGTTCGATATGTTTCTCAGAGAGCAGTTGCTCAGTTGTTGTTCACCAGGGTTGCGCCAACACCTGTTAGGGTGTGGATTGTCTGAACCATGTGAGCTGGCAGAGGAAGCAGACCGCTGGGAAGGGACCAGAGGTTCTGTAGAGTCATTGGTGAGTGACTCCAAAAGTAGTGGGTCAGGGATCTTCCAGCCCAGCGTGGTGGAAGAGGCTCAGTGTAGCCCAGCTAGGTCCCTGGTTAGTGAGAAGGGTGTAGGGGCTGACTGCCTGGCTCAGTGGAGCAGGAGTCAGTGGGTGGCTGAGAGCCCCCAGAGGCCCGAAGCCCTGTCTCAGAACCTGGGTGGTTTCTTGAGGGAACACCAGGTTGGGGACCTAGGCTGTCCTGTTAACCCATTTGAGGAGGATCTCCTAGTGAGTAGAGGACCTGGAGCGTCTGTAACCAGAGCTCCTGTGGTTCTAGAGTCTGGCAGTACCGCTCCGATAGGGAGGGTACAGGAGTCCAGAGTGAGGAGTGATTGGGGGAGTTCCCCAGTGGAAGGACCAGTGGGTCAGGGACTACCCAGTTGGGCTAGGTTCCCGTGTAGTGACCATGGTGACACCACTTCTGGTCTGGGGGATCTTCGCGCACTGTCAGGTGGACAGGGAGCGGGAGATCTGCGCCAGACAGACAATCACGCAACAGATGTGACATTTGTTAGCCTCAGGGGGATTGCGTGTGAATCCCCAGAAGTCCTGGAGTGCCAGGCAATTGTTCCACCGAAGGTTTTAGACCAGAGGTTGGAAGGCCAGGTTCAGGATCAGCCTGACCTGAAGGGTAGGACGACTGTAACCAGTGTCCTGACCGGTTCTTCTTCCAGAGGAACTTCTCCAGGTGGGAGAGGGCAGACCTCTGGAAGGGGGTGCAGAGGGTGGGAGAGCCCACCTCTGACCCCGGTGCAACCTGAGTGGATAAGT
Organism: Lissotriton helveticus; assembly: GCF_964261635.1. NCBI lineage: Eukaryota > Metazoa > Chordata > Amphibia > Caudata > Salamandridae > Lissotriton > Lissotriton helveticus. Next base: position 182,830,214 of record NC_136057.1, on the reverse strand, counting down.
CCTGGGTTGGAATGGCGTTCTAGGGGTACCCCTCGCAGAGGGAGGAGGAACCCTAGGAGAAGAGGTAGGGGGAGGAGAGCCTTCCCCGAGACTCCTGGTCCGCCTGAGGTTGTAGGCCCTAGGCTGGAGTACCAGTGGCAGTCTAGTCCTGTCTTGCAGACAGGAAGAGTGGAAAATGGCTCCTATTTGCCAGGGGTTACTACCCCCCGCTCTGCGAATTGGCATGGACCAGTGGCACCTGGGTGGCCCAGGGCCTGGTCCTGGCCGCGGACAACTTGGGAGTACCAGTGGGGTAGCCCAGTTGGTCCAGACAGTGTGTTTAGAGGGAATCCCATGGGTTCACCGTGGCGTAGAACAGGAGGGTGTCCCTGCAGTTGCGGGCCTGCGTCCGTGTTCTATCGCCCCAAGCAGGGAAGTCCATCACGGTGGTGATTGGTCTCCCCTGCGTTTTGGCTGGAAGGGGGTTATGTTGGACTTTGGCCCTTAGGGCAGGTTCACCCCGAGACTTTTTGCTTGAAATGGTGACCTGGAGATGGTGATTTTTGGATTCTGCGCACTTTCACTGTGTCCCAGTGGAAAGTGCGTGCGCACTCTGAGTACATGTGCTGAGCTAGGCCTGCCCGCCCATAGGAATGCATGGGGAATGTATGTGTCCCTGGTAGTTCCTGATGCGTGGGGTGTACAGGCTTGAGTCTGGTATGTGTGAACTCGTGTGAGTGAATGCTGCGCAACGGTGTATACAGCATGTATGTGTCTAGTAGCGAAGCGCCATTTCTAGACATGGCTGTACGTGTGCTGTGAGGGTGCTGGCGTATGATTGGCTGGAGCTGGCTGGCATGCCAGGCTCCAGGAAGTCTGGATGGGTCTGCCCGGTGGTGAGTGGGAGATTAGCATGAGTGATGTGTGGGAGGAGTGTACCTGTGTCCTGGATGGGCTGGGTTTTCCCCACACAATGCTGGCTCCGCCCCCCTGTGGTGTGTCTAATGACCCAAGCCCTGCCAGTGAATAGAGAGGGTGGTTGAGATAAACAGAGTACTCAAGAACCAGCTGCGACTGGTTCCGCCCCCACTCTACACCCTTGAACAAAGGAATGCACTGTATAAAAATGGGGCTGTGTCCCCACTGAAGTTGTTCTCTTCCAGGATCCTGAGGGGGCTGTTGCTGCTGTCGCTGGGCCAGAGGACCGCCACTTGGGGTGTCTCCCTGCCTGGAGACCCAGTGTGCTGGCTCTGGGCCCAGCCTTGCCCCCCCTACAAGGAACTTTCCCTGTGATCCTGCCCTGCTGAGGGCACCTGGAAGCGCTGGGATTATTGCTAGCGCTAGGAGCGCTGAGGATTTCCCTCCAAGCGCCTGGGAGCGCTTCCCTTGATTTGCGGGGCTAGATTTGCCCCCTAGCGCTGAGAGCGCGCCCTATTGCCTGCCAGCGCCTCGGGGCGCTTTATTGTTTCAGCCGGTGCCCACCCGGCATTGCCCCGGTGATTTGCTGCTATTTTTAAACTCGAGGGAGCCCTCGGTTTATTGAGCCCCCGCCTAGAAGTGCCGGAGACGGGCCGCCGCGCTGCCCGCGACGACCCGGAAGTGCTCCTGCCGGCCGGCCAATCCGAGCGCGGCCCGGCAGAAGTCCCGCCCCCACAGCCGCGACCCGGAAGTCAGGCAGGCCGGGGGCAGGACAGAGAAGCAACCGGAAGCGGACGGGAGGCCACCCCGCGCTCCGGTGAGGACAGAAGCCGGCGTCTTTCCTTGTCTCCCCTCCCAGGCTCCCTAAGCGAGGGAGAGCCCAGGAGAGGGAGGGAGAAGTGTGGAGGGAGCCCCCGAGGAGCGGGAGCTCCCGTGCAGAGCCGCCCGCAGCCGAGGAGCAGCCCCAGAGAGGAGCTGCAGCCGCCAGAGACCGGTGAGTGCCCGCCCCTCCCCCTAGTAGAAGGCTCGTGGGGGCCTTACCTGTTACTGAGAGCCTGCGAGGCTCGTGGCAGCCATTTGCGATAGAGGGGGGCGTCGGGGCATATTGTCGGTGCCCGCCCCCCCCCTGTGTGCTCGCCCCAACCAGTGGGGCATTTCTTTACGAAGAGCCTGCGAGGCTCAGGGCAGCATTTTGGTGTCTGTGGTGGAGTGGCCCCAGAAGGCCCCACCTTGCCCCCACCTGGTTGTGAGCCCTGAGAGAAGGCTCAAGGGGCACATCTTCAGTTAGGAGCCCAGAGAGGCTCAGAGGGACCAGACCTTTGCTAGAGCCCAGAGGGGCTCAGGGGGACATTTATTTCTGCAGAGCCTGTGAGGCTCCCCCAGCGTGTTGGCCCCATCAATTGCTACCCAGTTGCCCAGCACTTTGTGGGCAACTGCTCCGTTTAGGCCCCCCTGGACTTTGGACACAGGGCGTCCTAGCCCTAGAGAGGCCAGTTGGCCTAGGGACAGTCACAGGTGGTGACTTACGTGAGTTTGGCGCAATTGTACTTTCTATGCACCTCTGAATGTATTGTTTATGCGTCATGTGCCTTTACACCTCTGAATGAATGTTATGCATTGCATCATGTGTTTTCCTCTTACACCCCTACAGGTATTGTAATACATAGGTGGTTGTTTTCTCCCTAGTACAGGTGGTGCTAGTGAGATCCTGGTTACCAGTAATTACTGGTTGTGCGCTCTATTGTTATATTGTGTGCTATTTTGTGCTAAAGTAATTGTATTTCTGAAAGTGCTACTTCTGATTCTTGACAGTGGCCCAGGTGGCCCTGTCTTGTACATATCCCTTGTAAATTCTGCCCGTGCCTCTGGCACATTGTAAAGTGTGTGTTTTATCTAATGTGTTTTGGTGTAATACAAAGGCTATTTTTTATATAACCTTGTGTGGAGTTTCCTTTGTGGTGGGCCTTTGGTTGTTGTTGCTGGGGTGCGTGCGCAAATACTTAGCCTACATCGCCTCCAAGTTTAGCCTTGCTGCTCGCGCCACGTTACCTAGAGGGTGAGTAGGGGTTATCTTGGCGTGTAACTCCCTTGCCCTGACTTGGGTGTGGTGGTCTCTGACTGACTTTGGCGAAAGCCCTGGCCAGCCGGGGATCCCATTTCCAACACTATTGTATTGCACCAGGGCGCACTGACAATTGTATGACACCAGGGCGCACTGACCATTGTATTACACCGGGGCGCAGTGATCATGGTATTACACCTGGGTGCAGTGACCAATGTATTACACGGGGGCGCACTGACCATTGTATTGCACCGGGGCGCAGTGACCATTGTATTACACCAGGGCGCAGTGACCATTGTATTACACAAGGGCGTACTGACCATTGTATTACACAAGGGCGCAATGATCATTGTATTACACCAGGGCGCAGTGACCATTGTATTACACAAGGGCGCAGTGACCATTGTATTACACAAGGGCGCAGTGACCATTGTATTACACTGGACGCAGTGACCATTGTATTGCACCAGGGCGCAGGGCGCAGTGACCATTGTATTACTGCAGGGGGCGGTGCCCATTGTATTACAAAGGGGCACACTGACCATTGTATTACACTGGGGTGCAGTGACCATTGTATTACACCACGGCACAGTGACCATTGTATTACACAAGGGTGCAGTGACCATTGTATTACACAAGGGCGCAGTGACCATTGTATTACACCAGGGCGCAGTGACCATTGTATTACACCAGGGCGCAGTGACCATTGTATTACACCAGAGCGCAGTGACCATTGTATTACACAAGGGCGCAGTGACCATTGTATTACACCGGGGCGCAGTGACCATCGAATTACACTGGGGCGCACTGACCATTGTATTACACCAGGGCGCAGTGACCATTGTATTACTTCGGGGAACAGTGACCATTGTATTACACAGGGGCGCACTGACCATTGTATTAAACCGGGGCGTAGTGACCATTGTATTAAACCATGGCACATTGACCATTGAATTACACTGAGGCGCAGCGACCATTGAACTACACCGGGGCGCAGAGCACCATTGTATTACACCGGGGCGCTGTGACTATTGTATTACACCGGGGCGCACTGACCATTGTATTACACCGGGCGCCTTGACCATTGTATTACACCTGGGCGCAGTGACCATTGTAATACACCGGGGCGCAGTGACCATTGTATTACACCTGGGCCCCCTGACCATTGTATTACACCGGGGTGCATTGTGACCATTGTATTACACCAGGGCGCAGTGACCATTGTATTACACCGGGGCACCCTGACCATTGTATTACACCGGGGCACAGTGTCCATTGTATTGCACCGGGGCACTCTGACCATTATATTTCACCAGGGCGCACTGACCATTGTATTACACCGGGGTGCACTGACCATTCTGTTAGACCGGGGCGCACTGACCATTGAGCTACACCGGGGCACAGTGACCATTGTATTACAGCAGGGCGCACTGACCATTACATTACACCAGGGCGCACTGACAATTGTATTACACCAGGGCGCACTGTCCATTGTATTACACCGGGGTGCAGTGATCATTGCATTACACCAGGGCGCACTGACCATTGTATTACACCGGGGTGCAGTGATCATTGTATTACTCCAGGGCGCACTGACCATTGTATTACACCGGGGCGCAGTGACCATTGAATTACACTGGGGCACACTGACCATTGTATTACACCAGGGCGCACTGACCATTGTATTACTTCGGGGCACAGTGACCATTGTATTACACCGGGGCGCACTGACCATTGTATTGCACTAGGGCGCACTGACCATTGTATTAAACCGGGGCGTAGTGACCATTGTATTATACCAGGGCGTGGTGACCATTGTATTACACCAGGGTGCACTGACCATTGTATTACACTGGGGTGCAGTGACCATTGTATTACACCAGGGCGCACTGATCATTGTATTACACCGGGGTGCAGTGACCATTGTATTACTCCAGGGCGCACTGACCATTGTATTACACCAGGGGGTGGTGACCATTGTATTACACCAGGGTGCAGTGACCATTGTATTACACGGGGCGCACTGACCATTGTATTACACCGACCTGCAGCATTGTATTACACCGGGGCGCACTGACCATTGTATTACACCGGGGCGCAGTGACCGTTGTATTACACCGGGGCGCAGTGACCATTGTATTACACCAGGGCGCAGTGACCATTGAATTACACCAGGGCGCAGTGACCATTGTATTACACAAGGGCGCAGTGATCATTGTATTACACGGGGGCGCAGTGTCTATTGTATTGCACCAGGGCGCACTGACAATTGTATGACACCAGGGCGCACTGACCATTGTATTACACCGGGGCGCAGTGACCATGGTATTACACCTGGGTGCAGTACCAATGTATTACACGGGGGCGCACTGACCATTGTATTGCACCGGGGCGCAGTGACCATTGTATTACACCAGGGCGCAGTGACCATTGTATTACACAAGGGCGTACTGACCATTGTATTACACAAGGGCGCAATGATCATTGTATTACACCAGGGCGCAGTGACCATTGTATTACACAAGGGCGCAGTGACCATTGTATTACACTGGATGCAGTGACCATTGTATTGCACCAGGGCGCAGGGCGCAGTGACCATTGTATTACACCAGGGGGCGGTGTCCATTGTATTACACCGGGGCACACTGACCATTGTATTACACCGGGGTGCAGTGACCATTGTATTACACCACAGCACAGTGAACATTGCATTACACAAGGGCGCAGTGACCATTGTATTACACAAGGGCGCAGTGACCATTGTATTACACCAGGGCGCAGTGACCATTGTATTACACTAGGGCGCAGTGACCATTGTATTACACCAGAGCGCAGTGACCATTGTATTACACAAGGGTGCAGTGACCATTGTATTACACCGGGGCGCACTGACCATTGTATTGCACCGGGGCGCAGTGACCATTGTGTTACACCGGGGTGCACTGACCATTGTATTACACCGAGCTGCAGTGACCATTGTATTACAATAGGGTGCACTGACCATTGTGTTACACCGGGGCGCACTGACCATTGTGTTACACCGGGGCGCACTGACCATTGTGTTACACTGGGGCGCAGTGACCATTGTGTTACACCGGGGCGCGGTGACCATAGTGTTACACCAGGGCGCGGTGACCATTGAATTACACCGGGGCACACTGAACATTTTGTTACACCGGGGTGCAGTGACCATTGTATTACACAAGGGCGCACTGATCATTGTATTACACCGGGGTGCAGTAACCATTGTATTACTCCAGGGCGCACTGACCATTTTATTACACCAGGGGGTGGTGACCATTGTATTACACCAGGATGCAGTGACCATTGTATTACACCAGGGTGCAGTGACCATTGAATTACACCAGGGCGCAGTGACCATTGTATTACACAAGGGCGCAGTGACCATTGTATTACATGGGGGCGCAGTGACTATTGAATTACACCAGTGCGCAGTGACCATTGTATTACACAAGGGCGCAGTGACCATTGTATTACACGGGGGCGCAGTGACTATTGTATTGCACCAGGGCGCACTGACAATTGTATGACACCAGGGCGCACTGACCATTGTATTACACCGGGGCGCAGTGATCATGGTATTACACCTGGGTGCACTGACCAATGTATTACACGGGGGCGCACTGACCATTGTATTGCACCGGGGCGCAGTGACCATTGTATTACACCAGGGCGCAGTGACCATTGTATTACACGAGGGCGTACTGACCATTGTATTACACAAGGGCGCAATGATCATTGTATTACACCAGGGCGCAGTGACCATTGTATTACACAAGGGCGCAGTGACCATTGTATTACACAAGGGCGCAGTGACCATTGTATTACACTGGACGCAGTGACCATTGTATTGCACCAGGGCGCAGGGCGCAGTGACCATTGTATTACTGCAGGGGGCGGTGTCCATTGTATTACTCCAGGGCACACTGACCATTGTATTACACTAGGGGGTGGTGACCATTGTATTACTCCGGGGTGCAGTGACCATTGTATTACACCAGGGCGCACTTACCATTGTATTACACCGGGGCGCACTGATAATTGTATTACACCTCGGTGCAGTGACCATTGTATTACACCAGGGCACACTGACCAATGTATTACACCGGGGCGCACTGACCATTGTATTACTCCAGGGCACCCTGACCATTGTATTACACCGGGGTGCACTGACCATTGTGTTACATCGGGGCGCACTGACCATTGTATTACACCGGGGCGCGGTGACCATTATATTACACAGGGTCGCGGTAACCGTTGTATTACACCGGGGCGCACTGACCATTGTGTTACACCGGGGCGCACTGACCATTGTGTGACACCGGGGCGCAGTGACCATTGTATTACACCGGGGCGCAGTGACCATTGCCGTACACCAGGGCGCAGTGACCATTGCATTACACCGGGGCGCACTGACCATTGTATTACAACGGGGCGCAGTGACCATTGTATTACAGCAGGGCGCACTGACCATTGTATTACACTGGGGCACACTGACCATTGTATTACACAGGGGTGCAGTGACCATTGTATTACACCAGGGTGCACTGACCATTGTATTACACCGGGGCGCACTGACCATTGTATTACACCGGAGCGCACTGACCATTGTATTACACCGGGGCGCGGTGACCATTGTATTACACCAGGGCGCACTGACCATTGTATTACACCGGGGTGTAGTGACCATTGTATTACTCCAGGGCGCACTGACCATTGTATTATACCAGGGGGTGGTGACCATTGTATTACACCGGGGTGCACTGACCATTGTATTACACCGGGGTGCAGTGACCATTGTATTACACCAGGGCGCACTGATCATTGTATTACACCGGGGTGCAGTGACCATTGTATTACACCAGGGTGCAGTGACCATTGTATTACACCAGGGCGCAGTGACCATTGAATTACACCAGGGCGCAGTGACCATTGTATTACACAAGGGCGCAGTGACCATTGTATTACATGGGGGCGCAGTGACTATTGAATTACACCAGTGCGCATAGACCATTGTATTACACAAGGGCGCAGTGACCATTGTATTACACGGGGGCACAGTGACTATTGTATTGCACCAGGGCGCACTGACAATTGTATGACACCAGGGCGCACTGACCATTGTATTACACCGGGGAGCAGTGATCATGGTATTACACCTGGGTGCAGTGACCAATGTATTACACGGGGGCGCACTGACCATTGTATTACACAAGGGCGCAGTGACCATTGTATTACACTGGACGCAGTGACCATTGTATTGCACCAGGGCGCAGGGCGCAGTGACCATTGTATTACTGCAGGGGGCGGTGTCCATTGTATTACTCCAGGGCACACTGACCATTGTATTACACTAGGGGGTGGTGACCATTGTATTACTCGGGGGTGCAGTGACCATTGTATTACACCAGGGCGCACTTACCATTGTATTACACCGGGGCGCACTGACAATTGTATTACACCGGGGTGCAGTGACCATTGTATTACACCAGGGCACACTGACCAATGTATTACACCGGGGCGCACTGACCATTGTATTACTCCGGGGCGCCCTGACCATTGTATTACACCGGGGTGCACTGACCATTGTGTTACACCAGGGCGCACTGACCATTGTATTACACCGGGGCGCGGTGACCATTATATTACACAGGGTCGCAGTGACCATTGTATTACACCGGGGCGCACTGACCATTGTGTTACACCGGGGCGCACTGACCATTGTGTTACACCGGGGCGCAGTGACCATTGTATTACACGGGGCGCAGTGACCATTGCCTTACACCAGGGCGCAGTGACCATTGCATTACACCGGGGCGCACTGACCATTGTATTACAACGGGGCGCAGTGACCATTGTATTACAGCAGGGCGCAGTGACCATTGTATTACACGGGGCGCAGTGACCATTGCCTTACACCAGGGCGCAGTGACCATTGCATTACACCGGGGCGCACTGACCATTGTATTACAACGGGGCGCAGTGACCATTGTATTACAGCAGGGCGCACTTACCATTGTATTACACTGGGGCACACTGACCATTGTATTACACAGGGGAGCAGTGACCATTGTATTACACCAGGGTGCACTGACCATTGTATTACACCGGGGCGCACTGACCATTGTATTACACCGGGGCGCAGTGACCATTGTATTACACCAGGGCGCACTGACCATTGTATTACACCGGGGTGTAGTGACCATTGTATTACTCCAGGGCGCACTGACCATTGTATTATACCAGGGGGTGGTGACCATTGTATTACACCGGGGTGCACTGACCATTGTATTACACCGGGGTGCAGTGACCATTGTATTACACCAGGGTGCACTGATCATTGTATTACACCGGGGTGCAGTGACCATTGTATTACTCCAGGGCGCACTGACCATTTTATTACACCAGGGGAGGGTGACCATTGTATTACACCAGGGTGCAGTGACCATTGTATTACACCAGGGCGCAGTGACCATTGAATTACACCAGGGCGCAGTGACCATTGTATTACACAAGGGCGCAGTGACCATTGTATTACATGGGGGCGCAGTGACTATTGAATTACACCAGTGCGCAGTGACCATTGTATTACACAAGGGCGCAGTGACCATTGTATTACACGGGGGCGCAGTGACTATTTGTTGGACTTTGGCCCTTAGGGCAGGTTCACCCCGAGACTTTTTGCTTGAAATGGTGACCTGGAGATGGTGATTTTTGGATTCTGCGCACTTTCACTGTGTCCCAGTGGAAAGTGCGTGCGCACTCTGAGTACATGTGCTGAGCTAGGCCTGCCCGCCCATAGGAATGCATGGGGAATGTATGTGTCCCTGGTAGTTCCTGATGCGTGGGGTGTACAGGCTTGAGTCTGGTATGTGTGAACTCGTGTGAGTGAATGCTGCGCAACGGTGTATACAGCATGTATGTGTCTAGTAGCGAAGCGCCATTTCTAGACATGGCTGTACGTGTGCTGTGAGGGTGCTGGCGTATGATTGGCTGGAGCTGGCTGGCATGCCAGGCTCCAGGAAGTCTGGATGGGTCTGCCCGGTGGTGAGTGGGAGATTAGCATGAGTGATGTGTGGGAGGAGTGTACCTGTGTCCTGGATGGGCTGGGTTTTCCCCACACAATGCTGGCTCCGCCCCCCTGTGGTGTGTCTAATGACCCAAGCCCTGCCAGTGAATAGAGAGGGTGGTTGAGATAAACAGAGTACTCAAGAACCAGCTGCGACTGGTTCCGCCCCCACTCTACACCCTTGAACAAAGGAATGCACTGTATAAAAATGGGGCTGTGTCCCCACTGAAGTTGTTCTCTTCCAGGATCCTGAGGGGGCTGTTGCTGCTGTCGCTGGGCCAGAGGACCGCCACTTGGGGTGTCTCCCTGCCTGGAGACCCAGTGTGCTGGCTCTGGGCCCAGCCTTGCCCCCCCTACAAGGAACTTTCCCTGTGATCCTGCCCTGCTGAGGGCACCTGGAAGCGCTGGGATTATTGCTAGCGCTAGGAGCGCTGAGGATTTCCCTCCAAGCGCCTGGGAGCGCTTCCCTTGATTTGCGGGGCTAGATTTGCCCCCTAGCGCTGAGAGCGCGCCCTATTGCCTGCCAGCGCCTCGGGGCGCTTTATTGTTTCAGCCGGTGCCCACCCGGCATTGCCCCGGTGATTTGCTGCTATTTTTAAACTCGAGGGAGCCCTCGGTTTATTGAGCCCCCGCCTAGAAGTGCCGGAGACGGGCCGCCGCGCTGCCCGCGACGACCCGGAAGTGCTCCTGCCGGCCGGCCAATCCGAGCGCGGCCCGGCAGAAGTCCCGCCCCCACAGCCGCGACCCGGAAGTCAGGCAGGCCGGGGGCAGGACAGAGAAGCAACCGGAAGCGGACGGGAGGCCACCCCGCGCTCCGGTGAGGACAGAAGCCGGCGTCTTTCCTTGTCTCCCCTCCCAGGCTCCCTAAGCGAGGGAGAGCCCAGGAGAGGGAGGGAGAAGTGTGGAGGGAGCCCCCGAGGAGCGGGAGCTCCCGTGCAGAGCCGCCCGCAGCCGAGGAGCAGCCCCAGAGAGGAGCTGCAGCCGCCAGAGACCGGTGAGTGCCCGCCCCTCCCCCTAGTAGAAGGCTCGTGGGGGCCTTACCTGTTACTGAGAGCCTGCGAGGCTCGTGGCAGCCATTTGCGATAGAGGGGGGCGTCGGGGCATATTGTCGGTGCCCGCCCCCCCCCTGTGTGCTCGCCCCAACCAGTGGGGCATTTCTTTACGAAGAGCCTGCGAGGCTCAGGGCAGCATTTTGGTGTCTGTGGTGGAGTGGCCCCAGAAGGCCCCACCTTGCCCCCACCTGGTTGTGAGCCCTGAGAGAAGGCTCAAGGGGCACATCTTCAGTTAGGAGCCCAGAGAGGCTCAGAGGGACCAGACCTTTGCTAGAGCCCAGAGGGGCTCAGGGGGACATTTATTTCTGCAGAGCCTGTGAGGCTCCCCCAGCGTGTTGGCCCCATCAATTGCTACCCAGTTGCCCAGCACTTTGTGGGCAACTGCTCCGTTTAGGCCCCCCTGGACTTTGGACACAGGGCGTCCTAGCCCTAGAGAGGCCAGTTGGCCTAGGGACAGTCACAGGTGGTGACTTACGTGAGTTTGGCGCAATTGTACTTTCTATGCACCTCTGAATGTATTGTTTATGCGTCATGTGCCTTTACACCTCTGAATGAATGTTATGCATTGCATCATGTGTTTTCCTCTTACACCCCTACAGGTATTGTAATACATAGGTGGTTGTTTTCTCCCTAGTACAGGTGGTGCTAGTGAGATCCTGGTTACCAGTAATTACTGGTTGTGCGCTCTATTGTTATATTGTGTGCTATTTTGTGCTAAAGTAATTGTATTTCTGAAAGTGCTACTTCTGATTCTTGACAGTGGCCCAGGTGGCCCTGTCTTGTACATATCCCTTGTAAATTCTGCCCGTGCCTCTGGCACATTGTAAAGTGTGTGTTTTATCTAATGTGTTTTGGTGTAATACAAAGGCTATTTTTTATATAACCTTGTGTGGAGTTTCCTTTGTGGTGGGCCTTTGGTTGTTGTTGCTGGGGTGCGTGCGCAAATACTTAGCCTACATCGCCTCCAAGTTTAGCCTTGCTGCTCGCGCCACGTTACCTAGAGGGTGAGTAGGGGTTATCTTGGCGTGTAACTCCCTTGCCCTGACTTGGGTGTGGTGGTCTCTGACTGACTTTGGCGAAAGCCCTGGCCAGCCGGGGATCCCATTTCCAACACTATTGTATTGCACCAGGGCGCACTGACAATTGTATGACACCAGGGCGCACTGACCATTGTATTACACCGGGGCGCAGTGATCATGGTATTACACCTGGGTGCAGTGACCAATGTATTACACGGGGGCGCACTGACCATTGTATTGCACCGGGGCGCAGTGACCATTGTATTACACCAGGGCGCAGTGACCATTGTATTACACAAGGGCGTACTGACCATTGTATTACACAAGGGCGCAATGATCATTGTATTACACCAGGGCGCAGTGACCATTGTATTACACAAGGGCGCAGTGACCATTGTATTACACAAGGGCGCAGTGACCATTGTATTACACTGGACGCAGTGACCATTGTATTGCACCAGGGCGCAGGGCGCAGTGACCATTGTATTACTGCAGGGGGCGGTGCCCATTGTATTACAAAGGGGCACACTGACCATTGTATTACACTGGGGTGCAGTGACCATTGTATTACACCACGGCACAGTGACCATTGTATTACACAAGGGTGCAGTGACCATTGTATTACACAAGGGCGCAGTGACCATTGTATTACACCAGGGCGCAGTGACCATTGTATTACACCAGGGCGCAGTGACCATTGTATTACACCAGAGCGCAGTGACCATTGTATTACACAAGGGCGCAGTGACCATTGTATTACACCGGGGCGCAGTGACCATCGAATTACACTGGGGCGCACTGACCATTGTATTACACCAGGGCGCAGTGACCATTGTATTACTTCGGGGAACAGTGACCATTGTATTACACAGGGGCGCACTGACCATTGTATTAAACCGGGGCGTAGTGACCATTGTATTAAACCATGGCACATTGACCATTGAATTACACTGAGGCGCAGCGACCATTGAACTACACCGGGGCGCAGAGCACCATTGTATTACACCGGGGCGCTGTGACTATTGTATTACACCGGGGCGCACTGACCATTGTATTACACCGGGCGCCTTGACCATTGTATTACACCTGGGCGCAGTGACCATTGTAATACACCGGGGCGCAGTGACCATTGTATTACACCTGGGCCCCCTGACCATTGTATTACACCGGGGTGCATTGTGACCATTGTATTACACCAGGGCGCAGTGACCATTGTATTACACCGGGGCACCCTGACCATTGTATTACACCGGGGCACAGTGTCCATTGTATTGCACCGGGGCACTCTGACCATTATATTTCACCAGGGCGCACTGACCATTGTATTACACCGGGGTGCACTGACCATTCTGTTAGACCGGGGCGCACTGACCATTGAGCTACACCGGGGCACAGTGACCATTGTATTACAGCAGGGCGCACTGACCATTACATTACACCAGGGCGCACTGACAATTGTATTACACCAGGGCGCACTGTCCATTGTATTACACCGGGGTGCAGTGATCATTGCATTACACCAGGGCGCACTGACCATTGTATTACACCGGGGTGCAGTGATCATTGTATTACTCCAGGGCGCACTGACCATTGTATTACACCGGGGCGCAGTGACCATTGAATTACACTGGGGCACACTGACCATTGTATTACACCAGGGCGCACTGACCATTGTATTACTTCGGGGCACAGTGACCATTGTATTACACCGGGGCGCACTGACCATTGTATTGCACTAGGGCGCACTGACCATTGTATTAAACCGGGGCGTAGTGACCATTGTATTATACCAGGGCGTGGTGACCATTGTATTACACCAGGGTGCACTGACCATTGTATTACACTGGGGTGCAGTGACCATTGTATTACACCAGGGCGCACTGATCATTGTATTACACCGGGGTGCAGTGACCATTGTATTACTCCAGGGCGCACTGACCATTGTATTACACCAGGGGGTGGTGACCATTGTATTACACCAGGGTGCAGTGACCATTGTATTACACGGGGCGCACTGACCATTGTATTACACCGACCTGCAGCATTGTATTACACCGGGGCGCACTGACCATTGTATTACACCGGGGCGCAGTGACCGTTGTATTACACCGGGGCGCAGTGACCATTGTATTACACCAGGGCGCAGTGACCATTGAATTACACCAGGGCGCAGTGACCATTGTATTACACAAGGGCGCAGTGATCATTGTATTACACGGGGGCGCAGTGTCTATTGTATTGCACCAGGGCGCACTGACAATTGTATGACACCAGGGCGCACTGACCATTGTATTACACCGGGGCGCAGTGACCATGGTATTACACCTGGGTGCAGTACCAATGTATTACACGGGGGCGCACTGACCATTGTATTGCACCGGGGCGCAGTGACCATTGTATTACACCAGGGCGCAGTGACCATTGTATTACACAAGGGCGTACTGACCATTGTATTACACAAGGGCGCAATGATCATTGTATTACACCAGGGCGCAGTGACCATTGTATTACACAAGGGCGCAGTGACCATTGTATTACACTGGATGCAGTGACCATTGTATTGCACCAGGGCGCAGGGCGCAGTGACCATTGTATTACACCAGGGGGCGGTGTCCATTGTATTACACCGGGGCACACTGACCATTGTATTACACCGGGGTGCAGTGACCATTGTATTACACCACAGCACAGTGAACATTGCATTACACAAGGGCGCAGTGACCATTGTATTACACAAGGGCGCAGTGACCATTGTATTACACCAGGGCGCAGTGACCATTGTATTACACTAGGGCGCAGTGACCATTGTATTACACCAGAGCGCAGTGACCATTGTATTACACAAGGGTGCAGTGACCATTGTATTACACCGGGGCGCACTGACCATTGTATTGCACCGGGGCGCAGTGACCATTGTGTTACACCGGGGTGCACTGACCATTGTATTACACCGAGCTGCAGTGACCATTGTATTACAATAGGGTGCACTGACCATTGTGTTACACCGGGGCGCACTGACCATTGTGTTACACCGGGGCGCACTGACCATTGTGTTACACTGGGGCGCAGTGACCATTGTGTTACACCGGGGCGCGGTGACCATAGTGTTACACCAGGGCGCGGTGACCATTGAATTACACCGGGGCACACTGAACATTTTGTTACACCGGGGCGCACTGACCATTGTATTACACTGGGGCGCAATGCCCATTGTATTACACCGGGGTGCAGTGATTATTGTATTACACCGGGGCGCAGTGACCATTGTATGACACTGGGGTGCAGTGACCATCGTATTACTCCAGGGCACACTGACCATTGTATTACACTAGGGGGTGGTGACCATTGTATTACTCCGGGGTGCAGTGACCATTGTATTACACCAGGGCGCACTTACCATTGTATTACTCCGGGGCGCACTGACAATTGTATTACACCGGGGTGCAGTGACCATTGTATTACACCAGGGCACACTGACCAATGTATTACACCGGGGCGCACTGACCATTGTATTACTCTGGGGCGCCCTGACCATTGTATTACACCGGGGTGCACTGACCATTGTGTTACACCGGGGCGCACTGACCATTGTATTACACCGGAGCGCACTGACCATTGTATTACACCGGGGCGCGGGGACCATTATATTACACAGGGTCGCGGTGACCATTGTATTACACCGGGGCGCACTGACCATTGTGTTACACTGGGGCGCACTGACCATTGTGTTACACCGGGGCGCAGTGACCATTGTATTACACCGGGGCGCAGTGACCATTGCATTACACCAGGGCGCAGTGACCATTGCATTACACCGGGGCGCACTGACCATTGTATTACAACGGGGCGCAGTGACCATTGTATTACAGCAGGGCGCACTGACCATTGTATTACACTGGGGCACACTGACCATTGTATTACACAGGGGTGCAGTGACCATTGTATTACACCAGGGTGCACTGACCATTGTATTACACCGGGGCGCACTGACCATTGTATTACACCGGAGCGCACTGACCATTGTATTACACCGGGGCGCGGTGACCATTGTATTACACCAGGGGGCACTGACCATTGTATTACACCGGGGTGTAGTGACCATTGTATTACTCCGGGGTGCACTGACCATTGTATTATACCAGGGGGTGGTGACCATTGTATTACACCGGGGTGCACTGACCATTGTATTACACCGGGGTGCAGTGACCATTGTATTACACCAGGGCGCACTGATCATTGTATTACACCGGGGTGCAGTGACCATTGTATTACTCCAGGGCGCACTGACCATTTTATTACACCAGGGGGTGGTGACCATTGTATTACACCAGGATGCAGTGACCATTGTATTACACCAGGGCGCAGTGACCATTGAATTACACCAGGGCGCAGTGACCATTGTATTACACAAGGGCGCAGTGACCATTGTATTACATGGGGGCGCAGTGACTATTGAATTACACCAGTGCGCAGTGACCATTGTATTACACAAGGGCGCAGTGACCATTGTATTACACGGGGGCGCAGTGACTATTGTATTGCACCAGGGCGCACTGACAATTGTATGACACCAGGGCGCACTGACCATTGTATTACACCGGGGCGCAGTGATCATGGTATTACACCTGGGTGCAGTGACCAATGTATTACACGGGGGCTGTTGGAAATGGGATCCCCGGCTGGCCAGGGCTTTCGCCAAAGTCAGTCAGAGACCACCACACCCAAGTCAGGGCAAGGGAGTTACACGCCAAGATAACCCCTACTCACCCTCTAGGTAACGTGGCGCGAGCAGCAAGGCTAAACTTGGAGGCGATGTAGGCTAAGTATTTGCGCACGCACCCCAGCAACAACAACCAAAGGCCCACCACAAAGGAAACTCCACACCAGGTTATATAAAAATAGCCTTTGTATTACACCAAAACACATTAGATAAAACACACACTTTACAATGTGCCAGAGGCACGGGCAGAATTTACAGGGGATATGTACAAGACAGGGCCATCTGGACCACTGTCAGGAATCAGAAGTAGCACTTTCAGAAATAGCACTTAGAACATAGAATATAGCACAAAATAGCACACAACCAGTAATTACTGGTAACCAGGATCTCACTAGCACCACCTGTACTAGGGAGAAAACAACCACCTATGTATTACAATACCTGTAGGGGTGTAAGAGGAAAACACATGATGCAATGCATAACATTCATTCAGAGGTGTAAAGGCACATGACGCATAAACAATACATTCAGAGGTGCATAGAAAAGTACAATTGCGCCAAACTCACGTAAGTCACCCTCTGTGACTGTCCCTAGGCCCTCTGGCCTTGTTGGGGCTAGGACGCCCTGTGTCCAGTGTCAGGGTCCTAAACGTAGCAGTTGCCCACAAAGTGCTGGGCAACTGGTGCAATTGAGGTTTGAGCCTTCCAGGGCTCAAGAACAACAAGGGGGCCAATGGGGGAACCTCGCTGGGCTCTCAGAACACTGGTGGGGCGAAAGGAAATGCCCCCTGGAGCCTCCTCTGGGCTCTAAACACACATGGCACCAAAAGAGCCTCACTGGGCTCTAAACACTGGGGCGCCTTGAGCCTCTCAGGGCTCGTGAAATAATGGCCCCCTTGAGCCTTCTCTCAGGGCTCACAACAAGGTGGGGCCTTCTGGGGCCACTCCACCACAGACACCAAATGCCCCCTGAGCCTCTCTGGGCTCGTGACAGATATGCCCAGGTCGCCGGAGTCCCACTCGGGGGACTAGAGCTCTCCGAAATGCTCCCGGAGCCCCTCAGGGCTTTAGACCATAACTGGCTGCCAAGAGCCTCACAGGCTCTCAATAATCACAGGCGCGAGGTCGCGCTATGGAGAGGGGGCGGGGCGGACACCGGCAAAGTGTCCCGACGCCCCCCTCTCCTCTTTCCCAGCACCAGCACTCACCGGGACGTGACGCGGGGGCCTCCTCTGCCCGGCGGCTCTTCACGGGAGCTCCCGCTCCTCGGGGGCTCCTTTCCCACACTTCTCCTCTGGGGCCTCGAAGGTCCAGGACTCTTCCTGGACGGCGGGGCTCCTTTCCTCTCGTCTCTTGTCCCTCCGCTCCTCCAATGACGCGGCAGGGGGGGCTCGACCGCCTGGGCCAATCCCAGCGCGGCCGGGCTATGACGCGCCGGCTGCTTCCTCGGTCTCCCGCCTGGCCTCGTCAGGTGGCAATCCGCCTGACTTCCTCTGGGGCCGCCAATGGCAGCGCGGCCCTGGGGGTAGGGAGGCGGGACTTCCGGGTCGCAGCGGGCAGCGCGGCGGCTCGCTTCTAGGCAGGCAGGCGGCTTCCCAGACGATCCGAGGAGTGGGCTCCCTCGTAGATCGATAACCACGGGCACAACAAAGCGGCGAGGAGCGGGGTGGCACCCGCGCCGCCAAAGCAAATATAAAGCGAGGTAGGCACTCGCTAGGCCACCACGAGCAGGGTGGGCACCTGCACAGCAATTGGCGCGCTCCCAAGCGCTAGGCAGATAATCACAGCGCTCCAAGCGCTATAATTCAAAATAAAGCGCTCTCAGCGCTGGGGTGAAGGCACAGCGCTCCCAAGCGCTACAAGCCAAATAAAGCGCTCTTAAGCGCTATAAGTAAAATAAAGCGCTCCCAGGTGCCCTCAGCAAGCAGGGCAGATTCCCAGCCGTCCTTGGGCAGGCAGGGGGGACAAGGCTGGGCCCAGAGCCAGCACACTGGGTCTCCAGGCAGGGAGACACCCCAAGTGGCGGTCCTCTGGCCCAGCAGCAGCAGCAACAGCCCCCTCAGGATCCTGGAAGAGAACAACATCTGTGGGGACACAGCCCCATTTTTATACAGTGCATTCCTTTGTTCAAGGGTGTAGAGTGGGGGCGGAACCAGTCGCAGCTGGTTCTTGAGTACTCTGTTTACCTCAACCACCCTCTCTATTCACTGGCAGGGCTTGGGTCATTAGACACACCACAGGGGGGCGGAGCCAGCATTGTGTGGGGAAAACCCAGCCCATCCAGGACACAGGTACACTCCTCCCACACATCACTCATGCTAATCTCCCACTCACCACCGGGCAGACCCATCCAGACTTCCTGGAGCCTGGCATGCCAGCCAGCTCCAGCCAATCACACGCCAGCACCCTCACAGCACACGTACAGCCATGTCTAGAAATGGCGCTTCGCTACTAGACACATACATGCTGCATACACCATCTCGCAGCATTCACTCTCACGAGTTCACACATACCAGACTCAAGCCTGTACACCCCACGCATCAGGAACTACCAGGGACACATACATTCCCCATGCATTCCTATGGGCGGGCAGGCCTAGCTCAGCACATGCACTCAGAGTGCGCACGCACTTTCCACTGGGACACAGTGAAAGTGCGCAGAATCCCAAAATCACCATCTCCAGGTCACCATTTCAAGCAAAAAGTCTAGGGGTGAACCTGCCCTAAGGGCCAAAGTCCAACATAACCCCCTTCCAGCCAAAACGCAGGGGAGACCAATCACCACCGTGATGGACTTCCCTGCTTGGGGCGATAGAACACGGACGCGGGCCCGCAACTGCAGGGACACCCTGCTGTTCTATGCCACGGTGAACCCATGGGATTCCTTCTAAACACACTGTCTGGACCAACTGGGCTACCCCACTGGTACTCCCAAGTTGTCCGCGGTCAGGACCAGGCCCTGGGCCACCCAGGTCCCACTGGTCCATGCCAATTCGCAGAGCGGGGGGTAGTAACCCCTGGCACATAGGAGCCATTTTCCACTCTTCCTGTCCGCACGACAGGACTAGACTGCCACTGGTACTCCAGCCTAGGGCCTACAACCTCAGGCGGACCAGGAGTCTCAGGGAAGGCTCTCCTCCCCCTACCTCTTCTCCTAGGGTTCCTCCTCCCTCTGCGAGGGGTACCCCTAGAACGCCATTCCAACCCAGGACTTATCCACTCAGGTTGCACCGGGGTCAGAGGTGGGCTCTCCCACCCTCTGCACCCCCTTCCAGAGGTCTGCCCTCTCCCACCTGGAGAAGTTCCTCTGGAAGAAGAACCGGTCAGGACACTGGTTACAGTCGTCCTACCCTTCAGGTCAGGCCGATCCTGAACCTGGCCTTCCAACCTCTGGTCTAAAACCTTCGGTGGAACAGTTGCCTGGCACTCCAGGACTTCTGGGGATTCACACGCAATCCCCCTGAGGCTAACAAATGTCACATCTGTTGCGTGACTGTCTGTCTGGCGCAGATCTCCCGCCCTCTGTCCACCTGACAGTGCGTGACGATCCCCCAGACCAGAAGTGGTGTCACCATGGTCACTACACGGGAACCTAGCCCAACTGGGTAGTCCCTGACCCACTGGTCCTTCCACTGGGGAACTCCCCCAATCACTCCTCACTCTGGACTCCTGTACCCTCCCTACCGGAGCGGTACTGCCAGACTCTAGAACCACAGGAGCTCTGTTTACAGACACTCCAGGTCCTCTACTCACTAGGAGATCCTCCTCAAATGGGTTAACAGGACAGCCTAGGTCCCCAACCTGGTGTTCCCTCAAGAAACCACCCAGGTTCTGAGACAGGGCTTCGGGCCTCTGGGGGCTCTCAGCCACCCACTGACTCCTGCTCCACTGAGCCAGGCAGTCAGCCCCTACACCCTTCTCACTAACCAGGGACCTAGCTGGGCTACACTGAGCCTCTTCCACCACGCTGGGCTGGAAGATCCCTGACCCACTACTTTTGGAGTCACTCACCAATGACTCTACAGAACCTCTGGTCCCTTCCCAGCGGTCTGCTTCCTCTGCCAGCTCACATGGTTCAGACAATCCACACCCTAACAGGTGTTGGCGCAACCCTGGTGAACAACAACTGAGCAACTGCTCTCTGAGTAACATATCGAACAATAGGTCCCAATCACATTTCGTGGGCTCCCGTACCCAATCACACAGGGCTTCACAACAGTCATCCTCAAAGTCTTCCCAAGACTGATGAGACGGTTTCCTAAGGTTCCTAAACCTCAACCTATTCTCCTCCTCTGGGGAAACAGGAACCATACTCTGGGAACTGGGACTTTCTAGACTGAGATTTAAATAGCTGCCACCACTGGACCCAACCCTCCCTGGGGGATCCAGAAACTCAACACTGCGCGCAGGGGATAGTCTACCCTCCAGAGCTACTTTGCCTCTGGTGGCGGCCCTCTCAGCCTCCTCTATCCTTTCCTGCGCTAAGACCCTCTCGGTCTCCAGCTGTTGCTTCTTAACCTCCAGCTGTTGCTTTCTAATGCCCAGCTGTGCCATAGCCTGGGCATGCTCCAACCTGAGCCTCTCTAAAGCCAGCTGGTGCTCCCTTTCTCTCCTCCTATCTTCCAGCTCCTCTGGGGACAGGGAAAGGGATGAGGCGCTGCCTCCTAAACTGGACCCAGCAAGGGACTCCCTATCTATGGGGTCCTCACTATCTGCTGGCGTCCCTGTGCTATCATCTTCTTCCTCCTCAGACTCTTCAGGGCTCCCCTCTGACCCACCACCCTCATGGTGTGAGACCCGGGCCCTCTCCGCACTGTGCTCACGCTCCCAGTAATCCTTCTGCCATTGGATCAGGTTACCCCTAAGTTGGGACTGGGTGTCTGACTCATTCACTGCAATGTCTCTCTCTTCGCAAAACTCTCTCAGTTCATGCAAAAACAGACCCCAGACATTAAAAGCAGACTCCATCTTGGCAAGATGCTCACAGACACGTGCAACACAGGGGACTTAACAATCTGAAGTGAGAGTACACAATTCCAAAACTTCAACAATCTCCTTATCAAAGAGAACTCATACTCATGCGTCCAGGAAAACACACCATTCATCCACACACACCCTCCCCTCGGATCGGTAAGGCAGTTTCTACCACCCCTGACTTCTCAACCTGACCAAAAGCGACACAGGTACCAAACTCTGGAAGCAGGGCGGGGGACAAATGTACTGAACACAATCAAATGACACTCTTCAGGAGAAGAAAATAATGAAACTTCCAAAACAATACAATCCCCTAAAATGTGGTCATCTAAATGCAGAGTTTTGTGGTATGGCCAGTTACTACTAAGGTACAACGCAAACACAAATCCTTATCCCACCGCTTGCCGCCAATGTTGGAAATGGGATCCCCGGCTGGCCAGGGCTTTCGCCAAAGTCAGTCAGAGACCACCACACCCAAGTCAGGGCAAGGGAGTTACACGCCAAGATAACCCCTACTCACCCTCTAGGTAACGTGGCGCGAGCAGCAAGGCTAAACTTGGAGGCGATGTAGGCTAAGTATTTGCGCACGCACCCCAGCAACAACAACCAAAGGCCCACCACAAAGGAAACTCCACACCAGGTTATATAAAAATAGCCTTTGTATTACACCAAAACACATTAGATAAAACACACACTTTACAATGTGCCAGAGGCACGGGCAGAATTTACAGGGGATATGTACAAGACAGGGCCATCTGGACCACTGTCAGGAATCAGAAGTAGCACTTTCAGAAATAGCACTTAGAACATAGAATATAGCACAAAATAGCACACAACCAGTAATTACTGGTAACCAGGATCTCACTAGCACCACCTGTACTAGGGAGAAAACAACCACCTATGTATTACAATACCTGTAGGGGTGTAAGAGGAAAACACATGATGCAATGCATAACATTCATTCAGAGGTGTAAAGGCACATGACGCATAAACAATACATTCAGAGGTGCATAGAAAAGTACAATTGCGCCAAACTCACGTAAGTCACCCTCTGTGACTGTCCCTAGGCCCTCTGGCCTTGTTGGGGCTAGGACGCCCTGTGTCCAGTGTCAGGGTCCTAAACGTAGCAGTTGCCCACAAAGTGCTGGGCAACTGGTGCAATTGAGGTTTGAGCCTTCCAGGGCTCAAGAACAACAAGGGGGCCAATGGGGGAACCTCGCTGGGCTCTCAGAACACTGGTGGGGCGAAAGGAAATGCCCCCTGGAGCCTCCTCTGGGCTCTAAACACACATGGCACCAAAAGAGCCTCACTGGGCTCTAAACACTGGGGCGCCTTGAGCCTCTCAGGGCTCGTGAAACAATGGCCCCCTTGAGCCTTCTCTCAGGGCTCACAACAAGGTGGGGCCTTCTGGGGCCACTCCACCACAGACACCAAATGCCCCCTGAGCCTCTCTGGGCTCGTGACAGATATGCCCAGGTCGCCGGAGTCCCACTCGGGGGACTAGAGCTCTCCGAAATGCTCCCGGAGCCCCTCAGGGCTTTAGACCATAACTGGCTGCCAAGAGCCTCACAGGCTCTCAATAATCACAGGCGCGAGGTCGCGCTATGGAGAGGGGGCGGGGCGGACACCGGCAAAGTGTCCCGACGCCCCCCTCTCCTCTTTCCCAGCACCAGCACTCACCGGGACGTGACGCGGGGGCCTCCTCTGCCCGGCGGCTCTTCACGGGAGCTCCCGCTCCTCGGGGGCTCCTTTCCCACACTTCTCCTCTGGGGCCTCGAAGGTCCAGGACTCTTCCTGGACGGCGGGGCTCCTTTCCTCTCGTCTCTTGTCCCTCCGCTCCTCCAATGACGCGGCAGGGGGGGCTCGACCGCCTGGGCCAATCCCAGCGCGGCCGGGCTACGACGCGCCGGCTGCTTCCTCGGTCTCCCGCCTGGCCTCGTCAGGTGGCAATCCGCCTGACTTCCTCTGGGGCCGCCAATGGCAGCGCGGCCCTGGGGGTAGGGAGGCGGGACTTCCGGGTCGCCGCGGGCAGCGCGGCGGCTCGCTTCTAGGCAGGCAGGCGGCTTCCCAGACGATCCGAGGAGTGGGCTCCCTCGTAGATCGATAACCACGGGCACAACAAAGCGGCGAGGAGCGGGGTGGCACCCGCGCCGCCAAAGCAAATATAAAGCGAGGTAGGCACTCGCTAGGCCACCACGAGCAGGGTGGGCACCTGCACAGCAATTGGCGCGCTCCCAAGCGCTAGGCAGATAATCACAGCGCTCCAAGCGCTATAATTCAAAATAAAGCGCTCTCAGCGCTGGGGTGAAGGCACAGCGCTCCCAAGCGCTACAAGCCAAATAAAGCGCTCTTAAGCGCTATAAGTAAAATAAAGCGCTCCCAGGTGCCCTCAGCAAGCAGGGCAGATTCCCAGCCGTCCTTGGGCAGGCAGGGGGGACAAGGCTGGGCCCAGAGCCAGCACACTGGGTCTCCAGGCAGGGAGACACCCCAAGTGGCGGTCCTCTGGCCCAGCAGCAGCAGCAACAGCCCCCTCAGGATCCTGGAAGAGAACAACATCTGTGGGGACACAGCCCCATTTTTATACAGTGCATTCCTTTGTTCAAGGGTGTAGAGTGGGGGCGGAACCAGTCGCAGCTGGTTCTTGAGTACTCTGTTTACCTCAACCACCCTCTCTATTCACTGGCAGGGCTTGGGTCATTAGACACACCACAGGGGGGCGGAGCCAGCATTGTGTGGGGAAAACCCAGCCCATCCAGGACACAGGTACACTCCTCCCACACATCACTCATGCTAATCTCCCACTCACCACCGGGCAGACCCATCCAGACTTCCTGGAGCCTGGCATGCCAGCCAGCTCCAGCCAATCACACGCCAGCACCCTCACAGCACACGTACAGCCATGTCTAGAAATGGCGCTTCGCTACTAGACACATACATGCTGCATACACCATCTCGCAGCATTCACTCTCACGAGTTCACACATACCAGACTCAAGCCTGTACACCCCACGCATCAGGAACTACCAGGGACACATACATTCCCCATGCATTCCTATGGGCGGGCAGGCCTAGCTCAGCACATGCACTCAGAGTGCGCACGCACTTTCCACTGGGACACAGTGAAAGTGCGCAGAATCCCAAAATCACCATCTCCAGGTCACCATTTCAAGCAAAAAGTCTAGGGGTGAACCTGCCCTAAGGGCCAAAGTCCAACAGGGGCGCACTGACCATTGTATTGCACCGGGGTGCAGTGACCATTGTATTACACCAGGGCGCAGTGACCATTGTATTACACAAGGGCGTACTGACCATTGTATTACACAAGGGCGCAATGATCATTGTATTACACCAGGGCGCAGTGACCATTGTATTACACAAGGGCGCAGTGACCATTGTATTACACAAGGGCGCAGTGACCATTGTATTACACTGGACGCAGTGACCATTGTATTGCACCAGGGCGCAGGGCGCAGTGACCATTGTATTACTGCAGGGGGCGGTTTCCATTGTATTACTCCAGGGCACACTGACCATTGTATTACACTAGGGGGTGGTGACCATTGTATTACTCCGGGGTGCAGTGACCATTGTATTACACCAGGGCGCACTTACCATTGTATTACACCGGGGCGCACTGATAATTGTATTACACCTCGGTGCAGTGACCATTGTATTACACCAGGGCACACTGACCAATGTATTACACCGGGGCGCACTGACCATTGTATTACTCCGGGGCACCCTGACCATTGTATTACACCGGGGTGCACTGACCATTGTGTTACATCGGGGCGCACTGACCATTGTATTACACCGGGGCGCGGTGACCATTATATTACACAGGGTCGCGGTAACCATTGTATTACACCGGGGCGCACTGACCATTGTGTTACACCGGGGTGCACTGACCATTATGTTACACCGGGGCGCAGTGACCATTGTATTACACCGGGGCGCAGTGACCATTGCCTTACACCAGGGCGCAGTGACCATTGCATTACAACGGGGCGCAGTGACCATTGTATTACAGCAGGGCGCACTGACCATTGTATTACACTGGGGCACACTGACCATTGTATTACACAGGGGTGCAGTGACCATTGTATTACACCAGGGTGCACTGACCATTGTATTACACCGGGGCGCACTGACCATTGTATTACACCGGAGCGCACTGACCATTGTATTACACCGGGGCGCGGTGACCATTGTATTACACCAGGGCGCACTGACCATTGTATTACACCGGGGTGTAGTGACCATTGTATTACTCCAGGGCGCACTGACCATTGTATTATACCAGGGGGTGGTGACCATTGTATTACACCGGGGTGCAGTGACCATTGTATTACACCAGGGCGCACTGATCATTGTATTACACTGGGGTGCAGTGACCATTGTATTACTCCAGGGCGCACTGACCATTTTATTACACCAGGGGGTGGTGACCATTGTATTACACCAGGGTGCAGTGACCATTGTATTACACCAGGGCGCAGTGACCATTGAATTACACCAGGGCGCAGTGACCATTGTATTACACAAGGGCGCAGTGACCATTGTATTACATGGGGGCGCAGTGACTATTGAATTACACCAGTGCGCAGTGACCATTGTATTACACAAGGGCGCAGTGACCATTGTATTACACGGGGGCGCAGTGACTATTGTATTGCACCAGGGCGCTCCGACAATTGTATGACACCAGGGCGCACTGACCATTGTATTACACCGGGGAGCAGTGATCATGGTATTACACCTGGGTGCAGTGACCAATGTATTACACGGGGGCGCACTGACCATTGTATTACACAAGGGCGCAGTGACCATTGTATTACACTGGACGCAGTGACCATTGTATTGCACCAGGGCACAGGGCGCAGTGACCATTGTATTACTGCAGGGGGCGGTGTCCATTGTATTACTCCAGGGCACACTGACCATTGTATTACACTAGGGGGTGGTGACCATTGTATTACTCGGGGGTGCAGTGACCATTGTATTACACCAGGGCGCACTTACCATTGTATTACACCGGGGCGCACTGACAATTGTATTACACCGGGGTGCAGTGACCATTGTATTACACCAGGGCACACTGACCAATGTATTACACCGGGGCGCACTGACCATTGTATTACTCCGGGGCGCCCTGACCATTGTATTACACCGGGGTGCACTGACCATTGTGTTACACCGGGGCGCACTGACCATTGTATTACACCGGGGCGCGGTGACCATTATATTACACAGGGTCGCAGTGACCATTGTATTACACCGGGGCGCAGTGACCATTGTATTACACGGGGTGCAGTGACCATTGCCTTACACCAGGGCGCAGTGACCATTGCATTACACCGGGGCGCACTGACCATTGTATTACAACGGGGCGCAGTGACCATTGTATTACAGCAGGGCGCACTGACCATTGTATTACACTGGGGCACACTGACAATTGTATTACACCGGGGTGCAGTGACCATTGTATTACACCAGGGCACACTGACCAATGTATTACACCGGGGCGCACTGACCATTGTATTACTCCGGGGCGCCCTGACCATTGTATTACACCGGGGTGCACTGACCATTGTGTTACACCGGGGCGCACTGACCATTGTATTACACCGGGGCGCGGTGACCATTATATTACACAGGGTCGCAGTGACCATTGTATTACACCGGGGCGCAGTGACCATTGTATTACACGGGGTGCAGTGACCATTGCCTTACACCAGGGCGCAGTGACCATTGCATTACACCGGGGCGCACTGACCATTGTATTACAACGGGGCGCAGTGACCATTGTATTACAGCAGGGCGCACTGACCATTGTATTACACTGGGGCACACTGACCATTGTATTACACAGGGGTGCAGTGACCATTATATTACACCAGGGTGCACTGACCATTGTATTACACCGGGGCGCACTGACCATTGTATTACACCGGAGCGCACTGACCATTGTATTACACCGGGGCGCGGTGACCATTGTATTACACCAGGGCGCACTGACCATTGTATTACACCGGGGTGTAGTGACCATTGTATTACTCCAGGGCGCACTGACCATTGTATTATACCAGGGGGTGGTGACCATTGTATTACACCGGGGTGCACTGACCATTGTATTACACCGGGGTGCAGTGACCATTGTATTACACCAGGGTGCACTGATCATTGTATTACACCGGGGTGCAGTGACCATTGTATTACTCCAGGGCGCACTGACCATTTTATTACACCAGGGGGTGGTGACCTTTGTATTACACCAGGGTGCAGTGACCATTGTATTACACCAGGGCGCAGTGACTATTGAATTACACCAGGGCGCAGTGACCATTGTATTACACAAGGGCGTAGTGACCATTGTATTACATGGGGGCGCAGTGACTATTGAATTACACCAGTGCGCAGTGACCATTGTATTACACAAGGGCGCAGTGACCATTGTATTACACGGGGCGCAGTGACTATTGTATTGCACCAGGGCGCACTGACAATGGTATGACACCAGGGCGCACTGACCACTGTATTACACCGGGGCGCAGTGATCATGGTATTACACCTGGGTGCAGTGACCAATGTATTACACGGGGGCGCACTGACCATTGTATTGCACCGGGGCGCAGTGACCATTGTATTACACCAGGGCGCAGTGACCATTGTATTACACAAGGGCGTACTGACCATTGTATTACACAAGGGCGCAATGATCATTGTATTACACCAGGGCGCAGTGAGCATTGTATTACACAAGGGCGCAGTGACCATTGTATTACACAAGGGCGCAGTGACCATTGTATTACACTGGACGCAGTGACCATTGTATTGCACCAGGGCGCAGGGCGCAGTGACCATTGTATTACTGCAGGGGGCGGTGTCCATTGTATTACAAAGGGGCACACTGACCATTGTATTACACCGGGGTGCAGTGACCATTGTATTACACCACGGCACAGTGACCATTGTATTACACAAGGGTGCAGTGACCATTGTATTACACAAGGGCGCAGTGACCATTGTATTACACCAGGGCGCAGTGACCATTGTATTACACCAGGGCGCAGTGACCATTGTATTACACCAGAGCGCAGTGACCATTGTATTACACAAGGGCGCAAAGACCATTGTATTACACCGGGGCGCAGTGACCATTGTATTACACAAGGGCGCAGTGACCATTATATTACACAAGGGCGCAGTGACCATTGTATTACACCAGGGGGCGGTGTCCATTGTATTACACCGGGGCACACAGACCATTGTATTACACCAGGGTGCAGTGACCATTGTATTACACCACGGCGCAGTGACCATTGTATTACACCAGGGTGCGGTGTCATTGTATTACACGGGGCGACCTGACCATTGTATTGCACCAGGGCGCATGAACATTGTGTTCCACCGGGGTGCAGTGACCATTGTATTACACCAGGGGGCGGTGTCCATTGTATGACACCGGGGCACACTAACCATTGTATTACACCAGGGTGCGGTGACCATTGTATTACACGGGGGCACCCTGACCATTGTATTGCACCAGAGCGCACTGACCATTGTATTACACCGGGCGCAGGTTGCACTGACCATTGTATAACACCGGGGCGCAGTGACTATTGTATTACACCGGGGCGCACTGACCATTGTATTACACCGGGGCGCAGTGACCATTGTATTACACCGGGGTGCAGTGACCATTGTATAAATCCTGGGTGCAGTGACCATTGAATTACACGGGGGCGCACTGACCATTGTATTGCACCGGGGCGCAGTGACCATTGTATTACACAAGGGCGCAGTGACCATTGTATTACACAAGGGCGCAGTGACCATTGTATTACACAAGGGTGCAGTGACCATTGTATTACATGGGGGCACACTGACCATAATATTACACGGGGCGCAGTGACCATTGTATTGCACAAGGGCGCAGTGACCATTGTATTACACCAGGATGCAGTGACCATTGTATTACACCAGGGCGCAGTGACCATTGAATTACACCAGGGCGCAGTGACCATTGTATTACACAAGGGCGCAGTGACCATTGTATTACATGGGGGCGCAGTGACTATTGAATTACACCAGTGCGCAGTGACCATTGTATTACACAAGGGCGCAGTGACCATTGTATTACACGGGGGCGCAGTGACTATTGTATTGCACCAGGGCGCACTGACAATTGTATGACACCAGGGCGCACTGACCATTGTATTACACCGGGGCGCAGTGATCATGGTATTACACCTGGTTGCAGTGACCAATGTATTACACGAGGGCGCACTGACCATTGTATTGCACCGGGGCGCAGTGACCATTGTATTACACCAGGGCGCAGTGACCATTGTATTACACAAGGGCGTACTGTCCATTGTATAACACAAGGGCGCAATGATCATTGTATTACACCAGGGCGCAGTGACCATTGTATTACACAAGGGCGCAGTGACCATTGTATTACACAAGGGCGCAGTGACCATTGTATTACACTGGACGCAGTGACCATTGTATTGCACCAGGGCGCAGGGCGCAGTGACCATTGTATTACTGCAGGGGGCGGTGTCCATTGTATTACTCTAGGGCACACTTACCATTGTATTACACCGGGGTGCAGTGACCATTGTATTACACCACGGCACAGTGAACATTGCATTACACAAGGGCGCAGTGACCATTGTATTACACAAGGGCGCAGTGACCATTGTATTACACGGGGTGCAGTGACCATTGCCTTACACCAGGGCGCAGTGACCATTGCATTACACCGGGGCGCACTGACCATTGTATTACAACGGGGCGCAGTGACCATTGTATTACAGCAGGGCGCACTGACCATTGTATTACACTGGGGCACACTGACCATTGTATTACACAGGGGTGCAGTGACCATTGTATTACACCAGGGTGCACTGACCATTGTATTACACCGGGGCGCACTGACCATTGTATTACACCGGAGCGCACTGACCATTGTATTACACCGGGGCGCGGTGACCATTGTATTACACCAGGGCGCACTGACCATTGTATTACACCGGGGTGTAGTGACCATTGTATTACTCCAGGGCGCACTGACCATTGTATTATACCAGGGGGTGGTGACCATTGTATTACACCGGGGTGCACTGACCATTGTATTACACCGGGTTGCAGTGACCATTGTATTACACCAGGGTGCACTGATCATTGTATTACACCGGGGTGCAGTGACCATTGTATTACTCCAGGGCGCACTGACCATTTTATTACACCAGGGGGTGGTGACCATTGTATTACACCAGGGTGCAGTGACCATTGTATTACACCAGGGCGCAGTGACTATTGAATTACACCAGGGCGCAGTGACCATTGTATTACACAAGGGCGCAGTGACCATTGTATTACATGGGGGCGCAGTGACTATTGAATTACACCAGTGCGCAGTGACCATTGTATTACACAAGGGCGCAGTGACCATTGTATTACACGGGGGCGCAGTGACTATTGTATTGCACCAGGGCGCACTGACAATGGTATGACACCAGGGCACACTGACCATTGTATTACACCGGGGCGCAGTGATCATGGTATTACACCTGGGTGCAGTGACCAATGTATTACACGGGGGCGCACTGACCATTGTATTGCACCGGGGCGCAGTGACCATTGTATTACACCAGGGCGCAGTGACCATTGTATTACACAAGGGCGTACTGACCATTGTATTACACAAGGGCGCAATGATCATTGTATTACACCAGGGCGCAGTGACCATTGTATTACACAAGGGCGCAGTGACCATTGTATTACACAAGGGCGCAGTGACCATTGTATTACACTGGACGCAGTGACCATTGTATTGCACCAGAGCGCAGGGCGCAGTGACCATTGTATTACTGCAGGGGGCGGTGTCCATTGTATTACAAAGGGGCACACTGACCATTGTATTACACCGGGGTGCAGTGACCATTGTATTACACCACGGCACAGTGACCATTGTATTACACAAGGGTGCAGTGACCATTGTATTACACAAGGGCGCAGTGACCATTGTATTACACCAGGGCGCAGTGACCATTGTATTACACCAGGGCGCAGTGACCATTGTATTACACCAGAGCGCAGTGACCATTGTATTACACAAGGGCGCAGTGACCATTGTATTACACCGGGGCGCAGTGACCATTGTATTACACAAGGGCGCAGTGACCATTATATTACACAAGGGCGCAGTGACCATTGTATTACACCAGGGGGCGGTGTCCATTGTATTACACCGGGGCACACTGACCATTGTATTACACCAGGGTGCAGTGACCATTGTATTACACCACGGCGCAGTGACCATTGTATTACACCAGGGTGCGGTGTCATTGTATTACACGGGGCGACCTGACCATTGTATTGCACCAGGGCGCATGAACATTGTGTTCCACCGGGGTGCAGTGACCATTGTATTACACCAGGGGGCGGTGTCCATTGTATGACACCGGGGCACACTAACCATTGTATTACACCAGGGTGCGGTGACCATTGTATTACACGGGGGCACCCTGACCATTGTATTGCACCAGAGCGCACTGACCATTGTATTACACCGGGCGCAGGTTGCACTGACCATTGTATAACACCGGGGCGCAGTGACTATTGTATTACACCGGGGCGCACTGACCATTGTATTACACCGGGGCGCAGTGACCATTGTATTACACCGGGGTGCAGTGACCATTGGATAACTCCTGGGTGCAGTGACCATTGAATTACACGGGGGCGCACTGACCATTGTATGGCACCGGGGCGCAGTGACCATTGTATTACACAAGGGCGCAGTGACCATTGTATTACACAAGGGCGCAGTGACCATTGTATTACACAAGGGTGCAGTGACCATTGTATTACATGGGGGCACACTGACCATAATATTACACGGGGCGCAGTGACCATTGTATTGCACAAGGGCGCAGTGACCATTGTATTACACCAGGATGCAGTGACCATTGTATTACACCAGGGCGCAGTGACCATTGAATTACACCAGGGCGCAGTGACCATTGTATTACACAAGGGCGCAGTGACCATTGTATTACATGGGGGCGCAGTGACTATTGAATTACACCAGTGCGCAGTGACCATTGTATTACACAAGGGCGCAGTGACCATTGTATTACACGGGGGCGCAGTGACTATTGTATTGCACCAGGGCGCACTGACAATTGTATGACACCAGGGCGCACTGACCATTGTATTACACCGGGGCGCAGTGATCATGGTATTACACCTGGTTGCAGTGACCAATGTATTACACGGGGGCGCACTGACCATTGTATTGCACCGGGGCGCAGTGACCATTGTATTACACCAGGGCGCAGTGACCATTGTATTACACAAGGGCGTACTGACCATTGTATTACACAAGGGCGCAATGATCATTGTATTACACCAGGGCGCAGTGACCATTGTATTACACAAGGGCGCAGTGACCATTGTATTACACAAGGGTGCAGTGACCATAGTATTACACTGGACGCAGTGACCATTGTATTGCACCAGGGCGCAGGGCGCAGTGACCATTGTATTACTGCAGGGGGCGGTGTCCATTGTATTACTCCAGGGCACACTGACCATTGTATTACACTAGGGGGTGGTGACCATTGTATTACTCCGGGGTGCAGTGACCATTGTATTACACCAGGGCGCACTTACCATTGTATTACACCGGGGCGCACTGATAATTGTATTACACCTCGGTGCAGTGACCATTGTATTACACCAGGGCACACTGACCAATGTATTACACCGGGGCGCACTGATCATTGTATTACTCCGGGGCACCCTGACCATTGTATTACATCGGGGCGCACTGACCATTGTATTACACCGGGGCGCGTTGACCATTATATTACACAGGGTCGCGGTAACCATTGTATTACACCGGGGCGCACTGACCATTGTGTTACACCTGGGCGCACTGACCATTGTGTTACACCGGGGCGCAGTGACCATTGTATTACACCGGGGCGCAGTGACCATTGCCTTACACCAGGAAGCAGTGACCATTGCATTACACCGGGGCGCACTGACCATTGTATTACAACGGGGCGCAGTGACCATTGTATTACAGCAGGGCGCACTGACCATTGTATTACACTGGGGCACACTGACCATTGTATTACACAGGGGTGCAGTGACCATTGTATTACACCAGGGTGCACTGACCATTGTATTACACCGGGGCGCACTGACCATTGTATTACACCGGAGCGCACTGACCATTGTATTACACTGGGGCGCGGTGACCATTGTATTACACCAGGGCGCACTGACCATTGTATTACACCGGGGTGTAGTGACCATTGTATTACTCCAGGGCGCACTGACCATTGTATTATACCAGGGGGTGGTGACCATTGTATTACACCGGGGTGCACTGACCATTGTATTACACCGGGGTGCAGTGACCATTGTGTTACACCAGGGCGAACTGATCATTGTATTACACCGGTGTGCAGTGACCATTGTATTACTCCAGGGCGCACTCACCATTTTATTACACCAGGGGGTGGTGACCATTGTATTACACCAGGGTGCAGTGACCATTGTATTACACCAGGGCGCAGTGACCATTGAATTACACCAGGGCGCAGTGACCATTGTATTACACAAGGGCGCAGTGACCATTCTATTACATGGGGGCGCAGTGACTATTGAATTACACCAGTGCGCAGTGACCATTGTATTACACAAGGGCGCAGTGACCATTGTATTACACGGGGGCGCAGTGACTATTGTATTGCACCAGGGCGCACTGACAATTGTATGACACCAGGGCGCACTGACCATTGTATTACAACGGGGAGCAGTGATCATGGTATCACACCTGGGTGCAGTGACCAATGTATTACACGGGGGCGCACTGACCATTGTATTACACAAGGGCGCAGTGACCATTGTATTACACTGGACGCAGTGACCATTGTATTGCACCAGGGCGCAGGGCGCAGTGACCATTGTATTGCTGCAGGGGGCGGTGTCCATTGTATTACTCCAGGGCACACTGACCATTGTATTACACTAGGGGGTGATGACCATTGTATTACTCGGGGGTGCAGTGACCATTGTATTACACCAGGGCTCACTTACCATTGTATTACACCGGGGCGCACTGACAATTGTATTACACCGGGGTGCAGTGACCATTGTATTACACCAGGGCACACTGACCAATGTATTACATCGGGGCGCACTGACCATTGTATTACTCCGGGGCGCCCTGACCATTTTATTACACCGGGGTGCACTGACCATTGTGTTACACCGGGGCGCACTGACCATTGTATTACACCGGGGCGCGGTGACCATTATATTACACAGGGTCGCAGTGACCATTGTATTACACCGGGGCGCACTGACCATTGTGTTACACCGGGGCGCACTGACCATTGTGTTACACCGGGGCACAGTGACCATTGTATTACACGGGGCGCAGTGACCATTGCCTTACACCAGGGCGCAGTGACCATTGCATTACACCGGGGCGCACTGACCATTGTATTACAACGGGGCGCAGTGACCATTGTATTACAGCAGGGCGCACTGACCATTGTATTACACTGGGGCACACTGACCATTGTATTACACAGGGGTGCAGTGACCATTGTATTACACCAGGGTGCACTGACCATTGTATTACACCGGGGCGCACTGACCATTGTATTACACCGGAGCGCACTGACCATTGTATTACACCGGGGCGCGGTGACCATTATATTACACAGGGTCGCAGTGACCATTGTATTACACCGGGGCGCACTGACCATTTGTAGGAAGGGGGAGTCTCTGGTTGGCGCAGTGCAGCACTGGCGACAAACAGGGCCTCTCCCTTCCTCGTCAGGGCTGAGGGTTACCTCTAAGAACAACCTCTGCTTACCCTCTAGGTAGTGTGGCGCAAGCAGTCTAGGCTAATCTCTGGGGCACATAGGGTTAAACATTTGCAATATCATACCACCACAACCAACCCACCACACAATGACACCAAACTGTTTTGTAGTAAAAAATATATTCTCTTTATATATTTTTAAAATCAGGCTTGTAAATACAGTTTGTTACTTTAAAGGATTGCGAGGTTCCAGTTACTCTTATTTATGTTGCCACAGTTCTTTTTAGTAATGTACAAGTCTTTATATGCACTTCTGAATGTTTTCTCACTTCCTTGTAGTTCAAAAATGGAGATTTCTCTGTTAAGGCGCTTTTGTTATAAATCTCCTAATTTCACAGTTCTCTCAGTGTTCTTTCCTTTCAAAGAGAAAGCCTCTCTCTGTTCTGGGGCTTTGGGACCCTCCTCGGCCTTCGGAGCGCCTTGCAGCGCCTCTCCTGCCTTTAAGGGTGAAACTGACTCGGCCCCTACCAACTCTCACGCATCTCGCGGTAGGCTTGGAATGGACACCAGAGAGGGCCTCGAAGAAACCCTGGGCCTTTTCTAGAGGTGGGGGCTGAGCTGCGGAGCAGAGCAGCAAGCAGGCGATGAGAGGAGCCTCTGGGGCCAAGGCACCTTCAGGAATGCTTTCTTTCAGGACTTGTCAGTGCAGAGGGGTCCCTTCTGACAGCGAAGGATCTCCGGGAGGCAAGGCACCCTTCACAGTGCGGTGCGGCCTCTCCTGGGGGGGCAGAGCAAGGCAGGGCATACAATTGGGAGCACACAGCGCGGGCTAATATGCTGCTTGCTTAGCACACAATACCTTCGTGTCCTTTTCAGCTTCGGTGCGGCCGATGCCAGGCAGACGTCCCTGTTGTGGTGCCTTCCAGGAGGGTGACGTGGCACGGAGACCACAGGAGCACTAACCTCGAGGTTGGCGGTGTTCAGGGGACACAGGCTTACAGGCAGGGGCTGCGTCTTGGGTTCGCCTGGAGAGGGGTGCAGCGGATTGCGAGGGTCTCTGCAGGGCTCTTTCCTCCCGATGGGCACATGTACCTAAGTCCGTCTCCTTTTCACTTTCCACAGCGCGGGGGCAGCAGAAGGTGGTGATCGGACCGGACAGGTCCTCTGCTTTGCGTTGTCTCTTCCGGTCGGGGAGGCAGTCACGGGGCTGGGGTCAGACAGGCTGACCTTTGCGGTGCGAGCTGCGATGGCAGGAAATTACGGTGCTTGGCAGGACAGGGGTTAGCACAGGTCCTTTAGGGCGGTGATGCAGAGTCGACAATACACAGCAGCTGTTCCTCTTCCAGACGGGGGTAGCGCCCACTGTTCCTGGGGCGCTGGTCAGGGGGCAAGTTCAGCAGCAAGCCCTTGGAGATCTTTCAGCAGAGTTTGGCACAAGTTGAATAAAAGCAAAGTCTTTCCGTCTTTCTTCTCCTGCTCTCCTTCAGCAGCAAGGCACCCACCACAGGCCAGTCTCTTGGGGTCAGAGTCAGTACTTCTCCATGCAGCTTCCAGGGTCCTTCTCTTCAGGCAGAGCTTCTTCTTTGCGCAAACTGGATCTAATTTACAAGGAGCAGGGCTCCTTCTTTTATACCCAGTTTCTTTTGTTCTAGCAAGCCAGGGGGGCCTCTGCATAACTGCTCCAGTCTCTGAGTACTTGTTGTGGGTACTTCTGGCTTCTGTATTCAGTGTGAGTGCAGGCACATCAGCCGCTCCCCAGGGGGGCGGAGCCGGCATTGTGAGGGCAGGAGTGGCCTGAGCACTTTGTTGACAAGCTTCGGTCCTTCCTGGGCCAGGTGCAGGCTGAGTCATCAGTCGCTCCCCAGGAGGGCGGAGCCAGCATTGTGGAGGCAGAGCACAGCCTGATGCATCATTCAGGGGAAACTCCCACCACCCACTAAGGTGTCATCTGGCTATTCACTACCTGTCAACTCCCAGCCCTGTCACTCACACACACCAGACAGTCAGATCCACATCCAAGCAGAGGCGGGCTGAAATGGCTAGGCAAGCAAATGCTAACTTTCTAAAAGTAGCATTTGCAAACACAGGATATTAAAATAAACTTTACTAAAAGAAGTATTTTATTATTCTGAGTTCAGGCATACTAAACATGAATTTCTACCATGTTCCCTGAGCCTGCTGGGATTATAGAGTGTAATAATTCCAGCAGCCCATCTGGCCTAGAAGGGAACAGGTAGCCTTACAATAGTGAAAAACGAATTTGGCAGTAATTCACTATTAGAACATGCCACACACACCAGGGCATGTTCTACCTTACACTTACAATGCACCCTGCCCTCAGGCCTACCATAGGGGTGACTAATATGAAGTTGAGGGAAGGTTTAGGGGCTGGCAAGTGTGTGCACTTGCCCAGCCAGGGTGACAGTACCAGACTGCACGCAGGTTCTGCAATGGCAGACCCTAGACACATTTTAAGGCTGCTTCTGTGGGTGGCGCAACCAGCGCTGCAGGCCCACTAGCAGTATTGGCATTCACAAGCCCTGGCACTCCTGGTGCACTTTACTAGGGACTAACAGTAAATCCAATGAACCAATCATGGACATCAATCACATGTACACTTTACAACAGGGAGAGCATATGCACTTTAGCACTGGTCAGCAGTGGCAAAGTGCCCAGAGTCATTAAACCAACAAAAACAGGTCAGAGAGAGTATTGGAGGAAGGCAAAAAGTTTAGGGATGACCCTGCCAAGAGGCCCAGGTCCAACACAACCCCCTTCCAGCCAAAACGCAGGGTAGACCAATCACCACTGTGATGGGCTTCCCTGCTTTGGGCGATAGAACCTGGACCTGGCCCGCAACAGCAGGGGCACATTCCAGTTCTACGCCAATCTGCACCTCCTTCAAATCCTCTGTTCATACTCTCAGGGTCCACCAAGCCAATCCATGGGAAACCCTTCTCTACACCTGTGGACACCACCTGTGCAGCCTTGAACCTTAATTCGCTCACAGGTGTGTCCCAACAGGCAGACAGAAAAATGTCACAGTGGCCACTGACAGTAGTCAGGAATGAGACCCAAGCCTTACGCCTCTCAGGGCTCTCAAACCTCTGTGGCCTTAAAGAGTGGGGGGCATTAGCCCCAGGTGCTTGGCACCCTTGGTCCACTCTCCCTCCTGTCAGGTCAGGTATGCCATCCTGGCACTGACCCACCAGCCTCAGGTCTGTACCTGACGGCTGTACTAAAGACTGGGGTGGCCTCTCCCACACCCGGTCCTCCTCCTGGGGGCTC
This sequence comes from Lissotriton helveticus, assembly GCF_964261635.1. Lineage (NCBI taxonomy): Eukaryota > Metazoa > Chordata > Amphibia > Caudata > Salamandridae > Lissotriton > Lissotriton helveticus. Next base: position 182,791,254 of record NC_136057.1, on the reverse strand, counting down.
TGTACCCTCCCACCTGGAGTGGTACCCCCTTCCAGAATTGTCAGGGCACCTGTGGCAGGTGACCTGCACAATTCGCCCACCAGTTCAGGGGTGCTATCCTGCAACTGGGGCACCAGGTCAGGGGGGACACCCTGCACCTGGCCCTTAAACCTAGGGTCTAAACCCTCAAACTGCACCGGGGTCAGAGGCGAGGACTCCCTCCCTCTGCACCCCCTTCCACAGTACTGCCCACTCCCAACTGGAGTGGTACCCCTAGAAGTGACATGGGCCAGGACACTGATTACAGTGGCCCTGCCCTCCAGGTCAGACAACACCTGACCCTGGCTTCTCAACTCAGGGACCCAACCCTGCAGTTGAACACTTGCCTGGCGCACCAGGACTTTCCGGGGAGCACGCCTGCCCCCCCTGAGGGTGGCACATAGCTCATGTGTCGTGCAACAGCCTGCCCGGCGCGGATCTCCCAACCCCTGTCCCTCTGACAGTGCGGGAAGATCCCCCAGGACAGAAGTGGTGTCCCCCTGGTCATTCACTGGGGACGCAGCCCTGCTGGCTGGCCCCTGACCCACTGGTTCTTCCACTGGGGACTCTTTCCCCCTCTCGCCCCTCTTTCTGGACTTCTGCACCCTCCCAACTGGAGTGGTACTGCCAGTCACCAGAACTACTGGAGCCCTGTTTACAGAGCCTCCACGTTCTCTAGCCACTGGGGGATCCCCCTCAGCGGGAGACTCATCCGGACAGCCTAGGCTCCCCACCTGGTGTTCCCTTAAAGAACCATCCAGGCTCTGAGACTGAGGTTGGGCACTACCGGGACAAAACCCATTCTCACTCCTTCCCCTTAAGGACAGGACGTGAGGCCCTACACCCATCTCACTACTACAGGACCTAGCTGGGCTACTCTGCGCCACTTCCACCACTCTGGGCTGGAAGATACCTGAGACACTCCCCACAGGATCACACCCCAATGCCTCTCCAGACCCTCGGGAATCCACCACAAGGTCTGCCTCCAATGTGAGCTCCCTGGGGCCAGAGAACTCACTCTCAAACAGGTGTTGGCATAGCTCTGGAAAACTGGGACTTAAAGTATGCTCTCCCACAATTGGATTACACAGCCCCCTAGTAGGGTTAACCAAATTATCCTTCACCTCACCATCCAGCGCCTCACACACATACTCCACACCATTCTCCTGAGACTGGCCAGACAGTAGCGAACTGTCTCTGTCACACAACCCACACTCTTCTGGGCGGTCCTTACACTCACCCACCAGGACCTCAACCATGGGGGAATCCCTCCCACCACTAGGACCATGAACTCCTACGCCAGCTACCCTATTCCCTTCAGGGACGCTGCGCACTACTGGAGCTACCTCATGCCCTTGAACCTCCTGGTGTATGTTAACCCCCTCCAAGTCAGGTGCCATATCTCTAGGTGCGCGCGCTATGCTGTCTGCACTAGATACCTGAATGTTGCTGCCACCATCTGAGCTGGACTCCACCTCCAACTCAGCAAAGCTCAATCTCTGAGCTACACACATTTCTTGTTGCTGGGCTGAAGCCCTCCTGGCCTCAAGCGCCTCGAGCTCCAAGTCAAGTTTCCTCATTCTTAAGTCATGCGCAAGCTCCATTTTCATTACTTCCAGGGCTAACCTCCTAGATTCTAGCTCCAGTTGCCCATTTATTTCCAGCTCTGCCAACTTCAATTCATGATCTCGGGTTGCCTGTCTGTCCGCCAGCTCCTCTGGCGACAGACCTCGGCCAGAAACACTGCTACCCAATGGGGAGGTTGCACCCCTACACTCTGGAGTCAGGGGTCCCTCCAGCTGCTGTTCTGCATCCTCAAATTCAAAATCCTTTCCAGGGGCATTCCTTGCCTTGACCCAGGCCCTCAGCGCCTTTTGGAACTGCTCCCTTCTGGAGAGTCCGGTCATGGAAATGTTCAAATTTTTGCAGAAGCTCCTGAGCTGTTTCCCAGTGTAGTTTTCTAGTTTCTCCCAATCACAGTCAATAGAAGAAATGGATGCTGCCTTTTCCATTTTCACTGACACAGGCATGACTTCAAAAACACATGGAGATCTCTTCTCGCAAATCATAAATCCAAAAAAAACAAAGTCTGTGGCTTAGTTACTGGACTGTCATCACTGTGCAATGGTCAATAGTTAAGGCATGAACACTGCAAATGTAAATTCGCTATCCTCACCGCTGCGACCAATGTAGGAAGGGGGAGTCTCTGGTTGGCGCAGTGCAGCACTGGCGACAAACAGGGCCTCTCCCTTCCTCGTCAGGGCTGAGGGTTACCTCTAAGAACAACCTCTGCTTACCCTCTAGGTAGTGTGGCGCAAGCAGTCTAGGCTAATCTCTGGGGCACATAGGGTTAAACATTTGCAATATCATACCACCACAACCAACCCACCACACAATGACACCAAACTGTTTTGTAGTAAAAAATATATTCTCTTTATATATTTTTAAAATCAGGCTTGTAAATACAGTTTGTTACTTTAAAGGATTGCGAGGTTCCAGTTACTCTTATTTATGTTGCCACAGTTCTTTTTAGTAATGTACAAGTCTTTATATGCACTTCTGAATGTTTTCTCACTTCCTTGTAGTTCAAAAATGGAGATTTCTCTGTTAAGGCGCTTTTGTTATAAATCTCCTAATTTCACAGTTCTCTCAGTGTTCTTTCCTTTCAAAGAGAAAGCCTCTCTCTGTTCTGGGGCTTTGGGACCCTCCTCGGCCTTCGGAGCGCCTTGCAGCGCCTCTCCTGCCTTTAAGGGTGAAACTGACTCGGCCCCTACCAACTCTCACGCATCTCGCGGTAGGCTTGGAATGGACACCAGAGAGGGCCTCGAAGAAACCCTGGGCCTTTTCTAGAGGTGGGGGCTGAGCTGCGGAGCAGAGCAGCAAGCAGGCGATGAGAGGAGCCTCTGGGGCCAAGGCACCTTCAGGAATGCTTTCTTTCAGGACTTGTCAGTGCAGAGGGGTCCCTTCTGACAGCGAAGGATCTCCGGGAGGCAAGGCACCCTTCACAGTGCGGTGCGGCCTCTCCTGGGGGGGCAGAGCAAGGCAGGGCATACAATTGGGAGCACACAGCGCGGGCTAATATGCTGCTTGCTTAGCACACAATACCTTCGTGTCCTTTTCAGCTTCGGTGCGGCCGATGCCAGGCAGACGTCCCTGTTGTGGTGCCTTCCAGGAGGGTGACGTGGCACGGAGACCACAGGAGCACTAACCTCGAGGTTGGCGGTGTTCAGGGGACACAGGCTTACAGGCAGGGGCTGCGTCTTGGGTTCGCCTGGAGAGGGGTGCAGCGGATTGCGAGGGTCTCTGCAGGGCTCTTTCCTCCCGATGGGCACACGTACCGAAGTCCGTCTCCTCTTCACTTTCCACAGCGCGGGGGCAGCAGAAGGTGGTGATCGGACCGGACAGGTCCTCTGCTTTGCGTTGTCTCTTCCGGTCGGGGAGGCAGTCACGGGGCTGGGGTCAGACAGGCTGACCTTTGCGGTGCGAGCTGCGACGGCAGGAAATTACGGTGCTTGGCAGGACAGGGGTTAGCACAGGTCCTTTAGGGCGGTGATGCAGAGTCGACAATACACAGCAGCTGTTCCTCTTCCAGACGGGGGTAGCGCCCACTGTTCCTGGGGCGCTGGTCAGGGGGCAAGTTCAGCAGCAAGCCCTTGGAGATCTTTCAGCAGAGTTTGGCACAAGTTGAATAAAAGCAAAGTCTTTCCGTCTTTCTTCTCCTGCTCTCCTTCAGCAGCAAGGCACCCACCACAGGCCAGTCTCTTGGGGTCAGAGTCAGTACTTCTCCATGCAGCTTCCAGGGTCCTTCTCTTCAGGCAGAGCTTCTTCTTTGCGCAAACTGGATCTAATTTACAAGGAGCAGGGCTCCTTCTTTTATACCCAGTTTCTTTTGTTCTAGCAAGCCAGGGGGGCCTCTGCATAACTGCTCCAGTCTCTGAGTACTTGTTGTGGGTACTTCTGGCTTTTGTATTCAGTGTGAGTGCAGGCACATCAGCCGCTCCCCAGGGGGGCGGAGCCGGCATTGTGAGGGCAGGAGTGGCCTGAGCACTTTGTTGACAAGCTTCGGTCCTTCCTGGGCCAGGTGCAGGCTGAGTCATCAGTCGCTCCCCAGGAGGGCGGAGCCAGCATTGTGGAGGCAGAGCACAGCCTGATGCATCATTCAGGGGAAACTCCCACCACCCACTAAGGTGTCATCTGGCTATTCACTACCTGTCAACTCCCAGCCCTGTCACTCACACACACCAGACAGTCAGATCCACATCCAAGCAGAGGCGGGCTGAAATGGCTAGGCAAGCAAATGCTAACTTTCTAAAAGTAGCATTTGCAAACACAGGATATTAAAATAAACTTTACTAAAAGAAGTATTTTATTATTCTGAGTTCAGGCATACTAAACATGAATTTCTACCATGTTCCCTGAGCCTGCTGGGATTATAGAGTGTAATAATTCCAGCAGCCCATCTGGCCTAGAAGGGAACAGGTAGCCTTACAATAGTGAAAAACGAATTTGGCAGTAATTCACTATTAGAACATGCCACACACACCAGGGCATGTTCTACCTTACACTTACAATGCACCCTGCCCTCAGGCCTACCATAGGGGTGACTAATATGAAGTTAAGGGAAGGTTTAGGGGCTGGCAAGTGTGTGCACTTGCCCAGCCAGGGTGACAGTACCAGACTGCACGCAGGTTCTGCAATGGCAGACCCTAGACACATTTTAAGGCTGCTTCTGTGGGTGGCGCAACCAGCGCTGCAGGCCCACTAGCAGTATTGGCATTCACAAGCCCTGGCACTCCTGGTGCACTTTACTAGGGACTAACAGTAAATCCAATGAACCAATCATGGACATCAATCACATGTACACTTTACAACAGGGAGAGCATATGCACTTTAGCACTGGTCAGCAGTGGCAAAGTGCCCAGAGTCATTAAACCAACAAAAACAGGTCAGAGAGAGTATTGGAGGAAGGCAAAAAGTTTAGGGATGACCCTGCCAAGAGGCCCAGGTCCAACACCATTGTATTACACCGGGGCGCGGCGACCATTATATTACACAGGGTCGCAGTGAGCATTGTATTACACCGGGGCGCACTGACCATTGTGTTACACCAGGGCGCACTGACCATTGTGTTACACCGGGGCACAGTGACCATTGTATTACACGGGGCGCAGTGACCATTGCCTTACACCAGGGCGCAGTGACCATTGCATTACACCGGGGCGCACTGACCATTGTATTACAACGGGGCGCAGTGACCATTGTATTACAGCAGGGCGCACTGACCATTGTATTACACTGGGGCACACTGACCATTGTATTACACAGCGGTGCAGTGACCATTGTATTACACCAGGGTGCACTGACCATTGTATTACACCGGGGCGCACTGACCATTGTATTACACCGGAGCGCACTGACCATTGTATTACACCGGGGCGCGGTGACCATTGTATTACACCAGGGCGCACTGACCATTGTATTACACCGGGGTGTAGTGACCATTGTATTACTCCAGGGCGCACTGACCATTGTATTATACCAGGGGGTGGTGACCATTGTATTACACCGGGGTGCACTGACCATTGTATTACACCGGGGTGCAGTGACCATTGTATTACACCAGGGTGCACTGATCATTGTATTACACCGGGGTGCAGTGACCATTGTATTACTCCAGGGCGCACTGACCATTTTATTACACCAGGGGGTGGTGACCATTGTATTACACCAGGGTGCAGTGACCATTGTATTACACCAGGGCGCAGTGACTATTGAATTACACCAGGGCGCAGTGACCATTGTATTACACAAGGGCGCAGTGACCATTGTATTACATGGGGGCGCAGTGACTATTGAATTACACCAGTGCGCAGTGACCATTGTATTACACAAGGGCGCAGTGACCATTGTATTACACGGGGGCGCAGTGACTATTGTATTGCACCAGGGCGCACTGACAATGGTATGACACCAGGGCACACTGACCATTGTATTACACCGGGGCGCAGTGATCATGGTATTACACCTGGGTGCAGTGACCAATGTATTACACGGGGGCGCACTGACCATTGTATTGCACCGGGGCGCAGTGACCATTGTATTACACCAGGGCGCAGTGACCATTGTATTACACAAGGGTGTACTGACCATTGTATTACACAAGGGCGCAATGATCATTGTATTACACCAGGGCGCAGTGACCATTGTATTACACAAGGGCGCAGTGACCATTGTATTACACAAGGGCGCAGTGACCATTGTATTACACTGGACGCAGTGACCATTGTATTGCACCAGAGCGCAGGGCGCAGTGACCATTGTATTACTGCAGGGGGCGGTGTCCATTGTATTACAAAGGGGCACACTGACCATTGTATTACACCGGGGTGCAGTGACCATTGTATTACACCACGGCACAGTGACCATTGTATTACACAAGGGTGCAGTGACCATTGTATTACACAAGGGCGCAGTGACCATTGTATTACACCAGGGCGCAGTGACCATTGTATTACACCAGGGCGCAGTGACCATTGTATTACACCAGAGCGCAGTGACCATTGTATTACACAAGGGCGCAGTGACCATTGTATTACACCGGGGCGCAGTGACCATTGTATTACACAAGGGCGCAGTGACCATTATATTACACAAGGGCGCAGTGACCATTGTATTACACCAGGGGGCGGTGTCCATTGTATTACACCGGGGCACACTGACCATTGTATTACATCAGGGTGCAGTGACCATTGTATTACACCACGGCGCAGTGACCATTGTATTACACCAGGGTGCGGTGTCATTGTATTACACGGGGCGACCTGACCATTGTATTGCACCAGGGCGCATGAACATTGTGTTCCACCGGGGTGCAGTGACCATTGTATTACACCAGGGGGCGGTGTCCATTGTATGACACCGGGGCACACTAACCATTGTATTACACCAGGGTGCGGTGACCATTGTATTACACGGGGGCACCCTGACCATTGTATTGCACCAGAGCGCACTGACCATTGTATTACACCGGGCGCAGGTTGCACTGACCATTGTATAACACCGGGGCGCAGTGACTATTGTATTACACCGGGGCGCACTGACCATTGTATTACACCGGGGCGCAGTGACCATTGTATTACACCGGGGTGCAGTGACCATTGGATAACTCCTGGGTGCAGTGACCATTGAATTACACGGGGGCGCACTGACCATTGTATTGCACCGGGGCGCAGTGACCATTGTATTACACAAGGGCGCAGTGACCATTGTATTACACAAGGGCGCAGTGACCATTGTATTACACAAGGGTGCAGTGACCATTGTATTACATGGGGGCACACTGACCATAATATTACACGGGGCGCAGTGACCATTGTATTGCACAAGGGCGCAGTGACCATTGTATTACACCAGGATGCAGTGACCATTGTATTACACCAGGGCGCAGTGACCATTGAATTACACCAGGGCGCAGTGACCATTGTATTACACAAGGGCGCAGTGACCATTGTATTACATGGGGGCGCAGTGACTATTGAATTACACCAGTGCGCAGTGACCATTGTATTACACAAGGGCGCAGTGACCATTGTATTACACGGGGGCGCAGTGACTATTGTATTGCACCAGGGCGCACTGACAATTGTATGACACCAGGGCGCACTGACCATTGTATTACACCGGGGCGCAGTGATCATGGTATTACACCTGGTTGCAGTGACCAATGTATTACACGGGGGCGCACTGACCATTGTATTGCACCGGGGTGCAGTGACCATTGTATTACACCAGGGCGCAGTGACCTTTGTATTACACAAGGGCGTACTGACCATTGTATTACACAAGGGCGCAATGATCATTGTATTACACCAGGGCGCAGTGACCATTGTATTACACAAGGGCGCAGTGACCATTGTATTACACAAGGGCGCAGTGACCATTGTATTACACTGGACGCAGTGACCATTGTATTGCACCAGGGCGCAGGGCGCAGTGACCATTGTATTACTGCAGGGGGCGGTGTCCATTGTATTACTCCAGGGCACACTGACCATTGTATTACACTAGGGGGTGGTGACCATTGTATTACTCCGGGGTGCAGTGACCATTGTATTACACCAGGGCGCACTTACCATTGTATTACACCGGGGCGCACTGATAATTGTATTACACCTCGGTGCAGTGACCATTGTATTACACCAGGGCACACTGACCAATGTATTACACCGGGGCGCACTGACCATTGTATTACTCCGGGGCACCCTGACCATTGTATTACATCGGGGCGCACTGACCATTGTATTACACCGGGGCGCGTTGACCATTATATTACACAGGGTCGCGGTAACCATTGTATTACACCGGGGCGCACTGACCATTGTGTTACACCTGGGCGCACTGACCATTGTGTTACACCGGGGCGCAGTGACCATTGTATTACACCGGGGCGCAGTGACCATTGCCTTACACCAGGACGCAGTGACCATTGCATTACACCGGGGCGCACTGACCATTGTATTACAACGGGGCGCAGTGACCATTGTATTACAGCAGGGCGCACTGACCATTGTATTACACTGGGGCACACTGACCATTGTATTACACAGGGGTGCAGTGACCATTGTATTACACCAGGGTGCACTGACCATTGTATTACACCGGGGCGCACTGACCATTGTATTACACCGGAGCGCACTGACCATTGTATTACACTGGGGCGCGGTGACCATTGTATTACACCAGGGCGCACTGACCATTGTATTACACCGGGGTGTAGTGACCATTGTATTACTCCAGGGCGCACTGACCATTGTATTATACCAGGGGGTGGTGACCATTGTATTACACCGGGGTGCACTGACCATTGTATTACACCGGGGTGCAGTGACCATTGTGTTACACCAGGGCGAACTGATCATTGTATTACACCGGTGTGCAGTGACCATTGTATTACTCCAGGGCGCACTGACCATTTTATTACACCAGGGGGTGGTGACCATTGTATTACACCAGGGTGCAGTGACCATTGTATTACACCAGGGCGCAGTGACCATTGAATTACACCAGGGCGCAGTGACCATTGTATTACACAAGGGCGCAGTGACCATTGTATTACATGGGGGCGCAGTGACTATTGAATTACACCAGTGCGCAGTGACCATTGTATTACACAAGGGCGCAGTGACCATTGTATTACACGGTGGCGCAGTGACGATTGTATTGCACCAGGGCGCACTGACAATTGTATGACACCAGGGCGCACTGACCATTGTATTACAACGGGGAGCAGTGATCATGGTATTACACCTGGGTGCAGTGACCAATGTATTACACGGGGGTGCACTGACCATTGTATTACACAAGGGCGCAGTGACCATTGTATTACACTGGACGCAGTGACCATTGTATTGCACCAGGGCGCAGGGCGCAGTGACCATTGTATTGCTGCAGGGGGCGGTGTCCATTGTATTACTCCAGGGCACACTGACCATTGTATTACACTAGGGGGTGATGACCATTGTATTACTCGGGGGTGCAGTGACCATTGTATTACACCAGGGCGCACTTACCATTGTATTACACCGGGGCGCACTGACAATTGTATTACACCGGGGTGCAGTGACCATTGTATTACACCAGGGCACACTGACCAATGTATTACATCGGGGCGCACTGACCATTGTATTACTCCGGGGCGCCCTGACCATTTTATTACACCGGGGTGCACTGACCATTGTGTTACACCGGGGCGCACTGACCATTGTATTACACCGGGGCGCGGTGACCATTATATTACACAGGGTCGCAGTGACCATTGTATTACACCGGGGCGCACTGACCATTGTGTTACACCGGGGCGCACTGACCATTGTGTTACACCGGGGCACAGTGACCATTGTATTACACGGGGCGCAGTGACCATTGCCTTACACCAGGGCGCAGTGACCATTGCATTACACCGGGGCGCACTGACCATTGTATTACAACGGGGCGCAGTGACCATTGTATTACAGCAGGGCGCACTGACCATTGTATTACACTGGGGCACACTGACCATTGTATTACACAGGGGTGCAGTGACCATTGTATTACACCAGGGTGCACTGACCATTGTATTACACCGGGGCGCACTGACCATTGTATTACACCGGAGCGCACTGACCATTGTATTACACCGGGGCGCGGTGACCATTGTATTACACCAGGGCGCGGTGACCATTATATTACACAGGGTCGCAGTGACCATTGTATTACACCGGGGCGCACTGACCATTGTATTACACCGGGGCGCGGCGACCATTATATTACACAGGGTCTCAGTGACCATTGTATTACACCGGGGCGCACTGACCATTGTGTTACACCGGGGCGCACTGACCATTGTGTTACACCGGGGCGCAGTGACCATTGTATTACACGGGGCGCAGTGACCATTGCCTTACACCAGGGCGCAGTGACCATTGCATTACACCGGGGCGCACTGACCATTGTATTACAACGGGGCGCAGTGACCATTGTATTACAGCAGGGCGCACTGACCATTGTATTACACTGGGGCACACTGACCATTGTATTACACAGCGGTGCAGTGACCATTGTATTACACCAGGGTGCACTGACCATTGTATTACACCGGGGCGCACTGACCATTGTATTACACCGGAGCGCACTGACCATTGTATTACACCGGGGCGCGGTGACCATTGTATTACACCAGGGCGCACTGACCATTGTATTACACCGGGGTGTAGTGACCATTGTATTACTCCAGGGCGCACTGACCATTGTATTATACCAGGGGGTGGTGACCATTGTATTACACCGGGGTGCACTGACCATTGTATTACACCGGGGTGCAGTGACCATTGTATTACACCAGGGTACACTGATCATTGTATTACACCGGGGTGCAGTGACCATTGTATTACTCCAGGGCGCACTGACCATTTTATTACACCAGGGGGTGGTGACCATTGTATTACACCAGGGTGCAGTGACCATTGTATTACACCAGGGCGCAGTGACCATTGAATTACACCAGGGCGCAGTGACCATTTTATTACACAAGGGCGCAGTGACCATTGTATTACATGGGGGCGCAGTGACTATTGAATTACACCAGTGCGCATTGACCATTGTATTACACAAGGGCGCAGTGACCATTGTATTACACGGGGGCGCAGTGACTATTGTATTGCACCAGGGCGCACTGACAATTGTATGACACCAGGGCGCACTGACCATTGTATTACACCGGGGCGCAGTGATCATGGTATTACACCTGGGTGCAGTGACCAATGTATTACACTGGGCGCACTGACCATTGTATTGCACCGGGGCGCAGTGACCATTGTATTACACCAGGGCGCAGTGACCATTGTATTACACAAGGGCATACTGACCATTGTATTACACAAGGGCGCAATGATCATTGTATTACACCAGGGCGCAGTGACCATTGTATTACACAAGGGCGCAGTGACCATTGTATTACACAAGGGCGCAGTGACCATTGTATTACACTGGACGCAGTGACCATTGTATTGCACCAGGGTGCAGGGCGCAGTGACCATTGTATTACTGCAGGGGGCGGTGTCCATTGTATTACAAAGGGGCACACTGACCATTGTATTACACCGGGGTGCAGTGACCATTGTATTACACCACGGCACAGTGACCATTGTATTACACAAGGGTGCAGTGACCATTGTATTACACAAGGGCGCAGTGACCATTGTATTACACCAGGGCGCAGTGACCATTGTATTACACCAGGGCGCAGTGACCATTGTATTACACCAGAGCGCAGTGACCATTGTATTACACAAGGGCACAGTGACCATTGTATTACACCGGGGCGCAGTGTCCATTGTATTACACAAGGGCGCAGTGACCATTATATTACACAAGGGCGCAGTGACCATTGTATTACACCAGGGGGCGGTGTCCATTGTATTACACCGGGGCACACTGACCATTGTATTACACCAGGGTGCAGTGACCATTGTATTACACCACGGCGCAGTGACCATTGTATTACACCAGGGTGCGGTGTCATTGTATTACACGGGGCGACCTGACCATTGTATTACACCAGGGCGCATGAACATTGTGTTCCACCGGGGTGCAGTGACCATTGTATTACACCAGGGGGCGGTGTCCATTGTATGACACCGGGGCACACTAACCATTGTATTACACCAGGGTGCGGTGACCATTGTATTACACGGGGGCAATGTGGAAAAGTAAATTTTGCCATGTTCTGTGTCCCTACGTGTTCCCCATCCTATGTTGTATGTGCATGATTAATATGCATATGTATTCCCCATGATCGATTAAAGACGCAATTACAGTTGTGTCCATCTCTAGTATGCCAGTTTCCAGTTCTCGTGAAAGCTACGAGTATTAGGCCTATGTAAAGTTATGTTGCCACGTTTCACAGTGTGCACGTTATTTCATTGTAAAATCCCCGTTTTTAAGGCCTCAAAAGGGCCCGGACTCAGATTCAGCTCCTGTCTCCTGAACCCTCTCCGAGGAGCGATACAGCCCCCACCTGTATCCCTGACCCTTCACTTACTTCCTGCCTCACAGTGCCCAGCTCGGCCTGGCTCTGCCTGCCAGTCTGCCAAGAGTATGTTATGATTCCAGTTATCAGTCCAGTCCTCCTTCTCTGCATTCCTAAGCTACTGAATCGCATCAATAGTTTCCGTCATCGTCTAGCCTTTACGTCTCCATGTAAGAGAAATACTGTATTTATGGTCATTTAATATTCCTCAACACACACTACATGTAGAATAATGCATGCACCAGTCTTAGTGTCTGTTAGCCTTTACCCTGATAACTTTTGGATTCTATCAACATGTTCTCTAAACATCAGATACTAGATAGTGTTTAGGTACATGTCGCTCTGACTCTCCAGACTTTCGTCTCTCCTTCTAGCTCAGAAGTCATAGCCCCCAGCTTCTCCCTGGTAACACGTCATTGCCAGTTTGCGCGCACCACTAGGTTAGAGGTCCCGGCTCCTTAGGTAGCCCCCTCCATGTTTCCGCCCCATTTATGACATATTCCGTTACGTTTACATCACATGTCTATGTTCACGCCTCTTGTTACACCTACTTTCACCCTTATCTCTCGCGACTGTTACAGGCCCCACCCACTGTTCTGCCTATTGTATGTACTGTAATGCAATTGCTTTAGTATATATACTTGTGTACTGTTATTAAAAGTCAGCGCGCTCATTCCAGCTCCTGCCCGACAGCTGTCAGGGCCCCCCTGTTGGCTAGCCATCCCAGATCTTGCCCGTGCAGGTTGTCCTGTTCCTGTCCTTTATGCTGTATTAAACCTGCAAACTCCTACTACCTCGAATCTTGACTCTTATTTATTGAGCTATCTGTTATTGTTATATCTAGTCAAAAATAGAGGTATTATTTATTTATTTACCACATAATGGCGCCCGAATAGGGACTTGCCCTTTCCCCACGCGCCGGAGAAGCCACGCAAGCCCCCTGATCCTCTGCAGCCGTGACGGAGCCATACCGTGCACGTGCAGATATTTCTGCTTCAAGTATCCCTCAGGCCCACGGAGGAGACGGAGGTTGCGGTCCAGCATCCAGACGAGGCGGTGGAGGAACGCGGCGAGTCCCGACCAGAGCCCAAGCCGAGAGTCCAAGGTCCGAGGTATCCGGAGGCCCACCCGTAACAGAAGTCCGAAGTTCGTCCGTCCGTCATCGTAGCAGTCCAGTCCAGTCCGAGGCCTTCCGTTCTTGCTGCCCGGTGAGTACCATTGCTGGGGTAGTATCTAGACAGGGTCAATTGCATTGTCTCTGGTCCGTGGGTTTGGGTACGCAGATCCAACACGAAGTGTCCACTTAGGTGGATGCGGGTCCTGACGTGTCTCTTTATGAGACCGGTAAGTTTCATACTGTTTTAGCAGTGCATCTAGTTTCTGTTCTAGTCCGTTCTGTTCTCGAGAAATTCATGTATTCTGTTTTCAGTATTCCAGGTAGTATTTTGTCAAAACTGTTATTTTAAATGTCATTCATGTATTTCAATGTCGTGGTATGAATGTGTTGTTTAGTAATCATCGTGTTCATTGTGTATTGTATTGTGTCTAGACTCCAGCCCAGTCATGCCATTGTTTTCCAAGTTACGTCAGTTAAAAACTAGAAAAGGTCTGTTAGAAGAAGCAGTTCCTGTCCCGCCTAGGGACAGTCCAGGTCATTTTATGTATCAGAAGCATGGCATAAGTGCCATATTATATCTAGATTCATGGGTGGAGTACACCAAACAGTTAGAAGAAAAGTACAGATGGCCCGTATCGGGTACATGGGATGCCGAGTGCATCATGCGAGTAGAAGAAGTATTATGGAAAAAGAAAGCCAGACAGTCACAGAAAGATGCCATCGAGTTATGGCGCAAAGAATCTCATAAAAGAACCGAAAAAGAAATCAGAAAGTCAGAATTAAGTAGAGAATCCTTAGAAAGAGCCCAAGAAAGGGAATTAATCGAAATAGGTGAACGAGAGAAAACCGAACAGTCAGACAGACAGAGGAATGCCCTCATTAAGGGTATGTATCCTCTTCTTGCCGAGGGCTTGCCAAAAGCAACCCCGGAAGCATCCAGTAATTTTCCGCCACCCTTAGTTCCGACCAAGCTACGTCACAAACAGACCGCAGCTGATATTTTTCTCTCGTCCTATTTGGACGACACAGTCCCAGAATATGCAAATCCTGTTCTGCCAGCTCCTGTAAATAATGTAATTCATGATCCTCCAGCCACCGGGGCACCTGTTGCAGTACCTGTTACGGTACCCCCGGTCCAGCCCGTAGTACAAATTCCCGCTACTTCAGTCACTCTGCCAGCTCGAAGAGTATCAGTCGACGATTCCAGTATAGGGGCCGCGGGAGGAGGTCCTCCTGGTACCCCGCCGCCAAGTAGACGTTTAGGAGCAGTCGAGTTACATGAACGTGCGTTACAGCGTACGCCCAAATATAAGACTATTGCAGAAATCAGGCGACTTCTTACTGAATGCTGTTATGATCCAGTCCCAGGCGAGGATAGTATGGTTATATATTCCGTACGTATAAGACAGGTGTCCGAGTATTTGGTCACCCTACCGAATATGAAAGAAGATCTAGACAGAATGTATCGTTTCATTCGTACAGGAGACGATCCAGAAAGTATTGGTGAAGTCATGTCTCTCAGGAAATCTGACATCCAGTTCATGTTATTAAAGTTTCTGATCAATTGTTTAATACGGGAACAAGATTCCCCGACTAAAGATCCGACCGAAATGAGAATTCTGACAAAGTGGAGTGATAATATAGCCGAGGGTAAGCACAAGACACTCAATAGTATTGAGAATATGTACAAGAAAATACGTAAAGAAATAATAAGGTTACACGAACAACGCAAAGAAGCACAAGTAAGCGAGAAAGAAAATGACTCTTCTACTGAAGAGGTAGACGACGAGACTACCGCCAGAATAGCGTATGTAGGTAAATCTAGACTTTCAGACCGACATTTACGCCTAGAACACAAGAAAGTCTTTCATCTTCCAGCACCGGAACAAGGTTCTCTAGAACAAGTATTTCAAGCTACCGATCAAATTCTGAAATCACGAATCGGTTATAGTGAATTAAGTACTATGCATGAACAAGAACTAGCCCGATCAGCAGTCCGATGGATTACTGATTCTACCACTTTTCCAGACGAAATAGTGGCACAAATGTTTCTGAAACTGCCCCCAGCCGAGCAGCGACTGGTGGGTATGTATATGATCCAACACCTCATTACATTGTATGAGGGTCAACATTCTGATCCAGGTCCGTTACATGATATCCTGAACGAGCTACTCCAGTATAGATGGAAAGGTTTAGGTACTGATTTAATTAGTGTCATTCTAGAACAGCGCCACAAATATAGTATGTTTCTGAACCCGCATTTTGTTCATGTCTCACCTCCAGAAAGTAAACCGTTTTACATAGATAGACAGCATCCGTTACGAGAAGTACACCCAGTTAGGACACCAGATGGTGAAATGCAACGAGTATTTGTTTACACCCCAGTTACCAAGATGGAACTCTTAGAGATGAAGAAATTAATTCCCTGTCACGACAAAGATCCAGCAGGGTTCCACCGAGAATTAAAAGACATGCTCCGTATGGGAGAATACACGTATCCAGATATTATTAAAATGTTAAAAGTCCTGTTGCCTGCGGGCATATACGAAAAACTCAAGGAAAAAGATTGGGAGGTGGGAGAGAAAAAGATCGATTGGACAGCTCTAGAAGCTGAAGATAAGATACGAGTACCAGGTACCGGTCTTGGAGACAAATGTAAAGAATTACCTGAATTGTTAATACAAGTTTTGCCTAGATTATTAGCCACTAAAAAGGAAGACTGGGATGCAATCTCAGCCTGTAAACAGAAACAAGACGAAGATACTAGTGATTTTTATTCCAGATTTGAGAAATGTTTTATAATAAACAGTGGTTTGAAGACGAGTAGTGAGTCATACCCTCATCTTTTTGTTACTAAATTAGTCGAGAATTCAAGTCCACAAGTTAAAAATCGAGTTTTGAAAGTCGAAAGTACTTGGCAAGCTAGTACCCCGTCCCAAATGCTCCAGATGCTCCAGTACCACCAGAATAGAATCAGAGAAGAGCAAGAACACGAGAGAAGACGTATAAAAGACACGAAAATGAAAGTACTAGTTGCACAATCTGTTCCTCAGGACAGTCAGAAGAGGGGTCCGAATCAAGCCAGTCATCCTGCAGCTCCCGTTAAAGGGACATGCAATTATTGTAAACAGCCAGGTCATTTTATAAACGAGTGTGCAGTTCTGAAACACAATATAGCCACTGGTAAAACTAAAGAAAGACCACGTCCGCCTAGACAAGAACAAGTTTCACAGACTTCTCAGCCACAGAATGCACAACAGACAGTTCCAGCACCGCAGCCTATTGCTGCAACACAGCATGTTACACAGCAGATGTACCAGTATGCACAGTCCGAGTATCCAGAGTATCAAGCGTATTCATGAAACAGCCTAGAGAGGGAGGTAGGCTTGCCTCTCATCGAGATTCCTGTAGATCAAGAAGGTCCCTATGTTCACAGTCAAGTATTAGGGAAAGACAGAAAGTTTCTGATTGATACAGGGGCAAGTAGGACTACCATTAGTCACGACGAGGTTCCAGGGGCTCCGCTCTCAGGCTCTAGAAATGTTTCCCTTGGATTTTCAGGAAAGCCTATTGTAAACGAGATATCAAAGCCAGTTACTCTTGAAGTAGGTCCAATGTCCCGAACTACTGATCTACTGCTTACGAGGTCATGTCCAGAAAATGTGTTAGGCATTAAGACACTGAAAGAATTAGGTGCAGTTATTTGCTGTTCCCCAGAGGGAATACGTTTGTTTTTACGTGACTTCAAGGGTCACTATGTTTTACGAGATTTTGATCCGAGATTGTCTAATGTTCCGCAGCATCTATGGGCGCAAGGTCCAACTGATGTTGGCTTCATGCAAATCACACCCCATCGTGTGACTCTCAAGCAAGGTGTAGTGTTACCACGAATCAGACAGTACAGATTGCCACCTGAGGCTGTAGCTCAATTAGTAAATTATTGACGAGCTCATTGCTCAAGGAGTAGTTGTAGAAACTGACTCCAATGTATGTAATTCTCCGATCATTCCAGTCATGAAACGTACTGATCCAAATGCACCTCCAGTATATCGATTAGTGATTGATCTTCGAGAACTTAATAAATGTATCATCCCCCAGTATCCAGTTGTTCCAGATATCTCATCTCTATTGACAGCCATTGATTCTGAGGCTACATCTTTCACAGTCATAGACCTCAAAAACGCATTTTTCAGTGTTCCAATTCATCCAGACAGCCAGTACCTTTTCGGTTTTTGTTTAAATGGAAGGAGCTATAAATTCACACGAGCTCCTCAAGGTTTCACAGAAAGTCCTAGTATTTACAGTCA
The DNA here is from genome assembly GCF_964261635.1 of Lissotriton helveticus. Lineage (NCBI taxonomy): Eukaryota > Metazoa > Chordata > Amphibia > Caudata > Salamandridae > Lissotriton > Lissotriton helveticus. The sequence continues at coordinate 182,773,247 of NC_136057.1, read as the reverse complement.
AGCACTTAAGAGACAACTAGACAACATTCACATGCCAACTGACACTGCCCTGCTCCAGTATGGCGATGATCTACTGATCACAGCCCGTTCTGAACGTGCTTGCGAGCGAGCATCGCTTACAGTCCTGTATTTCCTAGCCGAGATGGGGCACAAGGTGTCCCCTTGAAAGCTTCAATTCTGTGTCCAGCAAGTGATCTACTTAGGCCACTTGCTGTCCAAGTGGGGTAGGCAGTTGACACCTGACCGTATCCAGTTAATAGCGAGTCTTCCTCAGCCCAAGACCCAGAAGGAGGTACGTACTTTTATCGGCCTCACTTCTTATTGCAGACAATGGATTCCTCAGTATGCATTTCTAGCCAAGCCACTGATACAGTTAACGACACAGGAGGCAGCCGTATCGACTGTCCTCCCTTGGACATCTGAACATACACTTAGTTTTAATGAGTTAAAGAAAGCCTTATGCCAAGCTCCTGTCCTAGCTACACCGAACTACAATAAGCCTTTCAAACTTTTTGTCACAGAACGTAATGGTACAGCATTATCTGTTCTCACACAAGATCAAGCCGGACAGTACAAGCCCTGTGCTTATTTTTCAAGCACCCTAGATCCAGTAGCCCAGGCTCTGCCTGCGTGCCTCAAGTCAGTTGCAGCCACAGCACTAGCTATCAGACAAAGTGATTCCATAGTATTAGGACATTCCTTGACAGTACAAGTTCCACACTCTGTGGAAGTTCTTTTAAACCGAACACAGACTCAGCACTTGACAATTGCACGTTTAACAGGTTATGAACTGACACTGTTCCAGCCACACATAGAAATCAGACGCTGCAACGTGCTAAATCCTGCTACACTGTTACCGTCAGTTACTTCAAATCCTGCCACACATGATTGTGTGGAAGTTGTTAACACTATGACAAAGCCAAGACAAGATCTGACAGATATTCCATTACCAGATCCCGACTTGACACTTTATGTGGATGGTTCATGTATGAGAACCAGTACAGGAGAATTAGTAGCCGCGTATGCAGTGACTACTGACACTGAAGTTATTGAAACACACCGTATTGGCACCCTGTCTGCTCAAGCAGCAGAGCTAGTTGCTCTGACACAAGCCTGCATACACGCCAAGAACCTGAAAGTTAATATTTACACAGATTCACGCTACGCATTCGGAGTTGTACACGACTTCGGAGTGCTCTGGCAGGAGAGAGGTTTCATGACTTCTCATGGAACCAAGATTCAGCATGGTTTCCTTATTCAAGCTCTGTTAGATGCAATACATTTACCGACAGCTATCGCTATCATGAAGTGCAAGGCACATACTAAGGTTACTGACATTATTTCCCAAGGTAATGATCTAGCAGATCGAACAGCAAAGCTTACAGCACAGACACCAGACATACCAGTTAACAAGACACTGACATCCACTCTAGAACAGACTACTTGTATGACAATTAAGGACCCTACTCAGGATGTCATAGATATCCAGTTACATGCTACTCCTGAAGAAATCAAGAAATGGTCCGAACAAGGAGGGGTCCAGACAGATCAAGGATGGTTGACGAAGGGAACAGCCACATGGTTTCTCCCCGACTCAATGGTTCAAGTCATTATCAATACCGCACATAGTCCAGCACATTTAGGAGAAAAAGCCATGTTAGACAGTATCCAGAACATTTGGTTTAACAAGCATTTACGAGCTGCAGCCAAGCAGAAAGTCCGTACTTGTATGATATGTTGTCAATTCAATCCAGGTAAAAGTGTCCCGGTGGAACAAGGTGGATTCCAGCCCCCTGACCACCCTTTTGAAGTCCTCCAGATGGATTATATTCAGATGGAGCGATGTCGAGGTTTCAAGTATGTCCTTGTAGTTGTATGCGCTTTGTCCAGGTGGACAGAAGCATATCCAGTCCCAGATTACACAGCCGCGACCACTGCCAAGCAGCTGGTTCGTGAATTCTTCCCCCGTTATGGACTCCCACGGGTCGTATATTCTGATAACGGCCAGCCATTCTCATCTGAACTAATGAAGCACGTTTCCCTGTTGTTAGGGTACCAGTGGAAGTTCCATTGTGTACGCCATCCAGAAGCAGCCGGTCTCGTAGAGAGACATAATCAAACCTTGAAAATCCGCATTGCCAAAATCTGTCAAGAAAAAGGTATAGACTGGTTAGTTGCCTTGCCAGTCGCTCTGTTCTATATGCGCATGGTCGCACATTCCAGATCAGGTCTGTCCCCTTATGAGGTCGTATTCGGCCGCCCCCCGAACGTGTGGGGTACTATTGTCAAGTATAGTGACAGTGGGAAATCTATTTTCAAAGCTTCACGTCATTCTTATTTTGTTTGTGGCCAGACCGCATATGTTCGTCTGCCCCTCAATTGGGAGGGAACCTGTTACATTGCCTTCCTACTGCCACCAGTTTTTCTAGCCCCATCTGATTATCATAGAAACACACATTTAGTACACATTAGACATAGAAGGGAGATTGAATCCCCGATTGTCGATCAAACTGAAACTGCTCTAGAACAGTATACAGATTTCAATAGAGGATTCTTCTTCTTTATAGGACCTATCCAGAATATTAAGTTAATACGTAGATTGACCAGAACCCTTGAAGCGGTAGTGAATGAGACTGCCTCTGCTCTAGGTAACTTAACCGAAGAGCAATCTGCTATGAGATTTGTCGTGCTCCAAAATCGTCTCGTTCTTGACGTCATACTGGCCGATAGAGGAGGAGCATGTAGAGTCATCGGATCTAGTTGCTGCATTTTCATTCCTAATAACGCGCCGTCTGTTTATTCAGCTATAACCAGACTTCATAAAATTGCCCATCAGTTACACCAGAATCCAGGCACCTGGACATGGTCCGGTTGGTTTTGGAGTATAATTTCTGCCTGGGGATGGAAAGTATTGTCATTTCTAGGTATTGCAGTAGCGATCATATTCAGTTGCTGCCTCTGTATACAATGTGGCCCTGCGATTTGCGGCATTTGTGCTACCTCTTGTATTCCTAGTCCCAAGTCCCGTCCTAGATCCCGTTCCAAGAAAATTCGAGACGAGCAAATGATACTGTATGAAATGATAGATGGTATCATGAATATTGATGTTTCCTGATGGAAACGTAGTGACAAGGAGGGAATGTGGAAAAGTAAATTTTGCCATGTTCTGTGTCCCTACGTGTTCCCCATCCTATGTTGTATGTGCATGATTAATATGCATATGTATTCCCCATGATCGATTAAAGACGCAATTACAGTTGTGTCAATCTCTAGTATGCCAGTTTCCAGTTCTCGTGAAAGCTACGAGTATTAGGCCTATGTAAAGTTATGTTGCCAGGTTTCACAGTGTGCACGTTATTTCATTGTAAAATCCCCGTTTTTAAGGCCTCAAAAGGGCCCGGACTCAGATTCAGCTCCTGTCTCCTGAATCCTCTCCGAGGAGCGATACAGCCCCCACCTGTATCCCTGACCCTTCACTTACTTCCTGCCTCACAGTGCCCGGCTCGGCCTGGCTCTGCCTGCCAGTCTGCCAAGAGTATGTTATGATTCCAGTTATCAGTCCAGTCCTCCTTCTCTGCATTCCTAAGCTACTGAATCGCATCAATAGTTTCCGTCATCGTCTAGCCTTTACGTCTCCATGTAAGAGAAATACTGTATTTATGGTCATTTAATATTCCTCAACACACACTACATGTAGAATAATGCATGCACCAGTCTTAGTGTCTGTTAGCCTTTACCCTGATAACTTTTGGATTCTATCAACATGTTCTCTAAACATCAGATACTAGATAGTGTTTAGGTACATGTCGCTCTGACTCTCCAGACTTTCGTCTCTCCTTCTAGCTCAGAAGTCATAGCCCCCAGCTTCTCCCTGGTAACACGTCATTGCCAGTTTGCGCGCACCACTAGGTTAGAGGTCCCGGCTCCTTAGGTAGCCCCCTCCATGTTTCCGCCCCATTTATGACATATTCCGTTACGTTTACATCACATGTCTATGTTCACGCCTCTTGTTACACCTACTTTCACCCTTATCTCTCGCGACTGTTACAGGCCCCACCCACTGTTCCGCCTATTGTATGTACTGTAATGCAATTGCTTTAGTATATATACTTGTGTACTGTTATTAAAAGTCAGCACGCTCATTCCAGCTCCTGCCCGACAGCTGTCAGGGCCCCCCTGTTGGCTAGCCATCCCAGATCTTGCCCGTGCAGGTTGTCCTGTTCCTGTCCTTTATGCTGTATTAAACCTGCAAACTCCTACTACCTCGAATCTTGACTCTTATTTATTGAGCTATCTGTTATTGTTATATCTAGTCAAAAATAGAGGTATTATTTATTTATTTACCACAGCACCCTGACCATTGTATTGCACCAGAGCGCACTGACCATTGTATTACACCGGGCGCAGGTTGCACTGACCATTGTATAACACCGGGGCGCAGTGACTATTGTATTACACCGGGGCGCACTGACCATTGTATTACACCGGGGCGCAGTGACCATTGTATTACACCGGGGTGCAGTGACCATTGTATAACTCCTGGGTGCAGTGACCATTGAATTACACGGGGGCGCACTGACCATTGTATTGCACCGGGGCGCAGTGACCATTGTATTACACAAGGGCGCAGTGACCATTGTATTACACAAGGGCGCAGTGACCATTGTATTACATAAGGGTGCAGTGACCATTGTATTACATGGGGGCACACTGACCATAATATTACACGGGCGCAGTGACCATTGTATTGCACAAGGGCGCAGTGACCATTGTATTACACCAGGGGGCGGTGTCCATTGTATTACACTGGGGCACACTGACCATAATATTACACCAGGGTGCAGTGACCATTGTATTACACGGGGGCCCACTGACCATTGTATTGCACCAGGGTGCATGAACATTGCGTTACACCGGGGTGCAGTGACCATTGTATTACACCAGGGGTGGTGTCAATTGTATTACACCAGGGCGCACTGACCATTGTATTACACCGGGGCGCACTGACCATTGTATTACACCGGGGTGCAGTGACCATTGTATTACACCAGGGCACACTGACCATTGTATTACACCGGGGTGCAGTGACCATTGTATTACTCCAGGGCGCACTGACCCTTGTATTACACCAGGGGGTGGTGACCATTGTATTACACCGGGGTGCAGTGACCAATGTATTACACCAGGGCACATCGACCATTGAATTACACAGGGCGCACTGACCATTGTATTACACCGACCTGCAGTGACCATTGTATTACACCTGGACGCAGTGACCATTGTATTACACAAGGGCGCAGTGACCATTGTATTACACCGGGGCGCAGTGACCATTGTATTACACAAGGGCGCAGTGACCATTGTATAACACAAGGGCGCAGTGACCATTGTATTACACGGGGTGCAGTGTCCATTGCCTTACACCAGGGCGCAGTGACCATTGCATTACACCGGGGCGCACTGACCATTGTATTACAACGGGGCGCAGTGACCATTGTATTACAGCAGGGCGCACTGACCATTGTATTACACTGGGGCACACTGACCATTGTATTACACAGGGGTGCAGTGACCATTGTATTACACCAGGGTGCACTGACCATTGTATTACACCGGGGCGCACTGACCATTGTATTACACCGGAGCGCACTGACCATTGTATTACACCGGGGCGCGGTGACCATTGTATTACACCAGGGCGCACTGACCATTGTATTACACCGGGGTGTAGTGACCATTGTATTACTCCAGGGCGCACTGACCATTGTATTATACCAGGGGGTGGTGACCATTGTATAACACCGGGGTGCACTGACCATTGTATTACACCGGGGTGCAGTGACCATTGTATTACACCAGGGTGCACTGATCATTGTATTACACCGGGGTGCAGTGACCATTGTATTACTCCAGGGCGCACTGACCATTTTATTACACCAGGGGGTGGTGACCATTGTATTACACCAGGGTGCAGTGACCATTGTATTACACCAGGGCGCAGTGACTATTGAATTACACCAGGGCGCAGTGACCATTGTATTACACAAGGGCGCAGTGACCATTGTATTACATGGGGGCGCAGTGACTAGTGAATTACACCAGTGCGCAGTGACCATTGTATTACACAAGGGCGCAGTGACCATTGTATTACACGGGGGCGCAGTGACTATTGTATTGCACCAGGGCGCACTGACAATGGTATGACACCAGGGCGCACTGACCATTGTATTACACCGGGGCGCAGTGATCATGGTATTACACCTGGGTGCAGTGACCAATGTATTACACGGGGGCGCACTGACCATTGTATTGCACCGGGGCGCAGTGACCATTGTATTACACCAGGGCGCAGTGACCATTGTATTACACAAGGGCGTACTGACCATTGTATTACACAAGGGCGCAATGATCATTGTATTACACCAGGGCGCAGTGACCATTGTATTACACAAGGGCGCAGTGACCATTGTATTACACAAGGGCGCAGTGACCATTGTATTACACTGGACGCAGTGACCATTGTATTGCACCAGAGCGCAGTGACCATTGTATTACTGCAGGGGGCGGTGTCCATTGTATTACAAAGGGGCACACTGACCATTGTATTACACCGGGGTGCAGTGACCATTGTATTACACCACGGCACAGTGACCTTTGTATTACACAAGGGTGCAGTGACCATTGTATTACACAAGGGCGCAGTGACCATTGTATTACACCAGGGCGCAGTGACCATTGTATTACACCAGGGCGCAGTGACCATTGTATTACACCAGAGCGCAGTGACCATTGTATCACACAAGGGCGCAGTGACCATTGTATTACACCGGGGCGCAGTGACCATTGTATTACACAAGGGCGCAGTGACCATTATATTACACAAGGGAGCAGTGACCATTTTATTACACCAGGGGGCGGTGTCCATTGTATTACACCGGGGCACACTGACCATTGTATTACACCAGGGTGCAGTGACCATTGTATTACACCACGGCGCAGTGACCATTGTATTACACCAGGGTGCGATGTCATTGTATTACACGGGGCGACCTGACCATTGTATTGCACCAGGGCGCATGAACATTGTGTTCCACCGGGGTGCAGTGACCATTGTATTACACCAGGGGGCGGTGTCCATTGTATGACACCGGGGCACACTAACCATTGTATTACACCAGGGTGCGGTGACCATTGTATTACACGGGGGCACCCTGACCATTGTATTGCACCAGAGCGCACTGACCATTGTATTACACCGGGCGCAGGTTGCACTGACCATTGTATAACACCGGGGCGCAGTGACTATTGTATTACACCGGGGCGCACTGACCATTGTATTACACCGGGGCGCAGTGACCATTGTATTACACCGGGGTGCAGTGACCATTGTATAACTCCTGGGTGCAGTGACCATTGAATTACACGGGGGCGCACTGACCATTGTATTGCACCGGGGCACACTGACCATTGTATTACACAAGGGCGCAGTGACCATTGTATTACACAAGGGCGCAGTGACCATTGTATTACACAAGGGTGCAGTGACCATTGTATTACATGGGGGCACACTGACCATAATATTACACGGGGCGCAGGGACCATTGTATTGCACAAGGGCGCAGTGACCATTGTATTACACCAGGATGCAGTGACCATTGTATTACACCAGGGCGCAGTGACCATTGAATTACACCAGGGCACAGTGACCATTGTATTACACGAGGGCGCAGTGACCATTGTATTACATGGGGGCGCAGTGACTATTGAATTACACCAGTGCGCAGTGACCATTGTATTACACAAGGGCGCAGTGACCATTGTATTACACGGGGGCGCAGTGACTATTGTATTGCACCAGGGCGCACTGACAATTGTATGACACCAGGGCGCACTGACCATTGTATTACACCGGGGCGCAGTGATCATGGTATTACACCTTGTTGCAGTGACCAATGTATTACACGGGGGCGCACTGACCATTGTATTGCACCGGGGCGCAGTGACCATTGTATTACACCAGGGCGCAGTGACCATTGTATTACACAAGGGCGTACTGACCATTGTATTACACAAGGGCGCAATGATCATTGTATTACACCAGGGCGCAGTGACCATTGTATTACACAAGGGCGCAGTGACCATTGTATTACACAAGGGCGCAGTGACCATTGTATTACACTGGACGCAGTGACCATTGTATTGCACCAGGGCGCAGGGCGCAGTGACCATTGTATTACTGCAGGGGGCGGTGTCCATTGTATTACTCCAGGGCACACTGACCATTGTATTACACTAGGGGGTGGTGACCATTGTATTACTCCGGGGTGCAGTGACCATTGTATTACACCAGGGCGCACTTACCATTGTATTACACCGGGGCGCACTGATAATTGTATTACACCTCGGTGCAGTGACCATTGTATTACACCAGGGCACACTGACCAATGTATTACACCGGGGCGCACTGACCATTGTATTACTCCGGGGCACCCTGACCATTGTATTACACCGGGGTGCACTGACCATTGTGTTACATCGGGGCGCACTGACCATTGTATTACACCGGGGCGCGGTGACCATTATATTACACAGGGTCGCGGTAACCATTGTATTACACCGGGGCGCACTGACCATTGTGTTACACCTGGGCGCACTGACCATTGTGTTACACCGGGGCGCAGTGACCATTGTATTACACCGGGGCGCAGTGACCATTGCCTTACACCAGGGCGCAGTGACCATTGCATTACACCGGGGCGCACTGACCATTGTATTACAACGGGGCGCAGTGACCATTGTATTACAGCAGGGCGCACTGACCATTGTATTACACTGGGGCACACTGACCATTGTATTACACAGGGGTGCAGTGACCATTGTATTACACCAGGGTGCACTGACCATTGTATTACACCGGGGCGCACTGACCATTGTATTACACCGGAGCGCACTGACCATTGTATTACACCGGGGCGCGGTGACCATTGTATTACACCAGGGCGCACTGACCATTGTATTACACCGGGGTGTAGTGACCATTGTATTACTCCAGGGCGCACTGACCATTGTATTATACCAGGGGGTGGTGACCATTGTATTACACCGGGGTGCACTGACCATTGTATTACACCGGGGTGCAGTGACCATTGTATTACACCAGGGCGAACTGATCATTGTATTACACCGGGGTGCAGTGACCATTGTATTACTCCAGGGCGCACTGACCATTTTATTACACCAGGGGGTGGTGACCATTGTATTACACCAGGGTGCAATGACCATTGTATTACACCAGGGCACAGTGACCATTGAATTACACCAGGGCGCAGTGACCATTGTATTACACAAGGGCGCAGTGACCATTGTATTACATGGGGGCGCAGTGACTATTGAATTACACCAGTGCGCAGTGACCATTGTATTACACAAGGGCGCAGTGACCATTGTATTACACGGGGGCGCAGTGACTATTGTATTGCACCAGGGCGCACTGACAATTGTATGACATCAGGGCGCACTGACCATTGTATTACACCGGGGAGCAGTGATCATGGTATTACACCTGGGTGCAGTGACCAATGTATTACACGGGGGCGCACTGACCATTGTATTACACAAGGGCGCAGTGACCATTGTATTACACTGGACGCAGTGACCATTGTATTGCACCAGGGCGCAGGGCGCAGTGACCATTGTATTGCTGCAGGGGGCGGTGTCCATTGTATTACTCCAGGGCACACTGACCATTGTATTACACTAGGGGGTGGTGACCATTGTATTACTCGGGGGTGCAGTGACCATTGTATTACACCAGGCCGCACTTACCATTGTATTACACCGGGGCGCACTGACAATTGTATTACACCGGGGTGCAGTGACCATTGTATTACACCAGGGCACACTGACCAATGTATTACACCGGGGCGCACTGACCATTGTATTACTCCGGGGCGCCCTGACCATTTTATTACACCGGGGTGCACTGACCATTGTGTTACACCGGGGCGCACTGACCATTGTATTACACCGGGGCGCGGTGACCATTATATTACACAGGGTCGCAGTGACCATTGTATTACACCGGGGCGCACTGACCATTGTGTTACACCGGGGCGCACTGACCATTGTGTTACACCGGGGCGCAGTGACCATTGTATTACACGGGGCGCAGTGACCATTGCCTTACACCAGGGCGCAGTGACCATTGCATTACACCGGGGCGCACTGACCATTGTATTACAATGGGGCGCAGTGACCATTGTATTACAGCAGGGCGCACTGACCATTGTATTACACTGGGGCACACTGACCATTGTATTACACAGGGGTGCAGTGACCATTGTATTACACCAGGGTGCACTGACCATTGTATTACACCGGGGCGCACTGACCATTGTATTACACTGGAGCGCACTGACCATTGTATTACACCGGGGCGCGGTGACCATTGTATTACACCAGGGCGCGGTGACCATTATATTACACAGGGTCGCAGTGACCATTGTATTACAACGGGCCGCACTGACCATTGTATTACACCGGGGCGCGGTGACCATTATATTACACAGGGTCGCAGTGACCATTGTATTACACCGGGGCGCACTGACCATTGTGTTACACCGGGGCGCACTGACCATTGTGTTACACCGGGGCGCAGTGACCATTGTATTACACGGGGCGCAGTGACCATTGCCTTACACCAGGGCGCAGTGACCATTGCATTACACCGGGGCGCACTGACCATTGTATTACAACGGGGCGCAGTGACCATTGTATTACAGCAGGGCGCACTGACCATTGTATTACACTGGGGCACACTGACCATTGTATTACACAGGGGTGCAGTGACCGTTGTATTACACCAGGGTGCACTGACCATTGTATTACACCGGGGCGCACTGACCATTGTATTACACCGGAGTGCACTGACCATTGTATTACACCGGGGCGCGGTGACCATTGTATTACACCAGGGCGCACTGACCATTGTATTACACCGGGGTGTAGTGACCATTGTATTACTCCAGGGCGCACTGACCATTGTATTATACCAGGGGGTGGTGACCATTGTATTACACCGGGGTGCATTGACCATTGTATTACACCGGGGTGCAGTGACCATTGTATTGCACCAGGGTGCAGTGACCATTGTATTACACCAGGGCGCAGTGACCATTGAATTACACCAGGGCGCAGTGACCATTGTATTACACAAGGGCGCAGTGACCATTGTATTACATGGGGGCGCAGTGACTATTGAATTACACCAGTGCGCAGTGACAATTGTATTACACAAGGGTGCAGTGACCATTGTATTACAGGGGGCCCAGTGACTATTGTATTGCACCAGGGCGCACTGACAATTGTATGACACCAGGGCGCACTGACCATTGTATTACACCGGGGCGCAGTGATCATGGTATTACACCTGGGTGCAGTGACCAATGTATTACACGGGGGCGCACTGACCATTGTATTGCACCGGGGCGCAGTGACCATTGTATTACACCAGGGCGCAGTGACCATTGTATTGCACAAGGGCGTACTGACCATTGTATTACACAAGGGCGCAATGATCATTGTATTACACCAGGGCGCAGTGACCATTGTATTACACAAGGGCGCAGTGACCATTGTATTACACAAGGGCGCAGTGACCATTGTATTACACTGGACGCAGTGACCATTGTATTGCACCAGGGTGCAGGGCGCAGTGACCATTGTATTACTGCAGGGGGCGGTGTCCATTGTATTACAAAGGGGCACACTGACCATTGTATTACACCGGGGTGCAGTGACCATTGTATTACACCACGGCACAGTGACCATTGTATTACACAAGGGTGCAGTGACCATTGTATTACACAAGGGCGCAGTGACCATTGTATTACACCAAGGCGCAGTGACCATTGTATTACACCAGGGCGCAGTGACCATTGTATTACACCAGAGCGCAGTGACCATTGTATTACACAAGGGCGCAGTGACCATTGTATTACACCGGGGCGCAGTGACCATTGTATTACACAAGGGCGCAGTGACCATTATATTACACAAGGGCGCAGTGACCATTGTATTACACCAGGGGGCGGTGTCCATTGTATTACACCGGGGCACACTGACCATTGTATTACACAAGGGTGCAGTGACCATTGTATTACACCACGGCGCAGTGACCATTGTATTATACCAGGGTGCGGTGTCATTGTATTACACGGGGCGACCTGACCATTGTATTGCACCAGGGCGCATGAACATTGTGTTCCACCGGGGTGCAGTGACCATTGTATTACACCAGGGGGCGGTGTCCATTGTATGACACCGGGGCACACTAACCATTGTATTACACCAGGGTGCGGTGACCATTGTATTACACGGGGGCACCCTGACCATTGTATTGCACCAGAGCGCACTGACCATTGTATTACACCGGGCGCAGGTTGCACTGACCATTGTATAACACCGGGGCGCAGTGACTATTGTATTACACCGGGGCGCACTGACCATTGTATTACACCGGGGCGCAGTGACCATTGTATTACACCGGGGTGCAGTGACCATTGTATAACTCCTGGGTGCAGTGACCATTGAATTACACGGGGGCGCACTGACCATTGTATTGCACCGGGGCGCAGTGACCATTGTATTACACAAGGGCGCAGTGACCATTGTATTACACAAGGGCGCAGTGACCATTGTATTACACAAGGGTGCAGTGACCATTGTATTACATGGGGGCACACTGACCATAATATTACACGGGCGCAGTGACCATTGTATTGCACAAGGGTGCAGTGACCATTGTATTACACCAGGGGGCGGTGTCCATTGTATTACACCGGGGCACACTGACCATAATATTACACCAGGGTGCAGTGACCATTGTATTACACGGGGGCCCACTGACCATTGTATTGCACCAGGGTGCATGAACATTGCGTTACACCGGGGTGCAGTGACCATTGTATTACACCAGGGGTGGTGTCAATTGTATTACACCAGGGCGCACTGACCATTGTATTACACCGGGGCGCACTGACCATTGTATTACACCGGGGTGCAGTGACCATTGTATTACACCAGGGCACACTGACCATTGTATTACACCGGGGTGCAGTGACCATTGTATTAGTCCAGGGCGCACTGACCCTTGTATTACACCAGGGGGTGGTGACCATTGTATTACACCGGGGTGCAGTGAGCAATGTATTACACCAGGGCACACTGACCATTGTATTACACGGGGCGCACTGACCATTGTATTACACCGACCTGCAGTGACCATTGTATTACACCTGGACGCAGTGACCATTGTATTACACAAGGGCGCAGTGACCATTGTATTACACCGGGGCGCAGTGACCATTGTATTACACAAGGGCGCAGTTACCATTGTATAACACAAGGGCGCAGTGACCATTGTATTACACCAGGGGCGGTGTCCATTGTATTACACCGGGGCACACTGACCATTGTATTACACCAGGGTGCAGTGACCATTGTATTACACCACGGCGCAGTGACCATTGTATTACACCAGGGTGCGGTGTCCATTGTATTACACGGGGCGACCTGACCATTGTATTGCACCAGGGCGCATGAACATTGTGTTCCACCGGGGTGCAGTGACCATTGTATTACACCAGGGGGCGGTGTCCATTGTATTACACTGGGGCACACTAACCATTGTATTACACCAGGGTGCGGTGACCATTGTATTACACGTGGGCACCCTGACCATTTTATTGCACCAGAGCGCACTGACCATTGTATTACACCGGGCGCAGGTTGCACTGACCATTGTATTACACCGGGGCGCAGTGACTATTGTATTACACCGGGCGCACTGACCATTGTATTACACCGGGGCGCAGTGACCATTGTATTACACCGGGGTGCAGTGACCATTGTATTACTCCTGGGTGCAGTGACCATTGTATTATGTATTACACGGGGGCACACTGACCATTGTATTGCACCGGGGCGCAGTGACCATTGTATTACACAAGGGCGCAGTGACCATTGTATTACACAAGGGCACAGTGATCATTGAATTACACAAGGGTGCAGTGACCATTGTATTACATGGGGGTGCAGTGACCATTGTATTACACGGGGCGCAGTGGCCATTGTATTGCACAAGGGCGCCGGGCGCAGTGACCATAGTACACTGCCCCACATAGTTTTCGCAGTGGCAAAATTTATCCTTGCTATGTGGCTAATCCGGAAAAAAATGCTAAATGCACAACTGTTGTAAATACTGAAAACTGTTTCCATACCACAGATTGTGCTTTCTGATTATGTAATCAATTGTGTTTCCTAATTGTGAATTGTGTTTCCTAAATATGATTTGGTCTTTTTTCCTAATATGTTTTGAACATCCTGGCAATCAATTTTATGAGGTGTTTTTATATTTATAAATGCATTCCATTTTATTTATAATTGTTTAAATGTATTTGCTATGTATCTTTTATGGTCTTGATGACAGAAATAAAGAATTCTTGGATTGGATTGGTATTACACCAGGGGGCGGTGTCCATTGTATTACACCGGGGCACACTGACCATAATATTACACCAGGGTGCAGTGACCATTGTATTACACGGGGCGCACTGACCATTGTATTGCACCAGGGTGCATGAACATTGTGTTACATTGGGGTGCAGTGACCATTGTATTACACATGGGGTGGTGTCAATTGTATTACACCAGGGCGCACTGACCATTGTATTACACCGGGGCGCACTGACCATTGTATTACACCAGGGTGCAGTGACCATTGTATTACACCAGGGCACACTGACCATTGTATTACACCGGGGTGCAGTGACCATTGTATTACTCCAGGGCGTACTGACCATTGTATTACACCAGGGGTTGGTTACCATTGTATTACACCGGGGTGCAGTGACCATTGTATTACACCAGGGCACACTGACCATTGTATTACACGGGGCGCACTGACCATTGTATTACACCGACCTGCAGTGACCATTGTATTACACCTGGGCGCAGGGACCATTGTATTACACCGGGGCGCACTGACCATTGTATTACACCGGGGCGCAGTGACCGTTGTATTACACCGGGGCGCAGTGACCATTGTATTACACCAGGGCGCAGCGACCATTGTATTACACCAGGGCGCAGTGACCATTGTATTACACAAGGGCGCAGTGACCATTGTATTACACGGGGGAGCAGTGACTATTGTATTGCACCAGGGCACACTGACCATTGTATGACACCAGGGCGCACTGACCATTGTATTACACCGGGGCTCAGTGACCATGCTTTTACACCTGGGTGCAGTGACCATTGCATTACACGGGGGCGCACTGACCATTGTATTGCACCGGGGCGCAGTGACCATTGTATTACACCAGGGCACAGTGACCATTGTATTACACAAGGGCGCACTGACCATTGTATTACACAAGGGCGCAATGATCATTGTATTACACCAGGGCGCAGTGACCATTGTATTACACAAGGGCGCAGTGACCATTGTATTACACAAGGGCGCAGTGACCATTGTATTACACTGGACGCAGTGACCATTGTATTGCACCAGGGCGCAGGGCGCAGTGACGATTGTATTACACCAAGGGGCGGTGTGCATTGTATTACACCGGGGCACACTGACCATTGTATTACACCAGGGTGCAGTGTCCATTGTATTACACCACGGCACAGTGACCATTGTATTACACAAGGGCGCAGTGACCATTGTATTACACAAGGGCGCAGTGACCATTGTATTACACCAGGGCGCAGTGACCATTGTATTACACAAGGCTGTAGTGACCATTGTATTACACCAGAGCGCAGTGACCATTGTATTACACAAGGGCGCAGTGACCATTGTATTACACCGGGACGCAGTGACCATTGTATTACACAAGGGCGCAGTGACCATTGTATTACACAAGGGTGCAGTGACCATTGTATTACACCAGGGGGCAGTGTCCATTGTATTACACCGGGGCACACTGACCATTGTATTACACCAGGGTGCAGTGACCATTGTATTACACCACGGCGCTGTGACCATTGTATTACACCAGGGTGCGGTGTCCATTGTATTACACGGGGGCGACCTGACCATTGTATTGCACCAGGGCGCATGAACATTGAGTTCCACCGGGGTGCAGTGACCATTGTATTACACCAGGGGGTGGTGTCCATTGTATTACACTGGGGCACACTGTCCATTGTATTACACGGGGGCACCCTGACCATTGTATTGCACCAGAGTGCACTGACCATTGTATTACAACGGGCGCAGGTTGCACTGACCATTGTATTACACCGGGGCGCAGTGACTATTGTATTACACCGGGGCGCACTGACCATTGTATTACACCGGGGCGCAGTGACCATTGTATTACACCAGGGCACAGTGACCATTGTATTACACAAGGGCGCACTGACCATTGTATTACACAAGGGCGCAATGATCATTGTATTACACCAGGGCGCAGTGACCATTGTATTACACCAGGGCACAGTGACCATTGTATTACACAAGGGCGCACTGACCATTGTATTACACAAGGGCGCAATGATCATTGTATTATACCAGGGCGCAGTGACCATTGTATTACACAAGGGCGCAGTGACCATTGTATTACACAAGGGCGCAGTGACCATTGTATTACACTGGACGCAGTGACCATTGTATTGCACCAGGGCGCAGGGCGCAGTGACGATTGTATTACACCAAGGGGCGGTGTGCATTGTATTACACCGGGGCACACTGACCATTGTATTACACCAGGGTGCAGTGACCATTGTATTACACCACGGCACAGTGACCATTGTATTACACAAGGGCGCAGTGACCATTGTATTACACAAGGGTGCAGTGACCATTGTATTACACCAGGGCGCAGTGACCATTGTATTACACAAGGCTGTAGTGACCATTGTATTACACCAGAGCGCAGTGACCATTGTATTACACAAGGGCGCAGTGACCATTGTATTACACCGGGGCGCAGTGACCATTGTATTACACAAGGGCGCAGTGACCATTGTATTACACAAGGGTGCAGTGACCATTGTATTACACCAGGGGGCAGTGTCCATTGTATTACACCGGGGCACACTGACCATTGTATTACACCAGTGTGCAGTGACCATTGTATTACACCACGGCGCTGTGACCATTGTATTACACCAGGGTGCGGTGTCCATTGTATTACACGGGGGCGACCTGACCATTGTATTGCACCAGGGCGCATGAACATTGTGTTCCACCGGGGTGCAGTGACCATTGTATTACACCAGGGGGTGGTGTCCATTGTATTACACTGGGGCACACTGACCATTGTATTACACGGGGGCACCCTGACCATTGTATTGCACCAGAGCGCACTGACCATTGTATTACACCGGGCGCAGGTTGCACTGACCATTGTATTACACCGGGGTGCAGTGACTATTGTATTACACTGGGGCGCACTGACCATTGTATTACACCGGGGCGCAGTGACCATTGTATTACACCGGGGTGCAGTGACCATTGTATAACTCCTGGGTGCGGTGACCATTGTATTACACGGGGCGCACTGATCATTGTATTGCACCGGGGCGCACTGACCATTGTATTACACAAGGGCGCAGTGACCATTGTATTACACGGGGGCGCAGTGACCATTGTATTACACGGGCGCAGTGACCATTGTATTGCACCAGGGCGCAGAGCGCAGTGACCATGGTATTACACCAAGGGACGGTGTCCATGGTATTACACCGGGGCACACTGACCATTATATTACACCAGGGTGCGGTGACCATTGTATTACACGGGGGCGCACTGACCATTGTATTGCACCAGGGTGCATGAACATTGTGTTACACCGGGGTGCAGTGACCATTGTATTACACCAGGGGGCGGTGTCCATTGTATTACACCGGGGCGCACTGACCATTGTATTACACCGGGCACACTGAAATGAAATGAAATGAAATGAAATGAAAATAAATGAAATGAAAATAAAATTTGTAAAGCGCTACAGCTGCCCTCAGGCGTCCAGGCGCTATTGTATTGACCATTGTATTACACGCGGGCGCACTGACCATTGTTTTGCACCAGGGCGCATGAACATTGTGGTGCACTGGGGTGCAGTGACCATTGTATTACACCAGGGGGCAGTGTCCATTGTATTACACGGGGGCACACTGAACATTTTATTACACCAGGGTGCGGTGACCATTGTATTACACTGGGGCGCACTGACCATTGTATTGCACCAGGGCGCACTGACCATTGTATTACACCGGGCGCAGGTTGCACTGACCATTGTATTACACCGGGGCGCAGTGACCATTGTATTACACCGGGGGGCACTGACCATTGTGTTACACCTGGGTGCGGTGATCATTGTATTACACGGGGGCGCACTGACCATTGTATTGCCCCGGGGCGTAGTGACCATTGTATTACACAAGGGTGCAGTGACCATAGTATTACACCGGGGTGCAGTGACCATTGTATTACACCACGGCACAGTGACCATTGTATTACACAAGGGCGCAGTGACCATTGTATTACACAAGGGCGCAGTGACCATTGTATTACACCAGGGCGCAGTGACCATTGTATTACACAAGGCTGTAGTGACCATTGTATTACACCAGAGCGCAGTGACCATTGTATTACACAAGGGCGCAGTGACCATTGTATTACACCGGGGCGCAGTGACCATTGTATTACACAAGGGCGCAGTGACCATTGTATTACACAAGGGTGCAGTGACCATTGTATTACACCAGGGGGCAGTGTCCATTGTATTACACCGGGGCACACTGACCATTGTATTACACCAGGGTGCAGTGACCATTGTATTACACCACGGCGCTGTGACCATTGTATTACACCAGGGTGCGGTGTCCATTGTATTACACGGGGGCGACCTGACCATTGTATTGCACCAGGGCGCATGAACATTGTGTTCCACCGGGGTGCAGTGACCATTGTATTACACCAGGGGGTGGTGTCCATTGTATTACACTGGGGCACACTGACCATTGTATTACACGGGGGCACCCTGACCATTGTATTGCACCAGAGCGCACTGACCATTGTATTACACCGGGCGCAGGTTGCACTGACCATTGTATTACACCGGGGTGCAGTGACTATTGTATTACAGTGGGGCGCACTGACCATTGTATTACACCGGGGCGCAGTGACCATTGTATTACACCGGGGTGCAGTGACCATTGTATTACACTGGGGCGCACTGACCATTGTATTACACCGGGGCGCAGTGACCATTGTATTACACCGGGGTGCAGTGACCATTGTATAACTCCTGGGTGCGGTGACCATTGTATTACACGGGGGCGCACTGACCATTGTATTGCACCGGGGCGCACTGACCATTGTATTACACAAGGGCGCAGTGACCATTGTATTACACGGGGGCGCAGTGACCATTGTATTACACGGGCGCAGTGACCATTGTATTGCACCAGGGCGAAGAGCGCAGTGACCATGTGTTGGAAATGGGATCCGCGGCTGGCCAGGGCTTTCGCCAAAGTCAGTCAGAGACCACCACTCCCAAGTCAGGGCAAGGGAGTTACACGCCAAGATAACCCCTACTCACCCTCTAGGTAACGTGGCGCGAGCAGCAAGGCTAAACTTGGAGGCGATGTAGGTTAAGTATTTGCGCACGCACCCCAGCAACAACAACCAAAGGCCCACCACAAAGGGAACTCCACACAAGGTTATATAAAAATAGCCTTTGTATTACACCAAAACACATTAGATAAAAACACACACTTTACAATGTGCCAGAGGCACGGGCAGAATTTACAGGGGATTATTTACAAGACAGGGCCACCTGGACCACTGTCAGGAATCAGAAGTAGCACTTTCAGAAATAGCACTTAGTACATAGAATGTAGCACAAAATAGCACACAACCAGTAATCACTGGTAACCAGGACCTCACTAGCACCACCTGTACTAGGGAGAAAACAACCACCTATGTATTGCAATACCTGTAGGGGTGTAAGAGGAAAACACATGATGCAATGCATAACATTCATTCAGAGGTGTAAAGAGGAAAACACATGATGCATCACAATACATTCAGAGGTGTAAAGAAAGTACAATTGCGCCAAACTCACGTAAGTCACCCTCTGTGACTGTCCCTAGGCCCTCTGGCCTTGTTGGGGCTAGGACGCCCTGTGTCCAGTGTCAGGGTCCTAAACGTAGCAGTTGCCCACAAAGTGCTGGGCAACTGGTGCAACAATGTTTGAGCCTGCCAGGGCTCAAGAACAACAGTGGGGGCTCAAGAGCCTCTCTGGGCCCTTCACAACCACTTTGGCGCCTGGAGCCTCTCTCCGGGCCCTAAGAAATAAATGTGGCCCTCCAGAGCCTCACTGGGCTCTAAACACGAAATGCTGCCTTGGTGGAGCCCCTCACGGGGGACTCAACTTTGCAAATGCCCCCTGAGCCTCTCTGGGCTCCAAGTAAATCACAGTGCCCTCCTTGAGCCTCTCTGGGCTCAAAACACAATTGTGGGGTTGTTGGAGTCCCTCACGGGGGACTCAGAAACACATCATGCCCCCCTGGACGCTTCGCAGCGCTTCTGTGCGCTTCAGCAGGGAGAAATCAACCACCCCTACCAAATCTCACGCATCTCGCGTGAGTCGCGTATCCCTCGAGGCACACTCACTGGGTCTCCTGAGGCGGGCGGCTGCTTCCCGAGAGCTCCCGCTCCTCGGGGCTCTCTGCAGACTTCTCCCCTGGGCTCTCCCTCGCTTTGGGAGCCTGGGGGGGACAAGGAAAGACGCCGGCTTCTCCCCTTACCGGAGCATGGGGTGGCCTCCCGTCTGCTTCCGGTTTCCTCTCTCCTGCCCCCGGCCTGCCTGACTTCCAGGTCGCGGCTGCGGGGCGGGACTTCCGGTCGCTTCCCCCGGGGCCGCGCTGTGATTGGCCGACGGGCCCTGCACTTCCGGGTCGTCGCGGGCAGCGCGGCGGCCCGTTTCAGGCACTTCTAGGCGGGGGATGAATTTACCGAGGGGTCGGCACCCTCGAGGAAAATGCGCAAAACGGGCGGCAAGGTCCCTGGCAGGGTGGGCACCTGCCAGGCAACAAAACCCTCAAAAATAAGCGAGGTGGCACTCGCTTGGGGCGGACAATGCCGGGTGGACACCGGCCTCCGCAGACAAAGCGCTCCCAGCGCTAGAGGCAATTTACAGCGCTCCCTGCGCTAGGCAGACCATCACAGCGCTCCAAGCGCTATAAACAGGATAAAGCGCTCCCAGGCGCCCTCAGCAAGCAGGGCAGAGTTCCAGCAAGTCCTTGGGCAGGCAGGGGGGGCAAGGCTGGGCCCAGAGCCAGCTCACTGGGTCTCCAGGCAGGGAGACACCCCAAGTGGCGGTCCTCTGGCCCAGCAGCAGCAACAGCCCCCTCAGGATCCTGGAAAAGAGAACAACTTCAGTGGGGACACAGCCCCATTTTTATACAGTGCATTCCTTTGTTCAAGGGTGTAGAGTGGGGGCGGAACCAGTCGCAGCTGGTTCTTGAGTACTCTGTTTACCTCAACCACCCTCTCTATTCACTGGCAGGGCTTGGGTCATTAGACACACCACAGGGGGGCGGAGCCAGCATTGTGTGGGGAAAACCCAGCCCATCCAGGACACAGGTACACTCCTCCCACACATCACTCATGCTAATCTCCCACTCACCACCGGGCAGACCCATCCAGACTTCCTGGAGCCTGGCATGCCAGCCAGCTCCAGCCAATCACACGCCAGCACCCTCACAGCACACGTACAGCCATGTCTAGAAATGGCGCTTCGCTACTAGACACATACATGCTGCATACACCATCTCGCAGCATTCACTCTCACGAGTTCACACATACCAGACTCAAGCCTGTACACCCCACGCATCAGGAACTACCAGGGACACATACATTCCCCATGCATTCCTATGGGCGGGCAGGCCTAGCTCAGCACATGCACTCAGAGTGCGCACGCACTTTCCACTGGGACACAGTGAAAGTGCGCAGAATCCTGAAATCACCATCTCCAGGTCACCATTTCAAGCAAAAAGTCTAGGGGTGAACCTGCCCTAAGGGCCAAAGTCCAACATAACCCCCTTCCAGCCAAAACGCAGGGGAGACCAATCACCACCGTGATGGACTTCCCTGCTTGGGGCGATAGAACACGGACGCGGGCCCACAACTGCAGGGACACCCTCCTGTTCTACGCCACGGTGAACCCATGGGATTCCTTCTAAACACACTGTCTGGACCAACTGGGCTACCCCACTGGTACTCCCAAGTTGTCCGCGGCCAGGGCCAGGCCCTGGGCCACCCAGGTGCCACTGGTCCATGCCAATTCGCAGAGCGGGGGGTAGTAACCCCTGGCACATAGGAGCCATTCTCCACTCTTCCTGTCTGCAAGGCAGGACTAGACTGCCACTGGTTCTCCAGCCTAAGGCCTACAACCTCAGGCGGACCAGGAGTCTCAGGGAAGGCTCTCCTCCCCCTACCTCTTCTCCTAGGGTTCCTCCTCCCTCTGCGAGGGGTACCCCTAGAACGCCATTCCAACCCAGGACTTATCCACTCAGGTTGCACCGGGGTCAGAGGTGGGCTCTCCCACCCTCTGCACCCCCTTCCAGAGGTCTGCCCTCTCCCACCTGGAGAAGTTCCTCTGGACGAAGAACCGGTCAGGACACTGGTTACAGTCGTCCTACCCTTCAGGTCAGGCTGATCCTGAACCTGGCCTCCCAACCTCTGGTCTAGAACCTTCGGTGGAACAATTGCCTGGCACTCCAGGACTTCTGGGGATTCACACACAATCCCCTTGAGGCCAACAAATGACACATCTGTTGTGTGACTGTCTGTCTGGCGCAGATCTCCCGCCCTCTGTCCACCTGACAGTGCGTGACGATCCCCCAGACCAGAAGTGGTGTTACCATGGTCACTACACGGGAACCTAGCCCAACTGGGTAGTCCCTGACCCACTGGTCCTTCCACTGGGGAACTCCCCCAATCACTCCTCACTCTGGACTCCTGTACCCTCCCTACCGGAGCGGTACTGCCAGCATCTAGAACCATAGGAGCTCTGGTTACAGAAGCTCCAGGTCCTCTACTCACTAGGAGATCTTCCTCAAGTGGACTAACAGGACAGCCTAGGTCCCCAACCTGGTGTTCCCTCAAGAAACCACCCAGGTTCTGAGACAGGGCTTCGGGCCTCTGGGGGCTCTCAGCCACCCACTGACTCCTGCTCCACTGAGCCAGGCAGTCAGCCCCTACACCCTTCTCACTAACCAGGGACCTAGCTGGGCTACACTGAGCCTCTTCCACCACGCTGGGCTGGAAGATCCCTGACCCACTACTTTTGGAGTCACTCACCAATGACTCTACAGAACCTCTGGTCCCTTCCCAGCGGTCTGCTTCCTCTGCCAGCTCACATGGTTCAGACAATCCACACCCTAACAGGTGTTGGCGCAACCCTGGTGAACAACAACTGAGCAACTGCTCTCTGAGAAACATATCGAACAATAGGTCCCAATCACATTTCGTGGGCTCCCGTACCCAATCACACAGGGCTTCACAACAGTCATCCTCAAAGTCTTCCCAAGACTGATGAGACGGTTTCCTAAGGTTCCTAAACCTCAACCTATTCTCCTCCTCTGGGGAAACAGGAACCATACTCTGGGAACTGGGACTTTCTAGACTGAGATTTAAATAGCTGCCACCACTGGACCCAACCCTCCCTGGGGGATCCAGACACTCAACACTGCGCGCAGGGGATAGTCTACCCTCCAGAGCTACTTTGCCTCTGGTGGCGGCCCTCTCAGCCTCCTCTATCCTGTCCTGCGCTAAGACCCTCTCGGTCTCCAGCTGTTGCTTCTTAACCTCCAGCTGTTGCTTTCTAATGCCCAGCTGTGCCATAGCCTGGGCATGCTCCAACCTGAGCTTCTCTAAAGCCAGCTGGTGCTCCCTTTCTCTCCTCCTATCTTCCAGCTCCTCTGGGGACAGGGAAAGGGATGAGGCGCTGCCTCCTAAACTGGACCCAGCAAGGGACTCCCTATCTATGGGGTCCTCCCTCTCTGCTGGCGTCCCTGTGCTATCATCTTCCTCCTCCTCAGACTCTTCAGGGCTCCCCTCTGACCCACCACCCTCATGGTGTGAGACCCGGGCCCTCTCCTCACTGTGCTCACGCTCCCAGTCATCCTTCTGCCATTGGATCAGGTTACCCCTAAGTTGGGACTGGGTGTCTGACTCATTCACTGCAATGTCTCTCTCTTCGCAAAACTCTCTCAGTTCATGCAAAAACAGACCCCAGACATTAAAAGCAGACTCCATCTTGGCAAGATGCTCACAGACACGTGCAACACAGGGGACTGAACAATCTGAAGTAAGAGGACACAATTCCAAAACTTCAACAATCTCCTTATCAAAGAGAACTCATACTCATGCGTCCAGGAAAACACACCATTCATCCACACACACCCTCCCCTCGGATCGGTAAGGCAGTTTCTACCACCCCTGACTTCTCAACCTGACCAAAAGCGACACAGGTACCAAACTCTGGAAGCAGGGCGGGGGACAAATGTACTGAACACAATCAAATGACACTCTTCAGGAGAAGAAACAATGGAATTTCAAAAACAATACAATCCCCTAAAATGTTGTCATCTAAAATGCAGAGTTTTGTGGTGCAGCCAGCCGCTACTAAGGTACAACGCAAACACAAATCCTTATCCCGCCGCTTGCCGCCAATGTTGGAAATGGGATCCGCGGCTGGCCAGGGCTTTCGCCAAAGTCAGTCAGAGACCACCACTCCCAAGTCAGGGCAAGGGAGTTACACGCCAAGATAACCCCTACTCACCCTCTAGGTAACGTGGCGCGAGCAGCAAGGCTAAACTTGGAGGCGATGTAGGTTAAGTATTTGCGCACGCACCCCAGCAACAACAACCAAAGGCCCACCACAAAGGGAACTCCACACAAGGTTATATAAAAATAGCCTTTGTATTACACCAAAACACATTAGATAAAAACACACACTTTACAATGTGCCAGAGGCACGGGCAGAATTTACAGGGGATTATTTACAAGACAGGGCCACCTGGACCACTGTCAGGAATCAGAAGTAGCACTTTCAGAAATAGCACTTAGTACATAGAATGTAGCACAAAATAGCACACAACCAGTAATCACTGGTAACCAGGACCTCACTAGCACCACCTGTACTAGGGAGAAAACAACCACCTATGTATTGCAATACCTGTAGGGGTGTAAGAGGAAAACACATGATGCAATGCATAACATTCATTCAGAGGTGTAAAGAGGAAAACACATGATGCATCACAATACATTCAGAGGTGTAAAGAAAGTACAATTGCGCCAAACTCACGTAAGTCACCCTCTGTGACTGTCCCTAGGCCCTCTGGCCTTGTTGGGGCTAGGACGCCCTGTGTCCAGTGTCAGGGTCCTAAACGTAGCAGTTGCCCACAAAGTGCTGGGCAACTGGTGCAACAATGTTTGAGCCTGCCAGGGCTCAAGAACAACAGTGGGGGCTCAAGAGCCTCTCTGGGCCCTTCACAACCACTTTGGCGCCTGGAGCCTCTCTCCGGGCCCTAAGAAATAAATGTGGCCCTCCAGAGCCTCACTGGGCTCTAAACACGAAATGCTGCCTTGGTGGAGCCCCTCACGGGGGACTCAACTTTGCAAATGCCCCCTGAGCCTCTCTGGGCTCCAAGTAAATCACAGTGCCCTCCTTGAGCCTCTCTGGGCTCAAAACACAATTGTGGGGTTGTTGGAGTCCCTCACGGGGGACTCAGAAACACATCATGCCCCCCTGGACGCTTCGCAGCGCTTCTGTGCGCTTCAGCAGGGAGAAATCAACCACCCCTACCAAATCTCACGCATCTCGCGTGAGTCGCGTATCCCTCGAGGCACACTCACTGGGTCTCCTGAGGCGGGCGGCTGCTTCCCGAGAGCTCCCGCTCCTCGGGGCTCTCTGCAGACTTCTCCCCTGGGCTCTCCCTCGCTTTGGGAGCCTGGGGGGGACAAGGAAAGACGCCGGCTTCTCCCCTTACCGGAGCATGGGGTGGCCTCCCGTCTGCTTCCGGTTTCCTCTCTCCTGCCCCCGGCCTGCCTGACTTCCAGGTCGCGGCTGCGGGGCGGGACTTCCGGTCGCTTCCCCCGGGGCCGCGCTGTGATTGGCCGACGGGCCCTGCACTTCCGGGTCGTCGCGGGCAGCGCGGCGGCCCGTTTCAGGCACTTCTAGGCGGGGGATGAATTTACCGAGGGGTCGGCACCCTCGAGGAAAATGCGCAAAACGGGCGGCAAGGTCCCTGGCAGGGTGGGCACCTGCCAGGCAACAAAACCCTCAAAAATAAGCGAGGTGGCACTCGCTTGGGGCGGACAATGCCGGGTGGACACCGGCCTCCGCAGACAAAGCGCTCCCAGCGCTAGAGGCAATTTACAGCGCTCCCTGCGCTAGGCAGACCATCACAGCGCTCCAAGCGCTATAAACAGGATAAAGCGCTCCCAGGCGCCCTCAGCAAGCAGGGCAGAGTTCCAGCAAGTCCTTGGGCAGGCAGGGGGGGCAAGGCTGGGCCCAGAGCCAGCTCACTGGGTCTCCAGGCAGGGAGACACCCCAAGTGGCGGTCCTCTGGCCCAGCAGCAGCAACAGCCCCCTCAGGATCCTGGAAAAGAGAACAACTTCAGTGGGGACACAGCCCCATTTTTATACAGTGCATTCCTTTGTTCAAGGGTGTAGAGTGGGGGCGGAACCAGTCGCAGCTGGTTCTTGAGTACTCTGTTTACCTCAACCACCCTCTCTATTCACTGGCAGGGCTTGGGTCATTAGACACACCACAGGGGGGCGGAGCCAGCATTGTGTGGGGAAAACCCAGCCCATCCAGGACACAGGTACACTCCTCCCACACATCACTCATGCTAATCTCCCACTCACCACCGGGCAGACCCATCCAGACTTCCTGGAGCCTGGCATGCCAGCCAGCTCCAGCCAATCACACGCCAGCACCCTCACAGCACACGTACAGCCATGTCTAGAAATGGCGCTTCGCTACTAGACACATACATGCTGCATACACCATCTCGCAGCATTCACTCTCACGAGTTCACACATACCAGACTCAAGCCTGTACACCCCACGCATCAGGAACTACCAGGGACACATACATTCCCCATGCATTCCTATGGGCGGGCAGGCCTAGCTCAGCACATGCACTCAGAGTGCGCACGCACTTTCCACTGGGACACAGTGAAAGTGCGCAGAATCCTGAAATCACCATCTCCAGGTCACCATTTCAAGCAAAAAGTCTAGGGGTGAACCTGCCCTAAGGGCCAAAGTCCAACACCATGGTATTACACCAAGGGACGGTGTCCATTGTATTACACCGGGGCACACTGACCATTATATTACACCAGGGTGCGGTGACCATTGTATTACACGGGGGCGCACTGACCATTGTATTGCACCAGGGTGCATGAACATTGTGTTACACCGGGGTGCAGTGACCATTGTATTACACCAGGGGGCGGTGTCCATTGTATTACACCGGGGCGCACTGACCATTGTATTACACCGGGCACACTGAAATGAAATGAAATGAAATGAAAATAAATGAAATGAAAATAAAATTTGTAAAGCGCTACAGCTGCCCTCAGGCGTCCAGGCGCTATTGTATTGACCATTGTATTACACGCGGGCGCACTGACCATTGTTTTGCACCAGGGCGCATGAACATTGTGGTGCACTGGGGTGCAGTGACCATTGTATTACACCAGGGGGCAGTGTCCATTGTATTACACGGGGGCACACTGAACACTTTATTACACCAGGGTGCGGTGACCATTGTATAACACTGGGGCGCACTGACCATTGTATTGCACCAGGGCGCACTGACCATTGTATTACACCGGGCGCAGGTTGCACTGACCATTGTATTACACCGGGGCGCAGTGACCATTGTATTACACCGGGGGGCACTGACCATTGTGTTACACCTGGGTGCGGTGATCATTGTATTACACGGGGGCGCACTGACCATTGTATTGCCCCGGGGCGTAGTGACCATTGTATTACACAAGGGTGCAGTGACCATAGTATTACACCGGGGTGCAGTGACCATTGTATTACACCAGGGCACACTGACCATTGTATTACACGGGGCGCACTGACCATTGTATTACACCGACCTGCAGTGACCATTGTATTACACCTGGACGCAGTGACCATTGTATTACACAACGGCGCAGTGACCATTGTATTACACCGGGGCGCAGTGACCATTGTATTACACAAGGGGGCAGTGACCATTGTATTACACAAGGGCGCAGTGACCATTGTATTAAACCAGGGGCGGTGTCCATTGTATTACACAGGGGCACACTGACCATTGTATTACACCAGGGTGCAGTGACCATTGTATTACACCACGGCGCAGTGACCATTGTATTACACCAGGGTGCGGTGTCTATTGTATTACACGGGGCGACCTGACCATTGCATTGCACCAGGGCGCATGAACATTTTGTTCCACCGGGGTGCAGTGACCATTGTATTACACCAGGGGGCGGTGTCCATTGTATTACACCGGGGCACACTAACCATTGTATTACACCAGGGTGCGGTGACCATTGTATTACACGGGGGCACCCTGACCATTGTATTGCACCAGAGCACACTGACCATTGTATTACACCGGGCGCAGGTTGCACTGACCATTGTATTACACCGGAGCACAGTGACTATTGTATTACACCGGGGCGCACTGACCATTGTATTACACCGGGGCGCAGTGACCATTGTATTACACCGGGGTGCAGTGACCATTGTATAACTCCTGGGTGCAGTGACCATTGTATTATGTATTATACGGGGGCGCACTGACCATTGTATTGCACCGGGGCGCAGTGACCATTGTATTACACCAGGGCACACTGACCATTGTATTACACGGGCGCACTGACCATTGTATTACACCGACCTACAGTGACCATTGTATTACACCTGGGCGCAGGGACCATTGTATTACACCGGGGGGCACTGACCATTGTATTACACCGGGGCGCAGTGACCGTTGTATTACACCGGGGCGCAGTGACCATTGTATTACACCAGGGCGCAGTGACCATTGTATTACACCAGGGCGCAGTGACCATTGTATTACACAAGGGCGCAGTGACCATTGTATTACACGGGGAGCAGTGACTATTGTATTGCACCAGGGCGCACTGACCATTGTATGACACCAGGGCGCACTGACCATTGTATTACACCGGGGCGCAGTGACCATAATTTTACACCTGGGTGCATTGACCATTGCATTACACGGGGGCGCACTGACCATTGTATTGCACCGGGGCGCAGTGACCATTGTATTACACCAGGGCACAGTGACCATTGTATTACACAAGGGCGCACTGACCATTGTATTACACAAGGGCGCAATGATCATTGTATTACACCAGGGCGCAGTGACCATTGTATTACACAAGGGCGCAGTGACCTTTGTATTACACAAGGGCGCAGTGACCATTGTATTACACTGGACGCAGTGACCATTGTATTGCACCAGGGCGCAGGGCGCAGTGACGATTGTATTACACCAGGGGGCGGTGTGCATTGTATTACACCGGGGCACACTGACCATTGTATTACACCAGGGTGCAGTGACCATTGTATTACACCACGGCACAGTGACCATTGTATTACACAAGGGCGCAGTGACCATTGTATTACACAAGGGCGCAGTGACCATTGTATTACACCAGGGCGCAGTGACCATTGTATTACACAAGGCTGTAGTGACCATTGTATTACACCAGAGCGCAGTGACCATTGTATTACACAAGGGTGCAGTGACCATTGTATTACACCTGGGCGCAGTGACCATTGTATTACACAAGGGCGCAGTGACCATTGTATTACACAAGGGCGCAGTGACCATTGTATTACACCAGGGGGCGGTGTCCATTGTATTACACCGGGGCACACTGACCATTGTATTACACCAGGGTGCAGTGACCATTGTATTACACCACGGCGCAGTGACCATTGTATTACACCAGGGTGCGGTGTCCATTGTATTACACGGGGGCAACCTGACCATTGTATTGCACCAGGGCGCATGAACATTGTGTTCCACCGGGGTGCAGTGACCATTGTATTACACCAGGGGGTGGTGTCCATTGTATTACACTGGGGCACACTGACCATTGTATTACACCAGGGTGCGGTGACCATTGTATTACACAGGGGCACCCTGACCATTGTACTACACCAGGGTGCAGTGACCATTGTATTACACCACGGCGCAGTGACCATTGTATTACACCAGGGTGCGGTGTCCATTGTATTACACGGGGGCGACCTGACCATTGTATTGCACCAGGGCGCATGAACATTGTGTTCCACCGGGGTGCAGTGACCATTGTATTACACCAGGGGGTGGTGTCCATTGTATTACACTGGGGCACACTGACCATTGTATTACACCAGGGTGCAGTGACCATTGTATTACACCACGGCGCAGGGACCATTGTATTACACCAGGGTGCGGTGTCCATTGTATTACACGGGGGCAACCTGACCATTGTATTGCACCAGGGCGCATGAACATTGTGTTCCACCGGGGTGCAGTGACCATTGTATTACACCAGGGGGTGGTGTCCATTGTATTACACTGGGGCACACTGACCATTGTATTACACCAGGGTGCGGTGACCATTGTATTACACCAGGGGGCGGTGTCCATTGTATTACACCGGGGCACACTGACCATTGTATTACACCAGGGTGCAGTGACCATTGTATTACACCACGGCGCAGTGACCATTGTATTACACCAGGGTGCGGTGTCCATTGTATTACACGGGGGCAACCTGACCATTGTATTGCACCAGGGCGCATGAACATTGTGTTCCACCGGGGTGCAATGACCATTGTATTACACCAGGGGGTGGTGTCCATTGTATTACACTGGGGCACACTGACCATTGTATTACACCAGGGTGCGGTGACCATTGTATTACACAGGGGCACCCTGACCATTGTATTACACCAGGGTGCAGTGACCATTGTATTACACCACGGCGCAGTGACCATTGTATTACACCAGGGTGCGGTGTCCATTGTATTACACGGGGGCGACCTGACCATTGTATTGCACCAGGGCGCATGAACATTGTGTTCCACCGGGGTGCAGTGACCATTGTATTACACCAGGGGGTGGTGTCCATTGTATTACACTGGGGCACACTGACCATTGTATTACACCAGGGTGCGGTGACCATTGTATTACACGGGGGCACCCTGACCATTGTATTGCACCAAAGCGCACTGACCATTGTATTACACCGGGCGCAGGTTGCACTGACCATTGTATTACACCCGGGCGCACTGACCATTGTATTACACCGGGGCGCAGTGACCATTGTATTACACCGGGGTGCAGTGACCATTGTATAACTCCTGGGTGCGGTGACCATTGTATTACACGGGGGCGCACTGACCATTGTATTGCACCGGGGCGCAGTGACCATTGTATTACACAAGGGCGCACTGACCATTGTATTACACAAGGGCGCAGTGACCATTGTATTACACGGGGGCGCAGTGACCATTGTATTACACGGGCGCAGTGACCATTGTATTGCACCAGGGCGCAGGGCGCAGTGACCATGGTATTACACCAAAGGACGGTGTCCATTGTATTACACCGGGGCACACTGACCATTATATTACACCAGGGTGCGGTGACCATTGTATTACACGGGGGCGCACTGACCATTGTATTGCACCAGGGTGCATGAACATTGTGTTACACCGGGGTGCAGTGACCATTGTATTACACCAGGGGGCGGTGTCCATTGTATTACACCGGGGCGCACTGACCATTGTATTACACCGGGCACACTGAAATGAAATGAAATGAAAATAAATGAAATGAAAATAAAATGTGTAAAGCGCTACAGCTGCCCTCAGGCGTCCAGGCGCCATTGTATTGACCATTGTATTACACGGGGGCGCACTGACCATTGTTTTGCACCAGGGCGCATGAACATTGTGTTACACTGGGGTGCAGTGACCATTGTATTACACCAGGGGGCAGTGTCCATTGTATTACACCGGGGCACACTGAACATTTTATTACACCAGGGTGCGGTGACCACTGTATTACACTGGGGCGCACTGACCATTGTATTGCACCACGGCGCACTGACCATTGTATTTCACCGGGCGCAGGTTGCACTGACCATTGTATTACACCGGGGCGCAGTGACCATTGTATTACACCAGGGGGCACTGACCATTGTATTACACCAGGGTGCGGTGTCATTGTATTACACGGGCGACCTGACCATTGTATTGCACCAGGGTGCATGAACATTGTGTTCCACCGGGGTGCAGTGACCATTGTATTACACCAGGGGGCGGTGTCCATTGTATGACACCGGGGCACACTAACCATTGTATTACACCAGGGTGCGGTGACCATTGTATTACACGGGGGCACCCTGACCATTGTATTGCACCAGAGCGCACTGACCATTGTATTACACCGGGCGCAGGTTGCACTGACCATTGTATAACACCGGGGCGCAGTGACTATTGTATTACACCGGGGCGCACTGACCATTGTATTACACCGGGGCGCAGTGACCATTGTATTACACCGGGCGCAGGTTGCACTGACCATTGTATAACACCGGGGCGCAGTGACTATTGTATTACACCGGGGCGCACTGACCATTGTATTACACCGGGGCGCAGTGACCATTGTATTACACCGGGGTGCAGTGACCATTGTATAACTCCTGGGTGCAGTGACCATTGAATTACACGGGGGCGCACTGACCATTGTATTGCACCGGGGCGCAGTGACCATTGTATTACACAAGGGCGCAGTGACCATTGTATTACACAAGGGCGCAGTGACCATTGTATTACACAAGGGTGCAGTGACCATTGTATTACATGGGGGCACACTGACCATAATATTACACGGGGCGCAGTGACCATTGTATTGCACAAGGGCGCAGTGACCATTGTATTACACCAGGATGCAGTGACCATTGTATTACACCAGGGCGCAGTGACCATTGAATTACACCAGGGCGCAGTGACCATTGTATTACACAAGGGCGCAGTGACCATTGTATTACATGGGGGCGCAGTGACTATTGAATTACACCAGTGCGCAGTGACCATTGTATTACACAAGGGCGCAGTGACCATTGTATTACACGGGGGCGCAGTGACTATTGTATTGCACCAGGGCGCACTGACAATTGTATGACACCAGGGCGCACTGGAGTAGTGTGGCTCACTGGTTAGAGGCGGCAGGCCTGAGAGCAGAAGTCAGCCCGGGACCAGGGTTCAATTCCCGACGCGGCAGGGTCGTGGACCTTGGTAAGCGGACTCGATAATTCTCGCTTCGGTGCTTACTCTAATCAGGGGTTACACTCGGCAACTCTGGGCATTAGCTTGCCTAATCTCCACAACGGCCCCACCAATTCCGGGGATGCCTGGCTCCACCTTGGGGACTCCCAGCAAGGGACCATCCCACAGGGAAAGCCAGGACGGGTTCCCCAGAGTTATACAGCACCGGGACGCCCCGTTGCTGGGGCAGCTGTGCGCTTTACAAGTATACTACATTTACATTTACATTTACTGACCATTGTATTACACCGGGGCGCAGTGATCATGGTATTACACCTGGTTGCAGTGACCAATGTATTACACGGGGGCGCACTGACCATTGTATTGCACCGGGGCGCAGTGACCATTGTATTACACCAGGGCGCAGTGACCATTGTATTACACAAGGGCGTACTGACCATTGTATTACACAAGGGCGCAATTATCATTGTATTACACCAGGGCGCAGTGACCATTGTATTACACAAGGGCGCAGTGACCATTGTATTACACAAGGGCGCAGTGACCATTGTATTACACTGGACGCAGTGACCATTGTATTGCACCAGGGCGCAGTGACCATTGTATTACTGCAGGGGGCGGTGTCCATTGTATTACTCCAGGGCACACTGACCATTGTATTACACTAGGGGGTGGTGACCATTGTATTACTCCGGGGTGCAGTGACCATTGTATTACACCAGGGCGCACTTACCATTGTATTACACCGGGGCGCACTGATAATTGTATTACACCTCGGTGCAGTGACCATTGTATTACACCAGGGCACACTGACCAATGTATTACACCGGGGCGCACTGACCATTGTATTACTCCGGGGCACCCTGACCATTGTATTACACCGGGGTGCACTGACCATTGTGTTACATCGGGGCGCACTGACCATTGTATTACACCGGGGCGCGGTGACCATTATATTACACAGGGTCGCGGTAACCATTGTATTACACCGGGGCGCACTGACCATTGTGTTACACCGGGGCGCACTGACCATTGTGTTACACCGGGGCGCATTGACCATTGTATTACACCGGGGCGCAGTGACCATTGCCTTACACCAGGGCGCAGTGACCATTGCATTACACCGGGGCGCACTGACCATTGTATTACAACGGGGCGCAGTGACCATTGTATTACAGCAGGGCGCACTGACCATTGTATTACACTGGGGCACACTGACCATTGTATTACACAGGGGTGCAGTGACCATTGTATTACACCAGGGTGCACTGACCATTGTATTACACCGGGGCGCACTGACCATTGTATTACACCGGAGCGCACTGACCATTGTATTACACCGGGGCGCGGTGACCATTGTATTACACCAGGGCGCACTGACCATTGTATTACACCAGGGTGTAGTGACCATTGTATTACTCCAGGGCGCACTGACCATTGTATTATACCAGGGGGTGGTGACCATTGTATTACACCGGGGTGCACTGACCATTGTATTACACCGGGGTGCAGTGACCATTGTATTACACCAGGGCGAACTGATCATTGTATTACACCGGGGTGCAGTGACCATTGTATTACTCCAGGGCGCACTGACCATTTTATTACACCAGGGGGTGGTGACCATTGTATTACACCAGGGTGCAGTGACCATTGTATTACACCAGGGCGCAGTGACCATTGAATTACACCAGGGCGCAGTGACCATTGTATTACACAAGGGCGCAGTGACCATTGTATTACATAGGGGCGCAGTGACTATTGAATTACACCAGTGCGCAGTGACCATTGTATTACACAAGGGCGCAGTGACCATTGTATTACACGGGGGCGCAGTGACTATTGTATTGCACCAGGGCGCACTGACAATTGTATGACACCAGGGCGCACTGACCATTGTATTACACAGGGGAGCAGTGATCATGGTATTACACCTGGGTGCAGTGACCAATGTATTACACGGGGGCGCACTGACCATTGTATTACACAAGGGCGCAGTGACCATTGTATTACACTGGACGCAGTGACCATTGTATTGCACCAGGGCGCAGGGCGCAGTGACCATTGTATTACTGCAGGGGGCGGTGTCCATTGTATTACTCCAGGGCACACTGACCATTGTATTACACTAGGGGGTGGTGACCATTGTATTACTCGGGGGTGCAGTGACCATTGTATTACACCAGGGTGCACTTACCATTGTATTACACCGGGGCGCACTGACAATTGTATTACACCGGGGTGCAGTGACCATTGTATTACACCAGGGCACACTGACCAATGTATTACACCGGGGCGCACTGACCATTGTATTACTCCGGGGCGCCCTGACCATTGTATTACACCGGGGTGCACTGACCATTGTGTTACACCGGGGCGCACTGACCATTGTATTACACCGGGCGCGGTGACCATTATATTACACAGGGTCGCAGTGACCATTGTATTACACCGGGGCGCACTGACCATTGTGTTACACCGGGGCGCACTGACCATTGTGTTACACCGGGGCGCAGTGACCATTGTATTACACGGGGCGCAGTGACCATTGCCTTACACCAGGGCACAGTGACCATTGCATTACACCGGGGCGCACTGACCATTGTATTACAACGGGGCGCAGTGACCATTGTATTACAGCAGGGCGCACTGACCATTGTATTACACTGGGGCACACTGACCATTGTATTACACAGGGGTGCAGTGACCATTGTATTACACCAGGGTGCACTGACCATTGTATTACACCGGGGCGCACTGACCATTGTATTACACCGGAGCGCACTGACCATTGTATTACACCGGGGCGCGGTGACCATTGTATTACACCAGGGCGCACTGACCATTGTATTACACCGGGGTGTAGTGACCATTGTATTACTCCAGGGCGCACTGACCATTGTATTATACCAGGGGGTGGTGACCATTGTATTACACCGGGGTGCACTGACCATTGTATTACACCGGGGTGCAGTGACCATTGTATTACACCAGGGTGCACTGATCATTGTATTACACCGGGGTGCAGTGACCATTGTATTACTCCAGGGCGCACTGACCATTTTATTACACCAGGGGGTGGTGACTATTGTATTACACCAGGGTGCAGTGACCATTGTATTACACCAGGGCGCAGTGACCATTGAATTACACCAGGGCGCAGTGACCATTGTATTACACAAGGGCGCAGTGACCATTGTATTACATGGGGGCGCAGTGACTATTGAATTACACCAGTGCGCAGTGACCATTGTATTACACAAGGGCGCAGTGACCATTGTATTACACGGGGGCGCAGTGACTATTGTATTGCACCAGGGCGCACTGACAATTGTATGACACCAGGGCGCACTGACCATTGTAGTACACCGGGGCGCAGTGATCATGGTATTACACCTGGGTGCAGTGACCAATGTATTACACGGGGGCGCACTGACCATTGTATTGCACCGGGGCGCAGTGACCATTGTATTACACCAGGGCGCAGTGACCATTGTATTACACAAGGGCGTACTGACCATTGTATTACACAAGGGCGCAATGATCATTGTATTACACCAGGGCGCAGTGACCATTGTATTACACAAGGGCGCAGTGACCATTGTATTACACAAGGGCGCAGTGACCATTGTATTACAATGGACGCAGTGACCATTGTATTGCACCAGGGCGCAGTGACCATTGTATTACTGCAGGGGGCGGTGTCCATTGTATTACAAAGGGGCACACTGACCATTGTATTACACCGGGGTGCAGTGACCATTGTATTACACCATGGCACAGTGACCATTGTATTACACAAGGGTGCAGTGACCATTGTATTACACAAGGGCGCAGTGACCATTGTATTACACCAGGGCGCAGTGACCATTGTATTACACCAGGGCACAGTGACCATTGTATTACACCAGAGCGCAGTGACCATTGTATTACACAAGGGCGCAGTGACCATTGTATTACACCGGGGCGCAGTGACCATTGTATTACACAAGGGCGCAGTGACCATTATATTACACAAGGGCGCAGTGACCATTGTATTACACCAGGGGGCGGTGTCCATTGTATTACACCGGGGCACACTGACCATTGTATTACACCAGGGTGCAGTGACCATTGTATTACACCACGGCGCAGTGACCATTGTATTACACCAGGGTGCGGTGTCATTGTATTACACGGGGCGACCTGACCATTGTATTGCACCAGGGCGCATGAACATTGTGTTCCACCGGGGTGCAGTGACCATTGTATTACACCAGGGGGCGGTGTCCATTGTATGACACCGGGGCACACTAACCATTGTATTACACCAGGGTGCGGTGACCATTGTATTACACGGGGGCACCCTGACCATTGTATTGCACCAGAGCGCACTGACCATTGTATTACACCGGGCGCAGGTTGCACTGACCATTGTATAACACCGGGGCGCAGTGACTATTGTATTACACCGGGGCGCACTGACCATTGTATTACACCGGGGCGCAGTGACCATTGTATTACACCGGGGCGCAGTGACCATTGTATTACACAAGGGCGCAGTGACCATTTTATTACACAAGGGTGCAGTGACCATTGTATTACATGGGGGCACACTGACCATAATATTACACGGGCGCAGTGACCATTGTATTGCACAAGGGCGCAGTGACCATTGTATTACACCAGGGGGCGGTGTCCATTGTATTACACCGGGGCACACTGACCATAATATTACACCAGGGTGCAGTGACCATTGTATTACACGGGGGGCCCACTGACCATTGTATTGCACCAGGGTGCATGAACATTGCGTTACACCGGGGTGCAGTGACCATTGTATTACACCAGGGGTGGTGTCAATTGTATTACACCAGGGCGCACTGACCATTGTATTACACCGGGGCGCACTGACCATTGTATTACACCGGGGTGCAGTGACCATTGTATTACACCAGGGCACACTGACCATTGTATTACACCGGGGTGCAGTGACCATTGTATTACTCCAGGGCGCACTGACCCTTGTATTACACCAGGGGGTGGTGACCACTGTATTACACCGGGGTGCAGTGACCAATGTATTACACCAGGGCACACTGACCATTGTATTACACGGGGCGGACTGACCATTGTATTACACCGACCTGCAGTGACCATTGTATTACACCGGGGTGCAGTGACCATTGTATTACTCCAGGGCGCACTGACCCTTGTATTACACCAGGGGGTGGTGACCACTGTATTACACCGGGGTGCAGTGACCAATGTATTACACCAGGGCACACTGACCATTGTATTACACGGGGCGGACTGACCATTGTATTACACCGACCTGCAGTGACCATTGTATTACACCTGGACGCAGTGACCATTGTATTACACAAGGGCGCAGTGACCATTGTATTACACCGGGGCGCAGTGACCATTGTATTACACAAGGGCGCAGTGACCATTGTATAACACAAGGGCGCAGTGACCATTGTATTACACCAGGGGCGGTGTCCATTGTATTACACCGGGGCACACTGACCATTGTATTACACCAGGGTGCAGTGACCATTGTATTACACCACGGCGCAGTGACCATTGTATTACACCAGGGTGCGGTGTCCATTGTATTACACGGGGCGACCTGACCATTGTATTGCACCAGGGCGCATGAACATTCTGTTTCACCGGGGTGCAGTGACCATTGTATTACACCAGGGGGCGGTGTCCATTGTATTACACCGGGGCACACTAACCATTGTATTACACCAGGGTGCGGTGACCATTGTATTACACGGGGGCACCCTGACCATTGTATTGCACCCGAGCGCACTGACCATTGTATTACACCGGGCGCAGGATGCACTGACCATTGTATTACACCGGGGCGCAGTGACTATTGTATTACACCGGGCGCACTGACCATTGTATTACACGGGGGCGCAGTGACCATTGTATTACACCGGGGTGCAGTGACCATTGTATTACTCCTGGGTGCAGTGACCATTGTATTATGTATTACACGTGGGCGTACTGACCATTGTATTGCACCGGGGTGCAGTGACCATTGTATTACACCAGGGGTGGTGTCAATTGTATTACACCAGGGCGCACTGACCATTGTATTACACCGGGGCGCACTGACCATTGTATTACACCGGGGTGCAGTGACCATTGTATTACACCAGGGCACACTGACCATTGTATTACACCGGGGTGCAGTGACCATTGTATTACTCCAGGGCGCACTGACCCTTGTATTACACCAGGGGGTGGTGACCACTGTATTACACCGGGGTGCAGTGACCAATGTATTACACCAGCGCACACTGACCATTGTATTACACGGGGCGGACTGACCATTGTATTACACCGACCTGCAGTGACCATTGTATTACACCTGGACGCAGTGACCATTGTATTACACAAGGGCGCAGTGACCATTGTATTACACCGGGGCGCAGTGACCATTGTATTACACAAGGGCGCAGTGACCATTGTATAACACAAGGGCGCAGTGACCATTGTATTACACCAGGGGCGGTGTCCATTGTATTACACCGGGGCACACTGACCATTGTATTACACCAGGGTGCAGTGACCATTGTATTACACCACGGCGCAGTGACCATTGTATTACACCAGGGTGCGGTGTCCATTGTATTACACGGGGCGACCTGACCATTGTATTGCACCAGGGCGCATGAACATTGTGTTCCACCGGGGTGCAGTGACCATTGTATTACACCAGGGCCGGTGTCCATTGTATTACACCGGGGCACACTAACCATTGTATTACACCAGGGTGCGGTGACCATTGTATTACACGGGGGCACCCTGACCATTGTATTGCACCAGAGCGCACTGACCATTGTATTACACCGGGCGCAGGTTGCACTGACCATTGTATTACACCGGGGCGCAGTGACTATTGTATTACACCGGGCGCACTGACCATTGTATTACACGGGGGCGCAGTGACCATTGTATTACACCGGGGTGCAGTGACCATTGTATTACTCCTGGGTGCAGTGACCATTGTATTATGTATTACACGTGGGCGTACTGACCATTGTATTGCACCGGGGCGCAGTGACCATTGTATTACACAAGGGCGCAGTGACCATTGTATTACACAAGGGCACAGTGACCATTGTATTACACAAGGGTGCAGTGACCAATGTATTACATGGGGGTGCAGTGACCATTGTATTACACGGGGCGCAGTGGCCATTGTATTGCACAAGGGCGCAGGGCGCAGTGACCATAGTACACTGCCCCACATAGTTTTCGCAGTGGCAAAATTTATCCTTGCTATGTGGCTAATCCGGAAAAAAATGCTAAATGCACAACTGTTGTAAATACTGAAAACTGTTTCCATACCACAGATTGTGCTTTCTGATTATGTAATCAATTGTGTTTCCTAATTGTTAATTGTGTTTCCTAAATATGATTTGGTCTTTTTTCCTAATATGTTTTGAACATCCTGGCAATCAATTTTATGAGGTGTTTTTATATTTATAAATGCATTCCTTTTTATTTATAATTGTTTAAATGTATTTGCTATGTATCTTTTATGGTCTTGATGACAGAAATAAAGAATTCTTGGATTGGATTGGTATTACACCAGGGGGCGGTGTCCATTGTATTACACCGGGGCACACTGACCATAATATTACACCAGGGGGCAGTGACCATTGTATTACACGGGGCGCACTGACCATTGTATTGCACCAGGGTGCATGAACATTGTGTTACACTGGGGTGCAGTGACCATTGTATTACACATGGGGTGGTGTCAATTGTATTACACCAGGGCGCACTGACCATTGTATTACACCGGGGCGCACTGACCATTGTATTACATCAGGGTGCAGTGACCATTGTATTACACCAGGGCACACTGACCATTGTATTACACCGGGGCGCAGTGACCGTTGTATTACACCGGGGCGCAGTGACCATTGTATTACACCAGGGCACAGTGACCATTGTATTACACAAGGGCGCACTGACCATTGTATTACACAAGGGCGCAATGATCATTGTATTACACCAGGGCGCAGTGACCATTGTATTACACCAGGGCACAGTGACCATTGTATTACACAAGGGCGCACTGACCATTGTATTACACAAGGGCGCAATGATCATTGTATTACACCAGGGCGCAGTGACCATTGTATTACACAAGGGCGCAGTGACCATTGTATTACACTGGACGCAGTGACCATTGTATTGCACCAGGGCGCAGGGCGCAGTGACGATTGTATTACACCAAGGGGCGGTGTGCATTGTATTACACCGGGGCACACTGACCATTGTATTACACCAGGGTGCAGTGACCATTGTATTACACCACGGCACAGTGACCATTGTATTACACAAGGGCGCAGTGACCATTGTATTACACAAGGGCACAGTGACTATTGTATTACACCAGGGCGCAGTGACCATTGTATTACACAAGGCTGTAGTGACCATTGTATTACACCAGAGCGCAGTGACCATTGTATTACACAAGGGCGCAGTGACCATTGTATTACACCGGGGCGCAGTGACCATTGTATTACACAAGGGCGCAGTGACCATTGTATTACACAAGGGTGCAGTGACCATTGTATTACACCAGGGGGCAGTGTCCATTGTATTACACCGGGGCACACTGACCATTGTATTACACCAGGGTGCAGTGACCATTGTATTACACCACGGCGCTGTGACCATTGTATTACACCAGGGTGCGGTGTCCATTGTATTACACGGGGCGACCTGACCATTGTATTGCACCAGGGCGCATGAACATTGTGTTCCACCGGGGTGTAGTGACCATTGTATTACACCAGGGGGTGGTGTCCATTGTATTACACTGGGGCACACTGACCATTGTATTACACGGGGGCACCCTGACCATTGTATTGCACCAGAGCGCACTGACCATTGTATTACACCGGGCGCAGGTTGCACTGACCATTGTATTACACCGGGGTGCAGTGACTATTGTATTACACCGGGGCGCACTGACCATTGTATTACACCGGGGCGCAGTGACCATTGTATTACACCGGGGTGCAGTGACCATTGTATAACTCCTGGGTGCGGTGACCATTGTATTACACGGGGGCGCACTGACCATTGTATTGCACCGGGGCGCACTGACCATTGTATTACACAAGGGCGCAGTGACCATTGTATTACACGGGGGCGCAGTGACCATTGTATTACACGGGCGCAGTGACCATTGTATTGCACCAGGGCGCAGGGCGCAGTGACCATGGTATTACACCAAGGGACGGTGTCCATTGTATTACACCGGGGCACACTGACCATTATATTACACCAGGGTGCGGTGACCATTGTATTACAGGGGGGCGCACTGACCATTGTATTGCACCAGGGTGCATGAACATTGTGTTACACCGGGGTGCAGTGACCATTGTATTACACCAGGGGGCGGTGTCCATTGTATTACACCGGGGCGCACTGACCATTGTATTACACCGGGCACACTGAAATGAAATGAAATGAAATGAAAATAAAATTTGTAAAGCGCTACAGCTGCCCTCAGGCGTCCAGGCGCTATTGTATTGACCATTGTATTACACGCGGGCGCACTGACCATTGTTTTGCACCAGGGCGCATGAACATTGTGTTACACTGGGGTGCAGTGACCATTGTATTACACCAGGGGGCAGTGTCCATTGTATTACACGGGGGCACACTGAACATTTTATTACACCAGGGTGCGGTGACCATTGTATTACACTGGGGCACACTGACCATTGTATTGCACCAGGGCGCACTGACCATTGTATTATACCGGGCGCAGGTTGCACTGACCATTGTATTACACCGGGGCGCAGTGACCATTGTATTACACCAGGGGGCACTGACCATTGTGTTACACCTGGGTGCGGTGATCATTGTATTACACGGGGGCGCACTGACCATTGTATTGCCCCGGGGCGTAGTGACCATTGTATTACACAAGGGTGCAGTGACCATAGTATTACACCGGGGTGCAGTGACCATTGTATTACACCAGGGCACACTGACCATTGTATTACACGGGGCGCACTGACCATTGTATTACACCGACCTGCAGTGACCATTGTATTACACCTGGACGCAGTGACCATTGTATTACACAACGGCGCAGTGACCATTGTATTACACCGGGGTGCAGTGACCATTGTATTACACAAGGGGGCAGTGACCATTGTATTACACAAGGGCGCAG
The DNA here is from genome assembly GCF_964261635.1 of Lissotriton helveticus. Lineage (NCBI taxonomy): Eukaryota > Metazoa > Chordata > Amphibia > Caudata > Salamandridae > Lissotriton > Lissotriton helveticus. Next base: position 182,729,621 of record NC_136057.1, on the reverse strand, counting down.
TGACCATTGTATTAAACCAGGGGCGGTGTCCATTGTATTACACCGGGGCACACTGACCATTGTATTACACCAGGGTGCAGTGACCATTGTATTACACCACGGCGCAGTGACCATTGTATTACACCAGGGTGCGGTGTCATTGTATTACACGGGGCGACCTGACCATTGTATTGCACCAGGGCGCATGAACATTGTGTTCCACCGGGGTGCAGTGACCATTGTATTACACCAGGGGGCGGTGTCCATTGTATGACACCGGGGCACACTAACCATTGTATTACACCAGGGTGCGGTGACCATTGTATTACACGGGGGCACCCTGACCATTGTATTGCACCAGAGCACACTGACCATTGTATTACACCGGGCGCAGGTTGCACTGACCATTGTATTACACCGGGGCGCAGTGACTATTGTATTACACCGGGGCGCACTGACCATTGTATTACACCGGGGCGCAGTGACCATTGTATTACACCGGGGTGCAGTGACCATTGTATAACTCCTGGGTGCAGTGACCATTGTATTATGTATTACACGGGGGCGCACTGACCATTGTATTGCACCGGGGCGCAGTGACCATTGTATTACACCAGGGCACACTGACCATTGTATTACACGGGCGCACTGACCATTGTATTACACAGACCTACAGTGACCATTGTATTACACCTGGGCGCAGGGACCATTGTATTACACCGGGGGGCACTGACCATTGTATTACACCGGGGCGCAGTGACCGTTGTATTACACCGGGGCGCAGTGACCATTGTATTACACCAGGGCGCAGTGACCATTGTATTACACCAGGGCGCAGTGACCATTGTATTACACAAGGGCGCAGTGACCATTGTATTACACGGGGAGCAGTGACTATTGTATTGCACCAGGGCGCACTGACCATTGTATGACACCAGGGCGCACTGACCATTGTATTACACCGGGGCGCAGTGACCATGCTTTTACACCTGGGTGCAGTGACCATTGCATTACACGGGGGCGCACTGACCATTGTATTGCACCGGGGCGCAGTGACCATTGTATTACACCAGGGCACAGTGACCATTGTATTACACAAGGGCGCAGTGACCATTGTATTACACGGGGGCGCAGTGACCATTGTATTACACGGGCGCAGTGACCATTGTATTGCACCAGGGCGCAGGGCGCAGTGACCATGGTATTACACCAAGGGACGGTGTCTATTGTATTACACCGGGGCACACTGACCATTATATTACACCAGGGTGCGGTGACCATTGTATTACACGGGGGCGCACTGACCATTGTATTGCACCAGGGTGCATGAACATTGTGTTACACCGGGGTGCAGTGACCATTGTATTACACCAGGGGGCGGTGTCCATTGTATTACACCGGGGCGCACTGACCATTGTATTACACCGGGCACACTGAAATGAAATGAAATGAAATGAAATGAAAATAAATGAAATGAAAATAAAATTTGTAAAGCGCTACAGCTGCCCTCAGGCGTCCAGGCGCTATTGTATTTACCATTGTATTACACGCGGGCGCACTGACCATTGTTTTGCACCAGGGCGCATGAACATTGTGTTACACTGGGGTGCAGTGACCATTGTATTACACCAGGGGGCAATGTCCATTGTATTACACGGGGCACACTGAACATTTTATTACACCAGGGTGCGGTGACCATTGTATTACACTGGGGCGCACTGACCATTGTATTGCACCAGGGCGCACTGACCATTGTATTACACCGGGCGCAGGTTGCACTGACCATTGTATTACACCGGGGCGCAGTGACCATTGTATTACACCGGGGGGCACTGACCATTGTGTTACACCTGGGTGCGGTGATCATTGTATTACACGGGGGCGCACTGACCATTGTATTGCCCCGGGGCGTAGTGACCATTGTATTACACAAGGGTGCAGTGACCATAGTATTACACCGGGGTGCAGTGACCATTGTATTACACCAGGGCACACTGACCATTGTATTACACAGGGCGCACTGACCATTGTATTACACCGACCTGCAGTGACCATTGTATTACACCTGGACGCAGTGACCATTGTATTACACAACGGCGCAGTGACCATTGTATTACACCGGGGCGCAGTGACCATTGTATTACACAAGGGGGCAGTGACCATTGTATTACACAAGGGCGCAGTGACCATTGTATTAAACCAGGGGCGGTGTCCATTGTATTACACCGGGGCACACTGACCATTGTATTACACCAGGGTGCAGTGACCATTGTATTACACCACGGCGCAGTGACCATTGTATTACACCAGGGTGCGGTGTCTATTGTATTACACGGGGCGACCTGACCATTGTATTGCACCAGGGCGCATGAACATTTTGTTCCACCGGGGTGCAGTGACCATTGTATTACACCAGGGGGCGGTGTCCATTGTATTACACCGGGGCGCACTGACCATTGTATTACACCGGGCACACTGAAATGAAATGAAATGAAATGAAATGAAAATAAATGAAATGAAAATAAAATTTGTAAAGCGCTACAGCTGCCCTCAGGCGTCCAGGCGCTATTGTATTGACCATTGTATTACACGCGGGCGCACTGACCATTGTTTTGCACCAGGGCGCATGAACATTGTGTTACACTGGGGTGCAGTGACCATTGTATTACACCAGGGGGCAATGTCCATTGTATTACACGGGGGCACACTGAACATTTTATTACACCAGGGTGCGGTGACCATTGTTTTACACTGGGGCGCACTGACCATTGTATTGCACCAGGGCGCACTGACCATTGTATTACACCGGGCGCAGGTTGCACTGACCATTGTATTACACCGGGGCGCAGTGACCATTGTATTACACCGGGGACCACTGACCATTGTGTTACACCTGGGTGCGGTGATCATTGTATTACACGGGGGCGCACTGACCATTGTATTGCCCCGGGGCGTAGTGACCATTGTATTACACAAGGGTGCAGTGACCATAGTATTACACCGGGGTGCAGTGACCATTGTATTACACCAGGGCACACTGACCATTGTATTACACGGGGCGCACTGACCATTGTATTACACCGACTTGCAGTGACCATTGTATTACACCTGGACGCAGTGACCATTGTATTACACAACGGCGCAGTGACCATTGTATTACACCGGGGCGCAGTGACCATTGTATTACACAAGGGGGCAGTGACCATTGTATTACACAAGGGCGCAGTGACCATTGTATTAAACCAGGGGCGGTGTCCATTGTATTACACCGGGGCACACTGACCATTGTATTACACCAGGGTGCAGTGACCATTGTATTACACCACGGCGCAGTGACCATTGTATTACACCAGGGTGCGGTGTCTATTGTATTACACGGGGCGACCTGACCATTGTATTGCACCAGGGCGCATGAACATTGTATTACACCGGGCGCAGGTTGCACTGACCATTGTATTACACCGGGGCGCAGTGACTATTGTATTACACCGGGGCGCACTGACCATTGTATTACACCGGGGCGCAGTGACCATTGTATTACACCGGGGTGCAGTGACCATTGTATAACTCCTGGGTGCAGTGACCATTGTATTATGTATTACACGGGGGCGCACTGACCATTGTATTGCACCGGGGCGCAGTGACCATTGTATTACACCAGGGCACACTGACCATTGTATTACACGGGCGCACTGACCATTGTATTACACCGACCTACAGTGACCATTGTATTACACCTGGGCGCAGGGACCATTGTATTACACCGGGGGGCACTGACCATTGTATTACACCGGGGCGCAGTGACAGTTGTATTACACCGGGGCGCAGTGACCATTGTATTACACCAGGGCGCAGTGACCATTGTATTACACCAGGGCGCAGTGACCATTGTATTACACAAGGGCGCAGTGACCATTGTATTACACGGGGAGCAGTGACTATTGTATTGCACCAGGGCGCACTGACCATTGTATGACACCAGGGCGCACTGACCATTGTATTACACCGGGGCGCAGTGACCATGCTTTTACACCTGGGTGCAGTGACCATTGCATTACACGGGGGCGCACTGACCATTGTATTGCACCGGGGCGCAGTGACCATTGTATTACACCAGGGCACAGTGACCATTGTATTACACAAGGGCGCACTGACCATTGTATTACACAAGGGCGCAATGATCATTGTATTACACCAGGGCGCAGTGACCATTGTATTACACAAGGGCGCAGTGACCATTGTATTACACAAGGGCGCAGTGACCATTGTATTACACAAGGGCGCAGTGACCATTGTATTACACAAGGGCGCAGTGACCATTGTATTACACAAGGGCGCAGTGACCATTGTATTACACCAGGGCGCAGTGACCATTGTATTACACAAGGCTGTAGTGACCATTGTATTACACCAGAGCGCAGTGACCATTGTATTACACAAGGGTGCAGTGACCATTGTATTACACCTGGGCGCAGTGACCATTGTATTACACAAGGGCGCAGTGACCATTGTATTACACAAGGGCGCAGTGACCATTGTATTACACAAGGGCGCAGTGACCATTGTATTACACCAGGGTGCGGTGTCCATTGTATTACACGGGGGCGACCTGACCATTGTATTGCACCAGGGCGCATGAACATTGTGTTCCACCGGGGTGCAGTGACCATTGTATTACACCAGGGGGTGGTGTCCATTTTATTACACTGGGGCACACTGACCATTGTATTACACCAGGGTGCGGTGACCATTGTATTACACAGGGGCACCCTGACCATTGTATTACACCAGGGTGCAGTGACCATTGTATTACACCACGGCGCAGTGACCATTGTATTACACCAGGGTGCGGTGTCCATTGTATTACACGGGGGCGACCTGACCATTGTATTGCACCAGGGCGCATGAACATTGTGTTCCACCGGGGTGCAGTGACCATTGTATTACACCAGGGGGTGGTGTCCATTGTATTACACTGAGGCACACTGACCATTGTATTACACCAGGGTGCGGTGACCATTGTATTACACGGGGGCACCCTGACCATTGTATTGCACCAGAGCGCACTGACCATTGTATTACACCGGGCGCAGGTTGCACTGACCATTGTATTACACCCGGGCGCACTGACCATTGTATTACACCGGGGCGCAGTGACCATTGTATTACACCGGGGTGCAGTGACCATTGTATAACTCCTGGGTGCGGTGACCATTGTATTACACGGGGGCGCACTGACCATTGTATTGCACCGGGGCGCAGTGACCATTGTATTACACAAGGGCGCACCGACCATTGTATTACACAAGGGCACTGTGACCATTGTATTACACGGGGGCGCAGTGACCATTGTATTACACGGGCGCAGTGACCATTGTATTGCACCAGGGCGCAGGGCGCAGTGACCATGGTATTACACCAAGGGACGGTGTCCATTGTATTACACCGGGGCACACTGACCATTATATTACACCAGGGTGCGGTGACCATTGTATTACACGGGGGCGCACTGACCATTGTATTGCACCAGGGTGCATGAACATTGTGTTACACCGGGGTGCAGTGACCATTGTATTACACCAGGGGGCGGTGTCCATTGTATTACACCGGGGCGCACTGACCATTGTATTACACCGGGCACACTGAAATGAAATGAAATGAAAAGAAATGAAATGAAAATAAAATGTGTAAAGCGCTACAGCTGCCCTCAGGCGTCCAGGCGCTATTGTATTGACCATTGTATTACACGGGGGCGCACTGACCATTGTTTTGCACCAGGGCGCATGAACATTGTGTTACACTGGCGTGCAGTGACCATTGTATTACACCAGGGGGCAGTGTCCATTGTATTACACCGGGGCACACTGAACATTTTATTACACCAGGGTGCGGTGACCATTGTATTACACTGGGGCGCACTGACCATTGTATTGCACCAGGGCGCACTGACCATTGTATTACACCGGGCGCAGGTTGCACTGACCATTGTATTACACCGGGGCGCAGTGACCATTGTATTACACCGGGGGGCACTGACCATTGTGTTACACCTGGGTGCAGTGATCATTGTATTACACGGGGGCGCACTGACCATTGTATTGCCCCGGGGCGTAGTGACCATTGTATTACACAAGGGTGCAGTGACCATAGTATTACACCGGGGTGCAGTGACCATTGTATTACACCAGGGCACACTGACCATTGTATTACACGGGGCGCACTGACCATTGTATCACACCGACCTGCAGTGACCATTGTATTACACCTGGACGCAGTGACCATTGTATTACACAAGGGCGCAGTGACCATTGTATTACACCGGGGCGCAGTGACCATTGTATTACACAAGGGCGCAGTGACCATTGTATTACACAAGGGCGCAGTGACCATTGTATTACACCAGGGGCGGTGTCCATTGTATTACACCGGGGCACACTGACCATTGTATTACACCAGGGTGCAGTGACCATTGTATTACACCACGGCGCAGTGACCATTGTATTACACCAGGGTGCGGTTTCCATTGTATTACACGGGGCGACCTGACCATTGTATTGCACCAGGGCGCATGAACATTGTGTTCCACCGGGGTGCAGTGACCATTGTATTACATCAGGGGGCGGTGTCCATTGTATTACACCGGGGCACACTAACCATTGTATTACACCAGGGTGCGGTGACCATTGTATTACACGGGGGGCACCCTGACCATTGATTTGCACCAGAGCGCACTGACCATTGTATTACACCGGGCGCAGGTTGCACTGACCTTTTGTATTACACCGGGGCGCAGTGACTATTGTATTACACCGGGGCGCACTGACCATTGTATTACACCGGGGCGCAGTGACCATTGTATTACACCGGGGTGCAGTGAAAATTGTATAACTCCTGGGTGCAGTGACCATTGTATTATGTATTACACGGGGGCGCACTGACCATTATATTGCACCGGGGCGCAGTGACCATTGTATTACACAAGGGCGCAGTGACCATTGTATTACACATTGGCACAGTGACCATTGTATTACACAAGGGTGCAGTGCCCATTGTATTACATGGGGGTGCAGTGACCATTGTATTACACGGGGCGCAGTGGCCATTGTATTGCACAAGGGCGCAGGGCGCAGTGACCATTGTATTACACCAGGGGGCGGTGTCCATTGTATTACACCGGGGCACACTGACCATAATATTACACCAGGGTGCAGTGACCATTGTATTACACGGGGGCGCACTGACCATTGTATTGCACCAGGGTGCATGAACATTGTGTTACACTGGGGTGCAGTGACCATGGTATTACACCAGGGGTGGTGTCAATTGTATTACACCAGGGCGCACTGACCATTGTATTACACCGGGCGGACTGACCATTGTATTACTCCAGGGTGCTGTGACCATTGTATTACACCAGGGCACACTGACCATTGTATTACACCGGGGTGCAGTGACCATTGTATTACTCCAGGGCGCACTGACCATTGTATTACACCAGGGGGTGGTGACCATTGTATTACACCGGGGTGCAGTGACCATTGTATTACACCAGGGCACACTGACCATTGTATTACACGGGGCGCACTGACCATTGTATTACACCGACCTGCAGTGACCATTGTATTACACCTGGGCGCAGGGACCATTGTATTACACCGGGGCACACTGACCATTGTATTACACCGGGGCGCAGTGACCGTTGTATTACACCGGGGTGCAGTGACCATTGTATTACACCAGGGCGCAGTGACCATTGTATTACACCAGGGCGCAGTGACCATTGTATTACACAAGGGCGCAGTGACCATTGTATTACACGGGGGCGCAGTGACTATTGTATTGCACCAGGGCCCACTGACTATTGTATGACACGAGGGCGCAGTGACCATTGTATTACACGGGGGCACAGTGACCATTGTATTACACCAGGGCACAGTGACCATTGTATTACACAAGGGCGCACTGACCATTGTATTACACAAGGGCGCAATGATCATTGTATTACACCAGGGCGCAGTGACCATTGTATTACACAAGGGCGCAGTGACCATTGTATTACACAAGGGCGCAGTGACCATTGTATTACACTGGACGCAGTGACCATTGTATTGCACCAGGGCGCAGGGCGCAGTGACGATTGTATTACACCAGGGGGCGGTGTGCATTGTATTACACCGGGGCACACTGACCATTGTATTACACCAGGGTGCAGTGACCATTGTATTACACCACGGCACAGTGACCATTGTATTACACAAGGGCGCAGTGACCATTGTATTACACAAGGGCGCAGTGACCATTGTATTACACCACGGCGCAGTGACCATTGTATTACACAAGGCTGCAGTGACCATTGTATTACACCAGAGCGCAGTGACCATTGTATTACACAAGTGCGCAGTGACCATTGTATTACACCGGGGCGCAGTGACCATTGTATTACACAAGGGCGCAGTGACCATTGTATTACACAAGGGCGCAGTGACCATTGTATTACACCAGGGAGCGGTGTCAATTGTATTACACCGGGGCACACTGACCATTGTATTACACCAGGGTGCAGTGACCATTGTATTACACCACGGCGCAGTGACCATTGTATTACACCAGGGTGCGGTGTCCATTGTATTACACGGGGGCGACCTGACCATTGTATTGCACCAGGGCGCATGAACATTGTGTTCCATCGGGGTGCAGTGACCATTGTATTACACCAGGGGGTGGTGTCCATTGTATTACACTGGGGCACACTGACCATTGTATTACACCAGGGTGCGGTGACCATTGTATTACACGGGGGCACCCTGACTATTGTATTGCACCAGAGCGCACTGACCATTGTATTACACCGGTCGCAGGTTGCACTGACCATTGTATTACACCGGGGCGCAGTGACTATTGTATTACACCGGGGCGCACTGACCATTGTATTACACCGGGGCGCAGTGACCATTGTATTACACCGGGGTGCAGTGACCATTGTATAACCCCTATGGGTGCGGTGACCATTGTATTACACGGGGGCGCACTGACCATTGTATTGCACCGGGGCGCAGTGACCATTGTATTACACAAGGGCGCACTGACCATTGTATTACACAAGGGCGCAGTGACCATTGTATTACACGGGGGCGCAGTGACCATTGTATTACACGGGCGCAGTGACCATTGTATTGCACCAGGGCGCAGGGCGCAGTGACCATGGTATTACACCAAGGGACGGTGTCCATTGTATTACACCGGGGCACACTGACCATTATATTACACCAGGGTGCGGTGACCATTGTATTACACGGGGGCGCACTGACCATTGTATTGCACCAGGGTGCATGAACATTGTGTTACACCGGGGCGCACTGACCATTGTATTACACCGGGCACACTGAAATGAAATGAAATTAAATGAAATGAAAATAAATGAAATGAAAATAAAATTTGTAAAGCGCTACAGCTGCCCTAAGGCGTCCAGGCGCTATTGTATTGACCATTGTATTTCACGGGGGCGCACTGACCATTGTTTTGCACCAGGGCGCATGAACATTGTGTTACACTGGGGTGCAGTGACCATTGTATTACACCAGGGGGCAGTGTCCATTGTATTACACCGGGGCACACTGAACATTTTATTACACCAGGGTGCGGTGACCATTGTATTACACTGGGGCGCACTGACCATTGTATTGCACCAGGGCGCACTGACCATTGTATTACACCGGGCGCAGGTTGCAGTGACCATTGTATTACACCGGGGCGCAGTGACCATTGTATTACACCGGGGGGCACTGACCATTGTATTACACCTGGGTGCGGTGATCCTTGTATTACACGGGGGCGCACTGACCATTGTATTGCCCCCGGGCGTAGTGACCATTGTATTACACAAGGGTGCAGGGACCATTGTATTACACGGGAGCGCAGTGACCATTGTATTGCACCAGGGCGCCGGGCGCAGTGACCATTGTATTACACTAGGGGGCGGTGTCCATTGTATTACACCGGGACACACTGACGATTGTATTACACCAGTGTGCGGTGACCATTGTATTACATGGGGCGCTCTGACCATTGTATTGCACCAGGGCACACTGACCATTGTATTACACTGGGGCGCAGTGACCATTGTATTACACCGGGGCACACTGACCATTGTATTACACCGGGGCGCAGTGACCATTGTATTACACCGGGGCACACTGACCATTGTATTACACCGGGGCGCAGTGACCATTGTATTATTTATTTATTTTTTATTATTTATAAAACTTATAAAGCGCACTGTCGCCTTGCAGGCATCCTGTCGCTGGTGCTCCAGAGAATGAACGGAGGGAACAGAAATAAATCAGCCAACTCAAACCATAGGGAACAGCCAAGTCTTCACGGATTTTCTGAACGGGAGAAGTTTATCCAGTTGCCTAATCTCCCAAGGTAGACTGTTCCAAAGTTTGGCCGCAGCCACCCCAAAAGATCTTCCCCCTGCCCTGACTTTTTTGAAATCTAGGGACTCTCACCAGACGTGCTGACGAGGAGCGCAAAGCCCTGGCAGGGGTATACCATGCAAATTTGGCTTGCAGCATTCTGGGTCCAAGCCCATGGAGGGCCTTAAAAACAAGGCAGAGAGACCTAAATCGTATTCTCTGCCTGAGGGGGCGCCAATGAAGTTCGGCCAGGGCCGCGGATGCTGATGTTCTTCTAGGCCACCCAAAGGCCATTCTGGCCGCCACTGATTGAATTCTTTGGAGCCTATCAAGCAAGAAACTGGGAGACTCGAGCAGAAGTGCATTACAATAGTCGAGTCTGCTCAGAATTGTACATCTGGCCACCAGGGCCCGAGCAGAGGAAGGTAGAAGCGGCATGATCTTGCGAAGGGACCTAATCAGGGCAAAGCAGGAGGATACCGTATTTGCAACCTGGGCCTCCATAGACAGCTTGTTGTCCAGCATAACACCTAGGTTGCGCACTGTTTTAACAGGAGAAACCCTAGTGGCAAATTCTGGGGGCCAAAGATTGTCAGGGAGAGAGTACGGAATCTTACTCCCCGAATAGAAGAGCAATTCAGTTTTATCTGCATTGAATTGCAGGGAGTTGACCTGTAGCCAGCCAGCAACGTCCCTCAAACACTCATGGAAAACCTCAACTGATGTTGAATCCTCCCCCTCAAAGGAGAGGATCAGTTGAGTGTCATCCGCATAATTAATCGTATTGATCTTATAGGACATAATCAGGGAGACCAATGGTTTTAAATAAATGTTAAACAAAATAGGGCTGATAGACGAGCCCTGAGGAACCCCATGTGATACTGGAAAGAACGCAGATTGAAAAGGGGGAGGGCCACAGCCTGCTGTCCGTCCTCAAGAAAGGAACGGAACCACCGCAAGGCACAGCCCCTCACCCCGGCTTCCTGCAATCTACGCAGGAGAATCTCATGGTTTACCGTATCAAATGCGGCAGACAGGTCAAGCAAAATCAAAGCCGTAGCCTGACCTCTGTCTGCACGCATTTGAAGCTCATCCATGGCCGTGATCAAGGCCGTCTCTGTCCCGTGGGCAGGGCGAAAGCCAAATTGCAAATCTTCCAGCAGCTGGTGTTGCTCCAAATGTTTAGACAATAATAAACTGACCCTACGTTCAACAATCTTTGCAGGGAAAGGAAGCAACGAGATTGGTCTATAATTCTTCGAGCACTCTGGGTCCAGCGAAGGTTTTTTCAGCAGCGGTGATATCAAGGCTTGCTTCCAGCAAGCGGGCACAATGCCGCTGGTCAGAGACTGGTTACAGATCAGGCGAAGAGCAGGGAATAATTCCACCTCGTACTCCTTCCAAATCTTATGCGGGACCGGGTCCATAGATGAACCGGAAGAGATGTCCCACGCCAGCCTCCTAAAGTCTTCCTCCCCTAAGGGAGAAAACCCTGATAGTTGCTCCACAGGCTGTCGACAAGGGCCAATATCCCTGCCGGGCGTGGTCCGGTCCATCAATACCTGGGAGCAGCTGGACACAGGGGGGGCTTTGAGATCATTGATAATGACCTCGATTTTGTCCCTGAAGAATTTGGCCAGGTTCTCACAGAGTTCCTGCGAAGGGGGTATCGAGTTCCTGGAGCAGTCAGGGCTAGTGAGGCTGTTAAGAATATTAAAAATGCTCCTAGAACTGTTTGAAGCGTTGCAGATCGAGAGCTTTAGTGTTGTGGATCAGGGTTTTATACTCAGCCAATTTAAGCTTCCAAAGCAGCCTGTCTGAGTCATTATACCCCCGCCGCCATTTCCTCTCTGCCTGTTTACAGGCTAATTTGGTGGATTTCAAGGTATCATTAAACCAAGGGGCCGAGGCTCTACTTTTGCATCTGAGTTTTTTTAGCGGGCGTGGGAATCTAGCGTTGTGGTAATCCTAAGGCACAACGCGGCAAAGTTTTCATCGACCTGCTTGTCCAGGGAAAAGCAATCTCTGACCATAAACACTGGATCTGATCCTCGCAGTCGTGCAAGGGCCTTCCAGTCCCTGCACAAAACATCAGTAGTGGGACGCACCGGACGAGTACGGCCAGTATTGACGTTAACATAAAATTTGATTAAAAAATGATCGGTCCAGACCAACGGTAATGTGTTCCCCATGTGCAGCAGATGAGGGACAGAGAAGAGAAGGTCAAGACAATGGCCGTCCTTGTGAGTAGCTCCCACCACCTGCTGAAAGAGGCCCAGATCCTCGCATGAGTTGAGAAGATTGCGGAACCCTACATCTAGGGGACCGTTTGGCCAAAGATTAAAGGGGCATATTACCAACAACTAGCGATAATTTTTGTCTCTAACTTGTTTAGAGACAAAAATTATCGCTGCACATCGGCGATTTTTATCGCAGATAAACCTTGCTATTAGCAAGGTTTATCGCAAATGCGAAAAAAAAACGGCCGCAATGCATGAATATCGCTGAAAAGTCAGCGATATTCATGCATTATCGAGCAAATGCTCTTAGCCATGTTATCCACCTCCCATTGGATAACATGGTGAAGAACTGCTCAGGGCAGGTGTTAGCTTTTGGAGATATTCGCGCTTAGCGCGAATATCTCCAAAAGTTGGTAATAGGAGATAGCGATGTTAGCGACTGTTTCCAGTCGCTAACATCTTGGCACGCCCACTTTGCATGTCATTAGTGATAAATATCACTGACATGCAAAGCGGGGCCCAAGATGGTCGCTATCTCCTATTAGCTGTCACTAACTGGTGTTAGCGACAGCTTGGTAATAGGGAGATAATTTTATCTCCGCTTTCTTGGCTTTTAAAGCCAAAAAAGCGGAGATAAACCCCTTGATAATATACCCCTTAGTCCCCTAAGATTAGCAGATTGTTGTGGGAGGCTGCCATATTCGTAAGAGTAGTTAGCAGAGATTGTTGTTGAAGAGCCGTAAAAGCCCCAGGAGGTCTATAACAGATAACCCCAGTGGCGATGAGGCCCGATGCATTCTTTATAGCCAGGCCCAGTAGTTCCACCCCAACAACTGAGTCCATCTCAATGGTCCCGACTAGCCAGGGGGCCCTGTAAATAATCTCCACCCCACCCCCCTTCCATTGGGTCTAGGGAGATGAAGGATTTTACAGTCTGGCGGACAGGCCCAACCAGGCTCAATCTCGAAGTCAGGGCGAGTACAGGTCTCTGTCATAAATAAAACATCAAGCTGGTGTAATTCAATTAGCAATTGGATTTCCACACAGTGTTTTGGCAGAGACCTCACATTAAGGAGTCCGCAAGAGAGAAGGCTTCCACCCATGAAATCACTCAAAGGAAGAGCCGAGTCAAAAAAGGCAAGATTGCCCCTGTCGGCAGAACGTTCCCCTATATTGAGCAAAGTTTCCCTGGAGTAATGCCGACGAGCCATCTCTGAAGAGGACACCCTACCTTCCCCAAAAAGGGCAGCGTGGCTGGCGCTGGGCGCTACCTTGGCGCGGGCGGGCGCAGACGGGCTTGCCTTTGGCACGCCCGCTGCGCGCGTCCGCTGCGCGGTCGCGCCAGCCCGCCCTTTGAAGATCTGTGGAGGAGAAAAGACTAGAGCGCTCACCTTGGCCCACTCAAAATGGCGGCCGTCCAGGTGAGTGCCTAGTCGCGTTTCCCTCCCTTCTGGGCCTCGAATTCAGATAAAAAACAGTGGCCTGTCTTCCCTGAGTTACTAAGATCCCATAAAATTCAACAGCACAATTTATTAATTTTTTTTTAAAAACGAGTAAATTTGGAAATTAAGTTTATGTAAATAGCAGCAACAAATCCTGAGCAGATAATAGTGCAAAACGAAGCAATAGGGAGAAGTTAGCAACAGCTCCAGGCTCACGCCTCAGGAGCAATAGTGTGTGCACGGTCGCGCTAACCATTGTATTACACCAGGGCGCAATGATCATTGTATCACACCGGCGCGCAGCGACCATTGTATTACACCGGGGCGCAGTGACCATTGTATTACACCGGGGCGCAGTGACCATTGTATTACACCGGGGCGTAGTGACCATTGTATTACACCAGGGCGCAGTGACCATTGTATTACACCAGGGCGCAGTGACCATTGTTTTACACCAGGGTGCAGTGATCATTATATTACACCAAGGCGCAGTGACCATTGTATTACACCAGGGCGGTGAACATTGATATGACCTATTATCATCATGTTTCCAATGTTTGACATCTGCCGGTGACGCTGCTCGCTCGCTCTGGAGGAGCCTGACCTCTAGCGGCTAGAAGGAACCTTGCACCTCCCGCTCCTTGAACAAGAAGCGCGTCGATCCCGACACGCAGCGCCTTGAGGCACCCTTTCGGCAGCCGCGCGCACAGCTTCAGTTCCATCTTTTTTGGTTATCCGAGACTGCTATACAGACCGCTTTATTGAAAATAAAAAATACGATATCAACCTTTGTGCTTACATCTTAAGATTTCATTATGTGCTTTAAACAACCCTTTCTGCCCGTCACGTACTGCTGGTATATATGTTTCGTTGACTTTGTTTTAACTAACCTGTAAAGAGATCTTGCTTTAGCAAAGATCCTCAAAAAATTAGGAGTCCGAAGGTGATTATTCATCGCCACACAAAGTGCAAATGAACACCACTTTCTCTCTCTGTTGTTAATACCATCACTGAATGTAACCATGCACTACTTGGTATCATGTATCACACGAAAATGAGAGCAACTTTAACAACACGATTACTCGCATATAGTAACGCCGTCTTTGCAAAACACGTACGTATGTAAACGCATTTCTGAATCTCAATGATAGAAGAAAGACTGTTCTAATCATGACAATGAAGCGGAAATTAGATTTTGCAGTGGCTTCTGGGTATGCAAATTAAACCCAGCTGATTGTTGTCGGACAGCCTGCCCTCCAGTAACAGCAGATGGTGCTGCGCCTGCACCGTGGTGGACCCGTTCACCCTGGGCCATATTTATGGTTTCCGTTGCTCTTGCACCACGCAACACAGTGCAAGAGCAAAGCTAACCTTAAGACCCAAGGGGCCTATTTACAAGCCCCTTGCGCCGCCAGTGCCTCACTTTTTGTGACGCAACCAGTGGGGCATTTTGGTGAAACATATTTACAAGGATAGGAAAATATGCCCCCTTTACACGTAGCACTTTGTGTGAAAGGGGCGTTCCATGGGTGTTGCTGCCGGTGTTACCACGCAACACCCATGGAACCTGACACATTTCCAGATTTACCAGAAATCGCAAATCTAGGGATATTACTTTCTACTAGTTTTTTCCCCTCTTTCTATGTTTATGTGAAGTACTTCTGTGCATAAAAAACTATGTAAAAAAATTAAGTATTACGGGGCAGATTTATGTTGCCTGACGCATCTCTGCAAATCAGCAGAGATGTGCCAGGAAAGATACGGCAGGCAAGTTTATTCTTGCGCCACCCATGGTGCGCCGCATTTACAATGTGGCGCACCATGGGGCATAAACGGCACAGATGCGTCACGCATCTGTGCCGTAAAGGTGGCGCATTGCTGGAGTTGCGTCGCAAGCGCGACGCAGCTCCAGCAAAACTCGGGAGTGCCCTATCTGTCCAATGCTACGTCAAGCCTTACGCCTGGTTCAAGCAGGCGCAGGGTTGTGACGCAGCATGGGCCTAAAAGTGACTGAGTGAAATCTTGTAGATTTCACTCAGCCACTTTTAGGAGGCGTTCCTGCACCGGAACGCCCCCCCTGCGCAGGAACGCCTCCTTATGGCGCAGGGCTTTACAACGTGACGCATCTCCTAGATGCGTCATGTTGTAAATAGGGCACCTTGTTTGCGCCGCCGTTGCGTCAAATAAAGTGACGCAATTGAGGCGCAAGGGGCTCATAAATCTGCCCCTACAAGTTTTATGTGTGCTACTACAGCACACATAGAAGCTGAAAAACAACATTCCTGCGCATAAACAATCATCCCCGTGACGCAGGCATCCTTCCACCATGGTGCAAGGGTGCCTTCGTCAGGGCATAGCATCCAATTGTGCACCAGCGCAGGGGAAAGTACATGGATGCAACATATTGTTGCCCCTCCATGGGGCATATTTACAATTACTGGTGCATCCCTGCAAATTAGCAGGGATGCTCCAGTAATTGTGCGCAATGCCTCCACCACTCATGATGCGCCGCATTTACAATGCGGCGCACCATGGGGCAAAAACGGCACAGATGTGTCACGCATCTGTGCCGTAAAGACTCGCATTGCTGGAGTTGCCTCGCATGCTCGACGCAGCTCCAGCAATGTTCTGGGGGGCCCATTCTACTAATGCTGCGTCAAGCCTTACGCCTGCTTCAAGCAGGCGCAGGGTTTTGACGTAGCATTGGACTAAAAGTGACTGAGTGAAATCTTGTAGATTTCACTCAGCCACTTTTAGGAGCCGTTCCTGAGCAGGAACGCCCCCTCCTGCGCCAGAATGCCTCCTTAAGGTGCAGGACTTTACAACGTGACGCATCTCCCAGATGCATCACGGTGTAAATACCCCGGACCATGGCGCATCTTTTGCGCCGCCGCTGTGACGCAACGGCGGCGCAAAAGAGGTGCAAGGGGCTTGTAAATCTGCCCCCATGTGTCTTGCAGGGCACACCTTTCAAGTTTCTTGACACCACTGGCTGTATCTATGAGACACGGCACATTCCTGTCATCTTCCACTGCCCTGGTGCACAATTGGCTGCCATGCACCAATGCAGGTACCTTTGCGTTGTGTTAATGAATGTTTTTATGCAGGAACGGACAGCGTCCTCCACAAATACAATCAATGGAGGTGATTCCCTCCTTCTATGTGTGCTGCTGAATGCAGCACACATAGAAAGAGGAAAACATTTCTCCTCATTGCGCCTCCCCCAGGGAGGTGTAGGGTTTTTAACGCATTCCCACATTTACAACTTCTTGTAAATTTGTGAATGTGTCAAATGCCATGCGTGTTACATGAGAACACTTACCATAACACCCGTGGCACGGCTCCCCATGGCAGTGTGTGGCAACGCAGGGACTTGCGCTGTGTTGCCTCACTCCATATCTACAAGGCCGTGAAAAGCCATGCAGGGTGGCTTTACGTGGCCTTGTCGATATGGCACTACATTGTGCACCAACAGGACGTCAATAAAAGTAATATTTCAGCAGCGATATCAAAAATATGTACATACGCCGACTTAGATCACTTTTAGAAGCAACGGAGTCTGAGGTGGCATGGGTAATACCAATGTCAAAGGTAAATGCTTTCCTAGCAAGAAATCGCAAATACAGAAAACCAGCAGACATTGTCGGGAATCACATGCAGTTCATCTGCTGTCACTCTCACACACACACTCGCTCTGCACCGCTATGTAGTGCAACAGCTATCAGTCAAGTCTGTATAACACACACTTGCACACATACGCACCTACCACCCTAATGCGGTGCTTGATACACACCACGGGGCCGATTCACAGAACTAACTTAAGACAGAATCCTAAACTTACTACTTTTGGTATTCACAGAAGTTAGGATTTTGTCTTAAGTTTGTCTTAAGACAGACTTAGGATTTTGTCTTAAGTCTGTCTTAAGTCTGTCTTAAGACAAACTTAAGACAAAATCCTAACTTCTGTGAATACCAAAAGTAGTAAGTTTAGGATTTTGTCTTAAGTTAGTTCTGTGAATCGGGCCCCAGGTCAATTAGTAATACACTGCAAATCCCGTGGCCCAAGCCTCACTCCACCCTCCAACTCACCCCGACTATCCTACACACCCGCTGATTGGAGACACCCTCGTCCTTTCGCCCAGGCACTAGGCCGATTTCGCTCTTAGTCGGAGTCTCAGGGAAGCAGGTGGGGGACAGACAGTAAGGTCAAATACGAGGCAGTCGGAAAAAGTGGTTTAGCAGCCACTCCAGAAGTTTACCCACAATATGACAAGCAGGAATGGGCTGAGGGCAATAGTCGGTCACACCGAGGGGGCCACAAGGGCCTTCCCGGACCAGCCCTGTTCTGCAAATCACAGGTGGTGGTCACACAGTCTCTTGACCCGCTTCTGATCATTCTCGGAAGCATTCATCCAGCCGAGTCAATCACTCGCACCAACCAGGTCCCAGCCCGGCAATACTGCCTGACACCACAATGTCGTTGGGGAAGGCCGGGTGAGGAGATGGCAGTTGGTCCACAGCACTGAGGACCAGAAAGGAGCAATCGAGGAATGAAGCAGACAAGGTGGGGCCTCTTGGAAGGAGGAGGAACCCCATCAGGTATACGTTGATCATAGTCGTACCCAGGCCAGACCGGCACAATTGCTGGTGCGTGATGATATATGGTCGCACCCGGCCATTCCGCTCACCCACAATCAAGAGTTGTAAAATCATTACCTTTCTGCAAATGAGGCACCATGGCAGGTGCACAGTGATCTTGGTCACATCAGAGAATCCTGTCACAATGTCTGGGGCACGATGATAAGGGTTCCACCAGGCCATTCTGGTCACACAAAAAGAAGTGCAATTTTGTACCTCCCTGGAAATGAGGGTCCACATCTTGTGCACGTTGATATTGATCACACCAGACAGTTCCAGTCACAAACGCACAGGTGCAAGTTCAGCAATATCTCATTAGGAAGAATGAGGCACTACTACATTTACATCACCATTGCGTCTCTTCCAATTAAGGGGCGGCCCTCTGGGCGCAACTGAAAATAAATGATCGCAAGTGTGACTTCTTCAATTTGATGTGGATGATCAAATTTTAATATTCAATCATACGATTCCATTCAGGCTTGGTTGTAAATAAAGTATTTATTCCATATTCTTCAAATGTTAAATTGTATTTTTGTACATCACATACAATTTCAATCCATATCTTTCAGATTTTGCAAAATTCCAAAATCCCAATGCATTTCGTGCCTTGTGGCACTTCGTCAGGGGAATCTGTAAATCAATTCACATTATGAGGACCCACTTTCAGATTAATCGATAGCAAAACAAGTTCAAACATTTCATCTAATTAGAAAAGAAAAGCTTTCTCCATGTAAGTTCTTGTGTGTCTTCTATTTACATTTCTAACTCAGAATTGTGATAGTGCATCTGTATAACGCATAAACCGCCAGTGGGCTACCAGTTCGTGACCGAAACTATAATTAATAACAAGACTAAGCGCAACTAGAGTGACTGTAAAGGGTGGTATACATTATCGGTGCATAAACGTGTTCACGAGTTACAGGCCAGTGTTAATCGTAAGGAACACTGTGATAGTGTCCAAACGAGTGAGAACATAATTATTTAAAGGAACATCATTTAAAACTATCTCAAAGGTAACAGGGTCTATTTAATTACCACATAATTATAGGGCTGCCAGGTGTTTAAACACGGAGCAGCGGTGTGTACTAACTCTTACCAGTTCAGCAGCGAGGCTGTCGCGTAACGTCCAAATGTTTATCTGAAACGCCGTGGTGCGATGCTAGTGTTCCGCCATTAAAAGGCGTGTGATTCTAGAGTTGTAGAGATAAATGATGGCGTGTAGGTCGTAGTGAAATTAGTCTAAAGGATAGCGGCCATCTTGAAAGGTGGAATGTAATGAAGTGTTATGCCGATATAAGGAAAAATACTGTGTGTAAAATTACAATGATGAATATGTTAAGTACTGACATATTGAATTAACTCGAATGAGGAGAGTTATAACGAGAATAAAAATAAAAATAAAAATAATTACGAAAATGAGCAGTATATATCAGAAAAATAATAAATCACTATCATGGTGTTCTGTAATCAGTCAATTGTTCTTAATGTTATTCCACATTCACATTCCACCTCATTGTAATTTTACACACAGTATTTTTCATTATATCGGCATAACACTTCATTACATTCCACCTTTCAAGATGGCCGCTGTCTTAAGTCTGTCTTAAGTTTGTCTTAAGACAAACTTAAGACCAAATCCTAACTTCTGTGAATACCAAAAGTAGTAAGTTCATTCTGTGAATGCCAAAAGTAGTAAGTGCATTCTGTGAATACCAAAATAGTAGTAAGTTTAGGACTGAGTCTTAAGTTCATTCTGTGAATCGGGCCCATATACTATAATCATTATTGTGATGTAGGGATATGAGCCACCCAAGCTACCCCAGAACTACAGGAAGTGTGAGTGAGTAGGGGGGAGCAGCAGCAGTTTGAGCTAATGATGTTGCAAATAATAATGTTTGCTAGGTTTTTTTTAAATATCCCAGCAGTAGCATGAGTAATAAAATAACAAGCATTTGCAATGCAATAGGTCTCACATTTGCAAGATTTAGAGCTATTGGCATTGTAAATGACAATTTCCTTAATCTATGTGTTTTTGTTTGGAGTGGAGTGGACAAAGTGAGGAGGAAATACAAAGGAGAATGTTGAGAGTGCATCGCGAGATGCAGTGCCAGAGAGCTGGGAGAGTGGAAAAAGGAGGGATATGGGACAGCATGGAAATAAATGTGAGGGGGGAGAGTGGTGGATCCAGATGTGGATTAATGCGGTAGGATTGCGTTTGGTTGTGTGAGAGATAGACCAAAGAGAGAGGGGGCCTGGGGAGAATCCTATTAGCTTCGCTGAATTAGCAGTATTTCACAAATCCGCCATTAGTGTCAACATGTATGGAGAATAAAGCTGTCTTTTGAACCTTTTTCTTTCTCTCTGTGCCGAGGTTGCACGAGGTATTTGTAGTACCTCCAGGAATGGTGCACTTCCTTACCCAGGGAAAACAATTTTGCTAAAAGGAAAGAGGAGAAAAGTAAAGTAGCACCTCATTGTTAAACTCTGTTAAGTGGCAGTCCAGCGCGCAACACCCATTGGAATCAAAGGACTTCAGCCCCCTCCCGTCGTGTGTGGCAGTCAGACGGCTCCCGGGCTCACACACAGCCGCACCCGAGCACTTCACAGGTCTTTAAAAGACCATGTGCATGTTAATGAGGCTTTGAGGTTTCACCCCTTTCAAGAGCCCCTGCAGCTCCACTCTGCCTATCGCTTAAAGTTTCAGCCCCCCCCCCCCGAATTTTTTTCGTAGCCCCCCCCCGAAATGTGGCTCTAGTTTTGCCTCTGAGTGGAACTAACGTGTGTGGTTCTGAGGAGAAGCAATCTGGCCACTTTGCGATCACTGAGGAGTAGTGAGATAGAGTCAGAAGGAGAGGCCATACGCTAAAGAAATAGAGAGGGGGAGGGGTAGCTGCTAGTGGCAAAGCACCAGAGAAGTGACCACTGTTGTTTAAAGAAACACGATAAAACGGCTAGAGCGCTCGTGTGAAGTTAGGGAATCTGAATGCGGTAACGCGGGGAAGTTAATACATTGGGCACGATTCACAGAATGAACTTAAGACTCAATCCTAAACTTACTACTATTTTGGTATTCACAGAATGCACTTACTACTTTTGGCATTCACAGAATGAACTTACTACTTTTGGTATTCACAGAAGTTAGGATTTTGTTTAAGTCTGTCTTAAGTCTGTCTTAAGTTTGTCTTAAGACAAACTTAAGACAAAATCCTAACTTCTGTGATTGAGTCTTAAGTTCATTCTGTGAATCGGGCCCAATGTAACATCTAAAGCCAGCAGAGAGTTGAGCCAGACCCCAAGCCTGCCACAAGTTGAGCGGCTCTCGCGTTGCCAGTTTTCTGTGAGTGGTGCTAATTAGCAGCTGGTGCTTGGCTTGACAGATGAGAAGGTTCTATAAATGCGTGGCTTTGCATTTCAGTGCAGTGACACGCATCACCACACCGAAATGGGTTAGTCTAACTCATAATGCGTGGTACTTGGTAGGGCTGCATAGTGCATAATAATTCTTTGGTAATTGTTTTGTCCCCTGTACAAATATGTTAACAACTGTACAAAGCAACTCATAACCCAGTAGGAGATGGGAGCATTACAAATGTTTCCAGAAAAGTCAAATGTTTTCAGGATTTATTGACTTTGCCAATTATTTTTTAGGTGGTGTGTCATTCTGTAGTGTTGTATGGTATGACCTGTAATTCTATTGTATGGTATGGTAAGGTATGGTGTGGTATGGCCTGTCTTTCTATACTAACGCATGGTATGGCATGTCATTCTGTAGTATAGAATGGTATGGTATATTGTGGGCTGTCAGCATCAGACGTTGTAATTACATAGTTAGCTCTCACAGTTACCACTCTATCTTAAGTTAATATTCAAACCCCGAGAAGTAAAGAAGTAAAGAAGGAGACCTTCTTTGTGTGATTCTGAAATGGTTCAAATGTGTCGTACTTTTGTTTATTTGCAGTTTGTGTGGTGATGTTGAGCGATGCATCTATTTTAGGTAGGTTTATGAAGGAGCAGAAGGCCTATGACATATTAAAGAAAGAGTCTTATTTGTTAATATAGAGAATGGCAATTGTTAATCCAGCATCTAAACATACAGCTGCCTGTTGGATGTTTTTTGCATTTGATGATGGTGAAAGAGGTGTGAGGGCACTCCGTACCGCCCGGTGCCACCCCTGATTTCTATGTGGGATTCTTCAATGCACAGACATTTACCCACGAATTAGCAAGCTGTTTGACTTCTAAAAACTCCAGCATTGGTTTTGCCACTGTTTGTTTTGATTTGCCTGTGACAGGTGTGTGTCTGCTGCTTCCAGCCAGCAGGAGGCACGGTACCCTCTTGTGTTACTGGAGGGCAGTCTGCCTGCCAACTTAGGGGCATATTTATGAGGGTTGCATCACGTTTGCACCATGCAGCATAGCACATGCGTGACACACACCTCTAAGTTTGCTAGCGTAGCTTTGAGGGGCTCCAAAGATATGGAGTAATGTAACACAGCGCAAATCGCTGTGCTGCGTTACTCTTCCCTGGGTAAGAGTTCCATGGGTGTTGTGTGGGTTTTCTCATGCAACAACTATGATTGTTGGCACATTCCCAGATTGCACCAAAGAGATACACCTCTCCAAAGTCTCTCTCTAAAGTCTCTACAATGTCAAAGGCATACAAATCCTCCAAACAAAAGCACTTTTAAACAATGCCTACCAGGATGGATGACATGTGAATCCTACACCTTGAAGTCCCCTTTGCCGTATGTAACATTTTTTATACACTGATTTACAAACACACATGAGTCATTGTCTCTGTAGGTGTGTGATGTAAAGGGCTCGGACACGCTACCTACACTGATATGAGAGGTGCTATCAAACAAATGAAATACTTGTGAGAGAGGGGCTACGGAGCGGTGAGAGGCACTGTGGGAGGGTGATAGTGGAGGACTCAGTGAAGAGCCACAACGAAGATTCTCGTATTCTGGGGCACATTAAAGTCATTATGTACTATGCTTTAAAAGCTAATACAATTGAATATATAAAAACAAATGAGTTGTTGAATGCCCTATGCTTTCCCAAGCTTTCACAGGGAAGAGCCCCCCGAAGCCCCCTTTGTAGTGGTCAGGGTTGCTCGCTGCACTTGCTATGTACAGTACAGGGGCTGGAATGACACAATTTGCCAGGGCTGCTTTGGGTTGCAAGTCCGCCCATGGTAAGTGCAGGATCCTCCTACCGCTAAATAAACACTGTGGGGCAGATTTACAAGCCCCTTGCGCCCCTTTTACGCTGCTGTTGGATCACTTTTGTGACGCAACGGTGGCGCAAAAGATGCGCCATGGTGCGGGGTACTTACAACGTGACGCATGTGGGAGATGCATCACGTTGTAAAGCCCTGCGCCAGAAGGAGGCATTCCTGCGCTGGGGGTGGGGGGTGGGGGGGGGGCTGTCGGGATTCCGGTGCAGGAACAACTCCTAAAAGTAGCTGAATGAAATCTACAAGATTTCACTCAGTCACTTTTGGGCCCATGCTGAGTCAAAACCCTGCGCCTGCTTGAAGCAGGCGTAAGGATTGATGCAACATTGTAACAATAGGACACCCAGAGCATTGCTAGAGCTACATTGCGCTTGCGACGCAACTCCAGCAATGCGCCACTTTTATGGCACAGATGCGTCACGCATCTGTGCCGTTTTTGCCCCATGGTACGCCGCATTGTAAATGCGGTGCATCCATGGTGGCGGAGGCATGGCGCACAATAACTGGCGCATCCCTGCTGACATGCATGGATGCGCCAGTTATTGTAAATCTGCCCCTATATGCATACATACCAACAGACCCAATAGAGGCTGTCTCTCTGCCAGAAATTACATCTGCTTGTATAGACATTAATTTGGAAAATCCATTCTCCTGTATATTTTTTTATTTAATCTCCCACTATCCACTTCTTAAATGTTGGCATGTACAGACATGTATTTATGTGAAAAAGCTATTTCAGATCTTATGTACCCAAAAAAATAAATACAGAAATTGCTTTGGAAATGTAGAATCTGGCCTGAGGATTCAACTTTCTGAAATAAAATCAAACATTGAAAAGTTTGTCGCATATTTTTTCAATATAAAATAATAAAATCTTTAGTAATTCAAGTACTTGTTTGTGCATTTTACAAATTGTTCGGTGGAACCCCAGGTTTCAGGAGTGATTCAGTGGGGGTCCTCAGGAAGTCAAAAAGGTTGGAAACCACTGATGGAAAGCGCTCCAATAACTTCAGATCAGGTTGGAGCTATACAAAGTCATGTTATGTTATGTTACCTTAGTTTATATAGCGCTCAGCTGCCCCAGCAAAGGGGCATCCCGGCGCTTTGTGGCAGAAAAGTGACTGACTCCAAGGAGAGAAGCAGAGCGTAAAATCAGACAGGCTTAATTTCGGGGGAGGAGGTAGGTTTTAACAGCCTTCTGAAGTCCAAAAGGTTTTCCCGTTCACGTATGTGTGCTGGTAATGAGTTCCACAGTTTAGCTGCTAAACAGCGGAAGGAGCATCCTCCCGCTCGGCAACGCTTACTCCGGGGTACCCTGACCATATGTTGGCCAGCAGAGCGTAGAACGCAGATAGGGACATACGGGGTGAGAAGGTTACTTAGCATTTTAGGAGTGCCCATTTTTAAAATTTTGAAGGAGATGCATAGTGTCTGAAACTGAATACGCTGAGTCATAGGGAACCAGTGGAGCCTCCGGATGGTATCGGAAATGGAACAGAATCGGGGAAGGCCTACCAAGGCTCTAGCAGCTGCATTCTGGATGCGCTGCATTCGGGCAATCTCCGCTTGATTGGCTCCCAGTAACAGGGAGCAGGCGTAGCCCAGCCGAGAGAGCACCGTGGCCTGGAATATCAACCGCCTTGTGGATGAGTCAAAAAACTGTTTTTTGTCTGATGGCAAAAATTAAGGAAAGAGTCTAGCCACACACCCAGATTTCTAACTTCTGGTTTGGGTCCCGGGGCTTTACCCAGAGTAGTTGGCCACCAATGATCTCCCCATAGATCAGCGTTCTTTCCAACCAGCAGGACCTCTGTCTTATTTGCATTTAATTGCAGACAGTTAGCTGTCATCCACTGTGCCACAGCAGTAAGGCCACTTTTAAATCTGGAGACAATTGGGGCGGAAGCCTCAGCCAAAGCAACCACTAGCTGAGTTGTGGAAAATTAGTACGATTTGGTAAACATTATCTGCGCCATCTTGCCTTTTCCCCTGATGCCACACTTTTTGTCATACGCACCCGCCATTTTAGGTGCCTCAATCAGAACCACCCTCTGCACGCCACTGGCCCCCAGCACAGCCCTTCGCCCTCACAAACCCCCCACGCACTGGCCACCCCCCCCGCTCTCACATGCCTTGGGTCATAAACCCCTCTTCCGCGCAGCTCTGCCTCAGAACCCCATCCTGTTCCCAGCGCGACACCTCCCTTCGTTCCTTTCATGGTCCCAGACCCTTTGATACAAACCCCCTTTTCCCATGTGCCCGTTTGTCTTCCTCGTTCCCAGGCCGCCACCTGGCTCTGCGGATACTGTTTATTGCCCCCCCCCGTACAGTAGGAAGTTTCCCCCATTAAAGGACCCTCGAATTGATCAAAACCCCCACCCTATGAGATCCGATCAACCCCACACATTCCGTGAATCGGTGGAATGTCCAGCTGCGCGATAATCATCACCTGTTGTGACCGGGGTGGGGACTTCAACTGTAAATGTGTGTGGGAACGGGCCTGAAGGGGAGATTCCGAGGATGTCCTTTCATACTTCAAAGCATTGCAAGAATGTGTTACCTGCAATAAAGATCATAAAACTGTGTATAAGAGGCCAGGCCTCAGAGATGCGGGTAGAGCACCTCGTGACGATACTGGCTGTCCGAACTGATGTGTTCTCCTCCGGAGAGAATAAACCTTGTTTCCTGCCTTCCAGTCTCCAGTGCCTGCCTCTTCATTGATTAATATTTTGTGGGTTAAAGAGGCGATACCGCCGGGCAAATATTGGTTGTCCCTGACCTGTTTTTACAATTGGCGCCCAACGTCGGGCCTATCAGCGACACGTGGATCCAGTGGGAGAAGTCCTGACGACAGAGTGAACGACTGCAACGATCGGGAGAGCTCTTGCCCAATAGACCCTCGTCTGGCAGCCGATCATCCGAACTTCACTGGTTCCGAACAGACCTCTCTCGAGTGATCTACGGTCCTGACTGGGAACATCAGGAGTGCCGCGAAGAATACGAGGAAAAGAGGACGATCGGGCGCTGGATTCGGAAGACAAGAAACTGTCCATACGGTCCGAGTAAGGTCGTGTAAACACGACGAATTGCGAAATGATTGTTTGATTGTTCGGAAAATACTAGTATTACTCTTTGTTGACTTGTTTGGAGATTCACTGTCTGCAAACGGAGGAACAACAGGCTCTCTCTCTTTGCAAACAGTGAAGGATAGGTAACGCAGCCAGCGTGCCTATCTTTCTCCCCCACTGATTGATTGTTTGTTCGCGGATTGTTCTCGGGAGATTTCCCTCTCCCACACTGATTAATTGTTTTTGACCCCGAACTACTGTTCGCGGATTGTTTTCTGGAGATTCTCTGTCTGCAAACAGGAAAGAACAGGTTCCTCTTTGCAGATAGTGAAAGGGTAGAGGACGCAGACCTTTTGCGGGCCTACTTATTCTCCCCACTGATTGTTTATTGACTGTTTGATATTGGTTCATGAGGTATTCACTGCCTGCAAACAACGTAGAATAGAAATATTCTGTCTAGTCTTTGCACGCAGTGATAAGATAGGCAGTGCTGACTTTTTGTCCTCGTTGTGAGCCGTCATGTCTGTCTTCTCCCCACTGATTGGTAGTTGGTTCAGCCCGGACCGTTTATTAGAGGTGGACCATCTAGCTCCGCTGGAAGGCACCCCTAATAAAGACATGTTCACAAAGTATGGATTAGTTACCATAGCCTATAGTAAGCTGTGGCACAAGTATACCAAAGAAAATCAAGAGAAACAGTGGCCACTGATAGGATCCTTCGATCTTGATAAAATAGAAACGTTAGAAATAGCCCTTTGTAGTAGTAAGACAACACCTATTATGCTCGACAGTCTCGGTATGTGGCGCAAAGAAGCAATGCAACGAAAGAAAAGAGACGAAGTCAGAGTAGGTAAAGGAATATATCGACAGGACAACCCCAAGACACAACGACCCGAAAGTAATCCCCCGACACTACGCGCAGGACGACCAGACTTAGGGCAAAACCAATGTGCTTTTTGTAAATATTCCGGGCACTGGAAAGCCCAATGCCCGACTCTACTGAAGAAGGGTAAGAGCAGAGGGCCGACAGAAATAACAGGCCGGCAGAAATGGAAAAGGCGTGAGACAAAGATGAATCAGACTGACACGGACAGGCCAGATAGAACCACCACGTTTGATTATGCCCGATGGCAAAGATTTCGCCAGACCGATTTCAGCGACATGTTTGAGTCCTCATAGATCGAACAACGCTAAGACGGGAAACCCAGTCTAGCTCTAAGTTACCCGGTGACGAACCCCGTACTACCGCTACTGTTCCCTAACACAAAAAGCCACCCTTTTCGGATAACCTACAGAAACAATACACAGAGTAGTCTCGGACAGATTAGTATACATTCCATTAATGAACTCAAACTTCGAGTGCAATGGGACTGATTACTCTCTGCTGCCCCCCCCCACTCTGTAAAAAAGGAGCAATTACAGGCCTGCATAGACAACCCCCCATTACCCAGACATGCCTGTCCAAACAAAATACCTACCCCCACTCCGGAAGTTCCCGAAATGCCGCAGGTCACCGGTCACGCCCATCCGGAAGGTGAAACACACAGCACGTGTGGGGCGGGGCCTGCTGACAGCCATCGATCGAAAAGATCGCCAGTGGGATGTCCAGGAGGCACCACGGGCCCGGCATGAAATGGCCTTCCCATCCCCTTCTTCCTGGGGTGGCGTCCCCCGGGCCACGAGTAGGGAGGGGGCGGATGCAGATGACCCCCTCCCTCATATCTCCTGGTCCGGCCATCACAAATACCTCCGCTGAAATTGGTACAGGGTGGGCTCGGAGGGAGAGGCGACGCGAACGAGCCTCTCCCACCTCCTCGGATAGGAGGTTTCCCAGCCCCGGCCCGGCACCGAAATCCTCCAGCCGGGCGGCGGCCATACTTGCGCAGCACAGGACATGCACCGCGGCGGCCATACTTCCGCAGCACAGGACATGCACCGTGCCGGCCATACTTCCGCAGCACAGGACATGGGATGGCGCCGGCCATACTTGCGCAGCACAAGACATACGATGGCCCTCAAGTGTACTTGTGGAGCACGGGATGTGGGGTGGCCATCATGTATGCCCGTGAGAAGGGGCGGCGTGGGGTGCACTGGGAGAGGGAGGCGGCGCGAACGAGTCTCCCTCACCCCCCCAGGTGGGGGCGCCACAGCTGCACCCTAGCCGAATGTCCTGCCCCTACGGCACGGTGTTCCATTTTTCTCACCCCAAAGGGTCTCTTCCACTCTTGCAGACTCGACGAAGGGCGGCTGCTGCAGGGCCTCAAAATGGCGTCTGGGCCCCCTGGAAGGCGGGTCTAGGCCGCTAAAGTACCTCTGACCAGCAGTGTAACTCGGACGCTTGCCCACCGGGGCACGAGCCCCCACCTCCGACAGCATCCCCACAGCCTTGAAGATTCTACAAAAGTCCCCGGAGCCCTTGGCCCCTGCAGGCTTCCGATGAGGAACAACTGCCTTGATCGCTAACGAAATAACCACGACATAGCCACCCCTTCTGTTAGCACGAGTTTTTTTGAACTGCCGAAAAGGACTCTGGTCCAACCGCCGGTTGTGGGAAACATTTTGTCCCTGATGCTACTTCCGGACTAACTCGGCCCCGCCCAAAATGGCGCCGGTGTCAATAAGAACTTACGAACACCTCGTGGTGTTTTTTTGCTAATAAGACTTGATGTTCTGAGATATGTATATGATCCTTTGTACACTTAACGAAAAAGAGGGAGGGTTCACTCGACGAACATGTAAAAGGATCCCGTGAAAAATGTTGGTTTCAATGTACGATTTATTATGATATTATTGTAACTGATACATAACCTCGCTTGTGACACACGCCCACGGTATGCATTTAGGAAATTTGATTGCAACTAGTCTGACTGTGCTTCCAATTATGAAATGAATGCCCCTTGATCCCTCACCTATTGATAGACCTTTTTAGTTTCCTGCAAATGACTAAATAAACCCTTTTAAATGTTTTTAATGCTGCAAAATAGCCCCCCCTTACTGTACGTACTTCAGCCATCGCCATGTCCGGCCAAATACGATTGCACTCTCATATCTACATGCTGAACGATTGTGCAAATAAAGGTTTTCCAAACTATGAACAGGTATTGCATGCTTTTTTAAAATGTGGGATCAGCGGGAGTGTTTTTCTGTGCACCCTGCTTTGTTCTCTTTTTAAGGTTATTAGAAGATGGTTGCTCAGCCCCGGATGGAGGATCGAATCTAAGACACGATACTCTGCCTCCAAGTATGCGACTGGCTTAGGAACTAACGCATGGAGAAGGACCTCGACTTCTGAGGACGGGGTACCACTGTCGGAGGAGAGAGAGACCGGATGTGGGAGCACGCGGCCTGACTACAGATCGTGGAACATCTGCGACATTGGCCAAGGCGAGACCGCAACAGTAAGGAGTCGCAGGACGAGGCACTGTTTCCGACAAAATGAGAGGAAAGGGCTGACCTGATGCCCCTGCTCGATGATCAACATGTGCCGAAAAGTCCCCGCTCTCTGAACTCGGTCATGGGCCCACCTACCTAAAATTTTCCGTCCCCCTGGTCTGTTCCCGATCTGGCCCTGCTCCATCCCTTTTCCTCCGACCTACCCTAAGGACTACTCACACACACCCTTCTTCCACCTGAACTCTTTGACAATCGACTCGAAAGGACACAGGGCGAAAAAGGACCTTTTTGACCAGGAAAGCGAGGAAAAGGTCATGCCCTGCAACGCGGGACATAGAATAGAGCTGGACACATAGCTCCACCGCCGGTGCTCCACAGTGCCAACAGAAGATGACAAAGAATGCTGAGAACTCACTAATAATGGTCCATGACAAATAAGACTTCCCCTTCGAACAATGACACCCCTGATTATCGTTTTTACTACGTCTCATTTCTCTCCCAGCCACCATTGTATTGATTACGCTCCAACCGAATACGAAAAGAACTTACATATGTAATAACCTATCAGTTCATATTCCGAATGACTATAAGCATCTATGAAATGTACTCAACGCTCTCACTACAGAATCGTTTTTGTCCGATATTGCATTACTATGACTTTCCTGCAAACGAGCTTATCGATAGGCCCGCCTCCTAAGACGAAAGATTTTAAATGTTATGTTTATAGCTCCTTCACCTGGGTTCCTACTTCTTTACTTATGACCGCCACAGTAGACATGGATAGGAAATAGGCCAGCAAGATGTCTTGGAAATGTTAAAGGGAGGACTGTGGAAAATTAGTACGATTTGGTAAACATTATCTGCGCCATCTTGCCTTTTCCCCTGATGCCACACTTTTTGTCATACGCACCCGCCATTTTAGGTGCCTCGATCAGAACCACCCTCTGCACGCCACTGGCCCCCAGCACAGCCCTTCGCCCTCACAAACCCCCCACGCACTGGCCACCCCCCCCGCTCTCACATGCCTTGGGTCATAAACCCCTCTTCAGCGCAGCTCTGCCTCAGAACCCCATCCTGTTCCCAGCGCGACACCTCCCTTCGTTCCTTTCATGGTCCCAGACCCTTTGATACAAACCCCCTTTTCCTGTGTGCCCGTTTGTCTTCCTCGTTCCCAGGCCGCCACCTGGCTCTGCGGATACTGTTTATTGCCCCCCCGTACAGTAGGAAGTTTCCCCCATTAAAGGACCCTCGAATTGATCAAAGCCCCCACCCTATGAGATCCGATCAACCCCACACATTCCGTGAATCGGCGGAATGTCCAGCTGCGCGATAATCATCACCTGTTGTGACCGGGGTGGGGACTTCAACTGTAAATGTGTGTGGGAACGGGCCTGAAGGGGAGATTCCGAGGATGTCCTTTCATACTTCAAAGCATTGCAAGAATGTGTTACCTGCAATAAAGATCATAAAACTGTGTATAAGAGGCCAGGCCTCAGAGATGCGGTTAGAGCACCTCGTGACGATACTGGCTGTCCGAACTGATGTGTTCTCCTCCGGAGAGAATAAACCTTGTTTCCTGCCTTCCAGTCTCCAGCGCCTGCCTCTTCATTGATTAATATTTTGTGGGTTAAAGAGGCGATACCGCCGGGCAAATATTGGTTGTCCCTGACCTGTTTTTACAGAGTGTCATCAGCATATGACACGATGGTAAGGTCCCACTGTCTGGCGACATCAGCTAGCGGCTGGACATACAGATTAAATAAGGTGGGGCTCAGCGCCGAGCCCTGGGGGACACCCTGTTCGATCGGGAGTGCCCGAGATAGAAAAGGAGGAGTGGACACCCAAAAGTCAGTCTCAGTCAGAAAAGATCTGAACCAGGCAAGGTCCAGATCGGTAATCCCAGCTTCCTCAAGTCGGTGGAGCAGAATCTTGTGGGAGACGGTGTCGAAGGCGGCACTGAGCTCTAACAGGATCAGTGCCGCCGTTTGGCCATGGTCAAGAATGTCTCGTAGGTGTTCCGTCATGGCCAAGAGAGCAGTCTAGGTGCTCTGACCAGCGCGAAAACCATGTTGTGTCTCTTTAAGGATGTTATTAGCGCTCAGAGTGTTAGTGAGTATGGTATTAACATGGGATTCTGCCACCTTCGTTATCTAGGGAAGAAGAGAGATAGGCCTGAAGTTCTCAGGCTTTCTAGGATCCAAATTAGGTTTCTTAAGGATCGGGGAGACCCACGCCTGTTTCCATTTCGCCAGGACAGTAGCAGATGAAAAGGAGGCATTAATCAGTTGATGTAACGGGGTCATACAGGACAGAGAAGATTCTCTGAACGGCGCGGGCTTAAGTGGGTCAGCCGGAGAGCCGGACTAGATTTTCACAGCCAACTTACTGAATTCTTCCCAGGAAATCTCGGGGATAGCCGTTAGCTTAGAGGCTAAAACAGGTCTAGTGAGAAGGGGGGGGGGGGGCTGGGCATAGCCGTAGAAGGAAAAGATCGATAGATTGCCCATATTTTTTCAATGAAAAAAGAGGCCAATTTCTCACATTGAGGTTGTGACGCTGGTATGGACACAGGAGATTATTTTGTATTGAGGTCTTTAAGAATTTTGAAAATGATTTTAGCAGGATTCGGACTCAGTTTGATCTCAGCAGCATAGTACTCTGCTCTAGCCCTACATACAGCTCTGGGGTATGTTTTGAGTTTGGCTAGGTATCGTGCTTTGAGTTCGGGGGCATAGTCTTTCCTCCATTTGCGCTCATGTCTTTTACATGCCTTCTTCAGAGGAATCAAAGAGTCATTATACCAAGGGTTAGAGTCTTGTGTACGACCTCTGATCCAAGTTGCCGGTATAAGAGTGTCGAGAGCCCGTGTGATCCAGGCGCAGAATGAGTCATATCCCGTCTCGACATCAGTAAAAGGGCCTGGCGGGTCAGCTCCTAAAAGAGCATGAAAGACTTCCAGACGAAGCTTACGCCATGGTCTTTTATATCCCGAGCGTTGAGTGTTGTTCTGTGGAGATAGAGGTATGGGAATGGTCATCTCGACTAAGAAATGGTCAGACCAGGCCATAGGAATAGGCGTCGACGCAGTGGCTCTCTCAATATTGGTAAAAATGGGATCCAGCAGATGGCCTCCTATATGTGTAGGGCTTTTAACTATTTGGTGAAGCCGAAATGAGGCTAAATCGGCAAGCATGGTGCAGATCGTCTGGTCCTGGTCCAGATCAAGGTGGAAGTTAAGATCGCCAAAAATGCTAAAGTAGGCCGACTCCACAGCAAATGCTCCAACAATTTCTAAGAGGGTAGTATTAAAACCGGAGGCAGGTCCGGGAGGTCTATATATTAATAAGCCAGAAAGGGAGAAGTAAGTGCTCACGGCAATACTGAAATGGGCACATTTGCCTCCATCCATTTTAACTTTCTCACAAAGACAGGAGTAAGTCGACCTGGTAATCACAGCGATACCGTCTCCCCTTGTAGTTCTGTTTACCAGAAAGATCGAATAATCAGGGGGTAGCGCCAAGTTCGATACAGTCTTCATATAGTCGCTGAGCCAAGTCTCGGTCAGAAAGAAAATGTCAGGAGATTTATCAGTAATCAGGTCGTATAGTTCTGCATGATGTTTTGATAGTGACCTTACATTTAATTGCAGTATTTTTAGCCGATGTTGAGGAGGTGGGGTAGGGGATACAACTAATGGAATAGGTTTGGAGAGTACAAAAGTGCCACACGGACAACATAACGGGCCACTCAAGGGGTGCTGCGGGGACATGCTACACTGGTGAGGGTGAGGTCACAGATTTAACAGTGCCTCTCTGGAGTAGGAACGCTTATCTGGCAAATTTTGACCGACATAACTGGCGAGAGGCAACGTACTGGCGCAGACGGGAGCAGACTGGCTTGCCTTTGGCGCGACTTCGGCACTCCTCCGGCGCGCCCGCTGCGTGCGTCTGCTGTGCTCCCGCTCTATGTTGGAATAAATAGATAACAGGGGGCGTGTAGCAACTAGAGCGCCAACCAAAATGGCGCTCTCCTGGAAGTGAGTGATTCCGGTGTAAGCTCTCTTGACAGTGCCCTCCACAACAATCAGCCACAGGGCTGCAGTGGACCGGGGCGCAAGAGTACGTGGTGATTCAGGTAGGTGTTCAGGGTAATGCAAATATTAAAAACAATGCCACGTAAAAAAAAAAAACGGCCACGAATGGTGCACGCGCGCGCGCCACTGCCAGCATCTGTCTTCAATTATGGCAGCCATGTCTCTGTCATAATTGAAGACATATGGGCTTTGGTGCGCATATCAGACACCAATAGGCCATAGGCGGAGCTACGCGACCGCCTATGGCCTATTGCGTGTTCTGTTATAAAACAGCACGCACACAAAGCCCAATTGAAATGGACCTTCAAATGCACATGCACTAGCTATGTGGAATGTGCAGGTCCAAATTTGGAACCCTAAGAAAAGGGCTTTTCCTATAAAGATTTCCCTCCACCCACAAAGCTGCAAAAACATTGATTGGGTGCCATACCACAGGTCATCACTAGAGGTCGGTAATCAAGTCAGCCAGGCCAGGCACCACACTGTATACCCCACAGAGGTGGAGTGCCAGAGGCTCCCTGGAACCAGTGGAGTCCTGCACGGTTGCTCTGGTCACTGCTACCCATAATTAACAGTTCCTAATGATACATAATTGACGGTGATGCTGTTTACTAGAAGGAGAGCCCTGACCTCTAGCGACAAGAATAAACCATCCACTGTCTTTTCTCAGAGACACTAATCATTCCTTAACAGTTAAATTGTGAGCCTTTCACTTTACCCTTGACTGCAGCCTCTACTTAAGCAAAGACCCTTCAGAATTGGTTTTATTAATTGACGATGATGCTGTTTACTAGAAGAAGAACCTTGGGGCATATTACCAAGAATAAGCGATAATTATCGCTAAGCTTGGTTAGAGGCAATAATTTTATCGCCGTGCTTCGCCTATTTTTATCGCTTAGAAACCTTGCAATTATCAAGGTTTATCTCCTAAGCGATAAAAATCGTCCGAAATGCATGAATATCGCTGTAAAGTCAGCGATATTCATGCATTACCGAGCTAATGCTCTTAGCCATGTTATCCACCTACCATTGGATAACATGGCTAAGAACTGCTCTGGGCAGGCGTTAGCTTTTGGAGATAATTGCGCTTAGCGCGATTATTTCCAAAAGTAGGTCATAGGATACAGCGATGTTAGCGACTGTTTCCAGTCGCTAACATCTTGGCACGCCCATTTTGCATGTCATTAGTGATAAATATCACTGACATGCAAAGTGGGCCCCAAGATGATCGCTAGCTAGAGCGATACAATTATCGCTGCTTTAAACCACTGTCTTTTCTCAGAGACACTAATCATTCCTTAACATTTAAATTGCGAGCCTTTCACTTTACCCTTGACTGCAGTTTCTACTTAAGCAAATACCCTTCAACGCCAAAAACAATTCTAATATTGCGGATATTTAGTATTTTTCTTCTTCCCAAAAAATTATAATCAGAAACCGCTTACGAAAGTTCTGGTTAATTTACAGCTATAAAACTGTAAGTAAAACTGTAATGCTATCTTAACTAAATATGTACACACATAAACTACTTTTGATTCTGAAAGCTAGAAAGCCTCTTTTACGCATTATAAGCAAACGGAAGCGTTTGTGGCTTTGCAGTGGCTTCTGGGTATGTAAATTTACCCAAAACAGTTGGTTGTTGGCAGGCAGCCTGCCCTCTAGTAACAGCGGTTGGTACTGCACCTGCAGCCTGGTTGAAGCGTTCCATTTCCTCCCACATCCACTCCATGCACACACACCCTCTCTCTTTCTCTCACACACGCCCTCTCGCTCTCTCTCCTCTTCTCTCTCGCTCTCTCTCTTCTCTCTCTTCTCTCTCCTTCTCTCTCACACACACATCCACACACTTTAAAAAATAAATAGCGGCAAAGTCAATGGTTTGGAATTTTAGATGTCATAGTGCTTAATAATTCTTTGGTGGTTTTTTGTCCTAAATAAATCTGTTGCAAAAGAAACAAATGATGGACAGAATGCTGAAAAATGAAAACAGTCACAATCATCTGGGTTTAATCCATCCTTCTTTGTGCTTTTTGCACAGCAGCCACCTCAGTTTGGACCCTGCCATATGCAAATCAGTCTTGACCCTGCTCCATATAGGAACAGTCCAGCCTGAACTGCCACGCCAGGTCCTCCCTGAACTGGAAACAAGCATCCTTTTGCTAGGTGGATATGGTGTGTCCAGACGTGGCCCGGGCGGTTCTTTTGTGTGGGCGTTCGTGTGTTGCTTCCCTGATTATTTTGCCCCGGGGCCCAGGCAGTTGTGGACAAAAATATTAACTTACTTACAAAATCTCAGCCCACGGCAGTCAGCTATCTTAGCCACGGGCCAGAAACGTGGCATCACAGTTTGCCTGTGGCAGGCTTAAGGCGGCGGGGTTGGGTTAGTAGTCAATAGTGACACCAACTGCACAATACACATGTTGGGTTGGACGAGTGCCTTTCCCTGGCCAGCCCGACATGCATAATCTTAAGAGTCTCGCCTCAGTAGAATAGAGAGTGGAGGGGGTCGCAGCCGCAACCCACCGGTCTCATGATGAGCGGCGAGTTGTCCTGCCCAGGCCAATCCAAGCGCTGCTTTAGCAGCGCCTGGATTGGGTGCTTTAGGTCTCTTGGCAGAGCCTGGGAGCCAGCCCATGGGGAGCATATTCACCAATCACTGCAGTGATTGGTCATTGCTATCCTAGATTTAGCTCTAGCTCAGCCTCTCTCTCTCCCGTCCCTCTTCTTGTGTGCATGCCATCACACACAAGGAAGCGAGTGCAGTGGAGAGAGAGAGTCGAGAAGGAGTGATCCGCCTGACCTCCTGAGTCATGTGCAGGACATCTAACCTGGGCTTCTGTTGGAATTCTATAACGCATATTAGCAATTCCATTATTGCCGTTTTAGCGGCAGTTTCCTGCTGCTAAAACGGCCATAATTTTAACGAGGTTCTTGCTAATATGCCCCCAGGTTCGAGTCTCGGCATTGATTGCTCAACATGTTGTGAAGTCATGGCCTTTGGCTTTAAGGCAAATCTCTCTTAATATATGTCCCTGTGCTGTTGCCTACCTAAAAAGTATGTTGGATGGATTTGGCATATGAAGTCCATCCAACATTTGGGTGCTTTTTACTTTGTGTGTCCTGTCCTCTGGGTCACGTTCCTGCTATATAAATACTCACACTCTTTGAAGTGCAGAGTGACTCTGCACTTCAAAGAGTGTGAGTGTTTCTATAGCGGGAACGCTGAGTGCACTGCAGACAGAAATGTTTCTGAAGCTAGGCCCTGCTGGCACACACCTCTGAGAAGCATTGGCTGCAGCGTGTATGCTTCTCAGAGGTGCGTGCCAGCAGGGCCTAGCTCAGAAACATTTCTATCTACAAGAAATTTACTGTTTCTGAAGCTCGGAAATAAAGAATAGTTGCTGCAATATCTAAAGCCTTAGGCTGTAAACATTGCAATAACACATGGTGCCACTGGCAACTGTTCATTCCTGTGCTGGTTTCAACAATAAACATTCTATGACCAGCTTCGATTCTGGGCCTGAGGTGAGGTTGCTTAAACTGGCACTTACCTAGGCCCACTTCCAGCATGTGGAAGTGCATGCGCAGCCATTGGGTGAAGGTGTTTGGCGTGGTCTGCCATGATTCGAGGCTGCAGAGCTGCTTGAACAATTTTAAGGATAGCAACAATGATGCGCGACTGACTGAAATCATGAGGTTTGTGAAAATTACAAAGTGTTAATAATTTATGTGTTTGGTTGCCACTACTTCTACTAATTGTGTTATATTTTTCTTTTCAGCATCTGGTAAAGGCAGTGTGACACGCTCTATATAATTCTTGGGCAAAGAACAAGAGGGCCCTGTACAGAACCCAACCTACTTTGCTGCTCTTGCACCCCCACAACACAACAACTCCGGTGTTTAAGGTAAGGAAACTGATGCTAATTTTTTTAAATGGTAGTTAAAGGCTAGATATGTGGTCTACATGCTGGGTGGGGTGGGTGCACATTAGTCCTGGACGGCAAATTCCGTTCCGTTCATGGAATTTGCAGAATTTGAGTAAATTTGCATTCCGCGGAGAATGCAGAATTGGACAAATTTCCGCGACCCGGTTCTGCGCGGAATTTTTTGCTTGTTCGCGCTTTTAAAATGCGTGTTCACAAGAGATTTCTCCCCGAGCACGCAAACAGCGTCCACGAACAGCAAAAAAGCATTGTGAACACGCAGAACAAGCAATTCTGCGTGTTTGTGGAACTTTTGCGTGCTTGCGGAGATTTTTTACTGTTTCACTGAGCTTTGCGTAGCGCGACTATGCAAATTTCGCCCACCCCTAGTTCACATCACTATCAATTTGAGGCATGTAAATATGTAATATAGCCTTTCGGCCTGCCGTAGCGGGCTATACCGGCTATTAAAGGCCTGAGCTGAAGGCGAGGATTTTTAACAAGGGAGCGGAACTTTAATAGCCGGTATAGCCCAGTTACGAAGGGCTATAAGGCTGTTAAAGCATTCTGCAACTAGAGGGCAGAATGTTCTAACAAATAAAACAATGGCTTCATGGAGCCCGAGGGGATTGAAATCCCCCCGAGCTCCCTCACGCCTTTGTTTACATCAGCAGCTGTGAATAAAGTCGAACATTAGGATGTTGGAGCTCCGGGCTTCTACCAGCCATTAGAAGCCCGGAGCACTCCATTGTTTTCAATGGATACTCGCAACGCCATAGATGCTGCTGCCTGCCTGCTACCTTGTTTTGCTAGTTTGGGGACTGCAACCCCCAGCAGACATCTTTCCCAGGAAGGTGAGACCACTGAATGCGCATAAAAGGGCCAATGAACACCTTTGGCGTGGGATGCCATAACAGCTGCTGCCGCTGCCTGCTACCTTGTTTTGCCGGTTTAGGGACTGCAATCCCCAGCAGACATCTTTCCTTAGAGAGAGAGAGGCCACTACAAGCGCATAAAAGCACCAACGAACACCCGCCTCGCGGGACGCGCGCAGGCGAATCCCAGGCCAAGGGCGGGCCCATTCGCGCCCGTAAGACTCCAGACGTGGCTGGGCCAGGCCAACCTTCTTGGTTCCCTGTTTCAGGATATATTTCTTGAACATAAACCTTTATCAGCGCTTGTGAGGAAAGCTGCAAGAGGGGACTTCCAGGAGGCTGCCGAAAAGCAATTTTATTCAACCTGCACTGCATAACAGCTACTCTCCCCTTCATAAGTCGTACTATGTCTATTTCCAGGCAACCATTTTAGTCCGATTGAAGGGACTCAGCGAGATTGGGCTGGGCTGGTATCCAAATTCCAACCCCAAGCGACGTTAAGTTCAAGAAGGCTATTGTTTGAGCAGTTTTCTGGACAGTACACCCGAGACAATTAAAGCTTGGGGAGAACAAACAAGAGCAGGAGTATCGTTATTTGCTCTTAAAACTGCGCCTAGGTTTCTGGATACTTGCCAATTTGCTAATTATTACAGGAATGTGGGGGCATATTACCAAGGGGGGCGATAGGCAATTATCGCCGATTTAGTGGCCGTTTTCGGCCGCTAAGCGGCGATAATTCCATCGCCCTATTAGCAAGCTGTCGCTAACTGATGTTAGTGACAGCTTTTAGGCGATAGCGAGCGGTTTGGGGCCCGCGTTGCATGTCAGCGATGTTTATCGCTAATGACATGCAAAGTCGGCGTACCCAACCAGTTAGCGACTGAAAGCAGCCGCTAACGTCGCTATCGCCTATTAGCAAGGCAGGCTTAGCGTTGGAAATATTCGCGCTAAGCGCGAATATCTCCAAATACTAACACCTGCCCAGACCAGTTCTTAGCC
Source organism: Lissotriton helveticus (assembly GCF_964261635.1). Lineage (NCBI taxonomy): Eukaryota > Metazoa > Chordata > Amphibia > Caudata > Salamandridae > Lissotriton > Lissotriton helveticus. The sequence continues at coordinate 182,689,317 of NC_136057.1, read as the reverse complement.
ATGTTATCCAATGGGAGGTGGATAACACGGCTAAGAGCATTTCGTCGCTAATGCGTGAATATCGCTGTATTCTCAGCGATATTCAGGCATTTCGCCACTGGCACTGGATATTTTAGCACTATGGAGAAAAACGTTGCTATTAGCATGTTTTCTCCGCTAAACTATACAGCGATAGGCAGCGATAAAAAAATCGTCGCTAAGCCTATATAGCGATAAATTTCGCTACTTGTTGGTAATAGGCCCCGTGGTGTGGTTGAGCTGACGGGCAGCTTAAATCGGCTTAATAATTGTTATACTATTTACATTTCGCTTTTATTGCATTTTAATATATTTTTATGCAGTTGTCTTGTAGATTGCAATTATATTACATTTTGTAGGTTTAACAATTTTGCATATTGTGCATATTTTGCACAGTGAATCATTGACAGGACCAAGTATGGGGAAGAGGAAACTTGTAGGTGAATCAGGAAGGCCCAAAACTTCAGACAGGATAGATAGACCACAGACACAGACACAGGCATCGTTATTAAAGTTTATCTCAGGAGCCATGGGGCTATTGAGAAGCAGATTGCCAATGTGGAGGAGTCATTGTTAGTTTGTAGAGACAAAATTATGAGCTCCATGACTATATTACAAAACTCAGCCGACAATGACGGATCTTCTAAAACTTGTGAGGGAGGAGGGTTGACTGAGACTGATAAGGTGAAACATAGGTGCACACAGAATACATCTGATACTAACAATTCGTCTAAATTGGATTCCCCATTGTCCACTAAATGGGTAAAAAAAAACGCACCTGTCCTACAGCCAATACACTAAACAAAGTGACACTTCACAGTAAAGGGACTAAACACCAAGGTAAGAGTCAAAGTGGACCAAAGGCAGCAATTACGGAACTCACTCAAGAGTCTAGCAATTTGAATAATCCAAAAATAGATGCACTATGTTCAGTAGTCAAATCATTTGAGCAATATTGGAAAAATAGCTTTGAACCCATTAATACACGCCAAAAAGAAATAGAAACTAAATGTACGAGCTGTCTGGATCAACTGAACAGTCAATTGAAAAATGCACATTTAGGGAATGATCTAACTGATAGTAATCAAGATGTAACTAACATAGTGAGGCAAACAGCTCACCCAGGCACCAAGAGCTCATAGGATATAACGGATGTATGACATTACAACGCATGCTTTTACAACGCGGTTTTTACAACGCATACCATTACAACGCATAGTGCTTTTAGGCGCTGTGTGGAAAAGTACATTTTGCCATGTTCTGTGTCCCTACGTGTCCCCCATCCTATGTTATATGTGCATGATTAATATGCATATGTATTCCCCATGATCGATTAAAGACGCAATTACAGTTGTGTCCATCTCTAGTATGCCAGTTTCCAGTTCTCGTGAAAGCTACGAGTATTGGGCCTATGTAAAGCTACGTTGCCACGTTTCACAGTGTGCACGTTATTTCATTGTAAAATCCCCGTTTCTAGGCCTCAAAAGGGCCCGGACTCAGATTCAGCTCCTGTCTCCTGAACCCTCGCTGAGGAGCGATACAGTCCCCACCTATATCCCTGACCCTTCACTTACTTCCTGCCTCACAGTGCCCGGCTCGGCCTGGCTCTGCCTGCCAGTCTGCCAAGAGTATGTTATGATTCTAGTTATCAGTCCAGCCCTCCTTCTCTGCATTCCTAAGCTACTGAATCGCATCAATAGTTTCCGTCATGGTCTAGCCTTTACGTCTCCATGTAAGAGAAATACTGTATTAATGGTCATTTAATATTCCTCAACACGCACTACATGTAGAATAATGCATGCACCCGTCTTAGAGTCTGTTAGCCTTTACCCTGATAACTTTTGGATTCTATCAACATGTTCTCTAAACATCAGATACTAGATAGTGTTTAGGTACATGTCGCTCTGACTCTCCAGACTTCAGTCTCTGCTTCTAGCGCAGAAGTCATAGCCCCCAGCTTCTCCTAGTAACACGTCATTGTCAGTTTGCGCGCACCACTAGGTTAGAGGTCCCGGCTCCTTAGGTAGCCCCCTCCATGTTTCCGCCCCGTTTATGACATATTCTGTTACGTTTACATCACATGTCTATGTTCACGCCTCTTGTTACACCTACTTTCACCCTTATCTTTCGCGACTGTTACAAGCCCCACCCACTGTTACGCCTACTGTATGTACTGTAATGCAATTGTTTTAACTATATATACTTGTGTACTGTTATTAAAAGTTAGCGCGCTCATTCCAGATCCTGCCCGACAGCTGTCGGGGCCCCCCTGTTGGCTAGCCATCCCGATCCTGGCCCCGGCAGTGCTGCCATCCTATTCCTGTGCAGGTTGTCCTGTTCCTGTCCTTTATGCTGTATTAAACCTGCAAACTCCTACTACCTCGAATCTTGACTCTTATTTATTGAGCTATCTGTTATTGTATATCTAGTCAAAAATAGAGGTATTATTTATTTATTTACCACATAATGGCGCCCGAATAGGGACTTGCCCTTTCCCCACGCGCCGGTGAAGCCACGCAAGCCCCCTGATCCTCTGCAGCCGTGACGGAACCATACCGTGCACGTGCAGATATTTCTGCTTCAAGTATCCCTCAGGCCCACGGAGGAGACGGAGGTTGCGGTCCAGCATCCAGACGAGGCGGTGGAGGAACGCGGCGAGTCCCGACCAGAGCCCAAGCCGAGAGTCCAGTCCAGTCCGAGGCCTTCCGTTCTTGCTGCCCGGTGAGTACCGTTGCTGGGGTAGTATCTAGACAGGGTCAATTGCATTGTCTCTGGTCCGTGGGTTTGGGGTACACAGATCCAACACGAAGTGTCCACTTAGGTGGATGCGGGTCCTGACGTGTCTCTTTATGAGACCGGTAAGTTTCGTACTGTTTTAGCAGTGCATCTAGTTTCTGTTCTAGTCTGTTCTGTTCTCGAGAAATTCATGTGTTCTGTTTTCAGTATTCCAGGTAGTATTTTGTCAGAACTGTTATTTTAAATGTCATTCATGTATTTCAATGTCGTGGTATGAAAGTGGTGTATCTTCAGTGATTATCGTGTTCATTGTGTATTGTATTGTGTCTAGACTACAGTTCAGTCATGCCGTTGTTTTCCAAGTTACGTCAGTTAAAAACTAGAAAAGGTCTGTTAGAAGAAGCAGTTCCTGTCCCGCCTAGGGACAGTCCAGGTCATTTTATGTATCAGAAGCATGGCATAAGTGCCATATTATATCTAGATTTATGGGTGGAGTACACCAAACAGTTAGAAGAAAAGTACAGATGGCCCGTATCGGGTACATGGGATGCCGAGTGCATCATGCGAGTAGAAGAAGTATTATGGAAAAAGAAAGCCAGACAGTCACAGAAAGATGCCATCGAGTTATGGCGCAAAGAATCTCATAAAAGAACCGAAAAAGAAATCAGAAAGTCAGAATTAAGTAGAGAATCCTTAGAAAGAGCCCAAGAAAGGGAATTAGTCGAAATAGGTGAACGAGTTAAAACCGAACAGTCAGACAGACAGAGGAATGCCCTCATTAAGGGTATGTATCCTCTTCTTGCCGAGGACTTGCCAAAAGCAACCCCGGAGGCATCCAGTAATTTTCCGCCACCATTAGCTCCGACCAAGCTACGTCACAAACCGACCGCAGCTGATATTTTTCTCTCGTCCTATTTGGACGACACAGTCCCAGAATATGCAAATCCTGTTCCACCAGCTCCTGTAAATAATGTAATTCATGGTCCTCCAGCCACCGGGGCACCTGTTGCAGTACCTGTTACGGTACCCCCGGTCCAGCCCGTAGTACAAATTCCCGCTACATCAGTCACTCTGCCAGCACGAAGAGTATCAGTCGACGATTCCAGTATAGGGGCCGCGGGAGGAGGTCCTCCTTGGACCCCGCCGCCAAGTAGACGTTTAGGGCCAGTCGAGTTACATGAACGTGCGTTACAGCGTACGCCTAAATATAAGTCCATTGCAGAAATCAGGCGACTTCTTACTGAATGCTGTTATGATCCAGTCCCAGGCGAGGATAGTATGGTTATATATTCCGTACGTATAAGACAGGTGTCCGAGTATTTGGTCACCCTACCGAATATGAAAGAAGATCTAGACAGAATGTATCGTTTCATTCGTACAGGACAAGATCCAGAAAGTATTGCTGAAGTCATGTCTCTCAGGAAAGCTGAGATCCAGTTTATGCTATTAAAGTTTCTGATCAATTGTTTAATACGGGAACAAGATTCCCCGACTAAAGATCCGGTCGAAATGAAAGTTCTGACAAGGTGGAGTGATAATATAGCCGAGGGTAAGCACAAGACACTCAATAGTATAGAGAGTATGTACAAGAAAATTCGTAAAGAAATAATAAGGTTACACGAACAACGCAAAGAAGCTCTAGGAAGCGAGAAAGAAAATGACTCTCCTACTGAAGAGGTAGAGGACGAGAATACCGCCAGAATAGCGTATGTAGGTAAATCTAGATTTCCAGACCGACATTTACGCCTAGAACACAAGAAAGTCTTTCATCTTCCAGCACCGGAATAAGGCTCTCTAGAACAAGTATTTCAAGCTACCGATCAAATCCTGAAATCACGAATCGGTTATAGTGAGTTAAGTACTATGCATGAACAAGAACTAGCCCGATCAGCAGTCCGATGGATTACTGATTCTACCACTTTTCCAGACGAAATAGTGGCACAAATGTTTCTGAAATTGCCCCCAGCCGAGCAGCGACTGGTGGGTATGTATATGATCCAACACCTCATTACACTGTATGAGGGTCAACATTCTGATCCAGGTCCGTTACATGATATCCTGAACGAGTTACTCCAGTACAGATGGAAAGGTTTAGGTACCGATTTAATTAGTGTCATTCTAGAACAGCGCCACAAATATAGTATGTTTTTGAACCCGCATTTTGTTCATGTCTCACCTCCAGAAAGTAAACCGTTTTACATAGATAGACAGCATCCGCTACGAGGAGTACACCCAGTTAGGACAGCGGGTGGTGAAATGCAACGAGTATTTGTTTACACCCCAGTTACCAAGATGGAACTCTTAGAGATGAAGAAATTAATTCCCTGTCACGACAAAGATCCAGCAGGGTTCCACCGAGAATTAAAAGACATGCTCCGTATGGGAGAATACACGTATCCAGATATTATTAAAATGTTAAAAGTCCTGTTGCCTGCGGGCATATATGAGAAACTCAAGGAAAAAGATTGGGAGGTGGGAGAGAAAAAGATCGATTGGACAGCTCTAGAAGCTGAAGATAAGATACGAGTACCAGGTACCGGTCTTGGAGACAAATGTAAAGAATTACCAGAACTATTAATACAAGTTTTGCCTAGATTATTAGCCACTAAAAAGGAAGACTGGGATGCAATCTCAGCCTGTAAACAGAAACAAGACGAAGACACTAGTGATTTCTATTCCAGATTTGAGAAATGTTTTATAATTAACAGTGGTTTGAAGACGAGTAGCGAGTCATACCCTCATCTTTTTGTTACTAAACTAGTCGAGAATTCAAGTCCACAAGTTAAAAATCGAGTTTTGAAAGTCGAAAGTACATGGCAAGCTAGTACTCCGTCACAAATGTTACAGATGCTCCAGTATCACCAGAATAGAATCAGGGAAGAGCAAGAACACGAAAGAAGACGTATGAAAGACACGAAAATGAAAGTACTAGTTGCACAATCTGTTCCTCAAGACAGTCAGAAGAGGGGTCCGAATCAAGCAAATCAAGCCAGTCATCCTGCCGCTCCCGTTAAAGGGACATGCAATTATTGTAAACAGCCAGGTCATTTTATAAACGAGTGTGCAGTTCTGAAACACAATATAGCCACTGGTAAAACTAAAGAAAGACCACGTCCGCCTAGACAAGAACAAGTTTCACAGACTTCTCAGCCACAGAATGCACAACAGACAGTTCCAGCACCGCAGCCTATTGCTGCAACACAGCATGTTACACAGCAGATGTACCAGTATGCACAGACAGAGTATCCAGAGTATCAAGCGTATTCATGAAACAGCCTAGAGAGGGAGGTAGGCTTGCCTCTCATCGAGATTCCTGTAGATCAAGAAGGTCCCTATGTTCATAGTCAAGTATTAGGGAAAGACAGAAAGTTTTTGATTGATACAGGGGCAATTAGGACTACCATTAGTCACGACGAGGTTCCAGGGGCTCCGCTCTCAGGCTCTAGAAATGTTTCCCTTGGATTTTCAGGAAAGCCTATTGTAAACGAGATATCAAAGCCAGTTACTCTAGAAGTAGGTCCATTGTCCCGAACTACTGATCTATTGCTTACGAAGTCATGTCCAGAAAATTTGTTAGGCATTAAGACACTGAAAGAATTAGGTGCAGTTATTTGCTGTTCCCCAGAGGGAATACGTTTGTTTTTACGTGACTTCAAGGGTCACTATGTATTACGAGATTTTGATCCGAGATTGTCTAATGTCCCGCAGCATCTATGGGCGCAAGGTCCAACTGATGTTGGTTTCATGCAAATCACACCTCATCGTGTGACTCTCAAGCAAGGTGTAGTCTTGCCACGAATCAGACAGTACAGATTGCCACCTGAGGCCGTAGCAGCCTTATCCAAAATTATTGACGAGCTTCTGGCTCAAGGAGTAGTTGTAGAAACTGACTCCAATGTATGTAATTCTCCTATCATTCCAGTCATGAAACGTACTGATCCAAATGCACCCCCAGTATATCGATTAGTGATTGACCTTCGAGAACTCAATAAATGTGTTATTCCCCAGTATCCAGTTGTTCCAGATATCTCATCTCTATTGACAGCCATTGATTCTGAGGCAATATTTTTCACAGTAATAGACCTCAAGAATGCATTTTTCAGTGTTCCAATTCATCCAGATAGCCAGTACCTTTTCGGTTTTTGTTTAAATGGAAGGAGCTATAAATTCACACGAGCTCCTCAAGGTTTCACAGAAAGTCCTAGCATTTACAGTCAAGCACTTAAGAGACAACTAGACAACATTCACATGCCAACTGACACTGCCCTGCTCCAGTATGTCGATGATCTACTGATCACAGCCCGTTCTGAACGTGCTTGCGAGCGAGCATCACTTACAGTCTTGTATTTTCTAGCCGAGATGGGGCACAAGGTGTCTCCTTCGAAGCTTCAATTCTGTGTCCAGCAAGTGATCTACTTAGGCCACTTACTGTCCAAGTGGGGTAGGCAGTTGACACCCGATCGCATCCAGTTAATAGCGAGTCTTCCTCAGCCCAAGACACAGAAGGAGGTACGTGCTTTTATCGGCCTTACTTCTTACTGCAGACAATGGATTCCTCAGTATGCATTTCTAGCCAAACCACTGATACAGTTAACGACACAGGAGGCAGCCGTATCGACTGTCCTCCCTTGGACATCTGAACATACACTTAGTTTCAATGAGTTAAAGAAAGCTTTATGCCAAGCACCCGTTCTAGCTACACCGAACTACAGTAAGCCTTTTACACTTTTTGTCACAGAACGTAATGGTACAGCATTATCTGTTCTCACACAAGATCAAGCCGGACAATACAAGCCCTGTGCTTATTTTTCGAGCACACTAGATCCAGTAGCCCAGGCTCTGCCTGCGTGCCTCAAGTCAGTTGCAGCCACAGCACTAGCTATCAGACAAAGTGATTCCATAGTATTAGGACACTCCTTGACAGTACAAGTTCCACACTCTGTGGAAGTTCTTTTAAACCGAACACAGACTCAGCACTTGACAATTGCACGTTTGACAGGTTATGAACTGACACTGTTCCAGCCACACATAGAAATCAGACGCTGCAACGTTCTAAATCCTGCTACACTGTTACCGTCAGTTACTTCGAATCCTGCCACACATGACTGTGTGGAAGTTGTTAACACTATGACTAAGCCAAGACAAGATCTGACAGATATTCCATTACCAGATCCCGACCTGACACTTTATGTGGATGGTTCATGTATGAGAACCAGTACAGGAGAACTAGTAGCCGCGTATGCAGTGACTACTGACACTGAAGTTATTGAAACACACCGTATTGACACCCTGTCTGCTCAAGCAGCAGAGCTAGTTGCTCTGACACAAGCCTGCATACACGCCAAGAACCTGAAAGTTAATATTTACACAGATTCACGCTACGCATTCGGAGTTGTACACGACTTCGGAGTGCTCTGGCAGGAGAGAGGTTTCATGACTTCTCATGGAACCAAGATTCAGCATGGTTTCCTTATTCAAGCTCTGTTAGATGCAATACATTTACCGACATCTATCGCTATCATGAAGTGCAAAGCACATACGAAAGTTACAGACATTATTTCCCAAGGTAATGATCTAGCAGATCGAACAGCCAAGCTTACAGCACAGACACCAGACATACCAGTTAACAAGACACCGACATCCACTCTAGAACAGACTACTTGCATGACAGTTAAGGACCCTACTCGAGATGTCATAGATATCCAGTTACATGCTACTCCCGAAGAAATCAAGAAATGGTCCGAACAAGGAGGGGTCCAGACAGATCAAGGATGGTTGACGAAGGGAAAAGCCACATGGTTTCTCCCCGACTCAATGGTTCAAGTCATTATCAATACCTCACATAGTCCAGCACACTTAGGAGAAAAAGCCATGTTAGACAGTATCCAGAACATTTGGTTTAACAAGCATTTACGAGCTGCAGCCAAGCAGAAAGTCCGTACCTGTATGATATGTTGCCAGTTCAATCCAGGTAAAAGTGTCCTGGTGGAACAAGGTGGATTCCAGCCCCCTGACCACCCTTTTGAAGTCCTCCAGATGGATTATATTCAGATGGAGCGATGTCGAGGTTTCAAGTATGTTCTTGTAGTTGTATGCGCTTTGTCCAGGTGGACAGAAGCATATCCAGTCCCAGATTACACAGCCGCGACCACTGCCAAGCAGTTGGTTCGTGAATATTTCCCCCGCTATGGACTCCCTAGGGTCCTGTATTCTGATAACGGCCAGCCATTCTCATCTGAATTAATGAAGCACGTTTCCCTTTTGTTAGGGTACCAGTGGAAGTTCCATTGTGTACGCCATCCAGAAGCAGCCGGTCTCGTAGAGAGACATAATCAAACCTTGAAAATCCGCATTGCCAAAATCTGTCAAGAAAAAGGTGTAGACTGGTTAGTTGCCCTGCCAGTTGCTCTATTCTATATGCGCATGGTCGCACATTCCAGATCAGGTCTGTCCCCTTATGAGGTCGTATTCGGCCGCCCCCCGAACGTGTGGGGTACACCCAGACCCCGAAGTATTACAGATGTTTCCAGTAATATGCTGACAGATTACCTAGCTTCCTTGATGTCTGCCCTACACTCTTGTCGTTCACAGGTTGCCGCCGCATTTCCAGACAATACCGAGGTGAAACCGCATGAAATTGTTCCAGGAAGCTTGGTTCTCGTCCGGAATTTTGATCGTTCAAGTCCGCTGGAGCCTCGCTGGAAGGAGCCGAAGTTAGTCCTTTTAACCACCCGCACTGCCGTCAAGTTGGAAGGCAGGAAGGGGTGGGTGCATCTGTCTCACGTCAAGAAATTTCACGGACTCCGACTAAAAACTGTTTCCAAGAACATTTCCAAGGATTGTCAAGATTTTAAAGACTGCCGAGATACTATTCTTAAGGACTGTCCCGCAAATGACATTGATACCAAGCCTCCCCTGTTAGAGAAAACTCCACAGCAGGAGTATAAAAGTAAGCTCCGGTCTAGTAAAATAAGTCAGCCAGTTTAATTGTCTAAGTCCTCCCCTAGGTGAAACGGTTAGACAGGTATCTGACATGTATGAAATAGACCCCCATAGTGAGAGAGTTAGTCAAAACTCAATCCGATGTATCATTTTTCTAAGTTTTATATTGTTTCTCAGCCTGATGGTTACCTACACGAGTTATGCATTTCATTTATGTTTTCCAATTTCTCATGTAAATAAGTCTTCTAATGCTACAGTAGAGCACACGTTTAGTGATCTGCCTCCTCACGAACTATCTTATCGTCTTGCTATGCGCAACAATACATTCATCCGTATGTTACATTATTCACACCAGACCAGCAATGCCACTAATTGTTGGGTGTGTGGTCGACTCCCCCCTTTCCAGACCCCGAAGGGAGTTCTGCCACTCTTTCCTTATCCGTTCTCACATAATGGCTCATGTGGAGCCTGGTCCATGTTAACGTCATCTTCGAATGATATGTCCCTTCTGAACAATACATGTTTTCCAGACAAGCAAGGTCTTCCCCACAGAACAGGGTTAGATCTAGAAAATGAAGTTTATAATTTGGGTAATTATTCTTCGAATTTTATGGTCCTGAATGTTCAGTCTGATCCTACTCCAGACTTACCTGCTATTTCAGTATTACCAGTCAAAGGCGAATTATGTGTCAGAAATAATGGTTCCGTACATGTAGGACATAGTGATTGTACTACTATTGTTGAGTATAGTGACAGTGGGAAATTTATTTTCAAAGCTTCACGTCATTCATATTTTGTTTGTGGTCAGACCGCATATGTTCGTCTGCCCCTCGATTGGGAGGGAACCTGTTACATTGCCTTCCTACTGCCACCAGTTTTTCTAGCCCCATCCGATTATCATAGAAACACACATCTAGTACATATTAGACATAGAAGGGAGATCGAGTCCCCGATTGCCGATCAAACTGAAACTGCTCTAGAACAGTACACAGATTTCAATAAAGGATTCTTTTTCTTTATAGGACCTGTCCAGAATAGTAAGTTAATTCGTAGATTAACCAGAACCCTTGAAGCAGTAGTGAATGAGACTGCCTCTGCTCTAGGTAACTTAACCGAATAGCAATCTGCTATGAGATTTGTCGTGCTCCAAAATCGTCTCGTTCTTGACGTCATACTGGCCGATAGAGGAGGAGCATGTAGAGTCATCGGATCTAGTTGCTGCATTTTCATTCCTAATAACGCGCCGTCTGTTTATTCAGCTATAACCAGACTTCATAAAATTGCCCATCAGTTACACCAGAATCCAGGCACCTGGACATGGTCCGGTTGGTTTTGGAGTATCATATCTGCCTGGGGATGGAAAGTATTGTCATTTCTAGGTATTGCAGTAGCGATCATATTCAGTTGCTGCCTCTGTATACAATGTGGCCCTGCGATTTGCGGCATTTGTGCTACCTCTTGTATTCTTAGTCCCAAGTCCCGTCCTAGATCCCGTTCCAAGACAATTCGAGACGAGCAAATGATACTGTATGAAATGATAGATGGTATCATGAATATTGATGTTTCCTGATGGAAACGTAGTGACAAGGAGGGAATGTGGAAAAGTAAATTTTGCCATGTTCTGTGTCCCTACGTGTCCCCCATCCTATGTTATATGTGCATGATTAATATGCATATGTATTCCCCATGATCGAATAAAGACGCAATTACAGTTGTGTCCATCTCTAGTATGCCAGTTTCCAGTTCTCGTGAAAGCTACGAGTATTGGGCCTATGTAAAGCTACGTTGCCACGTTTCACAGTGTGCACGTTATTTCATTGTAAAATCCCCGTTTCTAGGCCTCAAAAGGGCCCGGACTCAGATTCAGCTCCTGTCTCCTGAACCCTCGCTGAGGAGCGATACAGCCCCCACCTATATCCCTGACCCTTCACTTACTTCCTGCCTCACAGTGCCCGGCTCGGCCTGGCTCTGCCTGCCAGTCTGCCAAGAGTATGTTATGATTCTAGTTATCAGTCCAGCCCTCCTTCTCTGCATTCCTAAGCTACTGAATCGCATCAATAGTTTCCGTCATGGTCTAGCCTTTACGTCTCCATGTAAGAGAAATACTGTATTAATGGTCATTTAATATTCCTCAACACGCACTACATGTAGAATAATGCATGCACCCGTCTTAGAGTCTGTTAGCCTTTACCCTGATAACTTTTGGATTCTATCAACATGTTCTCTAAACATCAGATACTAGATAGTGTTTAGGTACATGTCGCTCTGACTCTCCAGACTTCAGTCTCTGCTTCTAGCGCAGAAGTCATAGCCCCCAGCTTCTCCTAGTAACACGTCATTGTCAGTTTGCGCGCACCACTAGGTTAGAGGTCCCGGCTCCTTAGGTAGCCCCCTCCATGTTTCCGCCCCGTTTATGACATATTCTGTTACGTTTACATCACATGTCTATGTTCACGCCTCTTGTTACACCTACTTTCACCCTTATCTTTCGCGACTGTTACAAGCCCCACCCACTGTTACGCCTACTGTATGTACTGTAATGCAATTGTTTTAACTATATATACTTGTGTACTGTTATTAAAAGTTAGCGCGCTCATTCCAGATCCTGCCCGACAGCTGTCGGGGCCCCCCTGTTGGCTAGCCATCCCGATCCTGGCCCCGGCAGTGCTGCCATCCTATTCCTGTGCAGGTTGTCCTGTTCCTGTCCTTTATGCTGTATTAAACCTGCAAACTCCTACTACCTCGAATCTTGACTCTTATTTATTGAGCTATCTGTTATTGTATATCTAGTCAAAAATAGAGGTATTATTTATTTATTTACCACAGCTGGATAGTGAATTGTTTAATTTACTATTCCAACTCCAGTCCCCGTGGATAGTAGGGAAGGTGTTGGATAGTACATTAAACCTATTCCCTATCCTAGAGCGCCCCCCAGTGAAATGCGTTGTAATGGTTTGCGTTGTAAAAGTTGCGTCGTAAAGGCACTGCGTGGTAAAAGTTGCGTTGTAAAGGTTGTTCACCGGATATAACACTTAATGAGCATATTGTCCCAGGTTCCAAAGAAGGAAATCAAGCAGATAGCGTTCCTCTCCCACCTACCAACATCTTATCCGTAGAAGCTGAACAAATAAAACCATCAGAGTTTTTAGATCTTCCACCAGCCGCTACCCCTTATGTAATTGTGTTATCAAATGTCCCACCCTTTCAGCACCTGACTTCGGAATCTTGGACTTCACTTAGAAATAAGTCATTAAACTGGCTAGGGGTGAGATCTGGTCTGATTGAATATTTATTCAAAGATCTAAAGATGGAAAGATGAATAAAATGGGTGGGCAGTTCCCAGGAGTCCCTAGCGGGAGATTGCATAGTTCTGTCTTTTAAAACACCTAGACTGGTGGAGACCATTTTAAATAGAACAAGGCCCACCTATATTACCCCAAATATGATCCCTGCACTCCCACTAGGCTATTTATATCAACCCGGATCAATGACAGCCTATAATCGGCCTCCCCTCCATAATCTTTACCAACCACCCACCAATCGACACTATAATGTGTCAACTAATAACAGATATCAAGAATTAGAATATCTTGATGAAATAGACTGACCAGTCTTGGTGAGCCAGGTAGGAATTGAGCAGAGACACGAGAGGATAAAGGAAATACATTGTTCTGGAAGGGAGGGAGAGATTAATGAAACTGCAGGTTTAAGTTCTCCACCTGATGCTCATCTTGCTCAACAATCCATCAGAAACAATAGTGGTCTACAGCCAATTATTAGTTTAGAGAATTCCCCCCAATCCTCTTACGAGAATATTGTTTTTCTGTTTTGGAATGTCGCAGGACTGCGGAACAAAATTATGAATCCTGAGTGGTTAGATTTTGTAGAAAATTTTAAATGTATCTGTCTCCACCAGGAGACTTGGCTGGAGGAACCTGTCCATATAAATGGATATAGAACTCTCCAGGTCCCTGCTGTTCCAACTCTTCATGGTAGACCCAAAGGCGGCCTATGCACGTTTGTCTCTAATGATTTGCCACCTGTAAGATTAGTGAAAGAGTTAATTACCCATTCACTCAAGCGATTGTATGTGAAGGCCCTGGCCCAGACAGGATAGCTGTCATTAATTTTTATATTAACGCCCCAAATGTGGAAATTATAATACTCCTTCAGAAACTGTGGGCCTCATTTATGAGGCTATACGTCACTTTTACGCCGCTGGTGCGCCACATTATACCTGCGCCAGGTATAATGTATGCAAGGGGGGCGTATTGACGCAAGAAAGGGTCGTAGAAGTGACGCAGTGAAATCTATGAGATTTCACTGCGCCACTTCTAGTACCCAAATGCGTCAATTTCTTACGCCTGCCTCACAGCAGGTGTAAGACTGACGCAGGCCCTTTCACATGGGGCTTGCCCCATGTGAAAGGATACATTGCTGGAGTTGCGTCATTTTTGTGACACACTCTAGCAATGCGTCACTTTTGCGCCATACAGATATGTCAGAAATACTGACGTATCTGTTGCCCCCTTCGCAATGATGCGTCATACTGTAAATATGACGCATCATTGGTGTTGCAAGGAGGGCGCAGTGAAAAGTGACGCATCGCTGTTTTCACGCAGCGATGCGTCACTTTTCATAAATGAGGCCCCGTATGTTTACCTGGAAAAACTGGATGTTAGCAACAAGAAAAAGCTATCAATTGTGTGGGGAGGTGATTTCAATATTCAATTGTGTAGCTTGCTCACTGATAAAGTGTGCAGATTGAATAACCTAGATGGCTCGGCTAAAACACATTCTACCCATAATGATGATGGAAATAAAATAAATGAACTTATTTATACATTAGACTTGTCCTTCTGGAATGAAATCTCAACCCCATATGCCCCCTTTAGGTGTACTTTCAAAGGGAGGAATAATCACAGCATCATTGATTATGTTCTAATATCAAATATCCTAAGTTGCTATGCCTTTAATTTTAAAACACATGACATACTATTAATCATTCACTACCCACAATCTTTGCAAATCTCAAAGACTCTATTAATTTGTAAAGAGAATGGACATTGCCCTGCTCCTGATGGAGAGCTTGAGTTAGCCACCCTTAATGGGTATTCACTACGGTGGCATCAGGTTACCCTGGAGGTTTTTTGGGGTAACCTAATTAGAAACACAAGGGAAGCCTTTGAGACTTCTTTAGATGACACATCTCATCCAAAGGAGATTATTATTACATTGTTATCTATTACCCAGGCGGTGAAGGAAAATTTACAAATGATAGCAAAAACTAAGAAAGCTAAAAAGGACTGGTTTGACACACAATGTAATAAGACCAATAAAAAGCTTAAAGAGGCACTACATAAAATCCCTAGAGCTGAGATCCAGCACTGTAAATTCGCTTATCAACAGGCCATGAAACAAAGGAAAACTAGGGTAAGAGAAGAGGCTTGGGACGCGTTATGAGAAGCAAGTACAAAGAATGACAATAATTAATTCTGGAAGATAGTAAACTCTGCACCATTGAGGGAGGATACTGGCCCTGGGATTGTGGTCGCAATACCTGATATATTTCAGGCCACTAATTTTTATGTCAATTCAGATTTAGACCTGGGTCGATCCTCCAGTATAATCCCATTCAGCCTAGAGGAAGTGATTAGCACTATAACAGCCAGCAACGGCGGTAGGGCTCCACGCCCGGATGCCATCCCTGTGGATTTGTATAAAGTTAACACATCTCTATGGGGCCCTATCTTAACAGTTGTTTTAAGGGCCTGCTGATCTTCCGAATTTCTTCCTACATGGGCAGAATCGACAATAGTGCCTATCTAAAAAAAAAGGGGATTGGCATAACCCAGCCTGCTATCGGCCTATCTCACTGCTTGACTCTTTAGTAAACAGGCTGCAAGAGTGGGCTGAGTCTAGGGGTACTCTGACTGACATGAAATACAGTTTTCGCAATGGGGTATGAACTGTTGAACAGTGCTTTAACCTGAGTATGCTAGTAGGGAAATATATCATGATTAAGAGCGGGACCTGTTCTTGGGGTTCGTCGACCTGTCCTCCGCCTTTGGTTGTGAAAACCACTCTAAGCTATGGGCAATAATATCAAATGTGGGTGTGAACTTTACAAATATTTCTTTTTTGAGGGATCTGTACTCTGGTACGAAATCCATGGTCAGAAATGGGTTTAGGGGAGAATGCATACAATCATTCAATATAGAAAGAGGGGTGAGACAGGGTTGTGTCCTTGCCCCCTTTTTATTTTCGCTTTATTTAATAAAGTTGACCCTGCACTGACCCTGCAACCTAAAGCTCTTGCTCAAATCGAACATTTTCCGGTGCCTGCCCTCCTCTATGCGGACAATGCCGTTTTGATTAACCCTGTGCATAGTTTGCATAGCAGCACTACACGTAGCTTCATGTAGTATACTTTGAACTACATGTAGTACACGTAATACAGCGTAGCATAGCTGATGGCACTGTGTACTTGTCTGCGCTGTGAAAAAATTGCAAATTGCATCCTGCACAGTGCCATTTATGATAAAATAAGTATCTCTATCTTTATATGCTGTTTCAAAAACCTTTATTAGGTAGATAAAGGCATATATACAGAGTTACAGTCAAAAACATTTTGTCACATTATGAGAGCCAAAATTACATGTACAGAGGTGTACGGTGAAGAACTACCATATGTACATCAAGAGGTCAAGTGGCAGAAAAATTGCAGTTTGTGTCCCAAGCGGGGCATTGCCCACCCTCAAAATGTGAATATAGATTTTATTTATCACCTATATAAATGCCATTCCTCATAGCCTGATGGCAAGGCAAACAAAAACAGAAGTTTTCAACAATACACTATATATATATGTTGAGATCGAGGTAAATAATGGTAAGCTTGAAACCTTGTTGTACAGAAAACCCACGGCGGGCAACACGGTGCTGCACGCTAAAAGTCACCATCCGGCGCATCTGATACGCAGTATCCCCTATGGGGAAATGCTGCGTATCAGACGCATATGCAACACTGATCAACACTGCAGTCTAGCACAAGAGGCCAGTAAAGTAAGGTTTCTGGCCAGAGGCTACAAGGCCACTGCAATAGACAACGCTATCAGAAAAGCCAATTCAGTTTCGAGAACAGAGGCCCTAATTCATAAGAAAAGTCGGATTGCAAACTCTAGTGAATCAAAGCAGACCACCAGATTAGTCTGGACATACAATAGACAGCACAGGTCATTACGCAAAATTGTTAACAAACATTGGAGCCTTATGCGCAATGATCCAGTTATCGGTGAGCTTATGACACACAAACCAGGTATAGCTTCAGGAAGCCACGCTCCATGAGCGACGCACTTGTAAAATCTAGCCCCGAGGTTGTTGCTCCCAACACCGGGTTACAGGCCAGCAAGGGCTTCAGAAAGTGTGTCAGCTGTAAAGCGTGCAAACATGGGGTCAGTAAAACTGAGTTTGTTACGCCTTTTTCTGACATTCCTCGAATAATTGGCAAGCAACTAACTTGCAAGACTGAATACGCGGTCTATGTGCTGGAGTGTCCGTGTGGCCTGCAATATGTTGGGAGCACCAAGTTGCAGGTCCACAAACGGATACTCCAGCACATCAGGGCCATCAATACCAATGATGCAGCGTACCCAGTCGCACGTCATTTTAAAGATCATCATGACAACAAAAGCGAGTTATTGCAGTACTTTGTGATAGATGCCGTTGCCCCCTTGAGAAGGGGTGGTAACAGGGAGACTATTCTGCGAGCCTTATAAACCAGGTATATCGTGGAATTAGATAGAAAGACCCCCTCTGGCCTCAATGCGACAGAAGATTTCCATACATGACTTTAGCCTGCTGCACTGAGATTTATTTCATTATTGTGATTTTTAATGAGTTACAATTTCTGATAGTTGCCTTTCAATTGGCTTGAATATCTTTCAGTCCTGGTTCATTACATGATTTGTGGTCTCCCCCCGTGAACAACAAAGTCTTTCCTAGAGTGGTTCCTTTGTTGCAGTCATATGTATATACTTTGCATCACTCATGGTTTTGATTTTCACTATTCAATCACGCTCACGGTTTTGCATAATTTTGCACATGATCGATAAGGCACAAGAACCTTACAATGGGGACTGTTTTGACTCATTTGCCCACTTGTGCAGTCTTTGTTTACACATGGCGTTATTTTGCACAACTATATCAGAGGGATTTCCATTATTTTCGCTGATCAGCATTTACTGTATTTATCTAGGTCTGTATTCATAGATATTCTGACTAAATGAATGTAGATCATCACAGTAATATGAAAGTTATTTTGCGTATTTGCACAACCATATTTTGCACTTTCACTATTATTGCTGCTATGAGAAATGCTGGTGCTATATACATCTTTTAAAATGAATTTATAATTTTAGCTATTTTCAATCGGGTACGCTGTAATTCTATTATGACATGCTTCAGCGTTTAGTTGTCTTTGTAATGACCAGTCTGTTTGTCTTTGTAATGACCAGTCTTTCTTCATTGCCCATTTGATGTGTGTCTTAATACCCAATCATGTGCGCTAGTTTGTATGCACTTGCACTTTAAAAGATGTTTCCTTCCTTCATGGCGTCATGTGATCAAGGCCTCTGGGCAGGCCGAAATGTCATGCTGGCTGGGTGCGCTTTTATGAAATAAAACACCTCTCGTTTCTTGTCTTCGAAACGCTCCTTGCACTGGGGGTTCGGTGATTTGGACTGAGTCTATATATATATATATATATATATATATATATATATATATATATATATATATATATATATATATATATATATATATATATATATATATATATATATATATATATATGTATATATATGTATATATATATATATATATATATATATATATATATATATATATATATATATATATATATATAAAATACACATATGTCTTATGTGACCCAACCTTTCCAGTTTTTAATTTGCCACAAAGTGTTGGCTTCCTCAAGTCCCAAGGTGGCAAGATCTATATGAACATAAGTCATGAGTCTATCAAGGAAAAGGTTTCTGCACTCCTTAGCATCCATGTCCTTATGTAGAAAAAGAAGCAGATTCCGTGCGTCCCACAATGCCTCCTTAGCACAGTTCAACAGTGTCCATGCAGTGGGGGGACGTTGTGCAGAAATGTCCTGTCCAAAAAGAAGGGCATGGAAAGACAAGGTAGAAATGCCTGCAATCTTCAAAAGAAAGGGCTGTAGTTAGTGGTTGAAGTGGGCGGGAACGGCAGGGCACGGCGTGCCCCTACTTCTTTAATTCGGTAGACTCCGTTCCCCTACTTTTTTATTATGAACATGCATCCCTGGACGTCAGAAATATTCTGTTCGTGGACGGGCGGGGAGCAGAGAAGGAAAAGGTCTCTGGGTCCGATTCACAGAATGAACTTAAGACTCAATCCTAAACTTACTACTATTTAGGTATTCACAGAATGCACTTACTACTTTTGGCGTTCACAGAATGAACTTACTACTTTTGGTATTCACAGAAGTTAGGATTTTGTCTTAAGTTTGTCTTAAGACAAACTTAAGACAGACTTAAGACAGACTTAAGACAAAATCCTAACTTCTGTGAATACCAAAAGTAGTAAGTTCATTCTGTGAATGCCAAAAGTAGTAAGTGCATTCTGTGAATACAAAAATAGTAGTAAATTTAGGATTGAGTCTTAAGTTCATTCTGTGAATCGGGCCCATAGTCTCTTACTTCCTGCCCAGACAAGACAAGGAAGGTGTCTGCTTCTGCTCTGCCGCTGGCAGCTGCCCCCTCTTTCTTACTCCTATTCCCTCTCGTTCTGTCTAACTCCTTCTCACTTTTCCGAAAATCATGAATCAAGAAATGGGTCTCACCGTCTCTTCCTGTCGTCCATTAGTACCCCTGTGAAATGGATGCAAAAAAGAAAACCACTTTTGCTGGAAATGCCGTTTTGGCATTTTTCTATTCCAAAGTGCAGCCTCAGAAATAAAATGTTCAAACTCTGAAAAATAATTAAATAAAGCAAGATGGAGTGTTCTTAAAGTGGCCAGATCATTTTTTTCAAATCCCAACACATTAGCGCCACTTTACAGAGTTTGCCAGTAAAGCGCTACTTTTGTTTTCTTGTCTTTCTTTGAACAGCATTGTTTTCCTCCAGTACCTCCTACCTGGAGGCAGGGCCAGCGCTAGGCATGGGCAGTGTGGGCAGCTGCACAGGGCCTGGCACTCTGAATGCCAGGATGGGGCCCCCACAATGGCAATTGACAGCCCACTAGTCCTCGTGTATGTCTGCCGATCAGAGTGAAAAAATGCTTCACAAACGGGCTCATGGGAAGGGGCCCCCCCTCCTGGGGCCTCTAAGGGATGGTGTGTGAAGGCCTAGGGGAGGGTACATCTCTCAGGCAGCCAGTTTAGAGACTCAACAGGGTGCTCATTGTCAGCACTTTATCCCGCACAGGTTTAACTCAGCCCCCAAGCAATTCTCACAACTTCAGTTCGAAATGGGCTGTACAAGAGTTGCTTGGGTTGGCGGAGAGGAGGAGCTGCGGCCCAAGTGGAGTCTGCACAAAGCAGCTTCCCCGAGATCAGAAGGTGTCACTTATGTAGATTTCAGGGGCCTCCCACATTCCTTTTGCCCAGGGCCCAGAAAATCCTAGGACTGGCCCTGCCTGGAGGTACTGCAATACCTGGTTGATGGGTGGATTGGAAAACGAAATGTGTACGGCGGCTTTGTGTTCACAAATGTGGTCTTTTGAAACCATACTGCTTACGTTTTGTAAGCATATAAGCAGTGGACATTGAAATGGGTCCTTTCTGGGCCCTGTAGTTATGTCCTTAACTTTTCAGGCAAAAATACTTGTTGATTTCTGAATAATGACTGTAAAAGCATTAAGTTCACCATGTTCCTGCCTACATTTTACATGCTTTATTAAATCTTTCATTCCTTATGAGTGTTTGCTTTTTCCAGGATGTTGTTACCTTTTCTTTTAGGCGGCATATTGCTCTTGCCTAGTGTGTAATTTGAATTGAGTCGCATCCAGTTATTAATAGCAGGTCAAATTGGATTGTAGCTGAAGGCAGTATGAGTTTCTCTCAGTGGGGCAGTATGGTGTTCAGTGAGGGAGCAGATGTAGCACTGGGGGCAGAGCTGCTAGATTTAGAACTGGGGAACCAGGTTCAGCCTTCATGAACAGTCCCCCATACCACTCCCCTGAGGGAGTACATTCCCATGCCAGACCTTAGAAGGCACTAGAAAAGCCCTGGTGCGTGAGCACCAGCAGGTGGACCCTAGCAGTGGCAAGTGTGGGGTCACCATGAAGCCTTGCCCACCACAATCCCTACTGAAGTTCACCTCCAGTCTTGCGGGCAGACCTACGAAGTAGCAGACCCTAGAGCAACAGTGACTCTGTCACTGAGGTCACAGGACCCCTGAGAAGAGCTGGCTCTAGGGCGGTGCAACTGGTGTGACCGCAACGGGCACTGACTTTGAGTGGGGGCGTCGTATATTATGGTTTTAAAAGCACTTGCTGCCTCCTTCCTGGCTGCCAGCTATTTTCGGCAATAATAAAAATGTCATGATAACTCTGATGAATAAACTTCTTCCTAGAGCGAGATCGGAGATTTGTCTAGTGGAAGTTTTGACTCATGGAAAGATAGTGCAGAGGGTTAATGTGCCTGCTGAAAAGTAAATGTACCAGGCCCATCACAAAGTGCACATATTGTAAATAGGTCAGTGGGTTACTGCTTTTGTCAGTGAGATCCTTTTGCTACTTGCAGTTTATAAGTTAAAATCCTTACAAAGAACAGTGAGCTATTAACTTTCATCTAAGATCTGCATGCAAACTGCAAGATATAAACTAGAGCATTATGGTTTTTTCTCTAAGCCTTTGATTATCCTAATGTTGCAAAAAGTGTTATTTTTGATACAAATCAATAATGATTTTTAAAGAGAACCCCCAATCACGGTATTAAGTTTTAAATTCTGAGTATGTGTTTCTCCAGGCCAATCACTATTAAACTATACTGTCTACTAGTATGGTTATCATGTGACTCCTACACCTTGTAGTCCTTTGTCTTATGTAACATTTACAATACATTCATTAACACACGTAAAATTGATTGTCTCTGTGTATATTGCTGACGACAGAATCTCCATGGCTCGGAAACAAATGGCTCGTGCTTCCACTTTTAAGCATTTCTGGGACATTCTGTGATTCAAATAATTTCACAGAGTGGAATATGTTTCTAATGTCGATAGCTCATATTAATCGTTAAATAATCATGTGTATCTTAAAAAGTTGCTTAAAACTAAACTCCTCCAAGACTGAGGTGATCGTCTTTGGGTCCAACTCAAATCTCTGGAGTCCAAGTTGGTGGCCAACAGATATGGGAGACCCGCCCTCTCCAGCTCAAAAGGTAAAAAATCTGGGAGTCATCATAGACAGCCAACTCTCTTTCAAACCCCAAGTTATGGCATTGACCTCGTCCATATTTTGGCTCTTGAAAACCATTAGGAAAGTGCTCCCCTTTTTACCTGAGGGAAGCAAAAAGACGGTAGTGACGGCACTTGTTCTCTTGCGCCTCGACTATTGTAATAGTCTTTTTCTGGAGGCCCAACAAGGAGTCCCAAACAAGTTGCAAGTCCTTCAAAATGCGGCAGCCCGCCTTATTGGAGGTCTGCCCAAATTTGCCTCAGCTACCAAAGAACTGGAGAAATTGCATTGGCTCCCGATGCGAAAGAGGATTATGTTTAAAGCCCTTTGCATTGTCTTTAAGGCACTGCACTGATTGGGCCCAGTGTCTCTTCAGGATCAATTCCAATGGTATTGACCAGAGAGACAGCTAAGGTCTGCCAGTATGGGACTGATAAAAATAGCTCGGATCAGGAAGGCACGCTGGGGGGGCAGGAGTTTTGTCCGAGGAGCAGCTAAGGCTTGGAACTCTCTCCCCCTGACCCTTAAATCAATCCCCAATCTGTTAGCGTTTAGAAAACATCTCAAAACATGGCTTTTCACCCTTTAGCCGGGGAATCTTAATCTCAGAGAGTTACCACTTCAGCGCCAGGACACCGGTTGGTATTAGTGCGCTTTATAAGTGTTAAAAATAAATAAATAAATAAATAAAATATCCATTGGTTGAATTACAGAACATAATAAGCTGTAACTGGTCAGTGAAATGCCACACAAATACTAAAGATTGGGATGTTTTGCGCATCCTGGCTACACCTCTAACTCTGCCCACTGATCCAATCCTCAGGTTATTCCCGCCCTCTGATTCTCCGCGCACAGTTACCCTACTTTCTTTTCCCCACTTCGACCACTGGCTGTAGAAAAGTCCATGATGGCAACTCCATAGCAAATAGAAAACAGTTTCTTCATTTCCGCATCGTGTGTGTGGGCAACATGCTGTGGGGGCCAAACCTCGCAGATGCTAAAAAACTTTCACAGGAAGGCATCCATGCGCAGCCATCCAAGCCAAGTCTTGTTGACTGTGGGTGATGTCTCTGTGGCCCACCATCTTCCATGCTCACAACGGCTGTGGCTCTGACAGGATGCCCAGCAGGGTCGGCTGCTCTTGTTTCCGGAGCTCATTTTTCAGTAAGGTAGGGTGAATACACACATCTCTATCAACAGTTTCTCTGTCCAAAGTCTGTAAAAAGGAGTAAAGCCCCTTATAGTATGGCGGTACCTCTTGGGCCAAAGGAGAAAGGTTAGAATGGGTATAGAGTCCAAAACGTCGTAGCATTGCCCCCACAAAATAACCTTGTAAACAAGGCAGGTACTGAAATCATACCTTCATCTGTACGTGATACAACATAGCATAAGCCTTAAGGTCTGACAAACTTTTTCCTCCATTTTTCCAAGTTTTACATACTTTGTCCCTACTGAGCTTTTCCATTCGAGAATTCCACAAGAAAGTAAAAAATAATTTTCAGAATTTTCTGCAAAGTGCGGTACAGAGGAGGAAACACCATAGCAAGGTATAGCAATAAGGGGAACAAAACAGCTTTAATTACCAACACCTTTCCTTCTAGAGTGAGCTTTCACAAAGACCACAGACAAAGTTTTTTAAATAGTTTAGTCTGAAGTTCCTTCCAATTATGTTCCTCATACCCTTGACCCCCAAAGTATACTCCTAGAAATTTCATGGGTTCTGTGGTCACTGTTACCTGTAAATGTGCCAGCCGATCCCAGGGACATGTGGTCAAGCATACACTCTTTTCCATGTTTAAACATAACCCTCAAACTTCCTGAAAAAGAGAGGCTTATAAAAGAGTTCTGCGCACAGAGGCCGGAGTAGTACATAATACCTTCACATCATCCATGTATGCCACGACTTTATTCTGGACCCTAGAACTCCTAGGTACAAAAACCCCTTTTACCAATTTGTCCTTTCTAAGTTTGCACAAATAAGTTTCCAATGCACAAACAAAAAGGATGGGAGACATTGGACACCCCTGACGTACCCCAGTGCAAATGGGAAATCCAGTGGTGTAAAAGCCGTTGATACTCACTTGGCTGCGAGCTCCTTGGTAAAGGGTCTGTATCATTTTAATAAAAGTAGGAGGAACATTCATTGTTTTTAAAACCAGAAAAAGAAAATCATGAAAAACTTTATCAAAAGCCTTGTGAAAATCCAGGCTGAGAACACCCAGAGGTAGCGCCCTTTCTTCATTGTACCAGAGCGCATCTCGTAAAGTAACAAGGCTATCCACAATAGTGCGCCTTCTGATAGCGCAAGCTAAATCTGGCTGAACGCAAGCATGTATGACTGCTCGAAGGTGGCATTCAAGTACCTTAGCTATCAATTTGTAATCGACATTCAGGAGCGTGATTGGTCTCCAATTATTCAGGGAGGTTTCATCCCCTTTCTGAGGGAGATCACCCCAGCGGAGAAATCTGCAGAAAAAAAAGTTATTAGAAAAACCTGCATTAATCATTGCCATGTAATCAACACTCAACAGGGCCCAGCATTTTCGGTAAAACTCCCAAGTGAGCCCATCCAGTCCAGGGCTAGAACCTCTGGGAGAGGACTGTATTGCCAACAGAAAGTCTTCTCCATCAAAAGGCTGTTCCAGGAGGTCAATCTGGGTCGCATCGAGACCACCCTCCAGCCCAGAACAATATTCCTCAAGGTCCCGCAAAGAAGAAGGGTGTTGTGGGGCAGCGTATAAGCGTGAATAAAAATCAAATGCTATTTGTTGGCAATGTTTAACACCTTGCATGATATTCCCCTTTACATTATGCAACCTTGTCAGTAATTTGTGTTAGGATTTAGCTTTTTTAAAGAAAAAGGATGTGCATTTTTCATTCTCCTGACAGGATTGAACTCGAGAGTGAAATATCGTGGCTCTATTTTTACATTTCATCCAATCATTCATATCTATCGTGACTAATCGGATGTCTTCCTTAATGTCTTTGCCTGCCTCTCCCAATTTTTTTAGAAGAATAAGGCATCGATGTAGGTTCTAAAAATCGTCCGATTCAGCTCTGCGTTTGAGCAAGCCTTGTTCCTTAAAAGAAAAGTTTGGTTCGATGTTTCACCCAACACCACCATTTGTACTTCTTTGGAAATCTATTTGTTGCTTTGCCCATGCATGATATTGTAGAACATATTTCTCACAAATGATCTCATCCTTCAGGAGTTTATTATTTAATCTCCAAAATCCAGGACCTCTTTGAGGCTGGCCTGGTGTTGTGAACCAAACTGCCAAAATATTGTGATCTGAGAAAGCTACATGTGTAAGGCAGCATTTATACGCACTCAGGGTTTTTGATGCAAAAACAAAAGCTAGGCGGGAGCGGGCATTACCATGATCTGCCTCCCACGTTAAGCCGCTACCAGGAGGATGGTGATTCCTATAAGTATCATAGAAATCCAGATAATAAATAAGAGACAACAAAAGTTTAGAAATGACATCCAGTGTGTAAGCAGCCTGTGCACCCTGCCTATCTTTGACATGCAAGATGCAGTTAAAATCTCCCACTAGGAGGGTTGGCGTGGCACCTGCAAGAAATGGTTTTATGATGTAAAACAACTGCTCCCTCTCCGGTTTAGTGGCCGGAGCATGTACAGCACATAATTTGAAAGGGAGGTCATCCATTAATATTGACAGCAAAAGAGCTCTTCCTGGCCACAGGATTTTCTCCTCTAGTATTTGCCAACAGTGGCGGCTGGTGGATTTTGAAAGTGGGAGGCTATAAATGGTGTTCACTAATGTAACAAGCGAGCGAGCCCGAACCCCAAAAGGAGGGTGCGGGGGTTCTCCCGCCCGCGAGAAAATTTTGAAAAAAATTGATTAAAATGGTGGATTTTACACCACATATTTACTGCAAATTATTGAAAAAAGGGGGATCCAAGTATAGCATTTTGGAGCTAAAGAAGATGGTAAACAGTGAAATATTTGTTTGAAGAGCATTGTTTTTAAGGGTTTCCTAAACCGAATACAATTACCTATGTGGCTATAAGTGATCTGGGAGAGAGTTCCATAGGACAGAAACTTGTACCGAGAAGTTACAGCCTCCTTTACTTTTCTTTACCAATCTGATTAGGGATGTATTTCTTGACTTTCCTATCCACAAAGCAAGTAACCATGCCATTCAAGACCTTAGTGCGAATGCAGCTGGTCTTAAACTGGATCCTGTGTCTGGCTGGTGGCAAATGCAGGGCCATCAATAAGGCAGTGACATCTGTGATCAGTGAGTTTACATATCAGACATACACTTATACACAACATAGTCACAAAGTCCTCCTTTACAGCTTCTTAAGCTTCACACTAGTTATAGTTTTCTGCTAGAAATTTCGAGGTTGCAAGAAGAAATGTTTGGCAATTCTCAAATCTATACAAAAAAATCACTAGACACCATGTAGCACAACAAGACAGAACATAGCACTCAGCAAAGCATATGAACACATCACAGCTCAATACAATATCACAATTCAAGGCACACTACTGCATCGCATCATTGTTCACTGCAACCCATCACAACATCAGAGCTCAAGGCAACTTGTAACATCATAAGACACATCACACCACCACAGAGCAGCTCGTCACAGTATCAGGATGTACTGTTTCAGGCTCCATTATGTTTTTATAAGATTCACAATCACAGTAAGTACTGTACAAAAAAACTCACTAGTAAATCAACATGTCGAGGTAATGCAAAGCAAAACTCAGAATCTATAGTAGCATCAAAATATTATTATTTAGTGCACGAAAGTATATACTTGGAACGCTTCCACACTACTAAAAATGTAGCGAAACAGCTCGTCACACTTGAAAGCCATTCACACAAAGGTTGACTGGTCACCCTTCAGCTGATTATTGCTCTATTTATGTGTAATCTGGAACTATTGTGGTCAAACCTCTGCCCAGTGTTAACATGTTGAAAAAATGACAACAGTATGAAGTAATACCATCAGACAATGTGCCACATAATTTGCCTTTTCTTGGCAGATAGTTTAGTCAACCCAGCCGCATTATTTAGCCCTCCCCTGTTACATAATTCGAGTGCCCTTGAATATAGCTGATTAAGGTGGGAATACCCTGCTCTATGTCCAAAAAAAAACCTTGCTAATTGTGTGCAGTTCTCAGTTGTTACCTCCTAGTCCTTTCTTACACACACTGTTGAAGGAAATCGTAACACGTTAATACAATTCATATTCAATTATCCTTCATAGTTTTTTCCTGAATCAGTTCGGCAGAGAAAGCAGACGACAGGCTGTTAAAACAGAAATCTCCAGCTGAGACAGCAGCATTTTGGCATCAAACCCCCTAGCTCCTCGGGCAACAACCCAACAAGGGATCAAATAGAAAAGTAGCATCAGAAATCTTTCTCCTAATCTCATTGACATAACCCTGATGTATAGTTTGATATTGCATCGGATTCTTGTCCTGCAGAGACAACCTTGCAGGTGTCAGGTTTTCTTCTGATTTATTTTATGTCTTGATGGATGGCCACATGTCTTTGTGGACTAAGAGGTTATTGCTGATGAAACTGCGTTCATGAGGCTGTCACATTTGATTGAGACTTGAAACAAATCCATTTGAATGTGGGCAACACCAGGGCTTAAAAGTGGGTGGCAGCCTCCTTAGTACAATTTTGGGCAACAACAGCTATGTGTGTTTCAAATGAATCACTGTTTTTTGCTCTTGTAGGTCTCAGTAAGAAAACAAAAGTGAGATTACGGAAATTTCCCACACGAATGAGAACAGTGGTGCGTGCAGTGTGCAGTGACTGCCGAAAGCAAACAACATGCTCATTACTTTATACACCTTCACACCACATGTCAGGGAAACAAACTTTCAGAGCCTGGTTGTGGGCACATAATGAACAACATGGGGGTTCAATTGAGCTGATAATGCGATGCAGCTTCCTTGATGTGACAGGCGCACAAACCACCAGCTGTTGTTTTACTCCAGGAGAATGGCTAAATTATGAATAAGTTGCGAAATGTTTCCTCCAAGAGACATTTCTAACTATTTACCTAACAATGCCGCGCTGTTCCATAGCTCTGAGCAGTTATAAGGGCAACTAAATGGTACCAGGGCGAGAGAGCTGGAGTTTCCCACTGAATAGGACTATAATGACCTGCCAAAGGGCCTGACCACTGTAATTGTAGGAGAAAAGGTGTATGGGGAAATAAGTAATGGAACGTCTCACCTGTGTATTGCACTGGCAGTAACAGCCCCTGGCAAACTGACCTGCACTAGAGCATTCTGGGACAAGCAAAGAAGGAAGTGAGATTTCAGAAGCAGGTCACTTTTAATCTGTGCCTGGATTTTGAAAACAAATGTATGCACAGCGAAGGCACCAACTTTAACGGGTTTCACTTTTCATCCATGTTTAAAACTTAAGCAGCGTGATAACATTTTAAACATTTGCTCTTTTCTTAGGGGGTGTGAATCAGAGTTACTACGAATTTAATGTGGATTAATAACAACCAAACACTTTTAATTTCTTGCAAAATAGCACAAAATGTGTTTTACATGTGCAATTTAGTGTTGGCTTTGGGGCGCTTTTAATTTCCTTAACACACTACACTTTGCTGCCACTGTGCTCTCTCTGTGTTGACAGGATTCGATATAACGGCAAGAAGGGACCAGCAATCAAAAATATGGCCTAACGAAAAATAGATGCGGATCGGATTCATTCATTGATACTTTTTTTTATTAAGCAGAGCTGCTTTGCCCGTGCAGATAACGTGTCTGCGCCAGCACTTCAATGTTATTCGTTCAGCCAGCCCACATAAACCATAGCTATAATTTAGCCTAAATGTCCTAATCATAAAACTCATTCCTCTTCCGAGGGACAAGGCAAATCAGTCTTGAGCGAACTTCTATTTGGAAGCCAGCGATGAAAAAAACATAAATAAACATGCCTTCTTTTGTCAGAGGATTTCTATTAGAAAATCTGAGTGACAATCAATGCAGTTTTAGCACAAGTGACAGAATATTCGCACATTCTATGCCACTGTAGAGGGTCCATTACAACCCAGTCCCTTTTCTAAATACTGAAAAAAACTATCTATGTTAATGCTTTTGAAAAAAAGTTCCTGTTAAAGCCCTTGTGGAAAATCCAATTGACAAGTTACAAATGGGTTCTCCTGACCCACCTGTGGCATATGGGTTTAATAACGTTTCACTGCATGTGCCCATTGTAAAAAAAAAAAAAAACTGTATGGAAATTCTACTTGTTAATAATAAAAAGCTGAAACCAATAGGCACCTTTAGACATCAACTAATTAGACAAATATTGACATTACAAATCATCTCTAATCTGCAACCTCTATCAGCTGGGATTTCCACCAAGGGTGCTCTGTACTTACAACCATATTATCAGCGCTTTAAATGGGACGGTACTCACCGGTACGGAGTACCGGCACTTCTCCGTGTTCTCCCATTGAGTACCGGGACTTCTCCTTGTGTTAAGAGAGTACCGGTACTCCCAGTGGCATGCTGTGGTCAGTCTCTGGGTTATGGGCGCATGGCGGTTAATGACGTGTATCCCGGCGCTAGGTTGCGACTGCAGCCATACACTCAGAGCCGGCATTTGTTAAGATAGCGCCTTAGGCGGAGAGAAATTTGGCGCCCTTGCTGATAGAGACTGAAATCAGGCAGCAGGGGATCCAGACGCCTCGGGACCTCCACCGCTCACCTAAATCACAGATAGCTTAACTGCCTCACGGTGATGGGTCTGTTGGTGCAGGGGTGAGACGGTAAAAGGAGAGCGAAGAAAGGGGCAATGAGGTGTTAAAACATTGCCCAAAAGTCTAATCATAAAGGATTAAAAGAACTCTAATCTGGCAAGTCAGACAGAGGCAGGGACATGAACAAGGCAGTTGCAAGATGACAGGGGTTCTGCTGCTGGTATTGCCCTAATGCGCACAGCTCCGTGCGTCCCTTGGAATACTGGCGCCATGGGCCTGTGCCCAGCTCGCCCACGCTACAGGCCGGCCCTGCTCACACCCTGACAGCGTGACAGGACAGGAAGACACGTGTGGCTTGACAGCTAGAGCTCTCCACATTGGAACTGTCGCGCTTTCAGTTATAGCCAATGTTTGTTTTTAAAAAGAATCACAATACCATTATTCTTGTTGGCACCCCGTGACCATGCTGAGGGCCCATAAGGCCAGTATTGCTGAAAGGAGAAATACTTTGGTTGATAAGAGAGCCAACATTCCTGTAAACAAATAGCATCATAAGTTGTATTGCTAGAATAATCAAGGACTGTCCTCCTACGCAATTCTGTCCCCAAACCTCTCACATTACAAGAGGGTATGGATATGGCCATGATGAATAAAGGAAAACAAACCGCCATAAAAACACTGTTTAAGTGAGAGCTTTTTACCCCACAACATCACATGCAGACTTAGATCCTTCATCATTACTCTGGAGAGTGGATGCCGAAAACAGGGCCTTCAAATCTGGCGTTCTCTCCAAGTCAAGAACTGGACTGTCAGTCATTTCTAGCACCTGGGCAACTTCCTGAAATGCCTCCTCTGAATCAGAGAGGCTGAGCAAGGGGTCAAACCTTCCCCCTCCACAAAAACGATCCAGAGAGGAAATGCGACGTTTAGAGGGGATAGAAGGAGAGTAGTCCACTACTTGTTGGGAGGTGCGGGATTTTCGCTTATTTGTGGTATAAGTGATCGACCCACTGTTATCCATCTCCTTTGGCTGATTTTTTATCACACCAGGTGTGGCCACTTGCAAAACAGGGGATTCTGCTACTTTTTTCACCATTTTGACTTTACGCTGCGGTTTAGGAGGTGGTGGCACTGTGGGAGAAATGACAGAAAAAACTGTTTCTGGCACCTCTGTAAGTGAAATTTCAGCGTTGAGGGTACCTGATCAACAACTGGAGTAGGAACCACAACTGATTCTGTCTGGGACAAACCTGCATGCCGCACCTTCCTATCCAAAGCCTCTTGTTTAAGGCGCAGGGTTTCAGCACGCTCCTTCTCCTCATCTTCTGTCTGTAGGGACTGCAAGTCTATGTCCAGTGCTGAAGGGTCCACCCTATATGCCTCATCATTCTCCTCCACATCCCTCTCAGCAGTCTCCTGAGCCACCCCGCATCTCCTAATTTATATGCCATCAATGAGTCCTAAAATCTCAGAGTCAGTGACATCCTGAACCGCATCAGAAGTAGTTGCTGCAACAAGCGGGGCAGATGAAAGAGGCGGAGGACCCTGCACACTAGCAGCAGAAGCGTAGGAAAACTTCCCTTTAGGGCAGGTTTTAAACAGATGATCAGAACCGCCACATAGGTTACTTTTTTTGGAACTACACAGTCTTGGGCTTTATGATCCGCGCCCCCACAATTCCTGCAAATCATGCCAGAGCACTGTTCCTTAGCGTGTCCAAATTGCTGGCAGAGTCTGCAGAGAAGGGGCTGTCCAGAAAACACTAAGAACCCCTTATTTGCCCCCAGAGAGAAAGTCTGTGGGGGGTGCGCCAGGCCTCCTACCCCAGCCGGATCCTCCTTCAGCGTGACTATATACTTTCCTTTTCCATTCCAGATCCCACAGATGTTTTTTATTTTTTGCCAACCCCTGATGTTACTGCAAAAACGATTAAAAAACACCTAAATCAATCTGTGATCAATATAGCGGTTGTACATATGCACTACCAGCATTACCTCCTTTGGGGTAGACATAGAAGTAACAGTGAGGCCACAAAAAGGCTGGGTGTCTTTGTGATGTGCCACACATGCCAAAAAATCCTCACAAATAGAATCACTAGAGAAAGTTACATCAAAAATGCCTCGGCTAGAAAAATCCTGGACACATTCAATAGCACGCTCAACAATCTTGCATTCCTTTTTAGGTTTTGACTAGCGATGCATGCGTACGAAGTACGCATGCGCTAGCAAAATCTAATGATATCCTCTAATCCTCTATGTGGGGTCGGGTATCTGCCCCCTCCTCCCATTGGCTAGCTCCATAAATGGAGGCTAGCCATTGGGAGCCGGATCTGTCCGTCAAAGGCCGGACCAGATTCGGGGGCGTTCCCGAGAATTTTTCCCTTTCTGCTCACGTCATGTAGACGTGTTCACTCGGTGGGCGGGGCGTTTTTTCGGGCTCGTCGAGGTTTGTTTAGGCCGGCCGAGGAAGTCCAGGTGAGTCTTCCCTTTCCTGTCCCCCCTCCCGCTGTTGGTTCGTTTCCCGCCCCCCGTCAGTGTGTGGCCGTTCCCGCCCCCCTCCCACTCTCCCGTCAGTGTTTGGCCGTTCCCGCCCCCTCCCGCTCTCCCGTGGCCGTTCCCGCCCCCCTCCCGCTCTCCCGTCACTGTGTGGCCGTTCCCGCTCTCCCGTGGCCGTTCCCGCCCCCCTCCCGCTCTCCCGTGGCCGTTCCCGCCCCCTCCCGCTCTACCGCACACAGTCAGATCTGTGTGCGGTCATAGCGCCTCGGTGCCGCGAGCAAGTCAAATCCGTGTGCGGTCATAGCGCCGCGGTACTGTAAGCATGTCAGATCTGGTTGCTGTCATAGCGCCGCGGTACCAGGCGGGGAGATGTGTTGGGTTAATACAAGATCACAGGCTGCTAGAGGCAGATCGTAACCCAAGATCACACTGAGTGCAGTTAAAATAGAAATGAATACACACAGTGGAAGTCACAGACACCAAGATCACACACACTCACACAGCCAGGCGAAGATCACAGCCCAAGATCACACAGCGAGGCCGTTGCACAGAAACGAGTGTACAGAATGGGAATCACAGACACAAAGATAACACACAGCCAGACTCAGATCAAAGCCCAAGATGAGACAGAGTGGCAGCTGAATAGAAATGAGTGTACACAGTGGGAGTCACAGACACGCAAGATCGCAACCTGCCAGACCAAGCTCAAATGTAGTGTTTTAGCTGCACAGACACTAAGGCCACCCTCTGTGTCATCTTCACTGATGAATACTGTAAGCTGCAGAGAGCTCATACCAGAGTCCCGGCTGCACAGATTCCAAGAGACAGAGGTATAAAGACCAAGATCACACAGTGTTAGAGCAAAACTGACGAACATCACACATGGCGTCAGCTCCATAGAAAACACAATGACACTCAGACTGAGGGTCGCAAACGCCTAGATCACACTGTGTTAGAGCAAACTGACGAATACCACACATGGCGTCAGCTACATAGAAAACACAAGGACGCTCAGACAGAGGGTCACAAACGCCTAGATCGGCCACTGCCAGACGAAGACCACGCACAGATACCAAGATCACACATACTGTCAACAGGATAGGATCATAGCGTCAGCGGCACAGAACTGAAGGTCAGGCACAGTATCACGCGCATAGATAACACGAACAAACACCAAGATCACACAGTGACAGAGCACCCTGTTAAAGATTAGACATGGTGGCGGATTCACAGACACCAGACCAGGATCAAACTTGGTGTCAGAGTCTCATATAGGATCTGCGGCACCGCTGAGTAAAACTCGGCTCACCCTGGGGCATTGCTGGAAGAGACCGAAGCAGGGCATGTTCTCTTAGCCTGTGCTGGGGAGAGGTCCCATGTTCATCCAAGATCATACACTGTCAGACGAAGATCACACAGAGTGTGATCCACAATCAATTGTGCTGCAACAACCTTCAGAGTGGGGGAGGGAGCTAGAGGGCGCTGCCGTTACTGTTAGCGAGTGTGAAAAATCTGTTTTACACAAAGAACAAGTGAAGCAAATCAGCGCGGTGAGAGCGGCGTGTGTCCCAGGGTGCATTTTAGCGCAGTCTGTCCTGAATATACAAGTGCGGGAGATTACCTGTCATGTACAAAGGCGAGAAACCATAACGTCTGGAAATCGGGGCTCAGCATATATTTTCCTTTGCTCCTCACGCAACTAAAGTGCCTTGATGTGTTGTGTTCTTATCACATGCTTTGTTTGTTTCCCTCAAAATCAGAATTACAAAAATGCCTTATTTGTACTTTCATTGCTGCTGCTATATTTTGAAATATGTATAGATTTCACTTTACATTTATAAATGTTGTTGCATGGTAGAAAACATTACCACCTACATCCTTTCCCTTTTCACCCCCTGTTCACTTGGTTAAAATTACAAAAGTACATGCAACATGATACAGTCAAAATGTAAAGGCACTTTTATTGCTCATTCTCGTCCTGCTAGGTTATTTTGGGGGTGTCGCAGCACCCGTGCACCCCTACTTCCAGGACTCATGGGTACAGTGCAATAAACACATGCATCTTCACAACACCTGCATAGATAGCAAAATCAAAGTGTCAATGTCACATACGTAACACACACTACGAGTGGACCCGTTAATGTCCGATCCCGGTGCAAACTCCTTTTTGCACCGGGATCTGTGTGATGACGAGCACGCCCTTGCAGTTTTCCCTGTATAGGTTCCAGCATTTATAGGGGGAAAAGGACTGATAGTATGAGAATCGTTACTTCTTCCCAGTTATTTTCCCTTCAGTGGTTGGTGATGAGGCTTCACTTAGTCCTTTTGTTGGTCTGCGGATACGACATAACGTGCAGCTTGTGATATTTATTGCATATATTTCTATTTTTTTCTTTAGGAAGTGTGTTGTTGGTATGCCTTAGACTGTCATAAAAACACAGCGTTGTTCACTATTTGCCTTTGCACCCGAATTTACTGTACTTTATTGTCACAGAAGCTCATTGTTGAATTTATGGCTTTCTTGCACACTGTAGAAACGTTTGCGATCATGGACTGTCTTAAAAATCAACCAAGATAGTAGCCTGTTATGTTCCACTGCTATTGCTGACTTATTTGGTTATCAGCAGTGTTTGAGAACATGCATAGTTTGTGTCTTTTAGTGGCAGCGTCTATCTTATCCTGCCATTTTTACTTGGGAGCATCATCTTAGTTGCCTCCTGATATGAGGGACAGATACAACAAAAACAGCTTAATTGGCCATCTATTAATAGTCAGACATGATCTATTAAGAAGCCCAATCATTAATAACTAGCTAGAACGATTGCATTTGTCAATGCTTGTTTACCCTAAACCTAAGGTGACCCATTTCATTAACTCAAATTGATTGAACTTGCTTTTTAGGTTTTGACTAGCGATGCATGCGTACGAAGTACGCATGCGCTAGCAAAATCTAATGATATCCTCTAATCCTCTATGTGGGGTCGGGTATCTGCCCCCTCCTCCCATTGGCTAGCTCCATAAATGGAGGCTAGCCATTGGGAGCCGGATCTGTCCGTCAAAGGCCGGACCAGATTCGGGGGCGTTCCCGAGAATTTTTCCCTTTCTGCTCACGTCATGTAGACGTGTTCACTCGGTGGGCGGGGCGATTTTTCGGGCTCGTCGAGGTTTGTTTAGGCCGGCCGAGGAAGTCCAGGTGAGTCTTCCCTTTCCTGTCCCCCCTCCCGCTGTTGGTTCGTTTCCCGCCCCCCGTCAGTGTGTGGCCGTTCCCGCCCCCCTCCCGCTCTCCCGTCAGTGTTTGGCCGTTCCCGCCCCCCTCCCGCTCTCCCGTGGCCGTTCCCGCCCCCTCCCGCTCTCCCGTCACTGTGTGGCCGTTCCCGCTCTCCCGTGGCCGTTCCCGCCCCCCTCCCGCTCTCCCGTCAGTGTGTGGCCGTTCCCGCTCTCCCGTGGCCGTTCCCGCCCCCTCCCGTTCTCCCGTCAGTGTGTGGCCGTTCCCGCTCTCCTGTGGCCGTTCCCGCCCCCCTCCCGCTCTCCCGTCAGTGTGTGGCCGTGTGTGGCCGTGGTTTTGGCTCACACTACTCGTGCTGCACAGCAGTTTCACAAATAGGCCGCCTCTGTGATACCTGTACTCATGACCCCTGGTTCGAAGCCCACACCTCCCCCTAGTTCATGTACATCTCAGAGATATTTAAATACCTGCCACCAGCACTATCATCTTCTTTATCTTTTCTACATTTAAAACTTTACATCTCCCATCACGTGATTTCTGGTGCATATTACACCATCTTGGAGTATTAATTTTGGACAACATGCAATCTACTTTTATGTTCCTGCCAAGGTAGCTCCGTAGAAAAAACACAACCGTCAAAGCGTGGCTAGAGAAATTGCTTATACAATGGTAAATACCCAAGTTTAGGAAAAACAAAATAAAAGACGTTTCCTTAACTGATATTCAGCGCAAGATGCAAAATAATGGCATTTAGACAGGGCAACCTTTTGTACCATGGGGTAACAAATATATTACAAGGAAAGGAATATGACAGACTAACCTCTCTAGTTTTATTGTATTGGCCCCTCCTCCTCCTTTAGCTCTCCCCTATCCCACCATCCCTCCATCTGCAGTCCGCTAGCAGATTCATAATGAATATTCAAACGTTTGATGGGTTCAATCAAGAGCGTGATGACAATCTAAATGAAGCGCATCTTGGCATATAGAAATTAGGGCATTCCCGAGCACTATTATTCCATGTAAAAATAGTTTACACAGCCCGGGAGACCCATTTGAAGGGGGCAGGTGAGGTTGATAAGGGTCAGTCAATGTCATCAAAAAAGAACTTCACCGTTCCATGTAAAGAGGAAGAGTGGCTCAATTTTTCCTTATAAAACTGCTTCCGTAACATAAAGGAAAGACATTGCAAACTTTTTTTTACAAATTAAAGGAAACCCTGTGTAATTGGATTTAAATGTGGCTTCGTCTTATGTCTAGTGCCTGACAGCGCAAGGGTGACATGTTATAGTGAACCAGAACAATGTTATAGGCAAACTGTGATTATTTAGGATATTTAGACTCTTGTGCTGCTCTTACAATGATAGTATACATTACGGGGAAGACCATCTCAAGTAATTCTGAAGAACGCTAACTATGCTTGATTGATCGGATAATGAGATTACAAGAACTGACAGGCTTTGATTATTAAAATAATGAGCTTGTAAAGATGTCAGCCTGGAAACTCTGACACAGATCCAGAGGGGAAGTTAATAAGAAGCCGCTTACCCTCGGTCACAAAATGCTCCTTTTGTAACCGAGAATCGTGTGCACATTGAACAAGGTTTACAAAAACAAATTTGACAATCAAGGATCCAAACAAACAAGGTTTTGCAACAAATCCCTCTGTCAATGTGCCTGTGTCATTGCTGCTCAACTAATTAGAGCCCCAGGTTATCCCAGGTATTAATGCAGCGTTTTCCAAGGGAACTTTTAATTCATAGCTGGATGCGTTTCCTTTCTTTCAGTGAAGTTTGCTATTTTAGAATATTCACACAGTTTGCATTTGAATTACCCGGAGGTGTCCTGGCGCTGATTATTATTCCTCTGTGTGCCCCTGTTGCCTGCTTGTGCCCCTGTTGACTGCTTGTGCCTCCGTGTGCCCCTGTTGCCTGCTTGTGCCTCCATGTGCCCCTGTTGCCTGCTTGTGCCTCCGTGTGCCCCTGTTGCCTGCTTGTGCCTCCGTGTGCCCCTGTTGCCTGCTTGTGCCTCCGTGTGCCCCTGTTGCCTGCTTGTGCCTCAGTGTGCCCCTGTTGCCTGCTTGTGCCTCAGTTTTCGTGCCCCTGTCACCTGCTTGTGCCTCCGTGTGCCCCTGTTGCCTGCTTGTGGCTCCGTGTGCCCCTGTTGCCTGCTTGTGCCTCCGTGTGCCCCTGTTGCCTGCTTGTGCCTCCGTTTTCGTGCCCCTGTTGCCTGCTTGTGCCTCCGTGTGCCCCTGTTGCCTGCTTGTGCCTCCGTGTGCCCCTGTTGCCTGCTTGTGCTGTGTGGGTGTCTGTGGAAGGCTCTGTGTGGGTGTGTGGAGGGTTCTGTGTGGCTGTGTGTGTGGGGAGCTTTGTGTGGCTGTGTGTGTGGGGGGCTTTGTGTGGCTGTGTGTGTGGGGGGCTCTGTGTGGCTGTGTGTGTGGGGGGCTCTGTGTGGCTGTGTGTGTGGGGGGGCTCTGTGTGGGTGTATGTGTGGGGGGGCTCTGTGTGGGTTTGTGTGTGTCATTTGCGAGAGATAAAGCTAGTGGCATTGTAAATGACAATGCCATTTATTTATGTTAAAAAAAAACATAAATAAAAATAATGTCAAGAGCAATGCCAATAGCTCTAACTTTAACAAAGGCAAAACCATTGCATTGTAAATGCTTGTTTATAATATCATCAACCAAATAGAGCAAATTTTTTTCCTTCCTGTGTGCTTCACTGATTTCCACATGCACAGTGTTAGGCACAAAATCAAAAGTTCTAGTATTCCCCGGCATGCGTGAATATGCTGCCATGCTCACTCGTGCAGGGCCTGGGAGAGGAGCCCCCAGCAAGGAGAGTAATTATAGCTGCCAAGTTCCTGGATGATTAATGGAACAAAAGCGGCATCAGAAAAACGAGTTTGATCACAATGCAAAGTCACAGTTTAAAAGCAATGTAAGAGCTGTTGGCCGCCACTGCTCGTAATTGAATATGCAGTCATAAAGGATGCAAATCAAAAGAGAGGCCAAAATGCGCGATGGGAGATGGAAAATGAAGGCGCCCCGGGCCTCCGTGGAATGTCTTGCTGAAGCGCTCACTGCAGAAATAAAAAAACTGAAGTTTAAAGGCCTTTATGTCTTGAAGGCTTACCTCCGGTATAAAT
Source organism: Lissotriton helveticus (assembly GCF_964261635.1). Classification (NCBI taxonomy): domain Eukaryota; kingdom Metazoa; phylum Chordata; class Amphibia; order Caudata; family Salamandridae; genus Lissotriton; species Lissotriton helveticus. Next base: position 182,650,594 of record NC_136057.1, on the reverse strand, counting down.
CACATGGTAAAGGTAGCAGGTGTCATTTGAAGCCTGCCACTGTATCAAGCAGGAAGTCTGTTAGGGAGACAAGACGTGACTCTGCAGAGCAGATGCCTTGAATACAAAAAGCACATCTTATTGAACGATTCGGTGGTGGTCCCATCCTCTTAAGACCACCCCAAGCACAGTTATTGGTAAAAAAACAATTACAACCAAAGGCCCTGCAAAGCCTTATGGGATGATATTAACACTGGGCAGTGAATATTATATAGTATCCAATATCAAAGTAATTCTACAAAGAGCTGCAGTTCAACTGGTGGTTACTAAATGTCCCTCATGAGTCAAATGCAAATACTTGATGAAAGGGTTTCAATGGTTTTGCATTTGACTTGTGAGGGACATCTAGTAACGACTAGTGGAACTGCAGCTTGATGTAAGAATAATTTCAATGCTTTGCATTTGACTTGTGAGGGACATCTAGTAACGATTAGTTGAACTGCAGCTCTTTGTAGAATTATTTTGATATTGGATACTATAATATTCACTGCACACTGCTAATTTTGTCCCATAATGCTTTGCAGGGCCTTTGGTTGGAGTTGGGTATAGTCAGTGTTTATTGCTGACCTTAAAATTCAACCACTTCTGCTGTGGCACAAAGTCTGGTCATCTGAGTTTACTGCCCTAATTTGATCTGGTATAAAGGATTGCTTAAAATCAACCTTATATTCAAGAATCCCATGGTTGAGATACATAGAATCCTTCTGTCGGGACTTGGGGCACCCAGACTATTTTAATAAACAAGAATCTCTAACTGTAGTCAATAGCAACGATTTAAAAACTGATTGTATAAAACACTTAGAGAACATAAGGATGTCCATAAAATTGTTAAAGCCAACTGTTTTAAGAAACCAGCTTGTTTTAACTAGTTATGATACGAAACTATATTTGAGGATAGTACCAATTCAAAAGCAACAGCTTTTAGGCGATAGCGACCGGTTTGGGGCCCGCTTTGCATGTCAGCGATATTTACCGCTAATGACATGCAAAGTGGGTGGACCCAAACTGTTAGCGACAGAACGCAGTCGCTAACACAGCATTCGCCTATTAGCAAGGCAGACTTAGCGATATAAAAAGTTGGGCTAAGCGCGATTATCGCTATAATCTAACGCCTGCTAAAAACATGACTTACCTGTTTATCCAATGGGAGGTGGGTTGTCAGCTTAAGTACCCATTGGCGTTCATGCGTGAATATCGCTGGATTTCCAGCGATATTCACGCATTTCGCCGCTATCGCTGGATATTTTAGCACAATGGAGAAAAACATTGCTAATAGCATATTTTCTCGGCTAACATATCCAGCGATAGGCAGCGCTAAATGTGCCGAGCGCATTTTGCGATAAATATCGCTATTCCTTGCTAATGTGCCCCTCTATTTCTTTCTATGGGCCCGATTCACAGAATGAATTTAAGACTCAATCCTAAACTTACTACTATTTTGGTATTCACAGAATGCACTTACTACTTTTGGCATTCACAGAATGAACTTACTACTTTTGTTATTCACAGAAGTTAGGATTTTGTCTTAAGTTTGTCTTAAAACAGACTTAGGACAGATTTAAGACAAAATCCTAACTTCTGTGAATACCAAAAGTAGTAATTTCATTCTGTGAATGCCAAAAGTAGTAATTTCATTCTGTGAATGCCAAAATAGTAGTAAATTTAGGATTGAGTCTTAAGTTCATTCTGTGAATCGGGCCCTATGTGTTCTGCAATCTGCAGGCATATATACCTCCTAGGATTGTTTTTGTGCTTGATGGTGTCACTTACTTCACAAAAACAGTCCTGCATGCAACGCAGCCCCCCTTGCACCAAGGATCAAAGTGCCTGTATTGGCGATGGGCAGCCCATTGTGCTCCAGCACATGGGAAAGGACAGGAATGCACTGTATTGTATTACATAGGGCGCATTTCTGCATTTTCCCTGTGACACATTTTCAATGATTTGCGCGACTTTTCCTTAGAAACCAACTCAAATACGAATTTACTTTGGTTCGGAAATCCCCAAAAAGGTTTTGCGTCAGAGTGCATTTTTTAACGCATTACAGACAGACACAAAACCTTTATAACTCTTGGCATGTGAGGGTCTCATTTATCAGAATTTGGTGCAGGGCAGCGCCACAAGGAATCTTGTTGTGCTGCCCTGCGTCACAAAAAAAGGGCAGGTGTGCACCATATCTATAAGATCTGGCGCATTCCTGTCCTTTTCCCCTGCACTGTCACACAATATACTGCCATGGTTCAGGATTTGCAGGAATAATTGTTTTGTGAAGGAAGTGACACCTTCCTGCACAAAATTAATCACATGAGGTGTTTTCCTCTTTCTGTGTGTGCACAGAAAAGGTAAAAACGAGGAGAAATAAAGGTATTTCTCCCCGTTGTGCCTCCCTTACGCCTCACTTGGGGAGGAGTAGGCTTTTGATGCATTCCCGTAAATTTGAATTTGAATTTAAAAACATTTGTAAAGCGCTCATATACCTGGCGGTTTCTTGGCGCTGAAGGACAATATGAACCTGAGTGGAGACTACGAGAGAACTAGGCTGGGAAGGCTTGCAGGAATAGGTGAGTCTTAAGGGCCTTACGGAAATCAGAATAGAGCGGAATGGATCTGATGGTGGGGGGAAGGGAGTTCCAAAAGGTGGGGCCAAGGACAGCAAATTTCGCCCTGCCCATCCTCTTCTTCCTAAAACTAGGAAGTGATAGCAGTGACTGGGAGGAGGAGCGGAGCTCCCTTAACGGGGTGTAGCTGGAGATTGCAGAGTTTATGAAGGCTGGGGCCGTTCCAGCACGAGCCTGAAACGCCGTACAACCAAGTTTGAAGAGGGCCCGTTCCCTAATGGGCAGCCAATGTAAGTTCTTCAATACAGGGGTAGCGTGATGGAGCTTGGGGAGACCATAGATAAGGCGGGCCGCCTGGTTCTGAACCAGCTGTAGGCATCGAAGGGCATAAGCTGGGGCACCATTGTACAGAATGTTACCGTAATCCAGCCTCGACAGTACCATAGCAATCATGATAAGCTTAAGGGCAGAGGGGGAGAAGAATCTGGAGATTTTCCGGATAGTACGGAGGGTAAAGAAGCAGGAGGATACCACCGTGCTGACCTGGGAGTGCAAGGTGATGTCTTGATTTAACGTGATCCCAAGTGTTTTGACGGAACGCGAGGGAGAAGGAGAGGGGCCGAGTGAAGGGGGCCAAAACATAGGGGTCCAGGGACTGGATGCACCACCCGTCAAAATCAGCTCAGTTTTGTCTGGGTTGAGTTTGAGGTGGTTAAAATTCATCCAGTCCCTGATGAAAATCATAATGGACTGAAAATTATGAATGGATTCAGAAGAATGGGACAAGTTAAAGATCAACTGGAGGTCATCTGCATAGTTAAATACAGTGACCTCCAGTTGCTGTAAAGCAAAAATAAGAGGAAAAATATAGAGGTTAAAAAGAAGCGGGGAAAGGGAGGAGCCGTGGGGGACGCCACACTGCACCCCACATGGAGAGGCAGAGAACCCCTCCAGGTGAACAGCCTGGGTGCGGTCCCTCAAAAAGGAGGTAAGCCAAGCGAGAGGGGGCCCACTGATGCCTGCTGCCCTGACATCAGGGAATGTGTTAAATACCATGGGCCTCATTTATGAGAAATGACGCATCTATGCGTGAAAGCAGCAATGCGTCACTTCTCACTCCTTGCGACATTCCTGATGCGTCATATTTAATGTATGACGCATCATGTCGCAAGGAGTTACAGCTACGTCAGTATTTCTGATGTATCTGTAAGCGCAAAAGTGACGCATTGCTGGAGTGTGTCACAAAAGTGACGCAGCTCCAGCAATGCGTCCTTTCACATGGGGCAAGCCCCATGTGAAAGGGCCTGCGTCAGTCTTACGCCTGCTGTGAGGCAGGCGCATGATTTTGACGCAACGGCGTCCTAAAAGTGATGCAGTGAAATCTCATAGATTTCAGTGCGTCACTTTTACAACCCTTCCTTGCGTCAATAAGCCCCCCTTGCATACATTATACCTGGCGCAGGTATAATGTGGCGCAGGGGTTACAAGGTGCGTTACTTAGTAAATATGGCGCAACAAGGTGCATTTTTTATGCCACTGGTGCGTCACAAAAAGTGACGCACCGGCGGCGTAAGAGTGACGCACAGCTTCATAAATGAGGCCCCATGGTTGTTGCTTGGAAACACCCACCGTAACACCCATGGCACGTCTCCCTATTACAGGATGAGGCAACACAGCGACTTGCGCTGCGTTGCCTCAGTCCATATCTACAAGGCCATGAAAAGCCAGGCAAGGTGGCTTTACGTGGTCTTGTAGGTATGGCCCCGCAGTGTGAGCCCCCGGACCGTCATTAAAAGTGACGTTCCGGAGGTGCACAGAGGCTTGTAATTAAGCCCCTGTGGACCTCATTTACGCGGTTTTGGTGCAGTGCAGTGCAGTAAGGACTCTCCTAATTAGGATCAGGATCCCTACACCTGCTCAGCCAAGGCATAATAATTGGTGCAGGGTTTTTAAAATGGGACTCGCCTCTGTGTTCTGACGCATTTCTGGAGTTGGGCGATTTTGACGATGCACTCCAGCAATTCATCACTTTGGCACCAAAAGATGCATCATATTTTCTGATGCAGCCATTAATCCTTGTGTCCTGGAGCCCAGTATTGTAAATGCAGCTCATCCATGGCGTCGCAAGGGCATTTGATGCAGGCGCAAGAAATATGATGCATCAATGCTGATGTGTCCGTTTCTTGTAAATGAGGCCCTGTGTTTTTTAGGTCTCGCCTAGCCAGCGTTTACCCTGTCTCATGATCTGCTCGTTTCTCAACCGTGTTGTGAAGTGTCTCCCTTGTCTGTATTTTGGTAATCCTTTTTGTCTGTGCTTAATTTGTTCATTAGTCACGCCTTCGTCCCTCCTTTTCGGCTGTTTGTAACTCTCACGAGGACTGCCCAGTTACATGTGATGTTTCTCTGTCTGATTTATTTACAATTGCAGGGCACTATTTTGGTAATCACTTTTTCGTACATGCTGTTGCAGGCACAACAACCATGGACTTCCCAGGCTTTTCAGCATGTTTGTTTTCTTTTCTCCCCTCTCACTGATGCAAGACACCACGCTGCTAGTTTCCTTTAGTGTTGGCGCACTCTTTGTTTATTTGCAAGTCTGCACAAATGATTTATAATGTTCTATTTTATCCTCAGGTCTAAGTTTATTTTTTATTTAGGGGCATGTTACTGCTCGGCCCATTCCTAACTCCTGTATTTTGTTTCCGTCTTGCCGCCTGGACAAATTCTTTTTTAATGCTATTTGTTTTTGTCAGGGCTGCATTTATTTCAAGAGCATGGTACCGCTGGTTCTCCATGCTAAAGTTCGTATTTTGTTTCCGTCTTGCAGTGTGCATATATGTTTTCTGAATGTTTCACGAGTGCTGTCCTTTCTATTGTATGTAACGGTTGCTTTCATTATCAGCATGTTACCACTGGGACCGGCTTCACTGCGCTTTGTAATGTGCTTGGTCTACTAAACATAAAAACATTCCGATTTTGTCTAATAAAATAACTTTCTTTACTTCTTTATTTTTAATAAGTTATATTATTATACCAACGGCCGGAAGGGCACGCTTCAGTGGCTCCTTAGACATCTGAGCCTCGGTGCCACTACACCCTCTATACCTATGGAAGCTACGCTACTGTTTGCACCAATGACCTCCTCTACGCATGTTCAAATGGATTTAAAGGAAATTAGTAATTTAATCACCTTTTTTGGCCAAGTCTAGACAGGTCTGCATTTATTTATTTGGGAGCATGTTACTGCTTGGACGTTCCCAAGGTTTCTATTTTGTTTCCGTCTTGCAGCCAGCACAAATTATTATTTAAAAAAAAAAAATCTTTTTATTAAACATAAACAACAATAACAAATAACATGACCTTTGTGCCATCGATGTCCGCAAATCATGATCAGAGCGTGTACATTCCAACATTACAGGATTATGCAGGAGTGAAAAATGGGCTCAGGTTACATCAACATCCTCCTGTACTGAATCAACTTCTGGCGGTGTACAGATCTCACCACGATAAGCATTCTGAACCCCCCATATCTTCCCCCATTTGCGGGGTCTCCCTCTTGCCACATACACGGATCTATCTCGAAACATACACCAATCGAGGTCCTCCTCCCACTTTCCAATCCGAGGAGCTCGTCCAGCACCCCATAATTGTGCAATGTTACGCTTGGCAACCATGCATGCAAGAGTAACCCAAAGTTTACCAGGGCTCAAGAGGTCGGAGGGCTCCCATACATTAAGGAGGCAGAGGCGTGCCTCTAGCGCAATCTGTACTCCCAGACCTCACTCATCCTCTCGTGAACACTATGCCAATAAATATGTATCTCTGGACATTCCCACAGGATATGCATAAATGTTCCAACCATACCACATCCTCTACGACAGTCCGCACTCGAGGCCAACCCCATACGACACAACCCTGGACCCGTGGTGTAGGACCAGTGAAGGATCCTAAGCTGTACCAAGCGGAGTCTCATGGAAATCGCTACTTCCCGAGGGGAGGACACAGCCTCCCTCCAGTCTTCGTCGACCAAAACCAAACCATCCGCAACCCATTGTTCCCGGACCCTCACTAGGGGATCCTCAGTATGATTGACCAATTTCTTGTAAACAAGAGAAATCGCCTTAGTGGGGAGATACCCATCCAAAATGCGATCCTCCAGCGGCGAGGCCACTGGCGGCTTCACATCACGAGGGATCGCCGCAGTTAGTGCATGCTTAATTTGTAAATAGCGATAGCGCTCGTTCTCATTCAGTTGGTGACTGGCTTGCAGTTCCTCAAAGGTCAAGATCCCCTTCTTACCCTACATGTCTCGGACCTGCGAGATACCTATCAGGTCCCAGCGATCGAAACCCTTTGATCTCCACAGAGCACCCAAAGCTTCCGAGTTCCACAGTGGGGTGGCCATTGTTATTTTCCCATCCCACTTGAGGGCTTGATTGGCCTCATGCCACACCCGCACCGAAACCGACGTCGGGCTCAGCAGAGGAAAACTGCTGAGTCTGGCATATAGGACTCTGGTAAACTCACCCCCGGGCAGCTGACCACGATCCATGGCAAACCCGGGGTCTGCCGGGGAGCCATAGACCGCATGATTATAGGGGCTAATTGGGAGGCCCAGTAATATTTCCTGATATTGGGCAATCCAATCCCACCATCGTACCAGGGCAGCATCAATTTGGATAGGGCAATTTGTGGCTTTCCGGACCAGAGAAGTTGACGCTGCAACGATTCTATCTCCTTAAAATAAGAGGGGGGTACAGGGTCAAAGGAGTTCTGCAAAGCATAGAGAAACTGCGGCAGTGCCATCATTTTAAACAAGGCCGCCCGACCAAACAGGGAAAGTGGCAACTCCTTCCATTTTGCAATGTCACGGCGAAGTCTAGCCAAGGGCGTCCCAGATTAGCGCTGAAGCGCAACTTAGGGTCTTTCGAGATGTAAATTCCAAGGTAGCGAAAGCCAACCAGCTCGACCTTTACCGGACAGTACGCTGGCACTCTACGGGGATCGCCGCTCAACACAAAAAGGACCGACTTCGCCCAATTGATAGCGAAACTGAGTACCTCCCATAAATTGCTAAGATGTCCAGAAAAACAATCAGGGACTGCAGGGGGGAGGTCAGGTACATAAGAATATCGTCCGCATAAAGCAAGATTTTATCTTCCCACTCCAGGGTCCATCTCAGACCCTTGATAGACCTGTCCCATCGCACCCAAGCCGCGAGCGGCTCCAGGGCCAGGGCAAACAACAGTGGCGAGAGGGGACACCCTTGACGGGTGCCCCTCCCCAGCTGAAAATCGTGGGATTTATGGTTATTCACCACCACTCGGGCCAATGAAGCCGAGTACAGAAGACGGATCCAACTAAAAAATTCCGGTCCGAACCCTAGCTTCCCCAACACCGCAAACAAGTAAGACCATTCCACCCTGTCGAATGCCATTAAAGCATCTAGCGATTCAGAAAAGGGGGTTCAGAAAAGGGGGTGGTGATGAACAGAGTGTCTGAATTAAGCAGACCACTCTTACCCAGTCCAAAGATCAGGGCTTGATCCATCACCGTTATTTATCTCACTGCCCCATCCCAGCTCAGAACCTGGCTATATGCAAATTAGTCTGTCCCTGGCCCAGTGCATCATGGGAACAGGGCAGACCAAACTACCAAGCCAATTCTTCACCAGAAAGGAGACAAGCTACCGGGGACCGGTTTCTGGCATTTCAGCCGGCTCGGCTTGCTTGAATCCTGATGGAGCAGTGAGAAAGGGACTCATGTCTGAGTATACCCTGCCACACCTATAGTGGCCAAAAACGATTCAGAAAAGGGGGTGGTGATGAACAGAGTGTCTGAATTAAGCAGACCACTCTTACCCAGTCCAAAGATCAGGGCTTGATCCATCACCGTTATTTATCTCACTGCCCCATCCCAGCTCAGAACCTGGCTATATGCAAATTAGTCTGTCCCTGGCCCAGTGCATCATGGGAACAGGGCAGACCAAACTACCAAGCCAATTCTTCACCAGAAAGGAGACAAGCTACCGGGGACCGGTTTCTGGCATTTCAGCCTCTTCGGCCCGGCTTGCTTGAATCCTGATGGAGCAGTGAGAAAGGGACTCATGTCTGAGTATACCCTGCCACACCTATAGTGGCCAAAAACGATTCAGAAAAGGGGGTGATGATGAACAGAGTGTCTGAATTAAGCAGACCACTCTTACCCAGTCCAAAGATCAGGGCTTGATCCATCACTGTTATTTATCTCACTGCCCCATCCCAGCTCAGAACCTGGCTATATGCAAATTAATCTGTCCCTGGCCCAGTGCATCATGGGAACAGGGCAGACCAAACTACCAAGCCAATTCTTCACCAGAAAGGAGACAAGCTACCGGGGACCGGTTTCTGGCATTTCAGCCTCTTCAGCCCGGCTTGCTTGAATCCTGATGGAGCAGTGAGAAAGGGACTCATATCTGAGTATACCCTGCCACACCTATAGTGGCCAAAAACGATTCAGAATTTGCATACAGCCAGGTTCTGAAACTGGGATGGTGCAATGAGCTAAAAAACGGTGTTGGATCTAGCCCTGATCTCTTGACTGGGTGAGAGTACTCTGCTTAATTCAGAGACTCTGTCCATCACCACCCCTTGTTGTAAATAATTTTGTCCACCCTAAGCGTGGAAGGGTATACTCAGATGTGAGTCCCTTGCTCATTGCACCATCAGGATTCAAGCAAGCCGGGCTGAAGACGGCTGTAATGCCAGAAACCGGTCCCCGGAAGCTTGTTTCCTTCCCAGTGTAAGAATTGGCTTTTGTAGTCTGGTTTGCCCTGTTCCCATGATGCACTGGGCCAGGGACAGACTAATTTGCATACAGCCAGGTTCTGAAACTGGGATGGTGCAATGAGCTAAAAAACGGTGTTGGATCTAGCCCTGATCTCTTGACTGGGTGAGAGTACTCTGCTTAATTCAGAGACTCTGTCCATCACCACCCCTTGTTGTAAATAATTAAAGCATCTAGCGACAGGAGCACTGCCGGTTCGTGAATATGGGAAGCACTCGCCAACACACCATGGAGTCTACGAAGGTTAAGAGCAGTATTACAACACGGCATGAAGCTGGACTGGTCCGGATGTACCAGTTCCGAGACAACTTTCACCAGTCGGTTGGCAAGTAACTTGGCTAAGACTTTAGGCTCAGCGTTCTGGAGAGAAATTAGTCGGTAAGAGGAGCATTCCAACCGAGGCTTGCCATCCTTATAAATTACAATAATATTGGCGATGCGTTGATCATAAGGTAGTACTCCAGATGCTCTACTTTCAATAAACATATCCTTCAGGAACGGGGCCAGACAGTCTGCATGCAGTTTATACAGCTCTATGGGAATGCCATTCGGGCCCGAGGCTTTCCCGGAGTGGACCCCTCGGATAGCCATCGCGACCTCGTCATTCGAGATGGCGGAATCTAGAAACTCCCTATTCTCAGATGACAGGACGGGCATTGGAATATCCCCGATGACCTCCGTGTTCTCTTCAACTGTATATTGGCCCATCGATGTATAGACCTCTTCATGGTAGCGTGCAAACTCATCCACTATACTTTGTGGATCCGTCGTGACACCTGAGCCCGCAAGCTGCAGCTCCGGTACCAGACGCGAACCCCAATCACGCAATCAATTTCCCAGCCTTGTCACCATGTTCATAAATTCTACTCTGCGTGTTGGCATGCTGTTCCTTCGCCCTATCATGCGCCAGGTGCTTATACTAATCTCTAAGGAGACCGAGGCGGTGTACCGCTCCCTGATCCCCTTCAGTAGAGACTTCTCTTTCCAGGGCCGACAGCTCCGCCTCAATCCTGTCAACTTCCGCTCTGCTCCTCTTTTTCAGCCCACAGATTAGGGAGAGCGCCTCCCCCCAACAACAGTTTTATAGGCCTCCCAGAGAGACCAACCCGAGTCAACCGTCCCCACGTTCTCTCGAAAGTAACTATCTGTAACTCGTACAATCTCCTTTTTGGTAGTGGGATCTCTTAGTCTCTATCCTGGCCACATCACTTTGCCCAATATTTAGACGAAGCCAAATCGGCGAGTGATCAGATATACCTCTAGCTAAATGACTCACTTCCTGAACAAACACTGCCTGCGATGCAGGCACCAACACATAATCAATCCTGGAGAAAGAATGATGTGCCGCAGACACATGCGTGTACTCCGAGCCGCCAGGATGACGAAGCCTCCACCCATCCGCCATGCCGGTTGTGGAGACAAAATCCGACAACCATCTACGAGAGGGCAACAACACTCGGGAGGGGTGCCTGTCCAGCTCACCGCCCACCACGGCATTGAAATCGCCCCCTAACACCATGATACCAATGGGCAAAGTCAAAAACACCCTGCTCAAGTCGTGAAAAGTGTCTGTCTGCAGTGCAGGGGGACATATATTGAGAGGAACGTAATAGTCCTACCCTCCCAGAGTCCCGAGACGCCGACGTATCGGCCTCGATTATCAGACCAAGTCGCTTGCTTAGGGAACGGGAAGGAGTTCTTAATTAGGATCCCTACCCCTCTAGAACCTGAGGTAAAACCAGCGTGAGCCACCAGCTTGTACCCTCCCCGGTGTAACGTCATGCATATATTACCCATGAGATGGGTCTCCTGTAGCAAAACCACATCAGGCGATCGTCGTCTGATTAACTGTCCCACCATAGCACGTTTGATCTTATCTCCCAGCCCGTTCACATTCCAGCTGAGGACGGATATACCCAAGCCCAACCTATTGGAAGCCATACTCGTCCCCCAAGAATTCTGATGCATTCCTTGACACCCATAGCAGACACAGGTCATAAGCAAAAGACAAACCAACAAACAAAAAACCCCAAATCCCAACTTGCCAACCCCCCTCCCTGTACCCCTGCATGCAACATATGCACATCCCCAACTAGCAGTGTGCCTGTCTCCCCGATACTAACTACTGAATCTAAACGTAGAAAACGGAGGAGGACCTTACTACAGGCCACCATCCTCCACAATCCCAACCCGGATACCAACAAGAATGTTCAGCAATAACCAGATTTGTAATTACATCAATGGGGAAAAAGAAGTCGCCCCAATCAGACCAGCACCCCACCACCACTGACACGCTGACACGAGAAGAAGGCCAAGTCACTGTTCCTCATTTTCCGCCCGGGTGTCTCCCTCCGCATCCGGCACCTGAACACACGCCGGAAGAACACAAAGAGTCCGCCTCCCCCCGTTTCGCTCCGAGGCCACCGAAGTCATCTGCGGCGTCCCGCAAGGATCTTCACTCAGCCCCACCCTCTTCAACATCTACATGAAACCTCTCGCAGCCATCGCACGCCAGCACAACCTCAACATCATCTCTTACGCCAACGACACCCAGCTGATCCTCTCCCTCACCAGAGACCCCGACACCGCCAGAACCTGCCTACACGAAGGGATGAAAGACGTCGCCGAGTGGATGAAGGACAGCCGCCTGAAACTGAACTCGGACAAGACGGAAGTCCTCATCCTGGGATCTTCGCCCTCCGCCTGGGATGACTCCTGGTGGCCCCCAGCCCTGGGCACCACACCCAAGCCAACCGACCACGCACGCAACCTGGGCTTCATCCTGGACCCCTCCCTCTCGATGACCAGACAAGTCAACGCCGTCTCCTCATCGTGCTTCAACACCCTGCGTATGCTTCGCAAGATCTTCCGCTGGATCCCGACTGAGACCAGGAAGACTGTCACCCAGGCACTCGTCACCAGCCAACAGGACTACAGAAACGCCCTCTACGCCGGAACCACAGCCAAGCTACAGAAAAGACTCCAGCGCATCCAGAACGCCTCCGCCCGACTCATCCTGGATGTCCCCCGACGCAGCCACATCTCCAGCCACCTGAGGAACCTGCACTGGCTCCCCGTCGACAAGAGGATCACGTTCCGGCTCCTCACCCACGCACACAAGTCTCTCCACGACATGGGCCCCTAGTACCTCAACGACCGCCTGACCTTCTAGACGCCCACCCGCCAGCTACGGTCCACCAGCCTCGCCCTCGCAGCCGTACCACGCATCCGAAGAGCCACCGCCGGAGGAAGATCCTTCTCTTACCTGGCTGCCAAGACTTGGAACTCCCTCCCCATCCACCTTCGGCTGACCCAGGACCATCTCGCCTTCAGGAAACAACTCAAGACCTGGCTGTTCGAGCAGTACCATACCCCTCCCCCCAAGCGCCTTGACACCCTCCCGGGTGAGTAGTGCGCTATACAAATGGCATGATTGATTGATTGATTGATTGATTGAACACTGTCCAGCCAGTCCACAGCAGCCTTAGGATGGTCAAAAAACCAAGTCTTTCCGTCGCGCTCTATCCGTAGGCGGGCTGGGAACAACATGGAGTACTTGATTTCCGCAGCTCGTAGCCGTCTTTTAATTGCCATAAAACCCTGCCGTTGTTTCTGGACTGCCTGGGTGAAGTCAGGGAAGAAGAGCAAGGAGGCATTCTTAAATGCCAAAGGACCGGAGGATCTCTCCGACTGCAGGATGGCATCACGGTCCCGAAAATTCAATATGCGTGCGATCATGGGACGAGGAAGCGCCCCCATCTTCGGGCATCCGCCGGGAACTCTGTGGGCTCTCTCCACTGTAAAAAAGTTACTGAGGCCCTTGGGTTTCAGGTGGTTCAAGATAAGGTCTTCCACAAAGAGATCCGGTGCCTGCCCCTCTGATCCCTCCAGTACGCCCAGAATACGGACGTTATTGCGCCTCGCCCGTTCTTCATATTCATCCAGCTTTCGGTCACATTGAGTACGCAACGCCCTCAAGTCTCTCACCTCCCGCTGAAGTTCCGAGACATCATCAGCGAGGCTCGATGTTTTGATCTCCAGGGACTTAACCTTTTCAGTTGTTTTTGTTAGATCCGCTCAAATGAGACCCACCTCAATCGTCACTGTGTCCAGTTTAGTGTCCATCCTACCAAGGGAGGACTGGATCCCGGTGATCGCAGCCATCAGGTCTTTCATCGTCGGGTCCTCTCCGGAGGGGTCACCCGCCTGGGCGCGTTTCTCGTCCACCGGGGAGCCCTTGGAAAAGCTGTATTTCTCCAGTCTATTGGACTGAACCAGTCTGGTAGTCCTAGATGTTTTCTGCGGCGGTCTCTCTGAGTCCCCCCTTGCCGCCATTCTTGACCCCTGTCAGGATATCTACTCCGATCGAACAGGTCAGGGCAATGTGGCACCAAATCGATCAAAACCTGTCGATCGCTGATTTCTCCGTCTCAGAGAGGGGATCACAGTGTGAACAAGTCCAAGGGGGGGAACCCAAAGACACCACCGACGCAACGTGACTTCCGTGGGTCGAGTGCCATCGACCACTTCCGGTCCCACTCGCCGTTGTTGTTGAACTCCAGAGCGGGCAGTGCCACACTCGGGGACCCAGTGTTGTTTCCAGTAGGCCCAAAACTTCCAGACGACGATATTAAGTCATCAGATCGCCCAAATCGTTCAGAATTTCCCCGAGTGGCTCAGGTGCAGGTCCCCCACCCAACGGTAGGGACGGGGCGCAGGATATTGTTCCGGATGGCAAGGCAGGATGTGGCGGCCGGCGGAGCCGATGCTCAAGCGGCCATCTTAGTCGCTGGCTCCTCCCCCCCCCAAATTATTTTTTAATGCTGTTTGTTTTCGTCAGGGTTGTTACCATGGTCTTCACCATTGGAACCGTATTCATTGCTTTTTGTAATGTGCTTGGTCTTCCAAACATAAATAAAAACAATCCGATTTTGTCTGGTTAAATAACATAATGCACTGCGCAACTTCTACAATGAAATATTACCTGGGGCATATTGCAGGTGATCCATTTAGAAATGAAAAGGAGGTGTGTAGTAAGCACACACAATATTTTATCAAAAAAACAAAAAAATGAATTTACTTGGAGACTATGCTAAGGTAACTTTGTATCTAGTTTCCTACCAATGGGAAAAACCATAAAACAGCTAATGCTATTTTATTGCAGCCTTTTGTTTTCCTTATCTACAGTTCCTTGCAAAGTGTTCCCACCACCTGCAAGATGTATTGTGGAAGCTCCAGGATAGAGACAGCCCTGTTAGGATAAGGAATAGGATTTAAACACTATACCTGTTTCTCATACTATTGTGCCATATGGTGTAATAAGCAGAAAATAACCAATAGTGCTTCATTTTTGCAACATAAATAAAAACCTTCCAATTTGGTCTACGCAACGGGCGCTTTATTTTCAGCCCAACATTTACGGATGTTTTTTGTTTTGCTTTGGTGATCTTTTTGGGGCAGATTTGAAAGGACTGGCGTATCCCTGCATATTAGGAGGGATGTGCCAATACAGATGCCGCACGTAGAAATACCCATGCGCCACCACTGATGCGTTGCATTTACAATGCAGCGCACCGTGACGCAAGGATAGTCAGAGGACATAGTGTTGTACCAGGCTGATTAAACTGTGCATCTGATAGTGAAATCTATAGTTTGGGCTGTGTGATAGGAAGGTGTGCTTGTTTTGAGTGTGTGTTTTGCAATGTATATTTCTGTGCTGAAGAAGCAGCCTGTAAATGAGGATGGTGTGCCCACTAACTGCTGAGGTAACCTTTCCCCAGCAACAGACAGCTCCTTAACGTTCCCGGGGCAAAACCCAACGCATCCAGTAGTGGGGATTGACCTCGGGCAGCAAAGGGCTGCTGAGCGGAACCGGTACTGAAACAGCTAAACTCAAAGTCTGAACAAGCATTGGTAAATGCATTAGGTTTCACCTATGTGATTAATAATAAGCAGTTTTGTTATTGTAAGTTGTAGCTTGCTGAGTAGTTGTACAATATAAGTTGCAGAAAGTCTGTTAAAGTGTTATGATTTGTTTATGTACAAAAAGACAATATATTGTGCTGTTACCAGTTGTATAAGGCAGGTAAGTAATAGAACATTACTAGATGTTACTAGATGTCCCTCACGAGTCAAATGCAAAGCATTGAAATTATTCTTACATCAAGCAGCAGTTCCACTGGTCGTCCCTAGATGTCCCTCACGAGTCAAATGCAAAACCACTGAAACCCTTTTATCAAGCATTTGCATTTTGACTCCTGAGGTACATCTAGTAACCACCAGTTGAACTGCAGCTCTTTGTAGAATTCTTTTGATATTGGATACTATATAATATTCACTGCCCACTGCTAATCTCATTCCATAATACTTTGCAGGGCCTTTGATTGGGAATGTTTTTTTGCCAATAACTGTGTTTGGGGTGGTCCTAAGAGGATGGGACCACCACCAAATAGTTCAATAGAATGTGCTTTTTTGTGTTCAAGGCATCTGTTTGGTACTCCCCCTAGGTTAGGGAGGATCCCAAAATCATCACATCTCCCACTGCTGGCTAATTTTTCTGTTTCACAATTGTGAAAGTACTACATGCATTTTAGTATGTAAAGATAGAGATACTTATTTTATCGTTGCAATTTTGATGTGTGGGTGTGGGTGACTGTCATTCTTGTATCTGCAGTGATATTGGCCACCAGGAGTTGTCTCAGAGAGCAAGAAGGTGGTCCATTCCAGAGCCTTGCCCTGGATCCCTGCGGCGTGGAGGCGTGCACGTAGAGTGAGGTGGCAGACGTGTTGAAGGCGGCGGCGAGGTCTAGGAGGATGAGGGCTGTGGTCTCACCGTTGTCCAGCAGGGTTCTGATGTCGTCGGTGGCGGCGATGAGGGCAGATGCTGTGGTTGCTGCGGAACTCTGACTGGGAAGGGTCCAGGATTCTATTTTCTTCGAGGTATCGGGTTAGCTGTCTGTTGACGATTTTCTCGAAGACCTTGGCCGGGAAGGGGAGCAGAGAAATGGGCCAGAAATTCTTGAGGTCTCTTGTGTCTGCCTTAGGTTTTTTGAGTAGGGTGTAGATCTCGGCATGTTTCCAGCTCTCTGGAAAGGTCGCGATCTCGAGGGAGAGATTGATGACGTTGTGCAGGTGGGGTGCGATGGAGCTGCTTGCTTTGTTGAAGACGTGGTGCACGAATGGGTCTGACGGAGAGCCAGAGTGGATTGTGCTCATGGTCTTGATGGTGTCATCGACGCTCACGCTGGCCCAGGCGAGTAGGGGGTCATGGTTGATGGTGTGCGGATGGTCTTTTGTGTACTTGTCTGTTGGGGCATTCTGGGTGTTGAAGCTATCATGGATGTCTGCTATCTTGAGGTGGAAGAAGGTGGAGAGGGAGTTGCACAGGGTTTGCAACGGCGGGATGTCATTGGAGCTGGGGTTGGAGAGTTCCTTCACGATGTTGAAGAGCTCCTTGCTATAGTGTGCGTTGTTGTCGAGGTTGTCTTTGAAGGAGGTCCTCTTGGTCGCCCTGATGAGGTGTTGGTGGTTGCGGATAGCGTCCTTGTGTGCCCCACGGCTGTCCGGAGTATGTTCACTGTGCCATTCCTTCTCTAGTTTTCTTTTCGGCAGGCTTGCTTGGAGGCAAGGAGTTCTGGGGTGAACCAGCTGGCCCTCTTGCTGGTGTCTCTGTGGAGGGGGTTTCTTTAGCGGGGCGAGGGTGTTGGGCAGGCCTCGATCCAGCGTCTGAGGCTGTGGTCAACATCGTCGGTGTTGGAGGGTTCGGTCGGTGAGCTGAGTGCGAGGTTTGCATGTAGTTGGTCTGTGGTGATTTTGCTCCAGGGGTTCTGGTGCTGGGCGCGGTCCAGGCGTGGACAAGCGCACCTTTGGCGCGCCAGCAGCGCGCCCGCTGCTCGCGGCCGCGCATGCCGGCATATATGGGGAGGTAGGAGGGAGGAGCAGCTGGGAGGCGGGAGGCGGGGGAGCGAGTGGGCAGGCAGGGGGGCTGGGCCACAGCCGCAGGGGCGGTGAGGGACGATGAAGGGAACAGAAGGCAAACGGGCACAAAAAACAAGGGAAAACGAGTGTCACAGAAGGCATGAGGGCACAGAAATACAGGGAAAAAACGAGTGTCACAGAAGGCAAGAGGGAACTGAAATACAGGGGAAAAATGAGTGGCACAGAAGGCAAAAAGGGCACATGAATACAGGGGCAGCTGAGAAACAGAAGGCAAAAACAGGCAGAGAGGCACAGGGGCAGCGAGGGGAACAGAAGGGAAAACCGGGCTGAGAGACAAGGGGGCAGCGAGTGGTATAGAAGGAAAAACCAGGCTGAGTGACACTGGGTCAGTGAGGGGAACAGAGGGAGGAAAACGGGCACGGACCACGAACAGGCAGCGGGGGAAGACAGAACAACAGCAGTCACAGACACAACAATGAAATACAGGCAATACAATAAAACAATAAAGCGGAAGATGAACAAACCTACGGCTTACCACTGGCCACCAGGGATGAGGCACAGGTGGTAGCCTGCGGGTGGTGGAGGGCCTCGAACTTCCTCAGCAGCGGCAGCTGGGGCAGGGACACACAGGCGGTGCTGTGCGGAGGGGGAGCGACCTACCTGGTGGGGTCAAGGGTCGCTTAATGGGAGAGTATCTGTACTTCTCTGGGAGAGCACTCCACTTCTTAGCACTGCTGCAATACCTTTAATAGGAGAGTACCTGTACTTCTCAGCACTGCTGCAATACCTTTAATAGGAGAGTACCTGTACTCTTCTGGGAGAGTACCTACACTTCTTAGCACTGCTGCAATACGTTTAATGGGGGAGTACCAGTACTTCTTTGGGAGTGTACCTACACTTCTTAGCACCTCTACAATACCTTTAATGAGAGAGCAGTTGTAGTTCTCTGGGAGAGTACCTGCTGTTCTCAGCGCTGCTGCAATACCTTAAATGGGAGAGTATCTGCACTTCTCAGCACTGCCTCGATACCTTTAATGGGAGAGTACGAGCACTTCTCCGAAGCAAACAGGTAGTCTAGCTAGTGAGTACCAGCACTTTTATATTTCCATTTAAAGCACTGGTAGGGTGCTCATTAACATTCAAAAGGGCACAGGCTGAGGCTTTCCACCTGAGCTCTAATATTTGCACTTTATAGAGTGTGCACTTTTCGGATACAGCAGCGAGTTATTGTAACTCTCATTTGTCTCACCTCAAGCAAGCGTCAAAGCGGTTTATCTCTTGTATTAACTGGATGTATGTGTAAGAGCATCTAAGTGGGTGAAGAGGTGATAGTGAAACTTAATAGTTCTTATGCCCAGCTCACTACTGAGAACTTTCTGAGTTGGCTTTTTTTTGGTAAACAATGCAACTAGAAGATCACACACTTCAATGAAGAAGAAAGTTCGAGATCACAGAATGAGGTCCTGGAGTTGGTAAACGTTTCTTGGGAGGAGAAGCTCAGTGGGTTTTTACCCTGCAGCAGCTTTCAGCCTCTCTGTCCCCCACCCCCATTCAGCAGGCTTGACAGTGTTTGTGTCACATGACCCCGCTCCTCTCCTAGAAACCAGTCTGGAACTGACATAAGTGCTTTGAACGACCAATCAAGTGGAAGTACAGGGAGTGGAGGGGGAGTGGGAGGGGGCTTGGATGGTAACGGGGCATCTGCGCTGGAGAATGAAGCCTATCAAGGGGGCAAGATAACGAGAGCCAATGAGTCCATGGGCAGAGCAATTCTGAAAATGCGAAAAGAAACCAAGCATTGGTAATGCATTTGTTTCGCCTATGTGCTAACTAATAAGCTGTTTTGAATCAATCACCATCATGGATGAAGGGACGAAGGAAAGAGCACCCTGACAAGTATAACAGTAGTGAAGAGGATGTGGCGCAGCTGCCAGAGCTGCTGACTCAAGACCTTGTGTTCCCAGATTGAGTCTTGGCCATGCAACATCCTGTGATTCTGTGCAAATCACTTAATCTCTCTGAGTGATAAATTGGGCTATATAAATCCACTAATTTAATTTAAAGCATCACGCAAGTTAAAAAAAAGGCAAAACTTTATAAAAAAATCATTAGACCAAAGCAGATGTTAACAGCATTTCCAGTACAGGAAACTGATAAGCTAAGCAGATGAGGAACAAGCATTGGTAAATACAGGAAAATATGCTACAGCCAATAGAAATGTAGAAAAAGTAAGTGCCAAGCACAGGAACCAAGAAAAGCCAGGAGCGAGGGGGCGGAATGTAAGTCCTTCTAAGATTTATATAAAAAACAAAGGGGCATTTCAGCAAGTAATAGCGATATTTTTCGCAAAATACGCTTGCGCATTTTTCTTATCGCTGCCTTTCGTTGGGTATGTTAGCGGAGAAAACATGCTATTAGCAATGTTTTTCTCCATTGTGCTAAAATATCCAGAGATAGCGGCGAAATGCGTAAATATCGCTGGAAATCCAGCGATATTTACGCATTAACGCCAATGGGGACTTAACCTGACAATTCCACCTACCATTGGATAAACAGGTAAGTCATGTTTTTAGCAGGCGTTAGATTATAGCGATAATCGTGCTTAGCATGATTTTTTTAGTAGCTTTGCCTGCCTTGCTAATAGGCAATAGCTATGTTAGCGACTGCTTTCAGTCGATAACAGTTTGGGTACGCCCACTTTGTATGTCATTAGCGATAAATATCGCTGACATGCAAAGCAAGCCCCAAACCGGTCGCTATCGCCTAAAAGCTGTCGCTAACTGCTGTTAGCGACAGCTTGCTGATAGGGAGATACAAATATCGCTGCTTTAGCGGCAATAAGTGCCGCTAAAGCGGCGATATGGCCATTGCTAATATGCCCCAATAGATTTCACAAACACTGCAAAAGCGCTGTGCAGGCAAAACCTAACAAGCACAGTGAAAGCGCTGTGCAGGTGAAACATAAAAAATGTAAGGGTCACTCACGCTCCCCACCTTTGTGGCCATTTCACCACTAACACAGCACTGCGCATGTATATGCAACCGATGCCAGCTGTGTTCTGCTGTCAATAGGCTGCTAAACATTACCCCTCCAAATCAGGTGCCTCAGTACAGGCGCTCAAAGGGCTTCAGCCACCTAGCCCCCCCGCTCCCCCTTCACTCCCCCCTCCTCGTATGTGTCAGCCCGGGATGAGACAGCTTCCCGGGCACACACACAGCTGCACCCGAGTACTTCACAGGTCTTTAACCCGTTTACCGCAGCTGTTATTTCGGCGCAGTGCGGGCGTTCTAAGGAGTGGGAAGGGCCGCGTCAGCCGTTGGCCATTTGCAGCGCCAGCCAGGCAGTGCTCGCGATGGCCAATGGCCGATGGGAGCACGGAAGGGGTTAAAAGACAATTTGCTTGTTAATGAGGCTTTGATGTCTTTCATCCCCCCCTGCTTAGTGCCCTTGCAGCTCCACTCTGCCTTTTGCTTGAAGAATCAGCCCCCCCGAAATTTGTTCTTACCCCTCCTCCCCCCGAAATTTGACTTTAGTTACGCCTCTGCCTATGTAGATATTATTATTGGGGTTTTTTCTGTTTACCTCCCCTGTGAATTCTGCTCCTTAGCCTGCACACAAATGTCAGCTCCGTGGAGCACAGCTTCACAGATGTGTTTCACTGTTTATAGCAGCAAAGTACAACCCAGTCCATCAAGGAGTCGATTGTTTGTCTCCTGTACCTCTTTCCACTTTGATAAGCGTGGCTCAAATCCACCCGAGTGACTTACCGCACTCACCTATAGTTACCCAATAATAAGTCAGCCGGACAGTGGAGAAGAATGAACAAGCAATTTTATTAGGCCACAAACTCCCATATGAGAGGGCCCCATCCGACCTCATCCCTAAGAGTGCGCCGAGAGGACTGACCCATCTCATCACAGCAATACATTATAACATGGTGCAGCAGAATAAAACACGCCCATACTGGAAAAATACTGGACCCCAGAGAGGGCGAACAATGGTCTCATACAAGAGGCATTCACACCTGCAGTAGCAACATTTCTTATCGGCCCCCAAGGCCACGGAGCCGAGCCTCAGCATCTCCAGCACATGAGAACAGTTTGATAAGGGGTTTTGCTATTAGTTTCGGTCACAGTAAGCCAAGAAACAAAACTGCTGACATTTGGAATATTCCTATTCCTACGGGAGAGGGTGAGCAAGTGCGACTCGCACGCAGAGAGAAGCGCTCCAAAATGGTGGCACACAGGCTAAGCTAAGGGAACTGCAAATAATGTCATACGCATAAATGAATAACTAAGGAGGGAATATAAACGTAAATGCATAAGTGAATACATCATTAGTTAGACACATTCTGCTAACTCATAAGCGTAATATATGCAGTGGGCGGGGCATCAAAAACTGAAACCTATCAGACCCTCCTTTTAGCAGGATGTGGCTAAC
Source organism: Lissotriton helveticus (assembly GCF_964261635.1). Classification (NCBI taxonomy): domain Eukaryota; kingdom Metazoa; phylum Chordata; class Amphibia; order Caudata; family Salamandridae; genus Lissotriton; species Lissotriton helveticus. The sequence goes on along the minus strand of NC_136057.1, from coordinate 182,628,793 downwards.
ATGAGTGCAGCCTTTATTAACTAAAAGGAGAGCCTTTACACAAAATGCTAAGGGACAGGGCTCTACACTAATCAAAAATATCATCATCAATAAGCATCAACCAATGTATATCATGAAGCTCAACATCATTGGAAACAGGATATTGTTGTGTTGGTTGTTTAGAAACTCGTATATTGCTGGCACACATGGAACAACAAGGGGGAAGGCAATAAACACAGAGGCAGCAAGTCAGTAATACACCAAAAACCCCTACAATCCCCATCAAAATTTTCCAACCCCAAGAATAGAAAATGCCCCACAACCATGTCTGTAGTGACCAAGTGCCGGTGTCCTGATGGAGTTCGGCCATTAACCTATGGATTTTCTGTACAGCTAAATTAACCGTCGGGGCGGAGTCAGGGATGTACACACAACAAGACGTCCCGATGACGCGACAGGCCCCACCCCTATCTGCAAGGATGACGTCAAGCACCATCCTGTTCTGAATTGTAAATAATCTCATAGCCTGCATCTCAATCGTCATATTGGCTGCAATATCAACCTCCGTATTCACTACCTTTTCCATCACCCTGGACAGTCTCCGAATGGCTCTACTGTTGTAGATGGGCCTCCAGAACGGCAATAAACCCTTTGAAAAATCTGTCCATTGCTGTAAAGAAGTATCCGTCTGATCTACGTCTTCGACTTGGAGAGCCCTCCTTTGACGCTGCCCAGGCATTATAGTGAACCGTCGATGAGTCTTATGATAGTCCGAGGGTGCTACATAAACAGGAGGAAGTAAATAAGCCAAATAGCAAGTTCCACCCCATCCCTCAGGCAACCACAGATATCCAGTGTCCCCACACACAAAATAGATGTTCGGGGGGTAACTAAGGAAGGACTAAGGGGTAAGCGTATTGAAGCAGTGACATTGCAGGAACTGTTTCCAACCTTTATGGGACCTCTCCCCTGAATACAGAAAAATGGTGAAGGCCCAACAACCGCCAAGGGTACCAAGGAATGACCACTACCATTTGTCGGGGGAGGATGTATATAAGTCAGAGAGGAGTTTAACTGGAGAAAACTCTCCCTCACTTTATCAGTGTCATTAGGTGTCATGAATCGTCCCACTTTTCTCGAACATGTCTCTATAAATGTCTGATCGAAACGTCCGTCAGTATACAACCGTCCAAGAGAAGGGGGGGGGGCATAGGGCGTACACGCTTTGTCAGAGTCAACCCAGTACCAGGCAATCGAGCGTCCAAAAAATCAGGCTGTTGAAAATATTTCACCATACCTATTAAGGTGTACCAACCCACACAGCTTTTTACAGGCGTGAGAGGAAGTGCCAGCAACCTATCTTTCTTATAGGCAGCGGAAGGGAGCAACCCACAAACCCAACAATCAGTCACATTATACACAGCATGAGCATGGTGGAGCTTCTTAATAAAAACATTATCTCGGTAGCCCTTACGCATACATTGTTCCCCATAATCAACAGTGACCATATTATGTTCGGACAGGGCAGAAGGAGTAGGGATAAACTTATGAACGGGGTAAGCTTCATCCAGGAAGAACAGTATCCCAAGAATTATCAAAAAGATAATGATGAATATCACAATAACCACAATTTTTCCTTTTCGGGGCAGAGCATGCCATTGTGAATCTGGTTCTGGTCTGCGAGGAGCAGCAAAAGGCTGCTCCTCCTCTGGGATAGGACGGCCAAAAGGATACATATCGCCTAGCTAAAAGTCCAGAACTAAACTAAGGGAATATTCTAAAATGTTCCAGGCACTCCGAAACCGGCCAGAGGGGTTCTTCACCCTCAAAAGGGATCTTCTCCCTGTGTCCGTTAAAGCCTCACAGGCAGGCTTTTCAAACTTTTAGTACCTAATCCCTCGACGGAGTCGCACAACTGCAGCAACTCAGGAGCACTAAACCTAGGCCCAGACGCAATCCTAGTGTCCCATTCAACAATGTCTCGATAGTGCACCAGGGCTCTTACCAGCAGTCCATCCCTACCATTAAGCTAACCTGTTCAGCATTGTCCACACCTATTCCCTAACTCAGCCGTTCTTCCAGTGCTCAGTTTTTCCCCTTCTCTTTTCTGGGCCGCAGATTATAATGAGTGCTCCCTCGCACTTCAGGATCTGTGAACAGAATGGGGAGATCAATAGCAGGAGATGTAGCCTCCAGTGTTTGCTCTCTGTTATCAGGAGAGGCCTCACCACTTGCAATCAGAGCCGGCCTCTTTTCACTCTCATTTGGCTCCTCACCCCTCAATGAAGCATCCGAGAAGGGAACGTAACGAGAAACTGTTTCACACTCTTGATCAGCAACACCGCCTCTCACCCATTCGTCATAAGGCAGCGGTAGGGGAACGCGCTTGACGTGGGAGGCATGAGTCCATGCCTTCCGGCCTTCAACCCGAAGTGCGGTGCGAGTGGTCAGGAGCACTTGCCTCGGCTCCGACCACCTGGGCTCCAAGCAGGACTTCCGTTGGTACTTCTTCACCACGACCCAGTCCCCGGGTTGGATGCTGTGGCCTGGCCCCTCCGGCAACGGCTTCAGGGTGTCTGCTACCTGCTGATGAATAGAACGGAGATCTTTAGTCAAAGCATACAGGTAATCTATCAACAAAGGATATTCAATTTCCGAGAAACATTTAGGTCTAGGGACACCCCACACGTTGGCAGGTCTACCAAATATAACCTTGTGGGGGGAAACACCTGTCTTAGAATTAACTGTCACCCTAGTGGAAAGCAAAGCCAGGGTAAGTGCATCTGGCCAGCGTAACCCTGTACTCTCCTGTATCTTGGCCATCTTGAGTTTCAAGGTGCCATTGAATCTCTCAACCAGACCCGCAGCCTGGGGGTGCTGGGCTGCGTGGAATTTTTGAGATATTTGCAATCCTTTACTGATCTGCTTCATTAATTCAGCATTAAAAGACGTGCCGTTGTCACTCCAGATCACCCGGGGCAAGCCGTATCTAGAAAAGTACTCTTTAATCAGCATCTTAGCTGTCGAGATGGCAGTACAATCTTTAGTTGGACAAGCCTCCACCCACCTAATAAATGAGCATACCACCACTAGGACATATTTAAGATGTTAACCCTTTCCATCTCAATATAGTCCATCTGTATTACTTCAAAAGGGAAAGATGGAGGAGCAAAATTGCCAACTGGAACAGGTGTGCCCTTCCCAGGATTATGTCTTAGACAAACCAAGCACTGCTGTACTAAATGTGTTGCCACCTTGGAAATGTTCTTATTGCTCCACACTGGGTCTAACAATTTGCATATTCCCCTCGCACTAATATGAGCTGGTCCGTGGGCCATTGTCACCACTGGAAGGACATATGCATTCGGGAGTAGCCATCGTCTTTTATCTGACACATCCGTCCAACACTCATCTGAGTCCAACCGCCCCCAACCATCCTTCCATGTTTTCAACTCATCCTCAGTCGCCTTTTCTTGTATGTTCCGCACACTCTGTACAGTATTCGCGAACATATTAACGTCCGGTACCCACCTAGCTGGTCCTGCCACAAACATTCGTGGGAGTTTTGTCCTAGCCGTTTCTTTAGCTGTCTGGTCCGCAAATGCATTTCCCCGTCCTACATCGTCTACCACTGCCTTGTGTGCACTACACTTGATCACAGCCAGTGGTTTAGGAAGTGTCAAAGCTGTCAATAGTCGTAATATCAATGGGCCGTTCTGATTCTTTTGTCCGTGAGATGTCAAAAATCCCCGTTCTGCCCACAGACACCCATAACTATGAGCCACGCCAAAGGCGTATTGGCTGTCAGTGTAAATATTCACATCCAATCCTTCACTCAATTCACACGCTCGCATCAATGCTATTATTTCTGCAGCTTGGGCTGAGTGGTACGGGATCCTAGAAGTCTCCACCACTGTTTTCAATGTTGTGACCGCGTATGCTGCAGTTGAGGTACCATCCGCAAGTTTAAAACAGGAACCATCAACATACAGCTCCCCGTCGGGATCATCAAGGGGGGTGTCCGTCAAATCTATCCTTCCCTTTGTCTCCTCCTCTGTCCGAAACAAACAATCATGGACTTCATCGTCTTTTTCATCTGAAGGGATGGGTAGTAACGTAGCCGGGTTCAAAGTGGTGCATCGTTTGATCATAACATGGGGCGCAAATAATGTCATCTCATAACCAGTAAAACGAGCACTAGTTAAATGCTGCGTCTGCGTTCTGTTCAATAAAATGTCCACAGCATGCGGTACCATTACTGTGAGGGCTGAACCCAGCACGAGCCCCGCCGATTGTCTAATTGAGACCGCAGCATCCCCTGTAGCCCTTAGACAGCTACGTAACGCTCTCGCCACATTGTTAAGCATAGCTGAGAAATAGGCGCAAGGTCTCTGTTTCCCCCCAAAACATTGAGTTAGGATAGATAGAGTGCAACCTTCCGCCTCATGCACATAAAGAACAAAAGGCTTCTGGTAATCAGGTGTTCCCAAAACAGGTGCAGAGCATAAAGCAGTTTTTAGTAACTCGAACGCTTCTTGACATGCTGGAGTCCAAGGTAGGGGTTCGCGCACCTCTTTAGTAGTCAGATACAGAAGGGGTTTTGTTAGTAAGGTGTAATTAGGTATCAACTGGCAACAATACGAGGTTATGCCCAGAAACGCGCGCACCTCTCGCTGCGTGTTAGGTACAGCCATGTTAGTTATCACCTTGATGCGCTCCGGTGTCAGCCTCCTCCCCTCCTTCGATAGGAGATGACCTAAGTAGGTAACCTCCTGTTGACAGTATTGGAATTTAGGAAGGGACACCTTGTGTCCTTTGTGAGCCAAATGGTGCAACAATTTAACAGTGGACTCACGACACCCTTCCTCAGTGTCTGATGCTATGAGAATATCATCCACATATTGCAATAAAACATTACCCTTCGGGAGTTCCAAATCATCCAATTGAGCCTTCAAAGCCTGACTATAAATGCTGGGACTTTCCGTATAACCTTGGGGAATTCTACAAAATCTAAAACTTCGGCCAGCCAATGAGAATCCGAATAGGTAACGGCTATCTGGGTACACAGGGATACTAAAGAAGGCATTCTTCAGATCTAGTACAGAGAAATATTTGGCAGAGGGAGAGATCATTGTCAGGATCGTGGTAATATCGGAGACCACCGGATATTGGGGCTCGACCACCTTGTTAATGTGGCGTAAATCAATCACAAATCGGTAGACATCGGGTGCACCATCACTGGCATCAGTGGAGGGCCGTTTAAGGATCGAAGAATAGGACTATTACAACTGCTTCCGTCCATCTCCTCCACTACCCCTGACTGCATCAAATCCTGTATTATGTGCAACAAAGCCTTCTCTCCATCCCTAGATATCTTGTACTGGGGTATCCGAGGCAGTCGAGCTCCCACCTTAACCTTAATTGACACTGGGGCAATATCCATTTTTCCCACATCGGTATCACTGCTAGCCCACAGACTCTCGGGGATCCCCTCAAACTCAGCCGGGAGAGGCTCATCTTTTGAAAAGCACTGCTGTGCACGCGCGACAGTAGGACCCAACGTGAGGTACACACAGTCTGGGGAACAGTAAATAGTAGCATTCAATCTTTTCAGCAAATCCAAACCCAGCAAATTCTCACCACAATTCGAAGTCAGAAGAAAAGGAGAATCAACAGTGAAAGGACCAATCGTAAGAGCAAGTGGTTTAGAAATGGGGCTAATCACAGGAGTACCTGAGAACCCTACGGAGATATTATTCTTGCCAGACAGAGCCGCCCCTGGTACCTGAGAACGTGCCACCGAACTTTTCATAACACCCGTATCCACCAAAAATTTCTGAGGGGACCCCGACAAATCTGCAGTCACGTAGGGCCCACGTTGATCAATATCCACAGAAACTGGTCCCATGCTCTGTCCTACGCTGTCCTAGTTATGAGAGAATCCAGTCAGGTCATCCATAGTATATGCATCATTGTAGTACTGTCTGTCTCCACCATTGTCACCCTTTCTCTGAAAGAGTTGTCGATCCCTGTCTCCATCAAAGTAATTCCCTCCCGGTCGCCTACCTTCGTCAGACTGTCTATCATCCCTGCGATATTCACCCCGACCTCGTCCCTTGCCTTGGCCGGCAGGGGACCGAAGTTCCGGACAATCTCTCCACCAGTGCCCCTCCTGTTTGCAGTTGGCACACTGATTCTGTCCCAAACGCTCTCTCTTCTCTCCCCTTCCGTAACTACTTCCTCCTCGACCAGCTACCATAGGTGGGGCCCCACGTCCCCGACCCCTTGCCACCTGCTGCAGTAACACTCTTGTCTTTAAATCCTTGGCCTTCTTTTCTTGTCTGTCCTTATTCTCATTCTCCCTATGTTCATAATACTGAGCCATACTCAGAATACCAGAAGGAGTGGATGTCGTCCACGTACTCTTTGACGCCTGCAAGCGAGCTGATATTTCCGGTAACAAATTCGTTACGAATCTATTAACGAAAAGTCGCAGGCCCCCGTCTTGGGAGATATCCTGACCACTGAAGTCCATAAAAGTCTCTTCAAAACGAGTGAAAAAATCTAAAACCACCTCATCCTTTTTCTGTCTACATGCAGTCAACTTATCCCAATCTACCTTCTTAGGGGGAATAAGTGAGTGCATATATTTTATTATACGCCCTGGTAGCGCCAAAATCTCAGCCTTCGGCTTCTCCCCTGGCTTGCGCTCCTTGTCCCAATCCTTAAGTTCCTCCCAAGTACCACCCAGCTCTTCTGCATGATCCGAACCCTTCACTTGTCTCCATACATCCACCGGAACCAGTAACCCAAAAAACAATTCTATATCTGCTAAAGTCATGACTGTCGAGGAAGCTGTTTCCGTTAACTCTTTGTAATAAGCAGTCGGATTCTTTCTCGAGTCGGGCAACTAAGGGCCCGATTCACAGAACTAACTTAAGACAAAATCCTAAACTTACTACTTTTGGTATTCACAGAAGTTAGGATTTTGTCTTAAGTTTGTCTTAAGACAGACTTAAGACAGACTTAAGTTAGGGTTTTGTCTTAAGTCTGTCTTAAGACAAACTTAAGACAAAATCCTAACTTCTGTGAATACCAAAAGTAGTAAGTTTAGGATTTTGTCTTAAGTTAGTTCTGTGAATCGGGCCCTGAGCCTTTAGTGCTAATACCTCGCTCCGTTTCCAAGGCTTATATACCCACTGTTCTTGAAAATGAGCATCGACACGAGCTCGGGTGATAGCATTTGTTACCGGGTCTAACACTTCAGGTACTTCGGGATGAAAAATAGGGTGTACCTCCCGCATTGGATGTACCCCAGGAAAACGGGGCTCCCCCGCCGACGGCAACTCATTTCTATACTCCAACAAGGACCGCAGACTGCGCATCACATCCTTCATCCCAGTGTTAACCCTATAGGCTCTGTTCTTAATGTCATGAAGAATCGCCGGTGCCTCTCCACCATATCCGTGTTCCCAAAACGCTATCAATGTCGTCGACATATGCCATAGAGCATGCTGCTGCATCAGAGGCTCATAATCTTTCGTTGTGGACCAAATGTCTTCGAGTGAATAAATATTATTCCTGGCCCACTGACAGGCTTGATTAGCCACCACTGTCTTTTCATCCAACCCAACAACAGAACGCGTAAGCAACTTCCGTACCTGAGTAAGCAGCCCACTTCCCGTACCTCGAGTCGGGGTCAGTAACGCGCCCTGGGGGGTAGTACTGGCAGAAACAGTGGGAAGTGCAGAGGAAAGCACCGAAGGGGCAGGTGAGCTCATCGCAAAGAGAGAGAGCAAGGGTGCAGGCAGTGAAGAGGCGACAGAAGACAGTGGAGCCTGTTCAACAACAGAGGAAGCGGGGGTGCCGGACAAGGGAGGAGCACCCGTTTGGGGAACTGAAACCACCACGGGGGGCGGAATCCGTCAGCACAGGGTACAGTGACTGTGGGGCATATGGGGGAGGGGGCCGAGTATTCAAAATGTCCTCCATCTCATCTTGTTCTTCCTCTCTCACTATATAACTTTTATTGTCCTGTAACCTGAAGAGTCTATCTGCGCGCTCAATCCACTGCTCATTCTCTTTCTTAGTGTGTTCTCTCGCCTTCTGCGCCATGGTCTGTGACGCCCTCTTCTGAGCCATCTTTTCCTCCCTCAGCTGTCGTTCCTTTACCTCCTTCTGCCACATCCTCAAGGAATCGAACATACTTTGACGACTGCGCTTGGCAAACAATCTGTCTTGTAAATAGTCTAATTTTGCTCCATCGAAAGAACCAGTCAAAGGCCACTGCAAATCCACATTTACCTTTGTATATTTATGCCACAAAGTATTAAACAAGATCGGAGTCAATCCATGTTTAACATACATCTCGAAATTCGGAGAGCCCTCCACCGAGGCGGGTTGGCTTTCGGCCAATCTAGTGTCCGAGACACCGCAGCAGCACCGTAATTTACTGAAACACGGCATCTCCGCTCACACAATCACACACCAACACAAAAACTCACACTCACCCACTCACTCCCAACAAATCACACAATCACTACTAATTATACACACTTGTTCACGCTCCTATGCATCAAATCCCTGCCAAAACACGTGTTACCAAAATGGGACAAGGCCCGTCGACCAAGTCCTGGGGAACCTGGACTCTACCGCAGACCGAACAGCACACCCGCCATTCCGAGATTGGGGAACACATCCGCCTCCCGGGCAACACTACAGACCGCTGCGCACTACACTGCGTGAGATCTTAGACTCATTCCCAGCGACCCCCACCCTAGGGGTTCGGGTAAGACCCAGAATCCTTCCGCAGCAAGCCACGCCTCGACCGCAGTACCACCCGGTCGGATGACTACAAACCAACATCCACCCAACCTCCGCCAAGTCTGTCAGAGCACCACTCGCACTCTGAGTTCCCCAGAGCACACTAGCCCCAGGAGCACACCAGCTCCTCCAATCACTAGAGACGCACCGGTCTCTTGGAGCACTCCGGCTCCCTCAATCAACATTCGGACCACTCACCTTCTGTACGCGGTACCGACCTCTACCGTCCACCTCCGGCTGCCAGGACCAACACGGTCAGCTCCAAAGTTCCGCCTTCCGGACTCTGGCGCAGGATCATGAACCGGGACCTCTCCCGATCAGCAGGGTGGGGCAGGGCTGCGAGAACCAAGCTCGGCATCAAAGTGGGTACCCAGACCCACCGGGCCGACCAGAGGGTCCCCGGCCTTCTGCTACCCACTTACGGGTGAGAAAGATCCTTATCGCAGAGTTCCTGTTCGGGCGCTATCTGATAAGCGTGGCTCAAATCCACCCGAGTGACTTACCGCACTCACCTGTAGTTACCCAATAATAAGTCAGCCGGACAGTGGAGAAGAATGAACAAGCAATTTTATTAGGCCACAAACTCCCATATGAGAGGGCCCCGTCCGACCTCACCCCTAAGAGTGCGCTGAGAGGACTGACCCATCTCATCACAGCAATACATTATAACATGGTGCAGCAGAATAAAACACGCCCACACTGGAAAAATACTGGACCCCAGAGAGGGCGAACAATGGTCTCATACAAGAGGCATCCACACCTGCAGTAGCAACATTTCTTATCGGCCCCCAAGGCCACGGAGCCGAGCCTCAGCATCTCCAGCACATGAGAACAGTTTGATAAGGGGTTTTGCTATTAGTTTCGTTCACAGTAAGCCAAGAAACAAAACTGCAGACATTTGGAATATTCCGATTCCTACGGGAGGGGGTGAGCAAGTGTGACTCGCACGCAGAGAGAAGCACTCCAAAATGGTGGCACACAGGCTAAGCTAAGGGAACTGCAAATAATGTCATACGCATAAATGAATAACTAAGGAGGGAATATAAACGTAAATGCATAAGTGAATACATCATTAGTTAGACACATTCTGCTAACTCATAGGCGCAATATATGCAGTGGGCGGGGCATCGAAAACTGAAACCTATCAACTTATACTTCTAGCAGGATTCCATGGCAGACTTTTCTCGTGGAGTCATGCCAATTTTGTTGCACTTTTTTTAAAGTGAATTTAGCGTGTGTTCTGCTTCACTTCTGGTTAATAATAATCCCACATAGTTTAGACAACAGGGGCCTCATTTATGAGGCTGTGCGTCACTTTTACGCGGCCGGTGCATCACTTTTTGTGACGCACCAGTGGCGTAAAAAATGCACCTTGTTGCGCCATATTTACAAAGTTACGCATCTAGGTATATGCGTCACTTTGTAAACCCCTGCGCCACATTATACCTGCGCCAGGTATAATGTATGCAAGGGGGCGTATTGACGCAAGGAAGGGTTGTAAAAGTGATGCAGTGAAATCTATGATATTTCACTGCGTCACTTTTAGGACACCGTTGCGTCAAAATCTTGCGCCTGCCTCACAGCAGGCGTAAGACTGATGCAGGCCCTTTCACATGGGGCTCGCCCCATGTGAAAGGATGCATTGCTGGAGTTGCGTCACTTTTGTGACACACTCCAGCAATGCGTCACTTTTGTGCTTACAGATACGTCAGAAATACTGACGTATCTGTAACTCCTTGCGACATGATGCGTCATACATTAAATATGACGCATCAGGAATGTCGCAAGGAGTGCGCACTGAGAAGTGACGCATCGCTGCTTTTATGCAGCGATGCGTCATTTCTCATAAATGAGGCCCCAGGTCAGGAGAATCACCAGCCCATGTTGGGTTCTTATATTTTTTATTATACGTATATTTGTGTTTATGTCACTCTCTCGATTGTGACATTCCAAAACTGCTGACCCGCAATGAAGCTTGTTTCCCTCAGTACGCAACCTTCTCACTTTTGTATTATTCATTCTTTTTTACAAGTTCAAATATTACACACGTGTTTTGTATCATTCCAGACGCAGCATTTTACTTCACTTACTTTTTGCAATAAAAAATTACCTAAGGAAAAATAAATAGACATTAGATAATGAGCTCATTATATGTTTGCACTTCTGGTATTTTATTTTGTTACCTAACATGGAAAATAACATTTTAAATAGACATATGAAAATAACATAATTTACAAAACCAAAAGCTCTAACAAATTAGAGAACGTTCGCATTGCAAATGCCCAGGTAGGGGGGTGGGTACATGGGCGTCCGAGGGGGGGCAAGGTGGGGTGCTTGCCCCCCCCTGGATCCAGGCCCGGTTCTAGAGGATGGACCTACATACCTGGGCCAATTTACTTGCTGGGGCAACACCTGAAAGGCTGGTACAGCCCAAGTGTGACTCTCAGTAGGTCACAGAGTCAGCCGTTCCCATTGTCATGGGCAGAATGACAATGGGCCGGCAGAGGAGGCACAGCATGGTGCACCCCCCCCCCCTATCCCAGGCCTCAGGTGATGACGTTGAGTCCTTGGGGAGCTGCTGATGCCTTTGAGCACACAATTAGCAAGTCTTAGGCAGGGGATGTGAGCTTTAGTCCCTCACAGCAGGCCACAACGATCAGATAAAAAGCTAGGGGCATGGGTGGGGGCGTTTGGGGATTGGGGCTAGTGCCAACATTCTTAGTTTAAAAACTGTGAAGTGACAGACCGAATTGAAATTGAAAGTTTCATTCTTATGAAATTCCATCCGTTTGTGCAACAGGTTGAGTGCTGTATACAGTTAAGAGTGAAAAAACTCCGAAAAAAACACTAAGGACTGAAATAACTACATTTAACCCCTTCACTGCAGCGGCTATTCCGCCGCAGTGCTAAGGGGGCAGGGCGGCCGCGCGGCGGCCGCATGCTGGTGACGGAACCGCTCCGTCACCAGCCGCGGTTGGGCTGTGCTTGTGACGGAGCGGTTCCATCATGGCCCGCCCCGCTCAATAGAACGCTCAGCGCAGGCGCGGAATTCGCACCGCGCATGAGTGGCGAGCGGGCCATGATGGAACCGCTCTGTCATCAGCACAGCGCACCCGCAGCTGATGACGGAGCGGTGCAAGGGGTTAAAGAACAATATGACTAAAAATGAAAAAAAAAGAAAATTCGATTTTGACAATGTTGTAGTGAAAAATGTAATTAACCCTCCATGTTGAGACACAGGGAGACGTAAGAGCAGAGGAGAGATGAAGAGAGAGACAGAGCCAGAAGGAATAATAAGAGACGGAGTGGGGAGTAGAGACAAACGGAGAGGGGGAGAGGAAAGAAGGAGAAATGATTGACGAGAGAAGATAGGAAAAGAGGCGAGAAGGGAGGGAAATAATGATAGATAAGCACAATGAGAAAGTGGGAGAGGGGGAAATGAGAGAGGGAAACAGCCAAGTAAAAGTTGAAGTGAGAACAGACTAATTGGAGAGAAGGTTAGAGCAAGAGATTGGTAAAGATAAGGTAGGAAACGAAAGTTGAGAAGGGCAATGGCATGGGGAGTAAAAAGAGTAGTGAATGACAACGGAAAGGATGGATGCAGAAGAGGATTATTAGACATTTCCTAGTCAGTACAAATAAGGAAAGGATGAATCAAGGCCTCACACACACTTCTTAGTTCTAACTTTCAGCAGCCTACAGCTTGATTTAGAGGTTGGTGATACCTTGAGGAAGTGCCAAATCAGGAGTAGAACCCAAGAAATATGACACTATCACTTCAAGAAAAGGAGAGTTTGGTCAAAGAAATGCCACATGTGGAGTCTCCACGGTAACTAACAACTCCTCCATAAATAGGTGGATTTTCCTTTACCACTCAACAATAAACTTTCTTTTGATCTAATGCCTACTAAAGGTTGAACAAGGTCTTTCCACTTTCCTAACCTTTAGAAGCATGCAGAACTGAAAGCACTCACAGGGACAGGAATCTATTTAATGTCTACAGCAGGGGTCTTCAATCTGTGGGGCGCGACCCCCAGGGGGGCCGTGGAGCGATGCAATGGGGGTCGCACCTTCACAGTCATGATTCTGCCCAGGCCCAAGGGCTTCAGCCCCCCTCCTCCCTCGTGAGTCTCTCAGCCCGGCTGCTGCTGCAGTAGAACTGAAGCTGCCGTGGGCTGGGCTGGGCAGTGTCTGGAGTCATCTCCAGCACTCCTGAGATTTTCACAGGTCTTTAAAGACCATTTGCATATTTAAATGCCTTTGTAAACTGGTTACAGAGGCTTGGTTTTTTTCCTGGTTCCAGTACCCCCTGGGCCCCCACTCTGCCTGTTCCTTACATTTGTATTTTACAATTACTGCTGTAGTGTGAGAATACATTTAATGAAAAGGAATATAAAGTAGGGTTGCCAAAAGAAAAATGCCTGCCTATTTTGTTTAAAGAGCCTGCAAAGACCTCCTCTGGACACTAAATAGACTTTTAAATACAAAAGCATGTATGCATTCGTTATGGGACTTTTCTGTCTTTTTTCTCTTTGTCAGTCATGGATCATTGAGGCAGCCCTAGAACACAATTAAAAGGGATTTTTATTTATGTTTGCTGTTGGAAGTATGCACAGAAAAGTGCTGAAAATATAGCTTTGGTTGACTGCTTATTTTTGTACCGACTGGGCCATCAAAATAATCTGGTGGCAACCCTGACCATAGGACTGTAAGTTTGTTGCAGGATCAGCACATTATTTATTTCCTCCACCCTCGATCCCCGATTAATGCTGCAATAGTTTAACTTAGATCTAAAACTCTACGCTGCCGTCAATAACATGCTGAATTACTTCAAGTGTCTAGGAATGCACCCTGCATTCAGACAACTCGCTCCTCATTCTCGCCCTTCACTTCCACGCTCACCCTGCACTCGCACTGATCACCATGCACTCACACCATTCGCCCTGCACTCACAGTGATCACAATGCACTCACACTGATCACCATGCACTCACACTATTCACCCGCTCACCCTGCACTCACAGTCATCACTCTACACTCACAATGCACTTGCGCTGTTCACCCTAAACTTAACCCTGCAGTCACAAGAGTACACTACTCATCCTGCACTCATGTGTCACTTCACTCACCTGTCCCCCTCACTGCTCAATATGAAACTCAGTCAAACAAGCCCATCAGTAATCATACATTGATTCGTCCTATTCTTTTTTTTTTTGTAACTTTTTATTATTTGAAACACAAAGAAACAAAACATCAAACAAACAAGCAAGGCATTACAATAATAATACAGCCATTAGGTCCGCGCTCAAGGAGGACGGGAGGTACATAATAGCAGGAGAAAAGAGTCTTTGAATACAGATGAGGGGAGGGAGGCAGAGGTAGGATTGCATATGGACAGCACAATAAACCACAGCTGGAAGGGATGTAGGTCAGGGCGATTGGGAAGGACTCGGAATAGCGGTGAGCGGGGGCGTACAAATATCTCTAGGGTATGAGTTCCAAGGGTTCCAAATCTTCCCCCATTTTTTGGGTCTGCCTCTTGCAACATACACTGTTTTCTCTCGAAACATGCACCAGTCCAGACTCTCTCTCCAAGCAGTCACTGTAGGCGGCCTTGGGATCCCCACAACTGAGCAATATCCCTCTTCGCAACCATATTGGCCAGAGTCACCCACCGAAGCTGCGATACGTCATAGTCATTCGGACCCCATACATTCAATAAACATTGTCGGGCTTCCGGCATCATCACAACACCCGTAACTTCATTCATAATCTCATGTATACGTTTCCAAAATCGCACCACGTCCGGGCATTCCCATATAATATGGAGATAGGTGCCAAGAAGACCACACCCACGCCGACACATGCCATCTGTGGAGTAGCCCATATGAATCAGACGAGGACCGGTGACATAGGTTCTGTGGAGGATCTTGAGTTGGACCAGACGGAGGCGGGCTGGAATCGCCACCTCCTTGGGAGAGGAGATCGCAGACTGCCAGTCCTCGTCATCCAGTTCAATACCGTCGGCAATCCAGGCCTCACGGAGGCGATCGAGCAGACTCGATCGGTCATTAATCATTTTCTTGTAGAAAAGTGAGATAGTACTATCTGGCACATAGCCATCTAGGATACGATCTTCGAGGGGGGAGGAATCCGGAATATCACTACCCACTGGCAAGACAGAGTGCAGAGCATGACGTACCTGGATATAACGAAATCTTTCCCTGTCACTTAGCTTATACTCTGTTTGCAGATCCGAGAAGGCTTTAACCCTTCCTTTAACCCAGAGATCGCGCACTTTACCAATACCAATCATGTCCCACTTATCGAATCCCTTCGTCCTCCATAAGCCACCGAGCTTCGCAGAGGCATAGAGCGGTGTCGCACCAGTTACTTTATCACTCCAGCCCATAGCCGTCGTTGCGCTATGCCATACCCGCACAGCTATAGCGGTAGGCCCCGTGAGTTGTGAACGGGCGGATCCCGAATAGAGTGCCCTGTAATAATCACCCCCTGGGAGCAGCCACTTATCCATTTCGAATTCTGGATTCAACGCCGGGCCATACATTCCGTGGTTGATGGCAGCAAGGTGGGAAGCCCAATAATACCTGCGGATATGCGGGAGCGCTTTACCGCCATCATACCAGGGAAGTGTCAATTGCGGGAAAGCTATGCGGGAACGTCCGTCCCATATCAGTTGCCTCTGCAACGGTTCTATTTCCCGAAAGTATTTCGACGGGATGACATCGAAACTATTCTGGAGGGCATATAGGAACCGCGGTAAGGACATCATCTTAAATAGGGCCGCACGCCCTAGGGGAGATAACGGTAATTTACGCCAACGCACCACATCGGAGCGCAACCGCTGGAGCGGGGGGAGCAAATTACGTTCATAGCAAACCGCCGGATCCATCGAGATGAACACACCCAAGTACTTAAAGCCAGACTGCGACAACTGGATGGGACATCCCCGGGGCAAGCGAGGGACATCACCCGCAAGTACATAAATGTGGGATTTCGTCCAATTAATGATAAGACCTGAGTTCTGCCCGAAGGAGTTAAGTACATCAAACAATACGTTGAGCGACTTTTGGGGAGATGTAAGATACAATAAAATATCATCCGCTTATAAGGAAATGCGATCTTCAAATTCCGGCGTCCAGCGTATACCCTTCATCGAAGGTTCCTACCGCAACCAAGCGGCAAGAGGCTCCAACACCAGGGCAAAGAGGAGCGGGGACAACGGACAACCTTGTCGCGTGCCCCTCCCAAGAGTAAAAGGCACGGAGACGCGGCCTTTAACCACCACCTGTGCCAGTGGCGTCTCATACAGGAGTTTGACCCAACCAATTAAACCCGCGCCGAATCCAAATTTGGCGAGTACCGCCCAGAGATAAAACCACTCGATTGTATCAAAGGCCATCGTGGCGTCTAAGGACGCCAAGATGGCCGGTTCACGCAGCGTCGGGGCCCTCGAGAGAACACCATGCAGACGTCGCAAATTTAATGCCGTGTTACGGTGCGGAATAAAACCCGATTGATCCGGATGAATCAGGTCGCCAACAACCGTAATCAGACGATTAGCAAGCAGTTTGGCAAGGATCTTGGGTTCCGCATTTAAGAGCGAAATGGGTCTATAGGACGAGCAGCAATCTCGTGGTTTACCCTCCTTATGGATCACCACAGTGGTCGCAAGACGCTGATCTCTAGGGAGGGAGCCATAATCTCGCGCAGCCAAAAACATATCACGGAGATAGGGAGCTAAAGTATCAGGGCGTAACTTATACAGTTCCACAGGAAGGCCATTGGGGCCCAGAGCCTTTCCGGAACGCAGGAAGCGTAACGCGAGAGCCACCTCATCCACCGAGGGCGTGGCATCCAAACAGTCACGGTCCGATTTCGACAAACATGGAAGTGCTATGTCCCGAAGCAACAACAGCGAATCCTCCTCGGGCCTGTCGGACACCGAGGTATAGATTTCTCGAAAGTGATCAGCAAAGCATTCAACAATTTCAACAGGATCAGTTACGCTCACACCACTGCATGTCTCAATCACCGGAACCACTCGATTCGCTCTCTCCCTTCTATCCAGCCAGGCAATCAATTTTCCCGCTTTATCACCCACATCATAGAGCCGACCCTGCTGATCCCTACTCATCGTCTTTGCCGCATCAGTAACCAAAGTTTTATATTCTAATTGTTTAAGGCGAAGGACATGTAACGTTTCTCGAGACACCTCCCGCTCCAGTGCAGTCTCCAGGTCTATGATTTCAGTCTCGAGCTGAACAACTGCCTCATTCTTACATTTCTTGGCACACCCCACCAAAGACAATGCTTGTCCCCTGATCACAGTCTTAAAAGCTTCCCACAACGAGACAGGCGAGGATACAGAGCCAGCATTCTCAGCAAAATACAGATCAAATGATTTAATCAATTCAGCGCGAGTCTTAGGGTTGAGGAGATACCAGGGGTTAATCGGAGCCACCCTGCCTTCGGCCCCGATGCTAAGAGTAAAATGAAACCAAATAGGGGAATGGTCCGATATACCCCGGGCCAAGTGTCTAATCTCTCCAACCGAGGGGGACAGTGCCGCAGGTATCAGGATATAATCCGACCTAGAGAGACTGCCATGGGCTCCCTAATGAAAAGTAAACTGTATTTGGTCTGGATGCATTAGTCTCCAACAGTCTACGAGTCCCAATGTTTCCAAGAAGTCACCCAACCAGGATTGCGTAGCAGGAAGATCTCGGGGGGATAGCGGTCTATCCTGCCGGATATGACGGAGTTGAAATCACCACCCAGTATCAAAACACCCTCCGGGAGGCCCAGAACCATCCGCCCCAGGTCTGTTAAGGTCGTGGATTGTAAGCCCGGGGGGACATAAACCGACACCAACGAGACTGGCTTTCCCTCCCACTGCCCAACAAGTGCAACATATCGACCCCTGGCATCAAGGATCACATCATCAACCTCGAGGGGGAGGGAAACCCTAAGCAGAATACCTACACCTCTAGAACTAGACGTGAATCCAGAATGGGCAGCAAGACGATAACCCTGTCTATTAAGAGCGTGACAAGTGTTTCCTACCAAGTGTGTCTCTTGTAACAGAACGACATCAGGCGAAAGGCGCCGCAACAGCTGCATAACCACCCCTCTCTTTATGCGATCCCCCAACCCATTCACATTCCAGCATAGTACCCTCAACCCTCTACCCTCCATCCAAATCCACAATGAACTCCCAACGCAAAATGAGCATCACACCAGTGTCAAAAATAATGAAAGTACCTTGCTTTGAAAAAGAAAGAACGAACAATCCCAGAACATACCCCTCCCTCCCCCCAAAGTTCCCAACACAACTCCCCCCCCACCCTGCACCCCTGCACCGACTCAAAAGCCACCCCAATTTGCAGTGTGCCTGTCGCCCTAACAATTACAAACAAAGAACTAATCTACACAAAGAAAACCCCAGAGGAGAAAAGGGTTCCGCTATCCCTGCGGCCTCCCAAGATACGAATGGAATGATCAAAAAAGTCAGTGAGCCTCAGCTGGTCACGTTAAGTAGTGTTCCAGACACAGGCACCATAGTCATTCTCGGTCCATCAGTCCCCCTTCAGCACCACCATCATGTTCCTGGCCAGCACGGCGAGCCGGCAAAGTGTCCAACCAATCACTCGCTTCCTCAGGCCTGACAAAGAAGAATGTTCGATTGTCATATTCGACCCGCAGTCGGGCCGGGAATAACATAGCATACTTTAGTTCCATGTCTCTTAGTCGCCGTTTCACACCTTGAAATCCCAAACGTTGTTTCTGACCGATTGGGAAAAGTCCGGATAAAAGTTCACAGCAGCGTTCTCGAACTGCGTAGGGCCGCTTGTCCGTGCCACCTGCAAAATGGCATCGCGATCTCTAAAATTGAAGATCCGTGCGATAATCGGACGGGGGGGAAAACCGGGCTTCGCCTGTCCCCCTGGCACTCTGTGCGCACGTTCGATGGCAAACAAGTTGCTCAGGCCCTTGGGTGCAAGATGATTAAGAATGAGGTCCTCCACTCAAAGATCAGTGGCAAGGGAACTAGAATCTTCTGGAACACCAATAATACGCACGTTATTGCGCCGTGCACGGCCTTCAAAATCCTCCAAGCAACGAGCAAAAAAATCATTAGCAGATCGAAGGTTGCGCACTTCTGTCTGCAAGTCGGACACATCCGTGGTGAGGCTGGATGTCTTGAGATCCAATGACTTCACCTTTTCGTTCGTCTTGGCCAGGTCAGTTCGAATGAGGTTAACATCAATAGCCACCGTGTCCAACTTCAGAGCCAAGGCTTCATACTGTTGGCCAATAGAAGAGTGGATACCAGCAATGGCGCCAATCACGTCCTGTAGTGTTAAGTCCGCCGATACAGTAGGATCATCGCCAGCCTCTTCCCGAGTCTTAGGTGCGCCACCAGGGGATCCCTTAGAGAGTGTATAGCGATCCATGACATTCGTCTGGGTTGAACCTCCACGGATAGTAGTCTTGACCTTCCGTTTCTCACCCTCAGGCTTGCCCGTCATGGCGAGTCGGGTGCCCCGGAGGGAGGCTTGGGATCTGGTCCGAATGGCTCCTTAAAATTCACACACAAGAATACAGGAGGCAAAATTGAGCCAGCGGAGTCCATAGCCAAACAGTCGCCAGCTCGGAGCTCAATGAGCTGGTGTCTGAGCTCGTCCGATCAACAGACGCGCCGCAGATATGGGGCAGCGCCCGGAGAAACGAAACCGAAAGTGAAGTAAGGCTGTGGTCTAAGCCCCTCAAGCCGTTGTTGTTGAATTACGACATGGGCACTGCCAGTACTCAAGGTCCAGGATGTTCCATGGAGAAGGCCGCAAATTTCAAGACGGCAAAACTCGGGGACCCTGTGTCCGATTTCGATCGAAAAACCTGCTAGTACATCAGCCAGGTTGTGTCTTCAATGATCTTCCATCAAATCAGGATATTGTCCAGGATAAATGCGGGAGGCAGCGAGGGTCCTCGGGAGCCCTGTGCTCACGCGGCCATCTCGGATGCGCGCGAAGCTCCTCCTCCCGATTCGTCCTATTCTGAACTTGCATCCACACCCAAATTTATAAGCCACCTCACTCATCCTGCAGCCACTCCTCTTACCCTACTCTCGCACTGTTGCATCGCTCACCATGCACTAACATGGGCACTCTTGTCACCCACACAGTATGCAGAGGGTTAATGTGCCTGCTACAAAGAACGTGTACCATGCAGATCACAGAACTGAGTGTGAGTAAACTACGAGTAGCGCTATAAAAAAATGAAATGTTTGTCAGAAAGATGTTATAGAGAGATGAGGTGGATTGTTGGTGAGTAGCAGTGAAGGAATTCATGGAGAAGGAGGAAACTGGGGTGTGGCACAAAAAAAGACTATTGCACCGGGTGCGACCAGTGTTAGGACCAGCCCAGGCTGGGAGTGTTAGTCCCCTCCGAGGGCCTCATTTATGAGGCCGTGCGTCACTTTTACGCTGACGGTGCGTCACTTTTTGTGACGCACCAGCAGCGTAAAAAATGTGCCTTGTTGCACCATATTTACAAAGTGACGCATCTAGGTAGATGCGTCACTTTGTAAACCCCTGCACCAAATTATACCTGCGCCAGGTATAATGTATGCAAGGGGGGCGTTCTGACGCAAGAAAAGATCCTAGAAATGACGCAGTGAAATCTATAAGATTTCACGGCGTCACTTGTAGGACGCAAATGCGTCCATTTCTTACGCCTGCCTCACAGCAGGCGTAAGACTGACGCAGGCCCTTTCACATGGGGCTTGCCCCATGTGAAAGGACACATTGCTGGAGTTGCGTCACTTTTGTGACACACTCCAGCAATGCATCACTTTTGCTCCATACAGATACGTCAGAAATACTGACGTATCTGTAACTCTTTGCGCAATGATGCGTCATACTGTAAATATGACGCATCATTGGTGTCGCAAGGAGGGCGCAATGAAAAGTGACGCATCGCTGTTTTCACGCAGCGATGCGTCACTTTTCATAAATGAGGCCCCCGAATTTCTGGTCCAGTGACTCCCCTGCTTCTGGCTATTATTATTATTCACATATGTTGTGCAATCTGTTACCAAAAGATGTTCTGGGGCTAGTAACCATCTGCTGCCTAAAGGCAAATGAGAAACACACAGAAGGAGAAAGAGAAGGAGGGATAACCTACAGAGCATAGAGAAAGGTTTTTATATCTTCCTAAAGGATAATAGTTTCTTGGTGCAGCGAAGCAAAGGAGGGTGCAAGTTCCATAACTGCCCGGCCTGCATCAAAACAGTGAGACAGACAACTCATGCCTTCTTGGATGCCTTCTTGGATTGGGGAACAATAAGCAGAGTGGCACAGGCTGAGAGGAGCATATGGGTCCGACCGGTATGCTTGGTGAGGAGAGATGAGAGGATGAGAGAGGACAGCGAGGGAGTGAGAGAATTCGATTGAAGAGGTCAGGGATGAGGAGAAATTTGAATTGCCGAAGAGAAGTGTGGACATGTGTGGAAGTGTGAAATTTGAATGGAGAGAAGAGGTGAATGAGAAGTGCTGAGGGGCACGGGAGGTGACGGGACCAGAAAGGCCATGAGATAAATGCGAGACTGTTAGAGATGAGGGCAGTGAAAAGGCAGAATGGCAAGAAGTGATTAAAGGTGAAGTGAGAGGTTGAATAGGGAGAGTTCAGAAGTTGTAAAAAGGGGTGAAAGCAAATGCCCTGCAAAGTGAGAGTGGGATCTGGGGTTAGGAGAGGAGAGAGGGATGGAAGGGAGGGGGTGAGAGGAAAGCTGCATGGGTAAACTGCTTAACTCTGCACAAAACCGCCAGTTTTTTTAGGGACCCCTGCTTCTCCTGGCCAGGGTCAGGTGAGCTTCTAGTGGCAGCACCTATTCCTGCGGAGTGGAAGGCCGTTCTCAAAGGTTGACTAGAAATCTTTCTGATGTTAATTGCTGTATTTTGGTTATAAACGGGTACTCATGGGTTGAAATCTTTCCTCAGTGTTACTGTGTGTAAAAAATGTCAAAATAATGAAGTAAAGCCATCCCAAAATACGCGACATCACTTACATTTTCTTCCCACACAATTTAGTCAAGCCTGTCGCGTAATTTGGTCCTCACCTGCCTCATAATTCAAGTAGCCCTGCCTACAGGTTTAGAAATTTTTGTCAGGAGGGGGTCCTTACGCCTCAAAATATTGACAGGGGGGTCTCGGCATCCAAAAGTTTGAAGACCTCTGGTCTGCAGAGAAGGGTCTTCTGCAAATGACAATGTTTGATAAAGCAGGTAGTTGGCATAAGAAGACATAACTGGAGAATTTTCAATACAGGAAAAAGAACTGACGTAAATCTCAAAGAAGCAATAGGAATTTAGGGGCATATTATCAAGAACAGGGATAAAATTATCGCCGCTTTAGCGGCAGGAAACTGCCGCTAAAGCGGCGATAATGGGCTTCATAATATGCCCTTGTGAATTCCCATAGCAGCCCAGGTTAACACCAGAACCTGGGCTACTATGGGAATTCGCAAGAGCATATTATCAAGCCCATTATCGCCGCTTTAGCGGCAGTTTCCTGCCGCTAAAGCAGCGATAATTGTATCGCCGTTCTTGATAATATGCCCCTTAGAGAGTGGGGACTAAAGACATGGGAGGTAGAATTAGAATGAAGTATAGAGTGTATATGGGAGACAAGTGAGAAAGAGGGATACATTATAGACTAAGAGAGAGGGAGGGAAATAGCGCAGGGGCAATTGAAATGGGAAAATCAGGGTAACAACGAGAAGAGAGAGAGAGGAAAAGAGGAATGGATAACGAAAGAGATGGATAATGGTATAGAGTATGATAAAGGAGGGGTTGGTAGAATGAGAGAAAGACAGAGAGAGGTAGATAGAATAAAAAGTTGCTATAATATATGGACAGACATACAGACACTTTGAAAATCTAATAGATGTGGTGTTATGCGGTGGACTGGGTCATGACCTGCGCACCTCCCGCCTCACAGCTGCGGGCCGTAACTCGGTCCGTGGCACCTATTTCTTAACACTGGGCATGCCACAGCTCAGTGCGGCACCCTGCAGTTTCTTTTCGGGGTGCAAAGACGCGCCATGAAGCACTTCTCTTTTCTCTTGGGGCATGCCGCCACTGTAGGCAGCGGCCATACCACCCTAAAAGCACCTGATCTTGTCTGAAGTTAAGCAGGGTCGGGCCTGGTTAGTACCTGGATGGGAGACTGCCTGGGAAAACCAAGTGCTGTAGACTTACCTGAATCTTAGAGTGACCTTAATATGAGTTGCCTGCAGTCATGGTTAGGGGCTATTGTTTCGTGTTCCTTCCTTCCAAAATTCCTCTGTCTGGTTCCCAGAGTGCCTTGAGTTCTGTTTTTTCTTCACCATTCCAAGATGGAGGTTTTCTAACCTTTTTCCTTTTTCTTCCTAAACCAAGATGATGGTTCTCCTCTTCCTGTTGCGTCACTTCCTTGCTGTCCTTGTGTATATATAAGGGTCCGGAATTCTCATTTTTCTTGCGTTGCAACACTCTTCACTCCTGTTGGTGTGTCTTTTCTCCTGTTGATATCGATTCACTTCTGTTGGTGACACTTTTCTCCAGTTTGGTATTTCGGTCCTGTGGGTTCCTTCTTCTGCAATTCTCCTCTTCTTCCCAGGTCTGTCATCCCTTTGCTGACTATCCTCCTTTTCAGGTCCTGTCGTAAGGATTCTGGAGTCACTGAAATGTTGAAATTTATGAAATTTTATGAAATTTATGAAATTTAAACTTTATTGTTTAGTTAATTAAAACCATAACAATTTGATATATGACGCACAACAGGTGTTAAAATTTATAAGATTGTCATTAAAAATCAGTGATAAAAAGGCTTGTGGTAAAAACGAAGGTAAAACTAAATAATGTTCCTACTGTTATTTACATCACTATAAAAATTATTCAGGCAGAGAAAAAATTCAAATCATTAACAATTTAAAATCCTCATGTTGCTTTATGCATTTTTCAAATGCCTGCAGGAACTTCACCAGCTTGCAATGTATTCGAGGAGCGGTTGTATCCAAGCTTCCAATAATGGCAGATCTGCATGTTCGTAGTCTCTTGATCCAAAAACTTTCCTTTAAAAAGTATGACCGCTCCTTGGACAGCATCTTACAATGACAGACTATGTGTATTATATCTTCTTTATGGCTACCACACAGTCGACATGTAACGGCAGCGTGCTGTTTCCAGGCAGGATCATCGGCTAGTGTCGGAAAGACCCCAAATCTCAAAGACATCAGCTTTCTCTTAATAAAAATAGATAGGTTGTTTCCAGGTACAGTGCTGGTGTCAGTGTCTTGTAGCCATTTATCACAGCCCATGAGTGCGAGCGATGGGAGAAAATTTCTTTGTCTAAAACTAATGAGTGGAGTTTGGCCACTTTATTTAGAGTCTGTTTTAGAACAGCAAATGACAGATTTGTATCCCATAAGGTTTTTGAGCAGGTTGTCTCCAAGGCGTGCGTGAGGAATTGATTTGCTTTAGATTTTTTTTGAGATTTAAGCTCTTGCCATAGGTAGGTGTTAAGATTTTTATTACATGCTTTTTGCTTGATCTGATACTACACCTTAATGAAGGAGTATTATCTGCCCGGTGTTTCGTTTTTTAATCCACACTCGAGTCGCATTTGCGCTGGTGATGTACTGTTTGGTAATCGTAATACCTTTTTGTAAATTTTAGTTGTCAGGCTGTTTAGTAAGTCCGCGTCTTTTCCATGCATTGCCACACTTGCATAAGTCAGAGTTGGGAGAACTTTGTTTGCCATCACAGTTAATAAGGGTTTGAGTGATGGCCCTTCCAATTTTTGTGACAAAGTACTTAGTCCAAATAATAGGGCACCAGCTCTTTGAGTCAAATATTTCCTTTGTTCTTTAAAATTGAGTTTATCGTCTATATAGAATCCCAGATATTTATATGCTGAGACTTTCTCTAACAGTTTTCCCTTTAACCTAATATCAAGGTGTGATCCAAGTCGGTTGGTAATCAACATGGTTTTGGTTTTTGAGATGTTTAATGACAGCTTGTTTAACAACAGGAAAGCCGAGAGTTCCGTTACTAATCTGGTTAATCCCACCTTTGGCTCAGGAGTACTATATCATCTGCGTAAACCAGATGGCTGAGCTGTAAAACACCTAGTTTCGGTGGATGGGCATTGCAATGGTTCAGTTTCCCGGAGAGATCGGAAATGAAGAGGTTAAATAAATGTGGTGCAAGAACACACCCCTGTTTGAGGCCAATCGTTGTGGGAACTTTTCTCGACAGTCGTGTTCAATCGCCTATTTTTACTTGCGACCAAGGATCCGAATAGAATAGCAGCAGACCCCTTAGGATATTCTCCTGTATTGCCCACGTTCTCAGTTTCGACCACAATAAGTTCCGATCTACACTGTCAAAGGCCGCCTGAAGATCAATAAAACACATATTCAGGTCCTGTTTACTACTCATGCACTTCTCCGCAATCATAGTGATGGATAGGATGTTTGCTGTTGTTCCAATCCCCTTCCTGAACCCCGTTTGATTAATGGGGATCAGGGCATTTTTGCCTGACCAGGAGACCAAATCGTTTAATAGTAAAGATGCAAAATATTTTGCCTCGACGTCCTGCAATGCTATCAGATGATAATTGTTTGCTAATGATCTTTCTCCACCTTTGGCATGAATATTGATCCTTGCCAACTTTCAGGTACTTGATTTAAGTTTTGCACATCTGAGAACAGTTCCGCGTTGTAAGGTCCCCAAAATTCAGGGGCATATTTATACGCCGCTTGTGGGATGCCATTCGGGCCTGACGTCCCATTGGGTTTTCCTTTTTTGATTATTGTAATTATTTCTTCCGCCGTATATGGATTATTCTGAGGGTCTGTAACCGATATGTTGCAATGTGCGCTGGTCAATGTTTTACTCCAAGGTTCTTCTACGAGGCACATTTTGTTTTGACTTTTTGTGCATGGGTCACTACTTTGAGTTATTTTCGAGGTGTCTGTAAATTTTAATGCGAGAAACTCTGCCCACTCCGATTCCTGCACGTTAGAACTTAGGACGTTACTGGGTCTTGTTAATTGATTTATTGTTTGCCAAAATATATTAGTGTTCTGTAGTTTTGAACTGTGAATTAGTTTTGACCAGAAGCTATCGTTTGTTGACCTTTTAAATTCCCAGATCATATTTTTATATTCTTTTCTTTGTGCACGGAAGCTGGCCCATTGGGATGTACCATGATCTGCCGACTGTAGCTTCCTTTGAGATTTTCGAAGTAGTCTTCGCAGGTCTTGTAGCTCATTCGGGTGTTTTTTCTGTGATCCGTCAGTGCTGGATTTCACGACATGCAGCTTCATCTTTTGTTTCAATTTTGACAGAACGAGAGACCATCCTTGGATAGCATTCGTTGAGGAACTCCCTATCTCAGTCAATGTGTCCTTCATTGTAGAGAACCACTCATATTCATTTATGTTGGACCAATTTATCCGTTTCAAATTGACAGAGCTTAACTGGCCTTCTAATATGTATGACGGTTTCAATCTTTCCTTGTCAAGGTTAAAGATGGTATGTTGTAGTGCATGGTCACTCAACAGGGTAAACTCAATTTGAAAACTAATCACAAAGGGGATTAGTGAAAGCCCAACCTTTGTAAAGTCCAACGTGGATTCAGAATGTGGACGGTAGTATGTTTTACTAGGTGGTTGGTCTTCGGCAAACCTCCCATTCAGTACACGCAATCCGAGAAACTCCAATTCAGTCACTAATTGGATTGCTAATTGGTCTTTCCGTGTACCAACACCTCCTTGCATCTGTTCGGGAACACCCCAGTAGCTATTATCAGTTAGTAATTTATCATCATCTTCCGGTGTTAGGATCATGTTGGAATTAAAGTCGCCCGTGATTATTATGTTAGATAGGGGTCAGTAGAACGTAGGTCCGTAATGACTTTGCACAGTATCGCATTCTTTAATTTTTTTTTCCTTAAGTTTTGGTTGCGTATAGTAGTTAACCAGAATTGTTGGTTTGCTATTGTTATTGTTTTGATCTGTTAATTTGATTAGCTGAATACTGGGATCTGGTGATTGTAATTGTACTGAATTAATTTTTAAGGGATGAAGATACATATACTGAAAGGCCACCAATGGCACGGCCATAGATCTTTTTCCGCTGCCACGCCATGATGTATAAACCCAGCTAGTGCAATTTCTTCTCGTAGCCAGGTTTCCTGTAGTGCGATTATGTCACAACCACGCTATTCATCCAATGGAAGACCTCCTTCTATCAATCGTTTCGCAACAGCAATATTCCAGGATACCATATGTATGACCTTATTAGTATCTTGTCTCTGTTTACCTATAAGCGGTCAGACCTTCCGTTTTACATTTAACATACCGGGGAGCCATTTCCAGTTGTCCATTGTATTATGTGATTCCTCATTGCCCCATTTTGATTCTTCACATACTAGCGAAGGTTCACTTCTACCCTTTGCATTAAATAGAATGGAATTTACTGTTTTTTTTTTATTTGAATGCGCATCGTCAATTCTCCTTGTGCGTTGAACTCCACACAACCTCTTCAATGGTGGCGGGTAGCGGGGAGAAGTTTGATGAGATATTCGAATGCCCCACAATTGATCCCCATAATCGCTTCTGCTATTTCTATTGATTTCCAGGTTGTCAAAGTATGTTCAGCTGATGTATCCTTAGGGTCATTTAGAAATTCAACCAACTCAAGATCTGCCGTGTTTATTTCTTTTAGGTCATCGAATTCTGCCAATAGCTTCAGAATGTTGCTCCTGTTTAGTATATCATGTGCCCCCTGTGATTTATACTCTGGTGACCAAATTATTTTGTGCAGGTGTATCCCAGCTTTATGATTGGGTGGCCTTGTCGGAATGACAGATTCCGTATTTTCCTGTGCAACCTCTGGATTCTTTACACAGAATTGTAATGTTCGCTGCGTCAAGGAGCTTAAATCCACATTCAGCCTTTGGCGTTCACGGTGAGGTGAGACATCTCTAAATGTACTCCCCCGATCTGTTATTAGTTGTATCGAAGGACCGGGAATTACCTTTTGGCCTTCATCACGACGTACTGACATTTGTGCAAGGCTAATTAAACAATCTGGGGCAGTATTGTTATCTGTTGGTTGAGCATCTACCTGTGGTATGGGTGGTATTGATTCCACTAAGCTGCCACTGGATTGCAAGTGCCCCTTCTTATCATCCTTATCCGAGCCGGGGACAATTACTTCAATGGGCTTGATCTTGTACATTGCTTCTAGCTGCATGGTCTGATCACCAATGAAATTACAATTTCTATCTGGATTTGGAGTGGGCGAGTGATTTATGCCAACATACTCGGTTTGCTGCATTTTTACAACATGTGTAGAATTGGAAGATGTGTCGAATTTCGGGAGGTTTTTAAGAGCATTTTTAAATACTGATTTACCTCCTTTGAACGTTTCATCACTTGCGAATGTGTCTGAGTGGCTTCCGGAGTTGCCAGTGGTTTTTAGTGGACCTTGGTTCAGATTAGAAAAAATTGGATAAACTCCGTTAGCCTTGTTTAGAACAACCTCACTTATCTTGTTTCGGGCTTTCCTCTCTTTTTTCCTTTGTCTCATGGTTAACATTAGCTTTGTGGTCTCATTATTTCTAGGGTCTTTCACAGCTGTTATCTTGGTTACTTCAGTTATATTGATATTAGCCGGGGCGACATTAGTCATATTGGTACAAAACGCTTTTGTAGTATTATCATCATCCTGTAAGATTGCCTCGCGCTTAGCACCGATTGCACCGTTCCGCATCTGATCTACATTAATCAATCTTTGATTTAGAGTTTAAATCTGGTCTGGGATGATGGGAATAGTGCTCAATTTGTCCAGAACAGGGCCACAGGAGCAGGGAGATTGTAACTGATAAGTATGGGCTTGTGCTCTTGTTATAATGCTATTTAAGTTGTCCAACTTTGTATTAATCCCAGCAATGTTGGACGCGATAATACTCATTAGGTCGATTTGAATGTCCACCTTGTCAGAATGCATTGACATAGTTGTTACGGACGTTTGCAAGACTTTTAGGAGAGGGGCAACCAAATTCACGAAGGCCTTGTCTATTTGAGATTTAGTCATGGGGTCCTCCTTTGATGGATCTTTATGGTTTGAATTACCTGATGGTGGTGATAATAAAGACGGCCTGGGACCCTTTGGTCTCTGTAGGTGTTCCATGAGGCCCTCACAGGCCAGATACTTGTCCTCCTTGACACTATCTATTTTACCTTCCCCCTCTAGCTCCCCTTTACCTGCGGAGAACCCAACCAGCTGATCCTTCCGGTCCCTTTTATCTGAAAATGAACTTGTGATGAGACTAGTACAGGCCAGCTCGGCGGGGGCCGGTTCCATCGAACCCGCACTGTAAACTTCCTCAATATCTTTAGGCTCTGTTAAACCCGGAAAAGCTGGGCTTGGAGTAATTGTTGTTAACAATCCTGGGGACTGCAGATTTGAAGATGTCGTTGGTTTGACCACTGGGATATTATGTACCAATGCTGTAGTTATAACTTCGTAATTGTTCCCCCACACGCCTGTTGATTTTTCAATGTTTCCTAAACTCTCCATCTGGTCAATGTGTTTACGGGGCTCACATGTATCATTTGATTACTTACTATGAGTCACAAGGGCAGGTATCATTGGTGGTATTGGAAAGGCTTTATTTGGCATGGCCGCCCCGTGTTCCCCAGGGGCGAGTCTCGGTTGTGGGCTCAATCGGTGTTAATAAACCCGGGACTCCTTCCGTAGATGAAAACACAACAGCCCCCGGGTCTTTCAAATACTGGAATCGAGAACATGACGTGTTTTTGTTTTGGATTGACTTTTCAAAGAGAGAGGCAATTGGTGAGATCAGTGGATTTTGTTTTGGACTATTTGCTTTATTTACATTCAGTTTT
This sequence comes from Lissotriton helveticus, assembly GCF_964261635.1. Taxonomy (NCBI): domain Eukaryota; kingdom Metazoa; phylum Chordata; class Amphibia; order Caudata; family Salamandridae; genus Lissotriton; species Lissotriton helveticus. Next base: position 182,599,007 of record NC_136057.1, on the reverse strand, counting down.
CCCAATCTTTTCCGTTTGAGGGTGCCTCGTGAGGCTGAGATCTTATCCCCGGGGTCTTCCTCACTTTACCAGACCACATGGTGAAACCTGAAGGTACTAGAACTTGAATTGACTTTAAGTTTGTCTTTATCTTTGTCTTTGTTATATCCTGGTCCTTGATTTAAATCTCGGTCCAGACTATATAATGGTTTAAACAGACCCCTTGCTGAACCCTGCGAGCTGTTCACTCAACCTCAACAGTACAAGGCTGTGCAGACTGCACGTCCTCCCAAGCCTGTCTGCACCCTCCATTCTCAGCCGTGTAACCACATCCTACACAAGCACGACACAAGGGGTCTGGTGCAGCTGCCGTCAGGGAGGCAACGTTACGCTGATTGCGCAATTGCAATTGCCGGTTTTGCAGGGTTAAGCAGGGGCAATGAAGTGGGTATGACCCAGTCAAATTTATTTTTGCGGAAGTCAGTCCATTGTTAGCACACCTTAATATAACCTTTTTGGAACTGCGCATTTTCGAAGAAGCTTGGATGGCTCTGAAAACACGAGGCTTATAGTTTTGTAATGTAATATAATGTTTTCTAATAGGCAGGACTACAATTTTTTTTTTTTTTTTTTGGGGCTTACCAAACTAGTCACTGCCCGGTGATGATAACCTTCCACCAGCTTACCGCTTGCAGCTTGTGCTGAAGCCAGTTGACCATGACATCGGCATCAGCATTCCCATCTTGGCTTTGCTTGACTTGGCTCGGCTCAGCTCGGCTTGGCTTGGCTTATCAATCCCACGACTCCACGATTTAGGGCTGAAGCTGCCGGGCTCACATGGCCTCCCAGATTGCCCAGGCCACGCAGTTGCAGGTTCCTGATACCTGATGCCTGATGAAGATGTCTGATGTCTGACGTCAAAATGTTAAAATGAGTTTTTAAGCCAGTGGCAGAGAAGGCAGAGAATGGCAGGTAGGAACTCAATAGTCTCAGCGATGGTGGTCTTAGTGCTTGGTGCTTAGTCGTCTAGTCATCAAGACGTTTTTTGGAACAATTTCCGCCGCTTTTATGCAGTGAAGGTTCCCTTTCCCAATACACCAAAGGCGCCACTGGCAACCAGTCGTCAGCTATCGGCCGACTACAACCGGCCCGTTGAGGCCACAGCCCACAGCCCGCAGCCCGCAGGCTACAGCAGTCCTCAGGTGAAGCCCTGCCGACTTCCCAACCTCGGGGCAGTAGCGGACCTATTTGGCAGAGTCCGGTAGCGGCCAAGCTCCCGCTCCCGCCACGTCGGAGCTGACGTTGGAGATTTCCTCAAAGCGCCACCGGTATCCTACAAGCTGCGCGTTTATCCGCTCGTAAGTCTACCACAGCCACAGCCACGGAGCGGCCCCAGCAGAGCAGCAGAGCAAAAACAACAGCGTCCAGCACCGGTGTCCGGCGTCCGGCAGAATGGCGTTTTCGGCAGCAGCGTGTCACTCTCTCCGCTCTCTAGTGCACTCTAGCGATACTGCAGTTCAAAGACCAGTACACAGTAACCTGACAGCTGACAGTCCTGGACCACATTGCCTGCCTGGAGTCACTGCTTCTGATAGAGCGCGCGAGGCCACCCGACCAATAGTTTTCGCCGTTTCCGGCTTCAGGGCCCATATACTTTCAAATCACCATATACATCGATCAGGTGACTTCACGAGCTCTACCAATTTGTGTGTGTTCCCTACTATTATTTCTCAGTGCACCCGACTTACCATCCACCGATGCGAGTACCTAATGACCACAATGAATCAGGGAGCTAGCTGTAAAAGAAAGGCAACAAAATACAAACCCAACCAATAACATTCAAAATACTGTTGAAATGACCACGGACAACTGGAAGTTTTAAAAATGTTTATCTAAAGTTCATTTGTTTCGTGCATAAGGTACAGTAAAATAAGGCAATCAATAACCAAGATAATGTAAATTATATAGCTATAAAGAAACAATGACAGAGTAATCATTGAAATACTGATATAAAGTATAACGAGAAGATACTATGCTAATCAGAATTATTTGAGCAGGGGCAGACTATGTAGGTATAACTACAGGAGGGCCTATAAAGAGTAACACGCTTCACTTAAGGTGAACGGGCCTTTGAACAATCTAGGCAATGAGGTTCTAGACCATATCAGAAAATGGCAAACTGCAATGCAAAATATAATTTCTAACAAGTGTGAAGACATAGGAACAAACTTATGTGAAAAATGCAAATGACTTTCAATAGTTGCGGAAAGACATGGAAAAATAACATATGCAATGGTGAACTTTATTAAAGCAAAAGTTAGAAATTCAGAAGGTGCAAGATTTTAAGAGGTTCAGATCAATATTTACCTAGAAAGGTGTGGAAACCAAACCCTGGCCACGGGTCAGTTAAGGACAGGAAACCCTCAAGGAAGGATACCCTTCAAAGGACAGCAGGTGCAGAATGGACACCCCGGGTAGGACAGGATACCCTCGGATAAGGAATCAGGACAGGACCTCAGGACAGGACAGCAAACCCTCAGGACAGGACCTCTCAGGACAGGACCGGAACCCACAGTTCGGAAGCAACGCCTGCGCTCCACCCGCTCTGCAACTATCGATCAAGACCCCGATTGGGTCAGCGAACTCCCAGCAAAGTGCTTCGCCAGCACTTTAAGGTTCAGTAGAACCTTAGTCTATGGTCAAATTCGGACAGAGTGCTCCGCAGCGCTCTGTATCTTCAGTCACCTATTGAGTACGATGGGTCAGTGACAGGTCAGCTAAACCAGACAAGTCGGACGGTTCCCTAGGGGAACCCAGGGTAGATATACAGTTTGGGGACAGTGTACCACCCCCCAATGTTGCAAAGTGTCAGAATCCCTCAATTTCGATTGGTCCTAAGGTAGGATTTGGGTAACACACCAATCACAATACAAGATTTTAAGCCTTCATTAGCATACTTGGGTACCGCCTAGTAAGTTTGGGGTTCCCAGGAGAAACTGTGCAGAAACACAATGACATTTTTAACAATGTAACGTAGTAGGGTCATGTGACTCCGCTCAGCCGAGCTTGCAGGTCAGTTCTCAGGAGCATCTTGCCCACTAGTGCCAGCTGGCTAAGTTCCATCAGCCAAGGTTGTCAGGTCCCCGGAAAGTCGCATCTGCGCAGAAGGGACCTCCAAGATGGCTCTCAGTACAGACAGACCCCCATTCCCCGCGGTACATGAAAAGTAAGCGAAAACAAATTAATACATAATAATGTCATCATGAAAACACATCACAGGGTTTGTACTTTTAACTCATCATCAAGAAATAAACTTATGCATTCTAAATGTTAGCTACATTGATACGAGCACAAGAGCAGTGGCACGAGCAGTACCACATGATGAGCACAGCTATGAATTACGCATGCGCATAAATTTCCCTCCACTTCTGCAGACGCGTCAGGACACGTGAGTGTGGCTGACGCATGCGCAGTAACTAAAATACAAGCGGCGGCCATGTTAAAGTACACGGGGTAAGTGTATTAGAAATACACGTAGGCAAGCTTCATAAACTTTGCCTAAACAAAAATAAACGTTAGTAAAACATACTTATGTTACCTTATTACACATAAACGAGGTTCTTGACTTCGGCAAGCCGCAAAATATGCGAAGCTTTGCTTCATCAATCCCCTCTTTGATGATATTTACTATCATCACAAAAAATGGAACCAGATGCCAACTTTCTTTCACACCTTATAAAGTTCTATCTCTTCCAGCAATCGTTCTAACTTTTCTTTCTCAGTTCTAGTAGGGTGAGAAGTCTTCACCTTTTTGTATATCTGATCATTCACTTCCTCCAATTCAATCTCATCCACACTCCGTTTCAACCCTCTTGCATTTACCTCGTGTTTCTTGGTGCGCTTACGGCATTTACAACAGATAAAAATGAGAAATATAATAAGACCTATAATACCAATTGGCATCAGTATCTTGAACAGTAAGCTTTTACCTACACTAGCAAGCCAATGACCTACATTTGAGAGACCATCTACCAGTCTCTTCCAGGCACTATCAACCTCGAGTGGTTTGAGTTCCTTTGTCAAATTAGTAATGTTTTTCACATATCTTTTGATCTGTACACTTTTATCCGGAATATAAGTGCAACAATGTTGCGCCTTCAACATCCGGCAGACTCCGCCCTCTTTCGCTAATAAGGTGTCAAGAGCAAGTCGATTCTGTAAAACCATTGATCTGATCGCAACCATTTCGGTATTGACCAGCAGAAATCCATGAGCTGTTTCAGTAGACAGCACATCCACTATAGTAGACAATTTGCAAATTCTGTGAGTGTTCAGAACCACTCCCACTCCAGGTATCAGTGCACTGAAAATACTACCCATAATTTCACCTATACTTTCTCTTTTACTACGCACTAAGCCATTAGTATCTTCATTGCTTCCAGCTTTTCCATTCACATGGTATATTTTCGGGAAGACAATGCCAAAATAGCAGCTTCCATACCAGTGATCCGGCAATTTGAAATAAGCCTTGTCCCCACAAATATAATAAATTCCAGGAAACACAGGCTCTGACCCATTTTTGAAACCCCAACCTCCAATTACCTTGTAATTATGTTCGCATTCACTGGAACCAATGAAAACATTATTATAATAGCTAGTCTTCTCGCGATGAAGACATAGCTTGCCTTTCTTTTCAAAATCCAGCAACAGAGCAGGTCCCGCCCCACCATTTGAGGTGCCTTCCATGTTCTCTGCCCACTTTGGCTTTTTCTGACTTTCGTCATTAGCCTTCTTTTGTATTTTAATTCTTCTTTTCTCTGCCATGTTCAGGAACATCTTTTCCTGTTCACGCAAAGAACAAGTCAAGTTATCTCTGTGTGCATCAGCTATGTCAATGTTACCTATAGTCAAGAAGTAGTCTCCCATATATCTTATGGTGTCGCTTTTGGTATGTACAGGATTCAAGTTCCCACGTATAGGAAGTTCAGAAAAGATTACATCATTATTAGAGTAATAGTACTGTAACGGTCCTCTTTTGTAAAATAAACTAGCTAAAATGCTACAGGAGATTCCATATGTTAATGGCAAGTGATGGTATGTCACGCCTTCAGCCACAGAAGTAGGTAGCTTCATGCAGACATAGCAGTCTTCAATTTCCATAGTCTCTACATAGTGTATTAACAAGTTTGCAAAAACATTTAAGTGTGTCCTGTTCTTAATTCCATGATAATGTAGTCCTCCCTCATCTGATGCTTCTAAGTCTCGTTTTGTTTGTCTCAGTGCTCTCTCATGTCTTGCTACACTCTGGGTTGTCAACTCCTCACTGTCTGTATTTACAATTTCAGTAGGGACAATGTTAATATCTTTACTTACAGTGAAGGGTATAAAGATTGTTAGTCCTATCCAAATTACTACCAGTACTACTATACTACATATACACACCTTGCAGCACGTCTTGAAACGACTGCAACTAGGTCTACCATTCACAGTTGAATCAGACATTTCGGCTCAGAAGAAGTTTCTTGACCCCTCTTTGTGTCTTTACACAGCTAGCTTACTTTGTGCAAATTCACGGTGGTTCGTCTTCTTCTTCAGCAGAGTACTCAGGGACGGGCTCTCCGTCGCTTACGTCAGTTATATCAAGATCTTCAAGTTCTTCCAAAACGAGTGTCCATTCAGGAGACTTGTACTTCTTGTTTTGTCTTTTTATTCGTTCACTCCTTCTTTTGGAAGAGTTTTCTTCTTGCTCTGCTATCCGTGCACTTCTCCTTGCTTCTGCACGTTTTTCTTCCACCGTCTTTATCCTTAGCCTTAGTCTCTTTACGAACCTAGGCTCAAGGTTGTTTCTTTTCTTTAGTCTCTTAGTGGGTACTTGGACTTCACCTTCTTCTCTTATCCTCTTGTTCTCTTTAGCTTGTGGCAATTCTGCTTCACTTTCTTCTTCTTCTTCTCTTATCTCGCTAGTTCCAGGGCTAGCATCAAATTCTTCTGCCTGGTTACTAATCTGGCCTTGTTCAGGAATATTTTGTTTTTGGCTTTCGATTGTCTCTGTTTCTGTTTCTGTTTCTGTTTCCTGAACCCGTTCTTCTAACCCTATCTGATCCTGTTCAAGCACTTCGATCTCTTGATTTTCTTCTGCTCGAACTATTACTCTATTTCTAAGCTGTCCCTTATCCACATCAGGAGTTAGTGGAGGTGTATCGAACACCTGTTCTGTCCCTGTCTGACCTTCTCCTTCCTCAGTTTTGATGTGAATCTCAGGCGGCTGAGGTTCTTCGCCTGTGCCTTGCTTTTCCTGACTAGTCCACTCTCTACCTTCACTAAGTCGCTCTCTTGTTCTGATAGGATCTTCGGTCAGATCAATCATCGGTATCCATTCTTCTGGCCATATGCTTGGCAGCTCGTCATCAGCTACTCCTGGCTCAGCTTCCTGGACCTCTTCAGCAGGCTGGATTCTTGGCAGTTCGTAGTCAACTACTCCTGGTCCAACGTCTGCTGTTCCTGCAGCCTGACTGGTGCTGGGCTGCTCGTTGTCAGCTGCTTCTGGTCTGGCTCCTACAGAGTCCTCTGCTGGATGCCCTTCTTCTTCAAATCCCTTGTCTGGCAATACCTTCTGGGTGTGGCCAGCGTGGATCCACTGGGGAACACCTGCGACCTTCACTGCAGTGGTTGTTACCAGGATTACTTGGCGTTTCTTTCCCCACCTTGGTGCCAGACAGCTTGATCGAGTGTGCTTCTTTATTTTGACCCAGTCTCCTGGAACCAAGCTGTGGAGAGGAGTCGTTGGATTGAGGATGCCGTCGTCTCCAATCTGGCGAGAGATAGAACGCACTTGGTCACCCAATCTTCTGCAGTATTCAAGCACCAAATCATCAGTAATACTCAACAGTTTGCTTCCTGGCACCCATGCTTGTCTCATCACTCTTCCCATAATGATTTCATGGGGACTTAGGCCTGTCTTGCGGTCAGGAACACTTCTCAGTCCCATCAGGACCAGGGGCAGAGCCTTCACCCAGGTCATGCCAGTTGCATCAGTCAGCTTTGCTAGTCTGTTTTTGATAGTTCCATTTACTTGTTCCACTATTCCAGAAGCCTCTGGATGATATGCACAGTGTAGTTTCTGCCTTATTCCAAAGGCCTTACAGAGTTCAGCCAGTATTTCATTCTGGAAATGTCCACCCTTATCTGATTCAATAATGAATGGCACCCCGAATCTAGGTATCAGCTCTTTTAGTAAACACTTCGCTACTGTCAGTGCGTCACTTTGGGGAGTAGGGTAAGCTTCTACCCATTTTGAAAATACGCAAACAATGACAAGGACATATCGCTTCCCTTCACAACGGGGCATGGTGATGAAATCAATCTGTATCCTTACAAAGGGACCCCCTGATCTCCCAATTTTGCTCAGCTCAACCATTGTCCTTTTGCCTGGGTTCATCTGTTGACATGACAGGCACCTCTGGCAGAGGGACTCTGCTACTTTCCTGAACTTCTTACTATACCAAGTCTGTTGAAATACCAGAATCATGGCATCCCTACCAATGTGTGACCCTTCGTGTATTAATCTTGCCATTGTGCCAAGCAAGTGTCGGGGTAATACAGGCATACCAGTTGGGCCCAAGATGACACCATCTACACGTCTCGGTCTACACCCATCCTCCTTCCATTTCTCTCTTTCTTGCCAAGGAGCCAACTCCTGCCACTCTCTCACTTCATCCCAAGTAGGCACTTCCTCAAACACCTGAAGTTGGCAGCTGGTTCCTGGCCCCCCTCGTTTTGGATTTACGATATACCGATCTCTGGCGCACTATTGGGCCACTCGATCAGCATAATCGTTTCCCAGTGATACTTTGTCCATGCTCTTCTTATGAGCACCGCATTTTACCACTGCCAGTTCCTTGGGTAACTGGATGGCCTCTAAAAGGTCATGCACAACCTTTGCATTCCGAATGGGAGTACCTGAGGAAGTCAGGAATTCCCTCTGTAGCCACAATTGGCCAAAGTCATGCACAACTCCATAACAGTACTGACTGTCAGTATACACTGTTATGCGTATGTTCTTCCCAATTTTGCAAGCTTTTATCATAGCAATCAATTCGGCTACTTGTGCAGACTTGATGTTATATAGGTAACCTGCTTCTTCAATTTTTGTTAAAGAGACTACTGCATAAGCAGCACTCAGGCCTCCTAGTTCATGTCTTAGACAGGAACCATCTACAAACAGCTCTTTATCATGCTCAGGCAATGGCGTTTCTTTTATGTCTGGGCGGGGTTTTGTGCTGAACTCTGTCAGATCAATGCAATCATGTTCATCATCATCCCCACCTTCCATTTCCAGGGAGTCGGGGAGTAAAGTGGCAGGATTCAGAATACCGCACCTGACAATGCTTACATTTGCTGCACCCACAAGAATCCTCTCGTATTTAGTCAGCCGACTAGGGGTGAGATACTGCGTTTTAGTTCTGGTCAATAGAATTACCACTCCATGTGAAACATACACAGTCACAGGATGTCCCATGACTATGGACTCACTCTGTTCCAAACTTGCACAGGTAGCAGCTACTGCTTTCAGACAGCCTGGTAACCCAGCAGCTACTGGGTCCAAGGTGGCAGAGAAATAGGCCACAGGCCTTCTGGTCGTGCCATGTTCTTGAGTCAGGACTGACAATGCGCAATTATCGCGAGTGTCACAGAATAGGGCAAACTCTTTGGAATAATCCGGCATTCCCAGCGCAGGGGCTGTACACAGACAGTTTTTCAGTCTTGTGAAAGCCATTAGGCTTTCATCGTCCCATTCTACAATGTCTGGCATTCCTCTCGTGGTCATTTTTATCAAAGGCCTGGCTAAGACTGCAAATCCCAGAATCCACTGCCTGCAGTATCCTAGTACACCCAGGAACATTCTGACGTCTTTTTGAGTACGGGGCAACTGCATCTTTTGAATTATTCTCACTCTTTCTGATGTGACTTTTCTGACACCCTTTTCTATCTGGTGTCCTAGATATTTCACTGATTTTGCACAGAACTGTAGTTTGTCAGGGGCCACTTTATGCCCTTTCTCACACAGATGATTTAGTAGGGCAATGGTGTCAACTACACAGTCCCTATGACTTTTAGACGCCAATAGAAGGTCGTCTATGTACTGCACTAAGACAGAGTTCCCAGGTAAGATCAAGGTCTCTAGACATTTTTTCAAGATCTGATTAAAGATAGAAGGGCTCTCTGTATACCCCTGAGGGACCCGGTTCCAGCAATACACGTGACCTTCGAAGGCAAATGAGAAAAGAAATTTGCTGTCGGGGTGCAGGGGTATCGAAAAGAATGCATGACACAAATCAATCACAGTGAACCACTCAGCATCCCAAGGAATCTGGTACAATATCACTGCTGGGTTCGGGACAATAGGGCAGCAAGGAACTACAATTTTGTTTACCTTTCTCAGGTCTTGCACTACCCTATACTTGCCACTAGGCTTCTTGATGCCCATAATCGGTGAGTTGCATGGGCTGCTCATCACTTCCTGTATGATGTTTCCTTCTAATAATTTTTGTATTTCCAGAGTGACACCTGCTTTCACTTCAGCATTCATTCGGTAGGGCTTAGTGTTAGGATATACTGCATTGTCCTTGATGGCTATCTGTATGGGGTCCACATCTTTCATTAATCCCACATCTTTTCCAGTAAAATCCCACACCTCTGGCTTTACCGCTTCCTGGAGTTCTTGGGGCAAATCCTGCAGGGTCAATCTTTTAATTTCTGAGTCAGGTCTAAGTAACAATAGTTTATAAATGCCATCTTCATCCGGGGTCTGTATTTCAACACCTTTTGGTGTGCAAAAGATGGTACAGTTCATTTTGCACAGCAAATCACGACCCAGTAGATTCACTGGACTGGTGTCACAGACGACAAACCTATGCATTTGTTTAAAATTTCCAATTGAAATCTCCATTGGTTCGGTAACAGGAGTACTAATCAATTGATTAGATACACCCACTACTTGGATGTTTTCTCCCGAGAGGGGTAGGTTTGGAACGTCCACTGTTCTTACAGTAGAACGGGTAGCGCCAGTGTCCAATAGAAAGGTGACATCATTTCCGTCGACCTTTCCTTCAATGTATGGTCCAGGCTGGTCTACCGGCAAGGAAGCGCCAAGTACGCACTCCTCGTCCTCCCCTCTCAGGCCCCGTCAGTACTGATCATTACAAAAGAAGGTATCATTTAGCAGATACTGTGAAGTTGCTGTATTTCTGTTCTCACCGCTTTCCCAAACTTCTATCTCCTCACCCTCTCCCTGTTTTCCCCTGTATACTTGCTTTGGCGCACGAGGCACCTGAACTGTTTTTACCTGAGGTTGAGTCTTTCTTGGTCTTTCTTTCTGGGTCTGTGGAGTTAAATCAGGTGTTTTTGCATTATCATCTATTAATTGGGGACACTCGTTTCGCCAGTGTCCAATTTCGCCGCACTGATGGCAGGGCAATTTCTTCATAGCCTCTTCCCTGCTAAATTTGGGCCGGGGCTTTCCTCCACCCCCTCCCCCAGGACTTTTGTTCTCAGCATTTTTAACCATGTTACTTAATTGTTTTTCCTGTTGTTCTGCGAGCTTTACTTGAGCCCACATCACCTTTTCCTTAAGGGCCTTTTTCTTTTCTGCCATCTTGTCCTCGCAGTACTTAGCGTACCGCAGGACCTCATCCATTTTATTGGTATGCCAACAGATTTTATTATCCTTTATCCACTGACAAATTTCAGGTCTTAACCCATTTACAAACCTGTAAATAAAGTGCGTCATGTCCTTCAAATCGATGTTATCAATACCACTGTATGTTTTAAATACCTGCAATAACCTCTCATAGAAGGAGTGCACTGTCTCGTCCCTTTCCTGTGTTGTTCTATCTATTTTTGTCCAATCAGTTTCCTTTGCGGGCACCTTTTCTTTTAAATGCTGAATTACCTGCTCATATTTTCGCATGACATCCTTTGATGGCTCCCCTGTTTCCATATTTCTTGGGTACTCCTCACTGGGCCAGTCTATGGCTATTTTACACTGGGTCCATAAATCTACCGGAACCACAATGTCGAAAAACCCATCCAGGTCTTTCCACAGACATTTCTGCACCTTCACGAACCTTTCCACCTGCCTGTACCAGTCTACTGGTTTCTCTCGTAATTTTGGAAAATCGTTCGTAAAGGACGCAATATCCTGTCTAGACCAGGGGACATGCACATATTTCCCTCCAGGTACTTCGCGCATGGGGCATAACTGTTCAGGTTTCTCCACCTCCCTTAAAGCAAATTCAGGAGTCACTTGTCGGGAGCGAGCCTCTTCCCTCTTTTTCGCCCACCTGCTTCTCCATCTTTCCACATCTCCCCATTTCTGTAGTACTCCCAATAATTCTTTAATCTGCAGCTTTTTTCCTACCACATTCAAGTGCTCTATATCTTTGTCTGAGAAGTCTGCTCTGTACGGTTTCTGTAAGGGCTTGGATTTTGAGATATCTACCCCCATACTAACTGCTGTTTCGGTCAGTTTTTCGTGGAGCACTCTGGTGTTCCTTGTAAAGCTTTTACATATAAACGACAATTCTTCTTCAGAGTAGGTATTCAATCGATCCAACCCCACATTTCCTGCCATTAATTCTTCTATTTCTACCCTCAGTTTGTAGAGGTCTAAAGGTTTCGTTTGCGGAGTCTGTTTCTCTAATTCACGACTCCAACTCTCAATTTCATCTGGAGTTACCAGAGAGACATTCCTAGTGCCTGTTGCTGATTCTAATTTAATCTCTTTCGCATTAAAAGGGTTATGCCTCTGCTGCATTCCCTTTCCGGTCGGTTTGTTTGGCAAGTCCAAGAACGCAACTTCAGACTCGCACTCACTGGACTGATCATCTATGATTATCGGTTCCTGTCTCCGGGGTGCCATGACTGGGGTCATAACTGGAGTAATCGGATTTCCCTGACCATTTCCATATAACGGGACTACTGGTCCAATAGTTACTGGAATAGTCAATGCCTCAGGACTGGTATTTAACTGGGAGATTTTCTGAATTATTTCTGTCCTTTGCCTAGCTAGAGCCTCTTGCTCCTTTTCCACTAGTATCCTTCTTAAAGTCGTATCATGTAATATCTGTGGGGTCAAGGGAGGAGTAAAACTCGGGGCAGTAGGATGCGTTTCACTCGGTCCCCCACCATAATTTGGTTTCGGGAATAAAGTTCCAGTGTTAAAGGACCTGCGTTCTTCCTCATATGGAGGTTGAACAAAAGGCAGTCCTGAATTCGATGGTTTCTCTTCTTTTTCATACAAGGGTCTGGGAAAGAAAACTTTCGTACGTGAATATTTTTCTTCCTGGCTTGCGGGCACTTTGGGATATATATCCCTTGTTTCCGCCGGTTCAGGTTTTTCAAAATAGGGCAATACTTGACCACCCCCTCCCAGTCCTAGGGATCTGTCTTCTTCCTTGAGGAAGTGGCGTCGGGGAGCATCTCCTACACTGGAAGGTCGGGTTCCCTCGTTATAAGGTGGCGGACTTCTGGTACAGATGTCATCTATCAATTCATCATCTGACTCCCCAAGGGCCCCCCAATGTTTACACTTTTCGGTACTTTTCTCACCCGCTGCAGGATTATGACATGCCGGCATCATGGGAAACAGACCCTCAACAATCATGCTCTGCCTCCACTGTTTCATCCTTTTATCCCTGGACTCCTGTTTCAGCCTGGGGTACCACTTGGTCAAACCCTTGTCCATTCGGGGTCTTTCTCTTTCAAAAGCCTCAATTTCCCATTCCTCTAATGCCTCATACTGCGTTAGTCTCGGTCTGGGATGCAGTTCATTCATCCGAGTTCTTAAATTAAATAAGATCCTACCATTGAAAGTACCATCTAACGGAAAAGCCAATACTCCGTCATCTTTTGTGTACTTCACCCAATTCTCCAACCACACACAGGTATTGTACCCTCGGTCAAACATCATGAATGAGGCAGGAGTATTGGGTGGTGGGACAAGAACACCTTCTCTAGATTTAATTGGTTTGTCCGTTTTAAAATAATTTTTCACCTTACTTACAAGGGACAATTTTCTCTTTGTTCCGTACATAATATCGTATCTATTAGTTTTCCACTGATCCCTTTCAAACCCTAGGTGCCTTGGATCAGGTCGAGTTCCTGTAGTCTGCGAGTGCCACATACGACTTCTACGCTAAACTTTGTTTACAAACTACCTCCATCAGAACGCGCTTCAGAAATCTGTGCAACCAATGGGTGCGTGACTCTAAATAATCTCCGCCAATGGGTGCGCGGCCCCTTCGTGAGACAGTTCCCACGCTCTGGCGCTCACCCCTCCTTTACAATCTCAGCTCCGCTACCCGCCCGCTGCTTCTACCAATCCCAGCGCGGCACAGAGTGACGTCAGAGGCGCTTCGCGACTGACTCCCTCCCTTCACAAGGTAACGGAAACTTTCTTTCTTTTAAAGTGCTCAGTGCTTGGTTATTTTACAACAAATACACATTCGCCACAGTGCTCAAGTGTCTAGACAGAGAAAGAATTATTTTACTGCAAGTAAACTACTTCCATTTACTTTTCACTCGCTGCGAGTAGATCTCTTCCGCCTACCCTTCACTTTAGCATCGGTGAACCTATTATTCCCCTAAACTCATCCACTTCTTTCCGGGATATATTCCGAGTTTAAGGTTTCCCAGCGGACCCCTCTGCTTTCACGCTAGCTCCGAGGAACCTGCTACTCTTCCGATGTGACCCTTACCAGGTTACGCCACTATGGGAATTTTGCCAATGAACCCCGTTACTGACATTTATTCACACATGTATTCAGAAAACCCTAGTTAGTGCTTCCCGGTTATCTTAACCTGCACCTAACTTTCCTCGAGCCTGTGACCTCAGGACAATGGATTCTATTCACCACTTGCCCTTTCAATTCCCCGGGGAGTTCGGACAACAAGAAACTAAACGGTTGACAAACGCATGGATTAATACATATAACAATATAAGAACAAGAATAATAATGAAAAAACAGTTCATTTATTTCAGCAGCGTATTCACAAGAGAGTGATCAGTCCCCTCGGAACAGCCGCTCTTATAGCAGCATTAATGTACTAGCAGCTTCCGACTCAACTAGTCTAACTAATCCTGCCTAACCTTTAGCTAGTCCCTAACCATCCTCTGCTTACCAGTAAAACTGATAGAGCGCGCGAGGCCACCCGACCAATAGTTTTCGCCGTTTCCGGCTTCAGGGCCCATATACTTTCAAATCACCATATACATCGATCAGGTGACTTCACGAGCTCTACCAATTTGTGTGTGTTCCCTACTATTATTTCTCAGTGCACCCGACTTACCATCCACCGATGCGAGTACCTAATGACCACAATGAATCAGGGAGCTAGCTGTAAAAGAAAGGCAACAAAATACAAACCCAACCAATAACATTCAAAATACTGTTGAAATGACCACGGACAACTGGAAGTTTTAAAAATGTTTATCTAAAGTTCATTTGTTTTGTGCATAAGGTACAGTAAAATAAGGCAATCAATAACCAAGATAACGTAAATTATATAGCTATAAAGAAACAATGACAGAGTAATCATTGAAATACTGATATAAAGTATAACGAGAAGATACTATGCTAATCAGAATTATTTGAGCAGGGGCAGACTATGTAGGTATAACTACAGGAGGGCCTATAAAGAGTAACACGCTTCACTTAAGGTGAACGGGCCTTTGAACAATCTAGGCAATGAGGTTCTAGACCATATCAGAAAATGGCAAACTGCAATGCAAAATATAATTTCTAACAAGTGTGAAGACATAGGAACAAACTTATGTGAAAAATGCAAATGACTTTCAATAGTTGCGGAAAGACATGGAAAAATAACATATGCAATGGTGAACTTTATTAAAGCAAAAGTTAGAAATTCAGAAGGTGCAAGATTTTAAGAGGTTCAGATCAATATTTACCTAGAAAGGTGTGGAAACCAAACCCTGGCCACGGGTCAGTTAAGGACAGGAAACCCTCAAGGAAGGATACCCTTCAAAGGACAGCAGGTGCAGAATGGACACCCCGGGTAGGACAGGATACCCTCGGATAAGGAATCAGGACAGGACCTCAGGACAGGACAGCAAACCCTCAGGACAGGACCTCTCAGGACAGGACCGGAACCCACAGTTCGGAAGCAACGCCTGCGCTCCACCCGCTCTGCAACTATCGATCAAGACCCCGATTGGGTCAGCGAACTCCCAGCAAAGTGCTTCGCCAGCACTTTAAGGTTCAGTAGAACCTTAGTCTATGGTCAAATTCGGACAGAGTGCTCCGCAGCGCTCTGTATCTTCAGTCACCTATTGAGTACGATGGGTCAGTGACAGGTCAGCTAAACCAGACAAGTCGGACGGTTCCCTAGGGGAACCCAGGGTAGATATACAGTTTGGGGACAGTGTACCACCCCCCAATGTTGCAAAGTGTCAGAATCCCTCAATTTCGATTGGTCCTAAGGTAGGATTTGGGTAACACACCAATCACAATACAAGATTTTAAGCCTTCATTAGCATACTTGGGTACCGCCTAGTAAGTTTGGGGTTCCCAGGAGAAACTGTGCAGAAACACAATGACATTTTTAACAATGTAACGTAGTAGGGTCATGTGACTCCGCTCAGCCGAGCTTGCAGGTCAGTTCTCAGGAGCATCTTGCCCACTAGTGCCAGCTGGCTAAGTTCCATCAGCCAAGGTTGTCAGGTCCCCGGAAAGTCGCATCTGCGCAGAAGGGACCTCCAAGATGGCTCTCAGTACAGACAGACCCCCATTCCCCGCGGTACATGAAAAGTAAGCGAAAACAAATTAATACATAATAATGTCATCATGAAAACACATCACAGGGTTTGTACTTTTAACTCATCATCAAGAAATAAACTTATGCATTCTAAATGTTAGCTACATTGATACGAGCACAAGAGCAGTGGCACGAGCAGTACCACATGATGAGCACAGCTATGAATTACGCATGCGCATAAATTTCCCTCCACTTCTGCAGACGCGTCAGGACACGTGAGTGTGGCTGACGCATGCGCAGTAACTAAAATACAAGCGGCGGCCATGTTAAAGTACACGGGGTAAGTGTATTAGAAATACACGTAGGCAAGCTTCATAAACTTTGCCTAAACAAAAATAAACGTTAGTAAAACATACTTATGTTACCTTATTACACATAAACGAGGTTCTTGACTTCGGCAAGCCGCAAAATATGCGAAGCTTTGCTTCATCACTTCCATCAGAGGTTTTTCCCTTCGGGGTTTTTTTTAGTCTTGGAGACTCCTTTGGGAAGGCACTGTCTGCCCTGACGTTGACTTGTTAGCAGCACTGTGGCTACCAGAAAGGGTCGCTCCTACCTAAACAAGCAGACAACTCACTACTAGCACTTCAAGTATGTTGTTGCTTCTTCCATTAAGGGGGAGATGTGTATGCTGAGAGTATCACCTCTACAGGGATGACAGTCAAAGGTTAGAAGGGGAAAAAAGCAATATCTCAGTAAAAACTTGGATGGCCTCAAAAGAGATGGGAGAAAGACCCAGGCCCAGTTAAGAAAGGGTTTGAGCATGATGGGGAACATGAATTATGTGTGCGTTGATTAGCATAACTGGTCAGTTGCATTGGTTTTGCACATTTGGCAAAACCATAGCTCAGTTTTTAACTGTGTTTTTATTGCCTATGTACATGGAAAGGGAGGATAAACCATTGTAAAGTCTGAATTATTTTATTAGGCAGGGGTGTGCAAAGTTGTCAGAGGGCTTACTGAACCACACTTTTAAACTTCAATGCTTTGCAAACTGCAAAGAGGAATTTACATTTTTTTTTAAAACATGAAAAGCTGCAAAGAAATGTGTGGCAACAGGAACATAAAGCCAGAAGCAAAGCAGGGAAAATAAAGTAGGTCCCTCGTTGTTTGATACTTATGGTGTGCAAAATGTCAAAAGTTGACAATGTAAGTACCTAAGATATCAGATCTTTGCAAAACTTTGTACCACTGTCCATTCCCCGTTCATGTTTGTGGCCCACCCATCGATGTTTGTGGCCCACCCATCGATGCTCGTGGCCCTCCCTGAGCAAGAATCATTGAACCGGGCCTGCCTGGATCGCCGGTCCGTCCGGTGCTGGCCCAGTGACAGTGTGGTAATATCAGTCAGGCAGCGCACGTTGCTGTAGCGGACGCCCATGTGTTCTGAGCAGGGAGGCCTTCAACATTCCTTTTACTGACAACTTTGGTCCCCTTCATTTTCACAATTACAGCAGGCTGTGCCGTTCCCCTGTGAGAAGCCCCAGGAGTTTAAACGTTCTCTCACTTGGGGCCTCTCGCACTTCTCTTCGAACTCTAGAGGCTGCAGCAGCTCCTTCCCGACTTCGAGCAGACTGTGGACAGGCCCATTGTCATTCTGTTTGCTGCTGATCATCCCATAAAGAATGACAATGGGCCGTCTGCCTTTAACGTGCCTAGCAGACATCCTACCTGTGTTTTTTTTTTTTTAATTAAGGGATGACAGCAAACACCGCGGAGCAGCGCGGACTCCAAGACACCCTGGTCCATGGGGGCTGGGTGATTCACAACAAAGCGTCATTAACAAGTAAATGGTCTTTTAAAGACCTGTGAAGTACTCGGATGCAGCTGTGTGTGTGCCTGGGAAGCTGGGGTGAGGTGACAGGGGGTGACAGACAGGGGGTGACAGACAGAGGGTGACAGACAGAGGGTGACAGAGGGAGGGAGACAGAGGGAGGCAGAGGGAGACAGAGAGAGAGGGAGACAGATAGGGAGGGAGACAGAGGGAGGGAGACAGGCAGAGGGAGGGAGACAGAGGGAGGGAGACAGACAGAGGGAGACGTAGAGAGGCAGACAGCGGGAGGGAGACAGAGAGGGAGGGAGGGAGACAGACAGAGAGACAGACAGAAACAGATGGAGGCAGAGAAAGGGGTAGGGGCAGACAGGCAGAGACAGACAGAGAGACGGAGAGGGAGACAGAGGGAGGGAAACAGGGACATATTGAGACAGGGACAGACAGACAGATAGAGGCAGAGACAGGGACAGACAGAGAGGGAGACAGAGAGGGAGACAGAGGGAGAGATAGAGGGAGGGAGACAGAGAGAGAGAGAGAGACAGAGAGGGAGGGAGAGAGGGAGGAAGGGAGAGGTAAACTGAGGGAGAGAAACAGAGAGAGAGGGAGACAGAGAGAGGGGAAGGGAGACAGAGGAAAGGAGACAGAGGGAGGTTGACAAAGAGAGAAGGAGACAGAGGGAGGGAGACAGAGAGGGAGGGAGACAGAGAGAGAGAGGGAGACAGAGAGAGAGACAGAGGGAGGGAGACAAACAGAGGGAGAGACAGACAGGGAGACAGACAGGGAGACAGACAGGGCAACAGACAGAGGGCGGGAGACAGACAGAGGGAGACAGACAGGGGGAGACAGACAGAGGGAGGAGGGCGACAGAGGGAGGGAGACAGACAGAGGGAGACAGACAGAGGGAGACAGACAGAGGGAGGGAGACAGGGAGGGAGAGCGAGGGAGGGAGAGCGAGGGAGGGAGAGGGAGGGAGACAGAGAGACAGAGAGAGACAGAGAGAGAGAGAGAGAGAGAGAGAGGGAGAGAGATAGAGAGAGGGAGGGAGACAGAGAGACAGCGAGAGAGAGAGAGAGAGAGAGAGAGAGAGAGAGAGAGAGAGAGAGAGAGAGAGAGAGAGAGAGAAGAAAGATGTGTGTATGCTGGTTCTGGTGGCTCAGTGGACGAAGACGTCCGCTGCAGGGGCATGTGTACAACCTCATGGTGATAGTTTTTTTGTTGCTCTAGTACAACACCCCTCCCCCGCTGACCCCGCCCCCACCGGTGCGGCCCTCGGCCACAAACCACACTGTAAATTTGGCCCCGAGAGAAAGTTTGTGAGTACCCATGCTCTAGAACCACATCAACCTGATTTAGAATGTTTTTGTTTTTTTCCGGCCATTTCTAGTTTTTCCCTCTGCTTTATTGTAGTTGCCAGGTCGTCTGCTGTGGCGCCTCACAAGATTTTTCTCTTCCCCCTATGAGTTTCTTTGTTTATTTAAGCTCTTTGTCTTATTTGATTTTTTTAAATGTATTTAATACTTGTGCTCAATCATGTCGGAGGATGGTGATGAAGTTAAAATGTTGCCCCCGCCCCGAAACATTTCTGCGGATGCCCATGCGTCTAATCTGTCCTCTCTGTAACTGGCCGTGGTGCCCTCAAACAATCTGTCTATGTCCAGAGCTCCGGTTGGGTTAGTAGTGTGCTGTACCTCTCTACAGGTGAGTATCTGATGTCCTATGTCCCACTTTAGACACTTTTTCTTCCTTTCCTTTTTTTGCAATATGTACGTACACGCCATGGTATAACCTGAGTAACGACATTCGGGCACAAGTTCTATGGCAAACATTTGACGTGGAAGTTGGAAGTCATGTGACTTGTTTGGTGTGTGAGGTGACCCTTTGCTTCTGGATGTAAATATGCACGTCCCAGATAGTGCAAAAAAATACAATGTGTGACCCACATATGCCAAATCTTGTATCTTTAGTCATGCCAGTCAGATAGTGGTGTACCAGGCTGATTAAACTGTGCATCTGATAGGGAAATCTATAGTTCTGGCTGTGTGATAGGAAGGTGTGCTTGTTTTAAGTGTGTGTTTTACAATGTTTATTTCTGTGCTGAAGAAGCAGCCTGTAAATGAGGATGGTGTGCCCACTAACTGCTGAGGTAACCTCTCCCAGCAACAGACAGCTCCTTAACCATCCCAGGACAAAACCCAACACATTAAGTAGTGGGGATTGACCTCGGGCAGCAAAGGGCTGCTGAGCGGAACCGGTACAAAGACAGCTAAACTCAAAGTCTGAAGAAGCATTGGCAAATGCATTAGGTTTCACCTATGTGCTTAATAATAAGCTGGATTTTTGGTGTGAGTTGTAGTTTGCTGAGTAGTTGTACAATATAAATTGCAGAAAGTCTGTTAAAGTGTTATGATTTGTTCATGTACAAAAAGGCAATATATTGTGCTGTTACCAGTGATAAAAGGCAGGTAAGTAATAGAACATTTTTGAAAAATGAAATGAAAGAGGGAAATAATAGAATTAATTGATGTAATACCAATATCATGGGCCCGATTCACAGAATGAACGTAAGACTCAATCCTAAACTTACTACTATTTTGGTATTCAGAGAATGCACTTACTACTTTTGGCATTCACAGAATTAACTTACTACTTTTGGTATTCACAGAAGTTAGGATTTTGTCTTAAGTCTGTCTTAAGTCTGTCTTAAGTCTGTCTTAAGACAAACTTAAGACAAAATCCTAACTTCTGTGAATACCAAAAGTAGTAAGTTCATTCTGTGAATGCCAAAAGTAGTAAGTGCATTCTGTGAATACCAAAATAGTAGTAAGTATAGGATTGAGAATTAAAATCATTCTGTGAATCGGGCCCCATGTGTTTAGAGGAGTTCTGACAACTTTTGGCCCCAGTGCCACAGCATCTGCTAGACCATTCAAATCAAGCCCCTTTTAACTGCAAGATAAATGCCATTGTGTTTGCCCGTATAGTAGTAAAATATAGCAATATTAGGTGTTTCAGGATAAAGTTTGAGCTTTGTGCCACTGCACCTGCTGCACATTTCAAAATCATGACCCTTCTTAAACAGTGATTCCAAATGGTTTCCTAAGTCCATTTCGCGATTCAGCAGCAGGTTACGAAATCGCTTAATGGATTTAGTATATTCAAAAAACAAATGTTCTTTTCGCAAACCCTGTGAATTACCAAATTGCAGGGTATGAGATCACAAAATGCATTTATGCATCTGGCCCCTAAGTTACTAATATGGCTCAGGACGGTGAAGTTAGTTTAGGGTCTTCTTGGTAGGTTGGACCTTGACCAACATCATCTTCAGAGCCCCGAATGTGGGCGTGGCCAGGAGTAGACACTTCTAAAGTTATGTTTCCAATAGTTTTCCGAAGCACAAGTAGGTGGCTATTACGTTGGGCCCTCCGAGGGGGTCAGATCCACTCGAACCTGCAGGGAGGGTTGAAGTGCCCCTGTCCTCCTGTACCAGCCAGCGCGTTCAATGGTCAGGTACTGTATAGTACTGAGTGCCTGCACTTCGTTAATTTGAAAGAGAGAGTACCTAAACTTCTCAGCACTGCTGCATTACACTTAAAAGTAGAGCAGTGGCACTTCTCTGGGAGTGTACCTGCTCGTCTCAGCACTGCTGTAATACCTTTAATGGGAGAGTACCTGTAATTCTCAGCACTGCTGCAATACCTTTAATGAGAGAGTACCTGCACTTCTCAGCACTGCTGTAATATCTTTAATGGAAGAGTACCTACACTTCTCAGCACTGCTGCAATACATTTAAAGGTAGAGCACTGGTACTTCTCTGGGACTGTACCTGCACTTCTCGGCACTGCTGTAATACCTTTAATGGGAGAGTACCTGCATTTCTCAGCACTGCTGCAATACCTTTTAATGGGAGAGTATATCTACTTCTCTGTGGGAGTACCTACACTTCTCAGTACTGTTGCAATACCTTTAATGGGGGGTACTAGTATTTCTACGGGAGAGTACCTACACTTCTTAGCACTGCTGCCATACCTTTATTGGGAGAGGACCTACACTTCTCAGTACTGCTGAAATACCTTTAATTGGAGAGTACCTACACTTCTCAGCACTACTGCAATACCTTTAATTGGGGAGTACCTACACTTCTCAGCACTACTGCAATACCTTTAATTGGAGAGTACCTACACTTCTCAGCACTACTGCAATACCTTTAATTGGAGAGTACCTACACTTCTTAGCACTGCTGCAATACCTTTAATTTGAGAGTACCTGCACTTCTTAGCACTGCTGCAATACCTTTAATGGGAGAGTACCTACACTTCTCAGCACTACTGCAATACCTTTAATTGGAGAGTACCTACACTTCTTAGCACTGCTGCAATACCTTTAATTGGCGGGTACCTGCACTTCTCAGCACTGCTGCAATACCTTTAATGGGAGAGTATCTGCACTTCTCAGCACCGCTGCAATACCTTTAATGGGAGAGCTGCTGTTCTTCTCTGGGAGAGCACTTCACTTCTTAGCACTGCTGCAATACCTTTAATGGGGGAGTATCTGCACTTCTTAGCACTGCTGCAATACCTGTAATGGGAGAGTACCTGCACTTCCCAGCACTGCAACAATACCTTTATTGGGAGAGTATCTGCACTTCTCAGCACTGCTACAATACCTTTAATGGGAGAGTACCTGCACTTCTCAGTACTGCTGCAATACCTTTAATGGGAGAGTACCAGCACTTCTCAGTACTGCTACAATGCCTTTAATGGGAGAGTATCTGCACTTCTCAGCACCGCTGCGATACCTTTAATGGAAGAGTACCGGCACTTCTCGGCACTGCTGCAATACCTTTCATGGAAGAGTACCAGCACTTCTCAGCACTGCTACAATGCCTTTAATGGGAGAGTTCCATAAATGAGGAGGGAGCTACCCTTTTGTCAGGAAAAGGATTGGGTCAACAATCATAAGAAAACAAGAAACTCCTTCTCCTAAATTTGACGACAAACTTATAATGCTAACCTCCCTTTGGCTGAAATTGCACAAGTGGGAGGAATTCAGTCTATGCGTGGGTTACCAAATTTACAACTTTGTCAATGGCAGATCAGTTTTAACATGAAAAATATTGCAAACACAAAATTAAAAGTTTTCACCGGCACTTCTCAGCACTGCCACAATGCCTTTAATGGGAGAGTATCTGCACTTCTCAGCACTGCTGCAATACCTTCAATGGGAGAGTACCGGCACTTCTCCGAAGCAAACAGGTAGTCTAGCTAGTGAGTACCAACACTTCTATATTTACATTTAAAGCACTGGTAGGGAGCTCTTTAACAATCAAAAGGGGCAGGCTGATGCTTTCCACCTGAGCTCTAATGTTTGCACTTTATAGATTGTGCACTTTTCGGATACAGAAGCAAGTTATTGTAATGCTCATTTGTCTCACTTCAAGCAAGCGTCAAAGCTTTTAATCTCTTTTATTAACTGGATGTATGTGTAGGAGCATCTGAGGGGGTGTGTGGAAAATTAGTACGGTTTGGTAAACATTATCTGCGCCATCTTGCCTTTTCCCCTGATGCCACACTTTTTGTCGTGCGCACCCGCCATTTTAGGTGCCTCGATCAGAACCACCATCTGCACGCCACTGGCCCCCAGCACAGCCCTTCGCCCTCACAAACCCCCCCACGCACTGGCCACCCCCCCGCTCTCACATGCCTTGGGTCGTAAACCCCTCTTCAGCGCAGCTCTGCCTCAGAACCCCATCCTGTTCCCAGCGCGACACCTCCCTTCATTCCTTTCATGGTCCCAGGCCCTTTGATACAAACCCCCCTTTCCTGTGTGCCCGTTTGTCTTCCTCGTTCCCAGGCCGCCACCTAGCTCTGCGGATACTGTTTATTGCCCCCCCCGTACAGTAGGAAGCTTCCCTCATTAAAGGACCCTCGAATTGATCAAAGCCCCCACCCTATGAGATCCGATCAACCCCCCACATTCCGTGAATCGGCGGAATGTCCAGCTGCGCGATAATCATCACCTATTGTGACCGGGGTGGGGACTTCAACTGTAACTGTGTGTGGGAACGGGCCTGAAGGGGAGATTCCGAGGATGTCCTTTCATACTTCAAAGCATTGCAAGAATGTGTTACCTGCAATGAAGATCATAAAAATGTGTATAAGAGGCCAGGCCTCAGAGATGCGGTTAGAGCACCTCGTGACGATACTGGCTGTCTGAACTGATGTGTTCTCCTCCGGAGAGAATAAACCTTGTTTCCTGCCTTCCAGTCTCCAGCGCCTGCCTCTTCATTGATTAATATTTTGTGGGTTAAAGAGGCGATACCGCCGGGCAAATATTGGTTGTCCCTGACCTGGTTTTTACAATTGGCGTCCCAAGCGTGGGGCCCATCAGCGACACGTGGATCCAGTGGGAGAGGTCCTGACGACAGAGTGAACGACTGCAACGATCGGGAGAGCTCTTGCCCAATAGACCCTCGTCTGGCAGCCGATCATCCGAACTTCACTGGTTCCGAACAGACCTCTCTCGAGTGATCTACGGTCCTGACTGGGAACCATCAGGAGTGCCGCGAGGAATACGAGAAAAAGAGGACGATCGGGCGCTGGATTCGGAAGATAAGAAACTGTCCATACGGTCCGGGTAAGGTCGTGTAAACACGACGAATTGCGAAATGATTGTTTAATTGATCGGAAAATACTAGTATTACTCTTTGTTGACTTGTTTGGAGATTCACTGTCTGCAAACGGAGAAACAATAGGCTCTTTCTCTTTGCAAACAGTGAAGGATAGGTAACGCAGCCAGCGTGCCTATCTTTCTCCCCCACTGATTGATTATTTGTTCACGGATTGTTTTCGGGAGATTTCCCTCTCCCACACTGATTAATTGTTTTTGACCCCGAACTACTGTTCGCGGATTGTTTTCTGGAGATTCTCTGTCCGCAAACAGGAAAGAACAGGTTCCCCTTTGCAGATAGTGAAAGGGTAGAGGACGCAGACCTTTTGCGGGCCTACTTATTCTCCCCACTGATTGTTTATTGATTATTTGATATTGGTTCATGAGGTATTCGCTGCCTGCAAACAACGTAGAATAGAAATATTCTGTCTAGTCTTTGCACGCAGTGATAAGATAGGCAGTGCTGACTTTTTGTCCTCGTTGTGAGCCGTCATGTCTGTCTTCTCCCCACTGATTGGTAGTTGGTTCAGCCCGGACCGTTTATTAGAGGTGGACCATCTAGCTCCGCTGGAAGGCACCCCTAATAAAGACATGTTCACAAAGTATGGATTAGTTACCATAGCCTATAGTAAGCTGTGGCACAGGTATACCAAAGAAAATCAAGAGAAACAGTGGCCACTGATAGGATCCTTCGATCTTGGTAAAATAGAAACGTTAGAAATAGCCCTTTGTAGTAATAAGGCAACGCCTATTATGCTCGACAGTCTCGGTATGTGGCGCAAAGAAGCAATGCAACGAAAGAAAAGAGACGAGGTCAGAGTAGGTAAAGGAATATATCGACAGGACAACCCCAGGACACAACGACCCGAAAGTAATCCCCCGACACTACGCACAGGACGACCAGACTTAGGGCAAAACCAATGTGCTTTTTGTAAATGTTCCGGGCACTGGAAAGCCCAATGCCCGACTCTACTGAACGAGGGTAAGAACAGAGGGCCGACAGAAATAACAGGCCGGCAGAAAGGGAAAAGGCGTGAGACAAAGATGAATCAGGCTGACACGGACAGGCCAGATAGAACCACCACGTTTGATTATGCCCGATGGCACAGATTTCGCCAGACCAATTTCAGCGACATGTTTGAGTCTTCATAGATCGAACAACGCTAAGACGGGAAACCCAGTCTAGCTCTAGGTTACCCGGTGACGAACCCCGTACTACCGCTACTGTTCCCTAACACAAAAAAAAGCCACCCTTTTCGGATAACCTACAGAAACAATACACAGAGTAGTCTCGGACAGATTAGTATACATTCCATTAATGAACTCAAACTTCGAGTGCAATGGGACTGATTACTCTCTGCTGCCCCCCCCCACTCTGTAAAAAGAAAGGAGCAATTACAGGCCTGCATAGACAACCCCTCATTACCCAGACATGCCTGTCCAAACAAAATACCTACCCCCACTCCGGAAGTTCCCGAAATGCCGCAGGTCACCGGTCACGCCCATCCGGAAGGTGAAACACACAGCACGTGTGGGGCGGGGCCTGCTGACAGCCATCGATCGAATCGCCAGTGGGATGTCCAGGAGGCACCACGGGCCCGGCATGAAATGGCTGTCCCATCCTCTTCTTCGTGGGGTGGGCTGGGAGGGAGAGGCGACGCGAACGAGCCTTTCCCACCTCCTCGGATAGGAGGTTTCCCAGCCCCGGTCCGGCCATCACAAATACCTCTGCTGAAATTGGTACAGGGTGGGCTGGGAGGGAGAGGCGACGCGAACGGGCCTCTCCCACCTCCCCGGATAGGAGGTTTCCCAGCCCCCGGCCCGGCGCCGAAATCCTCCAGCCAGGCGGCGCCCATACTTGCGCAGCACCGAACATGCAACGGCTGCGCCCATACTTGCGCAGCACAGAACATGCAACAGCGGCGCCCATACTTGCGCAGCACAGGACATACACCGCGGCGGCCATACTTCCGCAGCACAGGACATGCGCCGCAGGTGGCCATACTTCCGCAGCACAGGACATGGGACTTGTGGAGCACGGGATGTGGAGTGGCCATCATGTATGTCCGTGAGAAGGGGCGGCGTGGGGTGCACTGGGAGAGGGAGGCGGCGAGAACGAGTCTCCCCCGCCCCCCAGGTGGGGGCACCACAGCTGCACCCTAGCCGAATGTCCTGCTCCCACGGCACGGAGTTCAATTTTTTTCACCCCAAAAGGTCTCTTCCACTCTTGGAGACTCGACGAAGGGCGGCTGCTGCAGGGCCTCAAAATGGCATCTGGGCCCCCCTGGAAGGCGGGTCTAGGCCGCTAGAGTAACTTTGACCAGCAATGTAACTCGGACGCTTGCCCACCGGGGCACGAGCCCCCACCTCCGACAGCATCCCCACAGCCTTGAAGATTCTACAAAAGTCCCCGGAGCCCTCGGCCCCTGCAGGCTTCCGGTGAGGAACAACTGCCTTGGTCGCTAACGAAATAACCACGACATAGCCACCCCTTCTGTTAGCACGAGTTTTTGAACTGCCGAAAAGGACTCTGGTCCAACCGCCGGTTGTAGGAAACATTTTGTCCCTGATGCTACTTCCGGACTAACCCGGCTCCGCCCAAAATGGCGCCGGTGTCAATGAGAACTTACGAACACCTCGTGGTGTTTTTAGCTAATAAGATTTGATGTTCTGAGATATGTATATGATCCTTTGTACACTTGACGAAAAAGAGGGAGGGTTCACTCGACGAACATGTAAAAGGATCCCGTTAAAAATGTTGGTTTCAATGTACGATTTATTATATTTTTGTAACTGATACATAACCTCGCTTGTGACACACGCCCACGGTATGCATTTAGGAAATTTGATTGCAACTAGTCTAACTGTGCTTCCAATTATGAAATGAATGCCCCTTGATCCCTCACCTATTGATAGACCTTTTTAGTTTCCTGCAAATGACTAAATAAACCCTTTTTAATGTTTTTAATGCTGCAAAATAGCCCCCCTTACTGTACGTACTTCAGCCATCGCCGTGTCCGGCCAAATACGATTGCACCCTCATATCTACATGCTGAACGATTGTGCAAATAAAGGTTTTCCAAACTATGAACAGGTATTGCATGCTTTTTTTAAATGTGGGATCAGCGGGAGAGTTTTTCTGTGCACCCTGCTTTGCTCTCTCTTTAAGGTTATTAGAAGATGGTTGCCCAGCCCCGGATGGAGGATCGAATCTAAGACACGATACTCTGCCTCCAAGTATGCGACTGGCTCAGGAACTAACGCATGGAGAAGGACCTCGACTTCTGAGGACGGGTAAAGTGAAGCGGTGTAAATGATAGAATGTTATAAAGGTACGGCACTCAAAGGTACTAAGGAACAGAGTTGGCCGAAGAGCCGATATGCCTTAGAACATCACAGCGTTGGAAAAGATTTAAGGACCCCGATAGCTAGATACATCTACCAACTAGATACCCCGCACTAAGTGCTTCTGATTTTTAACGTTTCCCTACACACGGCCTAAAAAGACACACTGCCCCCCCCCCCTCGCTTCAGAAACCAAAACCCCAGGGATTCTATCCCGAGGAGATAAGACGAGTATGTGGTAAGTAAAGGACTTTCGTACCCATGCATTTGATATGCTCGAATGTTGTCCCCCTCCCTTCCCCTCTTTTCCTCCCTCTACAGGTTACATTGAAATCACGACTAAGGTATGGTGAAGATCTGAAGCCTCGCCATGTCTGTTACATGAAGCGAACTAACGCTGCAAGGTGGCACCTAAGCACACCCACCAACTGCTCTTGTAACGAAAGAGCCAATAAGTTGTATGATATGATGAAACACGATCACCCCTAATCCGTGTTGCGTGAATGGGCACATGTCACGTATGTCTGAAACTATGAGAAAATGTTTTTGCGTGACTGAAGCGTTGACTTAACTGGTCAAAGGACCGAGAGTGCGAGAAGTGCGACACAATGGTGCCTTTTACTCAATGCATGTCCCATGTACACGGCCTAATGCTCGTCCGTCCCAAACTGCATGCTTTCGAAATTCTAACACAGACCCGTAATGTCTTATGTTGTGTAATGCGCTGAATAGCCTATCTTAATACACTGCCACCCCCAATGTCGCACGTGTACTATTTAGCCTATTGTTGCACATCTCTCTCTCTCTCTCTCTCTCTCTCTCTCTCTCTCCTCTCTCTCTCTCTCTCTCTCTCTCTCTCTCTCTCTCTCTCTCTCTCTCTCTCTCTCTCTCTCTCTCTCTCTCTCTCTCTCTCCTCCACACTCTCACTCTTCTGAACGACTAGCACCTAATTGGCAAACCGCCACCCCTGGTGCATCCCCCAATTGGCTCCAAATACCGCAAGTATTTGCACAAAATTTGTCTTAAATAAAATCACCCTGATGCCGTGTCACTACCTCTCCTTTCTGCTAAAAATTGATGAAACCTAGAATTGGCCATAAGGGAAAGGACAGGTAAGACGACTGAGGTTCTCTAATCTAACCCGTAATAAGGGAACTACATGTCAGTGGCTTCTATGATAAAAAATGCCTCAGATAACGCGACCTTCCCTGTCCCGAATTGTCGCAATACCCAAACAGTAAAGGTGATCGAAACATCCCCATCTTCCCAGAACGCCCTCAGTTTTGTATCAGCTGCCCCGGACGAGAGTTTTTAAAAATGTCCCTCACCCCCGGTTGTAAGAGATGGGTCGACTTACGACTAACACAGGCCAGCCGTTGTTCCTAGAAATGATTTGTTGATAAGCAAGCTACAGAGTTTAGAATTCGAGAAATGTCACTGAACGCTTACCAACTGAACTGTGGCCTTCTGCTAGATAACGCCCTCATGACACAAAACAAGACGATAGTCCCTCACCCCAATTTGCTATGTTCCTAGTTGTTTTCCATAAGACCCCGGTTTTTAATGAAGTAGTCAGGTTGTAAGAGACTATGTAGAAATTAGAATGATGTTTGCAAAGTTAAGATTAGACCGAAATGAAGAAATTGTTGCAATGAACCCTGTTGAAAGTAAAATGTTTAGCTGAAAGGTAGGATGCATTGATAGAATGGAAAATTGTTTAGCCTATGTTCGTCCCTCAGAAAGATACCTATCAGACCATGGTAATAGCACGTTGCACTTTCTTGTAAAATATAAAGCCCTGAAGAACGGTATAGCTTCGTAAGGCTCGTACTAGGAAAGTGGGTCTCTGCCAGAAGGACTGACGTAACTGTAATAAACAAAATGCAATGAATAGGTACCAGATCTCGTACCACGACAATGAATGTAACACCAACAAACACCAAAGAAATAGTTACGAAGGAAAGTTATAGGAAATCCAACAAGCCCATCATCAATTATTTATATGTTGGTTGTGAACCCCAATGTAACGGATGGTTCTCATTTGCTTGGAGCTGGGAGAGAAATAGACTTATGTGATTACCTTCCTCTGCCAATTCTCTAAAGACTGTCTTTTCAAACTCATTTAAGGGTACCACTGTCGGAGGAGAGAGAGACCGGATGTGGGAGCACGCGGCCTGACTACAGATCGTGGAACATCTGCGACATTGGCCAAGGCGAGACCGCAACAGTAAGGAGTCGCAGGACGAGGCACTGTTTCCGACAAAATGAGAGGAAAGGGCTGACCTGATGCCCCTGCTCGATGTTCAACGTGTGCCGAAAAGTCCCCGCTCTCTGAACTCGGTCATGGGCCTGCCTACCTAAAATTTTCCGTCCCCTTGGTCTGTTCCCGATCTGGCCCTGCTCCATCCCCTTTTTCTCCGACCTACCCTAAGGACTACTCACACACACCCTTCTTCCACCTGAACTCTTTGACAATCGACTCAAAAGGACACAGGGCGAAAAGGACCTTTTTGACCAGGAAAGCGAGGAAAAGGTCATGCCCTGCAACGCGGGACCTAGAATAGAGCTGGACTCATAGCTCCACCGCCGGTGCTCCACAGTGCCAACAGAAGACGACAAAGAATGCTGAGAACTCACTAACAATGGTCCATGACAATAGGACTCCCCCTTCGAACAATGACACCCCTGATTATCGTTTTTGCTACGTCTCATTTCTCTCCCAGCCACCATTGTATTGATTATACTCCAACCGAATGCGAAAAGAATTTACATATGTAATAACCTATCAGTTCATATTCCGAATGACTATTAGCATCTATGAAATGTACTCAACGCTCTCACTACAGAATCGTTTTTTGTCCGATATTGCATTACTATGACTTTCCTGCAAACGAGTTTATCGATAGACCCGCCTCCTAAGACGAGAGATTTTAAATGTAATGTTTATAGCTCCTTCACCTGGGTTCCTACTTCTTTACTTATGACCGCCACAGTAGACATGGATAGGAAATAGGCCAGCAAGATGTCTTGGATATGTTAAAGGGAGGACTGTGGAAAATTAGTACGGTTTGGTAAACATTATCTGCGCCATCTTGCCTTTTCCCCTGATGCCACACTTTTTGTCGTGCGCACCCGCCATTTTAGGTGCCTCGATCAGAACCACCCTCTGCACGCCACTGGCCCCCAGCACAGCCCTTCGCCCTCACAAACCCCCCCACGCACTGGCCACCCCCCCGCTCTCACATGCCTTGGGTCGTAAACCCCTCTTCAGCGCAGCTCTGCCTCAGAACCCCATCCTGTTCCCAGCGCGACACCTCCCTTCATTCCTTTCATGGTCCCAGGCCCTTTGATACAAACCCCCCTTTCCTGTGTGCCCGTTTGTCTTCCTCGTTCCCAGGCCGCCACCTAGCTCTGCGGATACTGTTCATTGCCCCCCCGTACAGTAGGAAGCTTCCCTCATTAAAGGACCCTCGAATTGATCAAAGCCCCCACCCTATGAGATCCGATCAACCCCCCCCATTCCGTGAATCGGCTCCAGCTCACTACTGAGAGCTTTCTGAGCTGGCTTTGTTTTGGTAAACAATGCAACTAGAAGATCACACACTTCCATGAAGAAGAAAGTTCGAGATCACAGAATGAAGTCCTGGAGTTGGTAAATGTTTCTTGGGAGAAGAGGCTCAGTGGGTTTGTGCCTGCAGCAGCTTCCAGCCTCCCTGTCCCTCACTTCCCCATTCAGCAGACTCAGCAGTGTTTGTGTCACATGACCCCGCTCCTCTCCTGGAAACCAGACTGGAACTGACAAAAGTGCTGTCAACGACCAATCAAGTGCAAATAGAGGGACTGGAGGGGGAGGGGGAGGGGTCTTGTAGGGTAAGGGGACATCAGCACTGGAGAATGAAGTCTATCAAGGGGACAAGATAACGAGGGCCAATGAGCCCATGGGCAGAGCAATTCTGAAAATGAGAAAAGAAACCAGGCATTGGTAATGCATTGGTTTCACCTATGTGCTGATAAACTGTTTTTAATCAATCACCATCAGGGGCAGAGGGACGAAGGAAAGAGCTCCCGGACAAGTATCACAGGAGTGGAGAGGATGCGGCACAGCTGCCAGAGCTGCTGACTCAAGACCTGGGGTTCCTGGTTCGAGACTTGGCAGCGCAACATCCTGTGATTCTGAGCAAATCACTTAATCTCTCTGAGTGATAAATTGGGCTATATAAATCCACTATTTTAATGTAAAGCATCACACAAGCAAATAAAAAGGCAAAACTTTATGAAAAATTAGTTAAACCAAAACAGATTTTAACAGTATTTCGACTACAGGAAACTGATAAGAGAAGGAGAGTAGTAACACTCATTGGTAAATGCAGGAAAATATGCTACAGCCAATCGAAATGGAGAAAAATTAAGTTCCAAGCACAGGAACCAAGGAAAAGGCAGGAAAGCGAGGGGGCGGGATGTAAGTTCCCTTTAATATTTATATTAAAAACAATAGATTTCACAAGTGCTGTGCAGGCACAACCTAACAAGCACAGCAAAAGCGCTGTGCATGTGAAACCTAAAAAATGTAAGGGTCACGCTCCCCACCTTTGTGGGCATTTCACCTCTAACACAGCACTGCGCATGTATATGCAAACGATGCCAGCTGTGTTCTGCTGTCAATAGGCTGCCAAACATTACCCCTCCTAATCAGATGCCTCTGTAGGTATTATTATTGTTTTTTTTTCTGTTAACCTCCCTGTGAATTCTGCTCCTTGGCCTGCACACAGATGTCCGCTCCATGGAGCACAGCTTCACAGATGTATTTCACTGTCTACAGCAGCAAAGGCCAGGAGAATCACCAGCCCAAGTTGGATACTTACATTTTTTATTATACGTATATTTGTGTGTATGTCACTCTCTCGATTGCGACATTTCCAAACTGCTGACACACCAGGGGCCTCATTTATGAGAAATGACGCATCGCTGCGTGAAAGCAGCGATGCGTCACTTCTCAGTGCGCACTCCTTGCGACATGATTGATGCGTCATATTTACAGTATGACGCATCATGTCGCAAGGAGTTACAGATACGTCAGTATTTCTGACGTATCTGCAAGCGCAAAAGTCACGCATTGCTGGGGTGTGTCACAAAAGTGACGCAACTCCAGCAATGCGTCCTTTCACATGGGGAAAGCCCCATGTGAAAGGGCTTGCGTCAGTCTTACGCCTGCTGTGAGGCAGGCACAAGATTTTGACGCAACAGCATCCTAAAAGTGACACAGTGAAATATCATGGATTTCACTGCGTCACTATTGCGAGGCTTTTTGCGGGTGAACGCCCCCTCTGCATACATTATACCTGACGCAGGTATAATGTAGCGCAGGGGTTTACAAAGTGACGCATCTGCTTAGATGCGTCACTTTGTAAATAGTGCGCATCAGGAGGCATGTTTTACGCCGCCAATGCGTCACAAAAAGTGACGCATCGGAAGCGCAAAACTCACGCAAGGCCTCATAAATGAGGCCCCAGGAAGCTTGTTTCCCTCAGTCCGCAACCTTCTCACTTTTGAATTATTCACCCTTTTTTACAAGTTCATTGGGTGGGTGATACGGAGGGGGAGGTGTGTGTGTGTGCGTGTGTGTGTGCGTGTGCGTGTGTGTGTGTGAGAGAGAAAGGGAGGGAGAGAGAGAATACGTGGGGTGGATTAAACGCGTTCGACAATTAGCAGGCGCAGTACCATCTACTGTTACTAGAGGGCAGGCTGCTAGACAACAACCAGCTGTTTTGGGGGTAATTTGCATACCCAGAAGCCACTGCAGAGCCACAATCACTTCCGTCTCATTAAAATGAGTCAAAACAGCCTTTTTAAGGTTTGAAAAGCAGAAATATATGTATATGTGTACATGTTTTGGTAATATAGAATTAGATTTGTTCAAGTCATTATATTTTCTGAGTCGCCATCATTTCCATGCTATTTATAATACGAGGGACCGGAAAAGCTGATCCGAACATTGCTATATTTCTTATATACTGTGTCTATTCGTGTTTCATGGCACTTCGTGTGGCAATGGTAATCGATAGTACTTATAATAATTTTTGGAGGATCTTAGGAAGATCCAATAATTGGTAAACATTGTTCTTAAACGGGGATTGCACTGTTGGTTATGGTACGACGCTGTTAACACAACTTGATATTAATTGATATTTCCACACACTCTGATGTAGCAGCCCTGCCAAGTGTCACACATCTTGTTTGACACTAACGCATTTTAGGTTGCATTACCGCATGTACACACTCTGATGTAGTAGCTTTGGGTAATTAATAACACGTGACTTTTCTCAAACGTAGTTTAAGGCGCTATGGGGATGGACTGACAAGCGTCTTGTTGACTCAGCGGGAGATGCAAGGCTTCTTGACGCTAAAGTGCGGGCACTTAAGAGTAAACAAGCACAATCACCGGCAATTTAAATTCATTAAAACAGATATTTCTGGTTCATTGTGACCAGAGTACTCTGTGTGGGACTCCACTGGCTCCTAGTGTCAGCCTCGATTACTGCACTCACGGTGTATATAAAGCGTGGTGCCTGGCGGAGGTTATTAGGGCCCCCTAGTGATCACTTGTTGTCCCGCGCCCTCGGGGTTTGTGAGAGCCTCCTATTCCTGCTGGACCTGTACTCAGTTTTGCCAGATTTTGAGACCTGTCCGAAACCTAAAGCTATTCAAGTCGTACAAGTTCAAACTCAGTGGCCGCCGGCACCGATCTTGGGTGGCGTGGTGGGGTACTGGGTCTCCGCCTCTGCGCCCTGACTCCGCTGGTACCGAACAGGAACCAGGAAGCACCCAGGCTCCACAGATGAATCATAATGCTGCAAAGCAGCGTTGTGATTGGTCTGAGCACCATGGATCTGCGCTCAGCCTAGGAATGGGAGCCTGGGCATGTTCTCTATGCAGGCGATAATGCAGCCTGCATTGAGAACATGTGAAGTGCGCATGACTGTTTTGGCCGGCACCAGAGGGCCGGCTAAACAGTCGCTGCGCACTTGGGGGCAGATTTACAGATGCGTCAGTTTCCCTGTGCCAGCCTGCGATACCCTTGGATGCACCGTATTTACAATATGGCGCAAGGATCATGACGCATCTGTTGGCCCAAAAATTACACATTGTTGGAGTCGTGTCGCAAGCACAACACAACTCCCGCAATGCATTTTGAGGCCTATTCTCACTACACTGCATCACTCCTTATGCCTGCATCAAGCAGACGTACGGTTTTAACGCAGTTATGTTATGTTATGTGGTATTTATAAAGCGCACGCCTACTCAAGGGAGTGACCTGGCGCTAACAGGTCCTCTTTAAATAAAAACAGTGTGCATTCTCATCCTAACAAAGTCCCCATTACTGATGGAACAGCCAGGTCTTAAGTTGGCGCCTGAAACTGAGAAGCTCTTGTTCTTGTCTGAGAGAAAGAGGCAGACCATTCCATAGTCTTCCAGCTACCACCTGGAATGAACGTCCCCGTTTCCTAGCCCGGATGAATTTAAGACACCGATAGCAGATGTTGGGTCGATGGCCTCAAAGTCCTGGCTGGGGTATAGGGTATAATTTTATTTCTGATGTAGAGAAGTGGCACTGGCTTCCTAGAAGTGACGCAGTCAAATCTTGTAGATTTCACTGCGTCCCTTTTACAAGGCTTTCCTGCATGGGAAGCCCACCCTGCATGCATTATACATGACGCATATATAATGTGACGCAGGGCTTTACAACGTGACGTATCTCCCTAGATGCGTAACATTGTAAGTGTCTGCATTTTTTACGCCACCGCTGCGTCACAAAAGTGTCGCAAGGGGCTTGTAAATCTGCCCCTCGGAGTAGGCAAACCACTCCTCCCCTGCCCTGAGAGCAGAGCAGTCCCGCTGTACTGCCCGCCCAAAAAGCAACAAAGAAACATAAAATGATAAAAACTTTGGGCCTCATTTATGAGGCTGTGCGGCACTTTTACGCTGCTGGTGCGCCACTTTTTGTGACGCACCAGTGGCGTAAAAAAAGCGCTGTGTTGCGCCATATTTACAAAGTGACGCATCTAGGTAGATATGTCACTTTGTAACCCCCTGCGCCACAATATACCTGCGCCAGGTATAATGTATGGAAGGGCGGCGTATTGACGCATGAAAGGGTCGTCGAAGTGACGCAGTGAAATCTATGAGATTTCACTGCGCCACTTCTAGGACACAGATGCGTCAATTTCTTACGCCTGCCTCACAGCAGGTGTAAGACTGACGCAGACCCTTTCACATGGGGCTTGCCCCATGTGAAAGGAAACATTGCTGGAGTTGCGTCACTTTCGTGACACACTCCAGCAATGCGTCACGTTTGAGCCATACAGATACGTCAGAAATACTGACGTATCTGTAACTCCTTGCACAATGATGCGTCATACTGTAAATATGACGCATCATTGGTTTTGCAAGGAGGGCACAGTGAAAAGTGACACATCGCTGTTTTTACGCAGCGATGCGTCACTTTTCATAAATGAGGACTTTTGTTATTATCATTGTAAATGTGTGTGTAAATGTATTTGAGCTTGTAAAGCGCACTGCTACCCGTCCGTAGGTTTCCTGGCGCTGTATAACTCTGGGGGACCCGTCCTGGCTTTCCCTGTGGGATGGTCCCTGCTGGGAGTCCCCAAGGTGGAGCCAGGCATTCCCGGAATTGATGGGGCCGTTGTGGTGATTAGGCAAGCTAATGCCCAGAGTTGCCGAGTGGAACCCCTGATTAGAGTAAGCACCGAAGCGAGAATTATCGAGTCGGTTGACCCAAGTCGACGACCCTGCCGCGTCGGGAATTGAACCCTGGTCCCAGGCCGACTTCTGCTCCCGGGTCTGCCGCCTCTAACCAGTGAGCCACACTACTCCACATTGTATATTTCCTTTATTTACACTGCTTAAAAGCAGTGGGGCGATGCTCTTCCACCTTAGTGGAGGAGCCGCCACTGAACTCTTGTCACAATGCAGGTTAACCCTAACCTGATACGCCGGATACAGCGGGAGCGATGTGAAGCTAGTTTTCCTTTTCCCCTGTATGGAATCACCTGTGAGTACTAGAACACTCATCAGATAAACCACACTTGGGGAAGGGGAAAAAGGGACAAAGGAAACAATAAAGTTGCTGCAGTCAATCGTTGCAGACGTACACTGATGAGAAGTGGGGTTGACCTCTCTGTCTCCTGTGTTAACTCAGTGTCTCCTGAATAACGATAAAACATATCACACATAAGTATACACTCAACGCCAGCAGTTTTCTATCAATGTGATATGTGTTTGTATGTCACTTACTTTTAATAACTGCTGCATTCACCTTACATAAAAAGTCTCAAAAGGAAAACATAAAGAAAGAAAAACATATCAAGGCAAGAAGAATACACCACTTCAGCCATAAATAATATTGCGGATGTATATCCTCAAAAATAAAGAAACATAGTCAGCAACCATATAATGTAAATCATATCTGTTACCAGTCAGTCCACTGGTGTTATCCTGAAGCCATAAGAATCAAAGAGATCTTCTTTTCACAATCTTGACAAAAAGAAACAAAGTCATATGCCTAATCCAAGCCATTCATCAGATCTAGGGCTTTAGGAAAAATAAAGGATCTCTCAGGCAAGGTCACTCCATCTTTTCCTGCACGGTAATGTCCACTCCTGTGCTAATGAAATGTTTTTTCAACGGTGCAAACAAAACCATAAATCCAGCGCCTTCAAATAAATGAAACCTTATTTGAAGTGCTTCAAAAAATACAAATGCGAGTCAGCGCTCCTGCGCGTAGGAGAACAATAATATCGGAACCTCTGATTCTTGAAAATGTTCCCCCCAGCGCTCACAGGCGCGTAGGAATGTTTGCGTGTCCTGGAATAGCTTCCTTTCCGAGGAATCCTTCGGCACGGCAACAATTAACTTTGGACCTTCAGATAACGAATAATGCTCTGAAGGCTCGTGCTCACAACGCAAGGCAATACTTCCAAGAATAGAGCAGGATGGCTATTCTGGAATTCCGAGAGGCTCCGATATATCCAAGAAGGCAAATAAAACAGGTTACGTAGCGGCTTGCGGGTCTGGCAACACAACTGCCTCAGCAATTCAGGTGACAAGCACCGGCTTCCGGGCAGGAAAGATTATGTAGAGGAAATGACAGACATAGAGACAGGACTAACATTTCCCTAAGAGTTATGGGAGATGTAGTGCACTGCTTTCATTACGACTTTCATACCTATTTGACCCTTAAGCCCTGTTTGATCGTGACAATTCTATTCAATGTACATACAGCGGGAGTCAGGTGAATTTTACCCACATTTCGCCTCCACAGCCGTCAATCCCTGTCAAATGTAGGCTTGATTCACTTTTCAGATTTGATTGCAGACTTAAAATCATCAGATGTATCAGATCTCTTGACTTCACCTGTGATAAAACTTGAAACTTTTTATCTTACATAAATATAATTAAAAAGACTGCATAATACCAGCTGAACATCCTGCTACCCGCTGTAGACTCCAAAACAGTGGTCCAAGCAGGACTAGGGCACTGTCCTGAATATGGTAAAACCTAAACCACACCTTGCAGCTTTGATGGCAGCCCTAAATCGGCAAGACTCATCAAGGAAGTAAAATGGTTTGGTCACATCACACTGTCCATGATAACCAGCCACTGCCTTTCCACAGAAGTTGGGACTTTTTTCAAAATTGCAAGCACAATGCACCATGCCGTGAGTCATGGCTTCCATGACACCTGACGCAATCCCCTCAGTGGACAGCCAATCGCTACAGAAGATTCATGCCTCTGGAACTTCCAAGATTCAAGAATCAGAAAACTATTTTTCTTTCTTTTTTAAGTAGCGTTCCATAAATCCGGACATCAGGGCCTCATTACGACAGTTGAAGGACCGCGATCACCAGGCTGTCGGTGGCGATCTTTCAGCCATTTTACCAGGGATTTCCGTCTGCCACATAATAATGGCATTTTGATGGGTGGTGGTCAGAAACACAGACCGCCAAAGTCCTGACAAGTGGTCTGTAACCGACCACCTGTTGGTCCTTCCTGGAGTCCCAGAATTGAGGCAGTGCCTGTCAGGCACCGCCAAAGGGATTACAATAAACCTCTCGACCGGTCGTTCTGTGGCGGTCAACCCTGGGCCAGGGACATAGGTGCCCCTTACATATCCCTACACCATGTGGTAGGCACCACATGGTGCCTGTTATGTATGTAGTGCAGGCATATGTGTGAGGTGTCTGTTTTGACGTGCCGCGGGTGCTGTAGGCGGGTGGTCCCAAATACGATCGGATGGCGGACGGACATCCTAATGACCCCATAATTCCTTTTTAAAAACACACAAATCCATCAAATGTAGCCTTAAAAAATCTGACAAATCTAATATCCCAGTGATATGTCAAAGTATCACCCATAATTAAGACATATCTGGCATTTAATGCTCCCCTGTCTCTGTGCCCCATCCCCATTTTAGCTCCCAGGGTTACTGAGTTGTTGTAATGTTCTCTTTTCCCCCACAGGATACACTGAGACAGGTAGGTGTTTGCCACTTATTTATTTCAATACAAATTGTTAATTACTGAGCTAAGGGCGCCGAGCGTCTAACTGCGCCGAGCTCCGGTCGCCAACTGCCGCTCTAGCCTTCGCGCCTTTCCTTTCCACTCTCCTGCGCATGCGCCGACTCTCCGCTCTAGTCTAGCGCGTGCCGCGTCATCGCGTATGCGCGCGTAGACTAGAGCGCATACCACATATCTCCCCCCTTTAATGAAACAAGGATAAGGCGGTCCCCTCCACAAAGGTTAAGTGTCCTCCAACTGTGAAAGTGTCTTGGTGGGGCACCCATAGGGGCAGAAACTGGCTAGTGTCCTTCCACCTCAAAGTCTTTATAACGAGAGGGCATGATAACTGCCCTTCCGCTGCGGGTGTGTCTTACCGGCATGTTCTCTCCCACTTCTGTCTCTCCTCGGGACACCCCAGCTTCTCTCGCGTCTGCTCTCACTTCTGCATTCGCCTGTACATCACCACCATCAGAGATCCTGGCTCCCCGGACTTCCACTTCACTGTCCTCCCTTGCACTTACTACGGGGTTGTCTGTGCCGTGCTCCGAGGGGGCTCTGGCCTCCTGGTGATTCATGGAACTCTCTTCCTCCTCGAGCTTGGGCCAGACTAATATTTTGTTGACTCTGGCCATGCGGTCTTGCGACCAGACCTTCCCGTCACTGAGGAGAGCTGCCCTACCACGTACCTCCTTAACTTGTAGTGGCTGGCTAAATTTACTTTCGCCTTTCTTTTGCAGAGTGGGGAGTTTGATCCTAACCCACTCCCCTTTTTCCAAGCCCGTGTCCTTTGTGCTGCGTCGCTTGTCATAGTGGGCTGCATAGACCTTCTGGGCCTTCTCCAGATTGTGTTGCACCACCGCTGGGGACCACTTGCTGGTGATGGTCTTCTCCCTCCATACTACATTGTCCCGGGTGAAGGGAAAGCGTCCCCTAAGTACTTGAAACGGACTATACCCCACCACCGAGGGCGTTATCCGGTAGGCCCACAGCATGTTCATCACTTCCAACTCCCAGTCTTTCCCTTGTGATATGGCTGCCTGAATGGAGCCCATGAGCACCCTGTTAAACCTCTCAACCTGGCCGTTGCAAGCTGGATGGTACACAGCCGTGTGCTTCACTTCGATCCCATTTCTCTTCATGTATCTCCTCCACTTGTCCGACACAAATTGCGGTCCATTGTCACTGAGAATGGATTTGGGTATTCCCTCTCTGAGGAACACCGAGGTCAGGAACTTGAGGATCGTCTCCGTGTCCATCGACTCTTGTATGTCCACCTCCGGCCATTTGGAGTACTTGTCAATTATCACACATATGTACTTATTCACGCCTCTGCTGTCCAACACAGGCCCCAGAATGTCAATGGCCACCTCTTCCCACGGTCCTTGCGGCGTGTCGAACTTCCCCAGAGCAGGTCTGAGTGGGCGAAGCACCTTATCTGCTCCTTGGCACTGTTCACACTCCCTCACTTGTCTCTCAATGTGGGTATCCATTCCTGGCCACCAATACATCTGCTTGACCAGCGCTTTGGTTTTTACAATGCCCAAATGCCCCTCATGGAGCAATTTCAGCAGCCTGGGTATAAGTGTCACTGGGGGCACCACTTTCTCTCCCCTGTACAAGAATATCCCTGAGTCACTTAGGGACAGTTCTTCTCTTATTTCATAGAATCGTTGCACACCTTCCTTGAGCTTCTTCTTGTCCGGCCACCCCACGGTAAGGTGTTTCTTTACTTCCATCTTTTCCTCATCGAGCTCGTAAGCCGCCTGCCATTCCTGTGCACTGATTGACATTTCATGATCCTCCATGCTGGCAACCATTTCCTCCGTGTCCGGGGTCTCACCCGGCGCCTCCTCCATTGCGGCTGCCCGGCTGAGGTAATCGGCTACCTTGTTCTGTGTTCCTGGAAGATATTCTACATCATATGTATAGTCGAGCAACTTCAAGGTCATCTTCGCTATTCTCGGGGTGGCGGTGTCATGGCCCGATGATGTCAACACTTTGATGAGTGGCTTGTGATCCGTTTGAAGTCTGAATCTCGTGCCCCATATGAACTGGCGAAACTTACTCAACGCCCACGTGACCGCCAGCATCTCCTTTTCAATTACGCTGTACCGTTGTTCCGTCGGGGACAGCGCCCGGGATGCAAAACTGATCGTTTCCCTGGCACCATCTTCCCTGTCTTGTGCCAAGACGGCCCCCAAGCCCTTGTCGCTTGCGTCTGTTGTCACCACAGTTTTGCCAGTGGGGACATATCCTTGCAAGGGGATGGCATGGCTGATACAGTCTTTGATGGACTCGAACTCAGATTGGGCTTCTGCGTCCCATTCGAATTTTGCATTGTTTCTGATTAGTTGTCTCATCCTGTATGTTCTGGTGGCAAAGTGTCTGACAAACCGGCTGTAATATTCGGCCATACCGAGGAATGACCTCACTTCCTCTTTGGTAGTTGGGGCCTTGGCGTCCTTTATTGCTTTCACATTTTGCTCCTTCGGTGATATGCCGTGCGACCCTATCTCGTGCCCCAGGTAGGTCACAGAGCGGGACCCTATTCTGCACTTGCTCCATTCCGCCGTCAATCCTTTGCCTTGCAGCACTCCCAGAACTCGATGTAGTTTCTTATCGTGCTCACTCCTGTCGGAGCCCATCACTAGGATGTCATCTTGGAAGTATTGCACTCCCGATATGTCCTTAAACAACCTGTGCATAAGCTTTTGGAACACAGCCGCAGCGGATGCTAGGCCGAACGGCATTCTCCTGAATTGGTAGCATCCAAAGGGCGTTATGAAGGCTGTGTACTTCCTACTCGACGGGTGCAGTTCTATCTGGTAATACGCAGACGTCAGGTCTATGGTGGAGAAGTGGGTGATGCCTTTTGTCTTAGCCAGCATCTCATCTATTCTAGGGAGCGGAAACCTCTCCACTATGAGGTTTTTGTTGAGCTCCCTTAGGTCCACGCAGAGTCTGACCTTGCCATTGGGCTTCTTGACCACGACCAGGGGCGATAGCCATTCCGCACTGTCCACCGGTTCAATGATGTCTTGCTCTTCTAGCTTCAGTAGTTCTTGGCGCACCGCCTCACTTGTGGGCATTGGTATGTTCCGGACCTTATGCACCACTGGTACCGCTCCCTCCTTGAGGACCATCTTGTGCACAAATTTGTCCAGTTTGCCAACCGTGCCCCCGAAGACCTTGGGGTATGCTGCCTTCCAGTCTTCCTCCTTCGAGAGGGGCCATTCGTCCGTCAGCAAAATCTGTTCCTTCCCCCCAGGATTGAGTATGATACCAAGGTCACCTGCATCTCTCCATCCCAGTACTGACGGGCCTTTTTCCGCTACATACAGGGTGCACGTGGCTGACCGTCCTCTGAACTCGAACTCCAGGTCCCTGCACCCCACCAGGGGGATGGCATTCTCGGTATACGAGATGGGTCTGATGTCCGGTGGCATTAGGTCAGGTCCTATGGCTGGCGCGAAGTCCTCTTCCCATATCGACCTTTGTACAATTGTCCAGGGGGACCCTGAATCCACGGCCACGTGCACTTTGACACCACCGATGAGCATGTCGGTGCGGGGCTTATCTCTTCACTTCCCTGACACCTCCAGCACTTGATCCTCTATGCACAGGACCAGATCATCTTCGTCCAAGTCGTCTTCATCACTTACGTCGGCCGTGGCTGCCTCAATGCACTTAACAGTGGACTTCGTCCCTTTCTTCCGGCAGACCTTTTCAAAGTGGCCAGTCAACCCACAGAACGAGCACCTGGCGCGGAACGCGGGACACCGCCTGTCCTGGGCCGCGTGTGCTGCACTGCCGCATCTGTAGCATGCGAATTTTGCTCCCGGGCCGGAGCGAGCCGTCTGCTTCCCCGACCCTCTTGTCTCCTTCCTCTGGTCTCCGTAATTGCTTTTTGGTTTGCTTGATTGTGGTGCCTCATCAATCTTGTTGATCATCTGTCTCGGCCCACTTTCCCGTTTTGCCGCATCTGCGCCTCTCTTTGACATTTCCGCCTTTTTGACCATCGCCACCACTTCTTTCAGGGTTGTCTCGTTCATTGCCCATAGCTTGTCTTGAACCGACCTACTGGTGGTGTGCATTACAATTTGATCCTTGATGTATTCATCCTGCAGGTTCCCATACCTACACGTAATCGCTAGCCTGCGAAGGGCTGCCACATAATCATCAATGGACTCTCCCGCCTCCTGTTTCCGCTGTTGGAAGTTATAGCGGTCTATCGAGACGCAAACCGCTGGGCGGTAATGACTGTCCAGGTCGTCTAGTGCATTCACAAAGACATCCGTCTCCGTTGCATCCCTCTCCTTGGGCACCAGGTTCTTAAACACCCTCACCCCTTCCGGGCCTAAGTTGTGGAGCAATAGTCTCTTTTTCCTTTCCGGCGTGTATTCACCTTCACTCTCATCTCCCAGGGCCTCAATGTAATTTAGGAAATAATCCTTCCAGTCT
Organism: Lissotriton helveticus; assembly: GCF_964261635.1. NCBI lineage: Eukaryota > Metazoa > Chordata > Amphibia > Caudata > Salamandridae > Lissotriton > Lissotriton helveticus. Next base: position 182,555,372 of record NC_136057.1, on the reverse strand, counting down.
TCCCATTTTAGTTGGGGTTCACCTGGTCTGGGTAGAAACGGGACTGGTGCCATCAGGGCTGACGCTTGATTCGCCATTTTTCCTTCGCCTCTAGGTTCGCCTTCCTGGGCCCTCCTTTGGGTGGGTTCCCCAGACGCTCCTGCGCTTTCTGCCGTGTCACTTTGGCCCCTTGGGCTCCCTGGGGTATTGTCCCTCGCACTGTGCGCCGTCTGTGCGCTCTCCCCCCCTTCTTCTGGCTTGGGGGAGTCTCCCTTGGTTGCCAGGTTGCTGCCGGGGGCTGCTGGAGACTTGGGTCACACTAACCTGGGTTGTGAGGTCAGTGTTCGGTTCCTTGCCGTGCTGCTGCGCTGCTGCCACGCCCTTTGCTCTTCCTTGCCAGTGATTCGCTTTGCTGACTCGTGTGGGTGGCTGTGGGGGTGTTTGCTGTCGTCCACTGCACCAGGTGGTGCCCGGGTCCCAGCCTCGTCGCCACTGTAATGTTCTCTTTTCCCCCACAGGATACACTGAGACAGGTAGGTGTTTGCCACTTATTTATTTCAATACAAATTGTTAATTACTGAGCTAAGGGCGCCGAGCGTCTAACTGCGCCGAGCTCCGGTCGCCAACTGCCGCTCTAGCCTTCGCGCCTTTCCTTTCCACTCTCCTGCGCATGCGCCGACTCTCCGCTCTAGTCTAGCGCGTGCCGCGTCATCGAGTATGCGCGCGTAGACTAGAGCGCATACCACAGTTGTGTGTAAGCATAAACGTTTGTAAATATCTTGTCTAAAGAGCTGTGACACATGGGAGAGTTTGGGAAATGCTATGTAAAACTGCACTGATTAATAAGTATCTTAATGTTAGGGCACTGCTAGCTAAGTGTATATATCATAGTAAGCTACGGGACTTGTTTCAGTTACATTTAACACCTAGGTGGGTAGAGGTTGAACAACTTCTAGTTCGCTGTCCGCAGCTGCCTCTTCCTTTTAAGTAATAGTAAACTATGTGAAAAATGTTAATCCTGCCAAATCTTTTATTTTATTTAATCGACTGCAAAACTGTATTCCAGCCGCATTTTTGAAGCAGTTCAAATGAACAGTTGAGGGTTTCACTTTTATATATTGAAGATTTCAAGAAAAAAAACCTAGTAAAAAAATGAAAAATCAGGGCAGACCCGTCCTTGCATATACAAATATTACTGGGCAGCACAAATTCATGACAGTCAGGCCCCGATTTATTAGGATTTTGCATCCACTTTGGCATTTACTCAGCCATGCACAGTCGATTTGCGAGGTTTTGCATTGTTTACTGAAACCAAAGTAATGCAAGGCATTGTGCTGCACTACTTTGTCCTGCCTTATGTTACTTTGCGCTTGGTAGGTGGTACATGGGTAGAGTATGGGCGTTCCTGTGCATGCATAAATGTATTTTGATGCAATTGCTAACCCATATTTACAAAGACTTATAAACCTGACTAATGTCCTAACTGAAAGAGCAGGATATATTCTGCATCACACATAGAAGGAAGAAATCACCTTTTAGGATTGCTTTTGTGGAGGAAGGTATCATTTCTTGCCTGTGTTAAAACAATCCTGCCTGTAACACAGGCACCCTTGCAGCATGGCACAAGTGTACCTTTGTTGGCAGTGCACCCGCGCAAGGAGAGAGCAAAAGTGCACATATCTTAGGAGATATGGAACATTTCTGCTCTCTCCCTTTCACATAAAGCAACACAGCAAGTTGTCTTGCTGTCTTGACTTGCATGAAATATCAGTAAATCTGCCCAATGATTCTTACTTGCTCCAGAAAGATGTAATATTGTACAATTCCAATGTCCTACAGAGAGATTTAAAGACTGACAGAGCTACCCTGTTCGCCAGACTGATGGCCCACCTGCCATATTTAGGGTTAGGAGGACCACCACCCTTCATTGACAGAGCCACCCATGGCTCAGTTGATGGAAAGCTTCCTCTGTTGGGCCAACACAGTAGGGGCTGTCAGCGAAGGGGCATTTGCCTCCCATCCTATTTAGGGGGAATGGTGTGATGCCCTTTTTCTGTCTATCACTGCTAGTGAGACAGAAAAAACGCAAATAATGACTCCTGAAAGCAGGAAAAAAAATTCCTGAGTGTGGGTGTCATTCGTTTTTGTTAAAGTTTGGTAAAGTTTTGGTGACTGCTTCTGTCAATTTTAACAGCTGTTCAGTAAACATGTGTATCTAGACAGGAAGCGCCATGACACAGGTTTCTATAAAGGTGCATACATCTCTACTGAGTCTGCGGTGATCTCTAAATTTGGCAGAGGTAAGTCCATGGGGGTGGCAGGATGAATGTCCTCCACCCTGACGGATGGAGTATCATCCAACAACCTTTAAATCTGGTGCTCTGTTTACTCATAGTCAGCCAGGAGAATCCTTACTAATTTCAAGAGGAAAATGTTTTTGTAAGAAGACACAATTTAAAATAAATCAAAACCGAGAATATATCTGGGACCATAAACAGCACTTTTAAAATGTTATCATTTTACTCTAAATATCAATATTTCAGGAAACCAAAACCTGTTGCTTTGGCGTTACCCCTGACTTCTAGAATTGGGGATAGACCAATTGTTTTAAGGACATTCTTGATTATATTTGATCCCCCAAAAAATACAAAGAACAACAGCAAAATATAAATAACAGCGTTGGCCTGATATAACATTACCACTAAAACATGTTCTAAGAATCAAGTAAATGTCAGCATTGGCTCTTAAATATATAAGTTTGAATCAGCAAAATAGCCTCAGATCATCAAAAGCAGATAACTTCTCAATTTTATTAAAACATTTCCCAGATGGCAATTGCTGGGGAGTCAGTCTGATAAACTGATTGTTGTCTACTCTATTTGTAGATCGACCATAAGTTCAACATGGTGTTACAGCATCGACTCATGATCTACCCTCAGAAGGTTGAGTAAAACGTACATGTTGAATACCCAAAAATGTCCAATGTATTAGTTCCATATCTCAGCCATTTTGTCATTACTGCTTGCGACTCCTCTAGAATTAGATCAAAACATTGGCCATGATTTATCAAACTTTGACGCTACACATCAACACAACTTGCTGCGCTGCATCAAATGGAGAGAGCTGGAATTCAATAAAACAACTTTACCTTTACATAACCATTTCACAAAAGTGAGCTTTGAAATATACCAGGTAATGAGAGAGGTGATGATTTTGGGGTCCCCCCTAACCAAGGGGGAGGACCGAGCCGCTGTCTTGTACATAAAGAGCATATCATGCTGAATGATTCAGTGGTGGTCCCATCCTCCTAGGACCACTCCAAGCAAAGTTATGGCAAAAATACAATGCCAACCAAAGGCCCTGCCAGGCATTATGGGGCGAGATTCTAGAGTGCAGTGAAAACTCATAATATGCTTGGCAGTACAGCAGCGGTCCCGCCAAGCTTATCGCGGCCTCCTGACTGCCCCAACACCACCAGGGAATGGCGGTGACAAAGCTCTGGAATGAATCCGCTTCTTCCTCACTGGCCAAACACAGAGGGCATAGTCTCAAGAACATCTGATAACCACCAAAATTTTAGTTTAAGGCAACTTTTCATATCGCAGGCTGTGTTAACGCAGTATTCACACAACCTGGCGGCACCATGCGATAGTCACACAACAATGTGTCAAATGACCGCGATAAAGTCAACGCGACGCCGTAAATATGCAAAACAAAAACACCAAAAACTGTGATGAGGCCACTAGCGATAAAAAAAAAGCGAAAACCAGCAAAAGGCCTGATATTCCCAAGCGTCATGAGGGAAAATGCACCATAAAAGCAGAGTACAAAAATGGTGGGATGACAATGTACGAGCACAACCCCACATCCATGACTTAGAATAAATGACCATTGTCCCGCATCACATAGGCGGTAAACAGACATAATATCGATTCCAAAATATCGACTGGACATGATATCGAGGTAAAAATATAGACTAGACAAAATATCGACCAGACATAATATAGACTACAAAAATATTGAGTAATATCGATATTAATAGCTAAAATATCGAATCAAAAATATAGACTAGACATAATATCGACTAGATAGAATATAGACAACAAAAAAATCGAACATAAGGTAAGTTTTTAATAATTGTGTAATATAAATGTGTAGCGGGTTGTGGGTTTATAGGGGAATAGGATGGGAATTAATTTAATTATAATTAATTAAATCTGTAATATAATTGTAATTGTTAATTAATTATTAATTGTTAATTCATTAAAATATAATTGGTAATTAATAATAATTGATTAATTGATCAATAATACATTTTTAGTAAATTATTTTCTGTAGCGGGTTGTGGGTTTATAGGGGAATAGGGTGGGAAGTAATTTAAATATAATTAATTAATTATGTAAAATAATTATAATTATTAATTAATTATTAATTGGTAATTAATTAAAATATAATTGGTAATTAATTATAAATATTTAATTGATAAATAATTAATATTTAGTAAATTATTTTCTGTAGTGGGTTGTGAGTTTATAGGGGGATAGGGTGGGAAGCAATTTAATAAAAATTAATTAATTTTGTACATTAATTAAAATTGTTAATTAATTAATATTTGTCCATTAAATACAATTTAATTGGTAAATAAAAGTAATTGGTATTGGAAATTAAATGTAATTGGTAATAATATTTCTATTAATTATATTTATTTACGAAGTTTTTACTTTTTCTACTGTTGCACTCACTGGAGTGGCAATAGTAATTTTTACCCCATGCTATCCAGCTCTTTCCCTACTGTTGCACCCACTGGAGTGGGAATAGTAATTTTAACCCCTACGCTATCCAACACTTTCCCTACTGTTGCACCCACTGGAGTGGGAATAGTAATTTTTACCCCTACGCTATCCTGCGCTTTCCCTACTGTTGCACCCACTGGAGTGGGAATAGTAATTTTTACCATTACGCTATCCAACGCTTTCCCTACTGTTGCACCCACTGGAGTGGGAATAGAATTTTTTACCCCTACGCTATCCAACGCTTTCCCTACTGTTGCACTCTTTGGAGTGGGAATAGTAATTTTTACCCCTACGCTATCCAACGCTTTCCTTACTGTTGCACCCACTGGAGTGGGAATAGTAATTTTAACCCCTACACTATCCAACGCGTTCCCTACTGTTGCACCCACTTGAGTGGGAATAGTAATTTTAACCCCTACACTATCCAACGCTTTCCCTACTGTTGCACCCACTGGAGTGGGAATAGTAATCTTTACCCCTACGCTATCCAGCGCTTTCCCTACTGTTGCACCCACTGGAGTGGGAATAGTAATTTTAACCCCTACGCTATCCAGCGCTTTCTCTACTGTTGCACCCACTGGAGTCGGAATAGTAATTTTAACCCCTGCGCTATCCAGCGCTTTCCCTACTGTTGCACCCACTGGAGTGGGAATAGTAATTTTAACCCCTACGCTATCCAGCGCTTTCCCTACTGTTGCACCCACTGGAGTGGGAATAGTAATTTTAACCCCTACGCTATCCTGCGCTTTCCCTACTGTTGCACCCACTGGAGTGGGAATAGTAATTTTTACCCCTACGCTATCCAACGCTTTCCCTACTGTTGCACCCACTGGAGTGGAAATAGTAATTGTTGCCCCTACGCTATCCAACGCTTTCCCTACTGTTGCACTCTTTGGAGTTGGAATAGTAATTTTTACCCCTACGCTATCCAACGCTTTCCCTACTGTTGCACCCACTGGAGTGGGAATAGTAATTTTTACCCCTACGCTATCCAACACTTTCCCTACTGTTGCACCCACTGGAGTGGGAATAGTAAATTTTACCCCCACGCTATCCAATGCTTTCGCTACTGTTGAACTCACTAGAGTTGTTACAATCAATTTTAACCATTTTGCTATGCTACGGTAAAAATATTATATATGTTTATTTAATAATATGTATTTATATATATATATGTATGTATTATTTTTGTAATATTATTTTTTTATTTACATTACTTATTTATTAATATTACATTTATTTAATAATTTTAACTAAGTTTATATTAAATATATTTATTATTATATTAGTTTAACTTAATTTAAAGATATTTAAAAAAAACAATATTTTGACAGTCTATATTTTTGTAACTCAATATTTTTGAGTCGATATTTTAGTACTTACCTGTTTGAAGATAGGCAGTCGATATTTTGTCCCTCGATATTTTATCCTCGATATTATTGTATCTCGATATTTTTGTGGTCGATGTAATGTCAGTGATCCCACATAGGCATCGCCTCACAGTCACAATGTACATTGACATGCAGTCTGCATGTAAACTGCGCCAATGCTGACACGTGCATGGAACACACAGTGAAATCTCATCTCTCTTTCGCATTGCAGAGGGACAAGGAACCCCTCATGCACACAGACCTGTCAAGACCATGATCAAGCAATCATGACAGCGTGGACGAATGCAGGGACACTGACTCCCCCTTATGTACATGTCGTCCATGTTGTGGTACTTGAGTCACAGGGGGCATCCCTGCATCATCGTGGTACATAACTGACCCCACAAGGAGCCCTGTTGTCACCTGTAGGTCACAAATGGGAGGCAAAATGGAATTACCCTGGACTCATGTGAAACGCAAAAGAGTGGGATAGCCTACTAACTGTAACACACAGAACTGTCAGTTTGAAACATGACACCCCACACAGCACCTCTGCACAGAGGTGACACACTCACCATCCATGAACATATCATAAAATTGTCATCAACACATTTTCCACTCACACCTGTCTGAGTGATCAGGCTGTAGAGACCAGTGACATGCACTTAGTGAATGTAATTGTGGAATGCATTTATTTGCACATGCCGTGCCTGTGGTCATTCTGTACTGTCTCATGATTGCCAAGGACAGTCACAATGTGAGGTGACCAACTGAAGAAATTTGCAATGATGGTGTCCTGGCGGGCTATTCCTGCTGTGGCTGCAGTGGTGTGTGGTCCATCCTCATCATCATCATCCGGTGCCTCTGGAACTGGTATTCATGGTGCCTTGCTGCGTACACTTATGTTGTGCAACACACAACATGCAACGATCATCTGCACACAATGTCTGGGCTGTACAGGCGCCTTCCACCTGTGATGCCCAGGCACCTGAAACATTACTTCAACATGTCAAATGTGTATTCCACAATGCCCCTGGTGCATTTGTGGGCAGCATTGTACTACCTCTGGGCCTGTGTGTTCGTGGCTCGGAGGCGTGTCATCATCCAAGCGCAAAGTGCATATCTGTGGTCACCTGAGACAGTGCAGAGAGATATGAGTCAATAGTTGGTTCTGCATGATGTGTTGGCAGGCTCACTGGTTTATTGGTGTGTGATATGTGTTACTTTGTGATTCCTGTATGACATGTACTGCTGTGCATAAGAGCGGCATCAATGTGTAGTATGTAGCCTCACAGCTGCTCCTCCCTCCTCCCGAGCCTATTCACTAGTGTGCGCAGCACGGTTGCATCATCTGCACCCCTACGGCACACCATTGTTATGCCCACAAGCATGACAATGACACAGTGATGTTCTACGCTGAAGGTGTGCGAAAATGTGCATGTAGGCCAATGGTAAGGACAGGGCGGACACAGATGTATAGTACATGTTTGGCTGAACTCGCTCTGCGGTTGAGGATAGACCTCTTGCTTATGCAGCGCTAATAGCGAAACACATAAACAATTGGCATGTATGATCCCGGACCCCAGGCGTGCTTGCTTACCCTCATGTATCCCTCGGCCAAGGCTCCACGCCGTGGGCATGCTATATAGCAACTTGGACAATGCGTGACAGGTGACGCAGACACTACACCAGAGACACACACATCAGTTACCTCTTTGGCAATGCCTAAACTCAACCATGCCTTTTGGAGGTATGTAGAATATTATGGGACTATTGTAGTGAGCTGGTTAATTATATTTCAATACGTTGTAGCTCCAGGGACACAGGTACCTGCTCTTCATTGTGATCATACGTATCAGGGCAACATCCATTAACAAAATCTCAGGACCAAGAATGGAGGTGAAGAAAGTCATTACTCAGTGCACACTGCAGACTCGGCTATCCTTTGGAGACATATTTCAGGACTGTGAGGTCTACAATACTTAAAAAAATAAAGAGGGACAAAAAAGCAAGGTTGGAACTGCCGAGGGAAATGGCCGCACAGTAGCCGAGCTCCGGCGCGCCACTCCAGTAATATCTGTTAAATAACAGTATACCCCAGCCACCTTCACCTGCTTTGGTCTCCAGCTGTCTTATGTCCTCGGCCCCATAGTTCGTGCCCAGTTTTGCTGCTGTTTGTGGCTTCAGTGGGGCGAGACGGGCTCCGATCCGCCGCAGGGGCTCCTGTTGCTCGGCGTGCGCCCTCTCCATATGGGGCACGCGCAGAACTTGACGCCGAGGTCTTGGCACGGTGTGAAGGCCCAGGGGTTGCTGTCTCATGGTCGGGCCTCGCTCTATCACGCGACCACACAGAGACTGTCATCGCTCAGGGCCCTGAAAGGAAGTGGACTTCACATCTCGCCCTCCACGGCAGGCAGACGCTCTTTTGTTGGGCCATAAATCCCTGCTGTCTCAGCCGACGTGGCTGGAGGGGAGGCGAGGCCCTAGATTTGGTGTGCCTGCCGGCTCCGCATCGCGGCATCTCTGATGGGTGTAGCAATACAGGATGATTGGCAGTGAGTCTAAGTCAATCGCTTCTCCCTGGACCCAGGACAAATCCACACCTTGCTTTGTTCCTGCGAATGGGACTGGAGGCGGCCTTGTGGCGCTGACCTCGGAGATTCAAGTCTGTGTTTCCTTGGACTCCAGGAAGGGTGGTGATCAACGGGTGCTCCTCTGGAGCCCAGTCTGTACTTTACTATTCCAAGGTGGGTTGCCCCTTCCCACCCCCCCTCTTTCGTTCTAGTGACCGTGCATCGCAGTGGATTGGCCTACACCCGCACTCCCACAGGTGAGGGGGCACCTAACCGGCGGAACCCGCCAGGCTGGTATGGGTTGACACCCACGGCAGGCGGTGGCGAGTAGCCGGTTGGGTCAGGTCTGCCACCCTCCTTACCGCTTTACTGACTTGGGCCTCCAACCAACACTATGGTGTAAGCTTGCAGCGGTCGCAGCACCGTCCAGGCCAAGCTCGACAAATTCGAATGGCAGAAGATCCAGGAGGGGGATCAATCCGACTACAAACACCACGGGCGCAGACGGAGCCCACACTACAGGACATCCTCTCTGCCATCACAACCGTTCGTACCTCCCTCGAATCTAGTATCGCCACAGTAGCCACAGAGCTGGCCCTCATCAGAGCGGACATGAGGAAAATCTTGGACTGAGTTGGGGATGTCGACGATACCAGTAACGAGCTGAAAAACGACTTGGATCCTCTCAAGCGGCAAGTGTCCGAACTATGACTATGACTATGAAGGCCGTATGAGACTAAAGAACATTTGCATCCTGGGTGTTCCGAAGCGAGCGGAGGGGTGGACAGTCAATCTATTTGTGGAGGAATTGGTCCTTAAACAGCTCCAGCCGTGTGGCCTCTCCAAGTGCTTCTCCATTGAGCATGCACATCGCATCCCCGGGGCAGACATTGACCCGGTGCTCCTCCCTGGCCTCTTCTGGCAAGGGTACAGCGACAGGGATGCCATTTTACAGACGGCAAGGGTGAGCCCACCAATAATCATCGATGATAGCAAGGTTACCTTCTTTCCTGATTTCACCCTGCGGGTCCAGGAGCAACGGCACAGCTTCCTGGAAGTGAAGTGCACTTTGAGAGACCATGACATCAAGTTTGCAATGATGTTCCCGGCCAAGCTACGGATTAAATCGGAGGGTAAACTATGGTTCTTTAATAGGCCGGCAGACGCTTGGGACTGTCTTGAGGGTTGGAGAACTGTTGGCAACTGTTGACATTGGAATTGCCAGAGGAGGCGGTGAGTGCGAGCCGCTCTGCTGGGGGGGTGCCGTCCGGCGGGAAGGGCTGACTGTGGGCACTGCCTGGCCGCAGCTGCACGGGGACCCGCCCCCCCTGCGGGGTGAACTGAGAGAAGAGTTTCAACCTAGTGCCGCCGCCTCAAACCCTGCTTGCGGCTGCTGAGGCTATCCACGTGTGCTGCCTGAGCTGTGGGCCCTGAGAAGCGGGCTGTCCCCCGGGGCCAAGGAGTCGGGATGCAGGAGGCTGATGGTCATCTGCTCCTTCATCCTGACCTACATCAGGAGGCTGCAATCTCTTTTTGGATCTGTGAACTTTCACGCCATCTTGAGATCGCGGTGTGGGGGCGTGAGAAGCTGCTGGCTCCGTCGGATGTGTGAGCCAGGTGGACTTTGACCTTTCTGAGTTCCCGGGGGTTGGCGAGGAGCTGTCCTGACCTCTGCCCAGCGGTGGTTGTTCCTCCATACCTGCCCTGTGGGCCGGACCTCTGCGACAGGCCGGTGAGTGGGGCTCCTGTTTATTTGTACTAGCTGCGGTGTGAGGGGGGATCAGCCACCGCGTCAGGTGGCAGGCTGAGCTGTTGCTTCCCCCAGCCCCCATGGTTGCCGGTGTGAAAGTGCTGGAGCGGTTGGGAAGACATCCGTGGTGACTGAGAGCTTGACCTCCCGCATGCTACTGTGACTCCTGCTCCTCTGCTTGGGGGTGGTGGAGGGCCTGGCTCCCCGGATTTTTTGGTGGCCTGCTGGTCTCACGCCTCCCTGGGGTGGCTGATGCGGTCCTGCCTCCTGAGACTGGAGGCCCTGCATGGACTGGGGTGCAACCTGCGTGCCCTACCCCGCACTTGTGTGACACCCTTGCTGAGTGCCCTCTTACCTGCTGCTGTGTGCCTCGAGACGCGCCGGATTGGGAATTTGCGGTGCTTCTGCCTTCACTGAGTGGAACAGGGTGGCTGGCCTAAGACTGTCTTGCTGTTCGTGGGGGTAGGTCGCAGGACTCTTGCCGTGGCGCGGCCCCCTTACTACCTGCACTACTACCTGGGCTGCAAATCACACCAACAACAATCCCGGGGGTAACTCGGCCTGTCCCAGGATCGCGGCTGTGAGGGCCTACATCTCTCTGCTGTCTGTGTACAAGGTTCTGTGCTCCACGCATCGGCCATTGTGTTGGGTGGCACATACACACGTTGATCCCCTCCCTCTCATCTTCTTTGGGGCCATGGGCAGGAATCGCAACACTCAGACCCCCATCCCTCCGACCCAAACGAAGATGGACCAATTCACCATGTCCGGCCGGGATCCTGAGGCTGGGCCTCCGCCTGCCCCTGGGGCCGCTGAGGGAGATCTCTCCATTATCCTGTAGGCGATAAGCAAGTCCCAAGCCTCGATGGACGTGGCCCTGATTCGGCAGGACCTCCGGAACGCCACGGCACATATTACCGAAGCGGAATCCCGCATCTCCACGGTGGAGGATGAGGTGAGTGCTCTCAAGTCGCAGGTGGCTCGCCTTCAGACGCATACTTCGGAGTTACACCGCAGGGCCGAGGATGCTGAAAACAGGGCCCCCAAGAAACAACCTGCGCCTCCTGGCATTCCCGGAGGGGGTGGAGAAGGGCCACACCGACACCTTCATTCAAGACTGGATCAGCTCCTGGATGCCCAAAGAGAAATTCTCCCCCTAGTACGCGGTGGAGCGGACTCACCGCTCTCTTGCAAAGAGGTTCAGACTCAGCGCCGGTCCTACGACGAGGTAAAACAAAAACTCAGGACTATGGGACTTCGTTATGGCCTCCTCTTCCTGGCGCGTCTCAAGGTGTTCTTCCAGGGCAAGACATTCTTCTTTGACAACCCCCAGACGGCTTGGACCTGGCTCACGGAGGAGCGTCCCCTCCTGCCCGGCGGGGCCCCCTCCACTGCACCGAGACCGTCGGCGCAGGCGACTCACGAAGCGCCTAAGGCTCAGAGGCGCCGAACCAGATCTCGATGACGGGGTAACCGCCGAGGAGGGTATCCCATTCACTGGGGGCGCAACACCAGCGGTCCCAGACTCAGCCCACGAACCAGGACGCCTCTTCCTCCCCCAAGGCTTCCTCCTTGCTTGATATGGGAAGTATACCAGGGCCGGACGTCACTCTGCGAAAGTCATCACCAGGGTGCAGTGACCATTGTATTACACCAGGGCGCAGTGACCATTGTATTACTCTGGGGTGCACTGACCATTGCATTATACCGGGGCGCAGTGACCGCTGTATTACACCAGGGCACACTGACCGTTGTATTACACAAGGGCGCAGTGACTATTGTATTACACCGGGGCGCAGTGACCATTGTATTACACCGGGGCACAGTGACCATTGTATTACACCGGGGCGCACTGACCATTGTATTACACCGGGGCGCAGTGACGATTGTATTAGACCGGGGCGCACTGACCATTGTATTAAACAGGGGCGCACTTACCATTGTATTACACCGGGCGCACTGACCATTGTATTACACTGGGGCGCAGTGACCATTGTATTACACCGGGGCGTACTGACCATTGTATTACACCGGGGTGCAGTGACCGTTGTATTACACCGGGGCGCACTGACCATTGTATTACACAGGGGCACACTGACCATTGTATTACACCAGGGCGCAGTGACCATTGTATTACACCGTGGCGCAGTGACCATTGTATTACACCGGGGCACACTGACCATTGTATTACACCGGGGCGCAGTGACCATTGTATTACAACGGGGCACACTGACCATTGTATTACACAGGGGCGCACTGACCATTGTATTACACCAGGGCGCAGTGACCATTGTATTACACAGGGGCGAACTGACCATTGTATTAAACCGGGGCACAGTGACCATTGTATTACACCGGGGTGCACTGACCATTGTATTACACAGGGGCGCACTGACCATTGTATTACACCGGGGCGCAGTGACCATTGTATTACACCGTGGCACCCTGACCATTGTATTACACCGGGGTGCATTGACCATTGTATTACACCAGGGCGCAGTGACCATTGTATTACACCATGGCCCAGTGACCATTGTATTACACCAGGGCGCAGTGACCATTGTATTACACCGGGGCGCAGTGACCATTGTATTACACCGGGGCGCAGTGACCATCGTATTACACCGGGGCGCAGTGACCATTGTATTACACCGGGCGCACTAACCATTGTATTACACAGGGGCGCACTGACCATTGTATTTCACCGGGGCGCACTGACCATTGTATTACACCAGGGTGCAGTGACCATTGTATTATACTGGGGCGCACTGACCATTGTATTACACCGGGGCACAGTGACCGTTGTATTACACCGGGGCGCACTTACCATTGTATTACACAGGGGCGCACTGACCATTGTATTACACCTGGGCGCACTGACCATTGTATTACAGCGGGGCACAGTGACCATTGTATTACACCGGGGGCGCACTGACCATTGTATTACACAGGGGCACACTGTCCATTGTATTACACCGGGGCGCACTGACCATTGTATTACACCGGGGCGCAGTGACCATTGTTTTACACCGGGGCGCACTGACCATTGTATTACACCGGGGCGCAGTGACCATTGTATTACACAGGGGTGCACTGACCATTGTATTACACCAGGGCGCAGTGACCATTGTATTACACCGGGCGCAGTGACCGTTGTATTACACCGGGGTGCACTGACCATTGTATTACACAGGGGTGCAATGACCATTGTATTACACCAGGGTGCAGTGACCATGGTATTACACCGGGGTGCAGTGACCATTGTATTACACCGGGGCGCAGTGACCATTGTATTACACCGGGGCGCACTGACCATTGTATTACACAGGGGCGCACTGACCATTGTATTACACCGGGGCTCAGTGACCATTGTTTTCTGGATTTGGATCCTCTCGCGCCTAGCTAAGGACAAAAAACTACAACTCCCATGAGCCTTCGCTGAGGGAGGTACTTAACGACATCGCGCGCTGAAGCGAATGCGCGTAATTCTGTTTGTTTCCTGATGCTGGGGGAAGCGGTCAGCGCTTCCTGTTCTCTCGTCTCACCAAAGCTTCCTGAAGGTGATTCCTTTCGCGTCCTGGTCCTTCCTCGCCCTCCGTGGTTGGTGAGTTCCTTTTGAGAGGCTAAGTCCTCCTCTAAAAAAACGGAACGCGGTGCGTCGGCCGACCACGCGTTACCGGTTAACCTGTGCTTTTCCTGCTGCTGCAACATCTTGCCAAGTTCTTCAGCGCGGCTGCGCTTGGGGAAATTACCGGAACGCGTTGTGTCGGCTGACCACGCGTTGCCGGTTGATACCTTGGCATCTGGATTATCCATTGTGGAACTTTGTTGTGTTCTCTTTGTTGCCGTGACGATCGGCAGGGTCTTTCCCGATTGCGGAACGCAGTGAGTGTATGCCACGCGTTACCGTGCATGATTAATCATGTCTACGTTGGTAGCGGAGTAAGGTGTGTTTGGGGACCACTTACTGCCATAAATCAGTGCAAGTTCTTTTACACATCTTTAATACAGTGGAGAACTGTGGTGGCCACTACGTTCTGCCGAGTGTACGACGTACTTCATTGGATTGAAACTACTTATCTTTATCCTAGTTGGAATATGGCAATACAATATTCCAGGAGCTAGGAACCTTGTTGATAACCCCAAGATTCTTGGAGGTCTCGCCCTTGTTGTTCGCAGAAGTCTATAGTTCCCAAGAAAAGAACCGAGATACTTCATTTATTTTTCTTTCTTTTCTTAATCTGCTGAAGGCTGTTGTTTCTTGGTTAAGGTGTGTTTATGGGTCATCAGAAGATTGCTTATTAGCGAGAATTTATGAGAGTAGTTGTTTGTTTACATGCCTTGTATAATCTTATATTCTGTTCTTGTGTCATTACAGAGCCTTTGTCCCAGCAGATCCTTCCCCTTCCCCTTTTTTCCCTCGCCTAATGGTTCGAACTCCCTGTATTCTTAAATCAGGGTGTTGGTAACATTAGGAGGTGGACCCCTTAGAGCAACAACCGGATCCTGTGGAGCGTAATCTGACAGAATTACAGGCCCGATTCACAGAACTAACTTAAGATAAAATCCTAAACTTACTACTTTTGGTATTCACAGAAGTTAGGATTTTGTCTTAAGACAGACTTAAGACAGACTTAAGTTAGGATTCTGTCTTAAGTATGTCTTAAGTCTGTCTTAAGACACAATCCTAACTTCTGTGAATACCAAAAGTAATAAGTTTAGGATTTTGTCTTAAGTTAGTTCTGTGAATCAGCCCCTACGTGCCCACGAATTGTGATCCACCCGATCCGGGGGTTTAGGGGACCATGGCCACTATGGATGATGTGCTACAGGCCTTGTTATTAGTTCAACAGGAACTGATTTCTTCGAAAACTGAGACAGCGGCCTTGCGCGACAAAATAGATAGACTAACTAGAAACCCCTTTGACGCTACGGCTGATGGGCCTCAAATTCAGGTTGCAGTGCCTCCTCCCATACCCTTGGCTAATCCAGAGAGGTATTCGGGTGACCCGTCAAAGACACAGGTGTTCTTAACACAAGTGATGATGCATTTCTCTTGCAAGCCTTCTTCTTTCCCTTCCAACCATTCCAGGGTCGCTTTTGCGATATCATACTTGAGTGGTGATGCAGCTAATTGGGCAGTGCCGTTAGTACGGAATGACGATGCCATTTTATCTAATTGGACTGCATTCCGTGCTGAATTTGAAAAGGTATTTGATAGAAGGGCCACCACATTTAGCGCCGACAGGGAGCTATTGGAGTTAAGACAGGGGAGACAGGATTTGGTTACATATCTTACAACCTTTAATAGGTTGGTTGCAGAAACGGCATGGCCTGAGGAGAAGAGGATGTCATTGTATTATCAAGGATTACGAGAGGGCTTGAAGGACGTTATAGCCCAGATTGACCCTCAACCCCTCACCTGTTCTGATATGTTCAACCTTTCTCTGAGGCTAGATGAGAGGCTTACAGAAAGAGGGGGTGAAAGACGCAAGGCAGAGAGAGGGCACTACAGACTTGATATTTCTCCTCGTAAGTCCAGCAACCT
This sequence comes from Lissotriton helveticus, assembly GCF_964261635.1. Classification (NCBI taxonomy): domain Eukaryota; kingdom Metazoa; phylum Chordata; class Amphibia; order Caudata; family Salamandridae; genus Lissotriton; species Lissotriton helveticus. The sequence goes on along the minus strand of NC_136057.1, from coordinate 182,539,359 downwards.
CGTAGAGACAGGCAGTGAGCCTATGGAGATAGGAGCTGTTAGGGCACCTTTGTCGAGGGCAGAAAGAGAAAGCCGTAGAGTCTTAGGCTTAGGCTTATGTATGTATTGCGTGAGGAAAGGTCATTATGTCAAAGACTGTCCCACGAAACCTAAACCTTCAGGGACTTGGACCAGAAATAAGAAGATAGCAGTGTCCTCCTTTGCTACTGACGAATCAGCACAGGCTATAGTGGATCGCAGCCTCTGTTATACAGGAACATGAATCCCACATAGCGCTTCCCATGACTCTAGAAAGTCAGGCTCATATCCATCAAGTAATGGTGATGGTTGATTCCGGTGCCACCGGGAATTTTGTAGATAGTGGATTAGTCTCCTCGTTGGCGCTGCATAGGGTACGTAGAGACATGCCGGAGGAGGTATGGGCGGTGGATGGCCAGCCATTAAAATCAGGTCTCATAACAGAACGTACGGAAGATATAGTATTGTCTGTGAAAGTTGCAGGGGGGGCTCATCGAGAGGAGTTGAGCTTGAACATTATAGAAGCACCCCAATATGAAGTAATTTTGGGTATGCCATGGCTGAGCCATCACAATCCCTCCGTCGATTGGAGAAACAAGACCTTGCGGTTTGAAGATCCTAGTTGTAGGGAACATATCCTAATCGAGCAAGACCCACAAGTGGCTGCGTTATTGAACTCCCATTGCATAGCAACAGCGGCCGAAAAGCTGGTGGTCCTTCCTCAAAGCTATAGGGAGTACCAGGATGTTTTCAGCGAAGTTATGGCAGAGCAGTTACCTCCACACAGGGAATACGATTGTCGTATCGACCTGGTGGATGGAGCCATAATCCCTACTTGTAGAGTCTATGCTTTATCAGTCCCGGAAACAAGACACTTAAAGGATTACCTAGAACACTATGTGAGAATAGGCTTTATCAGACCTTCTCGTTCGCCCTCAGCCTCTTCTTTGTTTTTTATTTCGAAGGCTAATGGCGAACTGAGGGCCTGCGTGGATTACCGCAAGCTCAACAAGATCACTATCAGGAATAGGTATCCTTTACCCCTCATAACTGTGTTGCTAGATCAGGTTCGTAATGCAAAGATATACACGAGACTGGAACTCCGAGGGGCATATCATTTGGTTCGCATCAGGGCAGGGGACGAGTGGAAGACCGCATTTAAGACCCATTATGGCTTGTATGAATACCTTGTCATGCCTTTTGGGTTGTGTAACGCCCCTGCCACATTTCAGTTCTTTCGGAATGATGTGTTGAGAGAGTACATAGACGTCTGCGTGGTGGTGTATATTGACGACATCTTTGATAGATAGTAATTTCCCTGTTGCAGAATGTTCTAATGATGTTATGAATATGTTAGCCTAATGTGTCTAACCTATATGCAGTTACAGCTTATTATTCGTGTGCTGCAACCCACTGAGCTATTTTTGTAATATGCAAGCTTCAACTTCTCTCATAAGAGAGAGAGGATTGTCTATGGCAGACAGACTTCTGATGCTGACATTTGCTCTGCAGCTCCAATGTCTCATGGTACAGTTTTCCCCCCTCCCTTATGAGCAGAAAATCCCTGGTTTCAGCATTTTTCGCCTTGGGTATTTTTCTTGCAGAAATGTTTCCATGCTCCGGAGAAGCCGAGTCTCGGCTCCGTGGCCTTGAGAGAAAATGTTGCTTTTGCTTTTGCAGATGCTTCTTGTGTGAGGCTATGGTTCGCCCTCTGCTGAGCCCAGTACTTTTCCAGTCTGGGCGTGTCCTTACCCTGCCATGCTATGTTATAATGTATTGTCATGATGGGATGGGTCAGTCCTCTCGGCGCACTCCTCGGGGTGTAGACCTGATGGGGCCCATCTGCAGATGAATATTATTTCCTAATAAATATATTTCTAATTCTTCTCCACTGCCCGGCTGGCTTATTATATGAGAATGATAGATGAGTGAGGTAAGTCACTCAGGTGGATTTGAGCCACGCTTATCATCTTGATCTACTCGGAGGAGGTACATACACACACAGCTCAGGTAGTCATGGTGCTCCAGAAATTGAGAGTCTAGAAACAACAATGGTCCCCAAGAGTATATAAATTCAGAATCAGATAAATAATAGTCCACAATGGGAACTATATTGGCCACTGTCCAGCCGGACAGGGTAGTTTATTTTTTAACAATGAAACAAATATTGGGGTGTGGAAGGGCACAGTCCTGTACCGTTTTTAGGAACAAACAGGGAGAGTTTTTTAGGCAAGAAGGAGCATGATTGGCCACTTGTAATTCAGTAGACATTGGAAGTAGTGCCAATAAAAGTGCTAGACACAGCGTAAATCAGACATAATAGTAGGGCTGTGAAAACACTTAAAACAAGTCGACGTTTCGATCCCATATGCTCAATGTTGCGGGACCATCATCAGGACTAACAATACATACATTTGCTTGCCTGGTATAAACAGTAAAACATACAACCGCCTATTAAGAACAAAGAATAGGGAGGAAGGTTGGGAAACAAAAGAAAGAAATATGCATGAACCCACTTAATTGTACTCTGAAAAAACTGACACGGCACTGTAATCGGAACCGACTTATCGTGTTCGTTAAATCCATGCAAGTGGTATCATTTGTCTTGGAACACGTGATTGTTGCAGTCCGTGTCTGTAGCCTTGAGTCACACAAGTGGTGAGGTAAGTGACATGTGTATGTGAAAAATAACACTTTACTTTGATTACTGGGATCAGCAAAATTCCTTAAAAATACATAAATATTACTAAGCCACTTCCACTCAGCGTCCGCATTTATTCAGCATTTGAGGGCACTCGTGTCCGCTTTTGTATCATGCATATTCGTGCTCACACATTCAACACCTCTAAGAGTGACCGCTTACCCATATGGGTCGGGGGGGTTTTCAGGGAATTTTAATAAGTTGAGATAGGTCCTCGTTTTGATATTTGCCTGAATAGTGGGGGATGACAAAATATAAGCAATATATGAGCGCTGCGGGTTCATTTGCATTAAATTCAAAGATCACGTGCAGCAGCAAGGGCTATTACCTGTTTGATACAGGTAGTTCCGTTATGTCCACCTCATTTCCATTAGGTCGGAATTTTCTATGGGATAAATAATTACAAGGGCGGCTATCAGTCAGGGGATTTGCAACTTAGACCATAGTTTTAGAGAGGGAAGGCGAGCTTACCTTGCGGTGGAGATCGGCCTGATAGGTCCGATAAAAATCAAAACGAGTCTGCAATAGAAACTCTGTTTCAGTATATGAATGCGGGGGCCAGCATAGCGTTAATCGCTAATCGCTCAATCTGCTTACCAGTGGGAGGCAGTGCCTCCGTAGTGTCTGAGGTCCCTGGGTGCTCTGCCGAGTCGCAGTCACTGGGGCCAGACGGTCAGAACGCTTGATAAGCGTGCAGCATAAGAAATGGAGAAAGGACAAGGCGCACATGGGCGCCACCAGATTACCCAGTCAGAAGGTATTTGTTTGAACCACCTGACTTTTTTGCCTTATTATTGTTTTTAATGTTGGAGGTGCATGACTCCAGAATAAAGATAATACTGTATGCACCATCCAATCTTACACTTAACACATTCTTTTTCATTTATTATTTACGCACTGCTCTCAGTTACGAGTGAATAACACCTACCAGACATCCATCCCACACTACTTATCTCCAACACATATCTACGGGGATAGAGTGGTGGACGAACTACTGTGGAGTAGACCAAATGATGTACTGGGTGACAAAGAACGAATAACTTGTGGAAAAGTAAATTTTGCCATGTTCTGTGTCCCTACTTGTTCCCCATCTTATGTTATATGTGCATGATTAATATGCATATGTATTCCCTTATGATCGATTAAAGACGCAATTATAGTTGTGTCCATCTCTAGTATGCTAGTTTCCAGCTCTCGTGAAAGCTACGAGTATTAGGCCTATGTAAAGTTATGTTGCCACGTTTCCCAGTGTGCACGTTAATTCAGTAAAAGTCCCCGTTTCTAGGCCTCAAAAGGGCCCGGACACCAGATTCAGCTCCTGTCTCCTGAACCCTCGCTGAGGAGCGATACAGCCCCCACCTGTATTCCTGACCCTTCACTTACTTCCTGCCTCACAGTGCCCGGCACGGCCTGGCTCTGCCTGCTAGTCTGCCAAGAGTATGTTATGATTCTAGTTATCAGTCCAGCTCTCCTTCTCTGCATTCCTAAGCTACTGAATCGCATCAATAGTTTCAGTCATCGTCTAGCCTTTACGTCTCCATGTAAGAGAAATACTGTATTAATGGTCATTTAATATTCCTCAACACGCACTACATGTAGAATAATGCATGCACCAGTCTTAGAATCTGTTAGCCTTTGCCCTGATAACTTTTGGATTCTATCAACATGTTCCCTAAACATCAGATACTAGATAGTGGTTAGGTACATGTCGCCCTGACTCTCCAGACTTTCGTCTCTCCTTCTAGCGCAGAAGTCATAGCCCCCAGCTTCTCCTAGTAACACGTCATCGCCAGCTTGCGCGCACCACTAGGTCAGAGGTCCCGGCTCCTTAGGTAGCCCCCTCCATGTTTCCGCCCCATTCATGACATATTCTGTTACGTTTGCATCACATGTCTATGTATACGCCCTGTTACACCTACTTTCAGCCTTATCTTTCGCGACTGCTACACGACACACCTTCTGCCCTGCCCACTGTCCGCCTACTGTATGTACTGTAATGCAATTGTTTTAGTATATATACGTGTGTACTGTTATTAAAGCTAGCGCTAGCCATCTCAGATCTTCCCCGTGCAGGTTGTCCTGTCCCTGTCCTTTATGCTGTATTAAACCTGCAAACTCCAGCTACCTCGAATCTTGACTCTTATTTATTGAGCTATCTGTTATTCATATATCCATTCAAAAATAGAGGTATTATTTATTTATTTACCACATAATGGCGCCCGAACAGGGACTTGCCCTTTCCCCACGCGCCGGTGAAGCCACGTATGCACCCTGACCCTCTGCAGCCGTGACGGAACTCTTCTGCGCACCGGCAGATATTTCTGCTTCAAGTATCCCTCAGGCCCACGGAGGAGACGGAGGTTGCGGTCCAGCATCCAGACGAGGCGGTGGAGGAACGCGGCGAGTCCCGACCAGAGCCCAAGCCGAGAGTCCAAGGTCCGAGGTATCCGGAGGCCCACCCGTAACTGAAGTCCGAAGTTCGTCAGTCCGTCGTCGTAGCAGTCCAGTCCAGTCCAAGGCCTTCCGTTCTTGCTGCCCGGTGAGTACCGTTGCTGGGGTAGTATCTAGACAGGGTCAATTTAATTGTCTCTGGTCCGTGGGTTTGGGGTACACAGATCCAACATGAAGTGTCCACTTAGGTGGGTGCGGGTCCTGACGTGTCTCTTTATGAGACCGGTAAGTTTCGTACTGTTTCAGCAGTGCATCTAGTAATTCTAGTCAGTTCTGTTCTCGAGAAAATTCATGTGTTCTGTTTTCAGTATTTCAGGTAGTATCTTGTCCGAACTGTTATTTTAAATGTCATTCATGTATCTCAGTGTCGTGGTACGAATGTGTTGTAATTATTGTGTTCATTGTGTATTGTATTGTGTCTAGACTCCAGCCCAGTCATGCCATGGTTTTCCAAGTTACGTCAGTTAAAAACTAGAAAAGGTCTGTTAGAAGAAGCAGTTCCTGTCCCGCCTAGGGACAGTCCAGGTCATTTTATGTATCAAAAGCATGGCATTAGTGCCATAATATATCTAGATTTATGGGTCGAGTACACCAAGGAATTAGAGGAAAAGTATAGATGGCCTGTATCAGGCACATGGGATGCCGAGTGCATCATGCGAGTAGAAGAAGTATTATGGAAAAAGAAAGCCAGACAGTCACAGAAAGATGCCATCGAGTTATGGCGCAAAGAATCTCATAAAAGAACCGAAAAAGAAATCAGAAAGTCAGAATTAAGTAGAGAATCCGCACAAAGAGCCCAAGAAAGGGAATTAATCGAAATAGGTGAACGAGTTAAAACCGAACAGTCAGACAGACAGAGGAATGCCCTTATTAAGGGTATGTACCCTCTTCTTGCCGAGGGCTTGCCAAAAGCAACCCCGGAGGCACCCAGTAATTTTCCGCCGCCATTAGTTCCGACCAAGCTACGTCACAAACCGACCGCAGCTGATATTTTTCTCTCGTCCTATTTGGACGACACAGTTCCAGAATATGCGAATCCTGTTCAGCCAGCTCCTATGAATAACGCAATTCCTGCTCCTCCAGTCACCGGGGCACCTGTTACAGTACCTCTTACGGTACCCCCGGTTCAGCCTACATTACCAGCACCCGCTACATCAGTCACTATGTCAGCACGAAGAGTATCAGTCGACGATTCCAGTTTAGGGGCCGCGGGAGGAGGTCCTCCTCATACCCCGCCGCCAAATAGACGTCTAGGAGCAGTCGAGTTACATGAACGTGCGTTACAGCGTACGCCCAAGTATAAGTCCATTGCAGAAATCAGGCGAGCTCTTACTGAATGCTGTTATGATCCAGTTCCAGGCGAAGATAGTATGGTTATATTTTCCGTACGTATAAGGCAGGTGTCCGAGTATCTGGTCACCTTACCAAATATGAAAGAAGATCTAGACAGAATGTATCGTTTTATTCGTACAGGAGACGATCCAGAAAGTGTTGGCGAAGCCATATCTCAAAGGAAAGCTGAGATTCAGCTCATGCTGTTAAAATTTCTGATTAATTGTTTAATAAGAGAACAAGATTCCCCGACTAAAGATCCGGCCGAAATGAAAGTTCTGACAAAGTGGAGTGATAATATAGCCGAGGGTAAGCACAAGACCATCAGTAGTATAGAGAGTATGTACAAGAAAATTCGTAAAGAAATAATAAGGTTACACGAACAACGCAAAGAAGCACTAGTCAGCGAGAAAGAAAATGACTCTTCTACTGAAGAGGTAGACGACGAGAATCCCACCAGAATAGCGTATGTAGGTAGAACTAGACTTTCCGACCGGCATTCACGCCTAGATTACAAGAAAACCGTTCCTCATCCAGCACCAGAGCAAGGTTCTCTAGAACAAGTATTTCAAGCTACCGATCACATTCTGAAATCACGAATCGGTTATAGTGAACTTAGTACTATGCATGAACAAGAACTAGCCCGATCAGCAGTCCGATGGATTACTGATTCTACCACTTTTCCAGACGAAATAGTGGCACAAATGTTTCTGAAACTGCCCCCAGCCGAGCAGCGACTGGTGGGTATGTATATGATCCAGCACCTCATTACTCTGTATGAGGGTCAACATTCCGATCCAGGTCCATTACATGATATCCTGAACGAGTTACTCCAGTATAGATGGAAAGGTCTAGGTACCGATTTAATTAGTGTCATTCTAGAACAGCGCCACAAATATAGAACGTTCCTGAACCCGCATTTTGTTCATGTCTCACCCCCAGAAAGTAAACCCTTTTACATAGACAGACAGAATCCGTTACGAGAAGTACACCCAGTTAGGACACCAGCCGGTGAAATGCAACGAGTATTTGTTTACACCCCGATTACAAAGATGGAACTCCTAGAGATGAAGAAATTAATTCCCTGTCACGACAAAGATCCAGCAGGGTTCCATAGAGAATTAAAAGACATGCTCCGTATGGGAGAATACACGTATCCAGATATAATTAAAATGTTAAAGGTTCTGTTGCCTGCGGGCACATATGAAAAACTCAAGGAAAAAGAATGGGAGGTGGGAGAGAAAAAGATAGATTGGGCAGCTCTAGAAACTGAAGAAAATTCACGTGTACCAGGTACCGGTCTAGGAGATAAATGTAAGGAATTACCTGAACTGTTTATTCAAGTTTTGCCAAGATTACTAGCCACGAAAAAGGAAGACTGGGACGCAATCTCAGCCTGTAAACAGAAACCAGACGAAGATACTAGTGATTTTTATTCTAGATTTGAGAAATGTTTTAGCATTAACAGTGGTCTCAGGACAAGTAGTGAGTCATACCCTCATCTTTTTGTTACTAAACTAGTCGAGAATTCAAGTCCACAAGTTAAAAATCGAGTTCTGAAAGTCGAAAGTACTTGGCAAGCTAATACTCCGTCCCAAATGCTTCAGATGCTCCAATATCACCAGAATAGAATCAGAGAAGAGCAAGATCATGAAAGGAAACGTATGAAAGACACAAAAATGAAAGTATTAGTTGCACAATCTGTTCCTCAAGACAGTCAGAAGAGGGGTACGAATCAAGCCAGTCATCCTGCAGTTCCTGTTAAAGGGACCTGCAATTATTGTAAACAGCCAGGTCATTTTATAAACGAGTGTGCAGTTCTGAAACACAACATAGCTACCGGTAAGACTAAAGAAAGACCACGTCCGCCTAGACAAGAACAAGTTTCACAGACTTCTCAGTCACCACAGAATGCACCGCAGACAGTTACAGCACCGCAGCCTATAGCTGCAACACAGCATGTTACACAGCAGATGTATCAGTATGCACAGTCCGAGTACCCAGAGTACCAGCAGTACTCATGAAACAGCCTAGAGAGGGAGGTAGGCTTGCCTCTCATCGAGATACCTGTAGATCAAGAGGGTCCCTATGTTCACAGTCAAGTATTAGGGAAAGACAGAAAGTTTCTGATTGATACAGGGGCAAGTAGGACCACCATTAGTCACGACGAGGTTCCAGGGGCTCCGCTCTCAGGCTCAAGAAATGTTTCCCTTGGATTTTCAGGAAAGCCTATTGTAAACGAGATATCAAAGCCAGTTACTCTAGAAGTAGGTCCATTGTCCCGTACTACTGACCTGTTACTTACAAAGTCATGTCCAGAAAATTTATTAGGCATTAAGACACTGAAAGAATTAGGTGCAGTTATTTGCTGCTCCCCAGAAGGAATACGTTTGTTCTTACGTGACTTCAAAGGTCACTATGTATTACGTGATTTTGATCCAAGATTGTTAAATGTTCCCCAACATCTATGGGCACAAGGTCCAACTGATGTTGGTTTCATGCAAATCACACCCCATCGTGTGACTCTCAAACCAGGTGTAGTGTTACCACGAATCAGACAGTATAGATTGCCACCTGAGGCTGTAGCAGCCTTATCTAAAATTATTGACGAGCTCATCGCTCAAGGAGTGGTTGTAGAAACTGACTCCAATGTATGTAATTCTCCTATCATTCCAGTCATGAAACGTACTGATCCAAATGCACCTCCAGTATATCGATTAGTGATTGACCTTCGAGAGCTCAATAAATGTATCATTCCCCAGTACCCAGTTGTCCCAGATATCTCTTCCCTATTGACAGCCATTGATTCTGAAGCCACATTTTTCACAGTCATTGACCTTAAAAATGCATTTTTCAGTGTCCCCATTCATCCAGATAGCCAGTTTCTTTTCGGATTCTGTTTAAATGGAAGGAGCTACCAATTCACACGAGCTCCTCAAGGTTTCACAGAAAGTCCTAGTATTTACAGTCAAGCACTTAAGAGACAACTAGACAATGTTCACATGCCAACTGACACTGCCCTACTCCAGTATGTCGATGATCTACTGATCACAGCCCGTTCTGAACGTGACTGCGAGCGTGCGTCACTTACAGTTCTGTATTTCCTAGCCGAGATGGGGCACAAGGTGTCCCCTTCGAAGCTTCAATTCTGTGTCCAGCAAGTGATCTATTTAGGCCACTTACTGTCCAAGAGGGGTAGGCAGTTGACACCTGACCGTATCCAGTTAATAGCGAGTCTTCCTCAGCCCAAGACCCAGAAGGAGGTACGTGCTTTTATCGGCCTCACTTCTTATTGCAGACAATGGATTCCCCAGTATGCGTTCCTAGCCAAGCCACTGATACAGTTAACGACACAGGAGGCAGCCGTATCGACTGTCCTCCCTTGGACATCTGAACATACACTTGCTTTTAATGAATTAAAGAAAGCCTTATGCCAAGCTCCTGTTCTAGCTACACCGAACTACAGTAAGCCTTTTACACTTTTCGTCACTGAACGTGAAGGTACAGCATTATCTGTTCTCACACAAGATCAAGCAGGACAATACAAGCCTTGTGCTTATTTTTCGAGCACATTAGATCCAGTAGCCCAGGCTCTGCCTGCGTGCCTCAAGTCAGTTGCAGCCACAGCACTAGCTATCAGACAAAGTGATTCCATAGTATTAGGACATTCCCTGACAGTACAAGTTCCACACTCTGTGGAAGTTCTTTTAAATCGAACACAGACCCAGCATTTGACAATTGCACGTTTAACAGGTTATGAATTGACACTGTTCCAGCCACACATAGAAATCAGACGCTGCAACGTTCTAAATCCTGCAACACTGTTACCGTCAGTTACTGCAAATCCTGCCCCACATGACTGTGTGGAAGTAGTTAACACCATGACAAAGCCAAGACAAGACTTGACAGATATTCCGTTACCAGATCCCGACCTGACACTTTATGTGGATGGTTCATGTATGAGAACAAGTACAGGAGATCTAGTAGCCGCGTATGCAGTGACTACTGACACTGAAGTTATAGAGACACACCGTATTGACACTCTGTCCGCTCAAGCAGCAGAGCTAGTTGCTCTGACCCAAGCCTGCATACGTGCCAAGAACCTGAAAGTTAACATTTACACAGATTCACGTTACGCATTTGGAGTCGTACACGACTTTGGAGTGCTCTGGCAGGAGAGAGGTTTCATGACTTCTCATGGAACCAAGATTCAGCATGGTCTCCTTATTCAAGCTCTGTTAGAAGCAATACATTTACCGACAGCTATCGCTATCATGAAGTGCAAGGCACATACGAAAGTCACTGACATTATTTCCCAAGGTAATGATCTAGCAGATCAAACAGCCAAGCTTACAGCTCAGACACCAGACATTCCAGTTAACGAGACACTGACATACACTCCAGATCAGACTACATGTATGACAGTTAAGGACCCCACTCAAGATGTCATAGATATCCAGTCACATGCTACTCCCGATGAAATCAAGAAATGGTCCGAACAAGGAGGGGTCCCGACAGATCAAGGATGGTTGACGAAGGGAAAAGCCACATGGTTTCTCCCCGACTCAATGGTTCAAGTCATTATTAATACCGCACATAGTCCTGCACATTTAGGAGAAAAAGCCATGTTAGACAGTATCCAGAACATTTGGTTCAACAAGCACTTACGAGCTGCAGCCAAGCAGAAAGTCCGCACCTGTATGATATGTTGTCAGTTCAATCCAGGTAAAAGTGTCCCGGTGGAACAAGGGGGATTCCAGCCTCCTGACCACCCTTTTGAAGTCCTCCAAATGGATTATATTCAGATGGAGCGATGTCGAGGTTTCAAGTATGTCCTTGTAGTTGTATGCGCTTTGTCCAGGTGGACAGAGGCATATCCAGTCCCAGATTACACAGCCGCGACCACTGCCAAGCAGCTGGTTCGTGAATACTTCCCCCGCTATGGACTCCCTAGGGTCGTGTATTCAGACAACGGCCAGCCATTCTCATCTGAACTCATGAAGAACGTTTCCCTTCTGTTAGGGTACCAGTGGAAGTTTCATTGTGTACGCCATCCTGAAGCAGCAGGTCTCGTAGAGAGACATAATCAGACCCTGAAAATCCGTATCGCCAAGGTCTGTAAAGAGAAAGGTGTAGATTGGCTCGTAGCTCTGCCAGTCGCCTTATTTTATATGCGCATGGTCGCACATTCCAGATCAGGTCTGTCCCCGTACGAGGTCGTATTCGGCCGCCCCCCTAACATGTGGGGTACACCTAGACCCCGAAGTATTACAGATGTTTCCAGTAATATGCTGACAGATTACCTAGCTTCCTTGATGTCTGCCCTACACTCTTGTCGTTCACAGGTTGCCGCCGCATTTCCAGACAATACCGAGGTGAAACCGCATGAAATCGTTCCCGGATGCATGGTTCTTGTCCGGAATTTCGATCGTTCAAGTCCGCTGGAGCCCCGCTGGAAGGAGCCGAAGCAAGTCCTTCTCACCACCCGTACTGCCGTCAAGCTGGAAGGCAGGAAGGGTTGGGTGCACCTGTCTCACGTAAAGAAATTTTATGGACTAAAGACTATTTCCAAAAACATTTCCGAGGATTCCCAGGATTTTAAGGACTGCCAAAACATTGTTCTCAAGGACTGTCCCGCAAATGACTCTGATCTGAAACCCTCCCTGTTAGAGAAAACTCTGCAACAGGAGTATAAACAGAAATTACGGTCTAGTAAAATAAGTCAGCCAGTTTGATTGTCTAAGTCCTCCCCTAGGTGAAACGGTTAGACAGGTTTCTGACATGTATAAGATAGACCCCCATAGTGAGAGAGTTAGTCAAAACTCTATCAGATGTATCATTATTTTATGTTTTCTGCTATTTTTGAGTTTAATGGTTACCTGTACAAGCTATGCATTGTATCTATGCTTTCCAATCTCTCATGTAAATAAGTCTTCTAATGCTACAGTAGAGCACACATTTAGTGATCTGCCCCCTCACGAGCTATCCTATCGTCTTGCTATGCGCAACAATACCTTCATCCGTATGTTACACTATTCACACCAGACCAGCAATGCCACTAATTGTTGGGTGTGTGGTCGACTCCCCCCTTTCCAGACACTGAAGGGAGTTCTGCCACTCTTTCCTTATCCATTTTCACATAATGGTTCATGTGGAGCATGGTCCACGTTAACGTCATCCTCAACTGATATGTCCCTTCTTAACAGTACATGTTTTCCAGACAAGCAAGGTCTTTCCCATAGAACCGGGTTAGATCTAGAAAATGAAGTGTATAATTTAGGTAATTATTCTTCGAATTTTATGGTCCTGAATGTTCAGTCTGATACTACTCCAGACTTACCTGCAATTTCAGTACTACCAGTCAAAGGCGAATTATGTGTCCGAAAGAATGTTTCTGCACATGTAGGACATAGTGATTGTACTACTATTGTCAAGTATAGTGACAGTAGGGAATCTATTTTCAAAGCCTCACGTCATTCATATTTTATTTGTGGTCAGACCGCATATGTTCGTCTGCCCCTCGATTGGGATGGAACCTGTTACATTGCCTTCCTACTGCCACCAGTTTTCCTAGCCCCATCCGATTATCATAGAAACACACATCTAGTACACATTAGACATAGAAGAGAGATCGAGTCCCCGATTGTCGATCAAACTGAAACCACTCTAGAACAGTATCAAGATTTTAATAAAGGATTCTTCTTCTTCATAGGCCCCGTCCAGAATAGTAAGCTAATCCGTAGATTAACCAGAACCCTTGAAGCAGTAGTGAATGAGACTACTTCCGCTCTAGGTAACTTAACCGAAGAGCAATCTGCTATGAGATTTGTAGTTTTGCAAAATCGTCTCGTCCTTGACGTCATACTGGCCGATAGGGGCGGGGCATGTAGAGTCATCGGATCTAGTTGCTGCATTTTCATTCCTAATAACGCGCCGTCTGTTTATTCAGCTATAACCAGACTTCATAAAATTGCCCATCAGTTACACCAGAATCCAGGCACCTGGACATGGTCCGGTTGGCTCTGGAGTATAATTTCTGCCTGGGGATGGAAAGTATTGTCATTCCTAGGTATAGCAGTAATGATCATTTTCAGTTGCTGCCTCTGTTTACAATGTGGCCCTGCGATTTGCGGCATTTGTGCTACATCCTGTATTCCTAGTCCTAAGCCCCGCCCTAGATCCCGTTCCAAGACAATTCGAGACGAGCAAATGATACTGTATGAAATGATAGATGGTATCATGAATATTGATGTTTCCTGATGGAAACGTAGTGACAGGGAGGGAATGTGGAAAAGTAAATTTTGCCATGTTCTGTGTCCCTACGTGTTCCCCATCTTATGTTATATGTGCATGATTAATATGCATATGTATTCCCTTATGATCGATTAAAGACGCAATTATAGTTGTGTCCATCTCTAGTATGCTAGTTTCCAGCTCTCGTGAAAGCTACGAGTATTAGGCCTATGTAAAGTTATGTTGCCACGTTTCCCAGTGTGCACGTTAATTCAGTAAAAGTCCCCGTTTCTAGGCCTCAAAAGGGCCCGGACACCAGATTCAGCTCCTGTCTCCTGAACCCTCGCTGAGGAGCGATACAGCCCCCACCTGTATTCCTGACCCTTCACTTACTTCCTGCCTCACAGTGCCCGGCACGGCCTGGCTCTGCCTGCTAGTCTGCCAAGAGTATGTTATGATTCTAGTTATCAGTCCAGCTCTCCTTCTCTGCATTCCTAAGCTACTGAATCGCATCAATAGTTTCAGTCATCGTCTAGCCTTTACGTCTCCATGTAAGAGAAATACTGTATTAATGGTCATTTAATATTCCTCAACACGCACTACATGTAGAATAATGCATGCACCAGTCTTAGAATCTGTTAGTCTTTGCCCTGATAACTTTTGGATTCTATCAACATGTTCCCTAAACATCAGATACTAGATAGTGGTTAGGTACATGTCGCCCTGACTCTCCAGACTTTCGTCTCTCCTTCTAGCGCAGAAGTCATAGCCCCCAGCTTCTCCTAGTAACACGTCATCGCCAGCTTGCGCGCACCACTAGGTCAGAGGTCCCGGCTCCTTAGGTAGCCCCCTCCATGTTTCCGCCCCATTCATGACATATTCTGTTACGTTTGCATCACATGTCTATGTATACGCCCTGTTACACCTACTTTCAGCCTTATCTTTCGCGACTGCTACACGACACACCTTCTGCCCTGCCCACTGCTCCGCCTACTGTATGTACTGTAATGCAATTGTTTTAGTATATATACGTGTGTACTGTTATTAAAGCTAGCGCTAGCCATCTCAGATCTTCCCCGTGCAGGTTGTCCTGTTCCTGTCCTTTATGCTGTATTAAACCTGCAAACTCCAGCTACCTCGAATCTTGACTCTTATTTATTGAGCTATCTGTTATTCATATATCCATTCAAAAATAGAGGTATTATTTATTTATTTACCACAAACTGATGGACATTTTTCACAGTGGTTAACTGTCCAACAGTCTGTCTTCTATTTTTAAATCGTTACTAGCAGACACATAGCCAGCTACACACACCAAGTTTTGAGTATATTATTAGACCCACAGTTATTTGTTGTTTTTTATAATCTGCCTGGGGGGTTATAACTGTGCTTTGGTCTTTAAACTTCCCTCGAACCCTCAAGAAATTGTATGTATATTGTAGTTCCAGAGCAGCTGAGGCTGCGGGTTCATATTTTCAAATAAGTGATAAATTCATCACTGTCCACCTCCTGAGCGGGGTTGTGGATATTTAGTTGTGTTGATCATCTGTGTCGGCCCGTTCTGTCAGAGCATCTTTCTTCTTGTCCTTAGCCTTTTGATAACGATGGCATCTAACCTAGGCTTAGCTTTTGATGAAGCCGAAATACAGTCAATACTAGATGACAACCTTAGCATGCTTGATAATCTATCCAAGCCTCATGATACTAGTCAGAATGTCCAAAGTGAATTATTTTACATTGATCACGCAAGCTCCATTGCCCGTCGCAAAAGTGACTACATTTCCCATGAGCATGTGTAGTTCAAAACACTCTCCACATATTAGAGAATGCACAGCGCAAGGCAGACTACATTTCCCATGAGCTTGGGTAGTTTTAGTGTATGCGTGTTTGACCAATCACGCTCGAGTAAAACGATAAGGAAGTGCTTTCCTTCTCCTGCGGCACCTCCCCAAACAGCCCGGCCGGCTGTCTGAAATACCGACGGAGAGGTAAAGGTGCAGGAGAGATCCTGATTAACCCATTACTAGTACGTGGATATAATTGGCAATGTTTTATAATGAGTGAGCGCGCTTAGGTAATGTATTACAGTGAGTGAGTGCGCAATCCTTCGGTATGATGTGATCCTATGCGTGCGCCTTAACTAACTCGACTGTTTGTTTATACTCGGCTCTGCCTTTGTACTAGGAGAAAGGCTTTTATAACAAATGCCAGTATTTGACGACTTTTAAGTCCCGTTTTACAAATTGGGATTGGAGGTATTTATATCCCATTCATGATGGCCATATCAGCAGCATATTGACCCATTCATGGTTATTTGGTAGACCTTTATACAAATATTCCATCTATGATGGGATCGAAGTAAAATTGGAAATCATAAAGAATGTTAAGAAACTTGATTATTGCAAGATCAACAGCCTCTGTGGTGCGCTGGCTAGTAATCTACAGGCTGTGACTCTGACTTAGCCCTACCTGACACAGATGTTTCATTTTGACTTTTCTACATTCTCTGCACTATAGAGCGGTGCTTCATTTTCCTGAGCTGTTTGCCAGGTGAGGCGAGGCAATTCCCCTTACAAATTAAGGTGAGCCATTGATAACTTACACAATGGAATACATACTTAGGTCACTTGACCAAGATGTGGCATGAATATTATTTTAGCAATGTCTCTTTTGTAGCCCTTACTAATGAAGGTGTTATTGTTTTTTTCTGTATCTCATTTCTTGTTCATATGTGGACACGCTGGCTAATTTACAATCGGACCCTTTGATCTAAAGGAGGAAAATGTAAGTGTACAGGTGACACTTTTTTTCTGTTCACGAATGTCCTGTTGTACTTATTATTTAATTCACGTAAGCAGTAGCAATTAAGTTTATGGGTCCTGAGGAAGCGGCAGGTACATTATTTGACCATAGTCCGCAGAAACATGTCGACCAGATTACCCAGTCAGAAGGTATTTGTTTGAACCACCTGACTTTTTTGCACTATTATTGTTTTTAATGTTGGAGGTGCATGACTCCAGAATAAAGATAATACTGTATGCACCATCCAATCTTACACTTAACACATTCTTTTTCATTTATTATTTACGCACTGCTCTCAGTTACGAGTGAATAACACCTACCAGACATCCATCCCACACTACTTATCTCCAACACATATCTACGGGGATAGAGTGGTGGACGAACTACTGTGGAGTAGACCAAATGATGTACTGGGTGACAAAGAACGAATAACTGATTGGACATTTTTCACAGTGGTTAACTGTCCAACAGTCTGTCTTCTATTTTTAAATCGTTACTAGCAGACACATAGCCAGCTACACACACCAAGTTTTGAGTATATTATTAGACCCACAGTTATTTGTTGTTTTTTATAATCTGCCTGGGGGGTTATAACTGTGCTTTGGTCTTTAAACTTCCCTCGAACCCTCAAGAAATTGTATGTATATTGTAGATAGACAGCCTAACCAAGCTTGGGCACTTTATACCCTGCATCAACCTACCTACGGCTGGTCAAACGGCACAATTGCTCCTCACGGAAGCGATTTGTTTACACGGAGTGCCTGAGGTGATCGTGTCTGACAGAGGCCCAAAATGGATCACTGAAAGAATATCGACTGAAAGAATATCGACTACCCAAAATATCGTTGAGAAAATATCGAGTACAAAATATCGAGTTTCTATCTACAAACAGGTAAGTACAAAAATATCGAGTACAAAATATCGTTTACAAAAATATCGTTGTTAAAAATATTGACTTTACTAAAAACAATGTTTAATTACATTAATATAAAAAATTAATTACTAAAATATAATTAACAATACTTAAAATAACTTTTAATAATTAAATAATTAATGAAAGTAAAAAAATATTTTTTTTTCATCATATTTCTTAAAACATATATATATAGTAATAAAATTTTATTAAATAATAGGCAATATTGTATATGTACCCCAAAAACCCCAAACTGACCCTGAACCCTAAAAATACCCCTTTACCCAAAAACTGAAAACTGACCCTGAACCCTAAAAATACCCCTTTACCCAAAAACTGAAAACTGACCCTGAACCCTAAAAATACCCCTTTGCCCAAAAACTGAAAACTGACCCTGAACCCTAAAAATACCCCTTTACCCAAAAACTGAAAACTGACCCTGAACCCTAAAAATACCCCTTCACCCAAAAACTGAAAACTGACCCTGAACCCTAAAAATACCCCTTTGCCCAAAAACTGAAAACTGACCCAGAACCCTAAAAATACCCCTTTGCCCAAAAACTGAAAACTGACCCTGAACCCTAAAAATACCCCTTTGTCCAAAAACTGAAAACTGACCCTGAACTCTAAAAATACCCCTTTGCCCAAAAACTGAAAACTGACCCTGAACCCTAAAAATACCCCTTTGCCCAAAAACTGAAAACTGACCCTGAACCCTAAAAATACCCCTTTACCCAAAAACTGAAAACTGACCCTGAACCCTAAAAATACCCCTTTGCCCAAAAACTGAAAACTGACCCTGAACCCTAAAAATACCCCTTTGCCCAAAAACTGAAAACTGACCCTGAACCCTAAAAATACCCCTTTACCCAAAAACTGAAAACTGACCCTGAACCCTAAAAATACCCCTTTGCCCAAAAACTGAAAACTGACCCTGAACCCTAAAAATACCCCTTTAATTTAACATAATTAGCAATTAATCAATTAAATTAAATTAATTACCAATTAAATTGTAAATAATTAACATATATTATTTAATTACCAATTAATTAATTATTACTACCAATTAATAAATTTACATATTTAATTTATTATAATTAAATTACTTCCCACCCTATTCCCCTATAAACCCACAACCCGCTACAGAAAATACATTCTTTTAATTTACATAATTAGCAATTAATCAATTAAATTAAATTAATTACCAATTAAATTGTAAATAATTAACATATATTATTTAATTACCAATTAATTAATTATTACTACCAATTAATAAATTTACATATTTAATTTATTATAATTAAATTACTTCCCACCCTATTCCCCTATAAACCCACAACCCGCTACAGAAAATACATTCTTTAATTTACATAATTAGCAATTAATCAATTAAATTAAATTAATTACCAATTAAATTGTAAATAATTAACATATATTATTTAATTACCAATTAATTAATTATTACTACCAATTAATACATTTACATATTTAATTTATTATAATTAAATTACTTCCCACCCTATTCCCCTATAAACCCACAACCCGCTACAGAATAAAATTACACAATAATTAAAAAAAATTATTAATTAAAAATAATTATTAATAAAAATGACACTTTTCACATATATTATAACATAAAAACACTATAAATAATTAAATATTATTGAAAAAACTATATTTTTTACTATCTAGATTATATACTTGGATATTTTCACTGTCTATATTATTTACAGTCGATATTACTTCACTTACCTTAAAAACGATATTTTGACTGTCGATATTCTGTCTAGTCGATATTTTCTCCAAACGATATTTAAAACTCGATATTCTTTCCAGTCGATATTTTGGAGTCGATATTATGTCTGTGCACCGCCCAAAATTCATTGCCAGATTCTGGAAACATTGGTGCTCAGCCTTGCAGATTAAGTCTTCGTTGTCCACGAGCTTTCATCCTCAAACAGATGGGCAAACGGAGAGGCTGAATAAGACTCTGAAGAAATATCTTCGTTGTTATGCATCGTTCGCGCAGGACTCCTGGGTATCGTTGCTGTGGATGGCTGAGTTAGCATACAACAACGCATGGCACTGTTCTGCTGGGGTGTCTCCTTTTTATGCAACCTATGGATTTGATGCTAACATCCTTCCTGTGAATATCCCTGAGAGTGTGGCTAATCAACCCTCAGTTTATGGCAGAATGAGGAAACTACACTCAGTACAGAAGCAGCTCACTAAACATCTGATCAATGCTAAGGTGGAGTATAAACGATGGGCTGATGCGCATCGTGGGGATGGTCCCTAGTAGCAGGTTGGGGACAAGGTCTGGCTCTCTACAAAGAACATCCGGTTTAAGCTGCGCAGTGTGTTTCATCCTAGGTTCATTGGACCGTATGTCATCATAAAGAAGGTGAACCCCGTGGCCTTCAAGCTGAAGCTACCTGCTAGTCTTCGAATACACCCTGTTTTCCACAGTAGCCTTCTGAAACCTGCACTCTCCTGTGTTCGGAGGGCCGTCCCTCCTGTTCTGGTTGATGGGGGGCGGGGGGGGAGTACGAAGTGAGAAGTATACGAGACTCCAGGTGGAAACGGGGGGTGCTGTGTTACTTGATAGCTTGGAAAGGGTATTCCGCTGAGGATGACAATTGAGAGCACTGTCACAATGTCCATGCTCCTGCTGCGGTGCGTCGCTTCCATGCGAGATTCCCGGCTAAGCCTGGTCCTAGGAGGCGCTGAGGAGAAGGACATACTCTCAGGATTTGGATCCCCTCGCGCCTACCTAAGGACAAAAAACTACGACTCCCATGAGCCTTCGTTGAGGGAGGTACTTAACGGCATCGCGCGCTGAAGCGAATGCGTGTAATTCTGTTTGTTTCCTGATGCTGTGGGAAGCGGTCAGCGCTTCCTGTTCTCTCGTCTCATCAAAGCTTCCTGAAGGTGATTCCTTTCGCATCCTGGTCCTTCCTCGCCCTCAGTGGTTGGTGAGTTCCTTTTGAGAGGATAAGTCCTCCTGTAAAAAACCGGAACGCGGTGCGTCGGCCGACCACGCGTTACCGGTTAACCTGTGCTTTTCCTGCTGCTGCAACATTTTGCCAAGTTCTTCAGTGCGGCTGCGCTTAGGGAAATTACCGGAACGCGGTGTGTCGGCTGACCACGCATTACCGGTTGATACCTTGGCATCTGGATTATCCATTGTGGAACTTTGTTGTGTTCTCTTTGTTGCCGTGACGATCGGCAGGGTCTTTCCTGATTGCGGAACGCAGTGAGTGTATGCCACGCGTTACCGTGCATGATTAATCATGTCTACGTTGGTAGCGGAGTAAGGTTTTTTGGGGACCACTTACTGCTGTGAATCAGTGCAAGTTCTTTTACACATCTTTGGTACAGCGGAGAACTGTGGTGGCCACTACTTTCTGCCGAGTGTACGACGTACTTCATTGGATTGAAACTACTTATCTTTATCCTAGTTGGAATATGGCGATACAATATTCCAGGAGCTAGGAACCTTGTTGATTTCCCCAAGATTCTTGGAGGTCTCGCCCTTGTTGTTCGCAGAAGTCTATAGTTCTCAAGAAGAGAACCGAGATACTTCATTTATTTTTCTTTCTTTTCTTAATCTGCTGAAGGCTGTTGTTTCTTGGTTAAGGTGTGTTTATGGGTCATCAGAAGATTGCTTATTAGCGAGAATTTATGAGAGTAGTTGTTTGTTTACATGCCTTGTATAATCTTATATTCTGTTCTTGTGTCATTACAGAGCCTTTGTCCCAGCAGATCCTTCCCCTTCCCCTTTTTTCCCTCGCCTAATGGTTCGAACTCCCTGTATTCTCAAATCAGGGTGTTGGTAACATTAGGAGGTGGACCCCTTAGAGCAACAACCGGATCCTGTGGAGCGTAATCTGACAATTGTATTACACCGGGCGCCCTGACCATTGTATTACACCGGGGCGCACTGACCATTGTACTACACCAGGGCGCAGTGACCATTGTATTACACCAGGGCACAGTTACCATTGTATTACACCAGGGCGCAGTGACCATTGTATTACACCGGGGCGCAGTGACCATTGTATTACACCGGGTGCAGTGACCATTGTATTACACCAGGGCGCACTGACCATTGTATTGCGATGGGGCGCACTGACCATTGTATTACACCGGGGCGCACTGACCATTGTATTACACCAGGGCGCAGTGACCATTGTATTACGCCGGGGTGCCCTGACCATTGTATTACATCGGGGTGCACTGACCATTGTATTACACAGGGGTGCAGTTACCATTGTATTACACCACGGCACAGTGACCATTTTATTACACCGGGGCACACTGACCATTATATTACACACGGGCGCACTGACCATTGTATTACACCGGGGCGCAGTGACCATTGTATTACACCGGGCGCCCTGACCATTGTATTACACCGGGGTGCACTGACCATTGTATTACACCGGGGTGCAGTGACCATTGTATTACACCACGGCACAGTTACCATTGTATTACACCAGGGCGCAGTGACCATTGTATTACACCGGGGCGCAGTGACCATTGTATTACACCGGGTGCAGTGACCATTGTATTACACCAGGGCGCACTGACCATTGTATTGCACAGGGGCACACTGACCATTGTATTACACCGGGGCGCACTGACCATTGTATTACACCAGGGCGCAGTGACCATTGTATTACGCCGGGGCGCCCTGACCATTGTATTACATCGGGGTGCACTAACCATTGTATTACACAGGGGTGCAGTGACCATTGTATTACACCACGGCACAGTGACCATTGTATTACACCGGGGCGCACTGACCATTATATTACACACGGGCGCACTGACCATTGTATTACACCGGGGCGCAGTGACCATTGTATTACACCGGGCGCCCTGACCATTGTATTACACCGGGGTGCACTGACCATTGTATTACACCGGGGTGCAGTGACCATTGTATTACACCACGGCACAGTGACCATTGTATTACACTGGGGTGCAGTGACCATTGTATTACACCGGGGCGCAGTGACCATTGCATTGCACTGGGGCACAGTGACCATTGTATTACTGAAGAACCGGGTTATTTAAGAACCCAGCGGTGCCAGGGGACACACCCAAAGTCTCCGGATTCACCTGTCTCAGACTACAGAAAACGCGGAAACTTCTTGGTGACGTCAAAGATCAGATTTATTGGCTGCAGACAGAAACAGAGGTCCACGAAGTACAATGGCGTATATTTGTAGGAGACTGCTCCCCTTTACAAAGCAAGTCATCCCTTTTATTCCAAATATTGTGCTTCAGGCAAACATTCCTTATTTACAGTTGACCAATCCCATGTGTACACGACAAAAAGCATTGCATGACAAACCCACATTTCATTTGTCCAGCCCACCATCAATTACCCGGAAAGGCCCAACACTCTTCATCAGATAAGTCGAACGGACCCCTAATAAAAATGGGCACCTCCTCATCGTAAACAGGCCATAAAGAAAGGAGCAGAGACAGGTGTGAGTAAGATAAGACATAGTTGTGTGTAATAAAGGGTTTATGATGTCCTGTGCCCTGATCCTCAATCTTGACCAGCTGCCGAACAAGGAACTGGTTCAACAAGTTTGACCTCGGGCAACGGAGTCAGCTTGCCCAGGTCACACAGAATTCAGCTAAAGGTGTCTGTGTCCCAAGGACTTGTTCGGCCTTAGTCATCGGCCTATGTGAGGGCAACCACAAAATGGCTGCCGTACACAAAATGGAACCCAAGGGTTCCGAACGGAATCCCTGATTTCATGGTGATCTCGTCACTCGAACATGACGAAAACACTTGTACATCTTACACTCGCCATTTTCGGTCCGCTGATACCAAAATCGTCATGATACGACGATATTTATGAAACGGGTTCAGAATCTCAGAACCTCATTACACTAGGGTGCACTGACCATTGTATTACACCGGGGTGCACTGACCATTGTATTACACTGGGGCGCAGTGACCGTTGTATTACACCGGGCGCACTGACCATTGTATTACACCGTGGCACACTGACCATTGTATTACACCAGGGCGTGTGGAAAAGTCAGCCCATAACGCACCTGATGCCCAGGCTGCTGGCGCAGGACGCCTCTTAGTTCCCATCTTGAACAATTACCAAATAAAGAGACGGGCGCTGGGAGCAGGAAAAAAGAACAGAGTTTTATTTCTCATGAGGAGAGCCTGTCATTTCGGACACCCGCATAGTGTCTTCAGGAGGTGCTCTAACAAGTTTCTCTGAGGCTTCGTCTTTTATACACATGTTTATGATGCACAAACATTCCTTATTGCAATAAAGACGCTTTGAAGTAGGAGAAAACATGCTTGGAATCCCAGCTTCAGGCCTATTCCCATACCAGTCGCTCAGATGTCATCCTCCCCTCCTGAATGTAACAAGAGATTGTGATCTCTCAGCCGGGCATTCCTACAGGACACGAGGGCAGGAGGGGATGATCAGATCAAAGGTTGGGCAGGCGATAAGATCGGGGACTTCGGTGGGTGTATCACGGTTTTGTTGTGCTGGGCAGGAAAAAGGGAGGGGTGTACATCCACGAGGCTTGGTCTTAGGACTTGGGACCGGGTCGAAAGGCCAAGTGCAGCTGGAGGGGGCTCGTCAGCTGAGGGGAAGGGTGTTCTTGGGAGGAAATGGGGGGGGTGTGGGTCAAGCAGGAGTGTTACTTCTAGAGCAGGGTCACGCAGAGGGAGAGGGTTTTATGGCCGACGCATGAGCAGTGCGCGCGGGAGGGGAGCCGGGGGTTTAACAAACGGGCAGAGAGGCCATGGTGCCTAAAATGGCTGTCGGGTACGTGTGTGCATGGGTCTATGCTGGCGGGATAACACAGTCGGTGTTTAGCGACATCCATTCTGCTTACAACAAGGGGTACAGTGAACACAAATGAACGCCGCTTATGTGCATATACATTGCTATTTTCAACAGTCGCCGCTTTTTTTATATAAGCTAGTTCATTTGTACATATAGCCATGTGGGGCCAATGAAATAGCGTTTGTCAATACCAGCAGATTGCGTGTAACCATATACAGTCAATACTATTGGCAGAATGCTGTACATATGAATTTAGATTTGCTGGGTTATTCATACAAGTCTAGAGATCGGCATAATACTTAGTCGGAGTCAATAAAAAAAAAGTTCCGACACATCATAAAATCAGGTTCTGACTTTCTCTCCGGTGACATCAACATACAGTAAAAAGTGCTCTGATACCTTTGGGTCATGTCAGTGCTATAAGAGACTTTTGGAAAACTAAATACATGAGTGACCGATGAAACATTTTTGAAGGAAATACAAAAAATGGTTCAGGGAGGAATTCAGTTCGATACAAGCAATTAGTCAAGGGGTGGGCAGAAAGTTCAGAAAAAGGGGGGGGTCTTCGTCACAGTGTCTTTTTAACAGCGAGCCATCGCTGGTAGGCTCTGGTAGTCCGTGTTCTTTCATTGGCGCTGTTGAGCACCGGCGGTGGAGCTATAGGTCCAGCTCGGATTCATCCTTTCGCGTTGCAGGGTGCGATCAGTCCTCTGCTGTTAGATCACAGTTCTGTTTCCTGACTGATCTTCTTAGGGGTGCCTCATGCTGGGCACCTGCGTGTCTTTCTTCTTCCGTGGCAAAACCTTATTCTATCTAATTGCTGCTCTTCTTTTCTGAGTCAAAAGTTATACGAAAAGGGTGATGTTGTTGAATAATCGAGGGAAGAGAAGGCGGAGTGGGATCAGATCTTTGAACGCACCAAGGGACCAAAGGAGCAAAGGACGACGAGCAGGCAGGCCCATCAGTCGGGCCCAAAAGGGACGGGGACTTCAGGCACAAGTGGGTCAGCAAATCGAGGGCTTCAAGGCAGCCCTTCATTCCTTCTTCTGCCGAGTTTGAGAGTGGTGCCTCGTCCCGCGTCTCGTTGCTCTGCGACTCCACCTTTGGTTGAGGTCACACGTGCTTCATGATCTGTGGCCGGCTGTGCGTCACGTCCTGCCCCTCTCCTCCGGTGTTTGTATCTTTGAATGGGTACAAAACAAGTTTTAGAAAAACTGGCAGGAGAAGACATTTATACATCTCAATTCCGTCCCCACTCCTATGTAGGTGGGGGATATGTTCATCGGTCACAGTCAGAAGTCATCACTTATGGAGTATGTAGGAGGGCATTTCTACTGAATTCGTAAGCCTATTTGGCGTTCATTCGTGACGTACGTGGATAGAAAGCGGACTCTCATTGACAGTGAATTCTATCAAACTCGAAATCGAGCCCTTAAACCCAAGAACTGACAATCTTACATTTCCCTTCGGGTCGGCTAACTCTTGCAAGCAGGGGGGTTATCATCATGAGATGGGGGCAGAGGTTAAACATGCTTTTCTTGGGGAGCGACGGTTAATCAAGGTCATCAATTATGCTTAGGGGATAGCTGATATGGGGCTGGGGTCAATCGGGAGAAGCGAGGACGCTTTGGACAGGGAGCTAGGGTCAATCGGGAGGAGCGAGGACGCTTTGGACAGGGAGCTGGGGTCAATCGGGCGAGCAGGAGGACGCTTTGGACATCCGCACTTAAGTGCAGAGGGGTGAGGCAATCTGGGCATTGGAGATTGCATTTCTAACGAACTGAAAAACAGAAGACCATTGACGTTATAGTCCCCCTATAAAAAGGTCAGATTAGGGGACATCAGTCGTCTTACCTGTCCTTTCTTTCATTACCAACTCGGGTTCTATCGTTTTGCAGAAAGGAGAGGTAGTAATATGGCAAGTTACAATCGTTTTAGTTCCTGTCAATTTTGCCGAACGCCTTTGTGTTCGAAGAGACCCAATTAGGTTTGTGCCGGTGGGGCACAACGTTACCACACAAGGGAGGAGGGAACAGGGAGACCCTCAGAGAGAGAGAGAGTCGTCCGCACTCTAAACGAACCATTCGGTACACGTATGACATGGAGAGAGAGAGAGAGAGAGAGAGACGTGTACAATAATAGGCCATTTAGTGCGCACATAACACAGAACAGCAGGGGTCAAGTAATACGGAAACACAGGTAGAGGGACGACGTAGATCCATACATTACGTACACACAAACTCAGGCGGGGGAGACAGTACATGTATTATATACAAAAATCCAAGACAGAACATAGAACAGTTACAGGTATTATATACAAAAATCCAAGACAAAACATAGAACAGTTATTGGCCAAAAATGATCTCTTCCTGTATGCTGCGCCTCCTTAGCATCCTAAGCTCTTTTTACCCTTTTCTTCTCTTTCATCGTCGGCTGTCTTCACTGGTGGCTCTGGTTGCACACACTTACGCCTTTGGCAATTGGTCAAGAACTAAGCTGGTCGGGCTAATGCTCACGGTGGCATTTTCGAATCATTTTCCAGGCTGAGGCAACGGTGGGTGTCAGTTGGGAGAACAATGGGGCAGCTAGGAGTTTCATGTCTATGAGGGTGCGAAAAGGAGGTAGTAGATTTTAAACACTGGCAACATTCCTTGTCCTCCAAGCGGAGGGTACTTGGGTAAACCTCACCTCGGAATATTCCTTAAACTTTCCCTATTTAGTTAAACGTAGGAATTTATTCATTAGTGCACGCGTGCCGAGCGAAGTCATACTTTGTAGTTTCCGCTTCAGGCTGTCCTCCCAAGCGCTAAGTTCAGGGAGAGAAACAGTCATGGTTCGCTCGTCGTGTGTAGGTACCATAATCGAACCCCTTTTTCCCATCTCTTTGTCCGCTAGATCACCATTTTCTTTTTCGTACTTTAATTGATGTTCCGATGTGACCTGCAGAAAGAGGGAAAAAGAAGGGGGGCGGGGGCAGCATTTTAAAGACACATCAGTGCGCATAAACTCGAAAAGGCTTTTACTTACTACATACTCGGGCTATCTCCACTGGATGCGGTCCCTGCTAACTCGGCGTTTAAGCCCAGGTGGACCATTTAGTGTGGGAGAGATGATTATCGGAAGCCTGTGGATAGCATAGGTCGCCCAAGTGTGGTATTACGGATCGTGCGCAGGGGGGGGTCAGAACAAAGGGCAGTCGGTACAACGTGGGGGGCGAGCTCGTGCTCTCCTTTGAGGGAAAGGGACAACCTACAGTGGTACGGGGTCGTTGTCGTTCGTACTAGGGGGGGGGTCAGGTGGCACTCCTTCGGGGTGACTTAGGGGCATTTTTAAAACAACTTTCCGGATACAGGTAGCATATAAAGTATAGGCTAAATACCAGGATCTTTAGCGGTTGCTTTAGGCTTGTACAAAAATGAAAAACACATACAACAAAAACCTGGACCGTTCATATTTGCAATATTTCTGCGTACTATACTTTTTAACCCTTACTAGTCGACTTGAGCCATTTCATCTGTAATCTAGTTATATCGGAAATGTATTCGAAACTTACCAATTTACGCGTGACAACTACGTTTGCTTTTTTCCAAAAATCTTTAATACAAATGTCGGTGCATAAATACAGGCCTACAACCCTGTGGGCCGGCCACGGAGCAGGCTGGAACTGTACATGTGGGGATACTTATTAGTGGAAAACCTAATGGAGTCGGTGGTCGCTTATTTCATAATTTTTAAAAGTGCGACAAGTGCAATAAAATCATATCGAAACTTCAGTGTGAGAGAGTTTCATAAGTGTTGAAATTCGAATTTTTCAATAATCATGATGCGCCAAAACTTAACTACAATTCATTATCCGAATGTTCAATCAGTACCCATCTCATATCAATTCATTGTCCGAACACATAATCAGTACCCATCCCATATCAATTCATTGTCCGAACTGACAGTACACATCCCATATCAATTCATTGTTCGAACATATAATCAGTACACATCCTATATCAATCCATGTGTTTTTTTTGTTTTTTTTTAAACTGCATACATATCTCACGACATCAAGGCTGAGCAATCGGGGTACAACAAGGAGTTGAAAGTTTCATTTGTACCGGCGCCATTTTGGGGGCAGCCAGGCAGATCCAGGCATAGTCAAAATGTCCACCAACTCGTGGTTGGCCCAGAGCCTCTTTCGGCAGTCCAAAAGTTCTGTTAAAGGGCAACGGAAAGGATCGGCGGTATGAACCATCAGTTAAAAAGGGGGAGGGAGGCAACAATTTTTTCTACCGGGTCATACTGAGTTTTCACCGGAACTGATCCGAACTGTAGTCTGCAGGATTTTAGTCATTCAAACTGAGGCTGGCGTCAGCATGGGAGCGCCGACGTCTCGCGGCTACATTTTCATCGTTCCGCGGGTAATCATGGCAGTCATTCCCCATCGGGGGTGTCTGCGGGGGTCGGAGGCCCCCGTGGCTTTCATAGAATCTTCAAAGTCGAGGAGAACACTTCTGGTTGTGGGACTCGTTTCTTAATCAACAAGCAACCGGGCCATCTCTTCACGCCGGGCCCCGCTCCTGCAGGGTCGACCGCCATTTTACGAGTGGCCGAACCCTCGTCGGGTGACTGGAGCGTTGGGGGTGCCACTGGGGGCCTCCACCTGGGGAGGTGGGAGAGGCTCGTTCGCGCCGCCTCTCCCTCCCAGCGCACCCCACGCCGTTCTTCTTGGCGCTAATATCCATGATGGCCGGACCAGGCGATGAGGGGGGGGGTCAGAGGCATAGGCAAGACATCCCCCTCCCGGTGGCCTGCAAGGCGCCGCTTCAGGGCCGAACGGGGAGCTCATACCAAGCCGTGGCTGGACCAGGAGATGCGGGGGGGGGTCGGTGGCATGAGCAAGACATCCCCCCCGTGTTGTCGCAGCCATTATTGAAGAAAGAAGAGGGGACGCCCGAATCCCGTCGGCCTCGGCTCTTCTTCTGGCCCACCTTATGCGACGACCTCCGGCCGATGGCTGGCAGCAGGACCCGCCCTACACGTGCCGAAGATCTCGTCTTCCGGATGGGCGTAGCCGCGGACCTGTTGCACTTCGGGAGTTTCCAGAATGGGGGTAGGTATCTTCTGACTTGTATCTATCTCATGTTACCGGTATTGGGGCGTGGCAGGCGGTGGAACAGACATGTTTGGAGCAGTGAGGGGTGGCGAAGCGGCTGGTTGCCTCGTGGCCATTGCGATGTCAAGCTTGGCTTCTTTCACCATTTTCATGTTTCCTATTACGGGCATATTTCTAACATTTCTTATTTCTAGCAAAATCATGTGTTTTATCGTGAGCTATTTCTTACGTTTTCCTATTTGTAGTGAAATCAAAAACTCATCAGTGGCCTACTGATTTTGCTTTCTTATTTCTTTCTTCCCTTTTTTCCTAGCGTGTTTCATGCTAAAGTTTCTGTTAACAGGATACGGTGATTACTTTGTTATTGTTGCATATGTCCTTTTTATTAGGGGTACCCTCTGGTCGAGCCAGATGACCTACCTCCAATAAATGGTCCGGGTGGAACTAGTTTACCAATCAGTGGGGAGTAGGTAGGCATGACAGATTACAACGGGGGACAAAGGTCCGCATTACCTACCCTTCACTACTTGCAAAGATTAGACAGAATATTTCTTTTCTACGTTATTTGCAAACAGAGAATACCTCAAAAGAACTATTCCTTGAACAAGAAATGTCCAGACAATCAATCAATCAGTGGGGAGAAAAACAGGCATGATGGATTACAACGGGGACAAAAATCTGCATTACCTATCCTTCACTATCTGCAAAGGGGGCAGAATATTTCTATTCTTCCCTGTTTGTAGACAGGGAATATCTCAAAGAGCAATAATCGATAAAAATCGATAACAAACAATCAGTGGGGAGAAAGATAGGCATGACGGATTACAATGGGGGACAAACGTCTGCATTACCTATCCTTCACTATTTGCAAAGAGAGAGGAACGTTCCTATTCATCGCTGTTTGCAAATAGAGAATGTCTCAAAGAGAACCAATACTTCAAGTACAATCAATCAATCAATCAGATGGATAAAGCCATCCTACCAATCGGACGTAAAGACGTCCTACTTAACCTTACCCGGACCGGACCGTGTGGGCAATTCTTCGCCTTCCCTTTTCCAGCGCCCAATCGTTCTCTTTCTCCATGTTTTTACCGCAGCATTCCTGTGGGATTCCAGTCAGGACAGTAGGTCACTTGAGAGAGGTCCGTTCGGAATCGGTGAAGTTCATTCAATCGTCAGCCGGACGAGGGCCCTCTCAAGGCAGGTATACTCCAATCATTTAGATGTTCACCCCATCGTCTGGACCTCTCTTACCGGACCTTATGTCACTGATGGGCCCCGCGTTGAGCGCCAATTGTGGAAAAGTCAGCCCATAACGCACCTGATGCCCAGGCTGCTGGCGCAGGACGCCTCTTAGTTCCCATCTTGAACAATTACCAAATAAAGAGACGGGCGCTGGAAGCAGGAAAACAAGAACAGAGTTTTATTTCTCATGAGGAGAGCCTGTCATTTCGTACACCCGCATAGTGTCTTCAGGAGGTGCTCTAACAAGTTTCTCTGAGGCTTCGTCTTTTATACACATGTTTATGATGCACAAACATTCCTTATTGCAATAAAGACGCTTTGAAGTAGGAGAAAACATGCTTGGAATCCCAGCTTCAGGCCAATTCCCATACCAGTCGCTCAGATGTCATCCTCCCCTCCTGAATGTAACAAGAGATTGCGATCTCTCAGCCGGGCATTCCTACAGGACACGAGGGCAGGAGGGGATGATCAGATCAAAGGTTGGGCAGGCGATAAGATCGGGGACTTCGGTGGGTGTATCACAGTTTTGTTATGCTGGGCAGGAAAAAGGGGGGGGGGTGTACATCCACGAGGCTTGGTCTTAGGACTTGGGACCGGGTCGAAAGGCCAAGTGCAGCTGGAGGGGGCTCGTCAGCTGAGGGGAAGGTTGTTCTTGGGAGGAAATGGGGGGGTGTGGGTCAAGCAGGAGTGTTACTTCTAGAGCAGGGTCACGCAGAGGGAGAGGGTTTTATGGCCGACGCATGAGCAGTGCGCGCGGGAGGGGAGCCGGGGGTTTAACAAACGGGCAGAGAGGCCATGGTGCCTAAAATGGCTGTCGGGTACGTGTGTGCATGGGTCTATGCTGGCGGTATAACACAGTCGGTGTTTAGCGACATCTATTCTGCTTACAACAAGGGGTACAGTGAACACAAATGAACGCCGCTTATGTGCATATACATTGCTATTTTCAACAGGCGCAGTGACCGTTGTATTACACTGGGGCGCACTGACCATTGTATTACACCAGGGCGCAGTGACCGTTGTATTACACCAGGGCGAACTGACCATTGTATTACACCGGGGCGCACTGCCCATTGTATTGCACAGGGGTGCACTGACCATTGTATTACACCGGGGCACACTCACCATTGTATTACACCAGGGCGCAGTAACCATTGTCTTACACCGGGGCACCCTGACCATTGTATTACACCGGGGCGCAGTGACCGTTATATTACACCGGGTCGCACTGACCGTTGTATTACACAGAGCGCACTGACCATTGTATTACACAGGGGCGCACTGACCATTGTATTACATCGGGCGCAGTGACCATTGTATTTCACAGGGGCGCACTGACCATTGTATTACACCGGGGCGGAGTGACCATTGTATTACACTGGGGCGCACTGACCATTGTATTACACAGGGGCGCACTGACCATTATATTACACAGGGGTGCACTGACCATTGTATTACACCGGGGCGCAGTGACCATTGTATTACAGCGGGCGCCCTGACCATTGTATTACACCGGAGCGCACTGACCATTGTATTACACCGGGGCGCACTGACCATTGTATTACACCGGGGCGCAGTGACCATTGTATTACACCGGGGCGCAGTGACCATTGTATTACACCATGGAAAGTGACCATTGTATTACACCAGGGCGCACTGACTATTGTATTACACCAGGGCACAGTGACCATTGTATTGCACCGGGGCGCAGTGACCATTGTATTACACCGGGGCGCAGTGACCATTGTATTACACCGGGGCGCAGTGATCATTGTATTACACCGGGGCGAAGTGACCATTGTAGTACACCGGGGCGCAGTGATCATTGTATTACACCGGTGCGCAGTGACCATTGTATTACACCGGGGCGCAGTGACCATTGTATTACACCGGGGCGTAGTGACCATTGTATTACACCAGGGCGCACTGACTATTGTATTACACCAGGGCACAGTGACCATTGTATTGCACCGGGGCGCAGTGACCATTGTATTACACCGGGGCGCAGTGACCATTGTATTACACAGGGGCGCAGTGATCATTGTATTACACCGGGGCGCAGTGACCATTGTAGTACACCGGGGCGCAGTGATCATTGTATTACACCGGTGCGCAGTGACCATTGTATTACACCGGGGCGCAGTGACCATTGTATTACACCAGGGCGCAGTGACCATTGTATTACACCGGGGCGCAGGCGCAGTGACCATTGTATTACACTGGGGCGCAGTGATCATTGTATTACACCGGGGCGCAGTGACCATTGTATTACACCAGGGGGCGGTGAACATTGATGTGACCTATCATCATCATCTGTTTCCATTGATTGACATCTGCCGGTGACGCCGCTCGCTCGCTCTGGAGGAGCCTGACCTCTAGCGGCTAAAAAGAGCCTTGCTACTCCCCCTCCTTGAACGAGAAGCGCGTCGATCCTGACTCGCAGCGCCTTGAGACCCCCTTCGGCAGCCACGCGCACAGCATCAGTTACATCTCTTTTGATTATTAAGGCTGCAGCAGTCCATTTTATTTAAATACCGGCCTCGGACTTCCGTGTATTGCATTTTCAGTTTTTTCTCTGTGTCATTGCGATTTCTTTTTTGTATCAGTTGACAGATCTTGCTTTCGCTATTCTATGTCAGGGAGCGGAGGCGAGGATTTTGCTAGTCCTTTCTCCATTTTATTGGACAGCAAGTTAGTAGTAAAAGAAAAAACATCACATCCAGGACTACCCAAACCAACATGGCAGCGGTAGGCCTGGTAACGTAACAACCAATCAGAGTCCAACAGTTCGTATATATGGAGTCCCAGCTGTTAGTCCTTCCTCTTTCTCCATTGCTGCCTCGGCAAGATAAGTCACGCTCTTCATATCTTTGTCGTGGCAGATTTTTGTGTGATTGTTGACAGCTTTATTTGATAGCGATTGTTTGTATTTGACTTTGCCTTATTGTAGGCTGTGTTTTCATAACGCGGTAGGCTTTCAGCCCGAGCGTTCATTCTTCGCGCGTGCGCGATCTTGGTGTCGGCTTCTGACGCCGATCAGCTGCTCTCCTCAGCGCTCTTCGCGCTTGAGTAGAAACGCGCTGAGGCACTGCGCTTCTGTCATTTTCCGGCCTCTTCCCTCACACTGACGCCGTTTTAGACGGCAAGAAGTATTTTTCTGACTGAAATTATTTGAATTTAATTATTTTTTCTGTCAGAATTTTGGTGTTTCAGGTTTTCTATTGTGTTAGCCTGCCTGGTACCTGTGTGAAGGGTTTTTTCCCCTTGTATTTAGTTGGGGTGTTCGTGTATGGGTACCAGTTTTTCTGCTAATATGCAGTCAAGTCCTTCAACTGTTGAGGTGGTGGCTCCTAATGTTCAGCCACAACTGACCCCTTTACACCCTCCTGCAGAGGTTGACAGGCTTCTCTCTTCGGCGATAGCCCAAGCTCTGGCACCTCTGCAGGACAGTGTAAACAGACTGTCAGCCCATGTTTTTAAGAATGATACTGGTGTTTTTGGGGACAGTGGGGCAGGGCCCAGTGGTGTTCCGTGTGCTCTACCACGTACGGCCAGGAAGCGTGACGCGGGGCACCTGGAGGGCTTCAGTAAATTATCTGAAGTGTTCCGTAAGAGTGCGCGCACGCTTAGAAGCGCACCCTACCGGGGGGAAGAATCACCCGGAGAGACTGGTGGTTTTGCCACCCAGGACCTTGACCCGGAGGAAGGGTCCCCCTTTGAGGGAAATGATGAGGAGGACAAATACGTAGATGAGGATGAGGATGCTTCCTCAGAGGATTTTTCTGATGTGAGCAGGTCTTGGCGCCCTAAGCCCAGTGCTCCTAGTCTTACGGAGGGTGATCTTGCGCCTCCTAATATGTTTGACCCATCTACGATTGTAAGACCTAGGTCATCGGAGTGGTTTCCTGAGCAGTCTACTGCTGATTATGTCGCAGCTAAGCTTCGACAGCCTTTACCTCAGGATGTCCGACTCCGTCTGCGCTCTGAGTGCCCTCGCCCTTCCCTTCCCTTTAGAGTAGCTTGCACCCCTGAGATAGATCCCAAGTTGTGTACCTTCTTCGCCAAATATATCAAAGACCCTAAAAAGGGTATTGATAGGTCATGGAAAGCCTGTCAGGATAAACTCCTAGATGTGGTGGGCCCTCTCACTAAAATTATTGAAACAGCCCAACGCTCTAAGGAGTCGGGCTTACCGATGTCTGTTGATGACGTTGCTGGTTGGTCGCAACGGGCAATGTGCCTTCTTGGCAATGCCAATTGCGCGCTCTCTGCAGAACGGCGACGTTCCTTACTTCTTAAGATTGACCCGAAATTAGGGGAGTTGTCGTCTTCGGAGGCAGGCCCTATTGCACAGGGTGCTTTGTTTGGGGACCCCTTTGTTAAGGAGTTGGGGAAGTTTGTGGCAACCTTTTCGGCTCTGGACAAGGCTCAGGCTTCGATGAAAAAATTCTTCCCCAGAAAGGTTTTTGGCGGGGCCGGCAGAGGCAGGGGTCACTCTTCCGGCCGTCAGGTCCAGCAAGGCCCCAATAGAGGCCAGTACAAACGAAATAACGGCTGGAACGATGGACGACAGGGTACCTTTTACCCCTCCAGAGGAGGCAGAGGCCAAGGCAAAGGACGTGGTGGAT
Organism: Lissotriton helveticus; assembly: GCF_964261635.1. Classification (NCBI taxonomy): domain Eukaryota; kingdom Metazoa; phylum Chordata; class Amphibia; order Caudata; family Salamandridae; genus Lissotriton; species Lissotriton helveticus. The sequence continues at coordinate 182,504,090 of NC_136057.1, read as the reverse complement.
TCCAGTCCAACTCCAGAGGATTTAATGGTAAGATTTCGAATCATCTCTCTGGTTCAAATGGGGGGAAGGTTAGCGTTGTTTCCCCAGGCCTGGGCGTCAATAACTTCAGATCCTTGGGTGCTGGAGACGGTTCAGGGGTTTCACATCGAATTCTACGGTTCCCCTGTTCAGCTTTCTCGTCCTCGTCCTCTAGTGTTTTCTGTTTCAGACCAAGAACTGGTCGATTTGGAGGTTCGGGCGATGTTACAAAAAGGCGCCATTATCCCCGCGGCGCTTCACCCAAACGGTTTCCTCAGCAACATCTTCCTGGTGGAAAAGAAAGGCAAAGGGTTCAGACCAGTAATCAACCTCCGCTCCTTCAACGAGTGGTTGGTTTACAGACACTTCAAGATGGAGGGCATCCATCTTCTGAGGGACCTTTTGTTACAGAACGATTGGCTGGTTCGCTTGGACCTGAAAGATGCTTATCTTTCGGTTCCAATCTTTCCTCCTCATCGTCGATTCCTCCAGTTTCTGTGGAAGAATCAGGTTTACGAATTTCTTACGCTTCCCTTTGGTCTTTCCTCAGCACCTTGGTGCTTTACCAAACTCCTGCGCCCGGTGGTAGAACATCTCCGGACCCTAGGGATTCGGATGATTGTTTACCTGGACGACATTCTTTTAATGTGTCAGTCCAAGGACCTCCTTCTTCACCATCTTCAGGTTACTATAACTCTCCTTCAGTCTCTGGGATTCATCATCAATGCCCAGAAGTCGGACCTCTTTCCCCGACAGGAAATGACTTTCCTTGGCTTTCTGATCATAACTACGGATGCGACTCTTCACCTTCCTTCCGAAAAGATCTCCAAGATCAAGAAGGAGATTCGCAAGGTTCTTCGGCGGGATCGTGTATCCCTCCGCCAACTGGCCAGGATTGTGGGCTTACTCTCTTCATCGATCCAGGCCATTTTTCCAGGCCCTCTTCATTACAGGGCTCTTCAGAGACTGAAGGCGTTTCACCTCCGCAAGGGTCTTACTTACTCGGAACTGATTTCCTTGAATCTGGAAGCCCGATCGGAACTCCTCTGGTGGTTGGATCACATGGATGCCTGGAACGGGAAGGCGATTTTTGGTTCCCGTCCGGATCTGGTGATCGAGTCAGACGCCAGTCGCCAGGGTTGGGGTGCCCGTTGCGGCTCCCTCTCGGTGGGCGGCAGATGGACAGAGGAGGAACTTCACCTCCATATCAACTGTCTGGAGCTCCTTGCGGGCTCGTTCGCCATCCGCTCCTTCACCTCGACCAAGGTTTCGTGTTGTGTTCTTCTTCGGATGGACAACACGACTGCGGTCAGGTACATCAATCGGTTGGGAGGCACGCACTCCAAGGTTCTAGCGGACCTTGCGAAGGACTTTTGGAACTATTGCCTTCTTCGCCAGATCTCTGTCACGGCGGAGTACCTCCCAGGCGATCTGAACACTGTTGCGGATTGGCAATCCAGGAATTTCCGGGATGCCAGCGACTGGAGACTGGATCCTTCAGTATTTCAGAGAATTTCGGACCTTTGGGGTCTTCCAGTAATGGACTTATTTGCGTCCAGATGGAACGCCCAGCTTCCCCGTTTCTACAGCTGGAAACCGGATCCGGGGGCGGAAGCAGTGGATGCCTTCCTACAGGACTGGTCCCTGTTTCCAGCTTACGCGTTTCCCCCCTTCCTTTTCATTCAAAGGGTGGCGGCTCAAGTCCGCAGGCAGAGAGCTTCTCTGATTCTGATCACGCCAATCTGGAGAGCTCAATGCTGGTTCCCTTCTCTTTTGGAACTATCCTGGGACAAGCCTCTTCGGCTTCCGTCGTTTGACCACATTCTGACGGATCCATTGGGTCACCCACATCCGCTGGTTCTCCAGGGCCATCTACGTCTCATGGCATGGAGGATTTCAGGGGACGTTGGTCTTGTGACTCGCTTTCGAGAGACGCTGAGCTCCTCATTCGAGGAGCCTGGGCTCCTAACACCACTAAGCGGTATAGATCGGCATGGAACAGATGGGTTCGTTGGTGTGTGGGAAAACACCTGGATCCCATGGGCTCCTCTGTCACCGACGTGATTAACTTCCTCGCTGATCTTTTCAAGCAGAAATTGGCGTATAGCACCATTAATTCTTTCAGGTCGGCAATTTCTGCTGGGCATGCCCTCGTTGATGGCTCTCCGGTTGGTGAGCACCCTTGGGTTTGTAAACTCCTTAAAGGTATTCGCCTTTCGCGCCCTCCAGAACCTCGTTATTCAGGTTTGTGGGATGTTAATGTGGTCTTGAATTTTCTAAAGTCCTGGCAGGATAATCAATACCTTTCCCGCAAGGAGCTTTCGGCCAAATTAGCGATTCTCCTCTGCTTGATTTCATGTAAGCGTGCTTCAGATGTTCGTGCTCTGGACGTGTCAGCCAGGGTTTTTACCCCAGAAGGGGTTACATTTACTGTTTCCAGAAGAACTAAATGTAATACCAGGTCAGTAACTTACCCGGCTTTCCCAGATTCGCCAAAGCTCTGTGTTGTTCGTTGCCTTAAGACATATGAGGATGTTACTCTTGAGCTCCGCCCTCCGGGCGAAAGACAATTACTTATAGCGGTTAAAAAGCCTTTCAAGGCAGTTTCCTCTCCCACCATTGCCAGATGGGTCAGGTGGATAATGTCTGAAGCTGGAATTAGCGTCACTGACTTTGGGGCTCATTCCACTAGAGGTGCAATGGCTTCCAAGGCTATTCAGGTAGGTGGACGCCTGGAGGATATCATGAATGCAGCGGATTGGTCCTCAGATTCGACTTTCAAAAAGTTCTACTTTAAACCAATCCATGAGGCTGCTTCGTTGGTGGTGAGTAGGCTTTGAACAAGCAAAATCCTCGCCTCCGCTCCCTGACATAGAATGAGAAATTTCCTAGTTACCACAAAGGAAAGTTTCAATTCTATTAAGGAGGCGGAGGCGAGGATTTTCCCACCCAGGCTTTATCGAGCCTGCCCTCCCGTAACTGGAATATGATTTGTTACTTCGTCTAAGGGAGTATACCTTTTTTCTGAGTTTTAATGTTTTCATTGTTACGCTGTGCAATGTTGATTAAGTTATATCTGCATTTCGTTCTTCTACTCCATTGCAATGTTCTTGAATTCTTCGACATTGTTCTGGACGAGATATTATTATTTCGTTCTCTTCCCTAGGCTCCGATCAAAAAACGGACTAGTGGATGGATGACTTCTTCCCTGTGGCAGCTCCCACGAAAGAGGAAGGACTAACAGCTGGGACTCCATATATACGAACTGTTGGACTCTGATTGGTTGTTACGTTACCAGGCCTACCGCTGCCATGTTGGTTTGGGTAGTCCTGGATGTGATGTTTTTTCTTTTACTACTAACTTGCTGTCCAATAAAATGGAGAAAGGACTAGCAAAATCCTCGCCTCCGCCTCCTTAATAGAATTGAAACTTTCCTTTGTGGTAACTAGGAAATTTCTCAAGATCCTCTATAAATTAGGAAATCAACGTGTTTGCTCATCGCCACAAAGAATGCAGATGAACACCACCTATATTCACACTTCACGAAACATAATATTTAGGAATGTAACATTGCAATGCCCAGTATTATGAATGATATGAAAATGAGGGCAACTTTAACAATATGATTACACGCATGAAGTAACGCCATCTTGGCAAAACACGAACGTATATAAACACCTTTCTGAATCTCAACGATAGAAAAAAAAGACTGTTTTAACCATGACAATGAAGCTGAAATGAGGTTCAGCAGTGGCTTCTGGGTATGCAAATTAAACCCTGCTGATTGTCGTTAGACAGCCTGCCCTTCAATAACAGCAGATGGTGCTGCGCCTGCACCGTGGTGGACCCGTTCACCCTGGGGCACATTTATGGTTTCCGTTGTTCTTGTACAACGCAACATAGTGCAAGAGCAAAGCTAACCTTAAGACCCAAGGGGCCTCATTTATGAGACTGTGCGTCACTATTACGCCGCCGGTGCGTCACTTTTTGTGACGCACCAGTGGCGTGAAAGATGTGCCTTGTTGCGCCGTATTTACAAAGTGACGCATCTAGGTAGATGTGTCAATTTGTAAACCCCTGCAACACATTATACCTGCGTCAGGTATAATGGGGCAGATTTATGTTAACTGGCGCATCCTGCGCCAGTTAATGTGCGCCACAGTGCGCCACTGCTCCGCCACCCATGGTGCGCCACATTTACAATGCGGCGCACCATGGTGCAAGGCAGTGAAGATGCGTGACGCATCTCTTGGCGCACGGGCGGCGCATGACTCCTGCAATGCACAGGTGCCACCTCTTCAATGTATGGTGCGTCACCCTTACGCCTGCAATTGACGTAGAAAGTGACTGAGTGAAATCTCATAGATTTCACTCAGCCACTTTTAGGATGCGTTCCTGTGCAGGAACGCCCCCCCTGCGCAGGAACGCCTCCTTATGGCGCAGGGGTTTCCAACGTGACGCATCTCCTAGATGCGTCATGTTGTAAATAGGGTGCATTGTTTGCGCCGCCGTTGCGTCACATTACGTGACGCAATTGTGGCGCAAGGAGGCACAAGAGCCTCATAAATCTGCCCCAATGTATGTAAGGGGGGCGTTATGACGTAAGGAAGGGTCGTAGAAGTGACGCAGTGAAATCTATAAGATTACACTGCGCCACTTCTAGGACACAAATGCGTCAATTTCTTACGCCTGCCTCACAGCAGGCGTAAGACTGACGCAGGCCCTTGTACATTGGGCTTGCCCCATGTGAAAGGACACATTGCTGGAGTTGCGTCACTTTTGTGCCTCACAGATACGTCAGAAATACTGACATATCTGTAACTCCTTGCGCAATGATGCGTCATACTGTAAATATGACGCATCATTGTGTTGCAAGGAGGGCGCAGCGATGCGTCACTTTTCATAAATGAGGCCCAAGGGGCTTATTTACAAACCCCTTGGGCCGCCAGTGCCTCACTTTTTGTGACGCAACCGGTGGGGCATTTTGCTGCCCCATATTTACAAGGATAGTAAAATATGCCCCCTTTACACGTAGCACTTTGTGTGAAATGGGCGTTCCATACGTGTTGCTGTGGGTCAGTGGCGTCACTAGGGCTGGTGTCACCCGGTGCGGGTAACTCATGGTGTCACCCCCTCACAACTTACCGGATGGACCATCTCACCCTCTGCCTGCACCTTCTCACCCTCTGCCTGCACCATCTCACCCTCTGCCTGCACCATCTCACCCTCTGCCTGCACCTTCTCACCCTCTGCCTGCACCATCTCCCCTCTGCCTGCACCCTCGATCCCTTTGTTCGCACCATCTCCCCTCTGCCTGCACCATCTCTCCCTTTGCCTGCACCATCTCACCCTCTGCCTGCACCATCTCCCCTCTGCCTGCACCATGTCCACTCTGCCTGCACCATCTCTCCCTTTGTCCGCACCATCTCCCCTCGCCTGCACCATCTCACCCTTGCCTGCACCATCTCCCCTCTGCCTGCACCATCTCTCCCTTTGTCCGCACCATTTCACCCTCTGCCTGCACCATTTCACCCTCTGCCTGCACCATCTCACCCTCTGCCTGCACCATCTCACCCTCTGCCTCCACCATCTCACCCTTCCGCCTGCACCATCTCCCCCTCTGCCTGCGCCATCTCCCCCTCAACCTGCACCATCTCCCCTCTGCCTGCACCATCTCCCCTCTGCCTGCACCATCTCCCCTCTGCCTGAATCATCTCTCCCTTTGTCCGCACCATCTCCCCTCGCCTGCACCATCTCACCCTCTGCCTGCACCATCTCCCCTCTGCCTGCACCATCTCTCCCTTTGTCCGCACCATCTCACCCTTCCGCCTGCACCATCTCACCCTCTGCCTGTGCCATCTCCCCAGCCTGACTCGTGCACCATCGGTCGCTCCCCCAGGGTCCCTGAACACTGGGTATCGTAGCGCTAGCATTTAAATTACACCATCAGCATTTGTGCTCTGCATTTCTGTGACGCTAATCTCCATTACTCTTGCCCACATCACGCAAGTGACTTTTAATCATTTTATTCCTGTTGCGCGACTCAAAAGTAAATTGCCTGCTGCGCTTGTGATAATTGTTGGCTCTGCCCGCGTGTATGTTTAGCTGTGCCTCTGCCCACATTTAAGTTTTAATTCCCTGATTGCCGATCTCGTCGTGTTGTGTACTGAACTTCCGGCCATTTTGCTTGTTGTTGTGCCTGCCAGCCCGCCCCTCCACCCCGATCACACCTCCCTGCGGCCCCTCCCTCCCACAGACTGTAGAGAGCTGACCCGCCTGAGCCTCCGCTGTGACCAGCCTGACTCGTGCAGCATCGGTCGCTCCCCCAGGCTCCCTGAACACTGGGTATCGTAGCGCTAGCATTTAAATTACACCATCAGCATTTGTGCTCTGCATTTCTGTGACGCTAATCTCCATTACTCTTGCCCACATCACGCGAGTGACTTTTAATCATTTTATTCCTGTTGCGCGACTCAAAAGTAAATTGCCTGCTGCGCTTGTGATAATTGTTGGCTCTGCCCGCGTGTATGTTTAGCTGTGCCTCTGCCCACATTTAAGTTTTAATTCCCTGATTGCCGATCTCGTCGTGTTGTGTACTGAACTTCCGGCCATTTTGCTTGTTGTTGTGCCTGCGAGCCCGCCCCTCCACCCCGATCACACCTCCCTGCGGCCCCTCCCTCCCACAGACTGTAGAGAGCTGACCCGCCTGAGCCTCCGCTGTGACCAGCCTGACTCGTGCAGAATCGGTCGCTCCCCCAGGCTCCCTGAACACTGGGTATCGTAGCGCTAGCATTTAAATTACACCATCAGCATTTGTGCTCTGCGTTTCTGTGACGCTAATCTCCATTACTCTTGCCCACATCACGCGAGTGACTTTTAATCATTTTATTCCTGTTGCGCGACTCAAAAGTAAATTGCCTGCTGCGCTTGTGATAATTGTTGGCTCTGCCCGCGTGTATGTTTAGCTGTGCCTCTGCCCACATTTAAGTTTTAATTCCCTGATTGCCGATCTCGTCGTGTTGTGTACTGAACTTCCGGCCATTTTGCTTGTTGTTGTGCCTGCCAGCCCGCCCCTCCACCCCGATCACACCTCCCTGCGGCCCCTCCCTCCCACAGACTGTAGAGAGCTGACCCGCCTGAGCCTCCGCTGTGACCAGCCTGACTCGTGCAGCATCGGTCGCTCCCCCAGGCTCCCTGAACACTGGGTATCGTAGCGCTAGCATTTAAATTACACCATCAGCATTTGTGCTCTGCATTTCTGTGACGCTAATCTCCATTACTCTTGCCCACATCACGCGAGTGACTTTTAATCATTTTATTCCTGTTGCGCGACTCAAAAGTAAATTGCCTGCTGCGCTTGTGATAATTGTTGGCTCTGCCCGCGTGTATGTTTAGCTGTGCCTCTGCCCACATTTAAGTTTTAATTCCCTGATTGCCGATCTCGTCGTGTTGTGTACTGAACTTCGGGCCATTTTGCTTGTTGTTGTGCCTGCCAGCCCGCCCCCCCACCCCGATCACACCTCCCTGCGGCCCCTCCCTCGCTCCGCCCCCTCCTCCATCTATTTATGACTGATGCCCCAACGCGCAGCGTCCATGCGCTGCGGCCTCGCCGAAGGTGCGCCAAAGGTAAGCCCGTCTGCGCCCGTCCGCGCCTGGACCGCGCCCAGCGCCCGTCCCCCTGCCCTATGCCGCTCCCAACCCCCAAGAGTAACTTATGATGCCGCTACTCTCCTCGCCCTCAACGCCGGACGCACCCCACCATGCTGCGTAGCTACCCCAGGACGTACCCACGGCCCATTCTCCTGCCTCTCCTGTAAATTCAACTGCGTCAGGACCCTCACCAAACACACTTCCTCCACACACAGCTCCGAACCCAACGACTTGAAATGCATCCTACTGAACACCCGCTCGGTCCACAGACATGCAACCGAACTCTGGGACCTAATCGACACTGCGTCACCTGACATCGCCTTCCTTACTGAAACATGGATGAATGCATCTTCTGCCCCCGACATCGCCATAGCCATACCGGACACTTACAAGATCATTCGAAAAGACCGCACCAATAAAAATACTGGAGGAGGCATCGCCATCGTCCATAGAAACACCATCAAAATCACAACCAGCTCTGACGTAAATCTTGCAACCGCCGAACACCTCCACTTTCAGATCCACACCGACCCCAGGACCACACTTAGAGGAACACTCATTTACAGGCCCCCAGGCACCAGATCTCAATTCAGTGACGACATCACTGACTTCGTCAGCCCGCACGCCCTCGCCTCCGAGAACTACATTCTTCTAGGAGACCTCAACTACCACCTTGACAACATTCACGACAACAACACCACCACCCTTCTGGACAACCTGTCCAATCTCGGACTCAAACAACTTGTTGACACCCCCACTCACATAGCCGGACACACGCTCGACCCTATCTTCACCTCCAGCAAGCACATCTCCTTCGATCATACTACAGCCCTCCACTGGACGGATCATAGCTGTGTTCACTTCAGCTACAAAACAACCCTGACCCACAACCGTCTACAACCCATTCCCCGAAGAAAATGGAACAAAATCTCCACCGAACAACTCCTCACATCACTCAGCCAAAACATTCCCACCCTGGCAACGGACCCAGACCTAGCGGCCACCAACCTCAGGCAATGGATTACCCACAGTGCGGACGAACTAGCACCCCTGAAAAAACACCAGTCGAAATCATCCAGCAAAAAAGCTCCCTGGTTCAATGATGACCTTAAAAAATCCAAGAAGACATGCCGCTCCCTGGAGAAGAATTGGAGAAAAGAACCAACTTCAGACAACATGAACTCCCTTAAGACAGCCACCCGCAAACACCACCAACTGATCCGATCCGCCAAGAAGTCAGCACTTAAGAACCGTCTCGACAACAATTCTCATAACAGCAAGGAACTCTTCAATATCGTCAAAGAATTCACCAACCCTCCCGCAGCATCCAACGACATCACTAACTCCCAAGACCTCTGCGATACGCTATCCTCCTTCTTCTACAACAAAATTGCCGACATCCACAACAGCTTCAAGAATACTCCCAATGACCAACTCACCCCACCCACTTCAGATCCCACCCCTCCAATTAACTACCTCAACTCCTGGAACCCAATCACCATTGAAGACACCATTCGCCTCATGAACTCAATCCACTCTGGCTCACCTTCTGACCCCTGCCCCCACTTCATCTTCAACAAAGCTGACTCCATCATCGCTCCCCAACTCCGCGATGTCATCAACTGCTCCTTCGACTCCGCCACCTTTCCAGAAATATGGAAACACGCCGAACTCAGCGCCCTTCTGAAAAAACCAACAGCAGACCCCTCAGATCTGAAAAACTACCGACCCATTTCCCTACTCCCTTTCCCGGCTAAAGTCATCGAGAAAGCTGTCAATAGCCAACTAGCAGCCTTCCTTGAATCCAACAACTCCCTGGATCCCTCACAGAACGGCTTTCGAGCCAAACACAGCACCGAAACAGCCCTCATTGCGGCGACCGACGACATCCGAGCACTCCTGGACAACGGTGAAACAGTGGCCCTCATTCTACTCGACCTCTCCGCCGCCTTCGACACTGTCTGTCACAACACCCTCATACAGCGCCTCAACAACATCGGCATACAAGGAAAAGCCTTGGACTGGATCATCTCATTCCTAGCCGGGAGAACCCAGAGAGTCCGACTCCCCCCATTCTACTCAGAGCCCACCGAAGTCATCTGCGGCGTACCTCAAGGCTCCTCACTCAGTCCCACCCTCTTCAACGTCTACATGAGTCCCCTCGCCTCCATCGCACTCCAACACAACCTCAACATCATATCATACGCCGACGACACCCAGCTAATCCTTTCCCTCACCAAAGACCCCAACACCGCCAAAAATAACCTTTACGAAGGTAGGAAAGAAGTAGCCGAATGGATGAAACAGAGCCGCTTAAAACTCAACTCAGACAAGACAGAGGTGCTCATCCTAGGATCCTCCCCCTCAGCTTGGGACGACTCCTGGTGGCCTTCCGCTTTGGGATCTGCGCCCACTCCCACAGACCATGCACGTAACCTCGGCTTCATTCTAGACTCCTCCCTCTCAATGTCCAGACAAGTCAACGCTGTATCATCTTCCTGCTTCAACGTCCTTCGCATTCTCAAAAAGATATTCCGCTGGATCCCCCTCGAAACAAGAAAGACTGTCACCCATGCACTGGTCACGAGTCGACTGGACTACGGCAACACACTCTACGCCGGAATTACAACAAAATTGCAGAAAAAACTCCAGCGCATCCAAAACGCATCAGCGAGACTCATATTAGACATCCCGCGCCAAGAGCACATCACCGGTCACTTAAAAAACCTCCACTGGCTTCCCGTCAACAAAAGAATTACTTTCCGCCTTCTTACCCACGCACACAAGTCCCTTTACAATCTAGGACCCGAATGCCTCAACACCCGACTGTCCTTCTACTATCCCATCCGCCAACTAAGATCATCCAATCAAGCCCTCGCCGCAGTCCCGCGCATCCGAAAAACCACCATGGGTGGCAGATCCTTCTCCTTCCTAGCTGCCAAGACCTGGAACTCACTCCCCACCCACCTCCGCCTTACTCAGAATCACATCTCCTTCAGAAAAGAACTGAAGACATGGCTTTTCGATAAAAAGTAAACCCCTCCCTCCAGCGCCTTGAGACCCTCTGGGTGAGTAGTGCGCTTTATAAATACATGAACTTGAACTTGAACCTGCCCCATCTCCCCACTGCCTGCACCATCTCCCCTCTGCCTGCACCATCTCCCCTCCGCCTGCACCATCTCCCCTCCGCCTGCACCATCTCCCCTCTGCCTGCACCATCTCCCCTCCGCCTGCACCATCTTCCCTCCGACTGCACCATCTCCCCTCCAACTGCCCCATCTCCCCTCCGACTGCACCATCTCCCCTTCCGACTGCCCCATCTCCCCTTCCGACTGCACCATCTCCCCTTCCGACTGCACCATCTCCCCTCCGACTGCACCATCTCCCCTCTGCCTGCACCATCTCCCCCTCAGCCTGCACCATCTCCCCTCTGCCTGCACCATCTCCCCTCTCAACCAATAGACCTTTCAAAAACAGCCCTATAGTTACATTAGTCTATTCCTGATTTGCTATTTGATTTAATGCGCTTAGACACTCATATCTGCAACTGCATGTTTATATTTGATGGTTTGAACAGGAAAAACAAAAGACATGCATGGTTTTGTTACCAATACTTTGCCTTTTGCTATTCCTGCAAACTCATCCTTAGGCTGGAGGCTTGCTATCCAGCTCCCAACAGCAACTTCTCAGGGTGATATTCTCAATTTAAGGTAGTGGTTGCAGAAATACAGTTGGTGCAGTGCCAACCATCAAGCAGCTACAGCACGTAGAACAGCCTATAATATTGACTCACCTTACCTTATTCTGTGCATGCCAAACTCTGGCTTTGCGGAGCGTCTGCACAGTTCGCTCCCCAGCCTACTCCACAAATATGTGTAGGCCTCTGACGCAGCCATTGACCCTCCCATTGTGGAGGGGGGGAGCATGGAGAGGCCCGAGCAGGTGCTGTGTCAAAGTCAACAGTTTATCATGTAAATGTAAATGTACAGGAATTTATATAGCGCAAATCACCGAGCGGTTTCTAAGCGCTTGCTTAGGGAACCCGTCCTGGTATTCCCCTGTGAGATAACCCCGGCAGGGTATCCGCAAGGTGAAAGCCAGGCATCCCGCCGCGAGGGGCCGTTGTGGAGATTAAGCAAGCTATTGCCCAGAGTCGCAGAGTGTGAACCCGTGAATTGAGTAGGCACCAGAGCGAGAATTGTCGAGTCCATGGACATTTTAGGACTCAAGACCCCGCCGAGCTGGGAATTGAACCCTGGTCCCGGGCTGACCTCTGCTTCCAGGTCTGCCTCCTCTAACCAGTGACCCACACTTCTCCACTCACACTCACACATGACCCCATCAAGTGCAGGCTTTCTAATCACAGTCACTGGAGCACTTCCTTTGTGATTAGGATTCTAAACGGGCCGATAATGTGGCCTGCTAACTCGTGTTCTGCTCTGCTCCCAAAAATAAGCCACGGATTTGATACCCTGGCATTCAATGACTAAAATGCACATCATAAGTAACAAAGAAATATCGCAGATGTTGCCTAATAATCCTCATGCTTACGGTTTATCTGCTCCTTTCCCTTGAGCTGTGACGTCACCAGCTTTGGAAGTTTTGTGACCATCCTGGGCAGGACTGCAGCAGAGGAGCATTTCAATGTATTTTTCGAGTGGGTGCAGAGTCACATTCAGTTCTCCTCCAGGTGGGTATAACGCTGGAAGGGCAGGCGGCAGCGCCACTAACTGTATTTGAATATTTTAAGTGTGAACAGCAAGCACACTTAACATTGTCATTTTTCGCGCTCAATGGCTTTCTGCTCCAGGGAAATACGAGACCAGAAAAGGAAGAGCCTCTTTCAATGACTTTCTGAGCAGCCCCGCCCGCGCCGAAGATTCGCAACTATGTTTGTTCCAGGCAGGCTGGGCGGGGCTGACAGTCTGACAGAGGGAGCAGCAGGAAAATACACAGTAGATCCGAGGCTGGTACCTGATAATCAGAACGAGTCCTCCAAGCCCAGCGCAGGCAGGAAGGATTAATTTCTCGAAGGGTGCCCCCTTCAAGTACTGAAGACTGGGGGACTGCAGGAGTGTTTGTTACGCCCCTGCACAGCGTAACCGTAACCAGATGGTGTCACCCCAAGTGAGGGTGTCACCCGGTGCGGTCCGCACCCCCCGCACCCCCCTAGTGACGCCACTGCTGTGGGTGTTACCACACAACACCCATGGAACCTGACACATTTCCAGATTTACCAGAAATCGCAAACCTGGAAATGGGTCTGAATTCTCCCTCTTTACATAGATTGAGGAAATCACCTCTGGTGATTGTCTATGTGCAGTAAGGTGTGCTCTTCTGCACATAAAAAATTATGTAAAAAAATGACTTTTTACAAGTTCTATGTGTGCTGTATTAGCTGCACACATATAAGTTGAAAAACGCCATTCCTGCACATAAACAATCATCCCCGTGACGCAGGCATCTTTGCACCATGGTGCAAGGGTGCCTTCGTCAGGGCATGGCATCCAATTGTGCACCAGCGCAGGGGAAAGTACATGGATGCAACATATTGTTGCCCCTCCATGTGTCTTGCAGGGGGCACCTTTCAAGTTTCTTGTCACCACCGGTTGTATCTATGAGACACGGCACATTCCTGTCGTCTTCTACTGCTCTGGTGCACAATTGGCTGCCATGCACCTATTCAGGTACCTCTGCATTGTGTCAATGAATGTTTTTATGCAGGAACGCACAGCTTCCTGCACAAATACAATCAATGGAGGTGATTCCATCCTTCTATGTGTGCTGCTGAATGCAGCACACATAGAAAGAGTAAAACATTTCTCCTCATTGCTCCTCCCCAACGCCTCCCCTAGGGAGGTGTAGGGTTTTTAACACATTCCCACATTTACAACTTGTTGTAAATCTGGGAATGTGTCAAATGCCATGCGTGTTACATGAGAACACTTACCATAAAACCCATGGCACGCCTCCCCATCGCAGTGAGAGGCAACGCAGGGACTTGCGCTGTGTTGCCTCACTCCATATCTACAAGGCCGTGAAAAGCCATGCAGGGTGACTTTACGTGGCCTTGTACATATGGCACTACATTGTGCGCCAACAGGACGTCGATAAAAGTAATGTTTCAGCAGAGCACAGTGCAAATGAAGCCCCCGTATTTATAAAACACAGTGCATTCCTGTCCTTTCCCTTGCGCTGGTGTACAATTGGCTGTCTAGCACCAATGCAGACACCTGCGTTGCATGCAGGATTGTTTTGTGCAGGAAGAGACCCCTTTCTGCACAAGCTGTGGGGCTTATTTACAAGGAGCTTTCGCCACCGCTGCGCATTCAGTTCTCCATATGTACAAAGTAATGCATCTAGACAGATACGTCACTTTTCATTGGCCTGTGTAAGTTGTTATCATCGTCGGAATCGGCTGCTTTGCGTTCGAATTAATATATGCTAGGTAGGCCTTCCCATGTAATAGTCTCCTTAAAACTGACACAGTGCTATTTATGACTTTTGGAAAATGACGCACCATCGAGAAGCTGGCCACTGCACTTGCAATGCATCAACATTGTTATGCCCCTAATCCCAGGCATAGGAATGATGCATTGGCTGTGGCATAGGAATCTGACCAACTGAAGTCAATTCCAACAATGTAATCGGCAAGGAAATCACGTCCCCTCAACAGGTAACTGCACACATAAGGTAGGTAATACAGTAAATGTCACATTACACAATATTAATGACTTGTATCCACACACATAGTAGTCTCACATAATATGTTGCACATTCGTAGGTGTGGTGGTACACATAAGTACGCAATGCCCACTTGTATTCGAGACTTACAGGTCAAAAGTAATGAAGTCCAAGGTGAGTTTTTCACCTTTTCACATTCTATGACATTGGCCCTCATACAGTAGGCTACTTGTGTCAGTCAATACTGGCGCATCGCCTCTATTGTTTGAAGCAACCACAGCAAGGCGCCTTTTTTGGGCCTGATGCCATGCGGCATCCTACACACAGATGCGTCAGTATTTCTGACGCATTTGTGGGTCCTTGCGCCATGGAGCCCTGTATTGTAAATACAACGCTACCAAAGCGTTGTACCGGTTTTTGCAGCAGGCGCAAGTAATTTTGACGCATTGCTGCTTTACTGCAGAGATGCGTCATTTCTTGTAAATAAGGCCCTCAATCCCGAGAGGCCATTTCCTTTTTCCATGCATTCTGCAAAATACAGCACACATGGAAACGGGAAAAATGAGGATAAAAAGCAAATATTTCTCCTTGATACGCCTGCTCTGGGAAACGTGAGGTTTTGATCCTGCACCAGGTTTACGTCCTTAAGTAAATCTCCGGCACTCAAAATACATGGGTGTTACGTGGGTGAACCCACTGCAACGCCCATGGAACGCTTCCTTGGCGCAGACTAAGGCAGTGCAGTGACTTGCAGTCCATTGTCTGCCTTCATATCTATGAGGCCTGCAAAGCCATAAAAAGAGAAAAAACCTCTCAGTATTGTTTTTGTGCAGGAAGGAGCCCCTTCCTGCACAATATCAATCCTGCATGCAACTCAGGCACCTTTGTACCATGGTGCAAGGGTCCTGCATTGGTGCTAGGCTGGCAAAAGGGCACCAGCACAGGGAGAAAGGACAGGAATGAGCCCTATTGGATAAGTATGGCACATTAACGGCCTCACCCTGAGACGCAGGGAAGCGCAGCAAGGTGACGCTGGACTACCCTGCGTCACAAAGGGCCCGATTCACAGAATGCACTTACTCATTTTGGTATTCACAGAAGGCACTTCCTCATTTCGGTATTCACAGAAGTTAGGAGTCCTAACTTTAGGACTCCTAAATGCCTTCTGTGAATACCGAAAGTCTTAAAGTTAGGATTTTTCTCAATTAAGTAGTAGTAAAGTTAAGACTCCTAACTTTAGGACTCCTAAATGTCTTCTGTGAATACCGAAAGTCTTAAAATTAGGATTTTTCTAAATTTAGTAGTAGCACAGTTAGGACTCCTAACTTTCGGACTCCTAAATGCCTTCTGTGAATACCGAAAGTCTTAAAATTAGGATTTTTATCAGTTTAGTAGTAGTGTGGGAAATGATTATTTTTCATGCAGTTATGTCCCATCATACACCCTCTTCCGTCACGTCCCCGAGCCCATCATGCCAAAACACGAGCACACGAGAACACGAGCACCCGAGAAAAACGAGCACGAACCAATCACGCGCTGATCATGCGCCTCATGTAGTTACACACACGCGCTCTCCTTCCCCAAAAAGTCAAACGCTCATCCTTATGGTCAAAGCGACTCCGAGAACCAACTGCCTCACTCAAACCGTGCATTACTGTGGTTAAGCCGATGCCGAGAACAAGACCCCCTCTTCCCCCATCTGTAACCATTTCCCTATAATCGGACCAATTCCGAGAAGTAGGCCCCATTCTGTTAAACCACGATAACCAATTCCGAGAAGAAGAGCCCCCGAATGCTGAAACACGACAAACAGACATCCTGTCACGACCATCTCTCCCTTATCTAAGGAACCAGCCTAGTGTTATTTCTCCACACCTTCGCCTCTCTTGTGCTTCCTCATTCTAAATCATGACGCAGCCTTATCTCCTCTACCATGTCTTCACTCTTTCATGACGCTGCCTCCTTTTATGGTCATGACTTCTGTTTTATTGCAACATATGATCCGGGCCTACATGACTTCTGTTTTATGTTAACGTATGATCCGGGCATTCATTGAAGGGAAGCTCCTTCCTCTTTTCCTGCTATAAATACTGTGTGTTCAGATAATAAAGTTAGAGATTCTTCCGATCCTCCTCAGGTGACGGAGCTCTCCCTTAACTCGAGTTACTGAATAAAGACCCTGAATTCGAACCACCACGGACTCTGCTCTTCATACTTTGAACTTATTGATATTATCTAGAAATTCCGATCAAGGTAAATTACTAAAATATTTACCACAGCAAATTGCCGCCCGAATAGGGACTTCCCTTTCTCCCCACACGCCGGTGATGCGGACCTAGACCGGTCTCTTCAAGACATCGACGGACTTCTACGTGCACACTGCAGGGTGTTCCTGCATGAACTCCTTCGTGTCGAAGAGGGGCCGAGCCACGGCCTAGCCATCCATACGAGGAGGTGAGGACGACAGCGGAAGTTCCGACCCAGAGCCCGAAACCTGTGAAGATTGCCGAGTCCGAGGTCGTCTGAAACCCGACCAGTCCCTGTCCACGAGCGCTGCGTAATCAAGTGTCCAGATCTTCAAGGTCTTCAAGTTCTCTGCACCTCGGTGAGTACTGCTGGGGGTGTATAAAGACGGGTTCTGAATTTTCAGAGCACGGTAAAGACGGGTTCCGAATTATTCGGAGCACGGTAAAGACGGGTTCTAGGTTTCTAGAAAACGGTATGTTTGTATTCTGATACTCAGAATATATAGAGTTTTTTCAAGTGTAAAGTTTTATCTGTATCTGATACAATGCCTTTGTTCTCTAAGCTGTGTAAACTGGGTACCCGGAAGGGGTTACTGGAACAGTCTGTACCAGTCCCCCCGAAGGATACCCCTGGTTATTTTATGTACACAAAGTATGGGATTGGTGCCATCTTGTATTTGGATCTTTGGGAAGGTTACACTAAAAGTTTAGACATCGCGATCAGATGGCCAAAGAGTGGCACATGGGATTTGAATTGTATCATGGCGGTTGAGAAAAGATGTTGGGAAAAGAAAGCGAGACCCTCGATGTTAGAGAGTGTTGATATATGGCGAAAGGAAGCACATCGAAGGGAACAGAAAGAGCAAGGGAAAGTTGAGAAAGCAAAGAGAATGTCGGAAGAAAGTAAGATGAAAAAGTTACAGGATCAGGATGATGATATTTGTTCTGAACAAAAGAAAAGGGAGGTCTCAGCCTCAGTAACAGGTATATATCCTGTCCTCTCACCAAAAACAGGGTCCGAGATTAACTCAGATTCTAGTACCCCTACGGCACCTCCACACCCTAAGGTTCCTTCTGTACCCGACGATTTTATTACTACTTACTTGATGGAGCCTCCTCCTGCTTATACGACTCAGGTAACAGCCAGACGAGTAGTTACTCAGACAGAACCCATCCCTGACACTTCGGGTGGTGTTCTACCTCTGTTAGAATGTGATTATGATCCAACCCCAGGGGAAGGTTCACAAGCAGATATTTCCCTTCGCTTACGAGAAGCTCTAGAAGGTATACGAGAGGTACCGAATCTCACAAATTGCCTAAACAAAATGTATGAAGCGCTTCGAACAGGAGAAAATTTAGAAACACTACAGGAGGCTATAAAAAATAGACCCATAGCACATAGAAAATGCCTCTCACGATTCATGATCACTTGTTTTATTAGAATGATAGCTAGTGCAGGAAAAAGAGTTCCTGATGATTTACTACAACTAGACCAAGCAGTAGTCGCAGGAAATTACAATAAAATAAAAGAAATAGATCTTTTTATTCCGCTCTTCATAAGCAAGGTTTCCGATTCCCATCGAAAAGATGCCCCTACCCAGGGAACTGAGAATGAGAGTACGAGCGAGGATAGAGACGAAGGAACTGCTTTTCAGGATGCAGTACTTTCCCGTATCCCTCGTTCTCAGAATAACTGACAATTCAAACTTAGAACTAAGAAATTGTCAGCCCCCACAGATAGGTTGTTCCAACGAACGCAAGAAGCTCTAGATGATTGGATGGACGACGAGCCTCCACTCACCACACAAGAAAAAGAGCTCGCTAGATCAAGCACCCATTGGGTATCGTAATACTCCATATATGGCTCTGATATAGTTGCTCAAATGTTTTTATCAATCCCTCTAACCTCTCAAAGGCTAGCTAGCATCTATATGGTTCAACACCTCATTACAATGTACGAAGATACTGGTTGCCCACCAAAAAGATTACATCCTCTCTTACGAGACTGTTTAGAAGGGAGGTGGGTGGCTAGGGGACAAGAATTCCTTAATATCTTCCTTGAACTACGACAGCGATATATCCAATGTTTTACAGACAGTTATGATACAAATCCCCCATCCCTATGACCAAGGACAGTTCCCCCTCCGAGAAGTACACCCCGTTGCAGATTCCGATGGAAAGTTGCAACAAACATTTGTGTACACTCCTTTGACAAAACTAGAAATACTCGAGATGAAGAAAATGGTCCCTTCCCACGAAAAAGACCCTTCGGGTTTCCATAGGGAACTCAAGGACATTCTTCAAATGGGTTCCTTTACTTATAAAGACCTCAATATTCTCCTTAAAGTCCTGTTACCTCAAGGAACGTACGACAAGCTAAAAGGAAAAGATTGGGAGATTGAAGGGAAAAAGGTAACATGGGCAGACTTAGAAAAAGAAGATGCCACTCGTAATCCCGGGCAAGGTTTGGGACCTTTAGTTCAGGAACTCCCTCGCTGTCTCCCTAAAATACTGTCCCAGTTGCTGACCACTAAGAAAGAAGATTGGGATTAAGCATGGGCGGATTTTGCGGATCCACGATTCGCGGATTCAGCGGATTCACGGATCGTGGATCCGCAAAATCCGCGGATTTAGCGGATTTGCGGATTTGGGGGTGGGGCTTCCTCGAGTGTGTGGGCGGGGCCAAACGGACGGGGCTTCCACGCGAGCGCACATGCCTCTTGTGTGTCTAAAAGGTCAGAGACCGATCAGAGCAGCAGATTAAGAGACAGAAGCCCCTGGTCACAGGAACAGCACGGGGGTTGCGCTCGTAAAAGTCAAAGATGCCCAGCCTCCCAACGCTCACGATTTTTTTTGGGCTGATGAATGAGTCACTGCATTTGCGCTTCAACTAGTTCCAGCGACCAAGTGTGTGTTACTATGCAATCGCGCCGAAGTGCGCAGGGGTCCCTTGAGTGAAATGTCCATCATAGTGGGTAAATGGCGGGAAGACGGTGCACACCTCGAGTGTGTGGGCGGGGCCAAACGGACGGGGCGTCCATGCGAGCATGCCTCTTGTGTGTATAAAAGGGTAGAGACCGATCAGAGCAGCAGATTAATTTTTGGGCTGATGAATGAGTCACTGAATTTAAGCTTCAACTAGGGCACATGCTTTATTGATATCTGCAAGTGTTTCCTGTTGAGGTTTATTTTTTTGTGCCAGGACCGTCGTGCCCGAATGAACCCTGCCCTTCATATTTATTCAAGAAGACACCACCGTTGAAATAATTTACGATGGCGCCGGCAAGCTGCCAGCGCCATCCTGCAAAAGTTACTTAATTAGCTTCAACAGGAAGCTCCAACTGCTAAAATAAAGCAGGCGCTCGAGCCCCTGCTGTATCTTATCTATTAGAGCTTCCTGTTGAAGCTAATTAAGTAACTATTGCAGGATGGCGCTGGCAGCTTGCCGGCGCCATCGTTAATTAGGCGCGCTTGAACTTTTGACCGCAAAATCCGCTCCGATCGCGGATTGCGGATTTTCGGCAAATTCGCGAGAGTTCGCGGATCGCGGATTTGCCGAAAATCCGCAAAATCCGCGATCGGAGCGGATTTTGCGCTCATGCTTAATTGGGATGCTATCTCTGCATGTAAACAGAAACCAGATGAGGATATAGGGGACTATTATTCCAGGTTAGAGAAATGCTTCCTCATCAACAGCGGCCTCTCCTCCGGTGGAGATGCCTATAGTCGATTATTTGTTTCCAAACTCGTAGAAAATGCATTGCCCACGATCAAAAATAGAGTACTAAAGGTAGAAAGTACTTGGCAAGCAAGCTCCCCCTCACAAGCACTTCAGATGCTCCAATATCACCAAAATAGAATTAGGGACGAACAAGAACAAGAAAAGAAGAGAACAAAAGATACTAAAATGAAGGTATTAGTAGCACAAACTAATACGATCCAACAGACCCCTAAACAACCCCAAGTATCACAAGAAAAAGTTACTTGTAACTACTGTAAAAAGCCAGGACATTTCGTGCGTGACTGTCCAGTATTACAACATAATATTGCCACTGGGAAGACACAACCTCGTAACTATCCCCCTCATCCTTCTGCTCCTCCAACTGATGCTAAACCTACCACCCAACTCTATCAGTACCCAGTGTCATCCTATCCTGAATTCCCCACGATCTCAAGAAACAGCTGGGAGGAACACGATAATCGTCCACTAATACCGGTCCCGGTTGACCAAGAGGGTCCCTATGTACACGGTAAACTCCTAGCTAAGGAAGCAAAATTGCTGATCGACACCGGGGCTAGTAGGACGACAGTGCAGCACAACGAAGTTCCCAAGGTACCCCTCTCTGGCTCAAATAGTATTTCCTTGGGTTTTTCTGGTACACCTGTCATCAACAAAGTTTCTGAACCAATTTCACTTAAAGTTGGTCCTCTTACAACTTCCACCTATTTAGTACTTACAAAGTCCTGTCCCGAAAATCTCCTTGGCATCCAGACACTAAAAGAACTAGGTGCTATAATATGTTGTTCCCCAGAAGGAGTCCGACTATTCCTCCGAGATTTTAAAGGTCATTTCACCACACGAGAACTAGATGTCAGACTAAGAGACATTCCTGTTACACTATGGGCTACTGATCCAACAGATGTAGGATTCATGGATATTACACCACACTTAGTGACACTGAAAGAAGGCGTTGTTCTACCTCGTATCCGTCAATACAAATTACCTCCAGATGCAGAACAAGCCCTTATTCAGATTATCGATGATTTGATAACAAAAGGAGTAGTCAGAGAAGTACCTTCCAAAACATGTAACTCGCCAGTCCTGCCTGTCAGAAAGAAAACTGATGATGGTACGCCACCAGTCTACAGACTTGTGGTTGACTTACGTGAACTCAATAAATGTGTAGTACCACAATACCCTGTGGTCTCAGATATCAGTACTCTGTTAACAGCCATAGATCCTGAGGCTACACATTTTACTGTAATCGACCTGAAGAATGCTTTCTTCAGTGTACCCATCCACCAAGATAGTCAGTACCTATTCGGATTCTCCCTACAAGGTCGTAGTTTCTGTTTCACAAGAGCTCCCCAAGGATATACAGAAAGTCCCAGTATCTACAGTCAGGCACTTAAAAGACAGCTAGATGACATTGTTCTGCCCACCAACACGACATTGTTACAATATGTCGATGACTTGCTGGTCACCGCACGCTCCGAACCAGAATGTGAACAAGCTTCACGAATTGTCCTAATGTTCCTTGCACAACATGGCCACAAGGTGTCACCCTCGAAATTACAATTGTGTTTACAGCAGGTGGCCTACCTAGGACACCTGCTGTCAAAGGAGGGTAGGGCACTCACACCTGAAAGAATTCAACTCATTTTTAACATTCCTGTCCCCAAGACACAGAAAGAAGTCCGTGCTTTTATTGGTCTCACGTCTTAGTGTAGACAGTGGATTCCCCAGTTTGCATACCTGGCCAAACCCTTGATACAGCTAACAAGCACAACCTCTTCCCCATTGCCATGGACACCTGAGCACACTTTTGCTTTTGACACCCTCAAACAGGCATTATGCTCTGCACCTGTCCTAGCTACACCTGATTATGCCAAACCTTTTGTCCTCTTTGTCACAGAACGGGAAGGTACAGCCTTGTCAGTACTCACACAAACACAAGCTAACAAACACCGTCCCTGTGCTTATTTTTCTAGCACTCTTGACCCTGTTGCACAAGGTTTGCCGGCCTGCCTAAAATCTGTTGCAGCTACAGCTCTAGCAATACGACAAAGTGATTCCATAGTACTAGGACACTCCCTTGAAGTACAAGTTCCACATGCAGTAGAATTGCTTTTGAATAGGACACAGACACAACACCTAACCATAGCTCGCCTCACAGGTTACGAAGTCACTCTGTTCCAACCCCATATTATCATCAAAAGGTGCAATATCCTCAACCCAGCTACGCTACTGCCTACTGTTCCAGTTGACAACCAGGTTCATGACTGCTTAGAGGTGGTCGAACTAGTCACAAAACCCCGGTCTGATCTTACAGATGTCCCTCTAAGTACACCAGAACACACACTGTTTGTAGACGGTTCCTGTATGCGCCTCCAATCAGGCGAACTCTCAGCAGCCTATGCTGTCACTACAGAAAACACCGTCCTTCTAGCAGCCAGAATACCCGTACATTCTGCACAAGCAGCAGAACTAATAGCTCTCACCCAAGCATGCGAATGGTCCAAAGGAAAAAGAGTCAACATCTACACCGACTCACAATATGCATTCGGGGTAGTTCATAATTTCGGCATCCTTTGGAAAGAGAGAGGTTTCCTGACCTCTCATGGAACCAAGATCCAACATGGAGACCTTATCCTCCAGCTACTAGAGTCAATACACAAACCCACAGAAATAGCCATACTAAAATGTAAAGCACACACCAAAGTTGTAGACTCTATCACCAGAGGTAATGCTCTGGCTGACGCCACAGCTAAACATACTGCTCAGACAGAAACACTAAACACCGAAACCACCATTAGTACTATCTGTCCAGTTATCGATCCGACCAAGGATGTAGTAGACATCCAAAATCAAGCCACAGAAACCGAAAAGAGAAAATGGGAAGAGGAGGGAGGTTCACACACAGATCAAGGTTGGGTAACACAGGACAAGTCCAAATGGTTTCTCCCTGACCTAATGGTTCCCATAATGATAGAAACTGCTCATGGTCCCGCACATCTAGGAGAGAAAGGAATGTTAGACAGTCTGAATCTGATATGGCACAACAAGCAGCCAAACAAAAAGTACGAACCTGTATGATTTGCTGTCAGTTCAATCCAGGGAAAAGTTTATCCGTTGAACAAGGAGGGTTCCATCCTCCAGATCACCCCTTCCAAGTCCTACAAATGGACTACATACAGATGGAGAGATGTCGGGGATATAAGTATGTCCTCGTAGTAGTCTGTACCTTAACTCGATGGACTGAAGCATACCCCGTCCCAGACTATGGTGCCCAGATGACTGCCAAGCAATTGGTGAGGGAATTCTTCCCTCGCTACGGGTTGCCAAGAGTCATTTACTCTGACAATGGACAACCATTCTCCTCTAAATTGATGGAAGCTGTCTCCTTACTGCTAGGATACACCTGGAAGTTTCACTGTGTTAGGCATCCCCAAGCAGCAGGCCTAGTCGTACGACATAACCAGACATTAAAAACAAAATTAGCAAAAATATGCGCTGACAAACAAATAGATTGGGTTACAGCTCTTCTGGTTGCCCTCTTCTATATGAGAATGGTGGCACATTCCCGGATGGGTCTGTCCCCCTATGAAGTTACATTTGGGAGGCCTCCGAATATCTGGGGTGTCCCATCTCCTAAAAAGCTAAATGACATTGATGCAAATGTACTGACAGATTACTTGGCTTCTTTGATGTCTGCACTACGCTCTTGCCGTTCACAGGTGGCTGCAGCATTCCCAGACAAGACCACGCCCGATGAGCACCCCCTTCAGCCTGGTCAATGGGTGCTCGTCAGAAATTTTGATCGAACCAGCCCTCTGGAGAAAAGGTGGACGTCCCCCAAACTGGTGCTGCTGACGACGAGGACCACCATCAAGGTCGAGGGATGGAAAGGGTGGTTGCACGTGTCACATTGCAAACCCTTCTACGGACCAACTCCGGACACTGTTGCTGATCCTGAGACCAGAGACACTGAAAAACCAGACTTTAAAGACATTGAAACGACAGACTTTATTACACCCCTCCCAGAACTTTTACCCCAAGAAGAGTACAAATCGCGGCTGCGATTCTACCCCAAACAGACTTGAGACATTTGCATCTGAATCCGGCCTGCCAGTGGCTATTTAAGCCCAAGATGGACGCTTGGTGAAGCGGTTGCTGGGAAGAGTCCGGTTACTGGTGCATTTTTTCCTCTCAAAGATTAAGCAGCCGAAATTATGAAGATAAAGACTCATTGTGCGAAACTGTTACATGACAAAGTTCCCCTTTTCCTTTCCATCATGATTCTTATTTTCTGCATCATGGCTTGTCTAGGTTGGTTCCTTCATCTAGCTTTCCCACCGTCTTCCCCCGCGCCCTTGAACAATACTGCTATGCATTCACACGTAGATCTTCCTCCACATCTCATGAACAGAAGAAAAGAGTTCTTCAATAACACATTCATCTCCACACTCCACCAACATCAATTGGTGATTAACAAAACAAATTGTTGGGTCTGTGGTTTAATGCCACATTCTGTGCACGGAGGAATGCCTTTTATTCCTCTCCCTTTTGGCTATGCTGGATCTACCTATGCACTCTCTATGATATTTTCCGCCTCTGTTAGGAACATTCCTGAGACCCCGATCAAAAACGCTAGTACCTGGAATGAGATAAAAACAAAAACAGTAAGAGCCGTCGCAAGGATGGTAACTTTCACAGCAACATGGGGACGAGCAGACATTAGTGAAAACACCAGTTACTCCCTCTTTAATGACACCACCTCCTTTAGGGAGATATTTTCAGTCCAGAAAAGACAGACAGACCAGGGAGGATGGGCCGTGCCCCACCAGGGCCTATTCTGCGTAAGAGGAAAGGGCAAGGGTCAGAAAATGGGAGATAGTGAATGTAACAAGACCTACACCCTACCTGATCCAAATTTCCCAACGATGGCCACTGCCCCCAACACCTACTTTATCTGTGGACCTCACGCGCGCACTTGGTTACCTCAAGGCTGGTCTGGAAAATGCTACATTGCATTTCTCCTTCCCCCAACCTACACCGCCCCAGCAGACTATCATCTCAGTGACCCCCCGACCGTAATTAATAGACGGCGAAGGGGGGCCATAGATGCTGAAGATACAGCGGGCCAAGAGGCTGGCGATTTCTTTAAAGGAGTCATCCCATTCTGGGGGCCTATGATCAACAGCCGCCACATAAGACAACTGACTTGTGTAGTCCAGGGAGCCATAAACGAAACAGCCGGTGCATTAAGTAACATCACCGCTGAGATGGCTGCCGACAGACTCATGACATTACAAAACCGTATGGTCCTAGACATCATTTTGGCTGACCGTGGTGGTGTATGTGAACTGATCGGGTCCAGCTGCTGTATATTTATCCCAGATAATGCACCCTCGGTGTATGCCGCTATTTCCCGCCTTCATATACTTTCCAGAAAACTAGATGCAGACACTGGTGCCTGGTCCCTGACGGGTTGGCTCTGGAGCCTCCTGTCCTCATGGGGATGAAAGGTGGTTACAGTCCTAGGTCTTGCTCTAGCTATTCTCTTCACCTGCTGCCTCTGTATTCAGTGCAGTCCAGCACTCTGTAGTTTCTGTATCACTACCTGCATTCCCAAAACCCAGACCAGAAAGAACGAAAGAGAAAGAATCATGTTACAGGAACAAGTAAACGACCTAATGAGTATAGAGGTGGACTAGAAAAAGCAAAGACTTTTAGAAGGGTATATTATGGGACAAGGAGGGAATGTGGAAAATGATTATTTTTCATGCAGTTATGTCCCATCATACACCCTCTTCCGTCACGTCCCCGAGCCCATCATGCCAAAACACGAGCACACGAGAACACGAGCACCCGAGAAAAACGAGCACGAACCAATCACGCGCTGATCATGCGCCTCTTGGAGTTACACACGCGCTCTCCTTCCCCAAAAAGTCAAACGCTCATCCTTATGGTCAAAGCGACTCCGAGAACCAACTGCCTCACTCAAACCGTGCATTACTGTGGTTAAGCCGATGCCGAGAACAAGACCCCCCCTTCCCCCATCTGTAACCATTTCCCTATAATCGGACCAATTCCGAGAAATAGGCCCCATTCTGTTAAACCACGATAACCAATTCCGAGAAGAAGAGCCCCCGAATGCTGAAACACGACAAACAGACATCCTGTCACGACCATCTCTCCCTTATCTAAGGAACCAGCCTAGTGTTATTTCTCCACACCTTCGCCTCTCTTGTGCTTCCTCATTCTAAATCATGATGCAGCCTTATCTCCTCTACCATGTCTTCACTCTTTCATGACGCTGCCTCCTTTTATGGTCATGACTTCTGTTTTATTGCAACATATGATCCGGGCCTACATGACTTCTGTTTTATGTTAACGTATGATCCGGGCATTCTTTGAAGGGCAGCTCCTTCCTCTTTTCCTGCTATAAATACTGTGTATTCAGATAATAAAGTTAGAGATTCTTCCGATCCTCCTCAGGTGACGGAGCTCTCCCTTAACTCGAGTTACTGAATAAAGACCCTGAATTCGAACCACCACGGACTCTGCTCTTCATACTTTGAACTTATTGATATTATCTAGAAATTCCGATCAAGGTAAATTACTAAAATATTTACCACAGTAGTAAAGTTAGGACTTCTAACTTTAGAACTCCTAAATGCCTTCTGTGAATACCCAAAGTCTTAAAATTAGGATTTTTCTCAATTTAGTAGTAGTAAAGTTATGACTCCTAACTTTCGGACTCCTAAATGCCTTCTGTGAATACCGAAAGTCTTAAAATTAGGATTTTTCTCTACTTTACTACTACTAAACTGAGAAAAATCTTAATTTTAAGACTTTCGGTATTCACAGAAGGCATTTAGGAGTCCTAAAGTTAGGAGTCCTAACTTTACTACTACTAAATTGAGAAAAATCCAAATTTTAAGACTTTCGGTATTCACAGAAGGCATTTAGGAGTCTTAAAGTTAGGACTCCTAATTTCTGTGAATACCGAAATGAGTAAGTGCCTTCTGTGAATACGAAAATGGTAGTAAGTTTAGGATTTTGTCTTAAGTTAGTTCTGTGAATCGGGCCAAAAAATCCCATAAATATGGGCCAATTTTTGGGGGCATATTTATTGGAGCGTTCCTTCATGCTTGCACCACACAACAAGGTACATGCATGTCACAAACCCCTAAATCAGATTTTTGATATCGGGCAAAACCACTTTGCGTGGCTTTGAATAGCTTAAAAAATATGGAGTAAGGCACGGGTACTCATAGTACGGCCCGCGGGCCAGCGGCGGCCCGGCAAGCCTTCCCTGGCTGCCCGCGGACCGTGCAGACATCGTACCCGTGTTTGTTTTTTTCTTAAAGAATCTCAGCAAACACCCCTGCTGCAGCGCGATGCAGAGACTCTCTGTGAGGGCCGAGCGATTTCCGTCAGAGTGGGGCTGCAGGGGCCTAAGAGGTGAACAAAGCCTCATTAGCATGCAAATGGTCTTTTAAAGACCTGTTAAGTGCTCGGGTGCGGCTGGCTGGCTTGCTGAGTGTGTGTGTGCCCAGAAGCTGTCTCAGCCCGGGCACACACAGGCAGGGTGAGATGAAGAGGGAGAGGGAGGGAAAGGGAAGGAGACAGAGATAGACAGACAGAGGGAGAGCGACGGAGGGAGAGGGAGGGTGGGAGACAGGCAGACAGAGGGAGAGAGAGAGCGAGGGAGACAGAGGCAGACAGAGGAAGAGTGAGGGAGTGAGACAAGCAGACAGAGAGAGAGCGAGGGAGGGAGACAGAGGCAGACAGAGAGAGAGGGAGGGAGACAGGCAGACAGAGGGAGAGCGAGGGAAGCAGAGGGAGAGCGAGCGAAGCAGAGGGAGAGCGAGGGAGGCAGAGCCAGCTAGAGGGAGAGCGAGGGAGGGAGACAGGCAGACAGAGGGAGAGTGAGGGAGGGAGACAGGCAGACAGAGGGAGAGCGAGGGAGGCAGAGCGAGGGAGAGCGAGGGAGACAGAGGGAGAGCGAGGGAGACAGAGGCAGACAGAGGGAGAGCGAGGGAGAGCGAGGGAGGGAGAGACCAGACAGAGGGAGAGTGAGGGAGGGAGACAGGCAGACAGAGGGAGAGTGAGGGAAAGACAGATCAAGGGAGGGAGACAGAGGGAGGGAGACCTCAGAGTGAGGGAGACCTCAGAGTGAGTGAGGGAGACCTCAGAGTAAGTGAGGGAGACCTCAGAGTAAGGGAGGGGGAAGGAGTGAGGGAGGGGGAAGGAGGGAGAGGGAGACAGAGGGAAGGAGGGAGAGGGAAGGAGAGAGAGGGTGACAGAGGGAAGGAGGGAGAAGGAAGGAGAGAGGGAGAGAGAAATGGAGGAAGGTAGAGGGAAACAGAGAGAGGGAGAGGGAAACAGAGAGAGAGAGGGAGACAAAGAGAGAGTGATACAGTCAGAGTGAGTGAGACCGAGGGAGAGAGGGAGTGAGACAGAGGGAGAGAGGGAGTGAGAGGGAGTGAGGCAGTCAGAGTGAGTGAGACGGAGGGAGACAGAGAGACAGAGGGAGAGAGAGGTAGAGAGAGGGAGGGAGAGAGAGGGAGGGAGGGAGACAGAGAGAGAGAGAGAGAGAGAGAGAGAGAGAGAGCGACAGAGAAAGAACGAGAGAGAGAGAGCGAGAGAGAGAGAGAGAGAGAGAGAGAGAGAGAGAGAGAGAGAGAGAGAAATGTGTGTATGCCGGGTCTGGTGGCTCAGTGGACGAAGGCGTCCGCTGCAGGGACCTGTGATCAACCTCATGGTCAGTTTTTTATTCTTCTAGCCCTGCCCCCTCCCCCACTGACCCCGCCCCCACCGGTGCGGCCCTCGGACACAAACCACACTGTAAATGTGGCCCCCGAGAGAAAGTTTGTGAGTACCCATGGAGTAAGGCAACGCATCGAAAGTCGCTGCGCTTTCTTACTTTACGCTACGAAGGCATTCAATGGGCGTTGCATGGGTGTCTCCACGCAACGCCCATGCATTTTGATGCATCCCCAGATTTACGAGAACTTGTAAATATCGCTATTTCTCCTCATTTGTTCCTCTTTCTATGTGTGCTGCATTCTGTGCAGTGGGTAAGGGCAGGAATGAAACCTATGCCTTAAATATGGCACATTCCTGCCTTTTCACAGTGTTGCCGTGCAGAGCAGCAAGGCTGCACCACTTTGCCATAAATATGACCCCAGATGTCTTAGTGCTTGAGAATTATTTGGGGATTTTTGGTGCAATGAATAAAACTCTTAACCACTCTACAAGACAATTCATAATCCATTAGGAGATGGGAGCATTACAATTATTTTTAGCATAGTCAAATTAAAAAAACTGCAGGGCTCCGAGACCAAGGCCCAGATCTATGATTATTTCATGCAACGTAGCGTTGCATAGCAGTGAGAGCGCCCTTGCACTATGCAGCACACTGGGAAAGAGGGAGAAATATATTTATTTATTTTATTTAAGAGGTTTTATATAGCGCTAGCCAGACCCGAAGGTATCGGAGCGCTTTACAGCAAGTACGGGAGAAAAACACATCAAAGAGGAACAAGAAAGCATAAGTGATCAAAAGTTCCAGGGCCCGATTCACATGAATGAACTTAAGACTCAATCCTAAATTTTCTTCTATTTTGGTATTCACAGAATGCACATACTACTTTTGGTATTCACAGAAGTTAGGATTTTGACTTGACCTTGTCTTAAGACAAACTTAAGACAGACTTAAGACAGACTTGAGACAGACTTAACACAAAATACTAACTTCTGTGACTGCCAAAATTAGTAAGTGCATTCTGTGAATACCAAAATAGTAGTAAGTTTAGGATTGAGTCTTAAATTCATTCTGTGAATTGGGCCCCCAGTATGCTGTGCGTCCGAGGGGCACATTGAGGTAGAGTGGTTCCGAGGTAGTTTCGATCCGTGGGTAAAGTCCTGAGCTCCGTCTCCCTCCGGGAGTGGAGGAGAGTAGGGGGTTAAGGGGCATGGATGAGGATGGGAATGTTGGAGCAATTGTCTGTTGGCAGCAAGGTGTCAGCTTGTGCACTTCGGATTTCAGTTTGGGAAGGTACAGTTGAGGTATAAGTCTTTTAGGAGTCTTTTGAGTTTTATGAAAGAGGGAGTAGTCCTGATGTCCACCGGGATGGAGTTCCATATTTTGGGTGCATTTCCTGTGAAAGAACGAGCTGCAGTTTTTTGCTTGCGTGCTTTCAGAGGGATTAGTAGGAGGGTGTTGGAACTCTTAAGGTTTCTTGACTGGCCGGCTTTCTTGAGCTTGGAGGCCAGGTATTATGGTTTCCCTGTGTGTAAGGCTTTGTGAGTAAGGCAGGCAGTTCTGAAGCTGGCACGCAATTCCACTGGGAGCCATTTTAGTTCTCTGAGTGCGTCGCTATCAGGAAGTCGTACAGTTCTAATGCATTCTTAGGTCTACCTGTGTTGGTAAATCTGGGAATAAGTCAGAATACATGGGTGGATGCTTGGGAGCACCTATGCAACACCCATGTAACGCCTTCCAGCCACAGGGTAACACAAAGCAGGGTCTGGCGCTGCCATGCATTACACCAGATTTTCCAAGCCACACAGGGCCATTTTTCTGCGTGGCACGGTAAATC
Source organism: Lissotriton helveticus (assembly GCF_964261635.1). Taxonomy (NCBI): domain Eukaryota; kingdom Metazoa; phylum Chordata; class Amphibia; order Caudata; family Salamandridae; genus Lissotriton; species Lissotriton helveticus. The sequence goes on along the minus strand of NC_136057.1, from coordinate 182,473,158 downwards.
TAATTCTAGGTTTGGCATCACCCGGCGCCACCTTGCATGGCGCAAGGTCTACGCAAAACCTTGATAAATCTGGGCCCAGATAACTAGTAGAAGAAACTAAAGGAGAGCGTTTGTATTCTTATCTTTGGAAGTACTTTGAAATGAGGGCAAACTTGCACGCGCTCCCTCCAATGAGCTAAAGCAGCAACGATGTCAACTGGCCCGTATTCTAAGGGAGGCTTCGTAAAGTGTTTTTTAGCCATACATGCCAATAGTTGTCTGGAGAAACACAAACTGAGAATTTAAAATGTAATACCATGGTTGGGGTTCTCTTTAATAAATCAGAATTGATTTCCATCTGAATGAACACCTTTTGCAACATTAGGATAATCAAAGACTGGGGTAAAAACCATAACGCTCTAATTTTTACCTTGCAGTTTGTATGCAGCTCTTAGATGACAGTTAATCGCTCACTGTTCTATGCTAGGATTATAACTTATAAACTGCAAGTAACAAAGGGATCTCTCTAACAATAGCAGTGACTCACTGCCCTATTTCGTTATGTGCACTTTGTGAACTGCATGGTACATGCTCTTTGCAGCAGGCACATCAATATTTCCCTGGAGAAAACTCTGATCTCTCTCTAGGAAGCACATTAATCACCAGAGTCATCATGACATTTTTATTGAGTCTGAAAAATTGCAGGAGGCCAGGAAATAGGCAGCAAGTGTTTTTAGAACCATAATATACTTGAAAACATATTGCCCCCACCCAGAGTCAGCGCCCGTTGCGATCACACCGGTCGCACTGCCATAGAGCCAGCCCTTCTCAAGGGTCCTGTGACCTCACTGACAGAGTCAGTGTTGATCTAGGCTGTGCTGCTTCATGGGCCTGCCTGCAGGACTGGGGGTTGAACTTCAGTATGGATTGTAGTGGACAGGCATCAAGGTTAACCCACACTTGGCACGGTTAGGGTCCACTTGCTGGTGCTAAGACACCATGGCTTCTAAGGTCTATTGGGGCCATCTTAGGTCTATCACAGGATTGTGCTTCGTCAGGACTAATGGTTTGGGGGACTGGCCATGAAGCCTGAACCTGGTTCCCCAGTTCCATGTTCGACAGCTCTGACCATAGTGCCACATCCTCTCCCCCAATGAACATCATACTCCCCCACTGAGAGACATTCACACTGCCTTCAACTACAACCCAATTGTGCCTTGCTATAATCTCCTGGATGTGAGTCAATTCAAATTACGCACTAGACAAGAGCAATATGCTGCCTAAAAAAAGTACCAATATCTTGGAAAAAGCAAGGTAAAGCATGTGAAATGTAAGCAGTAACAACATGGTTACCAATCCACCCATTAATCAGGCATTGGAGTACCACCAGGTTTGGTGCACTTCCGCACACGGGGAAAACAATGCTGTTCAGAGAAAGTATAAGTAGCTCTTCACTGGCAAACCGGCAAACTCTGTAAAGTGGCGCTAATGAGTTTGGGTGTGGATAAAATCAATCTGGCCTCTTTCCGAACACTTAGACTTGCTTTATTTTGTTTTCTATTTATTTTTCATAGTTAACCTTTTAATCCCAAAGTTCACTGTGAAAAACAAAATGTCAAAAAAAGATGACAAAAGTGTTTATGGATCCATTTAACAAATAAACGAAAGGAGGAAAGAGAAAGTGAGAACCGTGTTTATTGAAGCCAAGGTTTTCTGTAAGTGAGGAAGAGCGAGACAGAAGGAGAGGAAATAAGAGAGAGAAAGAAAGAGAGGGAGCAGTTGACAGGGGCAGAGCAGGAGAAGTGGACACTGTCACTGGCAAGAAGGAAAAGAGTCCTTTTCCTGCTCGGCCTGTCCCCGAAGGGCCACCAACGCCGAGCCTTCTTTGCAGGCCGTGGCTATTTCTGCCGTCGTGGGACAAATGTTTAAAATAGCAAAGTAGGGGAACGGAATCTACTGAAAAAAGAAGGTGGGGCCCTGCCAATCTCGCCCACTTCGATCACTGGTTGGGAGGTAGACCTGTTACCACTACTATAGCTGCTGGGGTGTCTGAAGGTGCCGGGGTCACAAGGGCGGGAGCGGCCTTGATTGGCACAGCCATCATGGTAGCCAAGAGAGACATAGGGCCTCATTTATGAGGCTGTGCGTCACTTTTCATGAATGAGGCCCATAGCATCTCATGGGAAATCTGCTGATTCTCCATCACTCACTCAATGGCGGCCAAGGTTCGATTGGTGAACCAGACACAAGAAGCCGGTGTACGTGGCCTGGGGTTGCCCTGTCAAATATAATGTGATATTAGATGAATGCTATAGGCACCCGGGTTTAGAATTGATGACTTAACTGCTAATGTGATACTGCCTAAATGGCTGACCTGTTGGCTCTTCTGGGGTTTAGTACTGCTCCTACAGATGCACTTAAGTAATTAGGATGGTGTCATATTGATTGCTATGATACTGACTTGTAATACTGTTGAGAAACAAAAAATAAATCATCATAAATAAAATGCTTGGCCTCAGTGCTGCTCAGCATTAGATGGCTTCCATGTAAATCTGGGCCAGTGAACACTCTGGAGAGCCTGGGTCACCATGGTTTATCTACCAGTTACAATGAAAGGAATGGCTGCCCTATAAGTTTAAATTAATGGCTCAAAATGAGTCCAGAGATTTCAGTTGTGCAATAGTGAGCTCACTACATTTCAAGGCCACGCCACATCATGAACAGAACAGGAGATAGGAAGATACAAACATAGTTTTATTTATTTTCTTTTTTCAAAGAATACGTTTTTTACTTTTTTATTTTAGTTACATCATAAAAAAATATTTCATATGACAAGAGTTCAATCATAAAAACAACCCCACATTACCCTAACGTCATTCATTCAAACACAACAGAGTCACCAAACTAACATATCCTCATACAAACCATTCAACACATCCAACTCATAACAAACAATACATCATAATCCAAACAGATCCCACAGTTGTAAACTGAAGATGTCCTGCATTATCCTCTCAGCAAAATGCCGGAGACCCAAGGTGGTAATATCAGGACGGAGAGTGGAAGCGCCAACGCGCGTTTCGGTGCCAGGCCCGATCTACGGCCGCACCTTCATCACATACACGAAGGGAAATGAGGGGGCAGACAAAATCAGAAGGCGGCCAATCTATGGTGGACAAGAAAACATTGTGTTGTAATTATGCGATTACAGAAGAATGTTATCTTTAAACATTAACACAATCCAAAAACGCATCGAACTATTTTAAACGCTAGTGACAAGCTGATTCATGATTATTATTATCAAGGGGGTTTATCTCTGCTTTTTTGGCTTTAAAAGCCAAGAAAGCGGAGATAAAATGATCTCCCTATTACCTAGCTGTCGCCAACACCAGTTAGCATCAGCTAGTAGGAGATAGCGACCATCTTGGGCCCCACTTTGCATGTCAGTGATATTTATCACTAATGACATGCAAAGTGGGCGTGCCAAGATGTTAGCGACTGGAAACAGTCGCTAACATCGCTATCTCCTATTACCAACTTTTGGAGATATTCGGGCTAAGCGCGAATATCTCCAAAAGCTAACACCTGCCCTGAGCAGTTCTTAGCCATGTTATCCAATGGGAGGTGGATAACATGGCTAAGAGCATTAGCTCGGTAATGCATGAATATCGCTAACTTTTCAGCGATATTCATGCATTGCGGCCGTTTTTTATCGCATTTGCGATAAACCTTGGTAATACCAAGGTTTATCTGCGATAAAAATCGCCGCAGCTCAGCGGTAATTTTTTGTCTCTAACCAAGCAATAGCGATAATTATCGCTATTGCTTGGTAATATGCCCCTGCGTTCTTATCAGGATAGATTTCAAAGAAAACGAGCCCAGGCTAGCAGTCGGACGAAGATACTGAAACAAAAAGGCAGGCTGGTCATGTGCTGTCTTTACACTAAAAAGGTCTAATAAGGCAAACACTCCCTAAACGGAGGGATGCAACGTGCTACGGACTAATATCGAAAGCGCTATTCTCTGCTCTACAGCTCAATGAGGCCGGATATCTTCGATTTATTGCCATGAATTTAACTTAGTGAATGCCGAGATAACAACTGTGTATGAATGAATGTGTTGTTTAACCTGTTTTTGTTTAGCACACAGGTCTCCTGCTCTAATTCTATCTGCTGGGTAGCTTATAAAAATATATATGTGTGTGAATGAATCTTTTGTCTAGTCTCTAGGGATTCCTGCTCTTGCCAGCATCTGCTGGAGATGATTTTGCTTAATTCTAGGTTATGCATAGTTGTTTGCAATTGTTGAGCTCACTACTTATACTGTGATATCAGATGTAGATAATAATAATTCATGAATCAGCTTGTCACTAGCGTTTAAAATAGTTCGATGCATTTTTGGATTGTGTTAATGTTTAAAGATATAAACTCTGATAAAAAATTCTTCTGTAATCGCATAATTATTACACAATGTTTTCTTGTCCACCATAGATTGGCCGCCTTCTGATTTTGTCTGCCCCCTCATTTCCCTTCGTGTATGTTCCATGATGAAGGTGCGGTCGTAGATCGGGCCTGGCACCGAAATGCGCGTTGGCGCTTCCACTCTCCGTCCTGATATTACCACCTTGGGTCTCCGGCATTTTGCTGAGAGGATAATGCAGGACATCTTCAGTTTACAACTGTGGGATCTGTTTGGATTATGATGTATTGTTTGTTATGAGTTGGATGTGTTGAATGGTTTGTATGAGGATATGTTAGTTTGGTGACTCTGTTGTGTTTGAATGAATGACGTTAGGGTAATGTGCGGTTGTTTTTATGATTGAACTCTTGTCATATGAAATGTTTTTTTATGATGTAACTAAAATAAAAAAGTAAAAAACGTATTCTTTGAAAAATGAAAATAAATAAAACTATGTTTGTATCTTCCTATCTCCTGTCCTGTTCATGATGTGGCGCGGCCTTGAAATGTAGTGAGCTCACTATTGCGCAACTGAAATCTCTGGACTCATTTTGAGCCATTAATTTGAACTTATAGGGCAGCCATTCCTTTGATTGTAACTGGTGTTTTTTTTCCCCTGCTGGTCTGCCCTACATCGTTCTCAGGGGGCCCCTTCTTGTATTGGTCACCATGGTTTATTTAGCCTTTTAAAAGTTGCCCAAAATGGTGTCTTACATGCCACATGCCAAAGCTCAGGGGACCTTACACCATGAAGACTGTAGGTGGCTTGTTTTGTTCTCCAAGATTCTTGGAGGAATATGTTTTAATGATGTAAAATGCCACATAAAGACTGCATTTAACAAGCAATTGTAGCAGCAATGCTGGGTGCGTACAGGATTGTGGATATGCAGTTTAGCGGTGATGTGCTGCTTGGTAGTTCTGGAGATGCCTGACCTCTGGCGGCTAGAAGGAGCATTGCACCTCCGGCTCCTTCAAAGAGGCACTCAACATTCTCAATCTACCCTTAGCCCCTCCATATGCGTTCCCGCAGCTTCATCTGCTACATCTAACCTTATCCAGTGTTTCCCAAAATACCTTTCCTGCTCCGCATACCAACCACGGAGGGCATCGGAGGTACAGAGCTCCAGAGATTTGTTATTTGCATTTGATAATGGTAAAAGAGGTGTGAGGGTACTCAGTACCGCCCGATGCCACCCTTGATTTCCATGTGGAATTCTTCAATGCACAATACGGATTAGCAAGCTGTCTGACTTCTAAAAACTCCAGCATTGGTTTTACCACTGTTTGTTTTGAGTTACCTTTGACAGGTGTGTTTCTGCTGCTTCTCTCTTGTGTTACTGGAGGCAGGGCTGGTCCTAGGCCTTCTGAGGCCCCGGGCAAAAGGGAAGATGCGAGGCCCCCCTAATTGCATATTGCGTCACAAGAAGTGACATCACAGAAATCGACATTCGCAGTACTATTGATCTTATTTGGCATCACGGAAGCTAACTAATGTGGATATCAGTAACATTGACAAAAAGTAGAGGGGGTTGAAAACAGGTGAGCAAATATCAATTTATTATAAAAAGTAGATACAATGAAATATTGCAATCAAACAACGTTGAGAGAATGAACACACTTATCCATCCACTCTTCATCCCATCCATCCATTCACTCATCCATCCAGCCATTTACCCTTTCACCAATCCAGCCATCCTTTCACTTACTAATTCTTCCACCCATCTACTCTTTTAGTCATCCATCCTCCCTTTCTCTCTCCATCAACCTTTTCACTTAGCCAACCTTCCTCACATCATCCATACACCCACCCATCCATCAATCAATCAATCAATCATTGACACTTATAGAGCGCGCTACATACCCGTAGGGTCTCAAGGCGCTGGGAGGGGGGGGGGGTGCCGCTACTGCTCGAACAGCCAGGTCTTCAGCTTCTTCCTGAAGGAGAGGTGGTCTTGGGTCAGGCGCAGGTCGGGAGGGAGGGAGTTCCAGGTCTTGGCGGCCAGGTAGGAGAAGGACCTTCCTCCTGTAGTCGCTCTTCGGATGCGGGGGACGGCGGCGAGGGCGTGGTTGGCTGATCGGAGGTGGCGTTTGGGAGCGTAGAAGTTGACTCGGCTGTTGAGGTAGCTCGGGCCTTGGTCGTGTAGGGCTTTGTGTGCGTGGGTGAGGAGGCGGAAGGTGATTCTTTTGTTGACGGGGAGCCAGTGAAGGTCTCTCAGATGTCCGGAGATGTGGCTGGTTCGTGGGATGTCGAGGATGAGTCTGGCTGAGGCGTTCTGGATCCGCTGGAGTCTCTTCTGGAGCTTGGCGGTGGTCCCGGCGTAGAGGGCGTTGCCGTAGTCCAGTCGGCTGGTGACGAGGGCCTGGGTGACGGTCTTCCTGGTCTCGGTGGGGATCCACCAGAAGATTTTCCGTAGCATGCGTAGGATGTTGAAGCACGCCGAGGAGACGTTGTTGACTTGCCTGGTCATGGAGAGGGAGGAGTCCAGGATGAAGCCCAGGTTGCATGCATGGTCTGTCGGTTTGGGTGCGGTGCCCAGGGCGGGGGGCCACCAGGAGTCGTCCCAGGCGGAGGGTGAGGAGCCCAGGATGAGGGCCTCCGTCTTGTCCGAGTTCAGTTTCAGGCGGCTGGTCGTCATCCACTCGGCTACCTCTTTCATCCCTTCGTGCAGGTTGGCTCTGGCGGCGGCGGGGTCGTTCGTCAGGGAGAGGATCAGCTGGGTATCGTCGGCGTAGGAGATTATGCTGAGGTTGTGTTTGCGTACGATGGCCGCGAGGGGGCTCATGTAGACGTTGAAGAGGGTGGGGCTCAGAGATGATCCTTGGGGGACGCCGCAGATGATTTCGGAGGCCTCTGACTTGTACGGTGGTAGACGGACTCTCTGTGTTCTTCCGTCGAGGAAGGAGATGATCCATTCCAGCGCCTTGTCCTGGATTCCGATGTTGCTGAGGCGCCGTACTAGGGTGCGGTGGCAGACCGTGTCGAATGCCGCGGAGAGGTCTAGGAGGATGAGGGCCGCTGTTTCTCCATTGTCCATCAGGGCTCGGATGTCATCGGTGGCGGCGATGAGGGCGGTCTCGGTGCTGTGGTTGGCTCGGAAGCCGGACTGTGAGGGGTCGAGGGATCAGTTCATCTCGAGGAAGGCGGCCATCTGCTTGTTGACGGTCTTCTCGATGACTTTGGCTGGAAACGGGAGGAGCGAGATGGGGCGGTAATTCTTGAGGTCGGTGGGGTCCGCTGTTGGTTTCTTGAGTAGAGCGCTGAGTTCGGCGTGTTTCCAGCTCTCGGGGAAGATGGTGGTGTCGAAGGATGTGTTGATGATGTCTCGCAGGTGGGGTGCGATGACAGCGTCGGCCTTGTTGAAGACGTGGTGAGGGCAGGGGTCGGTCGGTGATCCGGAGTGGATGGAGTTCATCGTGCGGATGGTGTCTTCGGTGCTGATCGGGGTCCAGGCGTGGAGAGTGGTGGTGGGGGGTGGTTGTTCGGTCATGGTGTGCGTTGGTTGGTTGATGAAGCGGTTGTGTATGTCCGCGATCTTGTTGTGGAAGTATGAAGCGAGGGAGTTGCAGAGGTCTTGCGATGGGGTGATGTCGTTGTTTCCTGCGCTGGGGTTGGAAAGCTCTTTCACGATGTTGAAGAGTTCCTTGCAGTTGTGTGCGTTGTTGTCCAACCGGTCCTTGAATGCTGTTTTCTTGGCGGCGCGGATCAGCTGGTGGTGTTTCCGGGTGGCAAGTTTGAAGGAGGTCCTGTTGTCTGGTGTCGGTTCCCTTCTCCAGACTTTCTCGAGGGCTCTGCAGTTCTTCTTGGAGCTCTTGAGTTCGTCGGTGAACCATGGGGCCTTCTTGCTGCCGGGTCTGCTAGGCGGGGTCCTCAGTGGGGCGAGTTCGTCCGCGCAGTTGCTGATCCACTTCGTGAAGTTGTCGGCGGCCTGGCTGGGGTTCGCTGAGCTGGCAGGAGGGTGCTGGCTCAGGGAGGTGGCGAGCTGGTCTGCTGTGATCTTGTTCCAGCTTCTGCGGGCGGCCTGTTGCTGGTGTTGGTGGGTCGTTGTTCTCTTGAAGGTGAAGTGGACGCAGCTGTGGTCCGTCCATTGAAGCTCTGTGGCGTGGCTGAAGTCGATGTCTGTGCTGGAAGAGAAGACTGCGTCGAGTGTGTGTCCGGCGAGGTGGGTGGGGGTGGACACCAGTTGCTTGAGTCCCAGGTTGGCGAGGTTGGCGAGCAGGGTGCTGGTGTTGCGGTCGTTGTTGTTCTCCAGAGGGAAGTTGAGGTCTCCCAGGAGGATGTAGTCAGCGGAGGGGAGGGCATGCGGGCTGACGAAGTCGGCGATGTCCTCGCTGAATTGTGTGCGTGGTCCAGGGGGTCGGTAGATCAGGGTGCCTCTGAGGGTGGTGTTCGGGTTGGTGTGGATCTGGAAATGCAGGTGTTCGGCGCTGGTCAGAGTGTTGTCGGTGCTGGTCGTGAGACGGATGGTGCTCCTGTGGATGATGGCGATGCCTCCCCCCATCTGGTTGGCGTTTCGGTCCCTCCGGACGATCTTGTAGCCCTCTGGGATGGCGATGGCGATGTCAGGAGCTGAAGAGGCGTTCATCCAGGTCTCCGTGAGGAAGGCAACGTCAGGGGCTGTGGTGTCTAGGAGGTTCCAGAGTTCGATGGCGTGTCTGTGGACGGAGCGGGTGTTGAGCAGGATGCACTTGAGGTGGGTGCTGCTGGTGTTCGACTTGGCGGGTGCTGGTGCGAGGCAGGCCCGGGTGCAGGTGAACTTGCAGGCGTGGCAGCTGAAAGGTCCGTGGGTACGTCGTGGAGTGGCTTGGTGGCAGTCTGGAAGTCGGCCGGTGTTGAGTGCGATGAGAGTGGCGGCGGAGTACGTCAGGCGGGTCGGTCGGGGTCTTCGGGGGCCAGGGGTCCTGGCACTGGGCGCGGTCCAGGCGCGGACGGGCGCAGACGGGCTTACCTTTGGCGCGCCTTCGGCGCACAATCGGCGCGCCCGCTGCGCGTGACCGCTGCGCGTTCGCACGGTCGCCATTTAAGGCGAAGTGCGCGGGTGGGCGGAGCAGCTGGGAGGCGGGAGCGGGGAGGGAACAGAAGAGAAAAGGGGCGGGGCCAATGGCGGTGGCGGGAAGCGAGAGCGGAGCGCGGCGAGGTAGGCGGGCAATCAGGAAGGAAACTGGACCCGGCACAGAGGATGCAATTTAAATTAACAGGCACAAATGGAGGGCAAAACGAAGGAAAACAGAAGGAAAAACGGAGTTACGGCAGAAGGAAATGCAGGCACAAATTACGGGCAAAACAAAGAAAAACAGCTAAATAAACGAGCAGACGGCAAAAATAAACAAGCACAAATATAAGGCAAAACAACTGGTAAACCAGAGGGGAGCGACCACGGCGTCAGCGAGGCCGGCGGCGAGGCAGAGGGCAGGCAGAGGGAGACACACGCAGCAGCTGGTGGCCGTGCGGCGCGGGGGTGTCCCACAATCCATCTACACATCCACTCATTGATCCATCCATTGACCCTATCACTCATCCATCTATCATTTCACTCCTTCACACATCTATTCATCCTTTTGTCCATCTACCCTCCCTCTCACTGACTCATCCATCCTTACATCCACCCTTTCACTTATACGTCCATGCATTCACCCTTCCACTTATCAATCCATCAATCCATCCATCATTTCACTCATCCACCCACCCACCCATCATCCACCCAACTATCCACCCACCATCCACCCACCCATCCACTCATCCATCCTTTCACATACTCACCCACCCACTCATCCATCCTTTCACCCACCCACCATTCACCAATTCACTCATCCATCCTTTCACCCACCCACTCATCATCCATCCATCCTTCCACCCACTCATCATCCATCCTTCCCCTCATCATCCATCCATCCATCCTTTCACCCCCTCATCATCCATCCATCCATCCTTCCCCTCATCATCCATCCTTTCACCCACCCCCTCATCATCCATCCATCCATCCTACCCCTTATCATCCATCCATCCATCCATCCTCCCCCTCTCCATCCATCCTCCCCCTCATCCATCCATCCTTCCCCTCATCCATCCATCCTTCCCCTCATCCATCTTTCCTTTCATCCATCATCCATCCTTCCCCTCATCATCCATCCATCCTTTCACCAACCCCTCCATCTATCCATCCATCCTCGCCCTCATCATCCATCCATCTATCCTTCCCCTCATCATCCATCCATCCATCCATCCTTCCCCTCATCGTCCATCCATCCTTCCCCTCATCATCCATCCTTCCCCTCATCATCCATCCTTCCCCTCATCATCCATCCATCCTTTCACCCACCCCTCCATCCAGCCATCCTCCCCCTCATCATCCATCCTTCCCCTCATCATCCATCCTTCCCCTCATCATCCATCCATCCTTTCACCCACCCATCCATCCATCCATCCATCTTTCCCCTCCATCCATCCCCTCATCCATCCATCCTTCCCCTCATCCATCCTTCCTTTCATCCATCATCCATCCTTCCCCTCATCCACCCATCCTTCCTTCCATCCATCCATCCATCCATCCTTCCCCTCATCCATCCATCCTTCCCCTCATCCATCTTTCCCCTCATCCATCATCCAGCTACCCACTCCACCCATACATCCAGCTATTTATATTTTCTCTCATCCATCCTTCCCCTCACTCATCAATCCATCCATCCTCTCTCATTATCCATTTATTCACTCTTTCATTCATCCATTTGCCCTTTCACTAATTCATCCAGCCATCCACCCATCCCTTCACTTACTCACTCGCCCACCTTTCCATATTAATTTTGAGCTGAGCCCTTTTGAGAAGAGGCCGATCAAGAACTCCACCCTCGCTGCAGGAGCCATTCCAGTACTGGGACAGAATCCACTCAGGGCAGACACATGATCCACCACAGGGGGGACAGGAGCCATCACAGGGGGGGGAACAGGAGCCATCACAGGGGGGGGGGGGCAGGAGCCATCACAGGCAGGTGGAGGGGGGACAGGTGCCATCACAGGAGGGGGAGCAGGATCCACCAGGGTGGGCACAGGGGTGGGCATGCAGTATTCTAGTATCATCTTGGGCTCCTCGCCCCCTCCTGCACAAGACAAGGAAGACAGGCTCTCTGTCCAAAATGCCATCCCCCACTGTGATGTACAGTACTTACAGGAGAAACTCTAAGAGAACTGATTGAACTGATTGTCCTCCATACTTTGTTAATCAGTGTGGGTGCGATTGTGCCTTTTCTTTATTTTATTACATTATAAACTGCATGTTTGAAGAACAGAGGTTTGCTTACAATTTAGTGACAGTAATTAAGCTCTGTGAAGAGAACCACGTGCTGCTTCGGTGTAATCTGGCAGAATCTCGGATGTTTGGTGCCCTGGGCTGAGGGGAATGTGTGAGGCTCCCTCTAAATTGCAAAGACGTGGCCATTCAGGGCTGTTTGCATCTGAATGGATGTCCCTGCTCCTGAACCTGCAGCCCCTCCCTCTCAGTCACCTTCAAGCACCTCTTAACAGCTCATCAAGGGCTGGAGGTGTGAGGGTTGCCATCCCGCTGTGCCTCTCCAGTTCTGCGGGGTATCTGAGCTTTGATGCAGCATCTGAGTCAAGAAGGGAGGTGGGGGGAGGAGCCTAGCTCGCGGCCGTGATGGTCGCCCTTTAGCTCGGCTCCCGCAGCCCTCCATCCTGACTGCCTATCCTGTCTTTTATCCTGTCCCGGGACGGCACACTTTTGGGGAATTGGAAACATTACGGCTTGTTTGTACTTACCATCTGACCCCGGGGTCTCGACGTGCAGTGGCTCCGGAGTTCTGGCCTCCGAGAGATCGGGGCCTCTGCGAGACTTGGACCGGGACCTGGCCGGTGGGATCCGACGGCTCTCGGCCCCGGCCGAGAGCGAGAACCAGTGTTGGGAGCCGATGTGCGAAGATCCCGGCGATCCTGACCCGGACCTGCCCTGGTGGTCGCGTGGCCGACGTGGGTGAGAAGCCCCGGGACCTGATTCTGAGAGGGGGTTCCCCCGCCGCTGCTTTATCCGGCGGCCCTGGTCCTCGGGGCCCGGACTCCGCTTGTTTGGGGCACCGGTGCTGGTGCGGGCGGAGACCCGTTTTGGGCGGACATCCGTTTGGCATCGAAGCCGCCCTTGCTGGGACCCCCGGCGCTCGTAAAGTCCTACATTTGAGAACTGTTATTTCCGGGGGTCCTCGTGGGCGGCGATTGGGCTGCTTCACGAAATGGCGGCCGGCCCTCTGGAACGAGAGTCACCCTGTGGCGGCGGGCCCGAGTTGCCTGATTGTGTGGGGATCGGATCTGGTGGGCGTGAGCCGACAGTCGGAGATATCCTGGAAGCCCTCAGATCCCTGCACGCTTCCCTGGCCCTGGGCGTCTCGGTGGGTCCGCCACGATCCGCCGCCATTTTGGGCGGCCGTTTCTTCTTGTCGCCCTCTTGTTTCGATGCCTCCATTGCCTCACCCCCCTCGATTGACCTGAGTGTCTCCACCACTGATCGAAGATCGTATAGTGTGCTGGTGAATTTGGGGCGCCCTGCTTTTCAAGGTTCGGACCCCGGGGACTTGGATGCTGTACTGCGACCCTGTTCGACATTGTTGCCTGGAATTATGGGTGGACTTCCTCCTGCGCCTGCTTCGATGACTTTGCCTGTGTTTAAAATTGGGACCACCTCGCCCGCTCCAGTGGCGCAACTGAACGGGGAACATCACTTACAACGAATTTTTTACAACGCACTACCATTACATCGCAACCATTACAACGCAAACCATTACAACGCAATGCGCTGGGGGGCGCTCTAGTATAGGGAATGTATTTAATATACTATCCAACACCTTCCCTGCTATCCACGGGGACTGGAGTTGGAATAGTAAATTAAATAATTCACTATCCAGCGCCTAAAAGCATTATGCGTTGTAATGGTATGCGATGTAAAAACCGCGTTGTAAAGGCATGCGATGTAAAAGCATGCGTTGTAGTGACACCAATCCAACTGAACTCCTGTTTCTCATGGCTCGTGCTTCGATTGTTGATGCATCGATACTTTCAGTTTGGATTACTGCTCCCTTGTCGATCTGTCTACCCCCCACGTAGCTATGCTATTCACCATTCCACTCGATTATATGCTGATTTCGTATTTAGTATGTGGTTGTACATTGCCATGTGGTGGGTGGGGTTTGTCGCTCGGAAGGGTTGGGGGTGAAATGTACGACTTCTGCTTGATTCCCGGTATGCGATTTCGTTGCACAATTGTCTCTGATCGTAGAGGGGTGGGAGGTCCCCTTCTCCTAATATTTTGTGGCGCGTGATGGGGTGTCGTCCTGGTCTGTTTTTGATTGTACTTGTCGGGTTGGGCGGAGGGCTGTGGCCTACCGTTTGTATATTAGTTATTCTGCTCCTCCCTCCTGTTTTCTTTCTCCGCTTCTGTGGCCTTTTTGTCTCGTTTTTCTTTCTTTCTTCTTGCTATATTTCGGGTTCTGGTTTAGGGCGACAGGCACGCTGTTTGAAGGGTAGGCCGTAGCCTTCTACAGGGGTGCAGGGTGGGACGGGTGGGTTGGGTTCTATTTTTTGTTTGTCTTCTGGTTCTATGGCCCTTTTGTATCTCTTTTTCGTGAGGCCGCGTCTGTCCCGACCTCCTATGGTGTGTTTCGGGTGGGGGTATGGCATCGTTACTCCTCCTGCTACATTTCGGCTGTCCTTCCATCCGATTGCCATGCCCCACTTGGGCCGCTAATCCTTTTGTCTCCTGTCCTCCCACCACGGGGAGTCGTGTCGGCGTGTCTTTCACCTTTCTTTTTTCATATTTTCTTATCCCCCTTTTATTGTTTGGTTTTTCTTCCCTCCATTTTCCTTTCCCTTCCTCTCCCCCCCCCTACCTAGTCCCCCTTCCTTTTTTCCTTCCTGCGTCCCAAAGGGTACTGTGACGGGCGGGTTTTCATGCATTGTCTTCCGATCCCTCTCTTCTGGTTTGGTAGTGCCCCTGGTGGTGGGCGTGTTACGAGGATAATGCTCAGGGGCTGACTGTATCTCACATATCCTGATTTCTTGACTGCATTGTGTTGTCCCCCTGATATTTTGCCCCATGCCCCCTTCTTAATGTTGAGGTTGATTACGGGATGTCGGATACCTCCGTATTGCAAGTGTGCCTGTCATATGTCCTCTCCCCTTATTGTAAAATTAAGCCTTATTTACTCCTGTGTTTTAGCCCTTTAGTTTCTGTATTTCTTTTCCCCTATTGCGGTTGTACGGCCTCTGCTTTGTATTGCTTGATTATGTACTATTTGCCTGATGACTCCTGACTGTTTTGTACACTGCGGCCGGCCGGCTTGGTTGTGGGCCTCGATTTGTCTTCTTTGGATATCAATAAAGGTTTTCAAAAAAAAAAAGAAGGGAGGTGGGGGCAAGCTGTGCTGGCGTTAGGGTGGGACGACCGGTGCCTGGCTAAAATGACGGACAAATGGCGTCCATAAACTCGAACAAAAATTCTCCGAACCCAGAGGTTTATTTGTAACAAGTCACTCGCATTAGAGTAATATATGAATGAGCGCCGTCAAGCCCTCCAAACAAAATAAATGAAATCATTTTATCCATTCAGGATACAGCGCTGGAGAGCGCCATGTAAATACCCCCGTTTCCTTCCCGGTCGGAATCCATTCTATTGTGGGTGAAATGTTTGAACTGTACAGGTGTGCCCCCACGCCTCTGATAAGGGAACCAAACGCGGGCCCCAACCCTTCAGGACCCCCCTCCCTGCCCAAGCCTAATGAATAAATATGAGATATGCGAGACTCGGGCCCCTTAACACACTCTGCAGGGGCCCTATAGGTTTGTATTACCTTCTGCCCCTGACCCCAGTCTGTGTGCATGAGCAGCTACTTTGACGGGGACAGGGGGGCTGCCTGTCGCTATCTCTACTTTACCGAGGCACCTAGGCTCTGTGCTTCCTTGAAGAATCCCGAATATCGCCGGCACATGCGACAGCTGCTGCCAGAGTCGGACTGGCCGCCAGGGCAATTTAGCAGTGCCGGAAGGGCTAGTGTAACAGGTCAGTAAGCGGACCAGTTATTTTGGTGTTTGGGGTCAGTTTTACGGTCTGGAGGAATTTTACTGTTAATTTCCCCAGTACCTCAAACATTGCCTGCAACAAGCACAAATGCGTGCAGTCTCCCATACAGTGCAAAACTCCAACACAACTTGGATTTACAACTTCAAAACTGCTCCGATGTGCAACGAGTCACACTTTCAGCTATCTGATAAGCTAATGGGGTCTCTTTTATTTTTGTTCCAGAGCCTATATTCTGTCCCAGTCCTGTGCTGTCTGCTGCTTCCCTGCCAAGGTAGCCCAGCCCCTGTCCACCTTTGCTTAACACGACAAGATGCCCCACCCTCTGGTCTCAAACATTCTGCTCAATTAAGATAAGAGACACTGCCCTACCAATATTCGAAGTGTAATAAAAGCCAGTTGATCTGGCTGCTCCCTCCTCCCCTCACCCACCTCCTCTTTCCTGTGGCCGGCTGGTGCTCGAAATAAACAAAGGGGCCTCTGTTGCCTGGAAACAAAATGCAGAAACAGAGCCTAGAATGGCCGATACTTAACCGAGGCGCTGCCCCGCCCCTGACATTATGAGCCAACATAATTGCTGGCCCAGCTGTTGTGCCGCCCCCCCATTCTGTTTGCACCTCCCCCCACCTGTAATGTGATCAGGTGAGGCAGGGGGCCCTGTAGTGAGCTGTGAACGTGTGACCTTTCACGGGGGCGCGAGGCCCCCTGTGTTTTGCCGAGCGCGAGGCCCTGGGCGGCTGCCCACACTGCCCATGCCTAGCGCCGGCCCTGACTGGAGGGCAGTCTGCCTGCCAACTTAGGGGCATATTTGTGAGGGTTGCATCACGTTTGCAGCACTAGATGTAGCACATGGATGACGCCAACCTCTGTTTGCCAGCGTAGCTTTGAGTGGCTCCAAAGATATGGAGTAATGTAACACATCGCAAATTGCTGTACTGCGTTACTCTTGCCTGGGTAAGATTTCCATGGGTGTTGTGTGGGTGTTCTCATCTAACAACTATGGTTGTTGCCACATTCCCAGATTGCACCAAAGAGATACGCCTCTCCAGGGAAGGTGCAACGAGGAGAAATATATCTGCCTGATTCATCATTCTCCCGTTTTGCGAGCCCCTAATAGCGATTCATAAGGAATCGCTATTAAGGACTTGCAAAACGGGATTCATGTAGGAATTGCAAAAAATATTGCGATTCCTACATGTTCCTTATTTGCGAGTAGCAAATTGCTAATCGCAAATAAGGAATAACTCCCCATGCATTCCTATGGGCCTACAGGCCCATAGGAATGCATGGGGAGTTATTCCTTATTTGCGAATAGCAATTAGCTACTCGCAAATAAGGATGCGATTTCAAGGGTGCAGGGGTGTCCAAAGGACACCCTGTAGCACCCCTGAAATGTAATCTACATTGGTGTTGCGCACACACATGTCCAAAGGACATGTGTGTGTGTAACATGCAACTTAGAAAAATGCATTTAAATGCATTTTTCTAAGTTTTCGCTATTTACCGAGAGGTCTGACCTCTCGGTAAATAGCGGCCCAAAATTGCATTTTCGCAATTTTAAAATGATTCATGAATTGCGTTTAAGGAATCTCAAATAGAGATTCCTTAAATGCAATTATTCGCAAATGTGCGAATTCTTTAAAAGCGAATTTTGCATTTGGGATGATGAATCCCAAATGCAAAAATTGCACTTGCAAAAGGCAAGATTCCGAGAATCTTGCCCTTTGCGAGTGCAATTTAGCTTCATGAATCAGGCTGTATGGTCATCTCATTGGATGCAACAAGCCAATAGTTCGACTGCTACAGCAAATAGCAGGGGGGGAGGAGGACAGCCCTACCTCATCCTCGACCCAACTGGAAGATCTATGATATTGTCCAATTAAATCTATATCTAGTAATGGGATCTGTGTACAATAATTGGACCAAAGACATGAATTCCGGTACAAATCACATCTTGCATATGACCGCCATCAGATATGGCCATTTGAATTAATCTAAGGCCTTTTTGGCATGCAATAAACAAATCACCATGTGTTCATTTATGTGTGAGGCTTTATGCCGGACACCATATAGACATCGCGGATTGAGCCCCGTTGATCTATGGGGCCTGAATTCATCCACAACCTTGTAGAGGCAGGTGGGGTATCTTGGCCAATATTTTGGTCTCTATTTACGATGAAGGCATGGCCCTATTGGAGGTGTATTCATCCACTGGATTCTCAACTTTTTAGATTAAGACGATATTGGCAGTGCTGAGATCTTCTGGGAGGGAGCCTCCCCTCAGGCCTCATTGAACATATGTGTGAGAGGCACACATAGATGCTGTCCGATATATGTAAACATTTCAGGTGGACCAAGAGGTCTATCACTTTAGAGACGTTAGATGGCTTTCTCCACCTCAGATGGTTCAATATTTTTCTCAAGAACTGCCCTACCATCAGGGTGAGATACTTGGTATCGGTAGATCCTCCACAAATTGTAACAGTTGAACTGTGGTCCCGTCACCCTGGCATGGTATAGATTTCCAAGGTAACTGGGTAAAGTCTCTGCAATGTCCATGGCTGTGTGGACTGCATTTCCTGGGCTATACACACACCCACACCCATCTCTATCCTGCCTCTCTCTGCACGAGCCAATCTAAGTTAACCCACCTTATTACCCTCCTCATACAGTTTGTGTTGTTGGGCTCATAAATGTGCCAGTGGTCGCTGCCGCATACAAATCTTCCAAACAAAAGTACTCTCAAACGATGCCTACCAGCATGGATGACGTGTGAATCCTACACCTTGTAGTGCCCTGTGCCTTATGTAAAATGTTTATACACTGATTTACAAAGACTCATCAGTCATTGTCTCTGCATGTGTGTGATGTAAAGTGTTCGGACACCCTCCCTACACTGATATGAGAGGTGCTATCAAACAAATGAAATACTTGTGAGAGAGGGGCTACGGAGCGGTGAGAGGCACTCTGGGAGGGTGATAGTGGAGGACTCAGTGAAGAGCTGCAAGAAGATTCTCGTATTCTGGGGCACATTAAAGTAATTAGGTACTATGCTTTAAGAGCTAATAAAATTGAATATGTAATAACAAAAGGGTTTGTTGAATGCCCCTTGTTTACCCAAATGTTCTTGGGGGAGAGCCCCCCGAAGCCCCCTTTCTAGTGGTCAGGCTTGCTCGCTGCACTTGCTATGTACCTTACAGGGGCTGGAATGACACAATTTGCCAGGGATGCTTTGGGTTGCAAGTCCGCCCACGACAAGTGCAGGATCCTCCTACCACTAAATAAACACTATGGGGCAGATTTACAAACCCCTTGTGCCACTTTTGCGTATCTTTGCCCATGTTAAAAGTGACGCAAAAGTGGCGCAAGGGGCTTGTAAATCTGCCTCTATATGCACACATACCAACAGACCCAATTGAGGCTGTCTCTCTGCCAGAAATTACATCTGCTTGTATAGACATCAATTTGGAAAATCCATTCTCCCGTATATTTTTTATTTAATCTCCCACTTTCCACTGCTTAAATGTTGGCATGTACATACACGTATTTATGTGAAAAAGCATTTTCAGATCTTATGTACCTAAAAAAATAAATACAGAAATTGCTTGGGAAATGTAGAATCTGGCCTGAGGATTCAACTTTCTGATATAAAATCAAACATTGAAAAGTTTGTCGCATATTTTTTCAACATAAAATCTTTCATAATTCAAGTACTTGTTCGGTGTGTATTTGTTTGTGCATTTTACAAATTGTGTGGTTGAACCCCAGCTTTCAGTAGTGATTCAGTGGGGTCCTCAGCCAGAAGTCAAAAGGTTGGGAACCACTGATGTAAAGCGCTCCAACACATTCAGATCAAGTTGGAGCTATACAAAGGTGGATAAAAATTTAATGGGTGCCATACCACAGATCATCACTAGAGGTCAGTAATTAAGTCAGCCAGGCACCACGCTGTATACCACACAGAGGTGCAGTGCCAGAGGCTCCATGGAGCCAGTGGAGTCCTGCACGGGGACTCTGGTCACTTTAACCCATAATTAATTGTTTCTAATGATACATAATTGCCAGTGATGCTTTTTGCTAGCTGAGGAGAAAGCTGACCTCCAGCGCCAAGAATGAACCATGCAGCACCTTACCTAAAAGACGCTGATCATCCTTGACTACAGTCAAAGCAATCCTAAATAAAATGGCGACCTTTTTTGCTTTTACTTGAGTACGAGGCGCTGCTTTCGTAATAATTCTCCAACAAGCATTTGCAATGCAATAGGTCTCGCATTACTAAAAGTTTGAGCTTGTGGCGTTGCAAATAATAATGCAACGCCAGTAGTTAAAACTTTCTGTAATACAAGACCAATTGCATTGCAAATGCTTGTTATAGAGCCTTTAGTGCTTTAAAAAATGCCAAATTCAATCATGTTATTGACTGCTCACTTGCTAGACTATAACTGGTTGCGGAGCATTTTACTATCCTAGTGAATAATGTACTTAGGTCATAAACACAAGTGTTACAAGTGAAACTGATCAACTTTATGGACAGAACAGGAACAACATAGGGAGCTTTTTGGTCGTGGAAAGATCTGTAGTCAACACGGGTCCACAGTTTGCATCTCTGGACGACACTGTTAACCCCTTCCACGCTCGTGGCGGAACCATTCCATCACGAGCCACGGTGGGGCTGTGCTGGTGACGGAATGGTTCGGTCACGGCCCGGCCGCCGAGCCTGCGCGACGCTGATTCCGCGCCTGCGCTGGACGTTCTATTGAGCGGGCGGGCCGTAACGGAACCATACCATCACAAGCACAGCGCCACTGTGGCTCATGACGGATTGGTTCCGTCACGAGCAAGGCGGCGCCATGCGGCCCCCCCACACCCCCAGTGCCGCGGCAGAATTACCGCCACGGTAAAGGGGTTAAACAGTACATGGTTCAACAAAACATATTTTAATCTGTGTATACTGTTTTGACTGGCATATCTATACATCTTTATGTAAGAACGAGTCCGGAGATTCCCACAAGCAAGCACTAAAATAAATTGACTAAGGGGAACGTCAAACCAACCCATACACAGCCAGGCAGATTTAATTTGAATGTATGATTTATGAAGTTTAAAAACACCAAAGCAATGCAGATGTGAGCTGCATGGGTTGTGAAGCAGTTTATACTGTTAAGGGCAAATTTATAAAGTGAAAGTGACAAGCTCTCGGGGGCATATTACCCAGGGGGGCGATAGGCAATTATCACCGATTTAGCTGCCGCTAAGCGGCGATAATTCTATCGCCCTATTAGCAAGCTGTCGCGACAACTTTTAGGCGATAGCGAGCGGTTTGGGGCCCGCTTAGCATGTCAGCGATGTTTATCACTAATGACATGCAAAGTGTGCTTATCCAACCAGTTAGCGACTGAAAGCAGTCGCTAACGTCGCTATCGCCTATTAGCAAGGCAGGCGTAGCGATGGAAATATTTGCGCTAAGCGCGAATATCTCCAAATTCTAACACCTGCCCAGACCAGTTCTTAGCCATGTTATCCAATGGGAGGTGGATAACATGGCTAAGAGCATTTAGTCATTAATATCGCTGTATTCGCTTTTGAGATAAACCTTGCTAATAGCAAGTTATCTCAGCAATAAAAAACGGTGATGCGCGACGATAAAAATATTTCCGCTAACCCTACTTAGCGATAAATATCGCTATTTGTTGGTAATATGCCCCTCAGTTCCATGCAATTATCTGTCCGGCCAGTCCACTCCGGTCATGGAGAGGTTACCGCCCAAAAGCTGCTGCTTCAAACCTGGACCTGCCGATTATATGCGTACGTGTTCAAGGTGCTGTTCTGCTCAATTTACCACAAAGTATTGGTTCTCGCCCACAGTAGGCAATTTTCTTCTTGGCTGAGTGGGCTTCTTTGCCATAGTTCCTTCCTTGAATTACAGACTTCGATTTAGTCAGACTGTTTTGTGGCTTTCACTTGCTACAATGACAAAGCCACTAGTGGCAGGACAGGGACACTGCCGCCTAGAGGTGATTGCATCACAACACAGGAAGCACAAAAGGCCAGAGAAAGGAGGAACCGGGTAAATATTCTCACACGAAAAAGTAATTTAATGTTATTATGCTCTAACCACTAGTATATGTAGTAGACCTTTGTACTCACTACCATTCCTATGTGATTCTTTTAGTTTATCCATTTGTATTTCTTCCTTGAGTGACTTTACAACTTGTACATTTGCAATTTTTTCTATTTGTATCTCTTCCCTGTGTGACTTTACAACTTGTGCATTTGCAATGTTTTTTCCTGTTTGTATCTTTTATGTAACTCATGTAATCCTAAGTCCATATGTATCGCAACTGGTTCTTTTGTAAAGCGCTCTGACACCTTCGAGTAATATTCGCGCTATAGAAAATCGCATTAAGTAAAAAAAAAAATGAGGGTGGAAATGGAACGCTTCAGCCAAGCTGCAGGTGCAGTACCAACTGCTGTTACTAGAGGGCAGGCGGCCTGACAGCAACTAAGGGGCAGATTTATCAAGGCCTTGCGCCGCCAGTGCGTCACTTTTTCCAATGATAAAAATGACGCACCGTCGGCGCAAGGCCTTCATAAATCTGCCCCTAACTGTTTTGGAGAAATGTACATACCCCAGAAGCCACTGCAAAGCCACAATCTTTTTCCGTTTGCTTGTAATGCTTAAAGGAGTCTTTTTAGCTTTAGGAATCAGAAGTAGTTTACGTGTTTTGTTAAGATAGCGTTACAGTTTTAATCATAGTTTTATGTTTGTAAAGTTACAATAAGTTTCGTAAGCCATTTTTCTTCATAGGTCGCAGGAAAGGAGATTATTTGACAGTCCTACGGCGACTGACGGATAAAAACCGAGCTAATGCTCTTAGCCATGTTATCCATCTCCCATTGGATAACATGGCTAACAACTGCTCAGGGCAGGTGTTAGCTTTTGGAGATATTCGCGAGCGATGGCATCTTGGCACGCCCACTTTGCATGTCATTAGTGATAACTTTCTCTGACATGCAAAGTGGGGCCCAAGATGGGTAGCAGTGACCAGCTCACCCGTGCCCGACTCCTCTTCATCCAGGAAGTCTCTGGCTCAGCACCTCTGTGTGGTATACAGTGTGGTGTTTGGTGACTTGATTTGGGCCCTCTAGCGATGATCTGTGGTATGGCACCCATTCAATTTAATTTGCAGTTTTGTACAGCTCCAACTTGATCTGAAGGTATTGGAGCGCTACATATCAGTGGTTCCTAACCTTTTGACTTCTGGCTGAGGACCCCACTAAATCACTACTGAAAGCTGTGGTTCCACCGAACAATTTGTAAAATGCACAAACAAGTACTTAAATTACTAAAGATTTTATTATTTTATATTGAAAAAAATTAGCTGACTAACGATTTTTGATTTTATTTAGGGAAGTTGAATCCTCAGGCCAGATTCTACATTTCCCAAGCAATTTCCGTACTTATTTTTTAGGTACATAAGATCTGAAATAGATTTTTCACATAAATACATACACATAGATGCCAACAATTGAGAAGTGGAAGGTGCGAGAGTAAATAAAAAATATACAGGAGATGGCTTTTTCAAATTGATGTCTAATCAACCAGATGTACTTTCAGGCGGAGAGACAGCCTCAATTGGGTCTGTTGGTATGTATGCATATAGGGTTTATTTAGCGGTAGGAGGATCCTGTACTTGCCACGGGCGGACTGGGAATCCAAAGCAGCCCTGGCAAATTTTGTCAGACCAGCACCTGTAACTTAAATAGCGAGTGTAGCGAGCGAGCCTGACCACTACAAAAGGGGCCTCAGGGGGCTTTCCCTAACAATGGACCCAGACCAAGCGGCCACCAACCTCAGGCAATGGATTACCCACAGTGCGAACGAACTAGCACCCCTGAAAAAGCACCAGTTGAAATCATCCAGCAAAAAGGCTCCCTGGTTCAATGATGACCTTAAAATATCCAAGAAAACATGCCGCACCCTGGAGAAGAATTGGAGAAAAGAACCAACCCCAGACAACATGGCCTCCCTCAAAACAGCCACCCGCAAACACCACCAACTGATTCGATCCGCCAAGAAATCAGCATTCAGGAACCGTCTCGACAACAATTCTCATAACAGCAAGGAACTCTTCAATATCGTCAAAGAATTCACTAACCCCTCCGCAGCATCCAACGACATCACTAACTCCCAAGACCTCTGCGATGCGCTATCCTCCTTCTTCTACAACAAAATTGCCGACATCCACAACAGCTTCAAGAATACTCCCAGTGACCACCCGCCCCACCCCCTACAGATCCCCCCCCTCCAACTAACAACCTCAGCTCCTGGAACCCAATCACCACTGAAGACACCATTCGCCTCATGAACTCAATCCACTCTGGCTCGCCTTCGGACCCCTGTCCCCACTACATCTTCAACAAAGCTGACTCCATCATCGCTCCCCAACTCCGCGATGTCATCAACTGCTCTTTCAACTCTGCCACCTTTCCAGAAATCTGGAAACACGCGAACTCAGCGCCCTTCTGAAAAAACCCACAGCAGACCCCTCTGAACTGAAAAACTACCGACCCATATCCCTCCTCCCTTTCCCGGCCAAAGTCATCGAGAAGGCCGTCAACAGCCAACTCGCCGCCTTCCTTGAAGCCAACAACTCCCTGGATCCCTCACAGAACAGCTTTCGAGCCAAACACAGCACCGAAACCGCCCTCATTGCGGCGACCGACGACATCCGAGCACTCCTAGACAACGGAGAAACTGTGGCCCTCATTCTACTCGACCTCTCCGCCGCCTTCGACACTGTCTGTCACAGCACCCTCATTCAACGCCTCAACAACATCGGCATACAAGGAAAAGCCTTGGACTGGATCATCTCTTTCCTAGCTGGGAGAACCCAGAAAGTCCGACTCCCCCCATTCTACTCAAAGCCCACCGAAGTCATCTGCGGCGTACCTCAAGGTTCCTCACTCAGTCCCACCCTCTTCAACGTCTACATGAGTCCTCTCGCCTCCATCGCACGTCAACACAACCTCAACATCATCTCCTACGCCGACGACACCCAGCTAATCCTTTCCCTCACCAAAGACCCCAACACCGCCAAAACCAATCTTCACGAAGGTATGAAAGAAGTAGCCGAATGGATGAAAGAAAGCCGCCTAAAACTCAACTCAGACAAAACGGAGGTGCTCATCCTAGGATCCTCCCCCTCAGCTTGGGACGACTCTTGGTGGCCTTCCGCTTTGGGATCAGCACCCACACCCACAGACCACGCACGTAACCTTGGCTTCATTCTAGACTCCTCTCTCTCAATGTCCAGACAAGTCAACGCTGTTTCGTCCTCCTGCTTCAACGTCCTTCGCATTCTCAAAAAGATCTTCCGCTGGATCCCCCTCGAGACAAGAAAGACTGTCACCCATGCACTGGTCACGAGCCGACTAGACTATGGCAACACACTTTACGCCGGAATCACAACAAAACTGCAGAAAAAGCTCCAGCGTATCCAAAACGCATCAGCGAGACTCATATTAGACATCTCGCGCCAAGAGCACATCACCGGACACCTAAAAAACCTCCACTGGCTTCCCGTCAATAAGAGAATTACCTTCCGCCTTCTTACCCACGCACACAAGGCCCTTTACAATCTGGGACCCGAATGCCTCAACACCCGACTATCCTTCTACATTCCCACCCGCCAACTAAGATCATCCAACCAAGCCCTCGCCGCAGTCCCGCGCATCCGAAAAACCACCATGGGTGGCAGATCATTCTCCTTCCTGGCTGCCAAGACCTGGAACTCACTCCCCACCCACCTCTGCCTCACTCAGAACCACATCTCCTTCAGAAAAGAACTGAAAACCTGGCTATTCGACAAATAGTGAACCCCTCCCTCTAGCGCCTTGAGACCCTCTGGGTGAGTAGTGCGCTATATAAATGCACGAACTTGAACTTGAACTTCCCCTGTGAAAATTTGGGAAGCACAGGGCATTCAACAACACATTTGTAATTATATATTCAATTTTACTAGCTTTTAAAGCATAGTACATAATGACCTTAATGTGCACCAGGATACAAGAATCTTCTTGTGGCTCTTCACTGATTCCCTCACTATCACCCTCCCAGAGTCCCTCTCACCTCTCCGTAGCCCCTCTCTCACAAGTATTTCATTTGTTTGATAGCACCTCTCATATCAGTGTAGGTAGCGTGTCCGAGCCCTTTACATCACACACATACAGACACAATGACTCATGCGTGTTTTTAAATCAGTGTATAAAAAATGTTACATAAGGCAAAGGGACTAAGGTGTAGGATTCAAGTCATCCATCCTGGTAGGCATTGTTTAAAAGTGCATTTGTTTGGAGGATTTGTATGCCTTTGACATTGCAGAGACTTTAGCCATTTACTTGGGAAATCTATCCGCACCAGGGGTGAAGGGACCTCAGTCCAACTGTTGCAATTTGTGTAGGATCTACAGATACCAAATATCTCACCCTGATGATAGGGCAAATCTTGAGGAGGTGGAGTAAATGTACTAGTGCCACATTCTTCCTAATGAGATATTGCTGAACTTGCACCTGTGCGTTTGTGACTGGAACTGTCTGGTGGGATCAATATCAACTTGCACCAGACGTGGACCCTCATTTCCAGGGAGGTACAAAATTGCAACTCTTTGTGTGTGACGGGAATGGCCTGGTGGAACCCTTATCATCGTGCCCCAGATGTTGTGCCAGGATTCTCTGATGTGACCAAGATCACTGTTCAATGGACGTGTGTTAGGATGCGATGCAAGGGCAAGGATAGTCCTTTTTTAGTGTTCATGGACTGCCATCACATGATCAAACAGGAACTGGATATAAGTCTGTCCTACCTTCATTTCCCTGCTAGGTTCCTAGTTCCTGGTTGTTGTTGGAGTATTCCTTGCTCTCATTGGATATCCCTCACAGGCTTGTGAGGGGTAGATCTAGTACTCTCCCCTGGAGTATTTTGCCTTTTTGTCATCTGATCTGTTGTCCTTCTTTTCCCTCCTTGTTATCCCACCCCTCTAGCTAGTTAGTCTTGCCCCTGTCCCTTCGTTTTTGCTTTTCCTTTATTTGCACTCATTTTGGAGGTTAGTTAAAGTGATAGGGGCTCCTATCCGCTTGTTTTTTGTGGTCTGGCCAGTTTACATTGGAAGCGAGGTGACGCGGCATTGCGGGCTTGTTTGCCTTCGTGACACGCCCTTGTTTTTGTAGTCGGTCCACATCGTTATGCGGAAGTGACCCGTTTTCCGGGTCATTCCGCGAGTGCAGAGGAAGTCGATTGTTTTCTTTTCCCCGGGTCTGTTTGTAGTCCATTGCCTTCGATACGGCAATTAGGATAGGGTTTTTTTTTGGTGTGCTCTTAAGTTCTATGAGCACTTCTTGCCTTTTTTCCCCTAAAGATCCAGTCTTCATTTTTTTTTTTTTTTTTTTTTTCAAAAACCTTTATTGCACCTTACAAAGTACACAGCCAATGGCCTACAACCCGTCCGGGCCGGCCGCCATCATCCCAACATCTTCAGTATGTGGTAACGTCCAATGCAAACTTATTTGACACATTTCCGTACAGTACTGCGTTACCTTCACATAAGAAAGGTACATGCCGTCAATTGTCCAGTAAATCAGCGAGGTTTTTGGTTTTTGAGCTATTTCTTTTTTGCAGAAACAAAAACATAACAACAAACTAAATGGAACACATATTGGTCGATCATTGCGGGTAACTAGGTATCATAGCTACTTAGGGACTTACCACCCCTGTAGTCATTTCTTTCCAACAATGTCCAATCCCCCCCCAACCCACTACCAGGTGTGTGTGGGGCCTTCCGGGTAACAGTCCTATGGTAACGCCATCTCCGGTGCCCAGGACAAGGCCAGAGTGTCTGACGTGATCCAGAATCCATGGAACTTCCCCCCCCCCCCACCCAGTGGGCGCCCCCTGTCCAACTATCCCCCTCCCTCATCTTCGTCAGAGTCACCTAACTCATCCTCCGCTAAGGGATCGCATATCTCCCCCCTGTATATATTCCACTTGGACCAAATCTTGTTCCACTTCCCCTGGCATGCCCTGTTGGAGTACACTGCACGTTCCGTCACCATGACCCTGTCCATGTTGAGACCCCATTGTGTCATCGTAGGTGCATCGGCCGCTCCCCACTTCTGTGCTATTTCCCGTTTGGCAACCATGAACCCCACTGTAACCCATGTGTGATCCTGTCTGGAGACCTCTGTCTGCTCCCATATGTTCAGGAGACACCGCCTCGGATCAGGCAGCAGCGAGATCTCTAATGCCTGTGATATCGTTCGCAGTACTTGTCTCCAGAACTCCTGGATACGTGGGCAGTCCCACACAGTGTGAAAAAAGGTGCCCTCCTCTCCGCATTCGCGAAGACAGAAAGGGTGTTGTGTTCTGTGTATACGATGGAGCATGGTCCTAGTGTAGTAAACCCTGTGTAGGACTTTTAGTTGCACAAGTCTCAATCGAGCCGAGATACCCACTTCCTTAGGAGATGCTATCGCTGAATTCCACTCCTGTTCATCCATCTCCCCGATTTCCTCCTCCCATCGCTCCTTTAGCCTAATCAGTGGGTCTGGCAGGTTATTGAGTAGTTTACGATATATTAGGGAGGTCGCCCTTTCAACCATGTACTCAGTGAGAAGTCGGTCCTCAAGTGGGGATGCCTCCGGCAATACGCTTTCAGGGGGGATGACCGCTAGCAGTGCATGTCTGATCTGTAGGTATCTATACAACTCCCTCTCCCCTAGGTCGAATTGCTCCCGCAATCTGTCAAAAGTAATCACCGCGCCACTTTCCCAAAGGTCCCCAACCGTGGATATGCCTATAGTGTCCCATTGGGAGAAGCCCCTGCTGGTTCGCAGATTGCCAAAGACTTTTGAATCCCACAGTGGTGTGAGTTTCGTTATCTTTCCCTTCCAGCCCAACGCTGCGGTTGCCGTGTGCCACAGCACCGTGGTCAGTCTGGTAGGCCCCTCCAGTTTATTCGCCTTGGAACGGTCATACAGTGGGGCCAGTAGGCTGTTCGTGCCCAGTTGCGCCCTGTCTGCCTGAAAAGCAGGCTCAGACTGCGGGGTGTGTAACCAGCAGTTGATGGGCTTTAACTGTGCCGCCCAATAGTACGTTGTCAAGTTGGGGAGTGCTATACCGCCGTCATACCACCCTCTGTTCAGTTTGGCTTGCGCGATACGTGGTGGGAGATTTCCCCACAGTAGGTTCGACACCAGTGCGGCCACCCGCTGAAAGAACTTAGGGCTCACTGGGTATGGAGTATTTTCGAGTACATACAGGAAGCGGGGCAAAGACTTCATTTTATAGAGAGCAGCCCTCCCCAACAACGTGAGGGGCAGCCCTGCCCAAAATTTAACATCCTGTTTCAGCCGCTCGACATGGGGCCCCAAATTCTTGTCCATGAATTCCACCGGGTCCCTAGTTACATGGATGCCCAAATACTTGAAGGAGGAACCTGCGATCCTCAGAGGGCAGTCTGCATTCAGCGCCGGAGCCGGGCCCCTCAGGACAAACAGCTCTGATTTGGCCCAGTTAATAGTGTAGCCAGACGTTTGCCCATGGCCGTTGCAGAGTTGTAGGAGGGCCGGCACCCCCTGTTCCGGATCAGTGAGATACACCAGCATGTCGTCCGCGTAGAGGGAAAGCCGGTCCTCCCAGCCCTCCGCCCAGCCAATCCCCTTCAACAATGGCGAGGTTCGTATCATGGTGGCCAATGGCTCTAGGGAAATTGCGAACAGCAGTGGTGAGAGTGGGCACCCCTGACGAGTGCCTCTCCCTAGCGAAAATGCGCGCGAGATATGCCCATTGGCCACCACTTGTGCGACCGGGTCGGCGTACAATAGTCTCACCCAGGCTATAATCTTGGGGCCGAACCCCAGACGAGACAAGACCTCGAACAAGTAGTTCCACTCCACCAGGTCAAAGGCCATCCTGGCGTCAAGGGCCAGTATAACTGCCGGTGAGGTGAGCACCCCTGCGCGCGCCAGTACCCCATGCAACCGGCGCAGATTAAGCGCCGTGTTCCTGTGCGGCATGAACCCGGACTGATCTGGGTGTATAAGATCTGGCAGATGAGGCAGAAGTCTAGTCGCTATGAGTTTGGCTAGGATCTTGACTTCCGCATTAAGCAGCGAGATGGGGCGATAAGAGGAACAATCCTCTGGTGGCTTCCCCGGTTTGGGGATAGCCACT
Organism: Lissotriton helveticus; assembly: GCF_964261635.1. NCBI lineage: Eukaryota > Metazoa > Chordata > Amphibia > Caudata > Salamandridae > Lissotriton > Lissotriton helveticus. Next base: position 182,443,422 of record NC_136057.1, on the reverse strand, counting down.
ATAGTGGCCAGTCTTTGGTCGGGCGGAAGCATCCCCTTCTCTAGACATTCCGTGTACATGGTTAAGAGATGGGTGCTCAGCGTTTCGGGTTGCGCTTGGTACCATTCAATAGGAATGCCGTTTGGGCCAAGTGCTTTGCCCGGGTTCAATGCGGTAATCGCCAGCTGTATCTCTTCCGCCGTAATATCGGCCTCCATGTCCGCCGCGGCCTCTGCCGAGAGTGTCCTGACCTCAATCCGTTCCAATGCCTCTTTAGCCATATCGGAAGTCACTTCCCGCTCAGGGGTATAAACCCCCTCGAAGTGGGCCGCCAGCGCCTCCACTATAAGTTCGGGGCTCGCATGGGTCACACCCTGGCCATCCCTCACCTGCTGGATGCCCCTGGAGCCGCCGTCTCGCTTATCGAGCCAGGCCAGCAGCTTACCCGCCTTATCCCCCACCTCATAAACCTTATTCTGAGTGTCAGCAATGTGTCCCTTCACCTGAGTCCTCAGATGATCCGTGTAGAGTTGTTGTTGGATGGCAAGTACATGTGCCGTACTCGGCGTGGGCTGCCTTTCGTGTGCTGTGGTGAGTTCTTGTAAGTGTAATTCTAAATTGGCAAGTTCTAGGGCATTGTCTTTCTTGTGGCCCGCGATCGAGGTTACTGCTTGTCCCCTAAGTACCGCCTTGTATGCCTCCCATAGTACCTCCGACGAATTCACGGAATTCACGTTCTCAGCGAAGTATTGCGTTGTGACTGTCTTAAGGGCCTTACGGACCCTGGGGATCTTTAAGTATGTGGCATGTATAGGGAATATCCGCCTGCGCACCCTTTCATGAGTGGACATCGTCAGGGTAATCGGGGAGTGGTCAGAGACGCCCCTGGGGTGTATGTCAACGGTGTCTATGTGTTGGGAGCTGTTGCCAAGGGTCAGGAAATGATCAATTCTCGTAAGGCTTCCATGCACTGCGGAGTGGAAAGTGAACTGCTGGGACTGGGGGTGGGAGCGCCTCCATATGTCAATGAGACCCATGGCAGACATGAAGCGCTGGAAGTGTGAGGAGCCCCCGGCGGGGCCACCCGCCGGGAAGCGGTCTAATCGGGCGTCCACAATGGCGTTGAAATCTCCGCCTAGAATTACCTCACCCTCAGGAAGGGCCAGTAAAAATTCCGCCAATCTCGGGAGTTGCACCGAATGGAGTGCAGGGGGAATGTATACCGACACTAGATTAAGGAGTCTACCCTCCCATTGTCCCTGTACCATGGCAAAGCAACCTTGATCATCAGTCTTGGTCTGTAGTGGAATAAACTTTAAGGATTTCTGTAGTAATATACCGGTGCCCCTTGATCCGGACGAGAATTCTGAGTGTACCAGCATTTTGTACCCTTTCCGATCCAGTGCCTTGGTCGCCCCGCCCACTAGATGTGTCTCTTGCAGCATTGCTATACTGGGCTTCAGCCTTTTAAGTGTGATCAACACCAGTCCCCGCTTGATCTTATCCCCAAGCCCACGTACATTCCATGTCATTAGTCTCAGTGGGGAACCCCCGAAATTCGGGTCTACGTCCCCCGGTCTATTAGAAGGGTCATCCGCCATTTGTGGTCCCAAGTGTCACTAAAATGTTCAATCCGCATTCTTACATCGCAGCCCCCACATTCTCGCTCCCGCCATCGTTCCGTTACGTCACGTGAGTGATGTGTTACAATTCTTGACCATACATACGTGTTCCAAACAATTCCAAAACAATCCCCCCTCCCTGCCCCCCTGCCTAACGGACTTCCAACTGCCCGCCCCCCCAACTTAGCAGAGTGCTTATCCCCTCCCCAAACCAGAGTACTTGCGTGTAGGGGGGAGAGTGTCTCCCCCGGCAGGCGGCATCCCTGCTCACTTTCGCGACAAGTCAGGCCAGCGTCCAGTTGCAGCTACAAAACAGTACTTCCCGGGTGAAGAGTCAATGCAACCCCGATGCCTCATTCCAAGCGTTCGTTTTCTTCGGTCTCCACGAGGTCACGAACCGGGGACCTTTCCGGCCCTCCTCTTCCCGAAGTCTGCGAACCTGTCCTGCTGTCCGCTCGGTGGTCCGCGTTGTGTCTGTTGGACTTCCGATTCCTGCTCACTGTGTGCCAACCCTCCAGCCAATCTCTAGCCACATCAGGGGAGTCGAAGAACCAGACCTTTTTGTCAGCCACCACACGGAGCCTGGCTGGGAAGAGCATAGAGTAGGGCAGTTCTTTTTCGCGGAGCGTTCTTTTCACTTCATGGAAGGTCCTCCGTCTTCGGGACACTTCCGCCGTGTAGTCTGGGAAGAATGACACTTTAGAGTTCTGGATTTGAATGGCTGGTGCCACCCTAGCCGCCTGCAAAATGGCGTCACGGTCTCTAAAGTTGAAAAGTCTCGCCAGGATCGGTCTCGGGGGACCCCCCGTTTTTGGCTTTCCCCCCGGCACCCTGTGCGCCCTTTCCACAGAGAAGAAATGTGATAGGCCCTTAGGTTGTAGTTTGTTCTTAACCATGTCCTCCACATAGAGGTCCATTGCTCCAGTCGTTTCCGATTCCGGCACTCCCAAAATGCGGACGTTGTTGCGTCGCGAACGCCCTTCCTGGTCATCCAGCTTTTCCTTGAGTAGTTTGTTGTCCGCCCGTAGCTGACCCATTTCAGTCTGGAGGTCCGAGACATCCTGAACCAGCGATTTGGTCACAACCTCGACCTGTTTCACTCGCTCGTTGATCTTCTGGAGGTCCGCTCGGATCAGGGTGACCTCCGTCGCCGTCGCCCCCACCGTCGCCTGTACCTGAGCCAGCGCCGCCAGGACGTCTTCTAGCGTGGCCTTCTTCGATCCCTCCGCGTCCGCCCCTTTCCCTGGCTGCTTGCGTTGTTCCTGTGGGGGAGTATGCTTGTCGTAGGCAAACTTGTCTAACTTGGCTTGCGTGGTACTGTTTCTGGGGCCCCTATGCGCCATAGTGGGCAGCCGGCAATTAGAGCGTGTACAAGCCTGAGACGTCGCTTGAATGGGGGGAGGGGACGAAGGTACGCCACCCGGATGGTCTTTACGCGTAGGGCCCGCGACCAGAGTCCACTGACGCAGTAGCCCAGTTATGCGACCCCCGCTCTCAGTGTCCACCCGGTGACAGGCAGTCACAGTCCAAGATGTATGGCGCTGGTCCCCAGCCCCTCACGCCGGGCTGTGCCCCTCCGCGGTATCCTCCGTTGTCTGGGGAAACCCTCCACAGGACTGCCGGATTAGTGAGGGTGATGCTTGGCCGCCACCAGCGCCGCCCGGTGCTTCAGAACGGAGGGGGGGGGGGAGGCCCCGGCGTCAAGCCGCTCCTCACGGCCCTCAGCAGATCCTTCCCCCCGACCCCCGCAGCACACTCCTCCGGGGCTTCTTACCGGGTACTTGATGGCGGACCCACCAGCTTGAGGGTCCGCAGGGCTGTGTCCCAGGTGGGCCGACGCACGGGCCGCTGCGTCGCTCCCGGCCACTTCCTTGTCCCCAGAGCCGTGTGTAGATCTCGGCGCCGGCAGGACACCCTCCGCCAGTCCCAGGCTCACCGGGGGGTCGAGACCACTCGCGTTGTCTGCGAGGTGCCGGGGGGCCGCCACTTCCGGCGTCAGCACCCGGCCACACCTCGCTTCCGCCCGGACACCGTCTTCAGGATACAGCGCTGTCTGTCCGAAGGCTGCAGGCCCCGCCTCTCACCTCAGAGCTCCGAGGGTAGCGGAGCCGCTGACTCTCTGTCGCTCGCACGCTGGGCGCCGCTCGGTCACCGGACCCTTTCCGCCCCGAAAGCGTGATGAATTGCACGGATATATGTGCCGGATTTATGCGGGTAGCCGCCCTACCGCAGGAGCCTCCCTAAGCTGCGGCCGCCATCGTTGGCTGCTAGCCACGCCCCCATCCAGTCTTCATTTTAAACAAGGGTGACACCATATAATTACATCTTTTCTTGGGTCTCTGTGGATTGTTACAGACTCCATCCCAACTACTGCCCAGTGTACTCCTCGTGGCAAAGCCTGCATTGTACATAGGTAAGCTGTGTGACTGTGGTGGCAGGGCATGTTCACTAGCATTGGGGGAGGTTTTGGGTTTCTCTCGTTTGTTCTATAGTTTGTGATGTGTATTTCCTCTTGTTTGTGTGCATAGGTGCAGAGGCGAGGAGACGGGAGCAGTGTCCTTTTACCTACTATAGGGTGGAAGACTGGGTGTCACTACAATACCACCCTCTTTTCAGGTCCATTGGCGCCCTCACAGTTGTTTGTCTGTGAAGTGGCACATGGGCAGGTAGAGGGGATTGGTGCATTCTTCACTTCGTTCCTGCAGTGCACGGGCTGAGTGGGCGGAACCACAACAGTGGTGCCTAATTTTCAGAAAGGTACTGATTTTGCAACTCTTCATTGTGGGTGAGTGGAACGGCCGGGTGCGACCATATATCATTACGCACCAGCCATTGTGCCCGGGCTGGCCTGGGTGTGACTATGCTCAACGGATACCTGATGGGGTTCCTCCTCCTTCCAAGTGGTCCCTCATTGTCTGCTTCATTCCTCATTCCTCGATTGCTCCTTTCTGGCCCTCAGTGTGGTGGACCAACTGCCATCTCTTCGCCCGGCCTTCCCCAACGACATTGTGGTGTCAGGTAGTATTGCCTAGCTTGGGCCTGGTTGGTGCGAGTGATTGACTGGACTGCATGACTGCTTCAGAGAATGATTAGAAGTGGGTCAAGAGACTGCATGACCACCCCCCTGTGATTTGCAGAACTGGGCTGGTCCCGGAAGACTCTTGTGGACCCCTTTGGTGTGACCGGCTATTGCCCTCAGCCCATTCCTGATCCGCATACTGTGGGTGAACTTTTGGAGTGGCTGCTAAACCCCTTTTGCCGACTGCCTCTTATTTGACCTTACTGTCTGTCCCCTACTTGCTTCCCTGAGACCCCAACTAAGAGCGAAATCAGCCTAGTGCCTGGGGGGAAGGACAGGGTGTCTCCAATCAGTGGGGATGTAGGATAGTTGGGGTGAGTTGAAGGGTGGAGGGAGGCTTGGGCCATGAGATTTTCAGTGTATTACAAATGGACCTGCTGTGTATCAGTAGCACCGCATTAGGGTGGTAGGTACGTATGTGTGCAAGTGTGTGTTATACAGACGTGACTGATAGCTGTTGCACTACATAGCGGTGCAGAATGAGTGTGTGTGTGAGAGTGACATCAGATGAACTGCATGTGATTCACGACAATGTCTGCCGGTTTGCCGTATTTGCAATTTCTTGCTAGAAAAGCATTTACCTTTGACATTGGTATTACCAGCGCCACCTCAGACCCGGTTGCTTCTAAAAGTGATCTAAGTCGGCATATGTACATATTTTTGATATTGTTGTGAACCGGGGTGCACTTCCTCACTGTGGGGTATTGGCGTATACAAATTGTTGGGGTGGGTCTGGGGTGGAAAATCCATTGCATCCTATAAGGGAGCTGGTTTTTTTTGTTGATCTAATCTTTCCAAAGTGTGTACGTTGCTGATGTCATTAGAACATGGCTGAGCCTAGTACTGCTATATTTATTGTATGTTGAGGGGTGCCTTAAAACATGGAACGTTACAATGCTTATGGGGATGACTTAGAGTAGTACCAAGTCCCTGAAGACTCCTTAGAGCAGGACTTCATTAACGTGATGGATTGCAGTGTCCAGTAATCATTGAAGAAATCCCTGACTTGGGCGTTGAGACCCTTCAAGCAACAGCTGCGAGGCATGCCCGGCAACAGGGTTGGATCCCTCCTCTTCCCCTGGGGGAGGATAATGTAATTCCCACTCCATGATCCCCGAAAGCTAAAATCAAGGTAACTAAGGGGCATATTAGCAAGAACCTCGTTAAAATTATTGGCGTTTTGCCGCTAAAACGGCGATAAAGGGCTTGCTAATATGCTTTATAGAATTCCAATAGAAGCCCAGGGCATCTAACCTGGGCTTCTATTGGAATTCTATAACGCATATTAGCAAGCCCATTATTGCCATTTTAACAGCCGTTTCCTGCCGCTAAAACGGCGATAATTTTAACAAGGTTCTTGCTAACATGCCCCTAGGTTTCCTCATTTTTAGGCTTTTGAGAAACTCTCCGACAACTTTGTTGGAGATCATGGTTATGGTGCCCCCCACACTCTCCGCTGGGCAACTCTGTCCCTTCTTAGCCCCCCTCCAAGCTGGATTCTTTTGGAGATTCAGACTCCTCCCATTCCAGTGATATCGCTCAGGCCGAAGAGCTGGGGCCAAGTAAGGAAAAGTGATCTGGGTATCTGAGTGATTACACCTTACCCTCCAAGTCCGTGAAAGCTATTGACTCCAATCCTAGTGAAATTGTGCACCCCACTCATCCAGCTGGGCTCCCCCACAAGCAACAGAATCATCTAATCCCAAAGATCTCGACTTTCTGGTTGGCTGGGCCCAGTGGGCAATGTGGTAATTAGGAAACGTAAATGTGCGATATCCACTTAACACAGTTTTTCTATTTCAACCCAAAATTAAATGAACTAGCCGCATCTGAGGCCGGCCCCATGGCCTAAGAGCCCTTTTTTGGTGGACCTTTAATGAAAGACTTGGTCAAGTTGTATCCACATATAGCACCGTGGACAAGGCCTAACTTTCTCTCAGGAAAGTTTTTTGACTAACACTTTTTGACAGGGTGGACAATTTAGGGGGCGCTGGTCAGGGGGAAACATCCATTACAACGCAACTTTTACCACGCAGTGCCTTTACGACGCAACTTTTACGATGCAAACCATTAGAAACGCATTGCGCTGGGGGGCGCTCTAGGATAGGGAATAGGTTTAATTTACTATCCAACACCTTCCCTACTATCCACGTGGACTGGAGTTGGAATAGTAAATTAAACTATTCACTATCCAGCCCCAAAGCACTATGCGTTGTAAAGGCATGCGTTGTAAAAAACGCGTTGTAAAGGCATGCGTGGTAAAAGCATGCGTTGTAATGTCATACATCCCTCGTCAGGCCATGAATACCACCAGAGGTCCCAGCGAGACTATTCTGCTGGTGTTCTTGGAGGCTTGCGGGTCTCCTCAGCCCATAACAAACTCACGGGAGGAACCACTTCCACAGGGGACAACACAGAGGGCCACAAGGATCTTCCTAGGCCTCTGGGCCTACAGGGGAGGGTTATTCCTATTTTTGAAATAATTTGGGGAGGCGGGACTCATCTTTTAAGTTCTGGCAAACAGGATGAAAGTAGCCCTAGCCTCGATGATACATGAAGATCAAACCTCTGCGGTCCCAGGCAGACAGATCTGGGAAATCTGATCACGATCAGAGACACTGGGCCCGATTCACAGAATGAACTTAAGACTCAATCCTAAACTTACTACTATTTTGGTATTCACAGAATGCACTTACTACTTTTGGCATTCACAGAATGAACTTACTACTTTTGGTATTCACAGAACTTAGGATTTTGTCTTAAGTCTGTCTTAAGTCTGTCTTAAGTTTGTCTTAAGACAAACTTAAGACAAAATCCTAACTTCTGTGAATACCAAAAGTAGTAAGTTCATTCTGTGAATGCCAAAAGTAGTAAGTGCATTCTGTGAATAACAAAATAGTAGTAAGTTTAGGATTGAGTCTTAAGTTCATTCTGTGAATCGGGCCCTCTATATGGACCACAAAATACAGCAAAGACAGTAGTAATAATGGCTTTGGCCTCTAACAAAGCCATTGACGAATTCTCACACAGTTTTTTGTTCAGGTCCTACAGAAGATGGGTTTCCCCCAATCTTCACTAATGTTATTGTAACCCCTACAAAAGTGCATCAAGCAGTGTTAATATCAATGGCCGTGTCACTAACCCCTATTACATTCAAACAGGAGTGAGACAGGAATGACCACCCTCACCAGCACTCTTCATCTGGGCTTTACAGATCAGTAAGGATAAGGTCATCAAAGGTGGCTTTATACCAGGAGCACAAGGAGCAGAAGCAAAGTGCATCGCCTACATGGATGACCTCTCCATCATCTGCAAGATGCCATAAGAAGTCAGAAGAACCATCTACCACGTACTAATGTTTGGGCAAGCCTCAGGCCTAATGCTAAACCAAGAAAAAAAGCACATGCCTAAAAAAATGGGCAATTGGATAACCTGACAATACTCCCAATACAACAGAGTCATTTGTTCGCAAGACGCCAAAGGTCAGATGAACTGGTAAACAATCACGAAAAAGGTTAAGAATAAGTTGGATCTATGGCGACTGAGAAAACATACCATGGAAGGTAAGGTCTTAGTCAAAAAAGCTGTGATACTGCCCATCCTTTTGTACCTGGCAGTATTATATCCTCCCATAAAAAACACAACCTTAGACATCCAAAAAAACTCCTGTTCACCTTCCTTTGGAACTCACGAGCAGAAAAACTCAAAAGAGAAGTGGTCTTCAAGACACACGACAATGGGGAGAAAAACATGCCCAGTTTAGAAGATTTATTGCTCTCCAAATATTTCATGTTATGTTACAATGTCTGCTAAGAAAAACAGACAAAATGTGCACACTACATACGATTTTGTGCTGGCTTTCTCTTTCACAGGTACAAATTGTACTAAGTCACAAAGTATTTCAGCATGTTGTACAACCAATGTATTTGTTCATAGAACCTTTACTTGCAAAGTATAAGACAGTTATAAAGAACATTGACAATATCAAGACTGCCAAACAACTGTACAAGAAATCATCACAGCACCAGAGCAGATAACCAACATCAGCAACTGGACAGAACCAAAAATCACACAAGCCTGGCAACAAGTGAGTATGAGAAGTCTCACATACGAGAAGAAGAACATTGCCTGGATGACTGCACATTCATGCCTACCAACCAGTGGCGTAACATTAACCCCCGCAACCCCAGCAATGCGGGGGGTAAGAGGGGGCAGGGAGCTGAACTCTAGGGGGGCCTCAGCATAATTGTAGCATCAGTCATCCAGTTTAAAAGCAGCTCAGCTCAAGTCACCTCAAGCTGGAGGCAGCAAGGTGGAGCAATAGGGTGTCAAGCCTGAGATGGGGGTAAGATGGCCGATCCAGCAGAAGGCCTGGAATGGAGGCAGCAGAAGGCACGAGAAGATGACGTTGTCACGTGCAACAAGGAGGAGCTATAATGAAAGAAGGTGAGATGTGGCCCTGGGCTGGGATGGGTGGTGCACTAACAGGGCCCCTGGCATTCTGGTGTGAACCCTCAACAGGCGCACTGCAAAAAACGATTAGCTGAATAAGCTGCTTTCTCCAGTATGTAGAAGGGTGACACTTCACTTATGAAAGTATGCCTACAATTTAATTACAAAATCCTGACTTAATATCATCATTACAGTTTTAGATGTGCATGTATTCATCAGCATCGACACCTGCCGGCCCCAGGCCCTGGTCCTGTTGGACCTGTCCGCCGCGTTCGACACGGTGGACCACGACATTCTGTTGACCCGTGTCGAGGCGGCTGGCATTGGGGGCACGGCCCTTGCCTGGCTACGCTCCTTTTTAACGGGCAGGGAGCAGGCTGTCCACCTGGCCGACTTTGCTGCCCCACCTCGGAGAGTGACCTGCGGTGTTCCCCAGGGTTCTTCCTTGTCCCCCTTGTTATTTAATTTATACATCTCACCCCTCATTTTTTCTTTACAGCAGATGGAGGTCTCGGTGTTTAATTACGCCGATGACCTCCAACTTATTTTTAATCTCTCCTCTTCCCCCTCCTCTGCCTCGAATTTCCAGAGGGTCATGCTTTTCATCCAAGGGTGGATGAACTGCAACCACCTCAAATTAAACCCTGACAAGACCGAACTGGTATTGGCGGGGGGTGGTTGCAGTCCCTGGTCCCCTTCCTTCTGGCCCCATTCCCTTGGCCCCCCCTTCCAGTTCCCAAGGTCAAAACCCTGGGCATCCTCATTAACCCCCTGCTCACTCTTCACACGCAGATTAACTCAGTGGTGTCTGCCTGCTTCTTCTCTCTCCGCATAATCCGAAAGGTCTCCCGATTCTTCTCTGCCGCCGCACTCAAGCTCATTCTCATGGCCATGGTGCTTTCGCGCCTTGACTATGGGAATGTGATCTATAATGGAGCGCCGGCCTACCTGATCCGCCGACTCCAACTGATACAAAATCAGGCGGCTCGCCTGATCTATGGTCTTCCTAAATTCAACCATGCGACCCCTCTGTTGCAGTCTTTGCATTGGTTACCGGTGAGGGAGAGGGCCCTCTTTAAGTTGGGCTGCATCACGTATCAGGCCAGGTCGAGGACCGCCCCCGCTTTCCTCTGCGAAGCCATCTCATCCTATCTCCCGACTAGAGAGCTCCGTTCCACTCATCAGGCTCTCCTGTCAGTCCCCCGTTTTAGGAAGCAGAAGTCTGGGGGGGCCAGATTTGCGGTGCTAGCCCCATCCTTCTGGAACTCACTCCTCTCGCACTTAGGACATCATCTTCCTACCTGGAATTCCGCAAATTACTCAAGACCTTCCTGTTTTCTAGATCTGCAGCAGCTTAGCCCCCTTCCTTGCCTCCACTGATTCACAGCTGTCCAGCGCCATGAAACCGTTCCGGTATAAGCGCGCTTAATAAATATTTTAAAATTCAAATTCAAATTTATGATGTAAAACAAACAACTAGAATTTAAAATGCAACTTTGTGAAGATATACATCAACACTTACTGGTCCTGCCAGAAACAGTAATATAGCCTTTTAGCCCGCTGTTGCGGGCTAGACCGGCTATTAAAGGCCCGCTCCAGTGTTAAAGGCCCAAGCCGAAGGCGAGGGAATTTAACAAGGGAACGGGACTTTAATAGCCGGTATAGCCATGCTACTAAGGGCTATAAGGCTATTAAAATCATCTGCCACTAGAGGGCAGAATGTTCTAACAAATTGGACAAAAGCCTCTCGAAGCTCGAGGGGATTTAAATCCCCTCGAGCTCCGAGAGGCCTTTGTAAGACATTGGAATGCTGCTCTGAGGGCCTTTACCAGCCTGTAGAAGCAGGGAGAACGCCATTGTCTTCAATGGAGCTCCCAACATTCAAATGTTCTAATATAGCCTTATAGCCCGCTGTAGCTGGCTATTCCGGCTATTAAAGACCCGCTCCAGCGTTAAAGGCCCGATCCGAAGACGAGGGCATTTTACAACAGAGCGGGACTTTAATAGCCAGTATAGCCCAGCTATGAAGGGCTTAAGGCTATTAGAACATTCTGCCACTAGAAGGCAGAATGTTCTAACAAATAAAACAAAGGCCAGAGGGGGTTTAAATTCCCTCGGGGAATGTAGAGCACTCCATTGAAGACAATGGAGTGCTCTGTGCCTCTGCGGGCCAGTAAAGGCCCGCAAAGAAACATTCCAATGTTTTAACAAAGGCCTCTCGGAGCCGGTGGGGATTTAAACCCCCTTGGGCTCCTAGAGGCCTTTGCTTTATTTTGTAGAACATTCTGCCCTCTAGTGGCAGAATGTTCTAATAGCCTTATAGCCCTTCATAGCTGGGCTATACACCGACTATTAAAGTCTCGCTCCCTTGTTAAAGGCCTTGAGCGGGCCTTTAATAGCTGGTATAGCCCACTGCGCTGGGCTGTAAGGCTATAAAACAAAGGCCTCTCGGAGCCCGAGGGGGTTTAACCCACTCGCGCTTTAAGAGGCCTTTGTGAATACAACATTGGAAGCTGCTTCCGGGGAGCAAGATGGCGGCCGTGCTCTTGGCCGAGTGAGGTGGCGTTCTGCTCTCCTGAACCACAGTGGACCCCTGAAATGACTGTTCTGCCCTGTTTGTGTAATACCTGCTAAAATGTGATCGCTCACGGAGCAGGAAAGGAAGCGACTTTGTTTATGGCTCTTATTTTCCGTTTGGCTTCTATCAGACCCGGAGTGTCTCTGAAGCTCTGGCGGCTTTGGCGGGCTATTCAGCGTCCTAGCCGCTGCTCACCTGGGTCGGTGTTCTGTCCGGCGTTCTCTGCATCTAAGCTCAGCAGTTGTTCTCCGGGCTATTCTTTTTCACCACCGGCTCTCAAAGGCAGGATGCTCCAAAGCAGTGGCTCCCGCTCTCAAGTCCCGTAGCTCAACCCGTATTCAGCAGGAAGCTGATCTGAAAGGTTCCGTGGCTCTGACCCAGAAGGGATGCTCTGCGAACACAGACAAGCCTGCACCTGTGATCCCTGTGGTAATTGCCGCTACTCCTCCGATGACTGCCAAGGGTCAAACACTTCCTGAAATGTTCGACAGACTCGGAGCTAAGGGAAAAGTCTCCGCTGCAAATGCCGGTTTGCCTGATACAGTGCAAGGACAAGTTTCAAGGACTTCTAAAGATCTTTCCGGTAAGGAGGGGGCGAGTCTTCCTTTAACAGTATCCATTACAGCGCTCCCTATTTCAGGAACCCCCCACCCCCAGCATATTGACCCTTGTGAGCTCCCTGGATCTATTAATTCTATCAGCTTGTCAAAAGAGGCAGTTATGACTCCAGGCTCAGTTCCAGATTTCTCTAATGCCTCTAATGCCTCATCTTCTCCTGCCCAGTGCATGTTGGGTAATGTAGTCCAGCCTTCTAATATCCTTGTATCTGCTTCTTTGGAGTTGCCTATAGAACGATTTCAAGATACCAGGGGGTCAGTGCTTAGCGAGTCTACTGATAAGTTCTACTCGGCTTCTGATCAGTCTTTATCCGGGGATGAGGATCATCCAGAGCTTCAGTGGTCGGACTATGACAGTGACTCTGCTGATTGGCGTCTTAGTAAGGCCTCAAAGGATTTGCATACCGATACAGTTCGCAAAGCCCCTGGTTTGAAAGCACGTTCCCAGTCTACTCAGCAAAATTTGCAGAATGACTCATCTGTGGAACAGTTTCAATCGAATATGCAGGATATATCTGGAGGTACTAGGGGGGTCGTGTCTGGTATCCCTGAAGAGGTCTCTTTGGTAACAATTTATCAGACTATAATGATGCACAGAGAAGCAACAAGGCAAGAAAATATGCGTACCCAGGGGGCTTGCCGCAAAATGCAGAACTCTCTTCGACGCATGATTAAAACTTGCACTGAGACTACCACCAGGGTTGCCGAAGCTTAAGAACGAATTTCAGCTCTTGAAGATGCCGCAGCCGTTCAGAAAGATCTAGTCATAGAGGTCAAAGAACAACGCAAGGACATCTTATGGAAGCTCTCAGATCTTGAGAATCGAGCTAAAAGGAACAATCTTCGGGTCTTGGGGGTAGAGGAAAATAAAGAGGGTGACGATGTCCGGCAGCTTATAGTGGAGCTTTTTTCCGATACTTTCCCAGAGGTCACCCATTGGGATTGGAATCTCGATATAGAGAGCGCATCGTTTTCCATTTAATAAAAAAAAGCAATCCTCTATTGCTGTCAATAACCCCAATAATCCCTACCCCCATGCTATTCTGGTATGCTTCAATAGTTTCCTTGCCCGTGAACGCATATTTGACCTCGCCAGACCTAACAAGAAGTGATCTGCTAAGGACTGCCAATTCTTTGTCCGTCCGGACTTCTGCTCAGAGACGGTTGACCGTCGCTGGCATCTTCGGCAACTGATTTCTTTATTCCAGGCTAAGGGGGCCCAGGCATTTTTGCTCTTTCCGGCAAAATTAAAAGTGATTTTTAAGGGCCAGACAAAGTTTTTTTGTCGGAGATACCTGCTAAGGAATTTCTAGATTCAATATAGCCTGAGTTAGGCAATGTATTTGTTTGCTCTTTAGATGCAGGGCAGTTGTCATTTCTTTTTGTGTCCTCTTCTTCTCCATTTTTTTGTGTGATGACCTGAGCGGTATATATAAAATCCTGAACACTTTTTCTAGCTGATGTTTTAGGGTCATCCGTTATTAAGTTATTATACTCTGATAATTGGGTCAAGGTGAGGATAGACGACGGCCGAGCTTTGACCAATAAAATACTGGTGACTCGTGGCCTAAAGCAGGGATGCGTGCTTGCACCTTTACTTTTCAATTTATTTGTGGCCGATCTTACCAACTCATTAAACGAGGTGAACTCACATCCACCTAGGGTAGCCGGAAAACAAATGTCTAACTTGCTATATGCAGCTAATGTGGTGTTGCTGAGCCACACAAAAGTGGGACTGCAAAGACTGATCGATTGTACACTTAAATATGCAAAGGATAACCAAATGACAATAAATGAGACAAAAACAAAAATAATGGTTGTGACAGGAAAAAAAAAGACAAAAGATGAAATGGTTGTTGGGACAAACACAACTAGAGCAAGTGGGGAGTTATCGATATCTCGGTGTCCTTTTTAATGAGACCGGAAGCTTTGTACGGTATTCCACTCCCCTTGCAGGTATTCCACTCCGCTTGCACTTCCCTTACCTCGAGTGAGAGTAGAGAGTTTCCGGAACGGCATTGTTGGAGGTGGAGCGATAGTGCGAGCTGAGCTCGGAGCTTGGGAACTGCAGCGGAGCTACTGCGGAGGAGCCCGAAGCCGGGTGGCAGAGTGGCAGAGCCTGCCTTACTGCCCACTGTACTGCCCGTACTGGTTGTACAGCAGTTTGTACAGCTTTTTGAGCGAGGAATCGAGGGGTGGTGCGGTGCGAGCAAGGTGAGCGAGCGGAGCCGGGTCATCCGTTATCTTTCTGGATAGGGGGAAACTGCAGGATCAGTGGAGTGCAGGAGTACGCTTACTCAACCATCACAAGGACCACGTTCCTGATGCTCCGTATGGGGGGTGAGGGGTGTGGGGGTGTACTGGGTGGGTGGGTGGGTTTAGCTGGGGTGGGCGGGGCGATTGGGGTGGGTTGCTGGGTGGTGTGTTGTTGGTGGTGGGCGGAGGTGATTAGATCTAAGTTTATTGACTGTCTTTTGTGCTCTTCAAATGTATTTAATCTGATGCCAATTTTCTCATTTCTCTTTAAAATAAGCTGGATTGCAATCATTTGTGCTATAAAATGTTTAACAGTTTTCCAGGGCTATTTGTTTTTGACTAAATTTAATGGCCGCTCCTAGATTGACATGTGCAACTTGGAATGTTTGTGGATTGAATGATCCTAAAAAATGTAGGATTTTTCATAAGATGCTGCAGGCGAAGCAGGCGGATCTAATCTGCCTGCAGGAAACCCACATTTCTTGGGGTAGCTGTGCTCACCTCAGATTTTTGGGTTATGATTTGGTGGCCTGCACTCGACAAACTTCTACAATTAGAGGTGTTGCTATTATTTTAAAAACCGGGGTTGGGCAGGTCAAAAGGGTAAAGCAAGATAATTTTGGCAGATGGTTAGTAGTAGAGCTATCGGTTAATGGTCGTTTGCTTTCTGTCTGTTCGATATATGCTTCTAATCTTGATGACCCGCAGGTTCTGAGGAATTTAAATTTAGAGTTAGCTACTTGGTCCCATCCAATTTTTTTTGTGGGGATTTTAATATCAATATCCCTAGTCATTTAG
Organism: Lissotriton helveticus; assembly: GCF_964261635.1. Classification (NCBI taxonomy): domain Eukaryota; kingdom Metazoa; phylum Chordata; class Amphibia; order Caudata; family Salamandridae; genus Lissotriton; species Lissotriton helveticus. The sequence goes on along the minus strand of NC_136057.1, from coordinate 182,428,041 downwards.
ATATAACTAAGCACAGTGCATATGTCAGACGAAAGCCTCAAGTTTATAAGGCGCTTCGGATTATTCTTATTGAACATGGTCTAATAGATCTCTGGCATTATCACTACCCAAATCAAGACAGCTACACTTGTTATTCAATACCCCATAACAAAATGGTCCGTATTGATTTTGTCTTTACCTCTGTTCAAACTGCAGGGTCTACTAAGATCGAAATCAACCCAAGGACCATATCCGACCATAATCCTATTATTTTCAGTCTTCCATGGGATCGTCCTGTTAATCAAATCAGACCATGGACTTTCGATAGGAAACTTCTATTAGATAAACTGTATCAGGAACAGCTTATTGTTTGGATCTCAGAGTTTTTTTTAAATTAATAGTAATACTGCTTCGGTCTGTATTGTCTGGGATACATACAAAGCCGCATTGCGTGGTGAAACTAAGAGATTTGCTTCCTATCGTTGGAAAACAGAGCAGCAAATTGTTAAAACTAGACTGGTAGCGCTTCAACAAGCCGATTGGATCTAAGTCTTAATATTCGTATGGGGGAAGATTTAGCAGCAAGTTTGAAATTGGTTGCTATAGCAAAGTCCAATTTACTAGAGCCTTTTTATAAAGATATAGCAGCCACGTATTTTCAATTTCGAACTTCTATGTATGAGCTGGGGGAAAATTCTGGTAAGGTTCTAGCTAAATGTTTACAACAAAGGGCTGTAGCTAGTCAGATTATAAGGGTTAAAGACCAGACTGGTATTATTCAAGACACACCCAGTGGTGTTGTAAATGCTTTTGTTGATTTTTATTTGATCCTATATACAGAGGATACGAATATAATTCTACAACAACAAACTAGCCTGGACCAATTTTTCCAATCTATGGATACCCAGAAGGTTACAGACGATCAGAATCAAATTTTTGCCGAACCTATTAGCTGGGAGGAAGTTGTAATTGCTATGAAATCCCTTTCTAATGGTAAAGCTGCCAGGCCGGATCTTATCCATCTAGAATTTTATAAGACTTTCTCATACTTATTCAAACAGCAAATGTTAGAGGTTTTTCTCCTTGCCCAGACTGGGTCTGTCCCTGATTCTTGGCGACAGTCGACAATTGTTCTCTTTGAACAGAAAGGCAAGGACGAATTAAACCCTGCATCATACCAACCGATAGCGCTGATCAATACGGATAGCAAAATGTATTCAAGGATATTGGCCTTTCGTATAACTCAAACAATTCTTCCCTTGGTTTCCATCCGCCAGCATGGGTTTATTCCCGGTCGGGATACGACGGATCACATCAGGCGTGTTGTTGCTCTGCTAGACTGGGCAAAGGTCACAAACTCCTCCCTCGGGGTGATCCTGTTGGACGCCGAGAAGGCGTTCGACAGGGTCTTCTGGGGTACTTATGGGGTGTCTTGCGCTGGAAGGGCTACACATCGGAGTTTATCCAGGCCTTACAAGCTCTGTATATATCCCCAACTTCTAAAATTCGTATTTCTGGCAATGAATCACATTATTTTCCTATCAGCAGGGGCACCAGACAAGGATGCCCCTGTTCTCCCCTTCTTTTTGCCTTATTTATCGATCCCTTTTTATGTTTGATAGAAAAATCCCAGACTATTTCTTCTATTATTGTTCATGGAATTGAATATAAGGCATTGGCATATGCCGACGATATCATATTATTAACTGATAATGTCGCCCGATCTTTTCCTGCATTGGAGACTCTCGCAGCTCAATTCGGTTCAATTTTGGGCTATAAGTTAAATATCACAAAGACGCACATTTTGCAATCCGCGGCCATGCCAATTTCTCATGTTCCTATAACTACAGAGGCAACATATCTTGGTATTCAAATTTCGTCTGATGTAGACCAGATCCCGGACCTGAATTACCCCCCTATTATTGATCTACCTCATAATAAGTTAGTGAGGCTGGATCATTTACATCTTTCGTTATTTGACCGATGTAATATTCTCAAAATGTTTGTCCTTCCTAAATTCTTATATCTTTTCAGATCTATTCCACTTCTAATCCCTAGTTTAATTTTAACAAGAGCAGAAAGGATATGCCAACGATTCTTATGGTCATATCGTAAACCAAGAAGGGCGGCTAAGTGGACCTGTCTCCCGCAGGATCGTGGGGGCTGGACATTTCCGAATTTAATGTATTATTATTGGGCAGCTATGATCCAACACTTCGCTTTTCCTTTGTTAGGAGACGCGGCTGAGCTTCCGTTACATCTGTTACCATCAATATATTCAATATCATTGGGAGATTCTACAAAAGGTGTACTAACTCGTATTCTTGAACCGAGTTATTTAAAAAAAACGAAATTTAAGGTATTGTGGGCATTATTCTCGGTTTGACAAAAAGTCAGTCGCCATTTTCATATCCCTAAGCTCAATTATTACACTCCGTTAAATGCTTCTGGGTTACTTCCATTAATATTTCAAGAGGGGGTGGCCATTACTTGGACATCTCTTGGTTTGAAGGAGATTGGCGATCTGGCTGATCATGGGCAAATGGCTTCTTTTCTTTTTCTGAAGGAGAAATTCCATCTCCAGTCTAACCATTTTTTTAAATATCTGCAATTTAGAAGTTTTGTTGATAAGAAGCTCCCTGTAAATTTAACAATGTTTCAAGAAATCATCGTAGTTGAATTAATAAGAAGGAAAGTAAAAATTGGCAGTTTATACCAGTCTTTTTTATCGCAACTCCCAGATGATTTAGATGCCCAGAACAATAAGTGGGCGATTAAATTAGGAGTACCTTCTGTTGACTTAAAATTTCCGCTGGTTTTAGCCAGGTCTGTTTTAGTTTTAGGTACTCTCCGCTCGCAAAGTTATATGGCTATGTTCAACCTTTATTATACGCCTGCAAAACTTGTCAGATGGGGGGTTGTTAGTGGGAGCAAAGGGTCGTTTTGTGCAAGATGTAAATTTCCGTCTGCAGACTCTGTTCACATGTTTTATGATTGTCCGGAGTTATCTTCCTTCATCAACCAAATAGAAATTTTTCTTATCCAGATAACTCAAACTTCAGTTAAAATCTCGGCGGAAATGGTAATCAATGGCTATGAATATTCTATTGCCCCGAAAGAACAAGATATTTGCAGGCTTTTCTGTTTATCGTTATGGCCATGGTCAGACTCTGTATTACATTGCTCTGGATAAATCCTGAAGCTCCTACTTTTTATCATTGGAAGGCCAGGATGTTGGCCTGGTTCAAACTAGAGACTTCTGTTCAGGCGCTCAGAGAAGAGAAAAGACGTTTAATTGCTTCTAAGAACTGGGCACCATTTGAAAAGTGGTTGGCAAATTAATCATGTCCTTTAATTACTATTGTATAATTTCTTATGTATAAATTATGTAAGATTTATGTTTGTTTGTTTAACCTGTCTCCCACCACCACAGGATAAAATGAAAAAAATCAATAAAGAAAAAAAAAAAAAAAGGAATGTTGCTTTGCAGGCCTTTACCGGCCCGTAGAAGCTCGAAGCACTTCATTCTGTACAATGGAGTGCTCCACATTCAAATATTCTAATAAGATTTAGGCTAAGTGTTTCTGGTCGGCGTTAGAGTTCATAAGAGGTCTGAGAACAAGGGACCCTCTAAAAACAAGAGTGAGAGCAAAGGCTGGCCACAGTGTTCAGGATAGGTTCAGGCAGCATCTGGTGAACACAAGCTCACTTTCTTGGAGCTGAGCGGCAAAAAACTGCTTTAAGAAAACACACCTCCTGCAATGATAATGTTTTAGATCAGGTTTTAAGATGTCCCTTCAACCCTTTGCATAATAACAAGGCCACAGTGGTTTCACTGGTAGCATTCCATGGCTGTAGGTTGATGCACCAACTTCCATGCCGGGCTCAACACATTCGAATGGGGTGAGGAGGGGCGCTTCATACCTGGAGTATTTCACGAACACTCACTTTACTTAAATGTACATAACACTTCTAATGTAAATCATTACTTTGGCTTTTTAGTTCTCACTTGCCAGCCTAAAGCGAAAAATGTTTTGTAATTGCTGGTCCCCATGAACCCTAATGGACAGTTTGATGCAAACAGTATACCTTGAGAAGTAGACACATTTGCTTTCATTGTCCTAACAGTAAAAGAAATGGCCATTTGTTTATAGGAAAATACAAACTACAGTGTGACACGCTGTTATTCTTGATGAGCGCAATGGTATTTCCTCTGTCAACCTCAGAAGGATGAACGGTGAGTCAGGCCTGCTCAGATAAAAACCTATGAGGTGCACGGATTGACAGGATCTCTTCAGGTGGCACACACCTTTTCTTGCCATGTCTTTTTTTAAAGTGTCAAGCCATATACATCTGAAATGGTCCTCGACTCCATGACCCTTTAGGTACTGTTCTTCTGCAGTACTGGTTTTACTTTTTAGGTCGAGCCTAGTGGCTGCGCGCATGCGCTGCTTGCTCTGTGAGACTGCTGTAGTAGAGTATGGGAGAGAAGCCGCGCCTGCTCTCCTCCCATATTTTTCATTGGCTTGTGTCATTGTCTTTCGTAAATGCCGCCTTCGGATTCAATATTAGTCTTGTTAGTCCCTCCTTAGTACGGCCTTGTCTTCATTTGTACCCTCCCATGGTGACTGGCCCCCTTACTTCGGTTGTTACAAGGGGCCTGTTATTTAGTCTGTAAACACTATTTACTTGATTGAGTTTCTCTTACTGCAGGTTGTACATGTGCTGCTTCAGCTGAAACTGCTTGAGTTTTTTTAAGCAGCACAGCCGCCCCCGTAACACGGGTGCCCACTTTCAAACACTTTAACCAATCATTATCTTGTGTCTGTTTCAGCCCCCCAAGTAAAATGGATTAAGAAATGATTAGTGAATTAAGTCATTTCAGAAACGCTGGGCTGCACCATATTTACAACAATATGGTGTAGCCTTGCATTTCCCCCTTATCAGCCTAGCGCCAACAAAGGCACCCTTGCACCATAGTGCAAGGATGTCTGCGTGCAGGGGAAGACTGTTTATCTGCAGGAAGGTCCCCCATCCTGCACATACACAATCTGTAAATGCTGTTTTGTAACTTCTATGTGTGCTGCTCAATGCGACACACACAGAAGTTGCAAATCGGCATTTTTTTAAAATTATTGTTTATGAGCAGGAACTGGGACCGTTCCTCTTCATAAACAATCAATACCCTTTTGCTGTTTTTAATGTGTGCAAAAACAACAGGTGATGGACAGAATGCAGAAAATTGTCATACATTCATCCCAAAACAGAGTTCTGGGCCTAAATCCATCGTTGTTTTGCACTCCACACCACCCCAGGTCAGACATGGCAATATGCAAATCAGCCTTGACCCTGTGCCTCATGGGAACAGTCCAGCCCGAACTGCCAAGCCATGTCTTTCCTGGACCGGAATCAAGCATCCAAGGACCGGTTTCTGGCTATCAGCCGTCATCAGCCTGGATAGCTTGACTCCAGTGGTGTGGAGAGCATGGGACTCACTTCTGAGCATACCCATCCCACTCGGGGTGACAAAGGCAAAAACAATGGGTGATGGACAGAATGCAGAACATTGTCATACATTCACCCCAGTACAAAGATCTGGGCCTAAATCCATCGTTTTTTTGCACTCCACACCACCCCAGGCCAGACATGGCAATATGCAAATAAGCCTTGACCCTGTGCCTCATGGGAACAGTCCAGCCCGAACTGCCAAGCCATGTCTTTCCTAGACCGGAATCAAGCATCCAAGGCCCGGTTTCTGGCTATCAGCCGTCATCAGCCTGGATAGATTGACTCCAGTGGTGTGGAGAGCGTGGGACTCACGTCTGAGCATACCCATCCCACTTGGGGCGACAAAGGCAAAAACAACAGGTGATGAACAGAATGCAGAACATTGTCATACATTCACCACAGTACAGAGATCTGGGCCTAAATCCATCGTTTTTCTGCACTCCACACCACCCCAGGTCAGACATGGCAATATGCAAATCAGCCTTGACCCTGTGCCTCATGGGAACAGTCCAGCCCAAACTGCCAAGCCATTTCTTTCCTGGACCGGAATCAAGCATCCAAGGACCGGTTTCTGGCTATCCGCCGTCATCAGCCTGGATAGCTTGACTCCAGTGGTGTGGAGAGCATAGGACTCACGTCTGAGCATACCCATTCCACTCAGGGCGACAAAGGCAAAAACAACAGGTGATGGACAGAATGCAGAACATTGTCATACATTCACCCCAGTACAGAGATCGGGGCCTAAATCCATCGTTTTTTTGCACTCCAAACCACCCCAGGTCAGACATGGCCATATGCAAATCAGCCTTGACCCTGTGCCTCATGGGAACAGTCCAGCCCGTACTGCCAAGCCATGTCTTTCCTGGACCGGAATCAAGCATCCAAGGACCGGTTTCTGGCTATCAGCCGTCATCAGCCTAGATAGCTTGACTCCAGTGGTGTGAAGAGCATGGGACTCACGTCTGAGCATACCCATCCCACTCGGGGCGACAAAGGCAGAAACAACAGGTGATGGACAGAATGCAGAACATTGTCATACATTCACCCCAGTACAGAGATCTGGGCCTAAATCCATCGTTTTTTTGGCACTCCACACCACCCCAGGTCAGACATGGCAATATGCAAATAAGCCTTGACCCTGTGCCTCATGGGAACAGTCTAGCCCGAAGTGCCCAGCCATGTCTTTCCCGGACCGGAATCAAGCATCCAAGGCCCGGTTTCTGGCTATCAGCCATCATCAGCCTGGATAGCTTGACTCCAGTGGTGTGGAGCGCATGGGACTCACGTCTGAGCATACCCATCCCACTCGGGCGACAAAGGCAAAAACAACAGGTGATGGACAGAATGCAGAACATTGTCATACATTCACCCCAGTACAGAGATCTGGGCCTAAAGCCATCGTTTTTTTGCACTCCACACCACCCCAGGTCAGACATGGCAATATGCAAATCAGCCTTGACCCTATGCCTCATGGGAACAGTCCAGCCCGAACTGCCAAGCCATGTCTTTCCTGGACCGGAATCAAGCATCCAAGGGCCGGTTTCTGGCTATCAGCCGTCATCAGCCTGGATAGCTTGACTCCAGTGGTGTGGAGAGCATGGGACTCACGTCTGAGCATACCCATCCCACTCGGGGCGACAAAGGCAGAAACAACAGGTGATGGACAGAATGCAGAACATTGTCATACATTCACCCCAGTACAGAGATCTGGGCCTAAATCCATCGTTTTTTTGCACTCCACACCACCCCAGGTCAGACATGGAAATATGCAAATAAGCCTTGATCCTGTGCCTCATGGGAACAGTCCAGCCCGAACTGCCAAGCCATGTCTTTCCTGGACCGGAATCAAGCATCCAAGGCCCGGTTTCTGGCTATCAGCCATCATCAGCCTGGATAGCTTGACTCCAGTGGTGTGGAGAGCATGGGACTCACGTCTGAGCATACCCATCCCACTCGGGCGACAAAGGGAAAAACAACAGGTGATGGACAGAATGCAGAACATTGTCATACATTCACCCCAGTACAAAGATCTGGGCCTAAATCCGTCGTTTTTTGCACTCCACACCACCCCAGGTCAGACATGGCAATATGCAAATCAGCCTTGACCCTGTGCCTCTTGGACATGGCAGGCAGTTCGGGCTGGACTGATCCCATGAGGCACAGGATCAAGGCTTAGTGAGTGTTTGTATATAAGTTGGCAGGGTATGCTCAGACGTGAGTCCCTTGCTCACTTTGCCACTGGAGTCAAGCAAGCCCGGCTGAAGACGGCTGTAATGCCAGAAACCGGTCCTGGGAAGCTTGATTCCAGTCCAGGGAAGACGTGGCTTGGCTGTTCGGGCTGGACTGTTCCCATGAGGCACAGGGTCAGACTGATTTGCATATGGCCATGTCTAAACTGGGGTGGCGGAGTGAGCTAAAGAACGGTGATGGATTAAACCCAGATCAGTTGACTGGGGGTGAGTGTTTGTATTGTCAACGCTCCGTCCATCATCACCTTTGGTTTTTCTTTGTTCACCCTAAGTTGGCAGGGTATGCTCAGACGTGAGTCCCTTGCTCACTTTGCCACTGGAGTCAAGCAAGCCCGGCTGAAGACGGCTGTAATGCCAGAAACCGGTCCTGGGAAGCTTGATTCCGGTCCAGGGAAGACATGGCTTGGCAGTTCGGGCTGGACTGTTCCCATGAGGCACAGGGTCAAACTGATTTGCATATGGCCATGTCTGAACTGGGGTGGTGGAGTGAGCTAAAGAACGGTGATGGATTAAAACCAGATCAGTTGACTGGGGGTGAGTGTTTGTATTGTCAACGCTCCGTCCATCACCACCTTTGTTTTTTCTTTGTTCGCCCTAAGTTGGCAGGGTATGCTCAGACGTGAGTACCTTGCTCACTTTGCCACTGGAGTCAAGCAAGCCCGGCTGAAGATGGCTGTAATGGCAGAAACCGGTCCTGGGAAGCTTGATTCCGGTCCAGGTAAGACATGGCTTGGCACTTCGGGCTGGACTGTTCCCATGAGGCACAGGGTCAGACTGATTTGCATATGGCCATGTCTGAACTGGGGTGGCGGAGTGAGCTAAAGAACGGTGATGGATTAAACCCAGATCAGTTGACTGGTGTAGTTCTGAAAATTCTGGACTCGTGAAGTAATTCTGGACTCGAGAATTAAACTTCATCATAGCATGACGATTTTTATATCAAAAGACCGAGAATGGCTAGTACACTATGTACAAGCATTTTCGTCATATTCGAGTGACGATTTCACCTCGAAATCGTCATTTTCGTCCTGAACCCTTGGCTTCCATTTTGTGTACGGCAGCCATTTTGTGAGTTGCCCTTTACATAGGCTTATAATACAGCTAAATTCAATCCCAAAGGACACATACACCTTAATTGACTTTCCTGTGACCTGGGCAAGTTGGAACCATTGCCCCAGGCCGAACCTGTTTGGTCAGTTCCTCTCCCAGTGGCCGAACGAGATAGCATCAAGGCACAACAGGCCATAAACCCTTTTCATCGCACACATACCCTGCCGAATCTTGCTCACACCTGTCCCTGCTCTTTTCTCTCTCACTTGCTTTATGATGGGGAGGTGCCCGTTTTTATTGGGGGTCCACCGGTATCTGATGGAAATGTTAGGCCTTGCCGGGTAATTTGTTGTGGGCTGGACAAACTGAACTATGGGCTTGTCATCATGACTCTGCTTTTTCTTTGTAATGGGAACATGTCTATGGTATACTAAAATTCGAAGAATGTTTGCCTAAAGCACAATATTTCGTATAAAAAGAGAAGCCTGACTTTGTAAATTTGAGCAGTCTCCTGAGAATATACATCCTGTGTTGTTGTACTTCTAGGACCTGTTACTTGGGTGCAGCCAATAAAATCGATCCTTGACTTCACCTAGAAGACTCTGAGTTTCTGTGGTCTGAATCAGGAAAGTCTTTGGGTGTACCCTGACACCGCTGGGTTACCGGTTCGGTACCGGTTCTGAAAAACCCAGTACCTCAGTTGGCGCCCAACGTAGGGCGATACCAGCGGTACCGGTCCAGCCAGAGGTTCGTGAGGAGCTTTGTGTGAAAATTCTGGAGGAAGGCTGCCACTTCATCGACCCCTGCATGTCGATGTGGCCCGAAAGTCTTTGCTGCGAGGTTCCCCGCTTCCCGACGGCTACAAAGGACTGCTGCCCTGGCTATCGCCCTGATTTGGACCCTTGAAGTTTGGTAGAGCGAAACGCTAAGACGAGTCTTCTGGTGACGTCATCGATATCTCAGTTAAGTATAAGTGGAGCGTCTCCCAGTCCTTAGTTGGTTCTTAGTCTTGGGTATCCTTTGGGATCACTTTGTTTGGAACTTGCAAGTGCCAAAACCGAAGGACTCGTGTATTCACGAGAAATATCGTAATCGATAATCCTTTGAAGTTTGGAGCTAGACTAGAGAGCGAAGATGCCTGGTCTCAGCAGACTTGGAAATTTGTTTTGTCTTGGTTGTAGTAAAAGGGATTCCCAATTGGAGGACTCGTGTCCGGTTCCTCCGATTGGAACTCCAACTTATTAATTATATGTGAAACATGGAGTAGGCCCCATCACGTATAACGAAGTGTGGATCAAATACACCAGAAACGATGGTGTTTTAAAATGGCCCCAATATGGTAGCTTTGATACCGAAATCCTAGATAACCTTGAAGTTAAACTTTTTAAGAAGAAAGCCCGGCCGGCGATGTTTGACTCTTTCCGCCTATGGCGTAAGGAGGCCAAACAGAAAGAAATTAAATTAGCGAAGAAAAATAAGAGAGAAAGGGGTATTTCGATAATGCAAGCTGCTATGCAGTTTAAAGACAATGAAGAAGAACAGATGAGTGAGCAGTTGCACAGGCAACGTAAAATGCTGATAGATAAATGCTATCCAGTTTTGCCGCCTCTTCAGCAAGATGCAGCAAAAGAGCTTGAAAAAGATCCGTTAATGGCGCATTTGTTAAGTTCGCCACCCCCCTATGCGCAAAATGCTACTGCACCTCCACAACCTTTAGTTGTGCTACCTGTCGTTGTTGTGCCTCCTGTTCCTCCACAGCACCCACCAGCTACTCTTCAGCTGGCTCCTGCTCCTCCGGTGCAGCCTCCTCAAGGGCCACCGGCTGTTACATCTGCTCTTCCTATACTCCCTACAACTTTGACTACCATATCGACTACCACTCCTAGTACTTCTCCTGACACTGCCTCTGCATCTGCCTCGTCTGCATCTGCCTCGTCTGCATCTGCCTCGTCTCACTCTGCCTTCCCTCTGGTCTTTTCCTCGACTTCTCCTTCTGTTCGTCAGAGAGTGGCTAGCACTGTTACTAGTATTTTATATCCTTTCTTTGGAGCGGCAAGTCCGGCTCCTGTCTCTGAGCATAAACAGTTGCGTAGTCAACAGCCTGATTCTAGGGAGAAAGAAACGTTAAATCATTTGGCACATTTTTTTTTGAAAATTTGTTTATTTGCATATCAAGTAGAGCACCAGTGTGTCACAGTCTGTATAAAAACAATCTCATAATGGCATGCTCCTTGTGGTACAATAATAACAGTTGTGATATAAATTTTCTATTTCGTTGCATTGCAGTTAACTCAACAGAACCCCCGTGAAACCTCCCACCAACCACCCTTATTGAACCCACCCTAGGCACTCATACTTTGTATTTGCAGTGATCCAGTGGTATTTGGCTACTCCCATAATCAGCTCATTCCTAATACATTAACCTATACAATCAGCCAGAGATATAAACAACAAAATGCGTGGGTTTCCCCGTTGCCATGTTTCAGGGTGCACCAGTCAGTATCGCGGCAAGTTGTGGCGTAGCAAGGGCGGTTCACAGTTCAAGCTGCAGATAATGAGACGTTAGATCCCTCGTCCCCCTCCGCCTCAAAGGCTCCTAGTGTGGTGAACCAGTCCAGCGATATCAGTGTCTTCCTGTGGCCCCTACGTTCCGCGCGCTGCAGTGCCTCTCCCTCTGCTCTGCCCCATCTTATAACCTCTGCTCTCCACATGTCAATGTCTGGCGGTTTGGGTGATTTCCACCGCATGGTTATCGCGCGTTTCGCAAGTAGCATGGCCATATCAGTGAAGCGTATCGACACACTTTGTTTACGCGCCCCTTGTCCTAGCCCTAGTATTGTGTGTTCTAAGGTGCGGGGTAGCAAGGAAGTTCCCGCTCTGGTAAGTGAGTCATGTATGGTGGTCCAATAATAGCCTAATTTCGGGCAGTCCCAAATCATGTGAATTAGTGAAGCATCATCTGTTCTGCATCTGGGACAGGTGTCAACAGCGTCAGGGAATATGGCGTGTATACGGCGTGGCGTGAGATACGCCCGGTGTAAGACCATCAATTGAATAAACTTAAACTTCGGGCTCCTAGCCACTCTTTTGGGAAATTGCAGGATTCGCTCCCATTCTTTATCCTCAAGTGGTCATCCTATATCGCCCTCCCATTTGACTTTAAGAGGCAGCTCTCCCGGTTCTGATTCCAGCAGTAAGCCATCTGGTCAGGTGGCTTGCCGCTCCCATGAGGTATTGCATCGTCAGTAGTGGGTTTGTGGTCGGCTCCTCGCCCTCTCCTGCCCACATTGCCATCACATAGTGACTTAAACTAGCATGAAGGAGGAACGAGCCTCTTGGGACGTTATGTGTGGCCCTGAAGTCCTCGAAGGACAACATGCGTCCATCTGCGAAGAGGTCTCCAATGTGCATTACCCCTGCGTCGTGCCATGGGGCTAGCTTGTGGGTTGTGAGTGTGCCCGACTCCAGCGGGATACCTAGTAGCGGGGTCGTAGGGGCGAATGAAGTCGTGGGGGACGTGTATTTCACTGCTCTCCGCCAATATTGTATAGCAAGGCGGAGAAGAGGGGGAGTGTCCCTAGGTAGCTCAGAGCGAGGCAGAAGTAAGATGTGGAGTTTTCCCATGGACCGGTCCTCCTCCGTCATGTCAATCTCATGTAGGTTCCGGCCCGCCAGCCAGTAAGCCAGCCATTGTAACTGACAGGCGTAGTTATAGGCCCTGAAGTCCGGTGCTCCCATGCCCCCAGCCCCAGAGGTAAGTTGTAATTTAGCAAGGCCTATGCGTCTCTGCCCCGACCCCCATATAAGCTGATGTATCCATGAAGGTTGAGGCTGGAATCAGGAACGGTAAGTTAGTGAAATAGTAAATGAGTCGGGGAAGCACCACCATCTTGGAAACTGCCACTCTACCCGCGACCGACAAAGGCAGTGACTGCCAGAATTGTACCTGCGATTTGAGCGCTCTCATTGCTCTGCCCAAATTGCCTTCTATCATTTCCTCTGCACCTCTGTAGATTTGGATCCCAAGGTAGCGGAAAGTAGTGTCCGCCATTTGGAAAGTGTATGGCGGGAAAGGTAGTGGTGTAGATGGTTCAGTGTCATGAAAGCAGTAACCATATGACTTGGGTTCGCTTATCGTGAGGCCCGATAGCAACCTGTATTCCTCAAAAAGTGTGGGTATAGGGTGTAAGTCGCCCCTCAGATCACGAAGGTACAGGATGATATCGTCAGCATAGGCGGACACCACATGTGTCGTCCCACCCCTCTGAATGCCACGGTGAGAAGCCTCCTTCCGGAGCTTACAAAGCAACGGCTCGAGCGCCAGGATAAATAAAAGTGGGGAGAGCGGGCACCCCTGTCTGGTACCCTTTGCAATGGTCAATGGCTCAGAGATGCATTTGGACGTCCGAACCCGCGCCGTGGGGCGGGCGTAGAGCAGTCTGACCCATGCAACATACTCCGGGGGCAACCCGAATTTCTCAAATGTGGCAAACATGAAATCCCATCTGAGGGAGTCGAAGGCCTGTTTCAGGTCCAGTGTGATACAGCCCTCAGTGCTTCCATTCGCCTGGTCTCGTAACATCAGTTGAGCTAGTCTACGGAGGTTCAGGGCCGTGCTCCTACCAGGTACAAACCCGCATTGGTCGGGGTGGATCAGTTGGGGGATGTATTGCGTCAGTCTAGTTGCCAGCACTTTGCTCAGTATTTTGTAGTCAGTATTAAGGAGAGACAAGGGTCTGTAATTAGCTAAGTGCATTCCGTCTCTGCCCGGTTTCAGTAGGGAAGTTATCTAGGCCTGTAGGGAGGATTGTGGCAGGGAATTGGTCTGTAGTGCTTCGTGATAAATAATTTGTAGTCGCGGGGCGAGTAGATCAATAAACGTCTCGTAAAATTCTACAGGTATGCCGTCCGTCTCAGGAGTTTTATTCTTCGGGAGGGATCGTATCGCCTGTTTAATCTCTGCCGTGGTGATAGTACGTTTCATATCATCTCGCTGTCTATCAGTGAGCCGTGGTAAAACCAGGCCCTCTAGGAAATTCTCAAGTGCCGTATGCGAGAGGGGTTGGTGCGGGCCATATAGTGTGGTGTAGTAATCCTTGAACACATTGTTGACTCCTAATTGAGTCGAAGCTATTGAACCTTCCTGGTCTGTAATTTCCAAGATTGGGAGGTGTGTCGGGGTGTCCCGTAGTATTCGGGCTAACAGTGGGCCTGACCGATCAGCTTGAGTGTGCTGTCTGTTAGTGTATTCACGATAGTCCAGTAGTCTTAAGTCTTCAAGGAGCTCAGCATGCCGTATGTATGCTTCTTGTAATGGCGTAAAGTGTAGGTGCGTGCCCACTGCTTCTTTCTCTAACATTGCCAGTCTACCTTCTATTTCCTTAAGGCTATCAAGTACCGCCCTGTTCATGCCCACCTGGGTGGCCATCGCCTCCCCTCTAATGTAGACTTTGAACGTGTCCCACTCCAGTCGTCTGGAGCTAGCAGTGCCAGTGTTCGTGGCAAAGTAAGTCTCAATGGTGTCTGCCATGGACGATTTGAAGACTATGTCTTCCAACAGGTCCGTGGGCAACCTCCAAGTCGGTATCGGTGTCAGGAGCCTACCCCATTGTATTGCCAGTTCGACAGGGTTATGGTCTGAGAGTATCTTACCCATGTGCTGGGCTGTGAGAAGCACCCCCAGTAGAGAGCGGGAGCAGAACACGCGGTCGATTCTGGTGTGCAGTTGGTGTGGTGGGGAGAAAAAGGTGTATTCCTTGTCAAGCAGGTGTTTGCTGCGCCATGCATCCGCTAGGTCCCACCCGTCTGCCCACTGTGTTAGTGCAATCACCTGTTTCCTGCTGTCGGTGGCGTGTAGTGGTGGGTGCGACCTGTCCATCGTGACATCCAACACAGCATTAAAATCCCCTCCAACAACCCATTGATATCGTGCCCAATCCACTAAGACACCATTAAGTCTAGTTAAAAAATCCGATTGACCCGAATTCGGGGCATACACACATCCAAGCACAACAGTGGTACCATCCAGTTCGCCCCTTACAAATACATATCGACCCTCTTTGTCAATTCTCTGCTCAACTGGCTTGAAGGGCACAGAATTTCGAACCCATATAGCCGCCCCCCTTGAGAATGCAGAGTAGGACGTAGCAAAGAGCTGACCCCTCCATTTCTTCGACTGTTTCAAGTTCTCAGCACTGTTCAGATGTGTCTCCTGGAGGCAAGCTATCATGACCCCCCTACGGTTAAGCTGGACCAGTATTCTGTGTCGTTTGTGGATCGAACCCATGCCCCGCACGTTCCAGGTGCACAAGTTGTATACATTAAGTGACCCCATGACTGATCGCATAATGAGGTAGCGTTGAGCTCGTGGGTGAGCAAGCCAGGTATACCCTGTGCTGGTAATGGAGTGCCATTCGAATTGTTAACCCCTGAACAATGAGGTCCCCAGGGAAACAGAACCCGGGGTCCAAACCATAATACCCAACATGGGTAACAGTCAAACACAACCATGTTCATATGATGGGGGGTGCAGTCTGTACGGTCCTGATTTGTGCTGACCTGTGGTGACCTAGCAAGCCCAGAGCACATACAATCCCCATGCCACCCACCTGAGTGTGGCTATTTATGTCGTTCATACATTACCACCCGGGCATTGTTCAAGGTGCCGTCGTTAAAATTCTGCAGCCATTTGCGCCGTGATCTTGGGGAAGAGCTGTAAGCTCTCCGCCGACCCCGACACCTCTGTACGTGTGTCTGAAGTGTTGGCCACTTCTCTCGCTGTGACTGCATCGTGGGCGGCTAGTGCTGCCTCCGTCAGCTGTGCCACCTTCGCCCGCTCCTCCGAGCGGTCCGTCGCATCCTGTCCCTTCTGTGAGGTCCGTGTCGAGGGTCCTTGGCCAGTGTCAGAGGTAGGGCGTCGTCGGTCTGGCCGGTCCCGACGGCCTTTGCTTTTACCTTCGGCAAATGGGTCCTGTGATGCCGGTGGCGTGAGCGTTACTTCCATCCACTCCTCCGCTTCTTCCGGTGAGTCAAAAAAGTGTGATCTGTTCCCATGTAGAATCTTGAGGCGGGCTGGGAATAGGAGGGCCTATTTCAATTCTCGTTCGCGCAACTTGCGTTTGACCCCCAAGAAGGTGGACCTGGCTCGCTGTACCGCTGGAGTGAAGTCAGGGTACACAGATATAGTCTTGTCTTCATAGCGGATGGGCGCTTTCTCCCTCGCCGCGCGTAGCACTGCGTCACGATCTTTATAGTGAATGAGACGTGCGATCAGAGGGCGCGGCGGCGCTCCTGGTTGTGGCGGTTTCGAGGGCATCCTGTGCACCCGCTCCACGCTGTATTGGACAGTCAGATCCTCCTGGCCTGCCATCTGTTTGAGCCAGTCTTCCACGAATTGAGTGGGATTCCTCCCTTCACTTCGCTCCGGAATGCCCAAAATGCGGACGTTGTTGAGGCGGGCCCGTCCTTCTGCGTCGTCCACCTTGTCCCATAGCTGTCTAAGTTGTTTTTCCATGCCTTCTAGCTTTGTGGAGTGTTCAGTCTGTTGGGGTATTAGATCATTGAGCGCGAGTTTCTGCTCCGATACCCTCTCAGCCAGTTTATTGTGATCTGCCCGGAGCAATGAGAGGCCCGTCGCTATATTGTCCATAAGTGATTCGAGCGCTTCTCTTATTGCCCATATTTCATTCAGAATAAGGTCCAGTTTGGCATCTTGTGTCCCTTTCCCGGTCGGCGGGATAACATCCATATTGGAGGAGGCCAGTGGGTCTTCTGAGCCAGTGGACTGCATATCTGTGGTTGCACCCTGGTCCTGGGCCTTACCCCGGTGTCTCCCCATGGATCTAGTGTGCAGGGCGACCCTGTGTCGATCACGCGCCCCCTTCTCAAGCTCCACCGTGCAGTGGTCCACAACGTTCTGCGTCCTGGCAGGTCTTGTAAAATGTAATCCGGGAGGGAAAAGGGTGTCAGTGGCACAGTGACCCACGAGAGGCCTGAGGGATCCGCCGTTCCAGTGTCACACGTAGCGCCTGTGATGGATGCGGCAGCGCTACAAGCAGCGTACTCAGCAGGGTAGTATTGTGTGCTTTGGCGGGGGTGGTAGGCGTCGACTGCTGAGTGGCACAAGAGGTTCTACAAGGTAAGGTCAGAAGCGCCGCGTGGTAGCTCCAAGTAGGAGTATTCCCCGATGTGGTGTCGTAGCCCCCGTACCTCGGCCTACGAGGACGCTGAGATCCGTCCCCTGTAAAGGTGTAAGCGGGCCTCCACTATTTCCACACCCCCGTGTCTTGGGTCCGTGGTCGTAGTCCAGGACTCCGGCGTTTGTAACTCACTGCGTAGTGATCGTGGTGTCCCCTGTAAACCTAGAGGGGAGGCAAGATGGCGTCCGCCAATACTACCGCAGTGCCTCTCCACGTTGTGCAGCCGACGCCTGTCCCGGTCTGGTGTGGCGGTCCTCCGGTCACCTCCGCATTGGTCAGTGTTCCGCAGCCTCTGCTCAGCGCTCAGGTGCTCGGATGTGTGCGGGCCGCGACTGCGGAGCCTCATGCGGTAGTCCTTCCCACGTGCGCCGCCGGTCCGGATCGCGTTCGGGAGGGCAGTGCTGGTGTCACAGTGCGTCCCGGAGGGGGTGCACCCGAGCCAGAGTGGCAGAGTAGGGGGTCTTGTGCGCGCTCACGCTCAGTGTCCACTTTTACTTCCGGCGCCCCCGCAGAGTTCCGCTGTCATCAGGCAGTGTGTCGGCCCGTCCGCCAAATCGAGGCCGTGGCTCCACTCGAGGCGGCAGGCCTCAGCGGGCACCGCAACTTTTCCCGGTTCCAGATGGCGTCGGGAGACGGCTGGTCCTCGTCGCCGATTCTCTTTTCCCTGCCAAAGCTCCGGGTGTCAACTTTAGGTGGGTGACGATGCTGGGGAGCAGGATATGCAGCTGGTGTCGTGGGCTAAGGACGGAGCTCAGAGACTACACGTCCGCCATTGTCGGCTCGTAGCCACGCCCCCCAATCATTTGGCACATAGATGGATGACTGACCCGACAATATATGATCTAGAATCTGTTATGGATGTCTTCCATCAGTGGGAAGCATCAAAGCAGAGATACGTTTTTGAGAAAATGTGTGTTTTTCTGTGTGAAGATTTAGAGGAAAATGATTTGGACTCTAATCCGCCCGAGTTGAGCCATGTACGGTTCGAATTTTCAAAAGGCACAATTGTGGGTTCAGATGTTAGGAAAGCAGTTGCGACGTTGTTGTCACTTAGGACTGAAGGTGTTTCTAAGTTGTTGTTTGAGTATGATTCTTCTGCTAAAAAGAAGGCGAGACAATATCCCTTGAGAGAAGTTCCCCCACAGTGGAGGGAAGGGGACCTACAAGCTAACCCACCTATTCAGCCTCATTTTCAGCGTGTGTGGGTACATGTTCCATGGAAGCGAGCTGAAGTTTTGGCCCTTAATCAGACATTGCCTGATCCCCGTAAAAATGCTGCAGGGTATTACAAAGAGTTGTCACATACTGCTGGGTCATGTATCATGAATTTAGCCGATATCGATATGTTATTTGGGAATGTTGTTCCACAGCCTTTATGGGGAAAGATTCGTCATACAGATCATGATCAGGAGTTGGGTGACTCATGGGCTAATATTGCTGCTGCAGATGCCCTACAAATTGGTGGTTCTAAACCTGAGCCTTTAGTAGCAGAACTTCCTGGTAAGATCATTGATTATATGAAAACTATAATGCCTGCGATGCGTGTAAATTGGGATAAGTTGTCTGCGTGTAAGCAGAAGAAAGATGAAACGATGTCTGATTTCTTCACCAGGTTTGAAGAAACGTTTGTCGACCACAGTGGTCAAGATATGAGCACAGAAGGTGGTCAGCGACTTTTCGTCGATAAATTTGGGCACAAGCAGCTTCCCGAGTTGTGTAAGAAGTTGAAGGATTCAGAGAGTTCTTGGGCAGTTTCCTCTTCAGCACAGATATTGGCTACTGCACAATATTATGAAAACCGAGACAAAGACGAGAGAGATAGAGCAGACAAGAAAACTAAAGAGTTGAAAACAAAGGTTTTGTTACAGCAAGCGTATCCGCCACGTGGTGGTGGTGGCCAGAATAATGGTGGTCAGAATAACTATCAGAATAATTATCAGCAGCCTCAACAGTATCAGAGGAACTCGCAAAGAGTAGAGTATACTCAGCCACGTGTTCCTGTAGGTCCCAACCAGTGTTCGTATTGCAAGGAAGAGGGTCATTTTAAGTATAGTTGCCCTATTCTGTTACAGCGTGCAAATGGTGTGTCAAACACAAGAGGTAGAGGTGTTCAGCAAGCGCCTAGAGGTAGAGGACGTGGAAACGTCCCCCAGAACGCACGTCCCCTTCCACCTCAAAATTCTATGAATAGGTTCGATCAGCAGAATAACGCATCTGGTAGGACAGCTCAGTACTATGCTGATGATTACTATACAGAAGATGAGCATTGGGAAGGTAATGATTGCTAGGACAGCCATAGACAAAGAGAGGGAGTTGTTTCAGTTCCAGAAGGTCAGAGTGGACCATACGTTGAGGTGATTACATCAGGTGTGTCAGATACTTTTCTGTTGGATACTGGTGCTACAAAGAGTTCTATTATGCACTCCAAACTCCCTGGCGCACCTTTGTCTGGCGAAATGAATGTTTCTGTAGGTTTTTCTGGCGCCCCGGTTAGGAACCCGATTTCTAGTCCTATGTCCCTTTCTGTTGGTCCTTGTGAATTCGAAGCACCCCTTATTCTGACAACAGGTTGTGGTGAAAATTTGTTGGGATTGGATCTGTTAAAAAGATTGTATGCGACTTTGTACTGTTCTCCTTCAGGAGTACAACTTACTTTAGGTAAGAAAGTGGTTTCCTCAATGTATTTGTCAAGGGATAAACTTCCAACAGAATTATCGTTTCTTCCTGATATTCTTTGGACTACTGATCCTAATGATGTGGGTCTTTTAGAAACACCACCATATGTTGTAACATTGAAAGCCAATGTTAAAATGCCACGAATTCCCCAATATAGAATCTCTAGTGAAGGTGAAAAGGCTTTGCTAGCGATCGTTTACGATCTGATTGAAAAAGATGTGATTGAAGAGACAAGCGGCAACGTTTGCAATAGCCCTGTTCTGCCTGTTTTGAAACGTACTGATCCTTCCCAGCCACCTGTTTACAGATTTGTGATTGATCTGAGAGAGGAGAATAAAATCGTTGTGCCACAATTTCCAGTTGTCCCTGATATTTCTGCCCTATTGACTATGATTCCAGCTTCAGCAACATGGTTTTCGGTGATTGACTTGAAGAATGCTTTCTTCAGCATCCCGATTGCTGAGGAGAGCAGGGATATTTTTGGCTTCAGTTTAGGAGGACGAAGCTTCCGCTTTAAAAGAGCTCCCCAGGGCTACTGTGAAAGTCCATCAATATATAGTCAAGCTTTAAAAACGGTGTAGAGTCAAAATATCGAGTTTTTTATTTCGACTAGACATAATATCGAGGTAAAAATATAGACTAGACAAAATATCGACCAGACATAATATAGACTACAAAAATATCGATTACTATCGATATTAATAGCCAAAATATCGAATCAAAAATATAGACTAGACATAATATCCACTAGATAGAATATAGACAACAAAAATATCGAAAATAAGGTAAGTGTTTTATAATTTGTAATAATTGTGTAATATAAATCTGTAGCGGGTTGTGGGTTTATAGGGGAATAGGGTGGGAAGTAATTTAAATATAATTAATTAAATCTGTAATATAATAGTAATTGTTAATTAATTATTAATTGTTAATTAATTAAAATATAATTGGTAATTAATAATAATTGATTAATTGATCAATAATTACATTTTCGTAAAATATTTTCTGTAGCGGGTTGTGGGTTTATAGGGGAATGGGGTGGGAAGTAATTTAAATATAATTAATTAAATATGTAATATAATAGTAATTGTTAATTAATTATTAATTGTTAATTAATTAAAATATAATTGGTAATTAATAATAATTGATTAATTGATCAATAATTACATTTTCGTAAAATATTTTCTGTAGCGGGTTGTGGGTTTATAGGGGAATAGGGTGGGAAGTAATTTAAATATAATTAATTAAATCTGTAATATAATAGTAATTGTTAATTAATTATTAATTGTTAATTAATTAAAATATAATTGGTAATGAATAATAATTGATTAATTGATCAATAATTACATTTTCGTAAAATATTTTCTGTAGCGGGTTGTGGGTTTATAGGGGAATAGGGTGGGAAGTAATTTAAATATAATTAATGAAATCTGTAATATAATAGTAATTGTTAACTAATTATTCATTGTTAATTAATTAAAATATAATTGGTAATTAATAATAATTGATTAATTGATCTATAATTACTTTTTCGTAAAATATTTTCTGTAGCGGGTTGTGGGTTTATAGGGGAATAGGGTGGGAAGTAATTTAAATTTAATTAATTAAATATGTAAATTAATAATGATTGTTAATTAATTATTATTTGGTAAATAATTAAAATATAATTAGTAATTATAAATATTTAAAGAATAAATAAATAATAATTAGTAATTTAATTTCTGTAGTGGGTTGTGAGTTTATAGGGGGATAGGGTGGGGAGTAATTTAATAATAACTAATTAAATATGTTAATTAATTAAATTTGTTAATTGATTAATAATTGACCATTAAATAAAATTTACTTTGTAAATAAAAGTCATTGGTTTTGGAAATTACATTTAAGTTTTGGGTTTTTGGGTAAAGGGGTATTTTTAGGGTTCAGGGTCAGTTCTGGGTTTTTGGGTAAAGGGGTATTTTTAGGGTTCAGGGCCAGTTTTCAGTTTTTGGCGTAAAGGGGTATTTTTAGGGTTCAGGGTCAGTTTTCAGTTTTTGGGTAAAGGGGTATTTTTAGGGTTCAGGGTCAGTTTTCAGTTTTTGGGTAAAGGGGTATTTTTAGGGTTCAGGGTCAGTTTTCAGTTTTTGGGGTAAAGGGGTATTTTTAGGGTTCAGGGTCAGTTTTCAGTTTTTGAGTAAAAGGGTATTTTTAGGGTTAAGGGTCCGTTTTCAGTTTTTGGGTAAGGGGGTATTTTTAGGGTTCAGGGTCAGTTTTCAGTTTTTGAGTAAAGGGGTATTTTTAGGGTTCAGGGTCAGTTTTCAGTTTTTGGTTAAAGGGGTATTTTTGGGGTTCAGGGTCAGTTTTCAGTTTTTGGGGTAAAGGGGTATTTTTAGGGTTCAGGGTCAGTTTTCAGTTTTTGGGTAAAGGGGTATTTTTAGGGTTCAGTATCAGTTTTCAGTTTTTGGGTAAAGGGGTATTTTTAGGGTTCAGGGTCAGTTTTCAGTTTTTGGGTAAAGGGGTATTTTTAGGGTTCAGGGTCAGTTTTCAGTTTTTGGGTAAAGGGGTATTTTTAGGGTTCAGGGTCAGTTTTGGGTTTTTGGGGTACAGGGGTACTTTGTAAAAATAAAGTAAAATAAAGTAAAATTAAATTTAAATTAAATTAATTAAATACAATTAAATAAAATTAAATTATATTATAATAATTTTCATTAATTTATTTTAAAAAAATTATTATATACTTACCAATACTTACGTTGTAATGGTATGCGTTGTAAAGGTATATGCGTTGTAAAATCTTGCGTTGTAAATGTATGCGTTGTAAAAGTTTTTGCGTTGTAAAAGTTTCGTTGTAATGGTAGGCGTTGTAAAAGTATGCGTTGTAACGTCATACATCCCTGGAGTGGGAATAGTAATTTTAACCCCTACGCTATCCAGCGCTTTCCCTACTGTTGCACCCACTGGAGTGGGAATAGTAATTTTAACCCCCCCGCTATCCAGCGCTTTCCCTACTGTTGCACCCACTGGAGTTGGAATAGTAATTTTAACCCGTACGCTATCCAGCGCTTTCCCTACTGTTGCACCCACTGGAGTGGGAATAGTAAATTTTACCTCTACGCTATCCAACACTTTTGCTAATGTTGAACTCACTATAGTTGTACCAATACATTTTAACCATTTTCTATGCTACGCTAAAAATGTTATATATGTTTATTTAATAATATGTTTTTATATATATATATATATATATGTATATATATATATATATATATATGTATTCTTTTTGGTGATATACTTTTTTTAATTATATTAATTATTTATTAATACTACATTTATTTAATAATTATTTCTAAGTTTATATTAAATATATTTATTACTATATTAGTTTTAACTTAATTTTAAAACATTTAAAAAAATCGATATTTTGATTGTCTATATTTTTGTAAGTAGATATTTTGGAGTCGATATTTTGGTACTTACCTGTTTGAAGATAGGGAGTCGATATTTTGTCTCTCGATATTTTTGACTCGATATTTTTGTATCTCGATTTTTGTGAGGTCGATATTATGTCAGTGATCCTTTAAAAACACAGCTTGATACGATTGTTTTACCTGAAGGTGCTACTTTTGTACAGTATGTTGATGATTTGCTTGTTGCTGCAGATACTGAAGAAATATGTAAAAAAGCCACGTTGTCATTGTTGCGTCATCTGTGTGATTTGCATCACAAGGTGTCACTTTCCAAATTGCAATATTGTCGACAAGAAGTGACCTACTTAGGTCATCTCTTATCGAAGGAGGGAAGGAAACTGACCCCAGAAAGAATTCAGGCAATAGCGAAATTGAGAGTGCCAAGAACACAGAGAGAAGTTCGTACTTTCTTGGGCATTACATCGTACTGTAGGCAATGGATACCAAATTGTTTGTTATTGGC
The DNA here is from genome assembly GCF_964261635.1 of Lissotriton helveticus. NCBI lineage: Eukaryota > Metazoa > Chordata > Amphibia > Caudata > Salamandridae > Lissotriton > Lissotriton helveticus. The sequence goes on along the minus strand of NC_136057.1, from coordinate 182,404,475 downwards.
CAAACCCTCGGTGGCATTAACATGTAAAGATACACCCAATCCCGTTCCATGGTCTGAAGAGTGTCAGAAAAGTATTTCTGAATTGCGCACAGCATTATGTTCGGCTCCTGTGTTAGGTACCCCCAACTACAGTAAGCCCTTTCCATTGTATGTCCATGAGAAACAAGGCTGTGCATTGTCAGTACTGACACAGTTGTTTGGAGACAAACAGCGTCCATGTGCATATTTTTCGTCGACTTTGGATCCGGTAGCTAAAGCATTGCCAAGTTGTTTAAGAGCAACAACGGCAGCAGCTGTTTCTATTCGACAGTCTGCTGGTCTAGTAATGAATAACATGCTAGTAGTGATGGTCCCACATGCAGTAGACACGTTGTTAAACAGAACCAAGACACAGCACTTAACTAGTGCTCGATTGTCAGGTTACGAATTAACATTGTTAGCAAGTCATGTGCATATAAAAAGATGCAACACTCTAAACCCAACCACGTTGTTGCCAAGTGTAGAGGGATTAGATGCTTCAGAACAGCATGATTGTTTTCTCAGAACAGAAGAAGAAACGAAAGGGAGAATAGACCTCCAGGACACTCCTCTTGCTGAATGTGATGGTACATTATGGGTGGATGGTTCATGCTTCAAGCTCCCGAATGGTGATACGACAGCAGCATATGCTGTCACGACTTTGCATACAATTGTTGAAGCTGCACGTATCCCACATAATTCAGATCAAGCAGCAGAATTGATTGCACTCACGAGAGCATGTGTGTTGTCGAAAGGAATGAAAGTGACCATTTACACCGACAGCCAATATGCTTTTGGTGTGGCTCACAGTTTTGGACGATTGTGGAAAGAACGTGGGTTCCTGACTTCGCATGGAGCTAAGATTCAGCATGGTCAGTTGGTGAATGAGCTTCTTGAATCACTGACCTTGCCTCTGCAAGTGGCGATTGTGAAATGTAGTGCTCACAAGAAGGTGACTGATGATGTTGGTCGTGGAAATGCATTTGCTGACGAAATCGCGAAAGAAACTGCAAGGAATGTGATGAGCCGAAAGTATGTTGCAGGCCCTGCAAGATGGGTTGGTGATGTTGGAGTGTGTGAAGACACGATAGAGTGTGTGAAGTCTATTCAAGCTGAGGCTACAGAGAAAGAGTTGAACATGTGGAGAGAAAGCACGGGTAGAATGGATGCAAATGGTTGTTGGGTTGAATTGTCAGAGCATCAGAGATGGTTGCTACCCGATGCGTATGTGCTTGCAGTGGTTACAATGGCTCATGGAATGCGTCACATCAGCGTGAAAGGGATTTGCAAGTTGTTGGCGCCAGTATGGCAAAATGCAGGAATTTGTAAACAATTTAATACTGAGTTCCCCAGAGATAAAGAAAGGGAGGAGGTGTAAGGCGATGGAGACGGGACAGAGGCAGGGAACAAGGTGTTCCCTTGTTGGAACTAGGGGACCTCACACACCCAGGAACCTAGGTGTCATGCTTCATCATTGGTCTCCTGCTCCTCGTCAGACTGGCGCTGCAATGTCTGACGGGCGCCGTAGGCGCTCTTTGTTGGAGATCTTCTGTTCCAGCCAATGATTTGCGTGCGTGTGAGGGGTCTGGTATAAGAGATCAAACTCTCAGAAAACTTTACCTGGCACCTAAATAAACATACAAATTGCAACAGTTCAAGATGCATCTATCTATTGACCTGCCCTTGCGACAAACATTATATAGGCATGACGATGAGACAAGTTAAATTAAGGATCATGGAACACAAGAGCAACATTCGTTGCTCCAAAACTCATACCAGACTGTACGGACACTATGTACAACATGGCCACAAAGCTGGTCCTTGAATCCCACACTTCAATTACCCACCAAGCACTGTTCAGGATTGAACAGCGATGGATACATCGCCTCCAGTTGGACATCCATGGCCTCAATGATTCTGTACCTTGGACATTATTAGCGAGATAACTCCATTCTCATTCCTATGAGTTTCTCCCCTGACCATCCTCACGTGAATTATTTCATCTCATCTAGGTCACTTGGGTCAATTTCCCTCCATTTACACTAAGAGCCCTTTGGTATCCACCTATTTGGCCCTTACACCTTGGAGAACACCCCAATCTGTAGTCACAATATACAGATACTTTTCAACATCTTTAACCACTTTTGCATCTCTCTGACACCTCTCAATATCGTGGTTAAGACTTAAATTGACATAATTGGACATCACCAGATCTCGGCGCCAGCGATTTGGGTCGTCGCGGTTAATATTCTTCCCATCCAATATGAGCCGACCACCCCTTTCGAGTTGTCCGCTGGTCCTCATAGTTAAGTTCGTTTCCAAATGGAAATAAGTAGACCATGCTAATTTTCATCTCTGCTCACGGTCCTACCTAAATCCTCTCACTCCACTTTAGTGATTTTGACAACCGCCATGCTCCACGGTTTACATGTAAATAATTCACCCAGTGGACAAACATAACAGTTGACACTCTCTTAGCGAGGTCTAGGTTCCCAATCAGCCCCATACATTAAGCTGATCATGATCCATCCTTTACGAATCACCCCTTTCTAAGATGGCCGCCACTTTAGGGGCGCTATTCCACTACCCAGACGCATTATGCGCGTCCACTCTGACGCACTGGCGCGACAGGGTTGACGTGGGCCTTGCCCACTGACGGGGCGCCACTCTGCGGATTCGTGGATACACAGCATTTAGACATGGTGGCCCCGCAGGGACTACACGAGCTGTTCCGCGCTACCGGCAGGAGCGCCTCGTGCTGTGGGTAGGTTTCCACCCAGGCTGTTCGTTACTCCAGGTAAGCGTGGACGCGATGATGTGCTCACCCCGGTAGTCGACATTGTAACCAGATGGTTGGTTCTACCGGAGCGAGAACATAGCCAGTACCCTCGGCTCAGATCTGGTGGGCAGGTTTCTTGTACATCGGGTGCCTCATAGTGATCTTCCCGTTTCGGGGCCGGGGGGGTTACCTGACGTCCCAGGCTCTGTGACCAACACGTGGACGGGTGCCGACCTCCTTGACCTGTCCGTCTCCTGGCCCTTTGGCGGGGTCGGCGATCCTCACGGCCCTGAGGCACTTTCACGCGGGGCTCGCTTTTGTCAAGGGCTGACTCATGGGGCAGAGAGGAGGACTGAATTGGTTCTTTCTGGTCCTTCCATCCATTTACTTACAGTCCTCGAAATAGGCTGGGTGCCCATATACCTACTTGGCCTTTAAATGCTATTCTGCCTTAAACGAACAAACCCGTTTGGGTGCCTGTATGTGTTCCTTTCTTACAGGTTTTCTACCTCTCGAACAGCCCCACGGGAACAGACTGTGGGGCCCACTAGGGTTGTTCTTAGGGTAAGCACAAAACCAGTTTTCCACTTGTGCTGTGTTAAACCTCTTCCTTTAATGTTTTCGTTTTTTACTTGTGTGTATCGTCTTTACAGTGCCAGCCTCATATTGCACTGCCTAAACTTCATGAGTGGTCCTATTACAATGAATGTGCCCACTACTGTGTAATTTGAGGTGCAACCCTGTACATTTGTGCTGTATGGTATATGGAGTATTTATTGGAACCTAGTTACTGAAGGAAAATGCCGCCCAATATGCTAAATTGGCTTCCCTCTACCTGTTTCTTCTAGGTTCCCCTCTAGAGCAAGACCTGCCGGCTTGCTCCCTGATTGACCCAATGAGGTTGTATTAATAATTTTTTAAAATCTTTATTAATAATTTCACTGTGTAGTACCCAACACTTGAGGTCCTGAAGAATTACCAGACAGGCATGAAACATGTCGACCTTTCTAGAGGGTTGAGTAAGTTCACTGTAATTTAGGCAGTCTCTTTCTCCCCTCCCACCCCTTTTAATAAGGGAGTCAGCCACCCCAAATAAAGTTCATTGTGGACTGACTTACCTTCTTTTAAACCTCACCTATCCCTCATGACTACACTTATACCAGACCCCTCACACGCACGCAAAACATTGGCTGGAACAGAAGATCTCCAACAAAGAGCGCCTACGGCGCCCGTCAGACATTGCAGCGCCAGTCTGACGAGGAGCAGGAGACCAATGATGAAGCATGACACCTAGTTCCAACAAGGGAACAACTTGTTCCCTGCCTCTGTCCCGTCTCCATCGCCTTACACCTCCTCCCTTTCTTTATCTCTGGGTTTACAAGTTGTTTGGACGCATACTTTGGACCCCGTTAAACATCGTCCACTTTTGGTTCCTTATTTTGTATTTAAAATGCAGGAATTCCCAAGTGTGCAGAGAATGTGGTCAAGAATTGCATGGTGTGTCTGAAACACAATCCTGGTAGGGGAACCCAACTCCAGCTGGTCATTTTGCGCCTCCCACGTATCCGTTCGAGGTTTTGCAGCTAGATTTCATCCACATGGAGAGGTGCAACAATTTAAAATACGTACTCGTTGTTGTTTGTGCCTTCTCAAGATGGGTAGAAGCATATCCCCTAAAGGACAATACTGCCTTGTCCACAGCGAAAGCCCCTGTGAAAGAGTTCTTCCCTAGATTTGGAATGCCTAGAATGGTCTGGAGTGACAATGGGAGTGAATTTGTGGGGGGTGTGATGAAAAAAGTATGTGAAGGGCTAGGCGTTCATCAAAAGTTCCACGCTGCAAATCACCTCCAATCAGCTGGATTAGTAGAATGTTATAATGGCACGCTTAAGTTAAAACTAGCCAAAATTCAAGCGAGCACAGGTCTTAAATGGCCTGACGCTCTACCCTTAGCACTCCTATCAACCAGAATGACTGTGCATTCACGAGTGAAACTTAGTCCCTATGAGATTGTTTTTGGCCGCCCGGCCAACGTATGGGGAGTGCCAAGGCCCACCAAGTTCAGTCAAATCGAACACCCTGTTTTGCTTGATTACCTGTACGAATTGACGGCTAAATTGCGTGTTTTACACCAACAGGTGCATGATACACTGCCTCAAGTCTCTGAAGCTCCAGGACATCAGATCGACCCTGGATCCTGGGTGCTGGTCAAGAATTTCCAGGGAACCAAGAACGACCAGCCCAGGTGGACCGGCCCACACCTCGTCCTTCTTTCCACAAGATCAGCTGTTCGAGTGGAAGGGAAGAAAAACTGGATCCACGGAATCCACTGCAAGAGGGTGCCTTTACCTCTGCCGTCCGACTGGTGGGTCCAGGAGGGTATCGCTGACTCAGAGACTGAAACCGTGCCACGTTTTCTGCCTTTCAGTGATGCACGTGTAAAAGGAACACTGACTGAACAAGAGAGCGACAATATTTTGCAACCAGCAGTATCACCATCAAAGCGATTGAACACTACAGAGCCTGAACTCCTGTTTCAGGATCAGACAGTACTTGGAAAAAAGCGCTATAATTTGAGGCCAAGACCTATGGACAAATAAAAATCTTTTTTTTCCCCTCCAAGTACTATTTTTGAAAGTGCAGCTCTCCCATCTGAGAAACTTGCTTATTTTTGTTTTTCGAACCGCCATCCGGGTTCCACTGCTAGGGCCGCGATTGCCCAAAGTCTTTGGGGTGCAGCTGACGACGTTAGGTCGGAAGTTCTGGTTGGTCCAAGGGAGTTGCCCTAGACTGACAGAAGCATTCCTTAGCAGAAACAACCTCCCATCGCGGGCAGCACTTTAGAGAGGATATAGTTTTTGGAGATGGAGAGACCTGCCAAAACCATGAACTTTAAAACCAAGATATGTAAAATAATGACAAAGAAAAGCTTTTTGAGATTGTGCATTTTCATGTTATTCAGTGTGATGATATTTTTAATAAGTTATGTTTTATTCTCTTTTCGAGTAACATTTGCACCCACTACATCGCCCATACCTCCTCCTACTGTTTCCTCACACTCTTTTCAACCCCTTCCTGAACACGAATCCGCTAGGAGATTAGAGTTTATTAATAACTCCTTTGTTCAGCTCTTGCACCAACACCAACTTGTAATGAACACGACTAACTGTTGGGTGTGTGGTCTTATGCCTCACACAACGGATAAAGGTATCCCTTATCTGGTCCTGCCTTTCAGCCATAATGGTTCTGTGTGGGCATACAGAACAATGTTCATTTATGCTCATGAAGTCCACCCCCTACGTTCTGTAAAAGACAATCCTAAAAATAGTGCTCTAGTTAAGGGTAAAGTCGACATGATTAAGGAAGATATTCCTTATGAAACTACCCCCGAAGATGAGACACTTGCATATATAGGATGGAACGTGACCGGATATGGAGCTACTCTGAGTGAGAAACAGCAAGCTGAGAGATCCTCCCCGATTTGGATTGTACACCATCAAGGTCACCTGTGTCTGCAAGGTACTGGCAAGAATCCCAGAGCTCAGTTAGGGAAGAGTATCTGTACTGAAACGTATGTTTTTGGGTCTCAGACTTCCCCTGTGTTTTTAGCAGCTAAGGGTACCTATTTCATCTGCCATGATAGAGCCTATACATGGTTGCCCCCTGACTTTTCGGGCTCATGTTTTGTTTCGTTCCTGTTGTCTCCCACCTACACAGCAGCGGCAGATTACCACAAGACAAGGGTAGTTAGAGGTGTCTTGAGTAAAGAAGACACTGCAGGTCAAGAATTTGGGGACTTCGCAAAGGGTTTTCTGCCGTTCTGGGGACCCATGGTTAACAGCAGGAACATAAGGCAATTGACAAGGGTGGTTGAGTCCACCGTAATTGAAACTGCTGGTGCCCTTAGTAACTTGACTGCTGAGCTCCAGTCGGATCGTCTTATGACCCTTCAGAACAGGGTCGCATTAGATGTCATACTTGCAGACCGAGGTGGGGTATGTAGATTGATCCAATCGAGTTGCTGTGTTTTCATTCCAGATAACGCTCCAACAGTGTACCAGGCCATCTCCAAACTGCATAAGATTTCCGAATCTATTCATGTGGATAAAGGAGATTGGTCATTAATGGGGTGGTTCTGGGAACTGATATCCGGCTGGGGATGGAAAATTCTGATGGTCATTGGGATGGTCTTAGCCATTCTTTTCCTGTTCTGTCTGTGTGTGCAGTTTGCTCCTGAAATATGTGGTCTCTGTTCTAGACCTTGTGTAAGGAAACCTGTATCAAGAGACGAGCTAAGTACTAGGATGATGTTACATCAGCATCTCAATGACTTTAGGAATATAGACCTGGACTCAGATTAGCATGAGATTAGGTTAAATTGCCTATGTAAGGGCAAAAGGAGGGTTTGTAGTTCTGAAAATTCTGGACTCGTGAAGTAATTCTGGACTCGAGAATTACATTTCATCATAGCATGACGATTTTTATATCAAAAGACCGAGAATGGCTAGTACACTATGTACAAGCATTTTCGTCATATTCGAGTGACGATTTCACCTCAAAATCGTCATTTTCGTCCTGAACCCTTGGCTTCCATTTTGTGTACGGCAGCCATTTTGTGAGTTGCCCTTTACATAGGCTTATAATACAGCTAAATTCGATCCCAAAGGACACGTACACCTTAATTGACTTTCCTGTGACCTGGGCAAGTTGGAACCATTGCCCCAGGCCGAACCTGTTTGGTCAGTTCCTCTCCCAGTGGCCGAACGAGATAGCATCAAGGCACAACAGGCCATAAACCCTTTTCATCGCACACACATCCTGCCGAATCTTGCTCACACCTGTCCCTGCCCTTTTCTCTCTCACTTGCTTTATGATGGGGAGGTGCCCGTTTTTATTGGGGATCCACCGGTATCTGATGGAAATGTTGGGCCTTGCCGGGTAATTTGTTGTGGGCTGGACAAACTGAACTATGGGCTTGTCATCATGACTCTGCTTTTTCTTTGTAATGGGAACATGTCTATGGTATACTAAAATTCGAAGAATGTTTGCCTAAAGCACAATATTTCGTATAAAAAGAGAAGCCTGACTTTGTAAATTTGAGCAGTCTCCTGAGAATATACATCCCGTGTTGTTGTACTTCTAGGACCTGTTACTTGGTTGCGGCCAATAAAATTGATCCTTGACTTCACCTAGAAGACTCTGAGTTTCTGTGGTCTGAATCAGGAAAGTACTCAAGGTCTTTGGGTGTACCCTGACACCGCTGGGTTACCGGTTCGGTACCGGTTGTGAAAAACCCAGTACCTCACTGGGGGTGAGTGTTTGTATTGTCAACGCTCCGTTCATCACCACCTTTGGTTTTTCTTTGTTCGCGCTAAGTTGGCAGGGTATGCTCAGACGTGAGTCCCTTGCTCACTTTGCCACTGGAGTCAAAAGCCCGGCTGAAGACGGGTGTAATGCCAGAAACCGGTCCTGGGAAGTTTGATTCCAGTCCAGGGAAGACATGGCTTGGCAGTTCGGGCTGGACTGTTCCCATGAGGCACAGTGTCAGACTGATTTGCATATGGCAATGTCTGAACTGGGGTGGCAGAGTGAGCTAAAGAACGGTAATGGATTAAACCCAGATCAGTTGACTGGGGGTGAGTGCTTGTATTGTCAATGCTCCGTACATCACCACCTTTGGTTTTTCTTTGTTCGCCCTAAGTTGGCAGGGTATGCTCAGACGTGAGTCCCTTGCTCACTTTGCCACTGGAGTCAAGCATGCCTGGCTGAAGACGGCTGTAATGCCAGAAACCGGTCCTGGGAAGCTTGATTCCGGTCCAGGGAAGACATAGCTTGGCAGTTCGGGCTGGACTGTTCCCATGAGGCACAGGGTCAGACTGATTTGCATATGGCCATGTCTGAACTGGGGTGGCGGAGTGAGCTAAAGAACGATGATGGATTAAACCCAGATTAGTTGACTGGGGGTGGGTTTTTGTATTGTCTACGCTCCGTCCATCACCACCTTTGGTTTTTCTTTGTTCGCCCTAAGTTGGCAGGGTATGCTCAGACGTGAGTCCCTTGCTCACTTTGCCACTGGAGTCAAGCATGCCTGGCTGAAGACGGCTGTAATGCCAGAAACCGGTCCTGGGAAGCTTGATTCCAGTCCAGGGAAGACATGGCTTGGCAGTTCGGGCTGGACTGTTCCCATGAGGCACAGGGTCAGACTGATTTGCATATGGCCATGTCTGAACTGGGGTGGCGGAGTGAGCTAAAGAACGGTAATGGATTAAACCCAGATCAGTTGACTGGGGGTGAGTGCTTGTATTGTCAACGCACCGTCCATCACCACCTTTGGATTTTCTTTGTTCGCCGTAAGTTGGCAGGGTATGCTCAGACGTGAGTCCCTTGCTCACTTTGCCACTGGAGTCAAGCAAGCCCGGCTGAAGACGGCTGTAATGCCAGAAACCGGTCCTGGGAAGCTTGATTCCGGTCCAGGGAAGACATGGCTTGGCAGTTCGGGCTGGACTGTTCCCGTGAGGCACAGGGTCAGACTGATTTGCATATGGCCATGTCTGAACTGGGGTGGCGGAGTGAGCTAAAGAACGGTGATGGATTGAACCCAGATCAGTTGACTGGGGGTGAGTGTTTGTATTGTGAACGCTCCGTCCATCACCACCTTTGGTTTTTCTTTTTCGCCCTAAGTTGGCACGGTATGCTCAGACATGAGTCCCTTGCTCACTTTGCCAATGGAGTCAAGCAAGCCCGGCTGAAGACGGCTGTAATGCCAGAAACCGGTCCTGGCAAGCTTGATTCCGGTCCAGGGAAGACATGGCTTGGCAGTTTTGGCTGGACTTTTCACATGAGGCACAGGGTCAGACTGATTTGCATATGGCCATGTCTGAACTGGGGTAGCGGAGTGAGCTAAAGAACGGTGATGGATTAAACCCAGATCAGTTGACTGGGGGTGAGAGTTTGTATTGTCAACGCTCCGTCCATCACCACCTTTGGTTTATCTTTGTTCACCGGAAGTTGGCAGGGTATGCTCAGACGTGAGTCCCTTGCTCACTTTGCCACTGGAGTCAAGCAAGCTCGGCTGAAGACGGGTGTAATGCCAGAAACCAGTCCTGGGAAGCTTGATTCCAGTCCAGGGAAGACATGGCTTGGCAGTTCGGGCTGGACTGTTCATATGAGGCACAGGGTCAGACTGATTTGCATATGGCCATGTCTGAACTGGGGTGGCGGAGTGAGCTAAAGAACGGTAATGGATTAAACCCAGATCAGTTGACTGGGGGTGAGTGCTTGTATTGTCAACGCTCCGTCTATCACCACCTTTGGTTTTTCTTTGTTCGCCCTAAGTTGGCAGAGTATGCTCAGACGTGAGTCCCTTGCTCACTTTGCCAATGGAGTCAAGCAAGCCCGGCTGAAGACGGCTGTAATGCCAGAAACCGGTCCTGGGAAGCTTGATTCCGGTCCAGGGAAGACATGGCTTGGCAGTTCGGGCTGGACTGTTCCCATGAGGCACAGGGTCAGACTGATTTGCATATGGCCATGTCTGAACTGGGGTGGCGGAGTGAGCTAAAGAACGGTAATGGATTAAACCCAGATCAGTTGACTGGGGGTGAGTGCTTGTATTGTCAACGCTCCGTCTATCACCACCTTTGGTTTTTCTTTGTTCGCCCTAAGTTGACAGAGTATGCTCAGACGTGAGTCCCTTGCTCACTTTGCCAATGGAGTCAAGCAAGCCCGGCTGAAGACGGCTGTAATGCCAGAAACCGGTCCTGGGAAGCTTGATTCCGGTCCAGGGAAGACATGGCTTGGCAGTTCGGGCTGGACTGTTCCCATGAGGCACAGGGTCAGACTGATTTGCATATGGCCATGTCTGAACTGGGGTGGCGGAGTGAGCTACAGAACCGTAATGGATTAAACCCAGATCAGTTGACTGGGGGTGAGTGCTTGTATTGTCAACGCTCCGTCCGTCACCACCTTTGGTTTTTCTTTGTTCGCCCTAAGTTGGCAGGGTATGCTCAGACGTGAGTCCCTTGCTCACTTTGCCACTGGAGTCAAGCAAGCCCGGCTGAAGACGGCTGTAATGCCAGAAACCGGTCCTGGGAAGCTTGATTCCAGTCCAGGGTAGACATGGCTTGGCAGTTCGGGCTGGACTGTTCCCACAAGGCAGAGGGTCAGACTGATTTGCATATGGTAATGTCTGAACTGGGGTGGCGGAGTGAGCTAAAGAACGGTAATGGATTAAACCCAGATCAGTTGACTGGGGGTGAGTGCTTGTATTGTCAATGCTCCGTACATCACCACCTTTGGTTTTTCTTTGTTCGCCCTAAGTTGGCAGGGTATGCTCAGACGTGAGTCCCTTGCTCACTTTGCCACTGGAGTCAAGCATGCCTGGCTGAAGACGGCTGTAATGCCAGAAACCGGTCCTGGGAAGCTTGATTCCGGTCCAGGGAAGACATAGCTTGGCAGTTCGGGCTGGACTGTTCCCATGAGGCACAGGGTCAGACTGATTTGCATATGGCCATGTCTGAACTGGGGTGGCGGAGTGAGCTAAAGAACGATGATGGATTAAACCCAGATCAGTTGACTGGGGGTGGGTGTTTGTATTGTCTACGCTCCGTCCATCACCACCTTTGGTTTTTCTTTGTTCGCCCTAAGTTGTCAGGGTATGCTCAGACGTGAGTCCCTTGCTCACTTTGCCACTGGAGTCAAGCATGCCTGGATGAAGACGGCTGTAATGCCAGAAACCGGTCCTGGGAAGCTTGATTCCAGTCCAGGGAAGACATGGCTTGGCAGTTCGGGCTGGACTGTTCCCATGAGGCACAGGGTCAGACTGATTTGCATATGGCCATGTCTGAACTGGGGTGGCGGAGTGAGCTAAAGAACGGTAATGGATTAAACCCAGATCAGTTGACTGGGGGTGAGTGCTTGTATTGTCAACGCACCGTCCATCACCACCTTTGGATTTTCTTTGTTCGCCGTAAGTTTGCAGGGTATGCTCAGACGTGAGTCCCTTACTCACTTTGCCACTGGAGTCAAGCAAGCCCGGCTGAAGACGGCTGTAATGCCAGAAACCGGTCCTGGGAAGCTTGATTCCGGTCCAGGGAAGACATGGCTTGGCAGTTCGGGCTGGACTGTTCCCGTGAGGCACAGGGTCAGACTGATTTGCATATGGCCATGTCTGAACTGGGGTGGCGGAGTGAGCTAAAGAACGGTGATGGATTGAACCCAGATCAGTTGACTGGGGGTGAGTGTTTGTATTGTGAACGCTCCGTCCATCACCACCTTTGGTTTTTCTTTTTCGCCCTAAGTTGGCACGGTATGCTCAGACATGAGTCCCTTGCTCACTTTGCCAATGGAGTCAAGCAAGCCCGGCTGAAGACGGCTGTAATGCCAGAAACCGGTCCTGGCGAGCTTGATTCCGGTCCAGGGAAGACATGGCTTGGCAGTTTTGGCTGGACTTTTCACACGAGGCACAGGGTCAGACTGATTTGCATATGGCCATGTCTGAACTGGGGTAGCGGAGTGAGCTAAAGAACGGTGATGGATTAAACCCAGATCAGTTGACTGGGGGTGAGAGTTTGTATTGTCAACGCTCCGTCCATCACCACCTTTGGTTTATCTTTGTTCACCGGAAGTTGGCAGGGTATGCTCAGACGTGAGTCCCTTGCTCACTTTGCCACTGGAGTCAAGCAAGCTCGGCTGAAGACGGGTGTAATGCCAGAAACCAGTCCTGGGAAGCTTGATTCCAGTCCAGGGAAGACATGGCTTGGCAGTTCGGGCTGGACTGTTCATATGAGGCACAGGGTCAGACTGATTTGCATATGGCCATGTCTGAACTGGGGTGGCGGAGTGAGCTAAAGAACGGTAATGGATTAAACCCAGATCAGTTGACTGGGGGTGAGTGCTTGTATTGTCAACGCTCCGTCAATCACCACCTTTGGTTTTTCTTTGTTCGCCCTAAGTTGGCAGAGTATGCTCAGACGTGAGTCCCTTGCTCACTTTGCCAATGGAGTCAAGCAAGCCCGGCTGAAGACGGCTGTAATGCCAGAAACCGGTCCTGGGAAGCTTGATTCCGGTCCAGGGAAGACATGGCTTGGCAATTCGGGCTGGACTGTTCCCATGAGGCACAGGGTCAGACTGATTTGCATATGGCCATGTCTGAACTGGGGTGGCGGAGTGAGCTACAGAACCGTAATGGATTAAACCCAGATCAGTTGACTGGGGGTGAGTGCTTGTATTGTCAACGCTCCGTCCGTCACCACCTTTGGTTTTTCTTTGTTCGCCCTAAGTTGGCAGGGTATGCTCAGACGTGAGTCCCTTGCTCACTTTGCCACTGGAGTCAAGCAAGCCCGGCTGAAGACGGCTGTAATGCCAGAAACCGGTCCTGGGAAGCTTGATTCCAGTCCAGGGTAGACATGGCTTGGCAGTTCGGGCTGGACTGTTCCCACAAGGCAGAGGGTCAGACTGATTTGCATATGGCCATGTCTGAACTGGGGTGGCGGAGTGAGCTAAAGAACGGTGATGGATTAAACCCAGATCAGTTGACTGGGGGGTGAGTGCTTGTATTGTCAACGCTCCGTCCATCACCACCACTTTTGGTTTTTCTTCGTTTTTTATGTGTGCTGCACAACGCAGCACACATGAAAACAGCAAAAACGAGGAGAAATGAAACATTTCTCCTCGTTGCCCCAGGATAAGACCAGGTTTTCCCTGGTCTTAATTCTGGCGCTACTTCCTATTTACACCTCCCTTGTAAAAAGGGGGAGCGTCAAAATCAATGGGTGTTGAGGTGGACGGCCTACAGCAACACCCATTGCCCTCCCCTTTCACACTAAGCATAGCGTGAAAGGGGGCCTTATTTAAATGGCAGCATTAAGCCACACAAAGTGGCTTAACGCTGTCTTGTAAATAAGGCGAAGCCCCTATCGCCACAGGAACGTCATAAAAAATGACGTTCCCTTAGATATGGACTTGTAAATATGCCCCTGAATTTTATTTCATTCTGAGGGCCAGTTCTGGCACAGAGAGATAATCTTATAAATTGCTTCAACCCGCACACCCTGTTAATGAATTTCTACTGTTGGTACTCTATTCTTGCAATTAATCAGTGTGTGCAGATTCATTCATGGGATCTACCAATATCCTTAGGAAAAATACCCGCTAAGCTTGGTGTGCAAAAGGGTTCAACAAAAAGTAATCAATTAATAAAAAATGAACTTTTTCATATAGACGTTGAGCACAGAGGTTTGACGAATAAACTCCACAGAGGATACGTAATTATCAACGAGGTGGTGCAGTGGCGCAGTGAATCTGACGAACGTTCAAGTAATCATTCAAATCAGAAACAGAGTCACATCACGGTTTTGTTGCTTTGTTGCAGATTTTGAAAACATTTAAGGCATCATAAGAAGGTGCCTTATTATCATTTCTCAGTTCATGAAGCCTTTTCCCCTGAAGAAGGGTTCCCCGGAACCCGAAATGCATTGGGGTCGTCAAAGCAAACACGCTTGCGGATATTGTTTGATTTGAATATTAATGTCTTGTAGATGATAGACAGCACTGGTTCACTACTGACCTTGCCAATTTGCAGCTCGCCCTTCGACAAGCGGAGCGCAAATGGAGGACCATATACTGCCCTTTCAAAAAGATGGCCTTTATCATGGCCCTGAAAGAGTACAAAGCTGCCATTCTTGTGGCAAAAAAACGAGCTTGCTAAACCTGACCGGGTCACAATGTCCCCCCCTCTGTCTCAAACTCTGTGTGACTCGCTCAACAACTATTTTGTTGAGAAGATAGAGCTCATCAAAGCAAGTATCCCTAGTTCAGGCCCGGGACCTGACTTTGGCGACCCTCCAATCAACCCTGCTCTTCTGTTGAACTTACCCTCAATTACCAGTGATACTTTTCCCCAGCTCCTCCGCTGTAGTGTAGTTCCTATCTTCCCAATAGGCTCTGCGCATTGGAATAATACCTACAGCAGTAAAGGCCTAGGCCAGACATTAACTAGGTCTACTACTGTCGATACTAGACTTAAGTTTTGGGTTTGCCAGCGTAGCTCAGAGTTCGCTAGAAACTTTCTCGAATGTTCAGGAAAGAATTAACTCCCCTGATTAGACAAGAAGGGATTTAGTTTCTGACAACCATAGAACATGACAACTTTGCTCTCCCCTAATCAAGAGTGTATCTCCAGAGTCGTGTGAGCACAAGGCAATTATTTTACTCAGTCAGTACGTGCATTCTTAGTCTCATCAGAATGTAGAGAAAAGGAAGAGACGGGCGTGTTCAATAAAAAGGTGTTATTTATTGATCAGTCTCTTTTCTCGTACAAGAGAAATGGATCGATATTATTGCAATACTTATAGTTAAGTAAAGTGCATACATTAAAAGCAATAGTATAAAATAATACTGTAAAAACATTGATATGGTTTCTGAGCCATATGATGTTTAAAATGATTAAAATATATTTACATACACATATACATTTGACTAAACGTACTCAACTGGTGTTTCTAAATACGCCTACCCCGTGTACCTGACCTAAGTCTAATGCGTGGGCGGGAATAGAAAGTTACAGTTTAAGTTAAGTTTGTTTTTGCCAAGTGAATAACTAAAGAATTCTCTGTGAGGGGTTATTCAGTTCTGTACCTGGAATTTAGGATGAATGAGGAATGGTATCTCTTTCTCTGTTCTCGATATTCCAGGCCGCCTGCGAGGGCTGCCCGGAAGCGCCGGTGCTGGGTCTCTCGGCAGGAGATAGCAGCGCGTCTCTCAGCGCGTCAGGAAGGCGGGGCTGCTGCCAGCGGGGTCTGCTCTGCTCTCGGCTTCGGCAAGTGTGGCTGCTCCGTCTCGTCACCACGCGTGTGTTTGCATAGGGCAAGATCGGTAATATTTATACCTTAAAGGTGCCGAGATTGACGTAAGGATGGACATAGATACGTCAATAAAGATGTCATACGACTTGCTCGTTAGCACATTCTTTTACTGAAGTTCTCTGTGAAATCAAAACAATGGCCGCACGGATTTTCCAGGTTGTCATAGGTTTGATTTGTTATGAGAACGTCGTATGCCTTATCAGGGGCTGGAGGAATGTCGCTTGTCTAATTAGATCTCAAGCGTTATGACCTAATCAGATAACACGTTCCTGTGCCGTAGTGTGACTGCGTCAGATAACGGTATCTGCATCATGGGGGCTTGTCTTGCCTCATGGGCTGACTGTTAGTTAACTTGATAGTTAGTTTAACCAGAATAGGGTCAGGAATAGGGGGATCAATTCAGAACCTATAGGAATACATGACACCCACTCCACGCTAACTATGGTCATATCTACTAATCTATGCATAGTATAACATAGTACGACATACTATAGAGTATAGTGTATACCTTACCACCCCAAAATACATAAATGCATTTTGAAATTTTCAAATATACTGAAAAATTGCAGTCATATATTTTGTATGCACTTAAGCTATGAATTAAACGCTAAAGTAAACACGCATTTGTATACATTATTGCTTATTTGGTATATGAGAAATACACATGAAATGGCTCTTAATATGGCTATACAGAAAGAAAGTTCGAGACCATTTCATCACATAATAAAATATCTTTATGAACATGCCAGCGGGCAGCTAATGTCTATAAGCTATGTGGAAAAGTAAATTTTGTCATGTTCTGTGTCCCTACGCCTCATCCATCATATGTTATGTGTGCATGACCAATATGCATATGCATTCCTCGTGAATACTACGAATATCAGGCCTCTGTAAAGCTACGTTGCCACGTTTCTCAGTGTGCACGTTATTCCATTATAAAGTCCCCGTTTCTAGGCCTCAAAAGGGCCTGGACATCAGATTCAGCTCCTGTCTCCTGAAGCCTCGCTAAGGAGCAATGCAGCCCCCACCTGTATCCTCGACCCTTCACTTACTTCCTGCCTCGCAGTGCCCGGTGCAGCTTGGCTCTGCCTCTGAGTCTGCCAAGACTATGTTATGATTCCAGTTATCAGTTCAGTCCTCCTTCTCTGCATTCCTAAGCTACTGAACTGCATCAATAGTTTCCGTCATTGTCTAGCCTTCTCGTCTCCATGTTAAGAGAAATACTGCATTTACTGGTCATTTAATATTCTTCATCACGCACTACATGTAGAATAATGCATGGTCCAGTCTTAGAGTCAAGTTAGCCTTTCCCCTCCTGACTTCTAGTTTATATCAACATGTTCTCTAAACATCAGATACTAAATAGGGTTTAGGTACATGTCGCTCCGACTCTCCAGACTTTAGTCTCTGCTCCTAGCACAGAGTTCATAGCCCCCAGCTTCTCCCAGTAATACGTCATTGCCAGTTTGCGCGCACCACCAGGTTAGAGGTCCCGGCTCCTTAGGTAGCCCCCCCCCAATGTTTTCCGCCCATTCATGACATATTCTGTTACGTTTGCACCACATGTCTATGTATACGCCCAGTTACACCTCTTTTTACTGTTATCTTTCGCGACTGCTACGCGTCACGCCTTCTGCTCCACCCACTGCTACGCCTACTGCAATGTAATGCTATGTGTTCGCGCTATGTATAAATGCTCATGTATTGTTATTAAAAGTTAGCACGCTCATCCCAGATCTAGCCCCGGCAGCTGCCGGGCTCTGCCATCCTATTCCCATGCAGGTTGTCCTGTTCCTGTCCTTATGCTGTATTAAACCTGCAGAAACGCCTACTACCTCGAATCTTGACTCTTATTTATTGAGCTATCTGTTATGATATATGTCTAGTCAAAAATAGGGTATTATTTATTTATTTACCACATAATGGCGCCCGAATAGGGACTTGCCCTTTCCCCACGCGTTGGTGAAGCCACGCCGACCCCCTGACCCTCTGCAGTCGTGACGGAACTCTTCTGCGCAGTGGCAGATATTTCTGCTCAAGTATCCCTCAGGCCCAGGGAGGAGACGGAGGAGGCGGTCCAGCATCCAAACGAGACGGTGGAGGAACGCGGCGAGTCCCGACCAGAGCCCAAGCCAAGAGTCCAAGGTCCGAGGTATCCGGAGGCCCACCCGTAACTGAAGTCCGAAGTTCGTCGTCCGTCGTCGTAGCAGTCCAGTCCAGTCTGAGGCCTTCCGTTCTTGCTGCCCGGTGAGTACCATTACTGGGGTAGTATCTAGACAGGGTCAGTCTAAATTGACTCCTGGTCTGTGGGTTGGTGGTACCCAGGCCCACAAACGAAGTGTTCACCTAGGTGGATACGGGTCTTGATGCGTCCCTTTATGGGACCGGTATGTTCCGTACTGTTTCAGCAGTGCATCCAGTAACTCTAGTCTGTTCCGTTCTCGAGAAATTCTTGTGTTTCTGTTCTCAGTATTCCAGGTAATATTCCGTCCGAACTGTAATGTTATGATGTTGTTCAATGTATTTCCAATGTCGTGGTATGCCTGAATTGTTCTCCCAATTGTTATTGTTCCTCGTCTATTGTATTGTGTTCCGATTCAAGTTTACAATGTCTCTCTTTTCGAGATTACGTCAGTTAAAAACTAGAAAGGGTTTGTTAGAAGAAGCAGTTCCTGTCCCGCCTAGGGACAGTCCAGGTCACTTTATGTATCAGAAGCATGGCATAAGCGCCATATTGTATCTAGATTTATGGGTAGAGTATACCAAACAGTTAGAAGAAAAGTATAGATGGCCCGTATCGGGTACATGGGATGCCGAATGCATCATGCGAGTAGAAGAAGCATTATGGAAAAAGAAAGCCAGACAGTCACAGAAAGATGCCATCGAGTTATGGCGTAAAGAATCTCATAAAAGAACCGAAAAAGAAATCAGAAAGTCAGAACTAAGTAGAGAATCCCAAGAACGAGCCCAAGAAAGAGAATTAATCGAGATAGGTGAACGAGTCAAACCCGAACAGAGAGACAGACAGAGGCATGCCCTTATTAAGGGTATGTATCCTCTTCTTGCTGAGGGCTTGCCAAAAGCGACCCCAGAGGCATCCAGTAATTTCCCGCCACCATTAGTTCCGACCAAGCTACGTCACAAACCGACCGCAGCTGATATTTTTATTTCGTCCTATCTGGACGACACAGTCCCAGAATATGCAAATCCTGTTCGCGCTCCGCTAGTCCCTGTAAATCAGGCACTTCCCGCTCCTCCAGACACCGAAGTACCTGTTACGGTACCCCCGGTCCAGCCCGCCATACAAGTCCAGCCTACCTTTCCATTTCCCACTCTGCCAGGACGAAGAGCCTCAGTAGACCTAGACTCTAGTTTAGGGGCCGCAGGGGGAGGTCCTCCTCAAACCCCGCCGCCACACAAGCGTTTAACGTTAGCCGAATTACATGCGCAAGCGTCACAGCGTACGCCTAGACATCAGACAGTAGCAGAAATAAGAAAATCCCTTGCCGAATGCTGCTATGATTCAGTCCCAGGCGAGGATAATATGGTTTTATATTCATTCCGCGTAAGAAAGGTGGCCGAGTATCTAGTCACCTTACCGAATATGAAAGAAGATCTAGACAGAATATATCGTTTCATCCGTACAGGGGATGATCCAGAAAGTATTAGCGAGGCCATGTCTCAAAGGAAAGCCGAGATCCAGCTCATGATATTAAAGTTTCTGATAAATTGTCTAATAAGAGAACAAGATTACCCGTCTAAAGATCCTGCCGAAATGAAAATCCTGACAAGGTGGAGTGATAATATAGCCGAGGGTAAGCACAAGACCGTCGGTGCTATGGAGAGTATGTACAAGAAAATCCGTAGAGAAATAATAAAGATACACGAACAACGTAAAGCAGCACAAGTAAGCGAGAAAGAAAGTATCTCTGATACTGAAGAGGTAGAGGACGAGAATCCCGCCAGAATAGCGTATGTAGGAAAACCTAGATTTCCAGATCGCCATTTACGTCTAGAACACAAGTCTATTTTCCGTCATCCAGCACCAGAACAAGGTTCCCTAGAACAAGTATTTCAAGCTACCGATCACATTCTGAAATCACGAATCGGTTACAGTGAGTTAAGTACTATGCATGAACAGGAACTAGCCCGATCAGCAGTCCGATGGATTACCGATTCTACCACTTTTCCAGACGAAATAGTGGCACAAATGTTTCTGAAAATGCCCCCAGCCGAGCAACGACTGGTGGGTATGTATATGATTCAGCACCTCATTACTTTGTATGAGGGTCAGCACTCTGATCCAGGTCCATTGCATGATGTCCTGAACGAGTTACTCCAGTATAGATGGAAAGGTCTAGGTACCGATTTAATTAGTGTCATTCTAGAACAGCGCCACAAATATAGAACGTTTTTGAACCCGCATTTTGTTCATGTCTCACCCCCAGAAAGTAAACCATTTTACATGGAAAGACAGAACCCGTTACGAGAAGTCCACCCAGTTAAAGGAACGGGTGGCGAAATGCAACGAGTGTTTGTATACACTCCAATAACAAAGATGGAACTCCTCGAGATGAAGAAATTAATTCCCTGTCATGACAAAGATCCAGCAGGGTTCCATAGAGAATTAAAAGACATGCTCCGTATGGGAGAATACACTTACCCAGATATCATTAAAATGTTAAAGGTCCTGCTGCCCGCAGGGGTGTATGAAAAGCTAAAGGAAAAAGAATGGGAGGTGGGAGAGAAAAAGATCGATTGGGCAGTCCTAGAAGCTGAAGACAAGGCACGAGTACCAGGTACCGGTCTTGGAGATAAATGTAAAGAATTACCAGAATTATTGATTCAAGTTTTACCCAGATTATTGACAACTAGAAAGGAAGACTGGGATGCAATCTCAGCCTGTAAACAGAAGCAAGACGAAGATATTAGTGATTTTTCTTCTAGATTTGAAAAATGTTTCAGTATCAACAGTGGTCTCAAGACAAGTAGTGAGTCATACCCTCACCTTTTCGTTACCAAATTAGTCGAGAATTCAAGTCCACAAATTAAAAACCGAGTTCTGAAAGTCGAAAGCACCTGGCAAGCTAATACTCCGTCCCAGATGCTCCAGATGCTCCAGTACCACCAGAATAGAATCAGGGAAGAGCAAGAACACGAAAGAAAACGTATGAAAGACACGAAAATGAAAGTGCTAGTTGCACAATCTGTTCCTCAAGACAGTCAGAAGAGGGGTCCGAATCAAGCCAGTCATCCTGCAGCTCCCGTTAAAGGGAACTGCAATTATTGTAAACAGCCAGGTCATTTTATAAACGAGTGTGCAGTTCTGAAACACAACATAGCTACTGGTAAGACTAAAGAAAGACCACGTCCGCCTAGACAAGAACAAGTTTCACAGACTCCTCAGTCACAGAATGCACCACAGACAGTTACAGTACCGCAGCCTATTGCTGCAACACAGCATGTTACATCGCAGATGTACCAGTATGCACAGTCTGAGTATCCAGAGTACCAGCCATATTCATGAAACAGCCTAGAGAGGGAGGTAGGCTTGCCTCTCATCGAGATACCTGTAGATCAAGAAGGTCCCTATGTTCACAGTCAAGTATTAGGGAAAGACAGAAAGTTTTTGATCGATACAGGGGCAAGTAGGACCACAATTAGTCACGCCGAAGTTCCAGGGGCTCCGCTCTCAGGCTCAAGAAATGTTTCCCTTGGATTTTCAGGAAAACCCATTATAAATGAAATATCAAAGCCAGTTACTCTAGAAGTAGGTCCATTGTCCCGTACTACTGATCTGTTACTTACTAAGTCATGTCCAGAAAATCTGTTAGGCATTAAGACACTGAAAGAGTTAGGTGCAGTCATATGCTGTTCCCCAGAGGGAATACGTCTGTTCCTACGTGACTTTAAGGGTCACTATGTATTACGAGATTTTGATTCCAGACTGTTTAATGTTCCGCAGCACTTATGGGCGCAAGGTCCAACTGATGTAGGTTACATGCAAATCACACCCTATCGTGTGACTCTCAAACCAGGTGTAGTGTTACCACGAATCAGACAGTACAGATTGCCACCGGAGGCTGTAGCAGCCTTATCCAAAATTATTGACGAGCTCATCGCTCAAGGAGTAGTTGTAGAAACTGACTCCAATGTATGTAATTCTCCGATCATTCCAGTCATGAAACGTACTGATCCAAATGCACCCCCAGTATATCGATTAGTGATTGACCTACGAGAGCTTAATAAATGTATTATTCCACAGTACCCAGTTGTCCCAGACATCTCTTCCCTATTGACAGCCATTGATTCCGAAGCCACGTTCTTTACAGTAATAGACCTCAAGAATGCATTTTTTAGTGTTCCAATTCATCCAGACAGCCAGTTTCTTTTTGGATTTTGTTTAAATGGAAGGAGCTATATGTTCACACGCGCTCCTCAAGGTTTCACAGAAAGCCCTAGTATTTACAGTCAAGCACTTAAGAGACAACTTGATAATATTCACATGCCAACTGACACTGCCCTGCTCCAGTATGTCGATGATCTACTGATCACAGCCCGTTCTGAACGTGATTGCGAGCGAGCATCCCTTACAGTTTTGTATTTCCTAGCCGAGATGGGACACAAGGTGTCCCCTTCGAAGCTTCAATTCTGTGTCCAGCAAGTGGTATACTTAGGACACTTGCTGTCCAAGAGGGGTAGGCAGTTGACACCAGACCGTATCCAGTTAATAGCGAGTCTTCCACAGCCCAGAACCCAGAAGGAGGTACGTGCCTTTATCGGCCTTACTTCTTATTGTAGACAATGGATTCCCCAGTATGCATTTCTAGCCAAGCCACTGATACAGTTAACGACACAGGAGGCAGCCGCATCGACTGTCCTCCCTTGGACATCCGAACATACACTTAGTTTCAACGAGTTAAAGAAAGCCCTATGCCAAGCTCCAGTTCTAGCTACACCGAACTACAGTAAGCCTTTTACACTTTTCGTTACTGAACGTGAAGGTACAGCATTATCTGTTCTTACACAAGATCAAGCAGGACAATACAAGCCCTGTGCTTATTTTTCGAGCACATTAGATCCAGTCGCCCAGGCTTTGCCTGCGTGCCTCAAGTCAGTTGCAGCCACAGCACTAGCTATCAGACAAAGTGATTCCATAGTTTTAGGACACTCCTTGACAGTACAAGTCCCACACTCCGTGGAAGTTCTTTTAAACCGAACACAAACTCAGCACTTGACAATTGCACGTTTAACAGGTTATGAATTGACACTGTTCCAGCCACACATAGACATTAGACGCTGCAACGTTCTGAATCCTGCTACACTGTTACCATCAGTTAGTTCAAATCCTGCCACACACGACTGTGTGGAAGTAGTTAACATTACGACAAAGCCAAGACAAGATCTGACAGATATTCCATTACCAGATCCCGACCTGACACTTTATGTGGATGGTTCATGTATGAGAACTAGTACAGGAGATTTAGTTGCCGCGTATGCAGTAACTACTGACACTGAAGTTATTGAAACACACCGTATTGATACCCTGTCCGCTCAAGCAGCAGAGCTAGTTGCTCTGATACAAGCCTGCATACACGCCAAGAACCAGAGAGTTAATGTTTACACAGATTCACGTTACGCATTTGGAGTTGTACACGACTTCGGAGTGCTCTGGCAGGAGAGAGGTTTCATGACTTCTCATGGAACCAAGATTCAGCATGGTCTCCTTATTCAAGCTCTGTTAGATGCCATACATTTACCGACATCCATTGCTATCATGAAATGCAAAGCACATACGAAAGTTACTGACATTATTTCCCAAGGTAATGATCTAGCAGACCGCACAGCCAAGCTTACAGCACAGACTCCAGACATTCCAGTTAACCTGACACACACTCCAGATCCGACTACATGTATGACAGTTAAGGACCCTACACAAGATGTCATAGATATCCAGTTACATGCTACTCCCGATGAAATCAAGAAATGGTCCGAACAAGGAGGGGTCCAGACAGATCAAGGATGGTTAACAAAGGGTAGAGCCACATGGTTTCTCCCCGACTCTATGGTTCAAGTCATTATTAATACCGCACATAGTCCAGCACATTTAGGAGAAAAAGCTATGTTAGACAGTATCCAGAACATTTGGTTCAACAAGCATTTACGAGCTGCAGCCAAGCAGAAAGTCCGTACCTGTATGATATGTTGTCAGTTTAATCCAGGTAAAAGTGTCCCGGTGGAACAAGGTGGTTTCCAGCCTCCTGACCACCCTTTTGAGGTCCTCCAGATGGATTATATTCAGATGGAGCGATGTCGAGGTTTCAAGTATGTCCTTGTAGTTGTATGCGCTTTGTCCAGATGGACAGAAGCATATCCAGTCCCAGATTACACAGCCGCGACCACTGCCAAGCAGTTGGTTCGTGAGTTTTTCCCTCGATATGGACTCCCTAGAGTCGTATATTCTGATAACGGTCAGCCATTCTCATCTGAGTTGATGAAGCACGTTTCCCTGTTGTTAGGGTACCAGTGGAAGTTTCATTGTGTACGCCATCCTGAAGCAGCCGGTCTAGTCGAGAGACATAATCAGACTCTGAAAATCCGCATTGCCAAAGTTTGTAAAGAAAAAGGTGTGGACTGGCTAGTAGCTCTGCCAGTCGCTTTGTTTTATATGCGCATGGTCGCACATTCCAGATCAGGTCTGTCCCCGTATGAGGTCATATTCGGCCGCCCCCCTAACATGTGGGGTACTCCTAGACCCCGAAGTATTACTGATGTTTCATGTAATATGCTGACAGATTACCTAGCTTCCTTGATGTCTGCCCTCAACTCATGTCGTTCACAGGTTGCTGCCGCATTTCCAGACAATACCGAGGTGGCACCGCATGAAATCGTTCCAGGTTCCATGGTAATGGTCCGAAACTTTGACAGATCAAGTCCGCTGGAGCCTCGATGGAAAGAGCCCCGTCAGGTCCTCCTCACCACCCGTACAGCCGTGAAATTGGAAGGCCGAAAAGGATGGATACACCTTTCTCACGTTAAACTTTTTAAAGGACTGAAACCCGTCTTTAAGAACATTTCCCAGGATTCAAAGGACTGCCAAAGTATTGTTCCTAAGGACTGTCCCGCAAAAGACATTGCTACAACCCCTCCCCTGTTAGAGAAAACTCCGCAGCAGGAGTATAAGTTAAAACTCCGGTCTAGTAAAATAAGTCAGTCAGTTTGATTGTCTAAGTCCTCCCCTAGGTGAAACGGTTAGACTGTTTCTGACATGTATAAAATAGACCCCCATAGTGAGAGAGTTAGTAAAAACTCAATCCAATGTATCGTTTTTCTATGTTTCATATTATTTCTCAGTATAATGATTTCCTGCACTAGTTACGCATTTTTCCTGTATTTTCCAGCTCCTCATGTAAATAAGTCTGCTAATGCTACAGTAGAGCACACGTTTAGTGATCTGCCCCCTCACGAACTCTCCTACCGCCTCGCTATGCGTAATAACTCATTTATCCGTATGTTACATTACTCACACCAGACCAGCAATGCCACTAATTGTTGGGTGTGTGGTCGACTCCCCCCTTTCCAGACACCAAAGGGAGTTCTGCCACTCTTTCCTTATCCATTCTCACACAATGGTTCGTGTGGAGCATGGTCCACGTTAACGTCATCCTTAACAGATATGTCTTTTCTTAACAGTACATGTTTCCCAGACAAGCAAGGTTTCCCCCACAGAACAGGTTTAGATCTAGAAAATGAAGTATATAATTTAGGAAACTATTCGTCGAATTTTATGGTCTTGAATGTTCAGTCTGATACTACTCCAGACTCACCTGCTATTTCAGTACTACCAGTCAAAGGCGAATTATGTGTCCGAAATAAGGGTTCCATACATGTAGGACATAGTGAATGTACTACTGTTGTCAAGTATAGTGACAGTGGGAAATCTATTTTCAAAGCTTCACGTCATTCATATTTTGTTTGTGGTCAAACCGCATATGTTCGTCTGCCCCTCGATTGGGAGGGAACCTGTTACATTGCCTTCCTACTGCCACCTGTTTTTCTAGCCCCACCTGACTACCATAGGAATTCCTTCCTAGTACACACTAGACACAAGAGAAACCTCCCGATTGTCGATTATACTGAAACTGCCGCAGAACAATTCATTGATATTGATAAAGGTGTTTTCCCTTATTTAGGCACAGTTGTAAACAGTAAGCTAATCCGTAAGTTAACAAGAACCCTTGAAGCTGTAGTAGATGAGACTGCCTCCGCTCTAGGTAACTTAACCGAAGAGCAATCCTTTATGAGAATTGTCGTTTTACAGAATCGTCTCGTCCTTGACGTCATACTGGCCGATAGGGGCGGGGCCTGTAGAGTCATCGGATCTAGTTGCTGCATTTTCATTCCAAATAACGCGCCGTCTGTTTATTCAGCTATAACCAGACTTCATAAAATTGCCCATCTGTTACACCAAGATCCAGGCACCTGGACATGGTCCGGTTGGTTCTGGAATATAATTTCCGCATGGGGATGGAAAATCCTGTCCTTTCTAAGTATTGCAGTAGCGATCATATTTAGCTGCTGCCTTTGTATACAATGTGGCCCTGCGATTTGCGGCATTTGTGCTACCTCTTGTATTCCTAGTCCCAAGCCCCGTTCTAAATCTCGTTCCAAGACAACTCGAGACGAGCAAATGGTACTGTATGAAATGATAGATGGTATCATGAATATTGATGTTTCCTGATGGAAACGTAGTGACAAGGAGGGAATGTGGAAAAGTAAATTTTGTCATGTTCTGTGTCCCTACGCCTCATCCATCATATGTTATGTGTGCATGACCAATATGCATATGCATTCCTCGTGAATACTACGAATATCAGGCCTCTGTAAAGCTACGTTGCCACGTTTCTCAGTGTGCACGTTATTCCATTATAAAGTCCCCGTTTCTAGGCCTCAAAAGGGCCTGGACATCAGATTCAGCTCCTGTCTCCTGAAGCCTCGCTAAGGAGCAATGCAGCCCCCACCTGTATCCTCGACCCTTCACTTACTTCCTGCCTCGCAGTGCCCGGTGCAGCTTGGCTCTGCCTCTGAGTCTGCCAAGACTATGTTATGATTCCAGTTATCAGTTCAGTCCTCCTTCTCTGCATTCCTAAGCTACTGAACTGCATCAATAGTTTCCGTCATTGTCTAGCCTTCTCGTCTCCATGTTAAGAGAAATACTGCATTTACTGGTCATTTAATATTCTTCATCACGCACTACATGTAGAATAATGCATGGTCCAGTCTTAGAGTCAAGTTAGCCTTTCCCCTCCTGACTTCTAGTTTATATCAACATGTTCTCTAAACATCAGATACTAAATAGGGTTTAGGTACATGTCGCTCCGACTCTCCAGACTTTAGTCTCTGCT
The DNA here is from genome assembly GCF_964261635.1 of Lissotriton helveticus. NCBI lineage: Eukaryota > Metazoa > Chordata > Amphibia > Caudata > Salamandridae > Lissotriton > Lissotriton helveticus. The sequence goes on along the minus strand of NC_136057.1, from coordinate 182,377,413 downwards.
CCTAGCACAGAGTTCATAGCCCCCAGCTTCTCCCAGTAATACGTCATTGCCAGTTTGCGCGCACCACCAGGTTAGAGGTCCCGGCTCCTTAGGTAGCCCCCCCCCAATGTTTTCCGCCCATTCATGACATATTCTGTTACGTTTGCACCACATGTCTATGTATACGCCCAGTTACACCTCTTTTTACTGTTATCTTTCGCGACTGCTACGCGTCACGCCTTCTGCTCCACCCACTGCTACGCCTACTGCAATGTAATGCTATGTGTTCGCGCTATGTATAAATGCTCATGTATTGTTATTAAAAGTTAGCGCGCTCATCCCAGATCTAGCCCCGGCAGCTGCCGGGCTCTGCCATCCTATTCCCATGCAGGTTGTCCTGTTCCTGTCCTTATGCTGTATTAAACCTGCAGAAACTCCTACTACCTCGAATCTTGACTCTTATTTATTGAGCTATCTGTTATGATATATGTCTAGTCAAAAATAGGGTATTATTTATTTATTTACCACAGCTATCTAATTTTTAGAAACCTTAGTTCTCTAAGAATAGTTCTTACTTTAAGCAGAAGATAGTGTCCCGAAAAATATGCAAAAATATTTGGGGCTGCTGAAAAACTGCTGTCCGTGAACTGGAGCGAAAATGTTCATGTGACTTTATTTTTAAAGTTGAAGGCCGAATTCAGGGAACGCCGTGTGCGAGCTTGCTCAAAAGTCTCTATTTCTGTTCTGGAGAGAACATCATATCATTAAGGCTTTCGAAAAAACTGTCAACAGCTTCATGGGAAAGTTCCACTAAGTCGGAAATAGGTGTAACCATGCATTCGTGCGCATGATTGTCTCCATTGACATTCTGATTCGCATTGCTGACAGAAGGTCGTACCTGTTCGATGCTGCTTTCATCTTGAACTTCACTACTCTTCAATCGTAGTGGTGAAGCTTCCACGAATGCCGTCATCAGGATTGGCAGCCTTTGAGGGCAGCACAAAGTGTGAACCTTGGTAGGAACCAACAATGTATCTGCATCCACTGGCGCATCCGATTGTAGCGTCAGACAGGTGTCTAACACGCATTCCTCTCCGCATAGCAGACACCTTAGTACAGGTAAAACACACCTTTGCCACATTGGTCGAAATGATAGAAACCAAGTCATGTTCAGGTCTCTAAGCCGGGAGAGTCCCAGGATTTTTGATATCCGGTCCCGGTATCCAATGGCTAGGATTGTATCTTCCATTGTCGCGAGAGTTTGATCTGTGACATGGGTTGCCATAACGAAAAATAAGGACTAAGAATAGGATTCCTGCAATTAGTCCCAGGATCAGGGGAAGTCCGCCAAAAATCGAATGGACGAAATCTGGAAAAATGCCCAGTATGGCTTTGAATGGTGTTAATGCCATCGAAAATACTGTCTTAAATACCTTTGAGACCCCTGTGGTATCAGAAATATTTAAGATTTCGCTCAGGATTTCCGCGAAATGTACGGGGGAATTAGTTGATAATAATGTATGTATCTCTGCAGTCGTCCTTGCGACTTGTAGATCATACGTTTCTTTTGATGACGAGAGCCTGGTAGGCGTCTGAAGAAGGACTGTTTTCATTCTGCTTAAAGTATCTATTCGAATAGAAGTAATTTTCAAATCGGGCCATGCCCTTGCCTCCCTGTCTGGAAAGGAGCTGGGGAACAAAGAACGTCCACAGCACTTGACCTTCGCAGTAGTAGTTACTAGATAAGGAGTCCCGGGCATAAGACTACAACATCTGCGGTCTACAATAAGAATGTAACTCCCATTATAGAGTCTTTGAAAGAATGGTTCTATTTCAGTTGCAGGTGCGCCTTGCTGGTGACATGAAAGGTTGTATGAATTCCCTTCACAGGCTCCATGCAAACTAATTCCGTTACACAGAAGCGTGCCGCTTAGTGACATAGCACAATTGTTGCCACTAAGAAACACTTTCTGTCCTTTATTACTGACACATGCATGTGAATAGGGCAGGTTCCAAGTTGTTTTAAGGTACCCTTTACCCAATTTCTCGTACATGCCAGCCTGTATATATTTTTGGCAGTATTGAAACCTGAAGGTTGAGATTGGAATATTTATGATTCCGTGTATTATCCATTCACTGACAGGTCGTTCTGACATTGTCATTGGTAATCTTTCTAGTTTTTCAATGCTCAAGATTGTATAATCAGCACCCTTTTGCGCCATACCGATTTGTCTATCAGTAAGGTTAAAGATTTGGAATAGTGACGTTGTGTTGATTAAACGCCAAGGCACATAGCCTGAACGCAAATTTTGTAACGTCCAGCCAAGCTGTATAATAGAACGCAATTGTGACTGACCATGTTGTAATAACAGTAAGTCTTGCGATAATATATCGATTGCTGAAGACACAATGCTGTCCAATGAAAAAATTCTGGAGGACAGAGTCATTAACCCATTGTCCACTACAGAAAGTGATTTTTCCAAATTAATACGGTCAATTTCCCGTATTCTCTCTGCTGTTTCAATTTGAGTAACCTTCCAGGCCTCATTGTATGCTGCATATACAGAGGCTGCTATGAAACGCTTTTGACGCTGTTTGCGTGGTCCCAAAGTGAAATCACGCAAGTCAGCACCATCAGTAAGTAAAGTTAGGTGTTGCTTAATTTCTGGCAGTGTGGAAGTTTGAAGCCATTGAAGGCATAATTTGCCCACACTGTAGGTTGTTATTATCCCTGGGTGATGTCTTTGGGGATATCTTGGGTCTGGCCTGGTCATTTTGAACCCCTGTGTTTTATTCAGGAATCTGTCTTGACAGTTATTTGTATCTGTGGGCCAGATCAACCACTGTTTCCAATCAGGATGTGTTCTGTTTTGGTTTAATATATGGTTTACGTCTATCTCTTCATCTGTATCAGAGCTATTGCTAAACATTGTTGGCTTTGGAATAGACGGTTTATTTAAATCTTTGATTTTGGCTAAGCCAAGACAGGTGGTTTGTTGAACAGTGTCATTTAAAAATATCATTTGTTCTGGGATCATGCAGGCTCTAAACAAAGCTTCTATACCCTGTACTTGCCATTCTTTTGTACCCCAAACATTTTTCAAATCAACATTTTTGTCCCAATAATCAAATCCAAAAGTATTCATTTTTTCAAAAAATGAGTCTGAATATAACAATTTTGTGTTGGTTATCATGGTTTTGGTCCCTGTCTTGTTTGACAATTTGAAATAAAATGTTTCAGCATTACTTGTGTTAAAACCTGAAAAATATGAATATTTGTCGTAAACGGTTCTGGAGCTCCCTTTTGGAGGTGTTGCACAATGTTCCCATTGATTATATTTTAAAACATTTCTAGGTTGTGCAGATCTATGTAAAAAGTGATTACCATAGTGGTTATAGCAATACATACTGTCATAATTTGTAGAACCTTGCAAATAATCATGTTTGGTAAATTTAGCAGACATTACTAAGTCAGACATCATATTATTAATGCTATCGAAGTCCCATTCATCAGCAAATGAGTTTGGTTTCGCAAAGTCATTCAAGGAGATCTTAATTTGGTGTGGATATTTCAGGATCTCGACCGGACCATAAATTTCATAGTCAGTGTTGTCCCAGGCTACCCCACCAGGTATCGGATTGGCTGTGAAGTTGGCTGAAGAAAGTTCTCTTTTCTCGACGTGTGAAGATGTGTGTGGTTTGAGGATCAAGTTGATGTTCTGACTTGCTGTGTCCATTTTAGCATATTTTCCCTCAATGAAGCGTCCCAAAGTTAATACCATGATGAGCCAAAGTATGAGGATAAATGCACCAAAACCCACCCAAAATTCAATCCATGGAGAAATCAGATATGTTTCTGTCAGTTGGTTCAAAAGTTCTTTAGCTTTGTCTTTAAAGGTTTTTGATGATGGCTGTGTCTTTGATTCGCTGAGGCTTTCAGAGGAATCATCGAAGTTTATGAAGTAGCCGGATGCAGTTCTGTCAATTGTTCCAATTGGTTCAGGATTTTTGTTTCTTGCATTTTCACTTGGTACTTCATTGTAGATTGGTGTGTCTCTGCTAAATGTTTTTATTTGGGTTTTCAGAGGTCTTAGTTCTATTGCATTGTTGCATAGTCCTTGTTGTTCTTCTGTAGGCGTTTCGAATGTGATGAGCCTCTTCGTTAGGACCTCTGTATTGGTAGCAAACCTTGGTGTTCTGCTACTTATTGGGAGTCCACTTGGCCTACTGTTTGTTATCGGCCACATGTTGTGGTTTTACCAGGTCGATGGATACAACTCGGTTCTCCTTTTTACCAGCAAGTGGCGGTAGTACAACTGATCTTGTCCCGTTGACAGACAAGACAGGAACTGCTTTTCTGTAAGAAGGCCCAAATTCCTTCTTTACCGCGATCTTCTCCCTGACTAGATCCCCGACTTTTGGAATCCAGACAGGTCTTGCTGGGACAGGTGGTGATTCTTCAGTGGTTGTTGGCTGTTGTTTCAACTGTATGTTGCTCAGGTCTTTTCTTGTTTTGTTTAAGTCCTGCAAAATAGCCAAACGGTCTTTGACATCAAAGCTTTTTTCTTTAACCACTGAAGTCTGACTGTCGAGGTCAGAGATAATCATTCTAGTTCCAAATAATAATTTGTACGGACTGAATCCCTTCAGAGAATTTCTTGGCAAGTTATTTAGACTACGTTGGACACTTATTAGATGTTTGACCCACCCAGCTCCCGAACCTAATATCCTTTCTATTATAGATTGCTTTCTGCCTTGGTTTTTTCTTTACACCATCCCGTACCCTCAGGAAGGAAGTGAGAAGATTCCCGCTGGGCTGTGCTCATTTGTCCATGTTTCCCCCCAGGCTGGTGGGCTTGAGTGAAAACAATGGTCAAACGTAACATGCTCTTAGCGTATATGCCATTTAGACTCGCAAATCTTTGTATAACAGTCCGGACGTCAGCCGAGTGCTGGTGATCTACATTATAAGTGGAACTAGCCTGTATATGTTAATCGCAAGCCCTGCTTTTTACTGCTGATATTATCTGCCGTAATACGACGAGGTATCAAACTGTTTCTCTCCCCACTGCGATCTCTATTGCAGTTTGGGCAGCGTTTTACAAACATGGCGTGACGCAGGCTCATGCCTGGCCACCAGTACCGTGATTGTAATTCTTCCAGAGAATCTTTTAATTTAAGGTGTCTGAGACCCTCGCCCATGTGTGCGTCTGCGATTAACAAGTGTCTCCTGTCCATGTTTGGAATCACTCTATCCCCCACTCCAGGGATTCGAGCAAAAGGGACGGAGTTTGCATCGATTATGTATGTATAATTGAGTGGATAGTTGATCGGTAACGCTGAGCAGTCGCCTTTTGATGACGTTTTCACCGCCAGCACTGTTTCACCGTCAATGTATTTTAATGTACGCTTTTTTCGAACTACGGGAGCCGATTTAGTGGCTGCCGCTGCGGCTGTTTCAGCCAATGAATTCCCTACAACGTGAACGCCATCACGCTGATGACTCAGTGAGTGAGTCACGTGAGTCTTTGGTAGTTCTTTTTGTAAAAGAGCTATTTGTTCCCAGAGCAGTTTCTGCTTTATTGGTGCATCTGTGTTATCTTTGTAACCGTTTTGAATCCATGTCTGCAAATCCTTGTTGTATGATTTGACGCAGTAATATGAATCTGACACTATAAGTGTCGGGAATTCGCGATCCGCATTATCTAGCGCCATTTTCAAAGCTAATATCTCAGTTTGTTTTTCTGAATTAGTTTCTACCGAGTGTGATTTTGTTAATAGAGGTCTTAATTTACCTCCGCGCCACACTTCTTTTGTAATCTCACATGTGGGGTTGTATGCTTGTTTTCCCCAAACGGAGGGTTGAGCATGTCCGTCTGTATAGATTACACAGGCGTAATGTCGTAGAGGCAGAATGTCGATTGGCAGAGGGTATGTTTTTTCATATTCTAGATTTTCCAATTCTTCTAGTTCTGCATCAAAGTAGTAGTATACTTTGTCCGTTGTGATTGAATTTACCCATTGTAACCATTCTGGATCCAATGTTGTTGTTGGTAAATTACATGGTGTTGTTAATGCCTCAAGGGCTGATTCAGCTGTTCTGACTGTGATATGTCTACCGTCAGCTATGTCTTTTTCTCTAGCTATTGCGGTTTGAACTGCATGAACAATTTTTTCTTTGTTGCTGAATCTCTGTTCAGCTTTTGTGTACAAGTGTGATTTGAATGCAATTGGTACCTTTTCTCCCTCATTAGAGGTGAGGTATGTGAATCCGCATCTCCCTTGGATGACTCGAATCACAAGATTGCGTGTGTTATCACGTGTTTCTAATTTTGTTTTAATTAGCATGTCTGTTTGTAAGGATCTCAAAATTTCTGTGTGTGTTTGAGTCCAACAGGATCTTTTAAAGTCTGGTTTAATTAGATCATAAAGGGGTTTGACCCTTTCTGCGTAATTTGCAATGTATGTTCTTCCAAAATTTAGGAAGCCTAGAATCGACTGAAGATTTTTTAGTGTTCTAGGTGCTTGGATTACGGCGCATTTCTCTAGGAAATTGTCAGCCAGGCTTTTGCCTTCACTTGATAATTCATATCCTAAGAACAGGACTGTCAGATGGGCAATTCTGGATTTTTTAAAGTTGAATTTGTAACCCTCTGCAGCGAACCCAAGTATTATGGTGTTCACTCTTTTCAAGTGAGTCTCCAAGTCATCATCTGTTAAGTAAATGTCATCGACATAAGATAATGCTTCATCATCATATAGTTGTAGTAATTCTGTTACTCTCGCTGAGAATACCCCCGGGCTGTTCTTGTACCCCTGGGCTAACCGACAGAATTGTTTTTGAGTGCCATTTACTGAGAATGCAGTTAAATATCTGCTCTCTGGTGCTATGTTTTGACAAAAGAATCCATTGGAGATGTCCAAGGTTGTTTTGTATTTTTTGCGCACTATGTTATTCATTAGTGCAGCACTGTGTGAGTTTTGCACTGCAAAAGTTTTGCAACATGTGTTCAGGTGTCGGTAATCCAAAACTAGACGATATGAGTTGTCTGGTTTGGAGACCGGAAACAAAGGATTGTTCATTTGTGAGGTGCAAGTTTCAATCACCCCCTGGTATTCTAGCTGATCTAGTATTTCATTTACCTGTTTTTTAGCTTCTTGCTTAATTGGGTACTGCCTTTGTGCAGCAGGTTGTGATTTTAACTGGATTTTGTGAGGAGGAGAATCCTCATCCCATCCTACGTGATTTTTATATAAAGCAGGTGCTAGAGCCACTGCCCACTTTCTAGCAAGTGTATATTTTTTATGAATCGGGATTTGATTCGAGAAGGCAGGCATAATTACTTCTTCGCCATGAGGGCACTCCCTGACAAACTCTGGTGGCCAGTCTTTTTCAGCTAGAAGGATATCGTAGCCCTTGGAGAGATTATCCCAAAATAGTCCCCTTATCTTCCTAGTCTTATCTCCCTCTATACGTAATGTTATCTCGTATATCTTGTGGGGTTTGCTAACTCTGGTGTCTGCAGTTTCCACTTGAAGATATTCATTCGTGTCCACTGTCTCCAGATGATTCATAAGGACTTTGCGAGCTATGCTCACTTCTGCTGCACTGTCTAGCATTGTCTGAGCCCACTCTCCGTTTTTCAGTTGAGTCCTCAGTATTCTCGGCATTGTTAACTACCTTGATACTGGCTACCTTCTTTTTTGGAAATTGTAATTTCTTTTTTAGTTGAGCAGGTTCCTTGTCTTTGGACTTGGCGTGCTCTTCTCTTTGTTCTGATCGTCCTCTTCTTTCCGATTTCTGCGAGGAATTCTGAAAAGATTGAGAGGGACGCGTATCAATGTCTTGATATCTATCAGGTTTTTTAATATTATCCCTATTTCTAAGGTTATATCTTTTCCCAGAGGGGTCACTCTGGGGTGACCTGTGTCTCTGGTTCGGAGATTTCTCTCTTCGCCTAGGAGACCTTCCTCTGGACTGGAATTTCTTTTCTTTAGGATTGGATTGTTTGTTTCCATCCCAGTTCTTTTTTGGTAGATTGTTATTAAAAAATATTTTTTCTGGACTTTCAGTCAGTTGCGGTTTTACTGGTATTCCACCTAAACTATCTCTACCTAGTTCCTCATAGGATTTTTCTATGATTCTGGCAATTTCAGCTGGTTGGTCTGCTATATCTGTCTCTTTTAACCTCTGGCGGATCGCCACGTTTGCTGCTTCACCTTTTATGTTGGCTAATAGTATAGCCGAGACCTGCTTGAAGTCTTTTAGTAATTTCATACCAAGAGTTAAAGCAGGTTCTGGACCATATTCGGCTTGAATTTGTTTTAGCACATCTGGTATTACCGAAATGGATGGAACACCGTGCGTTTTTGTGTAGATGGAAGCAAAGACTGTACCCCAAGTGTCACAGTCCTCAATGTGTGGAGCGATTCCCATTGGAAGACAGATAGTCAGAATCCTGTGTTTTTCTAATGGGGTGGTGTCAGGAAACACCGCCTCTATTTGGGTAATTTTCTGTGCCAACCAGAATGGTATCTGTTCCCGTTTAGCCGGTACTTTACCTAGGCAGGACTGGATGTTCTGTGGTGTAATTTTATTTGTGTTCCCCTGGTGAGGGGTCAGCTGTGGAAGTTTAATCGCTGGCTGAATTGTTGAAGTCCGCATCACATACTGTACTAATTGTCTATGAATTTTTAGTAGTTGTTTTAGCTGTATTAACAGCTCTCCTGTAGACATTCCTTCGATGTCTGGGTGTGGTGTGTATCCGGCTAAGACCGGCCACGTTGCTCCTGGTCTACCTAAAGGACCGAGCCTTGTAATGTGATTGTTATGTATTAGGGCGCCATCAAATAAGAGCAAATGCTCTTGAAATTTGAGTGGTACTTCCACCTCCTCGAAAGGAGTGTAAATGTCAGGTGGTACCTCTATTTTGTAATAGTGGAAGTACTTTGTTACAGCATTTGCTGCTGGAAAATGTATCCATGTATAGTATACCTCTGTCTGCCGATATTCGTGTGCCTCAATTACGAATATGACTGTACCACCTCTAGGTGTCAGTCCATTTTCTATAAGTTTTAAGGTTATAGATTTCCTTTTGGCGACCGGGATGAGTATTATATCCCCGTCTGCATCTAGTGCTGCAGTATCAGCTGCTGCTATTTCAGCTGCTAATCTAACTGCTTCTCTTTCTTCATCACTGTCTCCCATTTTACAGACAGGATGGTATTATGTTTGTTTGCAGATCAGGTTTCTTATGGAAACAGAGATTAGATGCACAATATTTTTGGAACTGTTTATCCTTCAACGTTGACTATACCAAGAACCATACATAGGAGTTCCCTCCTGCGAGGTCTGGCGGATATAACCTTTCACCCACTCCAGACGTCTTTGGAGTATAATGGGAAAAGGGGTCTGAGTGAGAAAGCACGACTGAGTTACTCTAAATGTCTTACGTTAGTTTTATCGCCCTTTCCAAACACGTTGGGCGCCATGTAGTGTAGTTCCTATCTTCCCAATAGGCTCTGCGCATTGGAATAATACCTACAGCAGTAAAGGCCTAGGCCAGACGTTAACTAGGTCTACTACTGTCGATACTAGACTTAAGTTTTGGGTTTGCCAGCGTAGCTCAGAGTTCGCTAGAAACTTTCTCGAATGTTCAGGAAAGAATTAACTCCCCTGATTAGACAAGAAGGGATTTAGTTTCTGACAACCATAGAACATGACAACTTTGCTCTCCCCTAATCAAGAGTGTATCTCCAGAGTCGTGTGAGCACAAGGCAATTATTTTACTCAGTCAGTACGTGCATTCTTAGTCTCATCAGAATGTAGAGAAAAGGAAGAGACGGGCGTGTTCAATAAAAAGGTGTTATTTATTGATCAGTCTCTTTTCTCGTACAAGAGAAATGGATCGATATTATTGCAATACTTATAGTTAAGTAAAGTGCATACATTAAAAGCAATAGTATAAAATAATACTGTAAAAACATTGATATGGTTTCTGAGCCATATGATGTTTAAAATGATTAAAATATATTTACATACACATATACATTTGACTAAACGTACTCAACTGGTGTTTCTAAATACGCCTACCCCGTGTACCTGACCTAAGTCTAATGCGTGGGCGGGAATAGAAAGTTACAGTTTAAGTTAAGTTTGTTTTTGCCAAGTGAATAACTAAAGAATTCTCTGTGAGGGATTATTCAGTTCTGTACCTGGAATTTAGGATGAATGAGGAATGGTATCTCTTTCTCTGTTCTCGATATTCCAGGCCGCCTGCGAGGGCTGCCCGGAAGCGCCGGTGCTGGGTCTCTCGGCAGGAGATAGCAGCGCGTCTCTCAGCGCGTCAGGAAGGCGGGGCTGCTGCCAGCGGGGTCTGCTCTGCTCTCGGCTTCGGCAAGTGTGGCTGCTCCGTCTCGTCACCACGCGTGTGTTTGCATAGGGCAAGATCGGTAATATTTATACCTTAAAGGTGCCGAGATTGACGTAAGGATGGACATAGATACGTCAATAAAGATGTCATACGACTTGCTCGTTAGCACATTCTTTTACTGAAGTTCTCTGTGAAATCAAAACAATGGCCGCACGGATTTTCCAGGTTGTCATAGGTTTGATTTGTTATGAGAACGTCGTATGCCCTATCAGGGGCTGGAGGAATGTCGCTTGTCTAATTAGATCTCAAGCGTTATGACCTAATCAGATAACACGTTCCTGTGCCGTAGTGTGACTGCGTCAGATAACGGTATCTGCATCATGGGGGCTTGTCTTGCCTCATGGGCTGACTGTTAGTTAACTTGATAGTTAGTTTAACCAGAATAGGGTCAGGAATAGGGGGATCAATTCAGAACCTATAGGAATACATGACACCGCAAAGTTCGCTCCAGCTCTCCATCCGACTGCTGCCCAGCTCACGTCGCACGGAAGGTATTTCTCGACCTCCCTGAGACCCCCCTCTCTCTACTCAATAACTCTCTCAACCTGGGTTTGGTCCCCAGCCCCTTCAAATCAGCCATTGTCACACCTATCCTGAAAAATCCTGGTGCAGACCCTACATCTCTCTGCAATTTTCGGCCCATTTCCCTGCTTCCATTCTTGGGTAAACTACTGGAGGCCCATGTCTCCAGTTGTCTCGGCTCATTCATCGAGAGTTCCAAGTTCCTAAATCAGCACCAGGCAGGATTCAGACCCCAGCACTCTACAGAATCTGTCATGGTGGCTGTTCATGACGAACTTAGGCAGGGAGCGGACCGGAATATCTCACAGGGCTTGGTGCTCCTTGATTTGTCGGCGGCTTTCGACACCGTTGATCACTCCATCCTTATTCAACGGGTTGAGAACGCCGGCATCAGGGGCACCAGACTTAGGTGGCTCACCTCCTTTCTAAAAGATCGCAAGCAGGCTGTTCGCCTAGGCCCCTTCAAGTCTGAAACCAAGGACCTCACTTGTGGGGTCCCCCAGGGTTCCTCCCTGTCGCCCCTATTGTTTAATCTTTATATCCTCCCGCTGATCGCCCAACTGAGAGAGAAACCAGTGGTCATTTTCAATTATGCGGATGACATGCAGCTCATCTTCAATATTGACACCTCCCCTTCCTCAACAGAGAATTTCCAAAGTACTATGATGTTCATCAGCAGCTGGATGCGCACAAACCAGCTCAAGCTCAATCCAGACAAGACTGAGCTGGTGCTTACTGAACCATCGAACAACCCTTGGAACCCCAGCTTCTGGCCTTCCTCGCTGGGCGAACCTCCCTGCCCAGCGAGCTCGGTCTAGAGTCTCGGAGTTACCATTAGTCAGGATCTGTCCCTGAAGCCCCAAATAAAGATTGTGGTGTCAGACTGCTTTTTCCATCTGTGCCGCATTAGGAAGATCAGCAGGTTCCTTACTCATGAGGCCTTGGTTCACATCGTGCTGGGCTTGGTGATGTCTCGCATTGACTATGCGAATTCCCTCTACATCGGGATTCCTCTCTATCAGACCCACCAACTCCAGCTTGTTCAAAACCAGGCGGCCAGATTTATCTTCCGACAGCCTAAACATTGCTCTGTGAAACCTCTCTTGAAGAGTCTGCACTGGCTTCCAATAATCCAGCGCAGCCTCTTCAAGGTCACCTGCCTTACTCATCTAGCCCTGGCTAACCAAGGTCCCTCCTTCATTGGCGTCCTTCTCTGTCGCTATACCCCCCCCCCCCGCGAACGCTTTGGTCAGCTGGCCTTAACCTCCTTGCCACCTGTACGTTCAAGCGAAAAAGGATCGGGGGTTTGAGATTTGCCTCACAAGCCCCCCTCCTGTGGAACTCCCTTCCTCCTGAACTCCGTCACATTCCCTCTTACCCGGTATTCAGAAAGGCCCTGAAGACATGGTTGTTCGCACAAGCGTTTGATTAATCTCTCCTCTGCACTGCTCCCTGCTAATCCGTCCGTAAGTGCCAAGAAGCCGCTGGTGATCGTGCGCTCTATAAGTTTCTTTTTCATTTTATTTCATTCATTTCATAGAATTGTCTTATCTGAAGTGAATCTTCAATTATGTATTGCTTTTTATTTATTTCATGAAACATTGAATTGACTGTTTCTGGGGCGTCACAATATGGTTCTGACAAAAAAAAAACATATTTTATTATGAAAAGCATAGATATGTGTTCATGATAGTCTGTTGGACTACATATGCCATCATACTTTTTCATATATACATCTTTACGATATTTGTATCCTATTTTGAGTATTTTATTTAATTTCAAAAGTATAAAGCGTTGGCATACATGGTGTAGTTTAGGACATTGCTATTTAGAGTTTTAGCATTATGCCCGTTCTCTTCGGTATTGTTTGGTTCCGGCTCAATAGACGCGAAAAAGTTAAAGGCGGCTGATAAGAAACACTCGGTCTCCCCTTCATGGCCTCTATCATAGGAAACATATGCTAGGAGAATACGTGAGTGGGGCATTTATGTTCTCAAGGGTAATGGCAGTATCCCGGCTGTAAGTACGAGTCGGTATAAGCATAGTAATTTAGCCGATAGCGTACACATGATGCATTGGGGAAGTACTGTGAGGCGAATAGTGCAGGTCAAGTGCAGTACTATCTCCCGATTCGTTTTTGACCCTAGTAATTGTCAAGTTCCAGTATAGGCAAGTGAGCAGGCTAGCAAATACATCAAAAAGTCCCCTGCTTGCTTGTAGGTTGTATATCAGGACTGGTGTCTCAAACATTTAATGAAAATAGGCAGCTCTTGTTTGTGTTATTGTATTAATTGTATATTTGTAAATATGTCTCATTCACAGTGATTGTACATTCTATGTTTGGAAAAGTGTAATGTTTATGTGAATTTTTGCTACTGAAATGGTATTCTTTCTTCAGCCATATATGAATGAAATGTTGAAAAATGAAAAAATTAGTAAAAAATACTAAATCACAATTGTGTCCACTTACATTAACTGGGTAAGTGGTACTAGACTTTGCCGTGATAAGCAATCTACCTGGCCAATGTTTTTTGTTGTTTCAATTTGAGTGGTCTAGGCCAGTTAGTGTATAGACCCAAGCCTTTCTTGTTTCCTCAATCACACTTATAGCATTTTTAGGGTCCCCTGTAAAAATGGCAATGTCGTCAGCATATGCTAAGCATTTTGTGTCCATATCACGCACTCGAATGGGAGGAATTAGTACATTGTTTTCCAGCCTTCGAATAAATATATCTATATAAATAGCAAACAGGAGGGGCGAACAAGGAAACCCTTGTCTTGTCCCCCTAGTAATGTTAACATTTTCTGACAGTATCCCGTTGGTCAAAACACTGGCCCTGGGGTTTACATAGAGCCGTTGGATTGCTGTTATGAATTTCTTTCTAATACCGCAGTTTGCCATTGCTTCCCACAGGAACTTCCAGGAGACCCTATCAAACGCCGTCTCCGCGTCTTGCAGGATAAGCGCCATAGGGTCTCCTGTAGTTCCTGTGTAGTCAAAAAGAGAAATGACATGTACATGGTCGATCGTAGACCTTGCAGGCACATACCCATGTTGCCTCTCGGAAACTATTTTGTGAATCATAGGTGCAAGCCGTGCTGCTAATACCTTGGAATAGATTTTTGAATCCCCATTTAACAGGGTGATTGGTCGGTAGAAACCCATTACCTGGGGATTTTTATTTTTCTTAGGAAAAACTATTATTTTGGCTAACGACCAGGACCTTGGTGGGTTCCCCCCTTGCCCGATGTACTGAAAAAGTTCTGAGATGGTCCCCCTAAGTTGTGGTGCAAACTTAGCATAAAACTCTGTAGGGATTCCATCCATACCTGTGGACTTACCATTTGGCATAGAGTTCACCGATAATAAAATGTCCTCCCACTGTATGGGGCTATCTAGTAGATCCCGATCTTCTGTTTCCAACTGATCTGTGGTGATTAAGTCTGGACTTAAGACCGGATTCCATGTTCCCATGTATTGACAGTATCTTTCATTATGTAATAGTGACTTTTCAAACATCCAAGTGTTTGTTGAAGATTTATCAGAACCACACGTAAGGCTGAGCACTAGTGGGTTATGGTCTGAAAGGACTCTCGGCAGTTTTTCTATTTGACACACTGATTTTAGTGCATTGGACATAAACATATAATCCAGCCTTACATGCCTTGCATGCGGGTGTGAGTAATAGGTATAGCCGAGATCCCCTGGGTGTTTCGCTGTCTGATTGTTTATGTGCAGGAAGGTGACCCTTCCTGCACATAAACAAACTTTTTTTTAAATGACATTTTGAAACTTGACAAAACACCATTTAAAGATTGTTTAGGTGCAGGAAGGGTCACCTTCCTTCACATAAACAATCTTCACCTCAATGCAGCCACCCTTGCACTATTGTGCAGGGTACCTGCATTGGCGCCAGGCTGCTTAATTTAGTGCTAGGACAGGGGGAAATGCAGGGCTGCACCGTATTATTGTAAATATGTTGCAGCCCTGTGATTCTGAAGTGGCGGAGCGAGGCCTTAAGCAAAGGCAGCTAACGCCACGCTCCGTCACTTCATTATAAATGTGCCCCTTAATCCCTTAGCTGCTCAGCTTTTTCCACCCTCAGTGTTAAACTCTTTTTTGATGTTTGGGGCACTTTGCGATTAGGCCTTCATTACTGTTTTTTTCCACAATTGGTATACAGGCCAAAGGTGTGTGCTTTATTACCATATCTTGTGGATTCTAATGTTTGTGGATTCCGCTAGAAAGAACTGAAAACATATCCAAAATATAGCAGTTTTTTTGTTGTTAGTAAAATGGGATAAAAGTGCTGTGCAAGAAAGCAAATGTTTTAATTCATAATAAATGGCATCTACAAAATGTATTTATAAGTTTTATAAGGCGCTAGCTAGAAGCAAAGGTATCAGAGCGCTTTACATATAATGCAAGATCGTTGATTGAAGTACATACATATATACAGACAAAGAAAATCGCTTGGCAGTCAAGGTAGTTACACTATGCGGACATCAGAACAGAATACGTTAATGAAGTACATGACATAGTAGACAGCTGAAACAATAAATCGACCATCACAACGGGTCAAGTCAGATTGGGTTTGAGCTTTTGGAACATAGCTCAGTCTGAGTGCATGTTGAAGGATTTGTTGAGCAGGAGGTATTTAATGTCCTGTTTGACGCAGAAAAAAGAGGGGTTGCAGCGAAGAGCTAGAGGGAGTGAGTTTCAGATCCTCAGTGCATTTTCAGAGAATGAGAGTGTCTGGGAGTATTTCTTTTTCAGTTTGGGAGGTATGAGAATAAGTGAGTTTGAGCTTCTCAGAGTCTTGGTTCTTCTTGCTTTCGAAAGTTTGGTATCTAGATTGTTGGGGTTATGTGTATTAAGGGCTTTGGAGGTGATGCAAGCAGTCTAGTAGATACATCTTCCTTTGATGGGAAGTCAATTGAGGTTCTTGAGGTCTGGTGAGAGGCACTCAAACCATTCAAACACTGTTAGGAGCCGGGCAGCCATGCTGAGAATTGTTCTTAGGGGGGGAAGGTGATTTTTCAGCGTTCCTGTGAAGAAGGCATTTACATGATCCAGTTTTGAGAGGACTAGAAATTGAACCCCCATCTTAAAGTCATCAGGGGGATTGAACGGGTTGATTTTCTTGAGATGTTTTAGTGTGTAAAGTGCTCCTTTGGCTGAGTTGTTGATGTGGTCCTTCATTGACTTGTTTTTGTCCAGGGTGATGCCCAAGGTCTTTAGGGAGTTTGATAGTGTGAAAGGACAATTTAGGGTGTCCGAATTCTTGAACAAATCTTGGTTTGGAAGAGGGTTGTTTCTAGGGGAGAAAAGTAGTAGTTCAGTTTAGTTGGGGTTCAACTTTAAGTGGTTGGTGTTGAGCCAAGTTTGTATCTTGATTAGTGTGGCATTCAGATGTAGGATGTCACTGGGTGTTTTAATTTTGTAGTAGAGATTGGTATCATCGGCATATGGGTGGTGTGTTACCCCTTCTTGGCTCAGAATAACAATAAGGGGTTCGATGAATAGATTGAAAAGGGATGGGCAGAGAATTGAGCCTTGGGGTACACCACGTGGAACTATTGTTGGTTTTGAGATACAGTTGTTGATTTTTATTTGTTTGGAGGGAAGTTGCAGGTAAGATGTGAACCATCTTAGGACTGTGCCATTGCTACCAGTGAGATTTTTGAGTGTCTTAAGTAAGGCTGGGTGATTTACTGTATCAAAGTAAAATTAGGAGGCATGCATCACCTTCATCTAAGGATCTATGAATGTCATCTGAGCTATTGAGCATAGCAGTTCCAGGGTTACAGCCTTTCCCGAATACTGATTGGAAGATATTGTGGAGTTTGAGTTTGTTCAAATGTTGGGTGAGTTGTTGTAGAATACACTTCTCTATTGTTTTGGCTAGGAACAGGATGTTGATGGTAGGTCTGAGGTTATTGAGGTCATTGGGGCCTTCCCATCTTTTTTTGAGAATGGGTGTGATTTGACCTAATCAACAATCTGTCTTGTAAAGCGTGACTACTCAGCTGTAAGGGTCTCAAGGTGCTTCAGAGGCTGTCGATCCGTCAAAGACTCTGTGGTCCAAATATATCTCCAATAGTGACTGTTTATTGTATCTCAATTACTTGCCTAGATCTTCCAGTGTGCTCTGCTGTTATTTGTATTGATTGTCTGGTTTTGGAGGGACAGGGCAGGCTGGGCCCGACCTGAGTGGAACAGAGAGATCTGCAGTTAGAGGTTGGGGTGGGGTGACCCTTTGATCTGAGCAGGGCTGTGCATGGCAAGGTGAATGATGGCTCCACCTCGCACTGTGAGTCTGATGGCAGACCCCTCTTCCTGAAGGGCAGGATGCAGCCTTGTAAACAAAGTGTTCCAGGACCACACCAAATTGGTTCTGGCTGGGTTCAGTGACTTGTGACTTTTGAGAACAAAGACTTTTGGGGTATAAATATCTGTGCTAAAATCCCTACAGGGAGTGTTACTTCTGGATGTCAAGACAAACCGCTGTCCGTGTAACTAGAGGGAAAGGACTTTGAAACTTCAATCTAGCTTGCTGAAGCAACTACCCAACGGCCTGATTTGAGCTTGCCCCCTGCCAAAGGCTCAGGGACATTAGACTTCGCTCATCAGCCTTCAGAATTCCTATTGATGGGGATTCTACTCGCAGGTGTGCTGTCTGTAGAGAATTCCGGAGCCTCTGGGTCTACTTCGGGGAAAGCGAAGCGGGCTGAGAATCATCGCTATTGTGGGCCACTGCAGCCGAGGAGCTGTTGCGACTGAGAGCCCGCATTTGCCTATGCTATGAGAATCATCACTATCGCTTTTGTGGGCCACCACAGCTGAGGAGCTGTTGCGGCTGAGAGCCCGCATTTGCCTGTGCTACGAGAATCATCACTTCCGTGACTGTGGGCCGTTGCAGCTGAGAAGCTGTGCCCCTGAGTGCCCGCCTTTAATCATCGTCTCAGGATCATTGTGAGAGCATGCCACGGATCGACACAGCTCTGAGCTGTGGCCGATGCGAGTCTGCCTGTCATCATCGCGGCTCCCTCACGGGGCTGCATGCCTTGCCCTTTTAAACTTCAGGTACATTGTGCATCACCGGGTCGCGTAGACCCTGACCTCGAACTAAGTTCGTTTCATATGCTTTTGATTGCTTTTATCGCTTTTTAAGTGATTTCATATTTACGTGCATTGCAGCTTCTTGATCGCTTTTGAGCCGTGTTTTAAGCCTAAATAAAGATACTTATTTTTCTATAACTACTTGTGTGGTGTCCCTTTGTAGTGTCGTCACTGCGTTATTGTGTATGGTTATATATGCTTCACACACTTCCTCTGAGAGAGGCCTGTCTGCTCGTGCTAAGTCACCACAGGGTTGAGCAGGGCTTATCAAAGGGTGTAGCTCCCTTACTCTTAGGAAGAAGAGTCCCTATTTGGCCATTGGTGCCAGCCATTGCCAACTAGAGATCCCCATTTCTAACACGGAGTGTGAAACAGAAAGTGTGCTTGTGAATGGAACAGATATGAAAGAAGGGAAATCAAGTCAGAATAGAGTTCACCAAAACACTTTTTACTTTATTATCCTAAGCAAACCGGCTATGTTTTTTAATGACACCAGTTCACAATTAGGCCTTTCCCTCATAGATAGTTCCAAAATGTTGTTTTCTGATTTTCTGGAGGTGCACAGAGATTTTATCTTCTTTGGAATCAGCAGGGCTGGTATCTGGTACAGCCCACTGGGGGATTGTCGACGTTTCGACCCGGGTGCATAGAGGGTAATCTACATCCTCAGCGGACGGGTCTTCCTCAGGACAAGGGGGAAGAGGGGCAGCCTAGGAGTGCAATAATATGTATCACTAATTGGAAACAGTCAAATGAAAAAATTAACTGATGTTAAGGAGTCGTGCCTACTCACTGACCTGTGGTTGGGTAAAGTTAGGATACAGTCCCTCGCGTGACGGCCTCAGGTCTCCTGTGAGCTCCACACTCTTCAACAACTGTATGGCTAGCTTGCAGCCATCACCAGGAACCACAAACTCAACATCGTCTCCTACGCCAACAACATCCCAGCTGATCCTCTCCCTCACCAAGGAACACATAGTTGCCAAGAACAACTTCCACAGTTAGATGAAGGTTATCGCCACCTGCATGAAGAACAGCTGCCTCAAACTCAATTAAGAGAAAACCTAAGACCTCATCCTGGGTTCCACCCCCTCTGCCTGGGATTACTCCTGGTGGCTTGCAGCTCTCGGAACACACCCCACACCCACAGACCACGCACGAAACCATAACGCAGTCTCATCATGCGAATTGACTACGGCAATGCAGTGTCTGTTTCCTAATCACCAGAACACCTTCCTCCCTTCTTCTTGCCTCTCATCTTGCTCTTTTCCATTCTCTAGCCATCTCTCCTCCCTCAGTTTGTGCTGTCTCCTGCTCCTGTCATGTAGTTCCATTAGTACCCTTTCATGCAGGACCTATGCTGCTTACAGATAACATATACTGATTACGGTGGGTCTGGTGGCAAACTGATTCCGTACACCCCGCCACATATGTTAGCCTATGTTTTGCATTAACTACCTTGTAGTACCACTAGAAGCTCCTGTTATCAGATTGATTTGTTTTGGCAACCTCAGAACACAATAACCACAGACTCGTAAAAACAATATACTACTTTTCAGCCAGTCACTCATGCATGCTTGATCTGCTCTCAGAAAGATACATAGAAGAAACAGTTGAGCATGTTTGTAGTAAGAATTCATTGTACCATTGCCTTCTCATGTAAAATAAGTGTACTATTTCAACTGGAACACAGTAGCAGCAGATGATTTTGAGATCCTCCCTAACCTAGGGGGAGTACCTAACAAATGCCTTGTAAACAAAAAAAATCTTATTGAACAATTTGGTGGCGGTCCCATCCTCTTAGGACCACCCCAAGCACAGTTATTGGCAAATAAACATTCCCAACCAAAGGCCCTGCAAAGCATTATGGGATGAGATTAGCAGTGGGCAGTGAATATTACATAGTATCCAATATCAAAATATTTCTACAAAGAGCTGCAGTTCAACTGGTGGTTACTATGTGTCCCTCATGAGTCAAATGAAAATGCTTGATGAAAGGGTTTCAATGGCTTAGCATTTGACTCGTGAGGGACATCTAGTAACGACTAGAGGAACTACAGCTTGATGTAAAAATAATTTCAATACTTTGCATGTGAGTGAGTGGTTTAAAATAGGGCTCCGAGTACCTGTGAGAACATTTTTTTAAACCATGGCCTTCACTGAAGGTTTCGTTGATATAGTTTGATTCTTTGAGCAGAATAAAAGCAAAGTGTTTACAGCAAACTGTGCCGTTAGCTTCCGCTCGAGAAACCTTTGAACTTCAAGTTGCAAGGACCTCGACAGAGATACAGGCGCTAATCCGCACCAAGTGCCCCCTACATTTCTTAGAAATGGTTGGACGCATCTTTAACATGTCTGATACGAGTGGCATTATACACCTATTTAAGACCATAGGGTCCGGGTTCCTTAGCACTTTCCAGACAATCCTCGGAGTTATTCCTAACTTCATACACTCTGTATTTGGAAGCATTTTCAGGGTTTTACCTCTGATACTGCTCGCTGTAGCTCGGATCCTGAATATCGTCTACCTGCTGCCCAATGGACTGACCATCCGCCACCGAGAATGCGAAAGCTCTTCTGGAAAGATATTATCGGGAGCGCATTATACAGCATCTCGGTGCACCTCGCCTACAAGAACTAAGTGCTTCTTAGTTCTTATTCTTCAGACCAGATTTTGAGGACTGCACCGTACCTGTCTTCCGATGCCTTACTGTGGAGGCGAATGCGAGTTGGACATCTGACACGGAGAAGCCAGCGGACTTAGACTCCAGGCTGGAACTCTTGTGGTCCCATGCACAACTCTGCCCCCAGCGAATTCCCATCTTAACACATGCCTTCCTTGAGGAACCACAAGTGCCTTTAAGGACTGAGGGGCATATTATCAAGCAGCACGATAGGCAATTAATTCTATTGCCCTGTTAGCAAGCTGTCGCTAACTGATGTTAGAGACAGCTTTTAGGTGATAGCGATGCAAAGCGGGTTTGGGGCCCGCTTTGCATGTCAGCGATGTTTATTGCTAATGACATGCAAAGTGGGCGTACCCAACCAGTTTGCGAGTGAAAACAGTCACTAACGTCGCTATGGCCTATTAGCTAGGCAGGCGTAGCGATGGAAATATTTGCGCTAAGCGCGAATATCTCCAAATACTAACACCTGCCCAGACCAGTTCTTAGCCATGTTATCCAATGGGAGGTGGATAACATGGCTAAGAGCATTTCATCGCTAATGCGTGAATATCGCTGTATGCTCAGCAATATTCACGCATTTCGCCACTATCGCTGGATATTTTAGCACAATGGAGAAAAACGCTGCTAATAGCATGTTTTCTCTGCTAACATATCCAGCGATAGGCACTGAGGAGTCATTCAAGTCCAGACTGAAGTCTGAGGTGACTAGGCTGGAGGAAGAGGTGGGACAGAGGCATGGAGTAGCATGGGTTGTGTAGCTGTTCCATGTGTTACTGAAGTATTGAGAGATTTTTCTGTTAGGGGTATTGGGTCATATAATACGAGGGAGGTCCAGGGAGAGTTGTTGTGTTGAGATGCCTAAGGGTTATTCGTGTATGATTTGGTGGTACAGACACTGTCTATATGATAAAGGGTTAGCAACACCTGTTCACCCCTCTGTGGTTCAGGGAAGTGTGGACTAGAGTTGAAGCCTGGAAGCATATCTGAGCACTCTCATGGTAACACGCTTAATGCACCAAGACACGTTTGACAAATTCTGTAAGTGGTCATTATCTAAAGAAGGCTAGGAGTGGCTAAAACATAATTTGCACAATATTGAACATCTAAATTATAAATGCATAAAATCAGGGGTGGGGGACTTCACTACATCAGGCACAGAAACTACCATCTCCTCAATCGACTCGTTACAAATATTTTTCGCAGGGATGCAAAGAAAGGCTGGTTTTCCTTTGTCCACTAGATGCACCACAGCATGTCTGAAGATATCAAGCCAGCAGTTGGTTGATGACTATCGATTTCTGACACACAGGGCCCAATTCACAGAATGAACTTAAGACTCAATCCTAAACTTACTACTATTTTGGTATTCACAGAATGCACTTACTACTTTTGGCATTCACAGAATGAACTTACTACTTTTGGTATTCACAGAAGTTAGGATTTTGTCTTAAATTTGTCTTAAGTTTGTCTCAAGTTTGTCTTAAGAACGACTTAAGACAGACTTAAGACAAAATCCTAACTTCTGTGAATACCAAAAGTAGTAAATTCATTCTGTGATTGCCAAAAGTAGTAAGTGCATTCTGTGAATACCAAAATAGTAGTAAGTTTAGGATTGAGTCTTAAGTTCATTCTGTGAATCGGGCCCACAGTGCCTATAATTTAATAATTGCAGTCATTGTTAAGTACACACATGTAGATTGTTAATGTGCATGATGTGAGGAGCAGCGTACAAGCCAGGGTGGGCGTGTACACATTCCTTGCACAAGACAAGAGATATTGCTTCATAAACATTATTTTATGAAGAAGTTACCAGAACGGTTGCTTTATGAAAGAGGGCTGAGCAGCGCAGCAGCGTCATTTCCTTATTAACCTCTCGCAAACTCCAGCAAATCACTGAAAAGTTTAATTTAGTTAGCATGTGTGGTTTCCAGTCTGCTTAGTAAAAAACTTAAATCAAAAGCCTGTAGCGCAGCTCTTTTTTCCTTTCTACCTCTTTGGCAGTAACTTCTTGTGGCTTTCAAAGGCAACTGGTAAGTCTTGGTATAGATTCATTGTCGTGCGCTACTTTAGTTTGAGATAGGTTTCTGAAAAAAATCCAATTTCACTGAAAGCGATTGGTGGAAAGCAAAGGGGCTGCTGTTGAAGCCGTGGCACGCCGGACACAGCAAAAAGAGTGCTCCTAAAAAAGAGATAAAGCATGCAAGCAGAAGGTAACTGTAGTTGGCTGGTGCTCCTCTTTGAAAAATCAGAAGTGAGGTTTCCCTGTGTGAACCACTTAGGAAGCAGCAAAGTAAAGAGACACTGCATTTAACCAATGGGAAGGCAGCAGACTGGCGATAAGTCCTTTTAGACTACATCAGGTCTTCCAGAAAGCCCATGCACGCTGCCTAGCCTCGGCCTAAAAAAGTTATGCCCATTTAGTTCTATTAATTTTGATTTTACTCTTTTGGCAATAAAGTCTCTATACTGCTGGATTTTCTAAGCCTCTGAACTGCCATTTTTGATTCTGCTTTAATGTAAGTTTTAAGATAAGATCCCAGCTGTGGGTAATGTGTGCCAGAGTCTTATAGATGGACAAGCACACACTTTTCCAGTGACAAGGAAGTGGAAAACATAGGGGCATATTATCAAGAACAGGCGATAAAATTATCGCAGCTTTATCGGCAAGAAACTGCGGCTAAAGCGGCGATAATGGCCTTGATAATATGCCCTTGAGAATTCCCATAGCAGCCCAGGTTAACACCAGAACCTAGGCTGCTATGGGAATTCACAAGGATATATTATCAAACCCTTTATCGCCGCTTTAGCTGCAGTTTTCTGCCGATAAAGCGGCGATAATTTTATCGCCTGTTCTTGATAATATGGCCCACAGTTCTTGGACATGTGCAGCTTTGAAACCTGGGGGCATATTACCAACGTTAAACGATATTTATCCCTAACGATGCTTAGCAACGAATTTTTTAACGCTAAGCATCGTCAGAAATTATCGCAGATAAACCTTGCTATTATCAAGGTTTATCGCAAATGCGATAAAAAACGGCCGCAATGCATGAATATCACTGAAAAGTCAGCGATATTCATGCATTACCGAGCAAATGCTCTTAGCCATGTTATCCACCTCCCATTGGATAACATGGCTAAGAACTGCTCAGGGCAGGTGTTAGCTTTTGGAGATATTCGCGCTTAGCGCGAATATCTCCAAAAGTTGGTAATAGGAGATAGTGATGTTAGCGACTGTTTCCAGTCGCTAACATCTTGGCACGCCCACTTTGCATGTCATTAGTGATAAATATCACTGACATGCAAAGTGGGGCCCAAGATGGTCGCTATCTCCTACTAGCTGTCGCTAACTGGTGTTAGCGACAGCTAGGTAATAGGGAGATAATTTTATCTCCGCTTTCTTGGCTTTTAAAGCCAAAAAAGCGGAGATAAACCCCCTTGATAATATGCCCCCTGGAGCCTTTCATAGTGAGAGATGCTTCCAAGAGCAGCCTCATCCCAGGGTACAGCACCTCACATAGCTTCAACTGCCTCTGTGAACTCTTAATATTTGGAAAAGTTGGGGCATATTATCAAGGGGGTGTATCTCCGCTTTTTTGGCTTTAAAAGCCAAGAAAGCGGAGATAAAATTATCTCCCTATTACCTAGCTGCCGCTAACACCAGTTAGCGACAGCTAGTAGGAGATAGCGACCATCTTGGGCCCCACTTTGCATGTCAGTGATATTTATCACTAATGATATGCAAAGTGGGCGCGCCAAGATGTTAGCGACTGGAAACAGTCGCTAACATCGCTATCTCCTATTACCAACTTTTGGAGATATTCGCGCTAAGCGCGAATATCTCCAAAAGCTAACACCTGCCCTGAGCAGTTCTTAGCCATGTTATCCAAAGGGAGGTGGATAACATGGCTAAGAGCATTAGCTCGGTAATGCATGAATATCGCGGACTTTTCAGCGATATTCATGCATTGCGGCCGTTTTTTATCGCATTTGCGATAAACCTTGGTAATACCAAGGTTTATCTGCAGTAAAAATCGCCGCAGCTTAGCGGTAACATTTTCTCTCTAACCAAGCAATAGCGATAATTATCGCTATTGCTTGGTAATATGCCCCTATGTTTTCTTGAAACTGAATGAGTCATCTGTTTTTAACACCCAGAGAAGAGGATGAATCCCAATGAAACTAATATGTACGCTTTGTTTATTTAAGAGTCACATTGCTGGGAAAGTTTCAACAACGGGGAGGAGGGGTCTATGGTCCTTGGTGTGCCCGGCCTGTGTTATGGTCGCCATCCTCAGACTCGGCAGGTTAAGAGTGGTTGCATTGATCAGGCCTTTTAAACAGCATGTCTAGTTTGGCTTGCCAGGGTGTACCATTGGCATGACTGAGTCAAGGCTAATTGGACCCCAGAGTCTCACCTGTAACTTTCCATGATAGCACAGTGCGACAGTTCCCCCCTGCATACTGTGGGTGGAGGCCACTGGCATAACAAAAGTTGAGGGGGTCCCACTGCAAGGTTTATGGAGGGGTCCCCTCTGGAATCAATCAGGAGCTCTCGGTCAGAGTACTGTATTGAAGAGGCCGGGGCTATGGAGCCTTTAGTTTCGCCACTGGTGAAGGCAGTAGTCCAGAACTCAACGACT
This sequence comes from Lissotriton helveticus, assembly GCF_964261635.1. NCBI lineage: Eukaryota > Metazoa > Chordata > Amphibia > Caudata > Salamandridae > Lissotriton > Lissotriton helveticus. The sequence goes on along the minus strand of NC_136057.1, from coordinate 182,352,026 downwards.
TGTACAGTCTCCCTGCTGAATGTGAAGCTTCACCATTCAGCCAGTGGCCTCAGTCTGGGTCGGGTCGCTGCTGTGATCACATTACGGCTGTGCAGCACAACAATGTGCAGTACCTACACCACATTTAAAAAGACTGCTGCTGCTTCGCCTGCTCCCGCCACGTCCCGTGGATGGCCGGGCATGCCTATAGGTGTGTGCGGTCGGAGTCTGTCAGAAGTAGCCATTGGTCTATGTAAATCATTCAGACACTGCCTTATTCGAGTCATCATATGAAGTCAGGGAATCTGAATGCGGTCCTCAAGCAAGCGCTTTGCCAGCTTTCTGAGAGTGGGCTAATTAGCAAGTGGTGCTTGGCTTGACAGATGAAATGGCGTTATAAACGCGTGTGATAGATTGTACTAATTCCGCAAACTGCATTGTAGCACAATACAAAAACTGTGCTTAATCACGAAGCGTAGTAGTTAAATCAACAACATCCACAGATGCTTTGATAAAACAATTTAACGCGCTAAAAAGCATACAATCAGTTCACAAAAGTGAACTTTTTGAAGGAAAATATTAGGTAATGTGAGAGGGGATGATTTTGGGTTCCCCCCTAACCTAGGGGGAGGACCAAGCAGATGCCTTGAACACAAAGAGCATAAACAAAAAGCACATCTTGATGAACGATTCAGTGGTGTTCCTAATAATTCTACAAAGAGTCAAATACAACAGCATTGAAACCCTTTGATGAAGCTTTTGCATTTGACTCGTGAGGGACATCTAGTAACCACCAGTTGAACTGCAGCTCTTTGCAGAATTATTTTGATATTGGATACTATAATATTCACTGCCCACTGCTAATCTCGTCCCATAATGCTTTGCAGGGCCTGGTTGGGATTGTTTTTTTTTTATCAATAACTGTACTTGGGGTGGTCCTAAGAGGATGGAACCACCACCGAATCCTTCAACAAGATGTGCTTTTTATTTTCAAGGCATCTACTTGTGACACAATCATCATCTTTTTGTTTGTAGGGGGGGGTGGTACTCCTGCCAAAACAGTTGCATACATGGATGATGTCACAATCTTATGCCCGGCTGCACAATCTATGCACAGAGCTTTACTGCAGGCTTCACTCTTCCAAGAAGCATCAGGTCTCCGCTTAAATGTGGACAAATGTGCATGTCTCACTATGGGTCCCTGGGACCGGTTAACTAATCTCCCAATTCCAGTTACCAAAGAACCCACAAAAATACTAGGAGCCTCATTTATGAGGCTGTGCGTCACTTTTACGCCACCAGTGCGTCACTTTTTGTGACGCACCAGTGGCGTAAAAAATGCACCTTGTTGTGCCATATTTACAAAGTGACGCATCTAGGTAGATGCGTTACTTTGTAAACCCCTGCACCACATTATACCTGCGCCAGGCATAATATATGCAAGGGGGGCGTTCTGAAGCAAGAAAGGGTCGTAGAAGTGACGCAGTGAAATCTATAAGATTTCACTGCGCCACTTCTAGGATGCAAATGCATCAATATCTTACGCCTGGCTTACAGCAGGCGTAAGACTGACGCAGGCCTTTTCACATGGAGCTTGCCCCATGTGAAAGGAAGCATTGCTGGAGTGCGTCACTTTTGTGACACACTCCAGCAATGCGTGACTTTTGCGCCATACAGATACGTAAGAAATACTGACGTATCTTTAACTCCTTGCGCAATGATGCGTCATACTGTAAATATGACGCATCATTGGTGTCACAAGGAGGGGGCAATGAAAAGTGACGCATCGCTGTTTTCACGCAGCGATGCGTCACTTTTCATAAATGAGGCCCTAGGGGTGCACTTCGCTGATGATTCTCATATAGAGAAAAACTAGAAAGAAGTGCAGAAAAAACTGAAAAAAATATCACCTTTTGGAAATTGCGCAAACTCACCATCGTGGGTAAGATATTGTTAACAAAAGCTGTTCTTCTTCCTATCCTGCTACACCTGTCTATGGTTTTCCCTCCACAGGCTCGCACATTGCAGAAATGCTCCAAATTGATCTTCTCTTTTATTTGGGGTTCGAAAATGGAAAAGTTGAGCAGGGAAAAGATGTGCACCATTTGGGAAAATGGGGGGAAGAGTATGCCTAATATCGAAGTGTTTCTCTTTTCTAAAGTATTATGCTATGCTGTTTCATGGATTAATGGGGATTCCATTTCTGTACCAAGTTTTTTCACCAAGTATTTCTTGGGAATTATGCTGCGGGGATATGGACTGTTTACCCACTCAAATTTAAAGCCATTTGCACTGAACGTACCCCCATATTATAATGGACTTTGCAACTTTCTAAAGACTCTGGACTCCAGCATACTCTCTAGAGCGATATGCTCCCATGCGAAAAAAACTGAAACATGCTTTGGTCGCCTGTGAAAAACCCCAACAAGTGGGTCTCCTGTCAGAGTCTCAGTCCTTGCATGTCTGGAGAATGGTCCGTCACCGAGATCTCTCACACAGCCAGAGGGACTTGGCATGGATGAGCAAACACAACTGTCTGCCAGTGAAGGTGTTCCAGCATCACAGAGGATTGGCAACATCAGCGCAATGCCCAAGTTCCCGCTGCGGCCACAAAGAAACTGTCTTTTACTTGTTCTGGGGTTGCAGGCAGGCGCAAGCCTTTTGGACTTTGGTAAAGCCATTTCTTCTCCATGTCGCGGACATTGCTGTGCTGAATTGGGACACTGTGCTGTATGGACATTCTATCTCCGAGAAACATCCACCCACAGCTTGGAGACTTTTGAACTGTGGTAAAATCCCTGTGGGACTCACGGAACTTGTTCCTCCTTTTGCATAAAGAAATCTCTGCCACTGATTGCAGGAACCTCTTCCTTAACAAACTAATGACTTATGTTTATGTTGACTGAGCACTTTTGGGCGAGGCAGAAGCTGATGCACTCTAGCATACGGACAAATGGAAGGGGTGGATCACTTAAACAGGCTTCATGTTTGCTCCTTTCTGATGCATAATACCCTGCCACCGGCTTATAAGGATTGGCACTTATATAGGTTTTTTTCTGACACCTGCAAGAAATGTAATTTTGTAACAGGACTCTCATATATTGTAGACTGTCTTTTTCCTGCATGTGTGCCTTTATATAACGTAAATAAAGATTTAATATATATATATATATATATATATATTCACTGAAAAAACCATAGGTTATAGACCATATATAGTTAGGAATTAGCATTTAAAAAACCTTATTTTACTCACACAAAACCATTGAAATTCCATATATAGTTAGTTGCACTAACTATATATCGCGCACCCGCAGTCCACTGCTGATGATGTCACATATTACATCATTCATGACATGGTCAGTGACATCACTGATGACATCACTGATGACATCTCAAATGACATCACTGATGACATCACTGATGACATCATCCAGTGACTGTGTGTTTCTGTAAAGTTTAAATATGTTTTACATATTGAAGAATGAGTAGATGTAGAAGTGTCTGGATGAAGGATTTAGTAGGTGCGTGACTGACTGTATGAGTGAGTGATTAAATGTGTCTCACTGAGTGCATGGGTTAGTGACTAAACTGTCTTAATTTGTGCATCATTATGTCTGTTGTTCTGTAAACTGCTGCATGTGTTGATCAGTAGCGATATGAGTAACTATATGGGTTATTGATTGATTGCCCAAGTATTTGTATGGGAGACTGAGTGTGTGTGTGGCTGGCTGGGAGGTGTGTGACTCTGTGCAGATCAATGTGTACTTGTATCAATGATTGTATAAGAGAGTAATTATGTGTTAGTATATGTTTCAAAATGTAAGGTGCTCTATGTTTAACTGTATAGATTACAAAATGGAAGTGTGATTGATTCTTTACAGGACTGACTAGGTGTGTGAGTAACTCCATGGATGAGTGACAGAGTGTGAGAGTCTGTATAGATGTATGAGTGCATATGATAGTGTTGTAAAGATGAGTGATTGTATGTATGAATGATTGTATGGGTAAATGAGTGAATGTGTGTGTAAACATAGGAATCACTGAGTGCGTATGTAGTAACTAGTATTGGTGTGTCAATGGTTTCAAAAATTATACTCTGTATTTAACACTGGGTGTAACAGAGGTTATATTAAAGTGTGAGGAGATGCATTGTATTGTCACATGAATGATATCATCAGTGATGTGGTCATTGATGTCAAATGAGATGTCATCAGTGATGTCATCAGTGATGTCATTTGAGATGTCATCAGTGATGTCATCAGTGATGTCACTGACCATGTCATGAATGATGTAATATGTGACATCATCAGCAGTGGATTGCGGGTGCGCGATATATAGTTAGTGCAACTAACTATATATGGAATTTCAATGGTTTTGTGTGAGTAAAATAAGGTTTTTTAAATGCTAATTCCTAACTATATATGGTCTATAACCTATGGTTTTTTCAGTGAATTTTCAAGGTTTTGTAAATGCTAATTCCTAACTATATATGGTCTATAACCTATGGTTTTTTCAGTGAATTTTCAAGGTTTTGTAAATGCTAATTCCTAACTATATATGGTCTATAACCTATGTTTTTTTCAGTGAATTTCAATGGTTTTTTAATAGCAAATATCATAAGCTGTCGAATGTCAAGTACGTGGTAAGTAAAAACATTTTCGTGTTTATGCACACTGATCTGCTTTGATTGCTGCCCCCCACCCCTCATTTCTATTAGGAGTACTCTCTCTTTGCAGATAGTGAAGGGTAGTTAACGCAGCCCTTTGCCCCCTTTGTAATCCGTCGTGCCTGCTTCTCTCTCCATTTGATTGATTGTTCTCTTTGGTTCATTCTCTATTTACAAACAAGCACAGAGTCGCAATACTCTGTTTAGTCTTTGCAGATAGCGAAAAATCGTGTAAAAAAACAAAAGGAATCGAGCAAAATCAGTAGGCCACTAATGGGATCTCTTTTGACCTCGCTAAAATAGAAACATTAGGAACAACCTGTTGAAAATAGCAATGCGTATGTATATAAGCGGCGTTCATTTGTGTTCACAGTACCCCTTGTTGATTGTTTCAATCGAGCATTGAATTGTTCGAAGTTAATTCTCTTAAGGATCTTCTCTACCTGCAAACGAGGAAGAATAGGAATATTCTATCTCCCTTTGCAGATAGTGAAGGGTAGGTAACGCAAGCCTTTAACACGTCGTACCTATTTCATTCCTCATTGATTGATTGATTGTCCGAACATTGACTGTTTGGGAATTAGTTCTTTTTGGAGGTATTCCCTGTTTGCAAATAAACGTAGGAAAATCTTTGCAAGTAGTGAAAGGGTACGTAATGCGGACCGTTCTCCCCCGTTGTAATCTGTCATGCCTATCTACTCCCCACTGATTGATGCACCTTTTTCACCCGGACCATTTACTAGAGATACGTCATCTGGCCCGACCAGAGAGCACCCCTAGTGAAAAGGACATATGCAATAATAACGAAGTGATCACTGTATCCTGTTAACAGAAACTTTACCATGAAACAACCTGGAAAGAAAAAAATAGGAAAACGAAAATCAGTAGGCCACTGATGAACATGAACTTTTATTAAACAACGAACAAAGAAACGATAACATAACGTAATGATAAAACCTATTAATGTCCTAGAAACAAGAAAACGTTAAAATATGCCAGTGGTGAGAGACCAGAAAAACAGTAAGAGAAACCAAATCACCCCTCGCTGTCCCACCGCCTGCCACGCCAAAAAAATCGATAGACTAGGGAAAATGCAAGTCAGTAGAACATCCACCCCCACTCTGGAAACTTCCAAGGTGGGGCAGGGTTCCGGCTACGCCCAGCCGGGAGCAGCCCATATAAGGCAGGTCCTGCTGCCACGCCTCGGCCAGGAGATCCTAACGTAGGGTGTAGCCGAAGGAGAGGCCGAGGCCAGCGGGACCCGGCCAGGGGATTGCCTTTACAACGCTGAACAGTTGCAGGGGGGGGGAATGTCTCCTCGACCCTCCCCTCTCTCTCCCAGTCCGGCCGCGGTGGCCCTTGAGAGTTGCAGGTAGTCCCGCCACATGCTCTTCCGGTCCGACCACCAACGGTCGGGGGGCCGAGGCCGACGGGATCCGGCTGCAGCCGATAAACCAAGAAACCCGTTCATGGGGCCAGAGCCAGGGGCGTCCGGCCGACATCCACCGGAAGCCCAGCCCGAGGACGGACGGGACACTTCTTTCTTTTATAATGGCTGCGACAACACTGGGGGGGGATGTCTTGCACATGCCTCCGACCCCCCCCTCGTCCTCATCGCCTGGTCCGGCCATAACAAATCTCAAGCGAGACGCCGTGGGGTGCACTGGGAGGGAGAGACGGTGCGAACAGGCCTCTCCCGCCTCCCCAGGTGGAGACTTCCCAGCTGCACCCTCAGCGCTCCAGGCGCCCGGAAAACGGTTCTTCCACTGTGGCCATGCTGCAACGTCTCGCCCGGCAGGGTGGAGCCCGTCCGCTCATGTGACCCCGCGATCGCCGGTAGCTGCCGAACTCTCAAAATGGCGGTCGACCTGGCAAGAGCGGGCCCAGCATAAAGAAATGGCCCAGTCACTGGTTGACTCCACCACCGTAGTCCTCCACGACCTTGAAGATTCTAGAGGAGCCGCGGGAGTCTCCGACCCCCGATGGGGAATGACTGCCATGATCGCCCGTGGAGTGACGAAACTGTATCCGCGGGACGTCGGCGCTCCCATGCTGGCGCCAGCCTCACTTTGAATTACTAGAATCCTGCAGACCTCACTTCCGGTGAAAGCACAGTGTGACCCGGTAGGAAAAATTATTGCACCCCCTCCCCTTTTTGACTGATAGTTCAAACCACCGATCCTTTCCTTTGCCCTTTTAACGGAACTTTGGACTGCCTCCCCCTCTTTTACATTTTCTAGAGAAAACAAAACATTAACCACTACATTAGCATAGCAGTTGACACCAGAACTGTTTTCAAATTGAAAACCAACAACATCTTCAACAGAATCCTTTTTGTTTCTGCTGTGACCCTGCTACAGCACAGGCATTGTCCCCAGCAGTAATTCTGCAATGCCGGTAAGAATAGCTGTGGTGCCTACTGGACTCACTCACCCCCGCGGCGCCCCACGCCGTTTTTTGCTGGGCGGCAACTTACTAGACATCACTTTCGTGCCATCTAGATTTCAGCGCGTTCTGCTGCCTTGGAACTATTCGCACAACAGACCGCTACTGACAAGAATATTTCATTATTGGTGCTGTCAATTTCAATAAATCTATTGGATAATTAAAAAGAAATTGCCACGGTCTCTTCGTTGTTTAAATGTTTTTACTGTTTTTGTTTTGTTGTATATATTTATATGTTATTAAAGTTTTATATTCCTACTACTTTGTTGGAGTGCTATATATTTTTAATGTGACACATAATTGTAAAAACTTTGATGTACAAAGAGTCATTCCTGGAATCTTCCGCTTCAGGCTCGGTCCCCTCCCCAATCACAATACAGGATGGTTTTCAGATAGTAGGAACACGTGTGGTGTGACGGATCTCATCGAGTGTGGGCCTTGATCTACTATAACTCCTTTGAAGAGGGGTGATTCTTTACAGCTGGGGCCATAAACTACATCTGCAGGGCTAGCTGATAGCCTGGACAATCGGACACAGAGAAAGAGGAGTGTCAGAGAGTGCGGTAGTGAATAGGGCGAAAGGGAGGTGTCGGGCGGGCACAGAGTGTGATTCTCAGGGAAGAGCAGCGCAGATGGGGGGAGGTTTATTGCCCATGCATAAGACAGAGAGCGGTGGTGACCAGTGCCTAGGGAAGATGCTTGCGTGGGTGAGGAGCCATGCTACGAATCGACAGCGTGCAGAGAGTGGGTCTGGTCAAGACACCTAAAATGGCTGCCGTGCACGACAAAAGTGTGGCATTTCAAAAAAGGCAAGATGGCGCAGACAATGTTTTTCAACACTTCCTCATTTCCTTCGAATCGAACGTTAACAGACGTTGGGGCATATTACCAAAGTTAAGCGATATTTATTGCTAACGATGCTTACCAACCAATTTTTTACCACTAAGCATCGTCAGAAATTATCGAAGATAAACCTTACTATTATCAAGGTTTATCGCAAATGCGATAATAAACGGCCGCAATGCATGAATATCGCTAAAAACTCAGCGATATTCATGCATTACCGAGCTAATGCTCTTAGCCATGTTATCCACCTCCCATTGGATAACATGGCTAAGAACTGCTCAGGGCAGGTGTTACTTTTTGGAGATATTCGCGCTTAGCGCGAATATCTCCAAAAGTTGGTAATAGGAGATAGATATCTTGCATGTTGTAATGCAAGTTATTGTGGTATATGGAACTCATACCATAATCTCTCAGGAAAGCAGAAACTGATCCTTTTGGGACCGCCTAAAAAGGCCTAGGGGGTGAGGAGTACTCTACTTTGCCCCCTTTTCACGTTCCGAACTATTTTATTTTACTCTCTTCTGTAATTACACAAAATACCAGCGATAAGATGCATCGGAGACACACAGTGAGAGAAAGGAGGCCGGAGATGAAGAAGACATGTCAAATACATATTGGAGATAATATAGTGGCAGAAGGGAAGTAAATATGAGTAAACTTACCATGTAACATAAAAATGTTGCACTCTATACTATAAGTCTCATTTTATACTACAATCACTTCGCTACAACCTCATAAATTAAAAATAAAAATGAATAATGTCTCAAACAATTTTTGATTTCTAAATATAAATTTATTCTTCAGAATTTTCTAAATTTGAAAGAACTAGTAACATGTCCTCATCAGCAATGTCCTCATTAAAAGTCTCCAATGATGATTCTTGTAACTCTATGGTCTCCAAACACTCGATAAATTCGCCATCAAGAGATTGATCAAAAAAATCATTCAAGTCATCTCCTCCTTGTGACAATATTTCATTATTGGTGCTGTCAATTTCAATCAATGTAGTGGAATCATTCAAGTCATCTCCTCGTGACAATATTTCATTATTGGTGCTCTCAATTTCAATCAATGTAGTGGAATCATTCAAGTCATCTCCTCCTTGTGACAATATTTCATTATTGGTGCTGTCCATTTCAATCAATCTAATGGAATCATACAAGCCATCTCCTCCTTGTGACAATATTTCATTATTGGTGCTCTCAATTTCAATCAATGTAGTGGAATCATTCAAGTCATCTCCTTGTGACAATATTTCATTCTTGGTGCTGTCCATTTCAATCAATCTAATGGAATCATACAAGTCATGTCCTCCTTGTGACAATATTTCATTATTGGTGCTCTCAATTTCAATCAATGTGTTGGACAATTCAAAAGAAATTGCCACGGTCTCTTCATTGTGAGCCATTTTATTTTGAAATTGCTTGCTGTAAATTGCAGAAAAAAATAATCACTTTCATTTATCGTTTTTAGTAATACATAATATAAAACTAACTTTATCAAGTATTTAGTATAACAGAAGGACTGCAAATAAATAACAGAAAACATTTTTCAAATTATCTTCAAGTGTACAACATAGTTCACCTTACAAATTAACAACTCACCTTTTTAAAAGTAGCAGAAGTGTTAGTACTGTGTAAATCAAACACCAGAAATTCACCACCAAAAATTCCTCACAAATGTACCTCAGACAGTAGTATCACAAAATGGCTGTGGTTTCCTCTCATTTGACATATATACATAACCAATTAACTTTCATCACACACAAATACAAAACCAAAGTAACATTTTAATTGGTTCTAAATTTCAACACTTTCAAATGTGTTTTCCCCATGCAATTTTCCATAGGACATTTACATACGTCTACAGCCTGAATGGCTGAACGGAATTACACCAAACTTGGCAAAATGGTACATCAAACCTAAGAGGTCAGGAAGGATCTACTATGCCCCCTTATGGTCATATCCCCCTTCGCTTTGGCCTCCTCTTGTCTCTCAATCCTACCGAGGGACAAGATGGCGGCCGCTACGGACTGTTTGGAATGTTGACAGACGCCGGAGAACCAATCAGCTTCGCAAAGCTCCGTAACGCGAAAAGTACGCGAAACGGAGCGCTGTTACAGATATATATCTTTTTTTGAACGTTAATTTCTCAAAATCCACTGGAGCACATATATTGAGACCTAGCAAAGGCACATCGGGCTACCAGTCCCTAATATTTTGCCAAGTTTCGTGCAAATCCATTCAGCCGTTCGATTATTATTATTTTGTTTTTTTTTTTGCCCCGCGGGGCCCTTTTAAAACCTCCACATCAAACCTAGGGGGTCAGCGAGGATCTACTATGCTCCCTTATAGTTATTTCCCCCTTTGTTTTGACCTCCTCTTGTCTCTCGATCCTACCGAGAGACAAGATGGCGGCCGCTACGGACTGTTTGGAATGTTGACAGACGCCGGAGAACCAATCAGCTTCGCTTCACAAAGCTCCGTTGCGCGAAAAGTCCGCGAACCAGTGCGCTGCCCGGTCCGCTGTTACAGATATATATCTTTTTTTAAACGTTAATTTCTCAAAATCCACTGGAGCACATATATTGAGACCTACAAAAGGCACATCGGGCTACCAGTCCCTACAATTTTGCCAAGTTTCGTGCAAATCCATTCAGCCGTTCGGGCTAAAAGTGAGGCCAACCGCCCTATGGAAAACTCAATGTTAAAAACACGTTTTGGGACCCCCCTTTTTTCTCGGCCCCCCCTTGACGAACCCCCCCCAAATTTTCAAGGGCTGCTCAGAAACAAAATGTGCCATTTTCCTGAAAATTTCAGCCAATTCCGTCCACAAACGCCAAAGTTATTAGACATAGAATTTTCAAAAAACCCATAGAGAAAAAATCCTAACTATATATACCTACTGGCGACCGCCAGTAGGTAATATATATATATATATATATATATAATATAGGTAATATATATATATATATATATTACCTACTGGCGGTCGCCAGTAGGTATATATAGTTAGGATTTTTGGGTAATATATATATATATATATATATATAATATAGGTAATATATATATATATATATATTACCTACTGGCGGTCGCCAGTAGGTATATATAGTTAGGATTTTTTCTCTATGGGATTTTTGAAAATTCTATGTCTAATAACTTTGGCGTTTGTGGACGGAATTGGCTGAAATTTTCAGGAAAATGGAACATTTTGTTTCTGAGCAGCCCCTGAAAATTTGGGGGGGGTTCGTCAAGAGGGGCCGAGAAAAAAGGGGGGTCCCAAAACGCGTTTTTCCCATGTTAATTTCCATAGGGCGGTTGGCCTCACTTTTAGCCCGAACGGCTGAATGGATTTGCACGAAACTTGGCAAAATTGTAGGGACTGGTAGCCCGATGTGCCTTTGCTAGGTCTCAATATATGTGCTCCAGTGGATTTTGAGAAATTAACGTTCAAAAAAAGATATATATCTGTAAGCGCGCTCCGGGCAGCGCTCCGGTTCGCGTACTTGACGCGTAACGGAACTTCGCGTAGCGAAGCTGATTGGCTCTCCGGTGTCTGTAAACATTCCAAACAGTCCGTAGCGGCCGCCATCTTGTCTCTCGGTAGGATCGAGAGACAAGAGGAGGCCAAAGCGAAGGGGCAAATGACCATAAGGAGGCATAGTAGATCCTCCCTGACCCCCTAGGTTTGATGTAGAGGCTTTAAAAGGGCCCCGCAGGGCAAAAAAAAAAAAAAAAAAAATGTTTTTTTGCGTGGGGAGCGCCCGGTCCGCGAACCGGGAAGCGTTCTGGGAAGCGTACTAAAAGGAAAAAAGAATGATAGACTTTTCTAATATTGTATGTTAATTGATTGTTTGTTTTGTTGATTATTTTTAAATTTCTTTATTTTTTAAGCAATTGTTTATTATTGTGATTGTGTTTCAAAATTTAATAACATTTCTAGCATTTCACTGTCTGAAATGTCGTCATTTTCATTGAACATAGCTTGTAATCTCTGAGGGCCCGATTCACAGAACTAACTTAAGACAAAATCCTAAACGTACTACTTTTGGTATTCACAGAAGTTAGGGCCCGATTCACAGAACTAACTTAAGACAAAATCCTAAACTTACTACTTTTGGTATTCACAGAAGTTAAGATTTTGTCTTAAGTTTGTCTTAAGACAGACTTAAGACAGACTTAAGTTAGGATTTTGTCTTAAGTCTGTCTTAAGTCTGTCTTAAGACAAACTTAAGACAAAATCCTAACTTCTGTGAATACCAAAAGTAGTAAGTTTAGGATTGAGTCTTAAATTCATTCTGTGAATCGGGCCCACCGGATTTTGTCTTAGGTTTGTCTTAAGACAGACTTAAGACAGACTTAAGTTAGGATTTTGTCTTAAGTCTGTCTTAAGTCTGTCTTAAGACAAACTTAAGACAAAATCCTAACTTCTGTGAATACCAAAAGTAGTAAGTTTAGGATTTTGTCTTAAGTTAGTTCTGTGAATCGGGCCCTGAGTGTGTAAAATGTCCTCATTTTGAAGGAGGTCATCTACTGCTTGCACACATTGCAGTAGTTCTTGGTCCCAAGTTTCATCCATAAATTCTATATAATTTGGATCAATTAATTCTTGGCTGCTCTCTTGCAGGACAATTTGAAATGAAACTTTCTGTTCGCCTTCCATGTTGCCTGAAATTTGGATAAAAAAAATATATATTAGTAGAGATAGGGCACTGTTGGGATTAATTTTAGATAGGCAGTTTTTATCAGTGAATTTATCTTTGGGCAGTGTATAGTATCAGAGTGGAAGTAGGAATATAAAAAAGTGTATGTGATTTAACGTAAGTAAATTCATAATTATACAAGAGAAACGTAACTCCATCCATAACTATAACAGAGAAGTCTATCTAAATCTATAACTACTACAGAGGGATAGTATATAACTATCAGAAAAAGTTTACCATATTAACTGATAGTGCACAATATACTTCAGTTTTTAAAATAACAACTTATCTTTACAAAGAAGTTGAAGTGATTAGTGAAAATCCAATTGAAATGTACACCAGGAAGTAGTAGTCAAAATGGCTGTGTTTCCTTCTCTTCCTTTATATATATTCAGGTATATAACCAATCAAATGTCAGGTAAAAAAAGTAGAAAATGAAAGTAACATTTTCATTGGTTGTCAATTCCAACACTTCAGATGTGTTTTGTGAAGTAATTTACCTCACGGTATTTAGAGAGGTCTACAGGCTAAATGGCTAAATGGAATTTCAATCAAATTTGTGAAAATGATAGGGATTGGTATGTAGTATGAGCTAATCTATATTTGGTGAAAGTGTCTCCAGTCGTTTTTCTGTAAATTACTTTCCCACCTTTTTTGATGGAGCGCTTCCCGGGGAGCGCCCCGGTACGCGAACTGGCGAGCGCCCCGGTACGCGAACCTGAAGCATTACGGGAGTCCACCATTTTGTGTTTCGGTCGAATTAAGATACAAGATGGAGGGCAACTAATGTTCAGAATGGGTAGAAGGGGGCACGGTAGACTTATCTTGACCCCCTAGGTTTTCTGAGGGTGGCTGAGGAGGCCCATATGTGCGAAAAAAACCCATTTTTTTAAAAAATTTCGCGAGGTTAGCTTCCGGTCCGCGTACCGGGTAGCGCCCCGGGGAGCGTACTTTGTTGAAAATTAGTGAAAAAAGTTAGAGTAAAATAATAATTGTGAGTGATCAGATGTAGGGTAGCTCTGAGAAGAGCTTTTGGGTTTATGGTACATTTAGGTACTTATAAGTAGGTACCAATGCACAGTCTTAAATTCAGAATGAAAATTCTGTTGCCCTCATCTGAGAAGTGAACTCCATCTCCTCTGTAGATATCTTGCATGTAGTAACGCAAGTTATTGTTGTACACGGAGCCCATTCCATGGTCTCTCATGTAAGCTGAAACAGATTTGTTTACATGCTTCCTCGACTTCTCAATTTGTGGACAAAATTGGTTCGACCACCTCCATTTCTGTCTTTGGCATATATTTGAATATACCAAGGCAGTCTGAGGAAAAAGTGCCATTAATTGCTCAAAGGTGTCCTTTAAAAGCATTTCCAGACCTACCCCAGTCAAAGTGCCCAAGTCATTACCTCCACAGTGCACAATTAACAGGTCAGGTTTTGGCAAATGCATAAAGGTTTTCACCAATGGTATCAATTGGTGACATTTTAATCCTCTGTGGCCAAACCACTTAATTTCCACATCTTGTAAATTGAGGTTAGGTAAATTTCTGTTATCAGCATACCTCTGAGCCCAGTAGATGTAACTATGTCCAACAATCCAGACAGAAAACATGGTGAGAGAAGGTTCTGCTGCAGTCAGATGAAGTGTGGCAATGAAATGGCAGTTGAAAAAATAAGAGTTTAAAATGAAAAAAACTGTGGAGTTTCTGTGTTAATGAAGCAGTAACAGTGATTGGTGGATTTTGATTGCTGAAAACAGAAAGTTAGGGTGCGTGGATGAGTTCTTTGAAAGATGTATTTTGAATGGTCAAGAAAAAATCATTAAATGAAAGATTGCACTGGATATGCAGGTGCACTGAGAGTTCAGAGTTCAATTGAAACATTGTTGTGTGAACTTGCAAACACCAGAGGTCTTCCAAGAGGTGGTTGCTATGCAAAAAAGGCAGAGAGGGCAGAGGGGGGAAGGGTTTTGATTTGAAAAAAGTGAGGGAAGAGTTTTGATTGGGTGACATGAGAGATATGTGTGAAGAATTACAGCATTTCTGTGCTTTTGATAGCTGCAGACTCTGGAGTGCATACCTTTTGCTCTGCTAAAGACAAAGTGGTGTGTTTCTGAGACTGTTTTGAAACTCATAAAGTATTTGCTAAGGTGAAAAAAGATTTATTTAATTTAGATAGAGAATAGTGTGCTTTAAGAAGAAAATTATGAAGAAAGTTGTGTTTTTAAAATGTTGCTTTGCCTTAAGTGTTTTACAAATAGATTTTGTTTCTTTGAGAAATTGTAATTGGAGAAAATGTGAAGTATTAGTACTGACAGGGTGTTTTTGTGCATAGGAGCTGTGCAGTGTTTTCAAATTATGACTTGAAAATCGTTTTTGAGGAAAAGGAATGCTTTTAACATTTATGACAAGGACATAATGGTGTATGCTTCTTTATAAGGCATTTGAGTGTCTCTGATGTTGTTTTTCCATTTTAATGTAAGACCTTTCCCCGTGGTGCAAATTCCTTGTAAATATGCTCCCACCTGTCTTGGCAAATTTACATTTTGATAGTTTGAGTTACATAGCCATGTTAAAAGTGACCCAAAAATGCTGCAAAGGCAATCAAAAAACGCTTTCATGTGTCTTAAGGACATTTTAAGTCATTTCCCCATGTGCAGTGTTTTCAAATTAAGACTTGAAAATCGTTTTTGAGGAAAAGGAATGCTTTTAACATTTATGATAAGGACATAATGGTGTATGCTTCTTTATAAGGCATTTGAGTGTCTCTGATGTCATTTTTCCATTTTAATGTAAGACCTTTCCCCGTGGTGCAAATTCCTTGTAAATATGCTCCCATCTGTGCTTGGCAAATTTAGATTTTGATTGCTTAAGTTACATAGCCATGTTAAAAGTGACCCAAAAATGCTGCAAAGGCTTTAAAAAAACGCTTTCATGTGTCTTAAGGACATTTTAATTCATTTCCCCATGAATGTAGGTAGGCCTCACCTTAAAGAAACCTCTGGATAGGCCACACCTTATCGTCATCCTGAATTAATCATTTAAAATGCTAGGGACAGATTTATGATAGGTGTATGCCTCTTTTGCGCCACTGTGCGTCACTTTTGTGACGCAGTGGCGGTGCAAAAGATTTGCTATGTGGCGACAAAATTACAAATTGATGCATCTAGGCAGATGTGTCATGCTGTAAAAAAAACGTGCCACATGAAACCGATGCAGCAGTGATGCAAAAGATGCACCATGTTGCAAGACAGGCCTCACTTCATCTCCAACAAGATAAGAAGCTTAGGGATAGATTTATGATGACTGGTGCATCCCCAGGGATGTGCCAGTCATCCTGCGCCGCTGTTCCGCCACCCATGGTGCGCTGCATTTACAATGCGGCGCACCATGGGGCAAAAACAGCACAGATGCGTGACGCATCTGTGCCGTAAAGGTGGCGCATTGCTGGAGCTGCATCGCAAGTGCCATGCAGCTCCAGCAAGGCTCAGGGGTGCCCCATCTCCATTTAATCTGCAACCCTGAGTAGGCCTCACCTTAAACAAACCTCTGGATAGGCCACACCTTATCGTCATCCTGAATCAATCATTTAACATGTTAGGGACAGATTTATGATAGCTGTGTGCCTCTTTTGTGCCGCTGTGCGTCACTTTTGTGACGCAGCGGCGGTGCAAAAGATTTGCTATGTGGCGACATATTTAAAAATTGATGCATCTAGGCAAATGTGTCATGCTGTAAAGTCCTGTGCCACATGAAACCTGCGTCAGTTTTTATATAGGTGTTTTGTTGCAAGGTATGCATTAATTTGCAAGAAAGCCCTGTAAAACGAACACAGTGAAATTTAGAAGATTTCACTGACTCAGCTTTATAGCATTGCTGAATCAAATCATTACGCCTGTTTGAAACAGGCATAAGGAGTGATGCACCATGCAATGTGTGGCTTGCTCCTGTGCATTGCAGTAGACATGTTGCGCTTACGACGTGATTCCTGCAATGTGTTGCTTTTGCGGCACAGATGCGTGACGCATCTGTGCTGTTTTCACTCAATGGTGCTCCACATTGTAAATGCGGCACACCATGGGTGGCAGAGCAGCGGTGCACATTAACTGGTGCATCCCTGGGAATGCGTCAGTTAACATAAATCTGCCACTTTACATTTAAGTATGAGCAGGGGACACAGAGTTGGTGAGGCTTATCCAAGGTTAAGAAGAGATGAGTCCTGTTCACTGAAAACTTGGACATAGGCCTTACCTCCTCAGCATCGCTGGTCATGGCTAAATAATAGCTGCAAAATGTTACTCTTGTTAAACAATTTTACTATTATAGTCTCTGAGATTTGTGCCTTACTCTGCAACATCTCATTGTTGTTCTCTTTCTTTAAAGATAACGACAACATCAACATGAGCGACAATCAGCAATCAGTTGATCTCGACCTCATAATTGAACTCGTAATTAAAACATCAGTGGAAGTAGATCCCTTGGATGATTTAAATCCTGAGGATGAAGAAGAACATGATGAGGATGCAGATTTGTCAGAATTGTATGACATAGGGTGGGAAGCTGACGTGCTTGAGCCTATGGAACTATAAACATTTATTTTGAAAAATTTATAATAAATGAAAAGTAAAAATGTAAACCGTTTCATTCAAAAATAAAGACACCTTCAAAAACAGGTTATGTGTAGTGTCTTCAATAAAATATTAAAATATGCTCATAAAATTAGATCAGATTCACATATAAAACAGCACAGGTAAAATGAATATGAATTCCATTTCTTTTCTGCTATTTCTGTATTCTAAATTTGCCAAGCACTAAAAATGTCAAGTAGTGTGTTAAGTTTTTGATGACTGTTATTGATTTACTGTTTGGTAATAGTGGTTAATAAAATTTTTATTATATTTTACCACAGATTCAACTGCAGATCATTTCAAGATTTCAGCATGCCAACTAAAGAAAGACTTAGAAAGGCTGCAAAACTTCAAAGACAGCAGGTACATGATATAATGCAGCAGTCCTCTAACAAAAAAACTTGTCAAGTCACCAAGAAAGCACCGGGTAAGAGCACAAAAACATTTATAAGAAATATTTGTAGTAAAAAAAATATTACTACAGAAAATGTTTCAGTCCAGAAAAAGAGAAGCATTTTAAACGGAAAGGGAAGGCCAATCAAAAATGTTACTGCTAGAGCAAGAGATAACTCTGTGCATGATAGTAGAAGGAAACAACAGTTTAGGGACATTCGTAAATGAATGTTCCGCAACAGGATAATTGGCAATCTGTTAAAAAATATTAAGAAAGGTCAACAGAAAGTGGTTTTTTATAAGAGAAAAAAAAAAGTTGAGGAAGTTATTGATCAGGCATTTGAAATTAAACGTAAGTTATTTATTTTGATAATCAATAGAATTAGGAAGCTAAACAAGGCAATTTATGATTTCAAAAGAAATAGTAGATGGAAGAGAATAGTTAATCGTAGTAATTTTTGTGAAGTTTTTTCCGGAGAATGGATGCATAGTTCAAGTTGTGAGGCATTTTTTAATGAGGAGAGTTATTTCCAGGATAATGATTTGGTGCATGCAGTTGACACCAGTGGTCGAGCTTATGAAGTGAAAGATGGTTGTCCAGTTGAAAAAGAAAAACTTGTGACAACAGAGACAGAAGAGGTGTTAGGTAATGAGGTTTTAGGAAGACGTCCTAAGGGTCCTGTGTACACCTGGAAGTGTAGTAGTATTTGCAGTGTGCGACAGGATTCCATCAATTTGCTTTGTGATTTTGTACGGACATTTAATAAGAAAAGTTTGAAGCAGAAAATGAAGTTGTTGCAAGAATTAGATCCTTGCAGAGTGAGAGAAGTGACAGGTTTGCATGGTCATTCACTGGCTTGTCTTACTAGGAGAGTATGCCAGAGTGTTTTTCATCATTTCAGGATGCTAGCAGTGCATCATAATAAAGTGAGGAAATTAGTTAGAATGTTGTATTATGCTAAGAGTCCAGCAATTATGCTTAAACAATTATGCGCTGCTCTTTTGCATGGTTCTGAAATAGATGTGAAGAATATTTGTGCAGAAATTGAGTTTTGTTACTTTGGAAGTAAAGAGGAGAATGTTGAAATTGACCAAGAAGAAGAGGGTAATGTGGAAGATAGTGTACAGGTTTCCAGTACAGATAATTTTCAGAGGGAAATGGCGACGTTTCAGGTGAAATCAAGTGAGAGGCCTAATTTCACTTGTGTGTGTTGTGGACGCACTTATTATAAGAATCAGACTAAGTTAGTGGATTTATATGCAAAAAGTGAAAGGGAAAATAATAGTGAATGGAAGGATTTCACAACATATTTGATGGTAGAAAATTGTTTTGATTTGGGATCGGATCAACGTGTGTGTACTTATTGTTGTAGCAAATTAAATCAAAACCAGATGCCTGCTAGAGCAGTTCATAATAATCTGGAATTGGTTGAGATTCCTTCTGAATTGAAGGATTTAAATACTTATGAATCTATTTTGATTCAAAGTATCCATCCCTTTCAGGCTATTGTAAGAATGGAGCCAAAGACAGGGAAATTGCCTCCATCAGATTTACAGAGAGGATTAAAGGGAAGAGTTGTTTATTTGCCTCTAGATTTGAAGAAAAACATTAACACAATTGGAGTAGAAAAAGTGGAAGAGGACCCTCTGGTTATCTTAGTTAATAGGGTTCCGACAAAGAATAAGAAAATATGGCAAGATTTAGTGAATGTTAGGAAAGTCAAAAAGGCAACATTGTACTTGAAAAAAAATAATAAGTACTATAAGAATATATATGTTGCAGAAGAGGAAGTAAGTGAGGAAGAGGATAGCGATTTGTGTGCTGGTCAAATTGAGAAAGTAGAACCCTCTACTAGTGAAGAAATATATGAACATTATAGTGTTCATCCTTTGCATTCCAAGGAAGTCATGGGGAATGCTATTGAGTTGTTTCAAATGAAACAAGCCAAAGGGAGTCCCATTAGTGTTTGGGAGGAAAGTTTGGAAGCTCGGTGTTTCCCACAGCTTTTTCCAACAGGTCAGGGAGGAAGATATGATGAGCGACCTCATCAAATTCCTGCTTCTGAATACCGGACTTTGCGATTGTATGCAGGAGATGCTAGGTTTCGACAATGTATTCCCTATTTGTTTCATCTCCTGTTTGAAAGCGATCTGTCTGGACTGTCATATGCAGTGAAACACATCTTGAAAAGTGGTATACACATGCAAAACATCTCGGCAAGTGACTTTATGGATAAAGTCAATGTCCAAGACAGTATTTTGGATTCTCACCTGATTAATCTCATGGCGTGTCAGCGTGGTACTAATGAGTACTGGTACCGTCGTCATGGTGATTTAAAACGTATGCTGAGGAACTTAGGAACTCCCACATGGTTCCTCACTCTGAGCTGTGCCGAGTATAGCTGGGAAGACTTACTTGAATTTCTACGAGAGGCAAATGGAAACATCGAAAACATCGAATTCAAGGCACCCGGAGAACTGTGCTCTTTGGATCCAGTCAATGTATGCCGGTACTTCAATCATAGATTTGAAGCTATGATGTCTTTCATCATGAATAAGAAGAATCCACCTCTTGGAGAGGTGTTGGATTTCTTCTGGAGAAAGGAGTACCAAGCAAGAGGTGCTCCTCACATACATATGCTGTTGTGGATCAAGGATGCACCTAAATTTGGAACAGATCCAGAAGACTCAGTGATGAGTTTCATACAACAGTATTCTACGTGTGCTGTTCCAAACGCAAAGGAGAAGAAAAGCCTAAGAGAAAAAGTTCTACGTTTCCAAAGCCATCGTTGTGGAAAGTACTGTCGTCGTAAATTCCGAAACAAGGACAAGTTCTACACCAAATGTCGTTTCGGCTTTCCACGACCGGTGATTTCTAAAGGAAGAGTAAACAGTTTGATGTCTTCGCTGCGACATAATGTGATGAAGAAATCACCTAAAAACACATACAATTTGAAGAGGAACGAAGAGTCCAAGTACATCAACGACTACAACCCGGTGATTTTGTCCATGTGGAATGCTAACATGGATATACAGTTTGTGGCTGATAACTGTATGGCTGTGGCTCGGTATGTGACATCTTACATCACCAAAAAAGAGAAGACAGAATTGAAGGATATGTGGGAGGACATTTCCCATGAAAAGAGCCTCAGTAAGAAGTTGTACAGTTTCAGTCTGAAGATGTTGTCGCATCGAGAAATCGGAGCTTACAAATGTTCTGACCGGTTGTCTTCAGCAAGTCTCTATGCCAAATCTAGGAGTATCGTTTGGGCGAGTCTTGGTCTTGCTGCAACGCGTAATCGAGTTCTGAAACCTGTGCGGGAAATTGAGTATTTGGCGGAAAAGGAGCCAAACAGTACCGACATTTTGAAGAGCAACATGTTGGATACATATTATCCAAATCGAAGCAGTCACCTCGAGAATGTTTGTCTGTACGAGGTTCTTCAAAATTACATATTCAAGAGGAACATCAAAGAAGATACTGAGAAAGGAGTGTATGCTGTAATTGGAAGTGAGGGATGTCTGGTCAAGCAAAGAAAATGCCACTTGGTAAACCATCGAAAATTGAGTGGCGAATCTCCTGAAAAAAATGAGTTTTTCTATTTAGCACTTTTGCAACTTTTCAAGCCTTGGCGTGCAGAAGAGGAACTGCTTGGAGATTTCCTCTGTTACGAAGACTCTTTCACTGCCGCCAAGGAGACCATAGAATGTCCTGCTTTTCCCAAATATGTAGAAATGTTGAATGTGGAAATCGAGCAGGAAGCAACGATTGCAGCCGAGATTGCCAGAGACAGTTCTCAGGACAGACAGAGTTCTGCTTCATTGAGTCAGGATCCACTAGGAGGACCTGTTATCGAAAATGAAGCTGCCACTGCTATGAATGAAGTGGAAAGAGCCATGGCACATGCTCAGGAGGATGCGGTTAACTTAGAAGAGTTGGAAAGACAACTCAACGTTGAGCAGAGGAAAATATATGACGAAGTTACCATGCAAATTGATCATGGATTAAGTCATGAGAAGAAAGAGTGCTCATGTACGTTGTTGAAGCCTGTCCGACTCTACGTGAGTGGAGAAGCGGGAACTGGAAAAAGTTTCCTTATTAAAGCAATTTCATGTTATTTGCAGGAAAGGACTGAGTCATCGCTGTCTTGTGTTGTCACCGCTCCAACTGGACTGGCAGCACATAACATTAAAGGGATTACTTCACATCGTTTACTGATGCTGCCAGTGGAGCATGACAACAAATTACAATATCACAAGCTATCTGGAGATGCTTGTTGTGAAGTTTCAAGAATCTTGAGGAAAATGAAACTTCTTATCATTGACGAAGTAAGCATGGTTTCCAATGTCATGCTTGCCTTTGTGCATTTGAGAATGCAGGAAGTTCTCAAAACAGAGTATGATGTGTTATTTGGTGGCAAACACATCATTGTTTTCGGAGATCTTCTGCAGCTGACACCAGTGAAAGGGCAACCTGTGTTCAAAATGCTCACGCATGAAGATACCAGGAAGTGCCTAGGGAGCATTGGCAACGTCAATATATGGTTAAACTTCAATTATGCTGATCTGCATGAAAATATGCGTCAGGCGAAGGATGAAGTTTACAAGAATATTCTACAAGATGTTAGAATAGGAAAAGTGACCGAGCATGGGAAAGAAGCTTTACATGCACGATTACTGTCAAATTTATATCCAGAACAAGATGTTGTGCCTGAGAATATTTTTCAGAAAATTACTGAGAAGAAATCTGGAATATGTTTGATGCCAACTCTTGCAGAATGTGCCATCTTCAACAACAAAATGTTGAATTTAGAAAAGCAAGAGATTGTGAAACTGGAAGCTATTGACAGAGAAGAGCATATGGGATCAACAATTATTTTGTCTGAGAATTTGAAATCAAAATTGGATTCATTAGAGAAGACTATATCTAAAACTGCAGGTTTTGAAAAGAGTCTGAATGTGTGCTTGAACTGCCGTATAATTTTAAGAAGGAATTTACATGTTGAAAGAGGTCTGGTAAATGGATCAATGGGTAATGTTGTTGATTTTGTGAAATACAGAAATAGAGATGGAATTGAATTTTTAAAAATTAAATTTGATGGCATTGAGGAAGTACAGCTAATTGGTCGTTGTTCTGCTAGATTTTTGCTTGTAAAAGACTTATATGTTCGCCGTAAGCAGTTTCCTGTTTGCTTGGCATATGCGGTGACAATCCATAAATCGCAAGGTTTAAGTGTAGACAGTGCATTGGTGAATATTGGCAGTTCTGTGTTCAAGGAGGGTATGGCATATGTGGCATTGTCACGAGTCAGAACTTTATCGGGATTGTACTTGATTGAGTGTGATGTCACAAACATTTGTGCGGATCTAGATTGTGTTAAGGAATACAATAGGTTGAGAAGAGAGTATGCGCCACATTTGCCTCAATATCCTTTGTTTGAGAAACGTGTGGTAGGCCGGAAACGAAGAAATGTGACCAATACTGGGGAGGTTGTAGCAAAAAGACGAAAAGTCGATGAACCTGAAATTATAAGCAGAAACAAAAAGGATTCTGTTGAAGATGTTGTTGGTTTTCAATTTGAAAACACTTCTGGTGTCAACTGCTATGCTAATGTAGTGGTTAATGTTTTGTTTTCTCTAGAAAATGTAAAAGAAGAGATTGTGGTCAATTCTGATCAAAGATTATGCAGTTTGTTAAATTCTGTGTTAGAGAAATGTAGCACTGATAGAACAAAAATAGAAAGTGTGTCTGAAATTCGAAATCTGTTAGACAGATGTTCAGGCCAAACACAATTCTCTCAAAATATTCAGCAAGATTGTCAGGAGTTTTTAATGTATATGCTTGATGTATTGCATGCTGAAGGTGTAGATGTAGATCACCTATTTGGGCTTTCTTATCAATGGCAGCATGACTGCGAGAACTGTAGGGTATCAAGTACTACTAGTGTAGACTCAGAAAGATTTATATATTTAACTTTGCCAGACAGTAAATCAGTCTCCTTTAATAAGCTAGTAAAAGCAGCTGATCACAACATGGAATGTAGCCAATGTAAATCTGAAATGATTTCAACATTATTTATACGAACATATGGCCAGTATGTCATTTTAATGTTCCAACGATGTAGGCCTGATGGAACAAAATAGACAACTTTAATTACAAATTTTGTGGCTTCACAGTTGTCAATATCAGGAAGGACTTTTGTAACTGTAGCAATTATATATCATGACGGTCCTTCAATAACATCAGGACATTACACAGCTTATTTAAAGTCTAGAAATGGCTGGTCATTCTGCAACGATTCTGTTTTAATTTTCAAAAATAAATTGCCGTATGACCTTAAAAATTCCTACCTGGTGTTTTTAAAACCAAAATTTTAGGGAAAGAATCTCGGGATGTGCTCTGAGGAATTTCAAGAAGTTCTAATGGCTCCTACACGATTTGGCCTTGAGGATAAGTGTAGTACAGAGACATAACTTCTTACCATAACACTGGACGTCATGGAAAAATAAGTGCACTTTGAATGAGTTCAGAAAAACTATTTCTTTTTATAAGCTAATTCAAGCAGCCAATCAAAACATGGAGTAGAGGGAATGTAAGTCTGCAATGCTGTCTACTGTTTTATATTGCTTTGTGATTAAAAGTGATGTAGAGAATTAAATAATTGTAGTAGTCATAGAGGTAGTGTAAGTCTGCTTCATAGTAAGCAGTATCAGTGTCATAGGAAATGTAGAACATGAGTGAGCAAGAAGGGTAAGATATTAGTAGTCCAGGATTGTGAAAATGATCTTCAACATTTTAATTCTGAAAGTTGCGGAAATACAACATGACGGGATTGGCTTACAAGAATTCCAAGAGTTATAAATGGCTCTGACATGATTTGGCCTTGTGGAAACGTGTGGTAGAGAGCGAGAAGTCATTTATTGTATGTAACATATTTTTCAAAACGATGGAGGTTTTCTTTCAGAAAGTGGCGGGCTGAAAGTAATAACAGCACAACAGAGTGTAAGCTGTTCATAGGACATCCTTCGACGTCATGGAAAGTAAGTTAACTTTAAGGAGTTCTGAATTCTGATTTGTTATGTTGTATGGGTTTTTTGAACACAATCATTTTGATTGTGTTTTTTTCCCCCCGCTGTTATATGATGAATACCTTCAAGTCACTGTTTTTAGTGAAATTTGATACATTCTGAGAACAGCAAAAATAAACCATTTAACATGTATAATTAATTCTGTACTGTTTGCATTTATGATGTACATGTAGAACTGTGTAGGAGGCATGGAGAAGGTGAGGCTTCTGTAAGTGTCAAAGTTGTTGCATACAGTGCTCATATTCTACGTAGTCTTTCATATGATAGACTACATTTCCACAATGAGATACCTAAGCAAAGGAAACACAGGTGATATGATTGTGGAATGAGCAAAATAAATTGCAAGTTTTTCAATTATATTACCTGTGTTTTCTAACATTACACATCACATTGTGTAGATGAGGTTTAGGCCTGTTCCTGGAGACAGAGGAGGTCTGACATTTGTTCAAGAGTGCAGTGGACATGACTCACTTCGTTGGTAGGCCTGCACATGTATTATCTCCTCTGTATTCTTCAACAAACCTAAATTTCATCTGCAACTCTGAGTAGGACTTACCTGAAACAAATCTGTGGATAGGTTACACCTTATCGGCATCTTGAAACAATCATTTAAAATGTTAGGGTCAGATTTATGATGGCCGTGCGCCTCTTTTGCTACGCTGTGGGTCACTTTTGTGTAAAAGATGCACCATGTTGCAAGATAGGTTTCAGTTCATCTCCAGCAAGATACCATCAGTTTAAAATGTATATAATTAGCACTGTGTAGGGGGCATGCAGAAGCTGAAGCTTTTGTAAGTGTCAAAGTTGTTGCATGCAGTGCTGCACTTCTGGGTACTGTTTCATATGCTGGACTACATCTGCACTATGAGATACCTAAGCAAAGGCAACACAGGTGATGTGATTGTGAAATGAGGAAAAGAAACTCCACATTTTTCAATTACATCACCTGTGTTTCCTACCTTTACGAATGACATTGTGCAGATGAAGTTTAGGTCTGTCCACGGACACAGAAGAGGTCTGGCCTTTGTTCAAGAGTGAAGTGGACATGACTTACTTCATTGGTAGGCCTTCACATGTATTATCTCCTCTGTAGTCTTCAACAAGCATAAATTTGATATGCAATCCTGAGTAGGCCTCACCTTAAACAAACCTCTGGAGAGGCCACACCTTATCGTCATCCTGAATCAATCATTTCAAATGTTAGGGACAGATTTATGATAGGTGTATGCCTCTTTTGCGCCACTGTGCGTCACTTTTGTGATGCAGCGGCGGTGCAAAAGATTTGCTATGAGGCGACAAAATTACAAATTGATGCATCTAGGCAGATGTGTCATACTGTAAAAAACCCGTGCCACATGAAACCGATGCAGCAGTGATGCAAAAGATGCACCATGTTGCAAGACAGGCCTGAATTCATCTCCAACAAGATAAGAAGCTAAGTCTTCTGTAAATGTCAAAATTGTTGTATATACTGCTCAACTTCTATGTACTCTTTGATATGCTAGACTCCATCTGCACTATGAGATACCTAACCAAAGGCAACACAGGTGATGTGATTGTGAAATGAGGAAAAGAAACTCCACATTTTTCAATTACATCACCAGTGTTTCCTAAGTTTACGAATGACATTGTGCAGATGAACTTTAGGTCTGTCCACGGACACAGAAGAGGTCTGGCCTTTGTTCAAGAGTGAAGTGGACATGACTTACTTCATTGGTAGGCCTTCACATGTATTATGTCCTCTGTTCTCTTCAACAACTCGAAATTTCATTTGGAACCCTGAGTAGGCCTCACCTCAAACAAACCTCTGGATAGGACACATCTTATTGGCATCCTGAAACAATCATTTAAAATGTTAGTGTCTTGCGACACTTTTGTGAGACAACAGCAGTGCAAAAGATGCACCATGTTTTAAGATAGGCCTCACTACATCTGCATCAAGATACTGTTAGTTTAAAATGTATATCTTTAGGACTGTGTAGGGGGCCTGGAGAAGCAGAAGCTTCTGTAAGTGTCAAAGTTGTTGAAAAACTGTTTGTCCTTCAATCTTTTCCCTTGTCTTTTCTAATTTTTAAATACATGTTTTAATATTTTTCAAATGTTTGATCTCTCTTTCACAGATTGAAAGTATAAAAAGAAAAAGTGAGTAAGTTAACGACAATTATAAGGTAAATGTTTTGTACTCTTTTCGTTACTTTTCTATCACATTCACCTACTATTAGTTCCACAGCTTCATTTCTTTAACCCTCAGTTTCCTTTCTCTATTACCTACTTACTCAACTCCTTCCACTCTTTTTCTCAGTCCCTCTCTTCTCATAGTTCCTCACTCTTGTTCACTCACTCCGTCTCTATTACTCTTAGTGTCTTTGACTGATCACTCTTTCACTACTTGTTCATAATGCTTTCTCTGTGTAGTTGAAGCACACTAAGGGGCATATTATGAACACAGCCAATAAAATTATTGCTGTTTTTATTGGCAGAAAACTGCTGCAAAAGTGGTTTTAGCGGCAATCTTCTGCCGCAAAAGCGGCTTTAGCGACACATTTCTGCCGATAAAAGCTGCAAAACCTTTATTGGCTATGTTGATGATATGGCTCTATGTTATTTACATTTCTTTGCTGTTTCAATTAATCTTTTTCTGTTATTTTTTCTTTTCTGTTTTCTGTTTTTTCTCTCTGTTATTCCACATGTTTTAATCTTATTTTGAACATTCACTCACATTCTCCAAGAAACTCTTCTTTGTTATTGTTCTACTCTCTTTTTTTTCTTTCATTTCCTTTTTTATTTTGTTTTTCACAATTATACCCTCTTCCATCTTTTCTTCGGTAAATAGATCTATTAAACAGTATCTCTGGTTTACTCCCTATAGCTGTCTTTCTTTTAACATTAATCTCTGTTTACTTCCCTTATACTAACCGGGAAGCGAACGGGGAAGCGAACGGGGAAGCGAACCAAAAGAAATAGAGCTTGCCAGAGTGCTAAACATTCTAGCAATTTTTTTTGAAAGGGGAGGTAGTTCTGAAAAGAACTTTTTTTAATGTTTTTGTTGTTTTATATTTTTTTTTATTTTTCTGAACATTTTTTGTTTTTTTTGTATTTTTTGAACAGTTTTATGTTTTTCTTGGTTTTTGATGGAGGGGAAACAACAAAAAACAGGCATTGGAAAGGGCTCAACAGGAGCAAAAAAAAAATTACTGTCTGCGGCGTTTAGGGCAATTGTGATTTTCATAAGCTCGGTTGATTAAGGTAATACTCATATTGCCACAAGACAGTAATGCACCACAATACAAGCAGGTAAACTTCATATGGACAAAGTTGTCCTGAATGTTTGGCACGGTTTCCCGTGCCTCTGCTGCTGTCAAAGATATCTGTGATGATGACCTGGCCACAGGAGTTGTTGGGTTGTCCTGCTGGTCACGCATCTCTGCCCGGCTGTAGTTTAATGGATGCCACCTGCTCATATGACGATGCATGGTGTAGTTACCGAAGCTGTATTTTTTAAGGTGCCTCTAGATAACTTCTCCTTACATATGAGGC
The DNA here is from genome assembly GCF_964261635.1 of Lissotriton helveticus. NCBI lineage: Eukaryota > Metazoa > Chordata > Amphibia > Caudata > Salamandridae > Lissotriton > Lissotriton helveticus. The sequence goes on along the minus strand of NC_136057.1, from coordinate 182,323,736 downwards.
AGGTGACATATCTGGCATTTACTTTCTTCTGCCCTTCAGGGATCGAAAAAAACTGCCAAATAAAACTGGTTTTCCGATGAGAAACCCGGGGCTGCTCTGTCTCCTCTTCCTCTTGCTCATCCTCTTCCTCCTCTGTGTTGCTGATGAACTGGGGAGGTGGTCCTCTCTTCCCATGAGGAGGTGGTGGTGGTGGTGGGGGTCCACCAGCTGAAGCTACCAATGAAGCCATTGCTGAACTATCAAAAAAGGTCTTCCTCTCACAAAGATGAAAGTCAGAGTGAGGAAAGAAGGAGGGGTTTTCATCATTTGGGAAAAACAATAGTTCAAAACCAATGAAAAGTGTTATTTTTAGGTCACCTGACCTAGCCTTACATCATTATGAAACCAAAAGTGAAATGAACCAATGAAAAGTTTTATTAACAAGTCACATGACCTGTTACGCTTATGTTACGCGCTGCGGAACGCGCCCCGGATCGCTTCCGGGTCGCTGCGCTTCGCGCCTCGGTTCGCGCTCTGGAGCACTTCTGGGTGCGCTAACGCGGCGCGTCATAAGACGCATTACGCGGCAACGCGATACGTCGCGCTTTCGCGACGCGCCCCTGATCGCTTCCGGGGAGCTGCGCTTCGTGTCTCAGTTCGCGTACCGGAGCACTTCCGGGTGCGCTAACGCGGCGCGTCATAAGACGCATTACGCGACAACGTGATACGTCGCGCTTCCGCGACTCGTCACGATGCTGATTTCTAACGCGGCAGTTGCGCAAACGGAACGTTTACCGGTTCGCGGACCGGGTCGCGGCATCAAATTGAGCTAACGGAAAGCTTCCCGGTTCGCGAACCGGGAGCGAAGAAAAAAAAATATTTAAAAAAAAATTATTAATAAACATATAACATATATTTTTGGATTTAAAGAAGAATACATTTTACAGCTACAGATATTAGCTTTTAAAAAACCAATGAAATTCACTGAAAAAACCATAGGTTATAGACCATATATAGTTAGGAATTAGCATTTACAAAACCTTGAAAATTCACTGAAAAAACATAGGTTATAGACCATATATAGTTAGGAATTAGCATTTAAAAAACCTTATTTTACTCACACAAAACCATTGAAATTCCATATATAGTTAGTTGTACTAACTATATATCGCGCACCCGCAATCCACTGCTGATCATGTCACATATTACATCATTCATGACATGGTCAGTGACATCACTGATGACATCACTGATGACATCTCAAATGACATCACTGATGACATCACTGATGACAACATCCAGTGACTGTATTTTTCTGTAAAGTTAAAATATGTCTTACATATTGAAGAATGAGTGGATGTATAAGTGTCTTGATGAAGGATTTAGTAGGGGCATGACTGACTGTATGAGTGACTGATTAAATGTGTCTCACTGAGTGCATGGGTTAGTGACTAAACTGTCTTAATTTGTGCATCATTATGTCTGTTGTTCTGTAAACTGCTGCATGTGTTGATCAGTAGCTATATGATTAACTATATGGGTTATTGATTGGTTGCCCAAGCATTTGTATGGGAGACTGAGTGTGTGTGTGGGTGGCTGGGAGGTGTATGACTCTCTGCATAGATGTGTGAGCAGTTGATTCACTAGATGCATGGGTTCAAAAGTGCATGTGGAAACAGCTGTATGGGCGGTTGACTGTGTGCATGAGTGTATTGGTGAGTGAATGGATATCTCAGTGCTACATGTCAAAGTAAGTACATATGTAAAATACAGTACATGTGAGAGTTGACATATATAAATAACTGTGCATAAGAGCCAGTGAATGTGTGAGTGGCTGTATGGATCATTGTGAACTTGTATCCAGGATTGTATAAGTGAGTAAATATGTTTTAGTATATGTTTGAATAAGTAAGGTGTGTATAACTGTATAGTTGAGGAAATGGAGGTGTGATTGATTCTTTGCATGACTGACTAGGTGTGTGAGTAACTCCATGGATGAGTGACAGTCTGTGAGTGTATGTTTATACTGAGTGTATCTAAGATTATATAAGAGTCTGAAGAGGTTCATCATAATATCACATGAATGATGTCATCAGTGATGTGATCAGTAATGTCAAATGAGATGTCATCAGTGATGTCATCAGTGATGTCATTTGAGATGTCATCAGTGATGTCATCAGTGATGTCAAATGAGATGTCATCAGTGATGTCATTTGAGATGTCATTTGAGATGTCATCAGTGATGTCATTAGTGATGTCATTTGAGATGACATCAGTGATGTCATCAGTGATGTCATCAGTGATGTCATTTGAGATGACATCAGTGATGTCATCAGTGATGTCATTTGAGATGTCATCAGTGATGTCATCAGTGATGTCATTTGAGATGTCATCAGTGATGTCATCAGTGATGTCACTGACCATGTCATGAATGATGTAATATGTGACATGATCAGCAGTGGATTGCGGGTACGCGATATATAGTTAGTACAACTAACTATATACGGAATTTCAATGGTTTTGTGTGAGTAAAATAAGGTTTTTTAAATGCTAATTCCTAACTATATATGGTCTATAACCTATGGTTTTTTCAGTGAATTTTCAAGGTTTTGTAAATGCTAATTCCTAACTATATATGGTCTATAACCTATGTTTCTTTCAGTGAATATATATATATATATATATATATATATATGTATGTATATATATATATATATATATATATATATATATATATATATATATATATATATATATATATATATATATATATATATATATATTACCTACTGGCGGTCGCCAGTAGGTAGTTATAGTTAGGACCTAGCTACCATAGGATATCCGCAACATTCTATTGGGAATAACTTTGGCGCCGGTTGAGGAATTTGCGTGTAATCTTCCAAAAGTTTGGCCAGCTCCGCTCTGCTCCTTCCCTGAAAGTTTCAGGGGGATTCGTGAAGTGGGGGCTGAGAAAAAAAAATTCCATAGGACGGTCTGACAAGTCTACAGCCCGAACCACTGAATGGAATTACGCCAAACTTGGAAAAATTGTAGGGACAGGTACGCAGATGTGCCTTTGCTATATTTGGTGAAAATTGCTCCAGTGTTTTTTTAGAAAATTAACTTCAAAAACACATATATATCTATAGGCGCGCTCCGAGCCTCACTGGTACGCGTACCGGGGAGCGCACCCGGCGTGCTACGGAGTGCGCGAGCGGAAAGCTGATTGGCTTTCGGGTGTCTGTCAACATTCTAAACAGTCTGGAGAGTACGCCATCTTGTGTCTCGGTAGAATCGAGCAGGTGAAAAAAAAGGGGGAAATAATTAAAAGGGGGCAGGGTAGACACCCCTTGACCCCCTAGGTTTTATGAGGAGGGCCTAGAAGGACCCTGAAAGGCAAAATAACTATTTTTTTATTTTTTGTATTTTTGCGGGGTAAGCGCTGGGTGCGTTCTCAGGTGCGCTCTCCGGTACGCGCACCCTAAGCGCACCACGGGGAAAAATAGTGCAAGAAAATAGAGTAAAAAAATAATTTAGAGTGCTTACAAGTAGGGTAGCTCTGAAAAGAGCTGTTGTGTTATGTGTGTGTATTTTGTACCTACAAGTAGGTACCAATGCAGAGTCTCATATTCAAGAGGAAAACTCTATTCCCCTCATCTGTAAAATGAACACCATCTCTCCTATAGATGCCTTGCATGTTGTAACACAAGTTGTTGTGGTAAATGGAACCCATACCATAGTCTCTGAGGAAAGCAGAAACAGATTTATTTACATGTTTCCTTGCTTTCTCAATCTGTGGACAAAATTGGTTGGACCAGTTCCATTTTTGCCTTTGGCATATATTAGAAAATACCAAGGCAGTTTTTGGAAAAAGTGACATCAATTGCCCAAAGATGTCCTTTAAAAGCATTTCCAGACCTACCCCAGTCAAAGTGCCTAGGACATTTCCACCACAGTGCACAATTATAAGGTCAGGGTGTGGAAGATGCATAAAGGATTTTATTAATGGTATCAATTGGTGACTTCTTAATCCTCTCTGTCCAATCCACACAATGTCCACATTTGGTAAATCAAGGTTGTAAATTCCTCTGTTGCTTGCAAATTTTTCACTCCAGAAGACATAGCTATGACCCACAAACCAGACTTTAGGCATCTTGAAGTTAGATGTGCTTCTAGTCAGATGAGTTGTGGAAATGAAATGGCAGTTTGAAAGTAGGAATTATGAAAAAAGTGGTTGAGATTCAGTGCAGTTGAAAAACAAGAAATGATTGGTGCTGTCTTAAAATTCACCACTGAAAATTAGGGTGCATGCTTTTTTTTTTTTAAAGAAGACATTTCAATGGTTGAGAAAAAGTCATTTAAAGAAACATTGCACTTGATTAGCTAGTACATTGAGAGGTCAAACACCCTTGCTGTATTCTTTTGCAACATAGAATGATGAACTTGTGAACTGTGTGCTGGGTTAGGATGGAGTTACCATGGTTACAGGGTGAATGAGCACTGGGGGGATGGGTGAATGTTATGTGAGTTTCAAAGTCTTGAAATGTACAACCAATTAAAATGTGCAGTTTGGTTTTGAATTTGTGTGGGAACAATTTTGATTGTGACTGACACTGTTCTATATCTTCCAAAGCATTTTTAAAGGTGAGTAATGATTCTTTAATAAAGGATAGAGTGCTGTATGCACTATGGGGAAGATTAAGAAGCATATTGTGCTTCTTTATTCTTGCATTTTGTGTCATTTTTTTGTAATGCTGGCAAAAAAATGAATCAAGCTTCACTCACAGTGTGATCTTAGGCCAATGATCAAAATGTTAGATATAATGTACCATGTCTGTCTCTGCAAACAGTATGTGTGTCTCTGCCTAAGATCACACTGATGGGCGAATCAAGCTTCACTCACAGTGTGATCTTAGGCACATTATCAGAATGTTACATATAATGTACCATGTCTGTCTCTGCCAACAGTATGTGTGTCTCTGCCTAAGATCACACTGATGGGTGAATCAAGCTTCACTCACAGTGTGATCTTAGGCACATGATCAGAATGTTAGATATAATGTACCATGTCTGTCTCTGCCAACAGTATGTGTGTCTCTGCCTAAGATCACACTGATGGGTGAATCAAGCTTCACTCACAGTGTGATCTTAGGCACATGATCAGAATGTTACATATAATGTACCATGTCTGTCTCTGCCAACAGTATGTGTGTCTGTGCCTAAGATCACACTGATGGGTGAATCAAGCTTTAATCACAGTGTGATCTTAGGCACATGATCAGAATGTTACATATAATGTACCATGTCTGTCTCTGCCAACAGTTTGTGTGTCTCTGCCTAAGATCACACTGATGGGTGAATCAAGCCTCACTCACAGTGTGATCTTAGGCACATGATCAGAATGTTACATATAATGTACCATGTCTGTCTCTGCCAACAGTATGTGTGTCTCTGCCTAAGATCACACTGATGGGTGAATCAAGCTTCAATCACAGTGTGATCTTAGGCACATGATCAGAATGTGACATATAATATACCATGTCTCTCACTCCTCTTCTGTCACGCTCACTCCCTATAACTCTGCCATACTCCCACACTCACCTTCTTTCAGACCTTCTCCTTTACTTTCCTTCCTCTCTCTTTCCTTCTTTCACTCCTTCACTCTTTTCCCTTCTCTTACTCTCCTTACTCCACTACACTAACTGTTTCTCTTACTCCCTCTGTCCTCTTAGTTCTACACTCCCCTTCCCTCATTCTCTCTCTGTTAGCCTCATTCTCTCCGTCCACTTAGTCTCTCACTCCTCTTCTGTCACGCTCACTCCCTATAACTCAGCCATACTCCCACATTCACCTTCTTTCAGACCTTCTCCTTTACTTTCCTTCCTCTCTCTTCCCATCCTTCGCTCCTTTACTCTTTTCCCTTCCCTTACTCTCCTTACTCCACTTCAGTAACTTCTTCTCTCAATCCCTCTGTCCTCTAACTTACTCACTCCCCTTCTCTCACTCTCTCTCTGTTACCCCATTCTCTTCATCCTCTTAGTCTCTCACTCCTCTTCTATCACGCTCACTCCCTATAACTGAGCCATACTCCCACACTCACCTTCTTTCAGACCTTCTCCTTTACTTTCCTTCCTCTCTCTTCCCTTCCTTTACTCCTTCACTGTTTTCCCTTCCCTTACTCTCCTTACTCCACTTCACTAATTCCTTCACTTACTCCTTCTGTCCTCTTACTTCTACACTCCCCTTCCCTCATTCTCTCTCTGTTAGCCTCATTCTCTCCGTCCCCTTAGTCTCTCACTCCTCTTCTGTCACACTCACTCCCTATAACTCAGCCATACTCCCACACTCACCTTCTTTCAGACCTTTTCCTTTACTTTCCTTCCTCTCTCTTCCCTTCCTTCGCTCCTTCACTCTTTTCCCTTCCCTTACTTTCCTTACTCCACTTCACTAACTCTTTCTCTTACTCTCTCTGTCCTCTTAGTTCTACACTCCCTTTCCCTCATTCTCTCTCTGTTAGCCTCATTCTCTCCGTCCTCTTAGTCTCTCAGTCCTCTTCTGTCACACTCACTCCGTATAACTCAGACATACTCCCACACTCAACTTCTTTCAGACCTTCTCCTTCACTTTCCTTTCTCTCTCTTCCCTTCTTTCACTCCTTCACTCTTTTCCCTTCTCTAACTGTCCTTACTCCACTACACTAACTCTTTCTCTTACTCCCTCTGTCCTCTTAGTTCTACACTCCCTTTCCCTCATTCTCTTTCTGTTAGTCTCATTTTCTCCATCCCCTTGGTCTCTCACTCCTCTTCTGTTACGCTCACTCCCTGTAACTCAGCCATACTCCCACAGTCACCTTCTTTCAGACCTTCTCCTTTACTTTCCTTCCTCTCTCTTCCCTTCTTTCACTCCTTCATTCTTTTTCAGTCCCTTACTATCCTTACTCTGCTTTACTAACTCCTTCTCTTACTCCCTCTGTCCTCTTAGTTGTACACTCCCCTTCCTTCATTCTCTCTCTCTTAGCCTCATTGTCTCTGTCCTCTTAGTCTCTCACTCCTCTTCTATCACACTCACTGCCTATATTTCAGCCATACTCTCACACTCACCTTCTTTCAGACGTTGTCTTTTACTTTTCTTCCTCTCTCTTCCCTTCTTTCACTCTTTCACTCTTTTCCCTTCCCTTACTTTCCTTACTCCACTTCACTAACTCCTTCTCTTACTTCCTCTGTCCTCTTAGTTCTATACTCCCCTTTCCTCATTCTCTATCTGTTAGCCTTATTCTCTCTGACCCCTTAGTCTCTCACTCCTCTTCTGTCACGCTCACTCCCTGTAACTCAGCCATACTCTCACACTCACCTTCTTTCAGACCTTCTCCTTTACTTTCTTTCCTGTTCCATCCCTTCTTTCGCTCCTTCTCTCTTTTCCATTCCCTTACTTTCCTTACTCCACTTCACTAACTCCTTCTCTTACTCCCTCTGTCGTCTTAGTTCTACACTCGCCTTCCTTCATTCTCTCTCTGTTAGTCTCATTCTCTCCGTCCCCTTAGTCTCTCACTTCTCTTCTGTCACGCTCACATCCTATAACTCAGCCATACTCCCACACTCACCTTCTTTCAAACCCCCTACTTCACTTCCCTTCCCTTCCCCTCTCGTCCCTTTTTTTGCTCCCTCACTCATTCTCCTTTCCTTTCTCACTGCACTCTACTTCACTCACTCCTTTTGTATTTGTTAAGAATACAGCTCTTTTTGGAGAATTGGAGGTAGTTCTAAAAAGAACTGTTTTTTTTTCTTCTTTTAGGTTTTCTTAGTGAACAAAAACAAAAACAGGGAATGTCAAACTGCTCAACAGGAACAAAAAAAAGATTAAAAATTTGGGCTGGGGACGGCAGCGGTGGTTTTCCCTTGTTCGGACAATGTTCATAATACTTTGTTCACCGTAACAAAGTAGTTCATCACAGTCTTTACATTTTATAGTGATGCCATCAAAAACAGGCTGAATATTAGGAATCAGCTGTTCAGGTCTCCCTCTCATTGATGATGCAGTTGGTCCTCCAGTCGAAGTTCAAGCACCATCCCTTGGGGCATTTCGTGCCAGAGCCCTGACATTCTCCCGGGCATAGTTCTGGGGGTGCCTCCTCTGAACGTGCCGAGTCATGGTCGAATTGCCAAAACTGTATTTCCTTGTAGGGTCACCCCATGAAAGGACAGTTTGGCAAATTCTGCACTCCACCTTTGGAGCATTCACCTTTTTTTACCTGCTGGTATAGGAAAAAACTTCCATATGAAGTGCTCCTTTACCCTGGGCTGAGGAGCCTCTTCCTTTATGAACTCATCCGAGCTACTGGTGGGTCTAGCAGCCATTATATTCCCCAAAAGGTAGAGCAGAAAAAAACAGGTCTTGCTGTCACAAAAGTGAAAGAAGAAGTGAAGGAAATGGGTGGGGTTTTCATTCTTTGTAAAAAAAACTGTTAACAACCAATGAAAAGAGTTTTTTTAAGGTCACATGACTTGACGCGCTTACGCTGCGCGCACCGGAGCACTTCCGGGGGCGCTTACGCAGCACGAACGTAGGCGCTTCCGTGGGCGCTTACGCGGCTCACCTAAATGGGTATACAACCTTTACAACGTATCTTTTACCACGCACTACCATTACAACGCGGTCATTACAACGCATACCATTACAACGCATTGCGCTGGGGGGCGCTCTAGGATAGGGAATAGGTTAATTTACTATCCAATAACCTTCCCTAGTGTCCACGGGGACTGGAGTTGGAATAGTAAATTAAACTATTCACTATCCAGCACCCCAAAGCGCTATGCGTTGTAATGGTATGCGTGGTAAAAACCGCGTTGTAATGGTATGCGTGGTAAAAGTATGCGTTGTAACGTCATACATCTGCCTAAATGACGTTTTGCTAGCTTTACGGAAATGCAAAATCATTTCTTTCTGTAGCGTCACGTTGTAAAGCCCTGCGCCATAAGGAGGCGTTCCTGCACGGGGGGGGCGTTCCTGCGCAGGAACGCCTCCTAAAAGTGGCTGAGTGAAATCTATGAGATTTCACTCAGTCACTTTCAGGACAATGCTGCGTCAAAACCCTGCGTCTGCTTGAAGCAGGCGTAGGTCTTGACGCCGCATTGTGGAGATGGGGCACCCCCGAGCCTTGCTGGAGCTGCGTCGCGCTTGCGACGCAGCTCCAGCAATGCGCCACCTTTACGGCACAGATGCGTCACGCATCTGTGCCGTTTTTGTCCCATGGTGCGCCGCATTGTAAATGCGGCGCAGGAAGACTGGCGCATCCCTGGGGATGCGCCAGTCATCATAAATCTGCCCCTACTTTTATAAGGATGGTACTGAATGTCTTGCATTATTGTTTAGTTTTCATACATATTTTTTTTTACGAATGCAGAAATGGCGCTCTCGCTGCGCTCTCGGGTGAGATTACCGGTGCGCGCACCCTGAGCGCTCCAAGACAAAATGATATGGGTAAGCTTACCGGTGCGCGCACCCTGAATGCCCCAGGAAAAAATTATTTTAAAAAAGAAATGATCGCAACTTGTTGGCCCCCCTGCGTAGGCTTCGCAATGACGTTGCCCACTGGCGCTCCCTCCCACTCTCGCTCCCGGGCAGAGCTGCGCTGTTTAAAATGTTGGCACTCCCACGTTTCCTCTACGTCCTGCAGAACTGCCCCTTCTTGGTTCCAGACTCCTATTTTCGTACAGTTGAGAGCGAGCTTCGACTCTTGCTATGGGAGGGAGGGGCCGCTAGGATTGCCCTCTGTAAACTCTTCCAGGGCTGGTATGACGGGGGCATCGCCCTCCCTAACCTTCGCCTCTATTTCTGGGCCTTGCAGCTAGTTGCTGTGAACCACTGGATACACGGTTCGCCCTTGAACCCGGCCTTCCTCCTGGACAGGTCTCAAACTGGTCGTGAGGGATACCTGGGGGCTCTCTATGGTAAGCCCTCTAGAACTAGATATGTCGGAACGATGGCACACACAGTGGCTATTTGGCACAAGGCTACTAAATGTTTGGGGTGGGCGAATAGGTTCACTAAAGCGACACCTTTGTGGTCTGCGCAGGGCTTGGGCTCCCTCTGCTTCAGTCAGGGTTTCGATAGATGGGACATGCTTGGGATCTCGGAGCTAGGAGACCTTGTCCATGAGGGTAAATTGTTGACATTTAATGACCTTTAGACTAAATATGCCCTTGCGTCCACCGATTTTTTCCGATATCTGCAAATCAAACATGCTATTCTTGTGGCTGTCCCGGATCTTGCCAACCTTCCTATGACTTATCCCCTTGAGGACAGGCTGCTATCGGAACCTCTCCCTGAGAAGGCCATTTCCCTCACCTACCGTAAGCTATGCAATAATCTCCCCGATCCCTTTCAATCTTTGCGGTCCAAATGGGAGGCTGACTTGGGCCCCTTAGACGAGGAAGATTGGCGCTCGGCCTTAATGTCCCCGAGGGAATCGGCTATCTGCCATAGGTTTAGGCTGATCCAATTGAAGGTGTTACACAGAGCATATATGTCTGCCCTCACCTTGGCCAGAATAGGACGGCCCCCTGACACCCTGTGTCTGCGTGGATGTGGCCTCCCTGGTACCTTCTACCACGTTTTGTGGGATTGCCCAGTGGTGTAACAGTTTTGGAATGGAGCGATCCGAAAAATGAGTAGCTCCCTGGGTAAACCGCTCTTACTGACACCCAAGGAATATGTCCTTAACTTCTGGGGGGCCAATGACCTGACTGACCCTGAGCTGCAATGGGCGGCGATGGGATTCCTGTTGATCAAGCGCTCGATAGCGATGAAATGGGGTTCGCCGGACAGAATATTGGTGGTGAGCTGGGTGGCTGAAATGGATCGCTGTATGATCGCTGAAAAGACTGTGTACAAGATTCGAGGATGCCCCAAAATGTGGGACAAGAAATGGGGGCACTGGAATGCTTATCGGGGGGAGCTATGTGATTCTCCTACGGCGAAACTGGCCATGTCCCGAGATGGCCCTATGGGAGGACCTGTACTGTAAACATGTAACTTTATTTGATTTGTGTGTGACTCGATGTGAAATGCAGTGCTTGCGACTGTTTTCTGACTCTGCTTTCTTTGTTTCAGTTTAAAAAAAAAAAAACAGGTCGTTATTACATCCTTGTGTGAACTGATAGTTCTGTATGCACCTTACTCTGCTACGCTGCCGGACCCCAGGGTTGTCGGCTGAAGGGCTGTGTTGCTTTGACATGGTAGTGATTATGTCTGCCGGCCACTGGGTTGTAGGCTTTGAACTATGTTTTACAGAACTGAAAATAAAGGTTTTTCAAAAACAAAATGTATTCTTTATTAATATAGAGAGTGGCATTTGTTAATCCAGCATCTAAACATACGGCTGCCTGTTGAACTTTATTATTTTTTGCTTTTGATGATGGTGAAAGAGGTGTGAGGGCACTCAGTACCGCCCGGTGCCACCCCTGATTTCTATGTGGGATTCTGCAATGCACAGACATTTACCCACTAATTAGCAAGCTGTTTGGCTTCTAAAAACTACAGCATTTGTTTTGCCACTGTTTGTTTTGAGTTGCCTATGACAGGTGTGCGTCTGCTGTTTCCAGCCAGCAGCAGACGCAGTACTCTGTTGTGTTACTGGAGGGCGGTCTGCCTGCCAGCTCAGGGGCATATTTATGAGAGGGTTGCATCATGTTTGCAGCATGCAATGTAGTACATGCGTGACGCACACCTCTTAGTGTGTCAGCGTAGCTTTGAGGGGCTCTAAAAATACTGAGGAATCAAAAATAGAGCAAATCGCTGCGCTGCGTTACTCTTCCCTGGATAAGAGTTCCATTGTTGTTGTGTGGGTGTTCCCATACAATGCCCATGGCTGTTGGCGCATTCACAGATTACAACAAAGAGATAAGCCTCTTCAGAGAAGGTGTAACGAGGAGAAATATGTTTATTTCTCCTCGTTACTTCCTCTTTCTATTTGTGCTGCATTCTATTCGTATCCCATCATACTTACTTTACATGTTAATCTCATTGGATGCACAAGCCAATAGTTCGACTACTATGGCGAATAGCAGGGGGAGGGTGGACAGCCCTGCCTCATCCTCGACCGAACTGGAAGATCTATGATATTGTCCTATTAACCTGTCTGCTTCTACCGCGATTTCGCGCTAGTGCGGAACTTCTGTAAAACGTGCGGGGCTGCGTCGGCCGTTGGACGTGCGCAGCACTACGAAGGTAGTGCTCGCAACGTTCAACGGCCGACGGCAGCACTTGAGGGGTTAAATCTATATCTAGTAATGGGGTCTGTGTACAATAATTGGACCAAAGATGTGAATTCCGGTACAAATCACATCTTCCATTTGACCGCCATCAGATATGGCTATTTAAACAAATGTAAGGCCTTTTCGGCATGCAGCGAATATATCACCATGTGTTCATTTTTGTTTGAGGCTTTATGCAGGACACCATATAGACATTGCGTCCACTACCTTGTAAGTCAAGTCAAGTCAAGTCAAAACCACTTTATTCGATTAATTATAATCATAAAAGTATACTATACACTATACAGAACATTATAAAATGTATTATACAATATAAAATACAATTAAGAAATATTAAAAAGACAAATTCATTATTAGAGACCAATAATCAATGTACATAAACTTATGTTATATGATTAGACATTTCCAGTAGAGCTGCCTTTCTAACCCTCCTACTTCTGACAGACGCAACTAGAAAGCTGGCAACACTAAACATAATTTCAGGGGATTCCATCAGTTGTAGAAACAATAGTGCAGGTTTACATTGTATGAAGTCCATCTTTTTCATTAGTGGAAAAATAAACCTTTTTCTGGCTTCATGAAAAAAAGGGCAGAAGAACATAAAATGCATGGTGTCTTAGGCGGAGAAATCATCGCATTTACATGGAGTCGCATCTTCTAGCCTAATCCAACCCTGCAGATCCCATAGTACCAGGTGAATTTGGTTGAATCGGAATTTGGTCAAAAGCCATCTGTGAAAAGGGTTAGAAACGATAGACAGATATGATGGCATTGCTAGTGACAAAATTACCAAGAAGTGGGTCCTGACAGATGGTTTGCATAGCTCCACTGCTTCGCGCTCTGCTTCACTTCGTCTAACAAACTTTTCTTGACCCACTCTAAGTCAGCTTTACATAAGGATTCTGGATGAAGGGAAATCTCAGGGCGCCCCAATTTTTCAGATGACATTTTTACATACGCCAGCCACTGGATATCCTTCATTCTATCTAGTTTAATACAGTCCTTTAGAATCCTATGATTTAAGGTAAGATTCGGATTCAACCACATTCTAATCCATAACAAGATTGGGGCTATTTTAATTATATCGGAAATATATCCTAAGCCCAACTCGAGATGAACAGAATGGGTCGCAGTGGATTATGGGAGACCAAGGTGGGCACGTATGAATTTATTCTCTTCTGTCTGTATACAGTCAGGTTTAATGTACCCCCATATAGCCGCCCCGTACTTTGCAATTGCGATAGTTTTGGCTTTATATATAGCCAAAATAGCCTCAAAGGGTTCCCCCCAATCTCTTGGCAAATCCTGATATTGCGGTTGAAGAATTTCTCACAGCATTCACCTTTATAGAGAGCTGAGGTGTCCACGTTCCCCTGTTGTCAAAGACAACTCCCAAATAGGTGAACACTTTCACCCTGGTGATTTCTCCTTCCCCGCAATAAAAAGATCTAGCGGTACCTTTACCAGCCCCTAGAGACATAATATGTGATTTGCCATTATTGACCACTAGGTCCAGAGAGTTCATAAAGTTCCCAAATGAATCCAGCAGTCTTTGTAAGCCCAAAGGAGTCCTTGCCAATAAAACGGCATCATCCGCATAGAGTAGCACCGGAACCGGTGATCCTCCCATACGCGGGGATGACGAGTGTAGCTGTTAACAAATTAGCTTCCAGCGAATTTATGTACAAGGTGAACAGCATGGGGGCCAGGATACAGCCCTGTTGCACCCCCCTTCCGGACTTAAAACTAGCCGTACATTTCCCCTCTTGCATCATCCTTATTGAGGCATTCAGATCTTTATGTAACTCGGCCAAAAAATACACGAGGGGCCGGTCAAGGCCCATTTCCCACAGCATGGTCCACAGCCTAGACCTATTAACTAGGTCAAAGGCCGTGGACAAATCCATAAAGCCCAAGAAAATGGAGCCCCTTGCTGCCCTCGTATATTTGGCTATTATTAGGTGTAAATTGAGGCATCGGTCCTCCGTGCCCCTCCCAGCTCTAAAACCATATTGGGCGTTGGACAGTATGTCTTTTTCCAGAGCCCAATCTGTTATCTTTGCTAATATAACCTTTCCCAATATTTTAAAGGAGGAGTCAAGTAATGATATAGGCCTATAGCATCTCGGATCTCCCCTTTGGCCCTTCTTGAACACGGGGATTATAGTTGATTGAGACCATGATTTAGGAAATCCTGTAATGGCCGAGGTATTAAAGACATTAGTCAAAATCTTTCCCCAATAAGTGGGGTTAGCCTTGTACATATCTGAGGGAACTCCGTCAGGGCCTGGTGCCTTACGCCGTGCGGTGCCCTCTATTGCTTTAACAACTTCTGCTATATTAAAATTTATAGGTATAATTGGTGGGTCGGTGATGGGAACCTCGAAAATTTCCAGCTCTAAATCACTCCCATACATTTTTCTAAAATGGCTTAACCAATCCTCCTCTGCAATATTTAATTCCAATGCAGAGTTCAGATTGCCAGAGAATAGGGGAGTATTAATTATAGACCAAAACTTGGCGCTATCTTTCAATGTCGCTTTATCCATTAGATCAGCCCACGCTTCTTGTTTTATTTCATTTTTCTGTGCCAAGACGACTCTTGAGTACTCCTTCCTAAGCTGAGCAACTAAACCTTTATTCCTTGGCCGATCGTTTAGAGTCTTTTTTAATAGATTATGTGCTTTAGTAAATTTATGGTTGAACCAGCCCAGTACAGGTTTATTTTTCCCTTCTTTGCTATTTATTGTAAGTTCTTTAGCCACTTGAGAACAAATGGCTTCATATGAGGTAATAACATCCCCCCACAGGAATGTGGGTCCGCACATATGTTTAGTTCCTGCGCAGCCTTTGTCGTAATAATATGGAAGAAGTCTTCTGGGGTAACCTTACTCCAATTTAATCTTCTGCCCTGATCTTTGGTTTTTACCTCAGCTACAACCTGCGGCAAATCAGTTTTATTTAATAAGGAAAATCCATTTATCAATTCAATCACCACCGGATTGTGGTCACTGAACGTAGAGTGTATAGCATTATAAAAAAGTACATATTTTAAAAGTCCAGAGGAAAGAAATATATAGTCTATTATTGACTCACAGTCCCTAGCTACATACGTCGGGGTACGAACACTCTTATCGAAGAACCCTGCCTCAAACAAATCATTGTTGGACAGGAGTATCTCCAAGGCTTCCCCCTTAGAATTATGCTCAAAATGCTGAGGGCATGTAAGATCTGGTCCATCAATATCAATAATTTGACAAATTAGACTACAAGGGTGTACATTAAAATCACCCAACAAAATATAATGGCTAAAAGTGGTTTGCTTTTCCTTATTGGAATTTAAAAAATCAGACAACAAATTTAGATGCTCATTAGGAGAATCCCCTTGCTGCGAGTTATAACAATTCACCGGGATTAGTTTTGTGTTATTCGCCAAACTTATTTCCAAAATAAGAAAGTTATGGGAAGCACAGTCAACCCTTTTTACTCTTGCCCTTACGTTCACAGAGACCAAGATCATAAGGCCGCCTCTATCTCTCCCAGCAAGAGATCTCAATGCGGGAACAAAATAGGATGTGAAACCATCAATCCACAAGTCACAGTTATTATCCCATGTCTCTTGGAGAGCCACAATGTCATATTGTTTCACAAGGTTTAACCAGTTACTATCATCCCTTTTGGAACGTAGGCCAGCAACGTTCCAGCTTAACATCTTTACCTTGTCCCCCACAGTTTTACTTATGCTTTCAGATTTACGACAAGTATTTTTAGGCCTTAATATGTTTTCTTCAGGCTCCAAATGTTCCCTAACTGCAGATGTCTCCCCCCCAACCCTCACAACCCTCACGTCAATCACACAACTCTAATCCAGATAGTGCATCAAATCTATTATAAGTGACAAGGTTAGGCCCAAATTTAAAGTAATTTTCTCCCCCACAGCCCTGCGGAGATCCAAGGGTCCGGGTCTCGATAGGTCTGGATAGTGTAAAAGGTCTCATTCTCGCACTTTGTGGAGGGGCTCTACTTAGATGTGAGTAAAAGTACCCTAAGGGGCATACACAAATACTATTTGCGTCAAATGACATAGAGGCTGCCCTTAACAAAACTGTAGCGACATGTTGTGGGTGTCTAAAATTTACAATTATACATTCTCCGCTACACGTCTTCCTAGATGGCCCGATCCAGTTTGCCCTTCTGGTTGATATAATTTCTGTGGCAAATTGTGTTGGAAAGCCACAGCTCCTATTCAGCCATGACACGGGTTTGTTTTTCAGAGATTCGTGTGTTTCCTCGATTAGCTGGGCAGAACGGGGGTCAGGGAGTGGTACATTGGTTAAAACCACAACATAAGGGGCACAGTCAGGCGGAAGATCTATAAATCTACTTCTCCTCCCTTGACTGCTTCTTAATCTACCCTCTGGACCTGGTTGAGTTTGTGAGTCTGCGCTAGTTGAGGAAGAAGGGACGGGTATGCCTGCATTTGTTCTAACTATGGGCTGAGAAGGTTTCTGCTGGTTAACAACCTTGCCTTCCTTCTCTACTCCAACCGGACCTTTCCCGGTAGGTTTTACTCTGTCGGTTAGAGCCAGATGTTTTTCTAAAAGCACTCCTATCCTCTTTACTTCTGCCGCAAGGGTATCCAGTTTGAGCACTAGGGGTTGAACATACTCTTCTAGTTTGGCTTCAAATTTAGCTTCCAGAGAGTGGACCAGTAGCTCAAATTGCTCTGAGTTTAAGTTAAAACTCGCTGCATTGCTTCCATCCTGAGGGATGGTAGCCACAGCAGGGATATGTTTAGCGGGTTTAGAGATATCAGCCCTTTTTTTTACTATACTTTCCCCCACGTTTGCTTTGTTGTTTCCTGCAGGATCTTATTGGTCTGGAGGTTGGTGGGACTTCCTCTGTTTCACTAGAAGATATGTTTAGATCTTCGACCTGCGACTCTGGGTGAACCTGGGCATCCTCTGTTATGACAGCCCGCGTGCCCATTCTAGTAAGGTCATCTTCCGGTGGTTCCACCACAATAGTAGTAACTCTAGGGCTATATCAAGTGGCCCCTCTCTACCTAAGGAGGCTCTCCTGTCGTTATTAATTTTATTTACCATTTTAACCATGTAATTATCAATGGCGCCTGCCCCCACTATAACCTTCTCACTTTTGGATTTAGACATGATTTAACCTGGCTATACAATCTTTTGCTACTACCAGGCTTGTTATTTAATCAAAGCAGTAAGTGTCTGATCACACAGTTATTTACTAAAATAATTAGTAATAAAATAATGACTAACAATCTCACTGTACGGGGACACCGAGGGCAGCGGCACGAAAAAGTCAAAATCAGTGGCCCAGCCCAGTCTCCTCCTGTCCCAGGCTGTCACAGACTGTCCCGCCCTTGTCCCGGGCTTCTCCCGGCGTTGCCCGCGCGCGTACCCGCGACGCGGGGGCCAAGCAGTGTCTTATGCGCCTCCTGGCACGCGAAATGTGGGCGGCGGCGTCTTCCGTCGCTAGGCTGCCTGGGAAGTGTAGTTTTCCTGTCCTCCCTCCACACAGCGGCCGCTCGATGTTGCTGGTGCGGCGGCGTGAGGGAGACAACCGGTCAGCGTAGAGGAGAGTGGCCCACAAGGTAAGCCCCTCGACAAATGATAATCCACTACCTTGTAGAGACAGGTAGAGGATCTCGGCCAATATTTTGGTCTCTATATAAGATGAAGGCATGGTCCTATTGGAGGTGTATTCATCCATTGGTTTCTCAACTTTTTAGATTAAGACGATATTGGCAGTGCCGAGATCTTCTTGGAGGGGTCCTCCCCTCGGGCCTCATTGAACATCTGTGTGAGAGACGCACATAGATGCTGTCCAATATATAAACATTTCAGGTGATTGGCCATTTGGACCAAGAGGTCTACCACTTTAGAGATGTTTGATGGCTTCTGCCACCTCAGGCGGGTCAATATTTTTCTGAGGAAGTGCCCTACCATCAGGGTGAGATACTTGGTATCGGTAGATCCTACGCAAATTGTAACAGTTGAACTGTGGTCCTGTCACCCGCTGCATGATATAGATTTCCCAGGCATTTTGGCTAAAGTCTCTGCAATGTCCATGGCTGTGTAGACTGCATTTTCCTGGGCTATATGCACACCCACACCCATCTCTATCCTGCCCCTCCCGACACCAGCCAATCTAGGAGCGAACCTGCCTTATTACCCTCCTCATACAGCTTGTGTTCTTGGCCCCATAAATGTGCCAGTGGGGGCCGCCACATTCAAATCTTCCAAACAAAAGCACGCAAACAATGCCTAGCAGGATGGATGACGTGAATCCTACACCTTGTAGTCCCCTTTGCCTTATGTAACATTTTTTATACACTGATTTACAAACATGCATCAGTCATTGTCTCTGTATGTGTGATGTAAAGGGCTCGGACCACTAATTATAATACTGTATGCATACATGCCGACAGACCCAATTGAGGCTGTCTGTCTGCCTGAAATTAGTCTGCTTGTATAGAGATGAATTCGGAAAATCAATTTTCCCAAATTTTATTTAATTTCACACTTTACACTTCTTAAATGTTGGCATGTATGTGTGTGCTATTATGTGAAAAAGCTATTTCAGATCTTATGTACCTAAAAATAAATACAGAAATTGATTGGGAAATGTAACATCTGGCCTGAGGAGTCAACTTTCCGAAATAAAGTCAAACATTGAAAAGTTAGTCGCAGCACCAAACTTCCCATTAAGTTTTCTGTTTTTGCATATTTTTTCAAAATAAAAATAACGGGCCCGATTCACAGAATGAACTTAAGACTCAATCCTAAACTTACTACTATTTTGGTATTCACAGAATGCACTTACTACTTTTGGCATTCACAAAATGAACTTACTACTTTTGGTATTCACAGAAGTTAGGATTTTGTCTTAAGTCTGTCTTAAGTCTGTCTTAAGTTTGTCTTAAGACAAACTTAAGACAAAATCCTAACTTCTGTGAATACCAAAAGTAGTAAGTTCATTCTGTGAATGCCAAAAGTAGTAAGTGCATTCTGTGAATACCAAAATAGTAGTAAGTTTAGGATTGAGTCTTAAGTTCATTCTGTGAATCGGGCCCAACATCTTTAGTAATTCGTGTATTTTGTTTGGTGGATACTTTTTGTGCATTTAAATTTACAAATTGTTCGGTGGAACCACAGCTTTCAGTAATGATTTAGTGGGGTGTTGCATCCTGCTTTCATTTCTTCTCTGTCCTTCTTTAGTGTTTGTCATTACTTGCTCAGCAAGCATCTATGATGTCACTTAGTGTTCCAATTGTGTATGCTTGAAAGCAGGGACAGTTACATCTGAGGCTGACCTGGAGTCCATCTCCTCCTGGTGGGGTTTCTATTATTGGATCTACTTTATTCTATTTTATCTACCTGACCTGAATTTTATCTTCAATAAACCTAATCTGTTTCATATACTGGACTTAAAGACTTCAATTTGTTACAATTTTGGCGACGAGGTACAGAGCCTATGCATGAAGAAAAGACTGGATTACTGCAACTAAGGATTTTGAACTACTGCAACTGGAGAACTTTTTCAAGCCAAAGAGGAAAAGGTATTTAATGAGAGCACCCTGGTTAACCCCACCAGTGTCCTCTGTGATCTGGACAGCCTGTTCCCCAGGGTGTTGGGATTCTTGCTGCATGATTTGGCCTGAATCTGAAGACAACTTAAAGAGGGATTTGCTGCACGATTTATGATTTGACCTGAATCTGAAGAGAACTTAAAGAGAGATTTTGTTTTCCACTTTTGAATTTAAGGAAATCTCTTTCAAGAACTGTGTTCATACCAAGCTTCTAACTGTCTGACCAGTAACATACATGGTTTGGATTTAGACAAGAAAACACGCGTCTACCAACAGCTGTAGGGAAGTGCATGCGCAGTGTTTGCTTGTTATTCGACAACTCAGAGGATGCGAAGCATTTTGGCCCCTGCCGGAGAGACAGGGATGCTGGCGGTTGTAAGCAAGAGCACAAGGTACGGTCTGCTGTTGCATCGGAAGAAAAATGTACAGTTTTGTTGTAGGAGTGCAACATTAGCGGTATTTCTAGAACCGCGCGTTTCTAGCACATTTTAAAGCATTGTGGTGATTTTTTACATGTCAACGTTTTACTCTTGAGGCAATTTTTAAAATAAAAACTAACGACTCACTTATGCAATCACTCGAGCACCGGCATTTTCAGAGCGTCTACTGTGACGTCTGCATCTGCGTCTTCATTCTTGCTGCTCAAAGACGTTTTCTAGCATTGGCGTGAGGAGAGCTACCCGGTGCAGCGTCTGTGTACGTGCCGCCATTTTGCAATGCGCATTTGTAAGCAGTTTTCAGAAAAGTGACAATCCAAGTTTATATTGGCAGAAGGACTTCGCTGCATCTGACTACTCGTCTCATGGCGGAACGGAGTCCTCGGGTGAGTTTAATTAATATTGTACACTTCATTGGGGAACTCTGGCCCAATCTTTTAAACCGCGGATATGTAGTGGTATAAAACACAACGGAAAACTCACTGTTTCACACGATTGAATTTTCGTCAGCTTTGGAGTTCTTTTTGCAGTTTCAATTGAGGTCATGGACTATTGTCATCTGTGAGGAAAGTTGTAAAATTGTGAAGAATCTACTTACATGACTTGTGGGTGATGCTTATGAAGTCTTCAGCTGTGAACTTCCTGTCCCGGTGATTTACAATCATAATCTCTAAACTGTTTTCAAAGAAGAAATGTCAGCGTCTTGCTTTGAACTGCAAATCTTACTACTTGTTTAAAGGAAGCCCATTGTGAGAAGTCCTCGGGTGAGAGATCGCTCACCGGTGTTATATGTTCATCTTTTTGTGGAAAATTAAAACCTTTATTGTAACTTGTTTTCAGAGGGAGGTGGTGGAGTTTCATATATGTATTCTTTGGGAAGGACTGCACATTATTTTATTGCCATGTATTACTTCTCATATGTTAGTTGCATGTGTGTACTGGAACTGATAATACTACAGTAAGATAGTATCTTTAATGGTTGAGGTGTTTAGTCGTTTTAATTTTGCATGTGTGTACTGGAACTGATAATACTACAGTGAGATAGTATCTTTAATGGTTGTGGTGTTTAGTCGTTTTAATTTTGCATGTGTGTATTGGAGCTGATAATACTACAGTGAGATAGTATCTTTAATGGAGGGAGCCATGTTTATGCTCAACGTAGGTTGAGGTGCTCTGTTGTTTTTATTCAGATTTCTGGTGTGTTAGTTATTCATTGGAGTGAGCCATTCATATGCTCAATTTAGGTTGAGGTGCTCAGCTGTTTTATTTAAATCCGGTGTTGATTGCATGTTTGATTGCAGTTGCATTTAAATTTCTTGTTCATGTGTTGGGTCTTTTGGTGTGTAGACTGTGTATTTTGCGGGGCCACATGTTGTGCTCATTTATTGAGGTGCTCCATTCTTTATTCCATTCCAGTCTTTCTGTATTTTATGTGTTTACGGCTTTCATCTTATGATGAGCCATGTTTGAGAAATTTTTATATTTTGAAGAGTTTTAGTATTTAGCTGAACCACAATGTGCTCTTATATTGTTAGAGGTGTTCAGTTTGGTGGATGTTTAAAGAACCACATGTTTGATTTGTAGAACCACAGGTGTTCGCTATGTTTGATTTGTAGAACCACAGGTGTTCGCTATGTTTCATTTGTAGAACCACAGGGGTTCGCTATCTTTTATGCTTAGAGAGCCGCAGGTTGCTCATTTGTAGAACCACTTGTGTTCGCTATCTTTTATCTATTTGTTGAGCCGCGGGGTGCTCTAGGGTTTAGAGGTGTTCAAATTGTCGGGTGTTAAAGAGCCGTGTTGGGGGGCGTGGCTTGGACGCCGGCCAAGATGGCGGCGTGATTCGGAACGTCCGACACCGGACTCCACGAATTACCGGGTCCCAGCGCCTTCATCGACGGAAACACCGCCATGCCATCATCCCCGCGAACCGGAACGTGAGGGGAGCAGAACGCACTCACTAATTCCCGGTTTCGCGGCTTTTTGCATTACATACGCAGCACTTCCTTTTCCAGCGGTAACAGCCG
Organism: Lissotriton helveticus; assembly: GCF_964261635.1. Lineage (NCBI taxonomy): Eukaryota > Metazoa > Chordata > Amphibia > Caudata > Salamandridae > Lissotriton > Lissotriton helveticus. The sequence goes on along the minus strand of NC_136057.1, from coordinate 182,301,400 downwards.
CTATTTCACGCAGCAGCTGCGGACTTTACCGGCAGCCGACTTGCACCTCAGGCGATGCCGTTTTTTGATGCTGCAGTGCATTTCCAAGACCTTCACCCCTCCTGAGCGTATCTGGTGAGCTCTATTCTTGTGAATTTTTGGCAATTCTTTTTCTTTCACCAGCCCTTTTTCGCCAGTTATTTCCTCACAGTTTTGGCGCCATTTTGTGACTGTCTCTAAGCCCGCTGCATAAGACTGAATAAGACTTTCCTCATGTTGCCTTTGGCTCCTTCCTTTGAATATGCAGGTTATGGTACTGACAGGCAGTGATTGGCAATACGCTTTCTGAACTTTATTCTCACCTTTCAACCTCCATGTTATTTCTTATGGGGTGCTGGCATTTGCTTTCTCAGAATTATTATTATTATTATTATTTTTTATTTATTTATTTTTTCTCTGGAACTTTCTGGCGTGTTTTTTCACTCATGCTCCTTCCTCATTAACTATTTACATGGTTATGCTTGGAGGATTGCTGGGACCTTTGCCAAGAAATAGCAGTGTTGCTTCTCTTCAAATGTCTTCTTACGCTTTAATTCCTTTTTTGTGATGTTAAACTTCCTCGCTGGACTCCGCTTTTCTTCTCCAGACACCTCAGGCTGTTTGTAGGCGAGGGGGAAGAAGTGTTCTTCCTGTTTTGGCTCATCCTTGATGTGTGGCACATTCTCTCCTCTCTAATTGACTTTAACTGACTGCGCTTTGCTCACTCTGGAGAGTGCTTTCCTCCTGTATCACTTGGCGCTGATTTTACCTCCACTTACTCCTTTTGTCTTTCATGGGGAAACTTCGCAATTTGAAACTTGCTGCCATATCAAAATTGCCTGTTGGTTCTGATTCTGATTCTCCTACTCACGACATGGAAGAGGGCGCGCCATCAAAATCTGATTCGGCTCCTGGAGCTATTCCTAAGGCTCGCAACAGCAGTAAGGGGCTGCCTTCTTCGGTCTCATCCAAACGTCTGAAAAAGGATCCACCATCTCCTGGGACTTCTTCTTCTACTTCGGCATCTATAGATCTCATTTTGGAGGAACTTCGTGCCCTTAAGCCATTTATGGAGGCTACAACTTCAACTATGCAGACTATGCAGGAGAAGTGGTCATCTTTGGAATCCCGTGTGCTCTCCTTGGAGCAAGCCGCAGACTCATTACAATCTTCATGTTCCCGCATTCCGTCATTGGAGACGGAGATTCTGCTACTTAAACGTCAAACTGAGGATTTAGAAAACAGAAATCGTAGGAATAACCTACGCCTCTACGGCCTTCCGGAACTTTCAGAAGGGTCCAACCCCACCGTTTTCTTCCAGTCCTTTCTTGCCAAGATTCTGGACACACCGGCCTTGGCCACTATTAATATCCAACGAGCTCATCGCCTGGGCCCCAGAGTCGCTTCCAAGCCTAGAGGTGTCATCATGCTCTTCCTTCAATATTCTGACCTTCTACAGGTCCTCTCAGCTGCCAAGCTCAAGAAGCAGATCATATGGGAAGGTCATCGCCTTTACCTATCGCAAGACGTTTCCAAAGCCACTGCAGATCGGAGAAAGAGGTTCTTAGACATGAGGCCGCAGTTAAGGGTTCTCAACGCACGATATGGTCTCCTACATCCTTGCCTATTTAAGGTTACTTACAAGGACAGAACAACCACCTATGAAGATCCGGCAGCTCTGCAGGCTTTCCTTCGTCAACACGGCCCAGATGTTATGGACACTTCAAGACCTGGCTGACAGGATTTGTTCTATTTTTTGCTATTGCTATTTTTGAACTAGTCATGCTGTTGTGACGTTAATGTTTTCTTTATTGATGTTCTTGTTTCTGTGCCTAATATTTATCTTTATGGTTGTCTTTGTCCTTTTTCTCCTCTTATCATCTCACTTTGTGTCCATCTTATACTCTGGCTGTTTCCCCTATATTTCTCTCATTCCACTTATTCCTTCCTCCTTGTCAGGCCCTGGTTTCTCCTTTGTTTCTATTTCATTTTCCTTCATGTTTTGACCTGAGACCCTCGTATTTTCTCTAACGCTTTCTTTCATTTCTTCAGGTATTACCATCTTCGTTTTCAACCCGATGTTTTCTACCATTTCTGTATATTATCCCTTGCATCCCTGATATCAGAGGTTCGGTGTCTGTTCTGGTTCTTCTCGTCGTCGTCTTCTGCCACCACCACCCCCATCCCCCTTTTTGGAGTTTTCGTTTTGTAAGTATGTACTTCAGTCGTTCGTTTCGAACATGTACTGTCTCTCTGATTGTTTTTGTTTCTGTTCTTTTTCTTTCCATTCTATTTCTGAACTTTTTTCCATTCCTTTTCTGGTTCCACCTTTTCTCCCCTCCTCTTCCTTCTCGATTTCAGTATCATATTTATAGTGATTTTTCTCTCCCTCTTCCTTACTTTCTTCCTTTTATACCTCTTCCTTCCTTCTTCTCTCAATATTATCCTTCCATTTTTATCATCTTTCTCAGTTCCTTTTTACGCATTGACAAGCATGTTGCTCTTAATTATTTCTTTGCATTGTTCCGTTCCGTGTAACAACCTGGAACGTTAAGGGATTAAATAATCCCATTAAAAGACAGAGGGTTTTATCCCACTTAGCTCGTCTTAAAACTGATGTTGCCCTCCTTCAGGAGACTCATCTCTCTGAGGCAGAGGCTTTAAAGCTTAAGCGCTGTTGGGTGGGTCATGGTATTTGTTCTCCTTCAACCTCTAGGAAGAATGGTGTTGTGATTTTGCTTCATAAAAAGTTAAATGTTTCTTCCATCTCTCATGAAAGTGATGTTGAAGGTCGTTGGGTTATTGTTACTTTGTCCATAGATAAGATCCCCCTCACCCTTTTCAATGTATATGCCCCTACTGGGATAGATAGGTCCTTTTGGCCCTCTATTTCTACTAAGCTGTCCTCCCTTAATGGTGATTATGTACTGTTTGGAGGTGACTGCAACCAGGTTATTGACCCCTTCCTTGACCGTCACTCTCACGCCAAATTTGTTCCCTCTAGAATGCATACCCAGTTTGTCAATGCCTTTCAAAACAATGCTCTGGTAGACATTTGGAGACTGTGTAATCCTGATCTTAGGGAATATAGTTTTTTCTCCCCTCCCCATCAATCCCATTCCCGTATCGATCACATCTTCCTCAGTAAATCCCTGTCCCAACATGCCATTCGCTCTGAAATTGGCTCCATTCTGCTCTCGGACCATGCCCCAGTTTTTGTAGACCTTGACTTACTCCCTTTTTCTTCCCACCCTGGCCGATGGCGATTTAATAATGCTTTACTTTTAGACTCCACATTTTGTTCTGAATTTCAAGCCTTTACCACGGAATTCTTCCTACTAAATCATACCCCTGTCTCCTCTTTGTTATGGTTTGGGACTCCTTTAAAGCAGCCTCTAGGGGTTTTATTATCAACTTTGTGGCCCGACTGAAGAAACTCCGAGTAACTAAGTCAGAGGCAATTTTAGCTGACATTAAATCTTTAGAACTCGTGTACCAAGCCACTAAGTCTGAATAATCCCTTAAAGCACTTGTTAATGCAAAAATCTCTTTTAACAAATTTACAACCGAAGCTGCCTCCAATTCCTTATTAAAATGTAATTCCCGGTACTATGAGGGTAAAAACAAAATGGGGAAGCTTCTGGCTAACTACTTAAAAATACGAAAGGAACGCACTAAGATCGAATCCATCAAGACTTCTTCTGGTATCTCTACTTTTAAGGATAAAGACATCCTCGAGGAGTTTGTCAAATTTTATGATAATCTTTACACTCCTGAACAGGTTCCCGATTCTCCACATCTTCTTTCCTATATTCGCTCTCTTCCCGCCCCACCGGTTTCAAACATCGACTTTGATTCTCTGGAACTTGACATTTCTCTTACTGAAATCTCTCATGCAGTCTCCAAGTTACGCCACGGTAAATCACCCGGTCCTGATGGTTTTACCATCGAATTCTATAGTCATTTTGCTTCTCTTCTCCTCCCTAAACTTTTACTCTTATTTCAGTCTTTCCTTGGAGCAGGCTCTTCAAGCGGATCTTTTCAGCAGGCTCTAATTTGCTTGATTCCCAAAGAGGACAAAGACCACTCTCTTTGCAAGAACTACCGGCCAATTTCCTTGGTCAATACTGACTATAAAATCTTGGCAAAAATATTGGCATTACGTATGGATCCCCTCCTACCGGACTTACTCGGTCCAGAGCAATCGGGTTTTGTCAAGGGCCGTCTTGCCTCCGACAATTCTCGTGTCTTTCTCAACATCCTTAGCAAATCTTCTTCGCTGACCCTCCCTTTCGCAGCTATCTCTTTGGATGCCGAAAAAGGCTTTGATAGGATTGGGTGGGATTTTATGTTTCAGGCTTTGCGTTGGTTTGGTATCCCTTCTAAATTCATCTCTATTGTCTCTTTACTTTATTCTAATCCGCAAGCTTCAATTTTTGTCAACGGCATGACCTCGGACTATTTCTCCTTGCACAGAGGAGTTCGACAGGGTTGTCCCTTATCTCCACTACTTTTTGTTCTTGCTCTCGAACCTTTCCTCACTAAAATCCGTCTTGATGACAATATCACTGGTTTCCAATATGGGTCTAATCAGGTCAAACTTTCAGTTTATGCTGACGATATTCTTTTTTATTGTTCTGATCCTGCCTCATCTATTCCCTCTTTTCTCCAACAGGTCTCTTCTTTTTCTGCAGTCTCACGATATCGCTTAAATGCTGATAAATGTGAAATTATGCCTTTGAATCTTCTATGCCAGAAACATCTCTTCTCTCAAACAGGGTTTTTATGGAAACCATCTAAAATCAAATATTTGGGTGTTTGGTTTGCTCCTCTTTTATCAGATACTCTAAAAAAAAATTTTGATTACATTTCCAAGAAAATGGATGCGGCCATCACACGCTGGAATCCATTATTTTTGTCCTGGTGGGGTAGGCTCAGCTCTATTAAAATGATGTTATCCCCTCTTCTTTTATATACTCTTTCCATGCTTCCTTTGCATATCCCTCTTTCATTTTTCAAAAATATTGACATCTTATTGCTGAAATTTTTGTGGAACGGTAAACGTCCTCGAATAGCTCTTACCTCCTTATGTAAGGACAAAGCTCAGTCTGGTGTACGTTTTCCTAATTTTAAAGAATATCATCGAGCCTTTTCTCTGAAACAATCAATCCGCTGGATTTCCTCTGATCTTCCTCGCTACCCTCCTCTTTGGTTGAGCATGGAATCTTCTTTTATCTCCCCATTCACCTTTCGCGAATTTCTATCTTTCACAACCTCTTCCTCTCGCTTTCGTATGCCTCTTATCTCTCATACTCGCACTCTTCTTCTACCGTATCTATCCTCGTCATACCCTTCCTTCCTCTCCACACACGAACAGTCAATTTGGTACAACTCTCTTCTTAAAATTCGTAACCGCACCATCTTTTGGAAAGTTTGGCATTATCATGGACTATGTTGGATCTCTCAGTTAATTTCTCACGACACCCCTCTCTCCTTTCAGGACCTTCAATCCTCGTTCTCACTACCTGCTTCCGCCAGGTCCCAATACGATTCTCTTTATCCAGTCCTTCTACTATACCTCCGTTCCTTGTTGCCTTCCAATGATATTCCTTTAGAACATAGATCCACTTCTTTACTATTGGAGACCTCTCCTTCTGCTTCCGCTTTGTATAACTCTTTCCGTTATGTTGCTGATAGATTGAAAACTAAGGTCGAGACTGCGTGGTAACTAGACCTTTCCCAAGATTGGCCAACACTTTTTTGTGATAAAGTTTGGACTAAACTCCATAAAACCTCTAGAGCTGCTAACACTACCCAAACTTTATATTTCATTTACAACAGAACTCTAGTTACCCCTCTTGCTTTGTCCCGTTTTTCCTCTGACGCTCCCGATATTTGCTGGTCATGCTCCTGTCCCCTTGCAGACCTTAAGCATATGCTATTTGAATGCCCTTATGTCTCTCAATTTTGGCAGCTAGTCTGGAAGCAAATACAAAAGATCTTCCAATTCCAGGTTCCCATTTCCCCTTCACAGATTTTTCTAGGTTCTCTTTCACCTGATCTTCCTCCATCTCCTCACCACTATTTGCTACTTGACCTTTTCATAGCTGTGGCCCTTCATACCATTACCTCTAATTGGAAGCAAGCTGCGAATATCTCCTACCAATCTTGGTGGAATGCAGTCTGCTTTAATCATCGTTTAGATACCAACTATGTCTCTCCCATCTCCCTAGCAATTAAACGCGACATGCTTTGGCTTCCTTTGGTGACATATCTCTCCTCCACTGCACTTGTACGTACTACCCCGGACCCAAGCACGGTTGAAGTACGCAAACCCCCATGATTTTCTAATTGCCTGGTTCTTGTCAGTTTATATTCTAGTAGATTGTAGATATTCTAGTAGATTGTATTTTATTTTTATTTTTTCTTTTATTTTCATTCATCTTCCTATGATATGTTCATGATTCCTCATGCTTGTTATGTTTGCTTATTATAAGTCCCTCAATTGTATTGTTGATTTTATTATGTATTTATTATGATTACCATTTCCCCTCCCCCCTTTCCCCCCTTTCTCCCTCTTTATTTCCTCAATAAAATCAAACTTAAAAAAAAAGAGCCGTGTTTGCTCTGTGATATGTATTATTACATGCTCTAATGTTTTCAGAGCAATTCACATTTAATTTGTCAAATCCACTCATTTCCATTCTTGTGGATTTTGTACCATGTGGGTGACTGTATTTTCTTTTGTACTTTCACCATTTGATGTTCTATCTCTTTCTTTTACTTTTCCAACATTTTTACTGTGTATATGCTGTATGTTCTATTATCAATTTTTCTTCTCTCTTTTGTTTTCTTATCTTCTTTTAATTTTGTCAAGGGGGGAGATGTGTTGCATCCTGCTTTCATTTCTTCTCTGTCCTTCTTTAGTGTTTGTCATTACTTGCTCAGCAAGTATCTATGATGTCACTTAGTGTTCCAATTGTGTATGCTTGAAAGCAGGGACAGTTACATCTGAGGCTGAGCTGGAGTCTATCTGCTCCTGGTGGGGTTTCTATTATTGGATCTACTTTATTCTATTTTATCTACCTGACCTGAATTTTATCTTCAATAAACCTAATCTGTTTCATATACTGGACTTAAAGACTTCAATTTGTATGGGGGTCCTCGGGAAGTCAAAAGGTTGGGAGCCACTGATGTAAAGCGCTCCACTTCCTTCCGATCAAGTTCAAGCTTTACAAAGCTGCAAAAAAACATAGGGAATGGGTGCCATACCACAGGTCATCACTAGAGGTCCCAAATCAAGTCAGCCAGACAACACTGTATACCCCATAGAGGTGCACTGCCAGAGGCTCCCTGGAGCCAGTGGAATCCTGCACGGGTGCTCTGGTCACTCCTAATTATAATTACCTGTTCCTAAAGATGCATTATTGCCCGTGATGATTTGTGGTTGCTGTGGAGTAGCCTGACCTCTAACTGCAAGAGAGCCACGCAGCTTTATTGAAAAGTGAGTTATTACTTGACCAAAGCGTCCGAGTTCCCTCAACTTCGCATATACATCTACTAACACCATGCTCAAACTAATTATCGATCGTAAAAAAAGTACATTTTAATGTTTAATCTAATATATACAATTTTGTTTAATCTAATATATACAATTTCGTTGGACTTTGACAATCATCGCCACCCAAAGTGCATATGACTGTCATTATTTCAAAGAATTTTTCCTTAGATATTGTTCATAGATAGAGTCAATCTCGGCGTGCTGAAAATAAAGAACGCTTATGAAAATGAGGGTCCCTTAATAAACATTTCTACAAGTAAAAATGTATTGCTATCTTAGCAAAACATGTACACACGTAAACTTCTTCTGATTCTCACAGCTAAAAAGACTCCTTTACCCATTACAACGAAACGGAAGTGATTGCGGCTCTACAGTGGCTTCTGGGTATGCAAATTACAACAAAACAGCTGGCTCTTGTCAGGCAGACTGCCCTCTAGTAACCGCGGTTAGTACTGCACTGGACGCTCGGTTGTCGTGTTCCATTGCATTCCTCCTTCAATCCACTCCGTTCCACTCCACTCCACACAACGCATGCACCAGGGGCGGCTCTAGGCTCATGGCGGCCCTGGGCAGGGAGCCTAGGTAGGGGGCCCGGAAGAGGGGGTCAGGGCGGGGCGGAGCGCGCAGGCCAGTAAAGAGGGGAGGGGGTCCGGGTGTTTAGAAGTGGAACAGAGCCAGAGGCCACCAAATCCCTGCCAGGGGCCACCACGCAAATATGTATCCATCCTCAGAGGATTAATATATTAAGGATATATATTGGCGTGGTGGCCCCTGGGGTTTGGTGGCCCTGTGCAGGTGCACAGCTTGCACATGCCTAAAGCCGACCCTGCATGCACACACCTTCTCTCCCTTCTCTCCCTTCTCTCTCACTCGCACACACCCTCTCTTTTTTATTTTATTTTATTTTATGCGTTTTTATATAGTGCGGACCTTACCCGAAGGTGTCAGAGCGCTTCACAATAGGAACAGTACTGATACATGAGGAGAAGATTACAGGTGAACAAATTACAAAAGCAAACGTTAAGTTACATGAGGCAAAAGTGACAATTGTGAGCAAACAAAATACGAGAGGAAGTAAAAGGTACATTACAGGAGGAAAAAGTGACAGGTTACAAAAGCGTACAAAGTACAAGTTGAAGTATAGTACTGCAATAAAAGGCAGACACTCAAACACAAGAAAAAACGTTACGTAGGCAATGGTGGCACTTGCACAAGTATCTAAAGCAAAACAAAATGTAAGTATCAAAAGCAAACAAGATGTAAGAGGTAGCAAACAGTATGTTACAAGAGAAAAGTGACGCGTGCATGTTGCAAAAGAGTACCAAACACAGGTAGAAGGATAATACTGCAATAAATGGCAGACACTCAAACTACAAGAACACATTGAGAAGGCACTTCCATAGTCATGAAGAATATAATTTTCTATAATGGAAGGTCTTCCTTCAGATAATAGAGAGGGCGTGAATTAAATTTGGAAGTGTCTTTGAAGGAGGGGAACTTTGAGGTCAGTTTCGAAGGCCTGGGAGGAGGTGGTGGTCCGGAGCTGAGGCGGAAGAGAGTTCCAGATTCTCAGGGCATTGCCTGAAAAGGATTGGGCCATTGATCTTTCCTTCTTGAAAGTGGGAGGTTCAAGCAGTAAATTTTCCGCATTACGTGATGGTCTACAGCCTCCAGAGAGTTTCAGTTTATTCGCGAGGTAGCGAGGAGAGGAGGAGTGCAAGGCTTTGTGGGTGATATTGTGGGTCTTGTAGATAGATCTTGCCTCGATGGGAAGACAGCGGAGGGTGGATAATATGGGTGTGATGTGGTCGCTTCTTTTGGTCCCATAAATGAAACAAGCTGCTGAATGGAGAACAGATTTAAGGGGGGACAGGTGGGATTTGGGGAGGCCAGTAGGAAGAGAATTGCAGTAGTCCATTCTGGAGAGGACCAGCGATTGGACCAGGGTTTTAAGGTCTTGCTTCGGGAAGAAGCCACGAATTCCCCAAAGAAGGCACAGTTAGTATCGAGCAGACTTTGCAATGGAATTGATGTGGGAGATTAGATTGAGTTTTTTGTCGAGTATGACACCAAGGGATTTTGGCCGTCGACAATGATGGGTTTATTGTTAAGTAGGTTCATCTGATCCATCCATGATTGAACCAGGGGAGGAGAAAGTGAGGAGGAGAGGAGGAGGTATTCAGTTTTGGAGGGTTTCAGAATCAGTTGATGGGTTGACATCCAGTTTTAAATGGAGTCGAGAGTAGAGCTTAGGATGGAGAGATCGTGAGTGGAGGCAACCTTGAGGTAGATTTGAGTGTCGTCTTCATAGAGATGATAGTGGATCCCGGATTTACCTAGGAGATTTCCCAGTGGTTCTAAATAGAGGTTGAACAATGTGGGTGCAAGTATAGAGCCTTGAGGAACACCTTGACCTACCGCCAAATGAGATGAAGGACTGTTCGCTATTTTGATCATTTGGATCTATCAGAGAGGAAGGAAGCAAACCATTTAAGCACAGAGCCCTCCATGCCCATTCTCTGTTGAATAGTGTTGAGGAGAGTGTTGTGATTGACAGTGTCAAAGGCCGCAGAAAGGTCAAGGAGAATTACAAGACCCCCCGAATTGAGTATCCGCAGCGCGTCATCAATCACTTGCAGCAGGGCTGTTGCAGTTTTGGATGAAGCCAGACTGAAAATTGTCAAGAAGATCATTGTCCTTGATATGACGAGAGAGTTGTTTTGCTTCTGTGATCTTCGCAAGAAAGGGTAGGTTAGTGATGGGTCGGAAGTTGTTGAGGTCATTCGCATCAGCAGTGGGTTTTTTCAGCACTCACACACACACCTTCTCTCTTCTCTCGCTCTCACACTATCTCTCTCACACACACACACACACACACACCCAGACACACACACACAGACACACACACACACACACACACACCTACACACACACACACACACACACATCCACACACTCTAAAAAAGAAACAGTGGCAAATCCAATGGTGTGGAACTTTAGATCAAATACTCACTTAGGACCTAATGTAATCTATGAAGGCCAGAAAGTACCTGTAGCCCGGCGGAGTCACGTGGAAGATAGGCCGCAGCAGCGCTTCAGGAAAAGGTATGACACAAGTTTTATTTCTATGGACGGAAGACCCTGAGCGTTCTCCAGCCGTTTAATTATCCCCTCGGGTCGAGCCCGCCCCAAGCGGTGTATGCATGCATGTATGTGGATATCTATAGGGGTGCGCCCGGGTGGCTCTCTACATCGCATTTACCATCTACATCGAACAAAGCTATTTCTACCATTTTAAAGTCTTATTTTTGATTACAGTATTGTGAATTTTTGTCGTTTGGTCTTGCGTTAAGTTTAGTAAAGAGTACTTATTTTTAGGTCCAGCCTATACAGCACTTGCACTGAGGTGATCAGTTGTATCTGTTTTGTGGAGTCTGGAGTATTGCCATGGGAGCGAGCAGGGATGAGCATGCAATCCCTGCCTTTCTATTTTTAGTGCTGTGCGTGTCGTTGGCATTGATGTTATGGAGCATGCACTTTACAGTGCCCCTGTGGCACAAGCAGGACCAGAGCATGGTGCTCCTTGTATTAGCACTATGTCTAGGGTCCCCCCAGGGCACAAGCATGCATCCACTCCGGTGTGCCTTTCTTGTTTCTAACAGACAACGCTGCCGTCCGTTACTGGCTCACTAGGGGCCATATTATCAAGAAAGGGCGATACATTATCGCCACTTTTATCGGCATGAAACTGCAGCTAAAGCGGCGATAATGGGCTTAATAATATTCCCTTGTGAATACCCATAGCAGCCCAGGTTCTGGTGTTACAAAAGGGGATGATGGACGGAGCGTTTGAGCAAATTAAACACTCACCCCCAGTCAACTGATCTGGGTTTAATCCATCACCATTCTTTAGCCCACTCAGCCACCCCAGTTCAGACATGGCCATATGCAAATTAGTCTGACCCTGTTCCTCATGGGAACAGTCCAGCCCGAACTGCCAAGCCATGTCTTCCCTGGACCGGAAACAAGCATCCTGGGACCGGTTTCGGATTCATAATCCTCATCAGCCAGGCTATCTTGAATCCAGTGGCCAAGTGAGCAAGGGACTCACGTCTGAGCATACCCTGCCACACTTAGGGTGAACAAAGCGATACAAAAGGGTGTTAACTGCCGATAAAAGCGGCGATAATGTATCGCCCTTTCTTGATAATATAGCCCTAGGAGTTTGTGGAGCCTTCTTGAAAAGAGGTTTAAGGGGTGCTTGGGACCCCCAAGTCTACCGAACCGACAGTCCTGTGTGTGCCCGCCCTCCCGCCTGTGAGATGAAAGAACGGCTGCAGCGGACGTGAATGGTAAGTGGGTGATCACCATCGCATGAACCCCGTTTAGCCCTCCTTAAGCATAAACAAATGTAGATGTGGGGAGGACGTGTTGTGTTTATTGGACAGGCTGCTGGAGAGGGAGAGAGAGCAGGTTGGTACTATTCAGCAGACACTGCACCCGGAATGCCCGACACAATCCTGGCACTCAGGGACTTGCCTTGCCGGGGTTGATGACTTCCCTCCTGGCTCGTGAGGGGGAGATGGACTTGCAGCCAGTTTTACCACTGTCTGAAAATGCTGCGAGAGCAGGGGATGTTATTATTTATTTCCCACTGTCTCTGAATTCACATCTAGGCGCTACTGCTCTTCCATTCTGCAGGGCTGTAGGGGGTGCAGTATAGCGTGCCTTCACTGTTCGCTGTCCCATCTTATCCAGGAGTATCCCTTTCCATCCTTACATATGTCTCTGAACATCCCGGATATCGCCACCTCCAGTTGTCAAACACTTATTATACTAAAGTCTACTGGTCCCAATTTACACCTTTGCCTTCATGTGTACCCAGGGCTTTATGTGGGCCATACCGGCAGTTCTAACAAGCATTTACAATGCAATGCTCTCGGCATTCTTAAAGTTAGAGCTATTGGCATTGCTCATGACATTATCTTATTTATGTTTTTGTTTTTCAAACATAAATAAATGACATTATCATTTACAATGCCAATAGCAGGGCAGGAGAGCAAGCACAACCAATGAGGGAGCAGGAGAGCAAGCACAACCAACGAGGGGGCGGGGGCATCAGAGCAAGCACAACCTACGAGTGGGCAGGGGCAGGAGAGCAAGCACAACCAACGAGGTGGCAGGGGCAGGAGAGTAAGCACAACCAACGAGGGGGCAGGGGCAGGAGAGCAAGCACAACCAACGAGGAGGCAGGGGCAGGAGCACAGCGAGGGGGCAGGTGAGCAAGCACAGCGAGGGGGCAGGGGAGCAAGCACAACAAGGGGGCAGGGGAGCAAGCACAGCGAGGGGGCAGGGAAGCAAGCACAGCGAGGGGGCAGGGAAGCAAGCACAGCGAGGGGGCAGGGGAGCAAGCACAGCGAGGGGGCAGGGGAGCAAGCACAGCGAGAGGGCAGGGGAGCAAGCACAGCGAGGGGGCAGGAGAGTAAGCACAGCGAGGGGGCAGGGGAGCAAGCACAGCAAGGGGGCAGGGGAGCAAGCACAGCGAGGGGGCAGGGGAGCAAGCACAGCGAGGGGGCAGGAGAGCAAGCACAGTGAGGGGGGAGGGGAGCAAGTACAGCGAGGGGGCAGGGGAGCAGGCACAGTGAGGGGGCAGGGGAGCAAGCACAGCGAGGGGGCAGGGGAGCAAGCACAGCGAGGGGGCAGGAGAGTAAGCACAGCGAGGGGGCAGGGGAGCAAGCACAGCGAGGGGGCAGGGGAGCAAGCACAGCAAGGGGGCGGGGGAGCAAGCACAGCGAGGGGGCAGGAGAGAAAGCACAGTGAGGGGGAGGGGAGCAAGCACAGCGAGGGGGCAGGAGAGCAAGCACAGCAAGGGGGCAGGGAAGCAAGTACAGCGAGGGGGCAGGGGAGCAAGCACAGCGAGGGGGCTGGGGAGCAAGCACAGCAAGGGGGCAGGGGAGCAAGCACAGCGAGGGGGCAGGGGAGTAAACATAAACACGCTAAAAACACGAGTCCATCCACTGATTTGAGTTGGCGCGGGCTGTGCATTTTCAAAGCACGCACAGAGAACATGGCCATTTAGAAAGTGCAATCCTTTGGTGACAGGGAACGGCCAGATAGCCCGCAGGGTTGAATCAAAACTCACCGGATTCGGCTTTTGTAAATCCTGGAGGGAGCTCCTGAGTTCCGAGTTTGCTTTCCGCGGTCACAAGAATTTACGGTTGGAGGGAGGGAAGCGCTGCCACAAATTGGGGCGAGATAGAGATGGCAGGACTGGCTCGAGGTCCGAGATCGGCAACTGCTAGGTGAGATGGAGAGACAATGGCGGCCGCCGCGCTTCGCTCCTGGCCCCACACAGACGACAGAAGCTGAAGTCCCGAGAGCAAGAATCTGGGAAGCCCTGAGCAGGAGCTGAGGAGCACGAGTGCCTGCGGTGGAGTAAGTGGAGCCCCTGGGCCCTTCTGTGCTGAGTGGACAAGGGCAGGCAGCGCCTCCAAGGCCTATGAGCCACATCCCACAGAAAAGGTGAGAGCGGGCACACGAAGGGTTGCGGCTGGGCTTGACTGGCGCCCAGGGAGTCAGAAGCACTGAGCAGCTGTGTCCACCTGCCCTCAAGAGCAGGTGGTAGCAGCAGCTGGTATGGAGGGAGAATCTCTGTGAGAGCCGCACGAGTGAATGGGAATACTGCATCTGGGCCGCAGAGTCAGTAGGAGGCCACATGATACCAAGGCAAGCGGTATACATGCGGGTGATAACCACATTGATGTTATGCCTGTTACATGATTGGGTACACCCGGGCCACTGATAGCGTGTGATTCCACGACTGCAGCACTTTTTACCAATTATGGATTTACCACCCGTAGCACGTAGTTAACCACAAGCTCAAACAACAAGGGGGCAGGAGCACTCACCGGAGGACTCGGCAGCTTCTCTACTTCTTCCGGCGGCGGTCGGTCAGAAATGGCTTCAGCAAAGCGCCAACATTTTCGGATTCGGGGGCGTGGTTTTCGTTCTCTCCTCTTCCCATTGACTCTAATGTAAAATTCCAGCCAATGGGAAGAGGAGAGAAAGAAAACAAGAAAAATGTGAAAAAAGACGCCCCCGAATCCGAAAAAGACAGGGCTGAAACGAGTGACGCCCATCTCCTCCAATGGCTGGCCTCCGTTTAGGAAGCCAGCCAATGGAGAAGAGGGGCAGGTTTAATCCCCCAACTCTAAAACATGAATTCTCGCCAGCAAAACTGCGCAAGCGCAGCCTTTTGCAGCCGGGACCTAAAAAAGCAAGTGCTGAGACCGGTTCCTACCGGGCTCTTCTTTTTTGCCCTCAGCCATAGGGTGAGAAACAAATCTTAACTCTGCAGAAGTGCCACCCTTCATTGCCCTTGATGTAACTTCACAGAGACTCGTGATAGTTTTCTTCAGACTGATCAATTCAGAATCTAAGCATTTTCAATACTGTATACAACAAAGCCATAGTTGTTTCAAATGTATTTTATGCAACTGATATAAATTGAGGTAACCAATAGTCCTGGTTTGTTTTTGGTGTAATGTTACTTGTTCTGTTAGATGTCTCGATAAAATGACTGTGGGGCGGCACACTGTGCTAAGCACGGATTGTACAAATGTAGGTCTTTTTAAGCCAGGCTCATTCTTATACCGACTACGTCCCTTTGAGAGACCCCCCAGTTCTTTTATCCCCCTTAAAACCCCAGATGTACGGACTAATTTGTGCCCCTCTCGCTCCTAAAGGGAGTACTGCCCCCCTTTCGCAGTGAACACCTCTCGTCAGTGACCCGGCCACGCCCACTTTCTAATATTCCACAAGGCGTTTTCCCACTGAAGCGTGTGCCTTTGACACCCCACCCCACATGTTCCAAGTGATTCCCAAATGTTTACTTCTCCCCCAAAACAGCACCAAACCGCTATTCGCAGAGTCGCAGAAATGTAGACGGTGGTCGACACCTTGCCCCCTCCAAGGTGACCCAGTGGGGTGTCAGCCTCCAGCCTTATGTAGTATGCAGCTGTATTTATCCGGATACGCTTGAAGTGTGACTGCCGATGTAAAGGAAGAAAGGAAGCCTGACCGCATAATTCTAAATTCTTTGGGAGTGTAGGAATTCATTAAAAACGGTTAGACACACAGGGAATATAACTGCAGATGCAGCTTAAGCAGCTATGGTAAATTTCTAGTGACCCATATGGTGTTAGCACAGTTGTTTGGGAAATGTGCAATGCTGCCGTGTTATTAAGTAAGTGTGCATGTGTTTGTGCTTAGTGGTCACTATGTTATTGTAATGTCTGCCAGGCTATTCTCCTCGTGTTACTGCCTAACCCTTCTGTTTTTTCACAGCCTACATGCCACCATCAACCTGTTTTATGAGCTCTTTAGGGAGATGTTGCTTATAATTAAATGTGTTTAACAAAAGCACAAGAGGTTGGCCTGTAGGAATTTGCAATATTTTCCTTGCATCCATAAAGCCCGGCCAGCCCTACTCCGCTTTACAGAACACCTCTAGATGCACTTTCTTAAAGGGTACTACATTACAATGACGTAACAGTCCAATTCTGCCCTCCAAGCCCCGCTACCGCTCTAAGGGGCCGATTCACAGAACTAACTTAAGACAAAATCCTAAACTTCCTGTTTTTGGTATTCACAGAAGTTAGGATTTTGTCTTGAGTTTGTCTTAAGACAAACTTAAGACAGACTTAAGACAAAATCCTAACTTAAGTCTGTCTTAAGTCTGTCTTAAGTTTGTCTTAAGACAAACGTAAGACAAAATCCTAACTTCTGTGAATACCAAAAGTAGTAAGTTTAGGATTTTGTCTTAAGTTAGTTCTGTGAATCGGGCCCTAATTACTCCGGGCCCGATTCACAGAATGAATTTAAGACTCAATCCTAAACTTACTACTATTTTGGTATTCACAGAATGCACTTGCTACTTTTGGCATTCACAGAATAATCTTTCTACTTTTGGTATTCACAGAAGTTAGGATTTTGTCTTAAGACAGACTTAAGACTGACTTAAGACAAAATCCTAACTTAAGTCTGTCTTAAGACAAACTTAAGACAAAATCCTAACTTCTGTGAATACCAAAAGTAGTAAGTTCATTCTGTGAATGCCAAAAGTAGTAAGTGCATTCTGGGAATACCAAAATAGTAGTAAGTTTAGAATTGAGTCTTAAATTCATTCTGTGAATCGGGCCCTCCTTTTCATATGCCTTTGGCTTTGACAAAGTTCAGCACTCTGCAGCCTTTTGGCTATACTCACACTATACAAATTCCACATCAATGGTGTTTCCTCACATTCCAGATTTAAAGGATGAACTAGAGGCAGTGGGTTAAAAGACAGGCAGTACCTCCTCAGTCTACTCAGTACTATTTTCTTTCAAGGGTTTTTCCTAAAAGTTAGGAAGACATCTTTGTGTCCATGTATTTGTAGCCGTGGGAGTGAGCTATATGACTTTATAGTGAGTTTGAAACACATCCTCAAGTTGTATAAGACGCAAAGGGCATGTATACCCCAGACAGAGCCATGAAAATTTAAGACACAGCTTGCAGCAAGTCCCAGATATAAAGGTGTATGCGCCTACTCGGAGACACCAACATCTTTTATGACAGTTTCAGCACTATAGTGGAAAGTTTGTAGGGTTACAAATGGTAGCTCTCGTGCAAGAACACAGGCCGTTATCGAATACATTACAGCATCACATAGGCGGGCAACAGGTTTAAATATGGTTAGGCTCACACACGGAGACAAACTGATGCAGGAAATTCAGGAGTTAAAAGATGGCAGCATGGCTCTGACACATGGACACAGGCCACCATTGTCAGATCTGTTGGACCAGTAGGCAGAAAGTCATGGAATTTTAAGTGGAATCTTACACAAGGAAACACACCTCTGCCAGGTGTCTAACACCAATATACAGAAAGTACGGCTTTTTAAAAGTGTCCCTGCTCATGCAAGCTTATACACCAATTTTAGGTCGGTTACAGAAGCATGCAGGAAGGATTGGTGCATAACAATGGCTGTTGTCATACAAGGATATAAACCTGTCTGATGTGTATGTTGAAACTTCCTTGGTTTAAAGATGGCTGCTTACATACATGGTTACAAACTGTATCAGATGAACCACTGATATAATATCGCAAGACACATTATCGACCTACATTTTTATCGACACAGAAATATCGTTAGCAATATTATCGACATTATATACTTACTTAAAAAAAAGATATTAATATCGATTCAAAACCACTAAATCGTCATTCAAAATTATCTACCTCAAAAATATCGTACACATTTTTGTCATGATCTAAAATTTCGAACAACATTTAAATAAATACATGGCAAAAATATCAATAAATAACAGCAAAAAGATTGCTTTTTAAGAATTATCGACAATACTAAAATAGGCCAAATACACAAAATAAAACACAATAAATATAAAAAATACATAATCATACATTGCATATCAAATACAATTAAACACATTTTATTTCTAATTATTAAAACCTAAAAAATAATTTAATGAATAAACACCCCATAAACAACATTTATAAATATAAACTTAAATCAAATAAAGTCACTTTTTCATATTTCATTTATATTATAACACACAATACAGTAAATCTAAATGTAAGGAGAAAATAAAAATGGACACTTAATTAGCATTCTCCATATAAGGAAACCAACTTCCAAAACAATTAAAATATTTAAAAATTAACCAATACAAAGACACAATATTAAAACCAACCAATAAAATTAGACAAACAATTAAATAAACCCTACATAAACCAACAAATCTCACTCTTATTTTACATCTCAAACCAAAGAAAACAAAGAAGGCGATACTCTGCTGGAATACTGCAAATCAAACCCAAACCTGTATCTTTTTGCTGAAAGTAAGTACATTTACATTCTTAAAATAACTGTTAAACTATTATTGTTTAAATATTCACTTTCGTGTTCAAATAACTAATCTATACTACTATTATAAAGGAAGAACTTTGAACCTTTGAGGCGGGTAAACTCGGGAACCACAGCGCCAATCCACACACCCGATACATTGTTGTAATTGTCAGGGTGTGCAGATGGACATAGGCTATATAAACCCTAATAAATATACGTTATTTAAAAAATGTACCGAAAAAAAAGTAGTCCCTTGGAAGAAGCGCTGGCCGCGACGTGCGTGCCCGACGTGAGGAGCGCGGGGAGGAGCGCGTCCAGGAGCGCGAGGAGGACCGGCGGACATGGCGCGGGGAGGAGCGGCGGACAAGCGGTGTGGAGCGGCGGACAGGCAGGGAGGAGCAGTGAGCGGCGGATGAGGTAGGGTATTTATTTATTTAGGAGTGGTGAGCGGCGGAAAAATGAAGCAAAAATGAAAATCGTGAGCAAGAGGAAGCAAACAGAGCATTACAAAAGTGAGCCAAACAGAGCATTACTGGAGGAAAAAGTTACATGTGCAGATTACAAAAGCGTACATCGTGAGCAAGAGGAAGCAAACGGAGCATTACAAAAGTGAGCCGAACGGTGCATTACAGGAGGAAAAAGTTACGTGTGCAGGTTACAAAAGCGTAGAAAGTAAACATAGAGGTATAGGAGGAAAAAGTGACGTGTGCAGGTAGCAAAAGGAAGCAAACGGAGCTTTAAAAAAGTGAGCCAAATGGTGCATTACAGGAGGAAAAAGTTACGTGTGCAGGTTACAAAAGCGTACAAAGTAAAGATAGAGATATAATACTGCAATATATGGAGGAAGGCTCCGGGGGACCCATGGACAACGTCGGGGCGGGCGGGGGCCCTGAAGCCTAATTGCTCCCGGACAACGTCGGGACGGGCTGCTACAAAAGCGTACAAAGTAAACATAAAGGTATAATACTGCAATATATGGAGGAAGACTCCGGGGGACCCACGGACAACGTCGGGGCGGGCGGGGGCCCTGAAGCCTAATTGCTCCCGGACAACGCCGGGGCGGGCTGCTAGTTTATATATATTTCCAATTTATATTTCCACAACAGATAAATATGTGGTAATCTACTATGTTGTTGAGGGAACGTGCAGCACTGTGCTCAGTGCATTGCACATTCTCGTGTGGACTGTGGATTTGACTTCTTGTCAGTTGATGCTGACTGGCCATAGGGAGAGCCACGATTTTTCCACTCTGCTTATTTATATAATAAATAACTTATTTAAACTTACCATTGAGTTTGTTCCATGTCAACAAGCTTACTACATTTTGGCGACGTTCTGGCTGTGTTACCTATGCAGAGTGGAGTGGCTGACGAATTCCGGCATGTTTTGGCGGAGCTGCGGTAAAAGGATATACCCTTTTCAGAGGGAGATTGTTGCTGTTGTAACTTTGGAGGATGTTCCGTGTAGAAGTAAACCCATTGTGAGTACTTTTGGAAGGGTATTGGTCTACTTAAAGCTGTCAGGCTCTGCTTTCTGGCCTCTTCGGGGCTGTGTTGCAATGCCTATAACCTCCCCTATGAACGGCCTCAGTGTCTGAAGTATGAAACACAAACAACCGAGGGAGTCCAACCGGGGAGGGAAAGGAAGGGGACAGCAGGGAGGGAGATCTGCAACGACAAATAACAACTTGTTTAGAGAAACCCCCCCGTGGCTTGAACCAACCCACGTTTGTTGCTGGCCCCTTATCACATAGAACTCCTTACAACCCCTCACTCGTACCTGTAAAGGAAAATACAAGGGTTGTATCTCGAGAAGACACGGCTTGAGGTGGTACCAGGCACTCTCACCCAACTGCGAAATAATCAAATATAGAGTTACTTCATGAAACTCCTGACTTATGTGGGTGACGTTGTATACAGGGAGGACTGACCCACCTACCTAATACATGTTATAAACATTCTTTAAAGGTGATGCTTAATCCCTCTGATGTGGTACCCCTCTTGTGTCTCCTGAGTAAAATATTAAGGATGAACAACAATTATGAAAAGAACTTCCAAAGGATAGATAAGCAATAATTAACTTGATCCACTGTTAGGTTTCACATGGACCGTAGGTCTTTAGATATATGAGTGTTCAACACCACACCCACATAGCAGAACAAAGTTTATAAGTAACCAATGTTTTCACGAGGTCCTGCCTTGTATCGCAGGGAAAACTGCCAAGAAGTGCACTTGCGGTGAAGTTCAAACCCCCTCAGCCGAGAGGAAAACACAGCCTGTTAACCCGATGCCACTATTCCTGCGTGGCTCTTTTGACAGTCTCCCAAAGTTCGATAGCGCTTCCGCTTCCTCCCCTCATCCGAGAGAAAGAATTAGAAGTCCCAAGCAGCTCCACGCTACTAGCGCGGAAAACACAGTTCAGGCGCCGCGCGCCTCTGAATACAGGAAAGTGCGGACTAAATCCGCTTTCTTACCGCTACCAACAGCACACAAACCGTCCTCCGATCGGAACAAGGAATTATCGGCAATGCCGCGACTGCATGGGCTCCTTTTAATTACGTGTTGCGCACGTTCCGTGCGTTCTTCACGTCACCGCCCATTGCCTGTCGGGAATTGTAGTTTCACAGGTATGCGATGTGCGAGGAGCGCGGTTTTTCAGGCTGTTTGTGAATTATGGGCACACGGGGCATTCGAAACCTGACAGAAGCATTGACCGTTGGGTTTTATTTGAGGTGCGAGCTCGTGGCATTACGTGGAGCGATCTCGAGCTGCTGTTTTCTTACGTCATTCCACTCGATTGACTTTAGAAAGATCGCCAAAACCACTCACTGCGCTCAGATGCAACAAGCCCAACTTAGTGTCGAAAAAACGTCAAAACGATGTGACGGCCATTTTGTTTTCGAAGGAAAAACCCAATGAGGCAATAACTCGTCTAAAAATTCCGGTGAGCTCTGATGAACGAGAGCTTGAGCAGATCGTGATTGGATGTTTGTTTTTTCGAGTGCACAGAGGTATTGTTCTCCCATTTCAGTGCTTTTGTGTAAAAGTATTTTGGGTCTTTCTCAAAGCAACAGCATTGATATTTTTGGACTGATTGTTCTGTGACTCAGTGTGGAACTTTCTTGCACCTTATAGCACACATTGAACCTTACCTGCATGGATACTAAGGAGATTTATTGGAAATAAATTACTTGTCCTATTTACATATATCTGAAAGGACAAAAGGAAAGAATAATAACCGTTTTTTTTTTTATTATCAGTATCTCCTATTCACAATGGCTAACCAAGGTACAATAGTCACGCCTCCTGTATTTATAAGCTTCTCCAGGACCACTTTTGGTAGAATGGGAAGATTGGATACCTATGTTTTAAAATTATATAGATGCCATGGATGGATCAAAGTTTAGTGCTGCAAGGAAAAAAGCTTTACTAATAAATAATCTTGGTAAGGAAGGTCAACGTAAATTTAAGTATCTACCTGCAGCAACTTTACCCAATGGTAATGCTATTGAGGATGTGCATGAAGAAGATAAAAACGTCTAGAAACAAGATTTGCTAAGGAGATTAACATAGTTATGAATAGGTATCAATGTTATACCCACAGACAGGGTGAAAATCAGTCGGTAGATGACTTTGTTTCAAAACTAAGAGAGTTATCCTAGAAATGCAAATTTGGGGCCATGACAGATGAGTTGGTTCAGGACCAATTAATTGTGCAGTGTAAATGTAAGAAGACACAAGAGAGACTTTGGGCAGCGAAGAACCCAACTCTGAAAGATGCTATTGAGATAGCGAAAGTACTTGAACATTCACAGTATTGCATGCGTGAAATGAACAAGAGAGGCGAGATCAATCCTACTAATGTTTCTTCCATATCTAGTGAGGATTCAGACATTGCGGCAATTTCTAGAGGAACAAAATATACTGAGAGAGGCAGACAACAATTCAGATCGTGTTATAGGTGTGGTAGGACATATCACAATGCTGACAATCGCAAATGCCCTGCTGTCGAAAAGAATTGTTTAAAATGCAGACGGAAAGGTCATTTTTAGGTTTCGCCTGGCGTCCGCTGCGCAGCAGCGTTCGCGCAGGCGAAATCTGTTGATCTACATTATGTGGCAATGTCCCGCCTTAGTCTACCATTGGCTAGCTCCATAAATGGAGGCTAGCCATTGGCAGACATTGCTGTCCGTCACTCTTTGCCCGTCCGGCCGCGAATCGTGGGTGTTCCCGTGGCTTTTTTTAAGTCCCGCCCCCTTCTTTCGTCAGCCGCCCCTTTTATCGTCACGGCTTTTGTCTCCCGCCCTCCGCCCCTTTTTTCGTCACTGCATTTGTTTGCCGCCTCTTTTCGTCACAGCTTTTGTCGCCCGCCCTCCGCCCCTTTTTTCGTCACAATGTTATCTTTTATGCAGGAGTTGGGGAAAGCTGTTCTTTTCTGCTTATTTTAACTCGATTTTTTTACTGCCATCACCAGAGACCGCGAATAATGTTTTTTGTCTCGTACTTCTCCCGCTCAAACTGCAAATGTAAGTATGATCGACGGCGACATGAAAGCGGGAAGGGAAACGGCCGTAGGAGATAATGTTTAACTTCAACATTTTTTTTTGTTTTTAATTGTTTGATTATGGAACATGAGCAATGCGCACAAAACACAGTATCACAGGGTGTTGTGCCGATGCCGGAATTTAAAGCTAGCTCCCCTGTTCCAAAGTCGACACCGCTAGCCGCTATGGCTTCAGTGAGCTGTAAACCGGGTTGCTTGGATTTCGGAATGCTCCTTTGGGGGAGCATGATGTGTGCGCGTTGTGGGGGGCTGTTTGCAAATTGTTTGATTATGGAACATGAGCAATGCGCACAAAACACAGTATCACAGGGTGTTGTGCCGATGCCGGAATTTAAAGCTAGCTCCCCTGTTCCAAAGTCGACACCGCTAGCCGCTATGGCTTCAGTGAGCTGTAAAACGGGTTGCTTGGACGGGTTGCTTGGATTTCGGAATGCTCCTTTGGGGGAGCATGATGTGTGCGCGTTGTGGGGGGCTGTTTGCAAATTGTTTGATTATGGAACATGAGCAATGCGCACAAAACACAGTATCACAGGGTGTTGTGCCGATGCCGGAATTTAAAGCTAGCTCCCCTGTTCCAAAGTCGACACCGCTAGCCGCTATGGCTTCAGTGAGCTGTAAAACGGGTTGCTTGGACGGGTTGCTTGGATTTCGGAATGCTCCTTTGGGGGAGCATGATGTGTGCGCGTTGTGGGGGGCTGTTTGCAAATTGTTTGATTATGGAACATGAGCAATGCGCACAAAACACAGTATCACAGGGTGTTGTGCCGATGCCGGAATTTAAAGCTAGCTCCCCTGTTCCAAAGTCGACACCGCTAGCCGCTATGGCTTCAGTGAGCTGTGAACCGGGTTGCTTGGATTTCGGAATGCTCCTTTGGGGGAGCATGATGTGTGCTCGTTGTGGGGGGCTGTTTGCACATGCCTGGAGCTAATTACAGGCCGTGGCCGGCATGTCCAGCCTGGGATAATAGCAACAGGGAAGCATCTGTCTGTCCCAGAGCAGCGCTGGTGACTCATTTTCACAAACTAAAAAGAAAATCTAAGGACAACACACGGGTGTTAAGGAGAGTTGGTCGGGACGAGACAGACGTACCGCCCTCTCTGCAGGGGGAGGGGGGCGCGGAGACGTGCATTAGGATCTGTTCCAGCGCTCTAACAGAAATTCTTTATAAATGACGTCACAATCTACTACTACACTTACCAATCAAAACCAGGCCCATAAGAAACAACAGAGCAGCTGAAACATGAGGCGAATGGATCTGATATGTTGGTATTAAACTCTTTTCAATAAACAAGACCAGCTTGTCATTTTAAAAGTTTATTTTAAAATTCTCAAATTTGCATAAACTTTATTAGTTCTTTATTAATATCAAACATTTAATTTTAATAAGTATGCTTTATTGCATTAATCATTGGCTCAAAATCTGGCAGTTCAACATTGTATGAAATAATGAATTTAAAGAAAACATGGCCCTAAACCCTAAGTTAGCTTTCTGACCTGAAAAGGAAAATAATGAATAAACAGTTGAATGCTTACAAGTCCATGGAAAATCGAACAGCACTTCGCCCTCAGGAAACAGTCAGCCCCGATCCCTTCAAGAGGCCAATTTTTATACCCTATTTGCTTGCTAATCTAACTAAAATGTAATTCTTTCTGAAAGTTCAGCACTCTGATTGGTTGCTGTCTGTCAGACCACCAAAACCACCTCGTCCAGGGTGTAAGCGTCACCATACTATTGTTCATTGACATAGAGTGACATCAGCTTCCGAGTGTCTTTGCAACAAATTAAAAAGTTGCTTCTCTGACTTCCACCAGAGCTCGGCAAAATCATCCCTGCCATTTCCTCGGCCTTGAGAAAAGAACATCCAGAGCAGTTCGTGAACAAGTTCCATTGTTAGAGGAGCCACAGTTTTTTCTTTTAAATGTCAGAGCCACAGTCTTTTCAACGAAATAAGCAAAACAAAACTCTCCATGGAAAGTTTCCAAGATGACTGCACTTGGCTCCAACTCTGCTCACGTACAGGCCGACCAACTTTTCTTCAGAACCAGAACCAAAGCTAGGCCTCAAACCACATTTAGGCCTATTATTTAAACAAACACAAAAAGAGTGATTAATTCAGGTAAAACAAACCCTTCTGTTACCCACCCTTCCCTGCTAGTGATTAACCCATTAATAAATGACAACTAGCAGAAGCAAACAAATAAAGCAGCACATAAAATATCTACCATTCTTCATATAGTCCAGCTTTATGAATCTGAAAGAATGAAAAGATGATTAAATGTTTCACAGACAGACAATCACAACATAGGACAAACATGTAAGCACATATAATGAAGCACATGCCTTGAATGATCAGCCGCATATTAATAGTGACAAAGACAATAGGACAGACATAACAAACAAAACAATATTAATCATGTGTTACAAAACAGACTTGCAAATACAACAGAAGCACATGTAATTAGTTCCCACGTGTTCATGTGTGGTGCAATCTTAATCTAGGTTGGATTAATCAAACAAATCATGCAATAATTCATTAATTGATTAGTTCATGTTATAGGGAATTGAATGCACAAGTCAGAATAAAATATTTTCTGAAGCTCGCTTCATCAACTCCCTCATCTGGTGATTTAAAAATCACCAAACAACACACAAAAATTTCAAGAAATTTTCACCCACTTTTGAAGACTACACACATTGAATTCTTTCGATATTAGTCTCCCTAAACCCCAGTTTCTGCTGTCTGCTCATCTCTTCCAAACTGAACCCTGCGCATTTCCTCTAACTCATATTCCTTCTCCTGTTCCTTTCTGAGTTTATAAATTCTTCTCTTTTCCTTCTGATGCTTTCTCCTCTTATGAATCAAACAACTAATTTTTAGCAGCATTATCACTATAAGAATGACAATTAATGGATAGAGCACTTTGCCAATGATTGAGCTACCAATTTCAGAAAACCAATCTTTGATAGCCTCCATTCTCTTTCCAATTTTCTCAGTAAAACTTTCTTCCTCCATGGGTTCTATTTCTTCATGAAAATGTGTAATGTTTTTAACAAGCAACTCGATATCCCGACTTTTGTCAGGTATATAAGTACAGCAATGTTGGACATGCAAGACCCCACAAACTCCTCCCTCTTTTGCAAGCAGAATGTCTAATGCAAGACGATTCTGCATAACCATGCTTCTGGTAGCAACAAGTTCTGTGCTAACCAACTGGAAACCACTTGCAGTATCAGTTGACAATCTATCCACAATAGTAGAAATTTTTCTGATTTTGATTGAATTCATAGTAATTCCCACCATAGGAATAACAGCACCAAAGATGTCTCCCAGGATTTCTGAAAAACTTTCTCTTTTGTACCTATTCAAATGTTCACCAAATTCAAAGATACCCTTTTCATTTCTGTCAACATGAAATATTTTTGGAAAGACCAGGCCAATATAACATGTCCCGTACCAGTGGTCTGGAAGACTAAAATATGCTTTATTACCACAGATAAAATAAATCCCAGGAAAAATTGGATCCTTACCACCTTTAAATCCCCAACCCCCTGTGATAAGATAAGTATCCTCACATTGACTAGCACCCACAAAAAGATTATCATACAACGTATTGTCTCTTCTAATGCAAAATTTACCACTAACTGGTTCATCTATGTGAATTGCAGCATTTGTATTAACACCATTTAATTTAGCATCCTCCATTTGCCAGTACTTAGACTTAGCATGCTTTAACATCTCATTTCTTTTGTAAACAGCCCTTCTCTCCTCAACCATGTTCAGGAAAGTTTTCTCTTCAGCTCTCATTTTGCAAGTTAAATTATTTCTATAAGCGTATTCATAATTGAGTTCATTAGTAACTAAAAAGAATTCCCTCATCTGCTTTGCAGGTCTAACTTTGTTTAAGCTATTTACAATTTTGAGATTTGCAAAAACCTCATCAAAGTCTGAGTAATAATACTCCAGACGTCCAGTTTCATAAAACAAGCTAGCAATCACACTGCAAGTAATGCCATAAGTGAGAGGTAACATATTATAAGTCACACCCTCTGAAACAGAAGCAGGCAATTTTACGCAGACATAGCAATCCTTAACATTCATTACTTTAACATATTCAGATAAAAGCCTTGAAAATGAATTGCTTGAGAAATCTCCAACAGATCTGTCTTGATGAATCTCTGGATTATGCTCAATAACTCTGCTAGACTTGCCAGCATGTTTCTCATGTTTAGACTCAACCTTACTGGTTATATTAGTCTTAGATTTCTGCTTATTAACATCAAAAGGATAGACCACAGCTAGAATTAACCAAAGTAGAATTAATAATATCACACAAATTGAAGTCATTTTACAACATCTCTTAAGAATTGAACACCTAGAAGTATCTGATCCAGGCATTCTAAAAAAAATGTAAAATTTAAAATGTGAGTAGTGAGTAGACTACAAACTATATCCCCCCTTAAAATTATTATTTTTTTTTTTAATTAAAACCCTAAACAGCTTTTCTTCGACCTTGTGTCACAAAAACATGTGCTTTTCCAACTAAACAACTTTTCTTCGACCTAAAGTCACCTAACAAAATTTTTCTTCAGCCTTATGCCAGAAATCAAAAACTCCTAACTAAATTTAATGACTTCAATCCTTGCCACTGATTTCAGCAATCTCCAAATCTTCTTGGCCACTGGATTCCACCTCAGCACTTGGTGGTATTATGATGTATGTCCATTCCGGAGACTTATATTTCTGATTTGGCTTTATTACTCTTCTTGTTTTACGAGTAATTACTTCTATTTTCTTGTTTTTCTCTTCTTTTTTATCAGAATCACCTTCTTGACTTGATATCTCGTTGACCTGCTCTTTTGATTTTTTCACCAATTTGAACTTCAAATTGTCTTCAGGCCAAATATCCCCTTTTCTCAGGACTTTCTTCTTTGGCACGTTTTCGTTACTTTCAGCTTTCCAAGCTCTTTTTCTGAATTTTCTTATTTCAGAATCTTCATCACTTTCATCAGTGTCTGTATCTGAAACTTCAAATCTGTACCTTGGAACTTCTTTACTCGGCAGCTTCACTCCATTTGGAACAATATCCTTACTGGTACTTGGTAATTCTTCTTCTTCTTCAGAAATCACCTTCAGCTTCCCAGTCTCAGGCCTTTTGCTCTTGTTCACAGAGTTAATCTTTTGCCTTTCAATACTCTGGCTCAGATTTTTGTTTTGTTCAGATTTTTCTGCTTCTTCTGAATCTCTTTTTTCTTCTAGAGACTCCTTTTCAAGCAGATCATCATCAACACCTCGATCTCCAGTTTCGATATTCAGATCTTCTTCATTCAAGTTCTGACTCTTTTGTAGATCTTTCAGATGTTGATTATTTCGCTGATCATCAGAATCAGGATCTTCTGGATCTCCTTCTGAATCTGAATCAGTTGTTGTATCACCGTCTTTATCAGGATTTTCAGGAGGTGGCACACGAATTGTATGGCTTGGATGAGTCCACCTTTTTAACCCTTTGCACTTGATCGCATTTGTTGTAATTAGAATAACCTGTCTTGCTTTCTGCCACCTTGGGACTAAACAGTTTCTTCTTCGATGAACTTTGGTCCTTACCCAGTCTCCGGGTAACAAATCATGAGCTTGGACTTTCTCCTTAGAGATTACATCTGTTCCCACCTGATGAAATATAGAATTCACTACATCAGACAGGTTTTGGCAATATTCAATGATTGCACTATCATTAATACTCATTAGTTTGCCAACTGGAACAAATGCTTGCCTCATCACTCTACCCATCACGATGTCATGTGGGCTAAGACCTGTTTTTTTCTCAGGAGTACTTCTCATTGACATTAGAACAAGTGGAAGTGCATCTGTCCACTTCACTCCTGTGGCAAGACACATTTTTGAAATTCTGTTCTTAATGGTGCCATTAATCTGTTCAACAACTCCTGATGCTTCTGGTCTGTAAGCACAATGTAGCTTTTGCTCAATGTTTAAAGCTCCACAAATCAGTTTCATCAACCTATTTTCAAAATGGGTTCTGCAATCACTTTCAATAGTCACTGGAAATCCGTACCTAGGTATGATCTCCCTTAAAAGTAATTTTGCCACAGTGACTGAGTCACAATGACGAGTTGGGAAAGCTTCCACCCATCTTGAAAACAGACAGGCAAACACCAGTACATACCTCAACCTATTGTGCATAGGCATTTCAATAAAATCCATTTGTAATCTGGTAAAAGGACCACCCTCCCGTCCTATGGTTCCCGAACTTACAACAGTTTTCCTGTTAGGATTTATCTGTTGGCAGGTCAAGCATCTTTGGCAAAGTGACTCCGCAATTATTCTAAACTTTGTGTTAAACCATGTTTCTCTGAATAATCTAATCATGGAATCTCTTCCTAAATGTCCTAGACCATGATACATCCGTGCCATATCAGCAATCATGCAATCCGGCATTACAGGCCTTCCATCTTTGTGTACCCAAATTCCATCTTCTTCTCTTGGTCTACACTCACTTTTTAACCTTGTGTTTTTCTCTTCCTCACTTGCCTCATCTTGTAAGTCTTTTACTTCCTGCCATGTTTCAACTACAGAAATGAGCATGAGAGAATTCATTGTGTAACTTTCGTCTTTTTCCAAGTGGGTGTTGTTTTTTTTTTTTTTTTTGATTATAAACTTTTATTTGGCAGAAGTACATACACACAGCTCATCGCCTACAACCCTGGGGCGGGCAGCAAACTAGGGCAATCACAGTGATGAAATCAAAAACAGCAGTCTATAGCACCCCGTCCGGTCCGTGCCCCAAGGCCGCGACCTCCCTTCACCCCGCCTCCCCACCACTTGCGAGCGTAGAGCGTTGGTCGCTATGGCGCCATGTAGCGTGTGACGAAGTGAGTATGTCTACCACCCGAACTCGAATCTAACTGAACTCCCGATACTATCCCGCCCAACCCCTCCCCTTCCCCCGGACTGCCTATGCGTCTACCTCTACCACTACTCTGCCATGTGGATTCAATGCATCCCTCTACTTGACTCGACACCTACCTCATGCCTACCCTTCCCATCGCCCATCTCCTCCCGCCAGACCCTCCGTACTAAGAACCCCCTGTGACAGTGTTTGCTATGTGTCGTGTGCCCTTCTAGTGTTTCACCGGATCCCGAAGTGTCAACAACCATCCCAACCTGGCTCTAGGGGATTGTACACCCGATCCTCCTGGGCCTCTTCCCCTTCCCGCCTCTCCTCCGTCTCCTCCTGAGCTGCATCCGCAGCATCTTTAGTGGATCTGTAAGTCAGGTACAGGTCCCAAAAATGTTTTGGTCTACTAACTGGGGGTTGTAGCTCACTGTACAGCTGCGTCTGAGTGCAGCTGAACAACATATCCCTGGCCCACCTATGTTTGGTCGGAAGTGGACCTCTCATCCAGCATTGCGCCACCGCTCGCCGAGCCATCAGTAACCCCATATCTGCCATGCGGCGTGCCACCGGAGGTAGGATCTTTGTGTGGCCCAGTAACGCCAGCGCCGGGTCCACCGGGAGTTCCAGCTCAAGTATCTGCCCCAATTCTAGAAATATGTCCTCCCAGAATTTGTTAATACCCGGGCAAGACCAAGCCAGGTGCATAAAGTCAGCCACCTGTGCGTGGCAACGCTCGCATTCAGACGTTTGTCTGAGCCCATATCTGTGTAAGCGTTCTGGGGTGTAGTACACTCGCTGCAGGAATTTAAAATGGATAAGTCTATGCCTGGCGTTGAGCGACACCCTTCTAGTGTTTAGGCAGCAATATTTCCACATTGTGTCATCAATCGATGTGCCAAGGTCTCGTTGCCACGCCAATCGGGCTTTCGAGATCGGGGGTCTCCCACTGTGCTGTCCCACCTTATAGAGCCGCGAAATCAAGTGGGTCGGCGATGGCGTTTTTATGACGTATGTCAGTTCTGGAAGTTCGGGCGGCTCGGCCATGGCTGGTCCTAGCAGCTCGCGTAGCGCCGCGCGGACCCTGTGTAGGTGAAAGCGGTGCAGCAACGTCCCTGAGTTTCGGGAAGAAGCAACCTGTTCCCATGTAACGACCTTCCCGTCTCTGAACAGGTCTCCCATCTTCAAAATGCCTAGGTGATTGAGAGCGCGCGTGACCTCTTTCTCCCGTAACGGCGCCAGCCAGACAACCCATTCAATCGGGGCAAGTGGGGAATATAGGAGAGTACATTCCTGTCCCTTAGCCAACGAATGCCATGCATGGTTAGTCGATGAAATCGAGTCCAGAAATCCGACCCGACGCGGGGCCGGCTCGAAGACCGTAGCCGGCGGGGGAAGGGGGTCCGTGAAAAGGGTCTCGAGTACCACATGTGGAATATTACGATCTCCATGTATCCATGTGTGTAAGTGGGTCGCCTGCGCGATCCTGTAATACCTCTCCATATCCGGGGCACCCAGGCCACCTTGTTCATATGGTAACGTTAGGACTTGCCACTGGACCCGTGGCTGTGCACCTCCCCAAGCTAACCGCGTGAGAGTCTGAGTCAACATTTTAAAGAAGGCCCTAGAGAGTATCACCGGTATATTGTTGAAACCTCGGGAGCACGATCATTTTTATTAAGGCGATGCGGCCTGCAAGGGACAACGGAAGTTTACACCATCTGTCCACATCCTCGGTTAGTTTATGGTAGGCAACTCCATAGTTTTCCCTCACCAATATATCTGGGTCCGGATGGAGCTGAACTCCCAGGTATCTAATCGGGTCCTCGGACCACTGTAAAGGATAATCCATAACAAATTCTTTGGTTACCGGGGACAGAGGGAATGCTACCGATTTCGTCCAGTTCACCTGTAAGCCAGACAGCGCGCCAAACTGGACCACTTCCCTCAGTACTGGGGAAAGGTTGAGCTCCGGGTCTCTCACGTATATGAGCGTATCATCTGCGTACGTGGATACGCAAATCTTGTAGGAAGGGAAACTGATGCCTTCATGACTATGATATTCCCTCAGCGCACATGCGAGGGGTTCGGCCACCAGTGCATACAATAACGGTGAGAGGGGGCAGCCCTGTCTAGTGCCTCTGCTAATATCGAAGACGTCCGTGACTTTGTCCCCTATACGCAGCCTGGCCTTTGGTTTGTAGTATAAAGCACCAATCATCTGCAGGAAGGGCTCGCCCAACCCCATCTTCCTGAGCACTCTCGACATGAAGGGCCACTCCACGGAGTCAAATGCCTTCTCCATATCGAGGAAGACTGCCAACGCTTTGTTCTCCGGTTTCACATGCTGCATCGTTCCTAGCACCGTGCGTATATTGTACGTGAGGTTCCTGGACGGAATAAATCCGGCCTGCTCCGGAGCCACCAGCTCTGGGGTGAGCAATGCAAGACGTGTCGCTAAAACTTTGGCATAGAGCTTCGCGTCAACATTTATCAGGGACAGCGGCCTATATGAGCCACACTCCGTGGAGGGTTTCCCGGGCTTCAGAAGCGTCACAATGAGTGCTTCCCGCATTGTGGCTGGCATGCTGCCCTCCCCGCATATGTCGTCAAATAGCGCAGAGAGGTAAGGCACCAGTTGGTCTTTGAAGGCTTTATAGAAGCCCACAGTTAGCCCATCGGCCCCAGGGGCAGTACCAGATCGCATGCTCTCTAGCGCCTCCACTATTTCCTCCTTTTGAATAGGCATCATGAGGAATTCTCTCTGCGAGTCGGACAGCTGTGGCATTTTTATATAACTTAAGTAGTCGTCTATAGCCTCTTCCATTCCCACCGACCTCGACTTATATAGGGTGGAGTAAAATTGCCTGAATTCCCCAAGTATCTGCCCCTCCTCAGTAAGAGTCTCCCCCGAACTCGACACCAGTTCACCCACTGTCAATTGACGCCTCTCGCTTCGGACCATTCTGGCCAGGAGAGAGCCAGGTCTATCTCCTTCTCCATAAGTGCGGGCGGTGGCATATTTACCCATATGACGCACTTCCCTATCTGCTTCTTCGTTAAACTCCAGCACCAGCTGTTTAATTTGCTCCGAGGCATCACCCCCTGGCTCCGCCCGCTGCCTCTCTTCCAGTTCTGAGAGCTGAGTCTCAAGGTGTTTGAGTCTCTGCCTAATCGCTTTCAGGACACCGGAGTGTTTGGCCATGGCAATCCCACGAATGCATACCTTGAATGCCTCCCAAAGCGTTTGGACGCTGTCCACCGAGCCCACATTAGTCTCAAAGAAACCGTCAATTTCGTTTGCTATTTCACCTCTGAAAACCTCATCCAATAGGGAATATGGGGGAAAACGCCACGTAAAGGGGGGGAGTCTGCGTACCGGCGTCTCCAGAATCAGGAGGAGAGGGGAGTGATCAGACAGGGTGCGTGGCAGTATCAGGCAGTCTCTAACTTGATTGGAAAGGTGGCTTGATGCTAACCAGTAATCTATTCGGGTGTGGAGTGCATGATAAGCGGAGTAGTGTGTGTAGCCCCCTCTAGAATGGTGCCTACTTCGCCACACGTCAAGGAGATCCAACTGTACTAATGCAGTCCGGACCGCATCCGCAGCCGCCGACAGGGCCCGAGGGGGTCCCGCCGACCTGTCGAGATTTGGGTCTAACACTAAGTTGAAGTCCCCACCCCAAAGCAGGTTAGTGTAGTCATACGATTTGCACTTCCGGGCCAACTCTGTGTAGAAATCGGGACAATCGTAGTTTGGACCGTATACATTGGTCACCAATAAGTCATGCCCTTTTCCACGACACCTGCATATTACGTAACGACCTTCAGTGTCCGCCTCGAGGAGCGTCAGTGTGAGTTTGGAGCGTGGATTGGCCCATGTGAGTGTCCCCCTTGCATGGGTAGTGAAGCCCGCCACTACACTACAAAACCGCTACGCCCTTATGGGACAACATCTTGCTAGTAAGGGGCAAATGAGTCTCCTGTAGGAGAGCGAGGTCTATGCGGTGTCTGCGCAGATAGCTAAGAACCTTACGCAGTTTTCTGAAGTCGTTAAGACCCCTGACATTCCACGTCAGCACTCGCAGGTGCTCCGGGCCAGTTCCCTGTGATGTACCAATAGCCTCAGCCATAGCCTTGCCGTGTGAAATAAGTAATGCAATAAGGTTGTACCAGGCGCAGGTGACCCGGGGGGACAAATTCTGATAGGCAGTGCAGTATGTCAATGGTGGCAGCGCGCGTAGCAGGATTTAACCAAATGTCATGTAGATGCACAACAGCAGTCAAAGAAAGGAACAACATGTACCCAAGCATAACCCCCAACATCCCCCCCTCCTCCCACAGCAGACCCTCCCCAACTCGGCCTGACATGTCCCCAGCCCACCCGGCCCTCCCCAGCAACAAAGTCAACAACCCCGTGTGCTTAGCGCTCAGGGGCGAAGGTAGCAAGGCAGCTCGAACTCTGTGTACAACTCTCAATTCTGCCACCCAGCTTTCCCCCCCCCCCGCCCAGCGCCACCCGGAAATCATCAAAACATCAACCCGTAGTCCGTTTCAGTATTACTCCCAGGCAACTCGTGACTGCCCTCCCCCTCTCCCGCCACCCCGAATGTGATTTCCACAGTCTGACTTCTTGCAAACTAGCCAGGGGCGAACAGAGCCTGTGTTAGAGAGAGTTCACAATTATCTGTCTGTACCATGGAACCCCAGCCCCATTTATCTGGCACCACGTCGTTGCAGGGATCATCCACTAGCGCAGCTCCTTCCCAACCTGAAATGAAAAAACCACGTCCCGAGTCCATTATTCTCCAGCAGTCGTGGCCCTGTTTCAGTCCTGTTCATCCATTGGGCCGCCTTCCGCTTCCTGTTGAACAATTGGTAGGTCCCCTTTCCGCTCCCTCGCCCACGATTTCAAGGCCTTCTGCAACTCCGCAGGGTCAGTGAAAAAATGCGAGTGGCCCTGTCTATTCACTATCAGCTTTGCCGGGTACAACATTGCATAATCAAGACCCATGTCTCTGAGGCGTTTCTTGTGGGGAGCGAAATGTTTCCTCGCCTCCTGCACCCTTGCTGTAAAATCCGGAAAAATGGAGATCGCAGACCCCTCGTAATGCAGGTCCCCCTTGGCTCGTGCCAACCTAAGTGCCGTGTCTCTGTCTCGGTAGTTCAATAGTTTAGCAATTACTGGCCGGGGGGGGAACCCCGGTTTAGGTTGGGGGCCCAGCGTGCGATGTGCTCTTTCCACTACGAACATCGCAGAGAACACTCCGTCACGAAGGGTAGTAAGCAGTTTCTCTACGAAGAGTTCCATCTTCCCCGTCGGTGTTGTCTCCGGAAGTCCGGTGATACGTAGGTTGCAGCGACGTGACCTGGCTTCCAAATCCTCGGTCTTATCCTGGAGTGTTTTGATGAGTGTCTCCGCCCGCCTTCTCGCCGTGTCCAACTCCGTCTGGCCTTCCTCCACCTCCGTGATCCGCCGCTCCGCCATGTCGTGGCGTTCCGAATGCTTGTCGAGGCGTTCCGCCATGCGGTCCATTCGGTAGGACATGGCGTCTATCTTGGTCCCCAACGCCGCGAAATTCGTTTGAATGTTCTGCTCCATGGAGCGGAGCATAGACTTTATGTCAGTGTCATCCTCTCGTGCTTCAACCGCATTAGTCTCCGCATCACGCGGCACCGGGGGGCTTTGTACTGGCAGTCGCCTCTGTGAAAAGGGGAGCTTGCTCTGGGTCCTGTCGCCCTTCCCCATGCTTGGCGGTGTCGTGTGCTTGCTTCGCGCCACAGGTGAGAAAGCGCCAGTGACAAGAGGACTGTCCCTTCGCAGATGGGTTACACAAGGTTCCCAGCTCGTGCGCTATGAGCACCACCTCAGCCTCCAGCTAGCGTGCGGGGGAGGGCCACTCTTCACAGCCAGGACCCAATGCACTACCCTCCGTCGCTACTCCGGCCTCTTCCAAACCAGGAGGTGGGGTTGGTCTACTCCCCGATGAAGCAGCCGATCAGACAGTGAAGGGAGTCACAGGAGTCACCACCAACCCTACTGCCATAACTATCTCCTTGTCTCGGTAGATGCACCGTAGAGAGGGGGGGGGAGGCCACCACGATCGCAGCTACCCGCTGCTCCCACACCCTCCTACCGTGAACGCCACTCGATCCAGGCACTGGTGCTGCAGCCCTCCTCGGTGACCGTTATGTTCGCGCCATAAAATGGCGGCCCGCGGCCCTCTGCGCTCCGGTGTTCCAGTCTCTCCCTATGTTGTGCGGGTGATCAGCGGTAGCAGGGAGCCGTCTCCGGATGCTCGGAGTGAGGCTCTCCCCGTCCCGCCGCGTCCGCCGCGGCCTGTGGTGGAAAAGGGGGGCCCGCCCGCGGGAGGCGCTCACTCTGTGGCCGCACGTCCTTGTACGCACACCGGCCAGGAGGACCACCTGAGACCGCGGTCCGGAGGCCTGCTCGCCTCACCGGCAAGCAAGTGTCCGGCCGTCGGACGTGCCCAAGTCAGCTCTCCTCAGTCGGTCCGGACCATTACCCGGGGTGCCAGCAGCAGGGTGGGTGTCTGGGGTATCGGGAAAAGTGGGTAGATGCAGGATATTTTAGGATTTTAGTGGCGGCGCCGGCGGAGCCCGGGAGCTAGGCGACCATTCTCCGCGCTTGCTGGCCACGCCCCAGTGGGTGTTGTTTTTAGCGCAGAACTTTGCAATTTTATCTGCGTATGCGTTTCCTTTGGTGATGTAATCATCACCTTTTTTATGAGCTGCACATTTAACTACAGCAATTTGTTCTGGTAACTGAATGCCATCAATCAATCTCTTGATCAATTTTGCATTTCTGATTGGTGTTCCTGCAGAAGTTAAATAACCTCTTTGGGACCACAGTTGTCCATAATCATGAACAACACCATAACCATATTGACTATCAGTCACTATGGTTACTCTTTTGCCTGCTGCCTTTTCACATGCTCGAATTAAGGCAATCAACTCTGCAATTTGTGCAGAACGAATTCCATTCAGAGGTGAACCTTCAACAACATCTGAGACTGTGCACACTGAATATGCTGCTCTTAGAATCCCTTCATCATTTCTCAAACAAGACCCATCTACAAAATAGATTATGTCTGATTCAGGTAAAGGAACATCTTTTATGTCCTGTCTTGGTTTTGTGCAGTAATCTACAACATCCAGGCATTCATGATCAATGTCATTTTCGTTACTTACCTCAGTAATAACTCCATCTGGTAATAGTGTGGAAGGATTCAAATTTATACACCTTACAATTGATACATTGTCTGAACCCAGAATTGTTTTTTCGTATTTTGTCAGTCTGCTACTTGTCAGATGCTGAGTCCTACTTCTGGTAAGTAGAATCTCAACTGAATGAGGTACATATACTTTTACAGGAAACCCCATAATGATTCCTTCACTTTGGTCAAGACTTACACTTGTTGCAACAGGATCCAAGACAGCTGAGAAATATGCAATTGGCTTTCTCAACTTACCATGTCTCTGTATCAAAACAGACAATGCACAACCCTCCCTTTCACTGCAGTAAAGTTCAAATTCTTTTTCATAATCTGGCATACCCAGGGCAGGAGCTTCACATAAACTCTTTTTTAACTGCTCAAAAGCTTCCAGTTCAACTTTTGACTCGGTAATTGGATCTTTTATGTCTGCTTTTGTTAATCTTTGTAGTGGTTTTGCAATTACTGAAAATCCACTAATCCATTGTCGACAGTAACCAACCATTCCCAAAAACATTCTCACCTGTCTTTGAGTTGTTGGTGGTTGAATTGCTCGAATCATTTTGATCCTCTCAACTGTCACTTTTCTCGTTCCCTTTGCAATTCTGTGACCAAGATATTTCACTTCTTGTTTACAAAATTGCAACTTTGCAGGTGACACTTTATGTCCTTCATCTGCCAAACGATTTAACAGGGTAATGGTATCAGTAACACAATTTTCTCGTGTTTTGGCTGCCACAAGCAAATCATCGATGTACTGTACCAATGTGGAATTACCAGGCAACACCAAATCTTCCAGGGATTTCTTTAACAACTGATTAAAGATAGATGGACTCTCAGTATACCCTTGAGGGATACAACACCATGCTAGGATCCTATTTTGGAATCTGAAAGCAAAGATTTGCTGGCTTTCTGGGTGTAAGGGAACAGTAAAGAAGGCGTTACACAGGTCAATGACCGTGTACCATTCTGCATCATGTGGAATCTGGTAAAGAATTACTGCAGGGTTTGGAACAATTGGACAACATGGAACAACAATCTGATTGATTTTTCTTAGGTCCTGAACAATTCTATATGTTCCATTTGGTTTTTTAATACCCATAATCGGTGAATTGCATGGGCTGCTCTCAATTTCTTTTAGTACTCCTTAACTTATAAATTTTTCAATCACTGGAATGACACCTTCAATTGTTTCTGCTTTCATTTTATACGGAGGAACATTTGGAAAATCAATTCCCTGCTTAACAGAGATTTTTACTGAATCAATATTTTTCATAAGACCCATATCATTTCCTGTTAGGTCCCAAATTGCTGGATTAACTGGCTTTTTGAGCTCTTCTGGCAAATCATTTTTATCAAATACAGGAAATAATGACGTTTTCTCTTCTTCAATCATTAGCATAGTCAATTTATAAAGCCCATCTTCTTCTGCTGTTTGCATTTCAATGCCATCTGGTGAGCAATATATTCTGCAATTCATCTTGCACAATATATCACGACCCAACAGATTCACAGGACTGCTGTCACAAACTAGAATAGTGTGGAAGGATTCAAATTTATACACCTTACAATTGATACATTGTCTGAACCCAGAATTGTTTTTTCGTATTTTGTCAGTCTGCTACTTGTCAGATGCTGAGTCCTACTTCTGGTAAGTAGAATCTCAACTGAATGAGGTACATATACTTTTACAGGAAACCCCATAATGATTCCTTCACTTTGGTCAAGACTTACACTTGTTGCAACAGGATCCAAGACAGCTGAGAAATATGCAATTGGCTTTCTCAACTTACCATGTCTCTGTATCAAAACAGACAATGCACAACCCTCCCTTTCACTGCAGTAAAGTTCAAATTCTTTTTCATAATCTGGCATACCCAGGGCAGGAGCTTCACATAAACTCTTTTTTAACTGCTCAAAAGCTTCCAGTTCAACTTTTGACTCGGTAATTGGATCTTTTATGTCTGCTTTTGTTAATCTTTGTAGTGGTTTTGCAATTACTGAAAATCCACTAATCCATTGTCGACAGTAACCAACCATTCCCAGAAACATTCTCACCTGTCTTTGAGTTGTTGGTGGTTGAATTGCTCGAATCATTTTGATCCTCTCAACTGTCACTTTTCTCGTTCCCTTTGCAATTCTGTGACCAAGATATTTCACTTCTTGTTTACAAAATTGCAACTTTGCAGGTGACACTTTATGTCCTTCATCTGCCAAACGATTTAACAGGGTAATGGTATCAGTAACACAATTTTCTCGTGTTTTGGCTGCCACAAGCAAATCATCGATGTACTGTACCAATGTGGAATTACCAGGCAACACCAAATCTTCCAGGGATTTCTTTAACAACTGATTAAAGATAGATGGACTCTCAGTATACCCTTGAGGGATACGACACCATGCTAGGATCCTATTTTGGAATCTGAAAGCAAAGATTTGCTGGCTTTCTGGGTGTAAGGGAACAGTAAAGAAGGCGTTACACAGGTCAATGACCGTGTACCATTCTGCATCATGTGGAATCTGGTAAAGAATTACTGCAGGGTTTGGAACAATTGGACAACATGGAACAACAATCTGATTGATTTTTCTTAGGTCCTGAACAATTCTATATGTTCCATTTGGTTTTTTAATACCCATAATCGGTGAATTGCATGGGCTGCTCTCAATTTCTTTTAGTACTCCTTAACTTATAAATTTTTCAATCACTGGAATGACACCTTCAATTGTTTCTGCTTTCATTTTATACTGAGGAACATTTGGAAAATCAATTCCCTGCTTAACAGAGATTTTTACTGGATCAATATTTTTCATAAGACCCATATCATTTCCTGTTAGGTCCCAAATTGCTGGATTAACTGGCTTTTTGAGCTCTTCTGGCAAATCATTTTTATCAAATACAGGAAATAATGACGTTTTCTCTTCTTCAATCATTAGCATAGTCAATTTATAAAGCCCATCTTCTTCTGCTGTTTGCATTTCAATGCCATCTGGTGAGCAATATATTCTGCAATTCATCTTGCACAATATATCACGACCCAACAGATTCACAGGACTGCTGTCACAAACTAGAAATCTGTGTTTATCTTTGTAGTTCCCTATTTCCACTTTCACTGGTTCTGTCAAATTTGTTTTAATTTGCTGATTAGCTACACCTACAACTTGGATGGACTCACCAGAGAGAGGAAGGTTTTCTATTTCTACTGATCTAACAGTAGAACGGGTAGCACCTGTGTCTACAAGAAAAGTGATATCTTTGTCATTCACTTTACCATTAACAAATGGACCAGACTGATCTACCTCAAGAGTGGGTCCAAGCACGCACTCTTCCTCCTCTCTCAGGCACCGTCATGAGTAATCTTCTGAAGAATCACTCTCTCCTTTGTCTTTTAACCAAAATTGAGAAGCATTTGACATGTTAACTTTTGACACATTTTTGACCAAATTACTTCCACAGAAACCTGTTTCAGGAGAAAATCTCTGTGTGTTAGCACTACCAGGGAATGGTGCTTGAGGTATCTGACTCTGCTGAATTTGATTCTGCTGTACCTGATTCTGCGGCTGAAACTGGCTTTGCTGTATCTGGCTCTGCTGATTCGCTACCTGACGCTGTAGCTGTCGCTGTTGACTTAACTCATTCAGCTGCTGTTGTAGCTGTTGCTGTTGCTGCGAATTTAACTCACACTGCACCTGTGGATTCAATGAATTATTTTTGAAATTTCTGGACGGGTTTTTACACTCTCGTTTCCAGTGTCCAATTTCGCCGCAATTAAAACATGGGAGCTTTTGTTTCAGTTCTTCAACATTTACATTAAATTTTGGCTTATTATTATTAAAATTCTTTTTGAATTTCCCTTGATTCTGCTGCTGCATAGAAGCTAACTGCTGTTGTTGCTGTTCTGCTACCTTCACTTGTGCCCACATCGCCTTTTCCTTGAGATTTTTCTGCTTCACATCTATCTCATCACTGCAGTATTTTGCTTTCCTCAGGATATCATCAACTGAAAGTGCTTGCCAGCAAACAATTCCATTTCTAATCATGTCTCCAATTTCAGGTCTCAGGCCATATACAAATCTGTATATAAAGTGGCTCATGTCTTTTTCACTTAATTTTTCATAGCCACTGTACTGTTTAAAGACTAACAGTAACCTTTCATAAAATGAATGAACTGATTCTTTTGGTTCCTGGTTTGTTCTGTCAATTTTAACCCAATCCACTTCTTTTGGGGGAATTTTCCCTTTCAACCAATAAATCACTTTATTATAAATGTCCATGACATCTTTTGCTGGTGCACCTGTAACCGGATCTCGAGGAGGTTCTTCTTTTGGCCAATCTATAGAAATCTTGCATTCTGTCCAGAGATCTGATGGGACAACAATGTCAAAGAATCCATCTAGATCAATCCACAGAACTTTTGATACTTTAATAAATCTGTCTACCTGTCTGTACCACTCAACTGGCTTTTCTCTTAACCTTGGAAAATCATTAGTAAACAGGAGAATATCCTGTCTGGACCAAGGAACATGCACATACCCTCCTCCAGCTATTTCCCTCATTGGAAATTCAGAAACAACATCATTTCTTAATTTTTTATCCTGATCTTTCTTAGACCATTTCATTCTCCATTTACCTAATTTGCCTAATTTTCTGAGAAAACTTATTAATTCTTTTATATGTGTTATTCTTCCTGTAATGTTTAGATTGTCAATGTCCCTTTCAGAGAAATCCACTCTATAAAGTTTTTGCAAATGTTTCTGTTTACTCAAATCAATCTCTAATTCAGCAGCCATTTCTTCCAGTTGTTCATACCTGTTTTTTGTTTTCCACTGAATACTTTTACAGATGAACAACAATTCATCATCTTGATACAATTTCAAATTGTCAGTACCAATTGTGCCAATGATCAATTCTTCCAGATCAGCTTTTAATTTAGCAACATCAAGTTTTTTATAATCAAGAACTTCAGGGCTCATTCCATTTTGAGATAATTCCATTCTATTCAGACTTTTCTCAGACAGACCTGAATCTGAAACTGCCACTGATGGTGCTTGTGAACTTGACAAACTTCCATTTAATGTTAAATTTGGCATCATAGATTTTTCTCTATGAATCTCTGAAAGTTCCGAATAAAATCTCTCAGCAACCTTTTGAATTTCTGCATTTAATGGAACTGTCAAAGCTGTTTGTTTATTGACTCCTTGATCAAAAACCGGTACAACAGGACCAATAGTAACTGGTACCGTCACTGCTTCCATACCCTTTGTCAATTGTTGAATTAAATCTTCCTTCGCTTTATTGTAACTAGAAATTTCTGGAATGTTAACAGGTATTCTCTCTTGATTTTTCACAAAATGATTTTCCTGTGGGACTCTGCTCTCTCTAGGTGTACTACAATTATTTACTGATCTTACTCTTTCAGGTAATTTCAAAATTCTGGGAGAACCTTCTTCAACTTCTCTAGGAGGTGCACTTGGAGAAGTTTCTGTAGAAACTCTCGGGGTAGATTGGGAACCTGCTTGATAAGGTGGCGGTTTGTGTTTATTTGCATAAATGTCTTCTAAAACTGCATCATCTAATTCCTCATCAATTCTCCTACCAGCTATCTTTTCTTGTAAATCCTCAGTAATCATTATTCTCACTGGATATAGACCATCATACATGTTTGCCTTTCTCCAGCGTTTTACTTTTTCCTCATGTGTTTCTCTATTTACAACATATTTTGAATATTTAGGTGCTGAACACTTGCTTTCGCGTTCAAGTTCCAACATCTCAACCTCCCATTCAACTAAGGCTTCAAATTGTGTAGGTCTTGGCTTTGGCACAAGATCCATCATCTTTTCCCTTAAATTTTGTAAATTTTTTGAATTAAATGACCCATCTTCTGGACAGGCTAATACGCCATCATTTCTAGTATAATGCATCCAATTATCAAACCAAATTACAGTATGATAGCCATATTCACCTTCCATATAGGCTGCAGGTGTTTTGTACTTATGAAGTAATTTACCACCACGCGTTTCAATTTTCTTGTCAGGTTTAAAATAATTTTTCACATTTTGAAACCATGAAGGCTTCTTCTCATAATCATCCCAATAACTCATGTTTATGATACAATGCTATTCTGTTAAAGAGGTTTTAACTGTTATTACTGCTATAATTTTTATTTAATTTGTAATTCTAATGATAACTATTTATTATTTGCTTTTTATTTACTAAGCTCTAATCACCTTTGCTGTTGTTAATTAATCAGGATAGCTGCTTGCTGTAATATTTAATACTTTATAGAAATTCCACTTTTTAATGTTATGGCTAAAATTAGAAATAATCAGTTATTAAATTAAAGCTCTGGGCATTACCAGCGTAGAAAATTAAACACTCGACAAAAGTAAACAATGTGCATCAGCACAACAAGTACCTGAGCTAATTAACACACGGCTGCTAAAACGCTCAGCCAACCACAGCACTCACCAAGCCTCAACCAATCCGGTCGCAGATTGACAAAGTCCAACTACACAAAATTCTGACCAATCAGGTCGCGGCTCCTCTCTCGTGACTGCACACGTCACAACCAATCGGTGCGCAGCTCCTCCGTGACACTCGAGACCAAGGAATATTCAATGGGAGAACCTCGCCCAATCAGAGCGCGGCTCTACCTTTGACGCGTCGTCGTTTCCACCAATGAGAGCGCGGCGGCTGACGTAGACAGCCGCTGCAGCTGACAGCTCTCCCACTCGCTCCTTAGCAGCCCCCCTCCTTCACAAAAATTGCTCGGCACACAGTTATCTTGAAAAATTAAACAACCAGTGTGCAAACTCAGCGAGGAACAAAGCGATCTGCCGGATAAGAAAAGGCTCGAGATGGAGCGGACTTGTGCAGAAACAGGTTCAAATGGAAACTGAGCGCGTATTGACAGACGCGTTGTCAAGAAGATAAGGGGTTCAAACTTATTAA
Organism: Lissotriton helveticus; assembly: GCF_964261635.1. Classification (NCBI taxonomy): domain Eukaryota; kingdom Metazoa; phylum Chordata; class Amphibia; order Caudata; family Salamandridae; genus Lissotriton; species Lissotriton helveticus. Next base: position 182,257,258 of record NC_136057.1, on the reverse strand, counting down.
AAAATGTTGTCAAAAGAGAGAGCACAAACAGTAAGAAGCTCGTGTCATTGGTTCCAATACCAATTAACACTGCATGTGAGCTAAATAAAAAGAAAGTACACGTAGTGTGGTAATTAACAGAGAATCTGGGGATGGGGTCGAGCTCACACAACTACGCTTCACTAATCAAACCAGTATTTTCCAAAATAGTGTAATTTACGAGAGAAAGACAAAATCTAAACAGGAAGGATTACTTATAAATTAAACAATATTTCGAGCATTGAGCGCGCCTCAACCAATGAGAGTGCTGCTTTGCTCTGACACTCCAGGGCACATCAACCAATCAGAGCGCGGCGGGCTCTGACGTATACAGCAGCTGCGGCTGCAGGCTCTCCCCACACACTCTCGCTCTCAAAATAGCCCCTCCCTTACAATTTTTCGATCGGGGCACATTTCAATGAATTTAAATAGCGCGCAATGCTTTTTGAAGATATTTAAATAGCGCAAAACACTTTCAATGCCTTTTACTTTACCCAAAAGGGTTTCAAACATTTTCCAATTACTTATTAAAAACGCAATTAATAACTACATAAAAGGAAACCATTTGTCTGCTTCTCTAACAAAGAGATAGTTTTATGCATACATTTAAGGATACGTGGAATAGACGACGCTATTCTCACAGAATAGTTTCATTTGCCAATAGAGTAATTCTTACCCTACCCTTCTAACAAATCTCAATCATTCACACACTTTCAAACAAGAAAACCCTGATCATACACACACGAAATCTTGGCAGGACTTGAACCAACCAGAGAAAGCGTCAGGCGTTGATAAGAATAGACAATACTATCTTACCCTTCACTCAAGCTTAGATAAATCCTATTACTCTTTTCACAAAAAGTTTTAAAACAGGCTCACCAGGTCCCTCTGCTTAATGCTACAATTTCATAGGCAATCCTCACTATACATTCAACCAATCAATCTAAGGTTCCTAAACTTGTGTTGTACGTCCACAATACGTGATATATTCTATACCACAATTTTGAAACAGACAAATGCACTGTGTAACTCTTCTAGCTACACTATTCTTGCCATGGCAAACCAGGAATTTTTCACACTGCTGGAAAAACCCCAAAGATTACATACTACACATAACAACCTGACAAAATCAAGATCAACATATGTTAGACATTAATCCTATGAATATACCAACATATATGTAACATGCATGTCAAAAACAACATATAACCGTACGAAGCTACCAAAAATTGTTCCAGCGCTCTAACAGAAATTCTTTATAAATGACGTCACAATCTACTACTACACTTACCAATCAAAACCAGGCCCATAAGAAACAACAGAGCAGCTGAAACATGAGGCGAATGGATCTGATATGTTGTTATTAAACTCTTTTCAATAAACAAGACCAGCTTGTCATTTTAAAAGTTTATTTTAAAATTCTCAAATTTGCATAAACTTTATTAGTACTTTATTAATATCAAACATTTAATTTTAATAAGTATGCTTTATTGCATTAATCATTGGCTCAAAATCTGGCAGTTCAACATTGTATGAAATAATGAATTTAAAGAAAACATGGCCCTAAACCCTAAGTTAGCTTTCTGACCTGAAAAGGAAAATAATGAATAAACAGTTGAATGCTTACAAGTCCATGGAAAATCGAACAGCACTTCGCCCTCAGGAAACAGTCAGCACCGATCCCTTCAAGAGGCCAATTTTTATACCCTATTTGCTTGCTAATCTAACTAAAATGTAATTCTTTCTGAAAGTTCAGCACTCTGATTGGTTGCTGTCTGTCAGACCACCAAAACCACTTCGTCCAGGGTGTAAGCGTCACCATACTATTGTTCATTGACATAGAGTGACATCAGCTTCCGAGTGTTTTTGCAACAAATTAAAAAGTTGCTTCTCTGACTTCCACCAGAGCTCGGCAAAATCATCCCTGCCATTTCCTCGGCCTTGAGAAAAGAACATCCAGAGCAGTTCGTGAACAAGTTCCATTGTTAGAGGAGCCACAGTTTTTTCTTTTAAATGTCAGAGCCACAGTCTTTTCAACGAAATAAGCAAAACAAAACTCTCCATGGAAAGTTTCCAAGATGACTGCACTTGGCTCCAACTCTGCTCACGTACAGGCCGACCAACTTTTCTTCAGAACCAGAACCAAAGCTAGGCCTCAAACCACATTTAGGCCTATTATTTAAACAAACACAAAAAGAGTGATTAATTCAGGTAAAACAAACCCTTCTGTTACCCAGCCTTCCCTGCTACTGATTAACCCATTAATAAATGACAACTAGCAGAAGCAAACAAATAAAGCAGCACATAAAATATCTACCATTCTTCATATAGTCCAGCTTTATGAATCTGAAAGAATTAAAAGATGATTAAATGTTTCACAGACAGACAATCACAACATAGGACAAACATGTAAGCACATATAATGAAGCACATGCCTTGAATGATCAGCCGCATATTAATAGTGACAAAGACAATAGGACAGACATAACAAACAAAACAATATTAATCATGTGTTAGAAAACAGACTTGCAAATACAACAGAAGAACATGTAATTAGTTTCCACGTGTTCATGTGTGGTGCAATCTTAATCTAGGTTGGATTAATCAAACAAATCATGCAATAATTCATTAATTGATTAGTTCATGTTATAGGGAATTGAATCCACAAGTCAGAATAAAATATTTTCTGAAGCTCGCTTCATCACATCTGCCCAAGCAGCATCCCCAATCATTAATCCTTCTTGGGTTCCGGAGTAGCGAGCTACTCGCTGAAAAGCGCTATGGCGCCTAGACAGGGGTAGTAAGCGCTACATACATGCAATTAATATTCGATAATATCATGCGCGCCAGGTAAGTACCCGTAAAAAAAAAAACACGCACACTGCTTGACGAACACTCCCACCTGAAAACCAGTCACAGAATGGCATGCATGAACGGGTAGCATCACTCGGACGAAAACATTCCTGCCTGACCAGTGCATGCAATACAGTATGTTACGTGGAGATGCAGAAGTGCAGGGACGCATTTTCCAGAGTGCTGCTTGCTTCTGGAAAGTGCCGGTACTCTCCCATTAAATGCATTGCAGCAGTACTGGAGAATACAGGTACTGTCCCTTTCAAATAAAAGAAGAGCATGTACTCAGTAGGTGCTGGTACCCACCCCCCACCAGTACCTGCCTGCTTTTTTAAAGTGCTGGTACTTTCCAATTCAAAGTATTAATACACCCCTACTGAGACATTGAAGTACTCTCCCTTTCGAGTTCTAGAGTCGCAGGCACTGAGTACTGGACAGTACCTCCCCACTCATGTCACTATGCTCAACCGGAAGCTACATGGAAATGCACGTGCGTATGTTCTTCCACGTATGAAGCAAAGGTTTGATGACTGTAGCGCCTCGCCTTCTTCTAGGAATCGACTTTAAAATGGGTGCAATATTGTGATTTCGTTATTTTGTGTTTAATGGCTGAAACAGAAATGTCGAAAACGGCTATGGATAATTGTGTACAACAGCGCACTCCGCCAACATAGTGGCATATATATTTTTTCAGTTTACACATTGTCATGTCTGTTGACAAGAATTTGACCGAAATTACAAAAAAATACAGAGGGAATTGCATGGAGACCGCTTTCAAATTAACTCTTTCAACAGAGTGTTTATGACGGCGACATGAAAGCGGGAAGGGAAACGGCCGTAGGAGATAATGTTTAACTTCAATATTTTTTTTTGTTTTTAATTGTTTGATTATGGAACATGAGCAATGCGCACAAAACACACAATCTGAAAGCTAAATAAGTTGCTGTCTGTGTCAGGGGGCTCCCTAATGAATATGCCATCCCTGCGTCAGGGGGTGCAATTAAATGAAATTCGCCTGCACTGGAGTTCACAAATCGGAGTGTAGCAGTTGCTCAATAAATTATGTGTGATAATTTAGGATGTACTTCTTGCTACATGTGCCTTTGACAGCGTTAGACTAATTGCAACCCGGGATGGCATGCGCCTTCTAGAAGTGTTTTGTTTATCTGAGCGCTGCCACGGAGCCCAGGACTCCCCGGCTGCTCTTTCTCCTTCACATCCGATTCATCATGATCAGCCAGTTTGTTAAATAACTGCCCTTCCCCGACATAAATCATCTCCAAAAAAGAGAAAAATATATATTTATACGCATCCTTTGGCTCTGAGGAGATTTCACCCTGGCTCTGCTTGCAGGAGATAAGCACTTCCATCTTCAGAGATTTATTGTGCTTTGATGGGCCACAGACCCAGGCATCATTAGCTGCTTAAGCAGATTCCCACTCCTTCATTTTGTGTGGATTGATTCAAAATGGCGGCTCCGCTGTCCCACGGGGACGTCCCCTGCAGTCCTAGGCTGAAGTGTGGGATGTCAGTTATTGCTTTATATTGGCTTCGGTGGGGGCAGGTTAGCAGTGTTTTTACAAGCAGGCCCTGTCAGGCCTAGACTACCCACACGTCTTATTTATATTTTTTAAGACAGCCCTTTGTCGCCCCTCAGCCCGGTGGCCATACTTTTAAGTGGCAAGAGCACGCGGGCACTCCCCTGAAGGAATCGGCCCTTTCTTTTGTCCCCGCTTCAAGCGTTGACATTAAGGAACGCTTAGCGATTTTAGACTAGGTTTCTTTTCCTTTGTTTATTCCCCGTTTAGCAAAGGTGACAGAATGTCAGGGCCAAACGATTTCCGCAGTCCTGTTTTTTTTCCCACTCCCATCACTACCCTCGCTCTCCAGGCGTGTCCCTGGAGGGCCCTTACATTGTACAGTTATATAAATCCTGCTAACTTTCAGCCTTCATTGCTGACAACAGGCCTTTTGGCTTTCGCTGCCTATTACATTAAATTTCCCATCAAACCGTGTCAGCCTCCGAGGTCAGAGATTCGACCAGAAGCTTTCGATTTTTTTGTTGTTTGCCATCTGACTTCATGGGCAGGTGTTTTCTAAATTGCTTTCTATAGTGGCGGTAACCCGTCCAATATTAGTTAAAAGGAAACTAAATCAGCTATATGATCATTTATCAAGACAGGAGCAGAAGGAGGGCCTCGAGCAGGCTGCTCGGTACACAACCACAGTTTTAGAGAGCTGAGATCAGAAAATAAGGTAACAAATGCTGTGCAGTTTGACACAGTGTTACCTAAACAGTTACCTGCGTTTTTAGTCCTCTGTGTTGCTTCCTGTGGTCTTGACAATTTTCTACTGTGTATGTGTGTGACTGCTCCTGGGTGTGTGTGTGTGTGACTGCTCCTGTGTGTGTGTGTGTGTGTGTGTGACTGCTCCTGGGTGTGTGTGACTGCTCCTGGGTGTGTGCGTGTGTGACTGCTCCTGGGTGTGTGTGTGTGTGTGACTTCTCCTGGGTGTGTGTGTATGTGACTGCTCCTGAGTGTGTGTGTGTGTGTGTGTGTATGTGACTGCTCCAGAGTGTGTGTGTATATGTGACTGCTCCAGTGTGTGTGTGTGTGACTGCCCCAGTGTGTGTGTGTGTGTGTGACTGCTCCAGTGTGTGTGTGTGACTGCTCCAGTGTGTGTGTGTGGGTACAATAGTTCTCACATTTGCGAGATATTAAGCTATTGGCAATGTAAATGACAATGCCATTTATTTATCGGTTTTCAAAACCAACACATAAATACAAATTTTGACATTTACAATGCCAATAGCTCTAACTTCTCCAAAGGCGAAACCGTTGCATTGTAAATGCTTGTTCTAATATGTGCAGGAAATCTTTCAAGCAAAGAGTTGCCATGATAGATGGCGGTGATACCTCTTTACCTCAGGGTGTAAACACATGTGGTACTAATAATGATGTTCTGTCACAGGTCGACATAATTCTATGTGTGGATGATCCCAATGATCAAATTGGTAGAAAAACAGACCAAAGGCTGAATTTAAGTTTAATGGAGCAGTGGTACATTTAATGGTTCATTGTGAGTCAATGTATACTATAATTACAAAGTACATTTTTGACAAACTGTGGCCTAACACCACTTTAGAACCTTAGGATATCAAACCGGGAGGGTATCAAGGTGAAAGTATTGATCTTGTGGGGTACATGAAGTCGGTGATAGAATTTAAAGGCAGATTGGTTGAGGGCAAGGTGTATATAGCAAAGGATGGACCGCCTATTTTAGGATGGATGCATCAATTTGATTTGTTTATTATCATAAACCCTAGAGCTCCAACGCAGGTTTTAGTCGTAGAAAATCATTCTGTAGTAGAAATCTTAGAGGAAGCTAAAGGTGTTTTTAAGAATGAGTTAGGTTGACTCAAAGGATATGTACACAAAATAATTCTGAAACCCAATTCTATTCCGGTACAGCATAGAGTACGTAGGACACCCTTAGTGGCTAGGGAAGATATCAAGGGGATGCTTCAGGACATGCTTGATTCTGGAGTGATAGAATCTGCTGAAAGTTCACCATGGGTTTCACCAGTGGTTATCACTGAGAAATCGGATGGTGAATTTAGGTTCTGCATTGACCTCAGGTCGCTTAACCAGAATGTGGTGGTTGATACCTTCCCACTACCTAATAATAATGAATTGGTTTTGGCATTGAGTGGTGGTAAATTCTTTACAAAGCTTGATTTGAAAAACGCGTATCACCAAATCAGATTACATTAAGACTCAAAACCATTGACTGCGTTTATCACTACTGAGGGTATTTTTCAGTGTATCAGGATGCTTTTTGGGTTGTGTTCTGCAGCCAGCATATTTCAGAGAATGATGAATGTGCTATTTAAGGGGATGAAAAATATCGTTTTCTTCCAGGATGACATCCTAATATTTGGGGACACAGTTGATCAACACAACCATACACTTCGTGAGGCGTTATTTAAAATTAGGGAATCCGGTCTTACATTGAGACAAGACAAATGTAAGTTTTTAGTGGATAGAGTGGACTATTTAGGTTATGAAATTTCAGAACTTAGTGTGAAGCCTAAGAAAGGCCTTTTGGATGCCATTCGCTTGGCTCCTGTACCATCAAACAAGGACAAGTTACGTTCATTTTTAGGTTTAATTGAATATTATTAAAAATTCATTAGGGATTTCTCTACAAAAACTGCAGATTTAAGGTCCCTCTTAAAAAAGGGTGTTAGCTTTATGTGGGGTGATGTCCAGCAACTGTGTTTTGATAGTAATAAACAGGATATTTGTAGTGCTGACATTCTTACGCCTTTTGACACAAGATTACAATCTATACTTACTGTTGATGCAAGCGCTACTGATCTTGGAGCTCTTTTAGCTCAAGTTCATAATGGCAAAGAGAAGACAGTGGCTTTTGCGTCCAGAAAACTAACTACTTGTGAGAAGAACTATTTGGTTATAGAATGTGAGACTTTGGCTGCTGCGTGGGCTTGTGAGTATTTTAGAACCTATCTGTGGGGGTCCAAATGTATATTAAAGACTGATCACAAGCCTCTCATACGAGTGTTACTGCATGTAGGTGATGCAAAGTGCTCAGCAAAATTGACCAGGTTAACTTCTCGTCTTCAGGAATTTTGTTATAATATGGTGTATCTACAAGGTTGGAGGAACATACACGCAGATTGCTTGTCAAGACTGTCACTTAATTGGGACACAGTAGATAAAGAGGCTGTTCTTAAGAAACAGAATGAGGGTGCAGTTGCCTTAGTACAAGATATATTGAATGTGTCCGAACCACAAGCATTAACCAAGAGTGAGTGGGTTGAGGCCATGTTGAATATTAGTTCAATGTTAGAACTTAAGAAATTGATACAACAGGGTTGCAAGAGAGAGAGCACTGTCTCTGTCTCCATTAGAACATTTGTAAAATTACTTGATGAGCTTTCTGTTTATAAAGCTGTCCTGATCATGAGGGGAGATGTGTTTATTCCCCCAACTTCATCGAGGCACAATTTGATAAGGATAGCTCATGAAGGGCACTTGGGGCAAACTAGAAATAAAAAAAGGCTCAGGATGAATTGGTGGTTGCCAGGGATGGATTCAGATGTGGATACATGGGTTACTAAATGTGATGTTTGTAGGGAGAGTGACAAACGTTTGAAAGTCGTTGTTCAGGCATCTCTTGGTCACATTTCTGATCCAGGGTTACCCTGGCACACTGTATGTATGGATTTTATAGGTCCCATGAATGGACTTAAAGAGACCTTACGGTTTGGTATAGTTATTGTGGATATTCATTCAAAGTGGTTAATTGTCAAATTTACTAAGTACATTACTACTTCAACTACTATAAGTATCATGAGGAATATTTGGGTTGAAGAGGGTATACCCTCTGTACTGTTAACGGACAATGGTACTCAGTTAACATCTGTTGAGATGATGAACATTTTGTCCTCTTGTGGTACTAGACATAGCCGTACGTCTCTGTACAACCCACAGGGGAATGAAAATGTTGAGAGGGCCAACCGGTTGATAAAAGGTGTTATTCAAATGGCTGTTTCCAGTGGTAAAGAGGTTGATTTTATGGTATCAGAGATGATCTGGGCATATCGCTCCAGTGTACATAGTGTCACCCATAGGACACCTTTTGAGGTAATGCGGGGGAGACTGCCTAATACAAAATTGGTTCCCACTTTGATCAGGGACATAATAACAAAGGATGTGATCAATGATAAGTCTTCTATGGTTCCACCACAAGTTAGTGGTAACCGCAGTAAGAGTTTGGAGAAGAAAATTTGTCCTGTTGATTGGGTGAAGATACAGTCTGGTAGACCGGGAATTTCTTTCAAAAAGTTGGTAGGACCATTCAGGGTTAAATCTAAGCATGGGCGGATTTTGCGAATTGGCAATCCGCGAACTTGCATATTTACGGATTTGCAATCTGCAAAATCCGCGAACTCACGCGAATTTAGCGTTTTCTTTTTTTTTGGTTTCGCAAGTGTTTCTGCCGTTTTGCAAGGGTTTTTTACCAGTTCGCAAACGCGAACTTACTTGTCGGGTAGCAACGGTCGCGACCATGTTGTTTCAACGTCTGGTTCATCACAGCACCCTCTTTTTCACCACTGCCACCCTCTGTTTAACCACTGCCACCCTCTGGCTCACCCATGCCACCCTCTGTTTCATCACTGTAGATTATGGGGGGAAAAGCACACCTGCCCTGCCTCAACTGACATGAATGAATATGGGACTGATTGATTAATGTGTCACTGAATTTGAACTTCCAGTCTGGCACCTGCTTCCTTATCTGTAATTGCTTTCTGTTGCAGTCTAATTTTTTTTAGCAGGACCTTTGGCATACTTGTAGCTATTCTCTGAGCCTGCTGTGAGGGTCAGAGCAGGGTCATAGAATAGTTGCAAGTAGGCAACTGAACTCTGGAGGGGCCCCTCAGGAAGCACTAGAGGGAATTGTTACTAATGTTAAGATTGAACTTTTGCACCTGCTGAGTGCTTTCAGTTTTGCAAAAATCTTTTTCTGCAATTTCGTGCGATTTGCGGGGCGCGAATTCGTGCGAGATCGATTTAGAAAGCCGCGAATTCGTGCGAACACACAATTTGTTTTTTTTGCGGCGTGTTTGTTCGCGTGATTTTTTGCGTCTTCGCAAGCCTCTTGTAGCGCAACGTTTGCGAAGTTACCCTAGCGGTCGTACATGGGCGCGGCCATCTTGTTTGCGTGATGTAATTCCGTTTCCGGGCGCTATGTGTAATCTCGCAAAGTGTGCGGCACGCTAGTACATGTTCGCGTGTGATCGCGGGGAAAATCTTGCGCGAACTTACCCACGCGGTCGTCAACGGGCGCGGCCATCTTGTTTTTCATTCATTGCTATGGTTCTGGGCATGCTTTCTGTATCCTCTGTCAATCACTGCCATCCTTTGCTTCTTTGAAGTTTTTTTTGTTCTATTTTACTTATTATCTATCCCTCTATTTTTCTAGTTCTATATTTTTGTGTTTTCTGCTACTTGGGTTGATATTAAACTACTTTTTTTAACTCTTTTCTTTTCTTCTTCTCTATTCTATTTCTTCTTTATTATTTACCTTCCTTTCTACCCAGACAATGGTATAGGGAGCCGGGAAGCAGCCCGCGAAGGGGAGGGGTCCCACACCCCGTGCCCGGCTCCCGTGCGGGCGTTTGAGGGGGGAGCAAGTTATAGCTCGGGAGATTTTTAGTGCAGAGGAGGTGGCCGCACTAGTCTTTCATGTCCAGCGCCGCCTCCCCAAAACCATCATGGGAGGCGCAAGATCGCTACCGGCTACGGGATCCGGGAGCGCCGGAAGCGGTGGAAGAAGGTGTGCCGGGCCATGTTTGAACACTCTGGGGTCCGGCGCACCTACAACCAGGCCACCCACCGCTGGACGGATCTCATGGACGAGGAACGCGACTTGCTGGACGTGCTCGGCGTCGAGATCCCCGGGCTTGGTGAGTAGTAGTAGCTATTTCTAGCTATTTCATCACTACTCTGTTTTCTCCCGCTCTGTGTGTTATTATATTGCAAATTTGTGTTTTTTACCAAGAGCAATAATGCTGCCGATTACATTGTAGGTAAATTATATTTCAAAATTTTCTGTGCATTTCAGGTGCACTGCTCTCCTTCTCAGTAGCCTTGCTACTATGCTTATTTGTTTTCTATTTTGTGTTCATTTCATTGGCCTAAGAAATTATGTATGAGTGTAGTGTAAAGAACTGCGTAATGCTAGACACTAAGGGTCAGATTTTCAATTACCGGCGCATCCCTACAAAGTAGCAGGGATGCGTCAGTAATTGTGCGCCACGCCACCACCACCCACACCACCCATGGTGCGCCGTATTTACAATGCGGCGCACCATGGGCCCAAAACATCACAGAAGCCTTACGCATCTGTGCCGTAAAGGTGGCGCATTGCTGGAGTTGCGTGACAACGATGGCGCAGCTCCAGCAATGCTCTGGGTTGCCCTATCTCCCCAATGCTGCGTCAAGCCGTGCGTCTGCTTCAAGCAGGCGCAGGGTTTGAGTCACGCATCATTGTCCTAAAAGTGACTGATTGACATCTTGTAGATTTCCCTCAGCCACTTTTAGGATGCGTTCCTGCGCAGGAACGCCCTCCCTTGCGCCGGAACGCCCCCTGATGACGCAGGGCTTTACAACGTGATGCATCTCCCGTATGCTTCACGTTGTTAATATACGCCACATCATGGCGCCTCTTTTGTTATGCCTCTGCGTCACAAAAGTCACGCAACAATGGAGCAAAAGAGCCGCAAGGGGCTTGTAAATCTGCCCCTACAGACACCAGTCCAGTCCTTCCTTTGTACACCTGGCAATAAGAAGAAATAGTGGTGGTGGATTGATAGTTTGAGTATTTTAATGACTGGTTAATGTAGTAGGAAACTTTTTAGTGTTGTCGCTGATCTGCAATCACGATGGAGTTTATCTGTCACTTCGCGTGCTGCGGACTGCTGCCTGCCAGTCATAGGCGAACCTTTTTACTAGTTTGTTTAGTGAGTTGCATAACTTTCCAAGTCGACGGTCCGCAAATCAAGCAATATTAATATCGTAGTAGACCACATGAGATAGGTCAATATATCCCGTTCAATAGTAGTCTATTTGCTATTTCGCCAAAAGATTTTGTTATTGTTCTTTTGAAATGTTTGATTTGGTTGACAACAATCATCCATGTTTTTGGGTCTTTCTTTCTTTCATGTTGTACATCAGCTCCCCCCAGGGGCAAGAGGACATTGGAGGAGGCTGCTGCTGCTGAACCAGGCCAGGATCGGTCAGGCGAGGGCTCCTTTGCTGGCCCCGGTAATTTTTAATTTTAATATGGAGTACCTATTTTTTCCTAGCGTTCCTCATTCGATTTTTTCTAAATCATCTTTGATCTTCTTGTACACTGTATCTAAATTCTTATCCTGCCTCGACTATGACTCCGTGTGGTATTACTAGATTATTCTTATTTGTCTGTCTGTGTAGCTAACTAAGATTGAACATTTGGCAAAAGGTGTAAAACGAAACTCCCATTCTAGTCAGCAATAGCTCTATGCTCTGAGTGCAGTCCTCTGGGATTGTCCATAATGTCTTTTCAAGTCTTCTAAATGTTTATGCTTTGACAACTACCAACAATAAAAAGGTGAATGACCACCAAGAAAGAATAAGATACTACTTTACTTTTGGTTTGGATAGGAGGACAATCCATACTACTACTGTTGCAGGGACAAATCTGTACAAACAGAACTATGGACAATAAAGTGCATTGTTTATCAATTATAATAGGCACAGGTCGACTTTCCACATACCTCAGTGATATCAGACTTTGAAGAACCCCCAATCTCCGTACTGACTAGATAGTGTGGCAGAGTCATTTAGCTCCCGAATTCATCGATGATTGATCCCCAATGATGATTATCCAACACAGGACAAGAGTACGGAGTCAGAGTCCAGAAGTGTCAGAGGCACGGGCTCATGCATTGCAAAATGCAAAACCTTTTGCTCATTCACTCATGACCAAAAACCACAGAGTCTATTTAAGTTTTAAAGCTTTATTAAAAGTAAAAATATTTATTGAAATCAAGCTTGTCATAAAACATAAACGGTTGATTAAAAATGGAAAAGTGCTTATAGTGATTTATTTCACACATTTATTGTGGGCGAGCCGAGCCCTCACCTGGTTTGAACTTTAATTTTTCTTTTTGGTGCTGAATCATTGGTCCCTCCGTCCTAGTGATGATGATTTGTTCTTAGAAGTGAAGATTCTGTCTGTTATGAGACAAATGGTGCGTGTTAAAAAGCAAGCATTCATCAGTTGTGCCAAAAAGTGCAGCAAGACAACACCCTTCCCTGGAAAAAGGGACATTTTTACTTTAGAGTAGACAGTCACAAATTATTAGCTTGTTTCTCGGTATTCACATTTCTTCATTCTTAGACAAAATACTAGTGATTGGTGTATGTCTATGACATCTAACATTCTTAAATGTACTTTGTAGGTGGAACATCTGGTGCTGGGCCCAGCGCGGAGGTGGAGGGGGAAGTTCTGGGGAGGAGGCAGTGCAAGTGCCGGACCAAACTGCTGTGCGGGTTGCCACGGTAGTGGCGGGCGGTGGTAAGCTCTTATATTCCTTACTTATTGAGATTGCAGACTGCATAGTGTGCTCCCGTGAGAAAACGTAAGGTTTGTCCAGATGAGAGACATGAAGAAGAATGATTGACATATAGTTTGAATGGATGGATGCCTGGATCATGGTACTATCTGACTATTAGATAGCATAAGTGTATCTCGAGAGAGTAGACGGTCACTGGATGAACTAAGTGTTACTTTGAAGAACATGTAACACCGCACCCGCACGTCCGTCCCAGTGTAGGAAAGGCAAGAAAAAGAAGTTGTAATTTTGTCCGAATACTACCATGAATAGCAGCAGTAGTTTGTATTGCAAGCACAGCATATATCCGGCTATTACGATGGCCGCTCACTACATCTGTTAATAAGTTTAGTAGAACTCGGTCATTCTTGTGTGGATGTATCAATGTTCACCCAATAAAAAGCAAAGCACCTAAAGTCATCCCATATGTAAGCAAATACATACCATGTGCAGTGATAGATAATCAGATTATTTATCTTCTTCATTTTCCTTTTCTAGTATCTATTCATTGGCACTGTAGGGTGAAAGTTAAATTAATTAAGCAGTAGCCCTTGTAACAGAGTATTCTCAGTGCCACCCGTAATAGAAAAGTAAGAGCATCACCACCTGCATGTACTGGACTGGTACAGTAACGCAAGTCTGTCACACTCATCATTGCGGGCGTATGTTTTTCTTGGGTGCAAGTTGACTGCGCTGGCATTAAGCCGGCTTGCAGAAGTTAACGTACCAATTTTGCTAAACAAGAGAGAAGAAGAAGAATAAGACTGGTGTACTGTCATAGTCGACTCTAATGGAGTGAGTCCATAGTGCTCGTAGAATTGATTCCTTAAACTCCCACTAATGTTAGAGCAAGGATGAAGAAGTGGGAGGTTAGATAGATACTGGCCACAATAGTTATGTACTGCGCTTCCAAGTTGCTAGTTCTACTGTGACACAACTTTCTGCTGAATCATTTTGTGTTAATCTTAAAGAGCATTGGTTACAGACTATGTCTTTCTTTCTTCATATAGATGCTCCTTCCAAACCAACAAGGAAGGAGCTGGCTGAAAGGGCCCAGCAACGGAGGCTGGATGCGACTGTCGCTGAATATCGGCGGCTGGTGGCCCAGGAGGAGGAGGACACGCAGAGTACGTCAACAACATCCACGGCGACACCTGCATCCTCCTCCGCGCTCCCTGGGTCAGCCAGTCAGCGCAGGTCTCCAGCGGTACGGAGCCGGGGTACCGCAGCCACCCGCCACCACTGAGCAGCAAAGTAATCAGCTGCCTCCCACAGCAGTTGCAAAAAAAGGATGCACCGCCTTTCCCTGAGGGTTTCCTACCTCGAGCAGGAGCTCCTCAACACCAAGACCCTGCTCGAGACCCTCCGCAAGGAGCATGCTTACCTGGCCCGAAAAGTCAACAGCAGCCAGTAGGAGGAGACTGTCCCTTGCCCCTTTTTTAAAGACTTCTGGGGGGTGGGAATTGGGAGTTGGGTTTTCTACTTTTTTGGACTTCGTTTTCAGGGACATTCTTTGGGGTCCGGGGGGGGGGGTTGGGTCTTGCGGGCGATTTATGTTACTGGATATATAAATATACTTTAAACTGTATCTTAGCATACGTGCTTTTTACTGCTTTTGAGGCTGGTGGGTGGGGGTTTAACAGTCCTGAAACTTAAGTGGCATCTTGATTCAAGTTGTGTAAGTACTAATGGCCCAAATGTTTTCAAAACTAAGTGCCTCTCACAGAGTAAGTGAATTCAATAGTCCTAGGACTAGTGTCAGTCTCTCGTCTCTCCTAATACTTCATTATACTACCTCCCCCCAAACGCTTATCTTACCTGTAATTTGTGTTTGGAAATAGGGCTAGGCACAGGGCTGGCTGCACGCGAAATGGCGATTAAGGTTGGCAATCCTGGGCGGATGAAATGTCCTCATTGCGGTGGTACTTGTGGTGTTACACAGTGGCAGTTGCAGTATCTGAAAAAAAGAAAATTAAACCTAGTTTGTCCTTACCGTAGCTTTAGAATGGTACGATAGAGAATATAGCAGGTGACAGTACACTAGAACAGTGCCACAATGTAGCCTAACAAATGGTAAAGTATTTAAAGTATAACTACTACTTGCGTTGAATTTCTTTGACATTGGCTACTATTACAAGAAATAGTACTGAAGGTGAAGGACACAGCAGCGTACTAATTTCATTTGCCACGTCTAGGAGGAGGATGTTCTTGATGACCAATCAAGTTGATGGCGCACATGAAAATCTGCTTTCATTTGCCAATAGTGACTCGGTTTCAAGCTGAGTAAGAATATATCCTCGGATTCCTTCACCATCCTGTTGCTATGACCTTATCCTCCCCAGCAAGTGTGTGGAATTATTGCTGTCATTTAGTCGCACATCAATCAAAACCACACAGCCCGGGGGAAGAGGGATAGGGTTTGGAAAATGGATGGGAATGGGGTTTTTTGGGAATGTTTTGTTAAGAGAAGAAAAAAAAAGCACAGCATGGACAAACAATAATTGAAGATAAACAAATCTTTGGGTACAAAGCTAACCATGAATCTTTTAAGTGACATAAAGGAAGTGCATGCACTACTGCATGCATGGTTACTGAAAAGTAACTAGTACTTTCGACAACCGTGAATGAAAGAATGTGACAGTACAGGACTGCAGTAATAATTATGCGTTTTCACTTGCCTATCTCTGCACTCAGAGAAACACTTCGTACATTAAATTAGGTTTGAAAAATAGCAGAAGTAAAACCTATCCAATGGCTGTAGGGATGAATTTAGAAGCAGAGATCAAAGAAATGCAGAGTCACACTCATAGAAGTTCACAGCAATAACATTACTTAAAAGATAATTAGAAAAGAACGGATACTGTATCTGTATGTTGTTGTAGTTGTCCTGTTGAATTTGGGAAGTTGTAAGATGCATCCAACCATTCCTCTTATTAGCGGGACTCCTCCATTCCATCTGATGCTCCGTCCATCAATGTTGGTGACCAGAAGACACCCTGTCCACTGCCTGCCTGGCGGATGCTGAATTGCGGCTTGCTAATGTGAAGCCTGACTTTATCCTTTTTTTCCCATTGCACAGGCTGAAACCCGGCCTATAATTATTGATGGAAAAACAGGAAGTGATATTAGAACACCACTGACAAATAAATATAAGGTATGTACGCTGTGTAGTGCAAAAAGTCACACTTTGAGTTTCCTAATAGACAGTACAATATTTTTGAAAGTGCCTACTCTGTCTGAGTCTCCTTTTGAAGGATAAATAAGTATGGGCAAATTAATTTAGCGGATCCTTCCCCTCAAGCTAGGTGTACTGTAAACTGTGTTTTAGAACAAAATTAGACCTTCCCAGCAGTGCTCCCAGACCCTTACTAAACCCAGTCACAAAAATGTAGAAGACCCTAAGAAGACCCCCAATCAGATCTCAAAAAACGAGGCCTAGTAGAAAATGGTGACAAAACGTACTTTGAAAGTAAAGTAGGCCCAAATCCCCCCTTACCCACCGTGGATTGTATTCAAACCACTTGCAAGCAAGCAAAAGTATCCATACTCAGCATCGCTCCAAGACTCGCAAACCCCCCCACAAACAGCCCCCCGCCCAAACACATGCAATACAATACTGCTAACCATAACGAGCCCTAAGTTAAGAATAGTGGCAAACGCTTTCTTTAACTAGGCCAAATACCCCCTTCCCCACCATGGATTTTCTCCAAACCACTTTTATCCGGTACTAGACCTTCCCAGCAATGGCCCCAGAGCCATCAACCCAGGCGGAAACAAGTAGAAGACCCCCAAACAGCCAAAAAGCAAAACTACAAAAGTGGGGACTTAGTAATTTTCCTGGCAAATTTCCAACATCACTCCACGCGCGCTCTGCAGCTAGGCCCTAACTCCCCTTTGCCACCACGGATTTTCTTCAAACCACTTGCAATGAAAAGTATCCATACCCAGCGTTGCTCAAAGACCCCAAAACCCACCCACAAACACCAGGAAGCCCCCCAAACAGGCCCCCAAAAACGCTGTAATGAGCGAAATATCAGAAAATTCAAAAACGTTTTCCTCCATGGATTTTCTCCAAAACACTTTTATCCGGTATTAGACCTTCCCAGCAATGCCCCAAGACCCGCCAACCCACCCGCAAAAAAGCACAACACCCCCAAACAGGCAAAAAGCAAAAATGGAAAATCTCATACTTAGAATTATTTTTCGGCCTTCTTTCAATTCTGTACAAACGCGCTGTGCAGCAAGGTCATAACTCGACTTTTCCACCATGGATGTCCTGGAAAACAAATGCAATCAAACTTAGACTGTGCCAGCGTTGCTCCCAGACCCCAAACCCCACCCACAAACACCAGGAACCCCCCCAAATAGGCCACCGAAAACATGATAGTGAGCAAAAAGGCAAAAACTTTTTTTGCTCCGATTTTCTCCAAAACACTTTTATCCGGTACTAGACCTTCCCAGCAATGGCCCCAGAGCCGTCAACCCAGGCGGAAACAAGTAGAAGACCCCCAAACAGCCAAAAAGCAAAACTACAAAAGTGGGGACAGTAATTTTCCTGGCAAATTTCCAACATCACTCCACGCGCGCTCTGCAGCTAGGCCCTAACTCCCCTTTGCCACCACAGATTTTCTTCAAACCACTTGCAATGAAAAGTATCCATACCCAGAGTTGCTCGAAGACCCCAAAACCCACCCACAAACACCAGGAAGCCCCCCAAACAGGCCCCCAAAAACGCTGTAGTGAGCGAAATGTCAGAAAATTCAAAAACTTTTTCCTCATGGATTTTCTCCAAAACACTTTTATCCGGTATTAGACCTTCCCAGCAATGCCCCAAGACCCGCCAACCCACCCGCAAAAAAGCACAACACCCCCAAACAGGCAAAAAGCAAAAATGGAAAATCTCATACTTAGAATTATTTTTCGGCCATCTTTCAATTCTGTCCAAACGCGCTGTGCAGCAAGGTCATAACTCGACTTTTCCACCATGGATGTCCTGGAAAACAAATGCAATCAAAATTAGACTGTGCCAGCGTTGCTCCCAGACCCCAAAACCCACCCAAAAACACCAGGAACCCCCCAAACAGGCCACCGAAAACATGATAGTGAGCAAAAAGGCAAAAACATTTTTTGCTCCGATTTTCTCCAAAACACTTTTATCGGGTACTAGACCTTCCCAGCAATGGCCCCAGAGCCGTCAACCCAGGCGGAAACAAGTAGAAGACCCCCAAACAGCCAAAAAGCAAAACTAGAAAAGTGGGGACTTAGTAATTTTCCTGGCAAATTTCCAACATCACTCCACGCGCGCTCTGCAGCTAGGCCCTAACTCCCCTTTGCCACCACGGATTTTCTTCAAACCACTTGCAATGAAAAGTATCCATGCCCAGCGTTGCTCGAAGACCCCAAAACCCACCCACAAACACCAGGAAGCCCCCCAAACAGGCCCCCAAAAATGCTGTAGTGAGCGAAATGTCAGAAAATTCAAAAACGTTTTATTATTATTATATTATATTTAAATTTGTAAAGCGCTCAGCTACCCGTAGGTTTCCCGGCGCTAAAATCAACAAAAGGAGAGGGAAAGACAGAGGGAAGGAAGCTTACATGTTAAATAGCCAATGTTTCACTTGTTTGCGAAATCTGAGGTAATTGGGTTCTTTTCGTAATTGAAGGGGGAGGGAGTTCCAGAGTGAAGGGGCTAGCCAGGAAAAAGAACGGCCTCCCATTCTGGCCTTTCTGATTCTAGGCACTGAAAAAAGGTGTTGGTTAGATGAACGCAAAGTGCGGGGGGGACAGTGGTGATAAACCAAGGATGTAAGATATGGAGGGGCCAGGCCATTGTTTATTTTGTGCATAATGCAGAGAGCTTTGAATTTTGTACGATTTTCAATGCGGAGCCAATGTAACGTGCGGAGGGAATTAGAGGTGGGGGACGTGTTGGGTAGTTTGCAGAGCAGTCGTGCTGCCATATTCTGGACAGTTTTAAGTTTTCGTGTTACCTCTTTACTGGCGCCCAAGGAGAAGGATGTTATTGTAGTCCAGTCTAGAAGTAATTAGAGCCTGGACAACAGTTTTCTGGGTATCCGCAGGCAGCATCCAGATGATCTTAAGCAGCCATTTGATAATTGTGATACAAATGGAGGAAGTTTTGATCACATGGCTTTTCATGGATAGCTGATCGTCCAAGATCACGCCTAGGTTGCGAGCAGATTTAGAAGGAATGGGTGGAGTGCCCATTTGATCGGGCCAGTGTTGGGGTCCCCATAGAGTTGTGTTGTGACCAAACAGAAGGAGTTCTGTTTTTCCTCCGTTCAGTTGGAGTTTGTTGTCCAGCATCCAGGTTGCAATGCTGCTCAGTCCTGAGCAGAGGGCAGATGAAGGGGCATGAGAGTCCGAGGAAAGTGAATAGATGATCTGGGTATCATCTGCGTAGGAGTAGATTGTGAGCCCAGCTTGCTCCGCAATAGACGCCAGAGGTCTGATGTATAAGTTGAAGAGCAAGGGGCTCAAGATGGAACCTTGTGGGACTCCATACGCAGATGTGAAGGTTTGGGAGACAGATGAGGATGAGAAAACTTGGAAGGTACGGTTAGATAAGAAGTCAATGAGCCAGTTGAGAGCTGAGCCGGTGATACCCGATGATCGGAGGGCATTGACAAGGATGGGATGGGAAACCGTATCGAATGCGGCACTCAAATCCAGCAGGATGAGTGCCACGGTTTCCCCCCTGTAGACTCGAGAGCGGATGTTTTCTGAGACTCCTAACAAGGTAGATTCCGTTGAAAAACCGGATCTGAAGCCTGACTGTGATGGATGTAGGATTTCCCTTAGCTCAACATAGGTGGAAAGTTGAGAGTTAATATGCTTTTCCAAGATTTTTGAAAATATTGGGATAAGTGAGATGGGACGGAAATTGGCTAAAACGCTGGGATCGGCATTAGCCTTTTTCAATAAAGGCATTATCATCGTATGTTTCCATGCGAAGGGTACAGTCGCTTCTCTTAGAGAGGAGTTCAAAAGCTCCATGATGGGTTCTAGGGAGGTGTCATCCAGCCTTTTTAAAATTTGGGGGGGAATGGGGTCCAGTGGGGAACCAGATTTAATTTTACTGATAATATCAGGGAGGGTCTCAATATTGAGTGGATCCCATGTGTCGATCAACTGAGCGATCGGAGGATAGGTATCAAATGTGAGCCTAGAGTCACAGGGGGGGTGGGTGGGGTGGAAGGGGTCGACAGGGAGTGAATGGGACTGTTGTCCTCTGGTATCTCTTGCTCAAAATTTGGGAATGGGACCGGTGAGCTGGATAAAGGAGTTTTTCTCATGGATTTTCTCCAAAACACTTTTATCTGGTATTAGACCTTCCCAGTAATGCCCCAAGACCCGCCAACCCACCCGCAAAAAAGCACAACACCCCCAAACAGGCAAAAAGCAAAAATGGAAAATCTCATACTTAGAATTATTTTTCGGCCTTCTTTAAATTCTGTCCAAACGCGCTGTGCAGCAAGGTCATAACTCGACTTTTCCAACATGGATGTCCTGGAAAACAAATGAAATCAAAATTAGACTGTGCCAGCGTTGCTCCCAGACCCCAAAACCCACCCACAAACACCAGGAACCCCCCAAACAGGCCACCGAAAACATGATAGTGAGCAAAAAGGCAAAAACTTTTTTTGCTCCGATTTTCTCCAAAACACTTTTATCCGGTACTAGATCTTTCCAGCAATGGCCCCAGAGCCGTATACTAACCCGCAAAGAAGTAGAACACCCCCACAAGTGCAGAGTCTTTCTTCATTGGGCGTAATCCAGCCATCTGCTTTGAGGGAAATAGGAGTCTGGAGGAGGAGGATAGAGGAGCATGTTCTTGTGAACTTGAGGAATGCAGACCTTCAAATCAATAAGCAAATAAGTGAAGACAGTTCTGCTGATGGGCTTGTTTTTTGTGATTAGGTGATTAAAGTTTTGGTTATATAGATTTTGCAAAACAAAGAAAGAGACACACAGGAATAAAAGTGAATAAGGACGAAACAGAAAGTTAGTGATTCATTGACTCATTTATTTTCAAGGCTCGGTGTCAGGGAAGAAGAGCTCGTCCTCAAACTCTGCGAATTCATACAGGAGTAGGTCACTTAACAGAGAAGAACTTCCCTCATCGAAGTCGGTGTCCTCCTCATCTTCTTCCTGCGTGCATTCTCGTATTTTGTAATCTGGTGGTATGAGGTGCTGATTCATCTTGATCATTGTTAACCTCTCCACATTCTTGGGCGAGAGGCGGGTCCTTTTGGAAGTTACAATGCCACCAGCAGCACTGAAAACACGTTCAGAAGACACACTTGCAAGTGGGCAAGACAAGTAATTTATAGCCAGGTTGGTGATCTCTGGCCCAGCAACTGTTTTCCCATGCCAATACGCCAATGGGTCATGAGAAAGATGGACCTCTGTTGAGTCATTCAGATAGGCCAGCACCATCAACTCAAGGTTCTCCCGGGTTCCTCCACTTTGCTTACTTTTTTCTGGGACCATTTCAGAAGCAAACCCAAGCTCAATTAGCCAATCCTCTTCATCACCCGATATTACTGTTGTGTCTGGTGCAGATGATACGGTTGCTGGTGTCGTTAACTCCTGAGAGGGCAAATCACTCACTTCTGCCACAGCCACAAATGCAGATGGGGATTTTTTTGACTGCAAACGGCCTGCTGATACTGATGTACTGCCGTTTCCTTCAATTTCCTGCCGTTGTCTTTCAAACCGAGTGGCTGACACAGCTAGCCAATGTTTGTACTTTGTAACATCTGCGTCATCAAAAGGAAAGAATACTCTGCCTGCCACTGCCTTTTTGTACCGTGGATCCAGAATAGTAGCACAAATGTAATGCTGTTCTGTCTTGATCATTTCAAGACGATCATCGCCAAGTAGGCGGTGTAATAACTTCTCCGCCAATTCTAATGCTTCTTCCTTTCCATCTTTTTCAAACTTAGAACACACCGCCTACAGTCGGTGCTCTAGCATGCTCAACAATGGGATAGCTTTTCCCAAATTACAGTCCTCCCTGCTGACTGCACGCGTGAAGACCTCAAAAGGACGAAGCATGTCTGTCAGGCTTTTAACTAGGTGCCATTGCTCCACCTGTATCCTCATGTCCATCATAGGTGTACCCAGTTTAAAGAAATACTGATCGACTACCGCATACTGCTTAGACAGACGCTCAAGAATGTAGAAGGTTGAGTTCCAACGTGTTGCCACCTCCTGGATGAGTGCTTTCACTGGCAATTTACGTTCATATTGCAGGCGCCTCAGATGCTTCCGGGCCTTAAAAGAATGGTTGAAATGTGTGCACATTCTTCGGCAGGTGGTCAGTAACTCGGAGACTGGACTTTCTTCACTCATGAATTTTTTAACAACCAGGTTTATACAGTGCGCCAGACACGGCACTCTGAAATAGTTACCCATATCCATGGCCTTAACTACATTGGCGCCATTATCCGTGGAAACATAACCAATCATGCGTTTTCTTGGGGACAGCCATTGAAAGACCTTTGTGTTAAACTCATGCAAAATGTTTTCTGCTGTATGACTTTTCTCCATGGCAAACATGGCTATTGTTGCATGTTTCCGAGCAGCTTTATAAACTTTGTCCTCATCAACACCTGCGTTTATCTTGCCTTTAACCCCTGAAAAAGAGACCCAGTGTGCAGTGATGCACATGTAATCAGTGGCTGCACAACTGCTCCACATGTCTGTTGTCAGATCTACAGTGTGAACAGCACTCTTCTGCAAAGCTGCCCCAATCACCTCGAGCACATCTTCATGAAGTGCTGGAATCGCAACTCTCGCAAAATAGAACCGGCTAGGAACATTCCAATTAGGGCAGAGCGTTGCCACCATTTCAAGAAAACCCACCCCTTCCACAAAAGAAAAAGGGAGAAGGTCCAGCGCTCGCATTTTAGCTAGCTTACTGTTATACAGACGTGCCATTGGGTGGTTGCGTTCATATGGCGCTTCTGAAAACAACATGCTTCTAATGGTGGGCTGGACCAATTTACGGAATGATGATGACTTCTGCGACCCAGTTACGCTCCGTGATGAACTTTTTCGCATAGGTGTCTCACTCTCTCCCACACTCTTAGTGTGGCTCATAGATCTGCTGCTGACAGGGGTACTGGGTGTAAGTGAACAAATGTCTGACGCTTCTTCTTCCTCCTCGTCATCAGCAGATACAATTTGTTGACTTGCAATTCGGGCATCCTTGATCTCCCTTAGGTGCGCCAGCCATTTGACAGTGTGCTTTCTCTCAAGATTACCTCTCTGGCTTCCGGTACCATAGTTGGTACCAAGCTTACCACGACTAACTCAAACCTTACAAATGGTACAAATGGCTATGTTTTCCCTTGTTGGGCTAACACTAAAGAAGTCCCAAACTGCGGACTTCAAATGTCTGTGGGGAGCGGAGGAGGCGATACTGGGAATGCTGCTAATGCTAGATGAACTGGAGGATGTGTGTTGCCGAAATTTAGTACGTTGTGCACTTACAGCACCACTAATTGAGGACATGGAGGTTGAGGTGGATGGAGGTCCCTTCTGACGAGAAAATATGGAAGCTGCAGGTGGTGGTGTTGATGTACTAGTTAACTGCATTCGTGGTGGTCCCATTCCCACGTCGCCATCATCATCATCACGCTCAGCAGCATTTCGGTCTAGGGTGAAAATGTCTGTGTGCTGCATGCCCGCTGAGGCTGGAGTGACGCCTATGATTACTGCGTCGTCGTCGTGAGAGTCTTCATCAGCAGGAGCAGTATACGCCCCTTCTTGTTCAGCGTCATCATCACACTCCATGACTCTGAGACTTTCGGGGACCTTCCTTTTACGCTTAGCTACCTTTGTCAGATCATGGTGTGCCTCACTCTCAGACGGCCGTGGTGGTTCCCAAGTTTCATCCATATCATCAGAAGGAAGTGAGGAAGAAGAAGTAGACAACATCCTTGATCTTTTCCTTGCTGGGGATCTGGAAGACAATGAATCATCAGGAGGAGTGGCTTCCTCATGTGATACCTCGGCTTGAATGTCGATTTCCTGATGTGCCCCTACTTCGGGAGGAACAACTATTGTGGGCACTTGTGCCGCTCCATGCACCTCTGCTTGCTCCTCTCCTTGCACCGCCTCTCCTTCCACATGTACTTGGGCTTGTACTTGCACATGTGGTTGTTGTTGCGGTGTGGTTGTTCAACACTTGTCAGATGAGTTACAACAACCTGTGTTGATTGAGGGATGCTGCTACTTTCTTGCGATGAGCCAACATCTCTGGTCGATGGTGATTGAACAACTATACTGGGGGACTCTGCAGCACTCAAGGGCTTGGACCTAAGTTGGCGTGGTAGTGGTGGCACTGAGCCCAATGGAGCGGAGGTGCTGCTCCCAGCTTGGTCCCCAGCAGACCCCGCTGCTGCTGCAGGCGTACCTTTTTTTATCCCAAAAAATGTGGCGGTCGTCACACCAGTCTCCTTGGTAAGTGGCGCCAGTTGCTTCTTCTGCTCCTTACTGGCAAATTTCCTGCTAGAGGAGCTACAGGCAACTTTTTTTGGGGTCATCTTCTTCAGATTTCAGAACAGCAGGCTGCAGTTGCACAAGTTGCAGAGTTGTCTGTGGCCACACATGACATTGTGCTGCACACACCGCAGCAGGACTTCTTCCTGGCACTGATGAGGAATGATGATGCTGATGATTCGTCTTTCTGCACCTAAAAGCAAACGAAGCGAGAGGAACATCAGCTAAATAAATGTTGCATATATAGCGCTTCAATTAATAGTTTGCAAGTAAGCATTTTTATTATACCTACCCCCCAAAATGGAAAGACCAATAAAATGTACCACTGACAGAGTACCCCTGGGCATAATGGATGAAAGCATGGCAGACTGGGTGCAGGTCTATGACACAACAAAGCACACTGCCGGGCTTCAAAATTGCCCCTAGACCCCCACCCACATGGCCAGGCCCTGCCTGGACCAGGCCTCAAAATGGCCCCCACCCACATGGACAGGCCCCATCAACACCCCCAAAAATCGAAAAACACACAAAAATCAGCACAATCCCATGCCATCCATGCCCTCCATGATGTTTACATTCAAGACACCCCACAGAAAGACTTGGTCCATGTACCACTCACTACCCCTGGGCGTAATGGATGAAAGCTAGGCAAAATGGGTACAGGCCTGAGAACACTGCCTGCCTTCAAAATGGCCCCTTGCACCCCAAGCACATGGCCAGGGCCTGCCTGTACCAGCACTCAAAATGGCCCCCACCCACATGGCCAGTCCCCATCAACAGTACACCCCAAAAAACGAAAAACACACAAAAATCACCACAATCCAATGCCATCCATGCCCTCCATGATGTTTACATTAAATAGACCCCACAGAAAGACTCAGTCCATGCACCACTCACTACCCCTGGGAAAAAGGCCCCAACAGCAGCCCCAAAAATCGAAAAACACACAAAAATCAGCACAATCCCATGCCATCCATGCCCTCAATGATGTTTAAATTCAACAAAACAGTTGTATCATGCACCCATAACTAGCCGTGGTCCTACTGGATAGTGTGGCTACCCACAATATATTTTATTTAATATTCTGAAAAAGTTCCAAAATTGTAGTTGCAGCAACTGTAATGCCCCAAACAAACTTACTTTTGAAAGTTAATTTCTAATCCAAAAGTGATCCAAAGAAAGTCAAAAAGGCCTCAAATCCAAATATCCAGCAGCATCCACAAAAAGTAATCCTTCCAGGTCAAGATCCAAATGAAAGTGACCAGCACATGAAGAAAGCACTGGGAGGAGCCTGCTGGACAGGAACAGGAAGTTGTGGACTGTGGGGCACTTCCTTCTTCCCCCCCCCAAAATGGACTCCTTGCAAAAAAAGTGCAGGCAAATGTCAACCTTAGGAGTTATTCTGATAAAAATCATCATTTTTAGAAGGTTTATGCTGCTTGCTGGTGGATTCTTGTGCATAATTGCAAATGTTGAAATTTCGCGAGTGCGAGATTGTTGCTGCTCGCCGCATCTACATGTTCGCACGAACTCTCGCGATGCGTGCTGTGCAAGGTGGCAAGCCGCGATGACGTAATCGCGGTCGCCAAACTCCCGCGGTATCCCGCAGCAAGATCCAAAATGGCACAGCACATGCAAAATATGGAGAAAAACAACTCTGCAAACGCTGAATGACGGTAAGTGAACGCCGCGCGCCGCAAAATTGTATCACCAAGCAAAAAAATCCGCTGCGTGCGAATTTCGGCAAATTCGCGAGAGTTCACGGATTGCGAATTTGCTGAAAATCCGCAAAATCCGCGAGCGGAACGTATTTTACGCCCATGCTTACTCCTTTCTTACCTCCACCATGCTCTTTCATTTATCCATCCCCACCCTGCTGCTAGCCATATCTCTTTTTAACTGTCTCATCTCGTGATCATGTTATCTTCACACACTTGGTTTCCTACTCTTTCCTCCTGTCCTCTCTTTTCCTCTCCTCTGCTGTTTTCTTCCGTTTGCTGTTTTTCTTGAATTCTCTCCTTTTACACTTCTCGCTTCATTTCCTCCCCTTAGGTCGTTCTTTTTCACTCCAGTCTTCTTCCCTTGTTTCCTTCTTCTTATGTGTTCTCCAATTGTTCACATTTTCACCACTCACATCCGTTTCCTCAAAGCCAGTCTGTGTGCCTCCGTTTTTATTCCCCTCTGCTCTTCTCACTCATTTTTGCTATCGAGACTTGTTTTCTCATTTTTTCTCGACTTTGCTCATTCCCCTTTTTTTCGCTCCATTCATACCCTCCACATTCTTATTCTCTGGTCAGACTTTCTCTTGTGCCCCTCTCTTCAGTCCTCCTACAACCATTGCCATCACATGCTTCACCATACATTTTATTCTCTCAGCCTTTATCGGTTTTTCTTCTTTCTCCAGGTCTTGTCTCTTCTTTTCCAATCCCTGTGCACTTGCAGAGACTGTGGCTGAGGTGTATCATGATTTCTTGCTTTACAACAACCCTAGGTGGCAAGCCTTTCATCATTACATCACTGGACACTGCTTACTCTGAGGTTTGATTCGCAGAGCCCTTTTTACGTTGAGCCTAAGCAGTGCCTGTGCTTTCTGAAAGACCTGCTGTAATCACTATAGGAGTGTAATCCAGCCTGCTGCTTCCCATTGGTTCACTCCTGCGTCGATCTTTGCTGGCTCCTCATTAGTTTATTCTCCTGATACATCACTTTCATTTCTCCCTTGGCAGCACTGAGCAACTACAGTATCCTTACGCTGTAAGTGTTTATATGTTCCTTAGAGGACTCTTTGATTTGTTTGCCTTGGCTCAAGATTATTTTCAACAGATTTTCACAGATGCAATGTGTGGCTATGTGTGTGCCTTTATCTAAGCTGTGAGGTTGTTTATGTGTTTGTCACTTTTTGGGTTGAGCTTAAACAGCGCTTGCGCTATAGGCGATCTGTTGTATTACTTTGTGGAGTGATGGAGTATTGGCTCATATACATGCCTTTATCTTGTTTCCTTCTACATTCTATTTCATTTTAACTCTCTGTTGCTGTAGTTTTCCTGAATAGACGCACGAGGGCAGCAGTGAACTGTATACACTTAGGGGCATATTCGCAAGGACTTAAAGCTGAGTTATCAGCACTTTATCACAGCCAAAGTGGCAATAAGTGTATCGCCCTATTCACAAGCTGGTGCTAACAGCCGATATCACCAGTTTCCCTATGATAGAAGCCACAAAATACATCGCCACAGATGACACCGGAAACTAACGCTAATGATATACAGAGTAGGCGTTCCCGTGCAAAAAGCTGCAACAACACCCCTTCGCAATATTCTCAACGACCAGCCAGATCTGTGATAAGATCCCAAAATAGGCCATAAGGCGCGTTAGCAGCGGGGATATAACACCTACTCTTACCTGGTGTAAAGTTAGACAACAACCTGCACCATAAAAGGGAGCCCAGGCCAAAGCCACACCCGAAGAACAACAGATGCCATGGAGCTAATGTTCATGTACCTCAGAGCCCCAAGAGGGCCACAACACCCACCGCCACCACGCCCAGGATTATCTCCCCCCCTGGACCTCCTACCCCATCCCCCCGGTCTACCACATAGGCAGCCCAGACAAAGACAGCGGCCCTTCAGAAAATGCACCAGCCTCACAGACTTAACACCAGAGGATGTCATTGCCCACTAAAGGCTCAAAAGGACAACCATCCTCCGCATCCTGACCATCATTGCCCACACGCTGATGGTACCAACACAGCGGACAACCAACATCCCCCGCAGACAAAGCTGCTGGCTGTGCTGCACCTGTTGGCCTCTGGTACTTTCCAACCAACAACTGCCAGAGGCCAACAGGTGCAGCACAGCCAGCAGCTTTGTCTGCGGGGGATGTTGGTTGTCCGCTGTGTTGGTACCATCAGCGTGTGGGCAATGATGGTCAGGATGCGGAGGATGGTTGCCGGAGGAGTGTCACAGCCAGCCCTATCAAAGTTCATCACAACTGTCTTGGATGCCAACATCAGCTTGGTACCCCAGCACCTTCACTTCCCCAACAATGCGCAGGTACAGGTGGAGACAAAGCAAGGTTTCTATGCCATAGCTGGCTTCTCGCACGTGTTGGGGGCACCGACTGCACACATGTACTCCTCGTGCCCTGTGCCGCCACTGCACACAATTACCGCAACAGGAAGCACACGCATTCCATCACTGTGTAGGCAATAGTGGACCACGGGGGACTCTTCACCAACGTTGCCGCCAACTACCCAGGCAGTGTGCATGATTCCTACATTCAGTCCATCATCAGCCAGCCCTTCCAGGATGGTGTGGTAAATAAATAAATAATACCCTATTTTTGAATGTATGAATGAATAACAGATAGCTCAATAAATAAGAGTCAAGATTCGAGGTAGTAGGAGTTTTGCAGGATTTAATCAGCATAAAGGACAGGAACAGGACAACCTGCACGGGAACAGAATGGCAAGCGCTGCCGGGGGCAGAATCGGGAACGACGACGTAAGGAGCAGGAGCAGGGGTAACTTTTTAATAACAGTACATGAGCATATATACATAACGCAAACACATAGCATTACATTGCAATAGGCGTAGCAGTGGGTGGAGCAAAGGGTGTGACGCGTAGCAGTCGCGAAAGATAAGGGTGAAAATGGGTGTAACAGGGCGTATACATAGACATGTGATGCAAACGTAACAGAATATGTCATGAATGGGGCGGAAACCATGGAGGGGGCTAACTGAGGAGCCGGGACCTCTAACCTGGTGGTGCGCGCAAACTGGCAATGACGTATCACTAGGAGAAGCTGGGGGCTATGAACTCTGTGCTAGGAGCAGAGACTGAAGTCTGGAGAGTCAGGGCGACATGTACCTAAACCCTATCTAGTATCTGATGTTTAGGGAACATGTTGATATAAACTAAGGATCAGGAGGGGAAAGGCTAACAGACTCTAAGACTGGAGCATGCATTATTCTACATGTAGTGCGTGATGAAGAATATTAAATGACCATTAAATGCAGTATTTCTCTTACATGGAGACGTAAAGGCTAGACAATGACGGAAACTATTGATGCGATTCAGTAGCTTTAGGAATGCAGAGAAGGAGGGCTGGACTGATAGCTAGAATCATAACATACTCTTGGCAGACTCGAAGGCAGAGCCAGGCCGGGCCGGGCCGGGCACTGCGAGGCAGGAAGTAAGTGAAGGGTCAGGGATACAGGTGGGGGCCGTGTCGCTCTTCAGCGAGGGCTTCAGGAGACAGGAGCTGAATCTGGTGCCCGGGCCCTCTTGAGGCCTAGAAACGGGGACTTTACAATGAAATAACGTGCACACTGAGAAACGTGGCAACATAACTTTACATAGGCCTAACATTCGTAGTATTCACGAGAACTGGAAACTGGCATACTAGAGGTGGACACAACTATAATTGCGTCTTTAATCGAACATGGGGAATAACATATGCATATTAATCATGCACACATAACATATGATGGAGGACGCGTAGGGACACAGAACATGGCAAAATTTACTTTTCCACATTCCCTCCTTGTCACTACGTTTCCATCAGGAAACATCAATATTCATGATACCATCTATCATTTCATACAGTATCATTTGCTCGTCTCGAATGTTCTTGAAACGGGATTTAGAACGGGGCCTGGGACTAGGAATACATGATGTAGCACAAATGCCGCAAATCGCAGGGCCACATTGTATACAGAGGCAGCAACTGAATATGATCGCTACTGCAATACCTAGAAAGGACAAGACTTTCCAACCCCAGGCGGAAATTATACTCCAGAGCCAACCGGACCATGTCCAGGTGCCTGGATTTTGGTGTAACAGATGGGCAATTTTATGAAGTCTGGTTATAGCTGAATAAACAGACGGCGCGTTATTTGGAATGAAAATGCAGCAACTGGATCCGATAACTCTACATGCCCCGCCCCTATCGGCCAGTATGACGTCAAGGACGAGATGATTTTGCAAAACTACAAATCTCATAGCAGATTGCTCTTCGGTTAAGTTACCTAGGGCAGAGGCAGTCTCATTAACTACAGCTTCAAGGGTTCTGGTTAACCTACGGATTAGCTTACTATTCTGGATAGGTCCTATAAAGAAGAAGAAACCTCTATTGAAATCTGTATACTGTTCTAGAGCAGTTTCAGTATAATCGACAATTGGGGACTCGATCTCCCTTCTATGTCTAATGTGTACTAGATGTGTGTTTCTGTGATAATCAGACGGGGCTAGAAAAACTGGTGGCAGTAGGAAGGCAATGTAACAGGTTCCCTCCCAATCGAGGGGCAGACGAACATATGCGGTCTGACCACAAATAAAATATGAATGACGTGAAGCTTTGAAAATAGATTTCCCACTGTCACTATACTTGACAATAGTAGTACAATCACTATGTCCTACGTGTGTAGAACCATTATTTCGGACACATAATTCGCCTTTGACTGGTAGTACTGAAATAGCAGGTAAGTCTGGAGTAGTATCAGACTGAACATTCAGGACCATGAAATTCGAAGAATAATTACCTAAATTATAAACTTCATTCTCTAGATCTAACCCGGTTCTGTGGGGAAGACCTTGCTTGTCTGGAAAACATGTACTGTTTAGAAAAGACATATCTGTTGAGGATGACGTTAACGTGGACCATGCTCCACACGAACCATTATGTGAAAAAGGATAAGGAAAGAGTGGCAGAACTCCCTTCGGTGTCTGGAAAGGGGGGAGTCGACCACATACCCAACAATTAGTGGCATTGCTGGTCTGGTGTGAATAATGTAGCATGCGGATAAAAGTATTATTACGCATAGCGAGGCGGTAAGAGAGTTCATGAGGAGGCAGATCACTAAACGTGTGCTCTACTGTAACATTAGAAGACTTATTTACATGAGAAACTGGAAAATACAGGTAAAATGCATAACTGGTGCAGGAAATCATAAGGCTGAGAAATAAAACGAAACTTAGAAAAACGATACATCGGATTGAGTTTTGACTAACTCTCTCACTATGGGGGTCTATTTTATACATGTCAGAAACAGTCTAACCGTTTCACCTAGGGGAGGACTTAGACAATCAAACTGGCTGACTTATTTTACTAGACCGGAGTTTCAACTTATACTCCTGTTGCGGAGTTTTCTCTAACGGGGAGGGTGCAGTATCATTGTTCTTTGCGGGACAGTCCTTAAGAATAGTACTTTGGCAGTCTTTCAAATCCTGGGAAATGTTCTTTGAAACTGGTTTCAGTCCATAAAATTTCT
Source organism: Lissotriton helveticus (assembly GCF_964261635.1). Classification (NCBI taxonomy): domain Eukaryota; kingdom Metazoa; phylum Chordata; class Amphibia; order Caudata; family Salamandridae; genus Lissotriton; species Lissotriton helveticus. The sequence goes on along the minus strand of NC_136057.1, from coordinate 182,225,398 downwards.
TTATGTGCGAAAGATGCACCCAGCCTTTGCGTCCCTCCAACTTCACGGCTGTACGGGTGGCCAGGAGGACCTGTCGGGGCTCCTTCCAGCGTGGCTCCAGCGGACTTGATCGATCGAAATTCCGAACTAAGACCATGGATCCGGGAACAATTTCATGCGGTGCCACCTCGGTATTGTCTGGAAATGCGGCGGCAACCTGTGAACGACAAGAGTTGAGGGCAGACATCAAGGAAGCTAGGTAATCTGTCAGCATATTACTTGAAACATCGGTAACACTTCGGGGTCTAGGTGTACCCCACATGTTAGGGGGGCGGCCGAATACGACCTCATACGGGGACAGACCTGATCTGGAATGTGCGACCATGCGCATATAGAACAAAGCGACTGGCAGAGCTACTAGCCAGTCCACACCTTTCTCTTGACATACTTTGGCGATGCGAATTTTCAGGGTCTGGTTATGTCTCTCTACAAGACCGGCTGCTTCAGGATGGCGTACACAATGGAACTTCCACTGGTACCCTAGCAAAAGGGAAACGTGCTTCATTAACTCTGAGGAGAATGGCTGGCCGTTATCAGAATATACGACCCTAGGGAGTCCATAACGGGGGAAGAACTCACGAACCAGCTGCTTGGCAGTGGTCGCGGCGGTGTAATCTGGGACTGGATATGCTTCTGTCCACCTGGACAAAGCGCATACAACTACAAGAACATACTTGAAACCTCGACATCGCTCCATCTGAATATAATCCATCTGGAGGACTTCAAAAGGGTGGTCAGGGGGCTGGAATCCACCTTGTTCCACCGGGACACTTTTACCTGGATTAAACTGACAACATATCATACAGGTACGGACTTTCTGCTTGGCTGCAGCTCGTAAATGCTTGTTGAACCAAATGTTCTGGATACTGTCTAACATAGCTTTTTCTCCTAAATGTGCTGGACTATGTGCGGTATTAATAATAACTTGAACCATAGAGTCGGGGAGAAACCATGTGGCTTTACCCTTCGTCAACCATCCCTGATCTGTCTGGACCCCTCCTTGTTCAGACCATTTCTTGATTTCATCGGGAGTAGCATGTAACTGGATATCTATGACGTCTTGAGTAGGGTCCTTAACTGTCATACATGTAGTCGGATCTGGAGTGTGTGTCATGTTAACTGGAATGTCTGGAGTCTGAGCTGTGAGCTTGGCTGTGCGATCTGCTAGATCGTTACCCTGAGAAATAATGTCAGTGACTTTCGTATGTGCCTTGCACTTCATGATAGCAATGGATGTCGGTAAATGTATTGCATCTAACAGAGCTTGAATGAGGAGACCATGCTGAATCTTGGTTCCATGAGAAGTCATGAAACCTCTCTCCTGCCAGAGCACTCCAAAGTCGTGTACGACTCCAAATGCGTAGCGTGAATCTGTGTAAACATTAACTTTCAGGTTCCTGGCATGTATGCAGGCTTGTGTCAGAGCAACTAGCTCTGCTGCTTGAGCGGACAGAGTATTAATGCGGTGTGTCTCTATAACTTCGGTGTCAGTGGTCACTGCATACGCGGCCACTAGTTCTCCTGTACTTGTTCTCATGCATGAACCATCCACATAAAGTGTCAGGTCGGGATCTGGTAATGGAATATCTGTCAGATCTTGTCTTGGCTTTGTCATAATGTTAACTACTTCCACACAATCATGTGTGGCAGGATTTGAAGTAACTGATGGTAACAGTGTAGCAGGGTTCAGGATGTTGCAGCGTCTGATTTCTATGTGTGGCTGGAACAGTGTCAATTCATAACCTGTTAAACGTGCAATTGTCAAGTGCTGAGTTTGTGTTCGGTTTAAAAGAACTTCCACAGAGTGTGGAACTTGTACTGTCAGGGAATGTCCTAATACTATGGAATCACTTTGTCTGATAGCTAGTGCTGTGGCTGCAACTGACTTGAGGCACGCAGGCAGAGCCTGGGCTACAGGATCTAATGTGCTCGAAAAATAAGCACATGGCTTGTATTGTCCTGCTTGATCTTGTGTGAGAACAAATAATGCTGTACCTTCACGTTCTGTGACAAAAAGTGTAAAAGGCTTACTGTAGTTTGGTGTAGCTAGAACTGGAGCTTGACATAGGGCTTTCTTTAGTTCATTAAAGCTAAGTGTATGTTCAGATGTCCAAGGGAGAACAGTCGGTGCGGCTGCCTCCTGTGTCGTTAACTGTATCAGTGGCTTGGCTAGAAATGCATACTGAGGAATCCATTGTCTACAATAAGAAGTAAGGCCGATAAAAGCACGTACCTCCTTCTGGGTCTTGGGCTGAGGAAGACTCGCTATTAACTGGATACGGTCTGGTGTCAACTGCCTACCCCTCTTGGACAGTAAGTGTCCTAAGTAGACCACTTGCTGGACACAGAATTGAAGCTTCGAAGGGGACACCTTGTGCCCCATCTCGGCAAGGAAATACAGAACCGTCAGCGACGCTCGCTCGCAGTCACATTCAGAACGGGCTGTGATCAGTAGATCATCGACATACTGGAGCAGGGCAGTGTCAGTTGGCATGTGAACATTATCAAGTTGTCTCTTAAGTGCTTGACTGTAAATACTAGGACTTTCTGTGAAACCTTGAGGAGCTCGTGTGAACTGGTAGCTCCTTCCATTTAAACAGAATCCGAAAAGAAACTGGCTGTCTGGATGAATTGGAACACTGAAAAATGCGTTCTTGAGGTCGATTACAGTAAAGAACGTGGCTTCGGAATCAATGGCTGTCAATAGAGAAGAGATATCTGGAACAACTGGGTACTGAGGAATAATACATTTATTAAGTTCTCGTAGGTCAATCACTAATCGATATACTGGGGGTGCATTTGGGTCTGTACGTTTCATGACTGGAATGATCGGAGAATTGCATATATTGGAGTCAGTTTCTACAACTACACCTTGAGCGATGAGCTCGTCAATAATTTTGGATAAGGCTGCTACAGCCTCAGGTGGCAATCTGTACTGTCTGATTCGTGGTAACACTACACCTGGTTTGAGAGTCACACGATGGGGTGTGATTTACATATAGCCAACATCAGTTGGACCTTGCGCCCATAAATGCTGCGGAACATTAGACAATCTGGGATCAAAATCACGTAATACATAGTGACCCTTGAAGTCACGTAGGAACAGACGTATTCCCTCTGGGGAACAGCATATAACTGCACCTAATTCTTTCAGTGTCTTAATGCCTAATAAGTTTTCTGGACATGACTTCGTAAGTAACAGATCAGTAGTACGGGACAATGGACCTACTTCTAGAGTGACTGGCTTTGATATTTCATTTACAATGGGTTTTCCTGAAAATCCAAGGGAAACATTTCTTGAGCCTGAGAGCGGAGCCCCTGGAACTTCGGCGTGACTAATTGTGGTCCTACTTGCCCCTGTATCAATCAAAAACTTTCTGTCTTTCCCTAATACTTGACTGTGAACATAGGGACCTTCTTGATCTACAGGTATCTCGATGAGAGGCAAGCCTACCTCCCTCTCTAGGCTGTTTCATGAATATGGCTGATACTCTGGATACTCAGACTGTGCATACTGGTACATCTGCTGTGTAACATGCTGTGTTGCAGCAATAGGCTGCGGTACTGTAACTATCTGTTGTGCATTCTGTGGCTGAGGAGTCTGTGAAACTTGTTCTTGTCTAGGTGGACGTGGCCTTTCTTTAGTTTTACCGGTAGCTATGTTGTGTTTCAGAACTGCACACTCGTTTATATAATGACCTGGCTGTTTACAATAGTTGCAGGTCCCTTTAACGGGAGCTGCAGGATGACTGGCTTGATTCGGACCCTTCTTCTGACTGTCTTGAGGAACAGATTGTGCAACTAGTACTTTCATTTTCGTGTCTTTCATACGTTTTCTTTCGTGATCCTGCTCTTCTCTGATTCTATTCTGGTGGTACTGGAGCATCTGTAACATCTGGGACGGGGTATTAGCTTGCCAGGTACTTTCGACTTTCAAAACTCGATTTTTAACTTGGGGACTTGAATTCTCGACTAATTTAGTAACAAAAAGATGAGGGTATGACTCACTACTGGACTTGAGGCCACTGTTGATGCTAAAACATTTCTCAAATCTAGAATAAAAATCACTAATGTCTTCATCTTGTTTCTGTTTACAGGCTGAGATTGCATCCCAGTCTTCCTTTTTCGTTGTTAACAATCTGGGTAAAACTTGAATCAATAATTCAGGTAATTCTTTACATTTTGCTCCAAGACCGGTACCTGGTACTCGTGCCTTATCTTCAGCTTCTAGAACTGCCCAATCTATCTTTTTCTCTCCCACCTCCCATTCTTTTTCCTTGAGCTTTTCATATGTGCCCGCAGGCAACAGAACCTTTAACATTTTAATTATATCTGGATACGTGTATTCTTCCATACGGAGCATATCTTTTAATTCTCGGTGGAACCCTGCTGGATCTTTATCGTGACAGGGAATTAATTTTTTCATCTCTAAGAGTTCCATCTTTGTAATCGGGGTGTAAACGAACACTCGTTCTAGTTCGCCACCCGATCCTCTAACTGGGTGGACTTCTCGTAACGGATGCTGTCTATCTATGTAAAATGGTTTACTTTCTGGGGGTGAGACATGAACAAAATGCGGGTTCAGAAACGTTCGATATTTGTGGCGCTGTTCTAGAATGACGCTAATTAAATCGGTACCTAGACCTTTCCATCTATACTGGAGTAGTTCGTTCAGGATATCATGTAACGGACCTGGATCAGAGTGCTGACCCTCATACAGAGTAATGAGGTTCTGGATCATATACATACCCACCAGTCGCTGCTCGGCTGGGGGTAGTTTCAGAAACATTTGTGCCACTATTTCGTCTGGAAAAGTGGTAGAATCAGTAATCCATCGGACTGCTGATCGGGCTAGTTCTTGTTCATGCATGGTACTTAATTCACTATAACCGATTCGTCATTTCAGAATGTGATCGGTAGCTTGAAATACTTGTTCTAGAGAACCTTGTTCTAGTGCCGGATGATGGGAAGTTGACTTGTGTTCTAGGCGTGAATGTCGGTCTGGAAATCTAGATTTTCCTACATACGCTATTCTGGCGGGATTCTCGTCATCTACCTCTTCAGTATCAGAGTTACTTTCTTTCTCGCTTACTTGTGCTGCTTTACGTTGTTCGTGTAACTTTATTATTTCTTTACGGATTCTCTTGTACATACTCTCCATAGGACTGATGGTCTTGTGCTTACCCTCGGCTATATTATCACTCCACTTTGTCAGGATTCTCATTTCGGCCGGATCTTTAGGTGGGTAATCTTGTTCTCTTATTAGACAATTAATCAGAAACTTTAATATCATGAGCTGGATCCCAGCTTTCCTTTGAGACATGGCCTCGCCAATGCTTTCTGGATCATCCCCTGTACGGATGAAACGATATATTCTGTCTAGATCTTCTTTCATATTCGGTAGGGTGACTAGATACTCGGTCACTTTTCTTACGCGTATTGAATATAAAACCATATTATCCTCGCCTGGAACTGGATCATAGCCGCATTCGGTAAGGGCTCGCCTGATTTCTGCAACAGACTGGTATTTGGGCGTACGCTGTGACGCTTGAGCATGTAATTCGACTGATGTTAAACGCTTGTGTGGTGGCGGGGTCTGAGGAGGACCTCCTCCTGCGGCCCCTAAACTAGAATCATCGACTGATACTCTTCGTACTTGTGTGGCGGGAAATTGAAATGCGGGCTGAACTGGTATGGCAGGCTGAACCAGGGGGACCGTAGCAGGTACTGCAAGGGGGGCCCCGGTGTCTGGAGGAGCAGGAAGTGCTTGATTTACAGGGACTGGCAGAGCGGGAACAGGATTTGCATATTCTGGGACTGTGTCGTCCAAATAGGACGAGATAAAAATATCAGCTGCGGTCGGTTTGTGACGTAGCTTGGTCGGAACTAATGGTGGCGGGAAATTACTGGATGCCTCTGGGGTCGCTTTTGGCAAGCCCTCGGCAAGAAGAGGATACATACCCTTAATAAGGGCGTTCCTCCGTCTGTCTGACTGTTCAGTTTTAACTTGTTCACCTATCTCGATTAATTCTTTTTCTTGGGCTCGCTCTTGGGATTCTCTACTTAATTCTGACTTTCTGATTTCTTTTTCGGTTCTTTTATGAGATTCTTTGCGCCATAACTCGATGGCATCTTTCTGTGACTGTCTGGCTTTCTTTTTCCATAATGCCTCTTCTACTCTCATGATGCACTCGGCATCCCACGTACCTGATACGGGCCATCTATACTTTTCTTCCAACTCTTTGGTATACTCTACCCATAAATCTAGATATAATATGGCACTTATGCCATGCTTCTGATACATAAAGTGACCTGGACTGTCCCTGGGCGGGACGGGAACTGCTGCTTCCAGCAGACCCTTTCTAGTTTTTAACTGACGTAACTTGGAAAACAAGGGCATGGCTGAACTGTAATCTAGACACAATACGTACTTATACAATAAACACGATAATTACTTCGCACTCATACCACGACATTAAAATACATGAAGAACATTTAAAATAACAATTCGAACAGAATACTACCTGGAATACTGAGAACAGAACACATGAATTTTCTCGAGAATAGAACTGACTAGAACAGAAACGAGATGCACTGCTGAAACAGTACGAAACTTACCGGTCTCGTAAAGAGACACGTCAGGACCCGCATCCACCGAAGTGGACACTTCGTTTGTGGGTCTGTGTACCACCAACCCACGGACCAGAGTCAATTAGATTGACCCTGTCTAGATACTACCCCAGTAACGGTACTCACCGGGCAGCAAGAACGGAAGGCCTCGGACTGGACTGGACTGCTACGACGACGGACGACGAACTTCGGACTTCAGTTACGGGTGGGCCTCCGGATACCTCGGACCTTGGACTCTCGGCTTGGGCTCTGGTCGGGACTCGCCGCGTTCCTCCACCGTCTCGTCTGGATGCTGGACCGCCTCCTCCGTCTCCTCCGTGGGCCTGAGGGATACTTGAAGCAGAAATATCTGCCGGTGCGCAGAAGAGTTCCGTCACGACTGCAGAGGCTCAGGGGGTCGGCGTGGCTTCACCGACGCGTGGGGAAAGGGCAAGTCCCTATTCGGGCGCCATTATGTGGTAAATAAATAAATAATACCCTATTTTTGAATGTATGAATGAATAACAGATAGCTCAATAAATAAGAGTCAAGATTCGAGGTAGTAGGAGTTTTGCAGGATTTAATCAGCATAAAGGACAGGAACAGGACAACCTGCACGGGAACAGAATGGCAAGCGCTGCCGGGGGCAGAATCGGGAACGACGACGTAAGGAGCAGGAGCAGGGGTAACTTTTTAATAACAGTACATGAGCATATATACATAACGCAAACACATAGCATTACATTGCAATAGGCGTAGCAGTGGGTGGAGCAAAGGGTGTGACGCGTAGCAGTCGCGAAAGATAAGGGTGAAAATGGGTGTAACAGGGCGTATACATAGACATGTGATGCAAACGTAACAGAATATGTCATGAATGGGGCGGAAACCATGGAGGGGGCTACCTGAGGAGCCGGGACCTCTAACCTGGTGGTGCGCGCAAACTGGCAATGACGTATCACTAGGAGAAGCTGGGGGCTATGAACTCTGTGCTAGGAGCAGAGACTGAAGTCTGGAGAGTCAGGGCGACATGTACCTAAACCCTATCTAGTATCTGATGTTTAGGGAACATGTTGATATAAACTAAGGATCAGGAGGGGAAAGGCTAACAGACTCTAAGACTGGAGCATGCATTATTCTACATGTAGTGCGTGATGAAGAATATTAAATGACCATTAAATGCAGTATTTCTCTTACATGGAGACGTAAAGGCTAGACAATGACGGAAACTATTGATGCGATTCAGTAGCTTTAGGAATGCAGAGAAGGAGGGCTGGACTGATAGCTAGAATCATAACATACTCTTGGCAGACTCGAAGGCAGAGCCAGGCCGGGCCGGGCACTGCGAGGCAGGAAGTAAGTGAAGGGTCAGGGATACAGGTGGGGGCCGTGTCGCTCTTCAGCGAGGGCTTCAGGAGACAGGAGCTGAATCTGGTGCCCGGGCCCTCTTGAGGCCTAGAAACGGGGACTTTACAATGAAATAACGTGCACACTGAGAAACGTGGCAACATAACTTTACATAGGCCTAACATTCGTAGTATTCACGAGAACTGGAAACTGGCATACTAGAGGTGGACACAACTATAATTGCGTCTTTAATCGAACATGGGGAATAACATATGCATATTAATCATGCACACATAACATATGATGGAGGACGCGTAGGGACACAGAACATGGCAAAATTTACTTTTCCACAATGGCACCTATGGAAATGCACTGCTCATTGGTAAGTACCAAATGAACAGACCACACACCTCAACTCCACAATCATACAACTCTGGGAATCCACATGTTACAAACTCACATACAACATGCCAAACAACATGCCCACCTACCAGACACGACAGCACAACTTACTGTGGTAACAATAGGCTAGCCATGTACAAAAGCCATCAATGGCATGGCACCTCAGCCACACAATAGCAGATTGTGGGGAGAGGTGGGAACCAGGCATGTGCGAAGGAGGCAAGTGACCCATTGTCAGAGTGAGCTTCCTTCCTTGGGATATGGCTGCGAAGATAAAATGAACCCACCTTTCGATAACTTCAACTCTGACTTAGTGTAACAGAGTATTGAAGTGATCAAGTGGGGGAAAGGGTAATTAGGATGGGAACAGCTGGGAAGGGGATCTGTAAAGAAAAAGGTTGATAACAACACAAAAGCAACTTAAGCAAAAGGTAAACGATATCGCAAACACTCCCTTGAGCTTTGTCTCACAATTATCTTGCACTATAAGATCTTAGATGTAAGTTTTACTTCACTCACAAACTCTGTAAACCGTTGCACATGAGTTAACAACACTCACTAATGAACTGAATGGCACTTTCAAATAACTCCTTTATGCGCTACTTTGTCCTGTGGCACTATATAAATACTGAATATAAAATACGCTCTTCTTGTCTCAGTACCTCTTCAAATTCGAAAACATTCAAATGCTCTTTTTATCAAAAAGAAAATGAAGTTGCCCAGTTACTGTATATTCTCAAACGAAAATATGAAAATGTATTATGCACAATAAAAACAAAGTTGTGATGTTTCAATAGACACTAAATTGTAACTCTTACCTGCAGAATACGACCTACTCTGCTAATTCTTACTTTAGCTGCCCACTGCTGGGAAACACTGCGGGAGCCGGCACGTACCTGTGAAGAGCAGTGAGAGGCCAGGCGCGAACTGCTAGAGCCGGCACCAGCCAGCGAAGAGCAGCAGGAAGCCAAGCGCAAAATGGATCTAACAAACCAAGGATCCCGGACCTCAGGCAGGAATGAGACTTCCACTACGACACCCCAGAGGGAAACACCAATGCCTCCAAACAGAAACAACAATTGCCTGAAGGGGAAGGAATCCGGAAAAAGGACCAAGAGCTCCGCACTCGGGAAATCCCAAAGAATAGTGAGCTCGGAGGAAGGGGCGTGGCCGATGATGTCAGCGCTGCCACGCTCTCATGCAGCTTCCCCAAGCATGATGGGATATGTAGTTACCAAGGGAAAAACCTCTCCTGCAAGATAATAAAGAGCCATAAGAGCTCCCAGGATATAAGAAAACGAAAAGCAATGTACAGGCAATACAAATAAAGTAAAACATAGTTGAAAGCAGTCACATTACCTTCAATGGAAGCAGCACACCCACCATTGAGTTAGAGAAGCTGCCACATGTACTTTGCCACAACGGACCTTAGCGCACAGTGGCATAGGCACACGACTCCACTGCATAAGAGGGACATGTGAAGAGAGAGGGGCGGACTCTAGACCGCATGCCACCTTAGACCTGACTTTTGAGGATAACGGAGGTGGAAGCGTCCCAAAAAACGTGGAGCGTGAACATTTCCTGCAGGCTCCCATGAGTCATTTTCTGGCCCATATTCCTTCCAGGATATCAAATACCACAATACGGAAACCCTGAACTTGGAATCCAAAATTTCACGTACTTCGTATTCCCAATGACCTTGAACCAAAAGGGGTGCTGGACGTTCCGGTCATGTGTCACTGGCAGGTTTTAACAGAGAAGTGTGAAATACAGGATGCATCCGTAATGAACTAGGTAGTTGTAATTTGCAAGTAACTGGGTTAGCTTCACGTACAACCTTATATGGCCCAATGAATTTTGGATGAAATAAACTTCTTGTCTTGAAGGCAAAGTTTTGGGTGGAAAGCCATACCTTGTCCCCTGGGTTATAGAGTGGGCAGAGGTCTATGATGTTTATCATATTGCTGTTTATAGTTTCGTTTGGCTTGAATAAGGTTCTTTTGAATAAGGTGATGTATTTGTTGCATATGGAGAACAGTATCCTGTACTGCCGGAGTATCAGAACTTGTCTTTGGTAATGTCACTGGAATAGTATTGGGAACATATCCATACAAGCCTACACAAGGGGACGTACCAGTGGATGAGTATGATGATGTGTTGTAAGCTAACTGCCATCCACAGTAAATCCAACCAAGAGTGTTTTGCTTCTGAGACGTAACAACGCAAATATTGTTTTAATGTTTGGTTGAGACTCTCAGTTTGACCATTTGTTTGCGGGTGATAGCTTGTTGACATGTTTGATGTGATTTGTAAAGTACAACACCATTGTTGCCAGGATTTAGAAGAAAATTGAGATCCACGATCTGATAAAAGTACATTAGGCAATCCATGCAAGCACACGATTTGCTGTAAAAATATTTGTCTCAGTTGAGTGGAGGTTGGTCATTTTTTACAGGCGATAAAATGTGCATACTTTGTTAAACTGTCTATAACCACTAGAATAACTGAATGTTGTTGCGCCGGAGGTAATCCTGTGATGAAATCCATGGACATGTGTTCCCATGGTGTGGAAGGTGTAGGAAGAACTTGTAACAATCCCTTTAGTTTGCTATGATAGCATTTGTTTCGTGCACAGACTTCACACTCCAGCACCATCTTTGCAATGTCTTTGATGATTGTTGGCCACCAAAAGGTTCTTTGTATCTTTTCTATTGTTTTCTTGGGTCCTGGATGTCCTGCCAATGGGAGAGAGTGCAGCCAATAAAACACTGTTTCTTGTAGTTCCTTGGTGGGCAGGTATACTTGTTGTCCACGAAAGGGTATTCCTTCTTTCACAGTTTGATTTTTGCTGTGCTTAATCCAATTTGACCAAGAAGAAGGGGTAAAGTGTGCATGGATGTTATCTAAAAACTGTTCTGCTGTTAATACACATAAAACCTTAGTAGGGGTGATAATAGGTTGAGGTGTCCCTTCGAGTATGTGTAGAGAAGAATCTTTTCTAGACAAGGCATCTGCTTTCTTATTGTCGAGTCCAGGTCGATACATTGCAATGAAATCATGTTAGGCAAAGAATATCATCCAACACAACTGGCTGGTTTTAAACCCTAGCTGCACTCATAAATTTGAGATTTCTGTGATCTGTGTAAACAGTAACAGTAAAACGTGCCCCTAAAAGATAGTGTCGCCATTCTTTGAAGGCGTTGTGGTGTTGTAAACATATCTAGGGCTCTAGTGTAATTTTCCCGATTCATGCCCTTATATAGGTATAACGTATCATATCCTTATATAGGCATAAGAATCATAAGCATATTTAGACCCAGTCAATGCAGTCCAAATACGGCATGGCTACTTCCACTAAGCTCCTAGAGTACAACGAGTTCTTGAAGACAACCAGCCTTCAGCGGTACGGGACTTCCCCCTGCTTCAGTATTGATTTGTCCCAGAACTCCTGGAGCGTGTAAAGAACTTCGAGTTCTTAGTGACGTTATTATGTCCACCCTTACGTCAAACTCGCCACCTTCCAGGTATAAATATACCCACATCTGCCCTAGCAAACACACGGTGGTTTGGAGCAGATCGACTAACTACTTGCCTGACGCCCTGCTGTAGCGAGTGCCGAAGGAAGCTGACCCTCCAGCTGACGCACTGAGAGAGACGCTGTCTTTTCTCCTGCCGAGAAATCCAGCTCCAGTGTTTCCCTGCTACCCTTGCGGGTTACTGGGAGATCGAGACCTGAGAGAGAGATACAATACCTCCTTCATTCTATAACCAAGGTACGGAGCTGATTAGACCCATAGGGCCCGATTCACAGAACTAACTTAAGACAAAATCCTAAACTTACTACTTTTGGTATTCACAGAAGTTCGGATTTTGTCTAAAGTTTGTCTTAAGACAGACTAAAGACAGACTTAAGACAGACTTAAGTTAGGATTTTGTCTTAAGTCTGTCTTAAGTCTGTCTTAAGACAAACTTAAGACAAAATCCTAACTTCTGTGAATACCAAAAGTAGTAAGTTTAGGATTTTGTCTTAAGTTAGTTCTGTGAATCGGGCCCTTAGAGAATTCTTGGATAGATTCTTGGCAGAAACTATTTAACTCAAGCTACACCTCACTTACTTCTTCCCTTGTACTAGACTTAGGTTAGGTACACCGGGGTAGGCGTATTTTAGATGCATCAGTTGAGTACTTTTAGTCATTATTTATCAATGTATGTATTTTATCTATTTTATGTATATTATGGCTTAGAAACCATATCATGCTTTTACAGTATTATTTCATAATACTATTTTTACTGTACGCACTTTACTTCATAGCAAGTAATACGATTGTAGCAATTCACTTCTCTTGCATGAGAAAGAAGACTGCTCAATAAATAACCTTTTTATTGAAAACGCCCGTCTCTCTATTTCTCTGCAAAAACCCTGGTGAAACGAAGCATGCACGATTGACTGAGTGAAATAGCCATCTATTGTTTCCGCGACTCTGAAGATATATTTCTTATTCTTGGGGAACAAAGTTGTCATGTTATATGGTTGTCAGAAACGAATCCCTTCTTGTTTATTCGAGAAAGTTTCTAGTGACCTCTGAGCTAGCTGGCATTCACAATTAAGTCTAACATGTTCAATAGAGACTTAGTCGACCTAAGTCCTACGTCTAAACTATCGTTTATGTTATTCCAATGCGCAGAGCCTATTGGGAATATAGGAACTACACTACATGGCGCCCAACATTTGGTAAGGCGATAATTTAACGCTAGATACTAGAGTAACTCAGTCGTGCTTTTCACACAGACCCCTTTTTCGGTAAAAACTCTAATAGACGTCTGGAGTGGGTAAAAGGTTAGTATCCGCCAGAACTAAATAGGACGAGAATCCTATGTATTAGTTTTTTGGTTTATTCAACGTTGAAGGATACAGTGTTCCAAAATATTGTGCACCTAATCTTTGTTTCCTTGAAACTTGCTCTGCAAACTTTCGGTCAACAAAATGACGGAGAGTGACGACGAAAGGGAGAGAGCTAGAATAGCAACCCAACTATTAGCAGAAGACACAAGTCTTCAGCAAAACAACCCGGATGCAATAATCATCCCGGTAAATGTAATAAAGAGTGTAACTTACACACTAATAAATAATGAAGTATCATCGAGAGGTGGTACAGTCATATTTGTGGTAGAGGCACATGAGTATCGGCAAACAGAGGTATTCTATTCATGGATAACTTTTCCAGCAGGAAATGCTGTAACACATGAGTTCCACTACTACAAAGCAGAGGAACACCCAGCGGAATACGTTCCTTTCGAGGACGTTGAAATTCCACTAACTTACCAGGAGCATCAGCTCTGGTTTAATGGCGCCTTAAAACGTCAAAATCACATTACCAGGCTCGGTCCACTAGGAAGACCAGGAGCCACATGGCCGGTTCTAGCCAGCTATACACCACATCCTGACATTGAAGAAATGTCAGACAGAGAACTGTTAGTTCAGCTAAAAAAAATAATTAAAATACATAGACAATTAGTCCAATATGTCATGCGAACTTTAACAGTCCAACCAGCAATAACAATTGCACAGCAAACCCCTCACCAGGGGAATACTAACAAAATTACACCACAGACTATACAATCAGTCATTGGTAAATTACCCGCAAAATGGGAACAAATTCTGTTCTGGTTGGCTCAAAAGATTACTCAAATAGAGGCAGTATTCCCTGATAGTACACCTCATGAAAAACACAGATTTCTGACAATCTGTTTACCAATGGGGATCGCACCACATGTGGAAGACTGTGACACTTGGGGAACAGTCTTTGCTTCAATCTACACAAAAGCGCATGGTGTTCCGTCTATGGCGGTTATACCAGACGTACTAAGACAGATTCAAAATGAATACGGTCCAGAGCCTGCTTTAAATCTAGGTATGAAGTTACTGAAAGATTTTAAACAAGTCTCGACTATACTACTAGCCAACATAAAAGGAGAAGCAGCATCAGTGGCGATCCACCAAAAATTAAAAGAAACAGATATAGCATGAATCTTCTGGAGACAGTGGACACGAATGAGTACATTCAGGTGGAAACTGCAGACACCAGAGTTAGTGTACCTCATAAATTATATGAAATCACATTGCGTATAAAAGGGGACATAACTAGGAAAATAAGAACTCTCTTTTGGGAGAAGCTATCTAAAGGCTATGATATTCTTCTAGCTGAGAAAGACTGGCCACCAGAACTTGTTAGGGAGTGCCCACATGGCAAAGAAATGATTATGCCTGCCTTCTCAAATCACATTCCAATTCATAAAAAATACACATATGCTAGAAAATGGGCAGTGGCCCAAGCCCCTGCATTATATAAAAATCATTTAGGATGGGATGAGGAATCCCCTCACCATAAAATCCAGTTAAAAAATCAACCTACTGCACAAAGGCAGTATCCTGTTATGCAAGAAGCTAAAAAACAAGTCAGGGAGATCTTCGATCAACTTGAGTACCAGGGAGTGATTGAAACATGCACCTCACAAATGAACATCCTTTGTTTCCTGTCTCCAAACCAGAAAATTCATATCGTCTAGTATTGGACTACAGACACTTAAACTCTTGTTGCAAAACATTTGCAGTACAAAATTCACACAGTGCAGCACTGATGAATAAAATTGTGTGCAAAAAATATAAAACGACATTAGATATTTCAAATGGTTTCTTCATTGCACCAGAAAGCAGGTATTTGACCGCTTTCTCAAGTATGGGGGCCCAATGGCAATTTTGCCGTCTCCCCCAGGGATTCAAGACTAGCCCAGGATTATTTTCAGCCAGAGTAACTGAGTTACTACAAATGTATGATGATGGTGCAGAGGCAAGATGGCCGCCGACAGACCGTAGGAGGTAGCAGCTCCCAACCTACTCTCCCATGGTGATGAGCTGGAGTCTCGGTTCTAAGCGATTCTGAAAAGGCTATCGTATTTTTCCTGAGGAAAATAAGGCATATGAGAGAATATGCTCCATATCGTGTTTGAGCAGGAGTAGCTGAGCTGGAAAAGAGTAATGCTCGAGGTCTTTACTAGCTGGTTTATTCAGAAAGAGTGCCCTTCAACACACCCTACACGCCTGTATATCCGCTTTAAGGAAGATTCAAGTTCTATTTGGCGGATAGCCGGGGTGACGATCTTGGAAACACTCCGGCGCTTTCAAACAGGCTGGGACACTGTAAGGCGGGTTATGGCTCCGAAGGTGCAGAGGGTGACCAAGGACGTAACTGGAAGAGAAGAGGAAGGCTCACTAGTGAGTGATTCCGATATACCGGCTGCTAACTTGAGAGCAAAAGCCCGTCACAGAGCGCGAGTACGAAAAGAGGCTGCCAGGTTGCGTGAAGAGGAAAGGCTTTCTGTAACTGATAAGAGAAAGCAGGATAGAGAAGCGGAAAAAAGGAAAAAGGAGGCGCCGGGAAAAGGACTGTTTAAGAATATGGAAACCGGCTTTGATACCTCGAGAGAATCCAACCTGCGGCAGCCGACGTTGTTCGAATCATTTCCGGCGCTTAGAGCGGAGAATGTACCTGTTGACGCTACTGGACCTGTTGAGTCCGTCGGGATTACAGAGCTGTCAAATCTACTGATTGATGTAGCCGAGTCCGTGCACCAAGAGGTCGACCCAGAGAGTGACGTCAATGGTTTGAGGAGAGAGGCGCCGCCCGGGGCAACAGCTGCTATGAGTCACGGAGAAGAAGCTCAGGACGCTGAGAATGATTGCAGTACTCCTCGGAACGAGATGGAAGGTGAGGCAATAGCTCCGATACAGCCGGCTCAGAGGGAAGAAAGCGAGAATATGATTGTCTCGGCTTTAGAGAGCACTCGTAAAAATGAACAACAGCCCAATGTAATAGTTCAGGAGCAGCAATCTGGATCGAAACAGACAACTCTGGTGTCTGAGACTATGTGGGAGAAGACAGACCCGCAGGGGGACGTGATAGCTGTTTCAGAGACCGTGTCTTTACCAATAACAGTACCTGTGCTGAGCAGGCAGCAAGCTCAGATGAGTAAGGTGCAGGGGGATGCTGTTATACTGGGCGATGGCACCTTGACAGTGGCGGAGGTGCAGCAAGTACTGGGAGATAATGAAGTGCTGGAGGGTCTCCTCTCAGATAAGGAGCCAGCAGAAAAAATGAATAATAAAGCTAAAGATGGCAATATGGCAGTTACCTGCGAGGGAGCTGCATACAAAAATCTTGATGATGCTCAAACGGTGGATGGGGGGGAGGTTTATGGAAGAACAGATATTAGGAAAAGTTGCATGGCTCCCACAACCACCTGCTCACCTAGTGATGATTGCTTCTATACTGGGAATGAAGATAAAGAGGATAACGAGGATAAGGAAGAAGAGGAGGAGGATGAAAACTCAGCTTTAACTGATGACTTGTCTACTAAGTCAGATGCTATATCACTATCTACGGAGAGCTGCTCAGAGGAGTCCGAGGTAGACACTTCAGAGCTAGAATCTGAGTCTGAACATAACACTGTACTGAAGCCAAAACCAGTACGTAATCTGAGTAGAACCAAAGGAAGGTCCCGCAGAAGAGCAAAAAAACTTGGGAACACAATGCAAGTGAAGGTAGCTAAGAAATTGGATTGGGATTGTGCAGCTACTTCGCAGTTATACCAAGAGGGCGCAGTTGGTGGCTCCCAACAATTAAACCAGGATCAGACCCAGACGCAGGACCAGGCGGGTGGGTATGCAGCTAGTTTTGATCTACTATTTTCAACCTTGAAGGAAATTCAGGGGGAGGCTCGACGTGAGAGTCAGAGAGCTAAGCACATAAACAAGAAGATACAAGGGTCTCTGCGCAAAGTTAATAAAATGTATGCGGAAGTCTCTGGCAGATTGGTAGAAGTGGAAAAGAGGACAGGTAAAATGGAGGATGAAGTAGTGAAATTACAGGAGTATAGACACGAGCAAGAAAAGACCTCATCGGACGTTCTCTGGAAGCTTGAAGAGTTTGAGAATCGACAAAGGCGCAATAACATAAGACTGCTTGGAATTGAGGAAGGGAAGGAGGGGGTGACGTGCGTGCCTTTGTTGTTGATCTGTTGAAAGGGGCCTTTCCAGAGATGGATAAGTGGGACTGGGACAAGGAGGTGCAGCGGGCGCATCGCTTCCCTCTAACTCAGAGAAAGAACAATGTAGGCTCAAAAGCAAGGGCCATATTGGTGTATGTGGGAAATTTTTTGTTAAGGGAGGAGGTAATTAGTAAGGCAAAACCAATGGCCAAAAGATCATACAAAGATATAGCTTTCTTTGCTCGACCGGATTTTTGCCACACTACGGTGGAGAGAAGATGGCGTATGAGGCAGCTAATAACACCTTTTCAAAATGTAGGATGTGATGTATTCTTGTTGTTTCCCTGTCGCCTCAAAGTTGGATTTAATGGTCAGTTCAGGGTATTTTATTCTGAAATAGTGGCACAGGAGTACCTGACTTATTTAAGAGAAGGGAGGGTGCAAAGGGAAGGTAAGGCACAAAGCGACCGGGCTGCAGCTGTAAGACAAACAGCCCATTTGACGCAGTAAAGAAAAGGGAAGGAAGTGATGCGGTGGTGGGATTAGCATGAATCACCCCAGCCCAGTAGTACTAAGAAAGGGATGACGGGAGAGTGGGTGGGAGAAGTTTCCTAGGGGGGTTCGGCTGTCAGACATAGGTCAGTATTGGCCTATTTGCCAGTAAGGGGGGGGGGGTTTGGGGCTTGGGGGGGAGGGGAAGGGGTGGTGCAGGGCATGGTATGGCAACAAAAGTTGAAGTCTTTCAAAGAAGAAGAGGTGGCAAAGAATGGGGATATGACTAGGAATAAGGGGTTTGAAGGAAGGAAGCCAGTATTTGGTGATTGGCACAAAGTAAAAAAATCAAACCACAATGGAAAAATGAATATGGTTAATAAATGTGCGAAGATATATGGTAATAGCTTAAGATTTATTCATGGGGACTAGATATGTAACATGGAATGTTTGCGGTTTAAATGATGCCCAGAAAAGGCTAAAGATTTCAGTTGTTCTAAGACAAATGAATGTTGACTTTATTTTTTTACAGGAAACACATGTCATGATTTCGCAAGAATATTATTTGAAACAATTGGGTTTCCATGTATTAGTAAACTCACG
The DNA here is from genome assembly GCF_964261635.1 of Lissotriton helveticus. Taxonomy (NCBI): domain Eukaryota; kingdom Metazoa; phylum Chordata; class Amphibia; order Caudata; family Salamandridae; genus Lissotriton; species Lissotriton helveticus. The sequence goes on along the minus strand of NC_136057.1, from coordinate 182,206,864 downwards.
GCAAGGTGTCAAAAAAAGGGGGGTAGCTATATTATCTAGAAATCAAAATCTGTTAATGAGAAAAAAGGCACATGATCAATGGGGGGAGATGGGCAATGATGGAGTGTATGATTGACGGTGAATGGACTACATTAGTAACGGTTTATGGATCAACCGAGGACGACCCTGAGATTTTTCAGTTTTTGGATGTGGAATTAGCTACTTGGGCGCCTAAAATTATCTTGGCAGGGGATCTTAACATTAATGGCGCTGATGGTCTGGGGTTAGGCTCGTTTGGTAAATATCAAGGCAGGAAGAGAAGAGCAAATCAGGCACTACAGAGTTTAGTAGCAAACAATGCTTTATCAGATGTCTGGGGAAAAAAATGGGCAGATAAAAAGGGTTTTACATATTACTCTGCTCCACACCAAACCTGCGTGAGATTGGACTATTTTTTCATTTCTAACACTATTCTTTCGGACTCAAAGATAGAAAGACTCCCGCGGATCCTCAGTGATCATAATCCCCTTGTGCTAAACCAACAAATATCAGACAGCAAATATTGTGGACTTTTGAAAGAGGGCTCTTACAAGAAGATAAATATGTGGAACATATGAAAAAGTGGATCAGGGAATTTTTTTAGATTAACAGGGGTAGTGCTGCTACAGGAGTGGTTTGGAACACCTTTAAGGCGGGAGTCCGGGGAGAAACACTGAGCTTTAACTCTTTTAAACGAAAGCAGGAGCACCTACGGAATATAGGAATTACTGAGGCAGTCCTTAAGGCTGAAGAGGAGCTGGAAAAATGTGTCATGACCGGAACCCCATTAGACACTGTTATGATAGAACTCTTGAAAGCTAAAGGGGAGGCAGAGGGAGAGATTGCCAGAAAAGCTGCGAAAATATATATGACAAAAAGAGAGAGATGTCACGAATTCAGCGAAACAGTGGGGAGAACTTTAGCTATGCGGACAAGGCAACAGGAAGCGTCGGGTACTGTGAGGGAGATCAGGGATACAGCAGGCAGGATTCATGCAGACTCAGTGGAAATAAGAGAAGTCTTCAGAACCTTTTATGAAGAACTGTATGATGAACCATTGAGGGGAGATATTCGGGGATTTATTGATTACTTACAGGAGATTCTGGTAGTTAAGTTTACGGAGGAGGATGCAGAAGGTTTGGAAGTGGATCTGCAGGTAGAAGAAATCAAAAAAGCTATCTTAAACCTCCCCTCAGGGAAAGCAGCGGGCCCTGATCAGATCCCGATAGAGTTTTATAAAGTTTTTTGGGACATTTTAGAAGGGGATATAATTAAAACAATGCAGCAGGCACAGATAGGTGAATCTATCCCTGGATCATGGGGAGGCGCGGAAATTGCGATAATCTTGAAAAAAGGGAAACCCCCGGAAGAACCTGGATCATACAGGCCCATTACCCTTATGAATACGGATACTAAGGTATTTTCCAAAGCTTTAGCAACAAGATATGCTAGGATAATAGACAAGGTGGTGAGCAAGAGTCAGCATGGTTTCATACCGGGACGGGGTACTACTCACCACACACATAAGGTGATAACTTTATTCGATGCCACAGCAGTCTCAGGGAACCCGATGGCGGTTATGTTGTTATATGCCAAAAAAGCCTTTGATCGGGTCTCCTGGGACTACCTCTGGCATATAATGGAAAGATCAGGTGTCAAAAAGAGATTTGTTAAAGCACTCCAGGCACTATATGTAAATCCAGTGGCTTCTGTGCGAGTGAATGCGGGGTCCACTGGACAATTTCGAATAAGGAGAGGCACGAGACAGGGGTGCCCCTGGTCACCGCTCTTATTCGCCATGTACATGGATCCACTGATTCGCAGAATAGAGATGCGTAAGCTAATAACGCCATTGCGTACACGCATCGGCCAGTGTAAGATATTAGCATACGCCGATGACGTTGCAGTGATTACACCGACCCCTATGGAGGCTATTGTTCAAGTTGAAATCGAGGCCTTGAGGTTCGGGCGGATCTCGGGATACAAATTAAATGTGGCAAAAACACAGATCATCAAAAATTGTCATACTATTTGCACAGATAGCCGAGTGGTACAGGCAGGAACATACATAGGGGTGACTATTTCGGCTGATTTAGATAGCCTAGTAGAAAAGAATATAACACCTTTAATCAACAAAGTGCGGAAGGACTTGGAAAGACTGGATAATTTACATCTCTCTATTGTGGGGCGGACGAATGTAGTAAAAATGTTGGTCTTACCCAAGTTTTTATATTTTTTCAGAGCAATACCGTTATTATTTGAGGCCAAGTTATTTAAGAATATCGAACATGTGATTAACAGATTTATTTGGGCAAAGGGGAAAACTAGGAGGGCACTCAGGTTTATCACACTACCAAGGGAGGGGGGAGGGTGGGCACTGCCAGACTTTAAGTTATATTACTGGGCAGCAGCTTTACAATACATGGCAGGTCTGATGGGGGGGGGGGGAGAGTCTGAAGGTTGGAACGAGTTTGGCTCACTGGCGATATATGGATTAATTTTGGGCTCAGAAGCTGAGAATGTATTTTTAAGATATACAGAGGCTAGTTATTACAAAAGGACACGGTTTAAGACGCTTATTGCAGCTTATACAGTTTGGAAAGCTTTTGCTAAAAGGTTTGGGCTAGGGAAGTATAACTAGTGTACCAGATTGAAAGAAAATCCAAACTTATCAGGAGAGGTCTTTTCTGGACCTATATTCACAGAATGGGAAAGGAAGGGAGTCAGAAGGGTAGGGGATGTTTTGGGACAACAAGGGGTTTACCAGTTTTCTGAATTACAGACAAAGTTTGCTTTAGATAATAGGCAGTTTTTCAAATATCTACAAATAAGGAGCTTTTTGTATAATACGAAGGGAGGACCGGCGGGATTCAGTAAAAACCCTATTATGGAAGTGATCCAAGTAGGGGAGGGTTGTACAATAAAGAGGTTTTATGCGGAATTAATAACCTCAAAGCAGGATGATATTGAAAAATGGGCAAACAAATGGAAAAATAGTTTGGATATTAGTGAGGAAAACTTTTACATTTCTCTAGAAAAGGGATATACACTGCTGTGCTCAGCGCCTCTTCAGGCGCAACATTATAAAACTATATACCACCTGTATTATACGCCTGCAAAGATAGCTCAGTGGGGAGGCACAACAGGAACTAGTTGCTTTAGGTGTGGAAGTTTGGATGCAGATTTGATACATGTGTTTGCGACATGCCCTCATCTACAACTGCTTAAAAAAGATATCGAGGGTTTTATAAACAAGGTATTAGGAACTGGAATCCTCTTAACCCCTGCGATAATTCTCTTGGGAGTGAAGGAGGATGAGGAGCAAATGCAGGGAGGAGGGGAATTCTTATTTGTAGCTCTGTCAGTTATGAGACTTTGCATAGCATCTGCATGGTTAGATCCCCTACCACCTTCATTTCATCACTGGTTGGCCAAACTACTAGTAGTGTATAATCTGGAGATTGAGATATATGCACGGAAGGGGAAAAAGGGAAGGAAGCTTGGTAAACAAATTTGGGGTCCCATTACCCGATGGAAAGAAGGGAATTTTGACTGAATGGTTAGAAATATAAATATTTACTGTGGGGTAGACTATATATATGTTAGTGCTTGAGGTCTACCTCAAACTTCCTTTATTCTCCTATTCTTTATTGTTTGGTAAGAATTATTATTTAATAATGGTACAAGATGGTAAAGGCTAGAGATTTTATGTATTAGAAAAAACTTGAAGTATGTTAATCGTTTTCCATCCTGATTATATTGGGGTTTATCCTTTAACAAAGAAGATAAAGTAAAATATATTATATTTAGTTTTGTTGTAATAGGTTGCCGTGCCCTGCACGAAAAAGTGAAAAATCTTCAATACATTTTTTTTTTTTAAAACAAATGTATGATGATGAGGCATTATCTTATGTCGATGACATCTATCTAACAGACGATGATTTGGACAGGCATTTGAAAAGAGTGAACACCATTATACTTGGGTTCGCATCTGAAGGGTACAAATTCAACTTTAAAAAATCACGGATTGCCCACCTCACTGTCCTATTTCTAGCATATGAGCTATCAAGTGAAGGGAAAAGCCTGGCAGCCAATTTCTTAGAGAAATGTGCGCTGCTCCAAGCATCAAAAACGCTGAAAAACTTACAATCAATTCTAGGTTTCCTGAATTTTGGAAGAACTTACGTTCTGAATTACACAGAGAGGGTTAAACCTCTCTATGAATTAATAAAACCTGATTTCAAACCAACTAATTGGACTCAGAAACACACAGAAATTTTACGTTCAATACAAACAGACATGTTAGCTAAAACAAAGCTGCAAACACGCGTAAACGTACGCAACCTTGTAATCCGAGTCATCCCAGGAAGATGCGGATTCATGTACCTGACCTATAACGAAGGTGAAACGGTACCTATAGCTTACAAATCACACTTGTACACACAAGCTGAAATAAAATTCACTTCAACTGAGAAAATTCTGACAGCGGTTCAAACTGCTATAGCAAAAGATAGAGCCCTCACACAGGGAAAACGCATATCGGTCGTTACACCTGTACCTGCCCTAGAGGCAGTAACCAGAGCGAGCATTCCAAATGCTAAAGCTTTACATCCAAGATGGATACAATGGGTTAATTATCTTGCTGCAACAGACTTTGTATATGTTTTTGACCCTAGCTTGAAAACACAAGAATTTCGCCAATACGATTACGAATGTCCTCTGCCGACTGAAATTCTGCCTCTTGAACATTACGGCTGTATAATATATACAGACGGATCAGCACAGCCCGCAATTGGGGGTAAACAAGCATATAGTGCTGCGTGCGCGATTGTTAAAGGTTGCTGCACGAAGGTAAATTCCGACCTATGGTCACAAAAACTCAATCACTCGGAGACTGTACAGCCCAGCGAGCTGAACTACAGGCTTTCAAGATGGCGCTTGAGAATACCGATTGCGAATTCCCAACACTAATAGTGTGCGATTCGTATTACTGCGTCCAGTCTTACAATGAATACTCGCAGAACTGGGTTCAAAACGGTTTCAAAGATGTGAAAGGTGGCACAATAAAGCATAAAATGCTTTGGGAACAAGTAGTTCTTTTACAGAAAGAACTACAAAAGACTCACATGATCCATACACTGAGTCATCAACGTGATGGCGTTCACGTTGCAGGGAATTCATTAGCTGATGAAGCCGCAAAGGCAGCTGTCCACACGGCTTCCGTAGCTGCAATCACTCGTTCAAAAACGAAAATAGACAGCGAAATAATGCAAGCTGTCACTGCTTCAGTAAAAAACAGTGGTAAGACACTCCCGAAAGGCTTTCCAGTAAAGTACTCATATAAAACTGATGCAAACAATGTTCCTTTTGCTCAAATCCCTGGAGTGGGGAATAGGGCAATCCCAAACATGGAACATAGGTTAGGACTAATCTTAGCAGCGCATGAAGGGCTCGCCTTTGCACACGCAGGTGTTTCTGCCACAGTATCTTTATTAAAACAGAGATATTGGTGGCCGCGCATGAGGAAACAGACTAGAAACTATGTTCTAGACTGTGAAATATGCCAAAAAATGAAAGTATCAACAGTGAAACGTCCTGCGCAGACGCCCCTTCTGATCTCAGATAAACCATTAGCGTGTGTTTACCTGGACCACTGTGGTCCCTTACAAAGGGACGGTAACTATAAATATATCATGGTCGCAGTGGATTCCTACACATGATTTATTTGGATGTGGCCCCAGCGCTTGGCTGACGCCAGAACTGTTATAAAAGATTTATGAGTCTTTAACTGGCACATACGCAATCGGCACGCTACATTCTGACCAGGGTCCTGCATTTAGCTCTCGAGCTTACAAGGAGGCCATGGACAGCTTGGGCGTTGCATTGCGGTACTCTAGTCCCTTCCATCCTAAGGGTAATGCGGTAGTGGAAAGAAAAAAACGTGACATAAAGCAATCTATAACAGCGAGGGTATTAGGTTTGGGTGATGGGTGGGTCAAACATCTAATAAATGTCCAACGTAGTATTAATAATCTGTCAAGAAATTCTCTGGGTGGAATCACTCCGTATGAACTTTTGTTTGGTACTAGAATGATAATCGAAGACCTCATAGTCAGACTTCAGTGGTGGAACAAAAAACCTTTGATATCAAAGATCGTTTGGCTGTTTTACAGGACTTAAATGAAACAAGAAGAAGTCTGAGTGACACACAGCGAACGGCCACTGAAGAAAAACCACCTGTCCCAGCAAGACCTGTCTGGATTCCAAAGATTGGGGATCTGGTCAGAGAAAAGATTGCGGTGAAGAAGGAATTTGGGCCTTCTTACAAAAAAGCAGTACCTGCCTTAGCAATCAACGGAACAAGATCAGTAGTACTACCACCCCCTGCTGGTAAAAAGGAGAACAGAGTTGTATCAATCGACCTGGTAAAAACACAATCATGTGGCCAATAATAAGTAGTAGGCCCAGTGGACTCCCAAGATGTAGCAGAAGACCAAACCTTGCTACAATTCAAGAGGTTCAAACTGAAAGACTACTCACATTTGATAAACATGCAGTGAATAAAAAAGGACTATGCAACAAAGCCATGGAACTTGTGCCTCTTGAAACCCAAATTGCAACAGTTTGTCAAGAAACACCTGTCTACAATGATGTAGCCTCTGACTATACTGAAATGACAAAGGAAGAAGCAACTAAAAAGATTAATAACAATCCTGATGCAATTCCAACAATTGACAGAACTGCCTTTGGCTATTTCATCAATTTCGATGACTTTTCTGAAGATCCCAGTGAACATGAAGAAAAGCCAGCAAATAAAACTTTCAAAGAAAAAATTACAGAACTCTTACATCAACTTGGAGAAATACATCTGATTTCACCATGGATTGATTTGTGGATTGTGTTAGGTGTACTTTTCCTCCTGCTCTGGCTCTTTTTGGTTTTAAGCTTGGGAAGAATGATTGATGGAAAATACAGTACAATGGACACAGGCAAGTCAGAAAATCAACTTGGTCCTAAAACTTCACAAGTTATCTCATGTTGAAAAAAGAGACCTGTCATCAGTAAACATCACAGCCATTCCTATACCTGGGGGTGTAGCATGGGATGCTACTGATTTCGACATTTATGGCCCAGTTAAACTCTTGAAGTATCCACACCAGTTCAAGGTTTCTTTAAGTGACTTTGTCTCACCAAGCATTTTCTCTGATGATTGGGACTTTGAGACTATTAATAATATGATGTCTGATTTAGAAATGCCAGCAAAATTTACAGATCATGATTATTTAGAAGGTTCATCTGAATATGAAGAAATGTATTGCTTTAATCATTATGGGCACCACTATTTGCATAAATCTGCAAAACCTAGAAATGTTTTTACTTATAATCAATGGGAACATTGTCCAACACCGCCAAAAGGCAGCTCAAAAACATTTTATGAGAAATTTCCATACTTCTCAGGGTTTAATATCACAGATCCAGAAACGTTTTATTTAAAAAATGTGAATATGACAGGAATGAAAAATATGTTGACCAATACAAAACAGATATATTCTGCAAAAGTTTATGAACAGTTGTCTACATTTGGTTTTGAATTCTGGAAAGATAACATTGAAAGAAAAACAATCTGGGGTTCAAAAGATTGACAAGTACAGGGATTAGAATCATTATTCAGAGCCTGCATGATCCCAGAACAAATAATGTTCCTGAATGACACCATTCAACAAACAAGCTGTCTTGGCCTAGCCAAGATAAAAGATTTAAACAACCCGTCTATACCAATGCCTATGCCTGATAGAAATAGCACTACAGATGAGGGGTTAGACGTGTCCCATATTTTACACCAAAACAGAACTAATCCTGATTGGAAAAAATGGTTGATCTGGCCCACAGACACTAATAACTGTCAAGATAGATTCCTGGACAAAACACAGGGGTTCAAACAGAACAGGCCAGAATCAAGATATTCCCAGAGACAACATCCAGGGATAATAACAATATACAGAGTAGGAAAGCTATGCCTCGAATGGCAACAGAAATCCACACTACCTGAAATTAAGCAACACTTGACCTACTTAAAGAAGGTGCTGACTTGCGGGATTTCTTATTGGAACCTGGCAAACAGCGTCAAAAACGTTTCATATACGCCGATACATATGCTGCTTACAACGAAGCTTTGAAAGTAATGCAAATGGAAACTGCTGAAACAATACAAGCAATTGATCGTATTAATTTGGAAAAATCACTGTCTGTAGTGGACAGTGGGTTAACGGCTCTGTGCTCCAGAATATATTCTTTGGACAGCATTGTATCATCTGCTATTGATATAATAGAACAGGATATGCTAATGTTACAACATGGCCAGTCCCAATTACGCTCTATTGTACAGTTAGGCTGGACATTACAAAATTTGCGTTCCGGCTATGTGCCTTGGCGTCTAATCAACACAATCATTATTTTCTATCTTTAACCTTACAGATAAACAAATCTCTTTGGCACAAAAAGGAGCAGACTAAACGGTGCTGAGCATTGAAAAACTAGAAAGATTACCATTGACAGTTTCCGAGAGGCCTGTCATTGAATGGATAATACATGGTACCATAACAATACCAATAACGAAATTCCAGTTTCAATATTGCCTACAGCATATACCGGCGAGCCTGTATGAAAGGTTGGGTAAAGGATACATTAAGTCGACCTGGAATTTACCTTACACACATTGATGTTGGAGTGGGCGTAACAAAGAAGTATTTCTTAGTGGGAAAAATTGTGAAAACTCGCTAAGTGGTACACTTCTGTGTCAAGAAATTAATTTACATGGAGCCTGTGAGGGTTCATCTAATGACCTTCCTTGCTACTTGCACGGCACCCCAGCCACACAAATAGAACCTGTTTTCAGGCAGCTTTCCAGCGGCAGCTACTTTATGTTAAGTGACCACAGCTGTTGTGGCATGTAGCCAGGAACGGCCTATCTCGTCAGTGTTACATCCAGGGTCACTTGTTGTATGCAAGTATTGTATCCAAACAGCAAGCCAGACAAGGAGGCAACGATTTGGCCTTCATTGAATATCTCTTCTATTCGAATTGATACATTAAGCAGAATGAAAGCCATTCTTTTACAAAAAACTTTGCCTTTAACCTCGTCTAGAGAAACGTATGATCTGCAAGTTGCAAGGACTTCAGCAGAGATACATACATTATTATCAACAAACTGCCCCGTACATTTCGTAGAAATGTTAGGTCAAATTTTAAACATGTCAGATACCAGTGGCATCGCACATGTATTTAAGACACTTTTTTCTGGACTGTTAGCACCCTTTGAAGCAGTCCTGAGCATTTTCCCGAATTTCGTGCACTCTGTGTTCGGCGGTCTGCCTCTCATTTTGGGACTCATAGCAGGAATTCTATTTTTGTTCCTTCTGCTCCGATATGGCAAGTCCAGTCACCAGCGATACCCAGATTACCATGGAACAAACGATCATGGCAATGCGGTACAGAAATAGGATAACACAGGTCCTCGGCTTGGCTCGTCTAAGAGATCTGAATACCAAATGGTTTCTATCATTCAGATCAAGCTGGCAAGATTGCATCTTACCTGTTCTACGATGCCTGCTCTGCGGAGAAGAATGCGTGTTAGACATCTGTCTCTCACTTCCATCTGCATACCTATGGATGTCAATATTTGCTTGGTTCGGTAACGGCTCATGCAACGTGTTGTCCCCAGCGGCAACCAATTCTGATGACGGCATTCGTTGAGACCTCACCATTACGACTAGGTGGCGGTGAGGTACGAGATGAAAGTGGCACACAGGTACAACTTTCTGTGAACATTGCTGATCCAGATCACGCTGACGGTAATGCATCTCACATATGCACTATTTCTACTTTTTCTGAAATGGTCCAACTTTCACCACTGTGGTAGACAAATTCTTTGCCAGCCTATCTGAGTTAATGTGTTCTCCTAACAACGAGAATAACTCTTGAAAAACAAGCACACAGCGTTCCCTGAACTTTGATTTCAGCCTTCAGTTTTGATAAACAGAACTTCTAAAAATTTGGAACTCTTTTTTACTACATCGAAATTATTTTTCTCATTTTCCAAAATGTTTACTTTTTTGGCACAGAGTAATCTGCTTAATGTAGAACTATTCTTAGAGAGCAAGATTTCTATTTTTGAAACCTAGAGACAATATTTATATTTAGCCTCTAGCACATGTACATTATTATATAAATCTGTGATGAAATGGTCTCGACCTTCTCTTCTGTATTAAGAGCCATTTCATAAGTGTAATTTCGTGAATCATTCAGCCAGCATTTCAAATGTAAAACTATATGCATTATTTGAATGATACCACTGCTTAGAAAACGTACAGTACAATACTCATTTTTCGTGTACAAACCATTTCAAATGCATTTTTATGTATTTTTTGGGGTGGGATTGTAAACACATGCTTAGAAATGTTATAACTGCTTAGTATTTAGTAAAGATGGACATTCTACGTGGAGTGGGTGTTATAAACGTATCTAGGGCTCTAGTGTAACGTTCCAGATTCATGCCCTTATATAGGTATAACTTATCATATCCTTATATAGGCATAAGAATAATAACCATATTTAGACCCAGCCAATGCAGTCCAAATACGGCATGACTACTTCCACTAAGCTCCCAGAGTACAACGAGTTCTTGAAGACAACCAGCCTTCAGCGGTATGGGACTTCCCCCTGCTTCAGTAATGATTTGTCCCAGAACTCCTGGAGCGTGTAAAAAACTTTGAGTTCTTAGTGACGTTATTATGTCCACTCTTACGTCAAACTCGGTACCTTCCAAGTATAAATATACCCACATCTGCCCTAGCAATCACACGGTGGTTTGGAGCAGATCGACTAACTACTTGCCCGACACCCTGCTGTAGCGAGTGCCGAAGGAAGCCGACCCTCCAGCTGACGCACTGAGAGAGACGCTGTCTTTTCTCCTGCCGAAAAATCCAGCTCCAGTATTTCCCTGCTACCCTTGCGGGTTACTGTGAGATCGAGTCCTGAGAGAAAGATACAAGACCTCCTTCATTCTATACCCAAGGTACGGAGCTGATTAGACCCGTAGAGAATTCTTGGATAGATTCTTGGCAGAAACTATTTAACTCAAGCTACACCTCACTTACTTCTTCCCTTGTACTAGACTTAGGTTAGGTACACCGGGGTAGGCGTATTTTAGATGCACCAGTTGAGTACTTTTAGTCATTATTTATCATTGTATGTATTTTATCTATTTTATGTATATTATGCCTTAGAAACCATATCATGCTTTTACAGTATTATTTCATAATACTCTTTTTACTGTACGCACTTTACTTCATAGCAAGTATTACGATTGTAGCAATTCACTTCTCTTGCATGAGAAAGAAGACTGCTCAATAAATAACCTTTTTATTGAAAACGCCCGTCTCTCTATTTCTCTGCAAAAACCCTGGTGAAACGAAGCATGCACGATTGACTGAGTGAAATAGCCATCTATTGTTTCCGCGACTCTGAAGACATATTTCTTATTCTTGGGGAACAAAGTTGTCATGTTAAATGGTTGTCAGAAACAAATCCCTTCTTTTTTATTCGAGAACATTTCTAATGACCTCTGAGCTAGCTGGCATTCACAATAAAGTCTAACATATTCAATAGAGACCTAGTCGACCTAAGTCCTACGTCTAAACTATTGTTTATGTTATTCCAATGCGCAGAGCCTATTGGGAATATACAGCTAGATTCATGAAAGGGCCGTTTTGCGAGTCTTTAATAGCGATTCATAAGGAATCGCTATTAAGGACTTGCAAAACGGGATTCATGTAGGAATTGCTAAATAAATTGTGATTCCTACACATTCCTTATTTGCGTTTAGCAATTTGCTAATCGCAAATAAGGATGCGATTTCAATGGTGCAGGGGTGTCCAAAGGACACCCTGTAGCACCCCTGAAATGTGATTTTACACTGATGTTGTGCACACACATGTCCAAAGGACATGTGTGTGTAACATGCAACTTAGAAAAATGCATTTAAATGCATTTTTCTAAGTTTTAGCTATTTACCACGAGGTTTCACTTCGTGGTAAATAGCGGTCCTAAATTGCGATTTCGCAATTTCAAAATGGTTCATGAATTGCATTTAAGGAATCTTAAATAGAGATTCCTTAAATGCAATTCCTCGCAAATGTGCGAATTTTTATTAGCGAATTTTGCATTTGGGATGATTAATCCCAAATGCAAAAATTGCACTCGCAAAGGGCCAGATTCTCAGAATCTGGCCCTTTGCGAGCGCAATTAAGCTTGATGAATCAAGCTGATAGGAACTACACTACAGTGGATGGCAAGCAATTCTTTCTCTGCTATTGTGTAGGTCTGTTCTGCAGAATTTAATAACTTTCTAGACATATAGGCCACGGGATGTAGTTGTCCCGTATTTGAGTTTCTTTGGGACAAAATGGCACCAATGGCTACATTAGAGGCGTCCGCTTCTATAATAAATGGCTCTTGAACATCTGGGTGCATTAAAATTGGAGCAGCTGTAAAATCCCCTTTGAGAGCTCGAAAAGCAGAATCCGCTTCAGGAGACCAGTCAAACATCACCTTTTTCTCAACAACCTCGTGATTGGGGCAACTAAAAGATGAAAAGTGATCGATGAAACGTCAGGAGAAATTTGCAAACCCTAAAAAGCATTGCACGTCTCTGATGGACTTGGGGATTGGCCAATCTGCAACAGCTCGTATCTTTCTGTCAGTCATTTCAATTCCTGATGGTGTCAGAATTACTCCTAAGAATTCTACTTGAGTAACATGAAAGTCACACTTTGATAACTTACAGTATAAATGATGTTTTTGAAGAGCGGTTAAGACCTTTTTTACATGGCTTTCATGGATGTTGACAGTTTCTGAATAAATCAAAATGTCATCAATATACACAATGACAAATAGGTCCAGATTTTCCTGTAACACATCATTTAAGAAAACTTGGAATGCAGCTGGGGCGTTGCATAGCCCAAATGGCATGACTAAATATTCGAAGAGTCCATATCGTGTTTTAAAGACAGTTTTCCATCCGTGTCCTTGTCGAATACGAACCAAATGATACGCTCCCCTAAGGTCCAATTTAGTGTATATTACTGCCTGTGACCAGGGAGGCCGGACTGAGAGTGGAACAGACTCACTTTATGGCAGGAGTGATGGGGTCAACTCCCTTTCCCCTCTCTTTTCTCTGTAGCAGGACGAATGGACGGAGCCAGATTTCCAGCCGAACCACGACGAAGAAAAAAAAGAAGCACTGTTTCTTTAACTGGCGAGAGCTCGCCCTAAGCCACGCCCCAAGCTATGACGAGGAGGGGGATTGGCTTTCAAAACCAGGAAGAACACAGAGGACGGTATGTCTGAACACCAGAGGAGTTGGAGAAGCCAGGAGTATCGTGCGTCGACCTGAACCGAAGGATACCGGAGAAGAGGCAGAGGAGGAGTGTTTGCAGAAGCTACCAGAGCCAGGAGGCCAACGTTCCCGTGTGTCTCCCAGTCATGCCCCAGGAGGAACGTGGCTCTTGCAGGTACGCGAGCGTGTGAAGGGTTGGGTGGGAAAAAGGGGGAAGCCTCAGTTCTAATTTTCGGGCCCCTGGTTTCCCTTTACCCCTATCCTGAGCACCATATTCGCACACTTTTTAAGCTGAGCACTGTGTGAATTCTCACTCCTTTCCCTCAATACACTGTGCATATTGGACACCTCACTCAAAACTCGTCCCTTCTTTTCCTTTCCCCAGAATTCCTCTTCATGCCCGCATCTCCTGGATACATCATCCTGGAGTGGAGACGGAGAGGGTGAACCTTGCAGAGGAACCGCATCACGTCAGAAGACCTCTGAAACACCCATACCCTACTACAGACTGATCACCCATAGGAAACGTGTGTTAAGACCAATAAAACCAGCACAAGCCACATCTAGTCTCCCTGTTTATTCTCCAACCCCACAACACAGCCGTTTTGACCTGATCCAAAAGGACAGGAATCAGTGGGAGGGGTATTTATTTTTAATTATGATCTTATCCAATGCCCTATAATCGATGCACGTTCTTAATTCACCATTGGCCTTCAGAATTAAAAAAAGAGGAGACGCTGCTGGAGACCGACATGGACGTATAAAACCGTTCTCCAAGTATTGCTCAAGATATTGCCGCTAGTGTTGGTTCTCGTTTTCGGGTAGAGCATAGATTCGGCAATTCGATACACAAGAACCAGGTATGAGATCTATCTGACAATCATATGTCCGATGTGGTGGCAGAACGGCGGCCTTGGATTCATTGAATACATCATGAAATTGTGGTAGGCAGGATAGTTTCCTTTTCTTCAGCTGTGGCGATATGTCCTTGTACTTTCTGATCAGTCAAAAACCAGTGAGAGTGACAATGACTGGAAAGAAAATGGAGTTCTCTTTTTTGCCAATCAATCACAGGGTTATGTAAGCAGAGCCTAGGCATCCCTAAAATGAAACCATATTGCGGGGCTTGGATAACATCAAATTGTACTTCCTCAGTATGTTTCTGTTCCTTAGCATCTGTACAGGACCTGAGAATTTTGGACGTTTGCATGGTCACTGGTCCTCCTGACAACATTTTTCCAACCACTGCTTGTACAATTTCTGGTGTTTCTTTCTTTACACATACTATACGTAATCTTTGAGCCGTTTCTAAATTAACAGAATTTCCTGTTGCTCCAGAGTCCAGCAATACCTCCAATTGATGGACTGTGGTGTTAAGCATGATCTGTACCGCTAAACGAAAGTGGGCCTTATAATTTGAGACACAAGAATTTATTGAAGAGAAGGCAAGGGTACCCCTTCCAAACATCTTGGGCAAATTAGTTTTTCGTCGTTTCATCTGTAGTTACTGCAACAGTTTTGGTACTAAAACCTTTTCCTTTGGGTTTTATTGGGCAGTCCCTAACAAAATGCCATTTTGGCCACAATACAAGCACTGCCCATTCTTATGACGGGTGTCTTTTTCGTCTTTGGATAATGGTTGTCTAAGAGTTCCGACCTCCATAGGCTGTGGAATCTGAAGTTAGAGGCTGTATCCTGGACCTCTCAGGTCGCCAACCGGACTTATCGGGTCTTTTCCTTTCAGCCTGTCTTTCAAAGAATCTGTGATCTGATCGCCGGGTTAGATTTAATAACTCTGGACACGTCGTTGTTTGAGGATCAATCTGAGCTAGAACATCTTTTAGCTCATATTTCAGTCCCTGATAAAATAGAGCTGCTCTTTTTTCCTCAGGCAAAGAGGCCTTGGCTATTAAACGATTGAAGTGTGATAAATATGTGACCATTGCTTTGTTCCCCTGTCTTAATTCTTATAATACCCGGTCGACCGACAAGGTAACTGTATGCCTATCAAATACTTTTACAAACTCCTCCACAAATCTTCGCCAATTGTACAATAGAGGGCTATCTTGCCGCACCAAAGGAACAGCCCAGGTGGCTGCGTCGCCCGACAGATAAGATATCAAAAAGGCAATCCTTGATTGGGGGTCTGGAAATGCTGCAGGCCTACACGTAAAATGCAATTCCAGTGAGGAATATTTGTACCTTGGAAGGGTCACCAGAAAAACGCTCTGGAGGAGCCAAAGGAATATGTGTAGGAATGTTCACAGCAATATTAGTGGAAGGGGAGAGGGGTTGGCCTAACGGCTAAGGCGCTCGACCTCGGACCTGGGGAACTTGGTTCGAGTCTCGGTAACGACGCCAAAAACCCCCTGTGATTCTGGGCAAATCACTTAATCTCCCCGTGCCTAAAAAAAAAAAAAATGAAAGTGTGTCCTCATGTAACGTAACTGGTGCTATGATGTAAAGCGCTCTGATAACTGATTCGGTTCGGTTCAAGTTCGCGCTATATAAAACTCTGCAAAAAAAAAAAAATAAGGTTGTGAGTCTGCTCTTGACGTAGGTGTTGTGGTTTAAGGAAAAGGACTACCAGCACCCTGCTGCTGCATTCCATCTACTTTATCGGCAAGCGCTGCCGTAACATTTTGGCTTCTGCTAAATCCCTCTGCATTTAAGTTAAGACCTTCATAAGATCATCTAAGATGGCCATTGTAACTTCTCGTACAGACCGGGTGGAATAAAATTAGTGGGCTCACTATTCTGTCAGGGTGAGCTTCCATCCTCGGGATCTGGAAGCAAAGATACACTGAACCGACCTCTCGATACCTTCAACTCTGACTTAGTATAACAGAGTATTGAAGTGATCAAGCGGGGGAAGGGTAATTAGGATGGGAACAGCTGGGTATGAGACCTGTAAAGGAAAAGGTTAATAACAACACAAAAGCAACCTCAGCTATATCGTAAAAACTCCCTTGAGCTTTGTTTCACAATTATCTTGCGCTATAAGAACTTAGACGTAAGTTTTACTGCACTCACAAACTCTGTAAACCATTGCACATGAGTTAACAACACTCACTAATGAACTGAATGGCACTTTCAAATAACTCCTTTATGCGCTACTTTGTCCTGTACCACTATATAAATATTGAATATGCAAATGCGCTCTTTATGTCACAGTACCTCTTCAAATTAGAAAACATTCAAATACTCTTTTCATTAAAAAGAAAACGAAGTTGCCCAGTTACTGTATATTCTCAAACGAAAATATGCAAATGTATTATGCACAATAAAAACGAAGTTGCGATGTTTCAATAGCGACTAAATTGCAGCTCTTACCTGCAGAGTATGACATACTCTGCTAATTCATACTTTAGCTGCCCACTGCAGGGAAACACTGGGGGAGCTGGCACGGACCTGTGAAGAGCAGCGGGAGGCCAGGGGCGAACTGCGGGAGCCGGCATCAGCCAGCGAAGAGCAGTAGGAAGCCAAGCGCGAAATGGATCCAACTAACCAAGGATCCTGGACCTCGGGCAGTAGTCCCACTCAAAAGCCCAGGAGGGAAACACCAATCCCTCCAAACAGAAACAACAAGCGGCTGAAGGGGAAGGAATCCGGAACAAGGACCAAGAGCTCCGCACTCGGGAAATCCCAAAGAATAGTGAGCACGGAGGAAGGGGCGTGGCCGTTGATGTCAGCACTGCCACGCTCTCCGTGCAACTTCCCCAAGCATGATGGGAAATGTAGTTCCCAAGGGAAAAACCTCTCCTGCAAGATAATTAAGAGCCATAAGAGCTTCCAGGATATAAGAAAACGAAAGGCAATGTACATGCAGTACAAAATAAAGTAAAACATAGTTAAAAGCAGTCACGTTACTACAATGGGAGCAATACACCCACCATCGAGCAGGAGAAGCAGTCTCATGCGCTTTGACACAACGGACCTTAGCGCTCGGTGGCATAGGCACACAACTCTGCTGTATAAGAGGGACATGTGAAGAGAGAGGGGCAGGCCCTCGACCACATGCCACCCTAGACCTGACAGCCATGAATGAGAATTTACACAATGCCAAGTGTGGTGTGGATGTGCTGGACAGACTTCAGTATGGAGACCACCGACATATCCATGTTGACATACACTGCTGGTGTTTGGAGTGTAGTTGAGAGTGGACGAAACCATGTTACTTCAGCCAGTGGGGAAGATCAGGGAAATGTAGCTTGTTACGTCCCCCCCTGTAAGCGTGAGCGGAGTGGGCTGGCCAGGAAAATGTACCAGGCTAGCGTAGGGGTGTGAATAAAAAGTATGTAGTTCTGGGTGTGATTCTCTTCTGGAATGGCCAACGTGTCTACCTTGGTGGTGCCTCTAACCCCGCCACAAGGCCGATGCAGTGAGCGGGCTTGCCTGCGATCCTGTGCGCCTGCTGCACCCCAGGCCGCTGCTCCCCAGACCCGTCTTGCTCGCCCCTGCCCACCCAGGACTCACTGCTCACCTGCCAACACTGGTGTGTGTCAAAGAAGGGCCACCACGTGCTGGTGCAAACTCCAAGTCCGAGGCCTGTGGCCTTGGCAGCCTCCTCAGACCATCGCTGGCCTTCGCAACACATGCCCGCATTAATCCTTTCTAGTTGACGTACTCCACTGCTGCCTCCGGCCTAAACTGCGTTCTAGTGGGTCACATTTTGGAAACTACTCTTGATATCATGATGGCCGAGTTCATATGTTAATGGGACATTTGATATCACTGTACTCCCTTCGATGTGGTGCCACCAACTCTGTGCATTGCATTCCAACAACACGTGTCTGTGGTCCCTTGCTGACCGCTGCCTTCGGCCTACACTGCGGTTGAGTAGGTCAAACATTTGGAACTGAGTCTTGATATATTAATGGCAGAATTGATATCATTGTACGGAAGGAGAGGAGTAAGAGGAAGATGCAGTTCTGTCTGGAGGAAAATAGGATCATCGTTGCGAGGTGATCGAACACTACCAACAACTGCTCTGGTGCCACTAACTCTGTGCATTGCAAGCCAAAGAAACGTGGCTGTGGGCCCCTGCTGACCGCTGCCTCCGGCCTACACTGTGGTCGAGTAGGTCGCATGTTTGGAACTGAGGACCCGATTCAAAGAACTAACTTAAGACAAAATCCTAAACTTACTACTTTTGGTATTCACAGAAGTTAGGATTTTGTCTTAAAACAGACTTAAGACAGACTTAAGACAGACTTAAGTTAGGATTCTGTCTTAAGTCTGTCTTAAGTCTGTCTTAAGACAAAATTCTAACTTCTGTGAATACCAAAAGTAGTAAGTTTAGGATTTTGTCTTAAGTTAGTTCTGTGAATCAGCCCCTGAGTCTTGATTTATTAATGGCAGAGTTTATATTATTGTACTGGCCTCATCGCAGACTGCATCCCCTTTCATCCCTGGTGCCACTAACTCTGTGCATCACAAGCCAATGACACACGGCTGTGGGACCCTGCTGACCACTGCCTCCGGCCTACACTGTGGTCAAGTAGGTAACACATTTGGAACTGAGTCTTGATTTATTAATGGTAGAGTTTATTCATTGTACAGGCCTCATCGCAGATTGCATACCAGTTCAGCTCTGGTGCCACTAACTCTATGCCCCGCAGTTCATGGACACTCTCTGGTTGAACTTTGGTGGCGTCTGAGTATATGGCGAGGGGTTGTCTTCATCATCATGTAGCTGATACTGACTTGGTGTTAATAATGAGTCTTTAGCATTAATTTCCTCCATATTGCCTGTTTCTGCTTAGTTCTGACCTCGGCATCATGCCCTGGAATAACACCTTCCACTGTCCACCGAAACACTCCGTGACTTTCTCCTTGGACATTGACGAGGACACGCTCAGCTCTCGTGGCCCAACCTCAGTGCAGCGCAAGTCACCGTCCTGTGGCGGTGTGCCTGTGCGGGATTCAGTGCATCCGGGACCACTAACTCTGTGCACCTCAAGTCATGGACCCTTGCTGGTTGAACTTTGAACTTCTGATTGTCTGATCACTGTTGTAGTTGTTGCCAGCGCCTCTACCGGCCTGGTCGCCCCCACGCTCCTCCTGCCTCCCGCTCCTGTGCCTCACCTGCTGCCTGTGCCTGCGGCCGCCGACGCCGCCTGCTCCCTCTTCCAGCGCCCCAGCCGCCGCACGGCCGCCCGCCAAGCCCGCACTTGTTTTTCCCGCCGCTGCCAGCCCGCGGCCCCGCCCCCCCGCCAGCCGATTGGCTTACTCGCTCCCGCCTCCCCGCAGACCCTCACTACCGGCTTTCTTCTTAAGGGGACCCAGACTCCATCTCGGGAGCGACCACTGCGCCTCTACCGGCCTGGTCGCCCCCAAGCTCCTCCTGCCTCCCGCTCCTGTGCCTCACCTGCTGCCTGTGCCTGCCGCCGCCGCCTGCTCCCTCCTCCAGCGCCCCAGCCGCCGCAGGGCCGCCCGCCAAGCCCGCACTTGTTTTTCCCGCCACTGCCAGCCCGCGGCCCTGCCCCCCCGCCAGCCGATTGGCTAACTCGCTCCCGCCTCCCCGCAGACCCTCCCTACTGGCTCCCTTCTTATGACGCCCCCAGAGCGACCGCGCAGCGAACACGCGCAGCGGGAGCACCGAATGAGAGCCGAAGGTGCGCCAAAGGTATGCCCGTCTGCGCCCGTCTGCGCCTGGACCGCGCCCAGTGCCAGGACCCCTGGCCTCCACCGACAGAAGCCGACCTGACGGACCTACGACGCCACCAAACTCACCGCACTTAACGCCGTCAGAATCCCGGGCTGCTATCGAGCCACCCCGAGACGCACCCACGGACCCTTCTGCTGCCACTCCTGCAAATTCACCTGCACTCGGACCTGCACCACACCAGCACCGACCAAGCCGAACTCCAGCAGCAACCACCTCAAGTGCATCCTGCTCAACACCCACTCCGTCCACAGACACGCCGTCGAGCTCTGGAACCTGCTCGACACCACAGCCCCAGACGTCGCCTTCCTCACGGAAACCTGGATGAACGCCTCCAACCGGGCATCGCCATCATCCACAGGAACTCCATCCGCATCACGACCAACACCGACGACACACTCGCACCCGCCGAACACCTGCACTTCCAGGTCCACATCGACCCCAAGACCACCCTCAGAGGCACCCTCATCTACAGACCCCCGGGACCACGCACACAATTCAGCGAAGACATTGCCGACTTCATCAGCCCACATGCCCTCGCCTCCGCTGACTACATCCTCCTCGGGGACCTCAACTTCCACCTGGAGAACAACAACGACCGCAACACCACCGCCCTGCTGGACAACCTCGCCAACCTCGGTCTCAAGCACCTGGTAACCACCCCCACCCACTACGCCAGACACACACTCGACCCCGTCTTCTCATCCAGCAAGGACATCGCCTTCAGCCACGCCACCGGACTCCACTGGACGGACCACAACTGCGTCTACTTCAGCTTCAGAAGGACCACGGTCCACCACCACCAGCTACAGGTTGCACGCAGAAGCTGGAACAAGATCACAGCCGACCAGCTCGCGACTTCCCTGAGCATGCACCCTCCCACCAGCGCAACGAACCCAAGCCAGACGGCCACCAACCTCGCGAAGTGGATCACCAACTGCGCAGACGACCTCGCCCCTCTGAAGACCCCGCCTAGCAGACCCGGCAGCAAGAAAGCCCCATGGTTCACCGACGAACTCAAGAGCTCCAAGAAGAACTGCGGAGCCCTCGAGAAAGCCTGGCGCAGAGACCCAACACCGAACAGCATGACTGCCCTCAAGCTCGCCACCCGAATACACCACCAACTGATCCACGCCACCAAGAAAACTGCATTCAAGGAACAACTGGACAACAACGCCCACAACAGCAAGGAACTGTTCAACATCGTCAAAGAGCTCTCCAACCCCAACGCCGGAAACAACGACATCACTCCTTCGCAAGACCTCTGCAACTCCCTCGCCTCCTACTTCCACAACAAGATCACGGACATACACAACAGCTTCTGCTCCCAACCGACGCACGCCACGACCGAACCACCGCCCCCCACCACCACCCTCCGCGCCTGGACCCCGATCAGCACCGAAGACACCATCCGCACGATAAACTCCATCCACTCCGGATCTCCGACCGACCCCTGCCCTCACCACGTCTTCAACAAGGCCGACGCCGTCATCGCACCCCACCTGCGGGACATCATCAACACCTCCTTCGACACCGCTACCTTCCCGGAGAGCTGGAAGCACGCCGAACTCAGCGCTCTACTCAAGAAGCCATCAGCCGACCCCTCCGACCTCAAGAACTACCGCCCCATTTCGCTGCTCCCGTTTCCTGCAAAAGTCATCGAGAAGACCGTCAACAAGCAGCTGGCCGCCTTCCTCGAGACAAACGGATCCCTCGACCTCTCGCAGTCTGGCTTCCGGGCCAACCACAGCACCAAGACCACCCTGATCGCAGCTACCGATGACATCCGAGCCCTGCTCGACAACGGAGAAACAGCGGCCCTCATCCTTCTAGACCTCTCCGCAGCCTTCGACACTGTCTGCCACCGCACCCTAGTGCAGCGCCTCAGCAACGTCGGAATCCAGGAGAAGGCACTGGAATGGATCACCTCGTTCCTCGCCGGAAGGACACAGAGAGTCCGCCTCCCCCCGTTCACATCAGAAGCCACCGAAGTCATCTGCGGCGTTCCTCAAGGCTCCTCGCTCAGCCCAACCCTCTTCAACGTCTACATGAGCCCCCTCGCAGCCATCGCACGCCAACACAACCTCAACATCATCTCCTACGCCGATGACACCCAGCTGATCCTCTCCCTCACCAACGACCCCGCCACCGCCAGAGCCAACCTACACGAAGGGATGAAAGACGTAGCCGAGTGGATGATGACCAGCCGCCTGAAACTGAACTCAGACAAGACGGAAGTTCTCATCCTGGGATCCTCACCCTCCGCCTGGGACGACTCCTGGTGGCCCCCCGCCCTAGGCAGCGCACCCAAACAAACAGACCACGCACGCAACCTGGGCTTCATCCTGGACTCCTCCCTCTCCATGACCAGACAAGTCAACGCCGTCTCCTCGTCATGCTTCAACATCCTGCGCTTGCTACGTAAGATCTTCCGTTGGATCCCCACCGAGACCAGGAAGACGGTCACCCAGGCCCTCGTCACCAGCCGCCTGGACTACGGCAACTCCCTCTACGCCGGAACCACCACCAAACTCCAGAAGAGACTCCAGCGGATCCAGAACGCCTCGGCACGACTCATCCTGGACATCCCCCGTTGCAGCCACATCTACGGACACCTGAAAGATCTGCACTGGCTACCGGTCAACAAGAGAATCACCTTCCGTCTCCTCACCCACGCACACAAGGCCCTACACAACCAAGGCCCAGGATACCTCAACAGCCGCCTCAACTTCTACGCTCCCACACGCCAACTTCGATCGACCGGCCACGCCCTCGCCGCCATCCCCCGCATCCGAAGAGCCACCACAGGAGGAAGGTCCTTCTCCTACCTGGCCGCCAAGACCTGGAACTCCCTCCCGAACCACCTCCGCCTGACCCAGGACCACCTCGCCTTCAGGAAACAGCTCAAGACCTGGCTGTTCGAGCAGTAGCGGACCTCCCCTCCCCCAGCGCTTTGAGACCCACCGGGTGAGTAGTGCGATTCATAAATGCTGTGATTGATTGATTGATTGAGCACCAACCACTACCTGAAGGCTTACACTCAGCCCACACCCATCCAGCAGTAGCGTCACTAGACATGTGACCCTGGCAATAAAAGGGGACGGGTGCACTTGCCCGTAGCAAGTTCCACAAACCAAGTGTGTCTGTGTGGTCATTATGTATGTGTGAGGGGCCGGGTGCTACCCCATTACATTGTGCTGTGTACCCCTCCGGAGTATAACATCTTCCGTCAGGACAGAGCCAAGGGAAGGGGGGTGGAGTTGCGGTGGTAGTCAAGAAAAGCGTCCCCTGTTCTATCCTCCCTATGGAGACGATAGCAGGTTCTGAGTCCCTTGCCTTTGCCATCAGGCTGTCCCCCCATCAAGCCCTGAAGGGCCTGCTGGTTTATAGGCCCCCTGGGCCGGTTGGCTCCTTTTTTGAGGACCTCCAGGAGATCCTATCCAGATTGGCTTTGTCTGCTCAGCATTGCTTGCTGGCAGGCGACTTTAATTTTCATCTGGACACTGTGGGGGACACGAATTCTATCAAATTGTTTGATATTACCACTCCTTTGGGTCTCGTTCCTTCGCTGTCGGGTCCCACACATGAGCAAGGGCATACATTAGATCAGGTGTTTTCCTCTGTTCCCCTTGCGGATATAGAACTGCTCCCGGTACTCTGGTCGGATCATAGACTGGCCAGATTTTTCATTCAAGGGAGTGATCATCTATCTAGCAGCATTTTACTCTGGGGCTGCTTCGAGGGCGTTACATAGAGTCACGCCTGATCTGCTAGCGCGGGCGTTTGCTGATCATCCCTGCCCCATCGTGGGTGACTTGGACCTGGACACTGAGACTTTGCAAGCGTGGCTGTTGGAGAGGCTGGATGACCTGGCCCCTGTGAGAGTTCTTCGATCAGTGGGCAAGCGGCAGTCTGCGCCGTGGTTTACGGGGGTGTTGCGTACCGAACGCAGCCTGTGCAAGGTTGCGGAGAGGGCGTGGCGCTCTCAGTATGACGGGGAGGCCAGACTGACTTATAGGTTGGCGGTTAAAGCGTACCATCGTAACATTCTGTGCGCAAAAAAAGAGTACTTCGCCAGGAGGATTGAGGCGGCCGCCAACTCCTGTAAGGAGATTTTCACCGTGGTCAGGGAGTTTACAGCCCCTTGGTCCAATCTCCAGCAAGCAGTCTCATCTGAGACCTGGGTCAGTGACCTGGCTAGGTTTTTCACCGATAAAATCAGAACGATCCAGGCCTCCTTCTCTATTGAGGTGGTGGATGGGGCTGTTAGCATCGGGGGGGACGAGCTCCAACGGCTACGCCAGAGGCTTTTTTGGCTGAGTTTCCGCCGGTCTCCTCAGATGCTTCCCTTGCACTTTTGGCCACTCTCAAGTCTGGGTCGCCACTCGATCCCTGCCCGGCCAAATTTTTGGCCAGGATGGCGCCGCTGATGAACCCCTTGGTGAATCCTCTCCTGAACTCATCTTTGAGAGAGGGGCGGCTCCCTTTGTCCTGGAAAAGGGCGATGGTGATCCCCCTCCTCAAAAAGCCGGGATTGGATCCCGGGGTTCTGGCCAATTACCGGCCAATCTCTCTTCTTCCGGCGCTTGCGAAGCTCACGGAGAAGCACGTGCATGGCGTGCTCTCGGGTTTCCTCGAATCAAATGATCTCCTGCATCCCTCGCAATCCGGATTTCGGTCTAACCTGAGCACGGAGACGGCACTTCTTGAGGTGTCAGAGGTCATTCGCGAGACTCTGGACGCAGGGGGGAAGGCTGTGCTTGTCATGTTGGACTTGTCGGCGGCCTTCGACACCGTCCCTCACGAGGCTTTACTCACCAGACTTTACGACATCGGTCTGAGGGGGACGGTGTTCAAATGGTTTACATCGTTTTTGGAGGACTGCCGACAAACGGTCTGGGCTTCTTCGAGCTCCGCTGAGATGCCGCCACTGGGAGTCGGAGTTCCACAGGGTTCTGTGTTGAGCCCAACACTTTTTAACATCTTTATGACCCCTTTGGCGGCACTCGTGGAGACCTCGGGGGCCCAGATCGTGTCCTACGCGGATGACACTCAGCTCCTCTTCACCTGCAGGAAAGACCAGTCATTTGACGGGGAGAGCATCCAGGGATGCCTGAAGAGGGTCTTTGATTGGTTTCAGCAGAATGGTCTTAATGCCAACTCTAGTAAATCTGAGGTTCTGCTATTTGGCTGTGCTTCGGAACCGGAATGGCGTGATT
Organism: Lissotriton helveticus; assembly: GCF_964261635.1. NCBI lineage: Eukaryota > Metazoa > Chordata > Amphibia > Caudata > Salamandridae > Lissotriton > Lissotriton helveticus. The sequence goes on along the minus strand of NC_136057.1, from coordinate 182,181,564 downwards.
GGTGGCCAGTTGATAAGTGCCCCCCCGCCCAGCCATCTTTGGCTGCCAAAAATCTGGGAGTCAAGGTCGATAATGGCCTTACGTTCAGATCGCACATTCTTGGTCTGACGGGCACCTGTTTTGGCATCCTTAAGATGCTTCGGAAGTTCCTACCCCTGCTTACAGAGGAGCATAGGAAGATCATTGTCCAAGCTCTTATAGGATCTAGACTGGACTATGCTAATGCTCTTTACTTAGGGCTTCCGGAGTATCTGATCCAAAGGCTGCAAGTGGCGCAGAACTCTGCGGCTCGCGCCATATTCGGCCTTCACAGGCGGGCAAGAACATCTGGGGTGCTACAGTCACTTCACTGGCTCCCCATCCGAAAGCGGATAATGTTCAAAACGTTGACGCTGGTGCATAAGGCACTTTCTGGCTCCGGAGCTAAGTATTTGCAGCGCAGACTGGCCTTCTACTGTCCGGCCCGCTCTTTGCGGTCGGAATCTTTGTTCATGGCCGTGGTGCCCCGCGTGAAGAAGGCTCGCATCGGGGGTCGTTCCTTTAGCCTTAAGGCTCCCCAGCTGTGGAACTCATTGCCCCTTGCTTTACGCAGCATTCCTAGTTTGCTCCTGCTCAGGAAAAACCTGAAGACCTGGCTTTTTAATCTTTAGGTTGCTTTTTTTCTTTATTCCTTTTTTCTTTTCTTGTTTGTCTACTGTTATGTTTTTTAATTGCTGAGCCGCCCTCTGAAAGCGCCGGGACACTCTTGTTGAGTAGCCGTGCGCTATATAAATAAAAGCTAACATAACTAACATAACATAACATACAGCAGACGCAACCGTGTCACCTCAAGCAGTAGGGAAGACCTGGGACATGTAGCTGTGTCGTAACCCCTGTAAGCGTAAGCGGAGTGGACTGGCGTACGACAGTCCAGCATAGGGGTGTGGTTCATCAACCCGGGGCTCTGGGCGTGGTTACGTTTTGGCCTTGACAAGGAAATAACTAATGCATCTGTGTCTCTGTTGTAGTGTTGGTGCCACCCGTCCCGTAATGGACAATGTTGCAATGTAGCATGCTCCCGGAGTGCGTGCTCGGCCAAAGGTGTAAATGAAGGAGCGCAAGCCCACTCGGAGTCCGGGATCATACATGCCAACTGTTGTGTGTGTGTGTCGCTATTACCGCAGCATAAGCCAAAGGTCTAACCTCAACCACTTTGCGAGTTCAACCAGCCATGAACTCTACATCTGTGTCCACCCTATCCTTACCATAGACCTACACACACCTGGCCGCCCACCTTCAACGCACAACATCCCAGCATCGTTGTCAGGCTTGCGGACATGCGCAGACAGGCATGATAATGGTGTACCGTAGGAGTGCAAATGATGCAACAGCGCTGCGCACACTAGTAAATAGGCTCGGGGGAGGGAGAGCAGCAGTGAGGCTACATATTACACATTGATGCCGCTCATTTGCTACAAGCAGTACATGTCAAACAGGAATCACTAAGTCACACGTATCACACACCAATGAACCAGTGAGCCTGCCAACACATCATGCAGAACCAACTATTGACTCATTTATCTCTGCACTGTCACAGGTGATCAAGGATATGCACTGTGCCCTTAGATGATGACACCCCTCCGAGCCCCGAACACTCAGGCCCAGATGCAGTACAATGCGGCCCAGAAACGCACCAGGGGCATTGTGGAACCCACATTTGGCATGTTGAAGTCATGTTTCAGATGCCTGGACATCACAGGTGGAAGGCTCCTGTACAGCCCAGACAGCGCGTGCAAGATGATCGTTGCATGTTGTGTGTTGCACACCATATGTGTATGCACCAATGCCCCATGGGTACAAGTGCCAGATGCACCGGGCGATGATGAGGAAGATGAGGCAGGTGGAAGACACCCCACTGCAGATGCAACAACAATAGCCCATAGGAAGACCATCATAGACAATTTCTTCACATGAGCACGTCACATTGTCACAGTCCTTAGCACTCATGGGACAGTACAAAATGACCAAAGGCACAGCATGTGAAAAGAAACTCATTACAACACACATTCCCTGAGTGCATGTCACTCCTCTGTACAAGCACATCACTCTGACACCTGTAAGTGCAACATGTAGTGCTAACAATTTCATAATTTGAAAATAGATGGTGGGTGTGTGATCTCTGTACAGAGAGGCTGTTTAGGGTGGCACGTATTCGCAATGCCATTTCTGTGTCAAAGATAGTTTGGAATCCCACTCATCTGCATTTCACATGTGTCCCCAAACATTACATATAGGCTGTAATTTGTGACAACAGGCTTTCTTTTGGGTCAAATTTGTACCAGCATGATGCAGGGATGCACCGTGTGACTCAAGTCCCACAACATGAGAAACATGAACTTAAGGGGTAATCACTGCCCCTACATTCGTCCATGATTTCATACTTGCTTAACCATAGACATGACACGTCTGTGTGTATTAGTATCTATTATTCACGTTCAGTGGAGTGTTGAAGCTGCCTTAGTACTGTGGCTGTGGTTCTGAAAATCTGGATTCATATAATAGTTCTGGACTCGAGAATTAAAACTTCGTCGAAACATGATGAATTTGGTATCAAAAGACCGAGAATGACGAGCACATCATGTACCTATATTTTCAGCATATTCAAGTAACGATTTCACCCCGAAATCGTCATTTTTCTAAACCCTTGCCTCCCATTTATGTGTTGCCCTTTACATAGGCCTTAATCCAGCTGAATTCAATTCCACAAGGACACATACTCCTTAATCGACTTTTCCATGACCTGTACAAGTTGGAACCATTGCCCCAGGCCGAACTCGTTAGGTCAGTTCCCCTCCCAGTGGCCGAGCAAGATAGCATCTAGGCTCAACAAACCATAAAACCATTTCAGCACGCACACCTGCCATATCTCGACTCACATCTATCTCCACTCTTTTGCTTCACTTACTTTATGGTGGGGAGGTGCCCGTTTTTATCAGGGGTCCAGTGATATCTGATGAAATGTTGGGCCTTGCCAAATGATTTGTTGTAGGCAGCACGAAGTGAAATATGGACATGTCATCATGACTCTGCTTTTTCTTTGTACTAAAATATGTTAACGATTTACTTTACAACCAAGAATGTTTTGCCTGAAGCCCAAAATTCTGTATAAGAAGAGAAGTCTGACTTTGTAAATTCGAGCAGTCTCCTGAGAATATACTTCCCCGTGTGTTGTATTCTAGGACACTTGTTACCTTGGTTGCAGCCAATAAAATCGATCCTTGACTTCACCTAGAAGACTCTGAGTTTCTGTTGGTCTGGATCAGGAGGAACCCGAGGTCTCTGGGTGTACCCTGACACCGCTGGGTTACCGGTTCTGTGCCGGTTCTTAAAAACCCAGTACCTCAGCTGGCGCCCAACGTTTGGGGCGATTCCAGTGGTACCAGTCAGCCAGAAGATTGTGAGGAGCTTCGTGTGAAAATTCCGGAGGACGGCCAACCACCTCATCGACCCCTGCATGTCGACGTGGTCCGAAGGTCTTTGCTGCGAGGTTCCCCGCTTCCCGACGGCTACAAGGACTGCTGCCCTGGCTATCGCCCTGATTTGGACCCTTGAAGTTTGGTAGAGCGAAACACTAAGACGAGTCTTCTGGTGACGTCAACGATATTTCAGTTAAGTATAAGTGGAGCGTCTCCCAGACCTTAGTTGGTCTTACTTTTGGTATCCTTGGGATAAAAAAGTTTTGTGTTGGTACTTGCAAGCACCAAAACCGAAGGACTCGTGTATTCACGATAAATATCGTAATCGATAATCCTTTGAAGTTTGGAACTAGACTAGAGAGCGAAGATGCCTGGTCTTAGACTTGGGAATTTGTTTTGTCTTGGTGGTAATATTAGGGACTCCCGGTTGGAGGACTCATGTCCGGTTCCTCCAGTTGGAACTCCAACTTACGAGCTATATGTGAAACACGGGGTAGGCCCCATCACCTACAATGAAGTATGGATTAAATACACCAGAAAAGATGGTGTTCTAAAATGGCCCCAGTATGGTAGCTTTGATTCTGAAATCTTAGACAACCTTGAAGTAAAACTCTTTAAAAAGAAAGCCCGGCCGGCGATGTTTGACTCTTTCCGCTTATGGCGTAAAGAAGCCAAACAAAAGGAAATCAAATTAGCTAAGAAAAATAAGAGAGAAGGGGGACTTTCAGTAATGCAAGCTGCTGTGCAGTTTAAAGACAATGAAGAAGAGCAGATGAATGAGCAGTTGCACAGGCAACGTAAAATGGCAATAGATAAGTGTTATCCAGTGTTGCCGTCTCTTCAGCAAGAGGCAGGAAAAGAGCGTGAAAAAGACCCATTAATGTCGCATTTACTAAATTCACCACCCCCCCTATGCGCAGAATGCCACAGCACCCCCGCAACCTTTAGTTGCGCAAACTACGCCTCCTGCTCCTCCACAGCACCCACCAGCTGTTCTTCAGCTGGCTCCTACTCCTTCGGTGCAGCCTTCTCCAGGCCCACCGACCACCTCTGTTTCACCTGTGTTTTCTACGATTTTGCCGACTGTATTTTCCACGTCGCCTAATGCTCCTTCTACGATTTTGCCTAGTGCCCCCTCTATTTCCCCTGATACCTCTTCTGCTATCTCTGCCCCTGCCTTATCTCACCCCATTTTTCCATCCGTTCTCCCTTCAGTTTCACCTTCCATTCGGCAGAAAATGGCCGGCACTGTTACTAACCTTCTTTTACCTCTTTTCGGGTCGCCTACTACGACCCCTAACATGGGAAGAAGACAGTTGCGAAGTCGACTGCCTGATTATCAAGAGAGAGATTCATTGAATAGTTTAGCACGGAAATGGGTCATGGACACGGTAAAATATGATGTAGAGTCTGTCATGGAAGTCTTCCATCAATGGGAAGCAGCGACACAGAGGTATGTTTTCGAACAGATGTGTGTTTTCCTTTGCGAGGATTTAGAAGACAATGATCAGGAATGCATCCCACAAGAGATGTGTCGTGTGCGGTTTAAGTTCGGAGAGGGTATGATTGTAGGTCCAGATGTGGAGAAAGCAGTTGAACTATTGTTATCATATCGGAGTAAGGGGAGCAGTTCTGAGTTACAATCTGAGCCTAGTGCATCTAGTAGGAAAAAGGCGCGACAATACCCTATGAGAGAAGTTCCCCCACAATGGAGAGAGGGTGACACAACTGCTGTCCCACCTATTCTGCCACATTTCCAACGTGTATGGGTACATGTCCCATGGAAGCGAGCTGAAGTTTTAGCACTCAAACAAACATTACCTGATCCGCGTAAAAATCCTGCAGGGTACTATAAAGAGTTGTCGCAAACTGCTGGGTCATGTATAATGAATTTAGCCAACATCGATATGTTATTTGGAAATGTTGTTCCACAGCCTTTATGGGGTAAAATTCGTCATATAGATCATGACCAGGAATTAGGTGACACATGGGCTAATATTACTGCTGCAGATGCCCGACAAGTTGGTGGTGCCAAGCCTGAGCCTTTGATAGCAGAACTCCCTGGTAAAATAGTAGATTACATGAAAACGATAATGCCTGCAATACGCGTAAATTGGGATAAGTTGTCTGCATGCAAGCAGAAGAAAGAAGAAACAGTCTCAGATTTCTTCACCAGATTTGAAGAAACGTTCGTTGACCACAGCGGTCAAGATATGACCACAGAAGGTGGTCAGAGGTTGTTTGTCGATAAATTCGTGCACAATCTGCTTCCAGAATTGTGCAAAAAATTAAAAGATTCAGAAAGTTCTTGGGCAGTCTCATCTTAAGCCCAGATATTGGCCACTACCCAATATTATGAAAATAGAGACAAAGACGAGAAAGATAGAGTAGAAAAGAAAACTAAAGAACTGAAAACAAAGGTTTTGCTACAGCAAGCCTATCCGCCACGTGGTGGTGGTAATCAGAATAATATTGGTCAGAACCAATACCAAAATACTTTTCAGCAGCCTCAACAGTATCAGAGGAACTGGCAGAGAGTCGAGTATACCCAACCCCGTGTATCTGTAGGCCCCAACCAGTGTTTATATTGCAAACAAGAGGGTCATTTCAAGTATAATTGTCCTATTCTATTACAACGTGCAAATGGAGTTTCTGGTGTGAAAGGTCGTGGCGGTCAGCAAGCACCTAGAGGTAGAGGGCATGGAAACGCCCCTCAGAACACACGTCCTCTTCCACCACAAAACTCTATGAACAAATTTGATCAGCAAAATAACGTATCTGACAGGACAGCTCAATACTACGTTGATGATTATTACACAGAAGATGAACATTGGGAAGGTAATGATTGCTAGGACAGCCTTAGTTGTTTCAGTTGAGGAAAATGATGTTTTGCCTGACCAAGATGCCCCCTACGTGTACCCTATGTCATGTGCATGTCACCCATGCATTTCCTTGTAGTGGCCTGAAACACTAGGCCTCTGCAAACATGTCCTGCATTAGAATGCCAGTCATCAAAGTCTCCCAAACGTTAAGCTAAAATGAAGGCCCATGTATTTGCATTTTGCATTGTGCACTTTTAAATAAATATCGTACTGAACCCTTTTTTGTGGTTGAGCCTGAAACCACTTTCTGAAATATTGTTTTCATGACTCCTGACACACTGAAGCTGCAGTTACGTCGGGCCCGATTCACAGAATGAACTTAAGACTCAATCCTAAACTTACTACTATTTTGGTATTCACAGAATGCACTTACTACTTTTGGCATTCACAGAATGAACTTACTACTTTTGGTATTCACAGAAGTTAGGATTTTGTCTTAAGTCTGTCTTAAGTCTGTCTTAAGTCTGTCTTAAGTTTGTCTTAAGACAAACTTAAGACAAAATCCTAACTTCTGTGAATACCAAAAGTAGTAAGTTCATTCTGTGAATGCCAAAAGTAGTAAGTGCATTCTGTGAATACTAAAATAGTAGTATGTTTAGGATTGAGTCTTAAGTTCATTCTGTGAATCGGGCCCACTCCTCTGACCTCGCATACTTCTAGCTCAGCCGAGAGAAGCCCAGCAAGAGGCCTGCCAAGACAGTATTATGAATAACAGTTATCTGTTTGCTTTACAGAATCACATTTCAGTCTGGTGAAGAAGGTACACAGAACCCATCTGCATAGATAGGGCCCAGCCATTCTGTCTCTGTTTAAGTGGATTACAGTGCTTGCATCCATAGAAAGCTCATGCAATGAACGAATAAATATGCCCTTTCTGTCATTTAGTGACGAGCAACCTTTGCTTCAGATAATACATCCCCTGACTCAAGATATCAGTTAGTACCAGGCGTGCTGGTCGCCTTGACACAAGAGATCTCTTCTAGACTGAAAGTCAGCTCTCCTCCCAGTTACACGTCAATTGCACGTCATGCTCATGTTGCACACAAGTAGGACAAAGTTCGAGCTGGTCATGCAAACTCCTCCTCTAAGTACCCACCCACCTATGACACCTACCTATCACCTACCTATGACTCATCAAAGTACACACCCTCATGCACGCCCACATGCTCCTATCTCATTTTCCGTCTTGCTCTGCCTCGAGCTCCCTATGTACAAGGAGTAAAAAGTATATATATGATGTTTTGTTATTAAAATGTTAGAAGACCCTTCCTGAACCTCAGTGGTGATGGAACAGATTCTCCCTTAACTCGAGTTATTGGAATAAAGCCCTTTTAACTTGGACACCACGGACTCTCTGCCTCTCATTTGATACATGCTAATTGTTAATGCCTAGAAATTATGCCAGGCTAATTATTTTATTTACCACATTAATTTGGCGCCCGACAGGGACAATCCCTTTCCCCACGCGCCGGAGGTGTAGGTCCAGCTTTGCCCCCTTCTACAGCCGTGACGGACTCAAAGTGCACACGTGATCGGGATTTCCCGCTACTCCCTCAGGCCCAGGAGGAGGACGGACTGCGACCAGGCATCCATGCGAGGCGGTGAGGAACGCGGATCGTCTCAACCAGAGCCCAACCCGTGAGAGAGCAAGGTCCGAGGTCTCCAGAGGTCCACCTGTTCCAAGTCCACCTGTTCCAAGGCGCATGCGTAGAAGTCCGAGGCCTTCAAGTTTCAAGATTCTGCTTCCCGGTGAGTACCACTATGGGGAATGCATCAAGTTTCAAGACGGGTCCACTGTAAAAGGTGGAAACGGTCAAGACGGGTCCACTGTAAAAGGTGGGAACGGTCAAGACGGGTCCACTGTAAAAGGTGGGAACGGTCAAGACGTGTCTCATTTCTGAGACCGGTATGGTTGTACTGTATTCCAGTGCACAAAGTTTTTCAAGTACATGTTTAGTTCTCTGTATCAGTTCAGATTTTGTGTCTGTTTTAGTGTTACAATGTTTCTAGTGTGAATGATTGTTACTTGTTTCAGTTTATTTCTGTGTATTGTGTTTCCATTGTGTTGTTTTCAACATGCCACTTTTTTTCAAAGTTGCGTCAGATAGGGACCAGGAAAGGTATACTAGAAGAGTCAGTTAACATCCCGCCTAGAGACACACCTGGTCATTATATGTATAATAAGCATGGATTAGACGCTGTCTTGTTTTTAGATTTATGGGTAAACTGCACGAAGGATCTAGAGGAGAAATATAGATGGCCTGTCTCAGGAACATGGGATTCAGAATGCATTATGGGAGTTGAGGAAGCGCTATGGAAGAGGATGTCAGGACCCTCTCAGAAAGATGCCATTGAGTTATGGCGCAAAGAGTCACATAGGAAAACAGAACAGATTGATAGAGAAAGAAATGCTGTCATTACTGGTATTTATCCCGTCCTGTCAGAAGAACTAGCTAAAGTGACCACCTGAGAAAGACCCAGTAGGTCGCGAACGCCACCACCTGTACCCTTTAGAGTATGTAGAATAAAGCCGACAGCATCTGAAGCGTTCATTTCCTTGTATCTAGACAAGTCCCTTCTGGACTGCGCAAGTGCCTTGTGAGTAACTGGTTGAATTAGTTGTGAATTGCGCTTTGTGCTTAAGACTTGTGAATAGTTTGTTACACCCATGTGTGTAACGCCTTGTGAGTGGCTTGTAGTTGCTTGTGAATAGCGTCTTGTGATTGAGACTTGTGAGTAGTTTGTTGAATTTTCTTAAGTATAGCTCCTTGTAAATATGGTTTATGAAGAGCATGTCATTATTATGACTTGTTGAGTTTCTTGTAAATATGGATTGTGAATAGCGCCATGTGGTTATGTTTTGTGCAGAGCTTGTTATCATTACGTTAGGCAGGAGAGAGCTGAATCTCTTTCAAGTGCTTGGAGAAAACGTTTTGAAGATGTGCGTACGTGTTATGTGATAACATGGAGAGATGAGTTCATGACTTTCCCATGTACTGCAGTCATTGGGGAATGATTGTGCTTCAGCTGCCAAAGAGTTAATATCTTGTATTGAGAAGGCAGTATTTGTTTTAACATGCTGTTTAACAAGGTGTTGAGGGATTTAGGCGTTTTTTGGTGTTTGCGGGGGGGCGTGTTTTTGAGCGGAAATTCGTACCCGTTCCAGTGGAGGGATTTGGTTGTGTTTTGGTGAGGATTTAGGGAATCGCTTGGACTACTGTGATGCCAAATTTGAAAGGGATCTGAGCTGTGGAAGTGGTGGAAAAGGCATGTTTTGTGCGGAGGTGCGATTTGCCATGTTATCCAATGGGCGTATTTCTGAAAATTGAGAAATTATTTTGGGGGTGTTCCAGGTGCGCTAGAGGCCCAGGGGTTGGATCAGCGGTAGAGGAGGTGGATGGCCAGATGTGCTGAATTTTGGGGATTTTAATTAGTGTAATGCAACCGTGTGTTTTTTTAAAAATAGGAATGTTTCTACAAAATATAAATTATTATTTTTCCCAATGCAAGCTGCCCTTTAGAATAGCGTGTGACAGTTATCCCACTCATTTAGGAAAGTGGCTATTTGTAAATTAATGAACGTGGCCCTTTTTGATAGCTATAATACACTACCATCTTAATGCATTGCTAAGTGTCCCCTACATTAGTTTAATTTGCATTCATTTAGTTTCAAGGCTCACCTATGTACTTTGACAGGCTGCTGATAGAAAGGTATAATCTTGCACGGTAAAAGCAGTGTTCATTAAACATGCTGCCTGATATATGTCCACCAGCCTTTGAAAATAGGATTTATTATGTCTGACTCAGAGGTCAGTTAGGCTGCAATGCTTACACAGATGGTTTCAGATAAACATTTAGTGGAGAAGCTTCAATTGATGTATGCAGAGAACAGTCCCAACCCAACAGTCCATGATAATTTGTTTTTTTCTCTCAACTGCAAAATGCATAGCCTAGTGTGCAGAAGCACATTGTCCCATATTTGTGTGTTAATTTGCATGCTAAACAAATGCCCATGTTTCAAATGTCTTGCCTTCTAGCTGAATTAGTTAGACAAAAGTGTTTTTTAGAAAGTGGAGCTTTTAAGTAGCAGTACAGAATTATTTTATAATGCTAGCATGTCACTTAGTTACACAAACATATGTCCTTATTAATTACTGATTTTAGAATGCTTTTTACCACGTTTTAAATTTGCTTCAGTTAAGTTAGAGAATGTTGGTTAGAGCTCTCTGTCCTGGGAACAGATATGTTTTGAATTACACTGAAATGTGTTTTTCGACCTTGAGACAGCCCGTCCGAGATGGCCTGGCTCCCAGTAAATGATGTTTTGTAAAGGGAGGGCTTTTTCCCTCTTGCCGTGCCTGTCTTGTTGTTATTGGCCATACTCCAATTCTTTTCCGCGGACATTTATTGGCTGTTCTCCAGCTAAGTCAGGCTTCCTTCGCAAGCAGAATAACAAAAAAAAACTTGACGAGCCACGGAGAAAATGTTTATGTAAAAGCTTCATTGACTTCAGATAAAGTCACGCTTGCAAATGAATAGTTTTTCCCTCAGTAGTGTAAACAGAATAATTGGCAGGAGTTTTGCTCTTGCAGATGGGTTCAGCATCTGGCAGTCATTCAATTTTAGATCACAGTGAAGTTGATTCAAAACTCCGAGCGCGAACATCTTTCTAGAGGGAGGGGCTGCTTCTCATAGGAGTGAGGAGTAGCGAGGCTCCAGCCTTCTGTCTATGCTAGAATAGTTTGGATTTTATTCGAATACATTTAGAGAACATATTGTAGGTAGTATGGTCATACTATTCCCAAGATTTAGAGTAGGATTTTTTTTTTTTTTTTAAAGTGCAGAGCTTTTGGAAAAAGGTTTCCCCAAAATAAAAATTGTGCTTTTGAATTGAAAATTCTATTTTATTTGTTTATTTATTTTTATATGATTATATTTGCTAGATTGAGGACAGTGAGCCCTAGTATTTACAGTCAAGCATTAAGGAGACAGCTGGACAGTATTTACATGCCTCCCAACACTGCTCTACTCCAGACGACATCCTGATTACAGCACGTTCAGAACCAGAATGCGCAAATGCATCACTCTACAGTTTACACTTTCTGGCTGACAAGGGGCACAAGGTGTCCCTTTCAAAGTTGCAATTCTGTGAAAAGCAAGTGGTGTATCTTGGACTCTTACTTTCCAAGGAGGGTATACAGCTAACACAAACCTTTCATTCAGTTAATTTCTAGCCTTTCACAGCCCAAGACACAGAAGCAGTACGGGCCTTCATTGGCCTCACTTCTTACTGTAGGCAATGGATTCCCCAGTATGCATATCTAGCCAAACCACTCATACAGTTAACTACACAGGAGGCAGGGGGGACTGTCCTCCCTTGGACACAAGAACACACCTTGGCATTTGAGGAATTAAAGAGCATTATGTCAAGCGCCAGTTTTAGCAACTCCATGTTACAGCAGAAAAATTTCATGCTTTTTGTAACTGAACGGGATGGAACAGCGTTATCTGTCCTCACACAAGATCAAGCAGGAAAACACAAGCCATGTGCTTATTTTTCCAGTACACTGGATCCAGTGGCCCAGGCTCTGCCTGCGTGCCTGAAATCAGTTGCAGCAACAGCCCTAGCCATAAGACAAAGTGACTCAATAGTGTTGGGACACCCTCTGACAGTACAGGTTCCACATTCAGTGGAGGTTCTCTTAAACAGGACTCAGCCACAACACTTGACTGTAGCGAGACTGACAGGATATGAACTGACATTATTTCAACCACACATAGAGATCAGACGTTGTAACATTCTGAATCCTGCAACACTTCTGCCCTCAAGTACAGTAAATGCACCACCACATGACTGTGTGGAAGTAATGAATATAGTGACGAAACCAAGACAAGACCTGACAGATATTGCAATTCCAGACCCTGACCTAACGCTCTATGTAGATGGATCATGCATGAGAACGAGTGCAGGAGAGTTAGTAGCAGCATATGCCGTGACCACAGAAGTCATAGAGACACAAAGAATAGACACATTGTCAGCACAAGCAGCAGAGCTCATCGCTCTGACACAAGCCTGCATAAGAGCTAAGCACTTGAAAGTAAACATTTATACTGACTCATAATACGCTTTTGGCGTTGTTCATGATTTCGGGGTACTTTGGAGGGAGAGAGGTTGGGACCAAGATTCAGCACGGCCAGCTTATCCAAGCCCTGTTGGAAGCGATACATTTACCTACAGCCATTTCTATCCTGAAGTGCAAAGCTCACACCAAAGTTACAGACACCATTTCCCAGGGTAATGACCTGGCAGACCGAACAGCTAAACTTACAGCCCAGACAGCCCAGACACCAACAGACACGACAAGGACAGAGGTACCATTACTGACAACATGTATGACAGTCAGGGATCCTACACATGATGTACTCGACATACAGACACATGCCACTGCAGATGAGATAAAGAAGTGGACTGAACAAGGAGGGGTCCACACTGACCAAGGTTGGCTGACTAAGGGAAAAAAGTACATGGTTTCTCCCAGATTCTATGGTACAAGTAATCATAAACACAGCTCATAGTGAAATGACAGATGTAAAGGTTACAAGTATGTCTTAGTAGTAGTGTGTGCACTATCTAGATGGACAGAAGCATATCCAGTTCCAGATTACACTGCTGTGACAACAGCCAGGCAATTGGTGCGCGAGTTCTTCCCCAGATATTGCCCCGTGTCATCTATTCAGATAACGGGCAGCCATTTTCTTCTGAATTAATGAAACAAGAGTCTCTTCTGTTAGGTTATACCTGGAAGTTCCATTGTGTACGACACCCAGAAGCAGCAGGCCTTGTAGAAAGACATAATCAGACACTTAAGACAGAAATTGCCAAGGTCTGTGCAGAAAAAGGCGTGGATTGGATGGTAGCCTTGCCGGTTGCCCTCTTTTACATGCGTATGGTAGCTCATTCCAGAACAGGCCTATCTCCTTATGAAGTAGTTTTCGGTAGACCGCCAAATATGTGGGGTACGCCTATGCCAAAGAATTACTGATGTTGACAGTAACATGCTGACAGATTACCTGGCTTCCTTGATGTCTGCACTACTCTCTTGTTGTTCACAGGTTGCTGCCGCCTTCCCTGACAACACCCAGGTCAAGGAGCACGCCATATCACCAGGAGACTTTATCGTCATACGGAACTTTGACCGATCAAGCCCCCTTGAGCCACGTTGGAAGACGCCGAAACCACGAGGACCGGAGTGAAAGTGGAAGGACGCAAGGGGACGCGCAGCATTGAAGAAAACATATCTTGGACAATTTGGAACTTTTGCAAAAAAAAAAACTATAGACAATACAGACTTTGCGCCGCCTTTGCTAGAAAAGACTCCACAGCAGGAGTATAGATCCAAATTAAGATCTAGTAAGTCAGACGTAGTTTAATTGTTTAAGCCCACCCGGTGGTGAATCGGTTAGACTAGATTTCTGACATGTATAAGATCACATACGAGAATAGCAAGAAGAGAGATAAGAAAGCAAAGTACTGCAAGATATTACGCAGTAGATGTATAGTTACCTTGATCATTCTTTTTATTCTGTGCATTGTTATAATCTGTGTCAGTTTATTGCTACATGTTTTTTCCCCTATTTCCCCACATATACACTCTTCCAGTAACAGCACCGCAGAACATACATTTAGTGAACTGCCACCTCATGAACTGTCATATCGACTAGCACTACGTAACAATACTTTCATCCGAATGTTACACCATTCTCACCAGACCAGCAATGCGACAGATTGCTGGGTATGTGGCCAAATGCCACCTTATCAAGAAACAAAGGGAGTTCTGCCATTCTATCCTTTACCGTTCTCACACAATGGTTCATGTGGGGCATGGTTTGCTTTAATGACCTCAATAGATAGAAAGTACATAGCTTATCCAGGTGGCTGGATATATGGAAACCTGAATAAAGTAATGAATGAAGCATGTTTTCCAGACAAAGACGGATTCCCCCAAAGGAAGGGAACTGATCTAGAAAATGAAGAGTATGAGCAGGGAAATGCATCTGTTAACTTTATAATGTTAAATGTTCAGCCCAAGCAAAATACAGGTCCACCGTTTATTTCAGTTCTACCAGCAAAAGGTGATTTATGTGTTAGTAAGAAAGGCTCAGTACATATGGGACACAGCGAGTGTAAAGTTGTAGTAGAATTTAATGATAAAGGACTTTCTTCTTTCAAAACATCACGCCATACCTATTTCATTTGCGGTCAAACAGCCTATGTACATCTGCCCTTAGACTGGGGTGGGACTTGTTATATAGCATTCTTATTGCCACCTGTTTTCTTGGCCCCATCCCATTATCACAGAGATTCACAACTAGCACATGTTAGACAAAAGAGAGAGACAGATTCTGCAGGGATTGATCAGACTGAAACAACTTGGGAACAATATACAGATTTCAACAAAGGTTTCTTTTTCTTCATAGGCCCCGTCCAAAACAGTAAACTGATACGCAGGTTAACAAGGACCCTTGAAGCAGTAGTGAATGTGACTGCATCTGCCCTGGCGAACTTAACCCAGGAGCAATCTGCTATGAGACTTGTCGTTTTACAAAATCGCCTCGTTCTTGACGTCATCCTGGCGGATAGGGGTGGAGCTTGTAGCGTGATCCGATCTAGTTGTTGCATTTTCATCCCAAATAACGCACCATCTGTGTACGCAGCAATTACAAGACTCCACAAAATTGCTCATGTCATACATCAAGACCCAGGCACATGGACTTGGTCCAGCTGGCTCTGGGGTATAATATCAGCTTGGGGATGGAAAGTTATGTCTTTCCTAGGACTGGTCCTACTTATGATATTTGGTTGCTGTCTCTGTCTGCAGTGTGGCCCGGCCATTTGCGGCCTGTGTGCTACTGCCTGTATTCCCCATCCACGTAAACAAAGGATAAAAGATGAACAAATGATTCTGTATGATCAACTATACGGTCTCATGAATATAGATGTATCCTAAAGGGTTACGTAGGGGACAAGGAGGGAATGAGGAAAATGATATTTTGCCTGACCAAGATGCCCCCTACGTGTACCCTATGTCATGTGCATGTCACCCATGCAGTTCCTTGTAGTGGCCTGAATCACTAGGCCTCTGCAAACATGTCCTGCATTAGAATGCCAGTCATCAAAGTCTCCCAAACGTTAAGCTAAAATGAAGGCCCATGTATTTGCATTTTGCGTTGTGCACTTTTAAATAAATATCGTACTAGACCCTTTTTTGTGGTTGAGCCTGAAACCACTTTCTGAAATATTGTTTTCATGACTCCTGACACACTGAAGCTGCAGTTACGTCCCTCTGACCTCGCATACTTCTAGCTCAGCCGAGAGAAGCCCAGCAAGAGGCCTGCCAAGACAGTATTATGAATAACAGTTATCTGTTTGCTTTACAGAATCACATTTCAGTCTGGTGAAGAAGGTACACAGAACCCATCTGCATAGATAGGGCCCAGCCATTCTGTCTCTGTTTAAGTGGATTACAGTGCTTGCATCCATAGAAAGCTCATGCAATGAACGAATAAATATGCCCTTTCTGTCATTTAGTGACGAGCAACCTTTGCTTCAGATAATACATCCCCTGACTCAAGATATCAGTTAGTACCAGGCGTGCTGGTCGCCTTGACACAAGAGATCTCTTCTAGACTGAAAGTCAGCTCTCCTCCCAGTTACACGTCAATTGCACGTCATGCTCATGTTGCACACAAGTAGGACAAAGTTCGAGCTGGTCATGCAAACTCCTCCTCTAAGTACCCACCCACCTATGACACCTACCTATCACCTACCTATGACTCATCAAAGTACACACCCTCATACACGCCCACATGCTCTTATCTCATTTTCCGTCTTGCTCTGCCTCGAGCTCCCTATGTACAAGGAGTAAAAAGTATATATATGATGTTTTGTTATTAAAATGTTAGAAGACCCTTCCTGAACCTCAGTGGTGATGGAACAGATTCTCCCTTAACTCGAGTTATTGGAATAAAGCCCTTTTAACTTGGACACCACGGACTCTCTGCCTCTCATTTGATACATGCTAATTGTTAATGCCTAGAAATTATGCCAGGGTAATTATTTTATTTACCACATTAATTTGGCGCCCGACAGGGACAATCCCTTTCCCCACGCGCCGGAGGTGTAGGTCCAGCTTTGCCCCCTTCTACAGCCGTGACGGACTCAAAGTGCACACGTGATCGGGATTTCCCGCTACTCCCTCAGGCCCAGGAGGAGGACGGACTGCGACCAGGCATCCATGCGAGCGGTGAGGAACGCGGATCGTCTCAACCAGAGCCCAACCCGTGAGAGAGCAAGGTCCGAGGTCTCCAGAGGTCCACCTGTTCCAAGTCCACCTGTTCCAAGGCGCATGCGTAGAAGTCCGAGGCCTTCAAGTTTCAAGATTCTGCTTCCCGGTGAGTACCACTATGGGGAATGCATCAAGTTTCAAGACGGGTCCACTGTAAAAGGTGGAAACGGTCAAGACGGGTCCACTGTAAAAATTGGGAACGGTCAAGACGGGTCCACTGTAAAAGGTGGGAACGGTCAAGACGTGTCTCATTTCTGAGACCGGTATGGTTGTACTGTATTCCAGTGCACAAAGTTTTTCAAGTACATGTTTAGTTCTCTGTATCAGTTCAGATTTTGTGTCTGTTTTAGTGTTACAATGTTTCTAGTGTGAATGATTGTTACTTGTTTCAGTTTATTTCTGTGTATTGTGTTTCCATTGTGTTGTTTTCAACATGCCACTTTTTTTCAAAGTTGCGTCAGATAGGGACCAGGAAAGGTATACTAGAAGAGTCAGTTAACATCCCGCCTAGAGACACACCTGGTCATTATATGTATAATAAGCATGGATTAGACGCTGTCTTGTTTTTAGATTTATGGGTAAACTGCACGAAGGATCTAGAGGAGAAATATAGATGGCCTGTCTCAGGAACATGGGATTCAGAATGCATTATGGGAGTTGAGGAAGCGCTATGGAAGAGGATGTCAGGACCCTCTCAGAAAGATGCCATTGAGTTATGGCGCAAAGAGTCACATAGGAAAACAGAACAGATTGATAGAGAAAGAAATGCTGCCATTACTGGTATTTATCCCGTCCTGTCAGAAGAACTAGCTAAAGTGACCACCTGAGAAAGACCCAGTAGGTCGCGAACGCCACCACCTGTACCCTTTAGAGTATGTAGAATAAAGCCGACAGCATATGAAGTGTTCATTTCCTTGTATCTAGACAAGTCCCTTCTGGACTGCGCAAGTGCCTTGTGAGTAACTGGTTGAATTAGTTGTGAATTGCGCTTTGTGCTTAAGACTTGTGAATAGTTTGTTACACCCATGTGTGTAACGCCTTGTGAGTGGCTTGTAGTTGCTTGTGAATAGCGTCTTGTGATTGAGACTTGTGAGTAGTTTGTTGAATTTTCTTAAGTATAGCTCCTTGTAAATATGGTTTATGAAGAGCATGTCATTATTATGACTTGTTGAGTTTCTTGTAAATATGGCTTGTGAATAGCGCCATGTGGTTATGCTTTGTGCAGAGCTTGTTATCATTACGTTAGGCAGGAGAGAGCTGAATCTCTTTCAAGTGCTTGGAGAAAACGTTTTGAAGATGTGCGTACGTGTTATGTGATAACATGGAGAGATGAGTTCATGACTTTCCCATGTACTGCAGTCATTGGGGAATGATTGTGCTTCAGCTGCCAAAGAGTTAATATCTTGTATTGAGAAGGCAGTATTTGTTTTAACATGCTGTTTAACAAGGTGTTGAGGGATTTTGGCGTTTTTTGGTGTTTGCGGGGGGCGGGTTTTTGAGCGGAAATTCGTACCCGTTCCAGTGGAGGGATTTGGTTGTGTTTTGGTGAGGATATAGGGAATCGCTTGGACTACTGTGATGCCAAATTTGAAAGGGATCTGAGCTGTGGAAGTGGTGGAAAAGGCATGTTTTGTGCGGAGGTGCGATTTGCCATGTTATCCAATGGGCGTATTTCTGAAAATTGAGAAATTATTTTGGGGGTGTTCCAGGTGCGCTAGAGGCCCGGGGGTTGGATCAGCGGTAGAGGAGGTGGATGGCCAGATGTGCTGAATTTTGGGGATTTTAATTAGTGTAATGCAACCGTGTGTTTTTTTTAAATAGGAATGTTTCTACAAAATATAAATTATTATTTTTCCCAATGCAAGCTGCCCTTTAGAATAGCATGTGACAGTTATCCCACTCACTTAGGAAAGTGGCTATTTGTAAATTAATGAACGTGGCCCTTTTTGATAGCTATAATACACTACCATCTTAATGCATTGCTAAGTGTCCCCTACATTAGTTTAATTTGCATTCATTTAGTTTCAAGGCTCACCTATGTACTTTGACAGGCTGCTGATAGAAAGGTATAATCTTGCATGGTAAAAGCAGTGTTCATTAAACATGCTGCCTGATATATGTCCACCAGCCTTTGAAAATAGGATTTATTATGTCTGACTCAGAGGTCAGTTAGGCTGCAATGCTTACACAGATGGTTTCAGATAAACATTTAGTGGAGAAGCTTCAATTGATGTATGCAGAGAACAGTCCCAACCCAACAGTCCATGATAATTCGTTTTTTTCTCTCAACTGCAAAATGCATAGCCTTGTGTGCAGAAGCACATTGTCCCATATTTGTGTGTTAATTTGCATGCTAAACAAATGCCCATGTTTCAAATGTCTTGCCTTCTAGCTGAATTAGTTAGACAAAAGTGTTTTTTAGAAAGTGGAGCTTTTAAGTAGCAGTACAGAATTATTTTATAATGCTAGCATGTCACTTAGTTACACAAACATATGTCCTTATTAATTACTGATTTTAGAATGCTTTTTACCACGTTTTAAATTTGATTCAGCTAAGTTAGAGAATGTTGGTTAGAGCTCTCTGTCCTGGGAACAGATATGTTTTGAATTACACTGAAATGTGTTTTTCGACCTTGAGACAGTCCGTCCGAGATGGCCTGGCTCCCAGTAAATGATGTTTTGTAAAGGGAGGGCTTTTTCCCTCTTGCCGTGCCTGTCTTGTTGTTATTGGCCATACTCCAATTCTTTTCCGTGGACATTTATTGGCTGTTCTCCAGCTAAGTCAGGCTTCCTTCGCAAGCAGAATAACAAAAAAAAACTTGACGAGCCACGGAGAAAATGTTTATGTAAAAGCTTCATTGACTTCAGATAAAGTCACGCTTGCAAATGAATAGTTTTTCCCTCAGTAGTGTAAACAGAATAATTGGCAGGAGTTTTGCTCTTGCAGATGGGTTCAGCATCTGGCAGTCATTCAATTTTAGATCACAGTGAAGCCCGGCTTGGAGTTGATTCAAAACTCCGAGCGCGAACATCTTTCTAGAGGGAGGGGCTGCTTCTCATAGGAGTGAGGAGTAGCGAGGCTCCAGCCTTCTGTCTATGCTAGAATAGTTTGAATTTTATTCGAATACATTTAGAGAACATATTGTAGGTAGTATGGTCATACTATTCCCAAGATTTAGAGTAGGATTTTTGTTGTTTTTTTTAAAGTGCAGAGCTTTTGTAAAAAGGTTTCCCCAAAATAAAAATTGTGCTTTTGAATTGAAAATTCTATTTTATTTGTTTATTTATTTTTATATGATTATATTTGCTAGATTGAGGACAGTGAGCCCTAGTATTTACAGTCAAGCATTAAGGAGACAGCTGGACAGTATTTACATGCCTCCCAACACTGCTCTACTCCAGACGACATCCTGATTACAGCACGTTCAGAACCAGAATGCGCAAATGCATTACTTTACAGTTTACACTTTCTGGCTGACAAGGGGCACAAGGTGTCCCTTTCAAAGTTGCAATTCTGTGAAAAGCAAGTGGTGTATCTTGGACTCTTACTTTCCAAGGAGGGTATACAGCTAACACAAGCCTTTCATTCAGTTAATTTCTAGCCTTTCACAGCCCAAGACACAGAAGCAGTACGGGCCTTCATTGGCCTCACTTCTTACTGTAGGCAATGGATTCCCCAGTATGCATATCTAGCCAAACCACTCATACAGTTAACTACACAGGAGGCAGGGGGGACTGTCCTCCCTTGGACACAAGAACACACCTTGGCATTTGAGGAATTAAAGAGCATTATGTCAAGCGCCAGTTTTAGCGACTCCATGTTACAGCAGAAAAATGTCATGCTTTTTGTAACTGAACGGGATGGAACAGCGTTATCTGTCCTCACACAAGATCAAGCAGGAAAACACAAGCCATGTGCTTATTTTTCCAGTACACTGGATCCAGTGGCCCAGGCTCTGCCTGCGTGCCTGAAATCAGTTGCAGCAACAGCCCTAGCCATAAGACAAAGTGACTCAATAGTGTTGGGACACCCTCTGACAGTACAGGTTCCACATGCAGTGGAGGTTCTCTTAAACAGGACTCAGCCACAACACTTGACTGTAGCGAGACTGACAGGATATGAACTGACATTATTTCAACCACACATAGAGATCAGACGTTGTAACATTCTGAATCCTGCAACACTTCTGCCCTCAAGTACAGTAAATGCACCACCACATGACTGTGTGGAAGTAATGAATATAGTGACGAAACCAAGACAAGACCTGACAGATATTGCAATTCCAGACCCTGACCTAACGCTCTATGTAGATGGATCATGCATGAGAACGAGTGCAGGAGAGTTAGTAGCAGCATATGCCGTGACCACAGAAGTCATAGAGACACAAAGAATAGACACATTGTCAGCACAAGCAGCAGAGCTCATCGCTCTGACACAAGCCTGCATAAGAGCTAAGCACTTGAAAGTAAACATTTATACTGACTCATAATACGCTTTTGGCGTTGTTCATGATTTCGGGGTACTTTGGAGGGAGAGAGGTTGGGACCAAGATTCAGCACGGCCAGCTTATCCAAGCCCTGTTGGAAGCGATACATTTACCTACAGCCATTTCTATCCTGAAGTGCAAAGCTCACACCAAAGTTACAGACACCATTTCCCAGGGTAATGACCTGGCAGACCGAACAGCTAAACTTACAGCCCAGACAGCCCAGACACCAACAGACACGACAAGGACAGAGGTACCATTACTGACAACATGTATGACAGTCAGGGATCCTACACATGATGTACTCGACATACAGACACATGCCACTGCAGATGAGATAAAGAAGTGGACTGAACAAGGAGGGGTCCACACTGACCAAGGTTGGCTGACTAAGGGAAAAAAGTACATGGTTTCTCCCAGATTCTATGGTACAAGTAATCATAAACACAGCTCATAGTGAAATGACAGATGTAAAGGTTACAAGTATGTCTTAGTAGTAGTGTGTGCACTATCTAGATGGACAGAAGCATATCCAGTTCCAGATTACACTGCTGTGACAACAGCCAGGCAATTGGTGCGCGAGTTCTTCCCCAGATATTGCCCCGTGTCATCTATTCAGATAACGGGCAGCCATTTTCTTCTGAATTAATGAAACAAGAGTCTCTTCTGTTAGGTTATACCTGGAAGTTCCATTGTGTACGACACCCAGAAGCAGCAGGCCTTGTAGAAAGACATAATCAGACACTTAAGACAGAAATTGCCAAGGTCTGTGCAGAAAAAGGCGTGGATTGGATGGTAGCCTTGCCGGTTGCCCTCTTTTACATGCGTATGGTAGCTCATTCCAGAACAGGCCTATCTCCTTATGAAGTAGTTTTCGGTAGACCGCCAAATATGTGGGGTACGCCTATGCCAAAGAATTACTGATGTTGACAGTAACATGCTGACAGATTACCTGGCTTCCTTGATGTCTGCACTACTCTCTTGTTGTTCACAGGTTGCTGCCGCCTTCCCTGACAACACCCAGGTCAAGGAGCACGCCATATCACCAGGAGACTTTATCGTCATCCGGAACTTTGACCGATCAAGCCCCCTTGAGCCACGTTGGAAGACGCCGAAACCACGAGGACCGGAGTGAAAGTGGAAGGACGCAAGGGGACGCGCAGCATTGAAGAACTTTTGCACAAAAAAAAACTATAGACAATACAGACTTTGCGCCGCCTTTGCTAGAAAAGACTCCACAGCAGGAGTATAGATCCAAATTAAGATCTAGTAAGTCAGACGTAGTTTAATTGTTTAAGCCCACCCGGTGGTGAATCGGTTAGACTAGATTTCTGACATGTATAAGATCACATACGAGAATAGCAAAAAGAGAGATAAGAAAGCAAAGTACTGCAAGATATTACGCAGTAGATGTATAGTTACCTTGATCATTCTTTTTATTCTGTGCATTGTTATAATCTGTGTCAGTTTATTGCTACATGTTTTTCCCCTATTTCCCCACATATACACTCTTCCAGTAACAGCACCGCAGAACATACATTTAGTGAACTGCCACCTCATGAACTGTCATATCGACTAGCACTACGTAACAATACTTTCATCCGAATGTTACACCATTCTCACCAGACCAGCAATGCGACAGATTGCTGGGTATGTGGCCAAATGCCACCTTATCAAGAAACAAAGGGAGTTCTGCCATTCTATCCTTTACCGTTCTCACACAATGGTTCATGTGGGGCATGGTTTGCTTTAATGACCTCAATAGATAGAAAGTACATAGCTTATCCAGGTGGCTGGATATATGGAAACCTGAATAAAGTAATGAATGAAGCATGTTTTCCAGACAAAGACGGATTCCCCCAAAGGAAGGGAACTGATCTAGAAAATGAAGAGTATGAGCAGGGAAATGCATCCGTTAACTTTATAATGTTAAATGTTCAGCCCAAGCAAAATACAGGTCCACCGTTTATTTCAGTTCTACCAGCAAAAGGTGATTTATGTGTTAGTAAGAAAGGCTCAGTACATATGGGACACAGCGAGTGTAAAGTTGTAGTAGAATTTAATGATAAAGGACTTTCTTCTTTCAAAACATCACGCCATACCTATTTCATTTGCGGTCAAACAGCCTATGTACATCTGCCCTTAGACTGGGGTGGGACTTGTTATATAGCATTCTTATTGCCACCTGTTTTCTTGGCCCCATCCCATTATCACAGAGATTCACAACTAGCACATGTTAGACAAAAGAGAGAGACAGATTCTGCAGGGATTGATCAGACTGAAACAACTTGGGAACAATATACAGATTTCAACAAAGGTTTCTTTTTCTTCATAGGCCCCGTCCAAAACAGTAAACTGATACGCAGGTTAACAAGGACCCTTGAAGCAGTAGTGAATGTGACTGCATCTGCCCTGGCGAACTTAACCCAGGAGCAATCTGCTATGAGACTTGTTGTTTTACAAAATCGCCTCGTTCTTGACGTCATCCTGGCGGATAGGGGCGGAGCTTGTAGCGTGATCCGATCTAGTTGTTGCATTTTCATCCCAAATAACGCACCATCTGTGTACGCAGCAATTACAAGACTCCACAAAATTGCTCATGTCATACATCAAGACCCAGGCACATGGACTTGGTCCAGCTGGCTCTGGGGTATAATATCAGCTTGGGGATGGAAAGTTATGTCTTTCCTAGGACTGGTCCTACTTATGATAATTGGTTGCTGTCTCTGTCTGCAGTGTGGCCCGGCCATTTGCGGCCTGTGTGCTACTGCCTGTATTCCCCATCCACGTAAACAAAGGATAAAAGATGAACAAATGATTCTGTATGATCAACTATACGGTCTCATGAATATAGATGTATCCTAAAGGGTTACGTAGGGGACAAGGAGGGAATGAGGAAAATTATATTTTGCCTGACCAAGATGCCCCCTACGTGTACCCTATGTCATGTGCATGTCACCCATGCATTTCCTTGTAGTGGCCTGAAACACTAGGCCTCTGCAAACATGTCCTGCATTAGAATGCCAGTCATCAAAGTCTCCCAAACGTTAAGCTAAAATGAAGGCCCATGTATTTGCATTTTGCATTGTGCACTTTTAAATAAATATCGTACTGAACCCTTTTTTGTGGTTGAGCCTGAAACCACTTTCTGAAATATTGTTTTCATGACTCCTGACACACTGAAGCTGCAGTTACGTCCCTCTGACCTCGCATACTTCTAGCTCAGCCGAGAGAAGCCCAGCAAGAGGCCTGCCAAGACAGTATTATGAATAACAGTTATCTGTTTGCTTTACAGAATCACATTTCAGTCTGGTGAAGAAGGTACACAGAACCCATCTGCATAGATAGGGCCCAGCCATTCTGTCTCTGTTTAAGTGGATTACAGTGCTTGCATCCATAGAAAGCTCATGCAATGAACGAATAAATATGCCCTTTCTGTCATTTAGTGACGAGCAACTTTTGCTTCAGATAATACATCCCCTGACTCAAGATATCAATTAGTACCAGGCGTGCTGGTCGCCTTGACACAAGAGATCTCTTCTAGACTGAAAGTCAGCTCTCCTCCCAGTTACACGTCAATTGCACGTCATGCTCATGTTGCACACAAGTAGGACAAAGTTCGAGCTGGTCATGCAAACTCCTCCTCTAAGTACCCACCCACCTATGACACCTACCTATCACCTACCTATGACTCATCAAAGTACACACCCTCATGCACGCCCACATGCTCTTATCTCATTTTCCGTCTTGCTCTGCCTCGAGCTCCCTATGTACAAGGAGTAAAAAGTATATATATGATGTTTTGTTATTAAAATGTTAGAAGACCCTTCCTGAACCTCAGTGGTGATGGAACAGATTCTCCCTTAACTCGAGTTATTGGAATAAAGCCCTTTTAACTTGGACACCACAGACTCTCTGCCTCTCATTTGATACATGCTAATTGTTAATGCCTAGAAATTATGCCAGGGTAATTATTTTATTTATTATTATTATTTGTGTCAGAGCCTTTTCTGTTGGATACTGGTGCTACAAAGAGTTCTATTATGCACTCCAAACTCCCTGGCGCACCTTTGTCTGGCGAAATGAACGTTTCTGTAGGTTTTTCTGGCGCCCCAGTTAGAAATCCAATTTCTGACCCTTTGTCTCTTTCTGTTGGTCCCTGCGAATTCGAAGCACCCCTTATTCTGACAACGGGTTGTGGTGAAAATTTGTTAGGTTTGGATTTGCTGAAAAGATTGTATGCGACGTTGTACTGTTCTCCTTCAGGAGTACAACTTACTTTAGGTAAGAAAGTAGTTTCTCCCATGAATTTGTCGAGAGATGCACTTCCAGCAGAATTGTCACTACTCCCAGATATTCTTTGGGCCACTGGTCCTAATGATGTAGGTCTTCTAGAAATTCCACCATATGTTGTAACATTAAAGTCCAATGTCAAAATGCCACGAATTCCCCAATACAAAATATCTAATGAGGGTGAAAAAGCTTTGCTAGCGATCATTTACGAATTGATTAAAAAAGATGTAATTGAAGAAACACGAGGCAATGTTTGCAATAGTCCTGTTCTGCCTGTTTTAAAACGAACTGACCCTTCTCAGCCACCTGTGTACAGATTCGTGATTGACCTTAGAGAGGTGAATAAAATAGTGGTGCCATAATTCCCAGTTGTCCCCGACATTACCACATTATTGACTATGATTCCAGCCTCTGCCTCCTGGTTTTCGGTGATTGACCTGAAGAATGCTTTCTTCAGTATCCCGATTGCTGAGGAAAGCAGGGATATTTTTTCATTCAGTTTAGGAGGCCGCAGCTTCCGCTTTAAACGCGCTCCTCAGGGCTACTGTGAAAGTCCATCAATATACAGTCAAGCTCTAAAAACACAGCTTGATACGATTGTTTTACCTACAGGTGCTACTCTTGTGCAGTATGTGGATGATTTGCTCATCGCTGCAGATACTGAGGAAATTTGTAAAAAGGCAACTTTGTCATTATTGCGTCATCTGTGTGATTTACATCACAAGGTGTCACTTTCCAAGCTTCAATATTGCCGACAAGAAGTGACCTACCTAGGTCACCTCTTATCGAAGGAGGGAAGGAAACTGACCCCAGAAAGAATTCAGGCAATAGCGAAATTGATTGTGCCAAGAACACAGAGAGAAGTGCGTGCTTTCTTGGGCATTACATCGTACTGTAGACAGTGGATCCCAAATTTTTCGTTATTGGCCAAACCCTTGGTGGCATTAACGTGTAAGAGTACACCCAATCCCATTCCTTGGTCTGATGAGTGTCAGAAAAGTTTTCTCGAATTGCGCACAGCATTATGTTCGGCTCCTGTGTTAGGTACCCCCAACTACAGTAAGCCTTTCACATTGTATGTCCACGAGAAGGAGGGCTGTGCATTGTCTGTGTTGACTCAGTTATTTGGAGGTAGACAGCGGCCATGCGCCTATTTTTCGTCCACTTTGGATCTGGTAGCTAAAGCATTGCCAAGTTGCTTAAGAGCCACAGCAGCAGCAGCTGTTTCTATTCGACAGTCTGCTGGTCTAGTAATGAATAATACACTAATCGTGATGGTCCCACATGCAGTAGACACTTTGTTAAATAGAACCAAGACACAGCACTTAACTAGTGCTCGGCTGTCAAGTTACGAATTAACGCTGTTAGCAAGTCATGTGCACATAAAAAGGTGCAGTGCCTTAAATCTAGCCACGTTGTTACCAATTGCAGAGGAATCAGATGCTTCAGAACAGCACGATTGTTTTCTTAGAACAGAGGAAGAGACGAAAGGGAGAGTTGATCTTTTTGACACCCCTCTTGCTGAATGTGATGGTACATTATGGGTGGATGGTTCATGCTTTAAGCTCCCAAATGGGAACGTGACTGTAGCATATGCTGTCACAACTTTGCACACAGTTGTCGAAACTGCACGAGTACCACATGGTTCAGCTCAAGCTGCAGAACTAGTCGCACTCACGAGAGCATGTGTATTGTCTAAAGGAATGAGAGTGAATGTCTACACCGACAGCCAGTATGCTTTTGGCGTGGCTCACAGTTTTGGACGATTGTGGAGAGAACGTGGGTTCCTGACTTCGCATGGAGCTAAGATTCAGCATGGTCAGTTGGTGAATGAGCTTCTTGAATCACTGACGTTGCCTCTGCAAATGGTGATTGTGAAATGTAGTGCTCACAAGAAGGTGACTGATGATGAAGGTCTTGGAAATGCATTTGCTGATGAGATCGCGAGAGACGGCAAAGAATGTGATGAGCCGAATGTATGTTGCAGGCCCTGAAAGATGGACTGGTGATGTTGGAATATGTGAGAACACGATAGAGAGTGTGAAGTCCATCCAAGCTGAGGCCACAGAGAAAGAGTTGTACAGAAAAGGGGGTGGTGATGAACAGAGTGTCTGAATTAAGCAGACCACTCTTACCCAGTCCAAAGATCAGGGCTTGATCCATCACCGTTATTTATCTCACTGCCCCATCCCAGCTCAGAACCTGGCTATATGCAAATTAGTCTGTCCCTGGCCCAGTGCATCATGGGAACAGGGCAGACCAAACTACCAAGCCAATTCTTCACCAGAAAGGAGACAAGCTACCGGGGACCGGTTTCTGGCATTTCAGCCTCTTCGGCCCGGCTTGCTTGAATCCTGATGGAGCAGTGAGAAAGGGACTCATGTCTGAGTATACCATGCCACACCTATAGTGGCCAAAAGCGATACAGAAAAGGGGGTGGTGATGAACAGAGTGTCTGAATTAAGCAGACCACTCTTACCCAGTCCAAAGATCAGGGCTTGATCCATCACCGTTATTTATCTCACTGCCCCATCCCAGCTCAGAACCTGGCTATATGCAAATTAGTCTGTCCCTGGCCCAGTGCATCATGGGAACAGGGCAGACCAAACTTCCAAGCCAATTCTTCACCAGAAAGGAGACAAGCTACCGGGGACCGGTTTCTGGCATTTCAGCCTCTTCGGCCCGGCTTGCTTGAATCCTGATGGAGCAGTGAGAAAGGGACTCATGTCTGAGTATACCCTGCCACACCTATAGTGGCCAAAAGCGATACAGAAAAGGGGGTGGTGATGAACAGAGTGTCTGAATTAAGCAGACCACTCTTACACAGTCCAAAGATCAGGGCTTGATCCATCACCGTTATTTATCTCACTGCCCCATCCCAGCTCAGAACCTGGCTATATGCAAATTAGTCTGTCCCTGGCCCAGTGCATCATGGGAACAGGGCAGACCAAACTACCAAGCCAATTCTTCACCAGAAAGGAGACAAGCTACCGGGGACCGGTTTCTGGCATTTCAGCCTCTTCGGCCCGGCTTGCTTGAATCCTGATGGAGCAGTGAGAAAGGGACTCATGTCTGAGTATACCCTGCCACACCTATAGTGGCCAAAAGCGATACAGAAAAGGGGGTGGTGATGAACAGAGTGTCTGAATTAAGAAGACCACTCTTACCCAGTCCAAAGATCAGGGCTTGATCCATCACCGTTATTTATCTCACTGCCCCATCCCAGCTCAGAACCTGGCTATATGCAAATTAGTCTGTCCCTGGCCCAGTGCATCATGGGAACAGGGCAGACCAAACTACCAAGCCAATTCTTCACCAGAAAGGAGACAAGCTACCAGGGACCGGTTTCTGGCATTTCAGCCTCTTCGGCCCGGCTTGCTTGAATCCTGATGGAGCAGTGAGAAAGAGACTCATGTCTGAGTATACCCTGCCACACCTATAGTGGCCAAAAGCGATACAGAAAAGGGGGTGGTGATGAACAGAGTGTCTGAATTAAGCAGACCACTCTTACCCAGTCCAAAGATCAGGGCTTGATCCATCACCGTTATTTATCTCACTGCCCCATCCCAGCTCAGAACCTGGCTATATGCAAATTAGTCTGTCCCTGGCCCAGTGCATCATGGGAACAGGGCAGACCAAACTACCAAGCCAATTCTTCACCAGAAAGGAGACAAGCTACCGGGGACCGGTTTCTGGCATTTCAGCCTCTTCGGCCCGGCTTGCTTGAATCCTGATGGAGCAGTGAGAAAGGGACTCATGTCTGAGTAATTATTTTGTCCACCCTAAGCGTGGAAGGGTATACTCAGATGTGAGTCCCTTGCTCATTGCACCATCAGGATTCAAGCAAGCCGGGCCGAAGACGCCTGAAATGGCAGAAACCGGTCCCTGGAAGCTTGTCTCCTTCCCAGTGTAAGAATTGGCTTTTGTAGTCTGGTCTGCCCTGTTCCCATGATGCACTGGGCCAGGGACAGACTAATTTGCATACAGCCAGGTTCTGAAACTGGGATGGTGCAATGAGCTAAAAAACGGTGTTGGATCTAGCCCTGATCTCTTGACTGGGTGAGAGTACTCTGCTTAATTCAGAGACTCTGTCCATCACCACCCCTTGTTGTAAATTATTTTGTCCACCCTAAGCGTGGAAGGGTATACTCAGATGTGAGTCCCTTGCTCATTGCACCATCAGGATTCAAGCAAGCCGGGCCGAAGACGCCTGAAATGGCAGAAACTGGTCTCCGGAAGCTTGTTTCCTTCCCAGTGTAAGAATTGGCTTTTGTAGTCTGGTCTGCCCTGTTCCCATGATGCACTGGGCCAGGGACAGACTAATTTGCATACAGCCAGGTTCTGAAACTGGGATGGTGCAATGAGCTAAAAAACGGTGTTGGATCTAGCCCTGATCTCTTGACTGGGTGAGAGTACTCTGCTTAATTCAGAGACTCTGTCCATCACCACCCCTTGTTGTAAATTATTTTGTCCACCCTAAGCGTGGAAGGGTATACTCAGATGTGAGTCCCTTGCTCATTGCACCATCAGGATTCAAGCAAGCCGGGCCGAAGACGCCTGAAATGGCAGAAACCGGTCCCCGGAAGCTTGTTTCCTTCCCAGTGTAAGAATTGGCTTTTGTAGTCTGGTCTGCCCTGTTCCCATGATGCACTGGGCCAGGGACAGACTAATTTGCATACAGCCAGGTTCTGAAACTGGGATGGTGCAATGAGCTAAAAAACGGTGTTGGATCTAGCCCTGATCTCTTGACTGGGTGAGAGTACTCTGCTTAATTCAGAGACTCTGTCCATCACCACCCCTTGTTGTAAATTATTTTGTCCACCCTAAGCGTGGAAGGGTATACTCAGATGTGAGTCCCTTGCTCATTGCACCATCAGTATTCAAGCAAGCCGGGCCGGAGACGCCTGAAATGGCAGAAACCGGTCCCCGGAAGCTTGTTTCCTTCCCAGTGTAAGAATTGGCTTTTGTAGTGTGGTCTGCCCTGTTCCCATGATGCACTGGGCCAGGGACAGACTAATTTGCATACAGCCAGGTTCTGAAACTGGGATGGTGCAATGAGCTAAAAAACGGTGTTGGATCTAGCCCTGATCTCTTGACTGGGTGAGAGTACTCTGCTTAATTCAGAGACTCTGTCCATCACCACCCCTTGTTGTAAATTATTTTGTCCACCCTAAGCGTGGAAGGGTATACTCAGATGTGAGTCCCTTGCTCATTGCACCATCAGGATTCAAGCAAGCCGGGCCGAAGACGCCTGAAATGGCAGAAACTGGTCCCCGGAAGCTTGTTTCCTTCCCAGTGTAAGAATTGGCTTTTGTAGTCTGGTCTGCCCTGTTCCCATGATGCACTGGGCCAGGGACAGACTAATTTGCATACAGCCAGGTTCTGAAACTGGGATGGTGCAATGAGCTAAAAAACGGTGTTGGATCTAGCCCTGATCTCTTGACTGGGTGAGAGTACTCTGCTTAATTCAGAGACTCTGTCCATCACCACCCCTTGTTGTAAATTATTTTGTCCACCCTAAGCGTGGAAGGGTATACTCAGATGTGAGTCCCTTGCTCATTGCACCATCAGGATTCAAGCAAGCCGGGCCGAAGACGCCTGAAATGGCAGAAACCGGTCCCCGGAAGCTTGTTTCCTTCCCAGTGTAAGAATTGGCTTTTGTAGTCTGGTCTGCCCTGTTCCCATGATGCACTGGGCCAGGGACAGACTAATTTGCATACAGCCAGGTTCTGAAACTGGGATGGTGCAATGAGCTAAAAAACGGTGTTGGATCTAGCCCTGATCTCTTGACTGGGTGAGAGTACTCTGCTTAATTCAGAGACTCTGTCCATCACCACCCCTTGTTGTAAATTATTTTGTCCACCCTAAGCGTGGAAGGGTATACTCAGATGTGAGTCCCTTGCTCATTGCACCATCAGGATTCAAGCAAGCCGGGCTAAAGACGCCTGAAATGGCAGAAACCGGTCCCCGGAAGCTTGTTTCTTTCCCAGTGTAAGAATTGGCTTTTGTAGTCTGGTCTGCCCTGTTCCCATGATGCACTGGGCCAGGGACAGACTAATTTGCATACAGCCAGGTTCTGAAACTGGGATGGTGCAATGAGCTAAAAAACGGTGTTGGATCTAGCCCTGATCTCTTGACTGGGTGAGAGTACTCTGCTTAATTCAGAGACTCTGTCCATCACCACCTCTTGTTGTAAATTATTTTGTCCACCCTAAGCGTGGAAGGGTATACTCAGATGTGAGTCCCTTGCTCATTGCACCATCAGGATTCAAGCAAGCCGGGCCGAAGACGCCTGAAATGGCAGAAACCGGTCCCCGGAAGCTTGTTTCCTTCCCAGTGTAAGAATTGGCTTTTGTAGTCTGGTCTGCCCTGTTCCCATGATGCACTGGGCCAGGGACAGACTAATTTGCATACAGCCAGGTTCTGAAACTGGGATGGTGCAATGAGCTAAAAAACGGTGTTGGATCTAGCCCTGATCTCTTGACTGGGTGAGAGTACTCTGCTTAATTCAGAGACTCTGTCCATCACCACCCCTTGTTGTAAATTATTTTTTTACAGAGAAAGAGTTGAGAACGTGGAGAGAGAGTACGGGTAGAATGGATGCAAATGGTTGTTGGATTGAATTGGCAGAGCATCAGAGATGGTTGTTACGCGATGCATATGTGCTTGCAGTGGTTACAATGGCTCATGGAATGGCTCATTTCAGCGTGAAAGGGATTTGCGAGTTGTTGGCCCCAGTGTGGAAGAATTCAGGGATTCCCAAGTGTGTAGAGAATGTTGTCTAGAATTGCATGGTATGTCTGAAACACAATCCTGGTAGGGGAACCCCAACTCCAGCTGGTCATTTTGCACCTCCTACGTATCCGTTCGAGGTTTTGCAGCTAGATTTCATACACATGGAGAGATGCAACAACTTAAAATACGTGCTCGTTGTTGTCTGTGCCTTCTCAAGATGGATAGAAGCCTATCCCCTAAAAGACAATACTGCCTTGTCCACAGCAAAAGCCCTTGTAAAAGAGTACTTCCCCAGGTTTGGAATGCCTAGAATGGTCTGGTCTGACAACGGAAGTGAATTTGTGGGTCGTGTGATGAAAAG
This sequence comes from Lissotriton helveticus, assembly GCF_964261635.1. NCBI lineage: Eukaryota > Metazoa > Chordata > Amphibia > Caudata > Salamandridae > Lissotriton > Lissotriton helveticus. Next base: position 182,149,005 of record NC_136057.1, on the reverse strand, counting down.
AGTGTGTGAAGGGCTAGGCATTAGGCAGTTCCACGCTGCAAATCACCCCCAATCAGCTGGATTAGTGGAATGTTACAATGGCACTTTAAAACTTAAATTGGCCAAAATCCAAGCGAGCACAGGTCTTAAATGGCCTGACGCTCTACCCTTAGCACTCCTATCCACCAGAATGACTGTGCATTCGCGAGTGAAACTCAGCCCTTACGAAATTGTCTTTGGCCGGCCAGCCAACATATGGGGAGTGCCTAGGCCCATGAAGTTCAGTGAGCTAGAACACCCTATTTTGCTTGATTACCTGTATGAATTGACGGCTAAATTGCGTGTTTTGCATCAACAGGTCCACAACACCCTGCTTCCGGTCTCTGAGACTCCAGGCCATTCCATTCTCCCTGGCTCCTGGATACTCGTGAAGAACTTCCAGAGAACCAAGAACGACCAGCCCAGGTGGACCGGGCCACACCTCGTCCTTCTTTTCACGAGGTCAGCCGTTCGTGTGGAGGGGAAGGCCAACTGGATCCACGGGGTCCATTGCAAAAGAATCCCTTCACCTCCGCCACATGACCAGTGGGTCCAGAAGGGTATCACTGACCCAGAACTTACAACTGTGCCACGTGTCATACCTTTCAGCGATGACCGTGTAAAAGAAACTAACCCTGAATGTGAAAGCGAGAACATTTTTCAAGAGACTGTGCCACCATCAGAACGATTGAACTCTTTGGAGCCTGAACTCCTGTTTCAGGACCAGACAGTACCAGGAAAAAGACGTTACAATCTAAGACCGAGAAAAACGAACTGATAAGAGTGATTCCTTTTTATGATTTGAGACCAAGACCCATGGGCAAATACAATCTTTTTTTCCTCCCAAATACTCTTTTTGAAAGTGCAGCTCTCCCATTTAGGAAACTTGCTTATTTTTGTTTTTCGAACCGCCATCCGGGTTCCGCTGCTAGGGCCGCGGTTGATTAAAGTCTTTGGGGTGCAGCTGACGACGCTAGGTCGGTAGTTCTGGCTGGTCCAAGGGAGTTGCCCTAGACTGACGGAAGCATCCTTTAGCAGAAGCAACTTACCACCGCGGGCAGCACCTTAGAGAGGATGGAGTTTCCTGATGTGGAGAGACCTGCTAAGCAAATGAACTTTAAGCGGAGACTGTGTAACACGATGACAAAGAAAAGTTTTAGAATATTGTGTACTTTTATGCTATCCAGCGTAATGATCTTTTTGATAAGTTATGTTTTATTCTCTTTCCATGTAACATTTGCGCCCACTGCATCACCCATACCTCCTCCTACTGTTTCCTCTCATTCTTTCCACCCTCTGCCTGACCACGAAACCAGTAGAAGGTTAGAGTTCCTTAATAACTCCTTCGTTCAGCTTTTGCACCAACACCAACTAGTAATGAACACGACTAACTGTTGGGTGTGTGGCCTTATGCCTCACACTACGGATAAAGGTATCCCTTATCTGGTTCTGCCTTTCAGCCGCAATGGTTCTGTGTGGGCATACAGAACAATATTCATATACGCACGAGAAGTCCAACCCCTGCGTTCTGTAAAGGACAACCTCAAGACTAGCGCCCTAGTCAAAGGTATAGTTGACATGATTAGGGAAGTAACTTCTTATGAAGATACTCTGGATGATGAGATACTTGCATATGTAGGTTGGAACGTGAGCGGATATGGAACTACTTTAACTGAGAAACAGCAAGCTAAAAGATCCTCCCCAATCTGGATCGTACCCCATCAGGGTCATCTATGTCTGCAAGGTATTGGCAAGAATCCCAGAGCTCAGCTAGGGAAAAGTATCTGTACAGAAACGTATGTTTTGGGATCTCAGACTTCCCCTGCGTTTTTAGCCGCTAAGGGTACTTATTTCATCTGCCATGATAGAGCCTATACATGGTTGCTCCCTGACTTCTCGGGCTCATGTTTTGTTTCATTCCTGTTGCCTCCCACCTACACAGCAGCGGCAGACTACCACAGGACAAGGATAGTTAGAGGTGTCTTGAGTGAAGAGGACACTGCAGGTCAAGAATTTGGTGACTTTGCAATGGGTTTTCTGCCGTTCTGGGGAGCCATGGCTAACAGCAGGAACATAAGGCAATTGACAAGGGTAGTTGAGTCCACCGTGATTGAAACTGCTGGTGCCCTTAGTAACCTGACTGCTGAGCTCCAGTCGGATCGACTGATGACCCTTCAAAACAGGGCCGCTTTAGATGTCATACTTGCAGACCGAGGTGGGGTATGCAGAGTAATCCAATCTAGTTGCTGTATTTTCATCCCTGATAACGCTCCAACAGTGTACCAGGCCATCTCCAAACTACACAAGATTTCCGAATCTATTCATGTGGATAAAGGAGATTGGTCGCTAATGGGATGGTTTTGGGAACTGATATCCGCCTGGGGATGGAAAATTCTAATGGTCATTGGGATGGTCTTAGCCATTCTTTTCCTGTTCTGTCTATGCATACAGTGCGCTCCTGCAATATGTGGCCTCTGTGTTACATCATGTGTAAGGAAGCCTGTGTCAAGAGATGAACTAAGTACTAGAATGATGTTGCAGCAACATCTCAATGACTTTAGGAATATAGATCTGGACTCAGACTAACATGAGGATAGATTAATTGCCTATGTAAGGGCAAAAGGAGGGTTTGTGGTTCTGAAAATCTGGATTCATATAATAGTTCTGGACTCGAGAATTAAAACTTCGTCGAAACATGACGAATTTGGTATCAAAAGACCGAGAATGACGAGCACATCATGTACCTATATTTTCAGCAAGCATATTCAAGTGACGATTTCACCCCGAAATCGTCATTTTTCTAAACCCTTGGCTCCCATTTATGTGTTGCCCTTTACATAGGCCTTAATCCAGCTGAATTCAATTCCACAAGGACACATACTCCTTAATCGACTTTTCCATGACCTGTACAAGTTGGAACCATTGCCCCAGGCCGAATTCGTTAGGTCAGTTCCCCTCCCAGTGGCCGAGCAAGATAGCATCTAGGCTCAACAAACCATAAAACCATTTCAGCACGCACACCTGCCATATCTCGACTCACATCTATCTCCACTCTTTTGCTTCACTTACTTTATGGTGGGGAGGTGCCCGTTTTTATTAGGGGTCCAGTGATATCTGATGAAATGTTGGGCCTTGCCAAATGATTTGTTGTAGGCAGCACGAAGTGAAATATGGACATGTCATCATGACTCTGCTTTTTCTTTGTACTAAAATATGTTAACGATTTACTTTACAACCAAGAATGTTTTGCCTGAAGCCCAAAATTATGTATAAGAAGAGAAGCCTGACTTTGTAAATTCGAGCAGTTTCCTGAGAATATACTTCCCCGTGTGTTGTATTCTAGGACACTTGTTACCTTGGTTGCAGCCAATAAAATCGATCCTTGACTTCACCTAGAAGACCCTGAGTTTCTGTTGGTCTGGATCAGGAGGAACCCGAGGTCTCTGGGTGTACCCTGACACCGCTGGGTTACCGGTTCTGTGCCGGTTCTTAAAAACCCAGTACCTCATGGCATGCAGACAACTCTTTACAATATTGCCCCGTGGAGGGCCAGCCAGAGTCCTTTAAGGATTGACAAGTTACTCGGATGGGGAAGAGTCCAGTCCGCAGGCTGAATGCTGTGTCATTGTTTTGCAAACAATATATGGCAGTCCATGTTGAGGTGCAAGGTTAGTGTTGAAGAGTGTATCGGGGGGCAGTGAAAGGTGTTATTCCAGGGCATGATGCAGAGGGCAGAACCAAGCATAAAGAAGACACATTGCGGAGATGAGTTCTACTGCTTCCTTCTTACCACTAAGGCAGATTCATCCTCTTCTCCGTCCTCTGACGTTTCATGTGCCTCACATGTGGGTGGTGGTATTTAGCATGCAGCACTGTGTGACACTGACACATCAGGGGCCGGAGATGTGGATGTAGAAGTAGCAGCAGTATTCATCTGCACAATGTCTTGTGGCATCACTCCCATGATGAGGATCTGCAGGGCATGGAAGGTCACATCTACAATCAATCAATCAATCAATCATATCATTTGTAAAGCGCACTACTTACCTGTGAGAGTCTCAAGGCACGGGGTGGGGGATGCTGCTACTTCTCAAAAAGCCAGGTCTTGAGGAGTTTTCTGAAGGTCAGCAGGTCTTGGGTCTGCTGTAGGTGTATGGGGAGGGTGTTCCAGGTCTTGGCGGCGAGGTGGGAGAACGATCTGCCACCGGAGGTCGCTCTTCGGAAGCCGGGGACTGTGGCGAAGGCGAGGTCGGCGGAGCGGAGCTGGCGGGTGGGGTTGTAGAAGCTGAGTCGTCTGTTGAGGTACGTTGGGCCGGTGTTGTGGAGTGCCTTGTGTGCGTGGGTGAGGAGCTTGAAGGTTATCGTCTTGTTGACCGGGAGACAGTGCAGGTCTCTCAGGTGGGGTATGATGTGGCTGTGGCGAGGGATGTCGAGGATCAGGTGTGCAGAGGTGTTCTGGATGCGGTGGAGCTGTCTCAGGAGTTTGGCCGAGGCTCCTGCGTAGAGGGCGTTTCCGTAGTCCAACCTGCTGCTGACGAAGGCCTGGGTGACTGTTCTTCTCGTTTCAGTGGGGATCCACTTGTAGATCCTGCGGAGCATGCGCAGGGTGTTGAAGCAGGAGGAGGAGATGGTGTTGACCTGTTTAGTCATGGAAAGGGTGGAGTCAAGAATGACCCCTAGGTTGTGTGCGTGGTCGGTGGGTGTTGGGGCGGTTCCCAGTGCGGTCAGCCACCAGGAGTCGTCCCAGGCCGAAGGGGTGGATCCGAGGATGAGGACCTCAGTCTTGTCCGAGTTCAGCTTCAGTCGGCTGTTCCTCATCCATTCAGCGACGGCCTTAATTCCTTCGTGAAGGTTGGTTTTGGCAGTGTGGGGGTCCTTGGTGAGGGAGAGGATCAGCTGGGTGTCATTGGCGTAGGACATGATGTTGAGGTTGTGCCGACGGGCGACATGGGTGAGCGGTGCCATGTAGATGTTAAACAGAGTTGGGCTGAGGGATGAGTCCTGGGGTACGCAGCAGATGATCTTGGTGGCTTCGGAGCGGAAGGGAGGAAGGCGGACGCTCTGTGTTCTGCCGGATAGGAAGGAGGTGGTCCAATCCAGGGCCTTCTCTTGGATCCCGGCGTTGTAGAGGCGTGTTCATAGTGTGTGGTGGCAGACCGTGTTGAAGGCGGCTGACAGGTCCTGGAGGATGAGGGCTGCCGTTTCTCTGTTGTCCAGCAGGGACTTGATGTCATCGGTGGCGGCGATGAGTGCAGTCTCAGTGCTGTGGTTGGTGCGGAACCCAGACTGGGAAGGGTCCAGGATGTTGTTCTCTTCGAGGTAGCAGGTCAGTTGTTCATTGACGGTCTTCTCGATGACCTTGGCTGGGAACGGGAGCAGGGAGATGGGCCGAAAGTTCTTGAGGTCCTTTGGGTCGCCTTGGGTTTCTTGAGTAAGGCGTTTATCTCGGCGTGCTTCCAGCTCTCCAGGAAGATTGCTGTCTCGAAGGAGGTGTTGATGACTTTCCGGAGATGGGGTGCGATGGCTGTGCTGGCTTTGTTGAAGATGTGGTGCGGGCATGGGTCTGACGGAGATCCGGAGTGGATGGTGTTCATGATCTTGATGGTGTCGTCGTCATTGATGTTGGTTCAATAGAGCAGGCGGTTTGTGCGGATGGTGGTCGTGGGGGTGGATGTTTCAGTGGTTGTCAGGGCAGTCGTGGCGTTGAAGCTGTGGAGGATGTCTGCGATCTTGCGGTGGAAGAAGGTGGCCAGCGAGTCACACAGGTCTTGAGTGGGTGGAATGTCGTTGGTGTTGGGGCTGGGGTTGGAGAGTTCCTTCACAATCTTGAAGAGCTCTTTGCTGTTGTGCGCGTTGTTGTCTAGGCGGTCTTTGAAGGAGGCCCTTTTGTCAGATCTGATGAGGTGATGGTGTCTGCGGGTGGCATTCTTGTGGGCTGCATGGCTGTCTGGTGTTCGTTCACGGAGCCAGGCTTTCGGCAGGTTTGCTTGGAGGCCCGGAGGTCTTCAGTGAACCAGCGGGCTTTCTTGTTGGTGTGACTGTTGGAGGGTTTCTTGATCGGGGCGAGGGTATTGGTGCAGTCATTGATCCACTGTCTGAGGTTGTGGGCGGCGGTGTCGGGGTCGGTGGGGTCGGTGGGGTCGGTGGGTGGGCTCTGGGCGAGGGTGGTGGTTAGCTGGTCTTCAGTGACTTTGCTCCAGCAGCGGCGAGGCATCTGTTGGGTGTGGTGCTGCATGGTGGGTTTCTTGCAGGTGAAGTGGATGCAGCGATGGTCATTGCAGTGGAGTTCGGTGGTGTGGTTGAAGGAGACGTGGGGGCTTGCGGAGAAGATGGGGTCAAGCATGTGACTGGCACAGTGGGAGGGTGTTGTGACGAGTTGTCTGAGTCCGAGGTTGGCTAGGTTGTCGATCAGGGTGGTGGAGTTGGTGTAGTTGTTGTTCTCGAGGTGGAAGTTCAGGTCCCTGAGGAGGATGTAGTTCATAGAAGCGAGGGCGTGTGTGCTGACAAAGTCTGAGATGGAGTCGCTTAACTGTGGTCAGGGTCCAGGGGGTCTGTAGATGAGGGTTCCTCTTAGGGTGGTGTTGGGGTCAGTGTGGATATGGAAGTGCAGGTGTTCGGCCGTGCTGAGGGTGTCGTCGAGACTCTGAGAGTGTTCCTGTGGATGATGGCAATTCCTCCTCCTGCTTCGTTGGTGCGGTCCCTGCGGGTGATCTTGTAGCCTTCCGGGATGGCTATGGCTATGTCGGGTGCCGAGGCCGGGTTCAGCCAGGTCTCCGTCAGGAAGGCGAAGTCTGGGGAATTTGAGTCGAGCAGGTCCCAGAGTTCAACGGCGTGTTTGCGGGGTGAGCGGGTGTTGAGAAGGATGCATCTGAGGTGGTTGGGTTCTTTCCTGTTGGCAGCATGGAGGGGTGGATGCTTGTGAAGCTGCAGTTCCGGCAGGTGAAAACTCCTTGGGTGCGCTTCGGGGTGGCCAGGAAGCTAGTGTGTGATTGTCCGGTGATGAACGCGCGGGGCGCTGGGCACGGTCCAGGCACGGACGGGTGCAGATGTGCTTGCTTTAGGTGTGCCTTTGGCGCGCCAGTGGCGAGCCCGCTGCACAGCCGCTGTGCATCCTCCATATGAGGGGATGTGGGAGGGAGGAGTAGCTGGGAGGCGGAAACGGGGTGGCAAATGGGATTGCAGGGGGGCGGGGACGCAGCAGCAGGATGAAACAGGCAGGGGCTGTAGGGGAACTGGGCACAGGAAGGAAAAACAAGTCTGGGCAAGAAAGCAAGTCTACAGCTTTCTTGTGTGCAGCAGTAGTAGCCATTCTTTGCGCATGCATTCGCTCCATGTTCTCCATGAGACTCCTTATGTTTCCCAAATCACGGATGACATTGCTGTAGCCACTCTGGCTGGACAGTTGTTGTTGTCTCCTAGTCATGACTCCAGCGACGCCAGCCATGGATTGCTGGAGGGCATGGGGTGGACTGTGGGTTTCCATTAGGGAGTGTAAGTGGTCCCTGATGGGACTTAGACACCCACGAATGGCATCTAGTTTGGCCGCCATGAGGTCGAACCCCACACACCTGTTCAGCCAGCTCCTTCTGGTGGTCTAACACACGGCTTTGGAATGCCATGTGTTCTTGGGTGAGGTGCTGGGATCCAGACGTGGTGGTGGGTGCTTCCTGCTATGTTGTCTGTGCAGGGGCTGGGCATACTTCGATGGTGCTTGGCTGCCCTGCTACTGGAGGTGGGGTGCAGAGGGTGTCCATGAACCATTAGTCGTCTCCATCATCACTGACGTGATGTAGGGTCTGCTCTGCAGGAGGTGTTGATTGTCCCTCTGCAATGTAATGGGGAGATGTAGTTTCACAGTGTGTTCCATGTATGTTGACACATTGGCAAAATTTACATACAGACTGCATGACAATGTACATTGTGACTGTTAGTGAGGAGATGCCTATTTGATGCAAGACATCACGGATGTGAGGTTGTACTCGTACATTGTCATCACACAGGTTTTTTTCTGCTTTTATGGTGCATTTTCCCGCATGATGCGTGGGAACTGCAGGCCTGTCGCTGGTTATCACAGATTTTATATCGCGGTTTGGGACATCGCCACTTTTTCCGCGTTTGTGTTTCGCATTTTTTATGTGTCACGTTAATTTTAACACGGTCATTAGAGGCGTTATCATGAGACTATGGCATGGTACCACTGTGTTGAGAATTCCACCTTAACACAGCATTAAATTCCTGCGATAGACTGTGATGTGAAAAGTTGCGTTAAGATAATTTTGCGATATTTATCAAATGTTCTTGATAATATCCCCCTTACTTTTGTACTATGTATTTCACAGTGCTAGCAGTGCTGCAGACCTAATGGAGACCTTTTGGTTGTTCGTTTTCCTTGACTTCCTGTAGTTGTACCTTTCTATTGTGAGTCGTTTTTTTCCTCTGTTGGAATTGTTCTCTGCGACGCCCCCCTTGACAAGTGCTTCACATTCCACTGCTAAAAAGAAGGACATTACTCTGCTGTCGTACACTGCATCCCTTCAGCGGTGCTAGGTGTTGGTGACCATCGCTCAAGCACGACCTCTTTACACTCCACTTGACCGAGGTGGGTAGGAACAAATGACGCGCGGAATATACCGCCGGGTTTGGCCCAGAGGCAGGAAGAGTCCGTCTCGTGGCTGGAGCTTGCACTGTCAGATCCAGGATGGAGGTGGGTGAAATTAGCTCAGTGTAAGGGGATTTGCAAGTCTTTTACTCAAGGCCCGTCACTCAGGATTCGGTTCCACTCTCGTCTGCTCTCCAGCCTTTAACAACAAGGGCCCTGGGCCCTTTCGGTTAGCAAGAAGGCACGTCGGTGCCTTTAGGCCGTATGTGCAACCCTCACCACACTGGGATGCTGCAGTCACATGGCAGCTCCTTTTCTGCTTGTGATTTACACACACAATTTGTCTTATGTGTAGGATCTCAGCCTCACCCTGCCACCTTGGAACCCGCAAACCATTTCAAATGCATTTTTATGTATTTTTTGGGGTGGGATTGTAAACACATGCTTAGAAATGTTATAACTGCTTAGTATTTAGTAAAGATGGACATTCTACGTGGAGTGGGTGTTGTAAACGTATCTAGGGCTCTAGTGTAATTTTCCCGATTCATGCCCTTATATAGGCATAACTTATCATATCCTTATATAGGCATGAGAATCATAACCATATTTAGACCCAGCCAATGCAGTCCAAATACGGCATGGCTACTTCCACTAAGCTCCCAGAGTACGAGTTCTTGAGGACAACCAGCTTTCAGCGGTATTGGACTTCCCCCTGCTTCAGTAATGATTTGTCCCAGAACTCCTGGAGCGTGTAAAGAACTTTGGGGCATATTACCAACCAATAGAGATAATTTTTGTCTCTAACTTGTTTAGAGACAAAAATTATCGCCGCAAATCGGCAATTTTTATCGCAGATAAACCTTGCTATTAGCAAGGTTTATCGCAAATGCGATAAAGAAACGGCCGCAATGCATGAATATCGCTGAAAAGTCAGCGATAATTATGCTTTATCGAGCAAATGCTCTTAGCCATGTTATCCACCTCCCATTGGATAACATGGCTAAGAACTGCTCCTGGGCAAGTGTTAGCTTTTGGAGATATTCGCGCTTAGCACGAATATCTCCAAAAGTTGGTAATAGGAGATAGCGATGTAAGTGACTGTTTTCAGTCGCTAACATCTTGGCACGCCCACTTTGCATGTCATTAGTGATAAATATCACTGACATGCAAAGCGGGGCCCAAGATGGTCACTATCTCCTATTAGCTGTCGCTAACTGGTGTTAGCGACAGCTTGGTAATAGGGAGATAATTTTATCTCCGCTTTCTTGGCTTTTAAAGGCAAAAAAGCAGAGATAAAGCCCCTTGATAATATGCCCCTTTGAGTTCTTAGTGACGTTATTATGTTCACCCTTACGTCAAACTCGGCACCTTCCAGGTATAAATATACCCACATCTGCCCTAGCAAACACACGGTGGTTTGGAGCAGATCGACTAACTACTTGCCCGGCGCCCTGCTGTAGCGAGTGCCGAAGGAAGCCGACCCTCCAGCTGACGCACTGAGAGAGACACTGTCTTTTCTCCTGCCGAAAAATCCAGCTCCAGTGTTTCCCTTCTACCCTTGCGGGTTACTGGGAAATCGAGTCCTGAGAGAGAGATACAAGACCTCCTTCATTCTATAACCAAGGTACGGAGCTGATTAGACCCTCAGAGAATTCTTGGATAGATTCTTGGCAGAAACTATGTAACTCAAGCTACACCTCACTTACTTCTTCCCTTGTACTAGACTTAGGTTAGGTACACCGGGGTAGGCGTATTTTAGATGCACCAGTTGAGTACTTTTAGTCATTATTTATCATTGTATGTATTTAATCTATGTTATGTATCTTATGGCTTAGAAAACATATCATGCTTTTACAGTATTATTTCATAATACTCTTTTTACTGTACGCACTTTACTTCATAGCAAGTATTACGATTGTAGCAATTCACTTCTCTTGCATAAGAAAGAAGACTGCTCAATAAATAACCTTTTTATTGAAAACGCAGTCTCTCTATTTCTCTGCAAAAACCCTGGTGAAACGAAGCATGCACGATTGACTGAGTGAAATAGCCATCCATTGTTTCTGGGACTCTGAAGATATATTTCTTATTCTTGGGGAACAAAGTTGTCAGGTTATATGGTTGTCAGAAACTAATCCCTTCTTGTTTATTCGCTTCATTTCTAATGACCTCTGAGCTAGCTGGCATTCACAATTAAGTCTAACATATTCAATAGAGACCTAGTCGACCTAAGTCCTACGTCTAAACTATCGTTTATGTTATTCCAATGCGCAGAGCCTATTGGGAATATAGGAACTACACTACAGTGGATGGCAAACAATTCTTTCTCTGCTATTGTGTAGTTCTGTTCTGCAGAATTTAACTTTCTAGACATATAGGCCACGGGATGTAGTTGTCCCGTATTTGAGTTTCTTTGGGACAAAATGGCACCAATGGCTACCAATGGCTACATCAGAGGTGTCCGCTTCTATAATAAATGGCTCTTGAACATCTGGGTGCATTAAAATTGGAGCAGCTGTAAAATCCCCTTTGAGAGCTCGAAAAGCAGAATCCGCTTCAGGAGACCAGTCAAACATCACCTTTTTTCTCAACAACCTCGTGATTGGGGCAACTAAAGATGAAAATTGATCGATGAAACGTCAGGAGAAATTTGCAAACCCTAAAAAGCATTGCACATCTCTGATGGACTTGGGGATTGGCCAATCTGCAACAGCTCGTATCTTTCTGTCAGCCATTTTCATTCCTGATGGTGTCAGAATTACTCCTAAGAATTCTACTTGAGTAACATAAAAGTCACAGTTTGATAACTTACAGTATAAATGATGTTTTTGAAGAGCAGTTAAGACCTTTTTAACATGGCTTTTATGGATGTTGACAGTTTCTGAATAAATCAAAATGTCATCAATATACACAATGACAAACAGGTCCAGATATTCCTGTAACACATCATTTAAGAAAACTTGGAATGCAGCTCTGGCGTTGCATAGGCCAAATGGCATGACTAAATATTCGAAGAGTCCATATCGTGTTTTAAAGACAGTTTTCCATCTGTCTCCTTGTCGAATACGAACCAAATGATACGCTCCCCTGAGGTCCAATTTAGTGTATATTACAGCCTGTGACCAGGGAGGCCGGACTGAGAGTGGAATGGACTCACTTTATGGCAGGAGTGATGGGGTCAACTCCCTTTCCCCTTTTCTCTGCAGCAGGACAAATGGACGGAGCCAGATTTACAGCCGAACCACGACGAAGAAGAAAAAAGCATCACTGTTTTTTTAACTGGAGAAAGCTCTGCCTAAGCCACGCCCCAAGCGATGACGAGGAGAGGGATTTGCTTTCAAAACCAGGAAGAACACAGAGGACGGTATGTCTGAACACCAGAGGAGTTGGAAAAGCCAGGAGAATCATACGTCGACCTGAACCGAAGGAGACCGGAGAAGAGGCAGAGGAGGAGTGATTGCAGAAGGTACCAGAGCCAGGAGGCCAACGTTCCTGTGTGTCGCCCAGTCACGCCCCAGGAGGAACGTGGCTCTCGCAGGTACGCAAGCGTGTGACGGGTTGGGTGGGAAAAAGGGGGATGCCTTGGTTCTAATTTTCGGGCCCCTGGTTTCCCTTTACCCCTATCCTGAGTACCATACCTGCACACTTTTGAAGCTGAGCACTGTGTGAATCCTCAATGCTTTCCCTCAATACACTGTGCATATTGGACACCTCACTCAAAACGCGTCCCTTCTTTTTCTTTCCCCACAATTCCTCTTCATGACCGCATCCCCTGGAGACATCGTCCCGGAGTGGAGAAGGAGAGGGTGGACCTTGCAGAGGGACCGCATCACGTCAGAAGACCTCTGAAACACCCATACCCTACTACAGACTGATCACCCATAGGAAACATGTGTTAAGACCAATAAAACCAGCACAAACCACATCTAATCTCCCTGTTTATTCTCCACCCCAGCAACACAGCCGTTTTGACCTGATCCAAAAGGACAGGAATCAGTGGGAGGGGTATTTATTTTTAATTGTGATCTTATTCAATAAACTATAATCGATGCACGTTCTTAATTCACCGTTGGCCTTCAGAATAAAAAAAAGAGGAGACGCTGCTGGAGACCGAGATGGACATATAAAACCGTTCTCCAAGTATTGATCAAGATATTGCCGCACGTGTTGGTTCTCGTTTTCGGATAGAGCATAGATTCGGCAATTCAGTACACAAGAACCAGGCATGAGATCTATCTGACAATCATATGTCCGATGTGGTGGCAGAACGGCGGCCTTGGATTCATTGAATACATCATGAAATTGTGCATATTGGGTAGGCAGGATAGTTTCCTTTTCTTCAGCTGTGGCGATATGTCCTTGTACTTTCTGATCAGTCAAAAAAACAGTGAGAGTGACAATGACTGGAAAGAAAATGGAGGTTATTTTTTTGCCAATCAATCACAGGGTTATGTAAGCAGAGCCTAGGCATCCCTAAAATGAAACCATATTGCGGGGCTTGGATAACATCAAATTGTACTTCATCAGTATGTTTCTGTTCCTTAGCATCTGTACAGGACCTGAGAATTTTAGACGTTTGCATGGTCACTGGTCCTCCTGACAAAATTTTTCCAACCACCGCTTGTACAATTTCTGGTGTTTCTTTCTTTACACATACTATACGTAATCTTTGAGCCCTTTCTAAATTAACAGAATTTCATGTTGCTCCAGAGTCCAGCACTACCTCCAATTGATGGACTGTGGTGTTAAGAGACGTAGAGGCAGCACCAGGTATAAAGTAAGTCGCAAAGGCAAAGTTTTTGGAAAAATTTTAACTCTTTTGATCTGAAGCACAAACACGTCCCGTATATATTTTGTGTTGGGATGTGTCTCTTTGGGTATTTGAAGAATGCGTAATAATGGTATATCAATTATGCGATATAATCAAAATTTCTTAAATATATTGGATCTTTTAATCTGAAGCACTAACACGTCCCGTTATTGTGTGTCGAGACGCTTTTCTTTTGGGTATTTGAACATGGCGCCTGCCGTCCGTCTGTGTCAGTGCCTTCATATCATCACGGCAACTAAAAGGCAGGGATCAGGTGTCAGCTGACTCACACACGTGATCTGGCTCTATGGTTCAAAAGACTCGGCTTTGGACCACTATGGCGCTGGCGTCTTACACAGGGGCTTTGCTGTTGAGGACATACGTTCTTAAGGTAAGCGGGATGCTTTACTAATTTGTTCCAGGTTCCATCTCTGAGGCGAGATTTATTTGGCATTTCCAGGATCGGTATCGCAACTTGCGTTATGGGGGTGACTTGGCATTTCATTTTCAACCTTTTGTTTCATACGGAAGTGATTTGCATAATTCTACCGACACTTCCCCCTCTTTCCGTAACGCGAATTAGCATACTTATGAGTCACTATTACTTTTTGGCAAATGGAGGTTGTACTCTAAACCACTACCAATTCTATAATTGTGCATGAGGATAGCGCTTTTTCACGCGTGGGGATAATACACGACGCTCCATGTGACCTAGCGCTCGCTCATTTATAGCTATTTATGCGTTTGCAGTTTGCTTTCAAAGTCACGCTGTCCTCTCCTGACATAACTCTCCTAGGTGGTATTTGTGAAAGGGGGGCAGCGATACAGCATGCGTGTTCTCCCGCCTGTAACATAGGGCTCAATCGAAACAAGTGCTGTTTGTCCGTGTCAACTTCCAATGGGCGCCTTTAGGATGTTTGTTAGGTTTGCTTTATTAATGCTCCCTATTACTAGCGTCCCCTTGTTGGTCTGTTTCTATTTCAGAATGAGCAAGTTTGGCAGCTTATCAAGGTATGCCAAGCTTTTCAAGAAAGACCGCATCTTTGTGATCTACCCACGAATATTACACTGATGTAAGTCATGTTTACATATACTTTAGTATGTTAGCTATGCTGTATATCTTATCAATACATACTGTTCTAACTCTACGAGGTAGATGGAATTTTCCAGAATTACTATTGGGTTTTTGTAGTTTCCTACTGGATTAAAAACTTGCCAGACAGTTTTAGCCTGGCTCAAGATATGAGTCTTTGCCTGTGTGACTTTTTTATCCCGCTAATGGTATATCCCCTTTTGCGTGGGTTTTTCCGTCAATCCCTATATTTGATATAATTGATTTTACCTGACTGACTTGCTATATATTCAAGGTTGTTGTTTTATTTAGCTGAGAATGAGGTATCCAAGGTGGGGTGGTATTTACCATCCCGGTTATTTGATGAATTTCTGTTGTAGCAACTGTGCCATATAATATCATAGGTTTCTCTGAGGTTGAAATTGGGTTCATAAGCAATGATGGTAGGAGGGGGCCTTAGATTCTGTTCTCACTTTTACAGATTATCCTTATTCTGGAACTAATACTCTATGTAAATTGGTCCTCACGGCGCCCTGACTCTCGTGCTACACTTTTAACTTTGGTGAGATTCTTTATTTTTCTTATTATTTTCTGTACACTCCTGTGTGTTGTGTTGCAAGACCAACATTTATACCTTGCTCTATTCTCTTTTCCCAAGATTATTAGTTCATCCTTTGTCCATGTGGATTTCGACTAAGCCCAATATGGCCTGCCTAGCCTGGACTTGAACATTTCTTTCTGTGTAATAATCCGTTGACTCTAGTGAGACTCTGTTTATGTGCTCCTATTACTTTGAAACTGTTCACTGCCAAACTACAACTGGTTCTCTACTATAAATTACTTTCTTCCATCTCTTACCTAAAAGTTCTCCCCCTTGCCCTTCCTCCCTTGGAAATTATCAGTATAGGACGTAGCAATAATGCTCCCTTGAATAAGGAATGTATATATGACATATCTTGAAACTACAAGATATGAATGGCGTTTGTTAAACTGGCCATCTTCACTGTAGCCCGTTTTTCTTATATGTGACTACTCTTTTTACAGACATTATGCTTGGTTTTTGTCCTCCTTAATTGCCATCTTCATCTATAAATTGGGTTGTGTGTCTCATTATGGTTTTATTGTCAGTCTATGTTGTTCATTGCATATTTTTGTATTTTGTATTAATGTTTTATATATGTTTCACGTTGCTTTCAGCCCTGACGAAGCTCCCAAGGTGGGGAGCGAAACGCGTTGGCTGTCCTGTGCACCACTTAAAAAAGATCAATAAAAAGAAGAATATTTTTCCAAAAACTTTGCCTTTGCGACTTACTTTATACCTGGTGCTGCCTCTAAGTCTCTTGAAGCTTTCATCAGGGATTCCAGTGAGACCGAACCAAAGCAGGTCTTGGAGGTTCAACAGCACATGACATTGAATATCTTTGGGACTGTTGAAGTTGAGGTGCTATTTGCTTGGTCCGCTGTGGAGATCTGCCTTGACTGTGGTGTTAAGCATGATCTGTACCGCTAAACGAAAGTGGGCCTTATAATTTGAGACACAAGAATTTATTGAAGAGAAGGCAAGGGTACCCCTTCCAAACATCTTGGGCAAATTAGTTTTCCGTTGTTTTATCTGTAGTTACTGCAACAGTTTTGGTACTAAAACCTTTTTCTTTGGGTTTTATTGGGCAGTCCTTAACAAAATGCCCTTTTGGCCACAATACAAGCACTGCCCGTTCTTACGACGGGTGTCTTTTTTGTCTTTGGATAATGGTTGTCTAAGAGTTCCGACCTCCATAGCCTGTGGAATCTGAAGTTAGAGGCTGTATCCTGGACCTCTCAGGTCGCCAACTGGACTTATCGGGTCTTTTCCTTTCACCCTTTCTTTCAGAGAATCTGTGATCTGATCGCCAGGTTAGATTTATTAACTCTGGACACGTCATTGTTTGAGGATCAATCTGTGCTAGAACATCTTTTAGCTCATGTTTCAGTCCCTGATAAAATAGAGCTGCTCTTTTTTCCTCAGGCAAAGAGGCCTCGGCTATTAAACGATTGAAGTGTGATAAATATGTGACCAAGTCTTTGTTCCCCTGTCTTAATTCTTATAATACTCGCTCGACCGACAAGGTAACTGTATGCCTATCAAATATATTTACCAACTCCTCCACAAATCTTCGCCAATTGTACAATAGTGGGCTATCTTGCCGCACCAAAGGAACAACCCAGGTGGCCCGACAGATAAGATATCAAAAAGGCAATCCTGCATTGGGGGTCTGGAAATGCTGCAGGCTTACACGTAAAATGCAATTCCAGTGAGGAATATGTGTACCTTGGAAGGGTCACCAGAAAAACGCTCTTGAGGAGCCAAAGGAATCTGTGTAGGAATGTTCACAGCAATATTAGTGGAAGGTTGTGAGTCTGCTCTTGATGTAGGTGTTGTCGTTTAAGGAAAAGGACTACCAGCACCCTGCTGCTGCATTCGATCTACTTTATCGGCAAGAGCTGCCGTAACATTTTGGCTTCTGCTAAATCCCTCTGCATTAAGTTAAGACCTTCATAAGATCATCTAAGATGGCCATTGTAACTTCTCGTACAGACCGGGTGGAATAAAATTAGTGGGCTCACTATTCTGTCAGGGTGAGCTTCCATCCTCGGGATCTGGAAGCAAAGATACACTGAACCGACCTCTCGATACCTTCAACTCTGACTTAGTATAACAGAGTATTGAAGTGATCAAGCGGGGGAAGGATAATTAGGATGGGAACAGCTGGGTAGGAGACCTGTAAAGGAAAA
This sequence comes from Lissotriton helveticus, assembly GCF_964261635.1. Lineage (NCBI taxonomy): Eukaryota > Metazoa > Chordata > Amphibia > Caudata > Salamandridae > Lissotriton > Lissotriton helveticus. Next base: position 182,131,734 of record NC_136057.1, on the reverse strand, counting down.
GGTTAATAACAACACAAAAGCAACTTCAGCAAAAGGTAAGCTATATCGCAAAAACTCCCTTGAGCTTTGTTTCACAATTATCTTGCGCTATAAGAACATAGACGTAAGTTTTACTGCACTCACAAACTCTGTAAACCATTGCACATGAGTTAACAACACTCACTAATGAACTGAATGGCACTTTCAAATAACTCCTTTATGCGCTACTTTGTCCTGTGCCACTATATAAATATTGAATATGCAAATGCGCTCTTTATGTCTCAGTACCTCTTCAAATTAGAAATTATTCAAATACTCTTTTCATTAAAAAGAAAACGAAGTTGTGCAGTTACTGTATATTCTCAAACAAAAATATGCAAATGTATTATGCACAATAAAAACGAAGTTGTGATGTTTCAATAGCGACTAAATTGCAGCTCTTACCTGCAGAGTATGACATACTCTGCTAATTCATACTTTAACTGCCCACTGCAGGGAAACACTGGGGGAGCTGGCACGGACCTGTGAAAAGCAGCGGGAGGCCAGGCGCGAACTGCGGGAGCCGGCACCAGCCAGCGAAGAGCAGCAGGAGGCCAAGCGCGAAATGGATCCAACAAACCAAGGATCCTTGACCTCAGGCAGGAATTAGACTCCCACTCAAAAGCCCCAGAGGGAAACACCAATGCCTCCAAACAGAAACAACAAGCGCCTGAAGGGGAAGGAATCCGGAACAAGGACCAAGAGCTCCGCACTCGGGAAATCCCACAGAATAGTGAGCACGGAGGAAGGGGCGTGGCCGATGATGTCAGCACTGCCACGCTCTCCGTGCAACTTCCCCCAAGCATGATGGGATATGTAGTTCCCAAGGGAAAAACCTCTCCTGCAAGATAATTAAGAGCCATAAGAGCTTCCAGGATATAAGAAAACGAAAGGCAATGTACATGCAGTACAAATAAAGTAAAACATAGTTAAAAGCAGTCACGTTAACTACAATGGGAGCAATACAACCACCATCGAGTTGGAGAAGTGGTCTCATGCGCTTTGACACAATGGACCTTAGCGCACGGTGGCATAGGCACACAACTCTGCTGTATAAGAGGGACATGTGAAGAGAGAGGGGCAGGCCCTTGACCGCATGCCGCCCTGGACCTGACACCCATGAATGAGAATTTACACAATGCCATGTGTGATGTGGATGTGCTGGACAGACTGCAGTATGGAGACCACCGACATATCCATGTTGACATACACTGCTGGTGTTTGGAGTGTAGTGGACAGCGGACGCAACCATGTTACTTCAGCCAGTGGGGAAGATCATGGAAATGTAGCTTGTTACGTCCCCCCCTGTAAGCGTGAGCGGAGATGGCTGGCCCGGCATATACCAGGCTAGCGTAGGGGTGTGAATAAAAAGTATGTCATTCTGGGCGTGATTCTCTTCCGGAATGGCCAACGTGTCTGCCAGGGTGGTGCCTCTAACCCCGCCACAAGGCCGATGCAGTGAGCGTGCTTGCCTGTGATCCTGTGCGCCTGCTGCACCCCAGGCCGCGGCTCCCCAGACCTGTCTTGCTCGCCCCTGCCCACCCAGGCCTCACTGCTCACCTGCCGACACTGGTGTGTTAAAGAGGGTCCACCACGTGCTGGTGCAAGCTCCAAGTCCGAGGCCTGTGACCTTGGCAGCCTCCTCAGACCATCGCTGGCCTTCGCAACACATGCCCGCATTACTCCTTTCTTGTTGACGTACTCCACTGCTGCCTCCGGCCTAAACTGCGTTCTAGTGGGTCACATTTTGGAAACTACTCTTGATATCATGATGGCCGAGTTCATATGTTAATGGGACGTTTGATATCACTGTACTCCCTTCGATGTGGTGCCACCAACTCTGTGCATTGCATTCCAACCACACGTGTCTGTGGTCCCTTGCTGACCGCTGCCTTCGGCCTACACTGCGGTTGAGTAGGTCACACATTTGGAACTGAGTCTTGATTTATTAATGGCAGAATTGATATCATTGTTCGGAAGGAGAGGAGTAAGAGGAAGATGCGGTTCAGTCCGGAGGAAAATAGGATCATCGTTGCGAGGTGATCGAACACTACCAACAACTGCTCCGGCCTACACTGTGGTCGAGTAGGTCACATGTTTGGAACTGAGTCTTGATTTATTAATGGCAGAGTTTATATCATTTTACTGGCCTCATCGCAGACTGCATCTCCTTTCATCCCTGGTGCCACTAACTCTGTGCATCACAAGCCAACGACACACAGCTGTGGGACCCTGCTGACCACTGCCTCCGGCCTACACTGTGGTCAAGTAGGTAACACATTTGGAACTGAGTCTTGATTTATTAATGGTAGAGTTTATTCATTGTACAGGCCTCATCGCAGACTGCATACCCGTTCAGCTCTGGTGCCACTAACTCTATGCCCCGCAGTGCATGGACACTCTCTGGTTGAACTTTGGTGGCATCTGAGTATATGGCGAGGGGTTGTCTTCATCATCATGTAGCTGATACTGACTTGGTGTTAAGAATGAGTCTTTAGGAGGAGGAGCTTTGCGGGCATCCAAGATGGTCGCGTGAGTGAGGAGCTCCCGAGACCCTGCGCCGCCCTCTGCATTTATCCTTGCTTAATCCTGATTTTATCGATGGGCTTCTGAAGACAGGCTCTGGCTGATTTCAACATTCTTTGAAAAATCGAAATCGGACACTCGGGTCCCTACCTACATCGTCTGGTACTTTCACGGCCCGCCCCAAGGCGACACTGGGGGCTCAGTTGGTTTGCTAGCCGGGGAGTAATCGAACAACATCGGCTGAAGGGGTTGTTCCCCTGGACGGCCTCAGTCTGACTTTCGGTTTCACTTCCTACTCCCGGTGTGGATTGACTATACTGTGGCATAGACTTCCTCTTACTCTGCCTGGGTTTACGGCACTGTTCCGTCCATCCCATTTGGCCGCCGTGTCCTCCAGGCTGCTGCTATCTGCGCCCATTTTGTCCAGTTTCGTGGGTTTTTTGGCCTCATCACGTTCGGCCATTTTCACCAGGTAGTGCGGGCCCCTTCGGGGTCCCTATTCTAACATGTCCGCCAGACATGAATCGGAGAAACGTAGGACCAAGGCACCACTCCGTGGGGGCCCATCCCAGACGAATATTATGGATCATTATTCTCGGCTGAAGGGTTCCCCCGGGGGTGCTAGCCGTTCGCCTGACGATCCGAAGTCTGTGTCGGCCGCGACGGAAGTATCGTTGCAAAATGTTATGGGCGCCATTACGGGCCTTAAGACCTCCATGGGACAGCAATACGAGGCGCTCGCCTCCAAGATAGACACGGTGGCTGTGGATGTTACGCTAATCAGAGCGGATTGGGCGAAGACAAATGAACGGGTCAAGAAGGTGAATTTGAAGACCTCCAGTCTGACTACTGATGTGACAAAAATTCAAACGGAGATCGGGAACCTGCGTTCCTCTCGTGACATGATGGCACGTCGTCTGGAGGAGTATGAAAATCGGTCCCGTCGCAATAACGTGCGCATTATTGGCGTTCCTGAGACTTCCGAGCCCTCTGCTACTGATCTCCTGGTGGAGGATCTGGTATCGAACCATCTTGCTCCCCCCGGGCTCACCAAATTCTTTGCAGTTGAGCGCGCTCACAGGGTCCCGGGAGGAAAGGCTCAGCCCGGGGCCCCCCCGAGACCCATTGTTGCCAAATTGTTCCACTTCAGGGACAGGGACGCTATCCTGCAAGCTTCCCGGGAGAAAGGCCCGGTGAAGTTCGAAAACTCTAATGTGAACTTTTTCCCCGATTTTACTCCATTTGTTCAACGGCAGAGGATGGGGTTTCAGGGAGTCAAGAGGCGTTTGCGGGACCTGGGATTTAAGTATGCTATGCTGTTTACTGCCAGACTTCGTGTGGAACATGGCGAACAAACGTTTTTCTTTGATCGTCCGGACGGTGTCAGTGACTGGCTTGACTCTTTGCCCAAAAGGGATGATCGCACTGAGCACCCCGGTGGTGCGGAAGGTGGCTTGTCGGAGCAGGAATGAGACTGTTGAACCCTGGCGTCTGAAAGTTTCTATTCATTCGGCTGAGTCTTGACTTTGTTACTTCTGCTTTTATCTTATTGCTTGGACTTGAGGGTGGCGGGGGTTAAAGGGGACTCTTTTTCCTCCTAGGTTCTTCTTGTAGAGTAGTTTCACTATGGGGCGACAGGCACACTGCAAGTTGGGGTGGCTTTTTAGTCGTACCAGGGGTGCAGGGTGGGGGGTGTTGTAACGGGTTTTGGTTAGGGGGTGGGGGGGGTTGTGTGTGTTTTTCTTTTGTCACAAGGCTTCGTATCGATTCTTCTTACTGTTTGTGTCATTTGGGCTCGTGTGTGGGGTGCCCAGCCTTATTCTTGGGGGTGGAGGGTGGTGAGTTGAGACTGTTGTCTTGGAATGTTAATGGGTTGGGAGACAGAATAAAGAGAGGGGTGGTCTTGCAGTTCCTCAGACGCCATTCTCCTGATGTTGTTCTCCTACAGGAGACACATCTGATTGGTAACGTTTGTCAAGCCTTGAATAGGCGTGGCTATCGTTTAGTTGCACACTCTGGTTTCACTTCGGGTTCACGGGGGGTGGGCATTCTGATTCGGTCATCTCTCCCGTTCGAGATTGATGAGGTGATACTTGACGATAGGGGGCGCTAAGCGGCCCTCACGGGTAGATGGGAAGGGAAGACTCTCTCTATTTTTTCGGTCTATGTTCCCCCGGGCCTACAGGTTTCTACTTACGCTGATTTGGGTAAGGTTCTGTTGGGGCTACCTGAAGGTCTGCTTATCCTTGGTGGCGACTTTAACTCTGTTGTCTCCGGCACGGTTTTCCCCCCGGGAGTTGGCCCGATCTCAGATGTGGCTTGGTGATCTGCTACAGACTTTTGGGTTCATTGATAGTTGGAGGCTGATGCATCCCACTCAGCTCCAGTACACTTTTCACTCCGGGACGCATGGTAGTCTCTCCAGGCTAGACTACTTTCTGATGCCGTCGGCCCAGTCCCCCTCCATTTCTGAGGTTTGTCATCTTCCCAGGGGTATATCGGACCACTCTCCTTTGTGGCTCCGGTTTCGGGTCAGAGTAGGTGGTGTGGGTTGGGTGGCCCCCATTAACCCTTGGTATTTCCGTAATCCTGGGACCCGTTCTGATCTTGTGAAAGCGATTGACCACTACTTCAATGACAATGTGGGATCTGTTTCTTCTTCGGTCTCACTGTCGGAGGCCTTCAAAACGGTTATCCGTGGGCAGTCACTGTCACTTATTGCTGCTGCATAAAAGGCTAAAAACAAAGAGATTGTGCGCATTGAAACTGATATCACTGCCCTTGAAAATGCTCTTGGTTCTGGGGAGACACGTTTAGCATCTCACGCCCTCAGTTTGAAGCAGGCTGATTACAGAGCCCTTGTTACTGATGCGGTGAAGGTGATGCACAGTGAGCAACGAGGCCGGCTGTATGATGTGGGGGATAAGGCTGGCAAACTGATTGCATGGCTGGATAAGAAAGAGAGAGAGAATCGTGTTATTCCTGTGATTGAGAGGTCGGATGGAGAGCGTGTTACTGAGCCACTTGAGATTATTGATTGCTTTGTTGACCACTTTCGAACTGTATATGCCTCGATTTCTGATAGAGACGAAGATGACTCCCGGTTACTTCTTCGGGACATTGCCCTGCCCTGTCTCTCGGAGGACGACCGAGATCTCATGGACGCGCCCATCACGGTAGACGAGATCGCGGGTGCTATCCGCTCCCTCCGCTCTGGGAAGGCAATGGGCCCCAATGGCTTACCCATTGAACTGTATATGTTGCGACCGGACGCCTTGGCGTCATATTTAAGGGGGATGTTCTTGGAGGCTTTGGAGCTAGGTTCCCTGCCCGCAGATCAGCGACTTGCCGCCATTGTGGTTCTTCACAAGGAGGGTAAGCCTCGTGATCGCTGTGCCTCGTATAGGCCCATTTCATTGCTTAACGCCGAGCCCAAAATTCTTGCCAAACTATTGGCTAATCGTTTGGTTACGGTGATCGGGGACCTGGTCCATCCGGATCAGTCCGGTTTCATTCCCCGTCGTAACACCGCTCTTAATCTGCGCAGACTCCATGGAGTTCTCGCGAGGGCAGCGACTCTCACTAAGTCAGCCATTTTAGTTTCCCTTGATGCTACGATGGCTTTCGATACCATAGAATGGTCTTACCTATGGGCGGCCCTCTCTAAGTTTGGGTTCGGCCCGGGGTTCATCGCTTGGGTTAAACTCCTTTATGAAAAGCCCCTGGCCCAGGTGGTGGTTAATGGTAGGGTGTCCAGAACCTTTACGCTTGGGAGGGGTACCTGGCAGGGCTACCCACTGTTCCCGTTGCTCTTTGCCCTCGCCTTGGAACCGCTGACTGAGTGGCTCCGTTGGGAGCCTTCCATGAGGGGCATCCGTTGGACTCCCGACTTTGAGGATCGTATTTCGCTTTATGCAGATGACATCCTTCTGTACCTTACCTCCCCTTGGAAGTCTCTTAATGTGCTTTTCGACGTTCTGACCTCCTTCGGAAAGAACTCGCAGATTTCCAATTCAAGTGGCTGAGACCGGCTTTAAATACTTGGGGATCTACATCTCCTTGGATGCCACCGTGCGTTATGAACGTAATTTGCTCCCTCCGCTTCAACGGCTTAAGTTGGATGTTGCGCGCTGGCGTCAGTTGCCGTTGTCCCCACTGGGTCAGGCGGCTCTTTTTAAAATGATGTCGCTGCCCAGATTTCTGTACGCTCTCCAGAACTCATTTGATTTGGTTCCCTCTCGATATTTTCGTGAGGTGGAGGGTCTACAAAGGCGACTGATCTGGAATGGGCGTGTTCGCATTGCCCTGTCTAAACTCACCTTACCGTGGTACGACGGAGGTATCGCCCTCCCTGATATTAGGCGCTACTACTGGGCTTCCCAGCTGAGTGCAGTCAATCACGCAACGTATGCCCCTGGTCCAGCCCCGGCCTTTGCGATGGATAAACATCTTCTGCCGGGGGGCAATTTTAACAGGGCGCTTTATTCCCGGAAGCTCTGTAGACCGCTGACGGGACCCTCTAGGATTGCGGTACGAGTGTGGTAAAATGCGAATGCGGCTCTTGGATGGAACGATAGGTTCACCCGTGCGACCCCCCTGTATGACTCTGAATATTTGGGTAATCTGTGGCGAACGAAAGGTTTTGATAAATGGGATATGATTGGTATCAGTAGGGTGGAGGATCTTTGGTCCAAAGGGAATGTTAAGTCCTTTGCGGCACTACAGGCTGAGTACGGGCTTGGGGACAGGGAATATTTCCGGTACGCACAAGTCCGACATGCCCTGTTGTCAGTTTTTCCCGCGGGTACTGACATCCCTGAGTCCTCCCCTTTGGAGGATCGTATCCTCGACGGCCATGTACCTGATAGCACAATTTCTTTGATTTATAAGAAGCTTATGAATAACAGAGCTGATTTGCTTGTGCGTCTCAGGGCTTCGTGGACCGCTGATGGCCTAGAATTGGACGATGAGGATTGGCAATCTGCCTTGTCCTCGCCTAAGGAGGTCGCCATTCCAGCGCGCCTTCGCTTCGTCCAACTTAAGATCCTCCATCGTGTGTATGTCACTGGTCCGAGTCTGGTTCGCATGGGTTACTCTATGGATGCTCAGTGTAAGCGTGGTTGTGGCATGACTGGCACCTTTCTCCATATTCTGTGGGAGTGCCCGGTGGTGTGTGAATTTTGGTCCCGTGTACATGCTGTAATGGAAAGGGTGACTGGTGCTGCATTATCCCCCGAAGCCAGGCATTGTCTCCTTAACGTCTGGGAACCTAATGACTATAACACGGCTCAGATCACCTGGGCGACCCTGGGCAACATGATTGCGAAAAGAGACATTGTGCAGCTATGGGGATCCGATAGGCCGCCAACTGTATCGTCCTGGAAGAAAAACATGGACTGGTGCATGTTTAGGGAGAAAACTGTTTATTTGTCACTGGGTCGCCCCAAGAAATGGAGTAGAATTTGGTCGCAGTGGAACTCCTACCGTGGGAATGTATGCACCCCCCCACATGCCTTGCTTCCCGACATTACTTTGTCCCCATGATTGCCATTCCTTGTATTGTCGTTTTCTGTATTATCTCTTGTCTCCTCGCTGCCCCCCCCCACCCTTATTCCAGTTGCTAACTGTATGTTATATGCTGATACGCCGGCGCGCCTCCTGCGCAGACCCATGACCAATTGATCGATTGTCATTGTGCCTTGTGATGTTTGTTGTGTTCCTTGTTAATTTTCAATAAAAATTTAAAAAACAAATTTTTAAAAAAAGAATGAGTCTTTAGCATTAATTTCCTCCATATTGCCTGTTTCTGCTTAGTTATGACCTCTGCATCATGCCCTGGAATAACACCTTCCACTGTCCCCCGAAACACTCCGTGACTTTCTCCTTGGACATTGACGAGGACCCGCTCAGCTCTCGTGGCCCAACCTCAGTGCACCGCATGTCATCGTCCTGTGGCGGTGTGCCTGTGCGGGATGCAGTGCGTCCGGGGCACTAACTCTGTGCACCTCAAGTCATGGACCCTTGCTGGTTGAACTTTGAACTTCTGATTGTCTGATCACTGTTGTAGTTGTTGCCAGCACCAACCACTCCCTGAAGGCTTACACTCACCCCACACCCATCCAGCACTAGCGTCACTAGACATGTGACCCTGGCAATAAAAGGGGCCGGGTGCACTTGCCCGTAGCCAGTTCCACAAACTAAGTGTGTCCCTGTGGTCATTATGTATGTATGAGGGCCCGGGCGCTACCTCATTACATTGTGCTGTGTACAGAAGACGCAACCATGTCACCTCAAGCAGTAGGGAAGACCTGGGACATGTAGCTGTGTCATAACCCCTGTAAGCGTAAGCGGAGTGGACTGGCGTACAACAGTCCAGCGTAGGGTGTGGTTCATCAACCTGGGGCTCTGGGCGTGGCTATGTTTTGGCCTTGACAAGGAAATAACTAATGCATGTGTGTCTCTGTTGTAGTGTTGGTGCCACCCGTCCCGCAATGAACAATGTTGCATTGTTGCATGCTCCCGGAGTGCGTGCTCGGCCAACGGTGTAAATGAAGGAGCGCAAGCCCACTTGGAGTCCTGGATCATACATGCCAACTGTTGTGTGTGTGTGTCGCTATTACCGCAGCATAAGCCAAAGGTCTACCCTCAACCACTTTACAAGTTCAACCAGCCATGAACTCTACATCTGTGTCCACCCTATCCTTACCATAGACCTACACACACCTGGCCGCCCACCTTCAACGCACAACATCCAGTATCGTTGTCAGGCTTGTGGATATGCTCAGACAGGCATGATAATGGTGTGCCGTAGGAGTGCAAGTGATGCAACAGCGCTGCGCACACTAGTAAATAGGCTTGGGGGACGGAGGAGCAGCAGTGAGGCTACGTATTACACATTGATGCCGCTCATTTGCTACAAGCAGTACATGTCAAACAGGAATCACTAAGTCACACGTATCACACACCAATGAACCAGTGAGCCTGCCAACACATCATGCAGAACCAACTATTGACTCATTTCTCTCTGCACTGTCACAGGTGATCAAGGATATGCACTGTGCCCTTGGATGATGACACCCCTCCGAGCCCCGAACACTCAGGCCCAGAGGCAGTACAATGCGCCCCAAAACGCACCAGGGGCATTGTGGAACGCACATTTGGCATGTTAAAGTCATGTTTCAGGTGCCTGGACATCACAGGTGGAAGGCTCCTGTACAGCCCAGACAGCCCGTGCAAGATGATCGTTGCATGTTGTGAGTTGCACACCATATGTGTACGCACCAATGCCCCATGGGTACAAGTGCCAGATGCACCGGGCGATGATGAGGAAGATGAGGCAGGTGGAAGACACCCCACTGCAGATGCAGCAGGAATAGCCCATAGGAGCACCATCATAGACAATTTCTTCACATGAGCACGTCACATTGTCACAGTCCTTAGCAATCATGGGACAGTACAAAATGACCAAAGGCACAGCATGTGCTAAGAAACTCATTACAACACACATTGCCTGAGTGCATGTCACTCCTCTGTACAAGCACATCACTCTGACACCTGTAAGTGCAACATGTAGTGCTAACAATCTCATAATTTTAAAATAGATGGTGGGTGTGTGACCCCTGTACAGCGAGGCTGTTTAGGGTGGCACGTATTCGCAATGCCATTTCTGTGTCAAATATAGTTTGGAATCCCACTCATCAGCGTTTCACATGTGTCCCCAAACATTACATATAGGTTGTCATTTGTGACCTACAATTGACAACAGGCTTTCTTTTGGGGTCAAATTTGTACCAGCATGATGCAGGGATGCACCATGTGACTCAAGTCCCACAACATGAGAAACATGGACTAAAGGGGTAATCACTGCCCCTACATTCGTCCATGCTTTCATACTTGCTTAATCATAGACATGACACGCCTGTGTATTAGTATGTATTATTCACGTTCAGTGGAGTGTTGAAGCTGTCTTAGTACTGTGGCATGCAGACAACTCTTTACAATATTGCCCCGTGGAGGGCCAGCCAGAGTCCTTTAAGGATTGACAAGTTACTAGGATGGGGAAGGGTCCAGTCCGCAGGCTGATTGCTGTGTCATTGTTTTGCAAACAATATATGACAGTCCATGTTGAGGTACAAGGTTAGTGTCGAAGAGTGTATCGGGGGACAGTGAAAGGTGTTATTCCAGGGCATGATGCAGAGGGCAGAACCAAGCATAAAGAAGACACATTGCGGAGATGAGTGCTACTGCTTCCTTCTTACCACTAAGGCAGTTTCATCCTCTTCTTCGTCCTCTGACGTTTCATGTACCTCACATGTGGGTGGTGGTGTTTAGTCTGCAGCAGTGTGTGTGACACTGACAAATCAGGGGCCGGTGATGTGGATGTAGAAGTAGCAGCAGTATTCATCTGCGCAATGTCTTGTGGCATCACTCCCATGATGAGGATCTGCATCTGCAGGGCATGGAAGATCACATCTACAATCAATCAATCAATCATATCATTTGTAAAGCGCACTACTTACCTGTGAGGGTCTCAAGGTACAGGGGTGGGGGATGCTGCTACTACTCAAAAAGCCAGGTCTTGATGCATTTTCTGAAGGTCAGCAGGTCTTGGGTCTGCCGTACGTGGATCGGGAGGGTGTTCCAGGTCTTGGCGGCGAGGTGAGAGAACGATCTGCCACCGGAGGTCGCTCTTTAGAAGCGGGGGACTGTGGCGAGGGCGAGGGCGGCGGAGCAGAGCTGGCGGGTGGGGTTGTAGAAGCTGAGTCATCTGTTGAGGTACGTTGGGCCGGTGTTGTGGAGTGCCTTGTGTGCGTGGGTGAGAAGCTTGAAAGTTATCGTCTTGTTGACCGGAAGCTAGTGCAGGTCTCTCAGGTGGGGTGTGATGTGGCTGTGGCGAGGGATGTCGAGGATCAGGTGTGCAGAGGAGTTCTGGATGTGTTGGAGCCATCTCAGGAGTTTGGCCAAGGCTCCTGCGTAGAGGGCGTTTCCGTAGTCCAACCTGCTGCTGACGAAGGTTTGGGTGACTGTTCTTCTCGTTTCAGTGGGATCCACTTGTAGATCCTGCAGAGCATGCGGAGGGTGTTGAAGCAGGAGGAGGAGATGGCGTTGACCTGTTTAGTCATGGAGAGGGTGGAGTCGAGGATGACCCCTAGGTTGTGTGCGTGGTCGGTGGGTGTTGGGGCGGTTCCCAGTGCGGTGGCCACCAGGAGTCGTCCCAGTCCGAAGGGGTGGATCCGAGGATGAGGACCTCGGTCTTGTCCGAGTTCAGCTTCAGTTGGCTGTTCCTCATCCATTCAGCGACGGCCTTCATTCCTTCGTGAAGGTTGGTTTTGGCAGTGTGGGGGTCCTTGGTGAGGGAGAGGATCAGCTGGGTGTCATCGGCGTAGGAGATGATGTTGAGGTTGTGCCGACGGGCGACGTGGGTGAGCGGTGCCATGTAGATGTTAAACAGAGTTGGGCTGAGGGATGAGCCCTGGGGTACGCAGCAGATGATCTTGGTGGCTTCGGAGCGGAAGGGAGGAAGGCGGATGCTCTGTGTTCTGCCGGAGAGGAAGGAGGTGGTCCAGTTCAGGGCCTTCTCTTGGATCCCGGCGTTGTAGAGGCGTGTTCATAGTGTGTGGTGGCAGACCGCGTCGAAGGTGGCTGATAGGTCCAGGAGGATGAGGGCCGCCGTTTCTCTGTTTTCCAGAAGGGACTTGATGTCATCGGTGGCGGCGATGAGTGCAGTCTCAGTGCTGTGGTTGCTGCGGAACCCAGACTGGGAAGGGTCCAGGATGTTGTTCTCTTCGAGGTAGCGGGTCAGTTGTTCATTGACGGTCTTCTCGATGACCTTGGCTGGGAAATGGGCCGGACGTTCTTGAGGTCCTTGGGGTCGCCTTGAGTTTCTTGAGTTAGGCGTTTATCTCGGCGTGCTTCCAGCTCACCGGCAAGATTGCTGTCTCAAAGGAGGTGTTGATGACTTTCCGGAGATGGGGTGCGATGGCTGTGCTGGCTTTGTTGAAGATGTGGTGCGGGCATGGGTCTGACGGAGATCCGGAGTGGATGGGGTTCATGATCTTGATGGTGTCATCGTCATTGATGTTGGTTCAGGAGAGCAGGTGGTTTGTGCGGATGGTGGTCGTGGGGGCGGACGTTTCAGTGGTTGTCAGGGCGGTCGTGGCGTTGAAGCTGTTGTGGATGTCTGCGATCTTGCGGTGGAAGAAGGTGGCCAGCGAGTCGCACAGGTCTTGAGTGGGTAGGATGACGTTGGTGTTGGAGCTGGGGTTGGAGAGTTCCTTCACAAAGTTGAAGAGCTCTTTGATGTTGTGCGCGTTGTTGTCTAGGCGGTCTTTGAAGGAGGCCCTTTTAGCAGATTTGATGAGGTGATGGTGTCTGCGGGTGGCGTTCTTGTGGGCTGCGTGGCTGTCTGGTGTTCGTTCACGGTGCCAGATCTTCTCCAGCTTTCGGCAGGTTTGCTTGGAGGCCCGGAGGTCTTCAGTGAACCAGCTGGCTTTCTTGTTGGAGTGACTGTTGGAGGGTTTCTTGATCGGGGCGAGGGTCTTGGTACAGTCATTGAGCCACTGTCTGAGGTTGCGGGCGGCGGTGTCGGGGTCGGTGGTGTCGGCGGGTGGGCTCTGGGCGAGGGTGGTGGTTAGCTGGTCTTTGGTGACTTTGCTCCAGCAGCGGCGAGGCATCTGTTGGGTGCGGTGCTGCGTGGTGGGTTTCTTGCAGGCGAAGTGGATGCAGTGATGGTCATTGCAGTGGAGTTCAGTGGTGTGGTTGAAGAAGATGTGGGGGCTTGCGGAGAAGATGGGGTCAAGCGTGTTGTGGTATATAAATAAATAATACCTGATCTAGGTTTGTCTAGGCATAGAAATAACAGATAGCTCAATAAATAAGAGTCAAGATTCGAGGTAGTAGGAGTTTTGCAGGTTTATTACAGCATAAAGGACAGGAACAGGACAACCTGCACGGGAACAGAATGGCAGCGCTGCCGGGGGCAGAATCGGGACAAGGAGCATAAGGGAGTCAACTTTAATAACAGTACATGAGCATATATACATAACGCAAACACATAGCATTACATTGCAATAGGCGTAGCAGTGGGTGGAGCAATAGGTGTGACGCGTAGCAGTCGCGAAAGATAAGGGTGAAAATGGGTGTAACAGGGCGTATACATAGACATGTGATGCAAACGTAACAGAATATGTCATGAATGGGGCGGAAACAATGGAGGGGGCTACCTAAGGAGCCGGGACCTCTAACCTGGTGGTGCGCGCAAACTGGCAATGACGTGTTACTAGGAGTAGAGACTGAAGTCTAGAGGGTCGGAGCGACATGTACCTAAACAGTATCTAGTATCTGATGTTTAGGGAACATGTTGATATAAACTAGAAGTCAAGAGGGGAAAGGCTAACAGACACTAAGACTGGAGCATGCATTATTCTACATGTAGTGCGTGATGAAGAATATTAAATGACCATTAAATGCAGTACTTCTCTTACATGGAGACGTAAAGGCTAGACAATGACGGTAACTATTGATGCGATTCAGTAGCTTTAGGAATGCAGAGAAGGAGGGCTGAACTGATAACTAGAACTCTTGGCAGACTCAGAGGCAGAGCCAGGCTGAACCGGGCACTGTGAGGCAGGAAGTAAGTGAAGGGTCAGGGATACAGGTGGGGGCTGTATTGCTCCTCAGCGAGGGCTCAGGAGACAGGAGCTGAATCTCATGTCCGGGCCCTTTTGAGGCCTAGAAACGGGGACTTTTCAATGCATTAACGTGCACACTGTGAAACGTGGCAACATAACTTTACATAGGCCTAACATTCGTTGTATTCACGAAGACTAGTAACTGACATACTAGAGATGGACACAACTGTAATTGCGTCTTTGATCGAACATGGGGAATAACATATGCATATTAATCATGCACACATAACATATGATGGAGGACGCGTAGGGACACAGAACATGGCAAAATTTACTTTTCCACATTCCCTCCTTGTCACTACGTTTCCATCAGGAAACATCAATATTCATGATACCATCTATCATTTCATACAGTATCATTTGCTCGTCTCGAGTTGTCTTGGAACGGGATTTAGAACGGGACTTGGGACTAGGAATACAAGAGGTAGCACAAATGCCGCAAATCGCAGGGCCACATTGTATACAGAGGCAGCAACTGAATATGATCGCTACTGCAATACCTAGAAAGGACAAGACTTTCCAACCCCAGGCGGAAATTATACTCCAGAGCCAACCGGACCATGTCCAGGTGCCTGGATTTTGGTGTAACAGATGGGCAATTTTATGAAGTCTGGTTATAGCTGAATAAACAGACGGCGCGTTATTTGGAATGAAAATGCAGCAACTAGATCCGATGACTCTACAAGCCCCGCCCCTATCGGCTAGTATGACGTCAAGGACGAGACGATTTTGCAAAACTACAAATCTCATAGTAGATTGCTCTTCGGTTAAGTTACCTAGGGCAGAGGCAGTCTCATTTACTACGGCTTCAAGGGTTCTGGTTAACCTACGGATTAGCTTACTATTCTGGATAGGTCCTATAAAGAAGAAGAAACCTCTATTGAAATCTGTATACTGTTCTAGAGCGGTTTCAGTATAATCGACAATTGGGGACTCGATCTCCCTTCTATGTCTAATGTGTACTAGATGTGTGTTTCTATGATAATCAGATGGGGCTAGAAAAACTGGTGGCAGTAGGAAGGCAATGTAACAGGTTCCTTCCCAATCGAGGGGCAGACGAACATATGCGGTCTGACCACAAATAAAATAAGAATGACGTGAAGCTTTGAAAATAGATTTCCCACTGTCACTATAACTGACAATAGTAGTACAATCACTATGTCCTACATGTACGGAACCATTATTTCGGACACATAATTCGCCTTTGACTGGTAGTACTGAAATTGCAGGTAAGTCTGGAGTAGTATCAGACTGAACATTCAGGACCATAAAATTCGAAGAATAATTACCTAAATTATACACTTCATTTTCTAGATCTAATCCGGTTCTGTGAGGAAGACCTTGCTTGTCTGGAAAACATGTACTGTTAAGAAAAGACATATCTGTTGAGGATGACGTTAACGTGGACCATGCTCCACACGAACCATTATGTGAAAAAGGATAAGGAAAGAGTGGCAGAACTCCCTTCGGTGTCTGGAAAGGGGGGAGTCGACCACACACCCAACAATTAGTGGCATTGCTGGTCTGGTGTGAATAATGTAACATGCGGATAAAAGAATTATTACGCATAGCGAGGCGGTAAGAGAGTTCATGAGGGGGCAGATCACTAAACGTGTGCTCTGCTGTAACATTAGAAGACTTATTTACATGTGAAACTGGAAAATACAGGTAAAATGCATAACTGGTGCAGGAAATCATAATGCTGAGAAATAATATGAAACTTAGAAAAACGATACATCGGATTGAGTTTTGACTAACTCTCTCACTATGGGGGTCTATTTTATACATGTCAGAAACAGTCTAACCGTTTCACCTAGGGGAGGACTTAGACAATCAAACTGGCTGACTTATTTTACTAGACCTTAACTTTTTCTTATACTCCTGTTGCGGAGTTGTCTCTAACAGGGAGGGTTCAGTATCATTGTTCTTTGCGGGACAGTCCTTGAGAATAGTACTTTGGCAGTCCTTTAAATCCTGGGAAATGTTCTTTGAGACTGGTTTCAATCCATAAAATTTCTTGATGTGTGAAAGATGCACCCAGCCTTTGCGTCCCTCCAACTTCACGGCTGTACGGGTGGCCAGGAGGACCTGTCGGGGCTCCTTCCAGCGAGGCTCCAGCGGACTTGATCGATCAAAATTACGAACTAAGACCATGGATCCGGGAACAATTTCATGCGGTGCCACCTCGGTATTGTCTGGAAATGCGGCGGCAACCTGTGAACGACAAGAGTTGAGGGCAGACATCAAGGAAGCTAGGTAATCTGTCAGCATATTACTTGAAACATCGGTAATACTTCGGGGTCTAGGTGTACCCCACATGTTAGGGGGGCGGCCGAATACAACCTCATACGGGGACAGACCTGATCTGGAATGTGCGACCATGCGCATATAGAACAAAGCGACTGGCAGAGCTACTAGCCAGTCCACACCTTTCTCTTTACATACTTTGGCGATGCGAATTTTCAGGGTCTGATTATGTCTCTCTACGAGACCGGCTGCTTCAGGATGGCGTACACAATGGAACTTCCACTGGTACCCTAGCAAAAGGGAAACGTGCTTCATTAACTCTGAGGAGAATGGCTGGCCGTTATCAGAATATACGACCCTAGGGAGTCCATAACGGGGGAAGAACTCACGAACCAGCTGCTTGGCAGTGGTCGCGGCGGTGTAATCTGGGACTGGATATGCTTCTGTCCACCTGGACAAAGCGCATACAACTACAAGAACATACTTGAAACCTCGACATCGCTCCATCTGAATATAATCCATCTGGAGGACTTCAAAAGGGTGGTCAGGGGGCTGGAATCCCCCTTGTTCCACCGGGACACTTTTACCTGGATTAAACTGACAACATATCATACAGGTACGGACTTTCTGCTTGGCTGCAGCTCGTAAATGCTTGTTGAACCAAAGGTTCTGAATACTGTCTAACATAGCTTTTTCTCCTAAATGTGCTGGACTATGTGCGGTATTAATAATAACTTGAACCATAGAGTCGGGGAGAAACCATGTGGTTCTACCCTTCGTCACCCATCCCTGATCTGTCTGGACCCCTCCTTGTTCGGACCATTTCTTGATTTCCTCGGGAGTAGCATGTAACTGGATATCTATGACGTCTTGAGTAGGGTCCTTAACTGTCATACATGTAGTCGGATCTGGAGTGTGTGTCATGTTAACTGGAATGTCTGGAGTCTGAGCTGTGAGCTTGGCTGTGCGATCTGCTAGATCATTACCTTGGGAAATAATGTCAGTAACTTTCGTGTGTGCCTTGCACTTCATGATAGCAATGGATGTCGGTAAATGTATTGCATCTAACAGAGCTTGAATGAGGAGACCATGCTGAATCTTGGTTCCATGAGAAGTCATGAAACCTCTCTCCTGCCAGAGCACTCCAAAGTCGTGTACGACTCCAAATGCGTAACGTGAATCTGTGTAAATGTTAACTTTCAGGTTCTTGGCATGTATGCAGGCTTGTGTCAGAGCAACTAGCTCTGCTGCTTGAGCAGACAGGGTGTCAATACGGTGTGTCTCAATAACTTCAGTGTCAGTAGTCACTGCATACGCGGCTACTAGATCTCCTGTACTTGTTCTCATACATGAACCATCCACATAAAGTGTCAGGTCGGGATCTGGTAATGGAATATCGGTCAGATCTTGTCTTGGTTTTGTCGTAATGTTGACTACTTCCACACAGTCGTGTGTGGCAGGATTTGAAGTAACTGATGGTAACAGTGTAGCAGGATTGAGAACGTTGCAGCGTCTGATTTCTATGTGTGGCTGGAACAGTGTCAATTCATAACCTGTTAAACGTGCAATTGTCAAGTGCTGAGTTTGTGTTCGGTTTAAAAGAACTTCCACGGAGTGTGGAACTTGTACTGTCAAGGAGTGTCCTAATACTATGGAATCACTTTGTCTGATAGCTAGTGCTGTGGCTGCAACTGACTTGAGGCACGCAGGCAGAGCCTGGGCTACAGGATCTAATGTGCTCGAAAAATAAGCACATGGCTTGTATTGTCCTGCTTGATCTTGTGTGAGAACAGATAATGCTGTACCTTCACGTTCTGTGACGAAAAGTGTAAAAGGCTTACTGTAGTTCGGTGTGGCTAGAACTGGAGCTTGGCATAAAGCTTTCTTTAACTCATTGAAACTAAGTGTATGTTCAGATGTCCAAGGGAGGACAGTCGATACGGCTGCCTCCTGTGTCGTTAACTGTATCAGTGGCTTGGCTAGAAATGCATACTGAGGAATCCATTGTCTGCAATAAGAAGTAAGGCCGATAAAAGCACGTACCTCCTTCTGGGTCTTGGGCTGAGGAAGACTCGCTATTAACTGGATACGGTCTGGTGTCAACTGCCTACCCCTCTTGGACAGTAAGTGTCCTAAGTAGACCACTTGCTGGACACAGAATTGAAGCTTCGAAGGGGACACCTTGTGCCCCATCTCGGCTAGGAAATACAAGACTGTAAGTGATGCTCGCTCGCAGTCACGTTCAGAACGGGCTGTAATCAGTAGATCATCGACATACTGGAGCAGGGCAGTGTCAGTTGGCATGTGAACATTATCAAGTTGTCTCTTAAGTGCTTGACTGTAAATACTAGGACTTTCTGTGAAACCTTGAGGAGCTCGTGTGAACTGGTAGCTCCTTCCATTTAAACAGAATCCGAAAAGAAACTGGCTGTCTGGATGAATGGGAACACTGAAAAATGCGTTCATGAGGTCGATTACAGTAAAGAACGTGGCTTCGGAATCAATGGCTGTCAATAGGGAAGAGATATCTGGAACAACTGGGTACTGAGGAATAATACATTTATTAAGTTCTCGTAGGTCAATCACTAATCGATATACTGGGGGTGCATTTGGGTCTGTACGTTTCATGACTGGAATGATCGGGGAATTGCATATATTGGAGTCAGTTTCTACAACTACTCCTTGAGCGATGAGCTCGTCAATAATTTTGGATAAGGCTGCTACAGCCTCAGGTGGCAGTCTGTACTGTCTGATTCGTGGTAACACTACACCTGGTTTGAGAGTCACACGATGGGGTGTGATTTGCATATAGCCAACATCAGTTGGACCTTGCGCCCATAAATGTTGCGGAACATTAGACAATCTTGGATCAAAATCACGTAAAACATAGTGACCCTTAAAGTCACGTAGGAACAGACGTATTCCCTCTGGGGAACAGCATATGACTGCACCTAATTCTTTCAGTGTCTTAATGCCTAATAAGTTTTCTGGACATGACTTCGTAAGTAACAGATCAGTAGTACGGGACAATGGACCTACTTCTAGAGTAACTGGCTTTGATATTTCATTTACAATAGGTTTTCCTGAAAATCCAAGGGAAACATTTCTTGAGCCTGAGAGCGGAGCCCCTGGAACTTCGGCGTGACTAATTGTGGTCCTACTTGCCCCTGTATCAATCAAAAACTTTCTGTCTTTCCCTAATACTTGACTGTGAACATAGGGACCTTCTTGATCTACAGGTATCTCGATGAGAGGCAAGCCTACCTCCCTCTCTAGGCTGTTTCATGAATATGGCTGATACTCTGGATACTCTGACTGTGCATACTGGTACATCTGCTGTGTAACATGCTGTGTTGCAGCAATAGGCTGCGGTACTGTAACTATCTGCTGTGCATTCTGTGGCTGAGGAGTCTGTGAAACTTGTTCTTGTCTCGGTGGACGTGGTCTTTCTTTAGTTTTACCGGTAGCTATGTTGTGTTTCAGAACTGCACACTCGTTTATAAAATGACCTGGCTGTTTACAATAATTGCAGTTCCCTTTAACAGGAGCTGCAGGATGACTGGCTTGATTCGAACCCCTCTTCTGGCTGTCTTGAGGAACAGATTGTGCGACTAGTACTTTCATTTTCGTGTCTTTCATACGTTTTCTTTCGTGATCTTGCTCTTCTCTGATTCTATTCTGGTGGTACTGGAGCATCTGTAACATCTGGGACGGGGTATTAGCTTGCCAGGTACTTTCGACTTTCAAAACTCGATTTTTAATTTGAGGACTTGAATTCTCGACTAATTTAGTAACAAAAAGATGAGGGTATGACTCACTACTGGTCTTGAGGCCACTGTTGATGCTAAAACATTTCTCAAATCTAGAATAAAAATCACTAATGTCTTCATCTTGTTTCTGTTTACAGGCTGAGATTGCATCCCAGTCTTCCTTTTTCGTTGTTAACAATCTGGGTAAAACTTGAATCAATAATTCTGGTAATTCTTTACATTTCGCTCCAAGACCGGTACCTGGTACTCGTGCCTTATCTTCAGCTTCTAGAACTGCCCAATCTATCTTTTTCTCTCCCACCTCCCATTCTTTTTCCTTGAGCTTTTCATATGTGCCCGCGGGCAACAGGACTTTTAACATTTTAATTATATCTGGATACGTGTATTCTCCCATACGGAGCATGTCTTTTAATTCTCTATGGAACCCTGCTGGATCTTTATCGTGACAGGGAATTAATTTTTTCATCTCTAACAGTTCCATCTTTGTAATCGGGGTGTAAACAAATACTCGTTGCATTTCACCATCCGCTGTCCTAACTGGGTGCACTTCTCGTAACGGATTCTGTCTGTCTATGTAAAATGGTTTACTTTCTGGGGGTGAGACATGAACAAAATGCGGGTTCAGAAACGTTCTATACTTGTGGCGCTGTTCTAGAATGACACTAATTAAATCGGTACCTAGACCTTTCCATCTATACTGGAGTAGTTCGTTCAGGATATCATGTAACGGACCTGGATCAGAGTGCTGACCCTCATACAGAGTAATGAGGTGCTGGATCATATACATACCCACCAGTCGCTGCTCGGCTGGGGGTAGTTTCAGAAACATTTGTGCCACTATTTCGTCTGGAAAAGTGGTAGAATCAGTAATCCATCGGACTGCTGATCGGGCTAGTTCTTGTTCATGCATGGTACTTAACTCACTGTAACCAATTCGTGATTTCAGAATGTGATCGGTAGCTTGAAATACTTGTTCTAGAGAACCTTGTTCTAGTGCTGGATGATAGGAAGCTGACTTGTGTTCTAGGCGTAAATGGCGGTCTGGAAATCTGGATTTTCCTACATACGCTATTCTGGAGGGATTCTCGTCGTCTACCTCTTCAGTATCAGAGTTACTTTCTTTCTCGCTTACTTGTGCTGCTTTACGTTGTTCGTGTAACTTTATTATTTCTTTACGGATTCTCTTGTACATACTCTCCATAGCACTGATAGTCTTGTGCTTACCCTCGGCTATATTATCACTCCACTTTGTCAGGATTCTCATTTCGGCCGGATCTTTAGATGGGTAATCTTGTTCTCTTATTAGGCAATTAATCAGAAACTTTAATATCATGAGCTGGATCTCAGCTTTCCTTTGAGACATGGCCTCGCCAATGCTTTCTGGATCATCCCCTGTACGGATGAAACGATATATTCTGTCTAGATCTTCTTTCATATTCGGTAGGGTGACTAGATACTCGGTCACTTTTCTTACGCGTAATGAATATAAAACCATATTATCCTCGCCTGGGACTGGATCATAGCCGCATTCGGTAAGGGCTCGCCTGATTTCTGCAACAGACTGATATTTGGGCGTACGCTGTGACGCTTGCGCATGTAATTCGACCAACGCTTTACGTTGGTGCGGTGGCGGGGTACCAGGAGGACCTCCTCCTGCGGCCCCGAAACTGGAATCATCGACTGATGCTCTTCGTACTGGCGCGGCGGGAAATTGAAATGCGGGCTGAACTTGTAGGACGGGCTGAACCTGGGGGACCGTAGCAGGTACTGCAAGGGGTGTCCCGGTGTCTGGAGGAGCAGGAATTGCCTGATTTACAGGGACTGGCGGAGCGGGAACAGGATTTGCATATTCTGGGACTGTGTCGTCCAAATAGGACGAGATAAAAATATCAGCTGCGGTCGGTTTGTGACGTAGCTTGGTCGGAACTAATGGTGGCGGGAAATTACTGGATGCCTCCGGGGTCGCTTTTGGCAAGCCCTCGGCAAGAAGAGGGTACATACCCTTAATGAGGGCGTTCCTCCGTCTGTCTGACTGTTCGGTTTTAACTTGTTCACCTATCTCGATTAATTCTTTTTCTTGGGCTCGCTTTAAGGATTCTCTACTTAGTTCTGACTTTCTGATTTCTTTTTCTGTTCTTTTATGAGATTCTTTGCGCCATAACTCAATGGCATCTTTCTGTGACTGTCTGGCTTTCTTTTTCCATAATGCTTCTTCTATTCTCATGATGCACTCGGCATCCCACGTACCTGATACGGGCCATCTATATTTTTCTTCCAACTCTTTGGTATACTCTACCCATAAATCTAGATATAATATGGCGCTTATGCCATGCTTCTGATACATAAAATGACCTGGACTGTCCCTAGGCGGGACTGGAACTGCTGCTTCCAGCAGACCCTTTCTAGTTTTTAACTGACGTAACTTAGAAAACAAGGGCATGGCTGAGCTGTAACTGGGACACAATACGTAATTACACAATAAACACGATAATTACTTCACACTCATACCACGACATTAAAATACATGAAGAACATTTAGAATAACAGTTCGAACAGAATGCTACCTGGAATACGGAACACAGAATACATGAATTTTCTCGAGAACAGAACTGACTAGAACAGAAACTAGATGCACTGCTGAAACAGTACGAAACTTACCGGTCTCATAAAGAGACACGTCCGGACCCGCATCCACCGAAGTGGACACTTCGTTTGTGGGTCTGTGTACCACCAACCCACGGACCAGAGTCAATTTAATTGACCCTGTCTAGATACTACCCCAGTAACGGTACTCACCGGGCAGCAAGAACGGAAAGCCTCTGACTGGACTGGACTGCTACGACGACGGACGACGAACTTCGGACTTCAGTTACGGGTGGGCCTTCGGGTACCTCGGACCTCGGACTCTCGGCTTGGGCTCTGGTCGGGACTCGCCGCGTTCCTCCACCGCCTCGTCTCGATGCTGGACCGCCTCCTCCGTCTCCTCCGTGGGCCTGAGGGATACTTGAAGCAGAAATATCTGCCGGTGCACGGTATGGTTCCGTCACGGCTGCAGAGGGTCAGGGGGCCGGCGTGGCTTCACCGGCGCGTGGGGAAAGGGCAAGTCCCTATTCGGGCGCCATTATGTGGTATATAAATAAATAATACCTGATCTAGGTTTGTCTAGGCATAGAAATAACAGATAGCTCAATAAATAAGAGTCAAGATTCGAGGTAGTAGGAGTTTTGCAGGTTTATTACAGCATAAAGGACAGGAACAGGACAACCTGCACGGGAACAGAATGGCAGCGCTGCCGGGGGCAGAATCGGGACAAGGAGCATAAGGGAGTCAACTTTAATAACTGTACATGAGCATATATACATAACGCAAACACATAGCATTACATTGCAATAGGCGTAGCAGTGGGTGGAGCAATAGGTGTGACGCGTAGCAGTCGCGAAAGATAAGGGTGAAAATGGGTGTAACAGGGCGTATACATAGACATGTGATGCAAACGTAACAGAATATGTCATGAATGGGGCGGAAACAATGGAGGGGGCTACCTAAGGAGCCGGGACCTCTAACCTGGTGGTGCGCGCAAACTGGCAATGACGTGTTACTAGGAGTAGAGACTGAAGTCTAGAGGGTCGGAGCGACATGTACCTAAACAGTATCTAGTATCTGATGTTTAGGGAACATGTTGATATAAACTAGAAGTCAAGAGGGGAAAGGCTAACAGA
The DNA here is from genome assembly GCF_964261635.1 of Lissotriton helveticus. NCBI lineage: Eukaryota > Metazoa > Chordata > Amphibia > Caudata > Salamandridae > Lissotriton > Lissotriton helveticus. Next base: position 182,107,764 of record NC_136057.1, on the reverse strand, counting down.
CACTAAGACTGGAGCATGCATTATTCTACATGTAGTGCGTGATGAAGAATATTAAATGACCATTGACGTAAAGGCTAGACAATGACGGTAACTATTGATGCGATTCAGTAGCTTTAGGAATGCAGAGAAGGAGGGCTGAACTGATAACTAGAACTCTTGGCAGACTCAGAGGCAGAGCCAGGCTGAACCGGGCACTGTGAGGCAGGAAGTAAGTGAAGGGTCAGGGATACAGGTGGGGGCTGTATTGCTCCTCAGCGAGGGCTCAGGAGACAGGAGCTGAATCTCATGTCCGGGCCCTTTTGAGGCCTAGAAACGGGGACTTTTCAATGCATTAACGTGCACACTGTGAAACGTGGCAACATAACTTTACATAGGCCTAACATTCGTTGTATTCACGAAGACTAGTAACTGACATACTAGAGATGGACACAACTGTAATTGCGTCTTTGATCGAACATGGGGAATAACATATGCATATTAATCATGCACACATAACATATGATGGAGGACGCGTAGGGACACAGAACATGGCAAAATTTACTTTTCCACAGTGTGACTGGCACAGTGGGAGGGTGTTGTGACGAGTTGTCTGAGTCCGAGGTTGGCTAGGTTGTCGATCAGGGTGGTGGAGTTGGTGTAGTTGTTGTTCTCGAGGTGGAAGTTCAGGTCCCTGAGGAGGATGTAGTTCATGGAAGCGAGGGCGTGTGTGCTGACAAAGTCTGCGATGGAGTCGCTTAACTGTGGTCAGGGTCCGGGGGTCTGTAGATGAGGGTTCCTCTGAGGGTGGTGTTGGGGTCGGTGTGGATCTGGAAGTGCAGGTGTTCGGCGGTGCTGAGGGTGTTGTCGAGACTCTGAGAGTGTTCCTGTGGACGATGGCAATTCCTCCTCCTGCTTCGTTGGTGCAGTCCCTGCGGGTGATCTTGTAGCCTTCCGGGCTGGCTATGGCTATGTCGGGTGCCGAGGCGGGGTTCATCCAGGTCTCCGTCGGGAAGGTGAAGTCTGGGGAATTTGAGTCGAGCAGGTCCCAGTGTTCAACGGCGTGTTTGCGGGCTGAGCGGGTGTGGAGAAGGATGTATCTGAGGTGGTTGGGTTCTTTCCTGGGTGGCAGCATGGAGGGGTGGATGCTTGTGAAGCTGCAGTTCCGGCAGGTGAAAGCTCCGTGGGTGCGCTTCGGGGTGGCCAGGAAGCAAGTGTGTGATCGTCCGGTGTTGAACGCGTGGAGGGTTCTGGCATCGTAGCGGTATTGGGCGGCGTGGCATTCGCGAAATCCAGGGGTCCTGGCGCTGGGCGTGTTCCAGGCACAGACGGGTGCAGATGTGCTTGCTTTAGGTGCGCCTTTGGCGCGCCAGTGGCCAGCCCGCTGCACAGCCACTGTGCGTCCTCCATATGAGGGGATGTGGGAGGGAGGAGTAGCTGGGAGGCGGGAGCGGGGTGGCAAATGGGATTGCAGGGGGGCGGGGATGCAGCAGCGGGATAAAACAGACAGGGGCTGCAGGGGAACTGGGCACAGGAAGGAAAAACAAGTCTGGGCAAGAAAGCAAGTCTACAGCTTTCTTGTGTGCAGTAGTAGCCGTTCTTTGCACATGCATTCGCTCCATGTTCTCCATGAGACTCCTTATATTTCCCAAATCACGGATGACATTGCTGTAGCCGCTCTGGCTGGACAGTTGTTGTTGTCTCTTAGTCATGACTCCAGCAACGCCAGCCATGGATTGCTGGAGGGCATGGGGTGGACTGTGGGTGTCCATTAGGGAGTGTAAGTGGTCCCTGATGGGACTTAGACACCCACGTATGGCATCTATTTTGGCCGCCTTGAGGTCGAACTACACCGCACCTGTTCAGCCAGCTCCTTCTGGTGGTCTAACACACGGCTTTGAAATGCCATGTGTTCTTGGGTGAGGTGCTGGGAGCCAGACGTGGTGGTGGGTGCTTCATGCTGTGTTGTCTGTGCAGGGGCTGGGCACACTTCGATGGTGCTGGGCTGCCCTGCTACTGGAGGTGGTGTGCAGAGGGTGTCCATGAACCATTAGTCGTCTCCATCATCACTGACGTGATGTAGGGTCTGCTCTGCAGGAGGTGTTGATTGTCCCTCTGCAATGTAATGGGGAGATGTAGTTTCACAGTGTGTTCCATGTATGTTGACGCATTAGCAAAATTTACATACAGACTGCATGACAATGTACATTGTGACTGTTTGTGAGGAGATGCCTACTTGATAAAGGACATCACGGATGTGAGGTTGTACTTGTACATTGTCATCTCACAGGTTTTATTTCTGTTTTTATGGTGCATTTTCCCGCATGACGCGTGGGAACTGCAGGCCTGTCGCTGGTTATCACAGATTTTTGTATCACGGTTTGAAACATCGCCACTTTTTTTGCGTTTGTGTTTCGCATTTTTTATGTGTCACGTTAATTTTAACACGGTCATTAGAGACGTTATCATGAGACTATGGCATGGTACCGCTGTGTTGAGAATTCCACGTTAACACAGCATTAATTTCCTGCGATAGACTGTGATGTGAAAAGTTGCGTTAAGATAATTTTGCGATATTTATCAAATGTTCTTGAGAATACCTCCTTACTTTTGTCCTATGTATTTCACAGTGCTAGCAGTGCTGCAGACCTAATGGAGACCTTTCCGTTGTTCATTTTCCTTGACTTCCTGTAGGTGTACCTTTCTATTGTGATTCGTATTTTTCCTCTGCTGGAATTGTTCTCTGCGACGCCCCCCTTGACAAGTGCTTCACATTCCACTGTTAAAAAGAAGGGGCCTGATTCACAGAATGAACTTAAGACTCAATACTAAACGTACTACTATTTTGGTATTCACAGAATGCACTTACTACTTTTGGCATTCACAGAATGAACTTACTACTTTTGGTATTCACAGACGTTAGGATTTTGTCTTAAGTTTGTCTTAAGACAGATTTAAGACAGACTTAAGACAAAATCCTAACTTCTGTGAATACCAAAAGTAGTAAGTTCATTCTGTGAATACCAAAATAGTAGTAAGTTTAGGATTGAGTCTTAAGTTAATTCAGTGAATCGGGCCCAAGGACATTACTCTGCTGTCATACACTGCATCCCTTCCGCGGTGCTAGGTGTTGGTGACCATCGCTAAAGCACGACCTCTTTACACTCCACTTGACCGAGGTGTGTAGGAACAAATGATGCGCGGAATATACCACCGGGTTTGGCCCAGAGGCAGGAAGAGTCCGTCTCATGGCTGGAGCTTGCACTGTCAGATCCAGGATGGAGGTGGGTGAAATTAGCTCAGTGTAAGGGGATTTGCAAGTCTTTTACTCAAGGCCCGTCACTCAGGATTCGGCTCCACTCTCCACTGCTCCCCAGCCTTTAACAACACGGGCCCTGGGCCCTTTCGTTTAGTCAGAAGGCACGTCGGTGCCTTTAGGCCGTATGTGCAACCCTCACCACACAGGGAGGCTGCAGTCGCATGGCAGCTCTTTTTCTGCTTGTGATTTAGACACACAATTTGTCTTATTTGTAGGCTCTCCACCTCACCCTGCCACCTTGGAATCCGCTCTCCCATGATGCTGATTACTTCCCTGAGCCTACCAACCTGTGGGTGGGTTCACTGTGAAGTGTTAAAAAACAGAAAACACAGGTGTTTTATGCCAAAACCTAGGCACACATAAGAGTAATCGAACAGTATGTATATAATTACAGGATCTTAATCATGATAGAAACAATGAATCATATTCTTGAAGGTAGGATGTTGCTTTGTCTTTAATTCAGTTTTCATTGAGCCAAAACAGAAAGCAGCTGACACCTGTTTCGTCGCATGTGGACACTAATTCTGCGACTTCCTCAGGGCTGTATGAAGGATTAAGGGACCTTGTAGTCGCTCAGCCGGTGATAATTCCAACCCAGCTGGGCTAAACAATTTCAGTAGTAGTTCTGTTTGATTACTCTTATGTGTGCCTAGGTTTTGGCTAAAATCTGTAATTGTGAGGGATCTTCCCACACGAAATTGAGGGGTTATAGGGTTTATCTCCTCACCTAGCAGCACCATAAAAATGTTTTCTTTTTTTCTATGTACACATGTGTTAACTAACAGAGCGTCTATCTCTGCCTGGCCATCAAAAACCCTTCGTCAGAGACCCACTCACAGGTGTTTTATGTTGTCATCCTTATGCCCGCCCTTACTACCCTGGCGGGAAGTTCTAAGAAATGCTTTCTACTACATCCAGCGCGCCACATTTCACCCGATGGTATACCAGCATTTCATGGCATTCCACGAATGTCTGTGTCATAACTACATACCATACTATGCCACTACATAGCACAACATTAAATAAAATGAAAAGCAGATCATACCATACTAAATGAGACAGTGAACTTGGCTTCTCCTTACCCATCACAGAGAGCATAGTTACCTCTCACCTGTCATGGATAGCACAAAGCTGAGCTATCCCTCACCTGTGACAGATAGCAGAGCTATGCCTCACCTTTCACAGCAGAGCACAGCACAGATGTATCTCACCTAAGCTACTCCTCACACAACACAGAGAGCCAAGTCAGGCGCGTAACATGGGCAATTGTACTCCATGCGGTGTAGGAGCCCCCAATACTTCAGGGGACCCCCATTCAGCCCAAGACCAATGAATATATGTGAGACATGCAAGGCTTGGGGGCTCCTGATCAAATACTGCAGTGGGGCCCCCATCATTTTGCCTTACGCAACTGAGCAGAGCTATCCTTCATGCGTTGCAGAGAGCAGAGCTATCTTTCACCCATCACAGAGAGCAGTGCATCCCTCACCTGTCACAGACAGGAGATCTATGCATTACCTGTGAGATAGCAGCGCTACTTTTAAACAGTCACAGGGAGCAGAGTTATCTCTCACCTGCCACTTAGAGCAGAGTGTTGTAATGTAGCTTGTCTGGTGCATCCTCCCTATGCTTGCCCCTGCTCTACTGCTTGGCCCTTGATGATGTCATCAGAATGTTGGGAGGGTTGAACAGTAAGGAGATGTCAGTTGGTATGAGGGGCTGAGCAGTGGAACTGCTCCTGGTGGGGTCTGTTTCCTGTAACTACATAATATCTTTTACTAAGGATCTTAAGTGAAGAATAAAGCTATAATCCTGGATACATCTATGGGCTACAGAGCTTTCATTATTTTAACACTGGCGAAGATTTTAAAAGAACCTGCGTGCAGTTTTTGAGGAAAAATGGACTTTGGACTAAAGGAACCTCAAGCTAAAATGGATTTTGGACTTAAGGAAGCTCAAGTAATTATGGATTTAAAGAAACCTGGCACCTTAAAGAGCTGACAAAGTGTGGTTACTGTAGTTAATGCTAAGAGTGTGCTTCTTACTGCCCCAGAGGAAAGGGAGCGATGGGGAAATTTGAGCCCCAGTTCTCGATTGTAAAGAGCGTGTGATTTTCATTTTTGGCCTGGCCTGTCTCACTGTACCGGATCTGCAAGCAGTTGTTTGGGAAACACAAAGCGAGTCTGAAATGTTGTCTCTCTATGAATTTAAAGGATAAACATCAATACTGTTTACAGTTTTTTGCCTGTGACTGACGTGTTAAATTTGTGCTGCTTGGTGCTCTTGAGGTGATTTTATTTTTTTTTTCCTTACATTTCAACTCCGCGCCTATTTTAACTGTGAAGAACGTTTACCTACCGGCTCAACTGCCGTTTCTGGGGATGTCAGCGCGAGCCTTGTCTCCGGTAGCTTGTGGTGTGTGTTCTAGATTGCTGTGCAGCTTAGACGTGTGGGGAGCCACCCGGCTTTACGTCATGCTGCGTGTTGCCATCTCTACACTTCCAGACGTTCCTGCCGTTCTTAACATGTTGTGTGCCTGTCTGCTGAAAGAGGTACATCGCAGAAGCACCCTCGAGCTCTTTCTTCGTCACTGTCTGCAGCGTTTCCTCATGTGCTGTTTTAAAAGGATTTTCGTATGTTGTAGTCATATTAGGAGTGAGAAGTAATCCCACATTGCCATCTAGTGGTTATTTGGTCCCATTGCTACATAACTAGGATAACAGAGATTTACTCGTCCATGTCTTTCTTTGTGGAGTTTGGAGAAGTGACTGTGACAGACATGTGGGATTCAATGGGAAAGAAATGTATACAGGACCAGGACAATGAGCACAACAACAATGGTACTTTTTTGACTTTCCTAGTCTGTCTGTGATTTTGTTTTTATGACATTATGGGGTATATTATCAAGGGGTTTATCTCCGCTTTTTTGGCTTTAAAAGCCAAGAAAGCGGAGATAAAATTATCTCCCTATTACCAAGCTGTCGCTAACACCAGTTAGTGACAGCTAATAGGAGATAGCGACCATCTTGGGCCCCGCTTTGCATGTCAGTGATATTTATCACTAATGACATGCAAAGTGGGCGTGCCAAGATGTTAGCGACTGGAAACAGTCGCTAACATCGCTATCTCCTATTACCAACTTTTGGAGATATTTGCGCTAAGCGCGAATATCTCCAAAAGCTAACACCTGCCCTGAGCAGTTCTTCACCATGTTATCCAATGGGAGGTGGATAACATGGCTAAGAGCATTTGCTCGATAATGCATGAATATCGCTGACTTTTCAGCGATATTCATGCATTGCGGCCGTTTTTTATCGCATTTGCGATAAACCTTGCTAATAGCAAGGTTTATCTGCGATAAAAATCGCCGATGTGCGGCGATAATTTTTGTCTCTAAACAAGTGAGAGACAAAAATTATCGCTAGTTGTTGGTAATATGCCCCTATATCCTACAACAACAGTGGAAAGCTGCGCATGTGGAACTCGGGTGAGAGATCGCTCACTGGAGCTCAAGTCTTTTATTTATTTATTTATTTGTTAAAGTGCTTAGCATCTCAATGCATGTTTTGGGTGCGTGCTTGTGTGGGCATTGTCTTTTGTTTTGGTTGTTTTATCTTTGTGAAGATTTCTGGAGTGGTTGCCCTATTGTATGTTTTTGGGGTCACTGTGGAAAGGATATTGGGAGCTGTTGTGGCTGTAGTTTCCTAAGGTGACATTATTTTCAATCTAATGAACTGGCCTTCTTTGGTTTCTGTTTTCATATACTGATTGGAATATGTTTTTCTGTTGTGTTACTTGTGTATGGAAAGGGGGAAGTGTGGTGTGTAGTATTAGTATCTTGCAATAGGTGCTGTAGAGGTTTCAGTTCATGTTTTTGGTTGAGTGTTTGAGAGTATAGTTCTCTCATTTGGTTGTGGGTAACTTAGTCGGTTACCCCATAGGCAATGTACTGCTATTCTTGGTTGTGGGTGACATAAGTCTGTCACCCCATTGGTATTGTTTGGTTTGCAGTAGGGGGAATATGTTGTGTCCCCAGTCCTGCAGTTTTCTAGGTTGTGGGTGACATAAGTCTGTCACCCCATAGGTAATGTCTGGTTTTATTTGTATGGGGTTGTTTTGAGAATAGTGTCTCTCATTTGGTTGTGGGTTGGCTTTGGAAAGTCGCCCCGTAGGCAAAGTCTGTCTTTACCCCTGTGGTTATTTTGTGAGTATTGTTCTCACACCAGGTAGTGGGTTGACAAAGTTTTGTCGCCCCGTTAGCAAAGTTTTACCTTTGTGGTTGTATGGAGAGGATGTGTACCTCCATTGTTGGGTGTGAAATATCTAGTCCCTGTTATTGTCTGGATTGCCTTAGGACTTTTGTGTGGGTCCTAGCTTTATTGTTTTATTTATTAATGTATTTGGAGTGTTAGAAGCTTTAGGACTTGGATGTCGAATTGCTGTGTTATTTGGCTCTTTGTTTCTGAATCTTCTTGACATTTCCTTTGTGCTTTATCATCTCTGCACATTTACTTTTTGTGAATTATATTGCATTTGTGCTTATGATTCATTTGTTGATTTTGATGAAAAGGGGATGTGTTGTAATGTAGCTTGTCTGGTGCATCCTCCCTATGCTTGGCCCTGCTCTACTGCTTGACCCTTGATGATGTCATCGGAATGTTGGGAGGGTTGAACAGTAAGGAGATGTCAGTTGGTATGAGGGGCTGAGCAGTGGAACTGCTCCTGGTGGGTTCTGTTTCCTGTAACTACATAACATCTTTTACTAAGGATCTTAAGTAAAGAATAAAGCTATAATCCTGGATACATCTATGGACTACAGAGCTTTCATTATTTTAACACAGAGCTATCTCTAACTTGTCACTTAGAACAGAGCTATCTCTGCTCTAAGAGCTATCTCTCACCTGTCACTAAGAGCAGAGCTATCTCTTGCCAGTCACAGACAGCTCACCTGTGACCACAGAGTTACTCCTTTCCCGTCAAATAGAGCTGAGCTATGCCTTGCTCTACAGATTTGTCCCTGGATAGGTGTACGTAAACCAGATTTGTCCCTGGATAGGTGTACTTGAACCTGTCCATCTGAATGTGTGGCTACTAGTTTGCATGTCTATCTGGGTGTCTGTCTTGCTGTTTACAGAAACACCTTTATTTTCATAGCTCAGGCAAGTTAGAAAAAGGGCCGTAGGACCCAAACACTAATTGCATACCAGCGCGCAAGCACACTCCTTGATACAACTCTTATTCATTCAAGATAGATTGATGGGTTGCAAGATTTGTCCCCTTCTGAAACACTATCATACGAAAATCCTTCATTTTATACCCATGCCAGCCACACCTGTGCCAGAAAAAGGTGGAAATGCCCTCACTAGCGCTCCTGTCCTCCAGCCCCAAGGGAAATCCTCCATCGGTTACATCCTCAATCACAGTTGAGTTTGCCTCTTAGAATTAACCCTGGACATAGCTGACATAGTACTACTGCATGTAACTACATGTGCATAGCTGATGACACTGTGTACTAGTCTGCACTGTGCAATTATTGCAAATAACATCTTCCACAGTGACAGTTATGATGAAATAATTACCTTTAGATGCTATAAACATTTAGACCTTTCACAATAGTGAATGAAATATTATTAAGCAGTGAAAGAGGTGATGATTTTGGGATCCTCCCTAACCTAGGGGGAGAACCAAGCAGATGCCTTTGAAAACAAAAATCTCATCTTATTGAATGATTCGGTGGTGGTCCCATCCTCTTAGGACCACCCCAAGCACAGTTATTGGAAAAAAATTCAATCCCAACCAAAAGCCCTGCAAAGCATTATGGGACGAGATTAGCAGTGGGCAGTGAATATTATAGGGCCTCATTTATGAGGTTTTGCCGTAGGGCAGCGCAGAAGGCTGCGCTTCCCTATGGCAAAACAAAAGAGCAGGAATGCGCCGTATCTATAAGATACGGCGCATTCCTGTCCTTTTCCCCTGCGCTGGTGCACAATGGGCTGCCTGCGCCAACGCAGGCACCTTTATACCATGGTGCAAGGGTGCCTGCATTGCGGGGATGATTATTTTTGTACAGAAAGGGAAACTTTTCTGTACAAAAATAATCACAAGAGGCTTTTCCTCTTTCTACGTGTGCTGCAGAATGCAGCACACATAGAAAATGGAAAAACAAGGAGAAATAAAGATATTTCTTCCCGTTGCGCCTCCCCTGGGGAGGCGTAAGCTTTTGGAACTGCCTCAGATTTACGATTTCGCGTAAATCTGGGGCAGTGTCAAAAGGCCATGGATGTTGCTGGGAACGCCCCCAGCAACGCCCATTGCACGCCCCTTTAACTCAGAACACTGCGTTAAAGGGACTGATATTTATCAGGCAGCATTAAGCTAAAAGAAGTGGCTTAGTGCTGCCTGATAAATATCACGCAGGCTTCTACGCCACGGAACGTCACAAAAAGTGACGATCCGATGGCGCAAGGGGCCTCATAAATGAGGCTCAATAGTATCCAATATCAAAATAATAATACAAAGGGCTGCAGTTCAACTAGTAGTTACTAGATGTCCCTCATGTGTTAAATGCAAATGCATTGAAATTATTCTTACATCAAGCTGCTGTTCCAATATTCGTTACTAGATGTCCCTCACGAGTCAAATGCATAAGCTTCAAGAAAGGGTTTTAATGCTTTTGTATTTGACTCGTGAGGGACATCTAGTAATGACTAGTGGAACTGCAGCTTGATGTAACAACAATTTCAATGCATTTGCATTTGACTTTTGAGGGACATCTAGTAAGGAATAGTTGAACTGCAGCTCTTTGAAGAATTAATTTGATATTGAATACTATAATATTCACTGCCCACTGCTAATCTCGTCCCATAATGCTTTGCAGGACCTTTGGTTGGCATTGTTTTTTTTGCCAATAACTGTGCTTGGGGTGGTCCTAATAGGATAGGACCACCACCTAATCGTTCATCAAGTTGTGCATAAGCTTCATGAAAGGGTTTCAATGCTTTTGTCATCTAGTAAGGACTAGTTGAACTGCAGCACTTTGTAGAATTATTTTGATATTGGATACTATAATATTCACTGCCCACTGCTAATCTCGTCCCATAATGCTTTGCAGGGCCTTTGGTTGGGATTGTATTTTTGACCATAACTGTGATTGGGGTGGTCCTAGGAGGAAGGGACCACCACTGAATCATTCACCAGCATGATGTGCTCTTTGTATTCAATGTATATTTTTGGTCCTCCCCCTAGGTTAGGGGGGGACTCCAAAATCATCACCTCTCTCAATGCCTAATATTTTCATTTACACGTAATTTTTGTGAATTGGCTATATGTATTTTAGCATGTAAAATTGCTTTATCAAAGCATTTGTGAGTATTATTGGTATTGCTGCTACACTATGTGTTACATCTTGCAAGCGTAGTACTATTCTTAGGGTTAGGTATAGCATGGGTATTGTGCTATGCTATGTGCATTTTCCGTAGTACGTAGCAGTGCAAACTACGCATGCTCCGTGAGCGAAGTGTACTACTATGCCCAGGGTTATTAAGGGCCTGATTATGATTTAGGTGCAGAGGTGATGGTGCATTGCTGCCTCTGCTGTGTCAAAGTGGCGCAAGCACTGCCAACCGCACTACAAGTTGCAAATGTGCAAATCGTAAAACAGTTGGCGTTTCTTTAGCCTTTCTCATGGCGGTGCCTTGAAAACAGGCACCACAATGGGAATGGCAAAAAAGTTCCAGCACAGTATGGACGGTGACATCCATGCTGTGCTGGAACTGGGGGGAATACAGCAGGGGGGCACAAAATTGTGCACCCCCTTATTGTATACCCATGGTATGGGGGGGCATGGGATACAGGGCCCCCTTTGTTCTTGCACCACCAGCTTCTTCATGGCAGGGCTCTGTCATGAAAATGTTGGCCGTACAAGAACTCAAAATATGCTGAGCGGGACTACATATTGCGTTGTGGCACTCCTGCACCACCACCAGGGAACAACTGTTCCCGGTTGCAGCAGGCGGACCACCACCAATACGGCTTTGTTAGTTGTAATCGGCAATATGGTGAAGAGCCGCCCCTGTGCTACTGCGAGACCACTAGACTTGTAATCAGGCCCTAAGTTAGCAAAGCTAAACCTATTGTTCTGCATAATAAGCAAACTGACTAACATATATTTTTTAAATAATTCCCTTTTCCAACAGGTTCTATGTAATGAATTATTCAGATGGATACATTTGCAATGCTTTCAAATAGAAGAGGCATCCTAACAGGAGCATAAGGCTTTCAATGTAGTTATTAATAATCTTTTGATTATTAAATGCAGAGGTATAGCCCCATTATGCTCTCAGTGGACCAAATACAAATCTTATGATACGCAGGAGCTAGAATATTGATGTGTTTACAATAGTATAAATATTTGTGGTGCTAACGTTTTTGTTTTATTAGTAAAAGTGTTATTTTGTATTTACCAATTGTAGCACCCTTTTTGAACAAGAGTGAAAAGATTACAGTACACATTTGAAAAGTGTGGGACGGAGCTTGCTAGGCTCCAAGATGGCTGCACTAGGGTAAGCTCCAGTAATCCGGTATTACTATCCTCCACTGTCCTGCAGCATCAGTTGACCAAAAGAAGACGCTTAATTCTCTGGAAGGTGCAGTCGCTATCCTGGTTGTGACATTGACGATTGCTGGCCATTGGAGTAGACTGATCCTGGCTGGAGGCCGGGTCAAGGCCTGCGCGTATTGGCGAAGGGCGTGGCGGACGAAGGAGGGTCTGCCCCAGGCCTGCTGGCTTCCTGAATCCCAGCCTGTGCACCCCGCATTGGCGGGACATGGCTGGCAGAGTGCCCTCATCTGCGGTTAAATGAGCAGCAAGGGAGGCCTGCCTGCTCTCGGTGGGGACGCGGGCAAACAGCAGACTGTGCTGCACCTGAGTTGGAGTTATGGCCTTGGCAAAGGTAGGAGATTGCGGCCCGGCGGGTGTGCCCCCCACTGGGCTGTAGCGGCGTAGACTGCCTCTCTCACGACCAGCCTTGGGAAACGAGACCTGCTGAATGTGAGACGCCTCGCTGGGGCCTGCTGACTGGAAGGCCTGCGGCGGCAGAGATCACCGGCGCTTTGGGTCGCTGATGTGACAGGCTTTCTTCCGTGGTCTCCGGGAGATTGAGCGAGTTGTAGCTCCTCTTGGGGCTATGTATCTCCTAAGCAGCTGTCGGAGACTGGCGCTGCGAACTGCTGAAGGCCAGGGGAGATCTACGAGAGCATAGAGTCATATTTCCCTGGCTGAATACCTGTGTGAAGTTGCTGGGGCACTCTGCCTGGGCAAGAGCAGCTTCAGTGACTAGTTCTGACGGTGTGGAGCGGGCCTGGGCAGGGGTACCCCTAATGATGTGACTTGGCCTTTCTGGTGGTGAGCCTGCTGAGGGGGACATGTGGCCTGGTTACTCCGCAACCAGTCTGTGGGGTCTGGGGGCCCGCCATTTGATGACAATGAACAAGCACACATCGGCAGCGCACTACGATCCTGATGGCCTTCTGTGACTCCCTGAGCCTGAAATGAAATTAAATGAAATGAAAATAATCTTATAACGCGCAACTAAGCCCGTAGGCATTAAGGCGCCTAACAGCAAATCCATAAAACAAATGTACAGTAACTATGGGTACGCCCTTGCAAACAACCATGTTTTCAGTGCCTTCCGAAACAGCACAACGGAAGACTGAGATTTGATTTCACAGGGGAGGGAGTTCCATAGCTTAGGGGCTATTACTGAGAAGGCCCTACCGCCCCATTTACACCTACGGAAACGCGGTACCACCAGCAAGCTCCTTGAAGAGGAGCGTAAGTCTCTGCCCGGTACATAGGGTAGCAATAGTTTCTTGACACCCTGCGCACCCTTACCGGAGAGTGCGCCATAAGTCAGGCAGAGCGTTTTAAAGGTGATCCTCGATTCAATAGGAAGCCAGTGTAAGGCCTTCCTGGCTGCCGTTGCTGCGTGAGAGGGCATAGTATAGATTTAGTGCTTTGCTGTATTTATTGACTTCCACACAGCTACAATACATCCTGGCATGGGGCACCATGAGGAGATCCGACAAATCGCAATCTAAATTACAGTTTGAGCCACGAAAGTCGGCTAGGCAGCAGGATGTGGACAAAGCTGCATTTGAGTCCGGCTCTGAGGCTGGGGAACCGTCGGAGGACCCTGGTCTAAAACAAATCCTAGTAGCGTAGCAGAGAAGCTTGACCAAGATAGACGGGAAAATAGATGCCTTATCAATCTGTATGGACAGAATGTCGGAGTGCTTAGATAAGCATACTGAGAGGCTAGATCAGGTGGATAAACAAGTTTCAGACGCTGAAGATACCTTAACCCCTAGCTCCCTGGCACACAGAAAAATGGATAAACTACTGCAGGTGGTCCAGGCCAAAGCTGAAGATTTGGAGGCGAGATCTTGGAGTAGCAACATAAGACTGGTGGGAATTGCGGAGTCAACCACTATCCCTAATAAGGAACTCTTTGTGGAACAATTACTGGTCTCACTTATGGGCAGAGAAACATTCCTGAATGTGTTGATTGTGGAACGTGCTCATCGCTCTCTTGCGCCCAGACCGTTCCCAGAAGCTCCTCCGCGACCCATAATTTCTAAGGTGCCTAACTATAGGGATCGGGACGCTACCTTATGCAAAGCCAGGGAGCTGCGGACACTGCAACATGAGGGCATGGACATCTCCCTATACCCTGACTTCAAACAGCAAGTTCAGGAAGCAACACGTCTGTTTCTCCCCGTTAAGCGGAAACTTTGAGACCTTAATCTTGGTTATTTTCAACATGATGTACCTGGCTAAATTGAGCATACAAGCTGATGGCAAAACTTTTATATTTTCTGACCCGAAGCAGGCGCTGCAATTCATAAAAAGGCGAGAGGGAGGAGGATCTTCACGGAAACCTTCTTGCTCCCCGGCTTCCTTGAAAGATGAGGTCCCGGAGCTAGAAGAACAGTAAATTTAACTGGACATCCACCTGGTTGCACCTAATTGTAGATCCATCAAGCTGTGGTGAGGTGGGATCTACTGCCTGGGTGACTACCACTTGGGCCGCTGGTCCCTGCGAATGGAAATGTGCTACCAATATTTCTGTTTGATTAGTCTTCTTAATGACTCTGCTAAGGTAGTCGGTTAGATCTATACATAAGTTGCATGTTGAGCCACTCCTATACTAAGTAAACTCTAGATGATGCATCCAAACTGGGAATCTGTAAAGATGACTCCAATGCAGAAGTTGTAATTGAAGTTACTCTTTAATGGTCAGAAGCAAAGAGACCTCCAGCTCCTTCCACAGCTCCCTCTATACTGTCCCCTATTCAGACTATAACATTCTAAGCTCCTAGCAACAAGCTTACAGTTCTATGAAGCATAAATCCTAACACATCTTCCCCATTATAATATAATACAACATAAAATTCAAAAATTCAAGCAAATACAGAAAAATAGAAAATGACAATTAAGGAGAGTTACATTTTGCAACATTACCACAACTCCAAGTTGAACCATCATTTAAGATGAGAATATTCTTTTTTTTAGATTTCACTTGTTTAGGTCGTGAGTACTTACTTTCCCCTTTTATGACAAAACCACCTTTCTTCGTCACCACCCAATCACCAACATTTATATCCGAATCTCTCACTCTCATTCTCAAATTGTATGAATGTGCAGAATCACACTGTCTTTTGACGACACCATCTTTCACACTAGAACGGTCAACCCAGACACATTCTTTGTTTTTCAGCCAACCCGGAACTTCCTTCAAACCTGGCTCACGCCCTTTCAGAGAAACAAATGGAGATATACCGGTGACTGAATGTGGGGTCACCCTATATGACCAGATCATTTTCTTAAGCTCGTCAGACCACGACAGACCATTCACCAAAGATAATTGAATATTCTCCATTAACAATCTATTTATTCTTTCAACAAGACCATTTGCTTGTGGCCTAAACAATGCAACTTTCTCATGACAAATTCCCATACCACTTAAAAATTCCTTCATCTCTCTTGATATTAATTGCACACCATTGTCTGAAATTAAAGTTTTTGGTATGCCCTCATTTAGAAATGTTCTTTCCATAAAACTTATCACTCTTTTAGTATCAATGTTCTCCGTAGATTCTATTACAAACCATTTTGAATGATAATCTACAAGAACCATTATAAATTTATTCTGAGCACCCAATTTAGAAATCGGACCCAGGAAATCGATCGCCAATTTCTCCCAGGGACGTGCTGGAAATTCAACACAGGAAAAAGGAGGTTGCCTAATCACTTTTGATTTATCACTTCCAGCACACGCATGACAATTTCTGACCAAATCATCTATTTCGCCATCCATACCCGGCCACCAATACGATTCACGGATCCTTCTCTTGGTCATGTTCCTTCCTAAATGACCTTCATGCGCTATGTTCATAATTTTGGACCTGAGGTTACATGGTGGCACCAACCTGTTCCTCCTCCATAGCTTACCTTCAGAAACACTCAATTCAGCTTCTACATTAAAAAAACCCTTCAAACGAATATCATTAGAAGATTCTCTCGACCATCCTCCAGAAACATTTTCCATAACTAAAGGAATTAGTTGATCATTTGCCATGGCAGTCTCCCATTGACCCTTATCAAATGCTAGGATTTCATCACAACTAATCACTGGATCATTGATTTCTGACTCACCAACCACCAAATCTACAGGCATTCTAGACAGATAATCTGCAATGACATTTCTCTCTCCCTTCATATATTCCATTTGAAAGTTGTATTCAAGCACGGATAAAATCCATTTAGATATCCTTGGAGTGACATTTCCCTCCAAGCCTCTTCCTCCTTTGAACAAATGCACGAGGGGCTTGTGATCTGTCCGTACTCTAAAAGGTAAACCCCAAAGAAAATATCTGAAATGTTTAATTCCCCACGTACAAGCGAGAGCTTCCCTCTCAATAACTGAATAGGAAACTTCAGCACCCTGAAGTCTTCTAGAGGCAAAGCCTATAATTCTTTCCACACCATCAGAAATTTGAGAGAGCACAGACCCAATTCCCACAGCACTCGCATCAGTGGTAACCAATGTTCTGGCTTTAACGCCAAAGTGACCTAAAGTAGGTGCATGAAGGATTTCCATTTTCACACATTTGAAAGCATTCTCACAAGCTTCATTCCATTCGAAAATTACACCATTCTTCATCAATTGCCTTAAAGGCTCAACTACATTGGAAAACCCCTTGATGAATTTTGAACAATATTCAGCTAATCCTAGAAAAGACCTTAACTGGTCCTTAGTTGTTGGCCTGGGAGCATCATTGATTGCAGAAATTATACTCTTTTTTGGTTTAATGCCTAGACCAGATATCTCATGACCGAGATATGTTACATTATCTTGCTTCAACTGGCATTTTTCCTTTTTTATCGTTAACCCATTTGTTTCCATGCGTTCCAAAACTTCGGTTAATATCTTATCATGGTGATGACAATCTTTTCCAACTACTAATACATCGTCCTGAAAACAGAGGACATTGTCGATTCCAGCTAGAACTTGCTGCATCACTCTTTGGAACACCGCTGAGGCCGATGCCAAACCAAACGGCATCCTACAATAACGAAACGCCCCCAGCGGTGTTACAAAGGAAGTGAGGTGTCTTGACTCTTCGTTCAAATCTATTTGGTGGTAGGCTGCAGACATATCAATTACACTAAAACACATACCACCACCCATGGCACTTAACATTTCAGGGATGTTTGGTAAGGGTTGCCTATCAACCCATATATTCTTATTTAAGTCGCGCAAGTCTACACAGAGTCGAATTTTAGTTCCACCATTCTTGGGTGCGACTACAATGGGGGCGAGCCACTCAGATGCTTCAATGGGTTCTATAATTTTCAAATCTAGCAACTTATCTAATTCTTGTTTAAGAGGTTCCCTCATTAAGTGTGGCAAATTCCTTACTTTGTGAACTATTGGTATTGCTTTCTTTTTAAGGATTATTTTGTGAGAAAATCCTTTCAACTTTCCTAATTTATCCAAAAAAACATTAGGAAATTTTTTCATGATATCAGTTTCAAAAGTGTCAACACTTAGAACCGAAAAAGAAGAGACTGGTTCAATTGCATTGGGATTCAAGACAATTCCTAAGTCTTTTTGGTGGCGCCAACCAAGTAGGTTAGATCCTTGTTTAGTAAGATATACTCGCCCAAAAACTTTGTTATTTTGAAAAGTTATTACCATCCATCTGAGACCTAGGATATCTATAGTTTTGCCACCATATCCCACCGCTTTTATGTCTGGTGCACTCCAAGAGTCAACATCACAATCATTTTTCCAAATTTCAATATATGCATCCTTGGACAATAAAGTATATAAGCTTCCAGAGTCCACTAGCATGTAGACATATCTAGTTTGAGGATGTTTGGGATCTCTACAATCAAAATTTATCAAGCAATGTGGTTTCTCAAGCTTATCAGTACTCTCTGTAGCTACATCAATTAGAAATATAGGTTTTTCTGTGCAAGGGCAATCTCCATTTTCTAATCCATCTACACATAACATGAGTTTTTCAACGTTTTCACAACAATCGTCAATCTCATTAATATATTGTGTCTTAGTGTTACAAGCTTTAAGTATATGTCCTCTTTTTCCGCATCCTCTGCATATGGCATTTCTAGCTGTACAACGTGGACTAGATGCAATGTGTCCAGGAGAACCACACCTATAGCATTTTACTGGACGTAAATTATTCTGTTGGTTAAAATTAGGAGGACGGTAACCTGGTGGCTTACTTGCAGTTTTGGAATCGAACTTCCCAACATTTTTAAGAATTTTTGTTTCATCAACAGAAGTTTGGGTCTTTGCATTAGTTTCAGGTTCCTTCATTATACTATCTTTTGATACTATGGAACTAGTGCCTTTATCCATTTCTTTAATCCATAAGTCAGTATTCTCTAGACCCTTAGCAATTTGAATTGCTTCTTCTAAAGTGCAATCTCTTATAAGTAGTTTCTCTCTCACTCTTTTATTGTTGATACATCTGACGATCTGATCACGAATTAGGGAATCTGTCAGGTCTTTAAATTGACAATTTAAGGATAAACCCCTTAAAGCTGCTACGTAAGTCGCAATGTCTTCATCATGTTTCTGAGCGCGACAGAAAAACTTATGCCTTTCTAAAACACTGTTAATCTTAGTAATAAATCTCTTTTCCAACATTAACATACTCATTTCATATACATTACTAGCTTGCCCATCTCCTACACCCAAAGATATTTCAGGCAAATCTTCATATAATCTTCTACCCTCTACTCCTAAATTGTGGAGCAAAATTGCTTGCTTACGAACAGGACCATATTTGTCTGCCCCAGAAGCTAAGACATAAGTCAAGAATAGCTTCTTCCACTCTTTCCAAGGTATAGAAGGTTCACCAGGAGAGGGTAAAAAAGAAGGAGGCGTTGAGAAAGTCTGATCACCCATAACGATGGACAAAATTAATTAAATTAATAGGAGGAGCAGTTAAAGTAAATGAAGAAAAATGTTTCTTGCAGTCTTACACTTCCTCGGTACAAAAATCTGCTTGTAGAACGTTGTTCAGAGATGAGTAGTCTATTTACGCTCCCTTCATGTTTCTGAAAAGACGTTTGTTATTTCGTGAAGTGAGTCTACTTGGAACGAGTAGTGTTTAGTTGTAAAAGTCGAGGAAACTTCAAAACTGCGAATTTGAGGATTATTAAGATGGTCGCCACGCAGGGGTCGCGCAAGTGGCGCTGACGTTCTTGACCCTGCGAAGCTGCGCGACTAAGATCAGCGACGCGACGTCCCAGCTGATGACGAAGGCTCCAGAGGAGAAAACTTGAAGGCTCGAAGACTCAGCGATGGCAACGGCTAATCAAATTTCAAATGATGCACTTGAAACGCAGCCGTGTAAGTAAAGCAGCAGAGGTCTTTTGAAACATTGCACGATGTTGTACTTGAAAAGTTTGCACTTCTCACAGTGAAATACAGTCAGTTATGCTCAATGAAGCTATCGTAGTCTCAGGCAATGGTTTTCATGCATCAGGTATTGAATTATCCACAGAAGAATATCAATTTCTGTTTCAAAATGTTCAGAATTTCCTCAGTAGGTTTAGAATAGTAAGAAGGAAAAGTACATACCAGCAGATAAGAAACGAAAATAGGAAGTCCAATTGGAGGAGTAAAATGTATACCACAGCAGAATTCAGTGGTATCATCCAGGGGTGGAGGTCACATCATAGTCTCTGTCCCCTGCCAGAGCTCTAGTCCTCGTCGCCAATGTAGAGATTACTCCAATGCAGAAGTTGTAATTGAAGTTACTCTTTAATGGTCAGAAGTAAAGAGACCTCCAGCTCCTTCCACAGCTCCCTCTGTACTGTCCCCTATTCAGACTATAACATTCTAAGCTCCTAGCAACAAGCTTACAGTTCTATGAAGCATAAATCCTAACAGAATCCTAGACGTATATTATTGCTGTGTTCCAACATAGTGATGATTTAAATGACCCATGTAGTGCACCAGAGGGGTAGCACGTTAGATGTGTTCATGTTCATAAAGTTGGTTGCTGGAATAAGTTTGGAGCTGGTAACATCTGCCCCTGCTTTTTACTCTCTTCTTGCTACTTTATCTGTGTTTGGGAGGGGGAGAGGGGAGTTTGTACTGGGGTTTCTTTATCTGGAGGGGGAGGGGAACTTATTGACTATGCTTAGTTGGGGACTGCATAGCGTGGGAGGGGGGTGTTCATAGTCCAAGTACAAAGACAAAGGGGCATATTAGCAAGGGCATTATCGCTGCTTTAGCAGGACTTTTTCCCGCATAAGCGGCGATAATTTTATCGCCCAATTACCAAGCTGTCACTAACAGCAGTTAGCGACAGCTTGTAGGCGATAGCGACCGGTTTGGGGCCCGCTTCGCATGTCAGAGATATTTATCGCTAATGACATACAAAGTGGGCGTACCCAACCATTTAGCGACTGACATCGCTATCGCCTATTATCAACGCAGGCGAAGCGATAAAAAAATTCACGCTAAGCGCGAATATCGCCAAAACCTAATGCCTGCTCAGACCACTTCTTAACCTGTATATCCAATGGGAGGTGGATATTCAGGTTAAGACCCTATTGGCGATGATGCCTGAATATTGCTGGATTTCCAGCGATATTCACGCATTGAGCCGCTATCGCCGGATATTTTATCGCATTTGAGATAAACGTTGCTAATAGCACGTTATCTCTGTGATAAAATCTGGCGATGCGAGGCGATAAAAAAAAATTGCTAAGATCAGTTAGCGATAATTATCGCTACTCCTTGCTAATATGCCCCAAAGAGACCTGCTCAGGTTTCACTGTGCTGGCTGGTACTGCGGGGAATTAAAACATTGAGAACGTAAAGAGCTTCATTGGTTGCCTATAGCTAACCGAATTAAGTTCAAAACGCTCATTCTCGCCTTTCGAGCGTTGAATGGATCTGGCCCAGACTACTTAAGAAAAAGACTGAGGTTGTCCTACTCGGTCAGGGATCTCCGCTCTAACAATCTGCGCCTAATGTGTGTGCCTAGATTCCGTCGCACAAGAATGGGTGGCAGAGCTTTTGCCGTCCTGGCAGCCAAATACTGGAACAGTCTTCCTATTGATCTTAGATTTGCCCCATCTGAAGTGATTTTCCGCAGACGCCTGAAGACTTGGCTTTTTGCATCTGTGTAGTCTACTTCCTCTCTTTTCTGCCAATCAGTTTCTTAGCGCCGGGACACCCCCATTGGGGGTAGCCGTGCGCTCTACAAAATCCATAAATAAATAAATAAATAAATAAAATAAATAAACGTTGCTATGACGAATCCATCTTCTAAAATTGATGTTTTTTATTTTTTTTATTTGAAAGGTTTTATATAGCGCAAACATGACCCGTGCGGGTATCAGAGCACTTCACAAGTAAGGTAGTTAAACAAAAGAAACAATGTACAAAAGAAACATAGGGGCATATTAATAAGGCCAGGCGATAATTATCGCTAAGTGCACTTAGCGCAAATATAATTTTCGCCGGCCAACTCTGAATTTTATTGCGGAGATAGCATGCTATCAGCAAAGCTTATCTCCAAAGCGATAAAATTCAGAGCGCAAGCTGCCAATTGTGAGATTATCACTGGAAATACAGCGATAATCCCACAAGGTTTGGCGATAGCTTGCTGATAGGGATAGACATACTTAGCCAGCCATGATATCCACCTTACATAGAATATCATGGCTAAGTCAGAAAAATACCAGACGTAAAAAAGCAGCGTTAACCGCGGTTAGCATGGCTTTTTTTAAATCACTAACAGGGTTACGATATCCTTTTTTTTTTAAGTTTGATTTATTGAAGAAATAAAGAGGGGGAGGAGAGGAGTGGGAGAAAGGGGGAATAACAGTTACAATAAGTATATATATGAAATAAGCAAGACATTAACAATTCTCATGAAAAGTAAGCATAACAAGCATGATAAATTATGAACATAACATGTGAATACAAATGAAAGGTATAATACAGTATAATGAGGCTTTAAAAAATTACAGCAACCGGGTAATAAGCAAATCATGGGGGTTTGCGCACTTCAACTGTGCTAGAATCTGGAGAAGGGTGCACAGGAGCAGAGGAAGAAAGATATGTTACCAAAGGAAGCCAAATCAGGTCACGTTTAATGGCCAGGGAGATGGGAGACACATAATTGATATCTAGACGATGATGAAAACAGACCGCATTCCACCAAGATTGGTAGGAAATATTTGCAGCTTGTTTCCAGTTTGAAGTGATATTATGAAAAGCTACAGCTATTAAAAGGTCGAGTAAAAGGTAGTGACCAGGAGATTGAGGAAGATCCGGTGAAAGGGAGCCTAGAAAAACTTGTGAAGCGGAAAAGGGAACCTGGAAGTGGACATTTTTTGTATTTGCTTCCAAACTAGCTGCCAGAACTGGGAAATAGGAGGGCAGTCAAACAGCATATGTTTGAGATCTGCAGAGGGACAGGGACATGACCAACAAGTAGAGGGAGTATCTGATGAAAAACGGGATACAGCAAGTGGGGTGAATTAAGTTCTGTTATAAATAAAATATAAAGTTTGGGTAGTATTAGCAGCTCTAGAGGTCTTATGAAGTTTAGTCCATATTTTAACCCAAAGAAGTACAGGCCAATTCTGAGAAAGATCCGATTCCCAGGCAATCTCAATACGAGACTTTAGTCTATCTTTGGTAAAACGGAAAGAATTATACAGATCAGATGCAGAAGGAGAAGTCTCTAATAATAGAGAAGTGGATCTACGCTCTAAAGGAACATCATTGGAAGATGATAGGGAGCGAAGATATGAGATCAAGACTGGATAAAGGGCAGCGTATTGTGACCGAGCAGAAGCGGGTAATGAGAAACAGGATTGAAGTTCCTGGAAGGAGAGAGGAGTACCATGAGAAATTAATTGAGAAATCCAACATATTCCTCGAGAATGCCATGTTTTCCAAAAGAAGGTGCGATTACGGATTTTAAGAAGTGAATTGTTCCAGATCAGTTGTTCGTGGGTGGAAAGGAGGGAAGGATAAGATGAAGACAGATAGGGTAGAAGGAGATTACGAGAATGAGAAATAACGGGCGTAAGAAGGCGAGTTAAGCAAGATGTAAAGGACAAGAATTCGCGAAAGGTAAAGGGAGAAATAAAGGAGGATTCCATACTCAACCAGACAGGAGGATAATGAGGAAGATCAGTAGAAAACCAACGGATTGATTGTTTCAAAGAAAAGGCTCGATGATACTCTTTAAAATCAGGAAAACGTACACCAGAATGAGCCTTGTCCTTTCTTAAGGAGGCAAGAGCTATCCGAGGACGCTTACCGTGCCACAGAAATTTCAATAATAAAGAATCAATTCTTTTGAAGAAAGAAATTGGAATGTGTAAAGGGAGCATGGAAATAGTATAAAGAAGAAGGGGGGATAACATCATCTTTATAGAGTTGAGCCGGCCCCACCAGGACAAAAAGAGCGGATGCCAGCGTGTAATAGCCGTGTCCATTTTCTTGGAAATATAATCGAAGTTTAGTTTAAGAGTATCAGATAAAAGAGGAGCAAACCACACCCCCAGGTATTTGATTTTAGATGGTTGCCATGAAAAACCTGTTTGAGAAAAAAGATGCTTCTGACAAAGAGGATTCAAAGGCAAAATTTCACACTTATCGGCGTTTAAGCAGTAACCAGAGACTGCAGAGAAGGAAGAGACCTGCTGAAGAAAGGAGGGAATAGAAGTAATAGGATCAGAGCAATAGAAAAGAATGTCATCAGCGTAGACCGAGAGTTTAACCTGACGAGAACCAAATTGGAAACCAGAAATACTGTTATCCAGACGGATTTTAGTAAGGAAAGGTTCTAAGGCTAAAACAAAAAGTAAGGGGGATAGAAGGCAACCCTGTCGGACTCCCCTATGTAAAGAGAAATAATCCGAGGACATTCCGTTGACAAAAATAGAGGCTTGAGGATCGGAATAAAGTAAAGAAACAATAGAGATGAATTTGGAAGGGATGCCGATCCAACGTAAAGCTTGAAACATAAAGTCCCACCCAATCCTATCAAAGGCTTTCTCCGCGTCTAAAGAGATAGCTGCAAAAGGAAGAGCCAGAGAGGAAGCCTTGCTAAGTATGTTAAGAAAAACATGAGAGTTATCGGAGGAGAGATGTCCTTTGACAAAACCTGATTGTTCAGGACCAATTAGATCCGGTAAGAGGGGATCCATGCGTAAAGCTAGTATCTTGGCTAGAATCTTATAATCAGTATTGACAAAGGATATTGGTCTGTAATTCTTGCATAAAGAATGATCCTTATCCTCTTTGGGGATCAAACAAATTAAAGCCTGTTGAAAAGAGCAGCTTGAAGAGCCCGTTCCGAGAAAAGCTTGAAATAAGAGTAAACGTTTAGGAAGAAAGAGAGAGTCAAATTGGCTATAAAATTCAATAGTAAATCCGTCAGGACCCGGAGATTTACCTTGACGTAGTTTGGAAACAGCGTGGGAGATTTCAGAGAGTGAAATGTCCTGTTCTAGAGAGTGAAAAACAACATGAGAAACCGGGGGAGAGGGAAGAGAATGAAAGTAAGAAAGGAGATCAGCAGACTCCGGAACCTGTTCGGGAGTATAAAGGTTATCGTAAAATTTGACAAACTCAGTGAGGATGTCTTTATCCTTAAATGTAGATTCTCCAGAAGAAGTCTTGATAGATTCAATCTTTGTACGTTCCTTTCGTATCTTTAAATAATTGGCCAGGAGTTTCCCCATTTTATTCTTACCTCCATAATATCTGGAGTTACATTTTAGCAAGATATTAGAGGCAGCGTCGGTTGTGAATTTGTTAAATGAGATTTTTGCTTCAATAAGTGATTTAATGGAAGTTTCAGATTTGGAAGCGTAATAGGCAAGTTCCAAAGCTTTAATATCAACCAAAATTTTCTCTCCCTTGGCTTCTCGGAGTTTCTGCCGCCTAGCCACAAAATTAATAATAAAACCCCTAGAGGCTGCTTTAAAAGAGTCCCAAGCCATAACAAAAGGGGAATCAGGGGTATGGTTAAATAGGAAAAAATCAGTGGCAAAGGCGTTAAATTCGGTACAAAAAGTGGGTTCCAAAAGCAAAGCATTATTGAAGCGCCATCTGCCAGAGTGGGGAGAGAATGGGAGTAGGTCAAGGTCCACAAAAACTGGAGCATGATCGGAGAGCAGAATGGATCCAATTTCAGAGCGAATAGCGTGTTGGGACAGGGATTTGCTAAGGAAAATATGGTCAATGCGGGATTGGGATTGATGAAGAGGGGAGAAAAAACGGTATTCTCTAATATCTGGGTTACACACTCTCCATATATCTACCAAAGCATTATTTTGAAAAGAATTAACAAATTGAGTGTGCATCCTAGAGGAGACAAATTTGACTTTTGAATGTCGGTCAAGGAAGGGGTCAACAACCTGATTACAGTCTCCTCCGAGGAGTATGTAATCCCCAGAGAGGGAGGACAGCTTAGTAGAGATAGATGGCCAAAAGGACCTATCGATCCCAGTAGGAGCATACACATTAAAAAGGGTGACAGGAATATTATCTTTTTTTTTTTTTATCTTTTTTTATTGATACACGACAAAAACAGATCAAATAATTCATATTGAGATATACATATATCACAAGATACACTTAATAATATGATATATAAGGGCATTTGACAGAAATCAAAAAACTGAATAGTATGCCATTAAACAAAGGAACACATGAATATACACATAAAATAACATTTTCTCTTTTATCATTTCCACCCTTCAAACCTCGTAGAATTCTGAGAAGGTCCCCCAAATTTTCAGTCCTAATTTCTTTCTCCGCCTTGATGCGGAGATCGAAAAAAGACTCGACTCTAACTTATAAAGTTTATACAATCGTGCTTGCCACTGTTGGAATATAGGCGGCTTTTCTTGAAGCCACTCTGTGGCAATACAAAGCCGAGCCACAGTCATTGTGAAAAAAATAAAATATCGAAAGCGATGAAATTCATTAGTTCTACAATCCTTAGGGATCTTCCCTAACATCATCATAGAGGGGGTGATCTTTAAATTAACCTTAAAAATTTGTGGTAAATAAATAAATAATACCTCTATTTTTGAATGAATATATGAATAACAGATAGCTCAATAAATAAGAGTCAAGATTCGAGGTAGCTGGAGTTTTGCAGGTTTAATACAGCATAAAGGACAGGAACAGGACAACCTGCACGGGGACAGGATGGCAGCGCTGCCGGGGGCAGGATCTGGAATGAGCAGGCATAACTTTAATAACAATGTACAACATATATATACTAAAACAATAGCATTGAAGTAAGTACAGTAGGCGGAGCAGTGGGTGGAGCAGAAGGTGTGTCGTGTAGCAGTCGCGAAAGATAAGGCTGAAAGTAGGTGTAACAGGGCGTATACATAGACATGTGATGCAAGCGTAACAGAATATGTCATGAATGGGGCGGAAACATGGAGGGGGCTACCTAAGGAGCCGGGACCTCTGACCTAGTGGTGCGCGCAAGTTGGCAGTGACGTGTTACTAGGAGAAGCTGGGGGCTATGACTTCTGCGCTAGAAGGAGCAGACGAAAGTCTGGAGAGTCAGGGCGACATGTACCTAACCACTATCTAGTATCTGATGTTTAGAGAACATGTTGATAGAATCCAAAAGTTATCAGGGCAAAGGCTAACAGACACTAAGACTGGTGCATGCATTATTCTACATGTAGTGTGTGTAAAGGAATATTAAATGACCATTAATACAGTATTTCTCTTACATGGAGACGTAAAGGCTAGACGATGACTGAAACTCTTGATGCGATTCAGTAGCTTAGGAATGCAGAGAAGAAGGGCTGGACTGATAACTAGAATCATAACATACTCTTGGCAGACTAGCAGGCAGAGCCAGGCCGTGCCGGCACTGTGAGGCAGGAAGTAAGTGAAGGGTCATGGATACAGGTGGGGGCTGTATCGCTCCTCAGCGAGGGTTCAGGAGACAGGAGCTGAATCTGGTGTCCGGGCCCTTTTGAGGCCTAGAAACGGGGACTTTTACTGAATTAACGTGCACACTGTGAAACGTGGCAACATAACTTTACATAGGCCTAATACTCGTAGCTTTCACGAGAACTGGAAACTGGCATATTAGAGTTGGAGACAACTGGAATTGCGTCTTTAATCGATCATAAGGGAATACATATGCATATTGATCATGCACATATAACATGAGATGAGGAACACGTAGGGACACAGAACATGGCAAAATTTACTTTTCCACAAATTAAAGACAAAAAATTTACAATATCCTGAATAAATCTTCCTAATGTGGGGCAAGAAAAAAAAATATGTACACTGTCTGCATTATCAGCTTGGCAACGAAAGCATTTACCATCAAAACCTCTTCTCCATTTTAACATTCGAGCAGGTGAATAATACAAATCAAATAAACTTTTAAAAAATTGAGCTTTCAGGTTTGCAGACATCAAGACCTCTTTAGAGAGCAAAATCAAATTCTCAACAACAATCTCATTATCTCCCAATAATTCCGCCCACTTTGCCTGTATTTTCTCCAGATCATCAGGCTTCACTAGAATGAGCATATGATAAAGAATACCAATTTTAACTTGTCGTGCAACTCCCTCAACAAAATTAATCTTTTTTAAACATAATTTATGTCTTATAAAGTAATCCCGTATTTGTAAAAATTTAAAAAAATAACTTCTAGATAGGTCAAACTCTTCGGACATTTCAGTAAATGATTTGCATTTGCCTTCATTTGAAAAAAAATCCCCCAAACATGTCACCCCTTTTTTTTGCCAGTTCCTGGCAGATCCATCCGAAAATATAGAAGGTAATGATCTAGCAGAAGAATACGGGGTATAGTATGATAGTTTCCCTATATCACACGTACGGGCCACCCATTTCCAAATTTTATGAGCACTAATAAGCACCTTGAATCGGGTCCTCTTGTAATAATTACCATCTATTTCATTAAAACAAATTTGTCTTGCATGTGTTCCTATCAGAATCTCGAATATAGAAGGATGATTATGTACATACTCTGTAGAATCTCTTATTAACAAAATTTTCATTTTTAACAAAAAGCATACTATATAATATAAGAAAAAATCGGGTACCCCTAATCCGCCCCTTTCCACAGGCAAAGTAAGATGCTTCATCGCCCGCCTAGGTTTACCAGGACTCCAAATAAATTTCCCACAGAGTGACTGTAGAGCCTGCAATTTAGATTTTGGAAACTCTAAGGGAATGGACCGAAACAGATAAAGAATTTTGGGGAGGACATTCATTTTTATAATATTAGTCCTACCTATGATGGTAAGGTATAGCCGGTCCCATTTCTCCAGAGAACTCTTGATTTTCTGAAAAACATTACTCCAATTTACATTGACCAATTCATCCATGTCTGATTTAATCCGTATCCCTAAATAGGTAACCTCTCCGACCACCCTCTCATCTTCCCAAGTTGTGGCATCTGAACAAAGAATCTGAGTTTTGGCTGCATTAAGTTTATACCCAGTTGTCATCCCGAAGTCTTTAGCCAGCCTCTCAATCTCTGGGCTGGCGGTTTCGGTGTGTCTGTTACTACTGCAATGTCATCCGCATATGCGAATACTGAAAAAGAAAAGTCAGAAACAAGAAAGGGAGGAATTAAAGGGTTTCGACTTAATAGTTCAATAAAAGGGTTAATATATAATGAAAACAATAACGGGGAACAAGGGCAGCCTTGACGTGTCCCTCTAGTGATACACAGTGAGTCAGAGAGTCCTCCCGAAACAGATATTTTTGCTGTAGGATTAAGATAAAGTGTTTTTATGGCTTTAATGTATTTTTGACCAAAACCCATTTTATCCATTAAGGTCCATAGATACTCCCATGACACTCGATCAAATGCTTTTTCCGCATCTAATAGAAAAAGCGCTAATTTCCGTTTGTTCACCGCAGCCAGATCGAACAAAGTGATAACTTTATTAATGTGGTCAACAGTACTTCTTTTAGGAATAAACCCATGTTGATATCTGGATACTAATAATGCCACAACCCCGGATAACCTATTGGCTAAAATCTTTGAATATATCTTGTTATCCACATTTAACAGTGAGATAGGTCTGTATGATCCTACGGAGTCAGTAGGCTTTTCTTTTTTGCAGAACACAACTATCGTTGCTTCAGACCATGTAGCAGGGGGATTACCATCCTGGGCGGCTAGTATTACCTGATATAAATCACCCTTTAAGATGTGAAAAAAACGTTTATACACTTCGGCGGGCATTCTGTCTGGCCCCGCAGCTTTACCTACTGCAAGTCCGTTCACTGCATTCTCTACTTCTGTCATAGTTATAGGTAGATCTAATTCCCCAGCTACTTCAGGGTCTAACGTCTTCAGCTCTATCAGCATTCTATCGTACCATTGTTCATCCCTATGTGCACCATCCTCCCTGGCATAAAGATTTGCATAAAAAGTTTTAAATATTTCTAAGATACGTTCTGGGTCAGAATGAGAGTCTCCCCGGGAATCCTTCATTGCATTTATATTTTGAGCTGACTGCTTCATTCGAAGCCTAGTAGCCAAGATTTTACCAATTCTCTCCCCGAATTTATAACTCGTCAATTTAAAAGATAAAAATTTCCTGGCGATTTCCTTATCCCAGAATCCCAAGATGTTTGTCCTAGCCTTAATTACATCATTTTCCTCTTTGAATAGCCCTGTATTGCCCAGTGCAACCTTTCTGGTTAAATGAGTCTCAGCTTTAATCAAAAGCTTGTATAGATTATCCAGTTCTTTCCTTGAATTCTTACGTTGCCTGGCTACAAAGCTGATACATTCTCCCCTGAACGCTGCTTTAAATGTATCCCAAACTACGGGAATGCTGGCAGTACCACGATTTTCATCAAAAAAGATTTGAATCCAGCCCTGTATATGTTTGATGAATTTAGAGTTTAACCCTAACTTCCTATCATATGAAAAGCTGGATTGTATCTTCGTTTAACTAAGTGATGGATATCTACCACAATAGGAGAATGATCCGAAGATACCCTAGGATAAATTCTAATGTTAGTACCTTCTAATAAATTTCGGGGTAAGAAAAAATAATCTAATCTCACAAGCTTTTTATGAGGATGAGAATAAAAAGTAAATCCACTATCCCTCTCTCGCAGCATACCCCAAGTATCCACCAATGCATGATCTTGTAAAAGAAATATTATCTATGAGTAATGTAACAATAACCCAACGACCCTCAACGTCACATGCTTGAGTGATTGAAGAAACATTTAACTTTTTATGCAACAGAATTACAACACCATTCTTTCTGGTTGCCGTAGGAGAGCAAATAACATGACCCACCCAACAATGCTTGAGCTTTAGAGCCTCTACCTCAGCGAGATGGGTCTCCTGAAGGAGGGCGACATCAGTCTTAAGTCTTGCTAAATGTGAAAGAACCCTTTGCCTTTTAATGGGATTATTTAATCCCTTAACGTTCCATGTCGTTACACGGAATGGAACAATAAAGAAAAACAACTAACAACAACATGCTTATTATTGCAGAAGAAGTAAACTGAGAAAATTGAGAAAGAAACTACTGAAATGATGAAAGGAAAAGATGATATGGATAGTAGAGGAATAATAAGAGAGGAAAAATGAGGCCAAAAAGCACAGAAAAGTGAGATAGTGGAGAAGAAAAGAAAAAAGAAGGAAGGAGTCGAAGAAAGAAGTTCAGAAAAGGATAGGAGGAGAAAAAGGACAGGGACAAGAAAAATCAAAAAGACAGTACACGTCCATAACGAACGACTGAGAGACATACTTACGAAAATGAAAAATGCAAACGGAGATGGGGGGGATGAGTCGAGGAGATGACGACGGTAACACCAAGAACGGATGTCAGACCACAAAAATCTCAGATTCAAAGGGTGGTATACAAACAGGATGGGTACATCGGGAAGGAGGAGAAGAAGAGAGGGGCATCTGTAAATATAAATATAAGAGAAGAAAATGGAGTAAATGGATTAGGCTTGAGGGAGACATGACACAAGGCAGGAGTAAAAGAGGTAAATATACAAAGGAGTTAAATGACAACAGTAAAAAAGAGTCATGAAATACAAAGAATGATAGCAGAATGGAGGAACATATAAGTCAGAAGTTCATTCAAGGCGGTCTGGAGACGTCCATAACATCAGAGCTGTGCTGACGAAGGAATTCTTGAAGGACAGCAGGATCTTCATAGATGGTAGTTTTGTCCTTGTAGGTAACCTTGAAAAGACATGGATGAAGAAGTCCATATCGGGCATTGAGAGCTCTGAGTTGTGGGCGCATATCTAGGAACTTTTTCCGCCTGTCTGCAGTAGCCTTGGAGACATCTTAAGACAAATAGAGGCAGTGACCTTACCAAATGATTTGTTTTTTAACTTTTGCAGCTGAGAGAACTTGCAGAAGGTCAGTAAACTGAAGGAACAGCATGATAACACCTCTAGGCTTAGAAGAGACTCTAGGACCAAGGCGGTGAGCTCTCTGTATGTTGATATAGGCCAGGGCCGGGGCGTCTAAGACTTTTGAGAGGAACGTTTGAAAGAAAGTAGTAGGATTGGACACCTCCGTTAATTCAGGAAGTCCGTAAAGTCGGAGGTTGTTCCTACGGTTCCTATTTTCCAAATCCTCTGTCATTTTCTTAATCTGAAGAACCTCAGCCTCCAACGAAGAGATACGAGAACAGGAGGAGTGAAGAGATTCTGAAGACTGTTCCAGGAGGAGAACACGGGAGTCCTGAGAAGTCCATTTATCTTGCATAGCTTGCATGTTTTGAGTGGTAGCTTCCATGAAGGGCTTGAGAGCATGAAGTTCCTCTAAGATAATATCCATGGACGAAGGAGAGGAACCATTCTCGGGAGAAGGTGGGTCTTTCTTGAGACGCTTGGAAGAGGTTAAAGCGGAGGATGTCTTCCCGCCATTTTGAGACTTGGGGATGGCCCCAGTTGGTGCATCAGATTTCGACATTGTGACTGTGTCAAAATCCTGAAGGGGAGAGCCAATGGACACAGCAGATTGATACTCGGCATACACAACAAAGAGGAGACCAGCGAGGGAGGAGAACACTGCAATTGCGAAGTAAAACAAGATGTTTTTTTAAATACAGCGCGGGACCGCGCATTTAAAGAAAGCAGATATAACTTACCTTGATTATGTTGGAACAACACTTTTCCCCAAAAGCCAAGTAGAAAACTTTATGAATGATTTAACCGAAAACGTTTATGGAACACTGGCATACACTTGTGATTGTCGTTGGTGTCTGCTGAGTCCGTCGTTGGTATCTGCTTTGCTTGCTTGCTGCAGTTGGGAGCTGGAAGCCGTTTGGGAGCCACTGGCCAGCCGTTGGTCGGCTACCGCTGCCGGTCAGACACTCGGCCGGTTGGTCGAGCGGGATCGAGTGAGCCGGTGAGTCGGGAGTCGGGAGGTGCGCGTCCGCTGCTGACACGCGCAGTCCTCTTACCGACCCCGGGATCCCTTCCAACTACTTGCTGCCTCTCGGGCGGGCAGAACGGAGACAGGAGCTGCGGGCTGCGGGCTGCGGGCTGCGGCTGCGGACTGCGATCCGCGGGGGAGCTCCGCCCCGCCCTGACCTCTGCACCGCTCCATTGCAAGAACCTGCAGGGAGTCGTGAGTCGTGAGCTACAGAGACCGTGTAGCGACGGCGGCTGCGGGGGGCTTGAGCTGAGTTTAAGGGAAGGAGAAGACCTGCCGCCTGCACTACCCAGCCCCTGGGAAAGACTCAGAGGCGAGCCCCCAGCGCTATACACGACAATTACATTCAATTCAATACAATTGAATCACCATCGATTTGCCAGCTATTACTATTGACCCCCAGGACTTTCTGGACTCTCTGTCCTTGCCCTAATTTGCCAAATTGCTAGCTCAGTGATTTGCCTATTGCCACCACCATTGCCCACCGCCCCCCCCTGCGGCTACTTCATCAGCTTCCCGAGTTGCCCGTCTTGTAGACTGTCCTGCCTAGAATCTTGTGTCATTTCTGTAGCGGATCAAGGGAGGGCACGGCTGGTCAGGGTGGCCAGCTGGGTCGCTCGGGGGTTGCTTGGGGAGCCGGAGGACTGGAACTTCTCCTTTTTGAAAACAAAGAGGAGGGAGAGCTTGCAGCAGCACAATCAGGAAAATCATCTCACAAGAGGAGATTGGGTCCTTTTGCAACAACAAAGGGAGGTGAGAACTACCTGCCGATCAACCAGTTCACTAATCTACAAGAGGAGCTTCGTATTTAATTGGTTTCGTTGGCTTGACACCCTTTTACTCTATCTAATAACTCTCAACTAAGGGACCGAGCCCACAAAATGAGATCAGGTAGGGTTCAAGGAGGCCCAACAAGCAAAAGGAAAAAATGCAAACAAACAACTAAGACACTCGAGAATACCAAAGGGTCTCCGCCAGCTAACCAGAGATCCTTAATAGACATTACATCGGAAAAGCCCGTTTCCAACAACAACTTAAAAAGTGATATTACGGACAATTCAGAGCGGAACAAAAAAACAAATCAATCTTCATCCCAACCTAAAATCTACACAAAATTCTGTTTCTTAAAAAACGCAGGTGATACCCTGTTCTCAAAGATTAACGGAGAATCAGGATTACAATCACCCCTGGAACCAATACAGTTACCCCTGCCTTTCCAGTTTAATGGTACACAGTCCCTACAGGAAAAGGAGAAGGATAAGAGTAAGGACAAGGATAAGAGCAAAGGAAATAATAGCACAACGCCTATATCCCTACCTCAAATAACATCAACACCTCAGCCTCACAATTCTGAGGCAAAGCAAAAGATCGGATCCGTGGGACCCATAACAGGGAAGAAACTGACTATAGATACCAATTTAGTCCAAGTACACTGGCTTAACAAAGCAAAGGATATATCATTAGGAACACCAGATAATAGCATTCTCAGCATCAGCGACAACTCCTAAGATGACAACATGTGGAATAGCAAATGTTCAGAGACCACAAGCCTCTCGGGAGGACCCACAAACAAGAAGGAAACTGGAACTGGAATTGAGTGCAGGGATGAGAAGGACACATCCATGTTAGCCTTTGACAAATCTGACAAACAACAAGAGATAGGTGATAAAAAGACGGAAAGGTCTTCTAGCAAAGAAAAAAACAAATGAGCCCAGCGTCAGAGGTAATAGAAATATCGTCTTATTTGGGGAAGGAAGAGTGGGAAGAACTTATAGCTGCATACCCACAAGATCAGAATAGCAGCGGGACGGCTTCACACACTCGGTCCATGAGAACTGAAGGCATGCAGGAAAAACAAGCGGATTTAGGTCTGCCAGAAGGAGCAGCAAACTTTAAGGGATCACCTGGACGCCAAGAAAAAACTCCAAAACATCATGGGCAGGAAAGTGCCTGGCCCAGCCTCCTAAATACAGTACAACTTTTGGTGGACGCATTACACTACCAATCGGAGAAAATGGACGCCCAACTAACGCTATTAGACACTTTAGCTGTGTTTGTGGTTGCCATAGATGGAAAATTGGGTGCATTAAACACGCTTCTCCAGAGCAAATTGGAACACCTACAAGAAACAAAGAGGAACACCAATAGTGGGTGCAAGTGCGGCCCAATCATTGACAAGCTATCTACCCTTCCAACACTACTAACCGACCTGTGCACACAACTCAAAAGACCTCCCCAGCAAAACTCCACGGTGTACAATGAGATACAGGGTCTTCCATCAAAAAAAGACACCAAGATCGCTCTCCATACACATACAGAAATGGTAGTAAAAGGAAAATCTGGGGAAGACACAGAAATCGCAAGAAAGATTGAACGGACGAACATAGGCACACAAGCACAACCTAAAAAGAAGGAACCAAACAAAAGCACAGATGATAAAGACACGGGTCCAACGAGCCCTCTACCAACGGATACCATGGATGAAGATGTCATGAATACAAAATCTAACGCGCAACAGAGACGAGCTAAAAAGCGCAAAGGCAGAAAACATAAGCTCTGCTCAAAACGCGAAGGATTTACGCAACTCTTTGACCGATCAATCACCACGGAGGTAACAAAATCACAATCTGGGGATGAGAAAACTTCAAGCCAAAACTCCAATGAAATATGTCAAATATCCGATAACCTGGAGGATCCAGCTAATATCGGATCAGATGAACAAAATGCCTACCTTCAACACGAGCAATTATCATCTGCACAACCATCGAGGAACAACTCAAGGCATGCCGACATCGGCCTGTCAAATGCGCAAAATAATAACACAAAGATCAGCCATAACCTCCCCCAAAATGTATGACAAGGCCTTACCCCGGATAGAATCGACAAAAGAACAGAAAGCCAAGGATTAGGCATAGGTTTAACGGAAAGCCAACTATACGCTATTAATCAAGCAACTGCAACATTACATGCACGGGGAGACCGCATAACAACTGAACCGGCACAAGTTATTCCAGCAAATAACGTGCACTTGTTGGGCGGAAGGGGGAGACACATAGATCCCGAAATTCTTGTTCCTCATCAATGCGCAGCAGACCAAGCCACAGGTGGAACAATCAAAATTGACACTTATACGGTAAAAGCAAGACCAACAGATTGGGTGGATCTGGAAACACCTATAGACATCTACAATGGAGGGCGGTGTATAAAAGCACAAGGGAACACCCCAGAGGCCACATGGTTTAACCCAGACTATATCTCCAAAGGAAGACATGACGGGCCCGATTCACAGAACTAACTTAAAACAAAATCCTAAACTTACTACTTTTGGTATTCACAGAAGTTAGGCTTTTGTCCTAAGTTTGTCTTAAGACAGACTTAAGACAGACTTAAGTTAGGATTTTGTTTTAAGTCTGTCTTAAGTCTGTTTTAAGACAAAATCCTAACTTCTATGAATACCAAAAGTAGTAAGTTTAGGATTTTGTCTTAAGTTAGTTCTGTGAATCGGGCCCGACATCCTGAATAGAAGAAATATATTATGGCTATTATCCCATATCCCTTCATTGGCAAATGTGTCAAGCACTGACCTGCTATCCATTGAATTCATAGACTTAGAAGGCACAGGAAGGGAAGCGACAAAGGCGACTTGAACTTCAGGAACAATAACGCAGAAAATTCTATCCGAAGCCGAGGTATTTAAGAACTGGGGCATCGCGATAAAACCACATACAAAGCCGAGATACCCGGACGTCCTATACCCAGAAGTAAAGCTGGAGCCCAGGGATAACGCTCCCAGCCATAGAACCTCGGTTCTTAGAGGCGCGGCAGGGCCATGTGGAATCGGTAGGAACGAACACACTGAAATTACATGCTGGACAGGAGCGGACAGGGTAGTTTCAACGGAGTGGAAAGACCAAAGACAAATAGTGAGAACTATAAAAAACAGCAACTGACAAACCGACCAAAACTCACGGGAGCACACGCTAAACCAACTGCGCATATGCTCCTGGAACATCAATGGTCTATCAACCAAGATGCGGGACTCAGAATTTGTGGCCTACATGAGATCTTTCAACATAGTGGCCCTACAGGAAACATGGCTTGCCGATCCTCCACATCTTCAAGGATACCTACGTTTTTTTCACAGACGGCAAAAGGTCAGCTAAGTACGGGCATCTCAAAGGCGGTCTAGTGATTTATGTAGCAGTCACCAGTTTTGTCAGGATAGAAGAAATTGGTCCCTCTTCAGAAGCCAATCTCGCAATTAAGCTGATACTAGCACCCCAAGGTCAAGAGAAAGTCAATAGTGACTGCATGCTCATCAATGCTTACATCCACCCTAAAGGGAAAAAAAAAGCAGTAAAGGAATTATACAACTTCCTGGAGGATTGCATTATGGGAAGATCAACAACTAATATCGTGCTCACAGGGGACTTCAATCTGAACCTCATGGGTACGCCACAAGAAGAGGCAATTTTAGCCCAAAATACATCTTGGGACCTTCCACCGCAAGGGGAATTTCAAACATCCAAACAAACAAAAATGGGAGCAGAGACACTCGAAGATCTGGAACATTTTAATATCAGAGCCCTTAATGGGAGGTTTGTGGGAGATAGTCCTCCAGCTCCAACTTTTCATTCTTCAAGGACAAACAGTATATTAGATTACACCTTTATTTCACTACATCTCTTTCATTATATAACCTCGTTCCAGATAGGGAAGAAATCTGATAGCGACCATTGCCCTCAGGAAATGGCTTTGAATATTGTGAGACCTACACTCGAGCGATCAAATGCCCCAAAAGAGACTATTCATACTGTTAATTTTAAAAAAATTAAGTATTCTGTGGCGATGAGTGAACTCTTAATAGGAATGGCACAACAACACTTTATTGAGCGGACGGAACAAAATGAGGTCACAAAATGGGAACAATTCACAACCACTATGTCGAACTATGCAACACAGCCCAAAGCATTTGCAAAGATCGGCAAAATTGAAAATCTATCCCGAGAGCACAGAGGAAAAATTAAGGAAGCAAAAAACATGATATACCGCTTAATGAGGGAAATACAGCTGCACCCCAATGAAAAAGCTAAGAAAAATCAACTTCGTACATTGAAATCTAACCTAAAAAAGTTGAAATGGGAAGCAACCAAATTATTGGAGTATGACTTGTGGGCAAAACTTCACTCAGACATTAAACATAATGACGGGGCACGGTTCTGGAAAACCCTCAATTTGCTAATACGTCCGGCAAATCTGGGGGTTTCATCAAACATTTCAGAGGAAACTTGGGCATCCCATCTTGGTAATCATTTCAATCAAGAACCACCCAAAAATCAGGTCTTATCTATATCAGATAACGAAACAGATGACAATCCTGATAATGCTCAACAAATGCAACTGTGCACAAACATCAAAGACAAATATGAATTAATTAATCCCTCAAAGCTCCAACAAAGCATTGAATGCCAAATTAAAAAAGGTAGAAAGGAAGGAGCTCCGGGACCTAACGGGATCCCCCCAATCCTCTTCAAACAAGACGTGGGTTACTGGGCAGCAGCTCTTGAACCCCTTTTTTTGGAAATGAGGTGCTCGAACATCTTGCCAGATTCCTGGAAGGGCTCTATTATTGCCCCAATATATAAAACAGGGGACAGGGCTCTTCCCCAAAACTACCGACTAGTGGCCCTAATAGATAATGAGGCGAAGTACTTCGCAGGTTTACTGCTAGAGGAACTACAGGTATGGGCTGCAAAGAAATCTCTGATACCGGTTTATCAGACAGGCTTTGTTAAAACAGTGGGCACGATGACTAATATCTTAACGATGGGCCTACTAATAGACAAAGCGATACAAAAGAGAATGATGGACGGAGCGTTTAAACAAATCAAACACTCACCCCCAGTCAACTGATCTGGGTTTAATCCATCACCATTCTTTAGTTCACTCAGCCACCCCAGTTCAGACATGGCTATATGCAAATCAGTCTGACCCTGTGCCTTAAGAACGATGATGGATTAAACCCAGATCTTTTGACTGGGTGTGAGTGTTTGATTGATTCAGATGCTCCGTCCATCACCACCCCCTTTTGTACCACTTTTGGCCGCCATAAGTGTGGCAGGGTATGCTCAGACGTGGGTCCCTTGCTCACTTTGCCACTGGATTCAAGTAAGCCGGGCTGAAGACGGCTGGAATGCCAGAAACCGGTCCTCGGAAGCTTGTTTCCGGTCCAGAGAAGGCATGGCTTGGCAGTTCGGGCTGGACTGTTCCCATGAGGCCCAGGGTCAGACTGATTTGCATATAGCCATGTCTGAGCTGGGGTGGCAGAGAGGGCTAAAGAACGGTGATGGATTAAACCCAGATCTTTTGACTGGGTGTGAGTGTTTGATTGATTCAGATGCTCCGTCCATCACCACCCCCTTTTGTACCGCTTTTGGCCGCCATAAGTGTGGCAGG
Source organism: Lissotriton helveticus (assembly GCF_964261635.1). Classification (NCBI taxonomy): domain Eukaryota; kingdom Metazoa; phylum Chordata; class Amphibia; order Caudata; family Salamandridae; genus Lissotriton; species Lissotriton helveticus. Next base: position 182,068,979 of record NC_136057.1, on the reverse strand, counting down.
GTATGCTCAGACGTGAGTCCCTTGCTCACTTTGCCACTGGATTCAAGGAAGCCGGGCTGAAGACGGCTGGAATGCCAGAAACCGGTCCTCGGCAGCTTGTTTCCGGTCCAGGGAAGGCATGGCTTGGCAGTTCGGGCTGGACTGTTCCCATGAGGCACAGGGTCAGACTGATTTGCATATAGCCATGTCTGAGCTGGGGTGGCAGAGTGGGCTAAAGAACGGTGATGGATTAAACCCAGGTCTTTTGACTGGGTGTGAGTGTTTGATTGATTCAGATGCTCCGTCCATCACCACCCCCTTTTGTACCGCTTTTGGCCGCCATAAGTGTGGCAGGGTATGCTCAGACGTGAGTCCCTTGCTCACTTTGCCACTGGATTCAAGCAAGCCGGGCTGAAGACGGCTGGAATGCCAGAAACCGGTCCTCGGAAGCTTGTTTCCGGTCCAGAGAAGGCATGGCTTGGCAGTTCGGGCTGGACTGTTCCCATGAGGCACAGGGTCAGACTGATTTGCATATAGCCATGTCTGAGCTGGGGTGGCAGAGTGGGCTAAAGAACGGTGATGGATTAAACCCAGATCTTTTGACTGGGTGTGAGTGTTTGATTGATTCAGATGCTCCGTCCATCACCACCCCCTTTTGTACCGCTTTTGTACGCCATAAGTGTGGCAGGGTATGCTCAGATGTGAGAGTCCCTTGCTCACTTTGCCACTGGATTCAAGCAAGCCGGGCTGAAGACGGCTGGAATGCCAGAAACCGGTCCTCGGAAGCTTGTTTCCGGTCCAGGGAAGGCATGGCTTGGCAGTTCGGGCTGGACTGTTCCCATAAGGCCCAGGGTCAGACTGATTTGCATATAGCCATGTCTGAGCTGGGGTGGCAGAGTTGGCTAAAGAACGGTGATGGATTAAACCCAGATCTTTTGACTGGGTGTGAGTGTTTGATTGATTCAGATGCTCCGTCCATCACCACCCCCTTTTGTACCGCTTTTGGCCGCCATAAGTGTGGCAGGGTATGCTCAGATGTGAGTCCCTTGCTCACTTTGCCACTGGATTCAAGCAAGCCTGGCTGAAGACGGCAGGAATGCCAGAAACCGGTCCTCGGCAGCTGGTTTCCGGTCCAGGGAAGGCATGGCTTGGCAGTTCGGGCTGGACTGTTCCCATGAGGCACAGGGTCAGACTGATTTGCATATAGCCATGTCTGAGCTGGGGTGGCAGAGTGGGCTAAAGAACGGTGATGGATTAAACCCAGGTCTTTTGACTGGGTGTGAGTGTTTGATTGATTCAGATGCTCCATCCATCACCACCCCCTTTTGTACCGCTTTTGGCCGCCATAAGTGTGGCAGGGTATGCTCAGCCGTGAGTCCCTTGCTCACTTTGCCACTGGATTCAAGCAAGCCGGGCTGAAGACGGCTGGAATGCCAGAAACCGGTCCTCGGAAGCTTGTTTCCGGTCCAGGGATGGCATGGCTTGGCAGTTCGGGCTGGACTGTACCCATGAGGCACAGGGTCAGACTGATTTGCATATAGCCATATCTGAGCTGGGGTGGCAGAGTGGGCTAAAGAACGGTGATGGATTAAACCCAGATCTTTTGACTGGGTGTGAGTGTTTGATTGATTCAGATGCTCCGTCTATCACCACCCCCTTTTGTACCGCTTTTGGCCGCCATAAGTGTGGCAGGGTATGCTCAGACGTGAGTCCCTTGCTCACTTTGCCACTGGATTCAAGCAAGCCGGGCTGAAGACGGCTGGAATGCCAGATACCTGTCCTCGGAAGCTTGTTTCCGGTCCAGGGAAGGCATGGCTTGGCAGTTCGGGCTGGACTGTTCCCATGAGGCACAGGGTCAGACTGATTTGCATATAGCCATGTCTGAGCTGGGGTGGCAGAGTGGGCTAAAGAACGGTGATGGATTAAACCCAGATCTTTTGACTGGGTGTGAGTGTTTGATTGATTCAGATGCTCCGTCCATCACCACCCCCTTTTGTACCGCTTTTGGCCGCCATAAGTATGGCAGGGTATGCTCAGACGTGAGTCCCTTGCTCACTTTGCCACTGGATTCAAGCAAGCCGGGCTGAAGACGGCTGGAATGCCAGAAACCGGTCCTCGGAAGCTTGTTTCCGTTCCAGGGAAGGCATGGCTTGGTAGTTCGGGCTGGACTGTTCCCATGAGGCACAGGGTTAGACTGATTTGCATATAGCCATGTCTGAGCTGGGGTGGCAGAGTGGGCTAAAGAACGGTGACGGATTAAACCCAGATCTTTTGACTGGGTGTGAGTGTTTGATTGATTCAGATGCTCCGTCCATCACCTCCCCCTTTTGTACCGCGTACTAATAGACAAGGCAGAGACGAAAAAACTGCCCCTACATCTCTGCTACATAGATTATAAAGCGGCTTTTGATAACATCAATCGTAATCTCCTGTGGTCAAAATTACAAAATTGGGGGATCTCAAAACCGTTGTTGAACCTGCTAATAAACCTGCATACGGAGACCTGGATACGGATAAAGGTGGGGGACGGCGCACTGCTGTCAAGGCGTATACCGACAAACAATGGCCTCAAGCAGGGCTGCGTCCTGGCCCCTACATTGTTCAATCTGTTCTTGGGCGACCTGGCGCCAATTCTGACTAATTGCAACTCACATGCTCCTAAATTAGGAGGGCTTAACCTACCATGCCTCTTATATGCGGACGACATTGTTCTTATAAGCCACACCAAAGTAGGGCTTCAAAGCCTCTTGAACACCACCCAGAGTTACTCCAAGGCAAATGATCTAAAAGTAAATCTCGAGAAAACTCAAACCATGACTATCAGTAAAAGAAAAAGAAAAACATTCACGTGGTTCTGGAACAAATCTCGCATCAAAGACACGCTAATATATAAATACTTAGGCGTAAAGATTGACAACGGCGGGCGATTCAGTGCACAAAGGTCTTGTATCAAAGGTAAAGGGATAGCCTTGGCAATCGTTCTAAAAACCATGAACAATAAGCTATCTGGTCCATCACTGACACCTTTGGTACAAGTTATCCGAGCTAAACTACTGCCTACAATCACTTACGGAAGCGAGGTACTGCGAGGCAGAGATGCAACAATACTTGACAGCACAATCATAGCCGCATACGGATGTACGACATTACAACGCATGCTTTTACATCGCATGCTTTTACAACGTGAGTTTTACAACGCATACCATTACAACGCATAGTGCTTTGGGGCGCTGGATAGTGAATTATTTAATTTACTATTCCAACTCCAGTCCCCGTGGATAGTAGGGAAGGTGTTGGATAGTAAATTAAATATATTCCCTATCCTAGAGCGCCCCCCAGCGCAATGCGTTGTAATGGTTTGCGTTGTAAAAGTTGCGATGTAAAAGCATCGCGTTGTAAAAGTTGCGTTGTAAGTGATGTTTCCCCCGCATACAGAATTATCTTTAGTCTTCCTAAGCGGACCTCCCCACCACAGATCAGGCTGGAGTTTGGCATCCAACAGCAGCTCCTGGCACGTCAGTGTGCCTACATCTGTGCATGGGACAAAGTGAGGAAATCTGCACAGGGAACATTGAATGAATATCTGTGAAGGGAGATAGAGCAGTCCCCGACATCGCCTGCAGCAAAATATCTAGCAAAAAGCCTTATAAACACCGGGCCGGAACAGCTTTGGGCTTCCTCCATAGATCACAAAACTTTCAACAACTTGGTAAAGAAATCCATCAAACACCAGTCGTGGGTACAAGATAAAACCGATTTTTCAAAAAGAACGCACGCTTGGATGACTTTGAACTCACACTCGGCAAAAGCTCCTCAGAATTATTTGGGCTTGGACTATGCCAAAAAGACCAAAATGTGCTTCTTAAGATATAGACGAGGGCTGCTACCCTGCACTCAGCATTTCCCACACTGGCTAAGAAAGAAAGCAGACTTGCCATGCCGGCTGTGTGGTGATAAGCAAGAAGACATGATTCACTTACTATGCTCTTGCGAGAAAATGCAAGAGGAGAGGAAACTCCATTTGAAGCGACACTTTATTCGGTTTGGGATACGTACACGAAGGAGTGTTGTACTTACTTGTTTCTCATCTCAGGACCCCCAGCTGAGCTGCGGCCTTGTAACATTTTTAAAGGCTGTGGAGAAAAAAATGCCAGGACTAGAATCTTGAACTGTTCTGATTCCAACTTGTTTTGTAACATAATCTATGTCTATTTCCAAATACTGTGTGGTAAATGAAAGACTAATACGATTTTATAACTATGAAGAATAGAACACAAAATCTTCATACTATGACGGTTTTAAACATATGTAATTTTATATTGTGCTTTATTTTAACTCATATTTTGTATCGTACTGCATTGGTTTTCATTAACTGTGCAAATAAAAAATTACTAAAATTACTTACTTAAGAAGGGGAGAGTCATAGTCCGAACCAGATGGCAACTCAGTTAACGTGGCAAGTTTCGAGTTGCGAAGTTTCCCCATAGAAGAAGTCAGCACAGCAGTGAAATCAGACAGGAAGCACCTGAGTAAAGAGACAGTTCGGTTTGATGAAGTGTGGGGTGAACTGGAAGCAAAAACCCCAATGGAGATCCCAAAAGGACAAAAGCGTCTCAACCGATATCTCAAAGAGGCTTTATTATTGTGAGGGAAGCACTGCAATCTAGAAGAAAACTTGAGGGAAGCAAAGAGACATGAAAACACCTGCCATGTGAGCCAGCTTGCGGCACCAGGAGAGAAGTTGACTGTAGAAAGTCAAGACATGTGTGGAAATTCCAAAAACCATAGAGGCTAATTGGCAAGAGCAGCAGCAGATGCTGAGAGGAAGATGGAAAAACTGCATAAAATTCAGTTGAGGTGAAGAAAAGTTCAAAAGCACGTAGGGACATGCAGAAGCGAAAAACGATTGTTTTTCATCATTTAACACTGGGATGTAGTCAAGAGGTCAAAGCCAAGGAGACCAAGAGAGAGCTGCTTTGCAGAGGTAGAAGGCGTCAGCGCGTCACAAAATGGCGGTTGTCAAAGCAGGTGTAAATTTGCCATCAAAAGAGGAGGAAATGAGGTACATACCAAACAGCTACCAGCATAGGAGACACACCGCTAGAAGGGATGCGCAGTTTCAGTCAAATAGCATGGCCAGAAGCATATTGGAAGCGGTGACATAGCAGGCAGAAAAATCTTCCGGCCAAAACGAGCAACTCTGTCAAAACGGCATGAAAAGTCACAAGAGTGAGGGCGCTGGGCTCACCTCACATTCCAGTGATAGGTGAAGTGTGTGGCTGGGCTGAGTTGATCCGAAGAACCCCGCAAATCGCGTTCAAAGAAGGGTCGGCTCTGGAGCTCCGGTATCACGCCGCCATCCTCGTCGGCACGTAAGCCACGCCCCAGGGTTACGATATCCTTGATAATAGGAGAAATGTCCTAATCTGGAACGCCCCCTTTGCATCTCTCTAGAGATGCAAGGGGAAGCGTAGAGTAAAAGGGTGCTAACATGCGAATTTGCATGTTAGCACCCTGTTGCTGATAGGGCGCTAGTTTTATCTCTGCCTTTTTTTGCTTTTAAAGCCAAAAAAGCAGAGATAAAACCCTTGTTAATATGCCCCAAAGTATTTCGAGATAAAGACTTATGTTACAGCTGGTTGTTCCAAGATGTAACTCCTAAATCGCTAAATAGAGTTAGATTTATGACCTGGAATGTGAGGGGGTTGAATGAATTCAGGAAAATACGCAAAGTAGTAGCATACCTCAAGCGCCATCACGAAGACGTAGCATGTATTGAAACACATTTAGTTCCAAATAGTAATATGCTTACACATAGACGGCTGCAGGGCAATTTCAATGCAGCTGGGTTCACCTCACATGCTAGGGGTGTTCTCACGTGGGTCAACTCAAAGTCTGGAATTACTATACAACATTTAGATGTGGACTCAGGCAGTAGATTTGTCATTTCTAGATGCTCCTAAGAAGGGCTGAATGTCAAACTAGTTAATGTCTATGGCCCGCACTATCGCGACCCTCTCTTCCACCACACAGTAGTCTCTCTTGTCCTCACAGGGCTCTATCTCCCTTAGATCTGGGGTGGTGATTTTAATTGCGTGCGGGATCCGGCCCTAGATCGCTCCAGGGGCCTGCCTCGTAAGCCTTGTGCAGCAGCAAGGGCTAAAAAAGATGTTACTGAGCAACTAGGCCTGCCAGATGTACAGTGCTGGCGTTCTCCTGAAGCTTCAGGGTTCTCTCATTACTCTACTACCCATGACATTCAGACCAGGATCAACTTCTGGCTTGCCTCTAAATCGCATTGCTCTAACATTAGTGACTGTGTACCTCTCCCTCGCACGTACTCCCCTATTCTTCTGAACCTGACTCTACCCCTCAGGAGCAGCACGCCCTTTACTTGGAGGTTTTCCCGATACTCCCTAATGGACCTAGTATTTAAGGCTGACCAGGCCTCCTGGGCTGAAGAGTTCTTTGCCAACAATATAGGCTTAGTGGATATTTTTCTGCAATCTGGGAAATGTTTAAGGTTTTTATTAGAGGGGCTGTCATATCTAAATATTCTGGAGTTCTTCGATCGCTCAGAGATAGACTTCCTGCACTGGAAAAGAGGCTGGCGGGACTAGAGCATGTGTACCAACTTAGGGGAGAGCTGCATACACTTGAGGAAATTAAAACCACTTTAGAAGAATATCAGGAAGCAGCAGCCAGGGAAGTAAAACAAATGGGCTAGAACGTGCAGTGAGGGGAACACCCTGGTGCGGTTCTGGCAACCATGCAGTGCTGCAAAAGGGAATCTAGCACAATCACTGAGATTCTGGGGGAAGATGGGAGTCAGATACATGAGACGGTGCTTATTGCAGAGAGATTTAGCATATACTACACTGAATTGTATAGCTCAAGATTAGACCCGAATGAGGAGAGCATTAAAGACTATTTGGAGCACATACAACTGCCATGGCTCACTAACTCACATAGAGAACATCTTATGGCGCCTCTGGAACCTGGCAAGATCTCATTATCAATTCCTTGAGTACTGCGGCTAGGGACCTCTACACATGCGCATTCTTCTATCCTCTCCTGACTATGACTGAAACATGGAAATCCTTCCTTGTCTACACCTTATTAATAAGTATTATTTTATATATAATTTGTTATACTTCTTTAGATCTCGTGTCAAAGAGCACGATCCTGAGATTGCACAGTTCCGTCTATCTGGAAACACACTCCATCATGGCTGCTTTATTTTTCTACTGTTTCAGACGGTCTACTGCGGCACGTCTCACTGATGCAGCCGTGGTCAATGTGCATGCGTCCAATGAGTGATGCACTCGCTACTGACTGCTTCCTGCGAGTACTTAGTTAGATCAACTCTGGCGCATTTCGATTCTGTCCCGAACCTAGATGGACGCTCCCATTTGGGATTTAGGTAAGCCTCCACCATTCAGGGAGTTTTAACAAAGTCTGCTTAGTACCGGATCTTTACCATTAGGTGCTGTTGTTTCAGACCCGCATCGATAGCTGTTACAGTGGTAAGGATTGGACTACCACTGTGTCTAGAGCTAGAGTTAGTGGGATTGAGATATAGGGGAATTCCTCCTTTTGAAATTGATGCCCTCACACACCCTTACGGGTGTCATGCTTCATCATCGGGTGTTACTCCTCATTGGGGGTGGCGCTGCAGTCCCCGACGGGCCCTGCAAGAGGGCTCTTTGTCAGAGATCTTTTATAGGAGGTGCCGCAGGTGTGCCTGCGGGTGTGTGGGCCTCGTGAAAAAGTGTGAGTGAAAATTAAATTACCTCGCCGGAACCCTAACCCAATTTTATTCGAGGGTCCGGAAGATAAATTAAAATCAAAGAGGACTGGGGCCTATCCTAGAAAAAAATATGTAGGAGGGATAGGTATGCTCCCACTGCTCTCAGTCCGTGCAAGTGATGTGAAGGTGCAATGGGGTCAACATGTTTCGCGCAACAAGTGGGTCCCTAGTGGATTCGCAGTGCGCTTCGCCAAGACCTTGAAAGTGAATATAAAACTGTGGGAGTATGGGAAAGACGCCCTGCACTCCCACCATACCCAAATGTAAGGTCAAAAACGTCTACCTAAGATCCATAACGGGACGACACCGCCAACGGGACTCCCGGTTGTATCTGGCATTGATTCTTTGCTGGAACCACTCAGCAAGTTCTGTTATTTTTATCTGTGCCCCCTAGTGAATAAAACACCTACCACAGAGGTTTTGAACCTGATTGATTATTTGCAGAACCAGCATCAATTAACGATCTTGGGGCATATGTACAAAGGCTTTATCTCCGTTTTTTTGCCTTACAAAGCCGAAAAAATTGAGATAAAACCAGCGCCCTATTTACAAGCATAATAGCATGTTAGCACCCTTTTTCCCAACGCCTCCCTTTGCATCTCTAATGAGATGCAAAGTGGGCGTTACTGGCGTACCCCAGATGGACTACCTTGCAAATATCGCTGATATTTACATTGCGATATTTACAAGGAAGCCCACATGATTTTAGCACACATTAGATTTTGGTGAAAACTGCAGTTTTCGCCATAATCTAACGTATGCTAAAACCCTGACGTAGCCATTACTAACATAGGGGGTGGATTATGCTGAAACACCTCTGTGGGTCATATCAGCAAGGTTATCTCCCTTTTGCAGGGAACATTGCTGGAAAGCCAGCGATGTTCCCTGCACAAGGGCGATAACCTCACTGTCTACGGAATTTTTATTGCTCTGGAGTAACACGTTGTTAATTATGCGCTACCAGGGCGATAAATATGAGAGATAGCCTGCAAAAATAAAATTATTGCTAAGCATGGCCAGTGATAATTATCGCTGGCCATTGTTAATATGCCCCCTAGTGACTCTGGACATAGAGGCGCTTTATACGAATATTCTCCAGGACTCGACACTTGCAGTTCTAGAACATGCTTTGCAGAGTTTTGACCCATGGCCATATGAAACCCCCATCACATTTATTTGTGACTGTGCCTCTGAAGCTCTCAAAGAGATCTACCAATTTCAAAAGGAGAATTCCCCTATCTCTTTCTCAATCCCACTAACTCTAGCTTTAGACACATCTTATATCAACAAGAAAAAGTTGCTGAATTTCCTCTTGTTTAGGAACAGCTACCATCCATTGTGTTGACATTTAATCTTGGGAGCACTGGTTATGGACCTTCTCTTTTTTCTATAATCGCTCCCTGTTCCTCCCTTTTGTAATGTGTTACTAATGAGTACGGCAGCCAGCCATGGGACACTATTTTCAATTTTCTTTTTCTAGATTCACTTTTTCTCACCAGTTAGTGCCCATTATACATTCCTTAGGGGGTTCCATTTAGGCACACTTCCAACCTGGACAATCCAGGCCTCAGTATGATGATGACATAGAGGCAGAAATACTAAGGGCACCACCCCCTCTTTCAGGTGATGGCAGTGTAGCATCAGGTAGCCGGAATGAGGACTGGAAATACCTACAAACCCTGAGGAAACTACAGATTAAGAATGCTCTGCATGGGATAGTAATGACGGAATGTCTTAGGGCCAATATAGCCCCCAATGGTCCCCCAGAATCTTCTTAGACGATTTGACCTTTCGTCGTGAATGACTACGATTGCTTGGAATTGCACACGTAGTTGGCTTGTGTTGATTATCAACACAGCCAAGCGCTTATCAGATGAGCTTCAGATTCAGATTACCGTAGCGGAGAATGGGCTTAAAGAAAGCATCTCCATTTCTTCATTTAAATCACAACTCGCTGAAATAAATTAAGAAATGAATGATCATAAGGAGTGTCTAACCAAACAGAAAATTTCAACACTCCAAAAAGATATTAAACGCTTTGACCAAGGTAAAATGTACCCTTACACTAAAGACAATTATGTCTTTCAGAGTTATGACACCACATCTGGCGAGGGCAGTAACCAGTCCACCAGATCAGGGTCCACTAGTAGTGATTCCAGTCATGAAAATAGGAATTATATACCATAACACAGAGGAGGCCTTAGACAACAACCTCTACTTTTGTTTCAAGGATTCCCACCAAACTCCTTTCAACCACCTATGTACCCTGGACAGTGGATGGGAGTGCATCCAATGTGGAACTAACCACCTGGACATTGTCCCCAAATGCCTCAATACCAACAATTCCCCCTCCCCCTTTTTACAACTGAGAGCAGGATAGAGGAAGAGGCAGAAGAAGAGGGGGACCCAAGAAAGTCCACACCCAGAACAGATAGTTCTTAGGAGCAAGACAATGAAACCCTGGTAGTTACTCATTCGACCCGGCCCATGACCGAGGATGAATCAAAGCTCTTGGAGAAGGGCCTTGGTGTTGTCCCGACCCCCAAGGAGGACACCTTCAGACTTCATCAAGAACTCCATCAACTATTTCACAAAATAAGACTCAAGGCATTTTTTCAAGACAAATCTGAGACCCCTATTACCGGTACTGGTCTAAAAAAAAGTAAAATTTCACAACGACCGCTGCCATGACACCATATGAGGTATTCAATTCAATTCAAACGATCTTTATTCGGATTTTTAGTATATCCATAAAAGTACAAACAGAATCAAAATACATTTAAAACAGATTAAAAACATCTTAAAAAATTAAAAATGATTATCCAATTGGGTTTAGGCAGCATATATATCATAAAGTGCGATGTACATAGTATAAAGTACAAAATACATAATAAAGGGAGAAACATTAATCTTTTAAGGTACTTAATCACAGAATTCAATTTATATACTCCCGAAGTGATCGTTTGTATCGAGACACGTATACAATTAAATCTGTAGTCAATTTGCAACGGAGTGATAAAGTGCAAAAAATACATCAAATAACTTAGTACTGTTATCCATTATCCATGTTCCATGCTTGCCCTCGATCTCACACAGACTTTTATAAAACAGCTTACAATATATATAACTTCATCTGTGTGCAGCATTTGCAAAAATTTTAATGCGAGATTGGAGTCTCTAAGGGCCCGATTCACAGAATGAACTTAAGACTCAATCCTAAACTTACTACTATTTTGGTATTCACAGAATGCACTTACTACTTTTGGCATTCACAGAATGAACTTACTTCTTTTGGTATTCACAAAAGTTAGGATTTTGTCTTAAGTTTGTCTTAAGACAAACTTAAGACAGACTTAAGACAGACTTAAGACAAAATCCTAACTTCTGTGAATACCAAAAGTAGTTTGTTTATTCTGTGAATACCAAAAGTAGTAAGTGCATTCTGTGAATACCAAAATAGTAGTATGTTTAGGGTTGAGTCTTAAGTTCATTCTGTGAATCGGGCCCTAAGATTATATTTGCGAAGAATTGGCCTTAAATATTTACAAGTATACAATTTGTAATGGCCACAGAAGAATAGATAGTGCAATAAACTTTGTTTTCCGCCATGAGGGCAGGGACAATCCAATTCTTCTAGTTTTTTGTTGTAGCCAAGGGGGAAGCTAAGCAAGTTAACTATGCTTCCATCCCGAAACCTGAATAAAAGGCACCGATTCCACTTTCCTATTGGTATTGTCAAGTATCTGTAAAAATTATTCAGATTATCACTGCCTGAGTCAATAATGCGCAGATATCTAATAACAACAGGTTTAATAGATTCAAATCTCATTCGTTCCTCTTTATATGAGTCAAGCAATGCCCGTTTAATACTATGCTTATGAGCGGGTACAATAGAATTTGGGGAACTAAATAAAGTACCTTGACCCACGCCCTGCAGGCTATTCTTGACTGCATTTAACCAAGGTATGTGATAGAATCTATCACTTAACAAACAGTCAGATATTATACTGCGCGTTAAGGATGCTGCTGGGTTTAGCCATATTTTAATCCAAAAAAGAGCAGGCCTAGACCTAATAAAATCAGCAATATATGGCAGCCTCAGTTCATTGTAACAAATAAATGTAGGGGCACAGGGAACTCCCCCCAACACCCTCCTACAAAATCTATTTTCCTCCGACTGGAGAGCCGTGCTGTTACAATAACCCCACACCTCCGCTCCATATGTCCCAGTTGGCTGGCATTGAGTACGATAGATGTTGAGCAGGGGTGTAACGACATCAGCCAGTTTGGGTTGTCGGAGAGATAAAATTGAATTGATTGACTTGCCAATTTTATTTCTCGCATAGGCAACATGTGGCTGCCATGAGCCTGAATTGGAGAATAACAACCCTAAGTAGGGGAAAGTGCTAGTGCATTTTAAAATATTGTTACCGGATTTAATTGATGTAATATTGTACTTTTTTGGTCCGCAATTCATGATAAAAGATTTTTTAAAATTGGTATTTAAACCAAGATCGGACATAAAGGCAACAAACCCAGAGATTAAAATGCGTAAAGTATTCGGGGTACGTCCCATTAATACTGCGTCGTCCGCATAAAGTAAGGTAGTAATGGGGGAGCCATTTATAATTGGGACGTCCTTAGTAATCTTACTCAAAGTGCTACTCAACCCGTTGATGTATAAAATAAAAAGCAGTGGGACGAGTACGCAGCCCTGTCTAACTCCTCTGCTAATAAAAACATCATTGGATAGATCGCCATCATTATTGATTCGTACTCTCGCTTTTAAGTCCCTATGTAAATCAGAAAGAAAATACACCAGTGAGTCATCCAAACCATAATCAAGCAAAAGTGACCACAACCTAGAACGATTAACAAAATCAAAAGCGGAACTCAGATCCATGAAACTTAAATAAAGAGGGGATTTTTTAACAATGATGTATTTGGCCATGATCAAATTTAAATTTAGACATTGTTCAACAGTGCCTACTTGGCTTCTAAATCCCAGTTGACTACAGTGAAGAACGTTGTTGTCCTCAGCCCAATTCCTTATCCATTTAAAGATTACCCTTCCAAGGACCTTTAACGTATTATCGATCAGTGAGATCGGACGGTAGCAGGCGGGGTCCGACCTGTCACCTTTTTTAAAAATCGGTACGATGACACTGTTCGACCAGGATTCGGGAATTGAGCTGTCACTCAGGTTATTAAATAAGTTGCATAGTAGAGGGGCCCAAAAATTAATTTCTGATTTAATCTGGTCAATAGAAAGACCGTCCGGGCCGGGGGCTTTATTGCTGGCGCTATCAATTATAGCATCCTCGACCTCCATTAATGAAAAGGTCAGAGGTTCAGCGCTATTGGATAGGGGGACAGTGTCTAGAGGAGTGGCTGATAAGGCATAAATTTGAGAAAAATGCTCTACCCACGCCTCACCCGTTATATTACAGTTAATTGGGTTGATGCTAGAACCAAAAGATCTTAGGGACTTAACTTCTCTCCAAAAACCTGTTGTGTCCTTTAGTGTGGCAGTACGCGTGAGAGATTCCCAGTGGTTAATCACTATAGCCTCGGATCTAGTGCGTAGGGCAATTTTGTATTTTAATCTTCACGAGTAGAGCATCCCTTGGGATAATTTTTAAAGCAGCCCTCAGGTCCCTATTGGCCTTAGAGCAGGAAGAATCAAACCAACGGGGACCAGGAGCTGTATTCTGCCTAACTGGTTTGGAGGATTCTCTTTTAATGGCCCCACATAAGTTGCCAAAGGCATCAACCACATCACTACCAGGACTCATGTGTGACAGGCAAGTCTCTACTGTCTCGGGATATTTTTTAATTACTCTGGCTAGAATGTCCTTATTGTCCACCCCTTTCCATACTAGTCTTAATCTATCGGTAGATAATGCCAGATTTTGTGGCCCAAGCTCTAACTTTGCTGCAACCTTCATGGTCTGTGGATTGTGTAAATATATTCTAAGCGGATAGTGGTCGCTATAAGCGGAACAGATGACTTCTGCTTTTAAAATTATGTCGCTTAATGTTGGGCATGTAAATATGTAATCTATCGTAGAGGCACAGCCATGACCTATAAAAGTAGGTGTTGTTATATTATTTACTTTAGAACCTGCATTTTCCATTACATTTACTAGGTCGCGGGAGGCTAGATGGTTTTTCAGCTCCTCACCGTTTTTACATAGTGGGCTGTTGCGATACATATGGGCATTAAAATCCCCTCCAATGCAGATGCCATCAAAGGGCCCATACTTATGCCCTTCCATAATATCATCAATAAAAATAAACAATGAAGTAAAATTAACATTAGGACGAGTTACAAAATCATTATGATAAAAATTAATAATGCACAATTTCATTCTGTTAATGTACCTTATAGCCATAAAACAATTACCCGGTGTAGGGATCAATTTGGTCTGCACCCCAGATTTTATTTTGGACCAGATGGATAAACCCCCACTGGGCCGACCCATATGAGAGGGGGAAGCCTTTATGTTATAACAACAAAAACACTCCATTGTTGGTGTCGTTGTACACCAAGTTTCTTGTAACATCAATATGTCACAGTTATTGTCAACCCAATTTAACCATTCTTTAATTTTCAATTTGGATTTTAGTCCTGCTATATTCCAGCTGACAAGAGATAGTTCACAATCCAGGGACGATTGTCTGTGAGTCAGAGGTTTTTGACTCACAACAGTCCGAGGCAAGGGTTGTGGAGCAACCTGGGGTTCGGAAACTGGTGACAAAGATGATGCAACAGAGTTAGTCAGAGATGGTCAATCTTGCATATCCAGGTCTGACAAAGGTGCAAATCTATTGAACATCTTAAGTGGGAATGGGGCAGGTTGGAATTGCATAGGCGATGGCCGAAAATACATGGGTGATGGTTGGAAATGCATTGATGATGGTTGAAATTGCATGAAAGGAGGCCGAGGTTGTATTGCCATTTGTCTGTAGAAATAACTCAAAGGTAACATAGTTACAACAGTAGAAATGGCAGAACAGTTACTATTTCTATTGAGGAGGTTTCTCACAGTCCCTGGGTTTTGAAAATTAAGAACTATGCAGTCACCTTCCTTGTCTTTGGCTAAGGGCCCGACCCACGACACCCTGCGGGCCGATAGAATCTCTCTTGAGATATCATATCCAACGCCTTTGTGCTTGGTCAGCCAGTCTATGCTTTTATTTCGCAGTTGCACCCATGATTCCCCCTGGTCCTCCCTCAACGGCGGTACACCTGCAAGGACCGAAACAAAAGGGCAAGCATCCGGAGGCAAATGTAAGGCAGGCCCTTGATGTTTAAAAGGTTTGCTTTTCCCTTGTTGTCCAATACCCTCACCATTATTAGCAACAGTTGGTCTTGATGCTGTTGTAGGTTGAATAGGACCATTATTGCGGTTGGAGGCAGTGTTGTTGCTAATAAGGGGGGTAGTAGTTTTTCTAGGGGCAGGTGTGGGGGTAGGTTTAGTGGGTAAATTGGATTTTGTCAAATTTGACCCTCCATTAGTGGATCGAGGTTGAATTGAAGATGGTGCAGTAGGCGGGGGTAATGTTCCAGGGTTAATCATAGCCCCACCCAGAAAGGTAGTAGTATCCTGTTTCTTTAATGACAATGTGCTGTTTACAGATTCCAATTCCTTTAAAAGACGGTCAGCTCTGATCTGGTCCAGAATGACAGACCCCTTCTTTTTTATTTCTCCATTTTTGACCAGGTTGTCTAATCTATCAAGTCTTTTAAAAACATTATTAAACTGGCTGATCATTTGCTTTTCTAGTCGGTTAAAAATAGTATCCGCTAAGGTTTCTATGAGGTTCACATTTTGTCTTGAGAGATTATAATTATCTCCCATTAATGTTGTTTGGGTCCATACAGTATTAGAGTTCCCACTCGAGTGAATGATGGATGCGGCAGAGATACTGTCCGTGTCCGCTAAATCTTTATCCTCCGAAAGAACAGTTTGTGCCCCCGAAGATTTTTGTTTACTCCACAAACTTTGAGGTGTAGGCTGATTCTTGTGGATTCTGGGTTGTTTCCTTTTATTAGCACTTTGCCTAGTAATGCCTCTTTTGCGTTTTTCCCCTCCCTGTTTATTGCTACTAGATTCCATATTGTCCAGGGTAATAACGTCATCCTGGGAAGCTATTGTAATAGTAGGAACAATTTCAGTCAGCGGAGATACAGGGGGTGTTGATATCAGTACCGGCTTTGGGATGACAACAGCCGGCATTGAAGAGGCAGGGTCTGGTGCTATGTAAGTGACGGTATTTTCGTCATCCAAAACAACCGAGGAAGCTCCGCGATTTTAAGCACCTCCTGGTGCGCGGGACAGGAAGTGGTGGTGTACGGCCGCTAGGGACGCTGGGAACCGTAGTTCCTCCCCTTGGCAGCCGAGATGGTGGATGGCGCCGTCAACAGGGTTCACAAACGGCGTCAGCAGCCCAGCGCCCAGCAGCAGCAGTCTCCCCAAGGTGAGTGCGTTTCAGCACAGCACTCGAACAATTTCACAGCAGTCCCCGCTCCACCGAGGGAGCTCCGCGATTTTAAGCACCTCCTGGTGCGCGGGACAGGAAGTGGTGGTGTACGGCCGCTAGGGACGCTGGGAACCGTAGTTCCTCCCCTTGGCAGCCGAGATGGTGGATGGCGCCGTCAACAGGGTTCACAAACGGCGTCAGCAGCCCAGCGCCCGGCAGCAGCAGTCTCCCCAAGGTGAGTGCGTTTCAGCACAGCACTCGAACAATTTCACAGCAGTCCCCGCTCCACCGAGGGAGCTCCGCGATTTTAAGCACCTCCTGGTGCGCGGGACAGGAAGTGGTGGTGTACGGCCACTAGGGACGCTGGGAACCGTAGTTCCTCCCCTTGGCAGCCGAGATGGTGGATGGCGCCGTCAACAGGGTTCACAAACGGCGTCAGCAGCCCAGCGCCCAGCAGCAGCAGTCTCCCCAAGGTGAGTGTGTTTCATCACAGCACTCGAACAATTTCACAGCAGTCCCCACATGAGGTACTTACTTTTGAACAGGCGATTTTGAAAGACATGAAGGACACTACCTACACACACCCCTTCGAAAACCTGTCCAGGGAAAAGAGGAACATACTCAAAACCATCATAGAGGATCAGACAATCTTTTTGAAGCCTGCTGACAAAGGAGGGACTATTGTCATTATGGATATTGATACGTACGATGCTGAATGTCACCGCCAACTATAAGATACAAAGTTCTATCGGCCGATAGATGAAAATCCATAATCAGAAGTCTTATATCTGAGGCTGAGATGGAAGGATGGATTTCTACCCAAGAGGCAGCCTTTCTTACCAATAATGTCCCTCGACCCCTTATTTCTACACTCTACCGCTAAGATCCATAAGGGGACGACACCGCCACTGGGACGCCCGATTGTGTCCGACATTGATTCTTTGCTGGAACCACTCAGCAAGTTCTGTGATTTTTTATCTGCAACCCCTAGTGACTAAAACAACTACATACCTCAGGGACACCACAGAGATTTTGACCATGAGGCACAGGGTCAAGACTGATTTGCTTATGGCCATGTCTGAACTGGGGTGGCGTAGTGAGCAAAATAATGATGGGTTAAACCCAGATCTGTGACTGGGGGTGAATGTTTTGCCACATTCCGTCCATCATCTTGTGCGTTTTGAAAAATGTTCAGAACCAGCATGTATTAACTACTAGTGACTCTGGATGTAGAGGCACTTTATACGAATATTCCCCAGGACTCGACACTTACAGTTCTAGAACAAGCCTTACAGAGTGTTGACCAATGGCAATATGAAACCCCCATCGCATTTATTTGTGACTGTGCCTCTCTAGCTCTCAAAGAGAACTTTTTTGCCTTCCAGAGACAACTGTACCATCAACTCCAAGGCACCAGCATGGGAAGCACCTTTGCGATGAGCCTGGCGTGTTGTATATGTCCGACTTCGAGGAAAAATTCATCTTGAGAGGGAACAATCCATACAGGACCAACATCCTGGTGTGGCGTTGTTAGATCGACAATAACATCATGTTCTGGCTAGGGGATGAGTAACAATATGGAACCTTTTTCAAATGGATCAATACCCATAATCACTTTCTGAAATTCACCGACATCAGTTCACAAGAAAACATTCCATTTACAGTCCTCCTGATCTCACTACAGATTGGTGTGCTCAAAACCACCAATTACAGAAAACCCACAGACAGAAATAGATTGCTTCTGTATGAGAGCTACAACCCTAAAGCATTGAGAAATATTCTACCAGTCGGTCAGTTTTTGCACCTTTGCGGATACTGCAATTCACTTAACGAATTTGAGTCTCAGTCTAAGATACTATATGACAACTTATCAGTACAACACTATCCTAGGAAGGTCATACGAGATGCCTACAAAAGAGCAAGGAATAACCATAGGGACGCCCTCCTAGACGTCAGAACCAAACCAGAGTTAGATGCCTTAACCTTTGTGACCACATTTACACCTAACTCCAATAAAATATAAAAAATATTCAAAAGGCATTGGAACATCCTCAAAACAGGCAGCTTCAGTCCAGGCCCACCTCCATTGTTTGCATTCAAACACACACAAAATCTGAGAGACACATTGGTCCATACCCGACCCAAAGCCACAATTCAGAGACAACCCACTCTCTGGTCCTTACCCCCAGTAGAAGGACGCTACCCGTGCGGGACCTGCACTGTGTGCCCCCCGACTACAGCATCTAAACAGATTGACCTTGGTTTGCCCAGACCTTGGCTTCAAAAATGCCATACTAACTGTAATACAAAAAACTGTATATACCTTATCACCTGTCGCCATGAGGTATGTGGGCATGATGATCTGCCTTGTTAAAACCCACATTGGGGAACACAAAAGTACTATCCACTGTAGGAAAACCAACACAAGGCTACAGAACCACTACCTAGAGAAAAATCATCCCCTGACATACTCAGTTGGACCATAATTGAATCTAATCCCAACTGGTCCACACGCATATTATTTAAACAAGAACAACGGTGGGTGTTCCGCTTAAAAAGCAATTTGGTTGGTCTGAATGTTGACACACTTTGAGTAGAACTGACATCGTAATGCTCCGGATCTAATCAAAAATTGATGGTGTCACCTGCGCTCTGATCTGGGACTGTTTAGGGTGCATATGATTCCCTTTCCATACCGTTTTTCAGCCACCAAGGAATACCCACAGTGTTGTCTGCTATGTGCAATCATCCTTTGTGATTGGCAGGGTGACTTCGGGTCCTAGTGTTTAATTATGACCATCAGACAATTGGAACGAATAGTCATTATTCTGGTGACCACAGAAGACCTGTCTGCCATTGGTATAACAAGACATACCCTCCCTGCCCAAACCACGACATAGAGGGCCTTAATACCATTAGCATATTTAGTCAATATGGAAGCTCCACCAATACTGTGGGCTAATAGTAGGATTTGTGTACTTCTACTCGCCCGTGGAAAAACATGAACACTCTGCACCACTTACTATTCAATTGTATTTTTATACTATACCTTCCATTGCTCTTACCACAGAAAGTGCGGCGGTAAACTGTACACTTATCTAATGTACTCTATGTAAGCATCTGTACCACTTGGGGGAGGTCTAGTTATATATCTCTCTATATCCTTTCACTGATCCATTGAATAAATTTCAACTTGTCCATCATGGCCACCAGAGTCTGGCGATCTATATAGATATGACTCATGTGACAGGACACGCCCCCATTATTTTTCCTTTTTTTTTTGGTCCTCATTTCCCACCATGGTTTCATGTAAAACAAGGTCTAACAAAACCTTTTCGCTGTCTCAGTATATAACTGGCAAGGGTTATATGATATTACTGATCCGTCGCCCTTGAGCAAAAGGAGGCATATTCCAAGACCTGCACATCGAAACCAAATAAGCGTGGACAGTGCTGCCATCATACCCGGGATTCTATACAAAGTAAAGGCAAAAGACAAAGGGCCCGATTCACAGAATAAACTTAAGACTCAATCCTAAACTTACTACTATTTTGGTATTCACAGAATGAACTTACTACTTTTGGTATTCACAGAAGTTAGGATTTTGTCTTAAGTTTGTCTTAAGACAAACTTAAGACAGTCTTAAGACAGACTTAAGACAGACTTAAGACAAAATCCAAACCTCAGTGAATACCAAAAGTAGTAAGTGCATTCTGTGAATGCTAAAAGTAGTAAGTGCATTCTGTGAATACCAAAATAGTAGTAAGTTTAGGATTGAGTCTTAATCATTGAACCAGGGGGGGGGATGGGGAGGGGGCGACCCCGGTCAATAATTCCATTTAAGCAAATGCCAAAACGATCTTTTATTACGGTTCCCAGATCTTGCCAGGTCAAGCTTGGATACTTGCAAGACAGAGACTCGCCAGTCTAAAAGTGTAGGTGGGTGATGGTCCTTCCACCTTTTGCAGATCTCTCCTCTAGCCAATAAGATGGAGTAAAAGAGAAGATTCTTTGCCGGGCTCTGAGCTCCATCTGTTACCCCAAAAATTGCAAGAGGGAGATCAATCAAAACTTGAAAACCAAGAGATGACGTAAGTAGATTGCTGATAGAGACCCAGAAGGCTGAGACAGAGGGGCATTCAAATAACATATGGGCATTCGTGGCCGCTATTAAACCACATCTGGCACACGCTACGGGGGAGCCCTGGACGAATTTTGTCAACCTTTGTGGTGAATAGTATGCTCTGTGGAGTGTATAAAGGAGATTCCTATGCAACCATGCGGGCTTCACAATATCCCACAGGACCCTGAAGGATGCAGACCACTGGTCCTGTAAGTTACAACACGCAAGGGAAGAGCCCCACAGCAAGTCAGGAAGCTGGAATTCCCCGTCAGACTCCTCTTATATCAAGTTATACCATAAAGATGTCTCCTTTTTGCCAGATGGTTTATCCAAAAGTAAAGTCTCAAGCTGGTTGCCACTCCCGACTGGAGTTTAACTTATGTTATGTTATGTTATGTTATGTTATGTTATGTTATGTTATGTTAAATAAATTTATTAAGCGCGACTAACACCATTAGGTTTCTTGGTGCTTGTGCTGAGGGAGCAAGGGAAAAAAAGCGAAGGAATTTAACAGCTAAAGATAAGACTCAGTAAAAAGAAAGGTTTTGAGGAGGGATCTGAACCTGGGGTAAGGGGAAGGCAGCCTGAGAGGAAAAAAGCGAAGGAATTTAACAACTAAAGATAAGACTCAGTAAAAAGAAAGGTTTTGAGGAGGGATCTGAACCTGGGGTAAGGGGAAGGCAGCCTGAGAGGGAGAGGAAGGGAATTCCAAAAAGACGGGGCTAGAAACGAGAACCTAAGGCCACCATGCTTCTTCCTCTTAAACCTGGGAACTGATAACAAGGCCATCTGAGATGACCTAAGATTGCGAGAAGGAACATACGGGTGAAGAAGGGAAGAAATGAAAAGAGGACTGTGGCCAGCAAGAGATTTAAAAATAGTGCAGCCAAGCTTGAATTTACAGCGGGCAGATACCGGGAGCCAGTGGAGACTTTTTAAAAGAGGGCGAACGTGTTGATCTCTAGGTTGGTGATAAATCAGGCGGGCGGCCTGATTTTGGATCAACTGAAGTCTCTTGAGTTGGCAATCAGGGATGCCTACATCCAATGTGTTTGCGTAGTCAAGCCTAGACAAGACTAACGCAAGCAGAGCCAAAGTGAGGGCTTCGGTAGTAAGTAGGCGAGAGATTTTACGAATTTTCCTGAGTTGGAAATGGCTAGAGGACACTACTGCGCTTATCTGGGCGTCATAGAAAGATCGTTACTAATGACGACTCCCAGACTTTTGGCTGAATTGACAGGACAAGGAGGACTGCCCAGGCTTGCAGGCCAGAAAGAGGGTTGCCAGGGATTGGAAGGTCCCCCGACAAGAACCAACTAGGTCTTGTCGGGGTTGAGCTTCAGATGGTTTGAGCTCATCCAATTACTGATGAAGCAGAGCGTGTTTTGAAAGGTAGTAATTGAATCGTCAGAGGAATTGATGGAAAAAACTAGTTGAATGTCGTCCGCGTAGTTAAATGCGGTGACATTAAACCTGCGGAGGGAACGTATTAACGGGGCCAGGTACAAATTAAAAAGGAGGGGGGATAAAGAGGAGCCCTGTGGGACTCCGCAGGTCAGCTTGACCTGAGTGGCAGAGAACTGGGACAGCCTGACGGCTTGTTGGCGTTGGGTCAAAAAAGACGGGACCCAGTCCAAGGCGGTGCCCTGGATGCCAGCCTCTCCGACACGGTCGACCAGAATATCATGGTCGACCGTGTCAAAGGCGGCCGACAGCTCCAGGAGGACCAGGGCCTGACAGATGTTAGTGTCGGTCCCTCTGCGCAGTTCCTCCATCACAGAGAGGATGACTGCTTCTGTGGAGTGCGCAGGTCTAAACCCGGCCTGCTGGGGGTCCAAGACGCGCGAGTCCTCAACAAAAGTGCTGAGGGTTTGAGTGACATGCGACTCCAGAACTTTGCTGAGGAAGGGAAGAAGAGAGATAGGGCGATAGTTGCTCATGATGGAAGGGTCTGCCGAAGGTTTTTTCAGGATGGCAACCACCTCGGCCTGTTTGAAAGAACCCGGGACCTCCCCAGTGGTCAAAGAGTTGTTTAACAAGGCATGGGGGGGTTCGGGGCAGGAAGTGAAAGCTTCCCGGAGGGCCGAGAGGGGCAGCAGTCGCCCGGAGAACCAGAGGAGACTTTGTACAGGAGTGAAAGGAAATTGGTTTCCGAAATGGGGGGATCTGGGTTAAAGTATGAGTGTTGGAATAATGACAAGGAACGCTGAGCTGAGGGAGGACTGGCAAAGCTTGGACAGAGATACTAGTTTTGATCTTGACAATCTTGTCCACAAAAAATTGGTTCAGGGAGTCGCATAGGGACTGGGAGGGAAGAGGCGCAATAGTGACTCTTGCGGGATTAGAAAGTTCCTCAACAATAGAAAATATGTCCTTGGACTTATTTGAGGAGTCCAAAATTCTATTGGAGAAATAATGGGATTTAGCAAGAGTTATGGCTGACTTATACTCTCTCAGCAGGGAGGGAAATATCTCTTTGGTCTCGGGGGAGTACCCACGGCGCCAGCGCCGTTTTGCTTGGCGAAGACCACGTTTTAAAGCTCTAAGGTCCTCGGTGAACCACCTTTGGGCGTCATGGCTACGCCTCGCTCTAACTAGTTTTAAAGGTGCCACCGAGTCAGCAGCAGAAGTAAGCCAATGGGTAAGGTTCTGTGTCTGGGAATCGATGGAAATAGCAGGGCCAATGATAGGTGGAGCCGATGAACTGAGGAGGGAGATGAATTTGTTTAAATCAGCCTTGTTCCAATTACGTGCCAGGAAATTAGTCTCTCGGACTGTTGTGACAGGGGCGGACAAAGCTAAAGTAAAAGTGATTAGAAGGTGGTCTGACCAAAGACAGGGAAGAATAAGGGGTGCAGAGATGTCTAGGCCAGAGGTCCAAACCTGGTCTAAAGTATGGCCCTTGACGTGAGTAGGAGAGTGTATATGTTGAATACAATTTAAGCCTGACATAAGGTCTGAAAAAGCCAGTGAGACAGAGGATTCGTGGGCGTCCAACGGCCAATAGTTAAAATCTCCCAGGACCAAGACATTGGCGTTATTGATGGTAAGCTGGGAGATGAGGTCGCCGAACTGGACTGAAAAACTGGGCATGGGTTGGGGGGGGGCGGTAGACCAAGACACATATGAGGGACGACCCTGGCTGCTCCAATCTGAGTACGAGACAGTCAGTCAAAGGGATGCTGGTGGTGGGCAGTGGAGAGAAACGAATGGGGTGCCTAATAATGGCTGCAACCCCTCCCCCCGCTTTGCCAGAGGAGCGGTTAGCTTGCAATATATAATATCCCGGAGGGATGGCTGCCAGGATGTCGGGGGAAGAGTCATCTGTGAGCCAGGTCTCGGTCAGAAACAAGACATCAGGCTGTTCCGATCCCAGAAGATAAAAAATATCTGACTGATGACTGACCAGAGACCGGGTGTTGAGGTACATCACTGACAGAGGGGGGTTTAAGGCTCTAACCGATGGAGGAGTGTAAGGCTTGGGACCCAGGACTGGTAGCCTAGCAGTTAATGGAGAAGATATGATCTCTGGAAAAGATTTTCTGGCTTTAAGCAGGCCAAATAATGCGAGCCTAGTGATGACGTGGGAGGGGGAAATGCTGGATCATGTCATGAAATGAGAGAAGAGCGGGAATAGGTGAGGGAAGGGGCAGAGTGACATGCCCCTTGCCCCGGCCGGCCGCGGACGGGCGCAGACGGGCTTAACTCAGGCGCAACTACGGCGCGCCTACGTCGCGCCCGCTGCGCTCGTTCGCTGCGCTGACACATGATGGCCAATTAAATAGGGGCGGAGCAAGGGTGGAGTGTCAGGGATAGCCTATAGTGAAGGTAAGCCCAAGCAAAGATGGCGCCCGTTACCGCTGGGAACCCGCGATGAAGATCAGCCCCCAGCCAGCAGCTCACCTCTGAAAATGAAAACTCAGGTTAGTAACCTGCATAACTTTGAGGTACAGTGGTTATACAATTTAAAAACAATGCGTGGCATAAAAACGCCGCCGCTCGTAATCAACGGGGCGAAGTGCAGGAGATATGTAAAAAGAGCTCTCTCAGCGTCCGCAAGCCAGCCCACTGCCACCGGGCTACTTACAAACACTAGGCGAGGGCCAAATCGCGCTCTTAAATAGGGGCGGAGCAAGGGTGGAGTGTCAGGGATAGCCTATAGTGAAGGTAAGCCCAAGCAAAGATGGCGCCCGTTACCGCTGGGAACCCGCGATGAAGATCAGCCAGCAGCTCACCTCTGAAAATGAAAACTCAGGTTAGTAACCTGCATAACTTTGAGGTACAGTGGTTATACAATTTAAAAACAATGCGTGGCATAAAAACGCCGCCGCTCGTAATCAACGGGGCGAAGTGCAGGAGATATGTAAAAAGAGCTCTCTCAGCGTCCGCAAGCCAGCCCACTGCCACCGGGCTACTTCAAACACTAGGCGAGGGCCAAATCGTGCTCCTAAATAGGGGCGGAGCAAGGGTGGAGTGTCAGGGATAGCCTATAGTGAAGGTAAGCCCAAGCAAAGATGGCGCCCGTTACCGCTGGGAACCCGCGATGAAGATCAGCCCCCAGCCAGCAGCTCACCTCTGAAAATGAAAACTCAGGTTAGTAACCTGCATAACTTTGAGGTACAGTGGTTATACAATTTAAAAACATTGCGTGGCATAAAAACGCCGCCGCTCGTAATCAACGGGGCGAAGTGCAGGAGATATGTAAAAAGAGCTCTCTCAGCGTCCGCAAGCCAGCCCACTGCCACCGGGCTACTTACAAACACTAGGCGAGGGCCAAATCGCGCTCCTAAATAGGGGCGGGGCAAGGGGGGAGTGTCAGGGATAGCCTATAGTGAAGGTAAGCCCAAGCAAAGATGGCGCCCGTTACCGCTGGGAACCCGCGATGAAGATCAGCCCCCAGCCAGCAGCTCACCTCTGAAAATGAAAACTCAGGTTAGTAACCTGCATAACTTTGAGGTACAGTGGTTATACAATTTAAAAACAATGCGTGGCATAAAAACGCCGCCGCTCGTAATCAACGGGGCGAAGTGCAGGAGATATGTAAAAAGAGCTCTCTCAGCGTCCGCAAGCCAGCCCACTGCCACCGGGCTACTTACAAACACTAGGCGAGGGCCAAATCGCGCTCCTAAATAGGGGCGGAGCAAGAGTGGAGTGTCAGGGATAGCCTATAGTGAAGGTAAGCCCAAGCAAAGATGGCGCCCGTTACCGCTGGGAACCCGCGATGAAGATCAGCCCCCAGCCAGCAGCTCACCTCTGAAAATGAAAACTCAGGCTAGTAACCTGCATAACTTTGAGGTACAGTGGTTATACAATTTAAAAACAATGCGTGGCATAAAAACGCCGCCGCTCGTAATCAACGGGGCAAAGTGCAGGAGATATGTAAAAAGAGCTCTCTCAGCGTCCGCAAGCCAGCCCACTGCCACCGGGCTACTTACAAACACTAGGCGAGGGCCAAATCGCGCTCCTAAATAGGGGCGGGGCAAGGGTGGAGTGTCAGGGATAGCCTATAGTGAAGGTAAGCCCAAGCAAAGATGGCGCCCGTTACCGCTGGGAAACCGCGATGAAGATCAGCCCCCAGCCAGCAGCTCACCTCTGAAAATGAAAACTCAGGTTAGTAACCTGCATAACTTTGAGGTACAGTGGTTATACAATTTAAAAACAATGCGTGGCATAAAAACGCCACCGCTCGTAATCAACGGGGCGAAGTGCAGGAGATATGTAAAAAGAGCTCTCTCAGCGTCCGCAAGCCAGCCCACTGCCACCGGGCTACTTACAAACACTAGGCGAGGGCCAAATCGCGCTCCTAAATAGGGGCGGAGCAAGGGTGGAGTGTCAGGGATAGCCTATAGTGAAGGTAAGCCCAAGCAAAGATGGCGCCCGTTACCGCTGGGAACCCGCAATGAAGATCAGCCCTCAGCCAGCAGCTCACCTCTGAAAATGAAAACTCAGGTTAGTAACCTGCATAACTTTGAGATACAGTGGTTATACAATTTAAAAACAATGCGTGGCATAAAAACGCCGCCGCTCGTAATCAACGGGGCGAAGTGCAGGAGATATGTAAAAAGAGCTCTCTCAGCGTCCGCAAGCCAGCCCACTGCCACCGGGGTACTTACAAACACTAACAACAACTAGCAATCTGGATATATTTAAATTTGGAAACGTTTGATCCTATTCTCCCTTTTAAGACTTCCCATGGTAACAGGCTTTCTTCCACACATTTATCTCCCCATACCTCCAACCCTGCAGCTAGACTATCTTCCAGCCACCCAGGATTCCCAGGAGATCCCGACAACGGGGCCCTACTAGAAAGGTATCCAAGCTTTGTTGAAATTCTGACCGTAGGCCACATTTATGCCAACCCCTGTAATACTTTTAGTTTGATTTTCTTAAAAAACTTCGGATCTCTGAATTTAAACAAAAAACCTGACTGTGCTACCCCTTCACCTTTGAGCAAGGCTGAGAACATATTGCCAACCCCATTATCTGTGGGCATCTTTAACAGCATTCGAGCATGGGAAACATGGAACGCCCGCGCGTAGATTTGCAGATTAGGAGCTGCTAGGCCACTTTTCTCCCTGCGACGCCTGAGCTTCTTCCATGCAATCCTTGGAATATGCTTATCCCAAATGAAAGACGTTATATCTCCCTGTAACTTAGATACTGCTAATGGATCAAAAAAAAAGAGGAATAGTCTATACTAATATAATAAAGAGAGAGCCCAAACCTTTGAGGCGGGTAATCTCAGGAACCACAGCACCAATCACAACACCCAATACAGCGTTGGAAAGGGCAGTTGCAGCAGAAGGACATAGGCTATGCAGACACCCACCATATACATTTAAAAGGTAAAAGAACCGTGCCAGCAAAGTAGTCCCTTGTGGGCGTGTCTGTATTGTGCTGTGGGTGTGTGCTGGGGGCGTGACAATCGCGGGGGGGGGGGGGCATTCCGTCATGAGTGTTGTGTTTTCTTCCCAGGTTCTATACATTCATGCTCCCTTTAAATATTGAATTCAGTGGAGGTCCCATTCTCTTACAACCACCCCAAGCACAGTTATGGGCAAAAATACAACTAAAAGGCCCTGCAAAGCATTATGGGATAAGATTAGCATCATTATTAGCATTCATGAAAGGGTTTCAATGTTTTTGAATTTTACTCATCAGGGACATCTTGGGACGACGAGGTGAGCTGCAGCTTGATGTATAATATTTTAAATGCTATTGCATTTGCCTCATCAGGGACATCTAGGGACAGTGAGGTGAACTGCAGCTTGATGTATAATATTTTAAATGCTATTGCATTTGCCTCATCAGGGACATCTAGGGACGACGAGGTGAACTGCACCTTGATGTATAATATTTTAAATGCTATTGCATTTGCCTCATCGGGAACTGGGGACGACGAGGTGAAATGCAGCTCTTTGTAGAATTATTTGGATAATATAATAATCAGTTCCCACTGCTAAACTCGTCCCATAATGCTTTGCTGGGGGTTGATCTCAAAATCATCACCTCTCTCACTGCTTGCTGGAAGCTAATTTCAATTTTGTGAAATGGCTATATGCATTTTAGCATGTAGAAATACTTGGGGGCAGATTTATGATGACTGGCGCATCCCCAGGGATGCGCCAGTCATCCTGCGCCACTGCTCCGCCACCCACGGTGCGCTGCATTTGCAATGCGGCGCACCATGGGGCAAAAACGGCACAGATGCGTGACGCATCTGTGCCGTAAAGGT
The DNA here is from genome assembly GCF_964261635.1 of Lissotriton helveticus. NCBI lineage: Eukaryota > Metazoa > Chordata > Amphibia > Caudata > Salamandridae > Lissotriton > Lissotriton helveticus. The sequence goes on along the minus strand of NC_136057.1, from coordinate 182,040,845 downwards.
GGCGCATTGCTGGAGCTGCTTGCAACGCAGCTCCAGCAAGGCTCGGGGGTGCCCCATCTCCACAATGCTGCGTCAAGACCTACTCCTGCTTCAAGCAGGCGCAGGGTTTTGACGCAGCATTGTCCTGAAAGTGACTGAGTGAAATATCATAGATTTCACTCAGCCACTTTTAGGAGGCGTTCCTGCGCAGGAACGCCCCCCCTGCGCAGGAACGCCTCCTTATGGCGCAGGGCTTTACAACGTGACGCATCTCCTAGATGCGTCACGTTGTAAATAGGGCGCATTGTTTGCGCCGCCGTTGCGTCAAATAAAGTGACGCACCGGCGGCGCAAGGCCTTCATAAATCTGCCCCTTGGTTTTTTACCTTGAATATATGGGGTTTCTGTTTTAATAATTGGAAATCTGACGGAACTAAATATTGCGGAATTATTGTACCAAGTTTGCGCCAATTCCGCCCACCCCTACTTTACATACCCCTGCACCCCATAATCATAACCCACCCTTACTCTATAAAATACCCCAACACCCTTAAACACTAACCCATCGCTAACAAGCGCCAGGGCACTCACCTGCACTGGGAATCTCAGCGAGCAGCGGACCTAGCGCTCACTCGCTGTTTAACTTTCCCCTGCCTCAAACGCCAAGCCGGCGAGAACTTAGGCCACGCCCCCTGAAGGCCACGCCCCCCTGACGCTGTATTTAAGGCGCTGCTTACAAGCGACCTTCAATCTCACGATCGCGCACTCCTGAGGCGGAAGCCGGGAGGTTTTAAAAATTGCTTTTTGTGTCACTGAATAATTTGTATTTTAACTCACCACGCGCTAACTAGCGCCAGGGCACTCACCTGCACTGGGAATTTCAGCGAGCAGCGGACCTAGCGCTCACTCGCTGTTTAACTTTCCCCTGCCTCAAACGCCAAGCCGGCGAGAACTTAGGCCACGCCCCCTGAAGGCCACGCCCCCCTGACGCTGTATTTAAGGCGCTGCTTACAAGCGACCTTCAATCTCACGATCGCGCACTCCTGAGGCGGAAGCCGGGAGGTTTTAAAAATTGCTTTTTGTGTCACTGAATAATTTGTATTTTAACTCACCACGCGCTAACAAGCGCCAGGGCACTCACCTGCACTGGGAATTTCAGCGAGCAGCGGACCTAGCGCTCACTCGCTGTTTAACTTTCCCCTGCCTCAAACGCCAAGCCGGCGAGAACTTAGGCCACGCCCCCTGAAGGCCACGCCCCCCTGACCCCTACATCATGTGCTGCCACCGGAAGCGCAGCGGACGAGCGCAGCGGGAGCGCCGTTTGCGCGCCGAAGGCGCACCTAAGGCAAGCCCGTCTGCGCCCGTCCGCGCCCAGCCGGGCCTAGGGCCAGAACCCCTGCCGGACCAGACAGCCCTTGGGGTAAGCTATTCACGCCGTGACCTCCTTAGTCTTAGACCCCCTATTGATATTACATGTAACTATATCTATGATCCGGAAGGCCCATACAATACATGTACTCGCTGCCGCCCTGTCCAGCTCAAGCTCCCCTGCCGACATACTTTGCCCACAGCCCTCAAACTAGCCACCCTGAACTGCCGCTCTCTCCCCAGACATGCGTTGCTAATCAACCATCTTATTGAGGATCATGAGCTCGATATCCTGTTCCTCTCAGAAACATGGATTACAAACCACTCGGACTCAGACGTCATCCTGGCTACCCCCCCAGGTTTTCTGGTTCAATCCCAGCCCCGCCCTTTGGGTAGAGGAGGAGGCCTGGCGATCATCTACCGGGACCACCTTACCTGCAGAATCCACGACGCCCAGATCACGGACTCTGAAAGCCTCCAATTTTCCATCCACGTAGGTCCAACCCACACGCTTGTGGGACTCCTAATCTACCGCCCCCCCGGCAATATGAGCTCTTTCACTAGAGCGCTCCTTGAGACTATCGCATCGCAAGCCCACTCCACCCCCAACTTCTCCATAATAGGGGATCTTAACATCCATTTCGATGACCCCACAGATACAGGAGCGGCTGAATTGATTGGAGAACTGGCAACATTTGGCCTCTATCTAGCTAATTCTGGTGCCACGCACACTAAAGGCCATCTGCTTGATCCAGTATTTACGAATGACACCACTCTTCAAGTCACTAAGTCCCTTCCCCTACCATGGACGGACCATTTCATGGTCCCTTTCCGCATTCCAGGAGTAGCCAAGAAACTCCACAAACCCACCACCTACATTAAAGATAGAGCATGGGCCAGACTATCCCCTGAGGACTGGACCAAAACACTGAATTTATCGATCCCGACTCCCTCGGAAGACCCGACCACCGCGGACAGTAAATTCAGAACCTGGATTACCACCTCCCTTGACTCCATTCTCCCAATAAAAACTCGGGAAAATAAGAACCATAAACTAGGATCCGCTCCATGGTATACTCCGGAACTCCGGGTCCTTCGCAAACAATGTAAAAAAGCTGAACGGACATGGAGAAAAGACTGGCAGCACGCAAGTAAAGTGGAGTATCAACAAACGGTGAGACTATACAAAGGTTCCCTAAAAATCGCCAAAGCCTCTCATTATGATACTAGGATTAAAAACGCTACTAATTCGGCAAGGGAATCATATCTCATCGTTAAAGAGCTACTGAAAAAATCTGTCCCACTCTCATCTAACACTACGCCTGTGGACAGAAGTAATGAGCTGGCCAACTACTTCAACGCCAAAATCGACCGCATCTTAACATCTCTGCCCCCTCCCAGCCTACCCAACAACTCGAATGACGAGGGTTTCGCTAACTACGCAGTAAATAGCACGCTTCCTCAGCTCACCTCCTTCAAAGCAGTAACTAGAGACGAGGTAGAATCCACCTTAACCAAAATGAAAAGTGGATCCCCGTTAGACCCCGTCCCGATCAGATTCCTCAAAACTATTGCCCCAGTCGTAGTACCCACAATTACGGAGCTCATAAATACATCACTCTCCCAAGGCTCGGTCCCCCCCAGCTGGAAATGTGCAATTGTTAAGGCACTCCTTAAAAAACCCCAGCTTGACCCAGCCGACATGGCGAACTACAGACCTATTTCTCTCCTCCCTGGTACCAGTAAGATGGCTGAGAAACTGGTCAATGGCCAATTGTCATGTTACCTGGAAGCCAATAACATCTTACGGCAGTCCCAGACGGGTTTCCGTCCAGGTCATGGCACGGACTCCGCCCTCCTCGCTGTCATCGAGGAGGCGAGATGCATCCTGGATTCAGGAGGATCAGTGGCAGTGATCCTCCTGGACCTAAGCGCAGCCTTCGACACAGTCAACCATCGTGTCCTTCTCCATCGGCTAGCTGCTGCAGGGATTGCAAACTCAGCGCTCAAGTGGATAGAGTCCTTCCTCTCAGGGCGATCGTACCAGGTGTGGGATGGCGAATTCCACTCTGCCACCCTCCCCCTCACGAGCGGAGTCCCCCAGGGGTCCTCATTAAGTCCAACCTTATTTAATGTCTACATGGCCCCCCTTGAAGACGTTGTCACCCCCTTTGGGATTAGAATAGTAAGCTACGCCGACGACACCCAACTAGTCGTCTCACTTTCCCAATTGGACAAACACCCGGACAATCTCCAAAACTGCCTTAAAAACATACACACCTGGATGTGCGAGTCAGCACTCAAATTAAATGGGTCCAAGACTGAGGTCATGCTTCTGGGCAAGCAGTGGTCCACCATCCCTCCCTCGGTCTGGCCAGACGTTTTCGGAGAAATCCCCACCCCGAAACAGGAAATCAAAACCCTAGGAGTCTGGCTAGAGCCCGAGCTGTCACTGAAGACTCAAGCCACCAAGACAGCAGGGACCTGCTTTGGCCTAATGCGCTCCATCAGGAAGATCCTTCCACTTCTCCCGCCACTATCCAGGAAACTCCTAGTACAGGGCCTGGTACTCGCAAGGCTGGACTACTGTAACATGATATACCTCGGAGCACCAGAATCTACCCTCACCAAACTCCAGCGAACGCAGAACGCAGCCGCCCGGCTACTCTGGAATCTCCCCTCCAGAGCATCAGCCAGGCATGCAATCCAGGACCTCCACTGGCTTCCTATCCGCCAAAGGGTCGATTTCAAGACCCTCTGCACTGCACATAAGCTGCTTAACGGTTCCGGCCCAAACATCTTAAGAAACCTGGTTACCCCTTACAAAGTCTCCAGGTCCCTCCGCTCGGAAAATGAGAATCTGGCCAACGTCCCCAGGCATAGGAAGACACGCTCAGGTGGCCGCCGCTTCTCGATCAATGCCTCCACGAGATGGAACGCCCTCCCCCGTACCCTCCGACTGGAATCCAATCACCTGCGGTTCAGGAAGAAATTGAAAACGATACTGTTCCCTAAATAAAAATTTCCCCCCTGTCTGCCCTCAGGTTCGCCTTCAAGATTTTAGCGCGGGGATGCCCTCGGGTCACCATGCGCTGTACAAATCGCTAAAATAAATAAATAAATAAATAAATCTTAACCCTATAAATATACCCTGTACCCCAAAACCCAAACTTATCCCTAAACCCTAAAAATACCCCTGTACCCCGAAACCCAAACATAGCCCTGAACCCTATAAATACCCCTGTACCTCAAAACCCAAACCTACCCCATAACCCTAAAAATACCCCTGTACCCCAAAACAAAAACCTAGCCCAGAACCCTAAAATACCCCAGTACCCCAAAACCCAAACCTAGCCCTGAACCCTTAAAATACCCCTGTACCCCAAAACCCAAACCTAGCCCTGAACCCTAAAAATACCCCTGTGCCCCATAACCCAAAACTATATCTGAACCCTTAAAATACCCAAACACCCCAAAACATATACCTCAGTACCCCAAAACATATACCCCTATACCCATACTTGCCTTATCCAAATATTTTTTTAAAAACATGCTTTTATCATTCATGCATTTACAACGAATTTCGTTGTAAATCTATGCGTGGTAAAAGCATATAAAATGTAATGCCATGCGTTATAATGGCATTGCGGAGTCATGGTACTTTCGTAATGAAAGTATGCGGAGTGATGGTATGCGGAAAGAAAGTTGCCGAATAATGGGTGTTTACCCTCCCCATAAGTACATTGGTGGCACGGCAGCCCACATCTCCAGCAACATACACCGATTGGAAAAATGCACAGGTCTCTCTCATTGATGCCCAGCACCGACATACACTTTTAGACACACCTCACACCACAAGTTCTAGAATTGCGAACTTTAGAGATGGGGAGCTACGTTCGAATCTCGGCATCAGGTCAACATCCTGGGATTCCAGGCAAATCGCTTCGTCTCCCCGTGCCTACCACAAATGAATGTGTTTTTCTGTAATGTAAATTGTGCTCATGCCATGTTGTCGAGTTCGCTCTATATAATATTGCAAGGAAAATAAAGTAGAGAAACTCGAGTTCACACACTACTGAACGCGCACTCTTAAGTGCATCAGCAGTGCACTGTGAATCGGAGCAGCTCACAGGCCTGTCACAGATGAGAAAAGCTATCAAAACGAAATCCTACGAAACAATATACTACTGGCCGGCAGCAATTCATACCTGGACTACGTCGGGACGGGCTGCTAGTATTAAATAAAAACGAGACTTTAGGTAGAATAGTCATCTTAACTAAATTAACTCGTCCCAACAAAGATAAAGGAAGATGTAACCAAGAATTCATAAGTCTACGATAATCCTTCGCGACAGTAGCAAAGTTGATTGTGGCAATTTTGTTAATGTCCTTGATAATATTCAAACCCAGATAGCGCAAGCTTGGAGAAAGTTGAAACTCCGTGCCGCAATCACCGTCATTCCAGACCATTACCTCGGTCTTAGAGGCATTGACCTCCTATCCAGCTATTTCCCAAACTCTAAGGCCAACTTAATTGCTGCTGGAAATGCTGTACGTATGTCTGAGGAAAGTATCAAAATATCGTCGGTGTACAGAGCCACTTTCCTTTCCCAACCCACATATAAAAACGACTTAATAGACTCCTCATCCCTCAAACGCTGGGCGAAGGGTTCTATGTACAAATCGAATTCACAGAAGTTAGGATTTTGTCTTAAGTTTGTCTTAATTATTATTATAATTATTATGCTGTTTTGTTACGCGCTCAATTACTGCCGGAGTATCCTGGCGCGAAGATGAAGACAAACTTAAGACAGACTTAAGACAGACTTAAGACAGACTTAAGACAAAATCCTAACTTCTGTGAATATCAAAAGTAGTAAATTCATTCTGTGAATTCCAAATGTAGTAAGTGCATTCTGTGAATACCAAAATAGAAGTAAGTTTAGGATTGAGTCTTAAATTCATTCTGTGAATCGGGCCCAATGTTATTTCGGACCTGGTCTGTTCTAGCTACCTAGGCCAAGAGTTTTCCTGCTACCTCACCAAATTCGAAATGGGCTATCTTACTAGCCTCCCATTTGAGTGCATGTGTAAGATTGGCCTGCCCTCCCATAGGAATGCATGGGGAATGTGTGTGTCCCTGGTGGTTCCTGATGCATGGGGAGTGCAGATGCGAGTTTGTTATGTGCGGACTCGTGTGATTAAATGCTGCGCGATGATGTGTGCGGAGTTATGGTGTCTGGTGTGGAAGTGCAACTTCTAGAAGTTGGTGTACCTGTGCAGTGAAGGTGCTGGCTTGTGATTGGCTGGAGCTGGCTGGTGTGCCTGGCTCCAGGAGTCAGGATGGGTCTGCCCCGGTGGTGAATGGGAGATATGCATGGTGATGGCTGGGGTGGAGTGCACCTGGGCCCTGAATAGGGCTGGGCTTACCCCATACAATGCTGGCTCCGCACCCTGTGGTGCGACTGATGACCCTAGCCTGACTAGTGAATAGGAAGGGTGGCAGTTTATTTCTAGAGCCACGAGGCTCCCGGGGCACAATATTAATGTAAGGAGCGAGAGGGCTCCCATACCTACCTGTTCAGAGCCTAGAAGCCCCCCCCCCCAGTTGTTTTAAGAGCTGAGAGGGCTCCGGGGTGCAACCCATTTGTTTTAGAGCCAGAGGGCTCCCAAAGTTGGAGCAGCATTGTTCTTGGGCCCCTATGTCTTTTCCGAGCCAGAAGGCTCCCCGTGCACAGTCCTTGCCCTAGGGCCAGTGAGGGCCCTGTCGCAGTTCTGTTGAGTTTCCATCTGCCCAGCAAGTAGTGGGCAGCTGCACCGTTTAGGTTTTTCTTCTAGGGACTTGTTCTTGGAACTTAGGAGTGAGACGCAGTCCTTCATCCCTCCCTATCTTGGTCCTCCCCAGCTGCGCTGCACTTAGTGCCAGCTGCAGCATTTAGGCCCTGTTCTTCCCGTCCTCAGCTGCCCAGCAAGTAGTGGGCAGCTGCTACGTTTAGGTTTTGGTGCAGTGGCGCAACCTGGACCTCAGGGCTATTTATGTACTAACTGTGATTTCTGCGCTAATGTGATTTATGTGCTGCTATGATTTATGCGCTAATGTTTTGGGTGTTAGGAAATGTACTGTGTAGTAGGTTTTGCGCACCCTGTGTTCTGACACCTCTGAATGTGTTTTTATGCATCATGTGTGAAGCTTCTGGCCTATACCCCTAAATGTATTTTCATGCTTAGGTGGTTGTTTTATCCAGTATGGGTTATACTAGAGTGTTCATGATTCCCTGCGTGATATTTTCCTAAGGTTGTTAGGGTTGCGTAGGTGGTACTTACCTTTTACCAGTGGTCTTCGAGGTCTGAGAGTCTGCAAGCCTGGCACACGACGATGCTCGCCCAAAAATGCAGGAGGCAGACCCTGTAATGTAAACAGGAAACGAATGACTGAAAGCGAGCTCCGCAGGGCCTGAGCACCTTAAAGCCGTTCTCATTGGTCAAGCAGTGGAGCAGCGAGCACTACCATTGGCTTATGGCTTTCTAGCCAATCCTAGGTAGCGTCAGACAGTGAAAAGCATTACAATAATTGTTTGAAGGAACAACTTCTATGACTGTTACCTAAAATCATGAAAATGACGGACAATTTGCGTCCGTTAAAGATTCTATCACGGACAACGGACAGGAGGTGAAAATTACGGACGGTTGGTCACCCTATCTTCAGACAGGGCTTACCAGCAATCAGGGTGAAAGAATCCGAAGGAACATCCGGCTACCCACAATGCATTGCAAATAGATATCGGCCCAAACCCAAAACAAAATGCATTTTTTGTTAATTACAGTTTATTCAAGTAGTTTAATGTGCAACATGTACAAGGTTTTCTCTCCATCTCTTAATGTCAACACCGGACAGTTCGCCGCCCTAATATTTATAGACATCTTAATTGTAGCACAGTCAAGCATACAACCTGAGGTGTCACATACAAATTGGATTACATCTTTGTCGTCAGTTGCACTTTGTGTGGTGACTGATGACAAGGATTATTCAAAATTTGTGGAAGATTTTAGCTACTGTAAAAATCTGAGATTGTTGTATTAAGAAAGCTTGTATCTGTAAATCATGAAGAGTTGTCTCTTCAAACAATAATAGATTCATTTGATCAAAAAAAATTCCTAACAGTTATAGGGTTTTGCTACACAAGTGCAGGCCTGTCAAGTGTCACGCATTAGGCGTGACACTAACGTATTTAGTTCGGTGGTCCGCATCCCCGCACTAAAATTTAACGTCACGCATTTGCGGCGCCTCCTTACCACCACTGTCGTTGCAGAGGAAAAGACAAGCGGGCCGAAATTGCCGTCCAGGCACTTTAGTGAGTCGTGACGCATGAGGAAGCAGCGCAAATGGACCTGCAAATGGACCGCGTGCTGCTCTGACAGTAGATTGTGTCATTGGTGTCAAGAGTGCAGTTTTTACTTGAATGGCAATGGCAGGTCAGGATCGTTGATCTAATCTGGTGGCTCATTGCTGCGCTGGCTGCACAATGAGCATTCATTTTTAGCCCAGCTGCTGCGGGCCGTCCGGCACGGCATTCACGTGACGTGGTGGGGTCACGTGAATGCAAAGTGTATCCATTACTCACCCAGAGTGCGAGGCAGGGCGAGCGGCAGTTCAATTGCTTTAGTTTGCCGCTACCCACATTGCGTCGCCGCAATAATTATATTGGTGCCTCGTTGATCATGGGCACTGGAGTTTACGACATTGAAATGGGTCGCACAGTCATGGCAGAGGCAGGATGAGTCCGCGATCATTACAATATGATCTGACTGCTTTGGTGCGTGCAACAGAACTCGTCGCGGCCGCGCTGACACAGGTGTGTGAAATGTATAGTATTGCTGGGAATGTTTCTTTGGAGTCAGCCTGATTTTTCTCAGCTGTTGCCCGTTAATGTTGGTTAGATGACAACACCTGAGCTGATATATCCGCGCTGGCCGCCCGGTCAGACTCAGTCATGCGTGGAATCATTGATTGGATTCCTGCAAGGCGCCTCACACCTCCGTCTAACACAGAAAACCTCAGATTCTGGCGAGTCTGTGGTCTTTTACCAAACCAATCCCTGTAAGTGTAGCACGCTCGTATAACTCTGTTTAGCTTTAATATCACCTCAATTTCTGATGCCTGTGGCATCGCCCCCCGCGGGATCTCCGGTGCGTGCCCCATACCTCTCGGCTGCCTCTCCATCTCTTATTCCAAGCTGATTCTCTGCCCCAGACCCCCGGCTGCAGAGGCAGGTGGCTCTGCTGCCTACTCACAGGCGCTTCAGGATATGCCTCCAAGTTCTGTGCACTGCTCCTGCTGCGGATCGGCCCGCTGTTGAGGCTTTACGTGGCTTCCTTTCCCCCCGGTGTACTGGTTGCCAGGCAGGAGGCTCCTGGCTTAACTCTTGTTGCTCACTAGGCCCCCCTTAATGCCCCTGCTATTCCGACTAAAGCTATTCTACACATCGATGGGCCCTGAGAGACTCTGCCTTCGCTTCCTCCTTATGATACCCCCTGCCAGCATGGGCGGCCGGTACCTGTTAAGATATAATACCTGCTTATTGTCAGAGCAGGCTCCTTTCAATGCACTCATTCCTCCAAAGCCTGGCAGGCTCCTCCTGTAAGTGGATGGCGCGCGGCGTGACTAACTCCAGACAGGATTTTTTTTTTACAAGCCTTGCCGGGCCCCCCAGGAAGACATTAGACATTCATTGCTGCGACCCCGGCATGGCCTACGCAATAGCTGTCAGCAGTGAGTACTGAGTTCGCCACTACAGCCCCAGGCAGGATTTTCCTGTTGGTAAGTGGCCTGTTACACTACGGAGCAAGTACTAAAATCAGTGCAGTGATTTTCCTGTTGGTAAGTGGCCTGTTACACTACGGAGCAAGTACTAAAATCAGTGCAGTGATTTTCCTGTTGGTAAGTGGCCTGTTACACTACGGAGCAAGTACTAAAATCAGTGCAGTGATTTTTGTGTTTAAGAAGAGAGCACGCGGCAATAAGGTTGAGATTACAATAAGAAAGGGAATTCATGGCTTGTTGAACTAAGTGCGATAAAGTGTTCCGTAGCCAAACATGATCTGGCAATTTTACATTGTAAAATGCAGTGTGTTTGTGGCTCTACAAGCAGCAGTAATGATAACAAGTGTAAAATCATGTAAGATGTGGGTATACAATCGTTTTACAATAGGATCAGGTGTTTTGCAGAAGTTTCAAGTTCTTTTCATAGCTTGTCCTTGATCAAAGTAGTGTAATTTCTTATGTTTTATCTGTGTCCATGTACTTAATTTGTTGATTTTGCTCGCAGAAAAGTGTCACACTTAAGTGTTATACATTTAGTAGTTGAATGTCGTTCATAAACACCCTGAAACCTTGAAAATGTCACACATAAGCACTCTTAAAACGTGGCAGCTATGCAGTCTGTGCTTCATGTCAGAAAGTGCCCTTCCATTTCTGGTGCTTTGCAATAGTTTTAAGATCTTCGTAGAGTTTCTCGTTGCTGAAATGGCTGTAATTTCTGATATATATGTGTTTCCCTCGTCTTCATTGCTTGATTTTTGCTCGCGAGAAAGTGTCACTCATAATTGTTGAATGTCACTCATAATTACACTGATATTACGAAAATGTCACACATAAGCAATCTGAAAGCTTGGCAGCTATGCAAGTGTGTGTTCCCAATCGTTCCTAAGTTTCACGGACTACCGTCATTTGAGCCTTTAGTCCGTTGTCCTTGAGGGTTTTTTTCAGTGACGCCTATTGTTCCTAATTTTGGGGATGGCCGCAAGCTGTGCAGTTACCCCACTCGCACTTTTGAACACACGAGGCTGCAGCCGCCCCTCCCCCACTTCGCTCAGTATGTGCATAGGCCCATTATCATTCTGACTGTGGATGATTATCACATAAAGAATGAGAAATGGGCCGAAGAGCAGTGAAGCCAGTGGTTAATTTGTCAAATAAAGAGTGCCTGGTCTCTCCTCTGGAGGCTGCGCTAACGGGGGAAATGTGCTGGTGCAAACTGCCTCCTGACTAGAGTCCCGGCACTTGGCCTAATGGCTAGAGCTGCTGATTTTGGAGCTGGGGAACGGTGTTCGAGTCTCGGCGTAACTCAATGTCCTATGAGACTGGGGAAAATCATCTGCCCTCTGACTGTGTCCTTAACTGGTGGTATAAGCACCTGTGCCAAGAATTAGGTGCCGGTGCTGAGCACTGGAAGCACCGGCTCAAATTAAGCACTGAGTGAAGAACTTGGTATATCTGTTTAACTGGGGGTGTCACGGGCTCAGATAAAAGTGTTTTTTGGCCCTTTATTTATTTTATTTTATTTATTTGATTTAATGCAATTTAAGATAGCGTAGACTTTACCCAAATGTGTCAGAGCGCTTCAGAATAGAACCAAGGACTTTCTGACTTTGATCTGTGGCTCTCAGCTCAGCATAAGACAGAATAACAAATAAACACAGCAGAATAATCACCATGATGCAGCTGTGGGTAGGGGGCTAAAGGGTGCCAAAGTAGCCAAAAGTGGGGACAGAAAGTGAAGTGGACAATTGTCTCAACCTAATATAAACTTATTTTGATGTCTACTTGTGTTGGTTGTCTATTTACACCTCTGATCTGTCTGTAAAACGTACTTTTTTTTCCCAAACTTTTGTCCTGAAATTTTACCTACTGTCCTGAATTTTGTCCTGAATTTGGACCCTTCGTTCTGAATTTTTACACTCACTGTTCTAAATTTGCCCCTATGCCAGTTGGTCACCCTAGCATAGGTTACGTTGCGTGTGTTAAAATGTCTTTAACCATCAAAGATTTTCTTACAATCAGGTTGTCGGAGACGCACTTTAACTATCAAAGACTTTCTTACAAGCAGGTTGTCGCAGAAGATTCTGTTTCATCTGACCGGACGGTGCTGCAAGGGCTTTCATAGCTCACTGGGTGTCGCATCTGTTGCAGTGCTTGTGGAGGGAGAGAATTTCAGCACCATCAAACCTGCCTTTCATCTTTGAAGTGGGTGGAAGAGCCAAGAGTCACTGCATGAAATACCACATGTGGCTTTGCTACCTCCTCCTTAACTTAGTGCTTTGAAGCTCCAGGAAGCACTAGAAAACCTGACTCAAAAGCGGAAAATACATAATATAACTAGACTGCAGTTGTTGCACAATAAGGCTTGGGGCTAATTGATTATGGATTTGTGATGTCCTTGCGTCTCCTTTCCTCAGACGCGCAACACAAGCCCCCGCAGTCCCGGCGATGCGTGGGGCCCCCGAGCTGCAGGGGGCCCCTCAGCACAATACTTAGGTTTGAGAGCTCCGTATTAAATCTGGAGCGAGCGGGCCCCCTCAACTTTGCACATGGCAGCTTAAATACGACTTCCGGCATCAGAGTCATGTGCCCTTAGTGATCGGCTGTGAGGAGCTCTAGCGTACACGCTTCAGATCTTAAATTGAATAATCGACTGCCCGAATATACGGATTTCCCTCACGGCACCTCCATCGCTGAGAATAACCATTACCACGGTTACTTATTGTTTTTGTCCAGCACTCCAGGACTTCTTTTTGGCCCAGCTGGGTGAATATTATCACCGGCAGAGCAGCATTTTTAAAGACAGTAACTACTGCTGAAATTGTTTAGCCCAGCTGGGTTGGAATTATCACCGGCTCAGCGACTACAAGGACTCTTACTCCTTCATACAGCCCTGAGGAAGTCGCAGAATTAGTGTCCACTTGCGACGAAACAGGTGTCGGCTGGTTTCTGTTTTGGCTCAATGAAAACTGAATTAAAGACAAAGCAACATCCTACCTTCAAGAATATGTTTCATTGTTTCTATCATGATTAAGATCCTGTAGTTATATACATTCTGTTTGATTACTCTTATGTGTGCCTAGGTTTTGGCTAAAATCTGTAATTGTGAGGGGGCTTCCCACGCGAAATTGAGGGGTTATAGGGTTTATCTCCTCACCTAGCAGCACCATAAAAAAGTTTTCTTTTTTTCTATGTACACATGCGTTAACTAACAGAGCGTCTATCTCTCCCTGGCCATTAAAAACCCTTTGTCAGAGACCCACTCACAGGTGCTTTATGTTGTCATCCTTATGCCCGCCCTTACTACCCTGGCGGGAAGTTCTAAGAAATGCTTTCTACTAGATCCAGCGCGCCACATTTCACCCGATGGTATACCAGCATTTCATGGCATTCCACGAAAGTCTATGTCATAACTACATACCATAGTATGCCACTACATAGCACAACATTAAATAAAATGAAAAGCATAACGTACCATACTAAATGAGACAGTGAACTTGGCTTCTCCTTACCCATCACAGAGAGCATAGTTATCTCTCAGCTGTCATGGATAGCAAAGGTAACAACTGGGCAAAAGGCCATTACACAGAAGGTGCAGAACTGGTGGACTCTGTGTTGGATGTAGTAAGGAAAGAGGCGGAGAGCTGTGACTGCCTTCAAGGTTTTCCATGAGATGTCCCTCATGTGTGGCACAAAGCTGCGCTATCCCTATCCTGTGACAGATAGCAGAGCTATGCCTCACCTTTCACAGCAGAGCACAGCACAGATGTATCTCACCTAAGCTACTCCTCACACAACACAGAGAGCCAAGTCAGGAGCGTAACATGGGCAATTGCACTCCATGCGGTGCAGGAGCCCCCAATACTTCAGGGGGCCCCCATTCAGCCCAAGACCAATGAATATATGTGAGACATGCAAGACTTGGGGGCTCCTGATCAAATACTGCAGTGGGGCACCCATCATTTTGCCTTACGCAACTGAGCAGAGCTATCCTACATGCATTGCAGAGAGCAGAGCTATCTTTCACCCATCACAGAGAGCAGAGCATCCCTCACCTGTCACAGACAGGAGATCTATGCATTACCTGTGAGATAGCAGTGCTACTTTTAAACAGTCACAGAGAGCAGAGTTATCTCTCACCTGCCACTTAGAGCAGAGCTATCTCTCACCTGTCACTTAGAGCAGAGCTATCTCTCACCTGTCCCTAAGAGCAGAGCTATTTCTTGCCAGTCACAGACAGCTCACCAGTGACCGCAGAGTTACTCCTTTCCCGTCAAATAGAGCTGAGCTATGCCTTGCTCTGCAGATTTGTCCCTGGATAGGTGTACGTAAACCAGATTTGTCCCTGGATAGGTGTACGTAAACCAGATTTGTCCCTGGATAGGTGTACTTGAACCTGTCCATCTGAATGTGTGGCTACTAGTTTGCATGTCTATCTGGGTGTCTGTCTTGCTGTTTACAGAAACACCTCTATTTTCATAGCTCAGGCAAGTTAGAAAAAGGGCGGTAGGACCCAAACACTAATTGCATACCAGCCCGCAAGCACACTCCTTGATACATCTCTTATTCATTCAAGATAGATTGATGGGTTGCAAAATGTGTCCCCTTCTGAAACACTATCATACGAAAATCCTTAATTTTATACCCACACCAGACACACCTGGGCCAGAAAAAGGTTGAAATGCCCCCACTAGCCCTCCTGTCCTCCAGCCCCAAGGGAGACCCTCCATCGGTTACATCCTCAATCACAGTTGAGCCTGCCTCTTAGAATTAACGCTGGACATAGTTGACGTAGTAACACTACATGTAGCTTCATGTGCGTAGCTGATGACACTGTGTACTAATCTACACTGTGCAATTATTGCAAATAACATCTTCCACAGTCACAGTTATGATGAATTAATTATCTTTAGATACTAAAGAACATTTAGACCTTTCACAATAATGAATGAAAACTTAAAAAGCAGTTTTTTGGGATCCTCCCTAACCTAGGGGGAGAACCAAGCAGATGCCTTTGAAAACAAAAATCTCATCTTATTGAATGATTCGGCTTGGGGTGGTCCCATCCTCTTAGGACCACCCCAAGCACAGTTATTGGTAAAAACACAATCCCAACCAAAGGCCCTGCAAAGCATTATGGGACGAGATTAGCAGTGGGCAGTGAATATTATAGGGCTTCATTTATGAGGTTTTGCCGTAGGGCAGCGCAGAAGGCTGCACTTCCCTATGGCAAAAGAAAAGAGCAGGAATGCGCCGTATCTATAAGATACGGCGCATTCCTGTCCTTTTCCCCTGCGCTGGTGCACAATGGGCTGCCTGCGCCTACGCAGGCACCTTTGCACCATGGTGCAAGGGTGCCTGCATTGCGGGGATGAATTTTTTTGTACGGAAAGGGAAACCTTTCTGTACAAAAATAATCACAAGAGGCTTTTCCTCTTTCTACGTGTGCTGCAGAATGCAGCACACATAGAAAATGGAAAAACGAGGAGAAATAAAGATATTTCTTCCCGTTGCGCCTCCCCTGGGGAGGCGTAAGCTTTTGGCACTGCTTCAGATTTACGATTTTGTGTAAATCTGGGGCAGTGTCAAAAGGCCAAGGATGTTGCTGGGAACGCCCCCAGCAACACCCATTGCACGCTCCTTTAACTCAGAACACTGCGTTAAAGGGACTGATATTTATCAGGCAGCATTAAGCCAAAAAAAGTGGCTTAGTGCTGCCTGATAAATATCACGCAGGCTTCTGCGCCACGGAACGTCACAAAAAGTGACGATCCGATGGCGCAAGGGGCCTCATAAATGAGGCTCAATAGTATCCAATATCAAAATAATTCTACAAAGAGCTGCAGTTCAACTAGTAGTTACTAGATGTCCCTCACGAGTCAAATGCAAATGCATTGAAATTATTCTTACATCAAGCTGCAGTTCCACTAGTCGTTACTACATGTCCCTCACGAGTCAAATGCATAAGCTTCAAGAAAGGGTTTTAATGCTTTTGTATTTGACTCGTGAGGGACATCTAGTAATGACTAGTGGAACTGCAGCTTGATGTAACAATAATTTCAATGCATTGCATTTGACCTTTGAGGGACATCTAGTAAGGAATAGTTGAACTGCAGCTCTTTGAAGAATTATTTTGATATTGAATACTATAATATTCACTGCTCACTGCTAATCTCGTCCCATAATGCTTTGCAGGACCTTTGGTTGGGATTGTTTTTTTGCCAATACCTGTGCTTGGGGTGGTCCTAAGAGGATAGGACCACCACCGAATCGTTCATCAAGTTGTGCATAAGCTTCATGAAAGGGTTTCAATGCTTTAGTCATCTAGTAAGGACTAGTTGAACTGCAGCTCTTTGTAGAATTATTTTGATATTGGATACTATAATATTCACTGCCCACTGCTATATGTATTTAAGCATGTATTTGCTATATGTATTTAAGCATGTAAAATTGCTTTATCAAAGCATTTGTGAGTATTGTTGGTATTGCTGCTTCGCTATATGTTACATCTTGCAAGCGTAGTACTATGCCCAGTGTTAGTTATAGCATGGTTATTGTACTATGCTATGTGCATTTTCCATAGTACGTAGCAGTGCAAACTACGCATGCTCCGTGAGCGAAGTGTACTACTATGCCCAGGGTTATTAAGGGCCTGATTATGATTTAGGTGCAGAGGTGATGGTGCATTGCTGCCTCTGCTGTGTCAAAGTCGCGCAAGCACTGCCAACCGCACTACGAGTTGCAAATGTGCAAATCGTAATACAGTTGGCGGTTCTTTAGCCTTTCTCATGGCGGTGCCTTCAAAACAGGCACCACAATGGGAATGGCCAAAAAGTTCCAGCACAGTATGGACGGTGACATCCATGCTGTGCTGGAACTGGGGGGAATACAGCAGGGGGGCACAAAATTGTGCACCCCCTGATTGTATACCCATGGCATGCGGGGGCATGGGATACAGGGCCCCCTTTGTTCTTGCACCACCAGCTTCTTCATGGTAGGGCTCTGTCATGAAAACATTGGCCGTACAAGAACTCAAAATATGCTGAGCAGGACTACATATTGCGTCGTGGCACTCCTGCGCCACCACCAGGGAACAACTGTTCCCGGGTGCAGCAGGCGGACCACCGCCAATACGACTTTGTTAGTTGTAATCGGCAATATGGTGAACCGCCACCCCTGTGCTACTGCGAGACCACTAGACTTGTAATCAGGCCCTAAGTTAGCAAAGCTAAACCTATTGTTCTGCAAAATAAGCAAACTGACTAACATATATTTTTTAAATAGTTCCCTTTTCCAACAGGTTCTATGCAATGAATTATTCAGATAGATACATTTGCAATGCTTTCAAACAGAAGAGGCATCCTAACAGGAGCAATAAGGCTTTCAATGTAGTTATTAATAATCTTCTGATTATTAAATGCAGAGGTATAGCCCCATTATGCTCTCAGTGGACCAAATACAAATCTTATGATACGCAGGAGCTAGAATCTTGATGTGTTTACAATAGTATAAATATTTGTGGTGCTAACGTTCTTGTTTTATTAGTAAAAGTGTTATTTTGTATTTACCAATTGTAGCACCCTTTGTGAACAAGAGTGAAAAGATTACAGTACACATTTGAAAAGTGGGGGACGGAGCTTGCTAGGCTCCAAGATGGCCGCACTAGGGTAAGCTCCAGTAATCCGGTATTACTATCCTCCACTGTCCTGCAGCATCAGGTGACCAAAAGAAGACGCTTAATTCTCTGGAAGGTGCAGTCGCTATCCTGGTTGCGACATTGACGATTGCTGGCCATTGGAGTAGACTGATCCTGGCTGGAGGCCTGGTCAAGGCCTGCGCGTATTGGCGAAGGGCGTGGCGGACGAAGGAGGGTCTGCCCCAGGCCTGCTGGCTTCCTGAATCGTAGCCTGTGCGCCCCGCATTGGCGGGACATGGCTGGGGGAGTGCCCTCATCTGCGGTTAAATGAGCAGCAAGGGAGGCCTGCCTGTTCTCGGTGGGGACGTGGGCAAACAGCAGACTGTGCCGCACCTGGGTTGGAGTTACGGCCTTGGCAAAGGTAGGAGATTGCCGCCCGGCGGGTGTGCCCCCCACCGTGCTGTAGCGGCATAGACTGCCTCTCTCGCGACCAGCCTTGGGAAACGAGACCTGCTGAATGTGAGACACCTCGCTGGGGCCTGCTGAATGGAAGGCCTGCGCCGGCAGAGATCACCGTCGCTTTGCGTCGCTGATGTAACAGGCTTTCTTCCGCGGTCTCCGGGAGATTGAGCGAGTTGTAGCTCCTCTTGGGGTTATGTATCTTCTAAGCAGCTGTCGGAGACTGACGCTGCGAACTGCTGAAGGCCAGGGGAGATCTACGAGAGCGTAGAGTCATATTTCCCTGGCTGAATACCTGCTACAAGTTGCTGGGGCACTCTGCCTGGGCAAGAGCAGCTTCAGTGACTAGTTCTGACGGTGTGGAGCGGGCTTGGGCAGGGGTACCCCTAATGATGTGACTTGGCCTTTCTGGTGGTGAGCCTGCTGAGGGGGACATGTGGCCTGGCTACTCCGCAACCAGTCTGTGGGGTCTGGGGGCCCGCCATTTGATGACAATGAACAAGCACCCATCGGCAGCGCACCACGATCTTGAAGGCCTTCTGTGACTCCCTGGGCCTGGGCCGTGGCTGCTTGAGAGGGCATAGTATAGATTTACAGCCTGATTCATGAAGCTAAATTGCACTCGCAAAGGACAAGATTCTCAGAATCTTGCCTTTTGCGAGTGCAATTTTGGCATTTGGGATTCACAATCCCAAATGCAAAAATCGCTAATGAAGAATTAGCTAATATGCGAGGATTAGCATTTAAGGAATCTCTATTAGAGATTCCTTAAATGCTATTCATGACACTTTCAAAAATTGCGATTTTGCAAATTTGGGCCGCTATTTACCGAGAGGTCAGACCTCTCAGTAAATAGCAAAAACTTAGAAAAATGCTTTTAAAAGCATTTTTCTAAGTTGCATGTTGCACACACACATGTCCTTTGGACATGTGTGTGCGCAACACCTGTTCAAATGTGCATTTTAGGGGTGCTACAGGGTGTCCTTTGGACACCCCTGGCACCCTTAAAATCGCTATCTAATTTGCGAGTAGTAAATTGCTACTCGCAAATAAGGGATACTCCCCATTCATTCCTATGGGCCTTTTGGCCCATAGGAATGAATGGGGAGTTATTCCTTTTTTTGCGAGTAGCAAATTTCTACTCGCAAATAGAGAACATGTAGGAATCGCTATTTATTTAGCAATTCCTACATGAATACCGTTTTGCGTGTCCTCAATAGCGAGTCGCTATGATTCGCTATTAGGGCCACGCAAAACGGCCCGTACATGAATCAGGCTGTTAGTGCTTTGCTGTATTTATTAACTTCCACACAGCTACAATACATCCTGGCGTGGGGCACCATGAGGAGATCCGACAAATCGCAATCTAAATTACAGTTTGAGCCACGAAAGTCGGCTAGGCAGCAGGATGTGGACAAAGCTGCATTTGAGTCCGGCTCTGAGGCTGGGGAACTGTCGGAGGACCCTGGTCTAAAACAAATCCTAGTAGCGAAGCAGAGAAGCTTGACCAAGATAGACGGGAAAATAGATGCCTTATCATTCCGTATGGACAGAATGTCGGAGCGCTTAGATAAGCATACTGAGAGGCTAGAGCAGGTGGATAAACGAGTTTCAGACGCTGAAGATATCTTAACCACTAGCTCCCGAGCACATAGAAAAATGGATAAACTACTGCAGGTGGTCCAGGCCAAAGCTGAAGATTTGGAGGCGAGATCTTGGAGTAGCAATATAAGACTAGTGGGAATTGCGGAGTCAACCACTATCCCTAATAAGGAACTCTTTGTGGAACAATTACTGGTCTCACTTATGGGCAGAGAAACATTCTTGAATGTGTTCATTGTGAAACGTGCTCATCGCTCTCTTGCGCCCAGACCGGTCCCAGGAGCTCCTCCCCGACCCATAATTTCTAAGGTGCCTAACTATAGGGATCGGGACGCTACCTTATGCAAAGCCAGGGAGCTGCGCACACTGCAACATGAGGGCATGGACATCTCCCTATACCCTGACTTCAAACAACAAGTTCAGGAAGCAAGACGTCTGTTTCTCCCTGTTAAGCGGAAACTTTGACACCTTAAGTTTTAGTTATTTTCAACATGATGTACCTGGCTAAATTGAGCATACAAGCTGATGGCAAAGATTTTATATTTTCTGACCCGAAGCAGGCGCTGCAATTCATAAAAAAGCGAGAGGGAGGAGGATCTTCACGGAAACCTTCTTGCTCACCGGCTTCCTTGAAAGATGAGGTCCCGGAGCTAGAAGAACAGTAAATTTAACTGGACATCCACCTGGTTGCACTAAATTGTAGATCCATCAAGCTGTGGTGAGGTGGGATCTACTGCCTGGGTGGCTACCACTTGGGCCCCTGGTCCCTGTGAATGGAAATGTGCTACCAATATTTCTTAATGACTCTGCTAAGGTAGTCGGTTAGATCTATAGATAAGTTGCATGTTGAGCCACTCACATACTAAGTAAACTCTAGATGATGCATCCAAACTGGGAATACAAGACGTATATTATTGCTGTGTTCCAACATAGTGATGATATAAATGACCCATGTAGTGCACCAGAGGGGTAGCCCGTTAGATGTGTTCATGTTCATAAAGTTGGTTGCTGGAATAAGTTTGGAGCTGGTAACATATGCCCCTGCTTGTTACTCTCCTCTTGCTACTTTATCTGTGTTTGGGTGGGGGAGAGGGGAGTTTGTACTGGGGTTTGTTTATCTGGAGGGGAGGGGAACTTCTCGACTATGCTTAGTTGGGGACTGCATAGCGTGGGAGGGGGGTGTTCATAGTAAAAGTACAAAGACAAAGGGGCATATTAGCAAGGGCATTATCGCTGCTTTAGCAGGACTTTTTCCTGCAAAAGCGGCGATAATTTTATCGCCCTATTACCAAGCTGTCACTAACAGCAGTTAGCGACAGCTTGTAGGCGATAGCGACCGGTTTGGGGCCCGCTTCGCATGTCAGAGATATTTATCGCTAATGACATACAAAGTGGGCGTACCCAACCATTTAGCGACTGAAAGCAGTCGCTAACATCGCTATCGCCTATTATCAACGCAGGCGAAGCGTTAAAAAAATTCACGCTAAGCGCGAATATCGCCAAAACCAAATGCCTGCTCAGAACACTTCTTAACCTGTATATCCAATGGGAGGTGGATATTTAGGTTAAGACCCTATTGGCGATGATGCCTGAATATTGCTGGATTTCCAGCGATATTCACGCATTGAGCCGCTATCGCCAGATATTTTATCGCATTTGAGATAAACGTTGCTAATAGCACGTTATCTCTGTGATAAAATCTGGCGATGCGAGGCGATAAAAAAAAATTGCTAAGATCAGTTAGCGATAATTATTGCTACTCCTTGCTAATATGCCCCAAAGAGACCTGCTCAGGTTTCACTGTGCTGGCTGGTACTGCGGGGAATTAAAACATTGAGAACGTTGCTATGACGAATCCATCTTCTAAAATTGATGTTTTTTATTTTTTTTATTTGAAAGGTTTTATATAGCGCAAACATGACCCGTGCGGGTATCAGAGTACTTTACAAGTTAGGTAGTTAAACAGAAGAAACAATGTACAAAAGAAACATAAGGGCATATTAATAAGGGCAGGCGATAATTATCGCTAAGTGCACTTAGCGCAAGTATAATTATCGCCGGCCAACTCTGAATTTTATAGCGGAGATAGCATGCTATCAGCAACGCTGATCTCCAAAGCGATAAAATTCAGAGCGCAAGCTGCCAATTGTGAGATTATCACTGGCAATACAGCGATAATCCCACAAGGTTTGGCGATAGCTTGCTGATAGGGATAGACATACTTAGCCATGATATCCACCTTACATAGAATATCATGGCTAAGTCAGAAAAATACCAGACGTAAAAAAGCAGCGTTAATCGCGGTTAGCATGGCTTTTTTTAAATCGCTAACAGGGTTACGATATCCTTGATAATAGGAGAAATATCGCTTAGCGACATTTCTCCTATGATTTTAATCTGGAACGCCCCCTTTGCATCTCATTAGAGATGCAAGGGGAAGCGTAGAGTAAAAGGGTGCTAACATGCGAATTTGCATGTTAGCACCCTGTTGCTGATAGGGCGCTAGTTTTATCTCTGCCTTTTTTTGAGGCATATTCCAAGACCTGCACATCGAAACCAAATAAGCGTGGACAGTGCTGCCATTATACCCGGGATTCTATCCAAAGTAAAGGCAAAAGACAAAGGGCCCGATTCACAGAATGAACGTAAGACTCAATCCTAAACTTACTACTATTTTGGTATTCACAGAATGAACTTACTACTTTTGGTATTCACAGAAGTTAGGATTTTGTCTTAAGTTTGTCTTAAGACAAACTTTAGACAGTCTTAAGACAGTCTTAAGACAGACTTAAGACAAAATCCTAACTTCTGTGAATACCAAAAGTAGTAAGTGCATTCTGTGAATGCTAAAAGTAGTAAGTGCATTCTGTAAATACCAAAATAGTAGTAAGTTTAGGATTGAGTCTTAATCATTGAACCAGGGGGGGGGAGGAGGGGGGAACCCCGGTCAAATAATTCCATTTAAGCAAATGCCAAAACGATCTTTTATTACGGTTCCCAGATCTTGCCAGGTCAAGCTTGCATACTTGCAAGACAGAGACTCGCCAGTCTAAAAGTGTAGGTGGGTGATGGTCCTTCCACCTTTTGCAGATCTCTCTTCTAGCCAATAAGATGGAGTAAAAGAGAAGATTCTTTGCCGGGCTCTGAGCTCCATCTGGTACCCCAAAAATTGCAAGAGGGAGATCAATCAAAACTTGAAAACCAAGAGATGACGTAAGTAGATTGCTGATAGAGACCCAGAAGGCTGAGACAGAGGGGCATTAAAAAAACATATGGGCATTCGTGGCCGCTATTAAAGCACATCTGGCACACGCTACGGGGGAGCCCTGGATGAATTTTGTCAACCTTTGCGGTGAATAGTATGCTCTGTGGAGTGTATAAAGGTGATTCCTATGCAACCATGCGGGCTTCACAATATCCCACAGGACCCTGAACGATGCAGACCAACGGTCCTGTAAGTTACAACATGCAAAGGAAGAGCCCCACAGCAAGTCAGGAAGCTGGAATTCCCCGTCAGACTCCTCTTGTATCAAGTTATACCATACAGATATCTCCTTTTTGCCAGATGGTTTATCCAAAAGTAAAGTCTCAAGCTGGTTGCCACTCCCGACTGGAGTTTAACCTCGGGAAGAAGCTTGTAATGTGTAGGAGTGTGCCTAACTAGCAATCTGGATATATTTAAATTTGATTATTTTTTATTTTTTATTTTTTTTCAACAAAATATTTATTGGCATAAAATTTCGATACAATTTTGGACTGCTAGTGGCCCACAACCCGGGGGCTGGCCGCAAGTAGCAGTATCACAATATTCTGTAGAACACAGCCATTCAGCTGGTAACCCGGGGGTCCAGCGGCGTCATGGTAAATTGTATTTGCAAACAGCTCGTTCCATCTTGTCACCCCTTCTTCTTGTCATTACATGAACTTTGGTTTTTAAATGTGTCCCAGATCCATAGTGCCAAAAAACATAACAGTTATAACCAGTTAACCTAAAGTGCCTCGGGCAATTCCACACTCCGCCGCCACCTTGCGTGCATCATCACTATTCGATATATCAGACTAATTGCAACTGTTTTCTAATGTGCTGAATATTCCCCTGCCACATTTTTAGCACATGCCACTTCAGTATATCTTATGTTTTTATAATGACTCCCCGTCCCCAGCCTCCGTTAGTAGATAATCAGACAAATAACACCAAAAGTCTTTCGGGCGTGATCTAATTGGCAGGTCTTCTTCATAAGTGACTAACTTATCTCTACAGTACGTCATGTCTGTAAGCCATGACTTGATAGTAGGTACATTCCTCCCTTCCCAGCATTTTGATATCTGTCTCTTAGCAATCAATAAAGCCACCGCGCAAAACTTTCTCTTGCCTGCCCTGACATTTGATAGAAGGCCCAGCAAACAAACCCTCATTGTGCATTCCACCACGGTTCCTATCATTTTGCCCAGCGTAAGTGTTACCTTCTCCCAATTCTCCTGAATCTTCTGGCAGTGCCATGCAAGATGACCAAAATCTGCCTCATCGTGTCCGCATCTTTTACATCTAGCATTGTCACGCAGTCCATATTTGTACAATCTTTTTGGTGTGTGATATGTTTGATGTAGATACTTCAGATGTGTGATGCGCAAATTCCCATTCGGAGTGAGTAATTTAAGCAGGGAGCAGGCACTTAGCCACTCATTCTCTTGTAATGCCTCTGGCAGGGCGTCATTCCATCTACCCATCGCTTTCTCAGATGTATGTGGGATTTCACTTTGGGCTATCTTGTACAATCTTGACACCAGGTGTGACATGTTGGATGACGTTATAATGAATTGCAGCGAGTGTAGAGTCGGCGGTTCTTGTGGATAGTCTGGATATAGATCCTGTATGGCTTTCTGCAGTCTATAGTGCGTGAATCGGAATAGTAATGTTGGGTTGCTAATATATGTTAAATCGGCTGCTGTGCAGAAGGTACCCTCGTGATATAGATCCCCAAATTTTTCTATCCCTACATTTCGCAATAAGTCCATGCCTACTTTTTCATTTGTTACCGATACCTCCTGATGGAAATGGAGTGGGAGAGCTGGTGCATAGAGCGGTAACTTATGAGCCATTCTTCCTAGCGTCCGCCATGCACGTGCTGTTGTATCTATCGTGTTTATATCCCTAGAGTGTAGTGGAGGCCTCTTGTGCGTCAAAATCGCAGTCAGTGGGATTGGCGAGGCATCACCCTCCTCAACCGCAGTGTGCGTTAGATATGTCGTGGGGTGGAACCAATGTGATGCATATTGTGCCTGTGCACATAAATAGTAAAGTTTAAAGTCCGGTACACAAAATCCCCCTCTCTCGTAAGGTAGTGTTAGGGTATGTAGGTCAATACGAGCCTGTTTACCCGCCCATATTAGTTTCAAGATTAACGACGTTATGTTAGTGAAGATGGCTTTAGGGGGTGTGATTGGTATATTATTGAACAGGTACAAGAATTTGGGCAGGATATTCATCTTTACTATCGCAATACGGTCTGCTAAGGACAGGGGCATCTGTATCCATCAGGCCACGTGCCCCTCTAATTCTGCAAATACCCTACCGTAATTTGACCTAAGAACCTCTTCTGGGTCTCGACTGTACCACACTCCTAGATAGCGAGTCGGTTCTGTCTGCCAGTCTAGCGGGAAGTCAGGAACAAACTGTTCTGTCGAGTCAGTAAGTGGGATGAGTAATGATTTCTCCCAGTTAATTTGCAACCCGGAGTGACGCCCAAATCTTACATAGTCACGGAGTAATGGACTGAGGTTCTGCTCTGGGTCTCGTATGTATAGCAGCATGTCATCCGCGTAGAGCGAAATTTGCAGAGGTCTCCCAGGGAATTGCAGGGCTGAGTGCTTATGGGTCTGCCTGACTATACATGCTAACGGCTCTAATGCCAGTGCGAAAATCAGAGGCGACAGAGGGCACCCTTGTCTCGTTCCCCTCGCTATGTTAAAAGGCCCGGATATGTACCCATTAACTCTTACTCTTGCCATGGGTTTCGTGTAGAGTAGTGTAATCCATGTTATAAATCGTGGGGGAAAGCCCATTCTCTGCAATATCGTGCTAATGTAAGACCATTCGATAGAATCGAAAGCCTTGGCGGCGTCTAACATGACCGCCACAGCTTTGGTTTGAGGTGTTAGATAGTGGGATAGTGCAAACAGCGTTCGTGTATTGTGCGATGTGGCTCTCGTGGGGATGAAGCCCGCCTGGTCAGGTAGTATCAGGTTTGTCATCAGGGGCTGCAGTCGTTCTGCCAAGAGTTTAGCTAAAATTTTTGAATCTACATTTAGGAGTGATAGTGGTCGGTAAGAGTCACATAGATCTGGGTTCTTCCCCGGTTTTAATAGGGTGATAATCACCGCCTCCCTCAGCGTCGGGGGCAGTATCATCTGGTCATACGCTGTGCCGTACATTGCAACCAGATGTGGGGCAAGTATGTCAGCACATTTTTTGTAGAATTCGCAGGTGAATCCATCGGGTCCCGGTGCCTTTCCGTTGGGGAGTTTGTGTATTATTGCGGTAACCTCCTCGACCGGTTGTGCCAGATACTCACGTTGATTATCCGACAACCACGCTATTGCTATGTCTTGTAAATATGTAAGCGTTTCCTGTGGTGGAGCAGGCATTTGTGAAGTATATAGGTCTGTATAATTATCAACAAACCCACGAAGTATCTCTTCGTGGTTTGAGTGCAGTATCCCATCCTTGTCCCTAATTTGAGTTATCACCTGAGGGCCTTTCCCTTTACATATTTTCCTCGCCAACACCCTTTCCGGTCTGCCCCCTTCACCAAATTGTCTGGCCAGTGGTCGTTTGGTAATGTATTTCAGTTCATCCTCTGCAAATTTTTGATGTTCAGTGATTTTTAGCTTTAGTTCACCCAGTAGCTCCACACTCCCAGTGCGGGCATATTCCTGTTCTAGGGATGACATATCTCGTTCCAGTCTGGTGATCTGCGCCCTGATGTCTTTAAGTATCCCTGCAGTCGTGCCGATACACACACCTCTGAGTGTTGCTTTCAATGCTTCCCACACAATATAGGGATCATCCACTGACTCTGTGTTTATTTGGAAGTAATCATGAATGGCCATTGTAATGGTTGAGAGATATATTGGGTCTAGTAGTGCCTGTGCATTGAAACGCCAGCTAAATGGCGTTGGTGTGTAATGAGGCCTTTGCAGCGTAAGCGCCACGGGATTGTGGTCAGACAGGGTGCGCGGTAATGGAGCAAGGTTTGTTGTCCACAGCACTGTGCTGTCAGTCCCTAACCAGTAATCTATTCTCGACCAACTCCCATGTGCCAGGTTTACGTGTGTTGCGCCAGGCGCAGTTGGATGTCGGGCCCTCCAAATGTCTGTCAGCGCCATTTCCTCCATCATATCCCTAAGCTTCTCCCGGGCTTTCCTGTGAGGTTCTATTGAAGACGTGGACCGATCTAGTTCGGTACACAACCCTATATTAAAATCGCCTCCCCATATCATAGTAGTGTCACTGAATTCCAGCACATGATCCCATACTTCCTGAAAAAATTCAGGCGCATCCACATTTGGGCCATAGATGTTCACAATCGTTACATTTTGACCTCGCAAATTTCCAGACACAATTACGTACCTACCATTGGCATCGGCAATAGTACGTGTGATTTTGTAGTTGGTCCCCTTCTTCACCAGGGTCATGACCCCCCTAGAGTATGATGAGTAGTGTGCTGCATATGTGGATTCTGCCCAGCGTGTGCCAATAGCTCTGTGTGTCTTAGGGTCTATATGGGTTTCTTGGATCAACGCAATATCTATGTGGTGTCTGTCAAGGGCAGCGAAAACCTGTCTAATTTTCTTAGGGTTTGTAAATCCCCTCACATTCCAAGTTATTAGATTCAGGTCATGAGCATTCACCATGTCACCACACTTCTCTCATTTTGTGCTGCGACAGTTACCTCCATCCAACTCCCCCTGTGCCACCCCCAAACATTCCATCCCCAGCTTTCAGTTTGATAGCACATTCGATTGTGAGACCTTGAGCCGTGTATCTGCCAGTGTTTAGTTGTCTCCTTGAATCCCGCACATTCACGTAGATTCTTACCATGGGTAAGTCTCCAAGGCTAGTACACATCACAATATGACAGTCGGCAGTGTATCTTAATTGCACCTTTAGCACATGAAATAACAACAAACCCCAACTTTTCCCCTTCCCACCCACTCCAGCATCCCAATTTTGCCGAAGCCATTTTGCCCTCATAACTTCTCTACGTATCAGAACTGTTTGGGGACCACCCTAGTAGAGGTCCGCCGAGAGCGCATCCCACCATCCCTAAAAGGGGATGGGGGGCGGATCAATAAACTGTAAACAGATTACATCATCAAAACATTTCAGCGTCCTTTTGTGGTCCAGAACCAACACTAACTAGTGGTTAATAAGTGAATGGTGAGCCCAGGAGGGGGCCCGTGTAACTCTATAAGTGCATAGTCATTGCATTTCACATATTATTTATAGTGTACACCATGCTGACCATGCCATCTCTCACCATCTATGTGGGTTTCGTGTCCGCACCTAAAAAGTTCCACATATTTTTACGACACGGGGTGTCAGCATCCAGGCACGGTCTAAAGTCTCTGAACAGTGCACCGCTGGGTGGCAGATTGAACGTCTACTTAAAGTCCTATGAGGTACCCATTCTAGGTTATGGACTTTCGCGGTTGAGACATCACGTACATGTAACTCATTCACTAATACTGACATTCGGCATTCAATAGCCTTACCTTCAGTCTGAGTCTAGATGTCTATCTTTGCGGTTGCTCTTTCTTCCTTTCATAATAATGGTTTTTATGAATTCCATCGCCGTTTTGGGCGTCGCCAGGAAAACAGGTTTGTCGTCCCAGGTGATCCTTAAGCGTGCCGGGTATAACATGGCATATGGAATTTGCAGATCCCGTAGTTTGGCTTTGACCTTGTTGAATTCCTTCCGTGCTTGCTGCACATTAATCGTAAAGTCCGGGTAGAATTCTAGTTTGTTGCCCTGGTGTTGGATCTCACCTTTCTCTCGAGCCAGTCGCAGGATAGTATCCCTGTCGCGGTAGTTCAGGACTCTTGCTATTATTGGTCTTGGTGTGGCGCCCGGTTTTGGAGTCGGGCCAGGGATCTGTGTGCTCGCTCCACTATAAATATGGGCGAGAGATTTTCGCTGCCAAACAGTTCTTTACACAATTGTTCAATATAAGGCTCCATTCGCCCCGTGTTCGTGGATTCCGGCAGGCCTGCTATGCGAATGTTGTTCCTTCTCGACCTCGCTTCCAACTCCTCCGACTTGGCCTTGATCACTTCCAGGACCTTCTCCATGCCCTTGCATTTAGCTGTCGTTGCATGCGCCTCATCTTCGACCGAGGAAATTCTATTTTCGGCCGTGTCCAGCCTCTCTCCCTGCTTGTCCAGTTTCGTTGCTAGGTTGTCCACTCTGCCTGTTAGGAGGTCCAATTTTTCGTTTATTTCTTGCCTGGACGCCTGGATGGCCTTGAGAATACTCTCCATATCATTTTCCTCTGGGGATTCCGCTCCTTGGTCATCCTCTGTATGTTTAGATTGGTTCTTCGTTGTCTTCCGTGTCTCAAAGGAGAGGGTGGGTTGTTGATGGTTTCCCCATCTTGTACGACCCAGTAGCGATATGGCTATAGTGACGTTGTTGGAGCTCGGAGCGTCTGCCACGGTGTGGGGCTATTGCACTTGTAGGCGGATGTTGGGATCAGGGTGTCTGTTACGCCGCAGAGTGTCTCGTGAACCTTTCCCCTGCTACGGTCGGGAAGTGCGCCGCGTGTTGTATCCTGTGGTCAGAGGAGTGTACACCGTGTTGCTGCCCCACTCCTGTACCGTGGATTCGCCTGTTTTACCGATGGGGTATCGTGTGAAGCTGTGGCCCACTGTTCTTTCACCCGTTCCGGTCACAGTGTATGGATTACGCTGTGCGACAAGGCCTCTTGTGTCCGCACTAACGGTCAGTCCCGCCCCTCTTACGTTGTATGTTTTGCGCCTTCTAGTACTTACTCCACTTTCGGCCTAGAAGCGCGATTCTCCGTGCCACCATTTGTGTTATGCAGAATTATTACCGCCAACCGTCTGGGTCTGCTGTACAGTGGACTGCTTTATTTACCTCAATAACGTTGGAGATTGTGTATAGCTCCTGGGGAGGCTCCCTGTACGTGAATGTCCTTTTTGAGACCTTGCTGTTCATGCTCGTTACATGCCGGGTCGCAGTGTCGCCATGTTGCCTGTGACTGCTCTACGCATTGTACCATCAGCGTCCATGTACCATATTCGGGCATGTGTCCCTAATACGTCGTAGAGTGCC
This sequence comes from Lissotriton helveticus, assembly GCF_964261635.1. Classification (NCBI taxonomy): domain Eukaryota; kingdom Metazoa; phylum Chordata; class Amphibia; order Caudata; family Salamandridae; genus Lissotriton; species Lissotriton helveticus. The sequence goes on along the minus strand of NC_136057.1, from coordinate 182,010,629 downwards.
GTGTTTCTGGTGCATACCAGCGTTAGCGCTAGCGCTCAATCCTTGCACTCCCTACTAACTTCCAGCGCGCCCTGCAGTTTATTCACTCCTATCAGACTATGGACGCCGCCATCTTGTCTGTGGTGTCCGGTTAGGAGAATAACGCTCAGTATCAGAAGGCCAGTGCCCGCTGTGTGATTGCCTCCCCCAGTCGTTTTATGGCGCCAAAAGAATGGTCTTTGGTACAAACAGAGTCTCTCCCATTCAATCCCTGACGTGGCGCAGTGCTTGGTATGTTCGTTATGTGCTGGACCACGGAGCCGCCATAAAGTCCGCTATCTCCCGTTTTCCCCCGTGTAAACACATCGCCCGCAGCGGTTGCATGCTTCTCATGAGCGGGACGGTTACTTGCCTGAGCCTTCTCCGTCTTGCTTGCATGCTCTGTTCTCGCGGCGCACAGTGTCCGCAGGTCGCGCTGCCCGATCACGGTTTCTCCGGCTCTGCCCGGGCTCCAGCCGCCATTTTACCGCTCTTCCGATTGTCCGCAAGGTATTGTCATCCGCATCAGTATTGCGGCACCTTCAAGCGCCGCCCGACCATATTTTCGTGAGGACAGTGCTGTCCCATTCAAGCTGGTGTGGTTGTTTCTCTGATTTCGTCTGTTTGAATACAGCTATTTGGCGCGATTTTGATCCGCCCGGCGGAGCTGCACTGTCAGGCAGCCATTCCGCTGTGCGCCCCCTAGCGCCTCCCCTAAATTTGGAAAAGTTTGATCCTATTCTCCCTTTTAAGACTTCCCATGGTAACAGGCTTCCTTCCACAAATATATCTCCCCATACCTCCAACCCTGCATCCCGCAAACTAGCAGCTAGACTATCTTCCAGCCACCCAGGATTCCCAGGAGATCCCGACAACGGGGCCCTACTAGAAAGGTATCCAAGCTTTGTTGAAATTCTGACCTTAGCCCACATTTCTGCCAACCCCTGTAATACTTTTAGTTTGATTTTCTTAAAAAACTTCGGATCTCTGAATTTAAACAAAAAACCTGACTGTGCTACCCCTTCACCTTTGAGCAAGGCTGAGAACATATTGCCAACCCCATGATCTGTGGGCATCTTTAACAGCATTCGAGCATGGGAAAGATGGAACGCCCATGCGTAGATTTGCAGATTAGGAGCTGCTAGGCCACCTTTCTCCCTGCGACGCCTGAGCTTCTTCCATGTAATCCTTGGAATATGCTTATCCCAAATAAAAGACGTTATATCTCCCTGTAACTTAGATACTGCTAATGGATAAAAAAAAGAGGAATAGTATTAAATAAAAACAAGACTTTAGGTAGAATAGTCATCTTAACTAAATTAACTCGTCCCAACAAAGATAAAGGAAGATGTAACCAAGAATTCATAAGTCTACGATAATACTTCGCGACAGTAGCTAAATTGATTGTGGCAATTTTGTTAATGTCCTTGATAATATTCAAACCCAGATAGCGCAAACTTGGAGAAAGTTGAAATTCCGTGCCACAATCACCATCATTCCAGACCATTACCTCGGTCTTAGAGGCATTGACCTCCTATCCAGATATTTCCCCAAACTCTAAGGCCAACTTAATTGCTGCTGGAAATGCTGAACGTATGTCTGAGGAAAGTATCAAAATATCGTCGGTGTACAGAGCCACTTTCCTTTCCCAACCCGCATATAAAAACGACTTAATAGACTCATCATCCCTCAAACGCTGGGCGAAGGGTTCTATGTACAAATCGAATAGTAACGGGGAAAGGGGGCAGCCCTGACGCGTTCCCCTTGTGATGGAAAAGGGGTCCGATAGTTTCCTATTCACCAATACGCTAGCTGATGGATTCGAATATAAAAGCCTGACTGCTCGACAAAAGCACTCCCCAATATTGAACTTAACCAAGACCCCCAACAGGTATGCCCAATTCACCCTGTCGAAGGCCTTGGTTGCATCGAGCGTCAGGACTGCCAGTGGGAGGGAGTCAGTTGATGCCATATCTATGGCCCCTATCAAATCATAGGTCAACTCATACAATTGACGGCGTTTCACGAACCCTTTCTGGTCACGATGTAAGATGTCAGGTGCTACTATACTTAACCTTTTCACCAGAACCGTGGCAAAAATCTTATAATCCACGTTCAAGACGGAAATAGGCCTATATGAGTCGCAGGACAGCGCAGACTTCCCTGGTTTTAAAATGAAAGTAATTAAAGCACTATCCCAGGAAACAGGAGGAGATAACCCATCCTGCAAAATTTGATCAAATAGCCTAGTTAGAAAAGGAACAATCGCTTGTTCCAGGGCCCTATAAATCTCGGCAGGGAGGCCGTCTGGTCCAGCCGCCTTCCCTTTCTTACTGTTCAGGATAGCTGCCCTGACCTCCTCTTCAGTAATAGTGCTATCCAGTGAGGCCCGTCGCTCCGAGGATAAGGAGGGGAGAGACAGCTCTTCCAGTCAGTTTCCAATTCGTTCCTGATCCAAAGTTTTATCTTCCTGATAGATAGTTTGGAAGAATTCTCTAAAAATGTTTCTTATATCGCTATCCAACGAATAGGATACATTATTATGAGATATAGACTCAGAGGGCCCGATTCACAGAATGAACTTAAGACTTTATCTTAAACTTACTGCTATTTTGGTATTCACAGAATGCACTTACTACTTTTGGCAATCACAGAATGAATTTACTACTTTTGGTATTCACAGAAGTTAGGATTTTGTCTTAAGTTTGTCTTAAGACAAACTTAAGACAGACTTAAGACAGACTTAAGACAGACTTAAGACAAAATCCTAACTTCTGTGAATGCCAAAAGTAGTAAGTTCATTCTGTGAATGCCAAAAGTAGTAAGTGCATTCTGTGAATACCAAAATAGTAGTAAGTTTAGGATTGAGTCTTAAGTTCATTCTGTGAATCGGGCCCAATGTTATTTCAGACCTGGTCTGTTCTAGCTTCCTAGGCCAAGAGTTTTCCTGCTCCCTCACCAAATTCGAAATGGGCTATCTTACTAGCCTCCCATTTCTCAACAGTCGTTGATTTAATACCGAACCCAGCTGGCCTTTTAAAGATATTAACTTATTACAAAGTGCGTGTGTAGAATTCCCGGATACAGCTCGATCAATCACATCTTGAGTTTCTAATATCTCAGCTTCTATAGAAGCTACTTCTTCCCTATATTGCTTCCTCTGGTATGAGACCTTATTGGTAATGAGGCTTCTTAAAAAGGCTTTAAAAGAGTCCCACACGATCCCAGGAGCTGCTGAACCCAGGTTGGTCTGCATAAAACACTGGGGGGCATATTACCAACCAATAGAGATAATTTTTGTCTCTAACTTGTTTAGAGACAAATATTATCGCCGCACATCGGCGATTTTTATCGCAGATAAACCTTGCTATTAGCAAGGTTTATCGCAAATGCGATAAAAAACGGCCGCAATGCATGAATATCGCTGAAAAGTCAGCGATATTCATGCATTATCGAGCAAATGCTCTTAGCCATGTTATCCACCTCCCATTGGATAACATGGCTAAGAACTGCTCAGGGCAGGTGTTAGCTTTTGGAGATATTCGCGCTTAGCGCGAATATCTCCAAAAGTTGGTAATAGGAGATAGCGATGTTAGCGACTGTTTCCAGTCGCTAACATCTTGGCACGCCCACTTTGCATGTCAGTAGTGATAAATATCACTGACATCCAAAGCGGGGCCCAAGATGGTCGCTATCTCCTATTAGCTGTCGCTAACTGGTGTTAGCGACAGCTTGGTAATAAGGAGATAATTTTATCTCCGCTTTCTTGGCTTTTAAAGCCAAAAAAGCGGAGATAAACCCCCTTGATAATATGCCCCTGGGTTTCCATAATAAGGAAAGAAATGTCATCCGCTGCTGATAAGAGCGAACGGTCAAATGTCCCCATTATTACTGCAGGTCTCCATAATTGTAAAACGGGAAGTATACTATACATCTTCCACATTTCCAACTGGAACCTTGTTGGACTTGGCCCTTCTGGCAGGTTCACCCCTGAACTTTTTGCCTTTTAGTGTTACATAATTATAATGATTTCTGGTCTTTGCACACTTTTGCACTGTGGCACAGTGTAAAGTGCGTGCGCTCTCTGAGTGCGTGTGTAAGATTGGCCTGCCCTCCCATAGGAATGCATGGGGAATGTGTGTGTCCCTGGTGGTTCCTGATGCGTGGGGAGTGCAGATGCGAGTTTGGTATGTGCGGACTCGTGTGATTAAATGCTGCGCGATGATGTGTGCGGCGTTATGGTGTCTGGTGTGGAAGTGCAACTTCTAGAAGTTGGTGTACCTGTGCAGTGAAGGTGCTGGCTTGTGATTGGCTGGAGCTGGCTGGTGTGCCTGGCTCCAGGAGTCAGGATGGGTCTGCCCCGGTGGTGAATGGGAGATATGCATGGTGACGGCTGGGGAGGAGTGCACCTGGGACCTGAATAGGGCTGGCTTTCCCCAAACAATGCTGGCTCCGCACCCTGTGGTGCGACCTATGACCCTAGCCTGACTAGTGAATAGGAAGGGTGGCAGTTTATTTCTAGAGCCACGAGGCTCCCGGGGCACATTATTAATGTAAGGAGCGAGAGGGCTCCCATACCTACCTGTTCAGAGCCTAGAAGCCCCCCCCCAGTTGTTTTAGGAGATGAGAGGGCTCTGGGGTGCACCACATTTGTTTTAGAGCCAGAGGGCTCCCGCAGTTGGAGCAGCATTGTTCTTGGGCCCCTATGTCTTTTCCGAGCCAGAAGGCTCCCCGTGCACAGTCCTTGTCCTAGGGCCAGTGAGGGCCCTGTCGCAGTTCTGCTGAGTTTACAGCTGCCCAGCAAGTAGTGGGCAGCTGCACCGTTTAGGTTTTTCTTCTAGGGACTTGTTCTTGGAACTTAGGAGTGAGACGCACTCCTTCATCCCTCCCTACCTTGGTCCTCCCCAGCTGCGCTGCACTGAGTGCCAGCTGCAGCATTTAGGCCCTATTCTGCCCCTGTCCTCAGCTGTCCAGCAAGTAGTGGGCAGCTGCTACGTTTAGGTTTTGGTGCAGTGGCGCAACCTGGACCTCAGGGCTATTTATGTACTAACTGTGATTTCTGCGCTAATGTGATTTATGTGCTGCTATGATTTATGCGCTAATGTTTTGGGTGTTAGGAAATGTACTGTGTAGTAGGTTTTGCGCACCCTGTGTTCTGACACCTCTGAATGTGTTTTTATGCATCATGTGAGAAGCTTCTGGCCTATACCCCTAAATGTATTTTCATGCTTAAGTGGTTGTTTTATCCAGTATGGGTTATACTAGAGTGTTCATGATTCCCTGCGTGATATTTTCCTAAGGTTGTTAGGGTTGCATAGGTGGTACTTACCTTTTACCAGTGGTTACTGGTTGTGCGCTACATTTGCTATGTCTACAAAGTGTTATTTCTACCAAGTGCTAGTTCTAAATGTGCTTATTCCTGACAGTGGTCCATGTGGCCCTGTCCCATGTACATAATCCCCTGTGAATTCTGCCCGTGGCTCTGGCACATTGTAAAGTGTGTGTTTACTATCTAATGTGTTTTGTAATACAAAGGCTATTTTTACATGTACCTTGTGTGGAGTTCCTTTTGTGGGGGGCCTGGGATGTTGTTGCTGGTGGGTGCGTGCGCAAATGCTTTACACATCGCCTCTGAGATAAGCCTGACTGCTCGTGCCAAGCTACCAAGAGGGTGAGCAGGGGTTACCTTGGCGGGTGACTTCCTTGCCCTGACTTAGAATGGTGGTTTCTGCCTGGATTTGGCGCAAGCTTTAGCCAACCAGAAATCCCATTTCTAACACACCTCCTATGAAAGAGCTCTGACAAACAGCCCTCTTGCGGGCCATGGGGGACTGCAGCGCCACCCCCAACTAGGAGCAATCCCCGATGATGAAGCATGACACCCATAAGGGTGTGTGAGGGCACCAATTTCAAAAGGAGGAATTCCCCTATCTCTATCTCAATCCCACTAACTCTAGCTCTAGACACATCTTGCCTCAACTAGAAAAAGTTGCAGAATTTTGTCTTGTTTAGGAACAGCTACCACCCATTGGAGAAGTGTGGCTCAATGGTTAGGTGGAGAAGTGTGGCTCAATGGTTAGAGCAGGCAGACCTTGATGCAGAGCTCTGGCCAGGGACCAGGGTTTGATTCCCACCTCGGTGGGTCTCCGGCTCATTAATTCCCCTGACTGGATATTCTCGCCTCAGTGCCTGTTCTGATCATGGGTCCCACGCTGCAACTCTGGGCAATAGCTTGCTTAGTCTCCACAGCGGCCCCAAAAGCGCTGGGATGCCTGGCTGCACCTGGGGGCTGCCCAGGAGTGGACATTTCCCAGGAAAGCCAGGAAGGGTTCCTAAGCGGTATACGGACAGCGCCGGGACATCTCCGGTGGAGGTAGCTGTGCGCTTTACAAATTCCGACATTTATTGTGTTGACCCCTAATGAAGACAGCCAGGCACCTCATTGAATGGACACCATCAGTGCAGTACCGGGGGCCGTCACTAGGGGGCCATAAACACGTCAGCCAGGCGCCACACTGTAACATTCATGGGCGGGGGTTGCAGGGTAGAGGCTACTGCAGGTCCTGGTCCAGTCAGACACCACACTGTAGGGAGAGGTGTGGCGCCGCGGCCAGGGCGACTGACGCTGGAATCTGGGGATCACGGTTCGATCCCCGGCTCCGGCGGCAGGTTAGCCCAGCACCATGCGACTCTGGGCAATAGCTTGCTTAATCTTCCCGACGGCCCCCAGCGCCTAGAGACCGTAACGGGTGATTGTGCACTATACAAATGTGGATTATTATTATTATTATTATTATTATGTGGACAGCGTATGACTGCAGCAAGATAAAGATTAGTAAAATGGGCCTGCCTGTTTTATTTATTGTGTTGTCTTAAGCGACGCTCTTCAGATAGGGTGACCAACTGGGATGGGTGAAAATTCAGGACGGTGAGTGTAAAAATTCAGGACGCAGGGTCAAAATTCAGGACAAAAATTCAGGACGGAAGGTCAAAATTCAGGACAAAAATTTGAGACAAAGTGTACGTCAACAGACATTACGAAGAAGGTCGCACAAAAGAATATAATTAAGTAAATAGACAAACAAAAATACAAGTCAAAATAAGTTTATATTAGGTTAAAAAGTTAATTTACAGGCATTTAAAAGTTGTTGGGTGTTACCAAAAAATTGACAGCTTATCTCCTTTACCACCACAGCAAGATTGTCAAGTAGTCCACTTTTTAGGTCTCGCCTAGACGTGAGCAAAGCGAAGCTTTGCTGTGTGGCGAGACAACTTATGTAGTTACTTTTCGGGGAATGTGGACAGCAGAGTTCCACGCGCTTTCCCTTGCCGAGATTGAACCTCGGGAGCGCGCACGTCGCCGTGCCTCATAAAGCCTCACTCACGCATGCGCACATACACAGCCATACACACACTGCATACACACACGCACCCCCCCTTAAACAGACACACGCGCACACAGACAGACAGACACACGCACGCACACACACACTCAGACACACACCTCTCCTCTCCCTCAACACACTCACCTGTTCTGGCGGTGCTCGGCGGCGGTTCTGGCTCTCGGGCGGCGGTAGCGCTTTGCGGGGCTCTCTCACCACATGAGAGCCCTGCCTTCCCCATGTGCTCGGCCGCTCTTCACCCGGTCCCCCATCTCGGGACCGGGACTCGATCAGGAGCCCTCGGGGCTCCTCGGACAGTGGCTTCCCTCTCGCGCCGCGATGGGGGCGGGACTTCCGGTTGGGGCCGCGGTGCGATTGGCCGGCTGCCCAACCGCTTCCGGGTCGTCGCAGGCAGCGCGGCGGCCCGGCGGGGACTCTACAAACTCCTGGGCTGCGGCGGTGAGTTGAAGGCACACGAGGGGTGGGCCCCTCTCTGATTTAAGTATACCGTGAGGAAGGCACTCGCACACACACACTCACACAAACAAACACACCCAGCGACACATATCAAGGCTCTAATAACGGGTATCTAAATATCTCCGCCATTATGATGTGAAGGCGACATTTCTCAAAAGAAGCGTGCTCGGTTTTTTCTTCTCTTATTTGGGCACTGCGCCTAATTAAAATGAGGCCACACGCTGCACAAACAGTGTTTCTGAACTGTGCCTCACTAAATACTGAACAGCATAATCACTGCTTAGCATCCACAAATTAATGACTAGCGATTTTTAAACAGCTGACAAATGTGAAAAAATGTAGACTTCTGAATACAAAATAGGTTGACATTTTGTTACGAACAAATGTTGGTATTGCGGCCGCAGTTTGTCAGAGGGATATCTTGCGATTACAGAACTGTTCGGCACGCAGTTTTTATGAGCTATTGCAAATGTTTAAAACAGTGTACAGCTATGTAAACGTTGCTTGATCTATGTGTGGCTAGATTAGCGTAATATTTACATGCGAGCTGCAATGAAGGATGATATGTGGGGATGAGCTGAAGTTACATATTTGTCAATGGTTTATTTATTCCAGAGTCTCAGAAAGTCACATGCACTTTCATGAAATAATGTCTCCTCTTTTGTTGTTTCAAAGCGCCTAGGCCTCAAATGTGGACTGAAAAGCTGTAGTTAAATACCAATACAGTACAATACAATGTTTGGTGTGTCTGAATGAGATTTAAACCCCTTATGTTATCGCATTAAGGTACGACTAAGTGCATTAACGTGTCAAAAGTAATTGTGCGAGCTTTCTATTTGTTTAGTTTTGGACATGCTCAAGATTTGTTACTCAGGCTTACCTAACATAAGAATAAAAGGAGCCACTTGTGAGTCTGTTGTGGCCAGCGAACTCTCCTCAGCTGTTATTCCAAGCTGTTGACTAAACCTATCGTGGCTTCAATTAAAAGTGCGTTTCAAGGGCTTTTTCAGGCTCTCTATATCCAATGAGCAAATATGTGCACAAAGTGCCACGCATAAACAAGGCCTATGCCCCCCACACGGTTCAAAATACCCCATTTTCTGACTCAGTTTCTGCACACCTACACTGCCCTCTACCTAAAGAAAAAAACATCCAGGCAGCTTACCGTGTGACCCCAAGGCCCAGCCCAAAAGACGCAGTGAACAACATGGGTGAAAGGAGCCCCGGCTTATCTTGGCCCACACCAATGCTTGACAGAGGCTTGTGGTCGCAAAGTGCGTGTGAGTTTTTTAAATGCTGTACTCAGTGATTTGTAGTCCTTAACAATTACACTGCTGAATGTGGACTCTCCTATTGGCTATCGTGATTGGAACTGAACGTTTTCTGTCCAACCCATACAGCCCAGTTTTCAGTTCCTTGTACTTTGCCTGTTATAACGCTCGTAAAAGTGCTCTCGGGTCATTTGTTGTGCTACCAATCTCACTGCTGCATGCTGTTGTCTCTCCCGCTTGTGCCTATTAATGTGCATCTTCCATCCAGTCCATGCAGATGCCATGCCGGTCTATTGTCCATACCCTTTTGTTTGGTCTTAGCTTCTTTAAAGTAATGCACTCGGGTCACGGGTGGTGTACTATGCTTACTAGTCTTATCTGCATGTTGTAGTCTTCCACGTAGGTATAGAGTGCTTATGGGAAATCATGGGCTCTTGTGCTCCTTGAAAGGGATGCACGGTGGGCGTTAGTGCACTCCTGTAGTGGCTGCTCCGGTTTCACTCTGTTCCCCCCTCCCCTTTGGCTGCAGACGGTCACACCTCATGTATTCCTCAGCAGCAGCGTTTCGGTGATAGAAGCTAACTCATCACTTACTGTGCCCACACTGTTCTTTGCCCTGTAATGAGTGCTAAACACGATCTCTTCGGGCACTCGGCGAACTATACTGCAGTTCAAATTGAGTAACATGTATTTGCATTCCAGGCATAGATTGTCATTTAAGAGATGGTAACACCGGTTTACAGGTTCTCATTATTAACTTACGAATCACTAATTCTTGACTTGTGTGTGTGGGTCTCTCTGTGTGTGCGTTTCGGACTCTGTGTGTGTGGCTCTCTGTGTGTGTGTGTGTGTGGGGGGCTCTCTGTGGGTGCAAATGCAATAGGTCTCGCGTTTGAGCGAGATTAAGGTATTGACATTATAAATGACAAAGCCATTTATTTATCTGTTTTCAAAACCAACACATAAATAAACATTTTGTCATTTACAATGCCAATAGCTCAAACTTTGGCAGAGGCGAGACCGTTGCATTGTAAATGCTTGTTTTACTATGTCTTTGACTGCAAAGTGAGAAAAAATTTTAAACACTAATCGCCATGCTAAAGGAATAAGCAGAAATTTGTCAGGAGACATGGCCTGACATTTGTCCTCTATTCTTGACCGCATAGCACTTGTGACAAGCTGAAAACAAAATGCAAAGGCATCTATATTGCCTATTCACCTTCTCAACTGAAACTCGTAAGGCCGTGGTGTGTGTGATAGTCTGCCTCGTAGATATGAGGTAAGACAAAGCAGTGCAATTCGCTGCATTGCCTTACTCTGCACCAGGGAAGAGTCCATGGGTTTTCCCATGTAACAGGTATGGTTTTTGACGCTGCCCCAGATTTACTTCATCACACAAACCTGGGAAAGTGCCTCCGAATGTATCTTGAACACATAGAAAGAGAAAAACGCCTCTCAGGATTGCTTTTAAGCAGGAGGGTGGCCCTTCCTGCACAAAAACAATCCTGCATGCAAGAGAGGCACCCTTGCACCATTGTGCAAGGGTGCCTGCATTGGCCTTACGCAGCACATTGTGCACCAGCACAGAGTGAAAGGACAGTAATGCAACGTATTGAACAAATACGGTGCATTCCTGCCCTTTTCTCATTTGTGTAGGGAAGTGCAGCCCGACGCCAATTCCCCATAAATAAGCCCCACAGTGACAATGAGACAGCATGCTAGACAGAGTAAACCTTTGGGCATTAGCATATTCACCCCACGAACCATATGAGGCAACATAAAACTGTGGCATGGGAAGCCATGAAAAAGCAACATTAACACCTTGCGTGCGGCGCCGATTTCCCCCCGGTGCTGGACATTCCATTCCTGGGTGTGGTCGTGATGGAACCATTCCGTCATCCGCACAGCTCAACCGTGAGGCATGATGGAATGGTTCCGTCACAAGCATCGAAGGGGTTAACACATAGTGGATATAATGGAGAGCTCATTATTGTGCAGTTCAGGAAAGGTAGATTAATAGCCTCCTTCATGTTTAACCTTATAAAAATTTTTTACTTTTACATCCATTGCGTAGTACAACAACAATGTAAGCATGCACTGGTGTAGGTAATGTCATGGGCTGCAAACCCAGTAGATGGAGAGATATCCAGTACTAGCGAAACAGTAGGAAAGGTCGGTAGACAATCCGTTACACAAGTGCCACAATCTACCTGACTTGGCATCATCATCACCTCCAACATAAAGCCGTGAAATATTCTCAAGGTAAAGAAACATGCATATAGCACAACAAAGTTGGGGAGGGTCCAAGGAGAAACTATATTTAAAGACCACTCAAACCAGCCTGCACCCCCAAGTAGACTAGTAACAAAAAGAAAAACTGGTTGCGGTCTATACTGAAGACTGAGCCAATGGAATAGAAGCAAGCGCATTTGTGTTAGACAACTAATGTGTGTGAATGCAAGGAAATGAATCCCATCAGCCCACCCATATGGCGGAACTTCGTCATCTGGGATTGAGAAGGGTCATGGTCCAGATAAGGAGACACACCTGAGGATGTTGTGTGTATTTCTCCAATTCTCCAAGACCACCCAAATGGATCCGACCTTGAATGTTATGTGTGGGTATAATGGTGTGGGAAAATAAATTGCAGTGAGGTAAATAATGTGAAACAGAGATCAGAAAAGGTGCTAGTTAAAATTGGCTACCATGATGTGAGGAAATGTTTATTGGGGATAAATCATGGTGTCAAGATTAAAAGAAAAGTGTATGGCGGTCTGAAATAATGACTGCCCTATAAAGTTGGTATCATGGTCAACATGTTTCTGCCATGCAGGGGCATCGCCCCTACCAGGCTTTCATCAGGACCAAAAATAGAATACACTACTGCAATGATGTACATAAATCAAAGTAAATTATGTTACCAAGTAATAGTACTGGAAAGGGGCTGTCCGCGAGTTACTCAGTGCGTCGGTATTTCCAGAATACTCAAAAAGGATTCTTTCCTGACAAGAAGTTCAAAAAACACATAGATATTCCATTGTACACCTGTATCTAACACAAACACAACATGCCCACTTTTGAGAACATATAGATTTTGCTTCATAGTCAACCTTTACAGTGATAGTGGATAACAATAATTGAAAAAAGTTGAAAAAAAGTTAAATATTACTCACCCAAAGAGTCTTGGGAGTAAACCTCACCTCTCCCGGCCACGGCTCAGTATTTGGAGGCCCCGCTCTGTATTTAGTGGAAAAGAAATTTACATATCTGTGGGTTATCCTAAAAAGTGAGACCCATCAGGTAATTTGTCCACTGCATGTGCTGCCATATGGAAGCACTTGAACAACATTGGTATTAAGTCACTTAGAGATTTGGAGATGGCTGGCAGATTAAAAGGCTAATGTCACGCACACCTAATGTGTACATTTCAACACTTATTGTTAGAAAAGCAGTGTTTTTATTCAAAAACACGTCACGGTGGGCGTGTGCGGAAGACGGCGTAAATCACCCGCACTGCGGCAGAATTTTTGCCACGGTCAAGGGGTTAAAGTAGTGACCCAGTGGCTGGCATACAGTGAGACAGACTTGTCCATGCAGTGAGTGACCTTTTGTGCTGCTGTCCGAGCAGTTTGCCAGGGAAAGAATGTGAGTAGAGCTATTAACATAACGAAAAAGGAGCGCCTTTTGTAGCAGTGAAGGCGCTTCCTCCTCCCACACAGGCGGAGGTTTAACTCCTGTTCAGAGGGTTCTGAGACAATGCACATTACCCACCAGACAGTAGCCCAGGGTGACCAACGTCCGTAATTGTGGACAGACAATTAGAAGACAGACAGACACAAACAGGTAAAGACAAATGGAGAGCAATAGAGGGTAGACAGAAAGATAGGTGTTCACAATTGAACAGAGACAGACAGATATATACAAAAACAGACAGATATCATTTTCAGACCAACAAATACATGAAAAGCGCATTTTTTCAACTTATTGAGCGTTCGAGAAGTTGTAGGGGGTAATGTAGATCGTGGCTGACTGTGTGCTCCAGTTCTTCGAGGTCTGAGAGTCTGCAAGCCTGGCACACGACGATGCTCTCCCAAAAATGCAGGAGGCAGACCCTGTAATGTAAACAGGAAACGAATGACTGAAAGCGTGCTCCGCAGGTCCTGGGCACCTTAAAGCCGTTCTCATTGGTCAAGCAGTGGAGCAGCGAGCACTACCATTGGCTTATGGCTTTCAAGCCAATCCTAGGTAGCGTCAGACAGTGAAAAGCATTACATTAATTGTTTGAAGGAACAACTTCTATGACTGTTACCTAAATTCAAATTCAAATTATAAGCTTTATTCGTTATCACAAGGATATCATGAAAGCATACATTACATTAATTAAATTGTAAAGAGGCAAATATAAGCCAAATGAAAAGCACAAAAAACAGGAGATAAAACATATATCATAAAAACAATATAAGTAACATGGATAAAATCGCAGATATATATAACCTATGCTATCGAGTTCCTAAATTTTAACAGCAATTTTAAGAACTTTTCCATGGTGAATATCACATTCCTATCCTCCAACTGTTGCAATCGGTCAAAAGCATCTTTACAAGACCTCAATCCCCAAATCTTCAGTAATGGCTTCAATAAAGATTTTCTGGGGGCTACGTAGTATTTACAAAATAATATAGAATGGATGTTGGATTGGGGTGAGGTGTCATCACATGGACAGGGGGGCAAATTTTGTGACCAGTCATTGCAGGAAGGAAAGGTCACTAGCCGAAAGAAGGAGCCCAGTCTAAGTCTAGAGAGGAGCATTCTTGAAAAACAAGGAATATCAGTTAAAAGATATAATTGTAGCCCCTGGGTCAAAGTAATCCTTTGAAAGTCCAGAATCGATTTCTTAAGTTTCTGAGTAGACCACCTCTTTGCTTCTAGATGGTCCATTAGAAGCTTTCTCAGGGCTTTCTTTGTAATGTGCTCCATGGTCACAGGGTCGGTAAAAAACTCTGGGCGCCCAATTTCACAGCAAACATTTTTAACATATAACATCCATTTTGTATGTTTTGCCCCCTCCAATTTTTGGTTATCCAAAATTATTTCTCGATTCAATGCAGTCTCAGTGGTTGTCCAAATCTTATGCCACAAAAGAAGGGGCTCAGTTTTAATTACGTCTGCAATAAAGGGTAACCCCAACTCAATGTGGATCATATAGATTGATGTTGATTTTGGCACCCCTAATAAGTACCTAAGGAACTGATTTTCCACTATCTGAATGGACGATATAGTATCAATCCCCCAGAGGCCCGCCCGGTAAATAGCGGTAGAGACACATTTTGCTCTGTAGATGGTAATGAGCTGCTTGACTGGTCTCCCCCCCCCAATTTACTGGCAAAGTCTCGGAGCGCCCCAATAGCTCTAGTAAAAGCAAGTCTCCTTGCTTTAACAGCAGACTGCCAGGTCACCTTTCTATGAAAGTGGATGCCCAAATATGGGAAATGTTCAACTGTGTCTATTTTTTGGCCTTCAATAAATATTGGACATGGGGTTTTCTTTGTTCCCTTACTACAAGCCAAGGAGAACGTCTTACCAATGTTTACTTTCAGGCCCCTTTCATGCATAAAGAGTGTAAATTTGGTAACTGCCCTTTGCAGCCCCAATCTTGTTTGAGACAGTATAGCCGCGTCCTCGGCATACAGCAGGATTGGGACGGCTTCACCCCCCACCTTCGGATAGTCGCATTCCACGCTCTGCAAATGATCACCAACAGCATTTATGTAGAGAGAGAAAAGCAGGGGAGCCAATATGCACCCCTGCCTTACCCCTCTCATAATAGTGAATCTTGGGGAACACTCCCCCCTCTGGCCATACCGCACCCTAGCCCCCGCATCCCTATACAAATTAATAATAAAGTTGAGAATAGATAAATTCATCCCCTGATGCTCAAGAGTACTCCATAGCTGTTCATGGTCCACGCAGTCGAACGCTGAGCTCAAGTCTATAAATGTTACAAAAAGATTACCCTTTTTTGCCTCCACATATTTCGACATTAAAAAGTATAAGTTCAAGCTCTGTTCAACTGTACCCCTACCCGTTCGGAAGCCATATTGAAGTCTGGAAAGTACATCCGCCTCCTCTGTCCATTTGTGGATGCGTTTTGAGATGATGCGTCCTGCAACCTTCATTAACGAGTCAAGAAGGGAGATAGGCCGGTAACAAGAGGGTACATGCCTATCTCCCTTCTTGTATATGGGTACCACAATCGCCTCAGCCCAAGTTGGAATCTGGCCATACGCATTTGCAGAGTTCAAGGCAGAGGTTAATAATGGGGCCCAAAGTCTATTTCGGCCTTAAAAACGTCCACTGGAATGGCATCTGGACCAGGTGCCTTCCTAGAAGGGCTCTCTCTTATAGCGAGCATAACTTCCTCACATGAAAAAACAATGCTAGAAGAACACCTACTCAAGCCCAATGTGGTGCCGTTGGTAAAAAGAATTTGGGACCACTGAAGAAATATTAGAGGGACTTGGTTTGCTATATAGCTGTTGAAAGTAAGCGGCCCATGTGTCTCCATCAATTGCCAAGTCCAACCTCCTCTCAGGCAATGTGACCCACGGAAGTGGGGCATTCACAAATTTCCAGAATGCTGAGGAATCGCGGCTTTCACAAGCTAATAACATAGTCCGCCAAGCTTCCGCCTTCAGAGATTTTTTCCTATTTTTTATGGCAAGGCGGTATCGAGCTCGGGCCTGGCGAATCTCCAGAGGTAGCTTTGGAAAGAATGTAGAGCTTTCTTCAAAGATTTTAGAGCTCTGGTGCAATCTTTGTCAAACCACCCTTTGAGTGTAATAGGGCCTGTCTTAAACTGGCGGGTAAGTAGCTTTTTTATACTTTCCTGTATTTTCAAAAAAGCAGTGAGAATTAATTGTGAATGTTCTGTCGGGGTCAAACAAATATGTACCTCATCCCACCTCTGTTGCAACAGGTTTTTAAGGAGGCTAGCAGGATTCATTTTTTCCCATTTTAGGGTATAACCATTTGTCGCCCCTATTTTAATTGGTTGATCATAGCTTATGGAGGGAATATTGTGACGATTGCTACAAGATGGTAACAAAATAGAGAGGGCCAGGGGATAATGTTTGCCATATATATGATGATCAAGGGTATCCCAAGATGATATCAGGGATGCATGTGTCCTAGAGAAGAGTACAAAATCGATAGTCGAATTTGAGCCTCTTCCATGAAAGGAAGGTTTAAATGGTCTCGGTGGAAAGCATAGGTCATTAGCAAATGCTAGGTTAAAAGTAACTAAAAAATTATTTAATACCTCCCCTGTTTTTGAGTGCAAAAAATGATTTAAAATATCATCAGAGTCATTTTCTGGGGTGGAAAAAAACTCACATGTTCCCCTTAAAGCATATTGACAGGTATGACAATTAAAATCGCCCATAAAGGCAAGCACCCACTCCCCCCCGCACTGCTCTTTAATAGAAGCAACTGCATGGGATAATTCATGTAGCGTTTTCTCCAAACCCTGTACCGGCACATTATTATAAAAGTTAATTATTAGTAGACTCAGTGATATGCCTATTTGGATAACAATTATTTGATACGCATGGCTGCAAAGATGTTTCCGAACCCTCAAACCTACAGCAACATTAACATATATACACAACCCCCCCCCCCCCCCCTATTTCTACCTTGCTTGCTCTCTATAGCTGAGGAATGGAAAGTCTGGAAACCCAAAAGATGTATCGGGCTTTGCACCCAAGTCTCCTGAAAACATAAGATTGAGAAAGAATTGACCACATCCAGCCATGATGGTATAGCTATTTTGGTAGAAATACCAGCCACATTCCAGCTGAGAATCTGTAGTTCAAAGAATGTGGCTCGACTTTCAGAGTGGGTATAAGATGTTTCTATATTGTTTGTCTGATGTACACAAGACAAAGTAGTTATGGAATCCAGGGAGGTTTCACCACTTACTAGCTCTTTGTCACCTAGGTTTATGGACAAGGTGGCACTGCTAGACAGTGATACATTAGAGGATTTACCAGGCTCCTTCTCCGTCTCATAATTATCTATACCAAGAGAGGAAAGTCATTCGTTGTCGTCCAAACCAGAAAGAGGTGCATAGTGGTTATAGCAAGGATAGTTCCAAAAAGGAGTTGTAGATGGCAGATATTGGCCATATCCGGTAAAGTTATGTGAAAAAGGAGTAGGGAATATGTTTTCCATGAGTCTGTGCCTAGGGGGATAGGGGTTATATGGTAATCTTTGATGACGAGGAAAAGAATAGTTATCATAATGCTGTCTAGGACGGGGCCTATCGCGGGGCATTAGGGATTCCGGATAAAAGTAAGATAAGACTTTGGGTGTAATCGAACCCCTGTCATTATCTATAAACCAGTCCCTAATGTGCAACATAACTCTAGGATCTTTGAAGGTAATAATTACTACATCACCCTCTATGTCTTTAGGACGCACTCCAACCCAATTAGTCCGTCTCACAGTGATAATATCACATCTATATGGGGTGGCAATGGCCTGTTAGTTTTTAGCCAATAATGGACTTTATTATTCAGGCTGGAGTGGTTTTCATGGGATCCTGAAGGTAAAGGCAAAACCCCCGTTATTACAATAACGTTATGTGAAGCAGCTGGAGGTAAATCCACGTTTCTTTCACCTGGAGATCTTGTGGATTTTAAACCATCTTTATTCGTGCCCGGTATGGACTTTTTGTTACCCATTCTGGCTGATTCCATGAGAGAATTTATTTGGGAAGACTGTGACTGTGGGTTTAAAAGCGTCTTTGATGGAACAGTAGAAACATTGTTATTGACTGGTTTTAATTTATCAGAAGAAGGTTGAGCAGTAGGAGTACTAACTCCAGGTATACTCTTAACCTTACTTATTATTTTTGCTGACTCCTTTATGACAGGTGGTTTAGCTATATCCTTACTGATTGGGGTTTTTAGAGTAGGACGTTCCATGAGGATATCCAACTGCACACCTATTTTCTTAACTCTCTCTACTATTGGAAGTAGTAGAGCTTTCAGTAGGTGTTCCATTGCATCAACAAAGTCTTTTATAGAAGGTGGAACATGAGAGGGGTTTATTTTTTCAGATATTTTAGCTACCCCTTCTACAATTCCAAATATTTCTTTCCTAAGTAAGTCTTCAGAAGGCAATAGTTTACGGGCTGGAGTGTTTATATTTCCCAAGCCTCTTTTTCTACGTTTTTTTGGGGGTGAACGAATAATTTGCTGTTTCTTTTTTATAGGGTTTGTTACAGACGGAGCTTTTGTTTTTGAAACCACAGGAGGAAGAATATCTGATTGCATTTGCTGTTCAGCCCCCATACATGATGTCTGTACCCCAGTGGGGATTAGAATAGAATCTTCAAAAGCCTGCGGAAGTTTGGGCGTATCAAGATCAATAAGATCGATCATTACATTACTACTGGGGGGAGCTAAATCTAATTGAGTAGCAGCGAGTGTGCTATTTTTTGGGGACAAACTAATTTGAAATATGAGGGGGATACTCTCGGTATTAAACAGATCAGCGTCTGTATTTTCCATGGAGGCGTTATCCAGATGTGAACCATTGGTAACCTTGGAAGAAGAGACAGTTGCCGTGTTTTTTATCAGCCCAATAGAAAGACGGCGAGCAGCCCTCCGCTCCGCAAGTGCCATGTCTCTATCGAACTCTGCAATAGTTCTTGTAAAATATTTATCCAAAGGACTCAAGATAGAAACACCTACCCTGGGTTGCAGGTTGTCCGGAGCAGGTGTCGACATTTCTGGAAATGTTTAATGATAAACGTATTAGATCACAATGACCAGGTGCGAAGTAGTAGACGTTAGGGAATATGCCACGCCACGCCTTGTTTAGCCATGGAGAGCCGTAAAGGGCCCGCTCTTTGCCCGGTCTTCGCCCCGGGCTACGACCCGCGCGCGTCCCGCGATGCGCGTTAACAGGTCCTCTTACAGTTAACAAGGAGGCATGGCACTGGGAGGGGGCGCGGCTCGGCCGGGAAGAGGAGCCAGCTGTCGGTGTTTGCAGGAATGCTGGTCCTCGCAGTCCCGGTCGCCGCGCCTCTCGCCTCCTCTGCGGTCACGCAGGTATGTCACTCCAAGTAAAGGTCCATAAAGAGGGCAGGGACCTTATTTCGCTACTCCTGTAGCAGGAAACCAAGTCAAATGCTGGAAACCTCTCTCGAGCGGCTCCCGCGAAGCGGGGGTCGCGAGAGGTAAAGAACAATCAGGCAGAAGGCGTGACACTGGGAGGGGGCGCGGCTCGGCCGGGAAGAGGAGCCAGCTGTCGGTGTTTGCAGGAATGCTGGTCCTCGCAGTCCCGGTCGCCGCGCCTCTCGCCTCCTCTGCGGCCACGCAGGTATGTCACTCCAAGTAAAGGTCCAAGAAGAGGGCAGGGACCTTATTTCGCTACTCCTGTAGCAGGAAACCAAGTCAAACGCTGGAAACCTCTCTCGAGCGGCTCCCGCGAAGCGGGGGCCGCGAGAGGTAAAGAACAATCAGGCAGAAGGCGTGACACTGGGAGGGGGCGCGGCTCGGCCGGGAAGAGGAGCCAGCTGTCGGTGTTTGCAGGAATGCTGGTCCTCGCAGTCCCGGTTGCCGCGCCTCTCGCCTCCTCTGCGGCCACGCAGGTATGTCACTCCAAGTAAAGGTCCAAAAAGAGGAAAGGGACCTTATTTCGCTACTCCTGTAGCAGGAAACCAAGTCAAACGCTGGAAACCTCTCTCGAGCGGCTCCCGCGAAGCGGGGGCCGTGAGAGGTAAAGAACAATCAGGCAGAAGGCGTGACACTGGGAGGGGGCGCGGCTCGGCCGGGAAGAGGAGCCAGCTGTCGGTGTTTGCAGGAATGCTGGTCCTTGCAGTCCCGGTCGCCGCGCCTCTCGCCTCCTCTGCGGCCACGCAGGTATGTCACTCCAAGTAAAGGTCCAAGAAGAGGGCAGGGACCTTATTTCGCTACTCCTGTAGCAGGAAACCAAGTGAAACGCTGGAAACCTCTCTCGAGCGGTTACCTAAAATCATGAAAATGACAATTCGCGTCCGTTAAAGATTCTATTACGGACAACGGACAGGAGGTGAAAATTATGGATGGTTGGTCACCCTATCTTCAGACAGGGTTTACCAGCAATCAGAGTGAAAGAATCCGAAGGAACATCCGGCTACCCACAATGCATTGCAAATAGATATTGACCCAAACCCAAACCAAAATGCATTTTTTGTTAATTACAGTTTATTCAAGTAGTTTAATGTGCAACATGTACGAGCTTTTCTCTCCATCTTTTAATGTCAACACCGGACAGTTCGCCGCCCTAACATTTATGGACATCTTAATTGTAACACAGTCAAGCATACAACCTGAGGTGTCAAGTAGAAATTGGATTACATCTTTGACGTCAGTCGCACTTCGTGTGTTGACTGATGACAAGTGTTATTCGAAATACATGGAAGGTCTTTTCTACTGTAAAGATCTGAGATTGCTGTATTAATAACCTTGTATCTGTAAATCATGAAGAGTTGTCTCTTCAAACATTAATAGATTCAATTAATCAAAAAAAAACTCCCAACAGTTCTAGGGTTTTGCTACACAAGTGTATGTTCCCAATCGTTCGTAAGTTTCACGAACTACCGTCATTTGAGCCTTTTGTCCGTTGTCTTTGAGGGTTTCTTTCAGTGACGCCTATTGTTCCTGATTTTGGGGAAAGCCGCAAGCTGTGCAGTTACCCCGCTCGCACTTCTCTTTTGAACACACGAGGCTGCAGCAGCCCCTCCCCCACCTCGCTCAGTCTGTGCATAGGCCCATTGTCATTCTGACTGTGGATGATTATCACATAAAGAATGAGAAATGGGCCGAAGAGCAGAGACGCCAGTGGTTAATTTGTCAAATAAAGAGTGCCTGGTCTCTCCTCTGGAGGCTGCGCTAACAGGAGAAATGTGCTGGTGCAAACTGCCTCCTGACTAGAGTCCCGGCACTTGGCCTAATGGCTAGAGCTGCTGATTTTGGAGCTGGGGAACGGTGTTCGAGTCTCGGCGTAACTCAATGTCCTAGGAGACTGGGGAAAATCATCTGCCCTCTGACTGTGTCCTTAACTGGTGCTATAAGCACCTGTGCCAAGAATTAGGTGCCGGTGCTGAGCACCGGAAGCACCGGCTCAAATTAAGCACTGAGTGAAGCACCTGGTATATCTGTTTAACTGGGGGTGTCACGGGCTCAGATAAAAGTGGTTTTTGGCACTTTATTTATTTAATTAAATTTATTTGATTTAATGCAATTTAATATAGCGCAGACTTTATCCAAAGGTGTCAGACCGATTCAGAATAGAACCAAGGACTTTCTGACTTTGATCTGTGGCTCTCAGCTCAGCATAAGACAGAATAACAAATAAACACAGCAGACTAATCACCATGATGCAGCTGTGGGTAGGGGGCTAAAGGGTGCCAAAGTAGCCAAAAGTGTGGACAGAAAGTGAAGTGCACAATTGTCTCAACCTAATATAAACTTATTTTCGACGTCTACTTGTGTTGGTTGTCTATTTACTTACTTATGTACTATTGTGCGACCTCCTCTGATCTGTCTGTAAAACGTACCTTTTTTCCCGAACTTTTGTCCTGAAATTTTACCTACTGTCCTGAATTTTGTCCTGAATTTGGACCCTTCGTTCTGAATTTTTACACTCACTGTTCTAACTTTGCCCCTATGCCAGTTGGTCACCCTAGCGTAGGTTACGTTGCGTGTGTTAAAATGTCTTTAACCATCAAAGATTTATGTTACAATCAGGTTGTCGGAGACACACTTTAACTATCAAAGACTTTCTTACAAGCAGGTTGTCGTAGAAGATTCTGTTTCATCTGACCGGACGGTGCTGCAAGGGCTTTCATAGCTCACTGGGTGTCGCATCTGTTGCAGTGCTTGTGGAGGGAGAGAATTTCAGCACCATCAAACCTGCCTTTCATCTTTGAAGTGGGTGGAAGAGCCAAGAGTCACTGCATGAAATACCACATGTGGCTTTGCTACCTCCTCCTTAACTTAGTGCTTTGAAGCTGCAGGAAGCACTAGAAAACCTGACTCAAAAGGGGAAAATACATAATATAACTAGACTGCAGTTGTTGCACCATAAGGCTTGGGGCTAATTCATTATGGATTTGTGATGTCCTTGTGTCTCCTTTCCTCAGACGCGCAACACAAGCCCCGCAGTCCCCGCGATGCGCGGGGCACCCGAGCTGCAGGGGGCCCCTCAGCACAATACTTAGGTTTGAGAGCTCCGTATTAAATCTGGAGCGAGCGGGCCCCCTCAACTTTGCACATGGCAGCTTAAATCCGACTTCCGGCATCAGAGTCATGTGTCCATAGTGATCGGCTGTGAGGAGCTCTAGCGTACACGCTTCAGATCTTAAATTGAATAATCGACTGCCCGAATATACGGATTTCCCTCACGGCACTTCCATTGCTGAGAATAACCATTACCACGGTTACTTATTGTTTTTGTCCAGCACTCCAGGACTACTTTTTGGCCCAGCTGGGTGAATATTATTACCGGCAGAGCAGCATTTTCAAAGACAGTAACTACTGCTGAAATTGTTTAGCCCAGCTGGGTTGGAATTATCACCGGCTGAGCGACTACAAGGACTCTTACTCCTTCATACAGCCCTGAGGAAGTCGCAGAATTAGTGTCAACTTGCGACGAAACAGGTGTCGGCTGGTTTCTGTTTTGGCTCAATGAAAACTGAATTAAAGACAAAGCAACATCCTACCTTCAAGAATATGTTTCATTGTTTCTATCATTATTAAGATCCTGTAGTTATATACTTTCTGTTTGATTACTCTTATGTGTGCCTAGGTTTTGGCTAAAATCTGTAATTGTGAGGGATCTTCCCACACGAAATTGAGGGGTTATAAGGTTTATCTCCTCACCTAGCAGCACCATGAAAAAAGTTTTCTTTTTTTCTATGTACACATGCGTTAACTAACAGAGCGTCTATCTCTCCCTGGCCATTAAAAACCCTTCGTCAGAGACCCACTCACAGGTGCTTTATGTTGTCATCCTTATGCCCGCCCTTACTACCCTGGCGGGAAGTTCTTATAAATGCTTTCTACTAGATCCAGCGCGCCACATTTCACCCGATGGTATACCAGTATTTCATGGCAATCCACGAAAGTCTGTGTCATAACTACATACCATACTATGCCACTACATAGCACAACATTAAATAAAATGAAAAGCATAACGTACCATACTAAATGAGACGGTGAACTTGGCTTCTCCTTACCCATCACAGAGAGCATAGTTATCTCTCAGCTGTCTTGGATAGCAATGGTAACAACTGGGCAAAAGGCCATTACACAGAAGGTGCAGAACTGGTGGACTCTGTGTTGGATGTAGTAAGGAAAGAGGCGGAGAGCTGTGACTGCCTTCAAGGTTTTCCATGAGATGTCCCTCATGTGTGGCACAAAGCTGCGCTATCCCTATCCTGTGACAGATAGCAGAGCTATGCCTCACCTTTCACAGCAGAGCACAGCACAGATGTATCTCACCTAAGCTACTCCTCACACAACACAGAGAGCCAAGTCAGGAGCGTAACATGGGCAATTGCACTCCATGCGGTGCAGGAGCCCCCAATACTTCAGGGGGCCCCCATTCAGCCCAAGACCAATGAATATATGTGAGACATGCAAGACTTGGGGGCTCCTGATCAAATACTGCAGTGGGGCCCCCATCATTTTGCCTTACGCAACTGAGCAGAGCTATCCTACATGCATTGCAGAGAGCAGAGCTATCTTTCACCCATCACAGAGAGCAGAGCATCCCTCACCTGTCACAGACAGGAGATCTATGCATTACCTGTGAGATAGCAGTGCTACTTTTAAACAGTCACAGAGAGCAGAGTTATCTCTCACCTGCCACTTAGAGCAGAGCTATCTCTCACCTGTCACTTAGAGCAGAGCTATCTCTCACCTGTCACTAAGAGCAGAGCTATCTCTTGCCAGTCACAGACAGCTCACCAGTGACCGCAGAGTTACTCCTTTCCCGTCAAATAGAGCTGAGCTATGCCTTGCTCTGCAGATTTGTCCCTGGATAGGTGTACGTAAACCAGATTTGTCTCTGGATAGGTGTACTTGAACCTGTCCATCTGAATGTGTGGCTACTAGTTTGCATGTCTATCTGGGTGTCTGTCTTGCCGTTTACAGAAACACCTCTATTTTCATAGCTCAGGCAAGTTAGAAAAAGGGCGGTAGGACCCAAACACTAATTGCATACCAGCCCGCAGGCACACTCCTTGATACATCTCTTATTCATTCAAGATAGATTGATGGGTTGCAAGATTTGTCCCCTTCTGAAACACTATCATACGAAAATCCATCATTTTATACCCACGCCAGACACACCTGGGCCAGAAAAAGGTTGAAATGCCCCCACTAGCCCTCCTGTTCTCCAGCCCCAATGGAGACCCTCCATCGGTTACATCCTCAATCACTGATGAGCTGGCCTCTTAGAATTAACACTGGACATAGTAACACTGCACATAGCTTCATGTGCATAGCTGATGACACTGTGTACTGGTCTGCACTGTATAATTATTGCAAATAGCATCTTCCACAGTGACAGTTGTAATGAAATAATTATCTTTAGACGCTAAAGAACAGTTAGCACTTTCACAATAGTGAATGAAAAATTAATAAGCAGTGAGAGAGGTGATGATTTTGGGATCCTCCCTAACCTAGGGGGAGAATCAAGCAGATGCCTTGAAAACAAAAATCTCATCTTATTGAATGATTCGGTGGTGGTCCCATCCTCCTAGGACCACCCCAAGCACAGTTATTGGTAAAAAGACAATCCCTACCAAAGGCCCTGCAAAGCATTATGGAACGAGATTAACAGTGGGCAGTGAATATTATAGGGCCTTATTTATGAGGTTTTGCCGTAGGGCAGCGCAGCAGCCCTTCCTGCTGCGCTCCCCTATGGCAAAAGAAAAGAGCAGGAATGCGCCGTATCTATAAGATACGGCGCATTCCTGTCCTTTTCCCCAGCGCTGGTGCCCAATGGGCTGCCTGCGCCAATGCAGGCACCTTTGCACCATGGTGCAAGGGTGCCTGCATTGCGGGGATGAATTTTTTTGTACAGAAAGGGGAACCTTTCTGTATAAAAATAATCACAAGAGGCTTTTCCTCTTTCTACGTGTGCTGCAGAATGCAGCACACATAGAAAATGGAAAAACAAGGAGAAATAAAGATATTTCTCCAGGTTGCGCCTCCCCTGGGGAGGGGTAAGCTTTTGGCACTGCCTCAGATTTACGATTTCTCGTAAATATGGGGCAGTGTCAAAAGGCCACGGATGTTGCTGGGAACGCCCCAGCAACACCCATTGCACGCCCATTTAACTCAGAACACGGCGTTAAAGGGACTGATATTTATCAGGCAGCATTAAGCCAAAAAAAGTGGCTTAGTGCTGCCTGATAAATATCACGCATGCTTCTGCGTCACGAAACGTCACAAAAAGTGATGATACGATGGCGCAAGGGGCCTCATAAAAGAGGCCCTATAGTATCCAATATCAAAATAATTCTACAAAGAGCTGCAGTTCAACTAGTAGTTACTAGATGTCCCTCACGAGTCAAATGCAAATGCATTGAAATTATTCTTACATCAAGCTGCAGTTCCACTAGTCGTTACTAGATGTCCCTCACAAGTCAAATGCATAAGCTTCATGAAAGGGTTTTAATGCTTTTGTATTTGACTCGTGAAGGACATCTAGTAACGACTAGTGAAACTGCACCTTGATGTAAGAATAATTTCAATGCATTTGCATTTGACTTTTGAGGGACATCTAGTAAGGAATAGTTGAACTGCAGCTCTTTGAAGAATTATTTTGATATTGAATACTATAATATTCACTGCCCACTGCTAATCTCGTCCCATAATGCTTTGCAGGACCTTTGGTTGGGATTGTTTTTTTGCCAATACCTGTGCTTGGGGTGGTCCTAAGAGGATAGGACCACCACCGAATCGTTCATCAAGATGTGCATAAGCTTCATGAAAGGGTTTCAATGCTTTTGTCATCTAGTAAGGACTAGTTGAACTGCAGCTCTTTGTAGAATTATTTTGATATTGGATACTATAATATTCACTGCCCACTGCTAATCTCGTCCCATAATGCTTTGCAGGGCCTTTGGTTGGGATTGTATTTTTGACCATAACTGTGATTGGGGTGGTCCTAGGAGGAAGGGACCACCACTGAATCATTCACCAGCATGATGTGCTCTTTCTATTCAAGGTATCTGCTTGGTCCTCCCCGAGGTTAGGGGGGGACTCCAAAATCATCACCTCTCTCAATGCCTAATATTTTCATTAACAGGTAGTTTTTGTGAATTGGCTATATGTATTTTAGCATGTTGTTATGTTATGTTAGGATTTGTTGAAGCGCAACAGCTGCCCCAGCAACGGGGCGTCCCGGCGCTGAGACCATAGCAACCTACTGAGAAAGAAGGGGGACAGGGGTCTAGGACTGTGGGAACAGGTGGGTTTTTATTGCTTTGCGAAAAGCAGAAAGATTTTGAAGCCGACGGATGTTAGGGGGAAGGGAGTTCCAAAGTTTAGCTCCCAGGGCTCTGAAAGAGCGACCCCCGATACGGCAAAGTTTAGTACGGGGGACCACTACTAGATGTTGACCTAACGAGCGCAGATTGCGCTGGGGGAGTAGAGTGTGAGAAGCAGGCGGAGGAGTTAAGGGCCATCCGTTCTAAGGATTTTGAAGGCAGTGGTAAGGGCCTTAAATTGAATTCGTGCTTCCACTGGAAGCCAGTGGAGTCTTCGTATGGTGGCTCTAGCGGAGCATCTCCTAGGAAGACCCACTATAGCTCTGGCCGCAGAGTTCTGAATACGTTGCAGCCTGGTTGTCTCTGCTTTGTTAGCGCCTAGTAATAGGACGCTAGCATAGTCCAGCCGGGAGAGGATGATGGATTGGACTATGAGCTGCCGTGTTTTGGGATCAAAAAATCCAAGAATGGGTTTGAGGCTTCTTAGTAAGCCAATGCACGTAGCTGCTACTGCACGTAGCTGCTACTTTTTTGGTGTGGGTTTGGTAGCTCAGCGAAGAGTCCAGCCAGACTCCCAGTTTTTTTTCCAGGGATTTAGACTGGGGAATGGGGCCGAGCGAAGATGGCCACCAGAGGTCATTCCAGCAGCTGGTGTTCTTACCGAGGAGCAACACCTCAGTTTTCCCTGCATTGAGTTGTAAACAGTTTCCCGTCATCCAGCGGGCAACTGCAGCAAGTCCATTCCTGAATCTCTTGGCAGAGGTTGAGGGGGCCTCCGTAAGAGTAAAATTGCTTTATCAAAGCATTTGTGAGTATTGTTGGTATTGCTGCTACACTATTTGTTACATCTTGCAAGGGTAGTACTATGCCCAGGGTTAGTTATACCATGGTTATTGTACTATGCTATGTGCATTTTCCGTAAGACGTAGCAGTGCAAACTACGCATGCTTCGTGAGCGAAGTGTACTACTATGCCCAGGGTTATTAAGGGCCTGATTATGATTTAGGTGCAGAGGTGATGGTGCATTTGTGGTAAATATTTTAGTAATTTATCTTGATCGGAATTTCTATAATATCAATAAGGTCAAGTATGAAGAGCAGAGTCCGTGGAGGTTAGAATTCAGGGTCTTTATTCAGTAACTCGAGTTAAGGGAGAGCTCCGTCACCTAAAGAGGTTCGGGAATGGTCTCTATCCTAGCTCTGGTTTGATCACAGAAAGCATGGCATTTTATGTACAGAAAAGAGGAAGGAGCTTCCCTTGAGCAATGAGTCAGTTGAAAGAGAGAGAAAGAGTGGCAATCATACAGAAATTATGGCAGTAGCGATGTAACTGTGTCACAATTATGAGGAAGTCATGGCAGCGGCAGAGAGTTGAGACATAACCCTAGGCAGGTTCCTTAGATAAGAAAATGAGAAATAGTTGTGACAGGATGTCTGGTGTCATGTGTTTAGCAAACAGGAGCGGGTTTCTCGGAATTGGTCGTGTTCTTGGTAAACGGGGGCTTATTTCTCGGAATTTGGTCTGACCAGAAGGGGGGGTGGTTACAATGGGGGCTCGTTCCTCGGAATCGGCCTGACCATCGGAATGTGCAGTTGCAGTTTTGAGGAAGAGGGGTGTTTTGCGTGCAACCTTTCGTTAACGTTTCTCGGAATTTACTAGTTACCGTCATGATGAACTCGGGACGTGGATGAGAGGGTGTATTAATGGGACATACATGACGATAATATTCTATTTTTCCACATTCCCTCCTTGTCCCATAATATACCCTTTTAAGATTGTCTTCCTTAATCTACCTCTATGTTCATTAAGTTGTCCATTTGTTCTTGTAACATAATCTTTTCCTTGTTTTTCTTTCTAGTTTGGGGTCTGGGAATACAGGTAGTGATACAGAAACTACAGAGTGCTGGACCGCACTGAATACAGAGGCAGCAGTTGAAGAGAATGGCTAGAGCAAGACCTATAACTGTAAGCACCTTCCATCCCCATGAGGACAGGAGGCCCCAGAGCCAACCCGTCAGGGACCAGGCACCAGTGTCTGCATCTAGTTTTCTGGAAAGTATAGGAAGGCGGGAAATAGCGGAATACACTGAGGGTGCATTATCTGGGGTAAATATACACCAGCTGGACCCGATCAGTTCACATACACCACCACGGTCAGCCAATATGATATCTAGTAAGCATGGGCGGATTTTGCGGATCCACGATTCACGGATTTGCGGATTCACGGATCGTGGATTTGCAAAATCCGCGGATTTAGCGGATTAGCGGATTTGGGGCGGGGCTTCCTCGAGTGTGTGGGCGGGGCTAAACGGACGGGGCTTCCATGCGAGCGCACATGCCTCTTGTGTATATTAAAGGTCAGAGATCGATCAGAGCAGCAGATTAAGAGACAGAAGCCCCCTGGTCACAGGAACAGCACGGGGGTTGCGCTCGTGAAAGTCAAAGATGCAAATGCATCTGGCCAGCATCACAGCGGATTTTCGATGGTATATTTGTGAAGAAGGCACATCTGCCCAGCCTCCCAACGCTCACAATTTTTTTTGGGCTGATGAATGAGTCACTGCATTTGCACTTCAACTAGTTCCAGCGACCAAGTGTGTGTTACTATGCAATCGCGCCGAAGTGCGCAGGGGTCCCTGGAGTGAAATGGCCATCATAGTGGGTAAATGGCGGGAAGACGGTGCACACCTCGAGTGTGTGGGCGGGGCCAAACGGACGGGGGCGCTCACGATTATTTTTGGGCTGATGAATGAGTCACTGAATTTAAGCTTCAACTAGGGCACATGCGTTATTGATATCTGCAAGTGTTTCCTGTTGAGGTTTTTTTTTGTGCCAGGACCGTCGTGCCAGAATGAACCCTGCCCTTCATATTTATTCAAGAAGAAGACACCATGTAAATACTTTACGATGGCGCCGGCAAGCTGCCAGCGCCATCCTGCAAAAGTTACTTAATTAGCTTCAACAGGAAGCTCCAACTGATAAAAGCTGTTAGAGCTTCCTGTCGAAGCTAATTAAGTAACCATTTGAGGATGGCGCTGGCAGCTTGCCGGCGCCATCGTAAATTATTTACATGGGGCTTGAACTTTTGACCGCAAAATCCGCTCCGATCGCGGATTGCGGATTCTCGGTAAATCCGCGAGAGTTCGCGGATCGCGGATTTACCGAAAATCCGAAAAATCCGCGATCGGAGCGGATTTTGCGCTCATGCTTAATATCTAGGACCATACGGTTCTGTAACGTCATGAGTCTGTCGGCAGCCATCTCAGCGGTGATGTTACTTAATGCACCAGCTGTTTCGTTTATGGCTCCCTGGACTACACAAGTCAGTTGTCTTATGTGGCGGCTGTTGATCATAGGCCCCCAGAATGGGATGACTCCTTTAAAGAAATTGCCGACCTCTTGGTCCGCTGTATCTTCAGCATCTATGGCCCCCCTTCGCCGTCTATTAATTACGGTCGGAGGGTCACTTAGATGGTAATCTGCTGGGGCAGTGTAGGTAGGGGAGAGGAGAAATGCAATGTAGCATTTTCCGGACCAGCCTTGAGGTAGCCAAGTGTGTGCGTGAGGTCCACATATAAAGTAAGTGTTGGAGGCAGTGGCCATCGTTGGGAAATTTGGATCAGGTAGGGTGTATGTCTTGTTACATTCACTATCTCCCATTTTCTGACCCTTGGCCTTTCCTCTTACGCAGAATAGGCCCTTATGGGGCACGGCCCATCCTCCCTGTTCTGTCTGTCTCTTCTGGACTGAAAACGTCTCCCTAAAGGAGGTAGTGTCACTAAAGAGGGAATAACTGGTGTTTTCACTATTGTCTGCTCGTCCCCACGTTGCTGTAAAAGTTACCATCTTTTCGACGGCTCGTACTGTCTCGTTCCAGGTACTAGCGTTCTTGGCCTGGGTCTCAGGAATGTTCCTAACAGAAGCAGAAAATATCATAGAGAGTGCATAGGTAGATCCAGCATAGCCAAAAGGGAGAGGAATAAAAGGCATTCCTCCGTGTACGGAGTGTGGCATTAAACCACAGACCCAACAATTGGTTTTGTTGATCACCAATTGATGCTGGTGGAGTGTGGAGATGAACGTGTTATTGAAGAACTCTTTTCTTCTGTTCTTGAGATGTGGAGGAAGATCTACGTGTGAATGCATAGCTGGGTTGTTCAAAGGCGTGGGGGAAGACGGTGGAAAAGCTAGATGAAGGAACCAACCTAGGCAAGCCATGATACAAAAGAGAGAAATCATAAAGAGGAGGAAGATAGAAACTTTGTTACGGAATAAATTGGCATTTTTACATAAATTCTTCATATTCTTGATCGCTAGTCTGAGTCAATTGTGCATCCGAGGCCCGACACTCCCAGCAACCGCTTCACCAAACCGATGTCCTGGACTTAAATAGCCACCGGTAGGTCGAGGTCAGATGCAATGTCTCTAGCTTGTTTCTGGTGGGATTGCAGCCGCGATCTGTACTCTTCTTGGGGAGAAAGTTCAGGAAGGGGCGAAACAAAGTCTGTGGTCTTAATGTCAATGTCTTTGGGGTTAGCAACAAAGTCTGTAGGGGTGGGTCCGAAGAACCGTTTGCAGTGACTCACGTGGAGCCACCCCTTTCGTCCTTCGACTTTGACGGCGGTCCTCGTTGTGAGCAGCACCAGCTTGGGAGACGTCCACCTTCTTTCCAGGGGGCTGGCGCGATCAAAGTTCCGGATCAGGACCCAGGTGCCGGGTCGAAGGGTATGGTCCTCAGGCGTTGTTTTGTCTGGAAAGGCAGCAGCCACCTGTGTACGACAAGAATGTAGTGCAGACATCAAGGAAGCTAGGTAATCTGTCAGTACATTAGAATCAATGTCAGTTAGCTTTTTAGGGGATGGGACACCCCAGATATTTGGAGGTCTCCCAAACGTGACTTCATAAGGGGACAGACCCGTCCGGGAATGTGCCACCATTCTCATGTAGAAGAGGGCAACCGGAAGGGCTGTAACCCAGTCTATTTGCTTGTCAGCACAGATCTTGGCTAGTTTGGTCTTTAGGGTCTGATTATGTCGTTCGACTAGACCTGCGGCTTGGGGGTGTCGGACATAATGACATTTCCAGGTGTATCTTAACAGTAAGGAAACAGCCTCCATCAGTTTGGAGGAGAATGGTTGTCCGTTGTCAGAGTATATGACTCTTGGCAACCCGTACCTAGGGAAAAATTCCCTCACCAGTTGTTTAGCTGTCATCTGGGCACCATAATCTGGGACGGGATATGCTTCAGTCCATCGGGTTAAGGTACAGACTACTACGAGGACATACTTATGCCCCCGACATCTCTCCATTTGTATGTAGCCCATTTGGAGGACTTCGAAGGGGTGATCTGGGGGATGGAACCCTCCTTGTTCAACTGAGACACTCTTCCCTGGATTGAACTGAAAGCAAATCATACAAGTCCGTACTTTTTGCTTAGCCGCTGAACGTAGGCGTTTGTTATGCCAGATCAAATTTAGACTGTCTAACATTCCTTTTTCTCCTAGATGTGCAGGACCGTGAGCAGTTTCTATGATTACAGGGACCATTATGTCAGGGAGAAACCATTTGGACCTATCCTTTGTTACCCAACCCTGATCTGTGAGAAGATCTCCTTCTTCTTCCCATTTTCTCTTCTCGGTCTCTGTAGCTTGGTTTTGGATGTCTACTACATCCTTGGTAGGGTCGATAACTGGATAGACATTTTTGATGGAAATTTCTGTGTTCAGTGTTCCTGTCTGAGCAGCGTGTTTAGCTGTGGCATCTGCCAGAGCATTACCTCTAGTGATAGAGTCTATGACCTTGGTGTGTGCTTTGCATTTCAGTATGGCTACTTCTGTGGGTCTGTGTATTGAGTCTAGTAACTGAAGAATAAGATCGCCATGCTGGATCTTTGTTCCATGAGAGGTTAGAAAACCTCTTTCCCTCCACAGGGTGCCGAAATTATGGACAACCCCGAACGCGTATTGCGAATCGGTGTAGATATCTCGTTTTCCTTTGGACCATTCACATGCTTGTGTAAGAGCTATGAGTTACGCTGCTTGGGCTGAATGCACGTGTATTCTAGCTGCCAGAAGGACTGTATTTTCTGTAGTGACAGCATAAGCTGCAGAAAGTTCGCCTGATTGGAGGCGCATACAGGAACCATCTACAAACAGTGTGTATTCTGGTGCATTTAAAGGTACATCTACAAGATCAGACCGGGGCTTTGTGATTAGTTTGACTATCTCTAGGCAGTCGTGTGTTTGGTTGTCTACTGGAACAGTGGGTAATAGTGTAGCTGGGTTGAGGATATTGCATCGCTTGATGATAATGTGGGGTTGGAATAATGTAACTTCATAACCTGTGAGACGAGCTATGGTCAAGTGTTGTGTCTGTGTCCTATTCACAAGTAGTTCTACTGCATGTGTGTCTTGTACTTCGAGGGGGTGTCCTAGGACGATGGAATCACTTTGTCGAATTGCTAGAGCCATAGCTGCAACAGATTTTAAACAGGCGGGCAAACCTTGTGCAACAGGGTCGAGAGTACTGGAGAAATAAGCACAGGGACGGTGTTTATTGGCCTGTGTTTGTGTGAGCACTGACAAGGCTGTACCTTCCCGTTCCGTGACAAAGAGGACAAAAGGCTTGGCATAATCTGGTGTAGCTAGGACAGGTGCAGAGCATAATGCTTGCTTCAGGGTATCAAAAGCAAATGTATGATCAGGTGTCCATGGCAATGGAGAGGAGGTGGCAAAGTCGGAGGTCGTTAATTGTATCAAGGGTTTGGCCAAATAGGCGAACTGGGGAATCCATTGCCTACAATAGGAAGTGAGGCCGATAAAGGCACGGACTTCTTTCTGTGTCATAGGGGTAGGAATGTTAAAAATGAGTTGAATTCTTTCAGGTGTGAGTGCCCTACCTTCCTTTGACAGCAGGTGTCCTAAGTATGCCACCTGCTGTAAACACAATTGCAATTTAGAGGGTGACACCATGTGGCCATGTTGTGCAAGGAACATTAGGACAATTTGTGAGGCTTGTTCACATTCTGGTTCGGAACGTGCGGTGATCAGCAAGTCATCGACATATTGTAACAATGTCGTATTGGAGGGCAGAACAATGTCGTCTAACTGTCTTTTGAGTGCCTGACTGTAAATACTGGGACTTTCTATATATCCTTGAGGAGCTCTTGTGAAACAGAAGCTGCGACCTTGTAGGGAGAATCCGAATAGGTACTGACTGTCTGGGTGAATGGGTATACTGAAAAATGCATTTTTAAGGTCGATTACAGTGAAATGTGTGCCCTCAGGATCTATAGCTGTTAACAGAGTGCTGACGTCTGAGACCACGGGGTATTGTGGTACCACACATTTATTGAGTATGCGTAAGTCAACCACGAGGCTGTAGACTGGTGGCGCACCATCATCAGTTTTCTTTCGGACTGGCAGAACTGGCGAGTTACATACGTTGGAAGGTACTTCTCGGACTACTCCTTTTGTTATCAAATCATTGATAATCTGAATAAGAGCTTGTTCTGCATCTGGGGGTAATTTGTATTGATGGACACGAAGTAGAACAACGCCTTCCTTCAATGTCACTAGGTGTGGTGTAATATCCATGAATCCTACATCTGTTGGATCAGTAGCCCATAGTGTAACAGGACTGTCTCTTAGTCTGACATCTAATTCTCGTGTGGTGAAATGACCTTTAAAATCTCGCAGGAATAGTCGGATCCCTTCCGGGGAACAACATATTATAGCACCTAGTTCTTTTAGTGTCTTGATGCCAAGGAGATTTTCGGGACAGGACTTTGTAAGCACCAAATCGGTGGAAGTTGTAAGCGGGCCAAACTGAAGTGATATTGGTTCAGAAACTTTGTTGATGACAGGTGTACCTGAAAAACCCAAGGAAATACTATTGGAGCCAGAGAGGGGTACCTTGGGAACTTCGTTGTGCTGCACTGTCGTCCTACTAGCCCCGGTGTTGATCAGAAATTTTGTTTCTTTACCTAGGAGTTTAGCATGTACATAGGGACCTCTTGGTCAACCGGGACCGGGATCAGTGGACGACTATCATGTTCCTCCCAGCTGTCTCATGAAATCGTGGGGAATTCAGGATACGATGACACCGGACACTGATAGAGTTGTGTCGCTAATTTAGCATCAGTTGGGGTAGCTGATGTTGTAGCAGAGGGACGAGTAGCATAGGTGCGAGGTTGTGTCTTTCCAGTAGAAATATTGTGTTGTAAGACTGGGCATTCTCGTACAAAGTGACCAGGCTTTTTGCAATAATTACAGTTAACCCTTTCTTGTGATACTGGAGTTTGCTTATGGGTCTGAGGAATCGCATTAGTCTGTGCTACCAATACCTTCATTTTAGTATCTTTTGTACTTCTTTTCTCCTGCTCTTGTTAGTCCCTAATTCTGTTCTGATGATACTGGAGCATCTGTAGTGCTTGTGAAGGGGCACTAGCTTGCCAGGTACTTTCAACCTTGAGTACTCTATTTTTGATTGTGGGTAAAGCATTCTCTACAAATTTTGAGACAAATAATCGACTATGGGCGTCTCCACCTGAGGAGAGACCGCTATTGATGAGAAAACATTTCTCTAGTCTGGTATAATAGTCCCCTACATCTTCATCTGGTTTTTGTTTGCATGCAGAGATAGCATCCCAGTCTTCTTTCTTAGTAGCCAACAACTGAGATAATATGTTTGGGAGAAGGCAAGGGAGTTCCAGGACCAGAGGTCCCAAGCCTTGTCCAGGATCACGAGTAGTGTCTTCTTTCTCTAAATCTGCCCATGCTACCTTTTTCCCTTCAACCTCCCAATCCTTTCCTTTTAGCTTGTCATATGTTCATTGAGGTAGCAGGATTTTGAAGAGAATATTGAGGTCCTTATAAGTAAAGGAGCCCATTTGCAAAATATCTTTGAGTTCCCTATGGAATCCTGTAGGATCTTTTTCATGAGAAGGGACCATTTTCTTCATCTCTAATATTTCTAATTTTGTCAAGGGAGTATAGACAAATGTCTGTCGTAGCTTTCCTGCAGAATCTATAACGGGGTGTACTTCTCGTAGGGGAAATTGACCTTGTCCCTATTGTGGGGGTTTTGAGTCATACGTATCAGAAAAGCGCTGGACATAGCATTGTCGCTGATCTAGGAAAGTATTGAGGAATTCTTGTCCCCTGGCCACCCACCTTCCTTCTAGACAATCCCGTAAGAGGGGACATAACATTTTGGGTGGGTAGCCAGTGTCTTCGTATAAGGTAATGAGGTGCTGAACCATATATATGCTAGCTAGTCTTTGGGATGTCATAGGGAGCGATGAAAACATTTGGGCAACTATGTCAGGGCCGTATATGGAGTATTGAGACACCCAGTGAGCGCTTGATCTAGCGAGTTCTTTTTCTTGTGTAGTGAGTGGAGGCTCGTCGTCCATTCAATCATCTAAGGCTTCTTGTGTTCGTTGGAACAATCCATCTGAAGAAGCTGACAGTTTCTTAGCCTTATTCCTGGGTTGCTCACTACCTAGGGAGCTAGGGGTACGGGAACGTACCGCTCCTTGAAAAGCAGTTCCTTCTTCCCTGTCCCCGTCTGTACCCTCATTCTCGGTCTCCTGGGTAGGGGCATTTTTCTGATGTGAGTCAGAAACCTTACTAGTAAAGAGAGGAATGAAGAGATCTATTTCTTTTATTTTATTATAACTTCCAGCTACTACTGCTTGATCTAGCTGAAGTAGGTCGTCGGTAACCCTTTTTCCCGAACTCGTGATCATGCGAATGAAACCGGTAATCATAAATCGTGAGAGGCATTTTCTATGAGCGATAGTTCTATTTTTAATAGCTTCTTGGAGAACTTCTAAATCTAGAGCCTCGTAAATTTTATTTAGGCAGTTCGTGATATTCAGTACCTCCCGTATGCTTTCTAGAGCTTCTCGTAAGCGATGGGAGACATCTGCTTGTGGACCTTCCCCTGGAGTGGGGTCATATTCACATTCTAACATAGGTAGAACACCACCCGAAGTGTCAGGGATGGGTTCCGTCTGGGTAACTATTAGTCTGGCTGTTATCTGATTAGTGTAAGCAGGAGGTGGTTCCATTAAGTAGGTATTAATGAAGTCTTTGGGTACAGAAGGAACCTTAGGACGTGGAGGTGCTGTTGGGATGTTAGGGTCTGAACTACCATTAGATCCTGTCTTTTGTGAGAGGACGAGATATATATCCGTCACAGAGGCCGAGACCTCTCTTTTCTTTTGTTCAAAACAAATATCATCATTCTGATCCTGTAACTTTTTCATCTTACTTTCTTCTGACATTCTCTTTGCTTTCTTCACTTTCCCTTGCTCTTTCTGTTCCCTTCGATGTGCTTCCTTTCGCCATATATCAACGCTCTCTAACATTGAGGGTCTTGCTTTCTTTTCCCAACACTTTTTCTCAACTGCCATAATACAATTCAAATCCCATGTACCATTCTTTGGCCATCTAACCGCAATCTCTAAATCTTTAGTGTAACCTTCCCAAAGATCCAAATACAAGATGGTACCAATTTCAAACTGCGTATACATGAAGTAATCACGAGTATCCTTCGGGGGGACTGGTACAGATTGTTCCAGTAACCCTTTCCGGGTACCCAGTTTACACAATTTAGAAAACAAAGGCATTTTCGTCTGAAAATAAACAATTTACACTCGATAACTTGACATACCCTGAGTATCAGAGTACAAACATACCGTTTTCTAGAAACCTAGAAACCGTCTTGACCGTGCTCCGAAAAATCAGAACCCGTCTTGACCGTGCTCTGAAAAAGATCAGAACCAGTCTTGATACACCCCCAGCAGTACTCACCGAGGTGCAGAGAACTTTAAGACCTTGAAGATCTGGACACTGGACTAGTTACGCTGCGCTCTTGATTAGGGGCTTGGCGGAGCTCTGAAGACCTCGGACTCGGCAACTTCACAATGTTCGGGCTCTGGGTCGAGACTTCCGCTGTCGTCCTCACCGCCTCGTGTGGATGGCTGGGCCGCGGCTCGGTCCCTCTTTGACACGAAGGAGGTAATGCAGGAACACCCTGCAATGTGCACGTGGAAGTCCGTCGATGTCTTGAAGAGACAGGTTCGGGTCCGCATCACCGGCGTGTGGGGAGAAAGGGAAGTCCCTGTTCAGGCACCAATTTGCTGTGGTAAATATTTTAGTAATTTACCTTGATTGGAATTTCTATAATATCAATAAGGTCAAGTATGAAGAGCAGAGTCCGTGGTGGTTAGAATTCAGGGTCTTTATTCAGTAACTCGAGTTAAGGGAGAGCTCCGTCACCTAAAGAGGTTCGGGAATGGTCTCTAATCCTAGCTCTGGTTTGATCACAGAAAGCATTGCATTTTATGTACAGAAAAGAGGAAGGAGCTTCCCTTGAGCAATGAGTCAGTTGAAAGAGAGAGAAAGAGTATGTATGTTTGTATAAACAATTTTATAGCGCGCTCTGTTACTTGGGAGTATCCTAGCGCGATGGGAAAAAAGCAGAGGGAGTACAAACGGAAATCAACTTATGTCACACTCCTGAATAAATGGGTTTTCAAATTTTTCTTGAACTGGGCTACGCTTTGAGTGGAGCGCAGATGGAGAGGGAGAGCATTCCAAGCTCGGGCAGCCACAACAGCTTTGAACTGGCCACCTAATCTAGTTCGCTTAAAGCGAGGAAGAGTCATCTTGAACAGAGAGGATGATCTGAGGGCTCGTGCGGGGGCGTAGAGAGTGAATCTCTTCTTCACGTAAGCAGGTCCTTGATCGTGGGTTGCTCTAAACGAGAGCACTAGGGATTTAAACAGGATTCGATGAGACACTGGCAACCAATGGAGGCTACACAGCTGGGAGCGGACGCTCTGCCATCTCGGGACATTAAATAAAAGACGGACAGCGGCGTTCTGGATAACCTGGAGCCGTTTAACCAGGTAAGTGGGTATGCCGCTAAACAAAGCGTTCGCATAATCTAGCCTTGCCAGAATGAGAGCTCGAGCAACAGTCTCCCTTGCTTCTCTAGGAAGCAATGGAAAAAATCTTCGCAGCATTCTCAGAGTAGCAAAGCATGTCCCCGATAATTTCTTTATGTGGTCCTCAAATCTTAGGTCCTCTCCGAACCAAATGCCAAGATTTTTTGCGGGGCTTCCCATCACCTTAGGGCAGGGAGTGTTCGGGGGCCACAACGAGTTTTTAAAGTTGGAAGGGAAAGAGCCATAAAAGAGGACCTCGGATTTGTCCTCATTACATTTCAGCTGAGCCAAAGTTAGCCAGCGAAAGACGGAGGACAAACATAGCTGGACTGTAGAAGTATCCAGATGATCATCAGGCCAGGTAAACAACAGCTGTGTATCATCCGCATACCCTATAATCTTAGCCCCGTACTGTTCCGCTAGGTATACCAGGGGAGTAATGTAAATATTGAACAGTAGGGGACTAAGGGTGGATCCCTGTGGGACCCCAGTGAGGAGTGGTTTGGGCTCTGAGGCATAAGGCGGCATCCAGACCTGTTGTGTTCTGTCTGATAGAAATGGGGACAGCCATACCAGGCCGCCGCCGCCAATGCCAATAGCAGACAGCCTGGTGAGGAGGAGCTCATGAGGAACGGTATTGAATGCGGCAGAGAGGTCCAACAAAATCAGGACCGCTCTGCCGCCTCCGTCCAGGCACTCCCGAACCGACTCCACCATCTCAACCAGTGCTGTTTCAGTGCTATAGGCCGCCCTAAAGCCAGATTGAGCTGGATGAAGAGCATTGGAGGTCTCAACAAAGCTCTCCAGTTGACAAAAGACCACTTTCTCACATATTTTGGCCAGCGCTGGCAGCAGGGATATTGGACGATAGTTCCCAAGAACAGTGGCATCCAGCCCGGATTTTTTCAGAAGCGGCAAAAGCTTTGCCTGCTTCCAGCTTAGAGGGACCTCTGCTGAAGATAGAGAGAGATTCACTATCTGGGTGACCTCACTGCAGACAATACTAGCCACTTCCGAAGGGTACCCGGGCAGGACAGGGGTCAGCGGGAGAGCCCGATTTGAGGGACCGGAGAAGAGGCAGTACATCACATTCCGCGGCCAGCGAGAAGTTCGTAAACTGTTGGATATCGCAGTGGCATGACATAGAAGAAGGGCCAGCCGCTGAGCTATCCGCTGGTAGCGCAGAAAGTAGGTCCTGCTGAATCTTAGTAATTTTATTAATAAAGAAATCCGATAGGTCCTCACACCATTGCACGGAGGAAGGGAGTGTGGTAGTATCAGCAGCAGGGGATACGAAACTTTTAACAATAGAGAAAATCTCTCTACTGTTATTTTCCGCTTTAGCAATTCTCCCTGCGTAGTAGATCCCTTTGGCTGTCTTAATAGTGGCATAGTAATCTTTTGGGCTACGCGTAGGGCGGACTTTGTCTCCAAACTATACCCAAGTCTCCAAGCTCGCTCCAGCTTTTTACATCCCAATTTCAGCTCCCTCAGCTCAGGAGAGAACCATGGTTGAGAGGGGGTGCGTCGGAACCTGGACAAAGTAGTATGTTTCGTAGACACGTTCGCCGCCTGCAACACCCACCATTAAAGCCGCTAACCACCTCGCCCATCACAGGAATAAGCTTCGGATGCGCTCTAGATAGAGCCTGGCCGAACGCACCCAGGTTGACCTTCTGGGGGTGGCTCATGGGCGGTGTGGGGGCTGATCGACCTAGACCCTCCACCTCCCAAGAAAACCTAACAAGGTCATGATCCGACCACGTTACTTTTTCTAAGCTTAGAGCCTTGATGGGAAAGTTGGAGCAAACTAAGTCTAAGAGGTGACCTCCAGCGTGAGTCGGAGAGACCACCCATTGTTTGAGCTGTGCCAGATCAAAGACTTCCCCCAGCCGGCGCGCTTCAGAAGAGTCAGAGACATCTACATGGATGTTAAAGTCGCCGACCAGAAGAAATTTTGGAAAGCTCAAGGCCCGTGGCACTATGCACTCCTCCAAAGTGTCAATGAAGTGGCTGGCATGACCCGGAGGTCTATAGATCAGTGAACCTCCCAAGGTGAAATGAGGACTAATAATAGGGGAGAAGTGGAGAACTTCACCGTCAACCCCTGCAGCGGGTTGCTCAGAGGCGAAGTGCCAACCCTCCTTAAAGATTACAGCTAGTCCACCCCCTCTACCTAAGGGTCTATCAACTCTGACAATCTTAAATCCTCTAGGGACAGCAAATTCAACAATCGGGGCACATGAGTTGGTAAGCCACGTCAATGGCAATCATACAGAAATTATGGCAGTAGCGACGTAACTGTGTCACAATTTCAATTTTATTTATTATGTTTTGGCTCTCAGAAGAGGGCCACATAAATAATGTACAGAATTCAACACAAAGCAAATACATTACAAAAAGGAAAACAAAACATATGCCATTTAAGAAACCTCAGTTAAATACAATACTGACATGTGAAACAAAACTACAAAAAGTCGGAACGTCAAAACATCTACAGGAACATATTAATAAATAGCTAGGAAACCTTTAAAAAAGTTAAAAATATGAAAGCAGAACATTCCATTAGGAGGGCAATAAAGTGCAGAAAGAAAGCCATTCAGAGTGACAATGCCAAGGCGAAGACAGATAGCTTTTACCCATCTAGAGCGCAATTTACGAAGCGCAGGGCAAATCAGTAACACATGCATACAGTCCTGGATATTCATTTTTCATAAATTGCACAAAGGAGAGGAGCCATACCATTTAGATAACAATCGATTAAGAGGTATTAAATCGTAGCGTAGAAGAAACCAAAATCTACGTATACCATGCGGTAGGGTCCATAAAACATAGGGTTGTGGTAGTTTCATCTGATAAGAATCAAGGAGAAGATCTACATTCCTTTTTTCACAAATGAATTTTTTATCAGATTGGAAACATAGGTCCCATGAAGCTGCTTTCAAAACCAATTTTAACTGTAAAGGAGAGTACAGAAAAAGAGCAGTTTCATCTAATTTTAATAGGGTTACAGCTTTTCTAAAATTACAAACAAGTTGAGAAAACTCATTAAAATTACCCAACAATTCATTTCTGAGGAGAGCTCTCATTGTCCCTACTTCTGCTCTCGCAAGGCAAGCCACCCATCTTACAAGGGCACATAATCCCTGGACCCAACTACTCCTAAGACCAAAGTCGAGCCTACAGGCTGCCAGAGAGCACGCAGTATTTAGGGAAGTGAGAGATCTTAAGAGTTTCCCCTCAATCTTCTGGCAAAGTCCCAGTTTTTCACCTCGATAAGTTCGATACCATACAGTATTGTTGCGGGGATTTTAGATCTATACACTTCCAATAAACTCGGAAAGTGCCGTTTCCCCGTTGCATGGTATAGGGAATTTAAACCTTTGCCATGGGCAATGGCTTTACGTGAGCAATGCTCTATATGGAGCTTCTCACTCAGGTTAGCCGTAACGATTTTCCCTAAAAAAGTATAGGACATCATCGGCATACATCAGGCAGGAAATCGGGGACCCCCCACCACCGGGGCAATGCCCTCTCTGACAGCCAAGGCGGCGGGTAGGTCTGCCGTGTATAGGGAGAACAAAAGGGGAGCCAATAAGCAGCCTTGTTTAAGGCCATTCGAAGTTGAAATTGTATCAGATAGCCCCTTTCGCCCCCCAACAGGACCCTACACCAGGTCTCTGTATGTAAAGCCCTCACCAGCTCC
Source organism: Lissotriton helveticus (assembly GCF_964261635.1). NCBI lineage: Eukaryota > Metazoa > Chordata > Amphibia > Caudata > Salamandridae > Lissotriton > Lissotriton helveticus. The sequence continues at coordinate 181,968,265 of NC_136057.1, read as the reverse complement.
AACAGATAGAGATGGAGCCCAAGCACCGCCAATTTTCTCCACAGCGTTCCACGATCAACTTTGTCGAACGCTGTGGAGAAATCAATAAAGGCGGCATACACAGCCCCTCCTCTCACCTGGACATACTTATCTGTGACCACATGAAGAGCGGTGAGGTTATCTAACGTACCGTGGTTCCAACGGAAACCAGTCTGTTCTAATGGCAAGATATTATTCTCCTCAACCCAAACGGAGAGGGAATTTAGAAGACATTTCGCAAAGACCTTTCCGATGGAGTCGAGGAGAGCAATCAGACGATAGTTACTAGGACTATCCCTAGTTCCCTTCTTAAAAATAGGGACCAAGATACTTCCCCTCCAAGAGGCAGGTACCGTTTTAGACAAAAAACAGGCTTTGTACAGAGGATACAGGATTTTACTCCACCTTGCAGGATCCGATTTCAGGACCGTCATGGGGAGTTCATCAGGGCCCATTGCCACTGTGTCACAATTATGAGGAAGTCATGGCAGAGGCAGAGAGTTGAGACATAACCCTAGGCTGGTTCCTTAGATAAGAAAACGAGAAATAGTCGTGACAGGATGTCTGGTGTCATGTGTTTAGCAAACAGGAGCGGGTTTCTCGGAATTGGTCGTGTTCTTGGTAAACGGGGGCTTATTTCTCGGAATTTGGTCTGACCAGAAGCGGGGGTGGTTACAATGGGGGCTCGTTTCTCAGAATCTGCCTGACCATCGGAATGTGCAGTTGCAGTTTTGAGGAAGAGGGGTGTTTTGCGTGCAACCTTTCTTTAACGTTTCTCGGAATTTACTAGTTACCGTCATGATGAACTCGGGATGTGGATGAGAGGGTGTATTAATGGGACATACATGACGATAATATTCTATTTTTCCACACATTGCTGCCTCTGCTGTGTCAAAGTCGCGCAAGCACTGCCAACCGCACTACGAGTTGCAAATGTGCAAATCGTAATACAGTTGGCGGTTCTTTAGCCTTTCTCATGGCGGTGCCTTGAAAACAGGCACCACAATGGGAATGGCCAAAAAGTTCCAGCACAGTATGGACGGTGACATCCATGCTGTGCTGGAACTGGGGGGAATACAGCAGGGGGGCACAAAATTGTGCACCCCCTGATTGTATACCCATGGCATGGGGGGCATGGGATACAGGGCCCTCTTTGTTCCCAGCTTCTTCATGGCAGGGCTCTGTCATGAAAACGTTGGCCGTACAAGAACTCAAAATATGCTGAGCGGGACTACATATTGCGTTGTGGCACTCCTGCGCCACCACCAGGGAACAACTGTTCCCGGGTGCAGCAGGCAGACTGCCGCCAATACGACTTTTTTAGTTGTAATCGGCAATATGGTGAACCGCCGCCCATGTGCTACTGCGAGACCACTAAACTTGTAATAAGGCCCTAAGTTAACAAAGCTAAACCTATTGTTCTGCATAATAAGCAAACTGACTAACATATATTTTTTAAATAGTTCCCTTTTCCAACAGGTTCTATGTAATGAATTATTCAGATGGATACATTTGCAATGCTTTCAAACAGAAGAGGCATCCTAACAGGAGCAATAAGGCTTTCAATGTAGTTATTAATAATCTTTTGATTATTAAATGCAGAGGTATAGCCCCATTATGCTCTCAGTGGACCAAATACAAATCTTATGATATGCAGGAGCTAGAATCTTGATGTGTTTACAATAGTATAAATATCTGTGGTGCTAACTATCTTGTTTTATTAGTAAAAGTGTTCTTTTGTATTTACCAATTGTAGCACCCTTTTTGAACAAGATTGAAAAGATTACAGTACACATTTGAAAAGTGGGGGACGGAGCTTGCTAGGCTCCAAGATGGCCGCACTAGGGTAAGCTCCAGTAATCCGGTATTACTATACTCCACTGTCCTGCAGCATCAGGTGACCAAAATAAGACGCTTAATTCTCTGGAAGGTGCAGTCGCTATCCTGGTTGCGACATTGACAATTGCTAGCCATTGGAGTAGACTGATCCTGGCTGGAGGCCGGGTCAAGGCCTGCGCGTATTGGCGAAGGGCGTGGCGGACGAAGGAGGCTCTGCCCCAGGCCTGCTGGCTTCCTGAATTGCAGCCTGTGCGCCCCGCATTGGCGGGACATGGCTGGCGGAGTGCCCTCATCTGCGGTTAAATGAGCAGCAAGGGAAGCCTGCCTGTTCTCGGTGGGGACGCGGGCAAACAACAGACTGTGCCGCACCTGGGTTGGAGTTACGGCCTTGGCAAAGGTAGGAGATTGCGGCCCGGCGGGTGTGCCCCCCACTGTGCTGTAGCGCCGTAGACTGCCTCTCTCGCGACCAGCCTTGGGAAACGAGACCTGCTGAATGTGAGACGCCTCGCTGCGGCCTGCTGACTGGAAGGCCTGCGGCGGCAGAGATCACCGGCGCTTTGGGTCGCTGATGTGACAGGTTTTCTTCCGCGGTCTCCGGGAGATTGAGCGAGTTGTAGCTCCTCTTGGGGCTATGTATCTCCTAAGCAGCTGTCGGAGACTGGCGCTGCGAACTGCTGAAGGCCAGGGGAGATCTACGAGAGTGTAGAGTCATATTTCCCTGGCTGAATACCTGCGTGAAGTTGCTGGGCCACTCTGCCTGGGCAAGAGCAGCTTCTGTGACTAGTTCTGATGGTGTGGAGCGGGCCTGGGTAGGGGTACCCCTAATGATGTGACTTGGTCTTTCTGGTGGTGAGCCTGTTGAGGGGGACATGTGGCCTGGCTTCTCCGCAACCAGTCTGTGGGGTCTGGGGTCCCGCCATTTGATGACAATGAACAAGCACCCATCGGCAGAGCACCACGATCCTGAAGGCCTTCTGTGACTCCCTGGGCCTGGGCCTTGGCTGCTTGAGAGGGCATAGTATAGATTTACAGCCAGATTCATCAAGCGAAATGCGCTCGCAAAAGGGCCATATTCTGAGAATCTGGCCCTTTGCGAGTGCAATTTTTGCATTTGGGATTCATCATCCCAAATGCAAAAATCGCTAATACAGAATTCGCAAATTTGCGAGGCTTAGCATTTAAGGAATCTCTATTAGAGATTCCTTAAATGCCATTCATGAAACATTTAAAAATTGCGAATTCGCAATTTAGGACCGCTATTTACCACGAAGTCAAACCTCGTGGTAAATAGCGAAAACTTAGAAAAATGCATTTTAATGCATTTTTCTAAGTTGCATGTTAAACACATACATGTCCTTTGGACATGTGTGTGCACAACATCAGTGTAAATTCACATTTCAGGGGTGCTACAGGGTGTCCTTTGGACACCCCTGCACCCTTGAAATCGCATCCTTATTTGCGATTAGCAAATTGCTAATCGCAAATAAGGAATAACTCCCAATTCATTCCTATGGGCCCCATAGGAATGAATTGGGAGTTATTCCTTATTTGCGATTAGCAATTTGCTAATCGCAAATAAGAACGCTGTACGAATCGCAATTTATTTTGCGATTCCTATATGTATCCCGTTTTGCAAGTCCTTAATAGCGATTCCTTATGAATCGCTATTAAAGACTCGCAAAACGGGTCTTTGATGAATCTAGCTGTTAGTGCTTTGCTGTATTTATTGACTTCCACACAGCTACAATACATCCTGGCGTGGGGCACCATGAGGAGATCCGACAAATCGCAATCTAAATTACAGTTTGAGCCACGAAAGTCGGCTAGGCAGCAGGATGTGGACAAAGCTGCATTTGAGTCCGGCTCTGAGGCTGGGGAACCGTCGGAGGACCCTGGTCTAAAACAAATCCTAGTAGCGAAGCAGAGAAGCTTGACCAAGATAGATGGGAAAATAGATGCCATATCATTCCGTATGGACAGAATGTCGGAGCGCTTAGATAAGCATACGGAGAGGCTAGATCAGGTGGACAAACGAGTTTCAGACGCTGAAGATACCTTAACCACTAGCTCCCTGGCACACAGAAAAATGGATAAACTACTGCAGGTGGTCCTGGCCAAAGCTGAAGATTTGGGGGCGAGATCTTGGAGTAGCAATATAATACTGGTGGGAATTGCGGAGTCAACCACTATCCCTAATAAGGAACTCTTTGTGGAACAATTACTGGTCTCACTTATGGGCAGAGAAACATTCTTGAATGTGTTCATTGTGTGACGTGCTCATCGCTCTCTTGCGCCCAGACCGGTCCCAGGAGCTCCTCCGCGACCCATAATTTCTAAGGTGCCTAACTATAGGGATCGGGACGCTACCTTATGCAAAGCCAGGGAGCTGCGCACACTGCAACATGAGGGCATGGACATCTCCCTATACCCTGACTTCAAACAGCAAGTTCAGGAAGCAAGACGTCTGTTTCTCCCCGTTAAGCGGAAACTTTGAGACCTTAATCTTGGTTATTTTCAACATGATGTACCTGGCTAAATTGAGCATACAAGCTGATAGCAAAGCTTTTATATTTTCTGACCCGAAGCAGGCGCTGCAATTCATAAAAAGGCGAGAGGGAGGAGAATCTTCACGGAAACCTTCTTGCTCCCCGGCTTCCTTGAAAGATGAGGTCCCGGAGCTAGAAGAACAGTAAATTTAACTGGACATCCACCTGATTGCACTAAATTGTAGATCCATCAAGCTGTGGTGAGGTTCGATCTACTGCCTGGGTGGCTACCACTTGGGCCGCTGGTCCCTGCGAATGGAAATGTGCTACCAATATTTCTGTTTGATTAGTCTTCTTAATGACTCTGCTAAGGTAGTCGGTTAGATCTATACATAAGTTGCATGTTGAGCCACTCACATACTGAGTAAACTCTAGATGATGCATCCAAACTGGGAATCCTAGACGTATATTATTGCTGTGTTCCAACATAGTGATGATTTAAATGACCCATGTAGTGCACCAGAGGGGTAGCCATTAGATGTGTTCATGTTCATAAAGTTGGTTGCTGGAATAAGTCTGGAGCTGGTAACATCTGCCCCTGCTTGTTACTCTCTTCTTGCTACTTTATCTGTACAAAGACAAAAGGGCATATTAGCAAGGGCATTACGCTGCTTTAGCAGGACTTTTTCCCGCAAAAGCGGCGATAATTTTATCGCCCTATTACCAAGCTGTCACTAACAGCAGTTAGCGACAGCTTGTAGGCGATAGCGACCGGTTTGGGACCCGCTTCGCATGTCAGAGATATTTATCGCTAATGACATACAAAGTGGGCGTACCCAACCATTTAGCGACTGAAAGCAGTCGCTAACATCGCTATCGCCTATTATCAACGCAGGCGAAGCGATAAAAAAACTTCACGCTAAGTGCGAATATCGCCAAAACCTAATGCCTTCTCAGACCACTTCTTAACCTGTGTATCCAATGGAAGGTGGATATTCAAGTTAAGACCCTATTGGCGATGATGCCTGAATATTGCTGCATTTCCAGCGATATTCACGCATTGATCTGCTATCGCTGGATATTTTATCGCATTTGAGATAAACGTTGCTAATAGCACGTTATCTCTGTGATAAAATCTGGCGATGCGAGGCGATAAAAAAAAATTGCTAAGATCAATTAGCGATAATTATCGCTACTCCTTGCTAATATGCCCCAAAGAGACCTGCTCAGGTTTCACTGTGCTGGCTGTTACTGCGGGGAATTAGAACATTGAGAACGTTGCTATGACGAATCCATCTTCTAAAATTGAATTTTTTTAATTTTTTTATTTGAAAGGTTTTATATAGCGCAAACATGACCCGTGCGGGTATCAGAGCACTTTACAAGTAAGGTAGTTAAACAAAAGAAACAGTGTACAAAAGAAACATAGGGGCATATTAATAAGGCCAGGCGATAATTATCGCTAAGTGCACTTAGCGCAAGTATAATTGTCGCCGGCCAACTCTGAATTTTATTGCGGAGATAGCATGCTATCAGCAACGCTTATCTCCAAAGCGATAAAATTCAGAGCGCAAGCTGCCAATTGTGAGATTATCACTGGAAATACAGCGATAATCCCACAAGGTTTGGCGATAGCTTGCTGATAGGGATAGACATACTTAGCCATGATATCCACCGTATATAGAATATCATGGCTAAGTCAGAAAAATACCTGACGTAAAAAAGCAGCGTTAACCGCGGTTAGCGTGGCTTGTTTTTAAATCACTAACAGGGTTACGATATCCTTGATAATAGGAGAAATGTCGCTTAGCGACATTTCTCCTATGATTTTAATCTGGAACGCCCCCTTTGCATCTCATTAGAGATGCAAGGGGAAGCGTAGAGTAAAAGGGGGCTAACATGCAAATTTGCATGTTAGCACCCTGTTGCTGATAGGGCGCTAGTTTTATCTCTGCCTTTTTTTGCTTTTAAAGCCAAAAAAGCAGAGATAAAACCCTTGTTAATATGCCCCAAAGTATTTCGAGATAAAGACTTATGTTACAGCTGGTTGTTCCAAGATGTAACTCCTAAATCGCTAAATAGAGTTAGATTTATGACCTGGAGTGTGAGGGGGTTGAATGACTTCAGGAAAATACGCAAAGTAGTAGCATACCTCAAGCGCCATCACGAAGACGTAGCATGTATTGAAGAAACACATTTAGTTCCAAATAGTAATATGCTTACACATAGACGGCTGCAGGGCAATTTCAATGCAGCTGGGTTCACCTCACATGCTAGGAGTGTTCTCACGTGGGTTAACTCTAAGTCTGGAATTACTATACAACATTTAGATGTGGACTCAGGCAGTAGATTTGTCATTTCTAGATGCTACAAAGAAGGGCTGAATGTCAAGCTAGTTAATGTCTATGGCCCGCACTATCGCGACCCTCTCTTCCACCACACAGTAGTCTCTCTTGTCCTCACAGGGCTCTATCTCCCTTAGATCTGGGGTGGTGATTTTAATTGCGTGCGTGATCCGGCCCTAGATCGCTCCAGGGGTCGGCCTCGTAAGCCTTGTGCAGCAGCAAGGGCTAAAAAAGATGTTACTGAGCAACTAGGCCTGCCAGATGTACAGTGCTGGCGTTCTCCTGAAGCTTCAGGGATCTCTCATTACTCTACTACCCATGACATTCAGACCAGGATCAACTTCTGGCTTGCCTCTAAATCGCATTGCTCTAACATTAGTGACTGTGTACCTCTCCCTCGCAAGTACTCGCACTACTCCCCTATTCTTCTGGACCTGACTCTACCCCTCAGGAGCAGCACGCCTTTTACTTGGAGGTTTTCCCCATACTCCCTAATGGACCTAGTATTTAAGGCTGACCAGGCCTCCTGGGCTGAAGAGTTCTTTGCCAACAATATAGGCTTAGTGGATATTTTTCTGCAATCTGGGAAATGTTTAAGGTTTTTATTAGAGGGGCTGTCATATCTAAATATTCTGGAGTTCTTTGCTTGCTCAGAGATAGACTTGCTGCACTGGAAAAGAGGCTGGCGGGGCTAGAGCATGTTTACCAACTTAGGGGAGAGCCGCATACACTTGAGGAAATAAAAACCACTTTAGAAGAGTATCAGGAAGCAGCAGCCAGGGTAGTGAAACAAATGGGCTAGTACGTGCAGTGAGGGGGAACACCCTGGTGCGGTTGTAGCAACCATGCAGTGCCGCAAAAGGGAATCTAGCACAATCACTGAGATTCTGGGGGAAGATGGGAGTCAGATACATGAGACGGTGCTTATTGCAAAGAGATTTAGCATATACTACACTGAATTGTATAGCTCAAGATTAGACCCGAATGAGGAGAGCATCAAAGACTATTTGGAGCATATACAACTGCCATGGCTCACTAACTCACATAGAGAACATCTTATGGCGCCTCTGGAACCTGGCAAGATCTCATTATCAATTCCTTGAGTACTGCGGCTAGGGACCTCTACACATGCGCATTCTTCTATCCTCTCCTGACTATGACTGAAACATGGAAATCCCTCCTTGTCTACACCTTATTAATAAGTATTATTTTATATATAATTTGTTATAATTCTTTAAATCTCGTGTCAAAGAGCACAATCCTGAGATTGCACAGATCCGTCTATCCGGAAACACACTCCATCATGGCTGCTTTATTTTTCCACTGTTTCAGACGGTCTACTGCGGCACGTCTCACTAATGCAGCCGTGGTCCATGTGCATGCGTCCAATGAGTAATGCACTCGCTACTGACTGCTTCCTGCGAGTACTTAGTTAGATCAACTTTGGCACATTTCAATTCTGTCCCGAACCTAGATGGACGTACCCATTTGGGATTTAGGTAAGCCTCCACCATTCAGGGAGTTTTAGCAAAGTCTGCTTAGTACCGGATCTTTACCATTTGGTGCTGTTGTTTCAGACCCGCATCAATAGCTGTTACAGTGGTAAGGATTGAACTACCACAGTGTCTAGAGCTAGAGTTAGTGGGATTGAGATAGAGATAGGGGAATTCCTCCTTTTGAAATTGATGCCCTCACACACCCTTACGGGTGTCATGCTTCATCATCGGGCGGTGCTCCTCGTTGGAGGTGGCGCTGCAGTCCCCCACGGGCCCCGCAAGAGGGCTCTTTGTCAGCGATCTTTTATAGGAGGTGCCGCAGGTGTGCCTGCGGGTGTGTGGGACTCTGGAAAAAGTGTGAGTGAAAATTAAATTACCTCGCCGGAACCCTAACCCAATTTTACTCAAGGGTCCGGAAGATAAATTAAAATTAAAGAGGACTGGGGCCTAGCCTAGAAACAAATATGTAGGAGCGATAGGTATGCTCCCACTGCTCTCAGTCCGTGCAAGTGATGTGAAGGTGCAATAGGGTCAACATGTTTCACGCAACAAGTGGGTGCCTAGTGGATTCGCATTGCGCTTCGCCAGGACCTTGAAAGTGAATATAAAACTGTGGGAGTAAGGGAAAGACGCACTGCACTCCCACCATGCCCAAATGTAAGGTCAAAAACGTGTACCTAAGATCCATAAGGGGACGACACCGCCATAGGGACTCCCGGTTGTGTCTGGCATTGATTCTTTGCTGGAACCACTCAGCAAGTTCTGTCATTTTTATCTGTGCCCCCTAGTAATTAAAACACCTACCACAGAGGTTTTGAACCTGATTGATTATTTTGCAGAACCAGCATCAATTAACGATCTTGGGGCATATGTACAAAGGCTTTATCTCCGCTTTTTTGGCTTACAAAGCCAAAAAAGTGGAGATAAAACCAGCGCCCTATTTACTAGCATAATAGCATGTTACCACCCTTTTTCCCAACGCCTCCCTTTGCATCTCCAATGAGATGCAAAGCGGGCGTTACTGGTCGTACCCCAGATGGACTACCTTGCAAAATATCGCTGATGTTTACATTGCGATATTTACAGCCCACATGATTTTAGCACACATTAGATTTTGGTGAAAACTGCAGTTTTCGCCATAATCTAACGTCTGCTAAAATCCTGACGTAGCCATCACTAACATAGGGGGTGGATTATGCTGAAATAACTCTGTGGGTCATATCAGCAAGGTTATCTCCCTTTTGCAGGGAACATTGCTGGAAAGCCAGCGATGTTCCCTGCACAAACCTCGCTATCTCTGGAATTTTTATTGCTCTGGAGTAACACGTTAATGATTATGCGCTACCAGGGCGATAAATACGAGAGATAGTCGGCGAAAATATGATTATTGCTAAGCATGGCCAGTGATAATTATTGCTGGCCATTTTTAATATGCCCCCTAGTGACTCTGGACGTAGAGGCGCTTTATACGAATATTTTTCAGGACTCGACACTTGCAGTTCTAGAACATGCCTTGCAGTGTTGACCCATGGCCATATGAAACCCCCATCGCATTTATTTGTGACTGTGCCTCTCAAGCTCTCAAAGAGATCTACCAATTTCAAAAGGAGGAATTCCCCTATCTCTATCTGAATCCCACTAACTCTAGCTCTAGACACATCTTTTATCAACAAGAAAAAGTTACAGAAGTTTCTCTTGTTTAGGAACAGCTACCATCCATTGTGTTGACATTTAATCTTGGGAGCACTGGTAATGGACCTTCTCTTTTTTCTATAATTGCTCTCTGTTCCTCCCTTTTGTAATGTGTTACTAATGAGTACGGCAGCCAGCCATGGGAGACTATTTTCAATTTTCTTCTTCTAGATTCACTTTTTCTCACAAGTTAGTGCCCATTATACATTCCTTAGGGGGTTCCATTTAGGCACACTTACAACTTGGACAATCCAGGCCTCAGCTTTGATGATGACATAGAGGCAGAAATACTAAGGGCACCACCACCTCTTTCAGGTGATGGCGGTGTAGCATCAGGTAGCTGAAATGAGGACTGGAAATCCCTACAAACCCTGAGGAAACTACAGAATAAGACAGCTCTGCATGGGATAGTAATGACGGAATGTCTTAGGGCCATACGTGGGGCCCCCGAGCTACAAGGGGCCCCTCAGCACGCCCTTTCCTTGGAGGTTTTCCCCATACTCCCTAATGGACCTAGTATTTAAGGCTGACCAGGCCTCCTGGGCTGAAGAGTTCTTTGCCAACAATATAGGCTTAGTTGATATTTTATCCTGCAATCTGGGAAATGTTTAAGGTTTTTATTAGAGGGGCTGTCATATCTAAACATTCTGGGGTTCTTCGATCGCTCAGAGATAGACTTGCTGCACTGGAAAAGAGGCTGGCGGGACTAGAGCATGTTTACCAACTGAGGGGAGAGCCGCATACACTTGAGGAAATTAAAACCACTTTAGAAGAGTATCAGGAAGCAGCAGACAGGGAAGTGAAACTAATGGGCTAGAACATGCAGTGAGGGGGAACACCCTGATGCGGTTCTGGCAACCATGCAGTGCCGCAAAAGGGAATCTAGCACAATCACTAAGATTCTGGGGGAAGATCGGAGTCAGATACCTGAGACGGCGCTTATTCAAGAGAGATTTAGCATATACTACACTGAATTGTATATGTATAGCTCAAGATTAGACCCGAATGAGGAGAGCATTAAAGACTATTTGGAGCATATACAACTGCCATGGCTCACTAACTCACATAGAGAACATCTTATGGCGCCTCTGGAACCTGGCAAGATCTCATTATCAATTCCTTGAGTACTGCGGCTAGGGACCTCTACACATGCGCATTCTTCTATCCTCTCCTGACTATGACTGAAACATGGAAATCCCTCCTTGTCTACACCTTATTAATAAGTATTATTTTATATATAATTTGTTATAATTCTTTAAATCTCGTGTCAAAGAGCACAATTCTGAGATTGCACAGATCCGTCTATCCGGAAACACAATCCATCATGGCCGCTTTATTTTTCCACTGTTTCAGACGGTCTACTGCGGCACGTCACACTGATGCAGCCGTGGTCAATGTGCATGCGTCCAATGAGTGATGCACTCGCTACTGACTGCTTCCTGCGAGTACTTAGTTAGATCAACTTTGGCACATTTCAATTCTGTCCCGAACCTAGATGGACCCATTTGGGATTTAGGTAAGCCTCCACCATTCAGGGAGTTTTAGCAAAGTCTGCTTAGTACCGGATCTTTACCATTTGGTGCTGTTGTTTCAGACCCGCATCAATAGCTGTTACAGTGGTAAGGATTGAACTACCACTGTGTTTAGAGCTAGAGTTAGTGGGATTGAGATAGAGATTGGGGAATTACTCCTTTTGAAATTATGCCCTCACACACCCTTACGGGTGTCATGCTTCATCATCGGGCGGTGCTCCTCGTTGGAGGTGGCGCTGCAGTCCCCCACGGGCCCCGCAAGAGGGCTCTTTGTCAGCGATCTTTTATAGGAGGTGCCGCAGGTGTGCCTGCGGGTGTGTGGGCCTCGTGGAAAAGTGTGAGTGAAAATTAAATTACCTCGCCGGAACCCTAACCCAATTTTATTCAAGGGTCCGGAAGATAAATTAAAATCAAAGAGGACTGGGGCCTAGCCTAGAAACAAATATGTAGGAGCGATAGGTATGCTCCCACTGCTCTCAGTCCGTGCAAGTGATGTGAAGGTGCAATGGGGTCAACATGTTTCGCGCAACAAGTGGGTCCCTAGTGGATTCGCATTGCGCTTCGCCAGGACCTTGAAAGTGAATATAACACTGTGGGAGTAAGGGAAAGACGCACTGCACTCCCACCATGCCCAAATGTAAGGTCAAAAACGTGTACCTAAGATCCATAAGGGGACGACACCGCCATCGGGACTCCCGGTTGTGTCTGGCATTGATTCTTTGCTGGAACCCCTCAGCAAGTTCTGTCATTTTTATCTGTGCCCCCTAGTACTTAAAACACCTACCACAGAGGTTTTGAACCTGATTGATTATTTTGCAGAACCAGCATCAATTAACGATCTTGGGGCATATGTACAAAGGCTTTATCTCCGCTTTTTTGGCTTACAAAGCCAAAAAAGATGAGATAAAACCAGCGCCCTATTTACTAGCATAATAGTATGTTACCACCCTTTTTCCCAACGCCTCCCTTTGCATCTCCAATGAGATGCAAAGCGGGCGTTACTGGTCGTACCTCAGATGGACTACCTTGCAAAATATCGCTGATGTTTACATTGCGATATTTACAGCCCACATGATTTTAGCACACATTAGATTTTGGTGAAAACTGCAGTTTTCGCCATAATCTAACGTCTGCTAAAATCCTGACGTAGCCATCACTAACATAGGAGGTGGATTATGCTGAAATAACTCTGTGGGTCATATCAGCAAGGTTATCTCCCTTTTTCAGGGAACATTGCTGGAAAGCCAGCGATGTTCCCTGCACAAACCTCGCTATCTCTGGAATTTTTATTGCTCTGGAGTAACACGTTAATAATTACGCGCTACCAGGGCGATAAATACGAGAGATAGCCTGCGAAAATATAATTATTGCTAAGCATGGCCAGTGATAATTATTGCTGGCCATTTTTAATATGCCCCCTAGTGACTCTGGACGTAGAGGCGCTTTATACGAATATTTTTCAGGACTCGACACTTGCAGTTCTAGAACATGCCTTGCAGTGTTGACCCATGGCCATATAAAACCCCCATTGCATTTATTTGTGACTGTGCCTCTCAAGCTCTCAAAGAGATCTACCAATTTCAAAAGGAGGAATTCCCCTATCTCTATCTGAATCCCACTAACTCTAGCTCTAGACACATCTTTTATCAACAAGAAAAAGTTGCAGAATTTTCTCTTGTTTAGGAACAGCTACCATCCATTGTGTTGACATTTAATCTTGGGAGCACTGGTAATGGACCTTCTCTTTTTTCTATAATTGCTCCCTGTTCCTCCCTTTTGTAATGTGTTACTAATGAGTACGGCAGCCAGCCATGTGAGACTATTTTCAATTTTCTTCTTCTAGATTCACTTTTTCTCACAGGTTAGTGTCCATTATACATTCCTTAGGGGGTTCCATTTAGGCACACTTACAACTTGGACAATCCAGGCCTCAGCTTTGATGATGACATAGAGGCAGAAATACTAAGGGCACCACCCCCTCTTTCAGGTGATGGCGGTGTAGCATCAGGTAGCTGGAATGAGGACTGGAAATCCCTACAAACCCTGAGGAAACTACAGAATAAGACAGCTCTGCATGGGATAGTAATGACGGAATGTCTTAGGGCCAATATAGCCCCCAATGGTCTTTTAGTCACGCTGTCCCCCAGAATCTTCGTAGATGATTTCACCTTTCGTCGTGAATGACTACGATTGCTTGGAATTGCACACACAGTTGGCTTGTGTTGATTATCAACACAGCCAAGCGCTTATCAGATGAGCTTCAGATTCAGATTACCATATCGGCATCTCCATTTCTTCATTTAAATCACGACTCGCTGAAATAAATGAAGAAATGAATGATCATAAGGAGTATCTAACCAAACAGAAAATTTCAAAACTCCAAAAAGATATTAAAACGCTTTGACCAAGGTAAAATTTACCCTTACACTAAAGACAATTGGGCCCGATTCACAGAATGAACTTAAGACTCAATCCTAAACTTACTACTATTTTGGTATTCACAGAATGCACTTACTACTTTTGGCATTCACAGAATGAACTTACTACTTTTGGTATTCACAGAAGTTAGGATTTTGTCTTAAGTTTGTCTTAAGACAGACTTAAGACAGAATTAAGACAGATTTATGACAAAATCCTAACTTCTGTGAATACCAAAAGTAGTAAGTTCATTTTGTCAATACCCAAATAGTAGTAAGTTTAGGATTGAGTCTTAAGTTCATTCTGTGATTCGGGCCCACTTATGTCTTTCAGAGTTATGACACCACATCTGGCGAGGGCAGTAACCAGTCCACCAGATCAGGGTCCACTAGTAGTGATTCCAGTCATGAAAATAGGAATTATACACCACAACACTGAGGAGGCTGTAGAAATCCACGGGATGCAAGGTGGTAGATCAAAAGTAGTTTATTAGAACGGGCAATACTGGTACAACCGTCTGTTCAAGTCGTGGTCCAAACCAGAGTGCTCCGCCTGTGGAATGCACTCGGAGAACACAACAGGATTCCAAGAATCCATAGTAACAGAACTTAGGAGATAAACATAACATAAGTGGAAATACAATCTAACAGAGACAAGTGAAATGCATAGAATACTACATCACCTCCTTTTCTCAAAGAAACAAAAAAATAAAAAAACAAAATAGAAAAAACAAAGAAAACAAAAGAAAAACAAACAGATAAAGAAATATTACTCTCTAAACCTCAAAGGTCTATTAACAATGCGAGAACTCTTCCTGACACTGAAGTCGGTGGCAGGAGCCTTGGTGGGAAAGGAACTTGTGGAAGCTTTTGAGGAGACAGGTGAGGTTGAGGATGCTTTTGTGACAACAGGAGTACTACTAACAACCTTAGCAACTCTGTTCAAATTCCACCAGAAACCTCCCTCAACTTGTACAGCATTTCCCACAATTTTAACCACTTTTACAGGAGACCCAAACTTGCTTTCCCCCTTGTTGACATGGACAGACTTTCTAATCCTCACACAGTCTCCAACTTCCAAAACACTCTCTTTCCTACCCTTCTTAACATCAAAATTACCCTTTTGCTTGGACTGGGCATGCAGAACATTACTCTTTACAATGGACATGAGACTCGAGACATCAGAACTAGACTTCATCCACTTAGACATCCACCCAGGACAAAACGAAGTGTTTAACTTTCGACCTCTCATTAACTCAAAGGGAGAGACCTTAGTGGAAGAGTGAGGAGTGGTCCTATAAAACCAAATCACGCTCTTCAACGCTTTGCTGACCTCAACATTACTACTCCTAGCCCACTTCACACAGTCGCCAATAACTCTGTTCATCCTCTCGACAAGACCATTCCCTTGAGGATGATAGAGAGAACTCTTGACATGCTTCACACCTCAATTGGACAGAAAGTCAACAAACTCATGACTCACAAATTGCTTCCCATTGTCGAAAACTAACACTTCAGGAAAACCTTCCCTACTCCAAATATCGCACAAGAATTCAATGACACTTTTCGTATCAGCATCTTTAACCAATTTATACTCCGGCCACTTGGAGGCATAATCAATCAAGACTAGAATGAACCTGGAACAGCCACTCAGCACAGAATAAGGTCCCATGATATCAATACCCTGTTTAGCCCAAGGACGATCCGGGCACTCAACCGGCATAAGAGGAGGAACCCAAGTCTTGAGACTCTTATCTGAAGATTTACAGATACAACAGTCAGCAACAAAAAGATCAATATCCGAATCCATAGCGGGCCACCAGAACATTTCACGAATCCTACGTTTAGTAAGTGAACAACCAAGGTGACCCTCATGAGCCTTCACAATGATATCTTTTCTAAATGCAAACGGAGGAATGATCTTATCATTACGAAGTAAAATCCCATCTTCAATGGAGATCTTATGCCCAACCTTAGAAAAGGGTTGAAGAGAAGAAGACAAGACCTTCTCACGTGGCCAGCCCAACTTAACAAAATTACAAACATCCTGAAGAACACTATCTTGTTCAAAAGCCTTCCTCCCCTTTGCAAGTCCCACGGAGATCATAGATGTAGAGCACGCATCGTCGCCAGTAAAATTATGTAGAAATCCACGGGATGCAAGGTGGTAGATCAAAAGTAGTTTATTAGAACGGGCAATACTGGTACAACCGTCTGTTCAAGTCGTGGTCCAAACCAGAATGCTCTGCCTGTGGAATGCACTCGGAGAACACAACAGGATTCCAAGAATCCATAGTAACAGAACTTAGGAGATAAACATAACA
Source organism: Lissotriton helveticus (assembly GCF_964261635.1). Lineage (NCBI taxonomy): Eukaryota > Metazoa > Chordata > Amphibia > Caudata > Salamandridae > Lissotriton > Lissotriton helveticus. The sequence continues at coordinate 181,952,116 of NC_136057.1, read as the reverse complement.
TAAGTGGAAATACAATCTAACAGAGACACGTGAAATGCATAGAATACTACAGAGGCCTTAGACAACAACCTCCACTTTTGTTTCAAGGATTCCCACCAAACTCCTTTCAACCACCAATGTACCCTGGACCGTGGAGGGGACCGCATCCAATGTGGAACATACCACCTGGACATTGTCCCCAAATGCCTCAATACCAACAATTCCCCCTCCCCCTATTTACAACAGAGGGAAGGGCAGAGGAAGAGGCAGAAGAAGAGGAGGACCCAGGAAGGTCCACTGGCAAAGACCAAGAACAGATAGTTCCTAGGAGCAAGACAATGAAACCCTAGTAGTTAATCATTCGTCCCGGCCCATGACCGAGGATGAATCAAAGCTCTTGGAGAAGGGTCTTGGTTTGTCCCGACCCCCAAGGAGGACACCTTCAGACTTCATCAAGAACTCCATCAACTATTTCACAAAATAAGACTCAAGGCATTTTTTCAAGACAAACCTGAGACCCCTATTACCGGTACTAGTCTAAAAAAAAAGTCAAAGTTCACAACGACCGCTGCCATGACACCACATGAGGTACTTACTTTGAACAGGCGATTTTGAAAGACGTGAAGGACATTACCTACACACACCCCTTCGACAACCTGTCCAGGGAAGAGAGGAACGTACTCATAACCATCATAGAGGATCGGACCATCATTTTGAAGCCTGCTGACAAAGGAGGGACTATTGTCATTATGGATATTGATACGTACGATGCTGAATGTCACCGCCAACTATAAGATACACAGTTCTATTGGCCGATAGTTGAAAATCCAACAGCCCGTCTGTCCACCATAATCAGAAGTCTTATATTATCTGAGGCTGAGATGGAAGGATGGATTTCTACCCAAGAGGTAGCCTTTCTTTCCAATAATGTCCCTCGTACCCCTTATTTCTACACTCTACCGCTAAGATCCATAAGGGGACGACACCGCCAATGGGACGCCCGGTTGTGCTTGGCATTGATTCTTTGCTGGAACCACTCAGCAACATAGAGGCACTTTATACGAATATTCCCCAGGACTAGACACTTACAGTTCTAGAACATGCCTAACAGAGTGTTGACCAATGGCCATAGGAAAGCCCCATCGCATTTATTTGTGACTGTGCCTCTCTAGCTCTCAAAGACAACTTTTTTGCCTTCCAGAGACAACTGTACCATCAAATCCAAGGCACCAGCATGGGAAGCACCTTTGCAATGAGCCTGCCATGTTTGTATATGGCCGACTTCGAAGAAAAATTAATCTTGAGAGGGAACAATCCATACAGGACCAACATCCTTGTGTGGCATTGTTAGATCGACGATATCATCATGTTCTGGCAAGGGGATGAGGAACAATGCAGAACCTTTTTCAAATGGATCAATACCCATAATCACTTTCTGAAATTCACCGACATCAGTTCACAAGAAAACATTCCGTTTCCAGAACTCCTGATCTCACTACAGAATGGTGTGCTCAAAACCACCAATTACAGAAAACCCACAGACAGAAATAGATTGCTTCTGTACGAGAGCTACCACCTTAAAGCATTGAGAAATAATCTACCAGTCGGTCAGTTTTTGCACCTTTGCAGATACTGCAATACACTTAACGAATTTGAGTCTCAGTCTAAGATACTATATGACAACTTATCAGTATGACACAATCTTAGGAAGGTCATACGAGAGGGCTACAAAAGAGCAAGGAATAACCATAGGGATGCCCTCCTAGAGGTCAGTACCAAACCAGAGTTAGATGCCTTAACCTGTGTGACCACATTTACACCTAACTCCAATAAAATTCAAAAAATTATCAAAAGGCATTGGAACATCCTCAAAACAGGCAGCTTCAGTCCAGGCCCACCTCCATTGTTTGCATTCAAACACACACAAAATCTGAGAGACACATTGGTCCATACTCGACCAAAAGCCACAATTCAGAGACAACCCACTCTCTGGTCCTTACCCCAGTAGAAGGACGCTACCCGTGCGGGACCTGCACTGTGTGCCCCCCGACTACAGCATCTAAACAGATTGACCTTGGTTTGCCCAGACCTTGGCTTCAAAAACGGCATACTAACGGTAATACAAAAAACTGTATATACCTTATCACCTGTCGCTATGCCATGAGGTATGTCAGCATGATGATATGCCCTATTAATACCCTCATTGGGGAACACAAAAGTACTATCCACTGTAGGAAAACCAACACAAGGCTACAGAACCACTACCTAGAGAAAAATCATCCCCCTGACAGTCTCTGTTGGGCCATAATTGAATCCAATCCCAACTGGTCCACACGCACATTATTTAAACAAGAACAACGATGGGAGTTTCCACTTAAAAAGCAATTTGGTTGGTCTGAATGTTGACATACTTTGGGTAGAACTGACATCGTAATGCTCCGGATCTAATCAAAAAATGATGGTGTCACCTGCGCTCTGATCTGGGACTGTTTAGGGTGCATATGATTCCCTTTCCATACCGTTTTTCAGCCACCAAGGAATACCCACAGTGTTGTCTGCTATGTGCAATCATCCTTTGTGATTGGCAGGGTGACATCGGGTCCTAGTGTTTAATTACGACCACCAGACAATTGGAACGAATAGTCATTATTCTGGTGACCACAGAATACTTGTCTGCCATTGGCATAATAAGACATACCCTCCCTGCCCAAACCACGACATAGATGGCCTTAATACCATTAGCATCTTTAGTCAATATGGAAGCTCCACCAACACTGTGGGCTAATAGTAGGATTTGTGTACTTCTACTCGCCCATGGAAAAACATGAACACCCTGCACCACTTAGTATTCAATTGTATTTTTATACTATACCATCCATTGCTCTTACCACAGAAAGTGCGGCGGTAAATTGTACACTTATCTAATATGTATGCATCTGTACCACTTGGGGGAGGTCTAGTTATATATCTCTCTATATCCTTTCACTGGTCCATTGAATAAAATTCAACGTGTCCATCATGGCCACCAGAGTCTGGCGATCTATATAGATACGGTCAGAGCCGGTCGCTCCTCACGCCGCGTGGCCCATCCCTGGCGTGCCCGGTCTCCGCCGCTGCCCGTTGTGCCTCTGCTGTGCCCTGACCTCGCCTGCCTACTGTATAGTATCTGCCCTATTGTCGTTTTTCATTTTGTGCCAGTAATCTGTTTTTTCTCCCCGCATTGTGTCCGCCCTGTTGTGCCCTGATCCCGTTTTGTGCCAGTAATCTGTTTTTCTCCCCGCATTGTGTCCGCCCGGTTGTGCCCTGATCTCGTTTTGCCCGTTTTGGTTTCTGTGCCAGTAATTGTTTTTGTGTCCTCGCCATCTTGTTGCCCTCCACCCCGCTCCCTGCCGCTGCTTCCCCGCGGCCCCACCCCGTTCCCTCCAGCATCAGCGCTCCGCTCCCCTCCCCACTCGCCACCCCGCTCCCGCCTCCCAGCTGCTCCTACCTCGCTCCGCCCCTCCCACGACACCATTTATGGCGGAGTCCACGCGTACGCGCAGCGGGTGCGCCAATGGTGCACCAAAGGCGCGCCAAAGGCAAGCCCATCTATGCCCGTCCGCTCCTGGACCGCGCCCAGCGCCAGACCCCCTTGCCCCCGCCGATGCCATCCCACCCGCCGGACGTACGACGCAGCCACCCTCAGCGCACTCAACACCGGCCGCCTCCCCTGCAAGTTCTCCTGCATCGGACCTGCAACTCACCCGCACCCGCCAAGCCGAGCGCCAACAGCAACCACCTGAAGTGCATCCTGCTCAACACGCGCTCCCTCCACAGGCACGCCGTGGAACTATGGAACCTGCTCGACACCACTTGTCCGGACATCGCCTTCCTCACGGAGACCTGGATGAACGCCTCCTCAGCACCCGACATCGCCATAGCCATCCTGGACGGCTGCAAGATCATCCGGAGGGACCGCATCAACCAGACTGGAGGAGGCATCGCCATCGTCCACAAGAAAACCATCTGCATCAAGACCAACTCCGACGACACCCTCACAACAGCCGAACACCTTCACTTCCAGAAACACACCAACCCCAAAACCACATTCAGAGGCACCCTCGTCTACAGACCCCCAGGACCCCGCACACAATTCAGCGAAGACATCGCAGACTTCATCAGCCCACACGCCCTCCCCTCCACTGACTACATCCTCCTAGGGGACCTCAACTTCCACCTGGAGAACAACAACGACAACAACACCACCAACCTGCTGGACAACCTGGCCAACCTCGGACTCAAGCAACTGGTGAACACCCCCACCCACTACGCCGAACACACGCTTGATCCAATCTTCTCCTCCAGCAAGCACATCTCCTTCAGCCACTCCACCGGACTCCACTGGACAGACCACAGCTGCGTCCACTTCAGCTTCAGAAAGACCACGACTCACCACCTCCCACAACAGGTCCCCCGCAGGAACTGGAACAAGATCACCACCGACCAGCTTACCACATCACTAAACCAGAACCCTCCCACCAGATCAACGGACCCCAACCAACCAGCCCTCAACCTCGCACAGTGGATCACCAACTGCGCCGACGACCTCGCACCCCTGAAAACCCATCCCAGCAGGACTGGAAGCAAGAAAGCCCCATGGTTCAACAACGAACTCAAGAACTCCAATAAGAACTGCCGCACCCTCGAGAAAGCCTGGCGAAAGAACCCAACCGCAGACAACATGACTGCCCTCAAGCACGCCACCCGCAAACACCACCAGCTGATCCACACCACCAAGAAGTCAGCATTCAAGGAACGACTAGACAACAACGCACACAACAGCAAGGAGCTCTTCAGCATCGTCAAAGAGCTCTCCAACCCCAGCGCCGGAAACAACGACATCACTCCCTCACAAGACCTCTGCGACTCACTCGCCTTGTTCTTCCACAGCAAGATCGCAGACATACACAACAGCTTCGGCGAACAGTCCACGCACCCAACCATACCACCAACGCCCCCCACCACCACCCTCCGCGCCTGGACCCCAGTCAGCACAGAAGACACCATCCACACGATGAATACCATCCACTCCGGATCGCCAACCGACCCATGCCCCCACCACGTCTTCAACAAAGCCGACTCCATCATCGTCCCCCCAACTCCGGGACATCATCAACTGCTCCTTCAACACCGCCACCTTCCCGGAGAGCTGGAAGCATGCCGAGCTCAGCGCCCTCCTGAAGAAACCATCGGCAGACCCCACGGACCTCAAGAATTACCGCCCCATCTCGCTCCTCCCCTTTCCAGCCAAAGTCATCGAGAAGACCGTCAACAGACAGCTTGCCACCTTCCTCGAGACGAATGGATCCCTTGATCACTCGCAGTCCGGCTTCCGAGCCAACCACAGCACCGAAACCGCCCTCATCGCAGCCACTGACGACATCCGAACCCTGCTCGACAACGGGGAAACAGCGGCCCTCATCCTCCTGGACCTCTCCGCAGCGTTCGATACTGTCTGCCACCGCACCCTAGTACAACGCCTCAGCAACGTCGGAATCCAAGAGAAGGCACTGGAGTGGATCATCTTGTTCCTCGCCGGAAGAACCCAGAGAGTCCGCCTCCCCCCGTTCAGATCCGAGGCCACCGAAGTCATCTGCGGCGTACCACAAGGATCATCACTCAGCCCCACCCTCTTCAACGTGTACATGAGACCCCTCGCAGCCATCGCACGCCATCACAGCCTCAACATCATCTCCTACGCCGATGACACCCAGCTGATCCTCTCCCTCACCAATGACCCCGACACCACCAGAACCAACCTACACGAAGGGATGAAAGAAGTAGCCGAGTGGATGAAGAACAGCCGCTTGAAACTGAACTCAGACAAGACGGAAATCCTCATCCTCGGATCATCACCATCTGCCTGGGACGACTCCTGGTGGCCCCCGGCCCTAGGCAGCGCACCCAAACCAACGGACCACGCTCGCAACCTGGGCTTCATCCTGGACTCCTCCCTATCGATGACCAGACAAGTCAACGCCATCTCGTCATCGTGTTTCAACATCCTACGTATGCTCCGTAAGATCTTCCGATGGATCCCCACCGAAACCAGGAAGACGGTCACCCAGGCACTTGTCACCAGCAGACTGGATTACGGAAACACCCTCTACACCGGAACCACAGCCAAACTGCAGAAAAGACTCCAACGCATCCAGAACGCCTCCGTACGACTCATCCTGGACATCCCCCGTCACAACCACATCTCCGGACACCTGAAAGACCTGCACTGGCTCCCCGTCGGCAAAAGAATCACGTTCCGCCTCCTCACCCATGTACACAAAGCCCTCCACGACCTAGGCCCTAGGTACCTCAACAGCCGCCTGACCTTCTACACTCCCACCCGCCAACTACGATCGACCAGCCACGCCCTCGCCGCCGTTCCACGCATTCGAAGAGCCACCATGGGAGGAAGATCCTTCTCCTACCTGGCAGCCAAGACCTGGAATTCCCTCCCCATCCACCTCTGTCTTACCCAAGACCACCTCTCCTTCAGGAAGCAATTCAAGACCTGGCTGTTCGAGCAGTAGCTGAACCCCCCTCCCCCCAAAGCGCCTTGAGACCCTCTGGGTGAGTAGCGCGCAATACAAATTGCTTGATTGATTGATTGATACGACTCATGTGACAGGACACGCCCCCATTATCACTGCAGGTCTCCAAAATTGCAAAACGGGAAGTATACTATACATCTTCCACATTTCCAACTGGCACCTCCTATAAAAGAGCTCTGACAAAGAGCCCTCTTGCGGGGCCGTGGGGGACTGCAGCGCCACCCCCACTAGGAGCAACGCCCAATGATGAAGCATGACACCCGTAAGGGTGTGTGAGGGCACCAATTTCAAAAGGAGGAATTCCCCTATCTCTATCTCAATCCCACTAACTCTAGCTCTAGACACATCTTACCTCAACTAAAAAGAGTTGCAGAAGTTTGTCTTGTTTAGGAACAGCTACCACCTATTGTGTTGACCCCTAATGAAGACAGCCAGGCACCTCATTGAATCGACACCATCGGTGCAGTACCGGGGGCCGTCACTAGGGGGCCATAAACACATCAGCCAGGCACACACTGTAACATACATGGGCGGGGGTTGCAGGGTAGAGGCTACTACAGGTCCTGGTCCAGTCAGACTCATGCTGTATGTGGACAGCGTATGACTGCAGCAAGGTAAAGATTAGTAAAATGGGCCTGCCTGTTTTATTTATTGTGTTGTCTTAAGCGACGCTCTTCAGACAGGGCTTACCAGCAATCAGGGTGAAAGAATCCGAAGGAACATCCGGCTACCCACAATGCATTGCAAATAGATATCGACCCAAACCCAAAACAAAATGCATTTTTTGTTAATTAGAGTTTATTCTGGTAGTTTAATTCGCAACATGTACGAGTTTTTCTCTCTGTCTTTTTATGTCAACACTGGACAGTTCACCGCCCTAACATTCATAGTGGTCTTAATTGTAACACAGTCTTGATCAATACCTTATTTGCTAAAAATTCTTAATACTATCTTTGTAGTTAGTTGCACTTTGTGTGGTGGCTGCACTTTGTGTGGTGGCTGATGGCAAGGGTGTTAGAAATTTTGGAAGATCTTAGGACCAGATGTAGGTGGCCATTACCGGCCCAGTCATTGAGATGTAGGGGGCTATATTTTTCAGAATGTCTGTGTGCCACATGGCACACATGCCTGTAATTGGGGTGCCAGAGGGTGTCAAAGTGACACCCCCTGCACCCTTGCAAAATTCAAATACCGAATAACGTATTCCCTTAGTTACTGTAAAGATCTGAGTGTGGAATAATAAAAGCTTTCAACTGTTAATCACGAAGAGTATTCTATACAAACATTAGTACATTAATTTACCAATGAAATCTTCCAACAGTTAGAGGGTGTTACAGTTACCCCGCTCGCACTTCTCTTTTGAACACACGAGGCTGCAGCAGCCCCTCCCCCACCTCGCTCAGTCTGTGCATAGGCCCATTGTCATTCTGACTGTGGATGATTATCACATAAAGAATGAGAAATGGGCCGAAGAGCAGTGAAGCCAGTGGTTAATTTGTCAAATAAAGAGTGCCTGGTCTCTACTCTGGAGGCAGCGCTAACAGGAGAAATGTGCTGGTGTAAACTGCCTCCTGACTAGAGTCCCGGCACTTGGCCTAATGGCCTAATGGCTAGAGCTGCTGATTTTGGAGCTGGGGAACCGCGTTCGAGTTTCGGCGTGACTCGATGTCCTATGAGACTGGTGAAAATCATCTGCCCTCTAACTGTACCACTAATGTGATACTGCCTAATTGGCTGACCTGTTGGTCCTACTGGGGTGTAGTACTGCATATACAGATGCACTTAAGTATTTAGGATGGTGTCATATTGATTGCTATGATACTGACTTGTAATACTGATGAGAAACAAAAAATATATTATCATAAATAAAATTTGTGGCCTCAGTGCTGCTCAGCATTAGTTAGCTTCTATGTAAAACAGGGCCAGTGAACACTCAGGAGAGTTTGGTGACAAGGGTTTATTTAGCCTTTTAAAAGGTGCCCAAAATGGTGCCTTGCACGCCACATGCCAAAGTTCTGGGAACCTTATACCATGAAGACTGTAGGTGGCTTGTTTTGTTCTCCAAGATTCTTGGAGGAATATGTTGTTTTTTTGTTTTGTTTTTTAAGAAGTTTTTATTGAGTTTTAAATACAGAAGAAAAGAGATAAAATGAAAATAATAAAATGGTAAAGGGGCACAAACCAAAATAGAACATACATAATATTCTTTAAATGGACAATCAGGCAAATAACATATTATAAAAGAGCAACATATCTCTCACATTCTTCTACACTTTAATTCTTTTTTCTGTCTCTCTTTTCTTTTTTTCTATCCCTTTTCTTTCTTCTTTATTTTCCCTTCTTTCTCCTTTTTGTTTATAATATTGCTCTCTTATAATATTGTATTTGCCTGATTGTTCATTTCAAATATATTATGGAGGAATATGTTTTGAAGAAGTAAAATGCCACATAAAGACTGCATTTAACATGCAATTGTAGCAGCAAGTCTGTGTGCGCACAGGATTATGGGTATGCAGATTAGCGGTGATGTGCTGCTTGTTGGCTCTGGAGACACCTGACCTCTAGCGGCAAGAAGGCGCATTGCACCTCCCGCTCCTTCAATGAGGCACTCAACATTCTCTACCATTATTAGCCCCTCAATCTGCGTTCCTGCAGCTTCATCCTTTACATCTAACCTTATCCAGTGTTTCCCAAAATACCTTCCCTGCTCCACATACCAACAACGGAGGGCATCGAAGGTACAAAGTTTCAGAGATCTATACTAATATAATAAAGAGAGAGCCCAAACCTTTGAGGCGGGTAATCTCAGGAACCACAGCACCAATCACAACACCCAATACAGCGTTGGAAAGGGCAGTTGCAGCAGAAGGATATAGGCTATGTCGCCCACCATATACATTTAAAAGGTAAAAGAACCGTGCCAGTAAAGTAGTCCCTTGTGGGCGTGTCTGCATTGTGCTGTGGGTGTGTGCTGGGGGGCGTGACAATCGCTGGTGACACTCCGTCACGAGTGTTGTTTTTTCTTCCCAGGTTCTATACATTCCTGCTCCCTTTAAATAGTAATTCAGTGGAGGTCCCATTCTCTTAGAACCACCCCAAGCACAGTTATGGGCAAAAATACAACTAAAAGGCCCTGCAAAGCATATGGGATACGATTAGCATCATTATTAGCTTTCATGAAAGGGTTTCAATGTTTTTGAATTTTACTTATCAGGGACATCTTGGGAGGACGAGGTGAACTGCAGCTTGATGTATAATATTTTAAATGCTATTGCATTTGCCTCATCAGGGACAACTAGGGACGGCGAGGTGAACTGCAGCTTGATGTATAATATTTTAAATGCTATTGCATTTGCCTCATCAGGGACATCTAGGGACAACGAGGTGAAGTGCAGCTTAATGTATAATATTTTAAATGCTATCGCATTTGCCTCATTGGGGACCCAAACCTAGCCCTGAACCCTAAAAATACCCCTGTACCCCATAACCCAAAACTATATCTGAACCCTTAAAATACCCAAACACCCCAAAACATATACCTCAGTACCCCAAAACATATACCCCTATACCCATACTTGCCTTATCCAAACATTTAAAAAAAAAACATGCTTTTATCATTCATGCTTTTACAACATTGGGGACAACTGCAGACAACGAGGTGAACTGCAGCTCTTTGTAGAATTATTTGGATAATAAAATATTCACTTCCCACTGCTAATCTCGTCCCATAATGCTTTGCAGGGGCTTGATCTCAAAATCATCACCTCTCTCACTGCTTGCTGGACGCTAATTTCACTTTTATGAAATGACTATATGCATTTTAGCATGTAGAAATACTTGTTATTTTACCTTGAATATATGAGGTTTCTGTTTTAATAATGGGAAATCTGACGGAACGAAATATTGCGGATTTATTGTATTAAGTTCATGCCAATTCTGCCCACCCCCTACTTTAAATACTCCTGCACCTCATAATCATAACCCATACTTACTCTATAAAATATCCCAATACTCTTAAACACTAACCCATCTTAACCCTATAAATATACCCTGTACCCGAAAACCCAAACCTATCCCTAAACCCTAAAAATACCCCTGTACCCCAAAACCCAAACATAGCCCTGAACCCTATGAATACCCCTGTACCTCAAAACCCAAACCTACCCCTAAACCCTAAAAATACCCCTGTATCCCAAAACCCAAACCTACCCCTGAACCCTAAAATACACCTGTACCCCAAAAACCAAACCTAGCCCATAACCCTTAAAATACCCCTGTACCCCTAAACCCAAACCTACCCCTGAACCATAAAAATACCCCATTACCCCAAAACCCAAACCTAGCCCAAAACCCTAAAATACCCCTGTATCCCACAACCCAAACCTAGCCCTGAACTCTAAAAATACCCCTGTACCCAAAAACCCAAACCTAGCCCTGAACCCTTAAAATATCCCTGTACCCCAAAACCAAAACCTACCCCTGAACCCTAAAAATACCTCTATACCCCAAAACCCAAACCTAGCCCTGAACCCTAAAAATACCCCTGTACCCCATAACCCAAAACTATATCTGAACCCTTAAAATACCCAAACACCCCAAAACATATACCTCAGTACCCCAAAACATATGCCCCTATACCCATACTTGCCTTATCCAAACATTTAAAAAAAAAACATGCTTTTATCATTCATGCTTTTACAACGAATTTCGGTGTAAATGTATGCGTGGTAAAAGCATATAAAATGTAATGCCATGCGTTATAATGGCATTGCGGAGTCATGGTACTTTCGTAATGAAAGTATGCGGAGTGATGGTATGCGGAAAGAAAGTTGCGGAATAATGGGTGTTTACCCTCCCCCGTAAGTACATTGGTGGCACGGCGGCCCACATCTCTAGCAACATACTCATATTTTTTCACCATCGATTGGAAAAATGCACAGGTCTCTCTCATTGAAGCCCAGCACCGACATACACTTTTAGACACACCTCCCACCACAAGTTCTAGAATTGCGAACTTTAGAGATGGGGAGCTACGTTCGAATCTCGGCATCAGCTCAACATCCTGTGATTCCAGGCAAATCGCTTTGTCTCCCCGTGCCTACCACAAATGAATGTGTTCTTCTGTAATGTAAATTGTGCTCATGCTATGTTGTCGAGTTCGCGCTATATAATATTGCAAGGAAAAAAAAGTAGGGAAACTCCAGTTCACACACTACTGAACGCGCACTCTTAAGTGCATCATCAGTGCACTGTGAATCGGAGCGGCTCACAGGCCTGTCACAGATAAGAAATGCTATCAAAACGAAATCCTACGAAACAATATACTACTGGCCGGCAGCAATTCATACCCGGACAACGTCGGGACGGGCTGCTAGTTTGTTTAATAAAATACTAGTGATCTCACACCTCTTTCACCTGCATCAGTTCCAAGCAAACAGAATATGTCAACTTTGCAATATAAACGTGTAACACTGTCTTATAGTCGGGCAGCACATATCAGACCTCAACTCTCTTGATCGTCCAAATCTTTTGAGGGGGAAGGATGAGTAGTGATAGGGCTTAGCCTACCTGAAACCCTAGGAAGTCAATGTATTGAGAAGGAGCGAGAAATGACTTTTGCACATTTATTATGAAACCTAGGTCCTCATTTATGAGAAATGACACATCTCTGCGTGAAAGCAGCGATGCGTCACTTCTCAATGCGCACTCCTTGCGACATGATTGATGCGTCATATATATACTAATATAATAAAGAGAGTGCCCAAACCTTTGCGGCGGGTAATCTCAGGAACCATAGCACCAATCACAACACCCAATACAGCGTTGGAAAGGGCAGTTGCAACAGAAGAACATAGGCTATGCAGACGCCCACCATATACATTTAAAAGGTAATTGAACTGTGCCAGCAAAGTAGTCCCTTGTGGGCGTGTCTGCATTGTGCTGTGGGTGTGTGCTGAGGGCGTGACAATCGCTGGGGGCATTCCATCACAAGTGTTGTTTTTTATTCCCAGGTTCTATACATTCCTGCTCCCTTTAAATAGTAATTCAGTGGAGGTCCCATTCTCTTAGAACCACCCCAAGCACAGTTATGGGCAAAAATACAACTAAAAGGCCCTGCAAAGCATTATGGGATAAGATTAGCATCATTATTAGCATTCATGAAAGGGTTTCAATGTTTTTGAATTTTACTCATCAGGGACATCTTGGGACGACGAGGTGAACTGCAGCTTGATGTATAATATTTTAAATGCTATTGCATTTGCCTCATCAGGGACATCTAGGGACGGCGAGGTGAACTGCAGCTTGATGTATAATATTTTAAATGCTATTGCATTTCCCTCATCAGGGACATCTAGGGACGACGAGGTGAACTGCAGCTTGATGTATAATATTTTAAATGCTATTGCATTTGCCTCATCGGGGACAACTGGGGACGACGAGGTGAACTGCTGCTCTTTGTAGAATTATTTGGATAATATAATATTCACTTCCCACTGCTAATCTCGTCCCATAATGCTTTGCAGGGGCTTGATCTCAAAATCATCACCTCTCTCACTGCTTGCTGGAAGCTAATTTCACTTTTGTGAAATGACTATATGCATTTTAGCATGTAGAAATACTTGGGGGCAGATTTATGAGGCCCTTGCGCCACGTTTACGCTGCTGTTGCGTCACGCAAGGCGGCGTAAACGTGGCGCATCCCTACGAACGATTTACAAAGTGACGCATCTAGGCAGATGCGTCACGTTGTAAAGCCCTGCACCGCTTGTGGGCGTTCCGGCGCAGGGTGGGCGTTCCGGGGCAGGTGCGCCTCGCAAAAGTGGCTGAGTGAAATCTATAAGATTTCGCTCGGTCACTTGCAGGCCAATGCTGAGTCAAAAGCCTGCGCCTGATTGAAGCAGGCGTAGGTCTTGATGCAGCATTGGTCAGATAGGGCACCCCCAAACCTTGCTGGAGCTGCGTCGCGCTTGCGACGCAACTCCAGCAATGCGCCGCCTTTACGGCACAGATGCGTCACGCATCTGTGCCGTTTTTGCCCCATGGTGCGGCGCATTGTAAATGCGGCGCACCATGGGCGGCGGAGCTGTGGCGCACATTAACTGGCGCATCCCTGGGGATGCGCCAGTTAACATAAATCTGCCCCTTGTTATTTTACCTTGAATATATGAGGTTTCTGTTTTAATAATTGGAAATCTGACGGAACGAAATATTGCGGATTTAATGTACCAAGTTCGCGCCAATTCCGCCCACCCCTACTTTAAATACCCCTGCACCCCATAATCATAACCCACCCTTACTCTATAAAATACCCCAACACCCTTAAACACTAACCCATCTTAACCCTATAAATATACCCTGTACCCCAAAACCCAAACCTATCCCTAAACCCTAAAAATACCCCTGTACCCCGAAACCCAAACATAGCACTGAACCCTATAAATACCCCTGTACCTCAAAACCCAAACCTACCCCTGAACCCTAAAAATACACCTGTACCCCAAAACCCAAGCCTACCCCATAACCCTAAAATACCCCTGTACCCCAAAACCCAAACCTAGCCCATAACCCTTAAAATACCCCTGTACCCCAAAACCCAAACCTACCCCTGAACCCTAAAAATACCCCTGTACCCCAAAACCCAAACATAGCCCAGAACCCTAAAATACCCCTGTATCCCACAACCCAAACCTAGCCCTGAACCCTAAAAAACACCCCTGTACCACAAAACCCAAACCTAGCCCTGAACCCTTAAAATACCCCTGTACCCCAAAACCCAAACCTACCCCTGAACCCTAAAAATACCCCTATACCCCAAAAGCCAAACCTTGCCCTGAACCCTAAAAATACCCCTGTACCCCATAACCCAAAACTATATCTGAACCCTTAAAATACCCAAACACCCCAAAACATATACCTCAGTACCCCAAAACATATACCCCTATACCCATACTTGCCTTATCCAAACATTTAAAAAAAACATGCTTTTATCATTCATGCATTTACAACGAATTTCGTTGTAAATGTGTGCGTGGTAAAAGCATTTAAAATGTAATGCCATGCGTTATAATGGCATTGCGGAGTCATGGTACTTTCGTAATGAAAGTATGCGGAGTGATGGTATGCGGAAAGAAAGTTGCGGAATAATGGGTGTTTACCCTCCCCCGTAAGTACATTGGTGGCACGGCGGCCCACATCTCTAGCAACATACTCATATTTTTTCACCACCGATTGGAAAAATGCACAGGTCTCTCTCATCGATGCCCAGCACCGACATACACTTTTAGACACACCTCCCACCACAAGTTCTAGAATTTCGAACTTTAGAGATAGGGAGCTACATTCGAATCTCGGCATCAGCTCAACATCCTGTGATTCCAGGCAAATCGCTTTGTCTCCCCGTGCCTACCACAAATGAATGTGTTCTTCTGTAATGTAAATTGTGCTCATGCTATGTTGTCGAGTTCGCGCTATATAATATTGCAAGGAAAATAAAGTAGGGAAACTCCAGTTCACACACTACTGAACGCGCACTCTTAAGTGCATCAGCAGTGCAATGTGAATCGGAGCGGCTCACAGGCCTGTCACAGATAAGAAATGCTATCAAAACGAAATCCTACGAAACAATATACTACTGGCCGGCAGCAATTCATACCTGGACAACGTCGGGACGGGCTGCTAGTTTATAATATGACGCATCATGTCGCAAGGAGTTACAGATACGTCAGTATTTCTGACGTATCTGTAAGCGCAAAAGTCACGCATTGCTGGGGTGTGTCACAAAAGTGACGCAGCTCCAGTAATGCGTCCTTTCACATGGGGAAAGCCCCATGTGAAAGGGCTTGCGTCAGTCTTACGCCTGTTGTGAGGCAGGCGCAAGATTTTGACGCAACTGCGTCCTAAAAGTGATGCAGTGAAATCTCATAGATTTCACTGCGTCACTATTACGAGGCTTTTTGCGGGGGAACGCCTCCTCTGCATACATTATATCTGACGCAGATATAATGTAGCTCCGAGGTTTACAAAGTGACGCATCTGCTTAGGTGCGTCACTTTGTAAATAGTGCGCAACAGGAGGCATTTTTTAACGCCGCCGATGCGTCACAAAAAGTGACGCATCGGAAGCGCAAAACTGACGCGAAGCCTCATAAATGAGGCCCCTAGAACCTGCAAGAGTTGAATAGTCCAGGTCAATTGACAAAGCGCTGTCTGATGTCCTTGTGCTAAGAGAATGAGGTCGTCAAATAAAGAGTCAACCGCACCTCTTTCATTCAAAGTGGTTCTACCACTGGACTCGTGATTTTGGTGAAACACCAGAGAGCTGAGGAAAGGCCAAAGTGAAGAACCTTGAATTCAAAGCAACAGTCTTGCTATTTAACTGAAGAAAGCTCAAATGTGGAGAAAAATGGGAATTGTCAAGTAAGGGGCAGATTTATGAGGCACTTGCGCCACGTTTACGCCGCTGTTGCGTCACGCAAGGCGGCGTAAACGTGGCGCATCCCTACGACCGATTTACAACGTGACGCATCTAGGCAGATGCGTCACGTTGTAAAGCCCTGCGCCGCTTGTGGGCGTTCCGGCGCAGGGTGGGCGTTCCGGGGCAGGTGCGCCTCGCAAAAGTGGCTGAGTGAAATCTATAAGATTTCACTCAGTCACTTTCAGGCCAATGCTGCGTCAAAAGCCTGCGCCTGCTTGAAGCAGGCGTAGGTCTTGACGCAGCATTATGGAGATGGGTCACCCCCGAGCCTTGCTGGAGCTGCGTCGCGCTTGCGACGCAACTCCAGCAATGCGTCACCTTTACGGCACAGATGCGTCACGCATCTGTGCCGTTTTTGCCCCATGGTGCGCCGCATCATAAATGCGGCGCACCATGGGTGGCGGACCTGTGGCGCACTGTGGCGCATGTTAACTGGCGCATCCCTGGGGATGCGCCAGTTAACATAAATCTGCCCCTAAGTGTCTTTCAGGTCCAGTTGGACCATCCACTTGCCATGTTGAAGTGCCTATAGGTTATCCAGGCATTGAAAACCTTTAAATTCAAACCAGCCCAGAACCGCCTCCCTTCCTTTCTACCAAAAAGATGGCACTGAGAACCTCTTGGAGTGGGAAACACACCAGCAAATTGCTTTTTTTTCTATGAGCGCTCGATTTTCTGTTGAGATTAAATTCTGCTTGATTTGGGGGGAAATGTCTGACTATGGGTGTTGTAGATTTCCAGGGCTTACTTACAAGCCCCTTGCACCACCGGGGCACCACTTTTTATTGCATAAATAGTGACGCGCTGGCGGCGCAATGGGATTGTAAATAAGCTGCCCAGTTTGTACAACCTAAAGCGACTCGAGGAGGCTTAGATCCTGAGTTAAACCCAGCCAGCTGTGTAAAAAACAGATGATTCACACCTCTCTAAATTATTTCAGAAATAGGAATAACCCTCACCTGTAAGCCGAGAGACCTGGGAAGATCCTTGTGACCCTCTGTGTTGTCCCCTGCGGACGTGTTTCCTCCCACCGTGGGTTTGTTAGGGCCACCTCTACGCCTCTATGAACACGAGGAGAATAGTCTCACTGGGACATTTGGTAGTATTCATGGCATGACGAGCACCCCCTAAATTGTCTGGCCTTGCCAAAAAGACAAAAAACATCGGGGGTCCATGGTCCTCAGTCAGCCTTGCCTGTGTCATGGCCGCTGTCCTCAGACTCGGCACACTAGCCCCCACATGCATCAACCTATTTAGGAAGTGCAAACGGTGCGAATCGGTAAATTCGGCCGTTTGCACTTCCTAAATACGTTTTTGGGATGCATGAAACAATTCGCTATTTTTTGCATTTCTTAAAAATGCAAATGCAATTAAGGAATCACATTTGTGCGATTCCTTAAATGCAATGCATCAATTTGTAAAAAATAGCGAATTTTGAAATTGGAAGTGCAAATTAACACGAGGTTGATCCTCGTGTTGATTTGCGAAAAATTTAAAAAAAGCAAAAAAATGCATTTTTTAAACTTGAATGTTACAGACACACATGTCCTTAGGACATGTGTGTGTGAAACATGCACTTGAAAATACATTTCAGGGGTGCAGGGGGGGGGTCCTTTGGACCCCCCTCTGCACCCTTGCAATGCATCAAAAAATTGCGAGTGCAAAAAAAAAAAATGCAAAACGGCATTGATTCCTATGGGCCTCTAGGCCCATAGGAATCAATGTAATGCCATTCCTTAATTGCGATTCGCAATTAAGGAATCGCAATTTCCGAAAATTAAGAAATCCTAAAAACTTTTAGGATTTCTTGATGCATAGGATTTTGCATTTCCTAAATAGCGATTCCTTAATTTTCGCTATTTAAGAAATGCAAAATCCTAGATTGATGCATGTGGGGGTAAGAGTGGTTGCATTGATCAGGCCTCTTCAAAAGCATGTCTGGTACGGGTAGCCAGGGTTTACCATCGGCATACCTGAGTAAAAGGCTAATTGGACCCCAGGGTCTCACCTGTCGCTTTTTATGATCGCATGCTGCGGCAATTCCCCCCTGCATGCCCAGGACTGTGGGTGGAGGCCACTGGCATAATGAAACTTAAGGGGGCCCCCCTGCAAGGTATGTGGAGAGGCCCCCTCTGAAATCAATCAGGAGGCCTTGGCCAGAGTATTGTGCTAAGGGGGCCCCCTGGAGCTTGGGGGCCCCCTGCCCCGCAGGGGCTGTGGGGGCCTGTGTTACGCCACTGATGGAGGCAGCAGTCCAGGGCTCAATCACTTGTACAGGCTCCCTGCTGGATGTGAAGCACCACCACTCTGCCAGCGGCCTCAGTCTGGTTTGGGTAGCGGCCATGGTCACAATACAGCTGAGCAGCACAACAATATGCGGTGCCCACTGCCGAATTTAAACAGACTGCTGCATCACCTGTTCACGCTGCTGCCCAAGGATGGCCCGGCACGCCTATAAATGCGTGTAGTTAGTGTCTGTCGGAAGTAGCCATTGGTCAGGGCAAATCATGCAGATGCTGCTTCACTCGAGTCATCATGTGAAGTCAGGGAATCTGAATGCGGCGCCGCGGGTGAAGTTAATACATTGTAAAATCTAAAGCCAGCCCAAAGTTGAGCCAGACCCCAAGCCTGCCGCAAGTAGCGCAGATCGCGCGCTGCCAATTTTCTGTAAGTGGTGCTAATTTGCAGCTGGTGCTTGGCTTAACAGTTGAAGAGGCATTATAAATGCGTGGCTTTGCATTTCAGTGCAGTGACACGCATCACCACACCGAAATGAGTTAGTGTAACTCATGATGCGTGGTACTTGGCAGGGCTGCATAGTGCATAATAATTCTTTGGTAATTTTTTTGTCCCCTGTACAAACCTGTTAACAACTGTACAAAGCAACTCATAATCCAGTAGGAGATGGGAGCATTACAAATGTTTCCAGAAAAGTTTTTTTTTTAAAGCACTGGTGAAGACAATATGTCTCAGCTTTCAGGATTTATTGGCTTTGCCAATTATTTTTTAAGTGGTGTGTTATTCTGTAGTCTTGTATGTTATGGCCTGTCATTCTATAATATACTATGGTATGACCTGTAATTCTTTTGTATGGTATGGTATGGCCTGTAATTCTCTACTACAGCCTGGTATAGCATGCCATTCTGTAGTATAGAATGGTATGGTATGTTGTGGGCTGTCAGCATCAGATGTTGTTGTTACATAGTTAGCTCTCACAGTTACCACTCTATCTTAAGTTAATATTCAAAACCCGAGAAGTAAAGAAGTAAAGAAGGAGACGTTCTTTGTGTGATTCTGAAATGGTTCAGATGCGTCGTAGTTTATTCGTACTTTGTGTGGTGATGTTGAGCGATGCATCTATTTTAGGTAGGTTTACGAAGGAGCAGAAGGCCTACAAAATAGTTCAGAAAGGGTCTTATTTGTTAATTTAGAGAACGGCATTTGTTAATTCAGCATCTAAGCATACAGCTGCCTGTTGAATGTTATTTTTTTTGCATTTGATGTTGGTGAAACAGGTGTGAGGGCACTCAGTACCACACCGTGCCAACCCTGATTTCTATGTGGAATTCTTCAACGCACAGACATTTACCTACAAATTAGCAAGCTGTTTGACTTCTAAAAACTCCAGCATTGGTTTTACCACTGTTTGTTTTGATTTGCCTGTGACAGGTGTGCGTCTGCTGCTTCCAGCCAGCATGAGGCACGGTACTCTCTTGTGTTACTGGAAGGCAGTCTGCCTGCCAACTTAGGGGCATATTTGTGAGGGTTGCATCACGTTTGCAGCACTAGATGTAGCACATGCATGACGCAAACCTCTGTTTGCCAGCGTAGCTTAGAGGGGCTCCAAAGATATGGAGTAATGTAACACATCGCAAATCGCTGTGCTGCGTTACTCTTGCCTGGGTAAGAGTTCCATGGGTGTTGTGTGGGTTTTCTCATGCAACAACTATGGTTGTTGGCACATTCCCAGATTGCACCAAAGAGATACACTTCTCCAGGGAAGGTATAACGAGGAGAAATATAGGGGGCATATTACCAACAAATAGCGATATTTATCGCTAAGTAGGGTTAGCAGCAATATTTTTATCGCCGCGCATTACCGGTTTTTATCGCTGAGATAACTTGCTATTAGCAAGGTTTAGCTCAAAAGCGATAAAAATCCAGGCGATAGCAGCGAAATGCTTGAATATCGCTGAGAATACAGCGACATTCACGCATTAGCGACGAAATGCTCTTAGCCATGTTATCCACCTCCATTTGGATAACATGGCTAAGAACTGGTCTGGGCAGGTGTTAGTTTTTGGAGATATTCGCGCTTAGCGTGAATATTTCCATAGCTACACCTGCCTTGCTAATAGCGATAGCGACGTTAGCGACTGCTGTCAGTCGCTAACGGGTTGGGTACTCCCACTTTGCATGGAATCGCTGACATGCAAAGCGGGCCCCAAACCGCTCGCTACTGCCTACAAGCTGTCGCTAACTGCTGTTAGCGACAGCTTGTTAATAGGGCGATAAAATTATCGCCACTTAGCGGCCGAAAACGGCCGCTAACGCGGCGATATTCACCTATCGCCCTCCTTGGTAATATGCCCCATAGTTCTTTATATATCTTTCTATGTGTGCTGCATTCTATTCATATCCCATCTTACTGTACATTGTCATCTCATTGGATGAAACAAGCCAATAGTTCGACTGCTACGGCGAATAGCAGGGGGGAGGGAGGACAGCCCTGCCTCATCTTCGACCCAACTGGAAGATCTATGATATTGTCCCATTAAACCTAAATCTAGTAATGGGATCTGTGTACAATAATTGGACCAAAGACATGAATTCCGGTACCAATCACATCTTGCATATGACCGCTATCAGATATGGCCATTTGAATTAATCTAAGGCCTTTTTGGCATGCAATGAACATATCACCATGTGTTCATTTATGTGTGAGGCTTGATGCTGGGCACCATATAGACATCGCGGATTGAGCCACGTTGATCTATTGGGCGGGACTCATCCACAACCATGTAGAGGCAGGTGGAGTATATTGGTCGATATTTTGGTCTCTACATACGGTGAAGGCATGGTCCTATAGGAGGTGTATTCATCCACTGGTTTCTCAACTTTTTAGATTAAGACGATATTGGCAGTGCCGAGATCTTCTGGGAGGGAGCCTCCCCTCGGGCCTTATTGAACATCTGTCTTAGAGGAATACATAGATTCTGTCCGATATATATAAACATTTCAGGTTGTAGGCCATTTGGACAAAGAGGTCTATCACTTTACAGATGTTTGATGGCTTTCGCCACCTCAGATGGTTCAATATTTTTCTCAAGAACTGCCCTACCATCAGGGTGAAACACTTGGTATTGGTAGATCCTCCACAAATTTTAATCTTTATCCTGCCTCTCTCTGCACTAGCCAATATAAGAGTTAACCCGCCTTATTACCCTCCTGTTACAGTTTGTGTTGTTGGGCTCATACATGTGCCAGTGGTCGCTGCCACATACAAATACTCCAAACAAATGTACTCTTAAACAATGGCTACCTGTATGGATGACATGTGAATCCTACACCTTGTAGTCCCCTGTGCCTTATGTAAAAATGTTTATGCACTGATTTACAAACACGCATCAGTCATTGTCTCTGCATGTGTGTGATGTAAAGTGCTCGGACACCCTCCCTACACTGATATGAGAGGTGCTATCAAACAAATGAAATACTTGTGAGAGAGGGGCTACGGAGCGGTGAGAGGCACTGTGGGAGGGTGATAGTGGAGGACTCAGTGAAGAGCCACAACAAAGATTCTCGTATTCTGGGGCACATTAAAGTCATTAGGTACTATGCTTTAAAAGCTAATACAATTGAATATATAAAAACAAATGAGTTGTTGAATGCCCCATGTTTTCCCAAGTTTTCTTGGGGGAGAGCTCCCCCGAAGCCCCCTTTCTAGTGGTCGGGCTTGCTCGCTGCACTTGCTATGTACAGTACAGGGACTGGAATGACACAATTTGCCAGGGCTGCTTTGGGTTTCCAGTCCGCCCACGGCAAGTGCAGGATCCTCCTACTGCTAAATAAACACTATGGGGCAGATCTACAAGAAAGTGCTGCAGCGCGGAATGCAAGCCCTTTGGTTGCGCTACGCTGTGGCACTTTCAGAGCACAGGAATGCCACATATCTATAATGATATGTCGCATTCCTGTGCTCTCCCCTGCGCTGGTGCAGAAACAGCCGCCATGTGCCGGCGCAGCCACCCTTGAACCATGGTGCAAGGATGCCTGTGCCATGGGGAGATTGCTTTTGTGAAGGAAGGGGCCCCTTCCTGCACAAAAGCAATCACTGCAGGAAGTTTCCTCTTTCAATGCATGCTGTAGAATGCAGCACACATTAAAAGAGGAAAAAACGAGGGGAAATTAAAACATTTCTCCTTGTTTTGCTTGGCTACGTTACCCCGATGGTGGCGCAGCAAACTGACGCATTTCCTGGTTTACGATTTCTCGTAAATCTGGAAATGCATCAGTGGACATGGGTGTTGCGTGGGAACACCCACAGCAACACCCATGTCCCGCCCCTAACATGCAAAGTGTTGGGTGAACAGGGGTGATATTTACAAGCACAGGTAAAGTCATGCAGGGTGACTTTGCCTGTGCTTGTAAATATCCCTTGGCAGGCAGCGCCACCGGTGCGTCACGCAAAGTGATGCAACGGCGGTGCATGAGGCTTGTAAATCTGCCCCTATATGCATACATACCAACAAACCCAATTGAGGCTGTCTCTCCGCCTGAAATTACATCTGCTTGTATAGACATCAATTTTGAAAATTCATTCTCCCGTTTATTTTTATTTAATCTCCCACTTTCCTCTTCCTAATTGTTGGCATGTACATGTATGTATTTAGATCTTATATACCTAAAAAAATAAATACAGAAATTGCTTGGGAAATGTAGAATCTGGCCTGAGGATTCAACTTTCTGAAATAAAATCAAACATTGAAAAGTTTATCGCACATTTTTTCCATTCAAAATAATAAAATCTTTAGTAATTCAAGTACTTGTTTTGTGTGTATTTATGCATTTTACAAATTGTTCGGTGGAAAACCAACTTTCAGTAGTGATTCAGTGGGGGTCCTCAGGAAGTCAAAAGGTTGGGAACCACTGATGTAAAGCGCTTCAATACCTTCAGATCAAGTTAGAGCTATACAAAGCTGGAAAAAAATTGAATGGGTGCCATACCACAGATCATCACTAGAGGGCCCAAATCAAGTCAGCCAAACACCACAATGTATAGCACACAGAGGTGGATTGCCAGAGTCCTGTACGGGTGAGCTGGTCACTGCTACCCATAATTAACTGTTCCTAATGATATATAATTGCCGGTGATCCTTTTCACTAGCTGAGGAAAAACCTGACCTTTAGGGACAAGAATGAACCATACACCACCTTAACTAAGAAACGCTAATCATTCCTTAATTACTGCTAAAGTAATCTATACTAATATAATAAAGAGATAGTCCAAACCTTTGAGGCGGGTAATCTCAGGAACCACAGCACCAATCACAACACCCAATACAGCGTTGGAAAGTGCAGTTGCAGCAGAAGGACATAGGCTATGCAGACGCCAACCATATACATTTAGGGGCAGATTTCTGATAACTGGCGCATCCCCAGGGACGCGCCAGTTTTTTTGCGCCGCAGCTCCGCCACCCATGGTGCGCCTCATTTACAATGCGGCGCACTATGGTGCAAAAACGGCACAGATGCGTGACGCATCTATGCCGTGAAGGTGGCGCATTGCTGGAGTTGCGTCGAAATCGCGATGCAGCTCCAGCAAGGCTCAGGGTGCCCTATCTGTCCAATGCTGCGTCAAGCCTTACGCCTGCTTCAAGCAGGCGCAGGGTTTTGACGCAGCATTGGCCTGAAAGTGCTATAGATTTCACTCAGCCACTTTTGCGAGGCGCACCTGCCCCGGAACGCCCACCCTGCGCCGGAACGCCCACATGTGACGCAGGGCTTTACAACGTGACGCATCTGCCTAGATGCGTCACGTTGTAAATTGGTCATAGGGATGCGCCACGTTTACGCCACAGTTGCGTGACGGAAACGTGGCGCATTACCAACATAAATCTGCCCCATAAAAGGTAAAAGAACCGTGCCATTAAAGTAGTCAATTGTAGGCGTGTCTACATTGTGCTGTGGGTGTGTGCTGGGGGCGTGACAATCGCTGGGGGCATTCCGTCACAAGTGTTGTTTTTTCTTCCCAGGTCCTATACATTCCTGCTCCCTTTAAATAGTAATTCAGTGGAGGTCCCATTCTCTTTGAACCACCCCAAGCACAGTTATGGGCAAAAATACAACTAAAAGGCCCTGCAAAGCATTATGAGATACGATTAGCATCATTATTAGCATTCATGAAAGGGTTTCAATGTTTTTGAATTTTACTCATCAGGGACATCTTGGAACGACGAGGTGAACTGCAGCTTGATGTATAATATTTTAAATGCTATTGCATTTGCCTCATCAGGGACATCTAGGGACGGCGAGGTGAACTGCAGCTTGATGTATAATATTTTAAATGCTATTGCATTTGCCTCATCAGGGACATCTAGAGACGACGAGGTGAAGTGCAGCTTGATGTGTAATATTTTAAATGCTATCGCATTTGCCTCATCGGGGACAAGGAGGTGAACTGCAGCTCTTTGTAGAATTATTTGGATACTATAATATTCACTTCCCACTGCTAATCTCGTCCCATAATGCTTTGCAGGGGCTTGATCTCAAAATCATCACCTCTCTCACTGCTTGCTGGAAGCTAATTTCACTTTTGTGAAATGACTATATGCATTTTAGCATGTAGAAATACTTGTTATTTTACCTTGAATATATGAGGTTTCTGTTTTAATAATTGGAAATCTGACGGAACGAAATATTGCGGATTTATTGTATCAAGTTCATGCCAATTCCGCCCATCCCCTACTTTAAATACCTCTGCACCCCATAATCATAACCCACCCTTAGTCTATAAAATACCCCAACACCCTTAAACACTAACCCATCTTAACCCTATAAATATACCCTGTACCCCAAAACCCAAACCTATCCCTAAACCCTAAAAATACCCCTGTACCCCAAAACCCAAACATAGCCCTGAACCCTATAAATACCCCTGTACCTCAAAACCCAAACCTACCCCTGAACCCTAAAAATACCCCTGTACCCCAAAACTCAAACCTACCCCTGAACCCTAAAATACCCCTGTATCCCAAAAACCAAACCTAGCCCATAACCCTTAAAATACACCTGTACCCAAAACCCAAACCTACCCCTGAACCCTAAAAATACCCCTTTACCCCAAAACCCAAACCTAGCCCAGAACCCTAAAATACCCCTGAGTCCCACAAACCAAACCTAGCCCTGAACCCTAGAAATACCCCTTTATCCCAAAACCCAAACCTAGCCCTGAACCCTTAAAATACCCCTGTACCCCAAAACCCAAACCTACCCCTGAACCCTAAAAATACCCCTATACCCCAAAACCCAAACCTAGCCCTGAACCCTAAAAATACCCCTGTACCCCATAACCCAAAACTATATCTGAACACTTAAAATACCCAAACACCCCAAAACATATACCCCAGTACCCTAAAACATATACCCCTATACCCATACTTGCCTTATCCAAACATTTTTTTAAAAACATGCTTTTATCATTCATGCATTTACAACGAATTTCGTTGTAAATGTATGCGTGGTAAAAGCATATAAAATGAAATGCCATGTGTTATAAAGGCATTGCGGAGTCATGGTACTTTCGTAATAAAAGTATGCGGAGTGATGGTATGCGGAAAGAAAGTTGCAGAATAATGGGTGTTTTACCCTCCCCGTAAGTACATTGGTGGCACAGCAGCCCACATCTCTAGCAGCATACTCATATTTTTTCACCATCGATTGGAAAAATGCACAGGTCTCTCTCATTGATGCCCAGCACCGACATACACTTTTAGACACACCTCCCACCACAAGTTCTAGAATTGTGAACTTTAGAGATGGGGAGCTACGTTTGAATCTCGGCATCAGCTCAACATCCTGTGATTCCAGGCAAATAGCTTTGTCTCCCCGTGCCTACCACAAATGAATGTCTTCTTCTGTAATGTAAATTGTGCTCATGCTATGTTGTCGAGTTCGTGCTATATAATATTGCAAGGAAAATAAACCCCGGTCAATAATTCCATTTAAGCAAATGCCAAAACGATCTTTTATTACGGTTCCCAGATCTTGCCAGGTCAAGCTTGGATACTTGCAAGACAGAGACTCGCCAGTCTAAAAGTGTAGGTGGGCGATGGTCCTTCCACCTTTTGCAGATCTCTCTTCTAGCCAATAAGATGAAGTAAAAGAGAAGATTCTTTGCAGGGCTCTGAGCTCCATCTGTTACCCCAAAAATTGCAAGAGGGAGATCAATCAAAACTTGAAAACCAAGAGATGACGTAAGTAGATTGCTGATAGAGTCCCAGAAGGCTGAGACAGAGGGGCATTCAAAAAACATATGGGCATTCGTGGCCGCTATTAAACCACATCTGGCACACGCCACGGGGGAGCCCTGGACGAATTTTGTCAACCTTTGTGGTGAATAGTATGCTCTGTGGAGTGTATAAAGGAGATTCCTATGCAACCATGCGGGCTTCACAATATCCCACAGGACCCTGAAGGATGCAGACCACCGGTCCTGTAAGTTACAACACGCAAGGGAAGAGCCCCACAGCAAGTCAGGAAGCTGGAATTCCCCGTCAGACTCCTCTTGTATCAAGTTATACCATACAGATATCTCCTTTTTGCCAGATGGTTTATCCAAAAGTAAAGTCTCAAGCTGGTTGCCACTCCCGACTGGAGTTTAACTTCGGGAAGAAGCTTGTAATGTGTAGGAGTGTGCCCAACTAGCAATCTGGATATATTTAAATTTGGAAAAGTTTGATCCTATTCTCCCTTTTAAGACTTCCCATGGTAACAGGCTTCCTTCCACAAATATATCTCCCCATACCTCCAACCCTGCATCCCGCAAAGGAGCAGCTAGACTATCTTCCAGCCACCCAGGATTCCCAGGAGATCCCCACAACGGGGCCCTACTAGAAAGGTATCCAAGCTTTGTTGAAATTCTGACCTTAGCCCACATTTATGCCAACCCCTGTAATACTTTTAGTTTGATTTTCTTAAAAAACTTTGGATCTCTGAATTTAAACAAAAAACCTGACTGTGCTACCCCTTCACCTTTGAGCAAGACTGAGAACATATTGCCAACCCTATGATCTGTGGGCATCTTTAACAGCATTCGAGCATGGGAAAGATGGTACGCCCGCGCGTAGATTTGCAGATTAGGAACTGCTCGGCCACCTTTCGCCCTGCGACGCCTGAGCTTCTTCCATGCAATCCTTGGAATATGCTTATCCCAAATAAAAGACGTTGGGGCAGATTTATGAAGGCCTTGCGCCGCCGGTGCGTCATTTTTAACATGGGAAAAAGTGACGCACCGGCGGCGCAAGGCCTTCATAAATCTGCTCCGTTATATCTCCCTGTAACTTAGATACTGCTAATGGATCAAAAAAAAAGAGGAATAGTCTATACTAATATAATAAAGAGAGAGCCCAAACCTTTGAGGCCGGTAATCTCAGGAACCACAGCACCAATCACAACACCCAATACAGCGTTGGAAAGGGCAGTTGCAGCAGAAGGACATAGGCTATGCAGACGCCCACCATATACATTTAAAAGGTAAAAGAACCGTGCCAGCAGAGTAGTCCCTTGTGGGCGTGTCTGTATTGTGCTGTGGGTGTGTGCTGGGGGCGTGACAATCGCTGGGGGCATTCCGTCATGAGTGTTGTTTTTTCTTCCCAGGTTCTATACATTCATGCTCCCTTTAAATATTGAATTCAGTGGAGGTCCCATTCTCTTAGAACCACCCCAAGCACAGTTATGGGCAAAAATACAACTAAGAGACCCTGCAAAGCATTATGGGATAAGATTAGCATCATTATTAGCATTCATGAAAGGGTTTCAATGTTTTTGAATTTTACTCATCAGGGACATCTAGGGACGACGAGGTGAACTGCAGCTTGATGTGTAATATTTTAAATGCTACTGCATTTGCCTCATCAGGGACATCTAGGGACAGCGAGGTGAACTGCAGCTTGATGTATGATATTTTAAATGCTATTGCATTTGCCTCATCGGGGACCACTGGGGACCACGAGGTGAACTGCAGCTCTTTGTAGAATTATTTGGATAATGTAATATTCAGTTCCCACTGCTAAACTCTACCCATAATGCTTTGCTGGGGTTGACCTCAAAATCATCACCTCTCTCACTGCTTGCTGGAAGCTAATTTCACTTTTGTGAAATGACTATATGCATTTTAGCATGTAGAAATACTTGGTTTTTTACCTTGAATGTATGAGGTTTCTGTTTTAATAATTGGAAATCTGACGGAACTAAATATTGCAGATTTATTGTACCAAGTTTGCGCCAATTCCGCCCACCCCTACTTTACATACCCCTGCACCCCATAATCATAACCCACCCTTACTTTATAAAATACCCCAACACCCTTAAACACTAACCCATCTTAACCGTATAAATATACCCTGTACCCCAAAACCCAAACCTATCCCTAAACCCTAAAAATACCCCTGTACCCTGAAACCCAAACATAGCCCTGAACCCTATAAATACCCCTGTACCTCAAAACCCAAACGTACCCCATAACCCTAAAAATACCCCTGTACCCCAAAACCCAAACCTACCCCTGAACCCTAATATACCCCTGTACCTCAAAACCCAAACCTAGCCCATAACCCTTAAAATACACCTGTACCCCAAAACCCAAACCTACCCCTGAACCCTAAAAATACCCCTGTACCCCAAAACCAAAACTTAGCCCAGAACCCTAAAATACCCCTGTACCCCAAAACCCAAACCTAGCCCTGAACCCTTAAAATACCCCTGTACCCCAAAACCCAAACCTAGCCCTGAACCCTAAAAATACCCCTGTACCCCATAACCCAAAACTATATCTGAACCCTTAAAATACCCAAACACCCCAAAACATATACCTCAGTACCCCAAAACATATACCCCTATACCCATACTTGCCTTATCCAAGATTTTTAAAAAAACATTTGCCTCATCGGGGACAACTGGGGACAACGAGGTGAACTGCAGCTCTTTGTAGAACTATTTGGATACTATAATATTCACTTCCCACTGCTAATCTCGTCCCATAATGCTTTGCAGGGGCTTGATCTCAAAATCATCACCTCTCTCACTGCTCGCTGGAAGCTAATTTCACTTTTGTGAAATGACTATATGCATTTTAGCATGTAGAAATACTTGTTATTTTACCTTGAATATATGAGGTTTCTGTTTTAATAATTGGAAATCTGACGGAACTAAATATTGCGGATTTATTGTATCAAGTTCATGCCAATTCCGCCCACCCCCTACTTTAAATACCCCTGCACCCCATAATCATAACCCACCCTTAGTCTATAAAATACCCCAACACCCTTAAACACTGACCCATCTTAACCCTATAAATATACCCTGTACCCCAAAACCCAAACCTATCCCTAAACCCTAAAAATACCCCTGTACCCCAAAACCCAAACATAGCCCTGAACCCTATAAATACCCCTGTACCTCAAACCCAAACCTACCCCTGAACCCTAAATATACCCCTGTACCCCAAAACCCAAACCTACCCCTGAACCCTAAAATACCCCTGTACCCCAAAAACCAAACCTAGCCCATAACCCTTAAAATACACCTGTACCCCAAAACCCAAACCTACCCCTGAACCCTAAAAATACCCCTTTAACCCAAAACCCAAACCTAGCCCAGAACCCTAAAATACCCCTGTATCCCACAACCCAAACCTAGCCCTGAACCCTTAAAATACCCCTGTACCCCAAAACCCAAACTTACCCCTGAACCCTAAAAATACCCCTATACCCCAAAACCCAAACCTAGCCCTGAACCCTAAAAATACCCCTGTACCCCATAACCCAAAACTATATCTGAACCCTTAAAATACCCAAACACCCCAAAACATATACCCCAGTACCCCAAAACATATACCCCTATACCCATACTTGCCTTATCCAAATATTTTTTTAAAACATGCTTTTATCATTCATGCATTTACAACTTATTTCGTTGTAAATGTATGCGTGGTAAAAGCATATAAAATGTAATGCCATGCGTTATAATGGCATTGCGGAGTCATGGTACTTTCGTAATGAAAGTATGCGGAGTGATGGTATGCGGAAAGAAAGTTGCGGAATAATGGGTGTTTACCCTCCCCATAAGTACATTGGTGGCACGGCAGTCCACATCTCCAGCAACATACTCATATTTTTTCACCACCGATTGGAAAAATGCACAGGTCTCTCTCATTGATGCCCAGCACCGACATACACTTTTAGACACACTTCCCACCACAAGTTCTAGAATTGCGAACTTTAGAGATGGGGAGCTACGTTCGAATCTCGGTATCAGGTCAACATCCTGTGATTCCAGGCAAATCGCTTGGTCTCCCCGTGCCTACCAAAAATGAATGTGTGTTTCTGTAATGTAAATTGTGCTCATGCCATGTTGTCGAGTTCGCTCTATATAATATTGCAAGGAAAATAAAGTAGAGAAACTCGAGTTCACACACTACTGAACGCTCACTCTTAAGTGCATCAGCAGTGCACTGTGAATCGGAGCGGCTCACTGGCCTGTCACAGATGAGAAATGCTATCAAAACGAAATCCTACGAAACAATATACTGCTGGCCGGCAGCAATTCATACCCGGACAACGTCGGGACGGGCTGCTAGTATTAAATAAAAACGAGACTTTAGGTAGAATAGTCATCTTAACTAAATTAACTCGTCCCAACCAAGATAAAGGAAGATGTAACCAAGAATTCATAAGTCTACGATAATTCTTCGCGACAGTAGCGAAATTGATTGTGGCAATTTTGTTAATGTCCTTGATAATATTCAAACCCAGATAGCGCAAGCTTGGAGAAAGTTGAAACTCCGTGCCGCAATCACCGTCATTCCAGACCATTACCTCGGTCTTAGAGGCATTGACCTCCTATCCAGCTATTTCCCCAAACTCTAAGACCAACTTAATTGCTGCTGGAAATGCTGTACGTATGTCTGAGGAAAGTATCAAAATATCGTCGGTGTTCAGAGCCACTTTCCTTTCCCAACCCGCATATAAAAACGACTTAATAGACTCCTCATCCCTCAAACGCTGGGCGAAGGGTTCTATGTACAAATCAAATAGTAACGGGGAAAGGGGGCAGCCCTGACGCGTTCCCCTTGTGATGGAAAAGGGGTCCGATAGTTCCCTATTCACCAATACGCTAGCTGATGGATTCGAATATAAAAGCCTGACTGCTCGACAAAAGCACTCCCCAATATTAAACTTAACCAAGACCCCCAATAGGTATCCCCAATTCACCCTGTCGAAGGCCTTGGTTGCATCGAGCGTCAGGACTGCCAGTGGGAGGGAGTCAGTTGATGCCATATCTATGGCCCCTATCAAATCATAGGTCAACTCATACAATTGACGTCCTTTCACAAACTCTTTCTGGTCACGATGTTATTTATTTATTTTAAGAATTTATAGAGCGCGACTGTCACCATTGCAGGCATCCTGGCGCTGACAAAATCCAAACCAAGGTAGAAAAGAGACAGCAGAGTATGCCTGACCAGCGAAGCTAGCCAAAGAAAAGCCAAGTTTTTACCTTTTTCCTAAACTGCAAAAGTTCATTAGTGGCCCTAATCTCGATGGGGAGAGTGTTCCAGAGTCTGGATGCAGTCACCTGAAAGGATCTGCCACCAGCTCTGACCTTCCTAAATCTGGGAACAGCTACCAGTTTAGCATCCGAAGAACGAAGGTGTCTGGAAGGAGTGTACCAGACGAACTTGGACCTAAGGGGAGCTGGGCCACATCCGTGAAGAGCCCTAAACACAATGCAAAGGGCTTTGAATTGGATCCTCTGTCTAAGAGGAAGCCAATGTAGTTTTGCAAGGGCAGATGGACCATGAGATCTCCTAGGCAGTCCCAACGCCAATCTCGCCGCCGCAGATTGAACCCTTTGGAGTCTGTCCAGTAGGTACTCAGGGGACCCGAGCAGGAGGGCATTACAATAGTCCAACCTGCTCAGGATGGTACATCTAACCACGTGGGTACGAGCGTGGGATGGTAATAGGGGCAGAACCTTCCTAAGTGAGCGGAGAATGGCAAAACAGCAGGCCGATGTTTTCTGAACATGGGTATCCATACTGAGCCCATGATTCAACATAACTCCCAGGTTACGGACAGAGTCCAATGGCCGGACAATAGAGCCGGATTCCGGGGGCCAGAAATTGTTGGGAAACGGACGGGGGATCCTTGTTCCAGCGCTAAAAAGCACTTCAGTTTTCCCGGCATTAAACTGAAGCGAATTCGCCTTTAGCCAGCTGGCCGTATTCCTGAGGCAGTTGTGTAAGACCTCCACAGAGATGGACTCCTCTCCTTCCAAGGAGAGGATCATCTGCGTGTCATCGGCATAATTAACAATTCGAATGCCAAAACCTTTAATAAGCGAAATTAGTGGCCTAAGGTAAATGTTAAAAAGGATAGGACTGATGGCAGAGCCCTGAGGCACACCATGCAAGACCGGGGAGAAAGGTGACTGAAAAGGAGGCATTGAAACCGCCTGCTGCCTGCCCTGCAGAAAAGACTGGAACCAGCTCAAAGCTGAGTCTCTCACCCCTGCTTCAAACAACCGCCTTAGCAAGATCTTGTGATTAACTGTGTCAAAGGCGGCAGACATATCAAGCAAGATCAAAAAGGAAGCCTGATTTCTGTCTGCGCGCCTCTGAAGTTCATCCATGGCGGTGATGAGGGCAGTTTCAGTCCCATGGGCCGGCCGGAAGCCAAATTGATCCTCGTCAAGAAGGAGACGTTGTTCCAAGTGGGTGGAAAGAGTGTTACTAACCACCCGCTCAACTATCTTGGCGGGGAAAGGCAGCAGTGAAATGGGACGATAGTTTTTTGAGCACTCAGGATCTAGTGAAGGTTTTTTTAGAAGGGGAGAGACGAGCGCACGCTTCCAGTGAGCAGGGACGGTACCAGTTGTCAGAGATTGATTGCAGATGAGGTGGAGGGAGGGAAAAAGCTCAACAGCAAGTTCCTTCCAAATTTTAGGGGGGAGTGGGTCCAACGGAGAGCCGGAAACAATCTCACTCGCTATATTAGAAACATTTTCAAAGGTAAGTGGTAGGAAGCTGAGCAAGGGGCTTTCCAGAGTCAAAGCCGGCTTGGGTGCCTGGTTAGGCAATGGGGCGGGTCTAGATTCCAGAGGGGGATCATCATCAGTGGAGATGTCCAAATCCTGAAGAATCAGATCAATTTTTTCTTTAAAGAATATGGCAAGTTTGTCACAAAGATCTTGAGACGGGACAATCTCATTCTTGCAAGCATCTGGGTTGGTAACGCTGTTCAAGATGTTAAAAATACTGCTGGCATTATTGGTGGAATTGCAAATCAGAGAGGAGTAGTAATCAGCTTTTGATCTAATAATGAGGCTTTTGTAGGCAAGAATTTTTGTTTTCCATATTTCTTTAAAGGGTTCCTTGTAGTCGCGTCTCCATTTCCGCTCTGCTTGTTTACAGTCCAGTTTAGCAGTTTTAAGAACATCGTTGAACCATGGAGCAGAGACTCTGCCTCTAAGAATACGATTCTTTAGAGGAGCACGTGAGTCAACGACCGATGAAATACTGGTGTAAAAGGTATTATAGTTTTCGTCCGCACCCTTGTTTACATCAAAAAGCGAGTCCAAGTGGAATGATTCGCCAGAAGAGTGCAGTCGAGAGAACGTTTTCCAATCTTTACATTTAATTTCTCTGGATGGGGCCTGAGACTTATGTGAAACCAGTTTCTTATATAAGAAAAATGTAATTAAGGAGTGGTCTGTCCAATCCATTGGCAGGGTATCTCCCATGACCACCAAATCTGGTCCTGCAAAGACCAAATCCAATAGGTGGCCAGCTTTGTGGGTGGCTGTGAGAACCAGTTGGGAGAGACCACAACTGACACAGGTTTGGAGGAGGTTTCCAAGAGCCGAGTCGAGTGAACCATTACGCCAGAGATAAAAATCCCCAATGACAAGTAGTTTTTGATGGGATAAGGCAATATTGGTCAAGGTGGTGATTAACGCTTGTTGCTGTGCCAAGTTGAAAGCCCCTGGAGGGCGATAGCAAACTAGGCAAGTAACAATTGACCCAGGGCGGGTCAAGATAGAAAGTCCCAGCATCTCAATACCTGAGGTAGGGTCTAAATTAAAGAACTTAATGTTGCAGGAGGATCTAAAGATCACTCTCACACCCCCGCCCTTGCCCGTGAGCCTAGGAGAGTGGAGAAATTTGAACCCGTCAGGGCAGGCAAAGCCAGGGTCGACCAAGCAATCTGAGCGGGTCCATGTTTCTGTCATGAACAGAATATCTAGTTCATGTGATTCCACTAAAAGCTGGATCTCCGTACAGTGTTTTGGCAAGGACCTAACGTTCAGTAGCCGACAATTCAAGAGGTCATCACAAATTATGTCAGCACGGGGATAGGACGTAGGAGCAAATGAGATAGTACCTCTGTCTGCGAATAGCTGACCCAGTTGAATAAGCTGCTCTCTAGAGTAGGGTGGGCCAGGAAGCAGAAGCTCCTGAAATAGGGGGTCGAGTCCGGCAGAGTGGGTGACCCAAGGCGCTACCTTGGCGCGGACGAGCGCAGACGAGCTTGCCTTAAGCGCGCCTTCGGCACGCAACAGCGCGCCCGATGCGCTCGTCCGCTGCACTTCCGGAAGAGGCACATGTTATATAAAGGTTGAGTGTTAAAAAAGGGGGCGTGGCCTAATTGTTGGTGGGCGTGGCCTCAGCGTGCCGAGGGTGGCGGCAGCCTAATCAGGTGACCCACGACAGCGTTAGAGTCTGCAGCGCGGTGGAATCAGGAGTAAAGTGCAAGTGAGTGATTTAAAAGCACAAAGTACACAATACAATTTTAAAAAGATAGCAGCAAAGATAGAGACTCCCGGCTTTCCGCCTCAGGAGGTAAGGAATCTAGGGTCGCGCTTGTGAATCAGCATGCTCTAAATACCCGGATGGCGAAAAGGGGGCATGGCCTAATTGTTGGTGGGCGTGGCCACAGCGTGCCGAGGGTGGCGGCAGCCCAATCAGGTGACCCACGGCAGTGTTAGAGTCTGCAGCGCGGTGGAATCAGGAGTAAAGTGCAAGTGAGTGATTTAAAAGCACAAAGTACACAATACAATTTTAAAAAGATAGCAGCAAAGATAGAGACTCCCGGCTTTCCGCCTCAGGAGGTAAGGATTCTAGGGTCGCGCTCGTGAATCAGCGCGCTCTAAATACCCGGATGGCGAAAAGGGGGCGTGGCCTAATTGTTGGTGGGCGTGGCCTCAGCGTGCCGAGGGTGGCGGCAGCCTAATCAGGTGACCCACGGCAGCGTTAGAGTCTGCAGCGCGGTGGAGTCAGGAGTAAAGTGCAAGTGAGTGATTTAAAAGCACAAAGTACACAATACAATTTTAAAAAGATAGCAGCAAAGATAGAGACTCCCGGCTTTCCGCCTCAGGAGGTAAGGATTCTAGGGTCGCGCTTGTGAATCAGCGCGCTCTAAATACCCGGATGACGAAAAGGGGGCGTGGCCTAATTGTTGGTGGGCGTGTCCTCAGCGTGCCGAGTGTGGCGGCAGCCTAATCAGGTGACCCACGGCAGCGTTAGAGTTGCAGCGCGGTGGAGTCAGGAGTAAAGTGCAAGTGAGTGATTTAAAAGCACAAAGTACACAATACAATTTTAAAAAGATAGCAGCAAAGATAGAGACTCCCGGCTTTACGCCTCAGGAGGTAAGGATTCTAGGGTCGCGCTTGTGAATCAGCGCGCTCTAAATACCCGGATGACGAAAAGGGGGCGTGGCCTAATTGTTGGTGGGCGTGACCTCAGCGTGCCGAGGGTGGCGGCAGCCTAATCAGGTGACCCACAGCAGCGTTAGAGTCTGCAGCGCGGTGGATTCAGGAGTAAAGTGCAAGTGAGTGATTTAAAAGCACAAAGTACACAATACAATTTTAAAAAGATAGCAGCAAAGATAGAGACTCCCGGCTTTCCGCCTCAGGAGGTAAGGATTCTAGGGTCGCGCTTGTGAATCAGCGTGCTCTAAATACC
This sequence comes from Lissotriton helveticus, assembly GCF_964261635.1. Classification (NCBI taxonomy): domain Eukaryota; kingdom Metazoa; phylum Chordata; class Amphibia; order Caudata; family Salamandridae; genus Lissotriton; species Lissotriton helveticus. Next base: position 181,915,835 of record NC_136057.1, on the reverse strand, counting down.
CGGATGGCGAAAAGGGGGCATGGCCTAATTGTTGGTGGGCGTGGCCTCAGCGTGCCGAGGGTGGCGGCAGCCCAATCAGGTGACCCACGGCAGTGTTAGAGTCTGCAGCGCGGTGGAATCAGGAGTTAAGTGCAAGTGAGTGATTTAAAAGCACAAAGTACACAATACAATTTTAAAAAGATAGCAGCAAAGATAGAGACTCCCGGCTTTCCGCCTCAGGAGGTAAGGATTCTAGGGTCGCGCTCGTGAATCAGCGCGCTCTAAATACCCGGATGGCGAAAAGGGGGCGTGGCCTAATTGTTGGTGGGCGTGGCCTCAGCGTGCCGAGGGTGGCGGCAGCCTAATCAGGTGACCCACGGCAGCGTTAGAGTCTGCAGCGCGGTGGAGTCAGGAGTAAAGTGCAAGTGAGTGATTTAAAAGCACAAAGTACACAATACAATTTTATAAAGATAGCAGCAAAGATAGAGACTCCCGGCTTTCCGCCTCAGGAGGTAAGGATTCTAGGGTCGCGCTTGTGAATCAGCGCGCTCTAAATACCCGGATGACGAAAAGGGGGCGTGGCCTAATTGTTGGTGGGCGTGTCCTCAGCGTGCCGAGTGTGGCAGCAGCCTAATCAGGTGACCCACGGCAGCGTTAGAGTCTGCAGCGCGGTGGAGTCAGGAGTAAAGTGCAAGTGAGTGATTTAAAAGCACAAAGTACACAATACAATTTTAAAAAGATAGCAGCAAAGATAGAGACTCCCGGCTTTACGCCTCAGGAGGTAAGGATTCTAGGGTCGCGCTTGTGAATCAGCGAGCTCTAAATACCCGGATGACGAAAAGGGGGCGTGGCCTAATTGTTGGTGGGCGTGACCTCAGCGTGCCGAGGGTGGTGGCAGCCTAATCAGGTGACCCACAGCAGCGTTAGAGTCTGCAGCGCGGTGGATTCAGGAGTAAAGTGCAAGTGAGTGATTTAAAAGCACAAAGTACACAATACAATTTTAAAAAGATAGCAGCAAAGATAGAGACTCCCGGCTTTCCGCCTCAGGAGGTAAGGATTCTAGGGTCGCGCTTGTGAATCAGCGCGCTCTAAATACCCGTATGACGAAAAGGGGGCGTGGCCTAATTGTTGGTGGGCGTGGCCTCAGTGTGCCGTGGGTGGCGGCAGCCTAATCAGGTGACCCACGGCAGCGTTAGAGTCTGCAGCGCGGTGGAGTCAGGAGTAAAGTGCAAGTGAGTGATTTAAAAGCACAAAGTACACAATACAATTTTAAAAAGATAGCAGCAAAGATAGAGACTCCCGGCTTTCCGCCTCAGGAAATAAGGATTCTAGGGTCGCGTTTGTGAATCAGCGCGCTCTAAATACCCGGATGACGAAAAGGGGCGTGGCCTAATTGTTGGTGGGCGTGGCCTCAGCGTGCCGAGGGTGGCGGCAGCCTAATCAGGTGACCCACAGCAGCGTTAGAGTCTGCAGCGCGGTGGAGTCAGGAGTAAAGTGCAAGTGAGTGATTTAAAAGCACAAAGTACACAATACAATTTTTAAAAAAAATAGCAGCAAAGATAGAGACTCCCGGCTTTTTGCCTCAGGAGGTAAGGATTCTAGGATGTAAGGTGCTAGTATACTTAACCTTTTCGCCAGAACCGTGGCAAAAATCTTATAATCCACGTTCAAGATGGAAATAGGCCTATATGAGCCGCAGGACAGCGCAGACTTCCCTGGTTTTAAAATTAAAGTAATTAAAGCACTATCCCAGGAAACAGGAGGAGATAACCCATCCTGCAAAATTTGATCAAATAGCCTAGTTAGAAAAGGACAATCGCTTGTTCCAGGGCCCTCTAAATCTCGGCAGGGAGGCCGTCTGGTCCGGCCGCCTTCCCTTTCTTACTGCTCAGGATAGCTGCCCTGACCTCCTCTTCAGTAATAGTGCTATCCAGGGAGGCCCGTTGCTCCGAGGATAAGGAGGGGAGAGACAGCTCTTCCAGTCAGTTTCCAATTCGTTCCTGATCCAAAGTTTTATCTTCCTAATAGATAGTTTGGAAGAATTCTCTAAAAATGTTTCTTATATCGCTATCCAACGAATAGGATACATTATTATGAGACATAGACTCAGTGTGCCCGATTCACAGGATGAACTTAAGACTCAATCCTAAACTTACTACTATTTTAGTATTCACAGAATGCACTTACTACTTTTGGCATTCACAGAATGAACTTACTACTTTTGGTATTCACAGAAGTTAGGATTTTGTCTTAAGTTTGTCTTGATTATTATTATTATGCTGTTTTGTTACGCACTCAATTACTGCCGGAGTATCCTGGCGCGAAGATGAAGACAAACTTAAGACAGACTTAAGACAGACTTAAGACAGACTTAAGACAAAATCCTAACTTCTGTGAATATCAAAAGTAGTAAATTCATTCTGTGAATTCCAAATGTAGTAAGTGTATTCTGTGAATACCAAAATAGTAGTAAGTTTAGGATTGAGTCTTAAATTCATTCTGTGAATCGGGCCCAATGTTATTTCGGACCTGGTCTGTTCTAGCTTCCTAGGCCAAGAGTTTTCCTGCTCCCTCACCAAATTCGAAATGGGCTATCTTACTAGCCTCCCATTTGAGTGCGTGTGTAAGATTGGCCTGCCCTCCCATAGGAATGCATGGGGAATGTGTGTGTCCCTGGTGGTTCCTGATGCGTGGGGAGTGCAGATGCGAGTTTGGTATGTGCGGACTCGTGTGATTAAATGCTGCGCGATGATGTGTGCGGCGTTATGGTGTCTGGTGTGGAAGTGCAACTTCTAGAAGTTGGTGTACCTGTGCAGTGAAGGTGCTGGCTTGTGATTGGCTGGAGCTGGCTGGTGTGCCTGGCTCCAGGAGTCAGGATGGGTCTGCCCCGGTGGTGAATGGGAGATATGCATGGTGATGGCTGGGGAGGAGTGCACCTGGGCCCTGAATAGGGCTGGGCTTTCCCCATACAATACTGGCTCCGCACCCTGTGGTGCGACTGATGACCCTAGCCTGACTAGTGAATAGGAAGGGTGGCAGTTTATTTCTAGAGCCACGAGGCTCCCGGGGCACATTATTAATGTAAGGAGCGAGAAGGCTCCCATACCTACCTGTTCAGAGCCTAGAAGGCCCCCCCCAGTTGATTTAAGAGCTGAGAGGGCTCCGGGGTGCACCACATTTGTTTTAGAGCCAGAGGGCTCCCACAGTTGGAGCAGCATTGTTCTTGGGCCCCTATGTCTTTTCCGAGCCAGAAGGCTCCCCGTGCACAGTCCTTGTCCTAGGGCCAGTGAGGGCCCTGTCGCAGTTCTGCTGAGTTTCCAGCTGCCCAGCAAGTAGTGGGCAGCTGCACCGTTTAGATTTTTCTTCTAGGAACTTGTTCTTGGAACTTAGGAGTGAGACGCACTCCTTCATCCCTCCCTACCTTGGTCCTCCCCAGCTGCGCTGCACTTAGTGCCAGCTGCATCATTTAGGCCCTGTTCTGCCCCTGTCCTCAGCTGCCCAGCAAGTAGTGGGCAGCTGCTACGTTTAGGTTTTGGTGCAGTGGCGCAACCTGGACCTCAGGGCTATTTATGTACTAACTGTGATTTCCGCGCTAATGTGATTTATGTGCTGCTATGATTTATACGCTAATGTTTTGGGTGTTAGGAAATGTACTGTGTAGTATGTTTTGCGCACCCTGTGTTCTGACACCTCTGAATGTGTTTTTATGCATCATGTGTGAAGCTTCTGGCCTATACCCCTCAATGTATTGTCATGCTTAGGTGGTTGTTTTATCCAGTATGGGTTATACTAGAGTGTTCATGATTCCCTGCGTGATATTTTCCTAAGGTTGTTAGGGTTGCGTAGGTGGTACTTACCTTTTACCAGTGGTTACTGGTTGTGCGCTACATTTGCTATGTCTACAAAGTGTTATTTCTACCAAGTGCTAGTTCTAAAAGTGCTTATTCCTGACAGTGGTCCATGTGGCCCTGTCCAATGTACATAATCCCCTGTGAATTCTGCCCGTGCCTCCGGCACATTGTAAAGTGTGTGTTTACTATCTAATGTGTTTTGTAATACAAAGGCTATTATTTTCATGTACCTTGTGTGGAGTTCCTTTTGTGGGGGGCCTGGGATGTTGTTGCTGGTGGGTGCGTGCGCAACTGCTTTACACATCGCCTCGGAGATAAGCCTGACTGCTCGTGCCAAGCTACTAAGAGGGTGAGCAGGGGTTATTTTGGCGGTGACTTCCTTGCCCTTACTTAGAATGGTGGTTTCTGCCTGGATTTGGCGCAAGCTTTAGCCAACCAGAAATCCCATTTCTAACACACCTCCTATGAAAGAGCTCTGACAAATAGCCCTCTTGCGGGCCGTGGGGGACTGCAGCCCCACCCCCAACTAGGAGCAATCCCCGATGATGAAGCATGACACCCATAAGGGTGGGTGAGGGCACCAATTTCAAAAGGAGACATTCCCCTATCTCTATCTCAATCCCACTAACTCTAGCTCTAGACACATCTTGCCTCAACTAGAAAAAGTTGCAGAATTTTGTCTTGTTTAGGAACAGCTACCACCCATTGTGTTGACCCCTAATGAAGACAGCCAGGCACCTCATTGAATGGACACCATCTGTGCAGTACCGGGGGCCGTCACTAGGGGGCCATAAACACGTCAGCCAGGCGCCACACTGTAACATTCATGGGCGGGGGTTGCAGGGTAGAGGCTACTGCAGGTCCTGGTCCAGTCAGACTCCACGCTGTATGTGGACAGCGTATGACTGCAGCAAGATAAAGATTAGTAAAATGGGCCTGCCTGTTTTATTTATTGTGTTGTCTTAAGCGACGCTCTTCAGATAGGGTGACCAACTGGGATGGGTGAAAATTCAGGACGGTGAGTGTAAAAATTCAGGACGCAGGGTCCAAATTCAGGACAAAAATTCAGGACGGAAGGTCAAAATTCAGGACAAAAATTCGAGACAAAGTGTACGTCAACAGACATTACGAAGAAGGTCGCACAAAAGAATATAAGTAAGTAAATAGACAAACAAAAATACAAGTCAAAATAAGTTTATATTAGGTTAAAAAGTTAATTTACAGGCATTTAAAAGTTGTTGGGTGTTACCAAAAAATTGACAACTTATCTCCTTTACCACCACAGCAAGATTGTCAACTAGTCCACTTTTTTACTATGTCTTTGACTGCAAAGTGAGCAAAAATGTTAAACACTAATCGCCATGTTAAAGGAATAAGCAGAAATTTGTCAGGAGACATGGCCTGACATTTGTCCTCTATTCTTGACCGCATAGCACTTGTGACAAGCTGAAAACAAAATGCAAAGGCATCTATATTGCCTATTCACCTTCTCAACTGAAACTCATAAGGCCGTGGTGTGTGTGATAGTCTGCCTCGTAGATATGAAGTAAGACAAAGCAGTGCAATTCGCTGCATTGCCTTACTCTGCGCCAGGGAAGAGTCCATGCGTTCTCCCATGTAACAGGTATGGTTTTTGACGCTGCCCCAGATTTACTTCATCACACAAGCCTGGGAAAGCGCCTCCCTATGTATCTTGAACACATAGAAAGAGAAAAACGCCTTTCAGGATTGCTTTTAAGCAGGAGGGTGGCCCTTCCTGCACAAAAACAATCCTGCATGCAAGAGAGGCACCCTTGCACCATTGTGCAAGGGCGCCTGCATTGGCCTTACGCAGCACATTGTGCACCAGCACAGAGTGAAAGGACAGTAATGCAACGTATTGAACAAATACGGTGCATTCCTGCCCTTTCACATTTGTGTAGGGAAGTGCAGCCCTATGCCAATTCCCCATAAATAAGCCCCACAGTGACAATGAGACAGCATGCTAGACAGAGTAAACCTTTGGGCATTAGCATATTCACCCCACCAACCATATGAGGCAACATAAAACTGTGGCATGGGAAGCCATGAAAAAGCAACATTAACAACTTGCGTGCGGCGCCGATTCCCCCCCCCCCCCCCCCCCCGGGCTGGACATTCCATTCCTGGGTGAGGTCGTGACGGAACCATTCCGTCATCCGCACAGCTCAACCGTGAGGCATGATGGAATGGTTCCGTCACAAGCATCAAAAGGGTTAACACACAGTGGATATAATGGAGAGCTCATTATTGTGCAGTTCAGGAAAGGTAGATTAATAGCCTCCTTCATGTTTAACCTTGTAAAAAAAAATTACTTTTACATCCATTGCGTAGTACAACAACAATGTAAGCATGCACTGGTGTAGGTAATGTCATGGGCTGCAAACCCAGTAGATGGAGAGATATCCAGTACTAGCGAAACAGTAGGAAAGGTCGGTAGACAATCCGTTACACAAGTGCCACAATCTACCTGACTTGGCATCATCATCACCACCAACATAAAGCCGTGAAATATTCTCAAGGTAAAGAAACATATGCATATAGCACAACAAAGTTGGGGAGGGTCCAAGGGGAAACTATATTTAAAGACCACTCAAACTAGCCTGCACCCCCAAGTAGACTAGTAACAAAAAGAAAAACTGGTTGCGGTCTATACTGAAGACTGAGCCAATGGAATAGAAGCAAGCGCATTTGTGTTAGACAACTAATGTGTGTGAATGAAAGGAAATGAATCCCATCAGCCCACCCATATGGCGGAACTTCGTCATCTGGGATTGAGAAGGGTCATGATCCAGATAAGGAGACACACCTGAGGATGTTGTGTGTATTTCTCCAATTCTCCAAGACCACCCAAATGGATCCGACCTTGAATGTTATGTGTGGGTATAATGGTGTGGGAAAATAAATTGCAGCGAGCTAAATAATGTGAAACAGAGATCAGAAAAGGTGCTAGTTAAAATTGGCTACCATGATGTGAGGAAATGTTTATTGGGGATAAATCATGGTGTCAAGATTAAAAGAAAAGTGTATGGCGGTCTGAAATAATGACTGCCCTATAAAGTTGGTATCATGGTCAACATGTTTCTGCCATGCAGGGGCATCTCCCCTACCAAGCTTTCATCAGGACCAAAAATAGAATACACTACTGCAATGATGTACATAAATCAAAGTAAATTATGTTACCAAATAATAGTACTGGGAAATGGGCCGTCCGCGAGTTACTCAGTGCGTTGGTATTTCCAGAATTCTCAAAAAGGATTCTTTCCTGACAAGAAGTTCAAAAAACACATCGATATTCCATTGTAAACCTGTATCTAACACAAACACAACATGCCCACTATTGAGAACATATAGATTTTGCTTCATAGTCAACCTTTACAGTGATAGTGGATAACAATAATTGAAAAAAGTTGAAAAGAAGTTAAATATTACTCACCCAAAGAGTCTTGAGAGTAAACCTCACCTCTCCTGGCCACGGCTCAGGATTTGGAGGCCCCGCTCTGTATTTATTGGAAAAGAAATTTACATATCTGTGGGTTATCCTAAAAAGTGAGAACCATCAGGTAATTTGTCCACTGCATGTGCTGCCATATGGAAGCACTTGAACAACATTGGTATTAAGTTACTTAGAGATTTGGAGATGGCTGGCAGATTAAAAGGCTAATGTCACGCACACCTAATGTGTACATTTCAACACTTATTGTTAGAAAAGCAGTGTTTTTATTCAAAAACACGTCACGGTGGGCGTGTGCGGAGGACGGTGTAAATCACCCGCACTGCGGCGGAATTGTCGCCGCGGTCAAGGGGTTAAAGTAGTGACCCAGTGGCTGGCATACAGTGAGACAGACATGTCCATGCAGAGAGTGACCGTTTGTGCTGCTGTCCGAGCAGTTTGTCAGGGAAAGAATGTGAGTAGAGCTATTAACATAACGAAAAAGGAGCGCCTTCTGTAGCAGTGAAGGCGCTTCCTCCTCCCACACAGGCGGAGGTTTAACTCCTGTTCAGAGGGTTCTGAGACAATGCACATTACCCACCAGACAGTAGCCCAGGGTGACCAACGTCCGTAATTGTGGACAGACAATTAGAAGACAGACAGACTCAAACAGATAAAGACAAATGGAGAGCAATAGAGGGCAGACAGAAAGATAGGTGTTCACAAGTGAACAGAGACAGACAGAAATATACAAAAACAGACAGGTTGGTCACCCTATCTTCAGACAGGGCTTACCAGCAATCAGAGTGAAAGAATCCGAAGGAACATCCAGCTACCCACAATGCATTGCAAATAGATATCGACCCAAACCCAAAACAAAATGCATTTTTTGTTAATTACAGTTTATTCAAGTAGTTTAATGTGCAACATGTACGAGCTTTTCTCTCCATCTTTTGTCAACACCGGAAAGTTCGCCGCCCTAAAATTTAAAGACATCTTAATTGTAGCACAGTCGAGAATACAAACAAGTGTGTCTCTAACATGTATGTTGGATGACATGACATCTTTGTTGTCAGGCGCACGCTGTGTGGTGACTGAGGACAAGGGTTATTTGTAATTTTTGGAAGATGTTTGCTACTGTAAAGATCTGAGTTTGTATTTGTAAATCATGAAGAGTTTTTCTATTCAGACATTAATAGATTCATTTACCAAAAAAAGCTCCCAACAGTTATAGGGTGTTACTACACAAGTGCGTGTTCGAGTAAGCAATCGTTCCTAAATTTCACGGACTACCGCCATTTGAGCCTTTAGTCCGTTGTCTTTGAGGGTTTCTTTCAGTGACGCCTTTTGTTCCTGATTTTGGGGATGGCCGCCAGCTGTGCAGTTACCCCGCTCGCACTTTTGAACACACGAGGCTGCAGCAGCCCCTCCCCCACCTCGCTCAGTCTGTGCATAGGCCCATTCTCATTCTGACTGTGGATGATTATCACATAAAGAATGACAAATGGGCCAAAGGGCAGTGAAGCCAGTGGTTAATTTGTCAAATAAAGAGTGCCTGGTCTCTCCTCTGGAGGCAGCGCTAACAGGAGAAATGTGCTGGTGGAAACTGCCTCCTGACTAGAGTCCCGGCACTTGGCCTAATGGCTAGAGCTGCTGATTTTGGAGCTGGGGAACGGTGTTCGAGTCTCGGCGTGACTCAATGTCCTAGGAGACTGGGGAAAATCATCTGCCCTCTGACTGTGTCCTTAACTGGTGCTATAAGCACCTGTGCCAAGAATTAGGTGCCGGTGCTGAGCACTGGAAGCACCGGCTTAAATTAAGCACTGAGTGAAGCACCTGGTATATCTGTTTAACTGGGGGTGTCACGCACTCAGATAAAAGTGTTATTTGGCCCTTTATTTATTTAATTTAATTTATTTGATTTAATGCAATTTAATATAGCGCAGACTTTACCCAAATGTGTCAGAGCGCTTCAGAATAGAACCAAGGACTTTCTGACTTTGATCTGTGGCTCTCAGCTCAGCATAAGACAGATTAACAAATAAACACAGTAGAATAATCACCATGATGCAGCTGTGGGTAGGGGGCTAAAGGGTGCCAACGTAGACAAAAGTGGGGACAGAAAGTGAAGTGCACAATTGTCTCAACCTAATATAAACTTATTTTGACGTCTACTTGTGTTGGTTGTCTATTTACTTACTTATGTACTATTGTGCGACCTCCTCTGATCTGTCAGTAAAACGTACCTTTTTTTCCCGAACTTTTGTCGTGAAATTTTACCTACTGTCCTGATTTTGTCCTGAATTTGGACCCTTCGTTCTGAATTTTTACACTCACTGTTCTAAATTTGCCCCTATGCCAGTTGGTCACCCTAGCGTAGGTTACGTTGCGTGTGTTAAAATGTCTTTAACCATCAAAGATTTATCTTACAATCAGGTTGTCGGAGACGCACTTTAACTATCAAATACTTTCTTACAAGCAGGTTGTCGCAGAAGATTCTGTTTCATCTGACCGGACGGTGCTGCAAGGGCTTTCATAGCTCACTGGGTGTCGCATCTGTTGCAGTGCTTGTGGAGGGAGAGAATTTCAGCACCATCAAACCTGCCTTTCATCTTTGAAGTGGGTGGAAGAGCCAAGAGTCACTGCATGAAATACCACATGTGGCTTTGCTACCTCCTCCTTAACTTAGTGCTTTGAAGCTGCAGGAAGCACTAGAAAACCTGACTCAAAAGTGGAAAATACATAATATAACTAGACAGCAGTTGTTGCACAATAAGGCTTGGGGCTAATTGATTATGGATTTGTGATGTCCTTGCGTCTCCTTTCCTCAGACGCGCAACACAAGCCCCCGCAGTCCCCGCGATGCGTGGGGCCCCCGAGCTGCAGGGGGCCCCTCAGCACAATACTTAGGTTTGAGAGCTCCGTATTAAATCTGGAGCGAGCGGGCCCCCTCAACTTTGCACATGGCAGCTTAAATACGACTTCCGGCATCAGAGTCATGTGCCCTTAGTGATCGGCTGTGAGGAGCTCTAGCGTACACGCTTCAGATCTTAAATTGAATAATCGACTGCCCGAATATACGGATTTCCCTCACGGCACCTCCATCGCTGAGAATAACCATTACCACGGTTACTTATTGTTTTTGTCCAGCACTCCAGGACTTCTTTTTGGCCCAGCTGGGTGAATATTATCACCGGCAGAGCAGCATTTTTAAAGACAGTAACTACTGCTGAAATTGTTTAGCCCAGCTGGGTTGGAATTATCACCGGCTCAGCGACTACAAGGACTCTTACTCCTTCATACAGCCCTGAGGAAGTCGCAGAATTAGTGTCCACTTGCGACGAAACAGGTGTCGGCTGGTTTCTGTTTTGGCTCAATGAAAACTGAATTAAAGACAAAGCAACATCCTACCTTCAAGAATATGTTTCATTGTTTCTATCATGATTAAGATCCTGTAGTTATATACATTCTGTTTGATTACTCTTATGTGTGCCTAGGTTTTGGCTAAAATCTGTAATTGTGAGGGGTCTTCCCACACGAAATTGAGGGGTTATAGGGTTTATCTCCTCACCTAGCAGCACCATAAAAAAAGTTTTTTCTATGTACACATGCGTTAACTAACAGAGCGTCTATCTCTCCCTGGCCATTAAAAACCCTTCGTCAGAGACCCACTCACAGGTGCTTTATGTTGTCATCCTTATGCCCGCCCTTACTACCCTGGCGGGAAGTTCTTATAAATGCTTTCTACTAGATCCAGCGCGCCACATTTCACCCGATGGTATACCAGCATTTCATGGCATTCCACGAAAGTCTATGTCATAACTACATACCATAGTATGCCACTACATAGCACAACATTAAATAAAATGAAAAGCATAACGTACCATACTAAATGAGACAGTGAACTTGGCTTCTCCTTACCCATCACAGAGGGCATAGTTATCTCTCAGCTGTCTTGGATAGCAATGGTAACAACTGGGCAAAAGGCCATTACACAGAAGGTGCAGAACTGGTGGACTCTGTGTTGGATGTAGTAAGGAAAGAGGCGGAGAGCTGTGACTGCCTTCAAGGTTTTCCATGAGATGTCCCTCATGTGTGGCACAAAGCTGCGCTATCCCTATCCTGTGACAGATAGCAGAGCTATGCCTCACCTTTCACAGCAGAGCACAGCACAGATGTATCTCACCTAAGCTACTCCTCACACAACACAGAGAGCCAAGTCAGGAGCGTAACATGGGCAATTACACTCCATGCGGTGCAGGAGCCCCCAATACTTCAGGGGGCCCCCATTCAGCCCAAGACCAATGAATATATGTGAGACATGCAAGACTTGGGGGCTCCTGATCAAATACTGCAGTGGGGCCCCCATCATTTTGCCTTACGCAACTGAGCAGAGCTATCCTACATGCATTGCAGAGAGCAGAGCTATCTTTCACCCATCACAGAGAGCAGAGCATCCCTCACTTGTCACAGACAGGAGATCTATGCATTACCTGTGAGATAGCAGCGCTACTTTTAAACAGTCACAGAGAGCAGAGTTATCTCTCACCTGCCACTTAGAGCAAAGCTATCTCTCACCTGTCACTTAGAGCAGAGCTATCTCTCACCTGTCACTAAGAGCAGAGCTATCTCTTGCCAGTCACAGACAGCTCACCAGTGACCGCAGAGTTACTCCTTTCCCGTCAAATAGAGCTGAGCTATGCCTTGCTCTGCAGATTTGTCCCTGGATAGGTGTACGTAAACCAGATTTGTCCCTGGATAGGTGTACTTGAACCTGTCCATCTGAATGTGTGGCTACTAGTTTGCATGTCTATCTGGGTGTCTGTCTTGCTGTTTACAGAAACACCTTTATTATCATAGCTCAGGCAAGTTAGAAAAAGGGCCATAGGACCCAAACACTAATTGCATACCAGCCCGCAAGCACACTCCTTGATACAACTCTTATTCATTCAAGATAGATTGATGGGTTGCAAAATTTGTCCTCTTCTGAAACACTATCATACGAAAACCCTTCATTTTATACCCACACCAGACACACCTGGGCCAGAAAAAGGTTGAAATGCCCCCACTAGCCCTCCTGTCCTCCAGCCCCAAGGGAGACCCTCCATCGGTTACATCCTCAATCACAGTTGAGCCTGTCTCTTAGAATTAACCCTGGACATAGTTGACGTTTCATGTGCGTAGCTGATGACACTGTGTACTAACCTACACTGTGCAAATATTGCAAAAAACATCTTCCACAGTCACAGTTATGATGAATTAATTATCTTTAGATGCTAAAGAACATTTAGACCTTTCACAATAGTGAATGAAACTTAAAAAGCAGTGAAAGAGGTGATGATTTTGGGATCCTCCCTAACCTAGGGGGAGAACCAAGCAGATGCCTTTGAAAACAAAAATCTCATCTTATTGAATGATTCGGCTTGGGGTGGTCCCATCCTCTTAGGACCACCCCAAGCACAGTTATTGGTAAAAACACAATCCCAACCAAAGGCCATGCAAAGCATTATGGGACGAGATTAGCAGTGGGTAGTGAATATTATAGGGCTTCATTTAGGAGGTTTTGCCGTAGGGCAGCGCAGAAGGCTGCACTTCCCTATGGCAAAAGAGAAGAGCAGGAATGCGCCGTATCTATAAGATACGGCGCATTCCTGTCCTTTTCCCTTGCGCTGGTGCACAATGGGCTGCCTGCGCCAACGCAGGCACCATTGCACCATGGTGCAAGGGTGCCTGCATTGCGGGGATGAATTTTTTTGTACAGAAAGGGAAACCTTTCTGTACAAAAATAATCACAAGAGGCTTTTCCTCTTTCTACGTGTGCTGCAGAATGCAGCACACATAGAAAATGGAAAAACGAGGAGAAATAAAGATATTTCTTCCCGTTGCGCCTCCCCTGGGGAGGCGTAAGCTTTTGGCATTGCCTCAGATTTACGATTTCGCATAAATCTGGGGCAGTGTCAAAAGGCCAAGGATGTTGCTGGGAACGCCCCCAGCAACAGCCATTGCACGCTCCTTTAACTCAGAACACTGCGTTAAAGGGACTGATATTTATCAGGCAGCATTAAGTCAAAAAGAGTGGCATAGTGCTGCCTGATAAATATCACGCAGGCTTCTGCGCCACGGAACGTCACAAAAAGTGACGATCCGATGGCGCAAGGGGCCTCATAAATGATGCTCAATAGTATCCAATATCAAAATAATTCTACAAAGAGCTGCAGTTCAACTAGTAGTTACTAGATGTCCCTCACGAGTCAAATGCAAATGCATTGAAATTATTCTTACATCAAGCTGCAGTTCCACTAGTCGTTACTGCATGTCCCTCACGAGTCAAATGCATAAGCTTCAAGAAAGGGTTTTACAGCCTGATTCATCAAGCTAAATTGCACTCGCAAAGGGCAAGATTCTCAGAATCTTGCCTTTTGCGAGTGCAATTTTTGCATTTGGGATTCATCATCCCAAATGCAAAATTCGCTACTAAAGAATTCGCACATTTGCGAAGAATTGCATTTAAGGAATCTCTATTTGAGATTCCTTAAATGCAATTCATGAATCATTTTAAAATTGCGAAATTGCAATTTTGGGCCGCTATTTACCGAGAGGTCAGACCTCTCGGTAAATAGCAAAAACTTAGAAAAATGCATTTAAATGCATTTTTCTAAGTTGCATGTTACACACACTTTGGACATGTGTGTGTGCAACACCAATGTAGATTACATTTCAGGGGTGCTACAGGGTGTCCTTTGGACACCCCTGCACCCTTGAAATCGCATCCTTATTTGCGATTAGCTAATTGCTAATCTCAAATAAGGAATAACTCCCCATGCATTCCTATGGGCCTGTAGGCCCATAGGAATGCATGGGGAGTTATTCCTTATTAGCGATTAGCAATTAGCTAATCGCAAATAAGGAACATGTAGGAATCGCAATATTTATTGCAATTCCTACATGAATCCCGTTTTGCAAGTCCTTAATAGCGATTCGTTATGAATCGCTATTAGGGGCTCGCAAAACGGGAGAATGATGAATCAAGCTGTTAATGCTTTTGTATTTGACTCGTGAGGGACATCTAGTAATGACTAGTGGAACTGCAGCTTGATGTAACAATAATTTCAATGCATTGCATTTGACTTTTGAGGGACATCTAGTAAGGAATAGTTGAACTGCAGCTCTTTGAAGAATTATTTTGATATTGAATACTATAATATTCACTGCCCACTGCTAATCTCGTCCCATAATGCTTTGCAGGACCTTTGGTTGGGATTGTTTTTTTGCCAATACCTGTGCTTGGGGTGGTCCTAAGAGGATAGGACCACCACCGAATCGTTCATCAAGTTGTGCATAAGCTTCATGAAAGGGTTTCAATGCTTTAGTCATCTAGTAAGGACTAGTTGAACTGCAGCTCTTTGTAGAATTATTTTGATATTGGATACTATAATATTCACTGCCCACTGCTAATCTCGTCCCATAATGCTTTGCAGGGCCTTTGGTTGGGATTGTATTTTTGACCATAACTGTGATTGGGGTGGTCCTAGGAGGAAGGGACCACCACTGCATCATTCACCTGCATGATGTGCTCTTTGTATTCGAGGTATCTGCTTGGTCCTCCCCCAGGTTAGGGGGGACTCCAAAATCATCACCTCTCTCAATGCCTAATATTTTCATTCACAGGTAGTTTTTGTGAAAATGCTATATGTAATTTAGCATGTAAAATTGCTTTATCAAAGCATTTGTGAGTATTGTTGGTATTGCTGCTTCACTATATGTTACATCTTGCAAGCGTAGTATTATGCCCAGTGTTAGTTATAGCATGGTTATTGTACTATGCTATGTGCATTTTCCATAGTACGTAGCAGTGCAAACTACGCATGCTCCGTGAGCGAAGTGTACTACTATGCCCAGGGTTATTAAGGGCCTGATTATGATTTAGGTGCAGAGGTGATGGTGCATTGCTGCCTCTGCTGTGTCAAAGTCGCGCAAGCACTGCCAACCGCGCTACGAGTTGCAAATGTGCAAATCGTAATACAGTTGGCGGTTCTTTAGCCTTTCTCATGGCGGTGCCTTCAAAACAGGCACCACAATGGGAATGGCCAAAAAGTTCCAGCACAGTATGGACGGTGACATCCATGCTGTGCTGGAACTGGGGGGAATACAGCAGGGGGGCACAAAATTGTGCACCCCCTGATTGTATACCCATGGCATGCGGGGGCATGGGATACAGGGCCCGCTTTGTTCTTGCACCACCAGCTTCTTCATGGCAGGGCTCTGTCATGAAAACGTTGGCCGTACAAGAACTCAAAATATGCTGAGCGGGACTACATATTGCGTTGTGGCACTCCTGCGCCACCACCAGGGAACAACTGTTCCCGGGTGCAGCAGGCGGACCACCGCCAATACGACTTTGTTAGCTGTAATCGGCAATATGGTGAACCGCCACCCCTGTGCTAATGCGAGACCACTAGACTTGTAATCAGGCCCTAAGTTAGCAAAGCTAAACCTATTGTTCTGCAAAATAAGCAAACTGACTAACATATATTTTTTAAATAGTTCCCTTTTCCAACAGGTTCTATGTAATGAATTATTCAGAAAGATACATTTGCAATGCTTTCAAACAGAAGAGGCATCCTAACAGGAGCAATAAGGCTTTCAATGTAGTTATTAATAACCTTTTGATTATTAAATGCAGAGGTATAGCCCCATTATGCTCTCAGTGGACCAAATACAAATCTTATGATACGCAGGAGCTAGAATCTTGATGTGTTTACAATAGTATAAATATTTGTGGTGCTAACGTTCTTGTTTTATTAGTAAAAGTGTTATTTTGTATTTACCAATTGTAGCACCCTTTGTGAACAAGAGTGAAAAGATTACAGTACACATTTGAAAAGTGGGGGACGGAGCTTGCTAGGCTCCAAGATGGCCGCACTAGGGTAAGCTCCAGTAATCCGGTATTACTATCCTCCACTGTCCTGCAGCATCAGGTGACCAAAAGAAGACGCTTAATTCTCTGGAAGGTGCAGTCGCTATCCTGGTTGCGACATTGACGATTGCTGGCCATTGGAGTAGACTGATCCTGGCTGGAGGCCTGGTCAAGGCCTGCGCGTATTGGCGAAGGGCGTGGCGGACGAAGGAGGGTCTGCCCCAGGCCTGCTGGCTTCCTGAATCGTAGCCTTTGCGCCCCGCATTGGCAGGACATGGCTGGCGGAGTGCCCTCATCTGAGGTTAAATGAGCAGCAAGGGAGGCCTGCCTGTTCTCGGTGGGGACGTGGGCAAACAGCAGACTGTGCCGCACCTGGGTTGGAGTTACGGCCTTGGCAAAGGTAGGAGATTGCGGCCCGGCGGGTGTGCCCCCCACCGTGCTGTAGCGGCGTAGACTGCCTCTCTCGCGACCAGCCTTGGGAAACGAGACCTGCTGAATGTGAGACGCCTCGCTGGTGCCTACTGAATGGAAGGCCTGCGGCGGCAGAGATCACCGGCGCTTTGGGTCGCTGATGTAACAGGCTTTCTTCCGCAGTCTCCGGGAGATTGAGCGAGTTGTAGCTCCTCTTGGGGTTATGTATCTCCTAAGCAGCGGTCGGAGACTGGCGCTGCGAACTGCTGAAGGCCAGGGGAGATCTACGAGAGCGTAGAGTCATATTTCCCTGGCTGAATACCTGCTACAAGTTGCTGGGGCACTCTGCCTGGGCAAGAGCAGCTTCAGTGACTAGTTCTGACGGTGTGGAGCGGGCTTGGGCAGGGGTACCCCTAATGATGTGACTTGGCCTTTCTGGTGGTGAGCCTGCTGAGGGGGACATGTGGCCTGGCTACTCCGCAACCAGTCTGTGGGGTCTGGGGGCCCGCCATTTGATGACAATGAACAAGCACCCATCGGCAGCGCACCACGATCTTGAAGGCGTTCTGTGACTCCCTGGGCCTGGGCCTTGGCTGCTTGAGAGGGCATAGTATAGATTTAGTGCTTTGCTGTATTTATTGACTTCCACACAGCTACAATACATCCTGGCGTGGGGCACCATGAGGAGATCCGACAAATCGCAATCTAAATTACAGTTTGAGCCACGAAAGTCGGCTAGGCAGCAGGATGTGGACAAAGCTGCATTTGAGTCCGGCTCTGAGGCTGGAGAACTGTCGGAGGACCCTGGTCTAAAACAAATCCTAGTAGCGAAGCAGAGAAGCTTGATCAAGATAGACGGGAAAATAGATGCCTTATCATTCCGTATGGACAGAATGTCGGAGCGCTTAGATAAGCATACTGAGAGGCTAGATCAGGTGGATAAACGAGTTTCAGACGCTGAAGATATCTTAACCACTAGCTCCCGAGCACATAGAAAAATGGATAAACTACTGCAGGTGGTCCAGGCCAAAGCTGAAGATTTGGAGGCGAGATCTTGGAGTAGCAATATAAGACTGGTGGGAATTGCGGAGTCAACCACTATCCCTAATAAGGAACTCTTTGTGGAACAATTACTGGTCTCACTTATGGGCAGAGAAACATTCTTGAATGTGTTCATTGTGGAACGTGCTCTTCGCTCTCTTGCGCCCAGACCGGTACCAGGAGCTCCTCCCCGACCCATAATTTCTAAGGTGCCTAACTATAGGGATCGGGACGCTACCTTATGCAAAGCCAGGGAGCTGCGCACACTGCAACATGAGGGCATGGACATCTCCCTATACCCTGACTTCAAACAACAAGTTCAGGAAGCAAGACGTCTGTTTCTCCCTGTTAAGCGGAAACTTTGACACCTTAATCTTGGTTATTTTCAACATGATGTACCTGGCTAAATTGAGCATACAAGCTGATGGCAAAGCTTTTATATTTTCTGACCCGAAGCAGGCGCTGCAATTCATAAAAAGGCGAGAGGGAGGAGGATCTTCACGGAAACTTTCTTGCTCCCCGGCTTCCTTGAAAGATGAGGTCCCGGAGCTAGAAGAACAGTAAATGTAACTGGACATCCACCTGGTTGCACTAAATTGTAGATCCATCAAGCTGTGGTGAGGTGGGATCTACTGCCTGGGTGGCTACCACATGGGCCCCTGGTCCCTGCGAATGGAAATGTGCTACCAATATTTCTTAATGACTCTGCTAAGGTAGTCGGTTAGATCTATAGATAAGTTGCATGTTGAGCCACTCACATACTAAGTAAACTCTAGATGATGCATCCAAACTGGGAATACAAGATGTATATTATTGCTGTGTTCCAACATAGTGATGATATAAATGACCCATGTAGTGGACCAGAGGGGTAGCACGTTAGATGTGTTCATGTTCATAAAGTTGGTTGCTGGAATAAGTTTGGAGCTGGTAACATATGCCCCTGCTTGTTACTCTCCTCTTGCTACTTTATCTGTGTTTGGGTGGGGGAGAGGGGAGTTTGTACTGGGGTTTGTTTATCTGGAGGGGAGGGGAACTTCTCGACTATGCTTAGTTGGGGACTGCATAGCGTGGGAGGGGGGTGTTCATAGTAAAAGTACAAAGACAAAGGGGCATATTAGCAAGGGCATTATCGCTGCTTTAGCAGGACTTTTTCCTGCAAAAGCGGCGATAATTTTATCGCCCTATTACCAAGCTGTCACTAACAGCAGTTAGCGACAGCTTGTAGGCGATAGCGACCGGTTTGGGGCCCGCTTCGCATGTCAGAGATATTTATCGCTAATGACATACAAAGTGGGCGTACCCAACCATTTAGCGACTGAAAGCAGTCGCTAACATCGCTATCGCCTATTATCAACGCAGGCGAAGCGATAAAAAAATTCACGCTAAGCGCGAATATCGCCAAAACCAAATGCCTGCTCAGAACACTTCTTAACCTGTATATCCAATGGGAGGTGGATATTTAGGTTTAGACCCTATTGGCGATGATGCCTGAATATTGCTGGATTTCGGGCGATATTCACGCATTGAGACGCTATCGCCAGATATTTTATCGCATTTGAGATAAACGTTGCTAATAGCACGTTATCTCTGTGATAAAATCTGGCGATGAGAGGCGATAAAAAAAATTGATAAGATCAGTTAGCGATAATTATCGCTACTCCTTGCTAATATGCCCCAAAGAGACCTGCTCAGGTTTCACTGTGCTGGCTGGTACTGCGGGGAATTAAAACATTGAGAACGTTGCTATGACGAATCCATCTTCTAAAATTGATGTTTTTTATTTTTTTTATTTGAAAGGTTTTATATAGCGCAAACATGACCCGTGCGGGTATCAGAGTACTTTACAAGTTAGGTAGTTAAACAAAAGAAACAATGTACAAAAGAAACATAAGGGCATATTAATAAGGGCAGGCGATAATTATCGCTAAGTGCACTTAGCGCAAGTATAATTATCGCCGGCCAACTCTGAATTTTATTGCAGAGATAGCATGCTATCAGCAACGCTTATCTCCAAAGCGATAAAATTCAGAGCGCAAGCTGCCAATTGTGAGATTATCACTGGCAATACAGCAATAATCCCACAAGGTTTGGCGATAGCTTGCTGATAGGGATAGACAAACTTAGCCATGATATCCACCTTACATAGAACATCATGGCTAAGTCAGAAAAATACCAGACGTAAAAAAGCAGCGTTAATCGCGGTTAGCGTGGCTTTTTTTAAATCGCTAACAGGGTTACGATATCTTTGATAATAGGAGAAATGTCGCTTAGCGACATTTCTCCTATGATTTTAATCTGGAACGCCCCCTTTGCATCTCATTAGAGATGCAAGGGGAAGCGTGGAGTAAAAGGGTGCTAACATGCAAATTTGCATGTTAGCACCCTGTTGCTGATAGGGCGCTAGTTTTATCTCTGCCTTTTTTTGAGGCATATTCCAAGACCTGCACATCGAAACCAAATAAGCGTGGACAGTGCTGCCATTATACCCGGGATTCTATCCAAAGTAAAGGCAAAAGACAAAGGGCCCGATTCACAGAATGAACTTAAGACTCAATCCTAAACTTACTACTATTTTGGTATTCACAGAATGAACTTACTACTTTTGGTATTCACAGAAGTTAGGATTTTGTCTTAAGTTTGTCTTAAGACAAACTTTAGACAGTCTTAAGACAGTCTTAAGACAGACTTAAGACAAAATCCTAACTTCTGTGAATACCAAAAGTAGTAAGTGCATTCTGTGAATGCTAAAAGTAGTAAGTGCATTCTGTGAATACCAAAATAGTAGTAAGTTTAGGATTGAGTCTTAATCATTGAACCAGGGGGGGGGAGGGGGGAACCCCGGTCAAATAATTCCATTTAAGCAAATGCCAAAACGATCTTTTATTACGGTTCCCAGATCTTGCCAGGTCAAGCTTGGATACTTGCAAGACAGAGACTCGCCAGTCTAAAAGTGTAGGTGGGTGATGGTCCTTCCACCTTTTGCAGATCTCTCTTCTAGCCAATAAGATGGAGTAAAAGAGAAGATTCTTTGCCGGGCTCTGAGCTCCATCTGTTACCCCAAAAATTGCAAGAGGGAGATCAATCAAAACTTGAAAACCAAGAGATGACGTAAGTAGATTGCTGATAGAGACCCAGAAGGCTGAGACAGAGGGGCATAAAAAAATTACATATGGGCATTCGTGGCCGCTATTAAAGCACATCTGGCACACGCTACGGGGGAGCCCTGGATGAATTTTGTCAACCTTTGTGGTGAATAGTATGCTCTGTGGAGTGTATAAAGGTGATTCCTATGCAACCATGCGGGCTTCACAATATCCCACAGGACCCTGAAGGATGCAGACCACCGGTCCTGTAAGTTACAACATGCAAAGGAAGAGCCCCACAACAAGTCAGGAAGCTGGAATTCCCCGTCAGACTCCTCTTGTATCAAGTTATACCATACAGATATCTCCTTTTTGCCAGATGGTTTATCCAAAAGTAAAGTCTCAAGCTGGTTGCCACTCCCGACTGGAGTTTAACTTCGGGAAGAAGCTTGTAATGTGTAGGAGTGTGCCTAACTAGCAATCTGGATATATTTAAATTTGGAAAAGTTTGATCCTATTCTCCCTTTTAAGACTTCTCATGGTAACAGGCTTCCTTCCACAAATATATCTCCCCATACCTCCAACCCTGCATCCCGCAAACTAGCAGCTAGACTATCTTCCAGCCACCCAGGATTCCCAGGAGATCCCGACAACGGGGCCCTACTAGAAAGGTATCCAAGCTTTGTTGAAATTCTGACCTTAGCCCACATTTCTGCCAACCCCTGTAATACTTTTAGTTTGATTTTCTTAAAAAACTTCGGATCTCTGAATTTAAACAAAAAATTTGACTGTGCTACCACTTCACCTTTGAGCAAGGCTGAGAACATATTGCCAACCCCATGATCTGTGGGCATCTTTAACAGCATTCAAGCATGGGAAAGATGGAATGCCCACGCGTAGATTTGCAGATTAGGAGCTGCTAGGCCACCTTTCTCCCTGCGACGCCTTAGCTTCTTCCATGCAATCCTTGGAATATGCTTATCCCAAATAAAAGACGTTATATCTCCCTGTAACTTAGATACTGCTAATGGATCAAAAAAAAGAGGAATAGTATTAAATAAAAACGAGACTTTAGGTAGAATAGTCATCTTAACTAAATTAACTCGTCCCCACAAAGATAAAGGAAGATGTAACCAAGAATTCATAAGTCTACGATAATCCTTCGCGACAGTAGCTAAATTGATTGTGGAAATTTTGTAAATGTCCTTGATAATATTCAAACCCAGATAGCGCAAGCTTGGAGAAAGTTGAAACTCCGTGCCGCAATCACCGTCATTCCAGACCATTACCTCGGTCTTAGAGGCATTGACCTCCTATCCAGATATTTCCCCAAACTCTAAGGCCAACTTAATTGCTGCTGGAAATGCTGAACGTATGTCTGAGGAAAGTATCAAAATATCGTCGGTGTACAGAGCCACTTTCCTTTCCCAACCCGCATATAAAAACGACTTAATAGACTCCTCATCCCTCAAACGCTGGGCGAAGGGTTCTATGTACAAATCGAATAGTAACGGGGAAAGGGGGCAGCCCTGACGCGTTCCCCTTGTGATGGAAAAGGGGTCCGATAGTTTCCTATTCACCAATACGCTAGCTGATGGATTCGAATATAAAAGCCTGACTGCTCGACAAAAGCACTCCCCAATATTGAACTTAACCAAGACCCCCAACAGGTATGCCCAATTCACCCTGTCGAAGGCCTTGGTTGCATCGAGCGTCAGGACTGCCAGTGGGAGGGAGTCAGTTGATGCCATATCTATGGCCCCTATCAAATCATAGGTCAACTCATACAATTGTCGGCGTTTCACGAACCCTTTCTGGTCACGATGTAAGATGTCAGGTGCTACTATACTTAACCTTTTCACCAGAACCGTGGCAAAAATCTTATAATCCACGTTCAAGATGGAAATAGGCCTATATGAGTCGCAGGACAGCGCAGACTTCTCTGGTTTTAAAATTAAAGTAATTAAAGCACTATCCCAGGAAACAGGAGGAGATAACCCATCCTGCAAAATTTGATCAAATAGCCTAGTTAGAAAAGGAACAATCGCTTGTTCCAGGGCCCTATAAATCTCGGCAGGGAGGCCGTCTGGTCCAGCCGCCTTCCCTTTCTTACTGTTCAGGATAGCTGCCCTGACCTCCTCTTCAGTAATAGTGCTATCCAGGGAGGCCCGTTGCTCCGAGGATAAGGAGGGGAGAGACAGCTCTTCCAGTCAGTTTCCAATTCGTTCCTGATCCAAAGTTTTATCTTCCTGATAGATAGTTTGGAAGAATTCTCTAAAAATGTTTCTTATATCGCTATCCAACGAATAGGATACATTATTATGAGATATAGACTCAATGTTATTTCGGACCTGGTCTGTTCTAGCTTCCTAGGCCAAGAGTTTTCCTGCTCCCTCACCAAATTCGAAATGGGCTATCTTACTAGCCTCCCATTTCTCAACAGTCGTTGATTTAATACCGAACCCAGCTGGCCTTTTAAAGATATTAACTTATTACAAAGTGCGTGTGTAGAATTCCCGGATACATCTCGATCAATCACATCTTGAGTTTCTAATATCTCAGCTTCTATAGAAGCTACTTCTTCCCTATATTGCTTCCTCCGGTATGAGACCTTATTGGTAATGAGGCCTCTTAAAAAGGCTTTAAAAGAGTCCCACACGATCCCAGGAGCTGCTGAACCCAGGTTGGTCTGCATAAAACACTGGGTTTCCATAATAAGGAAAGAAATGTCATCCGCTGCTGATAAGAGCGAACGGTCAAATGTCCCCATTATTACTGCAGGTCTTCATAATTGTAAAACGGGAAGTATACTATACATCTTCCACATTTCCAACTGGAACCTTGTTGGACTTGGCCCTTCTGGCAGGTTCACCCCTGAACTTTTTGCCTTTTAGTGTTACATAATTATACTGATTTCTGGTCTTTGCACACTTTTGCACTGTGGCACAGTGTAAAGTGCGTGCGCTCTCTGAGTGCGTGTGTAAGATTGGCCTGCCCTCCCATAGGAATGCATGGGGAATGTGTGTGTCCCTGGTGGTTCCTGATGCGTGGGGAGTGCAGATGCGAGTTTGGTATGTGCGGACTCGTGTGATTAAATGCTGCGCGATGATGTGTGCGGCGTTGTGGTGTCTGGTGTGGTAGTGCAACTTCTAGAAGTTGGTGTACCTGTGCAGTGAAGGTGCTGGCTTGTGATTGGCTGGAGCTGGCTGGTGTGCCTGGCTCCAGGAGTCAGGATGGGTCTGCCCCGGTGGTGAATGGGAGATATGCATGGTGATGGCTGGGGAGGAGTGCAGCTGGGACCTGAATAGGGCTGGCTTTCCCCATACAATGCTGGCTCCGCACCCTGTGGTGCGACCGATGACCCTAGCCTGACTAGTGAATAGGAAGCGTGGCAGTTTATTTCTAGAGCCACAAGGCTCCCGGGGCACATTATTAATGTAAGGAGCGAGAGGGCTCCCATACCTACCTGTTCAGAGCCTAGAAGCCCCCCCCCAGTTGTTTTAGGAGATGAGAGGGCTCTGGGGTGCACCACATTTGTTTTAGAGCCAGAGGGCTCCCGCAATTGGAGCAGCATTGTTCTTGGGCCCCTATGTCTTTTCCCCGTGCACAGTCCTTGTCCTAGGGCCAGTGAGGGCCCTGTCGCAGTTCTGCTGAGTTTCCAGCTGCCCAGCAAGTAGTGGGCAGCTGCACCGTTTAGGTTTTTCTTCTAGGGACTTGTTCTTGGAACTTAGGAGTGAGACGCACTCCTTCATCCCTCCCTACCTTGGTCCTCCCCAGCTGCGCTGCACTTAGTGCCAGCTGCAGCATTTAGGCCCTATTCTGCCCCTGTCCTCAGCTGTCCAGCAAGTAGTGGGCAGCTGCTACGTTTAGGTTTTCTATCAAGTGCTAGTTCTAAAAGTGCTTATTCCTGACAGTGGTCCATGTGGCCCTGTCCCATGTACATAATCCCCTGTGAATTCTGCCCGTGCCTCTGGCACATTGTAAAGTGTGTGTTTACTATCTAATGTGTTTTGTAATACAAAGGCTATTTTTACATGTACCTTGTGTGGAGTTCCTTTTGTGGGGGGCCTGGGATGTTGTTGCTGGTGGGTGCGTGCGCAAATGCTTTACACATCGCCTCTGAGATAAGCCTGACTGCTCGTGCCAAGCTACCAAGAGGGTGAGCAGGAGTTACCTTGGCGGGTGACTTCCTTGCCCTGACTTAGAATGGTGGTTTCTGCCTGGATTTGGCGCAAGCTTTAGCCAACCAGAAATCCCATTTCTAACACACCTCCTATGAAAGAGCTCTGACAAACAGCCCTCTTGCGGGCCGTGAGGGACTGCAGCGCCACCCCCAACTAGGAGCAATCCCCGATGATGAAGCATGACACCCATAAGGGTGTGTGAGGGCACCAATTTCAAAAGGAGGAATTCCCCTATCTCTATCTCTATCCCACTAACTCTAGCTGTAGACACATCTTGCCTCAACTAGAAAAAGTTGCAGAATTTTGTCTTGTTTAGGAACAGCTACCACCCATTGTGTTGGCCCCTAATGAAGACAGCCAGGCACCTCATTGAATGGACACCATCAGTGCAGTACCGGGCGCCGTCACTAGGGGACCATAACACGTCAGCCAGGCGCCACACTGTAACATTCATGGGCGGGGGTTGCAGGGTAGAGGCTACTGCAGGTCCTGGTCCAGTCAGACTCCACGCTGTATGTGGACAGCGTATGACTGCAGCAAGATAAAGATTAGTAAAATGGGCCTGCCTGTTTTATTTATTGTGTTGTCTTAAGCGACGCTCTTCAGATAGGGTGACCAACTGGGATGGGTGAAAATTCAGGACGGTGAGTGTAAAAATTCAGGACGCAGGGTCAAAATTCAGGACAAAAATTCAGGACGGAAGGTCAAAATTCAGGACAAAAATTTGTGACAAAGTGTACGTCAACAGACATTACGAAGAAGGTCGCACAAAAGAATATAATTAAGTAAATAGACAAACAAAAATACAAGTCAAAATAAGTTTATATTAGGTTAAAAAGTTAATTTACAGGCATTTAAAAGTTGTTGGGTGTTACCAAAAAATTGACAACTTATCTGCTTTACCACAGCAAGATTGTCAACTAGTCCTCTTTTTTTTACTATGTCTTTGACTGCAAAGTGAGCAAAAATTTTAAACACTAATCGCCATGTTAAAGGAATAAGCAGAAATTTGTCAGGAGACATGGCCTGACATTTGTCCTCTATTCTTGACCGAATAGCACTTGTGACAAGCTGAAAACAAAATGCAAAGGCATCTATATTGCCTATTCACCTTCTCAACTGAAACTCATAAGGCCGTGGTGTGTGTGATAGTCTGCCTCGTAGATATGAAGTAAGACAAAGCAGTGCAATTCGCTGCATTGCCTTACTCTGCGCCAGGGAAGAGTCCATGGGTTTTCCCATGTAACAGGTATGGTTTTTGACGCTGCCCCAGATTTACTTCATCACACAAACCTGGGAAAGCGCCTCCCTATGTATCTTGAACACATAGAAAGAGAAAAACGCCTCTCAGGATTGCTTTTAAGCAGGAGGGTGGCCCTTCCTGCACAAAAACAATCCTGCATGCAAGAGAGGCACCCTTGCACCATTGTGCAAGGTCGCCTGCATTGGCCTTACGCAGCACATTGTGCACCAGCACAGAGTGAAAGGACAGTAATGCAACGTATTGAACAAATACGGTGCATTCCTGCCCTTTCACATTTGTGTAGGGAAGTGCAGCCCTATGCCAATTCCCCATAAATAAGCCCCACAGTGACAATGAGACAGCATGCTAGACAGAGTAAACCTTTGGGCATTAGCATATTCACCCCACCAACCATATGAGGCAACATAAAACTGTGGCATGGGAAGCCATAAAAAAGCAACATTAACACCTTGCGTGCGGCGCCGATTTCCCCCCACCCGGGCTGGACATTCCATTCCTGGGTGTGGTCGTGACGGAACCATTCCGTCATCCGCACAGCTCAACCGTGAGGCATGATGGAATGGTTCCGTCACAAGCATCGAAAGGTTTAACACACAGTGGATATAATGGAGAGCTCATTATTGTGCAGTTCAGGAAAGGTAGATTAATAGCCTCCTTCATGTTTAACCTTGTAAAAAAAAATTACTTTTACATCCATTGCGTAGTACAACAACAATGTAAGCATGCACTGGTGTAGGTAATGGGCTGCAAACCCAGTAGATGGAGAGATATCCAGTACTAGCGAAACAGTAGGAAAGGTCGGTAGACAATCCGTTACACAAGTGCCACAATCTACCTGACTTGGCATCATCATCACCACCAACATAAAGCCGTGAAATATTCTCAAGGTAAAGAAACATATGCATATAGCACAACAAAGTTGGGGAGGGTCCAAGGGGAAACTATATTTAAAGACCACTCAAACCAGCCTGCACCCCCAAGTAGACTAGTAACAAAAAGAAAAACTGGTTGCGGTCTAAACTGAAGACTGAGCCAATGGAATAGGAGCAAGCGCATTTGTGTTAGACAACTAATGTGTGTGAATGAAAGGAAATGAATCCCATCAGCCCACCCATATGGCGGAACTTCGTCATCTGGGATTGAGAAGGGTCATGGTCCAGATAAGGAGACACACCTGAGGATGTTGTGTGTATTTCTCCAATTCTCCAAGACCACCCAAATGGATCCGACCTTGAATGTTATGTGTGGGTATAATGGTGTGGGAAAATAAATTGCAGTGAGGTAAATAATGTGAAACAGAGATCAGAAAAGGTGCTAGTTAAAATTGGCTACCATGATGTGAGGAAATGTTTATTGGGGATAAATCATGGTGTCAAGATTAAAAGAAAAGTGTATGGCGGTCCGAAATAATGACTGCCCTATAAAGTTGGTATCATGGTTAAACATGTTTCTGCCATGCAGGGGCATCTCCCCTACCAGGCTTTCATCAGGACCAAAAATAGAATACACTACTGCAATGATGTACATAAATCAAAGTAAATTATGTTACCAAATAATAGTGCTGGAAAATGGGCCGTCCGCGAGTTACTCAGTGCGTTGGTATTTCCAGAATTCTCAAAAAGTATTCTTTACTGACAAGAAGTTCAAAAAACACATAGATATTCCATTGTACACCTGTATCTAACACAAACACAACATGCCCACTATTGAGAACATATAGATTTTGCTTCATAGTCAACCTTTACAGTGATATTGGATAACAATAATTGAAAAAAGTTGAAAAAAAGTTAAATATTACTCACCCAAAGAGTCTTGGGAGTAAACCTCACCTCTCCTGGCCACGGCTCAGGATTTGGAGGCCCCGCTCTGTATTTAGTGGAAAAGAAATTTACATATCTGTGGGTTATCCTAAAAAGTGAGACCCATCAGTTAATTTGTCTACTGCATGTGCTGCCATATGGAAGCACTTGAACAACATTGGTATTAAGTCACTTAGAGATTTGGAGATGGCTGGCAGATTAAAAGGCTAATGTCACGCACACCTAATGTGTACATTTCAACACTTATTGTTAGAAAAGCAGTGTTTTTATTCAAAAACACGTCACGGTGGGCGTGTGCGGAGAACGGCGTAAATCACCCGCACCGCAGCGGAATTTTCGCCGCGGTCAAGGGGTTAAAGTAGTGACCCAGTGGCTGGCATACAGCGAGACAGACGTGTCCATGCAGTGAGTGACCTTTTGTGCTGCTGTCCGAGCAGTTTGTCAGGGAAAGAATGTGAGTAGAGCTATTAACATAACGAAAAAGGAGCGCCTTCTGTAGCAGTGAAGGCGCTTCCTCCTCCCACACAGGCGGAGGTTTAACTCCTGTTCAGAGGGTTCTGAGACAATGCACATTACCCACCAGACAGTAGCCCAGGGTGACCAACGTCCGTAATTGTGGACAGACAATTAGAAGACAGACAGACTCAAACAGATAAAGACAAATGGAGCGCAATAGAGGGCAGACAGAAAGATAGGTGTTCACAAGTGAACAGAGACAGACAGAAATATACAAAAACAGACATCAATTTTCAGACCAACAAATAATAATAATAATAATATCCACATTTGTAAGCGCACAATCACCCGTTAGGGTCTCTAGGCGCTGGGGGTCGTCGGGAAGATAAAGCAAGCTATTGCCCAGAGTCACATGGTGCTGGGCCAATCTGCCGCCGGTGCCGGGGATCGAACCAGATTCCGGAGTCAGTCGCCCTGGCTGCGGCGCCACACCTCTTCCACAAATACATGAAAAGCGCATTTTTTCAACTTATTGAGCGTTCGAGAAGTTGAAGGGGGTAATATAGATCGTGGCTGACTCTGTGCTCCAGTTCTTCGAGGTCTGAGAGTCTGCACGCCTGGCACACGACGATGCTCGCCCAAAAATGCAGGAGGCAGACCCTGTAATGTAAACAGGAAACGAATGACTGAAAGCGAGCTACGCAGGTCCTGAGCACCTTAAAGCCGTTCTCATTGGTCAAGCAGTGGAGCAGCGAGCACTACCATTGGCTTATGGCTTTCAAGCCAATCCTAGGTAGCGTCAGACAGTGAAAAGCATTACATTAATTGTTTGAAGGAACAACTTCTATGACTGTTACCTAAAATCATGAAAATGACAGACAATTCCCGTCCGTTAAAGATTCTATTACGGACAACGGACAGGAGGTGAAAATTACGGATGGTTGGTCACCCTATCTTCAGACAGGGTTTACCAGCAATCAGGGTGAAAGAATCCGAAGGAACATCCGGCTACCCACAATGCATTGCAAATAGATATCGACCCAAACTCAAAACAAAATGCATTTTTTGTTAATTACAGTTTATTCAAGTAGTTTAATGTGCAACATGTACGAGCTTTTCTCTCCATCTTTTTATGTCAACACCGGACAGTTCGCCGCCCTAATATTTATAGACATCTTAATTGTAGCACAGTCAAGAATACAATTGAATTGATACATACACGTGTTACATCTTTGTCGTCACTCGCACTTTGTGTGGTGACTGATGACAAGGGTTATACGAAATTTTTGGAAGATCTTTGCTATAGTAAAGATCTGAGTTTGTTGTATTAAAAAAGGTTGATCATATATATATAAGAGCTGTCTATTAAATCTTTAAAAGATTTGATTCACAAAAAAAGTTCCCAACAGTTATAGGGTTTTGCTACACAAATGTATGTTCCCAATCGTTCGTAAGTTTCACGGACTACCGTCATTTGAGCCTATTGTCTGTTGTCCTTGAGGGTTTATTTCAGTGACGCCTATTGTTCCTAATTTTGGGGATGGCCGCAAGCTGTGCAGTTACCCCGCTCGCATTTCTCTTATTTATTTATTTATTTATTTATTTATGAATTTTAATATAGCGCGGACTTTACCCGAAGGCGCCAGAGCGCTTCACATTAGGAACAGAGATGAAACATAATGAGAAACATTACAAAAGAACAGATTGCAAAAACATACGTTACTTACATAAGGTAATAGTGACAATTGTGAGCAAACAAAATACATGAGGTAGTAAAAACTGTGAGCAACCAAAAATACATGAGGTAGTAAAGGTAATAGTGACAATCGTGAGCAAACAAAATACTTGAGTAAAAATTGTGAGCAACCAAAAATACATGAGGTAGTCAAAAGTGCACAAGAGGAGATGAAAGTGACAAGTGTGCAGTTATAAGAGAAAACAGAGTATAATTTGAGGTATAGTACTGCAATAAGTGCTAGACACTCAGGCACAGGAACAAGCGTTACGTGGGCAAGGTGGCACTTGTGCAAGTATCAAAGGTAAAAACATGTGAGAGGTAGCAGCCGTGTGTTGCAAGGGCAGAGTGGTGTGTGCATGTTACAAAAGGGCACCGAACACCAGTACATGGAAAATACTGCAAAAGGGCAGACCCTCCAATCACAGGCATACACTGGGAAGGCACTTCCATGGTCATGAAAAGTAGAAATTATCAGTAGTGGGAAGTCTTCCTCACAAATAGCAAGAGGACGTGAATTACTTTTGTAGGTGTCTCTGGAGGAGGAGAACTTTGAGGTCCCTTTTGAAGGCCTGGGAGGAGGCGGTGGTCCGGAGCTGAGGTGGAAAGGAGTTCCAGATTCTCACTGCGTTGCCTGAAAAGGATTGGGCCATTGTTCTTTCCTTCTTGAAAGTGGGAGGTTCAAGCAGTAGATTCTCCGCATTGCGTGAAAGTCTAGAGCCACCAGAGAGTTTCAGTTTATTCGCCAGGTAGCGGGGAGATGAGGAG
This sequence comes from Lissotriton helveticus, assembly GCF_964261635.1. Taxonomy (NCBI): domain Eukaryota; kingdom Metazoa; phylum Chordata; class Amphibia; order Caudata; family Salamandridae; genus Lissotriton; species Lissotriton helveticus. The sequence continues at coordinate 181,884,875 of NC_136057.1, read as the reverse complement.
TGCAAGGCTTTGTGGGTAATGCAGGCAGTCTTGTAGATAGCACTAGCCTCGAAGGGAAGCCAGCGGAGGGTGGATAACATCGGTGTGATGTGATCGCTTCTTTTGGCCCCATAAATGAAACGAGCTGCTGAATGGAAGACAGACTTAAGTGGGGACAGGTGAGATTTGGGGAGGCCAGTAAGAAGAGAATTGCAGTAGTCTAGTCTAGAGAGGACCAGCGATTGCACCAGGGTTATAAGGTCCTGCTCCGGGAAGAAGTGACGGATTCCCCAAAGAAGGCGCAGTTGGAAACGAGCAGATTTTGCAATAGAGTTCATGTGGGGAGTTAGATTGAGTTTTTTGTCTAGAAAGACACCAAGGGATTTTGCACTGTCGACAATGATGGGTTTATTGTTTAGTAGATTCATCTGATCCATCCATGATTGAACCGGGGGAGGAGAGAGTGAGGAGGAGAAGAGGAGGAATTCAGGGGTATATTATCAAGGGGTTTATCTCCGCTTTTTTGGCTTTAAAAGCCAAGAAAGCGGAGATAAAATTATCTCCCTATTACCAAGCTGTCGCTAACACCAGTTAGTGACAGCTAATAGGAGATAGCGACCATCTTGGGCCCCGCTTTGCATGTCAGTGATATTTATCACTAATGACATGCAAAGTGGGCGTGCCAAGATGTTAGCGACTGGAAACAGTCGCTAACATCGCTATCTCCTATTACCAACTTTTGGAGATATTCGCGCTAAGCGCGAATATCTCCAAAAGCTAACACCTGCCCTGAGCAGTTCTTCACCATGTTATCCAATGGGAGGTGGATAACATGGCTAAGAGCATTTGCTCGATAATGCATGAATATCGCTGACTTATCAGCGATATTCATGCATTGCGGCCGTTTTTTATCGCATTTGCGATAAACCTTGCTAATAGCAAGGTTTATCTGCGATAAAAATCGCCGATGTGCGGCGATAATTTTTGTCTCTAAACAAGTTAGAGACAAAAATGATCGCTAGTTGTTGGTAATATGCCCCTCAGTTTTGGAGGGATTCAGAATCAATTGATGAGTTGACATCCAGTTTTGAATGGAGTCAAGAGTAGATCTTAGGAAGGAGAGATCATGAGTGGAGGCAACCTTGAGGTAGAGTTGAGTGTCGTCTGCATAGAGATAATAGTGAATCCCAGATTTGCTTAGGAGGTTTCCCAGTGGTTCTAAGTAGAGATTGAACAATGTTAGTGCTAGTATCGAACCTTGGGGAACACCTTGACCCACCGCCACAGGAGAAGAGAGACTGTTTGCTATTTTGATCATTTGAGATCTGTCAGAGAGGAAGGATGCAAACCATTTAAGCACAGTGCCCTCCATGCCCATTCTCTGTTGAAGAATATTGAGGAGGGTGTTGTGATTAACAGTGTCGAAGGCTGAGGAAAGGTCGAGGAGAAATAGCAGACAGGACCCCCCTGAGTCGAGTATCCTCAGCGCATCATCAACCACTTGCAGAAGGGCTGTTTCATTGCTGCAGTTTTGGATGAAGCCGGACTGACAATTGTCAAGAAGATCATTGTCCTTGATATGACGAGAGAGTTGTTTTGCTACACATCTTTCTGTGATCTTCGCAAGAAAGGGAAGGTTAGTGATGGGGCGGAAGTTGTTCAAGTTCAAGTTCATGCATTTATAAAGCGCACTACTCACCCAGAGGGTCTCAAGGTGCTGGGGGGAGTGGTTTACTGTTTATCGAATAGCCATGTTTTCAGTTCTTTTCTGAAGGAGATGTGATTCTGAGTGAGGCGGAGGTGGGTGGGGAGTGAGTTCCAGGTCTTGGCAGCCAGGAAGGAGAAGGATCTGCCACCCATGGTGGTTTTTCGGATGCGCGGGACTGCGGCGAGGGCTTGATTGGATGATCTTAGTTGGCGGGTGGGATAGTAGAAGGACAGTCGGGTGTTGAGGCATTCGGGTCCTAGATTATAAAGGGCCTTGTGTGCGTGGGTAAGAAGGCGAAAAGTGATTCTTTTGTTGACGGGAAGCCAGTGGAGGTTTTTTAAGTGACCGGTGATGTGCTCTTGGCGCGGGATGTCTAAAATGAGTCTCGCTGATGCGTTTTGGATGCGCTGGAGCTTTTTCTGCAATTTTGTTGTAATTCCGGCGTATAGTGTGTTGTCATAGTCCAGTCGACTCGTGACCAGTGCATGGGTGACAGTCTTTCTTGTTTCGAGGGGATCCAGCGGAAGATCTTTTTGAGAATGCAAAGGACGTTGAAGCAGGAGGACGATACGGCGTTGACTTGTCTGGACATTGAGAGGGAGGAGTCTAGAATGAAGCCAAGGTTACGTGCATGGTCTGTGGGTGTGGGCGCAGATCCCAAAGCGGAAGGCCACCAGGAGTCGTCCCAAGCTGAGGGGGAGGATCCTAGGATGAGCACCTCCGTTTTGTCTGAGTTGAGTTTTAAGCGGCTCTGCTTCATCCATTCGGCTACTTCTTTCATACCTTCGTGAAGGTTGTTTTTGGCGGTGTTGGGGTCTTTGGTGAGGGAAAGGATTAGCTGGGTGTCGTCGGCGTAGGAAATGATGTTGAGGTTGTGTTGACGCGCGATGGAGGCGAGGGGACTCATGTAGACGTTGAAGAGGGTGGGACTGAGTGAGGAGCCTTGAGGTACGCCGCAGATGACTTCGGTGGGCTCTGAGTAGAAAGGGGGGAGTCGGACTCTCTGGGTTCTCCCGGCTAGGAACTAGATGATCCAGTCCAAGGCTTTTCCTTGTATGCCGATGTTGTTGAGGCGTTGTATGAGGGTGTTGTGACAGACAGTGTCGAAGGCGGCGGAGAGGTCGAGTAGAATGAGGGCCACTGTTTCACCGTTGTCCAGGAGTGCTCGGATGTCGTCGGTCGCCGCAATGAGGGCGGTTTCGGTGCTGTGTTTGGCTCGAAAGCCGTTCTGTGAGGGATCCAGGGAGTTGTTGGATTCAAGGAAGGCTGCGAGTTGGCTGTTGACGGCTTTCTCGATGACTTTGGCCGGGAAAGGGAGGAGGGAAATGGGTCGGTAGTTTTTCAAATCTGAGGGGTCTGCTGTTGGTTTTTTCAGAAGGGCGCTGAGTTCGGCGTGTTTCCATATTTCTGGAAAGGTGGCGGAGTTGAAGGAGCAGTTGATGACATCGCGGAGTTGGGGAGCGATGATGGAGTCAGCTTTGTTGAAGATGTAGTGGGGACAGGGGTCAGAAGGTGAGCCTGAGTGGATTGAGTTCATGAGGCGAATGGTGTCTTCAATGGTGATTGGGTTCCAGGAGTTGAGATAGTTAGTTGGAGGGGTGGGATCTGAAGGGGGTGGGGTGAATTGGTCATTAGGAGTATTCTTGAAGCTGTTGTGGATGTTGGCAATTTTGTTGTAGAAGAAGGAGGATAGTGCATCGCAGAGGTCTTGGGAGTTAGTGATGTCGTTGGATGCTGCTGGAGGGTTGGTGAATTCTTTGACGATATTGAAGAGTTCCTTGCTGTTATGGGAATTGTTGTCGAGACGGTCCTTAAATGCTGATTTCTTGGCGGATCGAATCAGTTGGTGGTGTTTGCGGGTGGCTGTCTTGAGGGAGGCCATGTTGTCTGAGGTTGGTTCTTTTCTCCAATTCTTCTCCAGGGTGCGGCATGTCTTCTTGGATTTTTTAAGGTCATCATTGAACCAGGGAGCTTTTTTGCTGGATGATTGCGACTGGTGTTTTTTCAGGGGTGCTAGTTTGTCCGCACTGTGGGTAATCCATTGCCTGAGGTTGGTGGCCGCTAGGTCTGAGTCCGTTGCTAGGGTGGGAGTGTTTTGGCTGAGTGATGTGAGGAGTTGGTCGGTGGTGATTTTTTTCCATTTTCTTCGGGGAATGGGTTGTGGACGGTTGTGGGTCAGGGTTGTTTTGTAGCTGAAGTGAACACAGCTGTGATCCGTCCAGTGGAGAGCTGTAGTGTGATCGAAGGAGATGTGCTTGCTGGAGGTGAAGATAGGGTCGAGCGTGTGTCCGGCTATGTGAGTGGGGGTGTCAACAAGTTGTTTGAGTCCGAGATTGGACAGGTTGCCCAGAAGGGTGGTGGTGTTGTTGTCGAGAATGTTGTCAAGGTGGTAGTTGAGGTCTCCTAGGAGAATGTAGTTCTCGGAGGCGAGGGCGTGCGGGCTGACGAAGTCAGTGATGTCGTCGCTGAATTGAGATCGGGTGCCTGGGGGCCTGTAAATGAGGGTTCCTCTAAGTGTGGTCCTGGGGTCGGTGTGGATCTGAAAGTGGAGGTGTTCGGCGGTTGCAAGATTGACGTCAGAGCTGGTTGTAATTTTCATGGTGTTTCTATGGACGATGGCGATGCCTCCTCCAGTTTGATCGGTGCGGTCTTTTCGAATGATCTTGTAAGTGTCCGGTATGGCTATGGCGATGTCGGGGGCAGAAGATGCATTCATCCATGTTTCAGTAAGGAAGGCGATGTCAGGTGACGCAGTGTCGATTAGGTCCCAGAGTTCGGTTGCATGTCTGTGGACCGAGCGGGTGTTCAGTAGGATGCATTTCAAGTCGTTGGGTTCGGAGCTGTGCGTGGAGGAAGTGTGTTTGGTGAGGGTCCTGAAGCAGTTGAACTTACAGGAGAGGCAGGAGAATGGGCCGTGGGTATGTCCTGGGGTAGCTTCGCAGCAAAGTGGGGTGCGTCCGGCGTTGAGGGCGAGGAGAGTAGCGGCATCATAAGTTATTCTGGGGGGTTGGGAGCGGCATAGAGCAGGGGGATGGGCGCTGGGCGCGGTCCAGGCGCGGACGGGCGTAGACGGGCTTACCTTTGGCGCACCTTCGGCGCGGCCGTAGCGCGTGGACGCTGCGCGTGGGACCATCTGACATAAATGGACAGTGGAGGGGGCGGAGCGTGGGAGGGGCAGCAGGGAGGTGGTAGTGTGGATGAGGGGCGGGCCAGGGGATAACAACAACAAAATGGAGGGTCAAAGGGGAAAGGCAGACAGGGGCAGCAGAAACCCAAATGCGTCGAGTGATCAATATAATCCAATCAAATGCACAGACCCAAGCAAAAATGATCGAGTGAGCAGTAAAAACAAATGCACACACACAAGCAAAAATTATCCCGACAGCCTGAGCGAGGTCGCGCTAAATATGGCAAAAAGTTACAGTGACGCTATGCGTGTAAAGCGCTATAATGCAAGGTTACAACAGTGCTGTGTGAAACGCGCAGAAAACGATACCAGGGAGCGTTTCAGCAGATAATGAGGAGGAGCGTGGTGGAGCGGCCGTTCTGAAGCTAGTCCAGGTGGTCACAGTTTGGCCGGGGGAGAGGAAGGCTCGGTAAACGTGGGTGGGAGGGGCAGCAGGGAGGCGGTAGTGTGGATGAGGGGCGGGCCAGGGGATAACAACAACAAAATGGAGGGTCAAAGGGGAAAGGCAGACAGGGGCAGCAGAAACCCAAATGCGTCGAGTGATCAATATAATCCAATCAAATGCACAGACCCAAGCAAAAATGATCGAGTGAGCAGTAAAAACAAATGCACACACACAAGCAAAAATTATCCCGACAGCCTGAGCGAGGTCGCGCTAAATATGGCAAAAAGTTACAGTGACGCTATGCGTGTAAAGCGCTATAATGCAAGGTTACAACAGTGCTGTGTGAAACGCGCAGAAAACGATACCAGGGAGCGTTTCAGCAGATAATGAGGAGGAGCGTGGTGGAGCGGCCATTCTGAAGCTAGTCCAGGTGGTCACCTTCCATGTTCTGCCTCTTTCTCACTGGAAAATACGCTAGGCTCCCTGATCACCTCCATCTCCCAGATTACAGCTGCCATTTCACTTCTATGCTCTAAGATCTCCACCCCTCCATGCACCTCTACTCCCTCCCAACTTCCCCAGAGTTGCACCTCGCCCCCTCACCCCAACACAGCCAAGCTCAACCTTTCGTCTGCAAACGTCGTTAACTCGCACAAGCCCTTGTACGCCACCCTTCTTCAACAGGCATACCCTAGCAACCCCACTGTCTACACTATTCCGACCATCACCTCTGTCAGAACAAAGCATCCACCTAAACACCTAAAATTGTTGAGGTCATTCGCATCAGCAGTGGGCTTTTTAAGCAGAGGGGTGACCTGCCCAGTTTTGAAGGAGACAGGAAGGGAGCCTTGCCAGAGGGAGAGGTTGATCAGGGTAGTCCAATAGGAAAGGGAATGGGTATAGAAGTCAAAGGCAATGGCACTGGGGATAGGGTCAAGAGAATGGTTGGAGGGCTTTGTTTTGCGTATGCACTTGAGAAGGGCATCTTCGGATATGGGGTCAAAGCTCTGCCAGATGGCTAAGGATTTGCGCTCCTCTGGAGGTGTAGGATGAGCAACCTGATCCACAAGTGCTTTCACTTTTCCATCGAAGAAAACAGCGAAATCCGCTGCTCTCTTTGAAGAATCCTCCACCTTGGAGGTTGGGGGAGAGCAGCTCGGAGTCTTGATGAGATCGAATAGTTTTTTGGGTCTATTTTTGGCGGAGTCAAGGAGGGTTTTGAAGTGCGTCGCTTTCTCAAGGAAGATGTGTTTGTGGTACTTGGATCTTGCTGTGCGAAGCATGGCTAAATTGTCATTGGAGGGCAATTGCCTCCATTGCTTCTCCAGGAATCTTAGCTGCTTCCTTTCATCATAAAGGGATTTGTTGAACCAAGGTGCTGAGGGAGTGGGCCTTATCCTTTTGCTTTTGAGTGGAGCGACGTTATTAATTTCAGCTGCAAGAACTGTGAGGCATTGGGAGGTGAGATCGTCAACAGCTATGTTCGGGTCTAGCCTTGGAAGAGATAGCAAGGCTGATTCACAGAGGAGACCGATATCTATGTTTTTGGCATCACGGAACCAGGAGATGGCCCTCTTGGGTTGGCCAAGAGTTATAGAGTGTGAAAGTTGAAGGGAGAAAGGGATGAGGTGGTGGTCAGACCAGTCTACATGAATTGGGGTAGTAGTAGAAAGCATGCCTGCTTTAGAGATAACAAGGTCCAGGATTGCGCCTTTGGAGTGGGTTGACTCAGTGCAGTGTTGGATAAGATCATTTGCAGAGAGGAAGGTGGCCAGTGAGTTCGCAGAGGAGTCTTGCGGTGCGCCCCAGTGGAGATTGAAGTCACCCACGATGGTCTGACTGTTACTTTGAGAGTATTGGTCGCTGATGAAGTCTTTGAGATCTTCTATAAATGAAGAGCCACTACGAGGCGGGTGGTAAATGTTATGGAATCTGAGCGGTGAGCGGTGTTGCAATTGAAGTTCAAGAGAAAGGCATTTAAAGGTGTGGGGGGAGCTGATAGGAGACGCCTTAAGTTGGAGGGCGTTTCTGAAGATGACTGCAACACCTCCCCCCGTGTTTTCAGTTCTGTCATTCCTAAATATGGAGTAACCTGTGGGTATTAGGAGATCAAAAATAGCGTGAGAGGTATCTTTGAACCAGGTCTCTGTGAGGAAGAGCATGTCAAGATTGTGAAGGGTGATTGTGTCGGAGATTTCAAGTTTGTGTTTTACTGCAGATCTGCAGTTGTGAAGCATACAGCGCAGCTCTGTCAAGACTGTTTTGGTGACGGGGGCACTTGGGCTCTGAAGAGTGATCGGGATTTTGTACATTTGCGGGGGTGCTCGGGAGGGTTTAGGTGGACGCTTTGTTCTGACAGAGGTGATGGTCGGAATAGTGTAGACAGTGGGGTTGCTAGGGTATGCCTGTTGAAGAAGGGTGGCGTACAAGGGCTTGTGCGAGTTAACGACGTTTGCAGACGAAAGGTTGAGCTTGGCTGTGTTGGGGTGAGGGGGCGAGGTGCAACTCTGGGGAAGTTGGGAGGGAGTAGAGGTGCATGGAGGGGTGGAGATCTTAGAGCATAGAAGTGAAATGGCAGCTGTAATCTGGGAGATGGAGGTGATCAGGGAGCCTAGCATATTTTCCAGTGAGAAAGAGGCAGAACATGGAAGGTTGGGTGGCTCGATTGAAATAAGGGGGGGTGGAATTGGTGATGGAAGGCAGGGAGAGGTGGGGGGACAGGAGGTGGGTCGGGGGGTGGGGTTCACAGGTGGGGAAAGGTGGAGGTTGGGAGCGGGAGTAGGTGAATTGGGGGTTAAGGGAGAGTTGTCATTGTTGGTGTTGCCAGAGGGAGAGGAATTAAGGATAAATTTAGAGGGAGAAAGGTGCGAAACACGTCGGTAGGGAAGAAGGAGGGGGGAGGCCTGTGTGGCATCATGGGAATGTAGGACGTTTGGGAGGAAAAGAGGAGCAGTGGTTGCGGAGGTTCTGTCCGTTAGGAGAGGTAGCAGTGAGGGAGCTGTCATCTGGCAGAGTGAGGGGGGTTGAGAGAGAGGGAAATTGAGGAGGGGAAGTGGTTCTGCTGGGCCCGAGGAAGGGAGATGGAAGGGGTTACTAGCAGGGGAAAGGGGGTAGTGCGGCAGAACTGGAGGATTAGGAGGGAGAGGAGAGATGCAGTGGGAATGTGGCAAATACGGGGTGAGTGACGAGGGGATGAAGGGTTGGAGAGGAGGGATGGAAGGAGGGCTAAGGGGAGAATAGGAAAAGTAATTGGGGGAGAGTGTTGGAGGAGAGGTGGACTAAAGAGGGGGGTGATGGGAAGAAGTATGGGGAGGAGAAGAAGGGGGTGATGGGAAGAAGTATGGGGGAGGAGAAGAGATTGGAGTACCGTGATAGTGCAGATGGGACGAGGAGCGTGTTAGCTAGTGGTAAGGCTGAAGTAATGTGGGAGGGTACATACTGTGGGGGGGAGGAATAGGAGATGAGGTAATTTGGGGGGGGGAGGGAAGAGGGCCGACCTGCGCTTCTCGAGAGTGCAGCCAACGGGAGTGAGGTGGGGTCGGCGGAGGAGAAAGGGAGTAATGGGTGGAGCTGGAAGGAGAGTCAAAGGGAAGCCCGGTTGCAGGGAGGGGGAGTAAGGAGGGGAAGAGGTGGTCAAAGAGTGAGAGGGAGGAGTCTTTGCCTTGGATCATGACAGTACCGTTGTTATAGAGTGAGATAGTGAGGTAGCCATTGAAGCACCCAGAGGGGGAAATTTTTAGTTGTTTCCCATATGGGATAACGGAGGAGGAGGTGACGTTAAGGGAATTGTAAAAACTGTTGGACCAAGAGGGGGTGTCGCGAGTGAAGAAGATGAAGTTGTTTTTGAGCCTCCCAAGACGACCATTGTAAAATTGATCCACAAAAAGGGAGTCTGGGAAACGTTCAATAGTGTTATGCTTCAGTCGTTTTATTGTAGCTTTAGACTGGTCGGGAGGATAAATGATTTTGTAGCAATTGGATCCAGACTTAACTCGAGAGGTGGCCATGTTGAGAAGATGAGGCGAAGGAGGGTGGGAGAAAGATGAGAGGGGTGTTACTGGGAGAGCGGTAGTGAGGAGAAATAAGAGGGCAAAAAGGGGGCGCATACTCCGGGTTAATGTGCCGTCAGGCTGTAGGAAGGCCTAAACGATGCAGCTGGCACTACTTGCTGCGCAGCTGTAAAAGGCCTAAATGGTGCAGCTGGCACTACTTGCTGCGCAGCTGTAAAAGGCCTAAACGGTGCAGCTGGCACTATTTGCTGCGCAGCTGTAAAAGTGTAGAAATAAATACCACACAATTAAAGAGTTAAGCGGATGGCTATTTTGATGGAGGAATGCATTACTCGCAGACGATGTCCGATTGCTGCAGGAAGCACTAGCCGTGAAGATGAAACATCTGTAAGACAGGCTGTGGACACACTAAATACAGCTCGGTAATTAGGCGTGCAGGTGCGCGCGGCGTCGAGGTCTCCAGTTCCACCATTTTCAGGTCAGGCGGCATGAGCTGGTCGTGAAACAGCCGTACTGAGCCAATATGGGGACCGTTTGAGGCTGGGTCAGTAAGATTGAGCTAAAGCAGGCAGTTTCAGGCCGTTACAGCAGTGCAGTGCTCGGAGTCGGGCGGCGCCATTTTGGAGCACATGTGCAAGTGGAGCCAAACTTGTAGGGCTTATCCGGGAGTCCGCAGGGGCTCTCCGCTCACAGTTCCGCAATTTAAGGTGCCAATAGGCGGGCCTGTAGGTGTGCCGGTGTAACATAAGGGCAAGCGGCACCGGACGCGCATTGAAATCGCGCTGAGTAAAAGTTTCATGGGCTCACCTCCGTGCGCGGCGTCGAGGTCTCAAATGACGCCAATTTCAGGTCAGGTGGCATGTGCTGGTCGTGAAACAGTAGTACTGAGCCAAAATGGGGACCGTTTGAGGCTGTGTCAGTAGCATTGAGCTGAAATAGGCAGTTTCAGGCAGTTTCAGCAGTGCTGTGCTCGGACTCAGGTGGCGCCATTTTGGAGCACCTTTCTCATAAATGTCTGTAGGTGGCGCTATTTTATGATCCACAGTGAGTAATGGCCCTTTAAATTCGAAAGATTGCTTTCCTATATCTTTGCCGTTTTCTATGCAGTTTAATATAGTGTGACTCTGGCTCGAGAGCACTTCAGCGCTTTTCAAGAGAACCAGACACCTTCCAGGCACGGGGAAGAGTGGTTTTCTCAGGTGCTGCCTTGGACGCTCTTCAGATGTCCTCGAGGCGCCCTGGGCCTGAGTCAAAGTAAGGCCCCCTACTGCCTGCAGTGGAGAACTTGTAGGGCCCTCACTTCGTGCCGATTTTCAAATGGTGCCTGCCCTGTCCCGGGTGCCGCCATCTTAAGGACAGGCAGCCATGGCAAAACAGACCAGATGCAATTGTAGGGCCTGTTGAAGGTCAGCAAAAATGGTCAGGCTATTTAGTCGATGTTTCTTAAGTAATTTTGCCCGGCGTTAAACGCCTCTAATACCTTATGAAGATTATCAAAATAAAGAGGCAGGCGCTGGAGACAGGAAGACAGGAAACACGTTTTATTCCAACGGAGCAGAACACATCAGATCGGACAACAAGGTATCGTCTCGAGGTGCTCTCTGTAAGCCTCTCTGAGGCCTGATCTTTTATACACTGGTTTATGAATGAGACCGTTCTTTATTACAATAAAGACATTGTGAAGTAGTGAAAGATGACATCCCCGGTACCCCCCCACCCCCAGTTCCGGCTTATTCCAACACGTGGCTACAGTAGAGGTTCTCACCCCCCATACAATAAGAGGAGGCTATCACGCAGCTGAGTGTTCCGCCGATTCCTTTGGAATGTGTGCGCCTGATCGAATCCCAAGGGGTGGGGAGGCCATGATCAATAGTAGCTTCTTTGAAAAGGGTCGAGTGCATACAGTAGTGGGCAATAAACTGTATCCTCAGGCCAAGGGATGACCAGCGGTCCGTACAGACAATCGGGCTCAGAGGAAGGGGTCATCAAAGGAGAGGTATTTATGAAAGAAAGGGTCAGTGTGGATAATCACGGGTTGAGGGAGGATTTATCGACTGAGGGGCATTCATGGAAGGAAAGGAGGTGTTGGTCAGGCGCGGGGTGTGATTCTCAGAGACAGAGTCATGTGGAAGGAGAGGTCATGACTTGTACATGTGAGAGCGGAGGCAGCCAGGGTGCATGGGGGAGGCTTGCAGGGTCAGGGAAGTGTGCTGGTGACCGATCGTGAACAGGGAGACCATGGTACCTAAAATGGTTGTCGTGTATGCTCATACGTGAGTCTGAGGAATGGACAAGATGGCGCAGATGATGTACAGCTCATAAACTAAAATTCCACAGTCCTCCCTTTTAACATGTCTCGCCAGTTTGTCAATTCGGGTCTATCCCCATAAGACCACGTATTTCTACCTCATAGAGGGGACTCATGTGCTCAGGTCTGAAGTCCAAAGTCTTAGGGCACAGACAGTTAGAAATGAGTGAACACAAAGGTGGCAGACATTGAATACCTAAGCAACACCCACACAATATCATGATTGGTATCAATATAAACGTAAACAATCTCCATCCCCAGTCCTTCAAAGTGTCCCAAAACCAGCCTCCAAGCGACCAGCCTTCTTGCTCTTGGTGAACCTCTGAGGATAGTCTGTGGAGGTGTTTAATTGCTTTGTAGACTGAAGGCGAGTTATCTGGCACGTAGGTGCAACAGCTGGAGCCGATGATGCGGCATGCTCCTCCACGGTCGGCCAGAATCACATCTAGGACAAGGCGGTTTTGGAGAGCCACCAGGCGGACTGCCTGAAGCTCAGCCGTGTTGTTAGCGAGGATGCCAGCCGTGATGTTGATGGTTGTTTCTACTGCCTGAGTTAGGTGTCGGATAGCGCGGCTGTTTGCCATTGGTCCCCACAGAGGAACAAGTCCCTTTGCTGCATCCAGGAACTGTGCTCCGGTGGAGTCGGCTTGTTCAATGTCTCCGGCGCGCTATTGCCGGTGATGGTAGGCTGAGGCCACATACGTGGGAGGAAGAATGAAGGCGATGTAGCAAGTACCCCTCCAACCTTTTGGGAGCCAGGTGTAAGCTTTGGTGCCACAAACAAAGTACATATTCGGAGAAGCAACAAAGGAAGGAGGATCAACTGAGACCAATGTTCTGGTGATGCGGCAGGAACTGTGACCCACCAGCTGCGTTCCTTGGCCTTCGAGGCATACGAGTCCTGTAACATTGATGACAGACAGGGCCACGGTCAGGGTGGCAGCCGTTTGCTTTTGCAGGTGGGAGAAGGTGGGTCTGGCTGGATTGTGGAGCACTTGCATTTCGACTCTTTCTTTGGCAGGGATGTTCGTAAGGAAGGCGGAACCTGAGGCCGCAGGACAAATGGGGGCAGACGTTTTTCCTGTTTTGTTCAGCCAGAACCCATAGTAGAAGTGTGACACTGTCTGACCAGAAGCGGCGTTGTCCTTGTGGCTCTCCTGCAAGAGGATCAACCAGGCGAGGCAGGAGCCATGAACTGAGAAAGGAGAAGGAATGAAAGGTATGGAGTGTTCAGTGGCATGCGGGAGCAACCCGCAGATCCAGCAGTTCGTGGCATTTGTAGCAAGGTTGTGCTGGTGCAGCATTTGCACGAAGGAATTGTTCCAGAACTCCCTACGCCTTTCTCGGAGCTGAGGCGAAAGGGAAATCAAGTGACGCTCTTTCATGGTGGTTGGCTGTACAGTGGCTAGCAACATCTGATGGGCGGGTGTGATGTCCTCCAAGATCCAGAAGGAAGTCATGAGGAGGAGGCAAAAGAGGAAAAGGATGAAGTAGGCGATTGTCTTTGATTTGTGCAAATTGTCAGTCTTTGGGTTCCTGTAGTGGGTATTTCCGGTTGTGTCCATCATCTTCTTGTCTGGCGCTTCCATCATCTTCTTGTCTGGCGCTTCCATCATCTTCATCTTCAAGGTGCTCGGTAGTGGGCAGAACCACAGACTTCGTTTAGCTTCTCTCCGGGTGACCCTTGGTTGTTTTAGGCCACCGTTCTGAGATTTTAACTTAGTCCGTGGTCTACTTAGCCAAAGCTCCCCCCTTTCGACGCAGGAAATACCCTTCCCGGGATGGCATAGTGGGATCAGAGAATTTTGCAAGTTCAAGTGCCTCTGTATCAGGATAGCAGTTCAGTGATGGTCGGTCTTTGTTCAGGAGCTCTACTTGGGTGTCGACGTTTTCTGTCGTGGCCAGGGTCGAGGAGACCTTCTTGCAGTGATGGCCGTGCAGTAAGTGCTTCTTTCCCTCCACTCGAAGAGCCGTCCGAGTGGTGATTAGTACTCGCCAGGGGCCCGTCCACCGGGGTTCCAGACTCTTAGCTCGTTGAAAGTTCCGGACTAGAACATAATCTCCCGGTTGGATATCGTGACCGGGGCCCCTGGAAGCATCGGGGATGGCCTGCTGCACCTGTTGATGAATGACAGACAACGTTTTAGTTAATTTGCACAAATAATCTGACAGCAGGACGTCGGGGACGTCGTGAATGGAGGTTGGTTTGGGGGCAGTCCAGAGGTTCATCGGTCGCCCGAACACAACCTCGTAGGGGGTCAAGTGGTGCTTAGTGGGAGTGGAACGCATCGATAGCAATGCCAGTGGGAGGGCATCTGGCCACTTAAGTCCTGTAGTGGCCACTATTTTTGACAGTTTCAATTTCAGTGTAGCATTGTGTCGCTCAACCAGGCCAGCGGATTGGGGGTGGAAGACCGCATGAAACCTTTGTTTTACCCCCAGCCCCTTCAGGATTAGTTGGATAACTTCAGCTATGAAGTGGGGGCCATTGTCGCTCCATAAAATTCGACAAAGGCCGTAGCGAGGGAAAAACTCTTTCAGTAGTACTTTGGCAGTAGTCATGGCAGTGTTATCACGGGTTGGATAGGCTTCCACCCATTTGCTGAAGGCACATACAATGACTAGTACATACTTCAAGCCTTGGCATCTTTCCAGCTGGATGTAATCCATCTGAAGGACTTCAAAGGGGTGGTCGGGGGTCCCAAACCCTCCCCGGGGTACCACAGTTCCTTTCCCGGGGTTGTGTTGTAGGCAGATAAGGCACTGCTGGACCAGGCGTTTGGCTGAGTCGGGGATTTTGCCGTTGTGCCAGACTTTGGAAATGAGTTCAATCATGGGGCGGAACCTATGTGTGCAGGGGAGTGTGCCATAGTCAGTATGGGAATCAAGTATGAGTCAGGCAGCAACCATTTGTTTGTGTCCTTTGTCCGCCAGCAGCCTTCGTCGTCCTTTAAACCCACCCGTGCCCACTCAGTCAGTTCGTGAGGTGTGCTGGCCGACTGGATGTTCCTAATCGTTTCCCTAGCGTCAGTCCATTTTTCTGCTTGCGACCTGGTCACATACATGCGTGTCGTCGTCCTATTCTCAGCTGTGGTTCGGGCAGTGATGTCGGCCAGTGCGTTTCCCTGTCCGTCACCTTCTTGTGTGCCTGGCATTTGATCACTGCTAATCGTTCGGGGAGGAGAACTGCTTCAATCAGGGCGGAGACTAGATCTCCGTGGAGAATGGGTGTGCCGTGGGACGTCAGGAATCCCCTTTCCCTCCATAAGAGCCCAAAATGATGAACCACCCCAAAGGCATACTGACTGTCCGTGTAAATGTTCGCTGTGGTACCTGCTGCTATGATACATGCTCGTGTGAGAGCAATTAGTTCTGCCGCCTGTGCGGATCGTTGTGTGATGCGAGCTGTTTCAACTACTGTTCGGACTGTCGTCACCGCATAGGCAGCTGAAGTGGTGCCATCTGGGAGTTTGATACAAGAACCGTCTACCCATAGTTCTCCATCAGGGTCTGTAAAAGCAGTGTCTCTAAGGTCAATTCTACTTCTGGTCTGTTCGTCCGTGAGGGTCACACAGTCGTGTATAGGGGGCACATCGGGGTCATTTTCAGGCAAGGGCAACAGTGTGGCAGGATTCAAAGTCGTGCATCTCTTCAGAGTGATGTGGGGTGCAAGTAGAGTCAATTCGTACCCCGTCAGTCGTGCACTAGTCAGGTGTTGGGTCTTGGTCTGGTTCAAAAGGGTGTCAACTGCGTGGGGTACTAACACCGTGAGAGAGTTTGAAAGTACAATTCCCTCACTCTGACGGATAGAGACAGCAGCGGCGGCTACTGCTCGAAGGCAGGCAGGTAAAGCTCTGGCGACTGGGTCAAGAGTGGCAGAGAAGTAGGCACAAGGGCATTGTTTGGCGCCGATGGGCTGAGTTAGAACAGACAATGCGCATCCTTCCCTTTCGTGCGTGAAGAGGGAGAAGGGCTTGGAGTAATCTGGTGTTCCTAGGACGGGTGCCGAGCAAAGGGCATCTCGCAACTTCTTAAAAGATGCTTGGCATTCGGGGGTCCAAGGAAGTGGGAAGGGTACATCTTTGGCCAACAGGGAAAGTAGGGGCTTTATAATGAGACTGAAATTTGGTAACCATTGTCGGCAAAAAGAGGTAAGGCCTACCAATGAACGGACTTGCTTCTGTGTTCTTGGGATGGGGGTGTCTAGGATGGTTTGGACTCGGTCGGGTGTAAGTTTCCTCCCTTCTTTGGACAGGAGATGACCTAGGTATGTCACTTGAGGTTGACAGAACTGCAGTTTCTTTTTGGAGACTTTGTGGCCATTCTCTGCAAGAAAGTGCAGGAGTTGGATAGTGGCGGTGATTGCAAGAGGAGTGGTGTCGGCCGCCAAAAGGATATCATCGACATATTGGATCAATACCACTCCATCTGGTAGCTGGACGGCGTCCAGCTGTCTTTTGAGGGCCTGGCTGTAAATGCTGGGACTTTCAGTGTAGCCCTGAGGAGCTCTACAAAATCGGTACGAACGGTTTCTTAATGTGAAGCCGAAGAGATAACGGCTGTCTGGATGGATGGGGATAGAGAAAAAGGCATTTTTGAGATCAATAACGGTGAAGGTGGTGGCAGTGGACGGGATGAGGGTCAGAATGGTGGCGATGTCTGAGACTACGGGGTACTGTGGTACCACCACTTTGTTGACTTCTCGCAGGTCGATGATAAAGCGGTACGCTTTCTCATCTCCCTCACCTTGCTTCTTAACAATGGGTAGGATAGGGCTGTTGCAAACATTACTAACCACTTCCTCTACCACTCCTGCATCTACCAAGGACTGAATAATCGCTACCAATGCCTTCTCGCCTTCGGGCGATATCCGGTATTGTGGGAGTTTCGGGAGCATTGCGTCTGGTCGAACAGTTATGTGCACAGGGTCGATCATCATTCGTCCTACATCCGAATCGTTTCTGGCCCATAGATACGGGGGTAGGGTGTCGAGCAAGGTTAGGTCAGCATCAGTGATAGATTACATATGTCGTGCGGGGCAGGATCTGGACATGCTCGGGTTGTCGTACAGGATGACTCGGACTCCATCTGGGGAACATCTAATAGTAGCTCGGAAATGTTTTAGCAAGTCAATACCCATAATGGCGTCAGGGGAGTTGGAGGAAAGCAGAAATGTTGTGTCCGTGGGATTGTTTCCTAGGTCAAAGGAGATAGGTACAGACAGGGGATTAGTGGAGGGCGTTCCATCGAAACCTATCGATGTAACGTGTGAGCCAGACAAGGGTGCCCTTGGAATCAGTCGCTTTGATAATACACTACGTGTCGCTTCAGTGTCTACCAAGAATGGAGACTTTGTACCCAGGACCTTAGCGGTGACGTAAGGACCTTGCTGGTCAACACAGAGCTCGACTGGATCCCTCCCTTGCCCCTGGCAGTCCTATGCAGAGTCGTGGGCATTGTTGCAATCAGACTGTTGGCACTGATTCTGTCGGGGGCGGTCAAATGTGTTCGGTTTGCCAGGCCTGTCGTTGCTGGTGTCGTGGGTGTGCCCTCGTCCATGCCCTCTAGTCCTGGGGCCATTTGTCATGTCCCTTGTCTCGTTATTCTTAAGCATTTCTCGGAGGGCTGGGCATTGAGACTTCCAGTGGCCAAATCCTTTGCAAAAAGCACACTGGTTCTCATCGAGGTCTGTTCGTGGAGCACCGGGTGTGGGTGTGCGGTCTCTAGGGCGTGAATTTCTAGGGGCATTCGACTGGTAGTTTCCCCTATACTGTTCCCTTCCTCTAGTCACTCCCTGCAATTGAGCAATCATCACTCGTTCTTTTAAGTCCTTTTTCTTTCTCTCAGTCGCCCTCTCGTTCTCGTTCTTTTGGTGTTCGTAATACTGAGCCATCTGAAGGATAGCTGCAGGTTTGGAGGCCCCCCAACTACTCTCGCTTGTCTGTAACTTCTGGGAGACCTCTTGTAATAGCCCCTTTACGTAGTTTTGCACGAATAGGTGTTGTCCGGTTGCGGTGGTCATGTCTTGGCCACTGTAGTCGGAGAACACTGTCTCAAATCGGGAGAAATATTCTGATACGTCTTCCTGGGGTTTCTGGCGGCAAGCCGTGACTATTGACCAGTCTACCTTTTTCTCTGGGATCAATGTCTTTAGCTTCTGCACTATTTTGTCCGGGAGTTCCAGTATGTCTTTTACAGGTTTCCTACCGGGCTCTCGCTGCCTATCTAGTTCACTGAGTTGATTCCAAGTATGTCCGAACAGATCTGTGTGGTTGGCCTTCCGGATTTGCTTCCACACGTCAGCCGGCAGACATAACCCAAAAAAAATCAATGTCCGCTAGAGTCATTATGGTTGAGCCCAAGGCTGTATTTAGTTCAGTATAAAATGCTGTCGGGTTCTTTCTTAAATCGGGCAGGGTTTGCCTAAAGGTTAAAATATCTTGTCGATCCCATGGTTGATAAACCCAGTTGTACACAACCCTCCCTTTTGCATCTGCGTGGTTAATATCGTCGTTTGTTCCCTGACCTCTTGGGGGAACCCAGTAGGGGGCGGCTTCTCTGATAGGCATCATAGTGTTGGCTACTTCTAATGGGGGCTCAGCCGTTTCAGAGACTGTGATCTTAACCTCTGGTTTCTGTTCAGTGAGGTGGCGGAAGACTTCAAGTATTTGCATGAAGAGGTCCGTCACATCACTTTCAGTCCCATCTCCAACATCGATCTTCCTATATAGAGCCGTCAGTTTAGCAGGTCCCTTATTCTGATACCTATCCTCATATGCGTTCAGGGTGTGGTAGCTGAACCGTAAAATAAAATGCCGTCTGTGGCTACCGGCATGTGAATTGTGCATATTCATCGCATATTCTTCGCTCTCTTTCCGTTCTACCAGTGTCTTTGCTATCTTATCAATCCCATCCCGCTCATCTTTGCTCAACCTATTTGGGGCCAGATGTAGGTAATTTTATTTTACCACTTCTTAAATACCGAATCATACCGATTCGGTATTTAAGAAGTGGTAAAATAGAAGGAGGGAGATGTAGGTAAATCCAGATGTGGATTTACCGAATCGGAAATATTCGGTATTTACCGATTCGGTAAATACCGATTGGGTAATGCCCATTCATTCCTATGGGCTTTGAAGCCCATAGGAATGAATGGGCATTACCCAATCGGTATTTACCGAATCGGTAAATACCGAATTTCACAAGGGTGCAGGGGGTGTCACTTTGACACCCTCTAGCACCCCCAAAACAGGTTCGGGTGCCATGTGGCAGGCATACCTGCCCTAAGGGCAGGTCTGCCTGTCATATGGCACAGGTGTGCATGCACACATGTGCATGCACCCCGGAATCGGTATTTTACCATCAAATAGGATTTGATGGTAAAATACTGATTTTTTAATGCTTGTGGGACTCAGAAGAGTCCCACCTACATATCAATTCTACCGAATCGGTAAAAATACCGACTCGGTATTTTACAGAATCGGTAAATTTACCGATCGGTAAATTTACCGATTCTGTAAAATACAGGGCCCTACATCTCAAATTGCATTTACCGGTCCCGTTACCGACCGGTAAATGCCTACCTACATCTGGCCCTTGGTCTTGCCGTTAGCTGCTTGCTAGTCTCGAGTTCATCTGATGTCCCCGATGTGGCTGGTGCAAAGGCCGTAAGAGCCGGGGCACTAGCGCTAGGGTCACCCTCGCCCGCACTCAGGACTGGTAGGTGCTGTGCCAGTGGCTGGCAGGGGGCATAAGGAGGGGGCATGTAGATGATCGGAGGACCTAGCAGTAACTCGTCGTTTGCCCGTTGTTTGGAGGGCATTTCTGGGTAGAGCGCAGAGGGGGTCCTAACAGGGCATTGGCCTGTTGACCCTGATTCTTGCAATTGTCTAACTTCCTCTCTCCTTTTTATCTCTTCATCTAGTTCCTTCGCTGCCAGGTGGGCTGCCTTTCACAATTCTTTCCCTATTTTTGTTTCTTCTCTTTTCCTTCGTTGCTCTGCTTCTTTGCGCCACATGCCGATACTATCGAGCATAGTGGGTGTTGCCTTATTTATTCTAACAGCTGCTTCTAGCGCTTTTATTTTATGATCATCAAAAGAACCTATCAGTGGCCACTGACTTTTGGGGTCCCTTTTCGTATATTTATGCCATAGCTTACTATAAGCTATAGCGACTAGTCCTTGTTTAGTGAACATGTCCTTATTAGGGGTGCCTTCCAATGGAGCTGGATGGTTCATCTCTAATAAGCGGTCCGGGTTGATCCAACTACTGACCAATGGGGAGAAGATAGGCATGACGGGTTACAACGGGGACAAAAGTCTGCACTACCTATCCTTCACTACTTCGCGAAGACTAGATAGAATATATCTATTCTACAGTATTCGCAAATAGGGAATACCCAAAGAGAGAACCAATATCGAACAATTAATGTTCGTCAATCAAACAATCAATGGCGAGAAAGAAATAAGCACGACGGGTTACAATGGGGGCAAAAGCCTGCGTTACCTATTCTTCACTGTCTGCAAAGGAGGACAGAATACTTTTTTACCCTTCCCCGTTTGTAGACAGAGAATTCTCGAGAAAACAATCCTCGAACAAACAATGTTCGGGCAAACAATCAATCAATGGGGGAGAAAAGATAGGCACGACGGATTACAATGGGGGAAAAAGCCTGCGTTACCTACCCCTCGCTGCATGCAAAGGAAGAGAGAATATTTTTATCCCTCTCAGTTTGCAGACAGAGAATCTCCAAGAGAACCAACAATTTGGAGAGTAATACTAGTATTTTCAATCAATCAATCAAAATATTTCTTAGTTTGTCGTGTTACACGACCTTACCCGGACCGCATGGACAGTTTCTCGTCTTCCGCTTCCAGCGCCCGATCGTCCTCCACTCTCTGTTACTACCGTGGCACTCCTGATGGTTCCCAGTCAGGACCGAAGATCACTCGGGGAGAGGTCTGCTCGGAACCAGTGAAGTTCAGATGATCGGCTGTCAGACGAGGGTCTATCGGACAGGAGCTCTTCCGATCATTGCAGTCGTTCACTCTGTCATTGGGACCTCTCCCACCGGATCCACGTGTCGCTGATGGGCCCCACACGTTGGGACGCCAATTGTTGAAGGTCAGCAAAAATGGTCAGGCGATTTAGTCGATGTTTCTTAAGTAATTTTGCCCGGCGTTAAACGCCTCTAATACCTTATGAAGATTATCAAAATAAAGAGGCAGGCGCTGGAGACAGGAAGACAGGAAACACGTTTTATTCCGACGGAGCAGAACACATCAGATCGGACAACAAGGTATCGTCTCGAGGTGCTCTCTGTAAGCCTCTCTGAGGCCTGATCTTTCATACACTGGTTTATGAATGAGACCGTTCTTTATTACAATAAAGACATTGTGAAGTAGTTATGTTATGTTATGTTATGTTATTGGTTTTTGTACCGCGCACAGCTGCCCCAGCAAAGGGGCGTCCTGGCGCCAAGGAAAGGTAAACACAACATCACAAAGCGCACCTGAATCCAGAAGTGTTAGTTAAAAAGAAAAGTTTTAATGGCACGTCTGAATAGGAATAAGTCCTCCATAGCTCGGATTTCACTGGGAAGCGAGTTCCACAGTTTGGCCGCCACTACTCGAAAGGAGCGGCCACCCATCCTGCTCAGCAAGAAGCGAGGGACAACAGATAGATTCTGCCCCATCGATCTCAAGGATCGAGCGGGAACATATGGGGTCAATAGGTTCATCAGGATAGGTGGGGCCGTACCTTTTAAAATTTTAAAAGCTAGGCAGAGTACCTTAAACTCGATCCGACGAGCAACAGGCAACCAATGAAGTGATTGCAATGCTCTGGATACTGAACAACGTTTAGGCAACCCTAGTACAGCTTCTTGTAGTGAAAGATGACATCCCCGGTACCCCCCCAGTTCCGGCTTATTCCAACACGTGGCTACAGTAGAGGTTCTCACCCCCCATACAATAAGAGGAGGCTATCACGCAGCTGAGTGTTCCGCCGATTCCTTTGGAATGTGTGCGCCTGATCGAATCCCAAGGGGTGGGGAGGCCATGATCAATAGTAGCTTCTTTGAAAAGGGTCGAGTGCATACAGTAGTGGGCAATAAACTGTATCCTCAGGCCAAGGGATGACCAGCGGTCCGTACAGACAATCGGGCTCAGAGGAAGGGGTCATCAAAGGAGAGGTATTTATGAAAGAAAGGGTCAGTGTGGATAATCACGCGTTGAGGGAGGATTTATCGACTGAGGGGCATTCATGGAAGGAAAGGAGGTGTTGGTCAGGCGCAGGGTGTGATTCTCAGAGACAGAGTCATGTGGAAGGAGAGGTCATGACTTGTACATGTGAGAGCGGAGGCAGCCAGGGTGCATGGGGGAGGCTTGCAGGGTCAGGGAAGTGTGCTGGTGACCGATCGTGAACAGGGAGACCATGGTACCTAAAATGGTTGTCGTGTATGCTCATACGTGAGTCTGAGGAATGGACAAGATGGCGCAGATGATGTTCAGCTCATAAACTAAAATTCCACAGGCCCCCGCCCGCCGCTATGGGACACCTCCTCACCACAGTCACAAGCGGGAGCAGCAGCCTTCCCTCCGGTCTCAGCAGCCGTTTTCTAGCGTCTATGAACACACGAGGCTGCAGCAGCCCCTCCCCCACCTCGCTCAGTATGTGCATAGGCCCATTATCATTCTGACTGTGGATGATTATCACATAAAGGATGAGAAATGGGCCGAAGAGCAGTGAAGCCAGTGGTTAATTTGTCAAATAAAGAGTGCCTGGTCTCTCCTCTGGAGGCAGTGCTAACAGGAGAAATGTGCTGGTGCAAACTGCCTCCTGACTAGAGTCCCGGCACTTGGCCTAATGGCTAGAGCTGCTGATTTTGGAGCTGGGGAACGGTGTTCGAGTCTCGGCGTAACTCAATGTCCTATGAGACTGGGGAAAATCATCTGCCCTCTGACTGTGTCCTTAACTGGTGCTATAAGCACCTGTGCCAAGAATTAGGTGCCGGTGCTGAGCACTGGAAGCACCGGCTCAAATTAAGCACTAAGTGAAGCACCTGGTATATCTGTTTAACTGGGGGTGTCACGGGCTCAGATAAAAGTGTTTTTTGGCCCTTTATTTATTTTATTTTATTTATTTGATTTAATGCAATTTAATATAGCGCAGACTTTACCCAAATGTGTCAGAGCGCTTCAGAATAGAACCAAGGACTTTCTGACTTTTATCTGTAGCTCTCAGCTCAGCATAAGACAGAATAACAAATATACACAGCAGAATAATCACCATGATGCAGCTGTGGGTAGGGGGCTAAAGGGTGCAAAAGTAGCCAAAAGTGGGGACAGAAAGTGAAGTGCACAATTGTCTCAACCTAATATAAACTTATTTTGATGTCTACTTGTGTTGGTTGTCTATTTACTTACTTATGTACTATTGTGCGACCTCCTCTGATCTGTCTGTAAAACGTACCTTTTTTTCCCGAACATTTGTCTTGAAATTTTACCTGCTGTCCTGAATTTTGTCCTGAATTTGGACCCTTCGTTCTGAATTTTTACACTCACTGTTCTAACTTTGCCCCTATGCCAGTTGGTCACCCTAGCGTAGGTTACGTTGCGTGTGTTAAAATGTCTTTAACCATCAAAGATTTTCTTACAATCAGGTTGTCGGAGACGCACTTTAACTATCAAAGACTTTCTTACAAGCAGGTTGTCGCAGAAGATTCTGTTTCATCTGACCGGACGGTGCTGCAAGGGCTTTCATAGCTCACTGGGTGTCGCATCTGT
This sequence comes from Lissotriton helveticus, assembly GCF_964261635.1. Lineage (NCBI taxonomy): Eukaryota > Metazoa > Chordata > Amphibia > Caudata > Salamandridae > Lissotriton > Lissotriton helveticus. The sequence continues at coordinate 181,861,510 of NC_136057.1, read as the reverse complement.
TGCAGTGCTTGTGGAGGGAGAGAATTTCAGCACCATCAAACCTGCCTTTCATCTTTGAAGTGGGTGGAAGAGCCAAGAGTCACTGCATGAAATACCACATGTGGCTTTGCTACCTCCTCCTTAACTTAGTGCTTTGAAGCTGCAGGAAGCACTAGAAAACCTGACTCAAAAGCGGAAAATACATAATATAACTAGACTGCAGATGTTACACAATAAGGCTTGGGGCTAATTGATTATGGATTTGTGATGTCCTTGCGTCTCCTTTCCTCAGACGCGCAACACAAGCCCCCGCAGTCCCCGCGATGCGTGGGGCCCCCGAGCTGCAGGGGGCCCCTCAGCACAATACTTAGGTTTGAGAGCTCCGTATTAAATCTGGAGCGAGAGGGCCCCCTCAACTTTACACATAGCAGCCTAAATACGACTTCCGGCATCAGAGTCATGTGCCCTTAGTGATCGGCTGTGAGGAGCTCTAGCGTACACGCTTCAGATCTTAAATTGAATAATCGACTGCCCGAATATACGGATTTCCCTCACGGCACCTCCATCGCTGAGAATAACCATTACCACGGTTACTTATTGTTTTTGTCCAGCACTCCAGGACTACTTTTTGGCCCAGCTGGGTGAATATTATCACCGGCAGAGCAGCATTTTTAAAGACAGTAACTACTGCTGAAATTGTTTAGCCCAGCTGGGTTGGAATTATCACCGGCTCAGCGACTACAAGGACTCTTACTCCTTCATACAGCCCTGAGGAAGTCGCAGAATTAGTGTCCACTTGCGAAGAAACAGGTGTCGGCTGGTTTCTGTTTTGGCTCAATGAAAACTGAATTAAAGACAAAGCAACATCCTACCTTCAAGAATATGTTTCATTGTTTCTATCATGATTAAGATCCTGTAGTTATATACATTCTGTTTGATTACTCTCATGTGTGCCTAGGTTTTGGCTAAAATCTGTAATTGTGAGGGATCTTCCCACACGAAATTGAGGGGTTATAGGGTTTATCTCCTCACCTAGCAGCACCATGAAAAAAGTTTTCTTTTTTTCTATGTACACATGCGTTAACTAACAGAGCGTCTATCTCTCCCTGGCCATTAAAAACCCTTTGTCAGAGACCCACTCACAGGTGCTTTATGTTGTCATCCTTATGCCCGCCCTTACTACCCTGGCGGGAAGTTCTTATAAATGCTTTCTACTAGATCTAGCGCGCCACATTTCACCCGATGGTATACCAGTATTTCATGGCAATCCACGAAAGTCTGTGTCATAACTACATACCATACTATGCCACTACATAGCACAACATTAAATAAAATGAAAAGCATAACGTACCATACTAAATGAGACAGTGAACTTGGCTTCTCCTTACCCATCACAGAGAGCATAGTTATCTCTCAGCTGTCATGGATAGCAATGGTAACAACTGGGCAAAAGGCCATTACACAGAAGGTGCAGAACTGGTGGACTCTGTGTTGGATGTAGTAAGGAAAGAGGCGGAGAGCTGTGACTGCCTTCAAGGTTTTCCATGAGATGTCCCTCATGTGTGGCACAAAGCTGCGCTATCCCTCACCTGTGACAGATAGCAGAGCTATGCCTCACCTTTCACAGCAGAGCACAGCACAGATATATCTCACCTAAGCTACTCCTCACACAACACAGAGAGCCAAGTCAGGAGCGTAACATGGGCAATTGCACTCCATGCGGTGCAGGAGCCCCCAATACTTCAGGGGGCCCCCATTCAGCCCAAGACCAATGAATATATGTGAGACATGCAAGACTTGGGGGCTCCTGATCAAATACTGCAGTGGGGCACCCATCATTTTGCCTTACGCAACTGAGCAGGGCAATCCTACATGCATTGCAGAGAGCAGAGCTATCTTTCACCCATCACAGAGAGCAGAGCATCCCTCACTTGTCACAGACAGGAGATCTATGCATTACCTGTGAGATAGCAGCGCTACTTTTAAACAGTCACAGAGAGCAGAGTTATCTCTCACCTGCCACTTAGAGCAGAGCTATCTCTCACCTGTCACTTAGAACAGAGCTATCTCTCACCTGTCCCTAAGAGCAGAGCTATTTCTTGCCAGTCACAGACAGCTCACCAGTGACCGCAGAGTTACTCCTTTCCCGTCAAATAGAGCTGAGCTATGCCTTGCTCTGCAGATTTGTCCCTGGATAAGTGTACGTAAACCAGATTTGTCCCTGGATAGGTGTACTTGAACCTGTCCATCTGAATGTGTGGCTACTAGTTTGCATGTCTATCTGGGTGTCTGTCTTGCTGTTTACAGAAACACCTTTATTTTCATAGCTCAGGCAAGTTAGAAAAAGGGCCATAGGACCCAAACACTAATTGCATACCAGCCGGCAAGCACACTCCTTGATACAACTCTTATTCATTCAAGATAGATTGATGGGTTGCAAAATTTGTCCTCTTCTGAAACACTATCATACGAAAACCCTTCATTTTATACCCACACCAGACACACCTGGGCCAGAAAAAGGTTGAAATGCCCCCACTAGCCCTCCTGTCCTCCAGCCCCAAGGGAAACCCTCCATCGGTTACATCCTCAATCACAGTTGAGCCTGTCTCTTAGAATTAACCCTGGACATAGTTGACGTTTCATGTGCGTAGCTGATGACACTGTGTACTAACCTACACTGTGCAATTATTGCAAAAAACATCTTCCACAGTCACAGTTATGATGAATTAATTATCTTTAGATGCTAAAGAACATTTAGACTTTTCACAATAGTGAATGAAACTTAAAAAGCAGTGAAAGAGGTGATGATTTTGGGATCCTCCCTAACCTAGGGGGAGAACCAAGCAGATGCCTTTGAAAACAAAAATCTCATCTTATTGAATGATTCGGCTTGGGGTGGTCCCATCCTCTTAGGACCACCCCAAGCACAGTTATTGGTAAAAACACAATCCCAACCAAAGGCCATGCAAAGCATTATGGGACGAGATTAGCAGTGGGTAGTGAATATTATAGGGCTTCATTTAGGAGGTTTTGCCGTAGGGCAGCGCAGAAGGCTGCACTTCCCTATGGCAAAAGAGAAGAGCAGGAATGCGCCGTATCTATAAGATACGGCGCATTCCTGTCCTTTTCCCTTGCGCTGGTGCACAATGGGCTGCCTGCGCCAACGCAGGCACCATTGCACCATGGTGCAAGGGTGCCTGCATTGCGGGGATGAATTTTTTTGTACAGAAAGGGAAACCTTTCTGTACAAAAATAATCACAAGAGGCTTTTCCTCTTTCTACGTGTGCTGCAGAATGCAGCACACATAGAAAATGGAAAAACGAGGAGAAATAAAGATATTTCTTCCCGTTGCGCCTCCCCTGGGGAGGCGTAAGCTTTTGGCACTGCCTCAGATTTACGATTTCGCATAAATCTGGGGCAGTGTCAAAAGGCCAAGGATGTTGCTGGGAACGCCCCCAGCAACAGCCATTGCACGCTCCTTTAACTCAGAACACTGCGTTAAAGGGACTGATATTTATCAGGCAGCATTAAGCCAAAAAGAGTGGCATAGTGCTGCCTGATAAATATCACGCAGGCTTCTGCGCCACGGAACGTCACAAAAAGTGACGATCCGATGGCGCAAGGGGCCTCATAAATGATGCTCAATAGTATCCAATATCAAAATAATTCTACAAAGAGCTGCAGTTCAACTAGTAGTTACTAGATGTCCCTCACGAGTCAAATGCAAATGCATTGAAATTATTCTTACATCAAGCTGCAGTTCCACTAGTCGTTACTGCATGTCCCTCACGAGTCAAATGCATAAGCTTCAAGAAAGGGTTTTACAGCCTGATTCATCAAGCTAAATTGCACTCGCAAAGGGCAAGATTCTCAGAATCTTGCCTTTTGCGAGTGCAATTTTTGCATTTGGGATTCATCATCCCAAATGCAAAATTCGCTACTAAAGAATTCGCACATTTGCGAAGAATTGCATTTAAGGAATCTCTATTTGAGATTCCTTAAATGCAATTCATGAATCATTTTAAAATTGCGAAATTGCAATTTTGGGCCGCTATTTACCGAGAGGTCAGACCTCTCGGTAAATAGCAAAAACTTAGAAAAATGCATTTAAATGCATTTTTCTAAGTTGCATGTTACACACACTTTGGACATGTGTGTGTGCAACACCAATGTAGATTACATTTCAGGGGTGCTACAGGGTGTCCTTTGGACACCCCTGCACCCTTGAAATCGCATCCTTATTTGCGATTAGCTAATTGCTAATCTCAAATAAGGAATAACTCCCCATGCATTCCTAAGGGCCTGTAGGCCCATAGGAATGCATGGGGAGTTATTCCTTATTAGCGATTAGCAATTAGCTAATCGCAAATAAGGAACATGTAGGAATCGCAATATTTATTGCAATTCCTACATGAATCCCGTTTTGCAAGTCCTTAATAGCGATTCGTTATGAATCGCTATTAGGGGCTCGCAAAACGGGAGAATGATGAATCAAGCTGTTAATGCTTTTGTATTTGACTCGTGAGGGACATCTAGTAATGACTAGTGGAACTGCAGCTTGATGTAACAATAATTTCAATGCATTGCATTTGACTTTTGAGGGACATCTAGTAAGGAATAGTTGAACTGCAGCTCTTTGAAGAATTATTTTGATATTGAATACTATAATATTCACTGCCCACTGCTAATCTCGTCCCATAATGCTTTGCAGGACCTTTGGTTGGGATTGTTTTTTTGCCAATACCTGTGCTTGGGGTGGTCCTAAGAGGATAGGACCACCACCGAATCGTTCATCAAGTTGTGCATAAGCTTCATGAAAGGGTTTCAATGCTTTAGTCATCTAGTAAGGACTAGTTGAACTGCAGCTCTTTGTAGAATTATTTTGATATTGGATACTATAATATTCACTGCCCACTGCTAATCTCGTCCCATAATGCTTTGCAGGGCCTTTGGTTGGGATTGTATTTTTGACCATAACTGTGATTGGGGTGGTCCTAGGAGGAAGGGACCACCACTGCATCATTCACCTGCATGATGTGCTCTTTGTATTCGAGGTATCTGCTTGGTCCTCCCCCAGGTTAGGGGGGACTCCAAAATCATCACCTCTCTCAATGCCTAATATTTTCATTCACAGGTAGTTTTTGTGAAATTGCTATATGTAATTTAGCATGTAAAATTGCTTTATCAAAGCATTTGTGAGTATTGTTGGTATTGCTGCTTCACTATATGTTACATCTTGCAAGCGTAGTATTATGCCCAGCGTTAGTCATAGCATGGTTATTGTACTATGCTATGTGCATTTTCCATAGTACGTAGCAGTGCAAACTACGCATGCTCCGTGAGCGAAGTGTACTACTATGCCCAGGGTTATTAAGGGCCTGATTATGATTTAGGTGCAGAGGTGATGGTGCATTGCTGCCTCTGCTGTGTCAAAGTCGCGCAAGCACTGCCAACCGCACTACGAGTTGCAAATGTGCAAATCGTAATACAGTTGGCGGTTCTTTAGCCTTTCTCATGGCGGTGCCTTCAAAACAGGCACCACAATGGGAATGGCCGAAAAGTTCCAGCACAGTATGGACGGTGACATCCATGCTGTGCTGGAACTGGGGGGAATACAGCAGGGGGGCACAAAATTGTGCACCCCCTGATTGTATACCCATGGCATGCGGGGGCATGGGATACAGGGCCCGCTTTGTTCTTGCACCACCAGCTTCTTCATGGCAGGGCTCTGTCATGAAAACGTTGGCCGTACAAGAACTCAAAATATGCTGAGCGGGACTACATATTGCGTTGTGGCACTCCTGCGCCACCACCAGGGAACAACTGTTCCCGGGTGCAGCAGGCGGACCACCGCCAATACGACCTTGTTAGTTTTAATCGGCAATATGGTGAACCGCCACCCCTGTGCTACTGCGAGACCACTAGACTTGTAATCAGGCCCTAAGTTAGCAAAGCTAAACCTATTGTTCTGCAAAATAAGCAAACTGACTAACATATATTTTTTAAATAGTTCCCTTTTCCAACAGGTTCTATGTAATGAATTATTCAGATAGATACATTTGCAATGCTTTCAAACAGAAGAGGCATCCTAACAGGAGCAATAAGGCTTTCAATGTAGTTATTAATAACCTTTTGATTATTAAATGCAGAGGTATAGCCCCATTATGCTCTCAGTGGACCAAATACAAATCTTATGATACGCAGGAGCTAGAATCTTGATGTGTTTACAATAGTATAAATATTTGTGGTGCTAACGTTCTTGTTTTATTAGTAAAAGTGTTATTTTGTATTTACCAATTGTAGCACCCTTTGTGAACAAGAGTGAAAAGATTACAGTACACATTTGAAAAGTGGGGGACGGAGCTTGCTAGGCTCCAAGATGGCCGCACTAGGGTAAGCTCCAGTAATCCGGTATTACTATCCTCCACTGTCCTGCAGCATCAGGTGACCAAAAGAAGACGCTTAATTCTCTGGAAGGTGCAGTCGCTATCCTGGTTGCGACATTGACGATTGCTGGCCATTGGAGTAGACTGATCCTGGCTGGAGGCCTGGTCAAGGCCTGCGCGTATTGGCGAAGGGCGTGGCGGACGAAGGAGGGTCTGCCCCAGGCCTGCTGGCTTCCTGAATCGTAGCCTTTGCGCCCCGCATTGGCAGGACATGGCTGGCGGAGTGCCCTCATCTGAGGTTAAATGAGCAGCAAGGGAGGCCTGCCTGTTCTCGGTGGGGACGTGGGCAAACAGCAGACTGTGCCGCACCTGGGTTGGAGTTACGGCCTTGGCAAAGGTAGGAGATTGCGGCCCGGCGGGTGTGCCCCCCACCGTGCTGTAGCGGCGTAGACTGCCTCTCTCGCGACCAGCCTTGGGAAACGAGACCTGCTGAATGTGAGACGCCTCGCTGGTGCCTACTGAATGGAAGGCCTGCGGCGGCAGAGATCACCGGCGCTTTGGGTCGCTGATGTAACAGGCTTTCTTCCGCGGTCTCCGGGAGATTGAGCGAGTTGTAGCTCCTCTTGGGGTTATGTATCTCCTAAGCAGCTGTCGGAGACTGGCGCTGCGAACTGCTGAAGGCCAGGGGAGATCTACGAGAGTGTAGAGTCATATTTCCCTGGCTGAATACCTGCTACAAGTTGCTGGGGCACTCTGCCTGGGCAAGAGCAGCTTCAGTGACTAGTTCTGACGGTGTGGAGCGGGCTTGGGCAGGGGTACCCCTAATGATGTGACTTGGCCTTTCTGGTGGTGAGCCTGCTGAGAGGGACATGTGGCCTGGCTACTCCGCAACCAGTCTGTGGGGTCTGGGGGCCCGCCATTTGATGACAATGAACAAGCACCCATCGGCAGCGCACCACGATCTTGAAGGCGTTCTGTGACTCCCTGGGCCTGGGCCTTGGCTGCTTGAGAGGGCATAGTATAGATTTAGTGCTTTGCTGTATTTATTGACTTCCACACAGCTACAATACATCCTGGCGTGGGGCACCATGAGGAGATCCGACAAATCGCAATCTAAATTACAGTTTGAGCCACGAAAGTCGGCTAGGCAGCAGGATGTGGATAAAGCTGCATTTGAGTCCGGCTCTGAGGCTGGAGAACTGTCGGAGGACCCTGGTCTAAAACAAATCCTAGTAGCGAAGCAGAGAAGCTTGATCAAGATAGACGGGAAAATAGATGCCTTATCATTCCGTATGGACAGAATGTCGGAGCGCTTAGATAAGCATACTGAGAGGCTAGATCAGGTGGATAAACGAGTTTCAGACGCTGAAGATATCTTAACCACTAGCTCCCGAGCACATAGAAAAATGGATAAACTACTGCAGGTGGTCCAGGCCAAAGCTGAAGATTTGGAGGCGAGATCTTGGAGTAGCAATATAAGACTGGTGGGAATTGCGGAGTCAACCACTATCCCTAATAAGGAACTCTTTGTGGAACAATTACTGGTCTCACTTATGGGCAGAGAAACATTCTTGAATGTGTTCATTGTGGAACGTGCTCTTCGCTCTCTTGCGCCCAGACCGGTACCAGGAGCTCCTCCCCGACCCATAATTTCTAAGGTGCCTAACTATAGGGATCGGGACGCTACCTTATGCAAAGCCAGGGAGCTGCGCACACTGCAACATGAGGACATGGACATCTCCCTATACCCTGACTTCAAACAACAAGTTCAGGAAGCAAGACGTCTGTTTCTCCCTGTTAAGCGGAAACTTTGACACCTTAATCTTGGTTATTTTCAACATGATGTACCTGGCTAAATTGAGCATACAAGCTGATGGCAAAGCTTTTATATTTTCTGACCCGAAGTAGGCGCTGCAATTCATAAAAAGGCGAGAGGGAGGAGGATCTTCACGGAAACTTTCTTGCTCCCCGGCTTCCTTGAAAGATGAGGTCCCGGAGCTAGAAGAACAGTAAATGTAACTGGACATCCACCTGGTTGCACTAAATTGTAGATCCATCAAGCTGTGGTGAGGTGGGATCTACTGCCTGGGTGGCTACCACATGGGCCCCTGGTCCCTGCGAATGGAAATGTGCTACCAATATTTCTTAATGACTCTGCTAAGGTAGTCGGTTAGATCTATAGATAAGTTGCATGTTGAGCCACTCACATACTAAGTAAACTCTAGATGATGCATCCAAACTGGGAATACAAGATGTATATTATTGCTGTGTTCCAACATAGTGATGATATAAATGACCCATGTAGTGCACCAGAGGGGTAGCACGTTAGATGTGTTCATGTTCATAAAGTTGGTTGCTGGAATAAGTTTGGAGCTGGTAACATATGCCTCTGCTTGTTACTCTCCTCTTGCTACTTTATCTGTGTTTGGGTGGGGGAGAGGGGAGTTTGTACTGGGGTTTGTTTATCTGGAGGGGAGGGGAACTTCTTGACTATGCTTAGTTGGGGACTGCATAGCGTGGGAGGGGGGTGTTCATAGTAAAAGTACAAAGACAAAGGGGCATATTAGCAAGGGCATTATCGCTGCTTTAGCAGGACTTTTTCCTGCAAAAGCGGCGATAATTTTATCGCCCTATTACCAAGCTGTCACTAACAGCAGTTAGCGACAGCTTGTAGGCGATAGCGACCGGTTTGGGGCCCGCTTCGCATGTCAGAGATATTTATCGCTAATGACATACAAAGTGGGCGTACCCAACCATTTAGCGACTGAAAGCAGTCGCTAACATCGCTATCGCCTATTATCAACGCAGGCGAAGCGATAAAAAAATTCACGCTAAGCGCGAATATCGCCAAAACCAAATGCCTGCTCAGAACACTTCTTAACCTGTATATCCAATGGGAGGTGGATATTTAGGTTTAGACCCTATTGGCGATGATGCCTGAATATTGCTGGATTTTGGGCGATATTCACGCATTGAGACGCTATCGCCAGATATTTTATCGCATTTGAGATAAACGTTGCTAATAGCACGTTATCTCTGTGATAAAATCTGGCGATGAGAGGCGATAAAAAAAATTGATAAGATCAGTTAGCGATAATTATCGCTACTCCTTGCTAATATGCCCCAAAGAGACCTGCTCAGGTTTCACTGTGCTGGCTGGTACTGCGGGGAATTAAAACATTGAGAACGTTGCTATGACGAATCCATCTTCTAAAATTGATGTTTTTTATTTTTTTTATTTGAAAGGTTTTATATAGCGCAAACATGACCCGTGCGGGTATCAGAGTACTTTACAAGTTAGGTAGTTAAACAAAAGAAACAATGTACAAAAGAAACATAAGGGCATATTAATAAGGGCAGGCGATAATTATCGCTAAGTGCACTTAGCGCAAGTATAATTATCGCCGGCCAACTCTGAATTTTATTGCAGAGATAGCATGCTATCAGCAACGCTTATCTCCAAAGCAATAAAATTCAGAGCGCAAGCTGCCAATTGTGAGATTATCACTGGCAATACAGCAATAATCCCACAAGGTTTGGCGATAGCTTGCTGATAGGGATAGACATACTTAGCCATGATATCCACCTTACATAGAATATCATGGCTAAGTCAGAAAAATACCAGACGTAAAAAAGCAGCGTTAATCGCGGTTAGCGTGGCTTTTTTTAAATCGCTAACAGGGTTACGATATCTTTGATAATAGGAGAAATGTCGCTTAGCGACATTTCTCCTATGATTTTAATCTGGAACGCCACCTTTGCATCTCATTAGAGATGCAAGGGGAAGCGTGGAGTAAAAGGGTGCTAACATGCAAATTTGCATGTTAGCACCCTGTTGCTGATAGGGCGCTAGTTTTATCTCTGCCTTTTTTTGAGGCATATTCCAAGACCTGCACATCGAAACCAAATAAGCGTGGACAGTGCTGCCATTATACCCGGGATTCTATCCAAAGTAAAGGCAAAAGACAAAGGGCCCGATTCACAGAATGAACTTAAGACTCAATCCTAAACTTACTACTATTTTGGTATTCACAGAATGAACTTACTACTTTTGGTATTCACAGAAGTTAGGATTTTGTCTTAAGTTTGTCTTAAGACAAACTTTAGACAGTCTTAAGACAGTCTTAAGACAGACTTAAGACAAAATCCTAACTTCTGTGAATACCAAAAGTAGTAAGTGCATTCTGTGAATGCTAAAAGTAGTAAGTGCATTCTGTGAATACCAAAATAGTAGTAAGTTTAGGATTGAGTCTTAATCATTGAACCAGGGGGGGGGAGGGGGGAACCCCGGTCAATTAATTCCATTTAAGCAAATGCCAAAACGATCTTTTATTACGGTTCCCAGATCTTGCCAGGTCAAGCTTGGATACTTGCAAGACAGAGACTCGCCAGTCTAAAAGTGTAGGTGGGTGATGGTCCTTCCACCTTTTGCAGATCTCTCTTCTAGCCAATAAGATGGAGTAAAAGAGAAGATTCTTTGCCGGGCTCTGAGCTCCATCTGTTACCCCAAAAATTGCAAGAGGGAGATCAATCAAAACTTGAAAACCAAGAGATGACGTAAGTAGATTGCTGATAGAGACCCAGAAGGCTGAGACAGAGGGGCATAAAAAAATTACATATGGGCATTCGTGGCCGCTATTAAAGCACATCTGGCACACGCTACGGGGGAGCCCTGGATGAATTTTGTCAACCTTTGTGGTGAATAGTATGCTCTGTGGAGTGTATAAAGGTGATTCCTATGCAACCATGCGGGCTTCACAATATCCCACAGGACCCTGAAGGATGCAGACCACCGGTCCTGTAAGTTACAACATGCAAAGGAAGAGCCCCACAACAAGTCAGGAAGCTGGAATTCCCCGTCAGACTCCTCTTGTATCAAGTTATACCATACAGATATCTCCTTTTTGCCAGATGGTTTATCCAAAAGTAAAGTCTCAAGCTGGTTGCCACTCCCGACTGGAGTTTAACTTCGGGAAGAAGCTTGTAATGTGTAGGAGTGTGCCTAACTAGCAATCTGGATATATTTAAATTTGGAAAAGTTTTATCCTATTCTCCCTTTTAAGACTTCTCATGGTAACAGGCTTCCTTCCACAAATATATCTCCCCATACCTCCAACCCTGCATCCCGCAAACTAGCAGCTAGACTATCTTCCAGCCACCCAGGATTCCCAGGAGATCCCGACAACGGGGCCCTACTAGAAAGGTATCCAAGCTTTGTTGAAATTCTGACCTTAGCCCACATTTCTGCCAACCCCTGTAATACTTTTAGTTTGATTTTCTTAAAAAACTTCGGATCTCTGAATTTAAACAAAAAATTTGACTGTGCTACCACTTCACCTTTGAGCAAGGCTGAGAACATATTGCCAACCCCATGATCTGTGGGCATCTTTAACAGCATTCGAGCATGGGAAAGATGGAATGCCCACGCGTAGATTTGCAGATTAGGAGCTGCTAGGCCACCTTTCTCCCTGCGACGCCTTAGCTTCTTCCATGCAATCCTTGGAATATGCTTATCCCAAATAAAAGACGTTATATCTCCCTGTAACTTAGATACTGCTAATGGATCAAAAAAAAGAGGAATAGTATTAAATAAAAACGAGACTTTAGGTAGAATAGTCATCTTAACTAAATTAACTCGTCCCAACAAAGATAAAGGAAGATGTAACCAAGAATTCATAAGTCTACGATAATCCTTCGCGACAGTAGCTAAATTGATTGTGGAAATTTTGTTAATGTCCTTGATAATATTCAAACCCTGATAGCGCAAGCTTGGAGAAAGTTGAAACTCCGTGCCGCAATCACCGTCATTCCAGACCATTAACTCGGTCTTAGAGGCATTGACCTCCTATCCAGATATTTCCCCAAACTCTAAGGCCAACTTAATTGCTGCTGGAAATGCTGAACGTATGTCTGAGGAAAGTATCAAAATATCGTCGGTGTACAGAGCCACTTTCCTTTCCCAACCCGCATATAAAAACGACTTAATAGACTCCTCATCCCTCAAACGCTGGGCGAAGGGTTCTATGTACAAATCGAATAGTAACGGAGAAAGGGGGCAGCCCTGACGCGTTCCCCTTGTGATGGAAAAGGGGTCCGATAGTTTCCTATTCACCAATACGCTAGCTGATGGATTCGAATATAAAAGCCTGACTGCTCGACAAAAGCACTCCCCAATATTGAACTTAACCAAGACCCCCAACAGGTATGCCCAATTCACCCTGTCGAAGGCCTTGGTTGCATCGAGCGTCAGGACTGCCAGTGGGAGGGAGTCAGTTGATGCCATATCTATGGCCCCTATCAAATCATAGGTCAACTCATACAATTGTCGGCGTTTCACGAACCCTTTCTGGTCACGATGTAAGATGTCAGGTGCTACTATACTTAACCTTTTCACCAGAACCGTGGCAAAAATCTTATAATCCACGTTCAAGATGGAAATAGGCCTATATGAGTCGCAGGACAGCGCAGACTTCTCTGGTTTTAAAATTAAAGTAATTAAAGCACTATCCCAGGAAACAGGAGGAGATAACCCATCCTGCAAAATTTGATCAAATAGCCTAGTTAGAAAAGGAACAATCGCTTGTTCCAGGGCCCTATAAATCTCGGCAGGGAGGCCGTCTGGTCCAGCCGCCTTCCCTTTCTTACTGTTCAGGATAGCTGCCCTGACCTCCTCTTCAGTAATAGTGCTATCCAGCGAGGCCCGTTGCTCTGAGGATAAGGAGGGGAGAGACAGCTCTTCCAGTCAGTTTCCAATTCGTTCCTGATCCAAAGTTTTATCTTCCTGATAGATAGTTTGGAAGAATTCTCTAAAAATGTTTCTTATATCGCTATCCAACGAATAGGATACATTATTATGAGATATAGACTCAATGTTATTTCGGACCTGGTCTGTTCTAGCTTCCTAGGCCAAGAGTTTTCCTGCTCCCTCACCAAATTCGAAATGGGCTATCTTACTAGCCTCCCATTTCTCAACAGTCGTTGATTTAATACCGAACCCAGCTGGCCTTTTAAAGATATTAACTTATTACAAAGTGCGTGTGTAGAATTCCCGGATACATCTCGATCAATCACATCTTGAGTTTCTAATATCTCAGCTTCTATAGAAGCTACTTCTTCCCTATATTGCTTCCTCCGGTATGAGACCTTATTGGTAATGAGGCCTCTTAAAAAGGCTTTAAAAGAGTCCCACACGATCCCAGGAGCTGCTGAACCCAGGTTGGTCTGCATAAAACACTGGGTTTCCATAATAAGGAAAGAAATGTCATCCGCTGCTGATAAGAGCGAACGGTCAAATGTCCCCATTATTACTGCAGGTCTTCATAATTGTAAAACGGGAAGTATACTATACATCTTCCACATTTCCAACTGGAACCTTGTTGGACTTGGCCCTTCTGGCAGGTTCACCCCTGAACTTTTTGCCTTTTAGTGTTACATAATTATACTAATTTCTGGTCTTTGCACACTTTTGCACTGTGGCGCAGTGTAAAGTGCGTGCGCTCTCTGAGTGCGTGTGTAAGATTGGCCTGCCCTCCCATAGGAATGCATGGGGAATGTGTGTGTCCCTGGTGGTTCCTGATGCGTGGGGAGTGCAGATGCGAGTTTGGTATGTGCGGACTCGTGTGATTAAATGCTGCGCGATGATGTGTGCGGCGTTGTGGTGTCTGGTGTGGTAGTGCAACTTCTAGAAGTTGGTGTACCTGTGCAGTGAAGGTGCTGGCTTGTGATTGGCTGGAGCTGGCTGGTGTGCCTGGCTCCAGGAGTCAGGATGGGTCTGCCCCGGTGGTGAATGGGAGATATGCATGGTGATGGCTGGGGAGGAGTGCAGCTGGGACCTGAATAGGGCTGGCTTTCCCCATACAATGCTGGCTCCGCACCCTGTGGTGCGACCGATGACCCTAGCCTGACTAGTGAATAGGAAGGGTGGCAGTTTATTTCTAGAGCCACAAGGCTCCCGGGGCACATTATTAATGTAAGGAGCGAGAGGGCTCCCATACCTACCTGTTCAGAGCCTAGAAGCCCCCCCCAGTTGTTTTAGGAGATGAGAGGGCTCTGGGGTGCACCACATTTGTTTTAGAGCCAGAGGGCTCCCGCAATTGGAGCAGCATTGTTCTTGGGCCCCTATGTCTTTTCCCCGTGCACAGTCCTTGTCCTAGGGCCAGTGAGGGCCCTGTCGCAGTTCTGCTGAGTTTCCAGCTGCCCAGCAAGTAGTGGGCAGCTGCACCGTTTAGGTTTTTCTTCTAGGGACTTGTTCTTGGAACTTAGGAGTGAGACGCACTCCTTCATCCCTCCCTACCTTGGTCCTCCCCAGCTGCGCTGCACTTAGTGCCAGCTGCAGCATTTAGGCCCTATTCTGCCCCTGTCCTCAGCTGTCCAGCAAGTAGTGGGCAGCTGCTACGTTTAGGTTTTCTACCAAGTGCTAGTTCTAAAAGTGCTTATTCCTGACAGTGGTCCATGTGGCCCTGTCCCATGTACATAATCCCCTGTGAATTCTGCCCGTGCCTCTGGCACATTGTAAAGTGTGTGTTTACTATCTAATGTGTTTTGTAATACAAAGGCTATTTTTACATGTACCTTGTGTGGAGTTCCTTTTGTGGGGGGCCTGGGATGTTGTTGCTGGTGGGTGCGTGCGCAAATGCTTTACACATCGCCTCTGAGATAAGCCTGACTGCTCGTGCCAGGCTACCAAGAGGGTGAGCAGGAGTTACCTTGGCGGGTGACTTCCTTGCCCTGACTTAGAATGGTGGTTTCTGCCTGGATTTGGCGCAAGCTTTAGCCAACCAGAAATCCCATTTCTAACACACCTCCTATGAAAGAGCTCTGACAAACAGCCCTCTTGCGGGCCGTGAGGGACTGCAGCGCCACCCCCAACTAGGAGCAATCCCCGATGATGAAGCATGACACCCATAAGGGTGTGTGAGGGCACCAATTTCAAAAGGAGGAATTCCCCTATCTCTATCTCTATCCCACTAACTCTAGCTGTAGACACATCTTGCCTCAACTAGAAAAAGTTGCAGAATTTTGTCTTGTTTAGGAACAGCTACCACTCATTGTGTTGGCCCCTAATGAAGACAGCCAGGCACCTCATTGAATGGACACCATCAGTGCAGTACCGGGCGCCGTCACTAGGGGACCATAACACGTCAGCCAGGCGCCACACTGTAACATTCATGGGCGGGGGTTGCAGGGTAGAGGCTACTGCAGGTCCTGGTCCAGTCAGACTCCACGCTGTATGTGGACAGCGTATGACTGCAGCAAGATAAAGATTAGTAAAATGGGCCTGCCTGTTTTATTTATTGTGTTGTCTTAAGCGACGCTCTTCAGATAGGGTGACCAACTGGGATGGGTGAAAATTCAGGACGGTGAGTGTAAAAATTCAGGACGCAGGGTCAAAATTCAGGACAAAAATTTGTGACAAAGTGTACGTCAACAGACATTACGAAGAAGGTCGCACAAAAGAATATAATTAAGTAAATAGACAAACAAAAATACAAGTCAAAATAAGTTTATATTAGGTTAAAAAGTTAATTTACAGGCATTTAAAAGTTGTTGGGTGTTACCAAAAAATTGACAACTTATCTGCTTTACCACAGCAAGATTGTCAACTAGTCCTCTTTTTTTTACTATGTCTTTGACTGCAAAGTGAGCAAAAATTTTAAACACTAATCGCCATGTTAAAGGAATAAGCAGAAATTTGTCAGGAGACATGGCCTGACATTTGTCCTCTATTCTTGACCGAATAGCACTTGTGACAAGCTGAAAACAAAATGCAAAGGCATCTATATTGCCTATTCACCTTCTCAACTGAAACTCATAAGGCCGTGGTGTGTGTGATAGTCTGCCTCGTAGATATGAAGTAAGACAAAGCAGTGCAATTCGCTGCATTGCCTTACTCTGCGCCAGGGAAGAGTCCATGGGTTTTCCCATGTAACAGGTATGGTTTTTGACGCTGCCCCAGATTTACTTCATCACACAAACCTGGGAAAGCGCCTCCCTATGTATCTTGAACACATAGAAAGAGAAAAACGCCTCTCAGGATTGCTTTTAAGCAGGAGGGTGGCCCTTCCTGCACAAAAACAATCCTGCATGCAAGAGAGGCACCCTTGCACCATTGTGCAAGGTCGCCTGCATTGGCCTTACGCAGCACATTGTGCACCAGCACAGAGTGAAAGGACAGTAATGCAACGTATTGAACAAATACGGTGCATTCCTGCCCTTTCACATTTGTGTAGGGAAGTGCAGCCCTATGCCAATTCCCCATAAATAAGCCCCACAGTGACAATGAGACAGCATGCTAGACAGAGTAAACCTTTGGGCATTAGCATATTCACCCCACCAACCATATGAGGCAACATAAAACTGTGGCATGGGAAGCCATAAAAAAGCAACATTAACACCTTGCGTGCGGCGCCGATTTCCCCCCACCCGGGCTGGACATTCCATTCCTGGGTGTGGTCGTGACGGAACCATTCCGTCATCCGCACAGCTCAACCGTGAGGCATGATGGAATGGTTCCGTCACAAGCATCGAAAGGTTTAACACACAGTGGATATAATGGAGAGCTCATTATTGTGCAGTTCAGGAAAGGTAGATTAATAGCCTCCTTCATGTTTAACCTTGTAAAAAAAATTTACTTTTACATCCATTGCGTAGTACAACAACAATGTAAGCATGCACTGGTGTAGGTAATGGGCTGCAAACCCAGTAGATGGAGAGATATCCAGTACTAGCGAAACAGTAGGAAAGGTCGGTAGACAATCCGTTACACAAGTGCCACAATCTACCTGACTTGGCATCATCATCACCACCAACATAAAGCCGTGAAATATTCTCAAGGTAAAGAAACATATGCATATAGCACAACAAAGTTGGGGAGGGTCCAAGGGGAAACTATATTTAAAGACCACTCAAACCAGCCTGCACCCCCAAGTAGACTAGTAACAAAAAGAAAAACTGGTTGCGGTCTAAACTGAAGACTGAGCCAATGGAATAGGAGCAAGCGCATTTGTGTTAGACAACTAATGTGTGTGAATGAAAGGAAATGAATCCCATCAGCCCACCCATATGGCGGAACTTCGTCATCTCGGATTGAGAAGGGTCATGGTCCAGATAAGGAGACACACCTGAGGATGTTGTGTGTATTTCTCCAATTCTCCAAGACCACCCAAATGGATCCGACCTTGAATGTTATGTGTGGGTATAATGGTGTGGGAAAATAAATTGCAGTGAGGTAAATAATGTGAAACAGAGATCAGAAAAGGTGCTAGTTAAAATTGGCTACCATGATGTGAGGAAATGTTTATTGGGGATAAATCATGGTGTCAAGATTAAAAGAAAAGTGTATGGCGGTCCGAAATAATGACTGCCCTATAAAGTTGGTATCATGGTTAAACATGTTTCTGCCATGCAGGGGCATCTCCCCTACCAGGCTTTCATCAGGACCAAAAATAGAATACACTACTGCAATGATGTACATAAATCAAAGTAAATTATGTTACCAAATAATAGTACTGGAAAATGGGCCGTCCGCGAGTTACTCAGTGCGTTGGTATTTCCAGAATTCTCAAAAAGTATTCTTTACTGACAAGAAGTTCAAAAAACACATAGATATTCCATTGTACACCTGTATCTAACACAAACACAACATGCCCACTATTGAGAACATATGGATTTTGCTTCATAGTCAACCTTTACAGTGATAGTGGATAACAATAATTGAAAAAAGTTGAAAAAAAGTTAAATATTACTCACCCAAAGAGTCTTGGGAGTAAACCTCACCTCTCCTGGCCACGGCTCAGGATTTGGAGGCCCCGCTCTGTATTTAGTGGAAAAGAAATTTACATATCTGTGGGTTATCCTAAAAAGTGAGACCCATCAGTTAATTTGTCTACTGCATGTGCTGCCATATGGAAGCACTTGAACAACATTGGTATTAAGTCACTTAGAGATTTGGAGATGGCTGGCAGATTAAAAGGCTAATGTCACGCACACCTAATGTGTACATTTCAACACTTATTGTTAGAAAAGCAGTGTTTTTATTCAAAAACACGTCACGGTGGGCGTGTGCGGAGAACGGCGTAAATCACCCGCACCGCGGCGGAATTTTCGCCGCGGTCAAGGGGTTAAAGTAGTGACCCAGTGGCTGGCATACAGCGAGACAGACGTGTCCATGCAGTGAGTGACCTTTTGTGCTGCTGTCCGAGCAGTTTGTCAGGGAAAGAATGTGAGTAGAGCTATTAACATAACGAAAAAGGAGCGCCTTCTGTAGCAGTGAAGGCGCTTCCTCCTCCCACACAGGCGGAGGTTTAACTCCTGTTCAGAGGGTTCTGAGACAATGCACATTACCCACCAGACAGTAGCCCAGGGTGACCAACGTCCGTAATTGTGGACAGACAATTAGAAGACAGACAGACTCAAACAGATAAAGACAAATGGAGCGCAATAGAGGGCAGACAGAAAGATAGGTGTTCACAAGTGAACAGAGACAGACAGAAATATACAAAAACAGACATCAATTTTCAGACCAACAAATAATAATAATAATAATATCCACATTTGTAAGCGCACAATCACCCGTTAGGGTCTCTAGGCGCTGGGGGTCGTCGGGAAGATAAAGCAAGCTATTGCCCAGAGTCACATGGTGCTGGGCCAATCTGCCGCCGGTGCCGGGGATCGAACCAGATTCCGGAGTCAGTCGCCCTGGCTGCGGCGCCACACCTCTTCCACAAATACATGAAAAGCGCATTTTTTCAACTTATTGAGCGTTCGAGAAGTTGAAGGGGTAATATAGATCGTGGCTGACTCTGTGCTCCAGTTCTTCGAGGTCTGAGAGTCTGCACGCCTGGCACACGACGATGCTCGCCCAAAAATGCAGGAGGCAGACCCTGTAATGTAAACAGGAAACAAATGACTGACAGCGTGCTACGCAGGCCCTGAGCACCTTAAAGCCGTTCTCATTGGTCAAGCAGTGGAGCAGCGAGCACTACCATTGGCTTATGGCTTTCAAGCCAATCCTAGGTAGCGTCAGACAGTGAAAAGCATTACATTAATTGTTTGAAGGAACAACTTCTATGACTGTTACCTAAAATCATGAAAATGACAGACAATTCCCGTCCGTTAAAGATTCTATTACGGACAACGGACAGGAGGTGAAAATTACGGATGGTTGGTCACCCTATCTTCAGACAGGGTTTACCAGCAATCAGGGTGAAAGAATCCGAAGGAACATCCGGCTACCCACAATGCATTGCAAATAGATATCGACCCAAACTCAAAACAAAATGCATTTTTTGTTAATTACAGTTTATTCAAGTAGTTTAATGTGCAACATGTACGAGCTTTTCTCTCCATCTTTTAATGTCAACACCGGACAGTTCGCCGCCCTAATATTTATAGACATCTTAATTGTAGCACAGTCAAGAATACAATTCGTTTGATACATACCCTTTGTGGGAAACATCATTTACAACGATGTCTTTTCCACGATTGACGTTTTAAACGATCCACTTACCCCGCAAACGTCTCTTCAACGAGGGAGCCTTCAACGACCGTCTTGACCACGAAAAAACGTTCAGCGTGGCTTGGGGGGAGACGTGGTATTCCGTCCAGTCGTGATGAGGGGGCTGGGGGGGCTGGGGGGGTCTCCCCAGACGTGGGCTGGGGGGGCTGGGGGGGCTGGGGGGGTCTCCCCCCCAAAAAATAACAAGCGAGCGAGCGAGTTAGATAAAAAAAAAAACGCTCTGTGGTATTGATGAAGAAAAAGGAATGACCCTCCCTCAAAGACGTGCAGTGTACGTAAAAAAAAAACAGTCCTTTATTTATTTTAGAAGACGTGTTTTGACGCTTGTTTCCATGGTAGATGGAAGTAAGGGGCTGCAGGAGAAAGACGTGCAGGTAAGACGTTCCTACCGTGGTACAATCCTTCGTTGTCAATTCCAGCGTGGTAAAGCCACTTGCGATGTAAAATTCGCGTGGTAATGCCATGCGTGGAACTTGTATTAGTTGAAAAATCATATATTCACGCTTTGTTACATCTTTGTCGTCACTCGCACTTTGTGTGGTGACTGATGACAAGGGTTATACGAAATTTTAGGAAGATCTTTGCTATAGTAAAGATCTGAGTTCGTTGTATTAAAAAAGGTTGACCATATATATATATAAGAGCTGTCTATTAAATCTTTAAGAGATTTGATTCACAAATAAAGTTCCCAACAGTTATAGGGTTTTGCTACACAAATGTATGTTCCCAATCGTTCGTAAGTTTCACGGACTACCGTCATTTGAGCCTATTGTCTGTTGTCCTTGAGGGTTTCTTTCAGTGAGCCTATTGTTCCTAATTTTGGGGATGGCCGCAAGCTGTGCAGTTACCCCGCTCGCATTTCTCTTATTTATTTATTTATTTATGAATTTTAATATAGCGCGGACTTTACCCGAAGGCGCCAGAGCGCTTCACATTAGGAACAGAGATGAAACATAATGAGAAACATTACAAAAGAACAGATTGCAAAAACATACGGTACTTACATAAGGTAATAGTGACAATTGTGAGCAAACAAAATACATGAGGTAGTAAAAACTGTGAGCAACCAAAAATACATGAGGTAGTAAAGGTAATAGTGACAATCGTGAGCAAACAAAATACTTGAGTAAAAATTGTGAGCAACCAAAAATACATGAGGTAGTCAAAAGTGCACAAGAGGAGATGAAAGTGACAAGTGTGCAGTTATAAGAGAAAACAGAGTATAATTTGAGGTATAGTACTGCAATAAGTGCTAGACACTCAGGCACAGGAACAAGCGTTACGTGGGCAAGGTGGCACTTGTGCAAGTATCAAAGGTAAAAACATGTGAGAGGTAGCAGCCGTGTGTTGCAAGGGCAGAGTGGTGTGTGCATGTTACAAAAGGGCACCGAACACCAGTACATGGAAAATACTGCAAAAAGGCAGACCCTCCAATCACAGGCATACACTGGGAAGGCACTTCCATGGTCATGAAAAGTAGAAATTATCAGTAGTGGGAAGTCTTCCTCACAAATAGCAAGAGGACGTGAATTACTTTTGTAGGTGTCTCTGGAGGAGGAGAACTTTGAGGTCCCTTTTGAAGGCCTGGGAGGAGGCGGTGGTCCGGAGCTGAGGTGGAAAGGAGTTCCAGATTCTCACTGCGTTGCCTGAAAAGGATTGGGCCATTGTTCTTTCCTTCTTGAAAGTGGGAGGTTCAAGCAGTAGATTCTCCGCATTGCGTGAAAGTCTAGAGCCACCAGAGAGTTTCAGTTTATTCGCCAGGTAGCGGGGAGATGAGGAGTGCAAGGCTTTGTGGGTAATGCAGGCAGTCTTGTAGATAGCACTAGCCTCGAAGGGAAGCCAGCGGAGGGTGGATAACATCGGTGTGATGTGATCGCTTCTTTTGGCCCCATAAATGAAACGAGCTGCTGAATGGAAGACAGACTTAAGTGGGGACAGGTGAGATTTGGGGAGGCCAGTAAGAAGAGAATTGCAGTAGTCTAGTCTAGAGAGGACCAGCGATTGCACCAGGGTTATAAGGTCCTGCTCCGGGAAGAAGTGACGGATTCCCCAAAGAAGGCGCAGTTGGAAACGAGCAGATTTTGCAATAGAGTTCATGTGGGGAGTTAGATTGAGTTTTTTGTCTAGAAAGACACCAAGGGATTTTGCACTGTCGACAATGATGGGTTTATTGTTTAGTAGATTCATCTGATCCATCCATGATTGAACCGGGGGAGGAGAGAGTGAGGAGGAGAAGAGGAGGAATTCAGGGGTATATTATCAAGGGGTTTATCTCCGCTTTTTTGGCTTTAAAAGCCAAGAAAGCGGAGATAAAATTATCTCCCTATTACCAAGCTGTCGCTAACACCAGTTAGTGACAGCTAATAGGAGATAGCGACCATCTTGGGCCCCGCTTTGCATGTCAGTGATATTTATCACTAATGACATGCAAAGTGGGCGTGCCAAGATGTTAGCGACTGGAAACAGTCGCTAACATCGCTATCTCCTATTACCAACTTTTGGAGATATTCGCGCTAAGCGCGAATATCTCCAAAAGCTAACACCTGCCCTGAGCAGTTCTTCACCATGTTATCCAATGGGAGGTGGATAACATGGCTAAGAGCATTTGCTCGATAATGCATGAATATCGCTGACTTATCAGCGATATTCATGCATTGCGGCCGTTTTTTATCGCATTTGCGATAAACCTTGCTAATAGCAAGGTTTATCTGCGATAAAAATCGCCGATGTGCGGCGATAATTTTTGTCTCTAAACAAGTTAGAGACAAAAATGATCGCTAGTTGTTGGTAATATGCCCCTCAGTTTTGGAGGGATTCAGAATCAATTGATGAGTTGACATCCAGTTTTGAATGGAGTCAAGAGTAGATCTTAGGAAGGAGAGATCATGAGTGGAGGCAACCTTGAGGTAGAGTTGAGTGTCGTCTGCATAGAGATAATAGTGAATCCCAGATTTGCTTAGGAGGTTTCCCAGTGGTTCTAAGTAGAGATTGAACAATGTTAGTGCTAGTATCGAACCTTGGGGAACACCTTGACCCACCGCCACAGGAGAAGAGAGACTGTTTGCTATTTTGATCATTTGAGATCTGTCAGAGAGGAAGGATGCAAACCATTTAAGCACAGTGCCCTCCATGCCCATTCTCTGTTGAAGAATATTGAGGAGGGTGTTGTGATTAACAGTGTCGAAGGCTGAGGAAAGGTCGAGGAGAATTAGCAGACAGGACCCCCCTGAGTCGAGTATCCTCAGCGCATCATCAACCACTTGCAGAAGGGCTGTTTCATTGCTGCAGTTTTGGATGAAGCCGGACTGACAATTGTCAAGAAGATCATTGTCCTTGATATGACGAGAGAGTTGTTTTGCTACACATCTTTCTGTGATCTTCGCAAGAAAGGGAAGGTTAGTGATGGGGCGGAAGTTGTTCAAGTTCAAGTTCATGCATTTATAAAGCGCACTACTCACCCAGAGGGTCTCAAGGCGCTGGGGGGAGTGGTTTACTGTTTATCGAATAGCCATGTTTTCAGTTCTTTTCTGAAGGAGATGTGATTCTGAGTGAGGCGGAGGTGGGTGGGGAGTGAGTTCCAGGTCTTGGCAGCCAGGAAGGAGAAGGATCTGCCACCAATGGTGGTTTTTCGGATGCGCGGGACTGCGGCGAGGGCTTGATTGGATGATCTTAGTTGGCGGGTGGGATAGTAGAAGGACAGTCGGGTGTTGAGGCATTCGGGTCCTAG
The DNA here is from genome assembly GCF_964261635.1 of Lissotriton helveticus. Classification (NCBI taxonomy): domain Eukaryota; kingdom Metazoa; phylum Chordata; class Amphibia; order Caudata; family Salamandridae; genus Lissotriton; species Lissotriton helveticus. The sequence goes on along the minus strand of NC_136057.1, from coordinate 181,837,901 downwards.
ATTATAAAGGGCCTTGTGTGCGTGGGTAAGAAGGCGGAAAGTGATTATTTTGTTGACGGGAAGCCAGTGGAGGTTTTTTAAGTGACCGGTGATGTGCTCTTGGCGCGGGATGTCTAAAATGAGTCTCGCTGATGCGTTTTGGATGCGCTGGAGCTTTTTCTGCAATTTTGTTGTAATTCCGGCGTATAGTGTGTTGTCATAGTCCAGTCGACTCGTGACCAGTGCATGGGTGACAGTCTTTCTTGTTTCGAGGGGGATCCAGCGGAAGATCTTTTTGAGAATGCAAAGGACGTTGAAGCAGGAGGACGATACGGCGTTGACTTGTCTGGACATTGAGAGGGAGGAGCCTAGAATGAAGCCAAGGTTACGTGCATGGTCTGTGGGTGTGGGCGCAGATCCCAAAGCGGAAGGCCACCAGGAGTCGTCCCAAGCTGAGGGGGAGGATCCTAGGATGAGCACCTCCGTTTTGTCTGAGTTGAGTTTTAAGCGGCTCTGCTTCATCCATTCGGCTACTTCTTTCATACCTTCGTGAAGGTTGTTTTTGGCGGTGTTGGGGTCTTTGGTGAGGGAAAGGATTAGCTGGGTGTCGTCGGCGTAGGAAATGATGTTGAGGTTGTGTTGACGCGCGATGGAGGCGAGGGGACTCATGTAGACGTTGAAGAGGGTGGGACTGAGTGAGGAGCCTTGAGGTACGCCGCAGATGACTTCGGTGGGCTCTGAGTAGAAAGGGGGGAGTCGGACTCTCTGGGTTCTCCCGGCTAGGAACTAGATGATCCAGTCCAAGGCTTTTCCTTGTATGCCGATGTTGTTGAGGCGTTGTATGAGGGTGTTGTGACAGACAGTGTCGAAGGCGGCGGAGAGGTCGAGTAGAATGAGGGCCACTGTTTCACCGTTGTCCAGGAGTGCTCGGATGTCGTCGGTCGCCGCAATGAGGGCGGTTTCGGTGCTGTGTTTGGCTCGAAAGCCGTTCTGTGAGGGATCCAGGGAGTTGTTGGATTCAAGGAAGGCTGCGAGTTGGCTGTTGACGGCTTTCTCGATGACTTTGGCCGGGAAAGGGAGGAGGGAAATGGGTCGGTAGTTTTTCAGATCTGAGGGGTCTGCTGTTGGTTTTTTCAGAAGGGTGCTGAGTTCGGCGTGTTTCCATATTTCTGGAAAGGTGGCGGAGTTGAAGGAGCAGTTGATGACATCGCGGAGTTGGGGAGCGATGATGGAGTCAGCTTTGTTGAAGATGTAGTGGGGACAGGGGTCAGAAGGTGAGCCTGAGTGGATTGAGTTCATGAGGCGAATGGTGTCTTCAATGGTGATTGGGTTCCAGGAGTTGAGATAGTTAGTTGGAGGGGTGGGATCTGAAGGGGGTGGGGTGAATTGGTCATTAGGAGTATTCTTGAAGCTGTTGTGGATGTTGGCAATTTTGTTGTAGAAGAAGGAGGATAGTGCATCGCAGAGGTCTTGGGAGTTAGTGATGTCGTTGGATGCTGCTGGAGGGTTGGTGAATTCTTTGACGATATTGAAGAGTTCCTTGCTGTTATGGGAATTGTTGTCGAGACGGTCCTTAAATGCTGATTTCTTGGCGGATCGAATCAGTTGGTGGTGTTTGCGGGTGGCTGTCTTGAGGGAGGCCATGTTGTCTGAGGTTGGTTCTTTTCTCCAATTCTTCTCCAGGGTGCGGCATGTCTTCTTGGATTTTTTAAGGTCATCATTGAACCAGGGAGCTTTTTTGCTGGATGATTGCGACTGGTGTTTTTTCAGGGGTGCTAGTTTGTCCGCACTGTGGGTAATCCATTGCCTGAGGTTGGTGGCCGCTAGGTCTGAGTCCGTTGCTAGGGTGGGAGTGTTTTGGCTGAGTGATGTGAGGAGTTGGTCGGTGGTGATTTTTTTCCATTTTCTTCGGGGAATGGGTTGTGGACGGTTGTGGGTCAGGGTTGTTTTGTAGCTGAAGTGAACACAGCTGTGATCCGTCCAGTGGAGAGCTGTAGTGTGATCGAAGGAGATGTGCTTGCTGGAGGTGAAGATAGGGTCGAGCGTGTGTCCGGCTATGTGAGTGGGGGTGTCAACAAGTTGTTTGAGTCCGAGATTGGACAGGTTGCCCAGAAGGGTGGTGTTGTTGTTGTCGAGAATGTTGTCAAGGTGGTAGTTGAGGTCTCCTAGGAGAATGTAGTTCTCGGAGGCGAGGGCGTGCGGGCTGACGAAGTCAGTGATGTCGTCGCTGAATTGAGATCGGGTGCCTGGGGGCCTGTAAATGAGGGTTCCTCTAAGTGTGGTCCTGGGGTCGGTGTGGATCTGAAAGTGGAGGTGTTCGGCGGTTGCAAGATTGACGTCAGAGCTGGTTGCAATTTTCATGGTGTTTCTATGGACGATGGCGATGCCTCCTCCAGTTTGATCGGTGCGGTCTTTTCGAATGATCTTGTAAGTGTCCGGTATGGCTATGGCGATGTCGGGGGCAGAAGATGCATTCATCCATGTTTCAGTAAGGAAGGCGATGTCAGGTGACGCAGTGTCGATTAGGTCCCAGAGTTCGGTTGCATGTCTGTGGACCGAGCGGGTGTTCAGTAGGATGCATTTCAAGTCGTTGGGTTCGGAGCTGTGCGTGGAGGAAGTGTGTTTGGTGAGGGTCCTGAAGCAGTTGAACTTACAGGAGAGGCAGGAGAATGGGCCGTGGGTATGTCCTGGGGTAGCTTCGCAGCAAAGTGGGGTGCGTCCGGCGTTGAGGGCGAGGAGAGTAGCGGCATCATAAGTTATTCTGGGGGGTTGGGAGCGGCATAGAGCAGGGGGATGGGCGCTGGGCGCGGTCCAGGCGCGGACGGGCGTAGACGGGCTTACCTTTGGCGCACCTTCGGCGCGGCCGTAGCGCGTGGACGCTGCGCGTGAGACCATCTGACATAAATGGACAGTGGAGGGGGCGGAGCGTGGGAGGGGCAGCAGGGAGGCGGTAGTGTGGATGAGGGGGGGCCAGGGGATAACAACAACAAAATGGAGGGTCAAAGGGGAAAGGCAGACAGGGGCAGCAGAAACCCAAATGCGTCGAGTGATCAATATAATCCAATCAAATGCACAGACCCAAGCAAAAATGATCGAGTGAGCAGTAAAAACAAATGCACACACACAAGCAAAAATTATCCCGACAGCCTGAGCGAGGTCGCGCTAAATATGGCAAAATGTTACAGTGACGCTATGCGTGTAAAGCGCTATAATGCAAGGTTACAACAGTGCTGTGTGAAACGCGCAGAAAACGATACCAGGGAGCGTTTCAGCAGATAATGAGGAGGAGCGTGGTGGAGCGGCCGTTCTGAAGCTAGTCCAGGTGGTCACAGTTTGGCCGGGGGAGAGGAAGGCTCGGTAAACGTGGGTGGGAGGGGCAGCAGGGAGGCGGTAGTGTGGATGAGGGGCGGGCCAGGGGATAACAACAACAAAATGGAGGGTCAAAGGGGAAAGGCAGACAGGGGCAGCAGAAACCCAAATGCGTCGAGTGATCAATATAATCCAATCAAATGCACAGACCCAAGCAAAAATGATCGAGTGAGCAGTAAAAACAAATGCACACACACAAGCAAAAATTATCCCGACAGCCTGAGCGAGGTCGCGCTAAATATGGCAAAAAGTTACAGTGACGCTATGCGTGTAAAGCGCTATAATGCAAGGTTACAACAGTGCTGTGTGAAACGCGCAGAAAACGATACCAGGGAGCGTTTCAGCAGATAATGAGGAGGAGCGTGGTGGAGCGGCCATTCTGAAGCTAGTCCAGGTGGTCACCTTCCATGTTCTGCCTCTTTCTCACTGGAAAATACGCTAGGCTCCCTGATCACCTCCATCTCCCAGATTACAGCTGCCATTTCACTTCTATGCTCTAAGATCTCCACCCCTCCATGCACCTCTACTCCCTCCCAACTTCCCCGGAGTTGCACCTCGCCCCCTCACCCCAACACAGCCAAGCTCAACCTTTCGTCTGCAAACGTCGTTAACTCGCACAAGCCCTTGTACGCCACCCTTCTTCAACAGGCATACCCTAGCAACCCCACTGTCTACACTATTCCGACCATCACCTCTGTCAGAACAAAGCATCCACCTAAACACCTAAAATTGTTGAGGTCATTCGCATCAGCAGTGGGCTTTTTAAGCAGAGGGGTGACCTGCCCAGTTTTGAAGGAGACAGGAAGGGAGCCTTGCCAGAGGGAGAGGTTGATCAGGGTAGTCCAATAGGAAAGGGAATGGGTATAGAAGTCAAAGGCAATGGCACTGGGGATAGGGTCAAGAGAATGGTTGGAGGGCTTTGTTTTGCGTATGCACTTGAGAAGGGCATCTTCGGATATGGGGTCAAAGCTCTGCCAGATGGCTAAGGATTTGCGCTCCTCTGGAGGTGTAGGATGAGCAACCTGATCCACAAGTGCTTTCACTTTTCCATCGAAGAAAACAGCGAAATCCGCTGCTCTCTTTGAAGAATCCTCCACCTTGGAGGTTGGGGGAGAGAAGCTCGGAGTCTTGATGAGATCGAATAGTTTTTTGGGTCTATTTTTGGCGGAGTCAAGGAGGGTTTTGAAGTGCGTCGCTTTCTCAAGGAAGATGTGTTTGTGGTACTTGGATCTTGCTGTGCGAAGCATGGCTAAATTGTCATTGGAGGGCAATTGCCTCCATTGCTTCTCCAGGAATCTTAGCTGCTTCCTTTCATCATAAAGGGATTTGTTGTACCAAGGTGCTGAGGGAGTGGGCCTTCTCCTTTTGCTTTTGAGTGGAGCGACGTTATTAATTTCAGCTGCAAGAACTGTGAGGCATTGGGAGGTGAGATCGTCAACAGCTATGTTCGGGTCTAGCCTTGGAAGAGATAGCAAGGCTGATTCACAGAGGAGACCGATATCTATGTTTTTGGCATCACGGAACCAGGAGATGGCCCTCTTGGGTTGGCCAAGAGTTATAGAGTGTGAAAGTTGAAGGGAGAAAGGGATGAGGTGGTGGTCAGACCAGTCTACATGAATTGGGGTAGTAGTAGAAAGCATGCCTGCTTTAGAGATAACAAGGTCCAGGATTGCGCCTTTGGAGTGGGTTGACTCAGTGCAGTGTTGGATAAGATCATTTGCAGAGAGGAAGGTGGCCAGTGAGTTCGCAGAGGAGTCTTGCGGTGCGCCCCAGTGGAGATTGAAGTCACCCACGATGGTCTGATTGTTACTTTGAGAGTATTGGTCGCTGATGAAGTCTTTGAGATCTTCTATAAATGAAGAGCCACTACGAGGCGGGTGGTAAATGTTATGGAATCTGAGCGGTGAGCGGTGTTGCAATTGAAGTTCAAGAGAAAGGCATTTAAAGGTGTGGGGGGAGCTGATAGGAGACGCCTTAAGTTGGAGGGCGTTTCTGAAGATGACTGCAACACCTCCCCCCGTGTTTTCAGTTCTGTCATTCCTAAATATGGAGTAACCTGTGGGTATTAGGAGATCAAAAATAGCGTAAGAGGTATCTTTGAACCAGGTCTCTGTGAGGAAGAGCATGTCAAGATTGTGAAGGGTGATTGTGTCGGAGATTTCAAGTTTGTGTTTTACTGCAGATCTGCAGTTGTGAAGCATACAGCGCAGCTCTGTCAAGACTGTTTTGGTGACGGGGGCACTTGGGCTCTGAAGAGTGATCGGGATTTTGTACATTTGCGGGGGTGCTCGGGAGGGTTTAGGTGGACGCTTTGTTCTGACAGAGGTGATGGTCGGAATAGTGTAGACAGTGGGGTTGCTAGGGTATGCCTGTTGAAGAAGGGTGGCGTACAGGGGCTTGTGCGAGTTAACGACGTTTGCAGACGAAAGGTTGAGCTTGGCTGTGTTGGGGTGAGGGGGCGAGGTGCAACTCCGGGGAAGTTGGGAGGGAGTAGAGGTGCATGGAGGGGTGGAGATCTTAGAGCATAGAAGTGAAATGGCAGCTGTAATCTGGGAGATGGAGGTGATCAGGGAGCCTAGCGTATTTTCCAGTGAGAAAGAGGCAGAACATGGAAGGTTGGGTGGCTCGATTGAAATAAGGGGGGGTGGAATTGGTGATGGAAGGCAGGGAGAGGTGGGGGGACAGGAGGTGGGTCGGGGGGTGGGGTTCACAGGTGGGGAAAGGTGGAGGTTGGGAGCGGGAGTAGGTGAATTGGGGGTTAAGGGAGAGTTGTCATTGTTGGTGTTGCCAGAGGGAGAGGAATTAAGGATAAATTTAGAGGGAGAAAGGTGCGAAACACGTCGGTAGGGAAGAAGGAGGGGGGAGGCCTGTGTGGCATCATGGGAATGTAGGACGTTTGGGAGGAAAAGAGGAGCAGTGGTTGCGGAGGTTCTGTCCGTTAGGAGAGGTAGCAGTGAGGGAGCTGTCATCTGGCAGAGTGAGGGGGGTTGAGAGAGAGGGAAACTGAGGAGGGGAAGTGGTTCTGCTGGGCCCGAGGAAGGGAGATGGAAGGGGTTACTAGCAGGGGAAAGGGGGTAGTGCGGCAGAACTGGAGGATTAGGAGGGAGAGGAGAGATGCAGTGGGAATGTGGCAAATACGGGGTGAGTGACGAGGGGATGAAGGGTTGGAGAGGAGGGATGGAAGGAGGGCTAAGGGGAGAATAGGAAAAGTAATTGGGGGAGAGTGTTGGAGGAGAGGTGGACTAAAGAGGGGGGTGATGGGAAGAAGTATGGGGAGGAGAAGAAGGGGGTGATGGGAAGAAGTATGGGGGAGGAGAAGAGATTGGAGTACCGTGATAGTGCAGATGGGACGAGGAGCGTGTTAGCTAGTGGTAAGGCTGAAGTAATGTGGGAGGGTACATACTGTGGGGGGGGGAGGAATAGGAGATGAGGTAATTTGGGGGGGGGGAGGGAAGAGGGCCGACCTGCGCTTCTCGAGAGTGCAGCCAACGGGAGTGAGGTGGGGTCGGCGGAGGAGAAAGGGAGTAATGGGTGGAGCTGGAAGGAGAGTCAAAGGGAAGCCCGGTTGCAGGGAGGGGGAGTAAGGAGGGGAAGAGGTGGTCAAAGAGTGAGAGGGAGGAGTCTTTGCCTTGGATCATGACAGTACCGTTGTTATAGAGTGAGATAGTGAGGTAGCCATTGAAGCACCCAGAGGGGGACATTTTTAGTTGTTTCCCATATGGGATAACGGAGGAGGAGGTGACGTTAAGGGAATTGTAAAAACTGTTGGACCAAGAGGGGGTGTCGCGAGTGAAGAAGATGAAGTTGTTTTTGAGCCTCCCAAGACGACCATTGTAAAATTGATCCACAAAAAGGGAGTCTGGGAAACGTTCAATAGTGTTATGCTTCAGTCGTTTTATTGTAGCTTTAGACTGGTCGGGAGGATAAATGATTTTGTAGCAATTGGCTCCAGACTTAACTCGAGAGGTGGCCATGTTGAGAAGATGAGGCGAAGGAGGGTGGGAGAAAGATGAGAGGGGTGTTACTGGGAGAGCGGTAGTGAGGAGAAATAAGAGGGCAAAAAGGGGGCGCATACTCCGGGTTAATGTGCCGTCAGGCTGTAGGAAGGCCTAAACGATGCAGCTGGCACTACTTGCTGCGCAGCTGTAAAAGGCCTAAATGGTGCAGCTGGCACTACTTGCTGCGCAGCTGTAAAAGGCCTAAACGGTGCAGCTGGCACTATTTGCTGCGCAGCTGTAAAAGTGTAGAAATAAATACCACACAATTAAAGAGTTAAGCGGATGGCTATTTTGATGGAGGAATGCATTACTCGCAGACGATGTCCGATTGCTGCAGGAAGCACTAGCCGTGAAGATGAAACATCTGGAAGACAGGCTGTGGACACACTAAATACAGCTCGGTAATTAGGTGTGCAGGTGCGCGCTGCGCGCGGCGTCGAGGTCTCCAGTTCCACCATTTTCAGGTCAGGCGGCATGAGCTGGTCGTGAAACAGCCGTACTGAGCCAATATGGGGACCGTTTGAGGCTGGGTCAGTAAGATTGAGCTAAAGCAGGCAGTTTCAGGCCGTTACAGCAGTGCAGTGCTCGGAGTCGGGCGGCGCCATTTTGGAGCACATGTGCAAGTGGAGCCAAACTTGTAGGGCTTATCCGGGAGTCCGCAGGGGCTCTCCGCTCACAGTTCCGCAATTTAAGGTGCCAATAGGCGGGCCTGTAGGTGTGCCGGTGTAACATAAGGGCAAGCGGCACCGGACGCGCATTGAAATCGCGCTGAGTAAAAGTTTCATGGGCTCACCTCCGTGCGCGGCGTCGAGGTCTCAAATGACGCCAATTTCAGGTCAGGTGGCATGTGCTGGTCGTGAAACAGTAGTACTGAGCCAAAATGGGGACCGTTTGAGGCTGTGTCAGTAGTATTGAGCTGAAATAGGCAGTTTCAGGCAGTTTCAGCAGTGCTGTGCTCGGACTCAGGTGGCGCCATTTTGGAGCACCTTTCTCATAAATGTCTGTAGGTGGCGCTATTTTATGATCCACAGTGAGTAATGGCCCTTTAAATTCGAAAGATTGCTTTCCTATATCTTTGCCGTTTTCTATGCAGTTTAATATAGTGTGACTCTGGCTCGAGAGCACTTCAGCGCTTTTCAAGAGAACCAGACACCTTCCAGGCACGGGGAAGAGTGGTTTTCTCAGGTGCTGCCTTGGACGCTCTTCAGATGTCCTCGAGGCGCCCTGGGCCTGAGTCAAAGTAAGGCCCCCTACTGCCTGCAGTGGAGAACTTGTAGGGCCCTCACTTCGTGCCGATTTTCAAATGGTGCCTGCCCTGTCCCGGGTGCCGCCATCTTAAGGACAGGCAGCCATGGCAAAACAGACCAGATGCAATTGTAGGGCCTGTTGAAGGTCAGCAAAAATGGTCAGGCTATTTAGTCGATGTTTCTTAAGTAATTTTGCCCGGCGTTAAACGCCTCTAATACCTTATGAAGATTATCAAAATAAAGAGGCAGGCGCTGGAGACAGGAAGACAGGAAACACGTTTTATTCCAACGGAGCAGAACACATCAGATCGGACAACAAGGTATCGTCTCGAGGTGCTCTCTGTAAGCCTCTCTGAGGCCTGATCTTTTATACACTGGTTTATGAATGAGACCGTTCTTTATTACAATAAAGACATTGTGAAGTAGTGAAAGATGACATCCCCGGTACCCCCCCACCCCCAGTTCCGGCTTATTCCAACACGTGGCTACAGTAGAGGTTCTCACCCCCCATACAATAAGAGGAGGCTATCACGCAGCTGAGTGTTACGCCGATTCCTTTGGAATGTGTGCGCCTGATCGAATCCCAAGGGGTGGGGAGGCCATGATCAATAGTAGCTTCTTTGAAAAGGGTCGAGTGCATACAGTAGTGGGCAATAAACTGTATCCTCAGGCCAAGGGATGACCAGCGGTCCGTACAGACAATCGGGCTCAGAGGAAGGGGTCATCAAAGGAGAGGTATTTATGAAAGAAAGGGTCAGTGTGGATAATCACGGGTTGAGGGAGGATTTATCGACTGAGGGGCATTCATGGAAGGAAAGGAGGTGTTGGTCAGGCGCGGGGTGTGATTCTCAGAGACAGAGTCATGTGGAAGGAGAGGTCATGACTTGTACATGTGAGAGCGGAGGCAGCCAGGGTGCATGGGGGAGGCTTGCAGGGTCAGGGAAGTGTGCTGGTGACCGATCGTGAACAGGGAGACCATGGTACCTAAAATGGTTGTCGTGTATGCTCATACGTGAGTCTGAGGAATGGACAAGATGGCGCAGATGATGTTCAGCTCATAAACTAAAATTCCACAGTCCTCCCTTTTAACATGTCTCGCCAGTTTGTCAATTCGGGTCTATCCCCATAAGACCACGTATTTCTACCTCATAGAGGGGACTCATGTGCTCAGGTCTGAAGTCCAAAGTCTTAGGGCACAGACAGTTAGAAATGAGTGAACACAAAGGTGGCAGACATTGAATACCTAAGCAACACCCACACAATATCATGATTGGTATCAATATAAACGTAAACAATCTCCATCCCCAGTCCTTCAAAGTGTCCCAAAACCAGCCTCCAAGCGACCAGCCTTCTTGCTCTTGGTGAACCTCTGAGGATAGTCTGTGGAGGTGTTTAATTGCTTTGTAGACTGAAGGCGAGTTATCTGGCACGTAGGTGCAACAGCTGGAGCCGATGATGCGGCATGCTCCTCCACGGTCGGCCAGAATCACATCTAGGACAAGGCGGTTTTGGAGAGCCACCAGGCGGACTGCCTGAAGCTCAGCCGTGTTGTTAGCGAGGATGCCAGCCGTGATGTTGATGGTTGTTTCTACTGCCTGAGTTAGGTGTCGGATAGCGCGGCTGTTTGCCATTGGTCCCCACAGAGGAACAAGTCCCTTTGCTGCATCCAGGAACTGTGCTCCGGTGGAGTCGGCTTGTTCAATGTCTCCGGCGCGCTATTGCCGGTGATGGTAGGCTGAGGCCACATACGTGGGAGGAAGAATGAAGGCGATGTAGCAAGTACCCCTCCAACCTTTTGGGAGCCAGGTGTAAGCTTTGGTGCCACAAACAAAGTACATATTCGGAGAAGCAACAAAGGAAGGAGGATCAACTGAGACCAATGTTCTGGTGATGCGGCAGGAACTGTGACCCACCAGCTGCGTTTCTTGGCCTTCGAGGCATACGAGTCCTGTAACATTGATGACAGACAGGGCCACGGTCAGGGTGGCAGCCGTTTGCTTTTGCAGGTGGGAGAAGGTGGGTCTGGCTGGATTGTGGAGCACTTGCATTTCGACTCTTTCTTTGGCAGGGATGTTCGTAAGGAAGGCGGAACCTGAGGCCGCAGGACAAATGGGGGCAGACGTTTTTCCTGTTTTGTTCAGCCAGAACCCATAGTAGAAGTGTGACACTGTCTGACCAGAAGCGGCGTTGTCCTTGTGGCTCTCCTGCAAGAGGATCAACCAGGCGAGGCAGGAGCCATGAACTGAGAAAGGAGAAGGAATGAAAGGTATGGAGTGTTCAGTGGCATGCGGGAGCAACCCGCAGATCCAGCAGTTCGTGGCATTTGTAGCAAGGTTGTGCTGGTGCAGCATTTGCACGAAGGAATTGTTCCAGAACTCCCTACGCCTTTCTCGGAGCTGAGGCGAAAGGGAAATCAAGTGATGCTCTTTCATGGTGGTTGGCTGTACAGTGGCTAGCAACATCTGATGGGCGGGTGTGATGTCCTCCAAGATCCAGAAGGAAGTCATGAGGAGGAGGCAAAAGAGGAAAAGGATGAAGTAGGCGATTGTCTTTGATTTGTGCAAATTGTCAGTCTTTGGGTTCCTGTAGTGGGTATTTCCGGTTGTGTCCATCATCTTCTTGTCTGGCGCTTCCATCATCTTCTTGTCTGGCGCTTCCATCATCTTCATCTTCAAGGTGCTCGGTAGTGGGCAGAACCACAGACTTCGTTTAGCTTCTCTCCGGGTGACCCTTGGTTGTTTTAGGCCACCGTTCTGAGATTTTAACTTAGTCCGTGGTCTACTTAGCCAAAGCTCCCCCCTTTCGACGCAGGAAATACCCTTCCCGGGATGGCATAGTGGGATCAGAGAATTTTGCAAGTTCAAGTGCCTCTGTATCAGGATAGCAGTTCAGTGATGGTCGGTCTTTGTTCAGGAGCTCTTCTTGGGTGTCGACGTTTTCTGTCGTGGCCAGGGTCGAGGAGACCTTCTTGCAGTGATGGCCGTGCAGCAAGTGCTTCTTTCCCTCCACTCGAAGAGCCGTCCGAGTGGTGATTAGTACTCGCCAGGGGCCCGTCCACCGGGGTTCCAGACTCTTAGCTCGTTGAAAGTTCCGGACTAGAACATAATCTCCCGGTTGGATATCGTGACCGGGGCCCCTGGAAGCATCGGGGATGGCCTGCTGCACCTGTTGATGAATGACAGACAACGTTTTAGTTAATTTGCACAAATAATCTGACAGCAGGACGTCGGGGACGTCGTGAATGGAGGTTGGTTTGGGGGCAGTCCAGAGGTTCATCGGTCGCCCGAACACAACCTCGTAGGAGGTCAAGTGGTGCTTAGTGGGAGTGGAGCGCATCGATAGCAATGCCAGTGGGAGGGCATCTGGCCACTTAAGTCCTGTAGTGGCCACTATTTTTGACAGTTTCAATTTCAGTGTAGCATTGTGTCGCTCAACCAGGCCAGCGGATTGGGGGTGGAAGACCGCATGAAACCTTTGTTTTACCCCCAGCCCCTTCAGGATTAGTTGGATAACTTCAGCTATGAAGTGGGGGCCATTGTCGCTCCATAAAATTCGACAAAGGCCGTAGCGAGGGAAAAACTCTTTCAGTAGTACTTTGGCAGTAGTCATGGCAGTGTTATCACGGGTTGGATAGGCTTCCACCCATTTGCTGAAGGCACATACAATGACTAGTACATACTTCAAGCCTTGGCATCTTTCCAGCTGGATGTAATCCATCTGAAGGACTTCAAAGGGGTGGTCGGGGGTCCCAAACCCTCCCCGGGGTACCACAGTTCCTTTCCCGGGGTTGTGTTGTAGGCAGATAAGGCACTGCTGGACCAGGCGTTTGGCTGAGTCGGGGATTTTGCCGTTGTGCCAGACTTTGGAAATGAGTTCAATCATGGGGCGGAACCTATGTGTGCAGGGGAGTGTGCCATAGTCAGTATGGGAATCAAGTATGAGTCAGGCAGCAACCATTTGTTTGTGTCCTTTGTCCGCCAGCAGCCTTCGTCGTCCTTTAAACCCACCCGTGCCCACTCAGTCAGTTCGTGAGGTGTGCTGGCCGACTGGATGTCCCTAATCGTTTCCCTAGCGTCAGTCCATTTTTCTGCTTGCGACCTGGTCACATACATGCGTGTCGTCGTCCTATTCTCAGCTGTGGTTCGGGCAGTGATGTCGGCCAGTGCGTTTCCCTGTCCGTCACCTTCTTGTGTGCCTGGCATTTGATCACTGCTAATCGTTCGGGGAGGAGAACTGCTTCAATCAGGGCGGAGACTAGATCTCCGTGGAGAATGGGTGTGCCGTGGGACGTCAGGAATCCCCTTTCCCTCCATAAGAGCACAAAATGATGAACCACCCCAAAGGCATACTGACTGTCCGTGTAAATGTTCGCTGTGGTACCTGCTGCTATGATACATGCTCGTGTGAGAGCAATTAGTTCTGCCGGCTTTGCGGATCGTTGTGTGATGCGAGCTGTTTCAACTACTGTTCGGACTGTCGTCACCGCATAGGCAGCTGAAGTGGTGCCATCTGGGAGTTTGATACAAGAGCCGTCTACCCATAGTTCTCCATCAGGGTCTGTAAAAGCAGTGTCTCTAAGGTCAATTCTACTTCTGGTCTGTTCGTCCGTGAGGGTCACACAGTCGTGTATAGGGGGCACATCGGGGTCATTTTCAGGCAAGGGCAACAGTGTGGCAGGATTCAAAGTCGTGCATCTCTTCAGAGTGATGTGGGGTGCAAGTAGAGTCAATTCGTACCCCGTCAGTCGTGCACTAGTCAGGTGTTGGGTCTTGGTCTGGTTCAAAAGGGTGTCAACTGCGTGGGGTACTAACACCGTGAGAGAGTTTGAAAGTACAATTCCCTCACTCTGACGGATAGAGACAGCAGCGGCGGCTACTGCTCGAAGGCAGGCAGGTAAAGCTCTGGCGACTGGGTCAAGAGTGGCAGAGAAGTAGGCACAAGGGCGTTGTTTGGCGCCGATGGGCTGAGTTAGAACAGACAATGCGCATCCTTCCCTTTCGTGCGTGAAGAGGGAGAAGGGCTTGGAGTAATCTGGTGTTCCTAGGACGGGTGCCGAGCAAAGGGCATCTCGCAACTTCTTAAAAGATGCTTGGCATTCGGGGGTCCAAGGAAGTGGGAAGGGTACATCTTTGGCCAACAGGGAAAGTAGGGGCTTTATAATGAGACTGAAATTTGGTAACCATTGTCGGCAAAAAGAGGTAAGGCCTACCAATGAACGGACTTGCTTCTGTGTTCTTGGGATGGGGGTGTCTAGGATGGTTTGGACTCGGTCGGGTGTAAGTTTCCTCCCTTCTTTGGACAGGAGATGACCTAGGTATGTCACTTGAGGTTGACAGAACTGCAGTTTCTTTTTGGAGACTTTGTGGCCATTCTCCGCAAGAAAGTGCAGGAGTTGGATAGTGGCGGTGATTGCAAGAGGAGTGGTGTCGGCCGCCAAAAGGATATCATCGACATATTGGATCAATACCACTCCATCTGGTAGCCGGACGGCGTCCAGCTGTCTTTTGAGGGCCTGGCTGTAAATGCTGGGACTTTCAGTGTAGCCCTGAGGAGCTCTACAAAATCGGTACGAACGGTTTCTTAATGTGAAGCCGAAGAGATAACGGCTGTCTGGATGGATGGGGATAGAGAAAAAGGCATTTTTGAGATCAATAACGGTGAAGGTGGTGGCAGTGGACGGGATGAGGGTCAGAATGGTGGCGATGTCTGAGACTACGGGGTACTGTGGTACCACCACTTTGTTGACTTCTCGCAGGTCGATGATAAAGCGGTACGCTTTCTCATCTCCCTCACCTTGCTTCTTAACAATGGGTAGGATAGGGCTGTTGCAAACATTACTAACCACTTCCTCTACCACTCCTGCATCTACCAAGGACTGAATAATCGCTACCAATGCCTTCTCGCCTTCGGGCGATATCCGGTATTGTGGGAGTTTCGGGAGCATTGCGTCTGGTCGAACAGTTATGTGCACAGGGTCGATCATCATTCGTCCTACATCCGAATCGTTTCTGGCCCATAGATACGGGGGTAGGGTGTCGAGCAAGGTTAGGTCAGCATCAGTGATAGATTACATATGTCGTGCGGGGCAGGATCTGGACATGCTCGGGTTGTCGTACAGGATGACTCGGACTCCATCTGGGGAACATCTAATAGTAGCTCGGAAATGTTTTAGCAAGTCAATACCCATAATGGCGTCAGGGGAGTTGGAGGAAAGCAGAAATGTTGTGTCCGTGGGATTGTTTCCTAGGTCAAAGGAGATAGGTACAGACAGGGGATTAGTGGAGGGCGTTCCATCGAAACCTATCGATGTAACGTGTGAGCCAGACAAGGGTGCCCTTGGAATCAGTCGCTTTGATAATACACTACGTGTCGCTCCAGTGTCTACCAAGAATGGAGACTTTGTACCCAGGACCTTAGCGGTGACGTAAGGACCTTGCTGGTCAACACAGAGCTCGACTGGATCCCTCCCTTGCCCCTGGCAGTCCTATGCAGAGTCGTGGGCATTGTTGCAATCAGACTGTTGGCACTGATTCTGTCGGGGGCGGTCAAATGTGTTCGGTCTGCCAGGCCTGTCGTTGCTGGTGTCGTGGGTGTGCCCTCGTCCCTGCCCTCTAGTCCTGGGGCCATTTGTCATGTCCCTTGTCTCGTTATTCTTAAGCATTTCTCGGAGGGCTGGGCATTGAGACTTCCAGTGGCCAAATCCTTTGCAAAAAGCACACTGGTTCTCATCGAGGTCTGTTCGTGGAGCACCGGGTGTGGGTGTGCGGTCTCTAGGGCGTGAATTTCTAGGGGCATTCGACTGGTAGTTTCCCCTATACTGTTCCCTTCCTCTAGTCACTCCCTGCAATTGAGCAATCATCACTCGTTCTTTTAAGTCCTTTTTCTTTCTCTCAGTCGCCCTCTCGTTCTCGTTCTTTTGGTGTTCGTAATACTGAGCCATCTGAAGGATAGCTGCAGGTTTGGAGGCCCCCCAACTACTCTCGCTTGTCTGTAACTTCTGGGAGACCTCTTGTAATAGCCCCTTTACGTAGTTTTGCACGAATAGGTGTTGTCCGGTTGCGGTGGTCATGTCTTGGCCACTGTAGTCGGAGAACACTGTCTCAAATCGGGAGAAATATTCTGATACGTCTTCCTGGGGTTTCTGGCGGCAAGCCGTGACTATTGACCAGTCTACCTTTTTCTCTGGGATCAATGTCTTTAGCTTCTGCACTATTTTGTCCGGGAGTTCCAGTATGTCTTTTACAGGTTTCCTACCGGGCTCTCGCTGCCTATCTAGTTCACTGAGTTGATTCCAAGTATGTCCGAACAGATCTGTGTGGTTGGCCTTCCGGATTTGCTTCCACACGTCAGCCGGCAGACATAACCCAAAAAAAATCAATGTCCGCTAGAGTCATTATGGTTGAGCCCAAGGCTGTATTTAGTTCAGTATAAAATGCTGTCGGGTTCTTTCTTAAATCGGGCAGGGTTTGCCTAAAGGTTAAAATATCTTGTCGATCCCATGGTTGATAAACCCAGTTGTACACAACCCTCCCTTTTGCATCTGCGTGGTTAATATCGTCGTTTGTTCCCTGACCTCTTGGGGGAACCCAGTAGGGGGCGGCTTCTCTGATAGGCATCATAGTGTTGGCTACTTCTAATGGGGGCTCAGCCGTTTCAGAGACTGTGATCTTAACCTCTGGTTTCTGTTCAGTGAGGTGGCGGAAGACTTCAAGTATTTGCATGAAGAGGTCCGTCACATCACTTTCAGTCCCATCTCCAACATCGATCTTCCTATATAGAGCCGTCAGTTTAGCAGGTCCCTTATTCTGATACCTATCCTCATATGCGTTCAGGGTGTGGTAGCTGAACCGTAAAATAAAATGCCGTCTGTGGCTACCGGCATGTGAATTGTGCATATTCATCGCATATTCTTCGCTCTCTTTCCGTTCTACCAGTGTCTTTGCTATCTTATCAATCCCATCCCGCTCATCTTTGCTCAACCTATTTGGGGCCAGATGTAGGTAATTTTATTTTACCACTTCTTAAATACCGAATCATACCGATTCGGTATTTAAGAAGTGGTAAAATAGAAGGAGGGAGATGTAGGTAAATCCAGATGTGGATTTACCGAATCGGAAATATTCGGTATTTACCGATTCGGTAAATACCGATTGGGTAATGCCCATTCATTCCTATGGGCTTTGAAGCCCATAGGAATGAATGGGCATTACCCAATCGGTATTTACCGAATCGGTAAATACCGAATTTCACAAGGGTGCAGGGGGTGTCACTTTGACACCCTCTAGCACCCCCAAAACAGGTTCGGGTGCCATGTGGCAGGCATACCTGCCCTAAGGGCAGGTCTGCCTGTCATATGGCACAGGTGTGCATGCACACATGTGCATGCACCCCGGAATCGGTATTTTACCATCAAATAGGATTTGATGGTAAAATACTGATTTTTTAATGCTTGTGGGACTCAGAAGAGTCCCACCTACATATCAATTCTACCGAATCGGTAAAAATACCGACTCGGTATTTTACAGAATCGGTAAATTTACCGATCGGTAAATTTACCGATTCTGTAAAATACAGGGCCCTACATCTCAAATTGCATTTACCGGTCGGTAACGGCCGAATTCGGCCGTTACCGACCGGTAAATGCCTACCTACATCTGGCCCTTGGTCTTGCCGTTAGCTGCTTGCTAGTCTCGAGTTCATCTGATGTCCCCGATGTGGCTGGTGCAAAGGCCGTAAGAGCCGGGGCACTAGCGCTAGGGTCACCCTCGCCCGCACTCAGGACTGGTAGGTGCTGTGCCAGTGGCTGGCAGGGGGCATAAGGAGGGGGCATGTAGATGATCGGAGGACCTAGCAGTAACTCGTCGTTTGCCCGTTGTTTGGAGGGCATTTCTGGGTAGAGCGCAGAGGGGGTCCTAACAGGGCATTGGCCTGTTGACCCTGATTCTTGCAATTGTCTAACTTCCTCTCTCCTTTTTATCTCTTCATCTAGTTCCTTCGCTGCCAGGTGGGCTGCCTTTCACAATTCTTTCCCTATTTTTGTTTCTTCTCTTTTCCTTCGTTGCTCTGCTTCTTTGCGCCACATGCCGATACTATCGAGCATAGTGGGTGTTGCCTTATTTATTCTAACGATTCAGAAAAGGGGGTGGTGATGAACAGATTTTCTGAATTAGGCAGACCACTCTTACCCAGTCCAAAGATCAGGGCTTGATCCATCACCGTTATTTATCTCACTGCCCCATCCCAGCTCAGAACCTGGCTATATGCAAATTAGTCTGTCCCTGGCCCAGTGCATCATGGGAACAGGGCAGACCAAACTACCAAGCCAATTCTTCACCAGAAAGGAGACAAGCTACCGGGGACCGGTTTCTGGCATTTCAGCCTCTTCGGCCCGGCTTGCTTGAATCCTGATGGAGCAGTGAGAAAGGGACTCATGTCTGAGTATACCCTGCCACACCTATAGTGGCCAAAAACGATTCAGAAAAGGGGGTGGTGATGAACAGAGTGTCTGAATTAGGCAGACCACTCTTACCCAGTCCAAAGATCAGGGCTTGATCCATCACCGTTATTTATCTCACTGCCCCATCCCAGCTCAGAACCTGGCTATATGCAAATTAGTCTGTCCCTGGCCCAGTGCATCATGGGAACAGGGCAGACCAAACTACCAAGCCAATTCTTCACCAGAAAGGAGACAAGCTACCGGGGACCGGTTTCTGGCATTTCAGCCTCTTCGGCCCGGCTTGCTTGAATCCTGATGGAGCAGTGAGAAAGGGACTCATGTCTGAGTATACCCTGCCACACCTATAGTGGCCAAAAACGATTCAGAAAAGGGGGTGGTGATGAACAGAGTGTCTGAATTAGGCAGACCACTCTTACCCAGTCCAAAGATCAGGGCTTGATCCATCACCGTTATTTATCTCACTGCCCCATCCCAGCTCAGAACCTGGCTATATGCAAATTAGTCTGTCCCTGGCCCAGTGCATCATGGGAACAGGGCAGACCAAACTACCAAGCCAATTCTTCACCAGAAAGGAGACAAGCTACCGGGGACCGGTTTCTGGCATTTCAGCCTCTTCGGCCCGGCTTGCTTGAATCCTGATGGAGCAGTGAGAAAGGGACTCATGTCTGAGTATACCCTGCCACACCTATAGTGGCCAAAAACGATTCAGAAAAGGGGGTGGTGATGAACAGAGTGTCTGAATTAGGCAGACCACTCTTACCCAGTCCAAAGATCAGGGATTGATCCATCACCGTTATTTATCTCACTGCCCCATCCCAGCTCAGAACCTGGCTATATGCAAATTAGTCTGTCCCTGGCCCAGTGCATCATGGGAACAGGGCAGACCAAACTACCAAGCCAATTCTTCACCAGAAAGGAGACAAGCTACCGGGGACCGGTTTCTGGCATTTCAGCCTCTTCGGCCCGGCTTGCTTGAATCCTGATGGAGCAGTGAGAAAGGGACTCATGTCTGAGTATACCCTGCCACACCTATAGTGGCCAAAAACGATTCAGAAAAGGGGGTGGTGATGAACAGAGTGTCTGAATTAGGCAGACCACTCTTACCCAGTCCAAAGATCAGGGCTTGATCCATCACCGTTATTTATCTCACTGCCCCATCCCAGCTCAGAACCTGGCTATATGCAAATTAGTCTGTCCCTGGCCCAGTGCATCATGGGAACAGGGCAGACCAAACTACCAAGCCAATTCTTCACCAGAAAGGAGACAAGCTATCGGGGACCGGTTTCTGGCATTTCAGCCTCTTCGGCCCGGCTTGCTTGAATCCTGATGGAGCAGTGAGAAAGGGACTCATGTCTGAGTATACCCTGCCACACCTATAGTGGCCAAAAACGATTCAGAAAAGGGGGTGGTGATGAACAGAGTGTCTGAATTAGGCAGACCACTCTTACCCAGAGCAGAAACCGGTCCCCGGAAGCTTGTTTCCTTCCCAGTGTAAGAATTGGCTTTTGTAGTCTGGTCTGCCCTGTTCCCATGATGCACTGGGCCAGGGACAGACTAATTTGCATACAGCCAGGTTCTGAAACTGGGATGGTGCAATGAGCTAAAAAACGGTGTTGGATCAGCCCTGATCTCTTGACTGGGTGAGAGTACTCTGCTTAATTCAGAGACTCTGTCCATCACCACCCCTTGTTGTAAATTATTTATTCTAACAGCTGCTTCTAGCGCTTTTATTTTATGATCATCAAAAGAACCTATCAGTGGCCACTGACTTTTGGGGTCCCTTTTCGTATATTTATGCCATAGCTTACTATAAGCTATAGCGACTAGTCCTTGTTTAGTGAACATGTCCTTATTAGGGGTGCCTTCAATGGAGCTGGATGGTTCATCTCTAATAAGCGGTCCGGGTTGATCCAACTACTGACCAATGGGGAGAAGATAGGCATGACGGGTTACAACGGGGACAAAAGTCTGCACTACCTATCCTTCACTACTTCGCGAAGACTAGATAGAATATATCTATTCTACAGTATTCGCAAATAGGGAATACCCAAAGAGAGAACCAATATCGAACAATTAATGTTCGTCAATCAAACAATCAATGGCGAGAAAGAAATAAGCACGACGGGTTACAATGGGGGCAAAAGCCTGCGTTACCTATTCTTCACTGTCTGCAAAGGAGGACAGAATACTTTTTTACCCTTCCCCGTTTGTAGACAGAGAATTCTCGAGAAAACAATCCTCGAACAAACAATGTTCGGGCAAACAATCAATCAATGGGGGAGAAAAGATAGGCACGACGGATTACAATGGGGGAAAAAGCCTGCGTTACCTACCCCTCACTGCATGCAAAGGAAGAGAGAATATTTTTATCCCTCTCAGTTTGCAGACAGAGAATCTCCAAGAGAACCAACAATTTGGAGAGTAATACTAGTATTTTCAATCAATCAATCAAAATATTTCTTAGTTTGTCGTGTTACACGACCTTACCCGGACCGCATGGACAGTTTCTCGTCTTCCGCTTCCAGCGCCTGATCGTCCTCCACTCTCTGTTACTACCGTGGCACTCCTGATGGTTCCCAGTCAGGACCGAAGATCACTCGGGGAGAGGTCTGCTCGGAACCAGTGAAGTTCAGATGATCGGCTGTCAGACGAGGGTCTATCGGACAGGAGCTCTTCCGATCATTGCAGTCGTTCACTCTGTCATTGGGGCCTCTCCCACCGGATCCACGTGTCGCTGATGGGCCCCACACGTTGGGACGCCAATTGTTGAAGGTCAGCAAAAATGGTCAGGCGATTTAGTCGATGTTTCTTAAGTAATTTTGCCCGGCGTTAAACGCCTCTAATACCTTATGAAGATTATCAAAATAAAGAGGCAGGCGCTGGAGACAGGAAGACAGGAAACACGTTTTATTCCGACGGAGCAGAACACATCAGATCGGACAACAAGGTATCGTCTCGAGGTGCTCTCTGTAGGCCTCTCTGAGGCCTGATCTTTCATACACTGGTTTATGAATGAGACCGTTCTTTATTACAATAAAGACATTGTGAAGTAGTTATGTTATGTTATGTTATGTTATTGGTTTTTGTACCGCGCACAGCTGCCCCAGCAAAGGGGCGTCCTGGCGCCAAGGAAAGGTAAACACAACATCACAAAGCGCACCTGAATCCAGAAGTGTTAGTTAAAAAGAAAAGTTTTAATGGCACGTCTGAATAGGAATAAGTCCTCCATAGCTCGGATTTCACTGGGAAGCGAGTTCCACAGTTTGGCCGCCACTACTCGAAAGGAGCGGCCACCCATCCTGCTCAGCAAGAAGCGAGGGACAACAGATAGATTCTGCCCCATCGATCTCAAGGATCGAGCGGGAACATATGGGGTCAATAGGTTCATCAGGATAGGTGGGGCCGTACCTTTTAAAATTTTAAAAGCTAGGCAGAGTACCTTAAACTCGATCCGACGAGCAACAGGCAACCAATGAAGTGATTGCAATGCTCTGGATACTGAACAACGTTTAGGCAACCCTAGTACAGCTTCTTGTAGTGAAAGATGACATCCCCGGTACCCCCCCAGTTCCGGCTTATTCCAACACGTGGCTACAGTAGAGGTTCTCACCCCCCATACAATAAGAGGAGGCTATCACGCAGCTGAGTGTTCCGCCGATTCCTTTGGAATGTGTGCGCCTGATCGAATCCCAAGGGGTGGGGAGGCCATGATCAATAGTAGCTTCTTTGAAAAGGGTCGAGTGCATACAGTAGTGGGCAATAAACTGTATCCTCAGGCCAAGGGATGACCAGCGGTCCGTACAGACAATCGGGCTCAGAGGAAGGGGTCATCAAAGGAGAGGTATTTATGAAAGAAAGGGTCAGTGTGGATAATCACGCGTTGAGGGAGGATTTATCGACTGAGGGGCATTCATGGAAGGAAAGGAGGTGTTGGTCAGGCGCAGGGTGTGATTCTCAGAGACAGAGTCATGTGGAAGGAGAGGTCATGACTTGTACATGTGAGAGCGGAGGCAGCCAGGGTGCATGGGGGAGGCTTGCAGGGTCAGGGAAGTGTGCTGGTGACCGATCGTGAACAGGGAGACCATGGTACCTAAAATGGTTGTCGTGTATGCTCATACGTGAGTCTGAGGAATGGACAAGATGGCGCAGATGATGTTCAGCTCATAAACTAAAATTCCACAGGCCCCCGCCCGCCGCTATGGGACACCTCCTCACCACAGTCACAAGCGGGAGCAGCAGCCTTCCCTCCGGTCTCAGCAGCCGTTTTCTAGCGTCTATGAACACACGAGGCTGCAGCAGCCCCTCCCCCACCTCGCTCAGTATGTGCATAGGCCCATTATCATTCTGACTGTGGATGATTATCACATAAAGGATGAGAAATGGGCCGAAGAGCAGTGAAGCCAGTGGTTAATTTGTCAAATAAAGAGTGCCTGGTCTCTCCTCTGGAGGCAGTGCTAA
This sequence comes from Lissotriton helveticus, assembly GCF_964261635.1. NCBI lineage: Eukaryota > Metazoa > Chordata > Amphibia > Caudata > Salamandridae > Lissotriton > Lissotriton helveticus. The sequence continues at coordinate 181,815,393 of NC_136057.1, read as the reverse complement.
CAGGAGAAATGTGCTGGTGCAAACTGCCTCCTGACTAGAGTCCCGGCACTTGGCCTAATGGCTAGAGCTGCTGATTTTGGAGCTGGGGAACGGTGTTCGAGTCTCGGCGTAACTCAATGTCCTATGAGACTGGGGAAAATCATCTGCCCTCTGACTGTGTCCTTAACTGGTGCTATAAGCACCTGTGCCAAGAATTAGGTGCCGGTGCTGAGCACTGGAAGCACCGGCTCAAATTAAGCACTAAGTGAAGCACCTGGTATATCTGTTTAACTGGGGGTGTCACGGGCTCAGATAAAAGTGTTTTTTGGACCTTTATTCATTTTATTTTATTTATTTGATTTAATGCAATTTAATATAGCGCAGACTTTACCCAAATGTGTCAGAGCGCTTCAGAATTGAACCAAGGACTTTCTGACTTTTATCTGTGGCTCTCAGCTCAGCATAAGACAGAATAACAAATATACACAGCAGAATAATCACCATGATGCAGCTGTGGGTAGGGGGCTAAAGGGTGCCAAAGTAGCCAAAAGTGGGGACAGAAAGTGAAGTGCACAATTGTCTCAACCTAATATAAACTTATTTTGATGTCTACTTGTGTTGGTTGTCTATTTACTTACTTATGCACTATTGTGCGACCTCCTCTGATCTGTCTGTAAAACGTACCTTTTTTTCCCGAACATTTGTCCTGAAATTTTACCTACTGTCCTGAATTTTGTCCTGAATTTGGACCCTTCGTTCTGAATTTTTACACTCACTGTTCTAACTTTGCCCCTATGCCAGTTGGTCACCCTAGCGTAGGTTACGTTGCGTGTGTTAAAATGTCTTTAACCATCAAAGATTTTCTTACAATCAGGTTGTCGGAGACGCACTTTAACTATCAAAGACTTTCTTACAAGCAGGTTGTCGCAGAAGATTCTGTTTCATCTGACCGGACGGTGCTGCAAGGGCTTTCATAGCTCACTGGGTGTCGCATCTGTTGCAGTGCTTGTGGAGGGAGAGAATTTCAGCACCATCAAACCTGCCTTTCATCTTTGAAGTAGGTGGAAGAGCCAAGAGTCACTGCATGAAATACCACATGTGGCTTTGCTACCTCCTCCTTAACTTAGTGCTTTGAAGCTGCAGGAAGCACTAGAAAACCTGACTCAAAAGCGGAAAATACATAATATAACTAGACTGCAGATGTTACACAATAAGGCTTGGGGCTAATTGATTATGGATTTGTGATGTCCTTGCGTCTCCTTTCCTCAGACGCGCAACACAAGCCCCCGCAGTCCCGGCGATGCGTGGGGCCCCCGAGCTGCAGGGGGCCCCTCAGCACAATACTTAGGTTTGAGAGCTCCGTATTAAATCTGGAGCGAGAGGGCCCCCTCAACTTTACACATAGCAGCCTAAATACGACTTCCGGCATCAGAGTCATGTGCCCTTAGTGATCGGCTGTGAGGAGCTCTAGCGTACACGCTTCAGATCTTAAATTGAATAATCGACTGCCCGAATATACGGATTTCCCTCACGGCACCTCCATCGCTGAGAATAACCATTACCACGGTTACTTATTGTTTTTGTCCAGCACTCCAGGACTACTTTTTGGCCCAGCTGGGTGAATATTATCACCGACAGAGCAGCAAATTTTAAAGACAGTAACTACTGCTGAAATTGTTTAGCCCAGCTGGGTTGGAATTATCACCGGCTCAGCAACTACAAGGACTCTTACTCCTTCATACAGCCCTGAGGAAGTCGCAGAATTAGTGTCCACTTGCGAAGAAACAGGTGTCGGCTGGTTTCTGTTTTGGCTCAATGAAAACTGAATGAAAGACAAAGCAACATCCTACCTTCAAGAATATGTTTCATTGTTTCTATCATGATTAAGATCCTGTAGTTATATACATTCTGTTTGATTACTCTTATGTGTGCCTAGGTTTTGGCTAAAATCTGTAATTGTGAGGGGTCTTCCCACGCGAAATTGAGGGGTTATAGGGTTTATCTCCTCACCTAGCAACACCATAAAAAAAGTTTTCTTTTTTTCTATGTACACATGCGTTACCTAACAGAGCGTCTATCTCTCCCTGGCCATTAAAAACCCTTTGTCAGAGACCCACTCACAGGTGCTTTATGTTGTCATCCTTATGCCCGCCCTTACTACCCTGGCGGGAAGTTCTTATAAATGCTTTCTACTAGATCCAGCGCGCCACATTTCACCCAATGGTATACCAGCATTTCATGGCATTCCACGAAAGTCTGTGTCATAACTACATACCATACTATGCCACTACATAGCACAACATTAAATAAAATGAAAAGCATAACGTACCATACTAAATGAGACAGTGAACTTGGCTTCTCCTTACCCATCACAGAGAGCATAGTTATCTCTCAGCTGTCATGGATAGCAATGGTAACAACTGGGCAAAAGGCCATTACACAGAAGGTGCAGAACTGGTGGACTCTGTGTTGGATGTAGTAAGGAAAGAGGCGGAGAGCTGTGACTGCCTTCAAGGTTTTCCATTAGATACCCTACATGTGTCGCACAAAGCTGCGCTATCCCTCCCCTGTGACAGATAGCAGAGCTATGCCTCACCTTTCACAGCAGAGCACAGCACAGATGTATCTCACCTAAGCTACTCCTCACACAACACAGAGAGCCAAGTCAGGAGCGTAACATGGGCAATTGCACTCCATGCGGTGCAGGAGCCCCCAATACTTCAGGGGGCCCCCATTCAGCCCAAGACCAATGAATATATGTGAGACATGCAAGACTTGGGGGCTCCTGATCAAATACTGCAGTGGGGCACCCATCATTTTGCCTTACGCAACTGAGCAGAGCTATCCTACATGCATTGCAGAGAGCAGAGCTATCTTTCACCCATCACAGAGAGCAGAGCATCCCTCACTTGTCACAGACAGGAGATCTATGCATTACCTGTGAGATAGCAGCGCTACTTTTAAACAGTCACAGAGAGCAGAGTTATCTCTCACCTGCCACTTAGAGCAAAGCTATCTCTCACCTGTCACTTAGAGCAGAGCTATCTCTCACCTGTCACTAAGAGCAGAGCTATCTCTTGCCAGTCACAGACAGCTCACCTGTGACCGCAGAGTTACTCCTTTCCCGTCAAATAGAGCTGATCTATGCCTTGCTCTGCAGATTTGTCCCTGGATAGGTGTACGTAAACCAGATTTGTCCCTGGATAGGTGTACTTGAACCTGTCCATCTGAATGTGTGGCTACTAGTTTGCATGTCTATCTGGGTGTCTGTCTTGCTGTTTACAGAAACACCTTTATTTTCATAGCTCAGGCAAGTTAGAACAAGCATTAGCAATGCAATCGGGCTCGGATTTATTTGAGTTTGAGCTAATGGCATTGTAAATGCCAATGTATTGTTGCTATGTGTTATGGAGTGTGTTCATGTGGTGTGTACTGCCAGTGATCTCCTTGTGAGTGTGAGAATATTGCACCACTTGCCTGTGATGTCCTTCATGTGAGTGTGAGAAGCTTGCACCTCTGCTGCCTGTGGTCTCCTTGTGAGTGTAAGAAGCTTGCACTGCTGCTGCCTGTGATGTCGTTCTTGTCAGTGGGAGAAGATTGCACCTCAGCTGCCTGTGGTCTCCTTGTGAGTGTATGCACTGTCATCGCTAGCCTGTAGATATGCACTGTCATCGCTAGCCTGTAGATATGCATTGGCTTCACTAGCCTGTAGATATGCACTGTCATCGCTAGCCTGTAGATATGCATTGGCTTCACTAGCCTGTAGATATGCGCTGTCATTGCTATCCTGTAGATATGCGCTGCCATCGCTAGCCTGTAGATATGCATTATCATCGCTAGCCTGTAGATATGCACTGTCATCGCTGGCCTGTAGATATGCTCTGTCATCGCTAGCCTGTAGATATGCACTGTCATCGCTAGCCTGTAGATATGCATTGGCTTCACTAGCCTGTAGATATGCACTGTCATCGCTGTCATCGCTATCCTGTAGATATGCATTGGCTTCACAAGCCTGTAGATATGCACTGTCATCGCTAGCCTGTAGATATGCGCTGTCATTGCTATCCTGTAGATATGCGCTGTCATCGCTAGCCTGTAGATATGCATTATCATCGCTAGCCTGTAGATATGCACTGTCATCGCTAGGCTGTAGATATGCACTGTCATCGCTAGCCTGTAGATATGCTCTGTCATCGCTAGCCTGTAGATATGCATTGGCTTCACTAGCCTGTAGATTTGCACTGTCATCGCTAGCCTGTAGATATCCTCTGTCATCGCTAGCCTGTAGATATGCGCTGTCATTGCTATACTGTAGATATGCGCTGTCGTCGCTAGCCTGTAGATATGCACTGTCATCGCTAGCCTGTAGATATGCACTGTCATCGCTAGCCTGTAGATATGCATTGGCTTCACTAGAATGTAGTTATGCACTGTCATCGCTAGCCTGTAGATATGCTCTGTCATCGCTAGCCTGTAGATATGCTCTGTCATCGCCCACCTGTAGATATGCACTGTCATCGCTAGCCTGTAGATATGCATTGGCTTCACTAGCCTGTAGATATGCACTGTCATCGCTGTCATCGCTAGCCTGTAGATATGCATTGGCTTCACTAGCCTGTAGATATGCACCGTCATCGCTAGCCTGTAGATATGCACTGTCATCGCTAGCCTGTAGATATGCACTGTCATCGCAAGCCTGTAGATTTGCATTGGCTTCACTAGCCTGTAGATATGCACTGTCATCGCTAGCCTGTAGATATGCATTGGCTTCAGTAGCCTGTAGATATGCGCTGTCATTGCTATCCTGTAGATATGCGCTGTCATTGCTAGCCTGTAGATATGCATTATCATCGCTAGCCTGTAGATATGCACTGTCATCGCTAGCCTGTAGATATGCGCTGTCATCGCTAGCCTGTAGATATGCTCTGTCATCGCTAGCCTGTAGATATGCATTGGCTTCACAAGCCTGTAGATATGCACTGTCATCGCTAGCCTGTAGATATGCTCTGTCATCGCTAGCCTGTAGATATGCACTGTCATCGCTAGCCTGTAGATATGCATTGGCTTCACTAGCCTGTAGATATGCGCTGTCATTGCTATCCTGTAGATATGCGCTGTCATCGCTAGCCTGTAGATATGCATTATCATCGCTAGCCTGTAGATATGCACTGTCTTCGCTAGGCTGTAGATATGCACTGTCATCGCTAGCCTGTAGATATGCTCTGTCATCGCTAGCCTGTAGATATGCATTGGCTTCACTAGCCTGTAGATACGCACTGTCATCGCTAGCCTGTAGATATGCTCTGTCATCGCTAGCCTGTAGATATGTGTTGTCATTGCTATCCTGCAGATATGCGCTGTCGTCGCTAGCCTGTAGATATGCATTATCATCGCTAGCCTGTAGATATGCACTGTCATCGCTAGCCTGTAGATATGCATTGGCTTCACTAGCCTGTAGATATGCACTGTCATCGCTAGCCTGTAGATATGCATTGGCTTCACTAGCCTGTAGATATGCACCGTCATCGCTAGCCTGTAGATATGCACTGTCATCGCTAGCCTGTAGATATGCACTGTCATCGCAAGCCTGTAGATATGCATTATCATCGCTAGCCTGTAGATATGCACTGTCATCGGTAGCTTGTAGATATGCTCTGTCATCGCTAACCTGTAGATATGCACTGTCATCACTAGACTGTAGATATGCATTGGCTTCCCTAGCCTGTAGATATGCACTGTCATCGCTAGCCTGTAGATATGCATTGCCATCGCAAGGCTGTAGATATGCACTGTCATCGCTAGCCTGTAGATATGCACTGTCATCGCTAGCCTGTAGATATGCATTGGCTTCACTAGCCTGTAGATATGCACTGTCATCGCTAGCCTGTAGATATGCTCTGTCATCGCTAGCCTGTAGATATGCGCTGTCATTGCTATCCTGTAGATATGCGCTGTCGTCGCTAGCCTGTAGATATGCATTATCATCGCTAGCCTGTAGATATGCACTGTCATCGCTAGCCTGTAGATATGCACTGTCATCGCTAGCCTGTAGATATGCATTGGCTTCACTAGCCTGAAGATATGCATTGGCTTCACTAGCCTGTCGCACGTGTGACTCCACTCAGCCTTTCATCCTTCTGAGGTTGATAAAATGAGTACCACCGAGTCGGATAACAGTAAACATCTTTTACCTGTCAACAGCAGCACGCGAGCTCTTGTGGGGTAAAGTGGCGCTCTGTAAATGCATGTTATATAAGAGAGAGAGAGACATTTTCAGCAGAGCAAGAAGGTTTCAAACATCCAGGCAAATCACCTCACATTTCTGGCAGTTTTATTCACATCCCAGTCTATTGCCGAGATTGTGAGCTGAATCGCGACCCAGGAGAGGACTCGAAACCACTTCCACATGGCATTTTCTTCACGTACGCCCAAAGAATGGAATGTTATTATTATTATTTTTTTTGGGTGCATGCACATTGTCAAACTTCTCCCGGGCTGCTGATTTCAAGCTCGGTAAGCCCCCACAGAGCTGCTTTTTAATTGCTTCCGAGGGATGCAGGTCAGATCTCCAGTTAGCCGCAGCGCCTTGTGGTTGCAAAAGCCATACTGTGGCTTTTATTTGCATTTCGAAAACATTTTTTTTTTACTTATTAATGGCATGTAGGTAAATCATTATTTTTAATAAACGGAAGAGAAGCCTACGGTAGAGGAATACCGTTCACAGAATTATGCTTTAAGGAACCATTCTTTCATCGTCACATTTTTTTTTATAGTTTCCATAACCTCGGCTAAACGAGCGCTCACAAACCTTTCCCTCTCCATTTTTAAAGAGGACTCGAATTTCACTTCCTAATTGGCTCGAACCATTGATGAGGCATTTCCTATTTGAAGAAAACGTCTCATTTAAATAGCTGCGCTTCGGTTGAATCTGTTCTCGAAATTTAGCAATCGTAAAGTGTAACACTAAAGAAAAATGTTATTTACTCGCAGGAGCGGCTGTCAATGCCGGAATTCGCCCCCGTGCGCCTTGAGGTGGCAGGAGATGTAAGTCGCGGCCTATGCATACATTTGCATCTTTCACTGAAGAATCTTTCAGCGCTCCCACAAAGGGTCCTTAGCTCGCTTACCGTGTCACTGTTCTGTTGCATGCAATGGTGAACGCGCTCGCACCATCTGGATTGCATTACACGGGCACTCTGACAGCTCGTAATTAAGATTAATCACTCTGCCGTGCTCGTTCTCGCACACAATATGCCACATCGGGCACGCGTAAATTACTTACAGCCTACCACGTCAACGCTACTACATACACAGCACAGCGAAGACGAATCACTAGGCAGATGACAGAATACACTAAGGAATGTGTCTGTTCAGAGCCCTAGAGATCCTTTCTTTGTTCTTTAGCATTAGGAGCTCGAAGCTCCACCCACTTCGTGGGCGTAGGCCGAGCCCTAAAAAGGGCCGCAGGACCCAAACACTAATTGCATACCAGCCCGCAAGCACACTCCTTGATACAACTCTTATTCATTCAAGATAGATTGATGGGTTGCAAAATGTGTCCCCTTCTGAAACACTATCATACGAAAATCCTTAATTTTATACCCACACCAGACACACCTGGGCCAGAAAAAGGTTGAAATGCCCCCACTAGCCCTCCTGTCCTCCAGCCCCAAGGGAGACCCTCCATCGGTTACATCCTCAATCACAGTTGAGCCTGCCTCTTAGATTTAACCCTGGACATAGTTGACGTAGTAACACTACATGTAGCTTCATGTGCGTAGCTGATGACACTGTGTACTAATCTACACTGTGCAATTATTGCAAATAACATCTTCCACAATCACAGTTATGATGAATTTATTATCTTTAGATACTAAAGAACATTTAGACCTTTCACAATAGTAAATGAAAACTTAAAAAGCAGTGAAAGAGGTGATGCTTTTGGGATCCTCCCTAACCTAGGGGGAGAACCAAGCAGATGCCTTTGAAAACAAAAATCTCATCTTATTGAATGATTCGGCTTGGGGTGGTCCCATCCTCTTAGGACCACCCCAAGCACAGTTATTGGTAAAAACACAATCCCAACCAAAGGCCCTGCAAAGCATTATGGGACGAGATTAGCAGTGGGCAGTGAATATTATAGGGCTTCATTTATGAGGTTTTGCCGTAGGGCAGCGCAGAAGGCTGCACTTCCCTGTGGCAAAAGAAAAGAGCAGGAATGCGCCGTATCTATAAGATACGGCGCATTCCTGTCCTTTTTCCCTGCGCTGGTGCACAATGGGCTGCCTGCGCCAACGCAGGCACCTTTGCACCATGGTGCAAGGGTGCCTGCATTGCGGGGATGAATTTTTTTGTACGGAAAGGGAAACCTTTCTGTACAAAAATAATCACAAGAGGCTTTTCCTCTTTCTACGTGTGCTGCAGAATGCAGCACACATAGAAAATGGAAAAACGAGGAGAAATAAAGATATTTCTTCCCGTTGCGCCTCCCCTGGGGAGGCGTAAGCTTTTGGCACTGCCTCAGATTTACGATTTTGCGTAAATCTGGGGCAGTGTCAAAAGGCCAAGGATGTTGCTGGGAACGCCCCCAGCAACACCCATTGCACGCTCCTTTAACTCAGAACACTGCGTTAAAGGGACTGATATTTATCAGGCAGCATTAAGCCAAAAAAAGTGGCTTAGTGCTGCCTGATAAATATCACGCAGGCTTCTGCGCCACGGAACGTCACAAAAAGTGACGATCCGATGGCGCAAGGGGCCTCATAAATGAGGCTCAATAGTATCCATTATCAAAATAATTCTACAAAGAGCTGCAGTTCAACTAGTAGTTACTAGATGTCCCTCACGAGTCAAATGCAAATGCATTGAAATTATTCTTACATCAAGCTGCAGTTCCACTAGTCGTTACTACATGTCCCTCACGAGTCAAATGCATAAGCTTCAAGAAAGGGTTTTAATGCTTTTGTATTTGACTCGTGAGGGACATCTAGTAATGACTAGTGGAACTGCAGCTTGATGTAAGAATAATTTCAATGCATTTGCATTTGACTTTTGAGGGACATCTAGTAAGGAATAGTTGAACTGCAGCTCTTTGAAGAATTATTTTGATATTGAATACTATAATATTCACTGCTCACTGCTAATCTCGTCCCATAATGCTTTGCAGGACCTTTGGTTGGGATTGTTTTTTTGCCAATACCTGTGCTTGGGGTGGTCCTAAGAGGATAGGACCACCACCGAATCGTTCATCAAGTTGTGCATAAGCTTCATGAAAGGGTTTCAATGCTTTAGTCATCTAGTAAGGACTAGTTGAACTGCAGCTCTTTGTAGAATTATTTTGATATTGGATACTATAATATTCACTGCCCACTGCTATATGTATTTAAGCATGTATTTGCTATATGTATTTAAGCATGTGAAATTGCTTTATCAAAGCATTTGTGAGTATTGTTGGTATTGCTGCTTCGCTATATGTTACATCTTGCAAGCGTAGTACTATGCCCAGTGTTAGTTATAGCATGGTTATTGTACTATGCTATGTGCATTTTCCATAGTACGTAGCAGTGCAAACTACGCATGCTCCGTGAGCGAAGTGTACTACTATGCCCAGGGTTATCAAGGGCCTGATTATGATTTAGGTGCAGAGGTGATGGTGCATTGCTGCCTCTGCTGTGTCAAAGTTGCGCAAGCACTGCCAACCGCACTACGAGTTGCAAATGTGCAAATCGTAATACAGTTGGCGGTTCTTTAGCCTTTCTCATGGCGGTGCCTTCAAAACAGGCACCACAATGGGAATGGCCAAAAAGTTCCAGCACAGTATGGACGGTGACATCCATGCTGTGCTGGAACTGGGGGGAATACAGCAGGGGGGCACAAAATTGTGCACCCCCTGATTGTATACCCATGGCATGCGGGGGCATGGGATACAGGGCCCCCTTTGTTCTTGCACCACCAGCTTCTTCATGGCAGGGCTCTGTCATGAAAACGTTGGCCGTACAAGAACTCAAAATATGCTGAGCAGGACTACATATTGCGTTGTGGCACTCCTGCGCCACCACCAGGGAACAACTGTTCCCGGGTGCAGCAGGCGGACCACCGCCAATACGACTTTGTTAGTTGTAATCGGCAATATGGTGAACCGCCACCCCTGTGCTACTGCGAGACCACTAGACTTGTAATCAGGCCCTAAGTTAGCAAAGCTAAACCTATTGTTCTGCAAAATAAGCAAACTGACTAACATATATTTTTTAAATAGTTCCCTTTTCCAACAGGTTCTATGCAATGAATTATTCAGATAGATACATTTGCAATGCTTTTAAACAGAAGAGGCATCCTAACAGGAGCAATAAGGCTTTCAATGTAGTTATTAATAATCTTTTGATTATTAAATGCAGAGGTATAGCCCCATTATGCTCTCAGTGGACCAAATACAAATCTTATGATACGCAGGAGCTAGAATCTTGATGTGTTTACAATAGTATAAATATTTGTGGTGCTAACGTTGTTGTTTTATTAGTAAAAGTGTTATTTTGTATTTACCAATTGTAGCACCCTTTGTGAACAAGAGTGAAAAGATTACAGTACACATTTGAAAAGTGGGGGACGGAGCTTGCTAGGCTCCAAGATGGCCGCACTAGGGTAAGCTCCAGTAATCCGGTATTACTATCCTCCACTGTCCTGCAGCATCAGGTGACCAAAAGAAGACGCTTAATTCTCTGGAAGGTGCAGTCGCTATCCTGGTTGCGACATTGACGATTGCTGGCCATTGGAGTAGACTGATCCTGGCTGGAGGCCTGGTCAAGGCCTGCGCGTATTGGCGAAGGGCGTGGCGGACGAAGGAGGGTCTGCCCCAGGCCTGCTGGCTTCCTGAATCGTAGCCTGTGCGCCCCGCATTGGCGGGACATGGCTGGGGGAGTGCCCTCATCTGCGGTTAAATGAGCAGCAAGGGAGGCCTGCCTGTTCTCGGTGGGGACGTGGGCAAACAGCAGACTGTGCCGCACCTGGGTTGAGTTACGGCCTTGGCAAAGGTAGGAGATTGCGGCCCGGCGGGTGTGCCCCCCACCGTTCTGTAGCGGCGTAGACTGCCTCTCTCGCGACCAGCCTTGGGAAACGAGACCTGCTGAATGTGAGACACCTCGCTGGGGCCTGCTGAATGGAAGGCCTGCGGCGGCAGAGATCACCGTCGCTTTGCGTCGCTGATGTAACAGGCTTTCTTCCGCGGTCTCTGGGAGATTGAGCGAGTTGTAGCTCCTCTTGGGGTTATGTATCTTCTAAGCAGCTGTCGGAGACTGACGCTGCGAACTGCTGAAGGCCAGGGGAGATCTACGAGAGCGTAGAGTCATATTTCCCTGGCTGAATACCTGCTACAAGTTGCTGGGGCACTCTGCCTGGGCAAGAGCAGCTTCAGTGACTAGTTCTGACGGTGTGGAGCGGGCTTGGGCAGGGGTACCCCTAATGATGTGACTTGGCCTTTCTGGTGGTGAGCCTGCTGAGGGGGACATGTGGCCTGGCTACTCCACAACCAGTCTGTGGGGTCTGGGGGCCCGCCATTTGATGACAATGAACAAGCACCCATCGGCAGCGCACCACGATCTTGAAGGCCTTCTGTGACTCCCTGGGCCTGGGCCTTGGCTGCTTGAGAGGGCATAGTATAGATTTAGTGCTTTGCTGTATTTATTGACTTCCACACAGCTACAATACATCCTGGCGTGGGGCACCATGAGGAGATCCGACAAATCGCAATCTAAATTACAGTTTGAGCCACGAAAGTCGGCTAGGCAGCAGGATGTGGACAAAGCTGCATTTGAGTCCGGCTCTGAGGCTGGGGAACTGTCGGAGGACCCTGGTCTAAAACAAATCCTAGTAGCGAAGCAGAGAAGCTTGACCAAGATAGACGGGAAAATAGATGCCTTATCATTCCGTATGGACAGAATGTCGGAGCGCTTAGATAAGCATACTGAGAGGCTAGATCAGGTGGATAAACGAGTTTCAGACGCTGAAGATATCTTAACCACTAGCTCCTGAGCACATAGAAAAATGGATAAACTACTGCAGGTGGTCCAGGCCAAAGCTGAAGATTTGGAGGCGAGATCTTGGAGTAGCAATATAAGACTGGTGGGAATTGCGGAGTCAACCACTATCCCTAATAAGGAACTCTTTGTGGAACAATTACTGGTCTCACTTATGGGCAGAGAAACATTCTTGAATGTGTTCATTGTGAAACGTGCTCATCGCTCTCTTGCGCCCGGACCGGTCCCAGGAGCTCCTCCCCGACCCATAATTTCTAAGGTGCCTAACTATAGGGATCGGGACGCTACCTTATGCAAAGCCAGGGAGCTGCGCACACTGCAACATGAGGGCATGGGCATCTCCCTATACCCTGACTTCAAACAACAAGTTCAGGAAGCAAGACGTCTGTTTCTCCCTGTTAAGCGGAAACTTTGACACCTTAAGTTTTAGTTATTTTCAACATGATGTACCTGGCTAAATTGAGCATACAAGCTGATGGCAAAGATTTTATATTTTCTGACCCGAAGCAGGCGCTGCAATTCATAAAAAACTAAATTAATATGAAATTGGTACCTTGGTTCTCGGTATATATTCTGAATTGAAATAAGGAATAAAGCAAAAGTATTCCCTATTCAGTGTTTATATCACTATGGCCACACTTTATCTATGTTTACCTTTTACAATCTCCTGTCTCGTCATGAACCACAACCACGCCTTAGAATATTACTGATTGATTTTTTATTTTATCAAAGTAAAGAGATTTTAAAATATTTCTTGTTTTCAATTCAAACACATTTGGATATACAAGTAATTTTTACATATATACAATAGAAGCCCTTCATTTCCAAACTAGGATGTCACAATGAAAAAATAAACCGGACATTCCTATCGAGATCAAACAGACTAATGTGAGGAAAACAAATAGGTAAAAATTATTTAAACCAAATGTTTTTTTCAGTCCCTCAACAAATTATTTAAATTAATCAAAAGTGTTTTTTATATATCTGTTGTCTCTTTACAGTCTAATTCATAAAAAGGCGAGAGGGAGGAGGATCTTCACGGAAACCTTCTTGCTCACTGGCTTCCTTGAAAGATGAGGTCCCGGAGCTAGAAGAACAGTAAATTTAACTGGACATCCACCTGGTTGCACTAAATTGTAGATCCATCAAGCTGTGGTGAGGGGGGATCTACTGCCTGGGTGGCTACCACTTGGGCCCCTGGTCCCTGCGAATGGAAATGTGCTACCAATATTTCTTAATGACTCTGCTAAGGTAGTCGGTTAGATCTATAGATAAGTTGCATGTTGAGCCACTCACATACTAAGTAAACTCTAGATGATGCATCCAAACTGGGAATACAAGACGTATATTATTGCTGTGTTCCAACATAGTGATGATATAAATAACCCATGTAGTGCACCAGAGGGGTAGCACGTTAGATGTGTTCATGTTCATAAAGTTGGTTGCTGGAATAAGTTTGGAGCTGGTAACATATGCCCCTGCTTGTTACTCTCCTCTTGCTACTTTATCTGTGTTTGGGTGGGGGAGAGGGGAGTTTGTACTGGGGTTTGTTTATCTGGAGGGGAGGGGAACTTCTCGACTATGCTTAGTTGGGGACTGCATAGCGTGGGAGGGGGGTGTTCATAGTAAAAGTACAAAGACAAAGGGGCATATTAGCAAGGGCATTATCGCTGCTTTAGCAGGACTTTTTCCTGCAAAAGCGGCGATAATTTTATCGCCCTATTACCAAGCTGTCACTAACAGCAGTTAGCGACAGCTTGTAGGCGATAGCGACCGGTTTGAGGCCCGCTTCGCATGTCAGAGATATTTATCGCTAATGACATACAAAGTGGGCGTACCCAACCATTTAGCGACTGAAAGCAGTCTCTAACATCGCTATCGCCTATTATCAACGCAGGCGAAGCGATAAAAAAACTTCACGCTAAGTGCGAATATCGCCAAAACCTAATGCCTGCTCAGACCACTTCTTAACCTGTGTATCCAATGGGAGGTGGATATTCAGGTTAAGACCCTATTGGCGATGATGCCTGAATATTGCTGGATTTCCAGCGATATTCACGCATTGAGCCGCTATCGCCGGATATTTTATCGCATTTGAGATAAACGTTGCTAATAGCACGTTATCTCTGTGATAAAATCTGGCGATGCGAGGCGATAAAAAAAATTGCTAAGATCAATTAGCGATAATTATCGCTACTCCTTGCTAATATGCCCCAAAGAGACCTGCTCAGGTTTCACTGTGCTGGCTGGTACTGCGGGGAATTAAAACATTGAGAACGTTGCTATGACGAATCCGTCTTCTAAAATTGAATTTTTGAATTTTTTTTTATTTGAAAGGTTTTATATAGCGCAAACATGACCCGTGCGGGTATCAGAGCACTTTACAAGTAAGGTAGTTAAACAAAAGAAACAGTGTACAAAAGAAACATAGGGGCATATTAATAAGGCCAGGCGATAATTATCGCTAAGTGCACTTAGCGCAAGTATAATTGTCGCCGGCCAACTCTGAATTTCATTGCGGAGATAGCATGCTATCAGCAACGCTTATCTCTAAAGCGCTAAAATTCAGAGCGCAAGCTGCCAATTGTGAGATTATCACTGGAAATACAGCGATAATCCCACAAGGTTTGGCGATAGCTTGCTGATAGGGATAGACATACTTAGCTATGATATCCACCTTATATAGAATATCATGGCTAAGTCAGAAAAATACCAGACGTAAAAAAGCAGCGTTAACCGCGGTTAGCGTGGCTTTTTTTAAATCACTAACAAGGTTACGATATCCTTGATAATAGGAGAAATGTCGCTTAGCAACATTTCTCCTATGATATTAATCTGGAACACCCCTGTGACGGGGCAGGGGAGCCGGACCCTCAGACTAAGGAAGAATGGTGGATGGCCACACCCCTTTTACCGTGCTCCTTGTCCCCACAGCAGTCGCCGGCAGAATGGACCGAAGAGGACAGCTCGGTCTGGTTTCCAGAATATACAGACAACGGTCCCTTTAAGATGATCGAGCCAGGTACCGAGACTCCACCCCCTGAGGACGCAAGGGCGTCAAAAGCCGGCACACCTGGAAAGGAGATGGAAGGCGTTTCGAGCGGGGCAGAGAACTTGGAGGAAGCCGACGAGAAGTATCTGGGAGCTGAGAAACCGGAGGACGACAAGCCAGGAGGCCAACGTTTCCACGCTGCGCCCTGCCACGTTCCCACGGGAGGAGCGTGGCTCCAAGAGGTACGGGGCCGGGTAGCGGGCTGGGTCGGGCGGAGGAAACATCAGTGACCGTTTCCCTACTCCAGCCTTTCCTTCCCTCCCCTCTTATCCCTGCACGAGCACTCCACAAGCCAAGGGTAGTTTAAATGTGCACGGACTGTTCATCCCTCACTCCCGACCCCTTTTGCTCAGTTCCCCAACGTATGGTGTCCTGATATTCGTTTCCTTTCCTTTGCCGGTACCGGAGCGGAACCCGGAAGACAACGCCCGAAGCAGGTCCTGAACCTAAGGACGACAGTTCTTCCCGAAGACCCTACCAGAGGACATCTTTCTTTCTCTTATTCGTTTATCTGGAGTTTAATGAAGAAGACTTATATTCCAATAAAGCCTTCGTTAAAACCTTTACTGAAGGCGCCTGTCTTTCTCTTTGCACCCCCTGCACCAGTAGACGCATCGGTACTCAGTGCGAACCCCCACGTCCCAGCCCCGGCGGGACAACTGGTGTCAGAAGTGGGATCCACATCCGTCTGTCCCGAAAAGATGGAGGCCCTAATTGATCACATTATCAAAGGACAGGATAAACTGGAAAAAGCCATGGAAAGCCAACTAACGTCCGCCCAGGCCGATAGGGATTTATTCACCCACACGATAACGGCTCAGCTGGAAACACTTAAGAACATAACGCCTGCACCCATAGTCGCTCAAGGCGAGGCGAGAGTGCATTCACCCCATCCACCCCGAGTGTCTCTCCAGAAAAACGTGTCTGGGGACGACCCAGACGCCTTCTTGATAAACTTCGAACGAGCGGCACGTGCTCTGAGTTGGCCGGAGGAAAAATGGCCCTTCTTCTTAGCCCCTCTTCTCACGGGAGAAGCCCAGTCGGCCTATCAGGCGGCTAATCCCCTTGGAACCACCCCGTACGCTACCATTAAAATGGTGATACTCGACCACTTGGGTTTGGATCAGGAAGCCTATAGGGTGAGGTTCCGGAAAGAACGGGGTATACCAGGGGAAAACCCAAAGACGCTATTTTACAGGTTAAAAATGTCAGCAGACAAATGGCTGCGCCTTGACATCTGTAACAAAGAAGACATCCTGAAAAAAATATACCTGGAACAGTTCATGGAAGCCCTGCCTTATGCTACCCAGCGTTGGTTGCGACAACACGTGGGACTCACCGTAGAACACGCCATTGAAATGGCTTCTCAGTATGCGAGAGCGCAACCCAAGTCTCTCACGTGGGAACCGGACAAAACGCCGAAAAACCTCCCACCACCCAAAATGGAAAAAAAATTCAAAGGCGGAATTGAACCGCCGAGACAACTGCGTCCGCAGAGCATGGTCTTTCACCCCCCCAACAAAGGGCCCCAGTGCTTCGAATGCGGTGAATGGGGCCATATCGCAAGAATGTGCCCCAAACGGAAACCACCAGAGGAGCCCATGGAAGTCGGCTATGTTCCGAGGACTGTACTGTACTCTGCCGAAATGGGTAGCACCTTCTATGTGAGTATGAGGATGAATGGTTATACCGTCAAGGCCTTGCTAGATTCAGGGTGCAGGCAGTCAGTTATCCAAACCAGATTTGTTAAACCCGAACAGTTGCATCCTAAGGGGCCTGTGTATATAAGATGTGTCCACGGGGATGTTAAACTGTACCCGGTTGCTTCTATCACGATCCTCCTTCCAAGCAGGGAACCATGCCGGGTGTGGGTAGGGGTGGTGGACTCCCTTCCTGAAGACATGATCTTGGGAACAGACAATCCCGAATTCCTGTCTCTCTTCAAAGAAAACCTTTCTCGTACCTCCCAAGACAACACCCTTCCTGCCTACCTGTCCCCCGAACCCTGGGTTATCGATCGCAGTTTCCGTTTTGCCCAGACCGAGGACCGGACCTTAGCCAATGCATGGGAAGCCGCACAGGAGGCAGGTGACCAACCCCCTTATACTTATCCGCGCTTTTTGATAAAAAACCACCTATTGTACAGACAAAACAGAGCGGACGGAGACGAACAACTACTGGTACCCCAGTCGTTTCGAGAGCAGGTCCTTTTCTTTGCTCATGCCCACCTGACGGCGGGACATGCCGGAAAAGAAAAGACTACGGATAGCATTGTCCGACATTTCTTTTGGCCAGGGATTCATAAAGATGTGCAGGACTATTGTGCCAAGTGTAAAGTGTGTCAAAGACAAAACACTCGCCGACCCACCATGGCTCCATTGCAAAAGATGCCAATCATAGGAGTCCCATTCGAACGGGTCGGAATGGACATTATAGGTCC
Organism: Lissotriton helveticus; assembly: GCF_964261635.1. Taxonomy (NCBI): domain Eukaryota; kingdom Metazoa; phylum Chordata; class Amphibia; order Caudata; family Salamandridae; genus Lissotriton; species Lissotriton helveticus. The sequence goes on along the minus strand of NC_136057.1, from coordinate 181,797,893 downwards.
TTTGCCGAAGTCTAGTCGAGGGAACTTGTATGCCCTAGTCATAGTGGACTACGCCACCAGGTTTATAGAGGCCTTTCCCCTGAGAACCCCCACCACCGCAATTATTGCTGAAAAGTTCGTGGAATTGTTTTCTAGAGTAGGGTTTCCTCGGGAAGTCCTAACCGATCAGGGAACCCCGTTCACTTCCAAGTTAATGAAAGAGGTCTGTGCATCCCTTGACATAAAACACCTGAAGACCTCGGTGTACCATCCCCAGACCGATGGTCTGGTGGAGAGGTACAACCAAACCCTGAAAATAACCCTGAAGAAGATGTTATCGGCAGAGGGACCCTCTTGGGACAGGCTCTTACCCCTCGCCCTTTATGTCATTAGGGCCCAAAAACAAAGCAGCCTGGGATGTTCCTCCTTCGAACTCCTGTATGGAAGGGTGCCTCGTTCCTTGTTAGAGATAACCAAGGATATGTGGGAGAACGAAGAAGTCGAAGAACAGAAGTCCATGTTGGACTACACCAGTCACTTACGGTCCAAACTGGGAAAACTGCAAGAGTTAGCATATTCTAACCTGGAAATGCAGCAGAACAAATACAAGAAAACCTACGACAAAGGAAAGCGGTTAAGGACACTGAAGAGAGGTAGCTGGGCCTTAGTGCTCTTTCCCTCTGGTGTGACTAAACAGAAACAGGAATGGCAAGGACCATATAAGATAATCGATACCATTGGCCATACTACTTACCGGTTACGCCTGTCTCCCTCTAAAACACAGATCTTTCACATTAACATGCTCAAGGAATGGCTCGGACCTACACCCGGGGATACCCCTTTGGTTGCCCGGACGGGTCTGGCCCAGTCATCAACTCTGGAGCACCTAGTGGTAAACCCAGAGTTGAGCCCTCAGGAAAAAGAGGAGTTAGCCGAGACCCTGAACCCCTTTTCCAGCATATTCTCGGACTTGCCCGGAAGGACCAACATAGCAGAACATCGCATAGATACCCTACCGGGTCAAGTGGTAAAGCAAAAACCATACCGAATCCCCGCTGCCCGAAAAGAGACGGTCCGCAAGGAAGTCCAGGACATGCTGAAACTAGGGGTCATACGGCCCTCCCAAAGCCCGTGGTCGTCGCCCATTGTGATGATCCCCAAACCCGATGGGTCCAAACGTTTTTGTATGGACTTCCGGGCGCTTAATGCGGTGTCCCAATTCGATACATACCCCATCCCCAGGGTGGATGACTTGATAGAAAAGATAGGGGATGCCCGTTACATAACCACTATCGACCTCACCAAGGGGTATTGGCAGGTGCCTCTTCGGGAAGAAGACAGAAAAAAAACGGCATTCGTAACTGATGAAGGGGCCTACGAATTCACGGTTCTTCCCTTTGGGTTGCATGGGGCTCCTGCCACTTTTCAACGTTTAATGAATCTAGTGCTACAGCCCTTCACTTCCTTCAGCTCTGCCTATTTGGATGATATAGTGATTTACAGCCGGGACTGGAAGGACCATCTCATGCACCTGTCTACCATTCTGACAGCCTTGGAAAAAGCAGGACTGCATATAAACGCTAAGAAATCCCGTGCGGCCTTTAAAACTGTGAACTACCTGGGTTATGTCCTGGGTGAAGGGTCGATAGCCCCCCAAAGTGAGAAGGTACGAGCGATAACTGCTGTTCCCTTTCCATCCAACAAAAGAGAGTTACGCGCATTTCTAGGACTGGTAGGGTATTACCGTAGATTTATACCCCAATTTGCTGAGAGAGCAGCCCCATTGACAGACCTCCTGAAAAAAAACGCAAGGCCTAGCGACTTCAGGCAGCCCCCTCCTGAGACCCTTCATGCTTTTCAGAATCTAAAATCCATCATGACCACGGCCCCTCTGCTAACCTCTCCTGATCATACGAAACCCTTTCTCTTAGCGACGGACGCCTCCAATGTGGGTATCGGGGCCGTTCTGTCACAAGTAGGAGGTGATGGGGTTGAACATCCTGTATTGTATGTGAGTAGGAAGCTATTTCCTAGGGAGTGCAAATATTCCACTATCGAGAGGGAGGCTTTGGCGATAAAGTGGGCTGTAGAGAAGTTGAGATATTATCTCGAGGGAAAACCATTCATCCTTCATACTGACCACGCGCCCCTGAGGTGGATACATCAAAACAGGAGCACTAATCCCCGAGTATTGAGGTGGTTCCTGTCTCTCCAACCCTACGCCTTTACCATTCAACACCGTAAGGGCAAGAACAACGGTAACGCAGACTTTCTGTCTAGGGTCTTCCCTCTCCCCGAACGGGAGAAGCCAGGGGGGGAGGTGTGTGACGGGGCAGGGGAGCCGGACCCTCAGACTAAGGAAGAATGGTGGATGGCCACACCCCTTTTACCGTGCTCCTTGTCCCCACAGCAGTCGCCGGCAGCATGGACCGAAGAGGACAGCTCGGTCTGGTTTCCAGAATATACAGACGACGGTCCCTTTAAGATGATCGAGCCAGGTACCGAGACTCCACCCCCTGAGGACGCAAGGGCGTCAAAAGACGGCACACCTGGAAAGGAGATGGAAGGCGTTTCGAGCGGGGCAGAGAACTTGGAGGAAGCCGACGAGAAGTATCTGGGAGCTGAGAAACCGGAGGACGACAAGCCAGGACGCCAACGTTTCCACGCTGCGCCCTGCCACGTTCCCACGGGAGGAGCGTGGCTCCAAGAGGTACGGGGCCGGGTAGCGGGCTGGGTCGGGCGGAGGAAACATCAGTGACCGTTTCCCTACTCCAGCCTTTCCTTCCCTCCCCTCTTATCCCTGCATGAGCACTCCACAAGCCAAGGGTAGTTTAAATGTGCACGGACTGTTCATCCCTCACTCCCGACCCCTTTTGCTCAGTTCTCCAACGTATGGTGTCCTGATATTCGTTTCCTTTCCTTTGCCGGTACCGGAGCGGAACCCGGAAGACAACGCCCGAAGCAGGTCCTGAACCTAAGGACGACAGTTCTTCCCGAAGACCCTACCAGAGGACATCTTTCTTTCTCTTATTCGTTTATCTGGAGTTTAATGAAGAAGACTTATATTCCAATAAAGCCTTCGTTAAAACCTTTACTGAAGGCGCCTGTCTTTCTCTTTGCACCCCCTGCACCAGTAGACGCATCGGTACTCAGTGCGAACCCCCACGTCCCAGCCCCGGCGGGACAACCCCCTTTGCATCTCATTAGAGATGCAAGGGGAAGCGTAGAGTAAAAGGGTGCTAACATGCAAATTTGCATGTTAGCACCCTGTTGCTGATAGGGCGCTAGTTTTATCTCAGCCTTTTTTTGCTTTTAAAGCCAAAAAAGCAGAGATAAAACCCTTGTTAATATGCCCCAAAGTATTTCGAGATAAAGACTTATGTTACAGCTGGTTGTTCCAAGATGTAACTCCTAAATCGCTAAATAGAGTTAGATTTATGACCTGGAGTGTGAGGGGGTTGAATGACTTCAGGAAAATACGCAAAGTAGTAGCATACCTCAAGCGCCATCACGAAGACGTAGCATGTATTGAAGAAACACATTTAGTTCCAAATAGTAATATGCTTACACATTGACGGCTGCAGGGCAATTTCAATGCAGCTGGGTTCACCTCACATGCTAGGAGTGTTCTCACGTGGGTTAACTCAAAGTCTGGAATTACTATACAACATTTAGATGTGGACTCAGGCAGTAGATTTGTCATTTCTAGATGCCACAAAGAAGGGCTGAATGTCAAGCTAGTTAATTTCTATGGCCCGCACTATCGTGACCCTCTCTTCCACCACACAGTAGTCTCTCTTGTCCTCACAGGGCTCTATCTCCCTTAGATCTGGGGTGGTGATTTTAATTGCGTGCGGGATACGGCCCTAGATCGCTCCAGGGGCCTGCCTCGTAAGCCTTGTGCAGCAGCAAGGGCTAAAAAAGATGTTACTGAGCAACTAGGCCTGCCAGATGTACAGTGCTGGCGTTCTCCTGAAGCTTCAGGGTTCTCTCATTACTCTACTACCCATGACATTCAGACCAGGATCAACTTCTGGCTTGCCTCTAAATCGCATTGCTCTAACATTAGTGACTGTGTACCTCTCCCTCGCACGTACTCGCACTACTCCCCTATTCTTCTGGACCTGACTCTACCCCTCAGGAGCAGCACGCCCTTTACTTGGAGGTTTTCCCCATACTCCCTAATGGACCTAGTATTTAAGGCTGACCAGGCCTCCTGGGCTGAAGAGTTCTTTGCCAACAATATAGGCTTAGTGGATATTTTTTCTGCAATCTGGGAAATGTTTAAGGTTTTTATTAGAGGGGCTGTCATATCTAAATATTCTGGAGTTCTTCGCTTGCTCAGAGATAGACTTGCTGCACTGGAAAAGAGGCTGGCGGGACTAGAGCATGTTTACCAACTTAGGGGAGAGCCGCATACACTTGAGGAAATAAAAACCACTTTAGAAGAGTATCAGGAAGCAGCAGCCAGGGAAGTGAAACAAATGGGCTAGAACGTGCAGTGAGGGGGAACACCCTGGTGCGGTTCTGGCAACCATGCAGTGCCGCAAAAGGGAATCTAGCACAATCACTGAGATTCTGGGGGAAGATGGGAGTCAGATACATGAAACAGTGCTTATTGCAGAGAGATTTAGCATATACTACACTGAATTGTATATGTATAGCTCAAGATTAGACCCGAATGAGGAGAGCATCAAAGACTATTTGGAGCATATACAACTGCCATGGCTCACTAACTCACATTGAGAACATCTTATGGCGCCTCTGGAACCTGGCAAGATCTCATTATCAATTCCTTGAGTACTGCGGCTAGGGACCTCTACACATGTGCATTCTTCTATCCTCTCCTGACTATGACTGAAACATGGAAATCCCTCCTTGTCTACACCTTATTAATAAGTATTATTTGATATATAATTTGTTATAATTCTTTAGATCTCGTGTCAAAGAGCACGATCCTGAGATTGCACGGTTCCGTCTATCCGGAAACACACTCCATCATGGCCGCTTTATTTTTCCACTGTTTCAGACAGTCTACTGCGCACGTCTCACTGATGCAGCCATGGTCAATGTGCATGCGTCCAATGAGTGATGCACTCGCTACTGACTGCTTCCTGTGAGTACTTAGTTAGATCAACTTTGGCGCATTTCAATTCTGTCCCGAACCTAGACGCACCCATTTGGGATTTAGGTAAGCCTCCACCATTCAGGGAGTTTTAACAAAGTCTGCTTCTTACCGGATCTTTACCATTTGGTGCTGTTGTTTCAGACCCGCATCAATAGCTGTTACAGTGGTAAGGATTGGACTACCACTGAGTCTAGAGCTGGAATTAGTGGGATTGAGATAGAGATAGGGGAATTCCTCCTTTTGAAATTGATGCCCTCACACACCCTTACGGGTGTCATGCTTCATCATCGGGCGGTGCTCCTCATTGGGGGTGGCGCTGCAGTCCCCGACAGGCCCCGCAAGAGGGCTGTTTGTCAGCGATCTTTTATAGGAGGTGCCGCAGGTGTGCTTGCGGGTGTGTGGGCCTCGTGAAAAAGTGTGAGTGAAAATTAAATTACCTCGCCGGAACCCTAACCCAATTTTATTCAAGGGTCCGGAAGATAAATTAATATCAAAGAGGACTGGGGTCTATCCTAGAAACAAATATGTAGGAGGGATAGGTATTCTCCCACTGCTCTCAGTCCATGCAAGTGATGTGAAGGTCCAATAGGGTCAACATGTTTCGCGCAACAAGTGGGTCTCTAGTGGATTCGCAGTGCGCTTCGCCAGGACCTTGAAAGTGACTATAAAACTGTGGGAGTAGGGGAAAGAATCCCTGCACTCCCACCATACCCAAATGTAAGGTCAAAAATGTCTACCTAAGGTCCATAAGGGGACGACACCACCAACGGGACGCCCGGTTGTGTCTGGCATTGATTCTTTGCTGGAACCACTCAGCAAGTTCTGTCATTTTTATCTGTGCCCCCTAGTGAATAAAACACCTACCACAGAGGTTTTGAACCTGATTGATTATTTTGAAGGACCAGCATCAATTAACGATCTTGGGGCATATGTACAAAGGCTTTATCTCCGCTTTTTTGGCTTACAAAGCCCAAAAAGTGGAGATAAAACCTGCGCTATTTTCTAGCATAATAGCATAATAGCATGTTAGCTCCCTTTTTCCCAACGCCTCCCTAATGAGATGCAAAGTGGGCGTTACTGAGCGTACCCCAGATGGACTACCTTGCAAATATTGCTGATGTTTACATTGCGATATTTACAAGGCACCCCACATGATTTTAGCACACATTAGATTTTGGTGAAAACTGCAGTTTTCTCCATAATCTAACATCTGCTAAAATCCTGACGTACCCATCACTAACATAGGGGTTGGATTATGCTGAAACGCCTCTGTGGGTCATATCAGCAAGGTTATCTCCCTTTTGCAGGGAACATTGCTGGAAAGCCAGCGATGTTCCCTGCACAAGGGCGATAACCTCGCTATCTCTGGAATTTGTATTGCTCTGGAGTAACATGTTGTTAATTACGCACTACCAGGGCGATAAATACGAGAGATAGCCTGCGAAAATATAATTTTTGCTAAGCATGGCCAGTGATAATTATCGCTGCCCATTGTTAATATGCCCCCTAGTGACTCTGGACGTAGAGGCGCTTTATACGAACATTCTCCAGGACTCAACACTTGCAGTTCTAGAACATGCTTTGCAGAGTGTTGACCCATGGCCATATGAAACCCCCCATCGCATTTATTTGTGACTGTGCCTCTGAAGCTCTCAAAGAGATCTACCAATTTCAAAAGGAGGAATTCCCCTATCTCTATCTCAATCCCACTAACTCTAACTCTAGACATATCTTATATCAACAAGAAAAAGTTGCAGAATTTTCTCTGGTTTAGGAACAGCTACCATCCATTGTGTTGACATTTAATCTTGGGAGCACTGGTTATGGACCTTCTCTTTTTTCTATAATTGCTCCCTGTTCCTCCCTTTTGTAATGTGTTACTAATGAGTACTGCAGCCAGCTATGGGACAGTATTTTCAATTTTCTTCTTCTAGATTCACTTTTTCTCACCAGTTAGAGCCCATTATACATTCCTTAGGGGGTTCCATTTAGGTACACTTACAACCTGGACAATCCAGGCCTCAGCTTTGATGATGACATAGAGGCAGAAATACTAAGGGCGAGGGCAGTAACCAGTCCACCAGATCAGGGTCCACTAGTAGTGATTCCAGTCATGAAAATAGGAATTATACACCACAACACAGAGGAGGCCTTAGGCAACAACCTCCACTTTTGTTTCAAGGATTCCCACCAAACTCCTTTCAACCACCAATGTACCCTGGACAGTGGATGGGACTGCATCCAATGTGGAACATACCACCTGGACATTGTCCCCAAATGCCTCAATACCAACAATTCCCCTTCCCCCTTTTTACAACAGAGGGAAGGGCAGAGGAAGAGGCAGAAGAAGAAGAGGACCCTAGAACGTCCACTGGCAAGACCCAGAACAGATCGTTCTTAGGAGCAAGACAATGAAACCCTAGTAGTTAATCATTTGTCCCGGCCCGGTTTGCTTTACACTTCCTTGTTTCGCAAACCGACTGAAAGGAATACATTACTCAGTTACGGGAGTTGCCACCCTAGAGCCCTAAGAGACAGCCTACCATACTCCCAGTTTTTAAGACTCAGAAGGAATTGTTTCCAAAAAACTGACTTCTTCAATGAGGCTAATATACTTGCCAAGCTGAAGTTCAGGGGCTACCCTCGCCGCCTGGTTAAAAACGCTATGAAAAGGGCTTGATACTGCCCGCGTGAGACCCTATTGGAGCCCAAACATAAGAAATCCAATGACAAATTAGTATGTGTCACAACATTCTCCTTGGCTTCCATTAAAATCCGCAAACGTATAAAGAAAAATTGGCATATCCTGAACTCTGTCAGCCTAGATCTGGAAATGCCGCTTTTTGCATTTAAAAAGAGCAAAAACCTAAAAAATCAATTAGTGAGGGCAGCTCTCCCCTCAACTTCTACTCCGAATACTACACTTAATGATCTTTGGTCGCTCTCGCCCATAAGGGGCCATGTTAAATGCGGGACCTGTGTTGTGTGTGATTTATCTATTGAATGTAAGGAATTTATTTTTAAAGATGTGAGAAACGAGTTAAAAACATTCACTAACTGTAATAGTTGTAATCTTGTGTATGCCATCTTTTGTCCATGCAATATTGATAGAGCGCGCGAGGCCACCCGACCAATAATTTCGCCGTTTCCGGCTTCGGGCCCATATACTTTCAAATCACCATATACATTGACCAGGTGACTTCACGAGCTCTACCAATTTGTGTGTTATTCCCTATTGTTATTCCTCAGTGTACCCGACTTACCATTCACCAACACGGGTACCTAATGACCACAATGAATCAGGGAGCTAGCTGTAAAGGAAAAGGCAGCAAAATATACCAACCCAAATGACATTCAAAATACTTTGTAAATGACCACGGACAACTGGAAGTTTTAAAATCTTTATCTAAAGTTCGTTTTCTTCATGCATAAGGTATACAAGAATAAGGCAATCAATAACCAAGATAATGTAAATTATATAGCTATAGAGAAATAATGACAGGGTAACCATTGAAATACTGATTTGAGATACAACGGGAATATGCTATGCAATTTAGCAAATGTTTAAGCATGGAACAGTCTATGCACGAGTGACTATGTAGGGCCTATGAAGAGAAACCCGCTATGCTTAAAGTAAAGGGTCCTTTAAACAGTCTAGGTAAGGAGGTTCTAGACCAAATCAGGAAATGACAAACTGCAATGCAAAATATAATTTCTAGCGTATAGGGCAACATAGGAACACGTTGAGAAAAATGCAAATGACTTTATATTTCAATGGTTGCGGAAAGCATGGAAAATATCATATGCCAATTATTGTCTTTATTTTAGCAAAAGATAGAAAAATAGAGAGGTGCAAGGCTTTAGAGATTTTCACAGTAATATTTACCTAGATTGGTGTGGAAACCAAACCCTGGCCACGGGTCAGTTTAAGAACGGAAACCCTCAAGGAAGGATACCCCTCAGAAGACAGCAGGTGCAGAATGGACACCCAGGACAAGACAGGAACCCTTCGGATTTGGAAAATCAGGACAGGAAACCCTCAGGACAGGAATCAGGACAGGACCCTCAGGACAGGACCGGAACCCACAGTTCGGAAGCAACGCCTGCGCTCCACCCTCTCTGCAGCTATCGATCAGGACCCCGATTGGATCAGCGAACTCCCAGCAAAATGCTCCGCCAGCACTTTAAGGTTCAGTAAAACCTTAGTCTATGGTCAAATTCGGACAGAGTGCTCCGCAGCTCTCTGTATCTTCAGTCACCTATTGAGTGCGTTGGGTCAGTGACAGGTCAGCTAAACCAGACAAGTCGGACGACTTCCCCAAGGAAAGCCAGGGTAGTTATACCTTTTGGGACAGTGTACCACCCCCCAAATGTTGCAAAGTGTCAGAATCCTTCAATTTGGATTGGTCCTAAGGTAGGATTTGGGTAACACACCAATCATAACAGACTATTTGGATGCTCAATTTGCATATCTGGGTACCGCCTAGCGAGATTGGGGTTCCCATGAGAAACTGCACAGCAAACAGTAGCGCAACATACAATGTAACATATAAGGAGCAACATTCGCTGTTCTCGTAGGGCAGAGGTGGCTTTCTCATGAGCATCTTGCCCATCACTGCCAACTGGCTGTGTTCCATCAGTCAAGGTCCACTGTGCCTCAGAAAGTTGCGCAGGCGCAGAAGGGACCTCCAAGATGGTTCTCCGCTCCCTCAGACCCCCATTTCCCGCGGTACATTAAAAGTAAGCGAAAACAAATTAATTAATACATAGTAATGTCATTATGAAAACACATCACACTGTTTGCACTTTCAATTTATCATTAGAAAATATACTTATGCAATCTAAATGTTAGCTACATATAAACAGAAACAAGAGCGAACTGCACGAGCAGTACAAGCTATGTATTACGCATGCGCATTATTTTTCCCTCCAACTCTGCAGATACGTCAGGACACGTGAGTGTGGCTGACGCATGCGCAGTAACTAAATACAAGCAGCGGCCATTTTTTTTTTACAGACTCCGTTTAGTATGGTTAAAATACACATGTGCAAGCTTCATTAACTTTGTTTCGAACGAAAAATAAACTTAGTAAGACGTACAATTTATTACCTTGTTACACATAAACCGAGGTTCATGATTGAAGCAAAGCTTTGCTTCATCAATCCCCTCTTTGATGATATTTACTATCATCACAAATCAATGGAACCAGATGCCAACTTTCTTTCACACTTTGTACATTTCTATCTCTTCCAACAATCGCTCCAGTTTCTCTCTTTCAGTTCTGGTAGGGTGAGAATTCTTCACCTTTTTATAGACTTGTTCATTCATTTCCTCTAATTCGATCTCATCCACACTTCGTTTCACTCCTCTTGCATTCACTTGATGTTTTCTGGTGTGTTTACGACACTTGCAGCAGACAAAGATGAAGAATAGGATAAGACCTATAATTCCAATTGGCATCAGTACCTTGAACAATAAGCTTTTACCTAAGCCAGCAAGCCAATGACCTACATTTGAGAGACCATCTACCAGTCTCTTCCAGGCACTATCAACCTCGAGTGGTTTAAGTTCCTTTTCCAAATTGGTAATGTTTTTCACATATCGTTTAAGCTGCACACTTTTGTCCGGAATATAAGTGCAACAATGTTGCCTTCAACTCCGCCCTCTTTCGCTAATAAGGTGTCAAGAGCAAGTCTGTTCTGCAAAACCATTGATCTAATCGCAACCATTTCGGTATTGACCAGCAGAAATCCATGAGCGGTGTCAGTAGACAACACATCCACTATAGTAGACAATTTGCAAATTCTGTGAGTGTTCAGAACCACTCCCACTCCAGGTATCAGTGCACTGAAAATACTACCCATTATTTCACCCACACTTTCCCTTTTACTACGCGCTAAGCCATTAGTATTTTCACTGCTTCCAGCAACTCCATTCACATGGTATATTTTCGGGAAGACAATGCCAAAGTAGCAGCTTCCATACCAGTGATCCGTCAATTTGAAATAAGCCTTGTCCCCACAAATATAATAAATTCCAGGAAACACAGGCTCTGACCCATTTTTGAAACCCCATCCTCCAATTACCTTGTAATTATGTTCGCATTCACTGGAACCAATGAAAATGTTATTATAGTAGCTAGTCTTCTCGCGATGAAGACATAGCTTTCCTTTCCTTTCAAAATCCAGCAACAGAGCAGGTCCCGCTCCACCATTTGAGGTGCCTTCCATGTTCTCTGCCCATCTCGGCCTTTTCTCACTTTCGTCATTTGCCCTTTTCTGTATTTTTATTCTCCGTTTCTCTGCCATGTTCAGGAACATCTTTTCCTGCTCACGCAAAGAACAGGTCAAGTTATCTCTGTGTGCGTCACCTATGTCGATATTACCTATTGTCAGAAAGTAGTCTCCCATATAGCGTATCACGTCACTTTTGGTATGTACAGGATTCAGATTTCCCCGAATGGGAAGTTCAGAAAAGATCACATCATTATTAGAGTAATAGTACTGTAACGGTCCTCTTTTGTAAAATAAACTTGTTAAAATGCTACAGGAGATTCCATATGTCAGAGGTAAGTGATGGTATGTCACGCCTTCAGCCACAGAGGTAGGTAGCTTCATGCAGACATAGCAATCTTCAATTTCCATAGTCTCTACATAATGTATCAACAAGTTTGCGAAAACATTTAAATGTGTCTTGTTTTTAACTTCATGATAATGTAGTCTTCCCTCATCTGATGCTTCTAAGTCTCGTTTTGTTTGTTTCAGTGCTCTCTCATGTCTCGCTACAGTCTGTGTTGTCAGCTCCTCACTGTCAGTATTTACAACTTCAGTAGGGACAATATTAGTATCTTTGCTTACTGCAAAAGGGATGAAAATTGTTAGTCCTATCCAGATTACTATCAGTACCACTATACTACATTTACACACCTTGCAGCACGTTTTGCAACGACTGCAACTAGGTCTACCATTCACGTTTGAATCAGACATTTCGGCTCAGAAGAAGTTTCTCGACCCCTCTTTGTGTCTTTACACAACAAGCTTACTTTGTGCCAATTCACGGTGGCTCGTCTTCTTCTTCGGCAGAGTACTCAGGGACGGGCTCTCCGTCGCTTACGTCTGTTATATCAAGATCTTCAAATTCTTCCAACACGAGTGTCCATTCAGGAGACTTGTACTTTTTGTTTTGTCTCTTTATTCGATCACTCCTTCTTTTGGAAGTGTTTTCCTCTTGCTCTGCTATGCGAGCACTTCTCCTTGCCTCTGCACGTTTTTCTTCCACCGTTTTTATCCTTAGCCTTAATTTCTTTACGTACTTAGGCTCAATGTGCTTTCTTTTCTTAAGTCTTTTAGTTGGCACTTGGATTTCGTTTTCTTCTCTTGCTCTCTTATTTTCATTGGTTTGTGGCAATTCTGCTTCTTCTTCTTCACTTTCTATCTGGCTAGTTCCAGGGCTAGCATCTATTTCTTCTGCCTGATTACTAACTGGGCCTTGTTCAGGGGTAATTTGCGTTTGTTTTTCAAATGTCTCTGTTTTTGTTTCCTGAACACGTTCTTCTAACCCTATCTGATCCTGTTCAAGCACTTCGATCTCTTGATTTTCTTCTGCTCGAATTATTACACTATGTCTAGTCTGTCCCTTGTCCACATCAGGAGTCAGTGGAGGAGTATCGATCACTTGTTCTGTCCCTGTCTGACCTTCTCCTTCCTCAGTTTTGATGTGAATCTCAAGATCCTGAGGTTCTTCGCCTTTGCCTTGCTTTTCCTGACTAGTCCACTCTCTACCTTCACAAAGTCGCTCTCTTGTTCGGATGGGATCTTCGGTGAGATCAATCAATGGTATCCACTCTTCTGGCCATATGCTTGGCAGCTCGTCATCAGCTACTTCTGGACCAGCTTCTAGGATCTCTTCGGCAGGCTGGACTCTTGGTAGTTCGTCATCAACCACTCTTGGACCAACGTCTGCGGATCTCTCAGCTTGACTGGTACTGGGCTGTACGTCGTCAGCTGCTTCTGGTCTGGCTTCTGCAGGCCCCTCTGCTGGATCGCCTCCTTCTTCCTCGTCTGGTGGTACCTTCTGGGTGTGGCCGGCGTGGATCCACTGGGGAACACCCGCACACTTCACTGCGGTGGTTGTTACCAGGATTACTTGGCGTTTCTTTCCCCACCTTGGTGCCAGACAGCTTGACCGAGTGTGCTTCTTTATTTTGACCCAATCTCCTGGAACCAAATTGTGGAGAGGAGTCGTTGGATTGAGGATGCCGTCGTCTCCGATCTGGCGAGAGATAGAACGCACTTGGTCACCCAATCTTCTGCAGTACTCAAGCACCAAATCATCAGTAATACTCAACAGTTTGCTTCCTGGCACCCATGCTTGTCTCATCACTCTTCCCATAATGATTTCATGGGGACTTAGGCCTGTCTTGCGGTCAGGAACACTTCTGAGTCCCATCAGGACCAGGGGCAGGGCCTTCACCCAGGTCATGCCAGATGCATCACACAGTTTTGCTAGTCTGTTTTTGATAGTTCCATTTATTTGTTCCACTATTCCAGAAGCCTCTGGATGATATGCACAGTGAAGTTTCTGTTTGATTCCAAAGGCCTTACAGAGTTCGCCGATTACCTCATTCTGAAAATGTCGGCCCTTATCTGATTCAATAGTGACTGGAACCCCGAATCTAGGTATCAGTTCTTTCAGTAAACACTTAGCTACTGTTATTTCGTCATTTTGGGGAGTAGGGAAAGCTTCTACCCACTTTGAGAATACGCAGACAATGACAAGGACATATCGCTTCCCCTCACACCGTGGCATGGTGATGAAATCAATCTGCAGTTTTACAAAGGGACCCCCTGACCTCCCAATTTTTCCCAGTTCCACCATTGTCCTCTTTCCTGGGTTCATCTGTTGACATGACAGGCACCTCTGGCAGAGGGATTCTGCTACCTTCCTGAACTTTTTGCTGTACCAAGTCTGTTGGAATACCAGAATCATGGCATCCCTACCAATGTGTGATCCCTCATGTATCAATCTCGCCATTGTGCCAAGCAAGTGTCTGGGTAATACAGGCATACCAGTTGGGCCCAAGATGACACCATCCACACGTCTTGGTCCGCACCCATCCTCCTTCCACTTCTCTCTCTCTTGCCACTGTGCCGCCTGCTGCCACTCTCTCACTTCATCCCATGTAGGCACTTCTTCAAACACTTGAAGTTGGCAGCTGGTTCCGGGCCCCCCTCGTTTTGGATTAATGATATAGCAATCTCTGGCACACCATTGGGCCACTCGATCAGCAAAATCATTTCCCAGTGATACAGCGTCAATGCCCTTCTTATGAGCAACACACTTTACCACTGCCAGTTCCTTTGGTAACTGGATTGCCTCTAAATGTCTTGTACAACTTTTCCATTTCGAATAGGGGTACCTGATGAAGTCAGGAACTCCCTCTGTAGCCACAATTGGCCAAAGTCGTGCACAACACCATAACAGTACTGACTGTCAGTGTACACTGTTATGCGTAGGTTTTTCCCAATTTGGCAAGCTTTTATCATAGCGATCAATTCGGCTACTTGTGCAGACTTTATGTTATATAGATAACCTGCTTCCTCAATTTTGCTTAAGGAGACTACTGCATAGGCAGCACTCAGGCCTCCTAGTTCATGTCTTAGACATGAACCATCCACAAATAATTCCTTGTCATGCACGGGTAATGGTGTTTCTTTAATGTCTGGGCGTGGCTTGGTGCTGAACTCTGTCAAATCAATACAATCATGTTCATCATCCACTCCACCTTCCATATCCATGGGGTCGGGGAGTAAAGTGGCAGGGTTCAGAATACTGCACCTAACAATGCTCACATTTGCTGCACCCACAAGAATCCTCTCGTATTTAGTCAGCCGACTAGGGGTGAGATACTGAGTTTTGGTTCTGGTCAGTAAAATTACCACTCCATGTGGAACATATACAGTCACAGGATGTCCCATGACAATGGACTCACTTTGTTCTAAACTGGCGCAGGTGGCAGCTACTGCTTTCAGACAACCTGGTAATCCAGCAGCCACTGGATCCAAGGTAGCAGAGAAATAGGCCACAGGCCTTCTGGTCGTGCCATGTTCCTGGGTCAGGAATGACAGTGCGCAATTATCGCAAGTGTCACAGAATAGGGCAAATTCCTTGGAATAGTCTGGCATTCCTAACGCAGGGGCTGTACACAGACAGTTTTTCAGTTTTGTGAAGGCCATTAAGCTTTCATCATCCCATTCTACAATTTCCGGTGTTCCTCTCTTGGTCATTTTTATCAAGGGCCTAGCTAGGACTGCAAATCCCAGAATCCACTGCCTGCAGTATCCGAGCACTCCCAGGAACATTCTGATGTCCTTCTGAGTGCGGGGTAACTGCATCTTTTGAATTATTCTCACTCTTTCTGATGTTACCTTCCTGACGCCCTTTTCTATCTGGTGCCCCAGATATTTTACTGATTTTGCACAGAACTGTAATTTTTCAGGGGCCACTTTGTGTCCCCTCTCACTCAGGTGATTCAGTAGGGCAATGGTGTCAACTACACAGTCCCTATGACTTTTAGACGCCACCAAGAGGTCGTCTATGTATTGCACTAAGACAGAATTTCCAGGTAAGACCAAAGTTTCCAGACATTTTTTCAAGATCTGATTAAGGATAGAGGGACTCTCTGTATACCCTTGAGGGACCCGGTTCCAGCAATACACGTGACCTTCGAAGGCAAATGAGAAGAGAAATTTGCTGTCGGGGTGCAAGGGTATCGAAAAGAATGCATGACATAAATCAATCACAGTGAACCACTCAGCATCCCAGGCAATCTGGTACAGTATCACTGCTGGGTTCGGGACAATAGGGCAGCAAGGAACTACAATTTTGTTTACCTTTCTCAGGTCCTGTACTACTCTGTACTTGCCACTAGGCTTCTTGATGCCCATAATCGGTGAGTTGCATGGGCTGCTCATTACTTCTTGTATAATGTTTCCTTCTAGCAATTTCTTTATTTCTAGCGTAACACCTGCTTTCACTTCTGCATTCATTCTGTAGGGCTTGGTGTTAGGATATACTGCATTGTCCTTGATGGCTATCTGTATGGGGTCTACATCCTTCATCAATCCCACATCCTTTCCAGTAAAGTCCCACACTTCTGGCTTCACTGCTTCTTGGAGTTCTTTGGGCAAGTCCTGTATGGTCAATCGTTTAATTTCTGAGTCAGGTCTGAGTAACATTAATTTATAAATGCCATCTTCATCTGGGGTCTGAATTTCAACACCCTTTGGTGTGCAAAAGATGGTACAGTTCATTTTGCACAGCAAATCACGACCCAGTAAGTTCACTGGACTGGTGTCACAAACGACAAATCTATGCATTTGCTTAAAGTTTCCAATTGGGATCTCCATGGGCTCGGTAACAGGAGTACTAATCAATTGATTAGATACACCCACTACTTGGATATTTTCTCCCGAGAGGGGTAGGTTTGGAACGTCCACTGTTCTCACAGTAGAACGGGTAGCGCCAGTGTCCAACAGAAAAGTGACATCATTTCCGTCAACCCTTCCTTCAATGTATGGTCCGGACTGGTCTACCGGCAAGGAAGCGCCAAGTACGCACTCCTCGTCCTCCCCCCTCAGGCCCCGTCAGTACTGGTCATCACAAAAGAAGGTATCATTTAGCAGATACTGCGAAGTTGCTGTATTTCTGTTCTCATTGCTTTCCCAGACTTCTATCTCCTCACCCTCTGCTTGCCTCCCCTTGTATACTGGCTTTGGTGCTCGGGGCACCTGAATCGTTTTTACCTGTGGTTGTGTTTTTCTTGGTCTTTCTTTCTGCGTCTGTGGAGTTAAATCAGGTGTTTTGGCGTTATCATCTACCAAGTAAGGACACTCGTTGCGCCAATGCCCAATCTCGCCGCACTGATGGCAGGGAAATTTCTTCATAGCCTCTTCCCTGCTAAATTTGGGCTGGGGCTTTCCTCCACCCCCACCCCCAGGACCTTTGTTCTCAGCATTTTTAGCCATGTTACTCAACTGCTTTTCCTGCTGTTCTGCGAGCTTCACCTGAGCCCACATGACTTTCTCCTTAAGGGCCTTTTTCTTTTCTGCCATCTCGTCCTCGCAGTACTTTGCGTACCGCAGGACCTCATCCATCTTTTTGGTATGCCAACAAATTTTATTATCTTTTATCCACTGACAAATTTCGGGTCTTAAACCATTTACAAACCTGTAAATAAAATGCGTCATATCTTTCATCTCGATGTTATCAATACCACTGTATGTTTTGAACACCTGCAACAACCTCTCATAAAAGGAGTGCACTGTCTCGTCTCTTTCCTGTGTTGTTCTATCTATCTTGGTCCAATCAGTTTCCTTTGCTGGCACTTTTAGTTTCAGGTGCTGAATTACCTGCTCATATTTTCTCATGACTTCCTTCGATGGCTCCCCTGTTTCTTTATTTCTTGGGTACTCTTCACTAGGCCAGGCTATGGCTATCTTACACTCGGTCCACAGATCTACTGGAACCACAATGTCGAAAAACCCATCCAGGTCTTTCCACAGACACTTTTGCACTTTTACGAACCTTTCCACTTGCCTGTACCAGTCAACTGGCTTCTCTCGCAATTTCGGAAAATCGTTCGTAAAGGACACAATATCCTGTCTGGACCAGGGAACGTGCACATACTTTCCTCCTGGTACTTCGCGCATGGGGCATAACTGCTCAGGTTTTTCTACTTCCCTCAAAGCAAACTCAGGAGTCGCTTGTCGGGAGCGAGCCTCTTCTTTCTTTCTTGCCCACCTGCTTCTCCATCTTTCCACATCTCCCCATTTTTGCAGCACCGCCAACAATTCTTTAATCTGCAACTTTTTCCCTGCCACATTCAGGTGCTCTATATCTTTGTCTAAGAAATCTGCTCTGTACGGTTTTTGCAAGGGCTTGGATTTTGAAATATCTACCCCCATACTAGCTGCGGTGTCTGTCAGCTTTTCGTGGAGCACTCTGGTGCTTCTTGTAAGGCTTTTACACATAAACGACAACTCTTCTTCAGAGTAGGTATTCAATCGATCCAATCCCACATTTCCTGCCATTAATTCCTCTATTTCTACCCTCAATTTGTAGAGGTCTAAAGGTTTTGTCTGCGGAGTCTGTTTCTCTAATTCGCGACTCCAATTCTCAATTTCATCCGGAGTTACCAGAGAGACACTCCTAGTACCTGTTGCTGATTCTAATTTAATTTCTTTCGTATTAAAAGGATTATGCCTCATCTACCTTTCTTTTCCTGTCTGTTTGTTGGGCAAGTCCAAAAACGCTACTTCAGACTCGCACTCACTGGACTGATCATCTATGATTATCGGTTCCTGTCTCGGGGGTGCCATGACTGGGGTAATAACTGGAGTGATCGGATTTCCCTGACTATTCCCGTATAACGGAACCACTGGCCCAATAGTTACCGGGATAGTCAAAGCCTCAGGACTGGTGTTTAACTGGGAGATTTTCTGAATTATTTCTGTTCTCTGTTTAGCTAGAGCCTCCTGCTCTTTTTCGACTAGTATCCTTCTTAAGGTAGTGTCATGTAATATCTGTGGGGTCAATTGAGGAGTAGAACTCGGGGCAGTAGGATGCGTTTCACTTGGTCCCCCACCATAATTTGGTTTCGGGAACAAAGTTCCGGTGTTAAAGGACCTGCGCTCTTCCTCATATGGAGGCTGTACAAAGGGCAGCCCTGAACTCGATGGTTTCTCTTCGTTTTCATACATAGGTCTGGGAAAGAAAACTTTCGTACGTGAATATTTTTCTTCCTGGCTCGCGGGCACTCTGGGATATATATCCCTTACCTCCGCGGGTCCGGGATTCTCAAAATAGTGCAATATCTGACCACCTCCTCCCATTCCTAGGGATCTGCCCTCCTCCTTAAGGGAGTGGCGTCGGGGAGCATCTCCTGCACTGAAAGGTCGGGCACCCTCATTATAAGGGGGCGGACTCCTTGTACATATTTCATCTAACAATTCATCGTCTGACTCCCCAGGGGCCCCCCAATGCTTACACTTTTCTGTACTTTTCTCTCCCGCTGCAGGGTTATGACATGCTGGCATCATGGGAAACAGGCCCTCAACAATCATGCTCTGCCTCCACTGTTTCATCCTTTTATCCCTGGACTCCTGTTTCAGCCTGGGGTACCACTTGGTTAGACCTTTGTCCATTCGGGGTCTTTCTCTTTCAAAAGCCTCAATCTCCCATTCCTCTAATGCCTCATACTGCGTTAGTCTTGGTCTGGGATGCAATTCATTCATTCGGGTTCTTAAATTAAATAAGATCCTACCATTGAAAGTACCTTCTAACGGAAAAGCCAATACTCCGTCATCTTTTGTGTACTTCACCCAATTCTCCAACCACACACAGGTGTTGTACCCTCGGTCAAACATCATGAATGAGGCGGGAGTATTAGGTGGTGGGACAAGAACACCTTCTCTAGATTTAATCGGTTTGTCCGTTTTGAAATAATTTTTCACCTTACTTACAAGGGACAATTTTCTCTTAGTTCCGTACATAATATCGTATCTATTTGTCTTCCACTGATCCCTTTCAAACCCTAGATGCCTTGGATCAGGTCTAGTTCCTGTAGTCTGCGAGTGCCACATACGACTTCTACGCTTAACTTTTGTTTACAAATCACCTCCAATCAGAACGCGCCTCACAAATCCGTGCCACCAATGGGTGCGCGGCTCCAAATAATCTCGGCCAATGGGTGCGCGGCCCCTTCGTGAGACAGTTCTCACGCTCCGGCGCTCACCCCTCCTTTACAATTCCAGCTCCGCTACCCGCCCGCTGCTTCTACCAATCCCAGCGCGGCACAGAGTGACGTCAGAGACGCTTCGCGACTGACTCCCTCCCTTCACAAGGTAACGGAAACTTTCTTTCTTTTAAAGTGCTCAGTGCTTGGTTATTTAACAACGAATACACATTCGCCACAATGCTCAAGTGTCTAGACAGAATAGCTTTGTTTTACTGCAAGTAAACTACTTCAATTTACTTTTCACACGCTGCGAGTAGATCCCTTCCGCCTACCCTTCACTCTAGCATCAGTGAACCTGTTATTCCCCTAAACTCATCCACTTCTTTCCGGGATATGTTCCAAGTCTAAGGTTTCCCAGCGGACCCCTTTGCTTGCAATCAAGCTCCGATGAACCTGCTACTCTTCCGATGTGACCCTTACTAGGTTACGCCACTATGGGAATTTTGCCAATGAACCTCGTCGCTAACATTTATTCACACATGTATTCAGAAAAAACCCTAGTTAGTGCTTCCCGGTTATCCTAACCTGCACCTAACTTTCCTTAAGCCTGTGACCTTAGGACAATGGATTCTATTCACCACTTGCCCTTTCAATTCCCCGGGGAGTTCGGACAACAAGAAACAATACGGTTTACTAACGCATGGATTAATACATATAACAATATAAGAACAAGAATACAAATGATAAAACAATTCATGAATTCAAAGGCAACACATTTCAAGAGACTGATCAGATCTTTTAAAATGGCCACTCTTATAGCAGCATAAATGTACTAGCAGCTACCGACTTGACTAGCCTGTCTAGTCCTACCTATCCTTCAGCTAGTCCCTAACCATCCTCTGCTACCAGAAAAACTGATAGAGCGCGCGAGGCCACCCGACCAATAATTTCGCCGTTTCCGGCTTCGGGCCCATATACTTTCAAATCACCATATACATTGACCAGGTGACTTCACGAGCTCTACCAATTTGTGTGTTATTCCCTATTGTTATTCCTCAGTGTACCCGACTTACCATTCACCAACACGGGTACCTAATGACCACAATGAATCAGGGAGCTAGCTGTAAAGGAGAAGGCAGCAAAATATACCAACCCAAATGACATTCAAAATACTTTGTAAATGACCACGGACAACTGGAAGTTTTAAAATCTTTATCTAAAGTTCGTTTTCTTCATGCATAAGGTATACAAGAATAAGGCAATCAATAACCAAGATAATGTAAATTATATAGCTATAGAGAAATAATGACAGGGTAACCATTGAAATACTGATTTGAGATACAACGGGAATATGCTATGCAATTTAGCAAATGTTTAAGCATGGAACAGTCTATGCACGAGTGACTATGTAGGGCCTATGAAGAGAAACCCGCTATGCTTAAAGTAAAGGGTCCTTTAAACAGTCTAGGTAAGGAGGTTCTAGACCAAATCAGGAAATGACAAACTGCAATGCAAAATATAATTTCTAGCGTATAGGGCAACATAGGAACACGTTGAGAAAAATGCAAATGACTTTATATTTCAATGGTTGCGGAAAGCATGGAAAATATCATATGCCAATTATTGTCTTTATTTTAGCAAAAGATAGAAAAATAGAGAGGTGCAAGGCTTTAGAGATTTTCACAGTAATATTTACCTAGATTGGTGTGGAAACCAAACCCTGGCCACGGGTCAGTTTAAGAACGGAAACCCTCAAGGAAGGATACCCCTCAGAAGACAGCAGGTGCAGAATGGACACCCAGGACAAGACAGGAACCCTTCGGATTTGGAAAATCAGGACAGGAAACCCTCAGGACAGGAATCAGGACAGGACCCTCAGGACAGGACCGGAACCCACAGTTCGGAAGCAACGCCTGCGCTCCACCCTCTCTGCAGCTATCGATCAGGACCCCGATTGGATCAGCGAACTCCCAGCAAAATGCTCCGCCAGCACTTTAAGGTTCAGTAAAACCTTAGTCTATGGTCAAATTCGGACAGAGTGCTCCGCAGCTCTCTGTATCTTCAGTCACCTATTGAGTGCGTTGGGTCAGTGACAGGTCAGCTAAACCAGACAAGTCGGACGACTTCCCCAAGGAAAGCCAGGGTAGTTATACCTTTTGGGACAGTGTACCACCCCCCAAATGTTGCAAAGTGTCAGAATCCTTCAATTTGGATTGGTCCTAAGGTAGGATTTGGGTAACACACCAATCATAACAGACTATTTGGATGCTCAATTTGCATATCTGGGTACCGCCTAGCGAGATTGGGGTTCCCATGAGAAACTGCACAGCAAACAGTAGCGCAACATACAATGTAACATATAAGGAGCAACATTCGCTGTTCTCGTAGGGCAGAGGTGGCTTTCTCATGAGCATCTTGCCCATCACTGCCAACTGGCTGTGTTCCATCAGTCAAGGTCCACTGTGCCTCAGAAAGTTGCGCAGGCGCAGAAGGGACCTCCAAGATGGTTCTCCGCTCCCTCAGACCCCCATTTCCCGCGGTACATGAAAAGTAAGCGAAAACAAATTAATACATAGTAATGTCATTATGAAAACACATCACACTGTTTGCACTTTCAATTTATCATTAGAAAATATACTTATGCAATCTAAATGTTAGCTACATATAAACAGAAACAAGAGCGAACTGCACGAGCAGTACAAGCTATGTATTACGCATGCGCATTATTTTTCCCTCCAACTCTGCAGATACGTCAGGACACGTGAGTGTGGCTGACGCATGCGCAGTAACTAAATACAAGCAGCGGCCATTTTTTTTTTACAGACTCCGTTTAGTATGGTTAAAATACACATGTGCAAGCTTCATTAACTTTGTTTCGAACGAAAAATAAACTTAGTAAGACGTACAATTTATTACCTTGTTACACATAAACCGAGGTTCATGATTGAAGCAAAGCTTTGCTTCATCAATATGATCTATGTGGGCCAAACGAAACAAAAAATCAAACTACGAATCTCACAACACCGAAGCAGGATCAGATGTAAAACACTCAATGGTCCCCTGGTTGAACATTTCAATGACAAAGAACACAGTGAAAATGATGTCCGTTGGACTGTGATCAGCCAAGTGATCCTACCACCCACAGGAGGTGACCTGACAAAACTGCTTAACAAAGAAGAATTGAAATGGATAATCAAAACGGACAGTCTCAATTCCAGACTGAATTTACAATAAGATTGGACCACTTTGATTTAATTCCTGTACAAATCGAACAGAGACTGGTCTGCCCGTGGGCAGGAACCATGGCTGTAACTGCTTTTGTTAAACTAACCCTTTTTTTTAAAATTGTTCTTTTTTTTTTTCTAAATTGTTCTTGGTTTTAATGTAATTATACATAAGGCTGCTTTAATATGAAAATTCATGCATAACACCTTGGTCCTTTTACTATAACGTATTTCCTGGTTTTCTTCTATTCATCACCTTACTCACTGCACCTTACACTTCTTCCCACCGCCCCATCGTCTGGATACTGTTTTCCCCTTAGCCCCTTCTCTATTTCTATGCCGCCTCACTATCCCTCGTTTATCTCCATGGGCTTATCCTAAGATGGCTGCCACCCCATACCCCTCTTCCATGTCTATGCCCACCCCACCTACCAATCCCTAGCCTCCTTTCAGGTTACTTATGGGGAAGCCTCTCCTGTAAACATGCCACTGCATCGACAGGAAAGCAAACCGCCCGACTGATCCGTTAAGCCGCTGCCAGGTTCTAATTAGCACTTAATCATCTAACTTGCAAACCCTCTATCGGAGACTTACTACCGGTTTGTTCTTCTAGGGGCCTTTTGTCTACAATGAGATCGTATCCTAATTGACGCGTTCCCTCCTGGCACCCATATCTGATAAGGAATTGACACCCTTGTTTTTCCCGTAGCCTCTGGTAAACCCCCACAAGTTCCCAATCCTCATCCCCTTCACTTCTATCCCTAGGGCAGCCTGATTCAACTTCCCGCTCCCCAGGGTTCTGTCCCTCGGTAAGCCCGAAGTTATTGCACTTTTCTTCACCGCCGGTTAATTCTTTTAATTCTTTTTCACTTGCGTCGTCACGCATGGGTTAAATATTTTGACCTAGTAATAATGTTCACATGCCGCTTGCATAGTCACTTATCGGTCAACCGATTTGCGCCGTCGGTCATTCTTCACCGCAAGCGACTCACCTATAGACTAAACTCTACCTTCTCATCACTAAAGACTCACCCCCCCACGCGGCTGCTAGGCAGTTGCAACCCTCCATGTAAGTACTTGTTCTAAGGGTTGAACGTATAAACACGCCTTCACCCTAACTGTGATTCTTCACTTTCCTCACGCCTTCACCCTAACTGTTATTCCGTACACATGGTTTACTTATATGACAATGTCCTTGTGTAACTAGCGTGGACGATCCTTCGTCACCACCACGCCCTATGGCCCTTTGGAGTCCGGATATATGAGCATCTTATGTGACATGGTCCAATTCTTTCCGCCCTCTTGGCTCTATTGATTAAATCACTAATTCACATATGAAATTCACCCTGACAGTTTGATTATTAACTAGTCATGTCCTCACTATTTCTATGCTGTTCTTCCACCTTTTCCCCTTTCCTAGGCAATAGAGGCTCACAATTATTAGGCTATATTCTGTGTCCTGATGATGATCCCCATGATTACATAGTGGGATCAAAACGCCGTTGACCTTTTTTGTGCACCAAATACAGAAAGTATACTATGTCATGTGTATGTAAAGGTGCTTCTTTGAATGTTCTGTTTCATTATATACTACAGAAATGTGCTGCTTTTGGCTAATAGCCCTGTTCTGCTCCTTGTTTCCTCACTGTACAAATCTGTATGTGCTTGGGTGCAGGCTTGTGGATTCAGGTGGCAAGGCGATGCTAGTGATGCTCGATCTGTCGGCGGCCTTTGACACCGTCCCACACGAGGGTCTACTAGCCAGACTTTACGAGACCGGTCTGAGGGGGACGGTGTTCAGCTGGTTTCGATCTTTCCTGGCTGGCCGCCGACAAACGGTCTGGGCCTCCTCTAGTTCCGCTGAGATGCCATCATTGGGTGTCGTAGTCCCCCAGGGCTCGGTGTTGAGCCCGACTCTTTTTAACATCTTTATGACCCCTCTGGCGGCACTGGCGGAATCCTTTGGGGCCCAGATCGTTTCCTACGCCGATGACACCCAGCTCCTCTTTACGTGCGCGAAGGGTGCGGATTTTGATGGAGAGAGTATCCAGGGTTGCCTTGGGGCCGTTTTTAACTGGTTCCAACTTAACGGCCTCAAGTGCAACTCGGATAAATCAGAGGTACTCTTCTTCGGGTGCAGCTCGGCTCCAGAGTGGCAGGAATGGTGGCTGGAGAACATGTTTCCACCTTCAGGTTCATCCCAGGTGGCCAAGAACCTGGGAATTAAGATCGATAATGACCTGACACTGCGTTCTCAGATAATCGGTCTCACCGGTACCTGCTTCGGTTTGCTCCGGATGCTACGCAAATTTCTTCCCATACTATCGGAAGACCACAGGAAGATAACGGTACAGGCTATAATCGGCTCGAGAATTTGATTATTCTAACATTCTGTATCTCGGCCTGCCGGAGTATCTGTTGCAACGACTGCAGGTGGTCCAGAAATCGGCAGCACGGGCCATCTTTGGACTATCAGGCAGTGCTAGAACTTCTGGTCTCCTGTAGTCACTTCACTGGCTTCCCATCCGGAAGCGGATAACTATCAAGGCCCTGACTCTGGCTCATAAAGCTCTTTATGCGTCAGGAGCCAAATACCTACATAAAAGGGTGGTTTTCTACCACCCTACAAGACCCTTGAGGTCTGGATCTTTATTCCTTGCCGCGGTCCCTCGTATTAAAAGGGCACGCATAGGAGGCCGATCTTTCAGACTGTTGGCCCCGCAGCTCTGGAACACTTTACCGGTGTCTTTGCGCAGTACTTCTAACTTACTGACATTCAGGAAGGGCCTTAAAACTTGGCTTTTTACCTCCTAGGCATTAGTTTCTTAGGTTGGTCTGGATTCCCCTCTTCTGTTTCTTCTTGCTTTTCAGTTGTGTTATGATACAGATGTGTATTAATAAAAAGCGCCGGGACACTCTTTGAGTAGCTGTGCGCTATACAAAACAGAAATAACATAACATAACATAACTATGTTGAACTGTTAAAGGAATCCTTGTTTTTTCATTTTTGTTCGTTCATTTCTGATTAAGTAAAGATTGAGACCTCTGTCCGGCTGGACATGTCAAACTAATATAGTTCCTGTGGGCCCGATTCACAGAATGAACTTAAGACTCAATCCTAAACTTACTACTATTTTGGTATTCACAGAATGCACTTACTACTTTTGGCATTCACAGAATGAACTTACTACTTTTGGTTTTCACAGAAGTTAGGATTTTGTCTTAAGTCTGTCTTAAGTCTGTCTTAAGTTAAGACTTTACCCAAAGGTGTCAGCGTGCTTCAGAATAGAACCAAGGACTTTCTGACTTTGATCTGTGGCTCTCAGCTCAGCATTAGACAGAATAACAAATAAACACAGCAGAATAATCACCATGATGCAGCTGTGGGTAGGGGGCTAAAGGGTGCCAAAGTAGCCAAAAGTGGGGACAGAAAGTGAAGTGCACAATTGTCACAACCTAATATAAACTTATTTTGACGTCTACTTGTTTTGGTTGTCTATTTACTTACTTATGTACTATTGTGCGACCTCCTCTGATCTGTCTGTAAAACGTACCTTTTTCCCAAACTTTTGTCCTGAAATTTTACCTACTGTCCTGAATTTTTTACTGAATTTGGACCCTTTGTTCTGAATTTTTTCACTCACTGTTCTAAATTTGCCCCTATGCCAGTTGGTCACCCTAGCGTAGGTTACGTTGTGTGTGTTAAAATGTCTTTAACAATCAAAGATTTTCTTACAATCAGGTTGTCGGAGACGCACTTTAACTATCAAAGACTTTCTTACGAGCAGGTTGTCGCAGAAGATTCTGTTTCATCTGACCGGACGGTGCTGCAATGGCTTTCATAGCTCACTGGGTGTCGCATCTGTTGCAGTGCTTGTGGGGGGAGAGAATTTCAGCACCATCAAAACTGCCTTTCATCTTTGAAGTGGGTGGAAGAGCCAAGAGTCACTGCATGAAATACCACATGTGGATTTGCTACCTCCTCCTTAACTTAGTGCTTTGAAACTGCAGGCAGCACTAGAAAACATGACTCAAAAGCCCAAAATACATAATATAACTAGACTGCAGTTGTTGCACCATAAGGGTTGGGGCGAATTGATTATGGATTTGTGATGTCCTTGCGTCTCCTTTCCTCAGGCGCGCAACACAAGCCCCCGCAGTCCCCGCTATGCGTGGGCCCCCGAGCTGCAGGGGGCCCCTCAGCCCGCCCTTTACTTGGAGGTTTCCCCCATACTCCCTAATGGACCTAGTATTTAAGGCTGACCAGGCCTCCTGGGCTGAAGAATTATTTGCCAACAATATAGGCTTAGTTGATATTTTTTCTGCAATCTGGGAAATGTTTAAGGTTTTTATTAGAGGGGCTGTCCTATCTAAACATTCTGGGGTTCTTCGATCGCTCAGAGATAGACTTGCTGCAATGGAAAAGAGGCTGGCGGGACTAGAGCATGTTTACCGACTGAGGGGAGTGCCGCATACACTTGAGGAAATTAAAACCACTTTAGAAGAGTATCAGGAAGCAGCAGACAGGGAAGTGAAGCAAATGTGCTAGAACGTGCAGTGAGGGGGAACACCCTGGTGCGGTTCTGGCAACCATGCAGTGCCGCAAAAGGGAATCTAGCACAATCACTGAGATTCTGGGGGAAGATGGGAGTCAGATACATGAAACAGTGCTTATTACAGAGAGATTTAGCATATACTACACTGAATTGTATAGCTCAAGATTAGACCCGAATGAGGAGAGCATTAAAGACTATTTGGAGCATATACAACTGCCATGGCTCCAGGCTCACTAACTCACATAGAGAACATCTTATGGCGCCTCTGGAACCTGGCAAGATCTCATTATCAATTCCTTGAGTACTGCGGCTAGGGACCTCTACACATGCGCATTCTTCTATCCTCTCCTGACTATGACTGAAACATGCAAATCCCTCCATGTCTACACCTTATTAATAAGTATTATTTTATATATATCTAGCAGCCCGTCCCGACATTGTCCGGGTATGAATTGCTGCCGGCCAGTAGTTTATTGTTTCGTAGGATTTCGTTTTGATAGCATTTCTTATCTGTGACAGGCCTGTGGAACGCTCCGATTCACAGTGCACTGCTGATGCACTTAAGAGTGCACGTTCAGTAGTGTGTGAACTCGAGTTTCCCTACTTTATTTTCCTTGCAATATTATATAGCACGAACTCGACAACATGGCATGAGCACAATTTACATTACAGAAGAACACATTCATTTGTGGTAGGCACGGGGAGACAAACCGATTTGCCTGGAATCACAGGATGTTGAGCTGATGCCGAGATTCAAACGTGGGGCCCGATTCACAGAATTAACTTAAGACTCAATCCTAAACTTACTACTATTTTGGTATTCACAGAATGCACTTACTACTTTTGGCATTCACAGAATGAACTTACTACTTTTGGTATTCACAGCAGTTAGGATTTTGTCTTAAGTTTGTCTTAAGACAGACTTAAGACAGATTTAAGACAAAATCCTAACTTCTGTGAATACCAAAAGTAGTAGGCTCATTCTGTGAAAGCCAAAAGTAGTAAGTGCATTCTGTGAATACCAAAATAGTAGTAAGTTTAGGATTGAGTCTTAAGTTCATTCTGTGAATCGGGCCCATAGCTCCCCATCTCTAAAGTTTGCAATTCTAGAACTTGTGTGGGAGGTGTGTCTAAAAGTGTATGTCAGTGCTGGGCATTAATGAGAGAGACCTGTGCAGTTTTCCAATCGGTGGTGAAAAAATATGAGTATGTTGCTGGAGATGTGGGCCGCCGTGCCACCAATGTACTTACGGGGGAGGGTAAACACCCATTATTCCGCAACTTTCTTTCCGCATACCATCACTTTCATTATGAAAGTACCATGACTCCGCAATGCCATTATAACACATGGCATTACATTTTATGTGCTTTTACCACGCATACATTTACAACGAAATTCGTTGTAAATGCATGAATGGTAAAAGCATGTTTTTTTTTAAATGTTTGGATAAGGCAAGTATGGGTATAGGGGTATATGTTTTGGGGTGTTTGGGTATTTTAAGGGTTCAGATATAGTTTTGGGTTTTGGGGTACAGGGGTATTTTAAGGGTTCAGGGCTTGGTTTGGGGTACAGGGGTATTTTTAGGGTTCAGGGCTAGGTTTGGGTTTTGGGGTACAGGGGTATTTTAGGGTTCTGGGCTAGGTTTGGGTTTTGGGGTACAGGGGTATTTTTAGGGTTCAGGGGTAGGTTTGGGTTTTGGGGTACAGGGGTATTTTAAGGGTTATGGGCTAGGTTTGGGTTTTGGGGCACAGGGGTATTTTAGGGTTATGGGGTAGGTTTGGGTTTTGGGGTACAGGGGTATTTTTAGGGTTCAGGGGTAGGTTTGAGTTTTGAGGTACAGGGGTATTTATAGGGTTCAGGGCTAGGTTTCGGTTTTGGGGTACAGGGGTATTTTTAGGGTTTAGGGATAGGTTTGGGTTTTGGGGTACAGGGTATATTTATAGGGTTAAGATGGGTTAGTGTTTAAGGGTGTTGGGGTATTTTATAGAGTAAGAGTGGGTTATGATTATGGGGTACAGGGGTATTTAAAGTAGGGGTGGGCGGAATTGGCGCAAACTTAGTACAATAAATCCGCAATATTTCGTTCCGTCAGATTTCCAATTATTAAAACAGAAACCTCATATATTCAAGGTAAAATAACAAGTATTTCTACATGCTAAAATGCGTATAGTCATTTCACAAAAGTGAAATTAGCTTCCAGCAAGCAGTGAGAGAGGGGGTGATTTTGAGAGCAAGCCCCTGCAAAGCATTATGGGACGAGATTAGCAGTGGGAAGTGAATATTATAGTATCCAAATAATTCTACAAAGAGCTGCAGTTCACCTCGTCTCCCCAGTTGTCCCCGATGAGGCAAATGCAATAGCATTTACAATATTATACATCAAGCTGCAGTTCAGCTCTTGGTCCCTAGATGTCCCTGATGAGGCAAATGCAAAAGCATTTAAAATATTACACATCAAGCTGCAGTTCACCTTGACGTCCCTAGATGTCCCTGATGAGGCAAATGCAATAGCATTTAAAATATTATACATCAAGCTGCAGTTCACCTCGCCATCCCTAGATATCCCTGATGAGGCAAATGCAATAGCATTTAAAATATTATACATCAAGCTGCAGTTCACCTCGTCGTCCCAAGATGTCCCTGATGAGTAAAATTCAAAAACATTGAAACCCTTTCATGAATGCTAAAAATGATGCTAATCTTATCCCATAATGCTTTGCAGGACCTTTTAGTTGTATTTTTGCCCATGACTGTGCTTGGGGTGGTTCTAGGAGAATGGGACCTCCACTGAATTACTATTTAAAAGGAGCAGGAATGTATAGAACCTGGGAAGAAAAAACAACACTCGTGACCGAATACCCCCAGCGATTGTCACGCCCCCAGCACACACCCACAGCACAATGCAGACACGCCCACAAGGGACTACTTTGCTGGCACGGTTCTTTTACCTTTTAAATGTATATGGTGGGCGTCTGCATAGCCTATGTCCTTCTGCTGCAACTGCCCTTTCCAACGCTGTATTGGGTGTTTTGATTGGTGCTGTGGTTCCTGAAATTACCCGCCTCAAAGGTTGGGGCTCTCTCTTTATTATATTAGTATAGATTTGTTATAATTCTTTAGATCTCGCGTCAAAGAGCACGATCCTGAGATTGCACAGTTCTGTCTATCCGGAAACACACTCCATCATGGCCGCTTTATTTTTCCACTGTTTTAGGCGGTCTACTGCGGCACGTCTCACTGATGCAGCCGTGGTCAATGTGCATGCGTCCAATGAGTGATGCACTCATGATGCACTCGCTACTGACTGCTTCCTGCGTGTACTTAGTTAGATCAACTTTGGTGCATTTTAATTCTGTCCCGAACCTAGATGGACGTACCCATTTGGGATATAGGTAAGCCTCCACCATTCAGGGAGTTTTAACAAAGTCTGCTTAATACCGGATCTTTACCATTTGTTGTTTCAGACCCGCATCAATAGCTCTTACAGTGGTAAGGATTGGACTACCACTGTGTCTAGATAGAGCTAGAGTTAATGGGATTGAGTTAGAGATAGGGGAATTCCTCCTTTTGAAATTGATGCCCTCGGACACCCTTACGGGTGTCATGCTTCCTCATCGGGTGTTGCTCCTCATTGGGGGTGGCGCTGCAGTCCCCCACAGGCCTCGAAAGAGGGCTCTTTGTCAGAGATCTTTTATAGGAGGTGCCGTTGGTGTGCCTGTGGGTGTGTGGGCCTCGTGAAAAAGTGTGAGTGAAAATTAAATTACCTCGCCGGAACCCTAACCCAATTTTATTCGAGGGTCCGGAAGATAAATTAAAATCAAAGAGGACTGGGGCCTATCCTAGAAACAAATATGTAGGAGGAATAGGTATGCTCCCACTGCTCTCAGTCCGTGCAAGTGATGTGAAGGTGCAATGGGGTCAACATGTTTCGCACAACAAGTGGGTCCCTAGTGGATTCGCAGTGTGCTTCGCCAGGACCTTGAAAATGAATATAAAACTGTGGGAGTAAGGGAAAGATGCCCTGCACTCCCACCATACCCAAATGTAAGGTCAAAAACATCTACCTAAGATCCATAAGGGGACGACACCGCCAACGGGACTCCCGGTTGTAT
Organism: Lissotriton helveticus; assembly: GCF_964261635.1. NCBI lineage: Eukaryota > Metazoa > Chordata > Amphibia > Caudata > Salamandridae > Lissotriton > Lissotriton helveticus. Next base: position 181,766,155 of record NC_136057.1, on the reverse strand, counting down.
CTGGCATTGATTCTTTGCTGGAACCACTCAGCAAGTTCTGTCATTTTTATCTGTGCCCCCTAGTGAATAAAACACCTACCACAGAGGTTTTGAACCTGATTGATTATTTGCAGAACCAGCATCAATTAACGATCTTGGGGCATATGTACAAAGGCTTTATCTCCGCTTTTTTGGCTTACAAAGCCGAAAAAGTGGAGATAAAACCAGCGCCCTATTTACAAGCATAATAGCATGTTAGCACCCTTTTTCCCAATGCCTCCCTTTGCATCTCCAATGAGATGCAAAGTGGGTGTTACTGGACGTACCCCAGATGGACTACCTTGCAAATATCGCTGATGTTTACATTGCGATATTTACAAGGCAGCCCACATGATTTTAGCATACATTAGATTTTGGTGAAAACTGCAGTTTTCGCCATAATCTAACGTCTGCTAAAATCCTGATGTAGCCATCACTAACATAGGGGGTGGATTATGCTGAAACAACTCTGTGGGTCATATCAGCAAGGTTATCTCCCTTTTGCAGGGAACATTGCTGGAAAGCCAGCGATGTTCCCTGCACAAGGGCGATAACCTCACTATCTCTGGAATTTTTATTGCTCTGGAGTAACACGTTGTTAATTATGCGCTACCAGGGCGATAAATACGAGAGATAGCCTGCAAAAATAAAATTATTGCTAAGCATGACCAGTGATAATTATCGCTGGCCATTGTTAATAGGCCCCCTAGTGACTCTGGACATAGAGGCGCTTTATATGAATATTCTCCAGGACTCGACACTTGCAGTTCAAGAACATGCCTTGCAGAGTGTTGACCCATGGCCATATGAAACCCCCATCGCATTTATTTGTGACTGTGCCTCTGAAGCTCTCAAAGAGATCTACCAATTTCAAAAGGAGGAATTCCCCTATCTCTATCTCAATCCCACTAACTCTAGCTCTAGACACATCTTATATCAACAAGAAAAAGTTGCAGAATTTTCTCTTGTTTAGGAACAGCTACCATCCATTGTGTTGACATTTAATCTTGGGAGCACTGGTTATGGACCTTCTCTTTTTTCTAGAATTGCTCCCTGTTCCTCCCTTTTGTAATGTGTTACTAATGAGTACGGCAGCCAGCCATGGGACACTATTTTCAATTTTCTTCTTCTAGATTCACTTTTTCTCACCAGTTAGTGCCCATTATACATTCCTTAGGGGGTTCCATTTAGGCACACTTACAACCTGGACAATCCAGGTCTCAGTTTGATGATGACATAGAGGCAGAAATACTAAGGGCACCACCCCCTCTTTCAGGTGATGGCAGTGTAGCATCAGGTAGCTGGAATGAGGACTGGAAATTCCTACAAAACCTGAGGAAACTACAGAATAAGACAGCTCTGCATGGGATAGTAATGACGGAGCGCCCGATTGACAGAACTAACTTAAGACAAAATCCTAAACTTACTACTTTTGGTATTCACAGAAGTTAGGATTTTGTCTTAAAACAGACTTAAGACAGACTTAAGTTAGGATTCTGTCTTAAGTCTGTCTTAAGTCTGTCTTAAGTCTGTCTTAAGACAAAATCCTAACTTCTGTGAATACCAAAAGTAGTAAGTTTAGGATTTTGTCTTAACTTAGTTCTGTGAATCAGGCCCCTTATGTCTTAGGGCCAATATAGGCCCCAATGTTTTTTTAGTCACACTGTCCCCCAGAATCTTCTTAGACGATTTGACCTTTCATCCTGAATGACTACGATTGCTTGGAATTGCACACGCAGTTGGCTTGTGTTGATTATCAACACAGCCAAGCGCTTATCAGATGAGCTTCACATTACCGTATCGGAGAATGGGCTTAAAGCAGGCATCTCCATTTCTTCATTTAAATCACGACTCGCTGAAATAAATGAAGAAATGAATGATCATAAGGAGTATCTAACCAAACAGAAAATTTCAAAACTCCAAAAAGATATTAAACGCTTTGACCAAGGTAAAATGTACCCTTACACTAAAGACAATTATGTCTTTCAGAGTTATGACACCACATCTGGCGAGGGCAGTAACCAGTCCACCAGATTAGGGTCCACTAGTAGTGATTCCAGTCATGAAAATAGGAATTATACACCACAACACAGAGGAGGCCTTAGACAACAACCTCCACTTTTGTTTCAAGAATTCCCACCAAACTCACCAAACACCGAAACTGCCTTGCTTGAAGTCACCGAGGCCATTAATGAAACCCTGGACTCAGGGGGCAAAGCCATGTTGGTGATCCTTGACCTTTCGGCGGCCTTTGACACCGTCCCCGATGACCGTCTTCTTTTTAGACTCTGGGAGATTGGTCTGAGGGGGTCGGTGTTCGACTGGTTTAAGTCCTTTCTGGCCAATCGCCAACAAACGCTCTGGGCTCCTCCCTTCTCTGCCATGATGCCACTAGTGGAGGTGGGAGTTCCTCAGGGCTCCATTCTGAGCCCAACTCTCTTTAACATCTATATGACCCCTTTGGCGGCACTGGCAGAGGCCCACGGAGCTCGGATCGTGTCGTACGCGGATGATACCCAGCTCCTTTTTACGTGCGACAAAGACTCCAACTTTGATGGCGAGAACATCAGGGGCTGCCTTGAGGCTGTTTACGGCTGGCTTCAGCTGAACAGCCTCAAATGCAACTCCGATAAGTCGGAAGTGCTCTTTTTCGGCTGCCCCTCTGACCCCAGGTGGAAGGCCTGGTGGCCGGCCGCCATGTTTCCTCCCGTCAGCGACTCGGCGGTCGCAAAAAATCTTGGAGTACATATTGACAACGGTCTCTCTCTTAAAACCCAGGGGCCTCATTTATGAGGCCTTGTGTGAGTTTTGCGGTTTCGATGCGTCACTTTTTGTGACGCATCGGCGGTGTAAAACTTGCCTCCTGATGCGCACTATTTACAAAGTGACGCATCTAAGCAGATGCGTCATTTTGTAAACCCCTGCGCTACATTATACCTGCATCAGGTATAATGTATGCAGAGGGGGCGTTCATCCGCAAAAAGCCTCGTAAGAGTGACGCAGTGAAATCTATGAGATTTCACTGCGTCACTTTTAGGACGCTGTTGCGTCAAAATCTTGCGCCTGCCTCACAGCAGGCGTAAGACTGACGCAAGCCCTTTCACATGGGGCTTTCCCCATGTGAAAGGAAGCATTGCTGGAGTTGCGTCACTTTTGTGACACACTCCAGCAATGCGTCACTTTTGCGCCTACAGATACGTCAGAAATACTGACGTATCTGTAACTCCTTGCGACATGATGCGTCATATTATAAATATGACGCATCAATCATGTCGCAAGGAGAGCGCAGTGAAAAGTGACGCATCGCTGTTTTCACGCAGCGATGCGTCACTTTTCATAAATGAGGCCCCAGGTCTTCGGCTTGGTTGGCAAATGTTTTGCCATCCTTAAGATGACTAGGAAGTTTCGGCCCCTATTGTCGCTGGACCACAGAAGAGTAACGGTGCAGGCGCTGATAGGTTCCCTCCTTGACTACGTCAATGTACTGTATCTGGGCCTTCCCAAATTTCTCCTTTCACGCCTGCAAGTTGTCCAGAACTCTGCCGCGCGAGCCATCTTCGGCCTCACTAGGAGAGCCAGTGCCAGTACTCTGCTCAAATCCCTCCACTGGCTCCCAATTAGAAAGCGTATTGTCTTCAGGGCGCTGACAATGGCCTTTAAAGCATTGCACGGCCTGAGTGCCAGGTACCTTTGGAAATAGCTGACGTTCTACCAACCTTCCAGATCACTTAGATCTTCCACCTTGGCCTTGGCCGCCGTACCAGCGATTCGGCATGCTCGGCTGTGTCGGACGCTCCTTTAAACGCCTTGCTCCTCATGTGTGGAACGCTCTACCCCTTTCCCTTAGAACCAATGGCAATTTGTTGGCCTTCAGGAAGGATCTTAAGACTCTGCTCTTCTCTCAGTAAGTGCTTCTGCTCTCCTCTTTTTCTGTGCCACTGAGGATCTTAAGCGCCGGGACACTCTTCGGCGTAGCTGAGCACTATAAAACTCCCCCCTATAACATAACATAACATAACATAACATAACATAACTCCTTTCAACCACCAATGTACCCTGGACCGTGGATGGGACCGCATCCAATGTGGAACATACCACCTGGACATGGTCCACAAATCCCTCAATACCAACAATTCCCCCTCCCCCTTTTTACAACAGAGGGAAGGGCAGAGGAAGAGGCAGAAGAAGAGGAGGACCCAAGAACGTCCACTGGCAAGACCAAGAGCAGATAGTTCTTAGGAGCAAGACAATGAAACCCTAGTAGTTAATCATTCATCCCGGCCCATGACCGAGGATGAATCAAAGCTCTTGGAGAAGGGCCTTGGTTTTGTCCCGACCCCCAAGGAGGACACCTTCAGACTTCATCAAGAACTCCATCAACTATTTCACAAAATAAGACTCAAGGCATTTTTTCAAGACAAACCTGAGACCCCTATTACCGGTACTGGTCTAAAAAAAAGTCAAAGTTCACAACGACCGCTGCCATGACACCACATGAGGTACTTACTTTTGAACAGGCGATTTTGAAAGACGTGAAGGACACTACCTACACACACCCCTTCGACAAACTGTCCAGGGAAGAGAGGAACATACTCAAAACCATCATAGAGGCTCAGTCCATCATTTTGAAGCCTGCTGACAAAGGAGGGACTATTGTCATTGTGGATATTGATACGTACGATGCTGAATGTCACCGCCAACTATAAGAAACAAAGTTCTATTGGCCGATAGATGAAAATCCAACATCCCGTCTGTCCACCATAATCAGAAGTCTTATATCTGAGGCTGAGATGGAAGGATGGATTTCTATCCAAGAGGTAGCCTTTCTTTCCAATAATGTCCCTCGTACCCCTTATTTCTACACTCTACCGCTAAGATCCATAAGGGGACGACACCGCTAACGGGACGCACGGTTGTGTCTGGCATTGATTCTTTGCTGGAACCACTCAGCAATTCTGTCATTTTTATCTGTGCCCCCTAGTGAATAAAACACCTACCACAGAGGTTTTGAACCTGATTGATTATTTTGCAGAACCAGCATCAATTAACGATCTTGTGACTGGGGGTGAATGTTTTGCTACATTCCGTCCATCATCTTGTGTGTTTTGAAAATTTTGCAGAACCAGCATGTATTAACTATCTAGTGACTCTGGACGTAGAGGCACTTTATACGAATATTCCCCAGGGCTCGGCACTTACAGTTCTAGAACATGCCTTACAGAGTGTGGACCAATGGCCATATTAAACCCCCATCGCATTTATTTGTGACTGTGCCTCTCTAGCTCTCAAAGAGAACTTTTTTGCCTTCCAGAGACAACTGTACCATCAAATCCAAGGCACCAGTTGGGAAGCACCTTTGCGATGAGCCTGGCGTGTTTGTATGTGGACGACTTCGAGGAAAAATTCCTCTTGAGAGGAAACAATCCATACAGGACCAGCATCCTGGTGTGGCGTTTTTAGATCGACGATATCTTCATGTTCTGGCAAAGGGGATGAGGAACAATGCGGAACCTTTTTCAAATGAATCAATACCCATAATCACTTTCTGAAATTCACCGACATCAGTTCACAAGAAAACATTCCGTTTCCAGACCTCCTGATCTCACTACAGAATGGTGTGCTCAAAACCACCAATTACAGAAAACCCACAGACAGAAATAGATTACTTCTGTACGAGAGCTACCACCCTAAAGCATTGAGAAATAATCTATCAGTCGGTCAGTTTTTGCACCTTTGCAGATACTGCAATGCACTTAACGAATTTGAGTCTCAGTCTAAGATACTATATGACAACTTATCAGTACGACACTATCCTAGGAAGGTCATACGAGATGCCTACAAAAGAGCAAGGAATAACCATAGGGATGATAGGGATGCCCTCCTAGAGGTCAGAACCAAACCAGAGTTAGATGCCTTAACCTGTGTGACCACAATTACACCTAACTCCAATATAATTTAAAAAATTATCAAAAGGCATTGGAACATCCTCAAAATAGGCAGCTTCAGTCCAGGCCCACCTCCATTGTTTGCATTCAAACACACACAAAATCTGAGAGACACATTGGTCCATACTCGACCAAAAGCCACAATTCAGAGACAACCCACTCTCTGGTGCTTATCCCCAGTAGAAGGACGCTACCCCTGCGGGACCTGCACTGTGTGCCCCCGACTACAGCATCTAAACAGATTGACCTTGGTTTGCCCAGACCTTGGCTTCAAAAACGGCATACTAACGGTAATACAAAAAACTGAATATACCTTATCACCTGTCACTATGCCATAAGGTATGTGGGCATGATGATCTGCCCTATTAAAACCCACATTGGGGAACACAAAAGTACTATCCACTGTAGGAAAACCAACACAAGGCTACAGAACCACTACCTAGAGAAAAACCATCCCCCTGACAGTCTCTGTTGGACCATAATTGAATCCAATCCCAACTGGTCCACACGCACATTATTTAAACAAGAACAACAGTGGGTGTTTCCACTTAAAAAGCAATTTGGTTGGTCTGAATGTTGACATACTTTGGGTAGAACTGACATCGTAATGCTCCGGATCTAATCAAAAATTGACGGTGTCACCTGAGCTCTGATCTGGGACTATTTAGGGTGCATATGATTCCCTTTCCATACCGTTTTTCAGCCACCAAGGAATACCCACAGTGTTGTCTGCTATGTGCAATCATCCTTTGTGATTGGCAGGGTGACTTCGGGTCCTAGTGTTTAATTACGACCACCAGACAATTGGAACGAATAGTCATTATTATGGTGACCACAGAAGACGTGTCTGCCATTGGTATAACAAGACATACCCTACCTGCCCAAACCACGACATAGAGGGCCTTAATACCATTAGCATCTTTAGTCAATATGGAAGCTCCACCAACACTGTGGGCTAATATTAGGATTTGTGTACTTCTATTCGCCCGTGAAAAAACATGAACACGCTGCACCACTTAGTATTCAATTGTATTTTTATACTATACCATCCATTGCTCTTACCACAGAAAGTGCGGCGGTAAATTGTACACTTATCTAATATGTAAGCATCTGTACCACTTGGGGGAGGTCTAGTTATATATCTCTCTATATCCGTTCACTGATCCATTGAATAAAATTCAACTTGTCCATCATGGCCACCAGAGTCTGCGATCTGTGGAAATTTAGTTTGTGTACTGAACATTATCTACGCCATCTTGCAGACTCACGTATGAGAATACACGACAGCCATTTTAGGTACCACGGTCTCCCTGTTCACGATCGCCCGTCAGCACATTTCCCTGACCATGCAAGCCTTCCCCGCGCACCCTGGCTGCCCCGCGCTCACATGCACAAGCCATGAAACCCCCCATGACTCTGTCTCAGGGAATCACACCCCGCGCCTGACCAACACCTCCTTCCCGTCCATGAATACCCCTCTGTGGATAAACCCTTCCACCACGCTCGATTGTCCACACCAGTCCTTTCCGTCCATGAATACCCCTCCTTTGATGTCCCCTTCCTCTGAGCCTGAACGTCAGCACTGACTGCTGGTCATCCTCTAGCCCGAAGATACAGTTTATTGCCCATTATCGTACGCCCTCGCCTCTCCTGAAAGAGGCCACTATTGATCATGACATCCCCGCCCCCGGAGATTCGATCAGGCGCACACATTCCAAAGAGATCGGCAGAACACTCAGCTGCGTGATAGCCCCTCCCAATCATATGAGGGGAAAGGGTCTCTACTGTTGTCATGTGTTGGAAGGGGTTGGAACTGGGGGGTGTCGGAGATATCGTTCTGATGTCATTCTCATGCTCTACAATGTCCCTATTGTAATAAAGGACGTTCACATGTCTTAAACCAGTGTATAAAAGACCAGGTCTCAGAGAGGTAGAGAGAGCACCTCGAGACGATACCTCGTTGTCCGATCTGATGTGTTCTACTCCGTCGGAATAAAACTTGTTTCCTGTCTTCCAGTCTCCAGCGCCTGCCTCTTTATTTGGTAACTTCGTATGGTATTAGAGGCGTTCCACGCCGGGCAAATTTAACTTAGGAAACAACTTCTGAAATCGCCTGACCATTGTAAATTGATCTTTATCAATTGGCGTCCCAAACGCGGGGCCCATCAGCGACACGTGGATCCAGTGGGAGAGGTCCCGACGACAGAGTGAACGACTGCAACGATCGGAAGAGCTCCTGTCCGATAGACCCTCGTCTGACAGCCGATCATCTGAACTTCACTGATTCCGAGCAGACCTCTCCCGAGTGATCTACGGTCCTGACTGGGAACCACCAGGAGTGCCGCGATAGCAACAGAGAATAGAGGACGATCGGGCGCTGGAAGCGGAAGACGAGAAACTGTCCATGCGGTCCGGGTAAGGTCGTGACACACGACAAATTGCGAAATTGATTGATTGTTTGAAAATACTAGTATTGCCTATTGATTGCTTCTGGGAGATTCTCTATTTGCAAACAAACACAGAGTCGCCATACTCTGTTTAATCTTTGCAGATAGTGAAGGGTAGGCAACGCATAACTTTAACACGTCGTGCCTATTTTTTCCTCCCCATTGATTGATTGATTGAATCGAGCATTGAATTGTTCGAAGTTGGTTCTCTAAGGATCTTCTCTGTCTACAAACGGGGAGGAATAGGAATATTCTCTCTCCCTTTGCCGATAGTGAAGGGTAGGTAACGCAAATCTTTAACACGTCGTACCTATTCCACTCCTTCATTGATTGATTGTTTGCCCAAACATTGACTGTTTTGGGAATTGGTTCTTTCTGGAGGTATTCCCTGTTTGCAAATAGCGTAGAATAGAATATTCTGTCCAGTCTTTGCAAATAGTGAAAAGATAGGTAGTGCAGGCTTTTGCCCCCCATTGTAATCCGTCATGCCTATCTTCTCCCCATTGGCTCATAGTTGGGTCAACCCGGACCGCTTATTAGAGATGGGCCATCCAGCTCCACTGGAAGGCACCCCTAATAAGGACATGTTTACTAAGCAAGGACTAGTCGCTATAGCTTATAGTAAGTTATGGCATAAATATACAAAAAGGGATCCTAAAAACCAGTGGCCACTGATAGGTTCTTTTGATGAAAATAAAATAAAAACACTAGAAGCAGCTGTAAAAATAAATAAGGTAACGCCCACTATGCTTGTTAGTATTGGCATGTGGCGAAAAGAAGCAGACCATCGCAAGAAAAAGGAAGAAGCAAAAACAGTGAAAGAATTACGCAAAGCAGCCCATCTGGCTGCAAAAGAACTAGATGAAGAAATAAGAAGAAGAGAGGAAGTTAAACAAACGCAAGAACCAGGACTGACAGGTCAATGCCCTGTCAGGACCACCTCTGCGCTCTACCCGGAGATTCCCTCCAAATAGCGGGCAAATGACAAGTTACTGCTCGGTCCTCCAATTATCTACATGCCTCCTCCATATGCTCCCTGCCAACCTCTAGCACAACACTCACCAGTTCAAAGTGCAGGCATGGGTGACCACAGCGCTAGTGCCCCGGCTCTTACGGCCTTCGCACCAGCCGCGTTGGTAACAATAGCAGATGAGCATGAGACCAACAGGCATCTAACAGCTAGACCAAACAGGTTGAGCAAAGATGAGCGGGATGGAATCGACCAAATGTTATGTTATGTTATGTTACGTCTATTTATTGTGCGCACAGATACTCCAGCCAAGGAGCGTCCTGGCGCAGAGACAAGGTAGCCCGTAACACAACGGGAGGCAGAAACAAAGACTAAGGAACAGCTAAAACAAGAATAGAGACTAAGAAACAGCTAAAACAAGAAGGTTTTTATCGCCTTCCGGAAGGTCAGAAGGTCCTCCAACAAGCGGATTTCAACAGGCAGGGAGTTCCATGCTGACGCAGCCATTACCCTAAACGAGCGGCCTCCCATGCGGCTAAGCCTGAATCTGGGAACCACCGCAAGGGCCAGACCTTGAGAGCGGAGGCAACGGGCAGGAACATAAAAGGACAGACAACTCGACAGGATTTCCGGGCCTGTACCTCTCAAGATTTTAAAAGCAAGGCACAAGACTTTAAAAAGAATACGCTTCCTAACCGGGAGCCAGTGTAGGGAGCGAAGGACACCTGTCACTGAGCAGAATCTTGGTAAACCAACAATCGCCCTCGCCGCAGCATTCTGAACCCGTTGTAAACGGGTTAGTTCAGCCTGGTTAGCCCCAGCCAGGAGAGAGCTGGCATAATCCAGGCGAGAGATGATAGTGGCCTGGATCACCAGCTGCCTGGTCGGGGCGTCAAAGAACTTGAGAACAGGTCTCAAGCCCCTCAGGAGACCGAAACAGCAGGCCGCAGTTCTTTTAGTATGGCCTATAAAGGAGAGGCCCGCATCCAGCCATATCCCCAGATTTTTCACTTCCGATACCGGGATCGGAGTAGGACCCAACTCTGGGGGCCACCAGTGGTCACCCCACAGCTCCACTCCCTTCCCGACGACCATCACCTCTGTTTTAGTGGCGTTTAGCTGAAGGCAGTTGCCTGTCAGCCAGCTAGCCACCGCCTTCAGTCCGGACTGAAACCTGGTAGCAAAAACCCTGGTAGAACGAAAAGAGAGCGAAGAATATACGATAAATATGCACAACTCGCATGCCGGTAGTCACAGACGGCATTTTATTTTACGGTTCAGCTACCACACCCTGAACGCGTATGAGGATAGGTACCAGACTAAGGGTCCTGCTAAAGTGACGGCTCTATATAGAAGGGTCGATGTCGGAGATGGGGCTGAAAGCGATGTGACGGACCTCTTCATGCAAACGCTTGAGGTCTTCCGCCACCTCGCGGAACAGAAACCAGAAGTCAAGATCACAGTCCCTGAGACGATTGGGCCCTCATTAGAAGCAGCCAACACCATGATGCCTATCAGAGAAGCCGCCCCCTATTGGGTTCCCCCAAGAGGTCAGGGAACGAACGATGATATCAACCATGTAGATGCCAAAGGGAGGGTTGTGTACAACTGGGTTTACCTACCATGGGATCGGCAAGATATTTTAACTTTTAGACAAACCCTGCCCGATTTAAGAAAGAACCCTACAGCATTTTATACTGAATTAGGCACAGCCTTGGGCTCAACCATAATGACTCTAGCGGACATGGTTTTGTTTTTCGGGTTGTGTCTGCCGGCTGATGTGTGGAAGCAAATCCGGAGAGCCGACCACACAGATCTGTTCGGACACACCTGGACAAAACTCGATGAAATAGATAGGCAGCGAGAGCCCGGAAAGAAACCTGTAAAAGACATATTGGAACTCCCCGACAAAATAGTGCAGAAGCTAAAAACGTTGATCCCAGAAAAGAAGGTAGACTGGTCGATAGTCACAGCCTGCCGCCAGAAACCTCAAGAGGACGTATCAGAATACTTCTCACGATTTGAAACAGTGTTCTCCGACTACAGTGGCCAAGACATGACCACCGCAACCGGACAACACCTATTCGTGCAGAACTACGTAAAGGGGCTATCGCAAGAGGTCTCCCAAAAGTTACAGACTAGCGAAAGTAGTTGGGGAGCCTCTAAACCTACAGCTATCCTTCAGATGGCTCAGTATTACGAACACCAAAAGAACGAGAACGAAAGGGCAACTGAGAAAAAGAAAAAGGACCTAAAGGAACGAGTAATGATTGCACAACTACAGGGAGTGACCACAGGGAGGGAACGGTATAGGGGAAATTACCAGTCAAATACCCCTAGGAATTCGACCCCTAGAGACCGCAACCCCACCCCTGGCGCTCCACGAACCGACCTTGATGAGAACCAATGTGCATTTTGTAAAGAATTTGGACATTGGAAGTCTCAATGCCTAGCCCTTCGGGAACTGATTAAAAATAAGGAGACAAGGGACATGGCAAATGGCCCCAAAACTGGAGGGCAGGGACGAGGACAGACCCACGACACCACCAATGACCGATCTGGTAAATCAAACACATTTGACCGCCCCCGACAGAATCAGTACCAGCAGTCCGATGGCAACAATGCTCACGACTCTGCATAGGACTGCCAGGGGCAAGGGAGGGATCCAGTCGAGCTCTGTGTTGACCAGCAAGGTCCTTATGTCACTGCTAAGGTCCTGGGTACAAAGTCTCCATTTTTGGTAGACACTGGAGCGACACATAGTGTGTTATCAAAACGACTGATTCCAAGGGCACCCTTGTCTGGCTCGCACATTACCTCGATAGGTTTCGATGGGACGCCCTCCACTAATCCCCTGTCGGTACCTATCTCCTTTGACCTAGGAAACAATCCCACTGACACGACGTTTCTGCTCTCCTCCAACTCCCCTGACGCTATTATGGGTATTGATTTACTGAAACATTTCCGAGCTACTATTAGGTGTTCCCCGGAAGGAGTCCGAGTCATCCTGTACGACAACCCGAACTTGACCGGACCCTACCCCGCACGACATATGTGCACTTTAACAGATGCTGACCTATCCTTGCTCGATTCACTACCCCTGCACCTATGGGCCAGAAACGACTCGGATGTGGGACGAATGATGATCGATCCTGTACACATAACTGTTCGACCAGATGCAATACTCCCGAAACTCCCACAGTACCGGATATCGCCCGAAGGCGAGAAGGCGTTGGTAGCAATTATTCAGTCCTTGGTAGATGCAGGAGTGGTAGAGGACGTGGTTAGTAATGTCTGCAATAGTCCAATCCTACCCATTGTTAAGAAGCAAGGTGAGGGGGATGAGAAAGCGTACCGCTTCATCATCGACCTGCGAGAAGTCAACAAAGTGGTGGTGCCACAGTACCCCGTAGTCTCAGACATCGCCACCATTCTGACTCTCATCCCGTCCACTGCCACCACCTTCACCGTTATAGATCTTAAAAATGCATTTTTCTCTATCCCCATCCATCCAGACAGCCGTTATCTCTTCGGTTTCACTTTAAAAACCGTTCATACCGATTTTGTAGAGCTCCCTAGGGCTACACTGAAAGTCCCAGCATTTACAGCCAGGCCCTAAAAAGGCAGCTGGATGCCGTCCAGCTACCAGATGGAGTGGTGTTGATCCAATATGTCGATGATATCCTTTTGGCGGCCGACACCACTCCACTTGCAATCACAGCCACTATCCAACTCTTGCACTTTCTCGCGGAGAACGGCCACAAAGTCTCCAAAAAGAAACTGCAGTTCTGTCAGTCCCAAGTAACATACCTGGGTCATCTCCTGTCCAAAGAAGGGAGAAAACTTACACCCGACCGAATCCAAACCATCCTAGACACCCCTATTCCAAAAACACAGAAGCAAGTCCGTTCATTAGTAGGCCTTACTTCTTTCTGCCGACAATGGCTACCAAATTTCAGTCTCATTATAAAACCCCTACTTTCCCTGTTGACCAAAGATGTTCCGTTCCCACTCCCGTGGACCCCTGAATGCCAAGCATCCTTTAAGGAGTTGCGGGATGCCCTTTGCTCGGCACCCGTTCTAGGAACACCAGATTACTCCAAGCCCTTCTCCCTCTACACTCACGAAAGGGAGGGATGCGCATTGTCTGTTCTGACTCAGCCCATCGGCGCCAAACAGCGCCCGTGTGCCTACTTTTCTGCCACTCTTGATCCAGTCGCCAGAGCTCTACCAGCCTGCCTTCGAGCAGTAGCCGCTGCTGCTGTCTCTATCCGACAGAGTGAGGGAATTGTACTTTCGAACTCCCTCACAGTATTAGTACCCCATGCAGTTGACACGCTTCTGAACCAGACAAAGACTCAACACCTGACTAGTGCACGACTGACAGGATACGAATTGACTTTGCTTGCGCCCCACATCACCCTGAAGAGATGCACGACATTGAATCCTGCTACACTGTTACCCTTGCCTGAAAATGACCCCGATGTGCCCCCTATACACGACTGTGTGACCCTCACGGACGAACAGACTAGGAGTAGAGTTGACCTCCGAGACATTGCTTTCACAGACCCTGACGGAGAACTATGGGTAGATGGCTCTTGCATCAAACTCCCGGACGGCACCACTTCTGCTGCCTATGCGGTAACGACTGCTCGAACAGTAGTTGAAACAGCTTGCATCACACAACGATCCGCACAGGCAGCAGAACTAATTGCCCTCACACGAGCATGTATCATAGCAGCAGGAACCACGGCAAACATTTACACGGACAGCCAGTACGCCTTCGGGGTAGTTCATCATTTTGGGATCCTGTGGAGGGAAAGGGGATTCCTGACGTCTCATGGTACACCCATCCTTCACGGAGATTTAGTCTCCGCCCTGATTGAAGCAGTCCTTCTCCCCACACGATTAGCAGTGATCAAATGTCAGGCACACAAGAAGGTGACAGATTTAGTTGGACAGGGAAACTCACTAGCCGACATCACTGCCCGAACCACAGCTGAGAATAGGGCCACGACACGCATGTATGTGACCAGGTCACAAGCAGAAAAATGGACCAACGCTAGGGAAACGATCAGGGATATCCAATCGGCCAACACATCACACGAACTGACTGAGTGGGCACGGGTGGGTCTAAGGGATGACGAAGGCTGCTGACGGACAAAGGACACAAACAAATGGTTACTGCCTGATGCATACTTGATCCCCATACTGACAATGGCACATTCCCCTGCACACATAGGTTCTGCCCCCATGATCGAACTCATTTCCAAAGTCTGGCACAACGGCAAGATCCCCGACTCAGCCAAACGCCTAGTCCAACAGTGCCTTATCTGCTTACAACACAACCCCGGGAAAGGAACTGTAGTACCCCGGGGAGGGTTTGGGATCCCCGACCACCCCTTTGAGGTCCTCCAGATGGATTACATCCAATTAGAGAGGTGCCAAGGCTTGAAGTACGTATTAGTCATTGTATGTGCCTTCAGCAAATGGGTGGAAGCCTATCCGACCCGTGATAACACTGCCATGACTACTGCCAAAGTACTACTGAAGGAGTTTTTTCCCCGCTACGGCCTTTGTCGAATTTTATGGAGCGACAATGGCCCCCACTTCATAGCTGAAGTTATCCAACTCATCCTGAAGGGGTTGGGGGTCAAACAAAGGTTCCATGCGGTCTTCCACCCCCAATCCGCTGGCCTGGTTGAATGACACAACGCTACACTGAAACTGAAACTGTCAAAAATAGTGGCCACCACAGGACTTAAGTGGCCAGATGCCCTTCCACTGGCATTGCTATCGATGCGCTCCACCCCCACTAAGCATCACTTGACCCCCTACGAGGTTGTGTTTGGACGGCCTATGAACCTCTGGACTGCCCCCAAACCAACCTCCATTCATGACGTCCCCGACGTCCTGCTGTCAGATTATTTATGCAAATTAACTAAGACATTGTCTGTCATTCATCAACAGGTGCAGCAGGCCATCCCCGATACTTCCAGGGGTCCCGGTCACGATATCCAACCGGGTGACTATATCTTGATCCGGAACTTTCAACGAGCGAAGAGTCTGGAACCCCGGTGGACGGGCCCCTGGCAAGTACTGATCACCACTCGGACGGCTCTTCGAGTGGAGGGGAAAAAGAATTGGCTGCATGCACACCACTGCAAGAAGATTTCCTCGACCCTGGCCACGACAGACAACGTCAGCACCCAGGAAGAGCTCCTGAACAAAGACCGACCATCACTGAACTGCTATCCTGATACCGAGGCACTTGAACTTGCAAAGCACTCTGATCCCACTGTGCCATCTCGAGAAGGGTATTTCCTGCGTCAAAAGGAGGGAGCTTCGGCTAAGTAGGCCACTGACTAAGTTAAAAATCTCAGAACGGTGACCCAAAGCAACCAAGGGTTACCTGGAGAGAGGCTAAACTAAGTATGTGGTTCTGCCCACTACCGAGCACCTTGAAGATGAAGAGGATGGAAGCGCCAGATAAGAAGATGATGGAAGCGCCAGATAAGAAGACGTCGAAAGCAACAGGAAATACCCACTATAGGAATCCAAAAACTGACAATTTGCACAAATCAAAGACAATTGCTTTCTTCATTATCTCCCTGTTCTGCCTCCTCCTCATGACTTCCTTCTGGATCCTGGAGGAAAGCACGCGTTTCCCAAATTACTCGTGCGTGACACATGTGAACGTAATTGAATCACATTAGGATTGACAATATTAGAAAATACAGAATAATTGTGGTTGTCCATTGTATAGTGCGGATAGAGTATAGTATCCATAATTGTTTTTATTCTAAAGTGCGCACTTTATTAGAATTGTTTTGTGCTGCTGGACTGCAGTTTAAACATCCCAGACATACCTGGAGAATGACTTTCAGGCCAGGATGTGCTGGTTGTTAGTGGACATACAAAGGGCGCGAAAGGACCGGTCAGGTCGTGGACTGTGTTCATCGTTAGTGAGAAAGTTTCAAAACGACAGATGAAAGAGAAACGGAGGAAAAATTATAAACACTAGATTGTGGAGAGCTGTATGAATTACAGCTCAGTGAGAGACATGCTGGGCGTTACTAATTCTTTTACCATTAGGGGCAGGCGGATTGAGTCTAATCATGCATATTCTATGCGAGGGATAAGGATTGATGCAGACGTCTGCTGTGACCAACTCTAAGACTTAAACAGAACTACAGAACCAGAATAACAATAAGGTCCACTACCCGGAGCTATATGCGATTGCGAGCCAATAGTCATGCGGAGGGGTATTTTATAAAAAAACGTTCAACAATCGCAAAAGTGGAACATCAAAAAAGTAAAAATTAAACAATTTATATTATTATCCGTACATAAACTCACCAAGCTAACCAAATATTGATGTCTATCTGGCTTCGCCGCACTGGGGGTGTCTGCCCCGGTGGCGGCAGTATCACGTTATTTAACAAAGATACCTGCTGTGTGGATAAACACAACTGCAATACAAATAAGAAATACAGCGCATTTACTAGAATTGAATAACTACGTCAAGAAGACAATCTGTTTTCAAGGGCGCATAGTAGTGATTGAAATCCTACCTTAGTATTGGGTGGGTTCAATGGAAACCGGGAGGAGAGAGGTCTTTGTGGTTACAGGGCGGGTGCGCTCTTGACCCACAAAGAGCCTGGTCCTAATGGCGAGAGTAAAAACGGGCGAGTGTTAAACTCCGAGTACTCAGAAGAAAACATATCGTTTTCCTGTTCCGATACTGATTGACAAGGGGTCGCAGTGATTGCGGGTATGAATGCGCTTACCTGTCGGACAGAATTCCCCCTCTTGAAGTTTCCCGGCGCCGTGTTTCGTAAACGGACACGTGACCGGAAGTGGGGGTCGTTTAAATACTGTTTCCGTGTTGGTGAGTTCAGAGACTAGAACAGTAGTCATAGAGCTCAAATAACTACGAGTGGCCCAAAAAAGAAGAGTTACTACCCCGAGTTGGAGGGTAGAATTAAAAATTGAAATTTCCATATGAAGAGTAAGATGTTAATTACCGCCCGACGCGCAAAAGTCTAGCACGGAATTGTGGTGTCAAACCCCGCTATTACCCGTGCGCGAAAGAAATATAATTTATAATTATCGTTGCTAGTAAAGTGTTGCCAACCATGGAATACACCGCGTTTTTAACCAAATATATTGCAAGATATAAGTAACCTTAGGGAGGTGAATATGTACAAATGTATTGTGAGGCCCACCTGCAACCTCATTCCTACACCATCAAGTACACGATGGGATGAATAAAAATATGTAACTGAACACCGAGCCATGCGAATAGGACCTTAACCGTGTAAATGTGTTTACAAGTCAAGATAAGATCATATTCATGTTGTAAATATCGAAAGTCTCAGTGTGGAGACGTATGCGAAATGCAATGCATTGGACTCTCCGGGTAGGGGTGAAGTCATTGAAATGATCGCGAATTACGAATTATTCCATCGCCTAGAGGATCAGGAGTTGATCCTGACTACGTGATTATGGTCGGATGGAGCAACACAACTTTTTTTAAAATTCCTCCTGAACCTCATTACTATATATGCTGGTTCAGAACGCAGAATGCGAACAATAACATGGTATAAATGAAAAACAGTAGGTTATATACAATACATATTCAATTCAGAGTACTGTATGGGGGAAAAAGAGAGATACAGCAACATAAATATAATTGTACACAGGATAAATATTTTAGTTGCCCAGGAAAAATTGCAGTTCAGGGTCATAATTTAAACCGCATTCAATGCTACGAAGACGCATAATCCAAGTCGCTTCCTTACGTCTAAGAAGTAGTTCCCGATTACCACCTCTCACGTGAATGGGTACGGTTTCTATTCCATAGAAAGAAACCTGAAAGTCGTCTGTATTAGGTTGACACTTGGCTATATGAAGTGCCACGGGGTATTTTGGATCCTGCTTCAAGATTGCTCTTATATGCTCGGAGATTCTTTCTTTCAACGCTCGTATTGTACTGCCCACGTATTTTTTCCCACAATGACATTCGATAATGTATATTACATATTTGGTGGTACAGTTTATGTTGGTTCTGATCTCGTATGAGTCTTCTGAGGGGCCTGTGAAGTGTTTAGTCTTGTGCTTGGCCCATTTGCACATCGGGCAAAACCCACATTTGAAAAAACCATTGCCCCGTTGGGTTAGCCATGTGGGATTTCTATCTACCCGTGGCACTGTGGGACTGAGCCTGTTTCTCAACGTCCTCCCTTTACGAAATGTAATTTGAGGGGTGGCTGGGATTATTTCTTTTAATGTCGAATCCTCTTTTAACAGCTTCCAGTGTTTCGTCAAGCTGGTTCTGATCGAGTTGTGTAGAGCATTATACTCTGTTATCATTCTTACTGTACTCTCTTTCTTGAGTTGGGGATCTTTGGTTTTAAGCGATTCCTCTCTCTTTATTTTATTTAATTTTGATTTTGCTTTAGACAAAATTGCTTTCGGATAGCCTCGTTTGGTAAATCTCTGATTCATGTCATCGATTGTCTTATCCAGTAGCTCGTCATCACTACAGTTGCGTCTTGCACGAAGAAACTCGCCAAAGGGTATAGAATTGATCTGATGGACGGGATGAAAACTGTCTGCTCTTAGAATTGAATTACAAGATGTAGGTTTCCTATACAATTTACTCTGTAGGGTGTTGTTGCTTATATAGAATTCTAAGTCTAGAAATTCAATGTGCGATCTACTTTGTTTCATAGTGAAACTGATTTCCCAAAGATTATTGTTCAGAAAGTTAAAAAAACTTTGTAGTAGAGCATCAGTTCCGGTCCATAGTAAGATGCAGTCGTCTATGTAGCGACCCCAGAACAAAATGGAATCTGTGTATAGACTACTGGAAGTACCCCAGAGATGGTCTGCTTCAAATGCACCCATGAAGAGATTAGCAAAAGAGGGTGAGAATTTGGATCCCATGGCTACTCCGCGTTTCTGCTGGTACCATTGCTTTTTAAACATGAAAAAGTTGTTATCCAAGATCAAACTCATCATAGAGATAAGCATTTGAGTGTGCGACCAGAGAGATGCGGGCCGTTTAGACAAAACTTTGGTGATTGCTTCAATGCCCAGTTTAGGGTTAATACTGGTATAAAGAGCAACCACATCCATAGTGACTAGTGTGGTACCTGGTTGCCATTCCAAATCTCCTAAAAGGCTGAGAATATGTTTGGAGTCCTGAATATATGAGGGGAGATTTCTGACAAGTGGGCCCAGAAACAGGTCAACATATTCCGCTAATCTCTCAGTTGGACCTCCATTTCCTGATACTATTGGTCTACCAGGGGGAAATGGGAGATCTTTGTGAATCTTAGGTAGTGTGTAAAGCCATGGATACGTTGGCTTCAGTACTTTCAGGTACATGTATTCTTCCTCATTAAGGAGACCATCCTCTTTCCATTTGAGTAGATGGTCGTTAATCGTCTTTGTAAGCACCCCCATAGGGTTGGATGCAATAGGTTCATAGCAGGAGAGGTCTGCTAATTGGGTCAATATTTCGTTGTTGTAGTCTTCTGCGTTCATTACCACAATGTTTCCTCCTTTATCTGCCTCACGAATAATGATGGAGGGATTCAGCGTCAGTGCAGATAGAGCTTGACGCTCTCCTTTAGTTAAATTATCTTTGAATATGAATTTTTCTTGTAATTTTTTAGTATCGACCTTGTTCAGGTCTTCTAACACATGTCTATGAAAATTGTCAATGCTGTTACCGCCTGGTAGGGTAGGAGTCTATGTGGACTTAGATTTGAGACCACTGGCTACCCCAACATCCATATCAATGTTAAGTTCTTCCAAAAGTTGCCCCATTTCCATAGGGCTATCCTCTAGTTCAGTGATTGACAAAAGTAGATGGACTGCTTGAATATCTTTTATTGTAGTTACAACATTAATAATGTTGTAACTACAACATTATTGTTATTATTACAACATTAATAATGTTGTAACTACAATAAAAGATATTCAAGCAGTCCATCTACTTTTGTCAATCACTGAACTAGAGGATAGCCCTATGGAAATGGGGCAACTTTTGGAAGAACTTAACATTGATATGGATGTTGGGGTAGCCAGTGGTCTCAAATCTAAGTCCACATGGACTCCTACCCTACCAGGCGGTAACAGCATTGACAATTTTCATAGACATGTGTTAGAAGACCTGAACAAGGTCGATACTAAAAAATTACAAGAAAAATTCATATTCAAAGATAATTTAACTAAAGGAGAGCGCCAAGCTCTATCTGCACTGACGCTGAATCCCTCCATCATTATTCGTGAGGCAGATAAAGGAGGAAACATTGTGGTAATGAACGCAGAAGACTACAACAACGAAATATTGACCCAATTAGCAGACCTCTCCTGCTATGAACCTATTGCATCCAACCCTATGGGGGTGCTTACAAAGACGATTAACGACCATCTACTCAAATGGAAAGAGGATGGTCTCCTTAATGAGGAAGAATACATGTACCTGAAAGTACTGAAGCCAACGTATCCATGGCTTTACACACTACCTAAGATTCACAAAGATCTCCCATTTCCCCCTGGTAGACCAATAGTATCAGGAAATGGAGGTCCAACTGAGAGATTAGCGGAATATGTTGACCTGTTTCTGGGCCCACTCGTCAGAAATCTCCCCTCATATATTCAGGACTCCAAACATATTCTCAGCCTTTTAGGAGATTTGGAATGGCAACCAGGTACCACACTAGTCACTATGGATGTGGTTGCTCTTTATACCAGTATTAACCCTAAACTGGGCATTGAAGCAATCACCAAAGTTTTGTCTAAACGGCCCGCATCTCTCTGGTCGCACACTCAAATGCTTATCTCTATGATGAGTTTGATCTTGGATAACAACTTTTTCATGTTTAAAAAGCAATGGTACCAGCAGAAACGCGGAGTAGCCATGGGATCCAAATTCTCACCCTCTTTTGCTAATCTCTTCATGGGTGCATTTGAAGCAGACCATCTCTGGGGTACTTCCAGTAGTCTATACACAGATTCCATTCTGTTCTGGGGTCGCTACATAGACGACTGCATCTTACTATGGACCGGAACTGATGCTCTACTACAAAGTTTTTTTAACTTTCTGAACAATAATCTTTGGGAAATCAGTTTCACTATGAAACAAAGTAGATCGCACATTGAATTTCTAGACTTAGAATTCTATATAAGCAACAACACCCTACAGAGTAAATTGTATAGGAAACCTACATCTTGTAATTCAATTCTAAGAGCAGACAGTTTTCATCCCGTCCATCAGATCAATTCTATACCCTTTGGCGAGTTTCTTCGTGCAAGACGCAACTGTAGTGATGACGAGCTACTGGATAAGACAATCGATGACATGAATCAGAGATTTACCAAACGAGGCTATCCGAAAGCAATTTTGTCTAAAGCAAAATCAAAATTAAATAAAATAAAGAGAGAGGAAACGCTTAAAACCAAAGATCCCCAACTCAAGAAAGAGAGTACAGTAAGAATGATAACAGAGTATAATGCTCTACACAACTCGATCAGAACCAGCTTGACGAAACACTGGAAGCTGTTAAAAGAGGATTCGAAATTAAAAGAAATAATCCCAGCCACCCCTCAAATTACATTTCGTAAAGGGAGGACGTTGAGAAACAGGCTCAGTCCCACAGTGCCACGGGTAGATAGAAATCCCACATGGCTAACCCAACGGGGCAATGGTTTTTTCAAATGTGGGTTTTGCCCGATGTGCAAATGGGCCAAGCACAAGACTAAACACTTCACAGGCCCCTCAGAAGACTCATACGAGATCAGAACCAACATAAACTGTACCACCAAATATGTAATATACATTATCGAATGTCATTGTGGGAAAAAATACGTGGGCAGTACAATACGAGCGTTGAAAGAAAGAATCTCCGAGCATATAAGAGCAATCTTGAAGCAGGATCCAAAATACCCCGTGGCACTTCATATAGCCAAGTGTCAACCTAATACAGACGACTTTCAGGTTTCTTTCTATGGAATAGAAACCGTACCCATTCACGTGAGAGGTGGTAATCGGGAACTACTTCTTAGACGTAAGGAAGCGACTTGGATTATGCGTCTTCGTAGCATTGAATGCGGTTTAAATTATGACCCTGAACTGCAATTTTTCCTGGGCAACTAAAATATTTATCCTGTGTACAATTATATTTATGTTGCTGTATCTCTCTTTTTCCCCCATACAGTACTCTGAATTGAATATGTATTGTATATAACCTACTGTTTTTCATTTATACCATGTTATTGTTCGCATTCTGCGTTCTGAACCAGCATATATAGTAATGAGGTTCAGGAGGAATTTTAAAAAAAGTTGTGTTGCTCCATCCGACCATAATCACGTAGTCAGGATCAACTCCTGATCCTCTAGGCGATGGAATAATTCGTAATTCGCGATCATTTCAATGACTTCACCCCTACCCGGAGAGTCCAATGCATTGCATTTCGCATACGTCTCCACACTGAGACTTTCGATATTTACAACATGAATATGATCTTATCTTGACTTGTAAACACATTTACACGGTTAAGGTCCTATTCGCATGGCTCGGTGTTCAGTTACATATTTTTATTCATCCCATCGTGTACTTGATGGTGTAGGAATGAGGTTGCAGGTGGGCCTCACAATACATTTGTACATATTCACCTCCCTAAGGTTACTTATATCTTGCAATATATTTGGTTAAAAACGCGGTGTATTCCATGGTTGGCAACACTTTACTAGCAACGATAATTATAAATTATATTTCTTTCGCGCACGGGTAATAGCGGGGTTTGACACCACAATTCCGTGCTAGACTTTTGCGCGTCGGCCGGTAATTAACATCTTACTCTTCATATGGAAATTTCAATTTTTAATTCTACCCTCCAACTCGGGGTAGTAACTCTTCTTTTTTGGGCCACTCGTAGTTATTTGAGCTCTAGGACTACTGTTCTAGTCTCTGAACTCACCAACACGGAAACAGTATTTAAACGACCCCCACTTCCGGTCACGTGTCCGTTTACGAAACACGGCGCCGGGAAACTTCAAGAGGGGGAATTCTGTCCGACAGGTAAGCGCATTCATACCCGCAATCACTGCGACCCCTTGTCAATCAGTATCGGAACAGGAAAACGATATGTTTTCTTCTGAGTACTCGGAGTTTAACACTCGCCCGTTTTTACTCTCGCCATTAGGACCAGGCTCTTTGTGGGTCAAGAGCGCACCCGCCCTGTAACCACAAAGACCTCTCTCCTCCCGGTTTCCATTGAACCCACCCAATACTAAGGTAGGATTTCAATCACTACTATGCGCCCTTGAAAACAGATTGTCTTCTTGACGTAGTTATTCAATTCTAGTAAATGCGCTGTATTTCTTATTTGTATTGCAGTTGTGTTTATCCACACAGCAGGTATCTTTGTTAAATAACGTGATACTGCCGCCACCGGGGCAGACACCCCCAGTGCGGCGAAGCCAGATAGACATCAATATTTGGTTAGCTTGGTGAGTTTATGTACGGATAATAATATAAATTGTTTAATTTTTACTTTTTTGATGTTCCACTTTTGCGATTGTTGAACGTTTTTTTATAAAATACCCCTCCGCATGACTATTGGCTCGCAATCGCATATAGCTCCGGGTAGTGGACCTTATTGTTATTCTGGTTCTGTAGTTCTGTTTAAGTCTTAGAGTTGGTCACAGCAGACGTCTGCATCAATCCTTATCCCTCGCATAGAATATGCATGATTAGACTCAATCCGCCTGCCCCTAATGGTAAAAGAATTAGTAACGCCCAGCATGTCTCTCACTGAGCTGTAATTCATACAGCTCTCCACAATCTAGTGTTTATAATTTTTCCTCCGTTTCTCTTTCATCTGTCGTTTTGAAACTTTCTCACTAACGATGAACACAGTCCACGACCTGACCGGTCCTTTCGCGCCCTTTGTATGTCCACTAACAACCAGCACATCCTGGCCTGAAAGTCATTCTCCAGGTATGTCTGGGATGTTTAAACTGCAGTCCAGCAGCACAAAACCATTCTAATAAAGTGCGCACTTTAGAATAAAAACAATTATGGATACTATACTCTATCCGCACTATACAATGGACAACCACAATTATTCTGTATTTTCTAATATTGTCAATCCTAATGTGATTCAATTACGTTCACATGTGTCACGCACGAGTAATTTGGGAAACCGTCCTTTGTATACCACATACCACCTATCTCATCACTTCACTCTCACAACCGGCCAGATGTTGATGAAGTATTGATCAACAAGTCACACCAGTCACCTTTTTTTTTTTAGTAAATATCGTTTGGCACCACACAAACCACCAAGTCACTTATGTCATGTGCGCCTAGACTGTTCCTCACATGGACACTAAGTCACAGTACCACCCTCTGCGCATGCCGTGTCCACCAGGGTGACACCATTAGTCACCCATTGTCTGCATAGATAATATAAACCAAACATGTATAGTAAAAACAGACCCTGTATTTTTTGTTTAGCCCTGAAGATTCGCATTTGTTCCTTGCGATGAAACACGTGTTGGCTTTTTGGAAATGGAACAATAAACAGAAAATGGACACTCCAAATACAGACTGTTGATTGACTTACCCGTCTCAACAGATGAAATTGTCACTGAATTACAGTTCTCTACCAATTGTTTAGATTGATGTGCTATATGTCACTATTGCATGCATACAATCATATACGAATTTTGAAATTGTACACATTTGTGTAAGTGCAGGGGCACAGTTGTTCATATTCATTGTAGACCAGTTTTCTGGTCTTCCAGAGTGGTTGTGAGGTATTACCACTCGCCCCATTGCCTACACCATTTTTACTTTTGCTTGTCACCATTTGCGGTTACCAAGGTGTGCGCCCAGTGTATCTGGAATTCCCGAAAAGACCTCAACAGGTGCTACCTGGAGGAAAGCACGCCCGCTCACCAGATGTTGCCAACAACTGTCCAGCCAACAACCGTGAAAGAGCACCACCTGATCACCCTTTCACCTCAGCTTCGAGAAAGGCGTAGGGAATTCTGGAACAATTCCTTTGTACAACTGTTGCACCAGCACAACCTTGCTGCAAATGCCACAAACTGCTGGATCTGTGGGTTGCTCCCACATGCTACCGGACACTCCATCCCCTTTATTCCTTCACCTTTCTCAGTTCACGGCTCTTGCCTCGCCTGGTTGATCCTCATGCAAGAAAGCCACAAGGACAATGCTGCTTCTGGTCAGACAGTGTCGCACTTCTACTATGGGTTCTGGCCGAACAACACAGGAAAGCCCTTTTGTCCCGCAATTTCAGGTTCAACCTTCCTTACGAACATCCCTGCCAACGAAAGGGTCGAAATGCAGGTGCTCCACAATCCAGCCAGATCCACCTTCTCCCACCTGCGGAAACAAACGGCTGCCACCCTGACTGCAGCCCTGTCTGTCATCAATGTCACAGGGCTCGTATGCCTCGAAGGACAAGGAACGCAGCTGGTGGGTCACAGCTCTTGCCGCATCACCAAAACATTGGCCTCAGCTAACACCCCCTCCTTTGTTGCTTCCCCGAATATGTACTTTGTTTGTGGCACCAAAGCTTACACGTGGCTCCCAAAAGGCTGGAAGGGTACGTGCTACATCGCCTTCATTCTTCCTCCCACGTATGTGGCTCCAGCCAAGCACCACCGGCAAAAGCGCGCTGGAGATGTTGAACAAGCCGACTCCACCGGAGCACAGTTCCTAGATGCAGCAAAGGGACTTGTTCCTCTGTGGGGACCAATGGCAAATAGCCGCGCTATCCGACACCTGACTCAGGCATTAGAAACAACCATTAACATCACCGCTGGCGTCCTCGCCAACAACACGGCTGAGCTTCAGGCAGTCCGCCTGGTGGCTCTTCAAAATCGTCTTGTTCTAGATGTGGTTCTGGCCGACCGTGGAGGTGCATGCCGCATCATCGGCTCCAGCTGTTGCACCTACGTGCCAGATAACTCACCTCCAGTCTACAAAGCAATCGAACACCTCCACAGACTGTCCTCGGAGGTTCACCAGGAACAGGAAGGATGGTCGCTTGGAGGCTGGTTCTGGGACACTTTAAAGAACTGGGGATGGAGAGTGTTAACGTTTCTATTGATACCAATCATGATACTATGTGGGTGTTGTTTAGGTATTCAATGTTTACCATCTTTATGTGCACTCGTTTCCAACTGCATGTGCCCGAAGACTTTGAACTTTAAACCAGAGCACATGAGTCCCCTATACGAAATAGAAGTGCGTGGTCTCATGGGGATTGATCCGAACTGACAAGCTGGCGAGACATGTTAAAGGGAGGACTGTGGAAATTTAGTTTGTGTACTGAACATTATCTACGCCATCTTGCAGACTCACGTATGAGAATACACGACAGCCATTTTAGGTACCACGGTCTCCCTGTTCACGATCGCCCGTCAGCACATTTCCCTGACCATGCAAGCCTTCCCCGCGCACCCTGGCTGCCCCGCGCTCACATGCACAAGCCATGAAACCCCCCATGACTCTGTCTCAGGGAATCACACCCCGCGCCTGACCAACACCTCCTTCCCGTCCATGAATACCCCTCTGTGGATAAACCCTTCCACCACGCTCGATTGTCCACACCAGTCCTTTCCGTCCATGAATACCCCTCCTTTGATGTCCCCTTCCTCTGAGCCTGAACGTCAGCACTGACTGCTGGTCATCCTCTAGCCCGAAGATACAGTTTATTGCCCATTACCGTACGCCCTCGCCTCTCCTGAAAGAGGCCACTATTGATCATGACATCCCCGCCCCCGGAGATTCGATCAGGCGCACACATTCCAAAGAGATCGGCAGAACACTCAGCTGCGTGATAGCCCCTCCCAATCATATGAGGGGAAAGGGTCTCTACTGTTGTCATGTGTTGGAAGGGGTTGAAACTGGGGGGTGTCGGAGATATCGTTCTGATGTCATTCTCATGCTCTACAATGTCCCTATTGTAATAAAGGACGTTCACATGTCTTAAACCAGTGTATAAAAGACCAGGTCTCAGAGAGGTAGAGAGAGCACCTCGAGACGATACCTTGTTGTCCGATCTGATGTGTTCTACTCCGTCGGAATAAAACTTGTTTCCTGTCTTCCAGTCTCCAGCGCCTGCCTCTTTATTTAGTAACTTCGTATGGTATTAGAGGCGTTCCACGCCGGGCAAATTTAACTTAGGAAACAACTTCTGAAATCGCCTGACCATTGTAAATTGATCTTTATCAGATCTATATAGATACGACTCATGTGACAGGACACGCCCCCATTATCACTGCAGGTCTCCATAATTGCAAAACGGGAAGTATACTATACATCTTCCACATTTCCAACTGGCACCTCCTATAAAAGAGATCTGACAAAGAGCCCTCCTGCGGGGCGGTGGGAGACTGCAGCACCACCCCCAACTAGGAGCAACGCCCGATGATGAAGCATGACACCCGTAAGGGTGTGTGAGGGCACCAATTTCAAAAGGAGGGATTCCCCTATCTCTATCTCAATCCCGCTAACTCTAGCTCTAGACACATCTTACCTCAACTAGAAAAAGTTGCAGAATTTTGTCTTGTTTAGGAACAGCTACCACCTAAAACGAGTAAAATGCAATCTCCAGAGAAGGTGCAGGAAGAGGCTGCAGCAGAAAATTGTGGAGAGACGCGGGCTGCAGTGGAGAGGGGTGTGGCGCTCGGGAGGGGTGTAGTAAGATGATTTTTCTGGACACAAGCTGCTTTTATAGTTCCTGATTTATTAGGTAGGAGTAATTGTAAAGCATTAAGGCCTGAATGTGTGAACGCAGCACCCAGTTAAAACGTTTTCTTTACTGACTTGGCCTGCCAACCTCTATCAATGGAGGGCTGGGGTAGCTGCAGTTAAGTTCATGCGTGCGTGTGCAGGCATTAAGTAGGATGAGGGGCTGCAGGCTCAGGCCGAGAGAGGCGCCTGGCTCTCTATAAATATATATGAAAGGGTGAAGGGGGGGAGTCTGCAGAGGGAGCTTTAATCAGCTTTTTCTGTTCAGAGGCGCAGACCAGGAGCCCCCCCCCCCATCCCTCGAGGACGCTTCTTCGAGGAAGAAGAACGGGGTTGCCATTTCACGGCAACCCGATGTCGGACACCAATCCTGTGACCCGGCGCCACTATCCGCCCATAAAGGTCCGGTGCCCCCATTGAGCGCCACTGCTGTGGTCGGCGGAGGCGAGAAGGGGCTAAAAACTGAGATTGCTTACCTCCCTCCCTGCTCGGCATGTTCTCTAGCGGCAAAATGGCACCCGCGATCGGCGAGACTGGCACCAGGCAGTGAGGGGGACTGACGTCGCACCGAAGACGCTAGAAAACGGCTGCTGAGACCGGACGGAAGGCTGCTGCTCCCGCTTGTGACTGTGGTGAGGAGGTGTCCCATAGCGGCGGGCGGGGGCCCTACAATTGCATCTGGTCTGTTTTGCCATGGCTGCCTGTCCTTAAGATGGCGGCACCCGGGACAGGGCAGGCACCATTTGAAAATCGGCACGAAGTGAGGGCCCTACAAGTTCTCCACTGCAGGCAGTAGGGGGCCTTACTTTGACTCAGGCCCAGGGCGCCTCGAGGACATCTGAAGAGCGTCCAAGGCAGCACCTGAGAAAACCACTCTTCCCCGTGCCTGGAAGGTGTCTGGTTCCTTGCAAAGCGCTGAAGTGCTCTCGAGCCAGAGTCACACTATATTAAACTGCATAGAAAACTGCAAAGATATGGGAAAGCAATCTTTCGAATTTAAAGGGCCATTACTCACTGTGGATCATAAAATAGCGCCACCTACAGACATTTATGAGAAAGGTGCTCCAAAATGGCGCCACCCGAGTCCGAGCACAGCACTGCTAAAACTGCCTGAAACTGCCTATTTCAGCTCAATGCTACTGACACAACCTCAAACGGTCCCCATTTTGGCTCAGTACTACTGTTTCACGACCAGCACATGCCACCTGACCTGAAATTGGGGTAATTTGAGACCTCGACGCCGCGCACGGAGGTGAGCCCATGAAACTTTTACTCAGCGCGATTTCAATGCGCGTCCGGTGCCGCTTGCCCTTATGTTACACCGGCACACCTACAGGCCCGTCTATTGGCACCTTAAAGTGCGGAACTGTGAGCGGAGAGCCCCTGCAGACTCCCGGATAAGCCCTACAAGTTTGGCACCACTTGCACATGTGCTCCAAAATGGCGCCGCCCGACTCCGAGCACTGCACTGCTGTAACTGCCTGAAACTGCCTGCGTTAGCTCAATCTTACTGACCCAGCCTCAAACGGTCCCCATATTGGCTCAGTACGGCTGTTTCACGACCAGCTCATGCCGCCTGACCTGAAAATGGTGGAACTGGAGACCTCGACGCCGCGCACAGCGCGCTCCTGCACGCCTAATTACCGAGCTGTATTTAGTGTGTCCACAGCCTGTCTTCCAGATGTTTCATCTTCACGGCTAGTGCTTCCTGCAGCAATCGAACATCGTCTGCGAGTAATGCATTCCTCCATCAAAATAGCCATCCGCTTAACTCTTTAATTGTGTGGTATTTATTTCTACACTTTTACAGCTGCGCAGCAAATAGTGCCAGCTGCACCGTTTAGGCCTTTTACAGCTGCGCAGCAAGTAGTGCCAGCTGCATCGTTTAGGCCTTCCTACAGCCTGACGGCACATTAACCCAGAGTATGCGCCCCCTTTTTGCCCTCTTATTTCTCCTCACTACCGCTCTCCCAGTAACACCCCTCTCATCTTTCTCCCACCCTCCTTCGCCTCATCTTCTCAACATGGCCACCTCTCGAGTTAAGTCTGGAGCCAATTGCTACAAAATCATTTATCCTCCCGACCAGTCTAAAGCTACAATAAAACGACTGAAGCATAACACTATTGAATGTTTCCTAGACTCCCTTTTTGTGGATCAATTTTACAATGGTCGTCTTGGGAGGCTCAAAAACGACTTAATCTTTTTCACTCGTGACACCCCCTCTTGGTCCAACTGTTTTTACAATTCCCTTAACGTCACCTCCTCCTCCTCTATACCATATGGGAAACAACTAAAAATTTCCCCCTCTGGGTGCTTCAATGGCTACGGGCCCGATTCACAGAATGAACTTAAGACTCAATCCTAAACTTACTACTATTTTGGTATTCACAGAATGAACTTACTACTTTTGGCATTCACAGAATGAACTTACTACTTTTGGTATTCACAGAAGTTAGGATTTTGTCTTAAGTTTGTCTTAAGACAAACTTAAGACAGACTTAAGACAGACTTAAGACAGACTTAAGACAAAATCCTAACTTCTGTGAATACCAAAAGTAGTAAGTTCATTCTGTGAATGCCAAAAGTAGTAAGTGCATTCTGTGAATACCAAAATAGTAGTAAGTTTAGGATTGAGACTTAAGTTCATTCTGTGAATCGGGCCCTACCTCACTATCTCACTCTATAACAACGGTACTGTCATGATCCAATGCAAAGACTCGTGCCTCTCACTCTTTGACTACCTCTTCCCCTCCTTACTCCCCCTCCCTGCAACCGGGCTTCCCTTTGACTCTCCTTCCAGCTCTACCCATTACTCCCTTTCTCCTCCGCCGACCCCACCTCACTCCAGTTGGCTGCACTCTCGAGAAGCGCAGGTCGGCCCTCTTCCCTCCCCCCCAAATTACCTCATCTCCTATTCCTCCCCCCCCACAGTATGTACCCTCCCACATTACTTCAGCCTTACCACTAGCTAACACGCTCCTCGTCCCATCTGCACTATCACGGTACTCCAATCTCTTCTCCTCCCCCATACTTCTTCCCATCACCCCCTTCTCCTCCTCCCCCATACTTCTTCCCATCACCCCCCTCTTTAGTCCACCTCTCCTCCAACACTATCCCCCAATTAACTTTCCCTATGCTCCCCTTAGCCCTCCTTCCATCCCTCCTCTCCAACCCTTCATCCCCTCGTCACTCACCCCGTATTTGCCACATTCCCACTGCATCTCTCCTCTCCCTCCTAGTCCTCCAGTTCTGCCGCACTACCCCCTTTCCCCTCCTAGTAACCCCTTCCATCTCCCTTCCTCGGGCCCAGCAGAACCACTTCCCCTCCTCAATTTCCCTCTCTCTCAACCCCCCTCACTCTGCCAGATGACAGCTCCCTCACTGCTACCTCTCCTAACGGACAGAACCTCCGCAACCACTGCTCCTCTTTTCCTCCCAAACGTCCTACATTCCCATGACGCCACACAGGCCTCCCCCCTCCTTCCTCCCTACCGACGTGTTTCACACCTTTCTCCCTCTAAATTTATCCTTAATTCCTCTCCCTCTGGCAACACCAACAATGACAACTCTCCCTTAACCCCCAATTCACCTACTCCCGCTCCCAACCTCCACCTTTCCCCACCTGTGAACCCCACCCCACTACCCACCTCCTGTCCCCCCACCTCTCCCTGCCTTCTACCACCAATTCCACCCCCCCTTATTTCAATCGAGCCACCCAACCTTCTATGTTCTGCCTCTTTCTCACTGGAAAATACGCTAGGCTCCCTGATCACCTCCATCTCTCAGCTTACAGCTGCCATTTCACTTCTATGCTCTAAGATCTCCACCCCTCCATGCACCTCTACTCCCTCCCAACTTCCCCGGAGTTGCACCTCGCCCCCTCACCCCAACACAGCCAAGCTCAACCTTTCGTCTGCAAACGTCGTTAACTCGCACAAGCCCTTGAACGCCACCCTTCTTCAACAGGCATACCCTAGCAACCCCACTGTCTACACTATTCCGACCATCACCTCTGTCAGAACAAAGCGTCCACCTAAACCCTCCCGAGCACCCCCGCAAATGTACAATATCCCGATCACTCTTCAGAGCCCAAGTGCCCCCGTCACCAAAACAGTCTTGACAGAGCTGCGCTGTATGCTTCACAACTGCAGATCTGCAGTAAAACACAAACTTGAAATCTCCGACACAATCACCCTTCACAATCTTGACATGCTCTTCCTCACAGAGACCTGGTTCAAAGATACCTCTCACGCTATTTTTGATCTCCTAATACCCACAGGTTACTCCATATTTAGGAATGACAGAACTGAAAACACGGGGGGAGGTGTTGCAGTCATCTTCAGAAACGCCCTCCAACTTAAGGCGTCTCCTATCAGCTCCCCCCACACCTTTGAATGCCTTTTTCTTGAACTTCAATTGCAACACCATTCACCGCTCAGATTCCATATCATTTACCACCCGCCTCGTAGTGGCTCTTCATTTATAGAAGATCTCAAAGACTTCATCAGCGACCAATACTCTCAAAGTGACAATCAGACCATCGTGGGTGACTTCAATCTCCACTGGGGCGCACCGCAAGACTCAGGGCTGGACTGATAATTGCGGGCACCGGGCAATCCCCCGGTCGGCTGGAGGGGAGTGGGGGCCGGTTTTCTGCCAGGGGGCAGGTTTTGTGGCTGGGGCCGATTTTCGGTTCTTGAAATAACGTGGGTCACACTCATCGGCGGCTGAATTGTAATTGCATTTATAGCGCACTTGTCATGGTTTCACGTCGCTGCAACAATATACATTTGATTTGATTGATTGAGTGGAGAGCCTGGATACAGGAAGTAATCACTTGTGAGGCGGGCGTGCGTGCGTAAGGCGTCCACTGCTCACATTGCTGCCTGTGCAGTGCCGCCCGTTAATGGTGCCAGCCTCATTATGCTGCAGGCAGCGCCCAGACCCAAGTCAGAGCTTTTGCACAGTCTTCATTTCAGAGAGATAGCCGGAGACTCTTCGTGGCCGTGACTCAATCAGGTCTGTGTTACTTGTACAACTTGTAAATAACATTTAAATGTACAGCCTGACTTCGCCTTTAGAAGCTTTGCTATTGGCTGCTCACGTCACAGGCTGGTGCCGCGGCGGGCCGAGCTCTGTCATTATTATAGCACTGGACTTGAAAATATAATTTATTTTACAGCCCTGACTGAGTCTGCATAACAACTCGCTGTTTCTGGTCTCCTGAAGCTCTTAAGGAAATCACAGCATATGTTTAGAATAATGTTGCTGCTGGAACAACAGATCGGCATTTTGGATAGTAGCGGTTTTCACCCTCCTGAAGCACAACAGAATGTTAATATTCCTGTGGAAAAGACCGTGTACATGTAGATCACTAAAGTGCATTTTATGTGGGTAGGTCAGTGGGTTACCGATTTTGTCACACTTCATAAGT
Source organism: Lissotriton helveticus (assembly GCF_964261635.1). Lineage (NCBI taxonomy): Eukaryota > Metazoa > Chordata > Amphibia > Caudata > Salamandridae > Lissotriton > Lissotriton helveticus. The sequence continues at coordinate 181,732,534 of NC_136057.1, read as the reverse complement.
TACAATCCTAAATTACAATCCTAATATAGCACAATTACTTATGAACTATACCAAAGGGTCTGTATTCAAAAAGTGTGTTTTATAGGTTAGAACCCAGGGCTACGTTTTCCCTCAGACTTTCATTATCCTAATGTTGCTAAAATGTTTAGTTTGGATAGAAATATATTGTTTTACGTAAAACCAACCACAGTGGAACCTTTTAAATCATGTGTTTGTGCTTCTCCAGAACAAACACTCTTAAAATATATTGCTTACTAGTATGGATGAAATGTGATTCTACAACTTGTAATCCTCACTGTTTTATGTAACATTTCATTTAGGCTGATTGTGTGCATGATGTAAAGTGCTCTGACACCCTAGTACCAGGATCACTATAAAATACATGAAAAACATGAAAGAGCGATTAGTGCCCTTCCATTTCAGGTGCTATGTAGCAGTTTCAAGATGCTCTTACAGTTCATATGGGTGTAACTTCTGATATTTATCTGTCTCCATGGACTACATTGCTTGATTTTACTCGCGAGAAAGTGTCATTTTTAAGTGTCACACATTGCCTGCACATTGGTCATTGAATATCATTCATAGCTACTATGAAAATGTCACACATAAGCAATCTCAAACCTTGGTATCTATGCTTCAGAGAGAGTCACAGTAGTCTGACTGTCTGTCTGAGTCTGACAGACTGAGACTACTACTCCTCTCTGTCCGTGTCTCCGCTCCGCAGTGCAGCCTGAAGGGAAAAAAGCACAACTGCATTGACCCGGTGCAGACCATGCAGGCAGCCTGCTGCTATGTGGATTTAATATTCAGGAGGAGGTGCCTGCGCCCAAATGCATTGTCTCCCCCTTTGCGCGTTTGTGCGCCACTCTTCAGTTCACCCTTAGGGTGGGGCTGATGGGTGACCAATTGTCATGCCGCATGCGCATTGGGCCTCACGCAATTAAAAGTGCGCGTGACTGCATTCCAGACGACTGACACAGAGAGGCAGAGGCACCGTGCTCAGGCCTGACCATGCGGCCATAATTAAATCATTTCTAGCCCCCCCTGTCTGCCGCCAGCAGTAGGTGAGTTTTTCCATCCACTCCAGTTGTCGGCAACGAATGATCATTCATGGTGGGCAGTGGTGGCACTGGGCGGGCATCGCGTGCAGTAGTGGATTTGATTGTTGTGAGCAGGGCGGAGGCAGTGCGGAGCGAGGTGGCCTGAGTTGCGTGCTCACAGGACTGTCGCGGGCTGTGGCTGCAGGCAATACATCAAAAATTGTAATCATGATGAATCCATGATGATTATCACCGTCCGGGAATATGACAAATAATCATCATCATGATTAAAAGTTTTGATTTCATGCGCATGGTGCTGGCGTCCGGGCTGCGATTAAAGTAGGAGAACGAAGGTAATGCAGGCTGGCTGCTTCGTTCGTTCTCCTACTTTAATCGTGGCCTACTGTGATTGCTAGGCCTCTCGGGGGTTGCCTCAGGCGGCCAACTAAAGTAATACAGGCCCAATTAATTTTTTTGCACATACCATCAGATTGAGGCCTAATCAGATGGTATGTGCAAAAAAAACAAAATGGAGCAAACATTATTTGGGGCATTGGCGGCCCCCCCAGCCTCTCACTCACAAACTGGAGGCTCTGGTGCGGTTGGTCTCGTCTCAAGAGACTCACTCTCTCTGACTCCACTGCGCAGCGCAGAACCGGGATGAATCATTTCCACAGACAGGACCAGGCCATGGCTGTGGAGAGATGTTCCCAGAACAGGAATCATTTTCACAGGCAGGAACAGGCCGAGACTGAGGACATGTGTTCTCGTGACGTGGATAACTTCCATGGTGAGTAGCAAACTAGGTCGGTGGAGAGATGTTCTTCTTTGGTACCAGTTCTACAGTTTCAAGGTAACTTTGGGGACATTCCTTACCTCCACCTCCACCTCCACCTCCACAGTCTCTTCTGAGTTTGGCTCATGGTCCTTTCTTGGCTTGGCTGTAGTGGTAAAGTTGTGGCTGTGGTACATGTGTGGCTTGATACAGCAAATGCAGTTGTGTTAGTCGTCATTGTGACTGTGCCTTGTGCCTGATATTTGAGTCTGTGTGTGTGTCTGGCTATGTTACGTCTAGGTATGTTAGATGTTGTGACAGTGGTGTCTTTGGCAGTAACAGGTGTGTGCATGCCACAGATGTGTGTTTTGCTGTGATGTGGTTTCTGCTGCATCCCTGTACTGTGTGGTGTCTATCACTGTCCGTGCTGCGTGTGTCATGACTAAGGCTCCCTGTTTTCCGTTTTTACTGATTTTTACAGATAAATACAGACAGAAAACATTAATTTTCTTGTCTGTATTTATTTTAAAATGTGGATAAAAATGGAAATTTGGTTGCTTTTTGAGTAATTTTAAATCCTGTCTGCCATGACTGCCAGGCCAATAGCTGTGTGAATTGATAGGTGAGGGGGTTAAAAAGTAAGGAATTTTTGTTTAGAGGCTTTAACACCAGTATCTATGCACAAAGTTGATACTGAAATGTGCATATTTTCATATAAGTGCATTGATTTATTTTCTGCTGGTGTTCATATCACTGAAATCTGGCAGGCATTCAAGCATGAGTACATATTTATCGGTTAAATAAACGTGGAAATATACTAATTTCAGCTTAATTTTTCCACAAAACTCAAAATAAATATGGATAAATACAGATATAATTAGCAAAAAATAAATATGGATAAATACAGACGGAAATATCAAAAAAATAAATACCATAAAACCGGAAGCCCTAGTCATGACTTGTATGTATTTATTGCTTATTAGGCGCGTCTGCCACCCAAAGGGTATCCTGGCGCTGAGACCACATCATTCCTGCAGGAAGACCACAGTTACATTGCTCTGGGAAACAGGAAGGTCTTGAGATCCTTTTTGAAAGAAGTAAGATCTTGTCTACTCCTCAGCGTCAGCGGGAGGGTGTTCCAAAGTGTAGCGGCTGTGAAGCTAAAAGCACGGCCACCCATCCTCACTCTGTTGATCCTAGGGACCATCACTAGAAACGCGGAGGAGAATCTCAGAAGTCTGGCAGCGTGGTACCAGGAGAAAAGATTTTGGAGCGGTAACAGTCCCTGTCCATGCAGAGCCTTAAAAACAAGGCATAAAGCCTTAAAGGCAATTCTCTGTTGGACAGGTAACCAATGAAGGTCAGCCAATGCAGCGGAAGAGGAAGCAGAGCGAGGGCGGGATAAAGCCAATTTGGCCGCCATGTTTTGGATCCTCTGCAGTTTTAAAATCAAAATTTTGGGGGCTCCCAAAAGTAGTGCATTGCAGTAGTCTAATCGACTAAGAATAGAACTGCGAACTACCTCTGCCCTGGCCTCTATGGGGAGGAGCGGTAAGATCTTACGTAGGGCGCGAAGTAAGCCCATACATGTCGCCGTAGTCCTGTTCACAAAGGCATCAAGCTGCAGGTTAGGTTCAAACAGAACTCCTAGATTACGGGCCGATTCGGCAGCCTCTACCGTACCTAAGGTGGATATAGGCCAAAAATCGTCCGGAAGCGGACGAGGGGTACGATCTAGGGAGCAATGAAGAACCTCCGTTTTAGATCCATTAAATTGAAGCGAGTTAACTCGCAGCCACTCAGCTGTTGCCGACATACAGCAGTGGAAAGTGTCCCTCGATACTGCTTTTGTGGCCTCAAATGAAAAGATCAATTGAGTGTCTTCGGCATAATTGATGACAGATATGCCGAATGACTTTATCAGGTCTACCAGGAGTCGAAGATAAAGATTGAAAAGGATCGGACTGATCGCTGACCCCTGGGGGACACACTGATTCATTTGTCGTATGGCAGATCGAAAAGGTGGTAACGCCACTGCCTGCTGCTGAGATATGATGTTAGCCATCTCAAGGCCAAGCCAGTTACTCCTATGCTCTGAAGACGGCTTGTTGGACAGGCCCCACGAAGGGCTCGCTCCCTCCCCGCATGACAGGGCCCAGACACCGGCTCTCCGGGGGCTACCCGCAGAAGCAACCCGCAACCCGTCCCCTCCGGGACGTCTGCTCCCGGATATCTCTGTGTCACGGGTCCGGGCCCCCGTCAGCCCCATTGCCCGGCCCAGCCGCCATCTTGGACACTGCACCACGCGGCCGCGTGGCCTCAGCTCGACCCCAACCCTGGGCCCGGCCAGGCCCGGCCATCCCGGCACCACCATCCATCCAGGAGGTGAACGGACCACTTGGCAGGCTAATGGGAGAAAGAAGTGTCGATGGCTCTCCCCCGCCAGGTGCCGAGGGTCCGGACATCAAAGGGCGCCAGACCTATAACCGAGGCAGCCCCAGAGCAGGAAGGCAGTTGTATCCTGGAGTCGAGAGACACCGAGAAGAACTCATCCTTGACGGACTGCTGGCGCTGCCGCAGCCCTGCCTTGTGAACTATCGTCCTGCCTGCTGGCGCTGCCGCGGCCTTCTGCAACCTTCATCCTCGTGGGACCTGCTGGCGCTGCCACGGCCCGGTGTAACCTTCATCCTCGTCGGACCTGCTGGCGCTGCCGCGGCCCGGTGTAACCGTCATCCTCGTTGGGACCTGCTGGCGCTGCCGCGGCCCGTTGCCACCTACGACCCCTTCGGGACCTGCTGGCGCTGCCGCGGTCTGACCCGTCCGAACGCCAAGCTCGAGGATTGTGAGCTACCACCGTTTCACCTCAGTACCCGTAGGTACCAAGACTGTCCCGCTACCCCCTTTCCCTAACAGAGACTAGAATTGAGAGGATCATCGTGTCCTGATCTCCTTGTACCATACCACCTTACTCAAGAATTGCCTATAAAAGGTGTTAAGCTGATCTTCGTGTGGTGTCCATCTGTGGGGGGGAAGTTACTTGTCTGTACGATCGCTGGAGACGGCCCTCCCCGGAGGCCTCTCCCCTTGTGCTCAGCCGACCCTCCAGGTCCCCGTCTAACATTGGTGGCAGCGGCGGGATCCGAACCAACGCGTAACCGTACAGAGAGTAACTCACCCTACGACTAATCCACAATGACGACCAAAGAGAGCGGATCTGCAGAGAAATTCCAGATGGAAAAACTGGAAGAGTACATTCACCGAGAACTAAAACAATTTTGCATAGAACTAGGCATTGCTACCACCGGTCTGAGCACGAAAGAGGACTTCAAACACGCCCTAGAATCCTGGGCAGAGACAAATACCGCCGGACCCCGGGACCCCGAAGCCCCGGAAACAAACACCGCTCTGACGGAAGAAAGGAGAACGGATCTCTCCCGGGAAGAGATCCGAGAACGAGAGAAAAATAGACTTCACGAGTTAGAGCTGGCACGGCTCAAATTAGACGGAGAATTGAAACTGGCAGAACAAAAGATGAACTTAGAACACTTACGGCTCCAAGAAGAGCGAGAGGAGAAGCAGAGACAGAGAGAACTCGAAGAAAAAAGACTGGCATACGAACACGAGTGCAAGCTAGCGGAGATAGAAATGCGCTAACAGAACAAAGACCTAGGGGTGCCCGAGCAACCGCGCCCCCCAGGTACTACCGAACAGAAGGTCCACATCCCCAAAGATGTGGTCCGTGAATATTATCGGAACGACGACATACAACAGTGGTTCAAGGCCTACGAGATCGCCATGACTGCCCACCGGATCGCTCGAAGTGACTGGGGAGCCGGTCTATGGGGGAGATTCGTCAATGAAGGCCGTGATGCCCTACTGCAGCTTCCGGACCATCAAATGACGTCCTATGACCACATGAAGGCCGCCCTCCTCAGTCGATATGGGCTGACGCCCGAGATGTACTGCCAGAGGTTCCGCAACTGCACCCGCATCCCGGGTACAACCTGGATAGAATATGTGAACTATTTCAGCCGAGCCTTCGAGGGATGGATCAAGGGTAGCAACGTGACAACCTACGAACAGCTCTTCAACCTCATTGTGTGGGAGCACCTCTCCAACAACTGCTTCGTCGAGCTCAGGCAGCACCTCCTCGACAGTAAATTGACTGACCCCCGGCAGCTCGCCGCCGAGGCTGACCGATGGAAGAGCACCCGAGTGGCCCGGAGTGGGCCCAACGAGCAGAACAGAACCAACCAAGGTCATCATCGTCCCCGAGGAGGAGGAGGAGGCCCGGGCCGGGGCAGAGACGCCGTCCCGGCCGCTCCCGCAAACTACACCCCGCCCCCGGCTGGCCGGGGCAACCCCCCGATGCGCCCGGGGTTCCGAGCCAACGTTACGTGTCATCGATACCAGCGACTCGGCCACTATGCCAGTGACCCGACCTGCCCAAAGAACCAGACCCCCGGGCCCCGCCAGGTGGCTGCCGCCGCCCTAGGAGAAGAGCAAGTCTCCGAAGAGCCTGAAGAGTACGAGCAGGAGCAGCCCGAGTGGGAACCTGCCGCCATGACCCTGGCCTGCCTAGGGGGGAGAGACCTGATCCCGCGGGCTCCCCTACCAGCCAACACCAGGAAGTACAGCCAGTGGGTGAGCATGAATGGGCGTAAGGCCGAAGCCCTGCGTGACACAGGGGCCAGTGTGACGGCCGTCCGTTGTCACCTGGTGACCCCAGAACAAATCCTGCCAAACGTTCTTTGCCCCGTCCGATCGGCCGACAATTCGGAGAGCCTGTGTCGGATGGCCTGCCTCCCCTTCGAATGGGGAGGAGTGTCCGGTATGCTAAAAGTGACTGTCCGCGACGATGCCCCCGTGGACTGCCTCCTGGGGAACGATCTCGAGAGTTCCCCGTGGGCAGCCGTTGAAAGAAGAGAGCACCTGGGGATGTTAGGCCTCCCGGGCTGGGCGTGCGTAACAACCCGGTCCATGGGCGCCGACACCATCCCTAGATCTGAAGAACCCGAATGGCCAGCACCTCCTCCCCCGATTGCTCCGGAGGGAGACTCCATCCCTACCGACACCCCGGAACAAACCCAAGAAGAGCCCGCTCAGCCCCAAGACCTTCCGGACCTGGCTCAATGGCGCCAGGAAGGGGGGCCCACCCAAGAACAATTCCGGCAAGAGCAAAAGACATGTCCCTCCCTCGAGGGACTGCGACAGCAAGCGCTCGCCCAGAGCGCAGGAGACACCGCAGGAGCCCACTGGATCTATCGGGACAATGACCTACTGTACAGCGAACAAAGAGTAGCGGAGCTGGGGGCCAGTCGAGTGCTGGTGGTGCCCCTCCGCTTCAGAGACTTCCTTTTGAACTTGGCCCATGATGTCCCCCTGGCTGGACACTTGGGGCAAGACAAAACATACAACCGCCTGGTGACTCACTTTTACTGGCCGAGAATGAGAAATGACGTCTCCAACCACTGCCGGTCCTGCCCGACCTGCCAGGCTAGTGGGAATAGCGGTCGCAAACTCAAGGCCCCGCTGCAACCTTTCCACATTGTGACCACCCCGTTCGAAAGGGTGGGAATAGACATTGTGGGGCCCCTGGACCCCCGAACAGCACAAGGGCATCGATTCATCCTGGTCTTGGTGGACCACGCCACCCGCTATCCTGAGGCGGTTCCTCTTCGAACTGTAACAGCACCAGTGGTAGGTCGAGCCTTAATGGGGATCTTCTCTCGAGTGGGCTTCCCCAGGGAGGTCGTCAGTGACAGGGGCACGAACTTTATTTCCAAATATATGAAATCCCTATGGCAACAGTGCGGAGTCACCTACCAATTCACAACCCCCTATCACCCGCAAGGAAACGGACTGGTCGAGCGATTCAACCGCACTCTCAAGGGGATGATCATGGGGCTGGAAGAACCCCTACGCCGCCAGTGGGACGTGCTACTACCGTGCCTCCTCTTCGCCTACCGAGAAGTCCCCCAGAAGTCCCTCGGCTTCAGCCCTTTCGAACTCCTGTACGGACACCCTGTTCGCGGGCCTCTCAGCCTAGTTAAAGAAGAGTGGGAAATGGCCCCCCTGAAGACCCCTCCAGACGTCTACAAGTACCCCCTGACCCTCCGTAATCAGACCCGGCGATTCAGAGAGCTCGCCAAAGCCAATCTTGAAGCCAGTCAGGAGGACATGAAGAAGTGGTACGATCAACATGCCTCCTCCATCGAATTCGAGCCTGGCCAGCAGGTATGGGTGATGTCCCCCATCGAACCTTGTGCCTTACAGGACAAAACGACGGGGCCCTTCAAGGTGATCGAGCGTAAGAGCCCCGTCACCTACCTCATCGACATGGAATCCCCCCGGAACCCCCTCCGGGCCCTCCACGCCAACAGACTCAAACCCCACTTCGTGCGCTCGGAGCCCAGCCTGCTGATGGCTACAGACAGTGGGGCGGAAGAGGACTCTGAGCCCCTCCCTGACCTACTGGGGGCCGGGGAAAAAGATGGTTCAGTGGACGGGGTCCAACTCTCCGAGGCTCTGACCCCGGAGCAGCGCCAAGACTGTCGGGTCCTCCTGCTGCAATTTGCAAACCTATTCTCCCTCACACCCGGGGTCACCCCCTGGTGTCTGCACGACGTGGACACTGGCGACAGTCCCCCTATCCGACACCGGCTGTACCGAGTACCAGATCGTGTACGCACCTGCATCCAAGAAGAAGTCTCCAAGATGCTCGCACTCGGAGTCATCGAACCCTCGGACAGCCCCTGGGCCAGCCCGGTTGTACTGGTCCCCAAAGCTGCAGCCCCGGGCACCACACCCGAGCTCCGGTTCTGCGTCGACTATCGGGGTCTGAACGCTGTCACCCGAACCGACGCTCACCCCATCCCCCGAGCCGACGAACTAGTTGACCGCATGGGGGCGGCCCGCTACCTAAGCATCTTCGACCTGACGGCGGGCTACTGGCAGATCGGCCTCACCCCCAGGGCACAAGAACGATCCGCTTTCTCCACCCCGGATGGACACTACCATTTCAGAGTGATGCCATTCGGCATGAAAAACGCTCCAGCCACGTTTCAACGACTTGTGAACCAGGTATTGGCGGGCCTCGAAGAGTTCAGCGCCGCATACCTGGACGACATCGCGGTGTATAGCCGCCACTGGTCAGACCACCTCCGCCACCTCCGAGGGGTCCTGCAGGCCCTCCAACGGGCCGGCCTCACAATCAAGGCCAGCAAGTGCCAAATCGGCCAAGGGTCCGTGACCTACCTCGGACACCAAGTGGGGAGCGGTCTGGTGGCCCCCCTCCAGCTCAAGATCGCTGCCATCCAGTCCTGGCGCCCCCCCGTAACCCAAACCGAGGTCCGAGCCTTCTTGGGGCTCACCGGGTACTATCGGCGGTTCGTAAAGGACTATGGCAGCATTGTGGGGCCCCTCACGGAACTCACATCCAAGACCAACCCAAAAACAGTCAACTGGACTCGCGACTGTCAAGCAGCCTTCGAGGGGCTGAAGGCCGCCATGTGCACCGCTCCTGTGCTCCAGGCCCCCGACTACAGCCGTGAGTTCATCGTCCAGACTGATGCCTCAGACCATGGCATCGGGGCCATCCTCTCCCAACTGAACCCCGAGGGAGTCGACCAACCAGTGGCCTTCATCAGCAGACGCCTCCTACCCCGAGAACAGCGCTGGAGCACCATTGAGCGAGAGGCCTTCGCAGTAGTATGGGCCCTCAAGAAGCTCCGGCCTTACCTCTTCGGAACCCACTTCCGGGTACAAACAGATCACCGGCCCCTGCAATGGCTAATGCAAATGCGGGGGGAGAACCCCAAACTATTGCGATGGTCCATCTCCCTGCAGGGGATGGACTTCACTGTGGAGCATCGCCCTGGCCAAGACCACGCCAACGCGGATGGCCTGTCCCGCTTTTTCCGCCTCGACGAGGAGAGTCCCCAAGAGGATGGGTGACTCTCCCCGCCTTCAGCTGGGGGGGACGCATGTTGGACAGGCCCCACGAAGGGCTCGCTCCCTCCCCGCATGAAAGGGCCCAGACACCGGCTCTCCGGGAGCTACCCGCAGAAGCAACCCGCAACCCGTCCCCTCCGGGACGTCTGCTCCCGGATATCTCTGTGTCACGGGCCCGGGCCCCCGTCAGCCCCATTGCCCGGCCCAGCCGCCATCTTGGACACTGCACCACGCGGCCGCGTGACCTCAGCTCGACCCCAACCCTGGGCCCGGCCAGGCCCCGCCATCCCGGCACCACCATCCATCCAGGAGGTGAACGGACCACTTGGCAGGCTAATGGGAGAAAGAAGTGTCGATGGCTCTCCCCCGCCAGGTGCCGATCGCCCCCAGCCTCCCCAGGTGCTGGCTTCACCCCCCTGCTGGGTGTCTGGACTCCCTCATCCCGGACCTCCCGACCTCCCAGTGCGAGGGTCCGGACATCAAAGGGCGCCAGACCTATAACCGAGGCAGCCCCAGAGCAGGAAGGCAGTTGTATCCTGGAGTCGAGAGACACCGAGAAGAACTCATCCTTGACGGACTGCTGGCGCTGCCGCAGCCCTGCCTTGTGAACTATCGTCCTGCCTGCTGGCGCTGCCGCGGCCTTCTGCAACCTTCATCCTCGTGGGACCTGCTGGCGCTGCCGCGGCCCGGCGTAACCTTCATCCTCGTGGGACCTGCTGGCGCTGCCGCGGCCCGGTGTAACCGTCATCCTCGTTGGGACCTGCTGGCGCTGCCGCGGCCCGTTGCCACCTACGACCCCTTCGGGACCTGCTGGCGCTGCCGCGGTCTGACCCGTCCGAACGCCAAGCTCGAGGATTGTGAGCTACCACCGTTTCACCTCAGTACCCGTAGGTACCAAGACTATCCCGCTACCCCCTTTCCCTAACAGAGACTAGAATTGAGAGGATCATCGTGTCCTGATCTCCTTGTACCATACCACCTTACTCAAGAATTGCCTATAAAAGGTGTTAAGCTGATCTTCGTGTGGTGTCCATCTGTGGGGGGGAAGTTACTTGTCTGTACGATCGCTGGAGACGGCCCTCCCCGGAGGCCTCTCCCCTTGTGCTCGGCCGACCCTCCAGGTCCCCGTCTAACACGGCTCAATAGTACTGCATGGTCCACCGTGTCGAACGCGGCCGACATGTCAAGCAGTACTAAAAATGCTGACTTGCCCATGTCGACACGCGCTCGTAGATCGTCCAACACGGTGACCAATGCAGCCTCAGTGCCGTGAGCCGGCCTAAAGCTGAATTGTGATGTATCCAGGCAGGAGTTGTTTTCCAGAAAGCTGGATAGTGCTCTTGTGACCCATTTCTCCACAACTTTTATTGTAAATGGTAGAAGCGAAATGGGCCTGTAGTTGGCCGGGCTTGAAGGGTCCAAAGAAACCTTCTTCAGCAATGGTGTAACTATCGCCAACTTCCAGCTATCTGGGACTACTGCTGTGCTCAATGACTGGCAACAGATGGTGTGGAGCGGAGGAAACAGCTCATCTTGAAATGCCTTCCAGATCTTATGTGGCATAGGATCAAGTGGTGATCCAGAGGACACGCCATTAGCCAAGAGACAGAACTCCTCCAAAGAAGGACTGGGAAAGCAAGACAGCTGAGGAAGACCCTCCAGATTATAATCCTTCTTAGAACCCGCAAGAAGGAGGGATTCTGCAGGGGAAGGCAAGGAAGATGCAGGCTGACCAGAAGACTGCAGTCCATTCAAAATTGTCCTAATCTTCTCCTCAAACTCAAAGGCCAAAGAATCGCACAGTTCTTGAGAGACGGGGATGGCTGGTACAGTACAGGACGGATTGGCTAGATTGTCGACCAATTTAAACAAGGCCTGCGACTTGTTAGAGGCCTTGGCCAGCGTATCTGCCAGAAATTGGGCTTTGGCCTTCCTCAACTGAACCTTGTATTCCTGCAAGGCCACTTTATATGCTACCTTATCTGATTCCTTATATTCTCTTCTCCAGAGTCGTTCTGCCTGTTTACAGCGAAGTTTATGCTGTCCAAGGTCATCAGTGAACCAGGCGTTAGTTCCTCTAGGTCTGTCCCTCACCTTCCTTAGTGGAGCCAGTTCATCCAGGGATGTCGAGATCTGCTGGCAAAAGACCGAGTAGCTTTTGTCCACACTATCCTTCACCATAAATGGTCTGGGCAGCAAAGTGGGTCTAATCGGTTGCTTCAGAAGACGAGACCATTGCCTACTGATCTTGGTAACGCCTGGGTCACCTGTCCTTAGCGAGCCGGGCAAGGAGATAGACATTAGGACTAGTGCATGGTCAGTCCAGCATTGATCCACGACCTCTCCAACTATGACTAGATCCTTATCGGCAAATACAATATCTAAAGTATGCCCTTTAACATGAGTGGGTGACGTAACCAGCTGTGCAAGTTGTATATTGCTACATGCTTGGTAAAGTTCACTATATGCCAGATCTTGAGGGCCAGAAGGCCAGAGGTTAAAATCACCAAACACTAAAAATCTAGTGTGAGAGTTCGAAAGGTCGTAAATCAGATCAATCAATGGCTGAAGGGCCATGGTAGTTGAAGAGGGCGGTCTGTAACATAAAAGACCCGTTACTAGAGTGCCGCCCTGTGCCATGATGGAAAAGCCCATGAGCTCAAACCCCAAAACCTCTTTTACCTTATGGGCTTTGTATCACTATAAGCCTGTACTGTGTGTTGTGTGACTGTTTTCTGTGCTGTGTGTCATTGTGCTTTTGATCTGTATATGTGCTGTATGCTGCAGTGTCACTGTGTGTGTGTTTTATGTCATTGTGTATGTATTGTGTGACACTGTGCCTTTGCTGTGTGTCACTTTGTTTCCGTGCTGTATGTACGTCTGATTGACAGCATGTGTTTGACTTGTATTCCACTGTGCCATCGTGTGTGTTGTTTATACATATTAATAGTAAGTAATTTATTAGATCAATTTATGATTGTTTACATCACCAAGTAAAAACATACTCATAAAAATACAAATCTAACAGAAACATTTTACAGCATCATTAATTTCAAAATTACTATACAAAAATAAAAATACATTTTATACTACGTCATTAATATAAAAAGAGCTATACAAAAAAGACAATTGCAGTAGTTTCCAAACTACTTAATAGCCTTGAGGAGAGTAGTTCTCTTGGGTAGCTAACATTTTACTTACTTACATATTAATATATTTCTTGGGATATAGCTGTATCACTGTTTTTCTGGCTGTGACGTGTATGTTTGTCTGTCACAGTGTGTACACAGTCTGTCTCTGTGTGATTGCATCCATCTGGATCTTTGTGTCTAGCTACATTGTGTGCTAAAGTGGCACCATGACTGTGTCTGCCTCTGTGTCAGTGTCTAAATACTTGTCTGACAGTTTCCATGTGTAATTAAATGTCTGATTGCCTCTTGTTTGCCTTTCTGCATGTGTGGTTATTTTTGTGTATCTGTCTGGTGCTGCCGTCTCTGATTGTTAAAGGACATTTGAGTGGGATGATAGTATAGATAAAGAGTATTTGATTGATAGTATTGGCTGATACTCATGTTCTATACAGCTATAGCCACCTTCTTCAGTACAGCCATGGGAACATTCTGTGATACAATAATGCACATTTACTACAGTAGGATAACAGCATGTTTTGCCCTGCATTAGTGCCTATTCTGTAGGGCAATAATAGCCATTCTCTGTAGTGAAATGATTACATAGTTTCTAGGACAGTTGTGGCCTAAGTCCTGTAGGAGAGTGATTGCATTAATTCTGTAGTACAGTCATGGGACCATTCTGTGTAAAATAGTGAACATATACCATAGTACAAAACGTCATTACATTCATGCCCATTCTACAGTGCAATAATAGCCTTATTCTTTAGTGAAATTATGACACACTGTAGTAGGGTAGCAATGACACACTATAATACACTTATTGCATTTTCTGTACTACAATCATTGCATATTTTGTAGTACAGACGCACAGAGATGGTCATATTTGGGACAAAGATGGCTACATTCAAAAGTACAGCCAAGGGGACATTCTGTACTGCAATAATGGGCATATACTGCTGTACCGTAATTACATGTTATTCAGTACATTGATACCCGTTTTGTTATACAATAATATCTATTTTATCTAGTTCAACTATTCCATTATTCTATAGTGAAATAATATTGCATTATGTGGAACAACGATGGCGCTTTGGTGTAGTGAGGGTAAAATTATAAGTAAGTTAGTGGTATGTTCTGTAGTGAAATGATGGAAATCTCTCTCTTTCTCTCCTTCCATCTCTCCCCTTTCTCTCTCCCTCTCCTTTTCTATCTCCCTCTCTCTCTCCTTCCATCTCTCCTCCTCTCTCGCTGTATCCCTCTCTATCCCTCTCTCTTTTTCTATCCTTCTCTCGCTCTCCCACTCTCTCTCTGTCTCTTTCTCTCTCCCCCTCTCTCTCCATCCCTCTCTCTTTCTTTCTCTAGCCCCCTCTTGCTCCTTCTCCCTTTCTCTCTCTCTCCTCTCTTTTTCCCTCCCCCTATCCCTCTACCTTTCTCTATTTCTCTACCCTCTCGCTCTATTACTCGCTCTTTATTTATCCCTCTCAACCTTTCTCTCTATACCTATCCTTCTCTTGCTCTCTTACTCTCTCTCTCCCGCCCTCTCTATATCCCCATATCTCTCTTGCTTCCTCTCTCACTCTCTATCCCTTTCTCACTCTCTATCCCTTTCTCTCTCTCTCTCTCTCTCTCTCTCTCACTCACTCACTCACTCCTTCTCTCTCTCTCTCACTCCCTCCTTCTCTTTCTTCCTCTCCCCCTCTCTCTCTCCCCATCTCTCTCTCTCCCCCTCCCTCCCTCTCTCTCCCCCTTTCTCTCTCTCTATCTCTCTGTATCCCTCTCTAGCTCTCTCTCTCTGCCCCCTCTCTCTCCCTCCACTCTCTCACTATCCCTCTCTCTCTCCCTCTCTGTTCCTCTCACTCTCCCTCTCTCTCTCTCCCTCCCTCTCCGTCCCTCCCCCTCTTTCCATCCCTCTCCCTGTCCTTCTCTCAGTCCTCTCCTTCCTCTAGCTCTCATTCTCTTCCTCTTTTTCTCCCTCTTCTTTTCCCTCTCTCTTCCTCTGTCTCCCTCTCTCTCTCCCCCTTCCTTCCCTATCTCTCTCCTCCTTCCTTCCTTCCTTCCCTCCCTCTCTCTCTCCCCCATTCCTTCCCTCCCTATCTCTCTCCTCCCATCTCTCTTCCCCACGTAAAACATAGCCAGACCTATTGCCGCGGTCAGTGCTTGTTCATACTCCCAGCGTTTCTATATAATATTTTGTGTCAATGAATGTATTATGCAGACGTCTTAATTTATTTTTCATGAGTGTTCAGACCTCTCGGCGGATCTGCCTGGGGGTTGGAGGAGAGGGGGCAGGGTGCCTCATCACTATTTAGACCTGGTGCTCTTTAAGGTCATCATCTACTATTTACTGTGCTTTGAAAGTTGATACAATTGAATATGTAATGAAAAATGTGCTGTAAAATTCACCATTTTGGTCTGCCTTTTCCCACAATTTCCCAAAAACTCCCTAGTAGTGGTCGGGCTCGCTCGCTGCGCTTGCTCGCTATGCGCCGGACGGGGGCTGGTCTGGAAAAATTTGCCAGGGCTGCTTTCAGTTCCCAGTCCGGCCCTGGCAAGACTCCTCTGCAAACTCACTGGCCACCTTCCTCTCTGCAAATGATCTTATCCAACACGGCACTGAGTCAACCCACTCCAAAGGCGCAATCCTGGACCTTGTTATTTCTAAAGCAGGCATGCTTTCTACTACTACCCCAATTCATGTAGACTGGTCTGACCACCACCTCATCCCTTTCTCCCTTCAACTTTCACACTCTATAACTCTTGGCCAACCCAAGAGGGCCATCTCCTGGTTCAGTGATGCCAAAAACATAGATATCGGTCTCCTCTGTGAATCAGCCTTGCTATCTCTTCCAAGGCTAGACCCGAACATAGCTGTTGACGATCTCACCTCCCAATGCCTCACAGTTCTTGCAGCTGAAATTAATAACGTCGCTCCACTCAAAAGCAAAAGGATAAGGCCCACTCCCTCAGCACCTTGGTACAACAAATCCCTTTATGATGAAAGGAAGCAGCTAAGATTCCTGGAGAAGCAATGGAGGCAATTGCCCTCCAATGACAATTTAGCCATGCTTCGCACAGCAAGATCCAAGTACCACAAACACATCTTCCTTGAGAAAGTGACGCACTTCAAAACCCTCCTTGACTCCGCCAAAAATAGACCCAAAAAACTATTCGATCTCATCAAGACTCCGAGCTGCTCTCCCCCAACCTCCAAGGTGGAGGATTCTTCAAAGAGAGCAGCGGATTTCGCTGTTTTCTTCGATGGAAAAGTGAAAGCACTTGTGGATCAGGTTGCTCATCCTACACCTCCAGAGGAGCGCAAATCCTTAGCCATCTGGCAGAGCTTTGACCCCATATCCGAAGATACCCTTCTCAAGTGCATACGCGAAACAAAGCCCTCCAACCATTCTCTTGACCCTATCCCCAGTGCCATTGCCTTTGACTTCTATACCCATTCCCTTTCCTATTGGACTACCCTGATCAACCTATCCCTCTGGCAAGGCTCCCTTCCTGTCTCCTTCAAAACTGGGCAGGTCACCCCTCTGCTTAAAAAGCCCACTGCTGATGCGAATAACTTCAACAACTTCCGCCCCATCACTAACCTTCCCTTTCTTGCGAAGATCACAGAAAGATGTATAGCAAAACAACTCTCTCGTCATATCAAGGACAATGATCTTCTTGACAATTGTTAGTCCGGCTTCATCCAAAACTGCAGCACTGAAACAGCCCTTCTGCAAGTGGTTGATGATGCGCTGAGGATACTCGACTCAGGGGGGTCCTGTCTGCTAATTCTCCTCGACCTTTCCGCAGCCTTCGACACTGTTAATCACGACACCCTCCTCAATATTCTTCAACAGAGAATGGGCATGGAGGGCACTGTGCTTAAATGGTTTGCATCCTTCCTCTCTGACAGATCTCAAATGATCAAAATAGCGAACAGTCTCTCTTCTCCTGTGGCGGTGGGTCAAGGTGTTCCCCAAGGTTAGATACTAGCACCAACATTGTTCAATCTCTACTTAGAACCACTGGGAAACCTCCTAAGCAAATCTGGGATTCACTATCATCTCTATGCAGACGACACTCAACTCTACCTCAAGGTTGCCTCCACTCATGATCTCTCCATCCCAAGATCTACTCTTGACTCCATTCAAAACTGGATGTCAACTCATCAATTGATTCTGAATCCCTCCAAAACTGAATTCCTCCTCTTCTCCTCCTCACTCTCTCCTCCCCCGGTTCAATCATGGATGGATCAGATGAATCTACTAAACAATAAACCCATCATTGTCGACAGTGCAAAATCCCTTGGTGTCATTCTAGACAAAAAACTCAATCTAACTCCCCACATCAACTCTATTGCAAAATCTGCTCGCTACCAACTGCACCTTCTTTGAGGAATCTGTCGCTTCTTCCCGGAGCAGGACCTTATAACCCTGGTGCAATCGCTGGTCCTCTCTAGACTAGACTACTGCAATTCTCTTCTTACTGGCCTCCCCAAATCTCACCTGTCCCCACTTAAGTCTGTCTTCCATTCAGCAGCTCGTTTCATTTATGGGGCCAAAAGAAGCGATCACATCACACCGATGTTATCCACCCTCCGCTGGCTTCCCTTCGAGGCTAGAGCTATCTACAAGACTGCCTGCATTACCCACAAAGCCTTGCACTCCTCATCTCCCCGCTACCTGGCGAATAAACTGAAACTCTCTGGTGGCTCTAGACTTTCACGCAATGCGGAGAATCTACTGCTTGAACCTCCCACTTTCAAGAAGGAAAGAACAATGGCCCAATCCTTTTCAGGCAACGCAGTGAGAATCTGGAACTCCTTTCCACCTCAGCTCCGGACCACCGCCTCCTCCCAGGCCTTCAAAAGGGACCTCAAAGTTCTCCTCCTCCAGAGACACCTACGAAAGTAATTCACGTCCTCTTGCTATTTGTGAGGAAGACTTCCCACTACTGATAATTTCTACTTTTCATGACCATGGAAGTGCCTTCTCAGTGTATGCCTGTGATTGGAGGGTCTGCCTTTTTGCAGTATTTTCCATGTACTTGTGTTTGGTGCCCTTGTGTAACATGCACACACCACTCTGCCCTTGCAACACACTGCTGCTACCCCTCACATGTTTTTACCTTTGATACTTGCACAAGTGCCACCTTGCCCACGTAACGCTTGTTCCTGTGCCTGAGTGTCTAGCACTTATTGCAGTACTATACCTCAAATTATACTCTGTTTTCTCTTATAACTGCACACTTGTCACTTTCATCTCCTCTTGTGCACTTTTGACTACCTCATGTATTTTTGGTTGCTCACAATTTTTACTCTAGTATTTTGTTTGCTCACGATTGTCACTATTACCTTTACTACCTCATGTATTTTTGGTTGCTCACAGTTTTTACTACCTCATGTATTTTGTTTGCTCACAATTGTCACTATTACCTTATGTAAGTAACGTATGTTTTTGCAATCTGTTCTTTTGTAATGTTTCTCATTATGTTTCATCTCTGTTCCTAATGTGAAGCGCCCTGACGCCTTCGGGTAAAGTCCGCGCTATATAAAAATGCATAAATAAATAAATAAATAAATAAATAAACCTATTGTGTTGACTCCTAATGAAGACAGCCAGGCACCTCATTGAATGGACACCATCGGCGCAGTACCGGGGGCCGTCACTAGGGGGCCATAAACACATCAGCCAGGCACACACTGTAACATACATGGACGGGGGTTGCAGGGTAGAGGCTACTACAGGTCCTGGTCCAGTCAGACTCCACGCTGTATGTGGACAGCGTATGACTGCAGCAAGGTAAAGATTAGTAAAATGGGCCTGCCTGTTTTATTTATTGTGTTGTCTTAAGCGACGCTCAGGATAAAAGAATCTGAAGGAACATCCGGCTACCCACAATGCATTGCAAATAGATATCGACCCAAACCCAAAACAAAATGCATTTTTTGTTAATTAAAGTTTATTCTAGTAGTTTAATTCGCAACATATACGAGCTTTTCTCTCCGTCTTCTTATGTCAACAGGGACAGTTCGCCGCCCTAAGATTTATAGTGGTCCTATTTGTAACACAGTCATGAAAAAGATCTATTATTCTTTTGAAACCTTGAATAACATCTTTGAAGTTAGTCGCACTTTGTGTGGTGGCTGACGACAAGGGTTTACAAAATTTTTGAAATATATTTATTATTGTAAAAATCTGCGTCTGTGTTATAAAAAAAACTTTCAACTGTAATAACGAAGAGTTATCTATTCAATCATTAGTAGTATAAATTATCAATGAAAGCTTCTAACAGTCATAGGGTGTTGCTATACAAGTGCATGTTCGAGTGAGTTTCACGGGCTACTGTCATTTGATTCTTTTGGCCGTTGTCCTTGAGGGTTTCTTTCAGTGGCGCCTTTTGTTCCTAATTTTGGGGATGGCCGCAAGCTGTGCAGTTACCCCACTCGCACTTTTGAACACACGAGGCTGCAGCCGCCCCTCCCCCACCTCGCTCAGTCTGTGCATAGGCCCATTCTCATTCTGACTGTGGATGATTATCACATAAAGAATGACAAATGGGCCAAAGGGCAGTGAAGCCAGTGGTTAATTTGTCAAATAGAGTGTGCCTGGTCTCTACTGTGGAGGCAGCGCTAACAGGAGAAATGTGCTGTTGGAAACTGCCTCCTGACTAGAGTCCCGGCACTTGGCCTAATGGCTAGAGCTGCTGATTTTGGAGCTGGGGAACCGCGTTCGAGTCTCGGCGTGACTCAATGTCCTATGAGACTGGGGGAAATCATCTGCCCTCTAACTGTACCACTAATGTGATTCTGCCTAATTGGCTGACCTGTTGGTCCTACTGGGGTGTAGTACTGCATATACAGATGTACTTAAGTAATTAGGATGGTGTCATATTGATTGCTATGATACTGACTTGTAATACTGTTGAGAAACAAAAAATAAATAATCATAAATAAAATTCGTGGCCTCAGTGCTGCTCAGCATTAGTTAGCTTCTATGTAAATCGGGGCCAGTGAACACTCAGGAGAGTTTGGTGACAAGGGTTTATTTAGCCTTTTATAAGGTGCCCAAAATGGTGCCTTGCACGCCACATGCCAAAGTTCTGGGAACCTTACACCATGAAGACTATAGGTGGCTTGTTTTGTTCTCCAAGGGCCTCATTTATAAAAAGTGACGCATCGCTGCGTGAAAACAGCGATGCGTCACTTTTCACTGCGCTCTCCCTGCGACATGATTGATGCGTCATATTTATAATATGACGGATGCGTCATATTTATAATATGACGCATCATGTCGCAAGGAGTTACAGATACGTCAGTATTTCTGACGTATCTGTAGGCGCAAAAGTGACGCATTGCTGGAGTGTGTCACAAAAGTGACACAACTCCAGCAATGCTTCCTTTCACATGGGGAAAGCCCCATGTGAAAGGGCTTGCGTCAGTCTTACGCCTGCTGTGAGGCAGGCGCAAGATTTTGACGCAACAGCGTCCTAAAAATGACGCAGTGAAATCTCATAGATTTCACTGCGTCACTATTACGAGGCTTTTTGCGGGTGAACGCCCCCTCTGCATACATTATACCTGACGCAGGTATAATGTAGCGCAGGGGTTTACAAAGTGACGCATCTGCTTAGATGCGTGACTTTGTAAATAGTGCGCATCAGGAAGCATGTTTTACGCCGCCGATGCGTCACAAAAAGTGACGCATCGGAAGCACAAAACTCACGTAAGGCCTCATAAATGAGGCCCCAAGATTCTTGGAGGAATATGTTTTATTTTAAAGAAGTTTTTATTGAGTTTTAAATACAGAAGAAAAGAGATAAAATGAAAGTAATAAAATGGGAAAGGGGCATAAGCCAAAACAGAACATACATAATATTCTTTAAAAGTACAATCAGGCAAATGACATATTATAAAAGAGCAACATAGCTCTCACATTCTTCTACACTTTAATTCTTTTTTCTATCTCTCTTTTCTTTTTTTTATCCTGTTTTTTTCTCCTTTACTTTCCTTTCTTTCTCCTTTTTGTTTATAATATTGCTCTTTTATAATATTTTATTTGTCTGATTGTTCAGGAATATGTTTTAATGATGTAAAATGCCACATAAAGACTGCATTTAACATGCAATTGTAGCAGCAATTCTGTGTGCGCACAGGATTATGGGTATGCAGATTAGCGGTGATGTGCTGCTTGTTGGCTCTGGAGACACCTGACCTCTAGCGGCAAGAAGGAGCATTGCACCTCCCGCTCCTTCAATGAGGCACTCAACATTCCCTCAATCTGCGTTCCTGCAGCTTCATCCGTTACATCTAACCTTATCCAGTGTTTCCCAAAATACCTTCCCTGCTCCGCATACCAACCACGGAGGGCATCGGAGGTACAGAAGGGCATATTACCAAGCAATAGCGATAATTATCGCTATTGCTTGGTTAGAGACAAAATTTTACCACTGAGCTGCCGCGATTTTTATCGCAGATAAACCTTGGTATTACCAAGGTTTATCGCAAATGCGATAAAAAACGGCCGCAAAGCATGAATATCGCTGAAAAGTCAGCGATATTCATGCATTACCTCCCATTGGATAACATGGCTAAGAACTGCTCAGGGCAGGTGTTAGCTTTTGGAGATATTCGCGCTTAGCGCGAATATCTCCAAAAGTTGGTAATAGGAGATAGCGATGTTAGCGACTGTTTCCAGTCGCTAACATCTTGGCACCCCCACTTTGCATGTCATTAGTGATAAATATCACTGACATGCAAAGTGGGGCCCAAGATGGTCGCTATCTCCTACTAGCTGTCGCTAACTGGTGTTAGCGACAGCTAGGTAATAGGGAGATCATTTTGTCTCCGCTTTCTTGGCTTTTGAAGCCAAAAAAGCGGAGATAAACCCCCTTGATAATATGCCCCAGAGTTTCAGAGATTTGTTTCATAAAATACTAGTGATCTCACACCTCTTTCGCCTGCATCAGTTCCAAGCAAACAGAATATGTCAACTTTGCAATATAAACGTGTAACACTGTCTTATAGTCGGGCAGCACATATCAGACCTCAACTCTCTCTTGATCGCCCAAATCGTTTGAGGGGGAAGGATGAGTAGCGATAGGGCTTAGCCTATCTGAAACCCTAGGAAGTCAATGTATTGAGAAGGAGCCAGAAACGACTTTTGCACATTTATTATGAAACCTAGAACCTGCAAGAGTTGAATAGTCCAGGTCAATTGACAATGCGTTGTCTGATGTCCTTGTGCCAAGAGAATGAGGTCGTCAAATAAAGAGTCAGCCGCACCTCTTTCATTCACAGTGGTTCTACCACTGGACTCGTGATTTTGGTGAAACACCAGAGAGCTGAGGAAAGGCCAAAGGGAAGAACCTTGAATTCAAAGCAACAGTCTTGCTACTTTAACTGAAGAAAGCTCAAATGTGGAGAAAAATGGGAATTGTCAAGTAAGTGTCTTTCAGGTCCAGTTGGACCGTCCACTTGCCATGTTGAAGTGCCTATAGGTGATCCAGACATTGAAATCCTTTAAATTCAAACCAGCCCAGAACCGCCTCCCTTCCTTTCTACCAAAAAGATGGTACTGAGAACCTCTTGGAGTGGGAAACACACCAGCAAATTGCTTTTTTTTCTATGAGCGCTCGATTTTCTGTTGAGATTAAATTCTGCTTGCTTTGGGGGGAAATGTCTGACGATGGGTGTTGTAGATTTCCAGGGGCTTACTTACAAGCCCCTTGCACCACCGGGGCACCACTTTTTATTACATAAATAGTGACGCGCTGGCGGCGCAATGGGATTGAAAATAAGCTGCCCAGTTTGTACAACCTAAAGCGACTCGAGGAGCCTTAGATCCTGAGTTAAACCCAGCCAGCTGTGTAAAAAACAGATGATTCCCGCCTCCCTAAATTATTTCAGAAATAGGAATAACCCTCACCTGTAAGCCGAGAGGCCTGGGAAGATCCTTGTGACCCTCTGTGTTGTCCCCTGCGGATGTGTTTCCTCCCACCGTGGGTTTGTTAGGGCCACCTCTACGCCTCTATGAACACGAGGAGAATAGTCTCACTGGGACATTTGGTAGTATTCATGGCATGACGAGCACCCTCTAAATTGTCCGGCCTTGCCAAAAAGACAAAAAACATCGGGGGTCCATGGTCCTCAGTCTGCCTTGCATGTGTCATGGCCGCTGTCCTCAGACTCGGCACACTAAGAGTGGTTGCATTGATCAGGCCTCTTCAAAAGCATGTCTGGTACGGGTAGCCAGGGTTTACCATCGGCATACCTGAGTAAAAGGCTAATTGGACCCCAGGGTCTCACCTGTCGCTTTTCATGATTGCATGCTGCGGCAATTCCCCCCTGCATGCCCAGGACTGTGGGTGGAGGCCACTGGCATAATGAAACTTAAGGGGGTCCCCCTTCAAGGTATGTGGAGAGGCCCCCTCTGAAATCAATCAGGAGTTCTTAGCCAGAATATTGTGCTAAGGGGGCCCCCTGGAGCTTGGGGACCCCCTGCACCGCAGGGGCTGTGGGGGCCTGTGTTACGCCACTGATGGAGGCAGCAGTCCAGGACTCAATCACTTGTACAGGCTGCCTGCTGGATGTGAAGCACCACCACTCCGCCAGCGGCCTCAGTCTGGGTCGGGTAGCGGCCATGGTCACAATACGGCTGAGCAGCACAACAATATGCGGTGCCCACTGCCGAATTTAAACAGACTGCTGCATCACCTGTTCACGCTGCTGCCCAAGGATGGCCCGGCATGCCTATAGATGCGTGTAGTTAGTGTCTGCCGGAAGTAGCCATTGGTCAGGGCAAATCATGCAGATGCTGCTTCACTCGAGTCATCATGTGAAGTCAGGGAATCTGAATGCGGCGCCGCGGGTGAAGTTAATACATTGTAAAATCTAAAGCCAGACCAAAGTTGAGCCAGACCCCAAGCCTGCCGCAAGTAGAGCGGATCGCGCGCTGCCTATTTTCTGTAAGTGGTGCTAATTTGCGGCTGGTGCTTGGCTTAACAGTTGAGGAGGCACTATAAATGCGTGGCTTTGCATTTCAGTGCGGTGACACGCATCACCACACCGAAATGGGTTAGTGTAACTCATGATGCGTGGTACTTGGCAGGGCTGCATAGTGCATAATAATTCTTTGGTAATTTTTTTGTCCCCTGTACAAACCTGTTAACAACTGTACAAAGCAACTCATAATCCAGTAGGAGATGGGAGCATTACAAATGTTTCCAGAAAAGTTTTTTTTTTTAAAGCATTGGTGAAGACAATATGTCTCAGCGTTTCAGGATTTATTGGCTTTGCCAATTATTTTTTAAGTGGTGTGTTATTCTGTAGTCTTGTATGTTATGGCCTGTCATTCTATAATATACTATGGTATGACCTGTAATTCTTTTGTATGGTATGGTATGGCCTGTAATTCTATACTACAGCCTGGTATAGCATGCCATTCTGTAGTATAGAATGGTATGGTATGTTGTGGGCTGTCAGCATCAGATGTTGTTGTTACATAGTTAGCTCTCACAGTTACCACACTATCTTAAGTTAATATTCAAAACCCGAGAAGTAAAGAAGTAAAGAAGGAGACGTTCTTTGTGTGATTCTGAAATGGTTCAGATGCGTCGTAGTTTATTCGTACTTTGTGTGGTGATGTTGAGCGATGCATCTATTTTAGGTAGGTTTACGAAGGAGCAGAAGGCCTACAAAATAGTTCAGAAAGGGTCTTATTTGTTAATTTAGAGAACGGCATTTGTTAATTCAGCATCTAAGCATACAGCTGCCTGTTGAATGTTATTTTGTTTTGCATTTGATGTTGGTGAAACAGGTGTGAGGGCACTCAGTACCGCCCGGTGCCAACCCTGATTTCTATGTGGAATTCTTCAATGCACAGACATTTACCTACGAATTAGCAAGCTGTTGGACTTCTGAAAACTCCAGCATTGGTTTTACCACTGTTTGTTCTGATTTGCCTATGACAGGTTTGCGTCTGCGGCTTCCAGCCAGCATGAGGCACGGTACTCTCTTGTGTTACTGGAGGGCAGTCTGCCTGCCAACTTAGGGGCATATTCGTGAGGGTTGCATCACGTTTGCAGCACTAGATGTAGCACATGCATGACGCAAACCTCTGTTTGCCAGCGTAGCTTAGAGGGGCTCCAAAGATATGGAGTAATGTAACACATCGCAAATCGCTGTGCTGCGTTACTCTTGCCTGGGTAAGAGATCCATGGGTGTTGTGTGGGTTTTCTCATGCAACAACTATGGTTGTTGGCACATTCCCAGATTGCACCAAAGAGATACACCTCTCCAGGAAAGGTATAACGAGGAGAAATATAGGGGGCATATTACCAACAAATAGTGATATTTATCGCTAAGTAGGGTTAGCAGCAATATTTTTATCGTCGCGAATCACCGGTTTTTATCGCTGAGATAACTTGCTATTAGCAAGGTTTAGCTCAAAAGCGATAAAAATCCAGGCGATAGCAGCGAAATGCTTCAATATTGCTGAGAATACAGCGATATTCAAGCATTAGCGACGAAATGCTCTTAGCCATGTTATCCACCTCCTTTTGGATAACATGGCTAAGAACTGGTCTGGGCAGGTGTTAGTTTTTGGAGATATTCGCGCTTAGTGCGAATATTTCCATCGCTACGCCTGCCTTGCTAATAGGCGATAGCGACGTTAGCGACTGCTGTCAGTCGCTAACGGGTTGGGTACTCCCACTTTGCATGTCATTAGCGATAAATATTGCTTATTCTTGGTAATATGCCCCCTGATTCTTTAAAGCTAGAAAGCCTCTTTTACGCATGACAAGCAAACGGAGTTAGAGACTTTGCAGTGGCTTCTGGGTATGTTGGTACTGCACCTGCAGCTTGATTGAAGCGTTCCATTTCCTCCCCCATTCACTCCATACACACACCCTCTCTCTCTCTCTCTCTCTACTCTCTCTCACACACGCCCTCTAGCTCTCTCTCCTCGTCTCTCTCTCTTTCTCTCTCACACACACATCCACACACTTTAAAAAAGAAATAGCAGCAAAGCCAATGGTTTGGAATTTTAGATGTCATAGGGCCCGATTCACAGAATGAACTTAAGACTCAATCCTAAACTTACTATTATTTTGGTATTCACATAATGCACTTACTACTTTTGGCATTCACAGAATGAACTTACTAATTTTGGTATTCACAGAAGTTAGGATTTTGTCTTAAGTTTGTCTTAAGACAAACTTAAGACAGACTTAAGACAGACTTAAGACAAAATCCTAACTTCTGTGAATACCAAAAGTAGTAAGTGCATTCTGTGAATGCCAAAAGTAGTAAGTGCATTCTGTGAATACCAAAATAGTAGTAAGATTAGGATTGAGTCTTAAGTTCATTCTGTGAATCGGGCCCAGTGTGCTTAATAATTCTTTGGTGGTTTTTGTGTCCTAAATAAATCTGTTGCAAAAGAAACAAATGTTGGACAAAACACTGAACAATGAAAACATTCACCCCCAGTCACAGAGATCTGGGTTTAATCCATCCTTCTTTCTTCTTTTGCTCACCAGCCACCTCAGTTTGGACCATGCCATATGCAAATCAGTCTTGACCCTGCTCCTCATAGGAACAGTCCAGCCTGAACTGCCAGGATAGGTCCTCCCTGGACTGGAAACAAGCATCCTTTTGCTAGGTGGGCAGGTTATGCCTAGACGTAGCCGGGGCGGTTCTTTCATGTGGGTGTTTGGGCATTGCCTCACTGGTTATTTTGCCCCAGGGCCCAGGCAGTTGTGGACAAAAGTATTAAATTACTTACAAAATCTCAGCCCACGGCAGTCAGCTGTTTTAGCCGCGGGTCAGTAACCTGACATCGCAGTTTACCTGCGGCAGGCTTTAGGCGGTGGGGTAGCGTTAGTAGTCAATAGTGACACCAACTGCACAATACCCATGTTAGGTTGGCCGGGTGCCTTTCCCTGGCCAGCACGACATGCACAATCTTAAGAGTCTCGCCTCAGTACAATAGAGAGCGGAGGGGGTCACAGCCGCAGCCCACCGGTCTCATGATGAGCGGCGAGTTGTCCTGCGCAGACCAATCCAAGCACTGCTTTAGCAGCAACCTGGATTGGCTGCTTTATGTCTGGGAGCATGCCTCTGAGGCCGCGGCGGCTGAGCACAGTCAGCAGAGTCACAGACAGGATTCAGTGAGCCCTCTGAGACGTCTGTGTTCACTGTGTAAAGTTCGAGGCCTCCTAATTGTATTAGTTGTTGCAACGTGTGGAGACATGGCCCGTATGGCCTGAGCAGCTCTGGCCATTATGGCCATGACTGCACACGTCGCACATTCCCTCTCCATGACGGCCATGCCTGCCCATCGCACACCCTCTCCAAAGTCGGAGGCTCTGCTATGGCCATTACGGCACAAACTGTTGAGCCACTGATGCTGAGACTTGAACCTGGTTATCCTGAGGGGAACCGAGGGGCATATTACCAAGCAATAGCGATAATTATCGCTATTGCTTGGTTAGAGACAAAGGGGCATATTATCAAGGGGGTTTATCTCCGCTTTTTTGGCTTTAAAAGCCAAGAAAGCGGAGATAAAATGATCTCCCTATTACCAAGCTGTCGCTAACACCAGTTAGCGACAGCTAATAGGAGATAGCGACCATCTTGGGCCCCGCTTTGCATGTCAGTGATATTTATCACTAATGACATGCAAAGTGGGCGTGCCAAGATGTTAGCGACTGGAAACAGTCGCTAACATCGCTATCTCCTATTACCAACTTTTGGAGATATTCGCGCTAAGCGCGAATATCTCCAAAAGCTAACACCTGCCCTGAGCAGTTCTTAGCCATGTTAACCAATGGGAGGTGGATAACATGGCTAAGAGCATTTGCTCGGTAATGCATGAATATCGCTGACTTTTCAGCGATATTCATGCATTGCGGCCGTTTTTTATCGCATTTGCGATAAACCTTGCTAATAGCAAGGTTTATCTGCGATAAAAATTGCCGATTTGCGGCGATAATTTTTGTCTCTAAACAAGTTAGAGACAAAAATTATCTCTATTGGTTGGTAATATGCCCCAAAATTTTACCGCTGAGCTGCGGCGATTTTTACCACAGATAAACCTTGGTATTACCAAGGTTTATCGCAAATGCGATAAAAAACGGCCGCAATGCATGAATATCGCTGAAAAGTCAGCGATATTCATGCATTACCGAGCTAATGCTCTTAGTCATGTTATCCACCTCCCATTGTATAACATGGCTAAGAACTGCTCAGGGCAGGTGCTAGCTTTTGGAGATATTCGCGCTTAGCGCGAATATCTCCAAAAGTTGGTAATAGGAGATAGCGATGTTAGCGACTGTTTCCAGTCGCTAACATCTTGGCACGCCCACTTTGCATGTCATTAGTGATAAATATCACTGACATGCAAAGTGGGGCCCAAGATGGTCGCTATCTCCTACTAGCTGTCACTAACTGGTGTTAGCGACAGCTAGGTAATAGGGAGATAATTTTATCTCCGCTTTCTTGGCTTTTAAAGCCAAAAAAGCAGAGATAAACCCCCTTGATAATATGCCCCCAGGTTCGAGTCTCGGCATCGATTGCTCAACCTTTTGTGCAGTCATGGCCTTTGGCTTTAAGGCAAATTTCTCTTAATAAATGTCCCCGTGCTGCTGCCTACCAAAGAAGTATGTGGGATTGATTTGGCATATAAAGTCCATCCAACATTTTGTTGATTTTGACTTTGTGTGTCCTGTCCTTCTTCCTGGCGCGCTCATGTGAAGCCGCGCTCTAATACCTTCGGTGAATTGGGTCGCGTTCCAGCTATATAAACACTCACACTCTTTGAAGTGCAGAGTGCCTCAGCACTTCAAAGAGTGTGAGTGTTTATATAGCAGGAACGCTGAGTGCACTGCAGACAGAAATGTTTCTGAAGCTAGGCCCTGTGGGCATGCACCTCTGAGAAGCATTGGCTGCAGCGTGTATGCTTCTCAGAGGTGCGTGCCAGCAGGGCCTAGCTCAGAAACATTTCTATCTACGAGAAATGTACTGTTTCTGAAGCTAGGAAATAATGAATAGTTTCTGCAATATTAAAAGCCTTAGGCTGTAGATATTGCAATAACACATGGTGCCACTGGCAACTGTTCATTCCTGTGATGGTTACAACAATAAACATTCTATGACCAGCTTCCATTCTGGGACTGAGGTGAGGTTGCTTAAACTGCCACTTACCTAGGCCCACTTCCAGCCTGTGGAAGTACATTCGCAGCCATTGGGTGAAGGTCTTTGGCGTGGTCTGCCATGATTCGAGGCTGCAGAGCTGCTGGAACAATTTTAAGAGTGGCAACAATGTTGTTTGACCGACTGAAATCATAGGGTTTGTGAACATTACAAAGAATAAGTGTTTATTGTTGAGTCTCATTAATGATCAGACAAGTAATAATTAATGAAAGCTCTATTGGAGCTTAACCCCCATACAGCAGGGAAGTACGGAGACAGCCGCAGGGACCAGCTTCTTTCAACTAATACATTGTAAGGCGCATTCAGAACATAGAATAACATTCAAACATACATAAGGCATACTCACAGTAAGATGGTTTTGAGGAGACACGAGACAAGATAGCCAAGTGCTCGAGCCTAGCTCGAGACACACGCAATACGTCCCCTTCTCTACCCCAAAAAAATAATAAAAAATAAAACAAAACTGAATAATAAAATACATTGCAATTATAATACATTTTAACAATAAATATGTGTAACATAATCTTCAAGTTTCTTGGGTTTACTGCAAACACGTTTGGAATGTGACAAATTGGCAGCACCACTATTCACTTGACTACCTTGTACAATAACAGGGTTAAATTTGGTACTTTGTTGACTACTACATAAAGATGTATTACTGCCACACGGTTCAATGGGGACATTCATGTTTTGGGAATTAACTATGGTACTGTCCTTCTCTTGGAATCCACTAGTACTGTCAATATCGGTATCTTCCATCCAATCAAACTTCTTTTCTACTTCTTTAAGTTGTTGATTTACACATCCCTTGAATGAGGCAATTCAATTAGCATTCCATACTTCGCCATCACTTAAAAGGGCAGAATTGCAAAAGATTTTGATAACCTTGAAGTGAGCGGAGTACTTGCTTTTGCCTTTACAAACAATTCTCCCTTTTTAGGTCTCGTGACCTGCAGTGCACTGCATAGCAGTGCTCACGCAAGTCGCATGAGCTATTGTAATTAAAAAACGGGGATTGTGAGCTGACCTAGGAATCGCACACGCTCGTGCATGTGCGTTTCTTTTTTAGCTCCCCCAGCCTTTGTGTGCGTCTTATTGTAAAAGACTGCACGCAATTGGCCCGAAGCACGCGCATAGGTCATCCCACGGCCTATTGGTGTCTATTACGTGCACCAAGCGCGTAATCGACACCAATAGGCCGTGGGAGGAGCTATGATTGTGCCCACACAGGTGTGACGCGCGCGCCACTTGTTTTATTTGGCAGCGCGTGACCGCATGCCTTTTTAGGTTTCGCCTGGCGTCCGCTGCGCAGCAGCGTTCGCGCAGGCGAAATCTGTTGATCTACAGTATGTGGCAATGTCCCGCCTTAGTCTACCATTGGCTAGCTCCATAAATGGAGGCTAGCCATTGGCAGACATTGTTGTCCGTCACTCTTTGCCCGTCCGGAAGCGAATCGGGGGCGTTCCTGTGCCTTTTTTTAAGTCCCGCCCCTTTTTTCGTCACAGCTTTCGTCACCCGCCCTCCGCCCCTTTTTTTGTCACGGCATTTTGTTTTTGTTGTGTTCATTACGAGTATGAGAGGTAAGACTTTTTTTTATTATTTATTTTTAGTAACTGCTACTGCTAATGTGTGTTTAATGCTGACTCTTTACTAATGTGTTTATTTTGCTAATCGTATGTTTATTTCTGTGTTTTTCAGGTCCAATATGGCCCGTGGCGTCTCCGTGCAGCTGTGTGCACTGCTGTGCACGAAGTTATTTCGACTGGTATGTATGCTGCTGTTTTGCTGGTGCAGGTAAGGCATTTTGTTTATTGTGCTAATCTTATGTTTATTTCTTTCTTTTTCAGGTCCAATATGGCCCGTGGTGTCTCCGTGCAGCTGTGTGCACGAACTGGTCCCGATATGCTTCTGTTTTGCTGTTAAAGGTAAGGCATTTTGTTTATTGTGCTAATCTTATGTTTATTTCTTTCTTTTTCAGGTCCAATATGGCCCGTGGCGTCTCCGTGCAGCTGTGTGCACTGCTGTGCACAAACTGGTCCCGATATGCTGCTGTTTTGCTGTTAGAGGTAAGGCATTTTGTTTATTGTGCTAATCTTATGTTTACATTTTCACCCATTCAGCCATCCTTTCACTTAGTAATACATCCACCCAGTCACTCATCCGTCCACCCATTCAATATTTCACTCATCCATCCATCCTATCTTCCTGCTCTCCACCATCCCTTTCACTCATATATACATTCTTTAAGTCATCCATCCATCATCCATCCATCTGTTCACAAAAATACATCCTTTCACTAATACATCCTCTCTTCCACCCATCAATCCATTCACTCATCCATCCAACTATGTACACTTTCACCAAAACTATCCTTTCACTCATCCATCCACTCTTCCACTGATCCATCCACTCTTCCACACATCCATCCATTCAATACTATATCCAGCACTTTACACTTTCACTCATCCAGCCATCCTTACTCATTCATCCACCCAGTCACTCATCCATTCACCCATTCAACATTGCACACATCCATCCACGCATCCAGCCTTCCAGCTATACATCCTCCCTTTCATTCAAGTATGCATTCTTTTACTAATACATCTTTAGGTTCTTCTTTTCACTCATCCATGCACAAATTTGCCCATACATTCTGCAAATAACTCATCCATCTATCCATCCTCCATTTAACTCTCCATTCCCCTTTCAATTAAACACCCATCCTTCTATCCGCCCTTCACCCATCCACCCACTCATCCATTTGCTCATCCACTCATTAATTCATCCATTAACAACTCATCCACACAGTCTTTTCTACGCTCCTCACACACTCATACATCCTTACATCGACGCTTTCACTCATCCATCTATCTATTCATTCATCCTTTCACTTATCAATACATCAATGCATCCATAATTTCTCTCATCCATCCACTGACTGATGCATCAGCCTCCCTTTCATTGATCCATCCACCATTTCAATAATACATCCACCTTTTTTTACACATCCATCTACTCTTCCACCAATAAAATAATTATTTACTCTTATCCAACATTCCACTCATGCATCCATCCATCTTTTCACTAATTATCCATTCACCCTTCACTCATTATCCATCACCCTTTCACTCATCTATCCATCCTTTCACTCATCCATCCACCCTTTCACTCATCTATCAATCCTTTCACTCATCCATCCATCCTTACGCATACATCCACCGTTTCACACATACATCTATTTATTTACGCTTTCTCTCATCCATCCTTCCACTCATTCACTCATCTATCCATCCTTTCCCTCATCATTCCATTCCCCCCTTCACTCATCCATTCATACTTTCACTAATCCATCCAGCTATGGCTTCCTAGTATAACACATTTTGTCTGCAAATTGTCTAATATACATTAAAAATAAATTAACAAATAAACTATTTACAAGATTGTCGTTAAAAATTAATATAAGTGATGAGCGCAAAAATCTGTAGAACAGAGCTGACTCTTTCACACCACACCTCCCCTTCACTCCCACCCCCTTTGACAGGCTGGGACCCTGGGCCAGAGTCCACTTTGCAGATGCCTTAAAAGTTCTCTGAAAAAATAAACCTAACTCTCCCAGGAGGGGGTTAATTCACAGCGCTGAAATACTTCAGCTGCAGTGGGAGGCAAGGGGTCTCCTCTACTAAAATTGAAAGCGTGTCTAACTTTTTGTAAGGCGGAACAGTTGCATTGTAAATGCTTGTTTTCTTTGTGTTATTATAAGCATGGTAATAATCAGGGAGGTTTCCTCTTAATGATTTTAAGGCTTAAATAATAGGACCATTGGAAGGCCTACCATTAATTTCGAACACTAAAGGGGCAACACGGAAGGATGTTGAACTGCAACTTTGGAACAGCTCTGTAAATTGTTTGCAAAGTAGTTTTATTCCCCGAACCTCCCATCGGATCACAACGCATCTCCGGGGCACGCCAGCAGCCCTTGTACGGAATACCCAGGAGACCAACATGCAGCCTCATTTTGCCGTCTGTGGCTCCGAGAGCTGACATTAACATTCACATCCGCAAAGACTGCCAATACATACATTTAGAAACACTGTTCAAATAAAGCATCTTAGCTCTGGCACTACACTGTCCAACATTTATTTTTTCTTATCTAAAGATCTGGGGCCCGATTCACAGAACTAACTTAAGACAAAATCCTAAACTTACTTCTTTTGGTATTCACAGAAGTTAGGATTTTGTCTTAAGTTTGTCTTAAGACAGACTTAAGACAGACTTAAGACAAAATCCTAACTTAAGTCTGTCTTAAGTCTGTCTTAAGACAAACTTAAGACAAAATCCTAACTTCTGTGAATACCAAAAGTAGTAAGTTTAGGATTTTGTCTTAAGTTAGTTCTGTGAATTGGCTCCCTAGTTAATATTTGAGTATTATTAAATCACTGGAGCAAACATGACTGTTTTAAATTCTACCTTTCTTGAGCTTTACTGACAGCATGTAGTGTACACCTTTGCATGAGACGTGTGGAGTGCTACAATTAGCCAGCACTTGCCAGCACTTGATAACTTGTTTTTTGCTTTTAATCTGACAGCCGTCGTTGCGTGTTTCCTTTTACTTTGCCCTACCCTGGGCAAATTGAAGGTCTATTCTTTGCTTCCTGCCGCAGTGACATATTCACTGCTGAAGCCACACAGGAGGCTGCTCACAGCATTTGCAGTGCAATACCACTCGTATTAGTAAAACAAGCATTTACAATGCAATGGTCTCGGCATTATTTTGCACTAATGAGGCGGGCACTGATACTGTGCATACTGTACATGTTCTTTGTGCATGAGGTACACTTGCACGACTGCAGAGGGAACCATTCATTAATATTGCCCACGCTGCAGCTGCATGATTCTTTCTCACTCACCCCATAACAAACACACAGTCTCGGGTGCGGGCAGTGGAGGGTCAGGTCCAGTTATGAATACTGCGTGCCAACAGCTCTTTGCCAAGTGTGTGCCACTGCAGGGAAGCAAAAGGCCACGGGGTCGTGTCTGTGACGTCGCAGGATACTGTGGCGTGGCGAGAGCTGGTAACCATTCCCCTTCAGCACTCACACCAGTGCAGACTATAAAAACATTAGGAGTGCTGCCTCGACCCCGCTTGTATCTCAGGAGGCAGTAGTGAACTAAATTAAAGAGTGCCTGGCTCGACTGACAATGTAGTCACAAGTGACGTTCTGGCCACGTGGTTTAGGGTGCCTAACGCACAGATCACACAACAGCAAGCCTATCACGGAGAGCTATCCAATCCTGCTCTGCCGAGTGACGCTGCTGACCAGTGTGAACTTCTGTTACTTACAGGGCACAGGCAGGCGATCATGACCGCTGCTAAACCAATACCATAGCCAACGAGACGCCTCTGTACTACGGATGCTGTGTAAGTGAGTGCGTGACCCTCGCCCTACCACCAGCACCATCTCTGCAGTTCAGGGTTGGCAGCTCCTTCCAAAGAAATCGAAGTTGTTGATTTGCTAACACCGCCGAGTTCTACAAACCTGCACGAAATATAGCTGTATTTCTTTTTCCCTTTTACTTACAAAGAGGTCATTTTGTATTAAAATTGTTTGGGGTGATCTAGAAGTCCCACTTCCCATTTTACATCCCAGGGTTGTTTCCCACAGGATGGAATCACACCAGACATGACGTGGAGACACAACCTGGAAATTAACCACGTTTGAGCTGTACTGTAAATATATATCGGACAAAGGCGCCTAGGTTTAGTCCTGGACTTACACAACCTGCGCTGGAATTTTATGGACGGCGGGAAGAAATGCTCCGAAGTTTTGATTATTTTGAAAAGTTTTCACTTGCAGATAATTCAATAGTAAAGCATCGATTTCCACAGGAAATTAACTTTTAGAAGCCCCAGTGACTAGTAATGCACCTGAATGTATTGACAGCAATACACAAATGTTCTTGTAAATTCTGTCTCCGCGCCAAGTGTGGTGTAATTATAGCAATAGTGCGGGTCGCGCAGAAGTGTGTGTGTATATATATATATATCTCAGAGTGTTAGTTTATACCTCATAGGAGCATAGGGGATGATGTACATACATCCCTCCATAATTTACGAAAGTGACATCACAAAAAGTCCACAGAATAACCCCACGGCAAAGTAAAAGTATTGGGCCTTATTTATGAAGGCCTTGCGCCGCCGGTGCGTCACTTTTAACATGGGGAAAAGTGACGCACAGGCGGCGCAAGGCCTTCATAAATAAGGCCCATTGTATTTACATTAATACAAACTTATCTCATGCGGCTGTCCTTAAAACCTGGTGTGGATTCAGCCCTCGTGGACAAGGCGTGTTGATAATCTTGCTCTAGTCCGAGTATCGTAAAGTTCAGGCAGCCCCCACCACGTTCATACCAGAGAGCTGACGGAAAAGTAAGACTCACTCACCAACCCGCGAAAGTCTCTGAAAGAGCAGGGCAACAGCCAGTCAGGTCAGGTGTCAAGCAGCTAGTCTGGTATTGGCGGATGTGAACTCATCTCGATTTAATTCTCCCCAGACTCGATTCCACTCCCAACGGACGCGCATCCGTGCTGCATTTCCAGCGCGGTGTGGGGGCTGGCAAAACACGATTCCCAGGGCCGTCATTGGTAGCGCTTACGCGCGCTTCAAGATTGACGGCCCTGGGACCCACTGACACTACTGTCCCAATTAAATAATAAACACCGCCGCCACGGGCCACCACTGCAGTGATGCCGCCGCCCTCAATATAGTGCCGCCTGGGGCGGACAGCCCCCCTTGCCCCCCCCCCCCTAGCTACGCCGGTGGGGTGGTGAGACCGAGAGAAGGAGGAGGAGGTGCAGGGGAGGGGTGTCCTGGAAAAGGACGTCCAAATCAGGGGAGGGGGATGAGTTGTGGAGGAGGGAAGTGCGGGCCGGGAGAAGGAGGAGGAGCGGAGACCTCCGGGGTCTGAGAGAGGGATCGGGGAGTGTGCGAGCCGAGGGAGGCCGAGGTCAGGGGCAGAGAGCAGAGGGCTGCAGCCGCAGAGAGGAGCCCGGAGCGCGGCAGAGAACTCAGGACCAACAGGGGGTCGGGGCGGCCCCAAGGACTCCCAGATCATGCAGCAACGAGGAGTGCGGGGCTGCCCAGCGAAGCCGGAGGTAGCAGCCACGGACACACACTCTCCGCCAGGGGTCGCTCTGGAGAGCTACGGACGACGGGGACCCGCAAAGGGGAGACCCGGGCGCGCTGCAGCCGGAGACCCGCGGGAAGCAGAGCAAGACCCGGAGGAGGGACCGGGAGAGGGCGCCGAGCGACCGGGCATGGATGGGTGCGAGCCACATCTGGAAATAGGGTAAACTGCACCGCAAGGGCCATGCGCGTCACATTTCAAAGGCATCACGGTGTGGATGTATGTACATGTGTCTCTGTATGTGTGCGTGTATGTGCGCTCCTGTGTGTGTGTCTCTGTGTGCGCCGGCGGGGGGAGGGGGGAGTGTCTCTGTCTGCGTGCGTGTATGTGCGCTCGTGTATGTGTGGCCGCATGCGTGCAGGGGGAGGTGTGCCTGGGTATGTTTGCGCTTCCCAGGAGATAGCCTGGCCGAGCGCGGCGCGTGCCAGTCGGCGCGTGCCAGTTTCAAATCGCCTCAAAGGCGATGCGCGCGGCCAGGATTGTCTCCTGGGAAGCACACATGCCGACAAAAGAGTCTCGGCGGAGACGCGCTTCGCGCGGCTAGCCGAGACCTAAAAAGGCCAGCTATTGACATTCCAAATGCAAATTTTTATTTCATTTCAAAGAATGCCAGAAAAGGGTGCAGTAACACCGGCTGTCCCTGGGTGTCCCTGGTCCTGCACCCTTTCCTTGGTGCAAGAAATTTCTTTGCGTACTGCTGGCATACTTTGAAATGGGAAAAAACAAATTAGCATCTGCAATGCCAATCACTCACATTTACATATTCATCTGATGTCTAACCGCCAGCTTTTGTGAACTAGACCCCAAATCCACGTGAAAGTCCTGTTGGCAACCGATGTGCAATGTTCGCAAATTTTGTGAGACTCACACAAAGGTCACAAAATTACTTAATGGCTAATTTATATTAGCATTTGCTTAATAGATTAAATTAATAAAGCACATTGAAATGCTTTTTAAAGAGAAAAAAAGGGCATGCCAGTGAGCGCCGTGAGGCTTTGACAAACTAGCAACACTAGCAAATAGACTCAGCTGAAAGGAAAAATAATGGAATGCTGTAGCTGACGGGAGACAACTGATCTTGAGATAAAGAAGTTCAATATGTTTTTTGTTTTTTTTAGCATTGAATGCCAACTTCATTGGAAGATAACGGGCAAAGTGGCAGCGCCATCTTATTAAGCAAGTGTGTCTATATATGACACAATCTCCACAGGGGATGTCCCACCCGCTGCTCATTTTGATTTCTTTTAAATAAGCTCACAGTGTATTAGAAATTGGGGCAGCGGCGATTTCATTTACAAACTTATTTTCTGAGTCCGCCACATGCCTCTCTGTTTTTCGCTTTATTTCATCATCTAAAACATGTGGATTTATTATGCACTGCCAACTTTTCCTTTATCTACATCTCCGCTGCATCAGTTCATTAAAATGCATTGTAAATATGTAAATCGACTCTGATTACAATAGCTTGATTTCTTTATTGTATTAAACTAGCGTGGCATTTTAGCATTTCTTAAACTCCAATGAGAGGAGCTGGTTCTAGTCCCTATAGTGTGTTCTGTCAGTCACCTCAAAAAAATAACTTCTGGTTCTTGAAATTGAAGGTTTGTTATTAGCTTCCTGCCGCAATGACATATTCACTGCTGAAGCCACACAGGAGGCTGCTCACAGCATTTGCAGTGCAAAACCACTCGTATTAGTCAAAATACCAGCTATTGACACCTCAAATGCAAATTTTTATTTCATTTCAAAATATGCCAGTATTAGCATAAACAAATACATTATTTTCATGAAGAAAAGGGTGCAGTAACACTGGCTGTCCCTAGGTGTCCCTGGTCCTGCACCCTTTCCTTCCTGAAAGAAATTTCTTTGATACTGCTGGCATACTTTGAAATGGGAAAAAAACAATTAGCATCTGCAACGCCAATTGCTTACATTTACATAATGCTTCAGTTAGGATTCATCCCCACCGAGGGAGCATATCTTTCTCTCCACTAATTAACCTCTGGAGTGATTGCATTTTTTTCACACTTGGGAGTATTTTTCTCCAGAAAGTGGAGCGCTCATCTGATGTCATCAATATGCTTTGACCAGGATAAAAGAAATAACGTGAAAAAGTCTTTTATTGTTCGATTATTTAAAATCATTACAATATACTAACAATGTAAAAGAATTATCAAAAAAAAATAAGTTAAATTCCTGCTTGTTACTACGAACTAGTGGAGCATAAAACCTTAAAAACAGTGTCGCATTTGTAGTGTTCCGGGGCGCGAGGTAGCGCTCTAGTGCACCCGCGCCGCCGAAGGGTCCCAGAGCTGACGCGTGACGTCAGATGCTGGAGAGTATAAATAAAGAGGCGTGGCTAGGACACGGCAGTCGGAGCCACGTGTGAACCAGAACATCAGCTCCTGTGATCATTAGCGCTTCGGGGCCGCGTAAGCTAACGCGGGCCCGGCCAACAACGCTAAACTGGCGATGAGGGTTTTTAATGCCCACCATGCAATTTGCACGATGTCCCCTGCTGCTCTGACTCTCCTCCATGCGAGAGGACACCGGTATTCAGACCCGAGGCAGCCCACGGAGGCCCTGTGTGTAAGGGGATGTGGAGGTGAGCTGAGGCGACGCCCAACAAGCCATAGCGGCACTACCCATGTCCCAAGTGCGAGTAGGAGCTGCGCAGGTCGCCGCCACCCCACGCCACGAGTCAACCCATAGGCCAGACACACGCCTTACTGCCTAGGCCCCAGAGCCAGGTGTCGAGCCAGCGACCTGGGCCAAGGGGACAGTGGTAAGGACATACACCGCATCTATAAGACCTTGACAGAAGCGACGCCGAAGACATATCAAACACTCATCACGGCGTTGAATGCCTACTTTGAACCGATGGCAAGCAAGGACTACCAGCGGTTCATTTTCCGCCAAGCAAAGCAAGAAGCTGACGAGTCATTGGACGCCTTCCATGGCAGGTTGAGAGAACTAGCCAGCTCGTGTAGACGAGCAAGAGGAGATCCGAGGGCAGATTATCCAAGGCTGTTTCTCGTCTAAGCTCCGGGTCGCTATTCTCCAAGAAGATGACAAGCCCCTCGCCGACATACTCAAACTTGGCCGCTCCAAGGAACTGTCTCAGGCAAGAGCCTCCCACATGGAAACAGCCCTACAGCGACCCGTCAAGACGGAACAAGTCAACTCAGCAGAGAGAGTAAACGTGGTAAGATCCAAGGTGAGACAGGGCGGAGGAAGAAAGCAGCCAGAGAAGGAGTGTGGATATTGCGGAGGCCAGCCCCACCGCATGCAAGACTGTCCAGTGAGAGGAAAGAAATGTAGCGCATGTGGGTGGATGAACCATTTTGCAGTAGTTTGCAGATCCACGAGAGCCAAGAAGGAGGCCGCCCACGCCGTAAGAGAAGAACGGGACAGTGAAGACATGGACGATGACGCAGAAGATGACCCAATCCACTATGTGTACGCTATCGACCAGCCACAAAGAAAGAAACGCCGCCTTCCGAAGTGCCGCATCAAGATTCACCAGCAAGAGGTGAGAGCCACTATTGACACGGGGGCATCTATTGAACTAAATGCTGCGAATGTGTACCACCAACTGCGCGCAAGGCCTCCCCTACGTGAAGCAAAGATCCGAGTATTTGCATATGGCCAGAAGACGCCCATCCCACTGATAGGATGCTTTAAAACAGAACTGCAGCACCAAGAGGCCAAGGTACCCACAACGATATACGTCACGAAGGAAGGCAGCGGCATGCTGCTAAGCAGACAGTCAGCCGAAGATCTGAAACTCATATCCTTCGCCATGGCGGTATTGGAGGAGGAATTAGACACCATCATGGAGGAATTTGAGGATGTATTCAAAGGCATTGGATGCCTAAAAGGGAAGGAAGTATCCCTCCACATCGACCCGTCGGTCCAACCGGTTGCGCTGAGGGATAGGCGCATCGCGTTCCATTTGAGGAAGAAAGTCAAAGAGGAATTGGAGACGCTAGAGAAACAAGGGATCATAGAGAAGGTCAATGGACCCACCCCTTGGGTATCCCCAATCGTAGTGGCCCAAAACCAAAACAACCTGGACAGGTCCGCACATGTGTGGATATGCGCCTCCCGAATGCAGCGGTAAAGAGAGAGCGACACCTAACCCCCACCGTAGACGATATCCTAGGGGAACTCAACGGCGCAAAGTGGTTCTCCAAGGTAGACCTTGGCTCGGGGTATCACCAACTACCGCTCCACCCTGATTCGAGATACATAACCACTTTTTCCACACATGTGGGACTCAGACGATATCGGTGCCTCAACTTTGGGATATCGAGTGCCGCATAGGTATCTCAGAACACGATCCGCGAAGTTCTCAGTGGACTCCCAGGGGTTCTAAACGTGAGTGATGATCTGCTAATTTACGCGTCATCGATCGAAGAACACCTTCAGAGGCTGAGGGGAGTTCTCCAAAGAATCAAAGAATCCGGCCTAACCCTGCACCGAGAAAAGTGTCAGTTCCTGCTGAACAAAATCAGTTTCTTCGGGTACACATTCTCGAATCAAGGAGTGGCGCCGGACCCAGATAAAGTAAAGGACGTCCAAGAAGCCCCTGCCCCAACGAACATCTCGGAAGCGAGGAGCTTCCTGGGCATGGTGAACGTCTGTGGGCACTTCATCCCCGACCTCCCCAACCTCACCAAGCCACTTAGGGAACTGACTAAATCAGCCACCACGTGGCAGTGGGGCCCGGAACAAGAGCAAGCATTCCGAGACACGAAGGCAGCCCTGTCAGCGGATACCACTCTCCCATACTTCGATCCCTCCAAGCCCACCAATGTGGCCGTGGACGCCAGCCCCTACGGTCTCGGGGCAGTGCTGGCCCAACTTCAGAACAACGGAGAATTGGCGCCCTCGCCTATGCCAGCCACTCTTTGACCGATACGGAGCAGAGGTATTCACAGATAGAGAGAGAGGTCATCGCCATCCATTGGGCCTGCCGGCATTTTCATGTCTACGTATACGGCCACCCCTTCACGGTATCTACGGATCACACACCCCTTATACCCCTGTTCCAGGGCTCAGTGTCAAAACCACCCCCAAGAATCGAGAAGTGGATACTCCAACTACAAGGATACGACTACCGAGTGGAATACAGACCAGGGTCAACAAACCCGTCAGACTACCTGTCAAGGCACCCCCGAGAAGCCACCACAAAGGAGAGAGAAGAGGCCAGAGAACACAGAAGAGTATGTCCGTTTGGTGACGGAAAGATCCCGACCACTCCCCATGAGCCTAGCCACCATCATCGAAGCATCCCAGGGCGATGAATGTCTCCAACTCGCCGCAGACGCAGACCGGTCCGGGAACTGGCGTCCCATCCAAGACTCCTTGAGCAAAAGGACACCACAAGCCAAAGCGACACTAGAATCCATCCTGCGAATCAAGGAAGAACTGTCCCTCGACAGCCAAGGTTGCCTACTACGAGGCCCCGACTAGTCATGCCAGCCAGCCTAACCCACCAGGCAGTGGAACTAGCACACCGAGGACACCAAGGCATGGTGAAAACCAAGAGCAGACTGAGAGCCAAGGTGTGGTTCCCCGGGATGGACACAATAGTGGAGAAAACCGTCAGAGCCTGCAACTGGTGTCAGGCAGCGGGACAGCCAGACCGCCCCCACCCGGTCGTGACCGAAGACAACCCTCAGAGACCATGGGAATGTGTGAGTGCCGACTTTGGACACCTCCCTGATGGACGATATGCCTTGATGATAATTGACGATTTCACCAAGTATCCAGAGGTAGAGATCGTAGGAAGTCAAACGGCCACAGAGGTCATTGCCAAATTTGAAAAAACTATCGCCACTCATGTAGGGTGACCAGACGTCCGGGTTTTCCCCGGACAGTCCCCGTTTTTTGAAAATTGTCCCGGTGTCCCGACACTTTTCTCTAAAGTAGAGAAATGTCCGGGTTTTGCAACAGCGTCCGGGTAAAACATTCAAATGTCCCGGTTTTAGCATACCCCCGCCGTGGGCCTTCCAGCAACAGGCAGAGTGGCGCTGCAGGGGCTTTGATAAGGGGTGAATAACAACAAAGCCTCATTAGCACTAAAATGGTATTTTAAAGACCTCTTAAGTGCTCGGGTGCGGCTGTGTGTGTGTGTACCCTGGAAGCTGTCTCCGCCCAGGCACACACAGATGACGGAGGGGGGTGGGGGAGGGGGGGGGGGATTCAGAGGGTCTTCTATGTGAGAAAAAAATATAACCCAGTGTTATTCTCAGCGTTGTGCATCCCCAAACCACTACAATATCACAATTATACACCATTAAAGATTTTCTTTAAAAAAATTCGTGGTGCTCGGCAGCCGTCAAAGGTAAACCAAAATAACAAAACATTTCCCAGAAGAACTTGTGGTCTGGTTTATGCATGATTAAAGGAAAAAGTGGGTTTAGAAACGTAAAATGTTTAACATCACGCTTAACATCACGCAAATTGGTTTGGTCTGTCAGAAAATCCATAAATTCTATGAGCAGTAATGTACACACAGCAAGAATGTAGAGGTCAGATCCATTTAACTCTGACACTACCCAGCTTTGCTGCACCCTGTGCATTTGTGGATAGTCCTTTTGGCAAAGGGCCCTTCAATGGGTGAATACGGTGGGTTGTTGGATCCAGTGTGTTGGCCATGGGTTTGCAGCAGCCCCGGGATCACGGTGCATTGGAAAGAAAAGCTGCCAAGAAGCCCTATAGAAGCTTTGACATTTACATCATTCTGCACACTGTGGCTTGTAACCTCTACGAAAACAAAACCTAAACAATTCAGTTAAAAGGAAAATGCCCTTGTGAGCCATGGGCATGGAGGAGTGCTGGGGAGGGAGTGGAGCGGGGCATTGTGCACCTGGGCACCACCAATACAGGAAAATATTAAAACGATTTAAGAATGAAAGCAACATTTTTTCTTCTTTGTCACAGACCCTTATGGAACCCACAGAATGTTGGTCGGGGGAGAGGGAGACAGAGGGAGGGAGACGGAGACAGAGGGAGGGAGACAGTCGGATGGAGGGAGTGAGACAG
The DNA here is from genome assembly GCF_964261635.1 of Lissotriton helveticus. NCBI lineage: Eukaryota > Metazoa > Chordata > Amphibia > Caudata > Salamandridae > Lissotriton > Lissotriton helveticus. The sequence continues at coordinate 181,689,187 of NC_136057.1, read as the reverse complement.
GGAGGGAGTGAGACAGAGAGGGAGGAAGACAGAGACAGAGGGAGACAGACAGGGAGGGAGACAGAGATAGGGAGTGAGACAGAGGGAGACAGACAGGGAGGGAGACAGAAAGAGTAAGACAGAGGAAGGGAGACTGAGGTGGTTGGGGGGAGGCAGTCGGACGGAGGCAGTCGGAGGGAGGCAGTTGGAGAGGGAGACATTCAGAGAGAGACAGATGGAGGGAGAGGCCACCTCCGCCACGGATTCCCTCACTAGTACCCTTTAACAGTGCCCCTCAAGTCTCCATAACCACTGTCTCTCAGATTTCTATGTCTGACAGCTGTCACATAGTCCTACTTTTACGTCGATAGTTACTGCAAACTGTAGTCCTACTTCTATGTCTATGACCTGTCCCCGTTTTTTGTTTTGAGAATCTGGTCACCCTACACTCATGGCATCTTCGAAGTGGTCAAGACGGACAAGGGTCCCCCTTTTCACGGTCAGGAGTTCGCAGAGTACCTCAAGAGCTGGGGAATCCACCACCGCAAAATAACTCCACGCTGGCCCCAAGCCAACGGGAAGGTGGAGAGGTTCATGCGCACACTCAATAAGACCATCCGCATAGCCCTAGCAGACGGGTCGCCACTAGAAAAAGCCATTTACAGTTTCCTGGGAGCGTACCGGATGACCCCACACATCACAACGGAGGCTGCGCCAGGTGCATCAACCATGGGCCGGATTGTAAAGGACACACTCCCACACCACCCAACGTGGCTTCCTGAACAAGCAAGTAAAGAGAAGGCCCTGGCAAACCGGACTCGTTCAAACGATCAAGCCAGCAAACGGCGAGGAGCCCGAGAGTCCACCATAAAACCAAGCGACCATGTGTACGTCAAAGATCGTTATCCAGGAAGCAAGTTCTGACTCCCATTTGAACACCAACCGTGGACTGTCACTCGCCGGACCGGCACCATGGTGACTGCCCGAAGAGGAGCTGAAACAGTTATCAGGGATATCTCGTTCTTCAAGAAAGCATACCCCAGCATACCACCTTGTCCGGAGCGTGGTTTCCAGCAATTCAGCCCAAGTCCCCAGAGAGGAGAGGAGTCCAAAACTGATCAGTATCTCTCAGAAGAGGAAAACCGGATGGAACAAGACATTCCGCATTTGCCTGCCACCCCAGGGGACAGTGTGCCGAACTCACCATCACCGGCCAGGGGAAACTGCACCCCAATCCAGGGGACCCCAGAGGTGGTAAGGCCCAGAGGAGGACCGTCCAGATATGGGTAACGGAAAAACCCAGCACCCTCCTCCCAGCTAGCTGACTACCTGGTGTAGTGACTTCCTGAACGAACACTGGCAGACTGGTAACAGATCCATCATTTTGTTTTGTAATATACTGTAACTTTGATGTTTCACTGTTTTGATAAAGGTTAGAAGGAATTATGGGCCCGATTCACAGAATGAACTTAAGACTCAATCCTAAATTTACTACTATTTTGGTATTCACAGAATGCACTTACTACTTTTGGTATTCACAGAATGAACTTACTACTTTTGGTATTCACAGAAGTTAGGATTTTGTCTTAAGTTTGTCTTAAGACAGACTTAAGACAGACTTAAAACAGACTTAAGACAAAATCCTAACTTCTGTGAATACCAAAAGTAGTAAGTTCATTCTGTGAATGCCAAAAGTAGTAACTGCATTCTGTGAATACCAAAATAGTAGTAAGTTTAGGATTGAGTCTTAAATTCATTCTGTGAATCGGGCCCGTAGTGTTCCGGGGCGCGAGGTAGCGCTCTAGTGCACCCGCGCCGCCGGAGGGTCCCAGCGCTGACGCGTGATGTCAGACGCTGGAGAGTATAAATAAAGAAGCGTGGCTACGACACCGCAGTCGGAGCCACGTGTGAACCAGAACATTTGCTCCTGTGATCATTAGCTCCGCGGGGCCACGTAAGCTGACACGGGCCCGGCCAACAACACTACAGCATTCTAGATATACAGTTTAAGAACAAAGTACATTGGTTTTTAAATGGGAGGTATGTCCGCAGCACCCATACTTCCGGGCCGACTGTTTTCTTTATGGGGCTCTATTTTCACGGACAGTGCAGCTCGAATTAGTTCTATGAACTTCCCCAGCGGTGAAACTGTTTGAGTTGAGGTTGAAAAAAAACACAAGTCAGAGATTTCGCTGCATCGTGTGAGGCCCTGAGCTCTGCAGATTGGGGACCAGGATAAAAGGAATAGCCGTTTGATGTATGCTCTTTTATGCTGTAATTTCCATGAATTCCCCGGTAGTCTAGGATTTCTGACCGGCATGTCTGCTTGCCCGCCTTCTGTGTGTGTGTAAAATGGGCTGGAAGTTACGCGTGTTTACACTTGTGTGTAAAGTCTGCTCATGGATTGCTTTGGTTTTAAATTTAAACATGCTTGGGAGATGGTGTCACCGGCACATGCGGCCGCTGTGACCTGTGTTCTCGAGGCATGTCTCGGGGGTGTCATGTGTGTGAGCGCCGTCTGTATGTGTTGAGGGCGAGGCCAGGACACAGGTGGCACTGCTGGGAGCGGCTCAGACTCCGGCACGTTCTCGCAGTGCTGCCTGCCAGTTGTTTCTAAGTCAAGCTGATGCGTTGTGTGAGAGCAGACACCATCAGCAGGGGTGTAGACGCAAAGCAATCTGCAAACTATATCACTGTAATCAAACACACGCTGCATAATTGAACGAAAGGCACCCTCACCGGCCACACACAGCAGCACCGGTGTAAACTGTGGCACGGACTGGGCACACACACAGCAGCAGAGTGACCCTATAATTACGTGTGTTTAATAAGTGCTCATAGTGCAGTAGCAGGCACACGCATGACGACTGACCGCCTTTTAATAAAGAGCTTGATATATAGCAGAAAACGCTTGGTGCTGCAGAACCACAGCTGCAGTCTGCGTGCACACCAATCCCACTCACTGACCAGAACATCAGGCGCAGTACCACAGGCTGTTAGTAGGTGTCCCTGGTCCTGCACCCGTTCCTTCCTGAAAGAAATGTCTGTGGGCCCGATTCACAGAATGAACTTAAGACTCAATCCTAAACTTACTACTATTTTGGTATTCACAGAATGCATTTACTACTTTTGGCATTCACAGAATGAACTTACTACTTTTGGTATTCACAGAAGTTAGGATTTTGTCTTAAGTTTGTCTTAAAACAGACTTAAGACAGACTTAAGACAAAATCCTAACTTCTGTGAATACCAAAAGTAGTAAGTTCATTCTGTGAATGCCAAAAGTAGTAAGTGCATTCTGTGAATACCAAAATAGTAGTAAGTTTAGGATTGAGTCTTACGTTCATTCTGTGAATCGGGCCCTTTGTGTATTATGCTACTGCTGGTTTAAGGTCAGCAATTCCTCCATAAACCATTCCGCTGAAGGGTTGCAGCGGGTGCTATTGCATGGCTTCAAAGGAGCTAGAGTGTCCAAAGTCCCCGTGATCCAGGAGGCTATTTGTTTGTTGGCCATCTGTGGACAGGTATCAAGCACATGAGTGCTAATAGCCAGGTTGGCAGTGAAGGCCCCAGGAGTAACTAGTGACCCTTTTCGAGTTTTATTATACAAAGGGACTTGGTTTAGAGAGTATTGTCTATTCCAGGATTCCAAAATCTGAAAGGAAAGAATAAATTAGTCCGACCAGGCAACATGTTCAGGAGGCAAGACTTTTTTCCCAGTACTCTTGGTGAAAATAGTGTCATAGGTATGTCCACCAATATGCGTAGGAGAATGAACTAACTGAATCAGTTCCAAAGCCTCTAGTTTTTTCATTAACGCTGATGCTACAAGGCAATGTTTGTCTTCAAAATTTCGGTCAAGATCGCCCAAGACCATAAGAGTCGAGTAGCAAATAGCATATTGCGGTAGGAAGTCCACCGGGTATTGACAAAAACCCTAGCAGGACTCGGAGGCCGATAAATAAGAAAGCCTGCAACAGAGTGTGAACTATTAAATGCTAGGGAAAAAAGGCTGCTTCACTGCCGAGAATCGTGGTTTCTGTAAGTTTGACTTGGACACCCCTTTTAAAAATAACTTCTAGCCCCCCACTCCTTTGTATGAGCCTATCAATTCTAAATATATCATAACCATCAGGTACTGCATCCAACACATCAGGTGCAGACAGTGGGGAGCCAGGTTTCTACTAGGAACACGGCTACTGGTTGTTGGCTAGTCACCCAAATCTGAAATCTGAAATTTAAAATGTATTTTGCAATGGTTTAAGGTATTGGCATTGTAAATGACAATGCATTTTATTAATGTGTTTGGAAAACCTGCAAGCAGTGTTTACGTACCACTTGCATGTTTTCAAAACACATAAAAAAAGGTATTATCATCTACAATGCCAATAGCTCCACCTCTTGCAAATGCGAGACCTATTGCATTGTAAATGCTTGTTTAACTTTGACAATATCCCGACTTGCAAATTCACACTTTTCTTTTTATTAGTATGTGTCTCTATTAAGTGCTTTTGATTGACTTCAAGAGTATGTTTCACATTCTTGACAGCATATGGAACAGCTTTGGTACAACTCAGCCACCTCAGGTTATCTTTAGAGCCTGGTGAATGTCCTCTCGTAAGTTCAAATGGGGAATAACCAGAAGAATGACACTTGGTGATTCTATAGGCGCAAATCATTTTCCTCAATTCGTCTTTCCAATCTTTTATCACTCTGTTGAAGCGCTCAAAGCTTCCATTCCCTTCTGGATGATAAAGTTGATGGAGCAAGGTGGAGAAACAAAATTTTGTATACCCCTTGTGAAGTCATACTTCGATAACATGTAATCTGAACTAATAGAGTTGTGCATGAGAATAACCAACCTAGAATAAACATTTGGACATATACATACGTTGGGAACTAATCTCTGCTTATGTTGCAATTATAATTAGCTAACTATGTAATTTTGTCGTGCCCTGTACTAATATGCTGCATTGATATACTGGAATGAAGCATAAATATGCTTTTGTTTATGTATTTGTGGCCAGAAACGGGACCTAAAGTGAATATATGACGCATAAGTGTCGCTTATCTGCTAGGTAACTACTAATAGGGAAAAGCTTAGTAAGGGGGAGGTAAACAGAAAGGCTATTTTTCAAAATATAATGTTTATTTGTGTTTGTTTATATGATAGTTCCCATTCTGACTCGAGAGGCCTGTGACAAAATGGAGTCCCCAGTTTACTGTGACAGCCAAAGGCAGAACGCATGCGCAGCCGAAGAGATGAGAATGAATGCGAGCTGCTTGGGCCTGTGCGGAAGGCAGTTCAAGGCCGCTGTGGCCTGGAAGTCTAGATGGCTGCCAAATGATGAGAGCAATAGTTCTGAATGCGAGAATTTTACTTGAAGTTGCGAGTTAAGGAAACTCGACTAGGCCGGACTTGGAGAGACAATGGGGGCATTAAAAAAAACCCTGACAGGAAGAAATTGTATAATGTGGAGATGAGGTTATGCTCATCCACCCCTGAACTGAACAATGAGTTAGTGAAAAGGGTATAGAAAGTGCTGATTTTACGGAGTAAAAAATGTCTTCCTAATTTCCTCCAGAGATGCTGTCGGATTGCTGATGTTCCTGTCATGTAAGACCTTTTTCTCGACTTATGACTTTTCTTTGCAGGAATGGCACTTTAGTGAGGGAGTTTAGTTAGGGAGTTAGGAGAATGAACTTTGGGAACTATCTGTCTTTTGCTAATACTTGTGTTCTGAACCTAAAATGTTAACGTTATTTCTGAAATTTTCTAAATTAAATTAACTGTTTTTGAACTAAAACTTTAGTTTAAATGCCATTAAAAGATTAAATGAATAAATAAAGAAAATAAACTTTTAGACATGTTAAATTGCTCTAATAAAATTAGATAAATGGGATATTAAAGCTGGTCTCGAGTTTTCCTACGCCTAATTTTCTTACTAGCAGACTCATCGACCCTTATGGCAATATGTCTTAATGTATATTTTCAGATGATAAAACCAATGTAAACTTTTAAAACTGCAGGTGTACATATAATATAAACGTTTAGTTAATTTAGACATTTCGCTATAATACAGCAGCTCTCCATTGAGATTCACTGATACCAAGAGTGAGATAGAAATTGTGAGAACGGAACTCACAGTGATATGGGCCCCACTGGTGAGTGATCGTATGTTCTGGTGTTTCAGGGATAAGTGATATGGTTTCAGAAATTATTTTTGGAGTAGCGCTGCATCAAACTGATCTTGTTCTATGAGTGATGCCAGTGTCTCTTATACATTTTTTAAAAACATTTCCAGTGAACTGTCCACCATTGTCTGAAATTAAATCTTTCGGAAGACCTTCCCTTCCAAAAACTTCACCTAAGAAATATAATACATTTTTAGTATCAGCCTTTTCTACTAATTTATACTCAGGCCACTTAAAAAATGATCTATTATAACTAAAATGTATTTTTGTAAAATGGGCCAAATATATCAATGCCGACCCTTTCCCATAGCATATTAGGGATCACAATAGGGTGAAGTGTTGTTTTGCACTTGGTCAAACTCTTATCAGAATTGGTACATTCAAGGCACTCTCGCACCACTCTCTCAACATCTCTATTAACGCCTGGCCACCAGTAAGATTGTTTAATTCTGCGTTTTGTCTTGACAGTCCCTAAATGGCCCTCGTGACAAAGATTGATAATTTTTTTGTGAAAAACTTTAGGATAAACTAGTTTGGAACCTCGCAGTTGAAGTATCGGGTTTTTAAGAACCCAGCGGTGCCAGGGACACACCCTATGACCTCGAGTCCTTCCTGTTTCAGACTACAGAAACACAGAGTCTTCTAGGTGAAGTCAAAGATCAAATTTATTGACTGCAGCCAGTAACAGGTATCCTAGAAGTACAACACGGTGTATATTCTCAGGAGACTGCTCAATCTTACAAAGCCAGCCTTCTCCTTTTATACAAAATATTATGCTTTAGGCAAACATTCCTTATTTTACAGTTGACCATTCACATATTTTCACTACAAAGAAAAAGCAGAGTCATGATGACAAGCCCACATTTCAGTTTGTCCAGCCAATAATCAATTACCCGGCAAGGTCCAGTATTTTCATCAGATATCGACGGACCCCTAATAAAAACGGGCACCTCCTCCTCGTAAAGCAAGTCATAAAGAAAGAAATAGGGACAGGTGTGTGTAAGATTAGGCATGGTTTGTGTGCGATGAAAGGTTTATGACATGTTGTGCCTTGATACTAATCTCATTCGGCCACTGGGAAAGGAACTGGCCGAACAGGCTTGGCTTCAGGCAGTGGAGTCAGCTTGCCCAGGTCACAGAGGAGTCAGCAAAAGTGTATGTGGCCTTAGTCACTGGCCTATGTGAGGGCAATCACAAAATGGCTGCCGTTCACAAAATGGAACCCAAGGGTTCAGGACGGAAACTCTGATTTCAGGGTGCTTTCGTCACCCGAATATGACCAAAATGATTGTGCATGGTATACTCGCCATTTCCGGTCTGCTGATACCAAAATCGTCATGATACGACGATGTTTATGACACGGGTCCAGAATTTTCAGTACCACAGACCCTCCTTTTGCCCTTACATAGGCAATAATCTATACTCACGCTAATCTGAGTCCAGGTCTATATTCATAAAGTCATTGAGATGTTGCTGTAGCATCATCCTATTACTTAGCTCGTCTCTTGACACAGGTTTCCTTACACACGATGTAGCACAGAGGCCACATATTGCAGGAGCACACTGTACACACAGACATAACAGGAAAAGAATGGCTAAGATTATCCCAATGACTACCAGAATCTTCCATCCCCAGGCGGATATCAGTTCCCAGAACCACCCCATCAATGACAAATCTCCTTTATCCCCGTGAATAGATTCAGAGATCTTATGCAGTTTGGAAATGGCCTGGTAGACTGTCGGAGCGTTATCTGGGATGAAGACACAACAACTTGATTGGATCACTTTACATACCCCACCTCGGTCTGCAAGTATGACGTCTAATGCGACCCTGTTCTGAAGAGTCATAAGACGATCCGACTGGAGCTCAGCAGTCAAGTTACTAAGGGCACCGGCAATTTCAACTACGGTGGATTCAACCACCCTTGTCAATTGCCTTATGTTCCTGCTGTTCACCATAGGCTCCCAAAACGGCAGAAAACCCTTTACAAAATCTCCAACTTCGTGTCCTGCAGTGTCTTCTTTACTCATGACACCTCTAACTATCCTTGTCTTATGGTAATCTGCCGCGACCGTGTAGGTGGGAGGTAACAGGAACGAAATAAAACATGTGCCCGAGAAATCAGGGGGCAACCATGTATAGGCTCTATCATGGCAGATGAAATAGGTACCCTTAGCTGCTAGGAATGAAGGGGAAGTACGAGACGCAAAAACATATGTTTCAGTGCAGATGCTTTTCCCTAACTGAGCTCTGGAATTCTTGCCATTACCTTGCAGACATAGGTGACCCTGATGGGGTACAATCCAAATCGGGGAGGATCTCTTTGCTCGCTGGTTCTCACTCAGAGTAACTCCATATTCTGTTACGTGCCATCTACCGTAAGCCTGTAACTCATCTCTGGGAATCGTTTTATACGAGTCAATGTCTCTGCTCATATTTGTGATTCCCACTACCAATGCCTTGTTGCTCGAGTTACTTCTCGTGGAACGTGGGGGATATGGTTCGATGGCATATATGAAAATCGTCTGAAACGCCCACAAAGAACCATTGTAGCTAAATGGTAATACAAAATATGGGATACCCTTATCTGTCGTATGTGGCATAAGACCACACACCCAACAATTAGTTGTGTTCACTACTAACTGGTGTTGGTGCAAAAGCTGAACGAATGAATTATTGACAAATTCCAATCTTCTAGCAGACTCGTGTTCAGGCAGAGGGTGAAAAGAATGTGAGGAAACAGTAGAAGGAGGTGTAGGTGGTGTAGTGGGTGCAAATGTCACTTGAAAAGAGAATACTATATATCCTACTAAAACATCATTACACTAAGCAACATGAAAATACATAATATCAAAAATCGTTTCTTTGTCATCATTATACACATTTTCTTTCTAAAAATCATTATCCGTGCAGGTCTCTCCAACTCGAAGAAATCCATCCTAAAATAAATATGCTGCTCGCGATGGTAGGGTGTTCTATGCTAAGGAATGCCTCTGTCAACCCAGGGCAACTCCCTTAGGCCAACCAGAACCTTCGACCTAGTGTCTCAGGCTTGCACCCCAAAGACTTTCGGCAACCGCGACCCTACAGCTGAACCCGGATGGCGGTTCGAAAAAACAAAAATGAGTAGATCTTCGGTGGAGAGTTACCCTGTAAACAGAAAAAAATCATAAAAGCTTTATTTGTCCATGACTCTCGGTCGCAAATTATAGCGGCTTTTTCCAGGCAATGTCTGGTCCTGGAACAAAATTTCAGGCTCTGTAGTGTTCAATCGAATTGACGGTGGCACAGCTCCTTGCAAAAGATTGTCACTTTCACGTTCAGAATTTGTTCCTTTTACACGTTCATCGCTAAAAGGCAGAAAACGAGGCACAGTCTCAGTCTCTGAGTCAGCAATACCCTCCTGGACCCAACGGTCATACGGCAGAGGCAAAGGGACCCTCTTGCAATGACTGCCGTGGATCCAGTTTTTCTTTCCTTCCACTCGAACAGCTGATCTCGTTGAGAGAAGGACTAGATGGGGGCCGGTCCACCGGGGCTGGTCATTCTTTGTTCGCTGAAAATTCTTAACCAGCACCCAGGATCCAGGATCGAACGGATGTCCTGGAGCTTCAGAGACCTGAGGCATAGTGTCATGGACCTGTTGGTGCAAAACACGCAATTTAGCCTTCAATTCATACAAATAATCAAGCAGTACAGGGTGTTCTATTTCGCTGAATTTTGTTGGCCTTGGCACTCCCCATATGTTGGCCGGGCGGCCGAACACGATTTCATAGGGACTAAGTCCCACTCGTGAGTGCACAGTCATTCTTGTTGATAGGAGTGCTAAAGGCAGAGCATCAGGCCATATAAGACCAGCGCTTGCTTGAATCTTGGCCAATTTAAGTTTTAATGTGCCATTATAGCACTCTACTAGTCCAGCTGATTGGGGGTGGTTTGCAGCGTGGAATTTCTGTTGAATGCCTAGCCCTTCACATACTTTCTTCATCACTCGACCCACAAATTCACTCCCATTATCACTCCAGACCATTCTCGGCATTCCAAATCTTCGGAAAAATTCTTTGACAATGGCTTTAGCTGTGGATAAGGCAGTGTTGTCTTTCAGGGGATATGCTTCTACCCATCTTGAAAAGGCACAAACAACAACGAGTACGTATTTCAAATTGTTGCACCTTTCCATGTGGATGAAATCTAGCTGCAAAACCTCGAACGGATACGGAGGAGGAGCAAAATGACCAGCTGGAGTTAGGGTTCCCCTACCAGGATTGTATTTCAGACACACCATGCAGTTCTTGACCACATTCTCTGCACACTTAGGAATTCCAGCATTTTTCCATACTGGAGCCAACAACTTGCAAATCCCTTTCACACTGATGTGAGCCATCCCATGCGCTATTGTAACCACTGCAAGCACATACGCATCGGGTAGCAACCATCGCTGATGCTCTGACAATTCAGTCCAACAAACATTCGAGTCCAATCTACCCGTACGCTCTCTCCATACGCTCAATTCTTTCTCTGTGGCTTCAGCTTGAATAGACTTCACGCTCTCAATTGTATCTTCACACATACCTACATCTGGAACCCATCTCGCTGGACCTGCAACATACATTCGACTCATCACATTCCCTGCTGTTTCTTTCGCGACTTCATCTGCAAACGCATTACCACGACCAACATCATCAGTGACCTTTTTGTGTGCACTGCATTTCACAATCGCAACTTGTGACGGCAAAGTCAGCGATTCAAGAAGCTCATTCACCAACTGACCATGCTGTATCTTAGCTCCATGCGAAGTCAGGAACCCACGTTCACGCCACAGACGTCCAAAACTATGAGCCACACCAAAAGCATACTGACTGTCAGTGTACACATTCACTCGCTTTCCTTCTGCCAACACACAGGCTCTCGTCAATGCAATCAATTCTGCTGCTTGCGCTGAATTGTGTGGAATACGTGCAGCTTCAACAATCCTATGCAAAGTCGTAACAGCATATGCAGCAGTCGTGTCACCATTAGGAAGCTTGAAGCATGAACCATCCCCCCATAAAGTACCATCACATTCAGTAAGAGTAGTGTCTTTCAGATCTACTCTCCCTTTCGTTTCTTCCTCAGTTCTAAAGAAACAGTCATGTTGTTCTTCAACATTCTCTGTCTCAATTGGAATCGGCAACAACGTGGCTGAATTTAACGTGTTGCATCTTTTAATGTGCACATGGCTCGCTAACAAGGTTAACTCGTAACCCGACAACCGAGCACTAGTTAAGTGCTGTGTCTTGGTTCTGTTTAACAAAGTATCTACTGCATGCGGAACCATAGCGATCAGCGTATTATTCATCACCAGAACAGCAGACTGTCGAATGGAAACAGCTGCTGCCGCCGTGGCTCTCAAACAACTCGGCAACGTTCTAGCTACCGGATCCAAAGTCGACGAAAAATACGCACAGGGACGTTGCTTGTCCCCAAAAGACTGTGTCAACACTGACAACGCACATCCCTCTCTCTCGTGGACATACAACGTAAAGGGCTTATTGTAGTCGGGGGTACCCAACACAGGAGCCAAACACAATGCATCACGCAATTCGGAAAAACTTTTCTGACACTCTTCAGACCATGGAATGGGATTCGGTGTATCTTTACAAGTTAATGCTACCAAAGGCTTGGCCAGTAAAGAAAAATTCGGTATCCATTGTCTGCAATATGATGTAATGCCCAAGAAAGCACGTACTTCTCTCTGTGTCTTTGGCACACTCAACTTTGCAATTGCCTGAATTCTTTCTGGGGTCAGTTTCCTTCCCTCCTTCGATAAGAGATGACCTTAGTAGGTCACTTCTTGTCGACAATATTGCAGTTTTGAAAGAGACACTTTGTGATGTAAATCAGACAAATGACGTAACAACGACAACGTGGCTTCCTTACAAATCTCCTCAGTATCTGCAGCTATAAGCAAATCGTCAACGTACTGAATAAGGGTAGCGCCATCAGGTAAAACAATCGTATCAAGCTGTGTTTTTAAAGCCTGTCTATATATTGATGGACTTTCACAGTAGCCATGAGGAGCACTTTTGAACCGGAAGCTTTGGCCTCTTAAACTGAAGCCAAAAATATCCCTGCTTTCCTTGGCAATCGGGATGCTGAAGAAAGCATTCTTCAAGTCAATCACTGAGAACCAAGTGGCTGAAGCTGGAATCATAGTCAATAGGGCAGTGATATCAGGGACAACTGGAAACTGTGGCACAACTATTTTATTTACCTCTCTAAGATCAATCACAAACCTGTACACAGGTGGCTGAGAAGGGTCAGTACACTTCAAAACAGGCAGAACAGGACTATTGCAAACGTTGCCTCTTGTCTCTTCAATTACATCTTTTCCAATCAGATTATAAATGATCGCTAACAACGCCTTTTCACCTTCGTTAGAGATCTTGTATTGGGGAATGCGCGGCATTCTTACATTGGCTTTCAATGTCACAACATATGGCGGTATTTCCAAAAGACCCACATCATTAGGACCAGTAGCCCAAAGAATATCCGGAAGAGAAGACAATTCGGCCGGAAGTTTATCCTTTGACAAATACATCGGAGAGATCACTTTCTTGCCCAGTGTAAGTTGTACTCCCGATGGAGAACAATACAATGTCGCATACAATCTTTTCAATAGATCCAATCCTAGCAAGTTTTCACCACAACCTGTCGTCAGAATAAGGGGTGCTTCTAATTCACAAGGTCCAACAGAAAGGGACATAGGACTATAAATCGGGTTCCTAACCGGGGTGCCAGAAAAACCTACTGAAACATTCATTTCGCCAGACAAAGGTGCGCCAGGGAGTTTTGAGTGCATAATAGAACTCTTTGTAGCACCAGTATCCAACAGAAAAGGCTCTGACACACCTGATGTAATCACCTCAACATAAGGCCCACTCTGATCTACTGGAACTGAAACAACTCCCTCTCTTTGTCTATGGCTGTCCTAGCAATCATTACCATCCATATTCTCATCTTCTGCATAGTAGTCGTCAGCATAGTACTGAGTCGTCCTACCAGACGCATTATTCTGCTGATCAAAACTATTCATCGAATTTTGAGGCGGGAAAGGACGCGCGTTCTGGGGGAAATTTCCACGTCCTCTACCTCTAGGAGCTTGTTGAACACCTCGACCTCTTGCACCTGAAACACCATTCATATGTTGTAACAAAGCAGGACAGCTATTTTTAAAATGACCCTCTTCTTTGCAATATGCACACTGATTAGGACCTACAGGAAAACGTGGTTGAGAAGACTCAAACCTTTGCGAACTTCTCTGAAACTGCTGAGGCTGCTGATAGTCATGCTGATTATTGCGAGGCGGATACGCATGCTGTAAAAGAATCTTCATTTTCAACTCTTTAGTTTTCTTGTCTGCTATATCCTTCTCGTCCTTATCTCTATTTTCGTAACACTGCGCAGTAGCCAGTATTTGCGCTGAAGAGGAAACTGCCCAAGAACTCTCTGAATCTTTCAATTTCTTACACAACTCGGGAAGCAAATTGTGCACAAACTTGTCAACGAACAACCGTTGACCACCTTCTGTACTCATATCTTGACCACTATGGTCAACAAACGTTTCTTCAAACCTGGTGAAGAAATCAGACACTGTTTCATCTTTCTTCTGTTTACACGCAGACAATTTATCCCAATTTACACGCATCGCAGGCATTAAAGTCTTCATATAAGTAATTATTTTACCAGGGAGTTCTGCAACTAAAGGCTCGGGTTTAGCACCACCAACTTGTCGGTCATCTGCAGCAGCAATATTAACCCATGTATCACCTAAATCCTGATCATGATCGGCGTGGCAAATCTTTCCCCATAAAGGCTGTGGAACAACATTCCTAAACAACATGTCAAGGGGGCCGATTCACAGAACTAACTTAAGAAAAAATCCTAAACTTACTACTTTTGATATTCACAGAAGTTAGGATTTTGTCTTAAGTTTGTCTTAAGACAAACTTAAGACAGACTTAAGACGAAATCCTAACTTAAGTCTGTCTTAAGTTTGTCTTAAGACAAACTTAAGACAAAATCCTAACTTCTGTGAATACCAAAAGTAGTAAGTTTAGGGTTTTGTCTTAAGTTAGTTCTGTGAATCAGGCCCTATATCGGCTAAATTCATAATGCATGAGCTTGCAGTCTGTGATAATTCTTTGTAATACCCAGCAGGATTTTTACGGGGGTCAGGTAACATCTGCTTAAGAGCCAAAACTTCTGCTCGCTTCCATGGAACATGTACCCAAACACGCTGAAAGTGTGCTGGCACAGCTGGGGCAACATTACCCGGGCCAGCAGCCACTTCTTCCTTCCATACCGGAGGAACCTCTCTCATGGGATACTGTCTCGCCTTTCTCCTAACGGATGGATCAGGCTCAAACAATGACCGAGAAGGAGACTCACTCCTAAACGACAACAACATCGTGACTGCTTTCTCAACATCGGAACCCACAATAGTTCCCTTCGCAAACTCAGACTGTATATTGATCAACTCAGAAGGAGCCTGTTCCACATCATCATCTTCCCATTCCTCATGAAGGAAAGTGCATACCTTATCGAAAACATATCTCTGTTTCAGCGCTTCCCATTGATGGAAGACATCCAAAACAGATTCCGCATCATATCTTAAAGGATGAATGACCCATTTATGCACCAGGCGGTCCAATATTTCTTTCTCTCGCGAATCAGGCAGTTGACTACGCAACTGTTTACGCTCCGATTCAGGGGTCTTACTAGGTGATCCAAAGAGAAGAGGAAGAAAACTAGTAACAGTGTTTGTCATTCTCTGTCGAATAGAAGGAGAAGTCGACAAGGCGGAAGATAAAGCAGACTGAGAAAAGGTCAATGTAGGAGCAGTGGTAGGGGAGGTAACAAGAATAGGTGGAAAAGTTGCAGAAGTAAAAGGCGGAGCAGGTAGCAAAGTCGGTGGCCCTTGAGAAGGCTACACCAGAGGAGTAGGAACCAGCTGAAGAGAAGCTGGTGGCTGTGGAAGAACCTGAGGCACAATAACCGGAGGTTGCACAACTAAATGTTGCGGAGGTGCTGTAGCACTCTGCGCATAAGGGGGTGGCGAACTCAACAAGTGCGACATTAAAGGATCTTTTTCAAGTTCTTTTGCTGCATCTTGCTGAAGAGGCGGCAAAACTGGATAACATTTATCAATCACCATTTTACGTTGCCTGTGCAACTGCTCACTTGCCTGTTCTTCTTCATTATCTTTGAACTGCATAGCAGCTTGCATTATCGAAATACCCTTTTTCTTTTATTTTTCTTTGCTAATTTAATTTCTTTCTGTTTGGCTTCCTTTCGCCATAGGCGGAAAGAGTCAAACATCGCCGGCCAGGCTTTCTTCTTAAAAAGTGTAACCTCCAAATTATCTAAAATTTCGATGTCAAAACTACCATATTGGGGCCATTTTAAAACACCATCTTTTCTGGTGTATCGGATCCATACTTCATTATATGTGATGGGGTCTACGCCGTGCTTCACATGAAGCTCATATGTTGGAGTTCCAACTGGAGGAACCGGACACGAGTCCTCAAATCGGGAATCCCTACTACAACCAAGACAAAACAAATTTCCAAGTCTGCTAAGACCAGGCATCTTCGCTCACTAGTCTAGCTTCAAACTTCGAAGGATTATCGAATACGATAGTCTCGTGAATACACGAGTCCCTCGGTTTTGGCACTTGCAAGTTCCAAACAAAGCGATCCCAAGGAATCAAAGATCCCCTTGGAATACCCAAAAACTAAGAACCAAACTAAGGACTGGGAGACGCTCCACTCATACTTAACTGAGGTATCGATGACGTCACCAGAAGACTCGTCTATCGTTTCGCTCTACCAATCATCAAGGGTCCAAAACAGGGCGATAGTCAGGGCAGCAGTCCTTCGTAGCCGTCGGGAAGCGGGGAACCTCGCAGCAAAGACTTTCGGACCACGTCGACATACAGGGGTCGATGAAGTGGCGGCCTTCCTCCAGAATTTTCACACGAAGCTCCTCACGAACCTCTGGCTTGGACCGGTACCGCTGAAATCGCCCCACGTCGGGCGCCAACTGAAGTACCGGGTTTTTAAGAACCCAGCTGTGCCAGGGACACACCCTATGACCTCGAGTCCTTCCTGTTTCAGACTACAGAAACACAGAGTCTTCTAGGTGAAGTCAAAGATCGAATTTATTGGCTGCAGCCAGTAACAGGTATCCTAGAAGTACAACACAGTCTATATTCTCAGGAGACTGCTCAATCTTACAAAGCCAGCCTTCTCCTTTTATACAACATATTATGCTTTAGGCAAACATTCCTTATTTTACAGTTGACCATTCACATATTTTCACTACAAAGAAAAAGCAGAGTCATGATGACAAGCCCACATTTCAGTTTGTCCAGCCAATAATCAATTACCCGGCAAGGTCCAGTATTTTCATCAGATATCGACGGACCCCTAATAAAAACGGGCACCTCCTCCTTGTAAAGCAAGTCATAAAAAAAGAAACAGGGACAGGTGTGTGTAAGATTAGGCATGGTTTGTGTGCGATGAAAGGTTTATGACATGTTGTGCCTTGATACTAATCTCATTCAGCCACTGGGAAAGGAACTGGCCGAACAGGTTTGGCTTCAGGCAGTGGAGTCAGCTTGCCCAGGTCACAGAGGAGTCAGCAAAGGTGTATGTGTCCTTCAGACTCGTTTTTGGCCTTAGTCACTGGCCTATGTGAGGGCAATCACAAAATGGCTGCCGTTCACAAAATGGAACCCGAGGGTTCAGGACGGAAACTCTGATTTCAGGGTGCTTTCGTCACCCGAATATGACGAAAATGATTGTGCATGGTATACTCGCCATTTCCGGTCTGCTGATACCAAAATTGTCATGATACGACGATGTTTATGACACGAGTCCAGAATTTTCAGTACCACACAGTAATACGTCATTTTCAGAGGAAAGCTCATTCCTAACTTCCAAAAATGTTAAAATTTCAAATACTTTATTCGGTTTTCCATGTCAAAAACCATAAAAGCAATATTACAATATAAGCATAAAACTTTGTTAAGAATAGATGTCTTAAACATAATCCCCATAGGTTTTATACAATTCATTTCATATACAAAAGTGTAAAATACAATGTTAAAATACAGCTACAAAGGATCATCACTCTTCTCGCCTATTTCTAATTTTTAGAGCTGATTTAAGGAATCCGACCAGATATAAAGTGCTTTCAGGTTTTGCCATTTGTAAGTAGCATAGAGCCGGGCGAAACTGTTTAAAATGTAATCTTTTTAGTATGGGCTTTAAAAAGAACCTGCGGGGAACGTCATAGAAGGGGCAGATGAATAAAAAGTGTACCACATCCTGCGGAGACAAATTGTCGCAGCCGCAGGAGGGTAAAACTTGACCTGTGTGTGACCCCCTGGGAACGGCTAATAATAGATGATAATAATCCAGTCGGGACCTTGTTAGAAGGAACCGCTCGTGGCTTGTTATAGGCTACGATAAATATGGCTCCATTAAGGGGGTAGTATTGAGTATAGTAAATTTACGTATACTAGGTTTTCTCAGGTCGCCTCTTCACGTTCCAAGTTTTTCCTTAAGGAAAAACTTCTTTTAACAAGCTCTACATCAACCCTTACAATCGTACTTGGATTAAAGAACAGGTCCGGGAGCCCCAACTCAGTAAAGCATCTTTTTAAATATTTAAACCAGGGGACATTAAGCACATGATCTTGAGAAAGCACTTCCCTTAGCAACTGGTGGTTGAGTGCCAGATCTTTGTTCAGCCAGCACTTAAGCCAAAACAATAAGGGACGTGATGCTATGGTGTCACCGATAAAAGGTGTTTCAGGTTCCTCATGGATTAGTAAGTTAGCTGTTCCCTTTGGAAGTCCCAATAATTGCTTCAGGAAAGTGTTCTTGGCCACCTCAATACTTTTAACTGGGGCATAACACCATAGTTCACTCCCATAGCTGCCCAGTGCCACACTCTTTGCCTGGTACATCTTTAATAGTGCGGCTTCCGGGCATTTGCCCATTTTAGACGCAAAATTAAATATGGCTGCATTTGCCCGTATTAATTCTCCTCTTTTCCACAGTACCAACCAGTTTAACTGGTCGTCAAACAAGACACCCAGGTAAGAGAAGGTCGTTGATAGCGGTACCTTCACATCATTGACCATGAAAGGGTACTGTTTCTTCGGGCGCACTCCTAACTGCATAATAAATGATTTGGTGTTATTAATGGCGAGATCTCGATCAGCCATAAAACCCTGAAAGGAATTCAATAGGATCTGCAGGCCCTTCTGGGTTCTTGCCAAAAGGACAGCATCGTCTGCGTATAGCAAGACGGGCAAACCCCTACGCCCAACATAGGGAAAATCTGCGCCAGTTTTTACTAGAAACGTATCCAACTCATTAATATATAAATTAAAAAGAAAAGGCGCCAAAATGCAGCCCTGCCGCACACCTCTCTCAACAGGAAAATCTCTCGATACCCTAAGATCTTCTGAGTATCTGAAGTTTGCTCTGTTGTCCCTATGGAGGTCCCTTAGAAACGTTACCAACGCAGGCTCCACCCCCATGTTGCCCATTAGATCCCACAATTTCCCCCGGTTTACGCAATCGAACGCGGAGGAGAGATCCATGAACGCCATGTAGATGGTCCCTTGTTGCGTCATGGTGTACTTTCCCAATATTATATATAAATTTAAACATTGTGCTAATGTGGAGTGTCCCGGGTGAAACCCATATTGAATTGCCCTTTCTCCTCAGCCCATGATGACAATCTATTAAGGGCCACTCCTCCCACGACCTTAACTATCGAATCAATAAGGGAGATCGGCCTGTAACAGGTGGTACTGTTGCGATCTCCCTTCTAGAACACTGGGACAATCGTGGAGGTACCCCATCACTTGGGACAACCAGAAGAAGCTGCTGCATTTAGTACCGCTGTGAAGACCGGCGCCCATAGTGCCATGTTTCATTTAAAAAGGTCTGGGGGAATGGCATCAGGGCCTGGAGCTTTCTTACTCGTTAATCCTGCTATTCCTCTCTCAATTTCACCTAAAGTGAAGTGTGGTAATGAACTATACAGTCCTTCCTAGTGCAGGTCTGTCTGTAATGTGTTAGCCCTAAATATAAAACTAAAATGCTGAACCCATTCATTCTCTGTGATGTTAGTTCCTAATTCAGGGTCCCTCCCAGTATCAAACAATGGTCTATTAACAATGCCCCAGAATTTCTCACAGTTTGATAGGGTACTGGGGTCCAGGAGATCCTTCCAAATTTTTTCTTTCAATTCGCCCTTGCGCTTTGCTAAGGCTTTCTTATATGTTAAACGTGATGAGCGAATCAGTAGTCGGTCTCTCGGTGTGTTCTTCAGGGCTGCCTTTAACTCTGTGGCGGCAAAAGAGCATGAGTGATCGAACCATCTTGGATCCCTAGACTGAACCTCTGTTGACGAAGTAGTCAGCAGCATCCCCACTTTGCTTGTAATTAAATCAAATGACCCAAGAATATCAGAAGGGGCTGATACAGTGCAAAGACATGATTCGATTTCTGGGGCACATGTTTTGTGTATGCTAGCGTAAAGGGAATCCGCATTCACCTTTGACCACCTAAGGCGGCGCCTTCCCTCCGTTGGTTTTAGTACCCCATCTATCGGCGACCTATCCTGCAGGGCCAATTTGTTCCCAGATAACTGGATACAAACAGGGTTATGGTCACTATGAATACAGTCTAAAATTTCAAAGCCTAATAAACGTGACTGACGGTCCTCCGTGATAAAAATGTGGTCAATGAAAGTCCCCCCTGTGTGCCCCTTAAATGTTGGTACAACCAGCTTGCTGCCGACATCCAACAGGGAAATAGCACTAACCAGATTTTATTCATTTTGTAATTGATTAAGGGCCTTACCATGTTGAGAGTGTTCAAAGTGTAACCCACCCATTCTGTCACAGCCCAAATCCCCTATAGCGGTCGTTGATGGGTTGGCACATGGATGGGTATTAAAGTCCCCTACAAGCAGCATACAATGTGAAGCATCTTTGCAGTGTTTGTTAACAAAGCAGCTCAGTTGAGTAATCTGACAGGGTCCAGAGATATTCACTGCATTATAGAAATTAATCAGAAGCAGCTTTACATTCCCCTGTTTCAAGGTGACTGCCTGAAAATGACAATATGAGCTGGATATAGGAGTTATTGTGCATTTGAGGGCTAAAGCGAAGTATATTACCAGGCCTCCCTTGGCTCTGCCACTAGATGAGTGTTTGGCCAGGACAAAGAAGGACTTATAGCCCTCTAAAAAGAAGGAAGCACAATCCACCAGCCAGGTCTTTTGTAGACAAATCACGGAGAAGAGCCTAATAAACTCAATCCACGTAGGGTCTCGGAATTTCCCTGCTAGCCCGGCTATATTCTATGAGATTATGTTATGGTCGGCAAATTTGCCTAAGGCTATAGCTTGAGTGGATATTGGACTATGGACCTGGCGATAATTGGATCTCCCCCCTGCAAACCCCTAGAACAAACCTCACTTAGGGCCCGATTCACAGAGTGAACTTAAGACTCAATCCTAAACTTACTACTATTTTCGTATTCACAGATTGCACTTACTACTTTTGGCATTCACAGAATGAACTCACTACTTTTGGTATTCACAGAATTTAAGATTTTGTCTTAAGTCTGTCTTAAGTCTGTCTTAAGTTTATCTTAGCAATAGTCGCCTTGAGAGTCCAAAGCAATAACAGGAATGTGCTTACTTCAAGTCCTATAGATAATGTTCGGGGGGTGGCCCAGCCCAGCCTCTATCTGCCGCTGACGGGCGAGACGGGCCCGCCCGCGCTCATCCCGTGCAGCGGGGGCGCACCAGTGATTTAAGCACCTCCGGGCACTTAGGATGATGTCAGCAAAGCGTGGCACTTATGGATGCCGGGTAATGTAGTCCCCCGGCAGCCGCTCCACTCGCGGCACCAGGAGCGTGAGCAGGACCGCCTTGGTGATCCCAAGCAGGGCAGAGCAGGCAGGTGAACAGGTCCCTCGTGAGCCAGATAGTGAGGGCAAGAGTCAAGGTACGTTCCGCGTAGCGGGAGGCACCCCAGTGATTTAAGCGCCTCCGGGCGCTTAGGATGATGTCAGCAAAGCGCGCCACTTGTGGATGCCGGGTAATGTAGTCCCCCGGTAGCCGCTCCACTCGCAGCACCAGGAGCATGAGCAGGACCGCCTCGGTGATGCCAGGGCAGAGCAGGCAGGCGAACAGGTCCCTCGTGAGCCGGACAGTGAGGGAAAGAGTCAAGGTACGTTCCCAAAATGCAATGAGGGTTTTGTCAAGACTAGATTTCTCCCCCCAACCTCTTTTTGTAAATGTACTTACTTCTTGCAACACGTGGTCGTGGGACATCTTCTTTAACCATTCATCTTGTGGTATACTTTCTAGTATGTTGCAGAAAATACTAGCCACAAACCATTGGTCCCAATCATTCTCAGTTTCATCCTTCCTTGATAAAGGACGTCTACTTAAGAAATTAGCAATTCTGTTGCGAATACCTGGAACGTACACTACTTCATACACAAAATCTAAGAGTTGTGTAGAGAAACAAGATATTCTGGGAGATACATTATTAAGATCATGAGATGTGAGGACTTTAGTGAGGGGTTTATGGTCAGTGTATAGTGTGACACATGTTCCCCAAATGAATTGTCTAAAATGTTTGAGCCCCCACAGACAACCAAGAGCTTCTCGTTCGATTACCAAATATTTTCCTTCAGTAATTGTAAGGGCTCTGGACGCAAACTCTACTACACACTCAGAGCCATCACTTTGTAATCGGGACAAAACTGCACCCAGCCCTTTGCCACTTGTGTCTGAGGTGATAAAGCTTTTAAGTTTTGGTTCAAAACCTTTTAGAGCTGGTGCAGTGCATATATCTCTTGTTATACTTTCCCAAGATGCTTGACACTCATTAGACTAATGAAACACATTTCCTTTTTTTAATAATTGTCTGATGCAGTACATTTTGTCTGCAAAGTTGCTCACGAATTTGGAATAATATTCAGCGAGTCCTAAGAATGACCTAACCTCCTCCTTGTTCCGTGGAACGGGAGTATTTAGTATGGCATCCACTAATTCTGACTTGGGACAAATACCTCTAGCACTAATTTCATGACCCAGGTAAGTCACACTTTTCTTTGCAAATTTTCACGTAGCCATTTCAACAGTTAAACCCTAATTTTCTAACAACAGCAAGACTTTTGACAAGGTTTGGTCATGTTCATCTTTATCTTTACCCATTAGGAGGATGTCATCCTGAAAGAACAAGACGTTTTTTATGCCTTTGAAAATTTGGTACATGACTCGCTGAAACAGAGCTGCAGCTGAAGCTAACCCAAAAGGGACTCGCTTAAATTGAAATAAACCAATTGGGGTGATAAAGGCTGTGAGATGTCTACTTTCTGCATGAAACACATTGCCCCTGACACCATGGATTACACAATCTGGGGAAAATGTATTTACCACAAAGAATTTACAAATTGCAATACACAAAACGTAATATACTGTATAGTATGCCCATTCTCTACGGCATATATAGGAAAAAAAAGTCAACAAATAAAGAAAAGAATCACACAACACAGGTCGCGGATTAAATGTAAAACACCAAATGCACCAATGGTCGCTCACTGTATTGAGATGGGACATTCAGAAAAGATATAAAATGGACAGTCCTGAAACATATTGTGGGGAACAATGTGGAGAACATCATGTCGAAAATTGAAGCTAAATTCATTTTGTCCCTGGGCACAATGGAAAATGGTCTAAACGAAATGTCTGAACTGACAAACTGCACCTAAACAGAAGTTCTAAAGATGAGCCGTTACACGAATGATGCAATAGGGTTCAGCTACCATAATCAGCATCACAATGTCCATTCAACTAGCAGCAATTGCAGGAAATATACGATGTGGATATAATACAGCTAATCCGATGTGGATGTGGATACAATACAGCTAAGGATTAATCCCCTCTAGGCAAATACATAAATAACACGCATCGCATAACATACTGATGGAAATTTAGTTCGAGAAAAATGACCAAGTAAAATTTACGGATGCATTTCACTAAAACATCAACACACGCAGGAAACCGCTGCAGCAAGAAAATCCGTTCAGAACAAAAACTGGAAAAAATTTTGGAATGCAAACTAAACAGTAAAGTTACATAAGAAGAGCTTGGAACTACAACTCCCACACATCCAGGAAACCACGTGACGCCCACGTGGCAAAAAGAAAAAAGAAAAAGGTATACGTCATACGCGGAATTAGGACGCTGAACCCGGATGTCTACCGGTGATGAGGACGCTAAAAACGACAAGGCGAAGAGATGTCGAAGTGATCCAAGACTAAGCAGCGAAAAGAAGAAACAAGGTACGAAATGACGTGCACAACAAGCAAGCTACTCCGAAACTGTTAAAAAGCGAATATTTAGGCACAGACACTAGAAACGTTTTTCGAAGAGAGTACAATATAGTAAAAGACAGGATATGCGAAAGAGGCAGTAATAAGATAGAAACCGAGCCACACAATATAGAAATATATTAACTAGCATTTCCACACTGATTTGCCCCACAGAAATCCAAAAGAGACAACCAGCCCACGGGTCCTCTAGGAACGACGGTGGCTACCTTCTGATCCCCTCGATGCAAGTAGTAAAGAGGAACTGAGGGTATGTACCCAAGGACAACATGGGATGTACTTAAAATGCTAAACTCATTCAAAGAAGCTTTCAAATACTAAATGAACACTTTTGCCATACAGGTGACAATAGAAAGAGTACCCACCACCACCAACAAGGCGGGTATGTATATAATGGAAAAACAAATGGCGATGACACATAGTTATGTACTTCAGTACTCCTTGACTCAAATGCCCTATACTAAAAAAAGCCAATTTATTATTTTTATAGATTGAGAAGCTTGTCCTACAGCAATGTAAACACAGCCCTGAAGAAGACCTTGATACAAACAAGAGTGCAGGTCCCACAACGGCAAGGTCGAAACGCGTCGGCGATATAATATGGTCATAAAGTATAAATCAAAGTTAGATATTGCTACTAGCAGGTGGTGGAAAAAAGACACATCTTCCGCTATAAATACCAAGAGTTAAATCATAAGACACACTGCTTTTGACCACATGAGTTAGGACCACCATTTATGAATGTGGATAAGATCAAGAGAACGTTAGATCTTGACACTCCTAAGTTAAGTAGGACACTGTGTATAGAAAATAGTTGTGTTCCTTTAAATGTACAAAAAGAGACAACAATCTTATGTATATAAATGTACAGTATGCTAAAAATGTTGTAAATATTGGTAATGTATTATATGTAAGGTGAAAAGGAAAATTGGAATGTGATAAAAGAATAGAAAAAGAAAAGAAAAATATATCTTAATATATACAGAGTCAATAAAAGGGACTTCTGTAAGAAAAAATTGTGTAATCCATGGTGTCAGTGGCAATGTGTTTTGTGATAAATGTACTTTTGATTCAAGCCCCTCTTCTCCTAAAGGAATCATCCCCATCTATATAGAACCTACTTTCTGCATGAAGCGAAACTTGATGGTAAGCCGAAGTTAGGTCAATTGAGGAGAACTATACCATATCTTTAGTAACGGAGAATAATTCAGATATTTTAGAGAGGGGAAACATTTCAATGAAAATGTTCTTATTGAGTTCTCTTAGGTCCACACACAAATGGGTCTTGCCGTTGGCCTTACGAGCGACTACCAAGGGGGCGACCCAATCAGAGGATTCTATTCTTTCAATTACGCTTTTATCCACAAGTTTTTGTAATTCACACTCAACGTCATTCTTGACCCCCAAGGAAATATTTTTAACTTTGTGAATGCAGGGTTTGGCATTTTCTTTGAGAATTATCTTGTGGGAGAATCCTTTAAGTTCTCTGAGACTACCTGAAAAAACTTTAGGGAACTTCAATGTGCATTCATCCTGCTGCTCCTGTTTAAGGAATCAGCACATAATACCTGGTCTTGGCTATTGGGATCTAAGCGTATACCAAGCTCACCTTGGTCCCACCAACCCAAAACACATGGTCCTGCTTTAGAAACATACAATTTACACATGGCAACTCTACATTTAAACTCAAAAGTGAGTTTGCGGAAACCTAACAGATCTATAGGTTCACCTGTATAACTCACAGGATGTATGTCAGGGGTTTCCAGGAATGGACCAATACTGGCTTTAAACAATTCTTCCCATTTGTTTTTGTTTATGATAGTGTAGGGGGAACCTAAGTCTGCCATTAATGCTACCATTACACCTTCCGCACCTATCTCACATACATGTTTTTTCCTTATTTTACCCTGTGCACAAGATTCATCATCATTGATACAACAAACCTTGTTGTCATTGCCGTCATAATCCTCGTTATCATCGTCTTCTTGTTCACATTCCTCCACTATGCATTTGATAGATTTAGAATTACGACAAGCACAAGCAAAATGACCAGATATCTTACAATATGCACACTTTTGACCTGAGGCTGGACATTTCTTGTTGTTAGCTAGATGTGAAGTGCTACCACAATGGCAACATGCTCCCTTTATTTCAGAAAATGTATTTATGCAATCTTTATTCTTGCTGATTCCTTTAAAATGTTGTACTTTAGATTTCATTTTCGCCTTTTCTGGTTTGTTATGACTAGATACTCTTACCACGTTAACAATTTGATCACCATTGTCAGATTTAGCTATGTTTATAACAGTATTTGCACAACTAGATGTTAATTCCACTGTGCTGATGATGGCTGAAATCTCTCATAGACTAGCATCACCATTAATCCAAAGTTTATCTTGTATTGTTGGTAATTACAATGCATGACCAGTTGGTCACGAATCAATTCTTCTTCAATAACACCAAATTTACAAGATAAGGCTAATCTTCTGAGAGACGCAAAAATAATCTTCTACTTTTTCACCTGGTCTCGCCTCCTGTGGTAAAAATTAAATCTATGGACAGCCTTACTGTTGGTGCAAAATATGCATTCAAATCATTAATAGCTTGGGTAAAAACACTTAACAGTTAGATACATGAAAGGCAAAACAAAGAAGAGTAAACTGTAAATGAAGTAATACACTGTTATGACTAAAAGTCAATAAGCAAAATGTTCCCACACGTTGCAATAAAATATTAAGGAGTATGGAATGTACCTTAATGAACACTCAATGTGTGTTGAGTCATAAGAACAATCTCTTTCCTTAAACACACAGACATTCAGTGTGCGTGTCACTGACGAATATCCAAAGAGGAAATAAAGCATAACTAACAGTGCGTGTATATGAAAGAGGTGTCTTGTTTGAAGTTTAGATTGCCCGTTAGTTTTGCCTGTAAACGTTAGTGGAGAATGATTTTTTTTATCCCAATCTAAAATGCAGGCACGTAAAGTTACTGAGCGTGGCCTCATAATTGACGTGCTGCGACGTGCAGTGCTTGTGACGGTATCCTTGTGACGTGGTTAGAAGATGCCGGTGGAGTCAAGTACGTCAGAACATTCCACTGAATGCTGTTGCCACTCGAAAAATGCGGCTGACGAACAGCTTTGTTGACATTGAAATTGCTCATAAAAATTTCTTTAAACACACAGCATGAGCGGAGGTAATTCCAAAGGTACTCTTAGTGTTAAATCTAAATGTTTGTTAAATGCTATTCAAGCGCATCAGCACGTTCCACTGAATGCTGTTGCCGCTTGAATAATGCGGCCGATGAACAGCTTTATTGACGTTAGAAAATGCTCATAAAAATTTTGTAAGGCACACAGCATGGGCGGAGGTGATTCCAAAATTACTTTGATGTTAACTCCAAATACTTTGTTAAATGCTATTTCCACTAGAAAATGCGGTCAACAAATAGCTTAGCTGCCACTCGATGATGCGGCCGATAATAAACTTAGATGCTACTTGAAAATGCGGCCAATAACATCTCTGTAAAGTTTTTAGCAACATCAAAATATAAACTCATGGATAACGGTATTATTTTCTTCAAAAATTAATTGAGTTCATTGAGATAATAAACATTACAAACAATCCTTTTTGTAAATAATTGATAATAAAGCAGGTGTCGTGACTTACTTCAGAAAAATTGTCCTCTTCCCTTTTAAAATGCTATCATTCTGAAAGCACGATCATTTTCAATTTTCTTTGGATGTAAATCTCCTTGTTGCGTGGATTCTTTCAGGGGTGAAGCCACAGCCATCATCGCCATTGTTGAGTCTCATTAACCATCAGACAAGTAATGAATAATTAAAGCTTTATTGGAGCTTAACCCCCATACAGCAGGGAAGTGCAGAGACAGCCGCAGGGACCAGCATCTTTCAACTAATTTATTGTAAGCTCTAAAGGGCACATTCAGAACATAGAGAAACATTCAAACATAAATAAGGCATACTCACAGTCACTGTTCCCAATAAGCTGCGCGTGTGAGCGCGCGCGCACAGAGGTCACCCTAAGCGCGCAGTGTGCTGTATTTAGCGCGCACTCCCGCAATACCGTTCGCGCCGCCACTTTTAAAATGCGAGCAGTGCAAAACACTGTCATTTCCTCGTTGTGTGAGATGACGATTCTTACAGTGTACAGCTGTGGGGCTGAATGTGGTCTTTTGAATTAGTATTCGTGCAATTAACGTGAATACTAACTCAAAGGGTCACAATCAACCCCGCAGCTGTGAACTGTAAGAAAAGTAATGCAGAGTGTGTTTGACTTTGCTTTTCTTTTCTTAATTGCGCTCAATTGCTGGGGCTGCTTGTGACCCTTCGTATTTCCTTCCTCCAGCTGTCCTGTAAAGGAGAGATGAACGGTCATCTATAGGAATCAGCAGCTGCATAAATGCAACACTGTACACTTGCTCGTTAACCAGACACTTTTGTAATGCATTTCCTCAGTTAGGCACTGTAAAAATGATCCCTAAAAGAATAGTTTTTAACTCTTTCGGTGCTCATGACGAGCTGAGCTTTTCATGACCACTGCGGCGCTCACACATGGGGCTAATTCCCTCGCTGTGCTGAGCGTTCTAAGAAACAGGCGTGGTCGTGACGTGCTCAGCACCACTGTGCTGTGTGACAAGCTGAGGTCATCACGAGCTTCACGAGTGCCAACCCTCCCCCCAGTACAGTGAGGGAAATAGCCCGACAGTGAAGGGATTAAACAAACAATTGCAGCTCACATGGATAGATAAAGTAAAATCCCTTCCTACGTACAGTTAGAAAAGGTTCGGCATCATCAACTTCAACAAAAACATATGGCTGTATAACACTACAAAATAACAATCTAAAGATGCACAGGCAGATGCATTCTTCGCAATAAAGCATTCTCAGTAGATCCTGGGTGACTCACTGCTTTAAAAATCTGCATAATCGAAATCAGTAACCAATCACATTCAGGCTGCCTTTTCCTGACACACACGATTCCCTGCTCTCTGCTCCCGAAACAGACAGATGACTACAGTGTGAAAGTTAAAGTTCAAACAGGTAAACAGAGCGTAGCCATAGTTTTGTTTCGTGCTTTGGCTCCCAGCAACAAACACATTTTTACTTATTGAAAAATTAAGAGAACCAGTTGGTAAACTCACAGCAAAGACAATCTAGCGTTACTTCCACAGTTTTCTGCACTGCACTAAATGAGCACTATTACCGTTTCAAGATGGCTATGCATAGTCAGACTGAGAGAAGAATGTTTTACTGCAGATCAGACTTACTCTGTCGAAGCAAAGCCGCACCTGCGCTCTGATTTCACATCATACTTTGCCAAAACTGTAGGAGGTCTAGGAACTATTCTTGTTCACTGCCTTGATTTTGATGCTCGAGCCAGCTGTCACAATCATTTCCAGGATGGTGTCAATATCAGTGCAATCAAGAAAGTTATCTTAATTATCCTTCATCACTTTTTCCACCACTGAAACCTCATCGATACCTGTCCTTTTAAGACTAATTCCACTGCTTCTTGCTACAGCAATATTTGTTGTGGTATAGTTTCACTTTCCTGTATTTTTATTTTCAAACCAAATGTAAATACGTATTGGCAGCTAAAACTGCTAGGGGCATATTATCAAGGAACAGCGTTATAATTATCGCCGCTTTAGCGGCAGAAAACTGCTGCCAAAGCGGCGATAATGAGCTTGATAATATGCCGTAGAGAATTCCCATAGAAGACCATGTTCACACCAGAACACGGGCTTCTATGGGAATTCACAAGGGCATACTATCAAGCCCATTATCGCCGCTTTAGCTGCAGTTTTCTGCCGCTAATGCGGCAATAATTATAACGCCGTTCCTTGAAAATATGCCCCGCAGGTTCCAAAGAAAATGTGTTAAACAACTTCATGCCATTCGTTGACATTATTATGTGATCTATGCAAGATGAGTTTCAATTTCCTTGATAGGTAAATTGGGGCAAATTTCTTTTTCTACCTTCCTGTTCCAATAGTTCAAGGTTATTTTTCCACAACAATTAATTTAATGTTTCCCCGTGTCTATCATGAGGGAATTTATCCTGATTGGTTACGAAGTCATCAGCATAACCACAAATGTCGAAACCTGAATATTGATATTTATTAATATTAAAATCCCCCATCCAAACAAAAATACAATTTGGCTCATATCCTTTACAGAATTCTCAAGCACAGCAACAAGGTCTTCCATGACTCTGTACCTTGTACTATTAAAAACATTATCATAAAAGTTTATCAATACAAATGTTTGCTTCATATCCATCTGCAAAAGAGCAGGTTGAAAGAATGGGGATTTTGTATAGGTTTTCTTTACAGTTACTGGGGCAGTAGTGGATATCAATTTTGTCAAGTTGTCCTTGGCCCTCCCATGGAGTGAGGGTTTTTCTGGGGAATTTATTGTGACACATCCATCAATATTAAAATTCTGTGCGTGCCATATTTCTTGTAGAAACAGCAGCTGCACGGAGTAAATATAAATTTGCCATTACTGGTAAACAATCTTATTTTTGATCCCTGCTATATTCCAAGATCTTATGTTTAGAATCTTATCAAGACTTCTTTCACTGCTGTGTACCCCTTGTATCTTTATCCCTCATCCAACTAGATTTCTCAAGGATCCCAGTGTCCACCTGCTGCCAGTCTTGTTTACCGAGGCTTGAGAGAAGAGCAAATTGTTTTGAACAAGGTAAAGATAAGCTCTGTCCTTTGATTTCTTTGTTGAAGAATTGTTGGTGGCCATGTTTCCAAAAAAGGATTGGTACTGGAGATTTATAAGGGAAGCCTAGTGGGGCAGCTGTAATCTTCTCATCAAAATCATTAAGGTGTTGATGGATGCCCTGAATGGTAAAAAGGCAGGCCTTTACAATATTTGGATGCTGAAAAATGGCAATAATACTGTCTCCATTACCTATTTTATGGAAGGGTCCAATCCAGTTCACCCTTCTAACCCTGAAATGATTTCCAGAGCACCACATAATTTGGAGTGTTTTGGTCCATCAAACTGACAGGTCCAATGGTATTGTTCAGAAAGACGTGAGTTGATAGTATATAAATTGGGAGTCCAATATATGATGACACTGTATAGGTCTAACTATGGTTCCAAAATGTTTTTTCTTTCTTAACAACCATTGACAAAGCCAATAGTCTTGGCTTCTTGTAGGTGTAATGTTACTTGTATTACATATCTGGATGCAATGACAGAAGCAGCAAAATATCAGTTGGGTGGCACACTATGCGATGCACATATTTTTTGCGTAATTGCTTTTAAGCCACACCCTTAATTGCATCGGTTACGCCCCTTTGAAAGATCACTGAGTATTTTCATCACACTCAAAGCCCTGGTCTACATACGCGGTCAGGTTCTTGGCGCACATAGCCTTGGCTGCAGCGCACACAGACCTTACTCTGCCGCACACAGAGGAAAATAATTAGAGGGAACATTGCTCACAGTATGATGGTCTCGAGGAGACACGAGACAAGATAGCCAAGTGCTCGAGCCTAGCTCGAGACACACACAACATTTATAATTTATGTTTTTGTTTGCCATTACTACTACTAATTATGTTATATTTTTCTTTTCAGCATCTGGTCAAAGCAGTGTGACGCGCTCTATATAATTCTTGGGCAAAGAATGAGAGGGCCCCATACAGAACCCAACCTACTTTGCTGCTCTTTCATCCCCACAACACAACAACTCCAGTGTTTAAGGTAAGGAAACTGATGCTACATTTTTTTACATGGTAGTTAAAGGCTATATATGTGGTCTACATGCTGGGTGGGGTGGGTGCACATCACTATCAATTTGAGGCATGGAACTGTGTAATATAGTCTTTCGGCCTGCCGTTGAGGGCTATACCGGCTATTAAAGGCCCGAGAGGAAGGTGAGGATTTTTAACAAGGGAGGGGAACTTTAATAGCCGGTGTAGCCTAGCTACGAAGGACTCTATAGCTATTAGAACATTCTGCCACTAGAGGGCAGAATGTTTTAACAAATAAAACAAAGGCTTCATGGAGCCCGAGGGGATTGAAATCCCCTTGAGCTCCCTCACGCCTTTGTTCACAGCAGCAGCTGTGAACAAAGGCGTGTTCAACAGCTGAACACGCCTTTGTTCACAGCTGCTGCTGTGAACAAAGCAGCAAACATCTTTCCCAGGAAGGTGAGGCCACTGAACGCGCACAAAAGGGCCAACGAACACCCTTGGCATGGGACGCCCTAACAGCTGCTGCTGCTGCCTGCCTGCTACCTTGTTTTGCCGGTTTAGGGACTGCAACCCCCAGCAGACATCTTTCCCAGAAGATAGAGGCCACTACACGTGCATAAAAGCTCCAATGAACACCCGCGGCGCGGGACGCACGCAGGCGAATCTCAAGCCAAGGGCGGGCCAGTTTGCGTCCGTAAGAGTCCAGAGGAGGCTGGGCTAGGCCAACCCTCTTGGTTCCC
This sequence comes from Lissotriton helveticus, assembly GCF_964261635.1. Lineage (NCBI taxonomy): Eukaryota > Metazoa > Chordata > Amphibia > Caudata > Salamandridae > Lissotriton > Lissotriton helveticus. The sequence goes on along the minus strand of NC_136057.1, from coordinate 181,657,047 downwards.
TGTTTCAGGGTATATTTCTTGAACATAAACCTTTATCAGCGCTTGTGAGGAAAGCTGGAAGAGGGGACTTAGCACTTCCAGGAGGCTGCCGTAAAGAAATTAATTTAACCTGCACTGCATAAAAGCTACTCTCCCCTTCATAAGTCGCACTATGTCTATTCAGAGGCAACCATTTTAGTCCGATTGAAGGGACTCAGCAGGATTGGGCTGGACTGGTATCCAAATTCCAAGCCCAAGCGACGCTAAGTTCAAGAAGGCTATTGTTTGAGCAGTTTTCTGGGCAGTACACCTGAGACAATTAATGCTTCGGGAGAGCAAACAAGAGCAGGAGTATCGTATGTGCTCCTAAAACTGCGCCTAGGTTTCTGGATATTTGCCAATTTGCTAATTATTACAGGAACGTGGTCTGGTTGAGCCGGCGGGCAGCTTAAATGGGCTTAATAATTGTTATACTATTTAAATTTCGCTTTTATTGCACTTTAATATATTTTTAAGCAGTTGAATGTTTTGTAGATTGCAATTATATTACATTTTGTAGATTTTACAATTCTGCATATTGTGCATATTTTGCACAGTGAATCATTGACAAGACCAAGTATGGGGAAGATGAAACTTGTAGGTGAATCAGGAAGGCCCAAAACTTCACATAGGATAGATAGGCCACAGACACATACACAGACATCGTTATTAAAGTTTATCTCAGGAGCCATGGGGGCTATTGAGAAGCAGATTGCCAATGTGGAGGAGTCATTGTTAGTTTGTGGAGACAAAATTACGAGCCCCATGACTATATTACAAAACTCGGCCGACGATGACGGATCTTCAAAAACTTGTGAGGGAGGTGGGTTGGCTGAGACCGATAAGGAAAAGAAATGGGTGCATACAGAATACATCCGATACTGCACTTCTCAGCACTGCTACAAAACCTTTAATGGGAGAGTATCTGCACTTCTTAGCACTGCTGCGATACCTTTAATTGGAGAGTACCTGCACTTCTCAGCACTGCTACAATACCTTTAATGCGAGAGTACCTGCACTACTCAGCACTGCTACAATACCTTTAATGTGAGTGTACCTGCACTTCTCAGCACTGCTACAATACCTTTAATGAAAGAGTATCTGCACTTCTCAGCACTGTGGCAATACGTTTAATCCAAGAGTACCTGCACTTCTCAGCACTGCTACAATACCTTTAATGGGGGAGTACCTGCACTTCTCAGCACTGTTACAATACCTTTAATGAGAGAGTATCTGTACTTCTCAGCACTGCTGCAATACCTTTAATGGGAGAGTACCTGCACTTTTTCAAAGCAAGCAGGTAGTCTAGCTAGTGAGTAGCAGCACTTCTATATTTTCATTTAAAGCACTGGTAACAAGCTTGTTAACATTCAAAAGGGGCAGGCTGATGCTTTCCAACTGAGCTCTAATATTTGCACTTTATAGAGCGTGCACTTTTCGGATACAGAAACGAGTTATTGTAACGCTCATTTGTCTCACTTCAATCAAGCGTCAAACCTTTTTATCTCTTATATTAACTGGATGTATGTGTAAGAGCATCTGAGGGGGTGAAGAGGTGAAAGTGAAACTTAATGGTTCTTATGCCCAACTCACTACTCAGAGCTTTCTGAGCTGGCTTTGTTTTGGTAAACAATGCAACTAGAAGAACACACACTTCCATGAAGAAGAAAGTTCGAGATCACAGAATGAAGTCCTGGAGTTGGTAAAGGTTTCTTGGGAGGAGAAGCTCAGTGGGTTTGTGCCCTGCAGCAGCTTCCAGTCTCTCTGTCCCTCACTCCCCATTCAGCAGGCTCGGCAGTGTTTGTGTCACATGACCCCGCTCCTCTCCTGGAAACCGGACTGGAACTGACAAAAGTGCTGTCAACGACCAATCAAGTGCAAGTACAGGGAGTGGAGGGGGAGGGGGCTTGTAGGGTAAGGGGGCATCTGTGCTGGAGAATGAAGTCTATCAAGGGGGCAAGATAACTAGGGCCAATGAGCCCGTGGGCAGAGCAATTCTGAAAATGAGAAAAGAAACCAAGAATTGGTAATGCATTGGTTTCGCCTATGTGCTGACTAACAAGCTGTTTTTAATCAATCACCATCAGGAAAGAAGGAAAAAGCTCTCTGACACGTATCACTGGAGTGGAGAGGATGTGGCGCAGCTACCAGAGCTGCTGACTCGAGACCTTTGTTTCCTGGTTCGAGTCTTGGCAGCTCAACATCCTGTGATTCTGAGCAAATCCCTTAATCTCTGTGAGTGATAAATTGGGCTATATAAATCCACTAATTTAATTTAAAGCATCACGCAAGCCAAAGAAAAGGCAAAACTATGAAAAAATAGTTACACCAAAGCAGATGTTAACAGTATTTCGACTACAATAAACTGATAAGAGAAGCTGACGAGGAACAAGCATTGATAAATGCAGGAAAATATGCTACAGCCAATAGAAATGGAGAAAAAGTAAGTGCCAAGTACAGGAACCAAGGAAAATCCAGGAAAGTGAGGGGGGCCGGATGTATTTAAATCTCTTTTAAGATTTATATTAAAAACAATAGATTTCACAAGCACAGCATAATCTGGTTCCTTCTTTGTTTAGCCGGTGGTTAAGGTTGCTTTGTTGTTTTTTGAATGGTACCATCCTTATAAATATTTTTTTTTTTTTAAAACACTACCACCACTCATAAGCTAGCGGGCCCATTTAAAAGCTCATTAATAATATTTTTTCAAAATCCACACATTCAATTTTCTGGTGCACTGTGTTGTGGTTATTAGTGCGTCTTCAGCGTGCTGTGTACAATTAAGAGGCGAGACTTGTATATTTACGCATATATATCTTGTATGAATTGATTTAGAGTTGTTCCATTGCCCTTGTCCTGAGGAGGCCAAGAAGAATACATAGGCTGAAACGCGTCTGCGTCCACATTTGTGGAGGAGTCTTTGCTAAAAATTAAAAAGAGTGATTTATTTGTGACACAAGTGAGTTAGAGAAAAGATACTTTTGCCTCACTTTATACTTTTGACTACCTCTAAGTGGATCACCTTGAATCAATGGGTGATCCACCTAGAGGTAGACAAAAGAGATAACATTGTGGGATATTGGTAATGTATAGTGTTTCAGCAGAGTTTGTATATATTACATGTATTTTTGTATGTCTACGAGCAATTTATTTGTCTTTAGATCGGTCCCATGTTGTATGTGTGCCTCAAATTGACTTAGGTTAAAATTACAGAAGTACTAATGACTGGAACTAGAGCAATTGAATGTTCCCTGTCTTATAAATAAATATTTACATATTAGTGCCCCCGTAGCAATTTCTTTTGCACATGCAGGCAAAACCTAACAAGCACAGCGAAGCGCTGTGCAGGTGAAACCTAAAAAATGTAATGGTCACGCTCCCCACGTGTTCGCCAATTACCAAGAGAGAGAGAGAGATAACGAATACGTGGTGGGAGAGGGGGTAAACGTGTTCGCCAATTACCTGGCGCAGTACCATCTACTGATACTAGAGGGCAGGCTGCCTGACAACAACCAGCTGTTTTTTGAGGTAATTTGCATACCCAAAAGCCACTGCAGAGTCACAATCACTTCTGTTTCATTGAAACGAGTAAAAACAGCCTTTTTAAGCTTTTAAAAGCAAAATATGTTCATGTGTACACATTTTTTGGTACTATAGCATTACATTCAATCATGTCATTGTATTTGTTTAGTCGCCGTTATTTTCATGTTATTTATAATACGAGGGACAGGAAAAGCTGTGACTTGTTTGCATTAGTACGATTAATTATTATGGGAGGATGTTGTGCTTCATTGCACTTTGTGTGGCGATGATAATCAACAGATTATAATTTTTGGAGGATTTTTTGAAGATCCTTTTTATGGTCAATGTTAGACTAAGCTGGAAATTAATGTAAATTTTCTTAGTTATTATGACAGGCACGGTAAGAAAGAGCAAAAAACTACAGTTCCCAGAGGGCCAGACAACAACTGTGCCATGGGAACGTGAAATTAGATAAGAGGCCATACTGACTGCGCAGCACGAGCTGGTCAGATAAAGTCATTGAACAAGGGAAAAATAGAAAGAACAATAGAAACAGCCATAGTCCAGGAACATATCTCTTGAATCACAGGAAACCAAAGCCAAAGTCCAACTTGGGTATCTGGAGGAGCCGGGAGAGTCGAGGAAGTCCACAAGGGTGAAGCACGAAGCCGATGGAGGGAAGATCTCTTAAGATGAAGCAGGTGGCAAGGCCGGATTCGCTGTAGGGAGGGAGAACACAAGTTAGCAGTGTAGAGGTGGGATAATACTCGCCTCCGTGTCTTTAATAAAATTAAGACTTTCCGTCACAATCACTAGGAAAATCTACATTTTATGACAAGACCGGAGGCTCCTATTATGCTTGTTCAAAGCATATCAATAACATCAGAAGCAACAGAATGAATAGGTTTACAACAGAACATGCGGAAAACACTGTCATTGGACCAATCAGCTGATCTCAGAATGTCCTCCAAGCGGGAACTGGACCAAAAGGCCTTAGAGGCCATGGCTCCCCGCGCCGAATGCGCTCCGAAAACGGAGACGTCAATACCGGCAAGAGACATAACCCAACGAACCCACCTGGCGAGGGTAGGGGAAGAGACGGGAAGGTGGGGTTTACGGAAGGAAATAAACAGTTGGGAACAAGAGGACACTCTGAGATTAGCGGTCTTTTGTTCATACACTTTTAAACATTGTCCCACACAAAGCTGGGGTTGATCAGGAAAGTAAGGATAGAAAACTGAATCTAGATTAGTTTTTGTTCTCCTGCGAATCTGGAACAGAACACCTGTGGGAGAAAATTGTCTAGAAGAAACATCCAAAGCTCTAACATCTGAAACACTTTTGATAGAAATTAAACAAAGCAACATAGTTAACTTAGCGGATAACATTTTGAGAGAAAGGTTAGAATTAACAGGCCAATTCATGAACAGTTTAAGAACAATGGAAACATCCCATAAATGGTTATACTTAGCCAACGGAGGTTTAGCACATCGAACGCCCTTGAGGAGGCGACAGATCAGGGGATGAGCCCCAACAGGTTTGCCATCGATCTGAGCATGGTTGAGGGAAATCGCAGAGCGATAAAGGTTGATGGTACGGTAGGCCTTACCAGATCTGGCCTCAGAGGCCAGGAAATCGATGATAAAATTTAGAGGGGCTGAAATGGGATCGATATCCCTTTCCAAACACCAGCTTGCCCAAAGAGACCAGGCAAATTTGTATGCTTTGGAAGTCCCAGGGGCCCAGGCCTGGTTGATGAAGAGAGCAGCTTCTTGCGAAATGAGGACGTGAGGAGGGGGAGGCCGGAAACTTTCCAGGCCGACAGAGTCAAGGAGTTGTCCAGAATGAGATTGTGGCGAAGGCCCTGGGGATTGAGAAGCAGGTCGTCTAAGGAAGGAATCAGAATTGGAAAGTCTGTTGACATCTCCAACAAGGAGGGAAACCAGATTTGCGCCTGCCAAAAGGGGGCAACCAGAACCAGAGAAGTGGCTTGGCGACGAACCTGAGACAGAACTCGGTTGATCATCAGAAAAGGAGGAAAGGCATAATTGAGGTGAAGAGACCAGTCCTGAAGGAACGCATCTGTAGCGAGGGCCAGAGGATCCAGCCGCCAACTGAAGAACTGGGGTAATTGACAGTTGAGGCGGGAAGCAAAGAGATCTATAGAAAAAGGACCCCATTTGCGAGAAAGAGAGAGGAAAACGGAGGGACAAAGCTTCCAATCGCTGGAATCGTGGAGTGCCAATCCGCTACCGAATTGAGATTTCTGGGAAGATACTCTGCTGTTAAGGAGAAATGATGAGAGCGGCAGAATTCCCACAGACTTTTCGCTAGATCCGCCAGAGGCTTGGACCTGGTCCCTCCTAGATGGTTGATATAGCGAACCGCAGAAACATTGTCCATGCGGAGAAGGATGGAACATTTGATTCTATCTTTGGAAAGGCTTTGGATCGCAAAGGAACCTGCAAGCATCTCTAAACAGTTGATGTGCAACTTGGACTCCTCTGCGGACCATGTACCTCCAGTCGAGATTGGTCCACATCGGGCGCCCCAACCCGACAGGCTTGCATCTGAATCTAATACCAGATCCGGGGCAGTGGCGAAGATAGTGCGTCCGTTCCACGCATCTAAATGGTCTATCCACCATTGGAGCTCGGTGCGGGACTCTTGGTCTAGGGCGACAAGATCTGCGTAGGCGAGGCCCTGACGAAGATGTCTGATTTTTAAGCGCTGGAGAGCGCGATAATGAAGAGGGCCTGGGAAGATGGCCTGGATGGAGGAGGACAGAAGGCCAACGATCCTGGCAAGAGACCTGAGGGACAGAAGGGACAACTGAAGGACGGAGGCAATTTCCGCTTTGATTCTGGATACTTTGGAAAGAGGCAGGAGGAGGGAAGCGGCCACCGAGTCCACAAGGAACCCAAGAAATTCCATGTTCTGGGACGGAGTCAAGGAGGACTTCTCCGTGTTGACTAGAAAACCCAAGTCCAGGAGAAGAGACCGAGTCGTTTGAAGATCGGACAGAAGAGAAAGTCTGTCGGAATTCATGATCAGAATATCGTCTAGATAGATGATAAGTCTGATTCCGAGGGAGCGGAGTAAGGCGACCACTGGCTTCAAGAGTTTTGTGAAGCACCATGGAGCAGAAGAAAGACCAAAGGGGAGAGAGGTAAAACAATAGGTCACTCCGGACCACTGAAACTGAAGAAACTTCCATTGGGACTGATGAATAGGAACAGAGAGATAAGCGTCCTGAAGGTCCAAACGAACCATCCAATCCTTCGGACGAAGAGTGTCTCTTAAATGGAGAATAGTCTCCATTTTGAAGTGGCGGTAAATTACGAACTGGTTGAACCACTTGAGGTTGATGACAGGACGCAGTTTCTTGTTTTTCTTTTGAACCAGAAAAATGGAGCTTAGAAAGCCGGAGGAGTCGAAGGGAAAAATCTGAATGGCCTGTTTTTAGAGCAGAGAAAGAATCTCGTTTGAGATTAGGTTGGCCATATGGGAGGAAAAGACTAGAGGGGGGGAAAGGAGGTCTGGAGAGGAGGGGAAGAGAACTCTATGAGATAGCCCTGAATGGTGTTGAGAACCCAGGGATCTGAACTTATGGTGTGCCATTTTGGAAGAAATAATCTTAGACGGCCCCCCACAGGAGGGGAAGAAGAAGGGCTTACCTTGTTGGTTGGGGTTGGAGTTGCGGTAGGATTTTTGTCCTTTGCCTCTGAAGCCACGGCCCCGCTGTGGGTAGAATTTGGGCTTGTAGTCCTGGGAGTTATTGAAGGAGCCTCTGGAGCCTTGATTGTAGGGACGGCCGGAAGAGCGACCCCTGCCTCGGCTGGCCCGTCCAAAAACACGAGGAGCAAAAACTTTTTTGATAGATTGTTGCGCCTTATCCAAGGAGGCGAAAGTAGAGACAAATCTGCTGAGGTCGCGGACCAAGTTATCACCAAAGAGAAGGCCATTGGCTTTGGGACCAGGATCCATAGGAGCAAGGTTGGCCAGTTTTGGATCCAGCTTAATCAAAAGACCTTTACGTCGTTCATGGGTAATTGCTGAATTGGCGTTGCCCAATAGACAAAAAGCTCGTTGAGCCCACATAGAAATGTCCTCCGCAGAGAGATCAGCACCTTCAAGACGGTCAGATTCCGCCATATCCAGAATACGGGACAGAGGACCCACCACATCCAGAACCTTGTCCTGACAAGAGGACCATGCCTTGTCAACCCCTTTGCGGGGGTGTTTGCCGAATTTTGAGAAAAAAGTCAGAAGAGGCTGGTCAATAGAAGGAACTTGCGTGATCTTTTCAGGTAAAGAGGGTTTAGGGCACTCGGACTTAAGTCTAGACCGCACCGCAGTCTCCAACGGAAGGCGTAAACGGGCCGAAATGTATTCGCCCACATGATGAGAGGGAAACCATTCCGTGGAATTAGGGTGACGAATGGAAGAAGGGTCAAACATGGGGAGGCCCTCTGAGTCGAAAACAGGTTCAAATGTAAAAGTGTTGGATTTTGAAAGTTTGGGAGGGGGGAAGGGGGGTCAGCCACATCAAAAACATCAAATAAATCGTCTGCATCAGCCATATCATCGTCAGTGTCCAAGACGGTGGAAATAACCAGTTTTTGACTGGTGACTCTGCGTGCTTAGACTTTTGTTTCTTTTTGCCCTCGGTACCAACAAACCCCTCCTTGATAGGAGGCCTGGGAGGCACTAAGTCCTCAGTCATATGCGAGTAGGACTCGCCCATCAAAAGTGACGATATTTTGTGAGATAGCACAGGAGCAGAGTGGTCCACCTTACGTTTTCTGCTATCCCCCGCAGACTGGGCCAAGACCTTGGACATAAGGCTGAGCATTGAGTTCTCCATTGTCTTTGACATGCGTTTCATATTCAACTCCACAGCATGTTCTACAGAATTAGTGATAAAAGAGCTTAGGTCCTGCTTGAAAGAACCACCATCCTCCTTGGAGGGAATTTCTTCAGAGGAACTGTCACGTTCCATTATACCAAAGCAAAACAACAAAAAAGTGGCAGGAAAGGGTTAAGGAGCCAAGCAGTGTTGTGAGCGTGAGCAGGGCGGGTCTGAAGGAGAAAAAGGACCGCCTGCGCCAGAACAGGAAACACGAAGCCGAGCAGAGGAGAGGCTTCCAGAAGCGCTGAGGAGCGGGAGGTGAGAGCGCGCGAGCAGCGCGAGGGGACCAAGCCGGGCGAAACCACCGGCAAAGTAAAGAAAAAGGGGGGGGGGAATGTATTCGCCCACTGAACACCGAAACGGAGGAAAGGAAGCGCGTGAAGCGCGAAATGCGAGCACGCCGCAGGAGCGAAAGAAACGCTAAGCAAAGCGAAAGCCGATATACATAAAATACCAAAGAACAATGAACATAATTCAATTCGTATATATACTGGGAGCAAAAGATAATAGCACTTATCTGACTGCGAGCAGCAAGAAGAGGAAGCTGCGCAGTCAGTATGGCCTCTTATCTATTTACTTGGTGCTGATTGGTTATCCTACTCTCGTTTTTTCACGTTCCCATAGCCCAGTTGTTGTCTGGCCCTCTGGGAACTGTAGTTTTTTCTCTTTCTGGCTGCTATTGCAATAAATGCAAGGTTAGAAAGCATAATAGGAGCCTCCGGTCTTGTCATAAAATTGTGGATGGCGTGACGATGCTGTCTAATATTATGTGTGATGAAAGTGATATTTCCATTCAAACTGAGGCTGAGACTTTGGGTGGTTAAATTGTTTAACACGTGATTTTTCTCGAACGCAGTTCAAGGTACTATGAGGAAGGACTGACAAGAGCCTTGTTGAATCACCAGGAGATGCAAGGCTTCTTGACGCTAGACGACGAGCACTTACACAGAAAACAAACACAGTCACCGGCAATTTTAAATCATTAAAAACCGATATTTCTGGTTCATACGGCCACATGCATCATTGCACCCGTTTGCGATTCCTAAATTGCAAAAATTAGGGAATCGCAATTTAGAAATCGCAAACGGCAATGCATGAATAATTTGCAAATAGTTTTGCGATTTCTTAATTTTCCTTAATTGCGTTTCACATTTTGCAAATCGCAATTAAGGAAAACCTTCCCATTGATTCCTATGGGCCAAAAGGCCCATAGGAATCAATGGGAAGGCATTAACATTTTGCGATTTTCATTTTGCGAATCGCAATTTGTTAATGCATTTCAAGGGTGCTCCCCTGCACCCTTGAAATGTTGTTGTAAGTGCAAGTTTCACACACACGTCCAAAGGACATGTGTGTGTGTAACATGACACTTTCAAAAATGCATTTTTGTGCATTTTTGAAAGATTTCGCAAATTAACACGAGGTTCAACCTCGTGTTAATTTGCTCCCCCTATTTGCGAATTCGCATTTTTTAAAACATTCATGCATTGCATTTAAGGAATCGCTTCCTTAAATGCAATCGCATTTTTAGAAATCGCAAAAAATTACGATTTCTACACAATTGTTTAATGCATCCCAAAAAGTGATTTTGGAATCGCAAACGGCCGAATTTTGCGATTCGCACCGTTTGCGACTCCAAAATCGCTTGATGCATGTGGCTGATAGTGACCAGAGTACTCTGTGCGGGACTCCACTGGCTCCTAGTGTCAGCCTCTGGTACTACACTCACGGTGCATATAAAGCATGGTGCCTAGCGGAGGTCCTGCGCCCTTGTACTTTGTGAGAGCCTCCTATTCCTACTGGACCTGTAGTCAGTTTTGCCAGATTTTGAGACCTGTCCAAAACCTGAAGACATGACCAGTATCGGTCCAACCCAACCCTAAGTTGCAAATCTCAAATTGTGCAAAAACATACTTCAAAAATAGTTCTAAATACTATCAATGGCCGCCGGCACCAATCTGGGGTGGCGTGGTGGTCATGGGTGTCGCCCCTGTGTCTCTCCTCTGCGTCCCAACACCGCTGGTACCGAACAGGAACTAAGAAGTACCCAGGCTCCCATGACCAATCACAACGCTGCAATGCAGCGTTGTAATTGATCTGAGCGCCATGGATCTGCGCTCAGCCGGGGAATGGGAACCTGGGTATGTTCTCCATGCAGGCCATAATGCAGCCTGCATTGAGAACACGTGAAGTGCACATGACTGTTTTGGCCGGCACCAGAGGGCCGGCCAAACAGTCACTGCGCACTTGGGGGCAGATTTACAAGAAACTGAAGCATCTGTAGAGATGCGTCAGTTTCCCTGTGCCAGCCTATGATACCCTTGCACCACCATGAATTCTCCGTATTTATAATACGGCGCACTGTGGCGCAAGGATTGACAGATGCGTCAGAAATTCTGACGCATCTGTTGGCCCAAAAATCATGCATTGCTGGAGTCGTGTTGCAAGCACAGCACAACTCCATCAATGCTTTTGAGGCCTATTATCACTACACTGCATCACTCCTTAAGCCTACATCAAGCAGGCGTAAGGTTTCGACGCAGTGGCATCCTAGAAGTGATGAAGTCAAATCTTGTAGATTTCACTGCATCCCTTTTACAAGGCTTTCCTGTGTGGGAACGCCCACCCTGCATGCATTATACATGACGCATGTATACTGTGACGCAGAGCTTTACAAAGTGGCACATCTCCCTAGATGCGTAACATTGTAAGTGACCGCATTTTTTACGCCACCTCTGCATCACAAAAGTGTTGCAAGGGGCTTGTAAATCTTCTCGTCGGAGTAGGCAAACCAATCCTCCCCTGCCCTGAGAGCAGAGCAGCCCCGCCCGACCGCCCGCCCACAAAACAGCACAGAAACATAAAATGATGATAAATTTGTTAATATCATTGTATGTTTCCTTTATTTACACTGATTAAAATGGTAAAACCTAAACCACACCTTGCAGCTTTGATGGCAACCCTAAAATGGGCAATACTCATCAAGGAAGTATAGTGGTTTGGGCACATCACACCGTCCCTGATAACCAGCCACTGCCTTTCCACAGAAGTTGGGACTTTTTTCAAAATTGCAAGCACAATGCATCAAGTCGTGAGTCATGGCTTCCAAGAAACCTGACGCAATCCCCTGAGTGGGCAGCCAATCGCTACAGTAGATTCATACCCCTGGAACTTTCAAGATTCAAGAATCAGAGAACTATTTTTCTTTCTTTTTTAGGTAGCATTCCATAAATCCGGAAATCAAGACCTCATTATGACGGATGAAGGACAGCCACCACCAGGCTGTTGGTGGCGGTCTTTCAGCCATCTTACCAGGGATTTCCGTCTGCCATATAATAATCGCATTTTGACGGGTGGTGGTCAGAAACACAGACCGCCAAAGTCCCGACAAGTGGTCTATATCCGACCGCCTGTTGGCCCTTCCTTGAGTCCCAGATTTGCGGCTGTGCCTGTCAGGAACCGCCATAGGGATTACTATATACCTCTCGACCGGGAGTTCTATGGCGGTCAACCCTGGGCCACAGACATAGGCACCATAGGTGCCCCCTACATATCCCTACAACTTGTGGTAGGCCCCGCATGGTGCATGCCACGTAGTGCAGGGATATGTGTGAGATGTCTGTTTTGGCTTGCAGCGGGTGCTGCAAAGCATAGCACCAGGAAATGGCGGTCACATCCTAATTTGCCATGTGGGATGGACGCCTCATAAGCTGGCGGTCCCAAATATAATCGGATGGCGGACGGACATCCTAATGACCCCATAATTCCTTCTTCAAAACACACAAATCCATCAATTGTAGCCTTAAAAAATCTGACAAATCTAAATTCTGAGTGATACGTCCAAGTATAACCCGCTAGCAGCCCGTCCCGACCTTGTCCGGGAGCAATCAGGCTTAAGGGCCCCCGCCCGCCCCGACATTGTCCGTGGGTCCCCCGGAGTAGCAGCCCGTCCCGACCTTGGCTCAGGGCCCCCGCCCGCCCCGACATTGTCCGTGGGTCCCCCAGAGCCTTACCTCATCCGCCCCACCTCCCCGCGCTCCTGAGTTCACCGGTCCGCCGCTCCTCGCCACTCCTCCCCTCTCCTCCCCGCCTGTCTGCCGCTCCTTTCCGCTCCTCCCAGCCTGTCCGCCGCTCCTCACCGCTCCTCCCCGCCTGTCCGCCGCTCCTCCCCGCGCTCATGTCTGCCGCTCCTCCTCGCGCTCCTGGACATCGCTCCTCCCTGCGCTCCTGATGTCAGCACGCATGTCGCGGCCGGCGCTACTTCCATGGGACTACTTTTTTTTTCTCGTACATTTTTTAAATAACGTATATTTTTTAAATTTATATAGCCTATGTCCATCTGCACACCCTGACAATTTCAATGATGTATCGGGTGTGTGAATTGGCGCTGTGGTTCCCGAGTTTACCCGCCTCAAAGGTTCAAAGTTCTTCCTTTATAATAGTAGTATAGATTTCTTTCCTATTTTATTTCTCTCTCCTCTTCATCTTTAATATTAAATCCTTTCATTTCCACACACTCTTCATGTTACTTAGGTTGATGGTGAGGTGTCCTTTTCTTCTCTTCCTTGGACCCTCGTCGCCAATGAAAAGTTCTCAATAAACATACAAAGATGAGAGAAGTTGTTCAGAGGTTTGTTCATTGACACCCCATCCATCAGCTACCTCAGGATTAACCGTCTCTTGAAGAACATCCATAACCACAGCATTCTAGGTTCCACAGAACCTTCACAAATGTAGAAGATAGAGAGAGGACACTACACACAGTACACCAGCACAAGGAGAGAGCAGAAATGCTCCAAATATTTGTAAATGTGGAACATTTCTGCTCTCTCCCTCTTCTTTGCTTGCTGCCTTGGTTTGTGTGAAAGATTAGCAAATCTGCCTATTGTGAAGGAAAACAGGAGAAGTTCTGGTTTTCTTTCTGTCGATTTATTTGTTGTCCAAAGCACCCACGACCGGAGACATCCAGCCACCGAGGATCCAACCACCGTCCGGCGTTGCTAGGATTCTCGGCAACCCGGTGGCAACGCTTGAGAATGTCGGAAGGAACATAAGGAACAATAGCAATGACTACGAGCCCGATTACCAGAACTAATTTAAGACAAAATCCTAACTTCTGTGAATGCCAAAAGTAGTATGTTTAGGATTTTGTCTTAAGTTAGTTCTGTGAATCTGGCCCCATGAGTCTCGTGGAAGCACGTGACTCATGGTGAAACATAAGGTAATAGCACTGAAAAATAAGGTAAACACATTACAGATATATGATGGCATTACAACACTGCCCCTAAGCGTATTACTCCTAGGATTTTAGGGGCAGATTTACAAGACCCGTGCGCCACTTTTGCGTTGTTTTCCCCATGTTAAAAATGACGCAAAAGTGGCGCAGTGGTCTTGTAAATCTGCCCCTTAGTACTTTCTCTCTATGTGAGTGATTTTCAGTAATTACATGGTTGAAGATGCATGGCCTGGTTAGGCCAGGGCTCACTGGGGCGTTTAATTTGAGGCACTGGTTGCTGGTGGGGTCCACTGGCGCTCATTATAGGGACTGGCATGTATCATCAAACTTTCATCCAGAGCAAAATAGAGAAACCCAGAGCTAAATACTAAAGAGCTAATATTGATGAAAATGAAAGAGACATATTAATTTACAATAAACAAAAGCAAAAATAGTCATGCAATTCTTTATGATCCCCCACTCTAGCTGCACAAATACACACACCAACATTCAAGAAACTGTTTGACGCTATTGTTGAATTTTACATTGTACTGTGAAAATGGATTGCTTGCGAAGAGGTACAAACAGTACTCCAAGAATTCCCAACGGTTCGCAGGCGCCCGACTGCCACCCGAGGTGCAAGTGATTAACCGCATGCGTGCGGGCGGAATTCCGCTCGTACCCTGAGATATGCGAAAGCGCATGTTACGTGACGAGCTGGGCTTGTCATAAGCGTAGCAGGAGGCTACCTCATGACGAGCCCAGCTCGTCATCAGCATGGAAGGGGTTAAGCCCTATGCACGTCAGCAATCTTATTTTCACTGTAATGAGACTTTCCTTATCTTAAGTGAAAAATATATACCCTGGAAAAATAGAACGACTAACAAAACAAGTTTAGGAAGCAGATACACTTATTATAAAACACATGCGCTTTTATGAAAATGAAAGTCTACAGAAAATAAATGGTGAAAATCTAGTAAATGCATCCTAGGTATGCAGACATAGCCCAAAGGATTGTGGGTATGACGATTAAAAGGCTATGAGACCCACGCATGCTCAATGGAGAAGGCGTGATCTCGTAGCCCTCCCCCTCCCCTTACCTCTAAACATAAACATTGGACTCGGATGTGGCCTCTGTTCCTGCTCCAGGGTCGAAGGGATCCCACTCCTTTGATCTGAGCTCAGGCGCATGTGCGGCTGCTGAGGCCAAGCTCCCGGTCCAGGATCTTGCGCCTCTGTGGAAGTGGATGGGAAATAACGTACACAAGCTGCAGTCCCACCGACAGCCGAAAGAGGGCCTACTGCTGCACCCTCAAAACACAACAAATGTACCATTCATTTGGTGATGATGCAGATATCGGCAGGACACGCAGTTATATCCAAAGTGGATTCATGTTTGTGCGGAAACAGATCCCACATGTAGTGTCCTGCTGGACACGTTCTAGTCTTTTTGCAAATCTGAATGGAGCGTGAATGGTGTTGGAAGAATGTGTGTGCGAGTGAATATTGCGGCTTTTAACGATGCACTGCAATTACGCTGTAATACTGTTTGGTTTAGCACCATCTTAACGCCCACATCTTGCCCCTCTGACAATGTTAACGCCCACATCTTGCACCTCTAAATGTTAACGCCCACATCTAACGCCCACATCTCCTCGCATCGTGAACAATGTTAACGCCCACATCTTGCCCCTCTGACAATGTTAACGCCCACATCTTTTCATATGTTAATGCCTAACGCCCACAAGGGACTACTTTACCACTGAGGGCGCCCCCCCTTTTTAATGTATATGGTGTCCATATATATAGCCTATGTCCATCTCCTGGACCACCCCTTTCCAACGCTGTATTGGGTGTTGTGATTGGTGGTGTACTTTTCGAGTTTACCTGGCTCAAAGGACACAGTTCTCTCTTTATAATAGTAGTATAGATATAGATATAGACTAGCAGCCCGTCCCGACGTTGTCCGGGTATGAATTGCTGCCGGTCAGTAGTATATTGTTTTGTAGGATTTTGTTTTGATAGAATTTGTTACCCGTGATAGGCCTGTGAAACGCTCCGATTCACAGTGCACTGCTGATGCACTTAAGAGTGCGCGTTCAGTAGTGTGTGAACTCGAGTTTCCCTACTTTATTTTTCCTTGCAATATTATATAGCATGAACTCGACAACATGGCATGAACACAATTTACATTACAGAAGAACACATTAATTTGTGGTAGGCACGGGGAGACAAAGTGATTTGCCTGGAATCACAGGATGTTGAGCTGATGCCGAGGTTTGAACGTAGCTCCCCAGCTCTAAAGTTCACAATTCTAGAACTTGTGCCGGGAGGTGTGTCTAAACGTGTATGTCGGTGCTGGCCATCAATGAGAGAGACTTGTGCATTTTTCAAATCTGTGGTGAAAAAATATGAGTATGTTGCTGGAGATGTGGGCCGCCGTGCCACCAATTACTTACCGGGGGAGGGTAAACACCCATTATTCCGCAACTTACTTTCCGCATACCATCACTCCGCATACTTTCATTACGAAAGTACCATGACTCTGCAATGCCATTATAACGCATAGCATTACATATTATATGCTTTTACCACGCATACATTTACAAAGAAATTCGTTGTAAATGCATGAATGGTAAATGCATGTTTTTTAAAAATGTTTGGATAAGTAAGTATGGGTATAGTGGTATTTGTTTTGGGGTACTGAGGTATATGTTTTGGGGTGTTTGGGTATTTTAAGGGTTCAGATATAGTTTTGGGTTATGGGGTACAGGGGTAGTTTTAGGGTTTAGGGATAGGTATGGGTTTTGGGGTACAGGGGTATTTTTAGGGTTCTGAGCTAGGTTTGGGTTTTGGGGTATAGCGGTATATAGAATTCAGGGGTAGGTTTGGGTTTGGGGGTACAGGGGTATTTTAAGGGTTCAGGGCTAGGTTTGGGTTTTGGGGTACAGGGGTATTTTTAGGGTTCAGGGGTATTTTTAGGGTTCAGGGCTAGGTTTGGGTTTTGGGGTACAGGGGTATTTTTAGGGTTCAGGGGTAGGTTTGGGTTTTGGGGTATAGCTGTATTTTTAGGGTTCAGGGGTAGGTTTGGGTTTGGGGGTACAGGGGTATTTTAAGGGTTCAGGGCTAGGTTTGGGTTTTGGGGTACATGGGTATTTTTAGGGTTCAGGGCTAGGTTTGGGTTTTGGGGTACAGGGGTATTTTAGGGTTCAGGGGTAGGTTTGGGTTTTGGGGTACAGGGTTATTTTTAGGGTTCAGGGCTAGGTTTGGGTTTTGGGGTACAGGGGTATTTTTAGGATTCAGGGGTAGGTTTGGGTTTTGGGGTACAGGGGTATTTTAAGGGTTCAGGGCTAGGTTTGGGTTTTGGGGTACAGGGGTATTTTAGGGTTCAGGGGTAGGTTTGGGTTTTGGGGTACAGTGGTATTTTTAGGGTTCAGGGCTAGGTTTGGGTTTTGGGGTACAGGGTATATTTATAGGGTTAAGATGGGTTAGTGTTTACGGGTGTTGGGTATTTTAAGGAGTAAGGGTGGGTTATGAATATGGGGTGCATGGGTTTTTAAAGGGAGCAGGGTGAGATTAGCACACGATATGAGACATGGCATGAAGGGTGGAACGTACCACACGCCCCCAGGGTTTGTCACACCCACAGCACAACGCAGACACGCCAACAAAGGACTACTTTGCTGGCACGGTTCGTTTTCCTTTTAAATGTATATGGTGGGCGTCTTCATAGCCTATGTCCTTCTGCTGCAACTGCCCTTTCCAACGCTGTATTGGGTGTTGTGATTGGTGCTGTGGTTCCTGAGATTACCCGCCTCAAAGGTTTGGGCTCTCTCTTTATTATATTAGTAAGGATATCCAAAGTTCTTGTAAAAGGTAAACAAACATGTTATATTACAAAAACATAAGTAAATATCTATATCCAAGGTGGTACAATTAATTACGAAAGATTTTCATAGAATACTAAACACCTTTCCTCTGGCGTGTACCACAGTGAGCTCAAACAACTGCAAGATAGTCTTTAACTGATAATGCACATAAATAGCAAAATGAAAAAGAACAGGAATCCCTAGGTAGAACGAACAATAGCACAGTACAACAAATACATTAAAGTTCACATTCATTAATCGTACATCAATGAGACACAGACGGCCAGCAGGACCCCCTCACTTATCTTGGGGTTCTACGCCACACAGTTTCCCTTATTTTTAGAATTCTGTAGATCATAGTTAGAAAAATTGAAGTCCCTTAATAGCTGAGCAGAATTTTTTACCCAGAAGTAACTGCAAGAGGTTTTTAAAGCAATTACTTACTTAATTTTAGCGGAGACAACACATAAGTGAAGCTTCTACACGAAACATTCGGTTTCTTTTCACCAAAATTCACGATATGGGGTTTATAGGTCACATTCAACGGCACCCAGGATACAGGAGCCACACTGCATGAAATCCAAATAGTGAGGCCACAGGTCAGTTATTAAGAAGTTATTTAGAATCTGCATGAGGTAAAGGGGTGCAATTAGAGTCTTCTCTCACAAATACTCACCAAACGGCGAATTCACACACCCTCTCCTGAGTGGGCAGATATAATCCGCGCTCGGGGGCATCGATATTATTGAACGTTCCCCGATAGAGAAGAAACCTGAAGTTTTGGAAATCTAAGTTCAATGTTCGAAAAAGGGGGAGAAAAGAAGGAAGGAAACGCAATCCTTAATCGCGGCAATTCTCCGACGTAAGTTCGAAATCCCGCATTCTGTCATTAGATCGCACTCGTTAGTTACAAGGCACTCAAAAAAACAGAGGCCAACCCCCACATCTGGGAGAGAGTAAAACTAGAATTTAGAACAAGAAATGTCCCAGTTGGCGGAGAGAATAATAAAGCACGCATTACCTGTTTACTTAAAAACAGCTGCATACGAGTTTACGCATACTTCCAAGAGAGACAAACTCGTGGTTTCAAGAAGCTGTCCGTTCCTGGTAAAAACAAAACACAAGAGTCGGTTTTAAACTAAACTCCCTCAATAGCGGCAGGGTGGCTTAGCCTATTTGACATGCAAAAACGAGGAACCCCAAACTACACTACGGAAACGCTTTAAAGCTAAACTGTGCTCCGCACCGGCAGAGGTATTTTAAATAAGCAAGCTTTACACCGGTCGGCTCAGCAGAAACGGAACCATCGGGGCCAACCGGAAACGCAAGCAATAACTAAGGCTCTTAAGCGCCAACAGTTCGAATTAGGACCTCAAACATACCTGCAAAAGAGGTCAGCACGATCCTCACAAACGCCTCGTGGTGGGCCAATTTCTCGACCGGAAATGACCGACGTCCACCACGCACGGATTTAAATGTCCTCTAGGCACACTAGTAATCCAATCAAAAGATGGGATGGGAGGCGCCAAAAGGTTGGGCAAAAACGAACAGATGGACCGGATTGCCCGGGCTAAAAAGAACACGCCTGTCAGGTAGTAAGGGGACATCAATATAAGACCAATCCCCGTACACAATATACTGACCAAAACTGCAGTCAATAAACATTTTCCACTGGTAGATAAAAATAATAACAATCTACAGAAATCAACAAACAGAATTCATAAAACAATAAAAAAACACAATGTAGATACGAGAAATAAAGATGAAGGACACTCGCAACGATGATCCAGACAGCAACAGATTAGCCTCAAACGAACAACTCTCAAGGAGCGCGATCATGGTTCAAATACAGGTAAGGCGCACCCTTTCGTGGTGACGAAAGTACATCGTCCTGCTATTCTACAGTGAGAAAACATCACGAGTTCTCAATTCTCAAGGATGGTGGTTGCAAAAGGAAAACAGTCCTAAGATGGAAGGAAGATGCAAAACCATCCCGGGAACATGTACAGGGGCGAAGTTCATATTATCGCGTTCTCCCATGTGCAATGCTCATTAAGACCCATATTTACAGAGTTAAGAAGAAATATCCCAAAAACTTCCCTCTTTTTCCTCAAGACAGTACTATCCTTGCCAGGTATGCTTCGTACTTTCTCCAGAATAGACCATTGAAGGTCAGATTCGAAGTGATTAGCTGTAGTCCAATGCGAAACCAGTGGAGTCGTCCAATATCCCTCTAGCTTCATGGGTCGCTCCCCTAAACTTCTGAGCATCAGTATAGTTCGTCATCAGGCAGTCCAAACGGGAGCAACCCCCATGTGGTGCTAAATAGAATGTATGCTGCCTGGCCCCTGGGGTGTTTTCTCTCCTTAGATCCACCAGTCCGAGAACCTACGTGAAGGCTTCCTGAGGCTCCACACCAGGTCCTTTATTTGAGTTTTACATCCGATCCCTCTCACGCTCCATTGTAGCGTTCAAGTCCCCCACCAACCCCATAATCAATGTACCCGTCGGGAGGTCAAGTAATAGTGCACTTAGCAGAGGCAGAATGACTGCCTGTAGCCTAGGTGGCAAGTACACAGAACATATGTTTAGGACCCTACCCTCCCATCTACCCGTTAAGGCCACATATTTACCGATCTGGTCATGCCAAACCTGCCTAGGCTCAAAGGGGAGGGCAGTCCAGCCTAACATACCTACTCCTCTAGACCCTGACGTGAACCCTGCATGTGAAAGGAGTTTATAACAGTATCTATTTAGTGCTTTGCAAGTGTTGCCCTTGAGGTGTGTCTCCTGTAGTAAAACTATGTCTGGGGCATGCCTGCATAGATATTGAAAGCTAAAGACAAACAATTGATGGACGGAATGCTGAACAAATCAAATTATTCACCCCCAGTCAAGAGATCTTTGTTAAATGCATCATTCTTTTGCTCACCATACCGCCCCAGTTTAGACCTGGTCATATGCAAATCAGTGTTGACCATGTGACTCATGGGAACAGTCCAGCCCAAACTGCCAAGCCAGGTATTCTCTGGACCGGAAACAAGCATCCAGGACCGGTTTCGGGGTTTCACCCCTCATCAGCCAGGATAGCTTGAATCCAGTGGCACAGTGAGCCTGTGACCCATGTCAGGACATACCCGGTGCACTTAAGGTGTGCACGGAATGCTGAACAAGTCAAAACATTTAATCCCAGTCAAGAGATCTGGGCTAAATCCATCATTCTTTTGCTCACCATACTGCCCCAGTTTAGACCTGGCCATATGCAAATCTGTCTTGACCCTGTGCCTCATGGGAACTGTCCAGCCCCAACTGCCAAGCCAGGTCCTCCCTGGAGTGGAAACAAGCATCCTAGGACTGGTTTTGAGATTTCACCCCTCATCACCCAGAATAGCTTGAATCCAGTGGCACAGTGAGCCCGGGACCCAGGTCTGCCATACCTGGTGCACTTAGGGCGAGAAAGCAAAAGACACACAATTGATAGACGGAATGCTGAACAAATCAAAACATACACCCCCATTCAAAAGATCTGGGTTAAATCCATCATTCTTTTGCTCACCTTGCCACCCCCAGTTTAGACCTGACCACATGCAAATCAGTCTTGAACCTGTGCCTCATGGGAACAGTCTCAAACTCCATCCTAAAACTCATCCCTCAATCCATAACCTCTTCTCTCACCAACAACTGTAACTCATTGTTTCACACAGGCAGCTATCCCTCAGTTTTGAAAAAAGCTATTATAAAACCTCTGCTTAAAAAAACTACCCCCTACCCCTCAGCCTCTGAAAACTACAGACCTATTGCCTGCCTTCCTTTTCCATCGAAAATTTTCGAAGAAATAATGAATTGGCAATTATCGGAGTTTATCGATCACAACCACCTACTGGAGGACACTCAATTTGGGTTCAGGAAGGGCCACGGAACCGAAACGGCTCTCATCAAGGCAACAGACGAGATCAGGATGATCTTGGATCAAGGCGGCGCGGCAGTCCTCATACTATTGGACTTGTCCGCTGTCTTTGACACTGTCGATTATGCCACTCGTATCGACCGTGTCTCTTCCCTTGGCATCAACCACATTGCAAGGGCCATTCTGGCCTCATTTCTCGCTGATCGTACTCACTCAGTAAAAATAGGCAACTTCTACTCCCCAGTGTTCACGCTCCCATGTGGTGTGCCCCAAGGATCCTCACTAAGTCCGACCTTATTTAACATCTATGTGTCGGACTTGGCCAGGATTATTAAAACACATGGGATGAGGCTAACTTCATATGCTGATGACACCCAATTGGTGTTAGCAGTTCACAATGATGGTGAAACAGTTGCGGCGAGATTCCAGGAGGGAATGCTAGCCATCAGCTCCTGGATGATGAGCAACTGCTTAAAACTAAACTCTAACAAGACGGAGGTAATGACCTTCGGATCCCTCACCCCAGGCTGGTCACCCACCTGGTGGCCTAACGAGCTAGGTCCCCCACCAGAACCCGTCACGAAAGTCAGAAACCTGGGGATCCTGTTTGATGATAAACTCTCGTTTATTCACCACGCCAATGCGGTCGTCTCTTCCTCTTTGTACACCTTAAAAAATATATAGAAACTATTGCCTTTCCTCCCACAAGCCGCTGGCAAAACCCTGATGTTCACATTAATACTCTCAAAAATAGACTACTGTAACGCACTCCTACTGAATGCACAACAGAAATTCGTCAATAAGCTACAGTTGGTCCAAAACTCGGCAGCCAGAATCTTAGCAGGTATCCCCAAGTTCCAATCCATCTCACCCACCATCTGCCAACTTCACTGGTTGCCCATCAGAAGCCGGACCAAATTCAAAGCACTGTGTATCACATACAAGGCAATCAATAATACGGGACCACAGTTCCTAAAACAATCACTAAGCCTATACACTCCCAACAGACCACTACGCTCCTCCACAGCATACCTACTTCCGGTCCCACGCACCAAGAAAGCCTCCTGGGGAGACCGACATTTCCTAGTCACCACGGCAAGACTCTGGAACACCTTTCCACTCCCCAATAAAACTAGCCCCACACTTATCACATTCAGGAAACAATTAAAGACCAGGGGCCTCATTTCTGAAAAGTGACGCATCACTGCGTGAAAACAGCGATGCGCCACTTTTCATTGCACCCTCCTTGCGACACCAATGATGCGTCATATTTACAGTATGACGCATCATTGCGGAAGGAGTTACAGATACGTCAGTATTTCTGACGTATCTGTATGGCGCAAAAGTGACGCAACTCCAGCAATGTGTCCTTTCACATGGGGCAAGCCCCATGTGAAAGGGCCTGCGTCAGTCTTACGCCTTCTGTGAGGCAGGCGTAAGATTTTGACGCATTTGAGTCCTAGAAGTGGCGCAGTGAAATCTCATAGATTTCACTGCGTCACTTCCATGACCCTTTCTTGCGTCAATACGCCCCCCTTGCATACATTATACCTGGTGCAGGTATAATGTGGCGAAGGGGTTTACAAAGTGACGCATCTACCTAGATGCGTCACTTTGTAAATATGGCGCAACAAGGCGCATTTTTTAGGCCACTGGTGCGTCACAAAAAGTGACGCACCAGCGGCATAAAAGTGACGCTCAACCTCATAAATGAGGCCCCTGGCTTTTCAGCCAGTAGTCTCCACTCTCAGCGATTATCCTCTGAATTACTCCTGAAGCGCCGAGACACCCCAGGGTATTTGCGTGCTATATAAGTTGCCTAAACATAAACATAAACAGTCCAGCTGGAACTGCCAAGCCAGGTCCTCCAAGGACTGAAAACAGGCATCCTAGGACCGGTTTTGGGGTTTCACTCCTGTAGGAAAATGGTTCTATATATACTACACCAAAATGAGGTATAGTGTGTACAGAGTCCAGGTGACCAAAGAGGTAAGCAGAGGTTAAAGTTAGATAGAACCTTAGGGGGTCATTAGGATGTCGGGCGGACATTCTTGCGGCCGGGGCGGAAAATGTTTAATATGGTGGAGGTGTCTGTTAGACACCGCCAGCCATATTACAATGGCCATTTTGGCAAGCGGTCTTTGCTTTGGGGGCCCCCTGCGGGCCCCCCTGGTGAAGGCCGAGGTGTTTGTTGCAAAGGGGGGGTACCTGTGGTACCCCCCCTGTATTTGCATACACCAAGCAGCAGGCACCGTGGGGTGCCTGCCGCTCCGTGTATGCAAATGCGTGCATTTCATTTTAAGATTGTGGCGGGCGGTGCAGTGAGCACCGCCCGCCACAGTGTTAAAATGAGGATTGCGCCCGCCACTGTGGCGGGCGCATCCTAATGCACATTTCGGGACCCCCGCCCTTAAGGTGGGTGGTCCCATTTCCCGATAGGGAAAGCCCGCCCGCCATCCTAATGAGCCCCTTTCTCTCTATTTGTGTTAGAGTGGTCGAGCAGTAAGGCAGTATCAGAGGACAGCGTTAAGCATTTGATGTACACACTCAGTCAGCAAATGAATTCATACACTCAAGAACTGAACTCTATGCCAATTGTTTTTGTATAAACAACATGCAGCTGTTGCATTTTAGAACCAAGCAAGTCTGGCACAGGTAAGCATAAAATACTTTGCAATAATAAGTTGTTGAATGTAGAACCATTTGAAAATTCAATAGAAATTGTACTTTGTTTGATTTACAGGGGATGCAGTAGGTTGCAACACGTAGCAAATACAGTGCATTGAGATGAATTGGCTTTTACAGTAAATTACAGGTAAGTTACTTTTTACATTACTTTTCTGACTCAGCACTGGATACCTGGATTCAGCACTGGGACATTTCCTGCAAACAGGTAAGTAAATACGTTTTGATTATTTGTGCGATTTTCAAAGAATATTTTTAGATTTCAAAACTTCACACTTGGAAACTTTTTGGAAGAAAATTGTCAATATTATCCTATGGAGAAAAAACAGGTTAACGGTTCCCAGGTGAGTTATCGACTGTGGGAGTTAAGGATCTGGGGTTAGACTCAGGGGTTCCCCAGGGTCGGGGATGCACTCTTGTTACACCCTCAGCGGCACTAGGGCGGCCGGGTGCAGAGTGTTGAGGCCCTATGTTATCCAATAGGAGATGGGGGGCCTCCGGTTTGTGGCTGCTAGCAGGCAGGTCACTGGGTTGTGGTAGCAAAGCTCCTAGAGTTTAGGTTAAGGCAAATGGGGAAACAAAGTAGCACAAAAGGTACACCCTCAGCGGCACTGAGGCGGCCAGGTGCAGAGCGCTTTCGATGTTGGGCGACCTGTTGTTTTCTAAGGGGAACCCCCGGTTTGGAAAAGCAGTGCACGCAGGGAAACAAAGGACTTCTGGGTGGGACCACCACTTCAAGAGGTAAATTGGGAAGTTAAGGGTTGGTTAGGCACTGCTGGTTTGGGCACACAAGGCTGTGGGGCGTCAGGTGCAGGGGTGCCTTTTCAGGGTCAGATCTGCTTACCAGCTCCGGGTTGCGGTCAGGGGGGCCTTAGGGATTTAGGCTGCAGGCGTCAGCTGGAGGCTTGAGGCAGGTCAGGGGTCACCGGATCTCGGGTCAGGATTGCCAGGGTGACCTCGTGGTGTTTTTCCATTCGAGCTTGTGCCGGGTTCGGCGGGTGCAGAGTGGGCTGGATTCACGGTCTCCGGCTGCTGCTGAGGTTGCAGTTTGAACAAATACGGTGTTCACTGGAGAAGCAGTCTCTGGAAGTGAAGGCAGGCAGGTGATCCGGGGTTTCTGAGGTTGCTGGCTGCAGGACACACCGGGATTTTGCAGGAGCAGGTTTGAGGGGAGACAGGTCTTTAGGGCTGGGGCCAAGTCAGTGGGTGTCTTCCTTTTGTTAGCTGGCGGCAGGACTGTTCGGCCCTTATTATTCTTTTCTTCTTGTTGTTTCTGGATCTGAGGAAGCAAGGTTCAGGGTGCCACCTAAATACTAGATTTAAGGGCGTTACAGGTAGGTAAAGGGCAGGGACCAATGGGTCCCTTCCCCGGGGTGGGTACACCTCCTTTCGCGCCACCCTCCAGTGGGAAAGGGGCAGGAACCTGTCCCTGTTTGGCTAGGTCCCCCCATCCTCAAGATGGTGGGGACTCAGAGTTGTGCTTCACCTCGCCTCCCCCACCTGAGGGGTGGAGTTGGAAGAGGTGGACACACCTCTTTTCCCCACTTTTGTTTCCCACCAGTTCTCCCGCCCAAAGTGGGGGGTAGAACCAGTGGGGAGCAGTTGCTGAAAGCAGCAAATGGTCTGGGGAGGCTCACAAATGCGGCATGTCTTTGGAGCTTCCCCTTCGTGAACCTTGCCCATCCTGGGGGAGGACGCTTGGCACCTCGCTCTAGGATGTGCATTGTTTCAGGCCCCCGATAGCAGCAGGCTCTCGACCCAGGGGTTCAGAAACATGTCTGTTGGTGGCAGCCTTAGCGGCCACTCAGTCGGATCACTAGAAGTTGGTTGATTTTCAGGAGGCATCTCTAAGATGCTCTCTGTTGTGCATTTTACATTAATTCCCACACTGGTTTCTTACCCCCTGATTTTAGAGCGGGGCTATCCTCCCTCATACCCGCACTGTAATCGTGGTGACCACCGCTGTTGTAGCGGGTCCAGGTCCCGGGGTGGAAAAAGAGTGCCCGCCATCTTGGAGTGGTGTTTTGCCGGGAGGGGGGCGGTGACCACGAGCGGACTAGCGCTCGGTGGGTGTGGATGTTCGCCTACATAAAGCTCCCTTGCGAGCGCAGCGAGATCGCGCAGCGGGATCGCCTGACTCGCGCCTGAGTCAAGCCAGAGTCCTGCCGTCTGCGCCCGTCAGCGTCCCGGTGGCGTTCTGGGCGGCGGGTGGGGCTCTGCTATCCAGCATGTGCAAACCCGTTGCACCAACTTTGCGCTACTCGTTTGAAGAGCTGCGCTCTCTAAATCGTCGGGAGAGCTGCTGTTGTTCTGTTTTCCCCGGGCGCCATAGAGGTAAGTCTCGCTGCCCTTGTTGTGGTTGGCGCCCCAACCGTGCGTTGTCATCTGCCCCCATTAGTAACATAGCTGGAGCTGAGTATTCCTGCATGCTCTTAAACACCAGATCGGCGTGCAGTCATGCGCAGGACATCTTTGAGCTTCTCGACATAGAGAAGCCACTTTGTCTAATGTTGACCGAGACTTGGTGGGGAGATTCTTCCAACCCGGACGTGACGTTGGCTATCCCGCCTGAGTATAACATCTTCAGGAAGGATAGAGCCAAGGGTAGGGGCGGAGGGGTCGCACTGGTGGTGAAGAAGGGCACGCTGTGTACCATCCTGCCTGCGGAGGAAATCCGCGGTTCTGAATCGCTGGCGTTTTCTATCGTGCTAGCGCCACACCAATCAGTGAAGGGTCTACTAGTCTATCGACCTCCTGGCCCGCTTGGAACGTTCTTTGAAGATCTTGACCCGGTTCTGCTGGGACTGGCCCTGAGAGCTGAACATTGTATAGTAGCTGGGGATTTCAACGTTCGGATGGACGATCCGTCCGACCCCGCTGTTATTAAGCTCTCCGAGGCAATGACACCGCTGGGCCTTCTCCCCTATTTGCACGGGCCGACGCATGTTAAGGGTCACACTTTAGACCAGGTCTTTTCTACTTCTGTTCTGGTGGTGAAAGAGATTCTCCCGGTTTTGTGGTCTGATCATTGGCTGGCCAAATTTGCGATTAGTGGCGCCCTCGGGCCGTCTATCTCTGCCCCACAGCAACGGGGTAGTGCGTTCAGAGCGCTCAATAGAGTGACTCCGGAGATGCTGGCTCAGACCGCTTTGGATCATCCTTGTCCTCTCTCCGGTGAGCTGGAGAGGGACTTGGAGTCCCTGCAAGCTTGGCTTTCTGACAGGCTTAACGACCTGGCCCCGGTGTTGCCCCCCCGCTTGACACCGAAGCGGGTTTCGGCCCCTTGGTTTACCATTGCACTGCGGGCTAAGCGGCAGCAGTGTAAGGTTGCCGAAAGGGCCTGGAGGGCACACTATGATAGCGCGGACCGGTCGGCCTATAAGGCAGTGGTCAAGGCGTACCACCGGGACATCCGCCTTGAAAAAAAGGCCTATCTTGCTGGGAGAATCGAAGCGGCCTCCAATTCCTGTAAGGAGATTTTCACCATTGTTAGAGAATTTATTTCTCCTCGGACCACTACATCTGAAGAGGTGCCCGTAGAATCCTGGGCGGCGGACCTTGCTTGTTTTTTCACAAGCAAGATAAAACTTATACAGGATTCTTTTGTTTCTGGAGCACCCGTTGGTCCGTTTACACCTGTGGTTGACAGATCTCCTCTGGCCTCGCACGGTGCTATATTGGCTGTGTTTCCATCTTTGCCTGCCTCTGCCTCCTTAGTGCTTATGGGCAATTTGAAATCTGGGTCTCCACTTGACCCCTGCCCAGCTAAGCTTCTGGGTAAGATGGCGGAAGTGATTAATCCACTGGCCAACCCTCTTCTGAATCTTTCGTTGAGTCAGGGAGTGGTGCCGCCAGTTTGGAAACAGGCAATGGTCATCCCGTTGCTTAAAAAACCGGGTCTCGACCCAAAGGCCCCAGCCAACTACAGGCCTATCTCCTTATTGCCGGCCCTCGTAAAGATATTGGAGAAACATGTTCAGTCGGTGCTCTCCAACTTTTTGGAGACCCACGAGATCTTGCACGACACCCAGTCCGGCTTCCGTTCAAACCGGAGCACCGAGACCGCGCTCCTTGAGGTTTCTGAAACCATCAAAGGGGTGCTGGATACCGGGGGCAAAGTCATGCTGGTGTTGTTGGACTTGTCGGCGGCTTTTGACACCGTCCCTCATGATGGCCTTCTCGCAAGACTCTATGAGATTGGTCTTCAGGGGACGGTGCTCAGCTGGTTTGCTTCCTTTCTAGCCGGCCGCCGGCAAACGGTCTGGACATCGTCTGACACCGCCGTGATGCCGCCTTTGGGAGTCGGGGTCCCTCAGGGCTCTATTTTGAGCCCGACCCTCTTTAACATCTTTATGACCCCTCTGGCGGCGGTGGCGGAGTCGTTCGGTGCCCGGATTGTATCGTATGCCGACGATACCCAGCTCCTCTTTTCTTGTAAGAGAGGGGCAGACTTTGACGGGGAGAGTATCCGGGATTGCCTTGGGGCTGTGTTCGCATGGTTCCAACAGAACAGCCTCAAGTGCAATTCCGACAAGTCTGAGGTACTCTTCTTCGGGTGTGACTCGGAGCCGGCCTGGCAGGCCTGGTGGCCCGTCGATATGTTTCCTCCGTCTTGCTCTTCCCCTATGGCTAAGAACTTGGGGGTCAAGATGGATAAGGGGCTGACGATGAAAGCCCAGATCCTTGGGGTGACCGGTACCTGTTTCGGTCTTTTAAAGATGCTGCGGAGGTTCTTGCCTCTTTTGTCGGAGGAACACAGGAAGGTGACTGTGCAGGCTCTGATAGGCTCCAGGTTGGATTATGCCAACATTCTGTACCTGGGCCTTCCAGAGTACTTGCTGCAGCGGCTTCAAGTCGCGCAGAATGCGGCGGCCAGGGCCATTTATGGTCTTAATAGACGTGCCGGTGCTGCGGGTCTATTGCGGACGCTGCATTGGTTGCCCATCCGCAAACGGATCGCCTTTAAGGCTATGACTTTGGCCTATAAGGCCCTCCATTCGGTGGGAGCAAGGTACCTCCAAAAGAGACTGGCCTTTTACCATCCGGCCCGCTCTTTGAGGTCTGAATCCTTGCTCTTGGCGGTTGTGCCACGAGTGAAGAGAGCGCGCCTGGGTGGCCGTTCCTTCGGCTTTTTGGCCCCACAGATGTGGAACTCGCTTCCGCTTCCGCTCAGGGGGGCTTCGAGTCTTCTTGACTTCAGGAGAGGTCTTAAAACCTGGTTGTTCACCCAGTAGGTATTTTTAGTAGCCCTTGCTTTTATCTGTCAGTTTTGTATACTCTTTTACTGTGTTATGTTATTGCGAAGCATCCCCTCTTTACCTAAAGCGCCGGGACACTCTTTTTGAGTAACCGTTGCGCTATATAAAAGAATAAATAACATAACATAACAAGTGTGTGTTTAATGTGCTTAGACGTTTTATACCAACCTTCCCAGTCTTCAGTGTAGCCATTATGGTGTTGTGGAGTTCCCAATGACAATCTTCCAGCACCATATACTCTTAATGGCAACACTGCCCTTACAATGCCCACAAATGGACTTGGCATTGTAGAGAAACAGGGCTCATGCACCTGTACCCTCACCACTGGTATAGTGCACCCTGCCAGAGGGGTGACTGATCTATGCCAGGGCAGTGGTTTGTGTGCATTTCATGGAGGTTGCTTACAAATAATTGTGTGTAAAATTGAGTAGTACAAAGAATTGAATTAATAGTAAAGCGCATGAGCCTGTGTTTTTTAATAGCGCATAGAGATGTAATGCATGTCGAAGGGCCCGATTCACAGAATGAACTTAAGAATCAATCCTAAACTTACTACTATTTTGGTATTCAGAGAATGCACTTACTACTTTTGGCATTCACAGAATGAACGTACTACTTTTGGTATTCACAGAAGTTAGGATTTTGTCTTAAGTTTGTCTTAAGACAAACTTAAGACAGACTTAAGACAAAATCCTAACTTTTGTGAATACCAAAAGTAGTAAGTTCATTCTGTGAATGCCAAAAGTAGTAAGTGCATTCTGCGAATACCAAAATAGTAGTAAGTTTAGGATTGAGTCTTAAGTTCATTCTGTGAATCGGGCCCGAAGTGTTTATTTTTCAGTTGCCCCTGACGAAGGGCCCCTGAGGCTTGAAATGCATTGGGTCTTAAATAAACTGCTTTGAAATGGACTGGCTCTGGTACATATTTTTGCGAAGAGATTCGGATGGCCCGGCATCAACATGAGAAACTTTGGAAATAGCTTCTCCTTGCACGAGGATATATATAGTAACGAACTTTCAAGTGGAAAATTATGAATTTAAAAGTGGAAAGTAAACGGAGAGTTAAACAGGAACAAATGAATAGTAATATGGCTGCAAATGTATGTAAAAAAGGCTTGCCATTGGCTTGGAGTCTGAAGGTGCCCCAGTATGATGTCGTTCAGTTTCACACATGCTTCACGGGCTGAGTGCGATGCCGGTGAGCACGCAACAGTTAAAGGTTTCACGAATTAAACAAAGGAAAAAAACATTTTTGAATAGCTGGTGTGCTACCCAACAAGTCATGTTCTTTAGCACAGAAATGTGTGCCATGTCGACTCTTCACTTTATTCTGCACCAAGACACGCAGCCTGCAAAGGCAGTGTGTGTGTGTGTCAGTGTACAGGACCTCTAAGGGTGGCACAATAAGTGCTGCAGCCCTTAGAGGTCTTCTCTGTTCACAGTGCCCTAGGCACCTGTGGTATCATTTACAAGGGACTAACATGTGGCCAGGGATGCCAATCAGGTTTAGGTTTCAATGCAATTTTAGGGAATGAACATAGGCCCTGGGTACCAGATTAGCAGGAGCCCAGGGCACACTCAGTCAAAAAACATCAGCAATTCTGGAAAAAGTGGGGGCATAACATGCATGAAAGAGGGCACTTTGTAACAACCCCTCATCAGCCAGGATAGCTTGAATCCAGTGGCACAGAGAGCTCGGGACCCACGTCTGGGCATACCCAGTGCACTTAGGGCATGAAAGCAAAATACACACAATTGATGGACGGAATACTGAACAAATCTAAACATCCACCCCCTGTCAAGGAAACTGGGTTATATCCATCATTCTTTTCCTCACCATGCCACCCCAGTTTAGACCTGGCACATGCAAATCAATATTGGCCCTGTGCCTCATGGGAACAGTCCAGCCTGAACTGCAAAGCCAGGTCCTCCCTGAACCAGAAACAAGCATCCTATGACCGGTTTCACGGTTTCACCCCTCATCAGCCGGGATGGCTTGAATCCAGTGGCACAGAGAGCTCGGGACCCACATCTGGGCATACCCAGCGCACTTAGGGCATGAAAGCAAAAGACACACAATTGATGGACGGAATGCTGAACAAATCAAAACATTCACCCCCAGTCAACTGACCTGGTTTAAATCCATCATTCCTTTGCTCACCATGCCACCCCAGTTTAGACCTGGCCATATGCAACTCAGTCTTGACCCTGTTGCTCATGTGAACAGTCCAGCCCGAACTGCCAAGCCAGGTCATCCCTGGACCGTAAACAAGCATCTTAGGACCAATTTCGGAGTTTTACGCCTCATCAGCCAGGATAGCTTGAATCCAGTGGCACAGTGAGGCCGGGACCCACCTCTCCGCATACCCGGTGCACTTAGGGCGAGAAAGCAAAGGACACACAATTGATGGACGGAATGCTGAACACATCAAAACCTTCACCCCCGTCAAAACATCTGGGTTAAATCCATCATTCTTTTGCTCAACATGCTATCCCGGTTTAGACCTCTCCATATGCAAATCAGTCTTGACCCTATGCCTCATGGGAACAGTCCAGCCCGAATTGCCAAGACAGGTCCTCCCTGGACCGGAAATAAGCATGCTAGGAGTGATTTCGGGGTTTCACACCATATCAGCCAGGGGAGCTTGAATCCAGTGGCACAGTGAGCCCGGGACCTATGTCTGGGCATACCCAGAGCACTTAGAATGTGGACGGAATGCATAACAAATCAAAACATTCACCCTAGTCAAGAGATCTGGGTTAAATCCATCATTCTTTTGCTCACCATGCCACCCCAGTTTAGACCCAGCCATAAGCAAATCAGTCTTGATCATGTCTTGGGCAGTGAAAAGACCGGACTTTGCTTTCTGTATCCTGCTTTCCCTTTAAGGGTCCAGGTAGAGCTTGCTGACTGTTGGAAGATTCAGGGATATCAAATAAGTCCTCCACATCTTGTTGCCTCTACTGCTGTGAGTCCTGAGTTAACAGGAGGGGCCAAAACCAGTCCTGAGTCTGCTGTAACTCCAAGAAAAGCCATCCCAACACTGTCACCAATGCTGCTGCCTGTACCAAAGCCGCGGTCACCACTAGTGGGGAGCACAACGCATCGACTGCGACAACATTGCAGCCCTGGTCTCACCGATGACCCCGCTTCACACCGTCACTGATGCTGCTGCCTACACCGTGGCCACCACTTGTGAGGAGCGCTTCATCCTGTCCCACATCGCAGCCCTTATCTCACCTACATCCCCTCTTAACGCCGTCGTCGGTATCACTGCTTGCACCATGTCCAATGTGCACAACTCATGCTGAGCGAAGCATTGCCCCATCCCACACTGCAGCCCCTGGTTTGCCGCTGACAGATCCATCGACTCTAGCTTCGTCAACCGACACCTCTGCCTGTACCGTGACCTGTGGGTACCGCTCGTGGACAGCACAACGCATCTTCAGCTTCACATGACAACCCCAGGTCTGCCGACAACAGCATTTCAGCTACCATATCATGCCGCTGCCTGCACCGAAGCCATGGACACTGCTCGCGAAGACCACGACACACCAACCATGATGATGTCGCAGCCCCCGTCACGCCGACATCAGCAGTACTGATCTCGACCTTATGGAGTTCGATCTGCAATGTGTGTGACTGCAAGGACTCACAGACTTTATGAACGATGCAAGCAACACCTCACCTCCGCACTTCATCGCAAGGTCCACGTGGATTTCCAAGTCACTGCTTTGCAGGACTTTCTGACAAAGTATCCTGCCTGCACTCCATTGCGGTCGAACTGAACTGTTGGATTTGTTGGTCACAACACTGTGATAGCCCCCGGTTGGAGATATCAACTTCATGGAACTGTATTTTGAGTTCATGCTTACAAAAATTATATATTTAGTTTTGCATACTGGATCTATATCGTTTTGGTATTGTTTGTTTCAGATAAATATTGGCTAGTTTTCTAAACTGGTGTGGACTCATTTTGTCATGTTTTCAAAGGGTTATTGTGAGTGTTTGTGCAAATGCTTTACACATTGCCTCTGAGATAAACCGGACTGCTCGTGCTAAGGTACCAAGGGGGTGAGCAGGGGTGACCTTTGGTGTGTAACATCCTTACTCGGACTAGAGTGAGGGTCCCTACTTGGACCACTGCCAACTAGAGACCCGATTTCTAACAATGAGATTAACACCATGTATGTTTTTTTTTAATGAAATATTTACTTGTCGTATGCTTGGATCTCACTAAGTTATCTTGCGGCGATGTTACTTTCTATTAATGTCTTGTGATGCATACTAGTTTAGGATCCCTTTTTTCCTTCTCTTGCCACAAATGATGGTCTTGGTCATGAAACTTGTCTTCTACGGTAAACTTGTGCACAGAACTGCTCTCTCATGATTGTTGCCTTGTCATCATAGTATACTAAATTAATGCAATTGGGCCCGATTCACAGAACTAACTTAAGACAAAATCCTAAACTTACTACTTTTGGTATTCACAGAAGTTAGGATTTTGTCTTAAGTTTGTCTTAAGACAGACTTAAGACAGACTTAAGACAAAATCCTAACTTAAGTCTGTCTTAAGTCTGTCTTAAGTCTGTCTTAGGACAAACTTAAGACAAAATCCTAACTTCTGCGAATACCAAAAGTAGTAAGTTTAGGATTTTGTCTTAAGTTAGTTCTGTGAATCGGGCCCATTGTGTCTCAGTCTGAGGAGCTGGCTAAAAAGAATACTTTGTTTCTGGTTCCTCGGTGGTAACTGTTGAAATGTTAAAGTGTGTTATGTGCTGTAGAATTCACACACTGATCTACTTCCAGTTTGCCCTCTTTATGTTGGATCCATATATCCAAACATTCTTCATTCTGCAGGCTTATATTTGCAGTGAACCTTAAATTTTGTTTGCATAAATTAATCCATTCTATAAACTCATAAAGGGTTTCTTGTTCTCCCTCCCAAATGAAAAAGAAATGTCATCAATAAAGTGAACAAAATTTCACAGACTCAATAACCGGGGCTACCTTGTTGTGAATATATCGGCCTCAAAATCACTCATGAAGATGTTGGCTACGCTGGTGATACAGGAAGCTCCCATACCGACTCCTTTTTCCTGAAGAAATAAATCTTCACCAAATTCAGAGGTGTTTTCTTGTAAGACAATCTTCACACATTCCACTATGAATATTCTAGGGGCTTCTCTCAGGTGACGCTGTATGAATTTTTCTGCTGCAATGATGGCTGCCTCTAGGGGGATGTTACAATATAATTCCTCAGTATCTAGGGTGACAGTTGTAAGCCATGCCCTCAACACATGATATCATATGTCTGGTGTATTTGATGTAGAATGGAACACAAGGTACTATGGGCTGTAGAAATTGGTCCCCATATTTCAAAAAGGGTTCAATCACAGCCCTTATTGTGGTGACAATGTGCCTTAAAGGGAGATTCTGTTGATTTTTAGGAATTTAGGCACCCAATAGATGCTTGCCTTGCAGGGGTTGTCAGCATTAAGAGATTCATATTCTTTTGTACATATGACTCCCTCATTAAGGGCTTGTGGTTAAATGTATCTTTTCTGGTACTCTGCTACTGAGGTCAGCGGTGATACTCATGTAGCATTCTCTGTTGCTCAGCATTAACTTCATCTTCTGCACATAATGGTCTGTGTCCATAAGCGCGATGCCCCCTCCTTTGTCAATATTTTTTACTGTGCCTTTCTTATTTTGAGATAAAGTACACATATATATAATTTTTGAACACGGATTGCTAACAATATACTTTAAGGTAAGATGAGATATATAAGATATATATCTTATATATAATATATATATATATATGGTGTAGGAAGGTGGATACCTGACTATGGTTACCCCAGATTTTTTGCCTAGTGTTGAGCTGGTTTTCGACTTAGTTGGCCCCAGGATATCTGCTCTCTCTTTAAAATGGACTCCATGTACCCTAGGTACATCTCCAATTGGATACTGGGTCACCTTATGAGCCCCTGTACAGTGTACTATAGGTACCCAGGGCATAGGTGCATCCAAGGTCTACCAGGGGCTGCAGCATATCTTTTGCCACCCCTGGCTGGCCATCCAAATTGACATAACTGGCTGATCACTCAGCTGGGGCAAGGTGGTGTAATCACCCTTTGCTTTAGATACAGTGGGGCAGATTTATGAAGGCCTTGAGCTGCCGGTGCGTCACTTTTTCCCATGTTAAAAATTACGCACCGGCGGCGCAAGGCCTTCATAAATCTGCCCCAGTATATCTATATCTAACCTTATATCTACACACATATACACCTATAAGTCACTCCTATGGCAGGCCTTAACAATCCTGGAGGCAGAGTGCTTGGTTTTATGTGAGATGGTGCTCTAGCATGAGCTGAGCCTGTCTGCAGCTTTCGGAACCATGTCCTTATAGCTGTTCTAGGATATTGCCATACCATATACTCTTAAGTGCACTATGAACCTCCCGGTTAAATGCTAACTATGGTTTGGCTTTATCAAAAGATGTCGAGTAAGGTATCATACGATTTTGAATACTACCCCCTCGCCAGTCCTGGCGACGGGGGTAGAATTCCACCCTTCTAGAGGGAGAAGACATGTTGTTCCCACTATTCCCGGTTAAAGTTAACCAGAGCCTCAGCATCACAAAATAGATGCTGCTGCCACAGACACAAGTCTGACCTCCTGCTGCTGGGAGTCCTTCCAGCGAGGGAGGCTTGGACAGTAGGTTTCCTGCCTTGGGAGGTGCTAGCACCACCCCAGACAGGATTTTGTGTATTGGGACAGGAAGTCTGAAAGGAATGAGACACTGCCTGGGGCACACAAGGTGTCCCATGCATAGTCCAGTTCAAACCGGTGCTGGGGCACTCCAGCCCCAGCTCTGGCGTGAAACTGGACAAAGGGAAAGGGGTGTAACCACCCCCTTCCCTGGTCCCACCCTTAGGAGGTACCTAGCAGGTAATCCAGCCCCTAGGTTTGGTATATAGGTAGGAGCTGAGTCTAGAGACTTTAGATTAATCCCGACTGAAACTCTCAAACGAAACTCTGGACCTTCGATGATCTACTTGAAGAAGACGACTGAAGAATCTCCCTTGTGGTCAAGGAGTGACCACCCTGCACAAGCAGGCACCACCAGCGATCAATGGCTTGCTTTGTCGCCAACTCCCACCGGAGCCCGCACCCACAGACTGACAAGAACCAGATTCCCACACATCCAACAGCCTGATCCACAGTCCCTGCAAAGCTGAGACCCGTGGAGGCGACGAGAGACATGGGACCGGCCATCTTAAAAAGTCTGCGACCTGCTAACTGTGCAGCCCCCGAGGTCTCCTCAAAGCTGTGCATTGGGGATTGAGAAGCCCCAGCCCAGAGCAGCATCTGCACCAAAGATCAGCAATGCACCCTCCACGAGTTCTGCGTGGGGCCCTTTTGCATTTTCCTGCTTGATGCGTCTGCCCGGTCACTTGCCCGTTGGCTAGTGGCCATCTTGGCAATGATCCTTTGATTTTACACCACTGGTCTGGTTGATCCAGATTGGCCCTTGCTTCCCTTAAAAGAAGCAGCCCCTCAGACCTTGCTGGTCTGAGTAAGAAGCCTACATCGTATCCTGTGTGGGTTGCCTTTGCCAAGGCTTGTTGACTCTAATCCTGAAGCCGACACCGCCGACAGCGAGAGCCTTCATGGGACAGTCCGTGCCTGACTCCTGGTTGTCGTTGACACCTCCTGGTCCACATGGCTGCAGAGACAAGCTTCCCATCAGCACCTGATTGCTTCGTGACATCGCCTGGTTCCTTCCTGGTTCCATCCTGGTCATTGGCTAGTGACCCAGACTCTGTCTCCTCTGCTTTCAGGTCCTCTACATCTTTGATCCACCCTTGGATCCACCCGGACTCTTCTCTCCTGGCCGCCTGCAGCATCTTTTCTCCAAGACTCCATAGAACTCCACGAAGAAACCCGACACACTTTGGGACCTATGCACCCGCTTCCTGTGGGTTAGGTAACACGAGTACTGTGGTGCTCCTGTAAAGAGTAACTCTCCAAGTGTCCTAGTTTCAAGTGGTTAGCTTCTAGTCCAGTCGGAAGACTCCCAAACCTTTAACTTTCTATTTTTACGCACCCATTGACTTCTATGTGTGCACACATGTGCCTTTACACACTGCACACGCATCCCGTGGGCCTCCAGCTCCCTAACTATTGTTAGTCCAGTGTAGCCCCAGCGATTCCCAAGGCCCTAGGCCTTACCATTGTTCGTGACGTGGTACTTATACCACTATTTTAGTATATGGTTTAGCGGGCCACCCGGGCCTATCCATATTTGCGCAACTTTTCTATGTTATATTAAGTTACTTGTTATGCGCTTGTGCTTCTGTGCTCATAAAGAGTACAGGGGATTACTTTAGAAATAAATACATATATATTTTGAATATATATCCTGTGTGGTGTCCTTTCATTTGGTATTAAAGGGGTTACATATGGTAAACCAGCTGGCTTCACATGCCCTCTTGAGTTTAGCCTAAGACTGCTTTGTCCATGCTACCCCTAGGATAGCTGGTCTATAAGATTGACTTTACAACCATCACCATAAGGGTTGTTTGGACTGGTGCAAGGTGCTCACTAGAATAGTGAACATCATATACCAGGCCAACTTCTCACATACGGTAAGATGAGATATATAAGATATATATTTCTTGTATTGTGCAGTGGAATAGTGTACGGAGGAGGTGTGTAAAGTGGAGTACAGTGAAGAGGCATACAGTGGAGTGGCTTTGACTGCAGTAGCGTACAGTTAAGTTGCATACAGTGGAACAGTATATAATGGAATGCTGTAGAGTGGAGTGGCGTAGAGTGAAGTGGGGTATAGTGGAGTGGCGTATATTGGAGTGGCATATAGTGGAGTGGCGTATAGTAGAGTGGCATAGAGCGGAGTGGCATAGAGCGGAGTGGCATAGAGTGGAGGGCCACAGAGTGAAGTGGCATAGAGTGGAGTGAGGTATAATGGAGTATCATACACTGGAACAGAATTCAGTAGAGTGACGTACAGTGGAATGTGGTGGAGTGGGATAAAGTTGAATGGGGCAGAGTTAAGGGGTGTAGAATGTAGTTTTGTAAAGTACTGAACAAGGGAGTGGCGTAGATTGGAGTTACATAGAGTGGAGCAGGGGGAAGTGGGGAAAAGTAGAGTGGCGTACAGAGGAATAGCATAGACTGTAGTGGTGTAGAGGAGAGTGGATTAACGTGGAGGAGCATACAATCATTCTCAGTATCATCCTTCCTTGATAAAGGACGTCTATTTAAGAAATTAGCAATTCTGTTGCGAATACCTGGAACGTACACTACTTCATACACAAAATCTAAGAGTTGTGTAGAGAAACAAGATATTCTGGGAGATACATTATTAAGATCATGAGATGTGAGGACTTTAGTGAGGGGTTTATGGTCAGTGACACATGTTCCCCAAATGAATTGTCTAAAATGTTTGAGCCCCCACAGACAACCAAGAGCTTCTCGTTCGATTACCAAATATTTTCCTTCAGTAATTGTAAGGGCTCCGGACGCAAACTCTACTACACACTCAGAGTCATCACTTTGTAATCGGGACAAAACTGCACCCAGCCCTTTGCCACTTGCGTCTGAGGTGATAAAGCTTTTAAGTTTTGGGTCAAAACCTTTTAGAGCTGGTGCAGTGCATTTATCTCTTGTTATACTTTTCCAAGATGCTTGACACTCATTAGACTAATGAAACACATTTCCTTTTTTTAATAATTGTCTGATGCAGTACATTTTGTCTGCAAAGTTGCTCACGAATTTGGAATAATATTCAGCGAGTCCTAAGAATGACCTAACCTCCTCCTTGTTCCGTGGAACGGGGGTATTTAGTATGGCATCCACTAATTCTGACTTGGGACAAATACCACTAGCACTAATTTCATGATCCAGGTAAGTCACACTTTTCTTTGCAAATTTTCACGTAGCCATTTCAGCAGTTAAACCCTAATTTTCTAACAACAGCAAGACTTTTGACAAGGTTTGGTCATGTTCATCTTTATCTTTACCCATTAGGAGGATGTCATCCTGAAAGAACAAGACGTTTTTTATGTCTTTGAAAATTTGGTACATGACTCGCTGAAACATTGCCGCAGCTGAAGCTAGCCCAAAAGAGACTCGCTTAAATTGAAATAGACCAATTGGGGTGATAAAGGCTGTGAGATGTCTACTTTCTGCATGAAGCGGAACTTGATGGTAAGCAGAAGTTAGGTCAATTGAGGAGAACTATACCATATCTTTAGTAACAGAGAATAATTCAGATATTCTAGAGAGGGGAAACATTTCAATGAAAATGTTCTTATTGAGTTCTCTTAGGTCCACACACAAATGGGTCTTGCCATTGGCCTTACGAGCGACTACCAAGGGGGCGACCCAATCAGAGGATTCTATTCTTTCAATTACGTTTTTATCCACAAGTTTTTGTAATTCACACTCAACGTCATTCTTGACCCCCAAGGAAATATTTCTAACTTTGTGAATGCAGGGTTTGGCATTTTCTTTGAGAATTATCTTGTGGGAGAATCCTTTAAGTTCTCTGAGACTACCTGAAAAAACTTTAGGGAACTTCAATGTGCATTCATCCTGCTGCTCTTTGTTTAAGGAATCAGCACATAATACCTGGTCTTGGCTATTGGGATCTAAGCGTATACCAAGCTCACCTTGGTCCCACCAACCCAAAACACATGGTCCTGCTTTAGAAACATACAATTTACACATGGCAACTCTACATTTAAACTCTAAAGTGAGTTTGCGGAAACCTAACAGATCTATAGGTTCACCTGTATAACTCACAGGATGTATGTCAGGGGTTTCCAGGAATGGACCAATACTGGCTTTAAACAGTTCTTCCCATTTGTTTTTGTTTATGATAGTGTAGGGGGAACCTGAGCCTGCCATTAATGCTACCACTACACCTTCCGCACCTATTTCACATACATGGTTTTTCCTTATTTTACCCTGTGCACAAGATTCATCATCATTGATTTTTTTTTTGTAAATATCTTTTTATTGCAGCAAGATGGGTGATACAATCCACGCATTTGTGTCATGCCCTCTGTTGCCCATTATACCTAGTAATCTCCAGTATGCGCGCCACACAGCCATTTAGCTCACACCCCGGAGGTCAAGCGGCGCAATAGTGGATAAAATCTTGTGCAAGGAAACACAGCATGACTCAGAGGCAACCAGTCACCTGGGAGATGGCAGTGCTGCTTTTCGGTTCTCTCGTTCCCTCCTCCATGCGCAATGTCCAGTAGGATCAGTAGTTCCTCTTCCTCATTGCTGAACAACAACCCCCTGCCCGCTCATCCCTCCCAACCCCACCCAATCCCCTCCCCCCCTCCAGAACTACCCCTCCCGCCCCAACTCTGCCCCCCACACCCCCAGACGTGCCAGCGTATCACCAGTGCGAGCCCACATCCATCCCGACCCAACCAGGCCCAAAGCAGACCATTAGGAGGGGGAGACCAGGGGAGAGGTGTGGCGCCGCGGCCAGGGTGACTGACGCTGGAATCTAGGGACCACGGTTCGATCCCCGGCTCCGGCGGCAGGTTAGCCCAGCACCACGTGACTCTGGGCAATAGCTCGCTTAATCTTCCCGACGGCCCCCAGCGCCTAGAGACCCTTACGGGTGATTGTGCGCTTTACAAATGTGGACTTTAGGAGCAATCAACAAACAACTTGCAGTCATCACCTAGGAAGTAGGGGAGCAAGTGGGGGAGTCTAGGCCCCCCTCTCATCAGGCGGCTGGTCCGCCAGAGCAGGGCTATGCACCGGGGTGTCCTCCTCATCTAGGCCCAAAAGTGTGAAGTCCAAGACCAACCCCTCCCACGCCCTGGCCCCCTCCAGAGCCGCGTCATTGTCTGCCCTAAGTGCAGATTGCATGCGGAGCTCCCCCTCAAACCGGGCCCATTTGAGAAGCTCAGACTTCCACTTCTCCACCGTGGGGCTCCTATTCGCCTTCCATTGGGAGGCTATGGCCCGCTTCGCTAGGAGTAGACCCAAGTCCAGGAACTTGCTAGTAATCTTGTTCTTCGATGTGTGTGGGAACCAGTGTAATATGCAGTGTGCCATGGTGAATTGCAAGTCTCTCTCCGTAACCTCCCTCAGGCTGTCCACTACCTCCCGCCAGAAGGACCCCAACTCTGGGCAGGACCAGAACATGTGCTGGAAATCAGCCAAGTCCGCCGGACATCGCGGACAGGCCGCCGGGTGGGCCGGGAAATATTTATGCAGTTTGTCAGGGGTCGGGTAGGCCCTGTGCAGGACATAGAGGTGCACCAGCTGAAACCTAGCGTTGCGCGTCCCGTTGCGGAACCGTGCCACTATGCCATTCCACGCCTCCTCAGGGATCTCCGTCGCCAGGTCCGCCTCCAATTTCGCCTTCAGGGTCAGCAGTGGGGTAACTGTCTCCGAGACCATGCGTCTGTATAGGCACGTGACTGCCTTGACCGTCCCCGCCAACATCACCACGTACTGGCAGCCCAGAGACAGTGGCGGCTCGGTCATGCCCGTCTTCGAGTGCCTGCGGATCGCCGACGTTAGTGCCGCATGAAGGAGGAAGTCTCCCCCCGCCAGCTCAAAGCGGTCTCTCAGAAGGTCAAAAGGCAGTAGTATCCCGTTCTCATAGAGGTCCCCTATGGATGTGAGTCCTTGCAGCTCCCATCCCCCTAGCCCGTGCCACGAGCCCCCAGGCGGCAGCGCCCCGCACAGCCTGAGCGGGATCTCAGGGGCATAGGGGACCGCAACACGGCCCCTCCGGCGATATCTATTCCAGCATTTCCAGGCCGTTGCAAATTCCTGAGTGAGGTGGAAATCTCCCATCGGGAGCCCCAGAACAATCCGGGATAGCACCTGAACCGGGCCCGCCGGCTACCCTAATCCATCCTCCCCTCTTCTGGCTCTCGCGACCCATTGCGTCAGCCATTGCAGCTGTGCCGCTAGGTAGTATAGCTCGTAATCTGGCACCGCTAGCCCACCTTCCTCTCTAGGGCGGAGAAGCGTACTGTGTGCCACCCTGCGTCTGCCCGCCCCCCACAGAAAGCCGATTACCATCGACCTCAGCCGCCGGAAGTAGCTCGCCGGTATCCAGATCGGGAGGGTCCTGAAGAAATAAAGCAGCCCCGGCAGGGTCACCATCTTAAGAAGCGCCACTCTCCCCATTAGTGACAATGGGAGCGTGCTCCAAAAGTCGAAGTTCTCCTTAGTGTGCCTAATCGCCGATCCAATATTCCCCTCAAGGATATCCGCCGTATCATGGAAGATCGAGGTCCCTAGGTAGCGCAGACTCCTTTCTTCCCACGTCACCCCCTTCGTGGACTGTGGACACATTCTACGCGGGCGGGCCGGGAACAGGTAGGACTTCGCCCAGTTTACTCGGAGGCCTAACACCCTGCTCAATGATTGGAGGAGGGTTTTAGCTCCCCGCAGCGATTCAGTGGAGTCCGCTAGGAACATCAGCAGGTCATCTGCATATAATGCAATGTGATGCACCTGCCCATAAACATCCAGCCCCAAATATGCCCGACCCAACCGGGCTCGCGCCGCGAGGGGCTCGACGGCTATGGCGAACAGTAGGGGGGAAAGAGGACACCCCTGGCGGGTGCCCCTGCCCACCGCACACATCTCAGAGATAACTCTCCCAGTTCTGACCCTCGCCGTCGTGTTCCGGTAGAGCAGCTCCGTCCAATCCACGAAGCCCTCGCCCAGGCCCAGCGTGCGCATGACATGGAAGAGATAAGGCCACTCCAGGCTGTCAAAGGCCTTCTCCATGTCTACTGCAAACACCACCGCCTCATCGCCGTCATAGGTGTCAGCCTCTAACACATGTAGGAGCCGTCGTACGTTAAGCGCCGTGTTGCGGGCCGGGATGAAGCCGGACTGGTCTGCGTGGATCAACTTGGGCATATGGGGGAGCAAACGCATCGCCAAGATTTTACAGTCCAGGTTGAGCATGGACAGAGGGCGATACGCCGTCCGGTCCCACGGTTGTTTGCCCGGTTTTAATAGGGGGACAATGAGCGCTTCGCTAGTGGTCGTCGGCAGGTTGCCCAGTCGCTTTGCCTCATTGTAGAGCCACGTCAACCTGGGTGCCAGGAGGTCAACATAGGTGAGGTAAAATTCCGTCGGGAGCCCATCGGAGCCCGGTGTCTTGTTCCTCGCCATACCCTTGATGGCGACTCTCACCTCCCTCTCCTCAATTTTGTCCCCGAGTTGCTTCGCGTCCTCCTCCCCCAGCTCCGGCAAGTCTAGCCCCTCCGTGAAGCTCTGGAAGTCGTCCACCGATGGCAGGACCCTGCTGCGGTATAGCTCCGTGTAGTAATCATAGAATATCTCATTAATCCCCCCTTGGTCAAACCGCGCCACTCCTGAGTGGTCCCTGAGCTCAAGGATGACCGAGCTCCGGCGAGCCGGATTGGCCAGCCAGGCCAGAAGCGCTCCCGACTTATCACGCTCAGAGTGTGCACGTGTGAGGTAGGCCTTGTAGTCGAAGCACCTGAGGTGCTCCACTGTCGCCGCCACCACTTCCAGCGCCTCAAGTAGTGCCTCATGCGTGTCCGGCCGCTCAGGCCTTGCTCTTTCCAGCCCCCGCAGCTTCTCATCCCCCTTCGTGATGTCGTCTAGCAAGGTCCTCCTAACTCCTGATGCCGTTGCAATGCATTGCCCCCGCACCACCGACT
Source organism: Lissotriton helveticus (assembly GCF_964261635.1). NCBI lineage: Eukaryota > Metazoa > Chordata > Amphibia > Caudata > Salamandridae > Lissotriton > Lissotriton helveticus. The sequence continues at coordinate 181,612,940 of NC_136057.1, read as the reverse complement.
TGAAGGCGTCCCATTCAATCGCGGCTGAGCCCGCGGAGCCCGCATTGACCTGAAAGTACGCCTCGATGTTCGAGGCTACAGCGGTTCGAAAGAGCCGGTCATCCAGCGCTTCCGGGCGTAGCTTCCAGGCAGGGATTCGCGGGCGACACTGCGACCAGCGCAGCTGCACAAGTAGCGGGTTATGATCGGAGATCGTGCGCGTGAGATATTCACTGTGGCACACCTTGGCATGCACGTCCTGGGAGCTCAGGAAGGCATCAATGCGTACGTGGAGCTCGTGGAGAGCGGAGAAAAGCGAGTAGTCTCTGTCCGACGGATGGTTAGCCCTCCATGAGTCGACCAGATCCCATTGGCGTTGCCAAGCAGAGCGCGCAAGTGGCAGTTTGCCAGCTGGTGCGTTAGGTAGGGGGGGGGTGCGATCTGTCCAGGGTAGTGTCAGTCATGCTATTAAAGTCCCCGCCAAGGAGCAAGGGCTCCACCAAAAACGGGGCCAGCTTGTTGGACAGCAAGGAGAGAAATGCAGGCTGGTCTACGTTCGGGGCGTACAGGCAACCCAAGGAAAGGTCTCTCCCATCTAACTTACCCCGCACCATGACATACCTCCCCTCTGGATCAATTAGTTGCTGAGTGCACTGGAAAGGAACACCCGCCCGCACCCAAATGGCCACCCCCCTAGCATATGCGGAGTAGCCAGTGTGGTAGATCTGCCCCCTCCATCTCCGTTGTAGCGCCTTCCCTTCCTTAGCTAGTAGATGTGTTTCCTGGAGGAAGGCGAAGTGAATGCCCCGTCTGACTAAATAGGAGTGGATCTTGTGGCGCCTGTGCATAGTATGCATCCCCCTAACATTCCATGTGAGACATTTGTAGCCTAGGTCGGGTCCCATTGTAGATCCCATCGCGCTTCATTCACTCCCTCAGTGACCCCCCTGGCATGCCCGGGTCCCACCCCCATTCCCCCCACAATCTAGTCAAATAAACTTCCCCAACTCCCACGCCCCAGGACAGACAACCAACGTGGAAACCCCATCCAAACTCAAGCAACAAAAATGTACTTCAATAGAATAGGGCTAGGGTGGCCAGTACGCCTACCCGAACAGGTCCGAAGCCCCCCGCACCCGCCCCCCCTCCCCCCGGGACATTCAGGAGGAACCTCCCGGCTCTACCCCCCTCCACATCCCGGTGATGAGTCTCAGGAGGTCTCCGCCCCTTCCCGCAGAGCGTCCTAAGGCAGCTTCCACCCGCAGCCCAGTACCTTACAAATTTGTCCAATGGCTTGTCGTCCACATCAGCCAAAGATGCCGTCCACTGTTTGGGGAGTCACCACCGGCAGGTCCGACTCCGAGAGATCGTGTCCGCTGCTGGAGCCAGGACTGGGAGCACTGACCTTCGACTGCTCTGACGCGCTGCTGGCAGGGCTGGCGCCTCCCTGGCTGATGGCCGGCACCTCCAGCACCGCCTTAGCTCTTTCCTGCTGCCATCCCAACGGGGAACCAGATCTCCGCGTCGGCGTCGTCTCAGTAGAGTGCCTACCAGGCGAGGTCTCCGGAGGGGCGTCCACGTCCGACTCCCCTCTGGTATCTAACCAGCTCCAAGCCTCCTGCGGTGTGGGGAAAAAGTGGGAACGTCCTCCAGCGATGACCCGCAGTCGAGCCGGGAACAACATAGCATAGGGCAGCTACAGTGACCTCAACTTCCGCTTGACCGCCAGGAAGGAGGCCCGTTGTCTTTGTACGTCTCTGGTGAAGTCCGGGAAAACCATGACCCTGCTATTGTCAATTCTCAGGTCCAGCAGGTCCCTGACCCTTCGGAGGATGTGATCTCTATCTCGGAAGTGCAGGAGGCGCATCACTATTGGCCGCGGCGGGCCTCCCGGCTTGGGAGGGCGCGCCGGGACTCTGTGGGCCCGCTCCAGGGCAAAAAACTGGGAAAGTCCTTCTGGAGCCACCTCAGTCCGCAGCCAGTCCTCCAGGTAGGCGACTGCATCCTGGCCTTCCACCTTTTCTGGAACCCCCACGAGGCGGAGGTTGTTACGTCTGGAGCGCCCTTCACTGTCCTCGGCCCTGAGTTCCAGCACCCGGACCTTCTGCGCCACCTCCGCCAATGATGCTCTCAGAGTAGCCACATCCCCAGGCAAGTCTTTCAAGGTTACCTCCGAAGTCGCCACCCGCTCCTTCAGTTTCCTGTGGTCATCCTTCAATAGGGTCAGGTCCGAGCCGATGGTGTCTATACGCTTTTCAAGAGCTTCCCGTGACGCTACTATCGCCTGCATTATGTCACTCAAGGAGGGATCTCGCTGGCTGGTCGAGCTGCTTGCTCCAGCCGTCGGCGCATCTTCCTCCACTAGGTGGCCCGGGTCGTCCAACTTCAGTGCGTCGAAGCCCTTCTTTTTGCCTCCTCGCGCCATTCTGCCGGGCGGGAAGGCTTACGTATCTCAGCGGTGGCCACCAGTGAATCAGGGCACTCCCGGGCCCCCCTCCGGTCCCGCCTCAGTCACTCGGCTCCGCGCCTCCAAGCCCTCGTCAGACCGGGCTCCAGTCCAGTGGCCAACTCAGGGAGCGAGCTTCCCTCCACCAGGTCGACGAGGCACCAGGGCCCTCACTCCAGTTGCTCTGTTATAGGAGGTGACCGCCCTCATGTGTGTCCCAGGCCAGGTTCGCGCCTTCAAGCGCCAGGCCCAGGTCAGCGTCCGGCGCGCAGGTGCCCCTTGTCAGGAAGCAATCTTCCACCGCTAGCAGTCCAGGTGCCCCTGCGGTGGCCACCAGCGAGGCGATGCACTCTCGCCCTCTTCTCCGGTCCCGCCTCAGTCGCTCGGTCCTTCTGCGCCTCCGGGCCCCTGCCAGGCGGGGCCTCAGACCATCGGCCGATTCAGGGAGCACATCTCACTCCGCCAGGGCATCAGGGTCTCCGCTGCAGTCGCCTGGCGAGTCCTCCCACTCCGGGGGTGTCACAGCCTGAGTACGCGCCTTCAAGTGCCAGGCCTAGCGCAACTTCAGGTGCGCGAGTGCTCCCGGCCAGGAGACAGTCCCTCTCCGCTAGCAGCCCGGGTGTCCCACTGGGGTGGGTGCCAGGCCCTTACGCTGCCGCCCGCCACTCCACCGAAGCTTGCCCACCGCTTATCTCGATGTCACTGCAGGCGCCCCGCTTCTCAGGGCGGAAGGGGCACAAAGGATATCCGCCCGGAGGCGGCAGGGTGAAGACAGTACACCGCGAGGCCGCAGGGTCTCCACTGCCGGCAGCGAGGGCAGACTCTGTCACTCGCGCGGCGCCATCTTTGGGTCAGGCGGTCTGTCGGCCCCTCGTTCTCCAGCCTCGTCCATTCTGCGACACCAGGCGATGCCTCTCACCTCTCACAGGCCCGAGGGACCTCCGCTGTCAAGAGGGGGAACTTTCGGGGTCTCCCTGGGTGCTCTTCCGCTGTCCGTTCACCGCCGCCAGGCACATCAGGCTGAGACAGCGGCCGCCATTTTGTCCGCCCTTCGCTCCGGTCACCTCGCCTCCCGAGAAATATTCGGCGCAGGCAGCTGCCGGGGTTCTCTGATCACCAGAGTCAGTCCTTGTGCTCTCGAGACCCTCCCACGTGAATTCAGGGGTCCGGGGTTCGAGCCGGGGTACAGGATATGCTGTGGTGCGAGGCGGGCGCGGAGAAGCTACGGAGTCCCGCTTCCACCTACATCGGCGCCTTAGCCACGCCCCCTATTCATCATCATTGATACAACAAACCTTGTTGTCATTGCCGTCATAATCCTCGTTATCATCGTCTTCTTGTTCACATTCCTCCACTATGCATTTTATAGATTTAGAATTACGACAAGCACAAGCAAAATGACCAGATATCTTACAATATGCACACTTTTGACCTGAGGCTGGACATTTCTTGTCGTTAGCTAGATGTGAAGTGCTACCACAATGGCAACATGCTCCCTTTATTTCAGAAAATGTATTTATGCAATATTTATTCTTGCTGATTCCTTGAAAATTTTGTATTTTAGATTTCATTTTCGCCTTTTCTGGTTTGTTATGACTAGATACTCTTACCACGTTAACAATTTCATCACCATTGTCAGATTTAGCTATGTTTATAACAGTATTTGCACAACTAGATGTTAATTCCACTTTGCTGATGATGGCTGAAATCTCTCGTAGACTAGCATCACCATTAATCCAAAGTTTATCTTGTATTGTTGGTAATTACAATGCATGACCAGTTGGTCACAAATCAATTCTTCTTCAATAACACCAAATTTACAGGATAAGGCTAATCTTCTAAGAGACGCAAAAATAATCTTCTACTTTTTCACCTGTTCTCGCTTCCTGTGGTAAAAATTAAATCTATGGACAGCCTTACTGTTAGAGCAAAATATGCATTCAAATCATTAATAGCTTGGGTAAAAACACTTAACAGTAAGATACATGAAAGGCAAAACAAAGAAGAGTAAACTGTAAATGAAGTAATACACTGTTATGACTAAAAGTCAATAGGCAAAATGTTCCCACAAGATGCAATAAAATATTAAGGAGTATGGAATGTACCTTAATGAACACTCAATGTGTGTTGAGTCATAAGAACAATCTCTTTCCTTAAACACACAGACACTCAAGGGCAGATTTATGTCGGACTTGCGCCACGTTTACACCGTCGTTGCGTGACGCAACGGAGCGGAAACGTGGCGCATCCCTGCGACCTATTTACAACGTGACGCATCTAGGCAGATGCGTCACGTTGTAAAGCCCTGCGCCACATGAAACCTGCGTCAGGTTTCATGTGGGCGTTCTGTCGCAGGGTGGGCGTTCCCTCGTAGGAAAGCCCCGTAAAACTGACGCAGTGAAATCTACAAGATTTCACTGAGTCAGTTTTACGACACTGCTGGGTCAAATCCTTACGCCTGCTTGAAGCAGGCGTAAGGAGTGACGCACCACGTTATGTATGGGTGGCCTCTGAACATTGCAGGAGTTGCGTCTCACTTGCGACGCTACTCCAGCAATGCGCCGCCCGTACACCACAAGATGCGTCACGCATCTGCCCTTCCTTGCACCATGGTGCGCCGCAAGGAGGGAATTGCGTGACGCATCAGTTCTGGCGCATCCCTGCTGGTTTGCAGAGATGCGCCAGAACTCATAAATCTGCCCCTCAGTGTGCGTGTCACTGACGAATATCCAAAGAGGAAATAAAGCATAACTAACAGTGCGTGTATATGAAAGAGGTGTCTTGTTTGAAGTTTAGATTGCCCGTTAGTTTTGCCTGTAAACGTTAGTGGAGAATGATTGATAAAAAAAATTTTTTTATCCCAATCTAAAATGCAGGCACGTAAAGTTACTGAGCGTGGCCTCATAATTGACGTGCTGCGACGTGCAGTGCTTGTGACGGTATCCTTGTGACGTGGTTAGAAGATGCCGGTGGAGTAAAGTACGTCAGAACATTCCACTGAATGCTGTTGCCGCTCGAAAAATGCGGCCGACGAACAGCTTTGTTGACATTGAAATTGCTCATAAAAATGTCTTTAAACACACAGCATGAGCGGAGGTAATTCCAAAGTTACTCTTAGTGTTAAAATCTAAATGTTTGTTAAATGCTATTCAAGCGCATCAGCACGTTTCACTGAATGCTGTTGCCGCTTTAATAATGCGGCCGATGAACAGCTTTATTGACGTTAGAAAATGCTCATAAAAATTTTGTAAGGCACACAGCATGGGCGGAGGGGATTCCAAAATTACTTTGATGTTAACTCCAAATGCTTTGTTAAATGCTATTTCCACTAGAAAATGCGGTCAACAAATAGCTTAGCTGCCACTCGATGATGCGGCCGATAATAAACTTAGATGCGACTTGAAAATGCGGCCAATAACATCTCTGTAAAGTTTTTAGCAACATCAAAATATAAACTTATGGATAACGGTATTATTTTCTTCAAAAATTAATTGAGTTCATTGAGATAATAAACATTACAAACAATCCTTGTTTGTAAATAATTGATAATAAAGCAGGTGTCGTGACTTACTTCAGAAAAATTGTCCTCTTCCCTTTTAAAATGCTGTCATTCTGAAAGCACGATAATTTTCAATTTTCTTTGGATGTACATCTCCTTGTTGCGTGGATTCTTTCAGGGGTTAAGCCACAGCCATCATCCCCATTGTTGAGTCTCATTAACCATCAGACAAGTAATGAATAATTAAAGCTTTATTGGAGCTTAACCCCCATACAGCAGGGAAGTGCAGAAACAGCCGCAGGGACCAGCATCTTTCAACTAATACATTGTAAGCTCTTAAGGGCACATTCAGAACATAGAGAAACATTCAAACATAAATAAGGCATACTCACAATCACCGGTCCCGCCTCAGTCGCTCGCACAGAGGTCACCCTAAGCGCGCAGTGTGCTGTATTTAGCGCGCACTCCAGCAACACCGTTCGCGCCGCCACTTTTAAAATGCGAGCGGTGCAAAACACTGTCATTTCCTCGTTGTTTGAGATGATGATTCTTACAGTGCACAGCTGTGGGGCTGAATGTGGTCTTTTGAATTAGTATTCGTGCAATTAACGTGAATACTAACTCAAAGGGTCACAATCAACCCCGCAGCTGTGAACTGTAAGAAAAGTAATGCAGAGTGTGTTTGACTTTGCTTTTCTTTTCTTAATTGCGCTCAATTGCTGGGGCTGCTTGTGACCCTTCGTATTTCCTTCCTCCAGCTGTCCTGTAAAGGAGAGATGAACGGTCATCTATAGGAATCAGCAGCTGCATAAATGCGTGTCCACTTGCTCGTTAACCAGACACTTTTGTAATGCATTTCCTCAGTTAGGTACTGTAAAAATGATCTCTAAAAGAATAGTTTTTAACTCTTTCGGTCCTCATGACGAGCTGCGGCGCTCACACATGGGGCTAATTCCCACGCTGTGCTGAGCGAGAACAGCTCAGCGCCACTGTGCTGCGTGACAAGCTAAGGTCATCACGAGCTTCACGAGTGCCAACCCTCCCCCCAGTACAGTGAGGGAAATAGCCCGACAGTGAAGGGATTAAACAAACAATTGCAGCTCACATGGATAGATAAAGTAAAATCCCTTCCTACGTACAGTTAGAAAAGGTTCGGCATCATCAACTTCAACAAAAACATATGGCTGTATAACACTACAAAATAACAATCTAAAGATGCACAGGCAGATGCATTCTTCGCAATAAAGTATTCTCAGTAGATCCTGGGTGACTCACTGCTTTAAAAATCTGCATAATCGAAATCAGCAACCAATCACATTCAGCCTGCCTTTTCCTGACACACACGATTCCCTGCTCTCTGCTCCCGAAACAGACAGATGACTACAGTGTGAAAGTTAAAGTTCAAAAAGGTAAACAGAGTATAGCCATAGTTTTGTTTCGTGCTTTGGCTCCCAGCAACAAACACATTTTTACTTATTGAAAAATTAAGAGAACCAGTTGGTAAACTCACAGCAAACAATCTAGCGTTACTTCCACAGTTTTCTGCACTGCACTAAATGAGCACTATTACCGTTTCAAGATGGCTATGCATAGTCAGACTGAGAGAATAGTGTTTTACTACAGATCAGTCTTACTCTTTCAAAGCAAAGCCGCACCTGCGCTCTGATTTCCCATCATACTTTGCCAAAACTGTAGGAGGTCTAGGAACTATTCTTGTTCACTGCCTTGATTTTGATGCTCGAGCCACAATCATTTCCAGGATGGCGCCAATATCAGTGCAAACAAGAAAGTTATCTTAATTATCCTTCATCACTTTTTCCACTACTGAAACCTCATCGATACCTGTCCTTTTAAGACTAATTCCATTGCTTCTTGCTACAGCAATATTTGTTGTGGTATAGTTTCACTTTCCTGTATTTTTATTTTCAAACCAAATGTAAATACGTATTGGCAGCTAAAACTGCTAGGGGGCATATTATCAAGGAACAGCGTTATAATTATCGCCGCTTTAGCGGCAGAAAACTGCTGCCAAAGCGGCGATAATGAGCTTGATAATATGCCGTAGAGATCACACCAGAACACGGACTTCTATGGGAATTCACAAGGGCATAGTATCAAGCCCATTATCGTCGATTTAGCTGCAGTTTTCTGACGCTAATGCGGCGATAATTATAACGCCGTTCCTTGAAAATATGCCCCACAGGTTCCAAAGAAAATGTGTTAAACAACTTCATGCCATTCGTTGACATTATTATGTGATCTATGCAAGATGAGTTTCAATTCCCTTGATAGGTAAATTTTTCTACCTTCCTGTTCCAATAGTTCAAGGTTATTTTTACACAACAATTAATTTAATGTTTCCCCGTGTCTATCATGAGGGAAATTATCCTGATTGGTTCCGAAGTCATCAGCATAACCACAAATGTCGAAACCTGAAAATTGACATTTATTAGTATTAAAATCCCCCATCCAAACAAAAATACAATTTGGCTGATATCCTTTACAGAATTCTCAAGCACAGCAACAAGGTCTTCCATGACTCTGTACCTCGTACTATTAAAAACATTATCATAAAAGTTTATCAATTCAAATGTTTGCTTCATATCCATCTGCAAAAGAGCAGGTTGAAAGAATGGGGATTTTGTATAGGTTTTCTTTACAGTTACCGGGGCAGTAGTGGATATCAATTTTGTCAAGTTGTCCGTGGCCCTCCCATGGAGTGAGGGTTTTGCTGGGAAATTTATTGTGACACATCCATCAATATTACAATTCTGTGCGTGCCACATTTCTTGTAGAAACAGCAGCTGCACGGAGTAAATATAAATTTGCTATTACTGGTAAACAATCTTATTTTTGATCCCTGCTACATTCCAAGATCTCATGTTTAGAATCTTATCAAGACTTCTTTCACTGCTGTGTACCCCTTGTATCTTTATCTCTCATGCAACTAGATTTCTCAAGGATCCCAGTGTCCACCTGCTGCCAGTCTTGTTTACCGAGGCTTGAGAGAAGAGCAAATTGTTTTGAACAGGGTATAGATAAGCTCTGTCTTTGATTTCTTTGTTGAAGAATTGTTGGTGGCCATGTTTCCAAAAAAGGGTTGGTACTGGAGGTTTATAAGGGAAGCCTAGTGGGGCAGCTGTAATCTTCTCCTCAAAATCATTAAGGTGTTGATGGATGCCCTGAATGGGAAAAAGGCAGGTCTTTACAATAATTGGATGCTGAAAAATGGCAATAATACTGTCTCCATTTCCTATTTTATGGAAGGGTCCAAACCAGTTCACCCTTCTAACCCTGAAATGATTTCCAGAGCACCACATAATTGGAGTGTTTTGGTCCATTAAACTGACAGGTCCAATGGTATTGTTCAGAAAGACGTGAGTTGATAGTATATAAATTGGGAGTCCAATATATGATGACACTGTATAGGTCTAACTATGGTTCCAAAATGTTTTTTCTTTCTTAACAACCATTGACAAAGCCAATAGTCTTGGCTTCTTGTAGGTGTAATGTTACTTGTATTATATATCTGGATGCAATGACAGAAGCAGCAAAATATCAGTTGGGTGGCACACTATGCGATGCACATATTTTTAGCGTAATTGCTTTTAAGCCACACCCTTAATTGCATCGGTTACGCCCCTTTGAAAGATAACCGAGTATGTTCATCACACTCAAAGCCCTGGTCTACATACGCGGTCAGGTTCTTGGCGCACATAGCCTTGGCTGCGGCGCACACAGACCTTACTCTGCCGCACACAGAGGAAAATAATTAGAGGGAACATTGCTCACAGTATGATGGTCTCGAGGAGACACGAGACAAGATAGCCAAGTGCTCGAGCCAAGCTCGAGACACACACAACATTTATAATTTATGTTTTTGGTTGGCACTACTACTACTAATTATGTTATATTTTTCTTTTCAGCATCTGGTCAAGGCAGTGTGACGCGCTCTATATAATTCTTGGGCAAAAAATGAGAGGCCCCGTACAGAACCCAACCTACTTTGCTGCTCTTGCATCCCCACAACACAACAACTCCAGTGTTTAAGGTAAGGAAACTGATGCTACATTTTTTTACATGGTAGTTAAAGGCTATATATGTGGTCTACATACTGGGTGGGGTGGGTGCACATCACTATCAACTTGAGGCATGGAACTGTGTAATATAGTCTTTCGGCCTGCCGTGGAGGGCTATACCGGCTATTAAAGGCCCGAGAGGAAGGTGAGGATTTTTAACAAGGGAGGGGAACTTTAATAGCCGGTATAGCCTAGCTACGAAGGACTATAAAGCTATTAGAACATTCTGCCACTAGAGGGCAGAATGTTTTAACAAATAAAACAAAGGCTTCATGGAGCCCGAGGGGATTGAAACCCCCTTGAGCTCCCTCACGCCTTTGTTCACAGCAGCAGCTGTGAACAAAGGCGTGTTCAGCAGCTGTACACGCCATTGTTCACAGCTGCTGCTGTGAACAAAGCAGCAAACATCTTTCCCAGGAAGGTGAGGCCACTGAACGCGCACAAAAGGGCCAACGAACACCCTTGGCGTGGGACGCCCTAACAGCTGCTGCTGCTGCCTGCCTGCTACCTTGTTTTGCCGGTTTAGGGACTGCAACCCCCAGCAGACATCTTTCCCAGAAGATAGAGGCCACTACACGTGCATAAAAGCTCCAATGAACACCCGCGGCGCGGGACGCACGCAGGCCAAGGGCGGGCCAGTTCGCGTCCGTAAGAGTCCAGAGGAGGCTGGGCTAGGCCAACCCGCTTGTGAGGAAAGCTGGAAGAGGGGACTTAGGACTTCCAGGAGGCTGCCGTAAAGCAATTAATTTAACCTGCACTGCATAAAAGCTACTCTCCCCTTCATAAGTCGCACTATGTCTATTCAGAGGCAACCATTTTAGTCCGATTGAAGGGACTCAGCAGGATTGGGCTGGACTGGTATCCAAATTCCAAGCCCAAGCGACGCTAAGTTCAAGAAGGCTATTGTTTGAGCAGTTTTCTGGGCAGTACACCTGAGACAATTAATTCTTCGGGAGAGCGAGCAGGAGTGTCGTATGTGCTCCTAAAACTGCGCCTAGGTTTCTGGATATTTGCCAATTTGCTAATTATTACAGGAACGTGGTCTGGTTGAGCCGGCGGGCAACTTAAATGGGCTTAATAATTGTTATACTATTTAAATTTCGCTTTTATTGTATTTTAATATATTTTTAAGCAGTTGAATGTTTTGTAGATTGCAATTATATTACATTTTGTAGATTTTACAATTCTGCATATTGTGCATATTTTGCACAGTGAATCATTGACAAGACCAAGTATGGGGAAGATGAAACTTGTAGGTGAATCAGGAAGGCCCAAAACTTCAGATAGGATAGATAGGCCACAGATACATACACAGACATCGTTATTAAAGTTTATCTCAGGAGCCATGGGGGCTATTGAGAAGCAGATTGCCAATGTGGAGGAGTAATTGTTAGTTTGTGGAGACAAAATTTCGAGCCCCATGACTATATTACAAAACTCGGCCGACGATGACGGATCTTCAAAAACTTGTGAGGGAGGTGGGTTGGCTGAGACCGATAAGGAAAAGAAACGGGTGCATACAGAATACATCCGATACTGCACTTCTCAGCACTGCTACAATACCTTTAATGGGAGAGTATCTGCACTTCTTAGCACTGCTGCGATACCTTTAATTGGAGAGTACCTGCACTTCTCAGCACTGCTACAATACCTTTAATGCGAGAGTACCTGCACTTCTCAGCACTGCTACAATACCTTTAATGGGAGTGTACCTGCACTTCTCAGCACTGCTACAATACCTTTACTGAAAGAGTATCTGCACTTCTCAACACTGCGGCAATACGTTTAATCCAAGAGTACCTGCACTTCTCAGCACTGCTATAATACCTTTAATGGGAGAGTACCTGCACTTCTCAGCACTGTTACAATACCTTTAATGAGAGAGTATCTGTACTTCTCAGCACTGCTGCAATACCTTTAATGGGAGAGTACCTGCACTTCTCCAAAGCAAACAGGTAGTCTAGCTAGTGAGTAGCAGTGATGAAGCAAAGCTTCGCATATTTTGCGGCTTGCCGAAGTCATGAACCTCGTTTATGTGTAATAAGGTAACATAAGTATGTTCTACTAACGTTTATTTTTGTTTAGGCAAAGTTTATGAAGCTTGCCTACGTGTATTTCTAATACACTTACCCCGTGTACTTTAACATGGCCGCTGCTTGTATTTTAGTTACTGCGCATGCGTCAGCCACACTCACGTGTCCTGACGCGTCTGCAGAAGTGGAGGGAAAGTTATGCGCATGCGTAATTCATAGCTGTGCTTATCATGTGGTACTGCTCGTACCACTGCTCTTGTGCCGTATCAATATAGCTAACATTTAGAACGCATAAGTTTATTTCTTGATGATGAGTTAAAAGTACAAACCCTGTGATGTGTTTTCATGATGACATTATTATGTATTAATTTGTTTTCGCTTACTTTTCATGTACCGCGGGGAATGGGGGTCTGTCTGTACTGAGAGCCATCTTGGAGGTCCCTTCTGCGCAGATGCGACTTTCCGGGGACCTGACAACCTTGGCTGATGGAACTTAGCCAGCTGGCAGTAGTGGGCAAGATGCTCCTGAGAACTGACCTGCAGGCTCGGCTGAACGGAGTCACATGACCCTACTGTGTTACATTGTTAAATTGTCATTGTGTTTCTGCACAGTTTCTCCTGGGAACCCCAAACTAGCTAGGCGGTACCCAAGTATGCTAATGAAGGCTTAAAATCTTGTATTGTGATTGAAATGAATCGAAATTGAGGGATTCTGACACTTTGCAACATTGGGGGGTGGTACACTGTCCCCAAACTGTATATCTACCCTGGGTTCCCCTAGGGAACCGTCCGACTTGTCTGGTTTAGCTGACCTGTCACTGACCCATCGTACTCAATAGGTAACTGAAGATACAGAGCGCTGCGGAGCACTCTGTCCGAATTTGACCATAGACTAAGGTTCTACTGAACCTTAAAGTGCTGGCGAAGCACTTTGGTGGGAGTTCGCTGACCCAATCGGGGTCTTGATCGATAGCTACAGAGCGGGTGGAGCGCAGGCGTTTGCTTCCGAACTGTGGGTTCCGGTCCTGTCCTGAGCGGTCCTGTCCTGAGGGTTTGCTGTCCTATCCTGAGGTCCTGTCCAGATTCCTAATCCGAGGGTATCCTGTCCTATCCGGGGTGTCCATTCTGCACCTGCTGTCCTTTGAGGGGTATCCTTCCTTGAGGGTTTCCTGTCCTTAACTGACCCGTGGCCAGGGTTTGGTTATCACACCTTTCTAGGTAAATATTGCTCCGAACCTCTTAAATCTTGCACCTTTTGAATTTCTAACTTTTGCTTTAATAAAGTTCATCATTGCATATGTTATATTTTTCCATGTCTTTCCGCAACTATTGAAAGTCAATTGGTTTTTCCATAAGTTAGTTCCTATGTCTTCTCACTTGTTAGAAATTATATTTTGCATTGCAGTTTGTCATTTCCTGATATGGTCTAGAACTTCATTGCCTAGATTGTTCAAAGGCCCATTCACCTTAAGTGAAGCGTGTTACTCTTTATAGGCCCTCCTATAGTTACCCATGCATAAAACTGTCCATGCTTAAATATTATTGAATAGCATAGTATCTTCTCGTTACATTTTATCAGTACTTCAATGATTACTCTGTCATTATTTCTTTACAGTTATATCATTTACGTTATCTTGGTTATTGATTGCCTTATTTTATTGTACCTTATGCACGAAGCAAATGAACTTTAGATAAACATTTTAAAACTTCCAGTTGTCCGTGGTCATTTGAACAGTATTTTGAATGTTATTGGTTGGGTTTGTATTTTGCTGCTTTTCCTTTTACAGCTAGCTCCCTGATTCATTGTGGTCATTAGGTACCCGCATCGGTGGATGGTAAGTCGGGTGCACTGCGAAATAATAGTAGGGAACACACACACAAATTGGTAGAGCTCGTGAAGTCACCTGATCGATGTATATGGTGATTTGAAAGTATATGGGCCCGGAAGCCGGAAACGGCGAAAACTATTGGTCGGGTGGCCTCGCGCGCTCTATCAGTTTTACTGGTAGCAGAGGTATGGTTAGGGACTAAGCTAAAGGTTAGGCAGGATTAGTTAGACTAGTTGAGTCGGAAGCTGCTAGTACATTAATGCTGCTAGAAGAGCGGCTGTTCTGAGAGACCTGATCAATCTCTTGTGAATACGCACGAATAATATCTTGTAAAAACAATTCATGAATTATTGTATTGCCATTATTCTTGTTCTTATATTGTTATATGTATTAATCCATGCGTTAGTAAATCGTATTGTTTCGTGTTGTCCGAACTCCCCGGGGAATTGAAAGGGCAAGTGGTGAATAGAATCCATTGTCCTGAGGTCACAGGCTCGAGGAAAGTTAGGTGCAGGTTAAGGTAACCGGGAAGCACTAACTAGGGTTTTCTGAATACATGTGTGAATAAATGTCAGTAACGGGGTTCATTGGCAAAATTCCCATAGTGGCGTAACCTAGTAAGGGTCACATCGGAAGAGTAGCAGGTTCCTCGGAGCTAGCGTGAAAGCAAAGGGGTCCGCTGAGAAACCTTAAACTCGGAACATATCCCGGAAAGAAGTGGATGAGTTTAGGGGAATAACAGGTTCACCGATGCTAGAGTGAAGGGTAGGCGGAAGAGATCTACCCGCAGCGAGTGAAAAGTAAATGGAAGTAGTTTACTTGCAGTAAAATAATTCTTTCTCTGTCTAGACACTTGAGCACTGTGGCGAATGTGTATTTGTTGTAAAATAACCAAGCACTGAGCACTTTAGAAAGAAAGAAAGTTTCCGTTACCTTGTGAAGGGAGGGAGTCAGCCGCGAAGCGTCTCTGACGTCACTCTGTGCCGCGCTGGGATTGGTAGAAGCAGCGGGCGGGTAGCGGAGCTGGAATTGTAAAGGAGGGGTGAGCGCCGGAGCGTGAGAACTGTCTCACGAAGGGGCCGCGCACCCATTGGCCGAGATTATTTAGAGTCGCGCACCCATTGGCCGAAAGTATTTGAAGCCGCGTACCCATTGGTCGAGGCTGTTTGAGCTCGTGCACCCATTAGTTGCACGGATTTCTGAAGCGCGTTCTGATTGGAGGTAGTTTGTAAACAAAGTTTAGCGTAGAAGTCGTATGTGGCACTCGCAGACTACAGGAACTCGACCTGATCCAAGGCACCTAGGGTTTGAAAGGGATCAGTGGAAGACTAATAGATACGATATTATGTACGGAACCAAGAGAAAAATGTCCCTTGTAAGTAAGGTGAAAAATTATTTTAAAACGGACAAACCGATTAAATCTAGAGAAGGTGTTCTTGTCCCACCACCCAATACTCCTGCCTCATTCATGATGTTTGACCGAGGGTACAATACCTGTGTGTGGTGGGAGAATTGGGTGAGGTACACAAAAGATGACGGAGTATTGGCTTTTCCGTTAGATGGTACTTTCAATGGTAGGATCTTATTTAATTTAAGAACTCGGATGAATGAACTGCATCCCAGACCAAGACTAACGCAGTATGAGGCATTAGAGGAATGGGAGATTGAGGCTTTTGAAAGAGAAAGACCCCGAATGGACAAGGGTTTGACCAAGTGGTACCCCAGGCAGAAACAGGAGTCCAGGGATAAAAGGATGAAACAGTGGAGGCAGAGCATGATTGTTGAGGGTCTGTTTCCCATGATGCCGGCATGTCATAACGTTGGAGCAGGTGAGAAAAGCACCGAAAAGTGTAAGCATTGGGGGGCCCCGGGGGAATCAGATGATGAATTGATAGATGACATCTGTACCAGGAGTCCGCCACCTTATAATGAGGGAACCCGACCTTCCAGTGTAAGAGATGCTCCCCGACGCCCCTTCCTCAAGGAAGAAGACAGGTCCCTAGGACTGGGAGGGGGTGGTCAAGGGATACCCTATTTCGAGAAACCCGAACCGACGGAAACAAGGGATATATATCCCAAAGTGCCCGCAAGTCAGGAAGAACAATACTCACGTACAAAAATGTTCCTTCCCAGACCACTGTATGAGAAGGAAGAGAAACCATTGAATTCAGGACTGCCTTTTGTTCAACCTCCATATGAGGAAGAACGCAGGTCCTTTAATACTGGAACTTTATTCCCGAAACCAAATTATGGTGGAGGACCAAGTGAAACGCATCCTACTGCCCCGAGTTTTACTCCTCCATTGACCCCACAGATATTACATGACACGACTTTAAGAAGGATACTAGTGGAAAAGGAGCAAGAGGCTCTAGCTAGACAAAGGACAGAAATAATTCAGAAAATCTCCCAGTTAAATACCAGTCCTGAGGCATTGACTATTCCAGTAACTATTGGACCAGTGGTCCCGTTATACGGAAATGGTCAGGGAAATCCGATTACTCCAGTTATGACCCCAGTCATGGCACCCCCGAGACAGGAACCGATAATCATAGATGATCAGTCCAGTGAGTGCGAGTCTGAAGTTGCTTTCTTGGACTTGCCAAACAAGCCGACCGGAAAGGGAATGCAGCAGAGGCATAACCCTTTTAATACAAAAGAAATAAAATTAGAATCAGCAACAGGTACTAGGAATGTCTCTCTGGTAACTCCGGATGAAATTGAGAGTTGGAGTCGTGAATTAGAGAAACAAACTCCGCAAACGAAACCTTTAGACCTCTACAAGCTGAGGGTAGAAATAGAAGAATTAATGGCAGGAAATGTGGGGTTGGATCGATTGAATACCTACTCTGAAGAAGAATTGTCGTTTATATGTAAAAGCTTTACAAGGAACACCAGAGTGCTCCACGAAAAACTGACCGAAACAGCAGTTAGTATGGGGGTAGATATCACAAAATCCAAGCCCTTACAGAAACCGTACAGAGCAGACTTCTCAGACAAAGATATAGAGCACCTGAATGTGGCGGGGAAAAAGTTGCAGATTAAAGAATTAATGGGGGTACTGCAGAAATGGGGGGATGTGGAAAGATGGAGAAGCAGGTGGGCGAAAAAGCGGGAAGAGGCTCGCTCCCGACAAGTGACTCCTGAATTTGCTTTAAGGGAGGTAGAGAAACCTGAACAGTTATGCCCCATGCGCGAAGTTCCAGGAGGGAAATATGTGCATGTTCCCTGGTCTAGACAGGATATTGTGTCCTTTACGAACGATTTTCCAAAATTACGAGAGAAACCAGTAGACTGGTACAGGCAGGTGGAGAGGTTCGTGAAGGTACAGAAATGTCTGTGGAAAGACCTGGATGGGTTTTTCGACATTGTGGTTCCGGTAGATTTATGGACCCAGTGTAAAATAGTCATAGACTGGCCTACTGAAGAGTACCCAAGAAATAAGGAAACAGGGGAGCCATCAAAGGATGTCATGCGAAAATATGAGCAGGTAATTCAGCATTTGAAAGAAAAGGTGCCCGCAAAGGAAACTGATTGGACAAAAATAGATAGAACAACACAGGAAAGGGACGAGACAGTGCACTCCTTCTATAAGAGGTTATTGCAGGTATTTAAAACATACAGTGGTATTGATAACATCGATCTGAAAGACATGACGCACTTTATTTACAGGTTTGTAAATGGTTTAAGACCTGAAATATGTCAGTGGATAAAAGATAATAAAATCTGTTGGCATACAAAAAAAATGGATGAGGTCCTGCGGTACGCTAAGTACTGCGAGGATGAGATGGCAGAAAAGAAAAAGGCCCTTAAGGAAAAAGTGATGTGGGCTCAGGTGAAGCTCGCAGAACAGCAGGAAAAACAATTGAGTAACATGGTTAAGAATGCTGAGAACAAAAGTCCTGGGGGAGGGGGTGGAGGAAAGCCCCGGCCAAAATTTAGCAGGGAAGAGGCTATGAAGAAATTTCCCTGCCATCAGTGCGGCGAAATTGGACACTGGCGAAACAAGTGTCCCCAATTAATAGATGATAGTGCCAAAACTCCTGATTTAACTCCACAGACGCAGAAAGAAAGACCAAGAAAGACTCAACCCCAGGTAAAAACAGTTCAGGTGCCTCGAGCACCCAAGCAGGTATACAGGGGAAAACAGGCAGAGGGTGAGGAGATAGAAGTTTGGGAAAGTGGGGAGAACAGAAATACAGCAACTTCGCAGTATCTGCTAAATGATACCTTCCTTTGTAATGATCAGGACTGACGGGGCCTGAGAGGGGAGGACGAGGAGTGCGTACTTGGCGCTTCCTTGCCGGTAGACCAGTCTGGACCATACATTGAAGGAAAGGTTGACGGAAACGATGTCACCTTTCTGTTGGACACTGGCGCTACCCGTTCTACTGTAAGAACAGTGGACGTTCCAAACCTACCCCTCTCGGGAGAAAATATCCAAGTAGTGGGTGTATCTAATCAATTGATTAGTACTCCTGTTACCGAACCAATGGAGATTTCAATTGGAAATTTTAAACAAATGCATAGGTTTGTCGTCTGTGACACCAGTCCAGTGAATCTACTGGGTCGTGATTTGCTGTGCAAAATGAACTGTACCATCTTTTGCACACCAAAGGGTGTTGAAATACAGACCCCGGATGAAGATGGCATTTATAAGCTATTGTTACTCAGACCTGACTCAGAAATCAAAAGATTGACCCTGCAGGATTTGCCCCAAGAACTCCAGGAAGCGGTAAAGCCAGAGGTGTGGGATTTCACTGGAAAGGATGTGGGATTAATGAAAGATGTGGACCCCATACAAATAGCCATCAAGGACAATGCAGTATATCCTAACACTAAGCCCTACCGAATGAATGCTGAAGTGAAAGCAGGTGTCACTCTGGAAATTCAAAAATTATTAGAAGGAAACATCATACAGGAAGTAATGAGCAGCCCATGTAACTCACCGATTATGGGCATTAAAAAGCCTAGTGGCAAGTATAGGGTAGTGCAGGACCTGAGAAAGGTAAACAAAATTGTAGTTCCTTGCTGCCCTATTGTCCCGAATCCAGCAGTGATATTGTACCAGATTCCTTGGGATGCTGAGTGGTTCACTGTGATTGATTTATGTCATGCATTCTTTTCGATACCCCTGCACCCCGACAGCAAATTTCTTTTCTCGTTTGCCTTCGAAGGTCACGTGTATTGCTGGAACCGGGTCCCTCAGGGGTATACAGAGAGCCCCTCTATCTTTAATCAAATCTTGAAAAAATGTCTAGAGACTTTGATCTTACCTGGGAATTCGGTCTTAGTACAGTACATAGACGATCTTCTACTGGCGTCTAAAAGTCATAGGGACTGTGTAGTTGACACCATTGCCCTCCTAAATCATCTGTGTGAGAAAGGGCATAAAGTGGCCCCTGACAAACTACAGTTCTGTGCAAAATCAGTGAAATATCTAGGACACCAGATAGAAAAGGGTGTCAGAAAAGTCACATCAGAAAGAGTGAGAATAATTCAAAAGATGCAGTTGCCCCGTACTCAAAAAGACGTCAGAATGTTCCTGGGTGTACTAGGCTACTGCAGGCAGTGGATTCTGGGATTTGCAGCCTTAGCCAGGCCTTTGATAAAAATGACCACGAGAGGAATGCCAGATATTGTAGAATGGGACGATGAAAGCCTAATGGCTTTCACAAGACTGAAAAACTGTCTATGTACAGCCCCTGCGCTGGGAATGCCTGATTATTCCAAAGAGTTTGCCCTATTCTGTGACACTCGCGATAATTGCGCATTGTCAGTCCTGACTCAAGAACATGGCACGACCAGAAGGCCTGTGGCCTATTTTTCTGCCACCCTGGACCCAGTAGCTGCTGGGTTACCAGGCTGTCTGAAAGCGGTAGCTGCTACCTGTGCAAGTTTAGAACAAAGTGAGTCCATTGTCATGGGACATCCTGTGACTGTGTATGTTTCACATGGAGTGGTAATTCTATTGACCAGAACTAAAACGCAGTATCTCACCCCTAGTCGGCTGACTAAATACGAGAGGATTCTTGTGGGTGCAGCAAATGTAAGCATTATTAGGTGCGGTATTCTGAACCCTGCCACTTTACTCCCCGACCCCATGGAAATGAAAGGTGGGGATGATGATGAACATGATTGCATTGATCTGACAGAGTTCAGTACTAAACCACGCCCAGACATAAAAGAAACGCCATTGCCTGAACATGATAAAGAACTGTTTGTAGATGGTTCCTGTCTAAGACATGAACTAGGAGGCCTGAGTGCTGCTTATGCAGTAGTCTCTTTAACAAAGATTGAAGAAGCAGGTTACCTATATAACATCAAGTCTGCACAAGTAGCCGAATTGATTGCTATGATAAAAGCTTGCAAAATTGGGAAGAACTTACGCATAACAGTGTATACTGACAGTCAGTACTGTTATGGAGTTGTGCATGACTTTGGCCAATTGTGGCTACAGAGGGAATTCATGACTTCCTCAGGTACTCCCATTCGGAATGCAAAGGTTGTTCATGACCTTTTAGAGGCCATCCAGTTACCCAAGGAACTGGCAGTGGTAAAATGCGGTGCTCATAAGAAGAGCATGGACAAAGTATCACTGGGAAACGATTATGCTGATCGAGTGGCCCAATGGTGCGCCAGAGATCGGTATATTGTAAATCCAAAACGAGGGGGGCCAGGAACCAGCTGCCAACTTCAGGTGTTTGAAGAAGTGCCTACATGGGATGAAGTGAGAGAGTGGCAGGAATCGGCTCCTTGGCAAGAAAGAGAGAAATGGAAGGAGGATGGGTGTAGACCGAGACGTGTGGATGGTGTGATTTTGGGCCCAACTGGTATGCCTGTGTTACCCCGACACTTGCTTGGCACAATGGCAAGACTAATACACGAAGGATCACACATTGGTAGGGATGCCATGATTCTGGTATTTCAACAGACTTGGTACAGTAAGAAATTCAGGAAGGTAGCAGAGTCCCTCTGCCAGAGGTGCCTGTCATGTCAACAGATGAACCCAGGCAAGAGGACAATGGTTGAACTGAGCAAAATTGGGAGATCAGGGGGTCCTTTTGTAAAAATACAGATTGATTTCATCACCATGCCCCGTTGTGAAGGAAAACGATATGTCCTTGTCATTGTGTGTGTATTTTCAAAATGGGTAGAAGCTTACCCTACTCCCCAAAGTGACGCACTGACAGTAGCGAAGTGTTTACTAAAAGAACTGATACCTAGATTCGGGATACCATTCATTATTGAATCAGATAAGGGTGGACATTTCCAGAATGAAATACTGGCTGAACTCTGTAAAGCCTTTGGAATAAGGCAAAAACTTCATTGTGCATACCACCCAGAGGCTTCTGGAATAGTGGAACAAGTAAATGGAACTATCAAAAACAGACTAGCAAAGCTGACAGATGCTACTGGCATGACCTGGGTGAAGGCCCTGCCCCTGGTCCTGATGGGACTGAGAAGTGTTCCTGACCGCAAGACAGGCCTAAGTCCCCATGAAATCATTATGGGAAGAGTGATGAGACAAGCATGGGTGCCAGGAAGCAAACTGTTGAGTATTACTGATGATTTGGTGCTTGAATACTGCAGAAGATTGGGTGACCAAGTGCGTTCTATCTCTCGCCAGATTGGAGACGACGGCATCCTCAATCCAACGACTCCTCTCCACAGCTTGGTTCCAGGAGACTGGGTCAAAATAAAGAAACACACTCGATCAAACTGTCTGGCACCAAGGTGGGGAAAGAAACGCCAAGTAATCCTGGTAACAACAACTGCAGTGAAGGTCGCAGGTATTCCCCAGTGGATCCACGCTGGACACACCCAGAAGGTATTACCAGACAAAGAATTTGCAGAAGAAGGGCAACCAGCAGAGGACTCTGCAGGAGCCAGACCAGAAGGAGCTGACAACGAGCAGCCCAGCACCAGTCAGGTTGCAGGAACAGCAGACGTTGGCCCAGAAGTAGTTGACTACGAACTGCCAAGAATCCAGCCTGCTGAAGAGGTCCAGCAAACTGAGCCAGGAGTAGCTGAAGACGAGCTGCCAAGCATATGGCCAGAAGAATGGATACCGATGATTGATCTGACCGAAGATCCCATCAGAACAAGAGAGCGACTTTGTGAAGGTAGGGAGTGGACTAGTCAGGAAAAGCAAGGCACAGGCGAAGAACCTCAGCCGCTTGAGATTCACATCAAAACTGAGGAAGGAGAAGGTCAGACAGGGACAGAACAGGTGTTCGATACACCACCGCTAACACCGGATGTGGATAAGGGACAGCTTAGAAATAGAGTGATAGTTCGAGCAGAAGAAAATCAAGAGATCGAAGTGCTTGAACAGGATCAGGTAGGGTTAGAAGAACGGGTTCAGGAAACAGAAACAGAAACAGAAACAGAGACAATCGAAAGCCAAAAACAAAATTTTCCTGAACAAGGCCAGATTAGTAACCAGGCAGAAGAATTAGATGCTAGCCCTGGAACTAGCCAGATAGGGGAAGAAGAAGAAGAAAGTGAAGCAGAATTGCCACAAGCTAAAGAGAATAAGAGGATAAGAGAAGAAAGCGAAGTCCAAGTACCAACTAAGAGACTAAAGAAAAGAAACAACCTTGAGCCTAGGTTCGTAAAGAGATTGAGGCTAAGGATAAAGACAGTGGAAGAAAAACGTGCAGAAGCAAGGAGAAGTGCCCGAATAGCAGAGCAAGAAGAAAACTCTTCCAAAAGAAGGAGTGAACGAATAAAAAGACAAAACAAAAAGTACAAGTCTCCTGAATGGACACTCGTTTTGGAAGAACTTGAAGATCTTGATATAACTGACGTAAGCGACGGAGAGCCCGTCCCTGAGTACTCTGCTGAAGAAGAAGACGAACCACCGTGAATTTGCACAAAGTAAGCTAGCTGTGTAAAGACACAAAGAGGGGTCGAGAAACTTCTTCTGAGCCGAAATGTCTGATTCAACTGTGAATGGTAGACCCAGTTGCAGTCGTTGTAAGACGTGCTGCAAGGTGTGTATATGTAGTATAGTAGTACTGATAGTAATATGGATAGGACTAACCATCTTTATACCCTTTACTGTAAGTAAAGATACTAACATTGTCCCTACTGAAACTGTAAATACTGACAGTGAGGAGTTGACAACACAGAGTGTAGCAAGACATGAGAGAGCACTGAGACAAACAAAACGAGACTTAGAAGCATCAGATGAGGGAGGACTACATTATCATGGAATTAAGAACAGGACACACTTAAATGTTTTCGCAAACTTGTTAATACACTATGTAGAGACTATGGAAATTGAAGATTGCTATGTCTGCATGAAGCTACCTACTTCTGTGGCTGAAGGCGTGACATACCATCACTTGCCATTGACATATGGAATTTCTTGTAGCATTTTAGCTAGTTTATTTTACAAAAGAGGACCGTTACAGTACTATTACTCTAATAATGACGTGATCTTTTCTGAACTTCCTATACGTGGGAACTTGAATCCTGTACATACCAAAAGCGACACCATAAAATATATGGGAGACTACTTTCTGACTATAGGTAACATTGACATAGCTGATGCACACAGAGATAACTTGACTTGTTCTTTGCGTGAACAGGAAAAGATGTTCCTGAACATGGCAGAGAAAAGAAGAATTAAAATACAAAAGAAGGCTAATGACGAAAGTCAGAAAAGGCCAAAGTGGGCAGAGAACATGGAAGGCACCTCAAATGGTGGGGCAGGACCTGCTCTGTTGCTGGATTTTGAAAAGAAAGGCAAGCTATGTCTTCACCGCGAGAAGACTAGCTATTATAATAATGTTTTCATTGGTTCCAGTGAATGCGAACATAATTACAAGGTAATTGGAGGTTGGGGTTTCAAAAATGGGTCAGAGCCTGTGTTTCCTGGAATTTATTATATTTGTGGGGACAAGGCTTATTTCAAATTGCCGGATCACTGGTATGGAAGCTGCTATTTTGGCATTGTCTTCCCGAAAATATACCATGTGAATGGAAAAGCTGGAAGCAATGAAGATACTAATGGCTTAGTGCGTAGTAAAAGAGAAAGTATAGGTGAAATTATGGGTAGTATTTTCAGTGCACTGATACCTGGAGTGGGAGTGGTTCTGAACACTCACAGAATTTGCAAATTGTCTACTATAGTGGATGTGCTGTCTACGGAAACAGCTCATGGATTTCTGCTGATCAATACCGAAATGGTTGCAATCAGATCAATGGTTTTACAGAATCGACTTGCTCTTGACACCTTATTAGCGAAAGAGGGCGGAGTCTGCCGGATGTTGAAGGCGCAACATTGTTGCACTTATATTCCGGACAAAAGTGTCCAGATCAAAAGATATGTGAAAAATATTACTAATTTGACAAAGGAACTCAAACCACTCGAGGTTGATAGTGCCTGGAAGAGACTGGTAGATGGTCTCTCACATGTAGGTCATTGGCTTGCTAGCGTAGGTAAAAGCTTATTGTTCAAGATACTGATGCCAATTGGTATTGTAGGTCTTATTATATTTCTCATTTTTATCTGTTGTAAATGCCGCAAGCGCACCAAGAAGCACGAGGTAAATGCAAGAGGGTTGAAACGGAGTGTGGATGAGATTGAATTAGAGGAAGTAAATGATCAGATATACAAAAAGGTGAAGACTTCTCACCCTACTAGGACTGAGAGAGAAAAGTTAGAACGATTGCTGGAAGAGATAGAACTTTATAAAGTGTGAAAGAAAGTTGGCATCTGGTTCCATTTTTGTGATGATAGTAAATATCATCAAAGAGGGGATTGATGAAGCAAAGCTTCGCATATTTTGCGGCTTGCCGAAGTCATGAACCTCGTTTATGTGTAATAAGGTAACATAAGTATGTTCTACTAACGTTTATTTTTGTTTAGGCAAAGTTTATGAAGCTTGCCTACGTGTATTTCTAATACACTTACCCCGTGTACTTTAACATGGCCGCTGCTTGTATTTTAGTTACTGCGCATGCGTCAGCCACACTCACGTGTCCTGACGCGTCTGCAGAAGTGGAGGGAAAGTTATGCGCATGCGTAATTCATAGCTGTGCTTATCATGTGGTACTGCTCGTACCACTGCTCTTGTGCCGTATCAATATAGCTAACATTTAGAACGCATAAGTTTATTTCTTGATGATGAGTTAAAAGTACAAACCCTGTGATGTGTTTTCATGATGACATTATTATGTATTAATTTGCTTTCGCTTACTTTTCATGTACCGCGGGGAATGGGGGTCTGTCTGTACTGAGAGCCATCTTGGAGGTCCCTTCTGCGCAGATGCGACTTTCCGGGGACCTGACAACCTTGGCTGATGGAACTTAGCCAGCTGGCAGTAGTGGGCAAGATGCTCCTGAGAACTGACCTGCAAGCTCGGCTGAACGGAGTCACATGACCCTACTGTGTTACATTGTTAAATTGTCATTGTGTTTCTGCACAGTTTCTCCTGGGAACCCCAAACTAGCTAGGCGGTACCCAAGTATGCTAATGAAGGCTTAAAATCTTGTATTGTGATTGGTGTGTTACCCAAATCCTACCTTAGGACCAATCGAAATTGAGGGATTCTGACACTTTGCAACATTGGGGGGTGGTACACTGTCCCCAAACTGTATATCTACCCTGGGTTCCCCTAGGGAACCGTCCGACTTGTCTGGTTTAGCTGACCTGTCACTGACCCATCGTACTCAATAGGTAACTGAAGATACAGAGCGCTGCGGAGCACTCTGTCCGAATTTGACCATAGACTAAGGTTCTACTGAACCTTAAAGTGCTGGCGAAGCACTTTGCTGGGAGTTCGCTGACCCAATCGGGGTCTTGATCGATAGCTACAGAGCGGGTGGAGCGCAGGCATTTGCTTCCGAACTGTGGGTTCCGGTCCTGTCCTGAGCGGTCCTGTCCTGAGGGTTTGCTGTCCTATCCTGAGGTCCTGTCCAGATTCCTAATCCGAGGGTATCCTGTCCTATCCGGGGTGTCCATTCTGCACCTGCTGTCCTTTGAGGGGTATCCTTCCTTGAGGGTTTCCTGTCCTTAACTGACCCGTGGCCAGGGTTTGGTTATCACACCTTTCTAGGTAAATATTGCTCCGAACCTCTTAAATCTTGCACCTTCTGAATTTCTAACTTTTGCTTTAATAAAGTTCATCATTGCATATGTTATATTTTTCCATGTCTTTCCGCAACTATTGAAAGTCAATTGGTTTTTCCATAAGTTAGTTCCTATGTCTTCTCACTTGTTAGAAATTATATTTTGCATTGCAGTTTGTCATTTCCTGATATGGTCTAGAACTTCATTGCCTAGATTGTTCAAAGGCCCATTCACCTTAAGTGAAGCGTGTTACTCTTTATAGGCCCTCCTATAGTTACCCATGCATAAAACTGTCCATGCTTAAATATTATTGAATAGCATAGTATCTTCTCGTTACATTTTATCAGTACTTCAATGATTACTCTGTCATTATTTCTTTACAGTTATATCATTTACGTTATCTTGGTTATTGATTGCCTTATTTTATTGTACCTTATGCACGAAGCAAATGAACTTTAGATAAACATTTTAAAACTTCCAGTTGTCCGTGGTCATTTGAACAGTATTTTGAATGTTATTGGTTGGGTTTGTATTTTGCTGCTTTTCCTTTTACAGCTAGCTCCCTGATTCATTGTGGTCATTAGGTACCCGCATCGGTGGATGGTAAGTCGGGTGCACTGCGAAATAATAGTAGGGAACACACACACAAATTGGTAGAGCTCGTGAAGTCACCTGATCGATGTATATGGTGATTTGAAAGTATATGGGCCCGGAAGCCGGAAACGGCGAAAACTATTGGTCGGGTGGCCTCGCGCGCTCTATCAGCAGCACTTCTATATTTTCATTTAAAGCACTGGTAACAAGCTCGTTAATATTCATAAGGGGCAGGCTGATGCTTTCCAACTGAGCTCTATTATTTGCACTTTATAGAGCGTGCACTTTTCGGATACAGAAACGAGTTATTGTAACGCTCATTTGTCTCACTTCAAGCAAGCGTCAAAGCGTTTTATCTCTTGTAGTAACTGGATGTATGTGTAAGAGCATCTGAAGGGGTGAAGAGGGGAAAGTGAAACTTAATGGTTCTTATGCCCAACTCACTACTCAGAGCTTTCTGAGCTGGCTTTGTTTTGGTAAACAATGCAACTAGAAGATCACACACTTCCATGAAGAAGAAAGTTCGAGATCACAGAATGAAGTCCTGGAGTTGGTAAAGGTTTCTTGTGAGAAGAAGCTCAGTGGGTTTGTGCCCTGCAGCAGCTTCCAGTCTCTCTGTCCCTCACTCCCTCATTCAGCAGGCTCAGCAGTGTTTGTGTCACATGACCCCGCTCCTCTCCTGGACACCAGACTGGAACTGGCAAAAGTGCTGCCAACGACCAATCAAGTGCAAGTACAGGGAGTGGAGGGGTAGGGGGCTTGTAGGGTAAGGGGGCATCTGCGCTGGAGAATGAAGTCTATCAAGGGGGCAAGATAACTAGGGCCAATGAGCCCGTTGGCAGAGCAATTCTGAAAATGAGAAAAGAAACCAAGCATTGGTAATGCATTGGTTTCGCCTATGTGCTGACGAACAAGCTGTTTTTAATCAATCACCATCAGGAAAGAAGGAAAAATCTCTCTGACACGTATCACTGGAGTGGGGAGGATGTGGCGCAGCTGCCAGAGCTGCTGACTCGAGACCTTTGGTTCCTGGTTCGAGTCTTGGCAGCTCAACATCCTGTGATTCTGAGCAAATCACTTAATCTCTGTGAGTGATAAATTGGGCTATATAAATCCACTAATTTAATTTAAAGCATCACGCAAGCCAAAGAAAAGGCAAAACTATGAAAAAATAGTTACACCAAAGCAGATGTTAACAGTATTTCGACTACAAGAAACTGATAAGAGAAGCAGACGAGGAACAAGCATTGATAAATTCAGGAAAATATGCTACAGCCAATAGAAATGAAGAAAAAGTAAGTGCCAAGCACAGGAACAAAGGAAAATCCAGGAAAGTGAGGGGGGCCGGATGTATGTAAATCCCTTTTAAGATTTATATTAAAAACAATAGATTTCACAAGCACAGCATAATCTGGTTCCTTCTTTGTTTAGCCGGTGGTTAAGGTTGCTTTGTTGTGTTTTGAATGGTACCACCCTTATAAATAAAAAATTTTTTTAAAACACTACTACCACTCATAAGCTAGCGGGCCCATTTAAAAGCTCATTAATAATATTTTTTCAAAATCCACACATCCAAATTTCTGGTGCACTGTGTTGTGGTTATTAGTGCGTCTTCAGCGTGCTGTGTACAATTAAGAGGCGACACTTGTATATTTACACATATATATCTTGTATGAATTGATTTAGAGTTGTTCCATTGCCCTTGTCCTGAGGAGGCCAAAAAGAATACATAGGCTGAAACACGTCTGCGTCCACATTTGTGAAGGAGTCTACGCTAAAAATTAAAAAGAGTGATTCATAACTATTTGTGACACAAGAGAGTTAGAGAAAAGGCACTTTTGCCTCAGTGTATACTTTTGACTACCTCTAAGTGGATCACCTTGAATCAATGGGTGATCCACCTAGAGGTAGACAAAAGAGATAACATTGTGGGGTATTGGTAATGTATAGTGTTTCAGCAGTGTTTGTATATATTATATGTATTTTCGTATATCTACGAGCAATTTATTTGTCTGTAGATCGGTCCCATGTTGTATGTGTGCCTCAAATTGACTTAGGTTAAAATTACAGAAGTACTAATGACTGGAACTAGAGCAATTGAATGTTCCCTGTCTTATAAATAAATATTTACATATTAGTGCCCCCGTAGCAATTGCTTTTGTACATGCAGGCAAAACCTAACAAGCACAGCGAAAGCGCTGTGCAGGTGAAACCTAAAAAATGTGAGGGTCACGCTCCCCAACTCTGTGGGCATTTCACCACTAACACAGCACTGCGCATGTATATGCAAATGATGCCAGCTGTGTTCTGCTGTCGATAGGCTGCCAAACCTTACCCCTCCTAATCAGATGCCTCTGTAGGTATTATTATTGGGTTTTTCTGTGAATTCTGCTCCTTGGCCTGCACACAGATTTCAGCTCCATGGAGCACAGTTTCACAGATGTGTTTCACTGTCTACAGCAGCAAAGGCCAGGAGAATCACCAGCCCATGTTGGATACTTATATTTTTTATTATACGTATATTTGTGGGTGTCACTCTCTCGATTGTGACATTCCAAAACTGCTGACACGCTAGGAGGCTTGTTTTCCTCAGTCTGCAACCTTCTCATTTTTGTATTATTCACCCTTTTTTACAAGTTTAAATATCATTCACGTGTTTTGTATCATTCCAGACGCAGCATTTTACTTCCCTTACTTTTTGCAATAAAAAATAACAAAAGGAAAATAAACTTCTATTATATTATTTTGTTACCTAACATGGAAAATAACATTTTAAATAGACATATGAAAACAACGTCATTTACAAAACCAATAGCTCTAACAAATGCGAGAAACGTTCGCGTTGTTAATGCGGAGGTAGGGGGTGGGTAGGTGGGTGTCTATGAGAGAGAGAGAGAGAGAGAGAGAGAGAGAGAGAGTGAGAGAGAGAAAAAACACGTGGGGGGTGAGGGGGTAAACGTGTTCGCCAATTACCAGGCGCAGTACCATCTACTGATACTAGAGGGCAGGCTGCCTGACAACAACCATCTGTTTTTTGTGGTAATTTGCATACCCAGAAGCCACTGCAGAGTCACAATCACTTCTGTTTCATTGAAACGAGTAAAAACAGCCTTTTTAAGCTTTTAAAAGCAAAATATGTTCATGTGTACACATGTTTTGGTACTATAGCATTACATTCAATCATGTCATTATATTTGTTTAGTCGCCGTTATTTTCATGTTATCTATACTAATATAATAAAGAGAGAGCCCAACCCTTTGAGGCAAGAAATCTCAGGAACCACAGCACCAATCACAACACCCAATACAGCGTTGGAAAGGGCAGTTGCAGCAGAAGGACATAGGCTATGCAGACGCCCACTATATACATTTAAAAGGTAAAAGAACCATGCCAGCAAAGTAGTCCCTTGTGGGCGTGTCTGTATTGTGCTGTGGGTGTGTCCTGGGGGCGTGACAATCGCTGGGGGCATTCCGTCACGAGTGTTGTTTTTTCTTCCCAGGTTCTATACATTCCTGCTCTCTTTAAATAGTAATTCAGTGGAGGTCGCATTTTCTTAGAACCACCCCAAGCACAGTTATGGGCAAAAATACAACAAAAAAGGCCCTGCAAAGCATTATGGGATAAGATTAGCATAATTTTTAGCATTCATGAAAGGGTTTCAATGTTTTTGAATTTTACTCATCAGGGGCATCTTGGGACGACGAGGTGAACTGCAGCTTGATGTATAATATTTTAAATGCTATTGCATTTGCCTCATCAGGGAAATCTAGGGACGGCGAGGTCAACTGCAGCTTGATGTATAATATTTTAAATGCTATTGCATTTGCCTCATCAGGGACATTCAGAGACCATGAGGTAGTCAGCTTGATGTATAATATTTTAAATGCTATTGCATTTGCCTCATGGGGACAACTGGGGACGACAGGTGAACTGCAGCTCTTTGTAGAATTATTTGGATACTATAATATTCACTTCCCACTGCTAATCTCGTCCCATAATGCTTTGCAGGGGCTTGATCTCAAAATCATCACCTCTCTCACTGCTTGCTGGAAGCTAATTTCACCTTTGTGAAATGACTATATGCATTTTAGCATGTAGAAATACTTGTTATTTTACTTTGAATATATGAGGTTTCTGTTTTAATAATTGGAAATCTGACGGAACGAAATATTGCGGATTTATTGTACCAAGTTCGCGCCAATTCCGCCCACCCCTATTTTAAATACCCCTGCACCCCATAATCATAACCCACCCTTACTCTATAAAATACCCCAACACCCTTAAACACTAACCCATCTTAACCCTATAAATATACCCTGTACCCCAAAACCCAACCCTATCCCTAAACCCTAAAAATACCCCTGTACCCCGAAACCCAAACATAGCCCTGAACCCTATAAATACCCCTGTACCTCAAAACCCAAACCTACCCCTGAACCATAAAAATACCCCTGTACCCCATATATATATATATATATATATATATACTCCTCCAACCGGTTACTGTGCAACGAAACGTCCAATGCACTTTCACCAGTACGCAGACACAAAATCAAGGTCCAAAGCCAGTCTTCAAGTTATTCTTGTTTTTATTTTTTAAGCATAAAGTGCAGGGGTACAAAAAAGAACGTCGAACAGACGTGTTTCGGGCGTAACCGCCCTTGCTCACTGTTAGCGGTGATATGGACTGACTTGCATTTAAATAATACAATGTTGATTTGGAAAAGCGCGCCCAAATGCAATTAATAGACATAATAAAAGGACTTAGCTTGTCATGGGTCACAAAATGAAATCATATGTGGAGGCCATATTTGCCTAGTCAGAAATGCTAGTAAACATATTAGTACTGCATGTAAGTATCCACGAATATATACACTTTATAAAAATGATATATAGGTGATCTGTTATTTTTAAATGTCAACGATATTAATGTGTTCACTGTGCAAATACACCAATTTAACATTTTCTGTACAAATACGCAATGTTGACAGGCAAGATCATTCTAATTTGCTAACAAACAAGATTTAGTGGAAATTTCATGAGTACGAACAAATTTATCGACCAAAAATTATTCGGTTAACTCTTCATGATTGACATGATTCATATAAGCACAAATGCTCGGATGTCCTTTAGTATGTTAATGCAATTTTTCCAAATATTTTCTATTGAACCAATTAATCATAGCAGTCGCAGTCCATCATAATGAAAACAAACAAATCACGTTAATAATAGTGAAGGAGTGACTAAGTGTCAGTAACCAGTTCTGTTTGGACAACGTATGTAGTGTAAGGATAAATCAAAATAAATAAAACATTAGAAATCAATCTTTCTTCAACAGTTTCGTGGTATTTAAAATCTATTACCTAGGATGTTAAATCACGTCCTATTTGCTTTTTAGTTTGACAAAGTGGTTCAGGATCTTATCAATTTATTTAATGATGTTTTATCGGGAGTTACTAAATATTTTCCTATAAAGTTCTTTGGTTGATACTCAGGACCACAGACTGAAAATTAATGACATATGGAGCATTTAGAGGAAATTACTTAGATCTTCTCCCATGTTCAGACCTCCAGGGATTTTACTGTTAAGTCTAACAATGTATATTGACTCCAACTGCCTTAATTTTTTCTCATAATCACCACCTTTTTTAGATGTTCTCACGGCGTCTATTACAAAGTAATTAAGCTGGGATAAATTCCTATTGTGATACTGATCAAAATGTCGTGCTACCGGGTAGCTCTGATCACAATTTACTATAGCCCTAAGATCTTGGAGAATGCGTTGATACACAGGCAACTTAGTGCTTCCAACGTATCTCAAGTTGCATGTGCAAGTTAAAACATATACCGCTAATTCTGTTCTGCAGGTATAGTGGGCTTTAATGGTAATAGGTTTGGGGTCAAAGGGGGTCAAATAAGATCTAGTGTTGATGCCAAAATGGCATGCACGGCATGAGATGCACCGGTAGAAACCCTTACGGGGTGACAACCAGTCGTCATTTTTTACTATTTCTGGAGAACTGGAAACCAGTTCATTGCGCATGCTAAATGCCCTTTTGTATGTCACTGTGGGTTTATTAGGTAAAATGTCCTTAAGTACGGGATCAGTTAGAATCACAGGCCACTGATTCCTTACCAAATTCGAGATTTGGCGAGCTTGTCGACTATAGCCAGTGATTAATCTAATGTCATTGCTACTCTTTATTGAGTTAGTCATTTGGGGGTCCATATGGGATACTTCCAACAGCGAGTTCCGATCAAGCTTGTTGGCTTTGATCCTTGCTTTGTTTAAGGTGCTAGTTTTATAGCCCCTAGCCTCTAACCGTTTTTTGGCTTCTTCCTGGTGCTGGTCTCGAAGTTCCACCGTACTACACGTTCTGTGTATTCTAAGGAATTCCCCATAGGGGATTGCCCTGATGGTGTGTTGTGGGTGGAAACTTTGCGCATGTAGGATAGTATTTCCTGCCGTGCTTTTTCTGAAAAGGCTCGTAGTAAGAGTGTTATTCACTATTTCAACCAACACATCCAAGAAACTAATACTGTTCCTACTTATCTCAGCAGTAAACTTTAGGTTAGAGTTGTTAACGTTGATACTTTCAACAAAAGACTTTGCATCTTCCATACTGCCTCTCCAAATGATGAACATGTCATCTATATATCTCATATATTTCACAATGTTGTTATTCCAGAAAACTGAGTGCTCAACCTCGAGGACATGCTCCTCCCACCAGCCCACGTGGAGCCCCGCGTAGCTGGGGGAAAAACATGCCCCCATGGCCACACCCCTCAATTGTTTATAGACCTTGTTGTCAAAGAGGAAAACATTGTTGTGAAGACAACGTTCCACCATAGTTATTAGCATGGAATTATGTTTGTATAACTCAACAGGTCTTTTATCCAAATAGAACTGAATGGCTCTTAGGCCATCTGAATGTGAAATACTAGTATAAAGACTAGCAATGTCCATTGTCATTAGCAAATAGTCAGCTGACCAAACACAATGGTTGATGTTCCTAAGGAATTCCGTTGAGTCTTTGATATAGGCAGGGAGACTGGTGACAAAGTCCTGCAAGTGGTGATCTATATATTTCGAGGTGTTCTCAAACAGGCTGTTGATGGCAGAGACTATTGGTCTCCCCGGAACCGGTGTTATTTATTTATGTATAAATATTAGGCAACACTGGATGGTCTTTGTGCAGGAACTTCATTTCATCCCTAGATAAAAGACCTTCATGCTTCCACCCGTTGAGTTCTTTTTGATATGCCTGTTGGATGGATTTGGCGGTCTTAAAGTCAATTTGGGCATAACATACTGCGTCATTTAGATGTCTGTATGCCTCTTCCATGTATTGTTTCTTGTCCCAGAGCACGATGTTTCCACCCTTGTCGGATTGCTTGACGATTATTGCTTGGTTGGTTTTTAGTTTTCTCATCAATTCATTGTATGGTCTCATGTTGACATTGGTTAAACCTTGTTGTTTTTTGGTTTGAGTATTTAATTTTTTTAAACCATCAGTTATGAGTTCCGCATATATGTCTATGGAGTCTTTGGGCATTGTTGGAATGAAAGTTGATGGCAATTTAAATGGACTACCCACAGTTTGTCCCAAATCAACATTTTCATCTTCGGCAACATCTTGAGTACTGCTGGTGGATGTTTCATCATTGCATAATATATATCTACATATCTACACTAATATAATAAAGAGAGAGCCCAAACCTTTGAGGCGGGTAATCTCAGGAACTACAGCACCAATCACAACACCCAATACGGCGTTGGAAAGGGCAGTTGCAGCAGCAGGACATAGGCTATGCAGACGCCCACCATATACATCTAAAAGGTAAAAGAACCGTGCCAGCAAAGTAGTCCCTTGTGGGCGTGTCTGCTTTGTGCTTTGGACGTGTGCTGGGGCGTGACAAACGCTGGGGGCGTGTGGTACGTTCCGCCCTTCATGTCATGTCTCATATTGTGTGCTAATCCCACCCTGCTCCTTAAATATTGCGGATTTATTGTACCAAGTTCGCGCCAATTCCGCCCACCCCTATTTTAAATACCCCTGCACCCCATAATCATAACCCACCCTTACTCCTTAAAACACCCCAACACCCTTAAACACTAACCCATCTTAACCCTATAAATATACCCTGATCCCCAAAACCCAAACCTATCCCTAAACCCTAAAAATACCCCTGTACCCCAAAACCCAAACCTAGCCCTGAACCCTATAAATACCCCTGTACCTCAAACCCCAAACCTACCCCTGAACCCTAAAAATACCCATGTACCCCAAAACCCAAACCTAGCAATGAACCCTATAAATACCACTGTACCCCAAAACCCAAACCTACCCCTGAACCCTAAAATACCCCTGTACCCCAAAACCCAAACCTAGCCCTGAACCCTTAAAATACCTCTGTACCCCAAAACCCAAACCTACCTCTGAACCCTAAAAATACCCCTATACCCCAAAACCCAAACCTAGCCCTGAACCCTAAAAATACCCCTGTACCCCAGAACCCAAAACTATATCTGAACCCTTAAAATACCCAAACACCCCAAAACATATACCTCAGTACCCCAAAACATATACCCCTATACCCATACTTGCCTTATCCAAACATTTAAAAAAAAAAACATGCTTTTATCATTCATGCATTTACAACAAATTTCGTTGTAAATGTATGCGTGGTAAAAGCATATAAAATGTAATGCCACGCGTTATAATGGCATTGCGGAGTCATGGTACTTTTGTAATGAAAGTATGCGGAGTGATGGTATGCGGAAAGAAAGTTGCGGAATAATGGGTGTTTACCCTCCCCCGTAAGTACATTGGTGGCACGGCGGCCCACATCTCTAGCAACATACTCATATTTTTTCACCACCCATTTGAAAAATGCACAGGTCTCTCTCATTGATGCCCAGCACCGACATACACTTTTAGACACACCTCCCACCACAAGTTCTAGAATTGCGAACTTTAGAGATGGGGAGCTACGTTTGAATCTCGGCATCAGCTCAACATCCTGTGATTCCAGGCAAATCGCTTTGTCTCCCCGTGCCTACCACAAATGAATGTGTTCTTCTGTAATGTAAATTGTGCTCATTCCATGTTGTCGAGTTCGCGCTATATAATATTGCAAGGAAAATAAAGTAGGGAAACTCGAGTTCACACACTACTGAACGCGCACTCTTAAGTGCATCAGCAGTGCACTGTGAATCGCAGCGTTTCACAGGCCTGTCACAGATAAGAAATTATATCAAAACGAAATCCTACGAAACAATATACTACTGGCCGGCAGCAATTCATACCCGGACAACGTCGGGACGGGCTGCTAGTTTATAATACGAGGGACAGGAAAAGCTGTAACTTCTTTGCATTAATATGATTAATTATTATGGGAGTATGTGGTGCTTCATTGCACTTCGTGTGGCGATGATAATCAATAGACTTTATAATTTTTGGAGGATCTTTTGAAGATCCGTTTTATGGTGAACGTTAGACTAAGCTGGTAATTATTTGTGTATGGCGTGATGATGCTGTTCAATATTATGTGGATGAATGTGATATTTCCATTCAAACTGAGGCTGAAACTTTGGGTGGTTAAATTGTTTAACACGTGATTCTTCTCGAACGCAGTTCAAGGTACTATGAGGAAGGATTGACAAGAGCCTCGTTGAATCACCAGGAGATGCAAGGCTTCTTGACGCTAGACGACGATCACTTACACAGAAAACAAACACAGTCACCGGCAATTTTAAATCATTAAAAACCGATATTTCTGGTTCATACAGTCACATGCATCATTGCACCCGTTTGCGATTCCTAAATTGCGAAAATTAGGGAATCGCAATTTAGAAATCGCAAACGGCAATGCATGAATAATTCGTAAATAGTTTTGCGATTTCTTAATTTTCCTTAATTGCGACTCACATTTTGCGAATCAATTGCGATTCACATTTTGCGAATCGCAATTAAGGAAAACCTTCCCATTGATTCCTATGGGCCAAATGGCCCATAGGAATCAATGGGAAGGCATTAACATTTTGCGATTTTCATTTTGCGAATCGCAATTTGTTAATGCATTTTAAGGGTGCTGAGGGGGGTCCAAAGGACCCCCCCTGCATCCTTGAAATGTTGTTGTAAGTGCAAGTTTCACACACACATGTCCAAAGGACATGTGTGTGTGTAACATGACACTTTCAAAAATGCATTTTTGTGCATTTTTGAAAGATTTCGCAAATTAACACGAGGTTCAACCTCGTGTTAACTTGCTCCCCCTATTTTTCAATTCGCATTTTTTAAAACATTCATGCATTGCATTTAAGGAATCGCAAAAATTTGATTCCTTAAATGCAATCGCATTTTTAGAAATCGCAAAAAATTGCGATTTCTACACAATTGTTTAATGCATCCCAAAAAGTGATTTTGGAATCGCAAACAGCCAAATTTTGCGATTCGCACCGTTTGCGACTCCAAAATCGCTTGATGCATGTGGCTGATAGTGACCAGAGTACTCTGTGCGGGACTCCACAGGCTCCTATTGTCAGCCTCTGGTACTGCACTCACGGTGCATATAAAGCATGGTGCCTAGCGGAGGTCCTGCGCCCTTGTACTTTGTGAGAGCCTCCTATTCCTACTGGACCTGTAGTCAGTTTTGCCAGATTTTGAGACCTGTCCAAAACCTGAAGACATGACCAGTATCGGTCCAACCCAACCCAAAGTTGCAAATCTCAAATTGTGTAAAAACATACTTCAAAAATAGTTCTAAATTCTATCAATGGCCGCCGGCCTGGCGTGGTGGTCATGGGTGTCGCCCCTGTGTCTCTCCTCTGCGTCCCAACTCCGCTGGTACCGAACAGGAACTAAGAAGTACCCAGGCTCCCCTGACCAATCACAACGCTGCAATGCAGCGTTGTAATTGATCTGAGCGCCATGGATCTGCGCTCGGCCTGGGAATGGGAACCTGGGTATGTTCTCCATGCAGGCCATAATGCAGCCTGCATTGAGAACATGTGAAGTGCACATGACTGTTTTGGCCGGCACCAGAGGGCCGGCCAAACACTCACTGCGCACTTGGGGGCAGATTTACAAGAAACTGAAGCATCTGTAGAGATGCGTCATTTTCCCTGTGCCAGCCTACGATACCCTTGCACCACCATGAATGCTCCGTATTTATAATACGGCACACTGTGGCGCAAGGATTGACAGATGCGTCAGAAATTCTGACGCATCTGTTGGCCCAAAAATCATGCATTGCTGGAGTCGTGTTGCAAGCACAGCACAACTCCATCAATGCTTTTGAGGCCTATTATCACTACACTGCATCACTCCTTAAGCCTGCATCAAGCAGGCGTAAGGTTTCGACGCAGTGGCATCCTAGAAGTGATGAAGTCAAATCTTGTAGATTTCACTGCATCCCTTTTACAAGGCTTTCCTGTGTGGGAACGCCCACCCTGCATGCATTATACATGACGCATGTATACTGTGAAGCAGGGCTTTACAAAGTGACACATCTCCCTAGATGCGTAACATTGTAAGTGACCGCATTTTTTACGCCACCTCTGCATCACAAAAGTGTTGCAAGGGTCTTGTAAA
The DNA here is from genome assembly GCF_964261635.1 of Lissotriton helveticus. Classification (NCBI taxonomy): domain Eukaryota; kingdom Metazoa; phylum Chordata; class Amphibia; order Caudata; family Salamandridae; genus Lissotriton; species Lissotriton helveticus. The sequence continues at coordinate 181,574,801 of NC_136057.1, read as the reverse complement.
TCTTCTCGTCGGAGTAGGCAAACCACTCCTCCCCTGCCCTGAGAGCAGAGCAGCCCCGCCCGACCGCCCGCCCACAAAACAGCACAGAAACATAAAATGATAATAAATTTGTTAATATCATTGTATGTTTCCTTTATTTACACTGATTAAAATGGTAGAACCTAAACCACACCTTGCAGCTTTGATGGCAGCCCTAAAATGGGCAAGACTCTTCAAGGAAGTATAATGGTTTGGGCACATCACACCGTCCATGATCACCAGCCACTGCCTTTCCACAGAAGTTGGGACTTTTTTCAGTGAGTCATGGCTTCCAAGACACCTGACGCAATCCCCTCAGTGGGCAGCCAATCGCTACAGTAGATTCATACCTCTGGAACTTTCAAGATTCAAGAATCAGAGAACAATTTTTCTTTCTTTTTTAGGTAGCATTCCATAAATCCGGAAATCAGGGCCTCATTATGACGGCTGAAGGACAGCCACCACCAGGCTGTTGGTGGCGGTCTTTCAGCCATCTTACCAGGGATTTCCGTCTGCCATATAATAATCGCATTTTGACGGGTGGTGGTCAGAAACACAAACTGCCAAAGTCCCGACAAGTGGTCTATATCCGACCGCCTGTTGGCCCTTCCTTGAGTCCCAGATTTGCGGCTGTGCCTGTCAGGAACCGCCGTAGGGATTACTATATACCTCTCGACCGGGAGTTCTATGGCGGTCAACCCTGGGCCACAGACATAGGCACCATAGGTGCCCCCTACATATGCCTACAACTTGTGGTAGGCACCGCATGGTGCTTGCCACGTAGTGCAGGGATATGTGTGAGATGTCTGTTTTGGCTTGCAGCGGGTGCTGCAGAGCATAGCACCAGGAAATGCCGGTCACATCCTAATTTGCCATGTGGGATGGACGCCTCATAAGCTGGCGGTCCCAAATACAATCGGATGGCGGACGGACATCCTAATGACCCCATAATTCCTTCTTCAAAACACACAAATCCATCAATTGTAGACTTAAAAAATCTGACAAATCTAATTTCTCAGTGATATGTCTAAGTATAACCCACTAGCAGCCCGTCCCGACCTTCTCCGGGAGCAAGAAGGCTTAAGGGCCCCCGCCCGCCCCGGCCCCCGCCCGCCCCGACATTGTCCGTGGGTCCCCCGGAGTAGCAGCCCGTCCCGACCTTGGCTTCAGGGCCCCCGCCCGCCCCGACATTGTCCGTGGGTCCCCGGAGCCTTACCTCATCCGCCCCATCTCCCCGCGCTCCTGAGTTCACCGGTCCGCCGCTCCTCGCCGCTCCTCCCCTCTCCTCCCCGCCTGTCTGCCGCTCCTCTCCGCTCCTCCCAGCCTGTCCGCCGCTCCTCACCGCTCCTCCCCGCCTGTACGCTGCTCCTCCCCGCGCTCATGTCCGCCGCTCCTCCTCGCGCTCCTGGACGTCGCTCCTCCCCGCGCTCCTGATGTCAGCACGCACGTCGCGGCAGGCGCTACTTCCATGGGACTACTTTTTTTCTTCTCGTAAATTTTTTAAATAGCGTATATTTTTTACATTTATATAGCCTATGTCCATCTGCACACCCTGACAATTTCAACGATGTATCGGGTCTGTGGATTGGCGCTGTGGTTCCTGAGTTTACCCGCCTCAAAGGTTCAAAGTTCTTCCTTTATAATAGTAGTATAGATTTCTTTCCTATTTTATTCCTCTCTCCTCTTCATCTTTAATATTAAATCCTTTCATTTCCACACACTCTTCATGTTACTTAGGTTGATGGTGAGGTGTCCTTTTCTTCTTTTCCTTGGACCCTCGTCGCCAATGAAAAGTTCTCAATAAATATACAAAGATGAGAGAAGTTGTTCAGAGGTTTATTCATTGACACCCCATCCATCAGCGACCTCAGGATTAACCGTCTCTTGAAGAACATCCATAACCACAGCATTCTAGGTTCCACAGAACCTTCACAAATGTAGAAGATAGAGAGAGGACACTACACACAGTGCACCAGCACATGGAGAGAGCAGAAATGCTTCAAATATTTGTAAATGTGGAACATTTCTGCTCTCTCCCTCTGCTTTGCTTGCTGCCTTGGTTTGTGTGAAAGATTAGCAAATCTGCCTATTGTGAAGGAAAACAGGAGAAGTTCTGGTTTTCTTTCTGTCGATTTATTTGTAGTCCAAAGCACACACGACCGGAGCCATCCAGCCACCGAGGATCCAACCACCGTCCGGCGTTGCTAGGATTCTCGGCAACCTGGTGGCAACGCTTGAGAATGTAGGAAGGAACATAAGGAACAATAGCAATGAGTACGGGCCCGATTCACAGAATTAATTTAAGACAAAATCCTAACTTCTGTGAATACCAAAAGTAGTATGTTTAGGATTTTGTCTTAAGTTAGTTCTGTGAATCGGGCCCCATGAGTCTCGTGGAAGCACGTGACTCATGGTGAAACATAAGGTAATAGCACTGAAAAATAAGGTAAAAACATTACAGATATATGATGGCATTACAACACTGCCCCTAAGCGTATTGCTCCTAGGATTTTAGGGGCAGATTTACAAGACCCGTGCTCCACTTTTGCGTCGTTTTCCCCATGTTAAAAATGACGCAAAAGTGGCGCAGTGGTCTTGTAAATCTGCCCCTTAGTACTTTCTCTCTATGTGAGTGATTTTCAGTGATTACATGGTTGAAGATGCATGGCCTGGTTAGGCCAGGGCTCACTGGGGCGTTTAATTTGAGGCACTGGTTGCTGGTGGGGTCCACTGGCGCTCATTATAGGGACTGCCATGTATCATCAAACTTTCATCCAGAGCAAAATAGAGAAAACCAGAGCAAAATACTAAGGGGCAGATTTATGATAACTGGCGCATCTCAGTTATTTTGCGCCGCTGCTCCGCCACCCATGGGGCAAAAACGGCACAGATGCGTGACGCATCTGTGCCGTAAAGGTGGCGCATTGCTGGAGTTGCGTCGCAAGCGCGACGCAGCTCCAGCAAGGCTCGGGGGTGCCCCATCTTTACAATGCTGCGTCAAGACCTACGCCTGCTTCAAGCAGGCACAGGGTTTTGACGCAGCATTGGCCTGAAAGTGACTGAGTGCAATCTCATAGATTTCACTCAGCCACTTTTGCGAGGCGCACCTGCCCCAGAACGCCCACCCTGCGCCGGAACGCCCACAAGTGGCGCAGGGCTTTACAACGTGACGCATCTGCCTAGATGCGTCACGTTGTAAATTGGTCGTAGGGATGCGCCACGTTTATGCCGCAGTTGCGTGACGCAAACGTGGCGCATTCCCAACATAAATCTGCCCCTAAAGAGCTAATATTGGTGAAAATGAAATGGAGACAAATTAATTTACAATAAACAAAAGCAAAGATGGTCCTACAATTCTTTATGATCCCCCACTCTCGCTGCACAAATACATACACCAACATATAAGAGACTGTTTGACGCTTTTGATGAAACTTACATTGTACTGCGATAATGGATTGCGAAGAGGTGCAAACAATACAGAATTCGCAAAGGTTCGCAGGCGCCCGACTGCCACCCGAGGTGCAAGTGATTACCCCTATGCACGTCAGCAATCTTATTTACACTGTAATGAGACTTTCCGTATGTGAGTGAAAAATATATACCCTGGAAAAAAAGAGCGACTAACAAAACAAGTTTAGTAAGCAGATACACTTATTATAAAACACATGCGCTTTTGTAAAAATGAAAGTCTACAGAAAATAAATGGTGAAAATCTAGTAAATGCATCCTAGGTATGCAGACATAGCCCAAAGGATTGTGGGTATGACGACTAAAAGGCTATGAGACCCACGCATGCTCAATGGAGAAGGCGTGATCTCGTAGCCCTCCCCCCTCCCCTTACCTCTAAACATAAACATTGGACTCAGATGTGGCCTCTGTTCCTGCTCCAGGGTCGAAAGGATCCCGCTCCTTTGATCTGAGCTCAGGCGCACGTGCGGCTGCTGAGGCCAAGCTCCCGGTCCAGGATCTTGCGCCTCTGTGGAAGTGGATGGGAAATAACGTACAAAGTGGATTCATGTTTGTGCGGAAACAGATCCCACATGTAGTGTCCTGCTGGACACGTTCTAGTCTTTTTGCAAATCTGAATGGAGCGTGAATGGTGTTGGAAGAATGTGTGTGCGAGTGAATATTGCCGCTTTGAACGATGCACTGCAATTACGCTGTAATACTGTATGGTTTAGCATCATCTCCTCACATCGTGGACAATGTTAACGCCCACATCTTGCCCCTCTGACAATGTTAACGCCCACATCTTGCCCCTCTAAATGTTAACGCCCACATCTAACGCCCACATCTCTTCGCATCATGAACAATGTTAACGCCCACATCTTTTCACATGTTAACGCCCAACGCCCACAAGTTACTACTTTACCACTGAGGTCGCCCCCCCTTTTTAATGTATATGGTGTCCATATATATAGCCTATGTCCATCTCCTGAACCTCCCCTTTCCAATGCTGTATTGGGTGTTGTGATTGGTGGTGTACTTTTCGAGTTTACCTGGCTCAAAGGACACAGGGGCATATTATCAAGGGGGTTTATCTCCGCTTTTTTGGCTTTAAAAGCCAAGAAAGCGGAGATACAATTATCTCCCTATTACCTAGCTGTCGCTAACACCAGTTAGCGACAGCTAATAGGAGATAGCGACCATCTTGGGCCCCACTTTGCATGTCAGTGATATTTATCACTAATGACATGCAAAGTGGGCGTGCCAAGATGTTAGCGACTGGAAACAGTCGCTAACATCGCTATCTCCTATTACCAACTTTTGGAGATATTCGCGCTAAGCGCGAATATCTCCAAAGCTAACACCTGCCCTGAGCAGTTCTTCGCCATCTTATCCAATGGGGGGTGGATAACATGGCTAAGCGCATTAGCTCGGTAATGCATGAATATCGCTGGCGGCCGATTTTTATCGCATTTGCGATAAACCTGGTAATACCAAGGTTTATCTGCGATAAAAATCGCCGCAGCTCAGCGGTAATTTTTTGTCTCTAACCAAGCAATAGCGATAATTATCGCTATTGCTTGGGAATATGCCCCACAGTTCTCTCTTTATAATAGTAGTATAGATATAGATATATATATATATATAGATAAAGTGAAATATCAGGGGCCCCATTTATGAGAAATGACGCATCGCTGCGTGAAAGCAGCGATGCGTCACTTCTCAGTGCGCACTCCTTGCAACATACCTGATGCGTCATATTTACTGAATGATGCATCATGTCGCAAGGAGTTACAGATACATAAGTATTTCTGACATATCTGTAAGCGCAAAAGGGACGCATTGCTGGAGTGTGTCACAAAAGTGACGCAACTCCAGCAATGGGTCCTTTCACATGAGGCAAGCCCCATGTGGAAGGGTCTGCGTCAGTCTTATGCCTGCCATGAGGCAGGTGCAAGATTTTGACGCAATGGCGTCCTATAAGTGACGCAGTGAAATCTTATAGATTTCACTGCGTCACGTCTACGAGGCTTTTTGCGGGGGAACGCCCCCCGCATACATTATACTTGATGCAGGTATAATGTAGCACAGGGGTTTACAAAGTGATGCATCTGCTTAGATGCGTCACTTTGTAAATAATGGAGACATGTTTTGCGCCGCTGATGAGTCACAAAAAGTGACGCATCGGAAGTGCAAAACTGACGCAAGTCCTCATAAATGGGGCCCATGGCATTTAATGCTCCCCTGTCTGTGCCCCATCCACATTTTAGCTTTCAGGGTTACTAAATTGTGTGTATGCATAAACGTTTGTAAAGTAAATATCTTGTGGAAAGAGCTGTGACACATGGGAGAGTATGGGAAATGCTATGTAAAACTGTACTGATTAATAAGTATCTTAATAATAGGGCACTGTTAGCTAGGTGTATATATCATAGTAAGCAACGGGACTTGTTTCAGTTACATTTAACACCTAGGTGGGTAGAGGTTGAACAACTTCTAGGATGCTGTCCACAGCTGCCTCTTCCTTTTAAGTAATAGTAAACTATGTGAAACATTTTAATTCTGCCAAACCTTTTATTTTATTTAATCAAACTGCAAAACTATATTCCAGCCGCATTTTTGAAGCAGTTCAAATGAACAGTGGACAGTTTTGCTTTCCGTAACAAAATATTGAAGATTTCAAGAAAAAAATAACTAGTCAAAAAATGTAAAAGCAGGGCAGACCCATCCTTGCATATAAAAAAATTACTGGGCAGCACAAATTCATGACAGTCAGGCCCCGATTTACTAGGATTTTGCATCGTTTTGCAGCGTGGCATTTACTCAGCCATGAGCAGTCGATTTGCATGGCTTTGCATTGTTTACTAAATCCAAAGTAATACAAGGCATTGTGCTGCGTTACTTTGCCCTGCCTTATGTTACTTTGTGCTGGGTAGGTGATACATGGGTGGAGTAGGAGGTTTTCTGTGCATGCACAAATGTATTTTGATGCAAACCCAGATTTACAAAGACTTATACACCTGAATATTGTCCTAACTGACAAAGCATGATGTATTCTGCACTACATATAGAAGGAACAAATCACCTTTTAGGATTGCTTTTGTGCAGGAAGGTATCCTTTCTTGCCTGTGTTAAAACAATCCTGCCTGTAACACTGGCACCTTTGCAGCATGGCACAAGTGTGCCTTCGTTGGCAGTGCACCAGCCCAAGGAGAGAGCAAAAGTGCACATATCTTAGGAGATATGGCACATGTCTGCTCTCTCCCTTTCACACAAAGCAACACAGCAAGTTGTCTAGCTGTCTTGACTTGCATGAAATTTCAGTATATCTGCCCAACAATTCTTACTCGTTCCGGAAAGATGTAATATTGTACAAGTCCAATTTCAGTCAGAGAGATTTAAAGACTGAGAGAGCTACCCTGTCTGCCAAACTGATGGCCCACCTGCCCTATTTAGGGTTAGGAGGACCACCACCATTCATTGACAGAGCCACACATGGCTCAGTTGATGGAAAGCTTCCTCTGTTGGGCCAACACAATAGGGGCTGTCAGTGAAGGAGTATTTGCCTCCCATCCTATTTAGGGTGATGTGTGTGATGCCCTTTTTTCTGTCTATCACTGCTATGTGGAAATGTACCCAAAAGTGAGCACACTGGTGCATGGTCACCCTCTCGTCCACGGGTCCAAAGACCAACAAAATAGAAATTGGCAATGGAGTTGAAATAAAATAACAAGTTTATTAATCACTCATGAGTGGGACCTAGTCCACACAACACTCTCAAGTGCTGCAGGAGGTAGAACAATGAGCTCACAAACCAGCGTCTTTCTATACACTGTTTCTGCATTGTGCATGTGGACAGAAATCGAAGGAACACGTTTAGAAATAGCGATCAGCAAACAAGGGCAGACGAATAACCACTTAGTCAGCAAATAGGGAGGGGGCGCAAGAATGCTTATGGCAGAAGTAAACAGTCAACAGATAACATCTAAGACCAGTTGCACTGGCAGCTACAAACCCCTCCAGCACGTACATTGCTTAGCCATGTCAAAAGAGGTCAACTAAAATAGATGACACAAGCAGAGTGAAAAGGCAAACAGCAGAGTACGAAGGAAACTAAATGGAAGCCACAGCCAAAATTGCTGTTGCTTATGCTAATGAAAATATTGCACGTTTCCACAGATGACCCTTTTAGCATAAGCTAAGATGTTTTCTTGTTTCTTAAAAGGGGTATGATATACATCATAAATATCAATTACCATCATTTAACAAATTTCTCGTTCCATTGCCAAATGGGCATTTGTATTTTGGACATTCGTTTTAGATGGTACAGAAGTAGTACAAGTGGAAATACAGAGGGAACAGAGCATTGGCCCACATTGTATACATAAACAACAAGAGAAGATAATTGCAATAATTATGAATAAGGCAGACAATACTTCCAGAGCCCATACAGAAAATATGCTCCAAAACCATCCAGTCCAAGTCCATGTTCCTGAGTCTTGATGTATCTCAGTGGCTATTTTATACATTTTGGAAATTGGCAGCATAAACAGAAGGGGCGAGATAAACACGCAGCAGCTGCTCCCGATAATGCGACATGTTCTGCCACGATCAACCTAGATCACATCTAGAACCATTTTATTTTGAAAAGTCACAATTCTCGTAATTTGGAATATTTCCAAGAGCCATTGCTGTTTGATTAATCATTCCCTCTATCACTCTGGTCAAGCGTCTTCTTTTCCTGCTATTTAAAGCTGCACCAACAAGGCAAAAGAGTCCCAAATTAAAGTCAACATATTGCTGTAATGCAGTGCCAGTTTGATCCACTTCATCATTATTTATAGTTCTTTTGAATCAGTTCATGGAAATGTCATTAAACAATTTTTGATCTTTATGATAAGATGCAGGTGCTAAGAACACAGGAGGATGCAAGAAGGACACATAGCATATTCCAGACCATCCAATTGGTAGATAATAGTAACCTTTAATTCCACAAATGAAATAAGTGTTATGTGAGGATAGAAAACTGCTATTGTTCATTCCAGTAATTTTCAATACTGTAGTATAGTCACTTTTTCCCACGGGGATACCGCCAAAACTGCTCACCCAAAGATTTGCTTGGGCTTTAGAAACAGCGATAACAGGAGGCCCAATACCCTTGGCCATTCACGTGTTGAATAAAACATAGCTTATGGAAGAATCCCCTCTGCAATACTCCTCCATTTTCCAAACAGTTCCTTTGGCTTGTGGGTCCCCTTCCTCATCGGGGTGAAAAACCTTGTTTAGTTGTGCATTAAGTCCTCCTACATCAGCTGGAGTAATGTTACTGATTTCAGAGGCCCACAACAGTGTGAACCAGGCTCTACAGGAGCCAATATGCGAGAATGACAGGGGAATAAGAAGTGATCCTCCCTTCTTCTGATGGGCTGGCATCATTCCACATACCCAGCAGTTGGTAGTGTTTGTAGCATTATGAGTATGATGTAACATTTGTATGAAAGTGTTATTGAGAAATGACATTCAGTGCTTCTTTTCATGATAGGGAAGAATGAAGTAATAATGTTCTGTGGGGATAGGAGTAGTAGCAGGCAGTAAGTTTCGAGCCGGAGTTACTTCCTCTACAACCCACATCATTGTACCAATAATGACAGCAGTCAGAGTTAGTCCAGTGATGAACATTGTACATTTGCTGCAGATTTTTACAGCACTCGATTTCATCTCCTCAGACATGTTCATTTCTTCAGCAAACAACAAAACAGATGATGCCCTAAGGTACTGGCTGGGCGTTGGTTTCTTCACTAACATTGAGACAAGTAGTCACTAAAAGGCTACCCCCACTTTGTAGCCAGTCTTTAACCACCCAGGACAATGGCTCAAACAGTCTCTTTCTGCAATGAAGTGTCTTTCTTCCTGGATCGAAGCAGATATCTAGAGATGCACCGGGGATCATGTGGTCCAGGAAGACAACCTCGGGCCCTTCATGTGACGCAGCTCGTCATCTTTCGGTGACCAGGATGTCACAGTGATCTTTCAGCGCAGTAGGTTAAGTCACCAGGACGCAGATTGCGTCCATCACCCTGCGACCTGTCAGGAAGAGCTTTCTGCACCTGCTGATAAATAGAAGACAAGCTGGGGGGCGCTGGAGGGCGCACTGGGGAATGGCTGCATGCTAGTGCTGCTCCGCCGGACAGGGAAATTAATCTGCCAAGAACACTCGCTTTTGGTGTCTCCCGACGAGAAATGAGCAGAGCATATTGAATCGGAACCACAGCCCGATATACTTCTAGTGCTGGATGCAAGAAATACTCTACTGCTACACGGAAAATCAAACCAAAAGGTGTGCCCCCAGATGCAGCAGGCCGAACCTAAAATGGCGGCGAGGTGCGCTGTGACGACAGATTTAAAAACAACAAGCTGCGATTCAAATAGTGGAGTGCTAGCGTGACTACCAGAGATCAGCTAGATATCACCATTAGCTGGTAGAGGATAAAATTTACTGGAAGCTTGATCGTAGTGCAAAGTGCGAGAGAGGAGGCGAGGGCACATTAGTACATGGCCAGAAGTCGGCTCAGCACGCTCTGAATAAAGCAGCATCATGGCGGGATAGCATCTGTAACAGCAATCGGTGCCCTGAGGTGCGCAGCGATAAAGGGCTGATTGATATGGGGCAATAGACTACACTGCATAACTGTACCGTCATAGGATCAAACGTTATCAGAGACTATAAGCGCAAGGCGATGATCAGTGGTGCAACAGACTGCCGTCCTGTAACCAGTGAGGTGCGCCATAGCGAAAGCTGTGAGAGTGGTTACACACGGCAGATCAACTAACTGTGAGAGGCTACAACGTCCCCAGAAGCGTACATCACGATATGACTTGGCACAGCGCAATATCATAGTGTATTGGCAAGGCGTGTGGGAAAAGCTTCAATCATCACGCGATTCTGGTATAAATGGTGTGCCTTACTGCCTGTCTCTGCTCCTGGGCAATGTGCTGTCTCCATATTTTCCGGGGCATGAGGAAATGCGAGAGGCCAGGCACTGTGTTCTGGTATGCTGTGATTCCGGAGGCTCTAAAACAGAAACTGAGTACGACAGCGTAGTGAAGTGTGTGGCCTTCCCAGAATACAAGCGTTCTGAGATATTGACTGAACCCCCTGTTGTGCGTTGCTCTTTCCAGGCAGCTGTACCGGATCATACGAAAAGTGAATTTACATGAAAGTGGTGTGATCTGGGGTCTATTATACACAGGAGCGGCTCCACTTGATGCCAAAGTACCCCCACAAAATTGCAACTAGTGGCCAGAAGTCAACGGGCGCGCCATATATACCACATACGCCACATACAAGGAAACCAGTGTTCATTGTCTCAAGCTGACATTGTAGGGAGCTGTTAACCTGGGTAGAAGTTGACCTCATAGACAGTATCTTCACGGCGCTCCACTGCTGCCAAAATATGTGTGTGATACAACATCGAATACCTCATAAGCGCTACACACCCCAAACACAGAGCGTAGGGGAGATGGGCAAGCCTGCCAGACATCAACCAAAACTCTCAAAAAAATAATGGGCTTGATAATATGCTCTATGGAATTCCAATCGAAGCTCATGTTAAATGTCCTTCATATCTAACATGAGCTTCGATTGGAATTCCATAGAGCATATTATGAAGCCCATTATCGCCACTTTATCTGCAGTTTCCTGCCGATAAAGCGGCGATAATTTTATCACCGAGTCTTGATAATATGCCCCGGTGTTCGTGACGGGCGGGGCGGCAGAGAAGTAGCAGGACTCTAGGGCATATTATCAAGGGGGGTTATCTTCGCTTTTTTGGCTTTAAAAGCCAAGAAAGCGGAGATAAAATTATCTCCCTATTACCTAGCTGTCGCTAACACCAGTTAGCGACAGCTAGTAGGAGATAGCGACCATCTTGGGCCCCGCTTTGCATGTCAGTGAAATTTATCACTAATGACATGCAAAGTGGGCGTGCCAAGATGTTAGCGACTGGAAACAGTCGCTAACATCGCTATCTCCTATTACCAACTTTTGGAGATATTCGCGCTAAGCGCGAATATCTCCAAAAGCTAACACCTGCCCCTGAGCAGTTCTTAGCCATGTTATCCAATGGTAGGTGGATAACATGGCTAAGAGCATTAGCTCGGTAATGCATGAATATCGCTGACTTTTCAGCGATATTCATGCATTTCGACCTTGATAATAGCAAGGGGGCATATTACCAACAACTAGCGATAATTTTTGTCTCTAACTTGTTTAGAGACAAAAATTATTGCCGCAAATCGGCGATTTTTATCGCAGATAAACCTTGCTATTAGCAAGGTTTATCGCAAATGCGATAAAAAGCGGCCGCAATGCATGAATATCGCTGAAAAGTCAGCGATATTCATGCATTATCGAGCAAATGCTCTTAGCCATGTTATCCACCTCCCATTGGATAACATGGCTAAGAACTGCTCAGGGCAGGTGTTAGCTTTTGGAGATATTCGCGCTTAGCGCGAATATCTCCAAAAGTTGGTAATAGGAGATAGCGATGTTAGCGACTGTTTCCAGTCGCTAACATCTTGGCACGCCCACTTTGCATGTCATTAGTGATAAATATCACTGACATGCAAAGTGGGGCCCATGATGGTCGCTATCTCCTATTAGCTGTCGCTAACTGGTGTTAGCGACAGCTTGGTAATAGGGAGATAATTTTATCTCCGCTTTCTTGGCTTTTAAAGCCAAAAAAGCGGAGATAAAACCCCTTGATAATATGCCCCAAGGTTCCTAAGCGATAAAAATCGCCGCAGCTCGGTGATAAAAATATTGCCGCTAAGCCAACATAGCGATAATTATCGCTAGTTGTTGGTAATATGCCCCTCTGTTTTTTCCTTCTTCCAGAGAAGACAAAGACAGTGTTCACTTCTGCCCTGCCGCTTCAGCTGTCCCCCCACTCTTTCCTTCTTCCATTCTTCCCTCTCTTTGTCTGGCAGTTCTTCTCCTTAAAAAAACGTGACTTCAAGGTTCTCACTCTCTTTCCTCTCCTTTCTTTTATTTGCTCCCCTGTGAAATGGATCCCCCAAAAAAAACACTCTTGCAAATGTCGTATTTTTCTGACATTTTAGTTCCAAAGTGCAGCATCGGTAATAACAGGTTAAAAATATGAAAAATCTATACTAATATAATAAAGAGAGAACCCAAACCTTTGAGGCGGGTAATCTCAGGAACCACAGCACCAATCACAACACCCAATACAGCGTTGGAAAGGGCAGTTGAAGCAGAAGGACATAGGCTATGCAGACGCCCACCATATACATTTAAAAGGTAAAAGAACCGTGCCAGCAAAGTAGTCCCTTGTGGGCGTGTCTGCATTGTGCTGTGGGTTGTGCTGGGGGTGTGACAAACGCTGGGGGCATTCCGTCACGAGTGTTGTTTTTTCTTCCCAGGTTCTATACATTCCTGCTCCCTTTAAATAGTAATTCAGTGGAGGTCCCATTCTCTTAGAACCACCCCAAGCACAGTTATGGGCAAAAATACAACTAAAAGGCCCTGCAAAGCATTATGGGATAAGATTAGCATCATTTTTAGCATTCATGAAAGGGTTTCAATGATTTTGAATTTTACTCATCAGGGACATCTTGGGACGACGAGGTGAACTGCAGCTTGATGTATAATAATTTAAATGCTACTGGACATCTAGGGACGGCGAGGTGAACTGCAGCTTGATGTATAATATTTTAAATGCTATTGCATTTGCCTCATCAGGGGACCACGAGGTGAACTGCAGCTTGATGTATAATATGTTAAATGCTATAGCATTTGCCTCATGGGGACAATGAGGTGAACTGCAGCTCTTTGTAGAATTATTTGGATACTATAATATTTAACCCTGGGCTTGAAACTTCACTACGCTGATGGAATATGCAAAGTTTGTACTAATTCGCACAGATGCTTTGCAAAAGCAATTTTACATGCTTAACAGCATATAAACGATTCACAAAAATGAACTTTTACAATGAAAACATTAGGTAATGAGAGAGCTGATGATTTTGGGGCTCCCCCTGCACCAAGCAGATGCCTTGAACACAAAGGGGCAGATTTATGTTAACTGGCGCATCCCCAGGGATGCGCCAGTTAATGTGCGCCACAGTGCGCCACAGCTCCGCCACCCATGGTGCGCCGCATTTACAATGCGGCGCACCATGGGGCAAAAACAGCACAGATGCGTGACGCATTTGTGCCGTTAAGGTGGCGCATTGCTGGAGTTGCATCGCAAGCGCGACGCAGCTCCAGCAAGGCTCGGGGGTGGGTGCCCCATCTTAACAATGCTGCGTCAAGACCTACGCCTGCTTCAAGCAGGCGCAGGCTTTTGACGCAGCATTGGCCTGAAAGTGACTGAGTGAAATCTTATAGATTTCACTCAGCCACTTTTGCGAAGCGCACCTGCCCCGGAACGCCCACCCTGCGCCGGAACGCCCACAAGCGGGCAGGGCTTTGCAACGTGACGCATCTGCCTAGATGCGTCAGGTTGTAAATCGTTCGTAGGGATGCGCCACGTTTACGCCGCCTTGCGTGACGCACCAGCGGCGTAAACGTGGCGCAAGGGCCTCATAAATCTGCCCCAAAGAGCATAAACAAAAAGCACATTTTGTTGAACTTCAGTGGTGATCCCATCATTTTAGGACCACCCCAAGCACAGTTATTGGCAAAAAACAATCCCAACCAAAGGCCCTGCAAAGCATTATGGGACAAGATTAGCAGTGGCAGTGAATATTATAGTATCCAATATCAAAATAATTCTACAAAGAGCTGCAGTTCCACTGGTCGTCCCTAGATGTCCCTCACAAGTCAAATGCAAAGCATTGAAATTATTCTTACATCAACCTGCAGTTCCACTGGTCGTCCCTAGATGTCCCTCACGAGTGAAATGCAAAACCATTGAAACCCTTTCATCAAGCATTTGCATTTGACTTGTGAGGGACATCTAGGGACGACCAGTGGAACTGCAGCTCTTTGTAGAATTCTTTTGATATTGTATACTATATAATATTCACTGCCCACTGCTAATTTCATCCCATAATGCTTTGCAGGGCCTTTGCTTGGGAATATTTTTTTGCCAATAACTGTGTTTGGGTTTGTCCTAAGAGGATGGGACCAGAACTAAATCGATCAAGATGTGCTTTTTTGTTTTCAAGGCATCTGTTTGGTACTCCCCCTAGGTTAGGAAGGATGCCAAAATCATCACATCTCCCACTGCGTGCCTACATTCTATGTACACCATTGTGAAGTACTATAAGCATTTTTACATATAAAGATAGAAAAGATTACTTTCTTATAGTTTAGGAAGCTTCTTGCAATTAATTTGCAATTTTAGCCCAGCACAGTAAAGACAAGTATACAGTGTCTTCAGCTACATTCAATGCCTAATTGCTTGCTGGAAGCTAATTTCACTTTTGTGAAATGACTATATGCATTTTAGCATGTAGAAATACTTATTTTAGCTTGAATGTATGAGGTTTCTGTGTAAAAAATTGGAAATCTGACTAAGTTTGCGCCAATTCCACCCAACCCTACTTTAAATACCCCTGCACCCCATTATCATAACCCATCCTTACTCTATAAAATACCCCAACACCCTTAAACACTAACCCATCTTAACCCTATAAATATACCCTGTACCCCAAAACCCACACCTATTCCCTAAACCCTAAAAATACCCCTGTACCCCAAAACCCAAACCTAGCCCTCAACCCTATAAATACCCCTGTACCTCAAAACCCAAACCTACCCCATAACCCTAAAATACCCCTGTACCCCAAAACCCAAACCTAACCCATAACCCTTAAAATACCCCTGTACCCCAAAACCCAAACCTAACCTTGAACCCTAAAAATACCCCTGTACCCCAAAACCCAAACCTAGCCCAGAACCCTAAAATACCCCTGTATCCCAAAACCCAAACCTAGCCCTGAACCCTTAAAATACCCCTGTACCCCAAAACCCAAACCTACCCCATAACCCTAAAAATACTCCTATACCCAAAACCCAAACCTAGCCCTGGACCCTAAAAAAACCCTGTACCCCAAAACCCATACCTATCCCTAAACCCTAAAACTACCCCTGTACCCCATAACTCAAAACTATATCTGTACCCTTAAAATACCCAAACACCCTAAAACATACACCTCAGTACCCCAAAACATATACCCCTATACCCATACTTACCTTATCCAAACATAAAAAAACATGCGTTTACCATTCATGCATTTACAACGAATTTCGTTGTAAATGTATGCGTGGTAAAAGCATATAAAATGTAATGCCGTGCGTTATAATGGCATTGCGGAGTCATGGTACTTTCGTAATGAAAGTATGCGGAGTGATGGTATGCGGAAAGAAAGTTGCGGAATAATGGGTGTTTACCAACCCCCGTAAGTACATTGGTGGCACGGCGGCCCACATCTCCAGCAACATAATCATATTTTTTCACCACCGATTGGAAAAATACACAGGTCTCTCTCATTGATGCCCAGCACAGACATACACTTTTAGACACACCTCCCACCACAAGTTCAGAATTGCGAACTTTAGAGATGGGGAGCTACGTTAGAATCTCGGCATCAGCTCAACATCCTGTGATTCCAGGCAAATCGCTTTGTCTCCCCGTGCCTACCACAAATGAATGTGTTCTTCAGTAATGTAAATTGTGCTCATGCCATGTTGTCGAGTTTGCGCTATATAATATTGCAAGGAAAATAAAGTAGGGAAACTCGAGTTCACACACTACTGAACGCGCACTCTTAAGTGCATCAGCAGTGCACTGTGAATCGGAGCGTTTCACAGGCCTGTCACAGATAAGAAATGCTATCAAAACGAAATCCTACGAAACAATATACTACTGGCCGGCAGCAATTCATACCCGGATAACGTCGGGACGGGCTGCTAGTAACTAAATAAAGTAAGAATAGAGTAGTAGTAAACTGGATAGATTGATTTTATTCACACCCAAACACATTAGCTCTACTTATACAGAGTTTGCCTGTGAAGCGCTATTTTTATTTTCTTGTCTTTGTTTTTCCTGAACTTGCAACTAGTGCACCAATCCTGGAGGTACTGCAATGTGCGGATTGGAAAACAAAATGTGTATTGCGGCTCTGCGTCCAGGCATGTGGTCCTTTTACCATGCTGCTTACGTTTTGTAAGGATATAAGCAATGGAAATGGAAATGGGTCCATTCAGGGCCCAGTAGCCATGTCCTTAACCTTTCAGGCAAAAGCACTCACTGATTTCTGAATAATGAGTGTAAAAGCGATAAGGTAACCATGTTGTTCCTGCTTACATTTCACATGGTTTGCTAGATTTTGCATTCCCTATGCGTGTTTTTTTTTATCGGGATCTTGTTACTTTTTTTTTTAGGCAGCATATTGCTCTTGTCTAGTGCATAATTTAAATTGAGCCGCATCCAGGTGTTTATAGCTGGCAACAATTGGGTTGTAGTTGAAGGCATTGTGAGTCTTTCTCAGTGGGGCAGTATGGTGTTCAGGGGGAAGAGGATATGGCACTATGGCCAGAGCTGCTGAATTTGGAACTAGGAACCAGGTTTAGCCTTAATAACCTGTCCACCAGACCACTCTCCTGAGAGAGCACAGTCCCATGCTAGACCTTAGAAGGCTTCGCAAGACCTTAGAAGCCCTGGTGTCTTAGCACCAGCAGGTGGGCCCTAGGATGACAAGTGTAGGTTAACCTTCAAGGTTTGTCCACCACAATCCATACTGAAGTTCATCTCCAGTCTTGCGGGCAGACCTATAAAGCAGCACACGCTAGAGCAAGTATGACTCTGTCACTGAGGTCACAGGACCCTTGAGAAGGGCCAGCTCTAGGGCGGTGCAACCAGTGTGACCGCACCGGATGCTGACTTTGGGTGGAGGCATTATGTTCACAAGTATATTATGGTTTTAAAAACGCTTATGGGCTCCTTCCTGGCCTCCAGCAATTTACGGCAACAATAAAAATGTCATGGTGACTCTGGTGATTAATGTTCTTCCTAGAGCGAGATCAGAATTTTGTCTAGTGGAAGTTTTGAATCATAGAAAGGTAGCTCATAGGGTTAATGAGCCTGCTGCAAAGAACATGTACCATGCAGATCACATAGTGCACATAATGTAAATAGGTCTGTGTGCAACTGCTTTAGTCAGAGAGATTCTTTTGTTACTTGCCGTTTATAAGTTAAAATCCTAACATAGAACAGTGAGCTATTAACTGTCATCTAAGAACCACATACAAACTGCAAGGTATAAATTACAGTGTTATGTTTTTTCCCCAGTCTTTGATTATCCTAATTTTGTAAAAAGTGTTCTTTTGGACAGAAATCAATTCAGATTATTAAAGAGAACCCCCAACCATGGTATTACATTTTAAATTCTCAGTTTGTGTTTCTCCAGATCTATCACTATTAAACCATACCGCCTACTAGTATGGTTGTCATGTGACTCCTAGACCTTGTAGTCCTTAGTTGTATGTAACATTTTCTATACAGTGATTTACACACATATTGATTGTCTCTGGGTAATGTGTCTGTTGTAAAGTGCCCAGACACCCTACAATGGTATGAGCAGCGGTGTAAATCAAATTAAATACATCTGCGAGAGAGAGTGGTTATGGAGACTTGAGAGGCACTGTTAAAGGGTGGTAGTGAGGGAATCCATGGCAGGGGTAGTCATTAGGGGCACTAACGAACATTAATGCACCAGTGCTAAGGCCGACCCTGCCCTTCAGGCCAGTCTGCCTCACCTATAGGTACCTCAATTGGCCTTGTTTCAGCAGTATTAGCTGCAACTCCCCAGGGATTGGCAATGCAGGATTTGAACTCACACCAAACTCAGGGGCATATTAGCAAGAACCTTGTTAAAATTATCGCCATTTTAGTGGCAGGAAACTGCCCCTAAATCGGCGATAATGGGCGTGCTAATATGCGTTATAGAATTCCAATAGAAGCCCAGGTTAGATGTCCTGCACATCTAACCTGGGCTTCTATTGGAATTCTATAACGCATATTAGCAAGCCCATTATCGCAGTTTTAGCGGCAGTTTCCTGCCCCTAAAACGGCGATAATTTTAACGAGGTTCATGCTAATATGCCCCACAGTTCACAAACTTCACAGTCTCTCTGCTTCATTCACAAGCATTTTTAACATGTGCTGCCTGCTCTGGGGCCACTGGAATTTATTATGCAGCAAAGGAGGACATAATTATGCCGCAGTGTTGACTACATTATGCATAAAAAAAGGGCTGCAGCGTAATGCAGTATATTTTCTGATATTTTATTATTTTGACATGTGTACACATGCTAACAGTCTATGGAAAGATTTTGCCTTATTAGTACCAGTGTAACATACAAAGGCAGCAGTGAGAAAGGTGATCAGTCAACCTTTGCAATAGGCCATCCACTCTGGAGCTACACAAGTCACATTTTTTATTAACTTTTGATACGTTTGAGCTACAAACAGTTTATTAGTTTAAATGGTCAGATCATGCAGCAGATTTTGCATTATGAGACAAATATGGCAGAGCCATAATTATATAGAAAACATTTGCTAACTAGGATATTTTGCCATTCATGTTTGTACTGCTGTTGTGCAAAAAGGTAGAAGTGCTGATGACAGAAACTCCATGGATCGGAGACAAATAGCTTGTGCTTCCACATGTTATCGTTTTTGGTACAGTCTGGGGTTAGAAGCATATCCCACTTTGTGAATGTATTTTGATATCAATAACTCATTATAACCAAATAATGATGTCTATCCATTGGTTGATTAAAATGGGCAGTGAAATGCTAAACAGATACAAAAAATTGGGATGTTTGAGCATTCTGGCCACACCTCTGGCTCCGCCCATTGATCCAATCCTTGAGTTATTCCCGCCCTCTGATTCTCCGCCCACAGCTCCCCTACTTTTTTTCTCCCACTTTGACCACTGGTTAATACACTGATCCAACTTTTGTCTCCTCTGCCTAAAGCCATATTGTATCTCAGATATTAGGCTGGTAATATCAATCCAGGAGATTAGTCGCTCCAGGACAACCCTCCCCATGATTTTTGCTGCTGAGTCTAAAAGAGAAATGGGGCGGTAAGATTATGGATTGTCACGTGCCTCTTTTTTAAAGATGGGTAAAATCGTTTAGAAAACCAGACAGAGGAAAGACCACATTTAGAGGCCACATTAAATACACGTATCAATATCTTTGCTCAGGTTAGGGGATCAGCTTCATAAACATCTGGAGGTACTGCATCCGGGCTTGGTGCTTTCCCCTCGGCCATGGCGGAGACTGCTTTACATACTTCTTCTACACTAAAAGTCAGGGGCAAAATATCACACCCTGGCTCCCATGGGGTAACATAATCCTCTACACCCTCTCCCACTGTCCATTCCCTCAAAATGGGTGACCACCCCACCAGGAGCGATGTTACAGCCCACCCTTGAATTTACAGATCCTGAGAAAAATGGTCTATTTACGATCTTCCAGAGTTTGGCCCTATTAGCTATAACATAGGGCTGTAATAACTCCAGCCAGGCTTGCTACTTGATTGATTTTTTTGCAAAATCATCACCAGTTTATATGCTTTCCTAGAGGCCCTAATATTCTTCTCATCCATGGGCCTCTGCTTCATGGCAACCATCAAATTCTTATGAGATCTGGAACAAGTACTATAAAAACACTTGTCCTCCTTACTGTTGCTATGTCTTCCATGGGACAAAAGATTCGAGGCAATCTGCTCCAATAATCTATTTAAGGCGTCCAGGACCGGCTCATTCTGAGTACCACTCACTAAACATACAGCAATATTCCCCGCATTCACTGTGTAAAGATTTTCTAAAAATACCTCAGGGATCACCCTATCACACTTCAATCTCCGGGACTGGTCCTTAGTGCTAAGATCACTATTAAGAAGATCTTTTTTTACCTTACCATCCACGTCTGATACCCGATCCAATTCCAACACTATAGGATTGTGGTCAGTGAAGTTATTGCAGATTGCCTTCAGCGACTTGACTAGGGAAGCCAGGGGTGCAGATAAAATAATAAAATCAATAGTTGAAGAACAACACCTACCAGTGAAGGAAGGAATCACTTCACCCCCGCCTGCCCCAATAAAACAAGTTACCCGCCAAGATATCCTCACTCTGAATGTTCAAAGTGTGTTACCGCAGGGATTACGTCAAATAGCCCTTTTGCAAAGACATAACTTCGTTGGAATCAATATACTTTAAAATCACCAAGTATTATAGCAGCTCGTACGAGGGACTTTTCTCCCTGAAGCTTTCCAGAAAGCGCCTTAGTACGAGGATGTGTTCTGTCGCTCTGCTCCTGCCCGAAAGAATTGGACAAATTTACCATCAGCAAAGGAGGATTATCATTGAATACCAACTCTACTGCCTGAGACCGGACGGCCTCTGCTGACTGTGCGGGAATGGAAGGGAGAATACAAATACAGAAGGGGAGAAATCCTGATCCCTGTGGCTTTGTCTTGCATAAGAAAGTTGCTCTGAAAAAGTTCTTTGGCAGATCTGGGATGCCGTAAATTAATTATGATGCAATCACACTCAATGTTCTTCGCCTTGCTTTCCACCCATCCAGCTCTTTTCGCCATAATAATGTGAGGGGGTAGGAGATGCCCATTCACTAAGGTCTTTTCACACCAATGTTTTACCTTACACTTGAGGTCTGCCGTTGTAACCCTCGCACCATGTTTGATGGAGGTACCCCCGTTAGGACCCCCACTAAAAGTGCTGATTCAGGGGAAGATGCAATAGAGTGGCAACACCCATCCATAGGGCGGGTGATCAATTAGGAACAGGTGCATTATGTTCTTGACCCCCACACTGCTGGATATCCTCCTGCCCATTTGCACTTTTAACCTGAGCAGCACGGTCAATCCCATCCCTACCCCCTTGTAGAGATGCTGAACCATTCTATACACCCTGACACAATATGGCTGGGCCCTGCAGACACCTCCACAATGCCCTTGACACAAGCACCATCTACAGAACATCCAGGGACCTTGGGTACAACGGCAAAAACCTTATCATGAGTGACCCCTTTGCAACAAAACACACAAGATGATGGATGGAATGTTGCACATTGGCAAAACATTCACCCCCAGTCACAGATCCAGGTTTAATCCATCGTTATTTTGCTCACCACGCCACCCCAGTTCAGACATGGCCATATGCAAATCAGTCTTGACCCTGTGCCTCATGGTTCAGTTCAGTAAATCTTTATTTCGAAGAATAAAAATTCCTCATAAAAGCACATTACATTATAAAATTTCATTAAATATCATTACATTTCATTCCTGAACTTTAAATATTAAAAACAACAATAAAAAGAGAGGATATGATTCACAAAGCAGGTATGGTTTTACAAAACAGATTCATTTCTTGTATTCCTCAATCTTACTGCTACTTTTAAAAAGCTTAAAATGGCACATAGGGTATGGGGATCAGTAGCTTTCTGTAAAAAAAACAATCCAGTTTTTGCTTGGCGGAATTTCTGTTTCTTAAGAATGTCTACCAAAAACAAACGTCTAGGGTTACTGTAAAAGGAACATAAAAGTACAAAATGAAGGGTGTCCTGTGGAGACCTATTGTCGCAGCCGCAGGCACCCTTCTGCTCAATTGTTACGGTAAAACCAGCAGGGTAAGCTAAAATGTTTGGTAACCAATTGAGCCTGAAACGGCACATTAAAAAACGATCATTTTGGCTATACATCAGAAACAGATATGGTTCCATTCCTCCCCCATTTCTTACAAGATCATAGGCTGCTAGTGATTTCTTTGCCAGGCCACGATTTCTTCTGTCGGAAACAAATTTCTCTAAAAGCAATTTTTTCACTTTCAATTTACAGCTATTTACAATCGAGGAAGGATCATTAAAAAGTTGGCACTGGTCAATACTTGTTAAAGAGTCTTTCACATATTTTAACCAAGGGATTTGTAGGGCCTTGTCTCTTTGTAAACAGTCTGTAACTATTTCCCTGGTCAGGGCTGCCTCCGGGTTGGTCCAAATTCTCATCCATGCCATGGTTGGCCTTAAATTAGCAATGTCAGAGATAAATGGCATCCCCAATTCATCATGGACAATTTCGGCAGGGATGGTTTGCGGGATTTTTAAGATTCTTCAAAAGAATTTATCTTCATGCTGTTGAAGTTGCCTTACCTCAGCCCCATACAAGGCCTTTGCTGTACTGATTGAGCCATATAATGCCATTATCTGTTCTGGGCACCAACGTCCCAATCTACGGGCAAAGCTCGAGATGGCCCCATTTGAGGAAACAAGCTTGGTGCAATGAGCCTCGAGCAGCTGACTAAACTGCATGTCCCCGTCCATTAGCAGCCCTAGATAGGGGAAGGTCTTTACTTTGGCCAAGGTGTGTGACCCAATTTGAACACGCTCTTGTTGGCGGGTTTTTTACCAGCCACCATGACAAAGGATTTTGTTAAGTTGACAGACAGGTCCAAGTCCCCCATGAACTTAACAAATCCATCCACCAGAAGTTGCAAAGCCCTTGGGGTCCTGGCCAGCAGGACCGCGTGGTCCGCGTACAATAGTACTGGGACGTGACGCGGTCCTACTTTAGGGGAGTCAACTTCTAGGGCGGTAAGGGCACTCTCTAGGGCATTAATATAAAGAGAGAAAAGAAAAGGGGCTAATATGCACCCTTGTCTTACTCCCCCTGAACATAAAAATTGATCGGTTCGCCCCCCTCTGGGCTGAAGCGGACCTTGCCCGTGGTGTTCCAGTGCAGCTCTTTCAGGATATTAATCAGCCCCTCCTCAATTATGCATCATGGACCACAGTTTAGACCTATTGACATTGTCAAAGGCCGCGGCTAGGTCCATAAATGCCATGTAGACCGTGCCCCTGCCTGCTTTTGTATACTTAGCTGTCAAAAGATACAAATTTAGGCACTGGTCACTTGTCGATCTGCCCTCCCTAAACCCATATTGTATTTCAGCCAAGATATGATGTTCCT
Organism: Lissotriton helveticus; assembly: GCF_964261635.1. Taxonomy (NCBI): domain Eukaryota; kingdom Metazoa; phylum Chordata; class Amphibia; order Caudata; family Salamandridae; genus Lissotriton; species Lissotriton helveticus. The sequence continues at coordinate 181,551,309 of NC_136057.1, read as the reverse complement.
CAGTCCACTCCATAAGCCTATTTAAAATTACTCGCCCCAAACTTTTTGCAGAAACATCAATGAGCGAAATCGGCCTATAACATTTAGGATCATCCCTGGACCCTTTTTTGAATATGGGTACAATCAGTGCCGTGGACCAGGAGCGTGGTAGGCCAGATTTGATGGCTGCATTTAGGACCCTTGTTAAGATTGGTGCCCTTAAGTCTATATTGCTTCTATATAGATCCGGTGGGGTGCCGTCCGGACCAGGGGCCTTGTTTGGGGTCAACCCCCTGATTGCATTTGTTTTCTCCACTAGCGACAGGGTTATTTTATCACTCCGTGTGCCCTGCCATTCGCCATCCTGAATTGCTAAGTGTGACTTGTTATATAACCCTTGGAAGTGATTGACCCATTGCTCTGGGAGGATGTTACTACTAATCGTCGGGGCAGAATTCTCGTTAAAACAGGGCCGATTTACAATTCTCCAGAATTCTGCAAAATCCCTGTTTTCTCCCGCCTCTCTCAGATCTGCCCACACTTCTGCTTGAAGCAGCTTCTTCCTCTCTTTTACTTTAGTTCTGTAATTTAGTCTGAAAGTGGCCACTTCTGTCTTATTCCTTGGTTTGACTTTAAGACAGGCTTTTAAATCCCTTAGGGCTTTGGAGCAGCTCTTATCGAACCAGCGTGGGTTCTTCTGCTCTTTCCTCGGGCCTTTGAGTTCCAGCATTTTGTCCACTATGCTTGTGAGGGCTGTGAATGATTCCATTAATTCTGGACCTTCCTTTAGAGGGTCCAAACAGTCCTCTATCTCTTTTCTTCCATTTTGGACAAGAGATTTATAAAACTCATGAGAGTTTACCCTTGCCCACTTGAGTCTCCTGCCTTGATCTGTTGGTTGGAGGCTAAGCCCCCCCCCCTTTGGATTTTGCCCACCCCACAAGTATGTTTAATTTCCAGAACAAGAGGGTTATGGTCACTAAAGGGACTCCATTTGGTTTTGACCCTAGCAATTCTGTTTTTAGCGAAGGAGGATATTAATATATAGTCTATTATGGTAGAACTCCCTCTGCCTTTGAAGGTTGGAACGTATGTACCCTCTGCCTCTGAGACTATTAGGTCCATCGTGTGTGCTAGTGAGTGGGCTTCTATCATTGCGTTTAATTGTGTGCCCTCCTGGTTATGTTCCCAATGGGGCCCCTCATTAAAGGGGCAGGTGTCCCAATATAGGCGGTCCCGAAGCAGATCTGGGCAGAGATGACAATTAAAGTCACCCAATACTATTGTCGTTGGTACCCCGCCCCTTCTTCAACTCAGCCTCATGTGTGAGTTTCTCATCTAGTTCACTGAGTGCGACATTTTTTCCATTTATAGGTCCAGAGTTGTAAAAATTGAAAAACTGTACCTTCAGCCCACTACTCTGGAATATTGCGGTTTGCAGGGTATGTGATGTCCAGGATGGTACGGTCCATTTACCTTCTAATGTTAGATCGACATAGAGCGCCAACCCTCCTCTCGCTCTACCCACCCTACCTTTTTGTGCAGGCACAAAAAAGCACTAGTAGCCCTCTATTTGGTATGAAGCCGCACTGACTGCCCATGTCTCCTGAAATGCCAAGATATGGAATCCCTGGATCTCATTCCTCCATTCAGGGTTGTCGAATTTACCTGCTAAACCCGCCACATTCCATGTCAGAATGTTCACTTTTCGTGTCTGTGCTTCCCCGCTGTTCGTGTCCCGTAAGACAGGGTTTGAATCAATTAGCGTCTTGTTGCCAGCCCTCGCTATTTCTATTGTTTTATTGTTTAGATTTTCTGCCGTGTTTTGAGTAGCTTCGCTTTCCTCCGCTCCCTCCCCTCTAGCCAGCATTACAGTCTTTTCTCCCTCATGGGAACAGTCCAGCCCGAACTGCCAAGCCGTGTCTTACCCGGCCCGGAATCAAGCATCTTAGGACCGGTCATCAGCCAGGATAGCTTGACTCCAGTGACGAAGTCAGCACGGGACCCACGTCTGGGCATACCCTTCCCACATAGGGCAAACAGCAAAACACACAAAATGATGGACGGAATGTTGCACATTGGCAAAACATTCACCCCCAGTCACAGATCTGGGTTTAATCCTTCATTATTTTGCTCAGCATGCCACCCCAGGTCAGACATGGCCATATGCAAACAAGTCTTGACCCTGTGCCCCATGAGAACAGTCCAGCCCGAACTGCCAAGCTATGTTTTTTCTGGATCGGAATCAAGCATTCTAGGACCGGTTTCTGGCTATCAGCCGTCATCAGCCAGGATAGCTTGACTCCAGTGGCATAGTGAGCACGGGACCCACGTCTGGGCATACCCTTCCCACATAGGGCAAACAGCAAAACACACTAGATGATGGACGGAATGTTTCATATTGGCAAAACACTTTGCAACACCAGCACTAGGGTGTTGATACTTGATTAACTTAGCCTCAATTGAATTCCCTCTAGACACGGTTAAAAGGGTGCCAATAAACCTTCCAACAATACCTAGAACTTAGAAGCATATCCAAGACCAGTTCGATTTTAAAAATCCTCACAGTGTCCAAAGTAGCAACCCCCCCCCCCTTTAACCAGAGGTTCTACAGGGGCCATGTTGTCTGCATCAAATGGGTCCTGCACGACCGCTCAGTTTTGGCATTCACATAATGAACTTACTACTTTTGGTATTCACAGACGTTAGGATTTTGTCTTAAGTTTGTCTTAAGACAAAATTAAGACAGACTTAAGACAGACTTAAGACAGATTTAAGACACACTTAAGACAGACTTAAGACCGACTTAAGACAGACTTAAGACAAAATCCTAACTTAAGTCTGTCTTAAGTCTGTCTTAAGTTTGTCTTTAGACAAACTTAAGACAAAATCCTAACTTCTGTGAATACCACAAGTAGTAAGTTCATTCTGTGAATACCAAAAGTAGTAAGTGCATTCTGTGAATGCCAAAAGTAGTAAGTACATTCTGTGAATACCAAAATAGTAGTAAGTTTAGGATTGAGTCTTAAGTTCATTCTGTGAATCGGGCCCCCTGAGTATGATAGGTGAAGAGAGAAGGGGATGAGGAAGTGGTCAGACCGGTCTGCATGAATAGGGATAGCAATAGTAAGCATGTCTGCTTTAGATATAACAAGGTCAGAATTGAGTCCTTAGAGTGTCTTGTTTCGGTGCAGTGTTGGATGAGATTGCTTGCTGAGAGAACAGTGGCAAGCCTATTGGCAACATTGGGCCCGATTCACAGAATGAACTTAAGACTCAATCCTAAACTTACTACTATTTTGGTATTCACATAATGCACTTACTACTTTTGGCATTCACAGAATGCACTTTCTACTTTGGTATTCACAGAAGTTAGGATTTTGTCTTAAGTTTGTCTTCAGACAAACTTAAGACAGACTTAAGACAGACTTAAGACAGACTTAAGTTAGGATTCTGTCTTAAGTCTGTCTTAAGTCTGTCTTAAGTCTATCTTAAGTTTGCCTTAAGTCTGTCTTAAGTCTGTCTTAAGACAAACTTAAGACAAAATCCTAACTTCTGTGAATACCAAAAGTAGTACGTTCATTCTGTGAATGCCAAAAGTCTTAAGTGCATTCTGTGAATATCAAAATAGTAGTAAGTTTAATATTGAGTCTTAAGTTCATTCTGTGAATCGGGCCCAGAGTCTTCCAAAGAGCCCCAGTGAAGATTGAAGTCTCCCAGGAAGATCTGTTTGTCACTTTGCGAGTATTGGTCGCTGATGAAGTCGATGAGTTCCTCCAAAATGGAAGAGCAGTCAACAAGCGGGTGATAAATGGCATGAAATCTGAAGGGTGAGAAGTGTTTCACTTGAAGCCCCAGAGACAGGCATTCGAATGTACGGAAGGAGATGTTAGGAAAAGTCTTAAGTTGAAGGGAGTTTCTGAAGATGATTCCAACACCTCCCCCAACTTTGTCTGTTCTATCATTTCTAAAGATAGAATAGTCGGTGGGTAACAGAAGATCAAACATAGTGTGAGTGGTGTCAGGTCTCATTGAGGAAGAGAATGTCAAGATTGTGGAGAATGATGGTGCCAGAAATTTCCAGTTTGTGTATAATTGCAGATCTGAGAAGACTCTTTTGGTGACGGGGCATTTGGCCTTTTAAGGGTGATTGGGATAATGTTCTTGTAAGAGGGTGCCAGGGTAAAATAAGGCTGATGATTAGTTCTGACAGAAGAGATGGTTGGAATAGTGTACAGAGTAGACTTACTTGGAGAGGAAAGTGGAAGGGGGTGGCATTAGAAGTCTTGTAACTAGCCTGTAAGTCAGCGATGTCTGCAGAAGACAGATTGAGATTGTCTTTTTGGATGCATGGGAGCAAGGTACTCCTCAGGAGTTTGGGGAGTGAGTATTTGCCAAGGGAATTGGGTTGTTTGGAAAGGAGGATATCTTAGTGCTTAAGAATGAGATGGTAGCTTCAAGCTGGGAAATAGAAGAGATGAGAAATCCTTATTTATTTTCCTGAGAGAGTAGGGTGAACATGAAATGTTAGTTAGCTCGATGGATACAGGAGGGAGTGCAATTGGCGAGGGAGGGCAGGGAGAGGTGAGGGTGTGGGGGCTATTGGGATGCAAGAGTAAAAGGTGGAGATTGATGGTGATTGAGAGCCTGATTCACAGAACTAACTTAAGACAAAATCCTAAACTTACTACTTTTGGTATTCACAGAAGTTAGGATTTTGTCTTAAGTTTGTCTTCAGACAAACTTAAGACAGACTTAAGACAGACTTAAGACAGACTTAAGTTAGGATTCTGTCTTAAGTCTGTCTTAAGTCTGTCTTAAGTCTGTCTTAAGTTTGCCTTAAGTCTGTCTTAAGTCTGTCTTAAGACAAACTTAAGACAAAATCCTAACTTCTGTGAATACCAAAAGTAGTACGTTCATTGTGTGAATGCCAAAAGTCTTAAGTGCATTCTGTGAATATCAAAATAGTAGTAAGTTTAATATTGAGTCTTAAGTTCATTCTGTGAATCGGGCCCAGAGTCTTCCAAAGAGCCCCAGTGAAGATTGAAGTCTCCCAGGAAGATCTGTTTGTCACTTTGCGAGTATTGGTCGCTGATGAAGTCGATGAGTTCCTCCAAAATGGAAGAGCAGTCACCAAGCGGGTGATAAATGGCATGAAATCTGAAGGGTGAGAAGTGTTTCACTTGAAGCTCCAGAGACAGGCATTCGAATGTACGGAAGGAGATGTTAGGAAAAGTCTTAAGTTGAAGGGAGTTTCTGAAGATGATTCCAACACCTCCCCCAACTTTGTCTGTTCTATCATTTCTAAAGATAGAATAGTCGGTGGGTAACAGAAGATCAAACATAGTGTGAGGGGTGTCAGGTCTCATTGAGGAAGAGAATGTCAAGATTGTGGAGAATGATGGTGCCAGAAATTTCCAGTTTGTGTATAATTGCAGATCTGAGAAGACTCTTTTGGTGACGGGGCATTTGGCCTTTTAAGGGTGATTGGGATAATGTTCTTGTAAGAGGGTGCCAGGGTAAAATAAGGCTGATGATTAGTTCTGACAGAAGAGATGGTTGGAATAGTGTACAGAGTAGACTTACTTGGAGAGGAAAGTGGAAGGGGGTGGCATTAGAAGTCTTGTAACTAGCCAGTAAGTCAGCGATGTCTGCAGAAGACAGATTGAGATTGTCTTTTTGGATGCATGGGAGCAAGGTACTCCTCAGGAGTTTGGGGAGTGAGTATTTGCCAAGGGAATTGGGTTGTTTGGAAAGGAGGATATCTTAGGGCCCGATTCACAGAACTAATTTAAGACAAAATCCTAAACTTACTACTTTTGGTATTCACAGAAGTTAGGATTTTGTCTTAAGTTTGTCTTAAGACAGACTTAAGACAAAATCCTAACTTAAGTCTGTCTTAAGTCTGTCTTAAGATAAACTTAAGACAAAATCCTAACTTCTGTGAATACCAAAAGTAGTAAGTTTAGGATTTTGTCTTAAGTTAGTTCTGTGAATCGGGCCCTTAGTGCTTAAGAATGAGATGGTAGCTTCAAGCTGGGAAATAGAAGAGATGAGAAATCCTTATTTATTTTCCTGAGAGAGTAGGGTGAACATGAAATGTTAGTTAGCTTGATGGATACAGGAGGGAGTGCAATTGGCGAGGGAGGTCAGGGAGAGGTGAGGGTGTGGGGGCTATTGGGATGCAAGAGTAAAAGGTGGAGATTGATGGTGATTGACAGCCTGATTCACAGAACTAACTTAAGACAAAATCCTAAACTTACTACTTTTGGTATTCACAGAAGTTAGGATTTTGTCTTAAGTTAGTTCTGTGAATCGGGCCCAATGAGAGGATGTTGGTACAACTGAGGTGAAAAGAGTTATCTTTGCTGATGTTGAACATAGGGGAAGAATTGAGATCGTATTTAGAAGGAGACAGGTGAGGAACGAGAAGGGAGGGAGGAATGCGGGAGGGGAAAGAGGGGAGTCCTAGAATGGCAGGAGGTATGGGGCGAAGATAGGAGATGGAGATGGAAAAGTCCCTTAAGCTAGGAGATGTGAATGTAAGGGGACAGGCACCAGACAGAGTGGGGGGTTGGTCTAGAGGGTAGTTGAAGAAAGAATATAGTTCTGCTTGGTCCAAGGTAGGGAAAGTTAAGGGATTACTGAGGGTTGATAAATGGTTGTGCATTACTGGAGGAATGGGAGGATGAAAAGAGATGAAAGGGGTTTGAGAAGAATTCAGGGTACATGGAGAGGGGGAGAGCAGGTAGGGAAGAAGAGAAGGGGGAAGAAGGGGGAAAGTATGGAAAGTTAACTGGGAGATCATGTTGTAGAAAAGGTGGATTAAGTAAGGGGGAGGTGGGCAGGGTTAAGGGAAAGAGGTAACATTGGAATACCGGGAAGGTGCAGAGTGGAAAAGGAGAGTGTTAGTCAGAGGTATGGCTAGCGTGTTGAGGAGAAGTTCACATTGGGAGGGGGCAGAATGGGAGAGGAGGGAGCAGGGGAAGGTCGGGCAGAGGGTTGGCCTGTGCCTCCTGGGAGAGCGGCCTATTAGAGTAAAGGGGGGGTCAGGGGAGGAGATCGGGAGTAACGGGTGGAGCTAGATGAACAATCAAGGGATATCACAGTCGCAGGGGTTCAGCAGAAGGGAAGGGAAGAGGTGGCTAAAAAGAGAGAGACTAGTGTCTTTAGCTTGAATCAAAACAGTACCATTGATATATAGTGAAATAGTGAGAGAGCCATTAAAACAAGTAGAGGGGGCATTTTAGCTGCTGCCCATGTGGGATAGATGAGGAGGAGGCGATGTTGAAGGAGTTATTGAAGCTGGTGGACCAGGAAGGGATGTAGTGAGTTGAAAAAATTAAGTCATTTTGAGCCTACCATATCGACCATTATGGAATTGGTCAACAAAGAGGGAATCAGGAAATTGTTCAATGGTGTTATGCTGAACTGTTTTGCTGAAGCTTTAGACAGATTAGGGGGATAAGTGATTTTGAAGCTGTTAACTCTGTGCTTTACTTGAATGGAGGCCATGTTAGGAAAATGAGGAGGAAAAGGGTGAAGAGGGGAAGAGGAAGGTGCCATTAGGGTAGTGACAGCGAAAAGAAGTATAAGAAGAAGAGCGCACATATTTTGGTATTCACATAAAATTATCCGATTAATGTGAGGTCTAGAGGCATCCAGGTTAGTAGGTCAAAGTCTCTGGCCCAACCAAACATTTACTGCAGCATCAAGGTGGGATATTAGGCTAGCTTGAATCCAGTGGCAACATGAGCAAGGGACCCACGTCTGGGCATACCCTGCCACCAGGATTGTAAAGAAGTGAAGACATTTGTAGAGGCCAGATTATTTGTGATGAGCCTTTGTTAGTAGTAAAGTTGGATTGAGGAGAATAGACTATTCTTTTTGTTCAGCAACTTATTCCAAAGGTGCCAAGGTCAATCTTAGAGGTTTATGAAATAGGATATACCAATGTCCGATGGGCATTTAAAGATGGCCACCAGTTTTGCAGGGTTTTTATAGTGAGGGGTGTTGTGGTCCTATTTTTGTTTAAGGTAGAGGTGGACGCCATATTCTGTGAATTTACCACTTCCCTAGGTGATGCCAAGTAAAGATGGTGGGTCTATTTACAATATTCACGACATCGGGCAGCTGGCAAATTTAGCCCCATGTTAACCGTTAAAATCCTCGATCCGGTTTCCTTTCTCAAGAGAGCTTATGGCAGTAGTTAGAAAGGGAGCTCTCCAGTTCCTCCTTCCACAATGGGTACTGGGCACCATGTAGAGGGAAGAGGATGAGCAAAAATTAAGATAAATACAGGTATTTCTCCTTGTTGCACCAATTTAACACCTGCTTTTGCATAGCGTTAGTTTTTGACACTGCCTCACATTTAGACATCTTTGTTAATCTGGGGCAGCATCAAAAAGCAATAGGCGGTGTTAGTGGAACGCCAACAGCAACACCCATTGCACGGTCCTTTCACGCAGATACCTGCGTGAAAGGGTTCCATGTTTACAAAGCGCTGTTAAGCCGTGCAAAGTGACTTAACATCGCTTTGTAAATATGGAGCAGGGCATTGCACCACTGGAAAGGAAGAAAAGTTAAGTTCCTGTGGCGCAATCCCCTTGTAAATGTGCCCCTTAATTTTCTGACAACTTTGGTGCATATTTACAAGCCCCATTCGCCACAGGAATGTCATTTTAGCAATATGTGCGTTGCCTTATTTACAAGGCAGATGGCTTAACGCTGCCTTTTAAATAAGGCCTCCTTTCACACTGTACATAGCAGGAAAGGGGGAGGCAATGGGTGTTGAGGTGGGGGCTCCACCGCAACACCCATTGATTTTGATGCTGCTCCCTATTTACAAGGGCAGCATAAATAGGAGGCAGCAGCAAAATTAAGATCAGTGAAAACCTGGTCTTAAACAGGAGAAACCAGGAGAAATGCTTTATTTCTCCTCGCTTTTGCTGTTTCCATGTGTGCTGCGTTGTGCAGCACACATAGAAACAACGGGCCCGATTCACAGAACTAACTTAAGACAAAATCCTATACTTACTACTTTTGGTATTCACAGAAGTTAGGATTTTGTCTTAAATTGGTCTTAAGACAGACTTAAGACAGACTTAAGACAAAATCCGAACTTAAGTCTGTCTTAAGTCTGTCTTAAGTCTGTCTTAAGACAAACTTAAGACAAAATCCTAACTTCTGTGAATGCCAAAAGTAGTAAGTGCCTTCTGTGAATACACAAATAGTAGTAAGCTTAGGATTGAGTCTTAAGTTCATTCTGTGAATCGGGCCCAGCAAAAGGCCTCTGATTGTTTATGTGCAGGAAGGTGACCCTTCCTGCACATAAACACCTTGGGCCCGATTCACAGAATGAACTGAAGACTCAATCCTAAACTTACTACTATTTTGGGATTCACAGAATGCATTTACTACTTTTGGCATTCACAGAATGAACTTACTACTTTTGGTATTCACAGAAGTTAGGATTTTGTCTTAAGTCTGTCTTAAGTTTGTCTTAAGAAAATCTTAAGACAAAATCCTAACTTCTGTGAATACCAAAAGTAGTAAGTTCATTCTGTGAATACCAAAATAGTAGTAAGTTTAGGATTGAGTCTTAAGTTCATTCTGTGAATCGGGCCCACTTTTTTTTAAATGACATTTTGTAACTTGACAAAACACCATTTAAAGATTGTTTAGGTGCAGGAAGGGTCACCTTCCATCACATAAACAATCTTCCCCTCAATGCAGCCACCCTTGCACTATTGTGCAGGGTACCTGTATTGGCGCCAGGCTGCTAAATTTAGTGCCAGTACAGGGGGAAATGCAGGGCCCTGTAATTCTAAAGTGGCGGAGCGTGGCCTCAAGCCAAGGAGGCTAACACCACGCTCCGCCACTTCATTGTAAATATGCCCCTTAATCCCTTAGCTGCTCAGCTTTTTCCACCCTCCGTGTTCAAACTGTTTTTTGATGCTTGGGGCACTTTGCGATTAGGCCTTCATTACTGTTTTTTTCCACAATTGGTATACAGGCCAAAGGTGTGTGCTTTATTACCATATCTTGTGGATTCTAATGTTTGTGGATTCCGCTAGAAAGAACTGAAAAAATATCCAAAATATAGCAGTTTTGTTGTTGTTAGTAAAATGGGATGAAAGTGCTGTGCAAGAAAGCAAATGTTTTAATTCAAAATAAATGGCATCTACAAAATGTATTTATAAGTTTTATATGGCGCTAGCTAGAAGCAAAGGTATCAGAGCGCTTTACATATAATGCAAGATCGTTTGATTGAAGTACATACATATATACAGACAAAGAAAATCGCTTGGCAGACAAGGTAGTTACACTATGCGGACATCAGAACAGCATACGTTAACGAAGTACATGACATAGTAGACAGCTGAAACAATAAATCGACCGTCACAACGGGTCAAGTCAGATTGGGTGTGAGCTTTTGGAACATAGCTCAGTCTGAGTGCATGTTGAAGGATTTGTTGAGCAGGAGGTATTTAATGTCCTGTTTGACGCAGGAAAAAGAGGGGTTGCAGCGAAGAGCTAGAGTGAGTGAGTTTCAGATCCTCAGTGCATTCCAGAGAATGAGAGTGTCTGGGAGTATTTATTTTTCAGTTTGGGAGGTATGAGAATAAGTGAGTTTGAGCTTCTCAGAGTCTTGGTTCGTCTTGCTTTCAAAAGTTTGGTATCTAGATTGTTGGGGTTATGTGTATTAAGGGCTTTGGGGGTGATGCAAGCAGTCTAGTAGATACATCTTCCTTTTATGGGAAGTCAATTGAGGTTCTTGAGGTCCGGTGAGATGCGCACAAACCATTCCAAAACTGTTAGGAGCCGGGCAGATGTGCTGAGAATTGTTCTTAGGGGGGCAAGGTGATTTTTCAGCGTTCCCGTGAAGAAGGCATTGGCATAATCCAGTTTTGAGAGGACTAGAAATTGAACCCGCGTCTTAAAGTCATCAGGGTGATTGAATGGGTTGATTTTCTTGAGATGTTTTAGTGTGTAAAGTGCTCCTTTGGCTGAGTTGTTGATGTGGTCCTTCATTGACATGTTAGGGAGTTTGATAGTGTGAAAGAACAATTTAGGGTGTCCAAATTCTTGAGCCAATCTCGGTTTGGAAGGGGGTTGTTTCTAGGGGAGAAAAGTAGTAGTTAAGTGTAGTAGGGGCTCAACTTTAAGTGGTTGGTGTTGAGCCAAGTCTGTATCTTGATTAGTGTGGCATTGGGATGTCACTGGGTGTTTTAATTTTGTAGTAGAGTTTGGTATCATCAGCATATGGGTGGTTTGTTACCCCTTCTTGGTTCAGGATAACAGTAAAGGGTTCGATGAATAGATTGAAAAGGGGTGGGCAGAGAATTGAGCCTTGGGGTACACCATGTGGAACTAGTGTTGGTTTCGAGATACAGTTGTTGATTTGTATTTGTTGCGAGGGATGTTGCAGGTAAGATGTGAACCATCGTAGGACTGTGCCATTGCTACCAGTGAGATTTGTGAGTGTCTTAAATAAGGCTGGGTGATTTACTGTATCAAAGTAAGATTAGGAGGCATGCATCACCTTCATCTAAGGATCTGTGAATGTCATCTGAGCTATTGAGCATAGCAGTTCCAGAGTTACAGCCTTTCTCGAATCCTGATTGGAAGGTATTGTGGAGTTTGAGTTTGTTCAAATGTTGGGTGCGTTGTTGTAGAATGCACTTCTCTATTGTTTTGGCTAGGAACAGGATGTTGATGGTAGGTCTGAAGTTATTGAGGTCATTGGGGCCTTCCCCTGTTTTTTTGAGAATGGGTGTGATTTTGATAGAGATCGCAGGTCACCCGACCAATAATTTCGCCACTCTGGCTTCGGGCCCATATACTCCAATTCACCATATATACATTGATCAGATGACCTTACAATCTACTACCAATAATCATGAGTCCCTTTCGATTACTTTTAGTGTACCCGACTTACCATCCACCGTTACGGGTACCTATGACCACGATGGGTCAGGGAGCTGGCTGTAAAAGGGAAGGCAAACAAAATACAAACCCAACATATAACTTTGATTTATTTCATAAAATGACCACGGACAACTGGAAGTTTTAAAGGATTTATCTAAAATTCTTCTTCATAAAGCATTAGGCTTACAGTTATTAGACAGTCAATAATCAAGAAAACAAAAATCATATAACCGTAAAGAAACAGAGTTAGGGCAAACATTTAGGTTTTCTAAAATACTAGTGCAACAGGGAACCCACTTAAGTAGAGTAAATAGTCACTCAAGAAATAGACATTTTAAAGGGGCAAGCTAAAGTAAGTATACATTTATACTATGGAAATGTGTTTCATGAATATGATTTTGGAAACTCAGGAATCCTACACAACTATATTAAGGGTACGAAGTGGAACATGCTATAAATTCTAGAACATTTCTTCAATCAGTTTTGTGAGAGAAAATTATAGTCCACATTAGCAACTTGCAAACTGCAATGGAGAAAATGATTTCTAAAAGGTAGGGTAACATAGGAACACGCTATGAAATTAAATGCAAATAACTTTATCAGATGCAAGGATTTGCGTAAAGCATGGAAAATTATTCATGTGCAAAGGTATGTCTTTATTGAAGCAAAGACAGAAAAATAGAAAGGTGCAGTTTAGAGTTCGGCAAGATATTTACCTAGACTGGTGTGAAAACCAACCCTGGCCACGGGTCAGTTAAGGACAGGAAATACCCCAAGGAAGGACAGTCATCAGCGGGACAGCAGGTGCAGAAGGGAAACCCCAGGACAGGACAGGAAACCCAGATTAGGATCAGGACAGGACCACCAGGACACAACCAGCACCCGCAGTTCGGAAGCAACGCCTGCGCTCCACCCTCTCTGCAGCTATCGATCAGAACCCCGATTGGGTTAGCGAACTCCCCAGCAAAGTGCTCCGCCAGCACTTAAGGTTTAGTAAAACCTTGATCTATGGTCAAAATTCGGACAGAGTGCTCCGCAGCGCTCTGTAAATTCAGTCACCTATTGAGTGCGTTGGGTCAGTGACAGGTCAGCTATTCAGACAAGTCGGACAAATTCCCTAGGTGAACCTAGGCTAGATATACTGTTCTTGGGTCAGTGTACCACCCCCCCAATGTTGCAAAGTGTCAGAATCCCCAATTTCGATTGGTCCTAAGGTAGAATGGGTTAACACACCAATCAGAACAGACTATTCTAAGGCCTAATCTGCATTTTTGGGTACCGCCTAGCAAGATTGGGGTTCCCATGAGAAGTCGCACGGAATACAATAGGAAATATATCATTGTAACAATTTCAGAACAGTTAACTCCATCTTGCTGGGTCGCAGGACACTTTCACATGAGCATCTTGATTGAGGCTGCCAACTGGCTGAGTTCCACGGCCCAAGGTTGTTTCTTGCCTCGCAACACGAGCATGCGTGGAAGGGACCTTCAAGATGGCTTTCAGTACATTCCGACCCCCATTTCCCGCGATACATGAAAAGTAAGCGAAGACAAATTAAAACATAGAAATAAATGGATGTATTACACATCATGATTTCGTACTTCAGGTTTATCATCATAAAAATATACTATGCAATTAAGGGTAAGTGCAACAGACAATGTCACAAAAGCAACTGCACGAGCTTCACCACGTTATTACATTGAGCAGCCATCTTATGGCTTATTACGCATGCGCACCCTTTCCCTCCAAACTACATCTACGTAAAGTCACGTGGGTGTGACTAACGCATGCGCATGAACGAAATTCAAGCAGCGGCCATTTTTAGGTACAAGGGTTATTTGTATTAGTAAAACACATAGGCAAGCGTCACTAATGTACACGCATATCAAAAATAAAGGAAATTAGTAAGACGTACAATTTGTTTACAGGATTACAACAGACTCGAGGTTCATGACTCGAGCAAGTCGCGATGCGAAATCTTGCTCTATCAATCCCCTCTTTGATGATATTTACTATCATCACAAAATAACGGAACCAGATGCCAACTTTTCACACTTTGTACAACTCTATCTCTTCCAACAGGCGATTCAGTTTCTCTTTCTCATTTTTGGTAGGGTGAGAATTTTTCACCCTTTTGTAAATCTGATTATTCATTTCTTCTAATTCAAGTTCATCCACACTTCTTTTCACACCTCTTGCATTCACTTGGTACTTCTTTGTGTGTTTGCGACATTTGCAACAGACGAATATGAGAAATAGGATAAAACCTATCACTCCAATTGGCATCAGTACCTTAAACAATAAGCTTTTACCTAAGCTAGCAAACCAATGACCTACGTTGGAGAGACTGTCAACCTCGAGTGGTTTGAGTTCCTTTTCCAAATTAGTAATGTTTTTCACATATCTTTGGAGCTGTACACTTTTGTCCCGAATGTAGGTGCAACAATGTTGCGCCTTCAACATCCGGCAGACTCCGCCCTCTTTTGCTAATAAGGTATCAAGCGCAAGTCTGTTCTGCAAAACCATCGATCTGATCGCAACCATTTCTGTATTGACCAGCAGAAATCCATGAGCCGTGTCAGTAGACAACACATCCACTATTGTGGATAATTTGCAAATTCTGTGAGTGTTCAGAACCACTCCCACTCCAGGTATCAGTGCACTAAAAATACTACCCATTATTTCACCTACGCTTTCTCTTTTGCTACGCACTAAGCCATTAGTGTTTTCACTGCTTCCAGCAACTTCATTCACATGGTATATTTTCGGGAAGACAATGCCAAAATAGCAGCTTCCATACCAGTGATCCGGCAATTTGAAATAAGCCTTGTCTCCACATATATAATAAATTCCTGGAAACACAGGTTCTGACCCATTTTTGAAACCCCACCTCCAATTACCTTGGGCCCGATTCACAGAATGAACTTAAGACTCAATCCTAAACTTACTACTATTTGGGGATTCACAGAATGCACTTACTACTTTTAGCATTCACAGAATGAACTTACTACTTTTGGCATTCACAGAGGTTAGGATTTTGTCTTATGTCTGTCTTAAGTCTGTCTCAAGTCTGTCTTAAGTCTGTCTTAAGTTTGTCTTAAGACAAACTTAAGACACAATCCTAACTTCTGTGAATACCAAAAGTAGTAAGTTCATTCTGTGAATGCCAAAAATAGTAAGTGCATTCTGTGAATACAAAAATAGTAGTAAGTTTAGGATTGAGTCTTAAGTTCATTCTGTGAATCGGGCCCCTTATAATTATGTTCACATTGACTGGAACCAATGAAAATGTTATTATAATAACTAGTCTTCTCGCGGTGAAGACAGAGTTTCCCTTTCTTTTCGAAATCCAGCAACAGAGCAGGCCCCGCTCCGCCATTTGAGGTGCTTTCCATGTCCTCAGCCCATTTTGGGGTTTTCTGTCTTTTGTCATTTGCCTTTCTTTGGAAACTCTCCCTTCTTTTCTCTGCCATGTTCAAAAATATTTTCTCTTGTTCATGTAATGAACAGGTCAAGTTGTCCCTGTGTGCTTCATTTAAGTCTATGGTACCTATAGTCAGAAAGTATTCTCCCATATAACGTGTAACGTCACTTTTAGTATGTACAGGATTCAGATTTCCACGTATAGGAAGTTCAGAAAAGATTACGTCATTGTTAGAGTAATAGTACTATAACGGTCCTCTTTTATAAAACAAGCTAGCTAAAATGCTACAGGAAATTCCATATGTTAAGGGCAGGTGATGATATGTCACGCCTTCCGCCACAGAAGTTGGTAGCTTCATGCAGACATAGCAATCTTCTATCTCCATAGTTTCTACATAGTGTACTAACAGGTTTGCGAAAACATTTAAATGAGTCTGGTTCTTAACTCCGTGATAATGCAGTCCTTCCTCATCTGGTGCTTCTAAGTCTCGTTTTGTTTGTCTGAGTGTTCTCTCACGTCTTTCTACACTTCGTGTTGTCAGTTCTTCAGTGTCAGTAGTCTGAGTAGGGTCAATATTAGTATTTTTGCTCACCATAAAAGGAATGAAAACTGTTAGGCCTATCCAAACTAATATCACTATAACTATACTACATATACATACTTTGCAGCATGTTTTACAACAACTGCGGCTAGGTCTACCACTCACTCTTGAATCAGACATTTTGGCTCAGAAGAAGTTTTCAACCCCTCTTTGTAAGTTTACACAGGTAGCTTACTCAGTGCAACTTCAGGTGAGCTTGTCCTCTT
Source organism: Lissotriton helveticus (assembly GCF_964261635.1). Taxonomy (NCBI): domain Eukaryota; kingdom Metazoa; phylum Chordata; class Amphibia; order Caudata; family Salamandridae; genus Lissotriton; species Lissotriton helveticus. The sequence goes on along the minus strand of NC_136057.1, from coordinate 181,535,168 downwards.
CCTCTGCAGAGTAATCAGCAATCGGTTCTCCGTCGCTTTCGTCTGTAATATCAAGATCCTCAAAATTCTCCAAAATCAAGTATGTCCATTCAGGATCTTGATATTTTTCATTCAGTCTTTTTATTCGATCGCTCCTTCTTTTGGAGCTATCTCCAGGTTGCTCTGCAATTCGTGGACTTCTTCTTTTGTCTGCAAGTTTTTCTTGGACTGTTTTTATTCTTAGTCTCAGTCTCTTAATATATCTTGGCTCAATATGCTTCTTTTTCTTGAGTCTTTTAGCTAGCACTGTGATTTGGCTTTCTTCTAATGTCCTTTTGTTTTCACTTGTTTGTGGCACTTCAGTTTCTGTCTCTTCCCCTTCTGTCTGACTAGTCCCAGGTCTTGTGTCTATTTCTTCTGCCTGGTTACTAAGCTGGCCTTGTTCAGGTAAATTTTTGTTTTGGCTTTCAAATGTCTCTGTTTCTGTTTCCTGAACACGTTCTTCTAATTCTATCTGATCCTGTTCAAGCACTTCGATCCCTTGATTTTCTTCTGCTCGAACTTTTATACTAGTTCTAGTCTGTCCTTTTTCGATTTCAGGAGTCAGTGGGGGAGTGTCAATCACTTGTTCGGTCCCTGTCTGACCTTCCTCTTCGTCCTCAGATTTGATGTGAATCTCAATGATCTGAGGGTCTTCGCCTGTGCCTAGCTCGACCTCTCTATTCCACTCTCTGTCTTCGTTTATTCGCTCTCTTGTTCTGAGTGGGTCTCCAGGGAGATCGATTATGGGTATCCAGTCATCTGGGCTGGTGCTCGGCTGCTCATCATCAGCTACTTCCGGACCAACGTCTGCGAGACCCTCAGCTGGACTGGTGCTTCGCTGTACGTCATCAGCTACTTCAGGACCACCTTCTGCAGACCCCTCAGCTGGACCCCCTTCAGCTCCAGGCTCCTTGTCTGGAATTACCTTCTGGGTATGGCTGGCATGGATCCACTTGGGAACACCTGCACACTTCACCGCTGTCGTGGTCACCAGTATTATTTGGCGTTTTTCTCCCCACCTCGGTGCAAGGCAACTTGAACGAGTGTGCTTCTTGATTCTAACCCAGTCTCCAGGAACCAATTTGTGAACTGGAGTTGTCGGGCTGGCGACGGTGTCTTCCCCAATCTGGCGAGAGATAGAACGCACTTGGTCACCCAGTTGCTTGCAGTACTCAAGTACCAAATCATCAGAAATGCTTAACAGTTTGTATCCTGGTACCCATGCTTGTCTCATCACTCTTCCCATTAGGATTTCATGGGGGCTCAGGCCTGTTCTCCGGTCTGGAATGCTTCTGAGCCCCATCAGAACAAGAGGCAAGGCAGTTATCCAGTTCATGCCAGTCGAGTCACACATCTTTGCTAATCTCGACTTGATAGTGCCATTTATTTGCTCTACCACTCCAGAAGCCTCTGGACGATGGGCACAGTGCAGCTTTTGTGTGATTCCAAATGCTTTACAGAGCTGATCCATCACTTCATTCTGGAAATGTCCGCCTCTATCTGATTCAATAGTGACTGGGACCCCGTACCTAGGTATCAACTCTCGCAATAATAATTTGGCCACTGTTAAGGCATCACTCTGTTTGGCAGGGTAAGCTTCCACCTATTTTGAGAATAGGCAGACAATGACAAGGACATATCTCTTTCCCTCGCAACGAGGCATGGTGATGAAGTCAATTTGTATCCTCACAAAGGGACCCCCTGATTTCCCAATTTTCCCCAGTTCAACCACTGTTCTTTTGCCAGCGTTGAACTGTTGACACGTCAAGCACCTCTGGCAAAGGGATTCTGCTACCTTCCTGAATTTAGGGTTGTACCAGGTCTGTTGAAATACCAGAACCATGGCATCCCTACCAATGTGTGATCCTTGATGTATCAGCCTGGCCATAGGGGCAAGCAGGTGTCTAGCTAACACAGGCATACCACTTGGGCTCACAATGACACCATCCTCACTTCTTGGTCGACAACCAAGTTCCTTCCATTTCTCTTTCTCCTCCCATGGCACAGCATGCTGCCATTCTCTCACTTCATCCCAGGTAGTCACTTCTTCAAACACCATAAGTTGGCAGCTGTTTCCAACCCCACCCAGTTTGATGTTTATTGGCATACGATCCATAGCACATTGCTTTGCTACTCGATCAGCAAAATCATTTCCCAATGACACAGGGTCGAGGCCCTTTTTATGAGCAACACATTTGACCACTGCCAATTCTTTTGGTAATTGGATTGCCTCTAGAAGGTCTTGGATAACTTTTCCATTTCGAATGGGGGTACCTGATGAAGTCAGGAATTCGCTTTGTAGCCATAATTGGCCAAAGTCATGCACCACCCCATAACAGTACTGACTGTCAGTATACACTGTTATTCTTTTGTCTTTTCCCAATTTGCAAGCTCTTATCAGGGCAATCAATTCGGCTACTTGTGCAGACTTTATCCCGAATAAACAGGATGCTTCTTTAACCTTTTCTAAAGCAACCACAGCGTAGGCAGCACTTAGGCCCACCAGTTCGTGTCTCATGCATGAACCATCCACAAACCATTCCTTATCATGTACAGGCAAGGGTGTTTCTTTAATGTCTGGGCGGGGTTTGGTACTGAACTCTGTCAGGTTAATGCAGTCATGCTCGTTTTCTCCCCCATCTTCCAGAATCATTGAATCAGGGAGTAGAGTGGCTGGATTCAAGACATTACACCGAGTAATGGCTATATTTGCAGCACCCACGAGAATTCTCTCGTATTTAGTCAGCCGACTAGGGGTGAGATACTGAGTCTTAGTTCGGGTCAGTAGGATCACAACTGCGTGTGGAACATACACAGTTACAGGGTGTCCCATAACAATGGATTCACTCTGCTCTAAACTTGTGCAAGTTGCAGCCACTGCTTTCAAACATCCAGGTAATCCAGCAGTCACTGGATCCAAGGTGGCAGAGAAATATGCCACGGGCCTTCTGATCTAGCCATGTTCCTGTGTTAGGACTGACAATGCACAATTATCACGAGTGTCACAGAACAGGGCAAACTCCTTGGAATAGTCAGGCATCCCTAGAGCAGGGGCTGTACACAAACAGTCTCGCAATTGAGTGAAGGCTGTTAAGCTCTCATCATCCCATTCCACTGGGTCCTGTGCTTCCTTCTTTGTAATTTTTATCAAAGGCTTTGCCAGGACTGCGAATCCCACAATCCATTGCCTGCAGTATCCTACAACCCCAAGGAACATTCTGATTTCTTTCTGAGTACGGGGTAACTGCATATTTTGAATTATTCTGACTCTCTCTGAGGTGACTTTTCTGACGCCTTTTTCTATCTGGTGTCCCAGATATTTCACTGATTTTGAACAGAACTGCAATTTTTCAGGGGCCACTTTATGTCCCTTTTCACTCAGGTGATTCAGTAGGGCAATGGTGTCAATCACGCAGTCCCTATGACTTTTGGACGCCACCAATAGGTCATCGATGTACTGCACCAAAACATACTTTCCAGGTAAGACTAAAGATTCAAGGCATTTTTTCAAGATCTGATTAAAGATAGAGGGGCTTTCTGTGTACCCTTGGGGGACCCTATTCCAGACATACACGTGACTGTTGAAAGCAAATGAGAAAATAAATTTGCTGTCTGGATGCAATGGGATCGAAAAGAATGCGTGACATAGGTCTATCACGGTGAACCATTCAGCATCCCAGGGAATCTGATACAGGATCACTGCTGGGTTCGGGACAATAGGACAACAAGGAACCACAATTTTATTTACCTTTCTCAGGTCCTGCACTACTCTGTATTTACCATTAGGCTTTTTGATGCCCATAATGGGTGAGTTACATGGGCTATCATTACTTCCTGTATGACGTTTGCTTCTAGCAATTTCTGTATTTCAATGGCAACTCCTGCTCTTACTTCGGCACTCATTCTGTAGGGCTTGGTATTGGGGTACACTGCATTTTCTTTCATTGCTATTTGTATGGGGTCTACGTTTCTCATTAATCCTACATCCTTTCCTGTAAAGTGCCATACTTCTGGTTTCACTGTCTTTTGGAGTTCTTCAGGTAAGTCCTGTATAGTCATTCGTTTGATTTCTGAGTCAGGTCTGATTAACATTAATTTATAGATACCATCTTCATCTGGTGTCTGAATTTCGACGCCTTTTGGTGTGCAAAAGATGGTACAGTTCATTTTGCACAGCAAATCACGTCCCAGTAAGTTCACTGGACTGGTATCACAGACGACAAATCTGTGCATTTCTTTAAAGTTTCCTATTGAGATCTCCATGGGCTCTGTAACGGGGGTACTAATCAATTGATTAGATACACCCACTACTTGGATTGCTTCTCCCGAGAGGGGTAGGTTTGGAACGTCCGCTGTTCTCACAGTAGAACGGGTAGCACCAGTGTCCAACAGAAAGGTGACATTATTTCCATCAACCTTTCCTTCAATGTATGGCCCTGACTGGTCTACCGGCAAGGAGGCGCCAAGTACGCACTCCTCGTCCTCCCCTCTCAGGCCCCGTCAGTACTGGTCGTCACAGAAAAAGGTATCGTTTAACAAATACTGTGAAGTTGCTGCATTTCTATTCTCATTGCCCCCCCAGATCTCTACGTCATCACCCTGCGGTGATTTTCCCTTAAAAATGGGCTTTGGCGCTCGGGGTACTTGAATCGTTTTTACCTGCTGCTGGGTCTTTCTTGGCTTTCATTCTGCGTTTGTGGAGTTAAATCAGGTGTTTGGGAATTATCCTGCTGTAAATATGGACACTCGTCTCGCCAATGTCCAATTTCTCCGCACTGGTGGCAGGGAAATTTCTTTTTCGCTTCTTCTCTGCTCATTTTAGCTCGGGGCTTTCCTCCACCCCCACCCCTAGGGCCTTGGTTCTGAGTGGCTTTATTTAATTTATTCAATTGCTTTTCCTGTTGTTCTGCCAGCTTTACTTGAGCCCACATCACTTTCTCCTTTAAAGCCTTTTTCTTTTCTTCCATCTCGTCCTCACAGTATTATGCATACCGTAGGACCTCATCCATCTTTTTGGATTGCCAACAAATTTTGTTATCTTTTATCCACTGACAAATTTCGGGTCTTAAACCGTTTGCAAAGCTGTAAATGAAGTGTGTCATGTCCTTCATCTCGATGTTATCTATACCACTGTATGTCTTGAATACCTGCAACAGCCTTTCATAAAAGGAATGCACAGTCTCGTCCCTTTCCTGCGTGGTTCTATCTATCTTGGTCCAATCAGTTTCCTTTGCGGGCACCTTTTGCTTCAAATGTTGAATTACCTGTTCATATTTTTTCATCACTTCAATAGAGGGTTCCCCTGTTTTAGAGTCCCTCGGGTATTCCTCACTAGGCCAGGCTATAGCGATCTTACACTCGGTACATAAATCTACAGGGACCACTATGTCGAAGAACCCATCCAGGTCCTTCCACAAGCATTTTTGCACCTTTACAAATCTTTCCACTTGCCTGTACCAATCGACAGGTTTTTCTCGTAATTTCGGGAAATCATTGGTAAAGGACACAATATCCTGTCTGGACCATGGGACGTGCACATATTTTCCACCTGGCACTTCGCGCATGGGGAATAACTGTTCTGGTTTGTCAGCTTCCTTTAGAACGAATTCGGGAGTTACCTGCTTGGACCTGGCCTCATCCTTTTTCTTTGCCCATCTGGCTTTCCATCTTTCTACATCTCCCCATTTCTGCAATACTGTCAATAATTCTTTAACCTGTGCCTTTTTTCCTGACACATTCAGGTTTTCCAAATCCTTGTCTGAGAAATCTGCTCTGTATGGTTTCTGCAAAGGTTTCGATTTTGAAATATCTATTCCCATGCTAGCAGCAGTGTCTGTTAACTTTTCATGAAGTACTCGGGTATTTCGGGTGAGACTTTTGCAAATGAATAGCAGCTCTTCTTCACAGTAGGTATTTAATCTGTCTAATCCTACATTTCCTGCCATTAGTTCTTCTATTTCTACTCTCAATTTGTAGAGATCTAAAGGTTTCGTTGGGGGAGTTTGTTTATCTAATTCTTGACTCCATCTTTCGATTTCTTCAGGAGTCACCAACGTGACACTCTTAGTACCCGAAGTTGATTCCATTTGAATCTCCCTCGTATTAAAAGGATGATGTCTTTTCTGCATCCTTTTCCCTGTATTTCTAATGGGCAGATCTAACAGCGAGACCTCAGACTCGCACTCACGTGTCTGGTCATCTACGATTAAGGGTTCTGGTCTGGACTGTGCTATGACAGGGGTAATTACTGGAGTTTTCGGACGCCCTTGACGGTCCCCGTACAACGGAACTACTGGTCCAATAGTTACTGGGATTGTCAAGGCTTCAGGACTCGTATTTAACTGAGAGATTTTCTGAATTATCTCAGTTCTCTGCTTTGCTAGAGCCTCTCGCTCTTTTTCTTATAATAATCTCTCTAAGGATTTGTCATGTAACACCTGCGGGGTTAGAGTGGGAGCGTAACTCGGGGCAGTGGGATGTGTCTCACTTGGTCCTTCACCATAATTTGGTCTTGGGAACAAACTTCCTGTACCTAGGGATCTTGGTTCTTCCTCGCACTGAGGTTGTAGGAACGGCATTCCTGAACTTGAGGGTCTCGCCTCACCTCCGTAGGGAGGTCGAGAGCAAAAGTCTCTTTCACGTGAATATCCTGTCTCCCCAACTTGTATTCTGGGGTAAATGTTTCTTGTATCTACGGGTCCTAGACTCTCAGTATAGGGAGGTATTTGGTAACCCCCTCCTACACTTGCGGACCTGGCCTCTTCCTGGGGTGGGGGTCTTCGAGAATTTTCCCCTTCACTAGAAGGTCGGTGCCCTTCATTATAAGGTGGTGGACTCCTTATAAACATGTCATCTAGCAATTCATCATCCGACTCCCCAAGGGGCACCCAGTGTTTACATTTTTCTGACTTTTTCTCCCCCCCAGGAGGATCACATGCTGGCATCATGGGAAACAGCCCTTCTACAATCATATTCTGTCTCCACTGTTTCATCTTTTTGGCTCGGGCTTCCGGCTTCAGTTTTGGATAGAATTTTGTTAACCCTTTGTCCATTCGAGGCTTATCTCTTTCAAAAGCCTCAATCTCCCATTCCTCTAGTGCTTCGTACTGCGTTAATCTAGGTCTGGGATGTAAGTCATTCATTCGGGTTCTCAAATTGAATAGAATCCTGCTGTTAAAGGTACCTTCTAACGGAAAAGCCAATACTCCGTCATCTTTCGTGTATTCTGCCCAGTTTTCCAACCATACACAGGTGTTGTACCCTTTATCGAACATCATAAAAGATGCGGGAGTATTCGGTGGTGGAATGACAACACCTTCTCTAGTTTTAATCGGCTTGTCTTTTTTGAAATAATTCTTTACTTTATTTACAAGGGCCAATTTTCTCTTGTTTCCGTACATAATGTCGTGTTTAACACCTTTCCACTGATCGGTCTCAAATCCCATATGCCGTGGGTCGGGTCGAGTATGCGGTCTATACGAATGCCACATACGATTTCTACGAGTGATTCTTGTTTACAAAATCACTTCCAATCCAAATACGTCTTTTATTTCCGTGCGCCCAATGAAATGCACAAATTCAAATATTTTCGACCAATGGGTGCGCAGCCTTTTCGCGAGACAGTTCTCACGCTTCGGCACTCACCCCTCCTTTACAATTCCAGCTCCGCTACACACCCGCTGTGTCTACCAATCCCAGCGCGGCACGGAGTGACGTCAGAGCAGCTTCGCGACTGACTCCCTCCTTCACAAGGTAACGGAAACTTTCTTACTTTCTAAAGTGCTAGTGCTTGGTTATTTCACAACGAATACACATTTGCCACTGTGCTCAAGTGTCTAGACAGGAAAGAATTATTTTCACTGCAAGTAAACTACTTCCATTTACTTTTCACACACTACGGATAGATCTCTTCTGCCTATCCTTCACTCAAGCATTGGAGAACCTGCTACTTCCCTAGACTCATCCACCTTTCTGGGATATATCCAAGTCTAAAGTTTCACCAGCGGACCCCTTTGCTTTCACCTAAGCTCCGATGTACCTGCTACTCTTCCGATGTGACCCTCACTAGGTTACGCCACAATAGGAATTTTGCCAATGAACCTCGTTGCTAACATTTATTCAAACATACATTCAGAAAAAACCCTAGTTAGTGCTTCCAGTTCTGCCTAACCTGCACCAACTTTCCTTGGAACAAGTGACCTCAAAGCAAGTGGATTCTATTCACCACTCGCTATTCAATTCCCCGGGGATTCCCAACAACATAACAAAAAACACTTTACTAACGAATGGGTTAATACATATATCAGTACAATAATAAGAAAACCAATTTAAAACATTTCATAATTTTCAAAGCAAAGCATTCCACGTGAGTGATCAGTCCACTAAAACACTTTACTTTTAGTAGCAATAATTTTCTCAACTAGCAGCGTCCAACTCAGCTAGTCTAACTAGTCCTACCTAACCTTTCAACTATTCCCTAACCATCCTCTGCGCTACCAGAAAATTACTGATAGAGATCGCAGGTCACCCGACCAATAATTTCGCCACTCTGGCTTCGGGCCCATATACTCCAATTCACCATATATACATTGATCAGATGACCTTACAATCTACTACCAATAATCATGAGTCCCTTTCGATTACTTTTAGTGTACCCGACTTACCATCCACCGTTACGGGTACCTATGACCACGATGGGTCAGGGAGCTAGCTGTAAAAGGGAAGGCAAACAAAATACAAACCCAACATATAACTTTGATTTATTTCATAAAATGACCACGGACAACTGGAAGTTTTAAAGGATTTATCTAAAATTCTTCTTCATAAAGCATTAGGCTTACAGTTATTAGACAGTCAATAATCAAGAAAACAAAAATCATATAACCGTAAAGAAACAGAGTTAGGGCAAACATTTAGGTTTTCTAAAATACTAGTGCGACAGGGAACCCACTTAAGTAGAGTAAATAGTCACTCGAGAAATAGACATTTTAAAGGGGCAAGCTAAAGTAAGTATACATTTATACTACGGAAATGTGTTTCATGAATATGATTTTGGAAACTCAGGAATCCTACACAACTATATTAAGGGTACGAAGTGGAACATGCTATAAATTCTAGAACATTTCTTCAATCAGTTTTGTGAGAGAAAATTATAGTCCACATTAGCAACTTGCAAACTGCAATGGAGAAAATGATTTCTAAAAGGTAGGGTAACATAGGAACACGCTATGAAATTAAATGCAAATAACTTTATCAGATGCAAGGATTTGCGTAAAGTATGGAAAATTATTCATGTGCAAAGGTATGTCTTTATTGAAGCAAAGACAGAAAAATAGAAAGGTGCAGTTTAGAGTTCGGCAAGATATTTACCTAGACTGGTGTGAAAACCAACCCTGGCTACGGGTCAGTTAAGGACAGGAAATACCCCAAGGAAGGACAGTCATCAGCGGGACAGCAGGTGCAGAAGGGACACCCCAGGACAGGACAGGAAACCCAGATTAGGATCAGGACAGGACCACCAGGACACGACCAGCACCCGCAGTTCGGAAGCAACGCCTGCGCTCCACCCTCTCTGCAGCTATCGATCAGAACCCCGATTGGGTTAGCGAACTCCCCAGCAAAGTGCTACGCCAGCATTTAAGGTTGAGTAAAACCTTGATCTATGGTCAAAATTCGGACAGAGTGCTCCGCAGCGCTCTGTAAATTCAGTCACCTATTGAGTGTGTTGGGTCAGTGACAGGTCAGCTATTCAGACAAGTCGGACAAATTCCCTAGGTGAACCTAGGCTAGATATACTGTTCATGGGTCAGTTTACCACCCCCCAATGTTGCAAAGTGTCAGAATCCCCAATTTCGATTGGTCCTAAGGTAGGATGGGTTAACACACCAATCAGAACAGACTATTCTAAGGCCTAATCTGCATTTTTGGGTACCGCCTAGCAAGATTGGGGTTCCCATGAGAAGTCGCACGGAATACAATAGGAAATATATCATTGTAACAATTTCAGAACAGTTAACTCCATCTTGCTGGGTCGCAGGTCACTTTCACATGAGCATCTTGATTGAGGCTGCCAACTGGCTGAGTTCCACGGCCCAAGGTTGTTTCTTGCCTCGCAACACGAGCATGCGTGGAAGGGACCTTCAAGATGGCTTTCAGTACATTCCGACCCCCATTTCCCGCGATACATGAAAAGTAAGCGAAGACAAATTAAAACATAGAAATAAATGGATGTATTACACATCATGATTTCGTACTTCAGGTTTATCATCATAAAAATATACTATGCAATTAAGGGTAAGTGCAACAGACAATGTCACAAAAGCAACTGCACGAGCTTTACCACGTTATTACATTGAGCAGCCATCTTATGGCTTATTATGCATGCGCACCCTTTCCCTCCAAACTACATCTACGTAAAGTCACCTGGGTGTGACTAACGCATGCGCATGAACGAAATTCAAGCAGCGGCCATTTTTAGGTACAAGGGTTATTTGTATTAGTAAAACACATAGGCAAGCGTCACTAATATACACGCATATCAAAAATAAAGGAAATTAGTAAGACGTACAATTTGTTTACAGGATTACAACAGACTCGAGGTTCATGACTCGAGAAAGTTGCGATGCGAAATCTTGCTCTATCAATTTGACCTAAACAACAATCTGTCTTGTAAAGCGTGACTACTCAGTTGTAAGGGTCTCAAGGTGCTGCAGAGGCTGTTGATCCGTCAAAGACTCTGTGGTCCAAATATATCTCCAATAGTGACTGTTTATCGTATCTCAATTTCTTGCCTAGGTCTTCCAGTGTGCTCTGCTGTTATGTGTATTGGTTATCTGGTTTTGGAGGGACAGGGCAGGCTGGGCCCGAACTGGTTTGAACAGAGAGATCTGCAGCTGGAGTATGGGGTGGGGTGACCCTTTGATCTGAGCAGGGCTGTGCCTGGCAAGGTGAATGATGGCTCCACCTCCCACTGTGCGTCTGATGGCAGACCCCTCTTCCTGAAGGGCAGGATGCAGCCTTGTAAACTGTTGTACATGGTTTCTACTACTTTCTAGTTGCTCAAGCCAGAGTGAATGTGAAGCCTGTGTAGAATGTTAGAGTGTGTGATGTCAGAGAGTTAAGAATGTATGTGTGCCTGTGTGTCTGTGGAATGACAGTTGAGAAGAGTGGGCTGAGCAACTAACATCTAGCTCCTGGTGGGACTTTCTATGGACTATCTATTTACTATTTACTTATATTCATGATATTACTTGAGACTTACATGGAACTTGTATTGATCTTCTAATAAACCTACATCTTGGATAAACTATCCTGGCTACCTGTACATTATATCATCTATTACCCACAACATAAACAAAGTGCTCCAGGACCACACCGAATTGGTTCTGGCTGGGTTCAGTGACTTGTGACTTTTGAGAACAAAGACTTTTGGGGTATAAATATCTGTGCTAAAACCCCTACACAGTGTGTTACTTCTGGATGTCAAGACAAACCCTGTCCGTGCAACTAGAGGGAAAGGACTTTGAAACTTCTATCTAGCTTGCTGAAGCAACTACCCAACGGCCTGATTTGAGCTTGCCTCCTTCCAAAGTCTCAGGGACATTAGACTTCGCCCATCAGCCTTCTGAATTCCTATTGATGGGATTCTACTCGCAGGTGAGGCTTCTGTAGAGAATTCCGGAGCCTCTGGGTCTACTGCGGGGAAAGCGGGCTGAGAATCATGGCTATTGTGGGCCACTGCAGCCGAGGAGCTGATGCGGCTGAGAGCCTGCATTTGCCTGTGCTACGAGAATCATCACTATCGCTTTTGTGGGCCACCACAGCTGAGGAGCTGTTGCCGCTGAGAGCCCGCATTTGCCTTTGCTACGAGAATCATCACTTCCATGACTGTGGGCCACTGCAGCTGAGAAGCTGTGCCCCTGAGTGCCCGCCTTTAATCATCGTCTCAGGATCATTGTGAGAGCATGCCGTGGACCGACACAGCTCTGAGCTGTGGCCGCTGCGACTGTGCCTATCATCATCGTGGCTCCCTCACAGGGCTGCGTGCCTTGCCCCTTTAAACTTCAGATACATTGTGGTGTCCCTTTGTAGTGTGTCACTGCGTTATTGTGTATGGTTATATAGACTACCCTACTCCTGAGGCGAGATAGCCGGGAGAGCCAACTGCTTTTAACTATTTTGTGTCAACTGATTTTAAAGATTTACTTTTAAAATTTGTATGTCGATAAATTGATGCACGCTGCTTTTTAAATTGCACAGATGTAAAATTGCACTTTGAAAACCGTAGCACGCAATCCCGAGCACTTTCCCCCTCCTCACCTGTTGTGAAACTCCCCGCGCTGCCGATTTCAGGGCTGCGGCGGGTCGGAGTTCTTGGCGCCAGAATCTGAGCGAGCGCAAGCCACGCCCACTGACGCCGGCCACGCCCCCTTGCAAAAATACCTTAAAAGCGAGCTGCATTCAAGCCGCTAAACAGAGACTACCCTACTCCTGAGGCGAGATAGCCGGGAGAGCCAACTGCTTTTAACTATTTTGTGTCAACTGATTTTAAAGATTTACTTTTAAAATTTATATGTCGATAAATTGATGCACGCTGCTTTTTAAATTGCACAGATGTAAAATTGCACTTTGAAAACCGTAGCACGCAATCCCGAGCACTTTCCCCCACCTCACCTGTTGTGAAACTCCCCGCGCTGCCGATTTCAGGGCTGCGGCGGGTCGGAGTTCTTGGCACCAGAATCGGAGCGAGCACAAGCCACGCCCACTGACGCCGGCCACGCCCCCTTCACACCAATAGAAATGTGCCCTCCACAAACGTGCAGCGGACGCGCGCAGCGGGCGTGCCGCTTGCGCCCCGAAGGCACGCCAAAGGCAAGCCCGTCTGCGCCCGTCCGCGCCTGGACCGGGCCAAGGGCCACATCCCCTGCCCAAAGCGACCCTGAGAAAAGACTATGGAAATACTCCATTCATGAACTTCAAAAATTGTGACCACGAGTCTCATGTGCCCGGATAGACCCATACAAAGAAGGTAAAAAATGTCCAACATGCTCACATGCTTTTGACTTCTCCCCTATTAATAATCCGGATAATACCTCAATACCAAAATATAGAAAATAGAATCTGAAAATCGCCTTGCTCAATGTCAGGTCCTTAGTTAAACACAATGTAAAAACAGCGGAATTAATAGCTAATCATAGTATTGATATACTATTTGTCACAGAAACATGGGCAGACGAAGCTTCCAATGCCGACCTAACCCTGGCTATTCCAGAGGGTTACTCCTTCTCCAGAGCTGACAGAAAAATAAATGGGGGAGGACTGGCAATTATAGCAAAAAATGACTATAAAATCAAAACTTCAGACAAAGGAAGTACCCCAGATTGCGAAACATTAACTTTCCAAATAAAAATCACTGACAAATATACGTTTAATGGACTATTAATTTACAGACCACCTAGCGCAAAAACGCCCTTGATCGAGCTGCTAAGCTCGTTTCTCGAATCCAGTGTGACCAGCCCAGACTATACAGTCTTAGGAGATTTTAACCTACACTTAGAAAAAATCTCCGACCCGAAAGTAACCTCATTTATTGACGCAATGTCAAATTTTGATCTAAAACAAAAAGTACACATGGATACCCATGATGCTGGCCACACATTGGACGGCATTTTCACTTCATGTGAAAATATAACAAAAATAGATACTACCCCTATTCCGTGGTCAGACCACAAACTAATCAGTTTTTCTTTAGAAATTAAAGAAATTAAAGAGGACCCTGGGAGACCTATGAAACATATTAAACAAACAACTTACCTTGAATGGTCCAAAATGGATAACCAGGCATTTATTGAAACACTCCAATCATCCTACCCTGTACTTCACGAAAATAGTAATACAGCTGCAAACAATTCAACGAGTGGTTGGAGAATGCAGTTACACTAACAGTCCCACGAAAGAAAGCCACTCTGAAAAGAAAACCCCCCTCACAACCATGGTTCTCGGAAGCACTAAAAAATCAGAAACAGACGTGTAGAAGAGCGGAAAAAAAGTGGAGAACGAACTACGATTCTCACCTCAAACAAGAATACAAAGCTACCTTAGCATGCTATAAAAAACTAATAATAACAGAAAAAAGTAAATATTTTATCCATAAAATCAATGAATCTAAAAATTGTAGCAAAACCCTTTTTGACACTGTCAAAAAATTATCAAAATTTGAGAACAACAATCCAGAAGAACTATCATCAGACTTCTGTAATGTGCTAGGTGAATTTTTTGTTAGCAAAGTTTCATCAGTTTATGACTCCTTTAAAAACCAGAGCTCAGAAACAGCTGAAGGGGATAAACCACAGACAACAACCCTATTAAATAAATACCCAGATCAAACTACATTGTTCCTCTTCACTCCCCCGACAGCAGAACAGATCCAAAAAGAGATCCACACCATTAACTCAGGTAGCCCAATGGACTCTTGTCCATCAAAAATAATGCGCATCTGCTCCGAACAGCTGAGCATAATATTGGAAAAACTATTTGCCAAAATTATCAATACCAACATCTTTCCCGATGATTGGAAAAAGATATCAATTAGACCACTTCTAAAAAAAACTAATTTAGACTGCGAAAGCCCGAACAACTATAGACCAATAGCCAGAATCCCTTTTGCCGCCAAAATCTTAGAGAAACTATTAAATAAACAACTATCCAGATATTTGTTGGACGGCAATTGGCTGGATCATTTACAGTTCGGCTTCCGTGAAGGTCATGGAACAGAGACTGCTCTTATCTCAGCAGTGGAGGAACTCAGGCAAGTACTGGACAACGGATCGAAGGCCGCCTTGATACTACTCGACTTATCGGCGGCCTTCGATACAGTCAGCCATGAGATCCTCATATCACGCCTGAAAACAGCACAAATAAATGACTCAGCTTGTGCCCTCATTGCTTCCTATTTAGAGAACAGAACCTTCTCAGTAGAATCAGGAGAGGCAAAATCCAACCAATTCAACCTACCATGTGGAGTCCCACAGGGTTCCTCGATGAGCCCCACTCTTTTTAATCTTTACGTAACCCCCCTTGCACAAATAATAAGAATCTGCGGTTTCACCCCAATATCCTACGCCGACGATACACAAATCGTGGTATCAATAAATAAAGACGTAGAGAACACAGCAGAAAAATTTCAAATCTGCATGGGACAAATCAGCCAATGGATGAGAACAAACTGCCTAAAACTAAACGGGGACAAAAGTGAGGTCATGATACTAGGAGGAGACACAAAAATATGGTCCAATTCATGGTGGCCAAAAGAACTAGGAGGATGTCCCGAACCATCAGAAAAGGTGAAAAACCTGGGAATCACTCTAGACACCAATCTTTATTTTGTTGCCCAAGCCAGTAAGCTGGCATCATCACTTTGGTACATACTAAAAATGATCAAGAAAATCCTACCTTACCTACCACATGACTCACGCAAGACAGTGGTGACAGCATTAGCCCTGTCCAGATTGGACTACGGGAACGGCCTATACGCCGGAGCCAGAAAGAAAATCCTACTCAAACTCCAACACCTGCAGAATGCAGCAGCCAGGCTGATACTAGGGATACCAAAATTTGAAACAATCAGCGACAAACTAAAAAATCTCCACTGGTTGCCAATTGTAAAAAGGATACAATTCAAGTCACTATGCTTAGCATATAAAGCAATCAATGGAACTGGATCACAATTTCTAAAAACTCATTAAAAACTATATGAGCCGAACAGACCTTTTAGATCCAGCCAAATGAAAAAAATCAGGGTCCCAAGATTTAAGAGAGCCAACTGGGGCGGACGAAGTTTCATGGTGCACACAGCACGAATCTGGAACCAATTACCGCTAAACATAAAAAACAGCCCATCTTTGAAATCCTTCAGAAAGGAAGTTAAAACGTGGCTTTTCTCCGCATAGCCCTAATCAACATCTCCAAAGAGCCAACGGTATCTCACAGCGCCAAGACGCCCTTGGGCATTCGCGCGCTCTACAAATAGACAAATCAAATCATACAAATAGACAAATCAAAAAATATGCTTCACACACTGTGTAAGAACTGGGACCTCCAGTTCCCCGGGGGGGTAGCTTGGCTCGAGCAGGTAGGCAACCAGGGGTTTACGTGTAAAGTAGCTACATAACACACTCATCCACTTAGATAATTTTAATAAGTGTGCACAATAATGGAGACCACAAAAGCACTTTTGATTAAAATCAATAGCTTTTATATAGGATTCAGATCAGGGTAATCAATTCATCAACATTTCCTAGAATACTTCATTAAAGCATTTTCATCATGTGAGCAAAGTAGCAAATCAATAAGTAACACAGCCTGCCGCAGTAACCTTTTCAGCAGGCAAAGGGGTAACTTTCATGAACCATGAACTAGCTTTTCAAGAAGTAGTTATGAGCATTTCATCTTGTAAAAATAAACCGTTCAATACAGGTAATTCATTGCATTAGGGCTTGTCCACTTCTGGACAAATCGACAGGTCATTAGGCATAAACAGTTAATTAAGCATGAGCCGGTCCCCAGGCATACACAGTTAATTGGCCCGGGTAACCTAGAAGCTTAATCAAGGCCTCACAGTCCCTGGAGGCTCCTTGGGGCCAACGGGGCCCAGTCACAGTTTTCCCCGGGGGAGGGGCGAACTCGGGGCTTAGTCCAGCCTTCCGCCCTCCTCCCCTGGGGTTACCTGCTGTCTT
This sequence comes from Lissotriton helveticus, assembly GCF_964261635.1. Classification (NCBI taxonomy): domain Eukaryota; kingdom Metazoa; phylum Chordata; class Amphibia; order Caudata; family Salamandridae; genus Lissotriton; species Lissotriton helveticus. Next base: position 181,518,414 of record NC_136057.1, on the reverse strand, counting down.
CGGCCCTCCGGGGCCCTTGCGTTGGCTCTGGCGCAGGGGGAGGGGCTCCGGCCCTCCCGGGGGCCTCACTCGGCCCAATGCTACTCAGGAGGCAGATGCGGGGCACCGGAGCCCGTGGCGGGGCAGTTCCAACGTGAGGCGGATCGGAGGGGGGCTCTCGCGCTCCATGGCCCCCTCCGCGACCTTCTCCAGGTGCCGGGCCTCGCTGAACGGGGCTCGATCCTGGCAGCCAATGGCTGCGCGGCTCTGGCGGGGGCGCGGCCGATGACGCGGCGTCGCTCCCCGCCACGTGACACAGGCTGGGAATGGCTTCAGGCCTAGCGCGGCCTAGTGCGCTTGGTGCGGCGGCCCTCTCCTGGCATCTGGGGGCCACCGAGGGGAGCACGTAGATGGCGCACACTTCACTAGAGCGCCGGGGCCCTGGAAGATGGGTGACTTCCGGCCTAGCGAGGCCTGTAGAGGATTCCGGCGGCCCTCTCCTTGCACACGGGGGCCGCCGAGGGGGGCACAAGGCTGGCGCTGGAGCCGCGGTCACAAGGGGGGATTCCTCGGCGCCTCAGGAGGGCGCAACTAGCTCCGGGCAGTGGCGGTGAGTCAACCTGGCCAGCGCACTCAGTTTTCAAAGCGCTGCAGGGGCAATCTCAGTCAGCGCTCACCCGGGGCAGACACGTGGGGCGATCTAGCGCTTGGGCCAGTTACAGCGCATAGGAGCACACGAAGGGGGGCACCCTCAGCAATTCTTGACAGGACAGGCAGTCTATAACACAGCGCTGTGCAGGGGAGCAGATTACATCGCTTTTCAAGCGATACATCTGGGAATGCAGGCAGGATGGAAATCAGAGCATTCCAGTCAGGGGGAGGCAGGCAGGACAGGATAGGCCCAGATGGAGGCAGGGAGTGCACAGGGGGAGCATAGTCCAGTACCTGGTCGATCCCCCAGCAGTCTCTGGTTGTAGGGCAAGTAGTCTTCTCGGCGCTTAGTTGGTTCTGCGCCCTTATGAGGTGGTTTCTTGAAGAGGGGGGCTTGAGTTGGAGGCTTACAAGTTACCTCAGGTCACTGAAGATGGTCCCTGGGTTCCCCTACCGCTGGGCCAGATCAGGGGGCTAGTCTAGGATACCTCACTCAACTTAAGAGGCAGCACCTAAATCCTGTCACTCCCAGTGACATAAGTCCTTGACTAGGCCCTCCCGCCTAAATCTCCTGCGTGGGTCCCCCAGGTCAGTGATGCCCCAACTGACTAAAAAAAGGTCCCTCCCTTGCTTATATATGCCCAGGTCAGGTGACCACTCTCTAAGGTGGCAAAAATAGGCTCCGCCTTTCTTCTAGAAGGTTCCAGGAGCTTCCCCACTCTACCTACGGTCAGGCGATAGCAGGCTGGCATTGCAACAATGTATGGGGTCCCAACCAGCTCCTTGCAACTAGGGTGCTACACTAAAAGACGACGCTGGCGTAGCAGGGGCCAGTGGCAGCCATGTTTGGAGTAGAGAGCACCTGCACCTTCACATGGATTAGCCATGGAAGGGTGCCCGAAGATCTAAGGGCCAACAAAAAGAAGGGGGGGGGGAAATAAGACAAGGGCGAAAAAAGTAGCGAAAGACCACCCTAGGGCTGACAGGTCTAACACACTGCCTCTGAGATAGGCCTGTCTGCTCGTGCTACGTCACCAGAGGGTTGAGCAGGGGTTATCAAAGGGTGTAGCTCCCTTACTCTGACTTAGGAAGAAGAGTCCCTATTTGGCCATTGGCGCAAAACAATCCCAACCAAAGGCCCTGCAAAGCATTGTGGGACGAGATTAGCAGTGGGCAGTGAATATTATAGTATCCAATATCAAAATAATTCTACAAAGAGCTGCAGTTCACCTAATTGTTACTAGATGTCCCTCACGGGTCAAATGCAAAGAATTGAAATTATTCCTACATCAAGCTGCAGTTCCACAAGTCGTTACTAGATGTCCCTCACGAGTCAAATGCAAAACCATTGAAACCCTTTCATCAAGCATTTGCATTTGACTTGTGAGGGACATCTAGTAACCACCAGTTGAACTGCAGCTCTTTGTAGAATTCTTTTGATATTGTATACTATATAATATTCACTGCCCACTTCTAATCTCATCCCATAATGCTTTGCAGGGCCTTTGGTTGGGAATGTTTTTTTGCCAATAACTGTGTTTGGGTTGGTCCTAAGGGGATGGGACCACCACTAAATCGTTCAATAAAATGTGCTTTTTTGTTTTCAAGGCATCTGTTTGGTAGTCCCCCTAGGTTAGGGAGGATCCCAAAATCATCACATCTCCCACTGCTTGCTAATTAGTCTGTTTATCCAGCATTATGCGAAGTAGTTACATGCTGGTCCTGATTCTGCTTGCATGGATATTACTTTTTTTTTATCTCCAATGGATAACCCACTTCTTGTAAACATCTGGATCTTCATGCTGTAGGAACTTTTAATTTAGCCTTATTTTAACTTCCAAATTAGTTTTCAACATTTGTATTTAGTTTGTAATCTATACTAATATAATAAAGAGAGAGCCCAAACTTTTGAGGCGGGTAATCTCAGGAACCACAGCACCAATCACAACACCCAATACAGCGTTGGAAAGGGCAGTTGCAGCAGAAGGACATAGGCTATGCAGACGCCCACCATATACATTTAAAAGGTAAAAGAACCGTGCCAGCAAAGTAGTCCCTTGTGGGCGTGTCTGCATTGTGCTGTGGGTGTGTGCTGTGGGCGTGACAATCGCTGGGGGCATTCCGTCACGAGTGTTGTTTTTTCTTCCCAGGTTCTATACATTCCTGCTCCCTTTAAATAGTAATTCAGTGGAGGTCCCATTCTCTTAGAACCACCCCAAGCACAGTTATGGGCAAAAATACAACTAAAAGGCCCTGCAAAGCATTATGGGATAAGATTAGCATCATTATTAGCATTCATGATAGGGTTTCAATGTTTTTGAATTTTACTCATCAGGGACATCTTGGGACGACGAGGTGAACTGCAGCTTGATGTATAATATATATATTTTTTTATTTCAGTAAATTGTTTATTGAAAATTATATTTACATGGTGCAGAGGATATACAGGATATACATGGGAGATAACTGAAAACAAGGGAACAAAGACCAGGAAGAGGCGCCGGGGGGGGGGGGAGGGAGGGGGCGGTTAAGCAGTGACTTGCAGCCGTTGTCCATTTTATTCTTGCTTCTTCTTCCCTTTTCTTTCGGCAGTCCCCATTCCCTCTTGCAAACTGTCCGATTGTCTTTTCGCTCCCCTGGTGGCGCGGAGAGAGAGGTATAGAGATATAGAGAGTAAAGAGAGTAAAGAGGCACAGTTAGTTACAGAGTAGGTGATCTAAGTAGTCTATTTAGTGATGCCTTATCTGGCTCTGGGCTTCTTTCCCGGTTGTCCCCCTAACGTTCAGGGTGGCTTGTGTGAGGACAGGTAGTTGTCCAGAGAGAGCCACATTTCGCTTTTCTTCCCTGAGTTCGGTAAGCTGTTGATTGTTATAGTGTCAGCTCCCCGCAGGAATATGACCCAGTTGAACCAGGCTTTGAAGGTGGCTTTCGCTGTGTCTTTCCAATTGGTCAATACAGTCTTGACCGCGGCTGTGACCAGGAGGTCAATCAAGTCTCTGTCTGTTTCGGATGTTATGGAAGGGTCGGTGTACCCCAGTGCTAGATGGTGAAAGTCAAGTGCTAGAGTCGCTCCTGTAACGTCGTTTATTAGTGTGTTTACTGAGTCCCATAATTTCCTGACCTTGGTGCAGTGGAAGAGGAGGTGTGCCAGGTCTCCTTTCTGCTTATTGCAGTTCCAGCAGGAATCGTTTTGTAGAATACCCATGGAGGCTAGTCTGGCTGGGGTCCAGTAGGCCTTGTGTATCAGCCAGAATTTTGTCTGATCTAGTGTTGTTGTCACTTTCCTTCTTGATGTAGAGGACCAGAGGTCGGCGCTCTCCTTGTCACTGAGCTCCCTCCCTGCCGCAGTCCCCCAGTGGGCTGTGATTTTGTTGTTTAGTTTAGAAGTCTTGGGGCACAGGGCCTTGTACATGTGTGCCACTTGGTGTCCTATTATGTTTAGGCTAGTGGCGTATTGTAGTATTGAGGGAGTGAGCTTGTTTATGTCTGCTTTGGTGATTGCCACTCTTATTTTTAGGAAGTTATAGAGCTCTGCGCTATCAAACTTATGTTGCTCTTTAAGTGTGTCGAAAGTGGCTTGAGTTCCCTTGTGCTGTAGCTGGCTTACTGTGGTAATGCCGTGTCGGTACCATGTGTGCATGTCTAGTGTGTTGTTCCTGTATTTTATTCTAGGGTTGTGCCAAAGGGATTCTAGTTGGGTTTGCCTGATGCTAGTGTCTAGTAGCTTATCTATTCTTAGTAGGGCTAGTCTTGTGTTTCTTAGTATTGGGTTTTGTTTTATTGCGGGGTGCTTCGTTGCCGTGAGCAAGGCTACTGGTTCCATCCCGCCTAGCATTCTCCTTTCTAGAGAGAGCCAGGCCAGGGTGTAGTCAGACTTCGGAGTTAGCCAGTACAGGCCTTGTTTTGCTATGCAGGCTGTTTGAAATAGTTGAACATTTGTTAAGTTAAGACCTCCTAGTGTTTTGGGCAGTCTGAGCTTTTGAAGGCTAATTCTGGGTTTCTTTCCTCTCCATAGGAATGTGTTGATTAGCTTGTCTAACTTTTTGAGAAAGTCTGCTGTGTTGGTTAGTGGTAGCATGTTGAGCATGTAGTTAACCATTGGGGTGACCATCATTTTGATGGTTTCTATCCTCCCCCACCATGTAGTGAATTTGGGTGACCATCCCTCGAGCTTCTCCTTGATTTTGTTTAGGATAGCTTGTTCGTTCTGGTCTAATGTGGTGCGCAGGTCTTTTTCGAAAAGGAGGCCTAGGTATTTGATGGCTTTCCTCTGCCAGGTCAGTCCAGAGGATCCCAGCATTGTCTTGTTGGTGTGGATATTTAGCGGTTTGCACTCTGATTTCTCTCTGTTCAATTTGTATCCTGATACCTGGGCGTATTGATCTATAGTGTCCATTAGAGCTGCAATGGTTCAGTCTGGGTCTTCTGTTACAATGAGGACATCGTCAGCGTACGCTGCTAGCTTGAAGGTCTCTCCCTCTATGGGTATCAATTTTATGTCTGGGTTTGCTCGTATCATGCTGAGTAGGGGTTCTATAGCCAGTAGGAAAAGGGCTGGTGAGAGCGGGCATCCCTGTCTGGTTCCTCGTTTAAGATCTAGCAGCTCTGACGTGCCTCCGTTCACCACTACGCGGGCTTTGGGCTCGTTATATAGGGCCATTACCATCTTCCTATAGTTTTGGCCTAAGCCGAATTTTTGCATGCATTGGTTTAGCTACGGCCATGATACTCTGTCAAAAGCTTTTTCTGCATCAAGGGCGATCATGACAGCCGCATTGTTGCTTTTGGCTGCGTGGTTGATTATGTGGCAGAGTAATCTTGTGTTGTCATGGGACATCCTGTTCTTCAGGTATCCCACTTGAGCGCAGTGTATGAGGGAGGGTAGGTATGAGTTAAGTCTGGTTGCTAGGATCTTGGCGTATATTTTGCAATCCACATTTATGAGTGAGATTGGCCTGTAGTTTTTGGGGTTTTGCGTGTCTTTGCCTTCCTTAGGGATTACGATGATGTTGGCTTCCGCCATCGATTTGGTCATGCGCCCTTTGTGTACACAGCTTGTGAACACTGATGTCATCGTTGGCCTGAGTGTGGTGATAAAGTGTTTGTAGAACTTGGCTGTGAAACCGCCTGGCCCTGGTGCCTTGTTATCTTTTAAGCTTTTGGCTGCTCTTTCTATCTCTTCAACTGTTATTTCAGCGTCAAGCCTCTCTCTTTGGGTTTCCGTCAATTCTGGTGTTGTGATGTGTTCCAGCAGGTCTTTGCCCCCATCTACGCTTAGTGTGTCGTCTTCCTTGTACAGCTGCGCGTAGAAGTCTTTGAAGGTGTCGAGTATCCCTTTGTTCGTCGTCTGTGATTTGTTTGCCCTGTCCCTGACAGCTGCTATTGTGTGTTGTCTCTGTTTGCCTTTGAGGTAAGACGCCAGAGCCTTCCCTGCTCTATTGGCAGAGCATAAGTTTATTGCTTTGTATTTGTTGACCCAGGTCCCTGCCCTCTCGCTAAGGATCTTGTTCAGTTCGTATTTTTTCTTTGTTAGGGTCGTGAGGGTGTTCCTGTCCTCTAAATTGGCTATGTGCCCTGATTCTAGTATCTTTATTTCCCGCTCTAAGTCGGTTAACTTTTTGCCTCTTTCCCTGTTTTGTCTTCCTTTGATGCTAATTATCGCACCCCGCACCGTGGCTTTCAGCGCATCCCACAGGGTCTCCCTGTCTATGTCTGGGCTGTCATTGTTTGAGAGGTATTCTTTTATGGCTAGTTCTATTTCAGTACTGTTGTTCGTGTTTTTGAGTAGGTCGTCGTCAAATCTCCATCTTCGTGTCGGGCGTTCATTGTGTTTGCCTGTCAGTGTTAGGCAGATATGAGAATGGTCTGAGATGGTCCTTGGCCCTATCTCTGTGTGATCTATGAGGTGCGTGTGCGTGTTTGTATAATATTTTAAATGCTGTTGCATTTGCCTCATCAGGAACGTCTAGGGACGGCGAGGTGAACTGCAGCTTGATGTATAATATTTTAAATGCTATTGCATTTGCCTCGTCGGGGACAACTGGGGATGACGAGGTGAACTACAGCTCTTTGTAGAAATATTTGGATAATATAATGTTCACTTCCCACTGCTAATCTCGTCCCATAATGCTTTGCAGGGGCTTGACCTCAAAATCATCACCTCTCTCACTGCTTGCTGGAAGCTAATTTCACTTTTGTAAAATGACTATATGCATTTTAGCATGTAGAAATACTTGTTATTTTACCTTGAATATATAAGGTTTCTGTTTTAATAATTGGAAATCTGACAGAACGAAATATTGCGGATTTATTGTACCAAGTTCGCGCCAATTCGGCCCACCCCTACTTTAAATACCGCTGCACCCCATAATCATAACCCACCCTTACTCTATAAAATACCCCAACACCCTTAAACACTAACCCATCTTAACCCTATAAATATATCCTGTACCCCAAAACCCAAACCTATCCCTAAACCCTAAAAATACCCCTGCACCCCGAAACCCAAACATAGTCCTGAACCCTATAAACACCCCTGTACCTCAAAACCCAAACATACCCCTGAACCCTAAAATACCCCTGTACCCCAAAACCCAAACTTAGCCCATAGCCCTTAAAATACCCCTGTACCCCAAAACCCAAACCTACCACTGAACCCTAAAAATACCCCTGTACCCCAAAACCCAAACCTAGCCCAGAACCCTAAAATACCCCTGTATCCCACAACCCAAACCTAGCCCTGAACCCTAAAAATACCCCTGTACCCCAAAACTCAAACCTAGCCCTGAACCCTTAAAGTACCCCTGTACCCCAAAACCACCCCTGAACCCTAAAAATACCCCTATACCCAAAAACCCAAACCTAGCCCTGCACCCTAAAAATACCCCTGTACCCAATAAACCAAAACTATATCTGAACACTTAAAATACCCAAACACCCCAAAACATATACCTCAGTACCCCAAAACATATACCCCTATACCCATACTTGCTTTATCCAAACATTTTTTTAAAAACATGCTTTTATCATTTATGCATTTACAACGAATTTCGTTGTAAATGTATGCGTGGTAAAAGCATATAAAATGTAATGCCATGCGTTATAATGGCATTGCGGAGTCATGGTACTTTCGTAATGAAAGTATGCAGAGTGATGGTATGCGGAAAGAAAGTTGCGGAATAATGGGTGTTTACCCTCCCCCGTAAGTACATTGGTGGCACGGCGGCCCACATCTCTAGCAACATACTCATATTTTTTCACCACCGATTGGAAAAATGCGCAGGTCTCTCTCATTGATGCCCAGCACCGACATACACTTTTAGACACACCTCCCACCACAAGTTCTAGAATTGCGAACTTTAGAGATGGGGAGCTACGTTCGAATCTCGGCATCAGCTCAACATCCTGTGATTCCAGGCAAATCACTTTGTCTCCCCGTGCCTACCACAAATGAACGTGTTCTTCTGTAATGTAAATTGTGCTCATGCTATGTTGTCGAGTTCGCGCTATATAATATTGCAAGGAAAATAAAGTAGCGAAACTCGAGTTCACACACTACTGAACGCGCACTCTTAAGTGCATCAGAAGTGCACTGTGAATTGGAGCGGCTCACAGGCCTGTCACAGATAAGAAATGCTATCAAAACGAAATCCTACGAAACAATATACTACTGGCCGGCAGCAATTCATACCCGGACAACGTTGGGACGGGCTGCTAGTGCTTTTATATTTTAAATATATACATTTCAGTTTCTTTATTTGATGGGTCTCCAAATAGAAGAAGTGCATAGTTTTCGATTTTAACATATATTTTTTCAATTTTAACATATACATCTTTTAGCATTTTCTTTTATATATGCCGATGCATTTATATAGGATGTAATTAGTTTGTTTTAGATAGCTTTTATTTAGCTGACCTATGTGCGAGGAGTGGGTGTCATATGCCCCGTTTGGGCCTGATGGGAAACAGTGCCATTTTACATGCACATGGTTCTTTCCTAAAGGTGCTTTCACTTTGTCACATCAACTTTTTTTTAACAACAAATTTGTATTTATTTTCCAAAGTACCATATGGGCAACACCCTGCAAAGACAATTAGTGAGCATTGCAGACAATTTTTAGGTACATCATACACAAACCATATGACTTGCAGAACAGCAGACCAGAAACACATCAAACAACACCAAACACACCATGAGAGTGTTACATGCACATTATAAAAGGATATTCGACCACAGAAAGTCAAGGTCATCAGGCTAAACAGATGAGTTTCTAACCACCAATTGTTTAATGGGATCGTGGGAGGCAGAGTGCAATAGTGGGGGCAAATCGACACCTCTGTATGTAGCCCAGGGGGCCCAGATCTTCCTGTGTGTCTGCAGGCACCCTCTCTCCTGAAAAACCACAATCTCCACAGTCATAAATCTGTCCATCGCCTTTTTACATCCAGCAAAGCTAGGTGGGGATAAAGCCTTCCAATGTTGTGCGATATCCCACTTGGCTAGGTTAAGGCCTAAGAATAGGAGGTGCTGCTTGTAGCCGTTCCCCCCTATATCATCTGTGCTATGCAGGAGCAACAATCTGGGGTCGAGCGGGATGGTCCATACCAGAACCTGACTCAGGCAGGACGTCACTCGAGTCCAGAATGGCTGAATCCCCATACAGCTCCACACAGTATGGGGAAAGGAACCGTTGTCGCTGCTGCAGCGGAGACACAGAGGAGACTGAATAACACCCTTTTTCCACAGCCTAAGATGAGTGTAATTTAACCGGTGGAGGTATTTAAACTGGATGAGTCAGTACCAGGAAGACACCGCCGCATATCAGGGACTAGCCAGGGCCTCCGTCCAGTCGTCGTCCATGAGTGTGAGCAAATCGGCCTCCCACACTGCTCTAGTTTTGTGTATGGTGGTTTTAGTGTGCGTGTTGAGCGTCTGATATATTTGTCTGATTTTATGATCCACAATGTCCTCCATCAGTAGGTGGCCTTCCAGCGGGTGGTATGGCCTTCAAATGACAAATCTGGGGGTCTATCGCATGGCGAAGCTGCAGATAGCGAAGAAACTGAAACTTGTGCAAGTCGTAGTCGGATTGCAACCACTGAAAAGACTTAAGGGTAGTGCCCCAGATGAGATATCCAAGCGTAAAGATCCCAATAAGGTCCCAATTTAGAGAACCCAGTCAGAGAGGAGACGGGCCATAGGTACCTGCCGTGCCAAAGTGGAGTGGAACCTGGTAATCTGCCCCACCATCCCATGGATTTAACTGTGCATCTCCAGATTTGTATGACTGTCCGACATGCTGGAGGGAGTGCTTCTAGGGATGCGTTACTGTATAGGAGATGCAGCAAGTGGGTGCACTGCCGGCCGTGGCTGGATCTGACCGGGACCCATACCACCATTCATTTATCACCAAAAGGTGAGAGGCGGAATAATATGCCTGGACGTCGGCTGCTGCAATGCCATCGCAATAAGTGGATTGTGCTCAATTGCGGAGTGCAACCCGTACCGCACTGACTAAAAAAGTTCCCTCCCTTGCTTATATATGCCCAGGTCAGGTGACCACTCTCTAAGGTGGCAAAAATAGGCTCCGCCTTTCTTCTGGAAGGTTCCAGGAGCTTCCCCACTCTACCTATGGGCAGGCGATGGCAGGCTGGCATTGCAACAATGTATGGGGTCCCAGCCAGCTCCTGGCAACTGGGGTGCTACACTAAAAGACCACGCTGCAGTAGCAGGGGCCAGTGGCAGCCATGTTTGGAGTAGAGAGCACCTGCACCTTAACATGGATTAGCCATGGAAGGGTGCCCGGAGTCCTAAGGGCCAACAAAAAGAAGGTGGGAAAAAATGAGGCATGGGCGAAAAAAGTAGGGAAAGACCACCCCAGGGCTGACAGGTCTAACATGCGTCCCCCCAGCCGAAAGAGGGGAGAGCTACCCAACCTCTAGGGAGTTCTCGTCACTAAGGTGGGAAAACCGGGAGAGACCATCAGCATTGGCGTGGTCAACTTCGGGCCTATGTTCCACCCTAAAGTCCATCCCCTGTAGGGAAATGGACCACCTTAGCAACTTGGGATTTTCGCCTCTCATCTGCATGAGCCAGCGAAGGGGACGGTGGTCGGTTTGAATCAGGAAGTGAGAGCCAACAAGGTATGGCCTCAGCTTCTTCAAGGCCCAGACCACAGCGAAGGCATCTCGCTCGATGGTACTCCATCGCCGTTCCCGAGGGAGGAGTCTTCTGGAGATGAAGGCCACAGGTTGGTCTTGGCGGTCATCGCTGAGTTGCGATAGCACGGCGCCTACGCCATGCTCTGAGGCATCCGTCTGCACGATGAATTCTTTTTGGAAGTCCGGAGTGGCCAGCACTGGAGCGGTGCACATCGCACGCTTGAGTGTTTCAAATGCCTCCTGGCAAGCAGCCGTCCAGATCACCTTGCGTGGCTGCTTTTTGGACGTCAACTCGGTCAACGGGGCCACAATGGTGCCATATCCCTTGACAAACCTGCAGTAGTAGCCAGTGAGGCCGAGGAAAGCTCGGACCTCAGTCTGCATTTTGGGGGGCTCCCAGGCCATGATGGTCTCAATTTTGGCCTGGAGGGGTTGCACCTTACCCGCGCCCCCAGGTGTCCCAGGTAGACGACAGATCCCTGTCCAATCTGGCACTTACTAGCCTTGATGGTGAGGCCAGCACGTTGCAAAGCCTGCAGCACCTCCTGGAGATGCTGCAGATGGTCCTCCCAGGTGCTACTGAAGACAGCTATGTCATCCAGGTACGCCGCTCATTAGGACTCCAGGCCAGATAGCACCTGGTTCACCAACCGCTGGAAGGTGGCCTGAGCATTCTTGACCCGAAGGGCATCACTCGGAATTGGAAGTGGCCCTCGGGGGTGGAGAACGCTGTCTTCTCCTTCGCTCCATCGGCTATGGCAATCTGCCAGTACTCTGATGTCAAGTCGATGGTGCTGAGGTACTTGGCTGCTCCCAGCCGGTCAATCAGCTCATCTGCCCGTGGGATGGGGTGAGCGTCTGTCTTGGTGACAGAGTTCAAGCCCCGATAGTCCACATAGAACCGAAGTTCTGGTGTGGTGCCCGGTGGGGCCGCTTTCAGCACCAGTACGACCGGACTAGCCCACAGGCTGCTGGAGGGTTCGATCACCCCCAGCTCCAGCATTTTGGTCACCTCACCCTGGATGCTGTTCTTCACTTTCTCAGACATCCGGTAAGACTTGGTTTTTACTGGCGGACTGTCCCCTGTGTCCACATCATGGGTACGTATGCGTAATTCCAGGTGTGAGGGAGAACAACGAGGCGTGCTGCGCCAATACCTGGCGGCAGTCCCTCAGTTGCTCTGGGGTCAAGGATGGGGAGAGGACAACTCCCTCCACTGAACCAATCTTTTCCTGAGCCGCCAGAAGGGCAGGAAGAGGCTCACTCTCCTCCTCCTCGCCCCCATCCGTCACCATGAGGAGAGCCAGCTCCGATCGCTCATAGTGAGGCTTCAGGCGGTTGACATGGAGCACCCGATGGGACTGACGGGGGGTCTTTAAGTCCACGACGTAGGTGGTCTGGCCTCGATGCTCCACAATCTTGTACGGACCAGTCCACCGGTCCTGGAGGGCACTAAGCTCCCCAGGCTCCATGACCCACACCTTCTGTCCAGCGTCCAACTCCACCGTCCGAGCGTTGCGGTCATATCACTCCTTCATGCCGGCCTGGCTAGCCTCTAAGTTGTCTGAGGCTTCCTTCCACAGCTTGGCCATCTGGCTGCGGAACGCCAGCATATAGCTGACAACATCACGGGGAAGCTTCTTCGAAGTCTTCTCCCATCCCTCTTTGACAAGACTGAGGGGTCCCCTAACGGGATGGCCATAGAGCAATTCGAAGGGGCTGAACCCGACTCCCTTCTGTGGTACCTCGTGGTATGAAAACAGCAGGCAAGGGAGGAGGATGTCCCATTTCCGCCTCAAGTCCTCTGGCAGGCTCCGGATCATCCCCTTCAAGGTCTTATTGAAGCGCTCTACAAGCCCGTTAGTCTGGGGGTGGTAAGGAGTGGAGAACCGGTAGGTCACTCCGCACTCCTTCCACATGGCCTGCATGTAGGCCGACATGAAATTTGTGCCCCTGTCTGACACCACGACCTTGGGGAATCCCACTCTGGTAAATATCCCCATTAGGGCCTGCGCCACCACAGGTGCAGTCACGGTCCTCAGAGGAATAGCCTCTGGGTACCGAGTGGCGTGGTCCACTAACACCAAGATGAACCGGTGTCCCGCAGAGGTCGGAGGGTCCAACGGCCCAATGATGTCGATTCCGACCCGCTCAAAAGGGGTCCTGACCACCGGGAGTGGTTCCAATGGGGCCTTCACTTTGGTCCCCGTCTTGCCACTTGCCTGGCAATTCTTGCAGGTCTTGCAGTAGGTCTTGAAAAGAAACAAGGGGAACCCTACTCACATAGGAACCAGGGCAGACAGTTATATCAAAAAACAACAACGGTTCCTGTGGTGTAATACTTATTAATATACACTTAACCTATGGCTTAATAGCGATTGGTACTACCACAGAGGATTAATGGGGATGGCTGAAAGGAATACATACCCAATTATATGCATCTCAAAAATGTTTTTACTTCATTTTATCAGTCAAATTCAATCACATTTAAGTTGCTACACAATCATGTGAATACAAATATAGTGCACAGTGTCCCAGGTGTACATATGAAACCAAAAATCACATAAAACATAAGTTACAAACAGGCACAAAAGGTTTCTTATTGGATACAAAAGTAAAGGAAAATGACCAAACAGAGCGTCAAGAATAATTATAGTGAATGTACACAGTCGTAGGCACTATTTTAATGGTTCAATTCCTTTTTGCGTCTACGGCGTTTCGACCCTCAGGGATGCGGGTCTCTTCAGGACAGGGCAATAAGGGACATCTACAATTAAAAGGACGAAGTGGGGGTGAGTATAGTGTATGGCAACTATTAGTTGTTATATGTATAGACAAGGGACCAATAATACCTGGATACTGTCTTGTATTCACCCAAGCATGGTGAAGAATAAAAATGACTTACGTGTGACCCAGCCGGGTACTATTATGGAAAAAGGGAAGAAAGTAACATGATCAATTTCAATTGAGAGGGACTATTTATTAGCCCATAGTCCTATTTGTTATATGTGACTATACACCATATTGCGTGCCAGTATGGTACTTACCACAGGTAGTGGTCAAAAAACTGGGATGTAATACGTGCACACAATAGTGCTCGCAATGTTTTTTAGGAAAATACCTGTTAGAAACAATATTGGCAAAACACGGTATTAATGACTGCCAACAGTTCGACCTTATGTATCAACAGAGTGAATTATTAATACTAAGTTTCAAATTTTACCTGAGCCCGTGGAGAAAGCCAGATAGCTTAGATTGCATCCACGTCTGTACTCGAAATTAATTCGGTATATACGACAGGACAATGCCTGTTTTTAGAATACCAAAAGAAAGAAAGAAACGCATCGTTAGAGATGTCCTTGCGCATTTCTCATCATGGCCCAAGTCAATGGAAAGTATTTAAAATATCTATATTCCCGTAGTTTACCTGTTTAAAGTGGCGCCCGATAGCGTATCACAATGGTCTCAATCGAAGGGTTGGAAACGACTCTCCGCCCTTCCGGTTACTAGTTCCTGTCAGACCTGGCGGTGAGAGTCTGGAGGACTCGATCACTGTCAGGCCATCAAATCGATTTGATGCGCAAGGACATCTCTAACGATGCGTTTCTTTCTTTCTTTTGGTATTCTAAAAACAGGCATTGTCCTGTCGAATATACCGAATTAATTTCGAGTAAAGACGTGGATGCAATCTAAGCTATCTGGCTTTCTCCACGGGCTCAGGTAAAATTTGAAACTTAGTATTAATAATTCACTCTGTTGATACATAAGGTCGAACTGTTGGCAGTCATTAATACCGTGTTTTGCCAATATTGTTTCTAACAGGTATTTTCCTAAAAAACATTGCGAGCACTATTGTGTGCACGTATTACATCCCAGTTTTTTTACCACTACCTGTGGTAAGTACCATACTGGCACGCAATATGGTGTATAGTCACATATAACAAATAGGATTATGGGCTAATAAATAGTCCCTCTCAATTGAAATTGATCATGTTACTTTCTTCCCTTTTTCCATAATAGTACCCGGCTGGGTCACACGTAAGTCATTTTTATTCTTCACCATGCTTGGGTGAATACAAGACAGTATCCAGGTATTATTGGTCCCTTGTCTATACATATAACAACTAATAGTTGCCATACACTATACTCACCCCCACTTCGTCCTTTTAATTGTAGATGTCCCTTATTGCCCTGTCCTGAAGAGACCCGCATCCCTGAGGGTCGAAACGCCGTCGACGCAAAAAGGAATTGAACCATTAAAATAGTGCCTGCGACTGTGTAGATTCACTATAATTATTCTTGACGCTCTGTTTGGTCATTTTCCTTTACTTTTGTATCCAATAAGAAACCTTTTGTGCCTGTTTGTAACTTATGTTGTATGTGATTTTTGGTTTCATATGTACACTTGGGACACTGTGCACTATATTTGTATTCACATGATTGTGTAGCAACTTAAATGTGATTGAATTTGACTGATAAAATGAAGTAAAAACATTTTTGAGATGCATATAATTGGGTATGTATTCCTTTCAGCCATCCCCATTAATCCTCTGTGGTAGTACCAATCGCTATTAAGCCATAGGTTAAGTGTATATTAATAAGTATTACACCACAGGAACCGTTGTGGTCTTGCAGTAGGTGTCAGAAGCAAACCTCAGCCGGGGCCAATAAAAATGTGCGACTAGCCTGGCAAAGGTCTTGTCCTGGCCCAGGTGTCCAGCCAAGGGTATTTCATGCGCCAGTTCCAATAGGAAGGCCCGGTAGCATTGGGGGCACACTAAGGCCCTCGAGGATCCAGGCACCGGAACCTTAGGGTCACTGTACAGGAGGCCATCCTCCCAATACACGTGAAAACTGACGGCCTCCTGATCAGCCACGTGGGCTTCGGCCTGTCGCCGCATGCCTTCAAGAGTGGGGCACTCCTTCTGCGCCCGACAGAATTCCTCCCGGGCAGGCCCTCCTCCCACATGCCACTCGGCAAGGGTCGGCAAGTCCCCCACTGGAACGACATCCACCTCCACGGACTCCGGGGGTACCTCCGCGGCTCCCCATCCATCACACGGGGCGTGTCCTCCACTCCATTCTCCTCTGCACCGGCATTGGGTTGGGCCGTTGTCTCAGGCTCCAACCCGGGTTGAGCTTCCTGCCGGGCAGCCATGGACCGCGTGACTACGCAAGTCCACCCTTGTAACCCCAGCATCTCGGTGTGGGCCTTAAACTCCACTTCCTTCCAGGTGGTATGTTCCAGGTCATTACCTAGCAGACACTCCACAGGCAAGGCAGGGCTGATCGCAACTCTCAACGGGCCTCGAACTCCTCCCCCTCAAAGGGAACTTGAGCCACGGGATAGTAGCTCATAATGCCGTCAGCCAACACGGCCGGATGGAACACATCAGGTACTACCTGCTCAGGGGACACCAGCCACCTCACTATGGTGGTCATGCTGGCACCTGTGTCCCTCAGAGCGTCCACCTCCTCCCCATTGACCTTCACCCTCTGCTGGTACTTAGCAGTATTCGATGGTAAGGGCATCACTGGGACCATCTCTCTATCTCCAAGTGAAACCAGGGTCAGGCCTGTCCACTCCCGTTCCCTATCTAGGGGCAGCTCCACCCCAAGCGCTACACTAGCCACCCCATGACTCTTGCTACCAGTGGGGGCTGGGGGTCGTTTGCAACACTGGGCATCTCCCTTGTAGTGTCCGACCTCTCTGCAATCATAGCACCGGACCACTTTTGGCTGCTGACTCTTGTCAGGCTAAGTGGGTTTTGGGGAACGGGACTGAGGTGGGGTACCTACTCCTCTCCCAAACTGTCTAGTTTGTGGGCCTCGTGAGAACTCCATCTTTTTATCTCCCCCCCTCTCTTCTGGGGGATGCCCTGTCCGCCTTTCAGCCCATCTCCCCCGGGGCCCTTGTGTGACACCCGGGTGCTGACCCAGATATCCGCCTCCTCCGCAAGCTCACAGGGATCAGTAAGCTTGCGGTCCACCAGATGTTGGCGCAGCTGCGGAAAACACTTATCCAGGAGGTGCTCTCTCAAAAAAAGATTGTACAGGCCCTCATAATCACGCACCTCGCTGCCACGCACCCAACCATCCAGAGCCTTACGGGCATAGTCAAAAAAATCCACCAAATTCTGCGTGGACAGCTTATGGCTGCCACGGAACTTCTGGCGATACCTTTCGGGGTTGAGGCCAAACTTTTTAATAAGCGCCTCCTTCATGGGGGAATACCTGTACTGGTCTGCCTTGTTCAAATACAGGAGGGTGTCCCTGACGTCGGGAGGTGTATAAAGGTACAGGACACCTCCCCAATGTTTCTCGGGCACCCCATGGGCGGTCAAGGCCACTTCATACGCCTCCAACCACCTAGCAATGTCATCCCCCTTGGTGGAGCTCACTATCACCTCCTTAGGTAACCAGAATCTGGGCTCCTGCTGAGCCCCTGGCATGCTGCCACCATTAGGACTTCCCGGCGCACCCAACTGTAATGCTCTCAGCTCCATTTCCTTGAGCTGAAGCTCGTGCGCCAACTTCCTTTCCTCCATAGCTAATCTTTCTCTCTCCAAATCAAACTTTCTCTCTCCCTCTCATGCTCTAGCTTGGCATACTCCCACTTCAATCGCCTCTCCTCCTTCCTGTCCTCATACTCCTGCAACGATGCACTCCCCCTGGATACACTACTCCCTGCCCCGGAACGTCTTCCTGGCAACACATTGTCAGTCATATCAATGTTGAGAGGGCTGGGTCTTCTGGAGTGCCCGCCTCCCTTTGTGTGACCTGACCCTTCTGTTCCCCATCCTCTTCCTCCTCTGGGTGGGCCCTAACCCATGCCCTCAAGGCGGTGCAGAGTTCGTCCTTTACGGCTCTCCGCCCAACCAGCACCCCCATCCCCTGGCAAAATTCCTTTAACTGCACTACCGTGTACTCATCAAGGTCAGCCAGCCTTAACTCCATTTTGTCAGGTGGGGACCCAGATAACCTGAAATAAAGATGCTAGGACGTAGGCAACAATGCTGGGTCAACACAGGTCCCTAAACACTCTGCAGGCTAGGCAGTGGGGGGGGGGGGTCAATTGGGTAAGCTTGTAGGCACGATATGTGTCCAATTAATTGCAGTGCACTCTGTCCCACTGGAGGGTGCTAGGTAGCTACAGGTCCTGAATCCCACCGCTCGCCAACAATGTAAGAACTGGGACCTCCAGTTCCCCGGGGGGTAGCTTGGCTCGAGCAGGTAGGCAACCACGGGCTTACGTGTAAAGTAGCTACATAACACACTCATCCACTGAGACAATAAGTGTGCGCAATAATGGAGACCACACCAGCACTTTTGATTAAAATCAATAGCTTTTATATAGGATTCAGATCAGGGTAATCAACTCATCAACATTCCCTAGAATACTTCATTAAAGCATTTTCATCATGTGAGCAAAAGTAGCAAATCAATAAGTAACACAGCCTGTTGCAGTAACCTTTTCAGCAGGCACAGGGGTAACTTTCATGAACCATGAACTATCTTTTCAGGAAGTAGTTATGAGCATTTCATCTTGTAAAAATTAACCGTTCAATACAGGTAATTCATTGCATTAGGGCTAGTCCACTTCTGGACAAATCGACAGGTCATTAGGCATAAACAGTTAATTAAGCATGAGCCGGTCCCCAGGCATACACAGTTAATTGGCCCGGGTAACCTAGAAGCTTAATCAAGGCCTCACAGTCACTGGAGGCTCCTTGGGGACAACGGGGCCCAGTCACAGTTTTCCCCGGGGGAGGGGCGAACTCGGGGCCTATTCCAGCCTTCCGCCCTCCTCCCCTGGGGTTACCTGCTGTCTTCGGCCCTCCGGGGCCCTTGCGTTGGCTCTGGTGCAAGGGGAAGGGCTCCGGCCCTCCCGGGGGCCTCACTGGGCCCGATGCTACTCAGGAGGCAGATGCGGAGCACCGGCGCCCGTGGCGGGGCAGTTCCAACGTGAGGCGGATCGGAGGGGGGCTCTCGCGCTCCACGGCCCACTCCGCGACGAGTCGGATCTTCTCCAGGTGCCGGGCCTCGCTGAACAGGGCTCGATCCTGGCAGCCAATGGCTGCGCGGCTCTGGCGGGGGCACGGCCGATGACGCGGCGGCGCTCCCCGTCACGTGACACAGGCTGGGGATGGCTTCAGGCCTGGCACGGCCTAGTGCGCTTGGTGCGGCGGCCCTCTCCTGGTACCCGGGGGCCGCCGAGGGGAGCACGTAGATGGCGCGGACTTCACTAGAGCGCCGGGGCCCTGGAAGACGGGTGACTTCCGGCCTAGCGAGGCCTGTAGAGGATTCCGGCGGCCCTCTCCTGGCACATGGGGGCCGCCGAGGGGGGCACAAGGCTGGCGCTGGAGCCGCTGTCACAAGGGGGGATTCCTCGGCGCCTCAGGAGGGCCCAACCAGCTCCGGGCCGTGGCGGTGAGTCAACCTGGCCAGCGCACTCAGTTTTCAAAGCGCTGCAGGGGCAATCTCATTCAGCGCTCACCCGGGGCAGACATGTGGGGCGATCTATCGCTTGGGCCAGTTACAGCGCTTAGGAGCACACGAAGGGGGGCACCCTCAGCAATTCTTGACAGGGCAGGCAGTCTATAACACAGCGCTGTGCAGGGGAGCAGATTACATCGCTTTTCAAGCGATACAGCAGGGAATGCAGGCAGGATGGAAATCAGAGCATTCCACTCAGGGGGAGGCAGGCAGGACAGGATAGGCCCAGATGGAGGCAGGGAGTGCACAGGGGGAGCACAGTCTAGTACCTGGTCGATACCCCAGCAGTCTCTGGTTGTAGGGCAAGTAGTCTTCTCGGCGCTTAGTTGGTTCTGCACCCTTATGAGGTGGTTTCTTGAAGAGGGGGGGGCTTGAGTTGGAGGCTTACAAGTTACCTCAGGTCACTGAAGATGGTCCCTGGGTTCCCCTACCGCTGGGCCAGATCAGGGGGCCAGTCTAGGATACCTCACTCAACTTAAGAGGCAGCACCTAAATCCTGTCACTCCCAGTGACATAAGTCCTTGACTAGGCCCTCCCGCCTAAATCTCCTGCGTGGGTCCCCCAGGTCAGTGATGCCCCAACTGACTAAAAAAAGTTCCCTCCCTTGCTTATATATGCCCAGGTCAGGTGACCACTCTCTAAGGCGGCAAAAATAGGCTCCGCCTTTCTTCTAAAAGGTTCCAGGAGCTTCCCCACTCTACCTACGGGCAGGCGATGGCAGGCTGGCATTGCAACAATGTATGGGGTCCCAACCAGCTCCTGGCAACTATGGTGCTGCACTAAAAGACGACGCTGCAGTAGCAGGGGCCAGTGGCAGCCATGTTTGGAGTAGAGAGCACCTGCACCTTCACATGGATTAGCCATGGAAGGGTGCCCGGAGATCTAAGGGCCAACAAAAGGAAGGTGGGGGAAAATGAGGCAAGGGCGAAAAAAGTAGGGAAAGACCACCCTAGGGCTGACAGGTCTAACACACTGCCTCTGAGATAGGCCTGTCTGCTCGTGCTACGTCACCAGAGGGTTGAGCAGGGGTTATCAAAGGGAGTAGCTCCCTTACTCTGACTTAGGAAGAAGAGTCCCTATTTGGCCTTTGGCGCAAAACAATCCCAACCAAAGGCCCTGCAAAGCACTGTGGGACGAGATTAGCAGTGGGCAGTGAATATTATAGTATCCAATATCAAAATAATTCTACAATGAGCTGCAGTTCAACTAGTTGTTACTAGATGTCCCTCACGGGTCAAATGCAAAGAATTGAAATTATTCTTACATCAAGCTGCAGTTCCACAAGTCGTTACTAGATGTCCCTCACGAGTCAAATGCAAAACCATTGAAACCCTTTCATCAAGCATTTGCATTTGACTCGTGAGGGACATCTAGTAACCACCAGTTGAACTGCAGCTCTTTGTAGAATTCTTTTGATATTGTATACTATATAATATTCACTGCCCACTTCTAATCTCATCCCATAATGCTTTGCAGGGCCTTTGGTTGGGAATGTTTTTTTGCCAATAACTGTGTTTGGGTTGGTCCTAAGGGGATGGGACCACCACTGAATCGTTCAATAAAATGTGCTTTTTTGTTTTCAAGGCATCTGTTTGGTAGTCCCCCTAGGTTAGGGAGGATCCCAAAATCCTCACATCTCCCACTGCTTGCTGATTTGTCAGTTTCTGCTTGCAGGGATACTACTTATATTTCTCCAATGGATAACCCAGTTTAAAATCACATGTTGTGCCCTGCAACCAGGAATATGTAACCATCTGGATCTTCATGTTGAAGGAACTTTTTATTTAACCTTTTTTTAACATCCAAATTTGTTTTCAACATTTGTTGTTAGTTTATAGTGCTTTTATATTTTAATTATGTACATTTTAGTTTCTTTATTTGATGGGTCTCCAAATAGAAGAAGTGCATAGTTTTCGATTTTAACGTATATTTTATTAAATTTTAACATATACATCTTTTAGCATTATCTTTTATATATGCCGATGCATTTATATAGGATGTAATTAGTTTGTTTTAGATAGCTTTTATTTAGCTGACCTATGTGCGAGGAGTGGGTGTCATATGCCCCGTTTGGGCCTGATAGGAAACAGTGCAATTTTACATGCACATGCTTCTTTCCTAAAGGTGCTTTCATTTTGTCACATCAACTTTTTTTTAACAACAAATTTATATTTATTTTCCAAAGTACCATATGGGCAACACCCTGCAAAGATAATACAATTAGTGAGCATTGCAGACAGTTTCTAGGTACATCATACACAAACCATGTGACTTGCAGAACAGCAGACCAGAAACACATCAAACAACACCAAACACACCATGAGAGTGTTACATGCACATTATAAAAGGATATTCGACCACAGAAAGTCAAGGTCATCAGGCTAAACAGATGAGTTTCTAACCACCAATTGTTTAATGGGATCGTGGGAGGCAGAGTGCAATAGTGGGGGCAAATCGACACCTCTGTATGTAGCCCAGGGGGCCCAGATCTTCCTGTGTGTCTGCAGGCACCCTCTTGCCTGAAAAACCACAATCTCCACAGTCATACATCTGTCCATCGCCTTTTTACAACCAGCAAAGCTAGGTGAGGATAAAGCCTTCCAATGTTGTGCGATATCCCGCTTGGCTAGAGTAAGGCCTAAGAATAGGAGGTGCTGCTTGTAGCCGTTCCCCCCTATATCATCTGTGCTATGCAGGAGCAACAATCTGGGGTCGAGCGGGATGGTCCATGCCAGAACCTGACTCAGGCAGGACGTTGCTCGAGTCCAGAATGTCTGAATCCCCATACAGCTCCACACAGTATGGGGAAAGGAACCGTTGTCGCTGCTGCAGCGGAGACAAAGAGGAGACTGAATAACACCCTTTTTCCACAGCCTAAGATGAGTGTAATATAACCGGTGGAGGTATTTAAACTGGATGAGTCAGTACCAGGAAGACACCGCCGCATATCAGGGACTAGCCAGGGACTCCGTCCAGTCGTCGTCCATGAGTGTGAGCAAATCGGCCTCCCACACTGCTCTAGTTTTGTGTATGGTGGTTTTAGTGTGCGTGTTGAGCGTCTGATATATTTGTCAGATTTTATGATCCACAATGTCCCCCATCAGTAGGTGGCCTTCCTGCGGGTGGTAGGGCCTTCAAATGACAAATCTGGGGGTCTATGGCATGGCGTAGCTGCAGATAGCGAAGAAACTGAAACTTGTGCAAGTCGTAGTCGGATTGCAACCACTGAAAAGACTTAAGGGTAGTGCCCCAGATGAGATATCCAAGCGTAAAGATCCCAATAAGGAACCCATTCAGAGAGGAGACGGGCCATAGGTACCTGCCCTGCCAAAGTGGAGTGGAACCTGGTAATCTGCCCCACCATCCCATGGATTTAACTGTGCATCTCCAGATTTGTATGACTGTCTGACATGCTGGAGGGAGTGCTTCTAGGGATGCGTTACTGTATAGGAGATGAAGCAAGTGGGTGCACTGCTGGCCGTGGCTGGATCTGACCGGGACCCATACCACCATTCATTTATCACCAAAAGGTGAGAGGCGGAATAATATGCCTGGACATCGGCTGCTGCAATGCCATCGCAATAAGTGGATTGTGCACAATTGCGGAGTGCAACCCGTACCGCACTGACTAAAAAAAGTTCCCTCCCTTGCTTATATATGCCCAGGTCAGGTGACCACTCTCTAAGGCGGCAAAAATAGGCTCCGCCTTTCTTCTGAAAGATTCCAGGAGCTTCCCCACTCTACCTATGGGCAGGCGATGGCAGGCTGGCATTGCAACAATGTATGGGGTCCCAGCCAGCTCCTGGCAACTGGGGTGCTACACTAAAAGACCACGCTGCAGTAGCAGGGGCCAGTGGCAGCCATGTTTGGAGTAGAGAGCACCTGCACCGTAACATGCATTAGCCATGGAAGGGTGCCCGGAGACCTAAGGGCCAACAAAAAGAAGGTGGGAAAAAATGAGGCAAGGGCGAAAAAAGTAGGGAAAGACCACCCTAGGGCTGACAGGTCTAACATGCGTCCCCCAGCCGAAAGAGGGGAGAGCTACCCAACCTCTAGGGAGTTCTCGTCACTAAAGTGGAAAAACCGGGAGAGACCATCAGCATTGGCGTGGCCTACTCCGGGCCGATGTTCCACCCTAAAGTCCATCCCCTGTAGTGTGGAAAAGTAAATTTTGCCATGTTATATGTGCCTACGTGTTCCCCATATAATGCTATATGTGCATGATCGATATGCATGTATCCTCCCATGATCGATTAAAGACGCAATTACAGTTGTGTCCAACGTTAGTATGTCAGTATCCAGTTCTCGTGAAAGCAACGAGTATTAGGCCTATGTTGCCACGTTTTACAGTGTTCACGTTAATTCATTGAATTGTCCCCGTTTCTAGGCCTCAAAAGGGCCCGGACACCAGTTTCAGCTCCTGTCTCCTGAACCCTCTCCGAGGAGCGATACAGCCCCCACCTGCATCCCTGACCCTTCACTTACTTCCTGCCTCACAGTGCCCGGCCCGGCCTGGCTCTGCCTGCCAGTCTGCCAAAAGTGTGTTATGCCTCCAGTTATCAGTCCAGCCCTCCTTCTCTGCATTCCTAAGCTACTGAATCGCATCAATAGTTTCAGCCATGGTCTAGCCTTTCTGTCTCCATGTAAGAGAAATACTGTATTAATATTCATAAAATATTCCTAGCACACGCAATACATGTAGAATTATGCACGCACCAGTCTTAGTGTCAAGTAGCCTTTGCCCTGATAACTTTTGGATTCTATCAATATGTATTCCAAACACTAGATACCAGATATGCTTTAGGTACATGTCGTTCTGACACTGCAGACTTTAGTCTCCTCTTCTAGCGCAGAAGTCATAGCCCCCAGTTCTCCCTGGTAACACGTCATTGCCCGTTTGCGCGCACCACTAGGTTAAAGGTTCCGGCTGCTCAGGTAGCCCCCTCCATGTTTCCGCCCCATTTATGACACTTCTGTTACGTTTACATCACATGTCTATGTATACGCCCTGTACACGCCTTCTTGTTACATCATTTTGCCCTTATCTTTCGCGACTGCTACGAGTTACGCCTACTGCTACGCCTACTGTATTGAATGTAATGTAATTGTTTTAGTATATATACTGTGTACTGTTACTGAAAGTTACCCATATCCCATATTCCCACCCCCCTTGCCCTTACCCTACCCCATGTCATTCCCCGGCAGCTGCCATCAGTCTATTCCCATGCAGGCTATCCCGTTCCTGTCCCTTCCCTTATGCCTGATTAAAGCCTGTCAGACTCCGATACCTCGAATCCTGTCTCTTATTTATTGAGCTATCTGTTTTATTCACTGTATTCAAAAATAGTACCGGTAATTAATTATTTATTTACCACATAATGGCGCCCGAACAGGGACTTGCCCTTTCCCCACGCGCCGGCGAAGCCACGCAGGCCCCCTGACCCTCTGCAGCCGTGACGGAACTCTACTGGAGTAGAGGAAGAGGTGTGGCGCCGCGGCCAGGGCGACTGACGCTGGAATCTGGGGACCACGGTTCGATCCCCGGCTCCGGCGGCAGGTTAGCCCAGCACCATGTGACTCTGGGCAATAGCTCGCTTAATCTTCCCGACGGCCCCCAGCGCCTAGAGACCCTTACGGGTGATTGTGCGCTTTACAAATGTGGACTTTACAAATGTGGACTTTTACTGCGCACCGGCAGATATTTCTGCTTCAAGTATCCCTCAGGCCCACGGAGGAGACGGAGGTTGCGGTCCAGCATCCAGACGAGGCAGTGAGGAACGCGGCGAGTCCCGACCAGAGCCCAAGCCGAGAGTCCAAGGTCCGAGGTATCCGGAGGCCCACCTGTAACTGAAGTCCGTCGTCGTAGCCGTCCAGTTCAGTCCGAGGTCTTCCGTTCTTGCTGCCCGGTGAGTACCGTTGCTGGGGTAGTATCTAGACAGGGTCAATTAATTTGTCTCTGGTCCGTGGGTTTGGGTACGCAGATCCAATCCGAAGTGTTCACCTAGGTGGATGCGGGTCCTGACATGTCTCTTTATGAGACCGGTATGTTTCGTACTGTTTTAGCAGTGCATCTAGTAATTCTAGTAAGTTCCGTTCTCGAGAAATTCATGTGTTCTGTTCTCAGTATACCAGGTAATATTCTGTCCGAACTGTTATTCTAAATGTTATTTAATGTGTTTTCAATGTCGTGGTATGAATGATTTGTTTTTCCAGTCATTATTGTGTTTATCGTGTATTGTATTGTGTTCGAATTCCAGCCTAGACAATGCCTCTATTCTCCAAGTTACGTCAGTTAAAGACCCGAAAAGGGTTACTAGAGGAAGCAGTTCCTGTCCCGCCCAGGGACAGTCCAGGTCATTTTATGTATCATAAGCATGGCTTAAGTGCCATATTATATCTAGACTTATGGGTGGATTATACCAAGGAGTTAGAGGAGAAATATAGATGGCCCATGTCAGGTACATGGGATGCCGAGTGCATCATGCGAGTAGAAGAAGCATTATGGAAAAAGAAAGCCAGGCAGTCCCAGAAAGATGCCATCGAGTTATGGCGCAAAGAATCTCATAAAAGAACCGAAAAAGAAATCAGAAAGACAGAATTAAGTAGGGAATCCTCAGAAAGAGCCCAAGAAAGGGAATTGGTCGAAGTAGGTGAACAAGTTAAAGCAGAGCAGTCAGACAGACAGAGAAATGCCCTTATTAAGTGTATGTATCCTCTTCTTGCCGAGGGCTTGCCAAAAGCAACCCCGGAAGCACCATGTAATTTTCCGCCACCATTGGTCCCGATTAAGCTACGTCACAAACCGACCGCAGCTGATATTTTTCTCTCGTCCTATTTGGACGATACAGTCCCAGAATATGCAAATCCTGTTCCGCCTGCTCCCGTAAATAATGTAATTCCTGTTCCTCCAGCCACCAGGGCACCCGTTACAGCATCTGTTACGGCACCCCCGGTCCAGCCTACAGTACATGTGCCCGCTACATCAGTCACTCTGCCAGCACGTACAGTACCCACCGACGATTCCAGTTTAGGAGCCGTGGGGGGAAGTCCTCCTGGTACCCCGCCTCAACACAGACGTATGACGCTACATGAACTAGCGTTACAGCGTACGCCAAAAGTTCATACCTTCACAGATATCAAGCGAGCACTTACCGAATGTCGTTATGATCCAGTTCCAGGCGATGGTACCATGGTCATATATTCATTACGTTTAAGACGGGTGACCGACTATTTGGACACCCTGCCCGATATGAAGGAACATCTAGACAGAATATATCGTTTTATCCGTACAGGAGTGTATCCAGAAAGTATTCGCGAAGCCATGGTTCAGAGAAAAGTCGAGACTCAGCTCATGCTTTTAAAGTTTTTAATTAACTGTTTAATAAGAGAACAAGATTATCCAGGAAAAGATCCAGAAGAAATGAAAGTCCTGACCAGGTGGAGTGACCATATAGCCGAGGGAAGACACAAGACACAGAACTGTATAGAGAGTATGTACAAGAAAATTCGTAGGGAAATAATAAAGTTACACGAGAAACGAGAAGCAACACAAGTAACCGAGAAAGAAGACAACTCTGATAATGAAGAGGTAGATGACGAGAATCCCTCCAGAATAGCGTATGTAGGTAGAACTAGACTTTCCGACCGACATTCATGCCTAGGTCACAAGAAAGTTTTCCCTTCTCCAGCACCAGAACAGGGTTCCCTTGAGCAAGTATTCCAAGCTACCGATCACATTCTGAAATCACGAATAGGCTATAGTGAGCTTAGTACAATGCATGAACAAGAACTAGCCCGATCAGCAGTCCGATGGACTACTGATTCTACCACTTTTCCAGACGAAATAGTGGCACAAATGTTTCTGAAACTGCCCCCAGCCAAGCAGCGTCTGGTGGGTATGTACATGATTCAGCACCTCATTACACTGTATGAGGGACAGCATTCTGATCCAGGTCCGTTACATGATGTTTTGAACGAGTTACTCCAGTACAGATGGAGAGGTCTAGGTACTGATTTAATTAGTGTCATTCTAGAACAGCGCCACAAATATCGAACGTTTCTGAATCCGCAGTTTGTTCACGTCTCACCCCCAGAAAGTAAATCATTTTACATAGATAGACAGAATCCGTTACGAGAAGTACACCCAGTTAGAGGAACGGGTGGTGATCTAGAACGAGTATTTGTTTACACCCCCATCACGAAAATGGAACTCTTAGAGATGAAAAAGCTAATTCCCTGTCACGATAAAGATCCAGCAGGGTTCCACCGTGAATTAAAGGACATGCTCCGTATGGGAGAATACACGTATCCTGATATCATTAAAATGTTAAAGGTCCTGTTGCCCGCGGGTGTATATGAAAAACTAAAGGAAAAGGAATGGGAGGTGGGAGAGAATAAGATTGATTGGACAGCTCTAGAAGCTGAAGATAATTTACGAGTACCAGGTACCGGTCTTGGGGAGAAATGTAAAGATTTGCCCGAGTTATTAATACAAGTTTTGCCAAGATTACTAGCCACGAAAAAGGAAGATTGGGATGCCATTTCAGCTTGTAAACAGAAACAAGATGAAGACACTAGTGATTTTTATTCTAGATTCGAAAAATGTTTTATTATTAACAGTGGTCTGAAAACAAGTAGTGAATCGTACCCTCATCTTTTTGTTACCAAACTAGTCGAGAATTCAAGTCCACAAGTTAAAAATCGAGTATTGAAGGTCGAAAGTACCTGGCAAGCTAATACTCCGTCACAGATGTTACAAATGCTCCAGTATCACCAGAACAGAATCAGGGAAGAGCAAGAACACGAAAGGAGACGTATGAAAGACACGAAAATGAAAGTATTAGTTGCACAATCTGTTCCACAAGACAGTCAGAAGAGGGGTCCGAATCAGGCCAGTCATCTTGCAGCTCCCGTTAAAGGGACCTGCAATTACTGTAAACAGCCAGGTCATTTTATAAACGAGTGTGCGGTTCTGAAACACAACATAGCTACTGGTAAAACTAAAGAAAGACCACGTCCGCCTAGACAAGAACAAGTTTCGCAGACTTTCCAGCCACCACAGAATGCACAACAGACAGTTACAGCACCGCAGCCTATCGCTGCAACACAGCATGTTACACAGCAGATGTACCAGTATGCCCAGGCAGAATATCCAGATTATCAGCCGTATTCATGAAACAGCCTAGAGAGGGAGGTAGGCTTGCCTCTCATCGAGATACCTGTAGATCAAGAGGGTCCCTATGTACACAGTCAAGTATTAGGGAAAGACAGAAAGTTTCTGATTGATACAGGGGCAAGTAGGACTACTATCAGTCATGACGAGGTTCCAGGGGCTCCGCTCTCAGGCTCTAGAAATGTTTCCCTTGGATTTTCAGGAAAGCCGATTGTTAATGAGATATCGAAACCAGTTACTCTAGAAGTCGGTCCATTGTCCCGAACTACTGATTTGTTACTCACGAAATCTTGTCCAGAAAATTTGTTAGGCATTAAGACATTAAAAGAATTAGGAGCAGTAATTTGTTGTTCCGCCTGTTTCTGAGAGACTTCAAAGGTCATTATGTACTACGTGATTTTGATCCAAGGTTATTGAATGTACCACAGCATTTATGGGCGCAAGGTCCAACTGATGTAGGTTGTATGCATATCACACCCCATCGTGTGACTCTAAAGCAAGGTGTGGTTTTACCACGAATCAGACAGTACAAATTGCCACCTGAGGCTGTAGCAGCCTTATCCAAAATTATTGACGAGCTCATTGCTCAAGGAGTGGTAGTAGAAACTGACTCCAATATATGTAATTCTCCTATCATTCCAGTCCTGAAACGTACTGATCCAAATGCACCTCCAGTATATCGATTAGTGATTGACCTTCGAGAACTTAATAAATGTATCATACCCCAGTACCCAGTAGTCCCAGATATTTCATCCCTATTGACAGCCATTGATTCTGAAGCCACGTTCTTCACAGTTATCGATCTCAAGAACGCATTCTTCAGTGTCCCCATTCATCCAGACAGCCAGTACCTTTTCGGTTTCTGTTTAAATGGAAGAAGCTATAAATTCACACAAGCTCCTCAAGGTTTTACAGAAAGCCCTAGTATTTACAGTCAAGCACTTAAAAGACAACTAGACAATATTCACATGCCAACTGACACTGCCCTGCTCCAGTATGTCGATGATCTACTGATCACAGCCCGTTCTGAACGTGACTGCGAGCGCGCGTCACTTACAGTCCTGTATTTCCTGGCCGAGATGGGGCACAAGGTGTCCCCTTCCAAATTACAATTCTGTGTCCAGCAAGTGGTATACTTGGGACACTTACTGTCCAAGTGGGGTAGACAGTTGACACCTGACCGTATCCAGTTAATAGCACGTCTTCCACAGCCCAAGACACAGAAGGAGGTACGAGCTTTTATCGGCCTCACTTCTTATTGCAGACAATGGATTCCTCAGTACGCATTTCTAGCTAAACCACTGATACAGTTAACGACACAGGAGGCAGCCGTATCGACTGTCCTCCCTTGGACCCAGGAACATACACTTGTTTTTAACGAGTTAAAGAAAGCCTTATGCCAAGCACCTGTTCTAGCAATACCGAACTACAGTAAGCCTTTTACACTTTTTGTCACAGAACGTGATGGTACTGCATTATCTGTTCTCACACAAGATCAAGCAGGACAATACAAGCCCTGTGCTTATTTTTCGAGCACATTAGATCCAGTGGCCCAGGCTCTGCCTGCGTGCCTCAAGTCAGTTGCAGCCACAGCTCTAGCGATCAGACAAAGTGATTCCATAGTGTTAGGACATTCCCTGACAGTACAAGTTCCACACTCCGTGGAAGTTCTTTTAAACCGAACCCTGACTCAGCACTTGACAATTGCACGTTTAACAGGTTATGAACTGACACTGTTCCAGCCACACATAGAAATCAGACGCTGCAACATTCTAAATCCTGCTACACTGTTACCGTCAGTCACTTCAAATCCTGCCACACATGACTGTGCGGAAGTTGTTAACACTATGACAAAGCCAAGACAAGATCTGACAGATATTGCATTACCTGATCCCGACCTGACACTTTATGTGTATGGTTCATGTATGAGAACAAGTACAGGAGAACTAGTAGCCGCGTATGCAGTGACTACTGAAACCGAAGTTATAGAAACACATCGTATTGACACCCTGTCTGCTCAAGCCGCAGAGCTAGTCGCTCTGACCCAAGCTTGCATACGTGCCAAGAACCTGAAAGTAAACATATACACAGATTCACGTTACGCATTCGGAGTCGTACACGACTTTGGAGTGCTCTGGCAAGAACGAGGTTTTATGACTTCTCATGGAACCAAGATCCAGCATGGTCTCCTCATTCAAGCTCTGTTAGATGCAATACATTTACCGACAGCTATCGCTATCATGAAGTGCAAGGCACATACGAAAGTCACTGATATCATTTCCCAAGGTAACGATCTAGCAGATCGAACAGCCAAGCTTACAGCTCAGACTCCAGACATTCCAGTTAGCACGACACAAACACTCACTCCAGATCAGACTACTTGTATGACTGTTAAGGACCCTACACAAGATGTCATAGACATACAGTTACATGCTACTCCCGAAGAAATCAAGAAATGGTCCGAACAAGGAGGGGTCCAGACAGATCAAGGATGGTTGACGAAGGGAAAAGCCACATGGTTTCTCCCCGACTCTATGGTTCAAGTCATTATTAATACCGCACATAGTCCAGCACATCTAGGAGAAAGAGCTATGTTAGACAGTATTCAGAACCTTTGGTTCAACAAGCATTTACGAGCTGCAGCCAAACAGAAAGTCCTCACCTGTATGATATGTTGTCAGTTCAATCCAGGTAAAAGTGTTCCGGTGGAACAAGGGGGATTCCAACCTCCTGACCACCCTTTTGAAGTTCTCCAGATGGATTATATTCAGATGGAGCGATGTCGAGGTTTCAAGTATGTCCTCGTAGTTGTATGCGCTTTGTCCAGGTGGACAGAAGCATATCCAGTTCCAGATTACACAGCTGCGACCACTGCTAGACAGTTGGTTCGTGAGTTCTTTCCCCGCTATGGACTCCCTAGGGTCGTGTATTCAGATAACGGCCAGCCATTCTCATCTGAGCTCATGAAGCATGTTTCCCTTCTGTTAGGGTACCAGTGGAAGTTCCATTGTGTACGCCATCCTGAAGCAGCCGGTCTCGTAGAGAGACATAATCAGACTCTGAAAATCCGAATTGCTAAAGTATGTAGAGAAAAAGGTGTAGACTGGCTAGTAGCTCTGCCAGTTGCTCTGTTTTATATGAGAATGGTTGCACATTCCAGATCAGGTCTGTCCCCGTATGAGGTCGTATTCGGCCGCCCTCCAAACATGTGGGGTACACCTAGACCCCGTAGTATTACAGACGTTTCCAGTAATATGCTGACAGATTACCTAGCTTCCTTGATGTCTGCCCTACACTCTTGTCGTTCACAGGTTGCCGCTGCATTTCCAGACAACACCGAGCATGAAGTCGTTCCGGGAGAACATGTCTTGGTCCGCAATTTTGATCGTTCAAGTCCGCTGGAGCCCCGGTGGAAAGAGCCTCGAATGGTGTTGTTGACAACAAGGACCGCGGTCAAGCTAGAGGGCCGGAAGGGGTGGGTCCACACCAGCCGTATCAAGAAATTCCATGGATTACGACAAAAGACTTTTATTAAGGACTGCCTCATTCCTAAAGACTGCCTAAAAACAGACTCTGAACTCAAGCCTCCCCTGTTAGAGAAAACTCCGCAGCAGGAGTATAAAGATAAACTCCGGTCTAGTAAAATAAGTCAGCCAGTTTAATTGTCTAAGTCCCTCTCGGGTGAAACGGTTAGACAGGTTCCTGACATGTATGAGACAGACCCACACAGTGAGAGAGTTAGTCAAAACTCTAAAAGATGTATTATCGTTCTATTCTTCTTGTTATTTTTGAGTCTTATGGTTACCTGCACAAGTTATGCTTTACATTTATGTTTTCCAATTTCACATGTACATATGTTTTCTAATGCTACAATAGAGCACACATTTAGTGATCTGCCTCCTCACGAGCTATCCTATCGTCTTGCTATGCGTAACAATACATTCATTCGAATGTTGCACTATTCACACCAGACCAGCAATGCCACTAATTGTTGGGTGTGTGGTCGACTCCCCCCTTTCCAGACACCGAAGGGAGTTCTGCCACTCTTTCCTTATCCGTTTTCACATAATGGTTCATGTGGAGCTTGGTCCACGTTAACGTCATCCTCCACTGATATGTCCCTTCTGAATCGAACATGTTTCCCAGACAAGCAAGGTCTTTCCCATAGAACAGGGTTAGATCTAGAAAATGAAGTGTATGATTTAGGTAATTATTCTTCGAATTTCATGGTCCTGAATGTTCAGTCTGATACTACTCCAGATTTGCCTGCTATTTCAGTACTACCAGTCAAAGGCGAATTATGTGTCAGAAAGAATGGATCCGCACATGTAGGACATAGTGATTGTACTACTACTGTCGAGTATAGTGACAGTGGGACATCTATTTTCAAAGCCTCACGTCATTCTTATTTTGTGTGTGGTCAGACCGCATATGTTCGTCTGCCCCTCGATTGGGATGGAACATGTTACATTGCCTTCCTACTGCCACCAGTTTTTCTAGCCCCATCTGATTATCACAGAAACACACATCTAGTACACGTTAGACATAGAAGGGAGATCGAGTCCCCAATTGTCGATCAAACTGAAACCGCTCTAGAACAGTATCAAGACTTCAATAAAGGTTTCTTTTTCTTTATAGGACCTGTCCAGAATAGTAAGTTAATCCGTAGGTTAACCAGAACCCTTGAAGCAGTAGTGAATGAGACTACTTCCGCTCTAGGTAATTTAACTGAAGAGCAATCTGCTATGCGTTTTGTTGTGCTCCAAAATCGTCTCGTTCTTGACGTCATACTGGCCGATAGAGGAGGAGCATGTAGAGTCATCGGATCTAGTTGCTGCATTTTCATTCCTAATAACGCGCCGTCTGTTTATTCAGCTATAACCAGACTTCATAAAATTGCCCATCAGTTACACCAGAATCCAGGCACCTGGACATGGTCCGGTTGGCTCTGGAGTATCATATCTGCCTGGGGATGGAAAGTATTGTCATTCCTAGGTATTGCAGTAATGATCATTTTCAGTTGCTGCCTCTGTTTACAATGTGGCCCTGCGATTTGCGGCATGTGTGCTACCGCTTGTATTCCTAGTCCTAAGTCCTGTTCCAAGACAATTCGAGACGAGCAAATGATGCTATATGAAATGATAGATGGTATCATGAATATTGATGTTTCTTGATGGAAACGTAGGGCACAAGGAGGGAATGTGGAAAAGTAAATTTTGCCATGTTATATGTGCCTACGTGTTCCCCATATTATGCTATATGTGCATGATCGATATGCATGTATCCTCCCATGATCGATTAAAGACGCAATTACAGTTGTGTCCAACGTGAGTATGTCAGTATCCAGTTCTCGTGAAAGCAACGAGTATTAGGCCTATGTTGCCACGTTTTACAGTGTGCACGTTAATTCATTGAATTGTCCCCGTTTCTAGGCCTCAAAAGGGCCCGGACACCAGTTTCAGCTCCTGTCTCCTGAACCCTCTCCGAGGAGCGATACAGCCCCCACCTGCATCCCTGACCCTTCACTTACTTCCTGCCTCACAGTGCCCGGCCCGGCCTGGCTCTGCCTGCCAGTCTGCCAAAAGTGTGTTATGCCTCCAGTTATCAGTCCAGCCCTCCTTCTCTGCATTCCTAAGCTACTGAATCGCATCAATAGTTTCAGCCATGGTCTAGCCTTTCTGTCTCCATGTAAGAGAAATACTGTATTCATATTCATAAAATATTCCTAGCACACGCAATACATGTAGAATTATGCACGGACCAGTCTTAGTGTCAAGTAGCCTTTGCCCTGATAACTTTTGGATTCTATCAATATGTATTCCAAACACTAGATACCAGATATGCTTTAGGTACATGTCGTTCTGACACTGCAGACTTTAGTCTCCTCTTCTAGCGCAGAAGTCATAGCCCCCAGTTCTCCCTGGTAACACGTCATTGCCCGTTTGCGCGCACCACTAGGTTAAAGGTTCCGGCTGCTCAGGTAGCCCCCTCCATGTTTCCGCCCCATTTATGACACTTCTGTTACGTTTACATCACATGTCTATGTATACGCCCTGTACACGCCTTCTTGTTACATCATTTTGCCCTTATCTTTCGCGACTGCTACGAGTTACGCCTACTGCTACGCCTACTGTATTGAATGTAATGTAATTGTTTTAGTATATATACTGTGTACTGTTACTGAAAGTTACCCATATCCCATATTCCCACCCCCCTTGCCCTTACCCTACCCCATGTCATTCCCCGGCAGCTGCCATCAGTCTATTCCCATGCAGGCTATCCCGTTCCTGTCCCTTCCCTTATGCCTGATTAAAGCCTGTCAGACTCCGATACCTCGAATCCTGTCTCTTATTTATTGAGCTATCTGTTTTATTCACTGTATTCAAAAATAGTACCGGTAATTAATTATTTATTTACCACAGTAGGGAAATCGACCACCTTAGCAACTTGGGATTTTCGCGTCTCATCTTCATGAGCCAGCGAAGGGGACGGTGGTCGGTTTGAATCAGGAAGTGAGAGCCAACAAGGTATGGCCTCAGCTTCTTCAAGGCCCAGACCACAGCGAAGGCATCTCGCTCGATGGTACTCCATCGCCGTTCCCGAGGGAGGAGTCTTCTGGAGATGAAGGCCACAGGTTGGTCTTGGCGGTCATCGTTGAGTTGCGATAGCACGGCGCCTACGCCATGCTCTGAGGCATCCGTCTGCACGATGAATTCTTTTTGGAAGTCCGGAGTGGCCAGCACTGGAGCCGTGCACATCGAGCGCTTGAGTGTTTCAAATGCCTCCTGGCAAGCAGCCGTCCAGATCACCTTGCGTGGCTGCTTTTTGGACGTCAACTCGGTCAAGGGGGCCACAATGGTGCCATATCTCTTGACGAACCTGCGGTAGTAGCCAGTGAGGCCGAGGAAAGCTCGGACCTCAGTCTGCATTTTTGGGGGCTCCCAGGCCATGATGGTCTCAATTTTGGCCTGGAGGGGTTGCACCTTACCCGCGCCCACCAGGTGTCCCAGGTAGACGACAGATCCCTGTCCAATCTGGCACTTACTAGCCTTGATGGTGAGGCCAGCACGTTGCAAAGCCTGCAGCACCTCCTGGAGATGCTGCAGATGGTCCTCCCAGGTGCTACTGAAGACAGCTATATCATCCAGGTACGCCGCTGAGAAGGACTCCAGGCCAGATAGCACCTGGTTCACCAACCGCTGGAAGGTAGCCGGAGCATTCTTGAGCCCGAAGGGCATCACTCGGAATTGGAAGTGGCCCTCGGGGGTTGAGAACGCTGTCTTCTCCTTCGCTCCATCGGCCATGGCAATCTGCCAGTACCCTGATGTCAAGTCGATGGTGCTGAGGTACTTGGCTGCTCCCAGCCGGTCAATCAGCTCATCTGCCCGTGGGATCGGGTGAGCGTCTGTCTTGGTGACAGAGTTCAAGCCCCGATAGTCCACACAAAACTGAAGTTCTGGTGTGGTGCCCGGTGGGGCTGCTTTCGGCACCAGCACGACCGGACTAGCCCACAGGCTGCTGGAGGGTTCGATCACCCCCAGCTCCAGCATTTTGGTCACCTCACCCTGGATGCTGTTCTTCACTTTCTCGGACAGCCGGTAAGACTTGGTTTTTACTGGCGGACTGTCCCCTGTGTCCACATCATGGGTACACAGATGCGTAATTCCAGGCGTGAGGGAGAACCACGAGGCGTGCTGTGCCAATACCTGGCGGCAGTCCCTCTGTTGCTCTGGGGTCAAGGATGGGGAGAGGACAACTCCCTCCACTGAACCATCCTTTTCCTGAGCCACCAGAAGGGCAGGAAGAGGCTCACTCTCCTCTTCCTCCCTCCCATCCGTCACCATGAGGAGAGCCAGCTCCGATCGCTCATGGTGAGGCTTCAGGCGGTTGACATGGAGCACCCGATGGGACTGACGGGGGGTCATTAAGTCCACGAAGTAGGTGGTCTGGCCTCGACGCTCCACAATCTTGTACGGACCAGTCCACCGGTCCTGGAGGGCACTAAGCTCCCCAGTCTCCATGACCCACACCTTCTGTCCAGCGTCCAACTACACCGTCCGAGCGTTGCGGTCATATCACTCCTTCATGACGGCCTGGCTAGCCTCTAAGTTGTCTGAGGCTTCCTTCCACAGCTTGGGTATCTGGCTGCGGAACGCCAGCATATAGCTGACAACATCACGGGGAAGCTTCTTCGAAGTCTTCTCCCATCCCTCTTTGACAAGACTGAGGGGTCCCCTAACGGGATGGCCATAGAGCAATTCGAAGGGGCTGAACCCGACTCCCTTCTGTGGTACCTCGCGGTATGAAAACAGCAGGCAAGGGAGGAGGATGTCCCATTTCCGCCTCAAGTCCTCTGGCACACTCCGGATCATCCCCTTCAAGGTCTTATTGAAGCGCTCTACAAGCCCGTTAGTCTGGGGGTGGTAAGGAGTGGAGAACCGGTAGGTCACTCCGCACTCCTTCCACATGGCCTGCATGTAGGCCGACATGAAATTTGTGCCCCTGTCTGACACCATGACCTTGGGGAATCCCACTCTGGTAAATATCCCCATTAGGGCCCGCGCCACCACAGGTGCAGTCACGGTCCTCAGAGGAATAGCCTCTGGGTACCGAGTGGCGTGGTCCACTAACACCAAGATGAACCAGTGTCCCGCAGAGGTCGGAGGGTCCAACGGCCCAACGATGTCGATTCCGACCCGCTCAAAAGTGGTCCAGACCACCGGGAGTGGTTCCAATGGGGCCTTCACTTTGGTCCCCGTCTTGCCACTTGCCTGGCAATTCTTGCAGGTCTTGCAGTAGGTGTCAGAGGCAACCCTCCTCCGGGGCCAATAAAAATGTGGGACTAGCCTCGCAAAGGTCTTGTCCTGGCCCAGGTGTCCAGCCAAGGGTATTTCATGCGCCAGTTCCAATAGGAAGGCCCGGTAGCATTGGGGGACCACTAAGGCCCTCGAGGATCCATGCACCGGAACCTTAGGGTCACTGTACAGGAGGCCATCCTCCCAATACACGTGAAAACTGCCGGCCTCCTGATCAGCCGCTTGGGCTTCGGCCTGTCGCCGCATGCCTTCAATCGTGGGGCACTCCTTCTGCACCCGACAGAATTCCTCCCGGGCAGGCCCTCCTCCCACATGCCACTCGGCAAGGGTCGGCAAGTCCCCCACGGGAACGACATCCACCTCCACGGACTCCGGGGGTACCTCCGTGGGCTCCCCATCCATCACACGGGGCGTGTCCTCCACTCCATTCTCCTCTGCACCGGCATTGGGTTGGGCCGTTGTCTCAGGCTCCAACCCGGGTTGAGCTTCCTGCCGGGCAGCCATGGACCGCGTGACTACGCAAGTCCACCCTTGTAACCCCAGCATCTCGGTGTGGGCCTTAAACTCCACTTCCTTCCAGGCGGTATGTTCCAGGTCATTACCTAGCAGACAGTCCACAGGCAAGGCAGGGCTGATCGCAACTCTCAACGGGCCTCGAACTCCTCCCCCTCAAAAGGCACTTGAGCCACGGGATAGCAGCTCATAATGCCGTCAGCCAACACGGCCGGATGGAACACATCAGGTACTACCTGCTCGGGGGACACCAGCCACCTCACTATGGTGGTCATGCTGGCACCTGTGTCCCTCAGAGCGTCCACCTCCTCCCCATTGACCTTCACCCTCTGCTGGTACTTATCAGTATTCGATGGTAAGGGCATCACTGGGACCATCTCTCTATCTCCAAGTGAAACCAGGGTCAGGCCTGTCCACTCCCGTTCCCTATCTAGGGGCAGCTCCACACCAAGCGCTACACTAGCCACCCCGTGACTCTTGCCACCAGTGGGGGCTGGGGGTCGTTTGCAACACTGGGCATCTCCCTTGTAGTGTCCGACCTCTCTGCACTCATAGCACCGGACCACTTTTGGCTGCTGACTCTTGTCAGGGTAAGTGGGTTTTGGGGAACGGGACTGAGGTGGGGTACCTACTCCTCTCCCAAACTGTCTATTTTGTGGGCCTCATGAGAACTCCATCTTTTTATCTCCCCCCTCTCTCTTCTGGGAGATGCCCTGTCCGCATTTCGGGCCATCTCCCCCGGGGCCCTTGTGTGACACCCGGGTGCTGACCCAGATATCCGCCTCCTCCGCAAGCTCACGGGGATCAGTAAGCTTGCGGTCCACCAGATGTTGGCGCAGCTGCGGAAAACACTTATCCAGGAGGTGCTCTCTCAAAAAAAGATTGTACAGGCCCTCATAATCACACACCTCGC
The DNA here is from genome assembly GCF_964261635.1 of Lissotriton helveticus. NCBI lineage: Eukaryota > Metazoa > Chordata > Amphibia > Caudata > Salamandridae > Lissotriton > Lissotriton helveticus. The sequence goes on along the minus strand of NC_136057.1, from coordinate 181,479,713 downwards.
TGCCATGCACCCAACCATCCAGAGCCTTACGGGCATAGTCAAAAAAATCCACCCAATTCTGCGTGGACAGCTTATGGCTGCCACGGAACTTCTGGCGATACTTTCGGGGTTGAGGCCAAACTTTTTAATAAGCGCCTCCTTCATGGGGGAATACCTGAACTAGTCTGCCTTGTTCAAATACAGGAGGGTGTCCCTGACGTCGGGAGGTATATAAAGGTACAGGACACCTCCCCAATGTTTCTCGGGCACCCCATGGGCGGTCAAGGCCACTTCATAGGCCTCCAACCACCTAGCAATGTCATCCCCCTTGGTGTAGCGCGCTATCACCTCCTTAGGTAACCAGAATCTGGGCTCCTACTGAGCCCCTGGCATGCTGCCACCATTAGGACTTCCCGGCGCACCCAACTGTAATGCTCTCAGCTCCATTTCCTTGAGCTGAAGCTCGTGCGCCAACTTCCTTTCCTCCATAGCTAATCTTTCTCTCTCCAAAGCAAACTTTCTCTCTCCCTCTCGTGCTCTAGCTTGGCATCCTCCCACTTCAATCGCATCTCCTCCTTCCTGTCCTCATACTCCTGCGACGACGCACCCCCCCTGGATACACTATTCCCTGCCCCGGAACGTCTTCCTGGCAACACATTGTCAGTCATATCAATGTTGAGAGGGCTGGGTCTTCTGGAGTGCCCGCCTCCCTTTGTGTGACCTGTCCCTCCTGTCCCCATCCTCTTCCTCCTCTGGGTGGGCCCTTACCCATGTCCTCAAGGCGGTGCGGAGTTCTTCCTTTACGGCTCTCCGCCCAACCGGCACCCCCATCCCCTGGTAAAATTCCTTTAACTGCACTACTGTGTACTCATTAAGGTCAGCCAGCTGGAACTTCATTTTGTCAGGTGGGGACCCAGATAACCTGAAAGAAAGATGCTAGGACGTAGGCAACAATGCTGGGTCAACACAGGTCCCTACACACTCTGCAGGCTAGACAGTGGGGGGGGGGGGGGTCAATTGGGTAAGCTTGTAGGCACGATATGTGTCCAATTAATTGCAGTGCACTCGGTCCCACTGGAGGGTGCTAGGTAGCTACAGGTCCTGAATCCCACCGCTCGCCAACAATGTAAGAACTGGGACCTCCAGTTCCCCGGGGGGGTAGCTTGGCTCGAGCAGGTAGGCAACCACGGGCGTACGTGTAAAGTAGCTACATAACACACTCATCCACTGAGAAAATAAGTGTGTGCAATAATGGAGACCACACCAGCACTTTTGATTAAATCAATAGCTTTTATATAGGATTCAGATCAGGGTAATCAACTCATCAACATTTCCTAGAATACTTCATTAAAGCATTTTCATCATGTGAGCAAAAGTAGCAAATCAATAAGTAACACAGCCTGTTGCAGTAACCTTTTCAGCAGGCACAGGGGTAACTTTCATGAACCATGAACTATCTTTTCAGGAAGTAGTAATGAGCATTTCATCTTGTAAAAATAAACCGTTCAATACAGGTAATTCATTGCATTAGGGCTAGTCCACTTCTGGACAAATCGACAGGTCATTAGGCATAAACAGTTAATTAAGCATGAGCCGGTCCCCAGGCATACGCAGTTAATTGGCCCGGGTAACCTAGAAGCTTAATCAAGGCCTCACAGTCACTGGAGGCTCCTTGGGGACAACGGGGCCCAGTCACAGCTTTCCCCGGGGGAGGGGCAAACTCGGGGCCTAGTCCAGCCTTCCGCCCTCCTCCCCTGGGGTTACCTGCTGTCTTCAGCCCTCCGGGGCCCTTGAGTTGGCTCTGGTGCAAAGGGAAGGGCTTTGGCCCTCCCGGGGGCCTCACTCGGCCCGATGCTACTCAGGAGGCAGATGCGGGGCACCGGCGCCCGTGGCCGGGCAGTTCTAACGTGAGGCGGATCGGAGGGGGGCTCTCGCGCTCCACAGCCCCCTCCGCGACGAGTCGGATCTTCTCCAGGTGCCGGGCCTCGCTGAACGGGGCTTGATCCTGGCAGCCAATGGCTGCGCGGCTCTGGCGGGGGCGCGGCCGATGACGCGGCGGCGCTCCCCTTCACGTGACACAGGCTGGGGATGGCTTCAGGCCTGGCGCGGTCTAGTGCGCTTGGTGCGGCGGCCCTCTCCTGGCACCCGGGGGCCGCCGAGGGGAGCACGTAGATGGCGCGGACTTCACTAGAGCGCCGTGCCCTGGAAGACGGGTGACTTCCGGCCTAGCGAGGCCTGTAGAGGAGTCCGACGGCCCTCTCCTGGCACACGGGGGCCGCCGAGGGGGGCACAAGGCTGGCGCTGGAGCCGCTGTCACAAGGGGGAATTCCTCGGCGCCTCAGGAGGGCCCAACTAGCTCCGGGCCGTGGCGGTGAGAGGGGGGGGCTTGAGTTGGAGGCTTACAAGTTACCTCAGGTCACTGAAGATGGTCCCTGGGTTCCCCTACCGCTGGGCCAGATCAGGGGGCTAGTCTAGGATACCTCACTCAACTTAAGAGGCAGCACCTAAATCCTGTCACTCCCAGTGACATAAGTCCTTGACTAGGCCCTCCCGCCTAAATCTCCTGCGTGGGTCCCCCAGGTCAGTGATGCCCCAACTGACTAAAATTATTTCCCTCCCTTGCTTATATATGCCCAGGTCAGGTGACCTCTCTCTAAGGCGGCAATAATAGGCTCCGCCTTTCTTCTGGAAGGTTTCAGGAGCTTCCCCACTCTACCTATGGGAAGGCGATGGCAGGCTGGCATTGTAACAATATATGGGGTCCCAACCAGCTCCTGGCAACTAGGGTGCTGCACTAAAAGACGACGCTGCAGTAGTAGGGGCCAGTGGCAGCCATGTTTGGAGTAGAGAGCACCTGCACCTTAATATGGATTAGACATGGAAGGGTGCCCGGCGATCTAAGGGCCAACAAAAAAGAAGGTGGGGAAAATAAGGCAAGGGCGAAAAAGTAGTGAAAGACCACCCTAGGGCTGACAGGTCTAACACACTGCCTCTGAGATAGGCCTGGCTGCTCGTGCTACGTCACCAGAGGGTTGAGCAGGGGTTATCAAAGGGTGTAGCTCCCTTACTCTGACTTAGGAAGAAGAGTCCCTATTTGGCCATTGGCGCAAAACAATCCCAACCAAAGGCCCTGCAAAGCATTGTGGGACGAGATTAGCAGTGGGCAGTGAATATTATAGTATCCAATATCAAAATAATTCTACAAAGAGCTGCAGTTCAACTGGTGGTTACTAGATGTCCCTCACGAGTCAAATGCAAAACCATTGAAACCCTTTCATCAAGCATTTGCATTTGACTCGTGAGGGACATCTAGTAACCACCAGTTGAACTGCAGCTCTTCGTAGAATTCTTTTGATATTGTATACCATATAATATTCACTGCCCACTTCTAATCTCATGCCATAATGCTTTGCAGGGCCTTTGGTTGGGAATGTTTTTTTGCCAATAACTGTACTTGGGGTGGTCCTAAGGGGATGCGACCACCACTAAATTGTTCAATAAGATGTGCTTTTTTGTTTTCAAGGCATCTGTTTGGTAGTCCCCCTAGGTTAGGGAGGATCCCAAAATCATCACATCTCCCACTGCTTGCTAGTCAGTTTCACCAGCATTATGCAAAGTAGCTTCATGCTGGTCCTGATCCTACTTGCATGGATATTACTTTTAATATATTTCTCCAATGGATAACCCAGTTCAAGATCACATGTTGTGCCGTGCATCCAGGAATATGTAAACATCTGGATCTTTATGTTGAAGGACCTTTTAATTTAGCCTTTTTTTAACATCCAAATTTGTTTTCAACATTTGTCTTTAGTTTATAATGCTTTTATATTTTAAATATATACATTTTAGTTTTTTTATTTGATGGGTCTCCAAATAGAAGAAGTGCATAGTTTTCGATTTTAACATATATTTTTTTCAATTTTAACATATACATCTTTTAGCATTTTCTTTTTATATGCCGATGCATTTATATAGGATGTAATTAGTTTGTTTTAGATAGCTTTTATTTAGCTGACCTATGTGCGAGGAGTGGGTGTCATATGCCCTGTTTGGACCTGATAGGAAACAGTGTCATTTTACATGCACATGGTTCTTTCCTAAAGGTGCTTTCACTTTGTCACATCAAGTTGTTTTTTAACAACAAATTTGTATTTATTTTCCAATGTGCCATATGGGCAACACCCTGCAAAGATAATACAATTAGTGAGCATTGCAGACAGTTTCTAGGTACATCATACACAAACCATATGACTTGCAGAACAGCAGACCAGAAACACACCAAACAACACCAAACACACCATGAGAGTGTTACATGCACATTATAAAAGGATATTCGACCACAGAAAGTCAAGGTCATCAGGCTAAACAGATGAGTTTCTAACCACCAATTGTTTAATGGGATCGTGGGAGGCAGAGTGCAATAGTGGGGGCAAATCGACACCTCTGTATGTAGCCCAGGGGGCCCAGATCTTCCTGTGTGTCTGCAGGCACCCTCTCGCCTGAAAAAACCACAATCTCCGCAGTCATACATCTGTCCATCGCCTTTTTACATCCAGCAAAGCTAGGTGGGGATAAAGCCTTCCAATGTTGTGCGATATCCCGCTTGGCTAGAGTAAGGCCTAAGAATAGGAGGTGCTGCTTGTAGCAGTTCCCCCCTATATCATCTGTGCTATGCAGGAGCAACAATCTGGGGTCGAGCGGGATGGTCCATGCCAGAAACTAACTCAGGCAGGACGTCACTCGAGTCCAGAATGGCTGAATCCCCATACAGCTCCACACAGTATGGGGAAAGGAACCGTTGTCGCTGCTGCAGCGGAGACACAGAGGGGACTGAATAACACCCTTTATCCACAGCCTAAGATGAGTGTAATATAACCGGTGGAGGTATTTAAACTAGATGAGTCAGTACCAGGAAGACACCGCCGCATATCAGGGACTAGCCAGGGCCTCCGTCCAGTCGTCGTCCATGAGTGTGAGCAAATTGGCCTCCCACTCTGCTCTAGTTTTGTGTAAGGTGGTTTTAGTGTGCGTGTTGAGCGTCTGATATATTTGTCTGATTTTATGATCCACAATGTCCCCCATCAGTAGGTGGCCTTCCAGCGGGTGGTAGGGCCTTCAAATGACAAATCTGGGGGTCTATGGCATGGCGAAGCTGCAGATAGCGAAGAAACTGAAACTTGTGCAAGTCGTAGTCGGATTGCAACCACTGAAAAGACTTAAGGGTAGTGCCCCAGATGAGATATCCAAGCCTAAAGATCCCAATAAGGTCCCAATTTAGAGAACCCATTCAGAGAGGAGACGGGCCATAGGTACCTGCCCTGCCAAAGTGGAGTGGAACCTGGTAATCTGCCCCACCATCCCATGGATTTAACTGTGCATCTCCAGATTTGTATGACTGTCCGACATGCTGGAGGGAGTGCTTCTAGGGATGCGTTACTGTATAGGAGATGCAGCAAGTGGGTACACTGCCGGCCGTGGCTGGATCTGACCGGGACCCATACCACCATTCATTTATCACCAAAAGGTGAGAGGCGGAATAATATGCCTGGACGTCGGCTGCTGCAATTCCATCGCAATAAGTGGATTGTGCACAATTGCGGAGTGCAACCCGAACCGCACCTCCATGCCATTGGAATCTATTCAAGATCGCATTGAGTTGCATAAACCATGTAGGAGGGATGGTATACGGAAAATTCTGAGGTCCGTATAACAGGGGCAGCAAGGAAACGATCTTGAAGATGGTGGATCAGCCATATAAAGATAGAGGCAACTGGGACCAAACTGTTGTCTCATCGCGGGCAACCGGGAGTAACGGGGCGATTTTGTGCACCAACGAGGCCTTAGGGCATGGTGATATAATGACCCCCAAGTACTTAAATGCTGTAGTAGCAATGGATAATTCGGAAGCCCAAACTTGACTCCTCTACTCCCCGTAAATAGGAAAGAGTGTGGATTTAGATGGGTTGGTACTCAACCCAGTGGTTTTGCCAAAAATCCGAAGAATCTGGAGGACACTGGGCCCCGAGAACCACGGGTCTGACATAAAAAAATATCATCATGTGCATATAGCGCAATTCTGTCTGAATATTCCTGTGTCCAATCTATCCCCAGAAACAGCGGGTCCTGACATACCCACGCCGCTAGGGCTCTATGGCTAGGGTGAATAAAGAGCGGGGACAAGGTCCATCTCTGCCTCGTGCCCCGATCGATGGATGGGAAAGGGGCAGACCAAAAACCTGTCGCAAGATCAGATGCGGAAAGAACAGTATATAACAGCCGGGTATAAGCTATGAACCGAGGCCCTTGGTTTATGGCATGAAGGAGTTTGAAAAGGTAGGTCCAGCTCAGGGAGTCAAATGCTTCATCTATGTCTGCCAGCAGAACAGCCACTGGGCGACCAAGTCTGTTGGCTCCTGCAATGGCGTTATGGACTCGCCCAATATTATGTCTAGGCGAGCGCTCCGCTGTGGCATGAAGCCAGACTGGTCAGGGTGAATAAGATCTTGGATGCATGAACGGAGGCGGTCTGCCAGGACCTTTCCCAGGAGTTTGGGCTCGAAGTTGAGCAATGAGATAGGACGATACACAGCTGTGTCCTCAGGGGGATGGCCAGGCTTGAGGAACACCACGATCTCATCATGCCGCCAGTCAGTGGGCAAGATATGCTGCTCTAGGGCTTCATGTTGTGCCTTCAGCAGATGCGGACCCAAGGTCGTCATATGTGGACGAAGGAAGGCGCTGGGAATGCCATTTTGACCCGGGCTCTGACTGGATGAATGCTCGCTAATGCTGCCTCCAATTCATCTAGTGTTATAGGGCTATCAAACAAGTCCTGCACTGGATCGGAGAGCGTACGTGGGGGGATATCCAATAGAAATTCACCTATGAGGGGCTCCGATATCAGCTCCCGCTGTTGGTAGAGATCGGCATAAAAGGATGCAAAAGCTTGAACCACTGTTTGGGGGGGAGTGCAGAGCGTACAGTCCAGGTCCCTCAGGAGGGGTACCTGCACAGGGGTTGACCTAACCTGACAGAGCCGATGAAGCATTTTGCTGGACTTATCGCCCCATTGGTAGATCTTATGCTGGGTCTCCAGCCACGCTTCTTTAGCCTCATCAGTAAGGAGCTGATGAATTTGTTGTTGAGTAATTTGAAGATTTCGCCGAGAACTTGGGTCCGACCCTCCCAGCATTTGCAGCTCCAACTGGCTTTGGCGCTCCTCCAGTTTAAGTATCTGAGTCAGGCGTTTCACGCCTGACTCAGATACTTCTGACCCCTAATCATTGGCGTCAGGGCTTACCATAGTATTATACCCTATGGGGATGAATCTACATTAAACTGAAGATATTCTGCAATGGCATGTCGTAAATTCTCCTGATACTGAGCGTCGTGAAGGACCCATGGGGACATACGTCACCTGCATGGGGCCCACTGAACCTGCAGGCATAACTTAATTTGGACGGGCGAGTGGTCAGAGAGACCCCTAGGTAGAATGGAGGTATACGCTAATCTGTGTGGGAGGCTGTGTGGAAGGAATATGTAGTCCAACTGCGATGATGTGTGGTGCACAGCCGATGTATATGATAACCCGGGCGTCGTAGGGTGAAACGCGTGCCATGTGTCTGACCATCCCAATGTGTGTGCCAGGACATTAAGCTTGGATGTAGAGGGGGTTTGTCCGGTTGCACTGCACGCCACCTATCTAAGGGAGCCATCACGTCATTCCAGTCACCACCCAGGATCGTCAGACCGTCATGAAAGTCACCCCATAGTTGTGTAATTTTGTCTGCAAATGTTTGTTCCAGTGGGGGAGGGGCATAAAGAATCATCACGCGGCGATGTATCTGGATCGCTGTGCCCCTTGCACCTTGTGTAAACCCGGAGTGATAAACCGTGGCATAACCAAATCTACTATGGCATGGAGTTTTATTGCCCAAAAGATACGTCTCCTGCAATAAAAGATTGTCTGCGTTGTTTCGTTTTGCTCAATGGAGAACCGCCCCTCGATTAATTTTATTCAGCAGACCACGTACATTCCACGATATAATGTTCAGTTCTCCCAACGGAGAGATACACATTTGGTGTGTTATCAACTCATGTCATAGTCTAGGTCTGTGATCCCCATATTTAAATGAGATGTATCAGTGTGTTCAGTGCTAAAAACTGTGCTAACAGTAAAAAACCATCAATCCCCCACCCACCCTCTCCCCAATACATCCAAAAACACGGAGTACCTGTCACTGTAGAGACGTTACTTGGGCCCCAAACCAGAAGTCCTAAGCAGTCCCACCAAAAGAAATCACCCAACCCCACAGTATACAACATAACACTAAATGTCCAGGGGCATTTAGGGCCCGATTCACAAAATGAACTTAAGATTCAATCCTAAACTTACTACTATTTTGGAATTCACAGAATGCACTTACTACTTTTGGCACTCACAGAATGAACTTACTACTTTTGGTATTCACAGAAGTTATGATTTTGTCTTAAGTCTGTCTTAAGTCTGTCTTAAGTTTGTCTTAAGACAAACTTAAGACAACATCCTAACTTCTGTGAATACCAAAAGTAGTAGGTTCATTCTGTGAATGCCAAAAGTAGTAAGTGCATTCTGTGAATACCAAAATAGTAGTAAGTTTAGGATTGAGTCTTAAGTTCATTCTGTGAATCGGGCCCGGACTGTCCAACTATCGCCTAGAGCCACAGGTGGAACCCAGTATACAGTGTTAAAATACCCGCTAAGAGGTCAGCGGCTGCACCATCGGACCACATGTCTGGCTAAACAGGGTCACTCGGTGGTCTCGGCCTGATCATCAGCTCTCTAATTGGAATGGATATGTTCCGCCGTCTCTACGTGCCTCTGTTCTGCCGACTCCTGTGTGAGCCTTGCGATGAGTCAGAACACAATGGAGGCAGTGTGTGAGGTTTAAGATGTGCCCTTTCATCGGTCCAGGCAAATACCTCCTCGGGAGAGTAAAAAAAGAACGATTTTGAGTTATAGAGAACCTTCATTCTGGCGGGGTATAGCAGCATATAGGACATGTTAAATTCTCTGAGTCTGCATTTCGCCACCACAAAAGATTGGCATTGTTGCTCGACCAAGCTAGTATAGTCAGGGAATACCATAATTTGGTGAGAATTAAAGAGCATTCGGTCCTTATGCCCCCTGGCGAACCGAAGTATGGCATCTCGATCTGCATAGTTGAGGAGTCGGGCAAACACGGGTCTCGATCATTCTCCTGGCAGTGGCTTCTTGGTCAGAGCACGATGGGCCCTCTCAATCGCGAAGCAGGGGGGCATAGCATCAGAGGGCAGTAAGGAATTAAACCATCCAGTAAGAAAATCATCCATTGATGTACCTTTGCATCCTTCCGGGAAGCCAACAAGGCGTACGTTGTTGCGCTGAGCGCTACCTTCGGCGTCTTCGACCCGCCAAGCCAACTCCTGTGTCATGACTCTAAGTTTATTGACCTTCTTCTGCAGAGTCATCACAAAATCCTATACCATAGAGACCCTGGTTTCCGCCTCCGTGATCCTGTCCACTGTCTTGCGGAGGTTCTGATGTAAGAAGGATACTTCTGAACCTACTGCCCCGATCTGTGCCTCAAGCGCGACCCACTATTCATTAATCGCCACCAGCAGGGCAGCATTATCCGGGGCCTGACCCGCGGCGCCTTCATTCCCTGGACCTGTAGTGGTGTAGTGATCCAGAGTGCTGTAGTGATCCAGAGTGGCTGACCCCTGTTTGTCTTTGCCCATGGGGGGGAGAAGGAACAGGCTGGAATTGGAGAGGAAGCGCCGAGTAAGGATAAACCAGAACCGTCTCTCAAAGCACTGCTGACACGCATATCTAGGGCAATTATCCTCAATGCGGAGCCCAATGCGTTGCGGTAGTCACCCCGATCAGGACAGGGGCAGGACTCCAGGCCAGGCCTCATGGATTCTGGTCTCCCTGACAGAAAGCAGAACTAGGCCTAGCCTGGCCGCCTCCGCTGCCTGGGGAGGACAGCCAAGTTGGTTCCTAATGGGACCAGACTCGCCCGACCCCTGACCCGGTAGCCTCTCCGACTGTATATACAGGGGGTCAGTGAGGCAGCCCTTCACCATGTCACCGCTCAAAGCTGAGCTGCCCGATGTGTATGGGGATGCCAGCACAGAATCACCTCTAAGGGCAGTCCAACCATATGTGGCCCCCTTCAACGCACCCCTCAGGAGCTCCAGCGGACCACCCGCACCTCAGTGTGTAGGCGCAAGCGGGGGAAAGGGGGCGCCGCAAAAGATGAGGGTCCTACAATGGGGCCGGGTTCCCTTCTAACTCACTGCGATGTTGGCAAAGACGCTGGCCAGATCCACAGCCCACACATCCAAATTTGGGCGCCGTCACCACCCAATAGTCAGCCAGGATGCTATAGCCGCTGCGCCTGTAAGGGAGCGGCAGAAAGGAGAGAAGGACGTCCACCTGCCTGGTACTGTAGCCAGGCCGGGACCAAGGAGCTTCTGATTGCGCCCGCCAGGAAGCACCGCCGGGCCCCGGGATCTCACCGTAATTAGGCCTCCCGATAGGGGCAAACTCGAGTCGCAGGGGTCTCAGGATGGCTCCCCTGCCGGAAACCTCGATCGTGCCGCCACCACACAGGCACAGCCACAGTCATGGCGACCCAACCTCCACACAGCTATACCCCATTGTCTCTGAGGGTGCAGATGCTAGTGGCCTGCCTCCCGCTCCATGTAGCCTCTGTACAGGTCGCTGCTTCACCGGCGTCAGACCACGGACAATATCAACACCGCAGCAACTCCCAGACCCGTGGCGGGTGCAGATGTCTTCCTGGATCACTGTATGGTCCGTGACTCAACTGGGGTCAGGAGAGTAGTGTCAGATAATGGCAGATACGGCTCAGGCAGACGGAGCTCTACTGAGTCACGTCTGCCATGCTTCATGACATCGACTTTTGACACACATTTGTATTTGCAACTCTTGGGTTAGTTTCTAAGAAACATTGGCCTTACTGACAAGGAGAACTTTGTGAGAACACTATTGCACTGCCTTGGCATTATGCGCAAGGCCCTCACATGCATGATACAAATATATCATTATTACGTCAATATGGCAACACGGCTATCTGTGAAATACAAACAATGGCAGCCTTACCAAAATCGGGGGCAAGGATGCCTTTTTCTATAAATAACCTTTTGTTTCCCAATACAATCAGAAGAGACACTTTTGCTTACTTTGAAGAGTCCTTGCATGCTTGAGCCCCTAAGGTTTGCATTGTAGGAGTGCATTAGACTGTTATAACCTCGTATATATATTCCTACATTGATCACCACCACAGAGTTATCTACTGCACCCACAACCCTTTGATAAAACAACTTTACCTTTACATGCTAAAAAGCATATAAACAATTCACAAAAGTGAGCTTTGAAAAATATCAGGCAATGAGAGAGGTGATGATTTAGGGGTCCCCCCTAAACTTGGGGGAGGACCAAGCACATGCCTTGAACACAAAGAGCATACCATGATGAAGGATTTAGTGGTGGTCCCATCCTCCTAGGACCACCCAAGCCCAAGTTATAGGCAAAAATACAATGCCAACCAAAGACCCAGCAAAGCATTATGGGGTGAGATTCTAGAGTGCAGTGAATATTATAGTGTTAGCTCTCAGCTGAGCCCGGAGAGTGCTGCTGCTTGAGGAATGTTTTGATATTGGATACTATAATATTCACTGCACTCTAGAATGTCGTCCCATAATGCTTTGCAGGGCCTTTGGTTGGGATTGTATTTTTGGATTTTATGTACTCCATCAAGGCTTCCACTCATCACTGACGCACCATCATAGCTTTGTGCAATACCTTTTTGTTTTTGAGGCTGCTCTGGATAAATCAAGTTCAGTTCACGCAGTATGCCGAAGTAATGGTTTCTGCACTAGAGTCTCTTAAATGTGTGAAGCCGTAGAACCTCTTCACAACTTTACTGTCCTTGTGAAGGTACCGAAAAACTAATACAGACTGGCTTTTAGTGACCACATCAGTGTTGTCATCAGCCTGAATAGTCACAAAGTCTGTGTTTTTCACCTGTTGGATAATATAGCTTCTTAAGATTTCTAGCATACACTCAAGGAGCTCATTTTGTATCGTTTTAGAGGTGCTTTTAAAGATTGTAGCACTTGCTAAATGTGCTTTCATTTCTTTGCCTATGCTTGATATTAAATCCACAAGGCCTCTGAATACACAAGGATTTGAGGAACTTTCAGATTCATCATGCTCTCGTAGAGCCAGTTCAAAAGCACCACAGAAACTAATGTAATCAATTATTTTCAACAGTGTTTATTCCTATTAACTGCTTCATTGTGTTTCTGTATTGGTTTGTGGTATGCTTCGCTTATGTGGACTTCATTCGGTGTGTCTCCCAACATTCCCAGTCTTGTCAGGTTTTCCATATGGTTTCTTGTGTGTGCATGCTTCTTTATTTTATCTGACAAATGCTTGTAGTCTGTTACTCCTTTTTTTGTCCAAGGAATGTCACCACCAAACAGCAAGCAGGGGAAGCACAATAGATAATTTGTGTACACCCTGTCAGCAATCAACCTTTGTGTACCAGATGTTTGAGAATGTACGTGTGTAAGTCTTCCCTCTGTCTTGGGCACTTTGGGGCATATTATCAAGGGGGTTTATCTCCGCTTTTTTGGCTTTAAAAGCCAAGAAAGCGGATATAAAATTATCTCCCTATTACCTAGCTGTCGCTAACACCAGTTAGCGACAGCTAGTAGGAGATAGCGACCATCTTGGGCCCCACTTTGCATGTCAGTGATATTTATCACTAATGACATGCAAAGTGGGTGTGCCAAGATGTTAGCGACTGGAAACAGTCTCTAACATCGCTATCTCCTATTACCAACTTTTGGAGATATTCGTGCTAAGCGCGAAAATCTCCAAAAGCTAACACCTGCCCTGAGCAGTTCTTAGCCATGTTATCCAATGGGAGGTGGATAACATGGCTAAGAGCATTAGCTCGGTAATGCATGAATATCGGGGACTTTTCAGCGATATTCATGCATTGCGGCCGTTTTTTATCGCATTTGCGATAAACCTTGCTAATAGTAAGGTTTATCTGCGATAATTTCTGACGATGCTTAGCGTTAAAAAATTCGTTGCTAAGCATCGTTAGCGATAAATATCGCTTAACGTTGGTACTATGCCCCTTTGTTGTAGTTTTAGGTCGGCCGGTCGGGTCCTAATCGTCGTTTTACAGTTAGTTTGTCTTCAAGTCTCAGTCCAATGCATGGCCTTGCAAGTAGCTGCTCTACAGTATTCATGGTGTCTTACCAATATTAACCCGTTGACCGCGGCACAAATTCTGCTGCGGTGCGGGGAAAATAATGAGTGAGCGTGGTTCGGACGGCCCCCGGCCGTCCTCCGCACACACACACCTGGACATTGGACGAGTTAAAGTTACCTGTCAATAATCAAAGTACAATGTATAAGGTTTGGTGGAAAAACATTACATTTCTGTATAAATACGAATATTGTGCATTATAGCAATATATCTCCAACAGCTCTTCTTTGCAGAACATGACTTTAAAAAATACAACCTTATGGGCAGCTTCCTCAGTGTGCCAAACTACTTGTTGAAGGCCCTGAGGCAGACATATCTTGTGCGACAGGTGAGGGCCTATAACAAGGCAAGGCAGACAGCCTTTAACAATTTGGTATAGCCAGAGGCAGCTGGAATATAAAGCTATTATTACATTCCATCCACCTAGGGTTCTATACTAAAAAGGGAGAAACAGAAAAACAAACATTGATGTGTTGCAGCTGAGAGCGTACACCTGCCATTACAATCCCTGAACCACTTCATTGTTTTCAATGGATACTCGCAACATTCCAATCCATCTTTTAATATAGCCTTACAGCTCGCTGAAGCGGACTAGACCGGCCATTAAAGGCCTTCTCCAGCGTTAAAGGCCTGAGCCGAAGGTGGGACTTTAATGGTAGGTATAGCCCAGTTACGAAGGGCTATAATGCTATTAGAACATTCTGCCACTAGAGGGCAGAATGTTATAAAACAAAGGCCTCTCTCAGCCTGAAGGTATTTAAATCCCCTCGGGCTCCGAGAGGCCTTTGTTCACAGCAACAACTGTGAACAAAATCAGCATTGGATTGTTGCTCTGCGGGCCTTACCGGCCCATAGAAGCAGGGAGCACTCCATTGTATTCAATGGAGTGCTCCACATTCCAATGTTCTAATCAGTATTAAAAGATGGAGTGGAATGATGCGAGTAATCAATCAATCATCTTTATTCGTTCAAATATATATGACCATAAAAGCACAACAAATATAAAATGCACATATATAAATACATAGTACAATACGTTATCGAGTTTCATTTCATTATCACACAGGTAAATAAGCATTAATAACAATATCAAGCATTATCAAGTCTTAATACATTCTTACTAATAAGCCCCTTAAAAAACTTTGCAGTGTATACCGGTCTAACTTTCATCTATACCCTATATTGGTTCACGGTCATTAAAATACATACAAATAGTCAATAATAGTGAAGAAATACAGGAGGATAGAAACCTCATTAGTGGGTTCGCCATACCATCCTATTTCCACACACTTATAATAGGTCATATCTATACTAATATAATAAAGAGAGAACCCAAATCTTTGAGGCAGGTAATCTCAGGAACCACAGCACCAATCACAACACCCAATACAGCGTTGGAAAGGGCAGTTGCAGCAGAAGGACATAGGCTATGCAGACGCCCACCATATACATTTAAAAGGTAAAAGAACCGTGCCAGCAAAGTAGTCCCTTGTGGGCGTGTCTGCATTGTGCTGTGGGTGTGTGCTGGGGGCGTGACAATCGCTGGGGGCATTCCGTCACGAGTGTTGTTTTTTCTTCCCAGTTTCTATACATTTCTGCTCCCTTTAAATTCTAATTCAGTGGAGGTCCCATTCTCTTAGAACCACCCCAAGCACAGTTATGGGTAAAAATACAACTAAAAGGCCCTGCAAAGCATTATGGGATAAGATTAGCATCATTATTAGCATTCATGAAAGGGTTTCAATGTTTTAGAATTTTACTCATCAGGGACATCTTGGGACGACGAGGTGAACTGCAGCTTGATGTATAATATTTTAAATGCTATTGCATTTGCCTCATCAGCGACATCTAGGGACGGCGAGGTGGACTGCAGCTTGATGTATAATATTTTAAATGCTATTGCATTTGCCTCATCAGGGACATCTAGGGACGTCGAGGTGAACCGCAGCTTGATGTATAATATTTTAAATGCGATTGCATTTGCCTCATCAGGGACATCTAGGGACGACGAGGTGAACTCCAGCTTGATGTATAATATTTTAAATGCTATTGCATTTGCCTCATCGGGGATGACAAGGTGAACTGCAGCTCTTTGTAGAATTATTTGGATAATATAATATTCACTTCCCACTGCTAATCTCGTCCCATAATGCTTTGCAGGGGCTTGATCTCAAAATCATCACCTCTCTCACTGCTTGCTGGAAGCTAATTTCACTTTTGCGAAATGACTATATGCATTTTAGCATGTAGAAATACTTGTTATTTTACCTTGAATATATGAGGTTTCTGTTTTAATAATTGGAAATCTGACGGAACGAAATATTGCGGATTTATTGTACCAAGTTTGCGCCAATTCCAGCCACCCCTACTTTAAATACCCCTGCACCCCATAATCATAACCCACCCTTACTCTATAAAATACCCCAACACCCTTAAACACTAACCCATCTTAACCCTATAAATATACCCTGTAGGGGTAGGTTTGGGTTTTGGGGTACAGGGGTATTTTAAGGGTTCAGGGCTAGGTTTGGGTTTGGGGATACAGGGGTATTTTTAGGGTTCATGGCTAGGTTTGGGTTTTGGGGTACAGGGTTATTTTAGGGTTCAAGGATAGGTTTGGGTTTTGGGGTACAGGGTTATTTTTAGGGTTCAGGGCTAGGTTTTGGTTTTGGGGTACAGGGGTATTTTTAGGGTTCAGTGGTAGGTTTGGATTTTGGGGTACAGGGGTATTTTAAGGGTTCACGGCTAGGTTTTGGGGTACAGGGGTATTTTAGGGTTCAGGGGTAAGTTTGGGTTTTGGTATACAGGGGTATTTTTAGGGTTTAGGGATAGGTTTGGGTTTTGGGGTACAGGGGTATTTTTAGGGTTTAGGGATAGGTTTGGGTTTTGGGGTACAGGGTATATTTATAGGGTTAAGATGGGTTAGTGTTTAAGGGTGTTGGGGTATTTTAAGGAGTAAGGGTGGGTTATGATTATGGGGTGCAGGGGTATTTAAAGGGAGCAGGGTGGGATTAGCACACAATATGAGACATGGCATGAAGGGCGGAACGTACCACACCCCCCCCAGCGTTTGTCACGCCCCCAGCACACGCCCACAGCACAACGCAGACACGCCCACAAGGGACTACTTTGCTGGCACGGTTCTTTGACCTTTTAAATGTATATGGTAGGCGTCTGCATAGCCTATGTCCATCTGCTGCAACTGCCCTTTCCAACGCTGTATTGGGTGTTGTGATTGGTGCTGTGGTTCCGGAGATTACCCGCCTCAAAGGTTTGGGCTCTCTCTTTATTATATTAGTATAGATTAGAACATAATCAATGATGATGTGATTATTCCTCCCATTGAAAGTTCACCTAAAGGGGGCATATGGGGTTGAGATTTCATTTGTGAAGGACAAGTATAATGTATAAATAAGTTCATTTCATTTATCTCCATAACCATTATGGGTAAAATGTGTTTTAGCCGAGCCATCTAGGTTATTCAATCTGCTCACTTTCTCAGTGAGCAAGCTCCACAATTGAATAATGAAATTACCTCCCCACACAATTGATAGCTTTTTCTTATTGCTATCATCCAGTTTTTTCAGGTAATCATCCAGTTTCTGTAGGAGTATTATAATTTCCACATTTTGGACTTATTATACAAATTAATCACAGTAATACTGACCAGGCCAGGGTCTTCACATACAATCACTTGAAGGAAAGGGTTAATTAACTCTTATAGGTGGTAAATCATTAGAGACAAAAGTGCATAGGTCACCTTTGGGTCTACCATGAAGAGTTGGAACAGCGGGGACCTGGAGAGTTCTATATCCATTCATATGGACAGGTTCCGCCAGCCAAGTCTCCTGGAGCCAGATAAAGTTAAAAGTTTCTACAAAATCTAACCACTCACAATTAATAATTTTGTTCCGCAGTCCTTCGACATTCCAAAACAGAAAACCAATATTCTCGTAAAAGGATTGGGGGGAGTTCTCTAAACTAATAATTGGCGGTAGACCACTATTGTTTATGATGGATTGTTCAGCAAGATGAGCATCAGGTGGAGAACTTAAACCTGCAGTTTCATTAATCTCTCCCTCCCTTCCAGAACAATGTATTTCCTTTATCCTCTCGTGTCTCTGCTCAATTCCTACCTGGCTCACCAAGACTGGTCAGTCTATTTCATCAAGATTTCCTAGTTCTTGATATCTGTTATAAGTTGACACATTATTGTGTCGATTGATGGGTGGTTGGTAAAGATTATGGAGGGGAGGCCGATTATAGGCCATCATTGATCCGGGTTGATAAAAATAGCCTAATGGGAGTGCAGAGATCATATGTGGGGTAATATAGGTGGGCCTTGTTCTGTTTAAAACGGTCTCCACCAGTCTAGGGGCCTCATTTATGAGGCTGTGCGTCATTTTCACGCTTCCGGTGCATCACTTTTTGTGACGCACCATTGGCGTAAAAAATGTATCTTGTTGCGCCATATTTACAAAGTGACACATCTAGGAAGATGCGTCACTTTGTAAACCCCTGCGCCACATTATACCTGCGCCAGGTATAATGTATGCAAGGGGGGCATATTGACGCAAGGAAGGGTCGTAGAAGTGACGCAATGAAATCTATGAGATTTCACTGCGTCACTTTTAGGACGCCGTTGCGTCAAAATCTTGAGCCTGCCTCACAGTCTCCACAAACTAACAATGAGTCCTACACATTGGTAATCTGCTTCTCAATATCCCCCATGGCTCCTGAGATAAACTTTAATAACGATATCAGAGTATGTGTCTGTGGTCTATCTATCCTATCTGAAGTTTTGAGCCTTCCTGATTCGCCTACAAGTTTCCTCTTCCCTAAACTTGGTCCTGTCAATGATTCACTGTGCAAAATATGCACAATATGCAGAATTGTAAAACCTACAAAATGTAATATATGTGCAATCTACAAGACAATCAACTGCTTAGACATATATTAAAATGCAATAAAAGTGAAATTTTAATATTATAATAACAATTAATAAGCCGAGTTAAGCTGCCTGTTAGCTCTAAAAGACCAACAGCCTGATTCATCAAGCTAAATTGCACTCGCAAAGGGCAAGATTCCCAGAATCTTGCCTTTTGCGAGTGCAATTTTTGCATTTGGGATTCATCATCCCAAATGCAAAATTCGCTATTAAAGAATTCGCACATTTGCGAAGAATTGCATTTAAGGAATCTCTATTTGAGATTCCTTAAATGCAATTCATGAATCATTTTAAAATTGCGAAATTGCAATTTTGGGCCTCTATTTACCGAGAGGTCAGACCTCTCGGTAAATAGCAAAAACTTAGAAAAATGCATTTAAATGCATTTTTCTAAGTTGCATGTTACACACACACATGTCCTTTGGACATGTGTGTGCGCAACACCAATGTAGATTACATTTCAGGGGTGCTACAGGGTGTCCTTTGGACACCCCTGCACCCTTGAAATCGCATCCTTATTTGCGAGTAGCTAATTGCTAATCGCAAATAAGGAATAACTCCCCATGCATTCCTATGGGCCTCTAGGCCCATAGGAATGCATGGGGAGTTATTCCTTATTTGCGATTAGCAATTTGCTACTCGCAAATAAGGAACATGTGGGAATCGCAATATTTTTTGCAATTCCTACATGAATCCCGTTTTGCAAGTCTTTAATAGCGATTCCTTATGAATCGCTATTAGGGGCTCGCAAAATGGGAGATTGATGAATCAGGCTGTATGTTCCTGTAATAATTAGCAAATTGGC
Source organism: Lissotriton helveticus (assembly GCF_964261635.1). Classification (NCBI taxonomy): domain Eukaryota; kingdom Metazoa; phylum Chordata; class Amphibia; order Caudata; family Salamandridae; genus Lissotriton; species Lissotriton helveticus. The sequence continues at coordinate 181,460,647 of NC_136057.1, read as the reverse complement.
AAATCTCCAGAAACCCAGGCGCATTTTTAAGGGCAAATAACGATACCCCTGCTCTTGTTTGCTCACCCGAGCTTTAATTGTCTCGGGTGTACTGTCCAAAAAATTGCCCAAACAATAGCCTTCTTGAACTTAGCATCTCTTGGGTTTTGATAGCAGGCCCAATCCCGCCGAGTCCCCTCAATCAGACTAAAACAGTTGCCTGGGAACAAACAGAGTACGACTCATGAAGGGGAGAGTACCTGTTATCCAGTGCATTTTGAATTAAATTGCTTTATGGCAGCCTCTTGTTAGTGCTAACTCCACTCCTCCAGCTTTCTTCACAAGCGCTGATAATGTTAATGTTCAAGAAATATATCCTGAAACGGGGCACCAAGAGGGGTGGCCCAGCGCAGCATCCACCGGACTCTTAGGGATGCAGACAGGCCTCCCCTTTGCCTGGGCTTTGCCCAGGTGCGGCCAACGTGCATTCAGCTCCGTGGGGGTTCAATGGCGTTTTTATGCGCGTGTAGAGGTCTCACCCTCCTGGGAAAGATGTTTGCAGTCCCCAAATCGACAAAACAAGGTAGTAGGCAGGCAGCGGCAGCAGCGGCTATGGCGTTGCGAGTATCCATTGAAAACAATGGAGTGCCCTGGGCTTCTAATGGCTGGGAGAAGCCCGGAGCTCCAACATTCTAATGTTTGACTTTGTTCACAGCTGCTGCTGTGGATGAAGGCGTCAGGGAGCTCGAGAAAATTTCAATACCCTCGGGCTCCAAGAAGCCTTTGCTTTATTTATTAGAACATTATGCCCTCTAGTGGCAGAATGTTCTAATAGCCTTATAGCCCTTCGTAGCTGGGCTATACCGGCTATTAGAACATTGGAATGTTAGGAGCTCCATTGAAAACAATGGAGTGCTCCGGGCTTATAATGGCTGGTATAAGCCTGGAGCTCCAACATTCCAATGTTTCTTTGTTCACAGCTCTGGCTGTGAACAAAGGCTTCAGGGAACCTGAGGGGATTCCAATCCCCTCATGCTCCCAAAAGGCTTTGTTTTTTTTGTTAGAACATTCTGTCCTCTAGTGACAGAATGTTCTAATAGCCTTATAGCCCTTCATAGATGGACTATACCGCTATTAAAGTCCCTCTCCCTTGTTAAATGCCCTCGCCTTCGGCTCGGGCCTTTAACGCTGGAGAGGGCCTTTAATAGCCGGTATAGCCCTCTACGGCGGGCTATAAGGCTATATTAAAGTCCAATTCCCTTGTTAAAGGCCTTCGGCTCGGCCTTTGACGCTGGAGTGGGCCTTTAATAGCCGTATAGCCCGCTACGGCAGGCTATAAGGGTATTTTACACAGTTCCATGCCTCAAATTGATACTGATGTGCTTTGGACACCCCTGCACCCTTGAAATCGCATCCTTATTTGCGAGTAGCTAATTGCTAATCGCAAATAAGGAATAACTCCCCATGCATTCCTATGGGCCTGTAGGCCCATAGGAATGCATGGGGAGTTATTCCTTATTTGCGATTAGCAATTTGCTACTCGCAAATAAGGAACATGTGGGAATCGCAATATTTTTTGCAATTCCTACATGAATCCCGTTTTGCAAGTCCTTAATAGCGATTCCTTATGAATCGCTATTAGGGGCTCGCAAAATGGGAGATTGATGAATCAGGCTGTATGTTCCTGTAATAATTAGCAAATTGGCAAATCTCCAGAAACCCAGGCGCAGTTTTAAGGGCAAATAACGATACCCCTGCTCTTGTTTGCTCACCCGAGCTTTAATTGTCTCGGGTGTACTGTCCAAAAAATTGCCCAAACAATAGCCTTCTTGAACTTAGCATCTCTTGGGTTTTGATAGCAGGCCCAATCCCGCCGAGTCCCCTCAATCAGACTAAAACAGTTGCCTGGGAACAAACAGAGTACGACTCATGAAGGGGAGAGTACCTGTTATCCAGTGCATTTTGAATTAAATTGCTTTATGGCAGCCTCTTGTTAGTGCTAACTCCACTCCTCCAGCTTTCTTCACAAGCGCTGATAATGTTAATGTTCAAGAAATATATCCTGAAACGGGGCACCAAGAGGGGTGGCCCAGCGCAGCATCCACCGGACTCTTAGGGATGCAGACAGGCCTCCCCTTTGCCTGGGCTTTGCCCAGGTGCGGCCAACGTGCATTCAGCTCCGTGGGGGTTCAATGGCGTTTTTATGCGCGTGTAGAGGTCTCACCCTCCTGGGAAAGATGTTTGCAGTCCCCAAATCGACAAAACAAGGTAGTAGGCAGGCAGCGGCAGCAGCGGCTATGGCGTTGCGAGTATCCATTGAAAACAATGGAGTGCCCTGGGCTTCTAATGGCTGGGAGAAGCCCGGAGCTCCAACATTCTAATGTTTGACTTTGTTCACAGCTGCTGCTGTGGATGAAGGCGTCAGGGAGCTCGAGAAAATTTCAATACCCTCGGGCTCCAAGAAGCCTTTGCTTTATTTATTAGAACATTATGCCCTCTAGTGGCAGAATGTTCTAATAGCCTTATAGCCCTTCGTAGCTGGGCTATACCGGCTATTAGAACATTGGAATGTTAGGAGCTCCATTGAAAACAATGGAGTGCTCCGGGCTTATAATGGCTGGTATAAGCCTGGAGCTCCAACATTCCAATGTTTCTTTGTTCACAGCTCTGGCTGTGAACAAAGGCTTCAGGGAACCTGAGGGGATTCCAATCCCCTCATGCTCCCAAAAGGCTTTGTTTTTTTTGTTAGAACATTCTGTCCTCTAGTGACAGAATGTTCTAATAGCCTTATAGCCCTTCATAGATGGACTATACCGCTATTAAAGTCCCTCTCCCTTGTTAAATGCCCTCGCCTTCGGCTCGGGCCTTTAACGCTGGAGAGGGCCTTTAATAGCCGGTATAGCCCTCTACGGCGGGCTATAAGGCTATATTAAAGTCCAATTCCCTTGTTAAAGGCCTTCGGCTCGGCCTTTGACGCTGGAGTGGGCCTTTAATAGCCGTATAGCCCGCTACGGCAGGCTATAAGGGTATTTTACACAGTTCCATGCCTCAAATTGATACTGATGTGCACCCACTCAACCCAGCATGTAGACCACATATATAGACTTTAAGTCCCATGTAAAACAATATAGCATCAGTTTCCTTACCTTAAACACTGGAGTTGTTGTGTTGTGGGGGTGCAAGAGCAGCAAAGTAGGTTGGGTTCTGCACAGGACCCCCTTGTCCTTTGCCCAAGAATTATATAGAGCGCATCACACTGCCTTTACCAGATGCTGAAAAGAAAAATATAACATAATTAGTATTAGAACATTGGAATGTTGGGAGCTCCATTGAAAACAATGGAGTGCTCTGGGCTTATAATAGCTGGTATAAGCCAGGAGCTCCAACATTCCAATGTTTCTTTGTTCACAGCTCTGGCTGTGAACAAAGGGTTCAGGCAGCCTGAGGGGATTCCAATCCCCTCACTCTTCCAAAAGGCTTTGTTTTTTTTTTAGAACATTCTGTCGTCTAGTGACAGGATGTTCTAATAGCCTTATAGCCCTTCGTAGATGGGCTATACCGCTATTAAAGTCCCTCTCCCTTGTTAAAGGCCCTCGCCTTCGGCTCGGCGCCTTTACTGCTGGAGAGGGCCTTTAATAGCCGGTATAGCCCTCTACGGTGGGCTACAAGGCTATAGTAGTAGTGGCAACCAAACACATAAATTATAAACACTTATTCTTTGTAATTTTTACAAACCCTATGATTTCAGTTGGTTACGCAACATTTTTGCCACTCTTAAAATTGTTCCAGCAGCTCTGCACCCTCGAATCATGGCCGATACTCAAACCTGGTTCCCCTCAGGAAAACCAGGTTCGAGTATCGGCGTTGTCGGCTCAACATCCTGTGATTCTTTCTGGACAATGGACACTGCCTTTGCCCAAAAAGAATCACAGGATGTTGAACCGAGGAAGCTGATACTCGAACCTGGATTCCCCTCAGGAGAACCAGGTTCGAGTCTTGGCATCGATGGCTCTTGTGCCGTAATGGCCATAGCAGAGCTGCCGACTTTGGAGAGGGTGTGCAACGGGCAGGAATGGCCGTAATGGAGGGGGGATATGCAACGTGTTCAGTCATGGCCGTAATGGCCAGAGCTGCTCAGGCCTTTACGGGCATGTGTGCACACGTCGCACGAATCACAACGATACAAAAACAACAATACATACAACTAGGAGGCCTCGAACTTGACATAGTCAACACAGACATCTCAGACTGCTCACTGAATCATGTCTGCGACTCTGTGTCTGACTCTGCACTCAGCCGCCGCGGCCTCGGATGCCTACCAGGGCCATGTCTCATGAGGTCAGGCGGAGCACTCCTCTGGACTCTCCCTCTCCACTGCACTTGCTTCCTTGTGTGTAATGGCATGCACACATGAAGAGGGGCCGAGAGAGATAGGCTGAGCTAGAGCTAGGGCAGCAATGACCAATCACTGCAGTGATTGGTGAATATGCTCCCCATGGGCATGCTCCCAGGCTCTGCCAAGATCTAAAGCTGCCAATCCAGGCACTGCTAAAGCAGTACTTGGATTGGCCTGGGCAGGACAACTCGCCGCTCATCATGAGACCGGTGGGCTGCGGATTCGACTCCGTCCGCTCTGTATGGTACTGAAGCGAGACTCTTAAGATTGTGCATGCCGGGCTGGCCAGGGAAACGCACCTGGCCAATCCAACATGCGTATTGCGCAGTTGGTGTCACTATTGACTACTAACCCTACCCCACCACCTTAAACCTGCCATAAGTAAACTGTGACGTAAGGTTACTGGTCCGCGGCTAAGACAGCTGACTGCCGTGGGCTGAGATTTTGTAAGTAAATTAATACTTTTGTCCACAACTACCTGGGCCAAAATAATCAGTAGGGCGACGCCCAAACGCCCACATGAAAAAACTACCCCAGCCATGTCTGGGCATACCCTTCCCACCTAGGGCGTCACAATCTAAAGGATGCTTGTTTCCAGTCGAGGGAGGATCTGGTCTGGCAGTTCGGGCTGGACTGTTCCTATGAGAAGCAGAGTCAAGACTGATTTTCATATGGCAGGGTCCAAACTGAGGTGGCTGGTGAGCAAAAGAACAAGGAAGGATGGATTAAACCCAGATCGTGGTGACTGAGGGTGAATATGTTCAGCATTCTGTCCATCATTTGTTTCTTTTCCAACAGATTTATTTAGGACACACAAATCAACAAAGAATTATTAAGCACTATGACATCTAAAATTTCAAACCATTGGCGTTGCCTCTATTTCTTTTTTCGAGTGTGTGGATGTGTGTGTGTGAGTGAGAAAGGGAGAGAAGAGAGAGAGAAGAGGAGAGAGAGCGAGAGGGCGAGTGAGAATAAAAGAGAGAAGGTGTGTGAGAGAGAAGAGAGAGCACAAGGAGAGAGCGAGAGAGAGCAGTGTGTGAGAGAAAGAAGAGAAAGAGAGAGGGTGTGTGTGGGGAGTGCGCGCCGCCATTTTGGGACCCTCTCCTGTTGTCGCTCTTGCCTTGGGTGCATCTTGCCATGTTGAGATGGTTTCCATCGATGCCCACGACCCGGGTCCTCCATTTTGTTAATTCTTGTTCTTTCCTTGGTCCCTTGGATTCCATCCTGCTGACCTTCAGACATTTCTCTTAAGCTGGACTGCCTTATCTCATTCTTCCCCTCAGGCCCCCCACTCTCCTCTCACCAATCTCAGCCTCCAACTCTTCTCCCCCACATACCGCTCTCTACCCCTTTTTATTTTAATTTTTTAAATTTTTTTTATTCCTCTTTTCACTCTGTATATATGTGATATGTACTTGGCCAAGCCGGATCGCTGGTAAAATGGAATCCTGAGAAAATCTACTATTTGTGTATCTATCTATATCTATACTACTATTATAAAGAGAGAACTGTGTCCTTTGAGCCAGGTAAACTCGAAAAGTACACCACCAATCACAACACCCAATACAGCGTTGGAAAGGGGTGGTCCAGGAGATGGACCTAGGCTATATATATAGACACCATATACATTAAAAAGGGGGGGGCGCCCTCAGTGGTAAAGTAGTAGCAGAGCGAAGATTGGCCCCATGCGGGGCCTGCACTTAACCTGCCTGGGCTTCATGTGGTCTCCCCCCTTGATTTCCCCACCTGATTCCAGGTTGTCCCCCAGGTTGGGACTGTGTTCTTTCAACATTGCCAACAGGGCCCAGCAATACCTGCCTGACCTGCCTTCAGCCCCGAACAGCCTTCGGTAGAGCAACTTCCGAGGGGTGGGCCGTGCTTTGGGGGACCCTGGCCCTCGCGCCCCGCAACGCCAGTGACTACTACTGTTTGGTACAGGTCTCCTGATCAGATCCACTACCCCTGTCGGGCGGCTGCTGCCCGTGGTTGAGTCCGGTCACCGATACACTTTGAAGACAGTGCCTCTGGATTGTTTTGGTTTTTACTGGAACTTGTTTCTGTCTAAGTTTGGTTCCTTGGCTCACATCTTCAATCATGGACCACAGACTCTCATGGACCTTTTTACTTTTTCTTTTGTCCTGGCCGCCATTTTACTGCTGCTCTCGGCCGTTTTCTCTGGACCCCGACCCGCCATCTTGTCTATTCCCTTGTACCCTTCTCTTGTACCCTTCTCCCTCGTTTCCCCCTTGACGATCCTCAAATGTTTCTTCCCTTTTCTGCTTTGCCTTTTCTCCATACCCTTGCCTTTTCTCCATACCCTTGTATCCCTCCCACCCTCCCTTGGTGCTGTGACTGCGTCCCCTCTCTGACCCCACTTAATGGAACGCTGCCTGAGAAAATCTACTATGTGTGTTTATATATGTTTATAGAGATAACTCTAATCACTAGTATATGCAGTAGACCTTTGTACGCTCTACCATTCCTATGTGACCCCTAGAGTATATCCAGTCTTATCCCTTCCCTATGTATATATAGATAACTCTAATCACTAGTATATGCAGTAGACCGTTGTGCTCTCTACCAATCCTATGTGACTCTTAGAGTATATCCAATCATATCCCTTCCCTATGTATATAGAGATAACTCTAATCACTAGTATATGCCTTAGTCTGCTGTGCTCTCTACCATTCCTATGTGACCCTTAGAGTATATCCAGTCATATCCCTTCCTTATGTATATAGAGATAACTCTAATCACTAGTATATGCAGTAGACCGCTGTGCTCGCTACCATTCCTGTGTGACCCTTAGAGTATATATGCAGTCTTATCCCTTCCCTATGTATATAGAGATAACTCTAATCACTAGTATATGCAGTAGACCGTTGTGCTCTCTACCATTCCTATGTGACTCTTAGAGTATATCCATTTGTATCCCTTCCCTATGTATATAGAGATAACTCTAAACACTAGTATATGCGGTTGACCTTTGTACTACCTACCATTCCTATGTGACTCTTAGAGTATATCCAGTCATATCCCTTCCCTATGTATATAGAGATAACTCTAATCACTAGTATATGCAGTAGACCGCTGTGCTCTCTACCATTCCTATGTGACCCTTAGAGTATATCCAGTCATATCCCTTCCCTATGTAAATGGAGATAACTCTATTCACTAGTATATGTAGTAGACCTTTGTACTATCTACCATTCCTATGTGACTCTTAGGGCCCGATTCACAGAATGAACTTAAGACTCAATCCTAAGCTTACTACTATTTTGGTATTCACAGAATGCACTTACTACTTTTGGCATTCACAGAATGAACTTACTACTTTTGGTATTCACAGAAGTTAGGATTTTGTCTTAAGTTTGTGTTAAGACAAACTTAAGACAGACTTAAGACAGACTTAAGACAGACTTAAGACAAAATCCTACCACGGCGGCCGTGCTAGGTGGTGAGCAACGGCGGCGAGGGAAACAACCAGCGTCAGGAACCCAGCAGTAATCCCCGTGGCAAGAGCGACCCTCCAGGTAGGTCGTCAGCAGTGTCCCCCGCTCCTCTGTGGGAGCTCTCTCCGTTTATGCGCCTCCGGGCGCGACTGACCAGGAAGTGGGCGGTGCTAAGTGCCGAGCTCGCTGGGAGCTGTAGTTTCCCCCCACGGCGGCCGTGCTAGGTGGTGAGCCCCGGCGGCGAGGGAAACAACCAGCGTCAGGAACCCAGCAGTAATCCCCGTGGCAAGAGCGACCCTCCAGGTAGGTCGTCAGCAGTGTCCCCCCGAAGTTTGTGTTAAGACAAACTTAAGACAGACTTAAGACAGACTTAAGACAGACTTAAGACAAAATCCTAACTTCTGTGAATACCAAAAGTAGTAAGTTCATTCTGTGAATGCCAAAAGTAGTAAGTGCATTCTGTGAATACCAAAATAGTAGTAAGTTTAGGATTGAGTCTTAAGTTCATTCTGTGAATCGGGCCCTTAGAGTATATCCATTTGTATCTCCGCCTTGTGTGACTTTACATCTTGTACATTTGCAATTTTTTCTGTTTGTATCCTTTATGTAATGCATGTAATCCTAAGTCCTTATGTTTCTCAACTGGTTCTCATGTAAAGCGCTCTTACACCTTCGGGTAAAGTTCGCGCTATATAAAATAGCATAAATAAATAAATAAATAAATAGTCCCTTGTGGGCGTTAGGCGTTAACATGTGAAAAGAGGTGGGCGTTAACATTGTCAGAGGGGCAAGATGTGGGCGTTAACATTGTTCACGATGCGAGGAGATGTGGGCGTTAGATGTGGGCGTTAACATTTAGAGGGGCAAGATGTGGGCGTTAACATTGTCCACGATGCGAGGAGATGGTGGTAAACCATACAGTATTACAGCGTAATTGCAGTGCATCGTTCAAAGCCGCAATATTCACTCGCACACACATTCTTCCAACACCATTCACGCTCCATTCAGATTTGCAAAAAGACTAGAACGTGTCCAGCAGGACACTACATGTGGGATCTGTTTCCGCACAAACATGAATCCACTTTGGATATAACTGCGTGTCCTGCCGATATCTGCATCATCACCAAATGAATGGTACATTTGTTGTGTTTTGAGGGTGCAGCAGTAGGCCCTCTTTCAGCTTTCGGTGGGACTGCAGCTTGTGTACGTTATTTCCCATCCACTTCCACAGAGGCGCAAGATCCTGGGGCCTCATTTATGAAAAGTGACGCATCGCTGCGTGAAAACAGCGATGGGTCACTTTTCACTGCGCACTCCTTGCGACACCAATGATGCGTCATATTTAATGTATGACGCATCATGTCACAAGGAGTTACAGATACGTCAGTATTTCTGACGTATCTGTAAGCGCAAAAGTGACGCATTGCTGGAGTGTGTCACAAAAGTGACGCAACTCCAGCAATCCGTCCTTTCACATGGGGAAAGCCCCAAGTGAAAGGGCTTGCGTCAGTCTTACGCCTGCTGTGAGGCAGGCGCAAGATTTTGACGCAACAGCGTCCTAAAAGTGACGCAATGAAATCTCATAGATTTCACTGCGTCACTATTACGAGGCTTTTTGTGGGGGAACGCCCCCTCTGCATACATTATACCTGACGCAGGTATAATGTGGCGCAGGGGTTTAAAAAGTGACGCATCTACCTAGATGTGATGCGTCACTTTTTAAATATGGCGCAACAAGGCGCATTTTTTACGCCGCTGGTGCGTCACAAGAAGTGACGCACCGGCGGCGCAAAACTGATGCAAGGCCTCATAAATGAGGCCCCTGGACCGGGAGCTTGGCCTCAGCAGCCGCACGTGCGCCTGAGCTCAGATCAAAGGAGCTGGATCCGGTCGACTCTGGAGCGGGAACAGAGGCCACATCCGAGTCCAATGTTTATGTTTAGAGGTAAGGGGAGGGGGGGAGGGCTACGAGATCACGCCTTCTCCATTGAGCATGCGTGGGTCTAATAGCCTTTTAATCGTCATACCCACAATCCTTTGGGCTATGTCTGCATACCTAGGATGCATTTACTAGATTTTCACCATTTATTTTCTGTAGACTTTCATTTTCATAAAAGCGCATGTGTTTTATAATAAGTGTATCTGCTTACTGAACTTGTTTTGTTAGTCGTTCTATCTTTTCAGGGTATATATTTTTTACTTTAAATACGGAAAGGCTCATCACAGTGAAAATAAGATTGCCGACGTGCATAGGACGTAATCATTTGCACCTCTGGTGGCAGTGGGGCGCCTGCTAACCGTTGGGAATTCTGTATTGTTTGTACCTCTTTGCAAGCAATCCATTTAGATTCAACAATCAAACACCCCAGGTTATAGCTTAGCGGCACAAATATGGATTATTGCGGCAATTTTGAGGCATTTTATTTGGCCATTTTTTCTACAACAAACACATATATCTCTGTTTTTTTAGTTATTTAGCAGCACGAAGCTATGTATGTTTGGTTTATTTACAATGTAGACACTTTGTTTTGTTTGATTGAAATGTAGATTTAACATACGCCATGCCGGACAACCTTAACACTTGCCTTCTACTCTCGATCCCCCCGCTCACCCTACCACTATGCTTCAAAATGGTGCGGCCCGGGGCCCCTGAGAGTCAAGTTCGAAATGGTGCGGCCCGGGGCCCCGGCCGTCACGTGTATTGGTGCATAACAGACTTTTTCTCCTGGATCACTTCCCTCATTTGGCTCTGAGCCACTTTTAGTGCATTCGTGCAGGAGGCCATTGGACAGGTCTCTTGCTGGTGTTGGCATGCACATTTTGTATTTCAGAGCTCTCTGAGTCTCCAGGGCCCGTGCCTCCCTTTTCACAGTGGATTCACGGCAACAGTAATAGACGCCCAATGATTCTTGCAGTGTGGGGAGAATTATACCATTTAATGTGGGGGATCATAAATTCTTGTTACTATATGGCCCCACACTTCACTAGAGTGCCTAATATGGTCTCTCCAATGCAATACGCCTTGCAACATCACCGACAGTGTCAGCATCCCAGTAGTCTGATGTCTCATATGGAACATACATACCATATTCATGTCACCTCCTGGGATCGTCGTCAAAAACAAATTTGCCAGAGACCCTGAGGTCTTCATTCCTTTTCAATGAGTTCATAATAGTTTTTGCCAAGACGTTTTGAAGTTTAAAAAGCAGGTCCGGGGGGGAGGAGCCAAGCTCGCGTCCGCGTTGGCTGCGTTTTAGCTCGGCTCCGTTCGCTTTCCTGTCTGGAACGTCTATCCTGTGTTTTATCCTGCCCCGGGAAGTATTCTTTGATAGACTATGGAACTAAGACATTTCGCAGGCACTTACCGTCTGATCCGTCTGTTCCTGGGTGCCGCAGATCCTGAGCTGCACCCTTGTTCGCTTCGGGGCCTCCGGAGCGAGCGGGCCTGAAACTCCTCGGCGGCGCCCAGGCGGGGCGGAGCGCTGTGGCGCTTGGTGGCGGAGTGTGCTCGGTCGGAGAGGCCGATGTGCAGTTAGACCGGTTACGGCTCTCCGGGCCTGGTCCGGCGGTCCTGCGGCCTGGTGTTGGGGCGCTGCCTTCCATGGACGGGGTTGACCGTGTATGTGGCTCGTCTCCCCTTTGTTCTCCTGTCCGGCCATTTTGAGTCCCTCCGCCCGGACTCGGAGAACGGAGCCGGTGGCGTGGGGGAGCCGGCGACCCTCCTTCTTCTGGTGGCCCGCCTTCCTGCTCTGGAGGTGCCTCTGCTGGTGGTCGGCTGTATCCTGTTTGCCCCGCTGGTGGCCGGACGGGGTTCGGAGATTGCCGCGGCCCCGCCGGGCTTCTAAGATGGCGGCCGGCCCCATGTCTCTCAGCCTGGCCGAGACTGGCGAAGCTGGTCCGCCGCATGGCACGTTTGCTGAATACCGTAAAGGTGAGCCTACGCTTGGCGACATCCTCGCCGCCTTGCGCTCCTGGAGTGCTCCCATGGCTGCACCTACCGCTGACCTGGAGGAGGATCATTTTGCCGGGCCTGCTGGGCCCCCCCGGTGTGTGCGGCTTCGTCGCTGCTGTGTGCTGCTGGAACTTTCCTGGAGGTCGTGGGCCCGGCGGCTGCCGCTCGTGTGGGTGTACGGATGTCCGCTGCCCTCAATCATCCTGTGCTCCCCCCTGTGCCGGGGGTCCGCCGGCCGGGTCCCGTCCGGACCGGTCTCGTTGGATCTCCCTTTCCCTTTTTGCCTCGAATGGCCGAACGAAGATCCTGTGATTGCTCCGCCGGGTCGGCTTTCCTCCTATTGTCGACGGAACTGTGCCTGCATTGCCTGAGGTGGTTACTGTCCTTTCCGGTTCATCCGGGTCGCAATCGATATGACTTGTGTGGATTGACGATTGGACTCCCTGTTATTCGCCTCCTGTTCCTCATGATCTGGTTCCTTGTGCGTTGGACGACTACAGCTTGGGATAGACAAGGACAGGGTTGAGATGAACTTGCCTCGGTGGACTATTATCTTGCGGTATGGTCGGATGATCCGTTTGTGACTGTATGACTATGTTCGATTCTCCTTCATGTTCCTGGAGCTTATCCTTGTGCTTATTATCTTCCCGTGGGCTCTGAGTATTTTCGGACGGGGGGTGGGAGCTGATGGTTTTGATTTTGTGGCTCCTCTCCCGTCGTTATTTCCCTATTTTCCCTTCTTCTTTTTGTCTTTGTGGTTCTTTCTTTACTTTTAACTCTTCTATATTTCGGGTTCTGGTTAGGGCGACAGGCACGCTGCTGGGGAGTAGGCCATAGCCTTCTGCAGGGGTGCAGGGTGGGGTGTGCGGGGTGGGGGTGGGGTCTGTCATTTTGTTTTTTCCCCTTTTTTCCTTTTTTTGGTTCTATGGCTCTTATGTATCCCCTTTTTTCAGGACGCGGTGTCGGCATGTGGGCCCCCTGGGGTGTTTTTGCTAGCATGGGCCTTCTGGTCTTCCTGCCGTCACGGTTTACTATGCATTCATTACTCCTGTTACCACTAGTTCCATGTGCCGGTCTATTTTTTAGTGCTTCGTTAGCCATGGGGCGCATGCAGTGAGGCTGCGTTCTTTCTTCCCCCCCTTTTTTCCCTATGTCCTTTCCCTTTTTCCCCCTCCCCCCTTTTTTTCTTTCCTCCCCTGGGTTGTTGTAGCGGAGAGCTTTTTGTTTTGCAAGCCTATTTTCAGTTTTGTGTAACATTGTGTGTTCTCGTAGTGGTGGGTGGGCGCTGGGCAGCGGTTGCAATTGCTTATTACTGTGGGACTCACGTTCTGCCTTTGCCAAAATGTAACTGTTCTTTTTGAATTATCCTGTGTTCTGTATTTCTGCTTGCTCGCGGCCCGCCACGGCCCTCTGGACTTTACTGATTGCCATTATTCTGCTATACCCTTTCTTCTATTATAAAATCAACCTTCTCTTATCCTGCTCGTGGTGGTTGCTCTGTGGCTTTTCGCCTTTGTTCCCCGTATGGTTTGCTGTGATATCCTGTTGGAGCTTCTGTACTGCCCGATATGTTTCTTTAAGTGTGGTGGCCGGCCCGATGGGTTGTAGGCCCGTATTTGTGAGCACTTTCTGTATAATAAAGGTTTAAATAAAAAAAAAAAAAGCAGGTCCGCTTTGCATACAAAAAAACCTAACACCTCCTTGAAGCATATGCTAACATGAAAAAATATATTAATTTCTCTAAACATTAAACACATTTAATGTGTGCTGCACAGTATAGCACACAGATAATGTGTGGAATTGTTAAGAACAGTCTATGTATAGAGTTTTGTACTGGAAAAGGGGTGCTTTCAATGCAAATCAATGCGAGACAGCAGCATGCTCAAAGGATGTGCACTGCGTTAGGCAGCCTGTATGTGCACCAGCAATAGGCAATTGTTTTGTGAATATAGCTCTAGGGTGCTTTCTTCCCGTGTGTAATGCAGTGCTAGTAACTTTGGTTGCTGTGCTAAAAAATAAAACAATCTGCCCCTTAGTTTGCATGTCTGGCCTGCAACCCTTAACCCTTGCACTCTCAAGCAGATGGTGACTATCCGATTGATAATTATTCTATCTGTGTCCTTCTCTCGCCTCAGTTCACCTCACCTCTCCTCTCCTTGACACTCTCCT